>NC_073262.2:101590000-106390000 GCF_029289425.2 Pan paniscus
GTAGTAACTATAAATAAATACATAATACTTATTAGGCATTATTCTGGTTTTATATGCATTAAAAATTTAATTCTATAACCATTTGAGGTGAGAAATATTATTGCTTCCATTTTATAGGTGAGAAAACTGAGAGTAAGAGGTTAAGTAATTTGCCCAATTTCTCATATGTAGTGAATGACAGAGCCAAGATTTTAACCCAAGCAGTTTGTTTCCAGAATCAATCATCTTAATCACTGCATTAACCTGTGAAGAGACAAAGTGGTACAGAATAAATTCTTTAATAAGCAAGAAGAGGGGCATATTTCTTACAACATTTAATGGCCTTAATTGTTGGTAGGTATTGACTCATTCCACAAAAGAAGGTGGGACACTTACATTCACTCCGATGTAAGCCAATGTCATCTTTATTTGAAACAATAAATACACTTTGGTCCTCAAATAAAAATACTGGAAAAGACCACCTTGCTTTGCTATTTATAAAACTAGTAGAGTATCAATCTCTCATTCCACCCTCAACCTCTAATGTACATATGCTTTATAGACATGTGCATAAACACACACACACACACACACACTTCTGAGATGCAAGATCTATCTAAGTAGTTTGATATTTCTGGAGAGAACAGGCAGCTGACAAGAGAAATATTCCTACTCTCTAATATTCTCTCCATCTCTGTTTTCCTCATAAAGACCATATGCAGGAGATGTAATCTTCAGTAATTAACTGATGTTGTGGCTTTGTGAGGCTTTGGAGGCAAAGAGACTGTGGTGAGAATTCAGATTTTCCACTTATTTACTGGGTTACCTTAAGCAATTTAATTGCTCTGAGCTTTAGATACCTTTTCTAAAAGATGAAAATGATAATACCAACTTCATAAAGTTATCATATATAGGCCTGCCCAGGACAAGAATACAAATAGAGGTCCACATACCATATGTCTAAATATTTAAAAATTATAAATTAAGCCAACAAACTGTTAAATAAAACATGTTCTATCTTCCTACCTTGACAAATATACCTTCATAATGACAAAATCAAAAATAATACATGTAAAGCTATGATTTTTATGTGACCAAAAGATGGCAAATGTCAAAGACTAGGCCTTCTGTTGATGGGCCAGCAATTTGGGGATGAATAATAATATAAAAACTTACGTAATGCAAATTATTATATATTTATATCATAAGACTTATTTTCAGCAAAATAATCGTCATTTTAAAAGTTTGATTTTGTTTTTCTTTTGAAGGAGAGGATTTTGTTTTTGAAGTCCAAGATGGCAGACTAGAGGCATTGTTAGCATGCCTCTTCCACTTGGAAAGACAAAATAGTGTGTAGAGATTCACACTGTGAACTTTTTTTCCAAGAGGCAAGACAGGAACTTAGAAAAACTGAAAAAAATGCAGACCCTTTGAAATAAGCAGCAGGCAGAAGCCTACACTGTGAACCAGACAGAAAACTGTGAGTCTCCAGAGTGTGAGAGGGGGAGAGACTGCCTGCTGCCATAACACACACTCCCACAGGGTAGCTGGGCAATGCAAGCCATGGGGGAAAGCCTTAACCCTATCCAGCGCTGGAGCTGATTTAGGGAGCACTAGGGAATATATGAGAAAGAGTGGCATCGGGTGGTGCTTTGCATGCACTCCCAGACTCCAGCAAGGATAGAGGGGAGCCATTCCTGATTCTACCTCGCAGTGGACCTTGCAGAAGTCTGCAAGCTAACTCAGATGTGGTCACAGGCTAAGAGAAGCTCCCAACTGAGATTTGCGATACAAACTTGAGTGGGGATGAACCCCATTGACCAGAACTGAGAAGAGGGAAATGTGCAAGGCCACAAGCACAAGAGTTGGACATTCCCACATCTCAGGCAGATCAGGAGGGGTGTGGCCTGAAAGCTGTGGTTTCTATCTCTATCAGGAAGGCTTCTGGCCTGGGGCAGTTCTGATTTCTGAGCACAGGCTGCCTGGTACACAACTGGCTGCTGCTAGCAGAATACTGTGGGTGTAAGTAAGACCAATCCTGCCAAGCGCATGAGAGCTGAGTGGAGCTTACTGCTGCCTGCTACCCTCAGTTTCCCATGCAGATTCTGTTGTACAGCAGAGGCAGCTACACTCATCCCTGGAACATTAACCCAGTGGCCAGGGAATTACCCTCTGATGCCCATTGAAGCTGTTCCTTGTGCCCACACATGGGGATCCAAAGAGTAAAGTTGCCTGATTCAACCCCCATTCAGCTTTGCCATTCCACCCTCCCTAGTAGCATAACACAACAGACAGGGATGTTTGGGGGCTCCATGGCCCCACCCATTGCCTGAGACACCAGGGTATCTCCCCTGGGTAACATAAGGCGAGCCCAAATTCTACCACCTCAGTTAGTGGTCTTTTGCAAACACCACCTACTCCTAGCGGAAGGCCAACTGGCACAGCCCATTACAACATCTGCAGGCACAATAACACAGTGCTCAGGAAGGAGAAAACCTTTGCACAGTTTCATCTATCATCATTTCTTGCATCACCCTGGCTCACCAGGTCTTGAGCTTGTCTTTGTGCCCAGTATATCGCTACTGCACCTGGCATTTGAGAAAGTTAACACACTAAGGCTATTTATAGGCTAAGGAAATCTCACATAGTCTATGTCACTGCCCTGCCACCCCCATCAGAGCTGATGTTGGTGCCTGCTACTGGAAGACTTGAGGATAAGTCACATCACTGGGTCCCCTGCAGATATTCCCCAGAACCCACCTAAAGTGTGGCAGCCCCACTGGGCACCTAGACCCAGAGGAGCAGCAGGATTCACAGTAGTATGGCCCTCAGGAACTGCTACTCCTAGGGCAAGAGAGAGCGCACCCCATGGTGCAAAAGAAACCAGACTGCAGGCCTTGCGTTTATGAACTTTTTACTTGTGTGAAATATCTTTCAGCAGAAGCACAGGTGCAGTGCTGGGCTCAGTGGGAAAGTCTTCAGCTCTACCCCAACAGTCAGGCAGCCCTGCTCATGAAGGGTCTTGGAGAAGAGGACTCCTTCTCCTCCTTGCAATCCCTCTCTACAGGGAAGATCAACATTCCTGCAGATGAAAAGAGGTGCCTATCTGATCTGAATAGCTGGAACACTGGGTTAGGGGTATGACTGGGAAGTAGATCACTTTCCCACTGGTCTGGAAGGAGAGCTGTGGTGGCTTCCTCCATTCCCCCTGAAAAGACTGCAGTGTATTTCACTGACAGTTGACCCAGCTGACTCTGTCAAAGATGGGATCTCTATCTACCACTGGGGCACTGTATTTACCTACCTGCTTTAGCTGCATCTGGTTTTGTGGTCACTTCCTGCTGGCCTGAAGCCTGAACTGTTCAACCCAGTGAATAAAATACTGGGAAGAAAAATTTTTTAAAGGGAACTAGGTAAGCTTCATGAGACCTCTGTCATTCCAGCCCCTAGGAGACAGTGAATTTTGCTCACACACACAGCACATTGCTACTACAACCAGCAACTGAGAAAACCATCACACACAGATTCTATATAACCAACTAATTAATAGACTCTTCTCCTCTAAAAGAACCCAGGGCCCAAGCTAGGTAACAATTAACTAAAAACATTAAAGTCACATCCTCAAAAGGAAAAGAAAGAAATTTTTAAAACCCAGTCAAATAAAAAATAAATTCAAAGATAATTAAAAGAAACAGTCTACCCAAATAAAAAGGAGCCAGGAAAAATAATTCTAGCAATATGAGAAAGCAGGGTTCTATAACACCACCAAAAGAGCATACTAAGTCTGCAGTAGTGAATCCACACTAAGACAAAAATCTTTGAAATACAAGATAAAGAATTCAAAAGGTTGATTATTAAGTTACTCAAGGAGATATAAGAGAAAGGTGGAAACAAACATAAAATCTTTTTTAAAATTCAGGATAGAAATGAAAGATTTTCTAAAGAGATAGATACATTAAAGAACAACCAATCAGAACTTCTAGAAATGAAAGACATACCAAGGGAAATACAAAATGCAGTAGAAAGTTCTATCAATAGACTAGACCAAGTAGAAAAAAGAATTTCAGAGCTCAAAGATAAGGTTTCTTGTCTTTGAACCTAATTAATTAACCTAATTAACCTAAACATGCAAAAGTAAGAAAAAAATAATTAAAAGAAATTAACAAAATCCCCAAGACAATGGCCAAACCTAAGAGTTATAGGTGTTCATGAAAGAGAGGAAAAAGCAAAAAGTTTGGAAAACCTATTTGAGGAAAACTTTCCTGGCCTTGCTAGAGATTTGGACATCCAAATTCAACAAACACAAGTAACTCCTGGGAGATTCATTGTAAAAAGGA
The DNA here is from genome assembly GCF_029289425.2 of Pan paniscus. NCBI lineage: Eukaryota > Metazoa > Chordata > Mammalia > Primates > Hominidae > Pan > Pan paniscus. The sequence continues at coordinate 101,594,317 of NC_073262.2, forward strand.
CATCATCGAGGCATACATTCATCAGGCTGTCTAAAATCAATGTGAGGGAAATAATTCTAACGCAGTGCCATAAAAGCATTAGGTAGACTATAAAGGAAAACCTATCAGAATAATAGCAGCCTTCTCAGCAGAAACCTTACCAACTAGAAGAGATTAGGGTCATATCTTTAGTCTCCTTAAAGAGAACAACTGTCAGCCAAGAATTTTGTATCCAGCAAAACTAAGTTTCATAAATGAAAGAGAAATAGTCTTTCTCAGACAAGCAAATACTGAGGGAATTTGTCAAGATGAGACCAGCCCTACAAGAAATGCTAAACAGAAATTCTAAATCTTGAAACAAAAGGCCAGTACACACCAGTATAGAACCTTCTGAAAGCACAAAATTCACAGGGCTTATAAAACACTCACACAATGAAGAAAACAAAGTCACTAGGTAACAGCCAACACAATAACTGGAAAAGTACCTTACATTTCAATATTAACATTTAATGTAAATGATCTAAATGCTCCACTTAAAACATCCAGATAGGCAGTATGGATAAAAATCACAAACCACATATCTGCTTTCTTCCATAGACACACCTAACACATAAAGATTCTTATAGACTCAGGGTGAGGGGTTTGAAAAAGATATTTCATGCAAATGAAAACCAAAAGAGAGCAAAAGTAGCTATTCTTATATCAGACAAAACAAACTTTAAAGCAACAACAGTAAAAAAAAAAATACAAAGAAGGTTATTATATAGAAATAGCAAAGATCAGAGCAGAACTAAATGAAATTGAAACAAAAAATACAAAAGATCAATGAATCCAAAAGCGGTTCTTGAAAAGATAAACAAAATTGATAGACCACTAACTAGATTAACCAAGAATAAAAGAGAAAATATTCAAATAAGCTCAATTAGAAATGGAAATAGAGGCATTACAACTGATACCACAGAAATATAAAAGATCATTTAAGACTATTATGAATACATCTATGCAAACAATCTAGAAAATATAAAGAAAATGGATTAATTCCTGGAAATATACAACCCTCCTAGCTTGAATCATGAAGAAATAGAAATCCTGAACAGACCAATAACAAGCAGTGAGATTGAACAAGTTTTGTTTTCTGTTGCCAACAACAAAAACACCCAAGTCCAGAAAGATTCACAGCCAAATTCTACCAGACATTCAAAGAATAATTGGTACCAATTCTACTGAAACTATTACAAAAGATTGAGAAGCAAGGAATCCTCAATTCATTCGCAAAGCCAGTATCACCTTGATACCAAAGCAAGGAGAGAACCAAAAAAGAAAACTACATACCAATATCCCTGATGAATATAGATGCAAAAATCCTCAACAAATTACTAGCAAACTGAATCCAAAAATTCATCCAAAAATAATTCAACATGGTCAAGTGGATTTTACTCCAGGGACACAGGGATGACTCAATATATACAAGTCAATAAATGTGATTAATCACATAGACAGAATTAAAAACAAAAACCAGATGAGATCATCTCAATAATATAGAAAAAGCACTTGATGAAAATACAGAATCCCTTTATCATAAAAACCTTCAACAAACTCGGAACTGAAGGAACATACCTCAAAATAAATAGAAGCTATATGTGACAAACCCACAGCCAATATTATCATACTAATTGGGGAAAAGCTGAAAGCATTTCTCTTAAGAACTGGAATAAAATAAGGATGCCCACTTTTTTCACTTCAGTTCAACATAGTACTGGAGGTCCTAGCTAGAGCAATTAGGCAAGAGAAAGAAATAAAGGGCATCCAAATTGGAAATAGGAAGTCAAACTTCTCTATTTGGCCAATGACATAATCTTATGCCTAGAAAACCCTAACCATTTCTCCAAAAGACTCCTAGATCTTACAAATGAATTCAGCAAAGTCTCAGGTTACAAAATCAATGTACAGAAACCAGCAGCGCTGCTATTACACCAACAATGATCAAGCTGAGAATGAAATCAAGCACTCCAATCATTTCACAATAGGTACAAAAAATAAAATACCTAGGTATATACTTAACCAAGGAGGTGAAAGATCTCCACAAGGAGAAATAAAAACACTTCTGAAAGAAATCATAGATTACATGAAAAAATATAATACGTCTCATGCTGATGGATTGAAAGAATCAATATTGTGAAAATGACCATACTGCCCAGAGCAACCTGTAACTGAAATGCAATTTCTATCAAAATACCAAGATCATTTTTCACTGAACTAGAAAAAACAATCCTACAATTTATATGGATCCAAAAAAGAGCCTGAATAGCCAAAGAAATCCTAAGCAAAAAGATTAAATGTGGAAACTTTACATTACCCAACTTCGAATTATGCTACAAGACTGTAGTAACCACAACACTGTGGTACTAATATAAAAGTGGATAGATAGACCAATGGAACAGAATAGAGAACCCAGAAATATAGCCAAATACAACCAACTGATCTTGGACAAAGCATATAAAAACATAATTTGGGCAAAGGACACCCTATTCAATAAATGGTGCTGGGAAAATTGGATAGCCAAACGTAGAAGAACGAAACTGGCGCCCTATCTCTCACTATATACAAAAATTAACTGAAGATGGATTAAAGATTTAAGTCTAAGACCTGATGCCATAAAAGCTCTAGAAGAAAACCAAAGAAAAACTCTTCTGAACATTGGTTTAGGCAAATAATTTATGACTAAAACCGCAAAAGCAAATGCAACAAAAACAAAAATAAATAAATGGGACCTAACTAAAGTAAAAGGCTTTGCACAGCAAAAGAAATAATCATTACAGTAAAGAGACAACTTACAGAATGGGATAAGTATTTGTAAATTATGCCTCTGACAAAAGACTAATATCCAGAATCTATAAGGGACTCAAACAAATCATCAAGAATAAAACAAAAAATCTCCATAAAAAGGGGGCAAAGGGCAAGAATATACATTTCTCAAAAGAAGACATACAAATGGCCATCAAACGTATGAAAAAATGTTCAACATCATTAATCATCAGGGAAATGCAAATTAAAACTATAGTGAGACACCACTGTACCCCAGCCAGAATGTCTACTATTAAAAAGTCAAAAAACAATAGATGTTGGTATGGATGTGATAAAAAAGAAACACTTACACACTGATGGTGGGAATGAAAGTTAGTACACCGTCTATGTAAAATGGTATGGAGATTTCTCAAAGAAGTGAAAGTAGATCTACTATTCAATTCAGCAGTCCCACTATTGGGTATCTAATGCAAATGGGAAGAAGTCATTATATCAAAAGACATCTGTATGCATATGTTTATCACAGCACAAATCACAATTACAAAGACATGGAATCAACCTAAGTACCCATCAACCAATGAATGGATAAAGAAAATGTGGTATATATATACCTATACACCATGGAATTCTATTCAGCCATAACAAAGAATGAAATAATATCTTTAGCAGCAACTTGGATGGAACTGAAGGCCATTATTCTAAGTGAAATAACTCAGAAACCAAAAATGAAAATTACATGTTCTCACTTACAAATGGTTGCTAAGCTGTGGTACACAAAGGCATACAGAGTGGTGTAAAGGACAGTGGAGACTCAGAAGGGAGGATAGTAGAAGGGAAGATGAGGGATGAAAAACTATCTGCTGGGTAGAAAGTACACTACTCAGATGATGGGTGCACTAAAATCCTAGACTTTGCCACTATAAAATTCATCTGTGTAACCAAAAACCACTTGTACCCCTAAAGCTATTAAAATTTTTAAAAAATTAAAGAACATATAAAAATAAAATAAAAGGTCAAAACAATTACATAGTTTACTTTCTATTGACCATAATGATCTAAGGAATTTTTTAAATGACATATAATTAAATTCAAAGTATGTACAAAATTTAAATATATTTTATTAGACTGTATACATTAAAATATAAAAATAAGAAATAAAAATGACTTTTCACCTTTTTAATAGTTGTTTCCTTCTAACATTTTCTTACCAATTAAAATTGATATTAACAGGTACCAAACTTATACATTACAATTATTTCATAGAAATGAATATTTTTATTTTAAAAAATATAATAATTATTAAATAATTTTAATAAACCTATTCCAAAATTCTAATTTTTAGTCTATCTACTTGCCAATAAAAAGAATATTATATTTCATTATGTTACAGCTAGAGAATAAATGTATATATGCACACAAAATTAATAGTAATGTACACTGTTTTTACGGAAAAGTGTTGCCAAATGCAAGGGCTACACAATCTGTGTCAGTTGATGAGTACTGCTGAAACCACTAATCAGAACACAAAAAGAAAAAGATGAAGGCCAATACTTCTGGGGAACAATGTTTATTATGCAAAAATCTTTGCACTCATGCTCTCTGTGGGGAAATGTTTTATTAATTTTTTACATATTGACTCAAACTCAGTGCCTTTTCTCTTATCTGAATCTTTCTACCACTTAAATTCTTCCCATACTCTAAACCATGGCTCATCTCTGAGGTCAATAGCAGCACAATCAACACATCCTCCCAGCACTGGAAGCACCATCATTCAAATCAGAGACACAGAGAGGATATGTGGAAAAACATTGCTCTAGAGTTGTGAGAGCAGATGTTTAAAGCTAAAGGCCCATGCAGTGTCCTCGATGAGTGCCTGTCCTTGATCTAATCTAACAGTAAATCTAACATCAAAGGTGCCAAAGAATATAACAAAGGTATTGTCTGTTTTGTTTTTGTTTTGTTTTTATACTTGTGATGTTCAGGGATCTCTAAAATACAGGTCTCAAACCTCAGGCTCCTTTTGCCCAGGTCTAAGGCAAGTCCCAGTTATATGGATTAAATATGGTATAGCATATCAGGCATGAAGTAAGGGTTTGCTAAATGCTACCCATTGTGACAATGAGTTTTCTCAAGTTTAGAGTGTCTACTCAAACTGACTACAGTATATTGTACAATATTTTGTGGAATTTAGTCCCCAATTGTATTTTAAATATCTATTATAGAATTAAGAAATCCTACTATTTCTGTAGTGATAGTGATTAATTTTGAGATTTCCAGTCAGTTGTTTAACTAACATTCACTAGGTACATACTATGTTCAAGGCACTGGATTAGGGATTCCAGTGATATAAAACTGTGGCCCCTGAACTAAAGACATTTATAGTCCATAGCAATGACTTCTAGCCAAGGATGATTTGGACCCCCAGGGGACATTTGGCAAAGTCCAAAGATATTTTGTGTTGTAACATTTGGGAAGGGGTTCGAGGATGCTACTGGCATGTAGTAGGTAGAGGCCAGGGATTCTGCTAGACAGCCTACAATATATAGGATAGCCTCCACTGCACATAATTATCCAGCCCAAAATGTCAGTGATAACAAGAATGATAAATATTGATCTAATGTAAGAGACAAACTATGTGGTAAGATCTAGGAGATGTCTATACAATGTGCATCTAAAGTAAAAAAAAAAAGGTAGCTCTTGATTTATCAGTGGGAAGCTATTTAGTCTTCAATTCACCTGCACTACTTGGACCTGTGTCAGAAGACTACATGTCTGAAGCAAGAAAGAGTTCAAAGTATCATTCAGTCCATTTGAATAACTGCATCAGTAGATGTGGTTGGTGAAATAATGGTCACCCAGAGGTAACTATCACTATGTCCTAAACTCTAGAACCTACAAATATTTATTTTATATGGCACAGGTGAATTAAGAGTGCAGGTAGAACTAAGATTGTTAATCAAAGATAGAACAAACCAATATATCATTTTACGTGGCACAGAGGAATTAAGATTACAGATAGAATTAAGATTACTAACCAAATAAAGGTACAACATACCAGAATGTGTGGAACACAGCTAAGGCAATACTAAGAGGAAATTTATAGCACTAATGCCCACATCAAAGAGAAAGATCTCAATTTAACAACCTAACATCACAACTAAAGAATTAGAAAATGAAAACCTAGCCAATCCCAAAGCCAGCCAAAGAATGACATGGTTTGGCTCTGTGTCCCCACCCAAATGTCATCTTGAATTGTAATCCCCACATGTCAAGAGAGGATCCTGGTGGGAGGTTATTGGATCATGGGAGCAGTTTCCTCGATGTTGTTCTCATGATAGTGAGTGAGTTCTCACAAGACCTGATGCTTTACAAGTGTGTGGCAGTTTCCCCCTTGCTCGCTCACGCTCCTGCCACCATGTGAAGAAGGTCCTTGCTTTCCCCTCACTGTCCGCCATGATTGTAAATTTCCTGAGGCTTCCCCAGCCATACGGAAATGTGAATCAATTAAATATTTTTTCTTCATAAATTACCAAGTCTTGGATATTAATATTTCTTTATAGCAGTGTGAAAACAGACTAATACAAAATAAAATCAGAGCTGAGCTGAAGAAGATAGATGCACACAAAAAATTCAAAAATTTCCTGAGGCTTCCCTGGCCATACAGAACTGTGAATCAATTAAATGTTTTATCTTCATAAATTACCCAGTCTCTAGTATTAATAGTTCTTTACAGTAGTGTGAAAACAGACTAACACAAAACAATAAAAATCAGAGCTGAACTGAAGAAGATAGACACACAAACAAAAGATCAATAAATCCAGACCTTTTTTTTGAAAAAAAATTAATAAGATAGGCCACTAGCTAGACTAATAAAGAAGAAAAGAGAGGAGATCCAAATAAATACAACTAGAAACAGCAAAAGGGATGTTACCGCTGACCCCACAGAAATAAAAATAACAATCAGAGACTACTATGAACAACTCTAGGCACACAAACTACAAAACCTAGAAGATATGGATAAATTATTAGACACATGCACCCTCCCAAGACTGAACCAGGAAGAAATGGATTCCCTGAAGAGACCTATAATGAACTTTGAAATTGAATCAGTAATAAATAACCTACCAACTAAAAAAAGCCCAGAACCAGATGGATTTATAGCTAAATTCTACCAGATGTGCAAAGAAAAGCTGGTATGATTCCTACTGAAACTACCAGACGTGCAAAGAAAAGCTGGTATGATTCCTACTGAAACTATTCCAAAAAATTCACTTCAACTCATTCTGTAAGGCTAGCATCATCCTGATACCAAAACCTGGCAATGACATAACAACAACAACAAAAGTTTCAGGTCAACATCCTTGATGAACATTGATGCAAAAATCCTCAACAAATACTGGCAAACAAAGTCCAGTAGCACATCAAAAACTAATTCCCCATGATCAAGTAGTTTTTATCCCTGGGAGGCAAGGTCAGTTCAACATACACAAATCAATAAATGTGATTTATCACATAAATGGAACTAAAGACAAAACCCACATGATTATCTCAACAGATGCAGAAAAGGCTTTTGTTAAAAGTCAACATCTCTTCATGTTAAATAGTGATAGTTAAAAACTATCAGTAAACTAGGTATTAAACAAACATACCTCAAAATAATAAGAACCATCTATGGCAAACCCATAGCCAACATCATACTGAATGGGAAAAAGCTAGAAGCATTCCTCTTGAAAACCAGCACAAGACAGGAAGCCCTCTTCACCACTCCTATTCAACATAGTATTGGAAGTCCAGACCACAGAAATCAGGCAAGAGAAAGAAATAAAGGTCATCCAAAGAGGAAGAGAGGAAGTCAAACTATCCCTGTTTGCAGATGACATGATTCTACATATAGAAAACCCCATAGTCTCAGCCCAAAAGGTCCTTTAGCTGATAAACTTCAGCAAAGTTTTAGGATACAAAATTAATGTGCAGAAATCACTAGCATTCTTATTTGGCAACAATAGCCAAGCCAAGAGCCAAATCAAGAATGCAATCTCATTCATAATTGCCACACACAAAAAATTAAAATACCTAGTAATACAGCTAACTATGGAGATAAAAGATCTCTGCAAGGAGAATTACAAGACACTGCTCACAGAAATCAGAGATGACACAAACAAATGGAAAAACAATCTATGCTCATGGATACAAAGAATGAATATCATTAAAATTGTTATACTGCCCAAAGCAACTTACTGATTTAAGGCAATTCCTATCAAACTACCTATGACATTCTTCACAGAACTAAAAAAAAAAAAAAATTTTTAAATTCATAGGGAACAAAAAAAGAGCCTGAATAGCCAAGGCATTCCTAAGCAAAAAGAACAAAGCTAGAGGTGTCACATTACTTGATTTCAAACTATACTACAGAGCTACAGTAACCAAAACAGCATGGTACTGGTACAAAAACAGAAAATAGATCAATGGAACAGAATAGAGAGCCCCAAAATAAGACCACACACCTACAACCATCTGATCTTTGACAAATCTGACAAAAACAAGCAATAGGGAAAGGACACCCTATTTAATAAATGGTGCTGGGATAATTGGCAAGCCATATGCAGAAAATTTAAACCAGACCCCTTCCTTACACCATATACAAAAATTAACTCAAGATGGATTAAAGACTTAAGTGTAAAACTCAAAACTATAAAAATCCTGGAAGATGACCTAGGCGATACCATTCAGAACATAGGCACAGTCAAAGATTTCATGATGGAGATGCCAAAAGCAGTTGTAATAAAAGAAAAAATTGACTAATGGGATCTAATTAAACTAAAGAGCTTCTGCACAGCAAAAGAAACTATTAACAGAGTAAACAACTTACAGAATGGAAGAAAATTTTGTAAACTATGCATCTGACCAAGATCTAATATCTAGCATCTCTAAGGAACTGTATTAGCCTGTTCTCACACTGCTATAAAGAACTACCTAAGACTGTGCAATTTATGAAGAAAAGAGGTTTAATTGACTCATAGTTCTGTAGGCAATACAGAAAGCCTGGCTAGGAGGCCTCAGAAAACTTACAATCACGGTGTAAGGTGAAGAAAAAGCAAGCACATTTTATCATGGTGGAGAGAGAGAGCAAGAGAGAAGTGGGGAGTGCCACACATTTCAAACAACCAGATCTTGTGAGAATCCACTCAGTGTCACAAGAACAGCAAGGGGTAAGTCCACCTCCATGATTCAGTCACCTCCTACCAGGCCCCTCCTGAGATGTGTGGGAATTATATTTCGAGATGAGATTTGGATGGGGACATAAGGCCAAACCATATCATTCCTGCTCCTGACCTCTCCTAAATCTCATGTCTTTCTCACAATTCAAAGACAATCATACCTTCCCAACAGTTCCCCAAAGTCTTAACTCATTTCAGCATTAACTCAAAAGTCCACAGTCCAAAGTCTCATCTCAGACAAGGTAAGTGCCTTCCACTGATGAGCCCATAAAATCAAAAACAAGTTAGTTACTTCCAAGATACAATGGGAGTATAGGCACTGGGTAAATGCTTCCATTCAAAATGGGAGAAATTGGCCAAAACAAAGGACGTGTGGGAATTATATTTCGAGATGAGATTTGGATGGGGACATAAGGCCAAACCATATCATTCCTGCTCCTGACCTCTCCTAAATCTCATGTCTTTCTCACAATTCAAAGACAATCATACCTTCCCAACAGTTCCCCAAAGTCTTAACTCATTTCAGCATTAACTCAAAAGTCCACAGTCCAAAGTCTCATCTCAGACAAGGTAAGTGCCTTCCACTGATGAGCCCATAAAATCAAAAACAAGTTAGTTACTTCCAAGATACAATGGGAGTATAGGCACTGGGTAAATGCTTCCATTCAAAATGGGAGAAATTGGCCAAAACAAAGGGGCTACAGGCCCCATGCAAGTCTGAAACCCAACAGGGCAATCATGAAATCTTAAAGCTCCAAAATAATCTCCTTTGATTCTGTATTTCACATCCAGGCCATGCTGATGCAAGAGGTGGGCTCCCAAGACCATGCGGAGCTCTACCCCTGTGGCTCAGAAGGGTGCAGCCTCTGCATCTGCTTTCACAGACTAGTGTTGAATGCCTGAAGTTTTTCCAGGTCCATGGTGCAAGCTGTTGGTGGATCTACCATTCCAGGGTCTGGAAGATGGTGGCCTTCTATTCACAGCTTCACTAGGCAGTGCCCCAGTGAGGATTCTGTGTGGGAGATCCAACTCACATTTCCCCTCTGCATTGCCCTAGTGAGGTTCTCCATGAGGGCTTCACCCCTGAAGACTTCTGCCTGGACATCCAGGTGTTTCCATACATCCTCTGAAATCTAAGCAGAGGTTCCCAAACCTCAACTATTGCCTTCTGTGTGCCCATAGGTCCAATGCCATGTGGAAGCCACCAAGCCCTAGGGCTTGCACCCTCTGAAGCCACAGACCAAGCTGTACCTTTGCCCCTTTCAGCCACAACTAGAGCTGGAGAGGCTGGGATGCCAAATGCCATGTCCTGAGGCTGCACAGAGAAGCTGGTCCCTGAGCCAAGCCCAGGAAAGCATTTTTCCCTCCTATGCCTCCAGGCATGTGATGGCAGGGGCTCTCATGAAGATCTCTAAAATGGCCTGGAGACATTTTCCCCATTGTCTTGGCTATTAACATTTGGCTTCTCTTTACATATTCAAATTTCTACAGCCAGCTTAAATTTCAACCCCGAAAATGGGTTTTTCTTTTCTACCACATGGTCAGGCTGGAAATTTTCGAAACTTTTTTGCTCTTCTTCCCTTATAAACATAAGTTCCAGTTTCAAATCATGTCTCTGTGAATGCATATGACTGTACGCTTTCAGAAAAAGCCAGGTTAAATCTTGAATATTTTGCTACTTAGAAGTTTCTTATGCCAGATACTCTAAATCATCCCTCTCAAGTTCAAAGTTCCACAGATCCCTAGGATGGGGCAAAATTCCATGACTGTTTGCTAAAGCACAGCAAGAGTGACCTTTGTTCCAATTCCCAATAAGTTTCCAATCTCCATCTGAGACCACCTCAGCCTTCATTGTCCATATCACTGTTAGCATTTTGGTCAAAACCATTCAACAAGTCTCTAGGGAATTCCAAACTTTCCCACATCTTCCTGTCTTCTGAGCCCTCCAAACTGTTCCAACCTCTGCCCATTACCCAGTCCCAAAGTTGCTTCCACATTTTCAGATATCTTTACAGCAGTGTCCCACTCCTGATACCAAATTTTTCTGTATTAGTTCATTCTCACACTGCTATAAAGAACTACATAAGACTGGGTAATTTATGAAGGAAAAACATTTAATTGACTTACAATTCCATAGGCTATACAGGAAGCATGGCTAGGAGGCCTCATGAAACTAACAATCATGGTGAAAGGTGAAGGGAAAGCAAGCACATCTTGTCATGGTGGGGCAGGAGAGAGAGAGAGAAGGGAGAAGTACCACACACTTTTCAACAACCAGATCTCATGAGAACTCACCTACCATCACGAGAACAGCATGGGAGAATTCTGCTCCCAGGATGCAATCACCTCCCTCTAGGACCCTCCCCTGACATGTGAGGATTACAATTTGAGATGAGATTTTGATGGAGATACAAAGCAAAACCACATGCAGCCAACAATCATGTGAAAAAAAAATCAAAGAAATGCAAATCAAAACCACAATGAGATACTATCTCACACAAGTCAGAATGGCTATTATTAAAAAGTCAAAAAATAACAGACGCAAGTGAGGTTGCAGAGAAAATGGAATGTGTATACATTGTTTATGTGAACACAAATTAGTTCAACCATTGCAGAAAGCAGCATGGTGATTCCTCAAAAACCTAAAGGCGAACTACTACTCAACCCAGTAATGCCATTACGGGGTATATACCCAGAGAAATATAAATTATTCTACCATAAAGACACATGCACATGTATGTTCATTGCCACACTATTCACATTAGCAAAGACATGGAATCAACCTTAATGCCCATCAGTGGTAGACTAGAGAAAGAAAATGTGGTACATATAACCATGGAATACTACGCAGCCATAAAAAAGAACAAGGTCATGTCCTTGGCAGAAGTCATAATCCTTAGCCATCTAACATAGGAACAGAAAACCAAATACTGCATGTTCTCACTTACAGGTGTGAGCTAAATGATAAGAACACATGGACACAAAGAGAGGAACAACAGACACTGGGGCCTGCTTGAGGGTCGAGGGTAATAAAAGAGAGAGAATCAGAAAAAATAACTATTGCACACTAGTGACAAATAATGGGTGACAAAATAATCTGTACAACAAACCCTCATGACACAAGTTTATCTATATAACAAACCTACATATGTACCCCTGAACCTAATATAAAAGTTAAAAAAGAAATGCAAGAAATAAAAAAATAAAATAAAATAGAAAGATTGTCCTGGATTATTTGGGTGTCCAATGTAATCACAAAGATGCTCAAATGTCGAAGAGGAGAACAAGAGTCAATGTCAGAGTGATGCTGTGTGAAAAATATTAGATTGGCCTTTGCTGGCTTTCAGATGGAAGAGGTCATAAGCCAGGAAATTCAAATCCTCTGGAAAGTGGAAAAGGAGAAAAAAAAAAAAGAGGATTCTTCCCTAAAGCCTCCATAAAGGAACAGAGCTCTGATTTAGTTGAGTGAGGCCCATCTTAGTCTTCTGACCCCAAGAGCTGTAAGATAATACATTTGTGTTCTCCTAAGCCACTAAGTTTGTAGTGATTTATTATAGCAGCCCAAGGAAACGAATACATTAGGACATATAAAACATTAATAGAATTTGAGAGGACAGAACAACAGCAGCAATACTATTATGTGATATTATTCATTCATTAGATTGGAAATTGTGGACCAACCTCCTGGTTTCTGCCAAGCTGGGTAATATAGAAACTCTATTCACTGGGGCCATTTGGTAGTAGTGTGGCTAACTGTATATTCCTAGTTTATGTTAGTCCATGAAAAAGAGAAGGAAATCATGTGCTTCTTCCATCTCCCTAAATGGAGGAGAAGTATTAGAGTTCCTTACATGTTATTAATCATCGGCATAATCATGAAAAAGTCTCATCACCTATCTGGACATTAGTTTTTTCAGCTATGATTTAGGAAAGTGAACTGGACAGTGAACTTCTCAAAGAAAAGTCCTATCATGGTCATCTCTGTGCCAATCAAAGTAACCAGCAAAAATAAAGTACAAAGTACACAATATTTGTTGAATAAATTAACCATCTGTACTTCCATAATCATCATGTTGTCTCATCCCTACCTCAGTGGAGATGATAACTTAGCATTCTGAAAGAGAGTAAATCTTAGAAATTTAATTCGCTGCTTTGCCACTATTCACTCACAAATCTTCATTATTTCAGTGTCCCTCACTAGGAGCCTAACAATATCACAAGATTTTAGGAAAAGAAATGGAATGACCCATTTTAATGACATAAGAAATTGCAGACTTTTGCCTAAGAATAAAAGGTTATGATATGATTCAACCCCCGACATGTTTTTTTCAATAAAGACAGAAATATCAGTTAGGTCCTAATGAATAAAAATCAATGGAAAAAATAAAACAAAAGAGAAACACTAAATTTTAGAAGGATCCATTGTGTATGTTTACTCCTATTGTTTTTCTTTATTTTTGTCCCAGTTTGTGATGGTGAGATAAAAACCCCCTCACGAAGGCTTCCTTGATATTCAAATTCCAACTGAACTTCCCTTTGGAGATTCTATATTAAGACCTGAGTACCGAATACTGAACATTTTGAGTCATTTACTACACTCTGTTTTCAAACTGTTCTAAATTCTCTTGATAACAAATTTTAAGCCCCTGATGCAGTTCTCCTGTCTTACATTTCTCACAAATGTCCTACAAAAGTTTTCATAGCTTCAAGCATGTGAAAAATACCTTTTGGTGAAAGTGGATGTTAGCTAAACTATACACAGAGACCTCTCTATATTTTTATCAAATAAATTTAAGGACTTCATTCCAATTCAGGTGAAACAGTAACAAATATCAACAATACAGAGAAAAATTAAGTGACTCTAAATCTATTAGTTGCATTAAAGTAACCAAAACAAATATCAGTGCAAACAAGATGGGGGAAAAAAAAGGAAAGAAAGAAAAGAAAAAAAGGGGCAAATTTCTAATTCATATCAAGAGGAAAAGGCTGCTAAAAGCATCCTTCTGCAGGTGAATGTGACAAATTTGGTGTCACTGTGCAGGTCCCACTGCCCTTGGTCTATGCAAATGTCATAGATAAAAGAGCTGGTGGTGGATAATCCTTTAAACAATATAGAAAGGACATTCAGAAGCACATGCTTTATGTATTAGGCATTATACAGTTGAAGCCTGCTCTTAAGAGATCCCTGAAATTGGAATATAAACAAAACCTAGCATGTATACTGAAATAGGTTTTTAAAACACCTTTACAGCCTATGTTCACCAACACTGCCTTTTCTTCACAGCACAAGCCTACATGAACATGGTATTGCTCTTCCAACTTGAATCCAGAATGAATGTTTACTTTACTTTTACTCTAAATCCCAACTGACTGCACTCATTAACACTCCTGGTCTCTGGACTGTGCTAACTTAGTTTTCAGGAAGTAAAGGATGATGATCTTAACTGATTTCACCTCATTCTGGGGTGGTAAGTAGGATATCAAATATATTAAATCTCTGCAATCTTCATTTCTTGAAGATATCACACTTAAATTTGGAAGAATTTTCAAATCTAATAAAATTTTTACACTATGGTTTCTAAATGTTGCCCCCTAAGCCTTTCATTCCTATCCAAAGTAAGAAAGAGAATGCATTTTATATACTCACAATTTCATCAGAAATAACAACGTGCTTTCCTCTTCATTTCCATTCATTACTAAAAGTCTTCAGAGTACATTTTGTACTCTAGTTGATTTGGTACAGATTTAAAGTTCTTACTAAAATCACTTTGCAAAATTTTTAAGTGGTACAATTTTGCAAAATTCTGCCAAGTTAATAAAACAATGGCAAAATAATCATACTATTGCAATGCAACCAAACCCCATAAAAATAAGTGACCCACTAAGTATCTGGTGTCTGCTTAGTAACGCTTGAGAGCATTTGGGAATTATTGTTTTGTATTGCCCTATATTCTTATCCAGTTTTAACATAGATAGTATACCTGCAACTGACTTGTCTTTGAAAGTAATTACAGAAGGATAATCTGCTGAAATAATTGCTGCCTTGGTTGTCTTTATTGTAAGTAACTCAAAATACTGAAAACAATTTGCCCCTTACCCTCTATCCTAGAAGAATAAGCAAGCTTTTGTTTCCTGTTTTTAAGCTTTCCTGGTCCCAGGTGAATTGCTTTTTCAAAGAATAGGCTCACGGACCAGAGATGCAAACTTCTGAGAATGTGAGAAAATCTAGGGTTCAGGGAAGAAGCAGTTGACCTACTACGGGAAGTAGAAAGGTGACTCTTTTTTTTTTCAAGGGTAATAGAAAAAATTCACATCTATTAGAGTAAGATATTTATTTCTACTTCAATTTATGTTTAAAATCATCACTTTATTTCTAGGAAACAGTCCACCATTTTCTCTAAGATGGACATTATGTAAGTATTGAAATTCACTGTACTCAAGGGTTCTCTACTCTTAGTTATGATAATAATTAATGGCTCATGTGCTTTCTGAAACAGGTTTACTAACTTTTGTATTATTTACAAGGGAAGATTATTTTCTGAGAAATTGCACTGTCTTTTTGTTAGCTAACATTGATTTTGTTGTTGTTGAGACACAGTCTCTATCTGTCACCCAGGCTGGAGTACACTGGCATGATCTCTACTCACTGCACTCTCTGCCTCCTGGGTTCAAGCAATTCTTGGGCCTCAGCCTCCCAAGTACCTGGGAATACAGGTATGTGCCACCACACTTGGTTAATTTTTTGTATTTTTAGTAGAGATGGGGTTTCACTGTGTTGACCAGGCTGGTTTCAAACTCCATAACTCAAGTGATCCACCCACTTTGGCCTCCCAAAGTGCTGGGATTATAGATGTAAGCCACCGCACCCGGCCTGTTAGTTAACATTTTAATAGGATATCCAGAGACAGTAGTCTTCTCAGGATCTCCATCCACAATATAATCGCCCTGGTTTTCTGCCTTAGATGAGTATTCAAAAACATATGAACGTGAATGAAACATGTTCAGATTTGTAGAAATCTCTTACATAGTTGATTTGGTACAGTTTTAAAGTTCTTACTAAAATCACTTATAAGAAAAATGATCCTTCCAACAGGTATATTTCCTAGAGTAAGACAATATTCCCTAAAACAAAATGATACGTGAGAGCCTATGGTCAAAAATAAAATACTTACTTGAAAAGCTATACATTAGTATTAATCATCTACCTCTTGGGCGAAGCATGTCATTCAGGAAGAATTTCTCAGGGGTATTGAGAAATGCTCTTTCACAAGTATTTACACAATAACTGTCTTTTGTGTTATCCTCTTAATTTTTCCTCTAATGTTTTCTTATTTCCAAATAATGACTAATTATTGCCCTTCATTACCAATTGTGAACTGGATTAATTTAATAAAACAGCCATCTGAATCCATTTTTACAAATAACTATATTATCTTAATTATTTCAAGAAAGAAGTTCTAATTTCTCTTTTATTTCTCAATTATCTAAACTGCATCAGTAAAGGCTGGCCTTTGCTAAAAATAATAGATTCAAATATACAGTTAAGAAATTTTTCTCAACAAAGGCTCTTTTTCAGATTTGAGGCAGCTTCTAGTTGAAAGCCAAAAACCATATCAGTAAAACCAAAGTAATATGGCATTACTGTCCTTCCCAAGTGGATCTAATTTATAAGTATATATGGTTTTCCTCATAGCTCTCAAACATTTTAGACAAAATTCATACCATAAATTTTCACCAAAAATAAAAGAAGGCACATGTTGGTTTATTATATTTCCTCAAACTACAATGTGTGTGTTTTAAATGTTGTACTCTGTTTTTAGCTTGACTAAAATATTTAAATTGAGCATAGTATCTGAACTCCTCATATAACTTTATCAACTGAACACAAGTTTCATAAATATGTTTTCAAACAGCATATTATTTTTAATGAAGAAATTTTAACATCAAGAATGCCAAAAAAGTTACATATTCACACCATACGTTTTCCATGTTTCCACTCCACCCCAAAGTGCATTCATGAAGTACACATTTTGAGAATTGCACAGTGCTAAGTGTTTAGAGGTTTTCAGTAATTCTAGGAAAGCATGTCCCTAACCTCACTGGTGTACAGTTTAAATTGTCACCTTATATATTAATTTAGTGTGTTAATTCACACAAAAGAGATACATGATGCGACGTGGAACCTGGAAATTATAAGTTCCTCATTGACGTACATAAAATCTCAAACAATATTGAATGAACAAAGAGAAATTCAGTCACTTGATAATTGACATTCAAAAGCTTCATATGAGGTTGTAATTACATCATTTTTATTTAAAAGATATTCTTCCAGCAATAAACTCCAGTATTCTTTAACCCTACTTCACCCTTTTGAATAAGCAAAGGCTACAAAGAAATATAAAGAACCTATTTATTGCTAAATATTACTTGGGAACATTCTATTTAGCAAAAGAAATCCATTATATTTGTGCTTTGTATCCAAGACTACTTACTTGAATCCTCTTTGCATGGAGAAGTGAACAGCACTTGCTATCTTTTAGTTTATCACTGTAGAATAAATAATAGGAGTTTATCATTACCTGATGTTGTTAGCCTTTACCCACTCTCCCTTCAGTTATAGCTATCATCAGCAGAAGAGTGGGTGGTGGAGAGAAAGGGAATCAGATTTCCAATGACATTTATGCTCTGAAAAGAAAAATATTAATACAAACAGCCCTTAACTATAGTGTATATTCAGAAAACTCTTTAATGTCTTTATTTTCTGGAGGGCTTTCTCCCTGTCTTCAAGAGGATGATGAGGGACCATTTTCTATGTGATATGGCATTATGAAGCAAAGAGAGAGAGAGAGAGAGAGAAACTTTGGGTATTCCTATCTACTCTTGGTGTTCCTAACAAATAAATAGCTTTAAATATATCCCAATTTAATAGCCAAATCCTTCTGGCACTAAAAAGATAAAAAGTAAGAAGGCACCTACCACTTTAATCAGCTCAGTATTAAGAATTGGCAAGGTTACAAAACCACTCAGCTTTATTTATAAGGCCTGAAGTACATAAACATGAAAATATAATGATAATTCCATCTTTCACCCTTAAATCATACATTTCATATAGAGGCATTCAGATTGGCCTTTATTAAATACAGCTTTTCAAAAAGTTTCAATAGAAAATAGCTTCCAAGAAGAGAACTATCCTATAATTTCACTGTGATGTTGAAGACTCTACATCACACTGGTCATATGGAGGAATAATAAGAATAGAAAATATTTTTTCTGAATCTATGCCCATAAAATTGTTATAGCATTCATTTTTGCTGTATTGATTTACAGTAGGCTATTAAGGTTTTTGGAGTGAGTTTTCATTTATGATATTGGAATCTCATGGAGTAGAAAAGTAGATATTATAATCAAATAGATACCAGAATTTAGGGATCTAGGAGATAGTTGGAAAATCTACAGTTCATAGAAGACAAACAGGAAAAAGAAAGACTAGTAGTAATCAAACAGGGAAAAAATATTAGGAATAGCCATAAGGAATACAATCAAAGGGGATAATATTTGAAAAAAGTTACCAAACGTAAGTTAAAGTAGTCAGGAACCAGGAATCTAGAATAAATAGATACAAGACATTACAAGATGTATGTGATTGATCTGAAATCATAGGAGAGTTCTAATGACCCAGAGTCATTTTCCATGCTTTCTCTTCCTATACCATGACTCTGCCAGTTTCAACATCTTGGATGACATTTCCATTCTAGCCAGCCAGATGAGGAAAAGAACACGTAGGATTATGCACAATGGGTTAAAATGGTGCACATTACTTTCATCCACATTCCATTGTTCAGAATATAGTCGCATGGTCCCATCTAACTAGAAGGAAATCTGGGAAATGTCTAATTCTAAGCCCAAATTGGAGAGGATATAGGTCTTGGGTTAAACACAAAGCAGCTTCTTCTACAGGGCTGCATTAAGAACAGCTAACCTAGTCACATCTTTCCTCTACTCATTACCAAACAGACTGAATGTTTTACTTGTGGATATAATCTAATAAATGGCCTCTAAAAATAAACCATTTGCCTGAATAGGAATAATGCCCTAATGACATAAGAGCACATGGAGGCAAATCTTCCACAAGAGATTTTGATGGGAAGGACAAAAAGGAAAACCTGCTCTCCCCAAAGAGAAATACTCTGAATGGAGTTGAGCTTATCTTATTTTATCAGCAGACAAGGAAAAAAAAAAATAAAGGAGTGCACAGCTTTTCCTATTGACATGTTCTAAGCACTTATATGACTGTAGGAAAACTCTTACCAATTCAGAGGAATGGGAAAAAGAAAGGAAGGGAAGGGAAGGGGAGGGGAGGGGAGGGGAAGAGAGGGGAGGGGAGGCCAGGGGAGGGAAGAAAGGAAGGAAGGAAAGAAGGAAGGAAGGAAGGAAGGTAGGAAGGAATTGGAGAAGGATGCCTGAATCCCTCAAATAGCTTAGGAGATTTTCTTCCTTGTGAGTATAGGTGGAAATTAAAATTTGAAGATGAAAATGCCTAAAACTCAATTTTCAAACTTCTTTGCATCTAAGACGTAGACACATGGTACAGGCAAATAATAATTAGACTCTCCCATCCTGAACTTTGAATTGGAAACCAGTAATACTAAAGCTTGGCTAAGATAATGCTCTAGGGAAGAAGTGGTGGTTGCAACATGATCAAGGTTTCTGGCAGCATGGCAGTAGTGAAAACAGTGGCATCTAGCACCCTGTGACAGAAGAAAGGTAGACCAGTTCTTAGATAACCAGTCACCATGAGTTATTTTATGTTTTCCCTGAATATGATGTCTCTGAAATTAATTCTCCTTCTCTTCTAGTGCTTACATAAGCCATCTGATACCTTTTTAATAAATTTCTTTTTATCATTTTTCAGCTAGAGTCCATTCCTGTGTTGTGGTCTATGTGGTTGGTAAATGGAAATCTAAGACTGGTTATCTAGCCAAATTGGGAGAGAAGACAATGAAATTCAGTAGTATTAATGGAGGAGACTCTGGTAACAAGTGGCATGTAATGATAACATTTTTATTAAATTATCATCTATGCAAACCTCTGGAGGGAACAAGACTCACTATTATAGAATATCTTATATAGCCTAAAAAATTCATGGCTGTGAAATAGGGTGGTTTCTCATAGTACTGAATAGCATGAAATATAACATTACAGTGACAGTCTCAAAGTTTTAAATCATAATCTTAAAGCACAAACTGAAACGTGGGACTTTCCATGCTTGAAAATAATCTCTTCTCTGCTGTAGCTAAAAGGTTGAAGCTGAATGTATAAAAATCAAATACAAAATTTGGTCAAATAGACTGCTAAATTAAAAATCATTTCAAGTCAAAGCCTTAACTAATTTCTTATATGAAAGTAAGAACATTGGTCAATAAAAATCAGAATTCTAAAAATTACAATGGAGATATAGTGGAGTATGCAGAAGACTCAGAGTAGCCTTCCATACTCAACCTCACTATATTTCCTTTGCCAGAGGAAGCAGCCCCTCCTCCATGTCTATAGAGGCCCTTTTGTCTTACTCAAAAAGAACCTTTGTCCAGGAGAGTTGTTTTGCAAGAGGATGTCAATTCTCTTCATACCTACTTTCACTATCCCTTAATATTTCTAAATTTCTAACTACGGTCAGATCCCAGTATACCTACTAGCCAACTACAAAGTCAAACCTAGAAGAAAAAGGCTTATACATCAAAATAATTATAAAATTTTGCTAATTTATGTCAATAATATAATGAATTTTGGGATAATTAAGGATAAATTAACTTTAGACTGGGCTAAAATTATAATATTTTACACATAAATATATAAGCATATATAAATATAAACATATTCATATCTATAGATAAACATATAAATTATCAACATAAAATATTGATCTCGTGTGTTAGCTAGAGACTCTGGGAGTGTTTATGAATGTCTGCTTAGCTGGTTGACTGAAATAGGGACTCATTGGTGGTCCACACTAAATGAAGTTGAAATGGCAGAAATTTCTTCATATAATATGGAGAAGGCAATCTAAACACACAGACAATAGAAATTTTGGAGTTTATTTTTCATGTGTGCTTCTCTTATGCATCCCTTAAGGGACACTTAACCAAGTCCCCCAAGGGCCCATTAAGAGTTTGAGAAAGCCATTAGTTAAGGGAGTGCTAACGTCCCTGTGACTGCTCTCATGGGTGAATTCTGAGTGTCAGTGAAGGAAGATACAATAGAAACAGGTCCCATGATTTCAATGGTCTACCAGATTCCAAGTTTGGCAGAGATTTATTAGTGGTACTTAACTGCTTAAAACAAAATGGGCACAATTTCTATAGAAGGCATCAAGGTAGCAGGCAATCAGAATAGTCTGAAACTCCAGAATCCGAGCTTGTAGGTAATAGATTATGGAGTATCAAGTTCTGAATGAGATAAACAACCCATTAACAACCTACCTGATATGTACAAATGAATAAGCTCTAGTTCTGGGACACAGACACATGACTTAAGCTACTACAACAAAAGATCATAATCTCGATTCCAATTTCCATACTTGAGTGAAGTTATACTTTCTCCCAAAATACCTATTGCCATTTACAAGAATAACTATACTTGTAAAGGTAGATACTGAAATATTTAGAGACTACTAAGCACTGGCTCTGAGACAGCAATAATTCTTAGAGATCCAGAACACAAACAAACTCCATGGATGAGAAGGAAACTCATGGGGATTAGTTACAAAATTGTCCCTTTTCAAAATTAGACTAGGCATGTTGGGATTCCAAATCCATACCATGGTTATTTCCCCAGATCATAGTGTCTATTTGGAACATATGTTCCCCAACAACTAGAATAACCCCCACAGTGGATTCGTGACCCACAGATAAAGTAATATGACACATGAAAGAAAGATATGACATTAACTAATTAGTAGAACTCCTCAGAGGTGTGTCTGTCTACCAACATGGTAAATCACAGAAAGTACTACATCACAAAGAAAATCACTAAGCATAGTGCCCTCACCAAAGACAAATGATACCAGGTAGGTCATTCTTGATGACATTCACATTTAACTGTCTAGGTTGATAAGTATAGAATAGAGAACGGGCTTAGAGAGTAGTGGTACATTACATGAAGTACATTCAGATTATAATTCCAGTCTGCTATTTTAGATATGGTTCCATCAATTATTCCAGGTATGATATCTTTTGATATGGCAAATGGCACTCTCTCTCCATCCAAATAAGCAGACAAATCCAGAGTCAATTTGCTTTTCCCTGGTAAGACTGCAAGGACATCTAACGAACTTATTTCAGAATTATCAGCTCTCCCTCCTCTGCCACGATTTAAGCTGTAGATATTATGTTGTTCTCATGATTCCATCAGATATCATACAGGTTCGCTACATTAGTAACATCACAGTTTAGAACCTTAAGATTGCTTAGATGCCTTGGTAAGACCTAGGAAGGCTAGATGGTAGGAAACCATACGGTCTCCCATCTTAGTAACATTTCTGGAATTCCAGAAGTTTCAACATGTTAGTACTTTAGTTTACAGAAAAGTAAACTAGAAGTCACTGCACGATGAACGCTAACCAATGAGATGGGAGACACTGTTTTCTTTAGATTTTGGAGGTCAAAAATACCACATTTGGAAGCGCTGCTATTACCCTGTTACCAGGTGAGCTCCAAGACTGTCAGCCTCAGAGCATCTCAAAAGGAGATAAAATAATCTGTCTAGTGCAGATTGCAGTGAAAGCATTTGGTGCTTATGCACCAGAAGTTACAGTGTTGCTTGAACTCTTGGTAGGCAAAAAGGTTGCTCTATGTATACCCTGGTAAACCCTGATAGGAAAATCGCAGCAGAGAATCTCAAGTTTCTAGAGCAGTGGCTAGCAAACTAAAACCTCTACAGGCCAAATCTGCTCTCCTAGCTGTTTTTACAAATAAAGTTTTATGGAAATACAGTAATACTCATTCATTTGCATACTACACATTACTGCTTTTGTGCTACAGCAGCAGAGTTGAGTAGTTATGACAGAGACCACAAAGCCAATATATTTATAATTTGTCTCTTTACAGAAAAAGTTTGCCAATCCCTTTTTAGAGCAAAGCTGTGCACTTTTCATCATATAAATATTTTCCTTTTGAAAAATAGCTCTTGGCTTATAAGGAGTTTGTGGTAGATACTGAATCTTTACTATTGGATGCTGGATGACCATGCAATTATACTGCCCATAATAAAACGGATATATCTGACCCACCTGGCTATAAAGTCAAGCATGCCTAACAGAATCCTATCATTAAGTAGGACCCATTCCAAGGAGATCCTGAAGGCACACACAAGCTGCATAAGCAGGTAGCTCACACTCCCAGTATGCCTATGACCACTGCACTTTCATCCTCCCTCAAACCACATTTGTGGATTCATGGGGCACTGATGTGAATCAGTCTGCTGAGAGAAAATGATTTGAACATAATTTGCTGATTTTTCTATCAGAAGTAGACTGCTGTGGCATTAAGTCCTAATTAGAGTGGCTCTAAAGGACGGTGGAGAAGGTTTAACCTTAAAATGAACATAATTTCAAGTGGTACATCTCTACTTTGCCTGGAGAAAGACTATGCCTCTGGTTAGAATCTGTATTATTTCAGAGGCAATGGCTAATGACTTGTCAAAAGAGTAGATGTTGAAAATTAATAATATTGGGAGATTGATGAGAAGAAGAATTGAGGAAGAAATACGTGAATGAAACTTTTGGAATCAGCATAAGTCATGTGGATATTTTTACACCATACAAATACTAAAAGACTCTCACTACAAAAGGAAGTTCTTAACAATTACACGAAAATGATAACCTCTCAGTCAGCCTTCTTTCCCAGCTATTCCAGCTCACTACCTTGAGATTATAAATAAAGCAGTTATCGTGAGAGTTTAAAAGCCATGCATAGGTCCAATGACATAGATAACGCCACACAATAGAGATGACCAATTCCACTGTTGAATGCCCAAACCTGAATAGCAGAGACCAAGAAAGAGGGTGATATGAAATACATTTTTTGAAAAAAAAAAAAAAGATGAATGGGGAAACAGTAAAACATGGTAAATGTAAAATATAACAGTGGAAATAAAATTCCAGATGATTAAAATATAGTACATGGGAGATTAAGAAGACGAAAGTTCTCAGCTGGAGAGAGAATATTGATAAAAATTAATTCTAAATGTTAATGAAAACATGTAAATTGAAATATTTTGTTAAATTTAAAAATAGGAGTTCTGACACTGCTAATGATAGAGAAGGTAATCCAGACCAACCCACACACCAAGAACCACTAAAAAAGCTTGAACAACCACAAAAGCTAAAGTTATTGGAGGTCTAACAAGACAGGACCAAAATCCAGGAGAAAGAGAAAAGAGACAGACAGGCCAGCATTTTGGCTACTTTTCCCCTGGACGCTTTTGCTGGATATGGGACAGGTGACTGTGAAGTGGAGACAACGAGATGTTAGCAAAACCTTGACAGACTCCTGGGCTGGAGTTCAAGAACCCCTAAAATGGAAGTGCCTAATATAACCCTAAACTTTGGGGTGGAAATCCAAAGGGCTACCTCCTTAGGAAAACAGGAAAGACTGAAAGTACACTGTACTTCTCAGGGACAGAAGATTAATTTTGAGGCATCTCAACTATCTAAATAGATGAAAGAGAAATCAAAACACTTCAGTCATTAAAAAATGAGAGAATAGATAAAGCATAGAAGAAACAATAAAGATAAGAAACACAATAAATCTAAAATATTGACTGATAAAACAACAGCAATAGACCGGGTGTGGTGGCGCATGGCTATAATCCCAGCACTTTGGGAGGCCAAGGCAGGTGGATTACCTGAGGGCCAGAGTTCAAGACCAGCCTGACCAACATGGTGAAACCCCCTCTCTACTAAAAAATACCAAAAAATTAGCCAGGTGTGGTGGCGGGTGCCTGTAATCCCAGCTACTTGGGAGGCTGAGGTGGGAGAATCCCTTGAACCTAGGAGGCAGAGGTTGCAGTGAGCTGAGATCACACCACTGCACTCCAGCCTCAGCAACAGAGTGAGACTTCCTCTCAATAGTAATAATAATAATAATAATAACAAGAAGAAGAAGAAGAATACTATCTTGTGTGTTTGTAAATATAGTCATGTGTCACTTAACAACATGGATACCTTCTGAGAACATATCTGCATAATTGCATAATTAGGTGATTTGTCATTGTGTGAACATCATAAAATGTGCCTACACAAACATAGATGGTGTAGCCTACTACACACCTAGGCTATGTAAAATAGCCTATTGCTTCTAGGCCACAAACCTGTACAGCATATTATACTATACTGAATACTCTAGACAATTGTAACGCAATGGTAAGTATTTTTGTATCTACACATAACTAAACATAGAAAAGGTATAGTTGAAATGCAGTATAATGTAATCTTAAGGGACCACTGTCATATGTGTGGTCTGTTGTTGACTGACACATCATTATGCAGTACATGACTACATAAGGAGAGTTAACAAACCTAACAACAGTAGAATATAACAAACAATAACAGAATGCAAGATTGAAGGAAAAGGTAGTAATTGGCTTTGAAGTGTTCTAAGATACTGATATTGTCTGGGACGATGAGTCTGAGAAACATTTTATACAGCTTTTCAGACAGATTTATGAGGTTAAGCAACCTATACTCCACTGTGGTGGCCAACTCAGTAGCGTAACCTTATTTTTTCACAGTTTGCTCCCATACTTCCTCACTCCTGCTCCCCATGATTATATTTCCTATTAAAGTATTAGCACACTTCTGGTCAGGCTTTGCTTTCTAGGGAACTCAGGCTAAAACAATATTTATAGATTAGAATAGTCAGTATTATAAAGATATCAGTTATCCCCAAAACTGATCTATAATGCAATCCCAGTCATATCTCAGCATGTTTTTGTGGAAATTGATCATTGAAATCTAAAATTTACATTGAAATGAAGAGAACCCAAAATAGGCAGACAAGCCTAAGGAAGAAAAGCAAACAGGAACGACTTACTCTACCAGATATCAAGACTTATTTCTAAAGTTACACTAATATTGATATTGGTATTGGTGCAATAATAGACACAGAGACAAGCATAACAGAATTGTGTCTTTAAATAGTTCTATGTTTAAAGATAACTGATTTCCAAAAAGGGTGCCATGACAGAGACAGAACAATTGGAGAATAATAATTTTTTTCAAATAAACTGTACTATGCCAATTAAATATTTTTATTGAAATGTGTGACACTTGATACCTATTTCAACTATACATCAAAATATTATTCCTGAAACATTGTAATTGAGATGTAAAACATAAAACGGTGGAGCTTCTAGAAGAAACAGAAGAGAATATCTTTATAACTTTTAGGTAGAGAAAGATTTCTTAAATCGCATACAAAAGTATTATTCAAAAAGAAAGATTGTGCATTTTATTATATTAAAATAAAAAGGAAGCTTTTGTTCATCAAAAGATAGCATCAAGAGAGTGAAAATGCAAGCTGGGTGCAGTGGCTCACGCCTGTAATCCCAGCACTTTGGGAGGCCAAGGTGGGTGGATCACTTGAGGTCAGACGTTTGAGACCAGCCCGGCCAACATGGTGAAACTCCATCTCTACTAAAAATACAAAAATTAGCCAGTCGTGGTGGTGTGTGCCTGTAATGCCAGCTTCTCGGGTGGCTGAGGCACAAGAATCACTTGAACCTTGGAGTCAGACGTTACAATGAGTTGAGATTATGCTACTACACTCCAGCCTGGGCGACAGAGAGAGATTCTATCTCAAAAAAAGAAAGAAAAGAAAAAAGAAAACGCTAGCCACAAAGCAAGAGAAAAGACTGCAATATAAGTGTATTAGTTTGCTATTGCTTCTTCAACATATTATTACAAGCTTAGGACTTAAAACACCAATTTTATATTACAATTCTGGACATCAAAAGTCCAAAATGAACCTTATAGAGCTGAACTCAACGTATTGGCAGAACATTGTTTCTTCTGGAAGCTCGAGGGGAGAATCTGTTTCTTACCTTTTCCAGCATCTAGAGGTTACCTATGTCCCTTGGGTGTTGGCCCCACAACATTCTGACGTCTGCTTCTGTCTTAACCTCTCTCTCTTTGACTCTGACCTCTGCTTCTCTTACACTGGGCTCACCCTCATAATCCAGAATAATCTCACCATCTCAAAATCCTTACCTTAATAGTATCTGCAGAGTTCCTTATGCCATGCAAATTAATATATTCATAGGTCCCAGAAATTAGGATATGGACATCTTCGGGAGAGAAGACATTATTCAGCTCTACCACAACAAACAATAGAAAAAGGACAAACATCCAGAAAATATAAAGAACTCCTACAAATGAATATGACATATTCCTAGGCAAAACTATCAATTAATTCCAAATTAACTTATAAATTCAATACAGTTCTTGTTAAACACACATACATGCATGCACACACACACACACACACAAACATACACACATGATTCTTTAGTTAGCTTGAAAATGAAATAAACAATAATAGTCAAATGATTTTGGAAAAAGAACAATGTGTGTTTCTTGCCCTAATAATCATTAAAGCAGTGTAATACAAACCTCCAAAATAGAGAAATGGATGAAACTAAATGGAGTCAAGAAATAAACTCACGTAGACATGGGAATTAAATATGTAGTGAAGATAGCATTTCAAATTAGTGGGGAAGACAGGCACATGATTAATATATTTTGATTACTGAGTATCTTCTTGAATGAAAATAATTATGTTATACACAAAAGTAAATTCAAGATGGCTTAAAAAGATAAATGCTTCTTCAAACTATAAAGTGTTGGATTATAATAAACATATCAATTATTGAGTGCCAAGCAATTTATTTCTAGGACTTCAGTTAATCCATAAAACAACCCTATGAAATGGGACTATTCAGATCTGCATTTTAAGATGAGAAGACTGAGGCACATACAGCTGAGGAATCTTGCTTGAGGTCACAGAGCTAGAAAAGGATGTAGCTAGGATTTGATCTCAGACATCATAACACTGAAGCCCAACCTCTTAACGGTTAGTCCACCAACATTAAGGTGAGGAATGCCTTCACAGGAAATAAACAACTCTCAAAGCTTTTAAAGGAAATAATGCTAGATATGATTAAATACATATTAATAGTTTTTTGCATTTCAAAAAATGTTGTAAACAAAATTAATTAAAAAGCAACAAACTAGAAGAAAGTGTTTGCAAACACTTTCTTCAATAAAAGTTTAAGAAACAGAATATCTGCAAAGACCCTAATCACTGCAAAAAGAATTTGGGAAAAATAAATAAATAAAAAATATAAGTAGACAATTCAGGGAAGCAGAAGCAGAAATATTGTGTATAAAAGGATGATAAACTTCACTGGTTCAGCATCAGATAGTCAAGAAAATGCAAATTAAAACATTGATTTTGTTGTTGTTACCCACATTGAATTGAATAAACTTATTATAGAAAATGATGATATCCAGTGTCATTGAGGGTGTGGAGAAACACATACACTTTTGGGAATGTAATTTAATACCAGTTTTTAGAGTATAATTTAAAAGTACCTACTAGAATGTAAAATATGTATGCATACCCTTCGATTTAAGAATTCTATTTCTAGTTATCCATTTTACCGAAAATACCCCTCAGTATATCTAAAATATACAACAAAGATGTTTATTACATTTTAGTTAGAAGTAACCTATTATCAGAATGAAAGAGTTAAATTATTATGAAGCTGAAGTACTATGAAATCCTCTGCAAAAGTTAAAAATGAGATAATCCATAGTTATTGACATAGAAATTCTCTAAGACATATATTTCTAAGTCATAAAAGAATTTGAAGAATAATATATGTTATAAGCCTATTTATATGTTTTTAAAACTACATGATGTCCGTATACTACATAAAAATTCATAAAATGCTTAGAAATGAGTTAAGAAAGATACACAGCAAATATTTAAAAGTTATTACCTCTGGAGAGGAGAGTTAGATTGACAAAAGATGATGATTGATTGAAGGGGAACTTTTTATACCTTTGAGTAATTAACAACAACAACAAAATCATGTTTTCAGGTATTACTTAAATTTTTAAGTTTATTTTTTGAATTGACAAATAAAAATTGTATATATTTGGCTGGGTGCGGTGGCTCACGCCTGTAATCCCAGCACTTTGGGAGGCCAAGGCGGGTGGATCACGAGGTCAGGAGTTGGAGACCAGCCAATATGTTGAAACGCCATCTCTACCAAAACTACAAAAATTAGCCTGTAGTCCCAGCTACCCAGGAGGCTGAGGTGGAAGAATCGCTTGAATCCGGGAGGTAGAGATTGCAGTAAGCCAAGAAACGCGCCATTGCACTCCAGCCTGGGTGACAGAGCAAGACTCGGTCTCCAAAAAAAAAAAAAAAAAAAAAAAGTGTATATATCAAAAAACAAAATAGTATATATGTTTATGATGCATAACATGTTTTGAAATATGAATACATTGTGGAACGGCTAAATCAAGCTATTAACTTATACACAACTTCACACACTTTTCTTTTCGTGGGGAGAACACTTAAAATCTACTCACTTAGCAATTTTCAAGAAGATAATACATTGCTTAACTATGTCATCATGTTGTAGAATAGATCTCTTAAATGTATTCCCCTTGTCCAACTGAAATTTTGTGTCCTTTGACCAACACTTCCCCAACTCCTACCTTACCACCCCATCCCCAGCCCCTGGTAACCACTATTCGACGCTCTACTTTTATGAAATCAATTTTTTTAGATTCCACACATGAGTGAGATCATGCAATATTTGCCTTTCTGTGCCTGGCTTATTTCACTTATAATAACGTCCTTCAGGTTCATCCACGTTGTCATCACATTGTCAGGATTCTCTTCTTTTTTAAGGCTGAAGAGTATTCTGTTGTGCATATACCATATTTAAATATTTATATATCATATTTTCTTTATCCATTTATCCATTGATGGACACTTTGATTGATTCCATACCTTTGCTATTTTGAATAATGCTGCAGTGAACATGGGAGAGCAGATATTGCTAACATACTGAAATTATTTTCTTTGAATATATATACTCAGTTTTGGAATTACTGGATCATACGGTAGTTATATTTGTCATTTTTTGAGGAACCTCCATACATTCTTTATAATGACTCTACTAATTTACATTCCTACCAACAGCACTCAAAGGATCCATTTTCTCCGTATCCTTTCCAACATTTAGTGTCTTTTGTCTTTTTGATAATAGTCACTTCAAAAGGTGTGAGGTGGTATCTCACTGCAGCTTTAATTTGCATTTCTCAGATGATTAGTGACCATTTTTTCATATACCTGTTGGACATTTGTACATCTTCTTTTAAGAAATGTCTATCCAGCTCCTTTCTCCATTTTTTTAAATTAGGTTATTTGTTTTCTAACTATTGTATTGTTTATGTTTTTTAGATTTTGGATATTAACCTCTTATCAGATGTATAATTTACAAATATTTCCTTCTATTCTGTAGGTTTCTCTTCACTGTATTGATGTTTCCTTGGCTGTGCAGTAGCTTTTTAGCTTGATCTAATCCTGTTGTCATTTTTGCTTTTCTGCCTGTGCTTTTGGGTTCATATCCAGAAAAAAAGATTGCCCAGACCAATGTCATGGAGCTTTTCCCCATGTTTTCTATTAGTAGTTTTACAGTCTCAAGATTTACATTTAATTTTCTAGGCCATTTTGAGTTGAATTTTAGTTATGATGTAAAGTAAGGATTTAACTTCATTTTTCTGCATGTGGAGATCCAGTTGTCCCAACACCACTAATGAAGAAAGTGTCCTTTGCTTATTGTGTGTTTTTGGCATGTTTGTTGAAAATCAATTGACCATAAATGCATGGGCTTGTTTCTGGGCCCTCTATTCTGTTCTGCTGATCTATATACCTGTTTTTATGTCAGTACCATTTTATTTTTATTACTATAGCTTTGTAGCATATTTTTAAGTCAGGTAATATGATGCCCCTGGCTTTGCTCTTTTGTTAAAGATTGTGTTAGCTATTCAGGGTCTTTGCGGCTCCTTTTGAATTTTAGGATTCTTTTTTTCTGTTTCTGTGAAAATATCATTAAAATTTTAATAGGGATTGCATTGAATCTGTGGTGTGGACATTTTAATAATATTAATTCTTCCAATCCATGAACATAGGATATCTTTTTTCATCAATCTTTTATAGTTTTCAGTGCACAGGTCTTTCTTTTTTTGGTTAAATTTATTTCCGTTTTGTTTTATTTGATTTTTGTAGCTATTGTAATGAGATTTCCTTGCTTTCTTCTTCAATTAGTTCATTGTCAATATATAGAAATGCTACTGATTTTTGTAGGTTGATTTTATATCCTACAACTTTACTGAATTTATTAGTTCCAATTTTTTTTTGTAGAGTCTTTAGGATTTTCTATGTATAAGATTATGCCTTCTGCAAATAGGGACAATTTAACTCATTTTTTCCAACTTGGATGCCTTTTTTTTTCTCTTGCCTAATTCCTCTGGCTAGAACTTCCATACTGAAATAAAATGGTGACAGTAGACATCCATGTCTTGTTCTAGATCTTACAGAAAAAGCTTTCAATTTTTCATCGAGTATGATGTTAGCTGTGGGTTTGTCATATTTGACCTTTATTTCATTGAAGTACATTTCTTCTATACCTAATTTGTTGAGAGTTTTTATTGTGAAGAAATATTAAATTTTATCAAATACTTTTTCTGGATCTATTGAGATAATTATATTGTTTTTGCTCTTTATTCTGTTAATGTGTTGTATCACATTTATAGATTTGTGTATGTTGAACCATCCTTGCATCCCTGGGATAAATAATACTTGATCATGCTGAATTATCTTTTTATTTATTTATTTATTTTTGAGACAGAGTCTCACACTGTTTCCCAGGCTGGGGTGCAATGGTGTGATCTTGGCGCACTGCAACCTCTGCCTTCCAGGTTCAAGCGATTCTCCAGCCTCAGCTTCCTGAGTAGCTAGGATTACAGGTGCCTGCCACCAGGCCTGGCTAATTTTTTGTATTTTTAGTAGAGACAGGATTTTACTATGTTGGTCAGGCTGGTCTCAAACTCCTGACCTTGTGATCCACCTACCTCAACCTCCCAAAGTGCTGGGATTAGAGGCATGAGGCAACGCACTTGGCTATCTTGGTGTCTTGTTTGTTATTTTATTATACTTTAAGTTCTTGGGTACATGTGCAGAATGTGCAATTTTGTTACATAGGCATACACGTGCCATGGCGGTTTGCTGCACCCATCAACCGGTCACTACATTAGGTATTTCTCCTAGTGTTATCCCTCCCCTAGCCCTCAACCCTGCAACAGGCCCCAGTGTGTGATGTTCCCCTCCTTATGTCCATGTGTTCTCATTGTTCAACTCCCATTTATGAGTGAGAACATGCGGTGTTTGGTTTTCTGTTCCTGTGATAGTTTGCTGAGAATGATGGTTTCCAGCTTCATTCATGTCCCTGCAAAGGACATGAACTCATTCTTTTTTATGGCTGCACAGTATTCCGTGGTGTCACATTTTCTTTATCCAGTCTATTATTGATGAACATTTGGTTTGGTTCCAAGTCTTTGCTATTGTGAACAGTGCCACAATAAACATACGTGTGCATGTGTCTTTATAGTGGAAAGATTTATAATCCTTTGAGTATATATCCAGTAATGGAATTGCTGGGTCAAATGGTATTTCTAGTTGTAGATCCTTAAGGAATTGCCAGTCTTCCACAATGGTTGAATTAATTTACACTCGCACCAACAGTGTAAAAGTGTCCTTATTTCTCCACATCCTCTCCAGCATCTGTTGTTTCCTGACTTTTCAATGATTGCCATTCTAACTGGTGTGAGATAGTATCTCATTTTGGTTCTGATTTGCATTTCTCTAATGACCAGTGATGATGAGCATTTTTTTCATATGTCTGTTGGCTGCATAAATGTCTTCTTTTGAGAAGTGTCTGTTCATATCGTTTGCCCATTTTTTGATGGGGTAGTTTTTTTCTTGTAAATTTGTTTACGTTCTTTGTAGATTCTGGATATTAGCCCTTTGTCAGATGGAGAGATTGCAAAAATTTTCTCCCATTCTGTAGGTTGCCTGTTCACTCTGATGATAGTTTCTTTTGCTGTGCAGAAGCTCTTTAGTTTAATTAGATCCCATTTGTCAATTTTGGCTTTTGTTGCCATTGCTTTTGGTGTTTTAGACAGGAAGTCTTTGCCCATGCCTATATCCTGAATGGTATTTCCCAGGTTTTCTTCTGGGATTTTTATGGTCCTAGGTCTTACATTTAAGTCTCTGATCCATCTTGAGTTGATTTTTGTATAAGGTGTAAGGAAGGTGTCCAGTTTCAGTTTTCTGCATATGGCTAGCTAGTTTTCCCAACACCATTTATTAAATAGGGCATCCTTTCCCCATTTCTTTTTTTTGTCAGGTTTGTCAAAGATCAGATGGTTATAGATGTGTGAGGTTATTTCTGAGGCCTCTGTTCTGTTCCATTGGTCTATATATCTGTTTTGGTACCAGTACCATGCTGTTTTGGTTACTGCAGCATTATAATATCGTTTGAAGTCAGGTATCATGATCCCTCCAGCTTTGTTCTTCTTGCCCAGAATTGTCTTGGCTATGCGGGCTCTTTTTTGGTTCAATATGAAGTTTAAAGTAGTTTTTTCCAATTCTGTGAAGAAAGTCAGTGATAGCTTGATGGGGATAACATTGAATCTATAAATTACTTTGGGCAGTATGGCCATTTTCATGATATTGATTCTTCCTATCCATGAGCATGGAAAGTTTTTCTGCTTGTTTGTGTCCTCTCTTATTTCCTTGAGCAGAGGTTTGTAGTTCTCTTTGAAGAGGTCCTTCACATCCCTTGTAAGTTGGATTCCTAGGTATTTTATTCTCTTTGTAGCAATTGTAAATGGTAGTTCACCATGATTTGGCTCTCTGTTTGTCTGTTAATGGTGTATAGGAATGCTTGTGATTTTTGCACCTTGATTTTGTATCCTGAGACTTTGCTGAATTTGCTTATCAGCTTAAGGAGATTTTGGGCTGAGACGATGGGGTTTTCTAAGTATACAATCATGTCATCTGCAAAGAGAGACAATTTGACTTCCTCTCTTCCTATTTGAATACACTTTATTTCTTTCTCTTGCCTGATTGCCCTGACCAGAACTTCCAATTCTATGATGAATAGGAGTGGTAAGAGAGGGCATCCTTGTCTTGTGTCAGTTTTCAAAGGGAATGCTTCCAGATTTTGCCCATTCAGTATGATATAGATATGATAGACAGTATAATATGATACAGAAAAAGTTTATAATTTTTCATCATTGATTATGATTTTAGCTGTAGGTTTGTTATATTTGGCCTTTATTTCACTGAAGTACATTTCTTCTATACCTAATTTGTTGAGAGTTTTTATCGTGAAGCAATATTAAATTTTATCACATGCTTTTTCTGGATCTATCGAGATAATTATATGGTTTTTGCTCTCTATTCTGTTAATGTGTTGTGTCACATTTATAGATTTGTGTATGTTAAACCATCCTTGCCTCCCTGGAATAAATAATACTTGATCATGCTGAATTATCTTTTTAATGCGCTGTTGAATTCCATCTGTTAGTATTTTGTTGAGAATTTGTGCATTTATGTTCACCAGGCATATTGGCCTGTAGTTTTCTATTCTTCTAGTGTTTTTGTCTGGCTTAGGTAACTGAGTAATGCTGGTCTTGTAAAATGAATTTGGAAGTATTACCTGTTCTATTTTTCAGACGTATTTGAGAAGAATTGGCATTCACTGTTCTTTCAGTGGTAAAATTCAATGATGAAGCCAATAGATTCTGGGCTTTTCTTTGATGGGAGACTTTTTATTACTGATTCAATCTCTTCACTCATTTTTGGTCTGCTCAGATTTTCTATTTCTACATGATTCAGTCTTGTTAAGTTGCATGTGTCTAGGAATATATATCTTCTATGTTATCCAATTGTTTTTATATAATTGGTCATATAATCTCTTATGATCCTTTTTATATCTGTGGCATATATTGTAATGTTTTCTATTTAATTTCTGATGTTACTTATTTGTCTTACATTGAATTCTTTGTCAGGCAGGTCACATATCTCCATTTATTTGGGGTCAGTTATTGAAAGATTACTGTATTCTTTCGATGATGTTATGACTTCTTGGTTTTTCATGTTTCTTGTTGCTTTTCATTGATATCTGCACCTTTGAATAAGTAGGGACTTATTCCAGTTTGCAGTCTGGCATTTTCTAGGAAAGTCCTTCACCAATTAGCTTGTCCAGAGATGCTGGGCTGGTTGTCTGGCATGGTCCAAGGGTGGACTTGCTGCTGGGATTCTTGGGCAGGCTAGCTGGTGCCTGGGTCAGCAGGTGATCAAGCCTAGTGCCTAAGTCCACAGAGTTGGACCTGAAGTCTGAATCCACTGGGATAGGCCTGTTGGTGGGGTCTGTGGGGATGGGCCTGGAGCTTGTATCCATGGAGACCAACCTGGAGATTGGGTCTACAAGGGCTTACCTGGCACTGGGATGGGTCTAGAACCTGAGTCTCCATGAGTTGGCCAGGTGCTTGAATGAGCCTGGCACCTGGGTCCACTGGGAAGGATGTAGAGCCTGAGTTCATGGAGTTGACCTTGCACTGGGGTGGGTCTGGAACTTGGGGCCACTAAGATGGGCCTGGAACCTAAATTCATGGGGACTGGCCTGCAGCTTGGTGGTCTTGGAGACTCGATCCACAGAGTTCAATCTGGAACCAAGGTCTACTGGAGTGGGCCTGCACCCTGGGTCTTCTGAAACAGGCTTGTACCTTGGGTTCTGTAAAGCATGGGACCACTGGGAGTGGCCTGGAGCTTGAGACTGCCTTTGTTCTGAGGCCAGCTTGAAGCTTGGGTTTGTTGGGGCTGTTCTGGAGACTATAATTATGGAGGATGACCTGGGATCTGAAGCCACTGGGGCTGGCCTGGAGCCTGTATCCACTAGTGCCAGCCTGGAGGCTGAGTGTACAGGTGCTGGCCAAGAGGCTAGGTCCATGAAGGTTGGCCTGGGGCCTCGGGGGCTGGCCTAGAACCCGGGTACACAGGGAGGTCTTGGAGTTTGGATATATGGGGGCTGACCCAGAACTAGAATCTACTGGGACAGGCCTGGCCCCTGGGTCTGCAGGAGCCAGCCTGAAGGATGGGGCTGTGGGGACTAGCCTGGCAATAGGCAGGCCTGCAGTCTCTATCCATGGTGCCCACCCGGTATCTGAGGTCTGAGTGCCAGACTGGCATGAGGACAGGCCTAAAACCTGGTGCCACAGGAGCTGCCTTGGAACTGGGTGGGCCTGGATTCTATGTCTACAGGTACCAGCCTAGAGGCTGGGTCTGTGGTCATCAGCCTGATGACTAGGACTACTGGGGCTAGCCTGGTGCTGGGGCATGCCTGAAGCTTGAGCCAGGGGGGCCAGCCCAGTAATATGGGCAATCTGGAGCCCAGGGTTGCTAAGGCCAGCCTGGCCATGGGACAGGCCTGGAGCCTGATTCTGTGGTGGCTGGCCTGATGCAGGGTTAGGCCTGAAAACCAGTGGAGACTGCCTGGCAGTGAGAACAATCC
Organism: Pan paniscus; assembly: GCF_029289425.2. Classification (NCBI taxonomy): domain Eukaryota; kingdom Metazoa; phylum Chordata; class Mammalia; order Primates; family Hominidae; genus Pan; species Pan paniscus. The sequence continues at coordinate 101,631,030 of NC_073262.2, forward strand.
AGAGAAAGGGGCGGCTGTGGTCAGCTTGGCAGTGTGATGGCCCAGAGACCAAGTCCGTCACACAGGCCTGGAGTCTGCAGCTGCAGAATCCCTCCTGGCACTGGGGCAGGCCTGAAGGCTCAGCCCATGAGTACTGACATGAAGTCTGGGGCTGTGGGAACCTGCCTGCACTAGTATTACTTGAGTAGATCCTGTGTTGGGGTTTGAAGCACAATCTGGTGCTCCTACCCTCACACAGAGGATATCTCTTTCCAAGCTGTGCTGCCTGTGGTTGGAGGTAAAGGAATACAGTTGATGTAAAACTGTCCTTCCTACCTTCTTCAATGCATCTTTTCTTATTTCTGTGCTACACCCAGGTGCTGTAATCTCTCATCTAGTTTCCTTAGCTTTTGTGAAGATATTTTTGCATGAGGATAGTTGTTCAAATTGATGTTTCAGTGGGGGGAAGAGCACTGGAGAGTCCTATTTTATCATTTTACTGACGTCAGTCCTTGTATACATTTTTAAAAGAAAAAAATACATTGTAAGTAAATACTGTGACTGGGAAAGAGCTTTCTGTGGGTGGCATGAATTGCCCCAGCAAAACCCAAGACAGACACGGGCTGTCTCTTACACTGGCTCCCAGCTAATGAGAATAACAGGTCCAGGCCACCTGAAAACAGAAAGATTCTTCCACATACCCTAAACCATTCCCAATTTAAAGTTACAATATTATAACCCAAAGACGTCACTTGGAACTTAAGTGATTCTCTTTTAAGCTCTCCCCTTGGATTTAAAATAAAAGCACAGCAATATGTTTTGGAGATATTTATTTCTTTTCATTCCATTTCTCCCAAGAGCTGTATATTGTCTTCAGCATTTTCTTGTCCCTGCAGTGTAGCTGCTCTTGGGGAAGTAACTCTCTTCCCTGAGATGAACTAAATTTTAAGAGTTGCTTTCCATTTTAATCATTAACATGCCATGCAATACAGCTACTGCTAATTCAGAATTGATAACGAGCACTAGGATAGTTTCTGGATTAAAGAAGCCCAAAGAAACAACTAGAAAGGGGCAATGGAAGAAATATCTTATATAAATTCCCCTTTAAATCTGTGTTGTGGACTATATTTTGCAGTGAGGAAAGAAATGAGCTTTCAAGTGCATAATTGCCCTTTTAGACAATAAAAGGCTTTCCTGACATTAGTTTCATATGCTGAAGATGGCATCTTATTTTTCTTTTCTATAACTAGCAATCAGTAGTTAACACAGGCATTGAATTCCACATCTATTTCTAGAAACCACCTTTCTATGGCTATTTTTTAAGCACAAAAATAACAGTTTGCAGCTTGCACAGCCTTAACCAGTAGGCTCCAGCCTCTATTGTTCTTGCTGTCTTCACTATATACAGAAGTTCACTTTGCCCATTTAGAAAAACAACACTTAAATCTTTTGGTGCAAGAAAGCATATACCCGCAATATTAGTGCCTTTGCCATTTCTCCAGATTCAAAATGGCTTTCCTATCACAGAGAAACTTCATTAACCCATACACTGATAAATCAGAATTTTTAGCAACTCAGATACTTTATATGCTTCTCTGTTACAGATGCAGGTATGTTACCTGCATCAAATGAATTAAGAACCAATGGCATAAAGAACAGTAGCTGAATCTTATTTATAATTTTAAAGTTCTTTGCCACTGTGTTAACTCCATTTTCCAGATTTTAAAGGAAATATAAGTCTTCCATATGAACAATTATGTGTTAAATAGATATAACTCAAGTTTTCTATACTGTACCATCTGGATGAGAGAAAGGAGGAATAGGGGTAGAGTGGGGAGTCTCATCGAAATCAAGAAACAATTATCTTTCCTCTGAGCCCATAGGTGACATCCTTATAATCCTACCAGCCCCCAAATTCCTGCTTTTCTTATTTGTAGAATTTCAGAGGCAGGTAAGCTCACAGCTTGAAATGGGACTTGAATATTAGAGTATTCGTATCTTGCTTCTTCCTTGGGCAATTTGCTTAGCTTTTCTGAGCCTTAGCTACCTTATCTTTCCAACAGAGATAATAATAATCGCTTTGAGGATTGAAAGGAATTGTACATGTAGCCTAAACATAGCACCTAGTATAAGATATTTGAGTTTCCCTGCTCTATTGTCCCTTCCCTCGCTTAAATTCTCCTTTACCTGTGTTCCCATCACTGGTTGCATTATCACTCTCTCTGGTTGTAGCTGCTGTTCCAAAGGCTTCACTAGGCTCCACATGGAACAAAATACTGGCAGCAGGGTCTCAAGCTGCTGCTACTATTTTGTTACTAAATCGATCCTGAATATAAATCCACTGCAAGATTTAGATCTAGGGGAAAGTGCAATATAGATTTCCTGGAAGTCTCAGAAAATTCCTTGTATTTCAGTGATGCCAATTGGGTCAATGTCTATATTTCTAACCAGCTGCTGTGGCCAAGGGATTAAAATTATTGATTGTCTTGGGCCTAAATTACATGTTCCATCCTTGGAGAAAATAGCAATGCTCTATCCATCCACATGGACCAAATACAGGAAGGAATGAATCTCCTAATGACTTTTGCCAGAAGTAGGGTGGATGGATGCAGAGAAGATACATCCTGTTATATTTTATGTCTCCCAAAATTACTTTTCTTGGCTATATGATGCTTTTGCTGGAAGTATTCTAAAAAAAAAATTCATAATACAAATATTTACATATATAATCCAAAGTGTCTGCTGCCTGAACATTCCCAAGTCTTTTAGCATTTGGGGAACTCATTGCTTTAATAATTAAATTAAAATAATTAAATCCCCAGCCCATGTCCTAAGGAAAGTCCCAAACTCTCCAAAAACGTTCCACATATTTTTGGGTGCAGATAGAATCTCCTTATCACCTCTCATTCTGAACGTCTCTTCTTGGTAAATTCTGTACCTTATTTTCTCACTTTCTGCAGCTGCTATCTTCTTTCCATACCACGTGGGCCCTTCTCTCTTGCTCCTCCAAATAGAATGTAATTTGTAAATATTATTAAAGTTGTAAGTAGAATAGGAAATGATTACAGAATGGTGAAGATCAGGGGATAATTTTAAACTGAATTTGAGAATTACTATTCTTAGAAATTTTTTGGCCACATGCCAAAGTTAATTCCTTACTACCTTGTTTTCTCAGATCTTGATATCTTGTAAGTCTGCTACCTCTCCAATAGCTCCCTACACTCCACATTTTAGGAGTCATAAAACCCTGCCTCCCCAATTCATCAAGGAAAAATTTTTAAATTCCCTTCCATTGCATGCAGAGCAGTTTAGTCCCACACCCCTATTCAATGGAGTATGTCTCTTATTCATTTGATAATATAAATTTGATATAGTGTAATGGCAAATTTTCTAATATTTAATTTTCTTGTGTTGAATTTAATTCCTTATGTTTAATAGTCAAACTAAAGCAAGAAATGAAGACATATTAAGACATATTTTATTGGCTTTTTGCAATTTCAAATTTTAAAATTAAAATAACAATTCAGAACACCTGGTCCATTCTATAGAGTCCCATGATTCTGCAGCCCCAGAAGTTGTCAGTGGGTTTCACCTATTTTTTTTCATATGTAAATTATGTTTGACAGCAAGGACTAATTCTTCATCTCAAGGTTTCCTAGCTCAGTGTTACCATAAATTCTGTGGCAATTCTGTCTTCATCAACTTCATAACCATTGTTGTATTCATTTTCCAAACCATAAAATGTTATAATTGTGTCCATGAAAGTTAAAGTATTCTCTAAGAAGGCATTTAGGCCAGTATTCTGCTTCCATGCATGTATTCTGTTAAATGTAATACAATATCACCATTTACATGTGTAGTAACTAAGACTCAGACATGCTGTTTGCTTGTGGTAAGTTGCAGAAAGAAAATAACTTTATCTCCTGATTTCTGGCACCAAACTCCAACTCAGTAGACTTGGTAGATCCCGACAAGTATGTGAATAGATGCAAACTCCATCTTCGTGTGACTGCTTCCCTTCCAGGTTTTGGCAGTTCTGCTACTATTCACAGATTCGACCCAGTCCTTTTCCTCTGCTGTACTGTATGAAAGTCACAGTCTCTTTTTCTCTTGTTCTCTGCACATTTAGGTTCTACAGAGGTTGGCATTATGGCCTCTAAAATAAATTTCAAGCCACTTTCCAGATGTCTTTCCTGAAAGCTACAAGCCAACAAGAAAAGACAGCCAATGCCCGATCCAGACTAAGATTGACTGATTATTTACCAACAAATCCACAGGTTACTGATCAATACATTGCTTCATATTTAAAGTTCTTTTAAAACTCTAGCATATGTGTAACTTTTGGGGCTCTTTACATTGATATCAAGTTTGCATTTCATAATTTCTGTGTAATGGTTTTTGTGGTTAACTGATTGTTACCTTTCTTATCCTGTTAAGTAAAAACAAACAAACAAACAACAACCACAAAAAAAAACACTAGAGGTTCTCCACTACTCTAGGTGTTAGGCATAGTACGTGGCATATTAGGAAAGCATGACTATATAATCAGATGTCCTTCCTATGGAGAATGCACAGGGCCTAAGCCACCTGATTTTACAGTAGTGCTGCCTAGTTCAAATCCCAGCTCAACCATCTGTGCCACTCAAGGGCCTCAATGTTCTCATCTTTTAAATTGGGGATAATAGTACCTACCTCAAAGGGCTATTGTAAGAATTGAATGAATTTCTATATGAAAAGGATATAAAGGAGTGCCTTGGATATGGTAAGTCATCTCTAAATGCTTACCACCATTGATTTTCATCAACTGGGTTGACATAACCACATCGACTCAAAACTATTTTTTAAAGTCTGAGAGCATTTGCATTGTAAAGCACAGAACTCTGCCTACGTTGCTGGAAAATTATATATATATATGTATATATATGTGTGTATACATATATACACACATATGTGTGTGACTGTGTGTATCTGTGTGTATCTCCCCTCTTTTTTAAATCTTCATTTATTATTTTCACAAATATATATTAAACATCCAAATGTTATGCTCTAGAAGAGGTGCCAAGGTCAAGGTACTAAACAAGAAAGATAAACTCCCATGAGGCCTTAATTCTAGAGAAGAGAGAAAATGAATGTAAAGAAACAAAATGATCAAGATGATATCAGATAGTAGTAGGGCTGCATATAATACCAAATGAGTGATTTAGTAAGTGGATAAAAAGGGTAGAGTCATGGTGGAGGGAGTGATACTCTAGAAGTGAGATGGAAGCTGAGATCTAAAGACAACTGTTGGGCAAAGACTGAGCTGAGCACATTCCAGCAGAGGGAAGAGCTGCTATGCAAGGAGCAGAAGGAAAGCCAGCATCTCTAGAGTGGATTGAACCAAAAGCATGGGAGATAAGGTCAGAAACATAGTCAGGAGCCAAAAAATGTACAGCTTATAGGCCCTGGTCAAATTCAGATTTTATCCTAAATGAAATAGGAAGCCATTGGAAGGTCACAGTGAGGAAGGGTGTGATCTGATTTGTAATTCTAATCACCCTGGAAGCTAGGCAGCAAATGAGTTATTGGGTGAAAGAGTAGAAGGGGGCAGAGCAGCTAAGAGGCACTGCAGTCAGGTGAGAGATGACAGTGACAGTGCGGATGCACAGATTCTGGATGGGCTTTAAAAGCAGAGCTGACAGAAGTTAGATTGGATGATGATGAAACCAGGATAATGGAGAGATGGGAGCAAGAATGACCCTTGGTTTTGGCTTGAGAAACCACATGGCTGCTTATTTATGGAATTCAGAAGACTTGGGGAGGTGTAAGTTTGGAAGAGAAAATCAAGTGTTCTTTTATGATACATTTTATTTTGGCTACTCATACTGAATAAGAGATGCTTGTATTTTTCTAACTTGGAAATGCATTTTAAAAACTCATATTTTCACCTTCTGAAATTTTAGCATGGGTGAAGCTAATCTTAACTGACCAAAGGGAAAAATTTTCCCTCCCTTTATTATCTGAGCTATGTATTCCATCTGTACACACATAAAAACCATAACTTAAAGAATGTTATTCATGTTCCCCTATATCTTACTATGGAAAGTTTTAGAAAGCATGAAGTCAAGAGACACAAAAACCATACCTGCCTGACTCACATTCTATCAAACCCACCATATGACTTAAAGGGACATGGAATAAATGAACTTAATTGTGCTGACAATGTAACAGCCAAACATATAACACACGGGGGCTAGCAAAGTCTAGAACAGCTTGTGCGCAATGTTTTATACCATTTCTTAAACATTAAATAGTTCTCATTCTTAATGAGTAATTCTTCTTCTATTTCAGGTCTTTGACAAAGAATATAATCAGTTTTGCTATAACTCTTGTTTTGGAAATGTGAATTTATTCCCACACAATTTATATAGTAGAGAATAATTTGAGGACAATGCAAATTTTGTATTTGCGTATGCACCATGTTGTCCATAAGCTACACTAGAGGAATGCAGGAAGCTGTACCCAATTCATACAAGCTACACAGGAATACACAAAACACACATATGCTCCTCAAACATCTGCCAGCTACCTCAGTTCACCGGCCTGTGTTATGAGCCACACCCATCCACATCTGCTATTAGAACTTTCCAGCTGATTTCAGATAAGCCACCTTCTACAATTTCACAAAAACTCATAAGTTGCAACACTTCTGACACCCACTTACACAAGCAAACTTCAGGTTTGTTTCAAGGTAATGTGACACATTTATGGTAAAATAGTATTTATGTATTTCCTGACCATGTAATGTGTGTAAAAGAGAACTCTCATATTTATTAGATTTCAAACTTGTTTTACGTATCACTGACAAAGGTTTTGAGTGTTGTGCCCCTTGTGCATAAGCCCTACAACACATATGTCATATTATAGCAGAGTTGACTGTATTTGAAATGCAAATTCACAGTCTTTCTGCATTAAGTTTCTAAAACTAAGCAAACATCTAGGATCATCAAGGTGATTAGAGAACTCTAATTATGGTTTCTTTGAATCATAAAATGTGTTTAATAACAATTCTTAGAACAAGAAGGATTTTATAAGCTTAAGAAAATTATAACTTTCTGATTGCATATGCTTTATATCAGGTATTATATTGTGTTTCTATCTTATTTGGGTGTTAAATTTTTGCACTTTATTTTTATGTTTATATATCATACATGCTTACATGAGTGAAAAGAAGTAATTAAAAATAATTCCTTTTAGTTTTAAAAGAAATTCTGAATTTTATGAAATATGTGTGTGTGGAAAGTGGAGTTATAAGTGCAATCTAAATTCATCCTGAAAGAGTTAATGTTGCCTAAATGTTGGATACTTACAGTAAAAAGAAAGGGAGTCGGAAAAGGAAAAGAAAGGAAAGAAACTTTACTCTTTAAGCAGGGAAGAGGATTACTGCTTTCAAGAAATTTTAATAATGCAGGAAAAAAGTCTTAATGCTCATTAAAATATTATAAAATTCTTATAATCCAGACATACAATGGATATGTTTGTGGAAAAAAAAGAGAAGAAAATATTAACATCAAAAGTCTTGCAGACGGTTTCATTCTGAAGCCCTTGAGGTTTAAGAAGTCATCCCTCCAAACTGTACCTAACTAGCTCAGTGTGTGGGCGTGTACCAGAGACGCCTGTCCACTAGGGGCTAGACTTTCACCAATAAACTGCTTTTAACTATAGCACTTAAATCAAGTCCTATTTAACTGGCATACAAATACAAGGATATTTCTATTAAATTTCTGAAATATAATTCCTATCATAAAGAGATAATTTTAAAATAAGTACTTCTGATCAGCTTAATAGTTTAAATGTAAGTGACTCAAAGATGTATAGTCTCAAATAAAATGCTACTGCAGGAACTTTATATTGTGAATTAAAATGGTTTGATCATAGAAATATTTGGGCTTTTTTTTCCTCTCTTTCACTTCCTAGCTTTGTGAAGACTAAAGACTTTATCATGCACTAATCATGCTTAATTAACATCAAGCAATCAGGTCATGGTGTGCCTATTGTCATACAAATATATTAGAAGCAGCACAAGACTATAAGTATTTTTTTTTAATTTTTGGAATTCACTCATTTATCAAAGATGTACTGAATTACTTCTGGATACTGTTATTTGGAAATGAGTTATACTCTGTTTTTTATTGTCTAGTTATTCCTAACAAGGAGGTGTAACTTTTATGATAACACAAAGGAGTACTTTTTAAATTTAAGATTTGTTTATTAAACTCCTATGCATCCTGTTCTAACCATACAAAGATGAACAAAACAAGAACCCTATCTCGTTTGTCAATCTCATTAGAAAGACAGACAGGCATATAAGCAAAACCCTCCCTGAACAACAACCTTCTCCCCCGCTAAGGTGTATAAAGGGCAGTGGTACACTGCAATGCAAGGTGTGCAACAATTAAAAGCAATGGCTTTGGAATCAGAGAGAGTACGGTCTAAATATTGGCTCTACCATGTGATTCTCATCATGTTTTTAGCCACTCTAAGTCTCCCTTTCCTCACAGTGAATCAGGAATAGTAATTCCTACCTCACAGGATTAAGTGGAATAATGTATGTAAATTTCAGTACAGTGCCTGGCATGTGCTAAGTCTTCAAAAAATGGTATATGTTTTCACAGTGGAGCACTAAGGAAATGTGGAGCAGGGCATTGAGAACTGACATCTACCAATCAACACGTGATGAACAGAGGCAGGAAGATTGTCACTGCACCAAGGGCCATCTACTTTAGTGTTGCACGACATTAGAGTTTTAGGGTGAGGTTGTGTGTGTGTGTGTGTGTGTGTGTGTGTGTGTGCTCAAGAAGCATAACCACTTAATGGCACAGAGTCTATTTTGAAGCTCGAAAACCAGTAAGACCATAGAACTCCCTCAGGAGGAATGAGGAGTTGGCTGAGTTCTGCCCAAGGAAGTTCTCACAAGAGGGCATTGTAAAATGTCCTTATTCCTCAGAACTTAACTTTAAAATGTTCCCACTGAAGTCCAATGGGAGTTTTATGGGAGTAAAGGATAGAATTAGGTCTTGTGTATTTTTAAAGGGTCATTCAAAAAGGCAAAGTCTAAATTTTTTACAGATGGCAGAGTAGGAGTAATGCAGTTGGCCAAAACTGACCTTTTATGTTTTCCAAAAGCAAATGTTTACTGAAAGAGGACTCTACTATACTACCAATGGAAAAAGAAATCTTGATGCTTACATTGGATAGCTCAGTACACATTCACTGCCAAATACATTTATAAAAATCAATAATAATATTTTTCCATGGTACCTGTTTTCAACCTTCCTCCAAAATTTTGCCCTGTAGTTGCTTTTTCTCAAACACAAATATTTCTGAGGAAAAATAATATTAGGTGAGAATAGGCTTGCAAAATCGTATGCATTTTAGGAGCCTCACTGTGCCTTCACAGTTCTAGCTCCACCACAGTGATGCACAGGCAGGGGAGAGGATGACCAATGTCACCAGGTCTTCTGGGTAGTGAATTTAAAACTGGTGTTAAGTTCTTCCAGAATGAAACTCCTTTTAAACTTTGTTCAAAGAGGGAAAGGGATGTTAGAAATTCCTGTGCTCTTTTGGACATTAAATAATTCTTAAAAAAACAAAATTTCGATGCGTTCAGTAAGTTTTAAAAAGTAAGAAATATTGAAATCCATCAAACATGAATGGGAAAACTTAAAGTGGCTTGTGACGATACATATTGGGTTTTGTAAATTTTAAAAGCTCAGGGAGAAAAAATGGAAATGTGAGCTCAAATTATCAGTAACATTTAATCAACCCACAACAGCCATAATTTAGAACTTTCTTATTTTCACACTTACTAAGTGGGTTGCAAGTACCATTTTAACATGTAGGTTTAAAAAAAAAATTGTTCCATAGCCGGTCCCCAGAAAATCAGAACCATCCCACTTTTCTCATTCAGGAGAAAGCATGCACAGTAGATATTTAGACAATACTTTATAAAGTACCTGGCATATATGGAACAATTTTGGCAGCTAGACCCCAGATGGCCATGTTCTGTTAAGGATTGTAGAAGTCTATTCCTTTAAAAAAAAACACACACACAATAAAAATAAATAGATAGCTTAAGTGTAAAACAGTATATTCACTTTGGAAAAAGTTGTGACAGTTCTTATAAAGTTAAATATATACTCACTTTTTGGAAATTGTAATTCTACTCCTTGATATTTACCAAAAACTAAAAACACATCAAAAAATAAAACCTACACACATGCACAAGAATGTCCATAGCAGCTTTATTCATAAGTAACATAAACTGGACACTCAAATTTCATTAAGAAGAGAATGGATAAACAAATTTTAGTATATTCTCACAAAGGAATACTACTCAGGAATAAAAAATATTAATACACACAACATGAACAATCTAATAGATGTTACCTTGAGCTAAAGAAGCTGAACACAGAGGAGCATGATTTCATTCATATGAAGGTCAGTATTAGACAAAACTAATCAACAGTTTTAAAAATCAGAAAAGTGGTTGCCTCACTGTGATGGGGAGGAATAACTGGGAAAGACTATGAGAGTACTTACTGGGATGTGACGGCAGTGGCAGTGTCTAATTTTTTCAGGGGTGTAAGTTACATGGGGCTGGCTACATGCATTTACCAAAACTCATTAAATTGTAAACTTAAGATTATGCATTTTGTTGTAGATTAGTTTTATCTCAAGATAGAATAAATGAATAGATTCTTAAAGATTTAAGTATATATCATGCGAATAAATAAAAGGAAATATGACTTCTTTTATGTGCTTTCCTTTATTGCTGCTTTTGAACTTAAATGGTTCTAACAACTCAATGAACATATTTATTTCTGCAACTGTGCATCATTTTTCTAACTGGTCTATTTTCCAGAAGGCAAGAGCTTGTCGTCTTTTTTTTTTTATTTAAATTGTTTGTAATACAGCACATAAATTGCCATTAAACATGGCAATGCAATGAGAACCTCTAGAAGGAACAGGTGGAATCACTTCCCTTTTTTTTTCTTATGACTTTGAGAATAAATCTCCCCCAAATGACACCTTTCTCCTTCAAATACTTTAGTTGTATATTTTATAACTTTTACATATGTCATTTTTACATGACAGTCACAGCTCCCACCTGGAGTTTTGCAACACTGTCCGCATGTTACCTTTTTTTTTTTTAGAATATGCATGTTTTATTCTGAATAATTTTGCATAATAAAAATGAAAGTACAAAATAATTAAGACACAAAATATTTTAACAAGCTGAAATAAATCATGAAAGAAAAAAGCAGAAATGTAATCCATGGCAAAGTCTTTCTTATAAAAAGTTCAAAAACAACCTTTCAGTTTCACTAATGGAGATACTTGAAGGTCAAAATCTAAATCCCAATACCAAGAGTCTAAAATATTTACTATAAAGGCAATGAATATTAATGTTAAGAATAGCCAGATTCAACGAGTCAAGTTAAAAAAATATATCATGCAAATGGTTTAATACACCACAGGAATTGTGACTAAACATGCTAGAAAAAACTTCAAGGAACCCAAGATTTATATCAGTCATTTCAAAAAAGATTGATTTTTCACTACCCCTCTTATTCATTCATTCATTCATTCATTTGTTCATTCTATAACAAGTATTTATTGGGCATGTATTATGTATGTAATATTCTAAGAGCTTAAAATGCATAAGAAATTAATAGATAAACATCTCAACTTTTCATTGAGAGAATGTTGATAGTTATATGTACTGAGATGCAAAAGTAAGGTAGGGAAAAGAATATGGTATTAGAGGAGGGAGTTCAAATTTTTAATAGGGTAGCCAAGAAAAGCTCACTGGAAAGGCAAGTTTTGAGAAAGAACTAAAGGAAATGAGGGAGTTCAATAATGCCAATATATGTTGAGGTAAAAAGTGATGTTGTTTCTTCCACTAAAGGGATGTATGTGATTAATGGTAGCATTAAGGTATATCAGAATGGTTTCCTGAAGCAATCAAGCCTCTTTCCCAAACAGCCACTCTCATTACTGGTTCTTTACTTTTTTTCTCTTCCTTTCTTCCTTCTTTCTTTTATTCCTTTCTTCCTCTTTTCTCCCTCCCTTCCTTTCTTTTCTCTTCTCTTATTATTTTTTGGGCCTAGTGCATGACAATTAATAAATAGAATAAAAAGAGGAGATGGAAAATGACTTTGATTTGCCCATAGCACATAAGGTTAACAACCTGTAAGTCTTATTTGTAGTAATTTAACAATAAAGACCACATAGAAAATGCATTTTATAGCAATAACACTGATGATATAAGAGTAATACGAGCTAAGTAAAAAGTCATTTCTCTCAAAAGAGAACACTCAAGCAAAACTCTTTAGATATTTAATTATTTACACGTTCTTCTTTTATATAGATGGCCAACAATGGTTGAAGTAGTTTATATGACAAAAAACTTGTGGAATATAAAGATTTCTGGCAGAAACATCCACAGATAGCTATAATAATAATCAATGTATTTGTTCTTTACATTCACTAGCATCCTCTCAGATAGGCCAAAATGTTAACTATCACATTTCACCGTAAGAACTCAAAGGCATACAAACATCCATCCTGGGATTTGATTAAGCACCATAACAAATGTTTTGCTTTTCTGACAAAGAAAAGAGTACTATTCAGCCGACTGCTATAAAGCCAGAATGAACGGGAATGTGTGTGTGAGAAAGACAGACAGAATTAACATGAAAATCTGATGTCAATATAATGCTGAAGAGTTAGTGCAACTAATACTTGATTTAAGCTAAATGTGGATCTTTCCACCTACAAATAACACAGCTGCTTTCCCTCATGTAAGATCCATCTCCAAGAGACTAAGCTCAGGATTCCAGGATTACTAAATCCCACAAATCCTCTTGAGATTTCTGGGAACAACAGTTAACCTTTGTGCACACACTAACGTCAATAATCACAGTCTGGGTGGGCATGTGGACGATATTATCCCAACTCAGGGACATGGATCATCTCTAGACAGACATAGGGAGAGGATAGGGAAATAAGCCATCAACTCTCAAATCTACTGAGAAAAAAACACCTCTCAATGTACATGAAAAAGCCATTGCTCCCAAGATAGATGTCTTTTTTTTAAAAAAGTTGAAACTCTACTAAAATACTAGAATGTTTCTGGTGTAGCCCCACTGAAAGACAAAAACAGAATGAATGAGCTCAGACCCCTCAAACTTTCAATTGTAAAGAAGGAAGTATTCAGATCCTAAGTCACAGAGGTACTTGATCTGGATGAGAAACTCAAAAACCCAGCTCCTCAGAGTTTTTAGAGCGGCCTTATTTCAGGAAAAGGATCTTTTGGTAATGGTGCACGGGCGAATGACCTGTGCAACAAAGTTGTGTAAGTCCATCAGTGGATGACTGGATAAAGAATATGTGGAACACGTACACAATTGGATGCTCTGCAGCCATAAAAAAAAGAATGAAATTATGTCTTTTGCAGCAACATGAGTGGAGCTGGAGGCCATTATCCTAAACGAAATAACTCAGAAACAGAAAATCAAATATCACATCTATTTATTACTAGGAGCTAAGTGATAGGTACACATGGACATACAAAGGGAAATAACAGGCACTAGGGATGCCAAAAGCAGTGAGGGAAGAGAGGGGAGTAAGGGCTGAAAAATTACCTACTGGGCGTAATATTCACTATCTGGGTGACAGGCACACTAGAAGCCTAAATCTCACCATTATGCAATTTAGCTATGTGACAAATTCGTACAAGTACCCCCTAAATCTATATATGTATTTAAAAACTGTATGAATACACACACACACCAAAAAAATTTATTAAATATCTCCTTTATGTTAAAGCTCTGCCCTAAGTACTATAAGTATGGATAAGTTACAACTCCTACCCCTGAGGAAGTTCCAGGCTAACGGGGTAAAAGGAATATAAATATGTACTATCAGACAAAGAGACAAAGTGATAAGATATTTATTAGCAAAATAGCAGATGACTTGGGAAATCACTGGAAGAAATATGCTGAATGTTTTAGTTAAGTTTCTCTTCCATGGAATTTGAAGAATTATAGATTCCTTAAGTCCACTTACCAAAACAAAAGAGAAAATAAAGAAAAAAGAATCTTCATAAGCCCTCCTTCTTCTGTGTTCAGGGAAATCTCTCTTAAACTTGATATAAATGAGTAGATTTACAAAAAGTCTAACTTCCAACCTAAAGACAAAAGAATGTGCTGATTAGGAAGCAAAAGAAAATAATAAAATTATATTAAAAAGAGATCCTAATACTATCAAATTTTAAGATAGACGTGATGATTTGACATATATTCTTTGGAAATACATGACAGTCACAAAGAATTTTTGTGAAAAAATTTAATACTCAAGGTATTTTTAATATCCTTAATTATAATTACACTTAATATCCTTAATACCAGGTTATTGAGATAAGGAATGTGTCACTATTTACTGCTATTAAGACAGGAGCATGATTTATAGTCCTTTGGGTATATACCCAGTAATGGGATGGCTGGGTCAAATGGTATTTCTAGTTCTAGATCCCTGAGGAATCGCCACACTGACTTCCACAATGGTTGAACTAGTTTACAGTCCCACCAACAGTGTAAAAGTGTTCCTATTTCTCCATATCCTCTCTAGCACCTGTTGTTTCCTGACTTTTTAATGATTGCCATTCTAACTGGTGTGAGATGGTATCTCATTGTGGTTTTGATTTGCATTTCTCTGACGGCCAGTGATGGTGAGCATTTTTTCATGTGTTTTTTGGCTGCATAAATGTCTTCTTTTGAGAAGTGTCTGCTCATGTCCTTTGCCCACTTGTTGATGGGGTTGTTTGTTTTTTTCTTGTAAATTTGTTTGAGTTCATTGTAGATTCTGGATATTAGCCCTTTGTCACATGAGTAGGTTGAGAAAATTTTCTCCCATTTTGTAGGTTGCCTGTTCACTCTGATGGTAGTTTCTTTTGCTGTGCAGAAGCTGTTTAGTTTAATTAGATCCCATTTGTCAATTTTGGCTTTTGTTGCCACTGCTTTTGGTGTTTTAGACATGAAGTCCTTGCCCATGCCTATGTCCTGAATGGTTATGCCTAGGTTTTCTTCTAGGGTTTTTATGGTTTTAGGTCTAATGTTTAAGTCTTTAATCCATCTTGAATTAATTTTTGTATAAGGTGTAAGGAAGGGATCCAGTTTCATCTTTCTACATATGGCTAGCCAGTTTTCCCAGCACCATTTATTAAATAGGGAATCCTTTCCCCATTGCTTATTTTTCTCAGGTTTGTCAAAGATCAGATAGTTGTAGATATGTGGCGTTATTTCTGAGGGCTCTGTTCTGTTCCATTCATTTGTATTTCTGTTTTGGTACCAGTACCATGCTGTTTTGGTTACTGTAGCCTTGTAGTATAGTTTGAAGTCAGGTAGCGTGATGCCTCCAACTTTGTTCTTTTGGCTTAGGATTGACTTGGCAACACGGGCTCTTTTTTGATTCCATATGAACTTTAAAGTAGTTCATGCTGCTATAAAGACACATGCACACGTATGTTTATTGCAGCACTATTCACAATAGCAAAGACTTGGAACCAACCCAAATGTCCCATAATGATAGACTGGATTAAGAAAATGTGGCACATATACACCATGGAATACTATGCAGCCATAAAAATGATGAGTTCATGTCCTTTGTAGGGACATGGATGAAATTGGAAATCATCATTCTCAGTAAACCATTGCAAGAACAGAAAACCAAACACCGCATATTCTCACTCATAGGTGGTTATTGAACAATGAGAACACATGGACACAGAAAGGGGAACATCACACACCGGGGCCTGTTGTGGGGTGGAGGGAGGGGGGAGGGATAGCATAAGGAGATATACCTAATGCTAAATGACGAGTTAATGGGTAAAGCACACCAGCATGGTACATGTATACATATGTAACTAACCTGCGCACTGTGCACATGTACCCTAAAACTTAAAGTATGATAATGATAAAATAAAATAAAATACAAAAGAAAAAAAAAAAAAAAGACAGGAGCAGTAGATGGCCGAATAGGAAGAGCTCCAGTCTGCAGCTCCCAGCGTGATCGACGCAGAAGATGGGTGATTTCTGCATTTCCAACTGAGGTACCTGGTTCATCTCATCAGGACTGGTTGGACAGTGGGTGCAGCCCACAGAGGGCAAGCTGAAGCAGGGTGGGGCATCACTTCACCAGGGAAGTGCAAGGGGTCAGGGGATTTCCCTTTCCTAGCCAAGGGAAGTCGTGACAGACTACCTGGAAAAACAGGACACTCCCACCCAAATATTGCGCTTTTCCAAAGGTCTTAGCAAACAGCAGACAAGGTGATTCTCTCCCGTGCCTGGCTCAGCAGGTCCCATGCCCACGGAAACTTGCTCACTGCTAGCGGCAGCAGTCTGAGATCAATCTGCGAGGTGGCAGCCTGGCTGGGGGAGAGGTGTCTGCCATTGCTGAGGCTGGAGTAGGTAAACAAAGTGGCCTGAAGCTCGAACTGGGCAGAGCCCACCGCAACTCAACAAGGCCTACTGCCTCTAGACTCCACCTCTGTGGGCAGGGCACAGCTGAACAAAAGGCAGCAGATAACTTCTGCAGACTTAAACATCCCTGTCTGACAGCTCTGAAGAGAGCAGTGGTTCTCCCAGCACAGTGTTTGAGCTCTGAGAATGGACAGGCTGCCTCCTCAAGTGGGTCCCTGACTCCTGTGTAGCCTAACTGGGAGACATATCCCAGTAGAGGTCGACAAACACCTCATATAGGCGACTGCCCCCCTGGGACGAAGCTTCCAGAGGAAGGATTAGGCAGCAATATTTGCTGTTCTGCAATATTTGCTATTCTGCAGCCTCCGCTGGTGACACCCAGGCAAACAGGGTCTAGAGTGGAACTCCAGCAAACTCCAACAGACCTGCAGTTGAGGGACCTGACTGTTAGAAGGAAAACTAACCAACAGAAAGGAATAGCATCAACATCAACACAAAGGTCATCTACACCAAAACTCCATCTGTAGGTCACCAACATCAAAGAACGAAGGTAGATAAAACCACAAAGATGGGGAGAAACCAGAGCAGAAAAGCTAAAATTTCTAAAAATCAGAGCGCCTCTTCCCCTCCAAAGGATTGCAGCTCCTCACCAGCAGTGGAACAAAGCTGGATGGAGAATGACTTTGACAAGCTGACAGAAGTAGGCTTCAGAAGGTTGGTAATAACAAACCTCACCAAGCTAAAGGAGGATATTCGAACCCATTGCAAGGAAGCTAAAAACCTTGAAAAAAGATTAGAAGAATGGCTAACTAGAATAAACAGTGTAGAGAAGACCTTAAATGACTGATGGAGCTGAAAAACATGGCACAAGAACTTGGCAACACATGCACAAGTTCCAATAGCAGATTCAATCAAGTGGAAGAAAGGGTATCAGTGATCGAAGATCAAATTAATGAAATAAAGTGAGAAGACAAGATTACAGAAAAAAGAGTAAAAAGAAATCAACAAAGCCTCCAAGAAATATGGGACTATGTGAAAAGACCAAATCTATGTTTGATTGGTGTACCTGAAAGTGACAGGGAGAATGGAACCAAGTTGGAAAACACTCTTCAGGATATTACCCAGGAGAACTTCCCCAATCTAGCGAGGCAGGTCAACATTCAAATTCAGGAAATACAGAGAACACCACAAAGATACTCCTTGAGAAGGGCAACCCCAAGACACAGATTGGGTTGTCAGATTCACCAAGGTTGAAATGAAGGAAAAAGTGTTAAAGGCAGCCAGAGAGAAAGGTCAAGTTACCCACAAAGGAAAGCCCATCAGACTAACAGCGGATCTCTCAGCAAGAGAGTGGGGCCAATATTCAACATTCTTAAAGAAAATAATTTTCAACCCAGAATTTCATATCCAGCCAAACTAAGCTTCATAAGTGAAGGAGAAATAAAATCCTTTACAGACAAGCAAATCCTGAGAGATTTTGTCACCACTAGGCCTGCCTTACAAGAGCTCCTAAAGGAAGCACTAAACATGGAAAGAAACAACCAGTACCAGCCACTGAAAAACATGCCAAATTGTAAAGACCGTCAATGCTATGAAGAAACTGCATCAATTAACAGGTAAAATAATGAGTGAACATCATAATGACAGGATCAAATTCACACATAACAATATTAACCTTAAATGTAAAAGGGCTAAATGCCCCAATTAAAAGACACAGACTGGCAAATTGGATAAAGAGTCAAGACCCATCAGTGTGCTGTATTCAGGAGACCCATCTCACATGCAAAGATGCACATAGGCTCAAAATAAAGAGATGAAGGAAGATCTACCAAGCAAACAGAAAGTTAAAAACAGCAGGGGTTGCAATCCTAGTCTCTGATAAAACAGACTTTAAACCAACAAAGATCAAAAGAGACAAAGAAGGCCATTACATAATGGTAAAGGGATCAATACAACAAGAATATGATAAATATATAAGCACCCAATACAGTAGCACCCAGATTTATAAAGTGAGTCCTTAGAGACTTACAAAGAGACTTAGACTCCCACACAATAATAAAGGGAGACTTTAACACCCCACTGTCAATATTAGACAGATCAATGAGACAGAGCTTAACAAGGATATTCAGGACCTGAACTCAGCTCTGCAACAAGCTGACCTAATAGACATCTACAGAACTCTCCACC
The DNA here is from genome assembly GCF_029289425.2 of Pan paniscus. Lineage (NCBI taxonomy): Eukaryota > Metazoa > Chordata > Mammalia > Primates > Hominidae > Pan > Pan paniscus. The sequence goes on from NC_073262.2 coordinate 101,649,719, forward strand.
CCAAATCAACAGAATATACAATCTTCTCAGCATCACATCACACTTATTCTAAAATTGACCACATAATTGCAAGTAAAGCATTCCTCAGCAAATGTAAAAGACCAGATATAACAAACTGTCTCTCAGACCACAGTGCAATAAATTAGAACTCAGGATTAAGAAACTCACTCAAAACTGCACAACTGCATGGAAACTGAACAAACTGCTCCTGAATGACTACTGGGTAAATAACAAAATGAAGGCAGAAATAAATATGTTCTTTGAAACCAATGAGAACAAAGACACAACATACCAGAATCTCTGGGACACATTTAAAGCAGTGTGTAGAGGGAAATTTATAGCACTAAATGCCCACAAGAGAAAGAAGGAAGGTTCCAAAGTTGACACCCTAACATCACAATTAAAAGAACTAGAGAAGCAAGAGCAAACAAATTCAAAAGCTAGCAGAAGGCAAGAAGTTACTAAGATCAGAGCAGAACTGAGAGATACAGAAACACAAAAAAACCTTCAAAAAATCAATGAATCCAGGAGCTGGTTTTTTTAAAAAGATCAACAAAATTGATAGACCACTTGCAAGACTAATAAAGAAGAAAAGAGAGAAGAATCAAATAGACGCAATAAAAAATGATAAAGGGGATATCACCACTGATCCCACAGAAATACAAACTACCATCAGAGAATACTATAAACACCTCTATGCAAATAAACTAGAAAATCTAGAAAAAATGGATAAATTCCTGGACACATACACCCTCCCAAGACTAAAGCAGGAAGAAGTTGAATCTCTGAATAGACCAATAACAGGCTCTGAAATTGAGGCAATAATTAATAGCCTAACAACAAAAAAAACTCCAGGACCAGATGGATTCACAGCCAAATTCTACCAGAGGTACAAAGAGGAGCTGGTACCATTCCTTCTGAAACTATGCCAATCAATAGAAAAAGAGGGAATCCTCCCTAACTCATTTTATGAGGCCAGTATCATCCTGATACCAAAGCCTGGCAGAGACACAACAAAAAAAGAGAATTTTAGACCAATATCCCTGATGAACATCAATGCGAAAATTCTCATTAAAATACTGGCAAACCGAATTCAGGAGCACATGAAAAGCTTATCCACCATGATCAAGTCGGCTTCATCCCTGGGATGCAAGGCTGGTTCAACATATGCAAATCAGTAAACCATCACATAAACACAACGAATGACAAAAACCACATGATTATCTCAATAGATGCAGGAAAGACCTTTGACAAAATTCAACAGCCCTTCATGCTAAAAATTCTCAATAAACTAGGTATTGATGGAACATATCTCAAAATAATAAGAGCTATTTATGACAAACCCACAGCCAATATCATACTGAATGGCAAAAACTGGAAGCATTCCCTTTGAAAACTGGCACAAGACAGGGATACCCTCTCTCACCACTCCTATTCAACATAGTGTTGGAAGTTCTGGCCAGGGCAATCAGGCAAGAGAAAGAAATAATGGGTATTCAATTAGGAAATGAGGAAGTCAAAATGTCCCTCTTTGCAGATAACATGATTGTATATTTAGAAAACCCCGTCATCTCCGCCCAAAATCTCCTTAAACTGATAAGCAACTTCAGCAAAGTCTGAGGATACAAAATCAAGGTGCAAAAACCACAAGCATTCTTATGCACCATTAACAGAGAAACAGAGAGCCAAATCATGAGTGAACTCCCATTCACAGTTGCTACAAAGAGAACAAAATACCTAGGAATCCAACTTACAAGGGACGTGAAGGACCTCTTCAAGGAGAACTACAAACCACTGCTCAATGAAATAAAAGAGGACACAAACAAATGGAAGAATATTCCATACTCATGGATAGGAAGAATCAATAGCATGAAAATGGCCATACTGCCCAAAGTAATTTACAGATTCAATGCCATCCGCCCCCACAAATCAAGTTACTAATGACTTTCTTCACAGAATTGGAAAAAACTACATTAAAGTTCATGTGGAACCAAAAAAGAGCCTGTATTGCCAAGACAGTCCTAAGCAAAAAGAACAAGGCTAGAGGCATCATGCTACCTGACTTCAAACTATACTACAAGGCTACAGTAACCAAAACAGCATGACACTGGTACCAAAACAGATATATAGACCAATGGAATAGGTCAGAGGCCTCAGAAATAACACCACACATCTACAACCATCTGATCTTTGACAAACTTGACAAAAACAAGAAATGGGGAAAGTATTCCCTATTTAACAAATGGTGCTCGGAAAACTGGCTAGCCATATGTAGAAAGTTGAAACTGGATCCCTTCCTTACACCTTATACAAAAATTAATTCAAGATGGATTAAAGACTTAAATGTTAGACCTAAAATCATAAAAACCCTAGAAGAAAACCTAGGCAATACCATTCAGGACATAGGCATGGGCAAAGGTTTCATGACTAAAACACCAAAAGCAATGGCAACAAAAGCCAAAATTGACAAATGGGATCTAATTAAACTAAAGAGCTTCTGCATAGCAAAAGAAACTACCATCAGAGTGAACAGGCAACCTACAGAATGGGGAAAATTTTTGCAATCTACCCATCTGACAAAGGTCTAAGAATCTACAAAGAACTCAAACAAATTTACAAGAAAAAAACAACCCCATCAAAAAGTAGGCATAGGATTTGAACAGGCACTTCTCAAAAGAAGACATCTATGCAGCCAACAGATACATGAAAAAATGCTCATCATCACTGGTCATCAGAGAAATGCAAATCTAAACCACAGTGAGATACCATCTCACGCCAGTTAGAATGGAAATCATTAAAAAGGCAGGAAACAACAGATGCCGGAGAGGATGTGGAGAAATAGGAATGCTTTTACAGTGTTGGTGGGAGTGTACATTAGTTCAACCATTGTGGAAGACAGTGTGGCAATTCCTCAAGGATCTAGAGCTAGAATTACCATTTGACCCAGCAATACCATTACTGGTTATATAACCAAAGGATTATAAATTATGTTACTATAAAGACACATGCACATGTATGTTTATTGTAGCACTATTCACAATAGCAAAGACTTGGAACCAACCCAAATGTTCATCAATGATAGGCTGGATGAAGAAAATGTGGCACATATACACCTTTTTTATGCAGGCTTAAAAAAGGATGAGTTCATGTCCTTTGCAGGGACATGGATGAAGCTGGAAACCACCATTCTCAGCAAACTATCACAAGGACAGAAAACCAAACACTGCATGTTCTCACTCACAGGTAGGAATTGAACAATGAGATCACTTGGACACAGGGTGGGGAACATCACACACCGGGGCCTGTCAGTGGGTGGGGGGCTGGGGGAGGGATAGCATTAGGAGAAATACCCAATATAAATGATGAGTTGCTGGGTGCAGCAAACCAACATGGCACATGTATACCTATGTAACAAACCTGCACATTGTGCACATGTACCCTACAACTTAAAGCATAATAAAATAAAATAAAAATCAGGAAAAAAAAGACAGGAACAATTCTCCCCAATATGAATTCCTGTTAGAATCTGAGACAAAATGAGAAGAATACAACATTAATAGGTGAAAAGTTCAGAAAGAATAGGAAGGCAATGTATGGAGCCCTATAAGCAATGCTATCTCTTGTCAGACAAAAAGTGGGAAAGACCTTGGAAAATAATCTGAAAACCTTATGTGTTGATTATTTATTCAATGTATCAATTATAAAGTACATTCTGGTGTTGTTAATGGAAGTCCAGGCTTCTGTCTCATATAAAAGAAGTACAATGGTTGATCAACCAAAGCTGGTATGTGGGTTTCATTGTCATCATGAGCCCAGGTCCTTCGGTCTTTCTGCTCCAACGTCTTTAAAACTGCCTCACGATCTGAGAAGGCTACTGCAGCTCTAGTCATTACAGCCACCCTCCAGGAAGCAGAAGAGAGGAAAATGGCTTGGGACGAAGAATTTTCACAGAAATCACATCCAGCAACTTCCACTAATACCTCATTGTTCATTAATGTTGGTAACGAAGGCTGAGTGATATGTTTTTTTACTTGTGATAGGAAGGAAGATGGAAAAGATGAACATAGGACAGCCCATTTTATAACACTTGTGTTGGACACAAAGATTAGTTATATTCTTTTGTCTAACAGAACACAAAACTCCAGCTGTAGCTGTTTTTTCCCCTTACATAATGATAATAGCAAAAACTAACCACAGTGTTTAGCACATGCCAGGCAGTGTTCTCATTACTTAACCTGTACTAGTTTATATACTTCTCACAATAACCCTATTGAAGCTGGAAACCATCATTCTCAGCAAACTAACAGAGAAATAGAAAACCAAACACCGCATGTTCTCACTCATAAGTGGAAGTTGAATAATGAGAACACATGGACACAAGGAGGGGAATATCACACACCAGGGCCTGTCGCCAGGCTGGAGGAGACTAGGGGAGGGATAGCATTATGAGAAATATCTAATGTAGATGATGGGTTGATGGGTACAGCAAACTACCATGGCATGTGTATACCTGTGTAACAAACCTGCACGTTCTGCACTTGTATCCCAGAACTTAAAGTATAATAATTTTTAAAAAGGTATATTTTATTCTGGTTTATACCAAAAAAAAATAAAACATAAAGAGTTTAAGAAATTTGCTTGCGGGCGTGGTGGCTCACGCCTGTAATCCCAGCACTTTGGGAGGCCGAGGTGGGAGGATCACCTGAGGTCAGGAGATCGAGACCATCTTGGCCACCATGGTGAAACACCGTCTCTACTAAAATACAAAAAGTTAGCCAGGTGTGGTGGCACACACCTGTAATCCCAGCTACTTGGGAGGCTGAGGCAGGAGAATTGCTTGAACCTGGGAGGCGGAGGTTGCAGTAAGCCGAGATTGCATCAGAGCACTCCAGCCTGGGTGACAGAGTGGGACTCCATCTCAAAAAAATAAAAAATAAATAAATAAAATAAAAAATAATTAGTTAAATTAAAAAAATAAATTTGCTCAAATTAATAGGATTGGCAAGTGTCAGAACCAGGATTTGAATCCAAGTAGTCCACTTGATTCTGTAGAATAAAAAGCTGTGAGTGAAAGTGTTTTTTAAATAAAAAATAAATGATAGCTCCAGAACAAAACAAAAATATGACTCAGAAAGGAATAACTGTTCTGAAAATTACAGTATTTTATTGATGCCATCCATTTTTTTTTTTCTCAGTGGCAATGATCTGTTACTTTCTTCTTTAAACTTTTCTGAATTCTTCAAAATCCCCATAACGGATGGGGATTGCTTTTGTAATGAGAAAGAAAACATGTTTACTAAAATAAGGTTTACTAAAATAAGGAAATTATGGAGACTAAAATAGGGGAAAGATATTTAATCTCTAAGTCTAACAACAAGTATTAAAAATATCAGCTTGCGAGAACACTGCATAGTACTCTTCATAAATGCTGACACCACCCAACCATTGATGCATGCAAAGCTATGTCAGTTAATGAACTTAAATGTAATTCTCTCTAAAGGCAAATACTGTTGATCAACAAGCTCTCTCTAAATCATTATCAGCTTAAATGCTAGATGTTTAAATAATGTGCATTAAATTCATCTTGACCAGGCACAAGTTCTAATAACAATATTTATTGGAGATACCACACGTGGTTCAACAGTCCTTAAAGAATATTTCAATCGAACTGTAAAAGAATGGGGGGGAAAAAGGCCAAAAGGTATGATGTGGGGAGAAGAAGAGATTTCTATGGTGAAAAAGACTAAATTTTGCTTAATGGCTAATTTTATCACTCTCAATGTGATAAGGACAAAATGTTTGTGCTAATGGAAAAGAAAAGAAGAAAAGGTTCTGGTAACTACTAAAAGGGTGGCTGACTAAGCATTGTACAAGAATACACTTTGTTTTATAGGTCTTTAAGGCAGAGCCATTACAATATAAGCAGTGACAATTTAACATTATTGAACCTAAATTTGGGGTTTAGGTCTTTTACATGAACAACAAAACAAGACCAATAAAACAAGACATAAAAAAAAAAAACCTTTCCAAGAATTGATTCTGTTGCAAGACCTATTCAATTATAGAACTCTTAAGAACTGAGAATGCTTTTAGAAAAAACAAACCATTCTACTTCATCCTCAAATTACAGACTTTATGGAAAGAGAATTACTGACAACTGGGGATATGAAAAAGAATATTTAAACACTAGAGAGGCACTGGACACATGAGTTACTGGGTTTTGTACATTAGACAGATGGAATTAGATGGAGAATAGAACATGAATCAGAGGGTGAGAAGTCAAGTAGGTCATAAAAAGGCCAATCTCCTCTTCCAAAGAAGAACACACAGTGAGGAGACACTGAGAGGCAAGAATGGGTGGATATCTGAAAGTTCAGAGTTCAGGTTCAGTATATCTAATACAAAAATTTAGATGCTTATTTGAATCTTCTATAAATCATCTGAGTTTACAAAACTGAGCATGTGCAGCTGCCAAAAATACCAGCTCTCTTGGGAGACTGCTGGTCCTTCTACGTCACCTCCAAACAGAACTACTCGAATCTGAGCTTATCTAGGGACTTCTCTGGGCCCTCCTTCTGGTCAGAAACTAGAAATCAAAGATATCCATTTCAATTCAACTGCAAGAGGTGTGTGCATATTTTATTTTCTTAAAAGGTTTTGAAGGAAACTCTTAGTTTCTTGTATTTCACTCATGCTTATTAAAAAAGGAAACAATATTCTTTTCTATTTTGTCAGATATTTTTAAATGAATGTCAAAGAACCATCCTTTCTAGGAAAGCACTCAGTTGGCATCTAAAATTAATTCTATAGAATATTCTGAACCAATTATAATATGTGGTTTCTATGCTCTTCATTTTCGTTCTTTAAAAGGAGACATAGTAGGAACATAAAAATGTCTTTTCCTCACTTGTTCTAAACAAAGCCTTTATTGATATATACATGAAACAAAGCATTCCTTACTTTAGAAACTTTTGTGGATACTTTTCGTATTTCTGAAATAGAATGGTAGAGCAAAAATTGTTGTGTAGGAGACACCAGGAGGTATCTCTCTCAGCAGCAAAAGAATTGAGGTGAGTCCATGAATGTAGGCATCATTTGTAAAATCACCTTGTTTTTCCATTTTCAAGCATTGTTCCATTTCCTCACTGTTGTTTGAGGAAGTGATCTTATCTGTTAGGCATGAGTATCTTCAAAGGAAATCATTAGAGGGAACATTTGAAGTTCAACACCTTGCCCCTTGTTGGTGGGTCTGTTCATGGAGGATAGCAGGGGCTGTCAGTTGTTCCCCAATATCTTCTTTCCCTTCTTCCACAGTAATTGAAGTTTTAACTATGCAGATGTATTCTCAGAGAAAAAGACTACCTTTCTCAGCCTCCCTTGTAGTGAAGGGGACTACTAAGTTTTGGCCAATAACATATGAGCAGACATTTGCTTTGGCAATCTCTGAGAACCTTCCCTAAAATACAGGTGCTGAGAACACCTTGACTATTTTTCAACTCTCCCACTAAGCCTGGACTACAGAATGTGGGGAGGACCATCTTAGACTCTGAGGATAATAACCATTCCCTAGAGAGAGAGAGACTAGAAGAAGGCTGGATCCCTGAGGATTTTGAAAAGTAGATACTAGTAAAACTTTCAGACTTTTCTATGGAAGCTAAAAACACTTCACGTCACACTCCATGCTGTTTCCTGAACATGTTAAGCATCCTACTGCCCCAGCACCATTATACTTGCCCTTCCCTATGCTTGGATCTCCTCACCTCAATATATCTGTATTAGTCCGTTTTCATGCTGCTATAAAGAACTGCCTGAGACTGGATAATTTACAAAGAAAAGAGGTTTAATTGACTCACAGTTCCACATGACTGGGGAGGCCTCACAAAACTTAGAATCGTGGTGGAAGGTGAAGGAGAAGCAAGGCACGTGTTACATGGTGGCAGGTGAGAGAAGAACGTGTGAAGGAGGAGCTGTCAAACACTTGTAAAACCATCAGATCTCGTGAGAGCTCACTCACTATCATGAGAACAGTATGGAGGTAACTACCCCCATGATCCAATCACTTCCCATCAGGTCCCTCCCTCAACATGTGGAGATTATGGGGATTACAATTCAAGATGAGATTTGGGTGGGGACACAGAGCCAGACCATATCAATATCCTTTTTACTTGGTCTTTTATTCATATGTCCTTTCTCAAATAGTTTTGCACAAGGGAGTTCCCTAGTCACCCCATTTGAATCACAACCCTACCCCCATTATTTCTGTTTCTCCTTCCCTGCTTTTTTTCCTTTTCAGAACTTACCAACTAACACACCATATTTTATTTATTTATCTTGTTTACTGTCTCCCCTACAAAAATATATGGCTCAGTGAGGAAAAAAAAGACTACCAATAGCTCACATATCCCATTAAATGTTTGTCAAATGAACAAAACCAGTCAGGTGTGCAGAGATGACAAAATGAAGTGCAGAGATGACAAAAATAATCATGATGGAGTGAAGTTAATCACATGTGCTTTTCTGATTCATATTCCATAAATACTTTCCGAATGCCTAATATGTGCCAAGCATTAACAAGTTACCTTTCCATGTAACATCTAATACAATCCCAATGAGAACGTACCTCAGCAGGTGTTAGTATCCTATTTTTACTGATGAGGAATCTGACATGTAAAAGAGCATTTTGAGCAAGTTACTGAAGCAAGTAAGACAAGGATTTTCATAGAGAATGATGACCAGACTGGGTTGTCTCTAATTCATGAAAAGAAACGATACAGGAGAGGTCAGGAGAGGGGCATCTGCACCAGCATCTAAAACTAAAAGCAGATATAAATAACAAAGCCTTAAACAGGGCCTCTTCTTCCCTCTGTACTCAGGTTAAATAGGTAAACTGAAGAAAATTTCTATAAGTAAATTTGCACAATAATCTTAAGAAAATTGTAGTCACTAATAAAATACATAAGGATGTATCATAGTTAATAAGCGTATCTAGACCAGTCTTTCAAAAAAAACAATCATAGCTGTGCCCTCCACATCTGCACTGGTTAGCAATCTCCTAGATAAGCATCTTCTAAGAGTGAAAATGAATGAAAGCGAGCAAAAACAAATAAAGCACAACTTTCAAATTACTTTTATGTCTTCAGTTACAATAATAATTATTTTATTTTATTCCTATCCAAAAATTCATAAGCAGTATGTTATAAAAACAGGCATTTGTTTGCTCTCCTTATATGTGTTCTTTATAAATACATATGTGCAGATAAATACATATAAAAGAAATAAAATGCCTGTAGCTTTAAACCTTCTTGAGATTAATAAAAGAGTATCTGAATAGTCACATTATGTTAACATCATTTCAAAATTCTTCCTCAGTTTATTTGGACAGAAGCAGAATATGTGAAAAGAGAACAGATATTTCAGCCAAACAGAAGTTGATTGAAATCTACTAGTGATATAATCACAGATGAATCATTGAACATAAATCACTGGTCAGTAGTTTCCCCACCAGCAAAATGAGAAAGAGAATATCTACCTTGCAAGGATTCCTAGCTACGAGGAATAGAAGTAACAACATATGCAACGTGGCTAGCATGTGCCTAGCTCAGCATGGATGTTCAGCAAATGCTAATCAGCATTATAATAGTTCTGAAAAGATAGCCCATCCCTCTCCTTTCATAAGAAGTCAATAATTACATTTCCTCTCTTTTTTCCTGCAAATCCTTAGGGAAACAGAAGGGAAACAATATATCTCAGATTTCCCAGATTCAGATAATAGATTAGTTCTTGGAACTTATTCTTCATAATGCTTTATTTGGTAGAGTATTCAAACCCAGCCTCCAAAAATATTAGCCTTTTTTCTTTGATCAAATAATCTAACCCACAAATTATAATTCTATCAAAAGTTCTATAGAAAAAAAAAGATGGAAACTATATGAAATCTGAAATCTTTGAAAGAACCTGACCACAGATGTGAATATCTCTTCCATAAACATATTTATTCCCTTTCATACTGAATAATGTTCCAGATGTTTTTGGGCAACACTCCTCCAGTGCAGCTGGCATCTACAGCAGTGTACCTGGGATGTTCTGACACTTCAGTCATTCTAAGAGATGTGCTAAATAAAATTGCGTGCAAGATGTTCATCTGGGCTATCAGCAGTTAGCTGATTAAAATGAAATGATTACTGGAGAAACTGAGAAGTGGCCATTTAAGCATGTGTTCATGGTACATAAAATAATAGTATTAGATATTAGTAAGAAACTTTTTTTCAAAGTGCCATTTGTTTTGAAAGTGCCACTATAGCAAAGAAATACACTCCAAGGAAATTCATTCGATTACATGTTTGTAATTTGGTCTTTGGGTAATGTAATCATACTAGACTTTGCCCCAAATGTTCCTTCAATGAATGAGTTCAAGGATAAATGGCCCAAGATTTTGTTCCAAAGGACTAAAATAGTGAAATCGAGATGAAACTATTTTATACAATCTAAATATAAAAGCTGTAACAATGAATATTGTCTTTGTAAAAATTTGGCATGATGGAGGCAGTTTCTAACTGCTAATTCCTCCACCTGTATACAAATTCTTTCCTCTTCTGTCTGTTCATAGACAATCATCCAGTCCAACTGCTATATATTGTCAACTTTTTAATATTTATTGGGCCTTCCCATCAGCATTTCAGGTGGTTCAAGTCTCTACCAGCTTATTAAAGTCAAATGCTTTCATCAAACATGTAACCCCGTACTCCCCTTTATCCCTTATCCCTAGCTCTCTTTTCTCATCTAAAATTTAAATGGTTTAAACCCTCTACAATTATATCCATAAAATAACACCTGAATACTCATAATATTACTAACATTATTCCAAATTCTTCCCTGGTTTATTTAAGTAGTAGCCATGGGTCTTTTTTAAGAAAAGGCCTACATTCACTCTCCCCTCCATTTTACAGCTTCACACACACAAAAAAAGTGTTGTCATCAAGGTCACCAGAGAACTGTTGTTGCTAAAGGACAGGGGACTCCTTCCACTTAACCTTTTATTTCTCACAATCATTTAGTCACCTGTACCAGGAAACCCTCTCTTTGCTTCATTTCCATGACAGCTCACCTTTCTGGCTTCCATGCTACCTCCCTCAATCCTCCTTTTCTGCCTGATTTTCACATTTGTCTTCTTCTACCTGTTCCTTACCATTTGGTTCTTAGTCCTCTTCTCTACAACCCTTCTTGACAAATCATCCATTCCCATGGCAACAGTTAGTGACTCCTAGTCATCACTGTCCACCACCCCACACCTTCGGTTCTCCCTGTGTTCCCTGTTTCAGGCAACAGCATCACCATAGACTGAGTTGCACAATGGAAGAATACAAGTTACTTTAACTCCTTTCTTTCCCTCACTCCCCATATCCAGTACATGGCCAGGTTCTATTGTTCCTGCTTCCTAAATACCTCTTGAATCCATTTACTTCTTTCCATCCCTTTAGCCAGAACACCACCCTTTCCTTCATCAATGACTGCAGTAGCCTAACTAGTCTTTCTGCTTCCCACTTTTGCTTCAGTTGCACTCCTATTTATTCTTTTACCATGTACAATTTAGATTATTTAGATCCTCTTAAATTTGTTTTAGTGACAATCTTCTTCCTCAAACACAGACTCTTTATAAAATCAAGTTACTACCATGCTTAAAATGCCTCAACAGAGTCCTCTTGCCACCACAATAAAGTCTATATCAGCACTTTTATATCAGAGGCCTGGTGACTTGTAAACGAAGTTTAACTTCCCAACATCATCTCCTTCCTTGACTTCACAGTCCAGTGGGCTGTACTGAACTAATTGCAATTGAACCCACATGACACAGTCTCCTGCACTTTTCAATGCTACACATGCTGTCCCTTCTGTCAGAGTGTTCTTCCTCCAACCGTCATTTCACCAGCACCCATTCTTCTTTCTCTACTAACATGTCAACTCCTCCCTTCTCTGACCACCTCCATCTCAACCCTAGATTAGGTACTCTTCCTGTGAATGTGCCTATCTCCCTTGACTCACAGCACTCTAGCACTTACCTCATTGTGTTTTAGTTACCCATTTGCCACCTCCCTCCTCCACACTCCCACTAGATTGTAAACTGTTTTCAGGCAATGACAGTGGTGGAGTTCTTTCTTGCATCCCCAGCACACTGTATGGTCCTGACACAAAGTTGGTACTTGATAATATTCACTGAGTGTAGAAATCCTTGCATGACAGGAATGACCAATTGGAAATTGGCCTCCAGATTTATGATATTTTCCCACTACTACTTTATATCAACCTTCCCTCCAACCAAAACAAACTATGGCACAGTATAGTCATGACTTTCTCTGCCTTTCAACTGTTAAGGTACTTTCAGCCCAATTCATATTCCATGTCCTCCTTGAGTCCTAAAATAATTTCTCAAATCTAACATACAATTTTCTTCTTAGTGTTCATATAATGCTTTCTACCTTTGTGACTTCTTTTAGAACAGAAGCACCTGTAAACCTATGCCCTAGTCCCTAACAGGTCATCAGTATAATTAAATATTAAATCACTAAGTTTAGGATGTTACACACTAAGTTATTGTTACACAGTAATAGATAACCAGAAACATTTTTGGAGGGCCTACTATGTTCTAAGTATCCTTTCTAGCACGTTCCTCCACATTCTTACAAACACTGATATTATCAGAGTTTTAATTGTTGACAGTCTGACAGTTGTGAAATGGCACTTATTTAGGTTTTAATTTGCACTCTTACCATGAAGTTCAGCTCCTTTCCACATGTTTGTTGCCATTCAGGCTTATTCTTTTGTGAATTACTTGCTCATGATTTTGCCCATTTTTGTTACATTGTTTGCTTTGATGTTAATGATTCACAGGAGTCTCATATAATATTACCAAACACCAGTCATTTGTAGGTTGCATGTATTGTAAATATCTTTTCCCAATTTTTGGCGTGTCATTTCCCTTTCTTTATATTGTCTTGATAAGGAGAAGTTTTATATACATTTTTTAAGGTTTACCCTTCTTCCTCTTCCTCCTCTCCTTTCTCTTCCATTTCTTTGTCTTCTTCTCTCCTCTTCTTCCATAGCCTCAGCTCATTGAAATAGTTCTCATATATTTTTCTGGAATGCATTCTAAAGTTTTGCTTTTGACATGTAAACTCTTGATCCACCTCAAATTTACTCATTCATTTATTTTGATATGGTTTGATTCAAGGATCCCTTTTTTTAACCTTAAAATAACCTTTTGTTTCAACACCATGCATTGATCAGACTATCCTTTCCCCAGTGACCTTCAATACAAGCTCTTCAGTCTATCAGATATCCATCAATACATGGCTCTGTTTCTGTACTCCCTACACTATTCTGTTGGCTGATTTGATTCTTGTGCCAATATCAAATTGTTAAAATTACCATTTTGTAGTAATTTTTCATATTGGGTAGGGGAAACCACTTCATCTTCAGAAGTGCCAGTATTCCTGGTCCTTTCCTCTTCCATGTGAATTTTAGCATTAGTTTGTCAAGTTTCATAAAAATCCTTTCTGGAACTTGGGTTTGGTGGCATATAAAAATGAAATTAACCTGGGTGAATTTAGCAAACTGGATAAACTTACATAATAGTTTGTCTATGGATTCTTTAGGGTTTTCAGTGTGGACAAATGTTTTATATGTGAATGAATGTATGAAAACTATGTATCTTCCTTACCATTCCTTACTCTTGATAAAAGAAAAACTTCAGCCGAATTAAGTTCAAAGCGGTTTAATTGAGCAATGTACGATTCGCGAATCAGGCAGTCCCCAGAATCACAGCAGATTCACAGAGACTCCAGGGGTCCATGGTCAGAACAAATTTATCGACAAAAAAGGTAAAGTGACATACAAGAATCAGAAGGAAGGTAGAGAAACAGTGGGATTGGTTCAACGTTCAAATAAGGAAAAGCTCAACGTTTGCCTTATTTGAACACGGTTTGAACATTCAGCAGTCTCTGAGTATGGCTGCTGGGATTGGCCAGCACTCAGCCATTGTTACAGGTGTATACTATTTAGGATTTCAATTTTGTCTGACTTTTAAGCTGGTTACAGTTCATCCACAAGGACTCAAATATAGAAGTACGGAGTCCTTCTCAGGCCATATTTAGTTTGCTTTAACAAGCTTTTCTTGTGTGTTTTACTGTACAAACTGAAACTTCATGGACAATGTCGAATGGGTATAAAGTGTGGTAGTACTGATCTTGCTTTGTTCATGTTTTCAAAGAGAATGCTTGTAATGTTTCTTTATTAGTATGATATTTATTTTAGATTTTTTGTAGATATTATTATCAGGTTAGAAAAGTCCCCCTTTTATTTTTAGTTTTCTACGAATTTTATCATGAAATGTTGTTGAACTTAAATGAATACTGTTACTGTATTTAATGAAATGTTTATAATTTTTCCTTTAATCTGTTAATTTTTTAATTCAGTAATAGATTTTCTAATGTTGACTAACTTGCATTTCTGAAATAAGCCTACAGTCCATGTTTTAATCATGTCTGAATTCATTTTATAAATATGTTGTTTAAAATTTTACCATCTATAGTCAAGAATAAATTAACTTTTAATTTTTCTTCCTCATACTATTCACTTTTGGTTCCAATATTAAGGTTATACACTAAGTATGTAATATTAGTTTGTGTAAGATAGGAATAACATGATTATTGATTGCTTCGAGAACTCAAAGGTAAAATTATCTGGGCTTGATATTATCTTTATAGGAAGGCATTTGATCTCTGATTCAAAATGTTAATGGTTATAGACTATTAAGTTTTCCATTTAGCCTTGAATCAATTTTTTTAATTTGTATCATCCAGAAATGTATCTATTCCACCTTTGTTTCAAAAGTATTATAAAGGTTTTCATAATATGCTTTTCCTTTTTAGTGTCTGCTACATCTATAATTATACCTGCTTTTTTATTCATAATATTGCTCATTTTTTCTCTCCTTTTAAACTCAAGTTGTCTTTTGTAAGGGAATGTATCTTTTTTTAATCCAAATAACCAATCTTTAGTTTTATTGGTCCTGTATTTTATACCTTTATGTTCATTTCATCCATATCTGCTCCTGTCTTAAGTTATTTCCTTTCATCCATATTCTCTACATTTAGATTGTAGTATTTTGTATTTGAATGCTTAGCTTGTTTATTTTCAAATGGTCTTTTAAAATATGAATATTTAAAGCTGCAAATTTCTTACCAAGTATAGCTTTAACTGCATCTCATGAGTTTTAATATGTAGAATTTCCATTTTTATAGAATCCAAATTTTTTCCTAAATTTCATTATAATTTTTTAATACACAAGTTATATAGAAATATATTTCTAAATTTCAAAATACATTCAGAGATGTGTAACGGATTTACAACTTTACTGAATTATGGTCAGTGTAGGTGATCTGTAAGAAATCCCTTTTCAATAATTTTTTGAGATTTGCTTAATGGTCTAGTATATGGTCAATTTTATAAAAGTTCTCCATATGCTTGAAAATCATGTGTATTGTTTCATTGTTACAGCAATTTTCTGAGCATAACCATTAGCTTAAGCATGTATTTATCATAATTTTTCATCAATATGGATCTAACAACTTCTGAAACAGATGTGTGAATATCTTATGATAACAAATTTGTCATTTCATCCTAGTTTTTTTAACTTTTCTGTATATGTTTCAATATCATATTAATTTCATAAAATCTTACTCATGAATCCAATTTTAATCAATATTTAAGAGGCCTTGTTAGCTCTAGCAATGTTTCCCCAACTTGAAAATCAAAATTGTTTTGTATTAATGTGGCTTTCCAGTTTTCTTTTGGCCAGTATTTACCTAGTGTAGCTTTTCTCCATCCTTTCACATTCTACCTTCCTGTGTTGTTATATTTTTGGTGTGTTTGCTATAAACAGAGTATGGCTACGTTTTGTTTTGTTCTGTTTATTCAGTCTGACAAACTTCGTCTGTTAACTAGAGCATTTAGTCTATTTACATTGATTGAGATTGCTGTTCTATTTGGAATCATTTCTCCCAATTTATTGTATACACTTTATGTGACCTACTTGTTCTGGATTTCTTTTGCTTTTTTTGACTTCTTTTAGGTTGAGATTTTTTTCTTTCCTTTATTTCTTATTAATGACTTAGATGTTTTATGCTCTGTTTCTGTACCTTTAATGTTACCCTATATAGTCTAACATTTATATATAACACTTTTAGTTTAATCACCTCTTTGTATTTCTGGTAAATTATACAAAAACTTTAGAACACTAATGTGTATCACCTCTTTCTTATTTGACATGCAATTACTATCTAGCATTTTAGTTTTTTTCTTGACTTTAATCCAACATAATAGACATTTTTGTTACTGTTTTATAAAGTAAACTATTTTTATTAAAAATCTGTCATTTTCTTTACTCACCATTTCATCGTGCATCAGATTTTTCTTTTGGGATTCCTTTTCTTCTAAGAGTTCACTGTCTAAAATGTCCTAACTGAAGCTCTGTGTATAATAAATGCTCTTGATCTTATATTTTGAATTCAAATTATACTTATGTTGCTCTCAGCTCTCAGATATTGTTTCACTATATATAACTCTAGTTTGACATCTATTTTTCTCAGTATTTGATGACATTATTCCACTAATTTCTGATTTCCATTGATGTTGTTGAAAATCAGTTATCAATATCACTCTCATTCATTTTTTATTATTTGTCTTTTCCCTCTGGCTGCTCTCAAGATCTTATCTTTATATTTAGTGTCACACAAATTTACTGCCACAAGACTACACATTTACACAGCTTAGAATTCATCAGGATTCCTGAATCTAAGAATTTTAATACAATTCTGGAAAATTTTCATTCATCGTCCCTTTGAATATTGGTAACCAATATTCCCTGTTAGAAGGATACTGGGTTACATATTTGTTGCACTTTCTCGCTCTTTCGAGTTTCTTAATCTCTTGTCCATATTTTCCAGGTATTTTCCTGACCTATCGTCTAGAACACTAATTCTCTTTATTAGTCCATTTTGATTATAAAATACAATATACATACAAAAATGTATAAAACACAAGACAGTTTTAAAGCTTACTTCATGAACCCCCATCTAAGACAAGAAACAGAATACTGCTAGCACCCTGGAAACACAACCCCCTCCACCATGCACTTCTTCCCAATCATAACCTCCATGCTATTCTCTAAAGGTGACCACTTTCCTGACATTTGTGCTAATTGTCTTGAATCTTCTGAATATGCATCCTTAAACACTGTAGTTTAATTTTGTCTATTATTGAACTTTATGTAAATTGAATCATACGGTATTCATGCTTTCATGTGTAGCTCATTTATATCAATACTACTATTGTGACATTTGGCATGTTATTGTGGGTAGCTATAATTTGTTCATTTTCATTCTGTAATTAAAGATGCCCAAAGCAAAACTAGTCCCAGATACTCATCTCACTTCTCTGAGTTTCTATCTTCTTTAAATTTTTGAACTAATAATCTTATTCTGTTATTCTTTCAATGCCTTCAAACACATGCTTTTCTGTTTTGTTATTTTTTTGATACAGGGTCTCACTCTGTCACCTAGGAAGGAATACAGTGGCAGGAATACAGCTCACTGCAGCCTCAACCTTCTGGGCCCAAGAGATCCTGCTACCTCATCTTCCCGAGTAGTTGGGATTACAGACACATGCCACCACACCTGGCTACTTTTTTTTTTATTGTGTGTAGAGACAGGATCTCCCTATGTCTTGAATTCCTGGGCTCAGTGATCATCCCACCAAGGTCCCACAGAGCGCTGGGATTACAGATGTAAGGCACCACACCAAGCCAGATGCCTTTTTAAAAAATAAGTTGCCTATTTTTTTTTACAGTTTCTTTAATGCATTGATTACACCAAATTATGTAATATGTCATAAACAAAGTAGAAGTCTTCTGACTCTCTTATTACATCCTATCCATTGAGCTTATAAATTGAATTATAATATTTCTTTACTTCTAGAATTTTATTTTGGTCATTTTCAAATATTTCTGGTAAATTTTTGTATTTTTTAGTATACGTTTACTTATCTGTATAAACTTGTTTTTGTTCTGTATTTTTAATTGTCTGATTCTATTGCTTGCTATTTCTAACAACTTTCATGCATGCTGGTTTCTTTGTATGTTTAAGTATGTGTGTGTCTTTGTGTGTGTGTGTGTTCTTGGAACTTCATCTGTAGAAAACATTTGGGTCCTGTGTTTAAAGTAGAATGTGTTCCTTCAGAGAAGATCAGTGTTTGCTTCTGCCAGGTGTCTGAGGTCATTAACAGCCTGAGACATTTTCTAGCTCAAATTCTACAATTATATTTTGCTTTGGTTCATTTTTTAATCACACAAGAATACAAATTCATGCTCCAACTTACAGCAGTACAAATTTGAAGTTAAGAATTATCAGGAGAGACTATTTTTTTGCCTCAGAGCCAAGGCTAAAACAGGCATGTTCTTTACTCTCTCTTTTCAAGGGGTATTTTTCTTCCTACTTCACTCTCTTAAATATCACTCTTAAACGAGCAAAAATTTTTGAGAGGGTGTCTGGTCTGACCTTATATCTTCCTTAATTCTTGGGTTAGAGCACCTGACACTTTCACATGATCCATTTAAACCCATTTACCAGGCTACCAGGGATACCAGAGACTTGTGGGTCAAGTGCCAGTTCCAGAGTCTGCTAATCCTATGGATTTATATTTATTTATGTATCATTTTTAACCTCTGAGGATTTCTTTCTTTTCCTGCCAACTCTGGTATTATAAAATATTTTTTGTATTTGCAGCATTTTAGCTTTGCTGTGCCTGATTGTGTTTTTCTTAGTATCCAACTCAGAATAATGGAGAAATGAATACATAGTTGGGTTATTTTTGCATAAGCACGAATTTCTGCTTATTCAATGACACTTCTTACCTATAACACCTTTGCAAGGTGATTGACCAAGATGTTAAAAGGAAAATTTGTGTCTGTGGAACAGAGCTGTTTTCTATAAGAAGTCAATTTATGTTCTCAGACCCATAGATGGAGCCTGATATAATTTTGACCTCCTACAATGTTGCTTTAACCAATTCAATTAATCAGTCTTTAAAATTTAAATGACAAACCAAAAATATTCCATATTATCATAATATATTATTACTTAATTTATTGCAGGATACATTATCCAGACCCTAAAACATAGAATTTATTTCTAATGTAAGCAATTAGAATTCTTTCAATAATTAGTGCTAATTCTTTGTGGCTGATTAGAACTTCTCTTACGACCACAATGAAAGGAAAAGGAAAGACTCGGTTGCTAGGGCAGGTGAAGCAGAATCACAGAAGGTAAACATCTTGGGGACTATTTTCAGAAGGTGATACATTCTTACAGTGGCACCAAGACTGTGACTGAGTATTCAACAACTGATTCCTTGGCACACTGTTTGAGATTTTCAATGCATTCTTATTTTTGCTGCAAATATATTAAGGAGATATAAGACAAGTTGCATGCTGAGCTTTTGACGATGGCTCAATTCAATAATTTTTTTCAAATTTTATTTTACTTAGTTTTAGTTTAAATTCACTTCTCTGAAAATAAATTTGTTTCAGTGAAGGAACTTGAAAAGTAGATATTGGGATCACATATGCTACATTAAAAGGGTAGTATTCTTTTAACAGCTCTTTGTATAAATTTTGTTCAGTATATGTATTCGTTAATCAAACCAATTTTAAACTTGTCACCAAATTTTTTATTTTCATATCTTAGTTCAAATGAAATCTTTTTAAAAAAACATCTTTGATGTTACACTTCAAGATGTTACACTTAAAGTATAGCATCTTAACACTTAAGTGTAGCTTCTAACATCTAAGATGTTAGAAAAATTAATGCTACACTTTATTCGCAATAATTTTCTTCTAATTTTAGAAATCTATTTAGAAAAAGTTCACCAATAATAATAATAATGCATATACAATGTTTAAAAATTGAGAAATGAAAGAACACCATAAAAATTACTCATATTTTTACCATCCAGAGATATTTATTGACATTTGCTTCATTTCTAGTTATTTAAGTCATTTTTATAAAATTGAGGTATGCTACATATACTGTTTTATGTCTAGTTATTTTCACATTAACTCAGCATTCTTCTTGTCATGTTTTCCCATGACAAATATGTCACAGATGTGTTTGTTTTATTTGTTATTTATTTCTGTTTTTTAATATTATAAATTATGTTGTGACTTTCCAAAAAATTACTTAATTGTCTTCATTCATTATTATTTTATAAGGTAAATTATTTGAGGTTTAATAATTGGATAAAAAATACTATGCTTATCAAATATTATCAAAATATATTAATTTTATATACATATATGTGGATGTATATTTTAATATTATATATAGGATCATTCATTCCCTGATGCCCCATAATATTAAAAGGAATCATGGGTAAGTATTTCTCCTTCATGTTAAATATTAATAAACTCCTTTAGGTTTTTATCACCTTGTTTTCCTTCTCCTTTTGTACATTTACTTTACACACAAATTAAAATATCAACGGAGATCTCCCTGTGGAGAAATTGAAATGGTATTTCTTTTATTCACCAGACTTGAAACCAAAGCACTTTTCATAATCACTTTTCATCATATTATGGCAGGAGGCATGCAGTGTAGGCTATTACCCAATAACCAGTCAATATTAATATACAAAAAGCCTAGCCGGCCAGCTCAAACCCAACCATAAGAATACTTGAGTTATAAATGATGTATATATAAAATGCAAATACAAGATAAAAACATTGATGATACTTTTGCCTAAGATAAATATTAAATTGCAGTCTTCTTCTGTGAACATCTCTAATTTTTTAAAAACTTACAATTTTCCTCATTGCAAATCTCATAATGTCCTCTTCATTCACTATACCATTAAAGCATTTTGCAGGGATTAGAGAGGGTGTTTACCAACCAAGCATAAATACTTTAGGGGCAAATTATCAGTAAATTGGCATCTCCCATACACAGAACTTGTTTACCCATTATATGGCAATGAACCAGAAAATAAGAGGGGAAAAAAGCCATACACACAATCAGAATGGACTTTCCCAAATCTCATCTTGTCAAATGCATGTATTTTAACAGAGAAGAATTCAGATTCTCACTCAGAGCATCTTTACTATTATTTTAGTTGAAATTCTAACTAGAGTAGTAATCTTATTTTCAAGCAAGTCACAGATTAGACAAGGCAAATTAGAAGTGCAAGGAGAGGATCAGGACTGGCCAAGAGGTGACTGAGCTCATTAAATGCATTTCATGTTGGAGTAAACATGCCTCCATGTAGATTTCTGCACAGACCCAATGGTTGGGTACAGTGAAGCTTACACATTAACCCAGAATCATCAAGAAAATGTTAAATTACACTCAATTTTTTTCATTTTAAGAGACACAGAAGCCGGGCGCAGTGGCTCATGCCTGTAATCCCAGCACTTTGGGAGGCCGAGGCGGGTGGATCACAAGGTCAGGAGATCGAGACCATCCTGGCTAACATGGTGAAACCCCATCTCTACTAAAAATATAAAAAATTAGCCGGGCATGGTAGCGGGTGCCTGTAGTCCCAGCTACTCAGGAGGCTGAGGCAGGAGAACGGTGTGAAGCTGGGAGGCAGAGGTTGCAGTGAGCCGAGATTGCACCACTGCACTCAAGCCTGGGCGACAGAATGAGACTCCGTCTCAAAAAAAAAAAAAAAAAAAAAAAAAGAGACACAGAAATATGTAATCTGTTTCAAAAGGAATTTTATCAAAACTGAAATAATTTTAGGCATTTAAAGACCTGCATGGATTTTATTATTAACTTACTATGTATATGTAATAATATCTATTTTTAAATTTTCAACAGAATAGTTAATATTCATTAATATTAAAAAATTCTGGCTTAGTCTTTACCTTAACTATCTTTTACAGATCAGCATTATTAGTGGCTAGAGTACCACAACCAACAATATCAAAATAACCTCAGAAGCTAACTCCATTCACCCAAACAGGCAATAGGCCAAATATTCAAACTCATAGGTTTTCCCAAAGTAACCTTACTACATAGGGTACACCAATTAACTTCATTCCATGGGAAACATATTTTATGTTACCTACCATATATTTGTTTCATATATAGCCAATATATCTGTCCATGACAATGTAGTATTATTTCAGATTGTTATTCTCTAAAATAGAGAACAAGAATTATGCATTTTCAACTCAGCCTATACATTGATGTACATAGATGCATAAGAATAAATTGTTTGCACTGGGTGCGGTGGCTCACGCCTGTAATCCCAGCACTTTGGGAGACCGAGATGGATGGATCATGAGGTCAGGAGTTCAAGACCAGCCTGGCCAACATAGTAAAACCCCATCTCTACTAAAGATACAAAAACTTAGCTGGGCATGGTGGCACATGCCTGTAATCCCAGCTACTCAGGAGGCTGAGGCAGGAGAATCGCTTGAACCCAGGAGGCGGAGGTTGCAGTGAGCCGAGATTGTGCCATTGCACTCCAGCCGGGGCAACAGGGCGAGACTCCATCTCAAAAAAACAAAAGAATAAATTATGTGATGACTTGACATGAATTTATGGACATGTAATATTGAGTAGAGTTGTAAATACAGTCATATTTTTAAATTAATATGGCTTTTCTCCGGTCACTATAGTGACATGGTTATTATAAATTCATGCTGTCAAATTTCATCTGTGCCTTTACTGCTTCTCAAAAAGTGTTTTATTCATTCCTTGTTGATTTTCTAGGTTGGATTCCCAAAGAGAAACTTCCATTTATTTAAGGCTTTTAGTCCCTCCAACTTGCCTTCTTTAATCCTCAACCTCCTCCCAATTTACCTCTTACTTTATTTTTTAAAGATTATGTCCTTACGCCTTCTGAGCACCAACAGATTTAGCTAACAATATCTTATTTATTTTACAAATCAGAATTTCCTCTGAAAATCCTATTCACTGTGAATTGCTATTCCCAATGCCTCTAAAAAATTAAGACTAACCTATTATCAAATGTAGAAAAAAATATAAACTATTAGTGAGCCCTGCACTGAAAATAAAGGAGAAAAGAAAAACAATTCTCATTATTAATGCACTCCATGTATTATAGGTCAGAAGTTAATCTGACCTATAATAATATCTATATTTAATCCTCAACAAAACCATAAATATTTATCAACATTCCGAAATTCTGGCTATCAACCTAGTTTTTACATTAACTGTTATTCATAGATGAGAGCTATTAGTAGCTCTGATTAATGGAGCTAGGATCTATATTGGCATCACCGCCACACTCTGAATTAGAAATTCAGCACTTTAGCACTCTGCTTGGTGGACATCAGTTTTCCATGCAGTCAGAGTCTTGTTGAACTATCACCTTAACTATCTTTAATAGATCAGCATTATTAGTGGCTCAAGTTCTACAATCAACAGTTATTGTTATTACCTCCCATAACATATTGTTCAGTAACAACCTTCAAGAAGGAAGCAGGCTATATAGCAGCCTGCATGATGCAGTTGCTATATGCAATGCTTTTGAGTCAGAGCAGAACTAGAAGGGACGCTGAGAGCAGCACAGGTCTGAGATAACGGCTTTTTGAGTTTCTTATCTGAGCTAAGATTCTGAGAGCCAGCAGAGAGGATAGAAATACTCATCTCATTCCAGCAGAGCCACACTACGGGAAAGCCTACTCAACACTAGGAACCAGAGCTACCGTCTTCCATTTCTCATTGCCAAGCTTTCTCAAAAATATGGTTTGTATCAATTAACTCTACTCCACCATTTCCTTTAGCTCCATGTGATCTGTCTTTAATCCACATTTGGTTTGCTCTAATAATATCCTCAACATTTTAACAATGACTTCCTACCAAACCCAATGGCCTGTTTTTAGGTCTTTTTTTCTGACTTCTCTCAAACATAATTGTTGAAAATTCCTTCCTTGAAATTTTTTCAGCTCTTATTTTCAGTCCCTCTTCATAAGCGTTTTCTAAAGTGTTTTCTTCAAATCAGTGATAAGAAAAGAGGAGATTCAAAAGAATACTTATGGGCAATTAATTTTGCCAAACACTGCTCCCCTGGAAGAATCATGGTCCTTATTAACATGTTAAAGTCTCTGTGAAATCTGATAGTAAAAGAAACTTGCATAACTGTGGTTTTCCAAACTTTTTGGACTATAGAACTCATTTCGTCACAATAGTTACCTATTTCCTCATTTGTGTTAACATAACATGATAACATGACATACATGTTTATCACATTTTAACATTGGGTTGTATCTAACAACCAATGGCATTTTAAAATCACTATTAGCTGGTAACAGTCATGATGTAGTTGTCATTTCCTGTGCATAAACAAACACGATCATCACTGTTCATTTTTTCATCATAGCAGCTGAGTAATATGTTTTGTTGGTACTACACATGTCAATTTTAATTGCTATTTAAAATATCTTTAAAAAGAGTACACTATAATTTAGTATTTAAACAAAAAACTTATTTTGTAAGCAGAAAAGCATGAAAATAGAATGGGGTATAAAATATTACTGAAGCAAATATTTGTCATTGGAGAAATAACTGCAATTGCATAATTGTTTTTTTTTTTTTTTGCTTTTTAAAAAAAAAAAAAAAAAGCACCAACCAATTGTTTTATGAGACCATAGGAAAGAACACATACATGAATTGTGTTTTGTTACTGAAAAACAGATACATATTTCCTATGACACATCAAGCAATGTAATTGAAGACTGGAGAAATTGCTCAGTCTCTCAAAATGGATCAAAGAGTTTCAAGAAATGAGGGTTTAGTCTCATAGGGCTATTGTTATTGTTAAAGCATTGCATTATAATTTAATTGCCAACATACTTTTAACTTAAAAGCACATAAAGTTATGGTGTATCTTATAATTGATGGTATCTTAGTTTCCTAAAACATGGTATTAACATGCTGTAAAACTAGTATTCTTCATTTATGAAATGCTGCTGTAATTATCTTTATATTCTAACCATTGTCCAGTTTATATTCTTTCTACCACTTCTCCTGGACATGTATGCCCCCTGCCAGCCCCCTGCCTTATGATTTAGTCATTATCTTGCTTTACTTTTTCTATAAACACAATGACTAGATCTTGTCTGTCTTTCCAAGTTGAGTCTATGGGATAATGTTCTCCCAGGTACACAAATGTAAGGTATCAATCATGGAGGCAAAAGTGCCAAGGTCAAACTCAATATTCCAAAAGAAACCATCTCAAATTCATAACAGTCTAGACCCTCTTTGTAGGTTTCACATCCTCCTACAGAATAGGATTCCACCATTGGAGAAGAACACTAAAGCTTCCTAAGTGAGTAAGCCTGTTTCTCCTCTTCTTCCAGGATCAGAGGATCAGAGTTTTCTCTAATAGATCATGGGCTTTTTGTTTTTGTTTTTGTTTTGTTTTGTTTTGTTTTGTTTTTTGAGATGGAGTCTGACTCTGTCGCCCAGGCTGGAGTGCAGTGGTGCGATCTTGGCTCAATGCAACCTCCGCCTCCTGGGCTCACATCATTCTCCTGCCTCAGCCTCCCAAGTAGCTGGGACTATAGGCACCTGCCACCATGCCTGGCTAGTTTTTTGTATTTTTTAGTAGAGATGGGGTTTGACTGTGTTAGCCAGGATGGTCTTGATCTCCTGACCTCATAATCCATCCACCTCGGCCTCCCAAAGTGCTGGGATTACAGGTGTGAGCCACCGTGCCTGGCTGATCATGGGCCTTTAAGTGCTAAAATATGTCTTCTGATGGGTGAGACAAATCAAATAACAAAAATTTAAACCTCTAAATTTCAAAGAGAAGTCTTTGTGAAGGTATTGCTGTCAAGCCCACTTCTCCTCCTGTCTGTAGCCATGACATTCCTTGATTCCGACCTGGGAGAATGTGACCAAAGGAAATAAGGGAAAAGGGATAATAATAACTAATATTATAGCAGGTTCCCACATATCTCAGTTTATATAGCACATACTGCTATGAGAGTTATTAATACACACATGCTATAGATGAAAAACATCTGGAAAGTTGACATTTTTCAAGAATCTTAAAGCTATTAAGAAATTCAGTTAGGGCTCTAAACTTGATACCCTTTGAGCAGAACACACACTGGATATTTTGATAGCAATCATTCCAGGAGATATTGAATCTGTGCCTAAACACTTCCCATGATAGAATAAAAAATTCCTTTCTCAAGGCACCTCAGTTCATCTTTGGACAGGTCATAACCTACATAGAAACTTGATTTTCAGGAGCCCTGAGAATTAAATAGGTAAGGTAAGTGTGCAAAGGGAGAAAACTGGGAGGGAAGTGTAAAAAACTGACCCAGCTACAACGTATCCATCTGAGTACATGGTCAGCTTGTCTAATTTGTCTAATTGCCAAAGATGGGGCATACTTTACGTACTTTGGCCTACCCGTAATATAGAAGAAATTCTGATCCAGACAGTGGTTATCTAGCAGCTGAAGTAGGAGCAGCAGCCTTCATTTGCTGTCCAGCATCCTGGATCAAGGCATCCTTGCATGGTCAAGTCTGATTCCATAGTTAAGAGTACAGGGGTGTGAAGGTCACTCCCTGTGTGAGGTCACTCCTGGAGAAGATACTAGAGAGGCTGAAAGGTGGGAGAGGAAAGAACTAGGCAATCTCAAGAATCTAACCAAATGGCTGAAGTTCAAAATAGCACAGGTATCAGCAAAAGACAATAAACCACATCAGCAGATTAGATATAAGATCTGGGCCAACCCTGTAGGGATTGAGGAAATGTAACCATGGAAGACACTGTGGACTGAGGCTAAGGCAAGATTTTACCAACAAGTGGGCTCACCTAGGCCAGAACTGCCTCATGAATGAAGCCTGGCAAACTAAACTTCATGAACTGACCAGGAGTGAGCCTGCGTGGAGATAGCATCGCTGATGACTGAGAAAGGATATGAGTAAGATGTCTTATTCACTGCTAAAACCCCAGAACGTAAGACAAGATCTAGTCCCCAGTATGGGTTCAATGAACATTTTTTGCTTACCTAACGGATATAAAATTTATAGCTAATGTTCACTGAAAAACATATAAAAGAATGAATAAAATGCTACATAACAATGAATATGAACAAACTATGCAACAGCAAGGCTAAATCTCCCTGAAATAATGTTGAGCAAAAGAAGCATGAGAGATGGTGGAGCAAGATGGTGAAATAGAAGGTTTTACTGATTTTCCCATCTGCAAGGACACCAAGTTAACAACTGTCTACACAGAAGAAGCACCGTTATAAGGACCAAAAATCAGGTAAGCACTCATAGTACCTGCTTTTAACTTCATACCATTGAAAAAGGTACTGAAGAGATAGAAAAACAGTCCTGAACCTTCTTCTAATGGTGGCAGGAGAAAGAAGGGGGAAGTGCCACACACTTTTAAACCATCAGATCACATGAGAACTCACTCACTATCACAAGAACAGCATGGGGGAGATCCACCCCCATGATCGAATTACCTCCCACCGGGTCCCTCCTCCAACATTGGGAATTACAATTCAAAATGAGATTTGAGTGGGGACACAGAGCCAAACCATATCAGACAGAGAATTCAAAACAGCTGTGCTGAGGAAACTCAAAATAGTGCAGAGAAGAAATTCAGAAATATACCAGATAAATTAAACGAAGAGATAGAAATAATTAAAAAGAATCAAAAAGAAATTGAGGAACTGAAAAATGCAATTGTCATACTGAAGAAAATATCAGAGTCCTTTAATAGCAGAATTGAAGAAATAGCAGAATTGAAGAAAGAGTTAGTGAGCTTGAAGACAGGCTGTTTGACAATACAAAATCAGAGGAGACAAAAGAAAAAAGAATAAAAAACAGTGAAATATACCTACAGGATGTAGACAAATAGACTCAAAATAGCAAATCTAAGAGATATTGGCCTTAAAGAGGCAGCAGAGAAAGACGCTGAGGTAGAAAGTTTATTCAAAGGGATAATAACAGAGCACTTCCCAAACCTAGAGAAAGATATCAATATCCAACTACAAGAAGGTTCTAGAACACCAAGTAGATTTAACCCAGAGAAGACTACCTCAAGGCATTTAGTAATTAAATTTCCAAACGTCACAGATAAAGAAAGGATCCTAAAAGTAGCAAGAGAAAAGAAACAAATAACGTATTAATGCAATGGAGCTCCAATATGTCTGGCAGCAGACTTTTCAGTGGAAACATTACAGGTCAAGAGAGAGTGACATGACATATTTAAAGTGCTAACAGAAACAAAAACCTTTACCCTAGAATAGTATATAGGGTGAAAGTATCTGTCAAATATGAAGGAGAAATAAAGACTCCCAGATAAACAAAAGCTAAGGTATTTCATCAATACTAGACCTGTCCTACAAGAAATGCTAAAGGGAGTGCTTCAGCCAGAAAGAAAACGACATTAATGAGGAATAAATGATCATCAAGTTACAAAACTCACTGGTAATTGTAAGCCCACAGAAAAACACAGACTATTATAACCCTGTAACTGTGATATGCACACTATTCTCATCATAAGTAGAAAGACTGAACAATAAACCAATCAAAAATAACAACTACAACTTTTCAAGACATAGTCAGTACAATAAGATATAAAAAGAAAAACAAAAAAGTTTAAAAGTAGACAGATAAAGTTAAAATGTAGAGTTTTTATTAGTTTTCTTTTTGCTTGTTTGTTTGTTTATGCAAATAGTGTTAAGTTGTTATCAGGTTAAAACAGTGGGTTTAAAGATAGTGTTTGCAAACCTCATGGTAACCTCAAACCAAAAAAAAACATACAATGAATACACAAAAAATAAAAAACAAGAAACTAAGTCATATTACTAAAGAAAAATCACCTTCATTAGAGGAAGACAAGAAGGAAAGAAAGAAGGAAAAAAAGACTACAAAACAACCAGAAAACAACAAAATGGCAGGAGTACGTCCTTACTTATCAATAATAACATTGAATGTAAATGGACTAATTCTTCAATCAAAAGACATAGACTGGCAGAAAGGATGAAAAAACAAGACCCATTAATCTGTTGCCTGCAAGAAACACACTTCACCTATAAAGACACACATAGACTGAAAATAAAGGGATAGAAAAAGATATTCCATACCAATAGAAACCAAAGAAGAGCAGTAGTTATTATACTTATATCAGACAAAATAGATTTCAATACTGAAACTATAAGAAGAGACAAAGAAGGTCATGGTATAATTGTTTTAGGTTTTTCCAAACATAAGATCATTTAGGAAAAACCTAAAGACTCCACAAGACAACTATTAGAACTGATAAACAAATTCAGGAAACTTTCAGGATACAAAATCATAAAAAATCAGTAGCAGATATAATGATAAAGGGTAAATTCAGCAACAGGATATAACAATTTTGAATATATATGAACCAAAAACTGGAGAACCCAGATATATAAGGGAAATATTAGATCTAAAGAAAGAGATAGGCCCCAATACACTAATAGCTAGAGACTTCAACATTCCACTTTCAGTATTGGACAGATCATCCAGATGGAAAATCAACAAAGAAATATCAGACTTAATCTACACTACAGACCAAAGCAATCTAATAGATATTTATAGAACATTACATCCAACAGCTGCAGAATACCCTTTCTTTTCCTCCACACATGGATCACTGTCAAGGATAGACCACATGTTAGGTCACAAAACAAGTCTTAAAACATTCAATTAAACTGAAATAATATCAAGCATCTTCTCCGATCACAATAGAATAAAACTGGAAATCAGTAACATGAAAAGTTTTGGAAACTTCAAATACAATACATGGAATACACACAAATACATGGAAATTAAACAATATGCTCCTGAATGACCAGTGAGTCAATAAAGAAATTAAGAAGAAAATTGAAAATTTTCTTGAAACAAATGATAATGGAAACATAACATACCAAAACCTATGGGATACAGAAAAAGCGGTACTAAGAGTGAAGTTTACAGCTATAAGTGCCTACACCAAAAAAAAAAAGAAAGAAAAACTTCAAATGAACAATCTAATGATGCATCTTAAAGAACTAGAAAAGCAAGAGCAAACTAAACCCAAAATTAGTAGAAGAAAAGAAATAATAAAGAGCAGAGGAGAAATTTTAAAAATGAAATGAAAAAATACAAAAAATCAATGAAACAAAAAGTTGGTTTTCTAAAAAGTTAAACAAAATCGACAAATCTTTAGCCAGACTAAGCAAAATAGAGAGAAAATTCAAATAAATAAAATCAGAAATGAAAAAGGAGACATTACAACTGATACTGAAGAAATGTAACAGACAATCAGTGGCTACTATGTGCAACTATATGCCAATAAATTGGAAAATCTAGAAGAAATAGACAAATTCTGAGATACATATAACTGACCAAGATAGAACCAAGAAGAAATCCAGAACTTAAACAGACCAATAACAAGTTACAAGATCAAAGCTATAATAAAAAGTCTCCCAGTAAAGAAAAGTCCAGGACCTGATGGCTTCACTGCTGAATTCTGCCAAACATTTAAAGAACTCATACCAATCCTACTCAAACTATTCTGAAAAATAGAGGAGGAAATAATACTTCCAAACTCATTCTATGAGGCCAGTATTACCCTGATACCAAAACCAGACAAAGACACATCAAAAAAAGAAAACTACAGGCCAGTATCTCTCATGGATATTGATGCAAAAATTCTCAACAAAAGACTATCAAACTGAATTCAATAATAATTAGAAAGATAATTCATCGTGAACAAGTAGAATTTATCCCTGGGATGCAAGATGTTACAACATATGCAAATCAATCAGTGTGATACATCATATAAACAGAATGAAGGACAAAAACCATATGATTATTTCAGTTGATGCTGAAAAAGCATTTGATAAAATTCAGCATCCCTTTATGATAAAAAACTTGGCCAGGCATGGTGGCTCATGCCTGTAATCCCAGCACTTTGGGAGGCCGAGGTGAGTGGATCACGAGTTCAAGAGATCGAGATCATCCTGGCTATCATGGTGAAAGCCCATCTCTACTAAAAATGCAAAAAATTAGCTGGGCATGGTGGCACGTGCCTATAGTCCCAGCTACGCAGGAGGCTGAGGCTGTAGAATTGCTTGAGCCCGGGAGGCGGAGGTTGCAGTGAGCCGAGATCATGCCACTGCACTCCAGCCTGGGCTACAGAGTGAGACTC
The DNA here is from genome assembly GCF_029289425.2 of Pan paniscus. NCBI lineage: Eukaryota > Metazoa > Chordata > Mammalia > Primates > Hominidae > Pan > Pan paniscus. The sequence goes on from NC_073262.2 coordinate 101,680,990, forward strand.
TGTCTCAAAAAAACAAAAAAAAAGAAAAAGCTGGAGGTAGAAGGAATATACGTCAACCTAGTAAAAGCCATACAGGACAGACCCACAGCTAGTATCATACTGAATAAGGAAAACCTGAAAGCTTTTCCCCTAAGATCTAGAACATAACAAGGATGCCTACTGTCAGCAGGGTTATTCAACATAGTACTGGAAGTCCTTACCAGAGCAATCAGACAAGAGAAAGATATAAAGAGCAAAAACTGGAAAAGAAGAAGTCAAATTATTCTTGTTTGCAATGATATAATCTTATATTTGGAAAAACCTTAAGACACCACGAGACAACAATTAGAACTGATAAACAAATTAAGGGAAGTTGCAGGATACAAAATCAATATACAAAAATCAGTAGCATTTCTATATGCTAACAGTGAACAATTTGAAAAAGAAATGGAAAAGGTAATCCCATTTACAATAGCCACAAATAAAATTAAATATCTAGGAACTGACTTGACCAAAGAAGTGAAAGATGTCTACAATGGAAACTGTAAAACACTGATGAAAGACAATTGAGAAGGATACAAAAAATGGAAAAATATTCCATGTTCATGAATTGTAAGAATAAATATTGTTAAAATGTGCATACTACCCAAAGCAATCTACAGATTCAATGAAATCCCTTTCAAAATACCAAGAACATTCTTCACAGAAGTAGAAAAAACAATCCTAAAATGTATATGGAACCACAAAACACCCAGAATAACCAAAGCTATCCTAAGCAAAAAGAACAAAACTGGAGAAATCATATTACCTGACTTCAAATTATACTTCAGAGCTATAGTAATCAAAACAGCATGGTACTGACATAAAAATAGACACATAGACAAATGGAACAGAATAGAGAACCTAGAAACAAATGCACCACCCACGGTGAACTCATTTTTGACAAAGATGCCAAGACCATACACTGGGGAAAAGACAGTCTCTTTAATAAATGGTGGTAGGAAAACTGGATATCCCATGAGGAAGAATGAAACTAGCCCCCCATCTCTCATTATATACAAAAATCAAATCAAAATGGATGAAAGACTTAAATCTAAAACCTAAACTATGAAACTACTGCAAGAAATCGTTGGGGAAAATCTCCAGGACAGTGGTTTGGGCAAAGATTTATTGAGTAATACCCAACAAACACAGGCAATCAAAACAAAAATGGACAAATGGGATCACATCAGGTTAAAAAGCTTCTGCACAGCAGAGAGTACAATTAATGAAGAATGAGACAACCCACAGCATGAGAAAAGATATTTGCAAACTATTAATAGGGATTAACCAGAATATATAAGGAGCTCAAGCAATTCTATAGGAAAAGAATCTAAAAATCCGATCAAAAACTAGGCAAAACATTTGAATAGACATTTCTGAAAAGAAGACATACAAATGGCAAACAGGCATATGAGACATTGCTCAACATCATTGACCATTACAGAAATGCAAATCAAAACTACAATGAAATATCATCTCACCTCAGTTAATATGGCTTATATCCAAAAGATAGGCAATAACAAATGCTGGCAAGGATGTGGAGAAAAGGGAACCTCCATGCACTGTCGGTAGGAACGTAAATTATTAATAGTACAACCACTTTAAAGAATAGTTTAGAAGTTCCACAAAAAACTAAAAATTGACCCACCATATGATCCAGCAATCCCACTCTTGGTTATACACCCCAAAGAAAGGAAATCAGTATACACATTTATTGCAGCACTATTCACAACAGCCAAGATTTAGAAGCAACCTAAGTGTCTAACAACAGATGAATAAATACAGAAAATGTGGTACTTACACACAATGGAGTACTATTCAACCATAAAAAAAGAATGAGATCCTGTCATTTGCAACAACATTGATGAAACAAGAGATCATTATTAAGTGCAATAAGCCAGGCACAGAAAGACAAACATCACATGGTCTCACTTATTTGTGAGATCTAAAAATCAAAACAATTGAACTCATTGACACAGAGAGTAGAAGGATGGTTACTAGAGGATGGGAAAGGTAGTGAGGGCCTGGCAGAGAGGTGGGGATGGTTAATGGGTACAAAGAAATAGTTACAAAGAATGAATAAGACCTACTATTCGATAGCACAATAGAATGACTATAGTCAATAATAACTTAATTGTACATTTTAAAGTAGACTAATGTGATTGTAACTCAAAGAATAAATGCTTGAGGGGATGGATACCCCATTCTCCATGATGTGCTTAGTTCACATTGCCTGCTTGTACCAAAACATCTCAAAACATAAATATATACACATACTACATATCCACAAACATGTTTAAAGAATGAGATAGTTACATATTGCATGATTCCATTTATGTGAAGTTGAAGAAAAGGCATGGTTAATGTATGGTGGTAGAAGTCAGAATAGTGGCTACCTTTGGGTGGAGAGTACTGATTAGAGAGGGACTCAAGGGAAACTTCAGGAGTGTGGAAAATGCTCTGTATCTTATCTGGATGGTGGTTTCATAGGTGAACATATAGGTAAGAATTTTTGGAGCCATATAATTAAGATTTGTAGGCTTTACTAAATGAGAGTTATATCACAAAATAGAAATATTTTTAAAACATACAATTCAAAGTATTATGAAATTTTTATTTACATTGAATAAAATATGTTCCCCTGTAGTTTCTACCCATTGTTCATAATTCTACCCATTACGGCCCCAGAGAACATTCATATTTTTTAAGTCCTGCGTAGATTTAACGGCAGCCACCACTTGCCCCAAAAAGATGCTCCCTTCTGACTGATGATCTCAGCTTTTTCAGCCAAAATATCAAGTCCCTTCACCTGATTTATTGGCCTTAATTGTAGAGAATTCTAAAAATTTTATGACAAAAAAAATATTTTCTGACCTCCCAGATAAAAAGGCTACACAGGCTAGCCATGTCTCTAGGGCAACCTCTCTGGAGTATCACTTGCCCCAAAAACTTCAGAGCGCGCTCTCTCTCTCTCTCTCTCACACACACGCGCGCGCACACACACACACATACACGCATACACAGTCACTATAGCAGAATTGCATCAGCTCATAATAACCATTCTAAGACATAACTTTGAAAAACACAGTCTAGGTCTGGGAAGAAGTTCCTTTTTTTCCCAAAGGGACACAGTTAAAAAAATAAAAAAAAAAGTGTTGCTTTTATGCTACTAAATTTGTAGTCTATTCTAAAAGCTTTTAAAAGAAATATAAGTCTGAGAATAGAATGCAAGCAACTCAGTGTTATCCTTCAAGGAATGAGCAAGTTGTGGGAACAAAGGCTACCTGCAGTACTTTTACCTTAAAGTAGTAGGAGTAGGCATCGTAGACAGTATTACACCCGTCTAACATAGGAAGCAGTGGATTAGGATTAGATACGCCAAATCTCTTCCTTATTGCTATTTAAGAGCTATGGCTCCATGAACCATTTAATAATTCAGCAACATTACCAAGAGATATCACTGTTATCAAGGAATCATCTTTAAAAACAGAATGGTTCAAGATAGAAACATATGTCAAAATAACCACGAAGGCTATAACATTTTACAATTCATGTCATTTAGTTATGACTTGAAAATTGTAGAAGTTATGAGAAATTTTACCCAGTTTAACTGAAGGCCTCAAATGGTAAAAGTATACCCTAATGATGAGATGATTACCAAATTTACAAATCAGTAAAAGTATTCAAATAAGTTAATTGAAAAATGATGCATGAAATATTTTTGTTCATGTGTTTTGAAAAACATAGTTTGGTTTTAGATAGTGCTTACACATGGTTATACAGGATTAAATTACTATAGCATATTTCTCACAAAATTACTGAAATCTATTAATACGAATGAGGAGTCACAATAAGGCCAACAGTCTTTGTAGCCATGAGAAGTCAGCTGCTCATTTCCAGTCTCATTGTGTTCTGAATATAAAGTAATCATCATTGTTGAAAAAAATGTATAACTTTCAAAATGAAGTCTTTAGCTATAATGATATACACTTTTAAAATAAAATGTTAATTATAAAAGCTAGAATACTGATCAACTATTAGATATTAGAAAATGTCTGTTAGCTTTCTAAGGTAAGGCAATATTACCATGGTTAAGTAGGATAATGTTTTTGTCTTTAAGAGGTTCATGCCAGAGGATTTAGAGGTACAGTGTCATCTTCTCTGCATTTTCAAATGATTCACCACAAAAACAAATGCACATACATGTACCTACATTATAAAGCAAATACGACAAAACAATAACAATGATTAAATTAAGGTGTCAAAGACACACGTGTGCTTTCAACTTTTCTGCATTTACCTGACAAAGTCCAGTTAGATAGAGTGAGTCTACTTAGTAGTTGAAAGAGGAATTTTAACACAGGAACTTATTACAAAAATGTTAGACACCATAAAAACCTGAATAGGGGATCGTACAGCAATTCTGAGATGATCAGTAACAGGAAGCCCCTCTTACCCAACAACTTGAGGAGCAAAGGGAAAATGTGGTAATATCAAGTGGCGGGACCACTGAGCAGGATCAGCAGTCTGAACAGGACCTGGGACTACTAAGGAGATACAGCCACTGCCAGAGACTCTCCTGAAAAAGATTCTTCTTTATGATATGCAATCTCCTTCCAGTTGGCCCAATCTGGCCCAAAGGCAGTGAGTAAGGAGTTTGGGAAATGCAGGCTTCCCAGACCTCCCCCTGACATAAGGCCAGACCAAGGGAAGTGGGGAAATAGATGGAGAGCAAGCAGAAAAGTGATCAGCACACTTTATGTTTGAAACTGTTCTCAATAAAAATGTGTACAGAGAGGAACTGTGTGTCTAACATTTTTTTACAATTTTTTATTATAACAATGCCTCCAAAATTTTAGTTATATCAGAGGCAAAATAGCTTTGCTCAATGGCATCCTGTTCAGTCAAAACAAATTTCTTTAGAAGAGAAACAAACACAATGAATCAAGGTAATTCTAAGTTAAAAGTCATTGCAAAGTATTTATCCCCAAAAGCATCTTAACCTGGCACATTAAGGAACCTGGAGTTAAATTTAAACATAAGCTTCATGAAACTTCTCCCAAGGTAAAGCACATTTAAACCCAAGTTTAATACAAAAGTGCCATGTATTGTTTTACAGAATAATATCATAATGGATATTGTCTAAGGAACTTAATGATGTCTAAGGAACTTAATGATATCTAAAGCAGCAGAAGGACATACGAGGCTTGTCTGCAAAGAAGCTACGAGGTCAGGAATAATATGTTTCTCTTAAACAATAAGAGAAACTGAGCCACTCAATTTGACATTATTAGAGGTTAAGTGAATGATGGTGGAGGTACTGTCTCTTGGAAACATGAGGACACCTTACTTAGAGAGCTAATACAATTAGCATGTCCTTGAGCTGCCTGGCCTGGGCCAAATTCACTAGTCAATGCTACCCAGCAAGCAGTGCTCCATTTAATCACAATTTTAAAAAAATACAACAGCTATATTGAGGTATAATTCCAATACTATATAATTCATCTACTTGAAATGTACAATTCAGTGGTTTTTAGTTTTGAATGTTAGTAATGAAGTTATGTAACAATCACCACAATTTTATATTATCACCCTCCAAAAGCAACGCTGTAGCCATTAGCACTCACCACTTCTCCCTAATCCTTCTGCCCTCTGCAACCACTCATCTACTTCTCTAAAAAATGATTAAGCCCGAGAAATAAAGAAACTAGGTAAACACAGACAAAAATCAAGGGTAAAAACTTAAAATTTGAACTGAATTTCCAAGCCATCCATGGCATACAAATACTGATCAAAATATTTTGACTTTATACTGTATTAACACCTAATTCTTTTTTTAATGTTGCATAAGTCTGGATGAAGTAATTAGGCTCCTAGTTATGCCCATGCAGAATACAGGCTCCCTCTCAACCCGTCACTGGTGAAGAAGTAACCAGTCACTTCTTAACTAAAGAAGCAGCAAATTTTAGAAACACAAATCATTTTGACTACAATACTACTTCTTCATTTCAGAAGGTGTAAAAATATATCTCTGAGGAATTTATCTCCCGAGACTTTAGATATAATGTCTTATGAGATTTTACATTCAGAGGTAATGAACTTTGCAAATATTTACTGAAGATAAAACATATTGTAAACATTTAAGATTTCTTTTACATCTGACAATCCATTCCCGTTCTTGAGAGCATTGCTAGATTCTGCTAACAGTATCTTTCCTATATATGGTTTTTTTGGAAATAACCATGTGCTATAGACTGAATTGTGTCCCCCTTAATTCAGATGTTTAAGCCCTAACCTCCAATTTGATAGTATTTAAAGATGGGGCCTTTGGGGAATAATTAGATTTATTTGAAGTCATGAGTGTGAGGGTCTTCATGATGGGCTTGGTGTCTTTATAAGAAGAGACATCTGAGAGCTTTCTCCTCTTTTCCCTTTCTCTCTGCCCTCTCACTCCCACCCCATATGAAGGCACAGTGAGAAGGAGGCTATCTTCAAACTGGAAAGAGATCCCTCACAACTCTCACCAGAATCCAACCGAGTTGACACCTTGTTCTTAGAATTCCAGCTTCCATAACTGCGAGAAATAAATTTTTGTTGATTAAGTCACCTGATCTAAGGTATTTTATTATGGCAGTGGGGGCTGACTAAGTCACCGTTGTACTAAAATTTGACAAAAAAAGTACCTAAAGAGACACGATCTTACAAATTCAACTCTGATACTTCAGTAAAAATGCATACCACTTACATTAGCCGTATAACTAAATAATTTGTTCTGAGCCCCTAGAGTACAATTTTAGCACATTGCTTTTCATAGGCCAGGGTTTCTCAACCCTAGAACTATTGACATTTTAAATGGGATAATGCTTTGTTGTAGGGGGTTATCCTGAGCATTGAACAATGTTTAATAGCATCTTGGCCTCTATCCACTAGATGCCATTAGCAACCCCTCCCAGTGCCATGGAAATTAAAAATGTCTCCAGGCTTCTTTGCCAAATGCCCTACAATGTACCTTGAGAAACAAAGTTTTAGGCCATTCATAAAAATAACATTTAAACATTATGACATGTTTTCTACCAAGCTCACTTTTTATGCAATATGCAATGAGAGGTGTGAAATGTTGATTGCTACACATATAAATTGAGCATTTCCTAAATAATACTATATTTTACCATCTGACGTAAAAAAAAAAAAAAAGCAAATAGTTTTAACATCTACTATTGCTCCACTGCCCTATCTTTGTTTGCTGAGATCCTGTGCAAAGGAAATAAAGTTTTGTTTTCATTATAATTAGCCATAGGATTTTGTTAGCTTCTTGTGTTAATACCAACATCATCACCTTCCAAAATCTCAACCTAGAACAGTGCATCCATCTGAACAGCCCAGTCTAGGTGCATTAAGGTGGAAGGCAGGTATGTCTTGTGCCTTCAGTGGAAACTGAAGCCACATGAGATATATTTAGAAAGGAGGTTGAAAAGAATTGATTCAGAAAATGAAAGAAATATGAAGATTGACTAGTGATATCAATATCTTCTGTTTTTCTTCAAACTAAAAAAAAAAGTACTATCCACTAGAAATTGTGTTCAAAGTAGTGCTTATCTTCCAAAAAACACTGTTAGTTCTGTGGTCCTGCTACTTCCTGGCTTACCTAAGATGCTGACTTACATAGAGAGCCAAATCAACATTTCTCACACTGTTTAAGTGAAGAAAAGAATTCCAACTACCAAGAAATTGATTTGTGAAAGAACTCACAGAACATAATTTGCTCATAAATTTAGAGCCTGGTATGAATGGGAAAACATGGAAGGATGACATTCTTCTCCCTCACAAAGTCATCACACTTCATTTGCAGGTTCTGTTGCTTGGGGAAACCACAGCAGTACCTGCAAAGTCAACATCATATAGACTTTGACTTTGTGATCCTTTAGGGAAAACAAGAACTCTTCACACCTTTTAGCATCTACATTGCAGAAAACAACATAATATTGTGTTTTAAACATCATTTTTCCACAGAAAATGGGGCTTCAGAACTTTTCACTAGCTAAATCAGTAACATCTTGGTAGAATTGGCTTCTAACTGAGATGATCTACTTTGTATGCGGTCACACTCAAAACTTGAGAACAGAAGGAAGGGAAGTAAATTTCATTTGCATCCCTCTTGACAAACCTCTCTGAGTCTGGGTCTCCTTATCTGTTAAAAGGGAGTACATGTACTTACTTAATAGAATCAATCAAATTTTACAGTAACTAGCACATGGTAGGACTCCAATCCATTTTATTCCTTCCTCCTTCTCATCCTGTCACCCATGAGACATAATGAGCTTTTGTTTTGCTGGAAAGAATGAGAGAGAGAGAGAGAGAGAAACAGAAAGCAGACAGCAAACAGTAAGAAACTGTTCAGTGACTAAGAAACAAAATAGAAGACAATTGATTTACTCTTTGGCACCACTTCAAACATCTCTGTATGAAAAAAATTACAAATAATTAATTATGATTCTGAGAAATTAAGGGATTTTTTCCTCTGTGTTAAAGTCAAATTATCTTGAAAATAATTTACTTTTTAATGCTGACAAGATATATCATAAACAAAACCCTCTTTTCCATTGTGGCTCAGAGTATGTCTTGAAAACTATAAACTTTATAATTGATTCTTCCAATGGCCCCTGGTGATCATGGCATTCTGAAAACACTGCAACCCAAATACTTGAAACCAGAACTAAACATAAACTATGCCCTCATCATCAGCCCAGTGATGAGGTTCCACAGCTTTCTCACTCTTTGCCTCACACACTTGCCTTTCTTTCAAGGTTGCATAGTTGTAGAGTGGTGAGCTTTCAAAATATAAACTGTAATAAACTCTAATAATATCAAGCATGACTCATTCACCAGAAGAAGCAGAATTCAATCATTATTAATTAGTGTACTTTCGATTATCAACCTAGACATTATCTAAAGGCTAATCTCATGAATACAGTTGAAATGTTAAACAAGAATATTGATAGCATAAAGGATTTACTCACTTGTAAATCTTCACCTAGACTCTTGAGCTCATCAAGCTAGCAATATAAATTTATTTTCATCTTCATCTCTATGAAAAAAAAATCATACCCAAGTTCCTGGAAAAGTTGGTGGTTTATATTTGCTGAAAGACTAATATTTGCTTTAATTATGAACTATATCACTATTTGTCTTATAAAGGTATTTTTGAATAGGTTGATTTTAAATAAAAATCATGTATTTTTTCAAGGACAACTTAAATATAAGCATTAAAATGGCTTTACTTGATATCTTTAGTAAGCTATAACCAGATAATCAAGGACTATAAAGGATTAATTTTTCTCTTACTTTATCAAAGAGCAGCTGTAAAAGTACAAAATCCACTGTTAAACCTGTGTTTACAGTTCTAATGGTAGATTTATAAAGTAATGTGTATAGCAACGGTTTCTCTATAATTTTTTTCTTTTCTTTTGATAGAATTAAAAATCCTCTTGCTTTTTCAAGCCTAATGTTGAAGATTCCATGGTAACTGCCTTTTTATTTGGTTTCCTTTCTTAGCCTTTGTTGTTCTTTTGCTTTGCTTTTCAGTTGGAAAAATATTTTGCTTAAAATACAGTACAGGGAAATCAACAATCCAGGCTTTAGTCTATGTAGCAACTCTTGAGGCTTCCCATCTTAAGAAAAGATAAAAGTTTTTTTAAGGTTTTGAATTAGGTCACAATGCTGTAAAGAATCAAACTGCAATATTAGAGTGGGGCAGAATTTAGTGGTCAAAATGCTATATTGAATAATTCAGTGTTCCATTTGTATACACTGTTCTACATTTCTCATTTTCTCATATTTGTAACTACCATTAGTTTATAAAAATTATTTGTAGAAAATACATTACAAGTTGTGAGAATTACCAATTATTTTTGAAGTGTAACCTACTTCAATCACTATCCATAAAGTGGAACTGAGAACACTTCCTACCTCTTCCCATTTCAAGGAATGTGGTGATTACCAAGCCTGAGTCTGTGAGGCATTTGAAGCTGTTTCCCTCAGTATAATGTAGTATGATGCTTAATCCAAAGCTAAGTTAAACATTTATTTCTTCTATTCATATTTTCTGCTTCCACTTGATATTTTAATGAATTTATTGATGCTTTTGTATAGAAAATTTCAAGTTTGAGGCCACCAATATCCCTTTACTTTCTTCAAACTGACAGAAGACATAAAGAGCTATAAAAAGGTTATATGATTAACAGGTGAGTTTTAATGATTAATGTAAATGTTTTATGTAAATTTTAAATTGTAGGATTTAAAAACAATGTTCATTGATGATTTATCATACCTCTGTGAGGAAAGTCAGAATTATAACCTTATTTTTAAAGCTACTGAATGCCATTTTGTTACCAATCATTAATAAAAACTATTACACAGGATATCAGCAAAAATTTAGGAGAACCGAACATTACCAACCAACAGGACCTAATTGACTTATTTGGAAGACTCTGTTCAACAGGAGAAAAATACACATAATTTTCAAGTGTTCATAGAACATTCATGAAGATACATCTTATCTAATCAGAAAACAAATTTTAACAAATTTAAAATAATTTTATATAGAGTATATCCATCAATGATAGACTGGATTAAGAAAATGTGGCACATATACACCATGGAATACTAAGCAGCCACAAAAAAGGATGAGTTCATGTCCTTTGTAGGGACATAGATGAAGCTGGAAACCATCATTCTCAGCAAACTATGGCAAGGATAAAAAACCAAACACCGCATGTTCTCACTCATAGGTGGGAATTGAACAATGAGAACACTTGGACACAGGAAGGGGAACATCACACACCAGGGCCTGTCATAGGGTGGGGGAAGTGGGGTGGGATAGCATTAGGAGATACACCTAATGTAAATGACGAGTTAATGGGTGCAGCACACCAATAATGGCGCATGTATACATATGTAACAAACCTGCACATTGTGCACAGGTACCCTAGAACTTAAAGTATAATTTAAAAAAGAGAAGAATTTTCAACCCAGAATTTCATATCTAGCCAAACTAAACTTCATAAGTGAAGGAGAAATAAAATCCTTTACAGACAAGCAAATGCTGAAGGATTTTGTCACCACCAGGCCTGCCTTACAAGAGCTCCTGAAGGAAGCACTAAATATGGAAAGGAAAAAACAGTACCAGCCACTGCAAAAACATACCAAAACGTAAAGACCATCGACACTATGAAGAAACTGCATCAACTAATGGGCAAAATAATCAGCTAGCATCATAATGACAGGATCAAATTCACATATAACAGTATTAACCTTAAATGTAAATGGGCTAAATACCCCAATTAAAAGACACAGACTGGCAAATTGGATAATGAGTCAAGACCCATCAGTGTGCTGTATTCAGGAGACCCATCTCACATGCAGAGATACACATAGGCTCAAAATAAAGGCATAAAGAAAGATTTACCAAGCAAATGAAAAGCAGAAAAAAAGCAGGGGTTGCAATCCTAGTCTCTGATACAATGGACTTTAAGCCAACAAAGATGCAAAAAGGACAAAGAAGGGCATTAAATAATGGTAAAGGGATCAACGCAACAAGTAGAGCTAACTATCATATATATATATATATATATATATATATATATACCAAATAAAGGAGAACCCAGATTCATAAGGCAAGTTCTTAGATATCTATAAAGAGGCTTAGACTCCCACACAATAATAGTAGGAGACTTTAACACCCCATTGTCAATATGAGATCAATGAGACAGAAAATTAACAAGGATATTCAGGACTTGAACTTAGCTGTAGACCAAGCAGACCTAATAGACATCTACAGAACTCTCCACCCCAAATCAACAAAATATACATTCTTCTCAGCACCACATCAAACTTATTCTAAAATTGACCACATAATTGGAAGTAAAACACTTCTCAGCAAATGCAAAAGAATGGAAATCATAACAAACAGTCTCTCAGACCACGGTGCAATCAAATTAGAACTCAGGATTAAGAAACTCACTCAAAACTGCACAACTACATGAAAACTGAACAACCTGCTCCTGAATGACTATTGGGTAAATAATAAAATGAAGGCAGAAATAAATAAGTCCTTTGAAACCAATGAGAACAAAGACACAACGTACCAGAATCTCTGGGATACTGCTAAAGCAATGTTTAGAAAGAAATTTATACTACTAAATGCCCACATGAGAAAGCAGGAAAGATCTAAAACTGACACCCTAACATCACAATTAAAAGAACTAGAGAAGCAAGAGCAAACACATTCAAAAGCTAGCAGAAGACAAGAAATAACTAAGATCAGAGCAGAAATGAAGGAGATAGAGAACGAAAAACCTTCAAAAATCAATGAATCCAGGAGGTGGTTCTTTGAAAAGATTAACAAAATGGGTAGACCACTAGCCAGACTAATAAAGAAGAAAAGAGAGAGGAATCAAAATGACACAATAAAAATGATAAAGGGGATATCAACACTGATCCCACAGAAATAAAAACTACCATCAGAGAATACTAGAAACACCTCTACACAAATAAAATGGAAAATCTAGAAGAAATGGATAAATTCTTGGACACATACACCCTCCCAAGACTAAACCAGGAAGAAGTTGAACCTCTGAATAGACCAATAAAAAGTTCTGAAATTGAGGCAGTAATTAATAGCTTAAAAACCAAAAAAAGCCCAGGATCAGACAGATCCACAGCCAAATTCTACCAGAGGTACAAAGAGGAGCTGGTACTATTCTTTCTGAAAATATTCCAAACAATACAAAAAGAGAGACTCCTCCATAACTCATTTTATGAGGCCAGTATCATCCTGATACCAAAACCTGGCAGAGACACAACAAAAAAAGAAAATTTGAGGCCAATACCCCTGATGATGATAGATGCAAATATTCTCAATAAAATACTGGCAAACTGAATCCACCAGCACATTAAAAAGCTTATCCACCATGATCAAGCTGGCTTCATCCCTGGGATGCAAGGCTGGTTCAACATACAAAAATCAATAAACATAATACATCACATAAGCAGAATCAATGACAAAAAACACATGATTATCTCAATAGATACTGAAAAAACCTTAGACAAAATTCAACACTCCTTCATGCTAAAAACTCTCAATGAACTAGGTACTGATGGAATGTATCTCAAAATAATAAGAGCTACTTATCACAAACCCACAGCCAATATCATACTGAATGGGCAAAAACTGGAAGCATTCCCTTTGAAAACTGCCCCAGGACAAGAATGCCCCCTCTCACCACTCCTATTCAATATAGTATTGGAAGTTCTGGCCACGGCAAGCAGGCAAGAGGAAGAAATAAAGGGTATTCAAATAGGAAAAGAGGAAGTCAAATTGTCTCTGCAGATGACATGATTGTATATTTAGAAAACCCCATCGTCTCAGCCTAAAACTTCTTAAGCTGATAAGCAACTTCAGCAAAGTGTCAGGATAAAAAATCAATGTGTAAAATTCACAAGCATTCCTATACACCAATAACAGACAAACAGAGAGCCAAATCATGAGTGAACTCCCATTCATAATTACTTCAAAGAGAATAAAATACCTAGGAATCCAACTTACAAGGGAGGTGAAGGACCTCTTCAAGGAGAACTACAAATCACTGCTCAAGGAAATAAGAAAGGACACAAACAAATGGAAAAACATTCCATGCTCATGGATAGAAAGAATCAGTATCATGAAAATGGCCATACTGCCAAAGTAATTTATAGATTCAATGCTATTCCCATCAAGCTACTGTTGACTTTCTTCACAGAATTAGAAAAAAATTACTTTAAATTTCACGTGGAACCAAAAAGGAGCCCATATAGCTAAGACAATCCTAAGCAAAAAGAACAAAGCTGGAGGCATAACGCTACCTGACTTCAAACTGTACTACAAGGCTATAGTAACCAAAACAGCATGGTACTGGTACCTAAACAGACATATAGACCAATGGAACAGAACAGAGGCCTCAGAAATAACACCACACATCTATAACCCTCTGATCTTTGAAAATCCTGATAAAAACAAGCAATGGGGAAAGGATTCCCTATTTAATAAATGGTGTTGGGAAAACTGGCTAGCCACATGCAGAAAACTGAAACTGCACCCCTTCCTTACACCTTATACAAAAATTAACTCAAGATGGATTAAAGACTTAAACATAAGACCTAAAACCATAAAAACCCTAGAAGAAAACCTAGGCAATACCATTCAGGAGATAGGCATATGCAAAGACTTCATGACTAAAACACCAAAAGCAGTGGCAACAAAAGCCAAAATTGACAAATGGGATCTAATTAACTAAAGAGCTTCTGCACACCAAAAGAAACTATCATCAGAGTGAACAGGCAACCTACAGAATGGGAGAAAATGTTTGCACTCTAGTCATCTGACAAAGCACTAATATCCAGAATCTACAAGGAACTTAAACAAATTTAAAAGAAAAAAAAAACCCCATCAAAAAGTGGGCAAAGGGTATGAACAGATACCATCTCATGCCAGTTAGAATGGCGATCATTAAAAATACAGGAAACAACAGATGCTGGTGAGGATGTGGATAAATAGGGACACTTTTACACTGTTGGTGGAAGTGTAAATTAGTTCAACTATTGTGGAAGACAGTGTGGCAATTCCTCAAGGATCTAGAACTAGAAATATCATTTGACCCAGCAATCCCATTACTGGGTATATACCCAAAGGATTATAAATCATTCTGCTATAAAGATACATGCACACGTTCTGTTACATTGGTCTATGTATCTGTTTTGGTACCAGTACCATGCCGTTTTGGTTACTGTAGACTTGTAGTATATAGCAAAGACTTGGAACCAACCCAAATGTCCATCAGTGATAGACTGGATAAAGAAAATGTGGCACATATACACCATGGAATACTATGCAGCCATAAAAAAGGATGAGTTCATGTCCTTTGTAGGGACATGGATGAAGCTGGAAACCATCATTCTCAGCATACTAACACAGGAACATAAAACCAAACACTGCATCTTCTCACTCATAAGTGGGAGTTGAACAATGAGAACACATGGACACAGGGAAGGAAACATCACACATCAGGGCCTGTCGGGGGTTGCGGGCTAGGGGAGGGATAGCATTAGGAGAAATACCTAATGTAGATGATGGGTTAATAGGTGCAGGAAGCAACCATGGCACATGTATACCCATGTAACAAACCTCCAGGTTCTGCACTTGTATCCCAGAACTTTAAGTATCATTAAAAAATAAATAAATAAATAAATAAACCACAAACTCCCATATCTCAGTCAAGATAAAATAGATAACCTGGATAGCCCTATAATTATGAAATAAATTAACTTTGTAATTAAAAACCTCACACAAAAAAAGAGATATCTTCAGAACCAGATTCTTTCACTGAAGATTTTTACCAAATATTTAAAAAATTAACACCTATTTCACATAACCTCTTCCAGAAGACAGGATAGGAAGAAACACTTCAAAACTCAATTTATGAAATCAGTATTACACTGATTCCAAAACTAAATGAAGACAACACACAAAAACAATGAAAATGGCTGGCCAATATCTCTCATAACTTAGAGACAAAAATTCTCAACAAAATATTAGCATCCTGAATCCAACAATATATATAAAGACTTATACACCATAACCAAGTAGAGTTTATTCCAATTATGCAAGGCTGGTATACATCATATTAACAGGCCAAAGAAAAAAATCTTATGATCAAATCCATTGACACAAATAAAGCACTTGACAAAATGCAATATCCATTCAGGATCAAAATCATCAGTATCCTAGGAATAGGGAAGAACTTCCTTAACCTTATAAAAAGCATTTACAAGAAAACCTATACTTTATGGTGAAAAACTAAATATTCTCCTTCAAAAATCAGGAACAAGACAAGGACATTCACTCTTGCCATTCTTATTCAACAATGTACTGGAAGTTTTAGCCATTGCAACATGGCAAGAAAAAAAAAATGCCCTGCCTAGAAAGGAAAAAAAATTAAACTATCTATATTTATGGATGTTATGATTGTCTATATAGAAAACCCCAAGGAATCTACAAAAAAAAAATCTTCCACAAACTAATAACTGATTCCAATAAAGTCACAGGAGACAAAATCAACATGAAGAAATCAATTGCATTTTTATCCATTATAAATAAACAAATTAAAACTAAAATAAAAAATGCAATACCATTTACAATTGCTCCAAAATAAAAACCTTAGGCATAAATCTAACTAAACCTGTATGGAATCTGAATAATGAAAACTATGAAATTCTTGTGAAAAAAATAAAGGAAGACTTGAATACTGGAAGGGAAAAATCATTTTTCTGGATTAGAAGTCTCAACATAATAAAGATTTCAGTTCTCCATAAATTGATGTATAGGTTTAATGCAATGCCTATCTAAATCTCAGTAAGGTTTTTGCAAACATAGATAAGCTTCTTCCAAAATTTATATGGTAGGTGAAAGGCCCTAGAATAGTAAAAACGATTTTGAAAAAATGAACAAAAAAGCAGGAATTCTTCTTTCCAATGTTAAGACATACTATATAGCTTCAGTAATCAAGACAGAGTAGAGTGATAAACACATTTATCAATGAAACAAAATGGGAAGCCTAGAAATAGATCCACACAAATGTGTCCAGCTAATTTTTAGCAAAGGAACAAAAACAACTGTTAAACACACATAAAAAATATGAACTTCAAACTAAACCTCCCACCTTATTAAAAAATTAACTCACTGAATAATGAATGTAATTTAAAACTTAGAACTATAAAATGTCTTTAAAAATAGGAGAAAGTATTCAGGACCTACAACAACAGAAAGAGTTCTTAGACTTGACACCAAAAGCATAACCCAAAAGAGGAGGACTTGATGAATTGGACCTCATCAAAATTAAAAACCTTTTGCTCTGTGAGATTCTGTAAGGAAGGTGAAGAAAATATAGACTGGAAAACAAACTTGCAAATCACATATCTGACAAATAATTAGAATCTAGAATATATAAAGAACTCTCAAAATTCAACATTAAAAAACAAACAGGCCGGGCGCAGTGGCTCACACCTATAATCCCAACTACTCGGGAGGGTGAGGTGGGAGGATTGCTGGAGCCCAGGAGTTTGAGGTTGCAGAGAAGTATAATCATGCCATTGTACTCCAGCCTGGGCGACAGGGTGAGACCCTGTCTCTTAAAACATAATAATTTAAAAAATCCAACTAGAAAATAGGTAAAAGAATTACAAGACATTTCACTAAAGAGAATATACAGATAGCAAATAAGGAAATAAAAGATGCCTAACATTATTAGTCATTAGGGAAGTACAAATTAAAACCACCATGAGATATCACTATACATCTATCTAAATGGCAAAAATTAAAAAAATAGTAATAAAACCATTTTCTGGAGAGCATATGGAGAAATTAGATCACTCATACACTGCTGGTGGAAATTTAAAATGATACAATTACTGCGGAAAAGTTTGGAAATTCTTTTTGAAACTAAAAATGGAACTTACCACATCACCCAGCAGTTAAGACTCTTGGACATAAACCCCACAGAAATGAAAACTTATTTTAATGCAAAAATGTGTACACAGATATTCATAGAAGCTTTAATTATGATAGCTGAAAACTGGACACTCCCCAAATGTCATTCAATGGTGAATGGTTAAACAAACTGTGGGACATCCATCCCATGAAATACACAGCAATAAAAAGAAAAATACTACTGATAAATGCAACAACTTGGATACATATTAGGGAAATTGTATGGAAGAATAAAAGGCCAATGTCATAAAAATGCATACTGCATGATTCCATGTATATAACCTGCATGACAAAACACACATTTAGGCATGGAGACTATATTAATAATTCCTGTGGGTTAATGAGAACAAAGGAGGTGATGGGTATAGCTATAAAACGATAGCATGAAGGAACCTTGTGGTGATGCTTAAGTATTTTGATTTTGGTTATGTGATGATAGACATGATTAAATTGCATAGAAGTATACACATACAATACATATACATACACACAAATGACTGCATGTATACCTAGCAAAATCTGATTCAGCTGTATGGATCATACGAATGTTCATTTCCTGGGTTTGATATTGTACTAGAGTTAGGCAAGATATACATTGGGAAAGGCTAAGTGAAGAGTGCATGGAACCTACCTATAAATGTCTTTGCATCTCTCTGTGAATGTAGAATTATTTCAATGTATATTTTTTAAGTTAACGAATGAAACAAATCTGCTGGATCTATAAGATGCATACAAAGTTAAGATCAAATCTAAAACATCCAGAATATTTTACAAAAACTTAATATTTTGAAGTTGGCATATCAATTTCTCATTAATAATTGAAACAAGTAAACTAATTCAACCACATGTCTGTCTAAAGCTATAATCAATTGTATTTATCTATAATCATTTCTCCATTTATTTCTCCCTTGACTATGTTGTGAATTGTTATCATAGTTGATTTGTCTATGTTATAAATCTCTTCATTTTTTCAGAGTATTCTATAATCTTAGCCATAGGAATATTTTAATTAAGATTCAATTGTTTCAGAAAACTATGAAGCTAAATCATTTGGAGGTAACATGAAAGATTCACACTTTCTTCATTTTAGAAGCATTTTGCTGTTAATATCATTGATAACTTCAATACAGTTCACCTTGAAATTTTAAGAAATTGTGTCTTAAAACCTTACAGTAGTAATTCAAAAGATGTGGCTATTTTGTGCATATTTTTGTTTTAAACCAGAAATGCTTAACATGACAAATTGCCACTTTTTATAATGTATTTAATATTCTTGAAAAATGACTAAAAAATTTCAGGATATGACCAAACTAAAATTTCTGATTTGGAAAATGTATTCATATCCTGTGGCTACTATAACAAACTTCCACAAACTTGGTGGCTTAAAACAACATAAATTTATTTTTTCCCTGTTCTAGAAGCCAGAAGTCCTAAATCAATATTACTGGGACAAAGTCAAGGTATCACAGGGCTATACTTCCTCCAGCAGCTCTAAGAGAGAATCTACTCCAGTTTCTGGTGGCTGTTGGCATTTCTTGACTTGCTGCCACATCACTCCAATCTCTGTCTCCATCGTCACATTACCACCTTTCCCTCTGTGTATCTTTATCTACCTCTCATATAAGGTCACTTGTGAATGTATTTAGAGCCCACTCAGATAATCCAGGAAAATCTCTCTGTGTCAAGATGCTTAATTCAATCTTATCTGCAAAGGTTCTTTTTCCTTTTCAGCTGTGTTCCAAGGATTTGGACCTGATATATTTGAATGGCTATTATTCAGCTTAGTACAGAAGTCTTTAGGTGTACCATGGTTTTGGTTCTTCTCAACTTTTGCTTAGTGTAACATTCGATAAATACTTGCATGTAGGTGTATTGTTGTTTTTAATTGTTATTTCATTTTAGAGTAATTTAGTAGGCTCTTTTTCTCTTGCTTATGTTTTCATAGGTCTTTTTCAACTGATCCTTTGTTTTTAAAAATGGGGGTAACCAATGATGTTTAGAAATTAAAACCCATGCAACAGCGAAATGCAAATAAATTCTACAACGAAGGATACCAAATCAATTTTTTCTAGTTTAATCTATGTGCATATGAAGAATAAGAAAGAAATAAAAATTAGCTAATAGTCTTGGAAAATATTCAGCCTCACTACTAATTAAAGATATGCAAATAATATTGATAAATTCCATTTTTTCTTTTTAATACTGAATAAAGCAATAAGTACTTAACCAGGTTTGACAGACCTTAACATATTGTCATATTGGCTTTAAATTTGTTTATAAAAATATACCACAGATGTAATGGAAGCCTCTTGAATGCCACCTCACTGATTTCATTCTCTCCTTTCACAGTAACTATCTGGAGTTTGGTGTATTAGCATTCCTTCACATGTTCTTTATACCCTTACTACATATTTGGGTGCTCTTTAAATCTTGACTAAGTGTACGTATTTATAAGCAATTAATATTGTTTACATGTTTTAAAACCTTTTACATTCAAACTTACAGTTTGTGATTTTTCCGGGGTTGGATACAAATAGACTAGACCTAGTCCCATTCATTTAAACTGCTAAATTGAGTTTCCTTGTATGGCTATACCCATGTTTACTTATCCATTTTCCTTTTGATGGAAATGTTTCCAATGTTTCATTATTATACAAAATGCTTCAATGGCGATAACATTTTTCTTGTCTCAAAATGACAAGAGATTTAAAATTAAAATACTCCATGCTATGAGACTTACTGGTAGGCATGCAATTTGATACAGTCTTTCTGAAAAACAATTTGGCAATATGTACCAAGAACCTTAAAAAATGTATATTCATTAATCCAATAACCTTACTTCGAAAAATGTACTGCATGTATGTGAGTGGTTCTGTAATCAAGGCCCCCAGATGAGCAGCATAAACATAAGCAAATTCTCAAGGCCCCACCTTAAACTTACTCAAGCAGAAACTTTGGGGAAGGAAATAAGCAGTCTGTTTTGCCAAGCCCAGCAAATGATTCTAATGCACACAAACGTTTGAAAAACAACTGCTCTAGATAGATAATCAGAAAGACTCAAGGATATTCACTTCAGAATCATTTATATTAACAAAGGTGAGACTCACCTTCAATATCCTACAAAGGGAAATGTTGATATAAATAATGAAACAATATTTATTGTTTCATAGGGAAGCATAGGGAAAAAAGAAAGAATGTAGGATGAAAATTGTAATTACATGGGAAAATGGCTTAGATATTAGGCTACAAGAATAATGGCAGGATCTTCTTCTAAAGGGGGTTACTAAAAAAAAAAAAGACAGAGAAAATGGCAGGATCTGAAATTGTGTATATAGCAAAATTCTAATTGTTTTAAAAGAATACATATATATATATATATATATATATACACCATCCTATTCAAAATCATTCAATGAAAAAAGAATATCACACATATGTACACATACATAGTTTGAATTAATATATTTACATTTAGTTAATATACCACTCATTTATGCTGTCATTTATTACCTTACTAATTATACTTATTAACTATGAGAATTTTTTTCATAGTTAATTTAAAATAAACATAAATAAAAAGCATAAAATGCTTATGTTTTTATAATATAAACAATTGTTACTAAACTTTTTAAAATCCAAATACCATGATGCTTTAATATGCAAATACCTTCTCAACAAGGATAAATTAAAGAAAGATGTTGTCTTATGCAATAATTAGCTTAACATTGATAGACGTTATCTAGATA
Source organism: Pan paniscus (assembly GCF_029289425.2). Taxonomy (NCBI): domain Eukaryota; kingdom Metazoa; phylum Chordata; class Mammalia; order Primates; family Hominidae; genus Pan; species Pan paniscus. Next base: position 101,702,335 of record NC_073262.2, read on the forward strand.
TAACCCTTAACTATAACATGTATTCACACATATTCTAAAGTCTATTAATAGAAATATAGGGAATGTTAAAACTGGATGGTGTGATATCCAGTGAAATAAAGATGTAAATTCTATGTCAATAAAACTTGCAAATTTCAAAGAAAGAGCTTTAAATTCTTTGGCAGTTGAATTTCTATGTAAAGTTGCTAGTATTCTCTATGGCTGTCAAATGGATCATCATAACGTCAAGGTTCATTTATATAATTTAAATGTTATTTATTCTGTTACACATAATATCCCCATTGATTTCAAAAAATATTATTTTGCTCACATCTGATGTACATATCATGATCAAAATTTAATTTGAATTTTCCGGAACTGGAGAATAGATTTTGTCTGAGTGCTATAGCACTTACATTCAATTTTAACTTGTAATTATCAATATGTTTCTATTACATTCAGAGAATAATAAGGAGTATGCCTGCAGCAAGTTTAATACCTTTAAATTCCTATAGATCAAAATGAAAGAACATGTCCCAGCATGCTTCATATTTCAAAGGTTGAGGGCTGTTAACGTTGTACTTTTATTAAAATTTCTATTAATTTTTTGCTGTCAATCTGAATATAAAATTACTTTATCATTTTCTATAGAATAAAAAATATAGAAAAATTACTTTATTACCAACTACTTATCTAGCCAAAAAAATGGAAAAAGAAATGTAGAAAAAGTCAACTATATCATAGCCTAAGAATGGCCAATGTATAACACATTTTAATATTTGAATGACACAAATACACATTCATGTAGTCATTTGTCCAACAGATACTTAGTATTGCACTTCTACTGTGTGTCAATAATTGTGCTAGGCACTGAGGATACAATAATGAGCTAGACAATTAAGTTCCTGTTCTCAGGAAGCATTCATTTTAGTGGGAGTGATAGACTATAAACAGTTCAAATAGTGATAAAATGTGATAAGAAAAAGAAGAGCTTAACATCTAAAAAAGAAATCAGAATTAAATGTGAAAAGTGGAGAGGAACATTTCAAGAATAAAGACTGTACAAAGACCCTAAGGTAAGAAGTTGCTGATGAGAAGTACTTCAAGAAGAGAGAGGAAGTTAGAGTGTCCAGGGATTTGTGAGCAAAAGAGAACAAGCTACACTGTAATCCCAGCACTCTGGGAGGCCAAGGCGGATGGATCACCTGAGGTCAGGAGTTCAAGACCAGCCTGGCCAACATGGCAAAATCCCATCTCTATTAAAAATATAAAAAATTAGCCAGGTGTGGTGGTGGGCATCTGTGATCCCAGCTACTCGGGAACCTGAGACAGGAGAATCGCTTGAATCAGGAGGCGGAGGTTGCAGTGAGCCAAGATTGCACCATTGCACTCCAGCCTGGGTGACAAGAGTGAGACTCCATCTCAAAAAAAAAAAAAAAAAAAAGAGAGAAAACAAAATACAATATGAGGCTATGGTAAAGGCAGGGACCAGGGACCAGACTACCAGATTAGTCAGTTCTCTCTAAATCATAACAGAATATTTAACACACCCTAGGAGCAATGGAAGGTCACTGGTGTGTCAAAAGCTTTCCCTGGCTAATAATAAGGATGAAAAGATGGTGAGAGCACAGAAGCATTGCCAGAAGTCACACAAGAGGTATGGGACGTGGAATGAGGTAATGCATTTAAGATGAAGAGACACAGAGGTGTTCACAGTCTGTGTGGGGATCTGTGTTGGAAACAGAGCTTGGTTATAAATTAGATGGAGAATAGGGTTGGGCTGTGGGTGTGACTGGTGCAAAACTGACCCTCAGTTGACTCATTTGGAAATAGCAGAGTTGTGGTTTACTGACATGGAAGCACTGGATTGGCACAGACTTATTGTGTGCAACATGGACCACATTAACTTGGAAATGCCTGTAAAACATACGAGGGAACATATCACAAACATAATCTGTGGCTCAAAGGGGAGGTCTGGGCCAAAAATCCAAATTTTTTTTAATTTTATCTTTCACTTTAAATAAAATGTTAATGCATGACCATTGGGGAAAAAAGCATTAAAAACAACCATAGAGTTCTTTCTCTGCATGTGTACACACAATTATTATTTACAAAAAAAAAGAATTATATTATTTTTAATCTGATTTTTAACATTTTGAGCACAGTTTCTTCAGGTAAATATGGATTCCTTCTGTGATATGTAACTTTACTGAGCATATAATATTGCTTAATATATCTATACTGTAAATTATTAACCCTGTTCTTAGTTTAATATATGTAGATGGTTTCTAATATTTTGCTACAATAAAGAGCATTACAATTAACACTCTTATATGTCTTTGTGTAATCACTTAGCAAAATTCATAATTCATAAGAAATACTATACAACATGTGTGCTTAATGTATATAGACAGGATGAAATTAATATATCACTTGTAACTAAGAAGTGAGAAATAATGTAGTGTTTTCTTTGCAAACTATAATGAAAAATTTTGCTTGCAATCTTAGATGTTTTAAAGCTGCTTGTGGGAATACATATTTCATTTTCTATTAGGAATCAATTAGGTGTGAAAATTTCTCAGTTCAATGGAGGATATGGCCACTACAAAATAAGAAAAAAAATTAATACATTAGAATTTCTAACTTCCTTCCCTTTTCACCCACCCTAGAAGCCCTGTCAAGAATGTCAAGAGAATCTCATGCCTGTAATCCCAGTGCTTTGGGAGGCCAAGGCAGGAAGATCACTGGAGGCCAGGAGTTCGAGACCAGCCTGGGCAACATAGTGAGACTCTGTCTGTACAAAATAATTTTTTTCAAATTAGCCAGGTATATGGTATTACACATTTGTAGTCCCAACTACTTGGGAAGCTGAGGTGGGAGGTCTGCTTCACTTGAACCCAGGAGTTCAAGGTTACAGTGAGCTATGACTGTGCCACTACATTCTGGCAGAAAGAGATACTGTCTCAAAAGAAAAAAAAGAAAAAAACAAAAAACAGTGTCAAGAGTTTTAAACATCCCTAATGAAGGATAATCATCTTTTGCTTCTGGAAACCTGGCTTGCTTGTGTCTCCATCCACATATCTGTCTTTATCTCTCTCTAATCTCAGTTTGCCTGAGTCATACCACCATTTATAGTATAGGCTAGCACCTTTTCCTAAAATCAAGAGCAAAAGAGAATCATTTTTCTAAGACCAGATTTTTGAAACCAGCATCCAGGCCTGCACCCCAGGAAATACAGGAGTATCTGATGAAAGCCATTCCATTCAGAGGAGGATGCTCCTCCTTCTTTATGCTTTTTTCCAAAATACTTCAAAAACAACAACCACAAAAAGACATGTGGCCAATCTGTCTCCTTTGAGAGTCCACTCGCTGAGCTTGGAGGGGTGCTTCCTGTTCTTAGTCACAGATATTATCTAGATATTTCTAATGCCCCTTCCTTCCCCCAGTCCGACCTGCAAACTGGAATTGAAGAAAGAAGTGTCTCAAAAACATTAAATCCTCTCTTGCCTGGTGGGATATCTTTATTCCTGAGTAACTTCTCCAAATAACACCCCTGAGTCTCTGAAAATGTAAAAATTGCCTGTCTAGTTGAGGCAAATGAAGGCTAAATCGAGTCATAATTTCCCTCTAGATTCTCATTCACCTCTAGCTGTAGGAAGCATCACAAATACAGAATTGATGAAAAGTGTATAAACATATTATCCAGATTCTCAGGCTGTCACAGGGAGCATTTTTTGTTGTTGTTCTTGATTTTAATGTAAGCAAAGCTGAGCAGTGGGAGTGTTCAGGTTTTAGAAGAGATTTTTCTTTCTGAAAGATAATATTTCTCATTCTGAATGATTTTCTTCTTTTTCTTTTAAATTCCAAGGCAAATTCTGAAATCTGTTTCGACTTGACTTATTTTTGGATCCTCACCTGTATCTTAATTACATAGCAAGAAGTAAGCACAACGGATAAGCAATCCATGTCCCTAATCTTTGATTTGTTATGAATTGTCTTTGAACTGCTTAAGATAGCCACAGCTGTGTTTTGGTAGCAAAGTACTCCGAACTCTCTGCTCCCTAATACAAGTTAACAGTGATCGACACTCAGGGATTCTGGCAGATAGAGCAGCCACCATTTCAGATGTTGCCAGTTGACACATGGAAGAAAAGGAGATTGCTGCAGGGTTTCACAAGGGCAATTCAAAGCTCTGGCCCAGAAGTGACATGCTCAAGTCACTTTCGGTCACGTCTCATTGGCTGGAGCTAAACAGATGGCCCCACACCACCAAAAAGAGGCCAGGAATTACATCCTAATTTGTCTTGTAAAGCAAAAAGCTAGAAAAATACGAGAAGTGGCAATAGGGATCATCCCGGACCCCTAAAAGAAAGTTCTCTAATTGAAAATAATTTTTTCCTTTGAAAAATTGTGTAGGGAAAATTGAGTAAAGCTTACTGGATAGCAAAATATAGAAAAGCTCACATTTTTCAGTTCCTTGTTAAGAGTCTGGCTATAGAAGTAATATTCCACCAGCTGCATGTACCATTTCTTTGTAAATAACAACAATAAGAATAACAAAGGTGATTACTCTCTTATCTCCAAAAGCACATACTTTGGGACTTCTGTCATTTATACATTACCTTTGTCCAAAATACTTTGAGGTAGTTTACAAAGATACATAAAGCAAAACAGCATAAGAAAAAAACGTAAGTTAGGAGAAAGGGGAAGGAAAAACAAGGAGTTAAAAGACAACGCTAAAACAAAATTAGAATCCAGTATCTGTGACAGGAGATCTGGTATACTTTTCTAGAAGTCAGTGATAAATTTGGCTCTGAACATTCCATGAAACATGCAAAAAAAGAAATACAATCAGTGGTATGATACATAGTATCTACAAGATAAAAGCAAATTGTGTTACGAGAAGTAGCACAGTGATATCAGCCCTTGGGTGGCCATGAATAGGGCATGTTTAACATAGGAAGCAAATGCAGAAAGCACATCTACACTGAGCATAACCCTCTAAGGCTGAATCTTATATCCTTTACTACACCCTCACAGTCACACAACACATTTTTGTTATTATTTTAGGTTTACTGATAATTATTATGATGGCTTAGCTGTGTTTGTCAATATCCTACATCTTTAAAATCATCTAGAATTTGAATGGAGCAAAGAAATAAGGTTTCTGTCTCACATATAACATTTGTATAAACCACAGCACACAGAGGAACATAAAGGCTACTGAATGTGGCCTTCAATTGTTTGTTTACTTCACACAGCGCTGTTTTTGAACTTGAATTTGAATGTTTTTAGGCCTAGAATTTATTCTCCAGTTTGGCCATAATTTCTCAGCACTTCCTACTGCGGTCCAATTTATGTTCTCCATGTAGCCCCTGTAGGAATTTGAGTTTGAAACCCTTGGTACATGACTCAATAAAATAAAAGTTTCATAAATTCAGTGTCTGTTCCCTCTGTACTAGCTGCTTTGAGGAAATATAAAACAAAAAATAACTATACTCATATTTCTCAAACAGCTGAGTCTGTTGGGGAAGATAATAGCAAAACATTTAAGAACATATAGTACTAAAATGACAGTAACTATTGTATATATTTTATGGCTTTTTATGTCTTAGCAAGCTATTTTGCATTCATCACTGCAGCAGGTTCTTTCAGGAGCCCCGTGAAACAATCAAAACAGAGATTATAGTTCCCATTTTTCAGATAAAAAAACTGAGATACAAAAATGTAAGTTGCCTGACCTTAAGGCACAAGGTAAATCACAGGTAGCATAAGCTTCATGGAAGACTGTTTTCCACAGTTTTACATCCTACACAGCACCACATAGAGTAGGCTTTTGATAAACATTTCTAAATTAATAAGCAAAAGAACCTCTGTATCAACATATATATTGATTCATAAACATGGGCAGTAAAAGAAGCTTATAGTTCAGAACAATCAGAAGCCACATGGTCTATATCATACCCAATGTTTTTGGGATATGTAAAAGCCAGACACAAATTATGACCCCAAGATACTTGTAATATGTAGAAAACATTAATAAATGAAACATATGTGTAAATATGATACAATATATTGTAAATATGAAAGGGACAAGTGATTACTCTTAATGCTTAGAAAATCAATGGATTTACTCAGAGGAAAGTATCCCAGAGTTTGTGAATTTTAAAAAGAAACAAGTTTACAAGTTCATTTATTGCAATATTATATATGCGATAGGAAAATATTGGAAACTACCCTAATGCCCATAAATAGAAGCTTGAAAAAACTATGGTGCCTCTTCACAATGGGATATTATTCAATGCCATAAAATAATAATGAAAAGGACTATGCTAATATAGGTTATGTTTAGGCTGATTGCAAAGTGAAAACAGTCAAAGTGTAGAAAAATATACGTGTGAGCATGCGTATGTATATATATCTTATGTGTATATATGTACATGCATACATGTATGTATATATATTATGTGTGTTTATATACACATATACATATATAGTATGTGCAATGAGATACCAATACACTCCTATTATATACACATATATATTATATATAACACATATTATATATATGCATGGGAGATAGATATGCACACACACATTTAATTTCATTTGTAAAAAAAATGAAAAAGATGAGAAAGAAACACTAGCAGTATAAACTAAAAACTAATAAAAACGGTAGGCTCTGGTGTACGTAACATGGCAAAAAGGGATGAAAGTGAGACTTTTATGAATACACTTTGTTACAAAGTTTTGACTTTGGAATTGTACAAATGATTTATATATCTAAAAAATATGTTAAAATATTCAAAAGCAACCTCTAAAAATCAAAAACAATTTGAAATAAATGAACCTAATTGTATACCAAACTTGTGACACAAGCATAGAAAGATTCATTTCAAGTGATCCTAGCAGAAAGCACAAGGCTTTGACTGCATATCCTTTGTAGTTTATATTCTAAGAGCAAATAGAGCAGCACAGTATAGTGTCATCACAGTGACAGAAAATCTAACTTGTCTTAGAAAACCCATTTGGTCTTGGCAACAATGGCACAGGTGGAGAAGAAAGTAGCTGAGCTTAGCAAATAAGGGCATTTTTTGACATTACAGTTGCTGGAGCAAAAGTGTGAGATAATGAAACCTACATGAACAAATACATGTTGGCATTTCTCTCAACAAAACTGTGTAAAGATCACCATATGCAACCGTCAAAGAGGTAACTAGTACCCATTTCTTTGATTTATTTAGAATATCACTTAAAATGAGACTATTTTACAAATAATTTAAGGAGGTTGAAGAAAGTGGACTTACAGCACAATTTTTATAAGCCTAAGGATGACTCAAGTATTATTTGCTAGATGTTAACCTGTTCGTCTTTATTGAACAGGGGGAAACAGATCATAGTGAAAGCAAAAGGAAATTAGATCAGACCAAAGAATATCTCTGAAAAACCAAAGATTAAACACCGGAATAGGAAGACTATGGAATTAATTTGCAAAACAATATATTCATTTCCCTGGACTTGAAGCTACAGTGAAACCCAACAAGATATGCTGAAACATAAAATTTCTTTAGATAAAATATCCATGATGGGGTGGGAAGAGATGTTAGCATTTACCAAATATAGACTAATGTTGAGCTTTGAACCAAAAGCAATATGTGCTTCTCAAGTTATTTTAGTTATTTTTGTGATGGCATTATTTGATTTACAGTTAGCAATATATACTGCTTATTTGTGAATAGAATCGTCTTGGTCCATATTGTGCTACTATAACAGAATACCACAGACCAGTTAATTTATAATGAAGAGAAAGTTCTGCAGGCTGGGGAGTCCACGGTGAGCAGTTTCTTCCTGCATCATGCCATGATGAAAGGCAGATGGGCAAGAGATGGCGAGAGAAAGAAAAACAGGCAAAAAGAGGCCAAACTCATTTTTTTAAAAGGAGCTCACTCCCATGATAATGAACCCATACCTGTGATAATGGCATTATCCATTTAGAGCTCTTATGGTCTAATCACTTTTTAAGGTCTCACTTCTTAATATTGTTACAATGGTATTTAAATTTCAACATGAGTTTGGGAGGGAACAAGCATTCAAATTGTAACATTCTGCCCCAGGCACCCAAAACTCATGTTCTTCTCACATACAAAATACATTCATTCCATCCCAATAGCTCCAAAAGTGTTAACTTATTCCAGCATCAAGAGTCCAAAGTCTCATCTCTCAAATATGGGTGAGACTCAAGGCACAATTCATCTTGAGGCAAATTCCCTCCAGCTTTGAGCCTCTGAATTCAAAACAAATTATCTACTTCCAAAATACACTGGTGCAACAGGGATAGATTCCCATTCCAAAAGGGAGAAATAGGCAAGAAGAAAGGGGCAACTTCTTCCAAGTAAGTTCAAAACCCAACAGGGCAAACAATATTAAATCTTAAGACTCTCGAATAATCTTCCTTGACATCATGTCCCACACTTTGGACACACTGGGGTGAGGGTTGGGTCCCCAAGGCCTTGGACAACACCACCCTCATGACTTTACTGGGCTTAGCCCACATAACCGCTATCACAAGTTGGAGTCTTGTGCCTATAGCTCTCCCAGGCTGGGGCTGCATGTTTATGGCTCTGTAGTTCTGGGGTCCCAGGGCAATCTATCCCTGTGGCTCCACTAGGCATTGCCCTAACGTGACTCTCTCTGGCAGCTCTGCCTCTGCAGCAGGTTTCGGCATGGGCCACCTAGCTGGTCAATAACTTCTTAGAAATCTAGATGTAGGTAGCCATTCCTCCACAGCTCACAAATGCTGTGCGCCTGCAGAATTAACACTATGTGGGCACTGCCAAGGTTTACAGCTTGTGCCCTCTGGAGCAGCAACCTGAGCTGCACTCAAGGCCACTTGAGCCACAGCTGGGGCCACAGCCAGGGAACATTGCACTGGAATGCAGGGAGCAGAGTCGCAAGGTGGCCCTGGGCAGTGAGTCCATGGAGAGCACCCTGGGCCCTTCTAAAACCATTCTGCCTTCCTATAGCTGTGGGACTGCGATGGGAGGTGCAGCCTCAAAGATCTCTGAAGTGCCTTCAGAATCAATCTCCCATTGTCTTGATAAATAGCACCTGGCTTTCTTCTACCCATGCTAATCTCCTTATCAATTTCTCTCTTTTATGGTTTTACTGTATGCAGTTAAAATAATCCACATAGCTCCTTCAATATTTTGCTTAGGCATTTTTTCTGCCAGATATTCTAGTTCACTGCTCTTAAATTCTGCCTTCCGTAGAGCCCTAAGACATGGACACAACTCAGCCAAGATCTTTGCAACTTCATAACAAGAACAATCTTCATTCCAATTTTTAATATTTCTCATTTCCATCAGAGACCTCATCAGATTTGCTTTTACCATCCAAATTTCTACCAATATTCTGATAAAAACCTCTTAAGTAATCTCTAAAAAGTTTTATACTTTCCCTGAAGTTCTTTTCTTCTTCTGAGCCCTCACTAGGATTGTCCTTAACTCTTTATTTACAGAAATACTGGCTTTTTCTAGCCTGCTTCTCCAACCTCTTTCAGCCTCTGCCCACTACCCAGTTCCAAAGCCACTTTCACATTTTCAAGTATTTGTTACAGCAACACCCCGCTTCTGCAGTACCAATTTCCTGTCTTAGTTTATTTTGTATTGCTATAACAGAATATCACAAATGGTAATTTGCAATGAACAGGAATTTATTGGCTTATAGTTTGGGAGGCTGAAAAGTTCAAGATCAAAGAGCTGACATCTTGTTGCATAATCTTGTTGCCATCTTGCGGCATAATCTCATAGCAGAAAAGCAAGAGGGGGAAAGAGAGAGAGGCAAAGAGGAGGCCAACTTACCCTTTATAAGGAACCACTACTGTGGTAACAAACCCACTCCACAAAAATGGCATAATCCATTCATGAGAGCAGAGCCTTTACGGCCTAATCATCTCTTACACATCCCACCTCTTAATACTGTTACAATGGCAATTATATTTCAATTCCAATGGGTTTGGGAAAGAACAAATGTTAAAACCATAGCAAGGATTAAATATGCTATTATAAAATTATAGAGTTTAAAGAGTGTGAATCTTTTCAGCAAATAGTGCTAGAACAATTGGATATCCCAAAAATTGTAAATGCAAAAGAATGAATCTAGACACAGACCTTACACTCACCACAAAAATTAGATCACATACTTAAGTAATATGTAAAACTATAAAATTCCCAGAAGATAACATGGGAGAGAATCTAGATGACCTTGAGTTTGGTGATAATCTTTTAGATATAACACCAAAGGCACAATCCATGAATGAAAAATTCATAAGCTATGGTTCATTAAAATTAAAAATCTCTGCCCTGCAAAAGATGCAGTCAGGAGAATGAAAAGACAAGCCACAGACTGGGAGAAAATATTTGCAAAAAACATATCTGATAAAGTACTGTTATCCAAAATATGCAAAGAATTCTTAAAACTCATCAATAAGAAAACAAACAACCAATTAAAAAATGGGCCAAAGATCTTAACAGATATCTCACCAAAGAAGGTATACAGATGGCAAATAAGCATATGAAAAGATTTTCCATATAATATATCATCAGGGAAATGCAAGTAAAAATAGCAATGAAAACACCTATTAGAATGGCCAAAATCCAGAACACTGGCAACACCAAATGCTGACAATGATGTGGAGCTACAGAAACTCTAATCATTGCTGATATAAATGCAAACAGCTACTTTGGAAAACACTTCGGTTATTACCAAACTAAGCATACTCTTACCATATGATCCAGCAGTCAGGCTCCTTGGTAATTTACTCAGAGTTTAAACTTATTCTAAGAGTTGAAAACCTATGTTCACACAAAAAGCTGTACACAGATGTGTATGGGAGCTTTCTTCATAATTGTCAAAACTTGGAAGCAACCTAGATGTCCGTCAGTAGGTAAATGGATAAACTGTGGTGTATGCAGACAATGGAATATTATTCAACCCTAAAAAGAATTGAGCTATCAATCCATGAAAAGACGTAAATGCATATTACTAAGTGAAAGAAATGAATCTGAAAAGGCTGCATACTGTGTTTCCAACTATATGATATTCTGGAAGAGTTTAAGGAGATGGTAAAAAGATCAGTAGTTGCTAGGGGTTAGGGAAGAAGAAAGGATGAATGGGAGGAGCACAGAGGATTTTTAGGGCAGTGAAACTACTCCGTATGATATGATAATGGTAGATGCATGTCACTATACATTTGTCTAAACCAATAAAACACCAAGAGTGAACCCTAATGTAAACTATGGTCTTTGGGTGATAATGATGTGTCATGTAGGTTCATCAATTGTAAAAAAATGTACAACATTCCCCCTCTGGTAGAGAAAATTTATAATGGGGGAGGCTAAATATGTGTGGGGGCAGGAGTATATGGGAAATTTCTATACCTTCATTAATTTTTTGCGAATCTAAAACTGCTCTAAAAATTAAAGTCTGTTTTAAAAAGATAAAAACATGTTTGATTAATTCTTTTAATAATAATTCAAAATGACTAATCACTCATTAAACCTAAACATGTTTTCATTGGAAATTTAAAATTTGCCTAATGCATTATTCCACTGTGTTCACTGTTAAGGGAGAAACAGAAATATATACTATATAGATATTTTACAGGATAATAAGCCATTCTAAGACAACATCTTTATTCTCTCCTATTCTAGCAGGTTTTGTGTGTGAGAGAGTTCAAAGCCTGAGGGACAAAAAGAACCCATAAAATTCAGCTATTTAAAGAGAAGTCATGTGGATGAAATCCAAAGAAAGCTCTTCTTTTGCTAAGATAACTAGGAATATGGGTCTCTATCTTGATATGATAGATAAGGAGAAGGAAAAGAGTCATGTCAGGAAACTGAATGAATCATTTAAGAAATATTTACCAATAATTCAATTTTGATTTTCAGTGTGGCTTATTATAGACATGGTATTAAGTAGCCAACAGGAATAGGGATTTTCACACATATTTATTTAATTTATACTGAATTGCCAAAGTCTACTTTTGTCCCTTAGTCCCTCTAAAGAGAAATGTTCTTTTTTTCATCTTGCCCTGTATGTTTGAAAAACCTTAAATAAATATCTGGATTTTTTTTTTAATTACAAGATTGCAAATAGGCAAACATCACAAAGTTGCATTTCATTTAGGGTTTTGTGTAGTAAATCTTAAAGTGGCACAGGGTTTCTAGGGCTGCTGTCTAGCCTTAAAATAAATCAAATTGAAGATCACACATAAACAAATATGTTTATGCCATTTCCAGCACATTAAATTTTTCTTATTCTTGTAACAGGATCAAAAAGTAGCATTTTCAACAAACCCTCTGATTTGTTGACTAAATTTTCTTTAGAAAATGTGAAGTTATTAGAGATCAATGTTAAATCAAGACCTAGTGGTTTTTGTTGAAATTTTAGATATATGTCTAAACTAAATCCCAGTTAAGCTGACCTTCTTTACTAATCCTTCACTGAATTAATCTCCTTAAATTCTTGCTTCTTTTACCTGTGTAATATCTATCCAAGGACTCTGCATAATGACAAATGGCTAAAGATATGTTTTCCTGAATGAAATAGTATTTTTACCAGTGAATCTAAATGCCTGCTATGAAATATTATTTTAAAAATCCATGTTAATATTATATTCAAGTCACAAAGAGAGTTTAATAGCTACAACAGAGATAAGTCAAAAAAGGCATATAAAATTCACTTGATAAAGTATCACAAAGTTACACAAGGAAAGAGACAAAATAAAATAAATTCCCCTAATGTACCGCAAATATCAACTACCACACACTACCTACAAGCCATATGTTTTTTCCATCTGTTCTGTTATCGTCAACTAAATTTATAGTATTTGGGCTATCAGAAGGATTGTCAAACATGAGCTGGGCATGATTTTAAAACCTAGGTGTTACTGTTAGTTGTTTTTTTCTTTTCTTTGTATTTTTTTTTCAAAGAAACTACCCACTTCTATGCCCATCCCACCACTGATAATATTTTGGGGGCTTAAATTAAGATCCCACCAATATTTCTGAGGAATGTTAGTCCTCAGGAAGTTTAGGCTAGTCCTAGAGCTACAGATTACCTACCACTTTCCATGCATCAAGTGATGGCTACTAAACAGAGAAGCCAGAATTTCTGGAGTTGTATGATTCTTCCAAAGGCACAAGTGCTGGGTTTGTGGCTTTTAATTGGTAGATTATGGTATGTGACAGGCAGAATTCTAAGATGACCCCCAATGACCGAACCCTTTACATAAGCCCCTCCCCTTGAGTGGGAGAGGAGCCCACTGATTGCTTCTAGCTGATAGAATATGGCAATGGGGTTGAATAGTCACTCCCTTGGTTAGGCTATGTTATATGACAAAGGTGATGGGTAGTCACTCCTGTGATTACATTACATTATATAAGACTCCACTTTAGCAGGCTGGAGGAAGAGATTTCTCTGCTGGTTTTGAAAAAGTAAGTTGCCATGTTGTGAGGGAAGACAATGGGTAGGCTGTGTAGCAAGAAATTGCAGGGCCTTCTGGGAGCTAAGAGAAGCTCCAAGTCAGCAAGGCAGCAGGAGCCTTAGCTCTACCACCACAAGGACCCGAATTCTGCTGACACATGAGTTGGAAGGCAGCCCCAAGCTCCTGAAAGGATCACAGTCTTGCTAACACTTTGATTGCAGCCTCTGAGACCCTGAGCCTAGGACCCAGTTAAGCTCTGCCTGGACTCCTGTCTAATGGAAACTGTGGGATAATGTGTACATCATTTAAAATGGCTAAATGGTAGGTGATTTTTAAATAGCAATAGAAAATTAATACAGATGGTCCTCAACTTACAATGGGATTACATCCCAATAAACCCAATGAAAATTGAAAATATTGTTAAGTAAAAAATGCATTTAATACACCTAACCTACTGAACATCATAGCTTAGCCTACTTTAAATGTGCTCAGAACACTTTCATTAGCCTAAAGTTGGTCAAAATCATTCAACACAGCCTATTTTATAGCAAAGTTTTGAATATCTCATGTAATTTATTGAATACTGCACTGTAAGTGGAAAACAATGGTTGCATGAGTACTTCAAGTATAGTTTATACTGAATGGATATAACTTTCACATCATTGTAAAGCCAAAAAATTCTCAATCAAGCTATCATAAGTCAGGAAACGTCTGCACACTGCATGTAAGAAGAATTCCAACGGCTTTTTAAATGTAGGTGAAGCCAGGCATCTTTGAGGAGCCAGGGGTTCCAAGATTAGTCCCAATGGGAAGTCAATGAACGGGACAAAGTACATTCTTAAATTATAACAAGGAAATCCAAAAATACTGGATAGATTGTATAGATCCAATCTATCTCTGTGATAGCAAACATTCACCCCCTGCCCCCTATTAAACAAATTACTTTTCCCTACCCCATTGGATACTATGTTCAGCTATATGACCTGCTTTAGCAAAGGGAATATGGGTGGAAGTTACAGTGTTCCAGCCCTTAATGGGCATGGATCCACTAAGCTTTCTGTCAGCCTTTACCTTGGGAAAAACTTGTCCCAGATATCAACTGCTCCTAGGTTCCCAAATTAGATATATGGAACACAGCTATCCCATCTGTCTCCTTGACCCAAGCCTAAAACAGAGCCACCCCAGCGAACCTGTAAGTATGAAAATAAAAACTTACTGTTGCATGCCACTGAGATTCTATGGTTGTTCGTTACACACATACTATTTCTTTGAATTCACAAAATACTATTTGATACAAGTTTCTTTAGAAATCCTATTGAGTTAGGATGCAATGTAAATGTAAATGTTCCAAATACCCCAAAATACTATATAATATAAGATCAAAGACAAAAAATCAGATCCATTTTATTCTGAGCTCTAAAGGAAAGCAGAAAGTGACTATTAAACCACTCAGAGGAGTTTAGTTAAAAACTCTACTTCGCTCCTTAATAAGTCAAGTCAGGGAATTTACCATAATAATAAAGACAACATTTGACAATACATTTCTAAATCATCATGACCTCAAAATGTTTGTGGAAAACATTTAAGCTGTAATATCAATCAGAAGTATTTGAAACATGAACAAAAATAAATTTTACTCACTTTAAATTTCAAAGGAAAGATACTACTTGAATGCACCACATGAAGAAGTTGTTAAAATTATGGCATATGTACAAAATGAAATATATTTAAGGTAAAATGCTCTGGGGTAGATATATTTTTAATGTATCCTCAATCCAGATTCATGCATAAACTCTTTTCTCAAAACGCGCAAAAACATAAACACACATACACACTCAGAGTACTCCTAATTGGGAAAAGGAGTAAAAGCACTCTAAAATCAAAGTATGCCACTAAACTAGGGCTGCTTTCAGATTCAGGTGCAAAAATGTGCCTTGAAATACTTCCAGGACCAACATCATCACACAATTACATGCAGTTGAATATATGAAAGATATTTACATCATAACAACATATCATACCAATAATGGATGGACTTACATTACTAAACAAATTGGCGAACAACTTCACAACCTGAATCAAATTACCTTTTAAAATTACTAAAAAGAAGTATGATGTGTGCATATGTCTGTGCGTGAATAATATATGTATCTCCTTTGAGTCTGTGATCCATGCCTAAAAGAATCCTAGGGGAGAAATGCATTTAACACTTGCTTTTATTACACTGAACAATGAGAAAGAAGTGAGTTAGAGAAGCTGAAGATCTGATGAGCTGTAGGTAGGGAATAAATTCTATGGAATAAAAATGTCTTCCCCACATTTTCGTTTTTATCAACTGTTTTCAAAAAAATAATTTTTAAATGTAGGAAACGTTTGTAAAATGCTAAAATAATTATAAGCTTGGAAAAAATCAACAGTTAACTTTCCCATCCTATGGTAAATCACAATTTAAACAAAAACGACTCAAAGAACTGTTTTGTAAGAATAAGTGATAAAGTCTAAGAATTTTATCTTATGGTAATCTTTAGGTAATAAGGGTCTCCCCTGAACCTCTAAGGCTCTCTGAACTAACATCTGCAAAGTTAACTATAATAAATATATTAAAGAGACAGCCTAGAACCCAGTGCTGTGTTAAGTTCCTTCTTCTGAAGGATGCTGTATCTATAACTAGTTCTGTTTCATTTGTTTACAGCATATAGATAATGTTCCAGGATATACTAATCTTCACATTTTTTCCAATTATGGCTTCAGAACAAAGGATATTTATTAATAGATTTTAAAATATATATATAGTGGGATTTAGCCAATGCAATGGGATAAGTAAGCTTTTGTGCCCTTACTCATTTCCTTAAAGAAAGCAATGATCTGGATATATTCAATTATTGTTTCTTAAACTGTTACATTTCTTTCCTTATAATTTTCTCAGAAAAGAATATTTCTTTACCTAACTGCAGGAGTATGATAACCTAGCACACACAAATGAATTCTGTTTTTCTAAACCTGTAACTACATTTGTTTTACATTGCATTTCTTTGATACAATACCCCCATTTTCATTTTCCTCTGAACATTCTAGAAATGACATGTGCAGTTGTATGCATATATATAATTTTATAATATATATGCCTATGGACCTGTGTGTATGTGTGTGTGTGCACACATGCAAGCATGTATCTTGAAAAGAATTTCTAAATCTCCCTTCTTGGTATAAACCACTGATATGCATGGTTTGGTTAAATTACCCCTGCCAGGTTTATTATCGACTCTTTTTCCCTGCTGCTAGCATGTGTAATTGTATGGTTTTAAAAACTTGAATGACTCACCATAAAGCAAGCTGAAAAAATAAGGGACAGATGTGTTTCTATGTATTTTTTGAGGGTTGCTAGGATAAGAACCCTTTCAGTTTATTTCGGAATCTCATCTCAGAGGTAGCTTTTGCCTCCCTACCGTACCTCTCCTACCCAATTCTTACCCCTCAATCACCAGAAGGATGGAATGCACACACTATAAATGCCACCCACCAACTTGAATGAGGGAGCAAACAATAATACAATGGCCACCCATCAGCAAGAGAAATGATTATTGCAGTCTCTTCCAGTAAGGTTAAATGAAGGGGAACCTTCCTATGCACAAAAGACACAGCAAAGTGACTCCCTCCTCCTCTTCAAGAGATGATTAATAGGAGGCAGTCTAACAGATCATTTGTGGTAAGAGATCATAAACAGGACTATGAATGATGATCAGATTTCAAAACTTTTGGTCTTTATCCTTTAACTGCATAGAAAAACCCACCCCATGGTTAACATAACCAGAAGCAGGCAGGAGCCAAAAGTTTTAATGAGAGGTCAAATTGGCAGCAAGAGAGTTGAACTTTCACAGTTTCAGGGTCAAACAACTTGTCAACACAGTCAGATTTCCTCTTTAACAGAAGCCCAATAAACTCAATGTGAGTAGAAAATATAGCATAAAAGCAGCTGCTGGCAAAATAGCGTTTTCTTTTTAAATGAAAAAAATCTTAGTAATAAGCTGCTATGTAGTTTAACTCATGTCACTATACTTCCAGAGGGAAGTAGCTGTCAGTTTGAGGGTACAGGAATTCTACCCTTATCAACTTGGGGGCCTTCTGTGCTTCTCTTACTTTCACTATTAGCCAATTAAAAAGAATACCGTGTCCTTCATGAGTTGTATTTAGATGCTTATTTTGAAGATGATGTTAAGCTAATAATGAATTGCTGTAAGCATGTTTTGAACAGAGCACTGTATTCCCCGTGTCTAAGGAGACAACAAAAGAAATGGTGAACTGGCCTCTGCCTTCAACATCACATAAGATCTCCTTGGGTATATAAAAGGCCCACAGCTGACAAACATTTAGTAGTGTGCAACATACCGTTAAATGCAGTGCAAGCCATCCAAGGTGGAACTGAGCAAAGCAGCAGTCAAAGGACACCAGCTGAACGCGTGGTAGGAGTCTACTTCTGCTCTATAAGCTTTTGAAAGGATCTGGTCTTGATTGATAGGCTGCAAGGCAAAGAGAAAGAAAGAAGAGAGTCATTCCAGCTAGGCAGGAAGGTGTGAGCAAGAAAAAGAAATTCACAAGCAGTGTAATAATGGGTCAGCCTGCAAAAAGTATAGGCCAAAGACACTAGACCTGTGCTCTGTCACTCACCAGCTGAGAATCCTAGGGCAAGTTAGTTCATCTTTAGGACCATCTATTTCCTCGTTTCACACATGGGTCTACTTATCCTCCTCATGAGGCTGTTTGCTTATTAAATGAAATCATATACATAAAAAGGTGTCTCTTCAACTGTAAAACACTCTGCTGAAATTATAAATTTCTTATGTCATAATTATGTTTTATAATAAGAGTACCAAATATACCTAATGAAAAATGAAAACAATGTAGGTATATATAAAGTAAATAGTGACAACTTCTTGTACTGCCATCCTACTCCAGCCCCAGGGTGGGAGTGATGGTAAATGGTTTACAACTTGATCTCTGTTTGTTCTGATTTTTTCCTACGCTTGTATAAGCATACATGCTACTATTATTTTACAAAAATGGAAAACAGTATTGCTCTGAATCTGCCTTTTTCAACTTCTAATACCTCATAATTATTTTTCTGGTCATCTTTCCTTATCCGATCCACTATAATGGCTGTATAATACTCATTTATACAAACGTACTCTAGTTTTACCTATACGCTACTGATAGACTATAACTATGTATCTATAATTTATACCATTCAGTCTATGCATTAAATGCTAAAATAAGCATTTTATTTGTACAAAGGGATGTCCTAAAGACAAAGTCTTAAAAGTAGAATTGCTGGTTAAAAGATGCAGTTTTAGGGGTGGGCGCAGTGGCTCATGCCTGTAATCCCAGCACATTGGGAGGCCGAGGTGGGCAGATTGCTTGAGCTCAGGAGTTTGAGACCAGCCTGGGCAACATGGTGAAACCTCATCTCTACAAACAAATAAACAAACAAACACAAAAATTAGCCAGGCTTGGTGTCATGCACCTCTAGTCCCAGTTACTCAGGAGGCTGAGGCAGGAGGATGTCTTGAACCTGGAAGGCAGAAGTTGCAGTGAGCCAAGATTGCGACTCTGCACTCCAGTCTGAGTGATAGAGCAAGACATTGTCTCAAAAAAAAAAAAAAAAAAAATATATATATATATATATACATATGCACAATTTTTAAATCAAGAGTTATTTTCATGCTTTTCTCTAAAATGTAGAAACACTTATTATCAAAAGAGAAAAATATATGAGCGTGTCCATTTTTCCATAACATTATTTTTTATAGTTTTTCAAACTTTTTATTTTGAGATAGTAGTAGATTCACATGTCCTTATTGAAAAAAATACAGAGAGATCCCCTTACCCTTTCCCCAGTTTCCCCCAATGCTAACTTATTATAAAACTATGGTACAATATCAGGACCAGGATAGTGACATTGATACATGTCAGGATACAGCATTTCTGCCCCTGCAAGGATTCTTCCTGTTGCCTTTTATAGCCACACCCATCTCCCTTCTAGGCTCAAACTCCTCTTTAACTCTTGGAAACCACTAATCTGTTTTACAGCTCTATAATTTCAAGAGTGTTACATAAATGAAATCATAGAGTATGTGACCTTTAGAGATTGGCTTTTTTTTCCCTCTGCATAATAACCTTGCAATCTATCCAAGTTATTACATTAATAAATAGTGTTTTCCTTTTTATTACTGAATAGCATTCCATAGTATAGATATACTAGTGCTTAAACATTGCCCTATTGAGGAGCATTTTGATTGTTTTCAGTTTTTGGCTATTATAATAAGGGACTTCCAGAACCATGTTCAGTAAGAGTAGTAAGAACCCACATCATTGCCTGGTTCCCACTCTTAGAAGGAAAGCATTTAGTCTTTTGCCATTAAGTAGAGTTTTAGCTGTAGGGTTTTTTTGTAGTGTTGCAGTCCTCTTTATCAAGTTGAAGTAATTCCTCTTTATCACTGACTTACTGAGATTTTATCAATGTAAGGAACACTTGACAGAGTGTAGGAACTTGTCAAATGCTTTTTTTGTATCAGTTGATATGGTCATATAATTTATCTTCTTTAGCCTGTTAATATGGTGTGTTACATCAACTGATATTCAAATACTGAACCAGCTTTGCATAACTGGAATAAACCCACTTCATGATGTTGTTTAATCTTCTTATACCTTGTTGATTCAGTTTGCTAATATTTTGTTGAGGATTTTTGTGTCTAAATGCAGGAAATCTTGATCTGTACTTTTCTTTTTTTGAGATTGACATTGTCTTATCTGGTTTTGGTATCAGAATAATTCTGGCCTTATAAAATGAGATGGAGAGTTTTCCTTTCTCTTCTATTTTCTGAAAGATTGTATAAAATTGGCGTTAATTCATTCTCCAGTAAAATTATTGGGGGCTGGAAATTTCTATTTGGGGAAATTTTTAAATTAAAAATTTAATTTCCCAAGTAGTTATGGGGCTATTCAAATTATCTATTACATATTTGGTGAGTCGTAATAATTTATTCTTCAAGGATTGGTCCATTTCATCTAAGTTGTCAACTTTATATACGTAGAATTGTTCGTAGTATCCCCTATTATCCTTTTGATGTCTTCAGGGTATATACGGGTATTATCTATTTCATTCCTGATATTAGTAATCGGTTTCTTCTTTTTCTTTGTCAGCATTTCTAGAAGTTGGTCAATTTTGTTGGTCATTTTGAAAAACCAGTTCTTTGTTTTATTGATATTCTCTATTGATTTGCTGTTTTCAATTTAATTGATCTGCTGTTTTCAATTTAATTGATCTCTGCTTATGCTTATTATTTATTTCTTTCTACTTTGGGTTTATTTTGCTTTTTCTAAGTTCATGAGATGGGAGCTTATATTATCAATTTGAGACTTTTCCCCTTTTTATTTTTATTTTATTTTCATTTATTTAATTTTATTTTATTTTATTGAGACGGAGCCTTGCTCTGTCACCCAGACCGGAGTGCAGTGGCATGATCCCAGCTCGGGCAACCTCCACCTCCCGGGTTCAAGTGATTATCCTGCCTCAGCCTCCCGAGTAGCTGGGATTACAGGCACCCACCACCACACCTGGCTAATTTTCATATTTTTAGGAGAGATGGGGTTTCACCATGTTGGTCAGGCTGGTCTCGAACTCCTGGCCTCAAGTGATCCGCCCACCTTGGCCTCCCAAAGTGCTGGGATTACAGGCATAAGCACCGAGCCCAGCTGACTTTTCCCCTTTTCTAATGCGTGCATTTGTTGCTATAAATTTTGCTCTCAGTACTGCTTTAGCTGAGTCCCACAAATTTTGATACATTGTATTTTTAGTTTTATTTAGTTCAGCGTATTTTTATTTCCCTTGAGACTTCCTCTTTGACCTATGTGTTATTTAGCAGTGTGTTACTTAGTTCTCAAGCACTTGGGGATTTTTATGTTATCTTTCTATTATTGATTTCTAATTTGGTTCCACATTGGTCACAGAAAACACACTGAAATTTCAATGCTTTTAGATGTGTTAGCATTTGTTTTGTGGCCCAGGATATGGTCTACCTTGGTATATCTTCCAGATAGCACTCTTTTTAATCTTTGGAATATATATATATAGGTAAAAATGAACATCGATTTTAGATTGGCACTTTAAAAGTATTAGTAAATATGAATTTTTTACATGGTTATTAATCTTTTGTAACTCTTCTCTTGGATGCCTCTACTCTTTACGTATTTTTATTTGTTTGACTTTTCATTGATTTGCAGGGGCTTTATATATATTAAAACTATCAGCTTTGTAGATCAAATATCTTTCTGTTCGTAGTCTTTCAACATTGTTCACTGTAATTTTCCTATGTACAAACTTAAATTCTTAGGTATTTTATCAATATTTCCCTTTGCATCTGTCCTCATGCTATGCTCAGAAAAACCTTCTATACACTTTTATAAAATATTTATATTTTTCTAGAATATTTTTATCATTACCTTCTTACATATCAAACTTGCTTCCCCGAAAATGTTTTTAACAATAATTTTATCATAATGCTTCCAAAATAATCTATACTTAAATTAAATACTTGATTTGAGAATAATTCATATCTACATTTGAATAAGACAGTGATTTTTTATTCGTTAAATACAGAGAAAAATGACTAAAATGTAATGTGCACTTTAAATATGCCAGGATTTTTCTAGGCTCTTTACATTCTTTGCTTTGGATCTCACAACTCCTCTATGAGTTATGGCCTCCCCATTTTATGAAGAAAACTGAGGCTTAAAGCAGTAAGTAATTAGCCTGAGCTGACAGTTGGGATTCAAACTCAGTCATGTCTCATTCCCAAACCAGTGGGAATTAATTCCACTACACTCCTCGGCTCTCCATCTTGACATGTAAAAGGCACTGTGAACAGAACAAAGAGTTACAAAACTTAGTCGCTGCCTTCCAAGAGTAATTAATATGTTACATTTTCATGGTGATTTACGATTTTCAAAGGTGGTATTCAGCAACCATTTATTGACCACCTTCTACCTCTCAGGTACTGTAACTATACAGGGTAAAGTATAATAAGTCAGTGTCCCTTTGTGAGCTATACTATGTATGTTTACATCCTCATTTCTTATAACAGGGTTACAAAACAGAGGCTACGTGTGTGTAGTTCAGTTTCCTACATTACCACAAATAATCTTTTTAAGAAAAAGCCAACTGAGATCTTAATATCACCCACTTGTCTGCCACACAGTGACATTTTTTAAGGAGATCTTTCTTTTGGAATTATTTTGTTAAGCTTTAATATGTTATATCTTCGTTTAGTTTGTTTCTTCATGCATAGAAAATTCTAACATATTGATAACTTTCTTCATTTTCATTCCTATAAATGTAAACATTCAATGAAATCATAGATACATATGAAATCTGCTCACAAACAAAACAATCACTTGTACTTTTTTATTTGCCTATTCAGTGTGGTTTGGATAGTTGATATTTTTAACAGTTTTATTGAGATATTCACATTCCGTACAATCACCTGTTTAAAATGCACAATTCAGTGGCATTTAGTATATTCACAGAGTTTTACAAGCGGCACCACAATCAATTTTAGAACATTTTTATCACCCCTCAAAAAAAGAAACACTGTACTCCTTAGCTGTACTCTCTCAGCCCAAGACAATCATTAATCTGTTTTCTATCTCTATAGTTTTCCCTATTCTAGATATATCTATTAAATGAAAGCATATAATATGTGGAATGATTTATATTTTAGAAGTAGAAATATTTAACTCACTTGGAGCCTGATTTTTTTAAAAATCACTGGTAAATTAGTATATATAGCAGATTAATATCATAGACTTTTGTTTTTACACCTCGTTGACTCATTAAATATCAGAGAATCATCCTGAATGCTTACAGGAAGCACGTCTCACTTGCTGGCAAGTATTAATCTGCCTGCCCCTAGTTTCTTTGTTGCCTCATGCTCCATGTATCCACATTTCAATTTCTTTCAATTCTAAGCAAAATCTCTGTTTACATAAATATTCTAACAAGCTTTTTCCTTCCCTTAAGCTAAATACCATATTTGTTCTCATTTTCTTCCATTCCACTGTTTCCTCTACCACCCACTCCCACAGGACCTTAATTTTGGGGGAATTTTGAGGAATTTATGTGAGACTGTCTTTCCCACATAAATTCCCCCCTTTAAATCTTGGTTGTCAGTAGCAGCAGGAGATGCTGTCAAGGTACCAGAAGAGCAGCTGAAAGCTGTGAACAACCCTGTTTCTTGAAAGCAAGAGTGCTCAAGCTCTGTTAATACTTCCTCAATTGCTCTTCCCCAGACATCAAAGCATCCTTAAGAAGCAAGTTCTCATCCAGATGCAGTCACATGGCTTTAGAATGCTTTGACTGTACCCTCTCAGCAAAAGTAATCCCTGTCCACTTTTTTTAGTAAGGTAAAATGTACAAATGTACAATTCAATGAGATATGAAAGCAATGTAAAATCCCATGTGACCACAATCAAGTTATAGATGGTTTCCTTCACCCCAGAAAGAGCTACCAGCTCATACTCTGTCACCCAACCCTCCTGTGCAGGTACTCGCTATTCTGATTTCTACTATCACAGATTTGTTTTGCCTGTTCTTGAGCTTATTGAATGGTATAATATATACTCTTGTGTTTGGCTTCTTTCAGCCAACGTAATGCTTTTGAAATTCATCCATGTTGTGTAAATCAGAAGCTCATTCCTTTTTTATTGATAAGTAGTATTTCATTGCATGAAATGCCTGTATGAAATATTTTATACATTGTATGGAATATATAGAAAGTTGCCTACCCATTCTTCATTTGATGGACATTTGGGGTTTTTCTATTTTAGAGCTATAATGAATACAGCTGCTGTGAACAGTCTTGTTCAAGTCCTTATGTGGACATATGTATTCATTTCTCTTGGGTAAATTCCTAGAATGGCTAGTCTATTGTTTACCCTTATTTAAAAACTGCTGTGTTTTTTTTGGTTTTTTTTTTCTGAAGTGGCTGTACAATTTTAAGTCCTATCAGCAATATATGGGAATGCCAGTTTTTCAACATTCTAAGTAACATTTGGAGAATTCAATTTTTAAAAAAATTTTAGTTATTCTACTAGATATGAAATGGTATGTCATTGTGGTTTTAATTTGCGTTCCTCTGACTAATGATATTGGACACCTCACTTAATTTGTACATCTTGTTTTGCAATGAGTCTACCTCTGAAAATCCAGAGCCACAGAAAATATTTTTTTTCTCTCCACTAAAGTAATTTTGATTTTTTTCTCTTTTAATTTTGTGAATAGTAATTAAGCTATAATATGAAGTAGGACTTAGGCTTACAATATAGGTTTTGCGAAAAAGTTAAATCTAAATACTTGTAACAGGTTAATCTAATGGCTAACATTATAAAAAATGTTCAGAATTTAAAAGATACATAAAAATTCATTCCATTTCAAGTAGCTGCAAAAAAAACTGCCTTAAAAATATATCACAAGTAATGAAGCACAACTTGAGAGAAACAATACTAAAGGATGCTTTAAGTGAACATTCTAATATTTTGGGAAGTACAAAGCTACTTTCATAAGAAGCTGAAGAATGGAAAAGATGAGTGAGCAAACTTATCAAAAAAATAGGAAAGTATAAGTGAGATTGAAAAAAATCAAAATGGTAAAATCAGATGAAGACTCAGGGTGAACTCTTTGGATGCAAGATTTGGGTTGCTGTTCTTGGATAGTGAGAACTTAGAATTGGATATGATGAATCCATTAGAAAGTGGAGACCTCTTAGATGATGAATCCAAAGGAGTTTTGAAGAAACTGATTGATAAAGCTGAGTTAAATTTGTAAGAACTCAGAGATAACAGAAATCAAATGTATACTAAATTAACTGAATAAAATAAATAACTGCTGCACTTAAAGAACATATTAAGTCTCCAAACTCAGAAAGCTTAGCTGCAGTCAGAAAGGGAAAGCAAAAATGTCAATTCCCTTCTGAACTGCACTGAGGAAATGAAATTTAACTAAATATCCAACTTACAGAGAATTTATCCTGGAAAAAATAGAAGAGCATCTTTTCAAGGAAGATGAAAAGATCAGCCATGTATGTAAAGAGCTGGACACCTATAAAATATATGCCAAAATTCTTTCAGAAAAGGTCGTCACTATTATGAAATTCAGCTTTGTAGGTTGAAAAAAATCATGTTAACTTAGAAAAGAAAATACACATATCGGACAAAAAAACTATTAAGGAATAATTTAAATGCCTTAAAAATATTGTTATGTATTCAATGTTCCAAATAGGGCATTTGGGTACGGAGGACTACCAGGGAATCTCCTAGACAACAAAGTCCCTAAGGAAGGAGGAACATCAGGCTGTGAGAGGATCCAGGGTCCAGTGTCAGATTTTGACCAGATAGCATCGCCCCTGGGTCAGGACCACAGGATCAGGACCATCCATCTGGCCAGCTCTGTCCTGATGCAGCAATTTCTCCATAAGACAGAGTTTGTCCTAGTGCTCATGTGCTGTCCTAGGGCAGATACTTGGGACTGTCTTTAGATTCAACACCCCCCCCATACACACACACAAACAACTGAACATGACACTACTGGCCCAGAGTCCTCCCTCTCCCCAACCCATCAGATGAATCTCAGGGGAAAACTCCTGAGAAGAGGAATCTCCCAGAAATCACCTTCACTGAGGGACTTCCCTAGCCCAGCACCTCCTCCACCACCAACAAAAAGTGTCTCAACAGCAACTGTTGGATTTAGCCTTCTGCCACACAATCCATAAACAGAAGTTGGTCACCTTTTGAATTGGTCCCACCTCCCAGTGAGTCTCCTTCTGGAAATCCAGAGCCACAGGATGATGCTTTTTTGTCTCTCTAATGTAATTTTGATATTTTCTTCCTTTAGTTTTATTGCAAATCACATTTAAGTTATAATACAATGGCTCAAAAAAAGGCAGTATAATTTTTAAGGTAATGCTTTATCATGGTAGGTTATTTTAAATGTACCTTAAGTTAGTTTTATATGTTCTTCCATTTTATTGTTTGTAGGTGATATAATTAATGTATATGCCTTGCTATTGACACGTTTACCAAAATGTTCCAGAAACACAGAACAAAAGAATTTTTGTCTTCTAAAACAATTTTGAATTTTTTCTCCTTTGTTTTATTGCTCTTATTTTAGTGATTATACAATGTCTCAAATGGAAATGTGATAGAATTACAATTCTTAGGATAGTGTTTTATAATTATACATTGTATAAATTATCTAAATTTGGAGAATCTTGTCAGTAGCAAAGCACAATTTGACTATCACGTTGAATTCCAAGGGTCAAAAACACCATTTGGAGCGTAGTGCATCTTATTCCAGGGATTGAGCCTGCCTTTCTTTTTCTTGAATAGGTCATCCATTTTTCCCAGAGGGATTTCTTTCTTCCTTTAATGATCACTTAATGGAGTCTATTCTCCTAACATATTTTCCCTTTTGTCCTGTCTCCTTCCCTGACCTCATTAAGCCACTTTTGTTTTAAGAGTTTATTATAATTCCTATTCCTTTGACTATATTTCCTTTCCCGGGCTTTGCTTTATTATTCCCTTTCCTAGATGACAAATCAAAAGACTTTGTGTTTTACTTCTTTCACACTAAATCATGTTTCATCCTCTCCTCTGAACTGTGAGGAATCTTCTTTCATGCTCCTAAGCCAGGAGCCCCTATCCATCTCTCAGGCCGTCTTCCATGATACAGACTAAAATTCTTTTTAGGAGCTGGGCATAGTGGGGTTCACTTATAGTCCCAGCTACACAGGAGGCTGAAATTGGAGGATCACTTGAGGCCAGGAGTTCAAGACCAGCCTGGTCAAATAGCAAGACCCCATCTCTACAAAATATAAAATTTAAAAAATAGCCACGTATAGTCGTGCGTGTCTGTAGTCCTTACTACTCGGTAGGCTGAGGCAAAATGATAGCTTGAGCCCAGGGGTTCAAGGTTACAGTGAGCTGTGATTGCACAGCTGCTTTCTAGCCTGGGTAACACAGTGAGATCCTGTCTATAAAATAAAATAAAGATGCAATAATGTTATCCTTTAGGGTGCATCAATATATTATAGTGAGCCATTCAGACAGACTTAAGTTTAAGTACACCACTTACTTCCCAAGGAAACCTCAGAAAGAAGCCTCTCATCTCAATATATTTCAAAAAAAGGTCATTTCCTGACAAAAGTGGGTAAACCAAAGTGTGCTGGGTGGCAGAAGGCAGGTTTATATGTAATGAATAATTGGCTCTCGAGTATTTGGAAGTTTATCTTGTTAGCATTATTCTTATTTAGATATCATATGTTCTCCCATATTAGCATTTTAACATCATTGAGCAAAATTCAGCTGTGCTCTATAAAACTATTACTCATGATTGTGAAACTGAAGTTGTGGAGATGACCCCAAGCTGCATGATGTTCATTAAGTTGCTTAACCTCCCTTAGCCTCAACTTTCTCATCCATATACTAGAGATAGTAATGCCTAACCACCTTATAGGATTGTCTTGTGATAGACTGAACGTTTATGTTTCCCAAAATCCATATGTTGAAACCTAGTCACCAGTGTAATGGTATTAGGAGGTGGCCTTTGGAAGGAAATTAGGTCATGAGGATGGAGCCCCCATGAATATGATTAGCATCTGCATAAAGGAGACCCTAGAAAACGGGTCCTCGTTCTGCTATGTGAGGATGTAACCAGAAGTCAGCAGTCTGTGACCTGGAAGATGGTCCTCACCAGAACTTGACTATGTCGGCACCCTGATCTTGCACTTCTAGTCTCCAAAACTGTGGGAAATAAATTCCTATGGTTTATAAGCCACCAAGCCTATATGGAACTTTGTTATAGCAGCCCAAACTAAGACAAGGCTTACGTGCAATAATGTTATACTTCACGCGGATCCAGCCAAATCAACTTACCTTCCAGTCCCAGGTGAGTTATCAAACCTCCTGGACTTTGGAAACACCCCTCTTGTGCCTGCATGCTCTTTCTGCCTCCTCCTTCTTAGCCCAACAAAATCCTAATCACTTGCAAAGGTCCAATTCAAATATTCTTTTTGGGCAAACCTTCTCTCACTCACAGTAGGGCAGGAGTAGCTGCCCTCTCTAGGCCACACTGCATTCTGTGTATATCTCAAGTAATGCCTGAAGCACAATATGACTGTTTCCATATCTGGATAACCCTCAGTAGGTTTGTTAATTCCACAAGAATAAGCAAGTGCCTTAGTTCCCTTTTTATCTACCACCCCTCACATTCCCAGCACCTACCACAGTGCTTGACACATAGTTGGCATTCAGTAAGTATTTGTTGACTGTTAAAATTGTGTCTTTACCACTATTACCAACAGATGTCTAAATCACCTGGTGACTGACAAAAGCGTAACCCATTGTATAGAAATTAGAGCAACATGGGCACTAATTCTACCACTACCGCTTCCACTTGTCTTAGCTATCAGAAAATTATGATGCTATTTCAGTAGCATATGGGACTCCTTTCAAACCAAGAATTTTGAATCTCTGTTGGATTGTATTAACTTGCTGTTGACCTATTTGCATTTCAGCAACTAGATCTGCCCTTACTAATAATTCAGCTGCATTAATTTTTCCATATTCAGGGTAGTGAGTATTCTCTCTCTAACCTCACTATTTGGGGTTTGTGAAATAGGATATTCATATTAAAACCAACAAGAATTTGTGGTTACATGGCTTTCAGTATACCAGGAATGGAGTTCACATTTTTCATGTGTCTCAACTCATGTTGTTTGTATACCTCTACTTGGTCATGTCTGAAATAAATTTTCTGAAATCTAGGTATTCATCATAGACCATGAAATAAAATCAATTAAATTATAATTTATTTCTGGGTAATAAGTAAGCTGAGGATGATGTGTTCCGTCTTTTGATGGAATGCAAATTTACCATTAAAAGACAAATTCTTCACTTCCAAAGTTTGAATAGGGTGGTTCTTTAAAAAGCATTCCATCTGGTTAAATTTAGGGTGCTGAAAAAAGCCCACTATAAGAATATTCTCTGGCTCTGGACCCGTAACATTTTTACTTGATTATGAACTGGATTCATTTTCATTTACTTGAAGCACTTCCACATTGCTATTTTTTTTCTTTCTGCAACAAGGCAAAGTTGTCACCATACATGTTGACTTTGGTAATATTGTGTTCTCTGAATAATGCATTTCAAATGCATTATTGCCAGTAAAAGAAAAGCTTGTCTGTCCTGGGATACATTTTTAAAAGATGTTTCTAAAAAAACTTTATTTGTATTTTTTTTCTTTACTCATCCTCTGGCCCCTTTCTTCTCACTCTCATTCTCCTTTTCTCCCCAACCCGGCCCTCCCACCTCACCACCTGCAACCTGAATCCTGTATCAAGGTTCAATCACCAGTCTTTGGCCTACTTTCTATCTCATGGTCTTCATGATCTTTGGCTCAGAATTCCTACTCGCATACAGATAAAATTCATGAATAAAGAAGAATGAATAAGTCAATGAATAAACCAACAGCCCAGTCTCCTCTACCTGCTGGTTGTGGGGTGATAAATGTCCTTGGTTTGCCTATCCCCTTCACATAGGAGTTTAATGGGTCTGCAAGCTGAGACCATACATGTTACAGAGAAAAAGGATGAAGCCAAAACAGAGTGAAAACATTGAAAATACCTATATACCAATAGTCCCTCCAAGAAATTCAGTAAATTTTTGAAGGCCGACCAATTAGATAGCACAAATTTGGAAACTCTCCAATGGAAGGAAAGGAAAAAGATTCACCCAGAATGTCAAATATAATTGACAAGTCTGCTAAAATAAAAGTAAGCTGGGACCTATTTTTGAGCTATAACAGGGCTCAGAGATTACTCTATATATGTGGGCTGGAAGCCTATCCTGATTCAAGCACCAATTTCATTCAGTATCAAGCCAAAACTTAAAGATTTAGTTAGGTTTTCAAATAGCCTGGATGGATATTAAGATCTAGCATTCTCAAGCTATAAATGCCAGCCATGCCTTATTTATTGTGTCCTATGGAAATGCTGTAACAATTACTGAAAAAAAAAAGATATTTGTGTTAGAATAAACATTTCTATCTTTATCCATTCATCTAACAAATGTTTGCTATGCATCTACTACGTGCAGGTACTGTGCTCTCTGGTGAGGGTTATGGGGAGATTACAATGATTAGCTTATTAGACATATTCCATATTCTTACACAGCTAGTCATTTTAAATAGTATGTAAAGTGTGTCAGTCACTGTTCTATGTACTTTACATCTATATTAATCTATTAAATCCTCACAATCCTACAAGAGGTAGATACTATTATATTTCCCATTTTACAGTTAAGGAAAGTGAGGAATGGAAAGTAACTTGTCAAGGGTCACACAGCTGTTAAGTATTAGAGCTACACTTTGAACACAGGCTGTTTGGCTCCACCGTCTATGCCCCTGTTACCCCTTACTGACTCAGGAGGGGAGGCAGTAGAGAGTAAAATGGTAGTTACCAGAGCACTGGAAGTCAGAGGGTAGAAAGGGATGGAAAGATGTTGGTCAAAGGATATATAATTACAATTAGGAAGAATTGTTTTTTAATGTTCAGAATAGGCAAATATAGAGAGACAGAAAGTAGATAAGTGCTTGCCTGGGGCTGGGGAGACTGGGGGAATGCTGTGAGGAGAGAATAGGTAAAGGAGGAGGAGAGAAATGGGAAATGACTACCAATGGTTATAGGATTTCTTTTGGGGGTAGTGAAAATGTTCTAAAATTGATTGTGGTGATGAGTGCACAATTCTGTGAACAAATAAAAACCATTAGATTGTACACTGTAAATGAATGAATTGTATTATAGATGAATTAAATCTCAATAAAGCTATTTAAAAAATAAGAAGAGGAGGCAGACATCAAACCAACAGTCATGTAAATCAGTATATAATCACAAAGTGAAATGAATCTTAGAAAAAACAAAAGGAAACAGGGTTCTAAGAGAACACAGAATAAAGAAACTTAAACTGAGGGTGTGGGTGGGGCTGCTAGGGCACTGATACTTGACCCCTGAAGGCTGAGTAAGTTAACCTGCCTCAGGAGAGAGCATTCCAGTCAGGGATGAGTGTAGGAAACTCCTCACTAGGAGGGAGCCTAGTGAGTGAAGGGCCTAAAGAGAGATGGAAGTCAGCCAGGGCCGAGAGTAGTGGGAGGTAGTGCAGGATGAGGACAGAGCGCTGAGGCAGGCCAGGCCTAAGAGAGAATTCAAGTATTTAAGTCTCATTAGTCTTAATTCTAAATACAATAAAAAGCCAATGAACCTTTTAAATTGGTGAGTGACAAAAGATTTGATTCTGAAAAACTACTTGGGCCACCATTTGGAGAAAGACCCAAGCGAATGTAGGGCACAGTTACAGCCTTTGCAATGGTCTAGGTGAGAAATGATAGTAATTTTGTCATGAAAGCCCCAAAGTACTAACTCTAAATTGCCTTTGTCTATATTGATCAGGAATAAGAGTTCTCATTCTATATATCCTCTCTTATCATTTCACTAGTTTGTTTTACATTGGCTCAAACTTAGGAGCTAGGCAAGTGTCTTTGACAGGTTGAAAGATCAGTAAGAAAATTACTCATCAGAAACTGATAGATTATGTGCCTTTCACCAGCAACCTTTTCACTTTGCTTGTTCTCTTCCCATTCAGTTTGATTCATATACAAATACAGGTGCTTAGAGAAGATACAACCTGAAGACTTCAGTTTCTACCACAGATACTCTAGGCCTTGAGGACATTAAATAAAATGGTCATCTCAGGCAAGCCAAGGAGAACCAAAAACTTTCGTCTTCCAACATAAAGAGGCACTATGGTATTATGGAAGAAGACTAATTTGGAAACCACATAGATTTTCACTTTCAAGGTTTATAACCCTAGGCAAGTTGCTTAAGACCTCTTTGCCTTAGTTTCTCAATATGTGAAATGTGGATCTGAAAACTTACCTTATGGTTATCAAAGAGTTAGAAATGATATGTATTACCTGCCTGGAATAGTTAATTGGAAAAAAAAAAAAGTAACCTACATAGGACTCAATTATTTGTTATTGACTTGGTCTCTGGATCCTTCCATTTGCCATTTATTTAATAATTTACTGAGGCTCTACTATGGACCAAGCACTTTGCTAGATGCTCAGGGATAACTAGACAGGATAATGTAGGTTCTGCCATCAAGGATTGTGCAGATTAGAGATAGTAACTATTTCCTACTTCCTCTATAAACAACAATTTTGTTGTGGGAGAGAGGATTTGCCTAACCTCTGTATATGAATCAGGATTGATGTAATGCAGTCATGAGAATCCAATTCTCCTTCTCAAGTAACTAGTAAGATACACACCTGTAAGCCAGTCCTGGTCAATGAGATTTAAGCCAAAGTAGCTGTTGGAGATTTCTGGGAGCAATTTTCTTCCATAATAAGTGGGAGAGGAGAAGCAACCACCAACCATGTCTCCTGCTTTATAAAGAACAAATATTTGGCTGAGCACGGTGGCTCATGCCTGTAATCCCAGCACTTTGGGAGGCTGGGGTGGGTGCATCATCTGAGGTCAGGAGTTTGAGACCAGCCTGACCAACATGGTGAAACCCCGTCTCTACTAAAAATACAAAAAATTAGCCAGGAATGGTGGCAGGTGCCTGTAATCCCACTACTTGGGAGGCTGAGGCAGGAGAATTGCTTGAACCCAGGAGGCAGAGGTTGCAGAGAGCCGACACCATGCCATTGCCCTCCAGCCTGGACAACAAGAGTGAAACTCCAACTCTCAAAAAAAAAAAAAAAAAAAAAAAAACAGAATAGAAAAAAGAAGAAATATTTGTGATAACGTAATAGCTTGGAGGCCGCAAAAGTTCATCTTGAGACCATGAGGGGTGATACTCACAAATTATTGAGTATGACAAAGCAGAAGAATCAAAGGAGCCCATTTCCTTGGTGATGTTGAACTACAAAGCAAACTTGGGACCATCTGCTAATGGACTTGTCATTCACTAACAAGTATAATGGATATTGGGATAGAAGCCTGAAGACAGTAGGTACTCTAGGAAGTAAGAAGTAGAAATGACACTCATTACTTCATTCATTAATAAACTTTTATTAAATACTTATCCAGCTAATTTCCATAGCTCTTCAAGTGAATCTACCCTTCCTCCTTGGAAAGGAGGTATGAACCAGAGTTTAGGAGCAGTCCATAGAGTTGCATTGCCTGAGCGAATTATAACATTCTATCCTTCTACTCATAGCTACCACTCTGCTTCTGCGACCAAGAAGCAAAATCCCTTTGTTAGAAGCAACACCCTAGATGCACCCAGAAGGAGACTAAACTCATGTCTACAACCA
Organism: Pan paniscus; assembly: GCF_029289425.2. Taxonomy (NCBI): domain Eukaryota; kingdom Metazoa; phylum Chordata; class Mammalia; order Primates; family Hominidae; genus Pan; species Pan paniscus. The sequence continues at coordinate 101,736,219 of NC_073262.2, forward strand.
AAAGTAGCTCTTCAAGAAGTAAACAGGCCATATACTAGCTGATATTTTTTCAGCAATAATTTTTCTTACCACAAAAGAGAGGCCTGTGCTTTAAAACATTACCGTATTCTCAAGGTTTGAACCACCACAATAAACATAATATTATTTCCATTCTGTTTTGGGATGTTGCTGAGACAAACTGTTGGTTTAGCTTGTTTGTTTTATTCTTAAGTAAAGTGTAAGTGAACATCCAATAGAATCTGACAGTTCCCTTCCACGGGTGTGCTGTAAAAATTGCAGCATTTCCATAGGAATGTGATTAATGTCAAGCGTCGGAGCCAATGGTGTTGCTCTCCTGCTGCCTTTCCACCTGTCCACTGCCAGGTGAGCATATCCAGCCACTGTTCCCTGTCTGACTGCCAGATGATGCTTTCCTGCTGATCTGTCCTCGTGCTTGGTGGTATCTTCATACGATCTCACCACCTGTTAGGAACTAGCTCCTCAATACTTTCAAGTCTATAATTGACTTTGGACTTGATTTTTAATAAAGGCCCTATACAAGAAGACCATTTCCCCAAAGAGTCCAATGACAAGATTCAATTTCCATTGAAATAGCAATCAATGGGAATGATCAAGACTGAATATAGTTTTCTTAATTACTACAAATTATAATTGTTTTCTTTACTATGTCACCTGTCTAGATGATAGGCCACATGCCTATGACTATTCTCATTTTATGATGAATCCAAGGCTCTGGAAGTTTAATTGGCATGCCCAAGCCTCATGGCTCACTGAGAATAGAACCCAGGTTTGTTATCTCACTACCTCATGCTGCATCATTTGCCTCTCAACAAAGCAACACAAAAACTTTGGGCTTTCCTTGGTTAGTCTGCAGGAAATAATATCTTTTGCCACAGAGAAAGCCAGATGGTCATACTGAAAGAACACACGAAGATGTCCTAATCACAGAAAAAGAACAGGCATAAAACATGATGGATGTAATGGATATAAGTTCTAAGATCCACAGCCTCTCTGGAAATCAAAAGTGAGTTTGATGCCGCCCCTTCCCACCATGAAAATAGCTGCCCTATGCAAATAAGCATTTTGCCAGCCAGCTGAGATGGGGCAGAAACAATTGGTCTGCAGTCAGCCAGAAAGAAAAACAGCAGCCAAAGTGCACAGTGTTACTTTTCCCACACTGAATGAGGCATTAACTTCCAAATCTCTGACCCTTTAAATCTGTGTGACAATAATTAATGGGAGAAAGATAACTAATATTTACGTTTGCAGTCAAAGCCCCAACTAATAAGAATACAGGTTATGTAAGGAGACATGAGAGCCTCACCATTTCTTACATGTGTTTCCAGCAGGTGAGGCATTAATTTCTTTTTCACTATGCTTGAGCTCCTACTTATTCCAGCAATGCTGCCACATGCTGTGTGGGAGCAAATGACTGGGAGATCCGAGTGAAGAACAGAGAGGAAAAGTTCAACTTGAGGACTTACTGATTATCTGCTAGGGGCTCTGGCCTTTGGTCAGATGCAGAATCTCAATTGTCCTTATAAATACAGATTTTTGTGCTATGCGTATTTCTAACCCTTATCTTGGGCCATTGGCATCTTATTCAATACCAGGACAGCACACTCTTAACGAAGTCACTTGCCTTCTCTTGATTCAAAATTCCTTTCTTGTAAAATAGCTAGGTTTAACCAAATCAGTGGTTTTCATAAACAAAATCACCTGCATCACAATCTTTTAAAAATACAAACCCCCAAATCTTTTCACCACATATTCCCCCAATTTACTGAATAAGAGAGTTTGTGATGAATCTATATTATTAAAAAGTTTCCTAAGTAAATATGAAGCCCAGTCCAGGTTAAGAACCACTAGACTACTTAATGAATACTGTGATTTAATCTAAGTTAAGCAAGCTGTAGGCTTCCACTGATCTCTTCATTCAAGGACAGAAACACTGCCTGGAATAAAAATCAAAATGGACACCATATCCTTTCTATTCAGCTCTTCAGATAAACTTCAAGGAGGCAGGAGAATGGCTTGGTAGGCAAAAAGTTATGGAGAGGATGAGGGACCAAAGTTTTCAGAATATTCTAGGTCTGTGAGATAACAAATACCCAAGGCATTTATATTCACTGCAAGAAATTAAAGATTGTATTATTCTTTGGCTAGTAGAAAATTGTTTCTCTCTTTTTCTCTTCCACCTCCTTTCCTTTGATTTTGTTATAATTTTATTTTAATGCTCCATTTATTACTCTCTTTTGAGAAAAAGAAATGAGGGTAAGAGAAAAAGTCATCCTTACAATCAGTTGCGTTTTTCTTAATTTTTTTTTTAATCAAAGCAGCCTTACTCTTTACCCTGCCTCTGACTCAGCCAGATCCTCTACCAGATGATTCAGCCCAGATCATGCTCCACTTTTATTTCCCTCCCTAATCAATTCCACTCAATACTTATTGAGATGGGAGACAGTGAGGGTGAAGCTGCCTTTCAATTCGCTTTTGTTTCACCTTTAAAGATAACGTATTACATTCCGTTTGAATCCTTCTCCGGATCCTCAAACAGAAAAACCCAGAATTTAACCTCAATTTTTTCCCAATGATTTCCAACCAAGTAAGACGAAAAATCCTCACTGGTAAAAGAAAGGATTAGAATTTGTTTCAAGCTTCAAAAAGTGGCAAAGTAAGCAACATAATAACTTCATTCAATAAGAATTTCTGGAACTCTTACCATGTGCCTGGCACCATGCTAAGTGCTATGGATACAACAGTGAACAAGAAAAAATTTCCAAAATTTTGGCACTACTAAAAGCAAGGATTCTTTTACACAGGGTAGTTATAGCTTATAAAATATCAAAATAGTATCTTACATTTATGTACTGCTTTATACATATGCTACCATTTGATACTTATCATAACCTCTGAGATAGGCAGGGCAAGTATTATTTTCATTTTATACTTACTTGTGGTAATGGTTAATATGCACTGAACACTTAATAATAGTAATAGTAACCTAACATATTTAATGCTTTCTTCTATAAGGCACTGTGCTAAGCATTTTACACAAATTTATCTTCCTTTGACATGGTATTAATCCCCATGATATAGTTAGAAAACTGAAGCTTAAGAGAGGTCACATAGTGGATGATGGGACAGAGCCAGCACTCAAACCCAGGTCTGTACTTCCAGAGTCCGTATGTTTAACCAGTTTGCTGCATTCAGGGAGGTTAAATGATTTGCCCAAAATAATCCGACTACTAGGCACTGATTTTAACCCATACATTCTGTTTCCTTTTACATTATAAATATCTCAATATATAAATATCTGTTGGAGGTACTTTATATAGAACAACACAGCCTGTGTAGAGAGAAAAGATTCCATTGTTTTGAATTTCAAATAACTCAAATGGACTTTAAGAAGGATGCCTCCTGTTAGGGAATGAGTCCAAAGTCCTGCCATGTCTGTAAATGAACTATATTAATTATTTGCTAACATGCAAATGCAAATGATAATTTTTTATTTTAAAAAAATTAAAAGCTCCTTGACTTTTAAGGAATTGCTCACAGATCCAAATGATGCACAACGAAAAAAGGAAGAACAAGAAAGGAGTTAATAGAATCTGCGCATTTTTTAATGTGAAAAAAAGTGAATGAGTATGATGCTGACCACCAGACTTCTAATATACTGATGAGAGAGAGAGAGAGAGAGAGAGGGACCAAAAAACTGAAGGAAATTGCTACCAAGGGTCTTTTCCCTATAAGAATAATGTGATCTTGATAATAGATTATGCTGGAAATTATAGCTTCTCCTCTAATGTTTACAGGGAAAAACCAGTACTTTATGTAGTATTCATGTTTTCACCAAAGGTGCTACAATTACCATCCTAGCTAAAAGATGTCACAGTCCAACTCTTCATTTAAAAAGAAAGAAAAGGAAAAATGGAGAAAGGCAGGTTAGCAATTATTCTCCATGGGAAAGATGACTATAAAGTAAGTGCACCTCATAAATTATTTGCAGACATGTCCATATTAGAATGAAATAAGATCTTTCAGAGGATAACACACCTGTGCCATGGATAATTGCCCTCATTCACAAATAATAAGTGGTCTACCAGATGTTTAGCCCCACACAGACATATGTAGGGCAAAGCAGTAGGAGAGGGTGTCTTAGCTCAGACCAGACATGATCTTTTTTATCCTTTACAAGCTCTCATGCTGTGTCAGCAGCTTATTTAGTATGGTAACCAAAATCGAAGAGGATTCCAACTGTTAAGTACTAACATTTCATTTCAGTTATTAAACTTACAGAGAAACCCTCGGGGTCAGTAGAAGTCTGAAGAAGATGCCTGAATTTCTTTTCTTTACTTTTTAATTGTGACAGACATCAACTTGATAAAGATTTTTTTAAATTTCAAGAACTTTATCCAGATGAAAAAGGCATTGTAAAGCTAAACGGAAGTTCAGTATGTGACTAGAAACAACTTTCCTTTCCTAATAAATGTGATTCAATTTTGGAGAACAAATATTTCGATGGTTCTATATTTACCATTCTTGTTCTTTGAAATGTTCAATCTACCAAAAAGTGCCATCTAAAATAAAGGCTGAAGTAGTTATAAAAACTGTCAGGAAGTATTATTGCCGGGTTGGTTGGTGTTAAGCAGTGAACTAGGTATAGGTAGTGGTAAATATAGAAGATAATTTCCTGAGTTACTTTTGATAAAGAAGTATATATTTCAAAACAGGCGATACTTTAAGTTTAAACTGTGTGACACCACTATGCATATTATGTACATATGCCAGTGGTACATCCAAAAGATAAATAACAATAATTATAATCACAAGCTCACTTTCATAAAGCCCTTGCAAGTAGAATTATGGTAGCATAACCCAAGTCTTTTTTAGGCATGGTAGTGGGCCATCAATATCAGTATAATACGTCTTTCATTAATATTAAAGGAGATGTGTGAAAATAGGATTACCTCTAAAACAGACTTGGAAAAGCGCAAATCCATCCTAAAGCTTCCAAAGGTGGTGTTAATAATAATACTTCTACAGTACTGACACCAAGCATTCTTCCCTCTCTTCACCTGGGAACTGCTCCCAGCCATACCCCACCATACACACACACACACACACACACACACACACAGAGAGAGAGAGAGAGAACTACAGTGGGAACTTCCATAGTTTTACATGACCCTGCAGCCAGAAGTGGACACCTGACCTAATCTACACCAGTCAGTTCTTTTCCTTGAAAGAGAATCAGCCTCCTCTCCTCAGAGGGGCCTTTGATGAGAGGCTAAAGATGTGAAAGAAACAAGTCTATGGGGAAAGCATTAAAGCAGAAGGCCATGAGAAGCAGGGATGAGAGATGGAGGGAGCTCAGAGGCATGCCTTGTCTCTGGTTCTAGCTGTTCTAAAGACTCTGCAAATCCCTGACCTCCTGCAATTTAGTTGTGAAAATTGAATTTGGAGTCTATGAAATAATAATTTACTTTTTTGGCCTAAGCTAGTTTGATTTCTGTAGCTTATAACCAAAGAGATTGAATAAACTATATTAAGTATAGGCACCATATAAGTGAACTCTTAAGCATCTTCTTTTAAAATTAAAGTTGACTCATATACAACTTAAAATCTTACCTCAATGTAAACAAAGGCTTGAGTAAAACTGTGCATGGCACATCGAGGGAAAGAAAAGCAGCAAGTATCACCAGAATACACGGGTTTTGTGAGAAAAAGTGAGTGAAACAGTCTCATCATGGGTAAGATCAAAGTAAAGCACCAACAACACCAAACGATGTACTACACAGGATGATAAGAATGAGGGGACTTCAAAATATTCATGGAAAAATTTAACTAAAAGATAAAAATTTAGAATATAAGCTTTATTTCTCAACATAAACTTCATCAAGTTCAAGACACTTTTGTAAGCTATTTAGCTTACAAAATAGACCAGCCATTTAGTCCATCCCTAAAGAACTGGGGGTCCTGGGAATTTAACCACGTCAATGCAGTCTTTTTTATACTAGTAACTAAAGAAAAATGGGTACCTTTCACAGATTTTTTGAGGAGGAAACAAAAAGAAGTCAGGTGGAGCCAAATCAAGACTGTAAGGTGGATACCTAATGATTCCTCAAAACTCTCACAAAATTGCCTTTATTTGATGAGAGGCATGAGCAGAAGCATTGTCATGGTGGAGGACTCTCTGGTGAATCTCTCCTGGACATTTTTCTGCTAATGCTTTGGTTAACTTTCACAAAATGCTTTCATGATAGGCAGATGCTATTATTATTTGGCCCTCCTGTCAACAAGCACAATGCCTTGAGCATCTCAAAAAACTGTTGCCACAACCATTGCTCTTGGCTGGTCTGCTTTTGCTTTGATTGGACCACGTCCATGTCTTGGTAGTCTTTGCTTTGATTAGGCTTTGTCTTCAGGATCATACTGGTAAAAGCCATGTTTCATCTCCTGCTGCAATTTTTTGAAGAAATGCTTCAGGATCTCATTAGCTGAGCATGCTGGCGCATGCCTGCAGTTCCAGCTACTCCAGCTGGGTGACAGAGAATCTGTCTCTTAAAAAAAAAATTAATAAAAATAAAAAAGAAATGCTTCAGGATCTTGATCCCATTTATTTAAAATTTCCATTGAAAGCTCTGTCCTTGCCTGCAACTCATCTGAGCACAATGGTTTTTGACACCCATTGAATGGGAAGTTTGTTCAACTTTAATTTTTCAGCTAGAATTGTGTTAACTGAACCAGTTGAGATGTCTTTGATGCTGGTTATTGTTTCTGCTGTTAATCAATAGTCCTTCTCAATTACGGCTTAAACAAAATGAATTTTCACTCTCAAATTGATGTAGTTGGTCTGTCACTGCAGATTTCATCTTCAAGATCATCTCATCCCTTCTTAAAACGAGTTATCCATTTTTAAACTGCTAATTTCCTGGGGGCATTGTCCCCATAAACTTTTCATAAAGCACCAATAATTTTACATTCTTCCACCCAAGCTTCACCACAAATTTGATATTCGTTCTTGCTTTAATTTTAGCAGAATTCATGTTGTTCTGATGGGGTTCTTTTCAAACAGATGTCTTCTTCTTAGTGCCTCAAACTACATTTTGTTCAGATATGTTATAACAAGTTAGTATGAGTTTATTTTGGTGCAAAAATTTTTTTTAAATCCATGCATAGTTTTCCATAATATGCATTTTCCATGAACTTTCGGAAGTCCTCTCATGTTTGAGTATGCACCTAGGCAGGGGAGTAACATGGTGAAAGCACCTGGGGAATTACAAGTGCAGGATTAAAGAGAGAAAACTATAGGAAGCTAATGCAAGGACCTTTACACAGACTCCAGTGGTAGGCCTGAGGAGAAAGGGAACCAAAAGAGTCCTCATTTAATAAGAATAATTGACTAGGAAGAGTTGCAAATGATACTTAATGAGAACCCATTATATGCCAGTCATGGTTTTAAATAAATATCTCTCCATTTAAAAGTATAATATGTATATATTTATACACATACATAAGTACACTCATATACACACATATTTTAATCTTCATCACCACCTTACATGGTAATATCATCCCCATTTTAACTGAGAGTACTGAGGCTCAGAGATAGTACATTAAAATTTCCAAATTTATGCATATATATAGGGAAAGAGACAGGGACAGAGACAGAGAAGCAAAAATTCAAATCCAAATATGTCTGACCTATTTCATGATACCTCTCAAGCTTAATTAGACTCAGAAAACAAAGGAGAGGAAGCAGCCCACATAAAAATAGAAACAGCCTGAAGGCACTTGGAAATATAATGTAAATAATGTTCCTTAAAATAACATATGATTTCAGACCAATATATTGTTAGCTTTGAAAGTTTGTGCATATCAGAGATAAATGTGAAAACAGTCAATAGGTAATGTCACAAGGTGATTAGAGTAATTGGCCCCGTAGAAAGCAAAAAAAAAAAAAAAAAAAAAAGTATTTGAATAATCCAATATAGGAGTTCAGGGAAATAGGGAAATATGTATATGGCCTTTTTTAAGCTTAGCAAAGCGAGGAATTATATCTGTTTGGCTCAATCCTGTAATCCCAGGATTGAGTGCAGTGCCTGTCATATAATATTTCAATTAATATTTCTAGATTTTGAATTCTCAATTAGGAAAATCTTTGAAGGGTTTAATGTAAATCTACAAAGTCTTAAAATGATAGAATAAAGACAACATGATGAATTCAGGATGGCCCACCTTGCAGATATGGTGTGGACAGGAGAAATCATGGTGGACAGGCAGAAATCCAAGAAGGGAATGAGAGTCCTAGAGAAGTTCCCTTGTTGCTTTTACTTTAAAGAGTTCTGCATATTAGAGAAGAAACTACCCTCATGCAAAGCTGCAAGAAGCAAACAGTAAGACCATGGATTTTTCAAGTTTCTGTCATAGTTATTCCTTCCCATCATATTTACACATGGTAATTTCAGGTGTTGCTTGTTTCTGGGAAAGTTCTTCTCAGATGCCAGCTTCAGGCAAACAGCAGTTGGACCAACCTTTTGTTTATTGGGGTTTTGTGTTGTTTTTTGCTTTTTGGCTTTTATAGTGGTTCATCTTTTCACTCAAATTCCACAATCTGCCACAGATGATCTGCTGATGGCTCCTCCATAAGATATATAATGTCATATTAACTCCTCTTTCTAGATGTGGGGCTTGGGGAAGTCAATCACTACCTCAGAGCTTTAGTCTGCACGCAACAAAGCAAAGACAGAGTCTTTTGTTTGTTTTAAAGGTGAATAGACAGTCTCGAAAATTTCTCTTATCTAAGTATGTTAACAAAGGGTTACCAAGGCTTTAGGTCCAAGGCATCTCTGTTGCTATGCATTTTGTCTTACTCGGCTAGACCTGCAGCAGAAGTCAACAAATGAAAATGTGGGGAGTAACCCTGCTGAACCTAACTCATGAAGCCGTAAATGATATTCGACATATTTAGTTGTCTTCGGAAATATTTTTAGCAGTGGTTAACTTTTTCCAAATGAAATTTTATATAACTTTGCCACCTCCAAAACAAAGCAAATAATAAATAAGAAAAATCAAGCTGCCCAGATCAATGTGGACTTGAGAAAAAAACGGCAATAGCATGCATTGTTTGGTCTCCAAGCACCTTCAGAAGCTCTAAAGCACATCCAGAATACTTAAGGCTCCCAGAACCTTAAATTCTAAGTAAAAATGCAAGTAAAATATAAAGTTCTTCATCAATGAACAGTATTAAGTCAACATAAAGAACTCACTTAAATTTTTATTCTGGGTTCTTACGTTACTTAAAACAATGGATTCTCAAACATTATCATGCATTAGAATCACCCAGAGGGCTTGTTAAACGACAGATTGCTGGGTCCCAGCCCCAGGGTTTCTGATTCAGATCTGGGTAGAACCTAAGATTTGCATATCTAACAAGTTTCCAGGTGATGTTGATGCTGCTAGTTCAAAGACTACACTTTAAGAATTTAAATTATAATTAGCTGTTTCTTCAGTGGGACCTACCGCAGGCATAATAATGCTCTCCGCCAACCCCCACTCCCCAAGATGTTCACATCCTAATCCCTGGAGCCTGTGAATATATGTTACAAGACAAAGGTCAATTAAGGTTGCAAAAGGAATTAAAATTGCTAATCAGCTGAACAGAAAATGGGGGAGGGGGTAAGGGTGGGGGTGGGCAGGGGCGTATCCTGGATTATCCAAAGATGTCCGATGTAATCACAAGGGTCATTAAGTGTGGAAGAGAGCAGCAGGAGGATCAGTGTTAGATAGGATGTGAGGACTCCACTAGCCATTGCTGGCTCTGAAACTGAAAGAGAACCACCAGCCAAGGAATGTGGGCAGCATCTAGGAGCTGGAAAAAGTAAGGAAACAGATTATCTTGTTGAGACTTCCGAAGAAACATAGCTCTGCTGGAATCTTAATTTTAGCCCAGTGAGGTTCGTTGTGAGTTTCTGATATCCAGAACTATAAGATAAACTCATGTTGTTTTAAGACATTAAACTTGTGACAATTTGTTACTGTACTTAATACAGGACCCCACGGATGACATTAGGATGAAGCACTGCACAAAGAAAATCTTCTTGTGGGAAAAAAATAAATAAATAAATATATAAAAAACCCAAAACTGGTGTTATCTGATTTGAGGTAGTCTTTTTTTCTCCCAGTAAGAAGGTACTGTGGGATAGAAAGACACTGGTCAAATCAACTAGTCTGAATATGAATCCTGGTGACCTGGACAAATCATCTTATCTGGTCTCAGATTTCTCATCTACAAAATGAAGGTGTGGAACTCAATGTCCAGGAAGACTCTTTCCATGTCTCAAACTCTATGGTTCCAAGTCTCTAGAAAATGCCACTCCCTCTACTGTTGCCATCCTCCAAAGCCTTGCTACAGCCAGTGATGCCGTCTTCTGAATGCTTGAGTCAGCTGAGAATAAGGTAATATTTGTGACATAAGCCAAGAGAAAAAGTTTTACTTTCAAGGCTTTAAGACCTGGGAAGCAATTCCTCAGATTAGCTACTTCAGACCAATTTAAAACTTGTATTTTCTCCAGAATTATTAGGCCACCTTAGACAGGTTCCTAAACCAAGAAGACATTTCCCACTCTTGAAAACACTGACTTGAAAACCATCAACTCATGGATTTAGCCTAATGAGTAATGGTCTACTCTAAAATGGAAAAATTTCCCTGAAACAATGTTATTCTTCCCAACTAAAATTCATGAAGGCATAGTCAATGATGAAGGGGATTGGGGCAAGTTAAGGACCAAAATCTAAAAATGAATTTAAAAATATTTAAGTAGTGCTTGTGGCATGTCAGTTTCATTTAAGATAATAATTATAAAGAGCCAAGTTTCAGGCTGAAGATGAAATATGAAATTCAAAAAAGTTAAAGCAACTTTATTTTCCTTGCCTAGTCCATTTCACATCTTCAGTAGTCACTTTCCAAAACACTGCCTATTAAAAAACTTCTCTGTAAATACTGGGCAGAAACCCACACATGGGAACAGCATGCAGCATTCTTTGAGAATATGCCCAAAAATTCATCCCCTGCTACTCAAACAAGTTGGAGAGGGTTCAGAGAAGATCTGGAAAATTAACTTTAGAAGAGAAACTTGAAGCTCAAGTTCTTCATCCAGGAGATACAAATGAAAAGGGTATCTTAAAAATGGTTTTAATACAAAGGTTTGCAACTCTGGAACATACATGACTCTCCACGGGCACTTGTTAAACAGGCTTACTACCAGCCCCCAGCCCCAGAGAGTCTGACTCAGTGGTTCTGAATTGGGCCCTAGGAATGGGTATTTCTAGTACGCACCCTGATGATGCTGTTGCATGTGGTTTTCGGACCACACTTGTCGAAAAACAAGTTGAGAAACACTCTCTAAATAAGTAGAAGAGGAACCCACACAGCTGTTCTGAATCTCTGCCACAAAACAAGTGAAATCCATTTAAACTGCATGAGCGACTTGGATCCAGAATGAGGGGGAAAAAAACCACCTCCTTGACAGCGAGTGAGTTGGTAAAGGTGACACAGCAGAGCAGTTATGTGGCAGTAAGTCAGCATAGATAACCCATAAGGAAGACTTAGGAAACAATGCTTGCTTTTAAAGAGTTTATAGTCTAAGATGCTGGTTCTCAGTGTGGTCCTCAGACCAGCAACATCAGGATCACCTGGGAACTTGTGAAAAATAGAAACTATCAGACTATACTTTATACCTTCTGAATCAGAAACTCTAGGGTTGGAGTCCAAAATCTGTGTTTTAACAACACATCCCCACAAAGTGATTCTGATGAAAAACATTTGAGAACAATTGGCATGAAGGAAGGAAACAAATAATATTAAAGAAGTTACAGAAATAAGTTACATGGTGTGGTGGAAAGAGGAGTACTTTCAGATCCTGACTTTCTTGCCCAATAGCTGTTTAAGCCTGAATAAGTTATTTAGTCAGGAAGAGCTCCAGTTTCTTCATCTGAGTGGTTATAACTCCTTCGCTTACTATGAATATATTAGAAAAATAGTGAAGATCAAAGGAGATATGTAAGAACATTTGACAAGCTGAAAGTTCCAAATAAATCTAAGTTATTAGTATAGCTATATACATAATCTCAAAAAGTAGCTTGGTTGGATAGAATCATTCATTCATTGTATAAACATCAATAGAGCACTTACCATATGCCAGTCATTGTTGTCTGTGCTAGGGACACGAAAGTAAGTTGCTTCTGTTATCTGTTACTTAATTATTTGGAGGTCAGGAAAGACCTCATGAGTTGAAGAACAAGGCCACCAGAATTTCAAAAGTGGGAATAAGCTATCTTGGTGAAGAGCAGGGAGTTGTATGCTCAACCCAACAGAATCTAACTTCCTCAGGGCAGAGAACTTGTTTTCTACTGCTTTATCTCCATTACCTAAAGCTGGGCCTGGCAGGTAAAAGTCAATTAAGCATGGCGGAAGCAAGGGTGGTGGAAGTAAATCCCGAGGAATAGCCTGAAAGTTGAATGAACACACAAATAAATATACTTAACAGAAGTAACAATTCCACCTGGAGAGTAATGAAAAATGAGGTAATTATATAGGGAATACAAACAAAGGGGCTTGAAGTACCCAAGATGGAGTTTTGACTTACTAAAGATCAAGTTTGTTATGCTATTTAAAACATCAACAAGTCCTGGTGTAAGTTTTCTGAGCAAGTGTTATTTTAAAATTACCTCCTTTAAAGTCCTTAACCGTAGACACAGAACAGTAAAGCATGGGCCTGTCTGAAGAATAGATTACTTCTTGGAGATCCTTACACAATTCACATGTTGAAATTATCTATCCAATTCTTACTTCATTAATTTCACATGTACTGAATGACTGACGAAATCCTGGGTAATTGTTTTTTTCTTCACCTCTGGGATGATAAAAACATCAATGGGCTCTTCTGGGTCCTTCTACCCAGCAAAGCAGTGACCCATCAGGCTTAGCAGAGGGCTCTTAAAAACAAAACAAACAAATAAACCCTGCTTTTAATTCCTAATCGAAGTTAGGGGGCCCAGATGGAAAGCTTCAAGGACAACTTTTGTTTGCCAGCTTGTCTGCAAATGTGGAGGTTTGAAAATGGCTAAAGGAGTTTAAGGGAAACTTAAACTTGTTAAGTTTCTCTTTTGCAAATAATGAAGTGTGTCTGTCTCTTGAGTTGACGGCGGAAAACATTCCATCCACCAGTGAGTGATTAGACACACATGTAATTAATGGTCTGAATTCCAAAAAAAGAGATGAAACTCATTAATAAATCATTAGGCATTGTGAGTTTTTATTTTTTCCACTTCCTCCTACCACCCACATGCTGGTGGCAAAGGAGTCTCTAGCTATTATTTTTAACATGTAGAGTTTGAAAGGCTCTAAATCTCTGCAATTAAGCAAGCACTGAGACCTCACAACTAAGGAATTATTAATAATGCTAATTGTAAGGACCTTTATCTTTCTCCCTAAAGTGGGAGTTCTGAGGCGTTCTGCTAATTTTTCTAACAACTTATTTTAGCAGGATCTATTTTTATTTTGGTTCAGAAAATCATGCTTTATGTGTTAAAGTTAAGCAGCTCTAAATTAGAGGTGGAGCCTTGTAATTGAAATCTGTTCCTCTAAGCACCAAGTGCACTCTCAGATAGCTAGTTAATGACACTTTGGAAATGACTCTCAGGCTTTCTCCAAATCCTGAATCAGATTCCCAGCTAACTGAAAGCAGAAAGCCAGTGAGCAGAGACGGGGGCCTCCAGCATAGCTGCTGGTTTTGACCTGTTTCTAGTTCTCTAACTCCTTTCCATCAGCCTGACTGCAATGTGCTGGCTCTCTCAGGGCACGGATGTCCCCCCTCACACTGTTGCATGGGTAGCTTTCAAGTACTTTTTGAAAGCAGATGTCCATGCCTCTCTCAATCTCCTCAATCTCCCTAACTCCATCGAAGAAAAAAAATAAATGTGCTACAGTCCCTTACATCCAAAGAGAGGTAAAAACCCCAAAAGGTTATGGATTTCCCTTGTTGACTGCTTACAGGATAGTTCAAAGTGCTTCCTCACTCCCTCTTACTCCTACTTTCTAAGATAATGGAGTTTTTCTCTGATCAGTTTGACTTTTACCCAATTAGACCTTTGTTACTACATATGAATACACAGTGTAGGACTTAATGACAAACCTTTGTATTTGCAGAATTAGAACTAGTATTTAACCTTTAGTAAATTACAGTGGTACATAGCATTGGGGTTCAGGAAGAAGAGAAGTTGAGAGAGGGGAGATACTTCCTACTCTGAAGGCCACAGCCCATTCTTTAAAAAGATCATTTCCAAAAATGTGTCCACACTTAACGTTGAATTGTTGAGGTAGAAATGCATACAGAATAACTTGAGTGAATTTACAGCGAGGTTCAATGTGCTAGTCAGCATTTATTTTGGGACCCATGGTCAGGGATGCTAATTGCTGGAATGTGCTAGAAACATTTGTATTCATTCCATACAACTTTGCTTTCAAATCTTCTATAGCAGCGTTGTGTACTATTGCCTTCTAGCTGTCAATATCACTGACTTTCACCAGAGATCTAAAAATAGCTATCCCAAGTATCCCTACTCCTTAAATTCTTTTTGTCTATTTCTTTTCTTTTTTTGGAAGCATGAATATGTTTTATTTGATTATTTTTCTTTTGTTAGTGAAGCTTGTCTATATCTTTATACCTGTTAAACAACATGCAAACTGCATGTAGAATAGGGTCTGGCAAATAGGAAGCACTATATACACGTTAGCTCTTATTACTCATTTTTTCTTATGTGGCCTTCTTCTGTGGTATTGGCCCATGAAGCCCTGCGTCATCAAGACAAGGATCATAAGAGGTATCAGTAATAAATTATGGGAACAAATACAATATGATGATTTCTTACTTTTTTTTTTTTTTTTTTTGAGACGGAGTCTCGCTCTGTCACCCAGGCTGGAGTGCAGTGGCGTGATCTCGGCTCACTGAAAGCTCCGCCTCCCGGGTTCACACCATTCTCCTGCCTCAGCCTCCCAAGTAACTGGGACTACAGGCGCCTGCCACCACACCCGGCTAATTTTTTTGTATTTTTAGTAGAGATGGGGTTTCACTGTGTTAGCCAGGATGGTCTTGATCTCCTGACCTCATGATCTGCCCGCCTTGGCCTCCCAAAGTGCTGGGATTACAGGCGTGAGCCACTTACTCCTTTTTACAACTCTCAAAGCACCATTTGAATACAAAGCTCTTTTGTAAACAAAAAGTTTTCTGTGAAGAATAAGAAAATGACCCTAAGAATTAGACAAAACACGAAGCTATCACCCTGAACATTTTTCTTTTTTGTGCATGCATTTTAAAAATGGGACTATATCTTGTACTTTTTACCCATGAATTATGAAGTTTTGCTTTTTAAAAATGATAAAATTTAAGTTGTAATTTTTTTGCACTTTTCCTTTTCCCCTAGTTAGCCACTGGGAAAATAAGAAGCATGAAGTCTATGTAGGGACTCTCACGTACGAAGTGAAATAATCTAATAAATGTCTTTCTCCAAGAGAGATCTCCCAATACCATAAAATAAATCAATCAAGTAGATAAAAATGATGTTGTAGATGATGTCTGCTAGCAGCTCTGATATTTACAATTGATTCCAAATTATTTTCAATACAAATATATTATAAAAATTACCGTGTTGATGTGGACATCCTATACACATTCACCTGGAAGGGGTTTTTAAGAGGTGATGATGAAAATCCTTCATTCCTGAGGAAGGAGCATTATCAAATCATTCCAAACTCTTGGTATGAGATTTTTCAGCTTCTCCTAGTAATTTGTTTTAGTATTCAGCACCTCTCACTGTCAAAAAATTTTTCCCGATATTGCATAGACCTTTTATGTTATCATGGAAACTCACTTGTAATCCTGCTGCCTGTGGAATAAGAAAATGTGCTAAAAGCCCTTTTCATTCTTTGATCCTCTTGTTAACTTATTATTTTTTCTCTTTCCAGATTCATCATTTTTCCCAGAAGCTGTTACCTTTCCTCACAGATCTAATTGTTCAGCTGTTAATTAGCATCCCTGAGACTGTCTTCGGAATTGTTTCAAGTTTTCTCAATCTTTGCTCCTAAAAGTGGGGTGGGCCTCTGGACTCCTCACATCTGTGTCATCTGGAAACTTGTTAGAAATGTAAACTCCCAGGCCAGAACTTGCATTTTTACAAAGTCCTTTGATGATGTGTATACACACTAATTTTGGGGAAACATTGGTCTATATATTTACATAACTAGAATTATAGACTACACTATAGTCACTTTAGAATAAAGTAGAAATCATAACATTTCCATTCTATTGTCGTTCAGGGGAAAAGTTTATGGTGTTTTGTGTGGATTAAACATCTAAGATTGGTGAGGCAAGGTCCACTTCATTCTTTGGAAGTGTTCTTACCTATGATTTAGTTTTACCTATTAACTAGCATTCTACAGTTTATAACTCACCCCATTTCCATGATCACACTATTCTAATTATCACTTATTAAGTGAATTTCCTAGGATTATGATGTATTGCCTGTAGTGAAAAATAACAGGAAATTATGACTCTTTCCAGCAGATTCTGCTTGAGGAATTGCAGTCCAGCTTTCTGTACTCCATATTTTTCCTCTCTGAGATGGAAAACGTATACTCTAAAGAATGTACACAATTTCTTTAAGGCCAGAATATATTGTAAAGTTGTCTTAAATATTGAATCAAGGATCATTTCACTGCTCACCTACTTTGTAGGTGAGGGTTGGGCCTTATTTAAAGTTTTTCTTTCCTATATTGAGCCCCTCCTTACTTCTTACTATCCTCTTTACTTCTTTACTACTTACGATTCAGGGATAGAATTTCACCCTAAAATTCTACCCCTGAATATCTCTCCCACTTATCTCCATATTAATGAATGTCATAACCATCACTCTTTGAGAGAATAAGGTTGTCCTGGTGACTGACAAGAGAACAAATATGAATTTATTCCCTGCAGATTTTTCTTTTTCTTTCTTTTTTTTTTATAACGCCTTCATTTGCACCAGAATTTTACAACCAAGCCATTTCATTTGTCAACACAGCCATGTTTACCTTTCATCTGTTTGGGGTCATGAATTCACAGATGCAAAATGGTTAATCATCTTGTCAGTGTGGACAAATCGTGCATAGTAATCCACAAAAATGGTGTATTTGGGACCCCAGGGTCTGTGTTCATTCATTTGCCTACACAAACATTGGGGTGTGTTTCCTTTAAGCTTCACTGAGCAGTCACCATTTTTCCCCTTCTTTCAGCAGTACATGTTGCTGATTTCTCCTGATGTGTGAAAATTTTCACAGCTGTATGCAAGAGACATTCATGGAACTGAAGAGCTTTTTGTCCCTGACGACTAAAGTCAGAATAAGGAATTCAATAAAGAATAAAGAAACCCAGTTTTTCCTGCTCTGTGAGAACAAGACTGTGAACTTTGTAGTCTTACTGGCTGTAGGTCGAAAGACAGGTAATTTAGATGTTTGTGAGCCCCTGCCAAAGACAAAACTTAAAGATGGAAAAAAATAACTATAGTAGTACAACACTCACACTTATAATTCCGATTTTTTAAAGTAGTGCCACTTTATAACCTGCTGATTTTTTTTTTTTTTTTTGAGACAGAGTCTTGCTCTGTCACCCTGGCTGGAGTGCAGTGGCGTGATCTTGGCTCACTGCAACCTCCACCTACCAGATTCAAGTGATTCTCCTGCCTCAGCCTCCAGAGTAGCTAGAACTACAGGCACACACCACCACACCCAGCTAATTTTTGTAATTTTAGTAGATACAGGGTTTCACTATGTTGGCCAGGCTGGTCTTGAACTCCTGACCCTCAAGTGACCCGCCTGCCTCAACCTCCCAAAGTACTGGGATTACAGGCATGAGCCACCATGCCTGGCCTTCTGAGCTTTTTAATATTAAATAATTAAGTGGCTCATAATTCTCATAAATTACTATTTAAACCTTCCAGAAATGTAGTCACTCTCACATTTGTGCCATAAATCAAGGATCAATAAGAGCTAATAATGATTTCTGTGTCCAAACAAAAATACAAACAAATAAACTGTTGGTGTGCTCATTTTGAATAATTTCTCGTGAGCACTCCTTCGTTGCATGTTTGTGACTTTCTATAGCCTTTGAGGATGGGTTTTCTTATGAATTCCAGGCTTATTATTGGTATTTCTGGATACCATGGGAATAATTAATGTTTTATTGATTGTGTTTATACTAATCTAACAAAAACTTGCTTATTTACTATCAGGGTTAGGATGCATCACTTTTCAGTCTTCTAATAAGTGATAGTCTCAACCTCTTTTCTTTTGCATGACATAAGGATGACAAGATAAGAATCACACTACTGAAAATTGTCTTGGGCCGTAAGAGGAGCTTGGCCTAAGCAGAGGATAGTGGGAAGTTCTTTGAATAGAATACACTTAGCTGAGCTGATGAGAAGGAGGTAGCGGCAGAAAAAGTCTTGGCACTGTTATTAAGACATCAAAAATATGATTACCACCAATGATCTATGAGGAATTTGAGAGAAGAGAAAAAAAGGCGAAAGGCCTGAACTGAACTGAACTAACACTCTACTTATTCCTAGACCCAGAATGAGACAGGATTCTAGAAACTGAAAACCAGCAAGCATGAGGTTTATCCCCGGCAAAACCAAGCTTCTAGAATAAGTTGTTCAATAAACAATTCATGATGCAGTTAGGAATATTTGAGTCATGGTAACTCGATGCATATTCATTGCTCAGTGAGTTGACTCAATGTCATTTAATTGCTCAGTATAAATTCTACACAGAAAAAAATGGAGAAATGGCAGACAAACTCTGTCTTTATTTCCCTGAGGAATTTGGCCTCCAAATTTAAATGTTTAAGTCTTTTATGATATCCTTGAGTATAAGATAGATTGGGTGAATGACGTCTGAATTTTTTTCTGGTTAAAACTTCATGAAGAATATGAATGTTCTGGTAAATGTTAATATTAAGCAAGGGCCAGAAAGCCCTAAAATTTTATAGTGGGTGGTGTGGACACACCATCCAGATACCACACTGCAGGACCAAGGGTCTTATTCCCTCAGCTGCCTGGAGTGGTGCCTGCTAAGGGCACACAGCTGAGTTCCCCAACACAAATTTCCCTAGGCTGAAGGAATGTGACTCACCCCAGATAGTACTGCTGGCAATGCTCCAGGTCTGCTCCCTCCTTAGGCAGAGCCTGCATCAAATCATAGGTGACACCATTTTAGCTTTAGACTTCTGTGTGATTCACTGAGGCCTGTCTTGCAACTGCATTTCAGTTCAGCTTTTTCTCTTCTCTCTCCTGCTTCCCTCATTCTCTTATACATTTATTTCTCAAGAGCAGTCTCTTGTGCATAACCGTCTATGTGCAAATCTGTAAATCATCTTTTATTTTCTAGGGAATCAAACCTACAAAAGTTGGCGTGAGCAATGGTCCTAGAAAGCAGATTCTACAGTAGGATTTTAGAGACAGATCTCTTGCTTATCAGGTGGTCATAAAGACCTGCCACTGGCAGTAGGTTGAGTACTTAAAGCCCTCAGCATGGTGTAGCTACGCAATTACTAAAACTTTCACCAGTGACCAGCTGGAATTGGATACCAGAGGATGGAAATACACTGGTGGTGGAGTATGTCAGGCATTTGAAAGACTGGAGGAAATAGTAAATATAAAAGGTATGAAATCTGATAGTTATTAATGAGAGCTATAGGGGCATTAAAGAAAGATGTTGAAAGACAGAGAGATTTACAATGAATTAAAAGTACAGTATGAAAGCCAGAAAACCTTTGTGGCAGTATACAAACAGACTTCCATCTCTTGAAGCAGGAGGACAGAAAAAGCTGAGGATTCAGGCTCAAGAGACTTAATCATAAGGTCAGCAGAGCTACAGAGAAAGTTGAATTCTCAATCCTGGAAAATCACCTATACCAAGATCAAAAGCCTAGTTAAGAAAGAGTAGGATCTTGAGACTTGATAAGGACATCAGGGTTGATGCTTTCAAATCTTCAATCCCCATATTCCTCTGAGCTCTCTGGACTTGCAAAGTAGACCACTGCTCCATGTTACAAAGCCACTGTTCCCTTCCTAATTAAAGGCACCGCAAAGGCTTTTTTGCATGCACCTTTCCCACCATGACTTACCCCTACTTACCTTCCTGGCCCCAGTCCAAAAACTAGAACTAAGTCACAATATAACCAGATTGGAAATGTGCTGAACCTGCTGAAGAAGAAATGGACTGTTTCCCAAAGGAGCTGCCAACATATATCAGTAAGATACAGGAGATCACAGAACTTGATCCTGAGGATGTGAACTAACAGATACGGAAGATGAAATGGGATAAGGAAGGGCTTATCAATATGGAGTGGCCAAACATTCTGGAAGACAATGCCAACAGGCTTTTAGGGTGGCTTATGTAAGTTTGAGAAATAGGTGACCCATAGTAAGTGAAGGAATTGAAAGACTCAGAGAAGAGAAAATCCCAGAGATGAAAAACTAGTGAAGGTTAGCTAACCCAAGTCCACTATGTTCCATGGGAAAACCTTTATCAAAAGGATAAAGAATGCACTGCTTCGTGGGGCCATGGCATCATTGAGAAGTTCAGAGATGGTTCTTCTCTGCAGTCTAGCACTAAAAATGAAAGATAATGTTACAGAACTTGGCTCACTGATAGCAATGGAAATAAAAGGATCCTGAAATAAGAGAGGCCAGGTGATGACACATAACACCACAAGCAAGATGGGCCCCATTATCATAAAGAACAGCAAAGTTGGAGTAGCAGCCATAAGGTCCTGAAAAAAAACGTGTGAAGTCGGTTAAAAGAATGCTGGTGGCAAAATACATGAATAGCAAACAAGAGACTTAGTCACCCTCTACAATCAAAAGAAATTATAGTCTCCAGATATTTGAAAATTAAATAATATATTTCTAAATAACTAATGGATCAAACAAGAAATCAAAAAAAGAAATTATAAAATATTTTAACTGAATTAAAATGAAAACACAACTTATTAGTGATAAAAAGAATGAACTGTTGATGGAAGGAACAACATGGATAAATCTCAAATTATTCTATGTGTAAGAAGACAGACGGAAAAGGATATATACTGCATGATTCCATTTACATAAAACTCTAGATAATACAAACTAACATACAGTGACAAGATGCAGATCAGTGGTTGTTTGGAGAGCAGGAAGGGTAGGAGGGAGAGATTGCAAAGTGGCACAAGAAAATTTTTGGATGTTATTATCTGTTTATTATCTTTATTTATGATTATCTTTATTATTTATTTATAATTTATTAATTATTTATAATCATCACAATTATAATTGTGATGTTTTCCTGATTGTATACATACGTCTAAACTTATAAAATTGTATACTTTAAACATGTACAGTTTACTGCATGTCAATTATATCTCAACAAGACTATTAAAAATAAATAAAGGCCATTCTACAGCTCTAATAGGTGGCAGTTTCCTGATAATGTGTATGTGAGAGGGACAGTGAATCCCTTGGTCATATGCCCAACATTGCACCTCCTTTGCTGTAAAGTGGAACCCTGAGTCTAAGGGAATATTACTCAGGATCCTGTGTTTGTTGTTAAGGCACTCTGAAAGACATTAGAAAGTAGCACTGGCTGAGTCAAGCAAGAAAGACAAATTCATAACTGAAATGTGTGTTAATCTGGTGAAGATAAATCACTCTCCTTTGTAGAGTAGGAGGGACCAATGTAATCAAATTATCACCAAGTACCTAGTTAGTCTCCTGGAGAAGTTGTTGTATACCAGAGACTTAGCATTGGTTTCTGTTGTTGTCAGGTTGGGCATTTGGCAGTGGTAGTAACTTGGATGGCCTTGGTGAGTGGGAGCTCATGCTGCTGATTGTATGCATAGCTTCTGCCTCTGCCTTCCTGGCAACTCCATTCATATACCCATTATACCAGCTTTTGGGTGGCCAATGACAGAAGCTGTTTGAAGTCAATCTACTGAGTTATTTTGTCTGCTTCATCATTTAGATCATTTTCATAACTCGTGCCCAATCCCTTAGGCCTATCCATATATCTCTTACCCAGTTGTCCTGATCTCTGATCTTCCTAATATCTTGCCTTCCTGACCCTCATATATAAGCCAAGCCATTTGCTTGTACACACAAATACTCTTGAGCTACTTTTCTTTCACACAAAGTGGATAATCAAATGCATCATATGAAGTTCTGCCAATTGAGGGGATTTCCCTTAATTATGTACTTCAAGGCCACCCCTGAGTAGAGGTTTGTACATATTGGGCTTGCACCCAACGATACCAAAGTTAACCTTTTTTCTTCCACTTTCAGTTGCTTAGAGGGACATGCACATTTTACCATTGGTTTGAGCCAAAGAAGAGTCACTGGTGCAAAAATGGTGGATGACATGTGATTCTGGTCCACCTGGTCATGCAACATTCTTGAAATCCTTGGCCCTACCTGGGCCTAAACCTGGTATTTACATTTAATGTATTTATTGATATGTTTAGGTTTGAGTTTGTCTTGTTGTCTTTTATTTATCCTATCTGTTCTTAGTTGCCTTTTTCCTTTTTGTCTACCTCTTTTGGATCAATATTTTTATGCTTTCATTTTGTTGGTGTATTAACTATAATGCTTTATTTTGTTATTGTAGTGGTTACTTTAGAGTTTATCACCTACACCTGTCACTTATCACAGCCTACCTTCAAGTGATATTGTGCCACTTCATGTTCATCACGAGAGCCCTGCAATAATGTACATCGATTTCTGGACTTTATGCTATGGTTGTCATGCATTTTATTTTTTACATATGTTATAAACACCATGATAGACTACTATTTTTATTAGCTTATGATCTTTAAAAAGATTTAAATAAAAATTGGAATACCACTTACATACCATGTAATTACCATTTCAGGTTCTCATTCTTCCTTTGTACAGATCTGAATTTTTATCTGGCCTAATTTTCCTTCCAGATGAAAGACTTCATTTAACATTTCTTGTAGTGTAGGTCTGCTGGTGATGAATTCTTTTAGCCTTTGTATGTGCATAAGCATCTTATTACCCTTTTCTTGAGAAATATTTTTGCCAGGTAGAGAATTCTAGGTTGACAATTATTGTTTTCTTTCAGTAATTTAAACATGTTGCTTCACTGTCTTCTTGCTTTTGTAGCCTCCAACAAGAAATCCAATGTAATCTTTACTTATCTTCCTCTGTATGCAACATGTCTTTTTCTCCTAGCTCCTTTTTAAGATGTTCTCATTATCACTGGTTTTGACCAATTTGATTATGACCTGCTTTGATGTTGCTTTCCTTATGTTTATTTTGCTTGGAATTTACTGAATTTCTTAGATAGGTGGTTTCATAATCCTAATTAAGTTTGGATAGTTTTTGACCATTATTTCTTCAAATATTTTTCTTCTCCATCCTCTTTATTTGGGGGCTCCAATCACTCATATATTAAGTCACTTGAAGTTGTTCTGATGGCAGTGGCCCTTCAGAGGTGTGGCAGGAGCTCCCTGGGTGCCACTGCAGCCCAAACTTCCACTGCAGGCCAGAGCCTCCCACTCCATGGAGCAGGCAGGAGCCCCACACAACCCTACAAACCATAGATGCAGACTCAGGCATCCCTGCCCTCATGGGGGCCCAAGAAGTCTCCCTACTTTTGCAGGCTTGAAAGTGCCTGCTTCTGCTGCCTGGCTTCTCCCTGCTATTGGTGCCCTCCCCACCCTAACCTTGGAGAAGTCCGGCAGAACCTGGGTGTCATCAAAGGCAGCAAGAGGCAGATAGGTTCCTGGGCAGAAGGGAGCGGTCCCCAGTAAGGCCCCACCTTCAGGCCAGGGAAAGCTTGAAGGCTGGGGGCCCAGCTGCCAGCCCTGTGGACTAGGGTGGGGACTTATGGTGCCTTTTCCAAGGCACACATGGCCACCCCTGGATCAATCTGTACACATTTCCTCCCTGCTGAGGCCCTAGGCTCAGCCAGAGCAGGCAGAGGATGGAGAGGGCGGAGAGAAGTTGGGACAACCAGCTGCAGTAAGGAGCTACCCTCTCCACTGAGAGCTGCAGACAGCCAGATGACCTGCCAGTAGAGAGGAGCCACCCTCTCCAGGGCCTCCTCTCTGCTGAAAGCTGAATACTCCATGAGATTACCTGCTTGCAGAGAGGAGCTACCCACCATGGGTCTCCTTTGAGCTGTTCTAACACTCAATAAAGCTCCTCTTCATCTTGTTCACCTTCCACTTTTCTGCATATCTCATTCTTCCTGGACACAGGATGAGAACTCACAGGTGAAGAACTTAGGCAAAGGTGCCACCAGCCACAGAAGTTTCTGGCCAGAAAATCAACACCCTATAGATCCCATAACCGTTCCACAGCTCACTGATGTTCTCTTCATTTTAAAAATTTTTTGGACAGTTTCAGGTGCTATGTCTTTAGGTTCACTAATCATTTTTTCTGCAATGTTTAATCTTCTGTCAGTCTCATCCAGGTTATTTTTCTTCTCATTGTTTTCATCTCTAGAAATTTTATTTGTATTTTAAAATACATTTCATATCTGTATGGGATACAATTATAATGACTGTTTCAGGGTCCTCCTCTGCTAATTTTAATGTCTATGTTCATTTGATTGATTTTTCTCCCCATTATGGGTTGTGTTTTCTTACCTCTTTTTATGCCTTGCAATCTTTGTTTGGATGTCAGACGTGAATTTTACCTAGTTAGGTGCTGGATAATTTTCAATTTCTGTAAATCTTGAACTTTGATCTGGGCTGCAGCTAAGTGACTTGGAAACAACTTGATTATTTCAGGTCTTACTTTTATGACTTGTTAGGATGTCCACAACAATGCTCAGTATAGGACTTATTATTTTCCACTACTAAAGGCAAGACCTTCCTGAAAAGTCTACATAATGTCCTGTTAATTATGAGTTTTTCCAGTCTGTCTGGTGTGAGCAAGTACTATTTCTGGCCCCATGTGAGCACCAGACATTATTATCTCCAACCTTTTCAGATGGTTCTTTTCCCAACATATACCTGCACTGCTTAATACTCCACTGGATACTGAAAGGGGACCCTCTGCAGACCTCCAGCATATTCTTTCTATGAAGCTCTCTCCTCTTGGATCTTCTGTCTTATAAATTCTAGCTGCCTTGATCTATCTAGATTCTTGGCTTTATTGCTTCAACTCAGGGAGTTTGGCATGGCTGTCTGTCTGTTCCCCTTCCCTGTACCAACTGAAAACTGTCTCAAGGCAGTAAGCAGGGGAAATCACATAACCCATCATGTTTATTTTCTGCCTCTCAGGGATCACTTTCCTTTGTTTTTGACATCAGTGTCTTAAAAACTGTCTGATGTATTTGTCTGGTATGTTTGTTTCAGGAGAGAAGGTTAATATGGTCCTTGTTATTCCATCTATGTTACCTGCTAAATCAATAACTATCATATTTCATAACATATCAATAGATACAATAAATGGATCTGGGAACAAAAAGATAGATAGAAGTTAGAGTGCCTCGGCTTAATGTAATTCTTGGTGACCCATTTGGAGAATTTTGCTATTCACGTCCACAAATCTGGGCTTGGAAGTTTAGAGATGTTGAACATTTCTACCAGGATACATTGCAAAAATCCTACAAAATTCTAAGCTATGGCTCCCACTCTGTTACTTTGAGCTCCTTGCATGAAGAGACCAGCATTTAAGAAAAGTCAATATCATCCTCATGGTAGTAGCTGATCATGATCATCAGGAGGAGGTAAGGTTGCTCCTTATACAATGAAGGCAGGGAGAAATTGGCTTGGAAAACACGTAATTCACTGGGAGCACTCTTGATATGCCTCTTCCCAATTTTCATAGTAAACAAAGACAGCAGTCATGGTCTGGGAAGGGCAAGGTAATCACGGGCTGTATGTAACACATGGATGAGGAGATGAGTCAGATGACTCAGTGAACAATTGGATGTGAGGTGTGAGAGAAGATTTAAAGATGACTGCAAGACTTCTGGCCTAAGCAGCTAGAAGAACGGAGTTGCTATTTCCTAGGTTAGGAAGGACATTGAGAGAAGTAGGCTTCAGGGGGATTGGAAGTTTAGTTTTGGACATGTTGCTTTTGAGATACCTAATAAACATCAAGCTAGATCTTTCAAATAGGCAATTTGATATGAGCAATGGCATTAAGAAAATGCTTAAAAGTTACTTAAAATATTATTACAAAAAAATACAAAGACTTCTCAGAGTACTTCTTGAGTTTGGAGAGAGTGTGTGTCTCTCTCAAACCATACAGGGCATGCCATATTTGGGAAGCCAGAACTCATCTTCATGTCTCATCTGCCCTTTATTTGCTACATCTGCACTCATATTTTCCCCCTTACAACCGCTCCCTTTTTCTTCACCTTCTACCACCCTTGACTTTTCAAGGGAAGGATTACAAATATTCTTTCAAGCAAGTATTCTTTGCCCATTTTGGGTGTCTAAGAAGGTCTGTGGTGATGGCTCTGAGCCAAGGAATTTTTCCAAGAAACAGAACATGTGCTTCCTTGGGCATGGTGTCATTCAGCACAGAAAGAAGCTTGATCAGACACAAAACAGAACAAAACAACCTCCCACCACCTCTTCCTCTAGAACACTTTTTCTCCTCCTTTTCTTTGTTACCCACTACTTTACAGATCTAATGCCATCTCCTGGAAACTCTGGGAGGTTTCCATATCAAGATGTGGTCATCAAATCTTTGCACAGCAGCGCATTGGTGAGAAGACCGGGAGCTTGAGCGGGGTTTTGCATTCCCAAGCTTTAGTTTTTCAACATCTATAAAATGAAGAGTTTGGACTAGATCATTTTCAAAACATTTCCAACTCTACAATTCCATTAAGTGTAAAATAATTTAAATGGGTCAAGAAATTTTAATGTTAATTTGAACCAAATGCAAAACTAGGCATAGTTTATATCAAGCTCTAATTATAATCATCTAAGAACTGGATTAGCAACCAGAAAATTCTTGGCACTCTTGAGCTCAGCAACAATGACCTTTTAGCTTTGGCAAGTACCCTGAACTGTGGTCTCTGAAGAAATAAGCAAGAAAACATTTACCTACCTCATGGGAGTCTTTGAAAATTTTATTTGTTAATTCTATTTAAGTGCTTTGACTCAGCAAAGCTTAATAATAGGGCATCAGTACTAGGAGTTATTATTTAGGTTTATAAGATTGGGTTTCCATTTGATGTGCAGAATGGTTTCTGGGTTCTTATTGTGTAGGGCAGGCAAGGATGCCAAAAGCTTTCGAACTCCACACAGAGTTGCCCTTTTTAAAAAATTAACATTCTATAAATATCAATCATTGAATCAACTTTTAAAAATAAACAAATTTATTTCAACAGTGAGTGGAAATTATTTTTATTAATATTAAGATTATTCTTCTCCCATGATAATAACTATTAATATACTAAGAATAACCTCCTGTTTATTTGGGCACATGGGAATTTCTGAAAACTATCAGAAAGACTCACTGGGAAGGGAAAAAAATCCAAGAATAGAGTGAAAAGAAACTATTTTGAAAGGGTTTGTTTTCCCATGTAGAGTTAAACTACAAATAATGCCAAAACTAGAAAACCTGGAGAGTGAGAAAATAAAAGCTCAAACTGAATGTCTTGGTCATTTATGTAAGTGATCAAAATTTGGTCATCCGATGTAAAAATAGCCTAAGAGAACTTATGAGAATGTATTAATTAGTTAAGCATATAATTTCATATACCTAAGTAAAATCATACAATAAAACACTTTTTCAAATTACCACACAGAGAAACATTGCAATTTCAAATAGTTGTCTCAAATGAAAAATTATGTTATTACTTTATAAATGTACTTTTGCAAGCAATATGTTTGCCACCTGCAAAACACTGGCAAAACTTTTAGTACAATACAGAAAGGTATGTGTTTTCCAGCAAGACATAATTTACATATGTTTTTCCTAACACAGTTCATTGATAAGAGAACATCTTTGTGGAGTTCTTAAATACATAAGCAGAAAGCAGAAGAGGGTGGCATAGCATGAGGTGGTGACATATTTAAAAAAGTAATCATTGATATCTTCCAGTTTATGTTTCTGGATTAGCAGGAAAAAATCAATTTAATTACATTTCTTTATAAATAAATTTAAAAGCTAAGTTCTCAACAAGAATATGAGCTTTAAACCAAATGAAAAACCCCCTTTTGATCATATGACTGGCCATTTATCTGTCACCTTCCGAATTTTCATTAAATAAATAGGGTGTCATTTTATGAAGAATACATAGATTACGTTTATGTAGTAAGGTGTACATTCGACTGTGAAAATCAAAACAGAAGTAGCAGATGGTTCTGCTACAACCCAAGAGACCACTCACTGAGCCAACTCAGAATGAAAACCTCTTTTATCCAACATGAAGATATGATATTTGGAATTCCTGCCCTAATACTTATCTAAATATCAAAATAGAAGAGAATGGGAGAGGTGGACTGGCACAAATTGACATCATCGACATCCCAACCATTGTTCATTCATTTGTGCTCGCCCCAGGCCAGAAACAATAAAATGGTCAGATATCTCAAGAGCAACGACAACGCATAGTGTAAGCACACTTCTCATTAGCTATAATGACTCATTTACACCCAAAGTCTCATTCAAACTGATAGGCTAAAACCTCTTTCTTTCACATTTTCAGAAGAATATTGATGTGTCTCTGTTTTAAGAAAACATGCTATTTAAATTAAAACTGTCTAAAAATATAAGAGATTTTTCTTCATGTTACAAACAGTTTTCATATTACAAAAGAGATCATCTGAAAGCTGTATTTACAACATAACAATTTATCAGCCCAAATGTAGAAATACTATAGCTCAATTATCGAACTCTTTACCAAAGATCAATGTATCTAGACAAGAGAAGTGGATTTAAAGAAGTGACTGTTTCCCCCTTAGTCTTACTGGAGGATTATTTCCACTCAACGATTCACCAGGGAATAGATAAGGGTCAGTTCTTTTCTTAATCAGTCCACCAGACTAGGACTACGGATTCATGTCTCCTACTCATTGAAACAAAATTTGACTACTAAGAATAAAGTCAATACATGCCTACGTTCATTGTAAAGATAGTCAAAATATAAATAGTATGGGAAGATAAATGTACTCTCTCTTCTACAGGACTGCTATCTAGTTGCACATGAATCTTTTTTTCCTCAGTGCTTATACACAGATGACAGTGGCAGATACTGTCAGTGCTCTCCCCATACCTGCTCTGATCTCCTTAAAACGCTCATGCACAACAGCTCCAAATGTGTTTTACTGCTCACAGCCAGAACTTGCATCTCCTTGTCGGAGGGCTGTCCTGGCTGCCAGAATTCTCTTTGTCTGCATGCACAGACAGTCAGAAGTGCCAGAATTCATGTCACCTCGGGTGCGCTCTTAAACATTGACCGATTGTGGCAGGGTAATACTCCAACTCCCTTCCCCCTAATCAGGACATTTTGAAGTGTGATCTATACTGTTTTCTGAGATCCTCCAGGAGACTGAGCTAGTTACCCTCTTTAAAACACCCTGGCATGGCCTCTCTCCCTTCCTGGTCACACATCCCCACTCCCTTCCCAATTTTTCCTAGAAACATTTCCTAATAAATCACTTCCATATGGCTCTGCCTCAGATTCTACTTCTGGAGAATCTAATCTAAGACAGCTGGTACTAGATGTGGTCATAGGAAGTGGACTCTCAGGAAAGGATTCTTGAGTTGGATCAGTTGCTGACCAGATGGCAACAGGAATTAATTCCATTGTTGGAGGTAAATCAGGTGAAGATAACCCTTAGCATGCTATAATAGGGTAATTGATAAGAACTTTATCTGTGAATTAGGACTGGATCTTTGGTCTCCTCAATATCCACTCCCACCTCCCTGCAGACCACTAAACCCATGACTAGGGTCAAGTCTCAACATGGATCAACTGGAAAAATACAAGACATGCTATGGTCTGAATGTTTATGTCCCTCTAAAATTTAAATGTTGAAACCTAATCACCTGTGTGATGGTATTAGAAGGTGGGGACTTTGTAAGGTGATTAACCATGAGGAGAAACGGGGTTTTCTAACCTTTTCTAAGCCCATTTTTTTAAATAAAAGAAGCCCCAGAGAGCTGCCTTGCCCTTCTACCATGTGAGGACACAGTGAGAAGGTGCCATCTGTGAACCAGGAAATGAGCCCTTACCAGACATCCAATCTGTTGGCACCTTAATCTTGGTCTTCCCAGCCTCCAGAACTGAGACAAATAAATTTCTGTTGTTTATTGGCTACCCCATCTACAGTATTTTAGTATAGTACCCTAAACAGACTGAAACAGAAGAGAATGAATTATTCACCAAAATTGCTTCAGTACCTAGCTAATATGTATGGGTAGAAACCAAATAAACATGGTTCAGAGAGGATTTTGAGGGTACTAGACTCAATAAAAGGTGCTGGGTAAAACATGAGGCATTGTAAGGGAGCGTTTAGTGATATAGGGACATTTTTCCATGACTTAATGTTCATGATTCAATATTCTGGCAAAAGCATCTGGAGTCAATCCTAACACACTGATAGAGTGGTTCCTGGAAGTCTGGAATAAATGATGTCTCACATTAAATGAGAGAGAAATCTCAGAATGAGCTTATATATTCAGCAGTTTGAAGAACACTTACCTTGGCTCATTAACCTGTGGTGTAAAGGTCATGATGAAAGAAAAGACCAAATGAAATCCCCTAAGACTACTCCCTACCCCTCAACTTGGCCAAGATTGAAGACCAGAAACTACATTATATTCAAATGAAGTGGCAGGGATTAATGCCGCTCTCAAAGATTTAACAAAGATTTCCCAACGCATTTCCTCTTGAGTCACCAATGTGACATACACAAAAATCAACGAATCATGGCAGATGACAGTGGATCACCGAAAGTTTAACCAAGCTGCAATGACCATGATACGTTTACTACAACAGGTTAATACTAACTCTGGTATTTGGTATGTAGTTATGCATCTGGCTAATAAATTATTTCGAACACTTCTCTATACGAAATGTTAGAAGCAGTTCTCATTCACTTGGAATAAACAACAGTACACATTTTTTATCCTATCGCAGGACTATGTTAACTTTCTTCCCACTAATGGGTGGCCTTGTGGTAGGGAAAATACTTCTCATTTGGGCAGAACTTTAAGCAGTACACTCGGTCATCTACTTTGTGGAGAGAAAGACGTGGCCAAAGGTAAAAATATAAATGAGTTCCTTAGTGTAGCAAATAAATTGACTGGTTGATCAGAAACTAGAAGGAAAAAGATTGGAGGATAGGGAAAGAAAAAGCTGGGTGAAAGTCATGTAGATATAACCATATACCTGTAGGTTACTAAGTGTAACAATCTTTGCTTTACATCTAAGTGTTCACCACAGAATCCAATGTAGGGTAGGCACTACACAATTGATATGGTTTGACTGTGTCCCCACCCAAATCTCATCTTGAATTGTAGCTCCCATAATCTCCATGTGTTGTGGAAGGGACCCAGTGGGAGGTAATTGAGCCATGGGGGTGGGTTTTTCTCATGCTGTCCTTGTGATAGTGAATAAGTCCCGTGAGATCTGATGGTTTTATAAAGAGCAGTTCCCTGCACATGCTATCTTGCCTGCTGCCATGTAAGGTGTGCCTTTTTTCCTCCTTTGCCTTCCACCATGGTTATGAGGCCTCCCCAGCCATGTGGAACTGTAAGTCCATTAAACCTCTTTCTCTCTATAAATTACCCAGTCTCAGGTATTTCTTCCCAGCAGTATGAAAATGGATGAATACAACAATGAAGTAGACAGAGTCATCTGAAAGATGCCAGCTAGTCTCTGTCCAGAGTCATTCTAGTGCTTCAGCAATGACCCCCAAAAATGAACCATGGATAAAATAGGAATAGAATAGAAAAGAGAGGAATAGAATAGAATAGAATAGAATAGAATAGAATAGAATAGAATAGAATAGAATAGAATAGAATAGTTGCAGAGATGGAGACTCTGCATCAATCCAATAGCATGAACTCCTATGCTCCAAGGCTGATCCAGCTACAGTTACTGCTAAATGTCCACCCTGTCAACAGCAGAGACAAAAGCTGAGCCCTTGATATGACACCATACCTTGAGGAGACAAACCAGCCTCTTGGTGAAAAATTTATTACATCCAATCCCTTCTACTACAGAAAGAATAAAATTACAGTATTTTGTCCTGACTAGGATAAGCACATATTCTGGAGATGGATTTGCATTTCCTAACAGAAGAACTTTGGCCAGCACCACTATCTGAGGGATCACAGAGCGTCCGATTTACACACCTGGGGTCTCATTTGACTGAAACTACTTCACATCATTTCAAACCAATTGACCCACTTTACATCAAAGAAGATGCAAAAGTGGGCACCATATCACAAGATCCACTGATCCTGTCATATACTATATCATTTCAAAGCTGCTTTTTATATAGAATTTTAGAATGGCTTCTTATGGATGCAATTAAGACACTATCTTAGAAATGATAACCTGTGGGATTACAGCTTCATTATTCAAGTTGAGCCAGTAATCACTGTATGGTGTTGTCCCCAATAAGCAGAGCATATGGGTCCAGGAACCAAGTAGTAAAGTAGAAGTATCTCCTCTCACCATCATATCCAGTGCCTGCTTGGGGGGAATTTAGGCTTCCATTCCTGCAATGTTAGTTTTGGTGTGTCTAGAGGCCATGGTTCTTGCCTAGGGGTGAGGAGGAAAACAATTCCACCAGAGGAAACAAGGGCCCCACTAAACCTAATGCTACAACTTTTAGGTCCTTTTGGACCACTAGTGCTGGTAGACAGATACAGCAAAAAGTTGCTGAACTGCCAGGGGCAATAATCCTGATTATAATGAGAGGGTAGAATTGCTGCTACATAATGTGCCAAGAAGAAGACCATCTGGAACTCAGAACCCACTCAGACATCTCTGGGTCTTTTGCCCTGTTTCAACTACAAACAAGCAATTACAGCAAAAGCATAGTAATCACATCCCAGCCCCTACAGGTATGAATATCTGGATCACCCACTAGGCAAGCCACCAGATCTGCATAAGGGCTGGCCAAGGGTAAACAAAATCTAGGATGAGTGGGATGGGAAATAAGTGATCAGTATCTATCTGCAACAGGAGGGGTTGTAGCTCATTGCACAGACCTTCTTCTTAAAGGTTTTGAGTTTTTCTTTTTTTAGAAATTATGACCAGCTCTATCCTGAAGAAACAATGGAATAAAGTTAACATAAGGCATGAGTAGATCTGTGTGGCAGAGGGTAAGACTGGAGCAGACGCCGTCAGTGTTCCATCCAAATGTCTTTGGATTCAATCATCATTTTCATGTACGATGTCTCCCACTGTGCTTTCACCCACACAGCCTATACCCATGTCTTCATCCAACAGCTGCCCTTAGGCTGTGAGAGCCCACTTAGTCTGCTGGCAGAAAAAGCCTGAAGGACCTAGGAATTTGTGTCATCCCTGAGTGGCAGCCTTTAACCAAGACTGATGGAAATGGGAGTACAGCTCCTCCACCCCCCAGATTCGGATACCTTCGCTGCTTTTCTCAATCAGTGCTCCTCATCTGAATCACAGAAGACACAACATGATTTCAGTGATGATTTTCTCAATTTCCCCAAGGATGGGACAGGACTGATACCATTCTGGATGCATAGAAGAGAAATTAATTCACTCCCCACAGTGGATGGCCTCGGAAATTAGGACTTAATTCTTTAAAATTATTAAGAAATGTTGTCTGAGGTGTGACCTACACCATCTCCAGATCTCCCCTGAGTAACTGAGCCAAAGTTATTCCAGAGGGACTCTACATGAATAGGCTGTGCAAGAAATGTAACTGTCCTTACCTGTCCACCCATCTTAATTTCTGTTTCAAACTCCACCTCACCCCCATCCACTAGGTTTTTGGAAACTCAATGGCATTTTAATCTGGGGTTCTTCCCTCTTCCTGAGGTCATGCTAATTTCCAGGAACCTAAGATAGTACCAATGCATTGATGAGGAGAGGGGAGAGAGAGGTTGTGCTCAATGCCACCTGTCTACGCAGCATACCCTCCCTGACCCTCCTTCCCTTCTTGGTTTCACTTCCCCACCCATCCTGCCTGGTTTTCCCGGGGGTGCTTCCTAAAAAAATCACTTTTGCGCAAGCCCTCATCTCAGGGTCTGCTTACAAGGAATACAACTGGAGACATTCACTTTCTGAACTTCAATTTTGTTGCTGGAACAACAAACATGCATAGAAAAAATAGAGCCCAGGAAATGGCTTCTGCGTCTGGAGATGGATAAGATTTCAGGGTGGTGGCATAGTGGGTGGCAGGAGAGGGTGAGTCTCTCTATGGATACAGAAATTGAAGTTCATGAAGAGGGAGCCTGAATAAATATTGCTTAGAGTTCACAGAATCTACATTTGGCCCAAATCAGAATTTTCCAAAATAGTCCCATAACAAAAATGTGTCAAAGTAAATTGTGTAGAAGTTAAGGTGGCTATTATAATATCAATTTTAAATGCAATCCAGTCAATGATTCCAATTTTAAAATTTCCACTAGCAATTTAAATGCTCCATTTTCAACTTCTTTGTTCCTTTCCCCATTAAAACACTGGATTGTTAATTTTGCAAGTTAACACTTAATAAGAAGAGATTAATGAATAACAGTGAAGTGGTACAAGGAAGAAAACTTTGCTTTCTTTTAACAAGTCCTATTAACTTCTGTTTTTTCCCAGAAGGCTCAAAAATGCCAAAGGTTTACCTTTAAAGTATGAGAGTCTAAACATCATGGTAATTTTGTTCTCTTCCTACAAAAGGTGGCCTACTGTTGTTGTTTTTTAATTATAATTTCCATACTAAAATCTGACTCTCAAGAATGTGTTACATCCAAGGTTGTGTTCTCATATCAACCTTGTACCAGGATCTGGCTTCCAGAGATCCTTCATAAGCTACTGTTCAATAAATTAATAAGTTATGTAACAGGAATAAAGAGAAAATAATCTGTCTATAGCAAGGATGTTAGTCCATGACCTTGGCTGTACAAGAAATGTAACTGTCCTTATCTGTCCAAACATCTTAATTTCTATTTCAAACTCCACCCCACCCCCATCCACTAGATTTTTGGAAACTCAATGGCATTTTAATCTGGAGTTCTCCCATCTTCCTAAAGTCATGCTAATTTCCAAGAATCTAAAATAGTACCAATGCATTGATGAGAAGAGAGGAGAAAGAGATGGTGTTCAATGCCACCTGACAATTCAAAGCAGCATTTGCTGAGGATATTCCTTGTTCCATGCTGTCCTTGTGCTCAATCCTTAAATCTGCTCCACCATACTCCTCTCCTCTGGTGGGATTCACCACCACTCCCAGGCCTTTCTTTGGAGTGGGGAAATGGCAGCACTTTCTTGTGCTACACTGAAGTCAGGAGACTCTCTTCATGAGGTTATGTTAAGCCCTATCTGCCATATACCCTGTAGCCATGTTATCCTTGAGCCTTTGACCATCAAAGAGCTTGAACTAGGAAACAGAAGATGATTCCTCTGCTCCAAGACTCCAAAGAAATGTTTGGCCTTCCCAGATCAAGAGCAGAGTGCATGTCTATATTTCTCTCACTCTCTCTCATTCCCCTCTTTCCCTCCTTTTTTTTCTCTCTCCCTCCCAAACCTCTCAACTTTCTCTTTCTTTCTCTCCACTTCTCCCTTAACAAAGTTCATGAAATTTTTGTGGTAAGTATGTTTGGGATGATAGAGAGACATTAGGGTTAGGAAAATGATGTAATCTAGGAGACTTCTCATGCTTGGAGTTTTCTCCCCATTCTTTGTAAGAGCCAAGATTCTGAAAATGAGAAAGCAGGAGGAAATTCCTGTATTCCTCTTTTTTTTTCTGTAAATACATCCTTTTCTTGAGGCATAAGCAGAGAGCGACCTAGATTAAGGGTGAGGAGTGAGAAATTGGGTTAGGAACTATCAAGAAGAATCATTAGTTAATATTGCACAAACATTATTTCTTATCCTTTAAAGTCAAGCAGAGAAAGCACCATCACTGAAGCTTCCTTCCTTTTCCCCTTCCAATCAAAATTATCCCTGTGTCTTTATTTCACTTCTTTTGTGAAAGACCTACCTAGACTTAACTATCATGTCTTGTGTTGAACTTATTTGTTACTTTCTCCTCTATAGACTGGGAACTCTCAGAAGGCAGGACAAACCTTATTTATCTTTGAATTCTTGGAGCCTAACACAGACCCTAAGATGAAGGGAGCAATCAATAAATATTGGTTGAATGAGGAACATAACTTGTTTTGTTTTGCAGAATCATACTGCTTATGAGATTATAGTGATCAAGTGGCCAAAGTGCATGGTGGTGGTCAATCATACTGACACTAGAAGGAAGCGCTGGCTCTTAACCAATCTGCTTCACTCCTTTCTGTCTCAGTTCACTCATCTTTAAAAGCAGAGACTCTGAAGCCAGGCCGCTGAATTTGAACATTGCTTCTCCCATGTATGAGCTATGCAACCTCTGGACGTTATTTATCCTCTCTGCACCTCTGATTCCTCATCTGTACAACAGAGATTATAGCAGTCCCTGTCTTATAAAGTTGTGCTGAGGTCTACATGAGTTTATCTTTGTATTTAAAACAGTGCCAGGTACATAGAAAGTGCTGTTTAAAGTGATGGATACATAAGTAACATAGATAGCTCATGTTGTTACTATTTCAGCCCCAGTGTACATATTTGGAAAATAATTAGACCACTAGCTTTTGTGGGCAGAAAGGAACAAGGAACACTTGGGTTAATTTGGAATCTATTAAGAAAAGAAGGGGGCAGGGCCAAGATGGCCGACTAGAAGAAGGGGCGTTCAGAGGCTCCCATTGGAAAAAAAACATAAGCATGAATCCTTCACCGGCAACCAAGCTATCCAGGTTCTCTCATCAAAATTGACTAGAAGGCTGGCATGACCCATTGAGAGAAGGAAGAACAGTGTGCTGCAACAGCCACATGGGGAAGTGGAACCTCCTCCCCGCAACCAAGGGAGGCAGTGAGTGAGCATGCTACCCAGCTGGAGAAATTGTACTTTTTCCACGGAAGTGTGAAACACACAGATTGGAAGAGACCACTCGCAAACCCACACTACCAGGGCATAGGATCCTAACCCTGCAATGTGCAGACTCTTACAGCCTCTCAGCTGGAATCTGCTTAAGCCTGCTGAACTGCAGGAGGGAGGGGAGGCCAGCACTGGGACTCACAACTACCTGGCATGCTAAGCTCCCTGGTTTGGGGAAGGGAGGCACCAATTTCTATAGCTCTAGGCTGCACTCTTCCCCTGCTGGAGCCAAGGAAGCTGGATGGCTTCGTCCCAAGACTTGTCCCCACAATTGAACACATTGGCTATGGCAGTCTGCAGCTGGAGTGCCTCTTCAGGGCTAACTCTGACCCATCCTTCCTCATTGGGCAGGGCTTCCCTGCAGGATCTCCAATAACTCCAGCCAGAGGCTCAGGGACAGAATTTGGATCTCCCTGGGCCTGAGCCTCTATGGGCAGGGGTGGTTGCAGTCTCTGCAGACCAGCAGACCTAGCCTCTCTTCCTGGTAGTTCTGAGGAATCCAGGCAGCCCAGACAAGTGGGTTTCCCCAGAGCGAAGCACACGCTCTCCACCAAGGGACAAAGTGCTTCATTAAATGGATCCTGCTCCCCATGCCACACAATTGAGACCCTCCAATAGGGGTTGTCAGACACCCTATACAGGAGCAATCCTACTGGCATCAGGTTGGTGCCCCTCAAGATCAGAGGTCCCAGAAGAGGGAACAGGCACTCATCTTTGCTGTTCTCCAGCCTCCTTGAGTGACATCTCCAGGCACAGGAGCAAATCAGATGAATAAGGCCTGAAGTGAACCCCCAGCAAATGGCAGCAGCCCTACAGAAGAAGGACCTGACTATGAAAGAAAAACAAACAAGCAGGAAGCAACAACACCAACAACAAAAATAGGGCCCCCACAAAAACCTCAACCAAGGGTCAGCAGTCTCAAAGACAGAAATTCGACAAACTCACAGAGATGAAGAAGAATCAATGAAAAATGATGAAAACCCAAAAGGCGAGAGTGCCTCTTCTCCTCCAAATGATCACAATGTCTTTTCATCATCAAGGGTACAGAACTGGAAGGAGGATCAGATGGACAAGTTGACAGAAGTAGGCTTCAGAAGATGGGTAATAAAAAACTAGGATGAGCTAAAGGAGCATGTTCTAACCCAATGCAAAGAAGCTAAGAACCTTGATAAAAGGCTAGAGGAATTGCTGACTAGAATAACCAGTTTAGAGAGGAACATACACGATGTGATGGAGCTGAAAAACAGGATGAGAACTTTGTGAAGCATACTCAAGTATTAACAGCCAAATCGACCAAGCAGAAAAAAGGATATCAGAGTTTGAAGACCACCTTACTGAAATGAAACATGAGACAAGAATAAAGAAAAAAGAATGAAAATGAATGAACAAAGCCTCCAAGAAATATGGGACTTCATA
Organism: Pan paniscus; assembly: GCF_029289425.2. NCBI lineage: Eukaryota > Metazoa > Chordata > Mammalia > Primates > Hominidae > Pan > Pan paniscus. The sequence continues at coordinate 101,774,864 of NC_073262.2, forward strand.
TAAAGACCTGATCTATGATTGATTGGAGTACCAGAAAGAGATGAGGAGAATGGAAAAAAGCTGGAAAACACACTTAAAGATATTATCCAGAAGAACTTCCACAACCTAGGAAAACAGGCCAACATACAAATTCAGGAAATACAGAGAACACCATTAAGATACTCTAGGAGAAGAGCAACCCCAAGATACATAATCATCAGATTCTCCAAGGTCAAAATACAGGAAAAACTGTTAAGGGCAGCCAGAGAGAAAGGTCAGGTCACCTACAAAGGGAAGCCCATCAGACTAACTGTGGACCTCTCAGCAGAAACTCTACAAGCCAGAAGAGATCAGAAGCCAATATTCAACATTCTTAAAGAAAAGAATTTTCAACCCAGAATGTTGTATCCAGTCAAACTAAGCTTCATAAGTTTAGGAGAAATAAAATCTTTTCCAGACAAGCAAATGTTGAGTGATTTCATTACCACCAGACCTGCCCTGCAAGAGCTCCTGAAAGAAACAGTAAATTTGGAAAGGTAAAACCAGTACTAGTCATGGCAAAAACACACCAAAATATAAAGACCAATGACACTATGAACAAACTGCATCAACTGCTGTGCAAAATAACCAAATAGCATCATGATGACAGGATTAAATTCACACATAACAATACTAACCCTAAATGTAAATGGGCTAAATTCTCCAATTAAAAGACACAGACTGGCAAATTGGATAAGGAGTCAAGACCCATTGGTGTGCTGTATTCAGGAGACCCATCTTACATGCAAAGACAAACTTAGGCTTAAAATAAAGGGATGGAGGAAAATTTACCAAGCAAATAGAAAGCAAAAAAAGAGCAGGGGTTGCAATCCTAGTTTCTGACAAAATAGACTTTAAACCAACAAAGATCAAAACAGACAAAGAAGGTCATTACCTAATGGTAAAGGGAACAATTCAACAAGAAGAGCTAACTATTATAAATATATATGCACCCAATACTGGAGCACCCAGATGCATGAAACAAGTTCTTAGAGACTTACAAAGAGACTTAGACTCCCACACAATAATAGTGGGAGACTTTAACAGCCCACTGTCAATATTAGATCAACAAGACAGAAAATTAACAAGGATATTCAGGACTTGAACTTGGCTCTGGATCAAGTGGACCTAGCAGACATCTACAGAACTCTCTATCCCAAATCAAAGAATATACAATCTTCTCAGTGCCACATGACACTTATTCTAAAACTGACCACATAATTGGAAGTAAAACACTCCTCAGCAAATGCAAAAGAACTGAAATCATAACAAACAGCTCTCCGATCACAGTGCAATCAAATTAGAACTCAGGATTAAGAATTCACTCAAAACTACACACTTTTATGGAAATTAAACAACCTGCTCCTGAATGACTCCTGGTTAAAAAATCAAATTAAAGCAGAATCAATAAGTTCTTTGAAACCAATGAAAATAAAGAGACAGTGTACCAGAATCGCTGGAGCATAACTAAAGCAGTGTTAAGAGGGAAATTTATAGCGATAATTGTCCACATCAGAAAGCTAGAAAGATCTCAAATCAACACCCTATCATCACAATAAAAAGAGCTAGAGAGGCAAGAGCAAACTAATACAAAAGCTAGCAGAAGACAAGAAATAACTAAGATCAGAGAAGAATTGAAGGAGATAGAGACAGGAAAAACCCTCCAAAAAATCAATGAATTCAGCAGCTGTTTTTTTGAAAAAAATAACAAAATAGACCACTAGCTAGACTAATTAAAGAAGAAGAGAGAGAAGAATCAAATAGACACAATACAAAATGATAAAGGGGATAGCACCACAGACCCCATGGAAATACAAACTACCGTCAGAGAATACTATAAACACCTCTACACAGATAAACTAGAAAATCTAGAAGAAATGAATAAATTTCTGGACATATACAGCCTACCGAGACTAAACCAGGAAGAAGTTGAATCCTTGAATAGATCAATAACAAACTCTAAAATTAAGGCAGTAATTAATAGCCTACCAACCGAAAAAAGCCCAGGACCAGATGGATTCACAGCTGAATTCTACCAGAAATACAAAAAGGAGCTGGTACCATTCCTTCTGAAACTATTCCAAACAATTGAAAAGTAGGGACTCCTCCCTAACTAATTTTATGAAGCCAACATCATCCTGATACCAAAACCAGGAAGAGACACAACAAAAAAAGGAAGACTTCAGGCCAATATCCCTGATGAACGTCGATGCAAAAATCCTCAATAAAATACTGGCAAACTTAATCCAGCAGCACATCAAAAAACCTATCCACCATGATCAAGTTGGCTTCATCCCTGGGATGCAAGGCTGGTTCAACATACACAGATCAATAAATGTAATCCATCACATGAACAGAACCAAAGACAAAAACCACATGATTATTTCAATAGATGCAGAAAAAAATTAACATCCCTTTATGTTAAAAACTCTCAGTAAAGTAGGTATTGATGAAACATATCTCAAAATAATAGGAGCTATTTATGACAAACCCACAGCCAATATCACATTGAATGGGCAAGAGCTGGAAGCATTCCCTTTGAAAACTGTTACAAGACAAGGATACCCTCTCTCACCACTCGTGTTGAACATGGTATTAGAAGTTCTGGTCAGGGCAATCAGGCAAGAGAAAGAAATAAATGGTATTCACATAAGAAGAGAGGAAGTCAAGTTGTCTCTGTTTGCAGATGACATGATTTTATATTTAGAAAACCCCATCATCTCAGCCAGAAAACTTCTTGAACTGATAAGCAACTTCAGCAAAGTCTCAGGATACAAAATCAATGTGTAAAAATCACAAGCATTCTTTTACACCAACAATAGGCAAGCAGAGAGCCAAATCATGAATGAACTCTCATGCACAATTGCTACAAAGAGAATAAAATACCTAGGAATACAGCTAACAAGGGATGTGAAGGACATTTTCAAGAAGAACTACAAACCGCTACTCAAAGAAATAAGAGAGGACACAAACAAATGGAGAAACATTCCATCCTCATGGATAGGAATAATCAAAATCATGAAAATGGCCACACTGCCCAAAGTAATTTAACAATTCAATGTTATTCCCATCAAACTACCATTGACTTTCTTCACAGAATTAGAAAAAACTACTTTAAATTTCATATGCAACCACCTATTAAAGAATGTGTGTGCCAATAAAATAATTCAGTATACTCAACAAGTATACATTTCCACAAACATCGACCATCTAAAATATGTATATTGATGATCTAAGAAATACTAGTAAAGTATTAACTGTGCATCACATTGCTATTACATAATAAACCCATCCACAGTCTTATACTCTATCTCTGACCTTTTGCCATTCAGCATCCATGAGACAATTTCCCAAGTTAGGGTGCTAGTTAGAGTCTCTCAGGGTTTAATTCCAGGCTAAATGCATATATTTGCGCCTACTATTGTGGTGGGAAATTAGAAACTGGAAGAAAAATGTCAATTTTGTTTTACCAGGGATTGGAGATTCAACTCAGTTGCTCCCAGGGAGCAAACCAAAGTAGAAATGAGTACAGTGGCATGTCTCCAGCAAAATTTTTGAAAACAAACAAACAAAAACCCACAGAAAGAATATCTATATTTTATGAAAGATAATTAGTTGTGATCAGATGGTGGCCATTGGCAGTGATATGGACATTTTCCTGAAATTAATTAATTACTTCCATAAGCAGGGTTTTAAATCACCCTGTCTCTATTATTAGGCTCTCTTGTGCTTGAGGCCCCACAAAACAGGCATTTCTTTGACCTTTCATCTAATCTAGCCTTGTCTCTCAGATCCCTTGCAGGAAGCTGTATTTTAACATAGCATTCAACTTGTCTGTTATATCTTCTTTATTTAATAGCATAAGCTTTGGGTGTTGCTTCTAACTATGGGAGACCTCAGTCGTATTACGTAGGAAAGCCATCTGCCGAGATGGGAAGGGCTTTGGTCCAGGAATCAGAAAATTTTGGTTTCAGTCTCAGTTCTGCTATTCATAAACTATGTAACCTTGAAAAAGTCACTTTATGTCTCTGGACCTCAGATTGTTTCTTCACATTATCTTTCTACTCTCTTCCATTTTTAAAGGGCTGTAATTTTATTCCAAGGTTATTGTGAGTATAATCATAATAACAGCATTGCTATCCACCTTTTTTTAGTGTTTACCACATGAAAGACACTGCATCAAGTGTTCTGTACGTATTAACAAATTTACACTCTTCCCCCATATGCAGAGCCTTCTTCAGGCTCAATTTCTTTGACTAACCTATCCCAGGTCGCACTGCTGCTAAGTGTATGGCAAAGGAAGGATTCAAATCAGTGTCTGCTGAACTCAAAAGTGGTACTCAGGAGTGCTCTCTGGGAAGAATTGATAATGACGTTGAAAAGAAAGAAAGAGAGAATCTAGTTTCAATAATTGTTTTTTCTCTCCAGAGGGCTTATGAATTCCAACCTGAGGCCAGCAAAGAAGGAAATACTGGATAAATTAGTCATCAGTGAATCAACTGGTCAGTCATTAATGGGAATTCAGTGATTTGGACTATGTGCTAATGAGGTCAAGGCCAAGTTCAGAATGTGTGCTTAACCCACAGAGGCAGATGTGCTCAGCCCGTTTCGAAATCATGGAGAACATGGATTGGATGGTCTTTACCCTACAGAGTGCTGGTAATCTAATATAGAAAATGGTACCCACTAATGGCCTAAAAATAAGCAAGTGTGTGTGGGTTCCATGCAAACTAGACCTAGACAACTCAGACAGATTAAAGGACAGGAATCTAAGTCCCTAAAATGAAATGTTTTTTTTTTAATTAAAAACAATGCCTTTATACAACTAGGAGAAAATAGAGCTGCAAATCTAAAATAGTATGGCCCTTCAGCAGTTGATGACACCCCAGTGCAAGGAGCTAAACATATTGGTATTAAGGGAGCTGAAAGCAATTACCAAGCCAGATTTTTTTGTCTCTTTTTTGTTGGCCTTTAACATAAAAAATACAAGGATAAACATGTAAATGTAGGAGATTGTTTTTCATTCACTGAGTTTGTAATTCTTTCCTGCATCTCTTTCCAGAATTAGCATGGGTTGTGTAATAGTTTTATTAACAATGTCCTTATTAGATTTAGGGGTGCCCCACCCAGAATGTGTAACTGGAGTCTGTGTATCTAAACCAATCTACACAAAGAAGTCAGAAAATTATGAATTTTTAAATGTAATTAATCAATATTTGAAAATGGCAAGGCATTCATTAGGGAACAATTAAGCTATGATGCAAGAAGATAATTAGTAAATTGGGGACAATATGGGTTCATTCATTACTTGAAAACTTAAATAATGCTGTTTATCTGATTTCCTATAATAATGACATTTTAAAAATTGACATTGAGATTTAAATAATCCCATATTCTTTCTGTGTGTGTCCATATGTGGTTTTCAGTTTTTCCAGGAATAAATGTGGTTGTTTTTGTCTCTTCTAACCGTCAACGTTCCCCCTACATTTTTTTCTTATCATATTAGGATGTTTCTCTCAGAAAATAGCAGTGTTTCATATAGTGTAAGAATATATTAAATTGTAGCTTCCACCATTTATTAGCATTATTGTTGTTGTTGCTGCTGTTGTCATTGTTGTTGCTGCTGCTGTATTTTAGATTATCAGTTAGCCTTTGCTTAAGGGGACTAAACCTCAGTCAGGTAGCTTATCTTGTGTGCTATTTGTTGACACATTTTGCTTAGCAATAAAGTACATGCTCTAAGGTATAGAAAGTTAAGATTTTAGAAATTCAAAAACCCAGGCCCTGTAAGAAAAGAGGCAGACAATCCAATAGAACAGTGGGCAAACACTTTAAACAGAAACTTCAAAGAAGATATACAAATGGTCAATTAAAATAGAAAAGCAGGATCAACTTCACAAGTCATTGGGGAAATCCAATGCCACTGCATTCTAACCAGCAGGGCCATTTGAGAAAAATAAACAGTTCTAAGTGTTTGTGAGGATATACAGAAACTAGAAGTCCTATATTCTGCTGGTAGTAGTGTAAATTGATACAACCACTTTGAAAATTGATAGTATCTACTAAGCTGAGCAGATATACATTACCCTATGACCTAGAATTCCAGAATTCTATTTATCTCTCTAGAATATAGACATATATTTAGCAAAAGACCTTCAGAGGAATGTTAATAGCAGCACTATTAGGTTGGTGCAAATTACTTTTAATGGCAAAAACCACAATTAATTTTGCACCAACCTAATATTTGTAATAGCTCCAAACTGGACAGCATTCAAATGTCCATTCAAATGTTATAGTATATGCATATGATGGCATACTATACACCAAAGAAAATGAACAAACTAAAACCAAATACAACAAGAATAACTCTAACAAATGTAATATCGAACTAGTTACAAACAAGTATGTTCTACATGTTGCCTATTCTACAGGCAAAACTAATCCATGGTATTAGAAGTCATTGTACTGTATCCTCGAGAATGAGAGAGATGAAGGTGGCTTCTGCAGGTGCCAATAATATTCTCCTTCTTGATCCTGGTGCACTTACGGAGGTGTGCTTTCTTCATGAAAATTCATGCAGCTGTAAACTTTTGATTTGTATGTTTTCATATTATATATTCATATATTCATATATACATATGAAAATATAAATAAAATATAATTTTATTTATATTTCAACAAAATTATATGCTAAAAGAAGTCCAGGCTTCTGTGAATAAAAATCTTTCCTTTTAAAAATACAAAAATTTTACAATTCTAAAAGTTTTTTCTTTGCCGTTCTGCTGTTTGCATTTCCTGGAACATGAGGATGCTGATGCTACTGATTGAGGAACCACATTTTGAAGGCCACTGTTTTCGAGTTAATCTATATTGGCTCTCACAGCTTTCTCATTTCTCTTAATCCATACATACCACTTTCCATTCCTAGTATGCCACTGGAACGATGCTCTCCAGTGTCTCCATGAACCAATTTCAAGACCCCTTTAGTTCTTACTTATTGACCTTGCTGCAGTGTTTGATTATATTGAAACCTCTTTGAAAACTTTCCCCTAGTTCCTGTGTCCAGTCTTTTCTAGTTTTCCTCCTAATTTTCTGAACTCTTTCTGGCAGATTTGTTTTTTATTTATCACTAAATCTTAGTATTGTCTGATGCTTCATTCTAAACTACCATTCTCTTCTTTCTGGTGACCTCATCCTCTGCCTTGATATTAATTATTACCTGTATGCTGATGACTCCCAAATTTGAACCTTCAGCCTATACTCTTCTCTGAGCCCTGTCCCCATACACATAATGTCTTCTGAACATTTCTTCTTAAATGTACCTCACACACCTCAAGGTCTTCATCTTCTTCCACAAAAATCTGTTCATCTTATATACACTTTCTCATGGTTATCTGCCCAGTTACTAAGATTCTTGTATATCATCCTAGTCTCTTCAATCTACCTCACCCACATGCCAGTGTGTTTTGCAATTCCATTTGCTAAATAGCATTCCCACTTTCCATCTCACTGCCATAATTCATCCTCTCCTCTTGCCTTGCCCAGGCCATGGCAGTAGTTTTCTCCATCATCTCACTCCCACAGCCTACCCTTCTGCAGTTCTCTTCACACTGTTGCTACTCAACTCTTCTAAAAGCAGAATATGATCATCTTAATGCTTTGCTTGAAATACAATGAGCTGTTCTTAGCTACAGAGTAAAATCCAAACTCTAGCATCTGGCTCCAGTTCACTATTGCATTTCCATTTTAGGGAACTGCGAAGCTTCTCAAGCATCAAATTTCATATGAATGAAGGGGAGTAGGATCTTGTTAAAATGCAAATCCTGGATCTGGCTCATAAGCCTAGGGTGGGACCCGAAATTCTGCATTTCAGTAAGCTCCCAAATGATATTGATGCTACTGGTGAGCTACTGCAGATCACACCTGGAATAACAAAGCCCTACATGACCTCTTCACTACAGCTACAATGATTTACTTACAGCTTCCCAAATGTAACATGTGGCTTCACAGTCTCTATGCTTTATACCTCTTGTCCTCTTCGCTTGCAATACTTTTTCTCCCTTGTCTAGCTACCTAATGCAATACCACCCTTCAAGAGACAACTAAAAGAGGACCTCTTCAGAAAGGTTGTCTCCTTTTTCTCCAGGATGATTGAATGCCTACCTCTTTGTCTTTGTATCAATCAACATGACACTAAATTTAGGCAGAGTTACATTCCAGGCCCTATGCCTCAGGGGATCCTGTGCTTTGTAAAAGTAAGTCTGCCTTCTTTGAGATTTTCTAAATTACCTTCCAGGACCTGGGATGAGCTAGGGCCAACAATACCCTTTGGGTGCAAAGTCTCAAGCATGAAGTTGAATGTGGGTGTGCCCTGGTCCCCATTGTTTTTCTTAAGGGCACTGTCTCATCCACTATCCCATGGAGAGGATAGACCACATGCCCTGAGGAATTCTGTGGGACCCCATGGCTGAGTTCTGTTTGCAGGAGGGTGGCCTACTGAACAAATTGTTCTTACTCACCAGTGCAATATTTTTTTCCACAGGATAGCATGAGCTCTCGCAACCAGATGTTACTGACATGCTGATTGGAGATGACTGTCACTCAGGACCCAGGACAAGTTCAGGTCTCTGAGATTCTGACTGTCAACCACCAACCCTTGCACTAGAGCCCTCTGTGTGGACTCTTGTTTCTGTTCTCACTCATCTCTCTTCTAACCGTGGTGCTGCCTATAGTCCATACCACCTGAAGGTGGTAGAGATGGCAGCAGGAATCCTTTATTCAATGTGCCCTCCTCCCCCAACTCCTGGACCCAAGGAGGTCACTCCATCTCCAAATTTTCATAACCTGTGTCAGATACTTCTGCAAGAGTGGCTGAACCTATCTCCTCTGAGGGCTTTCATCATTTTGCAGAAGAAAGTTAACAAGTTCTTCTCATTGACGTCCTCTCTTGCTTCCGATCAATGTGTTGATATCACGGTCTTTTGAGTCCTCTTAAGCATGCTGAATAAGGAACATGAGGAATGGGCATCCCTTGCCCTAACAGGATCACTCTTCTCATTCCACCAGTGGGCTGTTGCTCCTCTTTGCCTCACTAGTAAAGATGTACAGAGGGCATAGATGTAATCAACATTGAAGAGAGAGCATATTCTAAAAATGCAGTGATTGTAGCCTAAAGAGAACATATGTTTGGAAGATGTGTTGTTCTGTTTATACTATGACATTCAGAGCAGTAAAATTTACATGATCAGAAGATGAATTATCATTCACATTTTCCTGCAAATTGTGGGTAAAACTTAAATTTGTGGTCCTCATCTGTGAATCACAGTAATAACTTTTGGGAAGTCAGTCTTCACAAGTGGCCTGAAAGTTGATACAGCATCCTGAGTCCTACTGAAGGTATCATTAAATAATTGATATTAGGGACCTACAGAGGACGAAAGATCTATTATATTTTATTTTAATACAAAAAGGTCCCTAAGAGCCATGGCATTGTGAGTAATAACAATGTAGCAATCTTTTCCTCATGGTGAGAATATCAAATTCTCCGGAAATGGCACATTGGACAATAAAGAACATGAGGCAATGGTGCCTGGCCACTACAAAGAATCCTCAAGTGTACTGATTAGACCAAAAACAACTATCTAAGTACTTCTCTACCCAATATTCTAAGTTTTCATCACTAAGTCAATATACCTTATCTGGGCCTGAGATTTTATAATATACTTTTAAATCAAATTGCTTATGTAGACTGGTCTCTAAACAAATATATCCCTGGAGGCCTGCACATCCTGGAATGATCCTAACCAGTAGTATCCTGTGCATGATCTCTGGCATAGTACCTGCCACGCTGCCCTGTAAAAGCTTATCTGCCCACCCCTCTCTCCCAGCAGTGAATTATGAGTGCTCGAAAGGCAGTGGCTGTTCTTTCATTTCTATAACTCCAGAACCTAGCACAGTGTCTAGAGCATGGGAAGTTAAATAGAACTTGTGCTTTACTGCAAAATCAGTATGTCCAGCACTTGTTTAACAGAGTGATGTTGATCCACAGTAACTCAAATTAAATTAACATTCTCATCCCACTGGTTCATTCACTAAGAACAAGTTTGCAAGCCCTAGTGTACTTAGAACCTTATTGAGACCTGGGCTACCACAAAGTATAGTTAAGAAGTAGAGAGGATAAATCATCTTTTCTTTTTACTGATTTTTACAAACACATTTATTCTCCTAACTTCACATTCTATGCAACGAAGTTTCAGAAGTTGTAACTTTACAAAGGTAAAAAAGAGAGGCAGTGACATTGCAAGAAAACTAGGGATGAAAAGGACATTTCACAATTTGTTAATATATGAATACTGGCACCCCCTTTTTGACAGAACAAAGTTCTGCCAAAGAGTCTTGTCAGAAGTAAAATGTGGTGGCTCAGGCAAGATACACAAAAAAACACAAGAAGCCCATTGATTATTTTTGTTATAAAATACACTGTTGATTTCCATGTACCTTTTTAAAAGAGATTTTTAAACACTTCTTTTCCTATAAAAATTTACTTTGGTTCCTCTGATGCACAAGGAAGCAGCCACTAAAAATGAGAGCTGATTCCAACAGAAACTTCACAGTTGTGTTTAAAGTTGGAAGAATTCGTAGCTTAGCAAAAACTCATGAAGAGAAAATATACGGAAGTGTGCTGGCCTTTTGTCCTTGGTGACTGTCCATATGTTTAATTTTTCTGAGTTGATGTTCATGGCAAATTTGATTTAGTGATTTTATGTACGCTTACCAGCTAAAGCAATACATATTTTAAATCAACTGTCAGTAACCTGCACAGAGTGAAGTGCATAAATGAAAAGGAATTAATGAAATGCTACTATATATATATTACTGCCCCAAAACAATGCCATTTCACAAGGTATTTGCTTTGTTTTGCATGCAGAATAGCACATTACTCTCAATAATCATTTATGCATTTGCCCTTTAAGTGCTTCTGACCAAGGAGGTATAAAACAAGAGCTGGCAAAAGGGAAAGGATCTTCTCTATTGACTAGATAAGCAATTTATGTATTTAAGAGCCAACATAGAAATATGCCTGAGAATGGTGACTGCCCTCACTTTGATTAAAGCTTCCTGAATTCACTATTGGGTCAACAGGGATGTATCTCTCTCTCTCTCTCACACACACACACACACACACACACACACACACACACACACACAATCTCCCACCTCTATTTTTTTTCAGAATAATTGCCTGAAGCAGAGATGTTCCAGCTGCATTCTAGGGAGCTCCCTGATTCTTCCAAGCTGTCTTGGGGTCCAGGGAAAGGAGAAACCTTGGAGCTTAACCAAGGATTCAGCAGGCTTCTGAGACTCAAGCTTCCTGTGTGCCCGCCACTCCCCACCCGTGTGCTAACCCTGTCCCCAGAACCCTCTCTGCAAGCTGTAACTAGAATGATCTGCTTTTTCTTATTTATGTTTTAGGGTTCCAAGTAAGATTTCTTTCATAAAGATGTTTTTGCTTCTACATAAAAAATTTTAAAACTACTGCAGTTTGACTGGAATATTAGTTATCCATTTATTTAATAAGCATTATTAAACACCAACTATATGCAAAGAACTCTACTAATTACTGGGGATTCAGAAAGGGAGAATAGTGGGGAGGGGCAAAGGTGGGGAGTGGGAAGAATATTGTAAACACAGGGGACAGTACATGGTAAGATCTTGTAGCAGGCGGACACAATGGTGTAAGTCACAGTAAATATTTTTTACATAATATTATTTGACTGTTCAAATGCTTGTTATGAAGAATAATGCCAAATGCTGACCAATGCTTAAAGTGAATGAAGACTGTGAACCAGTAGATCGGGCAATGCAGAAACTACAGTGACCTTAATTCTGTTACAGAAATCTCAGTAGGGAGATATGAATAATATTAACAAGAAATGATTAACTTGGTGATATGGTTTGGCTATGTCCCCACCCAAGTCTCATCTTGAATTGTAGCTCCCATAATTCCCACGAGTTGTGGGAGGGACCTGGTGGGAGATAATTGAATCACAGGGGCAGTTTCTCCCATTCGTGGTAGTGAATAAGTCTCACGAGATCTGATGGTTTTATAAGAGGAAGCCCCTTTTGCTTGGTTCTCATTCTCTCTTGTCTGCTGCCACGTAAGCTGTGCCTTTGTCTTCCACCGTGATTGTGAGGCCTCCCCAGCTGCAGGGAACTGTGAGTCCATTCAACCTCTTTTTCTTTATAAATTACCCAGTCTCAGGTGTGTCTTTATCAGCAGTGTGAAAATGGACTAATACATTTGGGGAGTGAGGTAATATCAGTATAGGCAGATTCAAAGGAAATTTAAAAGATAGAATTGCTATGATGAGGAATTTGAGTGAAGAGATGATAATGACCTTGCAGATTCTAACGTGGTGACTAGAATGATGGAACAAACTTAGAGAGAATGAGATCAACGTCGTTTTGGACATATGAGACTTCAGGTACTTGAAATTCCAAGTTCAAAAGCCTAGCAGCCTTCTGGAAATACAACCCAACAAATGCAGCAGGGCTCAAAACAGATGGAGGGTATTTGGAGACACTTAAAGTACATGAAGTCATATCAGGCACTCAATAATTAGAGATATTTTACATTAAAGATTAAAATGCAATTTTAAATATCTACCAGGTAAATTCTAAGTTCCCTTTTATAAATTCTTTCCCCACAATAGGAAAGACACAACATATGAGAAAAAAAAAAAGACAGGAAGAGTATTTAAAGAAAATTGAAAAAGAATAATGACAAAGGCATAGACTCAAAGAAAAGAGCCACTGGTATTAAGAAAACTACACAGATGAAATGGCTAGGAAATAAAAGGACAAGTCAAGGACATTTGGTGGGGGAAGAAATGTGGAAAATAATGAAAAAGAATCAAAGGGGAAAACAAGAAAGGAAATGGAAAAAATTGGGGAAAATATGAAAACTTGAAAGTTCCATGGACATAAAAACATGTTCTTTTCATTGCATAATACCTAAAAAACAGACTGATGAGGAGGACTATAGCTGCCCTTTAAATCTTACAGAAAAATCATTTAACTTTTCTTGAACATAAGAGAGCTAAGTTCTCAAGGTAACAAACCAGCCTCAAAGTTTAAAAAAGACAAATGCCTCTGAGGAGAGTCAAACATAAGCCCTGGCCAGGTGGAGTAGAGTATGGGAGGAAAATAGGATGCCACACAAAGGGATAAAAAGATTTTAGCTTAAAGTTTATGATGAATTGCTAACAGCTCAGTGTGAACTTACCTGAAAGTATAGGAGCCCCTGGGAGCCACAGACATAAAGAGTGTTTGTACCACTTCACAGGCTCTTCTCCACCACCATCACCACGTACTAACTAATGAGAGAGTATAATGCCAAAGGGGCAGGGCGAAAGACCACAGAAAACTTCCCTTGGCCTATGTGCTTGGGAGAGGGGAGGGGTAGCCTCCACTGCTGGAGAGGCAAAAAGCCCCATCTAGATCCTTTCCCCCTATCTCTCTTACCGAATAAATGCCTTAAGAGCATGGGGAAAAGGCAGGGCACAGGTAGGGCCCAACTGCAGCTAGGAGAAGCAGACAGGAAAACAAAACCAAAAACTCGTACCACTGGGAAAGGAGGAAGGAACCATCCTGGGCTCTGACCATTCAAGATATCTTACGACTGAGGGAAAGGCAGAAAACTTTTTCCCCACAAGATCTACCAAAGGTATAAGGCTATCATACGGATAGCAGGGAGTATGGACATCATATGAAAGAGGGGCAGAATCATTTGGAAAATTCCACTCTTGAGACCCAGGTTCACAAGGCCTGCCTAAGACTAGGAATAAAAAAAGGACAACAGGAAAGGCCCTTTTACCTCAGCCCCAACACCAGGCTGGCTAGCATTAAGTATCAAGTAAAAGTAGTCTACCACTGAAGGAGGGGCAAGGACAGAGAGAAAACCTACTCAAAGTCATGGGCTCCTAGGGAAGACCAAAAGTTGAGGCAGAACATGATCATTGAGAAATATCTGAAAGATTCAACCCCCAACTTAACTACAAGATAGCCCTGGAGGAAATTTGAAGACTGTAGTACAATGAAGGTAACCACAGCAAAACAAACAAACCCATTTCAACTTCTGCCTACACTGACTTAACGTACCCCACCACAACAATAGAGAGGCATGCCCATTACTCAGGCATAAATACAATTTACCAGCGTCTCTATTGTCCTAAACACAATGCCTGGTTTCAATCAACCAAAAATTATAAGACTATAAAAAAAAAAACCCACTGTTAAGAAGCAAAGGAGATGTGATCCAATTGTTGAAACAGTCAGACAAAGAATTTAAAATAAATTATTGTATTAAAAGTTCTAGTGGAAAATGTGGACAACATGCATAGACAAATGGGAAATTTTAGCAGAGTGATGAAAACTAATAGAAAGACCCAAATAGAAATGCAACAGTGAAAAATCATAAGTGATGAAGAATTTCTTTGACAGATTCCTCAGTAGATTCAACATTGCCAAGCCCATGGAGGAAAAAAAATTAATGAACTTAAAGATGAGTAAATACAAGTCACCCTATCTGAAATATTAAAGGCAAAAATAATTAAAAATACAGAGCAGAACATCTAAGAGCTATGAAACAATATCAAGAGGTCTAACACATGTGTAATTGGAATCCCAGTGTACACAAGAAAGAATAGGGAATGAGAAATATTTGAAGAAATAATGGCCGACATTTTCCAAAAATAATTTAAAAAATCAGACTACAGATTCGAGAAACTCAGAGAACACTACGAATCACCATCCTACCACCACTTAAAAACCCTTCACTTGGACACATCATATTCAAACCACTGAAAAACAAAGATAAAGTGAAAATCTTGAAGGCAGTCAGAAAAAAACACGTATTACATGAGGAAGAATGAAGGTAATAATTACAGCATATTTCCTTTCTGAAACTATGCAAACCTCATAGGATGAGTTGGAAAGTATTCTCAGCTCTTGTATTTTATGGAAAAGTTGGTAGAAGAATAATATTACTTCTTTAAATACTTGACAGTGACACTGTCTGGAATGGGAGAACTCTTTGTTGAAAAAGTTTTACTATGAACTTGATTTTAAAAATAGATGTAGGGCTATTCATGTTGTTTTTCTTGAGAAAATTCTTAAGCCTTCAGAATTCGTATCTGTACACAATGGACTCTGAGGACGGGGGAAAGGGTGAGAAGTGGGTGAGGGATAAGAGACTACAAATTGGGTTCAGCCTGCACTACTCGGGTGATGGGTGCACCAAAATCTCACAAATCGCTAAATACTGCCTATTCCCCAAAAACCTATGGAAATTTAAAAAAAAATTTTTTTAAAGAAGATTAATTAAAAAAGAAATTTGTAAAGAAATTTGTTCATTTCATCCAATTTGTCAAATGTATTGCCATAAAGTTTCTTATAAAATTTATTTATTATCCTTTTACTGACTTCATGGTCTGCAGTTCTCTCTTTCATTTCTATATTGGTGGTTTGCCATCTTTTCTCTTTTTCTTTGGTCAGTCTGGTTAAAGACATCAATTTTATTAACCTTCTCAAAAACCAAAGTTTTAGATTAGTTGAACCAGGTTGTATTCAAAGGGAGGTTTAGAAATAGCTTACTCTGATGAGGGAACAATGAAGCTGAAACTTGAGAGAGGCAATGAGTGCAAGTGTCCTAAAATGAATAAGAAATCGGGGAGTTCTAGGGACAATTATTTAAAAAAAGAAAGAAAGCAACAACAACAACAATGTGGGTGGAGTGTGGAAACAAGAGAGGAGACTGTTGCAATACGAGGCCTGGTAGGAAAACAGAGGCTATACGACACTGTTATATATGGTAA
This sequence comes from Pan paniscus, assembly GCF_029289425.2. Lineage (NCBI taxonomy): Eukaryota > Metazoa > Chordata > Mammalia > Primates > Hominidae > Pan > Pan paniscus. The sequence goes on from NC_073262.2 coordinate 101,790,757, forward strand.
GGATTATACGGTAAGGATTTACATAGGAATTTATACTGAAAGCAAATGGAAGCCACTAAAGGGTATTACATAGCAGAGTAACATGATAAGTTCATTTTGAAAAGCTCAGTCTGGCAGTAGGATGGGAAATGAACTGAAGTTGAGGAGTAGAAATGGAGAAGAATAATTAGATCCTTGTTACAGCAATTTAGGTGGGAGTAGGAATTTAGACTGGAAGGTGGCAAAGAAATTGAAAGATTCAAATGCTGATAAGTAATGATTGATTTATGATTGACATTGATTTATTTTTTATTTGTGGTAATAAATAGGACATTTATTTAGCACTTATTACATACCAGGAATTATTCTAAGCATTTTATGTGAGTTAATACAAGACCATGCAACTAGTACTAGAAAGAGCAGGGATGAAAGCCAGGCATAGCCTATGCTCTAAGTTCTTGCTCTTACTGCCTCTCGGATGTTAGGATTAAAGAAAGGAGAAAATATAAGGATGAATCTCTGGTTTCTGGGTTAAGTGACTGGGTACTAATTACTGAAATAAGAAACATGAGAGAAAAACCATGTTTTGGAAAGAAATAATAAACTCAGCTTTAGATAAAACCAAGAGAGACATTTTATCACAATCTTAATAAATCCAAATCTGCAAGGACAAATGAGGAACTCCTCTTTATGGTGTCATGATAAAGAGTTCATTCATATACCCTGGAAATTATTAAAGGACATTTAGTTAAATATAAACATAAACACTGTCATGTCCCACATAATGACATTTCAGTCAACAATGGACCACACATACTATGGTGGTCCCTGTAAAGTTATTATGGAGCTGAAAAATTTCTATCACCTAATGATTTCTTAGCCATGGTAACCTTGTAGCCCAGTGCATTACTCACATGTTTGTGATGATGCTGGTGTAAACAAACCTACTGTGCTGCCAGTCATATTAAAGTATAGCACATACAATTATGTATAGTACATAATACTTGATAATGGTAATAAATGACTATGTTACTAGTTTATGTATTTACTATACTATTAATCTTTATTTTAGAGTACACTCCACTAGTACAACCACTTTGGAAAACAGTATGGAAATTCCTTAAACAACTACAAGTAGAATTACCATTCCATTCAGCAATCCCACTGGGCACCTACCTACCCAAAGGAAAAGTCATCATATGAAAAAGAGATATGCACACACATGTTTATAGCATCACAATTCACAGTTGTAAGGATATGGAACCAGCCTAAGTGCCCATCAACCAAGGAGTGGATAAAGAAAACGTAGTACATATTCTCTATGGAATACTATTTGGCCATAAAAAGGAATGAAAAGTCTTTTGCAGCAACTTGAATGGAGCTGGAAGCCATTATTCTAAGTAACTCAGGAATGGAAAACCAAATACCCTATGTTCTCACTTAAAAGTGGGAGCTAAATTATGAGGATGCAAAGACATAAGAATGATGTGGACTCTGGGAACTGAGGAGAATAACAGTCAGAGGGGAGTGAGGGATAAAAGACTACATATTGCATGTATACTGCTCAGGTGAATGTTTGCACCAAAATCTCAGAAATCGCCACTAAAGAACTTACCCATGTAACCAAAACCACCTGTACCCCAAAGCTATTGAAATAAAAATAATTTTTTAAAAAACAATTATACGCCTAATACTTTTTTAAAAAAGTTAACTGTGAAACAGCCTCAAGAAGGTCTTTCAGGAGGCATTCCAGAAGAAATCATTGCTATCACAGGAGATGACAGCTGCATGCGGGTTATTCCCGCTGAAATGGGGATGCAGAGGTAGAAGACAGTGATATCAATGATTTTGACCCTCTGTAGGCCTAGGCTGATGTTGTACGTGTGTGTGTGTGTGTGTGTGTGTGTGTGTGTGTGTGTGTGTGTGTTTAACAAAAAAAAAATTTTACGTGAAAAATAAAAATAGAAATAGAAAAATAAAAAAACTTACAGAATACGGATATAAAGAAAGAAAATATTTTGGTATAGCTATACAATGTGTTTGTGTTTTAAACTAAGTGTTATTATAAAAATGTCAAAAAGTTTAAAAAATTAAACATAAAGTGAAAAAGTTATAGTAAGCTATTAATTACTGAAGAAAAACAATTCTATAAACTTAGAGTAGCCTAAGTGTACAGTGTTTATAAGTCTCCAGTAGTGCGCAATAATGTCCTAGGCCTTCATATTCATTCACCACTCACTCACTGACTCACCCAGATCAACTTCCAGTCCTGCAAGCTCCATTCATGATAAGTACCCTACAGACGTACCATTTTTTACCTTTTAAACCATATTTTTATTGTACCTTTTTATGTTTAACAATGTTTAGATGTGCAAATACTTGCCATTGTGTTACAATTGCCTAGAATATTCAGTACATCAACAGATTTGTAGCTGGGAGCAATAGGCCACATCACATAACCTAGGTGTTTAGTAAGCTACACCATCTAGGTTTGTGTAAGTACACTCTATGATGTTCACACAATAAATCACCTAATGACACATTTCTCAGAACATATTCCCATCATGAAGTGATATACGGTTGTAATTAATTATAGATATAGATGTAGATAAATTACCAAGGGTAAACAAAAAAAATGCTTCTTTGGAGTTTCAGTTTTGGTAGCTTATATAGCACTAGTCTTCTTGCAATTATAAACTCTGGACAAAATATTTTAAAAATTTTGAAGGTAATGGGGAGTGACCAAAAGAAGGTAGAAATTGAAGGGGGTATGACCTCTGAAAAACTGGAACCATATTAAATGAAATATATGCTTAATAAGCTTATCATCTGAGTTAACTCCTCAGGTCCACACTGCACATGATGTCTAGAAATGAAGCAGAAAGGTACAGTCTTTTAGGTATAAAGAGTCTGAAAAAGGTGAATGGTACTTCCAGAAAAGTTATAAAACCGGGGAGACATTTTAGAAAGAAAGAATAAAAATGGAAAGCTTTAAAATTGCAAATAAATTATCTCCAAACCCTGAAAGATGCCTGAGCTGTGCATAGTTGAAACGCCAAAGAGTTCAAGGGTAAACAATATTTGTAAGTCTGAAAGGTGTAACCAGAATTTTCAGCTGCTGCCCAACACAGGAAAGAGAGAGATTTGGATGCACATCCTTCTAAGTCAGAGGGTCTTGGTAAACACCTTGGTCTTTCTATTGAAATCCCAGAAGAGCCATGTCTCAGAGTAAAAACTACTTTCCCAAAACTAAGGAATTCCCTGTAGGACTAAGGAAAATACAAAAAATAGACCTACCCTCGAAAAGAGAAACCAAGCCTCCACTTACTGAAATAACCTGCCAGTTATTTAGCTGCATACTAGAATATAAATTAACACTCTTCAGAGAAAAATAAAAAATCTGACATCTCAACAATGCATTGCCCAGAATATCCAAAATATAATAAAAATCACTATATAGGAAAATATGACCTGTAGTCAAGGGAAAAGTCAGTTAAAAGAAATTTACCAAAAAATGGACAAGGAAGTTAAAATAACTATGATTAATATGTTACAGTGTATAGGGCATATAATATAATGGGTGAAACTACGGGGAATTTTAGAAGCAATTTGGAAAAGTTGCAAAAAATATAAATAACTGAAAAAATATAGTATATTAAATAAAATAATATTATATGAGATTAATAGCTGATTGAATAGAATGAAATAATACATCAGTAAACTTAAAGACAAAATAAAGCACAGAAAGAAAAGAAAATTAGAAAAAGTTGAACAATGCATCAAAAGCATCTAATATATGTGAGTTTCAAGAAGTCTAATATATGTGATTGCAGCCAGAAAAAAAGATGTGAGAGAGAAGATGGGGTAGAAAAAAATGAAGAACTAATAGCTAATTTTTTTTCCAACTTTGATTCATGAAAAATGTCAGCACAGAGATCCAAATAACTGAAAAATTTTCAAGTAAGATAAACCTCTAGCTTGACTCTCTGATAGTGGGGGGAAAAGAAATAAAATAAATATTAGCAATAAAAAAAGATCTACCAGATACTAAAAAGATAAAAAAAATTCTAAACAACATTATGCTAATAAATTCACCAATCTAGATAAAATGAATTTTTAAAAAACAAAAATTTGTGTTCAAAAGTGCTAAAAGAAAATAGAAAATCTGAATAGTCCTCTATCTAATATAAAAATGAAACTCATGATTAAAAACCTTCCTATAAAGAACACTAGGAGCCCAAATGACCTCGCTAGTGAATTATATCAATGAGCTAAGGAAAAATTATACCAATGTTACACAAACTCTTTAAGAAATGAAAGAAAGTGGGACCAGTTCTCAACTAATTTTATGAGGCCATCATAATCTTTACAACAAAACCAGACAAGAATCATTGCTAAAAAATAAATTACAGACCAATATTTCCCATAAATGTTGATGCAAAAAATAGTTTTATATATAATACAATTTTTATTTTATATATACTTGATTTACTATTATTAGTAAATATTAGTAATATTAGTAAATATATATTAGAGATATATAAATTAGTATATATACTAATATAAATAGATACATATCTATTTATACATATTCTAATATAGAGAGATATATATCTATTTATATTACTATATATTACTATTTATATGATATTACTATTTATTACTATTTCTATTATTATTTATAGGTATATGTATATATAGTCATATAGTATATATAGTATTTATAGGTATATGTATATATAGTAATATATATCTATATTACTATATTATCTTACTATATATCTATATTACTATATATACACATACTAATATATATTTATATTACTATATATTACTATTTATAGTATTACTATTTATACTATATTACTATTTATTACTATTTACATTACTACATATACTTATATATATTTATATCTATATACCTCCCAGTGGGATTTAATCCAAGAATGTAAGGTTGGTTCAATATTCAAAAAAATCAACAAACATCACAATCGGTGTGGAAAAGCTAATGCAAATTTTGACGCCCATTCATGATTAAAACTCTCAGCAAACTAGTAACAAAAGGAAATTTCCTCAGTCTAATAAAGGAAAAGGCATCTATGAAAAACCTATAACTAACATTATACTTAATGATTAAAGACTGAATACTTTCCCCCTTCTAAGATTAGTAAAAAAGTAAGCATGTTCACTCTCACTACTTTTATTAAACATTGTACCAGAGGCCCTTGGCAATGCAATAAGGTAAGAGAAAGAAATAAAATGCATAAACACTGGAGTGGAAGAAATAAAATTGTCCTTATCTGCAGGCAATATAATTGTATACATAAAAATTGCTAAGTAATCCAAAATAATCTATTAAATCTAGTAAGAAAATTTAGTATATTTGCAGGATACAAGGACAATAAAAACCATTGTGTTTCTATATACTAGCAACAACAAATGAAAAATGAAATTCAAAAGCACCATTTATAATAGTATCAAAAAACCATAAAATACCCAGGAATAAGTTGAATATAAGCTGTCCAACACATTTACTCTCAATACTACCAAACAATGTTGAGAGAAATTAATGAAGACTCAAATAAATAGTGAGATGACCCATGTTTATTGATTGAGATAAATAGTATTAAGATGTAACTTCTCACTAAATTGATCTTTAGATTCACGGAATCTCAATAAAAATCCTAACAAGTTTTTGTAGAAACTGACAAGCTAATTTTCAAAATTTATGTAAAAATGAAAAGAGCTAAGATAGCCAAAACATCTTGAAAAAGTAGAATAAAGCTGGAAGACTTACACTATCTAATTTCAAGATTTACTACTATAAAGCTACAATATCAAATAAGTGTTGCAATGACATAAGAATAGACAAATACATAACAGTCTTGAAAGAGACCCACCATCTTATGGTGAACTGGTTTTTACGTATGTGCCAAAACAATATATTTGGCGACCAAAGGAAAGTCTTTTCAACAAATGGGACTGAAACAACTGTGTATCCATATAGGAAGAAAATTGATCCTTGACTCCTACTTCAAACTCTACATACAAATTATTTTGAGATGAATCATTGACATAACATTAAAGATAAAACTATAATGCTTTTATAAAAGAAATTGCCTTATATTTTCACAAACATAAGGTAGACCAAAAATTTTTACACAAGACAGATAGAATGGACCAGAGGAAATTTTGAAAAATGAGACTTCATCAAAATTCAAAATTGCTCATCAAAAGACATTACTAGTAAAATAAATAAGCTAGCCACAGACAGGGTGAAAGAATTCACAATACCTATGTATTATGAATTTAGGAAATTTCATAATATGAATTTAGGATTTCATAATTTCATAATTCATAATTTCATAATTTATGAATTCATAACATGAATTCATAATTTCATAATTATGAATTTAGGATTGTATTTAGGAAATTTCTAAAACTTGTACAGCCCAGTAATAAAACAGGCAACCAAATAAAAACAATAGGGAAAGACACTTCATAAAAGATATAAAAATAACCAACATGTACATAAAATGTTTTCAACATTATCAGTTGCCAGGAAAATGCAAATTAAAACTACAATAAACTATTCCTGCCTATCTGCCACAATGGCTAAAATTAAAAGATTTGTCTACCAAGTATTAGTTATGCTGTAAAACAACTGACACTCTAATATGTTGCAGGTAGAAGTGAAAAATGGTATCATCACTTTGGAAAAGTATTTGGTAATTTTTTATAAAGGTAAACATATACAACCCAGTGACCCAACCATTCTACTTCCAGCTATTTACCCAAAAGAAATGAAAACTTATTTCTACAAAAGTTTGTACAGAAATGTTTATAGCAACTTTATTTATAACAGGCCAAACTGGAAATAGCCAAAATGCCTATGAACAAGCAAAAGGTTAGCAAACTGATACACTCATGCCATAAGAAGAAACAAATCACTGACACAGGCAACATGGATGAATCTCAAAATCGTGTTGAAAGAAAAAAGCCCAACAAAAAGTATGATTCCATTTACCTAAAGTTTCAGAAGAGGCAAAACAAAAATCTGATGATAGAAATCAGAATAGTAGTTGTGTGGGGTGATTGGAAGGGAGAATGGAGAGTGATGGGAAACAAATCACAAGGGAGCTTGCTGGGGTGATGGAAATGCTCTAAATCTTAATTGAGTTGTTATTATATGGGTAAACATTCATCAGAGTCTTTGAACTCTATCATTAGTATCTGTCAGGCCTCTGAGCCCAAGTCAAGCCATCGCATCCCCTGTGACTTGCACCTATATGCCCAGATGGCCTGAAGTAACTGAAGAATCACAAAAGAAGTGAAAATGCCCTGCCCCGCCTTAACTGATGACATTCCACCTCAAAAGAAATGTAAATGGCCGGTCCTTACCTTAAGTGATGACATTACCTTGTGAAAGTCTTTTTCCTGGCTCATGATGGCTCAAAAAGCACCCCCACTGAGCACCTTGCGACCCCCCACCCGCCCACCAGAGAACAAATCCCCTTTGACTGTAATTTTCCTTTATCTGCCCAAATCTTATAAAACGGCCCCGCCCCTATCTCCCTTCGATGACTGTCTTTTCAGACTCAGCCTGCCTGCACCCAGGTGAAATAAACCGCCATGTTGCTCATACAAAGCCTGTTTGGTGGTCTCTTCACACGGATGCGAGTGAAATTTGGTGCTGTGACTCAGATCAGGGGACCTCCCTTGGGAGATCAATCCCCTGTCCTCCTGTTCTTTGCTCAGTAAGAAAGATCCACCTACGACCTCAGGTCCTCAGACCGACCAGCCCAAGAAACAAACATCTCACCAATTTCAAATCCGGTAAGCGGCCTCTTTTTACTCTCTTCTCCAACCTCCCTCACTATCCCTCAACCTCTTTCTCCTTTCAATCTCGGCACCACACTTCAATCTCTCCCTTCTTTTAATTTCAATTCCTTTCATTTTCTGGTAGAGACAAAGGAGACACATTTTATCCGTGGACCCAAAACTCCGGCGCTGGTGATGGACTGGGAAGGCAGCCTTCCCTTGGTGTTTAATCATTGCAGGGACACCTCTCTGATTATTCACCCACGTTTCAGAGGTATCAGACCACGCAGGGACACCTGCCTTGGTCCTTCACCCTTAGCAGCAAGTCCCACTTTTCTGGGGTAGGGGCAAGTACCCCAAGCCCTTCTGTGTCTCTACCCCTTTTCCACCTTTCTGGGGGGCAAGAAACCCCCAACCCCTTCTCCTTCACCCTTAGCGGCAAGTCCCACTTTTCTAGGGGAGGGGCAAGTACCCTAACCCCATATATCTCTGTGCCCCAATCCCTTATTTCCGTGCCCCAACCTCTTATATCTCTATGCCCCAATCCCTTATTTCTATGCTCCGACCTCGTATCTCTGTGCCCCGACCCCTTTCCCACTTTTCTGGAGGGTAAGAACCCCCAAACCCCTTCCCTCCATGTCTCTACTCTCTCTTTTCTCTGGGCTTGCCTCCTTCACTATGGGCAACCTTCCACCCTCCATTCCTCCTTCTCCCTTTGCCTGTGTTCTTAAGAACTTAAAACCTCTTCAACTCTCACATGACCTAAAATCTAAGCATCTTATTTTCTTCTGCAATGCCGCTTGACCCCAATACAAACTCGACAGTAGTTCCAAATAGCCAGAAAATGGCACTTTCAATTTTTCCATCCTGCAAGATCTAAATAATTCTTGTCGTAAAATGGGCAAATGGTCTGAGGTGCCTGACATCCAGGCATTCTTTTACACATTGGTCCCTCTCTAGTCTCTGTTCCCAATGCAACAGATCCCAAATCTTCCTTCTTTCCCTCCCACCTGTCCCCTCAGTACCAACCCCAAGCATCGCTGAGTCTTTCTAATCTTCCTTTTCTACAGACCCATCTGACCTCTCCCCTCCTCCCCAGGCTGCTCCTCGCCAGGCCGAGCTATGTCCCAATTCTTCCTCAGCCTCCGCTCCTCCACCCTATAATCCTTTTATCACCTCCCCTCCTCACACCTGGTCCGGCTTACAGTTTCGTTCCGTGACTAGCCCTCCCCCACCTGCTCAGCAATTTACTCTTAAAAAGGTGGCTGGAGCTAAAGGCATAGTCAAGGTTAATGCTCCTTTTTCTTTATCCCAAATCAGATAGCGTTTAGGCTCTTTTTCATCAAATATAAAAATCCAGCCCAGTTCATGACTCCTTTGGCAGCAACCCTGAGACACTTTACAGCCCCAGACCCTAAAAGGTTAAAAGGCCGTCTTATTCTCAAAATACATTTTATTACCCAATCTGCTCCCGACATTAAATAAAACTCCAAAAATTAAATTCTGGCCCTCAAACCCCACAACAGGATTTAATTAACCTCGCCTTCAAGGTATACAGTAATAGAAAAAAGTTGCAATTCCTTGCCTCCACTGTGAGACAAACCCCAGCCACATCTCCAGCACACAAGAACTTCCAAACGTCTGAACCACAGCGGCCAGGCATTCCTCCAGAACCTCCTCCCCCAGGAGCTTGCTTCAGAAATCTGGCCACAAGGCCAAGGAATGCCTGCAGCCCAGGATTCCTCCTAAGCTGCGTCCCATCTGTGTGGGACCCCACTGGAAATTGGACTGTCCAACTCACCTGGCAGCCACTCCCAGAGTCCCTGGAACTCTGGCCCAAGGCTCTCTGACTGCTTCTTAGATCTTCTCAGCTTAGCAGCTGAAGACTGACACTGCCTGATCGCCTCGGAAGCCCCCTAGACCATCACGGACGCCGAGCTTCAGGTAACTCTCACAGTGGAAGGTAAGCCCGTCCCCTTCTTAATCAATACAGAGGCTACCCACTCCACATTACCTTCTTTTCAAGGGCCTGTTTCCCTTGCCTCCATAACTGTTGTGGGTATTGACAGCCAGGCTTCTAAACCTCTTAAAACTCCCCAACTCTGGTGCCAACTTAGACAATACTCTTTTAAGCACTCCTTTTAATTATCCCCACCTGCCCAGTTCCCTTATTAGGCTGAGACACTTTAACTAAATTATCTGCTTCCCTGACTATTCCTGGATTACAGCTGCATCTCATTGCTGCCCTTCTTCCCAATCCAAAGCCTCCTTTGCGTCCTCCTCTTGCATTCCCCCACCTTAACCCACAAGTATAAGATACCTCTACTCCCTCTTTGGTGACCGATCATGCACCCCTTACCATCTCATTAAAACCTAATCACCCTTACCCTGCTCAATGCCAATATCCCATCCCACAGCATGCTTTGAAAGGATTAAAGCCTGTTATCACTCGCCTGCTACAGCATGGCCTTTTAAAACCTGTAAACTCTCCTTACAATTCCCCCATTTTACCTGTCCTAAAACCAGACAAGCCTTACAAGTTCGTTCAGGATCTATGCCTTATCAACCAAATTGTTTTGCCTATCCACCCCATGGTGCCAAACCCATATACTCTCCTATCCTCAATACCTCCCTCCATAATCCATTATTCTGTTCTGGATCTCAAACATGCTTTCTTTACTATTCCTTTGCACCCGTCATCCCAGCCTCTCTTCACTTTCATTTGGACTGACCCTGACACCCATCAGGCTCAGCAAACTACCTGGGCTGTACTGCCGTAAAGCTTCACAGACAGCCCCCATTACTTCAGTCAAGCCCAAATTTCTTCCTCATCTGTTACCTATCTCATCATAATTCTCATAAAAACACACGTGCTCTCCCTGCCAATTGCGTCCGACTGATCTCTCAAACCCTAGCACCTTCTACAAAACAACATCTCCTTTCCTTCCTAGGCATGGTTATCGTGGTCAGAATTCTTACACACAAGAGCCAGTACCACACCCTGTAGCCTTTCTGTCCAAACAACTTGACCTTACTGTTTTAGCCTAGCCCTCATGTCTGCGTGCAGCGGCTGCCGCTACTTTAATACTTTTAGAGGCCCTCAAAATCACAAACTATGCTCAACTCACTCTTACAGTTCTCATAACTTCCAAAATCTATTTTCTTCCTCATACCTGATGCATATACTTTCTGCTTCCCGGCTCCTTCAGCTATACTCACTGTTTGTTGAGTCTCCCACAATTACCGTTGTTCCTGGCCCGAACTTCAATCCAGCCTCCCACATTATTCTGGATACCACACCTGACCCTCATGATTGCATCTCTCTGATCCACCTGACATTCACCCCATTTCCGCACATTTCCTTCTTCCCTGTTTCTCACCCTGATCACACTTGGTTTATTGATGGCAGTTCCACCAGGCCTAATTGCCACTCACCAGCAAAGGCAGGCTATGCTATAGTATCTTCCACATCTATCATTGAGGCTAGCACTCTGCCCCCCTCCACTACCTCTCAGCAAGCCAAACTAGTTGCCTTAACTCAAGCCCTCACTCTTGCAAAAGGACTACGCGTCAATATCTATACTGATTCTAAATATGCCTTTCATATTCTGCACCACCATGCGGTCATATGGGCTGAAAGAGGTTTTCTCACTACACAAGGGTCCTCCATCATGAATGCCTCTTTAATAATGACTCTACTCAAGGCCGCTTTACTTCCAAAGGAAGCTGGGGTCATTCACTGTAAGGGGCATCAAAAGGCATCAGATCCCATTGCTCTAGGCAACGCTTGTGCTGATAAGGTGGCTAGACAAGCAGCTAGCTCTCCAACTTCTGTCCCTCACGGCCAGTTTTTCTCCTTCACATCGGTCACTCCCACCTACTCCCCTGCTGAAACTTCCACCTATCAGTCTCTTCTCACACAAGGCAAATGGTTCTTAGACCAAGGAAAACATATCCTTCCAGCCTCACAGGCCCATTCTATTCTGTCGTCATTTCGTAACCTCTTCCATGTAGGTTACAAGCCGCTAGCCCGTCTCTTAGAACCTCTCATTTCCTTTCCATCATAGAAATCTATCCTCAAGGAGATCACTTCTCAGTGTTCCATCTGCTATTCTACTACCCCTCATGGATTGTTCAGGCCTCCTCCCTTCCCTACACATCAAGTTCGAGGATTTGCCCCCACCCAGGACTGGCAAATTGGCTTTACTCACATGCCTCGAGTCAGAAAACTAAAATACCTCTTAGTCTGGGTAGACACTTTCACTGGATAAGTAGAAGCCTTTCCTACAGGGTCTGAGAAGGCCACCGCAGTCATTTCTTCCCTTCTGTCAGACATAATTCCTCAGTTTAGCCTTCCCACCTCTGTACAGTCTGATAACAGACCAGCCTTTATTAGTCAAATCAGCCAAGCAGTTTTTCAGGCTGTTAGTATTCAGTGAAACCTTTATATCCCTTACAGTCCTTAGTCTTCAGGAAAAGTAGAACAGACTAATGGTCTTTTAAAAACACACCTCACCAAGCTCAGCCACCAACTTAAAAAAGACTAGACAATACTTTTACCACTTTCCCTTCCCAGAATTCAGGCCTGTCCTCGGAATGCTACAAGGTACAGCCCATTTAAGCTCCTGAATAAGACACTCCTTTTTATTAGGCCTCAGTCTCATTCCAGACACCAGAGCAACTTAGACTGTGCCCCAAAAAACTTGTCATCCTTACTATCTTCTGTCTAGTCATACTCCTATTCACTGTTCTCAGCTACTCATACATGCCCTGCTCTTGTTTACACTGCCAGTTTACACTGTTTCTCCAAGTCATCACAGCTGATATCTCCTGGTGCTATCCCCAAACTGCCACTCTAAACTCTTGAAGTAAATAAATAATCTTTGCTGGCAGGACTATGCTGAATCTCCTTAGGCACTCTTTAATCAGATGTCCTGGGTGCTCCCAAGTCTTAGACCTTTTATACCTGTTTTTCTCCTTCTCTTATTCCATTTAGTTTTTCAATTCATACAAAACCATATCCAGGCCATCACCAATAATTCTACATGACAAATGTTTCTTCTAACAACCCCACAACATCACCCCTTACCACAAAATCTTCCTTCAGTTTAATCTCTCCCACTCTAGGTTCCCACGCTGCCCCAATCCCGCTCGAAGCAGCCCTGAGAAACGTTGCCCATTCTCTCTCTCCATACCACCCCCCAAAAATTTTTGCTGCCCCCACACTTCAACACTATTTTGTTTTATTTTTCTTATTAATATAAGAAGGCAGGAATGTCAGGCCTCTGAGCCCAAGCCAAGCCATCGCATCCCCTGTGACTTGCATGTATATGCCGAGATGGCCTGAAGTAACTGAAGAATCACAAAAGAAATGAAAATGCCCTGCCCCACCTTAACTGGTGATATTCCACCACAAAAGAAGTGTAAATGGCCGGTCCTTGCCTTATGTGATGACATTACCTTGTGAAAGTCTTTTTCCTGGCTCATCAAGCTCCCCCACTGAGCACCTTGCGACCCCCACTCCTGCCCACCAGAGAACAAACCCCCTTTGACTGTAATTTTCCTTTACCTGCCCAAATCTTACAAAATGGCCCCACCCCTATCTCCCTTCGCTGACTCTCTTTTCGGACTCAGCCCACCTGCACCCAGGTGAAATAAACAGCCATGTTGCTCACACAAAGCCTGTTTGGTGGTCTCTTCACACGGACGCACATGAAAGTATCTATGCATTTATAGTGCATGTTAAACCTCATGCTATTTTAAGCAAAAAACTAATGTCTCTTTGAGTGACCACTAAAAGGACCATTTTGGCTATGTTTATAAATTCTGGTAACTTGTGCCAAATCTATCAAGTTTGCCAAAAAAAAAAAAAAAAAAAATTTACTATACTTATTCAGATCTTTCCCTACAGTTTCAATAAACATATAAAGTTAATAGATGATGAAATATAAATTGCAATCCAATATAAACAGTAAGACTCAGAAGAAAGATCATTAAGAAAAAGTACCTCCAAAGAAGAACTTCAGGAGAACTAGATGATGCAAGTATATTCAAAGAAAGAATGTGATGAGAGGACCAGTTAAACAATGGTATTTCTAATCTTCCCATCAATATTATCATTTGTTTGGATTTGTTCTATATTTATATTATATCTTTGTTTATATTTTATGTTTTCCTTATTAAATACTGTTGAAGATTAAAATAAAAGGATATGATCGTATCACTTAAATTTCTAGAAAAGCAATCTGAACTCTAGATATTTTGGTCAAGAGATCACTCTCCTTCCTGTAGTTAGATTTGGCCAATTCAAAGAACCAATTAAACCATATATTCTTTGGTTTTCATGAAGCTGGGTTTATTTGCAAATCCCCTCCCCCCTTCTGGGAGGTAAAGGACAGGAAATGAAAAGGTTATTTTCTGCTTGGAAGGTCTTGTAAGAAGAACTTGGTAGTTTCACACAGAGGTGCCCCATTCATAATCACAACACCTAACAATGAACTAGCTGTTCAAAGCTGTTTTAAATTCAAATGAGAAGATTAAGGAACATCTCCAAAGCATTCCTAACCCCCAATCTCTTTTAAAAATTAATTGTTTTCAAAACCCCTCCTTATGTTTCTCTAGCAAACAGCTGCACAAGATAAACAAAGTGAACAATCATACAGTATAGAATGCTCTGTGCAGAGCCTAAATAAAGCAAGCTACAAAATTGATGAATTCCTTCACAAACCATTTCTAACACATAATGCAGGACAAGCGGAAATCAGACCATGTGTTACACCACAAACTCCCTTAGCTGTGCAAATCATTAGAATTTGATCTTGATCCCAGGGTGTTTACAATCGTGTGATATAGTCTTTCCACCATATTACTCAAACTATCCTTGTGTTATATACTTTGTATACTATGTCCGCTTTGACTACTCATGCAAGGTATAGCATGATAAATTGGAGAAATTTAATTGCAATTGGTCATAATTTATTCAAAATTTTCTAATAAACTCAAATGAATGATAATTTCCTGATACATTCTTTCTTTTTTAAATCAGCAGTGAGAGAAGCATATTCCTAATACATTCTAAATGAGGCATGTTATTACAGCTGAATTATTACAAAAGACTTCCTTGCATGTAGTCATACTGGCCTGAAACAGCAAGGAATCTGTAGCTCACTAATAAATGCATAGTAATCACATGTTTTCTTATTTTCTAGATGACTTCATGGATTATTTAATTTTAAATGTACTCTACACTTAAAGGTAATTGAAAGCCAAATACTGCAAGAATCTTGGAACAATTCACTCTACGGTTGATGTTCTGTGGTTACTTATAGTGGGATGTTTAGACATATCTGAGAAATCTAGAAAACAGGAAACCTTATTGAAACTGTAATTTCTCTTGGCTTGAAACAATCAAACTACAAAACTCAGTGCTGTTTGAGATAGTACTTATAAGCTAAAAGAGCCCTTCCAGGCTGGGCATGGTGGCTCACACCTGTAATCCTAGTGCTTTGGGAGGCCGAGGCGGGCAGGTCACAAGGTTAGCAGTTCAAGACCAGCCTAGCCAACATGGTGAAACCCCGTCCCCACTAAAAATACAAAAAAAATTACCCAGGCGTGGTGGTGCACGCCTGTAATCCCAGGTTCTCAGGAGGCTGAGACAGGAGAATCGCTTGAACCCAGGAGGCAGAGGTTGCAGTGAGCTGAGATCACACCACTGCACTCTAGCCTGGGTGACAGAGCAAAGCACTGAGACTCCGTTTCAAAAAAAAAAAAAGCCCTTCCCATCTTTACTATTTTTCTTTCTCTTGTCATTCTTTTTTATTTTTTCATCTACTTATTTAGCTCTTTATCATTTTTTCCTCCTCTTGTGACTATGTCTTAAGATCACCTGCCAGAGAATTCTCAAGCATGATAGTCTCCCTTGTGGCCATCTTCACTACATTCCACTCAATTCGAACCTTCTAGACCTGACTACAGTTTGGCACTACTGCTGTAGCTTAAATACTAATGACAATTCTAGGTTCTTTGGCTTATTGAGCCTTCCAGGACAGTCTCAGTTATTCCAAGAAAATGCTCCAGTTAGTGCCTGTTTCCTCAACCCAATCCTAAAAAATCTGGACAGGAATGTATTGGAGAACAATTTCTATTTAATAGGCATATCTATAGAGACAGAAAGTAGATTCGTGGTTGATTGGGTCTGGGGGGTGGGAACTGAAAGGGTTGGGAGGAAATGGGGAATCTGCTAATGGGTATGGAATTTGGAGAGGGAGGTGGTGAGAATGTCCTAAAATTAATTGTAGTGATTGTTGTACAACTCTGAGAATATACCAAAAATTATTAATTTTATACTTTCACAGGTTCAATTTTATGGTAAGTGAATTGCATCTCAATGAAGCTGTTATTTAAAGAAAAAGAAGAAAAGAAAAGAGAAAAAGAATGAAAACAGGAAAACCAGTTAGGAAGTGACTGCACTAGTCCAAGCACACCAGGGGGCTAGTAGCCAAGCCCTTGATCAAATACCCTCTTGGAGCACACCGTACTGTGTCATAAGATGATCTCCAACCTGGTCTCTGCTTTACCATGCTACTTTAAGAAAACCCCTGTATTCATTTTCTAGGGCAACTGCAACAAAGTACCACAGGCTGGGTGTTTTAAACAACAGAAATTTCTTTCCTCACAATTCTGGAAACAAGAAGTCTGAGATCAAGGAGTCAACAGAGCTGGTTTCTTCTGAGAGCCCTCTCATTGGCTTATTGATAGCTGTCTTCTTGTGTCTTAAAATTATCTTCCTTCTGTACATCTTTGTCCTAATCTCCTTTTCTTATATTTAACACCAGTCATCTTAGGGCCCACTCTAAAGACCTCATTTTAGTCTAATTACCTCTTTAAAGGAGCTGTCTCTAAATAGTTATGTTCTGAGGTACTGGGGATTAGGACTTCAACATATGAATTTTGAAGGGGCACAATTTAGCTCATAATACTACTGTATTAGGGTTTTCTAGAGTAACAGAATTAATAGGATATATATATATATATACATATATATATATATATATACACACACACACACATAAAGGGGAGGTTAGTAAGTATTAACTTACATGATCACAAGGTCCCACAATAGGCTGTCTGCAAGCTTGAGAGGCAAGGAGAGCCAGTCTAAATCTCAAAACTGAAGATTGGAGTCTGATGTTCGATGACAGGAAGCATCCAGCACGGGAGAAAGATGTAGGCTGGGAGACTAAGCCAGTCTCGCCTTTTCACATTCTTCTGCCTGCTTTATATTCACTGGCACCTGATTAGATGGTGCTCATCCAGATTAAGGGTGGGTCTGCCTGCCCCAGCCCATTGATACAAATGTTAATTTCCTTTGGCGACACCCTCACAGAAGCACCCAGGATTAATACTTTGCATCCTTCAGTCCAATCAAGTTGACACTCAGTATTAATCATCACAACCACCCCACTTCTACTGTACTAGGACTGCTAACTCAGAAACTGTCCATTCTACTGTAGCATCTGACGCTTCCAAATCTTAGATGATCATGCTGCTCGGGACCTCAGCCAGCAGAGATTAAAAGAGCTCACCAACCTCATTTTAGCCATGAGCTGTGGTCCACTTTTTTTTTTCACATAGCCTGGAAGACTTCCCAGCATATTTTGAATTTACAAAATAAACAAGGTAAAATATTAGGCTTCAAGAATTCATTTAATTATTCAACATGCATTTACTGTCTCTTACTCTAGAATCCTTGAACTAGATGTCAGGGAAACAAATGGGCTACGTAATTAGACACATTGAGACACATTGTGCCCAGACAGAGAGGCAATAACTCCATGTCATTCTTTGCCTAGCAGAGCACATAAAACTGTTGTGCTATGGTGTGGGTGTCAATTTGGAGGAGAAACAAACAACCAGCACTATGTCCAGTAAGAGCCATGAAGACTGGCTGAATTAAATAAAATGTTTTCTTGGGTGGCATAGACTGCTAGCTGCCTCCAATATCCATTCTCCTCTTCTTTGGTAAGAAAACCATAATTTGAGTTGTACACATGGCTACCCAAAGAAAGACTACACTTCTCAAAGTCTCTTGTGACAAGTGTCACATTTCTTTTCTTTTTCTTTCTTTTTTTTTTTTTTTTCTTGAGATGGAAGTCTTGCTCTGTTGCCCAGGCTGGAATGCAGTGGCACAATCTCGGCTCACTGCAACCTCCACCTCCAAGGTTCAAGCGATTCTCTTGCCTCACCCTCCAGAGTAACTAGGACTACAGGGGCCTGCCACCATGCCTGGCTAATTTTTTGTATTTTTAGTAAAGACGGGGTTTTGCCATGTTAGCCATGATGGTCTCGATCCCCTGATCTTGTGATTCACTCGCCTCCTGTCACATTTCTATGCAACCACTGGAGAAATCACAGTGTTGGCTAACACATATTGAGCTCTCACTAATTGCTAGTTACAATTCTAAGTATTTTACATGCTTATTTTATTTATTTATTTATTTATTTATTTTTATTATTTATTTTAATACAGATGAGCTCTAACTATGATCTTGAACACCTGGGCTCAAACAGTCTTCCCACCTCAGCTTCCCAGAGTGCTGGGATTACAGGCGTGAGCCACTGCACCCAGCACTGACAGCTTTCTTAAAACAGGTTATATGCACGATTCATCTCTGCATTCTCACACACCTCTTGTGGTGCCTAGCAAACAGTAGTAGCAAACAAATTTATTTAAATAAATGGATTTACACATGTCTGGGATGCCTGCAATGTGACAAGCTCACTGAAGCCTACAAATGATTGCATCTTCCTCTTTAAACTGTTTTTTTAATAGAAAAAACTTCAATTTTGCCAACTATTCCCCATTTTAATTTTTAGTTTGAGCTCCTTCTTTCACATCCTCCATTTGACAAATTAGTATCGACATCTTGCAAAGTCTGATGATACCTTTTTAACTTTTTTCTTCTTTTTTATATACAAGTCAAGTCTTCTGGGTTTTTTTATTGGTAGTTTTCTATTATTCTATTTTAGTAGAGACTATGTATGTTATTTTAATTTTTACTATTATATGTGTGTGTGTGTGTGTGTGTATAGTGTTACAGCTCTTTTAAAATTTGTTTAGCAGGCTTTCCAATTTTTGCCAGAAAGCTCCCTAAAAAATAAAAAATAAAGAATATATATATATATACACACACACATACACATATATTTGAAGATCAAAAGAAATATGTAAATAATTCTTTTCAGCATATACTGTAAATATTTGGCCGACCATATCCCAATTGAAATTCTTACATGAATTCAATAGCTATTGACCATTATAAACCCAGGGAAATCATATTGTTCTATGTGGCTGGTTGTTAGAAAGGACCTAAGGAGAGCTTTAACTAAGAGGCCAGGGACATTACTATGCATTTGTCTGTTTAACCTTGATTCAAGCAATAAGAGCATTGTGAACATTTCTATGGAAGCTCAACCACCCAACATAAAGCCTAGTAAGATAATAATAAAAATCCTCATCCACTCCTCAGGCCTCTTAACACCTGCCACCCAGTGAAGATTCCTGCGGTACTCGACTCCCAACTCCCTCCTCGCACATTTATTGTTACTTATGACGAGGTCCATGAATCCCTGTAAAGACGCTGCCCACCCTTTAATATCCTGCACAACCCTAAATTGTGCACAGCTGAGCCATCAGCAGCTAAGGAAGAGGTTCAAAGAATAGCTATTCATGGTATAGCCACAAGATACAACGTGGAGACCAAAGGGCATCAAAAGAAAGACTCAAAGAGCAGAATGTTGCAGCGAGGCAGAGGCTTTTGAGAGAAAAGGAAACTTTGAGATGGCAGTTTTACAAGGGATTGAGACAAGTGAGCCTGTTTATGTACACAGGATGGCTCCCTTTAATTAGTGGTCTCAGCAGGAAGAATTTGTGATGCTACAGACATCACAAAGGGCAGGTAATATTCTGATACATCTCTTCAGCACTCTGAAATCCTTGAAGTATCCAACTAGAGAAACAACTTTTTTTTAAAAAGAAAGGGAGAAAGAAAGAAAGAAAATCCAGTTTATCAGACTGACTTTCTAGCAGTCTGAGTTCACCCAGATGCAGTTTAAGTGTATGTAGAATGTATTTTACCACATCTAGTTTGCTTCTACTTCTTTTTTTTTTTTTTTTTTTTGAGATGGAGTCTCGCTCTGTCACCAGGCTGCAGTGCAGTGGCGGGATCTCAGCTCACTGCAACCTCCGGCTCCCTGGTTCAAGCGATTCTCCTGCCTCAGCCTCCCAAGTAGCTGGGATTACAGGCACATGCCACCATGCCTAGCTAATTTTTTTTTTTTTTTTTTTTTTTTTGTATTTTTTAGTAGAGACGGGGTTTCACCACATTACCAGGATGGTCTTGATCTCCTGACCTCGTGATCCACCTGCCTCGGCTTCCCAAAGTGCTGGGATTACAGGCATGAACCACCACGCCCAGCTGCTTCTACTTTTAATTCCATGCAATATTGTATATCTGAGGAACACAAAGTAGATGTTTAATGATAATAGTATTGGAATTACACTCTTCCTTCCAAATATGTACATGCCAAGTCAAAGCCTGAGTATAAGTTAAGCAGATGCGTAAATTCGTGTGACTTTACATGCAGTCCACTAAACATATAACCAATAATTTTAGTCGCAAAAATATAAATCTCTTTTATTTTTATTACATTATACAGTTTACAAAGCACTTTGAGCAGACAGTGAGTTTCATTTATGAAACAATCTTTGAAAACACATGTTTCTTATAGAAATAACTTGGAAAAATTTAAAGATAATTAAAAGCACTTTAACATCCTCTACACACACACACACACAAAAAAAAAACCCTACAATAAAATTTTGCTAAATTTCTTTTCAGGGATATCCTCTATAATTTATTTATACCCTACTTTGTTCCAGAAAGGATTTAAAGTGGTTTACAATGAAATACAGTTATAGCAAAATAAATTAAAAACTGTTGAGAATTTAAAAGAAAATAACAAGGATAGAAAAGGGTATTGAAATAAAACTAATTTTTTTTAAATCAAAAGGCAGATGATGACAATGTTCATACCTGCCACCAGCCTGTCACAGTTTTAGCATCTAATGCAAAGCAGTAAGATTGCTCAGTTACACAATTTACTTAAGTGGCCATTGAGGAAGGGGGACAAACAAACAAATTTCTCAACAAAACATAGCTTTTCCTTATGTTCCTTATATTTTTTTCAGATGGTCTTTATAAACATGCAATGAAGGACATGTACCAATCTTATGGTAGATTTGACCATGAGATTCAAAAAGCTGTTTCTTACAGGGCTCTTCAGTATAGGCTAAGTCTATTCCACACATATACACACACAAACTATATTTATAGTCATGCACCACATAAGATGTTTTGGTCAATGACAGACTGTGTATATGATGATGGTCTCATAAGATTATAATATTTTTACTGCATCTTTTCTATGTTTAGATACACAAATACTTACCATTGTGTTATACTTGCCTACAGCATTCATCATAGTCACATGCTGTACAAGATTGTAGCTTAGAACAACAGCCTACATCATATAGCCTAGGTGTGTAGTAGGCTACACCACCTAGGGTTGTGTAAGTACACCCCATGATGTTCATACATGACAAATTCTCATAATGATGCATTTTTCAGAATGTTTTCCATTCACTAAGCAATGCATGATGACTCTTACACATGTATATTTGATTTGATTATTAAGTAAAGTATATAAGATACACATATATTACATATATGTATACACACATATTTTGCTTACTTAATAATCCATTATATCGAGCATTTATACTCTAGTTTTTCACTATTTTAACACGGGGATACATGTCTTTACATATAACTATATCTATCTCTGCTTCTTTAGGAATGATTTCTAGAAGTGGAAATGGGAACTAAAAGGTATGAATATGTCAAAGTCTCTCCCCATATTCTGCCAAAATACTAGCCAAGAAATGCTGAAACCAATGTATGCTTCCATCAGTAGACTACGAGAGTGTTCAAGTTGATAGTCCTCTTAATATTACCAGTTTTTAAAATTACTGCCAAAATAAGAAGCAAAAAAAAAAAAGGAATAGATTGTGGTTCTCTTTGGCATATGTTAAAATATTTTCACAAATGTAAAGAATAAATTTTATTCATAATTTATGGTGTGGTGTTTTTTTGGTTTGGTTGGGTTGTTTAATTTTTCTCACCCTCTAGACTATAAGCTTTGTGAAGACAAGTATCACACATCACAGAGCCTAGAACAAGTCCTGGCACATAACTGGCAGTTAAAATTATTCACTGCATGAATAAATGATTGTATTTTTATATACATAAGCTTTTGTTTATTAACATTTTTTGCTTGCCTTGAAATGACAAAGATTTTTGTCCTTGACCAAACTCTAGCCAACTTCCTCTGAGCCCTCTTCTCAATAGGCCTCTATAGGCCTTAACCTTGGGCCTAAAGAAACTACAGACTCTCAACACAAATTATTTCATCCATCCTTCTGCCCCAACATTAAAGACTTAAGCAAACACTGGTGTGGTTTTTAAGAGCTCAAGCCTGCATCCCTAGATGACCCTGGCCCCGCTTTAAAGTGCCTGTCCCCTTTAAAGAACAAACAATTTACTGCTTTTTCTAGCCGATACTCAACTATAGCAACCTTTCTTAGAGCATTTACTCGAAATGGCTTGAAATTGTAATCTTTCCTCTGTCCCTTTGAGATGTATGTTAATCTATTTCTCAAGAGTGCCTTTCTCAAAGACCTAAAACCCAATCCTTTAAAAAGTAGAAGGATAGGGCCTCTGCTTCACAGGCTCTGTGGGAGAATAGAATCTTACCTTAGATAATTCCAGCTAACAGATATAGCTAGTCTAGTCGGCCTTTATACTGACTGATCCTTTGTAATTTCTCACTTCTCTGACTCTACTGAGCCCCCTGCTAATTCTCCTCCTCCTCCCCATTCCCTCATTTTTCTGTAAAACACCCAGTCACCTTCACACAAATCAAAGTTGAGTTCAGTTTACCATAGACCTTATTCTCTAATGCAATTGTATATTACAGATTAAGATCTGTCCCTACTGCTTTAACTAGTGTCCGCCTTTCTTTTATTTTTGATAGGAACTCATCCTTGTCCTCTCTATCATTTAAGGTATTATTGGTGAACCAAATGTTCTAACAAAACTAGTTACATATTTGCAAAGAATTTAATGACAAGAATGCCAATCAACTGGTGTTTGTGTATATGTGCTTAGATTTTTTTTTCTTACATACCCCTGGAAGCATTAGGCTTATATGGTTATAATCTGAATAACATGTTAAATAACTGTTTGCAAGTATAAAATCCCATGGGCCATTAAAAGCTATAACATCTTTTAGCATGTGCCTAAAACTTTACTATCAGTCTCATAATTTGTGCCAAAAAAATTATCTTTTCCAATTGAAAAAGTATCAAATCTTCTGACCACCTTTTTAATGGTTTTCCATTAATGGTCATTGTCTTGTACGTCTGTCTCTGTGTTTCAGAAGTCCACAGGTAAATAGTAATTATGGCTACCATTAAAGTGTACTGGCAGAGTATCAGGCTTGTGTAAGATGCTCCAATTCACTTCCCCTCAAAACTTGACAATAGCACAATAAAATTGACACTTCTAAAGGTGAGAAAACTGAGACTCAAAGAGGTTAAACAAATTGCCAAAGATCACAGAGCCTGTAAATAATGGAACCATGATTTGAACCATCAACTGTTTGACTTCAAAGTCTGTGTTCTTTCCACGATGCTTCACAACCTAGACATAGTCACACATAGATTTTTGGCTCTTTCATATTTCTCATCCTTGATAACTAACATGCAGTCAAAACAAAGTGAATGAGGGGGGAAATTATACTCAGAATAAACATTGTAATTATAAAAGAAATAAAAAGGAAAAGAAGAAAACAGTCAAGCTGTGGCAAAGCAAACTCCGAAGCGACCAAGAGGCTTATAAACCTCTAGTTTTCTTTAAAGGAGCTATATTTCCTCCCTCTAAAAACTCTGGCTTTGGAACGAAGGTGACATACTGTGGGAAGACCAAGGAAATTAAACTTTTTTCATCTTATTGATTCCTATTTCTTTCATTCCATCTGTTTCCTTGGCATGGTGAAGGGGGTGACGATCGACGCAGAGTAAGCCGGCTCTGTCAGTCAGAAGATAGGAGCTGACAAACCAGACACGGGCTTGGGAAGGCCTTCCATGAGGGAAAGAAACTGTGCCAGATGACAGGACTCACAGAGAGTCTGACAAAATGTTGCAGACAATCAGGAAGCATCTGATCCAGATTTCATAGATAATAAGCAGGCTCTTTCCTGTGTGCATGCACATAGATTTGAGTATTTCTGATCAAGTGCCCCATTTTTACACAGAACAGGAAGTACAACACAGTAAAATATCAAATGAAAGGGGACAAGAAGGAGGGTATAAAAAAGGAAAAACAAACAACTAAACTGGTAGCACAGAAAACTTGAATATTTTGCGTCCATAGAGCATACAATATGATGACGTGATTTAAAAAAAAAAAAAGGCTTTAGAAGTTAATAATTCTAATATTATCACCAGGGTGCAAATACATTGGAATTTCACAAAAACAATTTGCTATAGGTTAGAGCCTTCTTAAAAATCATACAGCACTCAGCTGCTCTTCTATCATACAAAGGATATTTTGTGATTTCTATTAGGTCGTATCCAACGTAAACTCTAAAATAGCCCTAAAAACTGCTGGTTGCATCAGAAAGAATCTGAAATAGATCACTAGACAGTCTTGTGATTAAATTCTATTAAGAGATATAAATTCTGTGTGTCATTAAGAGCTTCATTCAGGAAAGGCTTCTACTCTGGCAGAGAAAAGACTAAAATGAAAAAGCAGTTCATCAAAGGAAGCTCATTTTGTTGGGAGCCAAAAGGCCCATATATGGTGAGGCTGGAAAATGAATCAGTTTTACCATTTCATTGGCCCCACCACCAAGTTAAGCTACTATCATCAACAAAAGGCATAATGTTATCTCTTTGCTCTCTCTCTCCTGGACTGGAAAGCTCCCATCAAAACAGAGAAGAAATGTCAAAAACTATAATCATCTGAAAGTACACAGCTGATTTATAAACCCCACATGTGAACAATTTCATTGTAAAATCCTTCTGAACACTATTATGTGCTGAATTGTGTCTCTCAAAAAAAAATACTAGAGTCCTAACTCCCAGTACTTCAGAATGTGACCTTATTTGGAGATAGGACTTTTACAGAGGTAATAAAGTTAAAATGAGATCATTAGGGTGGGCCCTAATCCAATATGACTGGTGGTGTTCTTATAAAAAGGGAAATTTGGACACAGAGAGAGGTATACACATAGAGGAAATGCCCTGTGAAGAAACACAGGGAGAACATAGCCATCTATAAGCCAAGGACAGGGGCCTGGAACAGATCCTTCCCTCATGATCCTCAGAAGGAACCAACCCCACCAACATCTTGATTTCAGACTTCTAGCCTCCCAAACTAGGAGGCAATACATTTCTATTGCTTAAACCACCCAGTTAATCACACTTTGTTACAACAGTGCTAGCAAATTAATACAGATTTGGTATCAGGAAGTGATGCATTGCTGTGACCACAAAATGTGAAAGTGGCTTTGGACTTGGTAATGAGTAGAAGCTGGAAGGCTTTGAGGTACATGACAGGAAAAGCCTATATTGCCTTAAAGGAGAATGTTGCTGGTAATATGAACGTTACAGGTGCTTCTTGGTGAGGCCTCAAATGGAAATGAGGAACACATTACTGGAAACTAGAGGAAAGGTGATCCTTGTCATAAAGTGATAAAGAACTTGACGAAATTGTGTTCTGTTGATTAGAAGAGACAAGTTGTAAGTGACAAACTTGGATATTTCATTGAAGAGATTTCTAAGCAAAGTGATGAAGGTGGAGCATGGTGTCTCCTTGCTGCTTATCATATAATACAAGAGGAGAGACATAAATTGAAGAAGCAAAAAGGAACTAGAAGTTGAAGATCTGGAAAATGCCCAGCCTACTCATATTAAAAAGGGTATATTCCGGAGAAAAGTCCAAGGGTATGACTGAACCACCCTTTGCTAGAGACATTAGGCATGTGACTTGTAGACCCAATCAACCATCTCAGCATAAATAATGCCAGCTTGGACTGAAGGGTACAGAGAAAAGACAAGATAAAGGGAGGCTGTGTGACTTCAGGGATTCCACAGGCAGGAAACAGTCCAATAGAGCTATTTGGCTACGCACATGTGTTAACCTCCAAGAAAAGGGAAGAATGACTCCAAAGGCAGTTCAGAGGCTGGTGGAGCTTCCGTTGCCATCACTGGCCCAGAGGGTGGGGCCACCTTCTTCATTTAACATGGCAAAACTAGCCTCATTGTCATTCTTGGTACCCCCTCCTGACTTCCTTGCTTCTATGGTCACTTCCAGTAACCCAAGTTTAAAACCTGTCATCAGTGACCCTTTTCCTTTCATTCATATTCAATTAGGTCCCTGCTCCTGTTGACTATTCTACTCTTCAAAGATATTTATGTCATTGAAGATTGTACTTTTAGTAATAAAAAGCATTCTTAACTAGTTTTATGACATTGTGCTAAGAACTTTGTGCAGTTTATAGTTTTTAATCCTTATAACAGTGCCATACGATAGGTATGCTATTAATAGTCATTTCACAGAGAGGAAAACTGAAGCTCAAAGAGATACCAAATCACTGTATTTGCCCAAATCACATGGTGATGAAGTATCAGAGAAGGGACTTGAACAAGATCTTCCTCAGCCTTGAACCACACTCTTAACTGGCACACTGCCTCCTTTAAAAAATATTTCATCTTTCTTTCTTTCTTTCTTTCTTTCTTTCTTTCTTTCTTTCTTTCTTTCTTTTTCTTTCTTTCTTTCCATTCCCACTGTTACTGAACTAAGTTTTGTAATCTGTCACATTTTTATTACTACACAAAATCCTTTTGTGTATCTCTTCTCCTCCCAACCTATATTTTAAAAATTTCATCTAAAAAAAAATCTAAATGTAAGTCACGCCTTAGCTCAAAATTTTTCTATGACTTCTCATTGCATGTAGCCAAAATACCTTAGTATGACATTTCACAGTATCTTTACTCATCATGCCACCTGCTAAAATCTTGCCCATCCTAAATGCTTAGTCTCTTTATCTTTCGAATTTTTATCTGAACATAGAAAAATATTACTTAGAAAAATATTCTTTCTCCTTGGAAGTTGCTATGGCTTGAATGTTTGTTCCCTCCAAAACTCATGTTAAAATTTAATCCCCAATGTGGCAGTATTGATGGGGGGGGGTGTGATTGGGTCATGAAGTCTCTGTCCTCATGAAGAGTTCATTCATTCATGGATTAATAGATTAATGAGTTATCAGGGGAGGGGAACTGGTGGCTTTATAAGAAGAGGAAGAAAGATCTGAGCTAGCACATTAGCACACTCAGCTCTCTCACCATGTGATGTCCTGCATCTCCTCAGGACTCTGTAGAAAGTCCCCACCAGCAGGGGGGAGGGATAGCATTAGGAGATATACCTAATGCTAAATGACGAGTTAATGGGTGCAGCACACCAGCATGGCACATGAATACATATGTAACTAACCTGCACATTGTGCACATGTACCCTAAAACTTAAAGTATAATAATAATAAAATAAAATTAAAAAAATAAAACAACAACAAAAACAAAAAAAAAAAGAAAGTCCCCACCAGCAAGAAGGCTCTCACCAGATGTGGCCCCTCAACCTTGGACTCTCAGCCTTCATAATTTTGTAAAAAAAAAAATTGTTTCTTTATAAATTACCTAGTTTCAAGTATTCTAAGCAATAGAAAACAGACACACAAAAGTCTATGATGTGTAATATTCATTCATATCAATGTCAGAATTAATATGTCAGCCACTGAGACTGAAATCAGCATCTTCTCTCAAAATTCCCTCTCTCTCCCAGTGTTCTCTGTCCACCTGCCAATCATTCACCCATTCTTGAAATCCTGATGCTGTCTTTGACTCCTGCTCCTTTTCATGTGAAATCTGCTGCTAAGTCCTATTGTTTGTTCTGCTACTGAAGGGCTTTCAATCTATCCCTTCTTCTTCATTGTCATTTTCTCCATCTTCATTTATGCTCCCTGGACTTGAAAGCATAACAGAGCATAAGAGAACTACCACTAGTTTAAATTGCCTCCACAAAATAAGCAGAGATTGACAGGGCAGAGGGGCTGGGGGAAGAAGGAAGAGACACAGGAGAGAAATTGCCACAGCCTACATGAAAGACCTAGGCCTAAGAGGGAGTGAAGAAGGAGAGAATAAAATCTGCACCAAATGGGGTGGAGGGATGGGGAGGACAGGTGGTGATAGGAAGTGCTGACAGCTTGAAAATGAGGAAATTGAGGAGACGAGAAACCAGGGTAGGAAAAAGATGGTTGGTATTATGAATCTAATTCCTTTAATTTACCTTTGGAGGACAAGCAAAGTATGGCATTCTTTTTTAAATTACACTCTGGCTGTTATATACTGTGCTGCTTTGACAGAGCTGTTGTCTCTAAACCAAGGAGAATAGCCTTTTCTAGCCCTGCATTCTCTATAACTCAACTCTCAGTTTTCTACTAAAACTACCTCTGCTTGGCATGAGAGGCTCTGAACCAACAGCCCCAACCCACTATTCCTCAGCCAGCCTCTCCCACCCATGACAGTGCAACCCCAACAGCTTCCTCCTCCACATGGGTCTTTACCTGTGCTCTCCTCCCTCAGAAATTTCCAGTCTCCATCCCTGACTCTCAAAATCCTCTCCATCTGATAGGGTTTGGATGTTTTGTTTCCCCCAAATCTCATGAGAAAATGTGATCCCCATTGTTGGAGGTGGGGCCCAGTGGCAGGTGTTAGGGTCATGGGGGTGGATCCCTCACAAATGGCTTGGTGCCATCCCTGCAGTAGTGAATGATAATGAGTTCACAAGAGATCTGCTTGTTTTAAAGATTCTGTGACCTTCTCCCTCCCTCTCTCTTTCTCCCTCTCTTGCCATGTAACATGCCTGCTTCCCCTTCTCCATCTACCATGGTTGGAAGCTCCCTGAGACCGTCACCTGAAGCAGATGCCAACACCATGCTTCTTGTACAGCCTGCAGAACTGTGAGCCAAAAGAAACCTCCTTTTTTTTTGTGAATGACCCAGTCTCAGGCATTTCTTTATAGCAACACAAAATGACTAACACACTATCCCTCAGGGTCTAAGGAAAAGGCTACTTCCATGACTCCCTCATCTGGAATTGCTCTTGTTCCATCCTTTGTGCACAAACAAGGCTTTGTGTTTTGTCTTTTTAGCCCTGTTCCATTTCTAATTCTGCTTGTCTTGAACTGGATTATTAGCCTACCTCAGTTCCTCAACAGAATATACACAGCCTTAAAGGTAAGGGCTATTACTTGTTTATCTTGATGCACATAACTGAACATCTTATACAAAGTAGATACCCACACAAATTTACCAACTGTAGTGGCATTTCATCCCAACGGCTTTTTTATTTTTCTTCTATTAAGCAATGAGGTGAGTTGTCCACGAGGTTTTTGCGTGGGAAAGTTTCTCATGGAAAATTTTAGCCTCTTTGTTATAGATGAAGCATCAATTAAAAAGCACAAAGTGACACAGTCTGAACCTAGAATATATCCTGGGGCCCAGACCAAAGAAAGAGACAAATTTAAAGTTGTACAAACCAACAGTGGGAGGACCATCTATACTTAGTGACTAGTCTGTCAGAATGAAAAACCTCAAGTGGGTTGTAAATATAGGGTTGATTCTTTGGGGGATTTTTCTTCTATTTGCTGATTCAGCTCCTACAATCAAGAGATTTTGTTGTTATTCAATTTTACTTAAGGCAGACTAAATCAACTGATTTCATGTTTATTCCTGATTTTTGTTTTTCTTACCTTGACTAAACTCTATGTTTTACAAAGCTTTTTCAGTTTTAGTGATCAGAAATACACTTTTATTCTTTTTTTTTTTTTTACAATAGCTGTCTATTTCTTTTCTTGTAGACTTCTATGGAAATTCAACTAATTTGTTAGAAAATGTAATTTTTTTTTTAATTTTCAGAAATCCACAGGACTGTTCTCTTCTGAAATTCTGGTTGATGATATGAATGTATTTTTCCCCAGCACTCAATAAGACCCCCGTGAATACATGTCTGCATAACACGTAGAGGGTACACTGTTGGTACAAAATGGTTGTTTTGGCATTTTGTATTCCCAAATGTTCTAAGGTAACCCTTTTTATGATTCTCACTCTCCATAAGAAGAAGGAAATATTGAAGGCATATCTTTTGAGGACTGCTCATCTCATGAAATCCATTCTACTCAGAGTTTACTTAATTATGATTACTTTAAAAGGGGAAATTAGCAAAACAACAATGATTAAAGTTTCCCAAGCATTGATTGGGCATTTTTGAAAGGCTTCCTTCTAGAGCTATGTGATATGGTCATTAGGCTTTCAGAAGAATAACTGGAAGATTAGATGAAGCAGATCAGCACTGCCCCCAACCCACACTAAAGTTGTAGACCTAAAAAAGAAAGAAAAGAAAAACTCAAAATAAAAGGAAAAGAAGAGTCCTTTTGGTTCCATCATATATTATCAGCAACTTATATTCTCTTTGAACAATTGCTGATTTTCTCACCCTATCTCCACCTCTCTAAATAACAATTTTCCAAACCTAAGACTCTGTTTTTTGACAATTCATCCCCATTGCAGGCACCCATGTATGCACGGTCACACATTCGTATACACACAAACACACAGTTTTTCTCATAACAGATTTGCAGAGAGGTCAGAGGCAAAGGAGGGGGAAAACTTAAAAAAAAAAAAAACTCCAGTAAGTTTGATCTAAACAAAATGGTTATTCAAATGGGTCCCCTACTAATTTTACAAAGATGCATGATAATATCCAACATATGGCTTTAACTACGTTTTTTAATATTAGAAATTGAATGCACATTTTAAGACACAAGTTTTGCTGATATGCTGTTGATAATACAGGAGAACTATTTTCCATTTGTTTCTAATTATCTTAAAGACAGCCTGGGGATCATTTACCCATGGTTTAAGAGCACTCAGATAAGTCCACAGATGCAACAGGCGGGCATGTGTGTCAGCTACTGCATCGGGGCTGCGTGAGGGTGGCTTAGCCAAGACTATCCTCTTATGTCTGAAACTACTAGATACGGTTCCTAAGGTCAAGCAGTACTAAAAAATAAAATCCTTCCTTAGGATTCTTAGGGTGTGGGCTCTGGAGCCAGACTGCCTGGCACCACCATTTAAGTAACTGGGTGACCTTGTGCAAGTTAGTTAACCTCTCTTTGCCTCAATTTCCTTATCTGAAAAATGGGGTTGTACCAACAACCTATGGTCAGCATGAGGATGAAAGCACCTAGTATGGTGCCCAAAAGAGAGAAAGCATGCAATAATTCATCTGGCTCCAGCTTAACTCCCTACTTTGTCCGTCTCTGCCTTCCCACTCCCAACTGCTTTCCCTGAATCTTGCCACCAAAGTTTCTTCAAACATGCTCTCCCTTGCCTCTCCTGGATTACTTTCTTCTTTCCTCCTGGCTAACCCACACTCCTCTGCTAGGTCTCGATGCAGACTGTACTTCCTCCAGCCTGAGTTAGGTGGTCCTCACCTATGTACCCACAGCTGCCTGGGCTCCTTCTATTACTGTGTGTCTAACACAGCATTTTAATACTTAATGGTTTCCCCCATTGGACTCCGAGGAAAAGACTGATCTGTCTTGTTCATTGTTGCAATCCCACCTCATGAAAAACGTGCTTTGCGCTGGAACTGACTGTATTTTTTCTTTGCAAAGCAGAAAAAACAGTCTTCCTCCTTTAGTGTACCCATCTAAAATAGATAAAAATGCAGGGGAGGTATGTTTGCTTGAGAACATTTTTAATTTTAATCCTTCCTGAGATTTGGTGAGCACTTTCAATCTGAAAATTCAAGTGTTTCCTTGGCTCAGGGATTTATTCACACACATGTACATACACATGCATGTACACTTGCAAGTATACATATGTGCACACACTTGTATTTATTACTTCATTTCTATTCTTCCTTTTTCTCCGTTAGTAATGGTCATTGTTTGCTTATTGGAACTCTAGAATTTATCTTCCTTGTCTCTTATTGCATCTTTTCACTCGTGATTTTTCTTTCTTTTGCTTCATTTCTTTGATATGTGTTTGCAACTGTTCCCCCATTTCATCTTATGGATTATTTATTTCATTTTTCAGTAGTTGGATTCTCCTTTTTCCCTTCTACTGGTAAACGATTTTAATTTGGAAATTGTTGTTTTATTGTTTTCATCATTTCCTAAAACGTTGCTAAAGCATTCTAAATTCTTTCTTGGTTTTTGTTTGTTTTTCAAAATCTCTTTTACTTTTATTACATCTTCCCCATACATGGCAGATTGGTCTCTCTTCCTCAAGTAATTGGGATTTCTTTGCCTGCTCCTAGTGCCATGTAGCTGGAGCCTGGGCAGTGCTAGACTGGCCAGCTGTGAGAGATGAGACTGGCATTTCTTCTTTAGGAGGCTAGCCATGAAATGCCCACAGCCAGCCAGGACCTCTGCACTGAGAGCCAGAGCCTCAGCCAGCAACTGCAGGATCGGCTTTCTCCTCCCCAGGCTCTGGCAGTGGCACTGGAAACATTGGCCCCCTGTACCAGCAACTCTCCTCCCCCAAATTCCTGCACTTCTTAAGGATCCCAGACCTCAGGAGATTGTTTCATACAACCTGAGTGTATCCTGCAGGGTTTGCCCGGAGGTAGATGACAGCTACGGGCATGCGTCGAGGCTACCATTTTCCATTATTTAATTAATTTAAAATTATCTAAGGGAATGAGGGTAGACAAGGCATAAAACAACTCCCTTATATTAAAGAAATATTTCTTACATTTAGAAAAGTTGAAATCCTCAAAGTTAAATAACCAATTAAGAATAATTTTTCAGAAAAAAACTATAAAATTAAAATTTCTCTGAAGTTTATTAAGATACCCTATAAGACACCCAAACTCATATGGGAAAAATTAGCCTCAAAGCTCAACGTCCTCTTTGAAATATATCATGACTGGCCTTGCAACACTGAATATGGAGGAAGCGTGGTGATTAAGAACATAGACTCCAGAATGCATCACGTATTCTTTCATTGCCTTAGTTTCCTCATCTGAAAAAGGCAGTTAATAATACTACCTACCATATAGCTTTGTGAAGATGAATCAATATTTGAAAACTGCTTAGAATAGTATCTGGCATATAATAAATGCTATAAAAATGTTTGTTAAATAAAATAAGTACAAAAGCTGTGAACACTATAGGGAATTTTTTATATCCAGGATATCATTGCTTTTTTTTTTTTTTCATCTTTTTAAAATACCTTTGCCTTCAAAATGGGCTCACGGCTGCTTATTTGAAAATGATTCCCTAACAGATGCTATAACAAGGACTGTGGCATAGACAGTTCTGGAACGCCAAGAATTTCCAGTGAGAGGAAAGAAGTGGGAATTTTTTACTTTAAAATGTTTACTCAAGGCATATGTTTTTATTATAATTCATTTTCAACTTTATGGTAGAATAGCAAAGTATTTCTATCAATTAGATATTAAAAATAGCCTGAAGATTTTCACGTTTCAGAGAACAGTACACCCACAAGACACGACAGAGGCCTGTTTCCTGGTGTGCCCATTTTTAAGCACACCCCACACATTCACACAGTTGCTCCACTAGATTCTAACAGAGATATATACACAAATGGACCATTTTGCTGTCTCTTTCCTAACTCTACAGTCAAAAGATGAAAAGAAGAGAAAATACGATCAGCATCTGAACAATGTCAGAAATGTCAAAAGTCCTATCAATTAAATAATTTTAGAATAAAAATTATGAAAGCTAATGATAATTGAGGCATCTTGATACAAACTTTCCATGCATTATTTCATTTGAGTTTCTGTTAGATAGGGTTCAATATTTTATTTCTCTGATTACCACTTAGAATCTTCTTGGTCTCTTGAGATACCTGTATCTTTTTCATTCCTGAAGTCAAGGAAATAAAACTAGGCAAACTTAATTTAGTTTTAATAATTCTGATGAGCCAAATGCCAATGACAGAGGTTTGGGATAAAAATGTGTTTTTGATCTGTGTCGAGGGGGGATGTTAAGCAGCACAGCATAAATGGTTGGCTATGGACCTCTGAATAAGCTTTAATCAGCTGTATAATTCACGCAAAACATTCAGCTTGATCCAGGCAACCAAAGACAATGTGGAATTTTATCCTATTTGATCTGCAGTGGAAGCATTGACTCATTATGTTTCTTGTCAACTTTCTATGTTGCTTAATGTCATGTAGAATCCAGTTCAAAGATAATCTTTTGGTAACATTTTTTAAGAGCAGCCGAAGCTCACACATTCAAGAGAAAACAAATGTATGTGACATGCAGAGCCAGGGAGGAGGTCAAGTCAACTGCAAATTTGGATTTAAAATCTACACCATTGCCCAGGTCCTGACCCTAACCTTCTGTCTCCCAATGGCAAAGAGAACCAGGGTGTTCTGCCTCCCATAACATGAGAAGCCACTCTTCTGTGTGAAATCCCCCATCAATTTTGCAGAGGTTTTCTGCCATTATCACACTCCAGGTAGGCAGTTGTCACGAAGCATTAGAGCCATGAGAGGCTGACAGCATAACTGCGGGCGAGCTCGGGGCTCAGCGCGGTCCAGCACCTGCCGCCTGCTCAGGCAGGAGTGTCCCCTGTCAAGACACAGCCTGGCAAGAGGCTTCAGGAATCACTTGTATCGGTGCCCTTCATTGACAGCACGCTGGAGGGCAGCCTGTCTAGCAAAAGCAGGACAGAAACCTTTGCCAGCCACCTGCCTGCCCCCATATGGTAGCCATTTAAAAACCCGTCACTTTTATAAAGAAACTCTCGAATTATTCATTCATCAAGCACAGTTTTCACTTGCCCGACTGCCTCAATGCATGATCACCTGGCTCTGTGATTTGCAGAGGCTTGTTTTCACAGGACTTCTTTTGGGTACCACTAAGGGAGAAATTGCCTAAATATAGCCGGGTGAGCAAATCAAGTCCATTCCACCTTATGGACTCTCACTGCTCCAAGGAGGGCATTCCTGGGGAGCAAGAGTGTTTTCACACACAAGTGGATTCCATCAACATGCCAGGAGCATCTCTCTCTCCCACAATGGAGGGAGTGTCTGAGGGAATGTTGCAATGTGATAACTTGTTTCCTCATTTTCCAGATCCAGAGGCAATAGGGAGGAGTTAATAGGGAAGGAGGCAGAGGGAATTTTTTCAAAAACCATAACCAAAAAATGAAAGACACCTGAGTATTTACTGGAGCTGTAAACAGATTCTAGAAAATTTAACAATGGAAATATGCTTTAAATGGCCCAGAAATCCATTACTACTTGCATATATGTCAGAATTTTACTAATAATTTTTTCTTTTAAATTACATTCATGAGAGAATATAAGTTTATGGCAAGGTTTCAGTGGATATGTTGAAATTTTCTTCCTGATTTGTTTCCATGTTTTCTGGCTATCTCCCTCCACTATCATGTAAACTCCATGAGGTTAGTGGTCTTGTCACTGTCACTGTGCTCAGTAAATATTTAGTGGCCAAACTGGACAAATAAATGCAAAAGAGATGAATGAATGAATGAATGACACCTGGAATAAAGCACCAGATGTCTTATGACATGGCTTCTAAACTTTGTACAGAGGTTGTGATAGAAAGGATAGAGTGAAATTGAATTACAAGAATAATAAAGATTTTTAAATATTTTAAATTATTTTTGGTACATTTTGGTTAAAGATTTAGAATTTACAAAAAATAAGTTGCAATGAAGAGTGAATGAATGATCCAGGCACCTGAGAGTTGAGCACAATTCCTGTTGTTGGAACTTAAGATTCATTGTACATGCCCCACCTGCCAAAGGAGTGATTTTCAGAAGGCAGGCTGGTGAGAATTTACATGCTTCCTTCTAAAGTCAGCTACTAGTCACTGGGTTTATTTTTCTTCTTTCTTTCTGCCAATCTCATCATCCATTCTTTTTTCTCCAGCTGAAACCTGTGCTCAGATGCTCTTCACCCTGAGGCTCTCCCATGAGATTGAGCTCCTTCTACCTAACTACCTCTGAGACCTTTAGCTCTACTTGGGTGTCCCACAGACTCTCAAATGCAACAGTCCCAAACCTAGCTCCTGACCATCCTCCCACACTTGCTCCTCCCACTGTCAAGACACAGCCTGGCAAGAGGCTTCAGGAATCACTTGTATCAGTGCCCCTTCATTGACAGCACATTGGAGGGCAGCCTGTGTCCTCCATCTCAGTGAAGAGCGCCATGTGTTTGTCGTCATTCAATTCAGTAATCTGGAGACATCCCAGCACTCCTCTCAAATTTCACTTACCACACCACATCCAATCAATAATCAAGCCCAGTGGATTCTAAGTCTTTAACATCTCTCACTTCTATACTCTCCTCCCCTTCACTACAGCCACTAATTCAGTTCAGGCTTTCATTATTCTCACAAGGATTATTGCAATAGTCTCTCAGTGGTTGCCCTGACTCCAGTTTTGCCTGGGTGATCTTTATGAAATGAGATAGTGCACAAGTTACCCCACCTCTCCACCAGCTTGGCTTACACCTCTTCGTGGCTCCTTATTGTCTCAAGAGATATGGCTGAGTCTCTGCAGTATGACCTATAAGAGCATTTGTGATCTAGACATTGTTTCACCTCTCAGCAAGCCTCTTCTTTTTCTTCTGTTTCAGCCATTTGAGCTGCACGGTTCTCAGTAGGTCATGTTGTTTCATCCGTGGGGCCTCAGCTCTCACTGATGCAGCTCCTAGTAATCCAACATGAAATTTCTTTTTTTTTTTTTTTTTTTTACTTTTATTCTAAGTTCAGGG
Source organism: Pan paniscus (assembly GCF_029289425.2). Classification (NCBI taxonomy): domain Eukaryota; kingdom Metazoa; phylum Chordata; class Mammalia; order Primates; family Hominidae; genus Pan; species Pan paniscus. Next base: position 101,827,580 of record NC_073262.2, read on the forward strand.
ATACATGTGCAGGTTTGTTATGTAGGTACACTTGTGTCATAGCGGTTTGTTGTACAGATTATTTTGTCACCCAGGTACTAAGCCTAGTACCCACTAGTTATTTTTCCTGATCCTCTCCCTCCTTCCACCCTCCACTCTCTGACAGGCCCTGTCTGTTGTTCCCCTCTATGTGTCCATGTGTTCTCATCGTTTAGCTCCTACTTATAAGTGAAAACACACAGTATTTGCTTTTCTGTTCCTACATCAGTTTGCTAAGGATAATGGCCTCTAGCTCCATCCATGTTTCTACAAAGGACATGATCTCATTCTTTTTTATGGCTGCATAGTATTCTATGGTGTATAGATATCACATTTCTTTATCCAGTCTACCATTGATGAGCATTTAGATTGATTCCATGTCTTTGCTATTATGAATAGTGCTGCAATGAACATACATATGCATGTGTCTTTGATAGAACAACTTATATTCCTTTGGGTATGTACCCAGTAATGGGACTGCTGGTTCAAACAGTAGTTCTCGTTTTAGGTCTTCGGGGAATCACCACACTATTTTTCCACAATGGTTGAACTAATTTACAATTCCCCCAACAGTCTGTAACTGTTCCCTTTTTCCCCAACATAAAATTTCTGCCTCCATCACCAGATAAGTTAGGCCTTAAAAAAGGAAGCAGTACTCCAAAACTAAACTGCTCGCTCCCCAGATGCTGGAGTGAGAGAGGCAGCAAAAGAGAGAGACTCCATTAGGACTGTTTACTAAGAAACCCCACCCAACACATTAACTCACTGAAGGGGTTAGTCTAAGGTATTTTCCTTTAATTTTGGTGTGAGAAAGTATTGACCAGACCCTCATGATTTCTTGCCTGGACAGCAAAATGCCTTTGGAACTGACCTACCTTCAGTCCTTTTTCTAATCTACTCTCCACACTACTGTCAATCAACTTCCCAAACCTCAAATAGGTTAACACTACACCCCTGCTTAAACATCTTTAGCAGCTCCCATCTTCTGCCTGGCTCCTGAAAATGTTTTTCTTATCTCCCAATGCAGTGTATGGAACACTCCACAACTTCCTGCTGAATGCAATTATGTTAGCAACTTGTAGATTGGCCCAATTAAATGTTTAGTATTTAAGTAAGAATAGATAGATGTAAAACAACAATAAACATTAGCCTGTCAGAGTCTGTCAATATGGTGACATGTTTGGGGACGAGGTTAAAGCTGCAAGAATTACTCTTTTGCCTCTCCTATAAATTTAAGCAAAAAGTAGCTGGAAAACTACAGGCTTTGAATGACATAGACCCTGGTTCAGCTCCTGGCCCTACCACCCATATATGATCATGTACAAATGGCTTGCTCTCTGCAAGTCTTGATTCCTCATCTGTAAGTGGATATCATAATACATACATACCAATAGTTGTGAGGACTAAGTGAGGTATTCTCATTTCAAAAGTAACCTAACTCACCTTCTCTAGTAACACAATATGCCCATCCATTCTGATCACCTACCTCAAATTTAAAAGGAATTATGGCTTTTATTTAAAATTATTGTTTTAGTAAAACAAATATACAAAAATGACAACAAAAAAGTGTGCTGAGCCCATGAGTAGAGGTAAGATTTTGAGACTTTAAAGGATAGGCTGTTTTTTTGTTTTTGTTTCCTTCTTTTGAGCAGATGTTGGGTTATAAGAGATTGGCTGAAATGGATACTATAAAGAGATCATGTGATAAAAGGAATGAACTCTCAGCAAAGGAAAATGCTGTTTTTAATTCTTTGAAATCCTTAAGGTCAGCTTCAAACAGGCAGTTGGGATAACCTAGCCAGATTGGCAGTGACTAGGAAGTGACCCAAGCCAAGTAGCAAATTCCTTGCTAATAGTCCCAAGTCACCTTTACTGCAGCCCTCAGTAGAGTTCCAGGTTTCTCTGCCTGCCATGGACAGCACGGTGGAGAGTCGGTCCTCAAAGTGACCACCACCTACAAAGGCTGGCTCTAGTTTAGGGCTTGGATGGAAGGTATTTAGATAAACTAATTGCACAGGGATGTGGTTTGCTCTGGAGAAGTCAAGACTGTGTTTAAATGTCTGAAATTCCTGGTGTCGCTAATAATTGTAATCTCTGCTTCAATAAAACACACAAATAATGTTACTGAAACATTTCCAATCACAAGGTATTATTTTTGGTCTAAAACAGATGCAGCCCTTGGTACTTAAAAGGAGGATGTCTGGATAAATTTACCTCTGATCGAAGAGAAACAAAACTCCTGGAACTTTGGCCAAAGCCCCATTTCTGAGAAGCATCAATTGGAGCAATGGCAGCCTAGCAGCATGACTGTGGTGTCATTCCCAGCACAAGTAAGGGCCACTTTGGGAGACCTATATAAGGTGCTGGAATGGATAAGCCAGGAGCTCTAAGGGAAATAAAGTAGCATTTTTGAATATTTAGTAGTTGTCAGGCTGAGCATTAATATGGATTATTTTATTTAAGCATCATAGCAGCTCCATTTTACAGAGGAGGAAACTAAAGCCTAGAAAGATTAAATAATAAACTCAAAGACACTCAGCCGCTAAGTATGGAATTGGGATTTAAATTCAGGGCTGTCTATACATAAAGCACATGCCTTTTGCATTACATCATGCAATGTCTCTAAGAAATTATAAAGCACTAACCCCAAATAAAGGAGTATCTGGAGTCAAACTGCCAGGATTCAAATTTCTGCTCCATCATTTGCTATTTTTGTGACCAAAGATGAGGCATTTAACCTCTCTGGCTTTGAGTTTCCTTATAATAAAATGGGAAAGAATGATAGTAACTACCTGATAGTCCTGTTGGGTTGACTTTTGTGCATGGTGTAAGATAAAAGTCCAATTTTATATTTCTGCATGTGGATATCCAGTTTTCCCAATATCATTTATTGAAGAGACTATCTTTTGTCCATTGTGTATTCTTGCCACCCTTGTTGAAGACCAGTTGGTCATATATTCATGGGTTTATTCCTGGGCTCTCTATTCTGTTTCATTGGTCTGCATGTCTGTGTTTATGCCAATACCATACTGTACTGATTACTGCAGCTTTGTAATATATTTTCAAATCAGGAAATATGATACTTCCAGCTTTGTTCTTCGTGTTCAAAATAACTTTGGTTATTCAGAGTCTTTTGTACTTCCATATGAATGTTAACATTGTCTTTTCTATTTCTGTAAAAAATGCCATTGGGATTTTGATAGCGATTTCACTGAATCTATACACAGATTTGTATAGTATGGGCATTTTAACAATATTAATTATTTCTATATGTGAACACAAGATATCTTTCCATTTTTTTGCGTTTACTTTATTTCCTTCATCAGTGTTTTCTAGTTTTCATTGCACGAGTCTTTCATATTTGTCACTAAGTTTATTTCAAAATATTTTATTCTTTTTGATGGCATTGTAAGTGGAATTGTTTTCTTAATTTTTTTAGGTAGTTCATTGTGAGTGTATAGAACCATGACTGATTTTTGCACATTGATTTTATGTCCTGCAACTTCACTGAATTCTTTAATTAGTTTTACCAGTTTTTTTTGTGGAGTCTTCCAGGTTTCCTACATATAAGTTTATGTCATCTGTAAACACAGACAATTTAACTTCTTTCTTTCTAATTAGGATGACTTTTATTACTTTTTCTTGCCTAATTTCTCTGGCTAGGACTTCCAGGACTATGTTGGATAGGAGTAGTGAGAGTGGACATCCTTGCTTTGTTCCAGATCTTAAAGGAAAAGCTTTCAAGTTTTCATCATTGAGGATAATACTAGCAGTGGGTTTTTATATGTGGCCTTTATTGTGTTGCATAAGTTCCTTCTACACTTAGTTTGTTAAGTGGTTTTATCATGAAGGGATGTTAAATTTTGTACGTACTTTTTTCTGCATCTATTGAAATGATTATGTTATTTTTGTCCATTTATTCTGTTACTGTATTGTATCACATTGATTGATTGGCATATGTTGGACCATCCTTGCATCCTAGGGATAAAGCCCACTTGGTCATGACATATGATCTTTTCAATGTGCAGTTGATTTTAGTTTTCAAATACTTTGTTGAGGATTTTTTTCATCCATACTTATCAGGGATATTGGCCTGTAGTTTTCTTTTCTGTGGTAATGGTATCTTTGCCTGGTTTGGGTATAAGGGTGATACAGTACTGGTACTGGCCTCATAAAAAAGAAATGTTCCCTCTTCTTCTATTTTTGGGAATAGTTTAAGAAGGATTGGTATTGATTTATCTTTAAATGCTTGGTAGGATTTACCCGTGAAGCCATCTGGTTCTGGGGTTTTCTTTGTTAGAAGGTTTTTGATTACTGATTCAATCTCATTTGTTATTAGTCTGTTTAGGCTTTCTATCCCTTCTTGATTCAGTCTTGATTGGTGGTATACTTTTAAGACTTTATCCATTTCTTCCAAGCTGTACAGTTTATTGGTATATAATTGTCCATAATAGTTACTTATGATCTTTTTTATTTTTGTGACATCGGATGTATTATCTCCTCTTTCATTTCTGATTTTCTTTATTTAAGACTTCTCTCTTATTTTCTTAGTCTAGTTAAGGCTAGGACAAGTTATTTCTTATGTCTAGTTAAGGCTTGTCAATTTTATTTATCTTTTCAATTTTTGTCTATGACACCTGGCAATTAAAGCAAAACTAGACAAGCAGAATTATATCAAACTAAAATGTTTCTGTACCGCAAAGGAAACAGTCAACAGAATGAAAAACAACCCACAGAATGTGAAAAAGTATTTCTAACTCTTAAGGGGTTAATATCCAAAATATATAAGAAACCCTCACAAAACAATTGCAAAAAAAACACAAAAAACAAAAAACAACCCAATTTAGAAATGGGCAAAGGAATTGAGTGCCATTTCTTCAAAGAAGACATACAAATGGGCAACAGTTATGTAAACAGCTGCTCAATATCACTAATCATCAGGGAAATGTAAACCAAAATCACAGTGAGACATCATCTCATTCCTGTTAGGATGGCTATTATCAAACAGAAAAACAAAAGATAACAAATGTTGGTGAGGATGTGAACAAAAGGAACTCTTGTAAACTGTTGGTAGGAATGTGGATTGGTGCAGTCACTGTGGAAAACATTATGGAGGTTCTTCAAAAAATTAAGAATAGAACTACCATATGTTCCAGCAATCCCACGTCTAGGTATATATCCAAAGGAATTGAAATCAGGATCTCAAAGAGATATCTGCAGGCCCACATTCATTATAGCATTATTGAGCATTAGGCAAGCAAAATCCTACCATTTGCAACAACATAGAAGAATCCAAAGGACATTATGCTAAGCGAAATAAGTCAGACACAGAAGGACAAATATTACATGATACCACTTATATGATGAATCTAAAATAGTTAAACTCATAGAAGCAGAGAGTGGAATGGTGGTTGTCAGGAGCTGAAGGGAGGGAGAAATGGAATGATATTAGTCAAAGGGTACAAAGATTCAGTTATGTAAGATGAGTAAGTCCTAGAGATTTACTATACAGCATAGTATTATAGTTAACAATACTGTACTGGGTACTTAAAAATTTGCTAAGAGGGTAGATCTTATGTTAAATGTTTTTATCACAAACTAATAAATAAAGAGGGCAGAATAAAACTTTTGGAAGTGATAGACATACATTGTAGTGATTTCACAGGTGTAAACTTATCTCAAAATTTATCAAGTCATATACATTAAATATGTACAGCTTTCTGTATGTCAAACATATGCAATAAAGTTGCTTAACTAAAAATAGTGCTGTTGGGCAAATTAAAAGAAGGAATACAGATAAAAGGCTTAGTGTTGTACCTTTAGCCTTGCACCCAATCCAGATGTTCAGACATCAAGACTCAGGCAAGCAAACTGACCTCTCTTCAGCCCAGGCAGCTATGGAGGAACCCTGGGTTAGCCCAGAGACACTCTCTGGAGCCCAACAGAAGACCCATCCCACTCTAAATACCCAGCAGACGACTGTGGCTAATGTCCAAAGGCTTCATACAGCACAGAGCAAGTTGTCTTCCAAATTTCACATTCAGTTGCCCACGTACGCATGTCCTGAACTACAAACTCAGGGGCTACAAACTCTTAGCCCAGTCATGGTAATTCACATTTCTTTAGTATCCCACACTGTGCTAGAGTACACCAATAAAGATTTGCTGGGCACATGTGGAAAATATTACTTACTATGTGCATTCAGGCAAAGGTGGTTAGTATCCGAATAAATCAGATTGATGCTTTATCTAACAACCATTAAAGCTAGGCCTGAATTCAACATTTTCTGGCTGCTGACAAGGCTTAATATTTTTAAAATCACCCCAACTGGAAAGAACTAAGTCTTTAGGTATGGTAGTGCTTTCTCCTTAGCCAAAAATATATGTACACCAGTGGTACAGCAGTTAATATCTTGCATGGGATAAATTAAACAAAGATAAAGTACACACCAATTCTATGGAATTATGAAAAATTAGGCAGTGGGGTAACAGAAATTCTTCCATTTTGAAGTTAATCATTAACATTTCTCTAGGAAACAAACAACGAGACTATTGTCTTATTTCCAAAGGTTCCCCGGGGGTGAGCAAAAAAGCTAATTTCATTAGATGTAATACATAACCAAGGGTGGTCATACAATCATTGCCTGCATATGTGCCTGACCATAAAAAAATACCTCAAGGAATAGGAAGTTTCAAAATAAATGCAAAAATAAGATACATGAGAACATTTTCACACAGTGTTTAAGTACGTAAACGCTTCAATAAGATGCACAAATAATGTATTCGTTGTTTAAATATACCCAATTGGCCATTATTCAATGCACATAAGGTATCAGGAAAGCAAAAACTGACTTCCTCTTCAATTCTCTTTCTAGATGCTTATAACAGAGGTTGAGAAATTGTGCAAGCAATACATCAAACTAAGTAACCAAGTACAGCATCAAGGAGGGAAAAGTCAGAATATTCAGTTTTTCAGTAACCAAGAATTTAAAAAGAGATCTTTTATTTTTATACGCAAATGGTCAATAAAGTTATAAGTAACAAGGTTTTCATCACTAAAGTTAATTAAATTCTATTAAATATACCAACTGTCAGTGTGGGGCTCTGTTATATAAACAAAAAAGCACTTAGCACAGTACCCGCCACTTGTAACAACTTGTGACAATAATTAACTATTATTCCTTTTCTGAAATTGATCCTAACAATGGAGTATGTCACATATTTTTCTGTCCTTTCCGGAAGTAATCAGATTAAAATGAATTCATTAGTGTGAGCCCTAATCCAATATGACTGGGGTCCACACACAGAGGAACGACAACATATAGAGAGACAAGGAGAACCCATGTGAAGACGGCAGATGGAAGGGATGCACCTACAAGCCAAGGAAGGCCAGAGACTGCCGGCAAACTACCAGAAGCTAGAAAAGGAAAGTGAGAATTCCCCTTTTGGTTTTAGAGGAAGTATGGCCCTGCTGAGGCCTTGATTTCAGACTTTCAACCTCCATAGTTGAGTAGATTCTCAACCAATGGCAGGATTTCCTGTTGTTTTTTTGTTGGGTTGTTGATTCCTGTTTAAAGAATCTGCTATAAAGTTGTACTGACAATTGATGTAGTATTTCTGCATGACAAAGTTTAATAGACCCAGATTTGGCTTGAGGTCTTAAATTGCCAGAATACTCAACTAAGATGTTAGGTCCAATCCTGGGCATGTCTCTCTCTATATATTTTTATATAGATATATAAATATATATATGTATATATATTTATATATATGTGTGTGTATATATATTTATATATATGTGTGTATATATATATATATAGAGAGAGAGAGAGAGAGAGTCTTGCTTTGTCTCCCAGGCCAGAGTGCAGTGGCACAATCTCAGCTCACTGCAACCTCCACCTGCAAGGTTCAAGCAATTTTCATGCCTCAGCCTCCCGAGTAGCTAGGATTACAGGCATGTGCCACCACACCAAGATAATTGTTGTATTTTTAGTAGAGACAGGGTTTTGCCATGTTGGACAGGCTGGTCTCGAACTCCTGGCCTCAAGTGATCCACCTGCCTCAGCTTCCCAAAATGCTGGGATAACAGGTGTGAGCCGCCATGCCTGACCTGCATTTTTGTACAATTCGAAATAAAGTTCCAAAAGGAAGGCAAGGAAAGGAGACAATAATCTGTTGTTATATGTTGATTTTAGTTACAGGGTTATACATTATCATGAAGGAGGTCTTTGATCTTTCCATGATTATGAAACAATATAATTTTCTAAGGTGACAATAGTTCTTATTTTTTAAAAATAGCACATGCAAAATGTACTCCAAGTATTCAAAGTCACACATCTACATTACAGCCTGTGTCAAATTAATTAATATGTTTTTTTTCCCTTGAAGTTCTGGCTGGAAAGAGTCCCTGAATGTGATAATAATAATGATGCTGATAGCAATGAAAATAACTAATATATAACATATGCCTCCTACTGTAGCAAATCTTTTATAGGTTTCTTTTCATTTAGGCCCCATAATGGTCTTTTGAAATAGGTACTATTATTTTTGCAGATGACTAAACAAAATCAGAAGATACAAGTAACTTGCTGCTATAGTTTGGATGTGTGTCTCCACCCAAATTTCGTGTTGAAATGAGATCCCCAGTATTGCAGGCCGGGCCTTGTAATAGGTGACTGGATCATAAGGGTGGATTTCTCTTGAATGGTTTAGTACCATCCCATTGGTGCTGTTTTTGCATTAGTAAGTTCTTGGGAGATCTGGTAGTTTATAAGTGAGTGGCACCTCCCCCTTCTCTCTCTTGTTCCTGCACTGGCCATGTGATGTGCCTGTTCCCCCTTCACCTTCTGCCATGAGTGTAAGTTTCCTGAGGCCTCTTCAGAAGCCCAGCAGATGCCAGCATCAAGATTGCTGAACAGCCTGCAGGAACATAAGCCAATTAAACCTCTTTTCTTTAAAAATTGCCCAATCTCAATTATTTCTTTATAGCCATGAGAGAATAGACTAACACACTTGCCCTAGATAAGAGGATGAGTAAATGGCAGGAGCGGAGCTTGAGCCCCAGTTTGTGACTCCAGAGCCCCATATTCAAGCAGTGCACATGTCCCCCTCTGCTCAATGTTTCCACCTCTGGTGTAATTTAGGTAAGGCTAAATGCTGTAACAAAGACACCTGGATGCTCCTGTTTAGATTGATTGCTCACTCTCAACCAGTCAACCTTAAGCTCCTTGTGATCAGTCAGCCCACACACACAGAAATATCAAAAGAAATTGCAACCGTCTTCTCGTGGCATTTTATATTATTTCCATTGATTTGAAGTACTTCATTTTAAAACTTAGTGAGCCAGTCAGGGGTTATTTTTAACATCATTTGATAATTTATATATACGTAAAAGCACCGTGAGAGTTGAACTTGACTTCAGGCCAGCTCTCACTATTAATCAAACTACCATTTTCCCATGTGATAAAGGGCCCAAAATGAAATTTACAACAAATGTGCAGTTTCACAATGGACATCTTACATTTACAGGTATTCTGGCGATTTAAGACATCTGGGTCTATTAAATTTTGCCATGCACAAACATTACATCAACTGTCAGTACAACTTTATGGCAGATTCTTTAAACAGGAATCAACAACCCAACAAAAAACAACAGGAAATACTGCCGTTGGTTGAGAACCTACTCAACTAAGATGCTAGGTCCAATCCTGGGCATTCTGGGTACAAAACTGATCATAAACTCGTCATTTTATGGATGGAGAATCTGATGGTTTAATGATGTCAGAACTTGCTGGTGGCCTCACAATCAGTACAGTAAAGGGAAGGGCTAGATTTCAACAGTGGACAGCCCAACTCTTAACTCTTTCACCACCCTGATTCTCTAGCCACATTGTCAGAGTGTTGACCAGGAAGACAGACAAAAGATAAGTCTAGGGACTCGGGCACCGTGTGGAGTCTTGCCTTGGGCAAGTCATTTACATTACTTTCTCTGCCTGAAGATATTTTATTTGAAGACAAAATGAAGAGAAACTTATTTTCAAGCATGCTTGTAATTTGGACTAAATAATCCTGCTTCTGGAGAATCTGTGGATTTTAAATCAAGATAATTCAGAAAGACCAGAAAACTCACTCAATTCTTCTCATTTGCCTTCTTCTCCAAGCACAAAATAGAAATATGACTTTGAGGGAACCAATGGTGCCAATCTCTTAGAAAGGTATGAAAAATAATACTTTTATTGGTCAAAAGGACTCCAATGTGGTCCTTAGTGCTCAAAAGGACTCCAATGTGGTCCTTAGTGCTGTAATCACACAGTAAGTGCTCACTACTTATTTAGTGGGTACCACTGACCTCAGTCAGACTTGGTTATTCTCCTACAACCCTGCCACCCTGGAAAAGGCCCTAAAAAAAAGTCTCTGTGCCTCAGTTTACCCATTGGCAATATTATGACAACAATATATTCTTGTCATCAACATCAAGTACTACACAAATTTGAGGTTTTATACTATGACCACATCCTTTTCCTTTTATTATCAATAATAACATACTCCCTGGTAGTCTACCACAAAATACTAGGAAAGTTACTATTTACTCAAATACTTCTCTCATTCACTTCTATTCACACCTCTATTAGAAGAACTCAGCAATTTTTTTGTTATTTGTTTTTCTGGACATTGACCGTGAACTTGTCAGCAGCCAGCACAGAGCACTCACGTGATGTATTTCTGCTCCCCACTTCGCTTGTTTACCTGGTGACAAATCACACCTGCAGTGGATTCATGGTATTTCCCAACACTAGCATTCTTAGCTTGCAGAATGATATTACAGGGTTGAATTCTAAGTCCCCATCTCCACAAGCCTTACAATTTCTTCCACTTAGTGTGACCAACATATGTTCTTCCAAGAAGAACAACCAACTGGCCCACATTCTGCTTTATATTTATTAAGTATATTCGTCTGTTTTTAATCAGTAGTGTCAAATCTCTCCTGATCCTTCTTTACTCCTCACCCCCTCAGATGGAAAGGTATGAAAACCCACATCAATTACTTCCACTCACTCATCTTTCTCTGACACAGAAAAATTATTTTGGATTTGGCAAATGGCTGCTTAGTGTGAGGCTTATCATTAGCTAGTTATTTAGAGCACTAGTTCTTAAACTTGGCTGCCAACTGGCATCTCTTGAGGAGCTTTAAAAATTCTGATGCCCAAATTCCACCTTAAGAAATTCTGATATAATTGGTCTGGAGTGTGGTCTGGGCACTGGGATTTTTTAAACCCCCCATGGGATTCTAAAGTACAGTCAAATTTGAAAGCCACTGATTTAGAATTTGGGAAAGCTAGGTTTAAGTAGATTTAGCAAGTCAGGAGATAAAACTATAATAGTAGGGATAAAGATACCTTGACTTCTCTTTGGTAGAGCCAATGTTTGTCCTTGGAAATTCCTGATATACTCCAGTTCATACTGCTACAAGGCTCAGGGTTTTATACTCCCTCTGCAATTTGCCTAATACCCTCCTTTTTTTGGTGGTGGTGATGGGGGGTGGGGGGGCAGTTTTATTCCTTGGGTTTCTTTGACTTTTATTTAGAGTGGAAATGTTTTTTAAATATTGAAATCCATCTCATCTTTCGGTTTTGCGATGCCATGACTTTTAATAAGGAAGATCAACTTTCAAACAAAGTTGAAACAAACAAACCCTTCTTTTTGAAGCTGCTTAGTAAAAACTCTAAATACCAATCCCAGCAATGAAAACAGAGTATAACCTGAATGAATGGGAATCATTTCTCCCTGAGTAGTTGACTAAGTTGCTGAGCATCAAAATGACAAGCCAAGGAAACACCAGGTGAAGAAAGAATCCTGGTTAGTAACAGTTCACATCAGTGTGGCTGAAACGGCAGTGTGGTCCTGAATATTTGGCCTTAAATTGGAATTTCCTTGTTTTGGCGAGTTTAAGTCCTTAGCATTAATGTCATGCAGTTATTTTTGTATGGTTTATTTTCTTTTCCTTTTTGCCATTCAATATTCAAAACAATGTGAAATGTGCATTCTTCTTCACATGGAGAATGAATTCAGCAACAGCTCAAGCACGTAATTCTTCTCTGCATGGAAGACGTTGCCGGACATCTGCTCACCCCAGACCTACAGAACAACACGGCACATTCATATGGAGTTACTAAGGGAGGGGGTCTCCTGTGAGGTTTCTCAAACAAAGACTTCAGCAGAGATACAGGCACACAAGCTTTATTAGAGGTAAAGAACCTAGTAAATACATTTTTTAAAAATCTGTTTATTATTTGTCTGCCTGTCCCCTTGAAGATGAAGCCTCCGTGAAACCAGTGTGTTGTAATCTAACCGTAGCTTCTGAGCCAAAACAATGCATGGCATATAGAAGACAATCAATAAATATTTGTTAAATGAATAAAGGATTCCTATATCATATATCCAATCACAAAGATGAAGGAAAGTACAATATATCTCTTTCTCACTCAGCAGCAAAGAAATGGGAGTAAAAATGAGTATTTTTCTCCAAACTCCATACATAACTCTTCACACATAGACAGGGACACATTTGTTCTTCTTCTTCTTCTTTTTTTTTTTTCTAGAAACAAGGTCTTAGCTCTGTCACCCAGGCTGGAGTGCAGTGGCATGATCATAGCTCACTGCAGCCTTGACCTCCCAGGCTCAAGCAATCCTCCAGTCTCAGCCCGCTGAATAGCTGGGACTACAGGTACACACCACCACGGCCAGCTAATTAAAAAAAAAAAAAAAAATTTGTAGAGTGGAGGTCTATGGTATGTTTCCCAGGCTGGTCTCAAGCTTCTGGCCTCAAGCAATCCTCCCTCCTCAGCCTCCCATTGTGCTAGGATTACAAGTGTGAGCCACTGTGCTGGGCCAAACACATCTGATTCTTTGAATATCTCTCCTAGTATCTTCCCCACCGCAGGCAAGCTCAACTTCTTTAATGTAACATCCAGAATCTCTTGGGGCAGACAGAGTTCCATAAATTGCCCCTGTTTGTTCCCTAACACTCCTAAGCCCAGCCTGACTCCAGCTTTGGCCCTCCCATCAGCAGTCCAGGAGAGGGGTTCTCAAACATTAGCAAATATTAGAATCACTTGGAGGGCTTGTTAAACCAGATTGCAGGACCTTACACATCACATTAAAATACAGCTGTTTAGTAAAAGATCTTCTGCCTAGTTTCTTTACACCATGAGTGTGCACCTAAAAAGAAAACTAGTTTCCTTTCTTTTTTTAGCTTTTATTTCAAGTTCAGGGGTAAATGTGCAGGATGTGCAGATTTGTTATATAGGTAAATATGTGTCATGGAAGTTTGTTGTACAGATTATTTCATCACCCAGGTGTTAAGCCTAGTATCCACTAATTATTTTTCCTGATCCTTTCCCTCCTCCCACCCTTCATCCTCCCATAGGCCCCAGTGTGTGTTGTTACCCTATACGTGTCCATGTGTTCTCATAATTTAGCTCCCACTTATAAATGAGAACATATGGTATTGGTTTTCTGTTCCTGTGTTAGTTTGCTAAGGATAATGGCCTCCACTTCCATCCAAGTCCCTGCAAAGGACATGATCTCATTCTTTTTTATGGCTTAATAGTATTTCATGGTATAGATGCATCATATTTTCTTTATCCAGTCTATCATTGATGGGCATTTAGGTTGATTCCATGTCTTTGCTATTATAAATAGTGCTGCAGTGAACATATACATGCATGTGTTTTATAATAGAACAATTTATATTCCTTTGGGTATAAACCCAGTAATGGGATTTATGAGTCAAATGGTATTTCTGACTAGGTCTTTGAGGAATCACCACATTGTCTTCCACAATGAGTGAACTAATTCACACTCCCACCAACAGAGTATAAGCATTCCTTTTTCTCCACAACCTCTCTAGCATCTGTTATTTTTTGACTTTTTAATAATAGTCATTCTGACTGGTGTAAGATGGTATCTTCTCATAGTTTTGATTTGCATTTCTCTATGATCAGTGATGTTGAGTTTTTCTTCATATGGTTATTGGCCACATGTATGTCTTCTTTTGAGAATTGTCCGTTCATGTCCTTTGCCCATTTAATGTCCTTTGTCTGTTCATGCCCTTTGCCCTTTTAGTGGTTTGTTTTACTCTTGTAAATTTGTTTAAGTTTTTTATGGATGCTGAATATTAGACATTTGTCAAATGCATAGTTTGCAAAAATTTTCTCCCAATCTGTAGGTTATCTGTTTACCTGTTGATATTTTTTTGGCTGTGCATAAGTTCTTTAGTTTAATTAAACCCCATTTCTCAAATTTTGCTTTTGTTGCAATTGCTTTTGGTGTCTTCATCATGAAACCTTTGCTCGTGCTTATGTCCTGAATGGTATTGCCTAGGTTGTCTTCTGGGGTTTTTATAGTTTGGTGTTTTACATTTCAGTCTTTAATTCATCTTAATTTAATTTTTGTATATGGTATAAGTTGGGACGGGTCCAGTAACAGTTTTTTGCATATGGCTAGCCAGTTATACCAGCACCATTTATTGAATAGGGAATCCTTTCCCTATTGCTTGTTTTTGTCAGGTTTGTCAAAGATCAGATAGTTATTGATGTGCAGTCTTATTTCTGGGTTCTCTATTCTGTTCCATAGGTCTATGTGTCTTTTCTTGTACCAGTACCATGCTGTTTTGGTTACTATAGCCCTGTAGTATAGTTTGAAGTCAGGTAGCGTGATGCCTCCAGTTTTGTTCTTTTTGCTTAGGATTGCCTTGGCTATTTGGGCTCTGTCAGGTTCTAGCCTAAGCTGAGGTCCAAGGGGAGTAGGTGTGCAAGTGGCAGGCAACCGAAAGAACACTTGGGGAATTGTAGGCAGTTGCAACATGGCTTTATTCTCTTTCTGGGCTCAAGCCATAAGTACAGTGTCAGCAGGATCATCAAATCTTTTACACACAATAGTGGCTCTGAGCCAAGTACGAGCTCTCGTGAGTGGTTACATAATATGTGGAGTTGTGCACCTGTGCTCCAAACCCATTGAGTCATGCTGAGTCAGAAGGCCACCTTGGCTTACTCCTGAATAAAGTGCAGCCATCTCCCTTACACTCCACCCCCTAGGCTAAGGGCATCTCCCAGGTAGAGACACGTGCCCATAGGGCAAAGCCCTGAACCCATAACCCATAACAACTATACAGAGAGCAACAGCTCACTACTAGGATCCCAGCTATGCTACTTATGACTATTAGGGCCCAGTGTAGGTCAGAGCCCAGGGATGCCCTCTATCTGTTCAGGGGGTCATCAGTAAGGCTCTCGGCCACCTTAATTTCCCATGAGACCTACTGCAGGGCTGCTGTTATGTTCTGCAAAGTGTCAAGGATAAAGGTACAATATTGTGTTCCTAAAAGGGCACAGGTGCCTTTTTGGGTAGCAGTTACTATGTCTAAGGCCATTTGGTTTTGCAATGCTACCTTTCTGGTCTGATCAACTTCACCAGTTAACAAGAGGAGGGCCACTCAGGTATAATTCAGAGCCCGAGTGGTGTGCTCTGCAAGAGTAACTTGTGCTTCTACAGTTATGACACCTGCTCCAGAGACAGTCATTGTCAAGGGGTAGAATCACCATGGGGCTCTTTGCACTTGCAAAAACTAAGAGCATAGCACCTCCCAGTCATGCAGGCATCTGGGCAATGCGGGGAGAACAGTGGCAGGTACATAAGGCCACCCTCATGTACAATGTCCAGTTCCCTGGTAGGTAAGGCAACTCTGTGTCCCCATAGACCCATAAACTCCCAGGGGCCACAAAATCCATTGAAGCCCAACCTTGGTGGGGCTGCATGTTCCACCACCCCTTTGGTGTAGTGACACATGTTATGTTAGCACAGGCTGTGACAGGTACCCATCCCACAGTAGTGTTACCCCAGTGTTGCTCTATGCACCATGGCACCTGGGCCAAGGGTACTACATTTTCCCCCACTAGCCAGCCCCACCCATCATAAATGTCATGGGCCAGCCAGGGGGTGTGCACACCATGGGTCTTGCAGCATCCTTTGTCTAAAGCTTGCCACATTGTGTTCCAGGCATTGGCCATGGGACCCCAAGTCTCCAACCACGTACAGTTCTCTGGAGATGTGGGGTGTATGTGCCAGGGCAAGCCATCTGCAGCTGCTGCTGGAAGAATTGTGCAGATCCAGCAATTGGAAACATTGGTCACCTCAGCATAGGTGTGGGCCTGGTCCACAGTGCAGTTGGAGCATGTTAACCTATGGTCGAAAGGACAAAACGGGCATAGGTACTAACAGGGACAAATCACGTACCTCAGGCAAAGTATAAGCTAACTTTTCATCCCTAGATAACAATGCAGCCACCAAGGGCTTCTGCTCTGGGTGATGGTACCACACTTTCTCAGCTCCCCATGGTTCCACTGGGTCCCATATTTGTGCAAAGTCATGGGGGAACACATAATAGACCATACAGACATTATATATGTCCCCCAGAGAAGGGTACCCTCCCTGACTGTTCCCCTACAAACAGTCAACCATGGGGGCCATGTATTGAACACCCAAGGAGTGACATGCAAGTCATACTGTAGGCCCCCCTCACCGGAGCTACAGTGGCCAACCACCGGCAATGTGGTGGTTGGACAGCCCATGGCCACAGCCAGGTTTTCTGTTCCCCTGCCTTTAGGGGGCATTGGGGCAGGCAACAACAGGTTACCATTCATCCCCACACCTGGTTGGAGTAGGTCATCCTTAGTGTGTATCTGCAACTGAATGGGGGTGGTGGCCTGGTGTAACGAAGCCTCCACCAGGGCCTGGCCACCTTTCTGTGACCGTTCATCCAAGGTTTGGAGCACCAGGTCCAGACTTGAACTCTAGCCTTGCAAAGATGGGGGTGTGACATGCAAGTGTAACCCATTCTTCAAGAGCCCAATCATACGCGCAGCTTGCAGGTTGTATGGCACATAGAATTCCCACTTTATGTCCATTTGTTATGCCCACTGTTGTACCTGTTATACAGTGAAATGTCTCAACACTATCACTCTCAACAGCCAGAGGGCAACCATACAGGGCACATAAGTGTTGCAGGGCCCAGATGGTGTGCTGTTGATCAGCCATCCTCCAAGGGTAGGTGAAGAACAGTCCTGTGGCCATGTCCACAGCTGTTAGTGCATGCGTATACCCTTGCAACTTCAGCAGCGACCCAATGTAGTCTACTTGCCACCTTGTCAAGGACACTGATCCTATTGTCACTTGTTGTGTAACACTGGGCAGCTGCCTCCATTTAAGGTATGCCTGAGTACACGCCAGGCACTTCTGACAAGCCTCCCAAATATCTTGTGTGGGTAGGGACAAACCCCAATGCTTATTGACCTGTTGCATCAGTTTACCCACTGCATGTCCCAGTTTCCAGTGTAGCCACAAGACCGCATCTCGTGTAGGTACCAACTCTAACCATTGGACCTTGGCTAAGCCCTCAGCCTCATCATTGCCAGGGGTGGCCAAAGACATATGGCCTGACACATGATAAATAGTCACATCCTTCTAATGACCCATTTCCCAGAGGTATTTCCACACGGCTTGTCATATGTCAATTGACCCATTTCCAAATGGGTCAGTGGCCAACAAGCCAATTCTGTATTTTCCAAGCGGTTAATTACAAGATTAAGCCTCAATAGATGACCCAGCTATCCACACAGATTACCGCAGGAGTCTCCTCTTTGGTGATTACCATCCATGCTGCTCTAAATTCAGCCCATTGGCTACTCTGCCCACACCTGGTTTCAAACCATATAGTGTCAATACTAGGCTGGACTACAACAGTGGTCCAGGCAGCAGTAGCACCTCAGCTAGACCCATCTGTGTACCATGCTCCGTCGGAAATGGGGGGGCACCCTTCTTTGGTGATGGCTCAGGGTCCAAGTGTACCTCAGGCTGACCCATGGCCTTCTCTTGCATTAGGACTATAGGTCCCAAGACCTCTTGCAGCTCTACCGCTAAGGGATTTGTACCCAGAGTACTCTGTTGCTCTAAGTAGACACCCACTTTGCTAAAGTGGATGTCTGCGCCATCCTAGTCCAGAGGGTCATTACCCATGAACGCACCCATCCCACTATGGGGTAAGTAGTACGCATGATGACTGAAGCCTGTCCTGTCACATTCTCACAAGCTTGAAGAGCTGCATATACAGCTGCTAGCTGTTTCTCTATTAAGGAATACCAGAGTTCAGCTGCTTTGCACAGTGGAGACCAAAAGCCTACTGACATTCTCAAGTGCCCTGTGCACTGCCATAAGCCCCAGCAGAAACCATCTGTGGCCACATGCACATCCAGCTCAAACGGATGCCCCTGGTCAACTACCCGTAGGGTTTGTGCCAGCTGAATAGCCCACTTGGCTGTCAGAAAGGTGGTCTCAGTTGCATCATCCCAATCCCAGGTAGTTCCCTTCTTTGTTAATCGATACAATGGTTTTGTCATTTGAGCTAAATGGGGCACAAATGCCCGCCAATATCCCAGAAGGCCTACAGACATTTGTAACTTGTTCACTGTGGTGGGATGAGGATATGCCTGAATTTTAACAATGATAGCCTCTGCGATGGCTTTTGTCTTACCTGACCAGATAGCTCCCAAGAATTTGGCAGATAATCTAGGCCCTTGGACCTTGGACCTTGGATTTCTTGGACCTTGGATTTGTTGACAGCCCAACTACATGCTGCCAAATGTTGCTGCGAGAGGGGTGCCACTGCTTCTAAATCTGCAAGAGAATCAGAGGTTAACATAATATCATCAGTATAATGGAATAGGTGGACCACTTCTGGACATTGCCAGATGGCTAAATCCATGGCAACAAGACCATGACGTATGGTGGGGCTATGCACATAGCCCTGCAGCAACACTGTAAAAGTCCATCGTCACCCTTTCCATGTGAAGGCGGACTGGAGTGATGTCAATGTCGATGAAGAAAAATGCATTGGCTAAGTCCACTATATAGTGGTACTGTCCCAGTTCCATCATCAAATGGTCTGTCAAATCCATGATTGATGCAAAGGATGTGTTACTTAATTCCATTCCCGATAGTTCACCGTCATCCGCCAAGTTCCATCAGGCTTTCTAACTGGCCACACTGGAGAACTGTAGGGGCTGTGGATACCACGCACTATCTGCAGCTCCTCCAGCTTTTTGATCGTCTCAGCTATCTCTGTATGCCCACCTGGCAAATGGTATTAATGGGTGGAAGTAACCTGTTGGGGTTGTGGCAGGACATGAGGCTAGTGATGCATATGTCCGCATAGCACCAGCTTCACCACACGCACTCAGAGTCTGAATTCTCTGGCCATGGTTTGTAATACCAGGCCATGTAAAATGTCCACCCACATAATGCATTCAGGTATGGGGGAGACATACATAGTGTATAAGTGAGAAGCCAAGCGGCCAGTGCTAAGGTACAGAGATACAGGTTTCACTTTAACTGACCAGCCTCCATAACCATCAATGTATGTAGCCTTGCCCAGAAACTTATCCAAGTTCATATAAACAAGGCTACAATCTGCATCAGTATCTACCAGCACCAACATCTGCTGTACATTGGTGGGGGACCAGAGGATTGCCAACTCCACATGTGGCCTCTGGTCATCTCATGTCCCCACAAGCGGAGCACATCAGCCAGTTCTCTAATCAAACAGAAAAGGCTCTACATTTCGGTCTGGCTGTAGCAAGTAGTCTATGAGCTGGAGCGCCCAGGCAAGACTGGGTCACACAGCAATGTCCTTCTCCTCCTTGGGCATTTTCTGGAATTGCTGCTCTGGAGACAATTGCCTCCACAAAGTTAATAGTACTTCCGTGGGCTGCTTATCAATTTTCTCTCAGTCAACCCCAGCCAAGATTAAATCTTGGCTCACATCCGTGAGCGTGCCACTCATTGGGGTCCCCTTTTCTTCCATGGGGGAGCCCCCTGCAGGCAGGGCATCTTCCCCTTCTTTAAGGTGTGGACCCCTCAGTCCTGCTGACGGCCTTCTGCTTTCCCAAGAGCTACCATACCAGTGGTCATTTCATGTATGTGGTGCCCTGTGTACAGGGTGAGGACAGCAGTTAGGGAGCCAAAGGCACTCAGAGGTACAGAATCCAACATGAGATCCCTCATTTGGGGCGTGAAACATTCATCATCTGGCCCTTGGGTATTCAGGTCAAACAGCCTGCCGCATACCCATCACCCAGATGACTTGCACCAAATCGACATACGACTGCCATTTACTCACAGTTTTGGGCATTTCCCTGGCGTTGTTCCACACAGTCCATATGGCGGCTCATAGCAGCCTGAATCAGGGTGTGGTCACCTTGCCCTGCTGCTAACTGCCTGCTCACTTGCAACCGCTGACTGAGGGAGGAATGAGTCATGATAGAGGCCAGCTTTTCCATCTCAGAGGCAGAACAGGAGATACTATCTACTCCCTCGTCCCACAGACAAACATCCAGGCGGACAGGGGTTCCCCTAGACGCTGGCGGCACTGCTTGCCTAATTTCCGCAACTCAGTTGGGGTATAGGCAATATATGAAGTGTGTTTTGTTACGATGGGGGGTCCTTGAGCCCGCCCTTGGGATCCCACAGGCTGTTCATGATCTACTTTCTGACAAACCACTGGGTGAGCCTGCAACAGGGGTTCTTCCTCCTCAGTATCAGATTGAGTGGGGACCTCCAGCCAAGACGGCGGACCCAGGCTTGCATTCATGTCAGACTCTAATTTTTTCTCCAAGCTCTGTAGCGGGGACTCCATGCACCCCGCCTGTGCCTGAAGGTCCCTTACCTGAGCTGTATCCCTCAGGGACTGGGTTTGCACTTCTCGTAACACAGTGAAAAATGCCCACCCAACTCTGCTGGCAAAGGCTCGCTCCTTCTCAGTGCTCTGTGCTTCCAGCTGCTTCAGCGCATTTTCCACACTCATGGGTGACCCATCGACCACCACCCAGGTTTCCACTAGGGCCCATCCTTGCAGCATGGCTACCACCAGGTACCACAACCCATGTTGTGGCCACATGGTCGACCCAGAATCAGTGGTGCCAAGCAAGGCTCACTCACCTCGGGATCCTGCCAACTATGCCAAGTGTCAGGTTCTAGCCCAAGCTGAGGTCCAAGGAAAGTGGGTGTGTGAGTGGCAGGTAGCTGAAAGACTGCTTGAGGAATCGTAGGCAGTTGCAACATGGCTTTATTCTCTTTCTGGGTGCAAGCTGTAGGTACAGCATCAGCAGGATAGTTACACCTTTTACAGACAATAGTGGCTCTGATCCAAGCACAAGCTCTCATGAGTGGTTACATGTGCCTTATGTGGTGTGGTTACATAATGTGCACAATTGTGTGCCTGTGCTCCAAACCCACTGAGTCATGCTGTGCCAGAAGGCCACCTAGGCCTACTCCTGACTAAGGCACAGCCATCTCCTTTGGTTTCATACGAATTTTGAAATAGTTTTTTCCAGTTCTGTGCAGAATGTCAACGGTAGTTTAATGGTAATAGCATTGAATCTATAAATTGTTTTGGGCAGTATGGCCATTTTAATGATATTGATTCTTCCTATCCATGAGCATAGGATGTTTTTCCATTTGTTTGTGTCATCACCAATATCTTTGAGCAGTGCTTTGTAGTTCTCCTTGTAAAGGTCTTTCACTTCCCTTGTTAGCTGTATTTCTAGGTATTTTATTCTTTTTGTGGCAATTGTGAATGGGAGTTTGTTCCTGATTTGGCTTTTGGCTTGCCTGTTGTTGATGTATAGGAATGTAGTGATTTTTGAACACTGATTTTGTATCCTGAAACTTTGCTAAAGTTGTTTATCAGCTTAAGAAGCTTTTGGGCCAGGCACAGTGGCTCATACGTGTAATATGAGCAATTTAGGAGGCCAAGATGGGTGGATCACTTGAGACCAGGAATTTAAGATCAGCCTGGCCAACATGGCAAAACACTGTGTCTACTAAAAATACAAAAAAAAAAAAAAAATTAGCCAGGCATGGTGGCATACACCTGTAATGCCAGCTACTCCGGAGGCTGAGGCATGAGCATCATTTGAACTTGGGAGGTAAGGGTTGAAGTTAGCTGAGATCACGTCACTGCACTGCAGCCTGGGTGACAGAGCAAGACTCTGCCTCAAAAAGAAAAAAAGAGAAGCTTTTGGGCTAAGACTATTCAGTTTTCTAGATATAGAATCATGTCATATGCAAACAGGCATAGTTCGATTTCCTCTCTTCCTATTAGAATGCCCTTTATTTCTTTCTCTTGCCTGATTGCTCTGGCCAGAATTTCTAATACTTTGTTGAATAGGAGTGGTGAGAGGGGGCATCCTTGTCTTGTGCCAGTTTTCAAGGGGAATGCTTCCAGCTTTTGCCCATTCAGTATGACATTGGCTGTGGGTTTGTCACATATGGCTCTTATTATTTTGAGGTGTGTTCCTTCAATACCTAGTTTATTGAGAGTTTTTAACATGAGGGATGTTGAATTTTGTTGAAAGACGTTTCTGCATCTATTGAGATAACTACATGGTTTTTGTCTTTAGTTATGTTTATGTGATGAATCACACTTACTGATTTGTGTGTGTGGTACCAACCTTGCACCCCAGGGATGAAGCCTACTTGATCGTGGTGAATACATTTTTTAACGTGCTGTTGGATTTAATTTGCAAGTATTTTGTTGAGGATTTTTTATCTATATTCTTCAAGGATATTGGCCTGAAGTTTTTCTTTTTTTGTTGTATCCCTACCAGGTTTTGGTAACAGGGTGATGCTGGCCTCATAGAATGACTTAGGGATTTTTCTGAACAGTTTCAGTAGGAATGGTACCAGCTCTTCTTTGTATATATGGTAGAATTCAGCTATGAACCCATCTGGTCCTGGCCTTTTTATGGCTGGTAGACTATTATTGCCTCAATTTCAGATCTCATTATTGGTCTATTGAGGGATTCAGTTTCTTCCTGGTTCAGTCTTGGGAGGGTGTATGATCCAGGAATTTATCCATTTCTTCTAGATTTTCTAGTTTATGTGCACAGAGGTGTTTATAATATTCTCTGATGGTTGTGTGTATTTCTGTGGGGTCAGTGGTAATATCCCCCTTATGATTTTTGATTGTGATTATTGGAATCTTTTTTTTCTTCTTTATTCATCTAACTAGTGGTCCATCTATTTTATTATTATTGTTTTTTGTTTTTTTTTTTTTTTCAAAAAACCAGCTCCTGGATTTGTTGATCTTTAGAATGGTTTTTTGTGTCTCTATCTCCTTCAGTTAAACTCTGATTTTAGTTATTTCTTGTCTTCTGCTAGGTTTGGGATTTGTTTGCTCTTGGTTTTCTAGTTTTTTTCAGTTGTGACATTAGGTTGTTAACTTGAGATCTTTCTAGCTTTTTGATGTGGGCATATCTTGCTATAAATTTCTTTCCCAATACTGCCTTAGCTGTGTCTCAAAGATTCTGGTACATTGTATCTTTGCTCTTATTCGTTTCAAAGAACTTCTTCATTTCTGCCCTAATTTCATCATTTACCCCAAAGTCATTCAGGTGTAGGTTATTAAGTTCCCATGTAATGGTATGGTTTTGAGTGAATTTCTTCATCTTGAATTCTTATTTGATTGTGCCATGGTCTGAGAGACTGTTTGTTATGATTTCAGTTCTTTTGCATTTGCTGAGGAGTGTTTTATTTCCGATTATGTGATTGATTTTAGAGTAAGTGCTATGTGGTGAGAATAATATATATTTGGTTGTTTTGGGGTAGAGAGTTCTGTAGATGTTTATCGGGTCCATTCGATCCAGAGCTGAGCTCAGGTCCTGAATATCTTTTTTAATTTTCTTTCTCAATGATCTGTCTATTATTGTTAATGGGTGTTAAAGTCTCCCACTATTATTTCATGGGAGCCTAAGTGTCTTTAAATGTCTCTAAGAACTTGCTTTATGAATCTGGTTGCTCCTGTATTGGATGCATATATATTTAAGATAGTTAACTCTTCTTGTTGAATTGAACCTTTTACCATTATGTAATGCCCTTCTTTGTCTTTTCTGATCTTTGTTGGTTTAAGTCTGAAGAAAACTAGTCTTATTTTGAGCCTCTGTCCTGAGTTCTCACCTCAGTAATCTACTTCTACAGCAATTGCTCCCAGAGTGGCTTTCATCAAGCTACTTTATCTTTTTGAGCCCCAAGCCTTAGATTCTCATCTGTGAAATTAACATATTTCTTTTAAAAATATAATAAACTTTGGTTTCTAAAATAGTTTTAGATTTACAGAAAAATGTAGCAGAAAATACAGAATGCTCTTATATACTTCTCCCCTGTACTCACATTCTTCCATTAGTAACATCTTGCATTAGTGTGGTGCATTTGTGACAATTAATAAAATAATATTAATATATATTATAAAGTGAAGTTCATAGTTTACATTAAGGTTCACTCACTACTGGTCTTTTTATTCTCTTTATAGTTTTGCCTTTTTCAGAGTGTCACGTAGTTGGAATAACACAGGAAGTAGCCTTTCAGACTGATTTCTTTCACTTAGCAATATTCATTTAAAGTTTCTTCATATCTTTTTGTGACTTGATAACTCATTTCTCTTAATCACTGAATAAGATTCCATCGTAGGGATGTACCACAGTTTGTTTATCCATTTATCTATTGAAGGACATCTCAATTGCTTCCAAGTTTGGGCAATTATGAATAAGGCTGCTAAAATACACATGTGTAGGTTTTATGTGGAAATAAGTTTTCAACTCAACTGGGTAAATACCTAGGAGCAGGTATATGGTAAGATTATGTTTACATTTATAAGAAACTGCCAAACTGCCTTCCTAAGTGGCTCTACCATTTTGCACTCCTCCCAGCAATGAATGGAAGCTCTTACTGCCACTCATTCTCTCCAACAATTGGTATTGTGAGTGCTTTAGATTTTGGGCATTCTAGTAGGTGTGTAGTAGCATCTCATTGCTGCTTTAATTTGCAATTCCTTAGTCACATATGATGTGGTGCATTTCTTATATGTTACTTTCCATCTGTGTATCTTCTTTGATGATGTATCTGTTCAGCTCCTTTATCTAGTTTCCAGTTGGGTTCTTTTCTTATTGTGAGTTTTAAGAGTTATTTTAATATTTTGGTAAAAGTCTTTATTTATATTTGATTTTAAGATACTTTCTCCCAGTCTATGACTTGTTGTTTTATTCTCTTAACAGTGTCTTTAGCAGAGCACAAGCTTTTAATTTAAATAAAGTCCAACTTATCAATTTTTTCTTTCATGAATCATACTTTTGGTGTTACATCTAAAAACTCATCATCAAAACCAAGATTACCTAGATATTTTCCTATGATATCTTCAGTTATATGTTATATGTTGGTTTTATAGTTTTGTGTTTTATACTTAGGCCTATTATACATTTGAGTTGATTTTGTGGAAGGTAAAAGCCCTCTGTCTAGATTGTTTTTTGTTTGTTTGTTTGCATGTGATGTCCAATTGTTCCTGTATCAAATTGAAAACACTATTTTTCCATTGACTTGACTTTGCTCCTTTGTGAAATATCAGTTAACTATATTTGTGCGGGTCAAATTATAAGCTTTTCTATCCTGTTCCATTGATCTATTTGTCTATTCTTTTGCCATTATCATACCATCTTGATTGCTGTAAGTTTATAATAAGTATTGAAGTTAAGTAGTGTCAGTCTTCTAGATTATTTTTCTCTTTCAATATTGTCTTGGCTATAATGGATCTTCTGTCTTCCACATAAACTTTAAAATCAGTGTTTCAGTTTCTGCAAAATAACGATGGAATTTTATTTGGATTACACTGAATCTATAAATCTAGTTGGGAAGAGTTGACATCTTAACAATATTGTGTCTTCCTGTGCATAAACAGGAAACAGCTCTCCATTTATTTAAATCTTTGACTTCTTTATCAGAGTTTTGTCTTTTTCCTTATATTGCTTCTGTAAATATTTTGTCAGATTTTACAGAGGGAGGGGGTTCATGGGATGGAGGAGGCTAATGAGAATGATACTGTGTTTTAATTTCCTATTCCAATTGTTCATTCCTTGTATAGTATATGGAAAAGAATTGATTTTTGAAAATTGACCTTGTATCTTGCAACCTTTCTTTAATGGCTTAGTAGTTCCAGGAGTTTTTTGGCCCATTTGTTGGAATTTTCCACATAGACAATTGTGTCTCTCATCTGCAAAGGAGGTTTTATATCTTCCTCCCCAATCTGTATACCTTTTCTTTTCTTATTGCTAGGACTTCTGGTATGAATTGGAACAGGAGTAGTGAGAAGGGACATTCTTGTGTTGTTCCAGATCTTAGGGGGAAAGCATCTAGTTTCTTACAATTATGTTAAATACAGGTTTTTTGTAGATGGTCTTTATCAAGTTGAATAAGCCCCTCTCTATTCCTAATTTGCTGAGAGGTCTTTTTTTTTTTTTTAATCATGACTGGGTGTTGAATTTTGTTAAGCACCTTTCTTGCATCTATTGATATTATATGATTTTTCTTTCTTAGCCTGTGGATATGATGACTTACATTAATTGATTTTTAAATATTGAACCAGCCTTGCATACCTGAAATAATTCTATGTAGGCATAGTGTATAATTCTTTGTATATATCATTGGATTTGATTTGGTACTGTTTTGTTGAGTATTTTCACATCTATGCATATGAGAGATATTGCTCTGGAGCTTTCCTTACTTGTAATGTCTGTATCTGGTTTGGGTATAAAGGTAATGCTGACTTCATAGCTGAGTTAGAAAGTATTCCCTCTGTTTCTGTTTCCTGGAAGAGATTATATAGAATGTGTATCATTTTTTCCTAGTTTAGCAGAGCTTACCTATGAAACCATCTGGGTGCTTTCTTTTTTGGAAGGTTATTGATTATTGACTTAGTATGTTTAGTAGATATTAGGCTATTGAGATTATCTACTTTTTCTGTGTGTTTTGGTAGTTTGCATCTTTTGAGGAATTGGTCCATTTCATGTAAGTTACCAAATTTGTGGACATACAGTTGTGCATAATATTCTTTTATTATACTTTTAATCTATATGGGATCAATGGTAATTACACCTCTTTCATCTTAACTTTAGTAACTTGCATCTTCTTTTTATTGTGGCTACCCTGGCAAGAAATCTATTAACTTTATTGATCTTTTAAAACAACCAGCTTTTGGTTTGGTTGGTTTTCTCTATTGATTTCCGGTTTTCAACTTCATTGATTTCTGTTCTAATTGTTATTATTTTTTTCTTCTGCTGCTTTAAGTTTATATTGTTCTTCCTTCTCTGGTTTCCTAAAGTGGAAGCTTAGATTTATATCTTTATTCTTTTCTAAAATATTCAGTCATGTGCTATAAATTTCCCTTTAAGCAGTACGTCCACTGCATTCCACACATTTTGATAAGTTGTGTTTTCATTTTCATTTAGTTCAATGTTTTAAAATTTATTTTGAGACTTCTTCTGATTCATTTGTTATTTAGAAATGTATTGTTTAATTTCAAAATATCGTGGGAGTTTCCAGCTATCTTTCTGCTGTTGATTTTTGTTTAATTTCATTGTGTTTTGAGGACATACTTTGTATGATTTCTATTCTTTAAGTTGTTAAGATGTGTTTTATGGCCCAGAATGTGGTCTATTTTGGGGACTGTTCCATGTGAGCATGAGAAGAATGTGTGTTCTGAAGTTGTTGGATTAAGTCTATAAATGTCCATTATATCCAGTTGACTTATAGTATTGTTGAGTTCAATTATGTCCTTACTGATTTTCTACCTAGTGGATCTATTATTTACTGATAGAACGGTATTGAAATCTTCAGCTGTGACATTAGATCTGTCTATTGATCCTTGTTTTCTATCAGTTTTTGGTCTCAAAACTGTTTTTGTTCTCTTGTTAGATGCATACACATTAAGGATTGTTATGTCTTCTTGGAGAATTGCCACTTTTATAATTACATTTCTCTTGATTCCTGAATATCTTATTTGTTTTAAAGTCTGCTTTGCCTGAAATGTAGTGACTCCCACTTTTTTTTTTTTTGACTGGTGTTAGCATGATATATCTTTCTTCATTCCTTTACTTTGAATCTGTCTATTTTACATGAGTTTCTTGTAGACAATATATAGTTGAGTCTATTTATCTATCTACTTTGACAGTGTGTCCCTTGGTATATTTAGACCATTCACATTTAAGAGGATTATTGATATATACTATGGACCCCATACATGACAATGGTTCAATATAATTGTAATGGGGCTGCCATATACAGATGTACAACTTTTTTATCTTTTATATCATATTTTTACTGTACTTTTTCTATATTTAAGTATTTTTTTAAATTTTATTTTAAGTTCTGGGATACATGTGCAGGAAGTGCAGTTTTGTTACACAGGTAAATATGTGCTGCTACAGTGATTTGCTGCACCTATCAACCCAACAACTAGGTATTAAGCCCCACATGCTTTGTGTTAAAATAGCCTACATTATTCAGCATAATAACACACTGTGCAGGTTTGTAGCTTAGGAGCAATAGGCTATACCATACAGCCTATGTGTTTAGTAGGCCATAGCAACTAAGTTTATGTAAATACACTCTATGAAGTTTGTACAAAATAAAATTACCTAATGATGCATTTCTCAACATGTCTTCCCATCACGTGACAAATAATTGTACTTGGATGATATGGTATGGCTGTGTCCCCACCAAATATCAACTTGAATTATGTCTCTCAGAAGTCCCATGTGTTGTGGGAGTGACCCAGGGGGAGGTAATTGAATCTCATGCTATTTTCATGATAGTGAATAAGTCTCATGAGACCTGAAGGGTTTATCAGGGTTTCTGCTTTTGCTTCCTCCTCGTTTTTCTCTTGCCGCCGCCATGTAAGAAGTGCCTTTCACCTCCTGCCATTACTCTGAGGCCTTCCCAGCCATGTGGAGCTATGAGTCCAATTAAACCTGTTTTTGTTCCCAGTTTCAGTTATGTCTTTATCAGCAGTGTGAAAATGAACTAATACATTCAATTAATATCTACCACATTTGTAATTTTTATCTGTTTGTTACACTTGTTCATTTCTTTTTAAAATATGCCTTTCTTTTTTTGTCTTTTTTGTTTTTAATTGAACATTTTATATAATTTCAACCTCTCTCTTTTTTTGTGTATCAATTACACTTCTTTTTTTAAAAATGTTAGTGGCTACCCTAGAGTTTGTCAAATAATTTACAACTAATCTAAGTCCACTTTCCAGTAACACTGTATGACTTCACAGTTATTATAGGTACCTTATAACAGAGGATTCCCAATTCCCTCCTCTCATTCATCATAACATCACTGTAATTTGTTTCCTTTATCTATTAGCTGTAATCCCCCAACACATTGTTGCTATTATTAGTTTGAACAAAAAAGTATCTACTAGAGTGATAATAATAGAAGATTTTATTTCACTTTCATTTATTTATTCTCTGATATTATGCTTTCCTTTCTGCAGATATGAATTTCTGCTCCAGACTGTTTTTCTTCTCCCTGAATAATTCAAGTATTTCTTGCAAGATGAGTCTACTGCTGACAACTTTTTTCAGTTTTTATCAGAAAAAGTCTTTATTTCTTGTTCACCTTTGAAGGATGATTTCACTAGGCAGGATTCTAGGCTGATTTTTGTAGTTGTTGTTGTTGTTGTTTTGTTTTTGCTTTTAACACTAAACATTTCACTCCATTCTGTTTTTGTTTGCATGACTTGGTGAAAAGTCTAATATAATTTTTACCATTCCTCTATAGATAGGATTTTACATTTTTTTCTGGCTGTTCTTAAGACTTTCTATATGTCTTTGGATTTCTGCAGTTTAAATATAATATGCCTAGGTATAGAATTTTGGTATTTATCTTGCTAGGTGTTCTCTGATTTTCTGGATCTGTGGTTTGGTCTCTGCCAAAAATTTTGGAAAAGTCTCACCTATTATTTTTTTCTCATTCTTTACCCCTTTTGTCTCCTTCTGAAATTCCCACTAGGCTTATGTTATGCTTTTTGTAATCGTCTCACATTCTTGGATATTCTGTTCTTTTTTAAATTCTTTTTTTCTCTTTGCATTTTAGTTTGCAAAGTTATTACGGACAAATCTTCATGTTTGCTGAGTCTTTTCCTTAGGTCATATATAGTCTACTGATAAGCTCAGGAGAGGCATTCTTCATTTCTGTTGCAGTGTTTTTGATTTCTAGATTTCCCTTGATTCTTTCTTTGAGTTGCCATCTCTGTTTATCTCACCTATCTGCTTTTGCATGCTGTCCACTTTTTGCACTAGAACTCCTAATGTATTAGTCGTAAATATTTTAAATTTTTTATCTAAACATTCCAAAATCTGTGTCACATGTGAGCCTAGTTTCAATATTTACTTTTTTTCTTTAGGTTGCATTTCTTCTTGTAGTTTGGGATGTCTTGTGATTTTTTTTGTTGAAAGCAGGACATGATGTATCTGACAATAGGCATCAAAGCAACAGGCTTTCAGTAGGAGTTTTTAGGCAATCTAGCTACCAACTGGGCTGTGTTTAATGTTTTCTGTAGCTATAGGTTCCCAGAGGGTTTGGTTTCCTCTAGTTTTTAGTTTTTTCCACCTCTTACCTATTATACCTTGGGTTTCCCTAAGAACTACTTTTTTTTTTATTATTATACTTTAAGTTCTAGGGTACATGTGCACAATGTGCAGGTTTGTTACATATGTATACATGTGCCATGTTGGTTTGCTGCACCCATTAACTGGTCATTTACATTAGGTATTTCCCCTAATTCTATCCCTCCCCCATTCCTCCACCCCATGACAGGCCCGAATGTGTGAGGTTCCGCGCTCTGTGTCCAAGTGTTCTCATTGCTCAATTCCCACCTATGAGTGAGAACATGTAGTGTTTGGTTTTCTGTCCTTGTGATAGTTTGCTCAGAATGATGGTTTCCAGCTTTATCCATGTCCTACAAAGGACATGAACTCATCATTTCTTATGGCTGCAAAGTATTCCATGGTGTACATGTGCCACATTTTCTTAATCCAGTCTATCACTGATGGATATTTGGGTTGGTTCCAAGTCTTCACTATTGTGAATATGCTGCAATAAACATATGTGTGCATGTGTCTTTATAGTAGCATGATTTATAATCCTTTGGGTATATAGTCAGTAATGGGATCGCTGGGTCAAATGGTATTTCTAGTTCTAGATCCCTGAGGAATCGCCACACTGTCTTCCACGTAGTTGAACTAGTTTACAGTCCTACCAACAGTGTAAAAGAGTTCCTATTTCTCCACAACCTCTCCAGCACCTGTTGTTTCCTGACTTTTTAATGATTGCCATTCTAACTGGTGTGAGATGGTCTCTCATTGTGGTTTTGATTTGCATTTCTCTGATGACCAGTGATAATGAGCATTTTTTCATGTGTCTGTTGGCTGCATAAATGTCTTCTTTTGAGAAGCATCTGTTCAAATCCTTTGCCCACTTTTTGATGGGGTTGTTTGATTTTTTCTTGGAAATTAGTTTAAGTTCTTTGTAGATTCTGGATATTAGCCCTTTGTCAGATGGGCAGATTGCAAAAATTTTCTCCAATTCTGCAGGTCGCCTGTTCACTCTGATGGTAGTTTCTTTTGCTGTGCAGAAGCTCTTTAGCTTGATTAGATCCCATTTGTCTATTTTAGCTTTTGTTGCCATTGCTTTTAGTCATGAAGTCCTTGCCCATGCCTATGTCCTGAATGGTATTGCCTAGGTTTTCTTATAGGGTTTTGATGGTTTTAGGTCTAACATTCAAGTCTTTAATCCATCTTGAGTTAATTTTTGTATAAGGTGTAAGGAAGGGATCCAGTTTCAGCTTTCTACATATGGCTAGCCAGTTTTCCCAGCACCATTTATTAAATAGGGACTCCTTTCCCCATTTCTTGTTTTTGTCAGGTTTGTCAAAGATCAGATGGTTGTAGATATGTGGTGTTATTTCTGAGGCCTCTGTTCTGTTCCATTGGTCTATATCTCTGTTTTGGTACCAGTACCATGCTGTTTTGGTTACTGTAGGCTTGTAGTATAGTTTGAAGTCAGGTAGCATGATGCCTCCAGCTTTGTTCTTTTGGCTTAGGTTTCTCTTCACAATGCGGGCTCTTTTTTGGTTCCATATGAACTTTAAAGTAGTTTTTTCCAATTCTGTGAAGAAAGTCATTGGTAGCTTGTTGGGGGTGGCATTAAATCTATAAATTACCTTGGGCAGTATGGCCATTTTCATGATATTGATTCTTCCCACCCATGAGCATGGAATGTTCTTCCATTTGTTTGTATCCTCTTTTATTTCATTGAGCAGTGGTTTGTAGTTCTCCTTGAAGAGGTCCTTCACATCTCTTGTAAGTCGGATTCCTATGTATTTTATTCTCTTTGTAGCAATTGTGAATAGGAGTTCACTCATGATTTGGCTCTCGTTTGTCTGTTATTGGTGTATAAGAATGCTTGTGATTTTTGCACATTGATTTTGTATCCTGAGACTGCTGAAGTTGCTTATAAGCTTAAGGAGATTTTAGGTTGAGATGACGGGGTTTTCTAAATATACAATCATGTCATCTGCAAACAGGGACAATTTGACTTCCTCTTTTCCTAACTGAATACCGTTTCTTTCTATTGCCTGATTTCCCTGGCCAGATTGTCGAACACTATGTTGAATAGGAGTGGTGAGAGAGGGCATCCCTGTCTTGTGCCAGTTTTCAAAGGGAATGCTTCCAGTTTTTGCCCATTCAGTATGATATTGGCTGTGGGTTTGTCATAAATAGCTCTTATTATTTTGAGATACATCCCATCAATACCTAGTCTACTGAGAGTTTTTAGCATGAAGCACTGTTGAATTTTGTCAAAGACCTTTTCTGCATCTGTTGAGATAATCATGTGGTTTTTGTCTTTGGTTCTGTTTATGTGATGGATTATGTTTATTGATTTGCATATGTTGAGCCAGCCTTGTGTCCCAGGGATGAAGCCAACTTGATCTTGGTGGATAAGGTTTTTGATGTGCTGCTGGATTCGGTTTGCCGGTATTTTATTGAGGATTTTTGCATTGATGTTCATCAGGGATATTGGTCTAAAATTTTTTTGTTGTGTCTCTGCCAGGCTTTGGTATCAGGATGATGCTGGCCTCATAAAATGAGTTAGGGAGGATTCCCTCTTTTCCTGTTGATTGGAATATTTTCAGAAGGAATGGTACCAGCTCTTCTTTGTACCTCTGGTAGAATTCGGCTGTGAATCCTTCTGGTCCTAGACTTTTTTTGGTTGGTAGGCTATTAATTATTGCCTCAATTTCAGAGCCTGTTATTGGTCTATTCAGAGATTCAGCTTCTTCCTGGTTTAGTCTTGGGAGGCTGTATGTGTCCAGGAATTTAACCATTTCATCTAGATTTTCTAGTTTATTTGTGTAGAGGTGTTTATAGTGTTCTCTGATGGTTGTTTGTATTTCTGTGGGATTGGTGGTAATATCCCCTTTATCTTTTTTTTATTGTGTCTATTTGATTCTTCTCTCTTTTCTTCTTTATTAGTCTTGCTAGTGGTCTATCAGTTTTGTTGATCTTTTAAAAAAAAAGCCAGTTCCTGGATTCATTAATTTTTTGAAGGGTTTTTTTGTGTCTCTATCTCCTTCAGTTCTGCTCTAATCTTAGTTATTTCTTGCCTTCTGCTAGCTTTTGAATTTGTTTGCTCTTGCTTCTCTAGTTCTTTTAATTGTGATGTTAGGGTGTCAATTTTAGATCTTTCCTGCTTTCTCTCGTGGGCATTTAGTGCTATAAATTTCCCTCTACACACTGCTTTAAATGTGTTCCAGAGATTCTGGTACGTTGTGTCTTTGTTCTCATTGGTTTCAAAGAACATCTTTATTTCTGCCTTCATTTCCTTATTTACCCAGTAGTCATTCAGGAGCAGGTTGTTCAGTTACCATGTAGTTGTGCAGTTTTGAGTGAGTTTCTTAATCCTGAGTTCTAATTTGATTGCACTGTGGTCTGAGAGACAGTTTGTTGTCATTTCTGTTCTTTTACATTTGCTGAGGAGTGCTTTACTTCCAACTATGTGGTCAATTTTGGAATAAGTGCAATGTGGTGCTGAGAAGAATGTATATTCTGTTGATTTGGGGTGGAGAGTTCTGTAGATGTCAATTAGGTCTGCTTGGTGCAGAGTTGAGTTCAAGTCCTGGATATCCTTGTTAACCTTCTGTCTCATTGATCTGTCTAATATTGACAGTGGGGTGTTAAAGTCTCCCATTATTATTGTATGGGAGTCTAAGTCTCTTTTTAGGTCTCGCATGACTTGCTTTATCAATCTGGGTGCTTCTGTATTGGGTGCATATATATTTAGGATAGTTAGCTCTTCTTGTTGAATTGATCCCTTTACCATTATGTAATGGCCTTCTTTGTCTCTTTTGATCTTTGTTGGTTTAAAGTCTGTTTTATCAGAGACTAGGACTGCAACCCCTGCTTTTTTTTTCTTTCTATTTGCATGGTAGATCTTCCTCCATCCCTTTATTTTGAGCTTATGTGTGTGTCTGCACGTGAGATGGGTCTCCTGAATACAGCACGCTGATGGGTCTTGACTCTTTATCCAATTTGCCAGTCTCTGTCTTTTAATTGGGGCATTTAGCCCATTTACATTTAAGGTTAATATTGTTATGTGTGAATTTGATCCTGTCATTATGATCTTAGCTGGTTATTTTGTCCGTTAGTTGGTGCAGTATCTTCCTAGCATCTACAGTCTTTACAATTTGGCATGTTTTTGCAGTGGCTGGTACCAGTTTTTCCTTTCCAAGTTTAGTGCTTCCTTCAGGAGCTCTTGTAAGGCAGGCCTGGTGGTGACAAAATCTCTCAGCATTTGCTTGTCTGTAAAGGATTTTATTTGTCCTTCACTTATGAAGCTTAATTTGGCTGGATATGAAATTCTGGATTGAAAATTCTTTTCTTTAAGAATGTTGAATATTGGCCCCCACTCTCTTCTGGCTTGTAGAGTTTCTGCCAAGAGATCCGCTGTTAGTCTGATGGGCTTCCCTTTGTTGGTAACCCGACCTTTCTCTCTGGCTGCCATTAGCATTTTTTCCTTCATTTCAACCTTGGTGAATCTGACAATTATGTGTCTTGGGGTGGCTCTTCTTGAGGAGTATCTTTGTGGTGTTCCCTGTATTTCCTGAATTTGAATGTTGGCCTGCTTTGCTAGGTTGGGGAAGTTCTCCTGGTTAATATTCTGAAGAGTGTTTTCCAGCTTGGTTCCATTCTCCCTGTCACTTTCAGGTACACCAATCAAATGTAGATTTGGTCTTTTCACATAGACCCATATTTCTTGGTGGCTTTGTTCATTTCTTTTTACTCTTTTTTCTCTAAACTTCTCTTCTCACTTCATTTCGTTAATTTGATCTTCAATCACTGATACCCTTTCTTCCACTTGATTGAATTGGCTACTGAAGCTTGTGCATGCATCACGTAGTTCTCGTGCCGTGGTTTTCAGCTCCATTAGGTCATTTAAGGTCCTCTCTACACTGTTTATTCTAGTTAGCTGTTCGTCTAATCTTTTTTCCAGGTTTTTAGATTCCTTGTGATGGATTCAAACATCCTCCTTTAGCTTGGAGAATTTTGTTATTACCAACTTTCTGAAGCCTATTTCTGTCAACTTGTCAACATCATTCTCTGTCCTGCTTTGTTCCATTGCTGGTGAGGAGCTGTAATCCTTTGGAGGAGAAGGGGCACTCTGGTTTTTAGAATTTTCAGGTTTTCTGCTCTGGTTTCTCCCCATCTTGTGGTTTTATCTACCTTTGGTCTTTGATGATGGTGACCTACAGATGGGGTTGTGGTGTGGATGTCCTTTTTGTTGATGTTGATGCTATTCCTTTCTGTTTGTTAGTTTTCTTTCTAACAATCAGGTCCCTCAACTGCAGGTCTGTTGGAGTTTGCTGGAGGTCCACTCCAGACCCTGTTTGCCTGAGTGTCACCAGCGGAGGCTTTAGAACAGCAAATATTGCTGCCTGATCCTTCCTCTGGAAGCTTTGTCTCAGAGGGGCACCTGGCTGTATAAGGTGTCAGTCAGCCTCTACGCGGAGGTGTCTCCAAGTTAGGCTACACGGGGGTCAGGGACTCACTTGAGGGGCAGTCTGTCCATTCTCAGCACTCAAACACCATATTGGGAGAACCACTGCTCTCTTTATAGCTGTCAGACAGGGATGTTTAAGTCTGCAGAAGTTTCTGCTGCCTTTTGTTCAGCTATGCCCTGCCCCCAGAGGTGGAGTCCACAGAGGCAGGTGGGCCTCATTGAGCTGAGGTGTACTCCACCCAGTTCGAGCTTCCTGGCCACTTTGTTTACCTACTCAAGCCTCAGCAATGGCAGACGCCCCTACCCCAGCCAGGCTTGCTACCTCACAGTTCGATCTCGGATTAGCAGTGAGCAAGGCTCCGTGGGTGTGGAACCCACTGAACCAGGAGCGGGATATAATCTTCTGGTGTGCCATTTGCTAAGACTGTTGGAAAAGCACAGTATTTAGGTGGCAGGGTCCTGATTTTCCCGGTACAGTCTGTCAAGGCTTCCCTTGGCTAGGGAAGGGAAATCCCCAGCCCCTTGCACTTCCCAGGTGAGGTGATGCCAAACCCTGCTTTGACTCACCCTCCGTGAGCTGCACCCACTTTCTGACCAGTCCCAATGAGATGAACCAGGTACCTCAGTTGGATCTGCTTTCTGCGTTGATCACGCTGGGAGCTGCAGACCAGAACTGTTCCTATTTGGCCATCTTGGAACAGTCCCGAAGAACTCCTTCTTAAATAGAGCCTATGTCTTACAGCATTCTCAGTTGTAAACTACTGTTATTATACCAGTGTCCCAGTGATATAATTGCAAGTTGTTGGAGAGGGGAAACATCCTGTAGTTTTTTGTTTAAATCTCAATTATCTTAGTGATCTTGAGTTCCTGAGCTGTGATATTCAGAAGGATTTTTTCGCTTTATTTTTTTTCTGCAGTTATGTGAGACAGAAAGGCTATAGTGGGCTGGAGTTGTCTAATTGCCCTTATGCAGGTCAGATAAGGCTCTAGTAAAATAATCCCTTGAAGGGCAGGCCTGTGTTATGAAGAATGCTCTGGGCATATTTCAAACAGTTACTTGCCCTCTCTTTCTGCTGGAAGTATGAGGGAAAATTTTCCCCATCTTCATTATGAGAACCTCCTGAAGCTCTTAAAAGTAAAACTCACAAAAGTGGATCCTCTCCCCACACCCAAACTCCTCACCCCCACCCCAAGGCTGGGCCTCCAGGAGTGTGTAACTCTTGGGCTAGTCTATACTCAGCCTTCAGCAATTGGTCACATTATTAAAGTGTCCCTCCTAGCTACTGGCTCCAGTGCCTTCTGCTCTCAGTAACTTCATCTGGGCTGTGATTCTCTGTATTCTCCTCTTCCCAGTTATGATCCATCCTCTTCAAGGATTCTGTGATTTCACAATCTTCCAATATCACCTAAAATAACTGGATTCTGTTGCCCTTTGCACTTCCCAGGTTTGCCCTGTGACCTCAATTTTCTGGTGGATCTAAGAAAAGTAATTAATATTTTAGCGCGTTTAGCTTTTTTCTGGCTCTGAAACATTGGTCTGATGACTTTTGAGCTTTTTCTATTTCAGAGTTGAACACATTTCTAAATTCATAAAATTTTTGGAAAACTAGAGGTCATAATGCATGTAAAATGCCTGGCACGGTGCTCATCAAATAGCAAGTAATAATAATTATAATAGCCAATCACTTTCAGAAGAAGTTTACATGTATTAATTCTCACAAAAAAACTATAATCTAGGTACAAATTATTATTCCCATTTTACACATGTGGAAACTGAGGTACAGAGAGCTGTTATGCCTAATAGAGGATTCTAACTGGAGAGTCAGATTTCAGGGCACAGGCTGTCATAATGAATCACCCCAATCCCATCCCACCAATACCAGAACCTGCCTTCTCCTGACCAGTTCCCCCAGGGACTGGAATCCTGCCTCTGCACCCATCTCATGTCTGAAGTCCTGCTGCTACAGCCAGATCTCCCTGGCTCTGTGTATCCCTTCAGTGATACACTGGCTCTGGGGCTGTTCAATTGTTTTGAGTCACAAGTCTTTCTAGATCCATCCACCAGGAACATCTGTTCCTTGGTCTGTCTCACACTCTTCACTGATTCTCTGTAGTTCCCATTCTAACTTCACTCAGATTATAGACAGAAAATCTGAAAAAAGATATTTAAAGGATGAGGACTAACAAAAAATGAATCTTAATAGAAATGCACTTGTGCTGACTCTGTTTTCGGACTCAGCCCACCTGCACCCAGGTGAAATAAACAGCCATGTTGCTCACACAAAGCCTGTTTGGTGGTCTCTTCACACGGACGCGCATGAAATTTGGTGCTGTGACTCGGATCGGGGGACCTCCCTTGGGAGATCAATCCCCTGTACTCCTGTTCTTTGCTCTGTGAGAAAGATCCACCTATGACCTCAGATCCTCAGACCGACCAGCCCAAAGAACATCTCACCAATTTTAAATCAGGTAAGCAGCCTCTTCTTACTCTCTTCTCCAACCTCTCTCACTGTCCCTCAACCACTTTCTCCTTTCCACTCTTCAATCTCTCCCTTCTCTTAATTTCAATTCCTTTCATTTTCTGGGAGAGACAAAGGAGACACGTTTTATCCGTGGACCCAAAACTCCGGTGCCAGTCACGGACTGGGAAGGCAGCCTTCCCTTGGTGTTTAATCATTGCAGGGACGCCTTTCTGATTATACACCCACGTTTCAAGGGTGTCAGACCACGCAGGGACGCCTGCCTTGGTCCTTCACCCTTAGCGGCAAGTCCCGCTTTTCTGGGGAAGGGGCAAGTACCCCAACCCCTTCTCTCCTTGTCTCTACTCCTTCTCTGCTTTTCTGGGAGAGGTGCAGGTACCCCTCAACCCCTTCTCCTTCAACCTTAGTGGCAAGTCCCACTTTTCTATGGGGCAAGAACCCCCAATCCCTTATTTCCATGCCCCAACCTCTTATCTCTGTGCCCCAGTCCCTTATTTCCATGCCCCAACCTCTTATCTCTGCACCCCAATCCCTTATTTCCGTGCCCCAACCTCTTATATCTCTGCACCCCAATCCCTTATTTCCACACCCCGACCTCTTATCTCTGTGCCCCAATCCCTTTTCCCACTTTTCTAGAAGGTAAGAACCCACGAACCCCTTCCCTCCATTTCTCTACTCTCTCTTTTCTCTAGGCTTGCTTCCTTCACTATGGGCAACCTTCCACCCTCCATTCCTCCTTCTACTCCCTTGGCCTGTGTTCTCAAAAACTTAAAATCTCTTCAACTCACACCTGACCTAAAACCTAAATGCCTTATTTTCTTCTGCAATGCCACTTGACCCCAATACAAACTCGACAGTAGTTCCAAATAGCCAGAAAATGGCACTTTCAATTTTTCCATCCTGCAAAATCTAAATAATTCTTGTAAAATAGGCAAACGGTCTGAGGTGCCTGATGTCCAGGCATTCTTTTACACATCAGTCCCTTCCTAGTCTCTGTGCCCAGTGCAACTCGTCCCAAATCTTCCTTCTTTCCCTCCCACCTGTCCCCTCAGTACCAACCCCAAGCATCGCTGAGTCTTTCTAATCTTCCTTTTCTACAGACCCATCTGACCTCTCCCTTCCTCCCCAGGCTGCTCCTTGCAAGGCCGAGCTAGGTCCCAATTCTTCCTCAGCCTCTGCTCCTCCACCCTATAATCCTTTTATCACCTCCCCTCCTCACACCTGGTCTGGCTTACAGTTTCGTTCATGACTAGCCCTCCCCACCTGCCCAGCAATTTATTCTTAAAAAGGTGGCTGGAGCCAAAGGCATAGTCAAGGTTAATGCTCCTTTTCCTTTATCCCAAATCAGAAGCGTCTAGGCTCTTTTTCATCAAATATAAAAATCCAGCCCAGTTCATGGCTCGTTTGGCAGCAACCCTGAGACGCGTTACAGCCCTAGACCCTAAAAGGTCAAAAGGCCGTCTTATTCTCAATATACATTTTATTACCCAATCTGCTCCCGACATTAAATAAAACTCCAAAAATTGGAATCTGGCCCTCAAACCCCACAACAGGACTTAATTAACCTCACCTTCAAGGTGTACAATAACAGAAAAAAGTTGCAATTCCTTGCCTCCACTGTGAGACAAACCCCAGCCACATCTCCAGCACACAAGAACTTCCAAACGCCTGAACCACAGTGGCCAGGCATTCCTCCAGAACCTCCTCCCCCAGGAGCTTGCTACACATGCTGGAAATCTGGCCACTGGGCCAAGGAATGCCCGCAGCCCGGGATTCCTCCTAAGCCACGTCCCATCTGTGTGGGACCCCACTGAAAATTGGACTGTTCAACTCACCTGGCAGCCACTCCCAAAGCCCCTGGAACTCTGGCCCAAGGCTCTCTGACTGACTCCTCCCCAGATCTTCTTGGCTTAGCGGCTGAAGACTGACACTGCCCGATCGCCTCGGAAGCCCCCTAGACCATCACAGACGCCGAGCTTCAGGTAACTCTCACAGTGGAAGGTAAGCCCGTCCCCTTCTTAATCAATACGGAGGCTACCCACTCCACATTACCTTCTTTTCAAGGGCCTGTTTCCCTTGCCTCCATAACTGTTGTGGGTATTGACGGCCAGGCTTCTAAACCTCTTAAAACTCCCCAACTCTGGCGCCAACTTAGACAATACTCTTTTAAGCACTCCTTTTTAGTTATCCCCACCTGCCCAGTTCCCTTACTAGGCTGAGACACTTTAACTAAATTATCTGCTTCCCTGACTATTCCTGGACTACAGTTATATCTCATTGCCGCCCTTCTGCCCAATCCAAAGCCTCCTTTGCGTCCTCCTCTTGTATCCCCCCACCTTAACCCACAAGTATAAGATACCTCTACTCCCTCCTTGGCGACCAATCATGCACCCCTTACCATCTCATTAAAACCTAATCACCCTTACCCCACTCAACGCCAATATCCCATCCCGCAGCACGCTTTAAAAAGATTAAAGCCTGTTATCACTCGCCTGCTACAGCATGGCCTTTTAAAACCTATAAACTCTCCTTACAATTCCCCCATTTTACCTGTCCTAAAACCAGACAAGCCTTACAAGTTAGTTCAGGATCTGTGCCTTATCAACCAAATTGTTTTGCCTATCCACCCTGTGGTGCCCAACCCGTACACTCTTTTGTCCTCAATACCTTCCTCCACAACTCGCTATGCCATGCTTGATCTTAAAGATGCTTTTTTCACTATTCCCCTGCACCCCTCATCCCAGCCTCTCTTTGCTTTCACTTAGGCTGACCCTGAGACCCATTAGGCTCAGCAAATTACCTAGGCTGTACTGCCACAAGGCTTCATAGATAGCCCCCATTAGTTCTGGCAAGCCCAAATTTTATCCTCATCTGTTACCTATCTCGGCATAATTCTCGTAAAAACATACGTGCTTTCCCTGCTGATCGTGTCTGATTAATCTCCCAAACCTCAATCCCTTACAAAACAGCAACTCCTTTCCTTCCTAGGCATAGTTAGTGTGGTCAGAATTCTTACACAAGAGCCAGGACCGCACCCTGTAGCCTTTCTGTGCAAACAACTTGACCTTACCGTTTTAGCCTAGCACTCATGTCTGCGTGCAGCAGCTGCCGCTGCTTTAATAGTTTTAGAGGCCCTAAAAATAACAAACTATGCTCAACTCACTCTCTACAGTTCTCATAACTTCCAAAATCTATTTTCTTCCTCATACCTGATGCATATACTTTCTGCTTCCCGGCTCCTTCAGCCGTACTCACTCTTTGTTGAGTCTCCCACAATTACCATCGTTCCTGGCCCGGACTTCAATCCGGCCTCCCACATTATTCCTGATACCGCACCTGACCCCCATGACTGTATCTCTCTGATCCACCTGACATTCACCCCATTTCCCCAAATTTCCTTCTTTCCTGTTCCTCACCCTGATCACGCTTGATTTATTGATGGCGGTTCCACCAGGCCTAATCGCCACACACCAGCAAAGGCAGGTTATGCTATAGTACAAGCCACTAGCCCGCCTCTTAGAACCTCTCATTTCCTTTCCGTCATGGAAATCTATCCTCAAGGAAATAACTTCTCAGTGTTCCATCTGCTATTCTACTACTCCTCAGGGATTATTCAGGCCCCCTCCCTTCCCTACACATCAAGCTCGAGGATTTGCCCCCACCCAGGACTGGCAAATTAGCTTTACTCAACATGCCCGAGTCAGGAAACTAAAATACCTCTTAGTCTAAGTGGACACTTTCACTGAATAAGTAAAGGCCTTTCCTACAGGGTCTGAGAAGGCCACCGCAGTCATTTCTTCCCTTCTGTCAGACACAATTCCTCAGTTTAGCCTTCCCACCTCAATACAGTCTGATAACAGATGAGCCTTTATTAGTCAAATCAGCCAAGCAGTTTTTCAGGCTGTTAGTATTCAGTGAAACCTTTATATCCCTTATGGTCCTCCGTCTTCAAGAA
Source organism: Pan paniscus (assembly GCF_029289425.2). Taxonomy (NCBI): domain Eukaryota; kingdom Metazoa; phylum Chordata; class Mammalia; order Primates; family Hominidae; genus Pan; species Pan paniscus. The sequence goes on from NC_073262.2 coordinate 101,870,029, forward strand.
AAGTAGAATGGACTAAAGGTCTTTTAAAAACACACCTCACCAAGCTCAGCCACCAACTTAAAAAAGACTGGACAATACTTCTACCACTTTCCCTTCTCAGAATTCAGGCCTGTTCTCGGAATGCTACAGGGTACAGCCCATTTAAGCTCCTGTATAGACGCTCCTTTTTATTAGGCCCCAGTCTCATTCCAGACAACAGACCAACTTAGACTGTGTCCCCCCCAAAAAAAAAAAAACTTGTCATCCTTACTATCTTCTGTCTAGTCATACTCCTATTCACCATTCTCAACTACTCATACATGCCCTGCTCTTGTTTACACTGCCGGTTTACACTGTTTTTCCAAGTCATCACAGCTGATATCTCCTGGTGCTATCCCCAAACTGCCACTCTTAACTCTTGAAGTAAATAAATAATCTTTGCTGGCAGGACTCTGCCAAATCTCCTTAAGCACTCTCTAATCAGATATCCTGAGTCGTCCCAATTCTTAGACCTTTTATACCTGTTTTTCTCCTTCTGTTATTCCATTTAGTTTTTCAATTCATACAAAACCGTATCCAGGCCATCACCAATCATTCTATACGACAAATGTTTCTTCTAACATCCCCACAATATCACCCCTTACCACAAGACCTCCCTTCAGCTTAATCTCTCCCACTCTAGGTTCCCACGCCGCCCCTAATCCCGCTTGAAGCAGCCCTGAGAAACATCACCCATTCTCTCTCCATACCACCCCCCAAAAATTTTTGCCGCCCCAACACTTCAACACTATTTTGTTTTATTTTTCTTATTAATATAAGAAGGCAGGAATGTCAGGCCTCTGAGCCCAAGCCAAGCCATCGCATCCCCTGTGACTTGCATGTATATGCCCAGATGGCCTGAAGTAACTGAAGAATCACAAAAGAAGTGAATATGCCCTGTCCCGCCTTAACTGATGACATTCCACCACACAAGAAGTGTAAATGGCCAGTCCTTGCCTTAACTGATGACATTACCTTGTGAAAGTCCTTTTCCTGGCTCATCCAGGCTCAAAAAGCACCCCCACTGAGCACCTTGCGACCCCCACTCCTGCCGGCCAGAGAACAAACCCCCTTTGACTGTAATTTTCCTTTACCTACCCAAATCCTATAAAACGGCCCCACCATTACCTCCCTTTGCTGACTCTCTTTTTGGACTCAGCCCGCCTGCACCCAGGTGAAATAAACAGCCATGTTGCTCACAAAAAAAAAAAAAAAAAAAAAGAAATGCACTTGTACACTTGTGTGCACGCATGCGCGTGCATGCACACACACACACACACACACTCTTGATCACCTGTGAATGGTTCTGAGATATCCTGCCCTTCCTAGAGGAGTATTTGTGGAGATTGTCCAACCACAGCTTTTTTGGGAACAACTGGTAGAATGTGAATAAAGATAAACAAGGCAATTAATTTGATGTAGCATTAAATTAAAGGTCTCAATGTTCCTGGCTATTTAAAGCCTGCTATCCTCTCCACAATGAAGGAGAAGACACTCATATCCAGAGAGAAGCACCCAGTGAGGTTGAGAGACTCTGCAAGGCCTCTCCTGAGTCTTGCTGCTCTGGGCGTGTAGACCTCATGGCTTCAGCAAAAATAACTTTTTCTCTTGCTTTTCTCCTTGTAGATGGTGTGTGCCTTCTGTGAATTATTCTTTCATGGGATCCACAAGAAAATAAACTCCTTTTGTGGTCAGTCCAAATCTTCCTTGTTACTTCTCTCTAGTGCTTGCTGTTTTCAGCAAGAGCACTGGTCAAAAACAAAACAAAAACCTTGATTTCCCATCAGCATCTCACTCATTGATCTAAACAGCCCTTCATGAGGGATCAATGAACATCAGGAGATCAGTATTCTAGCATTGCTGTTCATTAGAATTCATTAGGGGTTAAAATCAATTTCCCATTCTGTGTATTTTACTGCCCTGAAATCATCTGTTCAGCACAGCTTTCTAACGGTTTTTGGCTTAATTTAATACTTAATATCTCACTTCTGCAATAAAAAAAGGGATCAATGTTCAACCAATGCTGTACTGGTAAATGTTTAACAATCATCTCTCAAAAAAAAAATGTAGCACTTGCCAATTTCAGCAGTATAAATACCGCCACCATAGCCAATGTTAGGCTGCCAAGATGATACCACCAAACGTGGAGTTGAAAATTTATTTAATTGTAAATTTGTATAATTTAATGTTTAATAATGGCTGTATTTAGCAATTACCTCACAACATTCCTAAAAATTTAACAATCAGCAAGCTGGTTTGAGTGAGAACTAGCACACTCTTAAAAGGAAGCATGGTGGAAGAACGGAAACAGCATCGTAGCAAGAAAGGCCCTGGATTTTAGCTAAGAGACCATAGGTGACCTACTGAAGTTTTCTGGCTTTAGAGGCAAGAGTAGGCAATCTCTTAAGAACCATCCTCTTCAGGCCAGGCACGGTGGCTCAAGCCTGTAATCCCAGCACTTTGGGAGGCCGAGGCAGGCAGATCACGAGGTCAGGAGATTGAGACCATCCTGGCTAACACAGTGAAACCCCATCTCTACTAAAAATACAAAAAAATTAGCCAGGCGTGGTGGCAGGCACCTGTAGTCCCAGCTACTCAGGAGGCTGACACAGGAGAGTGGCGTGAAGCCGGGAGGCGGAGCTTGCAGTGAGCCGAGATTGCGCCACTGCACTCCAGCCTGGGCGACAGAGAGAGACTCCGTCTCAAAAAAAAAAAAAAAAGGAAAGAAAGAACAATCCTCTTCAAGGATTCTGTGATTTTCACAATCTTCCAATACCACCTCAAATAACTGGATTCTGTTGCCCTTTGCACTTACAGTTTTCTTTCTGCTCAAACACAAATGAAATGAACTAATAATAATTTTTCAATAACAATAACAGGTAACATTTATTGTGGATGTACCAGTGCCAGGAATCTTAACTTATTAAATCTGCACAACTCTATGAGATTGATGCTACGATTATAACCGTTTCAACAATGAGTACATGAATGCAGAGAGAAGTTAAATAAATTACTGAAGGTCTCACACCCTGGCCTCTGTGCACTTAATCATGGCACTGTAAATAAATAAACCATAACATTTTCATTATGGAGGGGACATTTTTAGGACTATATAGAGTTATGATTTCTAAAGGAAAATCTGACAAAATAAGAAGTGTGTATCAGGGAGTAGATAAGCCAAAGAAATTTCCTTAATGTTTCCAGGGTAGATTTTTTTTAAGTGGCTCAAATTTTAAAAGTTTTGTGACCATGATTCATGGCCACTTCCTTTGTTATCTAATATCTGCAGTAGTTCCTGACCAAGGAAAGAATTCTTTATTAATTTTGAAAAATACTCCCGTACTATACAATGAGAAGGATAGCAGCATTCAGTAACACAAATTTCCATAAACACATTAGATATTCCATTACCCCCCAATAAAATCTTATAAGAAACCACCAATTATTGTGAGAATTATCTTCATTTTAACCATCTGGTCCTTCTGAACAGAAAGAGTGTTTGCACATGAGCCTGAGACATAAGACAGAGAACTGTTGTTATCTTGATACATTGCAACATGTGAAAATAATTGCTTTTAGTGTGGCTAATACTCCTATCACACAAAATACAACTGTAGGGCAAAATTCTTGTCTGTGTTCCATATAAATAATTTGACTCCAACATTCAACTCTCCTTATATGTACAAGGCTGACTAGACATTCTAAGACTGACTTAATTCTCCATAAAATTTCCCAAACTAACTCAATGATGAAAACCCATACACAAGAAGAATGGGGAGTTAGTGTGACCATTTCCATAACACACATGAACATGTGATTTGACTTTTTTAAAAAGGTAAAGTGTATGTATCCTGTGTGCTGCTTATTCTCTGCCTCTCACAATTATTTCTCACCCTCCACTGCCCTGTTCTGCACCCAGAAGGGTGACTTCTATAATTTTAAGCCCCCAGGCCCCTTTGCACTCTGGCTTCAGGTTGGTTTGGGCCAATAGGAGAAACTGGCAGGAGTTTGAAACATTAAGAAATGGAACAAGGATTTTACATTGCCACCAATATTCTAAGGCCATGGATCCTGCCATGCAGTCCCTCTTACCCTTCCACTCCCTGGCCCTTTCAGGCCCGTGGTAACAGCATGTGCCCATCATCCCTCTTGGCTCCCTTAATTTTGACTACACCTCTATAAACAGGGCCTTTGTTAAACTCACTTTGGCTACACACTTATCCTGGGCCTTCTATACCCTACCAGGACATTCACTGAAACATCATTCTCCAAATAAGTTAAATACAGATATCAAAAATGTTCTAAATGTTACATATTATTTGTTACATATGGTAACTTGTCATATATATATGTGTAGCTATATATTTTCCCCTCTCCATATTCCTTTAAACAGAGAGTAAGTCCTTATTTGTTCGATTCAGGTAAAACTGAATTAAAGCAACTTTTCAGGCAACACACCTGTTGCATACATTGAAGTATCCTGGAAATGCAGTTTGCAGTTTAATGCTGAAGAAAATACCTGTTTAAAGATGCATCTTGGTCTGTAATCAAGGTTTTGACTATTAAATACTGAAAGCAAGCAGAGTTCAGAAGAAAATACAATCCATTCTATTCCAAGTTATGGGAAGCTGATTACACAGTTTTGCATTATCATGTCAAAGAGTTCTATTTTGTTGCCCTTTCCATCTTACATCTTTGTAGGTTCCTTTCCAGTAAAACACTGACAAAATGAGTTAATAATTATCAATAACAATAATATTAGCTAACATTTATTGAGCCAAATATTGCACAGGGCACATGTATACTAAAAATGATATGTTGTTTATCAGAAATTCAAATTTAGGTGTCCTGCTTTTTAAAATTTTGTTTTATTTTGTTTTGCTAAATAAGGCAACCCTATACATGTGTGAATGTCTACCAGATTGAGCAACATAGATGTACAACATTTTCATTATTGCAGAAAATTCTATTGGAGAGCTCTGTTTTATCATATCATGAGCTCAGTTTATATTAGTGCTTGGTGTTAATTAAAAAAAATGCCATGTATCATCATCTCACTATCTAAGGAGCAACACATTTTGAAAAAAAAAAAACAGACATTTGTGTAGTTAAAATCCTGAAAAATTATATTTATTTTATTTACTTTGGAGATGAAATAGAGACTGACTTCTGACCACCAGCTTTCAAATGAACACTTTAGGGAACTAGATAGTCCTTTTCCCAATAATTAACCCTTTGAGACAGTCTTCCTTTGAATACCCCATAATGACATTCTTTAAAAAAAAGAAGGAATTACATTTATTGCAAAATGTAATCTCCATGCAGAAATATGCTTAATATATATTTGTACAGTTTCTAAAATAACCATAAGGCTTGACATTCCTTTGTGATATGTGTTACAGGCTGGTTGCTCTCATGGGATCATTCAGAGTTCGTCTCTTGTAATTTTCTAGGTCTGGCCAGAAATATTTTGTTTTTATGTTTAAACACCCCATCAGTCAGCACCTGGTAAATATATAGCTGGAATCCTCAGTAAATTACTTAGAAACTAAAGGAATAGATTGTATTTAAAAAGGTATTAAGAAAATTGACCTCTGTTTCTCTAATAAAAGTGGGAGAGGCAGGACCCTTCCATCCCAATCAGTGTCATTAATTGGTTATTGGAGCAAATGAATGATTCTTTCTACCTGTTCTCCTCCAAGTTTAGGAGGAACTAATCTGGTCAATTAACCTTTGGCATCACGGGTTTGAAGCAATTTGGAAGAGGGCTAGTTTTTTGTTTTTTGTTTTCCCCTGGGCTATTCTTTTGTCCCCTGTCCCCTGTGCTTTAAGAGGAAACTCGATTCAAGACATTTCAACAAATCCAGAAGGAAAAATCCTGATTCCCCTAATGCTTGAGAAGTGAGACTCACAAGCAGGCAACGGGCCTTTATTTCTGGAGGGAGACAGCTGGAGCAAGCTCTCTCTGCGGGGCTAAGAGCATCTTGCTCTTTATTCGGTTTCTCTGATGAGGCCTTTAGTTGGGCATCAGTTTACCCATTGGTAAATGGAGTTGAATAATATATACTTACCACTCCATAGTAAATGAATATTGAAGATCTTTGGCTAAAGAGGGCTATGAATATGTAAAAGCTCTGTGAATACAAATCAAGAATTCATGACTTAGTAAAAGCTCAATATGTTGATAAATCTTGAATTTTTGCAAATGCTGAGATGTTTCACTTTTATTCAGAATATATAATAGTTAGGGATTGAAGTTTAGCCAGAGAGGCTTTATGCAAAGGACACATATGTAACTATGTACAGTAAAAAGCTGTACATCTGGCATGTTGGGGGAGACTGGAGGCACCAATCAGTCAAAAGTTCTGACTAACAATTTTTCATTGCTTCTGGTAGTTCTCTTGTTTCTTGTCTTGGGCTCTGTATTAAAGCCTAGATGTGTTGGGGTGGGGAGTAGTGGGGAGATGGTAATTTTACTCAGGGAAAGCTATGTTTGGCCAAAGTTCACTGAAGCAGCCATGTAGCTCAGCCCTACCCACATGCAAGTCTCCAAGTAGCCACAGAGAGCTCCATGCTCACAAATCATGAGATCCTTAGGTGTGGCATTGTGACATCAGAGGAGCAGATGCTGAAATGGGAGATGTACATGCAAATGAACTTGTGCACAAGTGTGGGCCGAGCCTCTCCTTGCCCGTTCTGCGCTTTGGTACTAATCAGAAAAAAAGGTCACTTCCTCTGGGTAAAAGCAGACCCTATACCAGAGCTGCCACTTTTCTCTTTACCTAGATACCCATGCTGTGAACAATCTACATAATCAGATGATGTGGTCCCAAATATGAACTTGGGGAAATCTTTGATTTCTCCAGAAGGATGTATTTGTCTGTGTGAAGAAATTGTATTCAGTTTAATTTTTAATGACTTGCTACTAAAATTCCTATACTCTCCAAATGTAGCTTTCTGGGTAATTTGAGGTTGTCACCTTTTTCTCATTTAGAAGTACAGGATTAATTCAGTAGTTATGAGTAGACATCAGAGTTGATGCTGAGCCTCCTACTGGCCAGGGCAAGAAAGGGAAACTCAAGAAATTCAGTTGTTCTCACTATCAGATAAAGAAAGTAGCATACCCAAATTCCACTGGGGAAACAATGATCATCTTTTTTACTTTAAAATCAAAAGGAAATTTCTTGTATGAAATTTCACCTGAGAGCCACTGAGGCATCATAGACAACCATTGCATCAATAGTTTATAGTAAATGTAATGGCAATACATGGCAGCACTTTCCTGCAAAATCCTTTAGAAAAAGCAAAGCCCAATTGAGTTAATTCTGAGAAGGCCGAGCAAATTTGGGGATCTTTTGGTGCCTGACTTAAAGGACAGAACTTCTGGGAAAGTAAATACTCAGCCTAGTCCTCAGACTGGCAGTTTCTAGATGTCATCTGCAGTCAGCTTCTAGGTGGTGACAGAGTTTTTTCTGCTCCCCAGAAAAAGGAGGGGAAAAAAGGGTAAGACATACATATTTCACAGCAAATTGGTTCACTTTCCTCACTTGAATAGGATTATGCTTTATTTTGTTGTATTTTTTTAAAGACAGGGCCTTGCTTGGTCACCCAGGCTGGAGTCCAGTGGCACAATCATAGCTCATGGTAACTTTGAACTCCTGGTCTCAAGCAATCCTCCCAGATTCAGCCTCCCCAAGGTGCTGGGATTCCTTACAGGCATGAACCACCCTGCCCAGCCCAACTACAGTTTATTTTAAGATGATGTCCTTCCAACTTTGGGAGGAGTTAAAAGTGCTTTGTTTGATGTGATAATGGTAGAAAAGATGGTAGTTTTATATTTTGTATTGCTTGTTGAGTGTCTTTATTTGCCAATATGAACTTGACAAGTCCTTATTGGCCCCCAAGCCTGAGGAGTGGCTATTACTGGTCCAAGAAGTCCCAAAATCTGGTAGTGACAGCCATGGACTATATTCCCAAAATAGCATTTCACAAAGTAATAGAGGTAAGTGTCATTCTTGCAGATGGGACCTTGGCAGGAGTACCCTTATCCTATTAGGGTGCTGAAGATGCCAAGGCCTCCCCAATATTCCCAGTACAGTAAGCTTCCTGAATGCCACCAGAATGGGTCTCAAGGATATCTGCATGAATCAACTTCAGGTGTGCAAGCTTGCAGATATATACTGGTTAAAACCCCATTGTTCTACTATCTGAGTGCAGAGGTTTTCAAAGCAATGTTATGTGTAAACTGTCTGTGATGTAAACAAGTTTCACTTAAGGTTTGACAATCTTTCTGATATTAAACACCCCAACTTGATGCTGGTCCATGGTGGAATTAGTTACAAAATGTATTCTCCCGCATAATCTAATGAGTTGGTCTGCCATCTGGAAATATTTAGTAGTGTCCAACTGAATATAGAAGAATGATTGATGGAGGTGATTTACCCTTGATCAAGTTCATACTGAGTCACTCTTACAGTCACTCTTAGTCAAATAAGACTAAGTATTATTTGATGCTACTTCTAGTTTCTCCTGGTAAAAGCAGGCATCAGTACCTCAGAGGACACTTACTTCCCCATCCATGGTGGATCGACATTATTTCACCTTGGATTTTAGAATTTTTTGGTTTACAAATTACCTACCTACTGATATTTTTCTCAAAGGCAAATACCATGACTTCGATGAACAGTCTCATATTTTTTAAAAATGAACGCTTTGTACCAGGAATCATCCTTGGTAATGGGAATACAAAGATATTGCAGGAAAACTATCATTTAATAGGCAGGCACTCTGCTTTATATGGGCACACACACACACACACACTGCAAGGGAGGTATTATTTTCCATATATATATATATATATATATATATATATATATATATATAGCTCCAAATTACTGAAAACTAGGAAGTAGAGTAGATCTATTTCTAGATAGATACCAGCCCTTTCTGATTTCAAAGCAACACTATGTTGTTCTAATAAGGCATAGTATCTTTCCTCAAAGAGTTCGAAGTCTAGTGCATTTGGCATACTTTCTGGGCCCTGAGCACCTCTGTCTGTTTTTTCTATGTTTAGAGAATTTCCTACCTATGAGTCCAAGACAGAAGACAGAAACGCACTTTCCCAGCCTTCCTTACATATGACTTAGGCTCCTTCAATCAGGACTTTTATTTGGAAGGGAATGGAAAAAAAAATGCACCATGTGAATTCCATTTCACTAAGGGCAGTGGCAGAGCCATCCGGGTTTCAGAGGCAGCAGGGGCAGAGGTTTTGAGATGGCATTCAGTGCCCAGGAGCATGGGACCAAGATCTGGTGCTTGTGCTCCGTGCTGCAGCAGCTGTCTCCCCTGGAGTCATCTTAGATATAGATCCTAATGTCTAACCCAGATTTTCTGACTTACCTGGAAATTCTCTGGGCCTTCTAATAACTTTTAGTAAATTTTTTTTCCTGCTTAACTAGTTAAATTTAGTTCTATTGTTGTCAACTAAAGGTCCTGACTTTATTTCCCTCACAATGGCTTCAATATAATAGACATTTCATAAATCTACTTTGTTGGTTGACAAATGAAAAAAATGATTTAACAGAATAAATTAATAGAAGATAAACTTTCTAGGCTCTTATACATCCTTGTCACCCTCTGTTTTTTGAATATATCTCAATGTATCAACATCCTTCCAAAATATGTCATCCAGAACTGAAAACAATGTTGCAATGTGGCCTGATTAGTATTGAAGAGTATAGGGTGATCACCTTTCTTGGTTTAAGCTGTATATCTCTATTCATGCAGTCTGAAATGACATAAGCATAAGCTCTCTTAGTAGCTGTATCACATGATTAAGAAAGAAAGCCTGAGAACTTATAGGATTTAGTAATCAATATTCAATATGAGCCTAAATATGTGAGGTGGTTACTAGAAGAGTCAATTCAGCTTTAGATGGCACCAATAACAGGGGAAAAGAGAACTAACCAAAAGCAGAATGGGCTGAGTTCCAAACTCATAAGTTCCTAGTCATGAAAGAACAAAGACTGCATGGCCTCCAGCCAAGGATGCATGAAAAGGAATTTCTGCTTTGAATAAGAGGATGTGCAGGATAATAAAGCCCATGGTTCTGTGATTCTGTCTTCCAAGACAACACAGAATCACAGACTATGAATTACCTGAATGTGGGGCTTACAAATGTCAGTTGTGGAGGTTCTTGAGGTCAAGGCACTTGTAACTCAAATACCTTGATTATGCATTACAGAAATATTCAGATGAAGTTTATCCCTATAAGGCAATTTAAATATTTAATCTTGGCTGAAGTTGGGAAAATTTCAAAATCCAACAAAGGGAAACTGCTATGAAATGTACCCCATTCATCAAATATTTGTTGAAAGGGAGGGAAGAGCTTTGTGCCCTATTGGTGTTTTCAATGGGGTGAGGAAGCTGACAATAAATAAAAACATGAAACATAAGTAAATTATAGAGTATGTCAGAAGCTATGAAAAAGAAAATGCAGGACAGAATAAAAAGAATCCAGAAGGCAGGTGAGTTTGCAATTTTACATGAGTGATCAGCCTAGTTCTCATTGAGAAGATGATTTTTGGGCAGACTGGAGGGAATTGAAGAAGCCAGCCATGGGGCTGTCTGGGAAAAGAGCTTTCCTGGCAGAGAGAAGAGCTAGAACAAAGGCCTGAGGCAAGAGTGGGCCTAGTGTATTCCAGGGACAGCAGGGAGCCAGTGTATCTGGAGCCCAGTAAACAGAGGAGAGAGAATTAAGGAGAGGAGGTCAGAGAAGGGTCAGATCATGTAGGGCCTTGCAGGTCATTGTAAGGACATTGATTTAATCCTGAAGAGGTGACAGGGTCAAGCAGGAGACTTGTGTGGGGGCTGTTGCTACACTCCAGGTAAACAGTGATGGTGGCTGTGATCAAGCTGGTAGTAATGGTGGCGGTGAGAGGTTGTGAGATTGTGAATATATTTAAAAGGAAAGCTAACAGGACTTTGTTGTGGGAAGTCAAGGACCCCGAACGGAGGGACCAGCTGGAGCCGCGGCAGAGGAACATAAATTGTGAAGATTTCATTTTAATATGGACATATCTCAGTTCCCAATTAATACTTTTATAATTTCTTATGCCTGTCTTTACTTCAGTCTCTGAACATAAATTGTGAAGATTTCATTTTAATATGGACATTTATCAGTTCCCAAAATTAATACTTTTATAATTTCTTATGCCTGTCTTACTTTAATCTCTTAATCCTGTTATCTTCCTAAGCTGAGGATGTACGTCACCTTAGGACCACTATTGTGTTAACCATACAAATTGATTGTAAAACATGTGTGTTCGAACAATATGAAATCAGTGCACCTTGAAAAAGAACAGAATAACAGTGATTTTAGGGAACAAGGGAAGACAACCATAAGGTCTGACTGCCTGCGGGGTCAGGCAGAATAGAGCCATATTTTTCTTCTTGCAGAGAGCCTATAAACAGACATGCAAGTAGGAGAGATATCACTAAATTCTTTTCCTAGCAAGGAATATTAAGACCCTAGGAAAAGAATTGCATTCCTGGGGGGAGGTCTATAAATGGCCACTCTGGGAGTGTCTGTCTTATGCGATTGAGATAAGGACGGAAATACGCCCTGGTCTCCTGCAGTACCCTCAGGTTTACTAGGATTGGGAAACCCCAGCCCTGGTAAATTTGAGGTCACACACGTTCTCTGCTCTCGAACCCTGTTTTCTGTTGTTTAAGATGTTTATCAAGACAATATGTGCACCGCTGAACATAGACCCCTATCAGGAGTTTCTGGTTTAGCCCTGGTCCTGTTTCCTCAGGAGCATGTGATCTTTGTTCTCCTTTTTGCCCCTTGAAGCATGTGATCTTTGTGACCTACTCCCTGTTCGTACACCACCCCCCACTTTTGAAATCCCTAATAAAAACTTGCTGGCTTTGCAGCTCAAGTAGGCATCACAGACCTACCGATATGTGATGTCACCCCCAGAGGCCCAGCTGTAAAATTCCTCTCTTTGTACTCTTTCTCTTTATTTCTCAGCCGGCCAACACTTATGGAAAATAGAAAGAACCTATATTGAAATATTGGGGGTGGGTTCCCCCAATAGGACTTTCCTGACAGATTAAATGCCATTGTGTTAAAGAAAAAAAATAAAGGGCAAATCCAAGGCTTTAGGCCTAAGCCACTGGAAAGCTGGAGTTGCCAACAGGTGGGAGGAACAGTTCAGGGAAGAAGAGGAGGTTGTCTGGGGCCATGTGAAGCATGCCAGGCATGTGGAGGCGTTGAATCGGCAGTGGAACCTACTGGTTTGGAGATGTAGGAAAGGTCTAGGCTACAGACAGAAATTGTAGTGTGGTCAGCATTTGGGTGCATTTAGTGTCATGATGCTGGATGAGGAAGGAGAGTAGATTTGGGAAAAGGAGGATGAAGGGATGAACCCTGGATTGTCTTGGGCATAAAGGCTTGGAGAGAAGAGAATCAGCAAAATACATTTAAAAAGAACAAGAATGAGGCAGCAGAAAAACAAGCAAGTGTGGTGTCATTAATGTTTAAATATCTAATTTTGAAGACCTCAGAAGGCTACTAAAACACCTCATTCATTTTGTTTGCAATTAAGAAAGAAAATTATATTATAGCTCTTGCCAGGAAGAAGGAACAGGAGGAAGGGAGAGATGGAGAGAAAGGGACTGTAATGAAAGAGAATCAAAGAAAAAGTGGGAGAAGGAGAAAAGGAGAAAGTGTAGCATAAGAGCCCTTTATCCTTAAAGATTTTAAATCACACAAAAAAATTTAAATGTAAGACTTAATCCTACTCTGAAACTCATCTGAACTATTTTTAAGTCCTCTGTAACATTTGATTATATCCTGCTTTTTTTCTCCCTGAGAAAGAGGGAGGAAGGGAAGGAAGGAATTACGCTAGATGCTTCCACATAGTTATTTTGTTTAATTATGACAACCTTGAAATATGTAAGTCATTAGCCCTATTTTATACTTTTGTTTGTTTTGGAAGAGACAGGGTCTCACTATGTTGCCCAGGCTGGTCTTGAACTCCTGGCCTCAAGTGATCCTCTTGCCTTGGCCTCCCAAACTGCTGGGATTATAGGTGTGAGCCACTGTTCCTGGGCCTGTTTTATGGATGAAGAAACTAGGGATTGAAAAGTAACTTTTTCAAGCTGCAATATTAGTAAAAAATAGAAACTAGAACAACTCATTGCCTCCACACAATCAACTAGAAACAAATTAAAGTTGTAAAGATTTTATTTTTTCCTTACCTTTTCCTTAAGGGTAGATTCCTAGGATTGCTCAGTTCAAAGTTGACACTGAGTCTCCCCTGATTCCCTCAACCTGTGTTATTTTGTGTTTACATGGGATTATGCCTGTTAATGGATAGTGAATAAATTATAGTTATCTCTTTAATTAATCATTGCTCTGCACTATTTATTACATTGCTAATGGAATATTTTTGTAATTATTTCCCCATATGTGAAGGTAACACTTTAAGCCTTTTTAAATGTCACCAAAGAAGCTACTTCTAGATTCTTTGGGACAGTTGTACTAGCAGATCATGGTGTTTTCTAAAAATAAGCTTTCCCTCAGAACAAAACTCAATCAGAAATGTCATACTTGAACAAGATTATGAAAAAGTGTGTTAAGAGATGTCAAATCATCATGACATATAAACCATGCTGGTCAACGAATTAATGCTCAGTTTATACATTCTTTCTAGGACATTCTAGGATACAAAAAGAGAGGTGGCGTGATACTGGGGAGAAAATGCAGACCTTGCTTTAGAACCTGGCTCTATTATTTCCCAGCAATACTGAATTTGCAGGATGCCAAATCACCTCCCTTCATTGCACCCTTCATTCATTGTTCCTGTCTCCGACTCAATATGCCAGTCCTAGACATGCTCATTCAGAAGACACATTGTCACACCTATCCCCACACAGCCCCATGTCTCCTCCACCTGCCCACCCACCCCTGTTCTCTGCATGGCCAAATGCAAAGACCTCAGGCCTTGCTGTTCTCTTTAAAGAATCACACCCATCCCCAAACTTGCTGAGCTATTGCCCAAATCTCTCTTAATTACTTTTGATGTAGTCCCCTAGAATTTATCCTTCTCCACTCACTTTGAAAAGATGGGTGGAAGGTAGAAATAAAGCAAAATGTACCCAATTCATAAATGTCTACTTTTCAATGGTAAGCATTTCAGACACAAATTAATGTATTTAACTTCACTCTCAGGGAACCTTGAAGTGGCATTCTTTGGGGTGATAGAAAACAAAAATCTTATATACTAATCAATTTAAATGTATCCAGAACTGCTTTGATTCTGCATTACAAATCAAGGCCACTAATGGTGTTCAATAAATATATTTGCTGAATAGATTGAGTTGGTCATGGCATTCTTGTGGTCGTACCACAAGCCTTAATTAAATATGTCTGTAATAACTATATAAAAGCTTAAATGTTGCTTTATTTCATCAGGACCTCTGAAAGTTAATAAATACAATTAATCAAAGTTAGATCACTACTTGGCACTTTCTGATGACAAACGTAATATTTTCATAAACTTTACCACTTTCAAAGCATCTTATGCCACTGGATTCTCCATAACCCTGTGAGCGTCACTATGCCCAATTTTTAGTTGAGGAACATTAGGCTCAAAGTCGTAATTTGCCCAACATTACACAGCCAGGGAATGGTGGAGCCACCATCAGAACTCAGATATTCTGGATCCCAATTCCCTTCGAAGTTTAGGGCTTTTCTTTATTAATATCATCTGCCACGTTCACCCACCAAAGTCCGTAACATAAACCCAGAAGATGTGAAATAACCTCACGAAAGCTGCCTTCAAACACTGCTCTATTATTTTTAATGAGTGGTACAGACAAGTGCCATGAATTTGGAAGAGAAAATAACTGTTACCTGTGAGTTATAATGGTCTTAAAGGCAGATCATTTTAGGAATAGGTTTGGCTTTTTCTGCTTCATTTTACAAGTCGATTAAGAACATGAGAGTTTGGAAAAAATTTGAATGAACATCCTTAACTTCTGCCAATATTTGTTATCCTGTTCCATCATTTTTTATCAATTTCCCAACTTTTACAATTTGGAAAGATCTAGAAATCAAAAAAGATTACATAAACCCTAAAGCGTGTGTCTTGAATAATTGACTAGACATAGATGAAAAATAGCCATAAACCCACTTTGAGACCTTGCGTTAGGCACAGCCTCCTTTCCCCTGTTAACTGAGGATAATAGTATTTGTGAGGAGTCGCTGTGAGAGCGTAAAGCAACAACTAGCCTGGGAGAGTTCTGCCAGTGTCAGGTTCCTTTCTCCTGCTCCTCTGCTCGCTCTCCCACAGTGTGTCTTCTTTTCTGACTCTATGTCTTTGAATGCAGTGTTTTTTCACATATTTAATACACAATCATTCAATCAACATTTTTGAGTGCACTCTTCTAGCTACTGAGGAGCTCCATGTCTGGGATTCAGCTGTAGGTCTCAAGGGTTCATGGGAAATAAACATTTAGCACAGTAACCACAACATGCTACAAACTCTGTGCAGTGGAATACCCTGGAAGCAGCATGAGCATGGAAGAATTTGTATCACACTGGCAAAGCAGATGGGGAAGGGCCTCCTGGAAGAAGTGCTGCTTGGACTGATCCTTAAAGTTAGCCAGGAATGAACTTGAACTCAGGAGAAGGAACAGATGTAAGGTGCAGGAAGTAGCAGCAGGGCTAATGTGCCTCTTCACTTATCCTTCTCTTATCTATTATTTTCAACATTCTTCTTAATACCTTCTATGGCAGAGGCTGTTAGCTGCCTACCAAATATCCACTCTCCCCCTTTCTCTGGAATTCACGGAACAGCTAGAAGCATTTACTAGTCTCCCTTGCATTCAAGTATAGGGCTTGAAGAAAGAGAATATAGTCGCTCCTTTGTATCTGTGGATTCAACTAACTGCAAATCAAAAATATTTGTTTTTAAAAATGAATGGTTGTGTCTATACTGAACATGTACAGACTTTTTTTGTCATTCTTCCCTAAACAATACAACTATTAACATAGCACTTACATTATACTAATTGTATTACTATGTATTCTAATAGTATTAGATATTATAAATAATCTAAAGATGATTTAAAATATGAGAGGATATGCAAAGGTTATATGCAAATACTATGCACTGTTATATAAGGCACTTGAGCATTAGTGAATTTTGGTATCCATGGATTGGGGATGTGTGTGTGGGGGGGTCCTGGAACCGATCCCCTACAGTACCAAGGGAAGACTGTGTGTCATTCTTTACTCATTTGTTCCTCCTGGTGCCTGGAAGTTAGGTGTGAGAGCAAGAGCTCTAGCGATCATCCTGGACTATGAAGAGGGAACACAGGAATGAACACAGGAAAAAATGGAGCTGTGAGCTGGAAAAAGTGTGAGTCTCTGACTTCATGAAGCCAGCTTATCTCAGCAATTTCTTTCATGTAAGAAACACTTGTTGGGTCATAATTACTTTGTGCTTTTTTTTTCTATTGTATGCAGCTAAACCTAATCATAAATGTTCCACCTTCTAAGACCATTCTAGCTTATAAGCAATAACTGTTTAATTCATAGCATGTGTTTGCACCACCCATTAAACAAATACATTTCTGTCTGAAGACAACTTTTGTGTGATTATTTCATTTTTCCTGGATTTATATTTTGCCTTTCTAACAAGTTATAAGCTTCCTGAGGAGAAAGCACAAAGTCGTACATTCTTTGTCACCGCAATTTCTAGCAAATTGTCCGGCATAGAGTACATGTTTAATAAATGTTTACTGTCTGATTACAGCATGATTGTCCTTTAGAAAGAATGTGGGGGAATTTAAAGTCTTTATTTGAGACTCTTCACAAAGGGAAATAACAGTGTAAAGAAACATATGTCCTCTAGACACACACACACACGACAAAACTCAACCCATGAAGTGATCGCTCTGAGATGCTATGACTTTACTTGAGAAATTCCTACTTTGCTTTCTCAAAAATAGAAGTCACTAGCACAGAGACACCTTCTAGGCACACCAATTCATCTGTGTGTAGAGCCTCCCACTGATGAAGTTTGACCCCTAAAACACAATCTCATGAATGTGGAAGCTGCTTGTGCTAAAAGTCATTATTTCACAAATGCTTTTCTTCTTTGTCTTTAGTCTAAATGCAGAGTTCATTTACATTTGCATAAATAACGTTTCACCCTGTGTTGAGCCTCTAGCTGTTTTTAAAAACCTTCAGCACCCTGAAGCTGTCTGCCTTTCTGCAAACACTCGGTTTTCACAAATTATCATTAAAACATATCTACATGGTTCATGGGCTGTTAAAAAAGGTAAGGGAAACCGAGGAAGAAAGAGAAGTTACATCTGTATGTCAATCAAATGCAGAAAAATGGAAAAAAAAATAAACAGGAAAAACATTTACAATATCAAAAGAAAACAAAATCACTTTTTAATTTACTTTTTCTTTGCCAGTTCTGAAGCGAAGCACTTGCTCTTTCCTTATTAACATTAGTCTTTTGAGCAGTTTTTTCCATTGTAAGCACTTTCTAAAAAATCATTTTCACACATTTCTCAGATACATCAATCCTTTCAGCATTCCTCCATGCACACATTATGGTACCCCAGCTCTAAATATAAAAGACTTTTATTATGTCCATTAACCATGGACATATGTGCTCCAAAAGTTTCCTGACACGCAGTCATTTGTGGTTTTTTAATTATAAACAGAAAATATTCACTAGAAAAATAAAACAGCAGCCTATAAATATATCTTTATACATTTGAGTTTTGTTTGTATATGACAAAAGATTGGATAAACGTCTCTCCCAGTTGCCAGCTCCAGGAAGTGAGCATGCATGTGTTTATATACACACAGAGACACACATACATTCACATGTGCTATTAAATCCATGCACTGTACAGGACTCATATATCTGTAATTGCAGGTACCACTGTCTTGTTTCTAAAATAAGGGTACAAATTTTCCTAAGACTCACTAGGTCTCTCTCTGCATGAAAAATTAAGTGGGAAAGCAGATAATGCCCAGTAAAATAATTGACAAACAGTCATATTTATTGAATGCGTTTATTTTAACAACCAAAAAATTCTAACAGCCTAACAATGCACATAAGTTAAAAATTAATTATCACTTAGTGATAACAAAGATAGTTGATTTACATGGAAAAAAGAACATTTACAATATGTTAATCCTTATTCACATTGTTGATACCGCAATAAAACACAATTTGTTTTTTTTCATTTCACAAAAAAAAAAAAAAAAGGCGGGAAATTGTGCTTTGTCAAGAGGCACTACAAGAGAAAGTTTCTTCTTCCAAATAGATATTATATGACAGATATTGAATAAATAGACATATATGCATTGTAATTCGCAAAGATCTGGCAAGACCACAGGCTAAAATGCCCACAGATTCACTTAGAACCACTGCAAACTTGGCAGTGAAATTAAAAAATAAAAGGCAAGACTTAGCATTGAAAAATACCTAATAAATTTTTGGTTGAAGTGTAAAAGATACCAAATGCGGATGCCATCGATAGATGAACCACCTTGTAAGAGCTTGGCAAAATCAGTTTCCATTACGTGTACAGAGTGACCTTCAGCAACAGTGTAAGAAGACAATTTGGAAAGAGTAACTCGGAGATCAGGAAGCAGCAACCATGGACTTTCTGATTAAAGCTGCAGCATACTACAGAAATAGGAAGGATGGGCCAGGGCTAACTGCAAACAACCATCCTTTTGCAAAGGTATATGACGCTTATGTCAAGATAATTTTTAAACATCATTATTTGAAAAAGTACAGGAAAATGTCCCTTTAAAAACTCCAGAGGTTACTGAGCAGCTAGAATTAGCTTGTATTGCAACATGTCTTCTCCCTGTATATTGTAAGTTCTGAGTTAATATCTACACATAGAGGTTTTTTTTTTAACTCCTACCTTTTATACCTTTCAAATATATAAATAGTATTAACAGTTATATTACAATGTTTGTGTAGTAAACAGAAAATAACTTTCAAAGTGATATTGCATGAGGTCTTTGACAAGGTTTCGTGAAAGCACAACTCAAAAAAAAAAAAAAAAAAATCCAACCATGTGGGACTGTTTAATGGCCAGTTTAAAGCATGGATTACGTTCAGTAGGCCAGTCCTGAATGTGAGGTCTCCTCTTGCAATTACTGTAAGTAGAAGTGGAAAGTAATGCTTCTGGTGTTTCTCATAGGAAGCTGAAAGAGATCTGGAGTACTATAGTAGATTGCAGCTTTAATGCTCATCCCATTAAACATCCAGTCAGCATTAGTTCTGCTTTACATAAGGTAATTGCGATGTAGGTAACTGGGATAATGTTTTCTTTTAGGATGAGTAAGTGATTCTACTGAAATCGCTTCACATACTCTATTGCCTGGAGCTGCACAACGATTCAAAAACAGTTCTTGTTAGGGCTGTCATCCCAGGAAAAGGGACAGGAGAGATCAGGGACTGAAAATGTTTGATTAGGTAGATGGAATGTGTACGAAGAAGAGGAAGCCCAAAGTGAAACAGAAATCAGAAATGTCTTTTGGGAGAGGGAAGGATGGAGATTTATTTGAGAGGGAGCCCCTTTAACCGGGCAGCAACTTCTTTTCTAACTTAATATTACACTGAACTATTTTCTAGTAAAAAACAAAAAGACAAAAAAAAACAGCAACAACAAACAACTTTTAAACGAGCAGGCTTATTAATTTTCAGATTTGAAGCCACAAGCAGGTAAATAAATTTCACAACAAAATGTGGCTCATACTATGAATTCCATATGTCCAATGTGAAAATGTCATTTGATCAAGACTTGCACTAATGGACAAAGTTTTCTCTGCACTGAATTTCAGTTTTACTTATTTGGAATTCCACAGAAATGCATCTGTTCACTACAGTAATGACAAATTGAATAACGGAACGTAGCAAGTCATTTTATTGAGTCATTTTAAGTGTGCATTGTGTCTTTAAGATTTATTTGACTTGTATCATTTTAATGTGCCCTGATTTTTTTCACTTCACTTTTTTTTTTTTCGGCAGTGTCGTTTATTTTGTTAAATACATACCTCAAAAATTACCCATTAAGCTGCCAGATAGGAAGCCATATAATTAAAAAAAAAAAAAATCAGGGACAAACACAAAAAATAAATAGGAATTCAAAAATAGTCACCCCACCCTGAGAGCAGGCCGCAGTTTATCAAAAAGCCAAAGCGACTCACTGTGAAGTGGTTTTTTTAATACATAAACAAGTCTTTTCTTTAAGAACTCATTTCACAGTCTATTCTTTCAGATTGCAAAGTCTCTGTCCCATGCAATTTTAATATATATATGTAAATATAGAGATATATACATATACATATACACACACACTTGTAGCTTCCTTCATTTATTTCATAGTTCTTTTCATCCTGGAACTTGCCTGATGTAACTTCCGTTAAGTGCAAGGATAATGAAGGCAGAGTCTCCTGTGATTATAATGACTATGATCCAGTCATAGAGACGGGATAAAGTGTAACGCTTTAGTGTCTTTGCCAAGGCGATGTCTGATTCGGAAATACTGAACTTATTCAGTCTATAGGTGTATCCTGTGCAACAAAGAAATGTCCAAAAGGGTAAGAAAAACAAAACAGACATAAAAAGACAAAAATAAAGCAAAAAAAAAAAAAACCCAAAAACAAAAACAAACTAACAAAAAACTTTTAAAGAAATGAAAGCAGAAAATCCTTGGACCGATGTATTGCTTTGCCTAGTAGAAGTTCACATTATCTCTGGTCAATTTCGGCAGGTGCTGCCTTGCTTTTGTCAGCATTTTCCTCCTCAGCCTCCACTTTGTACATCTCCTCGGAGCCTTCCTCGCTGTCGTTCTCCTCTGACTCGGTCAGCAGCTCCTCGTCCTTATATTCGGCCACGTCCACCGCGGAGCCCAGGTGCTCTTTCAGCTTCCCGTGGTGCTTCACATGGTACCGCTGGTTCTGGAAGAACTTGATGATGGTGTGTTTGGGGAGATCCAGCTGAGCCGAAAGAGTGTGGATGGCTTCCTGGTCGGGGTACAGGCCTACATCATGAATAAAGCTTTGGAGGATCCCCAGGGCTTCTAAGGAGATCTTTGTGCGAGACCGGGGCTTTTTGGCACAACTGTCTTCAGTCGGAGGAGGTGGGGGAGGTGCTTCTTCTCTGGGAGGGGAACTCTCCTTGGCTGGCTGAGACTGCTGTCTATGAAGTACCTGATAATTAAGAGAGAAAAAAATGAACACTGGACTCATGATTTTACCTTTCCAAAACCATCAGCCCTCTGAAATATGTGTTATCTATCTAGCACTGGAGGTAAGCTATAGTCATTTGTAAAGTGAGGTCTTTGGAAAGCTTAAAAGCATTTCTGGAGATTTAGTATCTCACCTACAAAACAGGAGGTTCATAATAGTAGTATTTGCCAACATTTATATTCTGAGATACAAAGTCAAGTCATTTATTGCCTTAGGTCATCTCACTTTAAGCAACCTGGCTTCAGAGTCTTCTATACCTGTAACCACCAAGATATGCCACCTCTCTGAAGGCTAACGACAAAGAAATTGGGCACAAAGGGGAAAGTATGGACTCTATCATCATGGCTTCAAGTTCATATTCTTCCACTTAGCTGAGTAACCCTGAGCAAGTCACTTAATATCTTTCAGCCTCTATTTCATCATCCATAAAAGTAGGATAAGAAACTAACCTCCTAGAGATGTTGTAAGGATTAAATGACATAATTGTTACAAAGAACAGTGCTTGTCTTAAATCAGGGATTGGCAAACTTTGTCAGGAAAGGGCAAGATAGTAAATATTCGAGGCTCTGGAGGGTCGATCTTTGCCACAACTACTCAATTCTATTCTATTGCAAAAACAAATGAACATGGCTATGTTCCAATAAGACTAGATTTGGCCCATGAGTCATAGTTTGCCTCATCTCTGGCTTAGAGCAAACATCCAATAAATGACAGTAATTATTATCAGCCTCATAATGACTCTTACAGTGTTATAGAGGAATAATTGGTACTTAAGCCAGAAAATCAATCCTTTGTAAAATCAGAAATGACTTTATATTCTTTCAGTTCTAGTTTTGAGTCTTTTGATTTTAAATGTATTTTTTAGAATGAGAAAATATTCAAACTAATTTAAAGACATAACTGTTTCTTAAATTATGAATTTAAATGACCATTTTATACTTACATAGATGGACCTTCTCAAAATCACTATAAACTAATTAATCCTCTGTTTTGCATATACTTTGTAATTTCTGGGTTTTTTTTCTCCTAATGTTAAAGTTTTCTAGTTGTAATTTAAATAATTTTTCTTTTATTTCTACCTATTCCCCACTCATTTAATAAAAAAGCAAAATCTTAGGTAAGCTTACTCAAAGGAACTCAGTCCAGGCTCTCCCCACAGGCCTATGTGAGAAGGACTTTGTGGAGGGGGAGATGGAACATGAAGTCCTGATGAGGAACTGCAGCCATCGCCCACACCTTACAGCTTCAGCTGGATGACAGAATTACAAGGTTACTGTGCTCTTCCCCACTAAAATGTGTCATGTTGGCTCCAAAGGCAAAGACCACATTTCCTATACTTAGGTCAGTGCCTAACTTCCTAAATCCTCCCAAAACTTTTAAGAAGAGTGAGTTCACTTTTTAAAAAACACAATTCTCCTTTTACTATTCTCTCATATTTTATGGATCTTTTTCATATTAGAATAACAAATTAAACATTTTCCAAAGTTCAGGAGGAATAAATCCAACCAATGCAAAGAAAACACGTCTAGTTACATTAAAGGACCATTCGTACCACCATCCCTGCCACCTTTCCTGCCACCACCACACACTACCCATATGATCCATGTCTTTTAGCTATGAAACATCAGCATCAAAGCAAGCATTTAAGAAAAAAAAAATCTGTCATTCATCCTGGTCTTGAGGGCCATATGATGAAAAAATACTTTCCCACCAATGTGAAACTGTCAGTCTTTTATGTAGAACTTAACAAATATTAGGGCGGATGAAACTGTTACCTAAATAAGGTAGCAATAAACAAAAGAGGTTTAAATTTTTCAAGTAATAATGAATAATCAAATAATAATAAAAAGGATAATCAGAAGCAAATAAGACTATCTGCTATAATAAGCTGATGGCTAGTGGCAGAAAGAAATCCTAAGCACAGGACTATAAAACAGTGGCACTAAAGTCTGCATAATGTTGACCAATTAAAATGAATGTTCTTAGCATTTTCCTTACCACTTTCAACTAAGAGTAAACTCATGTGGTCTGTTGTGGTAAGCTGGCATCAGCAAAAAAAGTGAGAGCTCCGTTACTTTAGCATCCTAATTATACCCGGCAGGAAAAGCAGAGCTCCAGGGATGGCAGGTGGGGGGACTGGTGCTGGTCAGGTCCACTTTCATGGCAGAAGGACATTTGCTCTGAGGCCATGATCTGGGCAGTATGAGCACTGCAATAAATAAACCTCTATGTCAACAGGTGAGGATTCCAATTTTGGGGGAGAGAGAGACTGAAATTATGTGCAAAGTACATACTGGAAGAACATAGACTCAAGCATGAGTACTCCCCATTAGAGCAATTGCGCTAATTGGAAAACAAAAGAGAATTAAAATGCCCCATTTTCTAAATTATGCTTGCCTTCTGTAGTAAAAGTCAGCATAACGGTTCCATTTAATTGAATAATTAGATTGGTTCTTCAGGGATTTTCCACTGTGCATTGGTTAGATTTAAAGAGATTTTCCAAAACTATACTTTGAAGTTACTATAATCTTTCTGCATGATTGCAGTTGTTCTTCTCCTTCGGTCCAACCAACTGGCCTGCTTCACTCCCCTTTGTTTCCTAGAACTGAGCACTAGTAATACATATGTACAGAGAAGCCAAACATGAAACAGAGAAAGAACAGTAAAAATAGCTACCCCTCACTGAATGTTTATTCTGTGCCAGGCAGTTCTAAGAACTTCACATGGATTAATTAACTGAATCCTGACAAGTTCCTCACAAAGGTGCTATTTGGATCAAGATTGAACTGGAAACATGTAGCATCTCCTCTTAATTCCAATTCGGAGGAGAATCCTCCGAATTGGAAATTACAAACATGGGGAGTTGTCAGTCTGATAAAGAAGGTTTCCAGGGGACAATGACAAGGCAACTGCCCATGACAGACTAGGAAGATGTTTCTCAAGAGAAGTAATAGTTAGAGAAATTATCTACAAAGTGAAATATATAGTTTCTGGTCAGACAATGTACCATAGTGGGTTGGGCAGCATGATGACATCTACATGAAGATGGTTAAGTTATATCTTCAAGCATCTTCTAACAGGTAAGTAAAGAGCAGTCAAAACACTGAATGCCCAAATGGGCATCTCTAAAGTGAAACTGTCTTACAAGTTAGCAAAGGAGCTGAGCTTTTTCTATTATACTGACACTTTTCTTTGGCTATAAGTCCCTTTCAACCATAATATACATAATATCTGAGATTAAAAGATTCCCAAAGTTATCTGTCCTAACTATCTGTATTCCCCTAAAATGTTCTAATTACTCCAGGCAGAGAGTTATTGTCTCTAGACAATTCCTAGCAAAAGAACAACATAATTTCCTCTCTAGCCAATTGCTAAGAATCCTTCCTAATACCATGTAGTACTTTATTCTAGTGGTATACGTACTCTGAGTGAAAGGAGAGCAGTACCTAATGCCTATAAGATGGTCTTCTCCAGGCACAAAAACCAATCCAAATCCTCTTCTAAAATCCTCCCATCTAAAGGACAGAATCAAGTCATCTTTTCTTCACTTTCTCACATCTTGACTAAATAATGTCAACTCTTTTAGCCATTTCTTCACAGGAAAAGTTTCTGAACTTTCACTTAACTGATATTTCGATTTGGTGTTTTTTTTTATTTTGTTTTGTTTTTGTTTTGTCTGAATCTCTCAGAACATCTTCTAAATTCCCTGTTAGTGAACTAGAACGAATCAAATTTGGTCTCTGTCCCAAGCAAGTGCCCTGAGAGTCATGCCATTGATTGCTGATGGAGAGACCTATAAGCGGTTTCATTCCCAGGCTCATTTGACAGTTTGGGCATAATTTTTTTGTTAATTAATATTTTAAGTCACAAAATTCACAATTACTCCAACTAAGAGAATGCCCTGCAAAATGAATAAAATTCTCTTTCCAAACTAGTCCTTTATGCAGTCAGATGATAATTTTCTGAGATCTTCTTTATATTAATTGAGCATCTTTCCAACAATTTATGAAAAAGCTGGCAGGACCAAGGACTTTCCAGCATTACCTTTTTCCCTTTTTCAAAATGGGCCCAGTGGAGGGGCAAAAAAAATCCCCATTGATAGTACCTACTAACGCCATGCATACAAACACTGTATAAAACCAGAAATGAATGCCTATGTCCTCTAAAACGCATGCTCATAGCAGTTTTAGTCATCACCAGAAACAACCCAAGTGTATACCAATAATAAGATCGATAAATAAATTGTGGTATACTTATATAACCGAGCAGTAGGAAAAATGAACTATTGCTATATACACAAACATAGATAAAAACAGACTTACTGTTGAGTGAAAGAAGTCAGATATGAAAGACCAAAAACTGTATGATTCCACTTATGTGAAAGAATAGGAAAAACAAATTAATATAAAAGAGTAGAAAAAAATAGGAAAAGCCTGCATTGACAGATCCCAGCATAATGGGTTTCCACTGAGGTTTACTGAGTGGAAGGGGGTGGAAGATAGCCTTCTGGGATGTTGCAAATATTCTCTATATTGACCTGTTTGTTTGTTAAAAGGATGTGTATATGTCTAAAAGATTATCAAACTGTACAATTAAAATCTGTGCATTTTACTGTATGCAAACTATAACATATTTCGATATAAAAGTTTAAAAAAATGGGCTTAGTAGTTGACCTTTATTTATCCCTAAGGCAAACACCTCTCTTCATGTGATTTTCCCAAATAATGGAATATTTAATTCTGTAAGGGTAACTATCCACTCCTTTTTACTCTTGATCTTTGCACACTGAAGCCTATCAACTCATCCTATTTCTTTTTTTGGTTTGGATTTTTCTCCATCAAAATTAAAGTTAATCTAGACAACAAATTCATTTCTGTAAAGAGAGTCCTAAATGGTTTATTTAAAAGCCTTTCTTTTTCATAGCTTCTGCTGTTGATTTTTCAGTATGACAGGCAAGGTTCACAGTAATGAAATATCTAAGTAGCTTTAATAACAATAATAATAGTAGTAATAGGTACTACCATTCATATAAAGCTTACTCATGAGACACACATTGACCTAAATGCTATAAATATATTTTATGTTATTAATTTTCACAGTACTCTTAGAGGCAGGCATTTTTACCCCCACTTTATGATGGGAAAACTGGAGTTCCAAAAGTGTAGATAATTTGTTTAAGGTGCAGAGTTTGCAAGCAGCAGAACTGGGCTTGTCAAGCATATCTTATTCAACCATATGTTAAAGCCCATGCCCTTAAACATTATGGTCTCCTGACTTCTATGAGTAAAATATAGAGAAAAATTGAACAAAGTCTTTAGAGTAGAGGAGATAGATCGTAAATAAAATATCAGGTAGTAATAAATACATAGAGCAATGCATAAGGAGGAAGATTGTGGGGAGGGGAAGTTATTTGAGATAAGGTGACTCAGAGAAGGCTCCCTACAGAGGCAGCATTGGAGCCCAGGTGTGAAGATGTGAAGCCCAGCCATGTGGAAGAACATTCCAGATAACAGAAAGGCAAGCAAAAAGGCTGCGAGGCAAGAATATACTTGGTACAATTGCAAAACCGCAAGAAAGTCAGCATGTTAGAGCTGTGCCGCCCAATACAGTAGCCACTAGCCACATGTGGGTATTTACATTTAAACTAATTAAACAAACAAACAAACGTTCACTCAGTCACATCAGCCACATTTTAAGTGCCCCATTGTGTCACTTCTGCGATGCCATGATGGATAGCACAATACAGAGCATTTCCCTTAGCACAGAAAGTACTGTTGGATAGTACCATGCTCCAGCAAAATGACACCTGAGAGAGCCACACGGCCAGAGCATGGAGTGCTTGGCATTCCACCATCAGGGTAATGGAAAGCCCTCACAATGAACTTCAATCATAAAATCTGAGATAGCCAAAAATATACTAAGACCTGAAAACTGCTACTATTACCAGAGAGATGGGAAAATATTTATATAATTACTTAGTAAGAAAAATTCAGTTTGTAATATAGCACTGGATTTTTATCGGAGTATTACAAATAGCAACATTGTCATAAACACAGCCAGAAGTATGCACTGGCACTTCTACCCTCAAAAGAATGGTTAATTTACATTTAACTGATTGTTGTCTTCTTCATCAGAGGTGTTCATCATATCTAAAAAGAAATGATATTAAAAACAGCCCTGGGTTAAAAGAATTTTTTAAAAAGTGTATCCATATATCAAACATTTATGGAGTATCTACAATAATTGGACCTATTAATTTATACAGCTTTTTAATAAGAAGTCCTATTTCCAACAATTAAGGTCTGATGAATAAGTTATGGGTAGGAATAAACAAATAGAAAGTTAAAAGTCTAGTAAGTTTCTTATTTATTTGCTGTAATCTCTCTGGGCTGAAATGTGACACATATGTCTATAAATGGACATGAAGATGGCAATGAAGAATGAGAAGTTGTAAATATACTCAAAAGAGACATTAACTGCAAATGAAACCCAAAGTTCCTTGCCCAGTCATAAAGCACAATTATAATATGGACACATGTTGTTTCTCTGCTTTCAAAAACTGAAAAATTTGAAAACAAAAAGACCTAATGGTACCATGACCAAAGTTGACTAAGAAAGATAAAGCAGCTCTTCTTAAAGCTCTCAGTGTTCAAATGGATTCTGAAGGCCTCAATGAAAACCAGCTGGGAGCCATGTGTAAAATATAATGCTTTTTGCCTGTAGGGAAGGAAGTGAGATCTTGAATGATTAAGTTTAGGAAAGTATGTAATTCACTGTATCATTATGGGGTGAGCTGGATTACTTATAAAATGCCAACACTTTGTGGTCCTCTTTTATAGAGAAAATGAGAAATTATTAAAGAGGTGACTGTATAAGGTGGTTGATCCAGTGTAGTAATAGGTTAAAACAGTTTCCCAGGTGGTCACGTCTGTCTCTCTATGACAAGCCTCACCCAAAGCTTCAGGTCCTGTAGGGTAAGGTATATTAATAGGAGATGAGAACACAAACACAATGACTTTTATCCACGTTTATTTTGGGTTAATATTAGAATTATTTTGACTTGTTGTCTAATTTTACCTCATTTTTTAGAACAGAACATAAACTGTGATCCAAAAAAGGAAAGCATTCTTCTACTAAAAGTTCCAAGAAAAATATACTTAAGGTCAGGCACGGTAGATGATGCCTATAATCCCAACACTTTGGGAGGCCAAGGCGGGTGGATCACTTGAGTTCAGGAGTTCAAGACCAGCCTGGACAACATGGTAAAACCCTGTCTCTACTAAAAATACAAAAATTAGCCAGGCGTGGTGGCACACGCCAGTAATCCCAGCTACTTGGGTGTTGCGGGAAGTCAGGGACCCCAAATGGAGGGACTGGCTGAAGCCATGGCAGAAGAACGTGGATTGTGAAGATTTCATGGACATTTATTAGTTCCCCAAATTGATACTTTTATAATTTCTTATGCCGATCTTTACTGCAATCTCTGAACATAAATTGTGAAGATTGCATGGACACTTATCACTTCCCCAATCAATACCCTTGTGATTTCCTATGCCTGTCTTTACTTTAATCTCTTAATCCCATTATCTTCGTAAACTGAGGAGGATGTATGTCGCCTCAGGACCCTGTGATGATTGTGTTAACTGCACAAATTGTTTGTAGAGCATGTGTGTTTGAACAATATGAAATTTGGGCACCTTAAAAAAAGAACAGGATAACAGCAATGTTCAGGGAACAAGAGAGATAACCTTAAACTCTGACTGCTGGTGAGCCAGGCAGAACAGAGCCATATTTCTCGTCTTTCAAAAGCAAATGGGAGAAATATCGCTGAATTCTTTTTCTCAGCAAGGAACATATCTGAGAAAGAGAATGTGTCCCTGAGGGTAGGCCTCTGAAATGGCCGCTTTGGGGGTGGCTGTCTTTTACGGTCACAGCTGTAGGGATGAAATAAGCCCCAGTCTCCTGTAGCGCTCCCAGGCTTATTAGGATGAGGAAATTCCCGCCTAATAAATTTTGGTCAGACCGGTTGTCTGCTCTCAAACCCTGTCTCCTGATAAGATGTTATCAATGAAAATGCGTGCCCGAAACTTCATTAGCAATTTTAATTTCGCCCCTGTCCTGTGGTCCTGTGATCTCGCCCTGCCTCCATTTACCTTGTGATATCTTATTACCTTGTAAAGCATGTGCTCTCTGTGACCCACACCCTATTCATACACTCCCTTGCCTTTTGAAAATCACTAATAAAAACTTGCTGGTTTTGCGGCTTGTGGGGCATCAGGGAACCTGCTGACATGTGATGTCTCCCCCAGACACCCAGCTTTAAAATTTCTCTCTTTGTACTCTGTCCCTTTATTTCTCAGACCAGCCGACACTTAGGGAAAATAGGAAAGAACCTACTTGACTATCAAGGGCAGGTTCCCCCCATACTTGGGAGGCTGAGACAGGAGAATTGCTTGAACCCAGGAGGGGGAGGTTGCAGTGAGCTGAGATCACACCACTGCACTCCAGCCTGGGTGACAGAGCAAGACCCTGTCTCAAAAAAAAAAAAGTGTGTGTATGTATGTGTGTGTGTGTGTGTGTGTGGGTATATATACATATATATGAGAAATCATTAAGGAGGTGACTGTATAAGGTGGTTGATCCAGTGTAGTAATAGGTTAAAACAGTTTCCCAGGTGGTCACGTCTGTCCCTCTATGACAAGCCTCACCCAAAGCTTCAGGTCCTGTAGGCTAAGGTACATTAATAGGAGATGAGAACACAAACAAGATAATATGAGATATATACACACACACACACAATTTTTTTTACTTAAAAGTAACAACAATTGGTTGAAAGTCCTTATGCATAACTCAATTAGAATTTGTTGAATAGATGATTGAATACATGCTATTATTTTTTAAATAGACTATATATAAAATATCATGTAATTGAAAGTTTCAAAAACCTAGCTCTACCCTCTAATATTCCCCTTTTTTCAAAATCAGCATTAAGGACAATTAATTTTGGCCCAAACATTCAGTAAGGAGAACTTTAATGATTAATAACTAATGTAAATATCAATGTAATTATTTTATGTCTCTGTCACTGTTGGACTGTGAGCTACATATTGGCATACCATATGCCTGGGACACAATTAGTGCTCAGTATCTTTGTTCTGTGGCGCTGCATTCCATATTCTCTCTTTTTTTTTTTTTTTTTGAGACAGAGTCTTGCTCTGTCGCCCAGGCTGGAGTGCAGTGGCGTGATCTCAGCTCACTGCAAGCTCCGCCTCCTGGGTTCATGCCATTCTCCTGCCTCAGCCTCCCGAGTAGCTGGGACTACAGGTGCCCACCGCCACGCCCGGCTAATTTTTTGTATTTTTAGTAGAGACAGTGTTTCACCACGTTAGCCAGGATGGTCTCGATCTCCTGACCTCGTGATCCACCCACCTTGGCCTCCCAAAGTGCTGGGATTACAGGCGTAAACCACTGCGCCCGGCCCATATTCTCTCTTCTTTACTTTCAGATCAGTTACTATTCTTGTTCAGCAAAACTAGTTATTACTTTTCTTGCTATTATTCCTTTTTAGCAAAATAATGTTTAAAAAATAAAGAAGCTATCACTAATTACAGGAATTTATATCTAGTGTGTATCTGAGAGTAGGGATATAATTCTTTTCTGTGTAAAAAAAAATTCCTAGGGCACTGTATAACCTATAAGATGGCATTGTATACACGTGGTAAGGAGAAGTTTTGAGGTCACAAAGTTCTGGTTTCAAATCCAGTTTCTACTGCAAAACCACAAGTGCTTAGTTACTAGCCTTGTAATTCTGAGCACGTTACTTACTCTCTCTGAGCCACAGTGCTTGTTAATCTGTAAAATCTTCCTTGTAGTGCTGGTAGTGTTAGGACGGAAAGTGAGATAATATATGCTAAGTATGTAGCAGCAAAGTTCTGAAGTCATAAGTAGGGTTTCAATTAGTAGTAGTTATTACAAAACGTGAGGAGTATTTAAGAATCAGGAGTATAATGAGTCACTCATTTTTTTCTATCAACATGCTTATTATAAAAGCAACAAATTCAGAAACCTTTTTCACCCCACAGATCTACAAATAGGAACATCTACTGATAACTTTTCTTATTTCTTTCACTCAAATACTACATACATCTTTGTACTTAAAATGGCACCTGGCACAGAAAAGTTGCCTCTGAAGCATATGTTACATGAAATTGAGCCTCAAGTTACAGTCTGTTTAAGGTGACACCTTCTATACATACAGCCTGACATCCTCTTAGGAAGACATTCTTTATCAATGATTCTCAAAGTGTGGTCCATGCAAGAGGCCCATGCCATCAAAACTATTTTCATAGCAAATCCAAGACATTATTTACAACATAAACATAAACTTTTTTTTTTTTTTTTTTTTGAGATGGAATCTCACTCTGTCGCCCAGGCTGGAGTGCAATGGTGCGATCTCGGCTCACTGCAAGCTCCGCCTCCTGGGTTCATGCCATTCTCCTGCCTCAGCCTCTTGAGTAGCTGGGACTACAGGTGCCCACCACCATGCCTAGCTATTTTTTTTTTTTTTTTTGTATTTTTTGTAGGGACGGGGTTTCATCGTATTAGCCAGGATGGTCTCTATCTCCTGACCTCGTGATCCACCCACCTCTGCCTCCCAAAGTGCTGGGACTACAGGCGTGAGCTACCATGCCCAGCCAAACATAAACTTTTTGACCTTGCTGAAATTCGCCGTGAGCTCGTGGCTGTGAAAAATACAACTGCCTGGACCATTTGGTGCTGCTGCCTTGATTGTTGCAAGCCAGCATTTCCCACCAGTGCTTTTGTACCATCTGCAAATTTCAGCAAAGTCAAAAAGGTAAATAATGCCTTGGATTTGCTATGAAAATTGTTTCAATGTCGTGGGCCTATTGCATAGACCACACTTCAAAATTTGCCGATGGTACGAAAGCACTGGTGGGAAATGCTGGCCTGCAACAATCAAAGCAGCAGCACCAAATGGTCCAGGCAGTTGTATTTTTCACTGCCACACGCTCATGGCAAAAATGATGCCACTTTCATTTAAGAGCATCTTTGATGAAGCAGTAAAATTGTATTACTTAAGTCTCAATCCTTGAGTATACGTCTTTTTAATGTACTGTGTGAAGAAATAGGAAGCGCATATGAAGTACTTCTGTAGCATACTGAGGGAAGATGGTTGTCTTGAGAAAGAGCACTTGTGTCATTGTTGGACTTGAAAGCTGAGCCACCCATCTTTGTCATGGAGTATCAATTTGACTTGAAAGAACAACTAAAGACAAACCATGGTTATTCAGATCTGCATATTTGACATTGTTTTAAAACTAAAGTGAGCCTATCACTCCAGGAAAAATATCTGACAGCATTTGTTGCCAATTATACCTTTTAACCTTTCAAGCAAAAATTAGAGTTTTGAAAAACTTGTAGTGGCCACCATATGCTTAATAGTTTCCCAGTACTTAACTTTTTTGATATCAGTGGTGATTTAACAAATATGTTTGGTTTTGCTTTTAAATATGTCATATAATAAAATGTGCCAACATTTGTAAGGGCTGCATAACCTTACAAAATACAGTAAACCAGTATTTTCCAAATGCATGCATGATGTTATAAAGTTATGAATAGGTAAAAGAAAAAGTATGAAAAGTTCATCAATATAGTTTTAGATTCAATTCCACTTTGCAACTAACCATTAAGAAACTACCACTTGTAGAATGTTGCTCTAGTATCAAAGAAGAATATCACAATTATCTGAAATGCAGATTAAAATATTTTTTCCTATTGTAATTACACATCTACCTGAGGCTGGATTTGCCTCACCAGCGTCAACCAAAACCACATATTGTATTAGATTAAATGCTGAAGCAATTATGAAAATCCAATTGTCTTTCATTAAGTCAGACTTTAAAATATTTGCAAAAGTATATAAAACATTGGCATTCTATTATTTTTCTGTTTTGAAAATATATTTATTGTGAAATAAATATATCATTTACATATATGCATTTATAGTTGGCCCACCATATCCATGGGTTCCATACCTATGGATTAAACAAACCACAATCAAAAATATATAGAAAAAAAAAAGAATGGTTGTATCTGTACCTAACATGTATCAACTATTTTTTGTCATTATTCCCCAAACAATACAGTATAATAACTATTTACATAGCATTTACACTGTATGAGGTATCATAAGTAAACTAGAGATAATTCAAAGTATATGGAAGGATGTATGTACATTACATGCAAATACTACACCATTTTACATAAGGGGCTTGAGCAGCCATGAATTTTGTTATCTGCAAGAAGTTCTGGAATCAATCCCCCGTGGATACAAGGGGATGACTGTGTATTATCTATAATTATTTTTAAATTAGTAAGCATTTAAAAAATTCCTCAGAATTTCTAATATGGTAATATTGGTAAATGTAACACATTACTGGGGTCCTCAATAGTAACAGTGAAAAGAGATTCTGAGACCAAAAAGTTTGAAAACTTTGGATGACATGAATCACACTCAATAGTAAAAACATCCTTACTTGAGTCAAATCACTTAGGAAAGCCTTAGAGAAAGAGTGTAGGAGAAAATCACTTAGGAAAGCCTTAGGGAAAGAGTGTAGGAGAAATTACACATGCATTATGATTTGTCTCTTGACTTTATCACACAAAGACATTTTCACAGGCAAAACATATTCTCCTAGACACACAACTCAGCACTATTTCTAACTTCAAATGATGTTACTTAAGTTGGCTCTTATGATTGCAATTTCACATCCTATAACATTATAGGACTTATTAAAAAACCATGGTTTAGCTTTGTTGCTTTATTTGGATTACACAGTATCCTAAGGTCAAAACTCAGGAAATCTGTTATTAAAAAAAAAAAGTATCCATGAAGTGATGACAAATTGCAGACTACAGGTGTTAGATTACATTTTGACTCCAGGCGGATTTAATATAAGTTGGTTCTCTTTTACAATTGCTCTTAGCACATACAGCTATAGGAGAGGGATTTAAAAAAAAAGAGAGAGAGAGAGAGAAAGAGAACAAGAAAAAAAAAAGTGGCAGTCAATAAAAGAAGACCATGTCAAGAGAAATCAATACAAACAAGCAAAATGGTAGGAAGTCTGACATGGAAATATG
This sequence comes from Pan paniscus, assembly GCF_029289425.2. Classification (NCBI taxonomy): domain Eukaryota; kingdom Metazoa; phylum Chordata; class Mammalia; order Primates; family Hominidae; genus Pan; species Pan paniscus. The sequence goes on from NC_073262.2 coordinate 101,904,521, forward strand.
TGTTCAATTTCCTCCAGCCTTAGTCTGTTTTTTTTTTTTTTTTAAATATTGTAACCAAGATACTACTGGAACACTGTGTATGTTTTTAATGCAGTTTAATAATTGTTTCTCAAAATAAACACTTTGGTCAAAGATAAAAGCATAAAAATATTGTGACACAATAGGCTGTTAAACTTGGGTTTTGGAGGAAGCATGGTTCTTAAAACAGCCTTTGGCTTATATCATTTCCTCTTTGGTTATAAATTGAGAACAACTATACTAACAGCTTTGGTATAGTTTGGGGGGAAAAAAAAAAGTATCACAGTCATTAATCTGATTGCTGGGAGTGGCCAGAATCTGCAAATACTGAAGAGGTAGGTGGCTGAGTGAAATGCTTCTTCAATATAAGGAGATGAGGAACTATATCAAATAGCTATGAAGAGAGTATAGAAAACAATCCACTCTCCAGTTAGAACCTGAGGAAAAGCATGGACACATGATGTACCTAGTGGCAATTATACCTTTCCCTTAATCAGCACCATCTGAGAAACAGGTTTATTTGATCATCTAGGGCTAACATGACCAAAACCATTCCACGAAAACAACAAACACAATCCATGAGAAGACTTGGGAAGACCGGACCCTTTAGGACAGTCCGGGCTATGACCATGTGTCCTTATGCCTGGGAGATACCATCCCCAGCCCATCCACCACACCCTCACTTGCCTGACATCCATAAGCACTAATTTCTCCCTGTTCCGACACTCCTCCACCACTCTTCACAAAGTATTCTCAGAACACAAAACCTAGCCTAAAAATTCACAGGAAAGGCCTATTTCTTGAAGACCCAATTCAAGGCACAGATTAAAGTGTCTTTAAAGACCTTACATCTGGTTAAAATGAATAAAGAGTAAGATGGAAATGAGCAGGGTAACAGTTACCTCTAGGATTCTGATTTTTAAATAAATGTGTGACTTGCTTCATGGGTGTAATTGCAAAGAAAAGTGGCTTTTGCACCAGCATACCTGAAAGAAGATACTCTTAAGTTAAACATAACCAGGTAACTAAATGAGGAAGATGAAAGGTTAGGATGACTTGGTACCACACAATCCCAATGATATTAAAAGAACCAACCTGGAAATTTCTAATACTTCAGCAATGGCAAAAGGCTAAGAAAGAAAGATGTGCAAAGGGTTCAGATTAAGCATGATCCATCAGAATGCTTAAATAGTTAATCCAGCTGGCTAAATAATTCTCAAGTGAAGTAAAAATGTGACCCAAATGAAAATAACTTCATCAATGCCAGTGACACATGATTTGTGAGCTTTGAAACTTGTTTTAAAACAGATTCAAGGTAAGCTTAAAATAATAGAATAGAGACCACTTCAGATAAATACATTTCATCCAGTAAATTTAACCAGAGCAGAGTTTTGATTCCTTTTAAATGAAAATGTTTTAAGATATATGAAGGAAAAGAATAGATACATTTAATAAGAAGAGACATCACTCAGTCAGCCAAGAATTGTCAATGAAGACTTAAATAATGATTCCTAAGGTAAAGCACCAAAGAGTCAGAATTCAAACCATTTCCAAATCCCTTCACAGTATTTATAAATCTAGTGATGAAAAATATAAATTGAAAATACCTATTTAGAATAGGATGATTTAGAAACAAGGATAATATGGAGGGGTGTGGTGGGGGGGGGGATTATCTATGTATACTTTCAGTCATAGGATCTCAATAAATTATGTAAGCTTCACTGAAATAAAGCATTACTATTACTGATTTACACATAGATTATTTAATATGACTCCATGGTCGTATATCAAATTTCTGTAATTATTTAAATCCTGTAATTATTTTCAAAGCTCTTTATCATCTTTTGTTTTTCTTACTTCTTAAAAAGAATGAAATAATCTCACAATATTGGCAGGTACTATTGCATTTATTCTTCAGAGGAAGAAACAAATATACAAAATTGAGCTCTGACTCCAAAATCACATACCCCCGAGTCTAACATGTAACAAATCTATGCTTACTGCTGTTTAGCTAGCTAATGGAGAAAAATACAAAATTATATTCTGTTTCAATTTAAGTTTTTAGCACAAATTTCTTTTAGTGTGAATAAACACCTTCAACTAAAATCTACTAGACTCTAAGAATAACACTATAAATGACAGAGGCTATTATTCAATATTTCAAGTTTGGAATTAAAAGTGAAAACAACACAAGTGTTAGGAAAAATTAGAATACTTAATGGGGAAGTTTCTCTCCCAAATGTCCACTTAGAGTGGGTTATAAAGAGATTTTGACATTTCTATCTCTGTGTACCATTTTTACAAAGCAGATACCCAGTTTCATCAAAATTTGCTAGCACATAAAGAGAGACCCTTCCTGACAAACCTCAGCCAAGAACCAGTTTAGGATTTAAAATCCCCATAACTGCAATGGCACTAGTGACATCACAACTGAAGTGTTTTTACAGCTTCTTAAAAGAGAGGGCTTCAATTATTTAAGGAGAAAGCATGTTTGGAAGAGATGCTTTACTTCAGGGGAAAGAGATGAAAGAAGGTAATCCATGTGTTTGAAGCCTCACATGAGGCTATTTAGAATCCCACATTAGGCCACATTTTCTGTATAATTTTTACAGTTGGGGTACTCAGAAGTCAGAACAATCTGACAGTTATGGTTAGTGAAAATATTAGATGTTCACCAAGAAAATACTACCTCAGCATATTTTTTGCTTTCTGAATGTAACCACTTAATAACAGGACTTGAGAAAACTGCACTGTGTGAATCAAACACATAAAAGTACAAATATTCCTTTTATAGAAAGCAAATCTTAAGGAGTGCATTATAATCAACCACTCTGGTAAAAGAAAAAAAATATCTAGCATTACCACACCACTGACATATTATAGTTTATTATACCCAAAAGTCCAAACTGGATAAACAAAGTCAAATGATCAAAGAAGGGTTTTCGCCTCAAACCATGAGGCAGAGGCCGTTGATCTCTAGGGAGAGGCAGCAGAGATTCCTGGTGGCTTAGCTCTTAAAAGGTATCAAGTGAGAGCTTATCAAACATAGCCTTTAGTTTTCAACTTCATTTAATTTCATCAGAGACTGGCTTTCTTGGTATTATTTTCTTGCAAGAGAAAAATAATATGGAAAAATTAAATATGTGAGGTAGAAACTTCCCAAAAGTTTGGGCTCTTAATTCTAGGGTAGGCTTTTCCATTCTAAACCACTTTTAATTCATTACGGGAATATTGGTTTTGTATCCTCCACATTAATGATCTTACTACCTGAAACCAGGTATGGACAGACTTTTGCTTCTCAACTTTGTGGCAGGTATATCGGGTGAGAAGTGAAAAGCCAACAAGGACAGGCACTCTTGTTTAGATCACGGCTTTCTCAAGAAAATGAGTCTCCTTTTCCCAGGGGTCCAAGGATGGTCACTGGGAAGAGAAATCTCAGTTCCTAATTCCCTGGGGCAAAGTAACTGGACTAGGGACTCCTTTTCTCACAAGCAAGATTCCAGTCTCCGAGCAGCAGAGGACCATGCTACTCCCACAAGGCCATTCAGCATCCTTATCTACTCAGATTCACAAAACAAGTCCAATTGTGTCTCCACACAACGTTTCCTTGGCTTTTCTGAGCATATTTGCTTACCCTGTGTAGGTCGTCTTCAAAAACTGGAACTGTCAAGTTATTATACTTTCAAATGTGAATACGCTTCGGGGTGGATTTAATTTAATAGCTGAGAACTCAGTACAAAACAAACATACTTACAAATGACATTAGCAGGGAATTAATCGTTAACGCTCTTGATTGGTGCTCCAAGACCAACCCCCCAGGTTGCTCCAGCCAAGATCTGAGAGTTCTCACTGACTCCTTCCCCTCAACTGAAACTCCACATCTAGTTGATCCCACGTGTTGCTGATTATTCCTTTTAAACAGTTCTTGGATTAATTTTCCCTTCTCCAGATGTACTCCCATTGCTGTAATTCAGACTCTTATAATCTCTTGCCTGAATTACTCTGACTTCCTCCCAACAGGCCTCCCTGTCACAGCCAACCGAACATCTTGCTAAAGGCCCTCAGTGGCCTTCAGGTGGTCTAGGCCTCTTCTGTGTACAAGAAGGCCCTGTAACCTCACTGCAGCCTGAGCCCCTGCTGGTCCTTGCTCCCCAGCCCCTGCCTTGCAGGCTGTGCTCCAACAACTCTACACTGGAGCCCCCAGACTCATGCTGTGTCACCCTTTCTTGGAAACCTCTGATGATGAATCTGTAAGGGCCATGAGCAGCACTACTCCTTGGAAGCCTTCTGAGTTCTCCAACTCACCAGGTTTGGGGCAGGCGTGCCCCTTTTGTGCTTTTCTTTCTCTTACTTATACGCTGTATTATAGCTATCTGCTCTCATATCTGCCTCTCCACTGATCTCTGGGCTCCTTAAGGGTAGATTCTGTGTTATATTCACCTCCACATACTCTAAACTTAGCACAATGTCAAGGCACTGTGCTTTGAATGAATATATACGTCTACACAGGCAATAGCCATATTACACAGACTGAAAGTCATCCTTAAATTTAGAACACATCTAATAGTCCTAAGGGGAAATAAAGTATTAAGTCTATGTAGGCACTCACTAAAAAAACACTTATTACCGAAAAGAGCTGAGTTATCATAGTTTATAATAATTTGATACATGCACACATACACTTTGTATACAGGTTAATAAATACCATAGGTTAATAAATACCATACTGACTCACACAGTTCTTTAATTCCCAAAAAAAATCTGATTGAAAATTATTAACACTCAAGAAATATTTAGGATATTCCTATTCTCAGGGATAAAAACTGACATATTCATCAGTTTGCTTCTCTCTCTCCCTCCCCAATCTGCAGAAATATTTCTACTATCACTAGAACTTAAAGGGCCTGCAGCAGACAGCTTCCATGACAAGAAAAGTTGCTGGAGGCAAAACAGCAAAACAACAAATAAAAATGAGAGAATCCATATAAGACAAACAAAGGAAACCTTTAAAAACAACGCAGAATTTATAAAAGCCAGAAGTATTTGTTAAAAAATGGATCATATGTATCACAATAAAATTCTGAATTGTCAATGGCTCTCAACTGAGCAAAATATGAAAGAATATTGCCTATATACAAAATACTATAGAAAACACTGAATGTCTTGTCCAAAACAAATATTAAATGCCAGAATGATTTTCTCTGGAACAGAATGAACAAAGAGAGACTTTGTAAAGAAACAACAAAGAAAAAAAGTAACAAAATTAATTCAATGTATATATTTTTTTGCCCCCACTTTGATTTAACCTCTATAGTTCCAACACCACATATTCCAAAGTAAGCAAAGAGAATGGTTTCAAGTTAGAGCCACAAACTGTCTTTACTGCTTTTTGCCTGTCTTCGTAGCTTACTTAGACTTTATCAAAATTTGCTTCTAAAAATATGCATCTGAAACTAAATAAATAATGGAAGTTAAGAAAATCTAGAGGCCAAATATAAGCCATTTCATTTATACTTGCAGAAATCAAAAAGCATTTTGGCATTAAACAACATTTTTTTAGGGTATGGTGCTTTTAAGACATTATATAATTACCCTTACTGAGAGTACAGTTTTTAGCTTTGTCAGGGTCTCTATTGGAATTATAATTCCATGCTGAGCAATGAGTTCTATCAAACCTCTATTATCATATTAAAACACTTGAGTAGGCCAGGTGCAGTAGCTCACATCTGTAATCCCAGCACTTTGGGAGGCCGAGGCGGGTGGATCACCTGACGTCAGGAGTTTGAGACCAGCCTGGCCAGCGTGGTGAAACCTAGTCACCACTAAAAATACAAAAATTAGCCAGGCATGGTGGCACACACCTAAATCCCAGCTACTAGGGAGGCTGAGGCAGGAGAATCGCTTAAACTGGGAGGTGGAGGTTGCAATGAGCCAAGATCACGCCACTGCACTCCAGCCTGGGGGACACAGCAAGACTCTGTCTCAAAAAAATAAATAAATAAAAATAAAAACAAAAACAAACAAACAAAAACCACTTGATTAAGGGTACCCTCAAGATTCCAAACTTTCTATTTCTGAGAAGAGAACAGATTTAATGAGATATTTTGAAAGTAGAGCTGGTAAAAAGAATATTTGTGAAAAGCAATGCTAAAAAAAAAACACTTCATAGGGCAGAAAGAGAAAAGGCAAAATTTACCACACATAGTGGGGCAATGGGTATTAAATAATCATCTCTGAATAAACTCTACAAATCAATATGGTCCTTTTGGTCTAAACTAAGAATGCTATTGCCTAAAGGAAATCTCTAAGGTCAACCAGCAATTAACTGAAAGGTTTTGATTGAAAATGCTATTGATGGCTTTCATATCAGACAGCTTCCTGGTTATTATACTTCATGGGCTAAGTAGGTGCCAAGACATTAAACTGTCAATAACCTATTAATACTAGACTGCTATGCTTACTCTCCCCGAATCTGGGCAGGCAAACGTATTCAAGCCATGTACCTGCTTAGAACTAATGCAAATTCCCCAACCCTGATGTGGAAATCATATCTTTATTACCTCCCAGTTTAAATGTCTAGTAGTGTTGACAGAGTATAAGAAAAATATGCAGATAATAAATGCTTATTCAGATGAGTTAAACTAACATTTGTTTTTAAAGAGATGGCTAAAGGGATAGAGAACATGTCTTGGAATCTGACTTCCTTTCTAAGCCATATTTAACAGTTTCTAAATTGAATGTAATAAACACTTTACAAAGAGAAATGAGAAGTTATTTAAAGCGAGGCTTATAGGTCCTTGCCACTCAGCATCTGGAACTCAGTTATACATTGGGGAGTGGGGGAGAACTTTTAATGAATTTAATAGAGAAAAAGCACTTTAATTAAATGCTGTCAAAGTAGATTGTATTAATGACGGTACACAGAGGAATGTTAAGCCAGCCAAGTTTATTTAGCAAATAGAAATGGGGCTTTTGAAGCCTGCAAGTATTTATGTTTCCGCAGTTGCAGTACATCTAGAGGATGGTGCCAAATGAAACTGTTGAGTTATTAGATATGATTTTATTTATTGTGTATTATTAAAGTTTCAAAAGCCTTAGGGGAATTAATCTCATTTTCAAAATGAAATACCACATTTGATCAGAAAGGGTTAAGAAAAGAGAATATTGTCCCCCAATTTTTTTCTGTTCCCTGGAATTTTGATGCAGGTGAATGGCTAGTGGGAACAGCCTTTTCTAGGTTCATGCAGCCAGAATTCACTTTATTGGACCGTAGTATGGTAGCAAAGAAATCAATGACAGTATTTCTCCTGTGAGTTTTTCTCCTGTTTTCTTTTTTTCTAGTGATTTGCCACCAAACATAATTCATTCCATTATACATAGCAATAAGCTGAAAAATGACCAAAGCTCTTAAAAATCTCCATGAAAATTTGGTTGTCATAACTTTCCTTAATCAAAAACATGAGTAGCCCAAACTTCTACAAAGGAAAAGGTATCAAATGTTTGACTTGGGGGCAACAGGAAAAAAAGGGGTCTTTCTTAGTATTTTCTATTCAGAAGTTGACCACAGAACAAACCTATTATTAATGATAATATTTTTTAAATAAACAAAGAAAATATGAGCCTTAATGCATGAAAGCTGTAAAAGATTGAAAAGCTGGTCTGGCTGGAAAATACTATGTGTGTGTCAAAATGATTTTCTCTACCGTTTGTAAAAATGTAATTATCCATGATATGCTATTACCCATGATATGCTACAAGGGTGAAGGATTTCAAGTAAATCCATTGGAAGCTGAGGATTCGCTTTTGGTATTCAGTCTCTGACACCACCATGTCTGTGAGATCACAAACCACTGCCATGATTTACCACATCCTTCTTGCAGTTATATATACACCCTTTCAGCCTGTCTTTAGCTTTTAATTCAAAACATGAAAAAGGGGGAGAAAGGAAAGGTGAGGGTGGGAGAAAAAAAAACAAAACAAAACACAAAACTCAGCATCTATTTCCTTTCAAGAAGAGAAAAATGATCACAAATACTTTCAACTTTCTAAATAATCTAATTTTTAATGCTCCCCCCAACTAGTTATTAATATCATATGTTTGATCTGTGTCTTTGTAGTTCTGGAATTTATAAGTAACTCTGCATTTCCCATTTCTGCCAAGATGTTTCTGACTAATCTTTGAAATGCTGCAAATGCAGATGAATATGACATGAAATAGAAACTGATTACATACACGTTCTATATGTGAGGAATGGCAACACAGAACACAGATGACAGTTACATGTTCAAATGGTATAAAGTACTACTCTGCTTCATATATACAAATATATAGAGATCATCAAAGTATAGCATGCCACCTCTACTACATCTGTATTAGGAACTCAAACTGGTTGATTTCTTATCAACAAAATGACAAGAAAATTTCTTCTCTCCTGGTAAATCAGCAGCTCTAATATGAAGATCTACTGAAGAATTGTCAACTGACAGACCATCCTGATGCATTTGATCCAGGTTATGTTATACAACCAAAGAATCAGTTAATTTGGTTCTTTCCTTTCATTACTATGTTAACTTACTAGGCATGCTGTTTAACTATTTTAGCCCCTGTCTCCTTGGGAGGTTTTCATTTCCCATGATGCACCCAAATAAGAGTTCCTCTCAAAAGTATAGCCCTAAATTACACCACATGGAAATATTTGACATTGGCCCACCACAATTCCTTGCCAGTCTTCTCTTACCACACTTTTGAGTACAACTATTGACATGCATTGTCAAAAAAACATGAAATGCAAAACACTATATTTAAAAAAAATCATTGCATGTGAATACTGCACTTATGCAGTACATGCTCACTTTAGCACCTTCTGCTCATTTTGATCATAATAGAAACAGGAATACCTTTCCATATTCACATATATTCATCTTTAAGAGTTCACATCATAGATTTTAGCTCCCTAATTTACTTTTTTTAAAAAAAATTGACTCTTAATTTTGAGGTGCACTGTTTGAGTTTATCATATCTAAAAAATAACTGTTAATTTGTTCCCGTTTTCTACCTAGAGTCCTCAAATATCTTGGGTGTTTGGCACTAGGAAATCACAAATTATGGACTCATTATGCTACAGATTCTATAAAGTTGATCCAACCAGATACTCAAGTGAGCTTTGTACGCTGCATAAGAAAGAAATACAAAGATAAACATGTTTGAACATGAAGAAATAAATTTAAACTAAAGAAAAGCATGACAAGGAAAGAGTAGGAACAACTGCTATTTAAATAAACATTTTTGTTATCTGGATGATCAAATGAGCTGTATTACCAATCAGACGATCAGTTCTGGAAACACCTGACTTTTCTTTCATACAATTGTTTTCAGCAAGTTTTGTTTATAAAAAATAAATAATACACAGATGGCCAAAGAGCTTGAAATAAAAAAGTTAACTGGAGTCTACTCAGTGTTTCGCTGGCAAATATTTAACTGGGTCTCTAAAGAAAAAAAAAAAGCCCCAATTGGATAATCCACCAGTATTTGTAGTGTGAATAATCCCACCACGGCCAGTTTCATGCTGCCAATGGTATAACAACCAGCTTTTGAAATTCTAAAAATTTAACAATTGGCTTCTGCAAGCCAGAGTAGGCTTTCTCCAGCATACTCTGACTCTACTATAGAGAAGCAAGACCATGTTCCTCCTCTGACAAGCCACATACTGCTTCCCAGACTTGCTCACTGAATCCCTTTGCCTGGCCTGACTTACCTGTCATTTTCCCAGCCCCAAAGTGATTATTAGGATGACCCCAATGTGATCCACAATTCCATAAAATATTCTATATCAAAAGGTGAAGGGTTATATGATTTGCAGTGAATTTGATCTGGAAACAACTTGTGAGGAAATTGAACTTGTGACCTTAGAACTGTCAAACCTATCTAGTTTGCTTGATCTCCCATTGCTAGGGTCAAACCAAGTAATAATAAAATAAATGAATTTCAGAACTTTGGCAGTTTTCCTTTAATTGAAAGTGTGCTTTTCTATCATTACAAGGGGAAGTTCCAGACTTCAACTTAATAAAAATCAGCAGTAGTTTGCAGCTACATTAGATTTCCACACTAAACAGAAACAGCTGAGAAGCCACAGTAGGTAGGTTTGGTTATGACAGTTTAAAACTCAGTGGCTGGCTTTCTCTTGCAATTGCCAAAACTATCAGTCATAAGAAAATCAACTGGGTCTCTGAGTCCAATATAAGATGTTCATAATCTGTTATAGTGTTGCTAATTTGTTTTTCCAAAATGCATTTGAACCTCCCAGGAGCAATGTGTTCTTGTTTTGTTTTGTTGTTGTTTATATTTTACACCCTCATTAAAATACTCAAATGGAAATTAGAAATGGATGAGCCAACTCACAGTATGAGTGTTTTAGATAAAAGGGGTCTCCGCAATCACCTAATTCATGTTGTAATAATTTAGAAAACAGTAAATGGAGTCCAGGCGCAGTGGCTCACACCTGTAATCCCAGCACTTTGGGAGGCCAAGGCAGGTAGACTGCTTGAGTCCAGGAGTTCGAGACCAGCCTGGGCAACATGGTGAAACCACATCTCTACTAAAAATACAAGAAATTAGCTAGGCATGGTAGTGTGCACCTGTAGTCCCAGCTACCTTGGAGGCTGAGGTAGAAGAAGAGAGAATCCCCTGAGCCCAGGAGGTAAAGGCTGCTATGAGCCATGATTGTGCCATTTCACTCCAGCCTGAGCAACCAGAGTAAGACCCTGTCTCAAACAAACTAACAAACAAAAGAAAACAAAACAGTAGATGGAAATTCAGAGTGAAATGCCTCATCCAAGGTCACACACTCAGCCCTAGGACTAGACTCTATGTCACTTACAGTGCCCTTTTCTTTACCATGTCATCTTTTCTCTTATTGGGTCAAAGGTTCATTGAAACTAGAAATAGAGAGTAATATTTATTCTTTATAAGATGCTCTGGCCTCTGAAACAACACACAGAAATCCTCAGTGTGGCGGCAATAATCATATAGAAAAATTTTAAATATTTGGAAACTTTTTAACCTTAAAGCCATACTACACTTAGACTTAAATCCCAGTCATCTATTTTAAATGCACTTCAAAGTTTATAATCAGAAAACTCTAATTTCAAAGGAAGCATTTGTGTTTATTTCTATTATATAAGCAAGATACGATTTTTAAAAATTAAAATTAAATGGTTATAGTCATTGCCCTGTGGCTTTCATTTACAAAGCCATGACTTGTTACGTATTTGTTGTGAACTACACTTCAAATAATTTGTTGCCATCAATAGTTAAAATAGTAAAATTTGCAAATGTTTTACTTTTTTTTGTTTGGTTTGAGTAAATTAGAGCTCATCCTATATTCCTTCTACAATGACACTAGTGTATGTAAGTCCACTCCTGTTTACCTGCATACATGGGAGGGAAAGAGGTAGAATTCCAGGTGGTCATTCCCGGAAGAGTCATACATGTGAAAATAGGCCATTAGTATTCTCAGCACAGAAGTTCCACTGAAGGGAGTCCTGGGATCACAGCAAGTTCTGCATCTTCACTCTACTTGTCACTTCATATCCTAATTCATCTTCTGGTAGCCTGAATTCATCTTCCTGGTAGTCTCTGAGGAACTCAACACCAGAGAATATTTATTTTCCCTTGTTTGAGTCCACCAAGGCCAGCACAGATCTGCTAATGGGGGAGATGCCTATTTAATACTGCACCAAAGAGTCTCAAACATCATCACTACATGGCTCTTTCACAACTTTGTGGATGCTAATGGGTAGCAAGGACAGCAGAAGTCTCAGAGATGATACAGAGGCTGAAGTAGCCTTTTTGCTTTTTAAGCTTAAAAAAAAAAAACAAAGCACTAACCAACTTTTGTCATACCCAATGGCATTTTATTATGCTCTACAGAAGGATTTCATTCACAGCTGAGAAGAAAAGTTCTCACTTATCTTTTAAATAAGTTACAATGACTTTTAAAAAAGCTTAAAATGTAGGAAGGCCATATGAAACCAGACAGCTGAGTCTCTAAATCTGTCTTAAAACAATTGTACTACATGCAAACAATAGAGGCCAGGCATGTTCCCGTTATCTTGCTGAATATAAAATTCTATGCTGACACCATCCTTGATTCAATTCTGTGCTCTTTTCAGTAAGAATTATCCCCTTTATCCTTAAGATTAATACTAATAACGCTCAGAAGCTACTAACATTTCTCAGGTGCCTTCTATGCAATCACCGTCTCATATAAACTTCAAATAACCCCATCAAGTTGGGATTATTCTCGCAAATTAGTTTCAGAAATTTTAAGCAGCCTCTACAACATCAGAGCTCCAATTCCAGTGATGGTCCTAGAATTCAAACCCAGATCTTCTGAAGGTCCAGTGGCCTTTCCTCTCTATCCAAACACCTCGCCATGCTTCCAGCAGAGATAATGTTTCAGTCTACTTGAATAAGCTCTTTGACAACTTATACTACTGAAGTATTTTTTTAAAAAGAAGAAATGGAGGTTAAAATAAATTATATTTCCATTTGGACGTTTTTACACTGTACTGAAATATTTTTTAAGTAAGACAGTCCAAAATGCTTTAACAACGACTGTATTAGTATGTATTTGTAGATCGAGTTTGTTAAGTCCAGATCCCCAGCATGTAGGCTTGTATTCTCAGAAACGCAACTGGGATTGAGCTTCTTAAGCTACCTTCATCCCCTATTTCAACTGTTAATTACCTCCTAGATTTATGACCTTGTGTGAGTGATTGGGCCCAAATCAAAGTATGTGAAACAAATGCACTGACCAAACAGAGTGAAATAATGAGAATTTCATCTACCCAGGTGGGGAAGCCCTTTTCTGCAGATGTTCTTTTCTGTTTCTTCTGCAATGACGATGACTATCTTTGAAATCAACAATTATCAATGAGAAGCACTCTGGTAGAAAATTGAAACAGAAAATGTGAAGAAGGCTCCCATCTTCCTAGAGCAGCATGTGACTTTCTGCCATAAGAGCTCATTATTAAGAGGGACTAGTTCACACACCTAACCTTCCAAGGACCACAGCTTTATTAAAGGCACACCAAATGAGCCAGGTGGTTTGGTTCATGTTCTAACGATGAATTAGCCCATACCTCAGTACCAAGTAAATAAGGTTGCTAACTTGGAGAAGTCATTCTGGCTGGAGAGAATAAATATGAGCAGGACATAAAAAGAGAAGTGTTTATCTGTGTGGTCAGGGAGAAATTAGGGTTGGAGTGGACACACTTATTATCTATCTGTTTTCCATCAAAACTATTTTTTAAAATGCCACTTGATCATTAATCAACAGATGCCATTCTTTGTAGAGCTATGTAAATCACTTTAGACTCTATAGAATAGATTCAGAAGGTCTGTTTGGTTTGATACCTTCAAATAGCCACACTTTGTTCTTTTAAGGTAATCTCATCACTGAGAGGCTTAACATGTTTCAGAGATATTACCTGTCCATTCTAGAAACAGCTAGAAAAACAGAAGCAGAAAGATGTCACCCAGGGTCAGGAACAGAGGAAGAAATAGAACCTATGGATTCCACTAATTTACAATCTGAATTTTAGAATAATGCAAGGTAGCCAGAGGGAAAATGAAGGTCTATTTAAAAATACATTCTGAATAAAGGAGAAAACTGCTCAATGTACATGTGAAATTTTGTTTTTTTTCACTGTTACATATGTGGTGCCTGGAATAACACTTGGCATATTCAAGAAACTCCACAAATATTTGTTGAATGAATAAGTAAAAACGCGAGAATAAAAATGGCCCATCTTCTCAATCAGGTCTATAACTTGAAGCCTAACAGCAGGCTTATCGATGAAATTTAATCATTTTTTTCCAAAAGCCAGACTTTGCTAGCTATCTATACAAGTATAAAGGAATGTGGTTTGCCCTCTCACAGATGAAATGTGACAACGCACTTGACTAGAACAATGACACATCAATATCTACAAGTACCTCAATTTTAGTTTAGATTTATTGTTGTTGTTTTTTGTGGGTGGGAAGGGAAAGAAGGATGAATTTTAATGCACTTTCTACCTTAGTCTCTATTTATTTTGCCTCTGTCTTTCTCATTGCTCTATGCTGCTCAATTTAATCAGTTTGCCCTTTCACAAAATGTACTAGCGGTGTAAAGAGTGTTTCATATTTTATTTTTAAGTAAGTAAAAGGAGAGAGGGAAGGAGGGAGGGAGGCAGGGAGGGAGGGAGAAGGAAGGAAGCCGAAGGGGAAGGAGAAGGGGATAAATAGCAACATTGAGTTGACCAATAGGACAACAGCAAAACCAGCACCTAACAAATTCCAAAGCAATATTAAAAAAGAAAGCCAATGAAGCTTTATGTTCAAAAGCATTCTGTTAAGTTTTATTTTCCTACCAAAATGTCAAAAAAAAAAAAAAAAAGTCAAGGCACTAAAGGTTTAATATTATACCTGGCTTCATTTACTCTCACCAGAAGGAAAAAACTATGAAAACATGTCTAAGGAGTACTTTGCTATCCCAAAACTTTTAAAAAACTTTAAAAATCTCAATATTCTATTAAAATAGAAAGACAATATATATTAGCAATTTTAGTGGTTTCTGAGCACTGGGCTTGTATCCATGAAGACTTTTTGTACCGATATAAATGACACAACTGACTGTGATTCCCTTTACCTATAGGGAGCATTGGACAAAGTGCCTTCTACTCAATTTTAGGATCTAAAAACCAAGAGAGTAAGGTGCAGGAATTGCATTGCCTTTCAAAAATGCAGAATATAAAAATTAGACTATTATTTAAAGAAACATAGCAATAATGGAAGAACAAGCTACTCAAGAAACCAGGGTTCTCTATGTTCCCAGAAGGCAGGAAAAGACTGAGCAAAGTGGAACCCAGCTGTTTGACATTTCACTTCCAACCAGCAACTAACCCTGAATGTTGAATTTGGAAGGCGGTGTGTTATGGAGGTCCAGTCACTCATAGGAGGAGTTCTGCTTGGCAAAAATATTAGAACCACCCCATGATGAATGAAAAGCTAACTTCAGTAATTAAAATGATAAGCCTAGTAAAATGTTGAACTGACTTTAAAAAAATACATTAGCAGAACCAGAAGAGAATACTATAAAAATTTATGTTTAATATTTATCAGCTTCTACAGGAAAGTCACTAAACATATGTGACTACATGATAAATGTTAGAAAAGCTGCAACAGAATAAAAAGGTAGAATACTCTGGACACACATGGAACTGAAAATCTCCCTTAGGCATTGGTTTCCTACTACTTGCATGCCCACAGCACTTTACATTAAAAAAGAAGTCATATGAATCTCTCTTGATAATGAAAGGTTTGTTCTAGACTTGTTAATCATACCTGTCTTCTTCTACCCTGGTAACTGCAGGGTACTAGAAGCCATGTTCCACTAAAAGGCCCTAACTTTCCAGCCCAAAGACAGCTCATTCACAGGTCACCTACAAGTGATCTATGGCCAGGTGGCTTTCTATTTCCCAATCTTCTTGAGGTTATTCTAATATTTTGCCCAACAAAGCTCTTTCTTCAAAATGCAATGCCTTCCAAATTAGGCATTCAGATGACTGATTGGAAATTGAATGCCAAGAAAGTCATCCTTCAGGAGGATAAGGTTAACCAGTCAATTTCCCTCTTAGATGAACTTAAAGTAGTAAATATGGAGTATGCAAGAGAAAGTGAGTTTGACAAAGGCATGGTAAAAAGTCATGAGGTAGAGCACGAACCGTGGGCAGGCCAAGGTGTGGAGGAGGCAGAATTATAATGCAGAGACACTATGAGTAGTATGCAGAAGTTACAAGGTAGACAGAGATACACAGAAGATGGTAAATCAGATGATGCTTGGAAGTAAAGCTTGTAGTGGAAAGAAGTTGACATGAGAAAGAGGTAATACTATGTTCAGGATGGCAAAGGAGAAGGTGAATCCATAAATGGCAGCTGCTGAATTCCCAGTTCCAGATTCAGAGAAACCTAACCATACTCAAGAGTCCTACACCTGGATTTTCATGAAGTTCTAGCATCCTTAATTTCTTTTAATACATCTCCAATTATTAAGCTGGAATTTGTCTTGTAAAAGAAAATAATTTAACAACTTTAAGAAACTGTACATTTCGTTGGCCTACTTTGCCTGCCTACTTTTTAAATTGTACAGTGTCTTAGAGTTTTTAAAAATCTCTAGGTAAAACAAAGCCAGAGCTAATGTCTAATCTACTGACTGTAATGAACTTCTTCAGCTTTGTGATTATCACTAAAGGAAACCTGTTCAGTACACTTTGGAAGATAAACCCAAGATGAAAATATCTGTCTCTTAGAGTAAAAAGAATTGATAACAAATGACTTTCAAATCTCTTTATATTCCTGAATGACAAATTTAAAATTTTTGACATGTTGAAAAACTAGTAATATAATAAATCAAGGATGCTCTTCAAGTTGAATAAATACATACAGAACAACATAATATCAACATGAAAAATGCTAGTGCAGCCTCACTGACAGTCAGGAACTCCCAACATCTTCCCAAGTGAGGACCTACTTCTACCCAACTGCTACAATATTTTATTACAAATGCAAAGTGTTCATTTGCATCTCTCCTCAGGACTAGAGTGGGGATTCAAAACTCTGGAGCCACATTCACACAGTAGGCTTTGAATAGGAGCTTGGAATGAATCCAAGGTGAAAGAAAAATTCTAGTAACCCGGTAAGAGAATTTGTAAACATTCTTAATGGATTAATTAGTTTATTTATTTCCCTGGAAGATGTCCTTCAGGAAGCAAGTTTACAAATCAAGATACAGTCTGTGCAGCTGGAGTAGAAAATCAGGGTCAGATTCCCAGGGCTGAGAGGTAAATCTGAAGTGCCCTTGAACATTAGCGATAAGAGGCACATTCTGAAGCCACCTCAAAAATGCCAAAGCAGCTATGAAAAGTAAAAATTTCAGTCACATCAGTTCTTTGACATCACACCAATGATTTGTGGGTTTCAGTGCATTAGGTGTTCTGTAAATAAGAAAACTCCCAGAACTCGATCTGCTCAGCGAATGGTTAAAAATGAAGATCTCATAAACAGCTCTGCATCACAGCAGACAGCTAATAGTAAGTATTCAGGGAATGCTGGCTGTTGCACGTTAGCAGTGCTTTCCAGCACATGATAAAAGTCAGACTCTGAAGGTAGACAGATGTGAATTTAAGTTCTCACTTTGAGCGAGTTACTTTAACTTCTTTAAGCTTCAATTTCTCATCTGTGAAAGTATTAATAGATAAAAACCAACCACCCCTTTGGTTGTTCACAATAACTGAAGAAGATAAGACATGTGAAAATCTCACATTTTGAAAGCCTGGCTCTCAAAAAGGCTACTTACTGCCAGAGAAGAAGGAAAAGGAGGAGGCAGGGGAGGAGGAAGAAGGAAGATGAAGGAGAAGCAGCAGCAGTGTCACCATTATTATTACTGGGTTTTTTAACAGACAAAACTCAGAATCAGTCTCAGAGATACTAATGATTTTTTATCTTTCACTGTTAGGCAATTACTGGCACAAGCTTTCATTCTTGGCATTGTAGATCACATAAGTCTTTGTTTTGGGGGGTTGCCCTGTGCATGGTGGGATATTTGGCAGCATCCCTGACCTCTATCCACTAGATGCCAGTAGCACCCCCAAATTATAATAACCAAAAATGACTCCAGATATTGCCAAGATATCCCATGGAAGCAAAATCTCCCCTGGTTGAGAATCATTGGTCGCTACCAATGACAGGGAGTCTGTGGCTTAGAAAATGTTGAAAATCGCATGAGAAGCAACCCAGACAAGTCAAGGGACAATGCTGGTGTCTGACTGTCACTAACCGGGTCTCACATTCTTATTCAATGTACAGCATGGAATTTTAAAACAAGTACTTGTCAGGAAACCACACACAGCAGCAAGCTCAGAATTCCTGAACTTACAAAATAACCCATGGAAACAGTGTGGTGGAAATACAATAAAGCACAAATGACACAGAGAGGAACAATTTGGCAAGTGCTCCCTAATCACCCTCGCTCAATGACCTAGTCATAGCATGAGCAATGTCCTTTCTTCTCTCCTGCAGGAGGGAAGTGTGGTCAGAGGAAAGACTGGATGCCAAAATCGCCTGTGTTTTCATTCCGCTGGCAACCCTGGCTTCAGGCAAGGCTTGACGTCTCTGTTCCAGTTTTTCCAATTGTAAAACGGAGTTGGTAGTAATGAACCTAACCTAACCAGTGTTTTATTCTAAGCTGAGAATATCTATTCAGCACAGGGCCTTGGGTTATAATAACTATTGGGAGAAAAATCACTACAACCACAGGAAATACTTTTGTTTCCAACCTTTCGGGGTGAAAAATGGAATTTATTTCCTCTTTTTCATGAAATGCTTTGGTTTGGTTTGCCTTACAAGGTCTCTCCTCTGTGCTATCTACACACAGACTAGAAACATTATGTAGATTAGTATTTCTCAACTTGTGTTTCACTACTGATCCCCTCAGAAGGTTTTTGGGGCATTTTTGTCTAATCATGGCCCCTCTTTATGAAATTTTAATACCAGAGAGATATTATCTCTTTATGTACCAAGTTCCTTTGGAGGGCCACAAACCACTGTGAATCTAAGATATTTATGCTCCCCAGGAACCAATTCTCACCACCCTGGGGCAACGCTGGTCCAACTGTGGATTCATGATGTGACAGGATCTAGCTTACGAAGTGTGTTCAGATCCTGAAGAACTAGCTTCCAAAAGCAGGAGCTTAAATCGGGGTTTCTGAAGAGACTGAGAATACTAAAGAGAAACCTGGATAAACCAGATAATTCAATATGACATCAAAGCTACACAACACCTGGAGAAATCCAAATTCCCAAGGAAGAACTGTCTCATTCTCCCAGGGCTGGTGAGTCTCTGGGGCTGACAACGTCCCTCAATGGCTCAGGCCCAACCTTGCTTCATCTCTGAAGAGAAATGCCATCAAACATGCACTTAAGCATGCAAAAAATTTTGTTGGGATTATAAAATTATAATAAATTAATATAAAAATAAATGGCATGTAATAGCTACCATCAAAGAAATTGGAGCCATGGGGCAAAGGCACTTGTGGCTTTGATGAGGTGGTCAGGTGACCTGACAGGAGAGATGCCTCAAGAAATCACATGACAGCTATATATGCATGTACACTCAGAGGAGGGGAGACAGGGACCAGGGCAGCAGGACAGTAAGTGTGTGCCCTGCAGAAAGGACATTGGCTCCAGCCACATAAAACTCTGAGCTTGGATCACATCTTCTGACTTTCTAGATTTTATGTGATATCTTCTAATTTTTAAATGTGGACTTGAGGGGCCGACAGGGGGGTAAAAGGTGGGAGGAGGGGGAGGGTCTGAAAAAATAACTAATGGGTACTAGGCTTAATGCCTGGGTGATGAAATATCTGTACAACAGGCCCCCATGATACAAGTTTACCTATGTAATGAACCTGTACATGTACCCCTGAACTTAAAAGTTAAAAAACAAGGGCTTAAAATGTCTAAACCTTTTGTGGGCTTAACAGAAACACATCTGCAGACAATAAAAAACTATCCATTTGTCAACTCCATTTGCACACAAACAGCAAGAAAAAGTTCCTCTCTTCTTAAGAAGAGAGGCTGTGACTCCATGGGACTTCTCAATATCACAGAAAGCACCAAATGGAGAAGGAGTGATGCAAAGCTCCCTCTTTTTATTCCAGTACATCTATGTACCCTAATACAACAGATTAATCTGGTGGGTAATTATGCACAGAAATCACTGCCTCATATCTTTACCATATATGAAAAATTTGGAAATAGTTTACCCTAATTACCTAAAGAAATTTAAATGGCACGCTTCCATGACCACAAGTGAAGAGGACTTACGTGTTTTTTAATATGCTGCATATATAAGCTCTTAATAATCACTGATTTTACCCATAGTTAACAATTTAATAATGGCACATTTCCTATCTAATTAGACAAAAATGTAACATCACCAAACTAATATTACCCTACATATGAATTTTTAAGATTTCTAAAACAGGTAAGTAACTGTATCTTGCTAAAAATTTAGTTGATATGAAAGGCCCAAGTGAATTCCAACCCCGAGTCCTTGGCTTTTGGACAATTACAGACCTTTTTATAGTAGCTTGGTATGTTTTTAAATACAGCCCTCCCCAAGTCACAGAGGCTGTGCCAAATTTAGTCTCAGGAGTTCTGCTGTCTAGTGTCAGTTATTTTTCTTCACTTTTCATATTATGACTGTAATAAACAATTAATCTACAGCTTTGTATTTTGCTGACAGACATAAATTCAACGTTGCAAAGCAGTGTCACTCAGATATAGGCATAACGTTAAAGAAATGTGATGTGCTGATGAGTTTCACAGTAGTTATGGGCTCAAGGTCAACAGCTGAGGCAAATTCACTTTAGAGAAAATTACCTAATTTGTAAACTCTTTAGCTAAGATCTGAGTGATGGGAATAACCTTTTATAAAATAAGTGCATTTCTCTTAGTGATATCAGAAGTTAATGTTGATAGCCACAAGATGCTTAAAACTGAAAAGAAAAATTACAGATTCATGCTTAGCCATTAAATATTGTCAGCATACCCTAGTTCTGACATACTAATAGAAAAGATAATAAAACTCATAAATCAATTGGCTGTCTGCTTCTAAGATTTACTGTACTCAAACCGGCCAACTATAAGACAAAATATTACGTTGAATATATTTTTAGCTACCTAAATACAGGGCCCAATGAGATGATAATTAATGGACAAAAAACAGACAGGCATGGTATAAGAGCTGCCATCCAGATGAAGGGAGGCCCTCAATTATAACAAACAATGCATTTTATTACATTTATCTCAAATTTCTCTAAGTTTCCAACTTTATCACCATCTTATGATTAAAATAAGCTGTGATTAATATGTGGAATAAATTGCTTTTTCCTTGCTGTTTTATTTGTACTTCATTTGTACTGAACTAAGATAGGCCCTGAATAAAAATTCCATGAAAAGTCAGTGGTTCCCTGAAGCAAGTCCTTGGCCTTGTGTTGGTTCAAGATAGAAGTCTAATCCAGTTCACATCAAAATGAGAAAAAAAAAAGCAGTGGAGATGCCGGGGGAGTGATAGATTTTCATATGGCTGAACTGTAGCATTTACATGATCTTTTGTCTGAGGCTATCCATTTCATTAATCTGTCTGATATCAAAGAGTATGTTATGAAATGATATTGATAATAAATAGGAGCTTCCCGAAAACTTTTCAAATAAATTTATTTTCTAAAATAAAAGGTTGGAAAGCCTACATTGGGCCCCTATTTAATTTTAATTTCAATTAAATCTCCAAGTCTGAAAGCCACTGCTCTGTGTGGCTGAGTACACGGGTTTAATTATCTAAAGGAAGGTGCCCTGGTGGTGGATGAGATCTCGGTCAGAAAAGGACCAAGAAGGGAAAGGGGAGGATGGGTCCTGAAGGGTGAGTATGTGCTGTGTACCCTCATCACCCCCATCCCCAACTCTGGGATCACTGTGGATATTGCAAGAGACTGCCTCTACAAATTCATAAGCCTAATTGCCAAACTATTAAGTTTGGGCAATTCACTCTGCGACTTTGGCCCTGGATATTGACCAATGATAACACAAAAGCATAGCACAAAAGCGCTGGCAGAGATGATGATATTTAGATGAAAAGTGACATAAAGATGTGTTAACTTCTGGCTTCTTTCCCAAACATGTGAGGGGGGAGGGAAGGGAAAGGAGACAGAAACCTCAGGTTGGGGTGTTTCACTGCATCCCTCACCACTCCTCTCTATTTTTATCAAGAAACCATGCCTCACTCTCCCTTTATCTTCTCCTCTTCCATTCTGCACACACATGTGCACATATGCACTCCTGCCTCAACTTTCTTTTTCTTACTCCAGGAGATTCAGAGAGAGGCCAAAGGGTCCTCTTTGGTGGCAGCTGAAATTGAGAGCATTGGGCAGCAGGCCCATCTTATAACCTACCAAAACAATTTGTGGGCCAAACTCTAGGGGGTCTAACATTGGAAACCTCAATTAATATTTCTTCTTGAAAGCAATTAATTTTAGATTATGGAAAGTGTCAGTAGTTAAACTCAATTACTATGGCAAAGCAATATTATTTCTCTCAATGAGAGCAAAAACTAAGCCAACAAAACACGCAATCCAAAGGAAGGCAGATTTCTAAATGAGATGTAACCAAAGACAGCAAAAACTCATCTTAAAATTCTAAGAATCTGTCACAATCTGTCTCTCAAGGTTCAGCTGAGTTCAATGGTATTCCCTAGGTCATGTGGCTATTTCTTTTCCTCAGTCTAATCAAACATTCTTTGAGGGATTTTGGATGCAAAACTACTTCACAGGTTTTTTATAGAAAATGAACTGATGGAAACCATGTTTTCCGATCGAGAGATTTAATTCTCCGTGAGTGCTCTGGCTTTACAATCCCACAAGTAAAATGATCTCAGGAAAGCAGCTGTCTTTGGCATTCAACTTCTCAGTCATTTTTCTTTGTGTGTACATACACACGCACACACACACGCACATGCACACACACACACATACACACAGTACCCACTGTGACGACAGCATCTTCTGTACTTGGGGACCTGGCATGAGACACCCTCTGACAGAAGTTGGTGTGGTGTGTGCCACTTGGACCCTCAGCAGCTACTGCTGGCACACAGAGCCCTGCTCAGGTGGGGTGCGGCGGTCGGGGACACTGACCTGCACCGGCTCAGGTGGAAGCTGGACCACGTGTTGCATGCGTTCGCTGTGGTGATGCCTTGACTCCTCCTCATAGATGACATCCCTCTCATGCTGGGGAAGGTTCAGGAACCGACGGATGGTACAGAGGTTTTCCCAGAGGGTGCGGTTTTCTGGGCTTGGGTTCTCCTTCCAGCGGAGCAGTTCACACAGCCAGCCCTGGAGAGAGAGGAGGTCGCTTGCATTAACCTGCAGAGTGCAGAGGAGCTGAGGGGGCCTTGACTGCGGTCCAGTGCCATCACAGTACATCTTTTTCTGTCAAAATTGTTCCTGCCAACCTGGGGAGATAGTGAAACAGTCTGACTCTAAAAACCAACCCCTGACCACATAGGTGGTTATACCAATGCCCAAGAATCTTTCCTCTTGTTAGATATCGTATCACCCTGCCTATAGAATATATTCTCAATTGCAGTTTCTCTGTAAAAGATTAGCAAGATTATAGTCATCTGTTCTCAGAAAAAGTAATTTGTGTCAGTCAGCTACAATTTTTTAAAATTACCCAACTGGGCAGCATTTCATGCTAAGAGTGAAGATAAACAAATATGCATTACAGGACAGCAAATTCTAAAAAAGAAAAATTGTCTAGGTGTAAACAACACTGAATTCTCTAGGGAGGAAATAGTCTTAAAATTATCAATAACTCCACAAAATAGAAGCAGCAACCTTGGCTAGAATGAAAAGAAATGTATATTTGCTCAATCTCTGAATACCTCGGGCTCTAGGCCCTCTTAAACATCACCTTCCCGCCACAGCCACACCTGCAGGAAGGTAGGCAGTTGGTCGGGTCACACCTGCAAATGTCTGCTTCCAAAATCTGGCATCCGGATGTTCTCTCTCTTGCAACTGCACGAGAAAGAAAATGTAATGCAAATAATGATGGATTATATGAAAATAATACAGAGGATGCTGTCAACATCGCTCACTGACTCATGTCAAAATATTTTACCAGTAGCTTTCTAACCCATCATTTCTAAGCTACATCACTAATTTTAAAAACAAGAACTGTCCCACATCATGTCTCTTGCAAAAGAGTAAAAAAATGTTCTTAAGAGGTGCATAAACACGAATGACTTTGTGAAAAATAATTCCCAAACCTCAACAAATTATATATCATCACTTGTAAGCCAATGAAAGTTCCTGACACGCATTATAAAAACCCCATATAATATCATAAGCCATTGTTTGTCTAACTCTCCACTGTGTCTTCTGCCTTTACCCAAAAAAAGGCAAGATTTGATTATCTCTGCTGCATCAGCCAAGACAGCAACACCAGCTGTTCTCATTGTGCAGCCTCTTCCTCGCGGCCTCCATGTTAATAACCTGATCATTCCATTTTCTCCTTCAACTGCCGGCTGCAGCACCGCGAAGAGACAAAAACCCAGGCCCATCTGCAGCAGCTGTAGGCACTGAACTGTGAAGCCACCAGGGATTTATAAACTAATCTGTAACACAACACTGCCTTGTTTTTACAAGTGAGAGGCCACATTTGCGCAGACCTGATCTTTTCTTGCAATAAACTGGAAGCTTGGGAGAGTTAGAAGGTTAGGAAGAATGAAAACAAGGTATCTTATCATTTGCTTGGAAATGTTTTTCCAAGTATTTTCATAGATTTTTTCTCAACTCAATTGAAAGGCAGGTCATGGTTGATTTTCAAGGTGCAATGTATATAAAAAATGAAGACAAATTTTTTTTATCCATACCAGAAAATAAATTATAGTTTTAAAAATCTCCTAGTCCCCAAGTGTTTCCTCAAGGGTTTCTTTGCATAAAGTAAAAGAATTCTTGAAATGGAAAATAAACCATCTGTGGAAAAATAAGCTCCTACTTCTCTATCTTTTCATAGATCTGAATAAGTCTCCAACTGAATTCTTTCAAATGTTTCAAACAGGTATGTTTAACATCTCCCAGGGGAGGCAAGAGCATGGAGACCAACCATTTAATGGAAAATACAAACAAAAACCTGCATCTGTTAAAAGAAGAAGATCTGAGATACCCAGACCTTAAGGAAGACAGCACCTGCTGTTCTGCTTGAGGACTGAACTGCATTGTGGGAAGCTGCAGCTTGAAAGAAGACAGGTGACAGCTGAGTGGTATCTCCACTTATGACACTGGGAATGTCTCGCACAACATTCATTGCCACATTTGATTTATATGCGCTGTTATAATCTGCACTCATTACAATCACTTAGAACAACACTACAGGCCTCGTTATGGACTGTGTGCTGTCTGCCATCAGTCTTTAAGAAGTGTAGTGCTCAATTTGCCCACTGACATGCAAGGTCTTGACCTTGAAGCTATTAGGGAGCAGATTAGACACAAGTGTGATCATGTGTGCAGACATAAGCAAACCAAATTAATTTCTGGCACAGGGAGGTAGCCAACAAGACCCTGTTCTTAAGGCACCAGAGAACTTCCTCAAATCCCTGATGGAGCTGAGCTAATAGCATGTTTAAGGGAACCCGGTTTTGAAGATGAAGCACATTCATGGTATTTAGAGGGTTATTAATCTAGTTTCCCCACAAAGTGTTTGCTTGGCTGATCAGATTAAGGGATGGAGCCTTCAACAGCGCACCCCCACCACAGCAGGCCCCAAGAAATCTGTGATACTTCACAGCCTTGGACATATTGCACCATGTGTACCCAGCTGCCTCAATAATTAGCTTATGAATGTATCAGCTGGTTCTGTGATTTTTATAAATAATAACTAATCTACAGAGCAGAAAGATTGTCAAGAGCCTTATAGTAGCACAAAATCGGAAGGTGATCCTAACTCTACCTTGCTCTTCTCCTAAAGGCCGTTATTCCCTCCTACAGGCGCTCCTGTGATGCCATATATAGGTATTTATTTTGTATCTGAACTGGTAATGTATTTTTGTGTTAGTTTTCTTCATGGCAGCCATGATTTACCTTCCCCTCACTCTGGCTTGCTTGCTCATTCCATGTATTTGTAAGCCTATCTTCAGGAAATCTATTCTTCCACCTCACTTCCCATCTCATGCACCATCATTTTATTCATATCATCTTTTCACCAGCCCATTTGGGATGCTTATCTCTGTTTTCTCAATACGGTCTCTTATTAGCTTGTTTGCTGGCTAATGAATGTGTGAGAAAGTGCCACGCAGTTGCATGAACACACATGTATGTAATTGTGAGTGAACCCATCACAGAAGAGATAAAGGGTCCCCATATTGGGATTTTTTTCATTTATATAATCTTTGCATGCCATCCAAGAAAGTTTTGCAGTATCAGGCAAAAAAAAAAAAAAAAAGTGTAAATGTCAAATAAAACAGTGACAGATGACAGTATTCTCTATTGAATAGCACTGTTTCTGTCGTGCATGTTCAATGGGAACTCATGAATTATTAATAAACAAATCTCCTTTTTCTGTTAAAAATCTCAAGTAGGTTTTTGTTGTTTTCTCTGTGTTATGTGGAGCATTCCATGAGAATTATTTTCATTTCAGAAATGCTGATACAGAAGTTCATCTGGTTTCCAGCCTTGGACAGCTCTGTGAGTGGGCACTATGAACTGTGGAGTATATGCTTCCCTGGGATTTCTCTCTTAGCCTGGTTTTAAGTTTTGACCAAAGGTTGGCTGTATATTCCTAGAGTCCATTTAGCTTTTACAGTCTGGTAAAACTAGGACTGAGTGAATTATAAGTGTTTGAGCATAGCTAGGAATGTAGAAAGTATCAAACCTGGATCTCTAAGACCTAACTGCTAAGTTCCTGGTCTGTCATTAAATAACGGGGTGACCTTTGGGCAAATAGTTACCCTGTTCAAGCTCCTGGGTGCTTAACTCTAAAAGGACGGGTTAACAAAAGATGGTCTCTAAGTTCCTTTTTGGTTCTACATTCCATGATCTGTTACCTTGTTATCTGTCAGAAAAAGCAGATAGTGATAAACCATCACGGTTAAAGGCACAAATAAAAAATAACCTTGACAAAGTGGTCAAGGTCAAATAACTACTGATGATATACTGACACCACGAATGCTCTGATATGATGTACTGCAAAGGTTACAACATCATGTCTGAGGTAGTCTTGCCCAAAATGCATAACCTCAGTCGAAACATGAGAAAATATCAAACAAACCCAAACTGACAAGTGTTCAACAAAATAACCAAAAATGGCAAGGTAATAGAAGAAAAGGAAAGACTTAAGAACCATCACAGACTGCAGAAGACTAAGGAGAATAATAATAACTAAATGCAATGTGGTTGCCGGATACGATCCTGTCCCAGAAAATAGACATTAGTAGAAAAACAGGTGAAATTAGAATAAGGTTTTTGTTTAGTTAACAGTATAGAAACAATGTCACTTTCCTGGTTTTGATAATTGCCCTATCATCAATAATTGCCATATGGTGATATAAGGTGTCAACATTAGGGGAAGATAGGGGAGGGATATATAATACAGTGCAATGATCCCTTCCATACTAGTTTGGCAACATTTTTGTGAGTCTAAAATTAGTTCAAAATAAAAAGTTTTTTTTAGATACAGGAAATTCCTGGAACTTATAGAGAAAAATATACATGGAGCCTAAGTGTAATAATACCAACAGGTTCGCAATTAAAACTTTACCTTCAAAATCTGAATCCAGAGAAGGAATCTATTAATAAGTTCAAAGACTGCTTCCTTACAATCAATGGTTAAAAGTTCCCAAGCATTAGGGTGCATAAGCAAATAATATTTATTCACATCTCATTTTAGCCATCTCATCAGCCTCTTAAACAAATATATTTCCCTCAGTAGAAAAAACAACTCTGACTGCCCTTCCAACTATGCAGGTGAGATGACACTCCTACCAGTCAAGATATAGTTTGTTTACAATCCAAGTGTTCCTGAAAAGTTGCATATCAATCTACATTTACAAAGCAAATCACATTGTAAATGTATTAGACATGCTTACTATTTGAAGAAATGTGCCATTAATTCTTTCTGGAAGATGAATAAAAAATTCCTAGTTTATCTTTTATTAAGTTGATAGTTTCATTAATGAGTTGCATAAAGGAGAGAACCTCTAGTTCACAATTTAAGAACATTACTAGAGGCAACAATAAAAAAACACCATTTGCCTCCATTTTTCTTTCATGACCTTGTCTCCCACCAGTTCCCCTACTGACCTTGTGCTCCAGCCACTGTGAATTACTCACAGGTACACTCTCACCTTCATGCTTCTGCCATGTTACTCTCTTAGATGGAATGTCTCATACTCAACTTCTTTTCCCCATGAGAAGCTGTACTTCAAGGCTCAGCTGATGTGGTCTCATTTGTTTCTCACTCTTGCATAACCCTGAAGCATTTTGTTTATACTTTTTCACAACTTGATCATTATTATTTTTAGAGGTAGGTATGTCTGCATTCCCATCAGAACAGTTAGCTTCTTGATGGGAGTGGAGGGCAAGGGTTGGTTTCTTACTCATTTTACCATTTTCAGAGCAGAGTATGGTTTCTTGCACATAGTAGCTTCTCAATAAATAGTCATTAGATTGAACCAAAATTATTAGAGTACACAGAAATTAGCCTAGAGGAATGTTTTATGGACTCAAATTCAGAAAGTTATTGTTTGAGAGAAGCACCAATTCTCAGAAGCAACTTTGTCACTGTTCTAAGGTTTGTTTCCCTATCTCTAATGCATGAATACAATAGGGAAAATGGTCCATTATATAAATTGCAAATAGTAATAGTAGTCTCTCAGGACATTGATTCTGTTAACAATTTTCTGTTGAGCACCCATCTCCTGTATGCCATGCAATGAATGGGCTAGTACATTACATATATTATCTAATTGTCATTGTTACTTTTTACTTGAAAGGTTAATTGAGACTGCCAACAAGAAAGTGAGTAATTCTGACCATGAAGCAGTTCAGGAAAAGTGTCATCATTGAGATTATGGCATGCAAGGTGAATCTTGGAAGATAAAGATAGATTTTCACCAGGTGGGGAGAGGACTGAAAGTCTAGAAATGAAGGTAGGGCTCAGATTATAAAGAATGTCATGCAAAAAAACAATTTTTATCTTAATCTTATGGGCCCTAGGAGTCTTTGAGGGCTTTTTAACTGACATGATGAAGAATTAACTCGTCTTTCTTTTCATCTCTTTCCCCCACCTCCTTCCTTTTTAAGAAGAAGTTGTTGGGGAAAAGGCTATCATAAAGTCAAGAGCATGACTTATCCTAGACTAGATATCTTTTTTCATAGTGAACTTGTGTGGCTTGTTATTAACTGGGACCCACAATGGCCTGGTACTGGTAAAGTGCACACTTCATAAGTTCTACCCTCTAGGAGTGTTCATTCTAAAAAGACATGACATATATCATAAGGAACCACACTACATCAATCATTTAAATAATCTGTTATCATTTTAACCACTTTCTTTTCTCTCTCTGTGCGTATATATGCGTGTATTTCTGTTGTTGCTGTTGTTAATATTAGAGTTTTTAAAGCTCTCTTCAATTGAAAATGAATGAGGTATGGCAATATCTATTGCACTTATAAAATATTTTAAAAGATTAAAATATTTCAAGTCCACAATAAATGAGTGACATATCCTCCAAACCACATACCAAAGGCTGAGAATGTTCAAATGACCAGGGAGGCCTTTCACAAAACAATAATATGGCCCAGTGTTCAAGCTTGGAGCCTAACAGATAAGAGTTTGAATCTTGGCTGTAAATCTTACGTGTTAAGTGATAAGGAGGGGAGGGGCACACCACAGATGAAAAGAGTGGGGTTCCTGTCCATGGTACTGAAATGCCACTGCATACAAAGTGGCTTGCTTTCTCTTCCCCAGGACACTTGGTTTTGACCCCAACTTCTCACAGCCCCCATGTTTTTTCCTTAACAAACACTGGTCTAGGTTTATGACTAATTTTCCAGTTTTTACAATATTTCAGAACAAATACAAACTAGAACTTGCTCAGCACTAAACACAAGTTCATAGCCTGCTCTGATCTCCCACAAGAGTTAATAACTTTGCCCCTGTTGAATAAAGCTGTATATGCTCCTTGAAGGCAGGGCCTTGTCACAGTGATTATTCCCCTTGATATGACTAACACAAAGCTAATGAGTTACTTCACCTACTAATTAGTAAGTAGCCCCCACTCCCTTTGCCCCTCTAGGAACTCTAATGAATGAATATCTCAGCAAATGAACAGTTCTTCAGGAGAATGACTCATAGATTCTTGCAGCAGAAATGCAAAAGGCCATTTACTCACCCACATCTTCAATACAGAAAATGTCAGCATATGTAACCAAAGGGAAATGTTTTCTGAGTATCTCAAAAGGAAACTCATATTATTAACCACAGACAGTTCACTTTCTAAATGGAAGCACATAAAGTCCCCAAACAAACTTTTGTAACTGTGAAAGGATTTCTCTTCAGATGGTTGAGACTCTTCTGAAGTGTGAAATGAGCCAGATAATATTCAGCTCTTGTTTCTTCGTCACCGAATTCTCTTTTCATGAATCCAATAAGTGTCTATTAAAATAAATAAACCCCCTAATGACTCAAGATAACCTAATCAAGAAAACTGAAATGGATAAAAGCCTAACTACAAGGAAGGCTTGTCAAGGGCTTCAATGAATCCCTGACAAGGAGATTATCTAAACCTGAAAAGAGATTTGTGCTGGCTATTTGGTTAAAGTTCAAGGTTAATTATTTTATACTTTAAATGTGGTAAGTACAGAAGATCTGCTTCTTTACTTTTCAAAACTGTATACTAAATTCTAAACTGTATTTTTACAGGGACCAATTTTTAGCTATGTCTGGGTTATCTTATGCATGTCACTGACATTTCTATGGATATGTCTGTAAAGATTGAGTCTGTAATTGAGAGTAATGAAAATTTTATTTCAGAACAGCCCTTTAAACCTCTGCTGGGCTCAAGTCAAGAGGGGATTACACAAAATTTTGTTGCCCTCCTTAGCATACACGGAATATGCATAGCTATTTAACAGTATGGAGATTTGGTACACCTTTACACATATAAACACACATATAAACACACATATAAACACACATACATGCATACATGGGTACATGCACCTGAAAAAGCCATTTGTGTTTGTCAAAAAAGAAGAATGAATCTAGAATCCTGGACTTATTCATTTCAACGGCAGAAAGATATTAACAGCAAAATGCACTAGGCTAAAATATCAAACTGAAAACAATCAAAATGCTTCCAGTGCCTCCCTTCAGGTCCAAATGCCAGCATACCTGTGACGTATCACTGTATATTGCAAACTTCCTCAAGAAGTTATCATAATGGGTGGGTGGCAGGGGTGGGGCGGTGTGGGCGGGGTAGTGGTTGGGGAAACCAGACAGGGCAGACAACCAGGAGTAAGACTTTTTTTAAAGATCAGGGTGGGACTAGAATGAGGTGAACAAGCGACTAGGGCATGAAATGTAAACAGTATGGCTTGACAAGTGTGTGCTTTCTTACATCTTGCACCCCAGGCAGCTAGCTTGCCTTACCCTAGGTCTTGGCCCTGTGAAAAGAAGATTAAATAGTCTCAACAGCAAAGTGGTAGCAACCATTCATAGATACCAACATTCTCCCACTGTAAGAACCACAGTTTAACTCGATGTCCTCTTCCCCAACCAGCTGGGGAGAAATCAGAGAGAAAGCTTTAATATGGCAACCTAATTTACTTCAAAGACACATGCAAGTTTCCAAAGTTACCAAGTCAGGAACAGGCAAAATAATGAACTCAAAGGTTTCTGCAGAGGAAAAAATGAACTTAAAATGAGTTTAAAACTTTAGTGATAAGTTAAAAGTATTTGACATTTTAAGAACTGCATATGTAGTCTGATTAATCTTCATTATCATCATTATTATTGATTGTCTAAGGACTCCTATAAAGACTAATTTTAAGGCATGAAACATTAACATAATTAACTGTGAGGGTGGTAAAAAGAACCCAATTCTTGATCATGAGGTTGATATTAAAACAGATCTTACGGGAATGTCTGAGGAGATTCCTTCACTAGAATCTGATTTCTTGAGATTATACCAAGAGAAAAAAGAGGGGAGACTGGAGGGCTTAACTTGACGCTCACGCATCATATCACTATGTTCACACCACTTAGTTTGGCATTTGGGAATCTGAGAAATTTCTTCACTAGGCATATAATATTTTTCAAATGGTATTTTTAGCGTACATATATTAAACTTTTTTGAATTTGAATTTGGAACACCACCCCTAAATTTTAGTATATTTCGCCCAGTTGACAAGAGTGGAAACTGGTCCATGATAGGCTCTCAGAATGATTGTGTTCTGAAGAAACCTACCTGGCAGCTACTCAGTCAAGGCTGCACACCTCATTTTTTCCTACCTTACATGTTGAATATAAATGGCAAAAGCAAAATCATTAGCAGTGAGGCAGACCACCAACTCACATTTACACAGGGTATCCTATGGCCTATAGTTTCTGTTAGTCTTTATACCAGAGAGCTCAGGTCAGCAATATGTCTACTTCCAGGGCCCTAAGTTATCCCAGCCCCAATAAAGGCATCCTCAAAATGGAAACTTAATAATATAAGATCAACATTAAAGCACTTTTTGTGCAAAATGGCAAAACTTTGATCTTTGTGCAACATTTTTTAAAGGCTAGGAAACTAAGTAATGAGACAAGATAATTTTTTATATTTTGTAAATTTACTCTCCTACATAAAAAAGTTGTCCTAAAAAATTATAGTTTTAACTTGTCTCATAATTATGTGTTACACAGTTATGATATCAATTAGGACATAAACATACACATATACTCCCATGCAAACATATACACATTGAAAGAAAAGATTCTAAAATATTAATACTAACTATGTCTGGGTCATGAAATCATGGGTGATCCATGTTTTTACTTTCATATTCTTCGTCACTTTCTGAATTTTTTAAAATGAGGCTGTTAAATTACTTACATAATCACAAAATATAAATTATTTCTTTAAAAAATGTATAAATATGTACCTGAGACATTTTAAGAAGAGATGCAAAAACAAAAATTAATTACTCTTTCTTTCCTTTATTTTTCCTTTATATAAAAAGAATCTTCCACAGAGACCTAGATGTTTTAAATTATTTAGCCTGTCAAGCAAATTAGACCACCTATAAGGAGAGATTTTAAGAAAAAAGCAATGTTCATAAAATCTGAGCTTGTAAACTACATCTAAAACATAAGTACACTCTCACTTAGGAATACAATTTGTTAAGTAGTTGAGAACTTGAAACTTTTTTTTTTTTTTGTAGAAACATAGTGCTAAGGCATAAAGTTCAGTACACAAAATCCACTTAATCCTAATGTACATGAAGCATAGAACATACTGAAACCCAATCACCATGTAGGTCATAGTTTCTATGGGGAAAATGATTTTAGAATTGTGTATTACAAGCCAGAAATCCATCTCTTTTAGCTACAATGGGATCACAATTATGCCTCCCATTCTAAAGTGTGTAGTAGGAAGAAAAACTCTCTCATTCCTGACTTTAGTGGCAGTTCCTGCAGCCAGTGGGCCTGCAAGGGCATAGGTAGCATGGAGGATTGGCAGAGGTCTTTAAACCTTTGTAAAGATGAGGACATCTTACTAATATCATCTCACCAGAGACCCCCCTGGTTCCCTGTTGGTTCCAAAATCACCCTTTTTCTTTTATCCCAGCAGGCTCTGGCGCTGCCCCCTTTCATTATCACCATCTGGGGTTTAAAACCAGGCCGTCTTTTTCCCCTTGTCTGTATGGAACAGAACAGGGTGTATCAGTTTCTCTCCACCTTCCTGATACAAAAAGCAAGTCCACAGCCCTTCGGAAGTTTTTGTTCATTGGTTTATCTTTTTAATGGAGGGAAGGGAAAACAGAGATTAAAAATAAGCCCCTTTCCATTTCTCTCCCTACTCTATTTTTACCCAAACCTAGTAGGAAAAAACAATCACATATGTAGTGTTGAGTCTTTGGGTATACAAATAATAATAATAAATAATAAAGATTAACTCTCCTCTCAAAGAAAAAAAAAAAGTCAGATGATCCTTAGCATTCTATGAGCTAACCTATCGTAGCCCATAAAAGGGAGAAGATAGCAGGATATGAGAAGAAAAAAACAATCAGTGTCTGGGAAATGGGGTAATTGATGTCAAGGGAGAGAAATGTGGCTGAGGATGTTGTCAAAGTACACAACCGTCCCCTGAGAGCCGCAGAAGATGTGCCCACAGGTTACTATGTTTTCTCTCCTCTAGATTTCTACAACCCAGATCACGGGTGATTGGGTAAAATTGGGAAGAAAGGGGGAAAGCGGCCCTACAGAATCTGCAGAAGAGGGCCAGCAAGATTAGCAGAAGCTTTTGAGGAACAAGGCATTCCTGTGGCCACGCAGACAGAATGTGGGGCATTCGCTCCCTGGTGGCCCTTTGTATGTGAGGGTCAGACTGGAGTTACACAGAAAACGCTCCATATGCCTTTACATTATGGCTTCTACTAAGAACCCCTAACTCCTAATTCACAGAGAATTACCACTGTCATTCTATTCCATGATCTGAGTATTCTGCAGACAGAAAAGGAAGGTAATCCTCAGAATTCACACACAGAAAATTATTTTAAACCACTAAACTGGTCCTAAATAGAAAATGAAGGAAAAGTACAAGGCGAAATGTGCATAAACATGTCTTTCCCTCTGGTCTTATCCTTCTTGGACTCCTTTCCCATGAAGAAAGGGGCAAGGGCCTGATAGAAGATACCTAATGGAAGTGGATGATGGACTGGCCTAGCAATCACCAAGGGACTAGAGCTGAGCTGCAGGAGGTGGTCTGGGACCCTACAAATGCATCCTCATGTAACCCATACACTAGGGAAACATATACACACACTTCCCAGTAATGGATTTTCACAATGAACCAGTTTGCCACCCTTTCAACTCCTTTTCTGAACCCCTATCCTTGCATTGTGCCTGGTTCCTACCTAAACACTTACAGCCCTCGAGGACCCTCTTGGCCCACCATTCCTACTCTCTCTAAAACTTTCCTCCCTCTTCCTATTCCCCATTCAAGGCTTCCCTAACACACAGGGCAGTGTTAGAAATTATTCTTAGCAGCTGATTACAGCAATTAACACCAAGGAGTGCTAATGGAGGGGTCATATAAATTTCAAATGGAAGGAGAAGGTTGCTATGCATATTTGAACTCGGCCTTCAGGGATTCAAGGCAACTCCTGTTCACAAGACTACTTAATTGTTTCCCTAATTTCACCTTCAGGAGAAGGGAAAGCCCTTGCATTTGGCTCTTCGGTCACTGCAAGAACTTAAGATCCCTCCAAAGAAAAATAAAAGAAGGAGGGAAGAAAATGCAAGGGAAGAGAAAAATCTTTGTTCCTCTCCGTCCTCACAATACAATGGAGTGGGTGTGGCCACTCCCCTCTGCAGCTTGAAGAGGTTAAGTCCTATGATTAGTCATGACTAAGAGAGATATATAAGTCTATAAGGTGTATATATATGACTAAGATATATATATCCATAAGGTGTATGTATGTGTATGCATATGTATAGACATATATATACACGTCTATGTATAGACATATATGTATGTACATATGTCTATGTATAGATATATATATGTCTATACATAGACATATATATGTCTATATACACACACAGATACACCTTATGGATATATATATTTCTCAGTCTCATATATACACCTTATAGATTTATATATGTATACACACACATGTATATATGTATATATACACATACATGTATATACACACATATACATATATACATATATGTGTATATATATACACACATACACACACGTACACACACATACACACACATAGATACACCTTATGGATAGCCACCAAATATATATGCCATGTACCAAATCACGCAATTGATTTCACTAAATGTACTTTTTATCAAATGAATACTGATACTTATAAAATGGAGTGAATATCTTTTGTTAAATTGCCTTTGAAACTACCAATTAAGTTCATTTTGTTTGGCAGTATCATTTTTTTAAAAAAAACATAATAAACATAGTGCCTGAATTGCCTATCTAGTCAGCTATTTACAATAAGGTTCCCCACTCATAGATGAAAATGAGATCATTGTCCCAGTGAAAAAGAACAACCTCAAAGCCTCTTATCCTCACTTAAGCTCAATCTTACCTTCAGCATATTAATTCCCAGAACTATGTTCTTCTCCAAATTCTACGAAATCAGGGCTACTGATTTCTTCAGGAGACATCAAAAATTTGGAGAGCTAAGCTTCTGCCAGTTGGCAAAAGCAGCTTTCAATCAGCTACCTGAATTATTTTGGGAGGCTGGAGGCATCACTATTTCCAAAAGCCATACTGCTAAATCAACAGGAAGATTACAGGCATTTGGAATCAAGTTCTCAGACTGTGGTCTTCAGTTTTTCTTGAAAGCTGCTTATAAAAGAAGGACTGTGTGAAACTTTGATATTTACATCAAGTCACAACTAAGGGGCAGGTTTGCAAAATCAATTGTGCAGCTTTTATACTCACTGCACATTTACCACATATGTCCTTTATTACACAGTGGAAAACCATTAAATGCACAGTAGTTTTGCCAAGTGGCATTATGCATTTAACAGCTTTATTCGTTTAACAGCTCCAACTCTCATTATATTTTGCCATGTGGTACATGGGATTTTATGCATTTAACAGTTTAAGAAGGCTCTATGGTATTTTCTTTTCATGTATTTCATACTATGGTTGGACATTATGTCTTAGCAAACTGTATTTCACTGATTTCATTGAAGAGAGAAAGTCAGAGTAATCTGGAAAACTTACTACACTGAAATTGAAAAGGGAAACAAACATTTCAATCCCTTTCCAAGTTCCTTGATATTCTACTCCCCTCCTTTTATCAACATCTAAAAATAACCTATATCAGGTTAAAACTGCAGGTAAAGAAGGCTAACCCTGTACTCAATAATTAATCTAAATATAACATTTAACTACAGTTTGAATTTTTTCAGTTTTAAAAATCTAATTTTTATTGAAAACCTTCTTGCTTAATAGAAATACAATACTCAGTCACTTCCTTTCTTTATAGCACACAACAGAAGATTTGTTAGGGAGATGATCAACCATTTGATTATTTACATATGTAGGGATGAAAACATTTGTCATACAAGGACACAGAGGAAATCAAGCTCAGAATCAAAGGACTCTCAAAATTATGC
Organism: Pan paniscus; assembly: GCF_029289425.2. Lineage (NCBI taxonomy): Eukaryota > Metazoa > Chordata > Mammalia > Primates > Hominidae > Pan > Pan paniscus. The sequence continues at coordinate 101,941,566 of NC_073262.2, forward strand.
TTTAACTAACTTTTATTTCCTCCACTCTGCATTAGGTGTTCGCCCTAGGTATACATAAGTAAGCATGCACCTCAAACCTAGGATTCTAGGTTTGGGCAGAAGTTGTCCCTTTAAATGAAGAATTGAAGCAGATAGTAGATCCCATCAACTGTTGCTGCTTTCAGAAATAAAAAACCTAAGCATCTGTCTGCTCTTTTCCCCAGAGCATTACATTCTCCACAATCCCAGAACTCTGAAAAATTTTACTGGATAAGCTTCTGTGTTTTTCTGTTAAAAGATTTTAGCACTTACTCTGCACTCCCCCCACGTGTGTTTTCTCCTGAAAAAAACAACTGTATTCTGTACATAAAAGAAACACCTGACATCAAAAGGTGTCTCTGGGGCTGGGGAAAAGTGGTTATTATAACAGAGTTGGACATTCCCCTTGTGGGAACAGGAAAGGTGATGAGACTTGGCTAAAACTTGGTCTCAGAAAGGTGCTGTTATATACATTCTAAGTTTTGTTCATATACACATACACACACACACACACACACACATATATAAAGGGAGAGAAACAAAAGGGTACATTGCAGTGTTTAGAATAAGGAGAGAAATCATTCGAGGCTAATTTTTTTTAATCTTTAAAAGAAAAAAGGTCAAGTTTTGGCTTCATCTCTATTTTGAACTCCAATGGGAATAAAAGCAAACTAGAGTAAAAGGCAGAACATGACAGGTTTCTTGGGGGTTATTATTGTTATTATTATTATAGGAACAGATGTATTTTTATTGGTGGAGGAAGGAGAAGGATCTAATTCCAGCCCTCGATTTTGCTCTTTTAAAAACCACTCACCTGACTTTTATTTGCAGCCACTTTGGCAAACAGGGCTTGAGACACCTTGGCCCTTTTCATCTCCTGTTGGATCTCGTCATAAATGGCAGCTGTGATGTTGATGTTGGCGCCGTCCACCTTAATAGGGAGGTCTGTTGTCGGTGTCGAGGTTTTGGCCTACCAAGAGACCATGAAAATAATAATTTAAAAAGTGCTGCATTCAGCCCAGCCATCTGTGCAGAAATTATCAAAGGATTTCAGTCAGCTGATGCCAAACTGCATTAGCTACAGAGGGACACTTCCTGTCCATTATTCTAATCAGGTTAATTGTGATTGGAAATAATTGCAGTGCATTCCTATAGGACATGCAGAATCCTGTCAACCCTGTTCTCTCACAGCATCCCAGACGAAGGTTCACAGGTAGGATGGCTCTCCTAGACACCAAACTATAAGCAACCATCTAACTACAAAACAAACATGCAGAACACACACACAGTTAACCTTTTCTTTCTAAAAATGGCACACCTTGGAATAAGAGCCAATTCTTCCAGAAAAAAAAATAAGTAAATGGGTAGAGGTCTCTAAATAATAAATTATTACTCAATTTAATGCACTCCCAAGTCTCTCTTATTCTTTATTAAAGCTTTACGTATGTCATTCGAGTATGTATGGTTTCCCATCATTATCATCATTATGCTACCCAGACAGTCACCTAATTTCACCTAGGAAATCAGTGGAAATGAAACAAAATTTCATTTCATAAAACTAGGCTTCAGAATGCCTTTGATGTGCCGTTTTCATTTTCTTAAACTCATATTGTGGTTTTATGTATTCTGCAGTGCTCGTTTTAATTGAATGATTTCCCATCAGCTTCAGAGACAAATGAAGGACAATATAGAAGTCTGTACTTCTTGGGGTTAGGATAACCCTAAAATGTCTGAATCTACTTAATCCAAAAGACGGTCATAACATTTACTTGGTGTGAGCCCTAGAATGCATTGCTGGTGTCTAATAAGAGAGGGCTGAGACATTTTCTTAGAACCTCTGGCAGCAAGATTTCAGGAAAAGACATCCTTGATCCTTGTGCACTACCAGCCGAATTGGCCTAACCTGGGTTTTTTCTCTTTGTCCCCATTCGCCCTAGAATCTCAAACCAACAGAGTTATCTCCAAATCACAAGTTTCCCTGTGCGGATGCCCTGAGCTGTTCTCTACTGGATCCAGCAGTATGCAGGTCCAGAGAAAGATGTAACAGGCAGTGTGGACTCTGTGACAAATGGTGTCTAGCGGCAGAACTTAAGGCCCTACGTTTCCATAAAGGCTTTGCTTCCTAACAGTGCTCAGTAACTTCTGCCATTTTTCTTCTACCTCCTTCTCTCATACTATTTTCTAATTACCGCAAAGCAATAATTACTATAATTTATGGCGTGCTTTTTATGGGCCAGGTACTCCAGAAAGCATTTTAACTTTTGTTTTCACATTTAATTCTTTTAAGATTCCAATGAGTTAGATATTATTATTTTCATCTTACAGATGAAGAAACTGAAATAAAAGAGGATCTTAACCTAGGACACCCAGCAGCCAGTGAAGGAACCATGATCTGAACGCAAGTCTTTCAGGCTCAAAAACATGGGCTCAGGACACTGCACTACACACTGCCTCCAAAATCTCCAATTTATGCCAGGTGCTGTTGTAAGAATTTTCTTGCTACGTTGGGACTTTCCCATTAAAAATTCAATTATCTGTAATTTTTTAAAATAAACTCTTTGTTCTGCTCAAAATTTCTAGTTAACCCCCAGTGCTTTCCCTGTTAAGAGAACGTTTTAGCATAGCATGTCTGCCCTTTCTCAATTCAGTTTTCTTAATTTGCCTCACTGACTATCTCATCCTACCTGATTGGTCAAGCCTTCTCTCCAACCATGAGGGCTAAGACGAAACCCCTCAGCCATGTGCCCTTACATAAGTTACTGAATCCATCTAAACCTCAGTTCCCTCATCTGTAAAATGGGCATAATACCATAAAATGGTGACAACTGAATTCATGCAAAATGTTCACAATACCTAATACACAGTAAGTGTTTTAACAAATGATCATTCTTATCTTAGTATTGTTTTGTCATTATTAAGTATACCATGGAATGCTGGCCAGCTGAAGAAATAAAAAGAGACTGGAGGTATAATTTCAAATTTCAAATTTCTTCAATTTGTTTTTCAGCTACTAATAAAGTATAGATGCGGTCTGGAAAATAATCTCCCTGCATCAATGTCAAGCTGCTTGTGTGCACTAAATTGCTGACTCCAACTAAAAGGCTGAGTCAGTGAGTACTCCTCTAATACTTGTTCTCACAATAAAATCTGTACTGTACTACGATCTTTACTGTTGAGATATGACTGTAAAGAATTTTAAGTCAGTAATCATGAAATGTTTTAAAAGACTTTAATAAACTCTCCTTTCTCAATCTTTACCCAAGAGAAAAAGAAGACAATTCTAGAGAATGTACAAATGCAATGCCATGACCGTATTCTCAAAAACATGTTTAAATATTTATTTTCAAAAATATCAAAACTGTGATATTAAATAAGAGATTTCCCTGCTACACCTATCCCTAAAGGGCATCTGTATGAATTTTCTAGATGGCATTCTGGTCAAAATAAGCAAAATACTGACCCTAACTGTGGGGCCTTGTAAGTCGGTCTGGCACTGAAAGCTATTAGGTCTTTGAAAAGGTGCCTACGATATATAATTTTGTTAGGAAAATAGTACAAAAGAGCTGAAAACAAATACACAGACCTGTGTTAATTTCTAACAAGCAGAAGTAACTTTCTAAGAAGAGCTGCCTTGTCAAATGGCCATGAAGTATGCCTGGGCTCTTCTATAATGGTTTAATGGGCTTCAAAAGTGGCAAAAATATTGATGAATTTAGCAGAAGTAAATATTAGTGCACATTAACAACTTGTCCAACTTACTAGCTCAGTATGTATGTCCCCAGATTTTTTTTAAGTAAACAAAAATGCTTGGTTATACTCATCCAAAATAAGCAGTCAAGAGACTTATTTTTGGTTCAAACAGTAACTAAAACTCATAATTCACTAAAGACTGAAGTGTAAGTAACAATTTGGCAGTGCATGATAGAAAGTAATCTTCAATTAAAAGTTTATTGCCGAGTACAAAAATATAAAAAGAGTTAAAATGTGTGAAAAAATGGATATACTTGAAAAAGCTCAAATATTTCTACTAAGATACAATTCTGCTTCTATGCTTAATCAGTTCCTTAGAATTTACCAGAAAACGCAAAACCAAAGCTATAATATCTAAGCAAAACAACCTGTGGTTTTGAACCGCCCATTTTTCAGCTTTGTATAAATGTATATCCATTAGGTCGGGCACGGTGGCTCATGCCTGTAATCCCAGCACTTTGCAAGGCCGAGGTGGGCAGATTACTTGAGGTCAGGAGTTCGAGACCAGCATGGCCAACATGGTGAAACCCAACCTCTACTAAAAATACAAAAAATTACCCTGGTGTGGTGGCATGTGCCTGTAATCCCAGCTACTCGGGAGGCCGAGGCAGGAGAATCACTTGAACCTGAGAAGCAGAGGCTGCAGTAAGCCATGATCACACCACTGCACTCCAGCCTGGGCAACAAAGTGAGACTCCTTCTCAAAAACAAACAAAAAAAATTTATACCTGTTAAATATTGGTTTTGAGAATTAGCACTCAGACAGAACCTGCAACTATCATAGCAACAGTGAACGGACTGGCCTTATCATAAATCTATCGAGTAGTAAAAGTTTAGGGGAAATAGGGGATAGGCCAGAAATGAGTGGGCTTGGATGTGAACTAGAAATGACCCCTGACTGCCTTGAGACCTTGACCCTTGAGTTAGGAGCTCTGAAGCACACATTACTAGATGTATACATTTGCATGAGGGCCTAAGAAAAGAATACTTTTCAAGTGTGTGGAGAGGAAGAATGGAAGTCACCAAATTCTGTGGGGAGATCATCCTAGGATGGAAAATAATTAAGGCCTACCTATCCACTATCATTTTCTAAAGGATCATTGAGTGACATCTCAGTCATTCTGATCTGGACACTGCATATGCATGCTTCCACTGCAAGTGTTCCTCCATTTTGTCTTTTTCAGATTACATAAAACAGAGCTTCAACTACCCTCTGCCCCCTGCCCTCAGCCACCTCTACCCCATCCAGCCCAACCAAATAAACATACAATTTGAGGGAAAGCAGCGTGCTTGCTATGCAAACTCAGCTTCAACACAAATGCCCTAACTCCTTCTTTGGCAACTGAGCAGCTATGTATAAACATCCTAGAGCCCGCCCCTGTGCCCACTCCTACCTTCCTACCCCTCACCTACCACGTATGGAAGAATGGGACTTCCTAAAGGGACAGAAATATAGTATGGGATCATATATGGTCAGAAGTTCATATCCTCTGACCAACATGTTCAGCGGATTAAGAAATCATAGAATTGGCCATGGACAGTGGCTCACGCCTGTAATCCCAGCACTTTGGGAGACCAAGGCAAGCGGATCACCTGAGGTCAGGAGTTCGAGAAGAGCCTGGCCAACATGGTGAAACCCCATCCCTACGAAAAATACAAAAATTAGCCGGGCATGGTGGTTGGTGCCTCTAATGCCAGCTACTTGGGAGGCTGAGACAGGAGAATTCCTTGAACCCAGGAGGCGGAGGCTGCAGTGAGCCGAGATCATGCTACTGCACTCCAGCCTGTGTGACAAAGCGAGACTCCATCTCAAAAAAAATAAAATAAAATAAAATAAAATAAGAAAAGAAAAAAAGGAAAGAAATCCTTGAATTATGTCTCTCAATGTTTGAGGGAAAACACAGTAACTAGTGAAGGCAAGATGTTTCCAAGACAAAGAGTGAAAAATACGGAAAGCAAGTTTCTCACCTGAGGGGTTCGGGAGGAGCTGGGACTGCTGGAGGCCGAGGAGACCATGCTCACATTGGGATTCATGCTCCGCTCCCTCTCATCCTGGTAGATGCGATCTCGCTCCACTTCTGGCAGATTGAGGAAATTCTGCATGGCCCTCAGGTTTACTAGAAGAGACTGAGAGGCTGTCCGAGGGTCTTCTTCCTTACGCAGAATCTCAGACAACAATCCCTGATTAAATGGGGGAAAAAAACAGACCAAGTCACATTTGCAGGTATATGTGTGTGGTTTCTGTCTTCCACCCCTCTCCTCCTTTGTTTGGTTTAACCAGCTCGCTGTGATGTCAAGAACCTCACACTAATTCCTTAGGGTTCTCCGATATGAAGTCAATGTGCTTGCCTTCCGGGGGATATGCATTATTTTAGGACTGTTCTATTCTGACACTTTATCATCACTGTAATAATCATCAGTGTACAGACATGCCAGCTAGCAAGGTAGGCACTTGGGAAGAATTGTGAAACTGCAATTACCACCAGGTGCCTCCTACAAGTATTTCAGGAACTGTTAGAACTCTCTCTGCTTGAAACTGGGAACACTTGGCAGTCCTGCTTAGCTTTACAAATCTGCCAAGTTTGGTAAATTTAGTTTCGACATTTAAACAGCATGGTAGATTTACATCAATTTAAAAAAAAAATTGGCTGAATTTCTGTATGACCGGCCACTGTTTTCAATAGAGATATTTCTTATGCAAAAAAAAAAAAAAAAAAAAAAAAAAGACGCAAAGCAAATGGCTAAATTGTGTTAACCCTCTGATAATTTCCCAATCTATACACACAATAGTTATCCTTACATATGTACAAAGGGCACCCAAATCTTTTATGAGACGTCTTCATGGGGGAAACCCTAATCTCACCATTAAAGCGATGAAAATGAAGTCACCTCTGGCGAGGGGCTGAGCACACTGTAATAACAGTGTGCACGGAATGCCATGATAGGCCCAGATACTTTCTGAATGTGTGACTCACCCAAATAGAAAGATTTAAATAGGAAGTTAGTGTTTTCATGTGCTCTGACGACAGAGAATTCACAAAGAAAAGGAAAATGCTGCCAAGTCTAGAGAAAAGTAGTATGGACTCCAGAAAAGGGCTGGAGATCTAAGGTGGGACACATTGTCGTACTGGGGGTAGGTGCAGATCTATTTCCATTCTGCACACTTGTTGGATTATCACACAGAGACATCACTTTATATTCCCAGCTAATATATTGCTTCTCAGAGCAGTATAAGAACAGGGTTTAGGATTATCCCCCTGGGAAGACCTGAGATGTTAATCCCATATCTTAGAACAGATGGGGCAACTGAAATCATGAAAAGTCACTCCTTTAACTGTAGTAAAGTAGAACAGATGCCAAAGACATTTCCACTCAGGTGAAAATTAATGCAAAGGAAACACTATCAGGTTTCTAATATGTGGCTTAAATATGAAAAAGCAATGGATGTAAGAGGAATATGCTATCTCTAGTTGTCCAAAAATCTTCAGGGAAAGGTAGGCAATGTTTTAAAATAAAGCAATGTATTATAATATAGTGAAGCAAATGCCAGTTATAGGAAGTGTATCACATAGCACTCCAAGGAAGCAATCACCACTCAGAACATCACATAGTCAATTTTACTACAAGAAACTTACAAGTACTATGTCATCTGACAGTTTCACAATTTGGGTGTCATGTTACTTTGATTAGAGAAATTCTAAGTAATACTTGGTAGAAAAGCTACAGATCAGTGTCTTTTGTGTGTGTCTGTGTCTGTGTGTGTGCATGCATGCATGCCCAAGAAGGGGACAAGGTAGGATGTGTATGTAAAAATAACCGACTGGTACATAATTCTTAAAACAATCCAGATTTCTTGTTATGCTTTTAGAAGCAACGAGTGAGACACTTATCTTCCAGAAAATGTGATACAATGTAAGTATCGACTCTCTGAAATTAAAAGTCAGTTCTGCCTAAAGCTATCCTACTTTCCACTTGCACTAAGCAACCTGAAATATTCATAATGAATTTGTTTTGAAGATCAAAATCTTCAAATGAATATGCAGAGAAGCAAGAGCAAAGTGGATTTCAACTTTCAATACCAGTAAAAAACACTAAGGTTGATATTTTTTGAGTTTTCTTTAATGATAAATTCTGCATATAAAGGATGAGTTGGTCTTTTTCCTCTCTCTCCCTCCTTCCTCTCCCTTTCACTCTCATAAATTTGGTATTTCAATAAATTTCAAATTACTAAAACTTGAAGGAGTTTTAGGGTCAACACGGATAAATTCGTTTAGTTATTATGATTATACTCAAGAGATCTCAAAGGCAAAGTTTATAAACCTATTCTTCCTCTGTGAAATTATTTTAACAAGTTGTGGAGTTTATTATGGGAAAGATTTTGGATACGAAACAGTGACATAACAAAACTATTGTTCTAATGGACCATGGCTCAAAATTATGTTTGTTCATTCTTAATCAATAAAAAAAATTTTAAAACACAGAGTGTTTTACTTTGTTTCTTGTTTTTTTTTTCCATTTTGAAACTGTATAGCTTCTTCTCCTACATTTTTTACATACTGGAAAACCTTACAGGGAAATTAATCCATCTCCAAGGAAAATTAATATGAAGTATCCTTGAGAATGACTGCTCAACCATTTCTGAGGTGAAAGAGACACAATATTTGTATTTTTAAAGGGTGGTGGAATATACTGTTTCCTCTGTTTCATTTGCCTAATTGAAGATAAAGTCTCAAACCAACAAGGAAGCCAGTGTCACCTCCACATATTACCCCCAGAGAATCAGAACACTGTTTTAAATTATTTACTAAAACTCTCATATGTGTAGCTATGGTCCCAAAGCAGATTCTTTTCACCTCAGACATTTTCAATAACAAGTGGCTCACTGGTGGGCACAAGAAGAGTTTTAGTTGTTTTGTTGAGTCTTTTTCATTTGAGTTATTTATGTGCTTTTAACTATTTAAATTGGGATTTTTTTAAAATGTAGTCCAAATTCTGCATGCTTATAAATGGAAAGTGAGTCTATTTCGTTAGTTGAAAATCATCAGAGGAGAAAAAAATCAGAAGAAAATAGACAGCATAACTTTCACATACCACAAATCACCCCACTTAATTATCAAGATAAGTAAATGTTTATCATATTGAAACTGTCTTGAATAGAACATAAATTAATAATTTATCTCTCACATAAATATTTCTAAAGCCCTTGCCACTATGTCATCTGGCATTTTAATTATCAACCAGCCAAGCTGGAGGTGTCACTTGGACATTCCCATTATGCAGCCTGGGATACAGAAAATGTGGCGCGGCACCTGGGCACTGAAAAAAAGATGCACTTTTATGAATAGAAAGGTCATGAATATTGAGAATGTGCAAATGGAGGGAAATTAATAAATTAACCAGGATATAGCTTATTAAACTTTCATATCAGTAATCATATTAAAATATATTGCAAGTATTGAGTAAAGTGATCATTAAGTATTTTCCTCCTCGTAGGCAACAGAACCTTCTCCAGGGACACATTAAAACAATTCCCTCCACAGTGTTAGCCGAGATTATGTAAGACCAGGAAACATGTTGACTAAAAGGAGCAGAACGAACATCTGCACAAGGTAGAGAGATACCCTCCAAAATAATTCTTGGGTTACAAGTCAGTGGAAAAAGAAGGAAGTTGGCCTTTTCCATAGCCTAATTAACATTTTGCAAGCTTCATATAATTTCCAGGACCACCAAAGAATACATGAGTTTGGCAAAATATTCATTAAAAGCAAAATAATTCAAAGTACGAAATGAGCAATAACTTATTATAATGCCATCTAGCTTGCTCATAATTTAGCCTGCTTGCTACCTCTACACACAAAACAAAGAATTGAGGCTAATTTTTTAATGAAAAATTAATGCTCTTATTTTTTTCTAGTATTTTAAAATATTTCTTTATAACAAATTAAATGACCTTACAGATTCTGAGTCTGTACTTTCTGCGTCAATGAGCTTTTGATTTCCATACTTCCTTAACAATTTATATAGTTTGTCCCAAATTGTTAGCATGTACAATATATGCTGATATTCAGAAAAGTCTGGGAAACGTTATCATGACTGGCTTTATAAAATCTACTTCCAAGTTTTTGCACTAGCCTTTGACATCTTGTCTGGGACAGGTGAGAAATTACCTTTGATGGGCCTTTAACCCTGGAAGAGAGCAATAAGAGAACTCACACCTGGGCCAGGCTTTAGGAATGCTGAGCCTGACATGCCACTCCTGACAGCAACAGTTAAAGTCATTACTGACTAGATTTTAACAGATATCTGTTCTTTACGGCTCTCAGACCATAGGTAGCTCCCTAGGATTAGGCTATATCTCTCATGGATTACCTCAGAAGCCCCTAAATCCATTATCTCCCATTGATTATCTAGGGAACCCCCAAATTCAATATACCTAGTCTCAAAAAAAACCAGATCAGTCTATTAATTCATTTCTTATTTATGATTGAATACAAAGTTCTGAGAGGGATGAAGAGACTTAATAAGGGACAGATTCTGCTTCCCAGGAGTTTACCATATGATGGGAAGGAGAAGGTATTATAGCAGCACAATGTAAAAGATGCCAAGCATTATTAATGCAAGCCAGAACTAGTGTCACCTTGGCTCAAAGGCGGGAGAAAGTATTATCAACTGCAGGATTCAGGGGAAAAAAATTGGAAGAGGTAAGATTTAACTTAGCTGGAATTTTAAATATAGATAGTACATGGATATAAAGTTACGATGAATATTGGGCAGCCTGTGAAGCAGGGGAGTATTAGAACATTTGAAGAAAGAAAGCACATGCCTACTCCAGAATACCAAGACAAGCCTCTGTTTCCTTACAAGCTGTAAAATAAAGTGCAAAAACTGATAAAGTGGTAGAAGATATTTTGAAGCAAAAATATAATAAGAGTCTACATTAATATGATTCTGAACTACTGAAGTATACACGAGCTAACCAGCAAACATTAACCCCCAAAATGAAGTGATATTAGATAATCTGTTCAGCCTTTTTGTCACCTGCAACAAATTAGGCTTTCAATATGCAAAACATCTTCCTTCCAGAAAAACAAATGATCACGATTCCATTTAATTGTAACTTAATGAGGCACAATTTATTTTTTAAAGTGATATACACCAGGTGTGTACTGAGGAAACTGGCCCAGCCAAACCCTAGTACTTCCCTTTGGAAAAAGCCTCAAGCTAGCTAGAGACTGTTTTCCTTTCTGGAAATTTTGTTTCTGTTTGTGGCAGTTGAAATGAGAGGTAGAACTGGTAACTTGCAATGCTCATCTATTTACTAAAACATGTACCTTTTGAAGTAACTTGATCCAAAAAATATTCATTTATCATAGAAAGGATATAGTAGGAAAGTGTTAGGTTCCAATGTGAACAAAGATAAACATTCAAATGTCATGTAAATCTCAAAGACAGCTTAGATGTACTTCTGATTCCTATGCTAAAAGTAAAATCATACGCTGAGCACTTCTTTAGAAACATTTGGACTAGATAGAGAAAATAAGCCCTATCCCCTCATATTATAATTATTAATTCTGGGATGACACTCATCTTCAGAAATCAAGTTACATCTCTTTAAAGGTATATGATTCAGAACATGTTAGTGAAAATGTATTTTAGTTCATAATTACATATTGCTTTAAACAATTGGTGTCATAACCAATTAGTAAAGTTAAAACAAATCACATCCTCCCATTTTACAGATTAAAATTACAGAAGGCTAGAGGTGGAAGGAGCCTTGGCACTCATATGGGCCAACCATCCACCCTGCCCCTGGATAACCTATCACGTTTCCCTTGAAATGTCAAAAAAAAAAAAAAAAAAAAAAAAAAGGTTCCTTCCAAATAAGGTCCCTTATTCCTCATGTTTCACCCCTTTTGTATGCTTGCTAGCCTTAATTTTCACATAATTCTACAATATCTGTGTCCAGCTGACATGAAAGCAAAAAACTGGTAACCTCTTAAGAAAACTATGTGATATCAAACCTAGTTTAATCACACAAAATGAACTCTTAAATTTCAGTGGTCAATTCAGAGTTAGCCAAAGCGGTTAAATCAGCGACATGGCTGTAGAAAGTACTGGTATCCTACTACCTGAAAGCTGACCCAACAAAATCGTTTCTCTCCTAACCTCCAGTCTCTCATTTCCTTCTAGATACTCATGAGAGGCATTTCCCCCTCAGTTCACAAATATTAACAGGTTTCCCTGGGTTCTGTATTCATAATCTACAACCCCACTATGAATCTGGCTGCTGAAATTCATTTGTGTAATGCTAAAAATACTCACCCCATCCCCCACACCCCAGAGCATTGCTTAGCCACGAAGCCAGAGTACTTAGTCTGATTTGAATAAAAGGTATACATGGCACAACAATGACAATTTGATTTTTATTATTAAAAATGATGTGTTAAATCCTCAAAGAAAATGTCGTTATTGCATTAGTTTAATAAAACTTCTCTTTTATTACAATATTTCTTTATTAGGAAAGACAGCCTATGCATGTGGCATTTTTGTAGGATGGGGTGGATAGAATTGAGCATCTAAAGGGAATTAATGTATTCTGCAAATATAAATGCATATACAAAAGTAACATTTGCAGACAAATGTTGTTACTATAGAGATATATTCTGCAAAGCACTAAAAGACTAGGTATACATGTGTATATGTATGTACAGTACACTGCAGTTGGAAATACTTTCTCCCTCCTTTGAACCAAAACAGCAATAGTTCTACCTCACATTTATGAGACATCTTTTGCACTGTGCTACTATAAAACCTTCCTCCCATGATACAGTAAACTCCTTGGGGGCAGAATCTGCATATTTTGCACTTAGCGGCCAGTTGGTAATATATAGGAATGGTTCTAAGAAGGCAACAAATGCATATTTTTTAAATTTCTGGGAGTGGGAGTCCTATCTTTGCTGAACAGCGAACAGCAGGCTCTGGAGACTACATATTGAAAACATGACTCACATTATACTCAAGATCTTTTCATCCAGCCTGCTGAAAACAAGATAATTGAAACTGAAATTTTGGGTCATGCAAACTTCATTTTAGAGCAAATATTTCAGGCACCCTAAGTCTGTAATTTATTAAGTAAAACACTTGTCTCACAGATTTGTTTTTTGTGGATACAATAAAATTTCACTTGTGGCAACTTTCACATCAGAATACAGTACCCACGTAACACAAAGTGAGTAGATACAACAGAGCATTCTTGAAGCCAAAACAGTCTGTGTTCCCTTAACTGCAATACCTTTGACCAAGCCACATTTGAGCATGTACAATAGAGGAAATTAGCCAAAATCAGATTCCTGGCAACTTTAATGTTTTTTGTTTGTTTGTTTGTTTTTGCATACTTAATCTACGTAATGATTATCCCTTCCTCCTTGGTGTCTCTAGGAAGTCTTAGGTACTGGAATAAGAGGCTATGCACAATCCAAGTCAAAATTTATAAAACACATTAGCACCAAAAGTGAAAGCAAACAGAACTGAACAGGTTCCCTTTGGAAACGTTTTACTAGTAGTGTTCTTCAGCTCTGGGCACATACATGGTTTCTACTCACACCTCAAGTACCTGGCACTATGACTATTTCATTCACAAAGTTCTGGGCCCTTCTTATTCCTAGTTTCCATGAATGTTCTGTAAAACAACTGTTGGCAACCTGCCCCAAAAATTTACTAGCTTTGGCTACTTTGTCAAAACATTGGCAAAAATAGTACTTTCCTAAAACAAAACAAATACATTTATTGAATATTTATATCTCAAATGTATCAGATGCCTTCAGATACAAGCAAAGCAGTCTATTAACACTTGAGCTGACTTTTTCTGAAACAGTTACAAAATATTATTCTTTCCTGCTGAAATATTTCTGCATTAGTTTTAATCACCTTCAGGGTCAAAAGCATCTGTTCTCACATAGCACATGGGACACGTCACAGTCCTAATGATTTCACAAAATGATTACTGGTTTGAAAGTCTGTTTACCCCTGTACCTCTTTGAAGAAGGGATTATGCCCTTCATCTTCCACTCTGCGGTAGCAGAAATGATTGAGAATAAAGTAGTTATGAGTATGAGTCATGAAGTCAGACTTGCTGGATTCGAAATTGGGCTCTAACTGGACAAGTATCAATTAATCTCCCTATGGCACAGTCTCCTCACCTGTAAAACTAAAATAATTCTGCTTCCCTTATAGGGTCCCCTAGAGAGCTTCTAACTGTATGTGATACATACTAAGAGTTTAATCAATGTTAGCCATTGTTAGGATGCCTAGTATAGTTTCTGAATACTTAATATTTGATGAATAAATACATAAACATCACAGTACAATTTTTATTTTACATCTACAACTTTAAATATTCAAGACACTCTAGTTATATTTTGCTAAATGTCTTCTCATAGAGAAGGCAGAAAATATAAATAACTTACAGGAAGTGGAGTAATTAAAACTATTTGACATAGAGAAGGTATAAAGAAAAATGTAATAAATTATATGATGCAAAATGACCACATGAATATTCTAGGTAACACTAAATTAAAATATTCAATTTATACTTCAGAAAAGTAAAACAACTTTCTTTCTCTAAGTAACTTTGCTATCTTTAAAAATCAGCTTTAATCTGTATCACTGTTCAAACATGGGTCATAATTATTAGTGGATAATTTAGCATATCATAACTAACTTTCTATTATGAATTGGAATTTAAAAACCTTACAAAGTACCAAAGTGTTTAATACATGGTAATAGCATTGTTCCATGAAGGATTTTTTTCTTTCATGAAGCCTTTGCTTTAGAAACATACAGATAGGGAGAGGTAGAAATGAGATATAGCTAGAGACAGACATACAGATGTGTGTGCACGTGCTCATCTGTGGGTGTGTACCAGCTCATGATGTAAAAAGTATTTCTTATAGGTATTGCAGACAGAGAACTTTGGAAGTAAATTCTGCAGTCTATACTGACAATTTTAGACACAGAACTGTAGACAGAATTGAAACAACCTAGTAATTTCAAATTGATAACAATTATATTTTTCTCTCAGCATTTCTGGCCTTCAAACTTCCTTTACTTTATTTGAGCAAATATGCAATTAACCCAAGGCCAAATGGTCATCATTTCAATAAATGACCATGAAAGGAAAACGCCTTGTATATATTTTTAAAATTGCTTTAATTGAGCAATGGTGAAAAATATATAAATAACAGAATTTAAAGCTAGTGCTTCCTTGTTTTTTTTTAATAAAAATCATACTGTAAATATAACATCACTCAGAATTTCGGGAGACTAGTTAAATAATACAACAATGGACTTTCACATTAAAAGTGCAAGTTTCGGCTGGATGTGGTGGCTCACACCTATAATCCCAGCACTTTAGGAGGCCGAGGCAGGCAGATCATGAGGTCAGGAGTTCAAGACCAGCCTGGCCAACATGAGGAAACCCTGTCTCTATTAAAAATACAAAAAAAAATTAGCCATGCATGGTGACACATGCCTGTAATCCCAGCTACTCGGGAGGCTGAGGTGGAAGGATCACTTGAACTCGGGAGGCAGAGGTTGCAGTGAGCCAAGATCATGCCACTGCACTCCAGCCTGGGCGACAGAGCAAGACTTCCATTTAAAAACAAACAAACAAGAAAAAAACAAAAGTGCAGGTTTCTACTGAAATATACTCACTAGAGGTAAAAGTCCTCATTGAGGATAGAGACCTCTATCTGTGTAAAATGAGTCAATCATTCCCTGTTAGAGAATGGTGAAACAAGCTTACAAAACTTACCAAAAGTGAGTTTTCTTTAGTAAAAACAGAGAAGCCTGAATTTTCTATAATGAGTCTGGTAACTAATTTTTAAGAACTTTGCACATTGGTAAGGGATGAAAGGAAAAGATAGGCTGGGAGTGATGGCTCACGCCTGTAATCCCAGCACTTTGGGAGGCTGAGGTGGGTGACTGCCTGAGCTCAGGAATTCTAGACTAGCCTGGGCAACATGGTGAAACCCCATCTCTACTAAAATACAAAAAATTGGCCAGGCATGGCAGTGCATGCCTGTAGTCCCAGCTACTCGGGAGGCTGAGGTGGGAGAATCGCTTGAACCTAGGAGGCAGAGGTTGCAGTGAGCAGAGATGGCACCACTGAATTCTGGGCCTGGGTGACAGAGCAAGACTTTGTCTTAAAAAAAAAAAAAAAAAAAAGAAAGAAAGAAAGAACAAGACAGACCAGTATGTCATCATGTTTGCTTCTTCTGATTCTCTTGCATGAGTTTTGTGAAAGGAGAAAAGAAAGGTCTTCTTTTACATACAAGTCTCTACTTCAGGTGGATTTAGAAGTGAGAGGAGAGTTGCATATGTTTGACAGCTGCTAAATTAGCCTTCTCTATAGGCAGAGCACAAACAAAGCCATCATCTCCCCAAGTCTCTTTAGATGAGCCCTCTGACCTACCAATCCATGTTTTGTGGCTGAGAGTGCCTGAAAAAGGTGCCAATTAACAACAGATAGTCTTATATGTGCAAGGGGAACTAAAGGGAACCTGCTATCTACAGGGCTACCCTCAAGCAATCTAATAACTTTGAGACACTGCTATCCTGGGAGATATTAATATTATTATAATCTGTAAATCTATGAATTCAAGCCAGTGATCCTGAAATGAAAGACTATTTATTTTATGAAGCAACCAGGGCCATCTCTTCCTACTTTATTAATTTAATGTTCTGAAATCAAAAGAGGGTATATTATTTACTTCAAAACTCAATAACGGGTTCATGCTTGATCTGCGGCATTTCATATTTACAGCTCATCTTTCAGTGGGTGGACTTCCTTTTTTCACAGGTTTCCTTGTCATTTTATAACCAGCTCACTGGACCATGGAGTCAAGATCCCTGGATTTACATTGTGTTCTATTACTCTATGACTTGCTGGGTGCTTGTATCTCTATTGGATAGTGAGAAATAATGATGACTGAGACCAGATGTAGGCTGACAGAATTCTGAATACCTTAAAGGTCAAATTTTCTAGAAATATAAACTGTATGTATGATTAAATTGTGCCAACCTTTGGCTAACAATATGTATAACTCAAACAAAGGAGTTAAAAGAGAAGTTTCTACTCCAAAAAACTGACTGGTAACACACTGAAGCTCAGACTCCCAAATATTTTGGTTGCCAGGATTTTCATGTTATTGCTACATATCACTTCCTAACTGTGCCACTTCAAAATATAATGTTTAGTAAGTCCTGAGTCATTTTTAACCTTAATAATTTGGGGCATGAATATACTATAAACACTGTGTCAACAGAGCATAAAAGCAAAAGCCATGCCATTTCACATGAATGTTTACATTTTAGCAGTTGACCTTACTGTCAGCTTTCCTGATACATCGTTCAATCTAATTTTCCAATCCATTGAAAACATTCTCCAGTTGCTGAGTGACTTCATAAATTGTATTTATGATCCTTGTCTTAAGTTTCTTCAAATGATGTGGCTTTGATGAGTAAACTGCAGACTTTTTTGCAAAGTCTCATAAAAACTAAAAGTAGTCAAATGAGGACAGGTCAACAAAATGAGTTCCCAAAGGATTTTTAAAATCCTGTTCTCTATCACGTAAGACCAGGATGCACAGCTTTCCCAAGCAAGGCCTTTGATGTAAGGTTGCAAATTGTGTAACTCTACAACTTTTTCAATGAACTGAAGGAGCAAGATACCAAATTAGAGACTTACTGTTACAAAAGAATAGCACATTTTGCAAAACACATCTGTACTTGCAACTGAAAACATGTTTCCAAGAACCGGCTCAGAAGAACTACCTGAGACACAAAATGAGCCTGAAACTTTCTTAATTATGGCATGATGTGCTAGAGGCAGAAAAAAACCCCACACAACATAAATAATGAGTATGGCAAATGTTTCATTTTCAAATGATACAGTCTTCTTATTGCTAATTCCTTGCATAAGGATGTTTCCTGAACTCTGCTACCAAGGTAAGGAGACAGTGGTATAGAGAAGATATGAGGATCGCACCTAATTTCCCTTTTCTGGCATTCTAATGCTCCCATTCACATGTGGCAGGGCATCCGTTCCACTGGATTTAGCCTAGTTTGGATCAAAGCTTCCTCTACTTCATTTAACAGATTTGCTCAGATGGAAGGTCTCAGAGGAGAAACAATGTTAGTAAAAGGGGGATTTCTGAACATACGAATATGTAGGTCATTGGATTTTCAAATAAATTAGAGAATAGTTTATCTATTAAGGAAGATTCGCTGTACATATTTTATGAAATCATGCTTATTATAGGTCAGTGGGCATTCTACAACCATCCCTCAGTAATATTAAGTCTTAAAATACTGTCATAAACCTTTCCATACTGGCATAAATCCCTGATTAATTTTTTAAAGTCCACAAAGTAACAAAGGGCAAAATAATGCTTAAGGTTGGAATTCATAATCACACTGTCAAAAGGCAAAGATGTAAACAAATTAAATAGTCCAGCAACATATTTCATGTACATAGGCCTAGTAAGTCAAACTATGTCAGCACTAAAATAAATTCAGGATATAAGCAAGAACGAATATGGAAAAAAAAGGAAACCTGATAGAGCTGCTTATTCCCACAGACACTATCTGCATCACTGCAGGAGCACAGGAGGAGTAGGGCCGAGAGGCAAAGCCACTCTCAAAGCCACAGAATCACATAATTCACCATTTAGACCCAGTAAGGACAGTTTTCATTTAAGTCAAGTTTGGTAAATCTCATAAGGCCTTACATCCAACGTCTGTTTCTGTCTCATTTTTATTCATTCTCTCTCTTTCCTCCACATTCAATATCCATAAGTCAGTCTGGACTATATCAATATTGACCCATTGAATTGCAGAGCTATAGGGGGCATAGGTTTTAAACAATAATACTGATAATATTTTCAAAAGAAAGGAGTAAAAAATTCTATACTAGTTCCATAACAACATATGGCTTTTGACTTGCAGAGAAAGTAGACATAAAACTATAGATAGGTTTTACTCAAACTACTACCCTATGGCATGACCAATTAGGCTGGAAATGGCGTGGACCTATAATCTGGGATAAAACGCAGATCCTCAGATAGAGACTACCACGCCAGTGATTTATTAAGATGGACTTCCAAGGGAAACTGCTGAGGGAGTATGAGAAGCAGGACAGGGAAGAGAAGAAATGCAAGCAAAGTCCCAGCTTCAGCCTGGTCCTGCAGAGCGCTCTGGAGTGGAAGTTATGCTTCAGAGCTATCGCTACTACAGGAGGCTGGGAGCTGCCCTGTTGTCATCCTCCTGTACCCATCAGATGGTGGTAAGCATTTCCAACTCTGCCAGGATGAGCAGAGAAAATCAGTAGCCCAAACTGGAGAGATGTTAACAAAAAAGCCTAACAGCAGACGCAGGCTTTCAGAAGTAAAACCATGGGCCGGGGGGCGGGGAGGCAGGGGAGCATCAAAAACAGAGCTGGGATGTTATCTGCCTGAGGCTCCTCCAGTGTAAAATCATCCATCTCACTTTGTGGCCACAGGTTAAAGTGCTTAGAAATGTATCATGGGATTGCCTGAATATTAATGACCAGGTCAGAAAATGCCTTATCACTTTCACCTTACTGTTTTCACTGGGTCTCATTTGCCATAAAAGTCTTCAGAGACAGAAAGCAGGGCTAATCTCATCTTTCAAAAGACTAGCTAAAAAAAAAAAAAAAAAAAAGAGTGGTGATACTCAGAATGTATTTTACATATTTTACATAAGGTCATAATGACCTAATGGCACAGACAGGACACAAGGCTCAGCTACACCCTGTGTCTAGAAACACGTTAGTCTCAGGCTCATGCTGGAGATCCCATATCCTGGCATTGCATGACCTCTAATGTGCTGTATCCCTAGCCCAGAACAAGTGACTCAATTTTATGTTCCTAGTTTAGACCATGTATGTTTTTGTTAGCAAACCAAAAGAGAAATGTAAGGATAAAAATAAATAAATAAATAAATAATAAAATATTGGCAAAAGGCTGTCTATCTCTGACTCCAGCAGATGCCATGACCTTGTCATAAAGTGTGGATAGGGCATCATTTTATCAAACAAATACATTTTATATTCTTAAAAGACATATTTATTAAAATAAAAATAAACTAAAAAGAAGCTCTTGAAAATATGGCTCTATTCTCTTAACTGTGTTATTTTACATCATCAAATGATATGGTGACAATGAATCAGACATAACAAGGTAATTAATATTTTCTCTTTGGAGAACTGACATTTGAAATGTTATTTATTATGAATTTAAGTTTTTCATCTGGAAATCTTAAACATGAAAAACTGGGCAGGGTTTTCTTTTCTAACAGTTCCAGGTTTATCTGTAAATGTTTACATATTATTTTATTTTATACACACACACACACACACACATACACGATTTGTTCTTGGTATAACCATGAAGCACAAATCCAGGAACACAAAATATAAGGTGACAAAATGAACACACACGATTTGCTCTTGGTATAACCATGAAGCACAAATCCAGGAACACAAAATATAAGGTGACAAAATGTATTAAAATGCTTTTTATTGAATTTGATAATATATGAATAATAGAGATCATGAACTATTTCTGGAAAATATTCAATAGACTGAGGATATGCTACAATGTTTATTTTTGTTTATTATAGCTGGCAAGTCATTATATCATCCATAAACGTCTGACTCCACTCAAAAAAGTCTAAACGTTTGGAAAATCTATGGTTGGTTTCATGGGGCATAATATACCATATTTTCCATTTAACAATGCTGCTGGTAAAACCAGCTGCCCAGTCCGGCTGTTAGTGACTACAGTACATACAGCAAAAAACAATCTGCCTGCTGACCTCCTGCTTAAGTTCAAACTATGTCATTCTGTCAATACCATCTACCTTGATTAGGTTGGGCTTTATACACAACAGGTTATGATCCCAGAGGGATGAAAAGCTTTCCTAAATTAAAAGCAGAATTTTAAAAGGAAATACTCATACATTCCTACGCAGTTTCCATTTGATATCCTCAAGGCTGGCCCATGAACTCAAGCTCATGTTGATTGAAAGTGAATGTTTCTTTCTAGGCGCAGCCATCTTACAAATTTAATGGCAGGAGGAAAATAATAAAATGTGTTCCATGCTTCAATTAGACCTTTCATAACTTGGCACTTGAAAGATGGCAACGCCAAAGAAAAATCATTAATCCATAAAAATAGACAAAAAGGATTATATGGGAGAAGACAGACCTCCAGGAGTCTAGGTCCTTGGCAAAGTGTACACTCTCGCCAATATGGTCTGTCTTTGTTTTGCCTCATTGTGAGTCTTCTCTCATGCTTCATGCTACTTGGATAAAATGTATACTGTATTTGCTTCTAAAATCCAAAGTAATACAACCATGCTTTCAATTTTATCCTTAGCCAAAGGAGCTGTATACATAACCAGGCAATAAAATGTTGGCTAGCCATGAAATGCCTATTCATGCACATGAAGGACAGATGAACGAACACACACACACAACACACACACACAGAGAGAGACAGAGAACTGCAAAATACAGAGCCAAAAGATAGATCCTTCCAATTTTTATTTTGCAGTAGTATGCAACAGACTTGCTCAAAAGGACCAGAGCCTTTCATAACTCCAGTCCAGACAACTATGGACACACAAATATTGCCCGAGTACTTTGAATCACGAGAGAAAGTGGAAGAGTGATGTCTGGAACATGTGAGAGTCTCTCAGGACCTCCAAACTCATTTTCAAGTGATGTTAACAGACTCTGTCAATATTAGAATGTATAAATTAGCTAAGAGTCAAGGGAACAAGAGATTTTTACCTCTCTTGGCCTCCTGCCATACCTAAAATGTCAGCACCAAACCTCAAACAGTCCCACTGTGTTTCTTCCTTGCTCCCAGTCCTGAAGTTCCAGCACCGCTGAAGACCGTTACCAAACCACAATGATTGGTATCATCACCAGTTCATGCTGTGAACTTCCCAAATCCTGTGATCTCAAATTGACCCCCTATCACTTCCAAACTGTCCACCCACTTTGGCCTCCCTTTCAACACCAAATTTTGGAAAGTGTCATGTACTTACTTCTGCATCCTCAACAGCTAATCACTCTTTAACTCCTGAATTCTGGCTCCTGCCCCACTACTTTAATGAAATTATACTCTAAACTTCGCCAGTCTTCTCCCAACCAACTGCCAAATCTCATGACATGGTTTTAAGCCTCTCTCTCTCTTAACTTCTCAGCTTTCCACAAGTAGACAAGTCTTCTTCTGGAAACTCTCCATGCATGTCCTCTATACTCTCACTACTGTCTCCCTCTTCTTCCTTCTCCACCTGCCCCCATCTCCTGGCATTTCTTCTCTCTTTCCTGGGGCTGGTGCTGCTGCTGCTGGTGGTGGTGATAGCAGTGATTTCTCCCCTTCTCTCCCCTGACTCTTCCATTTCCTGTCCCAGGCTCTGTGACAACATCTCTAATCTCTTGCTCTAGTCCTGATAACTCTTCTTCCTAGCGCCAAACTCATATTTTCTTTTTCTTTTCTTTTTTTTATTATTCTAGGGTACATGTGCACAACGTGCAGGTTTGTTACATATGTATACATGTGCCATGTTGGTGTGCTGCACTCATTAGCTCGTCATTTACATTAGGTATATCTCCTAATGCTATCCCTCCCCCCTCCCCCCACAAACTCATATTTTCAATGACTGTTGCACATTTTCACTTAAGAAGTTGGTCAACACTTCAACGTCAAAATAACCCAATCTAAAACTATCACTTTAACCTTACTCCAACCACTCTTCCCATGTCTTCCTGGATTCCCTTCATAATTACACCTTTATTCTCAGGCATCAGGCTTGAAGCTTGGTGTCAGTTCTACTCCTCTCTTTATCCATTTATACACTTTCTGTCCATTTTATTTCCAAAATATTTCTTCTCTGCACCCTCCCCAGCAGCCTAGTTCAAAACCTCTGTACATTTCACCTGGATACTTGCAGTAGCCTGCTAAATGATATTCCTACCCTCTTGCTATCAAACCTCCATAAGATCTAATTAAGATGGTGGGAGCACAGCATATTCCTACCTAAGACCTATGATGGTTTCCAGTGCCTGTTAAAGTTCAGAGCTCTTGTCTTGGCACTCAAGGCCTTTTTCAATCTGTGCCCATCCCTTTTAAGTTTTATTATCTACCTTTCTTATCAACTACCAACTATACTTGCAGTTTTTATACTTACAAATTGATAATAACTCTTTACAAGCAAAGAAAATATAAAAACTATCTTTACACCAAAAAGAGTAGTTTTTCCCATAAAAAGGTAGAATATATATAATAAGAGATAACAAAACTTGCCACGAGGCCAGTAAGAAAATCCCAACCATTAACAAAAACTTATTTTTCTTTTTTTCTTTTTCTTTTTTGTTTTTTTGAGACGGAGTCTCACTCTGTTGCCAGGCTGGAGTGCAGTGGCGCAATCTCGGCTCACTGCACCCTCCACCTCCTGGGTTCAAGTGATTCTCCTATCTCAGCCTCCCAAGTAGCTGGGACTACAGGCACACGCCACCACGCCCAGCTAATTTTTGTATTTGTAGTGGAGACGAGGTTTCACCATGTTGGCCAGGATGGTCTCGATCTCTTGACCTCGTGATCTGCCACCCTCAGCCTCCCAAAGTGCAGGGATTATAGGCGTGTGCCACCGCACCCAGCACAAAAACTCATTTTTCAATGACTCATTAATCATACGACAATTTCAAAACTAATAAAAATTTAAATTGCCTACATAATAGAAATACATTTCAATTCAACCAGAGATCCAACACTTTCGAATAAAGAGAGAAAAAATGTATTAACTGACTTAATAAAAACACTATTTATTTAACTCACGCAGTATTGCTTAAAGAGTATCTACAAAATTCTTACCTCAATGTTTTCTTGCAAGAGACGTGGAAACCAAAAGTAAACAGACCCTCTTTAACAATGAACCACTGATACACATAAAATATTTCTAACTGGTATAACATTTCACTTAGGTGCATTTTTTGAGTGTTAACTTGCATCAGGCAATCCAATTTACCAACATTTATCAGATTTCTCGCCAGTGAGAGTTTTCACTTAACTTTTTTTTTTTTTTTTTTTTGAGATGGAGTTTCAGTCTGTCACTCAGGCTGCAGTGCAGTGGCATGATCTCGGCTCACTGCAGCCTCCGCCTCCTGGGTTCAAGGGATTCTTCTGCCTCAGCCTCCTGAGTAGCTGAGACTACAGGCACGCATCACCACGCCCAGCTAATTTTTTTGTTTTGTTCTGTTTTAGTAGAGATGGTGTTTTACCATCTTGCCCAGGCTGGTCTTGAACTCCTGACCTCAAGTGATCCGCCCACCTTGGCCTCCCAAAGTGCTAGGACTAAAGACATGAGCCACTGTGCCCAGCCCCTTAACTTTTGAAGTAATCATTAAATTTGGAAACATTCCTGTATTTTCCAAATTATTGAGGTTTCAATCCAGCATGCTTTCTTTTATTTGTAAGGTCCATCTACAGCGTGTGTTATCATGTGTCTCTGAACAGGTATCAGATAAATGAAAGCATTCCTACATTCTGTACGTTCACAGGGTTTTTCTCAGAAATCAGTTGTTTTATGTCTTCAAATTATTCCTGCATTTTTTAACTCAACATTTTTCCTATGAATGTCTTTACCTTAAAATAATAATCTTCTTCTTCATCATCTTTGTCTGCTGTACTTTATTAATCCTTCAAGGTCTAACCCATTGACAACCTAATACTCTAGAGTGTTGTTTACATATGTGCTTGCCCATTATCTTTTTCCTCTTTGCATCCACATAGAGCTTAGCTTCCTGCCTTGCATTTACGAGGGTGCTGAAATTTTAACCTACTGTTTTCTTGAAGGCTTACCATATTCATTCTCCTGGAAGTATTCTTCACCTCCAGCTCACCATGAACCTCCACCACAACTATTGCTTACACTCTCCAACATTACTCATAACACTTCACATTTTACTCTAATTATCTGGTTACCTGGTTTTCACCACTAGATCGTTAGCTCCCTGAGATTATGCACATCTGCTTTGTTCTTACTCATATAAGGGCTAGGTAAGTTTTTCTCAACATGTGGCCCCGGATCAGTACCATCATAATCACCTGGGATCTTGTTAGAAATGTCCATTTCTGAGTCCAACCTCAGACTTACTCAATCAGAAACTATGGGATGAGGCCCAGCAGTCTGTGTTTCACAGCCCTCCAGGTGATTCTGATGCACACTCCAGTTTAAGAACTACTAGCAGAAAAGAATGTCTTACATATAAGCACCCTCAATAAAAATAAGACGTGTGAATTAACTGTTTACATTTTCAACATTTAGTGTTATAATTGGCATATAATTCTCTCAAACATTAAAAATAAAAGTAAACTATCCATTATCATTTTATCAATATCTTAAATCTAACTTTTATGTTTTGAAGGATTTTTATAAATTTTTAAATAAAACTTTACTTATAAAATTATAAAACATAATTTTATTTCTTTTATAACGTTCAAAACCAAGGGAAAAAAATAGATTGTCTGGGCATGCATAGTTTTATAATTTGTTTAAAAAAATGGCTAGAGACTGATAATCACAAAATTCAAGATCAGGGTTACATCTGGAAACAGTAAATGGAGAGGATGAGAGAGTACATACCCAAGTCATTAGTAACATTTGGGGTCCTGAGTTGCATGTTGGGTTCAAAGATGTCCATTACCTCATCAAAATTAATCAATTAGTTAATTAATCATGGTCATGCATGGATCAATGGTAATAGTGTTTCATTAACTAAGGATTATTAATTAATCTAATTCTATGTCCTGAGATCCATAAAGCTTTTTAAAGAGATAAAAATAATTATAACCTATCTCAATTCTGTCCCCAGTATTACTGTTAATTACAGTGTTTAATGCTAATTGTACCTGTGTGCGGTTGAATGCCACTCTTGCAAAGACAGCTTGGGACACACTGGCCCTCTTCAGCTCATCTCTGACTTGCTGGTAGATATCTGGAGAGACTTCCACGGAAGAGTTGGTTGGCTCTGGCTTAACTGCTCTGGGGATGGGTGGATGGTTCAGGAACTGCTGGTTGATGGCTTGAGGATGCTGGTGAGCCAGGAGCCGGCTAACGGCAATCTGTTGGTTTATCAGATGGGCCATGGCTATTTGTTGCCTTACAAGTTGTGGACTAAGCTGGGGAGAAAGAAGACCAGGGCTCATGATGGGCTGTAATGCGGGCACTTGGTTTCGGATTGGAGTACTGTGGTGAATTTGGCTGTGAGGAGACTGTTCGTTGGTTTTCCCCAGGGATGCCAGCTGGTTCATATTTGGTAAATGCATTGGACGCTGGCCCAGAACACAATAGTCTGAAAGGTTTTCTCGTTCCACTCTTTCCACTGTTAAGAGATAAAAGTGATAATTAATCATTATTTTCATTGGTACAATTTATTGCTAATATATGTAGAACTGAATTATCATACTTTTGGCATGTTAATAATATAAACATTTTTTCGTACAATGATGGAAGCTCCAGCATAAAAGTGATATTCTTTTCTGCAAAATGTTACAATAGATTTTTTTCATGGAACATATGAAAGAAAGTAAAATTATTTGCCATTTCAATTAGTTAAAATTCTTAAAAGTAAGCATTTCTTTAAATAGCCAAGACAGAAACCACTGACCATTCTAAATCCTCTTAGATCCCCCAAGCTCTATCATCTCCCCAATCAACCTTTGTTATAAAAGCACCAGCTGTTCCTATCTTCTGTAGTATGTAGTTAATGGTTATCAGGAAATGACAAGGACAACATCTCCTGCCAAATTAAGCGCTACCTTCTAGTAAAAAGCTCACATAAATATTATTATACAGCTATGGAAATGTTCATTTAAAAATGTCTACCACATAGTATATCCATTTATTGACTCACTTGCTATCTTTTTTATAGAAATGTTTCCTTAAGAAATTGATATTTTAAACGTTGTGCTATGCACTCAGATAAGAAAAAAAATCACAAAATTAATAACATCACCTCAACTTGCCATTAAATGAAGTTCTCCTCAGGTTATCTGCTTTATTACATTATATTGTGCTTTAATAAAGATTAAAAGAATAACTTTGAAAGGGAAAAGTAAGTATCATATATATACAAGCATAAGGCAAGTATTTTTCTTTCCCTAAGATAATGTCTTAGGAAAGACAGTCACCTCATAGCCAAATCCTTATCCAAGTCTCTGTATTACTCTATCATGAAAAACAAAGTTTGGTTTGGAGAAAAGAAATGGGGCTGAAGCAATCCCAACATTATTAGTTTTAAATGCTTATAGGTGTAATATAATCTAACAAGATCTCTTTTTCAAAGCAAAAAATCCATACAAATTTAGAAATTATTTCTTATAATTGCAAATGCTGGATATGACTATGCAAAAGTCCATTAAAGATAACTTTAAGAAGCTAGAGATCAAACATATTCACCTATAGAACACATATAAAAAGTAACTGTCTCCCTATTATACAAATGGAATGTGTGGTTTGGCATATAGTTAACCGTGACAGAATCATGGTTTTATAAAAAAAAAAAAATACTGAGTCTCAAAAAATTTAGGCAGAAATGATGTGTGCTGGACAACTGGGTGAGATGACTGAAAACAGGGGAGTTGGTGATGACAGACACTGATGCCAAATCACATGCGAAGCACTGAATAAAGTCAATGAACTGTATGGGTGGAAAAAAGTAGTATTTCTAAATTAATACTTTATGTAATATGTGACTTTAAAAATGTATATGTGGAAATAAATTAATACATTAAAATGTGGGTAGATATTTAACTATTTTATATCCATGTCTACAAGTTTTATGCATGCAAAATATCCCATTAGGAAAACATGTGAACACCCGTCTTGGTATTACCTTATATTTAGACATGTACAGTGCTTTTTCCTGCTTTTTAAAGAAACTCAGTTAAGCTGGGCATGGTGGCTCACACCTGTAATCCCAGCACTTTGGGAGGCCGAGGCTGGTGGATCACCTGAGGTCAGGAGTTCGATACCAGCCTGGCCAACACAGCAAAACCCCGTCTCTACTTAAAATACAAAAATTAGCCAGGCATGGTGGCATGCGCCTGTAATCCCAGATATTCGGGACGCTGAATCAGGAGAATCGCTTGAACCCCAGGAGGCAGAGGCAAAGGTTGCAGTGAGTAGAAATCACACCACTGCACTCCAGCCTGGGTGACGAGCGAGACTCTGTCTCCAAAAAAAAAAAAAAAAAAAGAAAACCCGATTTCTTGCTTAACATTCCTATAAACTTCCAAATAAGTCAAGAGTTTACTTCAAACTTCTTTTAGGGCTCAATTTCTAACTTAATCCTTACAATGTTTGCTTGCTTTTTTTTTTTTTTTTTTTTAAGACAGAGTTTCACTCTTGTTGCCCAGTCTATAGTGCAATGGCGCAATCTCAGCTCACTGCAGCCTCCACCTCTCAGGTTCAAGTGATTCTCCTGTCTCAGCCTCCCAAGTTACTGGGATTACTGGCATGCACCACCATGCCCAGCTAATTTTTTGTATTTTCAGTAGAGACGGGGTTTCGCCATGTTGGCCAGGCTGGTCTCAAACTTCTGGCCTCATGTGATCCACCAGCCTCAGCCTCACCAGCCATTGCACCCAGCCTAATCCTTACAGTGTAATTCATTTGTTTTACGTATCACCTTTCCTTCATAAGGTTAAGAAAACAAATTATTTTACTCATCTTCTAAAGGCAAACCTTTTTCAATTATTGTATTAATTAAACTTTAAAGTACATAGTCTTAAAATCAAACCAAGCAAATGGTTAGGAGCCTTTGGATAACATAATCTAACAGTTTCCATAGAACAGGAATTAACATCATAATTTCCTCACTGAAAAAAAAGGTAAAGAGACCATGAACTGATTCCACAGTAAAATCTTATTTTATAGACAGAAATATTTGGTTTCAGTTAAATATTTGATTCACTTTTGCTTGTTTATTTGCTTTTAATTCAGTCAAAGTAAAGATAAATTCAGATATTAAATTATGTTTTCAGGTTCTTAATAAGGAAATATTTTATCTATTTCATTTTTTGGTGGGGGGAGGGGCTTGAGACCGAGTCTCACTCTGTTACCCAAGATGGAGTGAAGTGGTGTGATCTCCATTCACTGCAACCTCTGCCTCCCGGGTTCAAGCTATTCTCATGCTCAGCCTTCCGAGTAACTGGGATTACAGGCATATGCCGCCACCACACCCAACTAATTTTTGTATTTTTAGTAGAGACGGGGTTTCACCCATCTTGGCCAGGCTGGTCTCAAACTCCTGACCTCAGGTGATCCACCTGCCCTGGCTTCCCAAAGTGCTGGGATTACAGGCGTGAGCCACTGTACCTAGCCATCTATTTCATTTTCTACTGAAAAAACATAGAACCATCCTCCTATAGAATGCATTATTTGACCAAACATTAATTTTCCAAAATTTTGGTATTTTCATTTTTCAACAATTTAATTACATTTGAGTGACTTTATTTTCTTGAGATATATCTAAATCATATAATTTAAAAATACCTCATTCATAGATCTAGTCAAAATCATGTACACAATTAAGCATAAACATCAAAGCTCCATGAAACCTATATGAATTGGTGCAGTAAGAGTCTGAATAATGTCAGTCCATATTCTTTAAGGTTATATATAATCATTCTTTCTATCCTTATGAGTTTCCAGGTGGATCCTTATAAATTCTTGTAGTTAAGAAGAGTAACTATGGAAGTATCTTGTAAAGACATAGCAACATATTACATCCGTAGTAACACCATGAAGTACTAACTACTCAGTAAACATTAATGAAGACATTGCAAACGCAAATACCTACCTGTTCAGGTAGATAACAGCCAGAAAAGCCAGCTGCAGAAGAACTAGGTGGAGGAGGGAAAGTCTAACCAGTACAAAGGTAGCAACCACTACCTAACCTCAGCCAGTTTCTGTCTTTCTTATATTGTCATTTCTTTAGATTTTTTTTTTGAAAAACAAAAAATCTGGATTTTACATGATATTCCTAATTTTTAAGTGTTAGCAACTAATGCCATTTCAAAATACAATAAAAGCCAAACAAAACATTTCTGAAAACCAGATCTGCCCATAGGCTACCAGTTTTAAAATTCTGCCTCTGAGACTAGTCACCCTTTATGTTTTTCAGCTCCTAACAGTTCTACCAGTAAAAGTCAAGTTCTTTACTACCAAGAATGAAAGAAGAAGAAAAAAAATTATCATCCCGACTTTATGAATGACTAAGGATCAAATGCTGTCAAAAGGATGCATCTACAATGACCAAGGCAGAACACGATTTCAGAAACCATTTACACAGGTTTTTGTCTTTTTTTTTTTTTTTTTTTTTTTTTTTGAGACAGAGTCTCACTCCATCACCCAGGCTGGAGTGCAGTGGCACAATCTCAGCTCACTGCAACCTCCATCTCCCAGGTTCAAGTGATTCTCATGCCTCAGCCTCCTGAGTAGCTGGGATTACAAGCATGTGCCACGGTGCCCAGCTAATTTTTATATTTTTAGTAGAAACGGGGTTTCACCACGTTGCCCAGGTTGGTCTCCAACTCCTGACATCAAGTGATCCACCCGCCTCGGCCTCCCAAATTGCTAGGATTACAGGCATGAGCCACCATGCCTGGCTGATTTTACCTAAATTGAAAACATTTTAATTTAGTTCTTGCTGCCACTCTCATAAAAATAATATCAGAATAACGTTTTTAGTCTCTTAAGTCACAGCAAGTGAAGCACAGATGCTTAAAAAAGAGACGGAGTATCAGGATGTGCCAGACTGTATCAGAAAATTGAGCCTGAGCGTTCTTTCTTTTTCTCTTTCTTTCTTTCCTCCCTCCCTTCCTTCCTGCTTTCCTGCTTTTCTCTTTCTCTTCTTCCCTTTACTCCCTCCTTCCCTTCTCTCCCTTCCTTTCCCTTCTTTCTTTTAAAATAATTTGAAAGTAATCACAATGTCTGAAACACAGACCTAACAGCAGTGCCTGGTTTTGTGTTCTTGCTTTTTTCACTGTGTAATGGAAAACATCATGTTAAGTCTGTCTTAAACTAAACCAAGACCAAAGACATCACCTTGGCCCTAAGGGCCATCTTATCCCTGCAGTATTTAGCAGAAGATCAGAAATCCTGGAAAAAATGAAGGGTAAAAGGTAGTGCTGTCTGTGACGGTGAAAGCAATGTTCACATTCACAACAGAAAATATTCTGATAAAGGCAACATGCTTACTTATTAAAGAGACAGTAAAAACACAACTGCTGGCCCGGCATGTTGGCTCATGCCTGCAATCCCAGCACTTTGGAAGGCCAAGGAGGGCAGATCACTTGAGATCAGGAGTTCAAGACCAGCCTGACCAACATGGTGAAACCTGGTCTCTACTAAAATACAAAATTAGCCAGGTGTGGTGGCTCATGCCTGTAATCCCAACTACTTAGGAGGCTGAGGCAGGAGAATCACTTGAATCCAGGAGGCAGAGGTTGCAGTGAGTCGAGATTGTGCCACTGCACTCCAGCCTGGGTGACAGAGTGAGATTCTGTCTCAAAAATAAATAAATAAATAAATAAATAAATAACTCACAACTGCTCCCAGGGCTTTAAATCAGAGCTGCAATTTAATTCACAGTGAACTTGATTCTACTGTGGCTGAAGCCTTGAGGGTGAGTACTGGAGAGGGAATTGCCTGGAAAGGAATGATGTCCCCAGCTTCTAATGTAAGTCCCCAAACAGAACATGGTTTAAGAAACCGTCAAGGCAAGGGAGGCTCAAATGCTTCTACGTCCAGTAGCTGTGAGACTTTTGGTAGCTATTCCAACATCTGGGGAAAGGTACCAGTCCAGGGACCTTCCAGATAAACAGTTCAGATATGGAGTCTGTCCAGGTCTCTGAGAAACCCAGAGTTCTAAGAGGATCTTGCAGATTCCTTCAAGTTTCCTGGGACTGAGTGAAAACTGCAGGGAATGGGCAGCCATTTTCTAACCACCCTCTAAGCTTCTGGGATTCCATTTAACTCTAAAGTAGGTAGGGCCTTTGTAGCCCTATATTAGAATTTCAGTAACTCCTAAAACCTCACCAAGTTCACAGAGACAATGCTCTAACCAAGAGCACTCTATGACCATTAGCTATTCAGATGCTCACAATTGCTGCCTGTGGCTGGTTGTTCATAGATGAGAAACTTATATTCCTCCCTCAGGAATTTACCTGCATTACAATTAAAAGGTATTTGGTCCAAAAATCTTATTTTATTTAAGACACTTGTTATGGTACATCCAGGAAGCCAGGTATTTATTTTAAATAACATAAATCCCTGATATATATTTATATATTTTAGGTTGTTACAAGAACATTTTCAAAACTCAAAAAATAAAATAATACACACACACACACACATATACACACTATATATGTATATATAGTGTGTATATATGTGTATATATACACGGATGTATGTATATACATATGTATGCGTGTGTGTGTGTGTCTATATATATATATATATATATATATATATATATATAGTCTTTCACTCCTATATTCTGGCACTTAATTTTTATTATTTCTTTTGCAATTATGTAAAGTAAATATAATAAAATCTCAATGCTCAAAATATAATCCAATGACTTAGTGCCCCAAAGTATAGTTTCTGAAGGTTTTTGAGCAAAAGGTGAAGCATCTGATTGGCACAGATGCCTGCCAATAATAGCAAGGTGGCATAGGAAAGGTAGAAAGAAAAGCAAACTGAAATTTCAAAGGCCTGGGTTATAACTAGATGAGTGATCTGGGGATTATCTGTAAAATGGGAAGAATTACCTGTAAAGTGGTCTTAAAGTAACCTTCCAGGTTACTTACCTAAGAGCATCTTTAAAAGTACCGTTTTAAAACAATTATCTTTCTCAGTATACTTGCTTCTGCTCTTTACTCTTTAGCAGGAATTTAAGACTTTCCTTAGATATCTCTATTAAACTCACCATTACAAGAAAAATAGTTGTTTATATAGTGGCAATGGCAATATTAATTACAGTATTGCTCTTGCAAGTTTATCAATACTGCAAAAAAGATACATAATATTTCTAAAGCTATTATTGTAGTATTTTCACGCTGCAAACCTTAACACAGTTGCTTTTGTGAAACAGCCCCTTGGGTTTGTCCATAGTTATAATGGGTAGAAAGCAATGAATTGGGTAAAAGGTTTTGCACTGAGAAATTTCCAGAATCTCTGGCCTATGGATTTTTCTTTAAGCCATTAAGATGCTTATGCAAATGTAAATGGATTAGCATGAATGAGTGCTAATGGATTCCTTAATAAGATAACACTCTAGTATTCCCCAGAACCTCTCCTAGAAACCCTGGGTAGAAGAACATAAGCCAAAAAAAAAAAAAAGAAAGAAAGAAAAGACGACGGCAGAATTTCTCTACGACTCTTTCAACCTTAGAAAGTACTCTGGAAGTGATTCTACAAATGTAAAAAAGGACACTGGCTTGCTTTTGGCACTCTTAGTAAAAATGTTGCCAATCAAACCAACAATTTCAAATTGGTACCCAAACATTAGAGCACAGAAAAAAGATACTCGAGCATATGAATGCCTTAAATTTACAAACCTCCTCTCCAGGTTCTCTGCTTCCCCACCTTATGCTCTAAAACCTTGAAGCCCAGTTTTTAAAGACAACGATCTTGTCTAATACCAGAGAAATTAAAAAAATGTGCTCTAGGTCGAATAACTGTCCAAATGCAGATAAATATTTAGGAATATTCAAAATGATTAAGGCTGCTGGCTCTCGCCTCGTAATAAGAAAACACAAACCACATGGCTACTTTTTCCTCTTTTTGTGCATAACTCAAAGTCAAGTTCTAAAGCCTAAATGTTTCACAAGTGCTTTTTAATGGATTTTCTTTAGAAAAAATATATTTATTATAAGAATTTTCATATTTTTACTACTAACATACCTTTTTCAAACTGTATTGGCATTTCAGGTAACACCAAGCCCCACCATTTATATAGTAGCTGAAGCACTGAGCTAAATCCCTGACACATCATTATCGTTTAACTCTCACAACAATTCTATGACATTGATATTAAGATGCCTACTTTATTAAAGAAGCTGAAGCTCAGTTGGCTTCTTTAATGTCATTATTTGACTTTAATGTCATAATTGTTTGATGTTACAAACCTGTTAATGGAAGATTCTGAATTCAAACCTATGCCTTTAGGACCCTGCAGTCTGTATTCCGCTGCTTAAGATGAACTGCCCAGTTTGGGGCATGTGGTTATTAATAGCTTTAGGATTTGGGTCAGGAGCAATCAACTTTCTTACCGATAAGTTTCACTTTGTATTTGCATGTTTGTGTGCACAAGTGCACGTGGCACACGTATGTGACATTAAGGATGGATAAGTCATCTGCATGGTAAAAGCTCAACCTCAGCCTCCACTGTACGCTTTGTGTAACATAGACTGAAAAGACTGTCAATTCAAAAAGTGATGAAATCATTGATTCCTCAACAGTTGAATCAGCTAGTCACTTAAATAGAATTATTTACATTAAAATTCATATAATAAACATTTATTAATCAACTATCATGTGCCAGGAATGATGGCAGCCCCTAGAGATACAGTACTGAATAATCTTAACTTTAAAAAACTCCATCAATATATTTGCTTCAGACACTTTAACTGTCTGCCACATGTAGATGGGTCCATAACATCTGCCTATGATTTAAAGTGCATTTCTATTTGATGATAAAAGATAGCTCCTTTAAATTCCTATTTTGTCAGTTTATTAGCAATTCATTCCAGTCATCTGTAAGATATATACATGTGCCTATATAATCAGTATATAAATATAGTGATTATATTTATTTTTATAAATCCCCTCCCATTATCTTATTTTTCTTGAGGCCAAAGCTTTTGTCCCAAAATGAGTGTCATCAGCATGGACTCCCACCTGACTGATGAAAGATATGAATCACACAGCAGAGAGCTTTCTCAGGTACCCTATAAATTCTATAAATAGAAATTATTTCTTTGAAACAAGTAACCAACAAGAAATGAAACTGGGTATGCATACTCACATAATATAACAGCTTGAGAATCTTGGGCAATCACAAATTCATATATAATTGAACTATATGAAATTGGCGATATGTAACAATTTTGACCTACAAAAATGGCAATTCCATATGCTTCCACCTGATACTTATTTTGTCTCCTTTCACTCAGCTGGGCTACACATTAATGGTCAACAACCCCACTGTCCACCCAAAGTCTTTCATTGGGTTAAAATCTTTTTAAAAGGTAAACATAATGCTAATTTCCCCCAACAAACCAGAATAGCATCCTGTCTGCCAACACTGAATATGCCTAGTCACTGAAAATACTTCTGGTTTATTCTCTCCTAGTCAATAACTGGAGGTATAAGGTCAATTTATTATACAAAAATAAAATTCTGTTAATACAAACACAGATGGACATGATTGCAGTAGCCAAAGCTAATAGATCTCTCAGATATAAATCCCATACCATTAAAACGAACAAATAAAACTACCAGATGAGTTCACCAAATATAATTTTAAAAAATTATTGAGCTTGAAAGAGCTGAAGAGTAAAAGAAAGAAAAAAGAAAAAACAAAAAACTTGCCACCAAACCCAAAGATTTTGTTTTTCTCTAAATTTGTTCAAGAGAATTTGTCTCTGGGTTGAGAACTTGCTTGCAAAGTCCCTGCCTAGAGCAAGATATTCAGAGCCAACTTGTTAACTCCTAATAAAACAGCCCATAAGCAAAGCCTACCAGCCAGCATTGTGATAATACCATATGACTGGTTTTCTTAGGTGTATTTTCCCCTTATTATCAACTTCCTTTTTCCATCATATTAACCTCCATAGAAACATATATCCACCATAAAGTAACTCAAATGTGGACACCTCTGTTTCTTTGGTAATAAAAGCTCCTAGGACCCATTATGTTCCATGGAAAAAGTGAGCATTATCTACCTTTCCTAGTCTCCACCCTCTGTACCAGAACACTATTGTCCCTTTTGGTTTCAAACAATGCTTTATCACAGTTTGATATCATTGATCATTTCGAGTATTCCTATAACATTCTACATAGGTTAAAACTGCTTATATCTAATAATATCTTCATTTTTATTCTTTATTTTAATCTAAAACTATAATTTCTAAGGTGAATTCAGCACATGATAGTAAAAAAAGATCATATTGTTGAAACTTAACATTACTGCTTAGGAAAATTCTGCCTTTGTCAGTTGGCATTCCATGTGTATTAATTCTTTAATTCAACCTACCTGAAGAAAAGTTAATCAAAGAAAACAATCAATTCATGATTCATTCTTTTCCTCTGACCAGTCTCTGTGATTTTATAGGACTTTGATGTTTTAGGCCATTATATTGAGGAAAATACTCGATAAACTAGCTGTGAAAACCTCAAAGGCATGTTTATCTTAGGCTACACAAATGGTCTCTAATTTGTACTTTATAAAGGTATTACTGTCCTATTCAACTGAATTGACTACTGTTAAGTCTTTAGCTCAATAACTAGTAGAAACATAGAATGATTCTAACCAATCACATTTGCTAAGGACATTTGCAACATGAACTAAACAAGCAAAGATTTTTCTTTCTTTTTTTTCTCTCAATTGACAGATCAGGTAGCAAATAAGATCAGTGCACCATATAATATGTGTAAAAATAAAACTGTTCTAAATGCATATATTCAAATAAGTTCATCTATATTACATTCAATTCTATTAATATTTGCTAAGTATTCACTGTGTTTAAGGCCTCATGCTCACAGGACTCTGGGGAGGACAGAAAATGGATATGTTCCTGTGTTCCCAAAACCTCTACCTCTGAAGTTCTTTCAAGCAGCTTTTGGCCCAGAAGGGGGATTAGTCAAAAATCAAAATTTCTATGGTACATAAAACTTAGAAAGGTGATACCCTGAAAGGTCCAATGTTAGAACTCATAGTCTGATTTGTACTCTAGATGATTATAGATTCATGTCTATTCCCTTGGGAGTTCAGAACTCCAAGGGTCAAATAATCTCAAATTCTCACAAATGGTGGAATGAAGGCCATTCATCAGTCAGGCAAATAGTTAAATAACTGTCTCCCATTAGGCAATGTGATTTCAGTCCTAGTATCTTACATAGCATTTATAGTTAAGTGCTTCAAGCACCTTATGAGCTTAAGTGCTTTTCAGCTTTGAACCTTGTAATCGTCTAAGGAAAATTAGGTAATAATCTTTATTTAATTGATCAAGAAACCAAAAGAGTTCTCTGATTTTCACCTGCTGGTCTCCCCAGTAGAAGAGGATGTCCCCACAATCATCAGATTTTAAATAAGCTGCGCATTTCATGGTCTACACACAAAGCCTCTCATTTCACACTTCTGTAGATTCTTTGTCAGCCCCCATCACATCTATGTTTTTGAGTTTTTTTATTCTGTTTCTGGGCAGGACAAATGGAAATCTGAAACTAGGAGCAATCTAAAGCACACTCCCTCCTTGTTCCCCAGACATGGTCTGTCCAGATCCTATTTCAGGTGTTCTCACCACCAAGCCCCCATGCCAATCATTCTCTCCTTCACTGCTAGGAGGTCATGCCAGCCCAGCCTCACACTTCATGGCATGAGCTGCCCATCCTCACCGTCCACTCCATCTCTAGAACCTTCCCTCCTTACACATCTCCTTGCCCTTCTCCCAGATTCTGAAGAAGACATCACTATTCCTCTTTCTTTCAAAGGTACTGCATTATCTGAGCCTCAAATCCATTCCCTCCTAGTTGGTGGGCTCTTGCTTATCACTCCTCTTCCTCTTCAAAACTGCTGGCTCCATCCTCTTTCTGATAATTACACTTAGCCCTCATGCTTCAGTTAGCCACGTTTAGACTCTTTCCTCTCATGTCCTTGCCACCCCTCCCTTAGTAGATGCATAGGCTTTCCTGTTCTCACACTTCAGAGAGACAGCTCCCTCCAATGTCATTATGGTATCCTTTCTGCCAAAGCCAAGAGCCTCCAATTCCCTCTCCTCTCCCCTGCCCCTCCACTGCACCCTTGATAACACTTCCCCCCGGTAACTCATCTTCCCTTGGCTTCAGTGACACCTCACTCTCTCTAGCTGCATCTTCTTAACTCCTGGCCCTTTTCCTCTCAAAGCTTCCAGCCCTCTCCCGCTCTTGCTCTCCTCTTTAAGGAATGTTCATTTGGTACCATTTCAATTGTCATCCAAAAAAGTGCTCAAAAATTTATTCTCCATCCTGTCCTTTAGTCGGCTGGTTTCACATCTCAAACAGCCTAATGGACATTTCTACCTAGTTGTCAAAATTCTCACTGAGGTATCAGCAATTTCGTCTCCATTAGTATTGTCCTATTTCTGTCACAACCATCAAGAGTCACTTAAGCTCAAAACCTGGATTCTGCTTGCATGTCTCTTTCTCATTCTCATACCCCTATTTACTCTCACCAAGTCTCATGGCTCTCCTCTGCTTGAACCTCTCGCATTGGTGGCTTCCTGTCTTTCTCACTTGTGCCACTCAAAGCCAGGGCCTCACTTCCCTCACCATTCCATTTCCGTCAATTACTGCAATAGGTTCGACTTTGCCTACTTCCACCAGGTGTACACACCAGCCTTCCCCCTCCCACCCACCTCCCTTCCTGCCATACACCCACTCACACCCTCATACAGCTTCAGATGGTGTCTAGAGGAATCATTCGTAAAACCTCTTCTTCAATATGTCACTCTCTTGCTGAAAAACCTTCAAGGATTCTCAAAATACATCAACTGGGCTTTCAAAGACCCCTAAGGTGTGTTCTCTACCTTCTCAGCCTTATTTTTCATTGTTACAACAAATATGATTGACCAGCCAGGTCCCAACCATTTCTTTTTTTTTTTTTTTTATGTGAGACAGAGTCACTCTGTCACTCAGACCGGAGTGCAGTGGTGCAATCTCGGCTCACTTCGACCTCCACCTCCTGGGTTCAAGCGATTCTCCTGCCTCAGCCTCCCAAGTAGCTGGGATTACAGCTAACTTTTTGTGTTTTTAGTAAAGATGGGGTTTCATCATGTTAGCCAGGATGCTCTCAACCTCCTGACCTTGTGATCCACCCGCCTCGGCCTCCCAAAGTGCTAGGATTACAGGCGTGAGCCACCGTGCCCAGCCAGGTCCCAACCATTTCTATCAACATTTGGTGTCACTACCCTCCCTATATCCAGCTAGTTCTACCTTTGCCTTTTCACTGATCAAAAGCTTAGCCATTCTGAGCACCTGTTATATTATAGTATCAGGATAAATGTA
Organism: Pan paniscus; assembly: GCF_029289425.2. Taxonomy (NCBI): domain Eukaryota; kingdom Metazoa; phylum Chordata; class Mammalia; order Primates; family Hominidae; genus Pan; species Pan paniscus. The sequence goes on from NC_073262.2 coordinate 101,980,761, forward strand.
CTGCCATTCTAGACATTCTGGATAGCCACTTGTAATTTTCTAAACATGCAATGCTCTTTCGTACCTCTGCATCTGTACTGATGATCATGTGGTTGCCCAAAACATTCCTCCTTCTCTTTTCCTCCTTGCTGCAGTAACTCCACTTGTCCTTAAGGTATAATTCATGCGCTGTCTCTCCCTAACCGCCCACCCCCGACCCCACGTCAAACCTAGCAAGAAGAGTTTCCGGACGTTCCTCTATGCCACCATCACACTAGTTTATATCACTACTATATATTTACCAGATCCATTTATACAGCTGCTTCCCCTGCCAGGTTAAGGACAACACAACCAGAGGTAGGAAGTTTATCTTACATGTGTATGGACATTTCTCACTGCTTCTAGCATTAATTACAGCCTGTAGCAGAAGTGCTCACTAAACATTTAGTTAAAATTATTTACTTAATTATGACTACAATTATCTTGTGAGGAAGAAAAAGGTAATGCTCTCCACTGTATTCTCAGCCCTTAGAATCCTGCCAGGTATTATATATAAGATAGAAGCTAGAATTTGTTTTTGAATGACAAGATATGTGTTATATTATAAAGTAAGCATTTCATACAGATTGTAGGCTTTTGGAAAGCAGGAACTATGTCTTATGCTTCTTCCAAAGAGTAGGTATACATGAGGCTGGATGGATGAATAGATGCAAGAGAAGCAGGGAGGGGCGTAAGGAAATAGATCATTTTTCCCTTTGCATCCTTTCTTAATGTCTATGTAAAATAACATCAGAAATAGTACAAATATGAGTAGATTGCAAGCTTACTTCTTTTAATCTACAAACTATATTATTAACAAACATTTTTATATCTTTAAACATTTATGAATAAGTATATTCAGCCCAACAAAGCAGTTACAGTACAGCTGGAATGAGCTTCTTAAGACCCATGCAAGGAATTAGTCCATGTCTAAGCTGAGTGCTCAAGACATTCCCCACGCACCATTTTTCCACTTAAACTACCAATAAGCTTTCCATTGGAGGGCCAAGCAAGCATAGGTGATCTATGCATACTATCAGTGACTATCACAATGAAAATACACAAGGCTCTCCTATATGTTGAAAAACTGGTGAGATAAAAGGTGGCTGACAGTAGAAATGATGTTTCTATTTCTATGAATCCGATATTTGTGACGACATGAGTAGAACTGGAGAACGTTGTGCTAAGTGAAATAAGTCAAACACAGAAAGACAAATGCTGCACGTTCTCACTTATATGTGGAATTTAAAACAATTGAATTCATAGAAGTAGAGAGTAGAATGGTGTTTAACAGAGGCTGGGAGGTGGGAGCAGTGAGATGATAATCAAAGGGTACAAAGTCTCAGTGAGGAGAAACAAGTGGTTTTTTTTTTAGATCTATTGTACAGCATGGTGAATATAGCTAATAATTGAGTACTGTGCATTTTAATATCACAGAGCAAGTCTCAGATGTTCTCATCACAAAAAATGTCAAATATTTGAGGTGATGAATAGGTTAATTCACTTGATTTAATCATTTCACGTTGTATTAAAAACCATACCATCACTTTGTACCCTGTAAACAGCTATAATTTGTCAGTATAAAATACGTAAGTAAATATGTATACAATATTCAAAGGATTTTATCCTGCCATTACTTTCAAGAAGATACAACATAGGCAGAGGGCAGACAAACTTACAACATAGGCAGAGGGCAGACAAACTTCCTTACAGAACACTTCATTTAGATCTGAAGCTGAAAGCAAATTTCTCTCATGACAGAAAAATTAGGTAGACAAAAGTAAGTTACTTTTACCTCATCAGAGTTAAACAACAGCAGAGGCAGAAGGACCAGGAGTTGATTAAAGGCATTGTCCTGACCACTGATACCACCATGGCTAAGCAAGGGCTGCCTTATGGAACCAGGTCAGGGGACATTGATTTCTCTATTCAACTCCAAGGCACCACTTTGTAAATGACACAATCATTTTTGAGTACAAGAGGTGCTTTAAATGTGGTAACATTATATCATTTCAGCTATAATGATCATAATTACTTATTTCTTTTAATCACAACCCACTTAACCACTTTAGTACAGAGGACTAGTTCAAGGAGTTTAATTTTCATTCAACATCTAATCTTTGTGTTTACCGAAACCCTTCATGGGCTTTGTTTACTGTCTGCCTGCTGGCCTGGACGTTTGATCTTGCAAGACTAGATCAGACAGGGTCAGATAAAATACTGATTACTAGAATAAACCAGTCTTGGGGAAGTAACACTGGTTTTTAAAATCCTCTTTTCTCCCAGCTTTTTAATATCTGGCAAAAGAAGTTCAAATAAACAAATAAAATTAAGACAACTAACAATCAGACGGTTCTTGGGCAATGACTGAGAAAAGAAAAGTGATGGGGATAATTTTGCACTCTGGCCAAAATACAGGGTTTGGTTAGGTCCACTCATTCTAATGGTATTATTTTATAACACAAATAATTTTATAATAACAACCTGTATTTGTGTAAACTTTCAATGACCCTTCAATTCTTGAGGCATATTAAATAATTGGGATTGACCTCACCAAAGATGACTCCTTATTTTGCTTTTGGTACCAGATGACAAACACTTTAGATATAAAATTATTTTCTTGTAACTTATTAATTAGGACACATTTAAAATATACAAAAGATTCTTTATTAAGGCGTTTTCTTATTCTTATTATATCCCCCACAAAAGTAGGTTGCCATGAGAGTAAAACTGATAGTGCTACTACATATATGATTGCCACTTCATTTCATAAAAATGATGGGGAAAGTTCACATCAAGAGTTCAGACAAAAAAAGTTGTGTAAAAAATTAAAATTTTACTAAAATGTGTAGAACTTATGAAAAAACCACTTGGGTAAATCCCTCATAGTCCCAAGACCTTAAAAATAATTTTGGAATAGCATGAATGTTTCTAGGTGTTATGGAATCTCATGTACAATACTAAAACTCCTAAACATTAAACAACTATTAATATTGGTCTTTTTTCTTTGCTTTTAGATAAAATGTACTTTTTTTTTTTTCTTATACTTCGGAGCTTATGAGCTCTACATTGTAAAATCTGGTCCAGAAGCAATTATGGTATGTGATGATCAGCAATTAAAAAAAAAATGCTGTCTAAACCAACCTACCACCCTACCCTACCTACCCACTCCATTTTCTTCAATGTCAAATATTCCTGGGAAACAGATTCATGGTCTTAGACCTTGAAACCAGAGTATACACACTGTCTCCCTATCTATTCTGAAGTAATGCTCATGTTAACTCAAATATGTCTGTGTCAACCATGATTGTCTTTGAAATTAAAGAAAAAAGGTAAACAGAATGTGCTTTGCTGTGATCACTGGGGAAAATAAAGTTAACATGCTAAGCCAAACCAATTTAGGACTTTCTAAAGAATAAGTGTAAATAGTTTAGCTGAAATAACAACAAATTCAAAAAATGCACATTAAAATGTTTACTTCAAAATTTAGACAACTCCATTTGTATGTAGTTTTTACATCTGTTTTTAATGATATCAAATTATTGATTGTTCATTTTTCTCATATTTATTTCAGCATTGACTATAGAATTTGCAATCTGATCTTTTTTTTTGTCCTTCCAGTAGACTTTTATTTTTGCCAGGTTTTAGTCATATTTACTTTGATCTTTCAGAGTATATCATTATTTTACCGTTTATTTATTTCTATGAGAAGAAAAAAAAATTTTGACCTAGGAGATCTATATGTGGCAATTTGTAACAGAATCACATAGCTTATGTTTAGGAAATCATGTTTTTGATTAAGAAGCAACCACTTAGTTCCCACTGTTTTATTAAAACAGACATTAGCAGATAATAGGAAACATATTTAACAATGTAGCCTGCATTTAGTTTGGGACCTCAGTAAGTTGACTTAAGATTTTCTTCTAAGCTGAATAGTGCATAGAAGTGCATGTAAATTGGTAACTTTGAGGCAGAAATGGAAGGTAGGGAGGCTGAGAGGGACATGGAACTCTGACTTCTGGGGTCTCAGAAAAAGCCCTATGGTAGAATTCTGGTTTCACTACTACTGGTTTCCAAATTTGGAATTCATTGCCTTTTTTTCATTTTGAAAGCAGGGACACAACTCTTACAAATCAAATCATTACTTTCCCATGAGAAATGAGTCCTACTAGGTAGAAACTCCCACAGCAACATCTATTCATAGAAAAAGGCTTCTACCAAATAAAATATGCCTGCCTCAGTCCAACACTTCCCTTTTTCTGAGGGTCGAAAGTTAATAAAACGCACTTCTCTGGGTGTTTATTTTCTGTACACCATTATACCTGTCATGAATTCTTTGTTTTTCCTCCCACTCCCTTGGTTGATGAATCAACACCACTTGAACTGTTTTATGGCAGCTTGTGTTTACTTCACACATACCTTAACCTTCCCTTTTCTCCTCCTACTGACACACACAAAGACACACACACACTTTTCAACAGCAATGACTAGCTCCATCTCTTTGAATAGTATGTGTACACAGTGTCTGACAGCCTCTTCAGGTGTGGATCCTTGACCAACTGAATGAAATCAAGGTCTCAGTCTGCTTTTACAGCACTTAAAGATTTAATTGTGCATTTACTATCTTTAAAAAAAAAAAAAAAGATACAGCTTGAAGAATTAAAGCTCCAGGAAAGAAAAAAGAAAAGTAGAAGATATGAGTGTTAATGTGCGAATGCACACACACACACACAAACACACACACACATTCTGTAGTGGCAATTCTGAAAACACTAGAGTGAAGAGTTTCCAATCTTTCTGAATCTGGAATTACACTCCAGCCTATTAAAAGAGGACACTCTCTTACTTTCTCTTATAACAGCAAGTAAATGGGATCTAACAAATGACCTTGAAGCTGCATGATTCTTTTGATTTTCAGCCGAAGAGGATATGTCGAAGTACTTTAACAATCCTATTTTAAAAGAAAAACTTGGAGGCAACACTTACAGAAAAGAAACCTTCTGAGCCACACATCGATGTCTTATAATGAGAAGGGGTTATTCATCTTATATTGTACAAGGGTGAATATTAATATGCGAAAGCATTTGCCCAAACCAGGATCTAACGGGTCCTAAGAATTTTAGAGTCTGTTGAAAAGAAATGGATCTTAATTCAATTTTCAGTGTACTTAATTTCTCCTGGGTAGCTCAATATTTTGGCTTGCCTTATAAAATATATATTTAGCATAAAACACTCTCATTCCTTTGTGATCAGAAATGTGCTGCCAATGTTTGTAAACTTCATTTCTTCAAAAGACAACCTTGTCAAAAATCTCCCAAACACTCAATAGCCAACAAGCACTACTTTGACATCCTGTCTCCCCTGAGAAAATCTGCAAGTAGTAAAAGAAACAAATTCATCCTTTACTTTTACTTACCCACCATAAATTGTCATTTGCCCCTCCGATGGGGGCAGAGTAAGCGAGGTTATGAATACATATTATAAAGTGTGATAAATATGTCATACTTATGCAAAACATGGACTGGAAGGACCATCAAAACCAATGTTACAAGAAATTCCCCAAATCCCCTCAGGGACCCTGGTAGGTAACATTTATCTGAATGGAGTGAAAACAAAAGAATTTTTCCACCACTGACATATTTGAAATGGTCCTGACATGTTTAAAAGTCTAGGTGATCTAAATAGCATGCTATTTACTACACAAAGGAACTTTATTTTCAGGACCAAACATAATTCTACATGTAATATATTACTGCTAGTATGACTAATACTATTAATTATTAGTAGTAGTATACTATTATTTGTCAAGAGGTTACTTTGTGCCAGTATTGTCTTATTTAGTCCTCGCATCTACCCAGTGACCTAAGTACTTTGATGATTTCCCATTTTCAGATGAGGAAATTGAGTCTTGGTGAAGTTAAATAATTTGCTTAAGCTCCCACAGCTAGAATGTAGAAGCTAAAGATTTGAACCCAAGTCTGCCTGAATGAATGCAGAGCCCGTGTTTTCACCACTGCTCTGGAATCGTCGACACAGGAACACAACATCAAACTCCATTTCTGACCAAAGACATCCTGATACCCCAACAGTATCTGTTAATCAGTACCCAAACTATAAGTGCTGATTTAACCTAGAATGACAGCTTTTAAGTTTCCATTCTAAAGGATTTTGGTCTTTGCAGGTATCACTTATGAAAACTATAAACTTAACATATTGTGCTACTAATTTTACTTTTACTTCAAATATCTTCTTAGTTTTAAGGGAGCCAACTAGGATCTCATGACAGGAATATTAAAGATCTCACCTTTGTAAAAAATTACGTAAATTGTATCTAAAATGAGCATAAATTCCAAACAACCAACAACTCATGAACCTCAGAAACTGAAAACAGGCTTTACAAACAAAAAAGTCAGTTTACCTTTAATCTTCTTGTACTTTTTATACCATCTCCCAAACTCCTGGCACTTGGTTGCTGACACATTGGCATAATATGTGCTATTTACAATGGATGAAATCATACTCTGAAAAAAAAAATTATAGTTATTTTTTCAAAATATGACTACTTCTTTTTAGGGACAAGAAAGAGCACTTTATAACCTGCACTAACCTCTTTTTTCTTTTAAACTTAAAACAGTCACTCTCCTGTAAACTGAACTATTAACATCAAACACGATTACCTGAATTTACCATCCCTTTAATTTATACAATGATAGTGCTTTCTCCAAAAAGCCAACCCTGGGGCAATGTCAACAATGGAGGGGACAGAACATGCAGATTAAATGCAAAGAGGAAGAACAGTTGTGATTTAGGAACCAGAGCAAAAGGTGAGATCAGATGCTCCAGCATCCGTAATCCAAATAATGCCTTTCAGATGTTTCTGTTCCGCTTCCAACTGCAACAAGCTTACACAGCCAAGAATCTGAGAACATCCGTGCTACACACTGCAGAACAACATTTAGGGAAATAAGTTAAATTAATATAATTTATAGAAACGTGTGATTAGAACTTGTGTGAAAATTCACCGAATGAAAAAATTAACAGTGCTATTTTAGAGCAGGGGAAACTAAACACAATACTTGTACTGTGTTTCAATAAAAAATGAACCAAAGCTCAAACTTTCTGAGTGCTTAGGTGCATGATTCTTCCTTGCTCTCATCCTCCTCAGCCCAACTGCTCAGCTGATTTGTGTGTATTAATCATTGGGGTTAAAAGAGAAGTGGAGCATAGCCTGACATAGCACTGAAAAGTTAAAATTATAATTACACACCTTGAATTGAACTTCCTACAGAGATGCAGTTAATACAGTATGTTTGGGCCAACATTTGTGGCAGATGTTAATGTATACCTGAAATGACTGTGTATGTTTTATACATAGATTTTATTTCTTATTTTTATTTTGTCCTGTGCATAAACAACTCAAGAGATCCAAATGACCTGTGTAAGGTTTTATATCTTGCCTTGAAATCTCATCTTTCTCAAAAAAAAGTTAGCCCCAGACATAGAACAGTTCAGAGAAATCTTAGAACTTCTAACGACATTTCTACAAAGTAATAGAGATAAAAAGGGTAACAATAAATCAAGTTATTTAACAGGAGGTTAAAATGCCAGCAGACAGACCTTCATAAACTCCCATTTAAAACAACAGACTCCTCTTTTTTAATCACTATGCAGTACTGGTAGGGGAGGGGTTTCTTAATTCAATTCACAGAAACCTCTTTCGCAGATGGTTAGCCCTCCCCAGTTGCTGATCTAAACATGACAATTATTTTCTCTGAGGGAAGATAGTAAGGATAACTCTTTTCATCCCAAGGTCTGAACACAGCACTGGGAACTCAAAGAGCTAATATCATCGGAGTGTATCACAGAACCTATGAGGCCTTGTCTCCTGCCTTATAGGATGACCACTGGAATCCTAATCTCCTGGAGACAGTCTTCTGCTTTGTGCTATTAACGACCAAGTACGGCTGTTCCCTAACTAGCTGAGCTAGCTCCCGCTCTGGCTGAGATTCACTCTGTTCCTAGACTGTGAGACCCTTGAGGACAGTGACTATGTCTGTTTCATTTTTTTTTTTCTATCTCGTGTCTCACATAGTTCTGATGTGGGATATCTGAGTCACTGAAATTTAACACAGGAAAAGGGACAGAGATGAGATTTAAAAGTGCCAAACTGAAATGTCATAGTAATAAATTTTTTTAACATGAAAGTAGCTTAATAATAGATGCATCAGCCATACTGGTATATGTGAATAATCACAAACGTACTTGTCATCTCTCTATCTTGTTTGTATGAATTTATGCTCTGGAAAGGCACAGGATACACAGCCATAGCAGGAGTCAGAGTTAAACTCTGTATTGCCAAATGGTCTAGGAAGTGAACTAAAACGAACAGTGTCTAATTACTGCCTGGCACTGTTCCTCAATTCTTCCTGGCCCATAATACAAGGCCACAAGCCCAGACGACTGCATCACTTTGGCCCCAGATAATCCAAATTCCCCTCACTCTCTACCCTCTCTTTGTCCTTGCTCCTGCTATATCTTCAATTGACCCTGCACAAGGCAGAGTGGCAAGGAAATGAATATCTGGGCTCCTACTGGCTCCATCGGTAGGTCCTATATTTCATATAACTCATTTGTAAAGGAGATGTTGGCTACCCTGACTCAATTAGATTTCTTTTCTGTCCCAGATAATTATAAATAAGTTGTTACCTCTACTGATCACATAACAAAAACATAAACAGGTTTCAACTATGAACTGAGCAAAAAAAAAAGTAGCAAACAAATTTCCTAGATGAGAATCTTTAATCACCAGAAAAGTCTGTTTGAGTTTATGACACATTTTATTCATATCAACTCCCTGCAGGTCTTTATACAGAACTAATATCCAAAATAGTTTTTACTGATAAGAATTGTTATAGTCCATCCTCAGAAGACTTTAAAATCAGAAGACATAAAAATATCTTGGGAATATTTTAAAAGAAAGGCCATGTTATATCTGATTATTCCAGTTTCATGAATATTTTCTAACCCTACATTAGACTGTTAAATTCTCATAATCTGAATCTAAATCACTAGGCTTCACTAGAATGCTCTGGACACATACTACAAGGTCATCTTGATGTTAGTGTCCATTAAATATCTAGAACATCAAAACTTAGTTAATGATACATAAAGTTGAAAGGGGCTAACATGAACCCAGCATGTGCTATTACTCTACAGGAAACAAAGTTCTCTAAAGGTCCTGGGACACAGAGAATCTGTATTTACCGTATTTCAACCACTTTTTATACTTCAACATCACTGAAATAGAGATCCATCTTACAATCAATAGCATCTTAAACCTGATAAGATACAGTTGATGCAGAATGGGATGAGTAATAATTAAAGTCTTTCCCACCTACCACCCTGCCAAAAAAGATCTAATTCAATTTTTTGCTTTTTGAAATACGTATAATTTTGCAGTTTATGTTGCTCTTTTATGTTTTCCAGTCATTCTAAAGCAACCGCACAGTTGGACTGTTAGGATCCATATCTTTTTGATAAAAGAACAAGAGCTGAGTCAACTTTTTCAATCCAGAATGCAACCAACTCGAGTATCTCTGTTTATACAAAGCAATACTAATACAAATAACCCAGAAAATATGTGTATTGCTATTTTTAACACTTAAACCGAGGAACTATGATTTACTAAGGCTAATATTAAAATGATTTTGCATTTACTAAGCATGTATCGCTTTGCATGGTGGTGGGCTGTGAAAAAGAAAGGATGAGGGTACACGTATAATGGGCAACTGCGGCAGTCCCCACTCAGATACCGAGACACAGCCACAAACACCACCACATAAACAGTGGCCACAGACAAAGCTATTTTATGAATAATATTATATTCTAAGATAAATTAAAATGGTTAAAATGTCTTTCCAACTACAGAAACATGAAAATTTCTGACTTCATTGTAGTTAATTATGAAATTTTAAGTATAAAGGTTTTTGGATGGGAGATAAAGTATAGGTGTCCTTATTTGTAGTCAATTTGACATTTAGTTGGCCATTAATATCTGGATTTTTTTTTAAATAAGGTATTTCAGAAATCAAACTGTATTAGAATTTTCTTTACTTATTCCAAAGTTTACTAGCAGACTTGAATTTGCTCTAAGCCAAACTGCAAGAGAATAAATTTTATAATATTGGTATTTAATACTTATGATAGCTAGATTGATCTATCTAAAAATAAATTTTCTTTTAGGTTCCTGAAACAACTTTTTAACTCACTTGTTTGTTTTTCAACTAGCCCAGAGAATAGATGTCACATATGATTATAAGCATGGTTCCATTTTCAAACTGAGGCCCCAGAAGCTCAGAATAAAAAGCATCTTTCCCAAAGTCAAATAGCACTGGGAGGCACCATGAAGACACTCTGTTAGTGGACCAGTATTTCATGGACCTCTTAAGAAGGGAGACTAACGAATGAATGGAAGGAAACATTCACCACCACCTCCATCAGCGACCACAGGCTCAACAGCTGATGCTGCAACCAATACTTTAGACAAAACAAAAAACAAGGTAACAACAGCAAAAAAAGGAAAACATGAAGCTGTGATCTCAGGCCCCTTATACAAGTTAACTAAGAAGTTTAGAATCCAAGAAAACTACGGAACCTAAAGGGAATTTAAAACTTAATAGGAAAAAGCAAAATAATAAACACAGGTTAAAATGATTTGTAAGATACACTTAGAAAAACAGAGATCTGAGCATCCCCTTCTCCCAAAATAAAACAAAAGATAAAATAACTGGATATCCTTCACTACATTCTGCTTGGCTTGGTGGGATTTATTGTTTGAATAGCAGTGTGGTACTAAGAGTAGCTAAGCTGAAAACACATAATACACTTGTTATGAAGAAGAACATTTTTAAACCAATGTGAAGAATTACATATTCTGTCAGTGAGAATCCCCTGTCTGAGGGAAGAGGAGGGGCATCCCCTAGCCTCCTCTTCTGTGTCTACATGAGGGAGAGAGCAAAGACAGGCAATGAGTGATATGTGCATTCTTTGCTCATTTTCGGCCTTTTCAATCTGCTTGGTGATATGCTAAATAACATATTAAACATGATAATATAATGATACTTCAATTAGGTAAAGGGAAAAAAACTGATTCTGAGGAATTACTTTGTCATGAAAAAAATTCATTTAATGTCATTTGGCAGCCTTCTACTATCCCTCTCTGTCCCCACTTCTGAGCTATAACATCAGAATTGAAAACTGCTGCCATTTTAAGGGAAAGAAACACTTCCTCTGAACTTTGGAGTATGAAAACACTACATTTGAGAGCTCTTCCCCTAAGCTGTTGCTGAATGGCTCGCTTCTCTAACGTCAGCACCCTCACCTGTGATTGGGGATATTGTCTCCTGCATCAGAGAGTGTAAGGATTCTTCTGTGAGATGATTTGTGTAAAAGGCCTAGCACAAGATGTGGAATCAGCAAATGGCATCTTTCTCCCCACTGTGCAATCATTTCTTATGGTCACTGCAATCCCTTGGTTAGGAATATTTTCAAGCTGTCATTTGTGAGCCTTCTTCAGCATGAGTCCATGAGGTTGGGACACAAACTAAAATAACCTCACATGAAAATAACTAAAACAGACAGTTGGCAACTGGTTAACACAAGACATGATGCATCCCCACTACATACATGAACTTAGGTTAAATTAAACGGACAGTTGGCAACCGGTTAACATGATTCTGGTCCATGCAGTTGATCAGCCACTATATATGATGAGCACATGCTCAATTTGTTTTTTTCTGCTGACCCAATTGGCTGCTTGATTTCACTACTCAATTGTTTTGGCATGTTGTACATATGAGTTAAGTCCAAATGGGTAAGGTTTGCTCAGGATGACAGAAATAATTATCCTACAATCTATTTCTAAAGGCACACTATATGAATGCCATACCATTGTCACACCGGAAATCTAGTAACATCTTTGCAGCTCAATAGCTTTAGTCAGTCATTTTGTTCCTCAAATATTCAGCAACAAAGTCTCAGCCAGCACCATGGGACAGAGCTGCTTCAAAAACATGTCTACATGCTAAGTAAAATAAACCAGCACAAAATAAATATTCTATGATTCCACTTACATAAGGTAGGTAGAATAGGCAAATTCACAGAGGCAGAATACAGAATAGAGGCTACCAGGGGTCAGGATGAGAGGGGAATAAGGAATTGTTGCTTAAAGGTTACAGACTTTCCATTTGGAGAGATGAAAAAGTTCTGGAAAGAGACAGGGGTGATGGTTGCACAACACTGTGAATGTAATTAATGCTACTCAGTTGTAAGCTTAAAAACGTTTAGTATGGCAAACTTCATGTTATGTATATTTTACCATAAAAAAACATGTCTAGAGTCACAGAGAATATGTTTAGGAGATGGAGCACATTGGAAGTTGCATGCACTTGCAAATTGTTCTTTTCATTACAATTTTCAGGCTAGGTGCAGTGGCTCATGCCTATAATCCCAGCATTTTGGGAGGCCGAGGCAGGAGGGTCACTTGGGGTCAGGAGTTCAAGACTAGTCTGGCTAACATGGTGAAACCTCATCTCTACTAAAAACACAAAAATTAGCCGGGCATGGTGTGCTCACCTGTAATGCCAGCTACTTGGGAGGCTGAGGGGGGAGAATTGCTTCAGCCTGGGAGGCAGAGGCTGCAGTGAGCTGAGATCATGCCACTGTACTCCAGCCTGGGCAACCCAGCGAGACTCCGTCGCAAAAAGAAAAAAAAAAAACCCCACAGTTTTCAGTTAACAAGACTGTCTCTTTAGCCATCCCATTTGAACATCATGATCACCTATGAGATGCACAAGGCAGGTACTGGTACCTCTACTTATTTAAATGGGTCAAAACCCTGAGCACCTGGAGTTTTGCAATCAAAAGCCGACCTTAGGTATTTCAACTCTTCCTCAAGTAAGAATAAGTAAGCCACAGAAAGATGCAATCATAATGTTTTCAAATTGGAACAGCTAAGGACTATTTAATAAGGGAGGACGATGCCTAAGGTCTGCTAAATTAGGATGCTCAGGACAGCCAGTGGCAGAGGAAAGAGGCTGCAAGTGGTTACTCACAGAGACATCAGAGGAAAAGGAAGAGGTGCCAGCACTTAAACACACTTTGAAAGGTGAAATCAAAAATAAATACGCAGACACACAACCACAATCTGTACTTCCCAAGCATCTGGCCAGACAGAGAACGGCTAAATCATTACTTCCCTGTTTTAAATATATATATGCCTCAGGCTACAATTGTTGCACTTTTATGGACTTCTCCATACCTTTCTTCCACCTTCAAAACTGCTCTTTTGAACTTCAGACCACTGGGGTGTTCAAGAAAGTATGAACTATCCACTGAATCATTCCCTTCGTAATTGCCAAACTCAAGTGAAGAATCACCTAAAATGGTTTGGCTTAGGGGTAATAAGGAAGAATTATTTCAATAACAGGAATCTTTTACTCATGAGTTGAGTCTATTTTTGAAAAACCCAACAAGCCACCTTTCTCACCTAAGGTGAGTAGTACTGGATGCCTCACTCTCTTCTTCCTATATTGAAAGGGTTTTAGTTCCTCCCTCAGATTCACTGTTATATCCCCAGCCCATCACAATGTGCCTGATTCTTAATCAGGACTCCAGGAATGCTGGTGGAAATATACTGTTGAATTACTGTTTCACCTTGCTTAGAACAAAAATGCATTCTTTTTTACTTTATATAGGCTGAACTACAAAAACTGCATGCATCTGTTCTATGACAACCACCAACAAAATAGGCACGCTTATCTCCACACTAAATTACAATCTAGCTATGCAATTTAAGTGAATAATCTGGAATGTTTAAGGATAATGGCTGTAGGATGAATGCCAGGGTCCACATTACATATCCATGATAGCTGAAAAGAGCTATCCCAGTGAGATTTTCCATAATCACACAACATATCAGAAGCCTAAATCAAATCTCACCCAAATCTAAACAACAGATATGAGCCCCCGTTTAACCGAAATGTGCTGGGCATCAATCACCAAATTACTCTATTCACTGTTTCTAGTTCAAAATGTTTTGGAACTGCCAAGAACACTGTAATAATAATAAAACTTTACATACTAATAAAACTATACTTTATGAAACATTTTTAAACTTAATTCATTAAGCACATCAGAGAATTGGTTAACTGAGAGTGGTACTGCTCCCGTCATGGGACCTTTGGCAACATCTGGAGACATTTTGGTTGTCACAACTGGGGGAAGGGGTATAGTGGCATGCTAGTGGCATCTAGTGGGTAATGGACGGGGATGCTGCAAGGCACAGGACAGCCCCCCACCACAAAGAATTCTCCTGCTAAAAGGTTAAATTCCTGCATTATAGTAACAGCTACATACAAAATATATATTATGCTGAATGCTGTGGACACAAAGATCAATAAGAGATGGCCTCTGTTATTGTGGACAGTCCATCTAGTGATGGAAACTGACAGGTAACAATGACAACAGGCTGAGATAAGTGCTGTGACAGGGTTATTTACAAAGGCTACTAAGAGCAGAAGTAGCAACTACTTCAACCAGGAGGTTGAGGCACTTCACTAGCAGTGTCTTTCCAGCTGGAATCTGAAAGATAATTTCATCAAGTAGAAAAGAATAGTGCATTCTAGCCAGGTGAAATCATGCATGCAAAAGCAAGCAAGTGTCAAACTGAAGGACTCTAGAGTCACCAGGATTGTGTGCAGGGGCTTTCAAAGCCAGAGATTAACAAGGTACATCTCCCTAAAGAACCAATCTCATGTGGAGAGAAGGAGATTACTAACTTAACAGGCAAAATGATTTTATGCCATTTTAAAAATATTTAAAACACAGGGGCCAGGAGCAGTGGCTCACGCCTGTAATCCCAGCACTTTGGGAGGCTGAGGCAGATGGATCATGAGGTCAGAAGATCGAGACCATCCTGGCTAACATGGTGAAATCACGTCTCTACTAAAAATACAAAAAAAATACCCAGGCGTGGTGGCACATGCCTGTGGTCCCAGCTACTCAGGAGGCTGACGCAGGAGAATCGCTTGAACAGGGAGGCGGCGGTTGCACTGAGCTGAGATCGTGCCACTACACTTCAGCCTGGGTGACAGAGCGAAATTCTGTCTTAAAAAAAAAAAAAAAAAAAAAAAAACAACAAAACAGGTATATGGACTAGAATATAAACTTGGCATTAAATTTTAAGATAATACAGAAGGTGGCTTTGTTAGATTTGTAATGCCACACTAGTTAGGTTGCTCCCACTCTCAAGAGATATTTTGAGCAATGGTAAACATTTCAAAATAATTAATTTCATGTGTTTGGAATATAGAATGAGTGCAGGAAGAGGGAAGAAGGTAGCTCTAGTGAAATATAAGGCTGAACAGTGTCATCTTGATGGTCTTTATGATATGGAGTCCGTACTTCCTACAAGGTGGGTAGGGGGAGTGACTGAGGAATTATAAACAAGGAACACAGGAGAATCAGGTGGCAGGAGAAAAGTCATGAGGCAAGAAGACCTGAAATATTTTAGATGACAGATGATGAAAGAATGAACAAGGCAGTGGCACAAGGGGAAAAGATTTTAGATGGAGAAGTGATGGAACCCATAGGATCAAACAGAAGGGTGAGGGAGAAGGAACTGTTTAGGTCAGGCAACTACGTGAGCAAACCATGAGAGCAGAGAGTGGAAGGGGAAAGAGGTTTTTATGATAGGGTTAAAGATGATCTCATTTGAACGTCAAGACAACCCTCCGAACTATGTGAAACATGCAAATACAATGATGCCCAGCTTATAGAAGAGTTTAACGAGGTCCTGAGAAGTGAACAGACTTGCCCAGGATCACATATCTGGCATAAAAGAACTGAGATTAGAACCCAGGGCTCTTGGCTCCTGATCTGGATTCTCCTCACTCATGTTGCCTCTCTAGTCATATCTACAATTATAACCAAACATGATTTTCATGATACAACAGTTTGGACCAAACTTCCACATGCCTCAGAAGCCCTGGATAAATTTCTGAATTGGTAATATCAAGTTAGAGGTTTGTACACTTCCACACAAAGCCCATTTTGGCTTCCATGTGAATGCAAGAGAAAATTAATTGTGAATGATTGTGAAATTTGGGGAAAATTTTTGACAGCTTTTCCTAACTTGTTCTTTGTCCAGTTCCTTTGTATCACCAGTATAATCAAAATATGCATTTTATAACTTCGTATGTAACAAGGCTTTAACATCTACATACATACCTACAGGTAGGTATTAAAATGGCCTCCATGAAAAGTCCTAAACATAAGGTCAGAATAATGTCCTTTTCTATCTAGCTGCCTATACGTGAATGCATGCCTTCTTGATTTTTTTCGAAGCAAAAATATTAATAGCATACTTTGCTTCAGAGGATCCAAATTCCAAAACACCCTCAAAGGCACACACACACACACATTCAGTTCACATCATATCTCAATAATAATAGCTGATACTGTTTATGGTGCATCATTGCATGCCAGGCATTAGGCCAAGCATTTTATGTAATTTCCAATCATTTAATTATCTTTATATAACTCAGAACCATTACTACTCAGTTTTACTAACCAAACAAGGGGGGCTCATAAAGGTAAGGTTATAGAGGCTTGTCAACCAGGACATGAATCCAGCCCTGATTCCAGGATACATGCTCTTAACCAATAGCCTTCCTATCTTCCAGAGACTCCCTTACCCTGGAACAAAGCTCATGGCACAGCAAATTTCTGTAATAGGTTTCTCATTATTTTCCCTTCAACTTAACAGACATTGTCTTAAATCATGTGTAGCAGCTCACACCAGGAAACAGATTTCCATTCAAAGCTTTAGATGATTTGTCAACCTGGGTTCATTTCTACAGCAGCCCCAATCCACCATAGGAAAAATATTATCTCATCAGTAGAAAAAAATGGGTCCCAGCCCATGAACACAAATGGAAAAGGCAGCCCTTTCCTCCACCGCTCTTCTTTTGATCCTCTCAATCTCATTTTCATGGCTTGTATTAGTTTATGGTACGTTCACTAAAAAACAGAGTATCACTTTTCCTCATGATGCATTTTCTTGTGGTAAATTCACTACAAAACCTCTACAAATGTATATGATGTAAAGATCATCTCTCTACACCAGACAGGCAAAAGGCCCAATAAATCATGCATAGATGGATTTAGCATGGCTGACTCATCCAGCTGACCAAATAAAACAACAATCTGGTGCATCCACTTTGAAACAGGGGGGTAGGGAGTAGCATCTCAGCCTGCCACTTAGCCAGCTAGTATGCTTAGGCAGTGAATGTAAGTGCTTCTCTAAGCTCCTGTTTCTTGATCTATAAAATGGAGACACTGGTCCCTATCTCCGATGAAATATGTGAGAAGTTAATGACTGTATATGTAAAACGTCTATTTTCTTTTCTTTTCCTTTTTTTTTTTTTTTTTTAGAGACAGGGTCTCGCTATCTTGCTATGTTGCCCAGGCTGGTCTCGAACTCCAAGGCTCAAGGAATCCTCTGGCCTCGGCCTCCCAAAGTGCTAGGATTACAGGTGTGAGCCACCATGCCTGGCCCGTATACGTAAAATGTTTTAATACTCTCTCCTTAGCCAAAGTCTCAATAAATGCTAATTTTTTTTTTTTTAAGAACCACCCAGGGTCTCACTCTGTCATCCAGGCTAGAGTACAGTGGTGTGATCTTGGCTGACTGCAATCTCCACCTCCCAGTCTGAAGCAATACTCCCAGCTCAGCCTCCTGAGTAGCTGGGACTACAGGCACATGTCAACACGCCCAGCTAATTTTTGTATTCTTTGTAGAGATGAGGTTTCGCCATGTTACCCAGGCTGGTTTCAAACTCCTGAGCTCAAGCAATCAGCCTGCCTCAGCCTCCCAAAGTGCTGGGACTGCAGGCATGAGCTACCCCATGCCCGGTTAATAAGCTATAACTTCTATTCTACAACCAGAAGCAACATAATCTTTTACACCTCAAATGCAGTGTAAGTCTATAAATAAAAGACAGAGAAGACAGTTGTTTAAGCAGAAGGAACCCCCTGCTAGAGAGTCTACCAATGGCTTCTTCTGTTTCCCAGACCCCCACCTGAAGATACTGACCTGGGAGAGAGGGCATTCTTTGGCTAATGTGCTCTGGTTCATCTCTTTGAGCAGTTCCTTTAAGGCATTGCGGACTGTGGCATGGTTCCACTGCTCCGCAGGCAAGTCTTCCAACTTCGAACAACTGCAAAACAGAGCAATAATGAACAATACACAAACCTCAACCAGGGTCCCTGACTGAAGAGGAGACACTGCAGCAGCCATTCTTGGGTCTTGTGGGAGCTTCAGAAGAAATGCTGAAGAATGGGGCCTAAGTGAAGGAAGGGAAGTAAAACTGCTTCTCCAAGACTTTGCGAGGGCCCGAGGGGTCTCTTTTAAGTTTGTCATCCCACTCATCCAAGAAAAATAGTCATTTGCAATACAAGAGATGCTATTTTTATAAAATACGATTTTTCCAATGTGCTGGTGGAAATGGCATGGCAGTGTGGTTATAAACTTCCCCAATACAAATGTAATTATTGTGCATGCCTAAGGTTAACTGTAAACAAACATCCCCTGTCAGATTTGCAGTTGGAAGGCCCACCCTCACCCTCATAGAATGGCTCAGAGTTACTCTCTGAACCAAAAAATGACTTTTCAGATCCTCACCCATTCATAGACACAGATGGGAATGCTGGGGGTCCATATTTAAAGTATAAATTGCCCAAAAGGGGAAAATTCAAAACACTTACACTAAAGGACAACACTCCTTAAATCACACCTATCAGGCACTTTACAATAAAAGACTGCAAAGAACCTCCAGTTCTTTAGAGAGATATCTTGTTCCAGATGCCATATTTGAAAAAATAAAGAAATCATCCCCAGAATCTCTGCAGGCCACAAAGTGTGTTTTTGTTTTTTTGTTTGTTTGTTTTGATGTGGCCCTTGGAAAGCGAAGAAAAAGATCTCCTATGTCAGGACATTCTTGGTAAACCTCCTACAAGAACAAAACTCTCCCCTCATAACACAAATGTGAAAACAGCAGAGGTGTTTATTCTTCAAATACTATGTGCTACACATTTAAGCAGGCCTAGAGGACCCATTGAATAAGGGGCTGTGTAAAGCTACTCCTAAGGGCTACAGATTTTTAATGATTTGTCAAGCCGCCCCTAGGTTACCACTTCACTGCTTCTGAAAACAAAGCATAAAGTAGTTGGAATGTGACTATAAAGACACCTGGGGAAGGGCCACCCTTCTCCTTCTCTCCTTCTTTCCCTCTCTCTCCTTCTTTTCATTTTGTCCAATGTCCAGAAATTAATAGACAGGACATGCTGATCTTTGCAGTGAATCTATGATTGACGGAGCAGCTCTGACAGCAAGGAAAAGCAGATGTTCAGAAACACCCACCTTTGTAATTGGATTTTCAACGTCACAACATGATAGACATCTTGTAGCATGTCGGCCACTGTCGCGTCGGGTGCATCTGTCACATAACTGAGGGGGAGAGGGTTCCACCTTCCCAGCTTGATTATTCCTGCACAGGGAAGAAAAACATAATAAACACATATCTGCTATTTATTAAACCTTCCCATTGTTTGTTCAATGTTAAGAAGGTCATTCAATCATCAACATCCAAGGCCCACTCAGATATTTTACAACCCAGTGCAATAAGCTATTTCTTTCTGGCCGACAATTGAGTTAGTTAACTATACAGGAAGATGGGAAGGAAAGAATGAGGTTTAATCACAGACAATCAGTTCTTTTATGTTTTCCTGTTTCTTAAATTACTTAGAAAACCATACGGATACTTCCTTCCCCCCAGAATTGTTTCACATTCTAACTTAAGGCTGATGCTAAATATACAGGACTGCTGATTTCATAGACAAAAAAAAAAGTAAGCCTTAAGTAAATATAAGATTCAGTTTTGAATTGTACAAGAAAATTCCTGTGTGTGGGCTCAGCATGCAGTTACATCCTGACTGTGGTGCGATTCCCAGTGCGAACAGCATTTGGAGCTCATGAAGCAGTTAGAGTTCGCTCCCATATCTGCGTTTCAGCAGGCAGTGGGGTTGCTTTCCCAGGCCAAATGCAATACCACGGTGATTGACCACAGATCAGAAATAGCAAAGATGCCCTCAACTTCCTTTCTTTTTTTTATTCCTCAGCTCTTTTGACAGTGACAATAGTACTTTTTCCCTGTGGATTTCCTGCTGCATATGGTAAACATGCATAACAATGAAAAAATAATAAAAATCCTTTTTAAGCTTGGGCTACGTAGAACAGCAATTTTAGGAATACCCTTGTTAGAGGAAGATTCATGGGATGGTTTCAGCAACATATGGTGAAAATGCTAACTTATTCATAAGATAGGCCCATTTTATCTGGTACACAGGGCACACGTAACATTGATGAAGAAAAATAGAGAAACCCATTTCACATATGACACAGGGTAACAAAAATTTTATTTGTAGGCGATGAAAAATCCCATGTCTCCAGGATGTCAGAAATTGCCACACATAAAAAGCAGTGATGCTTTAGTGATAAAAGAAAAACAGCATTTTTATTTTTGACAATACAGGTGAGTCCATCTACACTGTTCTTTAAAAAAATATATTATCATCAAAGAGAGAAAACACCTGTGTACCCAAGTGAACTTTTAAGAGCCTCACAAAATGACAGCTATGGGGCAAAATTCCAGCAATAGGAAATGGACTTTCTGGTCAGGGCACGTCCTGTCCAAGATGAAATAAATGAATGCGCAATGCTTGACATAATGCTTGAAAACAGGGAATAAACAGAACAAAAATATTAAAATGATACACTGTTTCAGTATTAAGATTTAACAATCTGGTGCTGAATATGCTGCAGTATAAATAGTGCCTGGACTCAGATCCAATAAAGTAACACAGCTCTCATTCATAGTACCGTATGTCTCCAGTTCTGGCTCCTTAAGTCATATTTCACTTGCCAAGAAAAGCTGTTTTCTTGCGGGGATAGTTTTCTTAACATTCTCTCTCATGACAATGAAAAGTGCACAGCACGCAGCATGTAGTAGTCATGAAATGAACATCCAGGGCCCACTGGACAGCCACCCACGAGAGAGTGGGTCTGCTTCCTTGCTTCTTTTACTCCTGACATTTGCAAATACTAAAATGAAACCATGTAACATGTCTAACATATTTCCTTTTTAAAAAATCATTCTACAATTTTAAATTCCTTTCAAAAGTCATTACCATGATCACCCATAAGTTGAATATAAATTGGCTGTGTTCTAAAGTCACACAGATAATATATGACAGAATGGGGGGGGAATGAAGTTGACAGTTGTGCACTATGATAGGCAAGTAAAAGAAGCAGATTTTGTGGGTCATTTTGGTTACTAAGACTAAGCAAGTAATATAAAAAAAAAGGACCCTACAAGCTTCAACGCACAACTCTACAAGAGATTCATTCAAGCTGTTGTGGTGTCAGTAGTTGATTCCTTTTTATTGTAAAGAAGCATTCCATTGTAAGAATACACCACACTACAGCCAGACACAACAGAATATATCTGTATGATTTCATTTATATGAAATACAAGAACAGGCAAGACTAATCTAATGGGGATAGAAGTCAGAGGGACAGAAAGGGGCATTACATAGACAGGGACATATGGGGATTTTCTTGTTTGGCATGGTGGTTGCATGGTTATACAAATTGTCAAAATTTATCAAACTGATCACTTAATATGCATACATTTTTGTATGTAAATTATACCTCAATTTTTTAGAGAGGGGAGGGAGAGAAATCTCTACAGGAAATAATAGACAACTCATTCTACTGGAAATAGAATCTCCATATAGGTAAATTCTTACCCCACCTTGATAAGCCGGAAGAAGACTTGTTTGGGCTGGAATTAGACACACACAGGTGTTTTAACAACACTTAATACCTCCACATAGAGCAGGTGCTACAGTTTGGTTTCTATATCTTGGAAGAGAGCTGTTGGCACATGCTATTTTCCCAGGCAATGGGAAGTGTGTGCTTTTCCTTTTTTGCACCTTATTAACTAACTTGCACAGTCCTAGAAGTCATGGTCTCTGCACAGCTATTTACCAGGGTCTGCAGGTACAAGATCTGCTAGGAGAGCTATGGCCAGAAGCCCACTCTACTCCAGCCAGGTAGAGGCTTGGAGTAACTCTTAATGAGCCTTTCCTCCAAACAGGGTCTCTGTCTAACGTACTGTGTTAATCCTCTTTGCAAATACATTCTTTAGAACAGTCCTCCTTCCCTGATATAAAATAGACAAAAATATTACTTGGAATAGTAGTCAAGTGTTAATTGAGGAAATCAAATTGGGAAGCAGTATACCATAGTGACTAAGAATGCAGGCTTCCAAGTTAAATTGCCTCTGTTCACATCCTGGCTCTGTCACCTACTAATTATGTAACCCTACCAAGTTACTTAAAATTCTCCATACCTCAATCCTCTCATCTGTAAACTGGAACAATAAAAGTACTGATCTTACAAGAATACTGTGCAGATTAAATGTAAAAATTAGTAAAGAGTCTGAATATAATTTAATCTCAAAAATTTAGTCATTCTTTTGACCTTTTTAATGTGTCTTAAAGAGAAGATATAGTCAGTTTATTTCAAAATACATTGACTCAAAAGATTTTTGATGATTGTATTAGCTTTCAGTCATGTG
This sequence comes from Pan paniscus, assembly GCF_029289425.2. Taxonomy (NCBI): domain Eukaryota; kingdom Metazoa; phylum Chordata; class Mammalia; order Primates; family Hominidae; genus Pan; species Pan paniscus. The sequence continues at coordinate 102,003,539 of NC_073262.2, forward strand.
TCTATAAAAGACTTTTGTTTTAAATCACAAAGGAGGAGTATACATCAATGTGTCCCATCTTCTATTCCCACCACTTCCCCATTCATTTCTTCCATCCTTGCTCCTCAGTGGCGTCTTTCCTTTGACCTGTAAGTAGATTCAGATCTCCCCTACTTTTTTGCTTGTTTGTTTGTTTCTGACACAGGGTCTGGCTCTGTCACCCAAGCTGAAGTGTACTGGTGAGATCTCAGCTCACTGCAACCTCTGCCTCCCAGGCTCAAGCTAGCCTCCCACATCAGCCTCCCAAGTAGTTGGGACTACAGGTATATGCCACCACACCTGGCTAAGTTTTGTATTTTTATAGAGACAGGGTTTCACCATGTTGGCCAGGCTGGTCTCCAACTCCTGGGCTCAAGCGATCTATCTGCCCACCTCAGCCTTCCAAAGTGCTGAGATTACAGGCATGAGCCACTGCACCTAGCCCTCCCCTACTTTAAAACAAACAAAAACACTATGACAATCTCTCTGTTCCCTCAGTCTCTTATTTTCTGCACCACCAAATCTAGTATAGGTGTACCTCCAATTTCTCCATCAGTTCTTTACCCCTGAATATCTAGTGTCAACTCCCTCCATGAGGAAATGGAGATTCAGAAGGGATGGGTTATCTTAAGTAGCCTAGGTAATATTACTAGCAAGTAGCAGAGCTCAGATTCACTTCAAAGACCAGGCTCTCACTCTTCTTGTTATCACACTGGCTCAAGTGAGAGGCAAACTAGAAGAAAAGACTGGTTCCAAGTTTTGGGAGGCCATGAATGCCTGACTCAGTAGCACACTGTATAGGTCAAAGGTTAGGAGTAAGGTCTGGAGTCAAAGAAGAGTTTACACCCAGCCTCCTCTGCTTGTCACCTGTGAGACTTTGGGCAAATTGTTTAGTCTTTCCATGTGTCCATTTCCATATCTGTAAAATGGGGATAAGAACAATGCCTACCCTTTAGGGTTATCATGAGACTTTACATGAAAAGGAGACTCTAGCACTGGGACTGCTACATAAGTGCTCCATAAAACTTAAGGGACAATAATAGATCCTTGTAAGTTTCTTAGTGTACACATAACGACAATAAAGCAAAACTTCCAGAGATTAATTTATACAGGTTGAGTATTCCTTATCCAAAATCCTTGGAGAACCAGAAGCAATTCATATTTCTGATTTTTTCAGATTTTGAAATAGTTGCATTATACCTACCAGGTAGGCAACCCAAATCCAAAAATTCAAAATCTGAAATGCTCGAATGAGCATTTCCTTTGAGCACCATGTTGACACTCAAAAGATCTCAGATTTTGGAACATTTCAGATTTCAGATTTTCAGATTTGAGATGCTCAACCGGTACTGGACTGCAGGTGGATTAAAAACAGCGCTCATTCCAAGGGGAGAAAAAAGAACCGAAATAATTCAGGTAGGTATGTCTAGTTACAATTACAACAGCCTCTTCCTGGCTTCTAAGGAGGGATGCAGACCACACCAATCACTCCAGTGTAGTGAACAAGGACAAAGGAGCAAGAACAAGTTATGTGGCCATTGAGGATAATATTGCAGCACTAGAGAAGTGTCAATAATGATGGCATAACTTAAGTATACAGATGTTATTCCCAACATTCACATTATATGAGTAAGTTTTGTAACCCCAATTTGAAAAATGAGAAAAACTAGTGATGATTAAATTAGGAAATATTTCATACACGTGCGCATGCATGTGCACGCGCGCACACACACACACACACACACACACCTTTGAGTTCAGCCAGGAACATAGTAGATGCTAAATGCATGGCAATTTCCATTTTTTCTCTGAAAATTTATCACACTCTCACTCTGTCTAGAGTACTGATCCCCAATATTCACTTCTAGAAACTGTCTATATTATTGCTGAAATTCTGCCATGGGAATAATTCCAACCCTGATAACCCACCTGAAGTAATCCTTTCTCTATAACACGGTACAATAAATATTCTTGGTTGGTTTGTATACCTTATAAAAAACCTACTTATTCACAATATCCCTTTATGTTACTTTACAGTTTGCACAGTGTTTTATACAACCATTAGTTTATCCTTATGAAAACAGCCTGGACTCAGCATTCTACCTGGAAGTAAGCTGAAGATCAAAGAATGACTTTTCAAGGACATAAGTGGATGAAAACCAGGAATAAAACCTAGGCTTCATTTTGCAAGTTTTTGAACTACTGGGCCAATATCCTTTCTGCTCAGCTCTGCTACCGATGCCCTGAGGATGTACCCACGTCCAAGCGCCCAACCACACAAATGGGCCCCTGGAGAGGAGGGCCAGAGCACATCCACAGTCACACATCAGGCAGTGTCTGGACATTTAATGTTAGACCAAGGAATAAATGAGACCAATGAGCAAACAGGTGACATCACAGTCCCAGAAGTCTGAAGAGCCAGTTAAACTTGGGGCTTCTCTGGAAAAAACAGTTTCCCACAACAGTGCCATTTCAGACATAAACATTGTTTTCCAATCATCTTTATTATTTACAAGGAATTTGTCATCTGCAAACATTTAGAAAATGCTTGGTGTTGAAGACTATTACAGATGCTGTTATAAGGTCTTTGAGTCACAAATTATGGGCCTTTATTTTGGGGTTGAAATTCATACAAATGTTAACATGATTGAATTGAGCACAGTATGAATAAAACCGTCTATATCCAGACAAATCTGTTCACTAAAATATAGAGTACCAATCCACTCAATGTGTAATGTGTACAGACCAAATAACAAAATGCAATTGTAGGTAAATTTCCCATTAGTGATATAAAATTAGATTGGGAATGGAGGCAATTTTTGTCTAAAATTAAAAAGATGCAATAATGGAAACCAGTTTTTTATTTTCTCAATGCAGTATTCTGCCAGAGTTAAAGAGCTGACATTTCACCAAAAGAAATATCAATAGTTGTTTGTGTTCATGTTTTTGGTATTTATCTCAAAGAAAACAGTTACTATTCTCAGTAAATGCATAATTCATATTTTTAGTATCATTTGCCTCTAATTATATAAAAACAAAAGAGTGGTGATAATACACATTATAGTCGATCAATATTTGATTCAAGCCTTTAGAAAGTCAATCATGTCTGAGGATAAAATAAAATGTGATAATACATTATAATCAATGAGCCATTAGAAGTGTTTGTATTAAGCATGAAGCATTCATTCAACAACTTTTTTCTTGTGTCCCTCCAACATAAGTCACTAAGATGCAAAGATAACCTCAATATGTACTGTCCCTGTAATTATGGAGCTCACAATTGAGCAGAGAAGCTTATTATTGCTAAACACATAGCTAAGTGAAACCATTCCTAAAATAAGCCAAGATGATAGCTTTTACCCCTGTACCTTAAATATGAGAAATATTTACTTCATGAAGGCCTACAACAGGCTGCCTGTGAAGTACATGAGAACAGTTCTCACAGTTTGCAGTGGCATGTAGATAGATGCTGATAAAATAGATATATATTGGGTATACTGCACAATAAAGCTTACAGTTCAATCTGTGAAACAGATATAAGCAACCCAGCAAGATATCCAGCAGTATTCTTATAATTCAGCTGGATGGATAATTTTCCTTTATTCCAGGTGCATTTTAACATTAATTTTTAAAGCAAAATGAAAACTCAGCCTGAGAAAAAAAAATGAGACATTAGCTTTAATATCCAAAGGCTGGGGTTTGTATATCTCATAACTCCCTGGAAAAGATCTCCGCAAAAGAGTGTCAATAAAAAACCCAGCCTTAGAAGAACTAAGCCTTGGGGCTTCTGGTTCTCGGTATTATTTCCACAATACCAACTGCTGATGAGGCTCCTTGTAAAAATAGGAGAACTCATGACATTGATTGCATCTGTTTATCCTCCTCAGAGTGGTTGTGTTCATATGCTATAGCATATAATTTTCTGTTGTTCAGCTATGCATTGTTAAAGAAATTAAAAACTGTCTATCCTATATAATAAGAACATAGAATTATTTATCCATAAATCAGTTCACAGGAAATCACTACCCAGCAGTATATAATAATTCAGCCTGTGTTTCTAACCTGTGGCCTGACTGTGGTATATCATCAAATTGTAGCAGCAAAAATACATAAATTGTAGTTATTATTGCTAAAGCTGTGGTGGGAATGACTTTTCAATGAGGAAGAAGAAAAAAAGGCGAAACAAAAATGGTTTTTGAAGTATACACATTTTCCTTTTTAATGCATAGTTTAGCAGTGCCCCAGTACAACTTATTGGAATAAACCTAACTCTTCTACACCTTCTGCTTTGATTTTAAGGACTCTCTCTATATATATTTCAATTGGCTTGCATTGGGGTAAAAGTAAGTGGAAGATGAAACAGCATTTTTGAGTCATCTTACATTATTCAAGTGCCTTTATAACTTACACAAATTAATGAAACCTCACAACATACTTGTCTGGGAGCCTACAATGGATTTAATCCTGCATTTATGACAATACAAAAGGAAATGCCAAACAAAAATAAATAATTCAATGATTCAAAATAAACACTGAACATATACTGTCATATGAATTTATCTAAAAATCAAGAGATGCAAGTGTGTGAGCACACACACACACAATGCACTGTTTCCCATCCCCACAGATAACTTCTCTGTTTGCAGGAATTCGGTAACACTGACAAACACAAACAAAGTAGGTTTTACCTTTAAAAATACTAACCTGTATATTTAAATCATATTTCTATCTTTCAGAGGAAATTATCAAGAAGATTATTATTTAAAAATTAAAATTAATTTTAGAGTACTTTCTGAATAAACTATAGTGATACAGCTGTCTGTCACACTTTTTTTTTTGAGCTGACTACCCCCTTACACTACAGAAACATTCTGTTTTAGAAATATATACAGTACCATTTGGTGCCTTGTAATTCTATACATGGCTTTTACAATTTTGCGGCATAAAGATTTTGTCTAATGTAATAGATGCTGCTTCACATTTGGGAAATGTTATGTTACAACCCTGACTTTTATTAGATTATTTAATATAAGCACTAAGTAACTAGACTAAATTAATAAAGACCTTATTGAAAAAAAATGGAGAGGGAGAGAACAAAATTATTCCACAAATTAAATAAAACTTTCTGAAGTTAGCATTTCAGAAATCTTTATTTAATTTTCAGAATTCCAGTTCTTCTGTAAAACAGCCAAAACATTGGTCAGGATATGAAAAAAAATGTGGTTGGTGTTTAGTTATTTATTTCATAAAAGTGCCATTTAAAACTATTACATGGAGGAATAAGACAAATGAGAAAGAAAAGTGTGATGAGAAATTATTTGGGGTTGGTTCTAAACTTCTGTCACTGGTTAAAAACTATTTCATCCAGTACATATTTTCTTATTGTTGTTCTAAGTTTAATCATTTTCTAAAAGAGTTTTAAATTAAAAAACTCATGTTGGCAGGTAATGCAAAGAAGCTTCTTTTTTCCTCCTTTCTATTCAGAAATACATTTGCATAAAGAGATTTCCCCCTAGCATTTGTCCCCCTAAAATATCTTCAATAATCAAAGACACAAGCGAAAGAGTATACTCTTTTAAACATACTTTGCTACATTCTAGCAGATGCTATTCATAACTTATGTTTAGCCAGTGTTTCTGCATCGTCTACGATAAGAGGTATCCACTGAAGGTCTAAAAATACAGTTGCCTCACATCTTTCACATCCTCATTAATTATGTGTATTCTTTTCAAATGTTGCAATAGGTTTTCCTGAGGACCTGGCTTTCCAGGTACTCCATGTCTAGGTTCAATATCCCTGGAAACTCTCTATCAATTGCATGCTCCCAGTTATATATTCTAGAATTGTCCTCCAGGCATATTGTGTTTCCTACAGTTTACGGTTACATAATACCTAATCTTAGGGGCAATATTATGATGGCATGTAGATTATCAAAGAAAACGTCACCATATATTAATAATATGAAGGCAAACGTATATTCACTTATGTTGTACATTTTTATTCACATTCCAACTAACCTGATTTCACAGTAATTCACTAAGAAACTACAATACGTAGAAGCAACTACGGCTATAACTGGTAGAAGTGGCAACTGCTTTTGGTTTGAAGATTTTGGGTTTTTGTTTTTGTTCCCTTTAGAATATTTTAGGCCGGGCGCGGTGGCTCACGCCTGTAATCCCAGCACTTAGGGAGGCCGAGGCGGGTGGATCACAAGGTACAGAGATCGAGACCACGCTGAAACCTCATCTCTACTAAAAATACAAAAAATTAGCCAGGTGTGGTCGTGGGCGCCTGTAGTCCCAGCTACTTGGGAGGCTGAGGCAGGAGAATGGCGTGAACCCGGGAGGCAGAGGTTGCAGTGACCAGAGATTGCACCACTGCACTCCAGCCTGGGCGACAGAGCAAGACTCCGTCTCAAAAAAAACCAAAAAACAAAAAACGAATATTTTAATATATTTTACTTTCAGTGTTCATATACACATCAGGGACATTTTCATATATATGTTATTAAACCTAATGCACACAGCTTCAGATGTTTTACATTTAAAGATATTCTGACAGTTCCTTGATTTACATTTTTTGGAAATGTCATATTTAAAGGCTGTAAACCAAATTTTAAAATATTCCGCTACCATTTTAATGGCCAAAAAAGAAGCCAAGAGTCCAATACACAGGAGGTGTTCTCTCGGTAGGCAAATGTTTCTCTAATTGAATCAAAAGTAGACTTACAGTCACAACATACATGGTGATAAATAATGACAATGGCCTATTTGAGCCCCCAAAAATATTCAGCAATGTCAGAAAAATGCCATATAAATTGATGGGCAACGCAACTGTGGTAGAGTTAGAGGCTATTCCCCTTGCATGTCTAGTTATCCTGTGGCAGCTGGACCACACAGTTAGAGATAATCTGGAGGGTAGAAGAGGTCACAAATGGGTTGTTTTTCTCTCCATTCCCAGGAATTTGCAGATTACTAAGAACTGTGGTGTTTGGAGTGGTCAGATTAAGTAAATGGGTTCCAAGTTCATCTGTAGAGCAGTCACGGGCCTCATCCTGGCCTCTGAAACAAAAGCTCCAGGGGTAGATCCCAGGAGATGCTGGTGATAAGCCAGATTTGGACATCACTGCCCAGCGTGCCCAGTAAAAAGCAAGGACTGGGAGCATCTAGATTAATCCACTAATTCTCCTCAAAAGAGCAGAAAATCAAAATTCCCAGATTCCTTTTTTTTTTCCCTTCAATTCACTGGCAAATCTCATTACTGTTGCAGAGAAAGAGGAACATTGTAACATGTAAGTAGGAAAGTAGGGCTAAGGTGCACTGTAACTGTGTTTTATTTCCTTTTAAGTGTGAAGGACTTGGCATAGGCTGAATAGACAATACCCAGGGAAAAAAAAATAGTTTCTTGTGTATTAATAAACCTGAAGCTTTTTTTTTAACCATATTTAGACTATAAACCACCAAAAGGCAAAGGTCATGTCAATTTAACTTGTTCTAACAACTCTGGCTACAGCCCCATAAAATGAGGATGCCTAAAATACAGTGGGTGTGTGTATGTCACATACCCACTTTTGTTTGAAGAGCAGCAGCCTGGCAATCAAGAGATCCCAGATCTTGGATCTGCCCTCTGTTGGATGCAGCTCTGCATCTGTGGATAACTCGCTTACCCTCTCTGGGCCCCTATTTTCTCTTCTATAAAATGGGGAGTTAAAAGCTAAAACAAGAAACAAACTCCCCTGCCTGACTCACAAGATGGTAATTACAATAAAATAACATGAGTTAAAGTGCACTGAAAATTATAAAGTCCTGTATAAACATATGTTGGCATTAATGAATTGTAAGTCAACATAAAAGAGGTAAGCATTACATTTTTTAGGATGTTTTTAAGGGAAAGTTGCCTTTACTTAAAGCAAAAACTTGGATCTTCTAAAATGTCACCTGCTAACACGGCAAGTCATCTGACATGGTCCAAAAGACCCTAGGATAGGAAATTTGTCCTAGCTTACTGACTGGGGCCACTTATTCTCTTTGAACCTCCATTTTGCCATCTGTAGGAGTGTCCGCAATCAGAGAAGGCATCAGGGACCACCCACCCTCTGCTACAAATGATCCCAGAGAGCCTCTGCACTTAAAAATATTTGGCACCTTTATTCTTTACTAGACTGTAAGTTCCACAGATAACACAGTGCCTGGCAGATGGTAGAGGCTCACAGATAAGGAAAGAAGAAAAGGAGGGAAAGAGGGAATGAAGCTGGAAGGGAGGAAAGGTCACTGTGCAGTGGGCAGTGCCAGTTTTCTTTGCAGGTTGACCTTGTGCTCTCAGACCCTTCCCCAGCATTCTGCCAACCCCCAACATATGGAAAAGTGAGCGCCCATACTCTTGGTACCCTGGATATCCAGGAAGACTAGCCCAAGAGATGTTCTAGACACCTGATAAAGGCACAGAGAAGAGCCTCAATAGCTGAAACCCTCAACCAAATCTTGTGGAATCCACTACAGTCCCAGAGACTTACTGATAATCTCCATGGCCCCTTGCAGTTCTGACATTCTAGATCAAAATGATGCCCCAAAACTTTGGAGATTAATAATGATAGCTTTGATTACTGTCATTTTAAAAACACACTAAGCCTTCAAAACTGGAAATAAAGTCAACATTGAATTGGTTGATTGATTTTTCTGCCATTAAAGTTCTACTTTTCTTAAAAAAAAAAATGGCAAGCATCCAGCTTTTTGTTTCTCAGGAAGGGCTCATTTTTAAACTTTCAAAGTATAGTAAACAACTTCTAAATTCAGGATAATTGAAGGTCTGCCAGTTGGTGAGCAAAACAACAATGGCTTTCAGATCAACCGAAAAAAAAATATGGCTCAATCAGGTTTTTTTAAACTGAATATCATCCAGCCGACTGCACTTCTTCCTAAAATAACAAAAGCTGCTGCCTACTGACTACTAATGGACTTCTCTATCTAAATAAATATAATTGTATTCATTAGTTCTTTATGTTAAAATTATTAAAGAGTAACTTTCCCCAGGACACTTTTATGTTAATGAAAGACAATAACACAATCATTAGGACACGATACTCTCAGATCAATTTTGCATTTGCATAGTACCCAATAGAATAGTTTATATACCTGCACAAATAAGTAATCCCCTCTTCTTAAAGATGTATTTGTATATGACCAATGAAGCCCATAGCATAAACCACATAAATAAATAAATTTAATTTGCTCAGGAAGTGTGATGCTGAAAATTGGGAGCAAGGTACAAAAATCTCAAAATTATCTGATTATAAATACTAATAAATACCCTAGGAATCACTGATATATGAAGACCCTCCACATGTAGACAAGATTTACTTTTATTCAGAGCTTTAAGGTATAAAACCCGGTAAGAAAGATAAGAAGATGGCAAGAACTGTATGAGAGCTAATACTGTAGATTTCTATTACATTCTATTAGAAAAAAGGCTGTGGGCCAGGCTCTGTGGCTCATGCCTGTAATCCCAGCACTTTGGGAGGCTGAGGTGGGAGAATTGCTTGAGCCCAGGAGTTGGAAACCAGGCTGGACAACATAAAGAGAAGCCCTGTCTCTGCAAAAATAAAAATAAAAATAAAAAAGCCAGGCGTGGTGGCACGTACCTGCAGTCCCAGCTACTCAGGGGGCTGACAGAGTGAGACCCTGCCTCTAAAATAAGTAAATAAATAAATAAATATAGACAAAAGCCTGCAAAGGGGTCCCAAGAGCTAATCTGTCATATGGATTTTTTTTAATTCAACCATCCTTAAAATAACTTAAGTGGTGTTTCATTTTGATTCTAATATATCACCATCAACTTCCCACCTCTAAAAGGAAGGAAAATCACAAATCAAAATATATTTAGTCACTCAGGCCACTAACTTAAACGAGAAAAAAAAAGATCCATTTAATCTCATTTCATGTTGTTTTATTTTGTTTTGCTTTCATTATTAACATACACATTCTATAATACATGGGGAGAAAAGCATGAAAATATTCACTAGGATAAGACTAATTTCCTTCATGTCTAATTTTCTTTTTTTTTTTTGAGACGGAGTCTCACTCTGTCGCCATGTCTAATTTTCTGAATACAGATGAGCCTTTGGATACTGATGACACCTTAGTGGGCCCCAGTTTACCTCTACTCATTTTTAATTGGTTCAATCGTGTTTTATCATAAGCACCTTATAATAATCCATCAAGAAATTGGGCATTTAAGTTTATCATGGTATTATTATGTTGCTACACTAGAAGAAAGTAGTTAACCAAGTTACCCAATATTACATTAAAATTAATTTGTACCAGGAATAAAGGGCAAGTCATTAATTTTTAAATTCTGATAACAGTTTCCAGTATGAGTCAAGGTAAGTTAAATTTTTGTTAAGTTAAAATGCCCATGAACATTTCTTTATCAGTTTGTGGTTCTTGCACACTTGGACACATCTCAAAACTGGTCATAATCAACCAGAAACCACCTCATTCATCTAAGCTAGCCTAGTGTCTGACACTTAGTAGACACTCAAAAAAAAATGCTTGTATAATAATATTGAAACATGATGTTCTAAGAACTGTAAGAGTCCAAAAATGATTATAAATTTCTTCCCCAATCACATCTATGTGACAGATAATTTTAGCTTTAACTGATTTGTACTTTGCCAAATAAAATTAAGAAATAGGAAACAAAAGCTTTGCAATTCTTGCCCTTGCTATCAAATTACTTGAAGACACAAAATACTGGGTTGGGGTAGTATATTCAATAATGCTTCTAATAAATCAGAATAAGGCCTTTAAAAATAAATATTTTATTCATCCATAAACCACTTAATGGGAAGCAAACCCATGTAAAAGACTTTCATATGTATTTTGGGTGTAGCTACTTCTCTCTCTGGTCTGTCCATGATGATGCAGAATGTCAACTGTTAAATGTGTTTCTTACTCCTCCATGGGCAAGAAATAATTTGGGTTACAAAATGACTTCACATGAAACACTGCTCACGCTAAAGCTCCAGTAATTTTCAATATGGGCTAAATTAGGCAACTGACAAAGCTGACTTTACTTTGTATAAGTCTTTAGGCACCCAAATCTGCAGATAGGGCCCAATTTGTCTTTTTGAACTTCCAGTTGCTGCTTAGTTCATACAATCCTCTAATTCTTTTCCCACAAAATACAATCATTGGTATCAAAATATTTTCTTAAAAATGTATTCTAATAGAATCATAAGAGATGCTTGATAGTTCCATATTTATTGTCTCCATTATCTTTTTGGAAGATAATTAATGCTTCACCCAGGGGCACTCAAAATGGCTATTGGAATTATCCAAAAATTCAATTGCCCAGAGTGGATATCCTTATATAAACATTCATTCTGGATAATTTAAGATACTTGTTATTACAAGTGCAAGGCCTACAGATGTGTTCACAAAAATGAGAATAACATTTTGCATTTGGAATGTAGAAGAAAATGACCTCTCAAAGTAGCTTCGGTATAAAAGGAGGTCACGGTCCCACTGGTCTCTAAAAACCACGATGTCCTCAGAGAGGAGCCAAGTGAGGATGGAGGAAATCATAAATGCTGAGGGTAGTCTGCTTCAGGTACACACTGAGAAACTGCTTTAATGTAACCTGACCCACGGTTATTAGTGAAAATATCACTTTTGTTGTTACCTTATTCCCAACAAATTCATTTCTGCTTTAATGGAAAAGATCCGGGTTCACACTAATCAGGCCCAACGGAAGGCCATATTAGCAATTTGGCAGGTACCCGAGGGCCATACCTAATCTGCATAAAATGAAGCAGATTGCAACCGCCCTCATCTTTTTTATTTTTAAACTGGTTTTTGAAGCAGAGCATACATAAAATCTCAGAGGGAGAGACAGAAGATGCTAGTGCATACATTTTCCTTCATGCCTTTATTTTCATTCTTTTTGCACAAACCATCTTCCTGAATGGCTGTTTACCTAAAGAAGAATAACAAAATAAAAGGTGCTAGGAAATGGAGTAGGCAGAGATCACAAATGTTTAATTAAAAAAAAAAAAGTCATGTACTTTCATAGATATTCACAATCCTCTCTAGTATACTTTCAAATCAGTTTTAATTTCAGTTTAGTGTTTTTATGTTTTGTGAAGATATGCTACACAGAAATATACCTTGAATTTGGGAAAAGGCTGCAGCTAGCAGAGACTCCAAATCTAATAATTATTGTTAAATCTATGATATGCCTAATAGAGAAAAATAGTATATTAAATATCACCATTATCATCTCAACACTGGCTTCTGCTATTCACAGAATAATTTAAAGTGACAGGGCTCTTTATATCCAAAGAATTTATAATCAAAGTCATTCAGTTCAAGTATGAGTGAATCTGAAAAATAACTCAACAATAATGAATAGTAACTAATATAAGCCACACAAAATTTGGGAAAAAAGAATAAACACACAAAGCTAAGTGTATCAGATAATTTTTTAAAATAGACTTAATATAGGTCTAGAAGTCCCAAAGGAAACCATGCTGGAAGAATTTGGCTTTTTTTGCTTTAGAAAGATATATGAAAGATGGCTGGGCGCGATGGCTCACGCCTGTAATCCCAGTACTTTGGGAGGCCGAGGTGGGCATTTCACTTGAGGTCAGGAGTTCCAGACCAGCCTGACCAATATAGTGAAACCCTATTACTACTAAAAATACAGAAATAAGCCAGGCATGGTGGCGTGCTGCTGGATTTCCAGCTACTCCGGAGGCTGAGGTGGGAGGATCCCTTAAATCCAGGAGGCAGGGTTTGCTGCTCTCCAGCCTAGGCGACAAAGAGAGACTGTCTCAAAAACAAACAAACAAACAAAACAGAAAGATATTTGAAAGACAGTAGTTTCGCAGACTGCTATGGGACAAAAGAATGTTACAAGTGAAATGGTTCCACCTTAAAGAAGTTATATTTTAAGTACATTTCATTTACCTTGTCAGGATGTTAGAATTAACAACAAGAAATAAAGAGTGACTAGTGGTTTGTGGGAAGAGGGTAAGAGGATCCTGAAGTTGCTTCTCAGGGCAATGAGAAGCCAATGTAGACTATTAACACATGATTAAGAAACACTAATCTATCAATAAAAAAACAGACACATGTTTTCCAGACTAGAGAATCTGGGTCATAGGGAACTGCTGAATAACCTGGGCCACACAGGAACTAAAGACTACTGCAGTAGAAAGAAAAAACAAAAAGAGGATGAGCACTGGTAACCTTGGAGAAAACAACAGAATCTGCAGATGAGCAAAACAGAAAAGCAGGTAGCAGAATACATACCCCCAAAATATGCTATTTCTCATATTGATTATTTTGAGTTGAAGACAATTGAAAAGCAGATACAGATGCACACGTTAATAAACTTCTATTTGTTTTCCTCTTGTTAATCTGTCTTTTGTCATTCAATTTATAGGGTCCTGGGTGGAGAATAGCTCTAGGGGGCAGAAGAAAACATTAAGTCTTTCCTCCCCTACAGTATAAAGTTTTGAATTAGAATCAGATGACCAAGTCACCCACACTCAGTGCCTCTCGATCTCCTTATCTGTAAACAAGATGATGATGGCCTCCACCTCAAAGGGTTTTTGAGGACATTAAATTAGGTAATATGATTTTGGGTTCTCTATAAGTTTTAAACATTTAACCAAATGTAAACTACTATTATTGTTGATGTTACAAAGAGTAAACACCATAATAAAGAGCTAAAATGACTGATTTCTTATTTAGAATCTTAGAAGATTCACCAGGTTTGACAAGTGTGGAAATAAAAAAATAAAGACTCACAGAATGAAGACTACTATTTTTTCTAACAGTGGGTAAGAGAGTAACTCCTATGAGCTAAGTAAATCTTCTAATAAACTGAATTTGAAGTGGTGCTGAATAGCCAATCTTTGAACTTCTAAAGATAAAGATACGGGTAAGATTTAGGCTGGGCACAGTAGCTCATGCCTGTAATCCCAGCACTTTGGGAGGCCAAGGTGGGCAGGTCGCTTAAGCTCACAAGGTCAAGACCAGCCTGAGCAACATGACAAAATCCCATCTCTACAAAAAAATATAAACACTAGCCAGGAATGGTGGTGTGTACCTAGAGTCCCATCTACTCAGGAGGCTGAGGTGGGAGGGTGGCCTGAGCCCGGGAGGCAGAGGTTGCAGTGGGCCAAGATCCTACCACTGCACTCCAGCCTGGGTGACAGAGCCAGACCTTGTCTCAGAAAAATAAAATTTAATTTAATTTAATTTAAAAGATTTTACAAAGTAGAAGAAATTCATGTTTGATCAGGTAAAGACATAGAACTATGAATTCTTGGGAGTGAAAGCCATTTTGTAATTTCCTAGTGTGGAGAGAAGTGTTTTCCAAGTGACTGCAAAGACCCTGCATTTGTAAGTTCTTGCTGCATGCCAGACCCTTTATCATTGTATTAATTTTCACAAAAATCCTACAATATATGTATTAGTCTGTCCTCACATTGCTACAAAGAAATACCTGAGACTGGATAATCTATAAAGAAAAAAGTTTCATTGGCTCACGGTTCCACAGACTGTACAGGAAGAAGCATGATGCTGGCATCTGCTCAGCTTCTGGGAAAGCCTCAGGAAACTTACATTCATGGTGGACGGCAAAGGAGGAGCGAGGCAGCTCACATGATGGGAGCAGGAGCAAGAGAAGTGGAGAGGTGCCACACACTTTCAAACAACCAGATCTCACGGTAACTCACTCACTCACTCACTATTGAGAGAACAGAAGTCGGAAATCCACCCCAAGATCCAATCACCCCCTACCAGGCCCCACCTCCAACACTGGGGATTATATCTCCATGTGAGATTTGGGCAGGGACAACACTGAAACTACATCAATATAAATATTAATGTCTCCATTTTAGGTTAGAATAGATGACTTGCCTAAGGTTACAAGGATGTTAAATGGCAGACACTGGGATCCAAGTCTGCCTGACTCCAAAACTCATATTATCTTCCTCAGAACAAGGTCCTTCTTATCCTCTGGAGAATGCTGCTTAGCCTTTGAGACCCAACTCAAACAGTACTTCCAGAGGGAATAGCACTTTTCCTATTCCCTCCAAGAGAATTAATCTCACCACACTTTGTATTTACTCATGAGGTGAAAAACTATACAATTCATGTGAAACCTCCTTTCCCCATTAAAATGCAGGCTACTCAATAGAGCTCCATCTTAGACCTCCTTGTTGCTCTAGCACTGAACTGAGCACCTGGCATAAAACAGATATCCAATAAATATTTGGCAAATGAATACCTAGAATTTAAAGACTCCAAATTGCCACCAAGTAATATGATACCAATTCTTTTATGCTGTTATTTTTATTAGCCATGTGTATTTATTGAGGGCCAACTATGAGCCAGGTGGAGTTGCACTAGGTGTTGTGCCATCAACACATTTATACATTATGCCACTTAATCTTCACATTATTCCTTTAAAGTAAGATCCCCATTTTAGAGATGAAGCAAAAACCAGAAGCAAAAAAATGATGAAACTATTTGCTATTTGCACTTACGTAATAATGGTAAGACAATGATTATAATATCATGAATGAAGAGTCTATTTGTGGCAAATACAGAGCTAGGATTTAACATCCTTTAATTTTCACAACAAACCAATGAGGTAGGTGCTATCATGACATTTTGCAGATGAGAACACCAGGGGGCAGTTTTTCGAGATTACACAGCTAACAGGCACCATAACTATTTAAATTCATACTTTTGACTCCAAAGCCCACATTCTTTCCACTATACCAAGATCTCTTCTATATTATGCTGTTTAAGTCTGTCTTAAATACCTGAGAAATCTCCAATTGATTATTTAACCTACATTGGTTATATTTTACAAATGAGTCGGTAAGAATTAAAAATAACAGGTGTGGTAGGCAAAAGGAGGTCCAGGGATGTAGGCCTGACTCAACTAATTCAATCAGGTGTATTTTGTTGGACCCAAAATACCATATATATCTTTTGAACATAAAAAGCTGTGCCATGCTAATATTCTCTATCACTAAACTTTCTCATTCATTCATTCAATATTTCTGGAGTGTTTACCCACGCTAGACATACAGGATGTGAACAAGATCGACATGGTAACTATACTCATGAAACTTAGGTCTACTTAGTCTCACCAATAAGAAAAGATATAATTAAAAATTTAACAAGTGCTAGGAATGAAAATAATAGGATGAGGCTGGGAACGGTGGCTCACACCTGTAATCCCAGCACTTTGGGAGGCCAAGGCAGGCGGACTACGAGGTCAGGAGTTCAAGACCAGCCTGGCCAACATGGTGAAACCCAGTGTCTACTAAAATACAAAAAAAAAAAAGATTAGCCAGGCGTAGTGGTGCGCGCCTGTACTCCCAGCTACTAGGGAGCCTGAGGCAGGAGAATTGCTTGAACCCGGGAGGCGGAGGTTGCAGTGAGCTGAGACGGCACCACTGCACTCCTGGGCGACAGAGCAAGACTCTGTCTCAAAAAAAAACAAAAAGAAAGAAAGAAAATAATAGGATGTTATGAGAAAGAATAATCAGGTAGTCAGGGAAAATGGCCCAAGGGATTAAAAAATAATAAAATAACCCGCCTTGCAAAGAGTGGTAAAAAGAGGGTGCTAGGCAGAAATATGGGGGGAAAAAATGTATGATGGTCATAAAACCAGAAAGTCTGGGCTGGGCTGAGAAATTCAAAGAGGCTGGCAGTAAGCTTGGAGAGTAAGTGTTGCAGATGCACATCAGAAGAGATTAGGAAGAGCTTTGCAGATCACGGCAAGTATTTGTATTTCACTCTAAATTAAACAGAAAACCCAGGAAGGGTTTTAGGCAGATAAATGGCATTATTTAGTTTCTGTATTTAAGTCACCATTTAGGTTACTGGGGGAGGCTGCCCTGAAGTGGATCAGAAGTAAAAGGCAGAGATACCAGCTAGGAAGCTGTTGCAGTGAGCCAGGTGAGAAGAGAGGGCCACCTGGACCAGGTAGAAGCAGTACAGGTGAAAAAAATCAGACACTTCCAAATCTTCCTCAAGATTTGATACATTATTGGCTGGGCACGGTGGCTCACACCCGTAATCCCAGCACTTTGGGAGGCCGAGGCGGGTGGATCATGAGGTCAAGAGATCGAGACCATCCTGGCCAACATGGTGAAACCCCGTCTCTACTAAAAATACAAAAATTAGCCAGGCGTAGTGGTGCACACCTGTAGTCCCAGCTACTCAGGACACTGAGGCAGGAGAATCACTTGAATCCGGAAGGTGGAGGTTGCAGTGAGTTGAGATCACGCCACTGCACTCCAGCCTGGGTGACAGAGCGAGACTCCATCTCAAAAAAAAAGATTTGATACATTATCTAGCCAGGCATGGTGGCAGGTACCTGTAGTCTCAGCTACCCGAAAGGCTGAGGCAGGAGAATCGCTGAACCCAGGAGGTGGAGGTTGCAGTGAGCCGAGATCGAGATCGTACCACTGCACTCCAGCCTAGGCGAGAGAGCAAGACTCCGTTTCAAAACAAAATAAAATATTTGATCCATTATCACTGAGCTCCTTGGCATTAAAAAATCAATTGCATTGAAGGGAACATGAAAGTTTCAAAGGTACTAATAATGTACTCTTTCCTAAGCAGAGTGGTAGGTACAAAGGTTTTTGTTTTATTATTCTTTAATACTAAACATATACATTATACATTACTTATATTCTTTTGTAAGCAGAACATATTTCATAATAAGACATTTAAAAATATCAATGCTATGGGTTTTAAATGACGAATATCTTAGAACACTCAGATCTAACAGTCTTGTCATTTCAGGCAGGCTTTATAAATCCCTCAGTTTGACCTTTCAATCAGGACAATGAAGCTCTTCACCAGCTCAAATTCTAATGAAACAGGTATATTCTAAGTCCAGGTTAACTGTAATAACAAGAAAACTAAGTTAAATTTAAAATCTGAAATTTGACAGTGTTAACACCTTAAATGTCAGTGAAGATCAGTCATGAATTTGTCAACCAGGCATAGAATGCAGACTTTTAAAATTATTGTCTATTATCCTAGTTAATGAATCAAAAACATAGAATGACACCCACAAATGTTTATTAAAGAGTTATTGATAATATTTTTAAAATTCTAAACAACCTGTGTAAAACCAACAGAATGGTTCTGTAAATTATGTTATACTCACACAATCAGCCATTACAAAAGGATTAAAAATTAATGCCATGACAAAATGATTAATATTGTAATATTAAGTGAAAAACTTATTGTATTGTATAATATTGTATATTGTTGTATAATATTGTATAATATTGTAATATTAAGTGAAAAACTAAGATATATAGATAGCCAATTGCCTATAAGGAAAGAAAGAAAAGAGACTACGAGGGGCATAAAGCGGATTTTATCAGCAAAATTTTCAAGGTAAGAAATATCTTGGGTCACAGGTAACACCAAGGGGGAATTTTATTTTATCCTTCACATCATTTTGTATTTTTTATATTTCCTACAATGGGTGTGTTTATTACTTTTAAATCGCTGCACTTTCCTTGCAAATAAAGCAAAGCAACCTACATGCAAAAAGGAAGCTATTTGCATTCAGAAATCTCAGTTTTTAAAATAAATTCTTGACTATTTTCGGATAAGAAACCCTCCAATTTAGAAATCTTTATATAGAAACATGAACAGTTATAATGTTGCCTAAAAGGATATTAAGCAAGAAAGCCTTGATATTCAAAGTGGCTGGATTGGAACACCAACAAATTAAATCAATCTGGTCGGTTAGCAAAAATTAAGTCCTCCTCTATTCAACCACCTATTTAGCAAACATCTACACAGTGCCTTCTGGGATGGCAGGATACCAATCTGACAAGGAGGACACAGAGAATCAGAAGTCAATCTGTCAATAAGGTGTTTATTATTCCTGGCTGGAGAAAGAGTAGGTAATGCAAAGACACCAGGAACAAATGAGCAAGTAAATAATCCACATGCAGATGCCAAAGAAGGGCAAAGGAAGAGGAAAGGCCTCTAAACGCTGTACGGAGGAACTTCACTGGATGAGGAAGACTCTCAGATACCCAAGATGACTGCCAAAGGGGACATGTAGCCAATGTCTCCTCAGTGAAAGCAGTGGTAACATCATGTCAAGAAAAGAGGCAAGGCCTTTCACATGAAAGCAGCCATCATGGCGGCCAGCACTCCTGACTCCTGATGTGGACCTACTCGCTCTCATTTAGCTTAAGTTCTCTCTGTAGAGTGCCTAATGAATGATTATTATGTTAACAGATAGAAGACAAAACATAAGTGGCACCTCTAATTGATATAACCAATAACTCTCAGTTAATGACATTATTTAAAAGTTTTAACATACCACGGGGAAGAACAATACAAGATATAAAATGGCACAGTATAATTCTGAGTGCAACCATGCAAAAAAAAGTATCATTTAAATCAGAGATTATTCATTTACCATATATTCTTAGCATAAGGAAAGTATATTCATTTAAAAAGTATGAACCCTATGAGTATTGTTTTAATGCTATGTGTCTTTTTAGAAGCCAAAAATAAACAACGTTTATAAAAACATTGTTTTAAACCAAAGGCTGTTAAAAAAAGAAAAAAATCACACAGATCACAAATAAGTAACAATTTTTTAAAAGCAATTCAACATTTTAAATTTTTGCCTCCAAAGTATTATATCACATCGATCAGAATACCAGACTACCCTTTTTATTTTCCTTTCTGGTTATGCCCTTAAAAACACTGTGATGCTTCTAAGAGCTTTAAACTTGTAAATAACCCCTCCCAGAAGCGCAAATCTCCATATCTTAATATCATGAAAGCTGGAACTGTAAAATAAAATCTGTTAGCAGCTGAAATCTTAATGAGGTTCTACAAAGAAGAGGCTTTTCTGCAATGACTCAATGCATGGAAACAGTTGAGTAATTATAAATGCATGGGCTGAATGTGAGTTGGCAAATATAATACCACAGAATGTACCCAGAACTAGGGTTGTCCCAGTTCAAATGAGACTATATTCCTTTACCAGTACAGGCAAACAACTAACCTGAAATGTCTTTGGCTAAGAGATAGGTGTGAGCCCATAAAATTATGTCCCTTGACTCCTCATTTACATGGTGACAATCTGTTCTGGCCCACCAGCAGCCTGTTCAACAACAAAGCACTTCAGAAAGAGCTCTGCATAATATTGGTTTCATCAGACATAATAGAAGCCAATGACAAATGGACTTAAGTGGTGGTTCTCAAAACTTGGGGACATGAGACTCCCCCATAAAGAACTTGAGAAAAATGAAGATTCTGGGATCTACCACCAGGGGACCCAATTCACTAGGTTTATATGAGCCCAGGAATCTGCACTTAAATAAGCACCCTCCAGCCAAGCAGGCTGACCCAGGGAAATACAAGACTAGGGTGTGTGCCCTGGAGGGAAATAGAGAAAGGCTGGAGGGCAAATGCAAATGATGGGTGGAGAAAAGGAGCTGCATTTTTTGGGAGGGTGTATGGGGAGTACTCCATCACTATCACTTTTTCAGGGAAAAGGAAAGCAGTTTCCTCAAAAGTGTTCTCTGAACCTTCACACATATAACTGTAAACTTAGAACATGTCCTAGAAATATTTCAGTACAATTATTCATGGTAAAGAAATCAAACTCCACATGCTTATTTCTGGTTATACATAGTTTTTTAAAAGAAAAAAAAAAGAAATAAAAAAGCTTCAGGGCCAAACTCTCTCAAATCCATTCTTATTTAGAAATTCCAAAAATTTAGGAATGCTTGATTATATGAATATTGCATGGGTCAAGGTAAGTGGAGTGGGTCTTCATTCAGTCCATGGGTTCTAGACTCACAGATTCAACAACCCTGGATTAAAAATTTTAAGTAAATAATAATAATGCAACAATAGAAAATACAAATAAAAATACAGTATAACACTTACATAGCATTTACATTGTATTAGATATTATAAGCAATCTAGAGATGATTATTTAAAGTATACAGGAGGAGGTGAGGAGGTAATAGGCAAACACTATGCCCTTTTATGTAAGATGGACTTGAGCATCCTTGATATGTTGATATTCAAATGAGTCCTGGAACCAATCCCCCTGGACACAAAAGGATGATTCTATTATTATTATTCTCTGCTTACCATAGATAAAAACCAGGCAGAGTCTTTATAATTAACACACCTAAACATGGTAGAAAGTTAAAATGGAAACACTGTGAAACCTTATAGTTTTATAATTTTGTTTCCACAATTTTTATTTTTCCCTAAATCTATTAAATTCCAAGCCCTATATGTTAATATGTTTCATTTTTACAATGTGAGATAAGCCACAGTGAAATATCTAACTTTGTGAGAAAGCCCAGTGAAATATCAGCATTTTCCACGGATAATCTATCCCACTGGAAAAACAGGTTTCAACAGAGCCTTCTAAGAGCTGCAGGCTGCCCCCATAGTCATCTGGCTTACAGTACTCATCATGGAAGGCATAATATAATAAATACATTTATGAAGGTGAACTATGCTGGGCTTAAATCAGAAGAATAGACTTTTGAGAGACATGAGCCACAGGTTTCTCTGAGGTACCAAAGACCACTTCTTCTGAAAGGTACAATAAGGGCATTCTGAGAGGACGTATGTATTTTATAGTTTAGGAAATGACACTGAAAAGCTGAAAAAAAAATGGGTGTAATTCCATGGATGAAATCATGTTAGGGGAGATGGTTTAAAAGAGTTGTGAAGCTGTGGAAATATTCGTATGATCACAGTTATGAAAAAGAAGATAGCTGGGCATCATCATGAGAAATAATAGTAATAAGAGTAACATTCATTGTGTACAATGTCACTTATCATTAAAATAATATCTCAATTAATCCTTAAAACTGCCTTAAAGTAAGGAGGGTTCTTATCTTATTTTACACATGAAGTATAGAAAAGTTGGCTGGGTGTGGCGGCTCACACCTGTAATCCCAGCATCTTGGGAGGATGAGGTGGGCAGATCACTTGAGGTCAGGAGTTCAGGACCAACCTGGCCAACATGGTGAAACCTCATCTCTACCAAAAATACAAAAAAAAATCAGGAGGCTGAGGTAGGAGAATCGCTTGAACCCGGGAGGCAGAGGTTGCAGTGAACTGAAATGGCACCACTGTGCTCCAGCCTGGGTGACAGAGCAAGACTCCTGTCTCCCAAAAAAAAAAAAAAAAAAAAAAAGAGAGAGAGAGAGAAGAAAAGAAAGAAACATAGAAAAGTTAAGTAACTCCCTGAGGTCAGATTCCCTAATAAGAGGTGAGGCCAGGATCTGAAAGTTATCTCATAATCTTAATTAAGACTAGGTAACTATTGTTGAAAATGAAGCAGAGAAACAAGTAGGAATCTCTAAGAATCTTATCAAAGAGGTTACAGCCCTGGAGATCTAAGATAAGTGAAACCTCTAACTTTGACAAAGTTATTAAGTGAAGTCAGGAACTCAATGATGATCTAGAAAAACACAGGACAACTGCTTGTGGGAGATGATGTCATGTAAAAATATAAAGAAAGTGGAGGCAAAACTACCCAATTACCCACCTATTTCCATTTTATCTGCTAGATCAAAAGAAGTTTCAAACTGGAAATGCTAGAACAATGGCTAAGAAAGCCCTGGGAGCTAATATAGAAAATAAAATCATAAAAGAACATCTGGATGCAGTAAATGAGTATAAACCTACTGGCCTAGAGATTCACATCCCAGGGTATGGGAGGAATGCATAGAAGCGATATCTGATGGTAAAAATAAATAAATAAATAAAATCATGAACAAACAAATTCCAGAACAAGTAATATTTTCACTCAAAGTTCAAAAATTAAAAAGTAAAAAAGTTCAGTCCACAGATGTAATCCCAAACCATGATCCTGTCCTTTTATCAGACTTACAGGAACAGCAAAAATACGTGAGAAAGCCTTTCATGATAACCTTGGACCTGACAGGGTAGTTCCATAGTTTGTGCCTTGTTGAATAACTAATCTTAAAATTAATTGCCTGAAAGGTGGTTTTCAGGGTTACACACTGAGTACTATCGTGGGCCCCGCCTATTCAACATTTTACCAATGATTTGGGTGAAGACGCTTATAAAATCTGTAGATTTTGCAAGGTTAATATAGTTGATAATATGATTTAGATTCAAAAGGATGGGCTATAACACTTGACTATATAAAATGGAATAAGAATGTATTAAATTATTTTTAAAATTATATATGTATACACATAATTTTTGACCTTGCATAAATTTATGTGAAATAGGAAACAAAAATAAGACAAACTATTACATTGAGGTGACTTAATATAAGCCACTATTGTGAACATCTGCTAAAACAAATTAATGCATTTATAGAAAGTCAAGACCACAATGAGGTAATGAGATAAGTTCGTGTCAGAGGGACCATGAGCAACCAGATACAAGGGGGATATACTAGCTTGGTGCAAAAGTAATTGCGATTTTTGCCATTGAAAGGGTAAAAACCGCAATTACTTTTGCAACAACTTAATACAACATGAAAGGAGAGAAAAGAGACCAAATGTATACAAAGACTCCTGTGGTTGTTTAGTCCACAAAAAAAATAAAATAAAGAGTCTTAGGGAGGGCATGATCTTAGTTTCCAAATATCTGAGTTGTAGAAAAAGAACTATATCAGTATACTTTCAAGATGATTTCCTTTACAATCCCTAGAAATAGTAAAACAAGAGCAAATGGTGATGTCTACAGCCTCACCAAAAAGTGAGCTCCTCATCTCTGGAAGTAGCCAAGTGAAGGCTGGATCAAGCTCTACCAGGGAAGTCATGGAGGAGAGCACTGAACATAATGAGGGAGTGGGAAAAGATATATTAATTATGTTTTATGGCTCTACGATAATCCCAACAGGCATCTAGTTTTTCTCTTTTTCACAGACACTCCTATACACTACTCAGCTATGTTATTTTAATGGTGATCTATACTTCAGTAGAGGGGAGGGTATGATGATATAAAACAGAAATTAAATAATAATTAGAAAGCTGAATTTAGATCATGTGCAAACCTCCAACATTTTCTTTTTTCTTTTTCTTTTTTTTTTTTTTTTTGAGATGGAGTTTCACTCTTGTTGTGCAGGCTAGAGTACAATGGCGCCATCTCAGCTCACCACAACCTCCGCCTCCTGGGTTCAAGCAATTCTCCTGCCTCAGCCTTCCTGAGTAGCTGGAATTACAGGCATGCGCCACCACGCCTGGCTAATTTTGTATTTTTAGTAGAGACAGGGTTTCTCCATGTTGGTCAGGCTGGTCTCGAACTCCGGACCTCAGGTGATCCTCCCGCCTTGGCCTCCCAAAGTGCTGGGATTACAGGCGTAAGCCACTGCGCCTGGCCGCAAACCTCCAACATTTTCTAGAGCAATACTTGGCTGTAAGATATTGCATAGTTAATACGACTTCACTGAAGGAATAGCTTTTTCCATGGACAAGATGGTGAATTAACATTTTTATCATGGCTAAAGTATACTGCCTACTTTATATTTTCAACGCCTTACTTTAAAAAAAACCAAGACAAGTTTTGTTTTTTTTTGTTTTTTTTTTTTGTTGTTTTGTTTTCTATACCATGGTGTCATAACACCACTTACAACAAATGCCAAGTCTTTCTGAAGGAGGAATCTTTACTTGAAATATGCAAGCACTATTTAGCATTGTTTTGTTTTTAAAGATTGGTCACAGTGTGAATGCCCTTCCTACTGCAGGGGATAATGTTAAGAAATTTAACTTGAAAAGAGTTTCTAGCTCATCTTCACAATGTAATGATACTCCTGCTAAGTCTGGATTTAATTACAAATCAACAAAGAATGAGGAAGGGAGGAAGTTCAACATGGCTCCCCATCACTCCATCACTGCCCCCCACCATCACTGACTTTTTTTCTTTCTTTTGGTCTGTGTACATCACAGCCCAGAGTGATTAATAACCCGTGCAAACAGACTATTCTAGAGATCACAAACTGCCTTTTTCTGTGTGTGTTAGTTTAGTAGTTGAGGCTATTTGAAGGATCTTAAAAGCACTACAGAATAAAACCTTTGTTTAAAGGAATATCGGGCACAGATTCTTCTCCCTGCTCCTCCTCACAGAAACTTAAGCAGAACTCCTTGAACTCTGACCTGAAAGGACACTTGGGTCAGCCACATCTAATCCTAGACTCTGAGATTAGTTTAATGATATTTGAGGCAGCTGGGATGAACCCAGCTAAATTCTGTGTGCTAAATTCTGTGGCCACATTGTAAAATGAGTCATTGTTCCTCGGGGAGAGTCTTCTTGTCTCAATTGGTATTTGAGTTAAACTGATATTACTGATCACCTATTCCTCAGTACAGATAACTTCACAATTAGAACAGGAGTATATTTGTGCCTCATTGATCAGAACTCCATATTTTCCAGTATCATCTGCAAACCTTGCTTCTTCGCAAAAAATTGAACAAAGAATGCTGGCAATTAATGTCTTTACCAATCTCCAATCTTGAGGTGAGACCACAACTCTGAAACGTTGCCCTCCCAGCGCACGCTACTATAACTTTATGGAATATTTAGACTGCAGTTCAAGAAGAATGAATGCTCCATTATTTTAACAGTCTGCTCAGGGTGGTCACTCTATTTTTTAACGCAATGTACTACACAGGAATGACATCATAAGGGTATCATAAAAGCAAGTGTTAAAACCTATGATGAATTTTCCTATTATAACTAAGCAGCTAATGGTGTAAAAGTAGATCAAAACATACACTTATGGTCTGGTAAAACATTTACATTCACCTTTGTAAATATAAAAATAAAGTTTTTTTAAAAACCATAAAATTCCCTTCTGCCTCTTACTTCTAAAGCTCCATTAGTGATCACAGACACCTGGAATTTTTTTTTTCCTAATTAAAGAAGCCCAAGTAGTAATTGCTAATAAATGGCATTTATTAATCTTGGGTAGTTTCTTTCTTATGATAAGGATCTCATTTGGACAATACTACTATGTATCAAATACAAATCACACTGAATCATTTACTCTCCTCTGCCACATACATTCCATTTTCATTCTCTAACAAAGCTTCCTTTGCCACCTGTGACGGGTTCTTTCCAAGTCACTATGTCCAGAAAAAAAAAAAAACAATTCACCTCTTTGTCCTCCCACTCTCACTTAAAACTTAACTCCATCCTTACAAGTAGAATGTACCATCCAGAAACTCGCCAAGTACATCTATGCATGACGATCCCCCTTAACTTTCCTTGCTTATATCTACCTTCAAACAAGAAGTGAAAAAGAGGGAGAGAGTATTACCACTAATTGACTATTGCTCTATTTATTAACATTTTTTCAACAAATACTATTTTAATATGAATACCTACCATGTTCTAGGAACTATGCTATGAACATTGTTTGGATGTCATTTTCTCCTCACAACATTATGAGGGTAGATGTTATTTTTATTTACAGATAAACTGAAGTTCATGGAGGTCAACATACACACCCAATGTCACAAAACAAGCAAGTGACAGAGTCAAGGTATGAATCCCTACTGTGTGACTCCAAAGCTAGTGCTTTCACCACTATAATGGTTATAGTGCAGTCTGGACTGTATGGCAAGTCGTAGGTGTGGACAGGACTAGTTCCTAGACTAGAACAACTCACAGAACAGGGAGAAAAGAGATAAGTAAACAGATAAATGATAACCCACTGTGTTAACTACTGTTACAAAGATAAGTGTTATAGGGGCATAAAGAAGAAAGTAACTAATGCTATTTGGTGAACAGTGGGATAGGGGGATGATTCTCCCAGGCTGATAACCTCAATTGTAATTGAATCTTAAGTTTCTCAGGTGAACTGAAGAGGGGGAAGCATTTCAGAAAACGCCTAAGGACAGAGATTCAAGAAAAAATATGGGGCATCTGACAAACTACAGCAAATTCAGCTCTGAAGGAGGGTGGGGAGTGCGAGGAGTCACATGGTTGAAGGGAATGAAAAGGAAGACCAGAGCCTGACTGCCAGGCCCAAAATCTGATGAATAGAAAAGCACTGTTGACTGGGGAGTGTGAAGCTATTTGAAGCAAATGAGAGCTAGATTGTAAGGACACAGTGATGCACACTTGGAAAATATTTAACAAGGAGGATATAAAATATGGTGGTAGCCTCAGTCAGGAAGCAAATACTAAGAATTCTTGGTTTTGTCTGCAGTAGTCCTGACTGAGCACTTCTGTATTACAAACAGAAGAAGCCAATGAAGAGTGAGAAATAGAAGATACAAGAATTCTGGGGACAAATGATGAAGCATAACCCCAAATAAAGCTGAGAGAGTCAGCAATGGAAGGAGCAAGGAGAGAGGCTGCCCTTGGGCAGGGGAAGGAACCCCTCACCACACGCCCCTCCTGAATGCACAGCACACAAAGACTAAAGTGTCTGCTTCAGCGTGGCATTACTTTGTCTTCTGTGCTGTTCTTTATTTTTTCTATGTGTCTTTGTCTTCTCTCCCCAACTAGGTAATAAGTCCCCCAAAGGTAGTGGTCATATTTTCTATTTCTTTGTATCTCCCTCCATATTAAAACAATGTGGACACATATGAACCAGTCTTTTATCACAATGATTTGAGAAGGAAATCAGGCAAAAAAAAAACAAAAAACAAACAAACAAAAAAAACCTCCCTAATGGGGACAAGTCACAGATGAGAAATAAAAACTGTGTATCTTCACTTTGTAGGGAACAAACTGCCCCAGATGAAACTGTAAAATCCATGGAGAATGTAGCTAACTATTTATCAGGAAAGGAGTGTAATAAGTTGTCACATCATAAATAATCCTGTTAGAGCAGGGGCTTAGGGATGAATCTGTTATCTCTTATTTCTTTTACAGTAAATAAACGCAAGTACTGTTTAGTTGGTAACAGAAAACACCAGTGCCAAGGAATATTACAGAATTTTTTTTAGCTAATATATTTCAAATTAATACATGAAATATGTTTGCTAGTTCTTTGGTTCCTCAGGAGAAAACATTTTTTAATAAAATGTATATCTTCTCATAATCTATATGTTTATTTTTATAACTTACTCAGTGTTTAATCTGAAAATAGTACTCCGAAGCACATATGTAACCTTTTCTTAGCATCACAGCTTTTGGTTTACAGGCTTTGAAGTCCCCAATTTTATAGATAAGAAAACTGAGGTTCAAAGAAGTAGCTTCTCTCAACACATGCATGTTTAATAATGATGCCGGAGCTAAAGCCTGGTTTTCCTAACTCATTGTCCCATATTCTTTCATTAAACAAACCTAAAATGGAGACTGCTCTCTGAGATTATTTTCTCTGAATCTAATCAGGACTCCTTGCTGGCACTGTTAGCTTTCTGCCCCTCTGCTCTCTGCCTTCTCTGATTTCCCACGATAGATTCACAAATAAGCTGTGGCCAACAGTGCTCCTTACCTACCCAATATCCACTTTTCCTACTAGAGAGTCGCTTTTTTTTTTTTTTCTGAGCAGCATTGTGTCAAATAAAAAACTTGATTTCCCAGGCTCTCTAGTCCTGAGACTGAGATAAAGACAAAGTCTTAAGGAAGGCTGTCCATTCCAGAATAATAAAGGCAGAGCTTCACGAGAGGCATTTGGCCTTCTGCTCTTCTTTCCCTACCCTCTTCCTGCCTGGAATCTCAACTGGGTATCTGGAGATCCAGCAGCCATTTTTCAATCTAAGAGATGCCAGAAGATAGCCAGAGCCCAGGTCCCTGGCGGCATTGTGAAGATGCTGCACTGGACACCTACATGAGACAAATAAAACTCCTGTTTGGTTAAGCTGCTGTTGAAGAGTTTCTGCTACATATAGTCACTTGCAATCTTAAATGATTAATACCTAAGCTAACATTTTAATAAGGACTGACATATTCCTAACATGTCACCCCACTGACTCAAACCCTTTCAGTGGTGGTCTCAAGCAGGAGACCACTAAATAAAACATTAACTTTTTAGTTTGGCATCCAAGGTACTTTACAATAGATTCTAGTTCTGATACCTCTTAAACATATCCTGCATACCAGCCAAGCAGAATTCACTGCCAACTGTCTGTCTCACCTTCTCTCTGCCCATCAAAATCTTGTAGTCTTGTCAAGGCCCCTCTCACACATCACCTCCCTCATCCATCTAAACTGATCCTTCCAATCTGATGAGATTTCTCCCTCTTTTGAATTTTCAAAGCAATTTTGTCTTCATGATAGCCACGGTACTTGTGTGCTCTCGTGGGCAAGGGCACCTTCGGGTCAGGGATCTTGTTGTACTGGTACGGGAACTCTCCTCTTTCCCCATCCACCCCCCACCAGGGCAATGCCCGATACACAGCAGATGATTAATAGTCACTTATTAAATTGAATTAATAAATACGTCCCCCTCTCCTAATGCATCTCTGACTGATCCGGAAAGAGTCCATGCCAGCACTCTAATGACTTAGGAGGGAGCTTGTGTGACAGCAGGAGTGAGCTGAGCTGCAGTTCAAACTGCTGTATTGTTTTGACACCAGAACAAGTGATAATGGGCTGTGACTCGGTGTGTCAAAGCGCTCACTCAAGACTCCGGTGCCAGCCTCTCCTGCTTGTCACGGGCCCCAGTCTGCAAAAGCCTTTCCTTTCGAAGCACCATGTGGCATCTTCTTCAGAAAAGCCTATAGCTGGTCACTCTTCTCCCCAAGGATCACAAACAAAACAATGACTGGGAGCAAGGTCTCACTGGGATCTGACTGCAACACTTGTCCCTCCAGGAATGATCGCTGGCACGTGGTAAGAGGGGGTGAATGGGCAGCAGGCTGTGACAGAGAGCCAGGACAAGGCAAAACGGCAGTCTTCCCATAAAGCAAAGGCCACCCCACATGCAGCACTGAAGAAGCATGAAGTTCAGGTTGCAAAACATCGGGGAAAATAAAAGAAGGAAAAGTTTATAGAATGAGTGCAACAGAGAATATGTAATTTAAATACAACCTAAAATACAAAACAACATAAGAATGAGCACCACAATTATGTGCGTATTAAAATATAGGACCTGAAGCAAGAAACGCTCTATCCTTCACAGTACAGACTTATAACACATACTTCACATATGTGTGACTACAAGCCCAAAAGGAAGAAGTTATCTTCAGGAAGAGAATAGTTGTAAGCTTGTTATCTGACCAGTGGCCATGGTCTCAAAGAAATAACCACTCAAAATGACTAAAACAAAGTAACTGTTGTACACAATTAATTGAAATGGAGACCAAGTCATAAATTAGTATAAATCTCCAAGAATAAATTGCTAATCATTAGCCATATAAATCATTTAAAGTGCTATATAGTATTGTTTTAACTTATTAGCTGCTATGTATAATATCATGTTTAAAATTGTATTGCTATAAGAAGAATTTAATACCAATAGTGCATCCTGGATAAAACATAACTGAGTTTACATTAAGATAACATATATGGATATCCAAATTACATTAGAATACTGCAGATGAGCTATTTAATTTGATGGAAAAGTGAATACTTCATTCATCAGAAGTTTGATTAAATAACTAAATCCCTGATTTATCCAATGAGGTTGTGCCTGGTGAGTGACCTGTGGCCCATCACCTCTCTAATGCCTTCCCACAAGGGTCTACTGTGGCCACACAAAGCTCTACGATTAGAAGCTAGATCTGGGGCACCTGCACTGTGACCCTCCTGGCCCGGCCCTTCTCTTTCCTGGCATGATGCTCCACCCTGCTCTCCAAGACTTCTGCGAGTATCCTCCAGGGCCAGTAACACTCCATGTGAGCTGTCCTTCTCTGTAAGGTTGTCCTCAGCCCCACCAAGTCTGTGTGCCAACTTGTAGCATCATCATTGCCCTCACTGCCACTGCCAAGGGCCACAGGGTAGAGAGGTGGCTGTCAAAGGCATAGGCCTCAGCAGGGGTGAGTACAAAGGAAAGGAAAAGTAGAACTACTGGATCCAAGACTCAGCAGAAGTTACATTACATTATTTCGCACAAGGACTATTATATTTCTATTTTAGAGTGTTACAGTTATTTCCATACAGGTGTGGTTCTATTATACCAAAGGAGGTTATTTTGTTTATGATCTAGTGGATTATACTTTGTAGGAAACTGAATGAATTTTAAAAATATACAATTTTGAAAACATTATGTACAAATCTATGAATGGGTAATTATCAAACAGACTATCCACTAATAATTATATTTGACCTTGAGGTACACCACACAATTTTTGATACAGATTTACCTTCGTAATTACACTTTTCTTAGAGTATTATTGGCTTTCAGTTGGTAATTCTAATATTAAAATAAACACACACCAAAAACACAGGGGGACCACACATCTACTAGTTGGCAGGAGAGAGGTCTTCTTCAAATGCTATGTTTACCACAGGTAATTCATGTTTAATTTTTTTTAAGAATAGAATCTGCTCAAAAATCAGGAAGACAGGAGGGGTTTAAATACTAACAAAAGGGAGAGAAACAGTAAAGTAGAAGACTGGAGAGGTGAAGAAAAAGTCAATAAATCAGAATAAATTAAACTACTACTTTTGAATTCCCCTCCATGTCATTTCTTACTGCCTTGTTTACAGGCTAATTTCATTATGCTGGAACACAACTGACTATAACATAACATGGGCCAAGCGCGGTGACTCACGCCTGTAATCCCAGCACTTTGGGAGGCTGAGGCAGGTGGATCATGACGTCAGGAGATCGAGACCATCCTGGCTAACATGGTGAAACCCTATCTCTACTAAAAATACAAAATATTAGCCGGGTATGGTGGCAGGTGCCTGTAGTCCCAGCTACTCAGGAGGCTGAGGCAGGAGAATGGCGTGAACCTGGGAGGCGGAGCTTGCAGTGAGCGGAGATCACGCCACTGCACTCCGGCCTGGGGGACAGAGTGAGACTCCGTCTCACACACACACACACACACACACACACTCACAAAAAAAAAAAAACATAACATGACCTGCTGTCTTTAGGTGTGCTGTGCGCTTAAATCATATAAATATCACCATTTACTTTTTTTTTTAAGCCATGATCATTTAGGCCAGGTAAAAGTGCACCAAAATACTATAATTCGGCATGAAGCTACCTCCTGTGAAATGCTCTAGGAGAGAGCATAAAAAGGAACCATGATTCAAGGGTGACAAGTTCAGTTCTCATTACATTCAAATTTTCCAGGATACAAATACCTACTGACAGCGCATCCCCAGAGGAAATCATTTACATCCCTTCTGCTCCACATAGTCCCAGATGTGCTTTGAGGCAGTTCCACAAGTGGAACCACTTGAGAAGAAGAGAAAAGATATGAGCAACTATTTCAGAGGAGGAATGGAAGGGAAAATCATCTGTTTTCTCAGCACGACTGTGGGAAGAGTTGGATTAAATAAAATGGCTTCACTGTAGTCAAGTTGCATTTGTACTGAGGTAACTCAATATTTAGAACTTTAAGAAGAAAAACCAAGGAACAGAAAAAAAATTTGTCCCGAGACTATAACTCACTAATTACAAAGCTATCAGTGAATATTTAAAGTTTCATTTGTCATTAGTTAAGGATATTTCATCATTTAAAATACACAATTTTAACCAGATGATGGGGGTGGAAGTTTTATTATATTGTCAGCCTGTGTAAATATTTAAGTACTCTGAAGAAAAGGGGAAAGAAGCAATGTAGTGCAGAACAACTTATCCACAAAAAAGAAAATAACATTCTTCTAAGTTGACGCAGTCATGGAATAGGATATTGTCAATTTAAAAACATGAATACCAGAAGACCTAGTCTTCCTATACCTTAAGAAAATTTAAGATTGGTACTTCACATCCAGTATCTCAGAATGAGGGCTCATATGAATTGAAGCTACAGAAAACAAAAGAAATTGACACACTGTATCTGGCTTCTGCATTGTAAAGTAATAATAACAACAACTGGAATCATAATAGCAACTAACATGATTCAGCCCTTACCCTGTGTCAAGGGCAATGTAAAGCACTTTATTTGGATTGTTTCATTTAATCTTCCTAACAACCCTACAAGGGGGGAATTATAATTACTATCCTGATTTCATAGAAGAGGAAACTGAGGCAGAGAATGGCAGAGCTGGGAAGTGGGGAGTACCAAGATGAAAGGCCCGGCAGTCAGAGTCCACAACGCCTAACCACTGCACTATACTACAATGCCCTCAGTCAGAACCAGATTGTAAAAGACACAGAACTAGAGGGCCAACGATCTGTTAAGTGAGCGAAGTCATCGTGATCAATTGCTTATCCACTTCTTAGGGGAAAGAAACTAGTCAATCAATTTGTTCTTCACCATCTACGTTTCACTATATTTAAAATTAAAAGGAAATTATTTTAAAAACTAATGTAAAATGTGAAATTTTTTCACATTTTATTAGTTTATTAGTTTTATTTTAAAAACTAATGTAAAATGTGAATTTATTTTCAAATCTTAACCTGGTTTGCTTCTACATCCAAACATTTTTGAACAATTCGATTTGTTTGATTTGGTTTAGTAAATTTTAACTCTTATTAAATAAACACTTTCAGTCAATGTTTTGTTACACGTAATAGAAAATGTACCCAAAAAGAAAGCATTACATAAAGCATCTAATACAAGTCTTAGTTATATAGAATAATGCCCCCTGTGTGTGAGAATTCATCAGGCTGGAATCAGATGCAAAAGAGACTATGATCTGCTGTACGGAGTTCCTTTTTTCCCTCTTTGACCCAAAGATCTGGTCTCCACTCCCATTCCTGCCCACTCATTACAAATCAAATGTCATCGATCCCAAAAGGCATCGAGTGAGTGATTCTGGGCAGCTCAGTGAGAAACCCATCACTGCAGAGCAAAACCAACACGATACAGTGCCACTGGTAATCGACCCACATCAGCTCTCTCCCACACAGACAACCATGCTCTCGTTTTCCCAGAATCACCAGTACTACAAACAGAACTATTTTGGTTCCACACATTTCAAAGCCCTTTTAAAATTCAAGACAAACAAATGACTGTGGCAGCTTAGGGACACAGGTCCTTTGAGAAGTGCTTCAACTCACAACATCCAGATTTTGAGTCTTCACCTTCCACCACCACAGAGGCCTAGAACACACTGTTTTTAGGCCAGTGGGAAGTAAAAAGAATCCTTAGTCAGTTTTACTATGAATATATTACCCTTCAGCAGAAGTCAACACATATCTTCCAGGAAACTATTAAACGCACTAAGAGAGATAATTTTCTAAATGGCACCCCTAGTGCCCTGAAAATAATCCATTCTCCCCACAGAATAAAACAACTTATTTCTAAGGAGTAAGTTTATGCTAAAGATGGTCAATTAGAAAGATGTACCTGCATTCCATGACTTTAGAAGTTCAACCTTGGCTTTCTTGACAACATGTTTTTTAAAAATTTTAGCATGGGTTATAAATTACCTCGGGATGTCCATGTGAAAGCAGTGCCGCCTGGGAACGGTTCCTGTCATCTTGTAGCATACTCAGCTGCTCCCTCCGCACAAATGGCACTTGTAATGAAAACACCGCCATATATCTTGATTTGTCAGAGAACAAATCAGTTTTATCTGTTCATTTTGTGGCTTCATGTCATAGGTATTTCAGAAAACATAATTTATAATTCCTCATGCAATTATATATGAAATTAAATCATCTCACTTTTCCAGAAGCATCAAAGTATTTCAGATTAAGTAGAATGCATTTGTAATGTCTTTGAAGTTCTCTTCCTCTCTCCCTTCCTCCCAATCCACCCCCTGAAGAAAAAAATAAATAAATAAAGGAAAAGAGAGAGAAATATTTAGCATTTTAATGAGTTAATCTAGTTATATTAGGTCAGGCCTTACAGGGACTTTTATTCGTATTCTTAATGATAACCCACTATTACAACAATGTCTTAATCATGCCCTAGAGAGGCAGAGGGGTGTGGTGGCTAAGCCACTGTCTCAAGAAACAGAATGCCTGGGTTTGAACATTTAGGTCCTGGCTCCATCACTTACTTGCTGTGTACCCTGGTGTATGTCACTTAGCCCATCTGTGCCTCAGTTTCCTCAGCTGTTAAATGAAGATAATTATGCTTATGCCACACGAGGTTTGCGAACATTAAATGATTTAAGATGTGTAACACACTTAGAACAGTGCCTCACACATAGTAAGCTCTATGTTTCCTAGCATTATCATTAGCAACAATACCCATACCACTCTTTTTTTCTTGTTTTTAGGACTAAATGGACATAAGAATCTAGTGAGACTATGTCTTAAGGCATTCCAATAGGAGATGAGAAAAAAACATCCTACTGGTGGGTGCTTGTTTGGATGATAAATTGGTTATTTTAGGGAACTCCAAGACAATGTGGCCAGCATCCCTTATTGAGTACTAAGTGACACCTCAGTCTCCTGGTAGAATGTGCCACCCCAAATGTTTTAATCCCCTGATTTACAGCAGGGTTGGGCCTATTCCTTTTAATTTACATGGTTAAATTAATATCTGCCAAGAGACTCAGACAAATTCATAATCTTGTCATTAGTCACAACAGGAAATTCCCCCTTAATAAGATGGAAAAGCAACTGATGATCTTAATTGCATTAGTTTAAAGTGCAAATGGGTGCATTTTAATATCTAGTGGGGGTCACATGTAAAAAAGGAACATAGAAAATTATAATGTAATATGTTAAATCGATATCTCATTTGTATACTTATTGTATACTTAATTAATTATGAAACATTGGTTTCATAACTAATATTTCTTTCACATAAATTGATATTTTTGGTTACATGAATATATTTTAATAGATAATTTGAGTTCTATAAATGCTAGCCAATTATATCTATTATGAAAACCCAGGCAAATACTTACTGAAAACAAATACTCCTCTCTATCTTCGGACTACCAACATACTCACATAGGAAGAGAACGATCCCAGTATCTGAGGATAGGCCTCAGTATGAGCCGCATGACTCCAGAAATACACTCAGAAGGGAGACAATCAGAATGGAGCCAATGACACTATTAGAAAAAGTTCAGAGTAGGTACTCAAATAGGTTCCAGGTAGGACCATCTCATACTTGCTATGCTATAAGGAAGACTATGAAAAGAAGCTGGGTCACGTTAGAATTATACAATACAGAAGGGAGACAGAGAGATACTTATCTCTTTTCCATGCCCAGCAGGACCTGAGGTCCCATAGAAACAAACAAACAAAAAGGATTACAACCCATCACTCCAGCAAATATGGGAGATTTCATGATTTGTTCGACAAATTCCCTACCTCCAATAATGGGCTGTTCTCAAGCAATTCAAACATAGAAAAAAACCTTCCTTCAGAGTTTCCCCCAAAGACTCCTTCATAAAATCTCCATCCTACTGCACACAGCAAAAAACAGAGGCTAACAAATGGACAAACTGTCATCAGTTATTAATTCCTGGGCAAAGAAACATCTTAACACAGGACTGTCATCGTGCAACTAGTAAGCAGTCAGTAACCAACCCACACAATACTGCGTGTATGTTTTGTAAAGAGGAAAATGAACAAAATGTGGGTAAGAACAAGACAATTACAAAAACAAAATATGAAATCAATTAACTAAAGTTTCCTAACTGACACAATGTCTTTATAGCCTTCTTCCACATTAAAAACAAACGCTTAACTCTTTACCACAGACAAAGGTAAGAAAGCAAGCCAAATGAACATTAATGTCAAAAAAGTTTTTGTAAAAAAATCTGGCCTTGCACCTGCAATGAACAATGAAAATAAATTTATTTTCAAAGAACAACTGTATCTGCACATAAATGTTGACGTAAATTACTCTGATTGCCCAGCATGTGCTGGGTATAGTATCTGCACTTAACACTTCCTAATTTACTGACCATTCCTAAATCCTTCCATTAATAGATAATCAAGAGAAAACTAATGTTTCTCATTTGATTTGAAAATCCAAAGCTTCACGGTTACGTAGTATTAAAATTAATAATATAGACTATGGAAGGTATACATTATAATGTTAAGTAAGAACTAGAAGTGAAAATATTGCATACATCTGACCTCCACTATGTAAAAGTATGCATAGAACAATAACCAAAGGGAAGCAACCCAAATATTACCTATTTTTATCTCTAGAATGGTTGGTTCATGAGGGAATTTTGTCTACTACTTTTAAAAATTTTTAGTTTTTTTTTTGTAATTAACAAATATTATACTTTATAATTAGAAAAAACAAATTTAAATTTTAAAAGTTTATAAGGAGCTTATATATACAAATATACAAAAATAGGGTCTAACAAAACAGGTTCTTATAAAATGCCATCCATGATAGCAAGTTCAATTTTGTCATTTAAGCTCAAAACAAGCTCCCCACTCAATTTTAAAATACATATCTTCATTAAGTTATCAATTTGAACATGTCAACCTTTGGTTTATGCCTGTAAGGTATAATTACTATTCACTTGGATTCTAGACTCAATTGACAGATTAGAAATACAGTGCCACTAAATGGGATATTGGTTAAGTACACATTTTCTGAAGCCAGTTTTTGGTGTTGGTCAAGCTATTTGCCTCTCTGAGCCTCAGCCTCTTCATTGGTAAAATATGGACAATAATATTACATACTTCACAGGGTTATTATGAGCTTGAATGAGTTAGTAAATGTTAAGCCCTAGGACAGTGCCTGGTACATAAGAAGCACTCAATAAATATTAACAAATTTTATTATAGCCATAATATGTCTATTATGTAAAAGCTTCAATTTCCCTCACAAAAGCAAAACCATGACTTAATATAAGCTAATTGTAACAATGTTACATTTATCCTATTCCAAACATGAGTTAGTCCATGTAAGTAAATTTTTCAGATAATTCAGACAGCTGAACCTTAACCTTTTAAGTGTCCAATCATTTTAGTTTTAATCCTCAAAACATATTCAAAACCTGTCACTTTGTTCTGGTTAAGCAGCTTCTTTCCAGAAGTCTATATTTGCCAAAACCCTAGTTCTAGACGAAATGGAGAGAACAGGATCAAAATAAGCATAATATAATGTTAGGTCCTACCTAACATTTTATTACATATTGAGTTGCTTATTTTCCATCTCCCCTACATATAAGAATGTAAGTATCTTGAGGGCAGAGACATTATGTATTTGGTTCTTTGCTGTGTCTCAACACCTAGAACAACATCTAACACATAATAGACACTTGAAAAATATTTGTTAAATGAGTGAATAAAATATGATGCTAGAGAACCACAGCCTCCAGGTGTGCTCTTTTAAAGTTTCTTAGCTTTCCTTTCTGCAAAGTAAGAGTGGTAAAATTCAACCACCTATCTTTCAATAGTGCTCAAAAGACTAAAGATCTTAATTTTAAAACCTTTAAAGAAAGATATATCAGAAGTGCATGGAAAAATGTATGCATGGAAAGATTTTTTTCATGCACTTCTGATATATCTTTCATTGCAGATTATCTAACATAGGCCCCCTTTAAAGAAGTCTCTTCACCCCCTTAAGGAATCACCGTATTCATAGTAATAAAACAAGACATTTAGAATTGCTATTTATTACCATGGCTCTGGAGCATAGATTCTCAAGAAGAACCACCATTTGAAGTTGGTGAGGCTGGTGAGGGCTTTCAATCAAGAACAGGCTGCCCTCTTAGCTCAGCTCCCATGATGGTAGGCTTTTACCAGGGAGATTATTAGACCTGAGCAGCCAAATCGTTGACGGCCAAGGTTTTAAATGTTCTAGGAGATTTTCAGCATCCTATTCTCTGATTTATAAAACTGACAGAAAGAGTATCTTGGAAGC
This sequence comes from Pan paniscus, assembly GCF_029289425.2. NCBI lineage: Eukaryota > Metazoa > Chordata > Mammalia > Primates > Hominidae > Pan > Pan paniscus. The sequence goes on from NC_073262.2 coordinate 102,042,408, forward strand.
ATCTCTCTGCTGAGCGCAACCTGGAAGCTGAGGGGGACCTCTGCGCTGTCTGATTTGCATATAGCCTACAGCGATCTTTTCCAACTTGAGTAACAAGCTTGTAAAATAGTAGCACAGATTTGCTGTTCTGTCCTGAGTGATATTTCTTCAAACCAAAAAGAGGCAGACAGATAGAGGAAGAACCTTTGTGTTTTCTCTCACTGACATACAAATAATTTTGCCAAATACTGCTTTTGAGCAAGCAAGTGGCACGTGCTCTACAGCCTTGACTTAAGACCCTTTAGAGCTCTCAAAGCTGCCATCAAAAGAAACCTGCATTTCAAAGTGCTGGGTTTTAAATGCTCATCACAGTCACGCAAAATCTATCTGGCACCTAGGAAACCAACCTAAGGTGCCCAGCTGTGACCAAACAGCCAGCAGAATGTTCACTTTTCACCCCTGCCTCTCAAAACCACCACCGAGCTCTTCTTCTGTCATACTGTAAACAAAGGAAGTCCCTGACAGCTCTGGGTCCCACTTATATGCTAAGCTATTTGAACTAAGTAATAAACAAATTGAACACTTAATACTACAGAAATAAATGAATAGTTATGGAACTGGGATCCCATAGGAATGTAAAAATATAATAACACTGTATCTAAGAAAATCTGGACAAAGTATTAAAATGTAAAATATATACTAACATATGAAGTGAAAGACCTACAATTCTGAAATTTCACAATTTTGCAAATAACTGAAATTATAAGATTCAGATGATGAGAAATCTTTTCCATAGGAAAAAAAGACAAAATAGGAAGCAGGGAATTTCTTAAAAAGCATTTTAATATTACAAAATGCTCTATGGCCAAGACTTTTTTACTGTCCATTATGAATGCCAAAATAGACTTTACTTAGAGTTGGAAAATAATGGTATAGCATCAAAACTAGGAGTTATATCAATGGACAAGTTTAAATGTAAAGAATATATCAAAAAAGTAACAGCACTATTGAAAAATTTAAGTGCTTTAACGAATGTGTTTTTTACCAAATGAGTTCCTTGAATGAAATCTGTACTACATCTTCTTAAACCACAAACAAACCTAGCTATTCAGCAAACAACTCTATTTTGCACTTAAAATCTATAAGTTAGTAAAAGACAGCTATGCTTTAAAGGGGAGCAGAATAAAAAATTAAACATGATATATATCATATCAGAGTACCACAAATTTTAGGCTTGTAGGTTTCACACTTGAAACTCCTAGAAGCTATATATTTTAATGAGACATACCTTAATTATTAAATAAAGGTTGTATATATCTGTAGGTCAGTCTGTTTAACCTGGATCATTTTACGTGAATGTCTCAGATGACCAGTCCCTTCCAGGTCATGGGCATTAATGCCTAAGCTCTGGAGAAGAAGGACTTTAGGCAGTTTAAAAAATATATCAAAGTTAATTGCTACCATGGCCTATCATCCCAAGCAAAACAGATAACTGAAAACACTGCTAAATACTTTCCTCATCATGGAGGAAATAATAAGCTACATTTTTAAATGAATTTTTCCACTGATAGGATTTTTTTTAGTGGGCATTCAAGTAGAAAATGCAAGGTCAGAGGTAAAGTGAGATCGCACATTCATTTCTTGCCCTCAACAGCTTTTACCCCCAAGCACTACCTAGTCAACTGCTAGGTATCCCGAAAATCAAGTTAGAGTCTTCACCCTCTACAAATTAACATATAAACAATATTTCCATCAGCTGACCTTCATGTGAGCCATAATTATATATCTATATATGTTAAATACATATTTATGCCAACATAAACAAATATAAGGAATACAGAACTATAAATATTATATTAGATATTCAATCTTAACTATGTATTGGGATGAGGAAATAAGGTGAGCATTATTTTACCGCTGGCATTTAATTAGTATTTCAGGTTTCACTGCGTGCATATGAACATGCATATGTGCACACATACATATGTATGAATATTTAATTTTATATAGCAGAGGAGGACAAAGCATGGGGTCTGTTGAAGAATTGTGTTCTCCAAATAGTGTTTTACATTGCGGCCTATCCAGCTCTAATGAGGGCTGAGACATGGTTAACAGCAATTTGGGGTAGCATTTTCAGCTCTCTTTAGAGAGCCACAGAATTTTTTAAAAAGCAGCATGTCTGTTAAAAGTTAGCTCTAAGGCCTAAAATGTCTAAATACGTATATTTTTTCAACATTGCCCTTATAAAGAAAAAACTGCTGAAAGTCTCCCAAACATTTAGTGTTTAAAGAAGAAAAAGTAGAGAAAAGAGAGAGAGTGAAAGGAAGAAATAGAGAAAGCAAGACAAGATTAAACCATTTTAAAAGCTTTCTTCTTTTTTATTTATTTATTTATTTTTGAGATGCAGTCTTGCTCTGTTGCCCAGACTACAGTGCAGTGGCACAATCTCAGCTCACTATAACCTCCTCCTCCCGGGTTCAAGTGATTCTCCTGCCTCAGCCTCCACAGTAACTGGGATTACAGGTGTGCGCCACTGTGCCTGGCTAATTTTTGTATTTTTAGTAGAGACGGGGTTTGGCTGTCTGGTCATGTTGGCCAGGCTGGTCTCAAACTCCTGACCTCAGGTGCTCCACCCGCCTTGGCCTCCCAAAGTGCTGGGATTACAAGTGTCAGCCACCACGCCTGAACCATTTTAAACATTTTCAATAGGGAAAATGTCAAACTTTCAGAGCATGAAAAACCTTTTGACTCCAGACAACATATATCTTTTAGCCATTCTCTCTCAAAAAAAAAAAAAAGAAAAGAAAAGAAAAAGAAAGAAAAAGAAAAAAAGGTGAATTTCTGAATTCCTTTCCAAAATTATGACTGCACTTACTAATTATCTGACTGTCCATCTATTTATTTATTTAGAGACACAGTCTTTATTTAGAGACATCTATTTATTTAGAGACATCTATCTATTTATTTAGAGACAGAGTCTTTCTCTGTCGCCCAGGATGGAGTGCAGTGGCACTATCACTATCTTGGCTCACTGCAACCTCCACCTCCTGGGTTCAAGTGATTCTCCTGCCTCAGCCTCCTGCATAGCTGGAATTGATTACAGGCACCTGCCACCATGCCTGGCTAATTTTTGTATTTTTAGTAGAGACGGGGTTTTGCCATGTTCACCAGACTGGTCTCAAACCCCTGACCTCAAGGGATCTGCCCACCTCAGCCTCCCAAAGTGCTGGGATTACAGGAATGAGTCATCGTGCACAGCCACTAATTGTTTATTTAAAATCATAGTATTTGAAGGAATTTATAGGACTAGGATTTTCATTAAGTTTAGCAAACAAAAATTCTGAATTAAAGCAGCAAACCTAAGTTTCAGAAAAGAATTTTTTTAAGTGTGAAAGAATAGATAACCTATAGATTCAAAAAAAAAATTAAGGGACACATCAACCAAGTGCAATTTATAGATTTGTATGGCTCCTAATTTGAATAAGGCAACACTAAAAAAAAAATTACAAAATGATTAAGAAAATTTGAATCTTTACTGAATGTGAAATTAAAGAATTATCTTTTTTTAGGAGTTATGATAGTATTGTGGTTTATGTTTTCTAAGATAGTCTTTATCTTTTAGAGATATTTATTAAAATATTATGGATAAAATATAATATCTAAGATATACTTTGAAATAATCCAGTGGGGGAGGGGGTGAGAAGTGGGTAGGGAAAGAGAGGAGACAGGATTGGCCATGAATTTCTAATTGTTGATCCTAGATAAGGAGTTCATGAATATTTAATACACAAGTCTCTCAAATTTGTATATGTTGCATGTTTCCATAAAAAATGATTTTAGAGAATTTAAGAGCAGAGCATTTCAAACACTGAACCATTTAAACTGAAAGAATATTCATTTCTAACAATAAAATTGTCCTTGAAAGTAGCCTCTATATAAAGATCTTCCCAATAGTACACTGTAAAGAGATAGTACATTGAAAAATATATAATAAATGAATAATAAAGTGATAATAATAAAGGCATTCATTTTTTATAAAAATATCCTTGGTATTTTGGTTTTAAATCTTTTTTATTTTTGTCATTGTTTCCAGTTCATAGATGGAAATTCTGCTTTCTACATAACAATGCCTTCAAGCAGATGAGGTTCAGATCAACACTGACAAAACATTTGTAAGTTTGATAAGAAACTTCTAGATTAGGAATATGTTCTATTTTTGTATCAGGACTCATTTTGGTCACATAAGCAAGAATTATGTATTTGAAATGCTCAACCTACTATAGGCCCTCTACAAGTATTTAGTTTTAGAAGTTGGCTTCAGTACATGACAATTCTATGAGGTTTGGCTTTTTGTTTGCTTTTAAATTTTAACGAGGTCTGTCTCTGTTACTTCAAAAAAGTATCTATCTATTTCATCAAAGAAATGAAATATATAAACATCATTATCAAATATATATAATCAGCATGTATTTAGTAACCACCTAATCCAAAAAGTCCTACCTTTTAGGGCTTATGTCCAAAAGTAAAGAGCAAGTGCTGGCAATCAAACTGTTCACAGGACGGCTGTGTGGTTAAGGACCTTGACTCTAGAGATAGATCAATGGACTTCAGATTTCAGCTCTTCCACCCACTAGCCTGCGCCTCTGGGAAAATTACTCCCCTACCTTTCTTTGCCTCAGTTTCCTCTTCTGTGAAATGGGAAATGTATAACTTACTTCAAAAGTCTGTTATGAGAATTAAATGAGTTAGTACATGTAAATCTCTTAGAATAGTGCTCAACATATAGTAATTGCTCAGTTGTTACCATGCATTATATTAAAGCTCTAAGAATTGCCTGGGTATAGTGGCTCACACCTTTAATCCCAACACTTTGGGAGGCTGAAGCAGGAGAATCACCTGAGGCAACATAAGGATACTTCGTCTCTACAAAAAATAAAGTAAAAATTAGGCTGGGCATGGTGGCATGGCCACCCAGCTACTCAGGAGGCTGAGGCAGGAAGATTGCTTGAACCCAAAAGTTCAAGGCTGCAGTAAGCTATGATTGTGCCAATGCACTGCAGCCTGGGATACACATCAAGACTCTGTCTCAAAAAAAAAAAAAAAAAAAAAAAAAAAAGAAAGAAAGAAAAAAACCAACTCTAAGAAATCCCTTGGTTTATACATTACAGGGGCTCATTAACGATTTATTGATTCTTTTTTTAATCTTCCACTGAAAAAACAGAAATACATCTGTATCATGTCTAAATTTTCACATTTGTGGATAAATTAGGGATGAAGTGAACAGCTTATCAAAATTGGGGAATAAGACATAATTATCTTCCCATTTATTCAAAGAATTCATGAAGGAAATAAAATTTGATATTTACTTTTTTTATTAGAAAAAGAAGAAAATCCCACATAATCCCATCACCTACTCTGTTGATTATTTTAATACATTGCCTTCGTCCTTCTTCCATGCATATATGTGGAATTTTATATCACTGAGAATGTACTTGGCACCCTGCTTGATTCACATAACATTTATTAAAGACAACTTTTCTGTGTTTTAGAAACATTATTTAAATGACTGCATGAATGTAATTACTCCAATATAAATAAGAAACAGTGACAATTAATATACCCCTTCTTAAACATATAATTTTGACCTTAAAAAAAATCCAGTCAGAAAGGATTTTTGCTTATTTGCTAAGCATGTTTGTTTTAAAATAAAATTGTCGGCCAGGCACGGAGGCTCACGCCTGTAATCCCAACACTTTGGGAGGCCGAGGTGGGCGGATCACCTGAGGTCAGGAGTTCAAGACCAGCCTGGCCAACATGGTGAAACCCCATCTTTACTAAAAATACAAAAATTAGCCAGGCTTGGTGGCAGGCGCCTGTAATCCCAGCTATTTGGGAGCCTAAGGCAGGAGAATCACCTGAAACCAGCAGGCAGAGGTTGCAGTGAGCCAAGATCGCGCCCCTGCACTCCAGCCTGGGTGACAGAGCGAGACTCAGTCTCGAAATAAATTAATTAATTAAATTAATCAACAGTCAATTTTAAAATTTATTTTAAAATTAACAGAAAGTAGGGGAGAGATAAAATGCCCACTTACAAATTAAATCAAACAAGCACAGTGAGGCATTACCTTGCCATCACGGCTGCCTCCCAAAGCCCACCATTCACACTGCCAATATGAATGAATAGCTACTCAACCAGTGGACTCCAGAAATCTCTGGACAGTGTGGGGAGCTCCATGGCTACTGCCAAAAGCCTTATGGGGAAGAACTGAAAGGATGAAAAGGAAAGAAGAAAGAATAGTAAAGGGAGTGGTGAGTTTTAAGTTGGGAGAGTGGGGCAGTTCTCAGAATAGCAGCAGTACCCTGGATTAACATGCCTCTTTCAAAAGACTTTCAATGCAGAGACGTGTACTCACGGCCCATCATACATATAGTATAAAGTATGCTTGCCATTCATTAGACCTCAGTCCAGCTATTCTGGTAGAAGCAAAGGGCCTGCCAGCTTTCGGCTTTCTACATATGCAAAACAGCAAGTCTGATGAATCCTGCATTTCATATCCTTGAGAATCAGAGTTAACAGAATGTGTGTTGGGAAATGGAGGTTATGGGTCAGCTAGAAACACAGTTACCATGGTTTATGACAGTATCTTTTACACTATTCTCTCTTAGGTACTAATATCTAGCCTTCAAATAAAGGTTGTTTTAACACAGGGAAAGAAATCCCTAAACTCCATTTTAGTAGAATTTCTATCATTCTTTAGGAGCAAATATTCTTTCTTAATAAAAATTCAACTCACCTGGAGGGAATACCCTCTGAGAAAAAGAAACTGACTATCCTATGTTCACAAGATCATGGACCTGCTGCCCTGTCATTGGGACTTGAGGACTATTCCAAATAATGACATTGCTAACGTATCTCCTCCTTTACAGGCAATCTGAAATACTCTTCCAACTCAATTACTGACACTTTTTTCTGGTCACATCAAAATGAAAAATCATATTTCAAGAGTCTTGATTTTTAAGATGGCTAAAGCAACCCACTATCCTTGCAGTTTAGTTCTGCCCAACTTTTCCAGCATAGGAAAAAGAGATTCAAGAATACTGCCATTTCTCTGCTTTAAATGGATTTGCCAGGAAGTCCCTCAAGTCCTCATCTTGGAAGAATTACATAAACATGAAACAATCAACAAAGCCAAACAAAAATGAACAAAAAACTACCCCCATAAAACCTCATGCCTTCAGTCATCAAAAGTCATATTTTGTTCTACCTCCTTTTCTATCTTTTTCACACGCTGCTGTTTATCCAGCATATGAATTACCTGTCTTATCATGCATACTATTTGGTCTACAATAAACACGCAGCAAACAGCATACTTTTAATGATCTGAATGAAGACAATGATCTAATATATTTATTTCAAAGTAAACAATTCTAAGTTTTTCCATTTCCCCAAAACACAGATCAGCAGCCTAATTTAAAACAAACTGATTTTTTTCTTTGTGAGATTACAGTACGAGACTGAGTGATAAAATCTTTGCTTACCTATAAAATAAAGTATATCTGTACTCTAGAGCACCTTAAGAATATTGATTCGACTTATAAATAGTAGAATATTTAGCATTTTAGCCTTAATATTCAAAAACTTTGAGGAGGCAAATAATCACTTTTGACTTGTTCCCTGTTTAATAATCCTCCACTGTAGATGACATTTATTTGCTCATATATCTCACCTTGGTGAGTAGAATTCTTAGTCCAAATCCCTGAAAGGAATAGTGTGGCTCCCTAGTGCAAATTTCCTGAGAGCCTCTTCCCTCAGCATGTGCCAAGAATCAAATCTTGGCCACTTAGTGCTCTGTGTTCCACATGTGAGCTCACGACGCGCTGAAGGGCTGTGCTAACTGAGATGGATGGCCCTGTCAAACAGGAAGCTGGCACACCAGGGTGCAAGCAGTGGGATACAATGACCTTTACATTCAGAGAAAAATATCCCTAAAGTGGCATGAAAAGTTTGTGGGGGGAAGGGAAGGGAGATTCTTTTATTTCATTTAAGTACATAGCATGACATAAAAGCAATGGTGCCCAGTATGCAATTTGCTCAGGATCAAATCGTGAATCCCTCACACAAGAAGGAAAGTCGTTGGAAAAAGGAAATGAATCATCCTTTATCAGGCTGCTTTGAAAGCACTGGACTCTACGATTCAGCTATATCACTGTGCCCAGCCTGGCCAGCGCTCAGATTCAGACTGCGCTGGGATTCACAATTAACTAGTAGGGTACTACCTGCCCTGGGAAAACATTCCTAATTTCAATTAGGTTGCTTTCTTGATAGAACTAAAGTATAACTTAAATACTTAAAATATTTCCTAAAAAGCAATCATCTACTTACAGAATCAAATTCAAGAGCTTGGGAATTTAAATCCCTTGGTCACCACATCTGTAACTTTATATCAATGTTTAATCTCTCACAGTATCCTTATTGGTACAAATGAGGCTCTGACTGATAGTTCTTAGGAATTATATGAAGAGAAACTCATTTTAAAAAATAACAAACATCCTTGGCATATTCACAAATGTTAACTAAAGATAGTAATACAGGACACTAACATATAAACTAAGATCTGGAAGTTATGGATTTCTCTCCTTTGATTATAACCATAATCATAAACAATACAATTCAAGCATTTCAGCTGAAAAACAAGAACAATAAATTCCATCAGATCAATTTTTTTTTTCCATCACTCAAGGTTTGGGGAGAATTTTTGTTATTATTTATTTTGTCAATTCTTTGGCATGACAGAACAATTGGCTATACTTCAAAATGAAACAACAGAAGCTCACAATGGGCTCCCCAGTATTGTACAATACGCACTGAAATAATGATGCAATTTTAATATTTAATCAAGTAAGTGAAAGGAATTGATCATAAAGACATGGCAATATTTTTTAACTAAATGGACTGCATCAAAACTACAAAACAGTTTTCAAAGAAACAAAAGGATAACAGACATCCATTTTTTTCTGTTTAATTAAAAGCTTATTGCAAAGTGCAGAAGCCACAGGCCCAAAGCAATAAATAAATTTGGAAAACTGAATGCTTTATAAGTCATGTATTATAAGTTTGGATAAGTCAGGAGTTAAATATCTCAGCATTGGCCCTAACTTAGAGAAAATAACAGTGTTATAAATGTAAAAAAGTCTATGATCAGTTTGAAATGCAAGTTGATTTTGTGGCTCCAGAGTGCTGGTCAAATGCTTCCCAAAACAAGAAACAAGACCTTCTACAAGAAATATTCTACTGCTCACTAGGAAATGCTAAATCTGACAATTCTCCTTCAACCTCTGTTTGGAGAACTATTTCAGAAAACATATTCTTCCTCAAATTATGACACACAAGAGACTTGGGAGGAGAGGGGAGAGGCATTAATACCTTGGGCCTGGGCCGCAGAGCTGTGAGAATACCCCAGGGCCAGGAGCGCAGTCTCCACCAGCTGGCTAAAAAGCACATCTTTCCGCACCAGGACAAACTCGGCGTGTTCTTCTCTGTTGTCATATTCAAGAGAGCCGTCCAACTGCTCCACGACACAAAAGACAGGAATCATCAAACCTGAAGGGACAAAATTCAAGAGCAAAACACAAACATTAAAAAGCAAATCTCAGTCACCGCGATGAGAAGGGAAGCGACAGTTATAAAAGTCAGTCATCTGTGATCGACAGTGGTTTAGATTAAACAAGCCTCTTAGTCATACAGGCCTAATGGAAAGCTGTGGGTTTTGCCCCTCTATTATTACAGAATTGCCCAGGGCAGTGGCAGAAGCCCTTAGATTCCCATCATTTTCACCAATTAGCGGTGTCCTGGTACATAGGTGAGATGAAGGTGACCACACAGACACTCGAATCTTTTAATGTCTATAGTTTTATCATTAACTATTAGCACTAGTATTTTCAGATCAGATCTGCTCTTGTCTAAAAATCTATTTCAAAGCTTCCAGTTGTAATAAATATATTACTTTTACACGTAAAAGTAATATATTTCTCTTTAAATATATTACTTTTATGTGTAAAAGTAATATATTTCTCTAGTCTGGAAATATATTTCAAACCTTCCAGCTCCTTCCTACTAAGGTGGTATGTTTGATTTTAAGGCCTAAGCTGTTATGTGAATATAATAAAGTCAATAGAAATTTAAAATAAGTCCCTCTTACGTGCTGTTGTTTTTTAAAATCCTAGTAAATAGGTTATCAACTAGCCTGAAAATAACATGATCATACACATCTTAATTTACGTTTATGTCAAAATATGCATCCAAATACAAAAGTTTGCCTATGTAAAATTATTTTATACATTAACATCAGTTACTGGAAAGGGAGTATCTTTTCTTGTGTTTTCAGAGAAAATAAGTAAACTACCCTAAAGAATAAAGCAAATTAGTCTAGTTGAAAATCTGTTGAAATCTGTTGTCACTGAAATATTTCTCTGCTTTGTATCAAAGTGTGAAAAGCTAAAAAATGTTTAATTCACCAAAGATTTTTTTAAACTTTTTTTTATTTTTAAAAAAGTCATACAGGCACTTAAATCTAAACATAACCAAGGCAGAAGAACATCAAAGTTTTACCAACATACAAGTAATAAACATGGACCCTGCCTAATGTAATTCACACAAATTAGTATGTTATGGGTCTTCTTTTTGTGCAAGAAAAATTAAAACTTACGAAGAATGGGTGAGTAGGCAGACGGGGGAGGTAGAAAGTTACATGGTCATGGTGAAGGTACTTCACAACAAAAAGAAGACCTCTGTGTGAAATGACTAGATGGGAGTATGGCCCCTGACACATAGAATGCATAGGAGTTTTCCAGAACCCCCTCCCTGTGGCCTCAACCCTAGAAGCCTCCTGACTCACTCTGATCTGGAAAGCCAAGGGTGGGAGCAGATACTCTGCAAACTACTGGGTTACAGATTGAGGTATTTGTTCTAAAGATAATACAATGGTGCAACTGGTTCCCATGTGCTAATTATTATTATTAAAGATAATAAGTATTGGGTGTAATTATTAAATATAATCCTTATTAACAATAATAATACTCATTAAGAATTGTTATCATTAAAGATCATGGTAATTATTATTAAGACTGCACAACAGTGTAACAAGTCAAACCATATCATACACAAGACAACTCAGTGTTCACTCCTGAGAACAAGAAAGCAGTATTATTGTCTATAGCAAATACACTCTCCATGGTGTAGATTTATTTAAAAATATAAGAGTGGAGCAGACTGATTTTTTAGACAAAGAAGAAGATTTAGGACAGCTACACAATGCCTTGTAAGATATATTTTTTAATTGTGATCATTACTGGTATATGAAATGCTTATTTATTTATACCAAGTTTATTCCCAAATATATATAGGACATGTAGCGAATAATATAAATTAGATTTCCTTCAAATTATCTTTTTTTTTTTTTTTCTCACTCTTGTTGCCCAGGCTGGAGGGCAATGGCGCAATCTCGGCTCACTGCAACCTCCACCTCTCGGGTTCAAGCGATTCTCCTGCCTCAGCCTCCTGAGAAGGTGGGATTACAGGCGCCCGTCAACACGCCTGGCTAATTTTTGTACTTTTAGTAGAGGTTTCTCCATGTTGGCCAGGCTGGTCTCGAACTCCTAACCTCAGGTGATCCACCTGCCTTGGCCTCCCAAAGTGCTGGGATTACAGGCATGAGCCACCGTTCCTGGCCCCAAATTATCTTTGTAGTCATTCATGTATCCAGGATTTATTCACTGAACACCTACTATGTGACAGGTATCACCACCAGTGGCTCCAGGGATACAAGTAAGAACAAGTCTGATATCACTCCTGCCCTCAATGTAGTTAAAGGAGTTGTAAAACCTTCCTAAGCAAGCATAATGGCATTTTATAGGACTCATTCATGAGAGTCCCTACCAGCAAGGAATAGCCCCCATTTAGAGCTTTTAACTCTTACATGCTGGCATATAATCTTTGCCCAAGGAAGTAGGTAGATTTTTATTTCTAATGATTTAAGCATATGCACACATAAGGCCATATAGTCCATGGTGCCATAAGCTACTTCACCACTAATACCTGTGTGTACATAAGTTTCGATGCTGAAAATCCATGTGCAGTTCCTAATGTCAACATCTGAGTGTCACACATCTGGGAATCAAAGATAAGATCTTTAAATGAATCCAATTGCTCCATAAGCTATAATGTCTCCATTACTTAGAAACTATAAATCTTTCTCAAGTCTATGGTCAACTGAAAAAACTTAAGACCCTATTAATTTTTTAAAATGATATTAACTGTTCAGTTAGATATGAAATATAACATGAAAGCACAGGGATCTATAACATGTAGGGACTTACGTTTTATAACCATCAATTACTGAAATAGTTCCTAAACATTTTGGTTCAGTGATTGAAGGAAGCAATTGTTAGCTGACAACAGTAATGACTTCTTACAGAAAGCATGCAACAATTCCCTACTGGCATCATCTATTTAAAAAAAAACAAAACAAAACAAAACTTTGTGGTCATTTATAAAATAAAACAGTATTAACCAGGAACGTATGATAATAGGGTTTCTTCAGCAGAACATATACATGAGATACTGAAGAATATCATAAAGGGCTTATTCTTAGAAAAATTTACCTTCTTACTAGAATTTGACCCATCTAAAGAATTATGGTTTTTATAATGAAATGCAAGTTTTACAAAAGAAGAATAAAGGAGGAAAAATAGATGCAATTACTAATGACAATAACAAGAGAAATAAAAAATAGTAAAATAGTATCATTGAGGTCAAGTGTAGAAAGAAGAAAATTAAGGCACAGGTTTAAAAGGCCTTTAAAAACCAAAAATCCCTAAGGGAAGCAAACTATAAAAGGATGAGTAAAAATATATGCCAAGAAAGAGAGAGAGAGAGAGAAAGATTTGTCCATCTTATTCACAACTCGTCCCAGGCAAAAAGAGGGAAAAAGAAAGAAAAAAAAAAGAGAGAGAAAAGTGACAATGGATAGAAAGATAGGGAGGTGCTTGAAAAGCACTTCACAAAATAAATTAAGAGTGGGGAGAATTTAAAAGTTCCAATAAAAGAATAAAAATGTAAAACTGAAATCCATTTTCAACAAAATTTAGAAATGGTGAAGAAAAAAGAAAATCTTGCTCTAGCCCTATATCTTGAGCTTCCAACATTATTTTTCTTTTATTGTAGCACAGACCCATTTTCAGATGATCTAGTAGAGAACTTTGAACCTTCTAATCATAAGCCTTACTAAGCCTTTTACAATCACAGGAGGTAAGCAGGTACTTTAATCTAGAGGACAGGCGCTCGGCCTCAGCCATTTGCTAAAAATTAAGAGTTGTTCTGGTAATTGGGATAAATGATGAATTCTGTTGTCAAAGAGGCAAAACAAGCCTGGTACCCTCTCTACACTAGAAAAATGCATTTTTCCAACTGTCATTAGTGATGATACTGAAACTGTCATTTTCATTCTGACATTATTTCTGAAGAAGTATGTATAATTTATAAAGCGTTAACCATTGTAACTACCACTGTTCACAGCAACAGCTGTGAGAACTGAGACACGTGGGAAAATGGTTAGATGTGGTGATGAACAGCACCAGGTCAGGGTCAAGTCCTGGCACTGTCCCTTTTTACCTGTGTGTGACCTTGAGTAGTTCATCTGACCTCTCTGAAGCTCCAATTCCTCCTAGCCAAAATGCAAACAATATCTACATCATAGATCTGTTGTGAAGATTAAACAATTTTACATATTTAAGTTGTCTGACAGATAGCTCTCAAACAATGGAATCTATTTGTTTTCCTTTTTTTCAAAATCAGTATTAATACCATTTTACAGAGGAAAAAAATTAACCAGTAATTTTTTTCAAGGCCTATAATCAATGTTCACGATACTAAAAGGCATTTCTTCAGAATAAAGATGATACTAATAATCATTGAATGGCCTATTATGCAAATGACAACTGGCTTAAAGTGTTTAACATGCCCCATGGCAAAAAAGGTGAAAGTGCTTAAAAGCACAGTAAAACTACCTGTCCATCACAGTAGCCTCTAACTTCATGTAGCAATTGAGTACCTGAAACATAGCTAGTCTCAAATTGAGATGTGTCGTAAGTATAAAATACATACTGGATTTTAATGACTTCATAACAAAAACAAATAAAATAAATATAAATGATTTTTTAAAAGTAATTGTGTGTAGAATATCTTGAATATATTGAGTTAAATAAAATATATTATTAAAATTAACTTCACCTGTTTAACTTTTAGTGTAGCTACTAGAAAATTTAAAATTATACATGTGGCTTATATTTGTATTAGTATCAGAGAGCACTGTTCTAATGAATCTGCCCAATAACAATATATAATTTTTTCTCACACAGGATACATTTATCACAAACTGATACTAGGCCAATAGCGTGACTGTCGTGAGCCCTTTAGCTGTCTTTCCTCTGTGTTCCAGCTCTTAGGAGTCCTGAAGACAGAAGCACTCTTGGTTAAATTCCAAAATCCAACGTGTTACCTTCTCTGCAATTGCAGGCTGCTGTTTTATTACTAACTATATTAATCCAACTTCTTTTATTAGGAAACAGCTCTTTCCCCCTTGCCTTCATTTTAAAGAATAGACTTCAGGAAATGTCACAACACTGGCTATGAAAGTGACCTGAGGAATGCGTATTCTCGAAGGCTCTGAATGTTTAACCCAACAATGAAAGACGAAAGATGGTGCAGCTGCAGCAGGGCGTCTAGGTGACAGGATTCAATGGCCTTGCACCAAAGTTGGGACATGAAATAAACCCCTGCTTTGTACTGCACTTCCTAGATCATCATGTAGTCTAACATACACACCTTTATCTTCTCACATTTACTCTGTGACAGGGTTAGCATTATTTTCAGTTAATAAATTAGGAAACTGAAACTATGGGAGAAGTAACATGCCCCAAAAAACACAGCAAGGCAAGGGCAGAATAGTTCAGGTTATCCAGCTCTAAATCCCAAGCAGGCTGCTTTCCTGAGAGTTGAAAACAACACTCCAGAATCCACATCCATTGAAATCTAAGGGCTTGGCCTCTTAATAAAAAGGACCCTTTACCACTTGCTATGTCCAATGGGTGACCTGTACCACTTGTAAGTGAATTCACCTTTTGTCTGCCTACCAGGTGTCTGGCACCATGCTAGGCATGGAGGGGGAAGCTAAGAGGGCTCTTGCCCTTCCGTTATTCACAGACAAAGAAAGAAAGAAAGGCTCACATGAATGGTCATACTCTAGTGTAAATCAGCACCGTCTCCAGCCTCCTCCCTAGCTCCTTTGTCTCCTTGGTCCACCAGCACTCCTGAATGACAGGAGCCAGTTTGAGATGAGAGGAGGCCAGGCTTTCGGCTCCCGTCTTTCAAAGAGCTCCTGAAGCCCATCTGTCTCTTGAAGGAAGGCAGCAGACAGGGCCCACTCCCTTCCCTGGGGCCTGCAGCTTATCTAGTTCTATCACCTGAGAAGGTCCGAGGGCTAACTGGAGATTATAAAGACTGTAGGGCAAAGCCTTGCATATCTTTTCTTCGTATAAAACTGAACCTGAAGTACCAAAGAACAATCTGTTTGAAATACTGAAACAAACTTTACCACATAAACTGAGTGAATAACAGTCTTCAAGAGGACAGAGAGAAAAAGTGAGGGATGGCTACTATTTTTTCTTATTGTAAATTGACCAGAAAATCAAAACAATGATTTACTTGTTCTATAACCTCATATTCTCATTCTCTCTCTCTGTCTCTCTCTCTCTCTCACTGACACAATCATACACATACATACTGAGTCACAGACAAGAAGAGAAGTAACTTGCCAACATTAACCACTACCCCTTCTTTCCATCCTAAAATAATAGAGGCTGGGCGCAGTGGCTCACACCTGTAATCTCAGCAATTTGGGAGGCCGAGGCAGGCGGATCACCTGAGGTCAGGAGTTCGAGACCAGCCTGACCAACATGGTGAGACCCCATATCTACTAAAAATACAAAAACTAGCCGGGCGTGATGGCAGGCGCCTGTAATCCCAGCTACTTGGGAGGCTGAGGGCAGGAGAATGGCTTGAACCCAGGAGACAGAGGTTGCAGTGAGCCGAGACCATGCCACTGCACCCCAGCCTGGGCAACAGAAAGAGACTCTGCCTCAAACAATAATAATAATAATAATAAAGAAAAGCCTGAGTGCCTAAAATTGCAACCATGAGTAGAAAGAAAGAATAGGGTGTTTCTCACCTCCCTGTTGGGGTCCCAGGAAAAATTTCTAAAAGGGATGCAGTGCGTCCTTCCTAATCTCCTCTTTGCGGCCCTGCTGTCCTCTCCTGGGCTAAAGCAGCCACAGGCTCTACATTCCACTCCAGCCTCCTACTCCCCCCAGGGGCTGATCTCAAAAATTCCAGAGATTAATAGATAAAAAGATGCTTGCTACACTGTTTGAATGGTTTAGTGTTCTCCTTAATCTCCTCAGCTAGGTCTTCACAGTAGAATATATTTTTTATTTCAAATAAATTTCTCATGGAAGAAATTTCAGGTAGTATAATAAGAAACAGTAGAAAAAAATTTTCACCAATTTTAAAGGAGAGAGCAGAGCAATCATTTGGATGCAAAGGGAGCCACCCACAGGTCCACAGGTGGACCAGAGGCCCTCTAGGCTCCCCCAGCTGCTCCAGTTTTCAACGCTCCTCCCTGTCCTTTGCTTGTAAACTACACATTCCCTGAAACATTAATTCACTTGTTTTTCTAGTTGGCTTTTTCTTAACTCTTATCGTGGAGGAAGCAGAAGCCAAGACAGAAGTGGGACAGCAGCAAGTTCTAAGTGGTTTACAGGTAGAGAACAGTCAATTTTCCAGTTATGAGGAAGGCAAACTCTGCATCATAATTACTTTTTTTTTTTTTAGATGGAATTTCACTCTTATTGCCCAGGCTGGAGTGCAATGGTGCAATCTCGACTTACCGCAACCTCCACCTCAGGTTCAAGCGATTCTCCTGCCTCAGCCTCCCAAGTAGCTGGGATTATAGGCATGTGCCACCATGCCCGGCTAATTTTGTATTTTTAGTAGAGACAGGGTTTCTCCATGTTGGTCAGGCTGGTCTTGAACTCCCAACCTCAGGTGATCCGCCTGCCTCGACCTCCCAAAGCGCTGGGATTATAGGTGTGAGCCACCTTACCCAGCCATCATAATTACTCTTAGGTACAAACTGAGCCATACATACAATAATTCAATTTCATATTTACCCATGACCCAGGTGCAACTCAGGATTAGACCTCCAACTAAATAATAAATAATATTCAATAATATTGAATAAGAGTAAAAAATTAAGAGTTAAGAAATATTGAATAAGAGTTAAGAAAAAACCAACTAGAAAAACAAGCGAATTTTTCAGAGAATGTGTACTTTACAATATATTGAATATTATTTCTCAATTTTATTATTTATTATGAAATAATATTCAATAACATTTAATATTGATTTATTCGATAATAAACTCCTTGATGGCTCTCCCACTATTTGTGGGGGCAATAGGGTTGAGAATGATATCAAGAAATAGCTTATTCTCAGAATTCTCTCTAGTAAAACCAGATACTACTTTGCAACCCCTGAGGCCAATCTTAACTTTGGACAATAAGAACGAAAATAGGCGGGGGTGAGGATGGGAGAGTGGACGCTAGTCCTCTCTCACTGACCACCCCGAAGGATCAAACTGGGCCTAAAGTGGTAGGGAAGGGAGATGAGTTCTGGCCTTCCGCATCTCTGATTCCAGGCCTGACTCCAGGCAAAGCAATCACAATTCAACCTGAAGTCAGGTCCGAAGGCTGAAGGAGAAACTCCAGGTCTCTAAACATCCTTTGGTTATAGAAATTTAGTGGCAAGATCAAATTGGCCAGGCAGTTTGCAAAACAGTATTTCATGGGCACATAGGAGGCAATTTGTGGCAGCTTATCTAAACAAAAGAAGCCTGAGCCACACCTGGGAACTCTGCCACAGCAAGCCTGACCTACGGAACTAAATTCTCTGATGTCAGGAATGCCGAGGCTCTAGTGGGTGTAGAGGAGAGGCCCACCGTTTTCCTCCTCAAACATGTGCTGGACTTAGCTGCCTCATGCCCCTCCCAACCCTGAGCCTGACCTATATAGTAGGCCCCAAAAAAATGTTGGTTAATTTAACAAAATGTCAATTCCAGTTAGATATTAATCACCACCATTAATAGGCAGTGTCTGCCTAGCTGTCAAACTTGTCCATATCACTCTGGCCCCATTGCACTGCACTCAGCATCAGCAAACAAGGAAAGCTTTCTAGGAAATGATCCACATAAGTGGATTCAGGAGTTTGCTCCACGTTGTCCAGGGGATGTTGGCCAGATCACAGCGCTGTGCGTGACCACTATTGACAGAACTTGTCAGGGTATCACCACGGGCATCGCATGGATGGGTGCGTAACAAAGTGGCATGCTGCACCATGCTCTGTATACACCCTAGAGCCACGGGGGTCTTGTCGGCAGTCCTACCCATGTCCTGCACTGATGGACTACAGTATCTTTTCTAAATTTAGTAACTACAGAAAGACAAAATGTTTAATGATCCTAGAATTTAAAAAACAACAACAAAAAATGTTATAAGGACAAAAGAGCCGGGCACAGTGGCCAGAGCCTGTTAAACCCAGCTACTTGGAAGGCTGAAGTGGGAGGATCAGTTGAGCTTAGGAGTTCGAGGCTACAGTGAGCAATGATCTCACCACTGCACTCCAGCCGGAGTTACAGAGCCAGACCCATCTCTAAAATAAATAATTAAATAACTTTTAAAAATAGAAAGGAAAAAAATAGGATATACAAGTTTGAATATAACAGAAAAGTTCAAGGGTATGGCATATTGTTGAAGTATCCTTAGTTCAAGCCTAAATTCTTCAGGTTCTTTTTACGATAGGTTAAAAATGCATATATGTATAAGTCCTGAGACTTGACCACATGTTAAAAATGACTCTACCATAATTTATGAATGCTAGGGTTTCTGTCCTTTGTTAAGTAAAATTTCATTCTGGAGGTTTCTGAGAATTTTTTTTTTTTTTTGAGACAGAGTCTCACTCTGTCGAAAATAGTATTTAAGCAGAGATCGATTCACCTTCCCACCTTATTCTCATCATCCTCTCTGGAAAAGCTATTTGCAACTCAGAGTCCCATGCGTCAAAAAAGGAGTCAATGAAAATTGTCCTTATACTAACATTTACTTCAGGTTTTGAGCTCTGCCTAAATGTTATTTTATCTAATTCAAACAATTAAAAAAAAACAGCTTGATTAATTTCTCCAGTGTAGTGTTAACGAAAGGTTAACTGTACTGAGGTCCTCTTGAAAGGAATTAATAAAGGAATCAAGTGCTCAGCTCTCAATAAGACAAGACTACCCAGATTTCTAGTGGGAATATTTCATAGCACAAGCATGTTTTCTTTGGGGAGTTTAACTCACAAAAATTATTAAAAATTGAGATCAAACACTGGTGCAGAGCCTCAAAGGAAATCATACTAGAATGGAGAGATTTTTATCAAATAAAAAACTGAAAAGTAAAGTTGTTATAGCAAAAAAAAAAAAAAAGGCTTTCTCCCTCACAAAAAGAAAATCCTACTGTCTATGTTTAGAGTTCAAACAGCAAAACATTTACGGATACTTAATAGAGGTGTAGAAAGCAATACTGCGCAATGAATGCAGATTTCACAAAGCCAAGCTTAAGCAGACAGGCAACTACCACCACCATTTCTCAGCCATTAAAAGCCACTCTCATTCTTATATTCAACAAATGCATCCATCAAGACGCAATAACAACCAAGCTGGTGAAAGGGCTAACGCTGAAAGGAGAAAGAGAAAAAAAAGCAGGAGGGAGAAAGAGCAAGAAAGTCAAAATCATAGTGTGTATTCTCCAGTCCCCTTAGGGGATCTGACTGAGATCTCTGGTTTGCAATACATAGGATATTATTATTGTGACTCAGATCAAGTTAATAAAACCCAGCCTACAGACCAGGGAAACCAGGGTCTGATGGAATACTTCCCAGACAAAATATTTTAAGTATATATGTAGTGCCTGTGTAATTTATAGAAATTAATCAGAAAAACAGAACAGAGAAAACTAGCATTTTTTTCACTTTATGGTTCTAATACATCCTCTTTATAATTTATATAATTTCCAAAATAAAATATTGAAATAAATATTTTAAAAATGAAAGAGACTATTTAAGTCTCTGCATATAAATCTCTTGGAAACCTTATGTTCATCCTGAATATGTTTATCCAAAGGCTATCACCCAGCCAAAGAAAGAGTTATTCCACTTTTTACTGCCTTTGAGAAGTGTTATCAAAGCCTAAAGTGATTTGTCTCCTGGACAAAAAAGTGAGAAATCTTTTACCCTAAATAAAATGTAAGAGTCTACCTTCCTCAAAGCAAAAACCCTGGAAGACTACTGCAGCATTTTAAATTGGGAGTAATTCCAAGTATTAACACCTTAATCTCAAAAAGATTTCATTTTCCCTAGAGTCCTTGGTTCATAAATTATTTAAGGATAAAATATTAATAATTTCTGAGCCACAAAATAAAGGTATTGGTGTTGTCCCCCTCCCCCTAGAAAGCCAGTTTCAAAACAGTTCTATTCTGACAAGCCCAATACAAAATAACAGAAACACAAGTCAAACATTATTTCAAACTCCATATTGAAGGAGGAAAGAATTTCATCTGGGGTTAACTTAATAGTATACGTTTAAAGTTTGTGGGTGAACTCCAGTATCGCCCAAGAGGTAAGAGCTACTATTTTATCTTGGCACCATCACGCTACATCTAGATGGAGATGATAGAAGAAACTATACATGACAGTTTCTATGAATATAAGTTCATTTATTTTGTTAACACAAATAGGATCGACAAACAGCTATGTTTTCAAAGAGCAAGCCTGTGTTTATTCTATATATGAGAGGCTGGCGGCGAGAAAGATGGCTTTACTGAGTCATTCTAGCAAAGGAAGAAGAGAGCTGCATCTCAGAAGCCTGCCTTGGTTAAAAAGAACTGTCTCCCACAAACTCACTTTCAAGCTATACATCAATCTTCAATATAATTATGTTTGACAGAATATAAGCTCTTGGCAGTTAACTTGTTTACAATAAATGCTTAGTTTGGGTACATGGACTGTATTTCAGTCCTACAAATATCAAACACAAACCTACAACAGTCCCATTATGGAGCTGAGAATTATTTTGCTATAAATCTTTTTATTGGGGGGCCAAGGGAATTACTTTGCAGCTTGTTTCCCACTAACCACTTGGAACAGTGTGAAAAAAGAGGTACATTTATGCTCCAACCCTGCGCTAATTGGAATCCTATACATTTCCACAGGAGAATGTTCAGTATCAATCCTGAACATGCAGGTCAGTCCCCAGTTCTGCCATGGCGGCAAAAAATACACATGAAACAAAATGGTTCTTACTAAAGTCACGGCATTTTCCTACAGTTCTTTTCCTCCTCAAAGTTTCTTGGGAACTAATGACCATTTGTAACAGTGTTGGCAGACTTTCAATGGTAAGCCCCAGTTTTGGGGGAGTTTATAAGTTAGCTGTAAAAACGTGCTTAAGGCTCAAACTTGCCATATGAAAGAGGCTGTAAATAGAGGTAGTTTTGCTGCATATTACCTAGAGATTCATTTGAGAAGGAAAAAAGTCAGGATCACCCTATTTACCCTTGTAAAGTGACTTTACCTGGTTATTAAAGGTGTAATAACTTCCTATTCAGGGAACAATTTGCTCTTCTTATACTCCGTCGATACTAAAGGGTTTGGGGTGTTCTAATACCACATTTCCCAAATCTAAAGGGCAACATCTTGTCCTGAACTCTAGGAATGCTTCTCTCCTGACAGGCACCTTCACTCTGAATACCTTCTGGTTTTCGGATGAAGACAATTTATCATTGCAAGGTTTCTTTAGTGCTTTCTAATTTCCCACTTAACATGTAATTAGATTCCTATAATAACTCAACTTTAACATAGTATTAATACATCAAAAAGATCATATTAAGGATCGCAGTTTATTTTCCAAAATAAACAATACTGAAAAATTCAGTCACGTAATGACTTAATATTAAGATTCCAATTTCTTCCTTTCTAGTCAATGTTACAATTACAGGTGACAAAAAACTTAAAACACGTTTGTCTCTCAGCTTCTAATAAAGAAGAATAGCAACTGATTTATAAGTTTCAACTGTCATGCAAAATGGTTTTATTAAAAAATTTTACCACAGGGTTTTCTTGTATACAGGGGAGACAGACAGAAAAGAAAAATATTTTCACTACATTATCAGCCTCACAGAACTTCCTTGTTAATACCAAAGCACTAGTTTGCAATGTGAACTAATGGAAAATTGTTAAATTCACCTAAAATAACTACTCCTTTTTTTAAACTAAAGAAACCCTTTTAAAACCTTGACTATTTAATTGCTGTTTACTTGGGGAAGAGGGACATGGAGAAGGTGATCGTATGAAAAAAAAACCAAAACACTTTCTTTTAATTGTACAACAAAAATTCCCTCCAAGGCAAAAAGACATTATGCCAAGTTCCACCCAGAATTAATGTTTAGGTTTAAATTATAAAGTCCAGAAGAAACGGAACCACTAATAGACCCTTAAAGCTCATGGCCTTCATCAACACTGTTAGGTTACGCAAATGTTAAAACTGAAAACCCTTTGCTGACAAAAGCATTTTAATGAAGGCACTATTAACTAGACTCTATGGATTAAATAACTTTTTTAAAAAAGCTTTTTTGGGGCTGTTTGATATACATCCCACTCTAAAAGGGATGATAAATGCTCGGGAGAGTTCTGAAATTATGAGACCTCCACCAGGAGGATGTACTGCCTATCTTGTTTCTTTCATTTTGTCACCTCAGGAAGGTTTTTAAATATTAAATCCAAGAAACTCAGCGACAGATGAAAGAAATATTCCCCCCTAAGTCTGTCAACTGAGTAAAACCTGGAGCTCTGACTACTCTGATGGCCGACATTATCTGCAGTTTTAGTATCCCCACCACACACGGGGGTAACCCGAGTTATCCCCACCTCAGGTATCCCTACCCTAAGCCAAGGTTCCCGGGTGAACTCCACCGTCACCACCTAGGTTTCTTCAGGAGCTCACAGTTTCTATTAATAGAGTAACAAATACAGTCCAGAGTGAGGCGAAACGAGCCCCAGGCAGCCCCTGCTGCCTGGCGGTTCATTCGGAGTTGCTGAAAGCATAGCTCTGTGGAATGAGAGCCAGAGTCTCAGCAATGTTAAGGACATCGATTTCGTAATTCAGAGGATTGCAGGTCGAAGCAAGAGCCTCTGCATTTCAGGTGACAGTCAGGTGAGTACACCTCAGGTGATGTGCCCACAGAGCAACTCAGGTTACCCCGGTGTGTGCTGAGAAGAAATGAGGGTGCTCATTATTCAGCCTCAACTCTCTCCCCTTCAGCCTAGTTTGGACTTTGGGAAGAGGAAGAACAGCAGGCCTAGGAACCCCATCTAACCCTTACTTGGCTGGGCTTTGTAACAAGAGGAACATTCATTACTTCTGACTTCCATTTACAGAGACAAAAAAAAAGGAGGGGGAGACAGTAGTTCCACCTCAGGTAGAATTTAAGAAAATGGGATTTTCCTGGTCAAACTGTGTATGAAGACAAAGTCAATGGTCATTTGTAATGTCTCCTGGGCAACCACTTCCCATGGGCTCCTCTTTGAACTTCCCAGGGAAGAATGAGAGCCAAATGGTCTCTCCCTAAAACAGATTTTAGCTAATAAACACAACAAAGTATGCGAAAAGCACTTCAGTTTTTCTGCATCTTCTCCAAGACTAAAAATTTGTACATTGTGTGACAGGTCCACCTCATTTTTCTTAATGATGTTTTTATTATTCTTTCACTCAATTAAAGCAGAAATGGATATTGCATCTTCTGACTGTATAATTGTTATTGTAATCTGTTTTCGATCACTGCTTGGGAAATGGGTCCAAAACAACATAAACTCTCCACTGCCTCAGAAGACAAGTCATTTTCTTTTACTATGACAAAGAGACATTTATCATGCTGCTCTGTTAGCATCTTTGGATTATGACAAAAGAAAGTTCTTGTTCTGTTAACCCCCAAAAAATAATATTTCAAAAATGCTATTGCTATTTCAAGTGTTTTGATATGAATGCATCTTGTCAGTAAGCTATTAAATATATCAATTTTGCCTTTCCTTATATGTAATAATAATTGAAACAAATGCAATAAAAGTACTCAATTTTAATATAGGACATAATTGGGAAATCTAAAAATACAGTTATTTTTACTTTATGCCTTTGGTCCTTTGGTCCTTTCCCAGGAGTCTTGGGCATGGCATCCGATCAAATTTGCTCTCTTTGCAAAGAAAATATTTTCTTGTGTTAAAAAAAAATCAATCACAATCAGTTATGAAAGAACTGATACACTTGCTTTCCAGCCAAATGCAAAACCAAGTAAAAAGTATTTTTTAAAGAAAGAAAAAGATATATGTGGTTAACGTGATGAAATTCACGCTGTTTCTACGACAAACCCCTGCAAATCACCTCTGTCAGATCTTAGCACTTTGGAAAACATTTGCTCTAACTAGAGTTTCTTATTTTATATATTATATACATAGATATCTGTGTAAGTCTTCAGTCAAATAAACAAAAGAAAGACACTGAGCTGCTGTGCACATTTCAGTAACTGTGCAACCATCAGTGGGCACCAGTTACCCTGGTTTGAAATGGATCCCTTTTGATAAATAGTAGCTTGCAGTGCCTCCCCTTAATTTTTTGATCTTTGTTGTTATTTTACAGTTTAATAACCAACTGTACTATGATAGAACTCCATTCCAATGATACGGCTACTAGGTAAGAGCAGAACTGAATATGCCCACACACTATTAGTGAGTAACAGTACCAGGAGCAACTAAAATTGAAATATATTTCCCCAGAAGGTTTTCCTGTCCTATGTGTCATAATCATTAATAAAGAATATGCTTACTATAAAACTGACATAGTTTGCTGATAACTTTATTGCAAGTTTCAAATTCTTAAAATTTCTATTCATGCTTTTATCTGCATTTTAGGCATTTGTCAAACTAATAACCATAACATCCACTTGTTTAAGTTAAAGGACATCAATTAAAAAGGGGAAAAAAATGCATGCCATAAACTCTATTGTCATAATTATATATCTAAAGCACACTTGTTCCATATTATGTCTTTTTATCTACTTTTTTAAAAATCTGAAATAAGTAAAACTTTTTAATTGAGCAGCAAAAGATACAGAAGTTGTAGAATGCAATTTCTGATGTAGCCTTTCAGTGCCACTTAATTATACTGATTTTACCACAATTCTTAAATCACTTGCTACTAAAAAGCAAAATAATTCTGTTAATTGAAACAAATATATATAGCTAGAGTTCCATAATTTTGAAAACTCCACCATGGAACATTTTTACAAAAACACTGTAGCATGTTATGCTTACAGGGCTTGTTTCTACATAAAAGAAGAAAAATAATGTTTGGTTAATTGCTAACAATAAAGAGCAACGGAAAATAGCATACTATAGTGACTACAACTGTGCTTTTTTCAAACTCTGCAAGTCCTCAACTGGTTTTTGTTTTAGTCATACCTCAGTTCCACTCAGGGCATCTACTTTGACTTTGAAATATTTATCACATTACATTTAAGTAGTAGGATGATGAATCTTTTGTATATAAAAATCCATTTTCACCACAGACATTTTCAAAACCTCTATTGCATTTTAAAATAACAGGAATTCACAGCTCTCCTTACTGGCACCCTAAATTAATGCTGGAGAGCAGTGTTGATTGGAAGTGAAAAAAGACCATACAATCAAAGTCAGTAGAGGCAAATCATTCATTTAAAAATTGCTACAAAGAAAAGAATAGAAACTAAAAGGCAAACTCTTTTCTTCATTTTTTTGAGTTAAGCATAAAGGTCTCCTACTCGAAACCATTTTAGGTTATTTCTCTGTTTTTTCCAAAAAATAATGAGTTAAAATGTATGGGTTAGATCCAACATTTCACTGCTGTTCTTATTCTTGGGGAGTGGGGGAGACGGGGAACTTGCTGCCAAAGCTTCTGAAAAGAGAGTTTGGGCTGCTAATTTTCCGTTCACAAAATCTAAATTCCCCTTATGCATTCTCACACAACTCATGAAATAATATGAAACAGTATTATATCACTGCAAATTGAGACATTTTTATCAAAATAAAGAGTGATGGTGCCAACATTTCATTTGTCATTTCCCACTTGTCACTTTTCACTGACAAACTGTTACACATACAACTTTTGTCAAATGCTCCATCTTTAAATATGTTCCAAAATGCCATTGTATCTCAGTATTCATGTAAGGAAGATAGTAAAAATTACTATGTTACCATATATTAGTTATATAGGTTTTTTAAAAGCCTACTGATTAAACAATATAAAGAATTCTTTATTAATTTACATGCTATATAGGATAAAGTTTGGCTTTCTGAAATAAAACAATGTACATATTTTACACACCTAATGTGGGTTCTTAGTCATAAGAAACATTTTAATGGTGAGAAATTTTATTCCAACAGAAACCTAAAAAGCTTTAAAAGATAAGTATAACCCAAGAAAATAATACTATTTGGAATTCATCTAGCCCTGTAAATTTAACATGTCTTTTTAAATATATACATATATGCTGATTCTATAATAAATACTTTTTAAAAAGAAAGAAAAATAGGGGTTTTAAATTATAACCATCAAACTTCACTGCTTACTACTTTGTCAGATATACCAAATAATTACTGTAGTCTTGCCTGGAATAAAACTGATTTCCATATACTTAAAATGACTCAAATTCATATTCTTAGCTATCTAATAGATGATGATTAGTCTGTTTTCCCTTCTCTACAGAGATAGATTGGTTAAAACAAAATTCAAGAAAGAAAAGAAGAATTCAAACAGGATATCTCATATGTACAGACTTTGCTGGTTACAACCCTCTGGGAAAGGATGATATTGCTTATTTTCTGCAGGGGTTAAAAAACAGATGCCTTAAGGGACATCTATGTAGTTCCAACACGCACGCACACACACACACACACACACACACACACACTGCACTACAGATGATCTTGAGTATACAACGGTCAGTGGGTTTCTGCTGATGGAACATAAGGCTTCCAAAATTACTTGAAACATCAAATTATGCTCAGGACTTTGAGGGGCGGATACCCTATGTTCTGTTTAATGTGTATGTTCCACTGCATATATTTTTTTAACCAAGTATATCTTTATTTTAATAACAGGCCAAGAACTAAAAACACTTTAGAGAAGGGTTATTTTTCTACCTCAGCAAAACTACAGAGGACAGGCTAGATTGTTGGATGACCCCAAAGCCTAAGTTCATTCTATTTAAAAGATCTTAAAACCTTAAAAAAAAAAAAAAAAAAAGTGAGGAGGGGGAAATACAATCTTTTCTCTTTTGAAGTAATGTGTACTTCCTACAAATATTATGATATTCATCCTTGGAAATGGAGTTTTCTCCATTTTGCCCATGTTAACAATATATTTCTAAGTATTTTATAATCTCAATATATACCTATCTATACTTTCATATCTGCATTCCTTTCAAAAAGTTAAATGTCTCTGTACTGTTGCTGATATGGTGACTACACCTGACCCGAACTGCATTTCTTTTCATCTAAAAGGAAGTGTTCCACATGTAGACAATTAAACTAACTGTTGTTGTAGACAATGTTCAGCTTTAAATGAGGCCCTGACTAACAATCTTGATCACATTTGCTTCCCTATTTGAATACATCAGTGTGTACTGCATAATGATTTTTTTCCCCTTGCAACAAGACAGTTATGTTCTTGAAAGGGCTGCCTGGTAGCACGAATAGGTGTACTTCAGGTAGACTAGTTATAAGATAACTTTAACAGACAGTATGCCAACAAAATTAAATTGTTACTTATAAAACATGAATTATTTTTCAGAAATAAGCAAGTTTTTTTAATAAAAAAAGCAAATCTCTCTAAAAGATATTTTCAATGTTTAAATATTTTTCCCTAAAAGGTAGAACATTTAACACCAAAAAATCATAAAAATTCATAGGAAAATGAAAAATATCAAAAAGATTTCTGATGTTTAATGTCTCCTATCAGCAAATACACCATCTGGTATATTCAAGCGCTGTTCATTCAGTTTAAATAAAGCTGTCTGAAAGTTCTTCTTTAAGCCAAACATTAAAAAATGAAAATGCTTGTGTTAACAATGAATGAAGCACAATAATTTATTGCTATTAAAGCACAACTGGCCAGCACCTTTCAGCAGTCCAGGAGAAAAGCAGAATGCCTTGCTTCCTCTGGAAACTTGATTGGCATCACTTTCATTTTATGCTGTAAGTTGCGTGGCTGAAGCATTCCATACAGCAGAACATTTTAGGTACTTATGCTAATAGTGGTAAAAAGGATCATCTGATTCTTATTTTCATCATCCTTAATAATCCCTTCTTTTCCTAAATCTTCAAATAGATCTGTAAGTTTTAATCAACAATTTCACAAATATAAATTTCCCCACCATTAATCATCCTTTTTCAAAATCCTTATGGAGTGAATTACTAGCTGAGAGGGGACGCCAATTCTAGTAAGTGAATGTTACCCAGCAGGGATATAAAGCTGTCAACACCATGGTGCTCTTGCTAGCTCTAAACTCTCTCCTAGCCTTCATATGTTTTTTAAAGAGATATTAGCCTTTTTTTTTCCTAAGGACCGTCTGTAAAAGCTGACTGACATACACATCTGAGCACTTACATTTTATTACATACATGCTTTAAAACACACTGCTCAGATAAGAGTAAAAACATCCCAGAAAGTGTTGGAAAGACAAAGCAAAACATCTAGTTTCTAACAGAGTCTTCTAAAGCTAACCACATAGTAAACAATCCACTTTTAAGTCCCCTGTTAAAACACAACCTTAAAGACAGTGACAGTGTATCTACCCTCTCTTCTATTTAAATTGAGACACTAAAGTAATGCCCCTTCTTTTATGAATACTTAGTTCTCATCAAAAAACACAGTAAATTCCCTCTACCTAAATAAGTAGAGTAACAGCAGAATTTATTATTGCAACCAATGCATTCAGAAGTATATTTAAACTATATTTACCTCACTGCTTATCAAAAACAGTAAGATAACTTGCTATTTGATTTGACGACCAATTAACTTGATCTCCCTTATTTTTAAAAGAACAGCTTTTAAGAAAGAGGAACACTAAAGATTAACAAATATGTACTCCCAAATTTTTGGCTCCACTTTTAAGACAAATTTTATTGTATCCATCTTTACACTATTGAAAAGACTGCAATATATCTGAAAACGGTAATAAATGATACAGAGCTATAAATACTTGTGTAGTTATCTATGCTTATTATATTGCTTTATAAAGAAAATTTAAACAAAAGAACATAGAATGGTAGAAATATAATCTACTTTATATTTACTCTATGTTCAAAAAAATCCTTTAATTATAAAAAAACTAACTAGAAATGTATTTTAAACATTTTTTAAAATTTAGAATGTGCATTTTTCAAAAGGCCTGGCTTTGCTCCAAACTGTATACATGGTTAACAGTTACAAAGAAACTATTAACATCTTAACATACATTTGGAAATTATATAAACTTAAACTCATAATTTTGTTAACATTCAATTAGAAACCTTTGTACTATCAAAATCTTATCTTCTAAGTTGTTATATTCTAAAGTTGTCTAAATCTCTTTACACACTATTATGCTTCCTTTTTAAAAAAAATTTAAATTCCACTAAACAATTTTAACCAGTTTACTATCATGTATTATAAACGATATGTATTGAGACAAAATAATGTCATCTTTATTTTCAATTTGGGAAGCAGCTAATAAGACCTCTGCTATTACTAAATTAAGTTAATTAAGAGAAAGTGTCTAAGGCAGCTGGTTGAAACAAATCTATTATTCTTCACCAAGATAATAATTTTAGTTTATATTAAACATATAAGGGCTCAAATGTGAACTATAGTCTCAGAAAATTTGAAAACCAACCACTATTTAACACTAAAGTTATCCCTGGTCAACAGAACAAGGCACTTTCTTTCATAGTTCAACATGATATAGAGGAGGGGAAAAAACTTGTTTTAGGGAAGCACGTTGTTAACAATTACATTCTAAAATGTTTACAGCTCCTTTCAATTTAGTGAATTTTATTAGATCTTCAGAAAGATACCAAAATTTTAAGTCCAAGCCTTTTCTGTCCACAAAGGCCACTTTGGAACACACTGTCTCCAAGGAGTTTCAGAACTTTTTCAAACATTTTCAGCACTTAGCATATCTCATAATTGGTACCATCATACTCTATGAATTTTTATTTCTTATATGCATATACTAACTGATTATGCCAAAAGTCTGACATTATTTGCTCCAGTATCAGGACAACAAATTAATAAACCTCTCTTTTAAAAAGTGGGTCACAGAACTGTTTTCTTTTGCTTCAATAAAGTATATTTTCAAGTCCCAAAAAGGGGAGATAAACAAGCCAGAATCCATCACCAAACTTTTTAACTTACAACATTGAAAGGATGAATACTTCTCAAGTGAGACGATTAATGTGAAAGACTGAGACAAACCATCCTGAGTATTTACCATGAAGAAATAGAAATAGCAAAATAAGTAAAAAGAAAAAAATACGATTTTATAAAACGTATGTGTTCAACTCTTTAAGGAGGAATGAACATTTTTAGATGTAAGTAACTATTTTGAAATACACACAATAGACACTTACAACAAGGGGGTGGGAGCTTATCATTAAGGTTTGCCAAGGTTTTATATCATTTAAGACAAGTTAATATATTGAATATTAAATGGGCTACTGTTGAAATTATTAGAGAAAAAACGTTAGAGGCAAAAAAAATTAAACTAGTGATTTATCCCAAACACACAGAAAACCTGCATGCCATGTGGAATTGTGGATTTTACATGTAAAAGACAACTAAGCAAATGGCATACAAACTCCAAAATATTTCAATGTTTAAATTTCTCCCATATCTTTATTTTGTATGATTGCTTTTCCTGACAACTTTAAAAGAAAGTAGTTGCTTAAGTAGTAAAAACTACAAAATATTTTCTTTAAATAAAATTATTAATAAATTCTTTGGAGGGGAAACTACATCTAGTTGATAAGGCTACTTTGCTATTTTTATCTGTTCTCCTATAATTCATAATAAAGTTACGAATGCATATGACTAAACTTTATAGACAACAGCAGCATTTAAGCTTCTAAGGGCCTGATGGATTCATGGTGATTCTTTATTTCCCACATTTCACGTGGCAGGAAATATTCCCAGTTGTCATTCATCTGTCTTGAAGCACTGTCCTCACTACAAAGTAACATCAACTCTCCTTGTTCCTGTACTCGCCTGAGCATTAATGACTATTTTATTCCCTAAAAGCGAACGCACGTGAACTTCATCCCTACAACAGACACTCCGAGGCAAGGCAAAAGAGTTAAATCACTAAAAAGCTCTCTAGGAAAATCTAGAAACAGTTAGCTGGCTGTGACATAAACCTGCCAACACCTCAGCACACAGTGGCAAAATGCCCAAAAAATGCCACCCTCTGGGTAAAACCACTTTCTTGTTTTAACTGGAGATGAAGCTACCAGTTGCAGATGAGAGGCGACGGGGGCATTATTTGGCAACCTGGAATTCACTTCCTGTAATCCTACACCGCGACAGCGCCTAATCAACCTGAACCCTGACACCCGGGCCATTATCACTGGGCCGCGGGCTGCGCGCCTCCCTGCTCCGGGCTGTTACCTCCCACGGCCTTGGCCACGGCGCCGTTGGGCCTCCCGCGGGCTCCCATGGGGCTGCCGTTCTGCTCCAGCCGGGCCACCTTCACCGGGGGAGGCCCCTTGACGTCCGGGCTGCCGCTCCGCCGGTCGGGGCTGTCCCGCAGACACGGGCTCTCGCTCCGCCGCTCCATGCTGCTCCGACTCGGAGACAAAGTTCCCACCGGCAGGTCGCAATAAAACGCACAGGGACCTAGGGAAGGGGTGGGGGGAGGAAGGGGGAGGGAGAAAAAAGAGGGAAAACCGCTCATACACGTGATAGACTTTCAGGCCAGTGGCAGAGCGCTGCACCACAGCCACACAAACTTCCTCCCACGCTGCCCGAGGGGCCCGAGCCGGGAAGCCGGTCCCAACCTTACACTGGGCGGCCCCCAGGAAGCCCAGCGCCTCGGTTCGACGACTCTGCCCAGTCGCAGCTCCCCAGAAGTCAGCCCTCGGGGTCGCGGCCGGGGTTGGCACCCAGGGGCGCCTAGAAGTGGTCCATTCATTGGGACGGGGTTGGCATAAACCGTTCCTGGGTGCTACAGCCTAGCCCGTCCCGGGGTCAGGGTTGCGGAATAAGTGAACTTCAGAAAAAGACGTTCCACCCACATGGGAAGGGAGTTGGGGGTGTGCGCAAGTCCATAACCGAATTAACCACCCGGTAAATGCGCTGTGAATGGCCAGGCAGGAGCCAAAGGCCGGGCGAAAGAACCCCTTGAATACCCGCTTTTTACCTATACGGAGCAAGTCCTAAGATAAGCACACACCTGCATAAAATCAACCCTAATTCCACATTAATAAGCATCCGAAAACACTTGGAGGTATTTATCAGAATAACCTCCATCACAAAGGCGGGCGCTACAATCGTTATTATTTTGGAGCGTTCTTATCTTCATCTGATCCCGCGTGCTTTTTTAAAGCTCTTCAATATAAAACACAAAAGCAAAAAGCATTTGAATTCTTAGTGCAAGAGCAGCCTTCATCCGCCCCAATTTTAACATCGCTCCAGAAAGTTTTCCTCTGGGTCACTAGGTTGGCAGTGCGCTCCCCACGGAAGCCGCAGGTCTCGACACCCCTGGATTGGGGGGGTGGGGGGGCGGGGAAGGAGGGGAAACACCTGATGAAACGGCGCTCGCGTTGTCACTGACACCCGCAAGAAGCAAGACCCCGGCACCGTACTGCGTGCGCGCTGGGAATCCTCGTGGGCGCTCTGGCCGCGCGAGCAGCGTCGGCGCCACGGGTCAAGGAGACAAGGTGGGGGTGGCAGGGGGAGGTGAAAGGAGGGATGCGAGATGAAGACACGGAGCAGGAGGGCTGAGGGCGAGGCTTCCGCCTGCATTCCCCGACTTCGCGGTCCGAGAGGCCGAGAGCGGCGGGGAGGGAACTTCGTTGGCCCTGGGCTTCCCCGAACTCCCGAGCGCGGCGCGGGAGCCCTCGCCCTGCGTACTTACTGCTCACGGTCTGTCTGAAACTTGGCTGACTGGGGCTCTGTCCATGGAGCAAAAGTAGAGAATCCAGGGTGGAAAGTTTCTGGTGCTTGGCTTTGCAGTGTTCTCCTAGTCTTCCTCTTTACTCCTTCCCCTTCCCTCTTCCCCAGGTCCTAATGTTTAAGGTCCTGGGTCAGGGTGTCTTCTTCTGGTGCGGAGATGGTTGTTATGATGATGATGGGGGGAGGGAGGAGGGGGAGGAGGAGGAGAGGGAAAGGACTCCTCCAAAGGGACACCCGAGCGAGCGGGGGAGGGGACGGCGGAGGAGGGGGGAAGAGAAGGAGGCTGAAAGAGCCTTTTCACACCTTCGGGAAGGAGACCCGTTCTGGAGAGAAAGGGCTGAGAACCCGGAGGCGGCGGCGGCGGCGAGCCGGGGCTGCCGGTTCGCAGGGCGGCTAGCTCGCGAGGAGGCGCGGCCAGAGCGGTGGGACCGGTGACACCAAGAGCCGAGAAGACGCAGGGACCCGGGACCGCGCGCGGGAGGAAACGCGGCGGCCGCCCAAGCTGTCACCTCCAGCCTCTCCCCTCTCGGCCGCCTCTGCCAGCAGCCAGAGCCGGACTCACTGACAAGCCGCAGAGAGAGACACACTGAGAGGGAGATGATTATTAGTTGCGTTGAGTCATCAGGCAAAGTGAGTCCTTTTGGGTTGTCCTCGGTTTCCGATTTCTCCCCCTCCCCCTTTCGGTCCCCAGATCTAGCGCCTTCAAAATAATAATTTGGGGTGGGGGTAGGGGAAGTCTCTGGATTATTTCGGGATGGGGGTGGGGGGGATGGATCTAAACCTAAACCCAAGCCAGACTGGTCCACCGCAAGAAAAGAGGGGAGTGGGGGGCGGGGAGGAGGGCTGGGGAGGTTGCGGGGGGAGGGGGGCCCCGCCTGGCAGGAAATTAAACATCAATCAATCAATCGCTGTGAGCACGGCGACCCAACGGCGGCGGGGCTGCGAAGGAGGCAGAGGGACAGGCGAGGGGCGGGTGGGAGGCAGGGAGGAGGGAAGAGGAAGGGGAGAGTCGGCGGTCGGAGCGGGGTGACGAGAACCTCGTGCACGAGGCGGCGAAGGACCGATGGCAGAGAACCGAGTGCGGCGCGAGGCGGTGGCCGCGGCCAGCGGGTGGGTGCGTCTGGGCGCAGGCGGGCACCGGGGCCCAGGGTCTGGTCCTCCTCCTTGTGGCGGGTCCAGGGCGCGGCCGCCTCGCCCAGCCCCTAGGCGCACTCGTCCCGGCGCGGAGGCGGCGGCGACAAGGCAGTCGCTGGGTGCCGCGTCTGCCGGCGGAGACGCAGACCGACGCGCAAGAGGCGACCGCGGCTGCCTCGGCTCCCAGCTCTGTTAACTGCGCGGAGTACTTTCGACTTTGGAGATAGGAGGGCGATCGCCTCCCCCACCCACCGCCTCCGCCCACCACCCACCGCCTCCGCCCCTCCGCGCAACTTTTCCCGGTGCCTGCGAGCTCCCCCTCCGCGCCGAGCCGAACGTCCCGGCCCGCCGCGCTTCGTGCCGCCGCGCGCGCAGGGAAGGCCGCTTCTCCTTCAAAGCTGGCACGGCCGCGAGTCCGGAACAATAGCCGGGGTGTCCCGAATGGCAGGAGCACGGCCACTGCCCGCCGGGCTGTGGGTGGCACAGGAATGGGGGTTGCGTGGTGGATGCAGAGCGGGGTGCATCCCTGGATGGCATCGCTGGAGCGCTCGCCGCTCCGGCGACATCGCGAGCGGCGCAAATCGGGCCGCCTGGAGCCCGTGACGCGGTGGCGGCGAGGGCGGTGGGGCTGCCTGTCCTCGGGCTACAGGACTGGGGCTCCTGGGGACCCCAAGCTGCTCGAGCCCAGGGCTGCTGGCGCCAACAGAGCTGTGCCCTGAGGACCCGGCCTCCCCGCCCGGGGGGAGGCCGCACAGGAGCGTCCCCAGCAGGTCCCGCGAAGGCGTAACAGAGCCACAAACTTTTGCCGACTCCCGCGGCCGCGGCCGCCGGCAGCCCGACTCCGGCCGCGGTGCTCATTTAAGGTGGCGCGGGCACTAGCCGAGCAGGCTGGCCTCTGGCCGCGCTTTTGTCCCTGCGATTCCGCTTGGGCGCGCTGCCTCCTTAAGGAAAAGCACGTGGGCAGGGGCCGCAGCCCCCGCGAGATACCCGGGGCGTCGGCGGACATTAGCCGCTAGGACCTTAGGCGAGAAAATGTGGACGCATCCCCGCCGGCCCTGAGGCCAGAGAATCCCCCTCAACTGGTTGCACCTCATGTCCCTCCCGCACACGTTGACTCTCCCTCCTAATCCCCAGGACCCCGAGGGCTCTCCCACATCTCCCGCAGCAAGAGCCACCGATCCCCCTTAAGAAGCGTTGACTGTACGGCGGCGCCAGAGGGCCAAACTAAGTTCGGTTTCGGGAAACGCTCTCGGGAGCAGTTCTGTAAATCCCGGCTGGGAGCAGAGACTGCGAAAAGCTGAGTCCGCCGATCGTGCCCGGGACAAGGCTGCCTTCCACTCGCCGCATCTACCTGGTAGGCGGCATGCGCACGGGCTTAGAGGCTTGAGAGCCTCTGGAAGAGAAAGGGTCCCAGGAAGGAAACCTGCCCCCGGCCTAAGTGTCGGCGCCCAGATCACCACGAACCCCGCACCTAGGCGCCGCCCACCAAGTTCCAAAGAAGTCCGAGGCGACCTGGGAGTCGGTCGGATCCCA
This sequence comes from Pan paniscus, assembly GCF_029289425.2. NCBI lineage: Eukaryota > Metazoa > Chordata > Mammalia > Primates > Hominidae > Pan > Pan paniscus. Next base: position 102,078,488 of record NC_073262.2, read on the forward strand.
GCCGAGAAAAGAAACAAGCAGGATAGCAATTCTTAGGGGAGCCACCCTGGGAGTTTTAGGCAGCGTTTGCCTTTCCCTGGTTTTCTTCATCAAGCCCCATCCTCCCCCCGCATACCACCCCCAGTCAAAAGAGTGGGAGAAAATGCACAGTTCGAAGTCGGTGAGAGCAAAAGTGGGTCTAGTAAATCAACCCGTGGTGGTAGCTAAAAGGTTTGGGGCTGCAAAGAAACAAACTGTAAGTTTTGAGCAACAAACTTTTTCTTCAATCTGTAATATGTCGAAATGGGAAGGGGGTGTTGCAAAAGCCAACTACCACTGTCAAACTTAGCCCGTTTACAACATGGGGAAAGGCGTATTTCTTACTAATATCTCAACAACGATAACAATGCTGTATCCTTCCTTACCTTGATGTTGAACTGCGAATCCTCCTCCGGATCAATGTCCAGGAACTTAGAAGAATTGGTGATATTAGGAGTTCAGTACTTCTGGAAAAAAATGCAAATGGTTTAGCCAGGATCTTTCCTGTCTGATTCGTCACTATTATTATATCTGATGATGCGAATGGTTGGAGCGATTCAATCCTAAGTCATTAATGAGCTATTTTATAAACACCACTGTCTGAAGATCTTCATTTACATTTTGCTAAGGATCACTTCGCTAACCTCACAGGCTTGTGTCAACAGCATGATTTGCAGGACTTCAGTTACACTCTTATAAACAACACGGCTGTATTGTTAATCGGTTAATATTTTATAAAGTGTAAATATTTTATTATGTTTTGAAGGGAACTATTGATTCTAAATTATTAAACCCCTGAGAAGGACTATTTAAATGAAATATACAATTAAGTACAATTAAATGTACATTGTGGTTAGTTTGTTTTCAGATTCTGCACCCTTTTAAATTCATTGCTTTTCTCTTTACTGGAGTTTCCTCTTGTCCATTTCTGATACTGAAAAAAATCTATCATGTTAGGAAAAAGCCTAAATTATTTAAAGTTGCATTAAACTTAGAGGAAAATGTCAGATACGATTAATTATGACCAGAAATGTATTTTGGATGTTTGTAGAGTTGTATTTCATATCACATTTTACAAATTTCTTCCGATTTAAAGGAGAGTTCTAGTAAGTTTTGTGATGTATGTCCGGTGTGGGTTTTTGTCCTCTCGAGTTTTGTCTCTAATAAAGGCCTTTTTTGTTTCAAATTACATACGCTTTTTACTGCACAATTTTTGTATTGACCTTATTTCAACTGAAGCGATTATTTCCAGCAGGTTTAATTTCGACAATAAGATATATTTTAATAGTTTTACCTTTCGCTAGAATTTTGTACTGTTTAAAACAGTAAATAAATAAATTTGCTGATGATTCAAGAATATTTGTTTGGTTTCGTTTTGTATCCCTCAAAAGGTTTATTTCCAAACTTTTTAAAACAAAATCACGAGAAAAGAGTTGTTTTAATTACGTTTGATTTTTAAAAATACTTTTATCTAAAACCCATTTTGTGCATTAGGAGATAGTTTGCTTCCATGCTCAAAACATGGAGTTCACATCTGGGGGACATTTTTATCCCTCAGTTTCCTTCTAACTGACGTTTTTGTCGGGAATCTGCTCAGACTTTTCCCCTTTTCTTCACCCACCTCCCAAGTTTTCCTTATGTAATTTAGTAAAAGGCCGCCTGTTTTTCACAAACACGGATTTGTTATTTTAAAAATCAATAGATCTTTATATGCTAGTGTTAAAGGTGTATGGTTTTTCTTATTTCCATCTTCTCTCCTTTTCTCTCTGTCAGGCCTTCTTTTATGGCCTGCACTCTAATGACGTTTCTTGATTTCTCTTTGTCGACACCAAGTTTTTGTTGTGCGTGCTTTCGACCCTGGTCAACCTTCCTTCCTAGAGGCCCGCTCCGGACAGCGTAGGCCTGGGCGCCCGGGTGGAGGGTGCAGGGTGCCGGGCGCGGGACTTCGGCTCTCACCTGGGCCATCCCGGGCTCTGAGGGCCCGGCATCCATCCCCAAGGTCCATGGCTTTCAAGTTCGGTCACCCAGGCAGAGAGACCCTGCCTTTTAAAGAGCCCTGGAAAGTTGCGCCGCGTTTTCCCTCAACCCTGGAACACGCAGGGAAAACTATGGGAATCGCCCGCGTCAAAAGCTTTCGACGGCTTCTAGGAACCCAAGCGGGCCTGCCTCTTCCCCTGGAGCTTGCCCTCCTGGGGGCGGGAGGAGGGCGGGAGGGAATCATTTCTTTCAAATGAAGCCCACGCCAGCTCTGAAGCCAATTTCCGCCGCGGACTGTCCGTGGGGAGTTGGCGACCAACACTTTCTCGGACGGCATAACCGCGAGGGGCTTAGACTGGAAATCAGATGCGCCAAGAGGACAAGAGCCAGGGGCCAGAATACCCCAGTGGGGGACGCGCCTTGGAGGACGGTTCGCCCAGGGTGGGCTTCAGCCCTTTCCCAGAGTGCTCCGGGCGTCTGGGGACTGACCGGAGCGCAGGGCGGGGGACACTTACTTCGTTATCCGCACGCCTTCCTCGTTGGCATCAGAGCCGGACAAATCCCAACCCGCGCCAGGCAAAGATAAATGACTCCTGGCTCCCCCGGCAGCTCAGGGGGTCTGGGCGGGGGCGGAGAGGGAAGGAAGCCGTCGGCCGCCGGAGGTAGAGACTGTGGAGGTCCTCCTCCCGGCCCCAAACGAATGAGCCCCTGCGGCCCGAGCAGAGAGATACGCCTCAGAGGGACGACTGATGGGGAAGGATGGTGGGCAACGAGTCCGCGCTAGGCGGTGAGCCTAGCACCCCAGAGGCCCGAGGGTCTGGGGCTAGTGGGGCCGACCGTTCAGGGGCCGGGTGGGCGGGAAGGGAATTGCCAAGGTCGGCCCAGGAGCTGCCTCAGGCGAGGACGGGGAGCTTTCTGCACTGGGCTTCCCGGAGTAGGAGATGGGCGTCGGGTGTGGGCACTGCCTGCCCTGGGGGAAGAAAGCGAGGAGATAGGTTTCAGAGCTGGGGGAGTCGTTGGTGGGAGATCTGGTGTCCCTTCGGCGGCCGCGGGCCGGGAGACCGGGGAAGACGGAGGGTCCTGCGGCCTGGAGCACCACCCTACCACACCAGGCAACGCCCCCCGGGGCGCCCTTCATTCTTTTGCAGAGCCCAGAACTTAATAGGTGGGTCCCCTTCTGCAACCACGCTGCGAGAGAATGACTGCCCTGCTAATCTAGTTTACTTGTAGAAATCGACTGTAAACCGGGACAACAAGGCAAGGGTGGGGGAAGAAAAGGAAGCGCCAAAGGAGCCGCCGCTGCGTCCCCGCCCCCAGCTCGGAGCTGCCGGGGTTGGGGCCCCGGGTGGCGCTCCCGACCCGCTGCGTTTTCTTAGGGAAACACCGAGTGAGGCAGAGGATCTCAGGCCCAAGGTGGCTGCGAAGAGCCCCGAGGCCTCGGCTTGGCGTCAACGTCCCGCCACCCTCGAGCCCGGGTCACTGCCCGGGTCCCGGCCCAGAGCCCCAGCGTCCTCTCCCGACAGCGCCACCGCGTGGGCTGAGGCCGAAACCTTCGGCGCCGGCTCTGCCGGTCGCGTCCCGGAGCCAACCCTTCCGCGTCGCCTTGCAGTCCACGGGTTAAGGATGTGGCGGGGGATGGGCAGGTCCCTGGCCCAGGGTACCACCGGGCCACTCAACACAAAAACGCCCTGGCGCGTGCAAAATACGAACGCCCACAGTTTGCCCCAACCCCTTGAAATGAAAAGTACACCTGGAAAGCCCAAGATAGCACCCGGTCCGCACCCCAAATTTCAGGCAGGCCAGCAGGCGTCCAGAAATCCGCTCCCACCCCTCGTAGGGGCAGGCAAGCTCAGGCAGCCGGGTGCAAGGGGGCCCAAACCGCAGTTGCCTCCCGAACGCTTTGAGGCTATGGGCCCACGCCGGTCTTGAACCAAGCGGAGAGGGCGAAAAAGCCCGCTGCGGGACCCAAGGTCCCAGACACCTACTGGAGCCAGGGACGAGGAGGGCAGTGTATCCGGCGGCCCAAACTCGTAAGGAGTGGGGGCCAACTTAGAGGGCTTCCCGAGCTGGCGCCTCGCCTGTTTTCTCGGTATCACGAATCCCCTCGGACACCGTTTCAGTCCGTCAAGACCTTGGCCTCCGGGAAAGGCCCAGGTGACTGTGACGGCGGCGACTCGGGCTCAGTTCTCCCCCACCCCGTGGTGCCTTCCCTCCCCGCCCTACAGCCAAGCCCAGAGGAACAGGGCATCGCCTCGCGCGGTCCCGGAGCCACATCCGGACTTGGGAACCCCGTGTCGGGCTTAGAGGACTTCACTGGGCAGGTTGGGGTTTATTTTCAATAAATTCAGCTGTTCACATACACCCCCACCACCATTTCCACGCGCGCGCGCGCACACACACACACACACACAGAGGGACTTAACTATTGAGACAGCGACCCAGAAAGGTGTAAATTCACCTGGTGCCCACCCAATTGCAAAGCTCCCAGACCCACACAAAACACTAGCGAGCCCTGGAGGTCTGAGACGCCCCGCGCCCGACTCACGGCGCGAACACCAGCGCTCCGGCCGGGTCGCAGGGGCCGGTGCCCAGCGGGCCGGGGTCTGGCGAGCCAGGCAGCGGGCCGGCTGAGCTCCTGCGCCTCGCGGTCGCGTGGCCTACTCGCCTACTCCCTTATTATTGGCTGGGACCTGTTCCTTTCCAAAGTGTGATGCCCGGTGTCCTACCCTAGGCCACGCGGAGCTCTCTCCCGGCGTGTCGGGCCCTGCGCCCCTGCCCAGTGGCTCACCTCGGCTCGCTGCGCCCGCCTTCGCCCCAAGTGCCTAGGACGGAGCGAGGGGCTGTGGGTCGGCGCAGGGACGCTGGCTGTTCACCTCCAGGAGCCGACAGAAGGTGCCTGCGGCGTCACGCGTCCAACCCTGGGGCTGATTTAAATAACTAATAAGCTCAGAGAAATTTTACGAGGGGAACTTTTCCTTTTAGTATCAATAAAGCCTAGTAATTGGGTTTGTTGGTTACCTAAGCTCGAGTTCGACTTTCTCAGTCTCTCTCTCTCTCTTTCTCATTCAGAGGCAACGTTTTCAAAAACCGGCAATTGCGTGTGCGTTTGGGGTGTGCAAGTGTGAGTGTGGATGTGTGAAAGTTATTTGTTTCAGAAGTCCTTCGTCTCGAGAGCAATCATCATTGTAGCTTTGAGTGAAGAGTTTTCAAAGGTGAACTGTTGTTATTTCTGTCAACAGAAAACTGTTGACAACCATTCAAGTCTCACAATACAAGTATAATATAAGGGAGGGTGGAATATCTAAAGACTGTCCCGTTGGATATGACAGAAAGACATCTGCAGTGTTTCCCTAATAGTTTGCATTTTAATTAACTTTCATTACATTCTCACTTCAACTCAATATCCGTTGTTTTCAGTAAAGACTTCTATATGATAAAACGTTGTAATTTTTGTTTTGGTTTTCCAATCTTCTTGAAAACCAGTTCTTAATTGTAAGGAATTTTTCCACCTGGGAACCATGCCGTAATTTAAAAATATAAAAGACCTTTCATGAACAATAACTGCAAATAACCCATTTGTTAGTGTCTGCGGAGTTGCTGGCACCTATACAAAGTCTCTGAAATATAAAGGCAATCTAAGAATGTTTCTCTCCAACCATAGTGATATATACTTTTTTCGTTTTTGTTGTGTGGAAGTTAAAAACACTTTTAAAGGTACTTTTTAGAAAAGTGTTGTGCTAAAATTTACCTGAACTTAAATTCCTTATCAATGTTAGCCTAACGAAATGAAGAGTATTTCTGAATCAGATTATTGTTAGAGTCATATGCTAAATAGTAAAGGAAAAGAAATGGGAATTAAAGTTTGCAAACCAAGACCAGGGAAAAGTCGGCTCCAGAAGTTACCAGGAACCCACCCAAACCTGTGCACTCATATCTCCTGTATTTACATATTATAGACAACTTTTCCTTTCCACTTTTAGCTAGAAAAGTGGTGGGCTCCCCTTAGTTCGTCTCGTTTTATGCTGTAAGACCCAAAGTCTGCTGAGGGCTGCCCCTGCCAGGTAACTTCCGGAGACCCGGAGTTACTTGGAGACAGACCCGGCCCTTTGCACATTCCAAGTGAAGGACGTCTCGCGCATTCTTCCCAGAGCTACCACACACCTAACCTCTTCTGGACACCCAACAGCTGGGGCACTGGAGCACCTGACCCTACTCAAGATCATCCCCCAGCCCTTGCCGGCACTTAGGGACAGCAGAATCTGAGCTGTGGGTGTACATACTCCCCATTTTCTGCTTTCCCAGAGGATCACAGACAACTTTTCTTCCCATCTGCTCCCTGCTGGACTCCTGTGATCACCCATCATCCCCAGTTGTTGCTATCTCTGAGCTCTTGGTGACCAGCCCTTGTCCCCCAAGCTGACCAAGTTGAGAGAGTACTTGTCCTCCCAGCACTGTCTCTCAGTATCAGGAAGTTGAGATCAGTGGCAGGGAAAGATGGAAGGATTGGCAAGGAAAGTGCAGGGCCAAGTAGAGTAGCTCAGAGCCTCAGCAATGGGCACCTGTCCTCCCCCAAACAACCTGTGGTCTCTCCGGCTCCCTGCTTTTCCACCATTGGTCCCATCCTGGGCTACCAGCCTCCACTGAGCTGCTCTGGGAACTTAGGGTGTCTCACATTACTTCCCTGCTATGGCATATTTTGGTTTCAGTTGAGCTATTTTCTGAAGATGTGGATACTCCAGTTTTATTCTTTTTCTGTCTGTGTCTCAGTACTCTTTTCCTTTTTTAAGAATGTTCCCCAAGCCTGGCTTTTGCCAGACCCTGTGCCATCTCCCCAAGCTCTATTTACAAGAACAAGAAGTGATTTGTCTGTTTATAGCAGGTTTAATTAAGACAGTTATGCGCCGTGAACTCTTTGGGCCTCAATCAATGCACTTAGATTTGGAAAGTCAGATAGAATCACATCTTACACGTGCGGCCCCGGCTGGCCACCCAGGCTGAGGACAGAGCTATTGTTTTCTACATCAGCCTCACTGGAACTGGGCAAGTCCCCTGCAGAACTGGCCCCCCCTGCTCCTCCCAAGAGACCTCAAGTCAGGTCTCCCGGCCAGACTCAGGCCTTCCTAATACAGGCGTGAAGGGCGGGACGCCCAGAGCCCTCCTGTTGGCCGGTGGCTAAGGAGCCAGGTGGATAACTTCTGCGGATTCGGCTTTCAGGCTGCTGGAGCTCTCCCCAGCCCGAGGCCTTAGCCCAGCGCAATCCCTTGTCCAGACCGGCCAGTTTCCGCGTGGCGAAAAAGGGGGAGGCAAGTGTGTCTTTTCCAAGGAGCTTTTATCCAACAGCCTCCCCTCCCCCCAACTCTCAGTCTTAGGTGCTGGGCTTCAGCCGAAGCGTTTTTCAAATTTGTCATCATTGGAAACCTCGGACAAGTGGAGTGTAAAATTTTGAGGGTTTCCAGGTAGGATCTGACTTCAGGCATTCAATGAAAGGGGAAGAGGGCTGAGGGCTGGGGAGAGAGACAGGCACAGAGGGCTCCCTGTAGTCGGCAGGAATTCCCTCCCTCTGCAGCCCAGCTGCACCCACTAGCACACACTAGTCTTTCCTTCTCCCGGCTTTGGAAGAATCCCCACCACATTCTTTAGCTCTCAGAAAGGAGAGGGCAGTCAGGTCAAGGTCTTTCAGCATCCCTACCGCAATATACCTCTCCCAGCCCCCTCACCACCACCACGTTGGCCTAGGACACAGGACCCCGGGGCCTCAGTGACTGCAGCTTATGCCACCTAACGCAGAATGGGGTGTCCCTGCCTCCACTGCTCCTCTCGGTCTCAGCATCCAGGTCCTGAAACCCCTGCAATTCTGGCCTGGGAAGCCAGACTTGCCACCAACATCATGGTATCACCCATAATTGATCCACTCAGTTTTCAGTAGATGTGGAATCCAACAAGAGTAACACCAACCTCCACGCCCCACTCTTTTTTCTTTCTTTCTTTCTTTCTTTTTCTTTCTCTCTCTCTCTTTTTTTTTTTTTTAAGAATCCAAGGCACTTGAAACATTCTGAGTGTGCCTGCAGTAGGGTCTCAGAGGAGTTGCTCTGAAAGCTGTTGAGAGCAGCCACCTTTGCTGTCACTGAGACCTTGGCAGGGTCAGCTCTGGTGGGCCGTGTGCACCCAGGCTCTGATGGCACCAGGATGGCTTCCTGCAACCCGGTAGGAGGACTGGGGTGGGTGGGTCCAGTATTTCGTTTCTTCCTCTTCCTTTTTTTTTTTTTTAAATGTCCCTCTTTATTTCTATTGAAGACTAACCTCAGTATCAAAGGGTGCACTTGTTTGTCCTAAATGGCCTGTAGCTCTTTCCTACTCTGCCACAGGACATTAGCTCTGGGAGCACCGCCTGGCAGGGCCTTCGCTTTGGGCCTAAGCATCCAACTGAGGCCCAGCAATTCCACCTGTGGGGAATCTTGCAGTGAGGTATTTGTGCATCAGGAGTGGGGAGTGAGGGAGAGAGAGCTGGGCTGGTGCAGTATCTACTCTCGCACCTCCTCCCTGAGCGGAGCTCCAGTATAGACTAAGTGAATGAATCCATGAATCAGCTCCATAGCGGAGGGGTAGAAGAAGCAGCCGTCTTCGTTAAATGGGCTGTTGGCAGTTGCGGCTGACTGCTCTACCCCTCGCAGGCCCGCCTCTGGGCAGGCCTGAGGTGGCCCTGGAGCCCCGCCAGCAGCCCCCGCCCCTCAGGCCGAGCTCTGGCCCTGGCAATCTCTGCACTTTGTCATCACGCCCGAGTATTTGACATTCGCAATTATCTGCAAATACCCTGATCGGTTTGTATATGAAACACTTTTTTTCCTGCCTTAAGGTTGGAATCTGGTAAGTTTCAGACAAGTGGTTGCAGGGGGAGATGACCCAGGGGACCGTGCGGGACCGGGCCGGTGAACCCGATTCTGCGAGGCGGGCGTCTCGAAGGGACTGGTCTGCGTGCCTCACCGGGTTCCCCAGCCTGGCTCCGAGGAAAGGCCGCGCGGAGGCGAGAAAGGGCCCACATCTCGAGTCTCCAGTCTCTCCTTGAAAAGAGCACCCCCTAATCCCGGAGGAAGGGAGGGTGAAGGAGGAGGGGAGAGCCCACTACAGGCAAGGCAGGAAGGTTAATCATCTTGTTAACCGGAAAGGGTGCTGCCCCGCCTGGCCGTCGTCACCGAGCGTGTCAGTCACCCGCTCTCGATTTCGCCGCAGAATTACCTGCTCAAAGAGCCATCCCAAGAAGCCCTCAGCTCCGAGGTCTTCCCGCCCGTCGTCTGCGGGAAGTAAACGGCGTCCTCCCTCCAAAGAAGTGGATGCCCCTTCGACTCTCCTCCGCCCCCCGGCGGTTCCTAAATCTAGGAAAGCCAGCCCCGGCATCGCTCAATACTCCTGCACCTCAGCTCTGGGATACCCGCCCAGTACAGACAGACCATCAACCAAAAAAGAAAAGAAGAAAAGAAAAGTGGTGGTGGGGGTGGGGGTGGGCAGGGAGCGTAAAGTAGCGAGATCACTTATTTGACTCTTCTGTTTTCTTAGGAACCTGATCCTAGCCCCCGGCAGAGCATAAGGGCCCGAGGCCAGGGACCTAGAGGCCGGACCAAGTTCGCGCGAGGTGTTCACAGCCTAGGCGCCCCGGGCTTGGCTTCGTACTCTGCAACAAGCCAAGCTCCCTTGCCACGAGTATATCAGCAACTTCAGAAATAAACACCAGCGAAACCCCTTCCCACATTAGCTTGTTGCTGTGCTACTGACACTGGGCTTAGTCGATGTTCACACCTATTACATTTTTCCGGAAAGTGGGAGGAGCAGGGGGTAGAGAAAGCTGTGTGTATTGAGGGAAGGGGAGATGTGTGCAACACCTTCCAGAAAAATGGGGAGGTAGTTTAGAAAGTTTTTCTCTGTAACAGCACAACTTCTGAGAAGGCAGAGAGAAGAAAGCAGACAGGAAACGAATCCCTTCCTCCTCTCCCCTTTACCCCCTTCCTTCACTCCCTAGACCAAGCTGGTCAGCCGGCTGGGAATCAAGATTGTGTGGCTGGGAAGACACCAGTCTCTGTGCTCGGGTTCAGCCCAGTCGGGCAAGAAAGTGTGGGCAGCTGGAGAAGGTCGTCACAGTCTCCCGTGGAATCTTGTTGCCTGAGAGTCCCATAACGGAAAGGGCTAAGACGACTCTTCCACACACAGGTCGCAGCCCCTGCCGCGGAGGATCCCCAGGAAGATGCTGGGGACGCTCTGAGCGACGGCCTTTCTTTACCCCCGACTCCCTGGAGCTTGGTCTGGGGATGCCAACTTGGGGCACGGAGGCGCCGGGCTGCTCCGAAGCTGGAGGGTTTCTGCTTGGGTCAGAGGGATCACGACCTCAGCAGAGCCAGGAGAGGTTGGGTGACACCCACTGCGTATTGCACTTGACTCAAAACTGCCCTCGGCCTGCGGAAGAGGCGAGGGCAAGAAGCCTGGTGGCGGGTCAAACCTTCACCCTATTATTTTCTACCATTTTTTATGCCCATATATTTGTTAAGTGTATGGCTGCTATACACCAACAGCTTATTCTACAAGAAGTGCCCCCGAGGAGGATTGGGTTAAGCTTTGCAAATTTGGCTTCCCAGGTAATGCGCTTCAGTATTCTGCTCCCGACTTACCCACCACACCAGTGGGTACCCGGAGCAGCACCCACTTGGCAGAGCTGATGACTGCTTGGGCCCAGCGGAGTGCGCATTGCGCTAACACGCGCACGGGAATTGCACCCTTGCCGGAGCCTCCGCACCGTGCGCCCTTCAAAGAGCTGGCGACCCCGCTCACGTGTAAGCAACCTCCCACTTTGAAACTAATTCGCACCCGGGTCTTTCACCCCAAAGGACTTTGCTGCGGACGCTGCTCTGACCCAAGACGCGGGAGAGAAGTCCCAAAGGCTACAGCCCGGGGCTGGGGGACTCCTCTGCTCACCTTAGTCCTTGATTTCGAAGGCCCCAATTAACTATCTGTTGTGTCAGAATCGGCGAGTGCAAAGTGGCTGCGCCCCGCTGACGCGCTCTCTCCTGGGTCCGGGTATCCCAGGGCATCCGGAGCTGGGGAGGGTTGTGCGGACTACCCAAGGCACGCGCAGATACCGGGCAGGGAAGAAGGGCTCCGTGTTCCAAGGATGGTCGTTTACCTCTCCTGAGATCAGCCCTGATCCCTTGGTAACTTAAGCGCCTCTGAACTCGGGGAGCGCTTGGTGGGGCGCCTCCCTGCATCCATCCCTACCCCTGGCTCCTTCCCAGGCCCAGCATCTTTCCCACCATTCTCACCCCCACCACCCCCACGGCCCCGCCCGTTTAGAGGCGTGCGGTGGGCACTTGGTTTACAGAACCGGCGTTTCAGGTGTTTATTTGCAACTAATTTCTTGTGCTGGAAAATGCTTGTTACCCGGGCGGAGCGCTTCCGCTCTGCGCGGTCCGGCCCGGCGGGCGGTAGCTCGCTGATCCCTCCGGCGAAGCCTCCAAGGAGCGGGCGGCTGGGAGAGGTTGTGCCACCCGGGACCAAGCCATCGGCGCTGCTCCGGACTCCCGGTAGGGGGAGCCGCCGCGGGCGCCAGGCCGGATTGTGTTCTGGCCTCGGGGCGGCCCTGCTGCCAGCGGCCAGGACTCTCAGCACAGAGCTCGGGAGGACTCCACCTGCTCTCCAGATAAGGCGCCATGAGCAGAGAAGGGAACAGAGGGCCAAGCTCCCTCCTAATTCCCCGTTGTTGCAGAGCAAAGAAGATGGGGGAGAACTAATTATATTCTCTAGGTCTAAATATTGTTGAAAAATTTGTAGGTGAGATCACCTCCTTTGCCCATATCCATATATAATATATCCATTACATGTGTTTGCCCATATATATACGTATGCCATATGTAAATATGTACGAGTGTGTATGTATGTGTATAGCAGTGGTTTAGATTTAGTCTCAGTTCCACAAATTTTGAGCCCTTTTAATATTTTAGGTGACCTAATACCTTCTCACTGTATTTTCCAAGTCACTTATTTCCAAGAGTTTTAGGTGATCCCAGCATAGGAGCTGAGCAAAGGAGCTCAGATGAGACTTGCCAGTTTTGCTGCAGTAATGTCAGCAAAAGAGTCTCTCTCTTTCTGACTCTATAGACTTAAGTAAGGGTTTGCAGGCTTTCATTTTAAGGTATGACTGATGTTTAGAGAACAAGACTAAACCAAGGTCAAGGGGAAAACAGTTAGACTGTGAACCTGCAGACCACTCCACTGCACCCAGTGTGGCCGTACACCTGTGCTGAACGGCCAGAGACTTCCTGGTCAATACTCCCACAGATAAAAGACTGCAGGCTCTGCTTATACACAAATCCATCTTTCGCTGGGAACCCACAACTCATAACAACTCTCCTAATGCCAAGTCATCAAGGCCTCTTGAAAGAGAATCATAAAAAACAAAGAATTTCAAACTTGGAAGGAAACCTAAAGTTTACTGGTGAGGAGCTTGAACTGAGTAGAAGCAAAGAATCATACTCCAGATGAGAAACGCCCCATGCACTGAGCTGAGACTGGAACTGTCCTCTTCTGACTCTCAGTCCAGTAAGTTTGACTACACAGCACTCATTATCATTGTGATTATTATGTTCCCACATATTTTGTCGTTCTTAGTTAGGCATACTCCTTTAACACTATTGTAATAAAAGCAAAATCTGGAAGATCTTTAAGAGTGTAGCAGTTGCTTCCAAGGGAGGCTGAATTTTAGGAATGAAGTTACATATAACATTGACATATCTGGGGGAAAGACTAGAAAAATATAGTTTCATTGCTTTTTTGTGTGTTTTTGTTCTTGTTTGAGACGGAGTGTCACTCTGTCACCCAGGCTGGAGTGCGGTTGTGCTATCTTGGCTCACTGCAACCTCTGCCTCCCGGGTTCAAGCGATTCTCCTGCCTCAGCCTCCTGAGTAGCTGGGACTACAGACGCCTGCCACCATGCCCAGCTAATTTTTGCATTTTTAGTAGAGATGGAGTTTCACCATATTGGCCAGGCTGGTCTCGAACTCCTGACCTCAGGTGATCCACCTGCCTCGACCTCTGAAAGTGTGGGATTAGAGGCGTGAGCCACCACGCCTGGCCAGTTTTATTGTTTTATCCCTGTTTAATAATGTTGGATATATGAGGCCAGGCACAGTGGCTCACGTCTATAATCCCTGCACTTTGGGAGGCCAAGGCAGGTGGATCACTTGAGGCCAGGAGTTTAAGACAAGCTGGCCAACATGGTGAAACCCCGTCTCTGTCTCTGCCAAAAATACAAAAATTAGCCAGGCGTGGTGGGGGGCACCTGCAATCCCAGCTACTCAGGAGGTTGTGGCAGAAGAATTGCTTGAAGGGGGAGTTGCAATTAGATTGTGCCACTGCACTCCAGTCTAGGCAATAGAGCGAGATCCTGTCTCAAAGCAAAACAAAAAATATTGGATATATGCAAATATGTGATTAAATGAATGAATATACAAACAAAACAATGAAAAAGGTGGGATTGTTGGTATTATAAAAGCATTCTCCCAAGTTGTGCATTTTTTCTCCAAAAACCAGACCTAACTTAGTCCTTAATTTAAGTGTTTGTTTATAGATTTTTAAATATCACATTTTGGTGTCATTTTTAAGAACCAACAGGAAGGAATTTCTAAAATAAGATTTGAAAAAAAAATCTAATAAAAAATTGATTTAGCAAAAGTAGGGAAATTTTTTTGAATGGAATATTATAGGATAAGCCCAAAATATACCACCCACTGACTTTATCATAAATCCTGGGATATAAATGATATTTTATCATCCTTTCTATAATTATCCCCTTTTTGTTTTTTGATAGGATCAAAACAAAAATTACTATTTACAAGGTCAATTCACTATTCCTTTTTGTATTCTTGTTCACAAAGGCAGAGATACATTAACAAATGAAAGTGTCTCAGTCTTTTTCCGTAACTAATGTCCAATCTTTAGCAAATGGTGCTGTGATGTCATTGAAATGGGTATTGGACAAAGTACCAATTGATTTATTGATTTCCCTTCTTCAAAGTCGTTTGGGAATTGAGGAGAAGAATGAAAGGCGTAGGCTGGCTGAGATGTGCAATACTTATTCTATCACACGCAGACACACAAAAATTACATTTGGCTGATAAAATTGACAATTCAGAAGCATTGCTTACAGAAATTCATAATGAGATGACATTGAGGCCACTCAGTTGATCAACCTGCCTTTTCTTCTCCTTATCATTTTATTTACTCTTCAAATTTAAGCCTTTTAGAAGTCAAAAAGCAGCAGGTTTTCAGTTAGCCTACAAGGGGAGCGTGAGGAAAAGAGGAACATCACAGGAAAGGAAATGGTGTATGTACTGTTGCTTTCAAACACAGGACCCCATAAACTCTGCTCTGGGGTCCTATAAGCACAGTAGTATCTCTAAGACTGACACTTGCTGGGAATCTCACAAGGGGTCTTCTGTGGTCCATGGACTGGTATGACTTCTCACCTTGGGTGGAGCAGGGAGTCTCTGAGAGTGTCCTGTGGGCTAAACCTGTGATGGTTCACAGCAGACCCATGACAATAAAGAAAGTAAGGCTGCTCTGATTGTCTTAGGTTTTTTAGGAGAGGGTTTCAAAACAGGGCTCCTTTCAGCCTCAATCACTGAACCGGTTTTTGAGAAGAAAGACTTTTAATCCAAGTCCTGTTAAAAATGCCAACTAAACTGCCCGGAGAAACTCCACATTGTAACATCTGCCTAGGAATTACCACACACAACAGTATCTACAGCGAAGCAGAAAATATATGAATAAAAACAAACCTCGGACTTCCTCTCCCTTGTATGGGTGAGCTGCCTTGAGTAACAGGGAAGATTTACTGTAAGGCACAATTGCATGCTAGCTACTTTGTTTTTCCTGCTCCCTTTCCCCACTTCAAGAAGATTGGAATATTTTTGACTTCCAAGCTTTCTATCCATTTATCTCAATTCTCTAGGCTTAGCACCATCATTTAGAAAATCCCTGCTCAGCCGGGTGTGGTGGCTCATGCCTGTAATTCTAGCATTTTGGGAAGCTGAGGCGGGTGGATCACCTAAGGTCAGGAATTCGAGACCAGTCTGGTCAACCTAGTGCAACCCAGTCTCTACTAAAAATACAAAAAATTAGCCGGGCGTGGTGGCGGGTGACTGTAATCCCAGCTACTCGGGAGAATCTCTTGAACCGAGGAGGCAGAGGTTGCAGTGAGCCAAGATCGCGCCATTGCACTCCAGCCTGGGCAACAAGAGTGAAACTCTGTCTCAATTAAAAAAAAAGAAAAAAAGAAAATCCCTGCTTACCAATGATGCTTGACTTTTCTATGCTTGTGTGTGCTGGAGTAGGGGGAAGGGTATGGTGAAGAGAGGTTCTCCCCTCCTCAGAGCATATGGTTCATTTTGCCCACTCTTAAGCCTGGATTGCAGGCTCTTGCTATCCGAGGAGAAACTAGATGGGGAATGCCCTGGAAGAATGATCTGGAACACTGCCTACCTACCCCCCATACATCCCTCCCCAGCCCCTCTCCACTGCCCAATCCTCCCTTCCCAGGCTGGTGTTGAAAATGTTGGATAGGGAAGTGTGATGGAGAAAGAAGAACTATGCTCACCTTTAAGAAGGTTATGTGGAGCTGATGAAAGAAATGACTCTCTTTTTAAAAGACTGCTTTCATTTAGGCCAGGTGCAGTGGCTTATACCTATAATCCCAGCACTTTGGGAGGCCAAGGTGGGAGGATCACTTGAGGCCAGAATTTTCAGACCAGCCTGGCCAACATGGTGAGACCCCATCTCCACTAAAAATACAAAAATTAGCCAGGCATAGTGGCACATGCCTGTAATCCCAGCGACTTGGGAGGCTGAGGCATGAGAATCACTTTACCGGGGAGGCGGAGGTTGCAGTGAGCCAAGATCATGCCACTGCACTCCAGCCTGGGTGACAGAGCAAGACTCTGTCTCAAAAAAAAAATATATATTATTTAAACAATAGTATCCGTCTTCCCACAATTACTATTAAAGATTCTTAAAATTTCTGGAAATATTGAAGGAAATGAATTATGCTTTAAGATTTTAAACCTACAGAGTAAGTTAATTCTGTCTTTGCCATTTACTAGCTGTGTAAACTTGGAGAGATCAGCTTGAGACTCTCTGAGCCTCATTTTTTTAATCTGTCAAATGGGTCTCAGAAAATTGTGAGGATTAAATGAAATATTACCTGTAAGTTGTTTAGAACAGTTCTTGGAACATAGTAAAAACTCAGAAAGTGTTCAGTAAAATGTTGAGTATATTATTGTGATGTGGGAATTGCTGATCCAGTTGACTCAATTCACACTGCAAATTACTGGATTTGAATAAGGAGATGAAGATTGAGTCACATTGTTCTCTTTGATCCATTTTCTTTTAGACAACATCACTCAAACAACCCTATTACTTCAGTAGCAATGAACTGTCTCTGGATTTTATTAAGCATCTCACTAGTTCCTTTTCTTCAGCTGTATGGCACCCTGTCTTCCTGTATACCAGAGGCTCCTCAGCTGGGTTAGGTGAGCCAACGTTACCAGGAGTATATGCTGAGAGGCCATTTCAAAGTCTTTCATAGAAGGCTGTGCTTGGGCAAGTAGAACTTTTCATCATACAGTCCCAGAGATGTGAAGTTATCAAGGTCAGAGAAGAGGAAAAGAGACTCAGAGAAACTGTGTTCTCTAGTCTTTCATTCGGGAACAAATGGTGTCGTACCAAATGGGTGAAAATATCCCAGGCTTACTCTGAGAAACATCTCTCTCTTCTGAATTAAACTTGCACAGTGGCTAACAGTGTTTTGTTTGGTGTTGACAAAGTAATAAAACATTACCGTTTCTCTTTCTCTACGATGATGTGGTTTTATGAAAGAAAATGGTTACACCTTGTTGAGTTGGGCAATATTCTCCATCCAGTTTATAAATTCCTATGCTGTTCTTACTGTAGTCAGCTTTTTCTCTGGGCTGTGTTCTTTTTGCTACACTGAGAGCCCAAGTAGCCCCAGGAGGGGGCAGTGACAAAGCTGAGATGTCCAGGAATGAGAATACCAAGTCATTCTGCCCACTTACCTGCAAGACCAAATGAAAATCCAGGGGGTTCTGCATGAAGACTCAAAAGAGCTGCCCCTCCAGCTTTTCACAAAAGCAGAACAGATTGTAGGAAGTAACAGCTAAAGGCCCACTGCCTCCGTCCTGTGGCTTTGTGTCTCTTTTCAGATGATTTCTCAAAGTCCACACACTAAGTCAAGTCCTCTGTCAGCAGGCCTACTAGTGCCTTTGACTTCAGAGGTAAATTATTAAAATGCAAAGAGTTGTCAGGCCCAAAAAGAGAATGTCAGAAGAAAAGCACCCAAGATGCTGCTCTGTCTGGTTTTCTCTTTGATTCAATGTTGTGTTCTTTGTGAACTCTGCCTCCATATTTACATTGGTTTAAAACATTCCAACAATAAAATTTCAGTGACCTTGCAGACTGTGTTCCCTCCCACAAACCAAACAAAAATTGATTGCCTTTTAGCAATCAATACTCTTTGGCAGCTTAAGAGGAGATGCTGTGCTGGGAACCCTTGTCCCACTTCAGTCAGCTGGGCTGTTATAACCTAAGCAGAACCAAGGAGCCTGAGGTAGCAACTTTCTTGCTCTTTCCCTCCCCATTGTATAAAACAGCCATTCATTTTTATCACTTCTGTGGATATTTTCAGTCCTAGGAAAGGGAGACAGGACAGAAAAAGGGGATGGCTCTGGATAATAGCCACCCAACTTAATTGACTGAAAGGTGCAGGCTTCTGCTGATATTAGAGACTTCACAGATCCAATTTAATTCAACAGCTATACTGAGAAGCTACTGGTTTATTCATTTATTACTCAGCTGTCTTTTATCTTTTTTTTTTTTTTTTTTTTTTTTTTTCTGAGACAGAGTCTCGCTTTGTCGCCCAGGCTGGAGTGCAATGGCACAATCTCAGCTCACTGCAACCTCTGCCTCCCGGGTTCAAGTGATTCTCCTGCCTCAGCCTCCCACGTAGCTGGGATTACAGGCACCCACCACCACACCCGGCTAATTTTTGTATTTTTAGTAGAGACGGGGTTTCACCATGTTGGCCAGGCTGGTCTCGAACTCCTGACCTCAAATGATCTGCCTGCCTCAGCCTCCCAAACTGTTGGGATAACAGGCGTGAACCACTGCGCCCAGCTTGTCTTTTATCTTAAGAAATAATGAAAACAACTACAAAAGTGATAGCTATGAATTTTCCTAGGCACTTTACATGTGTTATCTCACTTAATCCTCACAACAATACTATGAGTTAGGTACTATTATCATCTACATTTTCCTTCTAAAAGTGAGTTTAGAGAGGTTAGATAATTAGCACAAGGTCACACTGCTAATTAGGAACGGGGCTTAACTAAGATCGGAGCTACTCATAGTTTCCTTCTATCTGGTTCTGTCATTAGCATAACAGTGAGAAGTCAAAGAAGGGTTTTTAAGTTCATGGCCTTTTCTAAAGGCACAATTTAGCAATCATTTTGAAATACCTTTGCCAGCCAGGAGCTGCCCCAGGCACATTAAAAAATACAACATTGCACCCTCTCAGGGTTTACAATCTATGGTCAACTATTATTTGGATCACATCCTGCTAGATCACCCAGATAATGGACAAAATACATGAGTAAACTAAACAGAGGTTTTATAGCCGTATGTACAATGACAAAAGTTCGTATTTTTTGTGACAATTGCAGAGGATTAGCATATTTAAAAGTCCAGGCCATAGAGGAGGTGGGCTTTCTAACCCACTGATGAAATTTGGGAGGCCGGGCACCACAGCTCAAGCCAGTAATCCCAGCACTTTGGGAGACTACGGTGGGTGGGTCACCTGAAGTCGGGAGTTCAAGACCAGCCTGACCAATATGATGAAACCCCGTCTCTACTAAAAATACAAATTAGTTGGGTGTGGTGGCATGCGCCTGTCATCCCAGCTACTCGGGAGGCTGAGACATGAGAATCGCTTGAACCCAGGAGGCAGAGGTTGTGGTGAGCCAAGATTGCACCATTGCACTCCAGCCTGGGAAACAAGAGTGAAACTCTGTCTCGAAAAAAAAAAAAAGAAAGAAAAAGAAAAAGAAATGTGAGGCCTGTTCCATGGAGAAAAGGGTACCTCCAATGCTGATGAAAATAAGACAAATGAACAGAGCTGTCCACAATAATAGGGGAAGAAACCTGGTATAGACAATGAGGTTCACAGTTTGCTAAGGACAGAAGATGGAGCAGTGATGAGAACAGTCAACAAGAGTCACACGGAGAGTGGTTGGTTGGCAAGTTAGGGCAAAGTTGATGTTTCTCAAGGCTACACAGTCAGCTTGTTACTGACACCCAAGTCCCCCTATTAGTTTTCTATTCCTTTGTATTTATGATCACCATCCCTATAAAATCTTCCTACAAATATTTGTGAGAAGGATGACACAGTGGTCTGACACATGTTAAGTCATCTAGCAAAGATGTAAATAAAGTTCTCAAAATATAATTATCAATGGAATATCTATTATATGTTTAGAATTATGCCAGATGGTGTGAGGAAAGCAAGGAATTTACAAGATCTCACCCTTGTCCTCAAATAACTTGGAATTTATTTAGGATACAAGATTCACACCAATAAAATAGTTGGCAACAACTAAAATGACATAATCAATTTTCCAAGGGATGTGGTACAGACATAAATAAAATGTCATAGATGTGACAGATAAGCTTAAGAATTAATATGCTCCACACTGGGCACAGTGGCTCACACCTGTAATCCCAGCAATTTGGGAGGCTCATGCAGGCAGATCACTTGAGGTCAGGAGTTCAAGACCAGCCTGGCCAACATGGTGAAACCCCGTCTCTACTAAAACTACAAAAATGAGCCGGGTATTGTGACAGACACCTGTAATCCCAGCCACTCAGGAGGCTGAGACAGGAGAATCTTTTGAACCTGCGAGGTGGAGGTTGCAGGGAGCCGAGATTGTGCCAGTGCACTCTAGCCTGGGCAACAGAACAAGAATCTGTCTCAAAAAAAAAAAAAGAAAAAAAAAATTAATATGGTCCAGGAAGGTGAGATCCGGAAAAATGGCTGCGACTTAAGTAAGTTGTGAGGGCCAGGATTGACAAGAGCAGAAGCTGGGTGCTGTAAGCAAACTATCCAGGCTTTCCTTCAGAGTCCAGGATAAAGGGCTGGGGAAGAGCACATTTGAGAGTTAGAGTAGGACTGTTTATGGAGGCTTCAAATGCTACCCAAAACATTTAGACTTGTCAGAAAAGAACCTAGAGCCAAAGTAGCTCCTGTCTGTGTCTCCTGTCCCCCAACTTTTGAGGCATTGAAAACTGACTTCATTTGTTCATTCTTCCGAAAGTCATACATACTTATTGTACAAGCATTTAAAAATACAGTAAGAAAAATGAAAACATCAGCTCCAACAAAAAATAAAAAAAGAAATATAATACAACTCTAATAACTACTTGGTGCATTCTGAAGTAAAGAAGGCTCACAATGAAAAGGATTTGGGGAATTATTGTGGCAATAATATGCAGCTTCGAGGAACAAAAGGTGAGTGGCAAGGAGACAAGTTACCAGCAAGATAGGCAGCAAGATAAGCCTGTGAGAATCCTGAGAGCCAGGCCCAGTAGCAGTGGGAACAGGGAGGAAAGGCTGGATCTGAGAGATCTTCAAGAGGACGGCAACACCAGGCATTCTCTTCTGATAACTGCATTGCACAGAGTCCTCCCAGCCTATTGGAGTCCTTACCCCTGGGCATAGGAATCAGAATCTTTGCCTGGGTTTACCTCTCCCATTTGTTTTCTTTCAGAGCCTGAATTACCTAGTGTCTCAGAAACTGTTCTGATCCCAGTAAAATATCCCCAAAGTATGTCCAGAGAGTACTAAAGTTCTAGAAATTACTATCTGCATAAGAGATACTGGAAACTGTTTTTCAGCTTTTCAGAAACACTTTCATGGATTCAGACTCTTGGACTGACTTCCTGAAGTCTTTCAAACTGAGCAGGTGTAGAGGGTGCTCCTGGGTTAGCTATGTGCTGGATGGGCATCTCCTTCAGGGAAGAGAATGTAGCCCCCAAATGGTCAAAACAGGATCCACATTTCATAATTCACCACAGCACTTCAATGTTTGCTCTCTCCGTCTCCACTGGCAAATCACTTTTCTCAGTTGCTTCATGGTTCTCACACTCATTTTCCAGCTCTGTTTTGCAGTAGCAATTCTTTATCATACTCTTTGGCAGCTTAAGGGGAGATACCATGCTGGAAACCCTTGTCCCACTTCAGCCAACTGGGCTATTATAAACTAAAGCAGAACCAAGGAGCCTGAGGTAGCAACTTTCTTGCTCTTTCCCTCCCCTCCCGCAAAATAGCTATGGCAAGGACTCCAATAGGCTGGGAGGACTCTGTGCAATGCAGTTATCGGAAGAGAATGCTTGGTGTTTTTATCACTTCTGTGGATATTTTCAGTCC
This sequence comes from Pan paniscus, assembly GCF_029289425.2. Classification (NCBI taxonomy): domain Eukaryota; kingdom Metazoa; phylum Chordata; class Mammalia; order Primates; family Hominidae; genus Pan; species Pan paniscus. The sequence continues at coordinate 102,100,011 of NC_073262.2, forward strand.
TAGGAAAGGGAAAAGGAGCAGAAAAAGGGGATGGCTGTCTATAACCACCAGCAACTTCTCTGTCTCTAAAATTATCTTTTTTTTTTCTTTTTTTTTTTTTTTGAGATGGCGTCTCGCTCTGTCACCCAGGCTGGAGTGCAGTGGCGCGATCTCAGCTCGCTACAACTTCTGCCTCGTGGGTTCAAGCAATTCTCCTGCCTCAGCCTCCCCGACTAGCTGGGGATTACAGGCATGTACCACCACACCCGGCTAATTTTGGTATTTTTAGTAGAGACAGGGTTTCACCATGTTGGCCGAGCTGGTCTCGAACTCCTGACCTCAGGTGATCCTCCTGCCTCGGCCTCCCAAAGTGCTGGGATTACAGGTGTGAGCCACTGTGCCCAGCCTCTACATTACTTTTGAATCACAACAAATAATGAAACTGTTTAAAGAGAAGATACTTTTCCAGGAAATGTATTTTTTGGTGTGGTGAAAAGTGTGGATAGATCTTCAGAAATACATAACACCACTTATATTAAGAGTAGCTCTCATTGCTATAATAGTAAGAAGCTTGTGACCAACTTCAGGTTCTCAATATTGTTCTCAGGTCTTCATCAGGTCACATGACTTCCCAGTGGAGGAAGACTATATTTCCCAGCTCCCCTTGCAGCTAAGTGATAAGTTTTGGCCAATTAAATGATATAAGTGATGGGTGCTACTCTTAGTCTTAATTTTAAAATAAGGCCAGTACTTTGGGAGGCTGAGGTCGGTGGATCATGAGGTCAGGAGATCGAGACCATCCTGGCCAACATAGTGAAAACCCGTCTGTACTAAAAATACAAAAATTAGCTGGGCATGGTGGCGGGCAACTGTAATCCCAGCTACTCAGGAGGTCGAGGCAGGAGAATCGCTTGAACCCAGGAGACAGAGGTTGCAGTGAGCCAAGATTGCGCCACTGCACTCCAGCCTGGCAACAGGGCAAGACTCCATCTAAAACATTAAAATAAAATTAGAAAAAAAAAATCAAGCGTGCACCTTCTTGAACTATTTGTCTGCCTGAAAAAAAATAACAATTTAAGAAGCCACTTTGAACGTGCGAAGAGACTCAACTGTTTTTTTTGTTGGTTTTTTTTTTTTTGGTTTTTTTTTGAGACGGAGTCTTGCTGTGTCACCCAGGCTAGTTGTGTGTCCACAAATGAGAGGTTGCAGTGAGACTGACCTCAGCTCACTGCAACCTCTGCCTCCAGGTTCAAGCGATTCTCCTGCCTCAGCCTCCCGTGTAGCCGGGACTACAGGTGCCCACCAACACGCCTGGCTAATTTTTGTATTTTTAGTAGAGATGGGGTTTCACCATGTTGGCCAAGCTGGTCTCGAACTCCTGACCTCAGGTGATCCACCCTCCTCGGCCTCCCAAAGTGCTGGGGTTAGAGGCATGAGCCACCGCGCCCGGCCAAGACTCAATCATTGAAGAAGGCAGACTGTCCCACCAGAAAAACAAGCTCCTATCCTGCTTAAGCCACTCGGCTTAGGAGTCCTTCTGTAGCCCAACTAGTTTAATCATATTTTATATGTAGGGAAATTGTGAAGTCAAATAAACCTACTGTCATTCATTCCATCATTGTATAATTCATACAGTCTTTCATGAAGATATTATAGCAGAACTAATAATAGGTATGCAGAGACTTGAGTGGGATTGAGGGAGGCCGCACGGTCTAAAAATAGAATTGTGATCTGGAAATCAGAAAAGCTGAGTTCTAATTATAATAGTAGTTATCACTTATTGAATGTTTACTATTAGTAGGTAATTTGTAAATGTTTCACATTTATTATCCCACCAAATCCTCACAGCAACCTTTAGAGGGATATACTTTCTTTTCCCATTTTACAGATGAGGAAAATGAGATCAGAAAAGTTAAATAACTTACTCAAAGTCACAGGACAAATAATTGTCAGAACCCAAATTTGAAGCCAGATCTGATTTCATCACTTGTATTCTTTTTTTTTTTTTTTTTTTTTTTGAGACGGGGTCTCATTCTGTCACCCAGGCTGGAGTGCAAGTGGTATGATCTCTGCTCACTGCAACCTCTGCCCCCCGGGTTCATGCCATTCTCCTGCCTCAGCCTCCCAAGTAGCTTGGACTACAGTCACCTGCCACCACCACACCCAGCTAATTTTTTGTATTTTTAGTAGAGATGGGGTTTCACTGTGTTAGCCAGGATGGTCTCGATCTCCTGACCTCATGATCTGCCCGCCTTGGCCTCCCAAAGTGCTGGAATTACAGGCATGAGCCACCGTGCCTGGACTTTAAAAAAATTTTTTTTGAGACAGTCTTGCTCTGTCACCCAAGCTGGGGTGTGGTAGTATGTCAGCTTACTGCAGCCTCCACCTTCTGATCTCAAGTGATTCTCAGCCTGTAGTCACAGCCTGCTGAGTAGCTGTGACTACAGGCATGTGCCACCAGACCTGGTTAGTTTTTTTATTTTTGGTAGAGATGGGGTTTCATCATGTTGGCCAGGCTTGTCTCGAACTCCCGACCTCAGGTGATCTGCCCACCTCAGCCCCCCAAAGTGCTGGGATTCCAGGTGTGAGCCACCAGGCCCAGCCATCTCCTGTTTTTTGTCTTTTTTTTTTTTTTTCTTGAGACAGAGTCTCACTTTTTCACCCAGGCTAGAGTGCAGTGGCATAATCTCAGCTCACTGCATCTTCCACCTCCCAGGTTCAAGCAATTCTCCTGCCTCAGCCTCCTGAGTGTCTGGAATTACAGGTGCTCACCACCACACCCAGCTAATTTTCGTATTTTTAGTAGGCATGGGGTTTCATAATGTTGGCCAGGCTGGTCTCGAACACCTGACCTCAGGCAATCTGCCCATCTCAGCCTCCCAAAGTGCTGGGATTACAGGCGTGAGTCACCTTGCCCAGCCCCATCACCTGTATTCTTGACCATGATATTGACACGTCCCTACTAGCTGTGTGACCTTTGGTAAGTATTCTCCCTTCCCTGGATCTCATTTTCCTTCTTTAGGAAGTGAAAGCATTTGATGGAAACATCCCTTGGGTCCACTTTGACTCTGTCACTCTGTCGAATGGTTCTAAGTTTGTCTGTGCAATGATTTGCTGGGAGCTAGGCAAGTTGCTGAACCTATTTTTACAACATATTCATGTCAGAAATCATGGTAATCTCTAAATACAACACAAAAGTGTGGCCAAGAACAATTGGCATCTGTGGCATTGATGTAGAGATCATTGCTACCATTTTCCCCAGGCCTTTGATTTCCTAACTTCTCTGTCTCACATTCCCTGCTTGTTCATGGCTGCCATTTCAAGACTTAAACAAATAATGGAAACTGAGGAAATTTGCTCCGGACCATCTAACATTTCCAGATCGCACTACACCCCCCAGGTGTATCCAGGCTTCTGCTTCTATCATGGTCACCATCATCATCACTCTGCTGATGGGAAAGCTCTAACAACCATTCCTTTCTTAGGTTTCTTCCTCTTCCAGTGATCCATCTCTGCAAAGTGGACAGGTCTGGCACCCATCCTACCCTGAAGTAGGCTCCCAGCACCCTCTGCTGGGCTCTGCCTAAAGCAGAGGAACCAGCAGGGCCTTTCAGAGCAGGGAGGTTGCTGAAGGAATCAAACAGAGACAGGGACTTCAAAGCCATTCATGCTGAGTGAAGGCAGTACTCCAATTAGGCTCCTTCCCTCCATTTCCTAAAGGCAGCTTTCCAAATCTTGACATCCAAACCCTATAAATTATTTTCCTCACCCTTAAGGGGACATAATTGCTTGAATTCAGGCAACTATGGACCACTCATTCCCTGCCCCACCTCAGTCACCCTCTATGCACCAGTAGAAGCCACCAGAGACCAGAAGCCAAGGTATCCAATCAGATCTTCCATGATCCATCACTAGTTCTGTCACTTAACAGCTTTTAAATGCTGGTCAAGGCAACCTTTTTTTTGGTTTCTTAGCTATAACATATGGATAAAAATCTATACATGCCTTGTCTGCCTCACAAGATGTTGTGACAATAAAAAGTGATAATTTGCTGAAAAGGACTTTGAAAACTGTAAAGTACTATGCAAAATTCAGCTATTCCTGCTTTGATATCAATGTCTATGAGTCAAACCACAATGTCAGTTTAGAAAAACAATAAAGCAAGTTCTTACACATGAAATATATTATCTGAAATTTTTATATCAACCAAATAAACAGAATTATCAGCTTTCCTAAACTTGATGTGGTAACAAGCTCACATCCAACATCTCAGTAATCTACAACGTATATTCCACATGTAGAACCTGGTATCATCTCAGAAGCTAACCCCAAGTCAAATCTAGTTAGAGTCATAGAGAGCTGCACCTCATCCCCACACCATTCTCTAGGACAGGAGTCCACACAAACGAAACCAAAGTGCTTGGGATGGGAAGACAAGCTGGAAATTCCTGTGTGTTTAGCCAGGCTGCAAACCAGACACGTTGGGGAGTTTTTGTTACTCCCCCTGCTTTGAGGCCACCCTTTTCTCATAGTGACATTCCTGCCTTTGCAGTCTCATTCAGTGGCACCTCTGCCCATGCACTGGACTTTAGCGCCCTCTAGGTGGGGGTCTGTCCTCCTAGCCACTAGAGCCATGCTGTCCAATACAAATATAATGCAACATATGTAATTTTAAATGCTCTAGTAGCCATCTTTTAAAAATAAAATAGTAGAATTAATTTTAATAATGTATTTTATTTAGCCCAACATATCTAAAATATTTTCTTTTCTTTTTTTTTTTTTTTTTTTTTTTTTTTTTGAGACGGAGTCTCGCTCTGCCGCCCAGGCTGGAGTGCAGTGGCACGATCTCAGCTCATTGCAAGCTCCGCCTCCCGGGTTCACGCCATTCTCCTGGCTCAGCCTCCCGAGTTGCTGGGACTACAGGCGCCTGCAACCACGCTCGGCTAATTTTTTGTATTTTTAGTAGAGATGGGGTTTCACTGTGTTAGCCAGGACGGTCTCGATCTCCTGACCTCGTGATCCGCCCGCCTCGGCCTCCCAAAGTGCTGGGATTACAGGCGTGAGCCACCGTGCCCGGCCTCTAAAATATTTTCAACATGTAATCAATACAAAAAATTGTTGAGATATTTCATGTTCTTTTTTTCCCCACACTAACTCTGAAAATCAGTATGTGTTTTATATTTATAATACATTTCAGTTTTGGACTAGCTGAATTCCAAGGGCTCCAGAGCCACATGTGGCTGGGGGCTACTGGATTGGACAGCATAGCACTAAAGTAAGTCACTGCCATGCATAACAGTCTTTGCCCAGTGCCATTTTGTTTCCTAGATCCTCAAAGCCAAGTTTCCAAGGTTTCCAAACTGCTAACAAGATAACCTGAGGCTCCATGGTAATAACAGGGAATTAGAAGAGTTAAGCCTCTCTACTCTTCCCTTTATTAACTGCCAAGCACCACACACACCCCACACACACTATGTTTGAAATATACAAGTTCCTCCCTCTTCTCCTAGAAACTTTTGTATTTCAATAGGAACTTAAACTTTTTTTTTTTTTTTTTTTTTTTTGACAGAGCCTTGCTCTGTCACCCAGGCTGGAGTGCAGGCGGTGGCATAATCTTGGCTCACTGCAACCTCCACCTCCTCCCAGGTTCAAGTGATTCTCTTGCCTCAGCCTCCCGAGTATCTGTGACTACAGGCATGTGCAACCATGCCCAGCTAATTTTTGTATTTTTTAGTAGAGACGGGGTTTCACCATGTTGGCCAGGCTGGTCTCAAACTCCTGACCTCAAGTGATCTGCCTGCCTCAGCCTCCCAAAGTGCTGGGATTACAGGCATGAGCCACCATGCCCGGCCTGCATCTTCTTGAGTAGGGACAGTGCAGTGGCCAAGACAAGGGATAACTGCAGGATCTGGCCATTTAAGGATGACAGAGTTAGTGAATGTAATCACCTCAAGTGTTTCTTGGCTCTGAATTTAATTCAACAAGCATGTGTTGAGTACTTACCAAGTACCCTGCTAGACAGAGAAAACCCTGAAAATAGGGACCAGCTCTTCCTCATCTCCGTATGGCCAATGTCTCAACTGGTGAGTTTATACAATTTCAGCCAAAAGCAAAAGACAGTTGATGTTTTCTTTTTCTGTGCAGTTTTATTTCAGAGAAGTAAACATATGACATTTGAGAGACTTTCTCAAACGCTGAAATCCACTGGTGTACCTTTATGGCTCCCTTGGAACTCTCCTGGATGTGTGGGTGAGAACTATAGAATGAAGAACACAAGTCAACCTCCATTGTCTGGCAAAGGGAGAAACTGAAGTCACTAGATCTTGGATATATCTATAAAGAGATGTTAACAATCAGGTACTTTTCATGGGGATAAGGGTAAGGAGTAGTCAGGCAATCCATATAATTTTAACAGAGTTTAGTCCACTTCACTTTTAAAGGCTCCAGGCAGAGCTCCAGGCTGCAGAAAAGGAAGACCACCAACAATCTCCAAGCAAGGGAACCTTCAGGGTTTTGTGGCCCAAATGGCCAAAGGGAATATTTGTACTCTTAGAAATGCATCTCAAGCTTTTAAGGCTTGCAAACTGCCAAACTCTGTGGATCATTTTGTAAACTACAAAATCACCAGCTTAAAAAAACAACATAATTTAGCCAGGTCAATCCATAAAGTATCCCACACAGTACTTATTACAGAGAAACCTTGAACAAAAAACTCCCTGGCCTGGGACATTTCCCAGGGAATCACAAACTTCTTTGGAAAACAGAAACGTCTGGTCCTCCCATACATGGCCCGTGTGAAGAGTGCCCAGTCAGGGATGGATGGTGTTCCAAAGGTTCCTGTGTAAGTCCATTGTTGGAAACCCTGAATGCATTTTATAAATAAATAAATTTTATAAATAAATAAATAGCTGGTCCCTATTTTCAGGGTTTTCTCTGTCTAGCAGGATACTTGGTAAGTACTCAACACGTGCTTGTTGAATTAAATTCAGAGCCAAGAAACACTTGAGGTGATTACATTCACTAATTCTGTCATCCTTCATAGAAACACTATTATTGATTAGGCTCCCAGCCTATCCTGACAGTACTGATTAACCCAAAGTGCTGCTGAAATACAATACTTTCATGATGAAATGTAGCAGGATGCTATGTCATTGCTAAGAATTAAGCACTGGAGGAAAACAAGTACATTAAAAAAGAGCTTGATACTCAGAATGAAAGCTGCATCAAGAGGGAGATCCTTTACATTGTCTGCCGCCTCATCCCCACAACAGGGAGCCTGTGACCCACAGCCCCTGCCCTATCAACCCACCAAATGAATTGGGTCTGTTGCCCTCTTAAGTTCTCACTGTCTTCCATGGGCTTTCTCAGAAGACTGAAGAAAGAATTTCTCCCCTAGTTTTTGCCACTGGCCACATGCAGTTCTCTCCTCAATACTGCCCCCTCCTGGGGAAGGGAGCTCCGTCCCCAAACTGTTGTCCTGGTTAAAGCTGCCTTCTTCCTAAACGAGGAGCAGAAGGCAATCCTCCTTAGAAAGACACCCAAAATAAAGAGGAGAAAAAGAAAGACCTTAAGTTATTTTTTAGGTGAATCTTTTCTCTGAATACAGTAAGGAGAAACCAAGAGGGTTGGTGTTGGTCCCTCACTTAGGGAGGAAAGCAGATTGGGGAAAGAATTAAAGAGAATTCCAACAATGAAACATTTATGAATACTAAATGTAATATTAGTGAAATTGACACAATGATAAATTTTGTAGGGATTTAATAAATATGTGTTAACTTTAGCGTTCTCTAGGTTTTATATATTGAAGGGAACAATTTTTCCAGATCTCGAACTTTTTAGCAGGCCCCAGAAAAGCTTTACTTACTTTTTTTGTTTGTTTGTTTTTATTTTGAGACAGGGTCTTGCTCTGTCACCCAGGCTGGAGTGCAGTGGTGTGCTGGCTAATTTTTAATTTTTTTGGAGAGGTGGGGTCTTGCTAGGTTGCCCAGCTTCCCGAACAGCTTGCTCTCTCTCTCTCTCTCTCTCTTTCTTTCTTTCTTGAGACTGGGTCTCACTCTGTCACCCAGGCTGGAATGCAGTGACACAATTATGGCTCACTGCAGTCTTGACATTCCAGGCTCAAGTGATCCCTCCACCTCAGTTCCCTGAGTAGTTGGGACCACAGGCACGCACCACTACACTTGGCTAATTTTTTAATTTTTTGTAGAGATGAGGTCTCCCTATGTTGCCCAGGCTGATCTCCAACTCCTGGGCTCAAGCGATTCTCCTGCCTCAGCCTCCCAAAATGCTGGTGTTACCGGCGTGAGCCACCACAACTGGCTCAGAAAAGCTTTAAAAACTTAAAGAACTGTGCCTGTGGCCAAGTATTCCTAGCTTTCTGAGATACAGCATAATTATCAGAGGCACTGGTGGGTTTGTTTCTGGATTAATGTTAGCCTTAGGATGGATCCTGTCAAGAAATAACTTACTTTACAATTTTACAAATCTTGTTATCTGGAAGCACCGAATAAAATAGACTCGAAAACTGGCGTCTTATAGCAAAATTAAACTTTAGGCCTGTCCACCAGTTCTACTTTCAGGGATCTGTCTCAATAAATGTATACCAAAAAAGGTGTGCAAGGATATTCACTGCAGCACTGTTTATAATCTTGAAAACTTGGAAGCAACCCAAGTATCCGTCAGGAGGCGAATGATTAAATGACAAACATGTCTCTCTGCCATGGAATAGCATTCAGAAGTTTGAAAAGAAGTGGATTTATATTTACTAATGTGAAAACCTTTGAAGACAGATTTTTTTTTCTTTTTTTTTTTGAGACCAAGTCTCACTCTGTTGCCTAGGCTGGAGTATAGTGGCATGATCTCGGCTCACTGCAACTTCTGCCTCCTGGGTTCAAGCGATCCTTGTGCCTCAGCCTCCTGAGAATCTAGGACTACAGGCATGCACCATCACACCCGGCTAATTTTTGTATTTTTAGTAGAGACACGGTTTCACCATGTTGGCCAGGCTGGTCTCAAACTCCTGACCTCAAGTGATCTGCCTGCCTCAGCCTCCCAAAGTGCTGGGATTACAGTTGTGAACCATCTAGCCCAGCCTGAAGACAGATTTTTAAGTGGAAAAAATGTTTCAAAATACCCTGAGCCCAAAGATAACCTATAAAACCATATCTTGTTTCTATATGAATATATATAATATTTTATAATATATTTATTTGTAACTACATAGAATAAAGACCGAAAAAAGAAAAAGATACTTTTCTTTTTTTTTTTTTTTTTTGAGACTGAGTCTTGCTCTATCCCCCAGGCTGGAGTGCAGTGGTGCAATCTCAGCTCACTGCAACCTCCACCTCCCGGGTTCAAGCAATTCTCCTGCCTCAGCCTCCCGACTAGCTAGGATTATAGGCACCCACCACCATGCCCAGCTAATTTTTATATTTTTAGAAGAGACTGGGTTTCACCATGTTGGCCAGGCTGATCTCGAACTCCTGACCTCAGGTGATCCATCCGCCTCGGCCTCCCAGAGTGCTAGGATTACAGGTGTGAGCCACTGTGCCTGGCCAAAAAGATAGAAAGAGTGGATTTTTTTATTTTTCAAGGAGGGGGCTTGAAAAAGACAATACAGAAGGATACCAAGTAGACTTGAAAGGCTACTTTGTGCCTTTCCTTTATTTTTCAAGGAGTCTTTCAAGTCTACTTTGTGTCTTTCTGTATTCTCTGAGTTTTTAAAAAATAATTGGAAAGTATTTAGTTGAATAATTTAAAAATTACATGCAAATCAGACCAGAAGCCTGATCACATTATACATATGGTTGGGGTAGGTCCAGGTTTGATCTTAAGTCTTGTCTCCTTTTGGGACTTGGCGAGTCTGAGCACGCCTTATGGGGTAGAATTGCTAGGAATCTAGTTTCAAGACAGATAAAGAGTCGCCTGGGAGAGGTTTAGTCCCAAGGGAAGAGAGAAGCAGGCACACATGTGTGGCCTACTAACCAAGGCTCAGTGGGTGGAAGCAGAACAGGTGTGAACCCAGCACTGTGTGATTTGTTAACTAATGGCTAGAAATTAGGAAACAGCTACGCAAGGACACAGAGAAGAAGGAAACTGGCAGATGTGAAGGACCACTGTTCCTCTTACTGTCTCAATGTGTGCTTTTTTTTTTCTGCATTCGTATCTGGATAAATGCCATCAAGTCACACAAGTTTAAAAATCTTCAGGCCTCTGCCTCCCTTTCTGTTGTCCCTCACAGATAGGTCACTGAGCCTTCTCAATCTGCTCTCAAAATCCACCTCTCATCCATTATCTTCTCACCATTCCCACTTCTTTCTGTCCAGAAGGACAGCAAAGCCTCTCTGCCTCAAACTAACCACCATACAGCTGCCAGCAGAATCTTTCTGAAACACTGAAGATTATTTTACCTTATTAAAATCCAATGGCTCTTCCAAATTCCTTGGAAAGTCACTACTGGGCCTGAGCTGAGCACATCCTGCTATCCAGGAACAATAAAATGACGTGCTTTTCCCCAATTTAAATTTTTATATCTGGGCCTTTGCATTCACTATTTCTTCTGCTTGAAATGTCCTCTGTAGACTCCTCTATCTGGTAAATTCTTACTCATCCTTCAAGACCCAGCTGAAAACACTCCACCAGTGACTCTATCCTCTTGTGCTCCTCAAACACCTTGTATACATATCTATCACAACATAATCATATTGTATGATCATGATAGTTTCCAAGCTTGCCTCTCAGTATAGATCATGAGCTCTTCCAGCATAAGTTTTTATTCAGTATTTACTATGTGACAGGCACTGTTCTTGGCATCAGGGTAATAGCAATTAACAAGATACACAGGCCAGTGTGGTGGCTCATACCTGTAATCCCAGCACTTAGGGAAGTCAAGGTGGGAGAATAGCTTGAGCACAGGAGTTCAAGACCAGCCAGTGCAACATGGCCCTGTTTCTACAAAATAATTTTAAAAATTAGCCAGGCATGGCAGTGCGTGCCTGTAGTTCCAACCACTTGAGCCAAGGAGTTTGGGATTACAGTGAGCTATGATCATGCCTCTGCACTCCAGCCTGGGTAACAGAGCAAGACCCTGTCTCTAAAAAATAAATAAATAAATAACATAATGTTGGTTACTGAAAAGGGCTGTAAACACACACACAAAAAATAGGCAAGGGAACAAAGTGAGGAGTTGGGAATCTCTGCTATTCTAGCTATGATATTTTAGGTCAGGGAAGGCCTCTCTGAGGAAGTGACATTTGAGTAGAGACCCTAATCAAGTGAATTTCTGATGACAAAATTGAGGGTTGTGGGAGGAGGAGGAATCCAAGCAGAAGAAACAGCAAGTGCAAAGGACCTGAGCTGGACATGAACTAGTTGTGATCCAAGTAACATGAGCAGGTCAGCATGCCTGGAGTAGCATGAGCAGGGAGGAGAGTGTGGACAATGAAGTAGGAGAGAGGGGCAGGGGCCTGAAGTCATGGTAAGGAGTTTGGATTTTATTGTGAGCCATGCTGGAGAGATATTGGATGATCTGATTTGATTTTTTTTTTTTTTTTTTTTTTTTGAGACAGGGTCTCACTCCTTCACCTGGGCTGGAGTGCAATGGTATGACCTCGGCTCACCGCAACCTCCACCTCCTGGGTTCAAGCAATTCTCCCACCTCAGCCTCCCAAGTAGCTGGGATTACAAGTGCAAGCCATCACACCCAGCTAATTTTCGTATTTTTAGTAGAGACAGGGTTTCACCATGTTGGCCAGGCTGGTCTCGAACTCCTGACCTCAAGTGATCCACCTGCCTCGGCCTCCCAAAGCGCTAGGATTACAGATGTGAGCCACCATGCCTGGCCATGATTTAATTTTTAAGAAGGTCATCCTGGCTGCTGTGTGGAGAATAGACAGTATGGAGCTGGGGTGGAGGCAGAAAAACAGAGAACAGTCAGGAGGCTCCTGCCATTGTCCATGGAAGAGATGATGGCTTGGACTAGGAGGGTGGCAGGGAAGTGGTGAGCAGAGTCTGGATTAAACATTATTTGGGACAGCAGATTCTAGAGCAGTTACTGAGGGCTTGGAAAAGAGAGAAGCCAGAGTATAGTTTAGATTTTTGGTCCAAGCAACTGAGTGATAGGAAATGAATTACTTCTTTTCATACAACCTCCTCATATACAGCAGCCTGTCAAGAAATTTTTATTGAAATTTGACCTGTGACTATAAGGTTTCATAACTTTCATTTCAATGGTGCTACTAATTTTTCCAGTATTGTATTTTTTTATAAATGTGTTTATGTTGACATAAAATTTTAGGTCAGAAATCTGGTGCTAGGATCCACCCCTCAGTAGTGGGGCTCAAGTTCCAAGTGTTAAGCTGCATCTGTGTGTGGGCACACCTGTACACACATGTGCATGCACATGTTTTTATGTCCACAGAAAATGTGACCAGAAGAAAAGTCAGTGTCTTAGCTTTAGTTATACATGGTGTTTGGTTTCTTTCCAGTGTCCCTGTGTTTTGGAAAGTACTTAACAAACGGGTAGTAAGGACACAAGAAGGCATGGAAAAAAATCAGCAGAGCTTCTGAATGACAGATGAGCCAGACACACATACACATACACACATGCACTCCTCCAGCATTATGCCAGCTGAAATGCCTTACATGTCTCCAGCTAACCTTACATCCAATTATGTTTCATGACACACATGTAACAATGTGCCAAATTAAAAAAAGAACAGGAACAACAATAATCTGAATAATTTTCTCAATTTTACCTTGAAGTCAACCTCCATCTTCATCACAGCAGATTGATTTTATTACTGCCTCTTTCTGGCAGCTTCTGCTTAATGAATGAGTGTTATTTGAGATAACCATTACTTCTGTATCGAGATCAAGGAGTAAAAGAAGAGACTGGGGCTTCTTAAACAATGCTGGATGTAAGCAGAGGCCTGAAACACACTCAGCGAAGATACTAGAACTGTAAACACGTGTATTTACAAGTGTTACTGCTGAAATGGTGTATACATGACATATATATTCCTGAAAATGATGAGATTTGTGAAATCTTGCACGCCAAACCACAAGTTTGTGGAGAATATATAGTTGAAGCAAGCCACTCAAAATCTGTGGAACTTAATCATTAGAGAAATAGCTAAATTGCTAACAGCTATCACAATTTAAGATGAATATACCAGTACAATTTAAAAAGATGTGCTAAGTTACTAATAAATAAAAGTATTATAATTAATACAGTATTTAAACTTATAAACTAAAATTGAAATCTGACGCCCCAAAACTCACTAAATGGACCACCTATTGGCCAAGAGGACTCCACAGAAACCTTAAAAACTGAATTCCAAGCCATGATGAATGGGAGGTCAGACACACCTTATTATAACCCTTCCTTTTTGTGGTTTAGACACAACTGACCAGCATTATTGTTAAACCAGAGGTTATAAGAGTGACAAAATGGGCTCTTTGTGGCAATAAGATACCAAATTATTATTTTTTGTTTTTATTTTTGAGACAGGGTCTCGCTCTGTCACCCAGGCTAGAGTGCAATGGTGTGATCTTCAGTCACTACAACCTCCATCTCCTGGGCTCAAGTGATCCTCCTGTCGCAGCCTCCCAAGTAGCTGAGACTACAGGAATGCACCACCATGCCCAGCTGATTTTAAAATTTTTTGTAGAGACGGGGTTTTACCATGTTGCCCAGGCTGATCTCAAACTCCCGGGCTCGTGTAATCCCCCACCTCAGCCTCCCAAACCGCTGGGATTACAGGCATGAGCCATCATTCCTGGCCAAATGCCAAATTCTAAACAGGACCTAAGGCCATGCCAGGCAAGGGTGAAGTCAACCACTCTGCACGTAAAGAATAAACTTGTGTTTTAACTGACACAAAGTTTTTTCTCTTTCTTTAGCAGCCAAACAAGCACTGGCCTCAAGATAAGTAATATGAAAACAATTTGCCCCTCATCCACCACCAGATGCTGACCCCACCCCTCTGTTCCACAAGCCATAACTATAGCTTTGATTGGACAAGAGACAAATTTCAGTAACTTTCTCCTGATAGGAAGACCACCAACCATAGACTGGTTCTGGCTGGTTTACGGAGGCTGTACACTTGAACGCTTTTATGTCCTGAAAAGGCCTTTTGATGTATAGGACCTAATTTTAACACATTTAAATGCTAAGACTCAGCTGGGCACAGTGGTTCACACCTGTAATCCCAGCACTTTGGGAGGCCGAGGCAGGTGGATCACCTGAGGTCAGGAGTTCGAGACCAGCCTGGCCAACACAGTGAAACCCCATCTCTACTAAAAATACAAAAATTATCTGGGTATGGTGGCTCACACCTGCAGTCCCAGCTGCTCAGGAGGCTGAGGCAGGAGAACTGCTTGAACCCAGGAGGTGGAGGTTGCTTGAACCCAGGAGGTGGAGGTTGCAGTGAGCCAAGATTGCTCCAATGCACTTCAACCTGGGTGACAGAGCAAGACTCTGTCTCAAATAAATAAATAAATTAATTAATTAAATAAAATAAATGCTAAGTCTCCACCTCAAGGTGAACATGGGTCATATGCAACATGCATGTTTGTTCAATATGCATGTGTCAGGACCACCCTCATCAATATTCATAGCTCCCTGGTAACCTATTGAATGTGTATGTTTGGCCAATCCATTCGCTTAAATTACTGTCTTATCCCTGTCTCCCTCAAAGTGCCTGCCTTTTGGCTTCAGCTGGAGGCTACACTTTCTCAACCTGTTGGAATGACCACTTTTCAGATTGTAACCTTTTGTAAGAAATAAAGTCTCTTTTCCAATTTTATAGATTGTGTGATTCTTAAGTAAACAAACTTTATTTATATTTCTTTTTTGAGATGGAGTCTCGCTTTGTCAGCCAAGCTCGAGTACAGTGGGGATCTTGGCTCACTGCAACTTCTGCCTCCTGGGTTCAAGCGATTCTCCTGCCTCAGACTCCCGAGTAACTGGAACTACAGGCACGAGCCACCAGGCCCAGCTAATTTTTGTATTTTTAGTAGAGATGGGGTTTTACCATGTTGGCCAGGCTGGTTTCGAACTCCTGACCTCAAGCAATCCGCCTGCCTTGGCCTCTCAAAATGTTGGGATTACAGGCGTGAGCCACCACACCCTGCTTAACAAACTTTTTTTAAAAGGCAACATTGTTTGATGAAAGGGGCTTTAGATGGATAATGGATGGCTACAAATTCTTCGTTATTCTTGGCATTGAGAGGTAGAATCTAGTACCCTTTTCTTCTAATCTGAGCTGACCTTTGTAACTTACTTGAATAGAATGCAGCAAAAGTGATATTCTAGGACTTCTAGAGATTAGATCATAAGAAGGTTTGGAGCTTCCACCATGGACTCCAAGAATGCTGGCTTGGGAGAAGCCAGCTGCTATGTAAAAGAAGTTCAATCACCCTGAGATCAACATATTGTGAGGAAGCCTGAGCTATCTACATGGAGGGTAGAAAGCAGGAGAGAATTAGAGGTATGGAGATGGGGGATGGGAGGGGAAGACAGGAGCGAGAAAAGAGAAGAGAAAAGAGAAACCTAGCCAGCCCCCAGATGTTCCAGTTCTCATCCATTGGAGTCATCCAAGCTGAGGCCCCAAATGCTGTGAAGCAGAGAGGAGATGCTCCCAACAAGCCAATACATGGGTAAATTAAATGTGTTCTTCTAAACCACTAAGTTTGAGGGTGGCTTGTTATGCAGCAATAGATAAATTAAGCAGGGCTAAAAGGAAGAATTGATGTTGCTGAACTATGGAGAAAAAAAATACACATTGGGGAGAAGCAGTGAATAAGGTAAACTGAGCCAAGGAGAAGACTGTGGGGCAACTGTGGATTCTATTCACACTCATGGCTTTTGGTGTTCAGCTGTTTTAGGTGTTTTGCCTTTAGTTGTTGTTACTTGCTGACACAACATGTTAAAATGCTAGGAAAAATCACATTAAGATGGCGCAGTGGCTCACGCCCGTAATCCCAGCAGTTTCAGAGGCCAAGGCGGGCAGATCACCTGAGGTCAGGAGTCCAAAACCAGCCTCGCCAACATGATGAAACCCTGTCTCTACTAAAAATACAAAAATTTGCCTGGCGCGGTGGTGGGTGTTTGTAATCCCAGCTACTCGGGAGGCTGAGGCAGGAGAATCGCTTGAACCTGGGAGGCGGAGGTTGCAGTAAGCCGAGATTGTGCCATTGCACTCCAGCCTGGGCAACAGAGTGAGACTCCGTCTAAAAAAAAAAATCGCATTTAAGTGAGCACAGCTTTTGCTTGATATTGATATTCTTATCCCAATTACCAACAACTTAGGAACTAATTCTTATTAGAAACCAGCTGCAGAAGAACACACTGTACTTGCTTTAGAAGCCCATGTCATCTACAATGTAGAGAATAAAAATGTCTTGATGGATTCTTTGGATTTTGTACTTCAGGTTGAATTCCCATGAGGCACTGGGGAAATAACAGCAAGCAGAAGAAAGCTTCTGGGTCCAGGAGAGAGTGAAGGCTTCTCACAATAGATAGAATGGCCACTATTTGTGTGTGTGCATGTGACAGGGTCTCACTGTGTCACCCAGGCTGGAGTGCAGTGACACAATCATAGCTCACTACAACCTCAACCTCCTTGGCTCCAAGAGGTTCTCCCACCTCAGCCTCCTGAATTTCTGGGACTACAGGCATGCACCACTATTCCCAACTATTTCTTTTTATTTTTTGTAGAGACAGAATCTCACTACGTTGCCCAGGCTGGTCTCCAACTCCTGGGCTCAAGTGGTCCTCCAGCCTTGGCCTCCCAAAGTGCTGGGATTACAGGTTTGAGCCACCATGACTGGCCAGATGGTATCTCTTAATTATAGACAAACAAGGAATGGAACAAAACTTCCTCAACCAGATAAAAGGCATCTATGAAAGACCTATAGTTAACATTATATCAAGTGGTGAAAGGCTGAATACTTTCCCCGACTGCAAAAAAAAGGTAGGGATTTCCAATCTCACAGTTTTAATTCAACATTGTATTGGAGGGTCTAACCAGTGTAATAAGGTAAGAAAAAGAAGATAAAGGAATATAGATTGGAAAAAAAGAAGCAAATCTGTCTTTATTTACAATGTGATCCTTTGTGTAGAAAACCCTAGGGAATCTACAAAAAATACTATTAGAAATAATAACCAAGATTAGCAAGTTCACTGTATACAAGATTAATATCAAAAATCAACTGTAGGCTGGGCGCAGTGGCTCACACCTGTAATCCCAACACTTTGGGAGGCCGAGGGGGGTGGATCACAAGATTAGGAGTTCAAGACCAGCCTGACCAACATAGTGAAACCCTGTCTCTACTAAAAATACAAAAAATTAGCTGAACACGGTGGCTGGTGCCTGTAATCCCAGCTACTCAGGAGGCTGAGGCAGGAGAATTACTTGAACCTGGGAGGTGGAGGTTGCAGTGAGCTGAGATTGTGCCATTGCACTCTAGCCCAGGTGACAGTGCAAGACTCCATCTCAACTGTATTTCTTTTCTTTCCTTTTTTTTTTTTTTGAGATGGAGTCTTACTCTGTCACCCAGGCTGAAGTGCAGTGGCACAATCTCGGCTCACTGCAATCTCTGCCACCCAGGTTCAAGTGATTCTGCTGACTCAGCCTCCTGAGTAGCTGGGATTACAGGCGCCTGCCACTGCGCCTGGCTAATTTTTTTAGGTTTAGTAGAGACGGGATTTCACCAGCTTGGTTTCACCATCTTGGCCAGACTGGTCTTGAACTCTTTTTTTTTTTTTCTGAGACGGAGTTTCATTTTTTTTTTTTTTTTCTTTTCTTTCTTTTCTTTTTTTTGAACGAAGTTTTGCTCTTGTTGCCCAGGCTAGAGCGCAATGGCACGATCTTGGCTCACTGCAACCTCTGCCTCCCGGGTTCAAATGATTCTCCTGCCTCAGCCTCCTGAGTAGCTGGGATTACAGGCATGCACCACCACGCCCGGCTAATTTGTTTGTATTTTTAGTAGAGATGGGGTTTCACAATGTTGGTCAGGCTGGTCTCAAACTCCCGACCTCATGTGATTCACCAGCCTCGGCCTCCCAAAGTGCTGGGATTACAGGTGTAAGCCACCGCTCCCGGCCCTACTCTTGAACTCTTGACCTCGTGATCCACCTGCCTTGGCCTCTCAAAGTGCTGGGATTACAGGTGTGAGCCACCGCGCCTGGCCAATCAACTGTATTTCTATATGCTGGTAATAAACAATGTGAAAATAAAAGTAAGAACAGAATTCCATTCAGAATAGAATTTTTAAAAATTCAATACTTAGTAATAAATTTAACAAAGTACAATACCTGTACACTGAAAATGACAAAACTTTTCTGATAGAAATTAAAGATTTAAATTGTAGAGATGTTCCATGTTCACAAAATACTGTTAAGGTGGCAGCTTTTCCCAAACTGATGTATAGATTCAACATAATTTCTGTAAAAATCAGCAGGCTTACTTTTGTAGAATTTTTTTTTTTTTTTAAGACAGGGTCTCATTCTGTCACCCAGGCTGGAGTGCAGTGGTAGGATCTAGGCTCACTGCAACCTCTGCCCCCTGAGCTCAAGTGATCCTCTCACCTCAGCCTCCCAAGTAGCTGGGACCACAGGTGCACACCACCATGCCCAGCTCTCTGTTGTAGAAACTAACAAGTGAATCCTCTAATTTATATGGCCATATGAAGGACTTAAAGTAACCAAAGTCATTTTGAAAATGAATGAAGTTGGAGGACTTCCATTATCTGATTTCAAAACTTACTATAAATATTTAAGACAGTGCAAAAAGATAAACATATTAAATCAATGGGACAGAACGAAAAATATACAAAAATAAACGCTTACATTTATGATCAGTTGATTTTCAACAGAAGTATCAAAACAATGCAGTGGGGAAAGGGCAGTTTTTTCAACACATAGTGCAGAGACAATTGAATATTCACATGTAAAACAAACAAAAACTTAGAACCTTACTTCACACTATATACAAAAGAATAAAAATACAACACCCATACTGGGAGGATGTATTCGCAAATCACATCTGATAGAGAATATATAAAGAACTCTTAAAACTCAACTATAAATACACAACTCAGTTAAAAAAATGGGCAAAATATTTGAAAAGACCTTAAAGAAGACACATAAATGGCAAATAAGCAAATGAAAAGATGTTCATCACCATCAGTCATTAGGGAAATGTAAATGAACACCATGAGATGCCAGAACACACCTACCAGAATGACTAAATTAACAAAAATAAAACAAAGAGATTAACACATATTAACTGTTTATTGCTTTTAGTGGCTGAGTAGTATTCCATTATATAAATGTACCACAGTTAGTGTATCCATTCACCAGTTGAAGAACATTTGGGTTCTTTACAGTTTTGATAATTACAAATAAAGCTCATATATGGGCTTTTGTGAGAACGTAAATTCCCGTTTCTCTTGCGTAAACACGTTGGAGTGAGATTATTGGATCCTGTGGCAAGGGATTGCTTATAAGAAACTGACAAACTCCTTTCCTAAATGGTATCATGTGTATTCCCACTCTTTTTTAAAACATTTTGTAGAGATGGAGCCCTGCTATGTTGACCAGGCTGGTCTTGAACTCCTGACCTTAGTCAATCCTTCTGCCTTGACCTCCCAAAGTGTGGGGATTATAGACGTGAAGACATGAGCCACTATGCCTGTTTTTTTTTTTTTTCACATGTGGATGTTCAATTGCTCTGGGACCAAGGATTTTGAAAAGCTATCCTTCTTACATTCAATTACTTTTGTACCTTTGTCAGAAACCAGCTGGGCACGTTAGTATGGGTATATTTTGGGATTCTCTATTTTTGTTCCATTAATCTATGTGTCTATCCCCCCTACAATACCATGCTGTCTTTTTTTTTCTTTTTTTTTTGAGATGGAGTTTCGCACTTGTTGCCCAAGCTGGAGTGCAATGGTGTGATCTCAGCTCGCTGCAACCTCCCCCTCCCGGGTTCAAGCAATTCTCCTGCCTCAGCCCCCTGAGTAGCTGGGATTACAGGCATGTGCCACCTTGTCCGGCTAATTTTTTGTATTTTTGGTAGAAACGAGGTTTCACTGTGTTGGCCAGGCTGGTCTCGAGCTCCTGACCTCAGGTGATCTGCCCGCCTCAGCCTCCCAAAGTGCTGGGATTACAGGTGTGAGCCACCACGCCAGGCCCATGCTGTCTTGATTATCATAGCTATATAATAAGCTTTAACACTAGATAAGGTGATTCTTTCCACTTTATTATTCTTCTTAAAAATCATTTTAGCTATTCTAGGTCCTGAGCCTTTCCATATACATTTAAGAATAAGCTTGTCTAGTCTACACAAAACGTTGATGGGATATTGATAGAAATTTTATTAAACTATCAATTTCGAGATAGTTGACATCTGTACTGTTTATTTTTATTTTATTAAACTATCAATTTCGAGATAGTTGACATCTGTACTGTTAAGTCTTCTAATTCATGAACATAGTATGTATGTCTCTCCATTAATTCATATCCTCTTTGATTTCTTTCACCAGCCTTATGTAATTTTCAGGATATAAATCCTATGTATGTTTTATTAGATTTCTACCTAATTATCTTATTTTTTTGAAACAATTATAAATGGCATTGTGTTTTTAGTTTTGGTTTGGATATGCTCAGTGTTAGTGTATCTTTATTATTTTAAAATTCTTTCTTCCTAATAGCTTTGTACTCCTTTCTCATGGACATGATATCTTCTCTTTCTTTTTTTACTAGTATTATGGTAATTATATGATTGTTTTGGTCTTCTCACCTCACTGCCTGTTTCTTCCAAGATATCTTTTGTTTTGTGCACGGTTTCTGTCTTTCATCAATGTACTGCAATATTTACCTATCTGTTCATATGAAGAGACACTAAAAAAGCTGAAGAATGTGAGGTGATGGATACATTAATTAGCCTAATTTTCTCAGTCTACAATGTATACCTGTATTGTATCCCATAAATATATATCATTATTATTTGTCAATAAAAATAAAATTTTTTAAAAAATGAATAAAAACTTAAATGTCCAGATAGGGCTTAGAAATTGGTTATCTTCATTGGGGTACAATCAAATTGCCTCTGGGCGAGTTGACAGTCTTCATCAGTTACTCTGAAAAGTTCAGTTTTTGCAAAGAAGAAACTGTTGGGGGAAACAAAAGTTTCTGTTTAGGGGTGAGAAGCCTGGTTGCTGGAGTTATGAAACTGGGCAGGGAAAGAAAAGCAATTATTTAGGATGAAGCACTGTTCACAGGGGTGCCAAGACAATTCAATGGGGAGAAATAGTTTTTTCAACAAATGGTGCTAGGGTAACTAATATTCACATGTAAAAGAATGAGTTAGACCCCTTTCTCACCCCCACATACAAAAATTAACTCAAAGTGGATTCAAAACTTTCTCCCATAGAAAGGGAGAAAATATTTTTTAAACTTATATCTGATAAAGGACTAGTACCCAGAATCTACAAGGGAATCAAGTCAACAACAAAAATAAATCTAATTAAAAATTGGTAAGAATTTTAACAGGTCTTCAAAGAAGATATACAAATGGCCAAAAGCATATGAAAAAATTGTTCAATATCATTAGTCATTAGGGAAATGCACATCAAATTCACAATGAGATACTACTTCAAACCCACTGGAATGGCTATTATCAAAAAGACAAATAATGCCAAGTATGTGGAGAAATCAGAACCTTCATATGCTGTAGGGGGAATGAAAATCGTACAGCCAGTTTGGAAAACAATACAGCAGTTCCTCAAAAAGATAAACATAGAGTTTTAACATGACTCAGCAATTCTACTCTTAGGTATGTACCCAAGATAATTGAAGACATATATTTACATAAAAATTTGTATACAAATGCTCATAGTAGTATTTGTCCTAATAGGCAAATAAATGGAAACAACCCAATGTCAATCAATTGACAAATGATTAAACAAAATATATTATATTCATAAAATGGAATACTAGTCAGTCATAAACAGCAGTGAAGTACGAATAGGTGCCACAACATGAATGAACCTTAATAACACTCTGCTGGATCAAAGAAGTCAGACACAAAATGCCACACATTGTGTGATTCCACTTATATGAAACTTCCAGAATAGGCAAATCTATACAGAAAGAAAGTCAATTGGTGGTTTCCAAGGACTGGAAGGAATGAGAAATGGGGAGTGACTGCTAATGTGTATGGAGATTTTTCTAGAGTGGAGTAATAAAAAAAATTCTGAAATTAGAGTGATAATGATTGTACAACTTTGTGAAAACATGATAGACCACTGAATTGTATACTTTATAGAAGGATACATTTGGCCAGGCATGGTGGCTCACACCTGTAATCCTAGCACTCTGGGAGGCTGAGGCGGGTGGATCACTCAAGGTCAGGAGTTTGAGACCAGCCTGACCAACATGGTGAAACTCTATCTCTACTAAAAGTACAAAAATTAGCCGAGTGTGGTGGAAGGCACCTGTCATCCCAGCTACTCAGGAGGCTGAGGCTCAAGAATGGCTTGAACCCAGGAGGCGGAGGTTGCAGTGAGCCGAGATTGCACCACTGCACTCCAGCCTGGGTGACAGAGTGAGACTCTGACTCAAAAAAAAAAAAAAAGGGTAAACTTTATGGTATATGAGTGATATCTTAATCAATCTGTTATTAAAAGAAATAATAGTGGCTTTTAAAAAAGCATGATCCTTCATCCCCTCTTTTCCAGTTAACACTTAATATGTGCTCCTTTAGCTCTGCCTGGTGCTTCCAAACTCTTAAGTCTCTTTGGTTTGGCCTCTTTAGATACCCCTCAGCTCCTCCCACAGTGCACTGAAAATGGAAAGTCCTCTAGGGCAGTAATCCTAAGTTCTGGACAAGGGAATATACCATCTTTGCAATTTTTGCCATATTAGCACATTATCTGTATCATTCATTATTGACTTAACATTTTTCTTTAAATCAATGCAGACCTAATAGTAATGCCTACCTCAGTGTTACCTAGGAAGTAATGCCCATGAAATCATAGATTTGATGTGCTAGTGTGGTATAGTAGTTTAAAAATGTTCACACATTTATTATATAGCTCCCTTCTAAAGGTCTAGAGAAATTATCCCACCCTGTGTGGCCTATGCTTAGCAACTCACTTGTAATGAGTAGAATATGGCAAGCAACAGTGTGTGACCTCTAAGACTAGGTCATAAAGGGGACTGTGACTTCCTCTTTGTCACCTCTTTTAGATTACAAACTCTGGGGAAACTAGCCGACATATCATAAGAGCATTCAAGTAGCCTTACAGTGAAGTCCACATCAAGTGGAACTGAGGGCTCCTCTCAACAGCCATGTGGCTGAACCATCTTGGAAGCAGGTTCTCAGCCCCAGTGAAGCTTATGATGACTGCAGCCTCTGCCAATATTTTGACTGCAACTTATGGCTATTCCTGAGCTAGAACAACTAGCTAAGCCACTCCTGAATTTCCAATCCATATAAAGTATGACTATATTAGTCTGTTCTTATGCTGCTAATAAAGACATACCTGACACTGGGTAATTTATAAGGAAAAGATGTTTAATGGACTCACAGTTCCACATGGCTGGGGAGGCCTCACAATCATGGGAGAAGGCAAAGAAGTAAAGGCATGTCTTACATGGTGGCAGACGAGAGAATGAGAGCCAAGTGAAAGGGGAAACCCCTTAAAAAACCATCAGATCTGTGGGACTTATTCACTACCACGAGAACAGTACGGGGGAAACTGCCCACATGATTCAATTATCTCCCACCAGGTCTCTCCCACAACACGTGGGAATTATGGGAGCTACAATTCAAGATGAGATTTGGGAAGGGTTTGATTCTCAGAGAACCCTAGTTGAGAAGGGCTGAAGAGGGGTTAAAGGGCATAGACACTGGAGCTAAACTGGATAGGTTCAAATCCAGGCTTCACCTATAGCTTGCTAAACCACCAGGGACAAATCATTCGATCTTTCTGTGCTTTAATAATGATGGGGGTAATAATACTACCTACCCTCTTCCTAGAGTTGTTAGGAAGATTAAATGAGTTAGTATACGTAAGCATTTAGAACAATGTGTAGTGCATAGTCAATGTTATTCAAAGGGAAGTTATCATTATAAACACTTCACTATGACAAGAATAAATGTCTGTTAATGTATCACCTAAAATCAGCTTGCATTATATCAGTGGTGTATGTGCCACATGATGCTAGGTAATAAGTGACTTCGTTTACCCCATGGCAGCTCCTCTTTACCAAGGGTTTTCAAAAAGCTGTATTAAATCTTTTAAGCTGCTAGAATACAACTCAATATGAAACTGCTTCTGCCAAGCCTTCATGATCTAAGAGAGCCTCTGTCACTTCTGTCCACCAGCCCTCGGGCAGTGAGAGGAGGAATCACAGGTTTGCAGCAAGGAAGGGAGAATGTGAGAGAGCCCAACTCTTTGAATTTCTCACTGACTTTGAATAGGCTCTAAGGCAAAGAAGCATAAAATGTCTATGCCTTTCTGTCTTTGTGTCTTCTTAGCACAGTTCCTAAACTTTAAATAAAAAAGAAGTTAAACTCCACACTGAATTGACCTTCTGAACTTCAGATTTGTAGCAAAACATTGATTTTAGGTCTGAAAGAGATACTGGAGTGTTGCTGAGAGCTGGACTCCTGGAGAGGGTTTTATAACAGGGGCAGTCTGACTCAGGGTCTGAATCTAATAGTCACTACACATTAAAGGTACCTAGTGATCTATAATGTAAGAATAATTCTATGATTTCAGTGCTGATAATACTTGTTTTGTGGACGAGAGCCATGTTACAACTGTGTTTAAAAAGAATTTTAAACTAACCCTACTGTGGGCAGGGCTCTTGGTGGGCACTTGAGTGCCAGTTTGAAGGGACAAAAATGTGTGTAAGAAGCATGTGATGTTTTTGCAGTGGTTTGAGGGCTGGGTTTGGTAATTACACTCTCGAATGTGAAAATCCAATGTGGCATAATGAAAAACACACCTCTGTCCTGCTTCCAAAACGAATTCCAAATACACGACAGCCTTTGCACAGCTGACCGTATGCCATAAAGGGTACATTTGCTCCACTTCTGTGTCTACAAGAGCACCAGGACAAAAATAAGATATCATAAAATGTGTGCTGCCTCATCTCTTTTGTCCCTATTAACTCTTTTCCTCTGAGCTACCTTAGTGCTCAGTCTACTTATTTGAAAACACACACCCAACCAGTCTTAACAGAAAGAGGAGAAAATAGGCGTGTGGGTAGCAAATAAACTGTGTAGTTCAAATCATTACAATAAAATATTGTTCATGAATTATAATGCAGAGTGATAAAAAGGACAGTTTATGTTGGGTAGGAAGAAGTAGCCAGCAAGGATTTATACAGGTCAATGTGAAAGTTATTTTTTTCACAAAGAAATTCTTATCTAAGCCCTCCCTGAGACATCAGGCATTTGACTACAGGAATTCAAAGGAACTGAAAATCATCAAGTGGATTTTGAGCTACATGATCTGGACATTCATGACATCTGTCCTCCCTTATCTACTAGAACTTGCTAATCCAGAAGGGGAGACATTTTCAGTTCTTTTTGTATTCAAACCAATGGGTGTAAAAATATTAAGGACTTCCCTTAGCTGTCTACAAGGAGGACTTAGTTTTACTGTATATATGTTGCAGAGAGCCTAGCTGACATGTTATATGGCCAAATATGCTCTTTATGGTTATTCAATGGAGACATTTTCCTCAAAACTCAGTATCAGGAATAGTTATAATTTTCATGAACAACTTTCATGAATAGGTTTCATTCTTTCACTTGTGATACTAGCCAGCTCGGTCAATTCTAGCCTATATTTCACAACTTGTACTGGACTTTTTGATATGCATTTTGTGTAATAATGCTATCCCTGGTTTTTATCTTATTTGTCCTATTCTAATTTTCCCTTTCCCACAATTTCTTCACTTACTCCTTTTATCTTGAACTATATGTTTACATGTAAGCAATTTCATATCCCCTTTTGGAGTAAGCCATGGTTTAAATTCCTAAATAAACTGTCCAGAAAAAGAAGTGACTATCTTTTCAGCAGTTATGCTGACCAGAGAAGAACTATTGCCTTCTTCACCATGAAAAACATTTCAGAAGATATCAGCCTGGTCTGACATGCTCACCAATGCCAGGTAGATCACATGGCTGATAAACTGTCACATCTTCTTTCTTGACAGCGTAGTGCATGACAGAGACCCCATCAACTAAGTCATAATGGCTGGAAGACCCCCCAGTTTCAGCTCCTTTGATACTTTGATAATAGATGTGTGGAGGGTAAATACAGTCAAAACAACATCTAGATATATATATATGTATATTTTATATAATATATATATTTATATTATATATATATATTTTTTTTTTTTTTGAGACAAGTTTTCGCTTTGTCAGCCAGTCTGGAGTGCAGTGGTGCAATCTTGGCTCACTGCAACCTCCTCCTCCCAGGCTCAAGCAATTCTCCTGCCTCAGCCTCCTGAGTAGCTGGGATTACAGGCACGTGCCACCACACCCGGCTAACTTTTCTATTTTTAGCAGAGATGGGGTTTCACCATGTTGGCCAAGCTGGTCTTGAACTCCTGACCTTAGGTGATCCACGCACCTGAGCTTCCCAAAGTGCTAGGATTGCAGGCAGGAGCCACCACGCCTGGCTCATTCCAGATACATTTCTGTTTATATTAAACAAATATAAATTACTTTAATCATACTGAAAGACCAGATTTTACACCTACTATTACCAGCTTGATAGTTATTAATACCATTATTAGCTGATCATTAACCAGCTTGTTAGTACTTCAGTGCTTAAGAAATGTTAGGTACAGTGCTAAGTGTGCATTACTTTGTTTAACCCTCTCACACAACCCTATAGGTAGATACTATTACTATGCCTGATTTAGGGTTGAAGGAATGTGAGGCAAGACTAGTTAAGAAACTTTTCCATGATCATGTGATGGATTAGTGGACTTAGGACCCAAACTCAGCTATATCTGATTCAGTTGTTCATGCTCTTAACCCCTATGCTGAGGGCCTCACGTTTCATGCTGAACACAGTGATGGACTGGGTGGCAAGAGATGGAGATGACATCTTTAGTTTGCCAGGAATGAGGCATGATGAGGACTTCACAGATGAGATTCATGTCCACAAACTGCTTAAATCTCACAAAGACAAAGGTATTTCCATGGTCAGAAACAGTAGTGTCTGATAGTTCCTACAAGGGCAGAGCTAAGATTATTGCAGTGTGTATGTGAGTTAAAATTAGGAGCACTTAAGGCTTTGTTGAGAAGGAATCTATAATAAAACTCTTTAGTGGACCTGAAAAGTTGGTATGACCTGTGGCAAAAACTATTTATTATCTTGTCATGACATGGTTTTGCCTTCCTAGGCACACGATAGACTTCATTTCCTAGTATCCCTTTCAGTTAGATGTGGTCGTGTGCTTATATTTTAGCCAATGAAACACAAGTGAAAGGAATGCACTTTACTCCCAGACCTAGTCTATAAAAATCCCCCCATGGAAAATTCACCTGCTCTTTCTTGTTCCCTGGGCTAGGGAAACATCTATGGGCACCTCAGAAACCACATGTTAAAGATGACACAACCTCTGTGAGCTAGTTTGCTGAATGACAATATGTAACAACACTGTCCCCATTCCACCTCCAAATTCCTCAACAAGTTGGAATCATTTGAGCCTATTTACGTGAGCAAGAGATAAACTCCCCTTATGTTTAAGCCTACTCTGTATAATATGTAACTCAGAAACGTAGTTTATGATCCCATGGAAAAGTAAGTAGTCTGGATTGGCTACAGGGTCTACAGATCTTCAAAGTTAGGCTCATTTCTGTACCACCAAACAAAGTTTCTGGACAGCTCATATCGAAAACTTCTGAAAGTTCATCCTGTAACTTAGCCAAGGAATATGAAAACCCTAGTTAAGGAAGCCCCTTGGGGTGTGATGAGTCGTGCTCTCTGAGTCTCAGTTCTCAAGTCTCCCAGACTGCTTTCACTTTGAGCTTGTCTACATAATGCTCTAAAGTACTGGCCCATGAACTTAATTTCCATTTTCTGGACATGGTAATTAGATTCACTCACCCTGGTGCTTGACACTTGACTGTCGCCTAAGGACTCAGATATGGCTTGCCTCTGTGGTTCTCAGCATCTACATTGCCTCCATCATTCATTAAAGTTTATTGAGCAACTACCATTTGCCAGCCATTTTGCTAGAATCTGGGGAATCAGGTCCATTGGCTTCTATCATATCCAATTTCATTGACTAAGGCATTTCTCAGACTTTCAAGAATGTCAAAATTTTAATAAAAGGTACACCAGGCCAGACATGATGGCTCACACCTCTAATCCCAGCACTTCGGGAGGATGAGGCGGGAGGATCACTTGAGCCCAGGAGTTCAAGACCAGCCTGGGCAACATAGTGAGACCCTGTCTCTACAAAAAAAATCTTAAAAAGTTGCCAGGTGTGGTGGCATCTGTCTATGGTCCTAGCTACTCAGGAGGCTAGGGTGGGAAGATTGCTTGAGGCTGCCCAGGAGGTCAAGGATACAGTGAGCCATGATCGCACAACTGCACTCTAGCCTGGGTGACAGAGCGAGACCCTGTCTCAAAAAACAAACAAACAAACAAACCCAAAGGACTCTGTAACATTAGTATTGTATCTGGCAGCTCTCTGCTTTACATCCAATCGACGCTTAGTATGTGTTGGAATGACTAAATTATCAGTACATACAAGCAATAATGCCCTTTCTACCCATAATCTCTATTTTATTGATGACTTAATGATGGCAGTGAAAAATACATTTAAAAAGTCATAACAAGCCGGGTGCAGTGGCTCACACCTGTAATCCTAGCACTTTGGGAGGCTGAGGCAGGTGGATCACTTGAGGTCACGAGCTTGAGACCAGCCTGGCCAACATGGTAAAACCCCATCTCTACAAAAATACAAAAATTAGCCGGGCGTGCTGGCACGTGCCTGTAATCCCAGCTACGTGGGAGGCTGAGACAGGAGAATCACTTGAACCGAGGAGGCAGAGGTTGCAGTGAGCCAAGATTATGCACCACTGCACTCCAGCCTGGACGACAGAGCGAGACTCTGTCTAAAAACAAACAATGACAAATGCTTCATCAGCATAGATGGTGTAGCACAGATCCCCTATGTTCAGGCTTCTCTAGTTTGTTTATTTCAAGATAAAATAATATTTAATCATATATGTACATCAGAGGACATAAGAAACACATTTGATAGGTGCCAAAAAAGCATTTGATGGAAATCAACACCCATTCTTCATAATAATTATCAACAAACTGAAAGAGGATACTTTCTAAACAGTGAAAATAACCAATACCAGGCATTAGACTGAATGTGAAACATTAAAAAGTCCTTTAAGGTCAAGAACATGGCAAAAATACCCATAGTAACTTCTTTTTTTTTTTTTTTTTTTTTTTTTTGAGACAGAGTCTCGCTTTTTCACCCAGGCTGGAGTGCAATGGCATGATCTTGGCTCACTGCAACCTCCGCCTCCCGGGTTCAAGCAATTCTCCTGCCTCAGCCTCCCCATTAGCTGGGATTACAGGCATGTGTCAGCACGCCTGGCTAATTTTTGTATTTTTAGTACAGACGGGGTTTCACCCTGTTGGCCAGGCTGGTCTCAAACTCCTGACCCCAAGTAATCCACTCACTTCAGCCTCCCAAAGTGCTGGGATTACAGGCATGAGCCACCACGCCCGTCCCCATAGTGACTTCTTTTATGTAGTGTTATTATATAAGTTCTAGCTAATATAATAAGAAAATGAAAATGAGATCATCTCTCTTTGCAGATGATAAGATTGTATACCTGAAAATCCAAAAGAACTAACTGAAGTTCTAACTATTAGAACTTGTATATAATGTTTAATCAATTCAACTGATTTACAAAATTATGCTTAAAATCTGTAGCTTTCTTATATACCAGTAATAACCAGTTTAAAATGTAAACAGTTACAACTGGGACAAATGAATAAACACCTAGAAATAAAGCTATCACAATGCATAAGGCCCTATATGAAGAAAAAGATAAAATTTTTGCCAATGTATGCAAAATAAAACATGTATGAATCATGTATGAATGACTAATACATGTATGAAACGTGTGCATTATGTTTCTAGAAAGGAAGATAATTTTGTGAAAAGAAAGATGTTTTTCCAGATAATCTATATATTTAATGCAATGCCAATTACAATCTTAATTTAAAACAACAGGCATGGGAAAGGTTGGAAAAAAAAGAATGATTTGGAAG
Source organism: Pan paniscus (assembly GCF_029289425.2). NCBI lineage: Eukaryota > Metazoa > Chordata > Mammalia > Primates > Hominidae > Pan > Pan paniscus. The sequence continues at coordinate 102,130,338 of NC_073262.2, forward strand.
TTTTTTGGGAGCAAGAATGACCAAGAAAATATGTTGAAAAGAATAATGAGAAAGAGCCTGCCCTATGAGATATTAAAGCACTAGGAACCCATGATAATAAAAGAAGTGGTTCATAGACGGTACAAAGGTTGGTAAAATACATAAAGCCTGAATTCTGGGGAGCTGCACCATTGAGATAAGAACTGGGCTATGCATTTAAGGAGTCTGCTGTCCATTGGCATCATTGCTGGTCAGGAGTGCTTGCTTTTAGAAGATTAGGAAGTGGTTGTACCTAAGATGAGATGGAGGTGAGAGTCCACTTAGATTTGTAGTTTTGGAGCAGAGAGTTTGAAGTGCTGAGATAAAACTTTGAGAAGAGGGCAAGATGATTAAAGATAATTTTAAGCAAATTTCACTGTGTGCAGAAATGTACAATGTCTTTGTCAGTATACCTAAAAACCATGGTGCTCTTCAATGCTTTTGGAAGAGAACATTTGTTGTGTTTTTGTTTATTTGTTTGTTGATGATGATGTGCTGAACCTGACCATAAGGTAAAATGGAAGGTCCAGTATTACTCAGATTACATAAGGATTTAGTGATTGATAAAGTTGGCCTTTAATATAAATGAGGTGCAAAATGGCTTGTTTATAAGGGGTGTTGAGATAGCCAGTAACGATATTTCTCTGCTCTTATAAAGATATGTGCTATATACTAATTTTGGGGGACTATAAATTTGTATTTTGCTCACTGCCCCCATCAGAGTCTTCAAGACAAGCAGGGCATTAGTTGGGCCTGGATATTTTCCTCCATCTGTAGTTTTCTGAGAGTTTCTATTATGAAATAGCATTGGATTTAGTCAAATGAGCTTTCTGAATCTGTTGAAATAACCATATGGCTTTAAAAAAATTCTGCTAATGTGGTAAAATCTATTGACTGATTTTTGAATGCAACCAGCTTTGCATTGCTGAGATAAAATCCAGTTGGCCATGGTGTATTAGCATTTTTGAATTTTGCTAGATTTACTTTGTTAATATTTTGTTAAGGATGAAGTGGTAATTTTTTTTTATTTCTACGGCACCTAAGAAGAAAACAAATGACAGGAAGACTCATTTCCCTTAGCAATGGAAATTACCTTTCACAGTCTCTATAAAATAAAATATTGCCAAAAAAACCAAAACAAGTAAAATCATAAATCTCAAGAGAGCAAATCTAAGATAGAACATCAGCAAAATATGCACTAAAAGTAAAGTACTATGTGTGTTTAAAGCTACAGATTCTAAGGCTTTGGGTAATTAAAACAAATTACCATATTTATTGAAATATCAATCATAATTATTATAGATAGGTTAGAAGGCAGAAGAAGGGGATTATAGTACTTTACTTTTTGACTAAGTGGGAAAACTGTAAATTAGAGATTAGTCAGTTAATAAAGCACATATTCTTGGAATTTTTCTTAGAAAAGCTCCAACATCAAAAATTTGTTTTACAAATACAATTCCCTTTGGTTTGGTTCCTCATAACTGTACTTCCCTTCTCCACACTTTCCTTATCTCTTAACATGTAATTAAATTTGAACATTCTTTACTCTTCTTAAGTATTACCTCCAAAGCCAAAACCAAAAAGACGACAGCTGTAAGGCCAAAATAAAACAATAAACAAGCAAAACCCAAACCCAGCTACCCTCTCATCACCACCTAGCAGCATAATAAACAAAATTAAAAGAAAAATAAAATGAAAATAATTGCAATATATGATCACAGGTCAATTTTGTTAATATACGAATATCTCTTAAAAGTCAAGCAGAAAAAAAAATCCCAGAATAAAACTAAAGGCATAAACAAGTAGTTAACTAAGCAGAAATACAAATGGCCAAAAAACATGAAAAAACAGTTTAATTTTACAACTTATTTAAAAATGCTAGTTAATACTATATCATGATTTTGTTTGTTTGTTTGTTTTTTTAGAGACAGGGTCTTGCTTTATTGCCCAGGCTGGAGTGCAGTAGAGCCATCATAGTTCACTGCAACTCTGAGTTCCTGGGCTCAAGTGATCCTCCCGCCTCAGCCTCCCAAACAGAAAGGACTACAGGCATGGGCCACCATGCCTGGCTATTTTTATTTTTACTTTTATTTTTATTTTTGTAGACAGTGAATTTCACTATGTTGCTCAGGCTAGTCTCAAATTCCTGGCCTCAAGCAATCCTCCTGCCTCAGCCTCCCAAAGCACTGGGATTATAAACATAAGCCACTGCACCAGCCATATATTGATTTTTTTTTTTTTTGCTTATTAGATGGGGAAAATATGAAAAATAATTATAAAGCCTGATGGGAATGTGACCAAATCTTCCTGGAAGGAAAACTGATGATAAAGATAAAAAGCTTTTAAGATGTCCTTAACTAACTTTCACACAGAACCATAAGGAAACCTGTATAGTTTGTGATAGCAAGGAGTGTGAGGAAACTTGGATGTTTATTATTAGAGTAATGGATAAGTCAAATGCAGGCATACAGTGGAATGCCATGCAGTAATTATAATAAATAAACTACATTTTCATATAACATGAATAAATATCAAAATCAATGTTTAAGTCTGATATGTAAGAAACAAAATGAGATTTTTAGGAAGAGCATCATTTGCATAGATCACCAGTGTTATTTCTGAACAGACAAAGCTTGGTGAATGCCAATGGTTGTATCACTTATGTATGTTAAAGACACATACACACAAAAAAAATTGTGAAAAAAAGCTCAACGGCCCAGAGCGGTGGCTCACGCCTATAATCCCACACTTTGGGAGGCTGAGGCAGGTGGATCACCTGAGATCAGGAATTTGAGACCAGGCTAGCCAACATGGTGAAACCCTGTCTCTACTAAAAAATACAAAAACTAGCCAGGTGTGGTGGTGGGCGCCTATAATCCCAGCTACTTGGGAGACTGAGGCAGGAGAATTGCTTGAACCCAGGAGGAGGCAGAGGTCGCAGTGAGCCAAGTTCAAGCCATTGCACTCCAGCCTGGGCAACAAGAGCAAGACTCCACCTCAAAAAAAAAAAAGAAAAAAAGAAAAAAGAAAAGAAAAGAAAAAAGAAAAAAATCTCAACATCACTGATAGAGAAATGCAAATCAAAACCACAGTGAGATACCATCTCATGCCTGAATGGCAATTATAAAAAAAGTCAAGAAACAACAGATGCTGGCGAGGGTGTGAAGAAATAAGAATGCTTTTATACTATTGGTGGGAGGTAAATTAGTTCAACCATTGTGGAAGACAGTATGGCGATTCCTCAAAGACCTAGAACCAGAAATACCATCTGACCCAGCAATCCCATTACTGGGTATACACTCAAAGGAATATAAATCATTCTATTACAAAGATACATGCAAACGTATGTTCATTGCAGCACTATTCACAACAACAAAGACATGAAATCAACCCAAATGCCCATCAATGACAGACTGGATGAAGAAAATGTGGTACATATACACCATGAAATACTATGCAGTGATAAATAGAATATAAATCACTCTATTATAAAGATACATGCACACATATGTTCATTGCAGCACTACTCACAATAGCAAAGACATGGAATCAACCCAAATAACCATCAGTGATAGTCTGGATAAAGAAAATGTGGTATATATACATCATGGAATACTATGCAGCCATAAATAGGAATGAGATCATGTCCTTTGCAGTGACATGCATGGAGCTGGAATCCATTATCCTCAGCAAACTAATACAGGAACAGAAAACAAAACACCACATGTTCTCACTTATAAGTGGGAGCTGAAGAATGAGAACACATGGGTTACAGGGAGGGGAACAACACACACTGGGGCCTGTTGGGGGATGGGGAGAAGAAGAGCATCAGGATAAATAGCTAATGCATGTGGGGCTTAATACCTAGGTGATGGGTTCATAGGTGCAGCAAACCACCATGGTACACATTTACCTATTAACAAACTTGCATGTCCTGCACATGTATCCTGGAATTTAAATAGAATAAAATTAAATTTTTAAAAAATACCACCATGCATTTTTCAAAGATATACAGATTGCTGCATAGAAGGATGGACAATGAATTGAAAGGCTGTATATTAAATACACTAGGGTGCGTATCTAGGAGGGAGAAAGATGGGAAATAAAGGGAGCAAAAATAACACAAAATAAAATATAAGAGAAGTTTTGCCTGGGCTACTGAACCATGAACTGAAGTGTATGAGAAACGCAACTTTGGACAGCTGAGTACCTGTCTGTAACACCAGCAATTGTGCTTTAGCTAGAATCTGTGTAACACAATAACTAAAGAATCTCCACAGACTTTTTACTTTTAATAAAAGAAACTGAAGTGTAATACATTTTGCAATTATAAATCCTAAATGCAAAGTCTGATGACTTGTTACACAGTGGACACACTCATGTAACTGCCTCCCATATTGAGAAATAGAACATGTTAAACGCCTATAATCCTATGAGCCCCCACTAAGCCATATTGGCCCTCATCAAAAGCAACCAGTATGCTAATTTCCCACACCATAGATTAGCTTTGTCTATTTTATTTTATTTTTTTTAATTTAAGCCAGGTCTCGCTCCATCTCCCAGGCTGGAAGGCAGTGGCATGATCTCTATCTTAGGTCACTGTAACCTCCGCCTCCCATGTTCAGGCGATTCTCATGCCTCAACCTCCTGAGTAGCTGGGATTACAGGCATGCACCACCATGCCTGACTAATTTTTGTATTTTTGGTAGAGATGGGGTTTCACCATATTGGCCAGGCTGGTCTCGAACTCCTGACCTCAAGTGATCCGCCCACCTCAGCCCCCCAAAATGCTGGGATTACAGGCGTGAGCCACTGCGCCTGGCTAGCTTTGTCTATTTCTGACCTTCCAGTAAAAGGAGCTCTGCAATGTGTACTCTTCTGTGCCTCTTTCATTCTCTATTATGTTTGTAAGGATCAACTCATGTTCTAAAAGAGATGCTACAATATTTCAATGCATAAATATGTCACAATTTATCCATACTACAGTTGATAAACATTTAAGCTGATCTCAATTTTTTATTATTATGAATAAGGCTATATATGTATGAACATTCTTGTCCATGTATTTCGGAACAAATGTTTGCTTTTCCTTTTGGAGAAGAGAAGAAGAATATCTAGGAAAAGAATAGTTAGGTCATAAGATTGTAGTTGATCAGCTTTAGAAAATACTGACAAACAGGGGCTGGGCACGGTGGCTCACGCCTGTAATCCTAGCACCTTGGGAGGCTGAGGCAGGTGGATCACTTGAGGCCAGGAGTTCGGAAAATACTGACAGTTTTCCAAAGTAACTGTACCAATTTTTACTTCCACCAGCAGAGAATGAGAGCTTCAGTTTCTACATCCTCACCAACACGGGAAATGCTACTCTTTTGAATTTTAGCCATTCAGGTGGGTATCTTGTTCTCATTTTATTTTTTGTTTAAGTCATGTTCTGAATTTCATTTCCTTTTACATCTAAATTAGATCTCACAGTCTAACACTTCCATCGCTCTCTTAATAGTCCCAAGCTTCAGTGCCATTCCATCACACTTAATTGATCAACCTCCCAAGTGCAGATCAACCATTCTGCCTTCTCTGCCTTACACATCGCCTACTGTTTATTGCTGGAGGAAATTATGCAGCGGTACAGACTTGCACCTCTAGATATTGAAGGCCAACTTTAAGTGGGCTCTCCCTCTCTCCATCCTCACCCCTACTGTCCCAGTCCAGACCATCCAGGACTCCGGTGCATGATCTGAGCAGTCTCTTTGCTCTCCTTTAATCTTTTCTCCAGATGGATCTACCCCAAACATAAAGTGGTCAAATTTTTTCTTGAATTACTCTCTAATAGCTCCCACTGTCTTCAGGATATAGTAAAATTCCTTTCAGATACTGTGTAGTATCACCAGTGTTGTTTGTGAACAGACAAAGCTTGATGAATGCCAATGGTTGTATCATTCTATCAACACTAAATGTTTATTAAACACTTCTATTTCTGATCCCAGAAGCGTAATTAGACCCATCAGCGTAAAATGTGAAATATTTGAGCTGGGTTTTATGTTTTAATTTTTTAAAAATTTTAGCAGGACATAAAAGGCTAGTTTTCATAGCTTTTAAAATTTAATTTGCCACTTTGGGAGGCCGAGGCAGGCAAGAATGCCTGAGGCCAGGGGTTCAAGGCCAGCCTGATCAACATGGCAAAACCCTGCCTCTACTAAAAAATACAAAAATTAGCCAGGCGTGGTGGCGCACACCTCTAATCCCAGCTACTTGGGAGGCTGAGGGAGAAGAATTGCTTGAACCCGGGAGGCAGAGGTTGCAGTGAGCCAAGATGATGCCATTGCATTCCAGCCTGGGTGATAAGAGTGAGACTCCGTCTCAAAAAAAAAAATTAATTTCAACTGATAGGAAAGAAATACCATTGAGAAAGCATTGTAGGAAAGTTTAAAAATCAACTTCATTTATTTTATGTTATTTTTTGAGACAGAGTCTTGCTCTGTCACCCAGACTGGAGTGCAATGGTGGGATCTCAACTCACTACAACCTCTGCTTCCTAGGTTCCAGCAATTCTCGTGCCTCAGCCTCTCAAGTAGCTGGCACTATAGGCGTGCGCCACTCCACCTGGCTAATTTTTTGTACTTTTTAGTAAAGACAGTGTTTCACTATGTTGGGCAGGCTGGTCTTGAACTCCTGGCCTCAAATGATCCACCGGCATTGGGCTCCCAAACCACTAAGATTACAGGTGAAGCCATCACGCCCAGCCTTCTTTTTTTTTTCTTTTTTACTCACCACTACACTAATGAGTATAAAAATCAACTTTAAAAATGATTTAAGTTTTGATTTTTTATGTTATTAAAGTAATATAATGGGAGCAAATAGTAGTCATATAAAAAGTATAAAGTCAAATGCAGTAATAGTCACATAATAATAATTTCATTCAAGCAGATACATACTGTGTAGACTCTCTCTGAGGACACTTTCTCTTGCTACTCATAATCCAGGACTTGCATTGTTTAGCTTCTCTCCTAGCTTCCTTGCTTTTCTTGTTCTCATCTCATGTCCTTTGATTCGGTGCTTTCCCATCATTCCTTTACTCCTTGCTTTGTCTCCCTTTGCACTTTTTTCTTATTTCTTTGGTTTCCCTCTTGACTTTCTTGTTTTCCTCCTCTTCCCCTCACTCTCTTCTCCATCTTCACTTGCTGTGTCCCTCACCTACCTCCGGGCTGCCTCTTACCTTGGTTTTTCTTGGCAGACAGGGCCCATGTCCTGATCCCTAACACAACCCCAGCCTGGCTCTGGGTTCCTATCTCAGAGTCCTGAGCCCCACTACCTGGAAATCCACTTTTCTTGTTAGGATTTAAAGACGTGTGGTTTGTTGCCTTGATGAGAGGACTTTTTAGCACTTTAGGACAAATCAGTTTGGCAGATGACCCTTGCAATATTCACACGCGTATTTGCGAATGGGAATGAAGAAGGAAACAGAGGTTTTAGCACCCAGTCCTCTCTCTTGTGGCTGAGGAAAGACTGTTTATTGCTGCATTCTCTTTATCTCCTTATATTCCTGTCTGGAACTTGAGACTAGGTTGCCCAGTATGATCTGCTTTTCCATGAAAAGAGACAACTCTGACTGCATTCATTCAAACTTTTATCAAAACTGTTTTGACTGCCTGCTATGAACTGAACACAAGTCCTTAGGGGTATTACAGCATGACAACACAGTCCCTTGAGCAGGTCTCAGGCTTTTTCTGTTTAATAAATTGAACGGGCCTGCCTCTCCCCTAAACTCAAAGTAATTAGCTTGGTGAATAGAATGGAGCCTTTCAACTAGCAACAGTGGGTATCCATCTCCCTGAATGCTTTCAATCAGAGAAGAGAGAATGCTGACTTCATAAGGGTGGGATCTAGAAGTCTTCAGAGAAACCTTAGGACAGTTCCAGCACCACTTAGTTATTCCTCTTCCTCTCTACTTTTGGCTGACTCCTGAAAATGCCAGGCTTGGCTTCTCAAGTCATACTAGTTACCATCCCTTACATGAACCACTTTTTCATTTAAATCTAACAAGGATGCAGTACAAGGATGATTATTCACAACATTAAATATGTGTCAGACTAACACTGTTAAGTTGTATTTGATTATATCTCTCAACTATATTCTTCTACATGTGGTCATTGGAGTTTTTGCATATGTAGTGTGTTCATGCACTCAAGTTTGAACAATTAGAGGAGATGCTGGGTCATACAGATTCAAGAACAGTAACCACAGGAGAATATATTTTATACTCTTGGTTTGTTTCTCTGACAAGAAACTCTTCAGGACTTAGGTCAAAAGAATAAATATATGCACTATCCCTTCTAGGCACAATTCACTTGAGTAAGCAGCTAATAGAATAACTAGTCTCGGAGGTAAAGAATCACTGTATGACTTGAGTATATATAATTATACAATGTGTATATATATAGAAGAGAGAAAGGAGTGTGGAAACCAAAATTTAGTTGCTACCACAACTGTATATGTTCTAAACTTTCATGCATCTTGAGTATTTTATCCTCAAAACTAGTTTTTATATTTGAATATGTAATTACTTCCATTTCTTTATGGTCTTGGAAGAATTTAAAATATATATTTATTCATCGGAATCTATTATACAGAATTTTTAGATATTGTGAAAAAAATTTCTATTTCTCCTTCATAAAGCAGCCTTAAGATTTTTGTTTGCTTTTCATTTAATAAAATGTGAGGGGAAGATGAGTTGGGGGTTCAGTCTCTGCTGAAGACCTACTGTGCTTCTTATGATGTTGAGCATTAGTGATAAAATGTTTTGGAATCTTTATAGTACAATGGTTTTAAAGCTTCTGGGGTCAGAGACTGAATCCTCAACGCATGGCCTGTGGACCCATCATACAAAAGTGGTTCAGTAAATACTTATTGAATGAATGAATTTAAATTGTGCTATAGAACTGATTCATTTACTTAAGTGGCCAATCAAACCAGTTTACTCAGCCAATTTCATTGATTTTGTGACCTTATTTAGATATAATCTTTAAACAGAAAGTCATAATGAGGGAAGGGATAGAAAAATTCCCATTGTTGTGTTGTAGAGAAAAAAAAGTATAAAATATTTTATTAAGTTGAGCTGTATTTAAAAGGAAGATAAAAACTTCCAGGACTATAAAAAAAATAAACTAAACTTTTGAATCCCTGAATAGTAATGGGGGTGGGTGGAAACTCTGAAGACAATAATTTAAAAACAAAAACAAACTAGTCCTTTAATTATAGCATAATTATCCAGATTTCAAACTGTGAATTCACTTTTGCTTTGGTCTTTTAAATAAATTATGCATGTTTTCCATATGGGGCCCCACACCAAAACTCCTTTTTAATCTGGGAAAACATTTCCAAAATCCAAGTTTGTATCCAAGCTCTGGGATATTAATTTGACTTTGGATTCTTCCATAAACTTTCCATGTTTAGAAATCTTTTTGAACTGTCCCTTGGGATACACATGTTTGTATTACACATATTCTATGTCTTTTAATAGTAACATTTAGGAATTCAGTAGGAAAAAAATAATGCCCTTGTAAATTTGATCTCTTTTGCAAACATAAGAACATGAAATGTTCTTTGGTTTACCCCCCACCAGGTTTACATTAATAAACCATCAATTGTAAGCTCAACCATCCAATTCCAAAAAAAGTCCAACTTCAATATTATAGGCTGTTTTATTCTGTTGTGCATTTAACAAAGGATTAAGGCATAATGCATTTTAATTAACTGAAATATTAATGGCAAAAGGCTTTCAAGAGAAAATGTTTAAAGAATTACTCATCATAAACATGGTTTCAATAGAATTTATTTATAAAGCTGGGTAGAGAACCAGGAAAGGATCATTAAAACTTAATTTTTTTCCTCTAAAATAAAATAGTTAACTTGAAGAACTTCATAGATAACAGCAAAAAATGCGGGAGCACTTTTGGGGGCTATGAACTAATTAACAAGCACTGAGATTTTCTGCTATTTTGCCGAGTTTTTGTGAAACTGCTTAGAGTAAACGTGTAGAGCCTGAAGGGAGATTGTGTTCTGCCAGCCAGACTTCTTAATGGGCCCACACTCCATCATCATAAATGCCTTTCTTGGTAGCCACTCAGGCACCTGGAACTTCTGCTAATGAGATGATGAAGAGTAGCAGGGCAGGAATCACAGCACTCGTCAACCCTGTACTGCCTCGCTTTTATCTCTACTGTCTACAATACACAAAGCCAAGTCAAGATTTTATATACTGTCCTCGGTAGCATCTCAACACTGACAATGGACTGATTTTCATGGCTTTGAAAATTTTCAAGTTAGTTCATTCAATTAGGGTTGTGTTTGGCTTCATTTAACAGAAACCTGCCAACAGTGGCTTAAGCAGTAAAGTTTTATGTTTCTCAAATAAGTAAGTCCAGAAGGAAGCATTACAGTCATTAAGAAAATCATCAGGGATTGAGGTTCCTTCTAGTTTTCTGCTCCATCTTCCATGGTGTTTGATTTTCATTATTACAAGATGGCTGCTCCACTTCTAGGCATCATATCTATATTATCGTCTGGAAGAAGAAAGTGCACAGCACCAATGTGCATGGCAGCTGAAACTATTCCTTTTTAACAAGAAAAAATAACTTTCCTACCAGGAGACTTCTGCTTATAGCGCACTGGCCAGAAATTTCTAACATGGGCCACCTTTAGTTAAAAGAGTTTCCTGAGAAATTGAATCCTGTTCTGTTTTGCCACTTGGATTACCCCAATAAAATCAGGTCTCCTTTGATAAGGAAGAAGGGAGGAAATAGAGGATGCTGAGTAGGTAAGTAGGAGCTGTTGTCATACATGAACAACCACTGGTTATGGTGACCAAACATATTATCTGCATTCTTTTTTACTTCGTATTGTATAGATACGGCCTCGATTATACCCTCTGATAATCAGATCTAAAACCATTTTATACCACAATAGCAAACTTTAGCTGTCAAATCCCCCATTCTTTCCCACAGACCTCTCCAGAGCCTCACTGACTTCCCAGGTGTTTCCCATGGTGTTTGCAATAAGGCAGAGAGTGGGAAGAATGGGACAAAAGAGGCCAGGCTCAGTGGCTCACACCTGTAATCCCAATACTTCGGGAGGTTGAGGCGGGTGGATAACCTCAGGTCAGGAGTTCAAGACCAGCCTGGCCAACATGGCAAAATCCCGTCTACTAAAAATACAAAAACAAATTAGCCAGGCGCGGTGGCACATGCCTGTAATTCCAGCTACTCGGAAGGCAGAGGCAGGAGAATCACTGGAAACTGGAAGGTGGAGTTTCCAGTGAGCTGAGATTGCGCCACTGCACTTCAGCCTGGGTGACAGAGTGAGACTCCATCTCAAAAAACAAAAAACAACAACAACAACAACAAAAAGAATAGGTCAAAAGGATGGTTTTGGCAGATGTGTCATAGTCATATTTTTCACTCATATGATCTGAGTCCCATCTCATTTGGGTACAAAGTTTTGTGTGTGTGTGTTCCTTATTGCTGGTTTTTTTTTTTTAACCCACTAGAATAGCTATTACATAATTTTATTTTATTAACTTTTATTTCAAGTTCAGGGGTACACGTATGGTTTTGTTATATAGTTAAACTCATATCATGGGGGTTTGTTGTACAGATTATTTCATCACCAAGGTACTAAGCCTAGTGCCCAATAGTTATTTTTTTCTGTTCCTGTCCCTCCTGCCACCTTCCACCCTCAAGTAGGCTCCAGCATCTGTTGTTCCTTTCTTGGGCACAAAAATTTAAAAGCTGATGATCCACACTCCCAATTTCTGGCCTAATTATGTTTCTGCATTAAATTAGAAAGCACTTCTTCATTCCTCACTGTTTTTATATCAGGTAAGCCCACAATACTTGATGTGAGAATAAATGACCTAGATTAGGGTTTGCAAACTAGAGCCAAATCTGTCCAGATGAATTTTTGCAAATAAAATTTTCTTAGAATATGGCTACACCTATTCCTTTATGTACAGTGATGGCTGCTTTCACAGTACAAAGGCAGAATTGGGTAGTTGTGACAGAGACCATCTAGCCTATAAGACCTAAAATACTTATTGTATGGCCTTATATAGAAAAAGTTTGTTGATCCTTATCTAGACAATCAATAAATTAAAATGAGCAAGTTTGGTATTGTGTGAGCATCACTTCCTTCTAAACATCTGACAAATACTTTCTATTTTATACCTTTATACTTTCTCTTTCTGTTTTATACCTGGACCTAACTGTCCAGCAACAGAAGCAAAGGACTCTGGTGCAGAAATCTTTGAAGGAGTTGACAAAAGTAATGAGAAGTAAAGCACAAGGATTAATTTGTCAGGTAGTCTTGAATGGGTGACATAATAAAGTGAGAAGCTTTGAAAAGTTGGAACTATCTATATCAATTACAAGGTTTGTTTGTTTGTTTGTTTGTTTGTTTTGGAGATGGAGTTTCATTCTTGTGTTGCCCAGGCTGGAGTGCAGTGGCGCAATCTTGACTCACTGCAACCTACGCCTCCTGGGTTCAAGTGATTCTCCTGCCTCAGCCTCATGAGTAGCTGGGATTACTGGTGCGCGCCACCATGCCCAGCTAATTTTTGCATTTTTAGTAGAGACGGGGTTTCACCATGTTGGCCAGCTGGTCTCAAACTCCTGACCTCAGGTGATCCACCTCGGCCTCCCAGCACTTTGCTGGGATTACAGGAGTAAGCCACCACACCCGGCCAATTTTTATAGTCCTCATTTACAGGTTAGTAATGTAACCCAGAGTCAAGCCATTTTTCAAGGTGGTAAAGACCTAAATTTTAGGATAATAACATCAAAATAAAATTCAACCAAAGGAAAAGAATTTAGCTTTTCCCCACAATTGCAGGCAAAATCAAATATTTCCTCCACCAGACTCCTAGAACATTTTGGCGATTGTACTATAGTTATTTGTCTAAACATTTGTCTCTTCCACTGGTGCACTGTGGGGGACACTGGCTTATTGAGATTTTTATCTCCACTGGTCAACACGGTGCATGGAAAGTGCTCAAAACATGATTTTTAACAAAAAGTTAACAATTAATTTGAGGTTTGAAATCTTATTTTAGTGGTTTATGGATAATAGAAAAGAGGTAGATTACAAAATAATATGAAACAAAGGATTAACTTTGCCTTGAGAGGTTTGGCCTTTGTCCCTGACTTCCGGGGGTCAATCTCTAAGCACTTGGAATATTTTGCCTGATAAGAGTGTTCTTGTTTACTTAGGGCCTTGGGCCATGCCAGATAGTCTATGCTAACAATGTGGTTTATGGTGAACCTTTGGTCATGCATTACCAGCTTAAATGCTGGAGGGTCTGAGGCTAAGGTCAGTGATACAGCCAGTCAACCAGGTAAATGTGACTGAGTCCTAATAAAAACACTGGACAGCAAAGCTCAGGTGGGCTTCCTTAGTTGACAGTGCTCCATGTATTACCACATATAGTTGCTGGAAGAAATAGGCACTGTTGCACAGCTTCACTGGGAGAAGACAACTGGAAGTTTCACCTGGAACTCCCCTGCATCTTGCCCTATACGTGTCTTCCCTTGGGATCTGTATCTTTTTGCTATAATAAACTGTAACTGTAAATATAACAGTTTTTCTCAGTTCTGTGAGTCCTGGTGAATTATTGAACCTACAGGTGGTCTTGGGGATGTCTGAACTTGCAGTTGGTCTCAAAAGTGATGTGGCCTTGAGGACTTCTCAACTTTGTAAATAATAACAGTTGAGACTTGATAAACACTCTCTAGATGCAAGAGATGGAAACATAGATTGTTTCATTAAATTCTTAGACTAAGTCTATGAGTCTGGTACTATTTTTATCATCTTTTCATAGATGAAGAAATTGAGAATTTAAGACCAAATACCTGATCAAAAATTCAAGGGGGTGGAGATGGCTCCAAGTTCAAGCTCCTAACTTCAGAGCCCATCATCCATCCATCCACCGTGAAAGACTGTGCTCCTTCCTTCATGGTGTGAAGGAGGGCAGCTATGATTAACCTCCACTTAGGTCTCTGTACTTTCCATCCATGGGACAGGAGCCACAAGTGGGAGTTTCTGGGGAGCCACTAGATTCTGAGCAAGGTATGATCCTTGATTTTGACAGCTCTGTTTTTCTCTTTACCCCTAAAAGCTTCTGTAACAATAGGCTAATAACTCTCCCTAATTAATTGTCTCTGGGGGTTTCCTCCTTCACAAAAATGCACTAGACCTTTAGAAAGCTGGTTTCATTCTTAGTACATAAGCATGTCAAAAAGTGAAGTGAAGAATTTGTCTACACAGGCTGGGAAAATGGGAAACCAGGAAACCAAGAGTCATTCAGTGGAGGCTTGATGAGGAGAGATGATTATTTTCTTTTCCCTTTGGTAACTTCAAAATCATAGGAAATGAAGAGGAAATGAGAAACAACTGGAATCTCCCAGCCTGGCTGTCAGTGCAGTAGTGTGGAGGTAGTGCTGATGACTGAGCCACCTGGAGCAGACTGGCCAAGGATACCAAAAACTTTCCTCCAAAGACTGTCAGCTCAGACCTATTGCATGCAAATGACACAGGCAGTGGCTGCTATAGGTATATTGTTGGAAGAGGAGTTTAGTTAACCTTTCCATTCCTACTCTGGGAAGCCAGTGATGTCTGGTCCCAGCACATGAGTCAGAGGTAAGTTCATGTGGCCCAGAGTCTAAGTATATCACAGAAACATGAAAACAGCTCTTCTAAGAGTCAATTTCAACAGCACTCAGATTCCAAAAGTAATTACTCTACAAATATTTAGGTTGAGATACTAAGATTCACTTTAATTCTTCCTTATGTCAAGCACAATGAATTTTTTTTTTTTTTTTTTTTTTTTTTTTTTTTTTTTTTGAGACAGGGTCTTACTCTGTCACCTAGTTGTGCAATTGTGGCTTACTGCAGCCTTGACCTCCCAGGCTTAAGCAATCCTCCTGCCTCAGCCTCCCAAGTGGCTGGGACTACCGGTGTGCACCATCACACCTGGCTGATCTTTAAATTTTTTGTACAGATAGGGTCCTACTATATTGTCCAGGCTGGTCTTGAACTCCTGGGCTCAAGTGATCCTCCTGCCTTGGTCTCCCAAAGTGCTGAGATTAGACGGGTGAGCCACCATTCCTGGCCACAATGAATCTTACACCACCTGTGACTAAACAACAGATTGAAAACAAAAGGACAAAATTAACTACTATTTCAGGTCACCTAAAAAGCAAAATTTGGAGACTCTAACTTTTCTCTCCATTTACAGATATAATTCACTCGCTGGTCAAAAAGGTTTCTCCTCTGTTTTCACATCCAGTTCAAATACTGGACATTTTAGAGTATAAACCCATGGGGCAAATGTCCAACATCGACCTGTCTGAGCTGAAATTTGATCTTTGGTTTCTGCTTTTTCCTGAATGGATCTTTTCTAGCTAACCAGGAAAAAGGTCTTTGATTTATTAGAACTGGGCCTGTCAAAAAAGCCAAGCAGCCTTCCTAGGCCCACACTAGAGATTGCCCCAAGAATGGAGGATTTTGGGAGTTCTCACCAAATTAGCTTCCTGTGGACAAACACTTTGCTTTGAGCCATCCTTTAAGATGTTAGAAGGATGTATAGTCTTATTTTTGTTACCCCTGAGAGCTGTCTGTTCAGTTTCATCTGCCCAGAGCTATGGGTTTGTCGGTCCCACCACTAGTGGTGGCTGCCTTTTTTTCACATTCCAGAAACCTGAGGTTGTAGAAACATCATTCGCCGACTCTTCCAAATGCCCATGGGGTGGTATCAATCTAAGTCTCTGGGTCAAACTCCTGATTTCTTGATATTTTTTGAATTATATTTTTAACTCATATGCATCTTTCAAAATGGCATAATTTCATTAAGGACAATTTGAAATTACAGTGGCCTTTGGAGGACTTTTCATAGGAACAGAAAAAGAAACAGGATCTTAGCTATCCATTGGTCTTTACTTTTATTTTTGTTTTTACTTTTTTTTTTTAAAGACAGGAGTCTTGCTCTGTTGCCTAGCCTGAAGTACAGTGGCAAAATCGTAGCTCACTGCAGCCTCAAACTCCTGAGCTCAAGTAATCCTCCTGCCTCAGCATCTCTAGTAGCTGGGACTACAGGCACACACTACCAAGCCTGGTTAATTTTTTTATTTTTGTTGAGACGGGGTCTCACTATGTTGCCTAAACTGGTCTTGAACTCCTGGCCTCAAGTGGCCTTCCAAAGTGTTGGGATTACAGGCGTGAGCCACTGTGCTCACCCTATAGACTGCATTTTTCTAAAAAAACAATTATGTAATATTACTATAAAAATGATTCCCTGGACAAATTAAACTGATTTAATAATTTTTGGTTTAAAAGCTGCTCTATGTTTCCCCCCGACTTTACTACCATGTTTAAAACATTAGCAAAATATACTAGTTTAAGCTAGTTTTTATTTTCATTAAAAAAATTCTAATTCTAATTTGAATTTCCTAAATTTCCTCCATTGGTTTTGCTAGTCCCTCCTTTAATATTATAAAATTGAAATTTGTATGTTCCAGTAAATTGTATCATAATAGACAGTGTGTTTAGGAAAATAGATAAATTTATATAATGCTACAAAACATAAGATTTGTCAAGAACTTGAATGTAAAATCTTAAATTAATATTATTTTGTGTTAATTGATTAATAATCTTTGGATACTTGAGCACACGATTTCAATATATCTGTGCTACTATTTGATATATCATAGAGTACCCTTCAATTAACAGGTTTAAAAGATGTGCAAATGCCTTTGGTTTGTGTTAATATATGTATGTTTTATTTATTTATTTATTTATTTATTTATTTGAGACAGGGTCTCACTCTGTTGCCCAGGCTAGAGTGGAGTGGCATGATCTTGGCTCATTACAACCTCCTCCTACCAAGCTCAAACGATCCTCCTGCCTCAGCCTCCTGAGTAGCTGGGACCACAGGTGCATGCCAACATGCCCAGCAATGGTACCTCACATTTCAATACTAACATTGAATGTAAATAGCCTAAATGCTCCACTTAAAATATATAGAACCTCAGAATGGATAAGAACTCACCAACCAACTATCTGCTGCCTTCTGGAGACTCACCTAGGACATAAGGACTCACATATACTTAAAGGGATGGAAAAAGGCATTTCATGCAAAGGGACACAAAAAAAACAAGCAGGGGTAGCTATTCTTATGTCAGACAAAACAAACTTTAAAGCAACAGCAGTTAAGAGAGACAAAGAGGGACATTACATAATGGTAAAAGGCCTTGTCCAACACGAAAATATCACAATCCTAAACATATATGCACCTAACAGTGGAGCTCCCAAATTTATAAAGCAATTACTAATAGACCTAAGAAATGAGATAGACAGCAATACAATAATAATGGTGGACCTCAGTACTCTACTGAGAGCACTAGACAGGTTATCAAGACAGAAAGTTAACAAAGAAACAATGAGTTTAAACTATACCTTGGAACAAATGGACTTAACAGATACATATGGAACAATTCATCCAACAATAATAGAATACACATTCCATTCAACAGTGCATGAAACTTTTTCCAAGATAGACCACATGATAGGCCATAAAACAAGCATCAATACATTTAAGAAAATTGAAATTATATCAAGTACCACAGTGGAATAAAACTGGAAACCAACTCCAAAAGGAACCTTCAGAACCATGAAAATACATGGAAATTAAATAACCTGCTTCTGAATGAGCACTGGGTCAAAAACAAAATCAAGGTGGAAATTAAAAAATTCTTTGAACTGAATGACAATAATGACACAACCTATCAAAACCTCTGGGATTTTGCCAAGGTGGTGCTAAGAGGAAAGTTCATAGCCCTAAATGCCTACATCAAAAAGACTGAAAGTGCACAAACTGACATTCTAAGGTCACACCTCAAGGAACTAGAGAAACAAGAACAAACCAAACCCAAACCCAGCAGAAGAAAGGAAATAACCAAGATCAGAGCAGAACTAAATAAAATTAAAACACAACAAAATACAAAAGTTAAATGGGCCAGGCGCAGTGGCTCACGCCTGTAATCCCAACACTTTGGGAGGCTGAGGCAGGCAGATCACCTGAGGTCGGGAGTTCGAGACCAGCTTGAACAAGGTGGAGAAACCCTGTCTCTACTACAAATACAAAATTAGCCGGGTGTGTTGGCGCATGCCTGTAATCTCAGCTACTTGGGAGGCTGAGGCAGGAGAATTGCTTCAACCTGGGAGGCGGAGGTTCAGGTTAGCCAAGATTGCACCATTGCCCTCCAGCCTGGGCAATAAGAGTAAAACTCTGTCTCAAAAAAAAAAAAAAGATAAATGAAACAAAAAGTTGGTTCTTTGAAAAGATAAATATAATTGATGACCATTAGCAAGATTAACCAAGAAAAGAAGAGAGAAAATCCAAATAACCTCACTAAGAAATGAAACAGGAGATATTACAACCAACACCACTGAAATATAAAAGATCATTCATGGCTACTATGCACACCTTTACGTACGTGAACTAGAAAACCTAGAAGAGATGGATAAATTCCTGGAAAAATACAACCCTCCTAGCTTAAATCAGGAATTAGATACCCTGAACAAACCAAGAACAAGCAGCAAGATTGAAATGGTCATTAAAAAATGATATGGTCGTTTACCTTGAAAACCCTAAGGACTCCTCCAGAAAGCTCCAAGAACTGATAAAAGAATTCAGCAAAGTTTCTAGATACAAGATTAAAGTACACAAATCAGTAGCTCCTCTATACACCAACAGTGACCAAGTACAGAACCAAATCAAGAACTCAACCCCTTTTACAATAGCTGCAAATAAAATAAAATACTTAGGAATATACCTAACCAAGGAGTTGAAAGACCTTTACAAGGAGAACTGCAAAACACTGCTGAAAGAAATCATAGACAACACAAACCAATGGAAACACATCCCGTGCTCATGGATGGGTAGAATCAATATTGTGAAAATGGCCACACTGCCAAAAGCAATCTACAAATTCAATGTAATTCCCATAAAAATACCACCATCATTCTTCACAGAATTAGAAAAAAACAATTCTAGAATTCATATGGAACCAAAAAAGAGCCCACATAGCCAAAGCAAGACTAAGCAAAAAGGACAAATCTGGTGGCATCACACTACCTGATTTCAAACTATGCTATAAGGACATAGTCACCGAAACAGCATGGTACTGGTATAAAAATGGCACATAGACAAATGGAATAGAATAGAGAACCCAGAAGTAACCCAAATACTTACAGCCAACCAAACTGACTCTTGGGAAAAGCAAACAAAAACAAAAAGTGGAAAAAGGACACCCTTTTCAACAAATGGTGCTGGGATAATTGGCAAGCCACATGTAGGAGAATGAAACTGGATTCTCATCTCTCACTTTATACAAAAATCAACCAAAGATGGATTAAGACTTAAACCTAAGATCTGAAACTATAAAAATTCTAGAAGATAACATTGGAAAAACCCTTCCAGACATTGGCTTAGGCAAGGATTTCATGACCCAGAACTCAAAAGCAAATGCAATGAAACAAAGATAAGTAGCTGGGACCTAATTAAACTTAAGAGCTTTTGCACGGCAAAAGGAACAGTCAGCAGAGTAAACAGACAACCCACAAAGTGGGAGAAAATCTTCACAATCTACACATCTGACAAAGGACTAATATCTAAAATCTACAATGAACTCAAACAAATCAGTAACAAAAAAACAATCCCATAAAAATTGGCTAAGGACATGAATAGATAATTCTTAAAAGAAGATATACAAATGGCCAACAAACATATGAAAAAATGCTCAACATCACTAACGACCAGGAAAATGTAAATCAAAACTGCAATGCAATACCACCTTACTCCTGCAAGAATGGTCATAATCACAAAATCAATAAACAGTAGATGTTGGTGAGGATGTGGTGAACAGGGAATACTTCTGCACTTCTGGTGGGAATGTAAACTAGTACAGCCACTACGGAAAAACAGTGTGAAGATTCCTTAAAGAACTAAAAGTAGAACTACCATTTGATCCAGCAATCCCACTACTGGGTATCTACCCAGAGGAAAAGAAGTCATTATTTGAAAAAGATACTTGCACACGCATGTTTAGAGCAGCACAATTCACAATAGCAAAATTGTGGAACCAACCCAAATACCCATCAACCAACAAGTGGATAAAGAAATTGTAGTATGTATATGATGGAATACTATGCAGCCATAAAAAGGAATGCATAAATGGCATTTGTAGTAACCTGGATGAGATTGGAAACTATTATCCTAAGTGAAGTAACTCAGGAATGGAAAACCAAATATTGTATGTTCTCACTGATACGTGGGAGCTAGCTATGAGGACGCAAAACCGTAAGAATGATACAATGAACTTTGGGGGCTTGAGAGGAAGAGAGAGAGGAGGGCAAGGGATAAAAGACTACAAATAAAGTACAGTGTATACTGCTCGGGTGATGGATGCACCAAAATCTCACAAATCACCACTAAAGAATGTATTCATGTAACCAAATACCACCTGTACCCCAATGACTTCTGGAAAATAAATAAATAAATAAATAAATAAATAAATAAATATTTTTATAATAGCTCTTATCCCCTGAAATAACTTTGGGTTTCCTAAATGAATACAGGTAACATAAAGATTTACTCCTTTACTTTATAAATGGAAGGATAACAGGAATAACTAGACTTGTTTGCCATTCTCTAAATTTTAATTAATTCCAGACTATTAGAGAGCTTCTTTCTTTACCAATTAGGATAAATTTCTTTTTAACTGACAAATTTAAAGAAAAGTTCAACATTTCCATGTCAATTATGTATAAATAAAATGTATTACTATGAATATGTCTCAATTATTGTATGTTCTGTATGTTAAAGAAAACATGGTCATATAGATACATGTATAATCTATACAAAGATTTTTGTCTCCAGGTTTAATATGTAGTATCTGTAGCATATATTTTTGAATAAATTGAAGGCCTAGAGATTTATCACTGTCCTCACTACCTATATTATATTATCCCTAGGAAAATCATTGACTAAATACCTACAAGTTAATTTTATGTGACGCCTCAATAGAGAATTTTACTTTTCTCCAATCTAATACTGTAGTTTAATATAATACATTGGCAAGATATGTTTATTCTTTCCACCAAAAGATATGAATAGACTTTCATGCCTGCCACCTAATCAGCCTCCATATGATATTAACCAGATGATTAGAAACTTTTGAAAGATGATCAGGTGGCTCATGCTTGTAATCCCTGTGCTCAAGCACTTTAGGAGGCTGAGGCAGGAGCATCACTTGAGCCCAGGAGTTCAAGACCAACCTGTACAACGTAGTGAAACCTCATCTCTTTTTATTTATTTATTTATTTATTTTTTATTTTACTTTTTTTATGTAATCTTTTTTTTAAATTTTATTATTATTATACTTTAAGTTTTAGGGTACATGTGCACAACGTGCAGGTTTGTTACATATGTAAACATGTGCCATGTTGGTGTGCTGCACCCATTAACTCGTCATTTAGCATTAGGTATATCTCCTAATGCTATCCCTCCCCCCTCCCCCCACCCCACAACAGTCCCCAGTGTGTGATGTTCCCCTTCCTGTGTCCATGTGTTCTCATTGTTCAATTCCCACCTATGAGTGAGAACATTTGGTGTTTGGTTTTTTGTCCTTGCGATAGTTTGCTGAGAAGGATGGTTTCCAGCTTCATCCATGTCCCTACAAAGGACATGAACTCATCATCTTTTATGGCTGCATAGTATTCCATGGTGTATATGTGCCACATTTTCTTAATCCAGTCTATCATTGTTGGACATTTGGGTTGGTTCCAAGTCTTTGCTATTGTGAATAGTGCCGCAATAAACATACGTGTGCATGTGTCTTTATAGCAGCATGATTTATAATCCTTTGGGTATATATCCAGTAATGGGATGGCTGGGTCAAATGGTATTTCTAATTCTAGATCCCTGAGGAATCGCCACACTGACTTCACAATGGTTGAACTAGTTTACAGTCCCACCAACTGGTAAAAGTGTTCCTATTTCTCCACATCCTCTCCAGCACCTGTTGTTTCCTGACTTTTTAATGATCGCCATTCTAACTGGTGTGAGATGGTATCTTATTGTGGTTTTGATTTGCATTTCTCTGATGGCCAGTGATGATAAGCATTTTTTCATGTGTCTTTTGGCTGCACAAATGTCTTCTTTTGAGAAGTGTCTGTTCATATCCTTCGCCCACTTGTTAATGGGGTTGTTTGTTTTTTTCTTGTAAATTTGTTTGAGTTCATTGTAGATTCTGGATATTAGCCTTTTGTCAGATGAGTAGATTGCAAAAATTTTCTCCCAATCTGTAGGTTGCCTGTTCACTCTGATGGTAGTTTCTTTTGCTGTGCAGAAGCTCTTTAGTTTAATTAGATCCCATTTGTCAAATTTGGCTTTTGTTGCCATGGCTTTTGGTATTTTAGACATGAAGTCCTTGCCCATGCGTATGTCCTGAATGGTATTGCCTAGGTTTTCTTCTAGGGTTTTTACGGTTTTAGGTCTAACATTTAAATCTTTAATCCATCTTGAATTAATTTTAGTATAAGGTGTGAGGAAGGTATCCAGTTTCAGCTTTCTACATATGGCTAGCCAGTTTTCCCAGCACCATTTATTAAATAGGGAATCCTTTCCCCATTTCTTGTTTTTGTCAGGTTTGTCAAAGATCAGATAGTTGTAGATATGTGGCAGTATTTCTGAGGGCTCTGTTCTGTTCCATTGGTCTATATCTCTGTTTTGGTACCAGAAACCTCATCTCTTAAAAAAAAGAAAGATGATCAGATAAAGACTTCACTTAAACCTTATCAGAGGAGTCTTTTTCATAAACTATTAACAACTAATACAGCAGTAAGAATCCAATGATACATGTTTCCCAGAGAAGACATCATCCATTCTCCAACAGTAAAAATTTAAAAAACTGTACTTAATAGAAACATTAATCTGAGGGTCTCTATAGAGTCTCCTAAAGCAAATGGTCCACAGAATAGAAAGTGAATTCAAGATCCTTGGAACAAACAGATGACTGCATATGGTCAGGTTTGGTTCAAGACCATCCCCTCCCAGCAAAACCAGAGGCCAGAAGCTACTGGTCTTGTGCTTCTTCACACATTTTGTTCTTTATCCTCTAAGCCATCTTGTTTTCCCTTCCTGGTTCTGGTGTTTGAATTGTTAGTAGATACCTCTGTCCCTCACTTGTGCCAAGACCCTTATCCTATGTAATTTTCAGCTAGTGGATCACGTCTTCAGTCACTGACAAAGTTACACCACTCATAGCTGAACTAAAGATTAAAAAAAAAAACTAGGTCATTTAAGAAATATCCAAATACTGTAGTTTGTGGGACACTTGGGGCATATTTCAATCATTGATTATAATCTTTGTATCAGTGTTTGTCTCCACGATAGCTGCCAAATGCATGAGCTCCAGTCTTAACTGCTGCTGCCTGCCCACTGTCATACTAGATGATTCAACAAATAACCATTCAACAAAAATAACTAGAAGGTATAATGCTTATTGTCACCAAAACAACTACCTTACAAATGTTCAAATCTTTTTAATAGATTCAGGCATTATAAACACAGGTGCAAAACTAAATAGACTGTATTTCCCGAAGAAAGTGATTACAAGAAAATGAAAAATGGCCATACTAGCAGTTGGGCTGTGGCAGAAGTGGCAGAGATACTGAGAAGTGAAACAGAAGCTGTTACTTTCAAAGCTTCAAAACAGATAAACTGCACTGAACTAAAGTCATCTTGTACATCATACAGTTTTTAGGCTCAAACTTTTTTTTTCTTTCTTTTTTTGAGATAGAGTCTTGCTCTGTCACCCAGGCTGGAGTGCAGTGGTGCAATCTTGGCTCACTGCAAACTCTGCCTCCCAGGTTTAAGTGATTCTCCTGCCTCAGCCTCCCAAATAGCTGGGATTACAGGCATGCGACACCACACCTAGCTAATTTTTGTATTTTTAGTAGAGACAGGGTGTCGCCATGTTGGTCTGGAACTCCTAACCTCAAGTGATCTGCTTGCCTCGGCCTCCCAAAGTGCTGGGATCTCAGGGGTAAGCCACTGCACCTGGCCTCTAGGCTCAAACTTTTTAAACAGGACCTATTCAGATCTGTATGTAATGAGAAAAGACCACAGACAAACTTGTCTAATAAACAGTAACTGCACGGGCTAATTTAGTTGAAGATCAGATACTGTTCCGGCAATTTGCCTGGTCAAGGCCATCCTTTGACTAATCCAAACCTCCAAAGGTTGTAAGAACCATTCATTAACTCCTGGGCTGTTGAAATGCCACAGAGATCCTCTGGAGTGCCTTCCCCCTTATGCACCAAGATAAACAAATGTTGACTTCAGGTGTGTCCCTGATGGTCTCTGCCTGGTAGGCTTTAAAAATCTTACAAAATTGGTATTATTTCTATTCCCATATTTCAGATTTTATTGAAAATATTATCTTATAGCAGCACTGTCCAAAAGAAATTTCTCTGATGATGGAAATAGTCTATAATCTGCAGAGTCCTTCACAGTAGCTACTAGCTGCATATGACCATTGAGTACTTGAAAATGGCTGGTATGACTGAGGAGCTGAAGTTTTCATTTTGTTTAATTTTAACTAATGTAAATATAAATAACAACATGTGAGTAGAGGCTGTAATATTGGACGGTGCAGTCTTAAGAGCATGTACCATTCCTGACCCTGGTTCAAGCAATTCTCCTGCCTCAGCCTCCCGAGTAGCTGGGATTACAGGTGTGTGCCACCACGCCTGGCTAATTTTTTGTATTTTTAGTAGAAACGGGGTTTCACCATGTTAGCCAGGCTCGGCAAAGCTGCTGTGGCCAGACTGCCTCTCTAGATTCCTCCTCTCTGGGCAGGGCATCTCTGAAAAAAAGGCGGCAGCCCCAGTCAGGAACTTATAGATAAAACCTCCGTCTCCCTGGGACAGAGCACTTGGGGGAAGGGGCGGCTGTGGGAGCAGCTTCAGCAAACAAACGTCCCTGCCTGACAGCTCTGAAGAAAGCAGCAGATCTCCCAGCACAGCACAGCATTCGAGCTCTGATAAGGGACAGACTGCCTCCTCAAGTGAGTTCCTGACCCCCGTGTATCCTGACTGGGAGACACCCTCCCAGTAGGGGTCTACAGACACCTCATACAGGAGAGCTCTGGCTGGCATCTGGCAGGAGCCCCTCTGGGATGAAGCTTCCAGAGGAAGAAACAGGCAGCAATACTTGCTGTTCTGCAGCCTCCGCTGGTGATACCTAGGCAAACAGGGTCTGGAGTGGACCTCCAGCAAACTCCAGCAGACCTGCAGCAGAGGGGCCTGACTGTTAGAAGGAAAACCAACAAACAGAAAGGAATAGTATCAACATCAACAAAAAGGACGTCCACTCAGAGACCCCATCAGAAGGTCACCAACATCAAAGACCAAATGTAGATAAATCCATGAAGATGGGGAGAAACCAGCGCAAAAAGTCTGAAAATTCCAAAAACCAGAAAGCCTCTTCTCCTCCAAAGGATCACAACTCCTCACCAGCAAGGGAACAAAACTGGACAGAGAATGAGTTTGACGAATTGACAGAAGTAGGCTTCAGAAGGTGGGCAAGAACAAACTCCTCTGAGCTAAAGGAGCATGTTCTAACCCAACGCAAGGAAGATAAGAACCTTGAAAAAAGGCTAGACGAATTGCTAACTAGAATAACCAGTTCAGGGAAGAATATAAATGACCTGATGAAGCTGAAAAACACAGCATGAGAACTTAGTGAAGCATACACAAGTATCGATAGCTGAAACGATCAAGCGGAAGAAAGGATATCAGAGATTGAAGATCAACTTTGCCTCATTTTCTGATTGAACTAGCTCCAGCATCACTGAACAAAGATTAACAGGAGCATTCTTCTCTTTACTCATCAACCAAAGGTGTTATTCTGATTCAAGTGGGACGGAGTGCAAACGACACTGTTTGTGAATTCAGCCCCAGCATACTCTTTTATTTTTTATTTTTATTTATATATATTTTTTGAGACAGTTTTGCTCTTGTTGCCCAAGCTGGAGTAAGGTGGCACGATCTCGGCTCACCACAACCTCTGCCCCCCGGGTTCAAGCGATTCTCCTGCCTCAGCCTCCTGAGTAGCTGGGAATACAGGTGCACACCACTATGCCCGGCTAATTTTTTGAATTTTTAGTAGAAACGGGGTTTCGCCGTGTTAGCCAGCCTGGTCTCAAACTCCTGACCTCAGGTTATCTGCCCGCCTCAGCCTCCCAAGGTGCTGGGGTTACAGGTGTGAGCCACCACGCCCGGCCCCCAGTGTACTCTTATTCTTGGAAATACCACGAAGATTCTGGCACATGGTGAACGCTTGCCTTTATTATATTTTCCTTTGTAATGTGAATTTGCATACTTAAGTGTCCTAGTGGGTATTTTAAATGGAGAGTTAGTAGACTGTGAGCCAAAGGCTGCTTAAGTTGGCACCTTCATAAACCAGAAGTCCCAATGTTGCTGGAATGTTGATTGCAATGCTTGATGGTATAGCAAGAATGTCTATTGCTGAGGTGAATTATTTTAGAGCATTGATTCTCAATCTTGATCGCACATTAGAACCACCTGAGGAGCTTTTAAAATTCCAAATGCCAGACCACATAATTCAGAATTTCTGAGGGTGGGACTCTGGCATTAATATATTTTACAGCGCCCTAGATGATTTCAATGGACAGCCAAAGACAACACTCATTTTTAATGAGTGGTTTAACACAACTAATGATTACATGCTAAAAATAGAATGAAACACTTCTAAGTTAAGTCAAAAGGATAGTAACAATAAGCCTTACTTAGTGACTTCCTGGCACTTTGCAGTATCTTCAGTCCCACAGCATTTCTATGAAGTAGACATTATTATTCTTATTTGCCATTAGAAAAAACTGAGTAATTGATTAGGGATCTGAACTTTAAAGCCCTTACTTATTAAAAAATATATTAATATATTTTACTGCTTCCACAGAGTCAGCTGAATCACTGATAAAGTCTTAATGCCATCAAGAATTAACATTCTGAACATTTATGCTATCTTATTTAGGACTTCTCTTTAAAGAAAATGGATTCATTTTGACATACGTTAGAGGGCATTATCATTTATCAACGAAAAAAGTTCAATTTAATGTGCTCTCATTTTAAGCCGTATTTTGCTTTTCATGAATGAGTACTAATTACTGCAGATATGCATTGACAGTCAACTGGTTATTCTGTGTAAACGCCATTTTTAATTGATTTACCAAGCTTGTCCTTGTGTACCTTAGGTTAAAAAGAAAATATTTAAACCCTGAATAAAACTATAATATTGAATATATAAAGCTCAAGATTCTATATAGAATAAGGAAAATAGATATTAGGGAGAAAAGATAAATGAAAACAGATAATTAGGCCGAGAATTGCCAGTAAGTGTCTGTGTACCGTAATAGAGTGCTCTGTGAAGTCATGCTAAACCTTGCTCTAGGTTGAGAGAATCTCCTCTATTTTCTGACCGTAAATTAAATCCAGCAAATACTTATTGAGTACTTTGACCAAGGCATAGCAAAGAGGAAATTATCCATCATGATCTTTTACATTAAGTAAAACTAACTGCAAAGCTATTTCCCATTGTACCAGATGCAGCAACCCCAGATATACTTGAAGGGCATTTTTTAATCTTGTATTTGTTTGAGAAATTTGGCTGGGTCTTGCATCTTAGCTTTACATAGCAGATGCTACAGATCCTGAAATTGTCTCCACATTAGCCAAAATGCAGAGATTTTGAGGCCTGATGGGAGTTTGCATTTGTACATTGTCAATATCCTTGAATGTTTAAGCAGGTGTATCTATATAGTACAAAGCAAAATAACAGTGGTTAAGAGTCCAGACTTCGGTGCCAAACTGCATGGAGTCAAACCAACTCTCTCAACTGTGACACTTTGGGAAAATTATTTAGAATTCCTTGTACGTGAGTATTTTCATCTGCTAAATGGCAATGATGAAAATAATAGCACCCACCTGATAGGGCTGCAGTGATGTTTAAGTAATTTACATACATGCATATTACTTAGACCAGATCCTGGTACAAAGCAAGCTTTTGCTATCATTATACTCTAGGCTTATACTTTGAAGAACCTCAGGTAGTTGCTTTTTACACAAGAGTTTAGAAAAAGAATGTGATCATTAATTTGCAGTACCTCATATCAATCATCATGTTACTAAAGGACTGTTGATCTAATACCTATGTGGTAATAAAAGGCTGTATGCCTTTACTCTCTTATGCAAAGAACACACAGAGTGTTGACAAAATCAGAAGGCATCTTAGAAGGCATTTTTTCTTCTCTACTTAGGGCAGCTGATCTCATTCATCTAAGGTGGTTTGATGTACCTGTACAGAAGACATAGAACTTAACTCATCTGTGTACCTGAGTATTAGTCCTTGAAAGAAAACTCAAGAAGCAAGTTACAGGCTATGGAAAGGACAGAAATCCTTGGCAGTATGGAAGATTGAGGCATTTATGAGCAGCTTTATTTGATAATGAGCCCTTTAGAGTATACCCATTAGGAATTTGAAGAATTGTTATTTATTACAAAAAAGACTTAAGCAACCTGCTTTTCCTTTAAATCATACAACTGTACATTTGTATAAAACTTCATATTTTTTAAAGTAAGAGATCCATTGGCATCATAATCCTTCCTAGCTCTTTCTGAATTTTGATCATCATCTTCCCTGCTCTAGAGAAGTTCTAGAAAAAATAATATAATGAAGAGAAGGATAAAATGACAACTCCCTGTAAAAATATAAAATAAATCTTAGGATTACATAAAAATATATGGAAACCTAAAAAAGCAAAATCTTCATCCACAGAGTATTAGTGAACTTGACCACATTTTTCTGGGATTAAAATTTGATTATTCATGTCCCGAAGAGTTTCTCAGGTAAACAGAATTCTGGTTTTCCATTGTTGTGGGAAACCTAGAACCGGCAAAAATTATGTCTTTCATTTTATGAACTTTTTTTTGCAATTGAGTCAACTGGTCTGATATACAAATTCCTTCATGGAGGGCTAGATCATGATATATTATGAATTATAAATTGATGGGAAAAGATCTGTGGGGCTGCCTAGAGATGAGTTTCTGAAGGTGTGAGGCTTAACGTTTGCTATTTAGCACAAAACTTCAAAAGTTGGCATTTCCTTACTGTGTTACTCTGGTGAAGATTTTTTTTTCATTCTACATATCAATATTTAAAATACATAAATTAACATGTTGCTATGTTTGAAGTTTTGTAAGATCTCTCTTTGGAAAATGCTTTAATTGTTCAAATTTAGATTGTGGCTTTCTTAAGATCATAAATAGGGTATCATTGTCTAGTTTGGGTTTCTCTTGGCCACTGTGATGGCTTTTTACTTGTTTCTTTGCCGTGGACTCTCGTTCCATGCCATCTTCCACTCTACTGTCAGAATTCTGAAGGATAGATTTAGTCACATCACTGTTTTAAGAATATCTATTGTCTCCATATAGGCCTGTCGGATGAAGTCCAAATTCCTTAGGGAGATATACAAGGCTCTTCCCTCATTCTGGCTCCAACTTCCCTTTTAATCTGAGCTCCTCCCACTCGTCACCAGGAAGTCTTCTATAATACTTTGTTCCATGAGAACAAGAATCATGGCTGTTATGTTCACTATTCTAGCCCAGTGACCAACAGGCTTGGAAGTGGCCAGGCATGTAACACGAAGGAGAGAAGATAGCAAGGTGGAGACTGGGGTGAACTGGCAAGCACATACTTCTTTCAAAGAGGGAGGGGGCATGGGAGCTGCTACTCAGCTCCAGTCATTTGTTGCCATGTGGGAATGTGGGCCCAGTGTTGCCAGATCTTCTAATTTTTTTTTTCAAGAGAAGCCAGAAATCTGGAATTTTATGAGAAATCTTCCAATTTTTAAATCTTGGCAACTAATTCAAAATATTTTTAAAACACTGTATGGGCCAAAAAAAAAAAAAAAAAAGTCTGCCAACCAAATTGAATGGGACACCAGACTGTGACCCCTGTGGTAAGAGCCAGAAAGTGTTTGTTATCTACCTAGCCTTGTGTTCCACCCACACGAAACTTCCTGTTGTTCCCCAAACACACCATGTACTTTGTGCATCTCTTCAGCATTGGCCTTGCTGCCAGGGATGCTATTCTCATTTTCCACATAGAAACTCCTACTCATCCTTCAGGACTTAGCCAAATGTCACCTTCCTCAGTGAGGCTCATCTTCCCTGAGGAGATTGGTCAGTGCTCTGCCCAGACTCTGCTATAACATGCACCATATATATGGCGGTCCAGAAGAAGCTCTCTTATGACTCTTCTCTGGCATCCAACACAGGGTCTGGCACATAGTAGGCTCTCACTAAATGTTTGTTGAATGGATGTGTTCCCATCAGAATGAATATATGAGATTTCCTGAGGAAATAAACACTTTTCATTTCCTCCCATCTTTGCCATGTTGATTTCAATGTGGTAGGCAAATCCATCTGTGGATGTTGGTGTCCTTTTTCAGTTCTACGCTGCGTGCAGACTGTACTCTTTTTGGAGCTCTCCACCGTTACACACTCATTGGCTTAGGGTTAAGCGTATCTAGGCAGATGGCTATATAACTATTTGTCTTAAATTGTCTAAACGATTCAGACAGGTTTTCGAAAGTATAAGGTGTAGAAGAGTTGTCTCTTCAATGATCTGGGAGTCAGTTTTATAGAAATAAAATTATTACATTTCAGGTCAGGTATTCCCCATTAAAAGAATATATCCCTTTTTTTTTTCTAGTTTTGGGAGCTTACCTTCTTTGTGACAATGCATTTCTTAAAACTGTTTTGGATTCCTGCTTGATGTATATTATGAGAATAATTCCAGCTTAAATGATTTCATATGGAAAATGAAAGCCACTCCAATCCATCCCTACCTCTGTTAAAGTAAAACCATAAGGGCTTCTAATTCCTAATTTCCTGTATACACCCCATATTTCCCAACAAACAAGCCCATCCACATAATTTGACCACATATTCACCCACACAAAAAAAGCCCACAGATTCCATACACATACATGCATATAAACAGAAGAAATATTGTAAGCAATTTGCATATAATCATTCCGTCTACACAATAGTATTCAAAGTGGACTTCCTCCTCTGGAAGTTATACGATAATACATTAAGTAAGAAATTTTCTCTTTCTTATGTCCATATATCCATATACTCCTCTATTTTTCTAAAAATTTCTACATTTTTTAGGATTCAGACAAAACTTGTCTGAAAATGTGAGAGGGTTTTTGAACAAAGGGCAAAATGGTTTCGTAAAGTTACCAACAAAAATTTACTCTGTTATTCAGAAGCTCACTAATTAGCTGAATCAAATAAGATCTGAAAGAAGTTCCCACCCACCCATTATCACTATATTTCCTATAAAATTTTAAAGAAAATTGCCTTCTTTACTAAGATGTTTCCAATTTGACAAGATCCAAAGAATGACTAAAAGGTATAAAATAGAAAACTCCAAATAGCCAAAAAAGAAAAGGATAGAGCTTTCAAATGATTTCTTTTCCAAGTCAACGAGACATATCATTTTGCATGATGACTGATGGTAGATTATTGTAATACAAAGTTTACTCTGCATGATTATGGAGCAGTATTCGTTCTTTCCCCTACAATATTTTCTCCTAAAATACACCACTAATGGGATTACTCAATTAGGACCTTGAGAACTCCAGAAAAAAGTCGGGGTAACACACAATGCTATGCTTGGCAGTGAAGCTGAACCACAATCCCAATCCCCTGCCCCTAGCCTCACACACAAGGCTCCAGAGGCTAAAAATATGCCAGGTCATCAAAGTGTCGCTGATTAACTTAAATAGCCTTCTTCAACAGTGAAAATGAATGAGAAATTGGAAGCACTAGACAATGAACTTGAAGGTCATAGCTTCCAATTTGAGCCTCCAAATTGGAAGAACTGGTCACTGGTCAGCATAAGCATAATGAGGATTCAGGACATACTATTGCCAAATATGGCATCTTGGCATTTGAGAAAACCACAGAAGCAGGAAGGTCACTCTCTCAACTTCTCTTGGCCCTCTCCCTGAAGCAGGCCATAAAACCCAGGAAGGAGTTTCTGACTGTATTAGTCGGGGTTCTCTAGAGGGACAGAACTAATAGTATAGATGTATATATAAAGGGGAGTTTATTAAGGAATATTGACTCACATGATCACAAGGTGAAGTCCCACAATAGGCCATCTGCCAGCTGAGGAGCAAGGAAGCCAGTCCAATTCCCAAAATCTCAAAAGTAGGGATGCAGACAGTCCAGACTTCAATCTGTGGTCAAAGGTCCAAGAGTCCAAAAGCTGAAGAACTTGGAGTCTGATGTTCAAGGGCAGGAGGAACCCAGCACAGGAGAAAGATGTAGCCTGGAAGACTAAGCCAGTCTAGTCTTTCTATGTTCCTCTGCCTGCTTTTATCCTAGCTGCGCTGGCAGCTTTGGGTGGTGCCCACCCAGATTGAGGATGGGTCTGCGTCTCCCAGTTCACTGGCTCAAATATTAATCTCCTTTGTCAACACCATCATGGACACACCCAGGAACAATATTTTGCATTCTTCAATCCAATCAAGTCGACACTCGATATTAACCATCACACTGACCTTCCTCTGAAGCAGATCATAAGACCCTCATTCAAGAGGTGCCCTTTCTATACTGGGAGTAAAGAACATCCTTATCTCTGAAGACACAGTGTCACTGAGTTTTCTCCCAGTTTATGACCATTAGATCATACTTTTTAATCCAATCATACTTCCCTATGACTATCCACATTTTCTTCCAACCTAGCATAAAATATACACAAGTTTACCCATTTTGCGGGAGCGGTCTTCATTTCCTCGCATGTCATGTAAAACTTACTACTTTCGTAGGCTTTTCCCTTGTTAATCTATTTTTTGTCATAGGGGCCTCAGCCATGAACCTAGCGATTGATGATGAAAATATATTTCTTCTCCTCTACAGCATCAATTCCCCTACCCATTTGTTCTTTTATAGTCACTTTGAGTGCACCGTGATTCTTCTTGGCAGCTTTCTTGTTGTCTTAGTCCATTTTCTGTCACTATGACTGAATACCGGAGACTGGGTAATTTATAAAGAAAAGAAATTCATTTCTTAACAGCACTGGAGCTGCAAAGTCCAAGGTCAAGGGCCAAATCTGATGAGAGCCTTCTTGCTGGTCAGGACTCTGCAGAGTACCAAGGAGGTGGCACAGGGCATCACACGGCAAGGGGGCGCACAAAAGACAGCCACAGTGGCTTTTATAACAGCCCCATTCTCATGATAGCTAAGCCACTCCCTCAATAACTCATTAATCCATTAATCTATTAATCTATGAATGGTTTATCACTTCTTAAAGACCCAACCTCTTAACACTGTTACGTTGGGGATTAAGTTATTTTTTGTTTCTGTTTGTTTGTTTGTTTGTTTTGAGATGGAGTTTCACTCTTGTTGCCCAGGCTGGAATGCAATGGCACAATCTCAGCTCACCACAACCTCCATCTCCCGGGTTCAAGCAATTCTCCTTCCTCCGCCTCCTGAGTACTTGGGATTACAGGCATGCGCCACCATGCCCAGCTAATTTTGTATTTTTAGTAGAGACTGGGTTTCTCCACATTGGTCAGGCTGGTCTCGAATTCCCAAACTCAGGTGATCCACCCACCTCGGCCTCCCAAAGTGCTGAGATTACGGGCATGAGCCACTGTGCCTGGCGGGGATTAAGTTTTAGCATGAGTTTTGGAGGGGACAAATATGCAAACCATAGTAGTTATCATTTTTGGAATTTCTATATTCGTATTCATTTATTATAAAGCATTTTCAGAATTACTCGTGATGGCAAAAATATTACAAATGCCCTAGATATTGTCTTAGTCAATTCGAACTGGTATAACAAAAATACTACAAACTGTGTGGCTTGTAAACAACAAACATTTATTTCTCACTGTTATGGAGGCTGGCAAGATCAAGGCACTGGTAGATTTAGTATCTAATGAGGGCATGTTTTCTGATTCACAGGGAGTATCTTCTCATTGTGGGAGAGGCAAGCAAGTTCCCTTGGGCTTGTTTTATAGGGGTACTAATCCCATTCTTGAGGACAGAGCCCTCATGACCTAACCACCTCCCAAAGGTTCTACCTCTTAACCTTGGAGTTTAGGATTTTAACATATGTATTTGGTGGGACACAAGCATTCAAACTATGGCACATGTCAAATAGAAAAAAATAATATTGTAACTGTAAGTCAAAGGACAGCAAGAACAAGGATATAGTGGCCTTAGGATAAAGTTACTTATAAGTGAAGAAGAAAAAGGACTTTAACCGGGAGTCTGTGGCTCTCATTCAATGGAGCTTCTCCACAGTTTTAATTTTCAGAGACTACAATAGGAAACACCAGACAACGAGGTAGTCAGAATTTCCAGATGGGAAACTATAGCAGGTCATTTTTAGACCAAAAAATCCTGCATCTTTCCTTTTAAGGAAAATAAAACTCCTTCAGTATGAAGCAGTGGTAGACAAAGCTCATTATTAGGTTATAAATTTTAAAAAACTTATTAGGATCCTCAAGCCAGGAATCTAAAAGTACAGTCTCCCTTGCCCCTGCAGACATATTTATTGGCATCTATAGTGAAAAAAAAAAAAAAAAAGGCTTCTGAGAGTCCCAAATGTATCCAAATAAGCAGTTAAGAATACACAATGTGCATATGCCACATCAAAAGAGGTATTGTAATTTAAGGACTGTGGGGTAAAAATAAAACCCAAATCTGCCACAGTTGTATAGAAATGTGTTTAATCCTCTGTCTGAGTTATTTGGTATGAAACATCGCCCAGCCCCCACAAACCTTGACACAAACCTTGGTGGAAAGTTAGCGAGGCCACTCGGTTCCTACAGGCTCTGTGGTAGGGTGAGCCAGTCTTCAGCCCCCTCCCAGGGCTACCACACTTCACATAAACTCATCTGACTTTAAAGAAATGTTATGCAGACAGACAGATTGTTTGTTTGCACTTGTATTTCTGAAATGGAGACACTCCTGCTCACTTTAAAGTCACAGCAGAAAGCTTCACTGCAAAGAACAGAACCAGGGAAATCTCACATATACCTCATAAAGGGACTCCTGTAGGCATAATAGAGTCCCCCGTCTTTGGATATATAGCTATATTTCAGACAAGTCAGGAACTCTGGGTCCATGAGGCCTCCACATGGTGCTTAGAGAAACCTGGGGAGTTTTCCCAAAAATTATATTCGTCATGCTTCAGTGCCAAGTGAGTGATTTTTTTTGGTTCCAATTGCACACGCATATAATGATCATAATGCTAAGTAAAAATTATTGACATACCAATAGAGCTAAAATTGGTCTTCTCCACACTTTCACATGTTTATTAAACATCTACTTCATGCCAGACCTTGTACTGACTCAAACAGAAATGTGAAAAGAGCATGCATGTGGAGCACTGATGAAGTCACAAAGGCTAGACAGTGGGTGCTAGATGAGAATGGCAAAATTCGAGGAGGGAACTCAGAAGCATTGCAATGGAATCAAACTTAACCAAGTGATTATGGCCAAAAGTCAAAAAGCAAGGCAAAAAAGTCTCAAAAAGTTTCATCGCCCTTGAAAATCTTTTATGAAGGTGCCATGTTTGTACCATGTGCCATCTCTCAATAAATTCTTCCCAGGCAGGCTTTTCTCCCACCTTTGTGGAGAAGGCTGTTCCTTCAGTTGAGTACCAGATGAAAAGAAGTGGCTTCCACTTTGAATTCATGGTGTACTAGGAGTACATCTGTTGAAACACTGGCATTCCATTCAGTGTGGTGAGATGTCCACCCCATGAAAGGCCTGAAAAAACTGTCAAGTAAGGTGACAGAGATGGAAATGAGAGATTTAGAGAGAAAATGTAGGTGATAAAATTGACAGCCCTCTTAAGCCTTTGTGACAATATCCAACGCTATGTCCTCTATCCCTCCCTTATATACCTCCTCCAAGCTACAACTCACCATTCTAAATCACTAATCTGATAATGGTAAGCTCCTTTAAACACTTATGGCTAAACAATAATGTTCACACTTTCAGCTTTGATTTTCTAAAAGTCAAATATTAATGCCTGACAGAAGAATCAAGAGTAACAAAATTGCAATTTATTTTTTTATTTTACTTTTATTATTATTATTATTATTTTGAGTGGGGGACAGGGTCTTGTGCTCTGTTACCCAGGCTGGAGTGCAGTGACACAATGATAGCTCACTGTAACCTGGAACTCCTGGGCTCAAGCAATCCTCCTACCTCAGCCTCCCAAGTAGCTAGGACTATAGGCGAGTGCCACCACACCCGGCTAATTAACAAAATTGCAATTTGAGTCTTGCTGTGTCATCCAGCCTGGAGTACAGTGGTGCAATCTCAGCTCACTGCAGCCTCCGCCCCATCGGGTTCAAGCAATTCTTGTGCCTCAGCCTCCAGGATAGATGGGATTACAGGTGCCCACCACCACGCCCGGCTAATTTTTGTATTTTTAGTAGAGATGGGATTTCATCATGTTGGCCAGGCTGGTCTCGAACTCCTGACCTCAGGTGATCCACCCCCCCGTTGGCTGTTCAAAGTGTTGGATTATTGGATTACAGGCGTGAGCCACCACACCCTGCCGAAATGGCAATTTAAATGTTGAAATACTGTAGGCAAAACTTAAACATTTCATTTTACTAAGTGAGAGCATGTCCTAAAGTGAGAAGAAGATGGGAAACGTAACTTGCTCTTTCACTCAACAATTTCTTCAGGCCTTTCATGGTGTGAACATCTCACCACACTGAATGGAATGCCAGCCAGTGTTTCAACAGATGTATTTCTGGTACCCCATGAATTCAAAATGGAAGCCATTTTTTTTCATCTGGTAGTCAGCTGAAGGAACAGCCTTC
This sequence comes from Pan paniscus, assembly GCF_029289425.2. NCBI lineage: Eukaryota > Metazoa > Chordata > Mammalia > Primates > Hominidae > Pan > Pan paniscus. Next base: position 102,167,414 of record NC_073262.2, read on the forward strand.
TCCACAAAGGTGGGAGAAAAGCCTGCCTGGGATGAATTTATTGAGAGATGGCACATGGTACCAACATGGAGCCTTCATGAAAAATTTTCAAGGGCAATGAAACTTTTTTTTTTTTTTTTTTTGAGACAGAGTCTTGCTGTGTTCCCCAGGCTGGAGTGCAGTGGCACAATCTCATCTCACTGCAACCTCTGCCTCCCATTTTTTTTCAAACGATTCTCCTGCCTTAGCCTCATGAGTAGCTGGGATTACAGGTGCGTGCCACCACACCCAGCTAATTTTTGTATTTTTAGGAGAGATGGGTTTTCACCATCTTGGCCAGGCTGGTCTCGAACTCCTGACCTCAGGTGATCCACCCACCTCGGCCTCCTAAAGTGCTGGGATTACAGGCCTGAGCCACCGCGCCCGGCCGGGCAATGAAATTTTTTGAGAAGTTTTTGCCTTGCTCTCTGACTTTTGGCCATAATCACTTGGCTAAGTTGAGATTCACTGCAATGCTTCTGAGTTCCCTCCTCGAATTTTGCCATTCTCCTCTAGCACCCACCGTCTAGCTGCTGTGACTTCATAAGTACTTGATATGGTTTGGATCTGTGTCCCATGTCACAGATCCGTCTAAATTTCATGTTAAGTTATAATACCCAGTGTTGGATGTGAGCCCTGGTGGGAGGTGATTGGATCATGGTGGCAGAGTTCTCATGAATGGGTTACCACCATCGCCTCCCTGGGTGCTTTCCTCGTGATAGTGAGTGAGTGTGTTATTGTGAGATCTAGTTGTTTTAAAGTGTTTAGCGCCTCTGTCCTCTCTCTCTTCCTCCTGCTCTGGCTGCACCCTCACTTCCCCTTTGCCTTCCACCATGACTAAAAGCTCCCTGAAGCCTCCCCAGAAGCAGAAGCCACTATGCTTCCTGTACAGCCTGCAGAACCATGAGCCAATTAAACCTCTTTTCTTTACCAATTACCCCATCTCGCATTTCTTTATAGCAGTACAGGAACAGACTAATGCAGTGTTCCATATGCATATTATTTTCAAACTTCTGTTTGAGTCGATACAAGGTCTGGCATAAAGTAGGTGTTTAATAAACATGTGAAAGTGTAGAGAAGACCAATTTTAGCTCCATTGCTATTACTCTGCAATAAAACAGGTAATGAAGATGGAAAGCAAAGATTTAGAGAGAAAATGTAGGTGGAAGAATTGACAGGATTTAGTGATTACTAAGATAAAAAGGATGAAGCTGGAAAAAGTAGAAGTTAGAATAAGGTTGGTTTTTGACAGGATATGTAAAATTCAATGTCATTCTTGAAAACAACTTATAACTTGAGTTGGTAACCCAGAGCACATATAAAAAAACTTGAGATTGATGATGTGGACTGTACAATAGTGTTTTCCCCAATATCTCTACTGTGAAGGACATAAATTAGGAATGATGATTTATTTGTCTGTCAAATTTTGAATGTTGTTATCACTTGAAGCTCTGAAATAATTTTTTTAAGCAGGATTAATTTTGATAACAAGGATAGCAAACTGGTACATGCAGGTACAGTGCTGGTGGCTGACTGTCCTTGGGACAACATGTTTCCCACAGAAGCCTGCAATTGACAGATCAGTGATCTATAGATTCCACCAGGTACAACAGAATCCTGCAAGAAGTGATTAGGGTCAAAGGTCTTCATTGTTGTGTGTATTATAGCACTTTCATAAAAACAAAAATGTCAGTCCTGACTCAAATTTAAGGAGACATGCCATAATAGGGATTAATGGGGGTTTCCTTTCACCGTGACTTATTTTTAGCGTGATATTGAATCCTTTAGGACTAGAACCTGCTATATACTTATGGGGAATTAAAAAAATAAAAAAAGTTTTATCTTATCATTCTGACTGGTAAAACTTAATACTACCTGTATTACATGTATTGAAAACTATATCTTCATTCCTGCTCTAGGTGGGCCCATCTAGGAGGGAGTGTGTGTCAGTGTGTTTGCGGCATTGTATATTATAGTCAAGTGAAATTAATTATGTTTGTTCAGCTTATTTCTAGCTCTTCAGTGGTTTTAGCTAAAGAAACATGAATGGCTATATCTTATATTAAGCAATAAAGGAATGTGGCAGTGTTGAGATATTAAAGTTCTTGTAAGATTTCCTGGCCGGGTGTAGCACCTCATGCCTGTAATCCCAGCACTTTGGGAGACCAAGGCAGGTGGAATCACCTGAGGTCAGAAGTTCAAGACCAGCCTGGCCAACATGGTGAAACCCCGTCTCTACTAAAAATACAAAAATTAGCCGGGCATGGTGGCACATGCCTCTAGTCCCAGCTACTCGGGAGGCTGAAGCAGGAGAATCACTTGAACCCGGGAGGTGGAGGTTGCAGTGAGCCAAGATTGCACCACTGCACTCAGCCTGGATGACAGAGCGAGACTCCATCTCAAAAAAAAAAAAAAACTGTTTCCTTTCATAGCATTTTGTCTGGGGGTTGAAATATTACATAATTTCCCTAAGGTAAAACTTGCCATGGATTTATTCTTCTCACTATTATTATACAAGGTATAACATTATTGTTAAGTTCTAAGATACATGTCTTTTTAGTAATGACTAACATTTACTATCTAATCATATTATAAAAACTTTTAAAAAATAGACAATTCAGCTAAACGGTAGTTATAATAATAGATTACATTACTCTCTAAATTAATAAAAAGATGGCTAAAATTTAAGAACATAAACAACACCTTTACCTTTGAGGAATATTAAACAGCTGAAATAAAGCAAATCTATCGTTATAATGCACCAAATTGTTTTTTATTTTAGCAGGCCTGCTTATATTAAAATCTGTGTAACACGTAAAAAAAATTATCAATTTGGCTATAGTGACTATACTACATTCAAGTATACATTCTCTTTCAGTGATTTAAAGTGGCATTGTATTAACTCTATAATTATATACACCATGTGTGCAATAATTCCCAGGTATACCTAATTTTGATTTCCACCATTTTAGAAAGAAGGCACCCCAGGCCTGAAGTAAAACTCTCTTCAGGGTAAAGTGCCTTTCTGGAATATTCAAGTTCAATGGGAATGTTGGAGAAATGTCTAGTATTTGCTCAATAACTGCACATTCAAAAATAGTTAGTTTTGGCCAAACCTTTATTAAGAAAAAACCCACACATATGTAAGGAAAGACACAAGCTAGAAACATGTGAACACACTGAGAACTTTTCCCAGTGCATTGGCCCCTGGCAGTGCGACCACGGAGGCCACTTGGGAGGGTGCAGGAAGCCTCCCAAGGACAGAGCACAAGGCCGCATTTCTCCTGAACTCAGGCAAGTTGTGTGTTTTCCCTGAAAATCTGGACCCAACTCTCGGCTTCTTCCTCCAAGGATTCCATACTCTAAGTTTTCTCTGTAATGCTAGAAGTTGGCCTGGATTTCCAACATTTCAACATTCCTCATTAAAGGAGGATTGTCTTTATCAAGCTGGCAGATGGTGCTGCGGCAGAGTCTGCTTCAAACTAAAATGTGTTTGTGAGGCCTTCTCTGTCGAAGATTTATCATGAGAAGCAAATGCACAAGGCGCACCTTCCATGGCAAGAAAGTTGGTGGGTGACAGGTCATGAATGAGGTAGAGAGAGTGATAGAGATAGGGGAAGAGACAGGTAGAGAAAGGTGGAGATAAACATAGGGCTCAGATTACGACTCGCAGGTTTTTCCAGCTTGAAGTTCTGCTGTATGTTTTCTGCAGGAGCCAGTCAAGGTCAGTGGTTCCTACCAGAGAACCGCAGTCCAACAGACTTTATCTTGAATCCCTACGCTGCCACTTATAGAAGGGCAAGGTCTTTAACTTTTTTATGCTTCAGTTTTCTAATACACAAACTGGGGACAACATAACCCTCCCAAAGGGATATTGTCAGGACTGTATAATAATGTATTTAAAGAGATTATTATACAACTGGCATTGGCACAGTATAAGATTTCAGCAAATTACATTATGTCATTAATGTAAGTCAATTGAGTTTATATCTATCTCAGGTATTGGAGATTTAATTAAATTATTTTTATAGAGTGCTGGCCCAAATATTACTGATTTTGGTGGCCTCAGAGATGCAGCTCGCTAGATTGTGCTGTTAATACAGCATAAAAACACTGGATCAATTGGTTTCTATTTGGGGCAAAACTTTAATTTTGGACTTAGTGACAGTTAAAGATTTTGTTTTCAAATAGTCTACTCTGAGTTTCAAATACCAGCATTAAGGTTAAGTTTATCTCCTTTTTGGTCTTACCATAACTCTACAGGCTAAGTAAACATTCTGATAAGAAAGTAGTCTCTAAAATGTGGAGGCTGCAAGCTAGCACTTGACCCGAGGGGTGGGTGATAGTGTTCTTCCTCACCCCTACTGATGATATCCTTTCCGCATCTGTCTGCGGAATTAACATCAGTATACCTACCTTCAAGCTGTCCCAGAACTGTCAGCTATGGTCTTAGCTGAAAGTAAATCTTTGTTTCTCAATAAAGCACCCCTGAAAAGCGAAAGACTTTAAGAGCCAATGGAAGCCATCTTTAATTGTAATATTTTAGCTAAGTGTGTGGCCAGAAAGTCCTCTAGGAATAGCCTTCTTAGAACATCTAGCCGGGCGCTGTGGCTCATGCCTGTAATCCCAGCACTTTGGGAGGCCGAGGCGGGCAGTTCACGAGGTCAGGAAATCGATACCATCCTGGCTAACACAGTGAAACCCCGTCTCTACTAAAACTACAAAAAAATTAGCCGGGTGTGGTGGCGGGCGACTGTGGTCCCAGCTACTCCGGAGGCTGAGGCAGGAGAATGGCGTGAACCCGGGAGGCGGAGCTTGCAGTGAGCGGAGATCGCGCCACTGCACTCCAGCCTGGCGCCACTGCACTCCAGCCTGGGCGACCGCCACTGCACTGCCCTCCAGCCTAGGCGACCGAGCGAGACTCCGTCTCAAAAAAAAAAAAAAAAAAGAACTCTAAATTATATTCCTATAGTCATTTACCTAAGGCTGACAATACTGGGGTAAAACAGAAAATCTTTAGGGAGTAGGACCTGAGACATCTCAAAAGCAATTAGAAATATAAAATAAATTTGTGACAAAATTCTTCTTTTCACCTCTTCAACTAACTTTTCTACAAATGAAAGAAAAGCAATAAATTTATTTCTTGAGAAAGGCATTGTTAGTGGCAAGTTTTGGCAAGGATATAGGGCAATTAGAGCTCTCATACACTGGTGGTAAAGGTGTAAACTGGTACAATCACTTTGGGAAATTGTTGGGCAGTGTCTACTAAAACTAAATTACAAATATTCTATGACTCAGCAATTCTACTCCGCCAGTGATACATACATATGCCTGACAAAACATGTGCAAAAATGTTTCCTTTATGCATAATAGATAAAAATTGACAATAACACAAATGTCGACAGTAGAATGGATAAATAAATTTGGTATTTACATAATGGAATACTGTTTGTCAATAAAAAAATAAACTATTACTACATATAATACAAGAGATGACTTTCATGAATATAGCATTGAGCAAAAGAATCCAGACCAAAGAGCACATACCATATGATCCACTTTACCTAAAGTTTAAAACCAGGCAAGTCAGAACAGTGGCTATTCTTAGTGGGACAGTGACTGGAAAGGGCAACAAAGTGGGAGGGGACTTGGTAACATTTTGTTCCTTGACTTGGGTGTTTGGTTATATGGATGTGACCACATTATGAACATGGATCCAGGTGTACACTTATGATTTGTGCACTTGCGAGCATCTATGTTATACTTCAAAAAAAACACAGCAAAACAAAATGACTCATACAAAAACTAGAAAAAGTAGACTATGGTTTGGAAAGCCACTTTGCTAGTTCTTCCAGTTCTCTGAGAAGAAACATTAGAAGCAATTTTAGATGACCTGGGTTCTACTGTAAACATTTGAGGAAGTCACCTTTCCTCTCTTGGCCTCATTTTCCTTTTCTGTAAGAAGAAGGATGTCACTAAAGGGTCCCTAAGATTTCTCTGTGTTAGAACCGTGGCTCTAGCACAGGTATACTGACCTCAAAACCAGCACACTTAACTATCAAACTTGTTGCCTCTTATATTGGACATGAGGAAGCAGATCACACTTTTGAAGTTTTCTCAAAGGTAAAGCCCACTTCTTCCTTAGGAAGATTCTTGGACAGTGTGATGGAAAACAACATTAGGACGAATCCCTAGAAAGTGATTTTTTCTCTGGTAGTCTGTATCCTGTCAATGTTGGATCTCATTAAGCAATAAGCCCTTGAAGAGAATTTATCCTAATTCTAAAACCAGTTGAGCATCCCTCAGCCAAACATTTCAAGTCTGCAATGATCCAAAACCCAAAACTTTTTGAATGCCAACATGTTACCACAAATGGAAAATTTCACACCTGATCTCATTCGATGGGTTGCAGTCAAAACACAGGTGTACAACACAGCGTTTATTCAGCATCCCCAAGGGAAAAAAAAACCCTCCTATCCCCCTTCAGCTTCGATATATTTTTTCTGCTCATGCCCAGATTACCCCACACAAGTACACCCACCAAGGGTAATAGAAGGGCCCATGTGCCAGCCAGATGCATCAACAGGGGGTTCCTGCACAATGTCCCCACATGGGGCCCAAACCTAGGTGCATCGCTCACTGTGTTTTTTTGTTAGTTTGTTTGTTTATTCTTTGCACTGTGGTGTAAAGATACTGTCGAAAATGTCAAAAAGGACTACAGGTACTCCTGCGAGTAACAGTGATATGAAAGAGGAAGCATTTATGTTTATCTATACCACAGAAAATCAAGCTGTTGGAGAAACTGGATAGCAGTGCAGGTATGTATAACATGTTTATGAAACATAAATGAATTTCATGATTAGATGCAGGTCCCATCCCCAAGACAGCTCATTACATATATGCAAATATTCCAAAATCCAAAATCTGAAACACTTCTGTCCCAGGCATTTTGGATAAGGGATACTCAACCTGCAGACGTGAGATGGTTTAAATCAAGACTTAGAATTCAGGCAATCAACCTAAAGACATGGTGGCCCTAAGTGAGCTGTTCTGAGGGGGTTGTTCTTGAAGTTGCCAAATGAAGCCCTTGGATTTTTGGTTGCCTGCTGCATCTGACCTCCTGGCTGGGGTTATCAATATCCCCTTGCCAACTAAACTCTACTGAGGAGGTCTGAACCGAAATTAAAGGCAAATAGTTTAAATGAGGCTTTTTTTTATTATGCTAACCACATCCTTCTCTGGACCAAAAGCTTCCCTAAATTGGGACTCTTGTTTAGAGATGGCATTGCCCCTAGCCCAGCATGGAGAAGAAGGAAGAACCATGTTTTAACAGGCTCCCTTCCCTAGCCCCTCTCTTCTTACCTTGGGACAATGTAGAAAAGTTATTAGGATGGAAAATGTTTTGCTGAAACTTTTGTGCATATCGTTTCTGAGAATTTTCCAAAATAGTAAAGGGATGCTGACTTCCCACTAGGACTCAATAGAGTGTAGCAAATCAAAAAATTTTCCGAAAGGCATTTTCCTACCACTCATCCGACCACATTTCCCACCCCGCAGAGAAGTATTGTGGCTGCAGGCAGAATCGGATCTGAGATTCTCACACAGAAATAGGTAAGTTTTCAAACCTTCAAAGGAGAAAAGAGCAGATAAAAAGTCTACTGTTGCAGATTTTGGAGTGGGGAGGGATGGGGTGTATGAGATAACAAGGAAAGAATAGACATGTAATCAGGAACGAAACAAACTCACTTACTTAGTGTAGTTGAGTAGGGATGGGGTGACATCAGCTCTCTGATGAGTGTGGAGAATGACTTCTTGAGCAATACAGAGAACAGTTTCAGATTCTACTCCCAGTGATCTGCGGGTCTTGTCTAATCAGGGAAACTTTATTTTTCATCATTCCTTACTGAGCTGTGACACATGAAAATAATTACTGAGGTTAGAGATGGAAAATATTTATTAGGTCAGCTCGACCATCCTCTCCGCTATGGAGGCGGGCTCCCTGCTGGGCCTGGAAGACGGAGCTGTGTCTTCCAGGCATGTCACAACCTGGCATGTCCCCGTCTCCCAGCATCTAAAACGCAGGTTATCCATCCCTGCAGGGTCTCTGCTGTGTCTATGATCAGCCAAGGAGGAGAAAAAAGAAGACAGGAATACGTAATCCAGCCACAGGAACGCCTGGCTCTGAGCCAGCGGCCAACTATTCAAATGGGTAGTTGTTGGATCTGGCTTTAGAAGGTTGAGCTCCAACGCCTCCTTGGGACACTCCATTACCGGCTGCTTATATGAGAGGTGCAGGAGGCCGTGGCTAAGGCTGGGAAGCCTTTGAATGGGTTGTGTCCTGTGCTCATCCTTTGTCTTTGAGTAAGGCCTGGCTCCTGGGAGCTGTTGCTCAGTAGCACTTGCCGGGGTGCCTGCATGCCCCACTGGCTGTTACTCAGTCAAGGGGAGAGACCCTGTTCCCTCTCGGCTGGCCTGGTGGAGTCACTCCCCCTGAGCCTTCTTCCTTTCTGGCTGTTTTTCTTCTGCTTGGCTTCGAGCTTGCTGACATTGAACAGTTCCTAAAGAGACCAGGGCAGCACTTAGCAGTCTAAAGGTGGTTTCTTCAGAGCCATAGAGACAGGGCCGCCTCCTGTGCTAGGCTCTCCAAATAAACGGCTCTCCTCAAACCCCCACAGCTCCAGTCTGTGCGCCCTTGTTTCATGCGGAAGTCTGGGGCTGGAGGTTCTCTACAGGACTCAGAGGCACTTAATATGTGTAAAATCTTGCTCTCCGCCGAACTCCACTGCCCCCGGGAGCGGGGAGTGCAAGGGCCAAGGCGGCTTCCATCGCCTCAAAATCGCCTCCCACATCGACAAGGAGCTTTAGGACCCCACAAAGAATGGATTCAAATTCCTATCCAAGCTCCAGAACATCTAATGGGAAAACGGAGCACACGTTGCTATAAAATCAAGGAAGTGACTGAGGGAGAAGGTTATAATGATTGAAGGGATGCACGTCGAGGGCCAGAGTTGCTTGTACAGGTGGTGGAGGGCGAGGAAAAGCGTCCACGGAAAGACAAATGATCCATACAGTCTGCTTGTCCACGGACAAGACGGGCCTACACGGGATGTTTTTAGGGTAACTGAAAACCGTCTACAATCCTCCTGAGTAACTGCAGAGGTCTGTGGAGAGGGAGATCTTTTACTGGCTCTAGATTGGGCCCTGATGTTACCACAAGCTGTTTACATCCTTCAGGTCTGCCAGGCAGGGGAAGTGATAACTGAGCCCTCAGCTCCGCACTGAGACTCTGTGTTTGGTGGTGAGTGGGGTTTTACATAACACATCTTCTCACAGAACTTTGATTGTGCTGCATATTAGTTAGGTCGCATTAGGGGTCTCTTCACTCCCACGTCCACTTCCGCGGCCCAGACGTGAGCGCCCAGTGGCCTGGACGTCCTCCACACACGTCAGCAGGGAGCACCGCGTCCCGGGGAGCAACGTCCTCACGGGGAACTGAGGCAGGTGTCTGAGGCCATGTCCACACTTCACTAAAATAACTGGTCTACTTAGTGTTAAAAGTGAGGGAAGTGATCACAACCATTTGAAAAATCCAATTTATTATTTTTACTGCAATCATAATGTATATAGTGTGGAGGCTTCCTTCCTACATGACTTATTAGCAATTATGATTATCATGATTTTCCCTAGGAAAAATAGAAATATAAATAAGATGCCATATATGATTGGATAAGAGTAATCGAAGATAACAGTCTTAGAACAGGAGGTTTTCAGATCGAAATAATAGTTAAAATTATAATGGTATTTCAAGACTTGCCTGCTCTCTACCAAACTTGGATAATATCTCTTTTGGCTTTACCTTGAATTCCTATTTTTTACTTGCTCCATATCCACTGAGGGAACTGTGGTAGGGAACTCCCTAGCCTCATTTTGATATATTTTTCTTATTCATTTTATTATCCATAAACACTTCAATTTTCGTCCCTTATTCTACTGGAGAAAAATCATGCTTTTCACTTTTCTTTTTTGGAAAATAAATTAACCAAAATGTAATATGATATTTAAGTGAAGACTGCCACTGACATTAAATGGTCCACGTGGCGTTACATTATGTTTTCCACTTTATTCTGTGCATCTTTCTAATACAGGCTAAAACTGGTGTTCATGTAAATTGCTCTGGTTTTATCAAACAGGATGCTGCCTTCTTTTTGAAACCCAGGGCTCTGGTGCAGTAATAGAAAAAAAGGCAGCAACAAAATAATGGGCACTGGCAATCAAACTATCATTATAGGTACATTATGTGCAGGGTGCTAAATTGGTAGAAGGCCTTTATTTTTAATTTCTGCTCATCTGTTCACCATTATTAAAGGAGCTTAGACACCAGAGGAGATTTAAGAGTGACAGAGGGTAATTATACACTTTAAGAAAAGATATTTTTCATCATAGGGTTAGAACTGCACCAAGAGAAAATCCCACTGAAAATGTTATACAGGGCCTCTATGTATATTCTTGTTTGGACATGTACATAATTTTCATTTTATATTCTAGTTTTAGTTTCACATGCCTGCAATTCCTGTTAGATCTTTATAGTTTGTCTGGATATCACTTCAAAGTTTTTTTAAAAACATTATTTTAATAAATAAGTGTTCATTTTGCATTGTGTACTTAAAAATAATTCATTATGCACTTAAGGAATTTTTAGTTTTCCAATTATGGGTAGTGTCATTTGGGATGAAACAGTGAATATTTTAAACATAGTCAGAGACTTTGGTTAAACTCTTGAATAATTAAGGGAACAAAGTTGTAGGACCTATATAATTTTTAAAGTTTTATTTATACATAATTGACAATACAATAACTACATATATTTAAACTGTATATTTTATAAGTTTAGATATACATATATGATATGATATCTATTTTTATGTCTATACCAACACAAACACAGACTAGTAAAACCATCGTCACAATCAAGATCGTAAACATAACCATAACCCCGCAAAGTTTTATCATGCCTATTAATTTATAATCTCTCTCTCACACCCCTCCCTAACCTCTGCCCCAAGCAACAATTGATCAGCTGTCACTATAATTAGTGTGAATTTTCTGCAGTTTTACTTAAATGGAATCATACAGTATATTCTCTTTTTTTAATTATACTTTAAATTTTAGGGTACATGTGCACAATGTACAGGTTTGTTACATATATATACATGTGCCATGTTGGTGTGCTGCACCCATTAACTCGTCATTTAACATTAGGTATATCTCCTAATGCTATCCCTCCCCCCTCCCTCCACCCCACAACAGGCCCCGGTGTGTGATGTTCCCCTTCCTGTGTCCATGTGTTCTCATTGTTCAATTCCCACCTATGAGCGAGAACAGACAGTGTTTGTTTTTTTGTCCTTGTGATAGTTTGTTGAGAATGATGGTTTCCAGCTTCATCCATGTCCCTACAAAGGACATGAACTCATCATTTTTTATGGCTGCATAGTATTCCATGGTGTATATGTGCCACATTTTCTTAATCCAGTCTATCATTGTTGGACATTTGGGTTGATTCCAAGTCTTTGCTATTGTGAATAGTGCCACAAGAAACATACGTGTGCATGTGTCTTTATAGCAGCATGATTTATAATTCTTTGAGTATATATCCAGTAATGGGATGGCTGGGTCAAATGGTATTTCTAGTTCTAGATCCCTGAGGAATCGCCACACTGACTTCCGCAATGGTTGAACTAGTTTACAGTTCCACCAACAGTGTAAAAGTGTTCCTATTTCTCCACATCCTCTCCAGCACCTGTTGTTTCCTGACTTTTTAATGATCGCCATTCTAACTGGTGTGAGATGGTATCTTATTGTGGTTTTGATTTGCATTTCTCTGATGGCCAGTGATGATGAGCATTTTTTCATGTGTCTTTTGGCTGCATAAATGTCTTCTTTTGAGAAGGGTCTGTTCATTTCCTTCGCCCACTTGTTGATGGGGTTTTTTGTTTTTTTCTTGTAAATTTGTTTGAGTTCATTGTAGATTCTGGATATTAGCCTTTTGTCAGATGAGTAGATTGCAAAAATTTTCTCCCAATCTGTAGGTTGCCTGTTCACTCTGATGGTAGTTCCTTTTGCTGTGCAGAAGCTCTTTAGTTTAATTAGATCCCATTTGTCAAATTTGGCTTTTGTTGCCATGGCTTTTGGTATTTTAGACATGAAGTCCTTGCCCATGCCTATGTCCTGAATGGTATTGCCTAGGTTTTCTTCTAGGGTTTTTACGGTTTTAGGTCTAACATTTAAATCTTTAATCCATCTTGAATTAATTTCAGTATAAGGTGTAAGGAAGGTATCCAGTTTCAGCTTTCTACATATGGCTAGCCAGTTTTCCCAGCACCATTTATTAAATAGGGAATCCTTTCCCCATTTCTTGTTTTTGTCAGGTTTGTCAAAGATCAAATAGTTGTAGATATGTGGCACTATTTCTGAGGGCTCTGTTCTGTTCCATTGGTCTATATCTCTGTTTTGGTACCAGTACGGTGCTGTTTTGGTGATTGTAGCCTTGTAGTATAGTTTGAAGTCAGGTAGCATGATGCCTCCAGCTTTGTTCTTTTGGCTTAGGATTGACTTGGAAATGTGGGCTCTTTTTTGGTTCCATATGAACTTTAAAGTAGTTTTTTCCAATTCTGTGAAGAAAGTCATTGGTAGCTTGATGGGGATGGCATTGAATCTATAAATTACCTTGGGCAGTATGGCCATTTTCATGATATTGATTCTTCCTACCTATGAGCATGGAATGTTCTTCCATTTGTTTGTATCCTCTTTTATTTCATTGAGCAGTGGTTTGTAGTTCTCCTTGAAGAGGTCCTTCACATCCCTTGTAAGTTGAATTCGTAAGTATTTTATTCTCTTTGAAGCAATTGTGAATGGGAGTTCACTCATGATTTGGCTGTTTGTCTGTTATTGTTGTATAAGAATGCTTGTGATTTTTGCACATTGATTTTGTATCCTGAGACTTTGCTGAAGTTGCTTATCAGCTTAAGGAGATTTTGGGCTGAGACGATGGAGTTTTCTAGATGTACAATCATGTCGTCTCAGCCCAAAATCTCCTTAAAAGATTGCCCTGCAAACAGGGGCAATTTGACTTCCTCTTTTCCTAATTGAATACCCTTTCTTTCTTTCTCCTGCCTGATTGCCCTGGCCAGAACTTCCAACACTATGTTGAATAGGAGTGGTGAGAGAGGGCATCCCTGTCTTGTGCCAGTTTTCAAAGGGAATGCTTCCAGTTTTTGCCCATTCAGTATGATATTGGCTGTGGTTTTGTCATAGCTCTTATTATTTTGAGATACAGCCCATCAATACCTAATTTACTGAGAGTTTTTAGCATGAAGGGCTGTTGAATATTGTCAAAGGCCTTTTCTGCATCTATTGAGATAATCATGTGGTTTTTGTGGTTGACTCTGTTTATATGCTGGATTACATTTATTGATTTGCATATGTTGAACCAGCCTTGCATCCCAGGGATGAAGCCCACTTGATCATGGTGGATAAGCTTTTTGATGTGCTGCTGGATTCAGTTCACAAGTATTTTATTGAGGATTTTTGCATTGATGTTCATCAGGGATATTGGTCTAAAATTCTCTTTTTTTGTTGTGTCTCTGCCAGGTTTTGGTATCAGGATGATGCTGGCCTCATAAAATGAGTTAGGGAGGATTCCCTCTTTTTCTATTGATTGGAATAGTTTCAGAAGGAATGGTACCAGTTCCTCCTTGTACCTCTGGTAGAATTCGGCTGTGAATCCATCTGGTCCTGGACTTATACAGTATATTCTCTTATTTTCTGGCTTTATTCATTCAGCATTATTATTATGAGATCCATGTTATGTGTATCAATAGCCCATCCCTTTTTATTGCTAAGCATTATTCCATCATACGGGTATATCACAATTTGTATATCCATTCACCTGTTGATGGCCATTTGGATTGTTTCCAATTTTTGGCTATTTGTATTGGCTTGGTTCTCCAGAGAGATAGAATCAAGAGTATATACATATATATGGATATATGAGAGGAGACTTATTAGGGGTGTTAGCTCACGCTATTATGGAGGATGAGAAGTCCTGCAACATGCCATCTGCAAACAAGAGACCCTGGGGTGCTGGTAGCATGGCTCAGTCCAAGTAGAAAGGCCTTGAAACCAGGGAAGCCTATGGTGTTAACTCTCAATTCAATGCCAAAAGCCTGAGAACTTAGAGGGGCTGCTGGGGTAAGTCCTGGAGTCCAAAGGTTGGGAGTCTATAGTTTGTTTTCCAAGGACAGGAGAGGAAGGGTGTCTCCCAGATTCAGCAGATAGATTGACATATTTGCTTTTTCTTTGTTTTTGTTCTCCCCAGACCCTGGTGGATTGGATAGTGCCCACCCATATTGAGGGTGGATTTTCCCCATCTAGTCCACTCAGACTCACATGCTAACCTCTGGAAACACTCTCACATACAGACCCCAAAATAATGCTTTACCAGGTTTCTATGTATTTCTTAATCCAGTCAAGGCCACACCTAAATTTGTTATAGACATTTGTGTAAAAATCATTGTATGGACATATACTTTCTTTTTTGGGAGGGGAGGGGTAAGGAATAATAGAATGGAATATGGTGGATGGGTGTTTAAATTTTTAAGAAACAGGCAAACTTTTTCAAAGTGGTTTCAGCATCTTATATTCCCACCAGTGATCTATAGAGATCAAGTTGCTCCTCATCTTCACCAGCACTTGATATGGTCAGTCTTTTTTATTTTAGACATTCTTATAGATATGTAGTGATAGCTCATTCTGATTTTAATTTGTAGTCCCCTAATGGCTAAAGATTTTGAGCTTTTTTTTTTTTTTTTTTTTTTTTTTTGAGACAGAGTCTCACTCTGTCACCCAGGCTGGAGTGCAATGGCACAATCTTGGCTCACTGCAACCTCCACCTCCTGGGTCCAAGCAATTCTCCTGCCTCAGCCTCCCAAGTAGCTGGGATTACAGGCGCACACAACCACTCCCAGCTAATTTTTGTATTTTTAGTAGAGATGGGTTTCATCATGTTGGTCAGGCTGATCTCGAACTCCTGACCTCGTGATCCGCCTGCTTTGGCCTCCCAAAGTGCTGGGATTACAGGCAGTGCTGGGATTACAGGCATGAGCCACCACGCCCGGACTTGAGCATCTTTTTATATGCCTATTTGCCATTCATATATTTTCTTCAGTGAAGTGGTTGTTTAATACTTTTGCCCCTTTTTTTGAAAGGGTTATTTGTTTTCTTATTATTGAGTTTTGAGAGAGTTCTTCATTATATATACTGGATATAACCCTTTTATCAGATGCATACTTTGTAAATACTTTCTCCCAGTCTCGGGTTTGTCTTTTTATTCTTTAACAGCATAATTCAGAGAGAAGTTTTTCATTCGATGAAGTATAATTTGTCTTTTTATTTCTTTTACAGCTTGCTTTTGGGTGTTGAAATTGCCTTAAGAAAATTTTGCTTAATTCAAAGTCATAAAAATTTTCTCTCATACTTTATCCTAGAAGTGTTAGAGTTTTGTGTTTTACTTTTAATTCTGAGGTCCATTTTGAGTTAATTTTTTAAATATAGTATGAAATGTGGATGGAAGTTTATTATTTTGCATATGGGTATTTGACTGTTCTAGCACCCTTTATTGAAAAACCTGCATTTTCTTCACTGAATTGCCTTTGCACTCGTGTGAAAAAAAATCAATTATCTATGTATGTATCTATTTCTGGGCTTTGTATTATGATGGCCAATTTATCATTATGCCAATACTGAGTCTTCTGGCCCATAAGCACAATTTATCTCTTTATTTATTTAGATTTTCTTTAATTTCTCTCAACAATGTTTAATAGTTTCAGCACACAGTTCTTTCGTATCTCTTGCCAAATTTTAAGTATTCCATATTTTTATGTTATTGTAAATGGTATTGCCTTTTAAGTTTAATTTCTGATTGTTGTTAGCAGAAATGCAACTAATTTTTGTATATTAATCTTATAACTAGAAATCTCAATGAACTCACTTATTCTGGCTCATCGTAGATTCCGTCAGATTTTCTACATGGATGATGACATTGTCTATGAATAAAAACAGTTCTATTTCTTCCTTCCTAATATGGTGTCTGTTATTTTTCTTGCCTGATTGAACTGAATAGAATATCCAGTATAACGTTGAATAGAATTGGTGGTAGAGGACATGGCTTAGCTTGTTCCTGATCTTAAGAAAGCTTTTGGGTTGAGTGCAGTGGCTCACGCCTGTAATCTCAGCACTTTGGGAGGCCGAGGCGGGCGGATCATGAGGTCAGGAGTTCGAGACCAGCCTGGCCAATATGGTGAAACCCTGTCTCTACTAAAAATACAAAAATCAGCCGGGTGTGGTAGCGCATGCCTATAGTCCCAGCTACTCGGGAGGCTGAGGCAGAAGAATCTCCTGAACGTGGGAGGTGGAGGTTGCAGTGAGCCAAGATCATGCCACTGCACTCCAGCCTGGGTGACAGAGCGAGACTCCGAAGAAAAAAAAAAAAGAAGGTTTTCAGTCTTACCATTAAGTCTGATGTTAGTTGCAGGTTTTCCAAAGATGCCTTTTATCAGGTTAAGGACATCTCTTTCTATTTTTAGTTTTCTAAGCATTCTTCTCAGAAATGTATGTTGGATTTTGCCAAATCTTTTCCTGCATTTATTGAGATGATCACATGGTTTTTCTATTTAGTCTGTTTGATTTATTTATTTATTTTGAGGGAGAGAGAGACAGAGTCTTGCTCTGTCACCCAGGCTAGTGTCCAATGGCATGATCACAGCTCCCTGTAACCTCAAACTCTTGGGCTTAAGTGATCCTCCTGTGTAAGTCTCCCAAGTAGCTAGGATGACAGGTGCATGCCACCACACCCTGCTATGTTCGATCTTCTAATGTCAAAACATCCTTGCATTCCTGGGGTAAACCCTACATGGTCATGATGCATTACTCATTTTATATATTGTTGGATTTTATTTGCTAAAATTGGCTTAAAATACAGTGTTACTTTTTTTTTAAGTGAAAGCAACTTTACTAGAGAAATAAAGAAATGAAAGAATGGCTACTCTATAGGCAAAGCAGCCAACATGCAGTGTTACTTTAAATAATGGAATGTCATTTTGTTAAAAATACCAAATACAAAATACAATAACTGGAGTCTAATACAAAATTTAGACTCCAGTTAACTTTTGAATAGTTCAGAACATAAAATCTTAGGATCATAGAATTTTTTGAAAAAAAATCTTTTAAAATAAAAACTGATGTTGACTTTCGGTAGCATTATATCTATACTATGCTAAGTAATTGTACATCTTATTTGTATTGCTTTAAATTATAGAATGTATTTAGTATTGCCTCCCCAATTATACAGTTTTTAAAAGCAATAATCACATTTAACCTATCTTCTGTGTTCTTCTGAGCACCTAGAACAGTGTGTGACTATCTGGGCACTCAATAGAATACTCACTAATTTAAATGGATTGATTGAATACCTTCTACTTCTTAGTGAACTTCAACATTGATAAGTTCAGAATTTTAGACTTTTGAGAGTGATGGGAAAAGAATAAAAAGCTAAACTTTTCTACTTCCCAGTCTTTTGTTTCCAAGCACGAAAATAGCCAGAAGAGAAAGAGTGGGAGGGGTTCAAAGTCAGAGGTGGGTCTAAGTGAAGTGGGTTCTAGAAAGGCTGCCACTCTCTTCCCTCATATCGTAGGTTCAAGTCACCTGTGTAGGTAGTTCGATTGCATGTGGAGAACCCAGGTTTCACGTATGAACATTAGGGTGGCATTTGCAGGATAATTTCACTGTTGTTATTGAATTCACGTACAGGCTTGAGAAGTAACAGTCAAGAATTGGAATTGATACCACAGATCATTTGCTATGATCCCTAAGATATCAGTTAAAAATAGTTAGCTCTCCCCCGATTCAGAGTCTCACAAAGAATAAAACAATACTGATTATCTTTCTTAATGATGGCAAAACCTCTGGTGTTACTCAATAAATGCTGTTATCTGGTGGCAGTGAGGAATTGCGAGTGATGGTGATTCATATACATCTGTTAATAGTCATCATAATTTTCTTATATTGATAAACAATTTTTTAAATGAGAAAATCAGAAAATATACTCTCAACTCTGCTACCTTAGAAATGATTTACTTATTCTTTTACCATTCAAAGGATCTGTCAGTTGTTTTTTTTTGGTGGGGTGGGGAATGGAGTCTTGCTCTGTCACCCAATACAGCACAATGGCAAGATCTTGGCTCATTGCAACCTCCGGCTCCTGGATTCAAGTGATTGCCTCAGCCTCCCGAGTATCTGGGATTACGGGCATGCATCACCAAGCCCGGCTAATTTTTGTATTTTTAATAGAGAGGGGGTTACACCATGTTGGCCAGGCTGGTCTTGAACTCCTGACCTCAAGTGATCTGCCTGCCTCGGCCTCCCAAAGTACTGGGATTACAGGCATGAGCCACCATGCCCGGCCTGTCAGTTCTTATAATGACTAAAAATTCACTGGAGCATAGAGAAGTTCTAATTAAGAAAATGTTAGTTAATATTTGATGCTTTATTGAAAAATTGCCTTATCCACTTTGCAATAAAGATATTTCCTTGCATTTGTATATTATTTCCTTAAAATATGTAATTATGAAATATCATACATAATAAATATATAACATATATACATGATTAAAATAGTAATAAAACACCTGTGTATCACTATCAGTAATTTGAAATTCCCTATGTAGGCTTCCCAAATTACATTTCCCTCTTTCTCCCAATCCTGCATTTTGTGTACAGAATTTTCTCAAAATTTATTGTATACTTATGTCCCTAAACATTATGTTATTTGGTTTGCATATTTTTTAACTTTATATGAATTAAATAATAATTATGTATTTGGTTTTTATCTCCACATGTTTGTGACATTCACCTTTGCTGATACATTTAGCTGTAGCTCATTCATTTTTCACTGCTGTATGGTACTGAAGATCCCTGACTTCAGATAGTTCAATGTAATGATTTTTTTGACTTTACAATGGTGCTATCTTTTACTTTAAGTACAGTATTTAATAAATTGCATGAGATATTCAACTTTTTATTATAAAATAGGTTTTACATTAGATGATTTTGCCCAATTATAGGCTAATGTAAGTGTTCTGAGCATGTTTAAGGTAGGATAGGCTAAGTTAAGCTATGAAATTCAGTAGGTATATTCAATGCATTTTCATCTTAGGATATTTGAAACTTATAAGGGCGTTCTCAGGATGTAATCATATCACAAGTCAAGGAGCACCTGTATTCCATTATTGAATATACCATGCTAGGCATTCTAGAAATAAACACGTTTGAAAATTTTTTGATTAATGTTTCTAGATTGTGCCCATGTCAGAATGCCTCAAAAGAGGCTGGGTGCAGTGGCTCATGCCTGTAATCGCAGCACTTTGGGAGGCCAAGGTGGGTGGATCACCTGAGGTCAGGAGTTCGAAACCAGGCTGGCAAACATGATGAAACCCCATCTAAAATACAAAAATTAGCTGGGCTTGGTGGCGGGCACCTGTAGTCTCAGCTACACAGGAGGCTGAGGCAGAATCACTTGAGCCCGGGAAGCAGAGGTTGCAGTGAGCCAAGACTGCACCATTGCACTCCAGCTTAGGTGGCAAGAGTGAAACTCTGTCTCAAGAAAAACCAACCAAACAAAAAAAGAACGCCTCAAAAGAAACCCAACCATTTCCTTCTTGAGAAGCAGTGTAGGGAATGTGGTTAAGAGCCACTTCCAGGGCTTGATCCTTGGCTTCACTGGTGTAACTTTGAACAGGCTACTTAACCTCTCAGTGCCTCAGTTTCCTCATCTGTATCATGGGGATAACAACAGTATCTGTCTCATAGCATTGTTATATTGTTATGATGAAATGAGATAATATACATGAAGTGCTTAGAAGAGTTCCTGGCTCACTTTTTTTTTTTTTTAGATGGTGTCTCACTCTGTCGCCCAGGCTGGAGGGCAGTGGTACAGTCTTGGCTCACTGCAAGCTCTGCCTCCCGGGTTCACGCCATTCTCCTGCCTCAGCCTCCCGAGTAGGTGGGACTACAGGTGCCCGCCACCACGCCCAGCTAATTTTTTTGTATATTTAGTAGAGACTGGGTTTCACTGTGTTAGCCAGGATGGTCTCGATCTCCTAATCTCATGATCCACCCACCTTGGCCTCCCAAAGTGCTGGGATTACAGGCATGAGCCACCACGCCCGACCAGTTCTTGGCTCACATTTAAATGCTCAATAAATATTTGCCATAAGAGATTTGGAACAATCTCTGCAGATTTAAATGTCTATGGTAAGGTATTTTAAGAATTTTCATGTAACAAGGAGAAAAGCATGGTTCCTAATACTTCTGGAGAAAAGATGACAAATTTTGTTTCTTTCTTGTACTGTCTGTGACATTAAAGATAACTTTAAATGGAACACAAAAGAAAAAGGAAAAAGGATAAGCTTTAAGAGCTCATATCACTAGGGTCCAGCCCTTAAACAGAAGAGATGAATATCTCTTATCTATATTGTAATCATAGACTTCACATGGCAAGTCCATTAGGATATAAATTTATGATGTTCTTTAAAGAAAATTAATCATCATGAAGACCTCTAAGTGAATTGAAAGCTCAATGAGTAATCGGAGATTAAATCATCATCTTTTTATGGAATGAATCCAATTTACAACTAAAAAACTACAGTCATCTCCACCTTTACCCTGGAAAAGAACAAATAGGGGGAGGGGGAGGAGGCGAACTTTCCCCTCTGAAGTACTTTAAGGATCTGGAGTCTAAATGAAAATCAACAACATATCTTCTGAATATAGGAAACATTCATGTAAGACAGGTACAGGTAAAATGAATATTCTTTAGCTGTCCCACAAACTGGGAAATAAAATTTAGGATCTTTAAAGGTGACTCCTCTGTTCATTATTTGGTTACAATCTCATTTCAAATGCAGAGATAAGCCTCAAAAGTAAAACTTCACCTTTCCTTTTCAAAATCTGTTATTCCTTGCTATTAAGGTAAGATAATAAAATTGTAGGACTGGAAACAATCTCATGCTGGACATGAATTAATATATTCTACTAGTGACTAAGAGACTGTGAATAACATGATTCCAGAAAGTGTGCCCGCCTCAACCCTGTTGCAGCTCCAGGCTTAGAACAATGCTTGGTGCATTCACACATAGATAGTATTCAGAGACTAACTGTGGAATAAATAAAGGAATAAACAAACTTCTATGTTACCTTGAAATAACAATGGTCTCTATTTTAATCAGTCTATCAAAGTACATTTCAATGCTTGTAGGTTAATAATTCTCATTGCTGGATGTCAGTTTTTGTACCTCACTTATTTCCCAATGCTATATTCAAGATCAGTGGTTCTCAACATTTTCAAAAACAAACACCACCTTTTAGTAGCAAACATTTCACACAAAAAAGATAACATCGTTATCCTTTTTTGTATTTAGTGTTTGATACAATGATAACAATTTGAGGATCCCTCTAAGTAATTCCATGGGAGCCTACAAATTGGAAATCAAAGTTCTAGATTCTCTTCTTGTGCTCTTGTTTCAGATGGAAAGAGAAAACGATCGCTCTGTATGCTCTGTGTGGAAACCTTTAATGTGATCGCCAATCACTGCATCAGTCACTCTTAAGTATTTTTAAACCTTAGCAAAAAATAAATCCCTTTAATCTTGCTCCCAGCATTTGTTTTTACAGTACTTTCATTTTTCATAGTCTTTTCTGAACCTTCTCCAACATTTCCACATTTTCAAGTTGCAGAAGCCACAAGTGGTCACAGAACCCTGGTAGCACTCATTTATTAAGTGTAACAGGGTGACAGCCTTCTTAAAGACAGGCACTTTTAAATCTAGAAAACAGCAACTAAAAATCCAAATTAAAAAATAAATATTACTAAACAATGTTGGCCTATAATGTTTAACGAAAAAGATATCACAATATAATCCATAAAGTTACTGTATTTCTTGGACCTTATCTCTCTCATTCTAGTGTTATTCTGCTGTATAATGGGATACACAGTTCATGTCTCTAACCCATAAAAATGCAGGAATGAGTCCCATATGTACCTTTGCCTATTCTTTATGATGTAGCTTTTGATTAGCCTCTGGGCCACACAAGTTGAGTTAATGTGTCTTTCCAAACAATTCTGTTGTATTTCATTGCTCAGACTCCTGTTGGCAGGCTGATGAAATGAACAGTTTTGTTCTCCCTCTTCCCTCAATCCAACTACGGTATCATAGAGTATGTTCCTAGAAGCTAAACTATCACTTCTTTGATCAGTCTTTTAAAGCATTAATAAAACACGAATCACATCATTTTTATCAGCATAGGTGGGAATTATGAGATAACTAGAGATTTTCCAAAATCCTGACCAGGCTGCAAGTTGATGTGGTAATTTACCTAAGCCCTTAGGGCCACTGCACTGTGAAAGAAGTCGGGAGTGTATGTTCTTGGGTTTTTATTCAACTTAAAGCTTGAGGGTCTCAGAGGACAGACATGTTAATGATGAGCTAGCAGCTTTCTCAATCTGATTTCCTTTATACCGACATTTTCTCTTACTCAATCTGAGTTTAATATAAAAGAAGAGCAACAAACGTGAACCACAAGATGCTTTCATTCCTGGATTTCCCTTTTAGCATCTGTGTAGTTTGGGACAAGTCACTACCTCCCTGGGTTTGTTTTCTCTCTCATATAGGAATAATGATGTCTCGTAAGTGTTAGTTTGAGGATCAAATGGGACAATGTTCAAGCATGGGCTGGGTAAACAATAAAACAGAATTAAAACATAAGGTAGTATTGCAATTATAATCAGCAGCATCTCATAATCTGATGATTTCTGTGTGACTTTATCTTCCAATGAGCCCATAAAGGGGTTGGCAAACTAAGTCAGTGGGCCACATCGAACCCATGGCCTGTTTTTGAACTATCTTTGAGCTAAGAATGGTTTTTACATTTATAAAGTGTTGTAAAAACAAAAGCAAAAAAACAAGCAAAAGAATAATAATAAGAAGAAATCAGAGAAACCGTATGTCAGCTGCAAAACCTAAATTAATTTACTATTGGCCCTCAGGCCCTTTAAAGAGAAAGTCTGCAGACTCCTAAAACAACAGAAATAAGTCACATGAGTTTGGACCAACAATATCCCTACAGACTCTGAGCATAACACCTTTCTGCTGCTGCCTCCATTTCTTCTCCTAGTTCGAAATCTCTCCCAATCCTACACAGATAGGCTATGGATGCAAAGAGTCCATCATTTTGCTACTGAAGGAGGAGGGGGGGGCGTGCATAAAGATTCTTTGATCACATATGAAAGATTAAATCAATTTCCAAGTCACATGATTTGGGAGGAAAGATTAAATCAATTTCCAAGTCACATGGTTTGGGAGGCCAGCCAAATCTATGTGCTCAAATTGAGCTGTGGGCACAAATTATTTTAGAAAAAAAACAAAGGATTCATATTTTATATTTTTGTTTCTCTCCTAATAATCCACTGCAAATAGAATTATCTCATCTCTCTTTTTCTCCTATCACCACAATTTCCAAAAACCCTTAATCCAAACTAATACTGGTGGCAAAGAGCCTCTGACGTAATTAAATTGAACCATGTGAATTCTGGATCAAGATTAAGAAAAAATTAAAGCATTTATTGTGTTGAAATTTCTTATGCCAATTTTCTGCTAAAAAGGAGGATTCAAAAGGTCAAGGATTTTGCAGCACAGACTTAGTGGTATATTAGTTACAGTAATCCAGCCTGAAAATTCCAACAGAAATAAATACAATGGAATGCCATGAATTACAAGAAACCACAACTTTAATCAGCTCATGGGAAAAGAAAAACATGCCTTTGCCTATTGACAGTTGATAAACTGAATCCTGAAACTATGGGGCTGAGGAGCACCAGGGGCTCACCATCACTGCTATTATATTGAAGAAAATGTACTGGGCTTCCATTCCCCACCCCTGCTCACTGTGATATGAAGGCACACAGAACAGAATACTATCTGGATTCCTTTGGCAGATGCTCATTATATGCATTTAGTGGGTGTTCTCTGAGTCAGACAACACTCCAAAGCATAGGAATCAATATGGTTAGATGGTAAGTAACAGAATCATAGAAACTTTATGAATTATTTTACTTTAATTTCAAATGCAACTTTATAAACCATGGCACAAGCTTGAAACAGTCTTAGCTTGTAAATCTTATTTATACTAATATATGGGAGAAACCTCAAAATTGAAAAGAATACTATGCCAGAGACATATAAATATTTGTTGAATATGTTTTACCATAAGAGTTGTATAGAATTCATGAGCTTTTACTGAAACACAGTATCCAGATTTCATGTGAGTTTTGACCCATAAGAATAATGCCTGGACTTACAAATCCTTTTGCTTCTTAAGATTAAATAGTCAACAATGCTAAAGTAATTTTGGAGGGGGGGTTACTTAATAAATTCATTATAAAATTTATATAGAGGACAAATACATGGAAATAGTCAAGGAAATTTTTGAAAAAAATTAATGAGATAAAACTTCCCTTCCACATAATAAAATTTTCTCTAAAGCTGTGATAATTAATATGGTAAGGCACCAATATAGAAATAGGCAGATAGCTCAATGACACAGAGCAGTTTAGAAACATACTACAGAATATGTGGGAATTTATGAAAAAAGTGGTATTTCTGATCATAAATTGTTTGGAGACAAATGGTAGAAAACTGTGAAAAAAAATTTTGGCCCTTACTCATGCAATACCTAAAAATAAATTTCAGAAAATCATTTGTTGTAAATATTTTAAATGTAAAAAATGAGAGCATGTAAGATACTGGGTTTTTTGTTTGTGGTGTTGTTGTTGTTGTTGTTGTTGTTGTTGTTGTTGTTTTTGAGACAGCTTCTCTGTTGCCCAGGCTGTACCCAGGCTGGAGTGCAGAGGGGCAATCATGCAGCCTCGAACTTCCAGGCTCAAGTGATCTTTCCACCTCAGCCTCCTGAATAGGTGGGACTACAGGTGTACACCACAACTCCCTTCGTATTTTTTGTAGAAACAGGGTTTCATCATGTTGCCCAGGTTGGTCTCAAACTCCTGGGCTCAACGGATCTGCCCACCTCGGCCTCCCAAAGTGCTGGGATTACAGGCGTGAGCTGCCACACCAAGCCAGATACATTTTTTTGTAATTTTTCAGCGGTGTTACCAATGTCAAAAGATGTAAAGGGGGTGATGAAAAGATTTGATAACATAAAATTTCTAAGCTGATTTATTATAAAGGTGCCATAAACAAAGCTGAAGGACAAACAACAAACGAGAAAAAAGCTGCAATGCATTTGACAAGGAAATATTTTCCTAGATATATAAAGGCCTATCACAGATCAACTATAAAAAAAAAAAGATAAACACTATGACAGAAAAAAATAGACAAAAGCATGAACAGGTAAGTCACAAGTGAAGTACAAATGTCTAACAAATATATGAAAAGAATTCTCAGATTCATTGATAATTAGAGATAAATTGGTAACGAGATACAAAATTTTGCCTTTCTTGAAGGCAACCTGGCAATATGTATTAAAGTTTAACTCATGAATTGTATTTCTAAAAACTGAACCTAAGGAAATTATTAGACAAATGCACAATAAAATATATCCATGGAAATAAATATTTACATGGTAATAACAAAAACTGAGACAAAACTAATTATCCATAAATAGAGAGTTGGTTACCTAAACTATTAAATAATGATTTAATAATGATTTAAGATTAAATAATAATGATTTAAGAGACTCATAAAGAACATATACATAAAGTATATATAAATAGGAAATATCAAGAATTATATATTCACACTGGCTATTTATGTGATGCAATTTTTTTTAACTTTCTCCTTTGCAATCACCAGATTACTTGATTAAAACAGTGATGTACAAAAGTCATTTAACACCAAAATGAAATCTGTATATACTTTTGTGAAAATATACTAGTGATTTTTTTGAAGTGAAAAAAGCAAGTTTAAGAACAGTACATGTATTGTAGTCTCATTCAAGTAAAAGTATGGAAAAATATATAACAAAGGAAAGGAGAGAAAAGTCCAGAGGATATGTATACCAAGAGGTTTCCTCTGACTACCTTTGGGAATGGGGGGTTATAGATACTTTCTACATAGAAACTTTCTCCTATTTGCCTATGAGTATTTTATTGCTTTTTTCCATCTTTTTTTTTTTAGTTTGAGGTCTGTATTGTTCTTGTAATAATAAAAAAATTAAGCATGATTTTTAAATGTGAAAAATATCAAATATTTTAACATGAAGTTACTAGGTGCTGGCATACGGTAGGTCTTCATTAACTGCTTTCACTTGTTTATGTGTTTATAAGAAAGGCCCTTGAGGCAAACAGTAAATCATCAAAAGAGCTCAGCCCTCACTTCTGTCTCACTCCTGTTTGCCACCCAATTGTGAAACAGGGATAGTAATACTAGCCAACCTATTGAGTTGTTGCAAAGAATGAGAAAATGGTTCTGTACATATAGAGTTTGCCTAGTTTCTTGTTAAAATGAATAACAATTGTAAAATTAACAAATGACAAGCTTTCTGATTATATACCGCTGCTGTCCAGGCCCTTCCTGTAACTCAGGCCAAATTTCCATTAGACTAAATGGGAAACATCTTCAGAAAAGACTGAAATTTTGGCATAAGAATCATTTTTTAACATGTTCCTTCCTGAGTAAATTACTTTGCAAAAGAATTAATAATTGGCTCCGTGTCTGGAATCCTGAAAGGGCTGTATATAGCTTGCAGTGAAATCTATGATGCTAATGCTTATTTAGGCACTTAATAAAACATATATGCTTATTATCCAGTAGCTTATTAGCGCTCCTTCAGAGCCACCACTGCTGCTTTTGAATCTGCAGAAGACTGCCCCATAAAAATGTGTTGTTTCCTTATAAAACAGACTGAGTTTCGAATTGTTATGGAGCATCATTTAAATTTCAACCCAGGCTATTTTAAAAATGGATATCTGGCTCAAAAGGTAGTAGAAGTTTCTCTGTTCTATTGTGTAAAGATAGATATTGGCACCTCCCTGACACTGCAAATGTGAGCCAAACTTCATAGTAAATGGCGTTACAGGGACGGTAGTCTAGAAAATGAGTCCACATCATGGCTACAATAATTATAACTGACATGACCTCATTAGAAAATATGAATTATATTCTGTTCCAATATCACATTCTCATCATGCTTCCAACAATTATACACCTCTTTAAGGTATTTTTTTAAAGCCCTATCCTCTCTTAAACCAAAGGCACGTCATAGGCACAGGTAGCTCATTTTCTCCCTGTGCAATATTTCTTCACAATGCTTGGGAGTGGGGGTATTGAGAATGTGATGTGTTTTCTGTTTCAGTCATAAAAATAAGTACATGTAACAGCAACACAACCCCTTAGGTGTTTATTAGTGCTACTCAAGGAAAAAATAATGGGGAAAAGAGAAACAGACTCCATCTTCATCTTCTTAGGGGACTGAGGTGGCTGTGTGTGGGTAGATTCAAATGGAAAATGAACATGCACACTGGGGAGATTCCAGAACTACCTATTGGGACATAGAATAAAAATAAATAAACTAAGGCTGCAAGAATAATCTTTGACAAGGTAAGCAAACAAAGAAGGAAGAAAGGAGTGGTGGATGGGGAGAAGGAGAGAAATATCTTTTTTCCCTTTCCTGGTGAAAAGATGTAACATAGCAAGGGATTTTCTTTAAATGGGCTGTCCTTTAACTTCTCTAAGCCAGAGACACTGCCATCAGCCAACTACATTTACTGACCATCTACTTTACACCCTCTTTTAAGCTGTGTAAAGTCATTCGCCTCAGGTAAGACCAAATTCTTAAACTTTGCCAGGCTCTAGGATTTAGATGTTGAAAAATATTAACATCTAGTCATCAAGGATAAGAAGATGATAAATAAATTTCAATGCTAAACTCAGAGTAGAAAGCATGTTTCAAAACTGTTTATCCAGTGCTTTTGCAGGTAGTTGAGGAATCATGCGTATGTGTTACATACTAGAGTTTCTTCAGTTGTCCTTCTTCATCTTGTATGTTAAAGGTTGAGGGACTGTAATCTCATGTTTTACAAATATGCCTTTTAAAATGTATTGTGTTCCCTAGCCAATTCCTTCATTCATGTACTGAGCCCTTGTTATGTAACAGCCGTGGTGTTAAGGGCTAGTAAGACACAAAACTGAGTAAGGCAGAGGCCTTATTTTTAAGGCTCACACTTTAATGGGGAAAAAAACTCCTTAATAGATCATTTCAACTTTGTAATAATTGCTATCACAGTAAAGAATGTCTTTTTTCACCATCGATCCTTCAAAGTCCAGTTTAAAAGCAGCTATCTCTTAGAAGTTTTCCAAAGCTTCCCTGACCCAGTAGAATTACCCATCCCCACACCTCGTTTCTTTCCATAATACTTTGTTTCTAGGAGAACATAGATTTAGTATTATACATTATGGCTAACTGCATACATACATAAATGCTGGGCAAATTGTGAGCAATCTGCAATAGACAGGGGCCAGGCTGCACTCATTCTGTGTCCTAGGTACCTAGCAGAGTAGGTGGCATGTCACAGACACTCAAAAGATGTGACTGAACTTGAACTGAATTCCAGTGAGTCATTTAATTCCCAGTGTGCTGGGTCTTTCATTTGATTATGTCTTGCCTCCAAAAACAATGGGCCAATGAGCCTGGAAGACAAAATAAAAAATTAGTCCTTGAGGGAAAGAAAACAAAGCAAAACTGTAGTCCACAGTTTTTCATGAAATTGAAATTGAGGTAGTAGCTCCATTATTGTTTTCCTTTTGGTTAATAATGAACAGGCCTTCATAGCAGTGAGGATCTAAGTGGTCACTGAGAAGTAAAGGGGCTAGTATTTGGCTAATATGGCTAATTATGGCTATTTATTGAAACAGAGTCTCGCTCTGTTGCCCAGGCTGGAATGCAGTGGCACTATCTCCACCCACTGCAACTTCTCCCTGCCGGGTTCAAGCAATTCTCCTGCCTCAGCCTCCTGAGTAGCTGGGATTACAGGTGCAGACCACCATACCCTGCTAATTTTTGTAATTTTAGTAGAGATGGGGTTTCACCATGTTGGCCAGGCTGGCCTCAAACTCCTGACCTCAAGTGATCTGCCTGCCTTGGTCTCCCAAAGTGCCGAGATTACATGTGTGAGCCACTGCGCCCCCACCTTAATTATGGCTTTAATGAAAAGTAAAATCTTTCCTTATGGCACTTTAGCTTACTACCTTTGGGTTCATTTTCAATCTTCTTAAAAATCATTTCTAGGAAAGAGTTACTATTTCCAAGTTAAAACCCTTTTTTGAGGTGCAAGTATTAAATAATTGTTTTAAAAAACAAATCATGTTGAAAATGTACATTTATTAATGCTTATTTTAATATACCTTAAAATAACGTCTTACAATGAACAATAGATAGAAAAAAACTATTATAATAAAAAGCAGCCAGTGGACAAAAAGTCTTTTTTTCCATTGTCATTCTATTCTGACATCTTTATAACTTCTGGCTTCTCCGAGTTACCAAACCTTTACATTTCATGGACATGTAAAAGTTGGAGGCTCAACAAAGATTTTGCCAAACTTTTATTTTACCAAATAATGGCTTCAAAAATAAAAATTGATAACTACTATTTATTATGACATTATTTCATAAAATAAATAACTTTATAACATATAAAATATAGAAGGTCTTATGAAGATAGACATTTAAAGTGAATAAAACCCCATTTCATGTCCTTACTATACTCATTTTGCTGTGGATCAGTGAAAATTTTGACATGGACTTGCAATGTACAGAATTCGATTTTTTTTTTTGAGACTGAGTTTCGCTCTTGTTGCCCAGGCTGGAGTGCAGTGGCACGATCTCAGCTCACTGCAACCCTCCACCTCCCGGGTTTGAGCGATTTTCCTGCCTCAGCCTCCCAAGTAGCTGCTTACTACTTGGTGCTCCCCGAATAAATTTTTTATTTTTCGTAGAGATGGAGTTTCACCATGTTGGCGAGGCTGGTCTCAAACTCCTGACCTCAGGTGATCCACCTGCCTTGGTCTCCCAAAGCGCTGGGATTACAGGCATGAGCCACCGCGCCTGGCTCAATTTTTGAAGTTCTATATTTTTGTTTCCTCTTTCATTCATTCCTGCATCATTCCATCATCCAACAAAGTCAAGAGAGTTTCTCCTATGTGCCAGATATTGTGGTAAGAACATTCATGTGTTTTCTCACAGCACTATTGAAACAGTCTGCTCCTAACAGGGGCTCAGTGAGCAATAGCTCAACTGCTTTGAATCAAACTGGATAAATATCACCAGTAAAAGCTGAACCTTTAATAAAGTTTTCACAAAGAAGAATTAAGCATATAGCACTATCAGTTTGTTCAGTTTAAAAAAAAATGGCTGAGGACTTTTTAAAGGTGTAAGTTATAGAAATGCAACTCTGCATATATGATAGCAATGTAGCATTCTAGAAGAATTAAATAGAACACATCTTACTAAGGAAATTTAATTTTTAAGATCAGTTAATGTTAGAGGCAATGCATTTACCCTGCACACTGAAAAAAATTTAAGCAGTATGAAACAGCATATGGTGAAAAGTCTTTCTCCTTCTTCTGAACCCCAGTTGCTTAAATCCCCCTCCCCAAAGATAACTACGGCAACTATGGTTACCAGATTTTTATGTCTTTCCATAGATAGTCTATGATTATGCAAACACATATATCCCCATTTTTTCTTTTTTACAAAAATGATAGTATAACATATATACTGTTCTCTCTCCTTTTTAAAGTTAATTTATCTTAAGACTGTGCCACATGAGCACCCACAGATCTGCTCATTCTTTTGAACATTTGTGTAGTATTTAATAGTGTACCTATACATAGTTCATTTAACCTTTGCCTTTTAAGGTTTTATACCATCTTGTGCTATTTCAAATAATAATACCATCAGTATCCTCATATCCAGTTATGTGTACACCTGTAGGATATCTTCCTGGAAGTTGAGTTGCCAGTCCCAAGGGTTTGTACATTTCTAGTGCCCCCTCGCCCTGCCTTTCCACAACAATTTGGAGATTTTAAAAAGTCCATCCTGCTCATCACCGTGCCATTTGGCTCTTCTCTAAACAGGCCGAGCCTCATTTCTTTATCCCGTGGCTCTGAACCCCGCTGCACATCACAATCAACTTCGAGTTTTTAAAAATACCAGTGCCTGCCACCTTCTAAGAGATTCTGCTGTTACTGGTGACTCTGATGTGTAGCTGATGAAGTCTGGATCCCAGTCTCACTGCTCCTTCTCTGGTAATCCTTTAGTTTGTCCTAGACAGAAAGTAATTCTAAGCAGTAGAGAAAAGACAATAAAATGCTCTTGACATCTGATTGCAAAAGTGTTGAATTGTTTGTAAGAAGGTCAATTATTTATATACTAAAGGAGTCCGCAGGGGCAGAATAGGGTTTCCTCTAGCCTTCTCCTTGCTCTCAGCTCCTTCTTTCACTTCTTAACTAGTTCACTTTAAATAGTTCCAGAGATGTCACTGGGTCCTCTGCTCCTTTATTAAATATGGGATGAAAAATCAGTATTAGTAGAAGTCAGAGCAAAATCAAGAATGAGATACAAGAGTCCATTATGATCTTAACTCCTCACTACATACTTCTTACAGATCTTTAGTTTTTCTCCTTTTTGCATAATTTTTTTCCTTTCATTCTCTCTTGTCCTTATCCTCCTTTTTTTCTTTTTCATGTTTCTTTTCTAAAAAGTTTGTCGCTTCTTCAACTTACTTAGGAACTCATTGTTATAAGGATCAGATGATGACTGACAGTACACAGTCCGAATAATTCCTTAATTTTTGTGTCTAATAGGTGAAGTCATTATGTAAGTTTTCCTGTGTTCAGTGTTGCAGTATACAGTCTGAATAATTCCTTAATTTTTGTGTCTAATAGGTGAAGTCACTATGTAAGTTTTCCTGTGTTCAGTGTTGCAAAAACACCTATCATTAGTCTTTGATAACCATTCATGGTTAGAAGCTCATCCATTCCAGAGAAAAGCTGATGAAATATGTAAACTTTTGCTTCAGCTGTTCACTTACAGATGCTGGAAGCTCCACTTGGGGCATTTTTATATGCTGCTTTATAACAATTAAGCTAGCTGTGGTAGAAAATTAGTTCCAGCATGTTTTACGGGCAGCTACAATTTTGGTTCAAAGACTGGAGAGCATAATCTCGGCAATTCCAAAAGGGAAATACTGCAGGCAAATTCCAACACATTTCCCTCTCATGGCTGTTTGAGGAACCACTGACACCTCACACTGCTGTACTTCTTATTTAATAAGTGAATAGTATAATAATTGTGGATAAACTGGGAAGGAGTGAGCGTGGAAGCTGTTCTCTATGGGGAGTGGAATGTTGTGCCCTTAGTATGATAAGCTGATCCCATTCCATTAAATCACAAAGCTGTCTCCCCTCTATGCATCCCATACGAACGGCTGAAGAAAAATCGTGGAATTGCTAACACTTGCTGCAGC
Organism: Pan paniscus; assembly: GCF_029289425.2. Lineage (NCBI taxonomy): Eukaryota > Metazoa > Chordata > Mammalia > Primates > Hominidae > Pan > Pan paniscus. The sequence goes on from NC_073262.2 coordinate 102,200,079, forward strand.
TGTCAGGAAATGATACTAATTAGTTTAATTTGCAATAACACAAGCACTTAACTCTCCAAATAATCTAAGTTAGTAAGTCAGTTTTTATATTATGACAATGACATGTTTAAGAGACTCTGGAGCACTGCTTTTTTGACCTTTGACACACATTTCTGATAAAGCAGCACATCAAAGATGTTTTGTTTTCCTCGTCCATTATTCTTTCATCTGTTTCAGTGGGAATTATTTGACAAATGAGATGGTTTGGTAGCTTTGCATAACGGAAAAGAAGCTAAGATCGGTGTCTTAAAAAGCACACATTAGCCAAAGAAGTATATTTTTAAAAAGAATGATCACGGTACCAAACGAATGACACCTCTCAGATCACTAAATCCCCTAGAATTCACGCATTCACATTTAATTCCATCCATTGTTCCCCACCCCCCGCCACTTTGCCCCTTTTTGGTGTTTGTCAGCTTAGGAAAAGGGAGCTCAAATGGTGAGTTTCACTTTCCCCTCTTACTCCATTTCCTTTCTCTGTTCTCAGGCACAGCCAGCTGCTACTGTTTCTGCTCCTTCTCCTGACAGGCGAATGTTTAATGTCTCTTTCTCCTGTCCCCTTTCTATACATTTGGTATCAACATCTCTTTCACGAAGCCAAAGAGGAAAAAGCTCCCAAAAACATTCGCATACATATTAAATGAGCTTCATCTAGGGTCTCCTGGGGTGCCTCTGACTGGGAGCCTGCGGCTGGGCAGGCTTGATCTGCGCCTTCATTCGTGTTATGTATTTTTTTCATTCCACAGGAGGCCAGGGGTTTGCGGCTGCCACAAAGCACATGAACAATTTCAGACCCTAATGGAATCCTTGTCTGATTAACCACTTAGATCTGGGGAGGTGGTCTGGGAGCAGGGATTCCTGCTATCAAGTCCCTGGGCTTTGAATGACTTTACACAACGGCTGGTTATTTTCATCAGTGCCTCAATTTCTTAGCCATCTTTTTTTTCTTTAATTAAATATAAAGCATAACATAGGTCTGTGGTGCTTGTTAAGACTTGGGAAAGAGAAGTATTATGAATTTTGATTGTTATTCAAATGGGTGAAAATTTGCCTGGCCTGTTGGAGAAATTTTCCTCATAGAGACCCATATTCGGACTCAGTAATTTTTAAAAGGAAGGGTTGAATTTGAGTTTCCCCTTCCCCTCCTAACTCTGGTTCAGAGGTAAAAGCAAAATATTATTTTCTTTTGAAAGATTTGGTCATAGTCAATGAGAGTTGAATTTAAGATCAAACATCAAGTGGTTACAGGACACTGTTCTGCCATATCTTGTTTTTAAAGTTAATTCCTGGGGAAACTAGAACAAGTTTTAGTTTAAAAAATTTGCAACATCCAGGTCTTTTATTCAAATGATGTATAAAGTTGATGTCAGATCTTAAAAAAAAAAAATCACTCCAAAAATGGATCATATACTCTTGAAATGGGGAGACGGTGCACGATGTTGAGGGAAGGACATTAAAATAGATGCTAAATAATTTTAGTATTTGCCCAATTTGGAAATTCTGCCTCACTGGAACATGTATCACTGAAGCCACTATAGTTAATATTCTGTCAATGTTTCCACCATAAATAAGCCTCAGTGTTGAGAGCTTTATAATTTGGTTATAAAAATTTGCTTTCTACCAAAATTTGACAGGATACGCAGGATCCAATTGTCCCAGAGAGAGATTGTTTTAAAAACATTTGGGAGGAATAAATAAAGAAAGATTAACATATTGTGAAATGAGAATCAGAACTTTTATACCATATTTTTTTAGTGGTCTAAACAGTGACATATTTAGATAAATCTTGGCCCTAAATTGAAATTTTAGAAAGAATTCACTTATCCACTGGTAACTGCCAAATAAACATGCCTCTAGTGCTCCCTTGCCCTCCACACCCCCAACATTCAGGGGCAAGTTAGGTGATATTTAGCAGTGTAGACATTGTGGAGAAAAAGATGCTAAGGTCTTCTCTTTTTTCCTTCTTGCTCTAACCTGATTTCACTTTCCATTTTATCGTTTTTTCAAATTTTTTAGGTAATTAATACCAATGACTTGGGGTACTCATCATCATTCACCCTAAAGGTAACTCCCATAAATTTAACAGATGTAGCTAAAATAGTGTTACCATGGGAAAGTTTATTTTTTTAACAAAAAAAGAATGATTGGACAATAGGAGCCCAAGAATCTAATCTGGGTCCTGCTGCTAACTGGTTGTGTGACTTTAGGCATGTCATTTAATCTCTGTGGGGACTTGACGTATTCTCACCTATAAAATGTGTGTGTTGACATTCCACTCCTTACAAGCACAGTCTTGTCATCTTAGGTGGAAGGGGCATGATTTATGAAGGCTCAGAGTTCTCTCATAACGTTTTGCAAATGCCTCCTGTGGAATTAACAGAACTTGTGGCTTCCACAATGGTTGGGGAGTGCTTGTCTCTCTTAGGACTTCCAAGCTTTATGGGGAATGCTTTGAGTTTAGCTATAAATATGGCTGTAATAATTGGACAATGATAATGTTGTGTAAACTATTTTATAAAGCACTTTTCTTTTGAATATACAATCTTTTTTCATCTCACAAAACACTTAGGACATAGATATAGAAAAGAAAACTGAGATCAGTCAGATTCAATAAGGTGGCCGAAATGGAAAGTGATGGAACATTCTAAAACTGACTTTGGTCCTCTTTCTGCACACTGCTCCCTAACTTCATAATGCTTCTAAAAAATTAATAGAACTTAATTTAGGATCTACGGGCATGAGAGGACACATCTCTATGTTGGTGCATGCTCACCTGTGAACAAGTGCTTTTGTTTTTCTCCCATAGTTCTGATATGGTCAAAAGAGTCAGCAACATATCCTTGCACTCCACCTTTGCACCTCAGCCCACCAATGTTCAGATGTTGGGATTCATGTTCAGCTACAGGCCTACTTAATTCCAGCTGCCAGAGGGCTCTCTCTCTGGCTTGTACAACCTCTTCAAAGCAGCCAAGAAACACAGATGCTCTTAGATTCTTATAGCTGAGTGAGCTCTCCTGACATTATTTCAGCCCTGACTCTCAGTTTCCAGAAGAAACAAAAAGTCCTCAAAGACCTGAGAGTTCACCCTGCTGGCTGGTGGAAGTACTGGGGCCAGAACCTGGTCTCCAGGGTCAAACACAACAGCCTTCCCATCTCCACTTCATGAGCCAAGAAGACCTTTGTAGAGAGAAACCACTGAGGCCTATTTAAATGAGCAGATTACACTACTAATTGAAGGTCTAGATAGGGCACTGGACATGGCAGGTGTGGCTGTGGTTTGTAAACCTGTCTCTCCTCTCCAGTTCTTCAAACATTATATGCATTCATCCCCCATAAGCACCTCTCTGTTTTCCACTTCCCTGCTTCCTACACTTAAATATACATATATGTGACACAGTGACTACTTACCAACATCTGCAAATCTTACTTGAGTCCTTAAACTTATAATTCTTAATGCTCTGCTCTCTGAAACATGAAAGAAATTCAACCATTAATTCAAAACAGCTAATTAAGGGGCCAGGCGCAGTGGCTCACACCTGCAATCCCAGCACTTTGGGAGGCCGAAGAGGGCAGATTACTTGAGGTCAGGAGTTTGAGAACAGTCTGGCCAACATTGTGAAACCCATCTCTGCTAAAAATACAAAAATTAGCCAGGTGTGGTGGGGGGTACCTGTAATCCCAGCTACTCAGGAGGCTGAGGCAGGAGAATCGCTTGAACCTGGAAGGCAGAGGTTGCAGTGAGCCAAGATCACACCACTGCACTCCAGCCAGGGTGACAGAGCGAGACTCCATCTCAAAAAAAAAAAAAAAAACCCATCAACAAGAAAGCTCTCCTTTTTCAGCTATAAAAAAGGTACCTTAACAGAAAAAGATGGGTTACATGACATGTTTGGATTACAGTAGAACAGAGAAGGAACAGAACCAGGAGATACAGCAGGGTGAACGAAGATCAAAGAGCCAGCAGTTGCTTTGTACAGTAAATGAAACAGCAATACTATCTAGAATGCAAGATGGTCTTCAATATTTCTGGTCAAATATTCAAGGTCTCAACTTTAGAAAAAAACAAAAAGAACAATGCATTCCCTTACCAGAAATATTCAGCAGTTTTGCATCATAAATCAGTTGTTTGAAACCAAAAAGACCTAGCTATTATCCTCTCGTGTTACAACAGTGACCACAATAGTGTAGGGAAACTGACATTTTGGTCTTCTCCTGGGGGAAAGGCCAGACCTGCTGGGAATGGTACCCACAGTGGATGACATTCTGGTTTTGCTTCTTAAATCCATCATTATTCAGAACCTGCTGCAATCCAGATAACATACCTTGTTTCTGAGAGGTATCACTTGCCTTTGTGATTTTTGTCTGTACTTCAGTAAACAAAATTCAAAGATTCTGAGGAATTAAAGAAGGTCTTGGAGTCAGCCAAGTAAATTGAAGAAAACAAGTGATGTGTTGATTGCATAGACTCAATCAAAATACAGGTCTAGTAGACAGCACACTTATACAAAATATCCACCGGACAGAGGAATCTCAATGCCATCTTAACATCCTTGAGTCCCTGAGTTGCATTTCATTTACCAGTCTCTCTCAGGGAAGACAATATGCTACATAATGTGAATATTTGAAGGGACAGAGACACCATAGTGGAGACCCTGGCAAGTGGTTCCACACAGCATATACCCTTCAGGTCAGGAAAACACAATAGAACAATACAGGATGGCTTCTGTTGCCTTGTGGGGCTGTGGCAAAAGTGTGCTGTGTCCTCTACCAGAAGAAAACTCAATTTGGGTTTCACATAGTCATTCTCGACATGTATCCTAGGGGCTCTTTAATTGTTGTTCAGTAACTTAACAGGTCCACTTTTGAAGCAGAAGCCACTTTGCATATTGAGGTACACAGGTGATCTCTCTCCCTTGTTTGCAGAGATCAGCTTTAAGATTATGTGTGTTTGTTCAAAATGCACCCCCTACAAGACATGAGGGCTGCTTACTATAACCAGTAATTTAGAAACAATAAGAACCCTTTTCAGTAGAATTATAATGTGGTTGTCTGATACCCCGAATGCCCCCTTGCCAAAGCTTCACTTATAATCAACATGAGAAATGCAGCATGAGTTGGCAGTGGCCCTGAAGAAAGGACTGGGTGGAAGGGGAGTTTGTGCCACATCAGGGCCTGCCTGGTGAAACTTTACTTTTCCCCCTTGGACACAACAATACAGAATTATCCCCATCTATGCTTCCACCCTCCCTAACTTGGACTGCTGTCACCTTTTCTGGCACAAGAAATCAGTAACAGATGTCCCAGGCCTTGAATAAGAAAACAGAGATCATAGGGTACTTTGTAATATGCTCAAACCTTATCCTGGAGCTTACATACAATTAAATTAAACTATGTCAGGATTTATGCTTCAATAGAGTCTAACGCTTTGGAACATTCCCCCTCTTGGTAAAATTTTAAACTGTCCCTTGAAATAATTTACAATAGCTAGACTTACTCTACATCTCATATTACTGATTAAAACACAGTGCCTAGTTATTCCAATGGAGTATATATTAATATGAGGCATATGCACTCAGATTTTTATGTGTAGAGGTCTGAAGGTTGTTGGTTTTTTAAAAAGTGTCTTTCATTGGAAACATGAAGGACAACCTTACTTGGATTATAGGAGATCAAACACCAAGAGATAATAACAACTCTGAACAAGTGTTAGGTTACTTGTGTACAACAACACAGTTTATCTCCACCTGGATTGCTATATGCAGTTTTGGTTACGACAGCTCAAGAAATACAAAACAAATTGAAAATTTATCCATAGAGGGATGTGGAAAAATAATCCTGGGTTTTAAGGGGTTTCTTTGCCAAGATTAGACTGCAAAAGCAGCACATTTCTAACTGGGAAGATAAACACTAATCAAAGTTAAAGAAATCATGAAAAGTGTCAATACTCATTTACCTAAGCCTAGATCTGCAGATCTAGGAAACCGTAGTTTTAGATCAGGTAAAAAGAAGTTCACGTTTCATAGTGAACTTAAAAACTTTGTTACCTCAAATACTTGAGAAGCCTGTTTATTTAGATGGGATCATGGATGTCAAGTTCAAATTGTGAAGGGAAGATGGAACCACCTGGAGAATGTATTTAGTGATCTTGATGTGATATTGTGAAAATAACCCCTGACACCCCTATCTATCAAAAATGCATCAAGGGTCTGACCCAAGATGGTATTCCCGTTTTTCCTATGACTTTGATGAGGAGAAAGGATGAGTTATATGATTTCACTGAGCTCCCACGCTACCACAATCTGGAAACCATAGTAAGGAGGCTTTGGGGCTAACTTTTTCTACCAGAAACAGAAGTAGTCACAATACATCATTTATTACAATATTATTCGGATGGATATTATTTCTTTTATAAAAAGAAATGATGCACAGGTCTGAAAAAATCTCACTAGCAATAAAAACTTCAATATAAATGCAATAATTGGGGGTAAATGCATTTTATCTAATGCCTACATTAAAGTAAAATAAAAGCATCAGTGCCATTTTCTTTGTCACAGTCACTGGAAGCCTATAGATCATTAGTGCAAATTAAAAACCACAAAGGTTAAAAGTGCATTTTAAGGCACATGCAAGAATTGCATGAGCCTTGCCCTTTGGATTCTCTTTATGGTGTTTTGTCAAATTGAACATCGGGACTGTCCCACGTAGACCAAGAGACAAATGTCTCTGCTGGGGACTGCTTTAACCAATTGCAGCTACTGCCTGTGAGAAGAGCGACAGTGCTGCTGGGAGTTTGCCTGGCCCCAGGTCTCTCCAAACAGTTCCTGGGCTTCTAGGGGGCTGGAAAAATTCAATATATAATTTTGCTGTGACCTCCTCTTCCTGGGACCTGTCAGTGTTTGATACCAAGATGGACCCTAGGGACTGGTCACTGCTACTATAGCTCCTTAGCTGCAGCTGTTCAAGCTCACAGGCTGAAGGAAAAAGAAAAATAAAGTTTTTAATGGCTTGACTAGTTACTGATAGAGCCTGGCACCCACATCTTCCCTTGAAAGAAAGATACTGTTTATAGCACACAGACTATGAGTGAATGAGAAGGAAAACAGCAAAGCGGTGGGAGATAAAGAAGCCCAGTAAAATGTCCCTCTGCCCCCTCACTCTTCCAGGTTGGGGGAAGTGCTGGTATGATTCAAACCAGTGAAACAAACAAACAAACAAAATTTACTTTTTTCCCTTGGATTTGAACTTAGTAATGTTATCATTTGAAGTGTAAGTACCGCTACCCGGGGCCCCACTGTATTAAGCATTTTAATTCCTGAATAGGTTTGTAGTGGCTCTGAATGTCTTATTTTAAGAAAGTAATAAAAGTTGGTTTTATCAGTTCTGGGACCCTGGGGTGCCTCTGACCCTCAAACCCCCGACCCAATTCACAAGGCCATTCCAGTGGGCCGCCTCTCCTGTTATACGGTGTTGGAAACCTAGGACTCTTTTGACAGTTACTAAGAGAGGGGGGAATATCGTCCATAGATTTTTTTTTTTCTAAATGTTAACTAAAAGTACCTTATCTCTGCTGCTGCCCTAACTACCTCACTAATTCTGGTACCAAAGTCATGCTGTTAAGGAAATAGCTGATTTAAACAAAGCAGGAGTATTTTTAGAACAATAAAAAACCTATTCATGATATCTAATTATGCAAACTGTGAACAAGAAGATGCTAGTCTTGCATTAGCTGAGACTTGACTCCTGTTATAATTTGCTCTTTTTTCGCAGCAGAAAGCAGTTCTTTTTTGTCGCTTTACTGCCTTAGCGTGGCTTGGTGCTTTTGCAGACTCAGTGCAGGTCACCGCAAAGTGTTTCTGTTGCTGCGGTAGACTGCAGTTAGGGAGCGTGGCAGGATAATGTATTGTAATGCAGATTACGGTGGTTTGCTGCTGCGTGATTCACAGATATGATTGCATCTAATTTCAGAAATAAGTGGAACCGTCTGCTCTTTTGTGTTAGCTGAAAGCTGTTCGATGGCATTCAAATGACTGCTGCCTTTGCACCTAGAAAAAGATAGAAGAAACCCACCCATATCACAGCAATAACTTCCTCATTGTACCCCCCCAAATTCAGCACCATCCTGGCTTTTATGAGAATCGTAGTTCTTTCATCTTTCCTCCGAAAAATAATATGGTCCCATGTTTTGGGGAGTGGGTATATTTTGTTTTATTAAATTTTCTCATCTCTTCCTCTTGGAGAGGGACCATGCTAAATGTTCGTTTCCCTCACTCTCTCTCTCCTGTGGTTCTGTAACAATGCTGTTCTGACTCTTAGAAGAAAACATCTCCATGTAGACCTGCAGTGAGAAGTTCTTAAGGAGTGACTTAGCATCGCAATATTTGGTAACTTTATGAAGCCTGTGGATAACTGGAGCTTTTGCAACTAAAAAATAATTGCAATTTTAATTATGAATCAGATTCATTTAGGCTGTTGGTTCTTATCAATTTGTAGGTTTTCATTTAAACTTCCAGCTCCTTGGACTCCACTTCTAAGGGGGGCAGCTCTCCAAAAGCAGGCGAATCATACACACACTCTTTCCTCTTCTTTGACCACACACAGTCCTATCCCCTTTATGAAATCAGCCTCCCCCAGTTTGAGTTTGTATCCCCTAATTATGTGCTTTCTTAAATGTTTGTTTTCCGTTGCTCTAACTTTGGTTTTACATATCTCTCTAAAAAAGCCCACAGAAACAAGTTAACTATACTTTTCATACCAAACAGAAATTAAACCTAGGTAACAAACCCTTTGGCAGGAAAACAGTGGGATTTCCCAATGAGCCACATGAACGCAGAGGATGCTGGAAGCCAGCAGAGTCACTTGGGACCCACAGAGCACAGAGGTTAACAGGAGGGGACATCAATCTGCAATGTAACACTGACACTTAATGTTGTTCAGACCCTTTATGAGACAAAACCAAGCACAGGCGTTGTTCATTTCTTATTTGACACTTAGAAAAATTCACAGCTGTGTATAAGCACAATATTAAGGACGTGGAACCAGAGGGAAGAAATATTCAAACACAGGCAGCTCCTTCGGCCTGACTCACTCTTCTTAGAGGCTAACCCTATTTCCCCAGGCAGGAGGTCTTATGATGGCAGGCCTTTATTTGACCCACTACAAATATAAATCTATTTCACAATGAGCTCTCATAAATGGAGCTATTATATGACTCCATTTTCTGGATATGATCTTTAGAAATTATCCTGTATCTAGCCTTTAAAGTGTATTCCAGAGGCACTTCATTTGGGTGGATAAGAGTGTAAGATATGATGCATGTAAAATTCTGCCAGTATTTTTTCAGATGCAATTGTTCATGCTGTAAACTTTGAAACTGTCTGATGACTGGGTCATTTTACAACTGCCTTCACTGATCTTCACAGCAAAGGGCAAAAGGACTGTGACTGTCAGGCTGTAGCCAGAACGTTTAATAAAACGCCATGGGAGATTTCCTCCCCAGCACAATAACTTATCAGAAAACATCTGATGAGCACCCTGTGTGTCCGAGGTAGAAGACCCCAACCTCCCTCCACCCACACACTAGGGTCTATACTATGGGAAGAGTATAATATTCCCACTGATGGGAAACTCTAGATGGGGGAATAAGCTTATTAGAAAACATAGACTTTGCAAAGAGCTAAAGATTTGGTTCTGTTTATATTTTTAAAAACTAATTATAATATTTAATATCTTTTCCTCTCATGTTAAGTATTAGCTATCTACTTCAGAGGAAAACACTACAACCTAGAAGTATTTGGAGGAGGGTGTAACTCCCACAAAACACCCTTCTCCACCTCACTTCGTAAATCTATTCAGTTTGAGACATAATCCCAGGAAAAAGGCAATATGGCAGGGAGTGGGGGTGTGGGAAATCATTTTCTATGTTGCTAATTCTTAATGTCACTCAAAAAACAGTAAGTTAAACCCTTTCTATGGACACAAAAAGAAAAAAGTATTTTCTGTTAACACAATGATAAACTTTACTGTAATTCAGAGGCGGTCAAGAGTGTAAATGGGACAAGAAGCCAAATCCACAGAAACAACAGTGCTTTGCATCTGGAGCTAAGAAATTTAGGTTTCCTCCTAGCACCAGTTACCTAGAGAAAGCCTCAGTTGTACCATTTGTAAAATGGAGAGTTTGCCTGCTAGCCTTCACAGAGTTATGAAAATTAAGAAGTCTCTATAATAGTGTTTTAAAATGTATACTATTTTAAGCTACTGCACACAGTTGGACATGGCACACACAGCTGGGATTTAAAAGCAGAAAGGACATCAGCAAGGTGATTCTACTGGGACAGAGTCTGCAATTCCATGACAATTCTCGGAGGTATGATAACTAAGTCATTAGATATAGCTTGGGTAGTGCACTTTGTCACTGACTGCCAATAAAATTGCTCACGTTGGCCAGGCATGGTGGCTGATGCCTGTAATCTCACCACTTTGGGAGGCCGAGGCAGGTAGACTGCTTGAGCCCAGGAGTTGGAGATCAGCCTGGAAACATGATGAAACCTCATCTCTATTAAAAATGTGAAAAATTACCCAGGCATGGTAGTGCGTGCCTGTAATCCCAGCTACTCGGGAGACTGAGCAATTGCTTTGAACCTGGGAGGAGAATTGCTTGAACCTGGGTGAAGAATCGCTTGAACCTGGGAAGCGGAGGTTGCAGTGAGCGGAGATGATGCCACTGCACTCCAGGCTCAGTGACAGAGCGAGATTCTGTCTTAAAAGAAAAAAATATATATTGCTCAAGGCTCAAGTTACAGAGGACACTCTCTATGGAAAACTTTTAGAGAGAGAGAATGAACAGGTGTGTCGTTGCTTCTTTCCTTGGTACAGGTGAGGATAGCCTTCTTATCAGCGAGTCCAGGCCTCAGCCCGCATGTGTTAACAGCATACCAGTGTGGAGAGCTCTTTCTCCTTCATAAGCAGCAGAGTAATAGCTCGACTCAGTGCACACATTAAGTCCATGCACAATATTCCTAACCGGTCTGTAGACGCCTTCAGAGCTGACACTTTCCTGCCTCTTCCTGCGCCTGCCTTAGACCACACGCCAGCGTTACTTAGGGAAAGAGATGATGATTCCCTGTCATTGTTTTTGAGTAGTGAATGGGCAATTACCAAACTCTTCTGGAAACTCCTGTCTTCTCAGAGCCCTAATGGAGCATTCAATTCCAAGTATTGGGAACGTAAATAGCAGTGAGGGTGCCCACATATTTCAAAGGCTGTAGAAATTACATTGCACAACTTAAACCACCAGAAGTTAAATGGCTTTCTGAAAGGATACTGCTGGGATATTTTTCATCACTTTTACAATATTTTTTTCCTTGCTGTCATTTAAATAGATCCTTGGAAACTTGAAACTTAAATCTATTTCCTTACCCAAAGTTTTCCTTTCAGCATACACACACACACACACATAACTGCCTTGTTATTTTAGGATCACTCATGGGCTGGTGGCACCGATTTTTTTTTAATCAAAAAAACACATAAAAGCTTTTTCTCCACATATTTTCTCCACACATACTGCGTCTCAGAATGGTAAATTAAAGCCACGTAGGCAAAAAAAAAAAAAAAAAAAAAAAAAAAGAGAAACATCCTCAATGACTATAGAGAAGCAAGGGTTTTGGGCATAGGCCTCTTTCCAGATCCATTAATATTTTTTCTTTCTTTTTTTGGTATTTCTTTAAGGATTAAATTATGTAAACCAAATATGTCTAAAATAATTTTATTAGGTGCAAGGTTTATGTAATGTTTGCAGCTAGCACTCATAGCAAAAACAACCTTCACACTCTTCACATATGAAGCTCGAAAGTAAATCTGATTTTCTTAATAGCTTGAATTCACATACATTGTTGGTGAAAAGCTACAAAAATATGCTTTGTGTTAGCTCTGCTAACTTTATATTCAATTTTTCTTTTAAAAATTTAATTGCATTTCCCATTGTTTCTATTGCATTCTTATAACACAATTTGTGCTCCCTTTAGTAGCTAAAATTACACCTGTAACTGTCCAAAACTATTAGTAAAGTCAGCTTAGCTTGTGGGATAAAGTATCTGTCTTGTATTTCAGACAGATTGTGTTCCAACACCATTGTGGTCAGATTTTTATTAAAAATTCTTCATATTTCTTTTCTCTTTGTGCCAAACAAATCGCTACATTTTCAACACTTAATCATCTTCCTCATCTAAAAATATTTCCACATTAAATGAAAATATTTAAACTTCTTTTTGATGCAGCAAAACTTAGAACACTGTACAAAGTCTGGTTTTCATAAAGTTCTGCAAAAGAGCAGCATGCATATAGAAGCAACTATTGTGAATAATTGTCAAGGTCAAGGGGAGAAACGCAATGGTTAGCAATGGGATGGTTCTTTCCCTAAGATTTCAAATGGACTACTTCAGCAGGGAAGTTTGTTCCCTTTTTTTGAGAAACATTTTTGGAAAGCTAGCATTGGTGATGACAATTGGGGCTTCCCTTATTGGAGAGACTTCCCTCAGTGTCATGGAACTTCTGAAGTTCATTTATGCCAAAAGGGAAGTGCACCAAGACTTGACCCCTTTCCCAAATGGCCCTAGGTGAAATCCTTCATTACGTGCTGCCCTTACAGTTAGTATCCAATCAAGAAAATAGAAGCTTCTCTGAGCATTTAAAGCAAAGTAAGTTTAACACAGGGAATTGGTTACACTGGCGCTGGAAGAGAACAAGAAGCCCACAAGGGACACCTAGGAAACCCAGAGGTAAAAACAGCAGGAAGCCATGGGGTCCCCTAGATTGGAGGGACAGAGGAGAAGGTGAAGCTAGAGCTAGCTGGAGACAGTTGGCTGAGATATCCCCTGAGGCAGAAAAAGAGGGGACAGCATGGCCCCTTGACCAGGGCTAACAAGGCCGCCTACCTGGGTCTGCACGTGATACGAGCCTGCAGTGGTCCTGCTCCAGCTTTGGGTCCTCCACCCTTGAGGAATGCTTGGGGCTACAGGGAGGTGCCTATGGCCTCAGGGCCTGTGTAACTCCTTCTAGGCCACATTGAGACTGTCTATCCCAACAGCCTGAGCCCACTCCCAGGGACTGTGCAGGCCTCTGGCCTTCTCCTCAAGTGGGACACACCTCCAGTGTTCATTTCAGTTGGCCTAAGAGCCCCAGAGCAGGTGTTTGAGGGGAGGGGGAAAAAGCTTGGACGTGGTGACAGTGATGTCTATATGTGTGTATGACAGGTCACAAGAAGCAAGTGGGTGGCAGGCCAGAGGCCAGGCCAAAGCAGAGGCCAGGGTTGGGGTCAGGGCCTAGACCGGGTGGCAGAGCCCAGAGCCAGGGTTAACTCTTTCCATACCACCATGTCCAGGTGTGAAATTCCTGGAGTCCAAGAATTCTAACTCAAACTAGCCTTCAAGTTGATGTGAAAGTACAGTTGATGAGGTAGGAGGCTAGAATGTGCTTTATTTAACAATTTGTTAGCTTGTTTTAGAACTTGTAAACATTTGGATATGTGATATGGGATCTCCATTTGACCTTTTACCTCTGACTCTGTAAATGTTAGGGGTGGACCTAGGCAGAGGAGAAATACTTTTGGCTTCTCCTTTTCTCTTACCTTTCAACCTCCCACCAGTAGCTGTCACTGGCTGACCCTGATGATATAGGCTCTGTAAAATACAGGGAGGAGCAGAGGAAGTGAGAAAAGGACTTGAGAGCAAAGAGGCTTAGGGCTGGGACTCCCACCCAGCAAGGGTGTCCCCTAGGTCAAAATCGTATGCCCCCTTTTATACTAGGCTTATAATCTATTATTTAAAGCAAAGTTTAAATGCATGTCCCACTTGAGTTTCTTCCTTCCAGCTTTCTCTCTTCCTTCCTTCTTCCCAACCTTCTTTAAAATGCAAAAACTCCTGAGACCGGTGGCAGATTAAACTTCTCGTGCCTTAGTGTGAATGAATCTGTTAAATATTTTTCTGGTCTGGAAAGCCCGGGGCAGCTTAAGAGAACAGGCTGTCCAGGAAGAGAGAGGAGGGAGTAGATTGGCCATCTTGTGACTTTCTGTAAAAGCCTTTTTGTAAAAATATACAAATTATAAGAAACAAATTATCAATGACAATATCCAGTCTGGGGAGTAAATGGTACAATAATTTTAAGATTGAGATCAACTTGAACCTCAGTCTTGATTTTGATATACCTATGTGAGCGAATGAATGTGCTTAACAATTCTTTGCCTCAGTTTCCTCATCTGTAAAACAGAGATGACAATAATAAAACAACATTTAGGAGTGGCAGTGAAGTGAAGTGAACCAAGGGAAGTATATAAAGTGTTTTGTGTAGTGCCCATTGTATAGCATTCACTCAATTAATGCCAGAAATTAAGATTAGCTTTAGGCTGAATAATGACCCCCACAGATGTCCATGTCCTAATCCCCAGAGGCTGTGAATAGGCTATTTTATATAGTAAAAGAGATTTTGCCAATGTGATTAAGTTCTTGAAGTGGGGAGGTTATCTTGGATTATCCAGGTGGGTGCAATGTAACTACACAAGTCCTTATAAAGAGGAAGATGGGAGGATCAGAGTTGGTAGTAGCAGACATGATGACAGAGTGAGTGACTGGAGTCCTTCAAGGAAGGAGCCGGGAACTGAGAATGCAGATAGCCTCAGACACTGATAATGCAAGGAAACAAAATCTCTCTGAAGCCTCCAGAAGGAACAGTGTTCTGCTGACGTCTTGATTTTAGGTTTCTTATCTGCAGAACTAAAGGGAATAAATGTGTGCTGTTTTAAGCCACCAGTGTGTGGCAGTTTGTTATACAGCAACAGGAAACAAATACAGATGATTATCCTGGATGGTCTGGAAATAAATGAATGAAGGACTTAGAAATATGCATAGGAAGAGGAAAAATTTATTTTATTTTAAACCTCTAAAGCTTGGAGCAAATTAAGAATGACAAAGAGATAGAAACTTATCCAGTACAAAACTTAGTGTTACAAGAAATTTCCCTCTTCGTAAGTGTTGAAGAAACTGGAAGGTTCTCTGATAACAAAACTCCATTGAGAGAATTTGGAGTGAAATCCAGCTTTTTTTTTTCAGTGGATAACTCTTGAGTATAGATGTCTTCTACTTTCTCTTGGGCACCCTCTAGTGGAAGTGCAAAGGAGCCATGAGAATCAGAAGACTGGCTGTCTTAGGGGAGAAAAGATCAGAAAGCTGCTAACCCAAGCTGGCTGGCATAGCATTTTACATATTTTGTAGAAGGTTAATATGTTTTCACAGATTTGATTTTTTTCCTTATTGTATTCTTCTTTGGAATTTAAAGCTTCTTACCTTTAATTCGATATTTATTCAGCAATCACTTATTGCTAAGAACTGATTTGCATTACCCAAAATTCATATGTTGAAGACCTAACCATCAATGTAATGGTATTTGGAGGTGGGGCCTATGGGAGGCGATTAGGTCATGAGGATGGAGCCCTCGTGCTGGGTTTAGTGCCCTTATAAGAAGAGACATGAGAGAGGCTTTTCTCTTTCTACCAGGTAAGGATACAGTGAGAAGGTGGCCATCTACAAGCCAGGAAGGGAGCGCTCACCAGGAACTGAATCTTCTGGCACCTTAGTCTTGGACTTCCCAGCCTCCAGAACTGTGAGAAATAAATTTATGTTGTTTAAGCCATACAGTCTATGGTATTTTGTTATAGCAGCCTGAGCTAAGACACTCCTAACCCCATACTGAGCAAAGTGCAGGAGAGACAGAAGTACAACAAAGCAAACAACATGAGGAGAGAGCTTATGTCCAGAGAAAGAGGCAGATGAGTAACAAGTAATCACAAATCATAATAAAATGTGATGTGATGTGAACCACAATATATAAACAAATGGAGTGCTCGGGAGGTTAATTCAAGAAGTCAAGAAATAATTCTTAGTGGAAGCTTTATCCAGGGTTTGAGGGCTGAATGGAGGCTTACCAAGTGTGGAAAATGCTGGGGAGAAACGTGCAAAGTAACAAAGTCTCAAAGGGCATGATATGTTCAGGGACAAGTTAGAATTACAGGTGAGTTAGGGAGAGAGGGAAGGTAAACATGGAAAGTTAGTTAAAGGTCAGAATATGAAAGGTCTTATATGGAAAGGCATACCACAGAAAAGAGATAGTGTGGTGGAAATAGAAGAGGCTAAAGAGTAGATGGATTTATGTTTGACTCTTGGGTCTGATTTTGCCACTCTTTACCTGCGTGATATTGGAAAAATTATTTAACTTCAGTTTCCATTTATAAAAATACAAATGGTGAATAAACATACAGAGAGATGTTTCTCTTTTCTATTAGTCATGAAAATACAATTAAAACAATGAGATTTCTTAATCTTCCAGCTCACTCAGTTGGCAAAAATTAAAGTGATTGAAAGCATTTGATGCTGGCAAATATGTGAGGAAATGGACACTTTTCAAAATTACTGATGAGACTGTAAATTGATACAACTTACTAGGAAATAATTTGGAAATATCTAGGGGTTTCTTGTTGTTGTTTTTTTTGTTTTTAACATTCCCTTAGTCTTACTACTCCCTCCCCTAGTTACTGCACTAGCCCTTGTGGTTTTCCTTCCCTACACCAACACCTCTGAAATCACTCCTTTGCAAATAAAATCTTTCATTTATCCTAATTTCAGTGTGCCACCTCTTTCCTGTTAGGACACTGACTGAATCAGTCCATAAAGCACTTGGCCACATAAAAGGTTCTCAGTACATTTAGATCCCTCCCCTTCTTTCCCTAAGGATCTTTGGACTACGTGTTGAATGTCACTGGAAACTCCTGAGTTTCTTCAAGCAAGAGAATGATTTTATTTGTTTTGCTCTTTAGAAAGATGAATCTGATTGCAAACAAAAATGTCTTTCAGATGGGAGAGGAGAGAGTAACTTAGCCATGTGGCCCTGATCTGCCACTCTTCCTGGGGACTCCTAGGACACAGTGGGTGATTGGTATAGTGTGGAGAGGATTCGGAGATGTCTCCTGGTTCTGTGGCCTAAAAGAATGAGAGACAGCTACACTGTTAGTAGAAAATGGAATCAGGAGTAGGAGGAGAAAAAGAGGAAGTACAGGGCAAAAGATCTGAAAGAATTGATAAGGGCTCACTTCCCTTCTCTCACTTTCAACGTTTTTGTGAGAAGAGGAAAATGAGTCTGGGCATGATGGCTCACGCCTGTAATTCCAGCATCTTGGGAGGCTGAGGCAGGTGGATCACCTGAGGCCAGGAGTTCAAGACCAGCCTGGCCAACATGGCAAAACCCTGCCTCTACTAGAAATACAAAAAAAAATTAGCTAGGAGTGGTGTTGCATGTCTGTAATCCCAGCTACTTGGGAGGCTGAGGCACGAGAATCACTTGAACCTAGGAGGTGGAGGTTGCAGTGAGCCGAGATAGTGCCACTGCACTCCAGCCTGGGCAACAGAGCGAGACTCCATCTCAAAAAAAAAAAAAAAGAAGAGGGAAATGAGAGACAGGATGGAGGAAGAACAAGTAGACAACAGCAAATACAATGAATTGCTGTGAAGGGGTGCAGAGAGTAGGAAGAGGGGCATAGTCTTCTATCATTGCATGTGAATGTTTTCCCCTATTTCTATGTGCTAAAGTTGATTAAATTACACAGCCAACCCAGGCCTCTCTCCTGAGATGTTAGAGCTGTCAAAGCTCTAGTATGTAGCTGAAGGTCTCAAAGGTCTCAAAGATCTCTACTTAGAGGTCTCAAAGGAATCTTAAACACAAAACGTCCCACTCTAAATTCATCTCATATGCTCCTAAAGCTTGTCTACCTTCTGTGTTTCCAACTTAATCAACAGCACCAAATTCCATCTAGTGGCCCCAGCCAGAAACACAGGAACTCTTTTTGACACCCCACCCACCCTGTCCTGACATCTAGTTCCTTACTAAGTCTTATTTCTATCTCCTAAACATCTTTTAAACTCTTACTTCTCCCCATCCCTCCTTTTACCTCCTAGTTCTGGCCTCTAGAATCTCTCCACTTGGACCACTGCAATAGCCTCTAAGCAAT
Source organism: Pan paniscus (assembly GCF_029289425.2). NCBI lineage: Eukaryota > Metazoa > Chordata > Mammalia > Primates > Hominidae > Pan > Pan paniscus. The sequence goes on from NC_073262.2 coordinate 102,218,164, forward strand.
GACTTCACATAGTTCCTTACTAAATCTTATTTCTATCTCCTAAACATCTTTTAAACTCTTACTTCTCCCCATCCCTCCTTTTACCTCCTAGTTCTGGCCTCTAGAATCTCTCCACTTGGGCCACTGCAATAGCCTCTAAGCAATGACTTCACATAGTTCCTTTCCAATCCATTTTTCACTTGCTGTCAGAATGATCCATCTAAAAGGCAAATGGGAGTATTTCATTCCCTAGTGGAATGCTTCGAGGGCTTCCATTTGTCCTTAGCCTAAAGACCAAATTCCTTATTGTCAAGACTACATTCCGTGTTTACAGCCTCATGAAGCAATGAAAAGTGGAGCCTTTACTGACAGACTACTGGGTTCAAATCTTGGCTCTGCACTTCCTAGATGTGTGATCTTGCTGACTTAATTTCCTCATCTCTACAATGGGGATAACAATGGCACATACCTCAAAGGGTTGCTGTGAGATGCTCGGCTTGTTTATGTGCTCAGTCAGTTGGCTGTTACTGCATCTCCAGCTTTATTTCACCCTACCCTCCTTCCTTCTGCATGAGCTATTACCAAACTCTTTTATGCTTTCTCAATCAGCCCCTTGTGCATTCGGTTTCTTCTACCTACATATCTATTGCCTCTTCCTAACTCTTTTATTCTTTTTTTTTTTTTTTTTTTTTTTTTGAGATGGAGTCTCATTCTTTCGCCCAGGCTGGAGTGCAGTGGCGCGATCTCGGCTCACTGCAAGCTCCCCCTCCCAGGTTCATGCCATTCTCCTGCCTCAGCCTCCCAAGTAGCTGGGACTACAGGCGCCCACCACTGCGCCCAGCTAATTTTTTTGTATTTTTAGTAGAGACGGGGTTTCACCGTGTTAGCCAGGATGGTCTCGATCTCCTGACCTCGTGATCCGCCCGCCTCGGCCTCCCAAAGTGCTGGGATTACGGGCGTGAGCACCGCGCCCGACCAACACTTTTATTCTTTATTGGGAGCTTGTGTGGTTCCTACCCTGTCTCAGACTAAGAGCTCTGCTAGATGGTTCCCCTTTTCCTTCCCAGTTCATACTAGGCTCTTATTAAATAATTATTAGTGGAGTGAATGAAGAGCATTTATGATACTTTATGAGAACTGAGGTTTTTTTTTTTTTAATAGTTTCTCCAATGTAGGGCATAGTGTATATGAAAGTTATCTTGTTCACTGTTGAATGCTGGCATCCGGTAGAGAGAATGACACATAGTAGGGATTAGATTAAATAAATACGTGTTGAATACATTTGCCATCCTAGACAAGTACTGACTTTCAAAATCTACTTATACACTCAAATGGATCTATCATGAATCATAAAATACTGCAAATTTTGCCAATTTACATTAGAGGTTTTTTTTTTAATTTCGTGTTCTCTCCAAGTTTCTTACTCCTCAAATACTCATCCATTAATTATCATATGTGTTGGCTAATTTTGAACTCTAGGGCTTTATTTGCTTTATATCATGTGGCAAAATGTTTCTTGGTGAACTTTAAACCTTCTCTCTGATCCTGCCAATTTAGTAGATTATATCAGATATTTGCAGGAGTGCAAAAAGTTGCAAGTTAAAAAGCCATCAGTGTAACCATTTTAATATATAGTTTGAAGTAAAGAAAAATATCTCAATTATTCCTTTGTTTTTGAATCACTTTTATTAATGATAACACTGCTTTCTGAGTAAAGACCACCTTAACTCTTAAAAGACATCTTTTATTAAATTATATTAAAACACTGATTAATTGTAATCCAAATCCTCCATTATCCAGGGTTTACTTCTTGTTCTGTATTTGAGGAAACGAATCAAAAATCAAAGAAACAGGTCAGTGTTAGCTAAAACAACAACAAAGCCAACAAAACATTTTCAGCATACATACTGGGCACGTGTGTATTAAATGTAATTTTAAAAAATTACTTTTTAAAAAAGGGTGGTAATTTAGCCATATACTGAGTCACCAAAGATTTGATTCTTTCCCTCCATCCTAGCCAAAAGGGAGAAGAAGGGAGTCATCCACTTAGATTTTTCAGTAAGAAATGAAACGAAAAGGGTTGCTGGCTTGATCATGGGTTAAACAGAAAACTTGCTTTTACTTTAACTTCATGTATCTTGGTGAATTGGGCTTTTATTACATTTCTACTATTACCTTAAATGACATCTTAATGACCAAATGCTTTTGATTTACTTTAAGATAACTTTCATTGAAGAAACACTCAATATACGCTGAATAAATAAATGAATACACAAATAAACATATGTATTACACTGGATATGGCCCCTTTAGTAAGACATTTGTTTGACTCGAACCAATTCTGTAAATTTCATAAATGATAGTGAAGGTGACATTAGCTGACATTAAACCAAGATGTTTGGAAGACTGATAGAGAGGAAATAACTCAAAACTCTGAAAATAAAGCTGTTAAATATTACAAGCACAGCCATGCCTTGCTAAACTCATTTTTCAGGACAGAAAAGCAGATTGTGGAATTATTCACGCCAAAGTAATCCTTGCTTAATTTAATCATCGAACTAGGTTTCCTAATATGGATATTTTCTTAGACTTCAATTTGTTACATAGCTAACTTATTTTCTAATAGACTATGTTGGTAATAAGAAAATGAATTACATGCTGTTGGCAGAGTGATGATAACTTAGATCTGAATTTATCCCACACAAACTTGGTACCCCCTTTAAATTCAATAAGCTTGGGATACCTCAACAATCTATCACCTCTGGATGCCATTTATAAACAGATGGTAAGCCTCCACACCCGTGTGCTGCAGAGAGCACAGGCCAAAGTACTTTTATTCAGGAATCTTCCGTGGCATCATCAGGAAGAACACACAGCCCAGCCAATTTTGAACAAAGACCATTCAGCTTCCTGTTTTAGGACCTTCTAAATCCTTAAATCCCATTGGCTTAGCACAGGCAAAACCTAACACCGCAGTAAATGTCATACTCCACCCAGGAGAGGGCAGCGACACTCACAACAAGCCAACATTACACCAGGGCTTGGAATGATTGAATAGAAAAACAGTAGAGAGGTCCAGGCTGCAGTGAGCCATGATCTTGCCACTGGACTCCAGCCTGGGCAACAGAGTGAGACCATGACTCAAAAACAAACAAACAAACAAAAATGAATTAGGAAAGAGAGAAAGAAGGAAGGAAGGAAGGAAGGAAGGAAGGAAGGAAGGAAGGAAGGAAGGAAGGAAGGCAAAAGAAAGAAAAAAGGAAAGAAAGAAAGAGAAAGAAAGAAAGAAGGAAAGAAAAGAAAAGAAAGGAAACCGAGTGTCTGATGGTTGAAAGATCATTTGTCTTTCATTCTTCACTGTCTCCAAGCATGAACCAGGAGAAATTTAAACGCAAGAAAAGCAACAATCACTATTTCATCAACTCTCTCTCACAGCAGGGAGTTATTCAAAAATAATAATGCCTTTATATGATAGGAAACCTAATTATTAAGAGCATTAAACACTAGAAGATTGCCACCCTTCGTACTGGCTGCAGATCGTTTGTCTTACTTGTCAAACACAAGTTCGTTTTTGACACTGATTTCTTAAATTTCCGCTGACTTGGCAATCTGCAGCCACTTCTCACAAGCTCTGTAATATCTTAAAGACTTCACAGCTAAGCAGTTAGAAAGGATTTGGGGTTTAATTCAGCTCACTGACCTGTTTAAGAGAATAACGGAAATAAAACAATTTTCAGCTAAAGGCCTGAGAAGGCCTCTCTCTTCTGAAAGAGTCTTTGTATCAATGCCATGAATCAAATGGTTTGTCTAAGTGGTTATTCTGCACCACCAGTGAAGGCCCAGCAATGTGGCAGTGAATCACATTTAATAACTTGTGGTTAGCTGTCATGAACACTTAATTTGATGTTGAACACAAACCCTGCAGGGGCAGAAGGGAGCTGGGGAGGGGAGAGGTGGGTGAGGTGTGGGGGGCAGAGAGAGTTAAGATCCACTTGAGATCCTGCGGTTCCCTTCACCCCTTGAATCTTGAGGGACGGATGTGGGATCCTGTCTGCTGGTGTTTCTGCTGCTTTTTTTGCAGCACGGCGTTAGACAGAATTCGCTTTCTTGGCGTTTATCGTCTCCCCCACTTCAAGCCTTCCTGGGATCCATTCACCCTCATAATGAAGGCTCGCCCAGTGTTAGAAGAACACTGCAGTCTTTTCCAGAGTGCTAGTGGAGGGCTGTCAGGCCGGCTAGAAGAATTCAAAGCGTTCAGGGAACCCACAAAAGATTTCTTGCAGCCTTTTAGCTGCCTGGCAGGCAGTAGAAACCCCTCTTGTGTCAACTGCTAAATACTGCTGTCCCTGTGTCCTAAACGGAATGCGTCAAAACTCGGGAATCCCGCAGCTTCACATGTCGGCCATGTGCGCTGGCGGCAGCGGGCTCCGGCCGCTTCAGACGTTTTAATTTGTCACTCGGGAAAGCAGATGTGTCAGGGAGTTGGAGAACTTGGGAGGTGACCACAGCGAACTGCCTGAGGGGCCTACCCCACCGGGACCGCTGATGAGCCTCCTCCGTGGGGCCAGCCCAGTGCTGGGAGCGGAGGGAGGGAGCAGCAATTTGGTGGCTGTGATTGGAGACAAGGCCGCCTCCCACCGCGCCTCCCGGGAGCCCCCGGCGCGCACCCCGCCCGCTCGCGGCCGCGGCCGGTCCCTTTAGTCCCCCTTGCCGCGCTACGCGCACGCCCTGCCCTGCGCTGAGCAATGGCAACCTCGAAAGCACGTTCCAAACACTTTCTCCTTAGTCCTCAGGCCTCTCTCACTGGTTCGTTGAGCTACACAGCTATTCTCCGAGATTGCTCTAAGTCGGTGTGAGAATCTTTTAAGTGTCCTTCGAAGGCTACTTTGCAGTGACGCGAGCCTGAGGCATAGGTCCCGATCATTTCAATTTGGTCAATAGAGGAAAAACAAAATGGAATTTGACATTAAAAAAAAAAAAAACTCAGTAGTCCTGTTTTCAAAGTGTAAATGGGATGAATTTTAAAGCAAAGCAAACTTTAATACATTCAAATAAACACTAAATTGTAACACCTCTGAAAGCATTAATCACTCCCCTTGGTGTGTCAAGAACTTGGTGTAATTAGAGACCTCCTCTGACTCCCCTCAAACTCCTCACTCTCATCCATCCCCATCCACCCCTCCTCACCCTCTAGACGCCAAGTGCATTGCCTGCCTCAGTGCAACTGACAAATACATGCATTGAACCAAAATTCCTGCAAACTCAGCTGACAAGAAAACTGTGAAAATATAAATCTCTATTTTACATATTTTTATTGGTAGTAATAATAGAAACAATGTTTATATTTTTAAAAAATCCAAACCCGTGGGATAAAAGAAACAAGTCTACAGCTACCCAATGAAACACACACACACACACTTGAAACTTCTGTGTTCTAAAAATGTAACAGATTCAAATCAGACTTATGACACCAAGTTCCATGGAACAAACTAGTCCCCACAGTAAAATTAGAAAACCTGAACAAGATAATCAACATTAAAGACATAATCATAAATGTTTACTTTAGGAAGGACAATGAAGTAATCATACAAATAAGAGATTTTAAAAATGGAAAAGTCCTTAATGGAAGTTTCATTTACTTTATTTAAATCCAAGTGAATTTCATTTTAATTCATTTCAATTATTTATTAGTTTATTACATTATGGGAAACTGAGGCACAGGGAATTCAGCAACTTGCTGGAAGCCCATAGCTGGCTGGTTAATTAATGGCAGGTCAAAGATTAGAATTTAATTGTACATCTGTGAATTCTGCCTTTGCTGCCTTTCTCCAGCAGCATTGATTAGAATAGTAATCATTTATGACAATTTTATAGGATGGAAATAGAGGCAAATACAGGTAAAAATCACTAAGCAAATTGATAGCAGAAGGAGTGAGAGGAGTCTGAAGAGCTAAACTGTTCCACAAAAAACAATATTTCTTATTTTTAGAAGTGATTTTCTTAAACCATTTAAATTCTCAGAACATTATGGGTAGACCGAAAATATGCAGATAAACATATTAAAATATTTTAAAACTATTTCCTCCTTTACTTACTTTCCAAGACCTGCACTCAGATCTGTGCTTCCCTTGAAAGAATTCCAGAGCTTTCTCTTCCAGTCTGTAGGACTAAGCCTCCAACAGGGCCCTGGGATTACAAACTGAAGACTCAACAGAGAGCATAAGAATCCAGGATCTGAAGGCGCTCAGTGGAACACCTTGACGCTCAACTTAAAGTCTTCGAGATTTGGCCTCAGAAAGAAAGAAGCAAGTCCAGATGCCTTCAGGACCATACTTTCTCCAAAAACACGCTAAGTTTATTAATTTTCAGAGCTGTTAATTTGACACTTGCTTTCTTAGAGTTTACCTAAAAATACAGTGTGGGGGGAGGGGCAGGAAGAGGGGCAGGAAGACAAAACCGAAAACTAAAATGTTAAGGATTTTGACTCGGATGGCAAAAATCATGTCATTTATAACATTTCAGTCAACGGTCTTACTGCATGCCACATCTTCGTAGAAATCCTATTATCAAAGCCACCAGACACTATATTTGCTTCCTAATTATAGACCCTGAGCTAACAGTTGCTTTTTCTTCCCTATAATAACAACAGCACTTTGTATTTATCTAGCGCCTTTCTTCCAACAAGCTCAAAATGCTTTGCAGACATTAACTCATGAATCCCGGCTTCTGGTGAATGGGATCGGTGGTGCCTCTTAGTCTCTATGTTTTGTAGTTGGAGAAAACAAGCAACCGAGCAAGCAGCCAAAGACACAGAGAGGAACATGTTGAGGAGTTCAGCTCTAGGGCCTTGGAGTTGATAACAAAATGCTTCCTCTATGTTTGCTTCTACTTAGCCTCCTCTGGACTTAAACAAAGGAGAATTCTTGGGTCTGATGAAGGTTCCATTTTGGACATTTTTCTCTCTACCTTTGCTTCCTCATCAGGATTTGCAAACATCTTTGCACAGTTGTTTAACTACTAATTCTAATCCTGAGCTTAGCCATAAGGATTTTAATCACATCCATGATCCTTTCCCCACAAGCACCCCCTTGTGGGTGCTTAGGGCGCCAAAACAATGAAACAAAAGACAGGCCTTCACCAAGGAGGTTAGGGGTTGCCTTTTAGACAAATTTAGTTGGTGGCTTGGGATTTTTATACCTTACACTGTTATTGAAAGTTTCCAAATGGATTTTCTCGGTGGTCTCCTTTAAAATTAAACTAAAAATAAAATATAGGACTGTAAAATCTTGGCGTTAGAAAAATCTTGGAGGCCGTCTAGAATTCCTTCTCCGATACTGCTGACATACCATCATTCAGCTGTTGCCTGAACATTTCCAGTTTTCAAGAAATTCAAACAATAGCCCATGTATTTGTTTAATAACTCTCATTGATAGAAATGTCTTCATTATATAAAACTGAAGTCATCTGCCTTTCTAATGCCATTTCATTCATGCTAGTTCTGCCCTCAGAAGAACTCAGCTAATATCAAACACTTCCACAGTCACTTTGCAAAAATTTAAGGAAACTAATATTCCCTTTAAGTTTTCTCTTCTCTAAGGTAAATACTCTCAGTTTTTAATGGTTCTTCACATGAATATTTTCCAGAACCTCCCTCCTCCTACATGCCATTCTCTGATTGAGCTTCAGCTGTCAGTGTCCCTGAAACCTAGTTTTGTTCTGGCCAGCACAAATGATTGTGGAACCATATTCTCCATTATCTCGTCCTTTGTTTAGAAATGTAACTTAGGGTTTCATAAAATTTTGCTAGCCAGAACACACTTCTGGCCACTATTCAGTTGTAATACAACAAAACCCCTGGGTATTTTTCATCTTAACTGAGTGTAAGGTAGGTGCTATGCTTTGATTACTTCCAACCAAAACTCATGTTGAAACTTAATCCCCGATGTGGCAATATTGAGAGGTGGGACCTTTAAGTGATTGGATCATGAGGGCTCTGTGCTCATGAATGGATTAATCCATTCATTGGTTGATGGATTATTGGGTTAATGGATTAATGGTTTATCATGGAAGTAGGGTTGCTGGCTTTCTAAGAAAGGAAGAGACCTGAGCAAGCATCTTAGCACACTCGGCCCCCTTGCCATGTGATACACCTCAGGACTCTGTACAGAGTCCCTACTAGCAAGAAGGTTTTCACCAGATGGGCCCCCTCAACCTTGGATTTCCCAGCCTCCAGAACTGTAAGAAATACATTTTGTTTCTTATAAATTACTCAGTTTCAGCTGTTCCATTACAAGCAATTAAAAAAACAGACTAAGACAGCAGGCCTCCTTCATTTTATTCTTGCAGAGTTAAGTTTTGAATCATTGGTCCCCATTAAAATAGTTTCATTCGTTTCAGATATAGCATATTGAAATCTTTCTAAATTTGTATTTTGTATTAATTTTATTTTGCCATGATACCCTCTGCATATTTGAATCCTGAATAATTTGAAAAGCCTTTTTCCATGTTTTCAGTTGTTCACTAATTTACAAAAGATCCACTATGTATCTGGTGTTTTTCTAGGAAAGAGGAATACAAAAATGAATAAGATCTTTGTCTTCAAAGCATTCGCCATCTAGAGAGACACAGAGATGAGGAGCCCAAGAGATGAAACTGGAGAGGTAGGTAGGATCAGCTGGTTTGATTGCCGTTACTTACCCCATTAAGGAGATTAAACTAGGGGACTTTCAAGCAAGTGGAATAACCTGATCAGCTGTTTATGTTAGCAGAACATCTCCAGCAGCAGCTGGGATGATGAAGCATCTTCTCTTGGCAAAGAAGAACACCAAAATGAGAGAGGCCAGTTAGGAGGCTACTGCAATATTTCAGGTAAGAGTTAATAAGGACTGAAGTACAGCAAGGATAATAGGAGTGAAGAGGAGACAGAATTCAGAATTTTTCAGAGGTGGAATAAGTAAGACTATATGACCAATTAAATATAAAGAGCGAATAAGTATGAGCTGAGAGGAGTGAAAAAAAACAAACAAAAATTATATAAAGAGTAAGGAAGAGAACAGGGTACTCTGGGGATTTCATCTTCGATAAATGGTGTTAGTCATAGAGGGTAGAAAACTTGAGAGAAAAGAAATTACTCTAAGGAAGGACATCTGGAATTGAAAGCTATTAGTTTGCAATTTTCTCGAATATTTCTCAGTAGACAGAATCCTAAGAAAATGGAAGGTTGAATTATTCCAAAGGGGGAATATTTCTAGATTGAGAGCAACAGAAAAACTGAGGCGTATGCTGGAGTGTGTGTGAATGCCACCCCAGTCACTAGATGCAGCTGAGGAGGCTGGTATATTGTGGGAGCAATGAAGGGCTGAAGCATTGGAAATAGGAAAGCAGGTTTGGTGGGAATTCAGGAATGGAAAAGGCCAGAGCATAGGAGATTGTGCTAGCCACCTAGATCAATGAAGAAAATGTTGAATTGAAGCTCCCAACAGCACATTCTCCAGAACATCTTTTCCAGGTTAACCTCGATTTATTAATTGACACCAGTTCTGATTACACTTCACAATCATCAAGGTAACATTTCCTCATCTTGTCCACAAGATAACCAATCATGTGAGCCTTTATCAAACACCTTACTCATAACTACTCATTATGTCAAGAATATTCTACTCAATAACCTGATTTATTTTTTTTTAATTTTACTTAATCTTATTTTATTTGAAGTTCCAGGGTACATGGGCAGGATGTGCAGGTTTGTTACATAGGTAAACATGTCCAATGGTGGTTTGCTGCACCTATCAACCCATCACCTAGGTATTAAGCCCCACATGGATTAGCTATTTATCCTGATGCTCTCCCTCCCCCAACCCCCACCCCCAGTAACCCAATTTAAAAGTGAAAGGTTCTTTGTGATCCTATGTTAGTACCTAGTAATTACTGCATTTTCTTTTCTTTTCTTTTCTTTCTTTCTTCTTCTTCTTTTTTTTTTTTTTTTTTTTTTTTTTTTTTTTTTTTTTGAGGCAAAGTCTCACTCTGTTACCCAGGCTGCTGGAGTGCAGTGGTGTGATTTCGGATCACTGCTGCCCCCACCTTTTGGATTCAAGCAATTCTCCTGCCTCAGCCTCCCAAGCAGCTGGGACTACAGGTACACCACCACGACCAGCTGATTTTTTTGTTTGTTTAGTAGAGATTTCACCATGTTGGCCAGGCTGGTCTTGAATTCCTCAAGTGATCTGCCTGCCTCGGGCCTCTCAAAGTGCTGGGATTACAGGCATGAACCATTGTGCCTGGCCTCACTGCACTTTTTTCTAGTATTTGTCTCTTTGATTATCCATTCTTGAAACTAGGAAGCAATTAACAATCAAATTTATCATTCTACATTTTTCCCTTTTCCGAAAATCAGGAAAACATTTTTCCAGCTCCATTACCCAAGCAATTTCCCCATTCTTTATAGTTTCTCAAAAATCTACAAGTGTTTATGAGATCACATCATGAAATGTTACTTAAAGTTCCGGGTTATGCCTTGCCTTAGACCAGAGATGTGAATATATTGAAATTAGTACATTCTGCTCTGTCCTCTCTATTTTCTTAACCAAGGTTGCTCTACTCTTTCTTTTTGGAAGAGATTATTTTCCTTGCTAGACTAGATAGATTCAACACAGGAGTTGAGAACTTAAGCTTCCTATATGTCACTTTCTATGCCATAAAACTTCCTAGCTTTTTGTTGTTTCTTTTCCTTTTGGAAACATAGCTGGAATAGTGTTTGTTTGTTTGCAAGCTTCACTTCCTTAAGGATTTTAGCTTTTTCTAGATCGATTATTTGAATTCACGCTATTCTATAGTATATATCCTTGAGAAGTGTCTTAGGACAGGTTTCTCAGAATCGAATCCTGAGACAAGGGTGTGTATGCAAGAGATTTATTAAGGAAGTGAACCCAGGAAAATCCTGTAAGGGAATGAAGAAAGTAAGACAGCAAAAAGAAAGAAACGAAGCAAGGATGGGATCCAAGCAAAAGTCAACCTCAGCCCAGCCCTGTAGGAAAACTCTAGAGTTAAATTATGCCTCAGGTTTTTTCCTAGTTGAAGCCAGAAACCTGGGCTTTCATACTCTGCACCAGTGGATCATTGGCTGGGGGAACAGGGCAGGGAAAGGGGTGGAAGATGTGTCTGTGAGAGCTTAAACTGCCCGGTCCCTCTGGCTCTCGGGGGGTGTGTGTGTGTGTGTGTGTGCGCGTGCGTGCGTATATGTGTGTGTGTGTGAGCAGCTGCAGTAGTCCAACTGCAGTCTTCTGAAGGTTTTTGCAGGTATTGGCTGGTAGACGCAAAGGCATATACAGAAACTGAAAAAGGAATCTGGGGGATTTGTTTCAATAGTATGTTGAATACTGACAGTGTTCATATACTGTTGATATATGACAATATATCAAATATGGCATATATTCTATTTTTATATTTTTAAAATACTTTTATTTTAAATCTGAGCCCATCAAAGACTTACTTGTGCAATCAGGTTTGTTTCCAAAATGCCTCCCTTTTTTTTTTTTTTTTTTTCTTTTTTTTGAGACGGAGTCTCGCTCTGTCGCCCAGGCGGGAGTGCAGTGGCGCAATCTGGGCTCACTGTAAGCTCCGCCTCCCGGGTTCACGCCATTCTCCTGCCTCAGCCTCCCACCTAGCTGGGACTACAGGCGCCCGCCATCACGCCCGGCTAATTTTTTTGTATTTTTAGTAGAGACGGGGTTTCACCGTGTTAGCCAGGATGGTCTCGATCTCCTGACCTCGTGATCTGCCGCCTCGGCCTCCCAGACTGCTGGGATTACAGGCGTGAGCCACCGCGCCCGGCAATGCCTCTCTTTTTTAATGACAGGATCATTTGTGTCTGTATTGTGAGAATTCCATTTTTACAACTCACTGTTTTTCCTGAATTGTCTCCTCCTGTTCAGCCTTACCCTCACCCCCACTCCACCCAAGTACATTCTTGAGTCCTCTCCTCTCCATCAGTACCCACCCACCACATGTACACATCCACATTTACTTAAAAAGTCACCCATTTCTGTCCTTTTGACCTCCAAAACATGCCTCAATTCCATGCACTTCTTTCCAGTTTTTACTGCCTAGCATGAGTCATCATCACCTCTTGCTTCAGAACTCTTCTCCAGACATTCACATTTGTACCCTGTAATCCATTTTCTACACAGTAGCTGGAATAATCTTCTCAAAGCACCAGGCAGGCCATATCATCCATGCTGAAACATTCCATGGCTCTTAGAATGAAATTCCACTCCTTCCCATGGCTTACAAATCTGCTGCCTGCAACTCTGGTCTCATCTTCAGCCCCTTTTACCCTTGTTAACTGCACTTCTGCTGCATATTCCTGTATTTCTGTTTCTCTTCCTGACCTCAGTGACTTCCTCCATGATGTTTCTTTGTCTGGAATGTTCTCCCTTCCACCCTACTTGGTTACCTCCTATTGATCCTGCAGATCCCAAGGTCTTTCCCTGACCTAGGTAACGGTGGTTGTGATGCCCTGTGCCACCTCAGGACTCTGCAGAGAATCCCCAACAGCAAGAGGGCCCTCACCCCCATCCTGTTATTTCCTCTTATCATATGCCAGTACAATGGAAAGAGAAGCTACAACAAGGCTACTATTTTCCTAGATAGCATTTTTCACAGTTTGTAATTAAATACTTATTTATGTTGTAATTTCTTGTATCTGTCTCCCCCATTAGACTGTAAGATTCATAAGGGAAAGGAATAAATCTATTTCATTTGTTGGTGTATAGCCAATAATAGTTGTTGAATTATAAGTTTCTTCCTTTTTTTTTAGAGACAGAATCTTGCTCTGTCATCCAGGCTGGAATGCATTGGTGCACTAATGGAACACTGCAGCCTTGACCTCCCAGGCCAAGTGATCCTCCTACCTCAGCCTTCTCAGTAACTGTGACCACAGGCGTATGCCACCATGGCCAGCTAATTTTTAAACGTTTTTCTAAAGATGGGGTCTCACTATGTTGCCAGGCTTGTCTTCAACTCCTGGGCTCAAGTGATTCTCCCATCTCAGCCTCCCGAAGTGTTAGGATTATTGCATGAGCCACCGTGCTCAGCCAAATAATGTTTCTATTTTAAAATTTGTCTCAAAATTTGTCCTCCTATGTCTAGGACACAAATCTGAGTTGCAAAGCAGTAGCTTTCATCTATAAAATGTCCATCACAAACTGAAGACAAGCTATGATAAGGCTGCAGTCAGGCTCTCATAAAGAGCTGAATCAGGCTTTCTCCTCACTTTGGGAGGTTCCTGTCGCTAAAAAGTTCTTCAGACTTAAAATCCTCCCGAAAGAGCCCTTGCACAGAATGAGTTGGCAAACATTTACTATAAAGGCTCAGAAGGTAAATATTGTACACTTTGTGGGCCATGTAATCTCTGTCAAAACTACTCAATTCTACTGTACTAACATAAAAACAATTACAGACATAATGGTTGTAACTGTGTTCCAATAAAACTTTATTTATAAAAACATTCAGTGGCCATAATTTGCCAACCCCTGACATGGAGGCATAGTGCCTTAGTCTGTTTTCTTTTGCTACAACTGAATACCTGAGACTGGGTAATTTATAAAGAAAAGAAATATATTTTTTACAGTTCTGGAGGCTAGGAAGTCCAAAGATGAGGGGCTGCATCTGGTGAGGACCTTCTTGCTGGTGAGGACTCTATGCAGAGTGCTGTGGTAGTGTGGGGCATCATAAGACAAGGGAGCACACTGAGAGCCAACCTGGCTTTTATAACAGGTCCACTCTCATGATCACTAACCCTCTCTTATGATAAACCATTAATCTATTCTTAAGGACAGAGCTCTCATGATCCAATCACCTCCCAAAAGTCCCACCTCTCAACACTGCTGCATTGAGGCCTAAGCTTCCAACACATATACTTTTGGGGAACACATTCAAACCATAGAAGTTAGTGAAAACAAGGGACTCACACTCATGGTAAGCAAACTTTGGCTGCCTGTAAAACACTCCTGACAGTGATCAAGGTAAGGAAGACAACTGCTTTGTTCACAAATGTCAAGTTGAAGTAAGCTGTGGAGTACAGCAATTAGAACTCCACCAGCCCAGGGATTTCTGCCTGTTTTTTCCCTTGATATATCTGTTCCAAACACAAGAACAGTGCCTGATCCCTACTAGCCACTTGATAAATATTTGTGGAAGGAGCACTGTTGCTTTAAGGTAGAGAAATCTTTATGCTGTCAACAAGATCATCTCTATCTATCATACATTCCGCAAGGAAGGGCCTTGTTCCTGGTGGGTGCTTTCTGGTGGATGTTAACATGCTACACAAAAATATTCATACTTCAAGATCACTCCCAAGACCTGCTGTCTGTTTTCTGACTTTCCAATCTTTCTCCTTCCAACACCCTGACCAACCAGCCATTTTCTTCTACTCATAAATCCATATGTATATTGTTTTCATTTCAGGCCACTTCTGTTTCCACATTAAGTAGATGATTCAGCTATAAGTATGATCTGCAAGAGAGGCACCATTGTGACATGAACCATGACAAAGGGGTCTATACTACCTACTTGTGCCCCATCCCAGATGTGCCACTTCCATTTTTACAATGGATTGCTGCAGGGCTCACTTAATTAATATGATTTGATGATTCTGAAAGAATCCAGCTCCTTGATAGGTGGTTCTGGCTGCATGCTCACTTATACTGTGGGCAGACTTTTTATGCCTAATATTACACTGGTAGCCGTTTTGTGAAAAGTATATAGTTCTCCACTACAGACAGTGTGGCTCTGGTCAGCTGCCGATGTTGCGATTCCCCTTTTGGAGCCTGTCACAACCTCTACACAATATCTTTTCCCACCACACTTACCTCTAATACCAATGGTCTAGTAGATCATATGTTTCAAGAAGCAGGGCTGCTTGTACTGTCATATGAGCCTTCTGCAAAGCCATTTCTTTTTCATAGCTAGAAGACTTCCCTATCACTCAGTAAATGAGTTAGAGCAATATTCTCAAATGCAAAAGATGCTTCCTTCAAAATTCAAAGAACCCTACCAGGCATTATGGTCCTTTTTTAATAATCAGAGATACAAAACAAAATAATTTGTCCTTTGTTTTGAGTGGGGATGTTGTCAAAAATCCCAGATCATGGGACCCCTAAAAACTTTATAGGCTCCTAAATCTTCGTTGGATTTATCACCCACCCTCTGGAGTGCATGTTACCAATGCCTCCAGCACACTTGCCTCTACTTGCTTATCTGGTTCAATTAATAGGATGTCATCAATAGTGAACCAAGATGATGTTCTGTAGAATGTATAGATGTTCCAGTCCTATAGGGTAATGGAACCTAAGAGATTGAACATAGCTCTGGCACAAGATCATAAATGTATATTGTTGCTTTCTCATGTGAACTCGAATTGTTTCTAGTCTTTCTTTCTAAGAGGAATGGGAAAGATTACATTCACCAAGGCCGGGCGCAGTGGCTCACACCTGTAATCCCAGCACTTTGGAAGGCCAAGGTGGGTGGATCACCTGAGGTCAGAAGTTCGAGACGACCCTGACCAACATGGAGAAACCCCTGCCTCTACTAAAAATACAAAATTAACCGGACACTGTGGCTCATGCCTGTAATCCCAGCTACTCAGGAGGCTGAGGCAGGAGAATCGCTTGAACCCCGGAGGTGGAGGTTGCAGTGAGCTGAAATTGTGACATTGCACTCCAGCCTGGGCAACAAGAGAAAAACTCCATCTCAAAAAAAAAAAAAAGATTACATTCACCAGGTCAGTGAATGGATGCTGTGTACTTGAGCATGCACCATGCTAATCTGCTATAGCAAACAAACCATAATTAGTATGGTAGCAATAAATAGGGTTACTGTATGGTTCAGTTTGCGTAGTCTATTATCATTCTTTAGGATTGACTTTATTTTTTTGTAGAAGACACGTTGGTGAACTAAATAAGGATAAATTAGGAATTAATCGTTACTTCTTCTGAGTCTTTTAACTGTAGGTGTAACATTTATTCTCTATCTTTGACCCTTGGATGCATTATTGGTTTTCGTCTACCATCTTGGATGAGAAAGGATGGGAACAATTAAGGGCTGTTTCAGAGAATTTCACTTGCCTTATCCACTATGATGGCTCCTATCTTATTGGCCAAGGAATCAATGTTGAGTTCTGCCAACTCCCAAGTCTGTCCAATCCAAGTATACATTCAGGTACTGGCAAAATGACCACTGGGGGCATTCATGGACTCAGGGAACACACCATAGCCAAACCTGAGCCAGGACTTCATTTATTATGTAGCTCCCACTGTTCCTATTCTAAGAAGTCATGATGACAAATATCAACAAATATTAATTTTAATTCAAATTCTGTGTCCAATAGTCCTTGAAATATTTAGGTATTCACTGTCCTCCTGTGATGAGTTACTGGATTAAATGGCCATAGATAGTTTTGACAAAGCACAAGCAAATTATTACCAAATAATCTCACCATGATATCGGAGTCTTCCTGTTTATGGCCCAGGCTCCCCTTCATTCAAAAAGTTCTGAATCTGAAAATTGGCTCAGATTCAGAAACTGGGCACCTATTCTGCTCTAAGCCCTAATCAACCCTTAATTGCTGCTGACTATATAAATTGAACAATACTGTTGTTGACTGTCCAACTTATTCTAGAGATCTAGGCATCTTTATCGCTCTCTCTGCAGGTCAGGCACAATTCTTCTTGATGTGCTTTGAACTTGTACTCATTATGGCAGTCCCATCAACCTGGATGCTGACTGTTAAGTACCACTACTTGGCCTTCATTATTTTGAGATCCCATCATCTCCACATCTGCTAGGGGACTGAGTTCTGTAACAGCATCTCCTACATTTGTCCTGGTCTACAGAGGAAAGTTATCACTGAGTCTTTAAGGATGCTGAAGCTGTCTTCAGTATAGTCCTTATTACTTTAGTAAAGAGTGTTTTTTAATCCAACTTGTGGAACACAGTTGGCTGGTGCGTTTTTGGCTTCATAAAGTATATTTATCCCAGGATATCCTCTTTGAGCTTTTCTTTGAGCCTTTGATTCCATTTTTCACCATTTGCATGGCAGTTCTGCCCTTTCTTTTTCACTTACTATGGACCAACAATATATTGGCACTGCCTCCTGTGTATTTGCCCAAGATCACCCATATGATGGGAAGGTGCTCACATATTGATAAATTATCCTTTAGTCAGCTCTATATTCCAGTAAACCTTGATCCAGAGCCATCAAAAAGTCCAATATGTATTCTGTTGGTTCCTGGTTTCCTAGGTCATACAACTCTTTCGGTACCTAGTCCCTTTCCACCCTTCACAGGCCCAGCATATCCTCCATCAGGTTATGTTATGGTGTGTCCCTAATAACTGGTGAGCAGCCAAGAGTGGAATTGGGAGTAAATTCTAAAGGAGGGGCAAAGGGGAGAGAATGTGTTGTCCTGCAAAGCAGAGGACTTTGTGTTGTCTTCAAACAAGGGGGAGTGCTATCCTTTAATAGGGAAAAGTGGGTTACTTTTGCATATGCCAAGGGTCTAAGAGGACCTGGGATTTCAAGGTTCTTTAGTGCACTGACCCAGATATCCCCATCCAGGTCCTAGAGTCCCACTTCTTCCTAACTAGGACTCTGCTGGGGGGATTGACAATTTAAATTTCTCTCTGGTGCTCAGCTACTCTTATAATTAAGTCCTAGGCCTGATCCTCAACTATTTCTGCTCTGTGGCTGCAGGAGATGATTGTCCTTTCATGTGCTTCTGGGGAGGCTTCTGAATTTCACACTCTCCCTTACACTGGTCATGAATTACCCTCACCTTTTCATTGTCTATTTCCAATGCATTGATCACACTCAACAAGAGCAATCTAATTCCCTTGTCTTTATAATTACTCCTTTCTGAATTTCTCAAACATCTGAGATGTTGCACCTGCCAGTGCTTTCCTTTCCCTTCTACTTCATCCCAGTTCTCTGTCAGATAAAGTTTTAACAATTGCCCGGCTACAAAATGCTAGAGACTGTTCATATTCCATCTATTTACCAAGGATGAGAACCTCATTGCCAGCCAACTAGCAGATGACCTACTTCCAAAAATTAGAGACTTCACTAAGGATACTTGTAGGAACAATATGTATGGGGGAGGTTGTATAAGGAACAAGATTAAGCAGTGGGAAAGGTTGAACTGCAACAGAGTCTTCAGTCCATCCTCTGGGGAATCTCTGGAGCTGGGACAGCCCTGCACAGGTGTTTTGAATTGAGGTGAGGGGGGCCTCATCTTTGTCGCCTCCTTCTTGACAAAGACCTCATTGGATATGGGCTGCCCTTGTGGCAGGGACATACACTAGTGTGAGGCAGCACCTTTCGGGCTCAGGGCAATTCCTGGGGAAGAACTCACTGTCAGCCATCAACAGGCAAGAATCCTGGCAGCTGGGAGAACAGGAACCTCAGTCCTGAAGGTGAAGGTGGAGAGAGAAATCTGGGGTGTATCTCACCACTGCATTTACCAATGCTGTTCTAAAAATTTAATCAGAACATGAATGTGGAAGGACTTCAGTTTATTTTCAACACTTTATAAATCCAAGGGTTTGTTTTGTTTTTTTGAGACAGAGTCTCCCTCTGTTACCCAGGCTGGAGTGCAGTGACACACTCACGACTCAGTGAAGCTCAACTGCCTGGGCTTAAGTGATCCTCCCACCTCAGTCTCCTGAGTAGCTGGGTCTACAGCTGCGTACTACCATGCCTGGCTAATTTTTGCATTTTTTTGCAAGATATTCTCATAACCTCACAATTTTGACTTGGGTTGGCCCAGGCACAGAATCAGCTGCCATAGTCAGTAAGAGAAGATGTCTTAGTGAGGTCAGACTCTCCCATGTGTTAACTAAGTTACCGACTTTTTAACTGCCCATTATATTCTAAGATTCCAGATTCTGGGTTGGTTTTAGACAATCCCTAATGGAGCATCATTTTGAAAATGAAGGGTCCACAATTGATTCCATTTTTTTGTCCAAGATTTTCGTTGGTGAACAGTTTGGAACATCTGAAGGGTTAAATGTAGTATCATTACAAAGTTGAAACAGAACCATAAGTTTAATATTATTTTAAGGCTCAAGTGATTTAACATGACATCAAGCTTGAGTTAACATTCTACATGGTTGTGGAGATATTAGGGTTTAAACAGATGTCAGCAATTTTTTTTATAAAACGGAAATTGAGTTATACAGATGGTGAAGACTAAGGAGTTCAAAGTGGCTGTGCGTAGTATAAAAATGTACACTAAATTAAAAAGTAATCATCTTTATATTTCAAGTTTGAAGATTCTGTTTTTAGTGATGAGGATAATTTTCAAGCCAATCAAACAGAAATCTATTTACCTTTTACTTCCATATTATACATTTTTTCTGCTACATTTTCTAATTATGTAAGGTATTTATGCAGTAATATAGGACTTCACTCTCTCTCAACTCTCACCCTTGTTATACCTACCTTTTCTATTGGCATAATATTGTTCAATCTGCTTCATCATAGTTTCCATAGCAACAGGCCATGATGTCATAAAAATCATCGCCTTATAGATTTTTATTATTTTCTATATACAGTTGGGCCTCTTTTAGAAGGTTGTAATTTTTATGCATTTAATAGAAATGTGGCCAGGCACGGTGGCTCATGCCTGTAATCCCAACACTTTGGGAGGCTGAGGTGGGCGGATTGCCTGAGCTCAGGAGTTCGAGACCAGCCTGGGCAACACGGTGAAACCCTGTGTCTACTAAAATACAAAAAATTACCCAGGCATGGTGGCATGCACCTGTAGTCCCAGCCACTCGGAAGGCTGAGGCAGGAGAATTGCTTAAACCCGGGAAGCAAAGGTTGCCGTGAGCCAAGATCACGCCACTGCACCCCAACATGGGTGACAGAGCGAGACTCCAACTCAAAAAAAAAAATGTTCTTGCCAATTAAGAAAAAGGTTTTAAGGTTGTGAGGAAATAGGTATGTGAGTTTCACTCATCATCACCAGTTCTTTTAGTTATGTCACTTGGACTCAAAAGTACATTTTCCATAAAAAATGAAACAAAATCCATATTTTTAAATGGAGAAATGTAAAAAGATGTGATCTACAAAATTATTACTTCTTGTTTTCTGCCAAACAGCCAGATTTGTTTTTCAAATGTATAATTAATTCTAATTAATCTTGTGTTCTTGAAACACTAACTGCTGGAGAAGTTTGAGAAAATACACCAGTATGCCTGTCTATACCATTCTGTAGACTAAAAGCGCTGTTCAGAAGAGATATATCTGCCACAGGAATCTCATGTGAACAGAGAGGAGAGTTGTGAGACTGGAAAGGATGAGGAATCTTCTCTGATGCATTGTGGATGGCCTGTGGGCATAGGGCCTCTCCTTTTAGGTTTATGTTGGTTTCTAGCCTTAGTGCCTAAGACCTCAGAGAAAAAGGTATTCTTTCTTTTCTTTCTTTCTTTTCTTTGAGACAGAATTTTGCTCTTGTTGCCCAGGCTGGAGTCCAATGGCACGACCTCAGCTCACTGTAACCTCTGCCTCCCAGGTTCAAGGGATTCTCCTGCCTCAGCCTCTGGAGTAGCTGGGATTACAGGTGCACACCACTATGCCTGGCTAATTTTTTGTATTTTTAGTAGAGACGGTGTTTCCCCATGTTGGCCAGGCTGGTCTTGAACTCCTGACCTCAGGTGATCCACTTGCTTCAGCCTGCCAAAGTGCTGGGATTACAGGCATGAGCCACCGCACCCAGCCAGGAAAAGAATATTCTAATGACAAGCCACAGATGCTCCTGGAGAATACCTATCTATTTCTAGCAAGAGGAATTTGGGGTCTCAGAGATCTTTGCATAAAGACTGTCACTGACTTCCCAATCATCTCACTTTCAGATGCCATAATTTTCATTTACAGCTAACTGCCCAGTGCTATACTTAGCATCCGCTTTCAAGTAGAGTCAAGAAGGACTTTAAGAGTTGTGAAGGAGTTGAGGTCATCTTTGGTGAGTTCTTCTTTTGGCATCTCCCAAAGGGACCACAACCCCATCTCACTCCACCAATCTCTGCCCCCACTTAGTACCACCTCATTCTCTTTGGAGAAAATTGTTAGTTGCTTACCACCAGGTATCTTCCCTTAACCATGAAAAACAGGTGACCTTGTTTCCCTTCTTCCATCTTCTTTTGAAAATCGCCAAAATGAACCCTATCCTTTAAAAAAAAATGAGAGCTAGACTAACTGTTCTACTTTGCTTTCATCACCTCAACAACCACACTAAGTCATCTTTTGTTTAGCTCTGTCTAGTATCTCTATTCCTTAGGATGACCCTATAAGTTGAGTTTTAGTACAACTTTCTGATGAAAATCGAGGCTCAGAAAGATTAAGTAACTTGCTTAATGTGTCAAAGCTAATAAATGACAACTCTCAGATTAGACGAGATTCTGTATGTCCTCCAGCACTGCCCTCTTCCCACTATAACACGTTGTCTCCTGAAATGAAAAGGGGATTCTTCTCCATTAAAGACATGGCTGTCATGAAAGTCTGTGACTAGGTGGCAAGTGTTGATTTCAGCCTCAGTCCCTGCAGAACCCTAATAGTGGCAACATCAAGCTAGGTAGAAAGGGAGAAGACAGTGTTATAAACAAGTGAAGTCAGATATCTCTGAGTAGCTGTGCAGAGAGTAGAATTTCTCAAATAATATTGCTGCTGCCAGTGCCTCCAAAACCTAGGGCTGTGACTGACTTTTAACCCAATAAGTGGGTTTACTCAAGAACAGACTAGGATTCTCCTGGATGTCCAGGACATGCCTCTGGATGGTGGTCAGTCACTTCATCCTGAACAGTAGAATTAGATCCCAGAACCTCTGAATATTCTGGCTCCTGATCCTAATAACAACAGGACTGACAAAGGTAGTGAATGAATCCTAATGCCTCATCACTAAGATCTCTAGATTTCCCACACAGACAACATTAGGTCAGAATAAACTATTAAAATCTCTTATCTTTTTCAAGCCTTTTGTTGCTGGGATCAGTGGTGCCTGAACATTGAGAGTTTCTGGAAACTCATTCCATTCGGCTTGCTAAGCAGCAGGTATCTGTTTTATATATGAGTATCTTACTGCCATTTTAGCCTTTATATTAAACCTATTTTGAAAGCATAGCCTGAAGCCATTCCTGCCATTGGCTTTCTTCTCTTTGCTCTTTCTTTGAGTTATGAACTGAGCACATCAATAGCACTCTGAAAGCTTTGATGCTTCTTTGGCAATGACTTCAGTCCTGTTGCATTTACCACAGAACTGTAGTTACTGTCTTATGTGGAGAAGCATATTTGTGGTTGATAAAATGCTAGTTCAATAGTGGGGGCAGGGAGTGAATTGATTATATTGAGCATTTTTATAACTGTCACTTTTCTAAAAGACAAAAGAGAGTAATTTTGGTTTCTTTCTCTATTCCACATATACACTGATTTTTAATTACAATCAAACATTATTAAAGGAAATCCAAGTGAAACCAGGGGGAAAATTATAACTATGGTTTAGTACATAGGATTTCATTTGATCCAGGGTGGGAGGAGGCTGGCAGGCACTTTCAAGCTTTTAGATTTGTGCAATATTTGATTATGTATACAATTACTCTAAAGGTATTTTACTCAGTATAATTACATGGAGAATAATACATGGTATGTAAGTTAGTGCAATCCTCTTCTGTAGTCTGATTTCTGAGAAATGAGAATCCTACTTTCCTCTGCCTATAAGCAGTGGGCTTAATTCTCCCATATCCTCCTTTTCTATCCTAAAGACAGTTGAACAACTTTGCCCTTGTAAATCACCGTCTTTATTTTCATTTTATTTTATTTTATTTTTTTGAGACGGAGTCTCACTCTGTCACCCAGGCTGGAGTGCAGTGGCACGATCTCGGCTCACTGCAACCTCCGTCTCCCGGGTTCAAGCGATTCTCCTGCCTCAGCCTCCTGAGTAGCTGGGACTACAGGTGAGCGCCACCATGCCCGGCTAATTTTTTGTATTTTTAGTAGAGACGGGGTTTCACCATATTGGCCAGGCTGGTCTCGAACTCTTGACCTCATGATCTGCCCACCCCAGCCTCCCAAAGTGCTGGGATTACAGGCATGAGCCACCGCGCCCGGCCAACTCGCTGTCCTTCTACCAAGAGAGACAATGTGATGATAGCGTTTATGTGCAGGGACTCAATGATATATAAAATATGTTTCAAATCAAGGCGTACTCACTTCATACCCTTACTAGTCTGTGTGGCTAGGTATTTAATCTATCTCAGTTTCCTCAACTGTAAAATCATTATACACAGTATCTGCCTCATAAGATTGTCAGGAGGATCAAATGCAAAACTGAATACCAGTTGATTGGCATATAGTAAATAATAAATGTTAGCTGTCATTATTACCATGGTCATAAAAGTCTTTAGTGGAATCATGGTAACAGGCCAAATGTGTTTTAGGAGGCTCACTTGCCACAAGATAAGCCATTTGATGGATGTTAGAAAAATTCCTAGAGATGTTGGTTGCCCCTGGAAACAGCTTCTGCTTCTTCTGAATAACCCATGTGGTTCTAGACTGCAAGCCCTGGTGGGACAAATTGAGATCCTTAGCCATAGATGGCCATGTTCCCTTGATTAGCTACACAAATGAATCCAAAACTAGACTCAAGCTATAATTTTTACTTTATTACCTTTCTTTTGCAATTAGTTCTCCTTCTGAGGACTCCTCAACTATGGTGACAATGACAGCTGCTTTCAAGAAATATTTTTCAAAAATGGAATAATTTTAAGAAGCAGGGCGTGGTTGGAGAAGAAGAGGATTTGTAGTCTCTTGAGAGCTATGCTTTTGTTTCTCTATTTATGGTCTTAAAATTTGTTTCTCAATGTGTGGTTTTCTGAATCACTTAGAGGAAAAGTGTTTGTTACAAATGCAGATGCCAGAACCCCACCCCAGACTTCCAGGATCAGAATCTCTGGGGATGGCGATGGGCAGTCTCTGTCCTAACCAGATATCTAGATGATCCTCATGCACATCCAACTGTGAGAACCTCTGACACAGAATACAGTTGAATATATCAACATCACCTCTGATGTTATTTCAATTTCAAGCACTTCTGACTTTGTTTTGAGAAGGAAACAGATTATTAATACTTATACTTCTGTATTCCTTCCTTAATGAGCTAAGGGCCTTTCATTTTTATGCTTCTATAAAATGGGAGTTATGAAAGTTACCAAACTCTTTTTGATGGAAGAAAGAATAAATGTTTACTAAATGTTTGGGGCTCTCTGCTGAGAGGTAGCATGAATGTGCCAAGCACTATCATGGGAAAATATGTAGGTGGAGTTGACATAGGTATGCCACAAATCCCCATTTGCCATAATTTAAGAAAATAGGTACCAAAGTGGTGCCAGTGAATCTTATAGCTAAGCTACTGTTTTGGCTCTATAAAGGGAGGGCATGCTAAACCCACAGGGGGCTATAAAATATCAGCTGAGCATTGATGGAGCTTGGAGTCAAATAGAAACCTGTTCTCCTGTGAAAACATGCACATCTGTGGAATTGCATTGCTATAATCAGGGCACAACCAAATTCACAGATGTGCCCAATTTTCTGTTTCCTCTATATTTTACCAGTTTCACGGCACAGTGACAAATGAGGAAAGTACTAAGCTGATTTTGCATAGCATCTCATGGAAGTTGCTCACAAATCTCACTGGTGGGAATGAACCTCACAATTGTTAATAGTTAAGTGCTACATCTGTCTAATCCATCTCTGGGATACACTAAGCTCTCTGTTACTTTGCATACAGCAAATTGAAGAAATCCCATTATTCTAAGTCAAGTTTCAAAAAAAATATTTCCTTTAAAAAATCCTCCTCTCCCCAATGATTTTCTTTCTTCTATTTTCACATTTTCAAGTTCATGTGATTGATAATTATAAAATGGAACAAAAAAATCTGACTGAGGAAATCCGAAATGGTGAAATAAACTCCTGAGTCTTGTCTCTGTGTGTTTCTTACCATTTCCTAGCTCCTAAAACCCAGGAGGCTCTTAAAACTCCTCTACCAACATCTCCCCTCCATGAAAAAAGGAGGGTAAGAGTTTCATAATTTGGAAAAGAGAAAAAATACTGTATAGTATACCATACTACACCATAACGGACAATTGTGGGTTTGGGTTTTTGTTTTGTTTATTTTTTTGAGACAAGGTCTCACTCTGTCAACTAGACTAGAGTGCAACAGCCAGATTATAACTCATTGCAGCCTTGACCTCCTGGGCTTAGGCAATCCTCCCACCTCAACTTCCTGAGTAGCTGGGACTACAGGTGTGTGCCACCATGCTTGACTAATATTTTAATTTTTGTAGAGACAGGTCTCTCAATGTTGCCCAAGCTGGCCTCAAACTCCTGGCCTCAAACAATCCTCCCACTTGGCCTCCCAAATGCTGGGATTATAGGTGTGAGCCACTGCACCCAGCCAAATTGTGAGTTTTTTTTACCATGAGCACACACACACACATACACACACACACATACGTTTATTTATTTACTTCTTTGGTAACAAGACTCCAGTTTCCTTTTTAGGAAATCACCTGACCCCATAAAGAACAGTCTTGAGAGGTCTGCCATTAAGATGTCCCTGTTCCCCCAGCCAGTGAATGAGTGCCTGAGCCAAGGTAGACCAGACAGACTGCATTCCTGAGACTGAGTCTTGAGCACAGCATAGCAAGGACAGGTGGGTGCTTACTCTGTCTAGAGGCAGTGACTTGCCGATACTATTACTTCCTACTACCCAGAATCTGACTGCCCTGAGTCCTGAACTTTTCCCAATATGATTATTTGGTCTTACTTTTGTTTCTTTATCTCTTCCATGTCTTTCCCATTAATTTCTCTTTTCTTAACCTAGCCAAAGTTCTTCACTATTGTTTACAATCAGAGGTGTCAATCAAAATCTTTACCAATTGGCTCACCTGTGGGAGAAGGCATTCACCAGTTGGAACATGACCCTCTCCCAGGAGAATGGATGCTGGCCAGGGTGCTTGCCAGTAGGCTATTTGCAAACAAAGAGCTTTTACTGAAGATATTAGATCCCACTGTTCTGCTCATTTTAAGAATAATGATATTTTCACCTACACTAAGCTGTATCTATAACCATATGCTACAAATAAAAAATGATGATGTCAATGAAAGACAGTGAAAGAGATTTCTATCCAACCAAGTTAGGGTAAAAGGACTAGTAAGATAAAGGAAATAATATTGAATAACATGAGTGAAAAAGCTGCATAATGAGGAGGTTTGCATTAAAAATAGTTCTCAGATCCATAGAATCCTAGAGATTCTTTTGTAATGCCAAAAAACACAAGATCCATGACTTGAGAAAGATTGTCCTATGATGAAAAAAAGCACTAAGAATACAGGATTGGAGGAAGGTTTCCTCTATGGAGTTCAATAGTATTGATAAATTCCTCACTGACTTTTATACATGCCCCAAGAAATTAGAATGAAGTCACAACATCCCCACTGAAGTAATGGGATCCTGTGAAGGATCAACATCTCGTTTACTATAGAAGAAGGGAAAACTATATCACATTAAGTTATGATGCTGAAAGCTAACAACAGGCCTGGGTAGAAGTGTAGGTATTAAAAGAATGTGATCAAGGCCCAGTGTGGTGGCCCATGCCTGTAATCCCAGCACTTTGGGAGGCCGAGGTGGTTGGATTGCTTGAGGCCAAGAGTTCAAGACCAGCCTGGCCAACATGGCGAAATCTCGTCTCTACTAAAAATACAAAAATTATCCAGGCATGGTGGCATGCGCCTGTAGTCCCAGCTACTCAGGAGGCTGAGGCAGGAGAATCGCTTGAACCCAGGAGGTGGCAGAGGTTGCAGTGAGCTGAGATCACACCACTGCACTCCAGCCTGGGCAATACAGCAAGACTCTGTGAAGAAGGAAGAAAGGAAGGAAGGAAGGAGAGAGAGAGAGAGAGAGAAGAAAGAAAGAAAGAAAGAAAGAAAAAGAAAGAAAGAAAGAAAGAGAAAGGGAAAGAAAAGGACAGGAGAGAAGAGAAGAGGGAGAGAAAGAGGGAGGGAGGAGGAAGAGAGGAAGGAAGGAAGGAAAGAAGGAAGGAAGGAAGGAAGGAAAAAAAATGTGATTGAGCCTGTGCTTTTGTCTTCAGCCTCTCTCACTACACCTGAGCTTGGCACCCTATAATTCAATCATATAAAACTATATAATAGTTAAAATTCCTCCAATGCACCATGCTGATCTATGCTGTGCACATTTTCCATAACTGGAATGCCCTTCTTCCACAGCCTTCTAGTTTATGTGGCATCTCCGTGCACACTAGAAAAACACACACCTTATTCAAGACCCTTCATTTTCCTCTGTTGGAGAAATGTTGAACTATACTAATTTTGTTAACTTTAAAAACTCTTGTTTAAAATATACTGATTAATGATGTCTACAATATAAACAATTCCCCTTAGGGATGCTGCACACGCATCCTTGGAGGGTCTGGATAACAAAATGGCTTACAAAGCTCATCTGAGAAGCCTTCCCTGGGTGTGTTCCCACTCTGTCTGGAATGCCGGTTCCATTGTAACACCTATTATATGGTTTGTATATGTTCATGTATATGTCTGCTGACCCCATAAGAAAGGGGAGACACTTTGAGAGGAGGGACTGCTTCTTGTTAACCTCTGTAGCTCCAGCGACTAGCAAAGTGTTGGCAAATTGTTGACATTCTGTGAATTATTGTTGAAGAAATGAATCAAGAAATATTCATACACAGCACCCAATGTAGGGCCTTGCATATAAATAGCATTTATTGAACTAAACTCCCAGAAACAAAAAATAATGGTACTGGGACCACTATTTATTTACACCATCCCGTTGGTTATTGTTGGTGTGTGTGTGTGTGTTATTAGTGATAAAATACTAAATTCGAAGTGAAGACATTTCCAGTTTTTAATACTGTGTCTTGCTAGTACCTAACAGAGTAGATGATCAATAAACATTTGCTAAATGAATAAATGTGTGTACAGAATGAGTCAACGAGTGAATCAGAGCAAGGAGAGTGTCATCATCATTCTTCTTTATAGACCAGAAATACTGAGACTTCTTTTCTTAATGTATTGTGGAGCTTAGAGTAGTTGCTAAGTCTATCAGCATCATGATAAATGTTTGAGGAAACATCTTTTTCCTTAATATAAAAGAAAAATATATCTCCTATTGAAGATGTTAGAAGTAGTGATATAGGGAAAGATAAGGGCCTATAATATTAGGTGCAGAATAAAATATTGCCCGTGAAGTTAAAGGATTTTTTTCTCAAATTTTTTGAGTAAGATAATGTTTCAGAGCAGACAGCTAATAATCTATTACATTGATTAAATGTTTCATTTGGCTTTTTGTATTGTGACATCGCAAAAACACTAACTAGCAAAGGTAACTCAGAATTTTTGCTGCACTCCACTTTTGTCACAAAAAATTCAGGCCATAGAAATAGTCTTAAGCAGAAATTTGGTTTTAAAGAAGAAAATCAATGTCCAGAAACTATTTCTGGATCATTCCAAATGGATGCACCTTCAGAGCCCATTCGTGATAATCATCATCATGAAAGATCTCATTTTTTTCCACATATGCTATTCACTAGGGCTAGAGAGTAAGCTAAAACAAGAAGGACTAAAGGAAACATGCTTTCTGGTTAACTATGAGACACCCCAAATTCCTTTCTAGAAGACCCAGAAATTCCAATTTCTCAAGGTTTTGCTGGCTTACATTGGTGCAGGATCAGCAGACTCTCTAATAGTATATTTATTGGTAATGTCAGGGAGGCTTCTTAGTGACAATAAATTTTCAAAGTATTTGCCTTAGGTCTGATGGGAAAGACCATGTCTTCTTCCATATATAGTGCACACAAAATGGGCAATGAATGAATGGCCATGCTCGCTGGAGCCAGTGGACTTTGCCAAGCTCTTTTACACATTGGGCATAAAATGCATAACATCTGGGGCCTATGAGATTTCTGAGGACCTAAAAAACAGTTTAAAAGCTGAAATTACAAAAAAAGAGCATTTATTCTGAATGCAAAAAGGGCAAAACTAAAATTAATAAATGTTTAATTAAATATCTCCAAAATGTAATTCCATGCCAAATTCATTGGGTGTTAAATTTAGAATTCATGAAATTTTCATTATATTTGAAAGCAATTTGTAGGCTAGATTTCATCATTTTGTAAGTGATCAAGAAATCATAGTCAATTATAAGTTATGTGTTATTCATAGCCAAATAGTTTCAAATACACAATTATAAGCATCAATTTTTAAAATTTATAAAAATTATAAGTAATACGAGATGTGGGTGCATTTTTATATATTTGATATCTTGAGCACTGGAGGAGAGATTGCCTGGAGAAGATTGCCTGGGACCTGCAAAGGTGGTTCATCCACAGTGAAGAACCCAGAACCTAGACACATCTTCCTTTTTTCTTGTTCTTCTCTTGCAGGGTCAGCCCAAGAAGCAGGAAGCAGCAGTGCAGGGAGAAAAGAGTACTGGATTTAGAGTCAGACACCCAGGTTCAAGTTCTAGGTCAGCCACTTCTTTTGTTATATGATCTCTGGGGCTGAGTCTCACCACAGTTAACAGGCTGTGTCTGCAAAAAGGGTATCAAGGTGATAAAATGAGGCAGTATATTAAATTTACTAAATACCCATTTGTAGGGCAAAACAGGCTACTATCAGCAATTTCAGATGAAATTTCATTTTCATCATAATTTATGAATGCATTTTGCAAAGCATAAATAACTATAGGGATTAAGATTCAAAGGGAATTAGAAAGCAAAGAAAAGGGATAGAGAGAGGAGATTCTGGTAAGTGCCCAAGTTTGGTGTGAATAGCAGTGTGAGGGTTAAGGAAGCACAACCCAGCAGCTTCTAAGTTTCTTATAGCCAGAGGCAACTCTTTGATCCCTGGTCTGGCATCCTCTGTGTCAACAATTATGTCCCCTCTTCAACATTCCTGAAAACTGTTGTTACTTAGAGGTCTGTGTAGAACCTTTATGTATTCCAAAAGCAGAAAAATATATTACTTAGAACTCTTGTTTCCCCCACTCCCATTCTCCTTCCTTCAAAGCAAATGGAGAAAATGGGGTTCGTATGGTGGGGGGGCAGTAACGTGGTCTCCTGGAAATTTCCAGTTTTATAAGCTTGCGTTTACTTTGTGGACTAACAGATTCAGGATTTCCAATAGCCTATAAAATTATTTTCTCTTCCATCTTTGTTTAAAATGCCACAATTAGGCAGATGATGACTATATGTATTCTATATTTATTTTGCCTAGACATACTTTCTTCTTCTTCTTTATTTAAGTTTGCAGTTCGTAGAAGCAGTCTTCCCAGCTTGATTTTATTCACAGAAGAAAAAAGGCACCCCTGGGAAGTGCCTGACAAAAGCTTGAAGAGAGAAGAGGCTCTGCTGTGGTTTGAATGCGTCCCCCAAAGTTCATGTGTTGGAAACTTGATCCCCGATGCAGCAGTACTGGGAGGTGGGACCTTTGAGAGGTGTTTAAGTCATGAGGACCCTGCCCTCATGAATGGATTAATGCTGTTATTGCAGGAGTGGGTTTGTTATCTCGGGAATGGATTTGTTATAAAAAGAAAAGTTCAGCCCCCTTTTATCTCTCACCCATAGGATGCCCTTTGCCATGTTATGATCCTGCAGGAAGACCCTCACCAGATATGGCCCCTTGATCTTGGACTTCCCAGCCTCCAGAATTGTGAGAAATAAATTTCTGTTTTTAATAAAGTTCCTAGTTTGTTGCATTCTGTTATAGCTGCACAAAGCAGACTGAGACAGGCTCCTTTACTCATGGTGAAGAAGGTAAGTCCCTTATGACTTTATCAAATAAAAATAATGACTACAGGTAAAGGGCTAGAAATTTTTAGACAAAAGGCCAGTGAGTATCACAGGGAGCTTTCCAGTTGGCTGTTTTGGCAGAATGGCAAGACTTTCCTTCCTCATTCTCAAAGCTTCCTGACATTTACAGCTTTGGAAGGTGGTGAGTGAGAAAATTTTCCAAGGGACTCTAGACATTCTCAGAATCCCCTGGTTCCACACTTGCTAGATTATGGAAGAGAGAAGAGACACCTAAAAGGAAAAAAAAAAAGGAAGGAGAAAGGGGAATCAGCTCTTTAGTCCCCTAAGACCCACTTGGCTGTGGCTCCTGGCTGCCAAGGGTTGCCTGTGAGTGGTTCTCCAGGCATGAACTGTGACCACCCTGCTATAGATTAATCCTTTCCTCCTACAAAGTTGGTCTTCAGTATACTTAATGAGGGAGAAATGGGATGTCTTTTTTTCCTTCCAGAATCACTCTAGTATGACCTGCAGAATGATTAGCGTGGCTCAGCCTCAGTTGGGATATCATGGCTTAAATTATTCCTATTAGTTTCCAGCTGACCTTGGAACACAAGCATTACATGTGATTTCAATGAAACTTTAGACTTTGTTGTTCTCAGTTAACTAGTGAAACAGTTGAACCTTCCCATGACTTGTGGTAATTATAATAAAGGGTAAGTATTATCACAAATAATGCAAACCGATTTACAAGATGGCAAAGTGATGTTCTGGAAGTTGTGCACAAAGACAAAATGTGAACTGAACACTTAGAAAAAATGTAGTGCCATTCAAAAGGTTGATGCATTACTGCCAAAATACAACCCCACCTGACAGTATTACTTTACAGTGAGTTTTGGCACAACTCACTGGTTACAAGAAACATTGTGTTAACAGGAAAAGCCACTTTAAAACTCTGTTTGATACTTAAAGCTCTCAAATACACTCTAAACGTTTAAACCAACACTCCAAACTGATTAAAGCATTTATGGAAAATAAAAGTGTTTTGCCAGTGGGGAAAGGATGAGGAATCTTTGTTGTTGTTGCTTGTTTGTTTGTTTTTATCGAGGTGTAAAACAAAACCCCCAAATTTGACAGATTTCCCAGTTCTAATTAAGTTTTATGAGGTTAAGAGTTTATGCCACCCTTCTCAAACAATTTATCCAAACTCAATGGGTTTTCAAATCACATATAATGACCCTTCCGGCCTAGGAGAGGGATGGTGTCCTCTTGATGGCCATATTCCTACTGTGGAATATAATTCCTGGCACATAACAGATGCTTAATAAATGTGTAATGAAGGTGGGAACTGTGCCTCATAATTCACTTTGAAGCACATCTAGCAACTCATCATATTTAAATAGTCATTTCAGAGATGTTTCATATACTCTGTTTTCTAGGACTGGAGTGTCATATCTCAGCTTCTCGCCCCTTGATCTCCATATGCCTGGTAAGCTCTTCTTCATCTTCAGATCACTTTCTTTGAAGATTCCCCAACTTGTGATGCCTAAGGCCCTGGAACCAGTCTCAATTTGATTTCTGGTTCTGCTACTTATAAACTTTGCCACCTTGATGAATGGCTTGATTGTTTTGTGTCTCAGTTTCTCCATATGTGAAGTGTATCTTTATGAGGATTTGGTAGGTTAATGTGTATCATATGATGATCACTAAATACATGTCAGTTCTTACTGCCTTCAGTACTTGCAATGTACTGCAAATTTTTGTTTGCTTGTTTTCCTTTCACTCAATTACAACTCACACAGAGTAGGACTTCTATCTTTTACCTTTGTGCTCCTGGATTTACAAAATGCAGACTCTGAACTTGGTAAGAAAGCAATACATTTGCTGATTTACATAGTCCAAAACCATGCCATTCCCTGAGAGGCCAGTGAGGCCAATCTTTTCCTTATTCTTTAGGGATGTCCTTTCAGTTGCAAAAGACCATTTAGGTTAGAAACCTGTAAATTCCACATCTTGTGATTCCCCTGAGTAGGAACAAATTAGAGAGATTTAATCTTCACTAAGAATTCTGAAATAGCTTAAGTTTCACTTTGGGCAAGCTTTCTGTAGTGAATACAAATTGCCTTGCAGTGTGATTTTGTCTTTAAGAAATATTTTATTTTCTTTGTCATTATTTTGACCAAATTTACATCATTCTTATTATATTTCATTTTCTGAATGAAAGTCACCTCCTTCCCTACTTGCACAACCAAGGACTGAGAGAGAGAAGTTTTCTGGGTACACCACTTTCTTCCAAAACTATCATTGATTGGAAGAATCTGTTTTTTCCCAACTTTTAACCACATTTTAAAGGCTTATACAAAGTATTTCCCCAGTTTCTGTTTTAAGTGATGTCATTCCCCAAGAACCTAATATTCAAAGAAAAATCATAATAAAAAAATGTACTTTTAGGCCACAAAACACACAAAAAACTGAAGCTATTTTGTTGTTTCTAGAAAAATAATTGCTTGTATACTGAACAAGCAGTTGGTGTTAAGCTCTAGCATTAGGTTTAAAAATGTAGATGAATTTACAGGAAAATATCAAAGAAATACAAATACAGCTGGTACTTGGATAAGAAAAAAATTGTGACCATTATAAAGAAATAACTTTGGTTTGGGAAACCCTGGGCTAGAGGATGTTGCTGGGGTTACTCAACTACGCTATGAGAAATGGAGGAGGGTTAAATCCTGGAGGTAGGATTTCCCCACCAGACTCTCTTCTCTGTGCTTCTTTCAGGGTCTACCTAGGGAAGCACAGTGGTCATGCCACTGATTCATACTGGAGGTCTTGAAAGTTAGCTGTCATCATGGCCTTCTTCATACAACAAGAAAGCATGAGATAGATCGTTAGCACAGCCTTGTCTCTCCCTCTTTGCTGCAGCAGGAGAACTTTAATTTTTTTTTATGACCTATATGCATTAGTCTCTTCTCTCAGCTGAGGGAATTCAAGGTCTTAGTTGATGGTTAGTTACTTTCATTTTTTTTCCTGTTATGGAAAGGAACCACTGAATTACCAAACTGTGAAAAGCAGTTTGTTATTTAACCATAGGGGACTCACAAATAAAAGAGTCACTGGGTTCACCACCTGCCAGTATGTGACCCTCCCACTCCCAAATAACCAAAAAATTATATTCAGTTCTTTGTCCACCCCAGTTTTCTGAGTTCCAATACTGCCTTCTAACCAATGGTATGCCAGTTGACAATGTCACTGGTGGAAAAGTCATTTTTGACAGTCTCAGAGTATCTCATAGATAGTTACTCATCTTGATCCTCCATGGGCCGGTTTACCGTTTGCATTTCCTCCACTTAGCACACACGGCTCCTGAGCACCTACTCTCTGCCAGCCCTGGGGCTGGGCTAGGAGATACACAGCTGAGGTAGATCCAGTTCCTAAATGGCTAGGCCTCTACAAAACAAGTTATTTGTACTTTTCCTTCTCTCGCAAACCTCCTGCTGTTCTTTAATGTTCTTAGGGCCAGCTCTAGGCCCTGTTGGGAAGTAGGGGCCCAACAGCTGTGTTAGGGAATCTACTTAATCTCTATATTTTTTCTCAGGCATCCAGTGCCTCACACAGGCTCCCTACAGACTACCGCAAAGGATAGTCCCTATTGCCTCCAGCCCCTGTTCTCGAATAGCTATAGCAAGTATTCCTGGTGATAATAAATTTATTTTGCATTTTGAGCCTTCTCTCTGCTTGTGAATAGAAAGTCTTTGTGTGCTATTAGAGAAAGGAGGCTTTTTCAAGAGTCCAAAATCATATTCCACATTTTACTCACACAGAAGTTTAGCCTGGGCCGGGGTTGGCGGGGGCGGGTAAAATGGAAAAATTGTTTGATTATGGTCAGAAAACCTAGTCTCAACCCTGTCACTAACTGGTTGGGCGACCCTCAACAAGTCATTTAACCCTTCTGAGGCTTCACTGCTTTACTTCGTAAAATGAGACTGCTGCTCCTGACCTCATGATTCCAGAGATATTCGTGAGTCCAATGAGACAGTGTTTATAAAACTGCTCTGTGAATCGCTGCGTGCTATACAAAAGTCAAGAATTCATAGCACAGTGGCCACTGGATCAGAGGATACTTGTTTCCTGTGGAACCACACCCTACCACACACAACTATTAGGCTGCCTTTGGTTCTTTGCATTTCCTCACTCACATGAGGCGGTCCTAGAGAACCGCTATAATGTTAGAGGCAGAATTAGAGACTACACTCCTGCTCCCAAAAGCGAAAGCATGGACTGTCTTGCCCCATCCATTTGCTCACTCCGGCTCTTAGGCTGCAGGTGTCAGCATCATGAGGTCCAAACAGATTCCAAGTAAGACCATTCTAAGGTTCCTAACCTGGGCCTGTGCTGCCAGAGCTCTGTGGATAAGTTTTAGAGGCAAATCTCTTGAAGTGGTTTGCAAAATTGTGTGTACATGTATGTTGCTTTTTTTCTGTTTTTTTTTTTAAGAAAGTGTCCATAACTCAGATTTTTAAAATTATTTTTAATTGACACATAATAATTGTACCTTTATGAGATAGTGTGATATTTTGATATATGCACACAATGTGTAATGCTGAAATCAGGTTAATCAGCATTTCCATCACCTCAGACATTTATCACGTCTTTGTGTTGGGAATATTCAAAATCCACTCTTCTAGCTATTTGAAAATATACACTAAATTGTTGATTATAGTTACTCTATAGTGCTATAGGACACTAGAACTTATTCTCCCATCTAGCTATACTTTTCCATCTGTTAACCAATCTCTGACTGTCTCCCCCCAAACCTTGTAGTTTCTAGCAGTAACTATTCTACTCTCTACTTCTATGAGATCAACTTTTTTTTCTTTTTTTTGAGATCAACTTTTTTTTTTTTTTTTTTGGACAGAGTTTCGCTCTTGTTGCCCAAGCTGGAGTGCAATGGCGCGATCTCAGCTCACGGCAACCTCCGCCTCCTGGGTTCAAGCAATTCTCCTGCCTCAGCCTCCCGAGTAGCTGGGATTACATGCATGCACCAAACACACCCATCTAATTTTGTATTTTTAGTAGAGACAGAGTTTCTCCATGTTGGTCTGGCTGGTCTCGAACTCCCAACCTCAGGTGATCCGCCCACATCAGCCTCCCGAAGTGCTGGGATTACAGGCATGAGCCACCGCGCCCGGCCTGAGATCAACTTTTTAAGTTTCCACATGTAAAATTTTTATTCCAAGGCCTCTAGAACTCTCCTTTTACATCTGTGACATCAAATGACAATGTCCCATGTGGTGGTTCCTCCATCAGCCAGAGTGGGGTTGGTGATGATGTAGAAGCAGAGCCTCTCCATATCTGTTGTATATTCTGGAAATACTCAGCCTAGGTTCTGATTCCTTCTCAGCTCCCAAAACCCTAACTACAAAGCTTTGGGCAAAAATCACTCATTTCCTTTAAAGTGTAATTTTCAGGCTTTTGCCCAAGGACAAAAATTCCCACTGCTGGCCACTTATGGTGGGAGTGGGTAGGGATGCTCTTTTAAAGGAATAACCTGGAACTAGCCACTGTTACCCTTTGCCTTTAGTGATTTTGAACTCGGAGCTTTCCTGGGACTCCTGAGAACATCCCATACATATTCTTGTTATCTTGGGCTATGGTTTCCTCTGCTCTGTCTCTGTCTACTGGGTCACATATGTTTTCAGTATTCTAGGAATTCTTTCACATTTTTGACAAATACATGTTTTTCCGCATTGTTCTGCTTTCATTAAAAGAAAGTATTTGCTGTCATTTCAAAAGCATCTTTTAAGGAATAGGAGGTAGATGTCTGTGCTCGGTCTGACATTTTAAACTGGAAGTTAATGCCCAATTTTAAACAAGGGTTATTTCAAGCAAGAGTTCCTAATGGGAAGACAAAAATCAGGTTGCTTCTGAGTTATCTAAGTAAAAGGGAAACATATAAGAATCTTAAGAATACAAACCATCTCCTTCTCCTGGGCATTGCATGAGCCCTTAATAAACAATTGTACTTAAGTTTTAGAAGCACAACTTAGAAGGACATGGAAATGTTAGAGAGGCCTAAAAGGATATAATAAAGATGATTTGAGGCTTAAGTAATAGGGTATTTGAGGAGAAGTAAACAGAATTAGGACTATTTATCTTAGCCAAATAAAATTTCAGATTGTCCTAATATAGTAAGGTTTCATATGCATAAAGTGCTCATGTGCAGATCAAATTTTCTGTATCTCTGTTAAGGCCAAAATAAGTAGCAGCTGAACTTAACAGCAGAAAAAGAGCTTCAGGTGAAAAATTTTTTTTTAAATTTCTGAATTTTAGGGTTTTTAACATTGGTAATGGAATACCCAAGGAAGGTACAGAAAACAGTCCTCCAATTTTTAGGAAAAAAAAAAATTGGGAAGGATGGTTTAGTTGTAGCTCTGTCTGAAGATAGGAGCCGACATTAGATTCTGTCCCTATGGCATTATGGTTCCCTGAGAGATTAAGTTGTGGTAAGTCTTTGGCACAATAGACACAAATTATGAGGTTGTTAATAAAGCTGTAAGTACGCATCTCTTCCATTATCTTTGTAGTAGGACATAACTCATGAGAAGTCTGAAATAGTAATGTATTGTGTTGGGGTACTCTGCCAACTATTAAAAAAATCATATTTAACTTTTCCATTATGAACTTGAGCCTTATTTGGAAGTTGTCTTCTTCCCATAAAATCTTCCCAGATAATGTTTTCCCAGCAACACTTGATAGGACGGCCTAACACATTCCCTGCTTAGTTATAAACCCCAGGCGGCTTATTGTTCCCTGTTCAATTATCTCTGGAGGTACAGATTTCCCCCTTATTCATTATTTTGATAGAATTGCCAACAAGGAAAAGGGAAGAAAAGAAAAACGGATTTTAGTAAGGATTATTTATTTTAGCCAAATAAAATTTCAGATTGTTCTAATACAGTAAGGTTTCAAACACATAAAGTACTTATGTACAGGTCAAATTTTCCACATGTGTCCAAAGGCCATAATAAGTAGAAATGGACTTTAACTGCAGAAAAAAAGTATTAGGTAAAAATACATAAAAATAACTTTCTGAATGTTAGGATTTTAAGTTTTGGCAAAGAGATACCAAATAAAGGAACAGAAACTAGTACTCCAATTTTTTTTAAGAAAATGGGAGGGATGATTTAGTCATAAAATCTGTCAGTATTTCCATGATAGCGATTTTTCAAATTTTTACAAGGCAGGGAATCCTAGTTCTGTCTTTGTACCTTGGAAATGTCATGAAGATGTTACAAATCAGAAGTAAGGTTGTGGAGTTAACTTGCTGGTGTTAATAGCCCAAAGTTAGCTTAGGGGTTTGCACATCTAGCCTCTTTGACTGGATTTGAGGGATGGAAGTGTAGTAAATGAAACGGTAGTTCAGTTTATAAAAGTGCCCACAATTTGGTTAAGGACCACATTAACTGGGTTTATCTGGAGGTATAAAATCCAAAAGTTCGATGAAGGCTTATTCATTTATTCACCTCACTTTTCTTTCTTTCTTTCTTTCTTTCTTTTTTTTTTTTTTTTTTTTTTTTGAGACAGAGTCTCGCTCTGTCACCCAGGCTGGAGTGCAATGGAGCGATCCCAGCTCATTGCAACCTCCGCCTCCCAGGTTCAAGTTATTCTCCTGCCTCAGCCTCCCAAGTAGTTGAGTTTATAGGCACCTCCCACCATGCCCAGATAATTTTTGTATTTTAGAAGAGACAGGATTTCCCATGTTGGCCAGGCTGGTTTTGAATTCCTGACTTCAAGTGATCTGCCCACCTCAGCTTCCCAAAGTGCTGGGATTACAAGCGTGAGCCACTGTGCCCAGCCTTATTTTATTTTATTTTTTCATTTAATGTAGTTACTTTACTTTTTTGTTGTTAATTTTTTAAATTTCCATAGGTTA
The DNA here is from genome assembly GCF_029289425.2 of Pan paniscus. Lineage (NCBI taxonomy): Eukaryota > Metazoa > Chordata > Mammalia > Primates > Hominidae > Pan > Pan paniscus. Next base: position 102,256,943 of record NC_073262.2, read on the forward strand.
TTGGGGAACAGCTGGTGTTTGGTTACATGAATAAGTTCATTAGTGGTGATTTGTGAGATTTTAGTGCACCCATCACCCCAGCAGCATACACTGCACCCTATTTGTAGTCTTTTATCCTTCACTTCCTTCTCACCTTTTCTTTTGAGTCCCCAAAGCCCATTGTATAATTCTTATGCCTTTGCATTCTCATAGCTTAGCTCCCACTTATGAGTGAGAACATACGATGTTTTCTTTTCCATTCCTGAGTTACTTCACTTAGAATAATAGTCTCCAATCTCATCCAGGCTGCTGCAAAGGCCATTAATTCATTCCTTTTCATGGCTGAGTAGTATTCCATTGTATGTATACACCACAGTTCCTTTATCCACTCGTTGACTGATGAGCATTTGGGTTGGTTCCATGTTTTTGCAATTGTGAATGGTGCTGCTAAAAACATGTGTGTGCAAGTATGTTTTTGGTTTAATGACTTCTTTTCCTCTGGGTAGATACCCAGTAGTGGGATTGCTGGATCAAGTGGTAGTTCCACTTTTAATTCTTTAAAAAATCTCCACGCTGTTTTGCATACTGGTTGTACTAGTTTACATTCCCACCAGCAGTGTAGAAGTGTTCCCTGTTCACCAAATCCCGGCCAACATCTACTCTATTTTTTGATTTTTTGATTATGGTCATTCTTGCAGGAGTAAGGTGGTATCGCATTGTGATTTTGATTTGCATTTCCTTGATCATTAGTGATGTTGAGCATTTTTTCATGTTTGTTGGCCATTCGTATATCTTCTTTCGAGAATTGTCTATTCATGTCCTTAGCCCACTTTTTGATGGGATTGTTGTTTTTGTCTTGTTGATTTGCTTGAGTTCATTGTAGATTCTGGATATTACTCCTTTGTCAGACATATAGATTGTGAAGATTTTTTCCTACTCTGTGGGTTGTCTGTTTACTCTGCTGACTGTTCCTATTGCCATGCAAAAGCTCTTTAGTTTAATTAACTCTTAGCAATTTATCTTTGTTTTTATTGCATTTGCTTTTGGATTATTGGTCATGAAATCCTTGCCTAGGCCAATGTCTAGAAGGGCTTTTCCAATGTTATCTTCTAGAATTTTTATAGCTTCAGGTCTTAGATTTAAGTCCTTAATCAGCCTTGAATTGATTTTGGTATAAGGTGAGAGATGAGGATCCAGTTTCATTCTCCTACGTATGACTAGCCAATTATCCCAGCAACATTTGTTGAGAAGGGTGTCCTTTCCCCACTTTATGTTTTTGTTTGCTTTGAAGATCGGTTGGCTGTAAGTATTTGGGTTTATTTCTGGGTTCTCTATTCTGCTCCATTGATCTATGTGCCGTTTGTTTGTTTGTTTGTTTGTTTGTTTGTTTGTTTGTTTGTTTTTGAGATGGAGTCTCGCTCTGTCACCCAGGCTGGAGTGCAGTGGCACGATTTCTGCTCGCTGCAACCTCTGCCTCCCGCGTTCAAGTGATTCTCCTGCCTCAGGCTCCTGAGTAACTGGGATTATAGGTGTGTGCCACCATGCCTGGCTAATTTTTGTATTTTTATTAGAGACAGGATTTCACCATGTTGGTCATGCTGGTCTCAAACTCCTGACCTAGTGATCTTCCGGCCTTGGCCTCCCAAAGTGCTGGGATTACAGGCATGAGCCACCCCGCCTGGCCTATGTGCCTATTTTTATACCAATACCATTTTGGTGACCATGGCCTTACTTATAGTTTGAAATCAGTTAATGTGATGCCTCCAGATTCGTTCTTTTTGTTGTCTTGCTTTGGCTATGTGGGCTCTTTTTTGGTTCCATATGAATTTTAGAATTGCTTTGTCTAATTTTGTGAAGAATGATGGTGGTATTTTGATGGGAATTGTGTTGAATTTGTAGATTGCTTTGGGCAGTATGGTCAGTTTCACAATATTGATTTTACTCATCCATGAGTATGGGATGTGTTTCTATTTGTTTGTGTCATCTATGATTTCTTTCAGCAGTGTTTTATAGTTTTCCTTGTAGAGGTCTTTCACCTCCTTGGTTAGGTATGTTCCTAAGGATTTTATTTTATTTTATTTTCTGCAGCTATTGTAAAAGAGGTTGAGTTATTGATTTGATTCTTAGCTTGGTCACTATTGGTGTACAGAAGAGCTATTGATTTGTGTACATTAATTTTGTATCTGGAAACTTTGCTGAATTCCTTTATCTGTTCTAACAGCTTTCTGTAGGAGTCTTTAGGGTTTTCTAGGTAAACAGTCATATCATCAGCAAAGAGCAACAGTTTGACTTCCTCTTTACCAATTTGGATGCCCTTTATTTCTTTCTCTCGTCTGATTGCTCTGGCTAGGACTTCCAGTACTATGCTGAAGAGGAGTGGTGAGAGTGGGCATCCTCACCTTGTTCCAGTTCTCAGAGGGAATGCTTTCAAGTTTTCTCCATTCAGTATTATATTGGCTGTGGGTTTGTCATAGATGGCTTTTATTACATTAAGATATGTCCCTTGTATGCCAATTTTGCTGAGAGTTTTAATCATAAAGCGATGCTGGATGTTGTCAAATGCTTTTTCTGCATCTGTTGAGATGGTCATGTGATTTTTGTTTTTAACTCTGTTTATGTGGTGTATCACATTTATTGACTTGCATATGTTAAACCATCCCTGCATCCCTGGTATGAAACCCACTTGATCATGGTGGATTATCTTTTTGATATGTTGCTGGATTCAGTTAGCTAGTACTTGGTTAAGGATTTTAGCATCTATGTTCATCAGGGATATTGGCCTGTAGTTTTCGTTTTTGGTTATGTCCTTTCCTGGTTTTGGTATTAGGGTGATACTGGCTTCATAGAATGATTTAGGGAGGGTTCCCTCTTTCTCTAGCTTGTGGAATACTGTCAATAGAATTGGTACCAATTCTTCTTTGAATGTTTGGTAGAATGCTGCTGTGAATCTGTATGGTCCTGGACTTTTTTTTTGTTGACAATTTTTAAATTACCATTTCAATCTCATTGCTTGTTATCAGTATGTTTAGGGTATCTAATTCATCCTCATTTAAGCTAGGAGGGTTGTATCTTTCCAGGAATTTATCCATCTCTTTTAGGTTTTCCAGCTTATGCACATAAAGGTGTTCATAGTAGCCTTGAATAATCTTTTGTATTTCTGTGGTATCAGTTGTAGTATCTCTGTTTCACTTCTCATTGAGCTTATTTGAATTTTCACTCTTCTTTTCCTGGTTAATCTTGCTAATGGTCTATCAATTTTATTTATCTTTTCAAAGAACCAGCTTTTCGTTTTATTTATTTTTTGTTTGTTTGTTTGTTTGAATTTCATTTAGTTCTGCTCTGATCTTGGTTATTTCCTTTCTTCTGCTGGGTTTGGGTTTGGTTGTTCTTGTTTCTCTAGTTGCTTGAGGTGTGACCTTAGATTGTCTGTTTGTGCTCTTTCAGACCTTTTGATGTAGGCGTTTAGGGCTATGAACTTTCCTCTTAGCACTGCCATTGCTGTGTCCCAGAGATTTTGATAGGTTGTGTTACTATTGTGGTTCAGTTCAAATAATTTTTAAATTTCCATCTTGATTTCATGTTTGACCCAATGATCATTCAGGAGCAAGTTATTTAACTTCCATGTATTTGCATGGTTTTAGAGGTTCTTTTTGGGGTTGATTTCCAGTTTTATTCTACTGTGGTCTGAGAGAGTGCTTGATATGATTTCAATTTTCTTAAATGTATTGAGGCTTGTTTTACGGTCTATCATACGGTCTATCCTGGAGAAAGTTCCATGCGCTGTTGAATAGAATGTATATGCTAGGGTTGTTGGATGCAATGTTCTGTATACATCTGTTAAGTGCATTTGTTCCAGGGTATAGTTTAAATTCATTGTTTCTTTTGTTGACTTTCTGTCTTGATGACCTGTCTAGTGCTGTCAGTGGAGTACTGAAGTCCCCTAACTATTATTGTGTTGTTGTCTGTCTCATTTCTTCAGTCTGTTAGTAATTGTTTTATAAATTTGGGAGCTCCAGTGTTAGGTGCATATGTGTTTAGGATTGTGATATTTTCCTTTTGGACAAGGCCTTTATCATTATACAACGTCCCTTTTTGTCTTTTTTAACTGCTGTTGCTTTAAAGTTTGTTTTGTCTGATATAAGAATAGCTACTCCTGCTCACTTTCGGTGTCCATTTGCATGAAATGTCTTTTTCCACCACTTTACCTTAAGTTTGTGTGAGTCCTTTTGTGTTAGGTAAGTCTCCTGAAGGCAGCAGATGGTTGTTGAATTCCTACCCATTCTGCAATTCCGTATCTTTTAAGTGGAGCATTGAGGCCATTTACATTCAATGTTAGTATTGAGATGTGAGGTACCATTTCATTCATCATGCTATTTGTTGCTTGTATACCTTGGTTTTTGGTTATTTGGGTTTTTTTTGTTGTTGTTGTTCAAAGTTTTGTTTTTGTCTTTGTTTTTGCTTTTTTTGAGATGGAGTCTCACTCTGTCACCCAGGCTGGAGTGCAGTGGTGCCATCTCAGCTCACTGCAGGCTCTGCCTCCTGGATTCATGCCATTCTCCTGCCTCAGCCTCCAGAGTAGCTGGGACTACAGGTGCCCACCACCAAGCCTGGCTAATTTTTTTTTTTTTTTTTTTTTGTATTTTTAGTAGAGACAGGGTTTCACCATGTTAGCCAAGATGGTCTCGATCTCCTGACCTCATGATCCACCCTCCTCGGCCTCCCAAAGTGCTGAGATCAAAAGTGTGAGCCACTGCAGCCAACCTGTTTTTGTTTTTCAAATCGTATTTTTGTTTTATAGGTCCTGTGAGATTTATGGTTTAAAGAGGTTCTGTTTTGATGTGTTTCCAGGATTCGTTTCATGGTTTAGAGCTCCTTTTAGCAGTTTTTGTAGTGGTGGCTTGTTAGTGGTGAACTCTCTAAGCATTTGTTTGTCTGAAAAAGACTGTGTCTTTCCTTCATATATGAAGCTTAGTTTCACTGGATACAAAATTCTTGGCTGACAATTGTTTTGTTTGAGGAGGCTGAAGATAAGGACCCCAATCCCTTCTAGCCTGTAGGATTTCTGCTGAGAAATCTGCTGTTAATCTTATAGGCTTTCCTTTATAGGTTACCTGGTGCTTTTGTCTCACAGTTCTTAGGATTCTTTCCTCTGTCTTAACTTTAGATAACCTGAGGACAATATGCCTAGGTGATGATCTTTTTGCGATGAATTTCCCAGGTATTTTTGTGCTTCTTGTATTTGGCTATCTAGGTCTCTAGCAAGGCTGGGGAAGTTTTCCTCAATTATTCCTCCAAATATGTTTTCCAAACTTTTAGATTTCTATTCTTCCTCAGGAACACAAATTATTCTTAGGTTTGGTTGTTTAACATAATCCCATACTTCTTGGAAGCTTTGTTCATATTTTCTTATTCTTTTCTCTTTGTCTTTGTTAGATTGGGTTAATTTGAAGACCTTGTCTTCAACCTCTGAATTTCTTTATTCTACTTGTTCAATTGTATTGCTGAGACTTTCCAGAGCATTTTGCATTTTTATAAGTGTGTCCATTATTTTCTGAAGTTTTGAATGTTTTTTATTTATTCCATCTATTTCCTTGAATATTTCTCCCTTCGCTTCTTGTATCATTTTTTGGATTTCCTTGCATTGGGCTTAGCGTTTCTCTGGTCCCTCCCTGATTAGCTTAATAACTAACCTCCTACATTCTTTTTCAGGTAAATCAGGGATTTCTTCGTAGTTTGGGTCCATTGCTGGGGAGCTAGTGTGATTTTGGGGGAATGTTAAAGAACCTCATTTGTCGTATTACCAGAGTCGGTTTTCTGGTTTCTTCCCATTTGGGTGGTTTCTGTCAGATGAAAGGTCTAAGGCTGAAGGCTGTTGTTCAGATTATTTTGTCCCACAGGGTGTTCCCTTGATGTAGTAGTCTCCCCATTTTCCTATGGATGTGTCTTTCTGAGAGCCAAGCTGTAGTGATTGTTTTCTTGCTTTTGGATCTAGCCACCCAGCAAGTTTACCAGGCTCTAGGCTGGTACTGGGGGTTGTCTGCACAGAGTCCTGTGATGTGAACTGTCTGTGGGTCTCTCAGCCATGGATAACAGCACCTGTTCTGATGGAAGTGGCAGGGGGGTGAAATGGACTCTGTGAGGGTCCTTAGCTTTGGTTGTTTAATGCACTATTTTTGTGCTGGCTGGCCTCCTGCCAGGAGATGTCACTTTCCAGAGAGCATCAGCTGTGGTAGTAAGGGGAGGAACAGGTGGTGGGCAGGGCCTTAGAACTCCCAAGAGTATATGCCCTTTGTCTTTGGTGGGTAGGGAAGGACCACCGGGTGGGGGTGGGGCTAGGCATGTCTGAGCTCAGACTCTCCTTGGGTGGGTCTTGCTGCGGCTGCTCTTGGGGATGGGGGTGAGGTTCCCAGGTCAATGCAGTTATAGCCCTCGGAGGATTACGACTGTCTTTACTGTGTCATGAAGGTTGTTAGGGAAGTGGGGGAAAGCCAGCAGTCACGGGCCTCACCCAGCTCCCACACAATCTGAAAGGCCAGTCTCACTCCCACCATGCTCCCCCTAACAACATCAAGTCTGTTTCCAGGCAGTGGGTGAGCAGGGCCACATCCCCAGCTGCAGAAGCAAATATGGCTTTCCTTCTTCCTCTGCCTGTGGAGTCTGCACACCGGATTCACGCCCTCCCCAAGTTCTGGCCAGGAGGCCTCTCAATCAGTTCAAAGTGTTACAAAGTTCTGCTGGAGATTTCCTTCTCCCTGTGGCCTTTTCCCATCACCTCTGGCCATGCTCCCAAAGGACCCCTGTGAGGCCAGGCAAAAACGGCTTGCTAGGGAACTCACAGAGCTGCCATGGCTTTTCCTGTTGTTTCCTCTACCCCTGTATTTCTCTCAACTCTCTAAATTGACTCAACTCCAGGTAAGGTCAAAATCTTCTGTAACCTAGGACTTCCATTTCCCCAGTGGGGGTGTGTGTTCAGAGGTGGATGATCTCCCTTTTCCAGTTCTACAGTTTGGACACTCACAGTATATGGGGTGTCTCCTGGGTCCTTCAGGAGTATTCTGATTCCTTCAGGGTGGGTCCTCTCAGGTTTTCTGATTTGTTCCTGCAGTTGTTTTGGAGCAAAAATTCAGTGTGAACCTCCAAACACTGCTCTGTCTGTCCAAGTGGGAGCTGTAATCTAGTCCTGCCTCCCATCTGCCATGATCCCCCCCTCCTATTCATCTATTTTATTAAGTATTGATCAAATATGTAACACTAAATTGGAGTTGAGAGAAAGCAAAAGAATGCTATATAGACTTTGACAGTTGTTGCAAGGGCTCAGTGGTTGACAGAAAGGTACTAGAAGGCACAAAGAACAAAGTTCCTTTAATATCGGTAAAAGCTACAAGAACGTAACTATATTAAGATGACCAATCACTGCCAAATGAAATCAGCTAACAAGGGTATGAATCATTTTGGGTCCTTCTAGAAGCTCCTTTTGCCATGTTCAGGAAGGTTTTAACCTCCAGCGCCACCCAGTTGTTCTGTAGTCTCTGACTGTTGGACTGTCTGACTTACTAGGTGCAAGTGACTGACTGGTGAGCACTTAAGCACTTTGCCACTGAAAGTATGTTGTGATCCACAATCTGCATTTTAACATCTCCAGATTTATTTGCACATGAAAGTCTGAGAAGCATTTCCCTGATACACTTCTAAGTGCTTACCTGGGAAATGAGTGATTTTAAGGTCAGTTCTCATAGAGTCATTTCCCCAGGTGACCTCCACCTCCTCCCCAAGCAGGACTAGGCTGTAAAGTCTGCTGAGTGTCATCTTGGCAGTCCTTGTTCTTGAAGAGCACGAAATCTTGTTAAGGAGAAGAAACTTGCCTAAAATAACCCAGTGTCAAAGTTACTGATTTGGTAACAAACATATGATTATTAACATGAGAAATACAGAAAATAGTACCCTAGAAGTTCAAATAAAAGGTACAAGTTTATAGGTAAAAGCTGACACAGATTTTGTTTTTTAAAGTCCTTTCTGAAGAATAGAAACTCAATTCAGGCTCTAAAGCAGTGGTTCTAACTTGAGCATGCATCAGAATTATCTGGCGCCCCACCCCAGAGTTTTCTATGCAGTTAAGTCTGAGATGGGGGCTGAGAATTTGCGTTTCTAACAACTTCTCAACCTCACCTCCACCTGCTCTGCTGATGCTGCCAGTGCAGGGACCACACTCTGAGAACCCCTGTTCCAAAGCAGTGGTTTTCAAACGGGTGGGGCAAGCAACATTGCTCCCAGGGGACATTTGGCAGTGTCTGCAGATATTTTCGGTGGTCACAAAGTGTGGGTGGGGGAACTACTGGCATCTGGTGGATGAAAGACACATTCTACAATGTGCAGGACATCCCTCCACAACAAAAGATTATCTGGCCCAAAATGTCAGTCTGCTGAGATTGAGAAACACTGCTCTAAAGCTCAACCTTGGCTGCCCATCAGAAACACCTGGGAAGACTTTAGACATCCTGATATCCAAACTGTACACCAGATCATTTAAACCAGAATCTCCAGGATTAGAACCTAGGTGATAAAAGTTTTTAAAGCTCCCCAGATAATTCTAACATGTAGCTGAAGCTGATGAGAATTCTTCTAAAGAATGGAAAATGTGTAAACAGACAAAACAGCTGAAAATCGTGCTGGTTAAAATATTTGCTTCCAGATTCACTCTCCGTTTTTCTTTATTCTCTTCCAGTCTCCACGAGGCTGTCCAGAAACCAGATTACCCAGGGGCTGGCTCCCTTGCCCTCTGGCTTCTGGTTGGACTCAGCCAATAATTGGTACCACCTGGACATTGAAGGTGGAAAGGGAGAGATAACAGGTTATTATTTTTCCCACTTCCTCTGTGTGTTGCCATAATTCTGGCAGTAGTTTTGTTTCTCTATAGCTACATCTATTTGGGGGTGGCTGTTTATTTATTGCTTTAGCTCTCAGTGAGGTTCTGGCCACTCCTTATTCTCCTGTGTCCCTTTAGGCCTAGGGTGGCAAAAGTTTGCTGCTGCTGCTAGCTAATGTCTTGGTACTTCAATATGCATTATTGATTTCTCAGCTCTGCACACATCTCTGCAAATTATCCCTTAACTTAAAAGTCACCTCAAAATTCCAGGTGAATGTGCTGTCTGTTTCCTGTGCAGTCACATGGGGCTCCATGCTCAGAAAGGTCCCGTGCTTGGTTTAATGCTCTTCTGCAACAGTCTTGGAATTCTTAATATATTTGAACAAGAGGCCCTGCATTTTCTTCTTTCAGTGGGCCCTGTAAATTATGTAGTGACCCTGTTGCCAGGATTCTGACTGATGTAAAGCTATTCTTGATGGAGAGGAAATGGCATGAATGAGACTTGAAGCTAAAAATGCACTTGCTGTATTTGAAGAACATTAAGTGTGGCTGTTTGTGACCTGGCTGGAAAGGACAACCCATCATCACATCTACTGGTAAACTTATGGTATCCAGAAAAAGCCAAAGGACTCTATTGCAAGACAGCATCACCTGGCTGCAGAGGTACCTAATTTGCCCTAGATGAGGTCATGATGCTTGCTGGTTCACAAGTAATCAGTTTTTTTGGTTTTTGTTTTTTTTAACCTAGTTTATTGAGGTGTAATTGACAAATAAAATTGTATATGTTTAAGGTGTATAATGTGATGATTTGACATACACATACGATGTGAGATAATTACCACAATCAGGTTAATTAACACATCTATCACTGCACAGAATTATGATTTTGTGTAGTGACAACACTTGAAATCTACAACACTCAGAAATTTTCAAATATACAATACACTATTGTTAACTATAGTCACCTGTTGTAGATCAGATCCCCAAAATTTATTCATCTTATAACTGAACATTTGTATGCTTTGACCAACATCTTCTCATTTCCCCCAAATGATAGGATTTTATTCCTTTTTATGACTAAATAATATTTCATCATGTATGTATAAAATTCACTCATCTCTCAACAGACACTTCGGTTGTTTCCCTGTCTTGACTGTTGTGAATAATTCTGCAATGAACATGGGAGTGCAGATATCTATATTTGACATACAAATTTCATTTTCTTTGGATATATTTCCATGAGTGGGATTGCTTGATCAATGACAGTTCTATTATTAATTTTTTGAGAAACCTCTATACTGTTTTCATAATGGCTATACCAATTTACATTCCCACCAACAGTGCACAAGGTTCTCTTCTCTCCACATCTTCATCAACACTTGTATCTCTTGTCTTTTTTAATAGTAGCCATATTAATAGATGTGAGGTAGTACCTCATACCTCTATGTGGTTTTGATTTGCATTTCTCTGTTGATCAGTGATATTGAGCACCTTTTCATATACCTATTGGCCATTTGTATTGTTGTTATTTTGTTTTGTTTTGTTTTGTTTTGTTTTTTTACTGAGTTGTATGAGTTCTTTATGTATCTTAGATATTAACCCCTTACTGGATATATGGTTTGCAGATATTTTCTTTTATTTTATAGGTGGCCTTTTACTTGTTTCCTTTGCTGTGCAGAAACTTTTAGTTTGATGTATTTCCACTTGTTTATTTTTACTTTTGTTGCGTATGCTTTTTGTATCATATCCAAAAAAATCACTGCCAAGATCATTTTCAAGAAGCTTTTCTGCTATGTTTTTGTCTATGAGTTTTATAGATGCAGGTCTTATGTTTAAGTCTTTAATCTATCTTGAGTTAATTTTTGTGAGTGTTATTAGATAGGGGTCCAATTTCATTTTTTTACATGTGGACATTACAGTTTTCTCAACACAACACCATTTGTTGAAAAGACCATCCTTTCCCCTTGTTATTCTTGATACCCTTATCAAATATTATTTGACCATATATGCATAAGTTTATTTCTGGGCTATTATTCCATTGGCATATGAACAGGATTTATTCCAGGATAAATATGGAGTAACTTTATTTTTGATTATTTTGAGTGTCTGATTTTATGCCAGTAAGATATTGCTTTTATTACTACAGCTTTGTAATACAGTTTGAAAGCAAGAAGTGTGATGATGCCTCCAGTTTTATTCCTTCTCGAGATTTCTTTGGCTATTCAGGGTCTTTCTTGATTCCATATGAACTTTAAAATTGTTTGTTCTATTTCTGCAAAAAAAATGCCATTGAAATTTTGATAGGGATTCTATTGAATCTATAGAAAACTTGGGATGGTATGGGCATTTTAACAGTACTAATTCTTCCAACCCATGAACATGGGATATCTTTCCATTTAATTGTGCCTTCATCAATTTCTTCCATCAATATATTATAGTTTTCAGTGCATATATCTCTCATTTCCTTAAATTTTTTCTTAAGTATTTTATGTTTTGATGCTATTATAAATGGAATTCTTTTCTTTATATCTTTTTCAGATATTTTTGTCATTAATGTGTAGAAATTCAACGATTTTGTATATTGATTTTGTATCCTGCAACTTTACTGAATTCATTTATTAATTTTAGTTTAGTTTTAGATACTAAAGTTGTTTGGTATGGTCTTTAGGATTTCCTATATATAAAATCATGTTATCTGTAAACAGAATAATTATACTTCTTCCTTTCTGATTTGGATGCCTTTTATTTCTTTTCCTTGCCTAATTTCTCTGGCTAGGACTTCCAGTACTATGTTGAATAGAATTGATGAGAGTGAGCACTCTTGTCCTATTCCTGATCTTAAAGGAAAAGCTTTTAGTTTTACATAGTTGAGTATATAATATTATCTGTGAGTTTTACACGTATGGCCTTTTTATGTTAAGGTGCATTATTTTTATATCAATTTGTCGAGAGGTTTTATCATAAAAAGATGTTGAATATTGTCAATGCTTTTTATGCATGTATTGAGATAATCATGCTTTTTATCCATCATTTTGTTAATATGGTGTATCACATTTATTGATTTGTGCATGTTGAAGCATCCTTGCTTATGGGGATAAATCTCACTTGATCATGGTGTATGATTCTTCTAATGTGCTGTTGAATTTGGTTGCTAGTATTTTGTCAAAATTTTTTGCATCTATGTTCATCAGGGATATTGACCTGTACTTTTCTTTTCTTGTAATGTCTTTATCTAGCTTTATTATGGGGATAATACTGGCCTCATAAAATGAGGTTGGAACTGTTTCTTCCTCTTCAATTTTTTAAGAGAAGTGAAGAACACTTAGCATCAACTATTCTTTAAATTTTGGTAGAAATCACCAGTGAAGACTTATGCTCCTGGGCTTTGGCCTGTTGGGAGGTTTTTGATTACCAATTCAATCTTATTTGTTACTGGTCTGTTCAGGCTTTCTATTTTTTTCATGATTCTGATTCAGTATCCATAGATCATATGTTTCTAATAATTTATCCATTTCTTCTAGGTTATACAATTCATTGGTATATAGTTGTCCATAGTGGTCTTTTTTGTATTTCTGTGGTATCATTTGTAATGTCTCCTCTTTGTTCTTTTTATTTATTTGAGTCATCCCTTTTTTTGGTTAGTCTAGCTAAAGGTGTATCAATTTTGTTTATTTTTGTTAAAACTAACTCTTCGTTTTATTCTTTTTCATTGTTTCTCTGTTTTTGTGTTATTTATTTTAGCACTAATCTTTATTATTTTCTTTCTTCTGCTAACTTTGGGCTTGGTTTGTTCTTGTTTTTCTAGTTCCTTAAAGTGTAAAGTTAGATTATTTATTTGATATCTTTCTTTTTAAATATAGGCATTTATAGCTATAAACTTTCCTTTTATTTTTTATTTTTTTATTTTTTATTTATTAATTTTTTTGAGACAGAGTTTCACTCTTGTTGCCCAGGCTGGGATGCAATGGCGTAATCTCGGCTCATCACCACCTCTTCCTCCCGGGTTCAAACAATTCTCCAGCCTCAGCCTCCCGAGTAGCTGGGATTACAGGCATGTGCCACCATGCCTGGCTAATTTTGTATTTTTAGTAGAGATGGGGTTTCACCATATTGGTCAGGCTGGTCTCAAACTCCCGACCTCAGGTGATCCACCCGCCTTGGTCTCCCAAAGTGCTGAGATTACAGGTGTGAGCTATCACGCCCAGCCTAAATTTTCCTTTTAGAACTGCTTTTGGTGCATCCATATCTTTTAGTTTGTTGTGTTTTCAATTTTGTTTATCTCATAATAGCTTTAATTTCCCTTTTGATTTCTTTTTGACCTGTTGGTCATTCAGGAGCATGTTGCTTCATTTCCATGGATTTGTGAATTTTCTAATTTTCCTCTTGTTACTGATTTCTAGTTTCCTACCTTTGTGGTCAGAAAAGATACTTGATATGATTTCAGTCTTCTTGAAACACATAATTTATCCTGGAGACTGTCCCATATGCACTTGAGAAAAAGGTATACTCTGTTGCTGTTGGATAAAATGTCCTATATGTGTCTGTTAGGTCCATTGATTATACAATGGTGTTCAAATCCACTGCTTGCTTATTGATTTTCCTATGTGGTTGATCTATCCATTGTTGAGAGTGGGGTATTAAAGTATTCTACTGTTACTATATTGCTGTTTATTTCTCCTTTCCGTTATTTTAATATTTGTTTTATATAGTTAAGTGCTCTTACATTTAGTGCATATATAGTTATAATTGTTATATATTCTTGATGAGTTGACCCATTTAACATTCTGTGATGATCTATTGTCTCTGTTGACAGTTTTTTATTGAAAGGCTATTTTTTTCTAATGTAAGTATAGCCACCCTGCTTTCTTTTGGTTACCATTTGCATGGAATTTTTTTTCTATTTTTTTCACCTTTCAGCCTATGCATGTTCTTAAAGCTAAAGTGAGTCTCTTGCGGGCAGCATGTACTTGGATCTTGTTTTTTTTGTTGTTTTTTTCAATCCATCTAGCTACTCTATGTCTTTTGATTGAAGAATTTAATTCATTTATATTTAAAGTAATTATTGATAGGTAAGGATTTGCTATTGACATTTTGTTAATTGTTTTCTGACTCTTTTGTATTTCCTTTGTTCCTTTCGTTCTCTCTTGCTGTCTTCCCTTACAATTTGATTACTTTCTGTGGTGACAGGCTCTGATTTCTTTCTCCGAATCTTTTGTGTATCTACTACAGGTTTTTTTATTGTGGTTACCATGAGGCTGCATAAAACATTATAGTTATAACAACCAATTTTAAGGTCATACAACTTCATTTGCATATACAAATTGTATACTTTACTTCCCCTCCACACACATTTCAACTTATTGATGTTACAATGTAAATTTTTAAATATTATGTATCCAATAACAAATTACTGTGGCTTCAAAAATACATTTGTCTTTCACTCTTTTACTAGAGTTGAAAGCAGTTTATGCACAATTACAATATTACAGAATTCTGAATTTAACTATACTTTTTTTGCTAATGAGCTTTGTACAGTCATGTTTTTACATTTTTAATTAGCATCCTTTTCTTTTCAGCTGGAAGAACTTCCTTTATTATTTTTTTCCTTTTTTTTTTTTTTTTTTTTGAGACAGAGTCTCACTCTGTTGCCCAGACTGGGATGCAGTGGCATGATCTCGGCTCACTGCAATCTCCGCCTCCCAGGTTCAAGCAATTCTCTTGCCTCAATCTCCTGAGTAGCTGGAATTATAGACATCTGCCACCACCCCTGGCTAAAGTTTTTTGTATTTGTAGTAGAGACGGGGTTTCGCTATGTTGGCCAGGTTGGTCTCAAACTCCTGACCTCAAGTGATTCACCCACCTCAGCATCCCAAAGTGCTGAGATTACAGGCATGAGCCACCAAACCTGGTTGATTTTTTTCCTATTATTTTTGAGACAAAGTCTTTCTCTGTTGCCCATGTGAAGTGCAATGGCACAATCACAGCTCATCGTAGCCTCGACCTCCCAAGCTCAAGTGATCCTCCCACCTCAGACTCCCAATGTGCTGGGGCTACAGGCATGAACCACCGTACCTGGCATCTTTATTATTTCTTGTAAGTCAAGTCTAGTGGTATTGAATGCCTCTAGTTTTTGTTTGTTTGGTAAAGTCTTTATCTCTCTTTCATTTCTGAAGAACAACTTTGCCAGATAAAGCATTCTTGGTTGACAGTTTTCCCCCCTTTCAGCACTTTGAATATATCGTCCCACTCTGTCCTGGCCTGCAAAGTTTCTGCTCAGAAATTGTCTGATAGTCTTATGGTACTTTACTTGTATGTGATGTGAGTCAATTTTTTCTTCCTGATTTCAAAATTTTCTCTCCCTTTGTCTTTTTGACAACTTAATTATACTGTGTCTCAGTGTATTCCTTTTCTGGTTCAAACTATTTGGGGATTTTTGCACCTTATAAATCTAGATGTCCATTTCTCTCCCCAAATTTGGGGAGTTTTCAGCCATTTCTGGACTCTCTGTTCTTGCCTATTGGTCTGTTTATCTGTTTTTTCAACACCACCACACTATCTGGAATACTATAGCTGTATAGTAAGTCTTGAAATTGGGTAGTGTCAGTCCTTTAACTTTGTTCTTCTCCTGCAATATTGAGTTGACTGGGTCTTTTGCCTCTGCATATAAACTTTAGAATTGGTTTGCTGATATTCATAAAATAACTTGCCGAGATTTTTATTGGGATTGCATTAAACCTATAGATCAAGTTGAAAAGAATTGATATATGTTTTTAATTTCAAATTCCTCTTGCTCATTGCTGGTATATAAGAAAGCAATTGACTTTTGTATATTAATTTTGTATTTTGCAAGCTTTCTATAATCATTTATAAGTTCCAGGAGTTTTTGTTGTTGACTCTCAGATTTTTTATGTAAAAAATCATGTTATCTTCAAACAAAGAAAATTTTACTTGTTTAATCTCAATCTCTATAACATTTATTTATTTCATTTTCTTGTTTAATTGCATTAGCAAGGACTACCAGTACAATGTTGAAAAGCACTGATGAAAGAGGACATGCTTGCCTTATTCCCAATCTTAGTCACCATTAAGTATAATGTTAGGTATAGGTTTTTGTAGCTATTCTTTACCAAGCTGAGGAAATTCCCACTCTTTTCCTAGTTTGCTGAGAATTTTTATAATGAATGGGGGTTAGATTTTTATCAAATGCTTTTTCTGCATCTATTAATATGATTATGTGATTTTTTTCTTTTGCTTTTTGATGTGATAAATTACATTAATTGGTTTTCAAATGTTAAATCAGCCTTGCATACATGGGATAAATTCCACTTGGTCATGTTGTATATTTCTTTTTTTAAATTATTGGATTCAATTTGCTAATATTTTGTTGAGGAGTTTTGCATTTATAAATTCATGAGAGGTATTGGTCTGCAGTTTTCCTTTCTTGTAATGTCTGTGTGATTTTTGTCTTAGGGCAATGCTGGTCTCATGGAAAGAGTATTCCCTCTGTTTCTCTCCTTAGGAAGAGATTGCAGAAAATTGATGTAATTTCCTTCTTAAATATTTGGTAGAATTCACCAGTGAACCCATCTGTCATGGTAGGTTCATGACAGATGAGTCATTTCTTTTTTAGAATATTATTATTGATTTAACTTCTTTAATAGCTATAGACTATTTAGATTGTCTATTTCTTCATGTTTGGGTTTTGAAAACTTGTGTCTTCCAAAAAATGGGTCTGTTTCATCTAGGTTATCAATTTAGTGAGTATAGAGTTGATCATAATACTTATTTATTATCATTTTAATGTGTATGGGGTCTGTACTGATGTTTCGTCTTTCATTTTTGATACTATTTGTGTCTTCCTTCTTTTTTTCTTAGCCTGGCTAGAGGCTTATCAATTGTATTCATCTTTTTAAAAAAACCAGCTTCTGGCCTTTTGCTTCTGGTTTTGCTGGTTTTTCTCTGTTGATTTCCTGGTTTTAAATTTCACTGATTTCTGCACTTATTTTTTACTATTTCTGCTTACTTTGGATTTAATTTTTTATTCTTTTCCTAGTTTCCTAAGGTGGAGACTTAGATTATTGAATCTTTCCTTTTTCTAATATATGCTTTCAATGCTATAAATTTCCTTCTAAGCACTGCTTTCACTTCATTCCCCAAATTTTGATAAGTTGTATTTTCATTTCCATTTAGTTCAAAATATCTTTAAACTTCTCTTGAAATTTCTTCTTTGACCACGTGTTATTTAGAAACATCTTGTTTAATCTCCAAGTATTTGGGGATTTCCCAGCTACCTTTTTGTTATCAATTTCTAGTTTAATTCCACTGTGGTCTGAGGGCAGACATTTTTTAATTTCTGTAATTTTAAATTTCTAAAGGTGTGTTTTCAGCAGCCCAGAATTTGATCTATCTTGATAAATGTTCCGTGTGAATTTAAGAAAAATGTGTAAACTGTTGTTGTTGGATATAGTAGTCTATAGATGTCAATTATATACAGTTGACTGATGGGGCTGTTGAGTTAAATTATGTCCTTATTGATTTTCTGCCTGCTGGATCTGTTCATTTCTGACAGAGTGTTAAAGTCTGTAAGTACAAGAGTGAATTCATCTATTTTTCCTTGCAGTTCTATCAGTTTTTGTCTCACATATTTTGACAATCTGTTGTCATATATGTTAAAGTTTTTATATCTCCTTGGAGAACTGACCTCTTCATCATTATATAATGCTCCTCTTTATCCCTGATAACTTTCCTTGCTCTGAAGTCTGCTCTGTCTGAAATTAATATAGCTACTTTTACTTTTTAAATTAGTATTAGCATGGTATATCTATCTTCCTTCTTTTACTTTTAATCTATATATGTCTTTGTATTTAAAGTGGAATTCTTGCAGACAACATGTAGTTGGGTCTTTTTTTTTTAATCTACTCGTCAATCTCTGCCATTCAATTGGTTTATTTAGACTATTGACACTTAAAGTGATTATTAATATAGTTGGATTAATATCTACTACATTTTTACTGTTTTCTATCTGTTGCCATTTTTCTTTGTTTTTATTTTTGTCTTCCATAGTTTTTCTGCCTTTTGTTGTTTTAATTTAGTATTTTATATAACTCCATCTTCTCTCCTTTCTTAGCGTATTAGTCACGCTTCATCATGCTTCTTTTTTTTCTCTTTTAGTGGTTGTCTTAAAGTGTGCAATATACATTCACAACAAATCCAAGCCCACTTTAAAAAAACACTACACAACTTCACCATAGTGCAATTTCTTTTTTTTCTTTTTGTTTTTTGAAACAGGGTCTTGCTCTGTCACAATTTATTGTCTGTTGTTCTTTGTAATAACAGGATATTTCCAATTCTTCCCTTCCCTCCCTTGCCTCATTGCTGTCATTCATTTTACTTATATGTAAACGTATCTATATTTATATCTATAAAATTGAATACATTGTTATTATTTTGAACAAATTGTTGTGTTAGATTAATTAAGAATAAGTAAAATAAGTTTTTATTTTACTTTCACTTACACATTCCCCCATGCTGTTCCTTTATGTTGATTTGAATTTCTGACCTATATAATTTTTCTTCTCTCTAAAGAACTTTTCTTAACATTTTTTGCAAGGCAGGTATATTTGCAGCAAATGTCCTCATTTTTGTTTTGCTGAGAAATTATTGATTTTTCTTTCAGTTTTGGGAATAATTTCATAGGGTACAAAATTCAGGGTTGATGGGTTTTTTTCTTTAACTCTTTAAATGTTTCACTCCACTCTCTTCTTGCTTGTATAGTTTTCGGGGAGATGGATACAATTCTTACCTTTGCTCCTCTCTAGGTAAGGTGTTTTTACTCTGGCTTCTTTCAAAAATTTTAAAAAATCTTTGATTCTCTGAAATTTGAATATAAAATGCCCAGATTTTGTTTGGCAATTATCCTGCTTAGTGTTCTCTGAGATTCCTGGATCTATGGTTTGGCATCTGACATTAATTTAAGGAAATTCTCAGTCATTATTGCTTCCAGTATTTCTTCTGTTCCTTTTCCCTTTCTTCTCCATCTGGTATTTGCATTAAACAAATGGTATACCTTTTTTTAGTTGTCCTACAGTCCTTGGATATTCTGTTCTGTTTTTTCAGTCTCTTTTCTCTTTGCTTTTCTGTTTTGGGAGTTTCTGTTGTCATATATCTTCAAGCTCACAGATTATTTCCTCAGGAATGTCCAGTCTACTGATAAGCCCATGAAAGGCATTTTTCATTTCTGCTACAGTATTTTTTATCTCTAGTACATCTGTTTACTCTTTTTTAGAATCTCCATCTCTCTGCTTACATTATTTACCTGTTCTTGCATGTTGTCTCCTTTATCCATTAAAGCTCTTAGCATACTAGTAGTTATTTGTTTTAATTCCTGGTTAAATATCAACATTTCTGATGTATCTAACTCTGGTTGTGATGCTTGTCAGTCTCTTCAAACCATACTTGTTGCTTTTTTGGATACCTTATAATTTTTCTGTTAAAAGGTAGACATGATCCGTGGGGTAAAATGATGTACAGGGTAAATAGGCCTTTAATAATATGGTAGTAAGGCAAAGTGGTTTTCTATATTCCCGTGATTAGTTCTCAGTCTTTTAGGGAGCCTGTGCCCCTGAACTATAAGCTTTACCAGTGCTTCTCAGTTTTCTGCCCTCTCCCTGTGAGACAGGATGGGTGGAAAAAGTTGGAGTTGGGTATTTCTCCTTTTCCATGTGGAAAACTGGAGTTGTGCATTTCTCTTCCCCTTGGTGGGTAAGGCTCTGATTAAACCCCAGCAGATTCGGGTCTGATAAAATAGTTTCTCCTGAGGACAGGCCTTGTTAAGAACAGAATATGGAGGTTTCTGTTTGTGGGTGTCTATTCTAGTAAATTGTGATTCTCTGTGTTCCCCTGCTGGTCTTTCCAATTTTGAAGTCTTCCCTGTGTCCTCACTCCTCTTACAGATACAAGAAGAGTTGTTGGTTTTTTAGATTCTTCAGCTTTTTACTTCTTTTGCTTATTTTAACAAGAGTAATAATACCAAGTGTCAGCAAGTGTCAGTGAGAGTAAAAAATGATGCAACCACTTTAGACAAACAATCTGACAGTTTCTTATAAAGTTGAATATATACTTATCATAGAACCCATCAATTTCACTTTTAGGTACTTACCCAAGAAAAATGAAACCTATGTTCTCACAAAGACCAGTACATAAATGTTCATAGTAGCTTTATTCATAATAACCAAAAGTTGTGAACAGCCTAAATGTAACCTACTGATACAGGCAATGCAAATCAATCTGAAAACATGATGTTGTGTGAAAGAAGTCAGACACAAAAGAGTACATATTTTGTCATTGAATTTATATCAAATTCTACAACAGACAAAACTAATCTATTGTGGCGTAAAGTACATCAGTGTTTTCCTAGGGTCTGTAGGGGAGGGGATTGAATGCAAAGGAACATGAAGAAACTTTCTGGGTGATGTAGATGTTTTTATATCCTGATTGTGGTGATGGTAGTTCCACAGATGTACAGATTTGTAAAACTCATCTAAATATACGCTTAAAATGGGTGCATTTTATTCATGTAAATTATACCTTGATAAAGTTGATTTTTAAAAAAAAGTAAGTTCTCATGGTAACTGAGAAACTATGACAATAATCTAATTCTCCAAACCACTGTGATATACTCAAGTCTAACTTACCAATGATAAATTAACCCCTTACACTTGAAGGCATTTAAGTAACTAGCTTCCTTTATTAATGAACTGAAATAACTTCCTATAATACCATCAGTAAAATAATTACATTCATTTCTCTTTCAGACTTACTAAATAAATGCTACTACTTTCAAATAACCAAGGAATAAAAGAATTTATATTTAAAGGGTTTGGAGAGTAAACATTTTACAGTATTTATAACATTCCCTAAGTAAATAAAATAAAGCATTTAAAAATTACTTCCTTTATGTTTTAAATATGCTGTATTATGTTGAATGGCCTTTAAACACAAAACCCAGCACATGAGAAGTTCCAAGGTGTCATCTAGGTCTTCACTTCTGTGTCTGCTCTGAGTTGTTACAGAAAATTGCCTACACTTGGGGAGCGCGGCGCCCCGGCTGCCGCAGAACCGAGCCGAGCCAGACGAGCCCCCGCGGCGCCCAAGCGCGGGCCCGGGCCCCAGCCGCCGCCGGGCGCGGCATTTTTATTCAAGCGACGATAACGGAGCCCGGCCGCGCCCGGTGCATTGTGGGAACGGCCCGCGACCCGTTTTCGGGAGGAGGCGGAGGGCGCGAAGCGAGCTGGTGGATCCGTAAAGAACCCAGCCAACCCCCAGAGGGAGGGGAGCGGCTGAGCTGTGAGGAGAGCGGGGCACAAGAACCATGTGTACGCGGGAGTCCTTTTAACCCAGAAAGTTACGAATTGGACAGGAGCTTCTGGCTAACCAGATTCACTGAACTGAAGGGCACAGGTTGCAAAGTGCCCCAAGATGTCCTGCAAAAATTTCTGGAATCTTTACAGAAGAACCACTTCCAAGAAGATGAGCAGTTTCTGGGAGCCGTTATGCCAAGGCTTGGCACTGGAATGTATAATTGTGTCATTCCTTTGAGGCACGGTGGGCTTTCCTTGGTTCAAACCATAGATTACGTTTACCCGATCGTAGACGACCCTTACATGATGGGCAGGATAGCATGTGTCAGTCAATGTCCTCAGTGACCTCTACGCAACGAGGGTCATGGAATGCAACAATATGCTGATGCTCCTTGGAGTCAGTAATAAAATGACTGACAGGGAAAGGGATAAAGTGATGCCTCTGATTATCCAAGGTTTTAAAGACGCAGCTGAAGAAGCAGGAACGTCTGTAACAGGCGGCCAAACAGTTCTAAACCCCTGGATTGTCCTGGGAGGAGTCGCTACCACTGTCTGCCAGCCCAATGAATTTATCATGCAGACAATGCAGTGCCAGGAGACATGCTGGTGTAGACAAAACCCCTGGGGACACAGGTGGCAGTGGCTGTGCACCAGTGGCTGGATATTCCTGAGAAATGGAATAAGATTAAACTAGTGGTCACCCAAGAAGACGTAGAGCTGGCCTACCAGGAGGCGATGATGAACATGGCAAGGCTCAACGGGACAGCTGCCGGACTCATGCACACGTTCAATGCCCACGCGGCCACTGACATCAAGGGCTTTGGGATTTGGAGCCATGTGCAGAACCTGGCCAAGCAGCAGAGGAACGAGGTGTCATTTGTAATTCACAGCCTCCCGGTGCTGGCCAAGATGGCTGCAGCGAGCAAGGCGTGCGGAAACATGTTCGGCCTCATGCACAGGACCTGCCCAGAGACCTCAGGCGGCCTTCTGATCTGTTTACCACATCAGCAAGCAGCTCGGTTCTGTGCAGAGATAAAGTCCCCCAAATATGGTGAAGGTCACCAAGCATGGATTATTGGGATTGTAGAGAAGGGCAACTGCACAGCCAGAATCATAGACAAACCCTGGATCATCGAGGTCGCACCACAAGTGGCCACCCAAAATATGAATCCCACACCCGGGCCACCTCTTTTTTTTTTTTTTTTTTTTTGAGACGGAGTCTCGCTCTGTCGCTTAGGCTGGAGTGCAGTGGCGCCATCTCGGCCCACTGCAAGCTCCGCCTCCCAGGTTCACGCCATTCTCCTGCCTCAGCCTCCGGAGTAGCTGGGACTACAGGCGTGCACCACCACGCCCGGCTAATATTTTTTTGTATTTTTAGTAGAGACGGGTTTTCACCGTGTTAGCCAGGATGGTCCCGATCTCCTGACCTTGTGACCCGCCCCCCTAGGCCTCCCAAAGTGCTGGGATTACATGCTTGACGGGGCCACCTCTTAATCTAGACAGAAATAGCTGTTTGGTTTTGTTTTTAAATAGATCTATTTCCTTTATCATCACTTCAATTAAAGACTATAAACAACAGAAATCTCATTGTGTCTACACATCGGGTGACCTTAGGTCGGTTTGTAAGTGGATACAATTAATAAAATAAAATCCGTCACCTTTTTTTCCTGTTACATTAACTGAGGATGCACCCAATCTTGAGGCAGCTTCTGAGTTGAGAATTATATTGTTATCCAATACTGTTGATTCATTTTGAATCTTTAGACACTTATCTCTTGCTGCATAGGCTCTTTTTAAAGGTGCTTTCACATAGCACAGACATTACCAGTAGTCTTGTCAAATAGCAGTTGGTGTCTTCATTTTATGTATATTTATCATAAGTCTGATTTTTTTTAAGCGTCTTGAATGGTTTTCTGGAGAGACAGCATTGATAAGTGGCACATGACGGTATCTCAGTCATAAGAGGGTTGCATGATTCCTTTGAATGTTTGATTTGGAAAAGCCTAGTCTTGTCTCTCAAGAGCATCTCGGACCCAGAACATTCTCTAGTAGTGCACTCAGTTAAACAGGGCAAGTGCTTCACTGCATGGAAAACACTTTGAAGAGACAAAAAAGAAATCTTATTTCTTTTTTTGTAGCCTTTCTGATATTTACAATAACACCACTAACTGTTTTCTTTATCGATAGCAAAGAAGGATACTTTTTGCAATGTAATTAGATGTTCTATAGTGCTACAAGGAAATGCCTTCCGAAAGGAGGCTCATGTATAATACTCATTTACAAAATATATAATTACGCAAATAATTTTTAAATATAATCAATAATAAAGACTGTTCTGTGGATGTTAGTGTTTAATACATTTTTTATTTTGTACAGTGATTTCAGGCCTTTTGTTTTCTTGAAATCAGCAGATATTTAGCCTAATTCTTAGCATTATTTTGTCCTTTGCACCAGTACTTTTTTGTGCATGCTTTTTGTGATCTGTGTTAAAAACCTGCATTGCCAACATTGCAGCTCCAACTTAAACTTGTTATTCAAATAAATATTTAATTTTTTAAATTGCTCTTGTATAATCAGATGCCCCTTTTAGTATTATTTTAGAAGCATTGGGAGGGTTTTGCCTAAAGTACAATTTATCGGGAAAAACTAGATTTTAGTTTTATAAAACTTTTAAGTCTTTCATGGGACCTATATTTTCTTGAATTAAACTTTGTAGTTCTAGAATAAATAGGCAATCTCGAAAGGTGTTATCTGTGTTGCATAAAGTGGAGGCTTCCTTATATTTTAACCTACTAAGCAATTGAGGGATTCCTGTCATTAAGCACAAGAGCACTGGATCCTCAAGTGCCCATCTTCATCAGAGAAAAAATAGCACATCCTGCACGTTTTTGGTGCTTCCTGCTCACAGGCACCAAAGCCGCACACATAAACTGACTTACTGCCAAAGGAAATGACCCCCTGCGAAGATGGAGCTCCTGGAAGAGGCTTTAACTTGGATGCGCCCTCGTCCAGGAACCAGCGGGAAGGGCAGCCTTTACGCATGTGTAACTAGACCTTCAGCCATAAGCATGGTGCGCAGCATGGAAGAGCCTGCTATGGAACTGAAATTCATTGGACATTTTATAGGAATTGATACAGATGTTGGTCCTAAAAACCTACAAACCAGTGGTCTGCAAAATAAAATGTGTTGGAAACCTCTGAGTAAGAAAAAAGAAAAAAAAAGAAAAAGAAAATTGCCTACATTTTTTATTTCAGAGTTCATGAAACTGTACAAATTCTATTCACAATTTTGTGGGGGTAAAACATATGAGCCCAATAAGAATGATTTTTATTTAAATCATAAAGAATTCATTGAAAATTATTAACAATAACTTATATAATATTTTGATGCTATAGAAGAAAAAGGACAACCCAACAATTAACACATACTCTTGGGTTTTAAAGATTAGCCTCAAAAGATAAGATATTGTTACCATCTTATGCAAACAAATCTTATCATTTCCTTGGACATATCCTGAGTAGAATACAAACCCTTATGGTACCATCTAATAGGGTTTAAGATTTTAACACCAAAATAAATTCTTCATTTATTAAAATTTTATAACAAAACAACATTCTTTTCAAAAGGATTCAATCATAAAAAGGAAAGGAGACAGGCTGGAAAACATGGCGAAAACCCATCTCTACAAAAAATACAAAAATTAGCTGGGTGTAGTGGCACACACCTGTATTCCCAGCGACTTGGGAGGGAGGTGGGAGGATCACCTGAGCCCAGGAGGTCAAGACTGCAGTGAGTCGTGATTGTGCAACTACACTCCAGCCTGGGTGACAGAGAGAAACCCTGTCTCAAAAAAAAAAAAAAAAAAAAAAAAAGGAGAACCGAAGGAGGAGAAAAATCTCACAGAGAATGTCAGTTTCAGGATTATGTTCTAGTGACCTGAATCTGTACATTCATCGACAGAGACGTGACTCCCACAGTTTGTTTTGCAGATAGCTGTAAAGTAATTACACAAATTACACCAAGTTCTTTCCAGATGAACTGAACACTTAGAACTAGAGAGTGTTGCCAATTTGATCAGAAATTAGATGTGATTCTGAGATTGAGAAAATTGCAGAAATATGATTTTTGAGATTTTGAGAAAATAATTCTTCTCTTCTTCAAGTTGTACAATGGGATCTATAGACAAAGCAAACTCTTCTATCTATACGGAAGGATGTTATCTCTGAGACTTTTGAATATCTATGTTTGAATTATACATAATCAGGAAACTCAGGGCTTATCTTCCTTCAAAACTCCTCCACTAAAATAGAATGATTTACTGGAAAGTTACTTGCCATATTCTGCATCTTCAAAGACGAGATCTCCTTTATTTCTCTACCACGAAGTGTTCTTTAGAATTTTTCATTGTATCGATATAAATTGATGCCAGTCATTACTACACGAAAGATCAAACTGCAACCTCTACACAAGTCCAAGTAACAGGATTCACACAGGGAGAGATGGATACACTGACGTGCTCTTCAGTGACTGATGGACTGTGTTTTCTGTTTAAAAAAAAAAAAGTACTATAATTGAACAAGCCCCCAGAACATTAAAAAAAACTGTAAAAATAAATATAAGGCGAGTAACTAACAAATTTAAAAATATATAATCAATAAAGATCGGTGAATATGGTAGCATTTCAAGATAAAACTACATTTTCAACTATTTTTAAAATGTTTTCCATTTGGCAGAACCCCAAATGGGCTTTGCCAAGCACTTTTTCTTCTTAATTTTTAAATGCGTATGTATTTCAAGGAAAATTTAATCCATATGTTCTTCTCTCATTTACACAATTTATCAAAATGTTGCTTTGAATGAGCCATTTAATGTCTAAGAAAACTGAAGAACACTTCTTTTTCCCCCAATACAAGATTTTAGCTTTTTTCTTCCTGAATTAAATATGTGTTCAGTACTACCTACAGAGCTAATTGAAAAATATTCAATTCTGCTTTAATATCCAGAACCAAAAGTCTAATAAAATTCAAAATAACAGAAAAGCATAAAATCCATTATAATACTATACTTTCAAGCTTCAAAAGCCTCCATTATTCACACGGTTCCTATAAATCACAGAATACTGGAACTTAAAGATATCTTAGAAATGACAAGTTTTTTTCTCTCACTTTAAAAACTAGGAAACTGAGTCCCCAAAAAGCTAAAGAATATGCCAAAAATCACAAAACTAATTAATGGTGGAGCCAAGGCATGTGTCTTCCCATTGGAATTACTTCTTTGGTTTTTTTAAATTTTAATTATGATTTTATTCTATAGCATATAACAGTGTCAGCATAATACTAGATTATGAAAAAACAGTGGAGCTCATTTCTGCATAAAATTTACTCGCCTGCTTCCAATAGCCTGGACAACCAGTAGGCTAGGAATCAATGGTCCAATTCGCCATATAATCCTAGTCATATCTATCTTTACTATGCCCATAAAGGGAAGTGATGAATCTGTTTAAAAGAAAAATTAAGTCCAAGTACACTCTCAACCTTTACCAGCAAGATGCTACAGGAAAACACGCTGATTATGTGTTAACTGATAAGAATATTTCTTCTTCCCTTCCTTATCCTCTCCTTCCTTCTACTTCTCTTTCCAGAGGGGATCATTTTGGGATACACAGAAACCTGGGGATGGGCATACCATGGAGTCTGGAGGGGCTCAGTAATGACATGAGCCCATGGGATGGGATCAAGATACACCTTTGCTTCAGCCTCCGTCACCAGTGTCTTTAGACACCCCAGTTTCTTCAGGTAGGCAAAAAGGCACACAGGAATAAAAGACTGCTATCCCCAGGGAAATGAAAGTAGAGAACAAGCCAGGCATGGTGGCTCATGCTTGTAATACCAGCATTTTGACAGGCCGAGGCAGGCAGATTACCTGAGGTCAGGAGTTCGAGACCAGCCTGGCCAATGTGGTGAAACCCCGTCTCTACTAAAAATACAAAAAAATTAGCTGGGGTGGTGGTGCACACTTGTAATCCCAACTATTCAGGAGGCTGAGGGAGGAGAATCACTTGAACCAGGGAGGCAGAAGTTGCAATGAGCCGAGATCGTGCCATTTGCATATCAGCCTGGGCAACAAGAGCAAAACTTCATCTTAAAAAAAAAAAAAAAAGAATAAAGAAAGAAAGAAGAGAACAGAGAGGATTATGGCTTCTTTTTGTCAGGTCAGGAGGCAGTCAGTCATAAACTACAGACCACAAATCACAATCAAAAGAACTTTGTAAGGTCCTGTTACCTCATAACTAACTAATGTTTAGATTGTGTTACTCTGTTTTGTAGCAGTAATTACCAGCAAAACCCTATTTTTTTCTAATGTGATGGGAAAGGGCATATAGTATGTGCCTGCCTTTTAGGAGTAACAAAGGAGAAATCTGGGAGAAACCAAAATGACATAGTGCAGAGCAGCTCAGTCACTTCCTTGTGATTTAACCTGCTAAAGTTACTTAACCTGTATCTCAGTTTCCTCATCTATAAATATGGAATAATATAGGACCTACTTCACAAGGATTAGCAAAATAATGCATGTAAAGCACTAAAGACAGTGTTTGCATATAACAAGTGTTCAATAAAAATAATTGTGGTTGCTCCATCATCTTTTTAAACTAAAATAGGAAAACAAGCTGAATTTCTAGGACTTGTGGCAAATAAAGAAAAAACGCACACACAGGAAGATAATTTAGGACTGATAAGGAAGGACCCCTGAGTCTAAGCAATCAAAGAGCTATTACAGATTTGCTGAATTCTAGACCCAACTGTATACTCTAAACAAAAAACAAGGACTCAATTAATGGTACTATAGCACATGCCCATGTTACGCATACATGCGGCATTTGAAAAATGGTCACACTGCCTTTTTCTCTCTTGACATCCAACTGTCATAAAGAACTTCATATATTCAATGATTGGACAGCCATTAGAATCCAATGCAAAACACTCACAACTCTCCTCAGAACTCTTGGTTTTAGAAATGGTAGCTTTGGCAATAACCTTAATGATGTGATACCTTGGTCCAGGGTGGTGGCTCACACCTGTCATCCCAGCACTTTGGGAGGCCGAGGTGGGCAGATCACGAGGTCAGGAGTTCGAGACCAGCCTGACCAACATGGTGAAGCCCCGTCTCTACTAAAAATACAAAAATTAGCCAGGCGTGGTGGTGCATGCCTGTAATCCCAGCTACTCAGGAGGCTGAGGCAGAATTTCTTGACCCCAGGAGGCGAGGTTGCAGTGAGTGGAGATTGCGCCACTGCACTCCAGGCTGGGCAACAGAGCAAGAGTCCATCTCAAAAAAAAAAAAAAAAAAAAGTGATACCTTTGGGGATCTAGTGAAGTGGAGTTGCTTTTCCTTGGTGGAGTTTTTCTCTTTTGTCTATACTATGATTCATCAGACCAGGTGTAAATACATTGGAAAGCACACTGGCTTGAGGAGTGGAGACTGTGATTGCAACCTAAGTGCCACTCTGAAGATGACATTCTATTCCTAGGAGGCTTTTTTCCATGTAAAAATGAGGTTAAATTTGGTGATCATAAATGCCCCTACCACTCTAACATTTTATGGACTTATAATGATACAGTTATAAAATAGTGAGTTGGTTTTCCTGTCCATTATTACTCTAACTTCAGAACTGGTTTTTATATAGCACCTTTCTTTGAAAGTTCTAGGCATTGTGTACAGACGACCAAGAAAATGGAGAGGAATGTTGAGATAAAATATACCTTAGAGTTGGATCTGGGGCTGGACATGGTAGCTCATCCCTGTAATCCCAGGACTTTGGGAGGCCAAGATGGGAGGCTCGCGAGACAGCAAGAATTGGAGACTAGCCAGGGCAACATAGTGAGACCTCGTCTCTACAAAAAACAAACAAACAAACAAAAAACAACAAAACATTAGCTGGGTGTGGTGGCATGCACGTAGTGGGAGGACTGCTTGAGCCTGGGAGGTCGAGGCTTCAGTAAGCTGAGATTGCACCACTGCACTCCAGCCTTGGCAACAGAGTGAGACCCTGTCTCAAGAAAACAAAACAAAATAAAAATAAATAAATAAATCAAAGAAAATAGAATTGGATCTGGGTTCAGATGTGGGCTCTTCCACTTTATTAGTGGCTTGGTATTGAGCCAATTAATGTGTCTGAGTCTAAATTTGTTCTGTCATGAAATATGATTATTTCACTTCTTCACAGGGTTGCTCAAGGATTAAATGAGGCATAAGCCTCATAGTAAGTGCTCTATAGAAGGGAGCTATGAGAGTGGCAAGAGACGAAACAATGAACTCAAGCATCTGAAAAGGTCTTGCATCACAAGAGAAAGACAATATGCACAAAAAATAGTAGTCACCGAACCCAAAATATTATTTTTATTTTACATCATGTGCTAAAATACTATTAGTAGAGATCCAGAGGAAGCAGTGTGATGGTGCTTGCTGACAGCATTAATGAAGAACTCCCCTTAGAACTCTTAGGCTTTGCTGAATGCTTTCACAGTTGTTGTTTTAAATTACACCACACGCTTGACCACATTGTATTCACAGTGCCAGACATTTTGGACCTACTGGAAACAAATATATATTATATTGATGACTAAGTGAAACATCTCATATTTAAGTGATAAAAATATTATTTTTAACTTTAAAGTTTAAAAATTGATGAGTCTGAAATACCTTAAAAATAGTTTTTCATAAATAGGAGGGAGTACATGAGAATATGCCCAAAGAGGTTGATTTTATACCGCACATAGCACTAGTGAACAAATGTCCTATAATCAGAAGGTCTTCAGAAATGGAAACTTCTCCCTTAATACAAGTAGACTTTAATGATGCAATCTGCATAGTGTCTCCAGGCATGGCCAATGAAGGACCCTCAGATGAGCAGGTCTGGGAGCTGAGATCTACCCTCAGAGATAAGAGGTAAGGCAGGACTGCTGTATTCAAGTTTTCAGTTGACAGAGGAAGTAAGGAACCAACAGATCAGGGATTACTCTGCCACTACTCTGAGACCTCCCCTTGGTTGTTATGTTTGTCGCCCCAGTCAGTTTCCTATTATTATTACTAATAAAATACCTAAAATAATATTTTTAAAAATATATGCTTTCTGAAGTAGTCGTGAGTAACTGCTTCACACTGCAGCCAGACTCAGATTTGGAGACAAAAATTGCAAAGAGTAGAGAGAAACAACTGTGGAAGAATTAAGGAAGCAGGCTGAGTTCCCAGGGGAACTCGGGAAGAAAGGAGAAAGAATCAGATCTGGGCCAGAGAAGAAATTCTGGGAATCCCAGATACAGTGTAGGATGAAGCAAAGAAACTGTTGTATCTCAGACTGTAATAATTCAAGCTTTTCTTTTTTTTTCCTCTAGGCTTACAATCTATTTTAAAATCTGTAGTCTAGTACGTAATAATTCTTTCTTACAACTTTTTCGCAGTGCTTTCTGAAAGAATTTATTTCGTGGGTTTGGGGAATGCTGAGAAGTCCAACTCACTAGGAAATAAATTCAACTTAACTGAACTTCCTGGATAACCAATATATGAATTTATCTTTCAATTCAAGAATGAACAGAGCATTGTTTAACTAAATATCATGGTTTTCTGCCTTTGAGAAGAGACTAGAAAGACTTCAGCTGAACCAATTCAGAATATTTTAGATAGGTCTTCAGCTGAAATCTGGAAATCAAAGCAAAAGAGAAAAAAATAAGTAAATAAAAGCAAAGTTTGTGAGCTTTGGGAAACAAACAGCTTGGAGGAAAAGCTAATTTTCAAAGGTTTCCATCTGCCCCATGACCACTCCCTTCTCTTCTAGGACCCTCCCGCCTCTCCTCATTTTAGTTTTGAGTTAGAAATACTGGAACTGATCATTTTTCAGCCTCAATAAGTCCTTGCTAATTATTTTAACATTTCAGGTTCAGGAAACCCAAACCCAGTGTTTGTTAAGTGCTCTTTGCCTTGATTTGTGCGTCCTCTTATATTTCAAGGGAAGTCGAGTCCATGTGTTTCTGATTCGTTTTTATTTAACTCATCAAGACATTGTTTCATAAAGGCCATTTGATGTCCAAAGATTCTGCCGAACCTTTTGTTTGTGAAACCATAAAGCCAGTAAAATAATACACAGTTTATAACAAAAGAACAGAATTAGGAAAT
The DNA here is from genome assembly GCF_029289425.2 of Pan paniscus. NCBI lineage: Eukaryota > Metazoa > Chordata > Mammalia > Primates > Hominidae > Pan > Pan paniscus. The sequence continues at coordinate 102,288,315 of NC_073262.2, forward strand.
CCAGGAATGAACTATTCTTACCTCCGTCCTTGATTTGCTTTTATGCAATGCTGGGTCACTTTTCCAGATGTTATCTACATAAAGATAATATTTTATACAAGATTTGGGGAATTTTATAATAAAATATAATTTTTGGGAGTCTTAAGAGAAAGGCATGTTATAAACCAATACCAAAATAGCTCTCAAGTTGAAACAATGAGTTTTTTCCTAGTTTTGAGACTGATGTAGTGGCTCTCCTGGGCAAGTACCACAATTCAAAATTAAAATTTCAAATGGTGATTACATGAAACATAATGTTTCTACCTGCAAGCATAATCCTTACATGGATTTATACCCTGGGAAAGTTACTATATTCCTACTGTTTTCCTTTTTTGAGCCATCAATCCTTTTAATAATTTGCAGAAAGATAATGGGTAGATATTTGTGATAGAGAGAACTTTCTGTTTCTGGCTTAAAAGCAGAGATTCTCCTAATATTTAATTTTGGAATGCCAAATACTGGAAGTCACCTCTAAATGAAGTGGCAGCAAATTTAGCAGGTATCAACAATGAGATTTTTAAACTTAAATTTATTTCAGCTTTCCAGTAGGTGCATTTACCTGCTGTCACTTTCCAGTCTCTGGGTTTTTAAGTAGAAACCCTGATTATTTACCAAGGCAAAATAGGACTCAAGAATCAGTTTTGTCTAGGATCAATGGCAGAAATCAAGAGACTTTTCAATCAAAATAACAAGGAAGTTGCAGAAAACACGTTCAGGCAAAGTAATAAGGTCTTTCTTTCTTTTTTGTATCAGTAGAAGAGAAGAGAGTGACTGATGGGGGTTGATGGAGACCTTTAAACCTTAGCTTTTCCGCAAACCACTTGTTCCCCAAAACTCACAGACTCTGTATGTATGTATATATGTATGTATGTGTGTGTGTATACATCTTCTCTTGATCACTTTATCTCCAAGCAGTGGCCTAGTATCAGGCAAAGGGCACAGTTGAACATGGCACAAGAGACACTAGAGCAGGCTGAGATGCACAGGCAGAGTCAGTAGACTCATAGCTCCCCTTTCATACTAAGAGGTTGGTTAGATAGGCCAGATACGGTACACAAGAGGGGCCCAGTCCCCTCTTCTTCTGTCCTTCTATAAGGCTCACATGACAGTAGCCTTGTGAAAAGAGGGCTAAATAACCTAAGTTTTACTACCAGCTTCTCGGAAGAAGTACACGCCAGTGTTGAGCATACAAGCTGCCCGGATGGCTCTTGCCAGGCAACCTAGAGAAGCTCAGTGGAAAACCCTGTCTGTGTTTCCATAAATGGCAAGTGTCAAGACCCATTAGGAGAGTACCTACTGCTTGGCTTGCCCGGGAAGTGGGAAGAGGAAACCAGGAAAGGCATAATATCTGTATTAAATCCATGGCAAAAAAAAAAAAAAAGGTAGCCTTCTAGGAGCTCACAGCCTAGTGAATGAAGTCAGAAAATAAATAATGACCACACAACATGGAAAAGGGTCTTGTAGAGGCCTAAGCACCATCAGTGATATCACAAATGAGGTGGTGATCAACTCTGGTGGCAAAAGGGAGAGTTCTTGGAAGCCACCCCAAGAAGCATATGCTTATGATGGGAGGGCAGCCTATGGGAGTTCAGGTTGGGAGAAGGGCATTCCAGGCAGAGGGAACCACATGTAGGCAAGAGCCCTAATTACAAACAAGTCAAAGAAAGTTTGAAAGGAAAAAAAAACCTCCCAAACTCTCTTACATATCCTAGACGAGTCAAGTCATAAGAACCTGAAGTTTGACAATATGCAAAAGTTTTTCGAAATTCCACAGGCAACTAACAAATGCCAGGTTCTTTTCAAAATTGAAGATTCTTTTAGGAGCTCCTAAAATCATGCACTGATCCTCAAAGGTCTACTGTCCCCTGCTAGCTGAGTGGTCAATGTTCTCGTCCAGATTGACTGAGCTGGGACAATATTAGCCCAGCTGCCCTGCCAGCTGGCTTTCCTGACAATCTTTTGGCCAGGAATTGTTTTTGTCTCGCCCAGAGTACCTAAAGACCTGAGCACCATATATATCTTAAGAGGAACATAGACTTCTCTTCCTGTCAGATCAAAGAACACACTTCTTACAACAAAACTCAAAGCTCTAAAAATAAGAAATTCCTTCTTTTTAAGTTTTATTGTATCTGTTTATAATTGTTCCTGCTTCAGAACCTCAGATCTTAACATGGGGTGGGATCACAGTGTCATCGTCCAGATTCAGACTCTCCCATGTTCTGGGTCACAGAAAAGATGATATGCTATCTTCCTTTAAGAGTTACATGTTTTTTGCCCTAGAAGACTACACTCTGTTTGTACTGGGGATACCAGTGTGTGCCAATCACCTGCTGATTGACTTCCATAGCTACCTGGTACCCTTGCTCCTTCTCTATCCGTCTTCCTCCCAGGCAGCCCTAAATGTATTACATTCTTGGTAGCTCTGAAAGGCTGCAAGTTCTGAAGTTTCATATTCATAACTCTCAAACTGACATGAGAGGGTCTTTGCTTTAGCTAATCAGGGATATACACAAAAAAAATGGGAATAAAATTTAGAAGCATATAAATAGATTTACTACATGTAAGTTTTAACATGTTTTGAAAAGCATGATGCACTTAAATAGATGAATTTGGCTGATTTTAGAGATGATAATTTAGTGAGAGTGTGTATCTATGGCTGTATGGAAAATCACCCCAAAACTTAGCAGTGTAAAATAATAAAAATCGTTTATTACCTTTTAGATTTCTGTGGCTCAGGAATTTGGGAGCAGGGTAGCTGGGTGGTTTGGGGTCTATTGAGGTTACAGGAAGACAGTGGCTGGGATTGAGGTCATCTTGAAGACTTCTTCACTCACATACCTGACACCTGGTGCTCTGGCTGGAAAGATTCAGACAGCTGGCAACTGGAATAACTGGACCTTCTCTAAGTGGTCTCTCTGCTTATTCTCTGCATCAGGGCAGCTCTAGGATATCTGGACTCCTAACACAGCAGCCTGAGCCCCAAAAGGCACATCTCCTAAGAGACAGAGTCAGGCAGAAGCTGCATCTCTGCTCCTAACCCAGCCTCAGAACTGTTAGGAGGTTGCCTCCCCCTCATTCTGTTTGGTAGAATTGAGTCACAAAACCTGACCCATGTTCAAAGGAAGGGTAATTAGACTCAATCTTTTATTGCAGGAGTATCAAAGAATTTGCAGATTCTTTTTAGACAATCACAGAGAAAGTCAGGGAGACGTGAGTGTCAACTGCAAATGAAAGTCACAAAATTGGCTGGGCACAGTGGCTCACACCTGTAATCCCAGCCCTTTGGGAGGCCGAGGTGGGAAGATCACTTGAGGCCAGGAGTTTGAAATCAGCCTGGTCAACATGGTGAAACCCCGTCTCTACTAAAAATACAAAAATTATCTGGGTGTGGTGGCACGTGCCTGTAATCCCAGCTACTTGGGAGCCTGAGGCAGGAGAACTGCTTAGACCTGGGAGGTGGAGGTTGCAATGAGCTGAGATCACTCCATTGCACTCCAGCTTGGTTGATAGAGCAAGACTCTGTCTCAAAAAAAAAAAAAAAAAAAAGTCACAAAGAATAAAAGCTAAAAGTAATTTCCATTGACATTTCCTTAAAATTCATCATGAATAAGATTCAGACCTTCCAAATCTTCTCAACATAATTTCTACTCTTATTTAGCTTCTAATTTTTGCTATATAATTATATTTTTTCGTAATGACATCATTTTTTGTTTTAATTTAATTGGCAAATTTTGTTTTGCACCTACTATATGCTAGGCATGTACTAAAACAATTGGAATACAGAAACAAACTCATACAGTCCATGCGTTCACAGGAAATTCACAGTTGAATTTATAATTCCATGTGACAACTGCAAAATTAGACGCATAAACAAGACATGGAGATGAAATAGATATAAGAAAGAAAAATAACCTGATAAAATCATATCATAGAGTGTCATTCTTTTTTTCAGACTTGCAAAATGAGACTTTTGATTATGTCTAATTTAAATGTGCCATAAACCATATTGTTAATATTAATATGGAAAGTATTCCTTAATATAGTCCTTCAGGGTTAAAGTCAGACAAAGATTTTCCAAGTTAAAACACAAAAACATAAGCTTAGGATCCCAGTCTAGAAATAAATTACTGAGATGTCATTTGATTCACCCCCATGCATCCAGGTAGATTTCTCAGCCCAGCCCAAGTCTATGGAAATGTATCTGCTATTTTCAAGATAGTGCTAATAGAAACGGCTCTTACATTTTATATGGTGAAAGATATTTACTATGCTGCAGGAAGTCCCGATGTACCATCAGGTATGAAAACCCTAAGAGGGAGCAGGCGTCAGAGGAGGAGGTCACAGGGCAGCCACTGAGGGAAAGCTGCATTCTGAGGCTGGAAGAAGGAAGAATGTCACTGAGTAGACAAAATAATGGTCATCAGGGAATTGGTAAAGTAAAGAGGAAAAGAAGAATCAAGACAGTACAATGCCATGACAGCTCAAGTGAGAAGACTTTTCATAAGGAGAGGGGAGAGAACCCCATGAATGAGCTATGTAGGTCAAGAAGAATGAAGGCTGAGATCAGTGCTGCAGAAATCACAGGTAGCACAAGGTGGGTATTGGTGAACTTCACATAGCAGTTTCTGTTGAATAATAGTGAAGCAGCTCAGATCCTCCTGGATTACCCAGCACGCTATTTCCAAATAAGTAGCCCTACAATATTATCTGGATTGCGTCACTCTTCAATGCAATTTAACAACTATGCATTTCAGTATTTTCTGTGTTTCTGGCCACTTTCAGTGGCTCCATACTCCCAACCAGAGATTAGATTCCTTAGCCCAGTATGCATTGCTTTCCAGTATCATTTAGCCTGTCTTAGCAACTATGTCCTCATATGCACACTTTATTTTGTCAAAATGTAATCAGGCCAATAAAAAAACCTTTTCTACAAATTTATTTACAAAGACATATCTAAGTTTTTCTTTCTCATGCTGCCGGGGAAGAAATCCAATGAAGCTAATTCAAAGATTCACTTTTAGTAGGGAGGTATTATGGAAAAGGAGAATATTTAGATAAAAATTTTAGACAAAATTCAGAAAAATAATCTGTCTGGTTAAAGAACATCAATAGAGGAGGTAAGGAGCTGACTTCCCAGAAAAGCTTTTAATTGCATTAAAGTTTCTCAGAAAATTGCTTAAGCATGTATCAGGAATGCTAATTTCGTTGCAGAAGAAAGTTGGTTGTGAAGTGTCTCACACACAAAGAGTTTTATTCCAGACCAAATTTGGAACAATTTTCCATCTATTGACCCCTTTTTGTCGACATTTCGTGCTTTCTCAATGTCATCAGAATGTACTTTGTGTCTGCATGATCATCCCTATCTACCAGTTTCTTCCACATTCCCTCCTCCTGATAATATTCTCTTCTCTTCTACAGTTCCTTTATTGTCCCACTCTTGCTTTTAATTGTTGTAGTTTGTGTCTACATCTCCTATTTTAACTATAAGTAATCACTATCTTTTCCTCTCTGTATATGCATTAGTGTTCAATAAAGGTTGGAATAAGTGTATATAATTAAATCATAGTATATAAGATATTATGATGCAATATTCAATATGCTGTACTTTTAAAATATTTCACAATTAAAATTAATAAATTTAATTTAATCTTGTTAATAAATTAATTAAAATTAATAACTACATTAGCCATATAAGATTCAGTAGTGAACAACAGAAAACTCAAAATTACAGTGCTTTAACAAGATAGAAATTGATTTTTTTTTTCTCTCATAAAGGCAATCTGGAGCTCAGCAGTCCAGAGCTGGTATAATGACTCCATCGTCCTTCTGTCTTGGTCCTTCTGAGTGTGGCTCCATCATCCTCAGTGAGTGGCTTCTTCCTCATGGTTCAAGATAGATGTCTGATGTTTAGTCTTATTCCTGCCAGCAGGAAGGAAGAGCAGAAGAATGGCATACTCACCCCCAACCTCCTTTTTTGAGACAGGGTCTCACTTTATTGTCCATGCTAGAGTATAGTGATCATAGCTCACTGCAGCTTCAACTTCCTGGGCTTGAGGGATCCTCCCACCTTAGCCTCCCAAGTAACTGTGTCTACAGAAGCACACCACCAAGTCCAGCTAATTTTTGTATTTTTTGTAGAGACAGGGGTCTCACTGTGTTGCCCAGACTTGTCTCCAGTTACTGAGCTCAAGTGATCCTCCTGCCTTAGCATCCCAACATGCTGGGACTACAGGAATGAGCCACCACAAGTGGCTTCCTTTCCTTTTAAGGACACATCTCAGAAGTTGCATACATCTGATTACATCCCATTAGCTATAACTCAGTCACATATAGCACCCAGTAGTAATAGAAACTGAGGAATGTGCATGGTTTAAAAATCATGGGTTCTGCTACTAAGGAGGAAGAGAGAACAGATATTGAGAGACAACCGGAAGTCTCCATTTCTATGGCCCATTCTAATGTTTGCCAGACCTTGCTGGTCAGTGAATTTCTATTTTCATTTGAATTGGTTTTTCATACTCCAGCATATTTGTTCCTATTGAGTTCTCAATAAATATCAATAGATTCCATTTTTAATGTAGCAAAATATAAGTTCCAAGCTCTGGGAGGTTTCATATATATTATATATAATCAAAAATGTTGGGGGCCATTTTTATATAAAACATAATGGTCTCCAACTTTTTTGATCATGAACCACAATCAATAAATTTTAATCCCCCAGTATATTTACACTTATTTATCAATATGCTTTATAAAATGTACCCCTATATTAATATATTATAACAAAACATGCACAAAAAATAAAATTGATGAGATAAGAAGTAAAAATCAAAGTTCAAATATTTTCTTCCTTCACACCAGTTGATGTTCTTAAGCAAATGCTGATCTAACAGATGGTGGATATCCTGACTTATGTTCTTTAGTGATCACATATATCATTATTGCAATTGAGAATTCAACCAAAACCTAACAAAGAAGGCTAGGACAAAATGCTAACAATATAAGTTGTTATGTTGTTATGTCCCACATGGAAAAGAAATAATGATTGTTGCAACTCCCACATTTTGGGTCCGACAAACAAAATTAAGCGTCTCGACAAAATGTCTGCATTGAAAAACCCATTTGGGTTTTTTCACAACATACTTGACTTTGCTAAAGAGTTCAATATCTTCTTGTTTATGAAGCTTTAATTTTACTACTATTGGGTTACGCAGATGGAATAAACAAGGAACACCGCTGCTCTGCTCATTGTGGTCATGAGTTACAGGGCCCTGGAGAAGCGTGTTGAGGTACTACGGAGTCTTGATTTCAATGTGCCATGTGTGTACTATGTGTGCTTCTATATAACATGTATGTAGACTTGGAAGCTTTTCAAACGAAGCTACAGCTGGACTAGTCATGTTGCATTTCCCTAAGGCCAAAACCTAAAATTGACAGCTTTCACTTTGTGTTACAGAATAAAACCAAGCAATCAGGACTAGGCAGACCCCTGCCACACAGCTACTTGCTGATATCAATTACTTAGCCTAATTATCTTGACAAAGTATACTATTCATTTAAATCTTTCATTTTCTGAGACCATAATAACAACAGAGACTACAGAAAAAAGTGATCATGCCATCTAGGAATAACTAATATATAAGATGTTGAGTTTTGGTCAGAGTCCAGCATATATCCAAGGCCTTAAGACTAAGAAGATTTGAAAAGTAGTTTAGAGGAAGTTGAAAATATAGCTTTATGAAGAGAGAGCATTGCCTAAGAGAGATGGTGGGCTCTAAAAATGAAATTCTGACCATGTTATGATAAATAAATGTGGAAATAAGGACATGAGTAAGACTGCCCAGAAATCCTCTGATGAGTTTAGATTTTGAAAGAATACATATATAAAGCAAGGAAGGTCATATAACCAAGGTCACAAATTGTGAAATGTCTAAGAAAATTGTCAGAATCGTTAATGTGTTCATAAGCCAAAGCTTACAACAGTGACAAAAGCAATAAAACCAATCGTTTCAACTCTGTTTATATCACTGATGTGAACAAGAAAGTAAAATGTACAATACTGGAGATGACAGTACAATGCTAATAGACGAGAGAAACAGTTCCATTGAGGAAAATTATTTTCAAAACTTAAACGTCAAGTATGGGTTAAAGGGGACACAAATTTCTAGAAAAGGGAGGGCTGCTTAAATGAATCCTACCCTCATTTCCAGAGGAATCTAAAGGAACTCCTAGGCATGATTGTGAGGTAACCATTGAATCGAGGACAAACAGAAATATGTCGAAAGACAAACAAAACAGAGTCGCTTTGGGTTTACAAAAGGTTGGAGATTGGGGGTTTGGAAGCAAATTCTAGAAACAGTAAATAAATAAGTAGACATGATGTTATTATATTGCAAAATTCCAGAGAGGACAATAAAAGAGGTGGCTTGTGGACCTCACAAAACAAAATGATGATCAGTAGGATCTAGTGAGTATTCATAATGAAAATCCATTCCAAATGGGCTTTCAGTAAAATAGATAGATTATCTTTTTAGTAAGGTAAATAGATGAGCAGATGTGGGCACATGCCATAACCATGGCACAGAAGAACTGTAAGATAGCCCCCTTAGAAACTTGAAATGCAGTTGTTAAAGGTATGCCATGCAGGACTTTCTTTCCTTTTTAAAGAATAATTTAATTTTTTATTATATAAGCCATATTTTTTAAGTACGTGGACACAGTATTTCCTTGACCGTAAGATGTAATTTATTGTAAGATAATCTATTAATTTAAATATAACTTTTTGGGTTGTAAAAAATATTTATATTAAGTGTATGATTTATCCTAATTTTGGAATCACTGAAATATAAAAAAAAAAACCTTAGAATTGAGGAAATACATACACATATACAAGAACACATTTACAGAGTTGAAATCATACATTTTGTTCAGTTGGCATTTTATTGTAGTTCTTGATCCCCATGTCATAAAAAACTCTATAAACATAATTTCTAGTAAATCAGTTACATATTATAACTCATTTAATTACTACTTTATTCTGAAATTTTTTATTGTTTTTCTTATAAAATTGCAATTTACTTTTCAAAAATATTTATCAGCATTTCTGATTATTTCCTTGGGGTACATTTCCAGAAGTGGAATTTTTGAATGAAACAATACATTATGTTTTAAAGATTCTTGATACACACAGTACCAAACTACTTCTCAGAAAGCTTGTACCAATTCACACTGCCGCTAGCACTTGCTTGAATGAGGACCCATCTTACCGGCATTCAAAATGTTCTTTCCTTTTCAAATTCTTTGTTGATTTAGCAGGGGGAAAAAAATCTAATTTTAATTTGGTTTGAATTTCATTAACTACATATTTAATATTGAATATTTTTATATGAACATTATTGTTTATGGTTCTTCTGTGAATTGTCTGTTCTTGCCTTTTATTCATTTTTCTAATGAAAATTTATTTTCCTTATCCATTGTTATGTCATCTTTATAATATAAAAGACAGTAACCATTTCTGCCTTATTTGTGGCAATTTTGGGGTTTTTAAAAATTAAACTTTTGTTATTTTGTTTTAATTCTGTCTGCCCTCTTATTTATCTTTTATTAAAAACTCATCCTAAGGAGTACATGCCTTTTCATTGGAAAGTTTACAAAATTTACTTCAATTCTTATATCTGATATTTGACCTTACCACTAGCATTTTGCTTTTTTCCTCGTTTTTGAGTAATGTCTTGCTGTTTATTTTGTGGGTGCCTGTGTTTTTCTCTATGATTGGTGTTTTGATTGCTTTTATCTCCCATGGTGATTTGGAACATAGACATCTTTTTTTTATTTTATTTTTCTGGTGGTTGCTGCTAAGTTTTTCAAATCATACGTGAACCTACATTTCATAAAATATCAAACTCATGGATGAAACAAAACCTTTGATTTTCATTGTGTGAGATTAGGAATTTGGTATGTTTTCATTCCCCTATCCTTTCCTGCATTTGATTTGTGGTCTTCATTGATATCATCTGGGATTTCAATCTAGATCATTACTACTAAATTATTACTTTTCTATTTATAACTTTTAGAGTAATTTGACATTAACTTTCAAAGAAATTATTTATTTTATATATGCATTCAGCTTTGTATGAATGTAACACCAATTGTTTTAATTTAAATATATGTTAGTGTGGTTTTGTTGCTCACAGTCGCTAGCAGTCCTTTTATATTAGAGCTTTTCTTTCCTGGGTCCTTGAGTTTTTAATGTGATTCTCAGGCAGCTAGATTGTAAAAAGGCCAGAACAATAGATTGACCAGATGACATTTAACAATGAAGCTGGAAAAGTAATGCGCTTAGGTTAAAAGATTAAATAAGTACAGGTTGGAGGAGTCTGTTGGCAATAATTGCAATGAAAATGACCAGGAGATTGGAGTTTGTAACCTCAATATAAGCAAACCATTGTAATGTGATAGTTTAAAAAGCAAATGCAAATACGGTGGTCATGTTAAAAAGCACAAATCATAGAAGAAAATGATAACAATTCCACTTGAGTAGGCACAAGCCATGGAATCTTTGGCTAGAATGTTCAAGTCAGTTTGAGCAACATTTAAAAACTAGCAAACATCAAAAAGGGCAACTAAGACAGAGAAGACTCTGAAAATCATATCATATACATTTTGACTGAGGGAACTGGGGGCTTGAAACCAGGAAAAAATTAGATTTAGGAGCTCTGACAGTATTTGTGTATTTGAAGAGCTATCACAGAGAATAAATTTAGACTCATTGCTCCTGGAGGCAGATGTAGGGGGATAAATAAAGTTTCAGAGTAAAAGACTGTGATGCAACAGGAGGAAATTTGTCATAGTTAGAGCAGTCCAAGATTGCCATGGGCCGCATCAGACACTCGCATGGTTTCCATCCTCAGAGAGTAGTTGGTATCTTTTGAAGATGACACATAGCCTATATGATATTGGCAAATAAATGGTTAATTAGAAATGTGTTTGGGACAAATATACTACTGTGTGTGATTTCCTAGACTTCTCCTTGCTACACAATGTTCCCCCTTGCCGCCATCCCTAATACCTCTAGTAAAGAGCATCTTGTTCTCACCTGCTCACTCTCTTTCCTACTTCATTTTTGAGGAGAGTTCTGCTTTTGCCGGGCAGGGTTCTGGGCTTCTTATATAGAGGTACAAGATCTGGAGAAGTGGAAGAAAAGTGGGAAATGCTCTCACCTGCTGGCTTAGCGTCCAGAATTGCTTTGTCATTGAGAATACAGGGAAAATGTGAATAGTATTATTTAAAGGGTTACTTGATAAGTTTAAAAAGTTAAAAGGATGGCATGGTGTGGGAAAAGAGAGATAGAAAAGCCAGGCTTTCGGCCAGGCATGGTGGCTCACACCTGTAATCCCAGCATTTTGGGAGGCTGAGGCGGGTGGATCACCTGAGGTCAGGAGTTGGAGACCAGCCTGGCCAACATTGTGAAAGCCCATCTCTACTAATAATACAAAAAAATTACCCAGGTGTGGTGGCACACGCCTGTAATCCCAGCTACTCGGGAGGCTGAGGCAGGAGAATTACTTGAACTCGGGAGGCGGAGGTTGCAGTGAGCCAAGATTGCGCCATTGCACTCCAGCCTGGGCAACAAGAGTGAAACCCCATCTCCAAAAGAAAGAAAAGCCAGGCTTTCTGCCTGAATGTTTGCAGGCTTTGGAGGGTTGGGAGGCTCTGAAGCCTCTGCATAATATGGAAGAGCAAGAGAGACAAGAAAAGGGGATGAGAGCAAGTTCAGAAACAAAGTCAGTCTATTGTCCTGAAATAAAGAAGTATGCTCCCTGCAGTATGTTTCTCCCGTCGGAGAAACAAAAGAGGATCATGAGAACCTAGAAGAGTCTCTGGATATATTTCCACGGGCAAAAGTCACAAGACTCTTAGTGATGAGGAATCAGAATTTTACATCAGGTCTCTTTTCCCACTTTAAATAACATACAAATTGTTATATATACGGGTGCTAATATTAATCATGTAGCGTCGTCATTCCAAAGTGTGGATTCACTCCTTCTCTATTAACCATTCTCTGCTTTCATAAAGTCTAACTATGGACTGCTCCAAGGAGTGTGTGTGTGTGTGTGTGTGTGTGTGTGTTTGTGTGTGTGTGTGTGTGTTACTTTCCTATTACAATCAAAATATGGTTGCCCAAAGAGGACAGAAAGGGAAAAGCAACACTCTTTCCAAATGCTGTCTCATTTTTGTTGTTGTTGTTGGGTGTTGGGATGGTTAATTTTATGTGTCAATTTTGCTGGGCCACATTACCCAGAAATGTGGCCAAACACTATTCTGGATGTTTCTGTGAGGTTATTTTTAGATGAGATTAACATGTACATCAGTGGACTTAGAGCAAAGCAGATTGCCTCCATAATGTGGGTGGGCCTCGTCCAACCAGTTGAAGGGCTGACAGAACAGCAGACTATACTCCTTGAGCAGGAGAGAATGCTGCCAGCAGGTAGCCTTTGGACATGAACTGCAATGTTGGCTCTTCTCTGGGTCTCCGGCCTGCCCACCCAGCCTGCAGGTTTTGGACTTTACAGCTGCCACAATCATGTCAGCCAATTCCTTAAATTAAATCTCTTTCTATGTTTATATACATCCTACCAGTTTTGTTTCCCTGGAGAACCCTGACTAATACAACTGTACTATATATTGTGGGAATAAAAAGACAGCCTGCATTTGAAAGGAAATCAGACTATATGAACCCAAAAATATGACCCCACTCTCATATTTTACATACTGTTCTATCAGTCTCCAGATTCCATACAGAACCATAATATATTGTTTAACATACACAGTGTTTGTATGAGCAGGGTTGTAACTCACCAAAACTTTCAAAATATCTTAATCTCTTCAGAAATTTTGCAATTAGCAACAATATGCAGGAAGGTATTGTTTAATTGAGTGATGATAATAAAGACATATGTATTAAGTGCATTAGCAAAGAGTATGAATAAATGGATACAGAAAAATGTTTGGTAACATATAATAGATTTCTCATTATCCTGTGCAGATCTTTCATTAAGGGAATATCCACCTAAAATGGATTATTCATCATCGAATGATTAACAGTGAGAATTCTTCTGCAGGAAATATTTTGGAAGTTCTTTTTAGAATATAGAGAAGATGATCTGTCCCCAAGAATTCATATTCAAGACAGATTACTCAATGAATGTCATCATTTGGAGACCCCATTCTATAATTGTGAGGAGAGAACACAGTTTTTCAAAGACTGAAGTCCCTTTCTTCTCTTTCCCACTGTACAACTCCATTCAGGTCTAAAGTTTTGCACCCAAAATTGAATGAGCTTTTAAGCCTTAGATATGATTCATCATCATCTTTTACAAGAAGAATGATCTTCCAGTGTCTTCCAAATTAAATCAGCAATAGCGAGCCATTCCATGAAAAACCCAATTATATTATATAAATTGGGATTAATATATTAAAACGGAGTTTGTATTTGAATGAAATTGCCAAAATAAAGAGCAGAGAGGACAAATGACTATTATAAGCCATGATGCATATGAAAGGACCTACACTTACTGCTTACACATGCTACAAAGTGAATTAATGTTGAAGTTCTTTCTTGCTACTCAGTATTCATATTTCCAAGTAAATCCAATTTCAAATCCAGTGTATCATGTAGAGGCACATTAAAATTTAAATTCCCTACAACTTTAATAGGCTTATTTTTAACACTACCAGTGATAATCCCAGCTGACTGAGATTTCCATATAGGAGGGAAGTTGGCTAAGTGGCCTATGAGATCTCTGCCAAATCTGATATTCTTGAGCTTTCTTCTAAGAGCCCATAGTTGGCTGCTGTAAAGATGGAGCAGCCCGTGCACATTCCTGACAGTATTTTCTTTTGATCCTAAATGTATTTTGCATTTACGAACTAATAAGATAATACCTGCGATGAGGCATTCAGGTGTTACCTTATGGGTTTGTGAATGCAAAATACCTTTAATTCCCTGGGGAAATCCTAATCCTACATCTTCTGTCCTAAAGCTCACCTTGTCTACGTCAGTTTAGCTAAAGGTATGTGGCAGCCAGCAAAGTCATGATGTTTGAAAACCAGGAGAATTAAGACATGCTCAGTTTGTGCATTCACTAATCGGCTGTCTGTTCTCTCTTGTAGGTGCCCAGAGGGCAAGGTCTGGGCCCACTTTAATTGTGGGTGCAATCCATAATATAGAGCCAGTGGCCTATGTGTGCTTAACAAATACCATCAGGTAATTAGGATGATGATGGGTAACTGTCTGTTGTTACCACTTGCCAAAGAATTAAACTACATTTACACTTTCAGTAATTATCTCCATGCCAAATTGTTCCCATGTGAACCCAAACGTTGCAATTTTAGATGGATTCACACTATAGCAGCAATTACTTAATTATTGTACTGTGAGGAGAGCCCAGTTTTCAAAAGAAACAACTTTCACAACTCATTAGACAAATCGTCTGTCTGCTGTAGGTATTATTACCCAAGTAAGTTGAGGATGGAGCTGGGAGTGGAATTCAAAAATTTTTACTGAAGACAGATGGCGCTATAAATACCCTACTTTCCAGAGTCATGGCACTTAAATTCCACTTTCTTTTAAATAAAGCAGTTAGATTGCTAATTTACCCCCAAGTATGTAAATAAATTATACACACATATGTATTACATCAATAACATTTTGGACTGAATTCTGTGCAATTTCAAAGAAAGGATCTATGGCATTGATTGGGATAAGACATACAACTGTATGGACTCAGGCAATGGGGTGGGCCACAGAAAACCCTACTTACTTCTCTTCACTTAACACTGGCCATCTCCAAATCCCCTGGATCAATTACACACAATATTGCATAAGAACATTTTTATTAATTCTCAGATTAAGTGTCAAATTAGATGGCAGAGGGGAATGTGTTACGGAAGGGCCGTTCTCATAGTATATCAAAGTCACCTATAATCTTCAAGGAGCATTTCACTTTTAAGCATGAGGATACATAAAGTCTCTTTCTAGAAATTATTAATTCAGTAAGGAATAACTTTTGATAAATGTATATTCTCAAAAAGTGTGGCAAGAAGACAGGTGGCCTAGAAATAGATCTAAACTGTACAGGATGGTTATACATAAACTTCTTCACAAACAGACTAAAGTGTCTGTGGTTTTCTTTTTTCCCTGAGTCTGTAATCTTTTATGATGATCATTTCGTTAAAATTTACCACTTGCTAATTTGCATTTTCTCTGTGGAGCTCGTACTTCCTCCATGTTAATGTAACTTTCCCTTTCTCTGGGCTAATCTTGGTTTGATTGAAACAATGTGGAGTCAAAATGGTGGCCTGAACATAGAAAACCTTTTATTCCAGAATGTGATATAATTGGCTTCAGGAATCTGCAACGGAACCTCTGAGACCAGGGGAAACAGCACCTAAGAGACCTGCAGGCGAAGGAAATACCCAGCCCACATGGATCACCCTTCTTGTGCCTTTGGCAAGAATATGACCCAGTGATAGGATTTTGGAAATAGAGCCTTAGAGTGGGCCTTAGAGTGGATAAAAGTGCCTTTACCAAAATACTGCACTACCTCCAGAGCCACCTAAGACCCTCCTCTCCACACGCATCCTCTTTCCATCTTTACTTCGGACCCCATGTTCATTTAACTGCACAGTTTTGTTTTTGTTTTTTTTCTAAACCAAGAGCCTCCCAGAATTGATAGGTAGCTCCATTCTTACTGTGTGACTGATCACGGTTAGAGTCTTGCTGTAACTGCAATGTGTTTTTATATGCAAATATAAGAAGAAAAATTAAGGAAGTTCTCTTAAGTTACCCAGACAAGTTGCAATCAATTCAAATCCATTAATAAGAGTTTTTAAAATCCTATGTTCCTAATCCAACACTATGGGAACACAGAATCTGGTTTATAAATCCAGGAGTTTTAAATAAACCAGGTGAAGAATATAACCCCACAAATGTGAAAGTGACAACAAAACAACTTACATTAGAATATGGTGTCACAGAAGTTCAGAGAAAGGAGATCTAGTACATGAGAGATCAAACCAATTGAAGAAACCACAGACTCCTTTTAACCTGATGTGTTCCTAGAAAGCCCTAGACTTCTGTTTACTTCATGTGTGAGAAATCTCTGACCTAGTCTGGAACATGAATAGTTACAGAACATAAATTCTACATTTTATTATTGAGAAATGAGTATACTCTTTGGGAAAATTTCATTTAATAACTGGAATCTAATGTGGGGCATGGAGGAATAGCTGGGAAAGTATTCCAAACTTACTTCAGACCCCAGAATGAAGCCAGTGGGCTATCTCTGCTGTTCAGCGTGGGTGTGAACAGAGATATGATCATAGTGGTAAAAACCAATTGGTTTTCTAAAAAGAAACCTTTGGTAGTCAAATTTATTTTTCTTTGTTATGCACTATGATTAAAATGATACTTACACCACTGCATAGTTTAAATTATTTCCTGGAGTGCAGTTGGGCTTTGGAACTTAGTGATCTCAATTTTAAACTAACTCTTGGGGGTGGGAAGGAATTGGCACTTCATAGTGAAGCATTTCATCACCTAAACTCCCTTGCCCAAAAATAACTCTTTGTATTTTAGATATAAAAATTCCATTACTTTAGCCTGAGATTGAGTTTCATCATTCCATAGGTTCAGTTAACACACTCCAAATGAAAGAATCCAAACAGACATTTGATAAGCTATCTACCATGTATCAAATTCATGCCAGTTGATTAGAAGAATATATTATGAAATGATTGACAGTTCTTTGAAAATAACAATTTATTACCTGTCACACTGCTAAAGTATGCTTTTGATATACAGAAGTGAAATAATATTGAAATGAAACTAACTCTAAGCTGAAACAGGAGTTACACTATTCCAAATAGATCCCAGATGACTATGAAAAACATATTTGTCTGGGTAATAACTAAATAAGCGATAGATGGTTATTACATAGATAACAAATTTCAATGCAATATACTATGCAAGTGCTCCTATCCTATTAACATAAAAACAACACTGAGCTCAGCAACTCAAATGGAATAGATATTTGGAATTCTAAATTTGGAGAGCAATATATGGCAAAAGTTTGGTAATTAGTATTAAGAATCTGACTTATTTCCTGTGAAGTCAGTGGATTTACCTCTAAGTTTTAGGCCCATACATTACAGGAAATTTGTTATAATTGGTTCACTTTGGGTTAAATGGTTGATATTTTTAGCCTCTAAAACCTGTTATTTTGTAGCCGAGGTTTATCCTACTTTCCTGTGTCTTCACAAACTTTCCATTTTAAATTACAGAACCTCCATGCTAATTATAAACGTTTATCTTTAAAAGTGGTGCTGCCTTTTAATCATTTGCTGTAGTTGGAGGTTTTTCCTAAAACTTTAAAGAAGATGGCACTGTTCTTAATTTTGATCAGGGAAGTTTGTAGAATATAGCAAAAGTTCAAGGTCTTATTAATACTCTGGTAAGCCTTGGTCAAAGGCAGAATTTAATGCACAGCTAAATGTTTAGACATGAGAACCTACACTTGCAACATACCAATGTTTCTCTACAGTAGCAAAGGAAATGAAAGTTCCGATTTTGAACTTACCATGGAACATATTGAGTGCTATCTCTCCCTGTATTAAAATTAGTCACAGTCAGGTTGGCTCTGGCAATGAATAAAGCTATGGTTCAGCTCACAGGTGAGCCAGTTAATGTTATTCTTTTTGCCTCTTTGGTCATTGGCTGTGCTCTAAACTTGAAAGTCTTTGCACCTGGAGGTAGAAGTTGTAAGTGCAAACCCATCACTGGGAGGGGGCCAAACTGCTAAATATATATGGCCCAGGGATAGTTTTTCAGTAACCTTAACTCTGAGTGATTAAAAAAACACAGAAATGGGACTGACCATGGGAAATTACATTAACTCTGGTCATTAAAGTACCAGTAAGCATAAATAAGAATAATAGTAACAACTATAATTTAGTTAGTGCTTCTTAGAACCAGACATTGTCTATGTACTTCCTCCTTCTTTGTAATATATGTGTTTTTATCTCCATTTTACAGATGAGAAAACTGAGGCTCAAAGAGTTTATATCACTTGCCCAGTGTTACATAGTAACTAGTAATGGAACCACGATTTAAAGTGAGCATGTCTCTGGGTCGCGTGTGGTGGCTCACGCCTGTAATCCCAGCACTTTGGGAGGCCAAAGTAGGTGGATCACTTGAGGCCAGAAGTTTGAGACCAGCCTGGGCAACATAGCAAAACCCCGTCTCTACTAAAAAATACAAAAATTAGCCAGGCATAATCTCAGCTACTCAGGAGGGTAAGGCAGGAGAATCGCTTCAACCTTGGATCAGAGTTTGCAGTGAACCAAGATCATGCCACTGCACTCCAGCCTGGATGACAGAGCAAGACTCTGTCTCAAAAAAAAAAAAAAATTAGAATTAGAAAATAAAAATAAATAAAAAATAAAAAATAAAATGGGTGTGCCTCATCCTAAAGCCCATACTGTAATCCAGGGGCTTTGGGAACTTGATCTGTAAACCAAGAACATCAGAATCACCTAAGAAGCTTCTTAGGCCCCAGGAGCCAAGATTTGATTCTGTAAACTTAGGGCAAGTCTAGGAATCTGGTGCCCTTTTTTGTTGTTTTTAAACAACTCCCCAAGTAATTCTGACCCTGATTCAGGCTTGGAAACTACTGCTTGAAGTGGTTCCCCAACCTCACTCACACCGATAATGGTACTATCTGTACAGTTCACAGGGAAAAGTGGACAAGGCTGTTCCCAGGCAGTGGAGACAGGCCTGGAGTCTCTGGTCATTCTGGTCTTCCCCTGGCCTTAGGGCTCAACATCCCAGCACATTCCTTGCTTTGAGAAAGACTCAGTTTTTTATTTATAAAACAGGAAGCTTTGGACAGGAAGACCTTTTCTAGCTCTAAAATTCTGTGGACTATCAGAAAAAGTGCATTCCAGACTTGGAGGCAATCTCAGTACAGTTCTGCCTCGGGTTGATAGTGAATTCCTTCATTTAAGGGCATTATGATAAGATGCCTGCTCTAGGCTTTCCTACATCCTCCATTATTTCTGTAGCACTTCTTCTGCCCTGCCTAGAAGGGCAGCTACTCAGCTACTCAGGAGGCTAAGGCAGGAGAATCGCTTCAACCTTGGAGGCAGAGTTTGCAGTGAACCAAGATCATGCCACTGCACAATGATGTTTAATGGAGCATTATTTATAATACCAAAACATATGGAAATAATATAAATGTTCAACAATTGTTTCTCAATTGGTATATTTCCATATGATGAAATACTGCATAGTTATTAAAAATCATCTTGCAGAAAAGAATTGACATGACAATGTTCAAAACACCACATAAAGAGAAACTACTCAGTAAATGTTCTCTTATGAATAAAGCAAGGTCATTTTTATGTAGTTACCCTTAATGAAAGAGAATTTTTCTAATGGTTTGGGTCTAGGTATTTGGATCAAGAAAGTTAAAAAGTTGTTGATATGAGGAAGAGGGAATTAGCCAGAATACACATTCCTAACTAAGAGTCCATAATGACGGGCTTGAAAGGAATTGAGTTATTCCTTCTGCATGCTCTTTTTCTCTTAGGTATATCCATGGGTCTTATCACCCAACACAGGAAGCTGGGCATCATCCCAGATGCCTACCTGTTTTTGATCTACCACCTTTAGTGAGTCACCAATTATTCTCCATTGAACTACAGAAACAGCCTTCTCATGTGTCTCCTGGCCCATAACCTCACCCCTGTTCAGTACAATGTTCAGTTTTTTGGGGGGTAATTTGGCAATATGTTATCAAATTCATGATAAATTGCTTCTACTCCCTCAACCAACAATTAGGTTTTTAGGAATATTCGTAAGCTACTCGGGAGGCTGAGGCAGGAGAATCGCTTGAACCCAGGAGGCAGAGATTGCAGTGAGCCAAGATGGCACCACTGTACTCCAGCCTGGGCAACAAGAGAGAAACTCTGTCTAAAAAAAAAAAAAAAAAAAAAGAATATAATTAGATATGGGCACAAAGATGTATGTGCACAATGATGTTTAATGGAGCATTATTTATAATACCAAAACATATGGAAATAATATAAATGTCCAACAATTGTTTCTCAACTGGTATATTTCCACATGATGAAATACTGCATAGTTATTAAAAATCATCTTGCAGAAAAGAATTGATATGACAATGTTCAAAACACACCTACTGCTAAGTAAAACAGCAGGTTATTGAGTAGCAAGTATGATATGTAACTATTTCTAAATACATATATGTGCATATAGATATTTACATATATCAGACACATAAATAGAAAAGTGATCAGAAGGATCTACATCAAAATGTTAACAGTACTTTTCTCTGAGTTGTTGGAGCGTAAGTACATTGGGGTTTCCACTGTATGCATCCAGTGTATTTTATCTTATAAAAGAAAGTGTATTATTAAAATACACCCACACAAATCTGATTTTGTAAGTTCCTCAGGAGATCCCCACTACATTAAAATCGAAGTCCTGAACATGACACCTGAGAGTAGAGCTTAGCTTCTGCCTAGCCTCTGCATCCTCAAGGCCTAGGCCCGTTCCATTCACTCCCCTCTATTGTACTCTCAGACCTGCTTCCTCTCTCACCGGCTGTCACTTTGCAATTGCTGAGCCCTCTCCTTGTAATGTCCTCTGCCTTTCTGTGATTAGCAAACTCTATCTGGCCTTTCAAAGACCACCTCAGAGAGGCTCCCCTGCCCCATTCCTCAGAGGTGGTCACTAGCTCCTTTGGGCTACCTACAAGTATCTCCATGTTTGCATGCACCCCACTCAACTATAGTTTTAGGTTGACTTTTCTGTTTTTACTCCAATTCCCTAAGAAATTGAGCCCCGAGAAAGCTAGGACCAGGTCTTGATCTCTCCTGCATCAAACACTGAAGCAGGAACATTGTAGAGGCTCAAAAAATATGTGTTGGAATGAAGCAAATGACAGAAATCTAAAGAAGGAATTTCTGTTTCCTATGCATTTTTGAGCTATGCTTCAGGTTCATAGACCACTTTGTCCACTTTTATCTACTCCATGGTCTAAACTTTTGGATCCAATGTAATTTGCATGCCCAAACTACAAGCTTAAGCACTTTGAATAACTAATTTTCATCAATCAGCTTATTAAAAATAGTAAAATGACCCACATATACAAACATAGGCCAAAAGCTAAGAAATAAAAAATAAAGAAGTTATTTCTATGAGTAAAATAGTTTTGAGGCCTAAATAAAAGTGTGGAATTTGCTATAGTGCATTTGTTTTTGGTTAAATATTTTGATAAGAAATAAAGGTGGCCAATTTTTACTTATTTATTTATTTTGATTTTGATTTTTTGAGACAGAGTTTTGCTCTTGTTGGTCAGGCTGGAGTGCAATGGCACGATCTTGGCTCACTGCAACCTCCGCCTCCCAGGTTCAAGTGATTCTCCTGCCTCAGCCTCCCAAGTAGCTGGGATTACAGGCATGCGCCACCACGCCCGGCTAATTTTTGTATTTTTAGTAGAGACAGGGTTTCTCCATGTTGGTCAGGCTGGTCTCGAACTACCGACCTCAGGTAATCTGCCCGAAAGGTGGCCAATTTTATCAGCACTAAATAATTACAGTTGACATAATAGCCACACATTTTAAGATTATATTTTTCTAGGTAAATATTTTCCTCCTAAATAATGAAAAATCACTTTAACCATGTCAATATTACAATGGTAAAGTAGGTCCAAGAATATCACAAAACTGGAAATAAAAATTGCTTGTAGTTTGCTCCCTTTCCCAGAATTTCTCAAAATTGGAATTGAAATATCATAAGCACTTACAAAACTGTTGTATACTCTACTTTCATCATAACAATGTGGGTAACTCTTCCTTATAACTACGGTCAATCATTATCATGGTAGCAAATATAGCTCTGTGCATTCTCAATGCTCTTCCTCTACACTACGGATGTGCATAACTTGATGAGATTGATATTTAATGAGCAATTGTCTAATAACTTAAAAAAACAAATTATTAACCAATCAGCAGCAGAGCAAGAGACACAAAAGATTTCACTAATAGGATTCATTTAAATGGAATACTGGGCTGACTCTCAAAAAAATTCTCAACTCATGTATTTGCATTATTAAAATAGCTTCTATTAAAATATAGCAACACTCATAAGGTACATTTTATACTGTTATCTTAAAATGCGGAACACACTAGGGAAAGTAGCAGAGGAGAACATACAAGACCAAGAATGGCAAAAGATGAAATCATCCAGATTTTTTTTCTTTTTTGAGGTATCATAGGTCAGACCGGCTTCATTCTTTTAAGGCCTCAATGATATTCTACCAGGCATTAATTTAAAGCCTCAAGCCACCTTGAGTCACTCAATAGAAACAAAAATCTAAGCAGGGGGCAGAGAAGACTAGTAATTTTTCAAGAAAGAGAGAAATGCAACTGGAGAGAATAAGATGTGTTTTGTTCCACTAGAAATATGACTCCACTCTCCCAATCTAACCAGGGCTCTTTTTTTGTAATATGAATAATATCACTATAACTCATTAGAATTGTCTACATTTTAATTTGAAAAATAGTTGGTATGTTAATCTTAAATAGCCTGTCTTCTGGACCAACAGAAGGAGTTACAAAAGAAGTCATTTACAGTGGCGTAATTAAGGCTTGTGAGAAGCATATTCAGTAATGCGTTGCTGTTCTCCTTTCCATCCAATGGCCTTGTTGGTATATAGATCTACCATTTGATCAGTGCTTCTGCCCCAGGGGCTTCACGGTCTGCAAGCCACAACCTACTAATAAGCACCCTCCAGCTTGTTTGCTAAACAGATCAGTCCTGGCAGGCACCCAAAAACTCCAGTCCTTGAAACTTGGAGCTCTTTAACTTGCATGGCCCATTGTGTGGCAAGCAAGAGAATAAACTATGTACCTCATAAATGCAGAGCAATTATAGATGAGTTAGTAATACAGCTGTGGCTCAAAAGATTGCTTACCTAAACCAAATCGAGGCTTAATTTATTTTTGTATTGTCTTTGTTAAAAACCAAACAAACAGCTCTGCAGTGCTTGTATACACAATAAAGAAAATGGCTGTGTTTTCCTTACAAACAAGATGGCAACTCTGGCTACAAGAAATCATCCTCAGTAGCTGGAGGTTTTTGTATTAGGGTCTGAACCAAGCCATTTCTTGCTGTATTTATTAGGTTGTTTGAGGAAACAGGATAGAATACTTTCTTTGGTAGAAGTGCAATGTGTTGGGGGCTGGGCATTGTACAGTACATTCTGTTTTCTGTTATAGATACCAGATTAGATACTGTCAACTTCAAGTACAAGAATGTAAAAATGAAGTAGACTGAAATGACAAAGTAGCTTGCATTTGTGTACATTAATCTGCCAATGATTATGACGTATAGAAGTAGGCTTCTTTTAGAAAACACTGTTATATGCATATTAATACTTGCCAATTTGTAAATTCTCACAATACAAAAATGAAACAAAACAAAAAAGCAAAATCATTAGGTTTGTGGCAGTATCAGTTACCTGGAAGTGGCTTAGTAAAGCAATAGCGTATACTTTTTACTCCATGACTAAGGTTTTTCATACTCTTTTAGCATCTATCCTGTGATAAGTGCATTGAGTGACAAATCTTATATTCTTGAGAAAGTGCTGTGAGAGACTTGGTATCTTAATTTTAGGAAGTCTATAATAATTTTGAAAATGTCTACACGGATAATTATAGGTAATAAAAACATTACAAGATTGGTTCAAAGGAGATAGCACCTAGACCTGGTTCTATTGTTTATTAACCATATGACCTTACTGAACCTCAGTATCCTCATCTGTAAAATGGAGTAATTTCTGCCTATCTCAGAGGGATGCTGAGCAGAGGAAATAAATTATCAGAGCATTAGTACTTAGTAATGTGCAGACATCTACACATGCAAACTCTTGTTGCTAAACAGAACAAACTTAGAGAATGATCAGGTACATATTTGTATGGCTGTGAACCACTGGACAGATTTCTTTGAAACCAACCGTTAATAATCCTAATCGGCTTCATCTGGGGATTGGAATATGGGTTTAGGATGTGTAGAGAATTTATATCATCTCCTCTTAGCTTCTGATGTGGGAAATGACCCCAACAACTGGTGCTTTGTAGATTGGCCTGACAGCAGAGAGAGGTAAGGATTGGGTATTTAATTCCAAGGTCTGTGGCCACCTCTGGGACTGCAGCCAAAAGGAAAGAAATGTGAGAAAAAAGGTTTAAAATTACACTAAGAATGCAAGTTGCCCTTGCCCCCTGAGCAGTCTTAGGAAAGCTCAGCCTGGGACCCTGCACTGGAGCTGGAAGGATGTGAGACTCCTGCCTTGGCCTGTTCAGGGCAGCTGTTCTACTTATATTCAGACCTACCAGGTGTTTTGTCGTTGCAGTTATTTTGTTTTATTTTTCAAATCCCTGATTTTGTTCTACAAGTGCAGATATTTCAGATGAAGAGATGACTAGATGCTCCAGTTATTAGCTACAATTTTTGAGGTACCCAATCTGATGTGCACAACCAGGTTTCAAGTGGATGAATACTTTGGGCTTTTCCCTGACATGTGGTCAGTGTTTGCCTTCCTGCTTCTAATCTTAGGTAGTACATTAATCAGCTATTGCTTCAATAATGCTACATAATAAACCTGTCCCAAAATTCATTGACTAGCCATGCACAGAGACTCACACCTGTAATCCAAGCACTTTGGAAGGCTGAGGCAAGAGGATTGCATGAGTCCAGGAGTCTGAGATCAGCCTGGGCAACATAGTGAGACCCCATCTCTGCAAAAAAATAAAAAATTAAAAAACTAGCTGGGCATTGTGGCATGTGCTTGTAGTCCCAGTTACTCAGGAGGTTGAGGCAGGAGGACTGCTTGAACCCAGGAGGTTGAGGCTGCAGTGAGCTGTGATTGCACCACTACACTCCAGCCTGGGTGACAGAGTAAGACTCTGTCTCAAAAAAAAATTAATTAATTAAAAAATATTCATTGACTTAAAACAGCAAGCATTTATTTCTCAGTAAGGTCTACAGCCAGCTGCAACTTGGCCAGACGAGGCTGAACTTCAGTCTCTGGGATCTAGCTGCAGGTTTGGTATAGATCTGTTTCACATATCTTCTATCTTGCTTGGATTTGTGACTACCCAGGAAATGCCCTTTTCATATAAAATGGCAGAGGCTTACGGCACTGGCCCAGAATGCACACACTAACATTTCCACCCATATTCCATTGGCCAAAGCAAGTCAAGCGACTAATCCCAACATCCATCAAGCAATAAAATATGTTTCATTTCTAGTAGAAAGAACTTCAAAATCACAAGACAAAGGGAGTTGGTGAATAATTCTAATAGAGGGAAGGCATGACAAATTGGAACAATAATATAATCTACCACACATGTTTTATCAAAGGGAGCTTTTATTTTATATATCTAATTTTTAAACATCACTAATAACTTTTACTTACACTCTGAAATCACCATAATTTAAATAATCCATGTGGCTATTGGGCACTTGGAACATGGCTAGCCCAAACTGAGATGTATTATAAGTTTAAAATGCACACCAGATTTTGATGACTTTGTATGTAAGAAAATATTGTAAAATATCTCTTAATAATAAAAATAGGGGAGAAAGTCATTGAAAGTGGATGGAGAGAGGACAGAGACCCTGGGCTGAAGGGAGAGGAAGCTGGGAACCCTGCATGGGGTTGCCGAGCACCAGGACTCATTCCTGGCCCCAAGCAGCTCCTGGGGAAGGGGTGACTTGAATGAGTGTAGAGTGACCCACTATCACCACAGACATCCAGAATCCTAGCTCCAGGAGACCCCACGACCCCCACAGACATTTGAGCTGGCAGGGAGAGCTGCCTGGAGAGTTGACAGGAACAGGACTCCAGCCTGTGCAGAGTGCAGAAGGTTTGGTGCAGGAACGGCTGTATTGGAGCAAGGGCAGGGATGCCCATCCCCAAGGATCACCATACTCCTCTAGGTGGCTTTTGCCTTTGTTGACTGTCAGAACTGGACAGAACAGGGCTATCTTGCCCATGGGACCGAGGCAGTCTAATCTGAGCACCCTCCTGTCTGCTGGCCTGTCCTGGGGTTCTGCCTGGCTGCACCTGCTTACAACACAGCCTCAGGTGCCTAACTGGGGCACTTCCCAGCAGCCATTGCCACAGCTCCTTCACCAGCAGACCCTGCCTAGCCATTGGAGAGTTTCCACAGATAGGCCTCCCTCAGTAGGCACTCTCCCGCAGCTTCCCACACCACTTTTCCAGGGCACACACATGCACATGCCGCCACCCTGCCACTAGGGCAAGCGTGCATGGGCAGCCCCCACCACCCTGCCATTGTTGGCTCAAGCACGCATACATGGACCCCACAGCACCACCACCCTGCTGCCACTGGCACACATGCATGCAGACCCTGCTGCACTGTTGCTCTGCTGCAGTCAGTGCACATGAACATGGACCCTGCTGCCACCACCTCGATGAAGAGTTTTTGCCAGCAACCTCCCTCCCCCTGCCATTGAAGTGTTGTTGCCGGCAGACTGGGGACACCTAGGCCTCTTCAACACAGCAGGGCCTTAACCTTCAGGGGCCAGAGAAGAATGCCATGAGCCTGGTCCCAGTGCCCCAGGATGACAGCACACTTCCCAGGAGTGCTGAGCTGAGCCTTGGCCACCTGAAATTGTGCAGAAACAAAGCCAGTCAACTGAATCCAACTTATAACACCAACCTTCAAGGGCATCAAAGAATATAAAAGAAAAAAAAATCCATCCAAAGGACAGCAACTTCAAAGATTAAAAGAACATCAGTTTACACAGATGAGAATGAACTAGTGCAAAAACTCTGGCAACTCAAAAAGCCAGAGTGCCTTCTTCCCTCCAAATGACTGCACTAGCTCCCCAGCAATGGTTTTTGGCCAGGCTGAAAAGGATGAAATGATAGATGTAGAATTCAGAATCTGGATAGCAATGAAGATTATTGAGATTCAGGAGAAAGTTGAAACCCAATCCAAGAAACCTAAAGAATCCAGTAAAATAATTCCAGAGCTGAAAGCCAAAATAGCCATTTGAAGAAAGAACCAAACTAATCTGATACAGCTGAAAAATTCACTACAAGAATTTCATAATACACTTGTAATCCCAGCACTTTGGGAGGCCAAGGCGGGTGGATCATGAGGCCAAGAGATCGAGACCATCCTGGCTAACACGGTGAAACCCCGTCTCTACTAAAAATACAAAAAATTAGCCGGGCATGGTGGTGGGTGCCTGTAGTCCCAGCTACTCGGGAGGCTGAGACTGGAGAATGGCGTGAACCTGGGAGGCAAAGCTTGCAATGAGCAGAGATCACACCACTGCGCTCCAGCCTGGGCGACAGAGAGGGACCCCGTCTCAAAAAATAAATAAATAAATAAAGATTCTATATGACTATCCCCAAGACACATAGTGATCAGATTTTCCAAGGTCAGTGCAAAAGAAAAAATATTAAAGGCAGCTAGAGGGAAAGAGTAGGTCACCTAAAAAGGGAACCCCATGAGGCTAATAGTGAACCTTTAGGCACAAAATTTACAAGCCAGAAGAGGTTGGGGGTCCACATTCAACATTCTTAAAGAAAAGAAATTCCAGCCAAGAATTTCATATCCAGCCAAACTAAGTTTCATAAGCAAAGAAAAAGCAAAATCCTTTCCAGACAAGCAAATGCTAAGGGAATTCATTACCACCAGACCTGCTTTAAAAGAGATCCTTAAGGGAGTGCTAAACATAAAAATAAAAGACTGTTACCAACCACCATAAAAACACACTTAAGTACATAGAACATTGACACTATAAAGTAATTACACAATCAACTCTACATAACAACCAGCTAACAACATGATGACAGGATCAAATAAGCACATATCAATATTAACCTTAAATGTACCTGGCCTAAATGCCCCCACTTAAAAGGCAAAGAGTGTCAAGTTGGATAAGAAGCAAGACCCAACTGTATGCTGTCTTCATTAGGTTAATCTCACATTCAATGACACCCAAAGGCTCACGGCAAAGAGATGAAGAAAAATCTATCAAGCAAATGGAAAACAAACAAACAAAAGCAGGGGTTGCTATTCTTATTTTAGACAAAATAGACTTTAAATCAACAATGATCAAAAAGGACAAAGAAGGGCATTACATAGTGATAAAGGGTTCAATTCAACCAGAAGACTCAACTGTCCTAAATATATATGCATCCAACACTGCAGCACACAGATTCATAAAACAACTTCTTAGAGACCTACAAAGAGACTTAGATGACCACACAACAATAATGAGAGACTTCAACACCCTACTGACAGTATTGGACATATCATTGAAGCAGAATACTAACAGAGCTATTCAGGACCTAAACTTGACACTTGACCAAATGGATCTAACAGACATCTACAGAACACTTCACCCAACAATAACAGAATATAAATTCTTCTCAGCTGCACATGGCACATACTCTAAAATCGACCACACAGTTGGCCATAAAGCAATTCTTGAAAATTTTTTAAAAATGAAATCATACGAAGTACACTCTCAGACCACAGCACAACAAAAATATGTCAAGAGGATCTCTCAAAACCATACAATTACATGGACATTAAACAACCTGCTCCTGAACGACTTTTGGGTAAGCAGTAAAATTAAGGTAGAAATCAAGAAATTCTTTGTAACTAGTAAAAACAAAGATGCAACATACCAGAATCTCTGGGACACAGCTAAAGCAGTGTTGAGAAGGAAATTTATAGTGCTAAATGCCCACATCAAAAAGTTAGAAAGATCTTAAATTAACAACCTAACATCATACCCAGAGGAATTAGAACAAGAACAACCAGTCCCAAAGCTAGCGGAAGAAAAAATTAACCAAAATGAGAGCTGAACTGAATAAAATGGGGCAAGAAAAACCCATACAAAAGAGAGCAAAGGCAAAAATTGGTTCTTTGAAAGAATAAATGAGATTGATAGACTGCTAGCTAGACAAAGAAAGAAAGAAAGATGATCCAAATAAACACAATGAGAAATGGCAAAGGGGATATTACCACCGACCTCACAGAAATAGAAAAAATCCTCGGAGACTATTAAGAACAATTCTATGTACACAAACTAGAATACCTAGAAGACATGGATATATTTCTGAAAACATACAACTTTTCAAGATTGAATCAGGAAGAAATTGAAACTCTGAACAAACCAATAACAAGTTCCAAAATTAAATCTGTAATAACTCAACCAACCAGAAAGAGCCCAGGACCCAGTGGATTCACAGATGTATAAAGAAGAGCTGGGCCAGGTGTGGTGGCTCACACCTATAATCCCAAAACTTTGGGAGGTCAAGGCAAGCAGATCACTTGAGCTCAGGAGTTTGAGACCAGCCTGGGCAACATGATGAAACTCCCTCTCTACAAAAAATACTAAAATTATCCAGGTGTAGTGGTGTATACCTATAGTCCCAGCTACCTGGGGGGCTCACCTATGCCTGGGAGTTTGAGGCTGAAGTGAGCTGTGATTGCACCACTGCACTCCAGCGTGGGTGATAGAGTGAGACCCTGTCTCAAAAAAAAAAAGAAGAAGAAGAAGAGTTTGTACCAATACTACTGAAACTATTCCAAAACATCAAGGAGGAGGGACTCCTCCCTAACTCATTCTATGAGGCAGCATCATTCTGATACCAAAACCTGGAAGACATAATAAACAAAGAAAATTTCAGGCCAATATCCCTGATGAACATAGACACCAAAATCCTCAACAAAATACTAACAAACCAAATCCAGTAGCACACCAAAAAGCTAGTCCACCATGATCAAGTAGGCTTTATTTTGGGGATGCAAGGTTGGTTCAACATATTCAAATCAATAAATGTGATTCATCACAGAAACAGAATTAAAAACAAAAATCAAATGATCATCTCAATAGATGCAGAAAATGTTTTCACTAAAATTCCATATCGCTTCATGTTAAAAAACCTCAGCAAACTAGGCACTGAAGAAATGTACCTCAAAATAATGAGAGCCACATATGATAAACCCACAGCCAACACCATACTGAATGAGCAAAAGCTGAAAGCATTCCTCTTGAGAACTGGGACAAGACAAGGATGCCCTCTCTCACCACTCCTATTCAACATAGTACTGGAAGTCCTGGCCAGAGAAGTCAGGCAAGAGAAACAAATAAAAGGCATACAAATAGGAAGAGAGAAAGTCAAATTATCTCTCTTCATAGACAATATGATTCTATACCTAGAAACCCCCATAGTCTCTGCCCAAAGGCTCCTAGATCTGATAAACAATTTCAGCAAAGTTTCAGGATACAAAATCAATGTACTAAAATCAGTAGCTTCGCTATATACCAATAATGTCCAAACTGAGAGCTAAATCAAGAATACAATCCCATTTACAATGCTACAAAAAGAATAAAACACTTAGGAATACACCTAACAGGGAGGTGAAAGATCTCTACAAAGAGAATTACAAAACACTGCTCAAAGAAATCAGAGACAACACAAACAAACAAACAAACAAAAAGCACTCCATGTTCATGGATAGGAAGAATGAGTAGTGTAAAAATGGCCATACTGCCAAAGCAATTTACAGATTCAATGCTATTCAATGCTATCAAACTGCCAACAACATTTTTCACAGAATTAGAAAAAACTATTCTAAAATTAATATGGAATCAAAAAAGAGCCCAAATAGACAAAGTGATTCTAAGCAAAAAGAACAAAACCAGAGGCATAACACTATTCAACTTCAACCTATACTACAAGGCTACAGTAACCAAAACAGCATGGTATTGATACAAAAACAGACACATAGAACAAGTTAAAGGACTCAGAAACAAAGCCGCACACCTGCAACTATCTGATCTTTGACAAATTGACAATAAACAAGCAATGGGCAAAGGACTCCCTATTCAGTAAGTGGTGCTGGGATAACTGGCTAGCCAAATGCAGAAGACTGAAACTGGAACCCTTCCTTTCACCATATACAAAAATCAACTCAAGATGGATTAAAGACTTAACCCTTTCTCAACTAGAAAAAAAAAAAGGTCAGTTCGCTGCCAGTGCTCATTTAATTTTACATAAACACACTCTTTGAGGCTGAAGCAAATCTGACTGATTTTCAATGTGAAAATAAAATATAAAAACTGTCCTTGGAGTTATTTCTAAACAGAACTAACATCAGAATCATGTGAATCATCAGAATTATCTATTTCAGAAAAATCAGATTCATCAAATGAAACTTTGGCCAACAATTATTTAAGAACAATGTTAAACTCATGTATAGGAATGCTACGTTTTCTAGCATTCCATCTAAAAATGCTCAACGTCGCTAATCATTAAAGAAATGCAAATCAAAACTACAATGAGATACCATCTTACACCAGTCAGAATGGCTGTTACTTGAAAGTTTAAAAAAAAAAAAAACCACCGCATGCTGGCAAGGTTGCAGAGAAAATGGAATGCTTATAAACTGCTGGTGGGAATGTAAATTAGTTCAGCCACTAACTACCATTAGACCCAGCAATCCCATTATTGGAATTAAAGGAATATAAATTGCTCTACCATAAAGACATATGCACGCATATGTTCATCACAGCACTGTTCACAATAGCAAAGATATGGAATCAACCTAGATGTCCATCAGTGGTGGACTGGATAAAGGAAGTGTTGTATATATACACCATGGAATACTATGCAGCCATAAAAATATAAAATCACATCCTTCACAGCAACATGGTTGCAGCTGGAAGTCATTATCCTAAGTGAATTACTGCAGAAACAGAAAACCAAATACTGCATGTTCTCACTTATAAGCGGGAGCTAGGCTGAGCTAGGCTGAGCTCATGCCTGTAATCCCAACACTTTGGGAGGCCAAGGTAGGCAGATCACTCGAGGCCAGGAATTTGAGACCAGCCTGACCAACATGGCGAAACCCCGACTCTACTAAAAATACAAAAGTTAGCCTGGCGTGGTGGTGCACACTGGTAATCCCAGCTACTCAGGAGGCTGAGGCATGAGAATCACTTGAATCTGGAGGGTGGAGGTTGCAATGAGCTGAGATTGCACCACTGCACTCCAGACTGGGTGACAGAGTAAGACTGTCTCAAAAAAATTAAAATAAAATCATATAATATTAAAAAATAAGTGGGAGCTAAACATTGAGTACATATGGATACAGAGAAGGGAACAACAGACACTGGGGCCTGCTCGAAGGTGGAGGTGAGAAGAGGGTGAGGATTGAACACTACTGAGTACTATGTTTATTACCTTGGAGATGAAATAATCTGTACATCAAACCCCCGTGACATTCAATTTACCCATGTAACAAACCTGCACATGTACCCTTGAACCTAAAATAAAAGTTGGAAAGAAAACAATAATAATATTTCCACCAAAGTCTTAAACCAGAATTTGAGTCATCACATGGTAACAAAGGTGGGAAAAAAGAAACCCCAGAAGACCCTCGCCTCCCTATGCAACTCTTGCGACCTTTGTAGGAATAATTCAACTTTATTCCAAACCAGTGCCTAAGAATAAAAAATACCAGAGTGGCAGACCCTCAGCATACTCAATAAATAGTCTCCCAAATGTGCATCTCAGTTTTTGGTAAATGAATATTAGCAGGTCAATACAATCCTAATCTAAAAATACAGTTCCTTCTTCCATTCAACAAATATTTATCAAGCTGCCTCTATGCATCAGTTATTATTCTAGGTTCCAGAGATAGAATGGTAAATAGCACAGATCTGTGCCCTTGTGGAGTTTACAATAAACAAATGCATAAAAACATGTATAATATAGTGGCAAATAGTGATAAAACACTGTAAAGAAAAATAAAACAGGCAATAGAACATAGCCAGGGAAGGCCTTTCTGAGGTGGTGACATTTAAGGAGAAAGTAAAACGAAGTGAGGACGGGAGCCCTGAAAAGGCATCAGCCATCGAAGAAATAGCAGATGGAACGACCCTGAGGTGAGAACAACAAGAAAGTCAGTGTCAAATCCAGAAATTAAGGAGGGTGATTGAGTGGGAGGTGGAAAGAAGCCAGATTATGTAAGGCCCTAGAGGCCTGGCAAGGACTCTGGGTTTGTTTGTTTGTTTGTTTGTTTTTAATTTAATTTTATTTTATTATTATTATACTGTAAGTTTTAGGGTACATGTGCACAATGTGCAGGTTAGTTACATATGTATACATGTGCCATGCTGGTGTGCTGCACCCATTAACTCATTATTTAGCATTAGGTATATCTCCTAATGCTATCCCTCCCCCCTCCCCCCACCCCACAACAGTCCCCAGAGTGTGATGTTCCGACTCTGGGTTTTATTCTAAGAGTAATAGGAAGGTATTAGGACTGTGCTGTCCAGTAAGGTAGGCACCAGCTCATGTGGCTGTTGAGCACCTGAAAAATGGCTAAACTGAGATGTGCTGCAAGTAACAAATACATCCAAGATTTTGATGAGTCAGCATGAAAAGAGGAATGTTAGGTACTTCAGTGATAATTTTGTTATATTGATTGACATTGAAATCGCATTTTAGATATATTTATTAGGTAAACTATATTGATCAAATTGGTTTCCCCTGTTTCTCTTTACTTTTTAAAGCCATATGTCTTGTAGGAAGTTTAAAATTATGTTTGTGGCTCACATTATATTTCTACTGGACAGCACTGCATTAGAGGGTTTGAGCAAGAGGTGTGAAGGTTAAAAAATTGCCTACAGGGTACTATGCTCATTACCTGGGTGGCAAAATAATTTGTACATTCAACCTCTGCAACTGGTAACTTACCCATGTAACAAACCTGCACATGTACCCCCTTAAAAGTTATTATTGGGTGCATGGAGCTTATTAAATTATTTTCTTATTATTGTATGTATTTAAATTTTTCTATAACACAAAGTTAAATTTTTCTATAGAATAAACCTTTTAAAAACATATAAAAATGAGCTAAAATGATAGAATTACCCTCCCCTTCCCATACCCATTTTTAGGTATGGATGAAGGTCTACGGAGTAGGCTTTACTCTTCCCTTCTCCTAAGAACACTGCAGCCTGGATTCAGAAATTGTCCTGAATCAGTCTTGATTTCAGAGGACTGTTTTTCTGACAGCCCCTCAGAGGACAATTGAATCTTGCCTCTAGAAATATAGCTCTTCCTGGAAATAACCTTTTATATCCAGTGTTGCCCAAATCCTAAGAGGTCAGGAACTAAGGAATTCCATAACTGGGGTAATAGTTGCTGCGTCAGTTTGTATTTTCCAACACATTCTCCAAAAAACAACTCAATAAAGAACAGCAATAACAAAGAAAGCAACATAAAAATCTGTCCTTGGCATGAATAAAAGACAGAGAAAATCCAAATTCCCAATTACTGTAAGTTAAAAAGACAAAAACAAAAACCAAGGAGCATGAGATCCTAGCATACTACCCTACATGGTCCTGCTGCCCCAAGCCTTGGGGTTGGGGGTCGAGGGGCAAGTACTGTCCAGGGAACACTGGGGGGAAGAGGGAAGAGAAGCAAAGGCCATAGAGTGATCTAAAATCACAGAAGGAGAAAGTCCTTCCTACATGCAAAATGCTGAAAAGTGTGGTGGTTGATCAGAGTGAAATGAGAAGAGACTTGTAAGTGTGTGCAGGACTCAAGGTGGCACCTTGGAAAAGTAACTCTTCCAAGAAGAGCTGGGTAAATGGGAAGGGAGAAGCACCTTTAGAAAACTGTACAGTGCAGAAAGAAAAGGCAAGAATGGGAAAGTTAGGACCCTTAAAAACAAAAGAATGCACAACTCTTCCTCCTATCAGTGCCCCCACCCCTCACACACAGCCAATCAGCAAAGAAAGCAGCCACACTTTGCTACACTGACAGCAGAGGGAGCTCTTAAACTAGGAATCTTGTAAACCACCCCAAATTGTAAACCAGCCCTATCCACAGACATAGAGATCCAAGCAATCTTTAGGCAAAATGTGCTATAAAACAAGGATTGAAACAATTCTGCAGATGAAAATTTCTCCCCACTAAGAGGACTGAGGTTCTGTGGAAGCCTTCATTCAGGAGTCAGGACCATTCTGCTAGGACATCCTGCTCAGATACATGTTTGCCTGTGAGCTCATGGGGCCACAGAAACAACAAATGACAGCCCAGAGGCCAGTCAGAAGGTCGCACAAGGGAGATGGACATGGATTGCTCTAGGAAAGGTGGTGAAAATAGGATTCAAGATATATTTTAAAGATGCACTAGACTTGTTGATAGACTAGATATGTGGTAAGAGGGGGAAAGTAAGGAATATATCCTACAGTTTTGGTCTGGACAACTAAAAGAACATAAGTACTATGGGCTGAGATAGTACTGGAACCTTACCCCCAGGAGGTGGTGAGAATCCAGAATTTGGTTATGTTCAGTTTCAGATAGCTTCTAAATGTATCCCTATAAATTTCATCATTTTTATCCTATTGTAAATTATATTTTTCTTCAATTTCAATTTCTAATGTTTTAGTTCTAATGTTTTGAATTACACTTTATTTTTGTATGCTGATTTTGTATACTGCAACCTTACTACACTTAGTTCTAGTAAGTTTTTTATAAACACCTTAGGATTTTCTTTATAATCATCTGTAAATAAATTATATTTTGTCCTACCTAATCCATATGCTTTTTATTTCTTTTTCTTGCCTTACTGCTCTCACTACAATATTGAATTGGAGTACTGACAGTGTACTTACTGCCTTGTTTCCTACCTTAAAGAGAAAACAGTCATCGTAATGCTAGCTGTAGATTGTGTGTAGATGCACTTTATCAAGTTGAGCAAGTTTCATTCTGTGTCATTTTGGCTCCTCAAAGAAGCAGATGCCAAGATGAGATTAGATGCACAAAAGATGTACTTGGGGAAATACCTGTGAAGGATAAAGGAGGAGGCAGTGGAGTAGCCAGCAGAGACTTCATATCTGTTGCAGGTTGGACAGCTATGAAAGGAGGGCAGGAAGTCTCACTGGCTAACCAGGTGGTATGAACCAAGCCTTCATTCTTGAGGGCTCTGGGCCCTTGCTAACAATCCCTGTCTTGGGTTAGGATTGCTAACCATGTCTATTCACAGTTATAACAGGGGAAAGTGCATCATCTGATCT
Source organism: Pan paniscus (assembly GCF_029289425.2). NCBI lineage: Eukaryota > Metazoa > Chordata > Mammalia > Primates > Hominidae > Pan > Pan paniscus. The sequence continues at coordinate 102,324,589 of NC_073262.2, forward strand.
CCATGTTTTCTGTCCTGTCCCCATTTTATAAAGGCAGCCTTAAGTCTTCCTGCTGATTAGTGTCCATTATCCCTGCCAAAAGAGTGATACCTCCTTTTTGCTGCTATTCCCTGAATACAGGAAGTCTAGAGTGTCCTGGGGACAACTGTTAAGACTTAGTTTGATGTGACCTTTGCTATGTCATCTGGTAAAAATGCACCCTCTTTAGGTGTTAGAATCCTGAGGAACCCAGAGATGCAGGGATGGAAACCACAACATCCCAGTAGGTAAATTGGGTTCAACATTCAAATATAGGAATAATTGGACTGGCCTTGGAAGTAGGAGGTTATGCTCATGAGACCATGCATAACCTCTATCTCTGTCACCTTGGGCACTCTGTTAATGCTCCAATTATGCTGGTTCAAGGTAGGCCAATAGTAAAAACTGCTTAATGCCAACCGGTTAAACCATTTTAACTACAGATGGAGGCTTTTTATTAATGTACAATACAAAAACCTTCACACTTCATGTCCACTCCCATATGTTCATCCACATGCCTTTATCCTAGACGTCTTATCTTCCAAACTTTCCTTTTCAGGCCCCTGACCAGATGGCAAGGCCATTGGTTACTGTTTATGAATATGGATATATTATCACTTTGGGCCATGTCTCCTTCCATAAAGTGAATGGCCAGCTGCACGACTCACAGCTCTGTCCGCTGAAGTTTCTTCTTTTCATTGACCTTCAAGGCCACCCCTGAATGTGGCTACAATGCAGCTTTCAACCATGTTTAGTTGTTCCCCATAATTAGCTGACCCATCTGTAATCCAAGCTCAGGCTTTTCCCTCCTTCAGCCGATTATATGGGACATCCCCCATAGGGCTATAGTTGCAAGCTGGGGAAGGGGCTGTGTGCGGGTTGACATAGGGATCTGGGCTATCTGCTCCTGGTCAGCTTATTTAGGCCCTCTGGCCATATTTGAGCTTTCTCAGATATACTATTTTCATCTTATGATGAACTACTGCTGGGCATGTCAGACGTTATCACTTATATATATCCCAGATGATAATGGACACTTAGCTACTTAATGCCCCATGGTAAAGTGTTTCTGGCATGTTATTCGACTCCTAGATTTAGAGACAAAACACTTGGCCATGGGGCATAGAGTTGGAATGTCCTCCCCACTCTTCAATTTTCTGAAAGAATTTGTATGTTATTAGTAGTTCTTCCTTGAATATTTGAGAAAATTCACCAGTGAAGCCAACTGGGCCTGAAGATTACATTGTTACAAATTTTTTCTTATAAATTCAATATCTTATATATATATAAATATTACTATTAATATTTTCTATTACTTCTTGAATAAGTCTTTACAATTTGTGTCTTTCAAGAAATTTGCCCATTTCATCCAAGGCATTGGATTTATTATCATAAAGTTGGGCATAATATTTCATTATTTTCTTTTTAATGAATGTTGGTTCTGTAATGATGCTTCCTCTTTCATTCCTTATATTGATAATTTGGTTTTTCTCTCTTTTCCTTTAGCATATATGTATGTCTCCATTTGGTAAAGTTTTCTTTCCTCTTTAACATGTCTCGTAGAGCAGGTCTACTGATAACAAACCATCTCAGCTTTTGTTTAATTCAAACTTGTTTTTTCTCCATTAAAAAAATGCCCAAAAAATAAGTATAGAATTCTAAGTTGACAAGTTCTTTCAGGACTTTAAAGATAGTATCCCATTGTCTTTTGACTTACATAATTTGTGAACAGAAGTCTGCAGTAATTTATGTCTTTGTTCATCTATACACAATGCACTATTTTTTTCTCCTCGATGCTTTAAAATTTTCTGTGTTTTGGCTTTATAGGAGTTTGATTCTGATGTGTCTTGATGTGTTTTTCTTTACATTTGTACTGTATCCTGGATCTATAGATTGATAATTTTTATCAAATTTTAGAAATATTTGACTGTAATTTCTACAAATATTATTTTCTGTGCTTCTCTCCTTTTCCTCTTAGATTCCAACTACATTTATGTTAGATTGTTTAATATTGTCATATCACTGAGATTCTGAGTTTTTTTTCTGAATTTTTTTTAAATGTCTGCATGTCATTTTGGATAAGTCTACTGCTATGTCTTCAAATGTACCACTTTTTTATTCTACATTGTCTAATCTGCCAATAATGCCATCCAGAGAATTTTTCATTTCAGATATTGTGATTTTTTCATGACTAGAAGTTCCACATGATTACTCTTATATCATCAATTCCTTTCCTCACCATGCATATTTTTTAAATAGCTGTTTTAATGTTCATGTCTGCTAATATCATCCCCACTATCATTTCTGAGTCAGTTTCTATTGACAGTTTTTTGTCCTGGTTATGGATCAGATTTTCCTGCTTCTTGAAATATGTAATATTTTTATTAATACTAGACATTGTGGATTTTATCTTGTTTAGTACCTGAATTTCATTATCTATCTTTAAAAAGTATTGGGCTGTGTTTGTGTTAGACAGTTAAGTTACCTATGAATAAAGCAAATTATTTCAAGGTTTGTTCTCAGTCTTTGTTATGTAGGCCTATAGCAGCCTTTTCTCCAGGGAAAATTTCACCTTCACTATGAAGACATAACCTTCTGGTATCTCAATTACTACATTCTTGGTGCCTTCAACAAGGGTTTTCCACTCTGACTGCTGAAAGCATGACTATTTCTTGGAAGATTCTATGAGCTTAGAAACCATTCAGTTCCCTGTTTGGTCTTTGACCAAATGAAGTTTAACCTTATTTGTGCATGCCTTAGTATTTAGTAAAAACTCAATGGTATCCATAAGTACATTTCTGGAGCTCTTTTTCTTTGTAGCTCCTTTCTTTCTGAAACTCTGCTTTATAAATTCTAGATCCCTCAGATACCCTGAACACTGGTTTCTGTTTGCCAAAACTCAGAGAAATCAAAGCCATCACACTCTACTTGGGATCTCCTCCCTGTTCCCCAAGTGAAAATCTAGGGCAATTAGAGGGTAGATGCAATTATTTCTCTTCTCTTTGGAATCCCGATACTATACTCCCTGTTTTCAAAAACTTAAAAAACATCTGTTCCATATCTTTCTCCAGTTCTCCTGTTGTTTAAGGTAGAAAGTAAATTTATGCATGTTACTCCATCATGACCAGATGCAAAAATCTATTGGCTGGGCAGTTGAATATTTCAGTCTGACTCTGACTCTGAGCTCAGAGAAGCCTAATCTGAAGCTATAAATTTGAAAGTCATATAGTACAAGTGTTTCTCCCAAACTTATTACATTGTATGGGGATAATGCTCCTTTTAACCCAGGGCAGCCAGTCCTAGCCAATAACAGCCCCCCTCATTTTCCACAGTATGAATTGTTTAAATCTATTTCCATCCGTGCTACTAGAAAGAGAGGATAGAGAATAAAGCAAAAAACTGAGCCTTGAGGAATTTTAATATTTAGAGATAGATTGCAGGGAGGGGAAACTGACAAAGGAGACTGAGAATTGCGTATGGAGTAGGAGAAAACTAGGAGAGCATATTGTATTGAAAACCAAGTGAGGAAGATGTTTCAGAGGGCTGGGGTGATTAAATGGTTTTAGAGGTTAAGTAAGATGAAAAATGAAAATCTGCCACTGGTTTAGGCAAGACAGATCTAGCAAGAATATTTTCAGTGAAATGGAGAGGAAAGGGAGGTGAGAAAGCAGAGACAAGTTCAAGTTTTGCTGACGAGGGAGCAAAGAAGATACCTGGAGAAGAATATAAGAAGTAGAAAAGGTTTTTGTAAAAATAGGCATTCTTTAGAGAAAAATCTTATTTATTTCTCTAGTAAGAGGTGCCAATATTGTCACAATACCTCTTTTGTAGCCATAATTTGTCCCATTCATATATTTGTTAATCTCTTTTTCTATATTCAGTTGATCATCATTATTCTCAGCTTCCATATTTGCACATTTGCCTATTTGCTAAAATTTATTTGAAACCCCAAAATTAAACCTCATGAAACTTTTGCCATCATTCATAGACATATACAGAGTGGCAAAAAAATTGAGTTGCCCGAAGTGCATGTTCCTAGCTGAGGTGAACAAGGCTACACTCTGCCTTCTTGTTTCAGCTCTGATACCATAAAGAAGTGTCTTTTTCACAATCTACTTAGTGCCACATTTTTGTGCTTTTTTGATGATTTCACTAGTTAAAATGTGCTTCAAGTAACGCTGAAGTGCTATCTAATGTTCCTAAGAACAAGAAAGCTAGGAAACACCTTATGGAGAGAATATATGAGTTCAAGAAGTTTTTTTCAGGTGTGAGTTATGGTGCTGTTGGTCTTGAGTTCAGTGTTAATGAATCAACAATATATGTTAAATAAATGTCTTTAAACAGAAACACACATATAACAAGGTAATGTGTCAACTGGTTGACAAAAATATTTTGACTGGAGGGCTCACAAGACTCTAAGCTTGGGAGCAATAAGTCAGTAGTTTGGTAACTCAGTGTTCCCAGCGACTTTATAGAACATAATTATCACAAATTAATGAGATTCAACTGTATAATATTTTTCTTTAAAAGAATGTATGGTGCAGTAGAAAAGGCACTAGACCAACAATTTTGAGATCTTGGTTTTAGTTCTAACTCCTTCACTATCTAGCTGTGCATCTTTCAGCAAGTCTTTGGGCCTCACTTGGCTTCTTTATCTATGACTGTAGCTCTTTAAATTAGATTATTGCAAAGGCCCCTGAAGTCGTAGCATTCTATGAACTTGAATCATCAGTAAGGAAAATTCTCAAAAATAGTCTCTTCCCGAGAAAGTCTTCTCTTTGCTTTAGTGCAAACCATCCTGCTCCATATGAGGAATTAGGGTGGCAATAACGACCTTACAATAAGACAAGAAGTGAGTGCTATGTTCTACAGAGTGCCGCAGAGATTAAATAAAATGCACTGATTTTTTTTTAATCTGGGAATTTTTCCCAGGAAAAGAGTTGCTCATGACTTTGAAAGTGATATCAAAATAACAGTACATGTCACATTAAGAAATAGATATTAATAAGGAATTTTACAAGAAAACAGCCACAGTAGGCTTCAATAGGGTGCAGCCTTCTGATGACAGCTCTGAATACAGAGTGCCAAAATGCAGCCAGACTGAGCGAGGTATGGGCACATTACTAAAAATACAGGAAGAGTACAGTCAGGTGGCAACCTGAATTCACACCCACAGTTTTTCATATAAGAAGCAAAAGTAACTTACAACTCTTTGCTAAAGGATGAGGCTCTGCTAAGTGTAAAGAATACAGACCCATATGTGTAATGACAGAAGGTGACTATCTAATGGGGGTTGTGAGGGGGCGGGGGGGGGATTGAAAAATGAAATGAATTCTCTGCATAATTTGGCTTTTCTGCTTTATTAGAAAAACATGTATTAATACTCCCTTGAAAATGAGAAGTAAAATTTTTTCAATCGTTTTTCCCTCAGGAGTCTTTGTTATGGGCTTTGATATCGGGTTGTTATGGACCTACCTTATTCTATTATGGTATTTGGTTCTACAGGGCTATACCATTTTGCAACACTGAGAGTGTGATTTACCAACTGGTCTGTATCAGTCATAGTCCTAACAGGAATAGATGGAAAAATGAAATTAAGATTACTCCAGAAGGGCTTTTAAAGGGACTGTTGAAAAAAGGCTATAGAAAACTAGAAGGGACATTGCAGTCCTCTAGGACAAGTAGCAATGGAGCTGTCACCACACCTGGCTGGAAGCAACCAAAGGGATGGGCTTCCAATTCCTGGGTTTCCACATCCTGGAATTAGAGAGTCATGATGAGAAGGTCACATTGAGAGGAGCAGTGATGTTTAGTCAATCCTCAGCCAGCCCAAGAAAAGTCTAGGAAGAGAACTAAAGGAAAATACCTCAACCATCTGATGGCTTGCCTGTGTTCCCCACTGCCCAACCAGAAGCCAGACAGTAAGATGCCCAATGATGTAGACCAGATAGGAGAATCCAAAAAGCTTCTATGCAGATTTAGAGGTAAAAGTACCCCTACCTTCAAGGTAGAGGTACTCTGAATGCACGTATTGGTCAAAAAAACAAATGGCCAAGAGTAAAAATCAATACCCAGCCAAAGCTAAAAATCATCATCATGGAATAAACTTCAGGGATATAAGAACAAATATAAAATTTTATTCAAAATGGATTAATTTTCAAATTCAGTGTTAGTCAAATTTTAATAGGGCAAGACAGACAATTTTTTCAGAACTGTCAGCTGCTAACTTGCTCCTGCTGTCACTGCACCATTTGGGATATTAAATAGACATTAACTTCAACTGGCACTTTTAATAATATCACTAATCTTTTTATGTGCAAAAATATATAGTTCAGAAAAATATTTTGAGTAGCATGTTTGCTAGAAGAATCCTTCTACCTAGAATGTACTGTTCAATTCTCCAGCTTTGAAAACCAAAAATGGCTAGCAAACTATAAGAATCATTTTAATAACTTTAAAAAAAGGTGTAATCTCTGAATGAGACTCCCAGGGCTACCATAACAAAGTACCATAAACTAGATGGCTTCAGTCAACACAAATGTAGTCTCTCCTGGCTCTGGCAGCCAGAAGCCTTACATCAAGGGGGCAAGAGGGCCCTGCTCTCTCTGATTCTCTCAGGAGGATCCATCCTTGCCTCTTCCCAGCTGCTGGTGGCCACTGCCAAGCCTTGGCATTTCTTGGCTTGCAGCTATGTCACTCCAACCCCTGCCCCTGTCATCACATGGCATTCTCCCCTCCATGTCTCTGTGTCTTCACATTGTCTTCTTATAAGGACACCAAGTCATACCATATAAAGAGCTCACCCTACTGCAGTATGACCTCACCTTCACTTCTTCCAACTGCCAAGACATGACATCCAAATAAGGTCATATTCTGAGGCACTGAGGGTTAGGACTTCAAAGTATCTTTTTTGGGGACACAATTCAACCTACAACAGTTTCCATACATTCAAAATAATAGAAAACTGCTTCTGAAATAATTCTGTAATGTAGTTTTGCAGTATAGTGAGAACAAATGTGTTTAGAATTCTTCATTTTTCTTCTTTTCATCACATTCTTTTTTCTTCTGTATTAGGTCTGGGTCTTAAAGTTAATTTGTCATGAGTGCTATTCTACTTTATTTAGGAAATTTTCCTTCATATAAATGTTTAAATTTATAAGACTGTCACCGCTAGTCAAGATGGAATAATAGAGACCATATTTATCCTACTGCATGAAAACCTAAAACACCAGACAAAACAAATGAAACATTTTTTTTTTTGAAGACATTGGACATCAAGGAACAAAGGACAATGATCCTTGAGAAATTGGAAACGAATAAGGTGAGCCTGCAACCAAGCCCCACAGCTTACAACTTGGGAGAGCTTCCCAGACATGGCACAGGGAATGAGAAGCCAGGCAGGGCAAACCAAACAGTTGCCTGAGTTGAGGAGAAAGACCTGGGGATTTCCCAGCTGAAACACCATTTCTAATAGTCATATTAACTCTCAACTTAGTTTCTTGTTTGTGTATTTTAAAGTTCTTAATAATTATTTTTAATCCATAAAACTGATATTCTGACAATCATTGTCAATTGTTAGTGTGCCGTGTTAGTCTTATAATATTTGCACATTTTTACTATGATAGAATTTCAGAATGTAAAGAATTTTTTTCTTGCTAAAAGTTATACCTAAGGTACTTAGCTATATTTGAAAGTAAGGATCTAAATAGTAACAATAATCTGAACAATATGCCTTTCTTCTAATTCCATTATTGGACTAATTTTATATTAAGAAACTTATTCAAGAACATAATTGATCATGCACAAGTTCAGTGATGCCAGAAATGACATCGAAGTCTCACTTATTTTGACTTACAGTGGCTGAAACCAAAACCTAATGGCAAAACTGGGTCAAATACCAAGATAAAAGCCAAAATATAGTGTGTCCTGTAAAAAGAGAATGCAAATCAGATTGGCTTTGGACATCAGAATAACTTGATTCTAGAAGTCAATAGAGCCACGCTTTCAAAAGTCTGAAGGAAAACTATTTTGAATTTAGAATTCTATGAAATTCAGACTAGTGATTTTGAGGACAAAATACTGATATGTTTATGTATGCAATGATGCAGACGATTTATGTCTCATGCCTACTTTCTGAAAACAATGAGCATAGGCTCCAGCAATGCAGAAAGAATCCAAAAAAGGTAAAGACGTGAGAGTCAAAAGACAGTGAAAAACTCAAGGGATCAATAGAAAAATCATTCCAAGATGACAGCTGAGAATCTGACTAAAAAAAAAAATATGTCCAAAATTAACCATCAATAATGTTTATCTCTTATTAACATCAGTCATGAATAAAATATTAAAGATACATGTGGTGACAGAATAAGATGTAAATGTTACAAATTACAACAGGGTAAAAGTAATGGCATAACTAAGAGAAGTTGGGGGAAGAAAGCAGAGATGGCAGAGGAGAGATGAAGGCAAGTATGGGAGGTTAATTTCTTAAAGATGGTCTAGCCACCATCATTGCCTACGTGTAAATTATATTCTCCTTCTTTCCAAATGGATGTTCCCAAGTTGACAGTGAAAAGAAACTCCCCAGGTGAAACAAAGCTTGGCTGAGGAGCACTGAGCAGCCAGCTGTGGCACAGGAATGCTGGGGGGTTTCAGAGGATGTGACCACCAGAGGAAAGGGAGGGTCACAGGTATGGGATGGGCAGGCTTTGCTTGTACAGGGACGGCAGAGGAGAAACACAGACACTGCAGTCCTGTTAAAGCTGCCAGCAAACTACCGCAAGGAAAAAAACCAAACACCGCATGTTCTCACTCATAGGTGGGAAATGAACAATGAGAACACATGGACACAGGAAAGGGAACATCACACACCGGGGCCTGTTGTGGGGTGGGGGGAGGGGAGAGGGATAGCTTTAGGAGATATACCTAATGTTAAATGACGAGTTACTGGATGCAGCACACCAACATGGCACATGTATACATATGTAACTAACCTGCACATTGTGCACATGTACCCTAAAACTTAAAGTATAATAAAAAATAATAATAATTAAAAAACAAGAAAAAGCTGCCACAGCAGCCCTGGGTGGCTGCCTTCAAACTTTTTGTAATTCAAGCAAGAAATACATTTCTACTTTGTTTGAGCCACTGTTATTTTGTCTTATATATATATGCTATATATATGCAACCAAATCTAATTCCATATGTGATATGGTTTGGCTGTGTCCCCACCCAAATCTCATCTTGAACTGTAGCTCCCATAATCCCCATGTGTCATGGGAGGGACCCAGTGGGAGGTAATTGAATCATGGGGGTGGGTTTTTCCCGTGCTGTTCTAGTGATAGTGAATACGTCTCATGAGATTTGATGGTTCTATAAAAGGGCAGTTCCCCTGCACATGCTCTCTTGCCTGCCACCACGTAAGATGTGCCTTTGGTCCTCCTTCACTTTCTGCCGTGATTGTGAGGCCTTCCCAGCCATGGGGAACTGTAAGTCCATTAAACTTCTTTTTCTTTATAAATTACCCAGTCTCGGGTATTTCTTTACAGCAGTATGAAAATGGACTAATACAGCATAACACACAATAAATTATCCATTTAAACATCCCTACAAGGGATAGCAACCCTATGAGGTGCAGAGCATCATTACCTTTACAGATGAGGAAACTGAGACACAGAGAGGTTAAGTTACTTGTCCAAGAAAACATAGCTTGTAAGAGGGAGAGCCAATGGGGCAAGAATAATGGAGGAGAGGAGAAAAGGGTTGGTAAAATGGCTATTAGAATAAGGGCACAGGAACAGGCCCCTAGAGCAGCAGATTAATCCTCAGATTAATCCTGCTCTGAAAAATGTGCCGTCTTTACATTTTCTTTACATTTCATCCAATGAGAATATTAGTCCTGAATTACCCGGTAAGTTCTTTAGAAATATATCCCGCATGTGAAAACAGGATCCTGAACTCTACTGCCTCTAGTTAAAAAAAAAAAAAAAAAAAAAAAGGAACACAAATAGCAGATTTTAGAGAGCAAAAAAGTAGCAGCTTTAGCATATTCTGAATAATTGGCAGTTCTCTTTAAGATTGAGCAGCACTCTCTCTGTTTTCACTGTCCTTTCAAAAATGTATTAATTTTCTTGCTTTACTAAGTATAAGGAAGTGAAAATTTTATTTGGCAAATGATAATCTAGAAACTGCTTCAGGCCATTACACCAAATAAAACAGTCAGCTTGGGAATGAAGAGGTCTGTGTTCTAGGTCCAGCTCAGCCCTGATGAGCCCGAAGCTTTAGACATTACAATTTATATCCGGCTCTCTGTATCCTCATTTATTTAAAAAGATGGTTGGACTTTAGGTAATGTTTGGATGACATTTTCCAAAGCCTTTTTTAGCCCCAGTTCTCAATGACTCTGAGAGTAATTATATCGTCTACACATGAAGAAAACGTGGAAGGCATATCCTGAAAGGTGTTTTACGCCTTTTTAACTCCCTGTGATGAAGTTGTTTAATTGATTCTGTTACCCTGCCCCACTCCCCCACAAAACAATGGAGCATAGTAAAAACACTGCAGATTAATGGAGGCTTCTGATTATTTAGGAGCTGCTTAAATAGGACCTTACTATAACGCTATTTACAATGAGGCCTGGGAAAATTGGTGGGCTTACGGTTACAGCCTTAATAATTTGCCTTAATAGATTTAACCTAAAATAACAGGCTGAAAGGACAAATAAAATTAGCAGTTTCCTGGATAATTCCTGGATAAATGTAAGTGTTAAATCCTTTTGAAAAAAGATACAAGTTAGTAGCTATGGTTCAAAAGAGACATAGATGGGAAATGGCTAAGGTTACTCTGCCCCTAATTAAGGGCTTGGCAAAGTTCTGACTCCTGTAGCCTGCCTCACTCTGGGCTGTTCTGCTTCATTTCTCGGAGTGTTAGGTGTCAGAGTGACTAATGTCTTTCTTTGTGGGCAATCTCTCCCAGATGGAACTTTGCCAAGAATCCAGAAATAGGCAAAAAGGGGAAAAAAAATTCTCTCAGGAGCCCAAAGAGCAATAGAGAATATGAACATGGCTTGTGTCCTTAATACAATCTCATTCATTCATGCAAGTGCCTCCTTTTTTGCTGACTGTGGAACACAAAAAGAATTAGAAGCTACAGAAGATATTGCCATGTCGGGCATCAGAGAAATGACTGTCCGTGTAGTCTGTATTGCTGACACTTCAGCTTCCCATCAACACAAGGGTGTCTTTTTATAAAGTTGTCTTTACTTTGTACATTGGTTCAGTACTTATTTCAGTAATTTTCATGTTCATCCTTATTCTGTACCTTTGCCTCCAAAACTTCCCTCCTTATGTTTCTTTGTTGTTAACTTCCCACAATGTTTGTTTAGAATTGCTCAGCAGCAGGAGACACTCCCAGCAGCAAATGCCCACATTACAAGGCAGAGATTTTTTTTTTTTTTTTTTTTTTTTTTTTTGCTTCCTCACATCTGGCAAGGAAGGCCTCTGCTGCTTTCATTTCACAGAATAATGTACAACCAACAAGGACTATTTCCAACTCTTCATAAAAGCCCCTCTCCATCAAGAGGGAACTTAAGGCTTAGTGGTCATGGAGGCCACAACTGGCCAGCATTGGCTCCTTCCTATGAGACAATGAGGGAGAGTAGGGCAAGGCTTGACTTAGTGCTATTCCAGGAGGCATGTTCACTTCCAGGGCTTGACAGATTAAACTCATATTACTACTTCAAGCACTTGTCATCAACCTTGCATAAACATCCTTGCCCAGTTATTTTCAAAGAACAAGATCCCAATTGCAAAGGCAGCCAGAAGATCCACAATGGACTCTCCAACATGCTACTTATGGAATAACAAAGGCAGGAGCAATGCCATCATCTCTGGATTCACTGCTTAAAAAAAAAACCAAAAAAAACAACAAAAAAAAAACAAATCACTTAATTCTCCTGCAAAATGGCCCAAAAATGTTTCCAATGAGTTTAAAAAATTTTTTTTATTTGTATAGATTTAGGGGTACAAGTGCAGATTTCTTACATGCCTATATTGTGTAGTGGTAAAGTCTGGGTTTCTAGTGTGCCCATTGCCCAAATAGTGTACATTGTACCAAACAGGCAATTTTTCAACCTCATCCCCCTCCCCACCTTCCCATCTTTTGTAGTGTCCAATGTACAACATTCCGCTCTGAATGTCCCTGTGTTCCCACTGTTTACCTTCTACTATTTGACTTTCTGTTTCTGAGTTATTTCACTTAGAATAGTGGGCTCCAGTTCCATCCATGTTGCTGCAAAAGACATGATTTTATTCTTTTTAAAGGCTGAGTAGTAGTCCATGGTATAAATACACCACATATTAAATTTGTCCTATTCCTCACTGATGGACACGTAGGTTGATTCCATGTCTTCACTCTTGTAAATAGTGATGCAATTAACATAGAAGTGGAGATATCTTTTTAGTATAATGATTTTTTTCCCTTTGTGTAGATACTCAGTAGTAGGATTGCTGAATCTAATGGTAGTTTTATTTTTAGTTATTTAAGGAATCTCCATATTGTTTGCTGTAAAGGTTATACTCATTTACAATCCCCACTAACAGTGTATAAGCATTCCCTTTACTCTGCATCGTTACCAACATCTGTTATTTTTTGGCCTTTTAACAATAGCCATCCAGACTGGTGTAAGACGCTATCTCGTTGTGATTTCAATTAGCATTTATCTGAAGATTACTGATGTTAAGCATTTTTTTCATGTTTCTTGGCCAAGTGGATGTCTTGTTTTCAAAAATGTCTGTTCATGTACTTTGCCTTTTTAATGTTTTTTTTATTATTTTTTTCTTCTTCTTGAGTTGTTTAAGTTCTTTGTAGGTTCTGGACATTAGCCCTTTGTCAGATGCATAGTTTGCAAATATTTTTTTCCCATTCTGTAGGTTGTTTACTCTGTTGACTATTTCTTTCACTGTGCAGAAACATTTTAGTTTAATTAAGTCCCATTTGTCTATTTTTGTTTTTGTTGCATTTGTCTTTGAAGACTTAGTCATAAATTGTCTAGATCAGTGTGCAGAAGAGTTTTTCCTAGGTTTTCTTCTAGTGTTTTTATAGTTTCAGGTCTTATGTTTAAGTCTTTACTCCATCTTGAGTAAATCATTGTATATGGTAAGAGGTATGGGTCCAGTTTCATTCTTCTGCATATGGCAATCCAATTTTCCCAGCACCACTTATTGAATAAAGTGTTCTTTCCCCAGTGTATATGCTTGTTGACTTTGTGAAAGATCAGTTGGTTGTAGGTATGTGGCCTTATTTTTGGGTTCCTATTTATCTGTCTATTTTTATATCAGTACCATGCTGTTTTGGTTACTATAGCATTGTAGTATAATTTGAAGTCAGGTAAATGCGATACCTTAAACTTTGTTCTTTTTGCTTAGAATTGCCTTGGCTATTCAGGCTATTTTTTATTTTATATGAATTTTAGGGTTGTTTTTTCTAATTCTGTGAAAAATGATGGTAATTTGATAGGGGCTGCATCGAGTCTGTAGATTATTTCAGGTAGTATGTTTGTTTTTTTGTTTTGTTTGTTGTTGTTGTTGTTTTTAGACAGGGTCTTACTCTGTTACCCAGGCTGGAGTGCTGTGGCACGATCTCAGCTCACTGCAACCTCTGCCTCCTGGGCTCAAGCGATTCTCCCACCTTAACCTCCCAAGTAGCTGGGACTACAGCTATGCACCACCACACCTGGCTAATTTTTTAATATTTTTTGTAGATAGGGGGGTCGCCATCTTGCCCAGGCTGGAGTATGTTTATTTTAATAACATTGATTCTTCCAATCCATGAGCATGAAATGTTTTTCTATTTGTTCGTGTCATCTATGATTTCTTTCATCAGTATTTTGTGGTTCTCCTTGTAGAGATTTTTCACCTCCTAGGTTAAACTTATTTTTATGTATTTCATTTTCTGGTAGCTATTATAAATGCAATTACCTTCTTGATTTGATCCTCAGCTAGACTGTTATTGGTGTATAGAAATGCTATTGATTTCTGTACAAATCTAAGAAGTCTTTAGGGTTTTCTAGGCATAAGATCATACCATCAACAAACAGGGATAATGCGATTTCCTCTTCTCCAATTTGGATGCCTCTTATGTTTTTCTCTTGCCAGGTTGCTCTGGTGAGGACTTCCCTCAAAGAATTTTGAATTGTATGACCCTATTGAAGCTGTTCTTTAGTTCTTGACTCCCTACAAAAATTAAGCAAGATTGATAAAGAGAGAGCACCACAGATTAATATTAACTTGGATTTGGCTAGTGGGTTACTATCTGTATTAGCTTCCTAGGGCTGCCATAGCAAATTATCACAAACTAGGCAGCTTAAAACATCAGAAATGTATACTCTTCTTGTCTGGAGACCTTGAAATCAAGGTGTTGGCAAGGTCACGATCCCTCTAAAGCAATAAGAGATCATCCTTCCTTGCCTCTGCCAGTTTCTGTGGCTCCAGGTAACCCTGGCCTGTGACAGCATAACTCCAATCACTGCTTTTATCTTCACATGGTCTTTTTCTCTGTGTACTCTACCCTTCTCTTTTTATATAAGGACACTTGCCATTGGATTTAGGGCCCAACATAATCCAGGATGATCTCATCTCAAGATGCCTAACTTAATTACATCTGCAAAGACCTTTTTTCAAGTAAGGTCACATTCACGGGTTCCAAGTAGACATATCTTTTTTTTTTTCAAGGAGAAATGGGGGTAAGCCCCATTCAATCCACTACATTATGTAATTTCTCGAATTAGATTGCATCCATTTCAGAAAGCTTTGTACTACACGGTATAACAGCAGTAACCTGGATGTCAGTTGAGGTCTTCCTTCTCTTTAAGATACAAATGTGATTTTCTAGAATCCTGATTCTATGCCTAGAAAAGTCTAATCTATCTCCAGGTTTTCTGCAAATTTCAGAGTGGGGCAAGAGAAAAGGAGAACAAACTCTACTGAATAAATACAGTTTATAAATTATCTGCCGCTTGTCTCTTTCTTTTGTCTTATGTTTTAAATTTTATTTTATTTAAGTTCCAGGGTACATATGCAGGATGTGCAGCTCTGTTACACAGGTAAACATGTGCCATAGTGTTTTGCTGCACCTCTCAACCCATTACCTAAATATTAAGCCCAGTATGCCTTAGCTATTTTTCCTGATGCTCTCCCTTCCCCCTACTCCCAACAGGCTCCAGTATGTGTTGTTCCCTCCCTGTGTCCATGTATTCTCATTATTCAGCTCCTACTTATGGTTGAGAACATGCAGTGTTTGGTTTTCTGTTCCTGTGTTAGTTTGTTGAGGATAATGGCTTCCAGGTCCATCCATGTCCCTTCAAAGGACATAATCTCATTCCTTTTTATGGCTGAATAGTATTCCATGGTACACAGTATACGTGCCACATTTTCTTCATCCAGTCTATCATTAATGGGCATTTGGGTCAATTTCATGTCTTTGCGATTGTGAATAGTACTACAATGAATATACCCATGTATGTATCTCTATAATAGAATGATTTATATTCCTGTAGGTATATACCCAATAATGGGATTGCTGGGTCAAATGGTATTTCCAGTTCTAGCTCTTTAAAGAATCACCACACTGTCTGCCACAATAGTTGAGCTAATTTACATTCCCACCAACAGTGTAAAAGCATTCCTATCTCTCTGCAGCCTCACCAGCATCTGTTGTTTCTTGACTATTTAATAATCGTCATTCTGACTGGTGTGAGATGGTATCTCATTGTGGTTTTGATTTGCATTTCTCTAGTGATCAGTGATATTGAGCTTTTTTATATATGTTTGTTGGCTGCATAAATGTCTTCTTTTGAGAAGTGTCTGTTCATGTCCTTTGCCCACTTTTTAATGGAGTCATTTGTCTTTTTCTTATAAATATGTTTAAGTTCCTTGTAGATTCTGGATATTAGACCTTTGTCAGATGGATAGACTGCAAGAATTTTCTCCCATTCTGTAGGTTGCCTGTTCACTTTGATGACAGTTTATTTTGCTGTGCAGAAGCTCTTTAGCTTAATTAGATCTCATTTGTCAATTTTTGCTTTTGTTGCAATTGCTTTTGGTGTTTTCATCATGAAATCTTTGCCTGTGCCTATGTCCTGAATGGTATTGCCTAGATTTTCCTCTAGGGTTTTTATAGTTTTGGGTTTTACATTTAAGTCTTTGGTGCATCTTGAGTTAATTTTTGTATAAGGTGTAAAGAAGGGCTCCAGTGTCAGTTTTCTGCATATGGCTGGCCAGTTCTCCCAGCACCATTTATTAAATAGGCAATCCTTTCCCCATTGCTTGTTTTTGTCAGGTTTGTTGAAGATCAGATGGTTGTAGATGTGCGGTCTAATCTCTGAGTTCTCTATTATGTTCCATTGGTCTGTTTTTGTACCAGTACCATGCTGTTTTGTTTACTGTAGCCTTGTAGTATAGTTTGAAGTTGGGTAGCATGATGCCTCCAGCTTTGTTCTTTTTGCTTAGGATTGTCTTGGTTATAGGGGCTCTTTTTTGGTTCCACATGAATTTTAAAATAGTTTTTTCTAATTCTGAGAAGAATGTCAATGGTAGCTTGATGGGACTAGCATTGAATCTATAAATTACTTTGGGGAGTATGGCCATTTTCACAATATTGAGTCTTCCTATCCATGAGCATGGAATGTTTTTCCATTTGTTAGTGTCCTCTCTGATTTCCTCGAGCAGTGTTTTGTAGTTCTCCTTGAAGAGGTCCTTCACTTCCCTTGTTAGTTGTATTCCTGGGTATTTTATTCCCTTTGTAGCAATTGTGAATGAGAGTTCATTCATGATTTGGCTCTCTGCTTGTCTATTGTTGGTGTATAGGAATACTTGTGATTTTTTTTTCAATTTTAGTTCTGGGGTGCATGTGCAGAATGTGCAGGTTTGTTACATAGGTAAATGTGTGTCATGGTGGTTTGCTGCACCTATAAACCCATCACCTAAATATTAAGCCCAGCAGGCATTAGCTATTTTTTCTGATACTCTCCCTCCCCCTGCCCCCACCAATAGGCCCCAATGTTTGTTAATCCCCTCTCTGTGTCCATGTGTTCTCATTGTTCAGCTCCCACTTATGAGTGAGAACATAATGCT
Organism: Pan paniscus; assembly: GCF_029289425.2. Taxonomy (NCBI): domain Eukaryota; kingdom Metazoa; phylum Chordata; class Mammalia; order Primates; family Hominidae; genus Pan; species Pan paniscus. The sequence goes on from NC_073262.2 coordinate 102,341,733, forward strand.
TGTGATTTTTGCACATAGATTTTGTATCCTGAGACTTTGCTAAAGTTGCTTATCAGCTTAAGAAGTTTTTGGGCTGAGATGATGGGGTTTTCTAGTTATAGGATCATGTCATCTGCAAACAGAGACAATTTGACTTCCTCTCTTCCTATTTGAATACCCTTTATTTCTTTCTCTTGCCTAATTGCCCTGGCCAGAACTTCCAATACTATGTTGAATAGGCGTGGCAAGAGAGGGCCGCCTTATCTAGTGCCAGTTTTCAAGAGGAATGCTTCCAGCTTTTGCCCATTCAGTATGATATTGGCTGTGGGTTTGTCAAAAATGGCTCTTATTGTTTTGAAATATGTTCCTTCAATACCTAGTTTATTGAGAGTTTTTAACATGAGGGGACGTTCATTTTTATTGAAGGCCTTTTCTGCATCTATTAAGATAATCAAGTGATTTTTGTCTTCAGTTCTATTTATATGATGAATTACATTTGTTAGTGTGTATATGTTGAATCAGCCTTGCATCCCAGGGATAAAGCCAACTTGATTGCGGTGGATAAGCTTTTTGATGTGCTGCTGGATTCAGTTTGCCAGTATTTTACTAAGGATTTTTGCATCAATGTTCATCAGGGGTATTGGCGTGAAGTTTTCTTTTTTTTGTTTATCTCTGCCAGGTTTTGGTATCAGGATGATGCTGGCCCCATAAAATGAGTTAGGGAGGAGTCCCTCCTTTTCAATTGTTTGGAATAGTTTCAGAAGAAATGGTACCAGCTCCTCTTTGCACCTCTGGCGGAATTTAGCTGTGAGTCCATCTGGTCCTGGGCTTTTTTTGGTTGGTAGGCTATTTATTATTGCCTCAATTTCAGAACTCGTTATTGGTCTATTCAGGGATTCAACTTCTTCCTGGTTCAGTCTTGGGAGGGTGTATGTGTCCAGGAATATATCCATTTCTTTTAGATTTTCTAATGCATTTGCATAGAGGTGTTTATAGTATTCTCTGATGGTTGTATGTATTTCTGTGGGGTCAGTGGTGATATCCCCTTTATCATTTTTTATTGTGTCCATTTGATTCTTCTCTCTTTTCTTTTTTATTAATCTAGTTAGTGGTCTATATATTTTATTAATGTTTTCAAAAAACCCAGCTCCTGGATTCATTGATTTTTTAAGGGTTTTTCATGTCTATCTCCTTCAGTTTCACTCTGATCTTAGTTATTTCTTGTTTTCTGCTAGCTTTGGGGTTTGTTTGCTCTTGGTTCTCTAGTTCTTTTAGTTGTGACATTAGGATGTTGATTTGAGATCTTTCTAGTTTTTTGATGTGGTCATTTAGCGCTCTAAATTTCCCTCTTAACACTGCTTTAGCTACGTCCCAGAGATTCTGGTATGTTGTCTCCTTGTTCTCACTAGTTTCAAAGAACTTCTTGTTTTATGCCTTAATTTCATTATTTACCCAGGAGTCATTCAGGAGCAGTTTGTTCAATTTCCATGTAGTTGTGTGGTTTTGTGTGAGTTTTTAAATCTTCAGTTCTAATTTAATTGCGCTGTTTTCTGAGAGATAGTTTGTTATGATTTCAGTTCTTTTGCATTTGCTGAGGAGTGTTTTACTTCCAATTATGTGATCAAGTTTAGAGTAAGTGCCATGTAGCACCGAGAAGAATGTATATTCTGTTGTTTTTGGGTACAGAGTTCTGCAGATTTCCATCAGATTCACTTGATCCACAGCTGAGTTCAAGTCCTGAATATCTTTAAAAAATTTTTTTTCTTGATGATCTAATATTGCCAACAAGGTGTTAAAGTCTTTCACTATTATTATGCGGGTGTCTAAGTCTCTTTGTAGGTCTCTAAGAACTTGTTTTAATGAACCTGGGTCTCCTGTATTGGATGCATATATATATAGGATAGTTAGCTCTTCTTGTTGAATTGAATCCTTTACCACTAATGTAACGCCCTTCTTTGTCTTTTTTGATCTTTGTTGGTTTAAAGTCTGTTTTGTCAGAAACTAGGATTGCAACCCCTGGTTTTTTCTGCTTTCCATTTGCTTGATAAATTTTCCTTCATCCTTTTCTTTTGAGCCTATGTGTGTCTTTGCAAGTGAGATGGGTCTCTTGAATACAGTTCACCAATGGGTCTTGACTCTAATTTATCCAGCTTGCCATTCTGTGTCTTTTAATTGGGACATTTAGCCCATTTACATTGAAGGTTAATATTGCTATGTGTGAATTTAATACTGTCATCATGATGCTGGCTAGTTATTTTTCAGACTTGTTAATGTAGTTTTTTCATAGGGTCATTGGTCTGTGTACTTCAGTGTGTTTTTGTAGAGGCTGGTAACAGTTTTTTCTTTCCATATTCAATGCTTCCTGAGGAGCTCTTGCAAGGCAGGCCTGGTGGTGATGAATTCCCTCAGCATTTGCTTGTCTGAAAATGATTTTGTTTATCTTTTGCTTATGAAGCTTAGTTTGGCCAGATATGAAATTCTGGGTTGGAAATTCCTTTCTTTAAGAATGTTGAATATTGTCCTCCAATCTCTTCTGGTTTGTAGGGTTTCTGCTGAGAGGTCCACTGTTAGTTTGATGGGATTCCCTTTATAGGTGACCTGGCCTTTCTCTCTGGCTGCTCTTGACATTTTTTCCTTCATTCTGACCTTGGAAAATCTGATGATTATGTGTCTTTGGGTTGATCTTCTCATAGAGTATCTTACTGGGGTTCTCTGGATTTCCTGAATTTGAATGTTGGCCTGTCTTGCTAGGCTGGGGAAGTGCTCCTGGATGATATCCTGAAGTATGTTTTCCAACTTGGTTCCATTCTCCCAATCTCTTTTAGGTACCCCAATCATTCATAGGTTAGGTCTTTTTATATAATCCCATAATTCTCGGAGGTTTTGTTTGTTCCTTTTTATTCATTGTTGTCTAATTTTGTCTGCCTGTCATATTTCAGCAAGATAATCTTCAAGCTCTGAGATTCTCTCCTCTGCTTGGTCTATTCAGCTATTGATACTTTTGGTTGCATTGTGACGTTCTCGTGTTGTGCTTTTTAGCTCCATCAGGTCATTTATGTTCCTCTCTAAAATGGTTATTCTGGTTAACAGCTCATGTAATGTTTTATCATCATTCTTAGCTTCTTTGCATTGGGTTAGAATATACCCCTTTAACTCAGTGAAGTTCACTATTACCCACCTTGTGAAGTCTACTTCTGTCAATTCATCCATCTCAGCCTCAGCCCAGTTCTGTGCCCTTGCTGGAGAGGTGTTGCAATCATTTGGAGGAGAAGAGGCAGTCTGACTTTTTTATTTGTCCGTGTTTTTGCGCTGATTTTTTCTCATCTTCATTGGTTTATCTACCTTTGATCTTTGAGGCTGCTGACATTTTGTTGGGATTTTTGTGGGTTCTTTTTTGTTGATATTGTTGTTGTTGTTGTTGTTGCTTTCTGTTTGTTTGTTTTTCTTTTAAAAGTCAGGCTCCTCTTCCATAGGGCTGCTGTGGTCTGCTGGTGGTCCACTGCAGACCCTATTCACCTGGGCCCCTCCTGCACCTGGAGGTATCACCAATGGAGGCTTCAGAACAGCAAAGATGGCTTCCTTGTCCTTCCTCTGGGATCTCTGTCCCAGAGGGGCACCAAGCTGATGCTGGTGGGAACACTCCTGTATAAGGTGTTTGACAACCTCTATTGGGAGGTCTCACCCAGTAAGGAGGCATGGGATCCAGAACCCACTTAATGAAGCATTCTGGCTGCCCCTTGACAGATGGGATGCACTGTGCTGGGGGAATCCCACTTGTCCAGACTGCCTGGATTCCTCAGAGCCAGCAGAGGAAAAGACTAAGTCTTCTGAACCAGAAACCATGGCCACCCCTCCCCACAGGGGCTCTGTCCAAGGGAAATCAGAGTTCTGTCTGTAAACCCCTGGTTGGAGTGGCTGAAATTCCCAAAGGAAGGCCCCACTGGTGAGGAGGAATGGATCCAGGTCCCACCTAAAGAAGCAGTCTGGTCACAATCTGCCACAGCCGCTGTGCTGCACTGTAGGGAATTCCTTCTGGTCCAAACTGCCCAGTCCCCCCAGCACCAGCAGGGGAAAATAGCCCACTGGAGCTGCAGTGATGGCAGCCTCCCCTCCCTCAGAGAACTTGATCATCTTAGGCAGTCTCCAGCATATGTGAGAGGCCACCAAGAGTCTGCACAGCTCTGTGCTTGGGACCCAAGGCCCTGGTGGTGTGGACTCACAAGGGGATCTCCTGATCCATGGGTTGCACAGATCTGTGGCAAAAGTGTGGCTTCCCTAACAGGGTAGCACAGTCACCTACCACCTCCTTTAGCTGGGGATGGGAGTTCCCCTTACCCTGTGAGGCTCCCAGCTGGGTAGTTGTTCACCCTACTTTTCCTCACTCTCCGTGGGTTGTGCTAACTGCCTAGTCAGTCCCAGTGAGAGAACCTGGATACCTCAGCTGAAGGTGTAGGATTCACTTGCCGTTTTTGTTCTCAGTGGGAGCCACAGACTGGAGCTGCTTCTAATCAGCCATCTCAGATCCTTCCCATCCCTTGCCTTATCAATCCAGAAACAGAATTTGGCCTCAATTAAAAATAATCACTCTTAAAGGGCTTTTACATAAATAATAGATTTTATTGAATTATCAATAATGAAGGGGTTGAACATATAAAGGCAACCCATTTAAATCAAATATAAGAAATTCCTGTTCTTAAATTCTTCACCCACATACCCATGTGACTTGGCCGTCATCTCTCTCATTTCCCTTTAACTGCCACACTCCCATTCCTATTTATTTCTTGGCAGAACAAGTTCATTGTCTATTTTCTTCCCTCCTTCAGCAAGCCCTGCCCTCAGGGGCTCACTTTTTATCCTGGGATCTTATTAACTGATTTAAACTGACTTCCTTTTAGGGACAGTTCTCAGTTGAAGAAGAATTCTAATATCAGCTATCAAGATTCTAATTCTGCCTTCCCCCATGCTCTACTATAAATCACTTACAATCTATTAGAAAGAGTTTTTAAGGTGATTTTTTAAAGTTGTGCATCAACTAAAAATCAAAACTTCCATGGTAACTTTTTTTTTTTTTTTTTTTTGAGACGGGGTCTTGCTGTGTCGCCCAGACTGGAGTGCAGTGGTGCAATCTTGGCTCACTGCAACCTCTGCTCCCGGGTTCACGCCATTCTCCTGCCTCAGCCTCCTGAGTAGCTGGGACTATAGGCTCCCACCACCATGCCTGGCTAATTTTTTTTGTATTTTTGGTAGAGACGGGGTTTCACCGTGTTGGTCAGGATGGTCTCGATCTCCTGACCTCGTGACCCGCCCACCTCAGCCTCCCAAAGTGCTGGGATTACAGGCGTGAGCCACCATGCCCAGCCTGGTAACATTGTTTCTAAGGGAAAACTCAGAATGAAATTTACCACTTTTACTTTATAAAACTTATACCAGGGTTGCTCTTTAGACAATGCAAAGTGGGAGAGAGGGAAATGAGCGCAAGGAAGAGTGGGTATTATAGATAGGAGGAGTTGCTACCATGAATGCAATGGAACTTGAGCTATCATTTGATCACATTGAGCATGTACTGATTCCTCCTCGGAGCCACAAGTCATTTGCTTCCTTAAAAGAATATTTGAGCCTAAATCAAAGCCTATGAGCTGCAAATACAGAATGACAATAAATGAACATCAGGGCATGATTGATTAATATGTGCTAATTTCCCAGGTTTCCAACAGCTTTAGGCTAAGGGCTAAAAGTGCCAACCCCAGGATGAAGTTTGTCCTGCCAGATAATCAGGGAAGGACTCAGAGGAAAAAGCATGAAGCAGCAGCTGTTGTCAAAAATATGGGTCGACTATACAATACTAAGTGCTGAGGCAAAGAGCCAGGGCCACTGAGGGAATGAGCTTCACTTCCTCCTGGTAAGCTACTCTGCAATGAGATGACGGAATACATGACATTTGGAAAATAAAAAGTTGAATATATAGAGAACATAACATGTGCAATCTTTTAAAAGACATGGGTTCAACATGTGAGTATGTATTTCTAAAGTCCATTCCTTACTCAAGCCACTGATGCTGATGGCATTGTAGCTTAAATAAAGATGGAAGAATAAATGGCAAACTTCCAACAAGGATGCCCTCTCTCACCACTCCTATTCAACATAGTATTAGAAGTTCTGGCCAGGGCAATCAGGCAAGAGAAAGAAATAAAAGGTATTCAAATAGGAAGAGGAAGTCAAATTGTCTCTGTTTGCGGATGACATGATTGCATATTTAGAAAACCCCAACATCTCAGCCCAAAAATTCTTCAAGCTGATAAGCAACTTCAGCAAAGTCTCAGGATTCAAAATCAATGTGCAATAATCACAAGCATTTCTATACACCAATAACAGACAAACAGAGAGCCAAATCATGAGTGACCTCCCATTCACAATTGCTACAAAGAAAATAAAATACCTAGGAATACAACTTACAAGCGATGTGAAGGACCTCTTCGAGGAGAACTACAAACCACTGCTCAAGGAAATATTATAGGATGCAAGCAAACGGAAAAAAAATTCCACGCTCATGGATAGGAAGAATCAAGAGTGAAAATGGCCATACTGCCCAAAGTAATTTATAGATTCAATGCTAGTCCCATCAAGCTACCTTTGACTTTCTTCACAGAATTGGAAAAAACTACTTTAAATTTTATACGGAACCAAAAGAGAGCCCGTATAGCCAAGACAATCCTAAGCAAAAAGAACAAAGCTAGAGACATCATGCTACCTGACCTCAAACTATACTACCAGGCTACAGTAACCAAAGCAGCATGGTACTGGTACCAAAACAGATATATAGACCAATGGAACAGAACAGAGGCCTCAGAAATAACACCACACATCTACAACCATCTGATCTTCAACAAACCTGACAAGAACAACAATGGGGAAAGGATTCCCTATTTAATAAATGGTGCTGGGAAAACTGGCTAGACATATGCAGAAAACTGAAACTGGACCCCTTCCTTATACCTTATACAAAAATTAACTTAAGATGCACTAAAGACTTAAATGTAAAACACAAAACCATAAAAACCCTAGAAGAAAACCTGGGTAATACATTGGCATGGGCAAAGATTTCATGATGAAAACACCAAAAGCAACTGCAACGAAAGCAAAAATTGACAAATGAGATCTCATTAAACTATAGAGCTTCTGCACAGCAAAAGAAATTATAATCAGGGTTAATAGGCAATCTACAGAATAGGAGAAAATTTTTGCAATCTATCCACCTGACAAAGGTCTAATATCCAGAATCTACAAGGAACTTAAACAAATTTACAAGAAAAAGACAAACAACCCCATCAAAAAGTGGGCAAAGGATATGAACAGACATTTCTCAAAAGAAGACATTTATGCAGCCAACAAACATGTGAAAAAAAAAGCTCATCTTCACTGGTCATTAGAGAAATGCAAATCAAAACCACAATGAGATGCCATCTCACGCCAGTTAGAATGGCAATCATTAAAAAGTCAGGAAACAACAGATGCTGGCAAGGATGTGGAGAAATAGGAACACTTTTACACTGTTGGTGGGTGTGTAAATTAGCTCAACCATTGTGGAAGACAGAGTGGCGATTCCTCAAGAATCTAGAACCAGGAATACCATTTGACCCAGCAATCCCATTACTGGGTATATACCCAAAGGATTATAAATCATTCTGCTATAAAGACACATGCACATATATGTTTACCGCAGCACTATTTATAATATCAAAGACTTGGAACTAACCTAAATGCCCATCAGTGACAGACTGGATAAAGAAAATGTGGCACATATACACCATGGAATACTATGCAGCCATAACAAAGAATGAGTTCATATCCTTTGCAGGGACATGGATGAAGCTGGATACTATCATTCTCAGCAAACTAACACAAGAACAGAAAACCAAACACTGCATGTTCTCACTCACAAGTGGGAGTTGAACAATGAGATCACATGGACACACGGAGGGGAACATCACACACCAGGGCCTGTCGAGGGGTTGGGGTAAAGGGAAAAAAGAGCATTAGGACAAACACCTAACCCATGTGGGGCTTAAAACCTAGATGATGGGTTGATAGGTGTAGCAAACCACCATGGCACATGTATACCAATGTAACAAACCTGTACATTCTACACATGTATCCCAGAACTTAAAGGAAAATAATTTTTTTTTAAATGGCATACTTCAATGACCAACCTAATTGAGAGAATTTATTTCCAAGGAAAGACAGTTAAAAGGTGAAGAAATTGAGGTTAGGAACAATGTAATTAGACAGATGACTTGCACCCTCACATTTCACTCATCATTAACAGTTGTGCCCCCTAGGAATTTTGAGTTCACTGAAAAGATTACAATAGGTAAGGGTTTAAAGAGAGAATTAAGAGCTAATAAATTATCCACCAGGAAAAATCCCCTAGGAGAAGTCACCTATTCCAGCTCTGTGCTATCAGATAAGACTACTGTTACACTGTTTCTTAAAGAGGAGAAACAATTTTTGTTTTTTCAAAGTCTCCAGGAGGGAAATCCACAATTATCCTAGGTCTAATAATCCTCACACCAAATCCAATTTAACAAGTTCACTGTTCTCTCCTGCTTCTGTCTCTGTACAGAGAGAACATTGATCTTCATATGGAAAGAATATTATCAAGTTCACTCTCAGCCTCCTTTTGGCCTTTTTTCCTAGACCTTCTTTTCTACTTCTCCAATCTTCATTCACCTCCTTGAAACTCTCTTTCATGTTCTTCACATTTCACTCTAACTGTGAAGTCCAAATATGAGTTGTCCTCCAGGAAATTTCTATAGACCACCTCAAGGGACTATCACTCCTAATCCCTTAAACAAAAAGTTAACAAGTCTTGGGAACTCCCCGGTTTGTTCAATTCCACAAGTATTTATCAAGCATTCATATGGGTGAGGCATTGTACTAAATTCTAGAAAAGACAGACATTGGCATAAAAAAGTAGGAATAATTCTGATATTGTAATAACAAAAAAGTAGAAATGATTTTGATGTCCATCAATAGGCAAAATGAACTCAGTTACATCTCTTCCTGGAATGTTACGGGGCAGTCATAAAATGAGGTAGATCTATGGGTATTGACATAAAAAGATCTCCAGGACATATCACTGAATGAAAAAAAAAAAGTTTCAGAATAAAAGTGCTAAAAGCCAACACATAGACTTCCTGACATGTATACACAAAATAAACATATTTCAGTAGTTACTTGTGAAAATATATTAAAAAAGGAAAAGGTCTCAAATAATGCACCCTAACTCATCGAACCCATGATCATTGGTTACCCAAGAGATTGAAATTAGGATAAGTGATCAAGGGACAATTAACTCTCTCCATACTACTTGAACATTCTTTTTATGGCAAAGGGAATGTATGTTCTATTCCATAACTAATAATAACTCTTTTTTTATTTAAAAGACTAGCATGACTCCTAACTTCAATTTGTTCACAATTGAGTTGGGGTGGGGTGGAGAAGAAGACAGGGAAATTATTAATTCTAACCTACAAAGCACCATAGAGCTGGACAGAAGAGCATCTGTGTCAGCTGACAGGTACAGACTATTAGAGGGAAGAACAGAACATATCCCCCAAAGAGGCTTCATGGAGAAGGTGGTGTTTGGCATAAGCACAGAATGATGGAAAGGATGCAAATGCCAGGATACTGAGGCTGGGAGATAGTTTAAGCTGGGAGGATAGCATGAGAAGAGGCCAATCAGCAGGAAAGCGTAAGGCAGGCACTGCTCATTTGCTACGCCATAGAAGATTTGTGAGAAAAGGAATTATATATTTAGGCATGTAGCTGAAGAATGTCAATTCAACCACAGTGTGAAGAGTACCATAGACTGGACAGAGGCTGGTAATGGTGCAAGCAAGAAGACCTGCCCAGAAGAGTAGAAATAGGAATAGAGAGAAAAGAGATGCCTGAGAAGTTAAGTTATGGGTATTAGGTAAGGGAGCTGGCAGAATCAAACATTGCCAAGGCGTAAGGCCCAAAAGAGCATCACTGGAAATCTAAATGTGAAGTATTCAGAAAGATGTCTCATCAGTGGAGCTACTGTATCTAGGAAAGCAGGAAGAGAGATGGCAGTTCAAACCACATGACATGGAATTAGAAACCATCAGTGTCAGGTGCTGAAAGAATGCCCTTAGGACAGTAACAACAGGCAAGTTCTTCCTGCTCCGTATGCAGAAGCACAGCAACTCAAAATGTGGTCCGCAGATCTGTGCCAGTCCACAAGCTTTATGTTACACATACATGACGAGATGGAAATTAAATTTAAGCAAAGCATTTAGAAACCTTTATATAAAAATTTAACATTTTATGTTTATTGGGTCTAATTTTTTTCATTGCACTTATATTTTTGTCTTTTTAATTTCTTTTTTTGGCAATTCATTTTTATTGCATTTTATAAAGATTTCAACCCACAATGGATTGAAGGGAAAAAAAAATTGTCTTCCACCAAAAATACTTTGAGAGGTGCCATTGGCAAGTATGCTTCAAACATAAAGATTATAAAGTTCTGTTAATTTATTATTTCATTTTATCCTGAAAAAATCTTCAAATAAGTAGGGCAAGCCTGGTTTCCTGAATTTTACATGAGGTAAGATCTAGAGGGTGTTTACAAATGATCTTCCAGTCACACAAAAACGTAGGCAGTGGAAGGCAGGTCTGGAAAGCAGAATTTCTGACTCTGAGCCAAAGAGTCTCTAGCAGCTCATACAGCATTGCGGGTGGATGCTGAAACTGCTTTTTAAGAGACAGATTAACCATTTTGCTTTATAAAACATACAATGTGTACTGCAGTGATTCTTAGAAGCAAATTTAAGGTACCATTAGACAGAGAAGAAAAGCTTCCAACTTTTTTACTTTCTTTAACTCTAGGATTTCAAATGAATCAATTTCAAGTGGATTCAAACAATATTTTGAATCAATTACTAATGATTTTATTGTAGGCAGGATATTTGGAGATTATCAAAATTATCTAAATATCCCATTTTTCAGAAACTTTTCCTTTAGAGTCAATAAGTTATCTTTAAATATCTTTAAATCAATAAGTCTCAAAAGTTATCTTTAAATCAAATTTTTAAATTATTATTATTCTGGTCCCAACAAATTTAAATGACACATGATCACCAAAGGCAGTGAACATGCTGGTATTTCAAATAGCACCCAGAATGACTGGTTCCTGAGAATACAGAATTATAAAGTTCAGATTTTGCTTATACTCAGAAATTGTGAAAGAAAAAGGATAGAGTTTGCTAAGGGGATTCACTGATCTCCCAGATAATGAAAGAACTCCAGCAAAATAACATTCTGATGAGCTAAGTGTAAATGAATCAGAGACATGTAGATTAAATTTCTCTTGAAACATACATGGGTTTAAAAAATTATGGGGAAAGTGCCTGGCAAAATGTGCTAAAGGGATTTGCCAAACCCCACATGTCTGACAGAGCTAGAGAAAAGAGACCAAGACAAAAACTCTGTTTGGTCATTTATTCTTCCAGGTACTAACCACAAAGGTGTCTTAAAACGCATATCAAGGCTTCAGAAGACGAGAATGTTCTTAAGCCCCCCTGATAGTCAAACAAACAAAGCCACTACCTTTAGAAAAAAAAAAAAAAACATTATTTCTCAGGGAAATCAGTCCTAAATATGAGATTATCCTAGTGGCTACCAACACAGAACTCTATGAAAGGCTCAATTTGTAAAAGATAATCAGCTCTAGGGTTGAAGAACATGGTCCTGACTTTGACCATTCAATTTCCCACATGTTGGAGAAGGAAGAAGAAACTCTTTCCGTGCCACATCATTTATGCTGTGCTTTGGTACAAGCGCAGCAACCTTAGTGAAATAGACTCTGTGTTCTGCTTTATGAGATCCATTGTGCATAAAAATATTTTACAGGGTAAATGGTTGGTTTGATTTATACAATAGTGAATATTACCCTGCTTTTTTTTACATGTGTATAACAAATTAAAGTTTACAGCTTAAATTAGTACGGGGTCCTATTCCATGCTTCCTTGATTTTTCCCTAGACATATCTTTAGAGGTGGGCAAGAAGAATTTCCATCTGTCCTCAGGTGAAAAAACTTCTTTTATAGAAATAGGCAAAGAAATCAGAAAACGCCCAAGTGGAAGAGTTCTTGCTCATCTTTTCATGTTTGGTGGTGAGCAAGCACACGGTATGCAGACGCCATAGCTGTGTTCTTCTCGCACTAAGGCTGTGTCTTAGTGAAGGCAGTGCTCTTGTCTGCCATATTCACAGCTCTATCATAATGTCCAGCATGACACCAGGCAACAAGGCACTTGATAAATATCTGTTGCATATTTGTGAATGAATACAGCAGAGCCAGAATAACTACCATCTATTTTTCCCTCAATCAAAGACTCACATACGACAGCAGACAAATCTATCATTTGTCTATGTACACTACCCTCTAATAGCCTTTCCTTTTATAGCTATGAATTCTTTGAAAATGTTTCAAGATTTTCTTCCCAGCAAAGTCAGAATAGCCTATGCCAACCCCAATTAGCTTTGTGACTATTGGGAAGTAAATGGGACAGAGGGCATTTTCACCAGCCCACCAACTCCGGCATTAAGTGCCTTTTAAAACAGGCTTTCTGATAAGCAAAGCTCTCCAAGCTTCCAGGCACTTAAACATTTATCTGTAAATATTTGACAGTGATAAAGAGATGGGTGCAGGTTAAGTGGACGCATCTTCAGATCTTTACAGAGCAAAGAGGCTATCAACCTGACTCTTAAAAACATGCCTCAGGTTTTCAATTGTCTGCCCTTCAATGTTTCCATGAGCTTCCTTGGATCATTTACCTGCCTTAGTCAACCTTAAACAAATACCAGTTTGCACTCTGGCCTCCAACCTGTACTTCCAGAGTTATGGGGGATGCCTGACTTGCTTGTTAGAACTCACAATGTGGATGCTAACCTTGACTTTCTAGATAGAAGAAAATCTTCTCAAACGCTACCTGCAGCATTCTCCCTTAAAGGTAGAAATAACAGTATGCCTTCTGTCTCATATTTTGTCTTTACCTCTGTATTGCTAATTCAATCCATTAAGCTGCCTTCACTGAGGAAAAACAATATTTTAACATGCTTAGATTCAATTAGAGAAGAAGCAAATCCCCTTCCCACAGAGTCAAGCCTGGTGATGTTGGTTTTTACAGGAAGAACTTGACTAGTGTCATTCGGCATCACAGTAGTGATATCACTTCAATCTACAACTGTGAGTGTCTACACAGCCTCAAAAGACGCAGCTACCCATACACTGAGTTCAGGCACCAACCAACCCAGTCAAAGCAATAGTCAGTTGAACTGGTAATTTGACTGGGTTGAAGGGTTGTTTGATTGAACTGATTAATTCAGTTCAAAGCAGTTATCCTGGGAACCCCCTGTTGCCCAAACTGTCCCATTGTGGAATGAATGTGGACCACAGTGGACACAGGGAAACAGGAGAGATTGGCAGAAAGCCATTGGCTGCCAGACTGCTGAGCCACAGTGCCTGAAGTATCATGGAATAAATTTCCAAAACAGCAACTTTACTTTCTGTGTTCTCCACCTTGTCTGAGAGCTGTGATGTTGTTAAGAGCAAGAACTCTGGAAACAATTACCTTGGACCAAATCTCATGTCTGTCACTTACCATCTTTGTGACTTTGAGTGACTTAACTAATCACTCTCTGCCTCCAGTCTATAATTTGGGCATAATACTACCCATCTTACTGGGTTGTTTAGTGAATCAACAGGTTAATACATATAAAGCACTTAATAAACAATGAATGTTAGCCATTATTTTTGTTATTATCTAACAAAAGGAAATTTCAGATAGGAGCCTTCATAGTATGAATAGAATTTCCCAGATTGCCTTGGATACTTTTGAATTTGAAATAATATATTTCCTAGTAAAGACATTTTCATTTGTCAATAAATATTTTATTTTTCCAGAGTTCTCCAAATACTCATAGGTATACTAAATATATCAACAGAAAGGTTACCTGGAATTATGCTTTTGAAAACTTTCATAGTGGTGCTAAAATGACCAGAACTCTTCCTGTGTTGACTAAAACAATCTTTTAGAGAGATGAAATGTGTAGAAAAAAATTAATTTTGTGTGTCACGCCTGGGGCCACTGTGTCTCCTGGGCACAGAGCTGGCTTCATAGGCTCATAGGCCCCACACTTAGAAGGCCCCACACTTGGTTTAATGCTCTGCTGTCATCATTTTGAAAGGCTGAATAACGTGAATAAAGAACTCCGCATTTCATTGTGCAGTGGTCCCTGCGTGTCACGTAGCTGGTCCTGCCTGGGTGTGACCTATTACTGAGAGCTAGAGTAATGCAAATTCCACAATTAGGAGCATTTCAGTTAGAAGATATTTGTATGATACTTGGAGCTGAGACATAAGGTTCCCTGTTTCTTCCTGTCTGTTGGGGAAGCTGCCTCAATGACCACAGCTGCCTCACGGCACAGGTTCACGGAGCCTCTCCATTAACTGCTTCACTGGGTTCTCACAGGTTGGGGGAGTTGATAAGAAACGGGATTCTCAGTCATTTCCCTCACCTGCAATTCCATAGATGTCTGCTCATTATTCAAAAACATATTTTGAATCATTTTAAGAGCCTAAAAGGTTCTCAATACCATACACTGAAAGAAAGATTTGGGTTTCTCTCCCCCATCCCAGCCTTCTCTAGTTCATGGCTCATTCAGAAGCTCTTGACGTGGTCTCTGTATTGTTTTTCTACAGCATGAGATAAAAACTACTGTTTTAGTTGTTTGATTTTTACTGTGTGATTAGTCTAGGCATGATAGACAGGAAAGCACATAAAGCATTATTTTATTTGAAAGCCAGAAGCACATCATGTTTATTAATAAAGAGCCTGGTTTACATAGATTTTATTATTATTGAGCATAAAATGGTTTATATTACAAGCAAGGGTGAAATTACTAACTAATTAGCCTGTGAAGATCACGTTTAATGGAATATATAAATCTAGGGCATTGCTTTTTTTTTTTCCCTTGCAAACCTTAAGGGTCTTTTTCATTAAACATGTACATATGCAGTCTTTATGCTGAAACAGAGGATTGTGATACACAATTCAAGGTCAAATGGTTCACTTTGTGTTTCCCAAAGTCCAAAATCTCAGTGCTTTAAATTTCTTAACTCTTAAGAAAGCTCGTTTCAATACACAGCTGCTTTGGTGTGAACGCTGAATTCAACTATCAATGATGGTAAAGAGAAAAGCAAATAATGATGGAGTGAAGCAAAGGTGAAGACTGTAAGGGCTAAATTTCCTCCTCTCTCTCTGTATCCCTCTCTCGGTACTATAGCTTAAGACCCACTTAACTCTTCCAAAGGAACTTTGTTTCTATTAACTCAGAGGATTGCACAACCTTTGTAAACACACCATTCTCATGTATTTCAGTTAAATTTTGTAATAGCACCATAAAATGTGACAGGCGTTGCAATAAATTCTCAGTCACAGGAAGCCCAAATTGTATGGGGAAATTACTAGAAACCATGTCTCAGAAGGAAGGAAGAAATGCAAAATTCTTCAAGAACCTGGAAAAATAATGTTAAATGTTTCCTTAAAGTGTGTGTCTCTCATTGAAATAAAATGAAGACTGTGTTTTAAGTAAGATTTCAAAGTTTGAAGCAGTGTGGCTATTTTAATCACCCGACTTCACTCACATTCTTGAATGCTGGTTCCTGCCTCAAGGCCACTGGAGAGGAGATAGCCCTTCCTCTTTCCCTACCCTCTACCACTTCGGAATCGGGGTGCTCTTATCAACAGGGGGCTAAAACTGCAAGGATGCACACAAATGTGTGCTGCGAATTTTTTATTTTCAGAAGGAGCTTTACGGGTAAAACTTAGAGTATATTGGGCTTATCATCTATTCATTGGTTAAAAGTTGACTTGCCACATAGTGTGATTCTAGTTTTTACATTCAAAATCCAAGTCACCACACTGTGGACAACACACTTCTGTTTTGGGAAGCTAGAGTATGCTTATGTGAAAGAACAGAGGCCTCCGTACAGGAGTTTGGCTAATTGGGAGAAAGTTGTTTCATTCCTCCCTTGCTTATTCGAACAGCCTCAGGGTGACTACAACAATCAAAACCAAACCAAAACAAAAAACCCAGTTTAGCAGCTATGATAATACTAGAGTGATTTTCAGTTACTCTGTGACCATCCCAACACCCTGAAATGCTTAAAACATTATTCACAATGAAAATAACGCTGCATGCTGCCATAAAGTCCCCGTCATTCCGTTTTATGGAAGTGCTTTTGTTTAATGTCAGAACTCAGAGCAAATCTAGACTTACCAGTCCATAAGATTTGCATTCAGGAGACGTTGTGTGTAGAAGAACTTCAGTATGGGCTCTGGAGGGCCTAGGATCCTGGGACACGGGGGGTTTGCGAGCTCTGGGAGCCGGGCCTGCCAGGCTCACGTTATTTAAAGATGAACACTGCCCCCTGCTGGCGAGAGTACGCATTGCCGCCAGAAGAACTTAGAGGGTGGAAAACAACCACTGTTTAAAGGGGAAATTAATTTCAATTACCGCACCTTTTTTCAGTTCTTAGCTGTCAGTTCAGAAGAATTATAACTGCAAAGAATCACTATTGCATGGAAAAACAACTCGGTTCATTTTATGACTGTTAGTCATCTTTATGAGCTACCATCACTGGCAAAGAGCCACCTAAATGAAAGGACAAGAGAAACAAAGGCAGCCACGGTGGTGACGGAAACTTGAGATGGAGCAGGGCCTGGAGAAGAGAAAACTCTGCAGGTGTTAATAGTTCAGAGTTTGACGTAGCCAGTCGCACCACCAAAAGGTAGAGTGAGAACTCAAGCCAAGCTGAGAGCTCTCCAGAGCCTCTGAATCGCCTTATTTTCTGCCCCATTCCCTCTTGCCCCCTCATCTGAGCATCATGGGAGCTGCCAGGAGGAGTGGAGCATAGGGCTGGAGCCCCATTCTAAGGACGTGTTAGAACACCACAAGGACATTCCATAGGTGCCCTCCCTTCCCCAGCTTCGTGGGGTGAGCTGAGATCAAGGTGATCTCCAAGAGCAAGGCTGCAGGGGAGAAAGGCCCATCCAATGGATTCATTAGAAACAAAGAGTTGCCTGCTCTGGCAACCTCAAAGGCAATTGTCATTGAATCTCCTGTAGCCTCTTTGAGTTAGGAAAACTCGGAGGGAGGTTGTTGAGGGGAGTCTGGAAACGCAACTCACATTCACACGAAAGGGAGGTGGCAGTCCTGGGGAGAGCTAACAGGTAGCAACTCTCGATTTGAAAATTTGGATTACACAAATTGAGCACATGCCCCTTTTCATGCTGTTAGAAGACAGGGCTAGGGTCTACTTTCATGAAATGGTTCGGCAAATGTTATAGAGGGTCCACTGTGTGCCAGCTTCCTGCAGTGTCTCACAAGTCTTCATTCAGGCAGTCCTTCACAGATCACAAAGAACGGTCATGCCACCCTATCAACACAACTCCCTGAGGCAGGAATTATGACCTCCCCTCGATATGTTAGAAAATTTGCAATTAGAAAGATTAAATAACTTGCTCATGTTCGTGCAGTTAATAAGTAGAAGACAGCCTGTGTTCATCCTGCCTTGGGTATTTTAGAGTTGGCATTAGCAGGAGGATCGCTTGAGGCCAGGAGTTCGACGCTGCCGTGAGCTATGATCGCGCCACTGCACGCTAGCCCGGGCGATAGAGTGAGACCCTGTCTCTCAAATAAAACAAAACAAAAGAAAAAACAAAACTCAAAGTCTCCATATCAACCTATGAAAATACAAATGCAAAACTGGGTAACCAAAGAAGTCTATTAAATATGTACCTAATTAATTGATGAACTCCTTGTAGGAAGTAGCACTGGCCCGCAAAGCACCACCATGCTTTTTAAATAAGAACTAATTCAACATTTTATTTTTTAATTAGCAGTCCCTTTCGATTAGGTGACATATTTATATTACTCATTTCAGAATAATTATTATACTTACGGAACAAATAATATATTCCTTCAAAAACACCTCTCCCTCATTAACATTCTCTAGCTCATCTCCACTTTGCTTCCAGAATTGTCTTTGTAATCCTAAATAAAATATTTTCAGATGTTACTTCCCTCCTCAAAATTCTTTATTGTCCTCTGGAACTAGATGTTAACAAGTGCACTATAAGAAGTATTTCAAAACCAAATCAAAGGTTTTAAGAAAGCTTCATTTTATATCTTCCTCTTGACATATTAATGCTCTGAAAATCCTACAGTAAAAAAAAAATTAACTTTTTTGTACTAAACATTTCTCAAATACATTGGACCACAGAATGTTTTTAAATTAATGGAACAGCTATTAACATATCGAGGAATCTGGGGAATACAGTTTATGTAATATTGGCTGCCTTGATAAAATCTGGACTCTTTAGCATGGCACATGGGCTTTTCATAAACCAGTACTTGCCTACCGTCGCCAGCTTCATTTCCTACCCTCCGCCCTCATGTGCCCCACAGCAGACCCAACTATTTGCTATTTCCAGAATGTATCTTGTTCTCTCTGCCTCAATTTTTTTTTTAAATACATTAATCCTTCTGCCTAGAGCATCCTGGGGCTTCTGTGTTCATCTGATCCCCTCCTAACCATTCTTTCAAATTCAAGTCAAGTCTTCCTTCTCTGTGAAGACTCCCCCACTACCCCCAACACTTCCCTAAGCCTCCCACGAAGACTTACACCCTGCTCCTTCTTTCCCCTGGCCCTGTGGGTACCTCCCTCCATTTACTATACCAATGTCGGGGGGGGGGGTTCCTCTGTTTCCCCATTAACTGCTCAAAGGCTCCAAAGTAACTCTGTTTCTTAGGATTTATCATAATGCCTAGAACGTTCGGGGATCAACGCCTGGAGAATTTTGCACTGAGATTCTCTTCCTTATTTTAATTTCTTCTTTATTCAAAGTAGTCCTACACAAAGCAATTTTATCTCTTCTTAAAGTCTTGATGATACTACTACTAATAGCTCATAGTTATTGTGTGTTAACCATGTGCCAGGCTCCATACTAAGTGTTTTTTATGGAATACATTGTTTAATGATCTCAACCGCCATATGATATGAATATATGATTATCTCCATCTTACAGATGAGGAAATCAGGCACATAGAAATGAAGTCATTTGCTCAAGGTTACACAACAGGTGGAAGCAGAGTTGGGATTTGTACCCAAAGAGTCTCTCGGTTTCTAGTCAAACAAGGAAAAAGTTCCCTACAATAGAAGTAGAAAAATAAGGTATGAGTTTTCCTCCAATTCACAAAGGAGGAGGAAGAATTATGCTTGGATATTTATGGTGCAGTGTAGGAGGACCACAAAGGAACTACAAATGGGTCTCGCAAAAACCCACCTGTTAGGTTCTTGGGGAAAATAAGCGAGCATTATAAAGAAGACTGGAAATGTTATTTATCTGTAAGAATGAAGCAGCCTTCAGGGGTTACCTGGAGGGCCAGCTGGAGGCTAATCTCCAACTAAGCTCCTGCTGTTTTATCCCTAGGGCAATGGGAATATCAGTGGCAGCTGTTTTAACAGCAGCTGGGGCTACAGTGGTGTGGTTACCATAACCACCATGATCACCTCAACAGCCCATGTGGATCTGTCCCCAGCCCTGTAGTCTCCTCTCTACAGATGGGGAAACTGAGGCTCAGTGGGCCCAGTGACTGCTTAAGGTCACTCAGTTAATAACAAAGTTGAGCTCAAATCCAGATCTGACTTCAAAGCCCCTCGAAAGACTCTCAGGAAACCAAGCAGTCTTTAGAAGCCCACTAGGATTTTAGCTGCTTATGTGAAATTGTATATTCCCTTGTATTCTTTTCTTGAATGTTAGCCTGAACATCCAAAACCAGACTGTTTACCTCTTGAGACAGAATGTTATGCTTTTGTCTATCACTGTTGAGTGGAGAGTACATATTCATTGAACGTTTCTGCACTGATTAAATGAGGACCAAAAGCAAAGGTGTAGATGGAGTGGTGGAGACTCTCCCTGACTTGCAGGCAAAGACAGCCTGTCAGAGGCTCTGGGCGTTTCTCCTGAGACTACATGCTGTGTGGAACCTACACGTCCCTTGCCTCTGCCTCTGACTGGCTGCAAGATGGTAATTAAGCCTCTTAGTGTCTCAGGGTCTGCAGGCCATCGTTAATAAAATGAGATTATAGGTTCCTCTGAGGGTTCTTCTAACACTACATTTCCAGAGTGATATTTTCAGAATTGAAGGGAATAGAAATTTCCCCCAGGAATTCCAACATGACTGGTAAACAATTTGCATTTTCAGTGGTTTGCATAAGAATCTGAAAACCTAAGTATTATATTTCCAGTATATAGCTTGCTTTTAAAAATAAATGAATAAAGAAATAGGCTGGCTCTCTTCCTACTGAACATGCCTGTTGCCTAAGCTTCTCAACCATAAAGAAGGCCTTAGGCTTTATATGTATCTTGTATCATGATTAATGTCACAATCCAATAGTAATAATGGTGCTCTAAATAGGAGCCAGAGATCACAGAGCATGCTACCCCCTTAATACCTGAGAAAGTCTTTCATTTTTAATGACTATGACTGCTTTAGGAAAAGGGCTGGCGAGGCCTCAGAGATGCCCCCTCCGTGCTGACACCTCCAACCTGAGATGGACTCTTTAAGCCCCTGCTATGGACTGAATTGTGTCTCTGTCAAAAGTTACATGTTGAAACCTGAACCCTCAATGTGACTATATTTAAAGATACGGCCTTTAGGCAGGTAATTAAGATTAAATAAAGTCAGAAGAGTGGGGCCCTAATCTGATAGGACTAGTGTTGTTATAAGAAGAGGAAGAGACACGTGCTCTCGTGTGCTCTCTCTCTCTCTCTACACAAACACACACACACACACACACACAGAGAGAGAGAGAGAGAGAGAGAGAGAAAAGGCCATGTGAGGATACAGCAAGAAGGTAGCTGTCTGCAAGCCAGGAAGAGAGGCCTCAGGAGAAACCAAACCTGCCAACACCTTGATCTCAGGCTTCCAGCCTCCAGAACTGTAAGAAAATAAATTTCTGTCGTTGAAGCCACCCAGTCTGTGGTATTCTGTTATGGCAGCCAGAGCCGGCTAACACACTCCCTAGGGCTGACATTGTGATATCCTCAAAGTAACTTTCATATTTTTTCAGTGACTTAATCACGACTACTTGTTTTCCTTACGTCGGAGTTTAAGAATTGAAGCAGGATTTCTAATTTCTCCTCATGTTAGCTCATTTCTTTATCTCCCAACCTTCGTAGGTGTAAAAGGCTGATTTCCTAGAGCTAAGCCTGCTCTCCCAGCCTCTGGAATTTGGCCACAGGCAAGAGACAGGAAAACGCCCGTTCCTCGCAAAGGCCTCTCCATTTTTCCTAAGAGAACTCCTGGAGACTTTGTGCACGCCTCTCAGCTGGCAGCCCTCCCAGACGCATCATCCTGTGTCCACCGGGGAAACCAGGCCCTACAGCTCTGTACTGTCCTGTGGGTGCCCGCCTGCCTACCTGCCATTTTCCCCACATGTCAGTCTATGGCTTTGCCTGAGGAGGAAAGACAAATGCAGATTGCCACTTCACTGCAGTGTCTAGTTTTACTGATATTTATCGATTCACCCTTACATTCAACAAATGGTTACTAATGCCTATTACTTGCTGGACTCTGTTCCAGGAACTTGGGATATTGCAGTGAACAAAACAAGCAAAAATCCCTACCTTCATGGAGTTTACATTTTATTGTAAGCCCTAATTAAATAACCTTTAATCAAGTAAGATTCTGTTTTATTTTATCTTATTCTAACGTGGCTATTTGTCACAAGATGCCTTTTCCTACTCTATGACAGGTTTCTGTTTTTAACCATTTTTTTAATCTGCTTTCCCATTTCTTAGAAAGTGAATAACATTATCATTAGTCCATTTTCCCAATAGAGATGTTGAAGGACAAAGGATAATTGAATCTGTCTTTTCCCATAGCACTCGTACACATCATCTCAATGCCAGGGAGAAGAACTAGGATTTCTAAAGTCTGGAGTACAGATTAACCATCAGAAAGCAAAGCACAGTGCTTCACATTCTTACTTTCCACTTAAGCTCTGCACTGGCAGTAAAAATACAAACAAAATTTCCTATAACTTCTCCACAAGGACCCTTCTTGGCTGATTTCTTATAACTCCATTGTACTGGTTCAGACAAAAGCAACCAGGGTCGTGACAGTGAAATGCATATTGCACGCAGATCAGAGACCTTGGGTAGGAGTTACAAGCATGAACTCCTATCCAAGTAACACTGAGTTTACCCCGTAATTATTTTATTTTTGACTATAGCAAGTCTCAATCAAATTGCTATCCTGGGTTCAAAGCATGGCTTTTTGAAAAGACCTAAAAGCCAACTTATACTTAAGCGTAAAATGTACATATTAAATATAAATGATTCCACAACATGGATCAGATTTTACGTGACATTAAAATTGCTTCTTCAAGGTCAACCAACCCAGAAATGACCTTTATCATATTCATAAATGTGTTTGAAGATAATTTATTTTTTTACTCTACCAAAATCAGTAATCATCAGTGTCCCAAGGTTTTATGTTAAAGCAGGAGAATTTCTCAAGGCTGTGGTTAATCATCCCTTTGCATCTTGCATTCTTTCTTAATTCCCCTGACAGTTGTGTTGTACTAGAAACTCACCCTCTCCAAATCTCTAACAGTGGCAACAGGGCTAGTGGGGGATGGGTCAAATGTGTTTGGGTCAAAATAGAATAGGATTTAATTCCAAGAAACTCATCTTAGTGAAGTTGTGTCGACTTAGCCTTCTGTCATGGAGTGACAAGTTAGAATCCACTCTTAGACTTGTTGTATAGTCAAACCAATCTGATCATCAAGGCAAAGCTTAATGTCTATGCCATGGTGCCAGCTAGGCAGAGAGGTCCAAGCCCTTGCCCTTGAGCCCTATGAGGAGGTCGGCATCTAGTATGTAGATGGAGCCAGACTGAGAGGCATTAAAAGCAATAGGCTTTGTTAAAAATCACTGATGTTTGGCCACCAAATGTCAAGCTGGTTTTGAAAATCGATGATAATATTTCTGCTCAGGGCTCAGGTCTATTGAAGACTAGCAAGAGGCCCTGAACCCTCATGAATGAGACAATGGAAAACAACCTCCACCGAGAATCACAAGCAGATGGCTAAGACCACTCATGGTCAGGGTGCCCTTTGCATTTATTTTTCTTTGAAAAATTAAACGAAAAGCCTCCATCCCCAGCATTATAATTAAAGATGAGAGAATGTTCCTTGTGTTCTGCCAAACAATGATCCTTCTTAACTCCTCTTCCCTCCCTCACGCCTCCCACTACCTTAAACGTCTTGGGTTGCGAGTTCAGATTCAGAGTGAGGTTCTCGTGAATTTTGTTCAGCCAGCGTTGACATGAACAATATCCTGTTTCAGAGAAGAGGGTTTATTTAAAACACACACACACACACACACACACACACACACATACACACACAAAACAAAATCCCTCATAAAGATCCTTGAACATCAGATGACTCTTTTTTTTTTTTTTTTTTTTTTTTTGAGACGGAGTCTCGCTCTGTGGCCCAGGCGGGAGTGCAGTGGCGCAATCTCGGCTCACTGCAAGCTCCGCCTCCCGGGTTCATGCCATTCTCCTGCCTCAGCCTCCCAAGTAGCTGGGACTACAGGCGCCCGCCATCACGCCCGGCTAATTTTTTTGTATTTTTAGTAGAGACGGGGTTTCACCGTGTTAGCCAGGATGGTCTCGATCTCCTGACCTCGTGATCCGCCCGCCTCGGCCTCCCAAAGTGCTGGGATTACAAGCGTGAGCCACCGCGCCCGGCCCAGATGACTCTTACAAAACAATTTGATGAATTAAGTGTAAATGAATCAGGAACATGTGGATTAAATTTCCCTCAAAATACACTTGGGTTTGAATATTCAGAGAGAAAGTGCTTGGGAAATATATTCTGGATTTTCCTGAGCTCAAATGTTCGAAAATTCATCTCAAACTTTACTTGACAGCTTCCCCACCCCAGGTCAGATCGCATTATAAATACATGGATATACGTCTATCGCATGGTCGTAGGGGCGCACACATTTTTGCGGCCTGGAGTAATAACTATGGTATATGGAGTGTGCTGTGAAGAAGGGCTGCAAGGCCTCGAGCCTGTCTGTGTTCACACTCACAGAGGGTTTGTTTTTGTTTGGTTTTTCATATGAGAGAAGAACGTTGTAATGATTTCCACTACCACTCACCCCCCCCCCCCAATCATTTTATTCCCATTGCTAAAACCCTCGGGGAGAATCTACTGTGTGTGACAAAGAAATATGTCTTTTCTCTGTGTTACAGACCTTGGATCACATCCAGGACCCCTTTTCCCCGGAGGCCAGCTCGCATCGTTTATGATTTGCATTTCATTGCCGTACACTGAACCCAGTGAGAAGTCGTCTGAACCAGCAGAATGGTGAGAGCTAAAAGTAGCAAGCAAGAAGTCTCCATTTTCCAGCTCATTCTGCACAGTCTGCATTGCCAGAAACCCTAAGCCAAATTTGATTTAAAATTTATACAAGAAAAGAACATCAACACGAGTACACTCAGTCTCTTCTCTTCCCCTTTCCCAAGACCCTTCTTGGCCTGGGAACCACTATTTTAGGTTTCATTTGATGTTGGATGGCTAATTATTAGATTTTTCTCTTTTCCCTCCCTATTTAATCCTGCCACTTACTTTTACACTGTCCTTATTTTCCTCAGTCCTCTTTATCCCTCAATCTTTAACCTGCAAAACAGAACAAAGTCAACTTTTGAAATGTAAACAAGAATTTTAAAGAAGAAAAAGTAGGGTCAAAGAGAGCAGTGTAATAGTTGAAAAAATATAATAATTCAATGAAAGTATGAAAGTATATAGAATATACTCCATATAAGAAAAGGAAACTCATTCGTCCTGTCCTGCACATGATCATCCTTATACATACTATGGAAAGAATTTGAGAAAAAGATTCTGATGAAGTCATCTCCCGTATTCATATAGATCAGCTAGGACTTTTAAACAAAGCTACTGATTTTAAGACAAAACTCTCTCCTAAACTACATAGCTATTTTTTTTGAAAACTATGTTACCAAAGTATGTCCATGGGGAAGTCTTACCAGTCCCTCAAATAAAAGGTAAACTGCTTCTTCTCCTGTATTCCTGCCTTAGTTAATGATACCAGATGAAGCCGCCTCTTTCCTTATCTTTGTGTTCAAGGTGCCACAAAGACAGGTCGCTTTCTAAATGGTTCCTACTTAGTTTACACCTGAGCCCCTCTGCCTGAGTTTGCACCATCAATCCCATCCTAATCAGCCCCTGATATGTGAGACAGTCCATTATCTATACTATTAGCGATAGTTCTAACATGCACCTCTGAGTGTGTCCTGCCCTGCCTAAATCCTTCCATGACTTCCATTACCAAGGAAGGTAGTCAAAAGGATCAAGGAGTGGAGGGAAGGGAATTTACTAGAATCTCTCCAGGGAAGTTTTATACTTTGCACCAATTCTACAGGAACTGCCCTTCATCCCTCCGGATTCTGACATGATGTGAGAGAGGGGAGCTGGAAAGTTCTCTGGTTCATTCTGAGGAGTTCCCCTGCCCCATTCCTGCTCACCTCTCCTGCTCCCCATTGCCTCCCAAACCCTCTGGCCCACAAGGTGCAGTCCAAACTCCCCAGGGCACAGGAGGCCTTGCAGAAGTTGGACTCTCTCAGCCCCTCCACCCAAGCACCTGCCAATCCAGACTCACCTGTTCTATATGGGGAGCGCCTGCTTTTCCTCCGTCTGAAGGGCTCTTTCTTTCCTGGCTAACTCCCACTTCTCTATCAAGCCTCACCTTAGACATTGTCTCCTAACGGAAGGGGCCTCTTCCTCACCTGGGGCACATACCTGGCCCTTCTCACAATGACAACATGTGTGACCTGCCTGTCTCTTCTCTCCAGCCTAGGACTTCCTGAGGGGGGAGACAGCAGATGCTTAATGGTTTTTGAATGAATAGATGTGTGGGAATAAATACATGGCTAAAGGAAATCATGGTAGTGAGGTCTCTATGAACTGACTAAATTGACTGTTTTGCAAAAAGTTGGTAGCAATATCTTTTTACCATACAATCAACTCAATTGGACCACTGACCCACCAGCCAATAACCAGAGTATGACACAACTGAACTCACTGTTTTGATCATCCTTGCAAATGAGACTAGTCATTTGTTAATTAAATCACATATGAAATAAATTCTCCATCTCCCCCTAAAAAAAAAAAAAGAGTATTTGCCAGCTATTATGAATGGAAAGTATTAACATTTATTTGAGTGTTTACTATGTACCAGGCACTATCTTATTCATTTTGCGTGGACTGATTCATTGAGTCCTCACAAAAACTCTAGAAGGTGCATGTTTTCGTAGTACTCACTTTACAGATGAGAGAGCTGCCTACGGGCACCCAGCAGGCACGGCTGAGGTGGGCTCACAATACAGCCACGCAGCCCAAGTTCTCCCTCACTAGGTTCTACTGTCTCTGAGGACATGAATGAGCATTGTGTGGTTTCCACCAGAAACAGCACATGATATTTTCCAGTGTAGATCCATAATTCAGTTATCTACAGCTTCCATCTTATATTCACATCAAAAAGACATCACAGCAATGGACACCCCATTTACCCTGATGTGATTATTACCCATTGCAGGCCTGTATCAAAATATTTCAGGCAACCGACATACACACCTAGTATGTACCCCCCAAAATTAAAAATTTAAAAATTAAATTTAAATTAAAAAATAGGCTGAGTGCAGTGGCTCACATCTGTGATCCCAACACTTTGGGAGGCCGAGGCAGGTGGAACTCTTGAGCCCAGGAGTTCGAGACCAGCCTGGGCAACATGGCAAGATCCCCTCTCTATAAAAAATACAAAAATTAGCCGAGCTTGGTGGTATGTGCCTTGTAGTCCCAGCTACTCAGGAGGCTGAGGTGGGAGGATTGCTAGAGCCTGAGAGGTGGAGGGTGCAATGAGCTATTATCTCACCACTACGCTCCAGCCTGGGTGACAGAAAGAAACCTTGTCTAAATAAATAAATAAATAAATATAAAAAGAAATTGCAAATCTCAGTTGCTCTATAGGTCAATCCTATAATTCTCATTGGTCAATTTATTCCTAATATCCAACACACCAAGTCAAGGGGGAAAAGGTTGTTTCCAACTTGACTGAACTTATTTTTGCCCCCTTCCTGCACCTAACTGGTTCTGAGAAGACCTTAACTTAATCATTGCCTGAAGAGAAAGAAATATGGATGCTCTGCAGCTTTGAGGACACCAGGTTCTAGAAAACACCAAGAAAATGCAAATCTGGGGAGGAAGCGTAGAAGCCAAAGTGAATCAGAGAGCCAGGTAGGGGCCCTGAAGACTCCGCCATGGATGGCTTTCCACCAGGCGGACTCTGTCCACACATCCTGCTCTCCCCTCAAATTCTGAACTTTTGAATAAAAGTAGCTACCTTACTTGTCTGTTGATATTCTGTTTATCTAAGATAGGAAGCCAGGCTTAAAGGAGATGGAAAACATAATTTTGCCATGCCATCCTTTGCTTTTTCCTTTTATAATCCTGTGTCATATTATAATTGCTACAGCTAAGAATGAATCTTAAAGCAATAATTGTTCATTTTTCATAAGAGCGGGGGCTTTGACTTGCCATCCTTATCTTCGCAGCTCCTACCTGCTTTCCAAAGACCCTCAGTTGGACCTCCCCCATCTATCGAGAGACCCTATAACCTTGTGGACCTGAGACTGGATTATATTCCCAGCTCATCAGTGGAAAGTGGACGTAACACTTAACCTCCCTTCGCCTCTGTCTCTCCATCTGCAAAATAGCAAAATAATGCAGGCCACCTGCTTCCCTCACAGGAGTGTGGTGATAATTAATGATATTAGGCTAATGCTGTCAGCTTTCTGAAGAGCTCAATGAATTTGGAATGAGAGACCTTGTATGGATATCAAATATGGTTCCCTAATCAAAGGACTTTGAGGCTGTCCATATATCTTCAGAACCAGGGACACGGGAACACCAGCTTTTCTATTTGTTATTTGAAATGATGCCCAAAAGAGAAGAGGACAAGACATGACTGAAGGCTATGATCGAGTCAACCCTTCTGGTGACTGTCCATTCAACATCTGTCCGAGGGGAGGTGATTACAGAACCTCAGATTGCCTGAGTCTATTATCATTAGTGCATTATTTGGTGGGGAATGGATTGGAAGGACAGGTCAGGCACAGCCGTCTTTGTTAAAGGCAGAGCACCCCCACTCCTCAAAAGCCCATTCCAGAACATTGTAAAGTGAGCTGTAGGGCGCCTTTCTCCCCTTCTCTCAGCCCGACTGTATGCTAACATCCCCCCACCCCCACCCTTCATTTAAGAGTTCACAAACTGTTCCTGCCAGTTTAAGCAAAAAATGTTCCGCGAGGTAACAGGGCCATGCTAATTAATTTTGCTCCTTGACTAGAAGGTGAAAAGCTTTTTATTATGTAAATTATAAATGTCCTGAAGGGAAACTTTATCTCCCTCTCACCAATGAGCCCATCAGGCTGCCTGAATCAGGATTTTTTTTTATGTTTATTAGTCTTGGGGGGCCAGTTAGGACATTTCATAGCTTCTAAGTGCTGACATTTATCTACTGCTTCCAAATAAACCTAGTGGCAGGGAGCCACGGGTGGATCACTAAATACGGAGGAAGGGAGGGGGCAGACTGACTGTCCACAGACAGTCAGAGAATGATGCACCCAAAGGCAGTATGGAAACCCAGAGAGCTTCTCTCTCTCCTTCTTATTTCCCCCAGCTTCCTCCCCTGTGATTCCTTCTCACCTGTCTCCTTCTGCCTTCTTCAATGATGCCTCGACTTCCGGGCACAGCCAACCCTCCCTGGAGCTGAGGCTGCCTCCCCTTTCCCTCCCCACCCCACAGCATTCCCAGATACTACTTAGGTTCTTTGTGTGGGGACCATCCTTGTTTTCAAAAGAACATTGAAACTTTTTCTTCCCTGAGTGGACAAATTTACACCCTGTGGTGGTCAATTTTATGAGTCCACTTGGCTTGGCTGCAGTGCCCAGATATGTGGTCAAACATTAGTTGGGATGTTTCTATGAGGGTGTTTTTGGATGGGATTTACATTTAAATCAGTGGACTTTGAGTAAAGCAGATTGCATCCATAATGTAGGTGAGCCTCAGCCAATCAGTCAAAGGCCTGAATAGAACACTAGACTGTCTTCCTCAAAGCAGGAGGGAATTTGGCCAGCAGATGGCCTTGGACTTGAACTGAAGCATCGGCTCTCCCCCAACCTGCAGAATTTGGACTTGCCAGCCCCCATAATCACATAAGCCAATTCCTTAAAATTAATGTCTCTGTCTCTGTGTCTCTCTCTTGCTTTCAGTATATACATATATACTATCTCTCTGTGTGTGTGTGTGTGTGTGTGTGTGTGTGTGTATTCAGGTCTTCAACTAAATTGGAGATATATAGATAGAGAGAGAGAGAGAGACAGAGAATGAGAGAGAGAAGTATATGAGATATGAAAGTGATTGGGGCTTAGCAAGCCTTGAGAAAGGGTGAGCTTAGTTTTTCTCATCTGACACAGCAGTGTATCTAATTGGTCTGTCTCATTGACGATAAGTGCCACAAGTAAATAAGAAGCTTATAGGGAGACTTTCATCCTCCAGCAGTGCTTAAGCCATGGGCACATGGTGGGGAGTGAAATGGGGCCTTGCCTTCTTGAAGCTTACACTGTAGTGACATAGTTCAGCAATTAAATAAAGACACATATATAAAGGTATGTGGTGATAGCTGCTGTGTCCCATTAGAGGAAATAACCCTGTATAAGATTATAAGAGGTATAAGAGGCGGTATAAGAGGTCATGAAAGGCATCTCCAAAAAGCCAACATTTTAGAGAAACTGAAAAACAAATAGGAGTTTCCCAAGCTGCAGGAGAGCATTTCAGGTGAGGCAGCAGCAGGTGTGAGGCTGGAGGCAGGAAGATCGAGAGGTGGTGCAGCAGGGGAGAGCGGGCAGGCACAGGACAGGGCCATGCTGTACAGGAGCCTGGCTGCCCTGCCGAGGATGGTGCTGAGGACAGTGCATCTTCCCCAGTTACAGTGAGAAGCCAACGAAGAACTTTAAGCAGAGAAATGACATTATCCTGATTTATATATTTTTTTAATTATGTTGGCTACCTCCATGTGGGACATGATCGGAGAATACACATGGGGAGCCCAATCTGATGGAACAAGCGTGGTCACTGTCACTGGGAATTCATGGCAGCATTCGCTTCTACTCCCATCCCCAGCTGGAAAAGGGACACCTGCATTTACCCTCTCCCCTTCGGTTTGTTGCCTCTCAAGAGGAGAGATGCTTCCTTACAGGGAGATAGCTTTAGTTAAAATACATAACTGAAAAATGAAGAGGTAGGTCAGAGAGAAAGCCATTTGAGGGTGAATATTCAGAGATTATTTGTGGGGAGAGGAGTAGCTGGTGAGAAGCTCCTCCAAGGATCTGAGGATACAAAACCAGGGAGAATGGAAAAGGGAATTTAACACTCTTACTGTGGATTATGATTGGATCTTTCTACAGTTAACAAGAAAACTACATTAATGAGTTATTTATTAATGAATATTGTGTTTCCTTGGAGATATTGCCCCTCCAAGACTCCCTGGGCCTTTATCTAGAGGCAAACGTGCCAGTGACTTGGGCGGGCTATGATAGAGCAGGGCCTCAGGGCCTTCTCATGCAAGTGGAGAGAGAACGCAGCAGAGAGAGCAGAAGTGTGGCACAGCCTGAAAATTGTCCCCCACAATTCATTCTTCCCTTCCTCTGTAAATAATACAATTCGTAGCTGGGCACTCGGACACCCAGAACACAGCCTCTATTTTCCAGCCTCTTTTGGAGCTGAGTGTGGTCATGGGGCCAAGTTGTGGGTCATGGAAGGAGCGGAAGGAATGTGTGAAGCTTCCAGATCATGCCCCAGAGGGAAGTGGCATGCCCCCTCCTAGTGCCTTTTTCCACGTCCATGGGCTGAACTGTGGAAGTGATGGTAAAGACTTTGGAGGATGGGTTAGAGGCAGCATATCAGGGCTGGTGGCCCTGCAGATGGGAGGAGTCTAGTCTTTAACACCAGGAGGCCACCACACCAGACCAGGAACACTGATGCCTGGACTAGCACACAAGAAAGGGAGAACTTCCATCTTATTTAAGTCGTTATTTTAAGCCATATCCTAACTGATACAAGTTGTTTCCTAGAGAGTCTCCAGGGCTTTAAACTTTTTCTACCCACTCCCATCCTAGAGGTGTGGGGGTCAAAACAAGGGCAGACTCTTCCCACAAGAGTGAATCCTGTGAACGTTGTTCACAGATTGGGGGCTTCGGAACCTCATGACTGCGCCTTGCAGTTTAGTTATGCAGTGATTTACCAAGTGAGTCCTTATCCTTCTGTAGCTGCTTCCTTAGTTGCCGTTAATTAAAAAGTAAAACACACACATAATTTTAAACTATATATATGTTTCTAACATTTCTTTTGAATAACAGTTTAAACACTTTTAGCGGTAGAAAATTCCAGTCAAGCTTTGGAAATCTCTGCAAACGACTTTAGCAGATGGTCAAAACTGTGAAATCCATCATATAGAGTGTAATCT
This sequence comes from Pan paniscus, assembly GCF_029289425.2. Lineage (NCBI taxonomy): Eukaryota > Metazoa > Chordata > Mammalia > Primates > Hominidae > Pan > Pan paniscus. The sequence continues at coordinate 102,373,479 of NC_073262.2, forward strand.
CTGAGTTAAAGGACCCAAGTTTTACTACAAGCCCCACAACTAACTTCAGAGTTAAGCAGCCTGAAGCGCTCTGCTGCTCTGAACCTCAATTTCACATCTCCAAAAGAGGAGAAATGATTGCAACTCTTCCAGAGAAAGGCAGTAAGGATTGTAGCCTTAAGGCAAGAGTGGACATTACTGGGTACTTGGTTCATATGCCCATCTGATGCCTGTATCCCCTTCATCACTGGCTTGATAAGTAGGTATCTATCTGTTCTGTTTAGAGTCTACATTTCCATTGACAGGGACCTCACTATTAAGCTACCCAGTGTATTTGATACATAAAGCAATACAAATTTGCTCAGCTAAAAGCAGCTCCTTCAGTCTGTCTCACTGCATTCTTGTGGAGAAGACATGAAAGGCAGAATGGCAAGGTGAGGGAAGGCCAGACTTGGAGAGCAGATGCATCTAGCCTTGAACTCTAGGTTCACCATTTATGTGATCTTGGGCAAGTCATTTTATGTCTTTAAGCCTCAGTTTTCTAAATTAATAAAACACATAGTTTAGGGATTACAAATGATGAACACAAAATGGTACACATTCCCTATACATAGCAGTATCTTAATACGTGCATGGTGGTTGCTGTTGCTATTGTTACTTTTATTATTATCATCGTTACGGTCATTCCAGGAGCAGTATACCTATGCTGCCCAGGTTCAAATCCCAGCTTTGCCACTCCCTAATGGTGTGAACTTGGGTAAATTACTGAACTTTTCTGTGCCACCATTTCCTCATCTATAAATAAGGGATGATAATACATGTTTGCTGCGAGGATTAAGCATTTAAAGAGATGTAAAGCATTTGAACAGCACTTTGCTAATGGTAAGTATGATATAAATATTAGCTTCTGTTATTATGAAGCAGTAATAATATACAGAATAAGAGGGCTCTCTGGGAAGTGACCTGACCACTTTACATGTTCTAAAATAAAATTAGGCTTAACTGATTTGGAAAAATAATTACATAGAGTCAACTCTCAACTGTGTGGTAAAATGAAGAGGATTATGAATATGGGTATGTTGGAACAGTGACTAAAAGAAAAGTCTTATACTTGTCTTTTATAGTAAATTTACTTCTCTAAATATGCATTTCATTGGGGTAATATGAGGTGTCCTCAACATGAACAGTAGTGCAGGTAATGAGACACAATCTGGATTTTAAAGTGGATAGGTGAAAATATTATTAAGCTTGTGAGACATACTTTAAATAAAGTGATAGAACAATTTTATTTAAGAATCTTCTCAATTTATTTATGAATCTTTTCTTCAACGCTAACTAAGCTAACACTTCAGGAGAAGGTGTGGGTGAAAGGGCGTGGGGGTGGGAGCCTGGCATCCTTCTCTCTGGGCCATTTTCTTCCACCAGCCAGCGGGCTGACTGAAGAGTTTCACTTCACATTTTGAGCCTCAATTTCCTCAACTGCAAAACACAGTGACTTAATTAGAAGAGCTCAAAGATCCCTATAATTTTTCACACTCTAAAGTCCTATGTTAACCTGGCCAAATACACATTAGCAGGCAAGCAGCACTGCCTAGTTTTCAGGATAACTTTCCTAAATCTCCCATTTCATGTTCTACTATGTAGTCTCAATATGTTGATTAGAATATTTTATGTAGATGTACAAAGGAAAGGAGGTTGTATCGGTCACAATACGTTAGGTTATGCTACAGTAACAAATACTTCCAAATATCCCCCTGGCTTTCAACAACTCAGTTTTATTTTTACCCATGTTGCACATGCATCCAGGGTCAGCTGCAGCCCTGTTCCATGTCCTCTTCATTCCAGAGCCCAGACTGATGGAGCAGTCTCCATCTGGACATGGCTGTTCTTCTGGCACAGGGAAAGAGGAATTTCAAACCATAAGCTGGCTCTCAAAGCTACTGCATGAAAGTCACACACATCACTTCTGCCCACATTATATTGGCCAAAGTGAATCACATGGTTTCTCCTGACTTCAACAAGCAGGGCATGAATAATCTAACCTCCCACAAAGAACATGACTAGGAAAGAAAATAGAATAATTGGCAAACACTAATGCAGTCTACTACAGAAGTCAATGGAGAATTTATCTCCTAAACAGGAAAATGATTTGTGCCTAAAAGGAAGGAAGAAGAACCTCCTCTTTGTTGAGGGGAAAAGTCCATAACACAGGAGTGCTTGGACCCAAGTACACAAATATAAGAACCCTTCTAGGAAAACACGAGCTGGGGAAGCAGTTTCTCTTTGCTATTTTGTGAGAAAATAAATGCCAAACAAATAGGAAAAAAAAATCCAAGGAAAGGGGTGCCACTAGAGATGGGGATAGAGATTAGGAGCTGGGGAAACCCAGTCTTGGAGAGATGACACCATTTTCTGCAGCTCCAGGCGGTTCCAGCTAATGATGGCGTGTAAGCAGAATGTGAATGCAAAGGATGCCAGAAAGTACATAAAAGGCAGAGGAAGAAGGATCAACATGTTTTGCTGCCATTTCCAGGAAAGGGATGGTGTCCCCAGCAGCCTCCCACAGTAGATGACCAGAAAAAAAAGCAAACACAAATAACACTCATTGAAAATCCTAGTCCTGACTACTGTGTTTCACTGCACATCCTCCCTCAAATCCTGGCTGCAAACCAGCCCAGCCACTTGAAGCAGTGTTGGCAGCTTGCTCTCTCTTGGCATGGAGTATGCATGGCAGCTGGATGGCTTGTAGTCAGTGTAGTTTTGCAGCTGGTGGTGGTAGCAATTGGCAAAAACTAACTGTCCAGATGGGCATTAAATTTTCTTTAATGTTTATAATATGTCAAAAGAGAATAATCCTATGTCAAAGTGGCTTAGAAGAACTTTTACTCAGGAGCTTACAGAAATTCCTTTTTGACAAAATGGAGGTTGCTTTATTTCAATTCCATATGTGAGTCTTATTCCTTAATTCATTTGGGGTGCTCCTCCACAGTGGAATATCCCTGGCTAAAGGGGGCTGGGGAAGTCTCCAACCTATTCCCTTTCTTGAGTTCCTCACAATTCGTTGATCACTAGCCAACATTCAGCAAAACAGGCACAGGTTGTGAGCTGAGGGTCCAAAAGGAAAATAATGTTTTATTCTGGAATTTTTATGATCCTCAGAGGGACCAGTACCATTCAGGTAACATTATAAAATTAGGAGGGAAGTAATAACTACGTTGTATAGAGGAAAGAGAACTGGAAAAAAAAACATTTTCAGACATATAAAACAGGCAAGGGTTTAATATATGAAATATTTATTTTAAAATTGCTATAAATAAATGAGAAAACAAACAAACAAATAACTTATTTTTAAAACACACTCAGGGTATGAATATGCAATTCATAGAATTGGAGATTCAGGTGCCCTGTATAGTTAAGAAATTATGATAAAACTCATTAGTGGTCAGGGAAAAGCAAGAGGCCATTCCCACCAAAAAAAAAAAAAAAAAAGAACTGGGGAAACAAAGACCCTCATACTTCATACACTGCTGGGGTTATTGTAATCAGTATAGCCACTTTGGAGGATAATTTCTTAGTATCCATAAATTTAAAATGCACACACCCCATCTCCCAGCAAATCCTTCCCTCCCACTGGCTCCCATGCAAAACCATTCACAAGTATACAAGAAGTCTATGCATTGATACCCATAACAGCTGCACAACTCAAAGTAAGGTTCTTGGACCACTAGCATACGCATCCCCTGAAAGCTTGTAGGAAATGGGGTAGGGGTTTCATCTCAGAACAAATTAATCAGAGTATGTGGAGATGGGCCCCAAAAATCTATTTTAACAAGCCCCTCAGGGGATTCTGATGCTCACAAAATTTTGAGAAGCACTGTGTCAAAACATTGTTTGTACTGGAGGGAAAATGAAAACAAGCTAACTGTCCATCATCTACCATGGCTTACCATATTACAAAAAATTAACCTAGAGTTTAAAAGAATGGGGTAGATATGTGTGGATCCAGAAAAACACTGAAGAACAAAATGTACAGTGTAATATTTGTTTTTAAAAAAGAAACTACAAAACAAAGCCATACATTTCTAAACGTACATTTCTACATGTAAATCTGTGTATGTGTGTAATATATATGTATTATATGTGTATATATATTTGTGTGTATATATATATACACATATGTATGTGTGTGTGCAGCACTCATCAAAAAGTCCAGAGTAGATACACCAATTGATAAATGTGCTTAATTCTGGTGAAAATACTGGGATTAGGATGGTGGTCAAGGAAAACTATGGCTTTTTCCTTATCATTTGTTGTTTTTTTTTTTGTAAAAAAAATTCATATTATTTGTGAAAACATTTGTCTTCCTTTTTTTTTAATTTTAAGAAAGAGCACTCCCTGCGAGTTAGGAGATTTGGATTCTAGACCACCTAGCTGTGTTACCTTGGGAGTCCCAGCCTCCATGACTTCAGATTCCTAGCCTGCCAAACAGAGGAATTAGGCCAGTTAACCCCGAAGTCCTTTTATTCAGCTGTATCATACTATGATTCTTCCAAGAGTCTTGGTGTGAAAATCAGGTCACTTAACAAACCTAACCAAAGCAATAAACAGAAACATGTATGTGTATATCTAAATCTATGTCTGTATTTGTCCTTTGAAGAAATAGTTAATAATGATAATACTTCCACATGTCATCATAGGACAAATGACTTGCATGAGATACCCTGCCTTTAAATATTGCTGTGGCTGTGAGAAGCTCATTTTTAAAATAAACATTAGAAACCTGATAAAACCAATTGTTTCTCAAAGTTTTCTAGGGATCTGAATTTAAATGGATCTTTAGGTCCCTAGTTTCAGTAGCATCAGTATGTGAACATAAACAACATGGCCACCCCATCCTAGCAGAATGCACTGGTCCAGACAATAATCATGCATGTGGACAGCTCGTAATTGTATTGGGCATATAGATGGTGTCAGGCCAAAGAGCTATAATGATCGTATCATGTTTTGACTCTAACAGGAAAAGTGGGGATTTATGTCAATCACTCTGTATATCTTCAATATCGTATATCACCTTTGAACATTAAAAAAGATTAGGAACTTGTTTCATGTGTGAATCTGGATTTGTTCTGACCAAGATATAGAGAAATCTGAATAAACCAGAATTCTGGGGGTGGAGCGGGGGAGTCGTAAGGAAGAATCTTGATTAAATCAGAACTAAAAAAAAAAAAAAAACTCTACTAAAAACCAAACAGTAAGGCAAAGCTAATTACAAAGTTCAGCCAACCCAACTTTCCCATAACAGAGAGAAAGTTCTGCTTTCTTGATCATATGCAGTATTCAAACATAGCAGTTAACTGGAAAGAGGTTCAGAGATTATTGACAACCCTGTCATTTACAACCAGTTAATGACAAATTTGGGACTGGAATCTACTTTTCCTGTCCCTTAGGCCAGGGCTCTTTCCGGAGTGTAAACCAAACAAACACAAATGCTTTTAACACCTTGTATATAAGAGGGTGAGTCAGTCCAATTTTATAAACAAATTATTTTTGAAAAACAGAGTTAAACACTTTTTATTGTATATCTTTAAAATGAATTTTTAAAAGATACATGAGGAAACATTCTTTTACAAATGTAAATGCAATATACCCTCTATTTAGAATTTAGTAATTCTGGGTATGGTATAATTTTCCATCTTTTTAAAAAGAATTAAATGGTACTGTGTGTTGGTTTTCCTCCATGAGTCACCCCAGATCCATTCTGTGGATTGCTCTGCCCTGCTCTGGTTCCTGGATGTCGACCTCGCAACAGCACTTGCCTTTAGGCTTGGTTGCGTTTGTCCACTGGGAATAAGGGAAGGAGAGATTAGTATTTGGAAGAGAAAGAGTGGTTGAGGCCTTACCCCTCTCCACTCAACCCCCATTCCTTTCCTTGCTTCACTGTCTGGCTGACAGTAGCTACCTGGCAGCTCTCTTCCAAGGCTTCACGTTCTCTGGGTTCTGGTGACAGTGATCCCTAAGTCACTTGCTCTCACTTATTGGTGCTTTTGACCCAGCCCACGCCTCTGTAAGTGGTCCCTTCACTACTCTTTCAGTTAATCGTTTGAATGTTCCATCAGTTTCTTGCCAGGACCCTGACTGCTCCCTGCACAGAGTAAGAAGCCTGCAGGTATCCATGAATATTCTGGTGTAATGACAGCAACTGGTAAATGAAGGCTCATGCCACTCCTGAATAAATCCCAGCCAGGGCCACATCAGGTCCTGCACAACCCACATCTGCCTCTCTGCATGCTCTGTCCCTGTTGGCAGAGGCGATCTGCCATGGACCTGAGCATGCTGCCTGTTCTCACTGTGTACGTCGAAAATGCAAGACTCTGGCCACCCTTGACCCAGGCTGGTTGGATGAGATTACGTCTCTCTCCAAGACAAAAAGAACAATCTTGCTTACCACTTGCCATAAATAGAGCAGTGGATTCCTGATCTCGATGTTTCTCAGCTGGACACATCTCACTGAGTACATGCCTCCCACCTGGCCCATCTGTTGCCCTCCTGGCACTTTGGAGACAAAGGAAACTGAGGAAAACCTGATGCTCAATATTGCTGGCTGTGCTATGAGCCTAACCCAGGAGCCTCATGTCATCTTCTGGTATCCATGAAATAGTAACAGGCTAATTTATGAGCTTGTAAGTAGGGTAAAATCCCAAACCCCAACATCTTCATCCACTACACCCCAGCCATGCTGTCTTCCTGGGTCCTGTCTTCAGGATTTTGCACTTTCTGTGACTTTCATGTGGGGTGCTCAGTCCCAAGTCTTCACATGTCTGTTCTGACTTTTCTCAAGCCTCAGGTCACTTACCTCCTCAGAAGCCGCCCTCAGAACCTGATCAAAAGTTGTTCTATTTTATTTTCTTCTTAACATTGTTTACTATCTCACATTATCTTTCAGTTATTTGTTTAATGCAGGGGTGTCCAATCTTTTGGCTTCCCTAGGCCACATTGGAAGAAGAAGAATTGTCTTGGGCCACACATAAAATACACTAACACTAACGATAGCCAATGAGAAAAAAAAAAAAATCTTGTAATGTTTTAAGAAAGTTTACAAATTTATGGCCGGGTGTGGTGGCTCACGCCTATAATCCCAGCACTGTGGGAGGCCGAGGTGGGTGGATCATGAGGTCAGGAGTTCGAGACCAGCCTGCCCAATATAGTGAAACCCCATCTCTACTAAAAATACAAAAATTAGCCGAGCATGGTGGTGGGCACCTGTAGTCCCAGCTACTCAGGAGGCTGAGGCTGGAGAATCACTTGAACCTGGGAGGTAGAGGTTGCGGTGAGCCAAGATCTCACCATTGCACTCCAGCCTGGGCAACAAGAGTGAAACTCTGTCTCAAAAAAAAAAACAGAAAGAAAGTTTACAAACTTGTATTGGGCCGCATTCAAAGCAATTTTGGAACACATGCATCCCACAGGCCACGGGTTGGACAAGCTTGGTTTAATGCTTATCTTTCCTCTACTGAAAAATAAGTTCCAGGAAAACTGGGGTCTCTTCTGTCTTGTTCTCTGCTGTCTCTCCAGAACTTAGATAGTGTTGGCCCAGTAAAATAGCACAAATGGATATTTAACAAGTAAATGAATAATTCATTTATGAATAAATGAATGAGTTTTTGCAATGTTACCCTTTATTGTGTGATAGTATACACTCTGACTTTCAGGTGCCTTATCTGTACGACGGCAATAAGAAACTAATCTGCCTATGTCATATATATTATATCACATATACAGTTATATCTATCATATAATTGTACCTTTATATATAGTAGCATATTTCACCTTATAGGTTATATATAACAATCAAGTGAGATAAGGTAATAGCATCCTGAAAACTGCAAGGACAACATCATTCCTGTAAAATGCAAGGTTCAGTGTTAACATAAAAGCACACATTTGGGGTCAATCTTAACATTTTCTGCTTTGTAATATCACTTAGAGAAATCACATACTTGTCATGAGATGCATGTTCAATGCAGTCAATTAAACAGGGAGTTATAAAAAAGTGAAGGAGTGAAAGAGACATTTCTCAATACATCTAGTTCTAAGTAACAACACATTACTATCTTCTGACCAAAAAGCACTGCTCAGGGCCCATCCGGTTCTAAGTCACTACAATTATAGAGACGTCATGCAGAGATGACAATGCTCCAGTGGTTTCCAGGGCTTCACCCTTACTAATGAGGTAGATTCCACAGACCATGCAGGAAAACCAGGCTCCTTGCTGGATGCCCCAGGGGCTCTGAGCGTTCACACTGTCCTCTCCCCCAGCATGACTTGTAGTGTGCACCAAGTTTTGCAGAGCCTTTTACAATGTGGGTGATTTGCATTCTCCCAAAACACATCTGATATAGTATTACAAGGGTGGGAGGGGACAGGGGATTCCCTGCCTTAAATATTTTTATGTAGCCCCCACCACCTGGAGGTTCACTGGGGATCTTCATAGAAGAAATAATGAAGCCTTCCTCAGCCTCCTCCCAGCTCCCTACTCACCTTTCCTCAAGCTCCCACTTACCCACCTGTGTTTCCTGCCTGGATCTGCCAGAGCTCTTACTTGTTTCTGGTAGTCCTGTCCAGGGATGAGACAACTTGGGGATTTGAATGCTGAGACCATTTCATAGGAAAGAACCTCTACCCCTATTCAATGCCAAGAAGAAAAATCTCAAAATTTCTGGCATCAGAGACTTTATAAACTTTAAGGATTTACAGTTAGACTGGTGAAATCCCTGTGAAAATTTGAAGTAAATTATGTCTAAGAGAAGTTTCCTCATCTGTCAAATGACAATGTTGGAATATTTATTTTTTATTTTTATTTTATTTATTTGAGATGGAGTCTTGCTCCGTCACACAGGCTGGAGTGAAATGGCACGATCTTGGCTCACTGCAACTTCCACCTCCCGGGTTCAATCAATTCTCCTGCCTCAGCCACCTGAGTTGCTGGGATTACAGATGCCTGCCACGACACCTGGCTAATTTTTATATTTTTAGTAGATACGGGGTTTCACCATGTTGGCCAGGCTGGTCTCGAACTCCTGACCTCAAGTGATCCATCCGCTTCAGCCTCCCAAAGTGTTGGGATAACAGGCATGAGCCACTGCACCTGGCCTGGAATATTTATTTAACAAATATTGTCATGGCACGTACTGTGCACTAGACAATCTCCAAAGGGATACACATTACTAAAACATGGCTAAGTTACTAAAACACTACCAAATTACTAAAACATTACTTTGTTTAATACTCACAAGGCAAGCACTATTATTACCCCCATTCTGCCTACGAAAAAAACTTGAGGCAGAGAAGAGTGAAGTAACCTGCCCAAAATCATGCAGATGACAAAGCAGCAGACCTGGATTCTGGACCCAGGAAGCCCGGCTCTGGGGCCTTCTGTTAGCGTTTGTACCATGCTGCCACTTAGACTATCACCAAAGTCATATGTTGTGCTAATATTTGTGATTCAGCTCCCCCAAAGCCTTCATTTTTGTCACACTGGAACATGAATATTCATAAAGTACAGTGGTTATTTGGCCAGATTCTCTCTACTTCCTACCTTATAAGTTGCTTTCTGAGTAAGTGCAGGAGTCAGGACTCTTCTGTGAAATGCCTGGAGAGGTATTAAAAGCTGCCTCTTCCCCGAGTCCAGCGAAATCGGAGGACTCTGGCCTTTTACCGGAGCAGAATTACTAGAATGCTGTAAAGAAAATGTCCACAGTGCCCCTAGGCATGTGAAACCTGGAATCCAGATGAGCTTTCTGTTGTGACTACTCTGCACAAATAGGACCTTCCAAGACCCTGTGTCATGTGCCCCAGCTCTCCTCCTGCACCCGCTTCCCTACTCCCCATGACCCAGGCACTCAGACCTGCCTAGGCCCAGCCCCAAAGACTTCTCTGACCTTCGCACACAGCCATTGTGAAGCTTTCTCAAGTCATCTAAGTACAGACTTAGTGGTCTGAGTGCCTCATAGTAAACCTCAGTGCCACTCATGGGTAAACAGCCCACAACTAGGACCTGAGCATGTGGGCCTTCTTTCTCCCATCTCAAGATCAGCAAGGGGGAATTCAATCCCAAAATATTCAACATCAAAAAATAACATGAGGAGGAATGAATAGGCAGTGCACAGATGATTTTTAGATCAGTAAAACTATTATGTAAGATACTATATTGGTGGCTGCATACCATTATGCATTTGTCAAAACCCATGGACTGTACAACACCAAGAGTGAACCCGAATGTTAACGATGAACTGGACATGATAATGTGTCAATGTAGGTTCATCAATTGTAACAAACGTACCACTCTGTGGGGGGAATGTTGATAATGGGGTAGGCTGGGAGCAGGGGAGCAAGAAGTATATGGGAACTCTGTACTTAGTGCTCAATTTTCCTGCAAAGCTACAACTGCTCTAAAAATAAAGTCTATTACAAAATAGTAGTAATAATATGGACCTTTACTTCAGCCTTGTAAAAGGAGGCAAACAGGAAATCCTAGCCTGAAATTACTACCACGTGGCATCTCTTTTTTGTCATATATATATATATAATATATATATATATATATATTTTTTTTTTTTTTTTTTTGGAGACGGCGTCTCACTAGGTTGGAGTGCAGGGGCGTGATCTCAGCTCACAGCAACCTATCAGGTTCAAGTGATCCTCCCACCTCAATCTCCTGAGTAGCTGGGACCACAGGCGTACACTACCATGCCTGGCTTATTTTTTGTATTTTTGGTGGAGACTGGGTTTCACCGTGTTGCCCAGGCTGGTCTCAAACTCCTGAGCTCAGGCAATCCACCTGCTTCACTTTCCCAAAGTACTGGGATTACAGGTGTGAGCCACTGTGTCTGGCCTTCATTCTTTTTTGACTCCAGCCCACCTGCTGTGGTTGTGGTTCTCCTGCCTTGACACCCTGCTTTCTCTCTGGGTCTCTTTCTCCTTCTCTGTCCCTCTGTCACTGTTTGTTCTAACTACAGGTCCACACACATAGGCACACCTCACTCTTAGTGGCAATAAGTCTTTTCTTAAATAAGTCAATCAAGCTTCACTATCTTTGCTGCTTTCCTCATTCCCCTCACCCCCATCAGTTCAACAGTGTACAGACAACCTGGGCAGGCCAGTGTGAAACCCTCCTTAAAATGTCAAGCTGGAAGTGCTGTCAATGCAATAAAGTGGCATTATAAGTGCAAATATAAATTTGAATTGCACACAGTATTAAATTGTGTGGTTTGAGAACAGTGCAATTTTAATAATATTAACACAGCTTCCCATTAAGCACAAATTTTGAAATAATGTAGCCACCACAAATAAACACTTGTAAAGATTATCTAACTTAAAGCTGACAGGATATATAAATTGTAAACTGAACTGAGACATCATCATAGCCTTCCTATATTGGCCTTTGAACAGACACCCACTGTTCTTCAGCATGGTTTCCCTTAAGCTATGGCAGATTTGAATTCCATAAGGAACACATTTTTAGGCCTATATCTTCTGATTAAATGAGCAGAGTAGTTATACTTTGATAATTTTGTTTCTACCATATAATTTAGGAATCAGAAATATGTAGATAATCACAACATACTATATTAATTGTGGCTTTAATATAGAATGTAATATTTCATTTTCTAAGTAAAGGGTCAAGTATTTTCCAAAGACAGATCAGGTAGCTATGTACAAAACAGTGCTTTTTTGGTTTATGTGGCCTTGAACTTAAACATCAGCTTGATGGTTAATGATGTGACTGCTACGTATGCAGATAGTAAAGAAAGTACTCTCTATTGATCAATAATATGTCCGATTTAATTGCCCTAGTATTGAATGAAAATCCCTAAAGAATTTTCACTTCCAGCAATGTTTTCTGACTTCCTCTTGGTGTCTAGACAATAATGATTTACTGAAATGTGTGGGGAGCAACATACAAAAAGGCCTTAAAAATATACAATATTTCTGATTATTGAGGTAGGGGAAGTAAGAAAAAACAAAGCAATATTTTGGATTAGTACTAAATATCGAGATCAAGCCATTCTGATGCAAATAGGATTTAATAATAAAAAGACCCCAATATAAAAAAGTTATATTTGATCAAGATGACAATGCCAGGGTGAGAAGTAAGAAGTTTATAAAATCAAAATGATTTTCTATAAAAATTTATAAGTAAAGTGCCAAATAATCTTTTAGAAAACAAAAAGATTCTTGAAAAAACAGATTCTTTTCCATACCAGGTACCATGTTTCTCTGAGTATTTGTGAGTGAGCTTATCAGTTTCAGTTTTCAGGTAGTCTGAGAACTCAGGGCTTAGGAGCCCTTGAAGCCAGATCTTTTCATAAATAGCTGAATCCTCTCATTTCACAACAGCCAAGAACAGTCAGCTTCTACTTGAATCCCTCCAGTTATCATCTTACTTTATTTGAGACAGCTTCATTTGAATTAACTTTCATCTATTGGTATTAACTCAATCTTTTAGGACAATAAAAGAACTGCATTAATTAATGCCGTGGTTTAAATGTATGCGTCCCCTCCAAGGTTCATATGTTGGAATGTAAACCCCAAGGTGCTGGTATTAAGAGGTAGGGACTTCAGGAGGTGATTAGGCCATGGGGGATCTGCATTCGTGAATGGGATAAATATCCTTATAAAACAGGCTTCAGAGAGCTGCTTGGTCCTTGCACCTCTTCCTTCTCTTCTACCACGTGAGAACATAGCATCTGTCACCTCCAGAAGAAGCAGCAACAGACATGGTCTTGGAAGCAGAGAGCAAGTCCTCACCAGACACCAAATCTGTCAGAACCTTAATCTTGGACTTCCCAGCCTCAAAAACTGTGAGAAGTAGGTTTCTGTTATTTATATATCACCCAGTCTCAAGTATTTTGCAATAGCAACAGGAATAGACTAAGACAATGAGTTTTGCACAATCTAACTTTTAAAACCTCCAGATAAGCACAGCATGAGTTTTATTTCAATGAATTAAAAGGACAAAGTAAGAAATTTCTCAATTAACTGACATTATTGAGTTCTGTATAACCTGAAAGATACATATTTAACATTTAGCCCATTTTCTAGGCTTGATAAGTAGAGTACGATACAGACAGTGAAGAGTATTGTGCCTCATTATACATATTCTCAAGAAAGTATAGACTTTTAGAAATATGAAAAGAGATGTAAGACATGGGAATTAATTATACTGATTCCAAAATATATTCTGGAAGTTGTAAATTCTTAACAAAAACCAAAATCAATCCTGTGTAAAAGATTGCATTGGGTTCTTATATTTGCATGCAGAAAAATTCTTAATATGAGGTTCTTATGCTTAAGACGAGGTTCTTATATTCATAAGAACACCACATATTCCACCATGAGTTATTACTAGATTAAAGGGGCAACAAGGAGTAAAGAAGTCTTCTACATCACTTTATGTTTTTATATACTACTACATTTACTACTTTCCAGACAAATGAGCCATTTTACAGTCATCTCAATGCCTTTCTGAAGAAAGGATCTACAACCCCACTTAGTTTTAATGGCCCCGAGCAAAATCATGAAGAAGGTAAACTTTGTATTTGACATTTCCCCTTTTCCCATAGTTGAGATTAGTTTTTTTTTAATTAGGAAATCAGAAAGAAGAATAAGGAAAGAAAGGCAGACCAATTAAAGAGTAATGGCAGGTACCTAGTGTGCCAGGACAAGCCAAGAGAAGGCAAGTTCTAGATGGATGACAGCAAGGTGTGAAATGGAGCATTGGAGGCCTACCAGGGTGAGTTCTCATGTGAAAAGCAAGAGTTCTACTTGTATCATTATTTGCTGAGGCTCCAGTATTCCCTCCCTCTTTAACACGTACTTGGCTGCTGAGATTGGAGGTAAGAATGAGAAGAGAGGAGCTATTTAAGTTTGTCTCTCCACAAAGGAAAAGTTTGGATGGGTGGGCATCGTGGGCACCCTCACCATGGCCAGGAATGTTAGGGGGTGTTCTGCAAGCTCTTTCACACACACCCACACTCCTGCAGCAATCTAATACGGTGCTGCAATCAAGGGGACACTGCTCAGGGGCGGAACATGTGTGATTCCTCTTCCCAACTTGCAAGACTCTACCAAGAGACTTCCACCATTCATGCTGGTCTCTAGCTGTATCTCTGTGAGCATTCACATCTCCTGCTCTGCTGAGTTCTTCCATTTGCTTCTTCAGACCCATTTTTCATCCTTTCCCACAGGTGCTGACCTTCACTATCTACCAGAAAAAAATTGAAGGAGTGATGTGGTTTGGCTGTGTTCCCACCCAAATCTCACCTTGAATTGTAATTATCCCCACATGTCAGGGGTGAGGCCAGGCAGAGATAATTGAATCATGGAGGCAGTTTCCCCCTTACTGTTCTACTAGTCAATAAGTCTCATGAGCTCTGATAGTTTGATAAAATGGGAGTTCCCCTGCACAAGTCCTCTTGCCTGCCACCATGTAAGACATGACTTTGCTCCTCCTCTGCCTTCCACCATGATTTTGAGGCCCCCCCAGCCATGTGGAATTGTGAGTCAATTAAATCTCTTTCCTTGATAAATTACTCAGTCTCAAGTATGTCTTTAGTAGCAGTGTGAGAACAGACTAATACAAGGAGAGGGAAGAAAGAGATTTGGGTATTTTTTTCCCCGATTCCTGCTTGCCAGTGTGCAATCTGTTGGTCTCCAACAATCCTTCTACTGAAGGCTTCTCCTCCCTTCAGACAGTCAGGTCTGGTTGTGGTCCCCACGCCTACCCCTTGCTATTTCAGGGTGGTCATGGCTCACCACTGTCACTAGCCCAGGGTACAGCACCATCTGTGTTGGTTTCCCTCAGCCCTGGCAACACCTGTGTAAATGATCTCTTTACTAAACTCTTCTCAGTACCCAGTTTGATTGAATCATCTGTTTCCTACAAGGAACCTGACTGATTCAGCCTCCAACCAGGAATGATCTATTCTTTTTTTTTTTTAACCTACCCAAATCCTATCTATCCTCTAAAGCTCAGCTCACATTTTCGTTCAAATCTCATCCTCATGCTTGTGCAACTACACTGACGTCTCCCATCTGATGTTCTCTAAGCTCGTACTCTACAGCTCCCAATTTGTCCTCTGTTTCAGGCCTCTTCTTCATCTCA
Source organism: Pan paniscus (assembly GCF_029289425.2). Lineage (NCBI taxonomy): Eukaryota > Metazoa > Chordata > Mammalia > Primates > Hominidae > Pan > Pan paniscus. Next base: position 102,388,621 of record NC_073262.2, read on the forward strand.
GCACCACCAGTACAGCTGATAACTTTTTTTGCTTATACCCTTACTGCTTGATCCTGTGTTGGCTCAATATTAGGCACTCAACAAAAGTCTTTCTTGAGCTGTAGCAGTCACTCCTTAGCGATCACACCTTGAAAAGAGGTGTGAGTGCACATTTATCTTAAGAGAGCATGTCACAGGATCACAGATAAGTCGACTAAGAAGAAACTAGGGAGATAATCTGGCCTAATCTCCCTATTGTGGTGATGAGAAAACTGAGGCTTGGAGAAATGACCTAAAGTCCAACATCGCATAGTCAGTGAGTGGCACATCTGGGGCTCAAAGCCAGAATATTTTTATTACATTCCTTGCTGCCTCTGATACCAGTTTTATGTATCTCAATATCTTCTTATCAAAAATCTACTTCTTCATATCTGAATCCTTAGTATAGCCCTTCCATTTCATAAACAGCATATATTTGTTCCTCCTGGTGAAATACAATTTTCCTGAGCCCCCCAGGGCTGTTAGTTATTCATGCATTATCCTTCACATATCATTTTAAAAATTAACCACCCAGACAAAGACTGGATTCTGTTCTTCCCTGCGTATCTGGGAAGGGGAGAACAGAGCCCTTTGGCTCTTTACTTCAGTATTCTCAGATAAATTCAGGCAAACACAAAGAGTATTCTGGCCATTGTCTGCTGCTTCACTCACAGCTACATGCTGAATAGAAAAGGGATCAACTACCCACATTTAAAATATTCATAATTACATACTCTGTCCTACAAGGAGCACCTGGCTGCCAGCAGATGCACAGAGAGAGCGGCACAGAGCCATAAGCTCTTACTCTGCTAAGGAATCCAGCCCTGTTAGAGGCTGAGCCCTGGTGTCCTGAATACTCAGACCAAATGCAAGCTCACAGTACATGTATACAGCACTGAAGGCAAGTTCCTTGTAATGCTTTTACTGGCTTATGTTAGGGATTCTGAGCATGCAATAATGAATTTTATTTCCTATTCTGATAGAGAATGACAGGCATGTGCATTCATGGATTAGCCACCTTAGTTTTGCAACATATGAATGTAAAAATTAGCAACTGATGACACCATTCCATTGTCACTACGAGTCAACTGTAAGACAATAGAGAACATGAAGCCAACGGAGTGCTACCTATGGCTCACGACATGACCCAGAACATCGCCATGTGGGTTTCAGACAATGAGTATTCTACCCCTTCCCATATCAGACACCATTTAGTGCCATACTTTTTATTACATTAAAGGAGGCTCCATATAAAAATGTCAGCAGTATCCAGTTGACTCATGGAATTGAGAACTGTGCATTAGCTGCTGATTTAAATTAATTTTGCTTCTTGAACCATAAAAAATAGTTCTTTGAACAAGAATTCATGATAAATACACTTGTGTAAAAGACCCTTAATCATAATTATTTTAAATGCATAAAACACAGTTTAAGACTCTCAGCCTCATTAATTTCTTATGGTATAAAAGAACAAAAGCAAATGGTAAATGGGAAAAGTATGTCATAATTTAAATGTATTATTCATGGTCATTTAGCTCATTAAGTAAAAGATTCTTTATAAATTCTAGGCAAAAGATCATTTCCATACCACCCAATGACAGCAAGCAATGTTATGATTTTCTTGTAGAGAACTGGTGTTGTATATAATTTAGATTTTAAGAGAATACTACCTACAATTAAAGCAGTAGAATTAGAATATACTAGTTCCCCCCTTATCCATGGGAGATATGTTCCAAGACTCCAGTGGATGCCTGAATCTTCTAATAGTACCAAGCTCTGTATACACTATGTTTTATCCTATATATACATACCCATGATAAAGTTTAATTTATAAATTAGATACAGTGAGAGATCAACAGCACTGGCTAATAATAAAACTGGACAATTATAATAATATGCCAGCATCACTACTCTTACACTTTGGGGCCATTATTAAGCAGAATAAGGGTTTCTTAAACACAAACACTGCGATACTGTGAGAGTCAATCTGATAACCAAGGTGTCTTCTAAGTGACTAATGAGCATGTGGCATAGACAGTGTGGATATGCTAGACAAAGGGATGATTCACATCTGGAGCAGGACAAAGCAGGATGGCAGTAGATTTTATCACACTACTTAGAGTAGCATACAACTTAAAACTTATAAATTGTTTATCTCTGGAACTTTCCATCTAATGTTTTTGAGCCACCATTGACTAACAGTAACCAAAACTTCGGAAAGCGAAATTGCAGATAAGGGAGACAACTGCTGTAATTGAAATCATCTTGTGACACGTTGGGCTTCCTCTTTCTGGGCACTTAACTCTAGTTTTCTCTGTCAGGGTCCCAAAGAGCAGGGGACACATTTCCAAGGTATGACATATAGTAGGGGTTAAGTAAATGTCAGTATGCTCTATATCTACACAGGAGCCCTAATCCTCCCCATGACCCCACACTCTGAATCATCGTGGGGTTTATCTCTCACCCTCTGAAGCACATGTGTCTTACTTACCAAGGCCTCCAATACATCTGCCCCTTCTTGGTCATCCAGTCTAATGAACACAATGCCATCAATATAGTGGATCAATGTGATGATGTTCAGGACATTCAGATGATTTGGGTCCCTTCAGATTATATTATCACAGAAAAGGAAGAGTTAACATAGCCTCAAGATAAGACCTTAAATGTATTCTGTCGTCTGTTCCATGTGAACGTAAACCACTTCCGCTCCTCCTTTCTGAGAAAGATGGGAAAGAGCACATTTGCCAGATCTGTAGCCACATGCCCTGTATTAATAATTAGCTGTGTTCATTGGCTGGGTAAGATACTACTCTGGCGCAGTAATTGCAAGTGGAGCTACTACCTGGTTGAGTTGGCAGAAGTCAACTGTTAACCTGTTTTGTTTGTTTGTGGTTTTCTTGTCCTTTTTGTTTGGCCAGAAACTGATTAATTTAATGGGGATATGATGAGGCTCACTACCCCTGTAAGGCTGGTATTAATTGCTGCCATTTCCCCTAGACAAAACATTGCCTTTTATTTATTATCTTGTTGTAATAGGGGTGGGGACAGTTTCAAATTCTTCCCCACTATGACAACTCTTCACTCTCAAGCCAAAGGATCAATGTGGAGGGTTTCACTAGCTATCAGCATATATATCCCAACTATACATATATGCATATACACAAACATACACTAAGAGTCTGGCCTAGGCTTGGACTCCATTTTATCCCCATTCTTAGGAGAGGGCCACAATAACCCTTTACCTCCCTAGGTATCAGTGCTACCTTGACCCTGTATCCAGAAGTACTTACAAGTGTCTGAGTACTACTCTTTCCCCATTGTAAGGTTACCTGAATAAATGGCCGTAGGTCCCTTTGGGGAAAATCTGTAGGAGTCATTGTCATATATATTTGCCATGATTTTGCAGGTCCTTCCTCCTGGAGATCTGGCATCTCCCTCAGTCAGTGGCATCCAGTCTGAGAAGTGGCTCATGTCCAGACACTGATAAGCGACTGTGACTCTTTAGAGGGACGCCTGCACTTAGCCTCCTTGATTTCTTTTGTATAGACTGAGTGATTCCCTTGATGACTGTCCATCTATCTTGCTATGTCCAATAAACCATCTCCATGGCTCTGTGTGGGTCACATCCCCCCCCAACTACTATTATGACATTGCTGTTCATTATGATAATTGCATTGCATCTCGCTTCTGATATTAAGCACCACCACCTGGCCTTTATGATTTCAGGATCCCATCGTCCCTGTTGTAGTGAGGGAGCCCAGTTCTCTAGCAGCAGGTCCCTGGCTTACAGAGAAAGCCTCCACTGAACTTCTCAGTGATGCTGGTCCCTGTCTGAGTGATGCATTACATATCACTTTAGTCAATAGAGTGTCCTCTGTCCTGTCCCTGGAATGTAGTCAGCTGGGAGTATTTGCAATGTTTTGTAATACATCCATTCTTGAATGTACTCATCCTTGGGGCCTTTTGGTCCTTTTCTACCATCTTCCACACAAAAGTTCTGGCTTTTCTATTTGTTGTGGGTCATAACCTTCTCCAGTCTTCCAAGAGCCATCCTAGCCGTGTGTTAGAAGGTGCAAATGCAACCAGCATTTTTGTCAGGGCATTAAATACTGTAGACTAGGACAGTGGTCCACTATCAATATGCTCTCCCTTACCCAACCTCATGCTCTGCCCTACAAATTCAGCATCTTCAGGATCCAGTCCCATATGCATTATGTGGCCAGGTGTCACAGCTGATTTATTATATTGTCCCTTTCCTCCCTTAGCAGGCTCCATCTTTCCCAGACAGATTATGTTGGAATTGACTCTATTTGTCTCATACTAGGCCAGGACGGGTGGTGGAGGTAATTCCTGAGGGGTACATGTTGTCTTACAAAGCACGGGCCTCTGCAGTTTTTAATGGTGGGGGCTTTAGGGGGTGGGCATGCTAGCCTTGAACATTTACCAGCTCAGAGAGTTCCAGGCAAAACGGGTTTTAAGGGGTTTTTTTTAGTGCACCCACCCAGGTATCCCCTTTCTAAGACTCCCAACCAGGGCATGGCCTTGACATGATAGACTTTCTGCATCTGAGACTTCAACCTTCTATGGAGCTTTGCCATCCTGAAAATTATGGCCTAGAACTGACCCTCAGGTTTTTCTGTCCTTGATCACAGAGATAAGAATCTCTTTATATGTTCCTAAAGAGTTCCTCTGACATTCACAGTATCTCTCAAATTACTGATTACTGACTCAAAGTCATTCACTGTCTTTCTCCAGGGCATGAGATTGCAGTCCACAACAGCCATTCAATTCCATCATCCTCATAAGTACCAGTCCTCTCAGAATCTAACAAACCCTGAGATATTTAAGTGCATTCCTTCTACTGCTATCCCATCCCTGTTCACCACTGATCAAGTCATAATAGTTTCAGTGCTATAGAATGCCAGGGATCTTCCATGTTTCACCTGACACCAGCAATAGTTTCCATATTGCCAGCTGGCCAGCAAGTAATGCAGCTCCAAAATCACATTCATTGTCTGCATTCTCCAACCACTCCTGCCACCAAACGCTTTGGTGATTAGATTCTAAGCCTGCAACCCCTGTTTTGGAGAACGTTTATTAGAGAATGCTCAGGAGTGATACATGTGAGGGAGTGAAGCCAGTAATATTAAGCAGAAGGAAAAGTTGAAAACAACGTTGTTGTAGCAGACTCAGCCAATCCCCCACAGACTTCTTGAGATGTCTTCAGATGTAACGGCCCATCAGAGTTGGCCCAAATTGAGGCAAGGAGGCTGGCCTTTGTTTCCTTACACTGACCAGTCATTTCCCTGGGAACTGATGAAAACTTGAGGGAAGCAACTCCGTTAAGGCCAGGAGCAATTTCCTGTGGGGACTCAGCTGCACAGTTTCAGTCTCCAACATTCCTGCAGCTTGGGAAATCAGTGGCTTAGATCTGAGTCAGTGACTCCAGTCTTCCTTTTTCTGCTCCAGATATCCACACTCATGTGCCTAGCTGCTGCTAATAATGGCAGCACTGAGTAATATCTACTCATTCTCCACTGTTCCCCCTCTTCCCACAACCTAGTTTAGAACATAAAGAAAGGAACTTAAGAAGGAAAAAAGAAAGAGAAAGCCAATGAAATGAGTACCTCTTGAGGACCTTATAGGTACCAGGCTCGGTACTAATCTCTTACATATGTTTCTTCATTTGTCCCTCACAACCACTCAATGAAATAAGGATCATGTCTAGTTTATAAAGAAACCGGGGCTCAGAGCAGGCTGGTACAGTAGCAGGATCTCCTTTTTTTTTTGAGACAGAGTCTCGCTCTGTTGCCCAGGCTGGAGTGCAGTGGCGCAATCTCAGCTCACTGCAAGCTCCACCTCCCAGGTTCACGCCATTCTCCTGCCTCAGCCTCCTGAGTAGCTGGGACTACAGGCGCCCGCCACCATGCCTGGCTAATTTTTGTATTTTTAGTAGAGATGGGGTTTCACCTTGTTAGCCAGGATGGTCTCACTCTCCTGACTTCGTAATCCACCCACCTTGGCCAGGATCTCCTTTAAAGTGGCCATGGCCTCTTGGAATCCTGAGATAAGATAGGAAAGCCAGAAACTGATATTGCCCAAAGAACCTTAGGTTTCAGGGTCATATCTGTCATATAATGAGAACAAGGGAACAGATGTCTGACATCTAGCTCCAACAAGAACAATTCAGCTAAGGCTTACATACATCCCCAAAACAACACCTCACAACATCCATCTCAGTTTTAATCGCACTACTTTAATGCACTCATGTTGCCAATTAATCATTCTAACAGCTTATGTCCCATGAAAAATGGCAGAGATGCTGCCTTTTATCCAATGGCATATCCAGTCCAGCACTGAAAGTGGCCTGCACAAGTATGGGATTTAACTAAACATCTTGGCATTAAAGGTACCACTCGGGTCCTCCTCTGCATCTCACATTACCAAAACTGCACACAACCCCTAAGTCAACTGTGCAAGGGAAGGTTGGCAGATGAAAGCAAAATATGCTAAAACTAAAGGTGTGGTAGACACTCTGTAGATAGAGGGTGGACCCCACCCAAACTGGGGTTCAGATATTAAGACTGATGATTCCACACACAACACTAAAAAGGTACAGGAAAGTTTGTTAATCACTGTATTAGTATACTCCAGAGAAACAGAATGAATAGGATGTGTGTGTATGATTACATATTCCCTATATATACACACACACATATATGTGTCTATGTATATGTATGTATAGACACATATACATGTGTAATATATGTGTACGTATATATATATACATACACACACACACACAGATGTGTGTATATGTGTGTGTGTGTGTGTGTGTGTGTGTGTGTATTGAGGCCAGGTACAGTGGCTCACCCCTGTAATCCCAGCACTTTGGGAGGCCGAGGCAGGTGGATCACCAGAGGTCAGGAGTTCGAGACTAGCCTGGCCAACATGGTGAAACCCTGTCTCCACTAAAAATACAAAAATTAGCCAGGTGCAGTGGCATGCGCCTGTAATCCCAGCTATGTGGGAGGCTGAGGCAGGAGAATCTCTTGAACCTGGGAGGCGGAGATTGTAGCAAGCCAAGATCGCGTTGCTGTACTCCAGCCTGGGTGACAGAGCAAGACTCTGTCTCCAAAAAAAAAAAAAAAAAAGAAAGAAAGAAAGAAAAGAAATTAGCTTGCAGAATTGTGGAAGCTAGAAAATCCAAACTCTGCAGGGTCAACCAGTAGGCTGGAGACCCAGTGAAGAGTTGATGCTGCAGCTCAAATCTGAAAGTGGTTTGTTAGCAGAATTTTCTTTTCTCTAAGGGAAGTCAGTCTTTTTCTATTAAAGTCTTCAACTGACTGGATGAGGCCCACGCAAACTATGGAGGGTCCTCTGCTTTACTTAAAGTTGGCCGATGTAAATATTAATCTCATCATAAGAATACCTTCACAGAAACAATTAGAAGAATGTTTGACCAAATATCTGGATATTATGGCCAAGCCGACACATAAAATTAACCATCACATTCACATAATGAGGCTTTCTGTGGGGAAAAGGGTGACTCTAAAGCACACCCAAAAATGGTTTGAGAGAGCTTGGGAAAGAGGCTGCTTAGGGATTTTTGGCTGACAAGGGGGTGGAACGTTCCCACTCAGGGCAGAGGTTCATGTGGCCTGAACCTCCCTCCAGCGCCAAAGGAGGGAGCATGCAGGCTTTCTTATCCTGCATGTCTAAATGTGGGGCACAAGGGCAAGAAGAAGGGGTGCAGCTTAAAAGATATCAAAAAATAGAATCAGGCTCTGTTTCAAAAGAAAATGTAGATTTCACTCCATTTAATGAATTAAAAAATATAACGATAGAAGTAGAGAACCAAGAGGAAGAAACATTAACCAAAGTAGGTTTGACCACAGACACCTGCCACTTAAACAGGCGGTCCAAAACATTCAATCTGTAATCCAAAACAGGAAGTCTGGTCCCAGTTGAAGCTATCACCATACACAAAGAATAATAATTTAGGAGATCACAACCAGCAAGCAAAATGTGGCCAGCTGATACATATTTAGGTCTGGAGAGGAACTAGGCATTATCTCACTAACACCTCAATGATTCTTGTTCTCTCCCTCCTGAAAGCACGTTTGAAGGAGCAAACACCTAAAAGCCAGTATATTTCTAGGTACTGAGGAATAAAAAACTGGGAACATGGTAGAAACACAGAAAAATGGTGACAATCTCTACTCAGTGGGATTACGCAGAAATCCCTGAAGTCATCTATTTTGCAGAGAACACATTCCTTAAGGTAAAATACAAATGCTGAAATTCAGTGCCCACCATTCCAAGGGTCTAAGGGCACCTGCGAGCACTTTCGGCCCCTTTAAGCCATTAGGAGACTTTAATTCCTCCTTCTAGGGAGCCAGCAGGGTGGTGAGCTCAACAAGTCTATAAATTAAGCCATGAGTCCTATTTTCCCAGCAAAGCAAGTTTAGAATGTACCATATAATTCTGCAGACTTGACATACCTCCATTAAAGGGTATGCCCACTGAGTGTGGGATTACAAAAAGAAATTACAGATTTTCTAATAAATGCCTCAAACTGCCAAGAGAATGTGGTTCTCAGGATATTTTTTCCCTTTGTGGCTGAAAATAAACATGTTCATTGCTTTATAGTTTCCTGAAATGATGACATTCTAGTATAATTGCAAATTCTTGTGACAGGCAAAGGATATTTACTGACTGTAATGCTCTATAAAGCGCATGAGTAATAAATAGCTCAGGGAAGCCTTTCTCAGTAGACATGAGTACCAAATAAGTAATCACAAGAACTTTCTTGGTAAGGAGGAACACTCAGTCGTATCTTTTTCCATCAGATTATAATTGATAGATTTGCTCGGTCTTAAAATGTACCTCTCCAAGTTCTGAAATGCAAAAATTGGAGGTAAAATAAAGGCTTAAAAGTCCTGTTTTCCTTATTATGTAAGTAAAGAGAAATCCAAATGAAATATCCACTACTATATTCAAACTATACACAGACAATATTTCCTATAAATTGGCTCTATCCGCTGGGCAAAAGACTATTGATATTTGCTCAAGCAAAATTTTAATTAGAACTATAAAGTTGAAGTGAAACATATTCTAGAAGAGTTATTCACTGTACCAAGGAAGCTAAACTTCCCAAATTTACTGGACCAATTGTGTAAGTGTCCTTGCCAGTTACCTAGACCTGACAATTACTTCATACAGAAGATCAGCACACAAACTAATCAGGACACAAACAAGTTATCTCAAGAGCAAATGGGGAAACAGAAAGCAAAATGGAAGACTGAAAATAGGAGAGGATTCTGGGAACACAGTGACCTGAATGCAGCTCCCCCTCCACCTTCCACATGTGCACTCATGATTTCAATCCATCTGCCTCTCTTGAACCAAAGGGCTCCCCTACACTCTTAGAGGAGAGAACCCCTGCAAAAAAGCGATGTGCCTCCAGGGATTGCACCAATCTTGGAGAGCAATGTCAGGGGTTCTGGAGCAAGGACACAAGGACAATCAAACCTGGAAAACCATGGCCCAGTGTGGTTTGTGTACCCCAGGTAGGGGCAGGGAACTGTGGTGATAAGGGTGACATCAGCCTCCAGCAAATGTGCTTGAGATGGAGATGGTGACGTCAGTCCTAAGTGTATGGGGTTGTCCTCACTCCTAAGAGGAGCTCAACAGCCAGACTGTATCCTCCTTGACTCTGAAAGAACAAACATGCAAGACAACTGAGGGCTTCTTCCAGGGGGCTCAGCAGAGGACCACAGCCTGCAAAATGAGACACTTTGCTTTCACTACCTGCAAAAGTACCACCTCTTATCACGTGCCGACAGCTAGCCCTGATGAAATAAAAAGCAAGAAACATAGCAATCCATGGAGTTCCCTGGAGAATAGACTGTGGTTAAGATTGGTGTGCAGGAGGTGCTCTCCGGAGTGCCTGTCGAGTGAAGGAAGCGGGACTGGACAGAGAAACTGAACTAGGATGCAGCCACAGCAAAGACCTTATCCAGCTCTACAGGGACCTCTGGAGCCTGGATGGCCCACCTCGCTAGGATAGGGCAGGGGGCTGCTGGGCCCTTATATCCCTGAGTCCACCATTAGATGCTGCCTTCCTCACAGAAGAAATTGACCAAGGGCAAATCCTGAGGAGGGACTCTGTTAAGAGCTGTGTTCTGCCAGCACTCCCAGCAGACTGTGGAATGACTCCTGCTGATGGGAATCTGGCAGCACCCCACACCTCAGTCCACTCTTAGGCCATTCACCCCCATGTGCTTCATGTAACAAGTTCTGGGATCAGTTTCTTCAGGATTCTCACTGGTCTCTTCCTGAAAAAAAATTAAAGATGAAAACTAGAGGGATGAATTGCCATGCTTCTCTTCCTGCTTCTGCAGCTGGTCTCAAAACCAGCCCATCTCTTCCTCTATTACCTAATCCAGGTTCCCTATGTCCCTAGGTAGCACTTCCGCTGATCTAGACAGCTTGGCAAAGTAGCGCACACCCTCATTTTTGGGGTTCTGAGCCCTAGCTTAGGGCATGGCTGCTGCACTTGTCTATTTGATATCACAAGCGGGCAGGGGAATACCAAGAGATGCCACAGCAAATTGTCTTGTTGCCAAATACATTCTCCACTGTCACCATTAAGTACCAGCTCCTCTGCCCTTTCCTGGTGTGACCAGGATCAAATGTGCCTGCCAGAAGAGTCACTTCTTTCTGTGCCTGCTGTTCTCTTGTGTCCCCTCATGGAAGTGCTCTTCCTCTAGGGAACCAAGGTGTCTAACCAATACTGCCTAGAATTATAGAGACAGGAAGCACACAATCTCTGCCACAATGTACTCTATTCACATGCCCATTGTGCCAGCACCGAGTGACTGATGTCAGAGGCTGGTTGATGACTTTCTCCTTCCACACAGATGTTCATATGATATTCAAGGCTCTCTTACTTCACGTCCGCTCCCACAGGTCCATCATGTCTCTTACTCAGACCTCCTTGTCTTTGGTTATCCAGTATTTCTCCCTCCAGGCATTTGACCAAACAGCCAGGATATAAACCATTACCTATATGTACATATTTATTCTTCTCTAAGGCGAAATTCTCAAGCATAGAATATGCTACCACCAAAATATGAAGCAGCTCCTCAGGCTCTGTGCTTCCTTCCTACTGACAGGAGGTATATGATGTAATAACATTTCCTTTACCTTGGAGGTCATCTTCCAGACCACAGAAGCCCTATAAAACTTACTAATTTAATGGGCTCCTGAATCATCTATAGGCATTATTTCCACTTTCTGGAGCCTTGAACCTACTTGGTGCTTCTCTTTCATCCAATCCAATTAGCACAATGTCATAATAGATTGACACAATAGACCAGTAAGATATTCTGTAGAATATCTAGGCAGTTCATATCTCTTTAGAACTACAGAATGGCAGGGGGTGGGAAAGTTAATATAGCCCTAGGGAAAAACCATACATTCTCTTGTTCACTCCAGAGCATGTGAGCTATGTCTGATTCTCTTTCCTGTGGAAGGAGATAGAATAGAATACATATTTGGCAGACAAAATGTCACATACCATGTTTGTGAGGTATTTTTTTTTTCTTGTTTTTTGTTTGTTTGTTTGTTTTGAGAAGGAGTCTCACTCTGTCGCTCAGGCTAGCATGCAGTGGCGCCATCTCAGCTCACTGCAAGCTCCACCTCCCAGGTTCACACCATTCTCCTGCCTCAGCCTCCCGAGTAGCTGGGACTACAGGTGCCCGCCACCACACCCGGCTAATTTCTTTTTTGTATTTTTAGTAGAGACGGGGTTCCACCATGTTAGCCAGGATGGTCTCGATCTCCTGACCTCATGATCCTGCTGCCTCAGCCTCCCAAAGTGCTGGAATTACAGGCATGAGCCACTGCGCCAGGCCTTTGTGAGGTGTCATTAATTTGCTCTACCAAAGACAGCACAACTGGCACAAGAGCTACAACTGGGGCCACTATTTGTGAATTTGTGATAGTTCACTCTCATGCTCCAGGATCCATTTGGATTTTTCAGGAGGCTGACTATTGAATTAGAGATATGATTTCTTTACTTCTTCAATGTCTGTCACACTTGGGCAAAATGGTATTTTTAATCAACTTTACTGAGGAATAATTTACATACAATAAAATGCACTCATTTTGAGTGCATAGTTTGATGACTTTTTGACAAACGTATGAATCAATGTAATCAGTACCACCGCAATCAAAATATAGAACATTTCCATCACCCCACTATGTTCTTTTGTGACCCTTTTCAATTTACTATTTTGATTGAGGGGGAAAGTTTCAAAGGATTCCACATAGCTTCTCTACTGGGAAGGTTCTTAACCTACAGTCCTGAGATTCAATGTGGGAGTTCTACTAACTGGCAGTTATGTCCACTGCAATAATATACTGAGGGACTAGAGAGATGCTCACCCAGTGGGTTTGTGGGACTAGTGGACCTGAACCAGAACTCTTCCATTTCTCACCTGGTCTCCACGTATCCTCCTAAGAGGGGGCCATGTTAAAACAGCAAGTTTCAATCTCAGTTTCTAGCTCATTACTTCTATTCAATAGTCTTCAAAATGTCTGGGACTTCCTCTTCCATCATTGTTTCATAACTGTATACTATAGTCATTCACGATTTTGCAGGGTCCTTCATCCTTCAGATCCAGCCACTCCTTCAGTTAGTGGCTTCCATGTCTAAAAACTTGGTTCTATAAATTAAACAAAGGACTATGATTTTTTGGGGGTGGTCATCCTTAACATATTGTCAACCATTCTTGACTTCTTTTGATTGTATAAAATAAGCAACCCTCTTGCTGACTGCCCATCTCTACAGATTTCTGTAGGTTTGGCACTCTTGGATATCACTTTGACTTGCTACTCATGATGATAATGGTGCCTGCTCTGCATTCTATCATACAGGGCCATCGGGGAGCCTGGTTCTGAAGCAGCATTGCCTACTGTCAGCCCTAGACAATAGAAGACGCCACTAAGCTTTACTGCAAGGCCATGGCCTGTTACCAGTACTTTTCTCATTATACAATAAACAAGTATTCTCCAAGCCCACATAACATAGTTGGCTGGTGAGTTTTCTGGCCCTATGTAGAATATCTACTTTAGTATGCCTACATCTCTGAGTCTTTTTTGTTGTTGTTAAAGCCAGTCAAATTTAGCAGTGGGGGGTTGTATACCTACTCTAATGACACCAATGTTAATAAGTTCTCGTATACATCTTTGGGTCTTTTGATCCACCCTTCAATTATTGGCCATCATAATTCTAATATTTCAATGTTACATGGTATGGGCCATCATTATCTCCAAGCTTCCTAGAGCTTAGGTATTAGCACCATCTTCTGGGACCCTGTCAGGGTTTTAAATCCTTTATATCAGAACAGTGCTCATATCAATAAATTCTCCCTTATCCAGATTTATGTTCCACCTTCATCACACCAGCACTTTCAGGCTCCTGTCCCATACAGCCTCTCCTGGCTCCTGCCTACCCATGTTAGGTGGGTCCAGCAGCACCTTCAGGACACAATTCTCCTCCTCCCTCAGCAAGCCCAGCACTTCTCTAGACACATTACATTGTTCATCATGTGAGTTACTGGTCTAAAGCCATGCAGCCAGGTGTGGTACCTTCTGAGTGGGGTCTTTCTGTGCTGAAAAAAAAAAACAAAAAGGATTTTGTATCATGTTCAACCATGCTACAATGCTAGCTTTTGATGGGGAGGAGTGATCCCAGAGACTTCAGAGGAATTTGGGGATTCAAGATTCAAGATGATAAGTGCATCATTCCACATGTCCCTATTTCAAGTCTCAGGTTCCCATTCCCAAATGAGGCCCTAACCTCAGGGTAGCCAACCTCTTAGGGTTGAAAATTTAATCTTCCTTCATGGCTCACTACCCTTATAATTAAGTTTGGGACCTGAACCTCAGCTTTTTCTACCCTCCATTTACAGGAGATGAAAGAGTCTTTATATGCTACCAAGTAGGACTTCTTGGTGATTATCCCCAAACTTGTCTCGCTCCAATGTATTAAAGACTCCCAGCAACAGCAATCTGATTCCAAAGTCCTTGTAATTACTACACTCAAATGCCTGAGATACTCCTCCAGCAGGGCATTCTGGTCTACCTATGTGTAATCCCTCCTCAGCACCAGGTAAAGATTAGGAATTGCACCAAGACTGTATGCCAGGGGCTCTCAGTGCTCTATCTCACACCAATGATGGGGGTCCTTGCTGCCAACCTGTGCCATGGGATTCAGCTCTAAAATCCCTGTTGTAGATCGTGTTCCTTGGAAAACAGACTCTGAGGCTCTGAGATTTGCATGCCAGAGGTTTATTGGGGAGGACTCTCAAAAACAATACCTGTCGGGGTGCGGGAAGCAGGATTGGGCAGAGGGAGAACTTTCAGTGCCATGTATTTGCTATGAAGGCCTCAGTCATCTCACTGGGAGCTGTTGGAGCTGGGACTCTCCCTCAGACTTGCCCCAATTGAGGCGGGACTTTGTACCATACATCAGCCAGTCATTGATGTGGGCTCTCCCCAGGGAGGAAGTGTGGCCTGGGTAAGGCAACTCTCCGGCTGGCGACAGTTCCTGGGGAGAAACTCATCTGTGAGTTATCAGCAACTAACTCTTCCAGGAGTTGGGGAAACAGGGGCTTCTAGAAAAGTGGCCTAAGGATAGCCTACAGCATTCAAGACTCCATCAAAGTGGGATTTGTAGACTGAGAACACTTAAAACACACAGAACACATGCCCAGTTAACTCAAATTGCTGGGGAAGTTTGAGATTCATTTGAACAAAAATAGTAAGAGTATTTAATTCTATTCCCCTGAAACTAAAAATTAGGATTTCCCAACTATATAATGAAGTTAACAAGGTTTGTTGCTCACCCCGTTTGCTCTTTCATCTTCCCTAACTTGAGTTATCTGTTCTGCTTTATTGACTGTTTGGTTAGACATATTCTTGAGTGTTTTCATGATCTCATACATGGGGGATATGAAATGTCATATATCATCATATACCTTTCTTTCTGTCAGGGTCTCTAAACTCTTCCAAATTCCTTTTTTTTTTTTTTTTTTTTTGAGACAGAATCTCACTCTGTCGCCCAGGCCAGAGTGCAGTGGTGCGATCTCAGCTCACTGTGAGCTCCACCTCCCAGGTTCACGCCATTCTCCTGCCTCAGCCTCTCCGAGTAGCTGGGACTACAGGTGCCCGCCACCACTCCCAGCTAATTTTTTGTATTTTTTGTAGAGACGGGGTTTCACCATGGTCTCGATCTCCTGACCTCATGATCCTCCTGCCTCGGCCTCCCAAAGTTCTGGGATTACAAGCGTGAGCCACCGCGCCCGGCCAACTCTTCCAAATTCTTAAGTTGTAGTCCTTTTTACTTGTAACCTGTAGATATTATTTCAAAATACATTTTTATTAAGTTTTAGTTATTATTGGCAGCAATTCACATGATTGAATTTTTTTGTCTTTTAGAGACAGGGTCTCTGTTGCCCAGGTTAGTCTCAAACTCCAGAGCTCAAGTGATCCTCTCACCTCAGCCTCCCAAGTACAGGTCCTCCCTGAGGCTACAGGTGTGCACCACCATGCCTGGCTCACTTGACTGAGTTTAATGTTGTTTAGTCACCAACAGAACAATGATGTCCTAAACCAGTGGTCCCCAAATTTTTGGCACCTGGGACCAGTTTCGTGGAAGACAATTTTTCCATGGATGGCAGATGGCAGGGGGGATGGTTTCAGGATGAAACTGTTAGTTAGATTCTCATAGGAGCACACAGCCTATATCCCCTACATGTGCAGTTCACAATAGAGTTCGTGCTCCTATTAGAACCTAATGCTGCCGCTGCTCTAACAGAAAGTGGAGCTCAGGCGGTAATGCTCGGCTTGCCCTCCTGCTGCTCACCTCCTGCTGTGCGGCCCAGTTCCTAACAGGCCACGGACCAGTACCTGTCTGTGGTCTGGCAATTGAGGACCCCCGTCCTAAACAACTTTGTGTTCACCCTGATTGTGGAGTTGTGTAGTGACCACAGGCATGAACACTGTCTGGGCTACCTCCAGCCCTGTTTATATATATATATATATATATATATACATACATACACACACATAATGGGGACTTCAGAACTTTAAAAAGGGGTGTCACTTAGCCCAGGTTGCCACATCATTTGACTGAGGTTTACATTTCTTTGGCTTTTAAGGTATTTGCATGTTTTTCCTGCCTAGCCCTTACTAAAAACCTTTGAACTTGATCGAATTCCACTTTCTTTTCATATTTTTTCTTATTTAGGAGTGACACAATTACTTCAGATATTAAAATGATGTCTAACTGGATTCTGAGTATCACACAAGACTGAGTCCACTGTTACAACTTCTAAATGGTCCTTCCTATGACACCTATTTAACATACATTTACCATATTTCATCAAATTTACAGTACATATTTTTTCATATTTTAATGTCTTGAGATCAGGGTGAGTCTTCAAATTGCTGTTAGCCGGCGGTCAGTGTTGAAACACTAGCACTGCCTGCACATTGTATTAATTTTCTATGGCAACTTGCTGTGACAAGTTGCTACCAACATAATGCCTGGAACCACACAAATTTGTTATCTTACAATTCTGGGATTCAAAAGTCTGAAGTGGGTATCACTGGGTGAAAATCAAGGTGTCACCTGGGCTCCATTCCTCTATGGTTCTAGGGGAGTTCTAGGGAAGAATCTGTTTCCTTGCCTTTTTCAGCTTTTAGAGGCTGCCCTCTTTCCCTGGCTTATGGCCTCTGCTAGCTTCAAAGTCGGCAGCAGCATCTGGATTCTTCTCACATTGCATCACTCTGACCTCCTTTACTGTCTCCCTCTTCTGCATTTAAGGACCTTGTGATTCCTTTGGCCCACTCAGATATCAAGGATAATCTTAATATTTTAAGGTTGGCCGATTGGCAACCTTAATTTTCTTTCCTTTTTTTTTTTTTTGAGATAGAATCTCGCTCTGTCACCCAGGCTGGAGTGCAAATGGCATGATCTTGGCTCACTGCAACCTTCACCTTCCAGGTTAAAGCGATTCTCCTGACTCAGCTTCCTGAGTAGCTGGGATAACAGGCGCACACCACCATGCCCAGCTAATTTCTTGTATTTTTAGTAGAGATGGGGTTTCACCATGATGGCCAGGCTGGTCTCGAACTCCTGGGCTCAAGTTATCCACTTGCCTTGACCTCCCAAAATGCTGGGATTACAGGCATGAGCCACCACTCCAAGCCTTGGCAACCTTAATTTTCTATCCCACGTAGCCTAATATATTCACAGGTTCTCGGGATTAAGACATTGAGACTTTTTGGGGAGGGACAATATTCTACCTACCACATACATGCAATATAAAAACTTGCAGAACTCGTGTCAGAGGTTTGAAAGAAAATCTCAGAGACAAGAGAGAAGCATTCTTTGAAAATATTCTACATTGCCACAGCTCTTTGTGTCACAGACGATGACATTATATGGGGGAAAAAAATACAAATGTCAACTATATGACTTGCAATATTTTGACTGTAATTCTAGAGTCCATGGCATCTTAGATTGAAGGAAACAGAGTATAAATTCACAGATAGTCAATTTTAATATTTTATATTTAAGTAAAAATATAAAATACATAAATGTATATGAACACGTACTTTTCCGAGGACATAATTTTGTTCTGCATCCCTGTGGTGATGGTGTCATTAGCACTAAATGCAAAATTGGAATTGTAAGCACTGCAGATTTGTATTCCATGCAGAAACCGGATTTCTGCATTTAAAATAATAACCAAAACATGAAAAGGCAATGTGAATATGAGCTTGCAGATAAGGCTTATAAGAGTAGAATTAAGGGCTAAGATGCTATAAGAAAAAGAACATAAACAATATTAGAAGATGAAAGCTTATTTTTCTTTCACAAAGTAGTGCTTAAGTGAGCAGTCCTGATAAAGATGCCGTTTTTTCCATATGGCTATTCAGGGACCAGGTCCTTTCTATCTTGTTGGTCTGCCCTCCCCAAAGGCATCTGTGCCCTTGGCATGAAGCAGGGGCTGGCATATCTGCATTCTAGCTGAAAGAGAGGGAAGAAGACAAATTCTAGGGGAATATTTTTTAGTAGATATTTTAGCACAGCATATTCTATGATCACAGTAGAATAAAATTAAAAGTAAATAATAAAAGGGTCGCCAAAATGATCTCAACAACTTGGAAATTTAAAAGCACTCTCTTAAATAAGCCTGAAGTAAATCCTGAGAATAAAATAGAAAGAGAAATTAGGAACTGTTTGGATAATAAATCCTATAAGATATAGCAAGATCTTTGCAGAGAAAAATTTATTGTTTGCTATTACAAAAAAAGGGCTAAAAATTAAAGAATTAAATATTCCCTCTTTAAAATTAGGATAATAAACACAAAATAAACTTAAAGAAACTAGGAAGAATTAATAATAATAAAAGGTGAAATTAATAAAATAGACCCCCAAGTCTGAAAGAATAAACAAATTATAAACAGTTCCTCCTTTGAAAAGATTATAAAATGATGTTTAAAAAAAAAAGACTCACAAGCCTGATTAAAGATAAAGGAGAGATCCTAAAAATAAGAGCAATAGGATGTATAACAGATACAGACAGAGAAGAGATTAAAAATTATGAGAATTCTATGTGTAACTCTATGGAAAACAAATTTGAAAATCTAGAATAAATGGATAATTTCATAGCTGAATATAAGTCACCAAAATTACCCAAATGAAAACTTGAATATGGAAATTACCATAGAAGAAAGCTATCATTACGAAAAAAAAAAAAAGAAGTCACTAGGGCAATTTTATCCAATCTTCAAACTGTTATGGTTGTAAACTTACTTAAATTATTCCAGACTCTAGAAAAAAAGTGAAAGTTCTTGAATTTATTTTATATTACAGCAATTACACCAAAACCTATGAAAGATGGTAACACAAAAATGAAAAAACAAGCCACAGATTAATCTTACAGTGAATATACTACAAATACTAAGCAAAACATCAGCAAAATCCCAAAGGAGTAATATGATATAACCAAGAGTAGTTTATTTCGGGAATGCAAGACGGTTTAATGGTAACAAATACATCAACATAATCCCTTACATCAATACATTAAGGGAGAAGAATTATTGAAAATGTTAATAAATGCCAAGATGTTATTTGATATAATTCAGTAGTCATCTCTATTTTAAAAACTTTAAAAATAATAGTAACAGAAGAACACAACTTATAACACAGAATATTTATGAAAAAGCAAGCACATATATTTTCCTAAATGGTAAACCATCACAACCATCTTAATTAAAATTAGGAACTTAGCAAGTAGGCCCAGTATCTTCATTACTATTTAATATTATCTCTGATTTTTGGAGAAAATTAAATAGCTTGCATAAGAATTGGAAATGAAGATACAAAATTACTTCTTTTCATTGGTAACATGAATCCATGCCCAGGAAGCCCACAAGAAATTCAAGTTTAAAAAATAAAAACCTTTAGAATAAATAAAATTGACAAGGTAGCTGGATATAAGATAAATATCTAAATATCAATATATTTTCTGCACAGAAGTACTTAGAGATAGAAAACAGGAAAATATTATATTTACAGTAGCAACAAATAAAATACTTGGAATAAAGTTTCCAAGAAAGATACAGGACCTACATAAAGAGGATGGTAACTCTACTGAAGACATAAAATAAGGTCTGGCAAGTGGAAGGATATACCAGGTTGTTGGCTGGAATACTTAATTTTATTTAAAAATATCAGTTATATAAATGTAATGTCATTTTGATTAGAATTTTGATAAGGTTTTTGCTTTTATGAAAGCAACGAGGGTGGGAAGAGAAAGAATTAGATAATTTTATACTAAAACACTTTTGAAAGACTATGTAAAAAATTAAAATTCCTATATAGCATAAGACACTTGAAAGGCGAAAGAGACACAGTGGCTATAAGAAAAAAAAATGCGGCTGGGCGCGGTGACTCATGCCTGTAATCCCAGCACTTTGGAAGGTCAAGGTGGGCAGATCACCTGAGGTCGGGAGTTCGAGAACAGCCTGGCCAACATGGTGAAACCCTGTGTCTACTGAAAATACAAAAATTAGCTGGGCATAGTGGTGTGTGCCTATAGTCCCAGCTACTCGGGAGGCTGAGGCAGGAGAATCGCTTGAACCTGGGAGGCGGAGGTTGCAGTGAGCCAAGATCGTGCCACTGCACTCCAGCTTGGGTGACAGAGCGAGACTCTGTCTCAAAAAAAAAAAAAAAGTGTCAGAGTTGATATACAAAGGGGTATCTTTGTAATATACAAACAGATCTCACAATTTGATAAGAAAAGGATAAAAATCAAATAAAAATCAAATAAATGCCTATTCAAATATATGAATAGGCAATTCTTAAATAAATACATTTTTTTGACAAACATATTCTTTAAACATATCCACATTGTCAACCAGCAAATTCACTAATAGTTAGGAAACTGCAAATTAAAGTAACAATGAAATTTTACTTTACACTTAATTGAGTGGCAAAAATTAGAGAATCATATTTAATTCCTACTGCTGGCAGACACATGGGATAAAGATACAAATACTGCTAGGTATAAATTTGATGTGTTACAGCTCTTTCAAAAGGTAATTTCAATTTCTGTGAAAATTTAAAATATATAATATACTCTTTAACGCTGCAATCTCAACTTCTTAAAACCTATCCCAGAGACATAAAAACACCACTGGCAAGTGTGGGCATAGGTATTGTGATATTTATTAAAGCATTATTCATAGAACAAAAAATGGAAGCAAAGTGATTAAATTACGACCCATTTACAACATGAAACATTAAGAAGCCATTAAAAGGAATAAACAGGAACTATTACGTATCAGTTAATTCAGAACTATTTCCATGAAATCCTGCTTATAAAAATTCTGCTTTATTTTTGTACATGCATATATAGGTCTGTATATAATTGTATGAAAATAGAGGAAAAAATTTAAAAGATATCATTTGTCAACATGGGTCACTGAGAGGGGGAAGAAAAGGGAGAAAAAAGAGATCTGGGAACCCAGCAAAAAGAGAAAGGAAAAAGTAACATTTTACTTGAAGAATGTGTAATATAATCAAATTATACATTTAAGTAAAGTTATAAACCTGTATGTGTGTATACAGTTTTTTAAAAATAGAAAAATTTTAACGTCAACTATTAGATTATGATTTAAAAAGCACGCAACTGAATTAAGACCCAGGGGAAAGACAACATCATAAAGCACTACAATTTAGTCACTATGGTAACTTGCAAAGTATTTTTGCAAAGCTGTTCTCACAGCTCCCACACGTACAATCAAAACAAATATGCTAAACACTAAAATTTAAAGAGAATTGGTCATTTTATGTGTTGTATTAACACATTTAATAGTGTCATTGTACATAATATAAAATTTATGTTAAATCCATATAATGTTATGCAGTCAAGGCCATCTATTTTTGTTTACTTTGATAACTGTGTTTCCAAAGGACTAATAGTATAAAGAAAAATTTTTGATGGTGCAGTACAAAGTGATGAGAGAGACTACAAGCAAATATAATGTGCCCCATTCAAATATATATATATGCATATGTGTATATACCTATTTGTATATACTACCGCTATAGTATATACATTTGTATACAGTATCACCTTTTATAAATTATTTACATGAGCTAATTTCCATAACAGTACTAAAAGAATTAGCTACGTTACCCCCTTCAGAAGAAAATAATATGTAAATAAATAATATAGCATATTTACCACTATGAATTTTGCCTTTTCCTCCGTTTTGCCTTATCCATTCAATTTTACGTGTAAAAAAAAAAATCACAGTAAATTTTGCTGAAAAGAAAAAGCAAATGGTGGGAGATGAAATTTTGAAAAAATTATTTTTCTATCACTCTTAATGATTCAAATTTCACAAATATTTGAAATATGAAGCCCCAAAGCAATTGTGCAATCAAGTCTCCTAAAGTAGTAGGTGTTTTGGTAAATTTAGAAATAATTGATACTAGATTTTAAAGTACATTGAACATTACTTCTCACCAGAGATCTCACTTCTATCCAACCAAATCTGCTATACCCTTCCAAAGTCCCTGCCTCATCCTGCAAATATTACATCCTCCTTTGAGGATCCTTCCCTGACTCTGTCCAGCAGAGGACTTTTTGGCTCTTCCCTTCTGTCCTTACCACTGGTACTATACTTAGGGGGTTGTATATTCTTCTCCCTGCTTGGTTGTGAGCAAACAGGGCAAAACCAAAGTCCAGTCATTTCTGTACCTTTCGTGCCTGACTACATACATGCCTACCAACTACCCACTCACACATCACTTATTTCCCATTCTGTGCTCTTGCCCATGTTACCTCAATCTTTAATATTCTCACCTGTCTCGCTAATCTGTGTTTCCTGCAAACCTGACAGTATTTCCCTCTGATGACTTCTTATCTCTACAGTCCACTTATTCCCAGCATAGAGATTTATCTCCTCGTGTCTCTGCACTGCTTCCAATTGCTTTCTAATGACTCCATATGTGCAACCTTTGTATCCAAAGCAAGATCCTAAACAGAAACCGTGGGTGCTATTTTTTTAATTTCCAAATATGCTAGTACCAAACATAAGTAATTTAACCATCAATACTGGTTAAATTAAGGAACATATTTTTCCCCTCTAGATTCTCATTGTATTGTCAAATATGTTATTAATGTATAATTTTCTGATTTCTATTTAATGGATAGATTAGGGAGCATACACACAAAAACAATGACCTCAAAATACTTCTGGGAAAGTGGTGAAATGAGTCTCTCTTCATCTCCCCACAAGGACCCAAGTTCCTTCCTCCTACTAGAAACAGCTCTTGATGCTAATTGCTGCTCTTATACATATGGAATTAACATCTCTAACTGCCTGCAAGTATCTTTATACCCAAAGTTCCCTTAGAAACATAATGAGATGAGTGGAAATGGAAATAATACATGAGATCAGAAAAATAATAAAGTAGGTGAGCTGTGAATAAAGGATAAATAATCCAAGGCATAATTCTTGTCTAGTCCTCAACAGAAACCCTCTGAGAGTTAGTTTCATATTTCCTGAGAATAGATGGAGGAGGGGGGGCATTACTTGAGAAGCAAGTGAAAGAAACATAAAATATATATGACTACCCATCATCAATAAAGAGTCATAATAAGGCTACCAAAACCAAACTGGAGAAAAACAAAGGAATAAAAGCATTTTGAAGTTTGGTGCAGTCCATTTATATAGACATTTTT
Organism: Pan paniscus; assembly: GCF_029289425.2. Classification (NCBI taxonomy): domain Eukaryota; kingdom Metazoa; phylum Chordata; class Mammalia; order Primates; family Hominidae; genus Pan; species Pan paniscus. Next base: position 102,411,981 of record NC_073262.2, read on the forward strand.
CCCTTATGAATTTTCACCACAAAATCATCCATTCTTCAAAGCTAACCATGATTTGATCAAGACAATGAAAAATCTAAGATTATTTTTTGACATAGACATTTACATTTTTAAAAAAAGCTGAGTCCCAGTGTAACAATAAATGCATAGCACACATGAGTAAAGAAAATGGCTATCGGATTGATATTCCCCCTTAAACATATGGCATTGACATCAAGAACTCACAACCACCCAGGCCACGACCTAAGACCAGCTGTAATGTGAATCCGCTAAAAAGTAGGGAAAATTCCTGTGTTGCATTAAACTTTAGTTTCTTTCCAGAGCTATTATTTTAACAGATACTCATTATATGTGTACTTCACTTCATTATCATTTTTTTCTCCGCAAGGTTAGTTCAAAGTGTAGGACCAAAACGTTATAGAAAGAGGTGGCATAAAGAGTAAAAGCTGCATTTCTAATTATCCCAGCTGAAGATCACTTTTCCATATGTTGATGTTCAAATGAGTCAGCACCCTAGTGGACTCTGATGTGTCTTAGATGGATAGAAATACTCTAAATTTCATCATTGAAAATACAGATACCTTGAAATTTTATAATTCTGGATGAATAGTAATGGATATTAATCTTATTAATCCTATCTATTTGAGTATAGACTGGTGGAAAATTTAAGAGCCAGAAAATTTTTAATATATTTCCAATGCTCCTGAAAGGAACTGGGTGGTTTTTATTCAAAATAGTGGGCTGGCAATATTTGCATAGAAGAACCAGCATTCCTACACAAAAGTTTAAAAATATAAAAGCATTGTGGCCAAAGCAAATATTTCTCACTTGAAGGAATAATGGAGTGATGGATTATGCGGATCAGTGGCCCAAAGATTCCAAATGTACTAGCTAATAACCACGTTTCTACTTCTCTATGGTACAAAACCTTGCATCTTTCAGTGAATCCAATCAGAGGCTGGTAGCCATTTGTTATTCTGACTTTTCCTGGAGAACAACTCAGCCATTCTCATTAAATTAAGAACATTAACATTTGTCACATTCTGAGGATATTTTAATAATAATGCATCCATGGCCAGGTGCAGTGGCTCATGCCTGTAATCCCAACACTTTGGGAGGCTAAGGCAAGTGGATCACTTGAGTCCAGGAGTTTGAGACCAGCCTGAGCAACATAGTGAAACCTCATGTCTACAAAAAATACAAAAAATTAGCTGGGCATGGTGGCACGCAACTATAGTCCCAGCTACTTGGGAGGGTGAGATGGGAGAATTGCTTGAGCCAGTGAGGCAGAGGTTGCAGTGACCCAAGATCATGCCACTGCACTCCAGTCCAGCCTGGGTGACAGAGTGAGACCCTGTCTCAAGTACTACTATTACTACTACTACTAATAACAATGCATTCACGTTGTTGTCCTCCCAGGCACCTTACCCTCTTGAAGAGGCAACAACATGTAGGGACTTTGGAGTCACACTGACCCAAGGTCAGATTCTGGCTCCATCATTCAAAGCCATGTGGGCCTGAGAAAGTCACTTAACTTCAGTTAAGCATTCGTTTCCCTATTAGAGAAAAGGAAATAATAAAAATTTGACTTGGACTGCTGCAAAATGCCCAACCCAATGCCTGACATACAAGGCACTCAATAAGTGGTAGCTGATAAAATTACTTTTCCAGTATGGCACTGACTGGAGAATAAGAGACCCTTTGACCTGAGTAATCTTGTAATTTGTCTTTTACCCACTTGTTAGGCTAGATCAGACGTGATGGCTGAATACGGGGTGGCTAGAGAGAGGAGTTATTGCAGGTTTCTTCCAGCTGAGCCTCGATATCTCACTTTCCTCCCAATACAAACACGTGGTTCTTTCTTTCTCTCTGCTCAGAGGGCATCTTATTAACAAGGGCTTTCCTGAACACCTTACAAAAACGTCCTCCTTATTCTTCTTTATATTTCTACATGGTACTTACATCATATGAACATTTTTCCATTTCTTTTTATTTGTAAACTGCCTGTCTCCTGCCACTAGAAAGCAAGCTCCCTAAGGGCAGGGGACTTCGTCTTATTCACAGCTCTGTTTCTTATAACCTGAGTGGCACACAGTAGATCAACAAATATTTATTAAATAAGTAATTTTCTCAAAATAATAAACTGTTTCCTGCCAGGCAGTGATCTGGAAACACCAGAAGGCTGGCACTTCTTCCAAAACTCCTAGTGGATCTCATTCAAGGAGCAGGGGGCCCTCTGTGCTGACCTCCAAGCTGAAAATGACAATGGAGATTTTGAGAAATGTTTGTCTTTCTGATCTGTCAATGTACTGTTTATAGCTCATTATCATCCATATTTCCTTTTCTTGTCTCGGTAAATGCTATTATCTCTCTTAATTTCAAGCTCTTAGGTAAAAGCACTATGTCTATAACATTTTCTGCCACCACCAAGTTTTAGATACTTAGTACATGCTGAGGGGTGATGATTTTTGCTATGTGGAAAGGATAGCATGCTCTTAATTTTGGCCTCAGAGACAATCTTTACATTCTATAAATGATATAAAACAGATTGGGAGATACCAACTATGTCTTCTAGAGATATATGTTATTGAAAAAAATACAATAGAACATGCAGAAGTGATTCTGATTTTAAAATTTTAAACAGAATTAAAAACAAGGTTTTACTTTTTTGTTACTGTTGCTTAAAAATTTTGTGCAAGTTTATCACGGTGACAATAAAACAATGAATAATGCCAGAATAGTTCAAGAAAAAGCAGAATTTTACCTGAGTTATTTAGAATAGTTGCTCCAAATTGTTATCTTCCTATGTATCATATTAAGTAATGAACTTTAAAATATTGATAGCCATCAAAATACACACATCCAATGGACTTATCCTCAACTGAAGCATATTTCTCTAGCAAACAGTACCGTCACTGAAGTCAAAAATATGTGAACTGTAATTATAACACTCACAAATTGTATACCACTTTAAATTAACTTTATTGAATTACAATTAAGAGACTATTGACCTTTCAGATGTTGAGTGCACTTGGTTTTAACTTTAAACAATCAACTGTAGGCCAGTCATTTCTTCAAGTCGATGTCCAGATTTTAAAGGATAATTAAAGATTCTGAATCACATACTCATAAGCTGATTAATTGTGACTGACACAGTCCCTGCTGCTAAAGTCTGGATCAATGGCAAATTTACTCATATTACAAAATTTGCTCATGCAGTGGTTTCCTTTTGTTAAGTAGTATCCTTAAAAAAAAAAATTCCCATACAATCTACACCAAAATGTCCTTTCTGGCTCAGAAAACAAGTAGTAAATATTCAATAGTCTTTTAAATATGTGTAACCCTTTACAAAGTAAACTGTATTAAGTTGTAGGACTATATGCCTTAAGCCCTCATTGACCAACTCTAAACTGTGAGATCCAAATGTTGGCAGTCAAAAATCTCTCCTTTGCAGCTTCTCAAGGAACTGACCACTAAATAACCCAGAAAAAAAGTAAAACATAAAAGAATCCCACCTTTTATATGATCAAATAGTAGAAACACCACCATAATTACAGCAATAGAGCATTATTGACATGTAGTATGGATGCTTATAAGCGATAGCAATCATTTCTAATGAGAAATACAGTATAATATTGAATAGTTATAAAGATACACTTTCAATTTCATTTTCAATCTATGTTCATTAGCAACAGTGGAGGCTAAATCTTATTTAAGTAGAAATGAATTTCAATATGCAGAATGAATGAATCCATTTATGCAGCAGGTGAAATTCCACGAGATAAACATATATTTATTCTAAGTAAGCAGAAAGCTACATATTACACTGTCTGGGTAGAAATACCTGAAATTTCATGCGTTTGAGTGCCTTAATTCTTTTTTTATTTACAAAAAAGTCACACACCCAAAATGCTATTTTAAAATCAAAGAAATCTGTTCTGAATCTCATTTTACTATTTAATAGAGCAGCTGAAAAATGACTTAAAGATGTGGCCATATGGTGTGAAAATCCAGAATCAAGGAAAGAATGAGATACTGTAAACATGTAAAAAGCAATAAAAGGAGGCAACTCTAAGCTCGGTTAATGAAAAGCTGATGATGGAGACTGTCTTTTATTGATTACATTTGAGGACACTGACTCACTGGTGTTTTCCAAAACATGAATTCTGCATTTCAAGTGTTTGAGAGATTCAGCTAAGTCTCTTTCCCTCAGCCTGGAATTGTTTGCACAGAAAGACTCCATAGAATAAATTACTGAACCTTCCAGCACAGCTCAATTAACTGAATGAAGCTGGGAGAGAAAAGCTCCAATCTGGTAGCCACAGAACAGAACCTGGCATCGTTTTTGCTTAAAGAGTTTACAAGTAGATCATGGGGCATTTAAAAGACAGCCTGAATTTAAGAGTAAAGACAACAGGAAGAGGCATGAGGAGCTCCAACTCACACTTTTTCCCACTGGTGTTTCTGCAGGAAGTAAGTCAGGTGTTTGCATTCTCGAGTCATTTGATGTCTGTCTTTATGAGGAATTCTGGTGTCTCTACCCTCTTTCCCCAGCCTCACACATAAGTTGAGCCAGACTTTCTGTTCCCTAGAAGTTCAGAACAGCTTTTTCCTTTAACTGTCCCTTATACATGTAACTCAACTTGATGCAACAGAACCTGAAGTCACTTGATAAATGATTAAACCATCTATACCTAGAGAGTTATCTAGTTCTGACTCAACACCAGGGCTTGGAATTCAGCTATTGGTACATTAATTTATTTAGCAAAGGTTTTCTGAGACCAGGTATTGGAATTACCAAGTGGAATAAAACAGCCCTGTTCTCAAAGATCTCAGTCTAGTGAGAAAAACACCCTGGCAAACAAAAGTTATAATAAATGAGTTAAATACCCCAGCCAAAGTGCATAAAGTTTTCAGAAGGAGCTTCCAAATTGGGAAAGTGCTACAGGTTCTGTGGAGGTACAGTTCACCTACGTCCTCAGAGCAATTTTAGATTTCACTTCATGGGACACATGAGGATGAGCTCAAGGCATCTGAGACATTTCCCTCACTTCCTTGAAAGAGTAGCATGACCCTTCTTCTTATCCATCCCTTCCTCTTCATTCCACCACGTGAGCGGCAGAGAGAGATCAGAAGGGCCCTGAGGTTGACTTTCAGAACAAGAAAGTTAGACTCTCTCTCCCCTTGGTTCTCCCAAACCACTTGGTGACAAGACAACAATGAGCAGGAATCATGCTAACAATTTTATGGATTGCTTACACATCAACTACTGACTGTTGCCCTCAACCATACATGATCCCACAGCCAAATAAGTCAATAGCTGTGGAAGTCGGGAAAACCACAATGTAAATGCTGAAAGCCCCACATTGTACCAATGGCGTTTTCTTACAAATAGATGACATCCTCATCAGTAGCAAGTGTTGAAAACACAAGGAATGCCTGAAGAATGGGAGGGGGGTGAGTCTGTGAGGAAATCTTGTGGAAAGAAGAGAGATATTTGTAACAGCTGAGAGGAAATCCTGACACACCAGCCTCCAAAATCACTAGGCCGCCTTTCAGCCCAGGGTTCCCTCCTGCCTGGGGAATTTGGCCCCTTTCCAATGGCAGTGCCCTCATGTGCTACGCTGAAAATAAAACAAAGGATGCCATTCATCATATTTTTCAACAACTGGTTTCTTTTCTTAGTTTGAAAGAAAAACTTGGCAATCGTAAAGCTGAGTTTTTTATTTTTATATATTTTCTTCTTCGTGTCAAAATAAACTGGAAAAGAAAAAAAATAGCCCAATGGTAAGAAAAGGAAAATACACAAAATCCTTCAGAGCTTAGTTGGCCACACACTGCCACTCGACTGACACCAAACCGTGGAACGCATCTCTCTCAAGTTCTCCCAGCCCAAAGAGCCGGCTGCCTTCTGCTTCTGTAGATGTGGCTACTTAGAGAAATTCAAATAGGCTCCCAGTGTTAACTATGCTGCATATTTACTTTAATCAAAGTGACATTTCCCAGATGGTGTCATCCAGAAAACCTCATCCGAAGTGAAGAGTACAAGAGAATTTAGCAGCTCATTCCAGGGAAAATTGAACACAGGTGCTCTCCCATTTTAAGATGACTCAGTTTACAAAAATATAAAACTATGTAACAGATACCCTTTTGGCATGAATATCCCACCCCCATAGATATCTGGTACCTGAAATTGGTACCAGGCAATCCATATGAAGGTGTGAATGTATAAATGATAACATCTCTACATTATCAGCTGCACAACCCTAATACTCTTGGGTGTTAATTCTGAGCCTGAATGTTTTGCCATTCCCAGACCCTTCCTTTGCTGAGCAGAAGGAAAGGTGAGAAAGAAAGTACTTGAGGCAAGAAGCTGCTCTAAGGTGCCTCTGAAAATTAGTAGATCTAAATGCATTATTCACTGAATACCCAGAGTTTCCACGCTGTAGGTAAAACAGACAGCTTCCTCCACGGAGGTTACAGGATAATCACTTTCTAATCACAGTATAATAAAACACTGTGATTATATAATAATCACAGTATAATCACTTTAGTAATTAGTTAATTGTGACGTGAGCTAGGAAAGAAAGGACAGGCATAACGGAGCATGTAACCTACCCTGATGATCTCAGGAGAATTTTCTGAGGAAATGACATTGTCACTCTAGGAACTGGAGAGCAAAGAGTAAAAGAATAGACTTCAGAAAGGACAAACCTATACAGAAACCTGGTCCTGCAACTTACAAGATATATGACCTCAAGGAAGTTACTTAACTTCTCTGAGCCTCCGTTTCTGTACCTGTAGAGTGGGAATAATATTGCTCTCAGAGGGCTGTTGTGAGAATTAAATAAAGTAATAGATGTGCCAAATGCTTGGCATGTATTCAGCACACGGCCAGGTCCAGGTCCTGTGAAGCCGGAAGCTTACACCATTTTGAGTACCATCATTAAAAAATAACCCAAAAATAGGTTTGTAAGTGAATTTAGAATGAGAAAATAAATTACAACAAACTATACATTTTTAAACTATAATTATTGTGAATTCCAGAAAAATAACATATTCTTATTATCTGTATAGTGCTATACATGTTTTCCACATTTTTAAACTATAATTATTGTGAATTCCAGAAAAATAACATATTCTTATTATCTGTATAGTGCTATACATGTTTTCCACATTTTTATGGCTACTCTTTTGTCACCTATGCAAATGATAGTAATCTGTCATTTTATATAAACAGAATATAAAATAACTCATTCCTTTATTTAGAATGGTTGACAGAAATGTGTTTTTAATCATTAAAGTTTGGGATACAACTTTCCCAACAGGCAAATTCCCATGGGACATACTTGTTCTTCATAGCTATATCACAGATTTGTTCCTCTAGAAACAGAAATTCTGATCAATTCTGTTTCCTATGATTATCACAAAAAATGAAATAATCTGGTGTCCTTATAATTGTATATACTACATCAACATATACATAAGTGCAGCTACAGCTTCTGTATTGGATGGACATTATTAAAAACCACATCCTTCGCTTACAACCTTGTGCTGCCAATAACTAGAAAGATTTTGCACAGATTAGCTTCTGACTCCATAGCTTTTGATCCTCGTTTTCCCTCCACTTCTTACATACTTCTGATGCTGGGCACCAGAGGACACACTCACCTGTGATGGTCCTCTGGCCCTGCTTTGTGAGTCACAGCACTGAGTGAGCCATCACAGAGGGCAAGAGGAGTACTCCTGGGAGCCATTCCTACACTGGAAGAGCTGGTAATGACTTCACTACACACGGATGTGACTATGAACCACATAAATATTCACAACTCAACTTCTCCTTTATCTGAGTCCAAAAATGTCCAGAGCCACTCCCAGAACCAGCCATATAACTCACGGGGCCCAGTGCAAAATGAAAATATGGGTCCCTGCTGGGGGCAGTGGCTCACGCCTCTAATCTCAGCACTTTGGGAGGCCCAAGCAGGTAGATTTCTTGAGCTCAGGACTTCGAGACCAGCCTGGGCAACATGGTGAGACTCCGTCTCTATCAAAAATAAAAAGTAAAAAAAATGGCCAGGTGTGTGGTGGTACTTGCCTGTGGTCCCACCTACTCTGGAGGCTGAGGTGGGAGGATCACTTGAGCCTGGGGATGGAGGTTGCAGTGAGCCAAGATCACACCACTGCACTCCAGCCTGGGTAACAGAGTGACAATGTGTCTCAAAAAAAAGGAATAGGCCGGGCACAGTGGCTCATGCCTGCAATCCCAGCACTTTGGGAGGCTGAGGCGGGCGGATCACAAGGTCAGGAGACTGAGACCACCGTGAAACCCCGTCTGTATTAAAAATACAAAAAATTAGCCAGGCGTGGTGGCGGGTGCCTGTAGTCCCAGCTATTCGGGAGGCTGAGGCAGGAGAATGGCATGAACCCGGAAGGCGGAGCTTGCAGTGAGCCGAGATCGCGCCACTGCACTCCAGCCTGGGCGACACAGTGAGACTCAGTCTCAAAAAAAAAAAAAAAAAAAGGAATAAGAAAAAAATTATTCAGAATTTCCTGACAGTAACAGCAGAACATTGAACCAAGCATAGGACCCTGTGCTACTGCACAGGTTGCAAGCTCATGAAGCCAATACTAGCTGCTCTGCTGCCACTCATCATGAAAGGACATATAACAAAGAAATAGAGGTGGGAAGAGACAGCAGTTTCAACAGATTGTGCCTAAAATATCTAACTTGTGTACATTTTTCAAAATCATACAACCATGTAAGCATATTACTAGGGCCTGTGAACATATTACCCAGGCCTTACTAGGTCTCCATACAAGTGAGGGCACCTACATCTTATGTATCACTAGGATAATGATAAATCTGCTCCTGCTGAAATGCAGTAGGAGCTCAATAAATATTTATGCATGAAGCTTCATCCTCAGGGACTTTACAGTCTAGCCAGCAAAACAAACAACATCAATAAAACCCTGTAACAAGTCAATGTGTCAAGTCCATAAACTAAAATTGCATAAAATGTAGGGATGTGAATTAAAAGTAAAAGAAATGGCCAGGTGACTCTGCATGGTTAGCCAGCCAGGAGTTCTGGAGCACTGGCTGCAAGATCCACATCCATCCTGGTTCTAGCAGCAGTGTTGGCCTCGCCTGGTGGCAATTTTCCTCCCTGATTTAAATACTGATGGGGACTACTCTGGGTCCTATGGCTGACTTGGCTATTTCAAGATAGTGGGAGTGATTTCAGGCATCTCCCAATGAGTTGGAGCAAGTTTGTGGCCCAACTCAGAGAAATTCATCTGGGAGAAATCTGGCGATGTGCAGTTCATCCTCCACTTCCCCACCTAATGAGAGAGGGTTGTGCCTAGCAGCACAAAATGCACAGTCCTACAGAGGAGGCGCTGACAGTCCGGGGGAGGAAGTCACAAAACTAGAAGCTAATAGTTCTTTCAGGTACAAAAAGGAATAAATGGGCAAGAACTCAGAATATGATAATAGAGTAAAAGACAGAGTTTGGGAGGCTGAGGTAGGAAGATCACTTGAGCTCAGGAATTCAAGACCAGCCTGGGCAACAGAGTGAGAATTCATCCCTACTAAAAATAAAAAGAAATAAAAAAATTAGCCAGCTGTGGTGGTATGCACCTGTAACCCCAGCTACTCGGGAGGCTGAGGTGCAAGGATTATTTGAGCCTGGGAGATTGAGGCTGCAGTGAGCCATGATCATGCCACTGCACTCCAGCCTGGGTGATGGAGGAAGACCGTCTCAAAAAAAAAAGATCTAGAAGAAATTTTAAATGAGGAAAGAGTACAGAAGTATTGGAGAGAGGCCTAAGATCTGGAAGAAGTCTCAGGATCCTGAGTGGACCATCCTATAAAACTGCCATAGAGGGGTGAGTCAACTAACTGGATGTACAATTTCGAACTGGAACACAACAAACTAGAGGTGAAGGCCCATCAGGCCTAGGAAGAGAGGCCTGGAGATCTGAGAATGTAGGTCCAAGGTTATTGTTGTTTTGTTTTGTTTTGGTTTGGTTTTGTTTGTTGAGACAGGGTCTCACTCTGTCACCGAGGATAGAATGGCAAAATTACGTCTCACTGCAGCCTTGATCTCTCAGGCTCAAACCATCCTCGCTTCTCAGCCTCCTGAGTAGCTGGGACTACAAGCGTGTATCACCACGCCTGGCTAATTTTTTATTTTTAGTAGAGACAAAGGCTCACTATGTTGCCCAGGCTGGTCTTGAACTCCTGAGCTCAAGTGATCTTCCTGCCTGGGCCTCCTGAATTGCTGGGATTACAGGCATGAGCCACCATGCCCAGCCCAAGGGGTACTGTTTAGGGTTAGGGCAGTGGTATAAACCTACAGGTATGGGATATGGTAGGAGGAGGTTCCTGGTTGACCCAATAGGCTAAGAGCACTTAGGGAATTGTATTACTTTAGTCACCTGCTCCAGAGGGTTGTTGTGAAAATCATGTAATAACTAATACTTAGTTGGTACTCAGTAAAAGATAGCTACAAATAATGATGCCAAAAGGGTTCACTCAAGACTTCTTTTCCCATATCTTGCTATTTTATCTTCCTTTTATCTTTGTGAAATAACAAAGTGGATATCATGAAGATGAACGACTAAAAAGAATTTTGGGATAGACACAGATTAATATTAATCAGTTACCGAAAATCCTTTATACGTACTAGAAACAATATAGTTTTGTAACAATGGATCCTAGCTAAACTACATCCATATAATTACTTTTTTCAAAGCAGTTAGTCTTCATGGAGATACAGGTACCTAAGAAGTTAGGAAACTGACTGGCTTCAGACGGGGCTTCCTGAGAAAAAGTTGATAGCGTGGTACCCAGAGGTTTGGGAAAGGCGTTTGGCTGGGGGCCTACCACCAGATAAAAAGCATTATCTACATGGCAGGTAAAGATGGCTATACAAGGAAAGACAAGTAACTATTATAAGATTCAAAAGACTTTACTTTTTTAAATTATATAATTACATTAGTTTACATTTTAAATGATGGAATATGCTACTACGCAAAAGACATCCTTTGGAAAACCTGGCCCAATGCTTTCCATGGCATTTCCCACCCTCACCTCAAGTCAACACTCAGACTCCCTACTGGTGGAAAAAATAGCACGAATTCCAAAAGGAAACCGCGAATTTGACAAGAAGAAGACAGTGAGATAAGAGAATAATGTGCGAATGAGAAGAAAAGGAGAGTAACCATGCGTGGGCTGTTTGTGTTAGGAGCTATGTTCACAAAGAATATTTTCTGCCTTCTCCTTTCCCTCTCCATTTCCCCCAGTCCCACTGGGTCTGCTGATGTTTGTTTCTGACAGAAGCCAGTCCGAACCCAATCAGGAAAACAGAAACTACACTAAGCATTTCAAAAGAGATCACAAAAAAAAATTGTCAACAGTTGTTGAACTTAAAAAGCAAAACAGAGAACAAGGGATCACAGAGCTGTAACTGCAGGCAGCACCACTCACTACAGCAGGGGTCCTCAGAGCCTAGAAGCTGAAAGGAGAGGCCCTGCAGAGCTGGGGCTCAGACGTCTGAGGAAGGTGGCACTGCCCAGCTGATGCTGGGGCTTCTGAGGAGTGCAACAAGGCAAGCTCTGAAAAGTGTTGGGGGGTGGGGAGAAAGAACAGCTGGAGCCTGGAACTAAGAGCCACTGTCAAGGTGAGGAGTCACTGCTGAAGTGGGGCTTCTAGAAACAGGAGGTCAAAAGGAAGGAGCAATCCCTCACCATCCTCCACCCCTGCAGCCTCCCCAGTCCAGGACCCCATATTGGCAGAGCCTAATAGGGAACTGGCTGGCAAAGAAGAAATGTGGTTTGCAGAGTCCCAGGATCAGAAAGTAGAGTATGGGGCCAGGTGCAGTGACTCATGACTGTAATCCCAGAACTTTGGGAGGCCAAGGCGGGAGGACTGCTTGAGCTCAGTTTAAGACCAGCCTGGGCAACATAGCAAGGTCCTGTGTCTACTAAACATAAAAATGAAACAAACTGGCTGGGCGCAGTAGCTCATACCTGTAATCCCAGTACTTTGGGAGGCCGGGGCAGGCGGATCACTTGAGGTCAGGAGTTCGAGACCAGCCTGACCAACATAGTGAAACCCCGTCTCTACCAAAAATACAAAAAATTAGCTGGGTGTGGCAGCGTGCACCTGTAATCCCAGCTACTCCAGAGGCTGAGGCAGCAGAATCGCTTGAACCCAAGAGACGAAGGTTGCAGTGAGCTGAGATCATGCCACTGCACTCCATCCTGGGCAACAGAGTAAGACTCTGTCTCAAAAAATAAAATAAAATAAAATAAAATAAAAAGTTATTAGCCAGGTGTAGTGGTGTGCACCTGTAGTCCCAGCTACTTGGGTGGCTGAGGTGGGAGGATCACTTCAGCCTGGGATGTCAAGGCTGCAGAGAGCCATGATCATGCCACTGCACTCCAGCCTGGGTAACAAAGCAAGACCTTGTCTTGAAAAAAAAAAAAAGTATATGGAAGGATGAATGCGGAGCTGAGAGATAATAGGTTAACACCCACACTAAAAATGTAGAAAGAAATTAGTCCCATGTTTAGGTCTGTATCTCACATCTTAATTCACAATACGCTAATTTGCCTCACAATACTGCAAATAGGAACAAAAGAAGTGGCACAGTAATCCAAAGGCAGTCTGAGTTCATCCAGAGCCCTGCTCACCAGGACATTTTATTACACATTGGAGAAGCATTCTAAGAGATTGCTGAGGGTGTTCTAATTGTTTTATCTATGAAAAATGGGCTCCTTGGAGGCCATGTGCAGGCTCGCTTAAAACAATAAGCTTTCCTAACCCCCCAAGCACAACATACTTCGGGAGCATGGTCTGGATGCTTATCAAACAAGTTCCTGGGCTGTTCTCTGAAGTTTCTGGGCAAGTACAAACAACAGAGTCAAATAAATGCCTTTAAAAGCAAGGCAGTGGAGCACGTACCCTGTCAGTGAGATCCTCATATTCCCACAGAATAAACAGTAACATGAGAATATTTATATGAAACAAAACTGTATATCAAGCCTGCTTTGGCTCAGCCAGGGGGAATGATAAATTCCTTGCAGATCTCTCACAGAGTGGTCCTTTGTTGACCACGGACGCCACTTCCAAGACAGTACAAACCAATTACAGAGCAAGGCTTTTCATTATGTCAAGAAATGAAAATATTACCTCCCTTTTGTTTTATTTCAGTTATATTTTACTTACTCCCCTCTCCCAATGTTTAAATACTTTTAATTTATTGTGAGTCAAGCCCCAATTTAGGCTGGAAACCAATGACAACTCCCCCTCTGCCCCGCACCCCACACACAAAACCTTATCACCTCATAGCCTAGCTTATTGCTTTCCTTATCCCTCTTTTAAGAAACTAAAAGTTAAAGTTTAAAGTTGGGTAGAATAAAAACACAAAGGGGCTGATAGAAAGTAAAGTCTATTTGTTCACATCAATTTTGGCCTCTTCACAGTTGGTGAAAGGAGGGAGGGTAAATATGAACTATGAAGCACATATTCCATACATTGTCCACCTTGTAGTAAGATTTAAAAAACAAATACTGATGAAACATTGGCACAAACTGTGGGGCTGCTTCTAAGAGGCCAATCTGAGAAAAGGTGCGTATGAGTCGGGGTATTTGCTTGCTCATTTTGTCAGGTTTTCTCAAGCCAATGGGATCGTCCTTCTTAGTTATTATAGATGCATCCCAGTGACTTATGCCAGTTCCTGCAGAGGAAGAGCTGGTGATAGTGTACCCATCCACCAGAACACCTTCCACAATTTACAGCTGGTTCAGATTTTCTAAAAGGCAGAAGGGGAACAGAGAAAGAAAAGACAAATTCAAATATGAACGAGAAGTAAGAGGTGTTTCTGTGCTTGTTTTAAAAATTATTTATTGGCCAGGCATGGTGGCTTACACCTGTAATCCCAGTACTTTGGGAGCCCGAGGTGGGCAGATCACCTGAACTCAGGAGTTCAAGACCAGCCTGGGCAAGATGGCGAAACCCTGTTTCTACTGGAAAAAAAAAAAATAGCTGAGTGTGATGATGTGCACCTGTAATCCCAGCTACTCAGGAGGCTGAGGTAGGAGAGTCCCTTGAACCTGGGAGGTGGAGGTTGAAGTGAGCCAAGATTGTGCCACTGCACTCCAACCTGGGTAACAGAATGAGACTCTATCTCAGAAAAAGAAAATTATTTATTTATAATAAAAATGTAAATTTTTGCTTTTTAATGGATAGCTGGATCAAAGGCCACATTTAATCAACTTTATTTTAAACCATTAACTAAACCTCATCTGGAGCATTACAGTCCATCATAATAGATTTTAAAAGGGAAAAATAGGTCATACATATTTGTGTCTATTAGTAGATAACAGAAATTTCCCAACATTTTATTTAGAACATATGGATGATCTGGTTTGGATCAATGTCTCCACCCAAATCTCATGTTCAATCGTAATACCCAGTGTTGGAGGTGGGGCCTGGTGAAAGGTGACTGAATCATCGGGGGTGCATTTCTCATGAATGGTTTAGTACCATCCTCTTGGTACTCTCCTCATGACAGTGAGTGAGTTCTTGTGAGATCTGGTCATTTAGAAGTAGGTAGCACCTCCCCACCAGCTCTCTTGCTCCTTTTCTGGCCATGTGACATAACTGCTCCCCCTTCCCCTTCCACCATGACTGTAAGTTTCCTGAGGCATCCCCAGAAGCCAAGCAGATGTCAGCATCATGCTTCTTGTACAGCCTGCAGAACCATGAGCCAATTACATCTCTTTTCTTTATAAATTGCCTAGTCTCAGGTATTTCTTTATAGCAATACAAGAATGGACTAAGACAATGGACTTAGTAAAGTTATCTTATTCAGATATGAGGGGATTTTTGTATTTTTTTCTAAACTTTTGTGGGATAAATACATACTTTTTGTTCTTTTTAAATTATAAAACACAATGTGCATAACATACAATTTACCACTTTAGCCATTTTTAAGTATATAGTTCAGTGGAATTAAGTACATTCACACTGTTGTGCAACCAAGCACCATCATCCATCTCCAGAACATTTTTCATCTTCCCAAATGACACACTGTACCCGTTAAAAGGATGTTTGGTTTTAAATAGGCCTTGCTCAAAGCCAGCAGCCTGTAATGCTGTGACAGGAACCTGGAGAGGTTAATTCAGGTAACCGGCAAATGAATCAACCCCTACAACCCAATATGAATCAGTGGCACCATGTGCTTTTATCCCCTCTCATCTGTTTAATACTGATGCTCAAAACTAAAGCAAAGCTCTAGAATAGACCTAGAAAAACTATTAATAATACATTTCATTTTTACATTACAGCTTATAGACATTTATTCCCCTAGTTGGGGAGGGAACTATTTTTCCTATTTCATAGTTAATGAAATTATGGCTACATGAAAAATAAGAGCAAGGACTGAACTCAAGCCCTCCAAACCACTGTCTGCTGTTCTTTCTATCGGGCCACACAGCCTCCGCCAAAGCAAGGCAAGACCTGGGCACTGCTGCTTCTCACCTCTCAGAGACTGAGAGACAGACCTATCAGATCTAACTGGACAGCATTTTCTCTCTTCACCAGAGCAACTAAAATTCCTCACGTCTAAAAACCATACCTAGTCCATCATCTTTTCCATCTTCGTTGTAATCATATTGACAGAGAAAACACACACAGAATTGGAATTCCAGAATAATATAAATGCAATCAGATTCAAGAATCAAATGTAAGTAAAAAAAATTAGATCACTGGATCCTATAAAAAGATTGAGTTCAGCCTTTTTTTTTTTAACTTTTTTTTTTCTAATAGAGATAGTCTCACTACATTGACCAAGCTGGTCTCAAACTCCTGGGTTCAAGTGATCCTCCCACCTTGGCCTCCCAAAGTGCTGGGATTACAGGAATGAGCCACCACACCCAGCCAAACTCTTTATTTTTAATTCCTTAAAATAAATTCACATTTTGCGCTCTTATTAAAGAAGATCACAGTATTTCTTGCTAAACTCAATTTGTGGAAAAATTCATTTCTCTGTGCTTTATGGGAAGCATCTGATACTAGAACAATATAAATACTAAGGATTTAATTAAAATTGCCATCATTGACAAATAGCTTCTTTTAGTATACAAAAAGGCTACAAATTTTATTTTCTTTCAAATAAAATTTCTTCTGCCAATACCCTTCTCTTTGCTCAAAAACAGTATGTTCTCTAAACCTTTAGACTTTCCATCTAAATTCCAAAAGAATAAGTACTTCCTTGAAGTCATGCCCAACACCATCATGCCATCTCCCCATATAAACATTTCAAAATTCTATATCTGGTTTATGAGCAGCAGATCATCCTAAAAGTAGTAAGGCAAGAATGAACAATCATGCTTTGAAAGAGAGATTATATTTGGTAACCCTCTCATTTTTTAGTCACTTAGTACCTGATTTTTTTTTTTTTTTGGTAACCCTCCCATTTTTTAGTCACTTAGTATCTGATTTTATTTTGCTGATAATACTTTTTTCCATAACAAAAGTATTTAGGCTATAATCAGGTAACTTTATCTACTCTAAACTATCTGAAGGATTTTTTTTTTTCCTAAAAGAGCTCGAACTTTCCAAAATACCAACAGAGAAAGAAAAGCACGGTTAAGAGCTAAGTGTCATCAGCAGCAACAGGCCTTGGACCTTCATTCATTTCCAAGGCCATCTCCATGGGGGCTTGAATTCAATGACAGGCCTAAGAGTCTCAGAGACAGAAGTAAATCACACCTCTGTACCTACCACTCCCTCTCTCCGAAACAAACTCCTGTCATTATTGAATTAGGTTAATATCAGATTAAAATGAATCTCAAAACCAGTCTTAATTAGAGAAAGAGGTCACTAAAAACTAACAAACAGCCTTGGAACTGGGAAGAGCAAAGGGACTCACGTGTTTTGTGATGATGTGAGTTTGGCAGGGTTTGGAGCCAAACAAGACAAAAGAGTCCCCTCACACAGACTTATAAACCTCGTGCCTTTCTCTTTGTGAAACCTGTTGGAGGCACCTCTTTCTTCCATCCCCAGCTTTACAAGAGGCTGAGATGGCCATTGACACTCTAGAGCCCTGTTACTCTAGAGCTCAGGGGCAAATGTCCCGCCTTTCCCTGTCTCAGGGATGGTGCGGCTCACATTACATAAATAGCGTGGCTCTAATTATAGTTTACACTATAAGATGGACAACTTGGTTAAATTAGCATTGGTATAAAAAGCTTACATTTGCAGTTTCCTCATTTTTGGGGAACCTTACATTTCTAAAAGCAAAGTTAAGCAGGGATTGATGAGGAATAAAGGACTGACCTCATCTTCAGCATGTGATCATTCCTTAGCTACTATTTCAACATTATTTTACTGTCATTACTTTTTCTTGCTACTTTCAAACTTATTGCTCCTGATGTCAGCATCCATCAGAGAAATGCCTTCTGGGTTCACTTTTCCCTACACTACGATGGTTTGGGGGCTTTGTTGCCTAGCCTGACTACTCTCATACTAATAGATGTTTTACAGAAAATCAGCACACGGAAACCACATTTCATCTTTTTCCCACACATGTACATAATGAAACATTTCAACTCCCGAGGCTGGGCCTCTTCCTCCTGGGAATTCTGCAGGAATGAATCAGATTACAGTATTTCCCCATAATGCTGATTTCATAAAAATTAAATTTCCTAACAGTCAATACATCTCTCTCTCATCATCTCATGTCCCAATCACTTACCCTAAATATCTTTAAGAATTATATCAGTTTTAACATTGCACAGAGTATAACTGGAATTTTTGTCAATCTTAATGTTGCCACTCTTTAACAGAAAACTTCCAAACATTTTTCTCTCATTTACCCCCCAATAAGTCATGTTACAAATAGCCTTATGTCCTAAAATCTAATGTACATATCCTATTTTGACTCAAGGAATGGTAATATCTTTACCATCGTTCCAACAAATAGTTGGATCACACTCAGGTTTTGCTGAAGAGTATATAACACTGGGGGTTACATCAGCATGACCATTCAAAATCCTTACCAGGCCTGTAGTGCTTCACCATTACACTTTGCTGTCCCATAGCTTTGATATGCCCAGTCACATTCAGTTATTCACATGCAATTCATCAGCCTGAGGGAGCAAGTCACTTTCAAAGGAAGTTCCTGCATGTGGACCTGGGGCTTTCCCCATGACATGGGTCATTCCATCCCTGTAGCCCTGGGACTTTTCCTGAATCCCTCACCCAGCAAATTCCAAGACATCCTCTTCCATTGCATGTCTAATAACTTCCCCTTGTTAGTAGAATTTCCAAAGTTGA
The DNA here is from genome assembly GCF_029289425.2 of Pan paniscus. Classification (NCBI taxonomy): domain Eukaryota; kingdom Metazoa; phylum Chordata; class Mammalia; order Primates; family Hominidae; genus Pan; species Pan paniscus. The sequence continues at coordinate 102,430,324 of NC_073262.2, forward strand.
TCATTCTTGCTATAAATGAACTCATTGCCTAAGACAAATTATTAAAGATAAAGTAAGTTTAGACATAAGCTGTAAGGACAAGAGTTCAATAAAGAACATGACACGTACACTGTTCAGTGTCCCAACAGCGACTTACTTGATTGAAATGAAACTCTTATTTTTAAAATTCCTTCAAAAGCATAAAGTTCATTTTTTTAAGCAAAATAAAACGTCAGAAATAACTTTCATATGCTTTTAAATAAAATAAGAGGTAATCACTTAACACAGAATAATCATTTTTCAAACAGACCCTTGTTATATGTATTTTAAATTCTTCTAGTAAGCTTTAGTTACACAATATTTTTGTTTTATTACTATTTCTTATTCAAGTAGTGATAAAACGGAGACAATTAATGAATCTGAGATGTTTCTGACCTAATCAGGGTAGTAGTTTCCTCTCCAAGGTGGGGAAACTTCTCTCCCTTGGAAGGTGAAAGAAGAAAGAAAGAAAAAGAAGAGAAAATTTCTCTTTCTGCCCAAATTCACGCTTTTCCAATTTCCTCCATTTAATCCTTCCAAGTCAAAACCAATACGGTGATCCAATTATACTGAATCAAATTCTGTGTTTAAATCCAGCAGTCCCATTGACCTTATTTAAATGCTGAATTTGATTTTTATGTTAATTTAAACCTACTAAGAAGGTATTTTAAATGAGAGAGATAATTAATCCCAGCAAATCGTATTTCTAGTTAAATGTCATATCATTAAAGTAATTCCACTTTTTGCTCTAAAATTAGAAACCTGATGTGAAAGTTTGTTTCTCAGTTTGCAGTTTCGCTCCACTCCCGCCTCCCGCAGATTGGCACTCGGCTGCTCTGGTGGCAGCACGGATCCCCTCACTGCAAGGCTGAAATTCCAATTTTCTTCCAACACAACTGTCACAACGCCCTGAAGCAAGCTAAAAACAAGGAAAAAAATCTTTGGTATGATTTTGCTTTCCATGTGTGCTTTAATGAAAAATTTATCATTCTAAATATTGGTGTTTACTCCTAGTTAAATACTTTTTTATCAAAAAGAAAAAGAAACTGAGATTCAGTCGCTATTATTTCACAGAGAAATATAACAGGCCTGATGTTTTCCTGACAATTCTGTTATTTTCTTGTGTGGAAACACTGTATTTATCATATACTGTATGGCTGGTGATTTAGATATTGTTGAGACCTTATGGTGAACTGATATGGATGTAAACTCTTTATGCCAGATTGTTTAAGCAGAAAAAAACCAAATGCACTTAATTAACATCTGATGTGTAGCTTTTGCAAACACAAATGCAATATTTGTGTTTGAGCACTGGCAGTAATGACTGTGAACTATGCTATTAATGTCTGGTTTAAAGATGCTTGTGGTAGGACCATGTCTGGAATAACACAAATAAAAAACTGCATTCAGACAAAACAATAGTGAAGAGCCCATTAGGAAAATGGAAAAGCAGCACTCAGAAGAAACACATGTATTTTTTTTCCCTTTAGATCAAAATTATTCTCAAAAATAGTTCCAGGCACCATCATTTTCAATCAATTAAAGGTGAAAGGATTCTATATATTTTAACTCTACAGAAAAGTGTTTCACTTTAGGAGTGCCAAAGTTGTTTAGGGGTGTCTTCAGAAGTTCCATTCATTATATTATACTCCTCTTTGGTGGCCAGTATTAAAGCATACATGAGGAGAGAGCTGGGATGGTGTTTTAGGATATTTAGCACTTTTATATCTAAAGAGAAAACTTCAAATTTGTGGACTGCATTACAGTTTGAATAAATAGATTCTTTTCAACCAATTCAACTCCCTCATTAAATACTTTGTTGCCGGGCTGGGCGCGGTGGATCATACCTATAATCCCAGCACTTTGGGAGGTCAAGGCAGGCGGATCACAAGGTAAGAAGTTCGAGACCAGCCTGGCCAATATTGTGAAACCCCGTCTCTACTGAAAATACAAAAATTAGTTGGGCATGGTGGCGCATGCCTGTAGTCCCAGCTACTCAGGAGGCTGAGGCAGGAGAATCACTTGAATCCAGGAGGCAGAGGTTGCAGTGAGCAGAGATCGCCTTGCCACTGCACTCCAGCCTGGTGACAGAGCGAGACTCTGTCTCAAAAAAAAAAAACAAAAAACAAAACTTTTTTACTGAAAACCTGGTGAGTGCCAGGAACCATGCAGTTTGCTCAGTATAAAAACAGGAAGAAAGTTAAAATAAGGTAAAACTCTAGCCTAAATGTGGACTTTGCTTCAGAGTAACAAACAGAGCAAGGCAACCAGACTCAGAACTCAGGTTCAAAAACATAAACAGTTATTACACCAAAAACAATTAGTTATCATTATATATTGGTATTTTAAATTTTTTAGACCATGCACTAAAGGGAAACCACAGCTGAAACAGGACATTTGATGACTAAAGCCATAAAACTCAAACATAATTGCTAAGTCCAATGCTCCCATGGCGGGAAGAATGCAGGACTTGTGTCCGTGTGGCTGAATCCACAGAAAAGAAAGCTAAGTGAGAACCACGTGCCACAGGGCTAGGAAGTACTCCCGTGGGTCCAAATTCAAGTTCCACCTCAACAGGACACTGCCTCTGCTCAGCATTCTTTCTGTAAAATGGTTATGACGTTTCCTTGCTCTGTGAGGCATTGTGAACCTCATTCTATTGCCTTTAAATCTTTCAGAGTAGAAATAATTCAGAAGAGATTACAAACATAGGTACAAATTTACCTCCCATAATTAAGCCAGTCCAGATAAGAGGGAAACTCAAGTAACTTGCCTGCTGTCAGGTTTTTCAATAATAGAACAGTGCCCTCCCTGAGTTCAGGCAAAGTCTTAAGTCCTTCATGCTCCAATTATAGGTTACATGCTTAGTGACACATTGAGACTTTCATTTTTCATCATCCCAACTAGGCTTCCTAGCCAGCATCAGCAAATAATTTTTAAAAATAGGCTCCTTAAAACGAGACTCATTCTAAAACTAGAAATTATTTTTCAAATACCAGATAAAGTTTTGGTGTGGAGTAAATTGGAGTATTCAATGTCAAGAAAAGTGCCTGATGATGCATTTCTTATTTATAGTAGAAAGAAGTAAGCAGGAAAGTGCTCAGTAACCCATTTAAATAACTAAACAGAAGCCCCTGATTCCAAGATGTACCAATTACCTCCATCTCTGACTCCTAGGGCATCATATGAAACTACAGTTCAAAGAATTTTCCCTGCATTTTTAAACAATGATGCATACATGCAGGCCATTCATACAACATATCAGACAGCAGTGTTTAAATTACCCCATAAATGTTTAGGGTTTTAAATATATATGTATAAAGTATTTATTTATAGATCTAAAAGTATCAACTATTACTGCTTTGCCCTTATTTATGTTCCCCACAAGCTGGCCAACTACAAACTTTTAAAAGGAATTTGGCTTAAAAGAGTTTGTGTGTTTGGCACTGACTATGGGTGTTAATCATTTCTGAGCTCACTTCTTTTTCTCTTCTGTTTATAATATTCTTTGGGAACTTCAAAACAGAAACCTGTTTCCTTATAGATTCTGCTTCCTCTCTGGTACTGTGCAAATTAATTTGTCCTGGATTGTTGACTGTACTGTACAGTTGATAGCGCCAATCATTTCTATTTCATTTTTGTAGGGAAAAACATAAACATAGCAACAATGTGTTGAGGTTTTTCTGTTTTGGTGGGAGGGAAAAATATGTTAGGAAACACTGACATAACCAAAAAAAAGTTAGAAAAATATATAAAGCCAATTAAATTTAAACAAGTGGGAAATCGCTATTGTTGGGAACCAAATTCATTGAAAAATTAGATGAATAACATTTCTACCCTAAAGAAAGAGGTGTTATAAATTCTACTTCAGTAGATATTGCTTCAAAAAATGAAAGCGATTTATGGCCAGGCACAGTGGCTCATGCCTGTAATCCCAGCACTTTGGGAGGCCGAGGTGGGCAGATCACGAGGTCAGGAGTTCGAGACCATCCTGGCCAACATGGTGAAACCCCGTCTCTACTAAAATACAAAAAATTATCCATGCATGGTGGCACGTGCCTGTAGTCCCAGCCACTCGGGAGGCTGAGGCAGGGGAATCGCTTGAACCCAGGAGGCGGAAGTTGCAGTGAGTTGAGATCATACCACTGCACTCCTGCACTCCAGCCTGGGTGACAGAGCGAGACTCCATCTCAAAAAAAAAAAAAAAAAGAAAGAAAGCAATTTACTTCTTTCTGGATTATTTTTTAAGGAAGAATATGTGCAATTAAGGTAATCTAATATTTTAGTAGAAAGTCTTAAACTCTACTATCTGGTGTGAGGAATATTAGAAACTAATTGTTTATTCACATCCCTTATTCACTGATCCTCCTTGAAATACTTTATTTTTCTGCTATTAGCACCTGCTTTGAGCCTACTAAATGATGGACAAACAGACTGCCCAAACTTGGCAAACTGTAATTTTCTTGTTTCTTCCACAAGCTAAGGTTTCTACCCTTGGTCATGGGTACCAGTGAAAAAAGGCATATAGGGGAAAAGCTGTGCTCCTTTTCCCTTCTTATCATGAGTATGCCATCAAATATAATCTGAATACAGGCACTGAAACTTAACTTTTATAAAATTGACCACTAATAAATCTTACTAATTACCCTTCAGGGAAGATGATGGAAATAATCACAGGATTGATTTAGAGATATTATGAAAATATGGTGGAAGCTTTAAGAATATAAAAATGTTTTTCTTACATATAATATAAACAAAATATGTACATATATATTTTACAATATTGAGATCATGCTGCCTATACTACCTGGTATCCCTTGCACTGGCTATTCCCTCTGCCTAAAACTCTCCTCCACATCTCCACGTGGCTAGTGGCCTCACTCCTTCAAGTCTTTGCTCTAATATTGCCTTTACAATGAGGCCTAATTTGGATTATTCCACTTATAATCACAATACGGCCCCATTCTAGAACTCTTAATGTCCTTGTCCTGTTCAATATTTATTTTGGCTGTAGCACTTGTTATTTTCTAATGTACTATATAATTCATTTGTTTATTAAGGCTTTTATTTATCGTCTGTCTCTTTGCCCCTCCCCAACTACAATGTAGTTCTTTGAGGACAGATAAGTTCTATTTTGCCCGCTGGTGATACTGCTTAGCACATAGTAGGTACTTAATATCTGTTTCATTAACTAATTTAACTGCAAATTCTCTCTACATTAGATTGCATTTTCTATGTCTCTGAAAGTTCTTCTAAAACATCATGCTTGAGTATGCCATAGTTTACATAAACATACCCAAATAGCAAACATTTCCATTATTTTCAGTATTTGCTATTATAAATAATGCTTTGATAAACATACTTGTACATATACCTTTTACTATTTCCTTAGGATTTATCTCTAGATCTAGAATTCCTGAAAGGCAGTTATATACATTTTTAGAGCTCTTCGCACATATCACAAGCTCACTTCTAAAAAGTTTATACCAATTTATACTATCATTAACAGTGTAAATGTCTCTAACTACATCTTCCCCAGTATTAAATATTACCTTTTAAATATCCTCTTTAAACATTTGTTGTGCCAATTTTGGCATCTTAATGTTTTAACTTGGGATTTGCAGATTTTTATGAAATTTTTTATGTAAATTACAGATCTCCATGTGAGTAAAAACAGAGAATAAAATCATGGGCCAGGCACAGGGGCTCACGCCTATAATCCCAGGACTTTGGGAAGCCAAGGTGGGTAGATGGCCTGAGTCCAAGAGTTTTGAGACCAGCCTGGGCAACATGGTGAAACCCTGTCTCTACAAAATATACTTGGAAGGATGAGGTGGGGGAATCACCTGAGCCCATGAGGTTGTGGCTGCAGTGAGCCGAGATCGCACCACTGTACTCCAGCCTAGGCAAATGCCATGAGACCCTGTCTCAAAAAAAAAAAAAAAGTAAGAAAAAGAAAAAATCAGAAATCCCAGTGTGTTGACCATTTCAAATCAAACAATATAAAATAGATAATGATGAGGCAGAGACACAGATTATCCAACCACAGGCAGGTGATAGATCAGATTGGGAAGCAATCCTCCCTTTAGTTTAAACAACAACATATCAAGTTTGTTCTCAGGAAACTAAACATAATTAGTGATAATATTAGCATTTGGTCTTTAACTCACATATGCTTTTTATATCAGGTTAAAGTTTTTCCCAAATATAGACCCATTTATTCTAACAGCACTGCAAAAATGAGAATTAAGTTATTCAAGTGTTTGCTTAACCTAATGATCTCACAGCAGTATACCTATGTCTAATTCCCGTCCACCTGACTGCAATACCAGTCCACCTGGCACTGAAGTGACTACATCTGCGGTATAATCTCTTCAGTCTTTAGGGAGGCTCAAATTAGAAACCAGGAAATGGATTTCTGAAAATTTAGTCATAAAACTTTACACTTCTCCATTTGTGAGACAAATCATGGGAAAATATGTGAGGTTCAAATTGGCAGAGAGCAATCAGTCTCTTCCTTTTTTCTATGACAAAATGTTGAATGAAATACATTTATAATATCACTTTTATTAAATCTCATCTTCATAGGGAAGAAAAAAATAGCCCTTTAGTACTGTGTTGGGCACTTTACAGACATCATTTCAACTTCACAATAATGAGAGGGAGACATTATTACGTCCGTTTTATAGATATGGGAACCAAAGCATAATGAGACCAAGGAACCACGGTCACACAGCCAGCAAATAGCAAGGCTGGGATTTCAGCATGGCCCCAAAACCTGTGCTTTTTTTTTTTTTTTAATTGCATTGCTCTACTTGATTATAGACAATATTTGTTTAAGATCAGAATTCTGTGCCAGGGGCTACTAACCAAAGACCTATGTGTAAATGATTCTGCAGGGCTTTGGCAGAGCTGTGCCATGAGAAATGTGTTTCTTATGCTCGCCCACCTCTCGCTCCTTGGATATCTAGTATTTTGGTAACTGCTTAAGTTATTGACTGACCATCAAAATGTGACCTTACATGGTTTAATTTGTGGCCCCAACAGAGTCTGAAAATGAAACAATTAAGACTCAAATAAGTGACACTAGGATGGTGGAAGTACAGACAACAGAGAGGAGTTCCACCTTTTCCTGACACATCCCTTAGGGTGGGGCAGGGAGTGAGGGCAGGAGCAGCAGAGAGAGGCAAAAGTTGATGAGAGCCAGGGGAAGGAATAGTTTCTTTTTCCAGTCTTTGGTCTCTGCATTCTAGAAGTCCGTTATCTAGAACAGCTTTTTTCCAGGGTTCCTCTAGAACTGATTTCCAGCTGTAAGCACCAACTTGGCTACACTGATGTTTAAGTATTGAAAGACCTTCCTACCAGCTAGAAGTGATCTCTCCCTAAGTCCTCTCTCTCCCTAAGTCCTCCCTCTCCAGGTGTCTCCATCACACCCGAGGACACACCCCACACCATTCACAGACAGGGGCCTCCAGGACCCTGCCCCAGTGCCAGGAGCTATGAGCATTCTTTTCATCAGTGATCACGTTGCAGGGCTAATGATATATCTTGAATATCACTTCTGGGGGCCCTCATCAAATACTTGACGAGAGCTTCTAGGCTCACAGGTTAGCTTAAAAGGGCCTGGGTGAGAGTAACAGCAGAAAGGAGAGCCTCACCCATTTCAAGAAGCAGCCACCCCTATAACTCTTCCTGCATTAACAGGGTGTGACTCATAAAGGGGATCTCAAGTTTAAAAAAAAAAAAAAAGAGCAAAGCAAAAACCATGCTCAGAACCTGTTAAACCACATCTTTGGGAAGGGGCAGCTCCCAGGTCAGGCTGAAGAGCACTGAAATCCCTCCTCGTGAACCAGCCCAGCTGCTTCCTTCTCTGGACAAGACTGCGCTTCTCAGGCAGGTCAGCTTCGCCAAAGAGAAACACACTGCAGCCAGGAACATGCAGCACCAGATCCTCAGCAAGGCCTGTGGCAGAGGGAATTTTAACCAAAGAAAATCACAATCAAGCCAAATTTTAAAAACCAAAGCATATAATTTTTTTGCTGTGGTAAAACATATTTAACATAGAACTCATCATTTTAGTCATTTCTAAGTGTCCAGATCAGTGGCATGAAGTTGCACACTGTTGTGCAACCATCACCACTAAAGCACATGATTTATACAAATTTTAAACATCAAAGCTTAAACATAATGAATGCTCCATTGAAGTTAGTCTCACAATAAAATCTTGCCTTGATACAAGGAGGCTTGAATTTCTAACCCATTACAAATCTAATTTCACAGTGGAAATGTATATGTAGGATTAATGAAATCGGTGCCTTCAATTTTTGAACAATGTTATAATAGCCCCAACTTGTAAATATTGTTAGAAAGTATAAAAAGTTAGGAGGGCAAGGGCCAGTAACCACACTGTCTAATACAGTAGCCCCTAGCTATGTATGCTATTAAAATTTAATTCTAATCAATTAAAATTTTAATTAGGATTTATCTCTAGAACTAAAGTTTTAATCGACTAAAATTAAATAAAATGGGCCAGGGCAGTGGCTCACACCTATAATTCCAGTACTTTGGGAAGCTGACACAGGAGGATAGCGTGAAGCCAGGAGTTTGAGAACAGCCTGGGCAACATAGTTAGACTCTTATCTCTACAAAAACTAAAAAAAAGAAAAGAAAAAAATGAAAAATGAAGTTTTTTAGTTGCACTTGTCACATTTCAAGTACTTAACAACCACACATGGCTAGTGGTCTCCATACTGGACAGCACAGATAAAGAACATTTCCATTACCATAGAAAGTTCTATTGGACAGCTCTGGGCCAGATGCTACATAAGGAAGCCTAATATTTAAACACAATTGGAGATTACTCTAAATGACAGAACATTTTTCATCTTCCTCTGCCATTCTTCATATCTGGATTCTCTGGATATGATTTTATCTTCTCAAGGCAAAATATAGAATTGCTGGGCTTTTCTAGATTACTCCTTCACCGGACCTCTGCTTGTTTTCTAGGAGCTAATTATAGTCCCCTGTAAGCAAACACAGAGATGGCATACATTTTTGTCTGATATACGAAATGTAGGTGCTCAGGGAATTCTGGGGCTGGCCTGGGATAGCGGGAGTGCAGGCCTTCTTTATTTGTTCCGTGTCACGGATCATCAAAATCAGGGCTGAGATGAGATCTCTGGCCACAATAAGCATAGGAGACCTTCCCAACTGCAATTTCAGGGTGTATTATTTGTTTAATTCTCATTCAGGCTGCCATGTTAATGGAGGAAATGAAATGTAGAAGACACTAAAAAAAGACTGGGTACCACTGGGGTGTAAAAAGTCTTGGGAAATGTTTTGGTTTTGGTGGTTTTTTGTTTGTTTGTTTTTTGAGATCGAGTTTCGCTCTGTCGCCCTGGCTGGAGTGTAGTGGTGCGATCTTGGCTCACTGCAAACTCCACTTCCTGGGTTCAAGCAATTCTCCTGCCTCAGCCCACCATGTAGCTTGGATTACAGGCACGTGCCACCATGCCTGGCTAAATTTTTTTTGTTGTTGTTGTATTTTTAGTAGAGACAGGGTTTCACCATGCTGGCCAGGCTGGTCTTGAACTCCTGACCTCGTGATCTGCCCTCCTCAGCCTCCCAAAGTGCTGGGATTACAGGCATAAGCCATGTGCCCAGCCTGGTTTTTTGTTTGTTTTTTGAGATGGAGTTTCACGCTGTCGCCCAGGCTGCAGTGCAGTGGCATGATCTTGGCTCAGTGCAACCTCAGCCTCCTGAGTTCAAAGGATTCTCCTGCCTCAGCCTCCAGAGTAGCTGGGATTACAGGAACCCGCTACCACACCTGGTTAATTTTTGTATTTTTAGTAAACGGAGTTTCACCATATTGGCCAGGCTGGTCTCAAACTTCTCACCTCAAGTGATCTGCCTGCCTCAGCCTCCCAAAGTGCTGGGATTAGAGGCATAAGCCACCACACCCAGCCTGGGAAATGTTCTTTCTCTGAGTCAGGTAGGGACTCCAACATTAGAAGTTCCTGGTATCGTAGATACCATAAAGCCAAGAAAATCTCCTAAGTTTATTTTAGCCCTAAGTGATTTCTGTTTCATTAACACTACTTTAAGGTACAGGCATACCTCAGAGATATTGTGGATTTGATTCCAGACCAGAGCAATAAAGCAAATATCGCTGGCAAATATCACAATAAAGCAAGTCACATAAATTTTTTGGTTTCCCAGTGCATATAAAAGTTATGTTTATATTATACTGTAATCTCTTAAGTGTTTAATAGCATTATGTCTGCAGAAACCAATATATATACCTTAACTTAAAAATACTTTAATGGCCAGGTGCAGTGCCTCACCCCTGTAATCCTAACACTTAGGGAGGCTGAGGAGGGAGGATTGCTTGAGATCAGGAGTTTGAGACCAGCCTGGGCAACATAGTGAGACACCAACTCTACAAAAAATAAACAAAATTACTTGGGTGTGGTGGCGTATGCCTGTAGTCCCAGCTACTGAACAGGGTGAGGTGGGAGGATCACTTGAGCCTGGAAGGTCAAGGCTGCAATGAGCTGAGATCATGCCACTGTACTCCAGCCTTGGTGACAGAGCTAGACCCTGTCTCAAAAAAAATCAAAAACTTTATTGCTAAAAAATGCTAAGGCTTCAGCAAGTCATCATCTTTTTGCTGGTGGACATTCTTGCCTTCATCTTGATTGCTGCTGACTGATCAGGCTGATGGCTGCCGAAGGCTGGAGTGGCTGTGGTAATTTGTTAAAATAAGACCACAGTGAAGTTTACTGCATCAATTGGCTTTTCCTTTCACGAAAATTTCTCTGTAGCATGTGATGCTGTTTGATAGTATTTCACCCGCAGTAAAACTTCAATATTGGAAACAATACTCTCAAACTCTGATGCTGCTTTATCAATTCAGTTTATGTAATATTCTAAATCTTGTGTTGTCATTTCAACAGTGTCCACAGCATCATCACCAGGAGTAGATTCCACATCAAGAAACTTCTTTTATTGCTTCATCCATAAGAAGTAACTCCTCATCCGTTCTAGTTGTTGGGTTTTTTGTTTGTTTTGGAGACAGCATCTTGCTCTGTCACCCAGGCTGGAGTGCACTGGCATGATGTAGGCTCACTGCAACATCTGCCTCCCGGGTTCAAGTGATTCTCATGCCTCAGCCTCCCAAGTAGCTGGGATTACAGGTGTGTTCCACCACTCCTAGCTAATTTTTGTATTTTTAGCAGAGATGGGTTTCACTATGTTGGCCAGGTTGGTCTTGAACTCCTGGCCTCAAGTGATCCGCCAGCTGCAGCCTCCCAAAGTGCTGGGATTACAGGCATGAACCACCTTGCTGGGCTCCATTCAAGTTTTATCATGAGATTTCAGCAATTCAGTCACATCTTCAGGTTCCACTTCTAATTTTAGTTTTCTTGCTATTTCCACCACATCTGCAGTGACTTCCTCCACTAAAGTCTTAAAGTCACCCATGAGGGCTGGAATCAACTTCTTCCAAACTCCTCTTAATGTTGATACTTTGACTTCCCCCCAAGAATCATGAATGTTCTTAATGGCATCTAGAATGGCAAATCCTTTCCACAAGGTTTTCAACTTACTTTTTCCAGATCCATCAGAGGAATCACTATCTATGGCAGCTATAGCCTTACAAAATGTATTTCTTAAATAATAAGATGTGAAAGCCAAAATTACTCCTTGATCCATGGGCTGCAGAATGGATGTTGTGTTAGCAGGCATGAAAACAACATTAACCTCCTTGTACATCTCCATCAGAGCTCTTGGGTGGCAAGGTGCATTGTCAATGGGCAGGAATATTTTGAAAGGAATATTTTCTTCTGAGCAGTAGGTATCAACAGTGGGCTTAAGATATTCAGTAAACCATGCTGTAAACAGATGTGCTGTCATCCAGGCTTTGTTGTTGCATTTATAGAGCACAGACAGAGTAGATTTAGTACAATTCCTAAAGGCCCTTGGATTTTCAGAATGGTAAATAAGCATTTGACTTCAACTTAAGGTCATCAGTTGCATTTGCCCCTAACAAGAGAATCAGCCTGTTCTTTGAAGCCAGGCATTGACTTCTCTCTAGCTATGAAACTCCTAGATGGCCTCTTCTTCCAACAGAATGCTGTTTCATCAACACTGAAAATCTGTTTAGTGTAGCCACCTTCATCCTTTTCTTTAAATTTTTTGTAGAGACAGAGTCTTACTATATTGCCCAGGATGGTCTCAAACTCCTGGGCTCAAGCAATCCTCCCACCTCGGTCTCCCAAAGTGCTGGAATTACAGGAATGGCCACCGTGGCCAGCCTACCTTCATCCTTGCTCTTAGCTAGAGATGCCAGGCTCCTGGGTAACTTGTTGCAGCTTCTACATCAGCATTTGCTGCTTTACCTTGCACTTTTATGTTATGGAGGGAGCTTCTTTCCTTCAATCTCATGAACCAACCTCTGCTAGATTCCAACTTTTCTTCTGTAGCATCATCAGCTCTCTCATCCTTCACAGAATAGAGGAAGAGTTACAGCCTTTCTTTGGATTAGGCTTTGGCTTAAGGAAATGTATGGCTGGTTTGATCTTCTATCCAGACCACTAAAACTTTCTTCATATCAGCAATAAAGCTGTGTTGCTTTCATATCATTCATGTGTTCACTGTAGTAGCACTCTTCTTTTCCTTCAAGAACTTATCCTTTGCATTCACAACTTGGCCAACTGGCACAAGAGGCCTAGCTATTGACCTATCTCAGCTTTCAACATGCCTTCTTCACTAAGTTTAATCATTTCTAGCTTTTTATTTAAAATAAAAGATGTGAGACTCTTCCTTTCACTTGGACACTTAAAAGCCATTGTTGGGTTATTAATTAGCCTAATTTCAATACTATTGTGTCTCAGTAAATAGAGAAACCCAAGGAAAGGAAGAGAGATGGGGGAACAGCCAGTCGATGAAGCAGCTGGAATAGACAACATTTATCAGTTATCTCTTATGTGGTTGTGGTTTGTGGCACCCGAAACATCAAAGATCACTGATCGCAGATCACCATAAGAGACATAATAGTGGCTGGGCATGATGGCTCATGCCTGTAATCCCAGCACTCTGGGAGGCTGAGGCAGGCAGATTGCCTGAGCTCGGGAGTTAGAGACCAACCTGGGCATCATGGTGAAACCCCATCTTTACAAGAAATACAAAAATTAGCCTGGCATGGTGGCACACACTTGTGGTGCCAGCTACTTGGGAGGCTCAGATCAGAGGATTGCTTCAGCCTGGAAGACCAAGGCTGCAGTGAGACATGATTATGCCACTGCACTCCAGCCTGGGAGACAGAGCAAGACCCTGTCTCAAAAAAAAAAAGAAAGAGAAAAAGAAAAAAAAGATATAATAGTAATGAAAAGGTTTGAAATATTGTGAAAATTACCAAAATGTGATAGAGACACAAAGTGAACACACGCTGTTGGAAACATGGCACCAATGGACTCACTTGATGCAGGGTTGCCACAAACCTTTAATTTGTAAAAAATGCAATAAAGTCACAATGAGCAAGGTAAGCCAGTACTAAAGGGTCACAGCTCCTGGAATGAGGTGGGGCTAGAGGTCAGGGATACAGTCAACTGAAGTTTAGGAATTGCAAGATAATGTTTAGGTAGTGATATAGTTGGGATGTTTGTCCCCTCCGAATCTCATGTTGAAATGTGATCCCCAGTGTTGGAGGTGGGGCCTAATGGGAGGAGTTTAAGTCATAGTAGCAGATCCTTCATGAGTGGCTTGGTGCCCTCCCATGGTAATGAGTGAGTTCTTACTTTATGAGTTCACACAAGAGCTGGTTGTTTAAGGAGCCAGCATCTCTCTTGCTCCCTCACTCACCATGTGACACACCTGTTTCCCCTTTGCCTTACAGCTATGAGTAAGAGCTTCCTAAGCCTTTACCAGAAGTCCAGTAGATGCTGGTGTCATGCTTGTACAGCCTGCAGAACCATGAGCCAAATAAACCTCTTTTCTTTATAGATTACCAGGTCTGGAGTATTCATTCATAGCAATGCAAATGGACTAACACAGGCAGTGAGCTAAATTCTCCCCTCAAATCTACAATGGTTGAGGAGGTGGCATGAGAAATGGGAGAATATTTAGGAAAGGTTAGAACTAAATTCTGACAACTCTCCAAATTGTTCTGGTCACATGTATGTGCTCCAGCCATAACTTAGTGTAACTCACATTTGGGCTGCTGCAGTAGCCTAAAAGCACAAACTGTGATGCCCAAAAACCTGTCCTACTAAATACATGTTTCCTGGCCCTGCCCAGCTCTTTGCCTACCCAGGCCAGCACCTCCATTTGGAGCTACAGTTCTGTAGCACTGCCTAAGTTTATATAGGCAGAATGCTTACAAAGGAGATTCTTTAATCTGGTTCCTAAAGGGCAAAGCACTGGGAGATATTTGTGGTAGCAACCCCCAGCTGTCTGCAATTGGAGATTCAAGGGCAGGGGTGCATTTTAATTTAGTGGAAACTAAATACTTTTAAGTCCAGAAAGTATAGGATTGAATACCATTTCTGCTCCTTAATAGCTATTTGGGAGATCTTGAACAATTTACTTTACATTTCTGAGTCTTAACCTCTCTATCTGTAAAATGGAAAAGAAAGAAAAAAAAAACCTTTCTCTAAATCACCAATTCCTTACCTAGAAATTTCTCAGTCAAAAAAAAAAAAAAAAAGAATAGGTTGGGCGCGGTGGCTTACGCCCATAATCCCAGCACTTTGGGAGGCTGAAGCAGGTGGATCACTTGAGGTCGACAGGTCAAGACCAGCCTGGCCAACATGGTGAAACCCCATTTCTACTAAAAATACAAAAATTAGCTAGGTGTGGTGGTGGGCACCTGTAATCCCAGCTACTTGGAGGCTGAGGCAGGAGAATCACTTGAACACAGGAGGTGGAGGTTGCAGTGAGCCGAGACTGCGCCATTGCAATTCAGCCTGGGTGACAGAGCAAGACTCCGTCTCAAAAAACAATAAATAATAATAAGTGTTTATCCTGTCCTTCCTACATGAACAGTATTTTAGGGTAGCTAGATAGTCCAAACTGATGAGAAAAAAATTTTAATAGAAAAAAATCCAACTAATAAATGTGGAAGTGATGATAGAATTAGAAAATCACAATTTTTCAGCACCTAAAAATATGATTGTATTAGGCAAAGATTATGAATGGATGAAACCCTCCTGAAAAGTCAATTAGGAACTTCACAACATCAAAGGCAGCTGATGTTTGTATCACCAGAAGTGAGACACCCAGGCACTGCAGCCTCCTGGTGTGATGCAGTGTGAAGCACACAGCCCACCTGTGAAGAATTCCTGCCAAAAAAATTAAACTTCAACTAATCAGACCTCTGGAGCTAACAGAGTTTACAGGAAATGTGAGGGATAAAGACACAAATTAAATGACACCATAAGGAAGCAAACAGATCCAGAATGTGGAAATTCTATAGGATAACTGACCCAGATTCTGCTACAAGTAAATGGCAGGGAAAAAACTGGGGGATTTGGGGGGACAGGGAGACTGGTGTAGATCAAAACAGACTCAGAGATACAACAATCAGTGTGATGTATGAGCCATGTTAGATCTAGATTCAAACAGGCCCCTATAAAGAGATATTTGCCTGGATTATACACTGGGTATTAGATGGTATCATCAAATTATCATTTTGTTGGGTGTGATGGTGGCATTACAGTTATATAAGAAAATATTCGAATTGCTTAGAGATGTATATTAATTATGAAGGAGTGAAATAACATGATCTTTGGAATTTGCTTTAAAATTATTTACTAAAAACAAAAGGAAAATGAAGGAGATGCAAGGAGAGAAAAATAACAGAAAGTAAAGGAAAAAAAAAGAAAAAGAAACTACCCCATTGGATGGATAGAAATTGGATAAATTAAGAAAACCATGTAGCCCAATGTCTGGTACAGAGTATAACTCAATAAATAGCTCCCTTTCCCTTTTGCAAGCCTAAGCCACTGTTTTGAATTCTGAGTTCTGAATACCCTCCTAGGCTGGCATGTTCCTACTTACTAGGAATGCTCCTATATTTTAACAATTCCTCTTCCATTCTGTCATCTACATAAATTCATCATGGAAGAAATCAAGCTTGATTTTTGTTCTCTAATGAAGCAAGAAAATGAAATATTACATTATTCTTGTTACAATGAAGAGACAACCAAGGCCAAAATAATATTTAGCAATAAAGACAATACAATACCTCTTCATACTCAAGGAAATAACATTTGTGTTTCTAATGACTGCAATCCAAGGGCCTATAGTAAGTAGGTATTTGTAATTTTGTTGGAAAACAAATTTAGACGGCCTGTGTTTCAAAAAAAATCTCATATTTAGTCATAGAATTACTTACTACCAAGCTATTTTATTTGTGATATGAATTGTATATTCAAAAAAGCTGATTTTGATTTTATATTTTGATTTTCTCAATTAATCTGCATAAAAATCATCCCCTGTAACTTCAAATGTCCACATCAAGCAAATCATATTGGCCTCTTAAAGAAGATAATAATTCTGAATACTTCAAGCTCAAGCCTGTGGAAAACTGTCTCATCAGTTTTCAAGTGGCATTATCATTTAAAGCAATAGTTTTGTTCAGATTTGTTGTAAAGCCACTGCTCACTGTAGCTCTCTTAGCTGTTTGTTCCACTTCCCTCTACAGTGGAACCAAACTTAAGCTTGTGAAAGAGTCCCAGGAAACCCAAACTCCTGAATTAACTCCTGCTTCATATTTGTGTCCTCCCTCTCCTGGAATTCATTTCTCCCATTCTTGTGTTAGAATATTCTACAGCTTTTGTTTGTTTTTATTGATAGTATCAAATCTAATAGACTTGTATTAAATAATCTTGAGCTTTTGTTTTCCATTCTGAGTTTCAAAATCCCAGAAGGCAGTGCCTTCTAGTTACTCAATAAAGGTTTATCAAATTGAATGAACTGACTTTGCTTCCTAAGCAGTTTGTTGATGTTGGTGCTGCAAACCTGGAATATCAGTGTCCATTCTAAACTAACGAATGGGAGTAAGGAGTCACTCTGCTAACAAAACGAGAAGAGAGTTCAACACCAGTGAGAACATACTGTATTCCTAGTAAGAAACCATGGGATCAATTTTCCACAGTCGTGTTAACGTTTTATGCTCTGTCCTTAGAGTACTGGTCATATTCACAGCAGTCAAAACCACATGTACCTGTGGGATATCCATGCTGATCAGCTTTGTTAGACAAGGCATATATATGAATCACCTGTTCAGAAAGAATATAATGCCAACATGCAGTTCTGAAACAGGCAAAACAAAACTGCAGCTTCCTAAATCACTCTTTATTAAAAGACCAATTTTTTTTTAGGTTATTTTTTCCCCCAATTTAAGAAGCTTTTCCCACCGCTATGGTCAGTGGTTCTGCCCTTTCCAATTTCTCTGGTCATATTCTAAAAGGGTTGATTTAAGGAAACACTGAAATGCTTTTTAAAAATATATATTTTTTAACCTTCGTGTTTGGCTGACCTTATTTGCTATAAAATAATTTTTAGTCGTTTCTAAATATGAATATCTAGCACTTTCTTTTCAGGCTTAACTTTAGAGACTTCTGTGAGTTTGGTTATATTCCTCTTTGCAGGAGAATCGATGCAATTAGATGTTTCTCAGTGCAATGAGAAGTTTAGGCTTCATATTCGTAACACAAATGTCTTTTCTAAGCCTATAACAGACATAATTGTGGCTAAAATGTAGTATTTTATTAAGAATATACAACAGTAAAAGTAGTACATGAATTCAGGACTTAAGAATCTGCTTAATTAAATGTATCTGTCTACAGTGGTATTTAATATCATTCTTTTCCCTTCTGTTTTTCTTTCTTTCAGGAGCAATTTAGGACTACTGATATAAATGGACTTGAAATTGAATTGTTAAACAGAACTGCATTTCAGCAGCTCAAGGAATATAACTCATTCGTTTTGCTATATTTCTGATGCCAGCCAAAATGCAGAACTTAGAAAAAAGACCTCAAGTCTGTCATTCCCTTTCCTCTAGGAAAAGTTAAATTCTCTTTTCTGTGGCCTACTGCATAAATGCATGGTTCATTATTATTCTTAAACCTGGATTCAAATGATACTCAAAAAAGTATCAAACCTTTCCCTAAGCACAAACCAATCAAAAAGAGCACTTCCCAACCCATATCACCTGAGACTCAAATCAAGCAGGAAAAAAAAAATAGGAAAAAAAAAAGCTCAAAATCTAAAAATTAAACTGGGTGCTAGACTTAAAATCTTACAAGCATCCTCTAGTTTTAGTATAGCTGTCAATATAGCCAAGTTTTTTTTATTTAGTTGATTTTTTACTTTCATATTTTTTAATGAGAAGAAGGTAAAATTCTCTACCGGAAGTAATAAAAATTTCAGATGATAAGACAGATAGCCCTAAAAGTTTTTGCCTGAACTCATGCACATAAACTAAAACTGGCCGATTAATCTCGCTACAGTATGTTTAAAAAGAGTGGCATTTGAAAATACAGTATAGCAGTGTGATGCTGCACTGCCTCTAATTAAGTGCAGACTAGGAAAAATTATTCTTAGTTTAGTCTATGAAAGGGGGGTGGTGGAAATTTCTCTCTTTGCAATTCAAAATTATTTTAAAGATAGAACATTTCTTTTCCAATGTCTTCATTAAACAGAGCTGTTAAGAATTGTCTCCCAACCATCCCCAAAGAGTACAAAGCTAACCAGTATTCGTCCCATATGCTCTGCTTTGAAGTGTGAAGCTGTGACCATCCCACTAGACTCTTACACCACCATCAAAGCCGTCTCATTACGCCCAGTGCTGAGAGTTAAAGCGCGGGGCCCTAACCGCTCCAACATAAACACTGCATTAACAAAGCGACCGCAATATTCCTCCCCCACATGGCTAGAACTTGAAGAAATTTTTACCATATGTACACATGCACGAGATACAGAAATTTATTGTGCTAGAACATCATTGAGAAGCACATTAAACATGCTGACTAGAACTGGATGTTATTCTAAGGGACTGAAAAAAATAAAATGCAGCTGATCTTTATGATGAAAGAGCAGAAACATCAGGCTGAAAAATGAGATCAAGTGCAATTCCTAAATTGCATTTCGACTGACACGTTCTGTTGCCTGTTTTTTCTTGAGGTAGCAGAAAACAATTTAAGGGAAGAAACAAAACTCTACTGCACATCACTGGATGCTACTGTTTACTCCATCATGTTTCATTTCAAAAGGACGAATTTAAAAACCACGATAGGCTGATAACACCTATGCCTCCAAATGAACAGGCCTTGCTAAGAAAAATTTCACTTGCATCTCTGAGTTGTCAGTTTATTATTGGCATGACAGTAAAAAATAAAATGCAAAGAAAAAACTTATTTATTATGGAAATGAGGTCAGGATAAGCACTTAATTGATTTTCATATAAAATTAATCTGGAAAAAACATTTTTAAATGTTTCAACCTAACATTTCCATTCCTTTGTATTTGCTCTAGGAAAAGCCTTGCATTTGTGCACAAGAGGGACTATTCAAGAATGTTCATCATTGCATTACTTGATCTAGGAAAAACAAGAAACAATCTGAATGTCCACAAACAGGAGAACAGACAAAATGTGTTACATTCATATTATGATAATTATAAAGCAGGTAGAATGAAATAGAACTATATGTAATACCATGGATATATTTCTAAGCTATCTTGCTGAATGAAAAAATTATAGTATAAGAGCATTTCTAATACAAACATACACAAGCAATACTATATTGGATTTATTGGTTTATACATGTACGTAAGTAAAGCATGTAGAAAATTCTGGATTTGGGGCATGCTATACTCTTACCATAACTTGGCAGGGGGACATTCAGAGAACCAGGAATGAGAGTAGTGATCAGAGGTGAATTTTAACCTTAACTGTAGTACTCGAAATTTTGAAACAGAGAATTAATTTTAAAAAATCAGGCAAGGTCTAATAAATAAACGGTTGTGAGGATTCTTTGTTCTATTACTGTCTTGATAGAAAAAACTACAAGTGAGTTTCTTAATGTGTCGAGGTCTGCTTTCCAGCTATGGAATGAAAAAATTGGACCTATCTACTCTCCTCCCTATAAACAGAAAAATAATGTGCCCTCAAACTCTTAAAATACCATACAATTTCATGGAGATACAGATATAAGTATTTACGAAAGTATATAGTATATCAGGAGTTTGGGGTATATTTTACATATATATTTCATAACCAATAATCCAAGAAGGTTGTTATTTCCTTGCATATAACATATAGTTTCATAGAGACATGTATACAGAAGCTTATTATTCCTTTGTAGGGCATATGCTGATATATTTACCACTTTGTGCAGATGTGATATAATTCATTTAAAGAATTATACTTTCCTGAGTGGCCTAATATATTTAACTTATACTGTACTCCATAACTCATTTTATTGTGTCCTCTGGTGCTTTCTAATAGCTTCACACACAGTTATTTCATGGCCTCAGTTTTGTTGGTGGAAGGTACTTTGTTATACTTCTCTAAAAGTCACAATAGCATTTACTATAGGAAATGGAAACATAACAGGCACTCCAAGACTGTCTGGATGTTCACAAACACATCTCCATTTATTTTCATAATATTTCTCTGAAATAGGTACTGAATATCATTTTGCAAATGAAGAACTGATAAAGGAGAAGCTGTCTGCTATAGAACTTAAATTTCAGAGCTGAAAGCACTTCAGACATCTCTTGCTCAAGTGATTTTCTAACATCTTGCTGTGCAATCCCTTTTCTCAGAAGGTACCTTATTTGGAATCTTGAAACATAAAACAGAAAAGGGGGATCCACTCTCTTTATGGTGAAAGGGACTCTCCTGGGCTCCAACTGCTCTGTACCCCCTCCAGAAGGCAATGGAGAATCACTAAAAATAATGACAGCTGGTAGGAGGCAGAGGACCTGGGGCTTTACACAGTCATCAATTATCATAACCATCCTGATAGGATGATATTATTCTCCCATTTTACAGATACAAAAACTCTTAGAGACTGAAAAAGAAGAGACTAAAAAATTTTCTCAAGCCAGTTGGCAAACAAGTAGCAGACGTGGGATTTGAACTCAGATTGGTCAGCTCCTTAATTTTTTTTTTTTTTAAGACAGGGTCTTGCTCTGTTTCCCAGGCTGGAGTCCAGTGGCACCATCACAGCTCACTGCAGCCTTGCCTTCCAGACTCAAGCAATCCTCCCACCTCAGCCTACCAAGTAGCTGAGATTAGAGGTACACAGCACCACACCTGGCTAATTTTTTTAAAATTCTTTGTAAAGATGAAGTCTCACAGTGTTGCCCAAGCTGGTCTGGAACTCCTGAGCTCAAGCAATCCACCTGCCTCGACCTCCCAAAGTGCTGGGATTACAGGCATGAGCCAGTGTGTCCAGTTTCAAATTCTTATCCTGCCCACTTCCCATCTTGCTTCCCTGTCTAACCACAGTGGAATGTGATGTTATTGGTTAGTTCATGCTGATCAGAGACTGACAGGCAGATCTACACATATACATCCTGAGTGGGTGGAATTGGTATTGACCTTTCACTTGCATATATTGCTCCTCGCTTGTTAAGGACCTCTCACTCTCTTTCAGAGAAGCTATAGAGATGCTAAAGGTTCCCCAAAGAGTAGTTCAGATGGGTCATGGCAAAGCCTTGGGGATGGCCAGGAATCCTTCTGCTGGATAACATATCAGCAATGTATAAATAGCCTTCAGCATTAAGCCTACTCCCCACAGCAACAAAGAGTTAACTTGGCTCTTCCACCTATTTGGTGCTCCTCAGAAGGACACACAAATGCTTTGCACGAGTTACTTTGCTTTCCTTGTGTGTGTTCAGCTCTCAAGCCTCTTCTTGGCTGCTGGCCACAGACAACACACAATAATCTCTCAGTGGTCTCAAAGCTGGCACTACCTCTCACCATTTGCCCGCCAAAGGAGTCAAGTCCTGCCCTCCCCCTTTTCATATCCCCACCTTTCAGATAACGACCATTTTCACACACCCTTCTCCAACCTCTTTCAACTATGTTTTGGAGAAAAATGCTTTCCGCCCATTACTGATGTTTTCTTCCACATGGAGAGAGCTCTGCTCATCTTGCTGTCTGTTACAGGCTGAATTGCATTCTCCAAAAATGCATATGTTGAAGTCCTGGCTCCCAGTACCTCAGAATATGACCTTATTCTGGAATAGGGTCATTGCAGATGTAATGAGTTAAGATGAGGTCATACTACAGTAGGTTGGGTCCCTAATCCAATATGACTGGGGTCCTCATAAAAAGGGGAAATTGGGACACAGACAATATACAGAAAGAATGCCACGTGACCATGAGGAAGGTCAAGTGCAAGCCAAGATGGGACAGGTTCTCCCTCACACCTCTCAGAAGGAACCAACCCTGCTGCCACCCTGATCGCGGACTTCTAGCCTCCAGGATTGTGAGACAATAAATCTCTGTGGTTTAAGCCACCCAGACTGTGGTACTTTGTTACTACAGCCCTAGTAAACTAAAACACCAGCCTCGCTCCCTCCTAACTTTCATTCTCTGATGGGAAGTTTGGGAGAGAAACTGGATGTGCACAGGCCCACCCTGCCTCCCTCTTCCTTCTTAGGAGCTGGTTTTCAGCAGGAAACACACATTACAGGCCACTCCTCCTCGCCATAAAGCTGTCCAGCCTCAGGCCTTGGCTGCCTGGTACTGCCTGTGACTGGCTGGGTTAGTCTAATTCTCTGGTAGGGTAGTCCCAGCCGCCAATACTAGTTTTATCAGTAATAAAGTTATTGTAGTCTCCATTTCTCATCTGCCTTTCTCTTCTGTGGGACTGGTTCCAAATGTGGGAAAGGAAGACATGTATTATTTGTCACGCTCTCCTCTTAAACCCACCCCAATACTCTTATTTCCCTGAGGGGAGGGAGTGAAGTGACCTTCTTCTTTCTCTACTCTCTTTCTAATTTCGTTGCTACACTATATAAACTTTGTGCACTGCTTTCCCAAAGCCTCTGCTTTCGATTGTCAGAAATTCTAGCTGTGTGGTGGCTCATGCCTATAATCCCAGAGCTTTAGGAAGCCAAGGCAGGAGGATAACTTGAGGCCAGGAGTTCCAGACCAGCCTGGGCAACATAGCAAGACCCTGTCTCTACAAAAAAAAATTTTAAAGATTAGCTGGACATGGTGATACATGCCTGTAGTCCTAGCTATTCAGGAGTCTGAAGCAGGAGAATCACTTGAGCCCAGGAGGTCAAGGCTGCAGTGAGCTAGGATTGCACTACTGCACTCCAGCCTGGGCAACAGGCAAGTTCCTGTCTCTAAAATAAATAAATAAATCAAACATGAACACTGTTACTTCTGCATTGTCACTATAACAATCCTATAATCCCCTCAAGGTAGGTAACTCAGACAGTCCTGCACAGGCTACGGGGAAACGAAAAGCACAACAATTAGTATCTCAAAATATTATCTTACTACATATGTTTGGGTAATTGAAATTGGAGAATGAATTATTCAACCTATGTAACTTTAATAGTCACATAATAAATGATAATGATGTTATAATTATTGTAATATCATAATACATTGTTGTCATTATTATTGCAGGCTGTGAGTCTCCCGAGAAGCACACTCTTACTCTACCAATAGAAAACAGGTGGATGGGTTGGTGGGTGCATGACGGTGTGGAGAGACTTGCACTTAATCTACAAGCCCATCAATGTCATTAACATCATTATATCATTTCTTCAGAGTTTTCTAATCCTAGTGGCCTTGACACTAGAAGCCACTATAAAAGCTAGGAAGGAAAGATAAAAGGAAAAGGGATTCAGGAAAAACATCTCCACAGTTATGGGGCCTGAGCTCAAAAATACCAGGGCCTAGTATTCAGTCAGTTGCTATAAACCCTTACTAGATCCACAATCTCTAAAACACTATCAGCAATCATATAAAATACCAAACTCTGAGTGTTGTAGATATCTACTGAAAATCAGAAAACCTAAAACCCCTCAACTTTGAGGCCCCCCGGGGCTCCCTTTGTTAGTAAGGGGTGAATGTTTGATGTCTCCCACAATGACTCCTGGTTTAACACTGAGTGTCTTAAGAGACCTTTTACCTAGGTGAAGTGGTTGGCTGGGGAGGGGGCTCCTAATTTTTAACTGTAAATCTCAACTGTGTCTTCTAGATTGGGAAACAATTACAAGAAGTGTATAGTCAGGCAGCATGGATTTCATGTATCCCCCCATTTGTTCCAATTAGGAGATTCCTATAAGATATTTATTCTTGTTGATATTTCTTTTTCTGTTTGTTTGTTTTGTGTTTGAGATAGGGTCTCGCTCTGTTGCCCAGGCTGGAGTACAAGTAGCACATCATGGCTCACTGCAGCCTCAAACTCCTGGGCTCAAGGGATCCTCCCATCTCAGCTTCCCAAGTAACTAAGACTACAGGCACACACTACCACACCCAGCTAATGTTTTTTATTTTTATTCTTTGTAGAGACGAGGTCTCCCTATGTTGCCCAGGCTGGTCTTGAACTCCTGGGCTCAAACAATCCTCCCACCTTGGCCTCCCAAAGTGCTGGGATTATAGGCATGAGCCACCAGTCCCAGCCACTTGTCAATATTTCAATAAACCCTATTGCTTTTATATCAAGAGTGAGACAGGGGGCCAGCCATGGTGGGCAGATCCCTTGAGCCCAGGAGTTTGAAACCAGCCTGGGCAACACAGGGAGACCCCATCCTACAAAAAATACAAAAATTAACCAGGCATGGTAGTACATGCTGTAGTTCCAGCTATTCGGGAGGTGGAGGTGGCAGGATCACTTGAGTCTGGAAAGTCAAGGCTACAGTGAGCCGCAATCATGCCACTGCACTCAGCCTGGGTGACAAAGCAAACCCTGTTTCAAAAAAAAAGGAAGAGTGATACAGGGAAGGAGTAAAAGTCCATAGCAGGGTATGGTAACAAGCTGTGAGCAACTGGGACTCAATCCTGCTGAGATGGGCCTCAGAATTGTCCATCTCAGGGACAAAAGAGGCAAGCATTTATCCACCAGCTCTGGTCCCCCACAGGCCAAGTATTGCCCGATGGGGTTAACTTGCTTGCTCACTCACACTGCAGGTTGTAGCAGAGCCACAGTAAGAGAAAAGAGTGCAGCTTTTTCAAGTATGGCTGAGTTCATCCATAACTGCTGGTCATGGAAGATTAAGTTTGTTTATCCCAGTTCTCCCATTTGGCCTTTCCTTCTTCATTAGTACCTCTGTTTTACAGTAGTTGGTAGACTCCTCTTGCATTTATTCAGCCTGTGGCAATATGCATTTATGAGCAACCCGGTAACTCTCCTTCATAGTTAAAATGTACTAAAGTCACTGGAAATCAATCTTAATATTTTAAGTACTTTCCCAATGCACAATCCCTTGTTTTCTAAGATTTTTCTGTGGTGGCAGTATTCCTGTAATTCTTCAACTAAATGCTATGCCCTAAATATGTTTACACACATTTGTAAAATCAACTATTGTTTTTATGCTATGGCAATGAGGGTAGTGTTGATGGTGGTTAGAACTATATCAGAACCCAGCATCTAAATTGACTGATCTCAACCAAATCCAACACTGTTTTATGAGACAATCTCCATAGCAACTGGAGAATCAGAGTAGAAATTCTCAAAGTGAAAAGTTGTTCCTGATTTGCCAGATCAGCCCATGTTTTGACAATCTGTAATAAGGTAATCAAAGGGTCTCAAGACTACCATGGGAGTGTTGACGCTGTGTGAATGTGTCATGGCACACATCCTCCAAGTCATAAGAATAATTGAAAAAAATCTACAAGGCTGATCATTCTGATCAAAGTCCTTAATGTTTTATATATTTTTTTAAAATCAAAACAATAAGTATCAATCATGCCAGCACTATTTCTTTATTCATGTAGCTTACATGGCTAGCATTTATCTTTCCAGTTCTCTAAATAATGACCTTAGTTGATATGGCATTGTGCAAACATTCATTTGATCAATGACATGAAACAAAAAGCAAGTTTCCGTATCATTTATAAAATTCATTAACTATGGTCTAGACTCTTGCAGCTGAATATTATGAGCCTACATGTTAGGTAAGCCTATTTTCACCGTCAAGGCATTGGGAGAATTTGCCTAAGAATCTTCTGTGCTGACCCCTCCCCTCTATCATCACTCAATCCTTCTCATGAAAGTTTGTGTGTCAACAGGCAACGGGGTCATGTTACAGAGACACTGGGTCCAGCATGTGAAAGCACAGAGTGAGGAAGATGTGGAACACATACAAGAAGCATCAGGGTCCACAGTATCCTGCAGAGAAATTGTCTATAGAAACTTGATAGAAGTCCAGAAAATCAGACTAAATATCTTCAATACTGAGTAGAAGTCAGACAAAAGAAGAATGCTCCTGAAAATTTACCAATGATTCCAAGTGAGGTGAATGCATTGTTCCTGAAAGATCCAAGATGATATAAAATCGCCAAGAGAAGTAGGGACTTCCAGGAAAACATGAAAATGTGGATCCATATGTTTACTTTCATTTCTTCCCAAAAACCCCAAGGAAAAAAAATGGTAAAGAAATTTTTTTCCCAAGCATTAACTCAAACCAACAGAAATAAAGAGGAGGCAATCGCACTGGAAGCTGCAGAGAAAACGTGTGAGGGGGATGTGATTCGGCAGACTCAAGGCAGCAAGTGGAGCAGCAGAGAAGCACCTGGGGCATCCCACAGACGCCTGATAGAGGGCAGAACCAGCAGCCCCACTTTGGGAGGGAAGGCAAAGGGGAAGCTCAAAACCAGAAGATGGGTGGGAAGTCGGCTTCAGCAGTGGTCAGAGCCCATCCCTGATCCACACAGACAGGCACCTGCCCTGCCACACCCTGGCAGAATATGTAAGAGGTAAAACACAAGGTGTCTGGGCTGGGGAATATGGACACAGCTGAGGGCTGGGGTGAGTAATGAAAAGAGAGGAATTAAAAGAACATTTATATTGACAATCTAAATGTTGAGATTTGTTCAGCCCTTTTGTGCAACTCAGCTTCCAAAACACTGGCAGTGGTGTCTCCACTCAAGGCTGGACACTGGAAGATCCTCCTCTGGGGAACTTGAACAGCTCAAGAGGAAAGACCAAAAAAATACTGAAGTATGAGTTCCCCAAAGAAATGACCCAGCCATGTCAGCCTACAGTTGACAAACCCCACCTGCACACTTGGAGTGTCCATTCAGCCTTCCAGCATCCATTCAGAATAAGCAGCCAACACGGCATTATCAAACATTTAAGGAAAGCCTTTAAAAAAAAAAAACAGCCAAAAGCAACAGGGTGAAGGGGACAAGGTGAGGGGAGACTATACAGGAAGAAGAAACCGAAATGATCCATTAATGATACGTTCATGAAATAAAACCAGGATGTTCTCTTGAAAAGTAAAATAAAAGGAACATTTACAGAGTAAATGAAAGCACTTGGAAATTAATATAGAAGCCATAAAAACTTATGGAAGGCTGGGACAGCAAGTAGACGAAATTTGCCAGAAAGTGTTATAAAAATAGAGTGATGGAAAATAAGAAAGAAAGTAAATGTAGACGACCAGTAAAAGAGTTCTAATCTCCAAATAATGGGGCTTTTAGAAAGAACTGAGAAAATGGAAGAAATCATCAATGGAATAATTCAAAAGAATTGTCCAGCACTGATGGACAAGTTTCAAAGAATAAAAGGACTCACCAAGTATCCAGGATAATGGATGGAAACAGACCCACACAAAAGCACTTCAGGGAAATTTCAGAACACTGGGAACCAAGCAAAGACCTCACAAGCCTCCAGAGAGAAATGAAAGATCACATACAAAAAATAAGGAGTCATAATGGTTTCAGAAGTCTCAATAGCAATGTGGAAACAAGAACTCAGTGACACAACATCTTTAAATTAAAGAAAAGTTATTTCTAACCTGGAATTCTATAGCAAGACAAACTAACAATTCAGTGTGAAGGTAGAATAATGGCACTTTCTGACAGGCAAAGGGTCACCAATGTACTTCATTTTTTTTCAGAAAGCTACTAAAGGATGTGTTCCACCAAAACGACACCATAAACCAAGAAAGTAAAAAAAGAGAAAGAGAAGACATGGGATTCAGGTTGAGGACCAGGGCATCCAACATGGAGAAAGATGAAAGTCATGATGATGGCTGAGGGAGATCCTATGAAGACAGTTATCCTCAACACACTGAGGGCAGCTAGTCCTAACTGGAACAGGTCAGAGTATTCTAGAAGATACTTCTTTAAGAAGATGGAATTGATAGAACCCTCAATGAATGCATGAAGTGTTCTATCTGAATGCATGGAGAGATGCAACTATTGACAGAGAATTTGGAGCTAAACCAGTGGTAAGTATATAAAACACTAAGCAAACAAATTATCAAAAAGATAATGACCAACTCCAGCAAAAGTATAAAGTTATGCAGAAAAGGTAAAATAATAATAATGTTCTAAATGATTCATTGTGAACAATGTTTACATAGTTATAATAATGTAACCACTAACTATTGACCCAAATTTTGATATAAATATGTTGAGAGGTTGGAAGATTGGGAAGTGTGAGTGGTGTGTATCTGTGTTTGTGTGAGTGTGTGTGTGTTAGAGATGAGAGGTAGGGTAAGGGGAAGCTAAATTTTCATATTCCACAGTGAGAAGTCAATAGATAATGCCTAAAACTGAAAGACCAAGACGTACCAGTGTAAGTGTGGTATTTTGATATCTAGAGTTAAATCAATAAGGTAAAAGAGTAGAAAGTACTCGGCTGGCTCTGAGGAGAAGGAAATTGAAGTGTGTGTATGGTAGGAGGTAAAGGGGGTTAGATAGGTACTTAGAATTTTTAGAATAAACCCCCCTACAGTATGTGATTTTTAGCTACATGCCTGTATCATTTTGACAAAAACAAATAGAAAGAAAGAGAGGGAAGGAAGGAAGAAAAAAGAAAGAGAGAGAAGGAGGAAAGGAAATAATTTTAGAGACCTGGCTAGGGGCAGTAGCTCATGCCTGTAATCCCAGCACTTTGAGAGGCTGAGGTGGGGATTGCTTAAGCCTAGGAATTCAAGACCCACCTGGGCAACACGACAAGACCCTGTCTCTATAAAAAATACAAAAATGAGCCAGGTGTGGTGGCATGCACCTGTGATCACAGCTACTCAGCAGGCTGAGGTGGGAAGATTGTTTGAACCAGAGAGGCAGAGGTTGCAGTGAGCCGGGATCATGCCACTGCACTCCAGCCTGGCCAACCCAGAGAGATCCTGTCTTAAAAAAAAAAAAAAAACTTAGAGACCTAATAGTGATAAAAGTGGGATGTAGCCTAATAGATCAATTGTGAGTTTTTATAGAAAATGAAAACCAGCCAGATGCAGTGGCTCACACCTGTAATCCCAGCTACTGGGAAGGCTGAGACAGGAGAATCGCTTGAACACAGGAGGCGGAGTTTGCAGTGAGCCGAGATAGTGCACTGCACTCCAGCCTGGGTGACACAGCGAGACTCTGTCTCAAAAAATAAATAAATAAATAAATAAATAAACACCAATGTCCAAAATATTGGGAAAAAAACCTGTAAGCTTTAAATAAATATAGACTAGATCTACATCTCACCTGAGCTCTAAACTGTATAACCAACCATCCTCTCAATATATTTATATCAAAATTTGGACCAATAGTTAGTGGTTACATTATTATACCTATGTAAACATTGTTCACGATGAATCATTTAGAACATTATTATTATTTTACCTCTGCCAACCTTTTACATGCTGTCAAATGACAGCATGTAAAAAAAAATCTATTCATGCTCTTTCCCTCAAACCTCCTTTCTTCTGTCATTTTAAGTTATAACATTATCACACCACTGCTCTGTCCCTCACCAGCAACAGCCCATGGAATCTGTCCATTGTCTATTCTCTTAGGCCAATATCATCCTTCCAAACTGGTCAGCCTGCTTCCTGTCCATTCTCTATCATGCAGGCAGAGTGATCTTTCTAAAACTGAAAGCCAATCATATAATTTTCTTGCTTAAAACACTTCAGTGGTTACCACTGCCTTTAGCACAAGATTTGAACCCTTCAACCTAACATCTAAAACTTCATAATCTAGCCAAGCGCGGTGGCTCATGCCTGTAATCCCAGCAATTTGGGAGGCCGAGGCCGGCAGATTGCTTGAGGTCAGGAGTTCAAGACTAGCCTGGCTAACATGGCAAAACCCCATTTCTACTAAAAATACAAAAAAAAAAAAAAAAATTAGCTGGGTATGGCAGTGCACACCTGTAGTCCCAGCTACTTGGGAGGCTGAGGCATGAGAATCACTTGAGTCTGGGAGGCGGAGGTTGTAGTGAGCCGAGATTGCACCACTGTACTCCAGCCTGGGCGACAGAGCAAGACTCCATCTCAAAAAATTTTTAAAAAGTAAAACTTCATAATCTGGCCGCTGATTACCTCTTGAGCCTCATTTCATAACATTCCCAGGAATGTCTTTCCCATTCCACACCTCTAAGTTCCATGCAGCCATACTGAAGTCCTTTGCAGGTGCTCAAGTTCAGGCTGCCCTCACCTCTGGGCCTCTGCATCACTGTTCCCTTTATTCTAAAAGTCCTCAAACTAAAATGATATGCAAAATTATGTGTGAGTGTATGTCTCTATGTATATATACACAATGCACATGCGTAAAAACTTGCAAAAATTGTTGACAGTTATTTATAAATCCTCTGAATACCAACTTTGGACCCACCTTAACAACCTCATCCTGAAGCTATAAGCAAACTTATAGCTGATATTAAAAAGTTCTGAAATACGTTATTCAGCATTTTTGCATACAAAGTATACATAAATTACACATATCAGTATCAACTCTTTTATGTCACTGGGATGCTATTTATTGCCCTTTGTCCAGAGAAAGTTAGCTGATTATTATGTTAAAGCTGGTTTCTCTGGGAAAGCCTTATTCTAGGGAAAAACATCCTTTCACTGTTCTAAGAACAGCGGGATCCTAGAATGCGAATACTTCTGCCTCATAAGAATGCCTGAGCATGCTGTTACCAAAAAAAAAAAAACTTAAAAAAAATTTGGATGATATTACATGAACAGCTGTGTAGAAAAGGGAATGTAAAAATAAAAACTGCATGTTAGAGCATCAAAATAGTAACCATGTACAGTATAGGACTGTTTTTAATCAGATGAAGATTGAAGCTATTACATTTCAAATCAAATGTTATAAATTAGTTCAAGAATGCAGCTGAGCTCTCATTTAATTAGAAATGTCCATGTTTAAATCATGAGGTACAGTAGCTGCCAATGAAGCAAAGGGCAAGGGAAGGGAGAAATCTTGTGTCCAGACTCACTGATTCTCAACTGTCTCCTACACAGGATGAACATCTGGGGTGGACCAGTCCTGATGTAATGAAGAACTTCATGTACTAGCTAATTTGAGATTTAATGTAATTGTCCATAATTGTTTTGAAGACAATTAAAATCATTATTCTGGTCTGGACAATTCTGAACTCTTCATTTTTGTGTGGAACATATTTCCCCACCCCCCCATGCTGAATTTTAACTCTTTCTTGGATAAAACGTAAAGCAAGTCTGGGGCCAAGATTTCCCTTGGATAACCCTTCAACTGTCAGGTCACATAAAATGCAGCATAAGTAGTGAGGTACTCCTTTGGAAGCAAGTCTCATTTCCTATTTCTGGTGCTTAATGTAGCTCAGCTAAAGTCCAAATCTACATCCCAAATGTTAGACAATTCACCATTAATTAAAAATGAGGCAACATCATAGAGGGATTTCTGAGGTCATACAGAAAAGAATGCAATTATCCTAAGGCGGCTTTTTTTCCCCGAAGATTATAAGCCTCTGCATCTTGTAATTAACCATGGTACAGTTAGACAGTCCAGGCAAAAGGTCTTTCTTTTCTCCCAATTTGCCTAATTCAAAAACACCTCAAGTGACATAGCTCAAATTTTTCCAAATTAACCTTACCCCTGGGGCTGAAATCATTCAAGTGGCAGTTCAGCTCTAAAGAAAATCTTAGAGAGAGTTGTGCACAGGGAAAAAAGGAAAAAAAAAAAAAGTCAGAGGAAAAAGGGGTAAGAGTTAACGTTTAAGTGGATTTTCAACCTCATCATTACCCCTGCTCAAGAAAATAGGACACAGATAGATAGGCAAAACACACCATCGTTCTGCCCTGAAGAGCCTAAAAGACTTACTAGAAACTACTATTGTGTCCTCAAGATCTACTGTGAATTTGTAAGGGATAAAATTATTAATTTTTTTTCTTTTTGCCATATCCCACAACATTTAGTGTTCCATAATGTCATGGGGTAGGAAGTGGAGGGGTGTGTCACAAACACACAGTGTATTGTTGATACAGTTCTTCAAGATCAACTTTTCCCGGGGGCTGAGGAGTGATTTGATTCTCACAAGCTATTTCATTTGTAAAAATGGTTTCCAGTAAGAAAGAACACATAACCCCAAACTTTCTCTTACTTCTGGCCACCACTCCACACTCTTCCACTGTGACACCAGAGAGAGGGTAAATCGGAATCAAGACCACTGCTCCCAGGCAAGGGTGGATTCCCTCTTGAACTTCCATATCGATAGCCTGGAAGGCCTCTAGGCAGGCAGCCAGAACAGAACTGCCTAAAAATGCAAAATTGTGAAAAACAATCATTCAGCTTTCAACTACATCTAAAGAAAAAGCTATGATTTTGTTGGTCCACTAGTTGCTTTTCTTCTGTAATCTGTATAGAAGATTTTTTGTCCAAATAATGAAAAATACAAAATCTAACCTTTCCCCTCATCCCACCTCCCAATAGTCATAAAACTTGACATGTCTTCCAGCTTTTTCCTCCCCAAAGTGGGAGAATTATACAAGATTTATTGGTCTTATACTATTTGATTTTTTTTACAATTGTTTACTTTAAATTTTTTCAATTGTCTCCAATTAATCTAAACAAATTCCTTATTTTCAGAATGCCTTATGAGTAATTACATTAAAATAGATACACAAACATAATTTTTTTTTTTTTTTTTATTTTTTAGAGACTGAGTCTTGCTATGTTGCCCAGGCTGGTCTCAAACTCCTGGCATCAGGCAATCCTCCCACCTTGGCCTCCCAAAGTGCTGAAACTATAGGCATGAGCCACTGTGCCCAAACACATAAATTTTTTTTTCGCATAAATTTTTTAAAGCTTACTTATTTTAGTTTTGCTCTTATCCACTAATTATATTTTTCATTGAATTATTATATCTAAATGCATATTATAGACACCTAAGAGTTTTGTGATATTACTCTGAGTTTTCATTAGTAATACAGTATGACCATTTTAGCAATAGAGGAAAAAGCAGATTTTTATCCTGTATTAAGACAACATTCAAGATAATCTGTCCAGGCCGGGCTCAGTGGCTCAATCCTATAATCCCAGCACTTTGGGAGGCTGAGGCAGGCAAATCACTTGAGGTCAGGGGTTTGAGACCAGCCTGGCCAACACGGCAAATCCCCATCTCTACTGAAAACAATATAAAAAGTTAGCCAGGTATGGTGGTGTGTGCCTGTAATTCCAGCTACAAAGGAGACTGAAGCATGAGAATTGCTTGAACCCCGGAGGCAGAGGTTGCAGTGAGTCGAGATCGGGCCACTGCACTCCAGTCTGGGTGATGGAGTGAGACTCTTGTCTCGAAAAAAAAAAAGATAATCTGTCCTATGCTTGCTGAAGTTATCTGTAAGCTCTCTACTAAACCTTACAATGTCCCTATAAAACATGTCAACTCATGGCCCAACTCCAGATCTCAAGCTCCCAACCCAGAATGCACTGCTTAGCATGTTTCATTCCATGCCAGCTTAGCAGTGAAATGAAAGCTGACTTCAACACTATTACTTCACAGGCTAAAACCTGAAGATGTCTTTTCTTAACCCCAAAGGATATGTGATCACCTTCAGCAAAAAAAAAAAAGTTATGAAATCTTGGACCCCAAGGTTCACTGTAACAAAGACGAAATGGAGACTGTTTGAGATTTACATGTTCAGAAAAATGATTAAATGTAGTTTTGTGGTAGACTCTTTACTTAATAGAGGGGAGTATTCAGGTTTACAGAGGAAATCAATGATTAGAGAATGTTCAGGTCTACCTGAAGCCTACCCCTCACCAAAAAAAAAGACATATATGTAAAGAAAGAAACTGAAATCTTACCCAACTTATCAACAGAAGTTGCTATTGTAATGACTGATCTGTTGTAGTCTTGATCAGAAAATATATTGAGCACTGAAACTTGAGGATGTTTCTTTCCTGTAAAAAAAACAAGACAGAAGTGCAAGAATTTTTTTTCTGTGATAAAACCTTAATAGTTAATTTCTTCTGGTATATTTAAATTTAGCTTAGTGGAAAAATTCTGGGATGTGACTTTTGGAAGTGACATTGAATAAACATGAAATTCATGAGAGGCAATGTCCACTTTTCTTACAGCATCTTATTGTATAACCAGATGGCTCAGCTCAGACACAAGCTTTTGATGTCTATAAGAGATGCTCTTTTGGACTTGCTACTGAATTTGCCAAAATTCCCTTAACTCAGTCTAAGATGGTAGCTCCTTTCTTCAATAGCCAAATCATATGGCTCTAAATCCTGCTCCTTATCAATCTCATCACCTAGGCCTTGTCAATATTTCCTTCCAAAATCCAGAAAGTAAACTGTTTGGGTCAAGATCCGACATCTGGTAAAACTAGAATAGACCAATTAGTGCCCAGAGCAGAGGTTTTTGAGACGCATGCACCTGTCCATTAGAAACTGTTCTGAGTCCACCATCTCCTTTTCGGAGGCCACCAACAGCCTTCAGATGTTAACAACTTCCAGCTTTTGGTGGTTTGTGACTCTCTTGAATATGTGTAACCTGGAGGAGAAAGCTGACATTCCCTTGTGTGGCAGCCATACATAACCCTAGAGTTATTTTTGAAGTTTACAAGCATGGTCCAGGCTCCTTAAAAGTCCCCCTTAAGCCTACAAAAGCAAATTCAAAGTGAAGGACAAAAGTTTTCAGGCGGTAATTAAACCTTTGGTTATGCTATTATACCTTGTCTCCTTGTCCCCTGGCAGCTTAACAATTAATCTTTTCAGAGGAAAGGAAAAACAAGTTACACCCAGGAACTACAGAGCTTAGAACAGCCCTACGCTATTAATTTTAATAATGTGAGAAGATAAACATATGTCACTCACTCATGGCCAAACGAGCATCTGTAGAGTCCTGCCCTGGTGTAGGTCTAAAATTTATTACTCAGATTCCTTTACCTAAGACCTTTCTAGGCCATTTAAATGTGCTCACATTGCTTAATTAGAAAAAAAAATACAGTTTATATGGTTTTATTCCACTCACTTAAAAATAAATGCCTTTAAAATATTTGTAAAAAAAAAAAAAAGGTTCATTTTCTTAACTAGTGCTACCTTCCTTGCATTTTGAAAACTATAAAAGATGAAGTAAGAAGAAGATCATGCAACTTCCTATTTTATATAGTTTTTCAACATACTCTAACTCCTGGAAGAAAAGAAATATGATGTAATTTTTTTTCATCCTAAATCTTCTCCTGAAAAGCTTTTATTCTCAGTTTCATATGATTCAATTGAATCAAATGCTGAAAGAATAAAACACTCTCCTGCAATTTCTTAAGCATGCATATAGAAAAAAAATTACTGCTGGCAAGAGGAGCTGTCAGTGTGAATCTCAGCAGAAGTAAATTGTTTGGTATTTGTAATGGAGTATAATAGCTATAATTCCATTTGAGCTGCTGCCACTAATAAGCTGATAAAAACTGTGAGTTGAGACCCAGGCATCCATCAGTGTGTGTCTTCCACAAATGTCTCTGCACATTCACTTAATCACAGAGACAGGCAACCCAATCCCATTAAATGTACTGTTTCTGACAATGAAGAGCCCGAGCTGGCTCTTTCCACAAAAAGCATGCAAAATCACAGCTGCATACCAACTTCAAAGAAGTTTTCTTATCATCAATTATCAGGAATTTTCATAGACATTTCTAGCTCCTGCAAAGTTGCAAGACAGTAACTTAAATGTGCTCACAGTTAAAATGGGTTGGGGGAAAACACTTCTTTCTTATGAAAAGCAGTAACCACATTAAAAATGACAATCGGAAATTAAAATTTACTGTCTGAAATGCTTTAGGGCTGGTTTCACCTGTTGCCAAAAAGTTATTGATTTAATAACAGCATTCTATTTAAATGATTGTATACACTGTTGTGTGTATTAGTGTGTGTGTCAAAGTAAAGACAAATAATACCTAACCATGTGTCACCACAGGAACATTTTAAAAAATGAAATGTTTTTTTAAAGAGCAGTATCTTTCATAGTAATACTGGCCAAGGGAATAAGGAGGCATGAGTTCCAGTCTTCCGTCACCAAATTGCTGAGTGATCTTACGCGCATCATTTAAATGCACTTGCCTAACAGTGTCTATACAGAGAAAAGAGGGTAGAAATAATAATACTGTAATGATTGCATGGGCTTTGCTGGCAGGAGTGCTGGGAAAAGTAGTTGGTATTTGGCAAGTTTATTTTTCATTTAACCTGCTCAATAAAAAGCATAAGGTACGATTATGCTCATTCTATTAATGATCAAATAAACGACCCATGAGGGAAACATTATACTTTTATGTAAATACATCCTCCCCAGGAGCCTGTCAATATCCTGAACAACACGCATCTCAGAGATTCACACGCAAATGTTAAGAGCTGCGCTGCTGAGCGTACGCAGACATTTGGAAAAGAGCATATGTGCACATCTGAGTAACTGAGCTATCTCAGTATCCTGGAGTTGCGCAGAGCTGCAACAGCTCAAGAGCAAGGAGGAAAATTCAGGAAGAAAGAAAGAAAAGTGTTCTGTAGATACAGTGTGCACAGTACAAAAATTACTAAATTATCAAAACACTATAATATTCAGCTTCAATTGTCTGTTTTTCCTACCATTTTTGTCAAGAAGAGCTGCTTTTGCTATGTTCTCAACAATGTATTTTCTTCCGGCTTCTGAAACGTTTAGTAAACAGGCAGCCAAACGGAGCCCCACTCTGGAAGAAGACATGATTTTTCTGGAATAGGAGAAAAATTTTTATGTGTCTCTAGAGTTGATTCATATTTTCATGTTTTAACTATAAAAAAATCATAACTTTTTGGAAACGAAGCAGTCATAATATGAGCACTTTACTATTTCATTCCTAGAAAAATTCTAAAGCATAAAATCTCCAGATTGACTAAAATAAGAAACCATGTGTACATGGTCACATACATATAAACCTTGTAACGACACTGGAAAATACCTGGCAGGGTCCTCAGCGTGAATTTCATCATGTAACTGAAAGTTTTTCATTAAAGTATGTTATCCCATTTTAAGCATCGTTTTCCTTAGCCTTATCCCTGTTTTCAAGGTCTGTACTATTTTACAAACAGGTATGTTTTTTTTGTTGTTAAACTAGACTTAGTGGGGAAATGCAGAAAAAGGAAATGAGGAAGATTATTTAATATGTGGATTCTTATAAAAGAAATTCTTGCAGCAAAAATGAAAGTGTCTACAGGCCATGCCATGGACATTATACAAATAAATAAGGAAGCCATTTGGATGGTTTACATGACAATTGTCTAAGTTCCTCCTTGTTCCACCAAAGTTTCTAAATCAGTTTAAAGTCTTTTTACAAAATTCTGTAACTTGAAAGATGATACATATTCTGATACATATTATTCAATAATATCAAAAATGTGATTTTTGTTGAAAATTAATTATACAGGTTTTGGAGGTTGCTTTGATACTTTTTAGTACTCTAGAATAGCATTTTTGACACATCTTTCCATACTTCAAATGATATTCATGATCTAAAGGAATTAAAACATCTTAAAATAATAAGAAAATAATTTCCCTCTTCAAGTTCAGGACCTCATAACTTTGGTCTCTTTTAAATACCATAACTAAAAACAGATGAGGCCCTCATGAATTCATTCAACAAATATTTAATGAGGGTCTTTTTCTGACAGGTAATGTTCCCTGTGTGAGGGATACCAACCACAGTGGTCTAACTCTGAGACACGCGTTAAACTTTAGAGTTTAAGCTAAAAGTGCTCTGGTGCAAATAATGGTGCTCTCCCTCAATAAATCCACTGGCTTGTTCGCCAGGATCATTCGTTGGCCTAATCATCTTAACCTAGAGAGAGCTCAGGCTTCGTAGCTAGCTCAGGTTTGCAGGCAGGTTTTCATATCATGTCCATCATCTCATCACTGAAAATTCATAAAAATTCTGTCATTAGGTTTTTCTAGATATTAATAACATTGTTGTAATAAAGCAACCCAGACCTCTCGTTTCTATGTAAACAAAAAATTGCTTTACACAAGGGGTGTGGGCGTCTTCTGGTTTTCATTTGTTTTCAGTGTGTTTATGCAGCTTAATTGTCTCATCAGGCACTTTCCCAACATAATTATGCTTTTTAACAAATGGTGTTTATGGCAACCCCTAACAGTGCAAAAGAAAGGATTAGTTTCATCCTCTCATTCCACATTTTGATTCCCTGTGGACAGCTAAATCACACAAAGATGGTGTTAGAAAAATTCACCTTCACAGCGAAGCTGAGATGAGCGGCAGTACCAGGCTCAGAAAGTGACCCAAACGCAAGCCCCCCAAAACACCCTGTGTTTGGGACAGGGAGATCCTAGTCCTCCCAGCTCATCCTTCAATTACCATTGGATGACCTCTGGTGATAGATTAAACACGCGGCCGTCCCCCGCCCCCGCGCCTCCCCACCCGCGGAGAACCTAGCCCAGCAAGTGCAAAGTGCAGCAGTTCACCTGCCCCCTGCGCACGCACCCCACCGGCACTTGGAGGCCGCAAGGACGCTCGCCAGGCTGCCGCAACGCGTGCTGGGGCCGGAACCCCGCTGCTGGGATTCCCTGCGCGGTGCCGACTAGGTTCCTGGGTGGAGGGTCCCAGGACCACGTGGGCTGAAAGGGAACCCGAAGTGACTCCCGGCCTCCCCACAGGTCTCGCGGGACGCAGCAGCGGCGAGGGCGCGGGGTTGTGGCGCCTGGGAGCGAGGGGCGGCCGGCGGCTGCGCTGCCCCGGCCGAGCTCTCGAACCAGCGGCCGCGCCTGCCGCTCTGCGGTTTGGGAGGGGAGCGGACCTGCGAGCGCCGAAGGGCGGTGGGGCAGGGCGGCCGCCCAGCCCGAGTCGCCGCCGCGCGTGGCCCGCGCGTAGCCTCCGCCGCCGGCTCCGCCTCCCGGACGCCCGGAGCGCGCCCCACCCCAGCCGCACACCGCCCGGGCTGGCTCTGCCTCTCCCTCCCTGACCCGGCACCACGTGCCTGGCGTCCTTGAACGCTTCAGATTTTTCTCAGTGTTGCCTTTTCGTTTGCTCTTCCGTATCGCCAGACCCTCCACAATTCTCTAGTCAATTAATGACTTTAAAGGGGCATTGGAATCTAATGATCAGGTCTTTGCCTATTGATCATGCACCAGCAGGGGGCTCTTCTCTGGTTTCCTTGGAAGGGACACACACACTCACACACACCCTTCTGGTAAATCCCCTCCTGGAGGATTAGTGCCCCCCGTGACTGTGAACTGGACCCACCCCGGCACAAAAGCAGTCCGGCACAAAAGCAGTCCTTGCGCATACCCATTTAGTCAAAGTTACAACGAATATGAATCAGGCTTCCGCATTTCCTTTTTTTCTAGGCCACTCAACCTTGAAAACACATTTCGCTTCCAAAAAATCAGGACCTGCTTTTTTTTTTTTCGTGTAGCAAGGATTAAATGTCACCATTTTGATCCAATTTTGTTCCTGTAGTGAAATAATCACTAAATAACTACTTTGACGGAATAAATTAATTTTTAAATCTATTTTTTATTTTCTAATTATAATTTTTAAACACAGATTTGAGGAAATTAACATTTATGTGGACATTTGGTTTCTAGCCTAATGTGGCATAAAAATAAGTAACATAATGAGTGTTAAAAAAAATCAGGTTCATGATGCTTCTCACATCATCATCATTGTACTTATATGTCACAACAGTATTATGTGCGATTATGTCAGATCCAGCCTTCTCCATCTCGGAGTGTTGGCAGGTAGGAGGGTTGTTGGCAAGAGGAGGGGTGTTAACCTCAGGATCCTGGATCCATTCCAAGGCTGGTAATTACATTCTGCCAGCCAAAATTCATCCCATAATTTTAATTGGATAAATCCTTTCTGGCCTAAGCTACTGCTATGCCTGTCAAACTGTTGCCACATTTCACCCCAGAGGTGTCTGTGTTTTAGTTGCAAGAATCAGTCCCTTTGAGGTTGGCTTATCTGTTTAAATCCTCAAAATGCACTGGGATCCTATGGAATTAAATATATATTTAGGTATTTTTTTCTACTAAATCTGCATAGAAGTGCATAAAGTAGATACATACGCATGTTATTACCTAAAGACCAATACCTATCTAATGTCAGCATTCACTAGATAATTTTGAGAGCTTTTTAATCAGACCAATATTCCTAACTTTCTTCATCTTCTCTTTTGAGAGCTTTTTTGGCCTCTAGCTTTAGCTTCCGTTTTCCAAAAAAAGTAATGTGGTGTCCAAATGTTCCTTCCATGGTAGGGCAAAGAACCAGAATCCCCTGTATTTCACCTTTCCAAACAATCGGATAATGATACTACTTGCTAAATGAGACAGCGTAATAACATTACATCTAATCTTATAATATTCCTCCAGAGAAAACAGTGTGACACCTGGGGGCTTCATGGTTCTAGCTGTAGAAACTGCCAGAAGGAAAGCTTTTCCCCCCACAGCTCCTAATCCTCTCTTTCTCCCGTGAGACTGTTCCTTACGGAGCTACAGGCTATGGGGGCATTAAGTAAGATAACATTTCTGAAAGCATCCCTTTCTCCACTCTACTCACTTCAAACCCAAATGGAGAGAAAGCAGGGCCCCAGTGTTCTTTGTGGGGGGCAGCAGCCGGCCCCTGCCTGAGGACGGTAAGCATGTATTTTTGGAAAATACAAGGAGACACATACCAACCTGTCCCATGAGAAGTTTAGCGATACGATTGAAAGTATTATTTTGTTCTCTTCAAGAATGGAAAGTTACCATCGGTTACTTTAGGTGTACCGCATGTACTCCTGCCCATTTCACTACATAAAAGAGCTTTATGTCACATTTGTGTGTGCATCTTAAGTCTCTCATTTTTATTTAACTTAGCATTCTTTGGAGGGAGTCTTCCTACTTTTTGAATTAATGTATTATTCTGACTCCTTGATTCTTCTGCTAAATTCACCTTGTGGGCATTAGTTCTTTTGCTCATTATGGTTCCTGTCCAGAAAGATATAAGCCCTGGAATAGAGCAACTGAAACTCCCATGGGTCAGTTCTATCTACGACAACTGCTGTTCTGTAACACTCCCATTGGCTTCCTGTTAGACAAAGAGGACACTTTTCTTTACCCTTTGTTTTCGTTTTTGCAAGCAGGGAGAACTTAGTTCTTGTAGGAGACTTTCCTGACCCAACTGAGCTGAAGAGGGTAAAAGGGAGAGGCTGTGCTCGCTGTGGCCTCACAGATCTACCTGAGCCCACAGCCCAGGTGTTGGTTGAGCAGGGCCAGGATGAGGGTAAGGTCAGTGAGGCGTTCACCCTGGGCACAAAATGTAAATAGGTGCCAAAAAACTCAGGGATGCGACATTTTTTAAAATAAAAATTAATGCAGAAAAGAAATGTGGTGAACAAAATATCAAAATCTTAAGTAAAGACAGGATCCGACCCTGCACTTGCCTCTCGACTCAGCCTCACTGACCTCACCCTGATCCTGGCCCTGGGATTGTCCACTTGTGCCAACCTGTTTCTGATTGTAGGCCTGAGAGGAAACTGTGCCACTCCGCCCTGCCTGCATCCTCTCTTCTGCCCCACAAAATGGGCAACAAAACCAACAATGTCAAGGATAGAAATTTCCAGGCCAGTGGAGACATATAATTCATACTCTGTTCAAGAGTTTCAGGAGACAGCCAATTTATTTCAAAAGAAGGCAAGCCAGGCGCAGTGGCTCACACCTGTAATCCCAGCACTTTAAGGAGGCCAAGGCAGGCAGATCACTTGAGGTCAGGAGTTTGAGCCCAGCCTGGCCACCATGGTGAAACCCTGTCTCTACTAAAAATACAAAACTTGGCCAGGTATGGTGCTGCATGCCTGTGATCCCAGCTACTCAGGAGGCTGAAGCATGAGAATCACTTGAACCTGGGAGGTGGAGGTTGCAGTGAGCCAAGATTGTGCCACTGCCCTCCAGCCTGGGTGACAGAGCAAGACTCTGTCTCAAAAAAGAAGAGCTGGGCGCAGTGGCTCACGCCTGTAATCCCAGCACTTTGGGAGGCCGAGGTAAGCAGATCACAAGGTCAGGAGATCGAGACCATCCTGGCTAACACAGTGAAACCCTGTCTCTACTAAATATACAAAAAATTAGCCAGGCGTGGTAGCGGGCGCCTGTAGTCCCAGCTACTCAGGAGGCTGAGGCAGGAGAATGGCGTGAACCCAGGAGGCGGAGCTTTGCAGTGAGCCGAGATTACACCACTGTACTCCAGCCTGGGCAACAGAGCGAGACTCCATCTCAAAAAAAAAAAAAAGAAAAGAAAAGAAAAAGAAAAAGAAGGCAAAACCTTCTTGGAACTAGGAAAAGAATCAACTTTACGTACCTGATACATTTCAGAGTATGAAAATTAGGTTTCCTATTGTGCAGCAGAATTTTGAAATGTTTTTAAAGAACCTCCTAATTAATACTATCTATATTATGGGTTGTTTTTTTTTTGGTATAGCATTTGTTTGTGTTCAGGAAAACATGAATAGAGAATTATCCTTAGAAAGACAGAAGTCTAATTCTTATTGCAACTTGTTTCACTTTAATCACATTTTTGCACTACGTCAGACTTCATTCTATCTTCTTCCCTCATGGAACGTGAAAAGATTTTATTTCTCCTTTCATATAAATGTAGTCTGATAAATGAGGGATTTTTTAAAGTGATCTTAGTTGTCACTATAGGACAGTGAAGTGTTTTTAATTACCTGTGAATTTTAAATTGTTTTATCATGTGATATTATGAAATATGTGTTCTACTAGTCATTTTTCTAAAATAGCAAATAGGTTTCACTGCTGCCATTATTAGTTTGGAGTGACAGAAGCTGTGCTATTAATTTAAGCGAAGAAAAGGAGCTTGATGTCCAGAAAAAAGTGACAGCAACTAACAGAAACACCTCCAGTCCCCACACACCTGTGTATTAATTACATAAAATGATCACTAGCCATTTTTGTCTGGATGAAGGAGGGGTGTGGGGAACCATAGAATTTTGAAAATTAACAATTTATTTTTCACCTTAATATTTTTGAAATCACTTTCTCTTTACACAATATGGATTGGGTTCTTTCTCTTTAGTCTGCCAATGTCTCTTTCAAGAAAGACCAGTAGGCTAAAATGTAAGCATAGTTATTAGCTTAAAATGGAATCACTTGCTATGCATTCACAGCTGGAGTATCTCATGTAACTAGCCAAAAGTTAAAAGTCTATGATCCACCTGCCCCTTAATTCATTCTTTGCCTTTTTATACCTTCCATGTGGTCATTCAGTTGTGCTTTCCTTTATTAAGGAACCTGGGCATAATGCAGATGAAATGAAGTGTTTCCTAGAGCCTCTCTCCAAAGCTGCTTCTTCATAACTCTTAGTTATATTGCAGATGAAAAACAATTCCTAAAACAGACTTTGAATTTCTGCTGAAAATTTGTTTTAACTTTTGGGACAACATTAAGGTTATTTCCAAAGCTACTAAAATTCACAAAATGTATCATTACATTCAAAAAATGCTGGGAATGCTTAGACACATTTTCCCCTAAGTAACATGAATTTTTGTTGTTTTATGAGGTTTTTATCAATAAATATTTACTTAAAAATGCCAACCAGTGAACAGTAACTGCCAACATCTTGTGTCAGTCCAGCAATGGCCAGTCATGCTCTCCACACCTTCACAGGGCTGTTGTTGTTTAATGTCCCTATGTATATGCAAAAACGGACACCAAGAAGGGAAGGTCCTATATGCACAGAAATCAGAGACCCAAAACAAAAGCCTGCATGTCGTGTTTGCCACATCCTAATTCAGGTGGGTGTTCAGAGGCACCCCTTGTTTTTGAAAAGGAGCTCCTTGTGGAGAGAACCAGTTCTGCATTTAGGTAGATCTCCAAGCCCTGTCTCTGTAGGACACTCAAACTGAGGGTTTCATGCTAGTTTGTTTGGTTTTTACTATATAGCTCAGTGTTGGAAGGAATTTAACTTTTATGAATGTATCTTTTCATTACATTTAAATAGAAAATTTTTGATTTCTTAGGAAGAAGGGGAAAAGATTAATTTGTTGGTGCTTTTTCTTTTTTTTTTAATTTTATTTTGGTGCCTTTTTTTTTACCATGGTTTTTTGTGTTTATTTTGTTCTGAGACAGACTCTCACTCTTGCCCAGGACGGAATGCAGTGGTTGATCATGGGTCACTGCAGCCTCTACTTCCCAGGCTCAGGTGATTCTCCCACCTAGGCCTCCTGAGTAGCTGAGGCTAAGGCACGTGCCACCACACCTGGCTAATAGCTGGGGCTACAGGCATGTGCTCCCACACCTTGCTAATTTTTGTATTTTTTGTAGACACGGGGTTTGCTATGATGCCCAGGCTGGTCTTGA
Source organism: Pan paniscus (assembly GCF_029289425.2). Classification (NCBI taxonomy): domain Eukaryota; kingdom Metazoa; phylum Chordata; class Mammalia; order Primates; family Hominidae; genus Pan; species Pan paniscus. The sequence continues at coordinate 102,475,137 of NC_073262.2, forward strand.
ACTCCAGAACTCAAGCAGTCTGCCTGCCTCAGCCTCCCAAAGTGCTGTGATTACAGGAATGAGCCACCGTGCCCAGCCTACAAGTTTTCTTTATCCTATCCTGTGTCTCTCAGTTATTATTCAACTCTTTTAGCTTGAAGGTCTATGCTCATGTCAAAGATTTGAAAACAAAAATTCCCTGCCCCTACAGGGCAGAAGGGACCTTAGAGATCATCTGGCATCTCCTCATAACCCTTTGTTCAAATTCTGCCTCCACCTGGTACAGTGGCTTACATCTGTAACCTCAGAGCTTTGGAGAGGCTGAGGCAGGAGGATGGCTTCAGGCCAGGAGGTCAAGGTTGCAGTGAGCTGTGATCACGCTACTGCACTCCAGCCTGGGAGAGCGAGACCCTGTCTCAAAAAAAATTACACCTCACCTGAAATAAGACAATAGAGACGAAAGCAGAGTGGCTGATGGAAGCAGGGGGTTGGGGTGGAGAGTTGGGTGTCCCACTGTCCTGCACTTTTCGCCCCCCACCCACCCTGTATCTACTTCTTCCACAGCCTGTGCCTGAACCCTAAGGTCCCTTCAAAACCACGAACTAGTTCAAACACTTTTCTTGGGCTTGAACCCCTTTTTTATAACATCATACAATGTTCTTATCTTTTGAAAATTAGCCCTCTCTCGAAAAGAGATCTATGATGTGGTCTCAAAATGCGAGTGCTGCTGGGCACGGTGACTCACGCCTGTAACCCCAGCACTTCGGGAGGCCAAGGCGGGCAAATTGCTTGAGCTCAGGAGTTCAAGACCAGCCTGGGCAACATACGGAGACCCTCATCTCTACCAAAAAAAAAAAAAAAAATCCAAAAATTAGCCAGGCATGGTCATGCTCACCTGTAGTCCGAGCTACTTGGGAGGTGAAGTGGGAGGATAGTTTGAGCCCAGGAGTGAGACCCTGTCTAAGAAAAGCAAGTGCTGTGGAAAATCCACATTGCTTTGTAAATTATTGGATGGGTCTTAATTTCTGCAGAGGAAATAAATATGGATGAATATTCAAATCTGAAATGTTCCATCAAAGACTTGAATTAATACTGGAGGAAATGTGGTATAGAAACCATAACGATCAAGATTTGGGGGAAGGAGGAAGGAGGATTCCAAAAGATGCAATCAAATAGGGCAGGTAATTATAGTTCAAACAACAGGCAAGAATGAAAGTGGCTCAGTTACTGTATCATTAACCAGTTCTGAAGACTGTAATACAGCCCTGCCCTTCCCAATACCTCTGTGACTTTAAACATCAGTATTTTCATTTCTCTATTTCGGGCAAAAGGATGGACGTGTTCCTTATAGGAGATTTCTGGGTTTTCTGTATTTTATTTAGATACGGGGGCCATTTTTGTTCTCTGCACCCTCACCTTTTTGTTTTGTTTTTTTTTTTTACTTATATCTCATGTTACTCCATTTGATCTATTCTGTGACCTCAAGTTCTGAATGACTACAGAACTGTGTGCAGCAGTGGCTTCAGCCACCCATATTTTAAAGCCAAATTTAAATTACAAATATAAAAACATATAATCAAAAATATATAATGAAAATATATTTTGTAAATCAGAATCAAATTATATCAAATATTCATCTTATCGCTACTGATTTTACTCAAAAAAAATTCACGCAACTTTTCTTTTTTTTTTTTTGAGACTGAGTCTCACTCTGTCGCCCAGGCTGGAGTGCAGTGGCGCAATCTCGGCTCACTGCAAGCTCCACCTCCCGGGTTCACACCATTCTCCTGCCTCAGCCTCCTGAGTAGCTGGGACTACTGGCGCCCGCCACCACGCCCGGCTAATTTTTTTGTGTATTTTTGTAGTAGAGACGGGGTTTCACCGTGTTAGCCAGGATGGTCTTGATCTCCTGACCTCGTGATCCACCCACCTCGGCCTCCCAGAGTGCTGGCATTACAGGCGTGAGCCACCGCGCCCGGCCCACACAACTTTTCATATCAGGTTTTCTTTATTTATTAATGTAAGACACAAAGGACTCACCACAGTTTTATTTCTGTAAAACACTAATACTTTTGAAGTAATTTTTCAAACTATAAAACTTGCTAAACTAGTTGTATCTAATTAGACTGTCTAAAATGTATTGATAAAAGTACAAGAGTAGAGAAGTTGGAGGGGAAAATATTTTTAAAATTTATTCTGGGTGCAACCTCAATTAGTTATTGACGTAGTAATAAACCAACTGGAAGACTGTATTCTTTTTTTTTTTTTCTTTTCTTTTTTGAGACAGAGTCTCATTCTGTTGCCAGGCTGGAGTGCAGTGGCATGATCTTGGCTCACTGCAACCTCCACCTCCCTTGTTCAAGTGCTTCTCCTGCCTCAGCCTCCCAAGTAGCTGGGACTACAGGTGCGCACCACCACGCCCAGCAAATTTTTGTATTTTTAGTAGAGATGGGGTTTCACCATGTTGGCCAGGATGGTCTTGATCTCTTGACCTCGTGATCCGCCTACCTCGGCCTCCCAAAGTGCTGGGATTACAGGCGTGAGCCACAGTGCCTGGCCTGGAAGACTCTATTCTGCAGAATAACTTGATCTACTCAAGTATGTCCAGCCTTAAAACAAACACCAAACATTTTAATAGGAATATATAATATTTTGCTCATCATAATGAAAGTAAATGTCTGTGACAACACAGTTTTTATATATTAAAAAATGTTCTTTATAGATGTGATTTTATTGCAAGTTGTAATATAAATCTAATAGTATACAGTATGTAATATATCTAATGGATTGACTGTCTAATTATAAAACATGGTTTAAAAGCTAGAGGAAACCTGACATGTTTCTCACATTAAGGGTATGAAACCCAGGCCTAAAGAGGGTAATTATTACATGTCTAATATCACTCTTCTATTTTATTTTATTTATTTATTTATTTTTGAGACAGTCTCGACCTGTTGCCCAGGATGGAGTGCAGTGGAAGAATCTCTGCTCACTGCAACCTCGCCTCCCTGCAAACGCTGCCTCCAGGCTCAAGGGATTCTCATGCCTCAGCCTCCCAAGTAGCTGGGATTATGGGCTTGTGCCACCACACCCAGCTAATTTTTGTATTTTTAGTAGAGATGAATCTCGCCATGTTGGTCAGGCAGGTCTCAAATTCCTGGCCTCAAGTGATCCACCCGCCTCAGCCTCCCAAAGTGTTGGGATTACAGACATGAGCCACTGCCCCCCGATCCTATTTTAAACTTTACATACCTGGAGGATGAAGTCCAGGGCCCTTCCCAGAGTGGCCCTGCTCAATTGTTTAAGTATTTTCTCCATTCCTTTTCCCAACCCTCCTCATTCTAATTTCATACCCTAAGAGTACCTGCTCACCAAACACTTTAAACTATTACATGTCTCTGGCTTTGCTTGTGCTTTGCTCAAAATTTCATTCCATGGCCTCACCCACCCATCCAATAAACAACCCCCATCTCTGTGAAGACTTCCTGAATTCTATCCTCTTTCCTAGGATTCATTAAATAATTTCTTTGTTCCTAGAACATCTTACACTTAGAAATGAAACACTAATCACATCATATTATTGTTTAGATTATTTCATAAGCATCTCTCTCTCCTGTCAGATTAAATAGAAACAGGATAGTCCTTATCTTTGTATCTTTTTTTTTTTTTTTTTTTTTTTTTTTTTTTTAGATACAGGGTTGCTCCTGCTCAGGATGAAGTACAGTGGTGTGATTATGGCTCACTGCAGCCTTGCCCTTCTTGGCTCAAGCAATCCTCCCTCCTCAGCCACCTAAGTAGCTGGGACTACAGTCTTATGCCACCACACACAGCTAATTTTTAAAATTTTGTTAGAGACACAGTCTCACTGCGTTGCCCAGACTGATCTCAAACTCCTGGCCTCAAGAAATCCTCTTGCCTTGCCCTCCCAAGTTCTGCGGTTGCAGGCATGAGCCATTACAGCCCTTAGTCCAGTCTTGAATCATGGCAGGCACATTGTAAAAAATGTGTTGAAGGAATGAATTCATGGACTGATGGTGGATAAGTATATGCATCAGTGAATGAATGCGTGGACGAATTAATGAATAAACAAACAAACCAACAACAAGGAAGTGAATGAATAGGTCAATTTCTCAACCTTGGCACTGTTATATTTTGAGCAGTATAATTCTTTGTTGTGGGGGGCTGTCCTGTGCACTAAAGGACGCTTAGCAGCATCCCTGGCCTCTACCCACTAGATGCCAGTAGCAGTTCCCTCCACCCCCACCCACGCAGCTGGAAAAACCAAAAATGTCTCCAGACATTGCCAAAGACCTGCCAAGGGCAAAATTGCCCTTGGTTGAGAACCACTGGAAGAGATGGAAAGAAGACTGGTTACAGCAATTCAGGTGGAGAGCAGGGATTGGTCTCCAATTCAGTTCAGTACTTTCTCTAATATGATTTAGCCTTGTTGAGATCCAAATCAATTCTTAATCTTCTCACAAAATATTCTTAAAACCCGAGATTGAAAACAGAGTCAACAAAAATATAACTTATGAGACAGAATATTTAAAAACAACATTAAGAGTAAAGGTATACTTCCTTTATTTTAACGAATTTAGTTTACTATTGCCTTTTAAAAATACCATTTATCTGTAGCTGATATTGTTAAATTATAATTATTTGACCGTGCCTAATAAGTATTTGCTCCTGGAAGTCATATGGTTTGTCAAAATTTTCTAAATGCCACTTTATAGCACCATCTTGTGGATCTCAGAGGAATTCGTGGATTTCAGTTTAAAATGTCTAGTTATTTCTTCAGAAAAGGATGAAAAGAATAAACTATAAAGAAAAAATAAGTTGTGTTTATTGAAATGTTCCACCAAACTCTGAATTAGAGATGTAGTGAAGTTTGACTTCAATTTTTATATTCGGCCAAGATTTACTGTTTGGTTTCAACTACAGCTTCCTCTTTGGCCTTTGGAAAGTCAAATAGCCACAAACCTACATCACTGTCATCATCATGTGTGTCTTTTATAGGTTACTACCATGTACAATCAGCAAAGAAGAGATGTGCCAACAAGAAAGGTCATCCTAATGTACTGTTTAATATTTGAATATTCATTTTGAATGTACAGATATAACTTAGAATTAAAATTTCCTTATGTGCTGTAAGTATTGGAAGAGCAGTGTTGCAAAATTAGGGAAGATTGTGAAAGCTGGTAAGCTTACACAGAAAACAAATAAGAATCTTTAAGCTGTTAAATTGAGAAATAGGGATATAGATTGACAATAATATGAATATTCATTCCTGTACCATGATGTCAAACTTTTAAAATCTGATTACTAAGTTTTTTATTATATAAGCATAATTGCAGTTACAGTTCACATTTTGTATTATATCTAAGGAGTTCATTCTATGATGGTGTCTAGCATCAGCCTCCAAAAAATGTTAATCCAATACTTAGCCATTGGGAATTTGGCCTAAAAATGTATTCGATATACACTTATTCTAAACCTAAAAGAAGAATTAAATAGAAAGAAAATGATGTAAAACATAATGGATTTGAAGTACCTTCCTCTTTTTTTAAATATGTGAGTTTTTTCTTTCTAACTTGAAAGTAAATATTTATCACGAAATACCAGGAGCATTAAAGGCTAAGGACCATACGAGTACCCTGCATGGGATTACTGTATGGAAAAAAGCATTTCTATTAATGGATGTGTCAATAATTACAGTCCAATTTTATAGGCAAAATGTTTAATTGATTAACATTCTCATTTGTTATTTTCCATCCTGATAGACAATCTCCTTCTCTTCTTCATGACATAAACTAAGCATAGCCATATACTAGAAGATTCTATTCCTTGATTATCTCCTCATCTCTCCACATGGAAACATCAAGAATGGCCAACTGAGTTCAGCCCAGCGTATGTGGCTATCTAAGCTCCATTTTTCTCTAAGATAAGGTACCATTATTTAGGGAAATGGTAAGAATACAAGGGTGTCTAAAAGATAACTTTTCTTGCAAGAACTTTCACATAATTGTTTTGACCCCAAAGTAACAATATTACGTTACAGGACAGTGAACTCCTTTGCAGGTCTTTGTGGTTGAAGATAGATCCCCAGCAGGTAGATCAAGTCAGCCAGCTCGAATAATCACAATAGTTGTAATGGCATTTAGCTCTATTTAACCCACTTACCTGTGTAAGAAGGCAATCCACATTATGAATAACATAGTTTTTGGCTTTGAGTAAGCGTAGAGATGCCCCCGATTAGTCAATATTCCATAGTGGAAAAAACTTCAGACCAGGGATTAAGAAACCATATTTCTATTCCAGCCTGTCACCAAGTGCATAACATTGGACAAATGACTCAGCCCCTCTGCATCTCAGTTCCCGTATCTGTCAAATGAGGCGGCTGGACTGGGTGTTCTTTAATGTCCTTTCCAGCTTAACAGATTAAGATTCTATGAATTGTTCTGCTGGGTAGGAGCCTAGCCCAACTTTAATATTCTCTTTCTGCTAGTGGCCCTAGGGAATGATTTGAGTAGTGTCACCCTGCACATTTAAGGACTTAACAAAACCATCTCTAACTTTCCCTCCTAGTGATCAAAGGTAGAAGTACCCTTTATGTTTTTAAACTTTTCTTTATACCATTTATTTTCAATATATACCACATCAGAAAGACTTCCATTTTATTTGTGAATATTTTCTTCAAATTTCAGAGAATATTCACCTAATCTTACTTCTCTAAAATCAGCTTCTAATTCTCTGAAACGTTTGTATCTTACATATTTTACAGACTGTAATCATACATCTTTTATCTTTTCCTGAAGAGAGCCTGCAGAACATTTACCCTGTTAAGGGTTCCACAATCAAAATAACTTTCGGTCTCACTTCATGGTATATGTCTTATTGGATATTCACAATGGCTGTTATAACTTCAACAATTCTGAAACATTACCTTTGTTTTCTGATTGTTTTTGTTTTGAGTTTGTTTTATTTTGTCTTGGTTAGTCAATTTATTTTTGGCAGGATTTTTTGGGGCTATCACTTCAGAAATTGGCTTTACCATTCTAAGCCTATTGTTTTAGCCTGTCCTGACACAAAGTTACTTCTCAGAAAATTTTATGCTTCTCTGAATATTTTTTCCAGCTCCTTTGAAAAAATGTATTTAATTATTTCCTTCTAGAAATGAAAAAGAACCTCTGAACTTAACATTAGGATGGCCATTTAAAAGACAAATGAACTTTCAGTCCAATATCTGAGATACCTCAAAGATTCAGATGTCTCCAGTTTCCATTTCTGTATTTGATATATTTAATTCAAAGGTAAACTCAAAATATATTGAGACTAATTCAGTGTGTTCCCTTGTGCTACCTCAGTCAAATATGATTTTGGTGATGAAAGTCCATGTTCAATAATCCCTGGAATCAAAAGTAGGTGTGAGAACGTTAAAAAAAAAAAACTATGTATATATACGCAATGCAAAGAAAAGAGTTATGTGTTTACAAGGAGTGAGAAAATTAAAGTTTGGAACCTGCTGTGATGAGGAGTAAGAAGCAATGACATTTCCACTGAATGCGCTACCCTAACCTCTCATCTACTGAAATATTATACTAACTTTGTAAAACTGGATACCTAACATGTCTTATGTTGAATGTTAGCCAATAGTTGCAGCAAAGGTGATTAGTCAGTTAATCTCAAAGTTAGTTAGGATTTTAAGTTTAACCTATACATACACCATAATAACAGGATTGGGGCAACTAACATAATTTATTTGTTGAAATTAAAGTTATTATGAAGTTATAATATCAAATATTCTGACAAAAATAGTCAAAAATACTTTTGGTCACTAAATTTCATACCATTACTACATTTGTATTAATTATATGATATGGACCCTTATATTTCAGTATTTCATGGCATTTACTGATAACTTTGTTTCTCCTTAATATTTAGAGAAAGGATTTTATATTACTGTTTTTCTCTTAAAGTTATCTTATACACGTTTTTGCTATTTTTATCTTATTTACAAATTAAGCACATTTAAGTTACTAATCTACTTTAAATTTTAAATGAGAAATGCTTTAAAAAATAGGAATTAGACATCTTGTGCCCAAAATATTGAAAACATAATCCCTTTAAAAATATCCACCATCAAAAAAAAAAAAAAAAATCCACCATCTCTCTCCTCCCTTTCCTTTTAATTCAAACTAGTTAATTTCCTTTGAAGATGTCTTTTGCCAATGTTTCTGAAAACTATTTTTGTTTGAAAATTTCAGGGTGGAATGGTTTTTTAGATGAAGGAAACTGTATTTGCAATTACAGCTTATAAAGTAGAGAAAACCATAAACTCCCTTTGGCATCAGTTTGACTCAAGGTCAAAATTAGATTTCCTCCTTCTATAGCATTTGAATCATAAACCCCTCTTTTTGTAAGTAGATAGATTTGGGGTGGAGGGTCAGCTAGGTTCTACAAAATATACTGTATGAATATGAGTCAAAGTATAATTTTAAGTAAACAGCTCACTTAATTTTGACCTTTTCTATTAAGGGGTTTTTTTGGCCTTAGTATTGATGTCATTTTATATTTTCTTAATTCAATAACAACTTAGCTTTTAAAATTTCAGATTTACACTATTAAAGGTTAGAACCGTGTATTTTCATATCAGAATGTCTGGTGGTAGTGATGGTAATTATTACAGAGAAAGGCATTGAGGCCTGCTATGCTACAGAACTATTAGGTGTTGTGAGAAAATGAAAAAGGTACTTACAGAGAAATAATTCCTGGCCTTTAGGACCCTATAATATGTAGCTGTCTTTTTTAAGCTTTCATGCCAAACATTCACAAATCAATCTTGAAGTTATCATTTGAGTGGGAAAGTGTGGGGATTGGACTAGAAAAATCACCTCCTTTACTCTGTTTGATCAACTCTTATTTGAATGCATCACCACACTAATGATTGTGCCTAAAGATAGTTGACAATTCAAAGTCAAACTCATTTTACACTAATTATCTAATATTCATTTAACTAGTATTTATTTATGAGGTCACAAATCACCGAGCTAAAGGAGTCCCAAAAATGTTTCTAAAGAGGCAGGAAAATACACAATCCCATGTTAAGGAACAAGACTTTAAGAGAACTAGAAAATCATTAAAAGGTTGTTAAGCCAGGATCCAAGATTAATTTTAGATGATAAATAAATCTGACTTGTGATCAAGCAATGAGAATCACATAAAAACATTATGAAATGATAAATTCTACCACCTGACAAGAGGACGGCACTTAAGTCTTTTTGGCAGATGGTTGGCGGCAGGTGAGTTACTGAGATACATGGTGGTTATTTGGTCTCTTTTTCAATAACTTTCCTTGACTTACTCAGCCCTTGTCCAAGTGAGTACAAAAATGTGCTGAGAATCATGCAGACTTTGCGTAAAGATAAGTAATATGCATAGCTCCTTAGTTTCCCCCAAGATCATTAAAAACCTGATATTAATGATGTATAGTGACGTCAGTTTCTTTTGTTGTTGTTGTTGTTTGTGGGTTTTTTGTTTGTTTGTTTGTTTTTTGGTTTTTGGAGGTTTTCTTTGAGACAGGATCTCACGCTGTCTCCCAGGCTGGAGTACAGTGGTGATCACAGCTTACTGCAGCCTCAACCTCCTGGGCTCAGGTCCTCCCACCTCAGCCTCCTGAGTAGCTGGGACTACAGACACCTGCCACCATGCCTGGCTTATTGTGTGTGTGTGTGTGTGTGTGTGTGTGTGTGTGTGTGTGTGTTTTGTAGAAACAGGTTTTTGCCATGTTGCCCAGCCTGGTCTTGAACTCCTAGGCTCCAAGCAGTGCACCCACCTTGGCCTCCCAAAGTGCTAGGATTTCTGGCATGAGGCACGGCACCCAGCCTAGTACCAATTTCTATCATGATTTGTTGCATCTAGAGCTGAAAGCAATTTTTTTTGTCATGAAGAAAAACTTTTTTTAAATTTTCTTAATCTATGTAAGAAGTGCTTTCTAAGATTAGACTATATTTACACATTAAGCAGTGTAAATGTTTATTATGTCAGGCTCTTAAGTGGAGATGTGTATGTTTGTTGACTTTTTATTATAGAAAATTTCAAACACCAAAGTGAATCCCACATGCCTAATCTCAACAATTATTAACACAAAGCCAATTTCATTGCATCTCTAATTCATCTAATTTTCCTGTCCTCTCTACCTTGCTCTTCAAAGTATAATTTTAAAGGGAGCCCAGCTATCATATTTCACGCACATTCAAGGGGAGGTTTCTGAAGTGAATAGAGCACTGTTCTTTCCATGACTTATGTCCATTTTGGAAAAGTTCAGATTACCCAAGTGGCCACTGTCAGAGAGCCATTTCCCCAGCCATGACTTTGTTCTCTCAAGTATTATACCTTCCATGTGTAGACTTCCTACGTCACTCACTGATCTGTGACACTTTCAGTCTATCTATGAGTATTAATGTTAACTTGGTAACATGATTTAAAAGGTATCCAAAGGAATCATTATTCTTTATTATTCATCCATTCCTTCATTTCCTGCTCTAGATGATAGAGGTACAGTGTTGAGCAAATTAGACAAAGGGCCTGCCTTCCAGTGTGTTTGCTAGAGTTGAGATCAAGAGGCAGGGGCTTACTACTTGGAAGACTCCTCCTTTGTATGTGGGCAGTGTTGTTCCTGATTCTACCTTAGTTTCCCTCTGGGAAACCCCAACAAAAAGCCCATAGTAGTGAACTAAATAAATATGTAAAACAATGATAAACTGGTTTTGTGATTGTTATTGTCATTTTTAAAGCACATGCTTCTTGTGTAGCAATTAACAAGTTTTGTGTGTGTCTATTACCACCTCCCCTCTACTCCCAAATCTCACCCCCACCCTGCAGATTGCTCCACGCAGGTCTGTGAAAATGTGAATGACCACATTTTCATCTCAAAATAAAGTACAATATTTTTTAAAGCTCTATGTCCAAAATCCAAGATTCTGAAAATGAAATTTCTAAATAATTAGATGATGTGATGATGGCAATCAGAAAATATGTATAAATCTCTACACAAAACTACTATATAATTTAGTACCTATCATATATTATTATCTTAAAATGAATAATGATTATGCAAACTTAGCTCCTTTATAGATCAATCTCTAATTTAAAAACTGATGTTTAGAGCTATAAAAGATGTCATTGTTTTTTGCAACATCAAATGATGTCTAATTCAAATTCCTTTGAAAGCCATCTGTAGAACTTTGAGCTTCTGCTGTTTCAGAATTGACTTTCTTTCTTGACAGGTATTTGATAAAAATAAACTCAATATTTAAGTCACACAGTACATACCTGTAATGAAAAAACATAAAACAATGAGCAGACACAAAAAAGCTTTCTTTTTTAATTTAAATTTAACTAGTTTTAACTGTTTATTTTTATTTCCCCAATCAAAAATATTGTAATTTACATGCTCTGATACAAAGCACTTTCTGTCATTTCTCCTTTGGGAACTGAGAATATAAATGGTTTCTAATTTTGAAGATTCAAAAGATTGAATAGCCGGATGAATTATAACTTAAAATTCCCATTAATTTATTTTCAAATGAGGAAAACCCACAACTTTGAGAAACTGATTATTATGGGGAAAAAAAGCCTTGATTTGTAATTGCACCCAAATATGAAAGCCTACATTTTGTAAGCATAAAGATTACATTCTCTTCAAAAGATTTGCAAATTCTCATAGGCACATAACTTAGAGAATGAGAGAATTGTAATTTGAAAAATTACAGATTTCATTGTTTTTGATGTGTGAAACCTATAAACAAATATCAGGAGATTGTATTGCAAAACTGAAAATCCCTTGTTTAGTTTTGTAAAGGACAGTGCCCTATGTGGCTTACAACCCTGACTTAAAAGAAAAATGCAGAGTAATGCAAAAGACACTCTAATCACTGCATCTAATTACAAAGAAGAATAGCTCAGTAAAAATTTTAAGTATCTTTGGGCAGGCGTGTGGTCTCGTGGTCAGAGCATGGGATTTCAAGTCAGTAGTCTAAATTTCTATTTTAAACACCACTTCTAAATTTCTCCATGACTTTGGGCATGACATTAACTTTATTTTTAAATGAGAACTTGAGATCTGTTCTCGATAATTACAAAGCAGTTTTGAAATCCTTTAATAGAGGTATAAATCTAATACTGTAAAAAAATTAACAGAGGGACAGGTGCTTTCTTGACTTCTTGATGAAAAAAATGAAAAACTTACTTGACAAAAAAAGAAAAGGTAAGGTAAATTAAAACGAATTCAGAAGGTGTTTCTTTACCATTTGCCCTACATAGTAACATTGCTATACCCATGTGTTATTTCAAAGTCAGTTCAGGACATTATTTAACAATCAACTCACTGATACGGTGACTAATTTTGATAGCTTTCCTCTAAATTGCTCCTTTGCTTTTAAAGAAATGGTAGTCCTCAGTGGAGCCAACGCTGCTCTTTTCATACTAATTGTTATTGTCACTCTAAGGAACTTGTACTCCACAGTGATGTGCCTGCTTTGTTTTTGTTTATGTGTAGTGTTTTTTAAGTGTTCCTCCAAGTGCAATAAGTACAGACAAATTACCATGTAAGTTTTCTTTAAACTATTGCTAGATTTCTAGGGATAAATGTAGGTGATTCAAATTCTAACATACCTCTATAAATCAATTACCACAGTAATTGTCATTGGGAATAATTAACATTTGAATTCAAGGAATGTGACCTGACTTATAGAACTCTTCCCTCCCTCCCTCCCTCCCTCCCTCCCTTCCTTTTTCTCTTTCTTCTTTCTTTCAACAGAGTTTCCGTACTCTACAGATTTTTTTGGAGTATGATAATCTTGTATGATTTTTAGTACTAGTTTAGCTACTGAATATGCCTTATTGTTGGAAGAATCCACCCAGTCAAATTTGCTAAAATATACAGTATACAAACTAGAAACAAAGAGGAAATTCAGGAATAGCATGGTATATTAATACAGCAGGCAATGGGGTTATACAAAATTTGACCAAAATCTCAGCCTCCACACAGACCCTCATCATGCCTGATCTATTGCACACTTTCCAGGCAAAAGGTGATCTTTAAAAACAGCAATTCATCAAGATAATGCTGCATGAAAGGAAATGGAGACCATTATAAGGCAAAGTAAAACAGCTTAAGGACAGATCTTGTTGTATGTTTTCCTGATTAGAAACACAGTGTATGAATGCCTTGCTAAAGTACTTAAAGCACTATTTAATGGTCCAAAGCTCAGGTGAGAAATCACTGAGTTAAAGGATCGAATTCAGACAGAGTCAGTTTGGTCTTCTGGCATTATTCAGGAGGCAAATTATAAACTGAACTTTCACTAAATTTGTCCTCTAGGGAAGATTTTTAAATGGAATCTTTGTGAGGTGGTTTGCAGTAGCCCTAATAACTTCAGAGACTGCCTTTAGATTCCCTGGTGAATTTATGTGAAATAAAAAAGGCAGGAAATCCAACTTATTAAGTTCATAAAATTAAAGTTATACCTATATATTTTTAGAAACCTGAACATTTAGGAAAATGTAGATAGTATTTTTTTCTGTATGCAGCAGTTTAATCCTGCATTTATTTCACTAAATTACACCACTCAATTTCCTGTTTAGGTCTGTTCAATGCATCTTACATTAAAACGTAGTGACAAGAAAGAGAGGAACACTTTAAAACTGGTTATCTAGTTATGAAACACTAAATTTTCCTTTTTTTTTTTTTTTTTTAACAAAACCCTGTGTGATTCTTCATTGTCTTTTTGGGTTCCCAAATGTAACCCTTCTTTACTTCCCCCACCCCCTAAACATATAATGGAAATAGATTAAAGACAACAGCAGCTCCTACACCTGTGATGCTGTCCCTCTGAGAAGGAAAAGAAGGAAAAAACATTTAAAACCTGGGAATACATTCTGTCACAACAGAACTAGGTACAGTAGTTCAACTTCTAGAATAGGGAATGTAGGATTTTTCACCTTCATTCTTCAGAAGACATTTTTTTCTAAGTATCTATTATAATAACAAACTGCAATTCCATGACTACTTTCGTTGATGCTTGAACTTCCTCCAAGAGTTCATATTTCCTCACATTAGCCCCAGTTTTATTCAGTATTACAATGTAATTTTTGCATTCCAATCCTAAATCTGCTGGAGTACTTTATACAGACATGGGACATTTAACTTGCTGCAATAGAGTCAGAGACTTGGTTGGAAATGTTGGAAAAAAAAAGTCCCTCTGTTGTCTCAATGTATTATTCATCCTGTAAAGCTCTAATTTTATTTTTGACATAGCAAAGCTGTCTCTAAAATGTTACCATGGAACCAGAAATAATTATTTTAGTAATGGACCTATGTCCTTTTCATCTTCTTTAGTTTATTTTAAATTTAAAAAATTTTTGCTTTTTTTAAATTTTAAATTAGAACAGGCAAGGCACAGTGGCTCATGCCCGTAATCCTGGCACTTTGGGAGGCCGAGGCAGGCAGATCACTTGAGCCCAGGAGTTCGAGACCAGCCTGGGCAACATGGTAAAAACCCCTTCTCTACAAAAAGTAGCTGGGCGTGGTGGCGCCTCAGCTACTCAGAAGGCTAAGGCAGGAGGAGATTTTGAGCCCGGGAGGTGAAGGTTTCAGTGAGCCATGATCGTGCCACCGCACTCCAGCCTTGGTGACAAAGTGAGTCTCTGTCTCTAAAATATATTTATATTTTATTTATTTATATGTGGATTTTCTACGGAGAGGTGAGTCAGTATCCTTAACCCCTACACTGTTCAAGGGTCAACTGTATTTCTCCGAAACTATTGCTCCGAGGTACTGTCTCATTTATATACGTTAATTATAATTTTTAACCTAAGTAATTTCTGTTTTCTTTTTCTTTTTCTTTTTCTTTTTTTTTGAGACGGACTTTCGCTCTTGTTACCCAGGCTGGAGTACAATGGCGCAATCTCGGCTCACTGCAAGCTCCGCCACCCTGGTTCATGCCATTCTGCTGCCTCAGCCTCCCGAGTAGCTGGGACTACAGGCGCCCGACACCACGCCCGGCTAATTTTTTGTATTTTTAGTAGAGACGGGGTTTCATCGTGTTAGTCAGGCTGGTCTCGATCTCCTGACCTCGTGAACCGCCCGCCTCGGCCTCCCAAAGTGCTGGGATTACAGGCGTGAGCCACCGCGTCCGGCCATAATTTCTATTTTCATAGAAAATTGGGGAGTGGGAGGGAAAAGAGGTGGACAACCATGTTACACACCAGCATCCTTGCAGTCCTGCAGAGTTCATGAAAACGTTTAACACAACTTTCTACAGCCATACTTTATACCAATTTTCAAGGTGGCAAAAATGAACACAGTAAGAAACCCCAAGTTTGTCTCTCTGTGGCATATAAAAATAAGAAGCAAAACCACAATCTTAAAAGTATGCTTAGTAGGTGCTGTTCATTTCTCTATCAGCCAGGAAGGATACTGGTTTTGAGGCTGATGTACTTATCAAGGACAATAACTGCCATGGCTTGTCAGTGCTTTGATGAAACCTCAGATGCATGACCTTCTGGTCAAACATCTGCAATTTCATATTGTTGGAGCATTGTGTTCCTGGAGGTTGTGGCTCTCTATAAGTTTGCTGTGGTTGAACCAAGAAGGGAAACGTGCAGATTTCTACAAAAATTATGATTCCATGAAAGATTTTAAGGAGATAAGGAAGGCTGGTATCTTTTATAATACAAAATAATTCTGGAATATGAAGAATTTCTTTGAGTTAAATTGCCTAGAAGTTTGTCACTGACTTGTGTTCCTGAACTATGAAACATGACTATGTGGGCTAAGAAATAATTTCTCTCTTGACAAACAAACAATTAACAAGTAAAAAAATAGATACTTAATAATCAATGTTATAGTAACTTACAAATTATCTAGGCATTCAATGAATAGCCATTAATTAATTCAATTTAACATCAGCCTAAGGTTTTAAGTTATCAATAGATCTTGGAAATTATCTCCAAGTTGACATACTATGAAACATAATCGCTGCTAAAATAAAATTTTGTTAGAGCAATGAGTCAATTTGGTTGAATACATATATAATTTTTATAACTTTAAATATTAAGTAGAAGTAGTGCTAGCTTATTTGATCAGTAAACCTGTACAAGTTTAGAAAGAATACAGCCAAGTAGAATAAAAATTGATGCTTATATTGTACTTAACACTGATAAATCATAGAAGATAGCTGTTTTGTTATTAAACCAAAAATATTAAACTAGCCTTGCTTAGCAAAGACTTACCTAAATTATGTGACTTTGACTTGGTTTTTTTTTTTTTTTTTGAGACGGAGTTTCGCTCGTTAGCCAGGCTGACTGGAGTGCAGTGGCACAATCTCTGCTCACCGCAACCTCCGCCTCCTGGGTTCAAGCAATTCTCCTGCCTCAGCCTCCTGAGTAGCTGAGATTACAGGCATGCACCACCACGCCCGGCTAATTTTTATATTTCTAGAAGAGATGGGGTTTCACCATGTTGGCCAGGATGGTCTCCATCTCTTGACCTCATGATCCACCTGCCTCGGCCTCCCAAAGTGCTGGGATTATGGGTGTGAGCCACTGCGCCCAGCCAAATTTGACTTCTTAAAACATTTCCTAGTTAGTTGCAGTAAAAAATACTTCTTAAATCTAGCATACTAAAAGTATTAGAAGTTCAATTTCTTTATTTTCTGGAATTTTAGGAATATTCAATTTATATAATAACTTAGTTATTTCTATAAGCCAGTCAGAATAGAGCTCCTTACAGAGATTTTATTTTTTTAAAGCGATGAGGTCTTGCAAAAATTATGACAGAGATATCTAACATAGCTGACTCCATCTTGCTTCTAAGCTCACAAGCTAACTGTCCTTGCTCATTTCGGGGCATAGGCCAAGCTAACTATGGGAAGAATTCGGTTTACAGTTTAACTTTAAAACAAAGGTGATAACAGTCTTTTACCAAGACTAACCCTTTTGGCTGGGTGTAGTGTCTCACACCTGTAATCCCGGCACTTTGGGAGGCTGAGGTGGGAGGTTCCCTTGAGCCCGGGAATTTGAGACCAGCCTGGGCAACATGGCAAGACCCTGTCTCTACCTGAAAAAAAAAAAAATAATAACAATAATAATAAAAAAGAAAGTTACCCCCTCCTTGCTTGGGGACCAAAACTGCCTTTGTAAAACTAAAATTAGCCACAAGGTTAGAATTATGGTAGAGGCCTGAATTCTATTAGGATGTAGGCATAGTTAAACTCCAACCAGGCATTGTTTCCTCTGCTAAGATGTATGTAGAGTTTTACTCTAACAAGGCATTGTTTCATAATTTGTCTTTTCATAACTGCTTACTGCTCAGGAGTCATGTAGCTGGAGGTCACAAGATTTGTAACTTCCCCAATTATTCCTATAGATAACATCACTAAGGTAAAATCTAAGATTGGTGTTTGAGGCATTTTTCAGAACTTACACTGTGATGGACCAACTGGTGCCACCCAGATCGATAACCCATACCAATAAACTGACTCAACTGGTTTTGTGACTCCCACCCAGGAACCGACTCAGCACAAGAAGATAGTTTTTACACTCCTGCAATTTCATCCCCAACCCAACAATTCAGCGTTCCCCATTCTGTAGCCCCCTGCCTGCCAAACCATCCTTGAAAAACCATAGCCCACAAATTCTCAGAGGCAAACTTGAAAATTATCTCCCATTCTTTTGTTTGGCTGCCTTGTGGTAATTAAACTCTTTCTTTGCTGCAACACCACTGTCTCAGTGTATTGGCTTTACTTGTGCAC
This sequence comes from Pan paniscus, assembly GCF_029289425.2. NCBI lineage: Eukaryota > Metazoa > Chordata > Mammalia > Primates > Hominidae > Pan > Pan paniscus. The sequence continues at coordinate 102,492,929 of NC_073262.2, forward strand.
TGGGCAAGAAGAACCCATTAGGCTTTAACAGATTCTGTTTTTCTCATTTAAATTTTGCTCTAGGGTGACTTTAGTTTTGGCTTCTATATGGCCAATAAATTATTTCCCATTGGGAATTTGGTTTTATTGTCAGATTATTTGGTGATCTCTGTAAACAAATAAAAAGTTTATGGAGATCTTGTCTCTGTTGGGTAGGAGGTGACAGAATATCTGGTTTGTTAGTCTTTTCTGTTTGTTTGTCTACTTTTATTTCAAATCAATAATTTGTACCCACTGGGAAGAGAACAGCACTTTGTCTTGAACTGGTACGTTTTAAGTCAGTTTTCAATTTTAAAATTTCAGCCATGGTCACTAGCAGACAGGACAGATCTACAAACCTATGAATAACAGGCTACAGAGAGCTGCAAAACAACTCAATGACAATGAACAAGGCTAGAATCCAATAGTAACCCAGAAAGGCATGCTAAGAGACAGTGCAGTTTTCCACTGAAACACAGAATGTTTTCTATAATCCTGTAGGGGCAAAGGGAACACTTCTTTGACCTTAAAAGATTTGCTTAAAAATAAACTGACAAAAGGCAGATTGATTGGAGAAAAGGCCTACAAATTTATTAATGTTCACATGGAGGAGAACCACAGAGTAATTACCCCATATTCCAGTGGAAACCAAATACCTATATAGCCTTATTTTAAAGGAGAGAGGGAAGATGGGGAATATAGGAAATTCTGTTGAGGGATGATAACTGATTATTAGGGAGAATGAATGATCTAGGAGTAGAGATTAACTTGAGAGACAGGTATTATGAAAAAATGTGTTCAGGTGTGGTTACATTCTTGGTTGTCTTTTTGGCAATAAAGAAATAATGGGGAGAGAAAGAAAAAACAATTGTTCTCCTTAGTGAGTCCCTCTGGTCTTCATGTAGACAGGAGAAAAGTCTTTTCCAGAGTCTGTTGATTTCTGAGGCACTTTAATTCAAAATACTCATCATACCAGGGTGCCATATTTTAGGATAAAGTTCCCTGTGCTCCTGCAATATTTATATTTTTTATTGCAATGAATGTACTGAGAAAAAGAAAAATAGTTCAGAGCAGTCTAAGCTATGTCAGGAATGCACAATTTATCAGGCCCAGAGAGAAGAATGGGAGTTCAGTCATTCTAATCCCCATTCCCAAACCCATGCCTGAGGGCATTTGTTTCAAGTCATTTTGTTCCTGACTAGCTGCTTCACCCATTGTCTTTATGTTTCTGCACCTGGAATTTGTAATACCAGGATAATGTATAGCCAATCAATAGCTCATGTTACTTTAATGTAAATTCTTGTTAAACAACTTAGAAGGTTTTTTTTTTCCTTAAAAACCCCTTGTGGGGTTGGGCATGGTGGCTCACACCTGTAATCCCAGCACACTGGGAGGCCGAGGCAGGCAGATCACCTGAGGTCAGGAGTTAGAGGCCAACCTGGCCAACATGGTGAAACCCTGTCTCTACTAAAATTACAAAAAAAAAAAAAATTTAGCCAGGTGTGGTGGTGGGTGCCCATAATCTCAGCTACTTGGGAGGCTGAAGCAGGAGAATCACTGGAACCCAGGAGATGGAGGCTGCTGTGAGCCAAGATCGTGCCACTGCACTCCAGCCTGGGCAACAAGAGTGAAACTCTGTCTCAAAAAATGAACAACTATGAGTATAGAACTTCAGTCATGCTCCTACACCCATGCCTGGGGGCAAGTGTTTAAAGTCATTTTGTTCCTGACTAGCTATAATATGCATATGTAAGAATAAAATGGAGCACTATATTAGACACATTGTATATGCACAGAAAGGATCAGTTCCTCAGCTATCTTAGGAGGCAGAGCTAGATCAGTGGCTTAATTTTTTTTTAACTTTACTGTGCCTAAGAATAACCCTGGAAATTATTTTAAAAATAGAGATTCCAGGGCCCAAATCTGTAAATCTGTGAGTTTGGAGTAGAAAGGCACAAAGGACAACTTTTAATGAAGATGGTCCCTGGCCCCAGGTGATGGGGCACCAGGTTGTAATAGATGTGGGGGTAGGAGTTCTCTGCTCTAGTTTGCCTTTCTAAAAGATTTAACAGGCCGGCCGCGGTGGCTCACGCCTGTAATCCCAGCACTTTGGGATGCCGAGGCGGGCAGATCATGAGGTCAGGAGATCGAGTCCATCCTGGCTAACACGGTGAAACCCCGTCTCTACTAAAAAATACAAAAAAAACCAGCCGGGTGTGATGGCGGGCGCCTGTAGTCCCAGCTACTCGGGAGGCTGAGGCAGGAGAATGGGGTGAACCAGGGAGGCGGAGCTTGCACTGAGCCGAGTTCACGCCACTGCACTCCAGCCTGGGCGACAAAGCGAGACTCCGTCTCAAAAAAAAAAAAAAAAAAAAAAAGGATTTAACATATGGTTTAAGGCACGATGTTAATATTTTCCTTTCTATATCTTCTTTAGGCACCTGTAAAATGTGGATAATAACTAATTCTTCCTTATCATAAAATACCAAATGAGAATTCAGAGAGCCAATCTATTGCTTTTGTCCCAGATGAAACTTTTGTAAGTCGTGACAAACAAAAAGAGAATCAAAGCTTAAAAAGGAGTAACACCAAGAGAAAATGTTTGGTAAAAGGGATAAATTATGTTTGAGATGAGAAAGGTATGAACAAACTGAAAAGGGCTGGAGACAAGCAAAACAAAGATGCAGCAGAAATGTGGGGGCAGAAAAGCAACCAAATATTATACTAAATGTCATGCGTTTACTTTGGGAATCAGGGAATGAACATTTACACACAGAGAAAAGGAGTCAAAATGAAAAGAAGCAAAAGGTACAGGGACACAATGAATGAATAAATAGGAGAGGAAAATTGAATGTCAAATGCAGGAAAAGAACGGTAAAGAGGTTCTGGAATTTATATCATGCCTAATTATTCCCTTAAGATCCATGAAAAAAGAAAATTCTGCTGAAGGAAAAACACTAAACAATTTCTGAAGGGAAGAGCACAGAACCCAGAACCTAAAGGGCAATTCACAGTTGGGAAATTTTTAAGTCAGCAAATGCCCACACAAGGATTTGGTTGAAGGGAATTTGATTATAAAGTCACTAGGGATGACTTAAGGCTTTTTCATGGACTCAGATGCCAGGATGAAAGACTGACTTTCAGGGATAGACCAATTTTAAGCAAATTTAAAAAAAAAAAAAATTGTGAGAGAAGAAAATCTTCTGGCTATGAATGCTATTAAGACAGGATATGGGGTTTTTAAATGAATGTGTTATTTACTATATGCTGATAGAAAGAGATTACATAAACGCGAAAAATCCTGAAAAAAAAATTGAATGTGGAAAAATTATAAAAGTATAAAACATCTATAGAAAGTTAATTTATCAGTTTGTGCCTGTCCTCCCTATATTTCCCCGTTTTCTCTCCCCCCACATTTCAAGCAAGAAGCCATGCTGTGTATTCCCTTTGTCAGAAGAGTTGTGTAGCTGTTTAGTTTAGTTTAAAAGCAAAAGTCACTTATATTCAACAAGCTCTATCTTTTGTAAAAGCCAAAATTCATCTAAGATATTGAAGCAGGAAATTTTCCCTGATCCCTTCACAGGCAGGATCTGGAGTATGGGCTCTGGAGTTAGCCAGCCACTTTGGTGTTCACAGGGGCAAACTCCACTTACTCTAACTGTGAGGGGTTGTGCTCAACCCCTCAAAGGAGGGAGCACACAGGTGAGTGGGTGCAGGAGCTGGCGTGAGTGCTTTTGGGCACCAGCAGGAGCAAAACTCCGTGTGGTTCCTGAAGCAGCATCCAGGCAAGGGGAACTGGTGACCCCTGAAGCCCCAGGAGTGTTACAGTCAGCTCTCTTTTACCTTTGCCATCTGCAGATGGCTTACGTGTTGACAGCTCAGTGGCCCTCTGCCTTTTTGCATGAGGCAGCTGCTTTCTGCCAGCAAGGGCACAGGGTCAGTGTGACAGCCTTTTGCATCTGCACCCATGGTACCTGAGCTCATGTTCAGCATCCGGAAAAAAATCAGGTTGCATGAATGAATTGAAGGGTGGTGAATGCAGAGGATTTTATTGCCTGTGTAAGTGGCTCTCAGTGGGAAAGGGAGCTGGAAAGGGGGCGGAGCAGGAAGGTGATCTTCTCCTCTCTGAATCCATGCTGTCAAGCTGTCCCTCTGAAGTCAAGCTGCTTTTCTCCAACGTCAAACTGCAGTCTCTGACATCCAGCTGCTTCTCCTCTCCTCTGCTCTCTGCTGGTGGAGACTGGGGTTTTTATGGGCACAGGATGGGGGTGGGGCAGGCCATGGGTGGTTTTGGAAAAGGCAACATTTGAGCAGGAAAACAGGAATGCATGTTCACACTTTGGGCCAGGTTCCAGGCTTGAGAGTGGGGCCCTCACCAGATACCCACCCTCTTCTGCTAAGAATTTCCCTGCCTCCTGACTCTATCAATATTATGGTAGGTGCTCCCAATGGGGAGGGGGAAAAGACAGCCAGAAAGGTATCAACTATGCCAGTGGAGTTTTCAAATGTTCTAAAGGGCTTTCAAAGATGAAAAGGTACTGCAGTACTTAACAATTGTGGTGCTTTTAATAATATCTAATATATTCAAGTTGCAAATGTAAAACTAGTTTTTCTTAAACCATTAAACACCACTTTGAAATCTAATGAATGTATTTTATTTTATTGTAGATTAAAAAAAAAAATAGTTCATACTATAACCAGCAAAGGGGGCCCGGTTGCTCACCACTTGTAGAAAGAAGCCAAAATAACAAGAGTGAGGTGTGATAAAAAGAGGGTGAATCTTTTTATCCATGCTAAGAAGGAAAAGAGTGCCAGAATTATTTCCAACAATTGGCACTGTCCAGTTTACGGAGGGAACATGGGGATTTTAAAGAGAGGGGTTTGGAATGCAGGAGAGGCAAGGGGGCGAGAAGGTGTCAAGTGGTGTGACCTGCTCTGATGGCTTGTCTGGAATTATTGTTCCATCTGGTGAAGGGGCTAGCATCACTGTGGGCCCAATCAGGTTACAAATCAATCTCAGTGGATCTTGTAGTCAGTCTCCAGCAGGGAGTGAGTTCTGGCCTTGAAATAATCTTTTGCTTGGGATAGAATTCTGGAGGTGTCTGGTTCATGTCAGGATCCAGCCCCTGAGGCTTCTAAAGATATGACCAGGTAAGTGAGCATGGTGTGCGTTAACAAGCATTTGGGTTAATAAATATGCATAAGGCATAGGAGCATAAAGTGGGAAAGGGAAGGCAGTGGAGGTTCACAGCACATTCTGAGGCTATATTTCAAGAGGAAGAAATAAACAATTGTAGTTTGTCTCAAAGCTACATCATGAGACTGAGGAGAAAGGAAGAAAGAAAAGAAGTTTTAAAACATGGTTGGAAGCTAAGCCGCTTGGTTACAATACTACAGAAAAATATATGTGTATGTATGTGTGTACACACATATATAAAATGACACATATAAAATTATATACATATATATATATATATATATTTTTTTTGAGATGGAGTTTCACTCATGCTGCCCAGGCTGGAGTGCAATGGTGTGATCATGGCTCACTGCAACCTCTGCCTCCTGGGTTCAAGCGATTCTCCTGCCTCAGCCTCCCAAGTAGCTGGGATTACAGGTGCCTGCCACCACACCTGGCTAATGTTTTGTATTTTTAGTAGAGATGGGGTTTCACCATGTTGGCCAAGCTGGTCTCGAACTCCTGACCTCAGGTGATCCACCTGCCTTGACCTCCCAAAGTGCTGGGATTACAGGCATAAGCCATGGGCCCGGCCCTATAAAACTGTATACATATATGATTTAAAGAATAATACAGCTGCTGGGTGTGGTGGCTCATGCTTGTAATTCCAACACACTGAGAGCCCGAGGCAGGAGGATTGCTTGAGTCCAGGAGTTCAACACCAACTTGAGAACACACAAAGAGCCTGTCCTTACAAAAAATAAACAAATGAACTGGGTGTGGTGGCAAGGGCTTGTAGTCCCAGCTACCTGTGAGGCGGAGGTAGGAAGATCACGTGAGCCTGGGAGGTCAAGGCTGCAGTGAGCTGTGATCGTACCACTGCACTCCAGCCTGGGTGACAGAGCGAGACCCTGTCTCAAGAAAAACCAAAAAATAATAATAATAAACATCCACGTAGCCACAAACCAGCTTAAGAAAAGGAACATTGCCTTTTAGGTCCTTTGAGCCCCTCCTGATTACATTCTCTTCCTCTGCCACTCCTTCCAAAAACAACTACCTTTTCTATTTTCATATTTACAGTTCCCTTGCTTTCCATAATAGGTTTTTTTTTTTTCTTGGTAGAATGTGCTTAGATCTATCTATAATAGCTTTGCCCACAAATGTATGTGTGTATTCCTAAACCATATTGTTCAGTTGTCTGCTTTCAAACTTACATGGTGTCATGTTTTACATTTGTTTGTAATTTGCTTTTTTTAACTCAACATTATATTTCCAAGACTCACCAAAGTTATTCCATCTGGTTATAGTTAACTTGTTTTTCACTGCTTTATAATATTCCACAATTTGAATAAATAACAATTTATATGACCCTGCTCCTGTGAATAGACATTTGGGTTATTTTCAGTTTTTGTTTTGTTTTGTCTTGCTATTGCAAACAAGGGTACTGTGAACATTCTTGGACACATCTCTTAGTGTATACATGTAGGAATCTTTTTAGGGTAAATATCTAGGAGTAGAATCACTGGGTTGTAAGGAATGCCAAATAGTGTTTCAAATGATTCTACTGCTTTACATTCCCTCAAGCAACATGGTCTTCATCTTCCCAACTTTTTAAATCATTACCAATCTGCTGGAGGATAAAAATCCTTTCATTTATTCTTGATTAATGTTCAATTAATTTATAAGTTCAAAATTAAAATTCCTTAAACAGTTAATCCCCCACTTACAAAAAAATTATCTTAACCATTGTAAACTATATTGACAAATTTAAGATATATGTTTATATGAGCCACTTCAAACAACTAACAAGGCAGACTTGTTTCAATAAGCAAAATCTAAGATTTATAACTATTATTAGTCTAATGAATGAAACTCATTCATGTGTTCAATCAGGGCTATCTTAAACATTCAAGCACTATTTAAACATTTAATTATCTTACATATTTCAAATTAAAATCTTAAGTCTAGCATCAAATTGTCTTAAAGTTTCCTAATTTAAACCACAAGCTAATATATCAAATCCTCTTTAACTTTTTAAATACTTAAAATAACAGGCTGGGGGTGTTTGCTCATGCCTGTAATCTCAGCACTTTGGGAGGCCAAGGTTGGAGGACCACTTGAGGTTAGAAGTTTGAAACGGGCCTGGGTGACATAGTAAGACTCTGTCTCTGCAAAAAATACAAGATTAGCTGGGTGTGTTGGCACATGCCTCTAATCCCAGCTACTTGGGAGGCTGAGGTGGGAGGATCTTTTGAGCCTGGGAGATTGAGGCTGCAATGAGTCATGATTGTACCACTGCACTGCAGCCTGGGTGACAAAGCAAGAACCTGTCTCAAAGAAAGAAAAAAAATCCACAAACATAACAGCAGTAATTACAAAATTTATCACTAAACCTAACCGTTATTATTATGAATTCGATTTACTTCATCACTGTAAATTGACTTACCTAACTATGGGGCACATATACGCATATATATGTTTATATATATGTTATATATGTTTCTGTGTGTGTGTGTGTGTATATATATATATGATCATGGGCAGGCTAGAGATCCCAAACTGCTTTATAGATCACTGGTTAGAGATGATACCTCAGTCAAAATTAGATGTTACTTCCAAGACCATTCTATCAAAGAAATAAATGAAACCATGGAGTTCTTATTGGGACTTCAGCTTGTTCTATTTATTTTCAAAATTATCTATTGCTTTATAATAAACTCCCCCAAGACTTAATGGCTTAAAAAAAAACATCATTTTATACCTGATGTATTTTGAGTCAGAAATTCAAGCAGATATTGAATAGGTGATTCGTTTGCTCCATAAACCTTTAACTAGAAGGTAATTTGGTGGCATTCAGCCGGTGGCTGGATTGTGTTGGGGAGTCCAAAACAGTGTAACTCATTTGTCTGGTGTCTTCCTGTGGATGACAAGGAGGCTGGGCTTAGGTAGGTTCCTTTTCACATACTCTCTCCTGCAGAGTAGTTAAACTCACATGGCTGCTCAGGGATCCAAAAGGGAGCATTTCAGGAAGCCCAATAGAAGCCCTTCAGCTTTTTATGACAGTCTCAGAAATTCCAAAATGTTATTTGAGTGTATTCCATTGATGAAGCAAGTCACTAAATCCAGTCTAGATTAAAGGATTAAGGAATTAGACCCCATTTCTCCATGGGAGGAATGTCAAAGAATTTGCAGCCATCCTTAATCCACTGCAGCTGAGCTCTGCTTGCTGCGTCAACTGCTGAGACTATACTCAAGCTGATCCTCTAGAATTTAGTTTCCCAGGAAATGTGTTGCTAACATATTTCAAACTGCACATTTTATAAAGTTTTACAGTAAATGTTTTCAAAACTTAATTACCTGATTTGGCAAAATAGGATTCTGTACTTCCCACTAGCTTGCAGCTCATCTCTTAGCGAATTATTAGAGTTAACTATATGCTCCACGACTCTCTCCAATCTGGCTTAGAACACTATTTAAATTTTTCTTTTTATCTGCTTCTCCAGGCACAGTTATAACCATGATATTACATCTTTTGTTGGGAAAGGTCAGAAGTTGTCAGATCCCAGAATGTTAGTACCAGAGATGTGGTAAGACATCAGAGGATATGTAGGAAAGCTGGACTAGAGGCACAGGAACTACTAACTAGAAACATATTTCTATTCCCCAAGCAGGCAGCAGAGTTATTGGATCTAAAGGGCTGGTCAAGGGTTGGTAGCAATGGTTATTTCAGCAGTAAGCATTATGAGCTGATTGGTAATTTATATCTGGATGTCAAAAGGGGGCTCCACAATACCTGTGGCTTTTGGACAACTCTGGGAGTCCCAATAATGACTGAGAATGGATTACCCTCCACCCTCATTAACTTGAGGTTTAGAACTAATTTTAAATTGCCTTTAAAAAAATAACGTGGTATTTTTTGCACACCTGAGCTTGTGGAAAAAATTCACACTGGTCTCAGCTGGAGCCTTAGTACTCTGCCAATTCTCTTACACAATACTCTGCCAATTATTTGGTGAAAATGCCCTATCTCACCTCACCTCTCACCCCAAGTAGCTATTACAAAGTTCTACCATTCTCAAGGCCCCTACTCTCAATTGATAGCCCTGTTTCCTTCTTCGCAGGAAACTCAATATCTTGTCTATCTGATGTGGTTTGCTGTGTCCCCACCCAAATCTCATCTTCAATTGTAGCTCCCATAATTCCCACATTCTGTTGGAGGGACCCTGTGGGAGGTAGTTGAATCATGGGGGCAGGTCTTTCCCGTGCTGTTCTTGTGATAGTTCGCATGAGATATGATGGTTTTGTAAACGGGAGTTCCCCTGCACAGGCTCTCTTGCCTGCTGCCATGTAAGACGTGACTTTGCTTCTCATTCACCTTCAGCCATGATTATGAGTCATCCCCAGCCATGTGGAACTGTGAATCAATTAAACCTCTTTCCTTTATAAATTACCCAGTCTTGGGTATGCCTTTATTGGCAGTGTGAGAACAGACGAATACACCATCTGTTCCCTAAATTTACCTATGCCCATGTGCATTCTTCCCTAATTAGTACATGCCTTCTTCTTTGAGTTTTAGATCAATACATTCAAGTTAAACTCCACAAAAGGCTGAGATAAGAATATAGTAGTGGGAAGAGGATAACCTACCTTAAATAGAAAAGTCAGGAAAGACTTTAGACAGGTGCAAATTGAGACCTGAAAAAATAAGGACCTAGCCAAAAAACAGCAGAAGAGTGAATCAGGCAGAGAAAGGCAAAAGCCCTAAAGCTGCAGAGGTGGGTTGTTCTAGGCAATCAAAGACCAGTATGGCTGAAACACCATGGGCAAAAGGGAAAATGGAAAGAGATGACATTGGAAATATGGATAACACGTAGGTCATACAATGTTTAGGTCATGGTAAGAAGTGTGGATTTTATTTTAAGTACATATCACACCAAGATTTATGGGTAATCTTGGTAATCAGAATTTGGGAGGATGCTGGATTGGTTGACTGAGACAAGGAAGTTTGAAGGTAGTAGGGACAGGTTTAAGGGAAAACAAAGATATCCATTTTGGACATATTGAGTGTCTGTGAGACACCCAAGTGGATATGTCAGTTAAAATTTAAATCTTACATTAGGAAGAGCGTTCAAAGTCAACATGTAAATTAAATGCTTGTATGATACAACTCTACCTAAATAACAGAATATGTGAAAAGAAAAGTTCTGGGCTGGGCATGGTGACTCACACCTGTAATCCCAGTGCTTTGGGCTTAGGTGGGAGGATCACTTGAGGCCAGGAGTTCAAGACCAGCCTGGGCAACATCTGTAGCAACACCCTGTCTTTATTTAAAAACAAAAATACAAAAATTAGCTGGACATGAACCTGTAGTCCTCACTACTCAGGAGGCTAAGGTGGGAGGATCACTTAAGCCCAGGAGTTTCAGGCTGCAGTGAGCTATGATCATGCTACTGCATTCAGCCTGGAAAACAGAGTGAGACTCTGTCTCAAAAAAAAAAAAAAGATATTCTGAGTTGGAGATATAAATTTTGGACTTATCAGTCTATAGATGGGAATTAAAAGCACTGGTAATAAAGCTGGGCACAGTGGCTCACACCTGTAATCTCAGCACTTTGGGCAGCTGAGGTGGGCAGATGGCTTGAATCCAGGAGTTTGAGACTAGCCTGGGCAACATGATGAAACCCTGGCTCTACAAAAAATACAAAAGTAGCCAGGCGTGGTGGTGCGTGCTTGTGGTCCCAGCTACTTGGGAGGCTAAGGCAGGACAATTACCTGAGACCCGGGAAGGGGGAGGCTGCCATGAGCTATGATCGTACCAATGCACTCCAGCCTGGGCAACACAGATCCTGTCTCAAAAAAAAAAAAAAAAGAACTCTGGTAATTAATGAGATTACTTAGGAAGAAAATGTATAAAAAATGTATGAAGAAGAGTGAGCCTAGAACTGAACTGTAATTTATTTCAGTATTTAGAGAAAAGGTAAAGAAAGATAAACAGACTGAGAAGGAACAGGTAGTGAAGTAGTTGAGAAACCAAGAGAATATGGTTTCCGCAATTTCTCTGAAGACAGCCAAAAAGAGTGTTCAAGGAAAAAGTCTTTAAGTATTTTAAAAGGTGCTAAGAAGCTGGGCTAAATGAAGACACAGACATATCTTTTACATCTGACAGCGTGTACATCGTTGATGACTCTAATAAGAGAAGTGCCAGTGAAGTGATGAGTATAGTAACCAGTCAGGACTGAGTTGAAGAATTGATAAGAAGTGAGAAATAAAGCTAATTTTCCAGAAGTTTTACTGTGAAAGGATTCATAGAAATGGTGGTAGCTAGAGGATAACCAATAGTGAAAGGCTTTAAAAAGCATTCTTTTTAAATGTGGATGGGAAAGAGTGGTGATACAGGACAGGGAAGGCGTAACTGAAAAGATGAAGGGCTTGAGGAAAGTAGATGTAGGATCCAGAACACAAATGGTGGGAGAAGGAACATATCCTTCATTGCTAGGGAAGGAAAGAAAAGATGGCATACATAGTTAAGTTTACAAATTTTGATAGTGGGAAGATGAGAGTGCTCCTCTCTGATGAATTCCCTCAAATTAAATATAAAATATTGTCATCAGGTGAGTGGGAAGGAAGGTATAAAATAATTGACTCAAAGGGGAAAACTGCACTTACTTGGTAAATAAAATAATATTTCCAGGTCATGTTAACTGTCTCAATTGAAGTTTATAATTATAATTTAGTGTGAAACCTCTCCTAAAGTGCACACAGAAAAACCTCTCCTCTCATGCACACAGAAAATGTATATATAGTAATTTCAGTTGTAGCACTTTGTATTATCAAATGACAGAAAACCAAAATGTTCATCAATAGCAACACTGTCTCAATAAATGATACATTTTTGGGGTACTACTACATATTGAAATACCATGTATCTATTAAAAGAAATAAGTAAATTTGTCTGTAATGATAGAGAAAGAATTCTAAGATATATAATTAAGCGAAAAGAATAAAGTGCAGAATAATTCATAAAATACTGCTCATGTTTATATTAACAATATAGAGAAGAGAGAAGGGAGATATGAATTTGAGGACTTTGAGGAAACTAAATTAACCAAAATCTTCCCTGCTAGAGTTCTGAACAACTGAGAAAGGAGACAAAGAAATAAGATAGAAGAAGCCAAATTATCACCTTTATTAAGCTGATATATTAATGAATATACTTTACATGTGTGGGCAAATGAGTTTCCTAATACCAAACCCCAGAATTAGCACATTCACCCACCCACAGTGCAGCACTGCACCAGGGCAGAACCTCTTCCCATCTTGGCACAAGGTCAGAGGATTACAGAGAAATTTATGGGTTTATTACCCACCTGCAGAGAACAGGTAAAAGGAATAAATTGAGCTAACCATGCCCAGTATATTCTTCCCAAATTTTCCAATCAGACAAGTTTCTCTACCTCTCCAAGCGGAATGAATAAAGAAGTAAAGCTAGGTATTAACAAAAGAGTCATAATAATCACCCATAGAATTTAAGCTAGTCAAATAGGAAGGTAGAATAAAGAAGAGGTTGATCGATAATGAAAATCAGTGGGTTAAGGTATTGAGAGTCTGCATTAAATCAACAAATTGTGGCTATAGGAGTTCTACAGAAAAAAAAGCACAAAATAAAAGGATATTAATCAAAAAGTCGAATATTTCAGCCAAGATTTCAGAGATAGTGCAGACTTCGGTTCTGATAAATTTGGGAAATGGCTATGGGAGTGTGCCCAGAATGAAATGCAAGAAAAGGTGTTGGAGGTGAGATCAAGGAACTGAGAAAGCAGGTGTAGAATGGGTTAACTGCAAGGAAAAAATTTTAAGCAGAAGGAGGTGAAACGTGAACTATGAACCAAAAGCTAAAATTTCCAGTGGATGAAAGGGGAGGGAGGACATTAAATATTAGCAATAAGGGGGAAGAAGAGGGAATGAATTTTGAGGAAAGAGATAACCTATAGGAAGGTGGCAGCAAAATGGTTTCAAAGCAACAATGGGACACAAAGACATCTATTCCAACTCTTAGCCCTAAGATACTCAGGGGTAGAGAAAAAACAGGTGAAACAAACTCCTCTGAGCTAAAGGAACATGCCTAACCCAGTGCAAGGAAGCTAAGAACTTTGAAAAACGGTTAGAGGAATTGCTAACTAGAACAACCAATTTAGAGAAGAACATAAATGACCTAATGGAGCTGAAAAACACAGCATGAGAACTTCGTGAAGCATACACAAATATTGATAGCCGAATTGGTCAAGTGGAAGAAAGGATATCAGAGATTGAAGATCAATTAATGAAATAAAGCATGAAGACAGGATCAGAGAAAAAAGAATGAAAAAGAATGAACAAAGCCTCCGAGAAATATGGGACTATGTGAAAAGACCAAACCTACATTTGATTGATGTACCTGAAAGTGAGGGGAAGAATGGAACCAAGCTGGAAAACACTCTTTAGGATATTATCCAGGAGAACTTCCCCAACCTAGCAAGACAGGCCAAATTCAATTCAGGAAATACAGAGAACACCACAAAGATATTCCTTGAGAAGAGCAACCCCAAGACACATAATTGTCAGTTTCACCAAGGTTGAAATGAAGGAAAAAATGTTAAGCACAGCCAGAGAGAAAGGTCAGGTTACCCACAAAGGGCTGAAGCCCATCATCCAACAGCAGACCTCTCTGCAGAAACCCTACAAGCCAGAAGAGAGTGGGGTCCAATATTCAACATTCTTAGAATTTTCAACCCAGAATTTCATATCCAGTCAAACTAAGCTTCATAGGTGAAGGAGAAATAAAATCCTTTACAGACAAACAAATGCTGAGGGAATTTGTCACCACCAGGCCTGCCTTACAAGAGCTCCTGAATGAAGCACTAAACATGGAAAGGAACAACCGGTACCAGCCACTGCAAAAACATACCAAATTGTAAAGACCATCAACACTATGAAGAAACTGCATCAATTAATGGGCAAAATAACCAGCTAGCAACATAATGACAGGATCAAATTCACACATAACAATATTAACCTTAAATGTAAATGGGCTAAATGCCCCAATTAAAAGACATAGACTGGCAAATTGGATAAAGAGTCAAGACCCATCGTTGTGCTGTATTCAGGAGACGTATCTCATGTGCAAAGACACACATAGGCTCAAAATAAAGGGATGCAGGAATATTTACCAAGCAAGTGGAAAGCAAAAAACAAACAAACAAACAAAAAAACAGGTTGCAATCCTAGTCTCTGATAAAACAGACTCAGACCAACAAACATCAAAAAAGACAAAGAAGGCCATTACATAATGGTAAAGGGATCAATGCAACAAGAAGAGCTAACTATCCTGAATATATATGCACTCAATACAGGAGCACCCAGATTCATAAAGCAAGTTCTTGGAGACCTACAAAAAGACTTAGACTCCCATGCAATAATCATGGGAGACTTTAACACCCCACTGTCAATATTAGACAGATCAACGAGACAGAAAATTAACAAGGATATTCAGGACTTGAACTCAGCTCTGCACCAAGCAGACCTAATAGACATCTACAGAACTCTCCACTCCAAATCAACAGAATATACATTCTTCTCAGCACCACATTGCACTTATTCTAAAATTGACCACATAATTGGAAGTAAAACACTCCTCAGCAAATGCAAAAGAACAGAAATCATAACAAATAGTCTCTCAGACCACAGTGCAATCACATTAGAACTCAGGATTAAGAAATTCACTCGAAACCACACAACTACATGGAAACTGAAGAACCTGCTCCTGAATGACTACTGGGTAAATAAGAAAATTAAAGCAGAAATAAATAAGTTCTTTGAAACCAGTGAGAACAAAGGCACAGCATACCAGAATCTCTGGGACACAGCTAAAGCAGTATTTAGAGGGAAATTTATAGGACTAAATGCCCACAGGAGAAAGCAGAAAAGATCCAAAATCGACACCCTAACTTCACAATTAAAAAAACTAGAGAAGCAAGAGCAAACAAATTCAAAAGCTAGCAGAAGACAATAAATAACTAAGATCAGAGCAGAACTGAAGGAGATAGAGACATGAAAAACCCTTCAAAAAATTAATGAATCCAGGAGCTGGTTTTTTGAAAAGATCAACAAAATAGGCAGACTGCTGGCAAGACTAATAAAAAAGAAAAGAGAGAAGAACAAAATAGGCACAATAACAAATGATAAAGGGGATATCACCACTGATCCCACAGAAATACAAACTACCATTAGAGAATACAATAAACACCTCTATGCAAATAAACTATAAAATCTAGAAGAAATGGATAAATTCCTGGACACATACACCCTCCCAAGACTAAACCAGGAAGAAGTTGAATCCCTGAATAGAACAATAACAAGTTCTGAAATTGAGGCAGTAATTAATAGCCTACCAACCAAAAAAAGCCCAGGACCAGACAGATTCACACCTGAATTCTACCAGAGGTACAAAGAGGAGATGGTACCATTCCTTCTGAAATTATTCCAAACAATAGAAAAAGAGGGAATCCTCCCTAACTCATTTTATGAGGCCAGCATCATCCTGATACCAAAACCTGGCAGAGATACAACAACAAAAAGAAATTTCAGGCCAATAACCCTGATGAACATTGATGCAAAAATCATTAATAAAATACTGGCAATTAATAAAATACCGAATCCAGAGGCACATCAAAAAGCTTATCCACCACAATCAAGTTGGCTTCATCCCTGGGATGCAAGGCTAGTTCAACATACACAAATTAGTAAAAGTAAACCATCATATAAACAGAACCAATGACAAAAACCACATGATTATCTCAATAGATGCAGAAAAGGCCTTCAACAAAATTCAATGCCCCTTCATGCTAAAAACTCTCAATAAACTAGGTATTGATGGAACGTATGTCAAAATAATAAGAGCTATTTATGACAAACCCACAGCCAATATCATACTGAATGGGCAAAAGCTGGAAGGATTCCCTTTGAAAACCAGCACAAGACAAGGATGCCCTCTCTCATTACTCCTATTCAACACAGTATTGGAAATTCTTGCCAGGGAAATCAGGCAAGAGAAAGAAATAAAGAGTATTCAAATAGGAAGAGAGGAAGTCAAATTATCTCTGTTTACAGATGACATGATTGTATATTTAGAAAGCCCCATCATCTCAGCCCAAAATCTCCTTAAGCTGATCAGCAACTTCAGTAAGGTCTCAGGATACAAAATCAATGTGCAAAAATCACAAGCATTCCTACACATGAATAATAGAGAGCCAAATCATGAATGAACTCCCATTCACAATTGCTACAAAGAGAATAAAATACCTAGGAATACAACTTACAAGGGATGCGAAGGACCTCTTCAAAGAGAACTACAAACCACTGCTCAAGGAAATAATAGAGGACACAAACAAATGGAAAAACATTCCATGCTCGTGGATAGGAAGAATCAATATCATGAAAATGGTCATACTGCCCAAAGTAGTTTATAGATTCAATGCTATCTCCATCAAGCTACCATTGACTTTCTTCATTGAATTGGAAAAAAACTACTTTAAATTTCATGTGGAACCAAAAAAGAGCCCATATAGCCAAGAAAATCCTAAGCAAAAAGAACAAAGCTGGAGGCATCATGCTACCTGACTTCAAACTATGTTACAAGGCTACAGTAACCAAAACAGCATGGTGCTGGTACCAAAACAGATATATAGACCAATGGAACAGAACAGAGGCCTCAGAAATAATGCCATACATCTACAACCATCTGATCTTTGACAAACCTGACAAAAACAAACAATAGGAAAAGGATTCCCTATGTAATAAATGGTGCTGGGAAAACTGGCTAGCCAGATGCAGAAAACTGAAACTGGAACCCTTCCTTACACCTTATACAAAAATTAACTTAAGATGGCTTAAAGACTTAAAGGTAAAACCCAAAATCATAAAAATCCTAGAAGAAAACCTAGGCAACACCATTCAGGGCAAAGGCATGGGCAAAGACTTCATGGCTAAAACACCAAAAGCAATGGCAACAAAAGCCAAAACTGACAAATGGGATCTAATTAAACTAAAGAGCTTCTGCACAGCAAAAGAAACTATCATCAGAGTGAACAGGCAACCTACAGAATGGAAGAAAATTTTTGCAATGTATCTACCTGACAAAGGGCTAATATCCAGAATCTACAAGGAACTTAAACAAATTTACAAGAAAAAACCCCATCAAAAAGCGGGCAAAGGATATGAACAGACAGTTGTCAAAAGAAAATATTTATGTGGCCAAAAAACTTATGAAAGAAAGCTCATCATCACTGGTCATTAGAGAAATGCAAATCAAAACCACAATGAGATACAATCTCATGCCAGTTAGAATGGCAATCATTAAAAAGTCAGGAAACAACAGATGTTGGAGAGGATGTGGACAAACAGGAATGCTTTTACACTGTTGGTGGGAGTGTAAATTAGTTCAACCATTGTGGAAGACAGTGTGGTGATTCCTCAAGGATCTAGAACCAGAAATTCCATTTGACCCAGCAATCCCATTACTGGGTATATACCCAAAGGATTATAAATCATTCTACTATGACACATGTACAAGTATGTTTATTGCAGCACTGTTCACAATAGCAAAGACTTGGCAAATGCCCATCAATGATAGACTGAATAAAGAAAATGTGGCACATATACGCCATGGAATACTATGCAGCCATAACAAAGGAAGAGTTCATGTCCTTTGCAAGGACATGGATGAAGCTGGAAACCATCATTCTCACAAACTGACACAGGAATAGAAAACCAAACACTGCATGTTCTCACTCATAAGTGGGAGTTGAACAATGAGAACACATGGACACGGAGGGGACCATCACACACCAGGGCCTGTTGGGGGTTGGGGGACTAGAGGAGGGCTAGCATTAGGAGAAATAGCTACTGTAGATGACGGGTTGATGGGTGCAGCAAACCACAATGGTATGTGTATACCTAGGTAACAAACCTGCACATTCTGCACATGTATCCCGGAACTTAAAGTATAATAAAAAATAAAAAATTGGGCCAGGCGTGTTGGCTCACACCTGTAATCCCAGCACTTTGGGAGGCTGAGGCATGTGGATTACCTGAGGTCAGGAGTTCAAGACCAGCCTGGCCAACATGGTGAAACCCCATCTCTACTAAAAATACAAAAATTAGCTGGGTATAGTGGTGGGTGCCTGTAATCCCAGCTACTCGGGAGGCTGAGGCAGGAGAATCACTTGAACCTGGGAGGTGGAGGTTGCAGTAAACCGAGATCAAGCCATTGCACTCCAGTCTGGGTGACAGAGTGAGACTCTGTCTCAAAAAAAAAGAAAAAAAAGTTAAAAATTAAAAACCCTTATTCCATTGATACCCTTTTCTGAGGAGGTTGGAATCAACCCAACTGAGAGAATGAACTGTGGAGATTGCCAGTTGTGTAGAATGAACAGTTTGTCAAGGAGAATCAAATATCTCATAGCTAGTTTGAAAGGAAGGCAGATGTAATCTTGAATGATTCACACAAATTCATAAGGTGTTAAAGGCATGAAAATAAATTTTAAAATACTTTAAAAAAAAGGTGAAGGAAAAAACAGCTTCGACGTGGGAGGGCTGCAAGAGAAGCAAGGACATCAGAGCTCAGGGCAACTTCCATTAATGCAAGAAACCTCAGGAAAGAGGTTGAGGTCATACGGTGTTTTGTTGATCGCAGAGTTAGACATGCTGGGTGGCATTTTGGAGATCATGATGAAAGAATTCGGAAGCTAAGGAAAAGGTAAATAGGGCATTATGCACCTTGTACCCGATTTACAATTCACATAGAATCCAACTCCATGAGTTCTGCAACATGAAGACCCTGGAGGTTGTAATTGGAGGAATATGAGAATAGGCATGTTGAGGATGCTTGGCCCAAATGGAGATTAACAGAGGTAGAGATGTGAGACAAGATAGAACTATGTCTTACAGTCTCTAAAAGGAGGGTGGGACTTTAACTTTAAGGTATCAATATTTTTGTTTGTTGATA
Organism: Pan paniscus; assembly: GCF_029289425.2. Lineage (NCBI taxonomy): Eukaryota > Metazoa > Chordata > Mammalia > Primates > Hominidae > Pan > Pan paniscus. The sequence goes on from NC_073262.2 coordinate 102,512,164, forward strand.
ATGCAGCTTGAGAGCCAGCATTCACGATGGCTTCCCCAAGAAGTACTAAATCCTGAGATTCTTAGTTTCTAAATATTTCTCTAGTTAATCCTCTTTTCCCTCTCCCCTCTGTTACTGCCATAGTTCAGGATCTCATTTTCTTTCCCCTGGGGTTTTGCCGAAACCAGAGTCATTATTTGCTATGCCCACACACACTAAACTCGTTATTTTCCCACAATGTCAATTTAACTGGCATTTTCTACCCATGCCATGCCTTCCTACCCCCACATGCCTTTGTACTTGTTCTCTTCTCCTGCCTTGTCCTTTCTCTCCTTGTTTTCCAGGTAACAACCAGTCTGATTTCTGCCTTCAGGCCCATTTTGAATACCATCCTTTAAACACTTTTTTGACTACTCCCACCACTTTGATTTTACAAACATTACAATTCCTCATCTGTGTCTCTGCTACTTTGCAGAAGTGATTTGTATTTGTTTCCTCAATTATACTATAAATTCCTTGGGCCAAAAATTATTTCTTATATATGTTTCAGTCCAGTCTTTCATACACAGTAAGTTCTCACTAAGAGTTTGTTGAGTAAATAATGTGATGCATCAAATGACACATCCATCTCTGTTTTTCACCAAAGGGTATCTCTAAATATGTTTCCTCTTTACTTTCTCGTTAACATCAAAGGTAGGTGGTCCCTCAATTCTCTCTTAAGTTCAATCATAAACAAAGCCCTTACTCCCAGGTTTTTTAATCCAAGTGACTTTATCAGTTCTTTCATTTTCTTATTTATCTCCACACTCTCTCCTTTTCAATTTGCTTTATATTTTCTGCTGTCAAGTATATCAGGTTTCAGTTATTCATCCACAGGATCACCACCTTGACTCTGCTGCTCCTTATAGATACTTCATTTGTGCCAGAACTTCCCGCCAATGCGAGCTGTAAAAGCATCTGTTTATTCTTCTTGTCCATCAGGTAATTGTGAGATTGCACATACAAAAACATGCACAGAAACAAAAAGTACAAATCTTAAAGAAGAAAGGAAATATTTTCCTAATATTCAGTAATTTTGAAAGATTGCTGTACAAAAGCTAAGCCAAATTTTAGAGATTACTATTTATTTGGGCCCATTTAACATTTAGACAAAGGCCACCTTCCTTCTCAAGCTGCGACTAATAAGCTGTAATGAATCTTTGGTCTTCTAGTCAAACATATAAAATCTAGAGAATGGAGAGTTATTAATTTTTATGATAGACCCTTGAGAACCTGATGAAAGGTATATACAGTCTCACCCCAGGAAAAAACATACTGTCATTTTTTAGTTAGTTCAGAGGTTCACAGATCCTGTGAAGCCTAACCATAGATCCACATGTAAAATCCTCTCATCTAAAAAGTTAGCAGTTATTAGAGATGGTTTAAAGGTTTCCTTTTTGCTAATTTTTATTTTCTAAGTTTCATAAAACAAAAATTATTTGTGTTAAAATATATATATATATTTTAAAAACAAGCCCATACTATATGATATGCATAAAGGATCTTGTAAAATAAATTCATCATGTAGTGAACTTGTCAAAGACTGACAGGTTTTGAATGAGGCATGACTATAATACAAGGCACTTAGTTTTACCATCTGTAAAATGGAGTAATTAATATTAATCAGTCATTATGTCATATAGGTTAATACTTGCAAAATTCTAATAATTGTGATTTTTCTATGCTCTCCCTGGGTAGTCTCTCTGTCATTTAGATTGTAATTTTCTTCCCTAGTCTTGAAGCAGATATAATGCCACAGCTGTTTCTTCAGCTCTTCTGTTTTCTGTGAACAAACACCTGCTTAGACTGTACCTAAGGAGTTATTTGTTTTTTGATAATTAAAGCACTGCTATGGTGATGGCCGACATCTGGATTCACTTTTAAAGACTTTGTTGTGTTTTTCTGGCTCCTGGGAGACTCATGAAGTATAACGCATTAGATGGAAATGTGGTGATGTGCTTCATTTTGTAACAGCAGTTTTACTCTCGCTTTGTTATTTCCCTACTGCAATGAGAGAGAGCTGCCACTCTGCTTGTTGCTGCTAAGAGATTAGGGGAGCTGAGCTGAGCTCTAGAAATTTAATATGCTATATAATGCCTGATTCATTTTGATTCTGGCTTTGACTTGATAAACTCACTTGGGACTGCTGCAAAGAATCAATATTGGCCCGCTGCCACAGTGGCTCATGTCTTAATCCCAGCACTTTGGGGGGCTGAGGTAGGCGGATCACTTGAGGCCAGGAGTTTAAGATCAGCTTGGCCCACATGGTGAAACCCCATCTCTACTAAAAATACAAAAATTAGCTGGGGGTGGTGGTGCATTCCTGTAATCTCAGCTACTCAGGAGCCTGAGGCACGAGGATTGCATGAACCCAAGAGGCGGAGGTTGCAGTGAGCTGAGATTGCACCACTGCACTCCAGCCTGGGTGACAGACAAGAGAGGGTGCATAAAAAAAAACAAACAAACAAAACCCCAGAAACAAAAGAATCAATATCCAGGGATTGAAAATTTGTATACATTTGTATTTGTATAAACTGGTTTTAAGATAATTTCTTTTGGAGGACAAAAAAAGTCTAAGGTCTCCAACTATTTCCAACAGTAATAGAGAAACTTGGCAAAAATATCCCCATATTATGTATAATTTCCTTAAAAGATACATTCTTCAATTTCTGCTCAATAATAGTTCACTAAACTTTTCTAGAGTTTGTTTTCCAGCATTATGCGCCTTTGTTTACAGTGATTATAAATTATATAATTACTCCCTCTACCTTAATATTCTTCTTAGCCTGTTACAGGTAACAATTCTTCAAAGGAAGAAATATGTTTTCAGTCAGGACTCACAGTTGTAAGTAACAGAAGCTAATTCTGGCTGAGTGAGCAGAAAAGAATTTGTTAAAAGGAGATGGGAGGACTCAGAGAATCAATGGGAGGCTAGAGGAACAGCTATGGAATTAGGCTTCCAGGAACAATGCTTAAAACTATCCCATAAAACTGGTCCAATGACAAAGTCACCGCCACAACTTATTAATGCCCTACCAAACACTAAATGTAACTGCTGCCACTCCCACTGCCCAGCAAGGCCACTACTGCACTAGTTGTGGCCTTGCAAGCACTGCCATCCCAAATGTCATATGCCTTTATCAGCAAATTGTTTTCAAAGCAGAATCTTTCCTTTCTCAAGCTGCTAACTTCCAAATCAGTCTTCTGCAGGCGTGCTGGCCCTAGCTTTGAGAGTCTGGAAAAATTTTCAGAGCTTACCTTGGGGAAGCACCACTTATATTAAGATTGGAAATTCCCTAAACATAGCAAATATATTCAAAACATCCTGAGCTACCAGAAAATATGAAAATGTTTACTACAGGAGAAAATCAATTTTAGTTAAGAGTATATGCTAAGTGTCAGATGCTTTAAATCACATTACTTAATGCTCACAAAAATAGATATTTAACTCTATTTTAGTGAAGGGAAAGCTGGGGCTCAGAAAGGATGTTACTAGCCCTGAATTGTCTTGTTGGTAAAATGGAGAACAGAGATTCATGCCAGGCTTTTATCCTTCCAAATTCTTCATTTTATTTTATCTTATTTTTATTTTTATTATTTTTTTATTTTTTTGAGACAGAGTCTCACTCTGTTGCCCAGGCTGGAGTGCAGTGGTGCGGTCTTGGCTCACTGCAAGCTCTGCCTCCTGGGTTCACGCCATTCTCCTGCCTCAGCCTCCTGAGTAGCTGGGACTATAGGCGCCCGCCACCACGCCCAGCTAATTTCTTGTATATTTAGTAGAGACAGGGTTTCACTGTGTTAGCCAGGATAGTCTCCATCTCCTGACCTCGTGATCTGCCCGCCTCATCCTCCCAAAGTGCTGGGATTACAGGCGTGAGCCACCACGCCCGGCCTATTTTATTTTTTTACAACAGAACTCTAATTTCCACTTCCCAGCTTCTAATGCACATATAAGCAGTGGTGTACAAAGTAGTGGGGCCGTGGGGAGAGTAAAACCATCAGCTCTTGGGAGCAGGCAACCCAAGATGCCTTATGTGGGAGAAAATTTAAAAACAATAGTAAAACAGACTAAAAATAGATCTGCTTTTCAATGATAATCATCATGTGATATCAATTCTAAACAATGTCAGCAATAAAATATTCCTTCTTGCTGAGGTGAACTGTTCCCCACTCCTTGGTAACCAGTACATATAGGAAGCCCCCAAGTTAATTTGCAAGATTTTTCCAAAGAGAAGTTTGTTTAGAACTTGTAATAAAAGTGCCATAAACAGTCTTATTTTCCTAGAGTAGACCATAAAGAAGCCATTTAATACATGATGTACTAAGTACCTATCTTTTAACATTGTTTCTAAGAATAAATAAATTCCAATTTTCATTTTGGAAGCACATCTCTCCCAATTTTGGCAGTGTGAGAAGGGGCTGTTTATCTTCTAGTAGCATCAGACCCTCTGGTAATATGACAGAACCTCCTGGGAGAGCTCCTTGGGCAGCAGAGGCTCTCTTGGCAAGATGGCTGTTGCAGATGAGGAGGAAGATGGGTCTTGGTAATTTATACAGTAGAAGAGGAAAGGGCACCTCTTTAAACTGGCAAGAGAAAGTAACTATTTAGGTTAATAGGTTTAGAGAGTTTGAGATCTTGAAACATTACTTTGCACCACCACCAAATTATATGTTGAATTCATTCATAAATAGGGAAACTTGGCTGGGCACGGTGGCTCACGCCTGTAATCCCAGCACTTTGGGAGGATCGAAATTATTAAAAGACTACTGACTAGATCAATGAAACAGAATAGAAAGCCCAGAAATAGACCCACTCAAATATAGTCAACTAATCTTTGACAAAGGAGCAAGGGCAATACAATGGAGCAAAGATAGTTCAACAAATGGTGCTGAAACAACTGTCCATCCACATGCAAAATAAAAAATAAATGTAGACACAAATTTTACATCTTTCATAAAAACTAACTCAAAATGTATCACAGATCTAAATGTAAAATGAAAAGCTATAAAAGTTCCAGTAGAAAACAGGGAAAAATCTAGGTGACCTTGGGTTTGGTGATGTCTTTTTGGATACAATACTTAAAGCACAATCCATAAGAGAAAACACTGATAGTTGGACTTCCTTATAATGAAAACTTCTGCTTTGTGAAATTCACTGTTAAGAGAATAAAAAAGGCTGAGCATGGTGGCTCACGCCTGTACCAGCACTTTGGGGGGCTGAGGTGGGAGGATTGCCTGGGCCCAGTTCAAGACCAGCCTGGGCAACAAAGTGAGACCTAGTCATAGAGACAGAGAGAGATAGAGATAGAGAGAGAGAAGACAAGTTACAGATTAGAAAAAAAAATTGCAAAACATATGTCTGACAAAGGCCTGATATCCAAAATGATTAAAGAACTCTTAAAAGCTAAGCAGTGAGAAAACAAACAGCCCAATTAACAAATAAACCAAAGATCTAAGCAGACACCTCACCAAAGAAAATATTCACATGGAAATAAGCATATAAAAAGACACTCAACATTATACATCATCAGGGAATTACAAAATGAAACGATGAGTTATTATCACACACCTATTAGAATGGCCCAAATCCAAAACATTCACAACACCAAATGTTGGTAAGGATGTAGAGCAACAGAGTCTTTCATTTAGTGATGGTGAGAATGCAAAATGGTATAGCCATTTTGGAAGATAGTTTGAGTTTTTTAGAAAACTAAACATACTTTTACCATTCAATCCAGCAGTTGCACTTTTTGGTATTTACCCAGACAACCTAAAAACTTATGTTCAAACAAAAGCCTGCACACAAATGCTTATAACAGCTTTATTCATAATTGCTGAAAACTTGGAGGCAACCAAGATATCCTCCAATAAGTGAAAGAATACATTAGCTCTGATTCATAAATTCAATGGAATATTATTCAGCAATAAAAAAATGAGCTGTCATGACAAAAAGGTATGAAGGAAACTTAAATGCATATTGCTAAGTGAAAGAAGCCAATCTGAAAAGGCTGGTTACTACCTAATTCTATCTGCGTGACATCCTGGAGAAAGTAAACTATGGAGACAGTGAAAAGATCAGAGGTCTCCAGGGGAGCAATGACTAGGTGGAACACAGGGGATATTTAGTGTAGTGAAACTATTCAGTATGATACTGTAATGGTGGATTCATGGCAGTACACATTTGTCAAAATCCATAGAATGTAAATATTAGATGGTGCAAAAGTAATTGCGGTCTTTGCCATTTTTTAATGGCACCAACCTAATACAAACAGTGAGCCCTAATGTAAATCCCCCTGCCTCAACCTCCCAAAATGCTGGGATTACAGGAGTGAGCCACTGCTTCCAGCTTTCCTAGTTCCTTTTTATAGATGGAGTTTCACTCTGTCACCCAGGCTAGAGTGCAGTGGCACGATCTCAGCTCACTGCTACCTCCACCCCCCAGGCCCACCTCAGCCTCCCGAGTAGCTGGGACCACAGACGTATGCCACCATGCCCAACTAATTTTTTAATTTTTTTGGTAGAGACATGATTTCACAATGTTGCCTAGGGTGGTCTTGAACTCCTGAGCTCAAGCAATCTGCCCGCCTCAGCATCCCAAAGTGCTGGGATTACAGGAGCCACTGCGCCTGGCTTACAAGCTCTTTTTGAGGATTTTCTTTTTCTTTCTGTTTTTGGTCTATGCCTAGTGGCATTTCTGAGTTGCTGGCTTCTTCAGCTCCAATTCTGCAATATATGACGCAAAAAGAATACCCAAGGTATCACTACCGTTTTGTTCCTTGAGTCCTGAGGTCCCTAGGTGGTCTGCTTTCTCCTCTCTATCTTTCAGAGTCTTCTTCAGTTTGTTTTATAAATAATGTCCAGGGTCTTTAGTTGTACTTATCAGGAGGAATACAGAAATTCCTATTTATTCCATCTTCTCACAAGCATTTTATGAACTTCCCTATTTCACTAAGGAGTTCTTCAGTAAGAATGCTGATGGTATCAGCTCCTAGTTGTGTATGAAAAGATACAGAAAGAAAGAGACAAGAGTTAAAAATGGCCAGTAGTCAAACCAAATATAAAGGGAGTATTAAGGGCCCAGGACTTCTTATGTTGGAAAATAAAACTTTCTATCTCCAGTCTCTCCAATTAAAATATAGCCTGGTAGCCACAGATAAGATCAAGGGTATAAATACAAGATCCTTCATACAGGTCTTTGAAAGAACTAAAGTATAACTATTAGACCTTATCAGCAGGGCAGAGGGGTTTTGGAATTTTAGGGTCATGGTCTCACAGAAACCTTTTCCCAAAGTAAAAATCTCTATATACAGAAGTATGCTTTATTATTATTATTTGTTTAAGAGATGGGATCTCACTATGTTGCCCAAGCTGGAATGCAGCGGCTATTCACAGGTGCAATCCTGTTACTGATCAGCACCGGAGTTGTGACCTGCTGTTTCTGACCTGGATTGGTTTACCCCTCCTTAGGCAACCTGGTGGTCCTCTGCTCCTTGGAGGTTACCATATTGATGCTGAAGTTAGTGCAGACACAAAATTGACATAGCACATTACAGTCCAGAACTCTTGAACTCAAGTGATCCTCCTGCCTCAGCATCCAGAGCAGCTGGGACTATAGGCACACACCACCATGTCTGGTGAGAGGCATGTCTTAAAAACAATTATGGAGGCTGGGCACAGTGGCTCATGCCTGTAATCCCAGCACATTGGGAGGCTAAGGTGGGAGGGTCACTTGAGCCCAGGAGTTTGAGACCAGCCCGGGCAACAGAGGGAGACTCTGTCTCTACAAAAAAATTTAAAAAATTTAGCTGAGCGTGGTGCATGCCTGTGGTCCTAGCTATTTGGGAGGTTGAGGTGGGAGGATTGCTTGAGCCTCACAGGTCAAAGCTGCAGTAAGCCATGATTGTGCCACTGCACTCCAGCCTTGGCAAAAAAGTGAGACCCTGTCTCAAAAAAAAACCCCAAAACCAAAAAAACAATTATGATTGTGAGCTTTGGAGCATGACATAGACTATAATCAAATACATAGCACACACAATTTTTAAGTAAATTTTATAGGTAAAAAAGCTATTAGCATGCCCTTAAAAGGACTGAGAGTATTCGAATATGCAAAAAGACCTCTGGATCCCTAATTTGCCATTGGCAGAAAGCAGGTTAAGAAAGTTAGTCAGCTGCCAACATGAGCTACTTAAGATGTATCCAAAGGACGATGGAGAAGAAAAGGTGTCTCATAATATATTGCTCAGAATCTAGAGCCAAAACTCACAGGACACAATGGAATACAGAGCCACTCCCAGAGACCTAAGCTGGGCCCCAATCAAGGAATATTCCCTTTCCCAGGAATAGAGGGATCTGATAACATGTGTCTAGAGGAATTTCAAAACTGCTCGGAACCAAGGACTGAAGTGTGCTAACTTTTCTCTTTCTGAATGGAAGTATTTATGTGATTTTCCACTCCTTATTTCACCACTAAATATTGAGTGTATGAGGGACAGGTAACCTTTTTCACTTTATAGATTTGCATATCAGGAGGTGCTGCCACATTGGTACCTGATACAGAACATGAAATTCTGAAGTATGAAACCATGACTGGACGAGAATTAGGGTGTCTTGCGGTAGAAGTGAATGTATTTGTATGTGAGTGTATGGGAAAAGACATTTATTTTCTCATCAATCACCAGATTCATGGCTGAGGCCCCTATAACAAAAGAAAGATCAATAGGAGAAAAACATACAAATTTCTTTAATATAAGTCTAACATGACACAGGAGCTTTCAGAAATGTAGACTCAAATAAACAGGGAAGTTTGTATAATTTTATGCTATGTTTGATGAAGAAGTGGATAGCTGAGAAGTATGGAGAAAGGTGATGTGACCTAACAGTAATAAACTGGGGGGAACTTAGCAAGGCTTGTTTGTTCAGATCCTTCTCTGTGACCCTGTGCCTTCAGAGATAAGGATGTTCCTTTCCTCCGAAAATAGGAAAGGAACCTCTGACAAGAGAGTCATATGATCTTCTTCAGGGGAAGGTCAGGAAATTAAGTTTTATGGTTGCTCCAGGAAAGAAAAATGAGGGGGAAGATGAGAGTGACCTTCCTGCTTCTGCTGTTTTCTCAAATGCCATGATATCATATTTTGGAGTAGGAAGAGGGATCATAAGGAGGGATGTGAATAATTGTGGCCAGAGAGTGGACTGTGGTAGATTCTAAAAATGGCTACAATTCTTCAACCCTTTCTATATCCATGTCCTATGCAATGTGACTTTGCAGTTTCTCCCATTAAGAGGCGGAATCTATTTCTTCACTCCGTGAATTGAGCTGGCCTTATTTCTTGCTCTGGTTAATAGAATGCAGCAGCTGGATAACATGCAAGTTCTAAGTCTTGGCTTCACTGTTGCTCATTCTCCTAGGCACCGCCATCATGAAAATAAGCCCAGACTACTCTTCTGGATAATAAGTGATACGTAGTCTAGTTACCTTTGTTGCCTTAGCTAATAGCTAGCCAGTCACCAGACATGCAAGTGAAGCTATAATAAATAAGCCAGCCCCTAGCCATTCTGTCAGCTGAATAAAGGGATTAGCCAAGATCAGTTGATACTGGGCCAGATCAGCAGAACTGCCCAGCTGACTAATAGGTTCATGAGCAATGATAAATACTATTGTTTTATGCCACTGAATTTGAGATTGGTTTGTTAAATATACAGCATTATTGTGACAATAGATAACAGACATATATGGAGTACTGAAGTAGCGGTCCAACTGGCTTCCCTTGACTGCATTTCTGCCTCCTTCAGTTTCTTCTCCATACTGCTGTAACAGTGATCTTTCTAAAGTGCAGATCTGATAATGAGTTTCCCTATTTAAAATTATTCAGTGGCTCCCCAGGTTTTTCAAGATAAAGGTTATGTTTAGTCTCATACAATCATTTTTTTAACCTTTAAGCTCTGTTGGACTTGACAATAATCTAGTCTTAGCCAAGTCTACCTTCTTTCTTTCTTTTTTTTTTTTTTTGACAGTCTCTCTCTTGTCGCCCAGACTGGAGTGCAATGGCGTGATCTCAGCTCACTGCAACCTCTGCCTCCTGGGTTCAAGCGATTCTCCTGCCTCAGCCTCCCAAGTAGCTGGGATTACAGGAGCGCACCACCACACCCGGCTAATTTTTTTGTGTGTAGTTTTAGTAGAGACATGGGGTTTCACAATGTCGGTCAGGCTGGTCTCGAACTCCTGACCTCGTGATCCTCCTGACCTCGTGATCCACCCACCTCGGCCTCCCAAAGTGCTGGGATTACAGGCGTGAGCCACTGTGAATGGCCGTACCTTATTTCTTTTTATTCACCTTGTGCTTAAATTCAAAGTTCTCTGAATTCTGATGGGTCTAGAGTGAGCTTGGGTATGGTTGTTTTAAAATATGTCTACAAGAGTTTGGTACTCTTCCCCTCAAAAGGTAGAGCCTCTTCAAAAGGTAGAGGCTAATTCTTCTCCCCTTGAGTGGACTTAATGACCAGGTTTTAATTAGTTCCTCTTCTCCCCATCCCTATGTAATCACTAATCTAACTTCTGAATTTATAGATACGCAATTTTTAGAGCACTTATATAAATGGACTCATAAAATATGTAGTCTTTTGCGACTAGCTTCCTTCACTTAGCATGTTTTCATAGTTCATCCATGTTGTAGCTTGGATCAGTATTTAATTACTTAAAAAAAATAGAGGCAGTGTCTCACTATGTTGCCCAGGCTGGTCTTGAACTCCTGGGCTCAAGCAATCCTCCTGCCTCAGCCTCCCAAAGTGTTGGTATTATAGGCATGAGCCACTGTGCCCGGACTAATTCCTTTCTGTTATTATTGATTAATATTTTATTATTCAATAATATCAATATATTGTATGAATATATGACATTTTTTATTCATTTATCAGTTAATACACATTTGTGTTGTTTTTACTTTTTGGCTATTATAAATAGTACTGTTATAAACATTTATGAACAAGTTGCTGTGTGGTTGTATGTTTTCATTTCTGTTGAATATATACCAAAGAGTAGAATTGCTGGGTCACATGATAAATCTACATTTAACATTTTGAAAACTATCAAACTGCTTTCTAAAGCCACTACACCATTCTTATGAGCAATGCATGAATACCCAACTTTTGTTGACATTTTTTATTATCTGTCTTTTTACTATGACCATCCTGGTAGCTATAACGTGGTATCTCTTATGGTTTTCATTTGCATTTCCCTAGTGGCTAATAGTGTTGAGTATCTTCTCATGTGCTTATTGTTTATTTGTATATCTTCTGTGAAATGTCTATTCAGATCCTTTACCCATTTAAAAAATTGGGTTGTCTTTTTATTACTGAGTAGTAAGAGTGGTTTTTATACTTTGGATATAAATCCTTCAACCAATGGTATAGTTTGGATGTTTGTCCCCTCCAAATCTCATGTTGAGATGTGTTCCCCGATGCTGGAGGGGGGACCTAATGGAAGGTGTTTGGGTCATGGGGGCAAATCTCTAGCCAATAGCTTGGTGCCCTCCCTATGGTAATCAGTGGTTGTAGGCTCACATGAGATCTTGTTGTTAAAAAGAGCCTAGCACCTCTTCCCTTCTCTCTTGCTACCTCTCTTGCCACCTCTCTTGCCATGTGACATGCCAGCTCCTTTTCTCTTCTGCCATGGGTAAAATCTTCCTGAGGCCTCACCAAAAGCAGATGATGGTGCCATGCTTCTTTTATAGCCTGCAGAACTGTGAGCCAAATAAACCTCCTCCTTTGTTTATAAATTACTCAATCTCTGGTACTCCTTTACAGCAATATAAAATGGACTAACACAACCAATATGTTATTTCCAAACATTTTCTCTCATTCTGTGGGCTGTCTTTTCATTTTCTATTGGTGTTCTTTGAAGCACTAAACTTTTTCTAATTAGATAAAAGTGCGATTTGCCTCTTTTTTTTTTTTTTTAATCTTGTGCTTTTGGTGCGATATATGAGAAGGCTTTGGCTAAGCTAAAGTCATGAAGGTTTACTTCTATTTTTTTCTTCTAAAAATTTTATAGTTTTAGCTCATATATTTAGTTCTACACCCCCTTTTGAGTTTTGAATGCTTAAAGAAGGGATCCAACTCCTTTTTTTGCATGTGTCTATCCATTTGACCCTGTACCACTTGTTAAAAGGCTTTTTTTCCCCATTGAATTATCTTGGCACTTTTGTTGAAAAACATTTGACCGTAAATTTAGGGTCTATTTCTAGACTCTCGATCCTATTTTACTGTTTTACATGCCTATCCTCATACCAATATGCACTGTCTTGATTATTGTAGCTCTGTAGTAAGTACTGAAATGGGGAAATGTGAGCCCTCCAACTTTGATCATTTTTTTCAAGATTGTTTTGGCTATTCTGGGTCCCTTGCATTTCCATACACATCTTAGGATCAGCTTAAACATTTTTGCAAAAGAGGCAGCTGGAATTGTGATACAAATGGCATTGAATCTGTAGATCAATTTGAAAAGAATTGTCATCTTAACAATAAGTCTTCTGATCCATGAATATGGGAGATCTTTCCATTTCCTCCCATTTAATATGGGAGGTCTTTTCAAATTTCTTTGAATAATGTTTTGTAGCTTTCACTATATAATTTTGCATTTCTTTAAATTTATTCCTAAGTACCTTTTGATGCTAATGTAAATGGAATTGTTGTATTTTTATTGCTAGCATATACAAACATGACTGTTGTATTGATTTTGCATCCTGCTGAACCTGTGTATTATTTATAATAATTTTTTAGTGGATTCCTTAGGATTTTCTATATTCAAGATCATGTCATCTGCATGGCTTTACTTCTTCCTTCCCAATCTACACAGCTTTTATTTCTTTTTCTTGCCTAATTGCCTTGGGTAGAACTTCCAGGATGATATTGATTAGAAGTAGCAAGAGTAAACATCTTTATTTTTTTCCTATTCTTAGGGGGAAAACACTCAGTCATTTATCGTTAAGTATGTTAGTTGGGTTTTTCATAATGCCCTTTATTAGGCTGAGGAAGTTCCCTTCAACTCTTAGTTTGTTGAGTGTTTTTAATCATGAGTGTTAGATTTTGTCAAATGCTTTTTCTGTGCCCATTAAGATGATTATGTCATTTTTGTTTTTTATTATATTGATATGGTATATAATGTTAATAGATTTTCAGAGATTAAAAACCAACTTTGCATTCCTGGGATAATCCCACATTTTTATGGTGTATAATTCTTTTCATATGTTGCTGGATTTGGCTTGTGTATTAGTCCATTCTTGCACTGCTATAAATAAATACACAAGACTGGGTAATTTATAAAGGAAAGAGGTTTAATTGACTCATAGTTCTGCATGGCTGCAGAGGGCTCAGGAAACTTATAATCATGGCAGAAGGGGAAGCAGCCACCTGCTTCACAAGGCAGCAGAAGTGAGAGAAGTGTGTGAAGGAAGAACTGTCAAACACTTATAAAACCATCAGATCTCGTGAGAACTCACTCACTATCACAAGAACACCATGGGGGAAACCGCCCCTGTGATCCAATCACCTCCTTCCCTTGACATGTGGGGATTACAATTTGAGATGAGATTTAGGTGAGGACACAGAGCCAAACCATATCAGCTTGTTAATATTTTGTTAAGGATTTGCTGTATTTTGAATTGATTCAATTTTTTCTACCCTTTAACATTGAGTAAAGTACAATATATGCAAGTATTTTTAGCTAATTATTGCATTTGAGGATTCATTGAGTGGTAAAGATAATCTATAAGGTCTTGACATGTAGTGATTTGCATTTTGAGGAAGTAGGTGTCTAATAAATTATATACCACAGGAACAGGGTACATGGTGTTGCTTAGCTGGTGAAACTAGCCAAAGAATAAGCTTTCAAATCCCCAAATGGCTCTATTCTCTAATTTTTATTTTATCAAGCACTTTGGGGGCCAAATTACATGCTAGAGTGACATACCTCATATGAAGCCTGTTCCTCTCAAGGCCCAGTTTTGGCAAACAAGCTTATTAAAACACAAAAAAATACGTATTCAAAACCAAGAATAATTTTTTAAAACTAAAACTTTTCAATCTCTTAAAGAACATCAAATGGGATCCAATTAAAATCTCACAGAACTTCTCAAAATCATTTCCCCACTCCTCTCCCTCTCAACTGCTCACAGAAAGCCACATTTAAGGGCTTTTGCTGCTTGCCCACCCCACCCCCCGCTTTTTTTTTTTTTTTTTAAAGACAGACTCTTAGGAAACGGTGTTGCCCAGGATAGAGTGCAGTGGCGCAATTTCGGCTCACTGCAACCTCCGCCTCCCGGGTTCAAGTGATTCTCCTGCCTCAGCCTCCCGAGTAGCTGGGATTACAGGTGCCCACCACCATGTCTGGCTAATTTTTGTATTTTTAGTAGAGACAGGGTTTCACCATGTTGGCCAGGCTGGTCTCGAACTCCTGACCTCAAGTGATCCACCTGCCTCGGCCTCCCAAAGTGCTGAGATTACAGGTGTGAGCCACTGTGCCCGGTCTTTTTTGTCTTGTCTATTTTTTCCCCCATCTCCTGCCTTCCTGTATCCACCCATTTCACCTTTCAGTAGAGAAGCTGCACATTTGTGGCCCCTAGGCCAAATACGGCCTATGTGTGCATTTAATTTAATATGGTGTTTTACAAGCAAATTTAATTAGTTGTCAACATTTACAAGTTGGCAAATGAAACATAAAAATCTGTATCTGATTTGTGTCGAGAAATCTCTTAACAAGTTTGAAGGTTTGGCAAAATGTTGCCTTCATTTTACAACTGGCTAGCAGTGAATAGTGACTGCCTTCTTCAAATACGACATCTCTCTAGTTTGCCAGTGTTTACATTCCCTATTGTTTATTTGTGGCCAATTTTACTATTTATAATATAGACCTGGCCCCTGTAGATATTGGAGTTTGTGCCTTTTAATGCTGTCCTTTCCATTGTAAATTAGCCTTTCTCAGATTCCTTCCAATTTTGCAACTTTTCTATTATATTGAATAGCATTAAAAAGGTCTGAGAGCTCAGCAGGATCCCTTGAGAACTCTCAAGAGTCCAGAGGTGAGCTATAGCCTTTTGGACACTATAAGCATTAATATAATCCCTGTGCAGAACCTATCAGTTAGAGAAGAGAAAACTCACACAACTGATTAGAGTAACTTTGTATATGTAAGACCTCTTTCCGGGATGGAAAACCAGCTCTGAGAAAAGGGAGAATGCTTGGCCATCTGTGCCAGTGTTGTTAGAAAAGTAGTGATTTACAAAATCGGTCTCCTAGAAGACAGAGGGGATGGAGACAGAAAACAGGTATTACAGTAATATCAAGGGGACCTGTGAGAAGGAATTGCAATGGCAATGACTTGCCATAAATGACATACATACCTCAGCTAATCAATTGAGAGCTGTTACTTTCTCTGGAGGTGTCTCCTACAGGGCTGTACAAATCCCTTGACTGTAAGGAAACATTTGTGCTTACTTTAGTCTGTTTCTTTACTCTACTCTTTAAATTCTTACTTGTATTTCTCAAAGACCTTAATTATCTTAGCGATACTGAGACAACTTTGTGGCATTTAATATTTGCTACAATTTTCCTTCTAAAACACATTCTCCACTCTCTTCAATAAGAATAGATTTCATTAAGGCAGGGCATGGTGGCTCCTGCCTGTAATCCCAGCACTTTGGGAGGCTGAGGCGGGTAGATCACCTGAAGTAAGGAGTTCGCAACCAGCATGGTCAACATGGAGAAACCCTGTCTCTATTAAAAAAATACAAAAATTAGCCGGGCGTGGTGGCACACGCCTGTGATCTCAGCTACTAGGGAGGCTGAGGCAAGTGAATCGCTTGAATCTGGGGGGCAGAGATTGCAGTGAGCTGAGATTGTGCCACTGCACTCCAGCCTGGGTGACAAAGCAAGATCTTGTCTTAAAAAAATAAACTTAAAAATAAAAATAGATTTCATTATAAGGTCAAGCTAAAAACAAGACCACAAATCAAAAGCTGCATTTGCAATTCATGTACATGTTTGGACTTTTAGATAACATTTCAGCAATCCTCTATCTAACAATGCAAAGTAACATGTTTGCAATTGGCAAAACAGAGTGACGTCAGGTTGCCTAAATGTCATTATATACTAATTATTGTATAACTAACCTCTACTTGTTTTTA
This sequence comes from Pan paniscus, assembly GCF_029289425.2. NCBI lineage: Eukaryota > Metazoa > Chordata > Mammalia > Primates > Hominidae > Pan > Pan paniscus. The sequence goes on from NC_073262.2 coordinate 102,528,357, forward strand.
ACCAGTTATTTTAGAAAGCGGCAGATTTCCTTAGTAATTAATTGAATAATTTTTGATTGATAACAATATTTTGATGTCAGATGGAATGCAACAATTTAGACCAGAGTAGGTTAGCATACTAAGTCACCAAGTCTATACATATATATAAATCATATTTTATCATTTGCTCATTTATGTTCCTACTCCAAGCCATTTGTTATTATTTGCATATGTAGACCAAAGAAAACAGTATGTGTGCTTAAATACACATATATAAACTCCGAACAATTATATATAAAGTGCTTAGATTTCTGGCCTATAGTAAACCCTCAACAAATGTTGGCTGTAGTTTTTTGTAATTTTCATTAATTATTCTCTTTACAGTGCTTTGTCTCACAAGTACTTGGATCTCATCCTCGCTCGCACACATTTCCCTGTTTTGTTTGTTTTTGGTTTATTTTTTGAGACAGGGTCTGCTTCTGTTGCCCAGGCTGGAGTGCAGTGGTGGGATCACAACTCATTGCAGCATACAACTCCTGGGCTCAAGCGATCCAATCTCCCACCTCAGCCCTCCCAGTAGCTTGGACTATAGGCATGCACCACCACGCCCGGCTAATTAAAAAAAAAAAATTTAGTAGAGACAAGGCCTCCCTATGTTGCCCAGGCTGGTTTCAAACTGCTGGACTCAAGTGATCCTCCGCCTCGGCCTCCCACAGTGCTGGGAGTACAGGCCTGAGCATATATTTCGCCAAATCTTATTCCTACTCAACTGGCCACAGATAGTTGCTGGACACACATGACTTTCCTACACTGTTCAGTTTTTGAAAACCTCCAAATAGCAAAACACCAAGTAATGCGTAATGCCTCGCCCCGTTTTTTTCCTGTCCTAGATCATGTACCCTGTTCCCAAACAGAGATGAATTAGCTTCATATCTAACCACAAATTCTCCATGAGCACAGAGATCTTCGTATATCTATAATAATTGTACTCAGGAAACTCAAGGTATGAGGAGAGAGATTCCCTTCCTTCGGGGCTTGTAGGAGACTTCCCACGGAATCGTCTTTGGGAATGTCTCCCTTTTAAGCCCTGAAAGACCAGATAAACCTCAGGTGAACCTACAGAAACAGGGAGCTTCGTATACTCAAAAGTCTATACATTACGTATTATTGAACGGCGACCTGCGGCCGCCCCTGTTGCTGCGCATGCTCCATAACTGCCGCTTGCTATAGCTGGGAGTACTGTGTTATCTCTTTGCTCTTCGCCGGCTCTTCCCCAGACTTCTGTTCGAACTTCCCGGCCGCTGCAGAACCCACCAATCACAAACGCCCTTCCTCAAGCCACGCCCACCGTCTTCTCCGGGATCCCAAGACCGATTTCGCCCACACCCCTCCCTTCCTTTCCTTACGCACGCTGCGCGCGGACGTCGGCCTCTGACGTCGTCGCCTCAGCGCCGGCTCCCGGCCGGGCCGCGGCCGCCGACCGTTGAGCCGCCTGCTGAGCCGCCTGCTGAAGTCCCTCCCTCAGGAACCCCTCCGCCACCCTCCACCGCCGAACCGCTCTCGCGGCGGCGACCCATGTGGGGGTTCAGGCTCCTGCGGTCGCCGCCGTTGCTGCTCCTGCTGCCGCAGCTCGGAATCGGAAACGCCTCGTCCTGCTCTCAGGCCAGAACCATGAACCCGGGCGGCAGCGGCGGCGCGCGATGCTCCCTCTCGGCCGAGGTGCGCCGCCGTCAGTGCCTGCAGCTTTCCACCGTGCCTGGAGCCGATCCGCAGCGCAGCAACGAATTGCTCCTGTTGGCGGCGGCCGGGGAGGGACTGGAGCGGCAGGACCTCCCCGGGGACCCAGCGAAGGAGGAGCCGCAGCCGCCGCCCCAGCATCACGTCCTCTATTTCCCTGGGGATGTGCAGGTAACTCAGGGCCTGCCTGGGTATCTGTTCCTTCCTCTCGTGTATACGTACGCGGTCACTGATTCTTCCCTCGTGGCTGCTGCCTGGTTCCTTTCCTTGCCTGAACACACCCACACATTCACTGAGGGTGGCTCTTCCTCTACTCCACGAAATCCAAAACCGTGCCTTCCACGCCCTTGGCGCCCTTTGTCCATAGAACCCCATGGGGAAGGTGTCCGACGAGGGCTACGATCTCGAAAGAGCCAGCTGTCGGTCCAGGTTTCCAAGAGGCGGAATTTGAGACAGGGAGTGACACGCATCTTGTATATTTATTCTATAATTTGGTTTCTCAGAGGACCGTGTGTGTGTGTTGGGCAGGGGACATAGCGATGGCTTTCAAATTAAGTTAGCACGTAGTGTTTAGAAAACGATGGCAGTAATTAAACACCAAACAAACAAACATTACAAAGGTATGACACCCAGTAACCCTAAAAAAGAGTGGGGATGGGTGGAAGAAAAGGGACAATAATTATTAAGCATGTCAATGTTTTTATGCTCACCTCTTTTGTGCTTTTGCTTTTGCATGTTATGTTTATTATTTTACAGCTGCAGGTAAATATCCGTGGTTACGTTGCCCTGAAAACTGGGTCTTAATCTAACGTTGCATTATCTAATATGGTAGCCATTAGCCATATATGGCTATCTGAATTAATTAAAATTAATAAAACTAAAAATCCAGTTAGTCATATTAGCTGCATTTCAAGTGCTCAGTAGCTACAGATGGCTTGTGTGTGCTGTATTGGACAGCACAGATATATAGCATTATCATAGAAAATAATCCATCATCATAGAAAGTTCTAGACAGGTAAAGCTAGAATATAGCTAGGTATGTTTCTCTTTTTTGTTTTTTTGAGACAGAGTCTTGCTTAGTTGCCCAGGCTGGAGTGCGGTGGCGCAGTCTCGACTCACTGCAACCTCCGTCTCCCGGGCTCAAGTGATTCTCGTGCCTCAGCCTCCCGAGTAGCTGGGATTACAGGCATGCGCTACCACACTGGGCTAATTTTTGTATTTTTAGTAGAGATGGGGTTCCACCATGTTGGACAGGCTGGTCTCGAACTTCTGACTTCAAGTGATCTGCCCACCTTGGCCTCTGAAAGTGCTGGGATTATAGGTGTGAGCCACCGCACCCGGCCTACATGTGTTTCTTATACTATGAAACTACATTAGTTTATTTTCAAAATTGGTGCCTTAAAATGACATACTTAGAAACTGTGCTCTGAGTCAGATAATGATTAAGATATAGATATAGAGATATATATAGAGATATAGATATATATATATTCTCTTTTTTTTTCCAGTTTTTATTAGCAGTCAACTAAACCAGTCAATTAGAGGGCAAAAGAAAATAATATATATTATTTTATATATGTATTTTATATATTATATATATTATATTATATATTATATATTATATTATATATAAAATATATATTATATATTTATATTATATATAAAATATATATTATAATTTTTATATATATATAAAATATATATAATATATAAAATAAATATATAATATATTATATATAAAATAAATATATAATATATTATATATAAAATATAATATATATTTTTATAATATATATTATTTTCTTTTGCCCTCAAAACAATTGACTGGTTTAGTTGACTGCTAATAAAAACTGGAGGAAAAAAAAGAGAATAAAGAAAAAAAACAACTAGTACTTAGATTTAAGAGAAAAAAAAGTCACTTACTTACTTGGTGCCCTTGTGGCTCAGATTGGGAAAATAACGTGACATTTCCGACTATGACTGCCAGAATAATTTTGTGGAACAATTACTGCATGCATTCCTAAAATAATGATGATGATAATGATTACATTTATTGAGCACCTCCTAAGTGTTTTTAAAGTGTGCCAGCCAGGATATATAGTACAAGTCTTCAGAGGAAGTCTAAAAAGTCTTACATACAGTTTGAGGCCAGATTGCCTGGCTTTGAACCCTGCTTTAGAACTTTTTAGGTATAAAGTCCCTGGACAATTGTTACATCTCTCTGTGTTTCAGCTACTTCAACTACAAAATAAGAATAATAGTTTATAAGGTGTCAATGGAGATTAAATGTGTGGATACTAAATGAGTTCTGGTCCCTTCTTATCTCTCTGGTGACTTTAAAAATTATTGGAGTATCCCAGTCGTCTGTTCTTCCATGTTTCCTCTGTCTGTGTTCACTCTCTTCAGTCTCATGGCTTTACTCACTACCTGTACACTGACACCCCTCAACATTTATGTATCTAGCCTACACATATTCCCCAAACTTTAGGCCAACCAATTATATGCACGATTATTTCCTTTTGGATATTTAATAGATATCCTAAACCTAAAATCTCTGTATCTTTACCCCTATGCAGTCTTCCTCATGTCATTAATGGAAACTTTACCTTCTTAGTTGATCAAGATAGAAATCTTGAAGTCATCCATTAGAACTGTCTTTCATACCTCATTTCATCAAATCTAGTGGCTTTACCTTTTCAGTGTATCTAAAGTAATCAGAATAACCATTGAAAAATGTCAGTCAAATCATTCCACGTCTGCTCAAAACTGTGCAGTCACTTCCCATGTCACTCAGAGTAAGAGCCAGAGTCCTTCCTGTTAATATCCTGTCCTGCAAGCCTTTTCATTATTTCTATCTTTTCCCACCCTGTTACCTATCTGACTTGGTCTCCTTTTTCTGTTTACTCTTCTCCAGCCTCTCTGGCTTTCTTGGTGTTGCTCAAACATGTCAGGCACATTATACCTAAAAAGCTTTCTGTAAACTGCCTGGAACAGCCTTCCAAGTAGATGACTTGTAGGTTTATTACCTCACCTCTTCCAGGTCTGCTCAAGACTCTGCCTCTCTGAGGCCTTTTCTGACCATCCTGTTTAATAATCATAGTATATATAGGCTTCCTATCAACTTTTTTTCTTTATTTTTACCCATTGCATTTACTATACTAGTTTTCGTTTTGAGTTTTGTTTGCCTTCTGCCACTAAAATATAAGCTTACGTCTGTTCACCAATACAATCTGTGATGCTTGAGAGTTGCATGTTGTAGGTGTGCAGTAGATGACTTGTATAAATGAGTATTTTTTAGTTGCTTTGAACAATGCATGAAATACTTGAAATGTGTTGGCTATTTTATAAAATGCTGTTAGGCTGATTTCTTCATCTGTATTTTTGTACTTGATTCTTTTGAGCCTAATATCTATCCTTATGAACTTTTCGCTGCTGAGTACAGCCCATCTTTTTATTGTGTTGATGCTTTTAGAATGCCTATAGACATTCTATTTTCTTTATTTATTTTCTTTTATTACTATTTTTTACAGAGACAGGGTCTCACTATGTTGCCCACTCCTGTGTTCAAGTGATCCTCCTGCCTCAGCCTTTTAAAGTGTTGGGATTACAAGCATGAGCCACCACACCTCGCTGAGCATTCTTGTTATAGCTTTATTCTTAATTTGAATAAATATTGAACAGAATAGGGCTAAACAGAATTTTGTAAGATAGTATTAGAAGCTTTGCCTATCTTTTTTTTTTTTTTCCCCTTGAGATGGAGTCTTGCTCTGTTGCCCAGGCTGGAGTGCAGTGGCGTGATCTTGGCTTACTGCAACCTCCACCTCCCAGGCTCAAGCGATTCTCCTGCCTCAGCCTCCTGAGTAGCTGGGACTACAGGAGCGTGCCACCACGCCTGGCTAATTTTTCTTTTTTTTGTATTTTTAATATAGATGGGGTTTCACCATGTTGACCAGGCTGGTCTCAAACTCCTGACCTCAGGTGATCCTCCCACCTCAGCCTCCCAAAGTGCTGGGATTATAGATGTGAGCCACCGCACCTGGCCTGAAGCTTCACCTATCTTGATACTGTTTCATTATTTGGTGTTTGTTAATTGGAACTGGTTTTTCATATGATTTTAAGTCCTCTTAATTCCTATTAACTTCTTGATGTTCCTTTTGCAGTCATGTTTAGTTGTATGTCCTTTTTAAAAATTCTGTACTTGTCCTTTATCATTTGAATTACAAGAAAGCTAAGGCCATATATATTAGTCCATTCTCACACTGCTAATAAAGACATACCCGAGGCTGGGTAATTTATAAAGGAAAGAGGTTTAATTGAATCAGTTCCACAGGGCTGGGAGGCCTCAGGAGACTTACAATCATGGCAGAAGGGGAAGCAAATGTGTCCTTCTTCACATGGCAAGAGGAGGGAGAAGAATGAGACCGAAGGTGGGGAAGCCCCTTATAAAACCATCTCATGAGAACTCACTCAGTATTATGAGAACAGCATGAAGGTAACCTGCCCCATGATTCAGTTACCTCCCACTGGGTCCCTCTCACAACACATGGGGATTATGGGAACTACAATTCAAGATGAGATTTGGATGGGGACACAGCCAAACCATATCATTCCACCCCTAGCCCCTCCCAAATTTCATGTCCTTACATTTCAAAACATAACCATGCCCTTCCAACAGTTCCCCAAAGTCTTAACTCATTGTAGCATTAACTCAAAAGTCTAAGTCCAAGTTTCATCTGAGACAAGGCAAGTCCCTTCCACCTATGAACCTGTAAAATCAAAAGCAAGTTAGTTACTTCCTAGATACAATGGGGATACAGGCATTGGGTAAATACAGCCATTCCAAATGGGAGAAATGGACCAAAACAAAGGGGCTACAGGCCCCATGCAGGTCCGAAATCCAATAGGACAGTCATTAAACCTTAAAGTTCCAAAATGATCTCCTTTAACTCCATGTCTCATATCTAGGTCACACTGATGCAAGAGGTGGACTCCCATGGCCTTGGGCAGCTCCACCCCTGTGGCTTTGCAGGGTACAGCCCCCCTCCAGGCTGCCTTCATGGCTGGTGTTGAGTGTCTGTAGCTTTTCTAGGCACACGGTGCAAGCTGTTGGTTTATCTACTGTTGTGGGGTCTGGTTGATGGTGGCCCTTTTCTCACAGCTCCACTAGGCAGTGCCCCAGTAGGGAAGTGTAGAGCCCCACATTTCTTTTCCATACTGCCCTGGCAGCAAACTTCTGCCTGGACATCCAGGTGTTTTCATACATCCTCTGAAATCCAGGCAGAGGTTCCCCAACCTCAATTCCTTACTTTTATGCACCCACAGGCCCAACATCACATGTAAGCTGCCAAGGCTTGGGCTTGCACACTCTGAAGCAACAGCCTGAGCTATCCGTTGGCCCATTTTAGCCACGGTGGGACACAGGGCACCAAGTTTCAAGACTGCACAAAGCAGCGAGGGCCTGGGCCCAGCCCACAAAACCATTTTTTCCTCTTAGGCCTCTGGGCCTGTGATGGTAGGGGCTGCCCTGAATATCTGTGACATGCCCTGGAGACATTTTTCCCATTATCTTGGTGATGAACATTTGGCTCCTCGTTACTTATGCAAGTTTCTGCAGGCTGCTTGAAATTCTCCTCAGAAAATGGGTTTTTCTTTTTTATAGCATTGTCAGGCTGCAAATTTTCCAAACTTTTATGTGCTACTTCCCATTTACATATAAGTTCCAATTTCAAACCATCCCTCTCAAGGTCAAAGTTCCACAGATCTCTGGGGCAGGGGCAGAATGTTGCCAGTGTCTTTGCTAAACCATAACAAGAGTGACCTTTGCTTCAGTTCTAAAAAGTTTATTATCTCTGTCTGAGACCAATGCAGCCTAGACTTCATTATCCAAATCACTATCAGCATTTTGGTCAAAGCCATTCAACAAGTCTCTAGGAAGTTCCAAACTTTCCCACATTTTCCTGTTTTCTTCTGAGCCCTACAGACTGTTCCAACCTCTGCCTGTTACCCAGCTCCAAAGTTGCTTCCACATTTTTGGGTATCCTTATAGCAGCACCCCACTCTCTGCAGTACCAATTTACTGTATTAGTCCATTCTCATGCTGCTAGAGACATACCCAAGACTAGGTAATTTATAAAGCAAAGAGGTTTAATTGGCTCACAGTTCCACAGGGCTGGGGGTGCCTCTGAAAACTTACAGTCATGGTGGAAGGGGAAGCAAACATGCCCTTCTTCATATGGTGGTAGGAAAGAGAATGAGAGCAAAGAGGGGGATGAGCCCCTTATAAAACCATCTTGTAAAAACTCACTGTCACCAGAACAGCAGGAAGGTAACCGCCCCATGATTCAATTACCTTCCATCAGGTCCCTCCCATGTGGGGATTATGGGAACTACAATTCAAGATGAGATTTTGGTGGGGACACAACCAAACCATATATCCATAGTATTTTGTATTTCTTTAGGTACCTATGTTTTTCTTATCTAGCAATAATGATTTTGAAGGGTGATCAGGATTTTTTTAAAGTAGGTGCTTTCCATTTTGAGTTATCTTTTTAAAGCCTTGGGTATATAATTATATGTATCCGCTTTATTTTATTGTATTTTAATTTATTTATTATCATTATATTTTCAGACGGAGGCTTCCTCTGTTGCCCAGGCTGAAGTGCAGTGGTACAATCTCGGCTCACTGCAACCTCCGTCTCCCGGGTTCAAGCAATTCTTGTGCCTCAGCCTCCTGAGTAGCTGGGATTACAGGTGTGTGCCACCACGCCTGGCTAATTTTTGTATTTTTAGTAGAGACGGGGTTTCACCATGTTGGTCAGGCTGCTCTCGAACTCCTGACCTCAAGTGATCTGCCCGCCTGGGCCTCCCAAAGTGCTGGGATTACAGGTGTGAGCCACTGTGCCCGGCCCTTGTATTTTAAGTAAGAGTACAATTTTGTGAATTTTGACAAGTGTTGGAATTATGTAACCACCAAAATCATGTTGTAGAGTATCTCCATTATCCTAAAAAGTACCTCCGTGCTCCTTTATGGTCAGTTTTCTTTTCCCAACCACTAACCTGCTTTCTTTCACTATGGTTTTTGCTTTTTCTAGAATTTTGTTTATTTGTCATATAGTGTGTAGTCTTTTGTGTGTGACTGTTTCACTATTTAATACTTTTGAAATTCATCCATATTGTTACCTGTATCTGTAGTTTTTTTCATTTTTCTTTTTTTTTGAGACAGGGTCTCGCTCTGTCACCTAGGCTGAAATGCAGTGGCGTGATCATGGCTCACTGCAGCCTCAACCTCCCAGGCTCAAGCGATCCTCCTACCTTAGCCTCTCAAGTAGCTGGGACTTACAGGCATGCACAATCACACCTGGCTAATTTTTAAAATTTTTCGTAGAAACGAGGGTCTCATTAGGTTGCCTAGGCTGGTCTCAAACCCCGGGGTTTAAGTGATCCTCCTGCCTTGGCCTCCCAAAGAGCTGGGATTGCAGGCGTGAGCCACTGTGCCCAGCCAGTAGTCTGTTCCTTTTATTTACAGAGTAGTATTCTATGTATGGATATATACTTTGTTTATCCATTCAGCAGTTCATAAACATTTGAGTTATTTCCAGTTTTAACTCTTTAAAAGTTTTGCTTTCCTAAAGGTTAGGATCTATAGACGATCATGCCCTAAGTGGTGTCTCCTGGTCATGTGCCTTGGAGCTTCCTGTGCTTTATCAGGCAGCTCTCTTAGGCTGGACCCTGTTCTGGTCATTCTAGCCTGCTTACTTCAGATGTGCACTTTATGTTTATAATAAACAGAAATTTATTTAGCTCATGATTCTGGAGGTTAGGAGGGGCCTACATCTGGTGAGGGCCTTCTTGCCCTGTCATCTCATGGTGGAAGGCAGAAGGGCAAGAGAGCACTAGGGAGTGGACGAGGGGAAGGAGAAGCCAAATTCATCCTTTTATCAAGAACCATTAATCCATTCATGAGGGCAGAGCCCTTGTGACCTAATCACCTCTTAAAGATCCCACCTCTAGTCATAGTTGCTTTAGGGATTAAGTTTACAAAACATGAACTTTGGCGGACACATTCAAACCATAGCAGAAGTTCACTCTGCTCTAAGGGCAGAACACTTAGTTTGAATATCATTTGTCTACCAACTCTTAGAGACACATGTCAAGATTTCCTAAAAATCCATTGTTCGTTACTTCAATAGCAGTTTGGAGTGGGTCTCTGAGTTTTTGCAGGTCAGCAAGCATCTAACTGGAGTAGTAGGCATTCTTTAAACTCTCAAGAGATTCTCTTGTGGCCTGCCTCACTGGGGATGAGAAGCATGGCCTTTCACCCCTTACCTCTTATGGGGATAGTAGTGCATTGCATTCCCAACTAGGATGAAAACTATCTTGAAAGAAATCTCTCTCTTTCCTTAGTCTTTAACCTTTTCTGTAGATTGGCCGTGGGTAACAGCCTCGGTTGCAGAACCAGTTTGGGCTACCTCTTAGTAACTCCTAGAGGGGTGTCTGGTGCCTCTTTTTAGAATATGAAAGTGTGTTTCCATTGTTCTCAGATCTGGGCTTTGACACACAGTAATGATTCCATCTTTACATTTTACTGCATACAGTTCCTTAGAATAAGGATTCTCCTTCCTCTAATCGTGGAACCTGGGGCTAATCAAGGAAAATATCATGTTTCTAGATTTAGAGCACCTTCTATGTGGTAGAACTAAACTGAGAGTCATAAAATCTAGGTTCATTTTGGCTCATTAACTAAATAAATATATAAATAACTGTAGTTTCCAGGACCTCAGCTTCCTTAACTATAAAAAGGATTTAGATGAGCCCTTCGAGATGTAAGTGCCTATGATTTCATGATAATTGGATATATCATTAATTATAAAATAATTGCACAGAAAGCAATAGCAGAATCCATAAAAAGTCAAATGATGGGCCGGGCGCGGTGGCTCACGCCTGTAATCCCAGCACTTTGGGAGGCCGAGGCGGTGGATCACGAGGTCAGGAGATGGAGACCATCCTGGCTAACATGGTGAAACCCCATCTCTACTAAAAATACAAAAAATTAGCCGGGCATGGTGGCGCGTGCCTGCAGTCCCAGCTACTCGGGAGGCTGAGGCAGGAGAATGGCGTGAACCCGGGAGGCAGAGGTTGCAGTGAGCCGAGATCTTGCCACTGCACTCCAGCCTGGGGGACAGAGCCTGAGGCTCCCTCTCAAAAAAAAAAAAAAAAAAAGTCAAATGATGGCCTTCTAGGAATTAGTATTTTTTTTTTTTTTTTTTTTTTTTTTTTGAGGTGGAGTCTTGCTCTGTTACCCAGGATGGAGTGCAGTGGCGCGGTCTTGGCTCACTGCAACCTCCACCTCCTGGGTTCAAGCGATTCTTCTGCCTCAGCCTCCCGAGTAGCTGTGACTATAGGCACGCGCCACCATGCCTGGCTAATTTTTGTATTTTTAGTAGAGACGGGGTTTCACCATGTTGGCCAGGATGGTCTCCCATCTCCTGACCTCGTGATCTGCCTGGCTCGGCCTCCCAAAGTGCTGGGATTACAGACGTGAGCTACTGTGCCCGGCCTGGGAATTAGTATTTTTAACATATATGGCAAACTACTAATATTAGTGAAATATAACTTAGGAAGGAATTGAACATCATAGTGGGAAAATTATCACAGGACATGAACAGAAAATTAACAAAAGAAAAATGAAAACTGCCAGTTAACAATGTTTAACCTGATTGGGAATCAAAACATGCAAATTAAATCAAAAGTAAGATATCATTTTATCATAGTAGCAAGGATTTTAAAAAATTGATGCTAATAGCCATTAGCATTAAGGATGGGTAAAGATGTGGGAAAATAAGCACTCTTTTATGTTTCCAGTGAAAGTGTAAATTGGTATTAACCTTAGATGTCTAACAATTATGATGCAAATCTGTATTGATATGGAACCATGCCTATAATATATTTTTAAGTGAAAACTATGTATAAGCTTATTGCTTGTTGGGGGAGAAGAATGCTTCCTTGTATACATACTTGTATATGTGTATGCTAGAGAAAACTGGACTGCTAGACATCAGAATTTTAATGATTATTTTTAATTGGTTATATGGATGATTTTTCTATCTTACCTGTACCTTTGTATATAGAATTTTTGTAGTATTTACTAGTTTTTATTTTTAAATAGAGAAAATGTGCATGTTGCTAAAAGTTCAGATTATTTACGGTTTTACATTGAAAAGTAATTCTTTCACCCCATTCCCTCCAGTTGCCCATTTCCCTTCCCCAAGGCTGCCACTGTTATTTATATATATATATATATATGCTTTTATATATATATATATGCTTTTATATATATATATATATGCTTCCAGAGACATTCTATACTTATGTGTTTTTTTCCTTATTCTTTTTCTTTTTTTTTTGAGGCAAGGTCTGACTCTATTGTCAAGGCTGCAGTACAGTGGCAAAATCTCAGCTCACAGCAACCTCCACCTCCTGGGCTCAAGCCATCTTCCCACTTCAGCCTCCCGAGTAGCTGGGACTACAGGGGCACACCACCACACCCTGCCAATTTTTGTTGTTGTTGTTTTTTGTAGAGACAGGATTTCACATGTTGCTCATGCTGGTCTCAAACTCAAGCGGTTTGCCTGCCTCTGCCGCCCAAAGTGCTGAGATTATAGGCGTGAACCGCCGCCCCCAGCCTCAGGCTTTTTTTAAAAATACAAATGGTTGCATAGTGTACTGGATTTTTTAGTCCTTATTTTACAACCCATAGGAGTACTCATAGAGCTGCCTCATTCTTTTGAAGCAGAAATAAATATCCTTATACATATTTATTTATGCATATATGTAAGTATATCAATGAGATAAATTTCTCGAAGAATTACTAGGTCAAAAGGAAGGTGTATTTAAAACTGATAGATACTGTATATCACCATTAGAAATAAGGAAAACTCACACCATTTATCTTATTTTTCTCTCACCTTCTATATCCAATCCATTTGCAAATCCTGTTGACTGTACCTCCAAAATAAATTCAGGACTTGACCACTTCTACTCTGGTTCAACCCACCTTCTCTTATCAGGATTATATTTCAGTAGCCTTTTAACGGTCTCCTTGCATCAGCTATTGCCCCTTCATTATTAGGAGCCAGAGTAATATTTTCAAAGCATATATCAGCCCTTGGCTCCAGATCCTTTCAGAGCAAAAGCCGAAGTCTTTGTGGTGTCTTAAAAAGCCTGATCAGCACCTCTCCTTTTCCCCAAACCATCTCTCTGCCCTCCTTTGTGATCACATTTGCTACTGTTGACTCCTCTGGAGCCACACTGACCTCATTGCTGTGTCTGGGTTATGTCCAGCAAGCTCCCACCTCAGGGCGTTTTGCAGTTGCAGTTCCTTCTGCCTGAAATACCCACGTGGTTCACTCTCTGAGTTCCTTCAGGTCCTTTCAAACTATCACTTTATTGGAGAAGCCTTTCCTGACCATTCTGTGTTAAGCAATAATTTTCCACCTGTATTCCTTTTCTCCTGCTTTATTATGTTCCGTTGTACTTACCAACATCTAATATATATATTTTTTGAAATGTTTCCAAGCTATAAGTCTAATATGTTTTGAACTGTCCAATATCGTAGCCACTAATCACTTGTGGCTATTGACTACTTAAAATGTTGTTAGTCTACTTGAGGTACTAAATTTAATAGAGGAACTAAATTTGTAACTGTAATTTCGGTTAATTTAAATGTATATTAAATAACGGATACCCAGTTCAGTTAATGGAAAAACTTTTAAGTATATTTGGAACAAGTTGGGTATGTGAGTTTACTTTTTCAGCTGTAAATTTTATGAGATTCAAATTCAGATCAAGTATTTCTGATGAAAATTTAGCATCCAAATTGAGATGTACTATAAGTACGAAATACACACTGGATTTCAAAGACTTAGGAAGGAAAAAAGAATGTTAAGAATCCTCCAGTAATTTTTAATATTGGTTACATGTTGAGATTGTGATATTTTGGATATATTTAGCTCAAAAAAGAAATGATTAAAATTAGTTTCACCTGTTAACTTTTTACTTTTTAAAATCTGGCACTTGAAAATTTTAAATGTGGCTCATGTTTTATTTCTGTTGGACAGTGCTGCTCTATTTATTTGTGGAGTTGTTTATTGTGTATCTCTGCAGTAGAATGTGAGCTCCATGTGAACAAGGGTTTAGTCTGTTTTGCTCCCTGCCCAACTGGTAGGTATCCAGTAAATTTTATAGAACAAATGAATAAATTTGAATGAATCGCCTCCCTTTTAAAAAAAAGTCAGTATGAGTAAAATTAAAAGGAAAACAATTTATATGCACATCCTAGGACCTAAACAAAAAGTTGTGGTTAGTATATATAGAATGCTTATAAATAAGGTGTAAATACAAAAGGGCAAAGGAGGCTGGGTATGGTGACTCATGCCTGTAATACCAATACTTTGGGAGAATGAGGTAGGATGGTTTAGCCCAGGAGTTTGAGACCAGCCTGTGCAACAAAGTGAGACCTTCTCTCTACAAAGAATAAAAACGTTAGCCACATGTGATGATATGCACCTGTGGTCCCAGCTACTCCGGAGGCTGAGGAGGGAGGATTGCTTGAGCCTGATAGGTCAAGGCTGCAGTGAGCCATAATCATGCCACTGCACTCCAGCCTGGATGACAGAGATCCTGTCTCACACAGAAAATGGGGAATGAGGGGCAAAGGATATGAATAGGCAAGAATAGAAATCCAGACTTAAATTACAAATATTCTTTGACCCAGTTTTTCCATATCTAGGAATTTAAGGCTATAATCACAGATGTGTACAAAGAGTTTTCTATAATGTTTATTGCAGCCTTGTGTATAATACTAAATCTGAAATTGAACATAGTGTTCAGGTTGCTAGAGAAATCCAAAGAGGGAGGGGTATAGAATGGCAACTTAGGGAAATATTTTAAGATTCTATGTTGGTCAAAAAGTCTATCTAGTGAACCAAATTTATATTTTCAGTTGATGTGTTAGGAAAATTGATTATATGTATATGCTAAATAAAATTTGTTAAACATACCTATAACCTTTCAAAATTAAATTTCTAAAAACTTTTTACTGTTTCATGTAGGTATAACTTACTTCCTTGTCTCTTGATAGATTTCAGGCTTAAACTGAAGAAGTAATTGGTTCAAAAATCTTATTACTAGAAAGTAATGACAAATTTATAGTTTTCATTTCTAGTGTACATTAATCATAGGTCATTGTAACATCCTTTCTCCACAATAAAAATGGAAACTATTTTGTGGAAATCATTTTATGTAAATATGTATTTAATACTTATTTCATCTTTCTTACCTTTCAGAATTACCATGAAATTATGACTCGTCATCCTGAGAATTATCAATGGGAAAACTGGAGTCTAGAAAATGTTGCTACCATTTTAGCCCACCGGTTCCCCAATAGTTATATTTGGGTGATAAAATGTTCCCGAATGCATTTGCACAAATTCAGCTGCTATGACAATTTTGTGAAAAGTAACATGTTTGGTGCCCCAGAACACAATACTGACTTTGGAGCTTTTAAGCACCTTTATATGTTATTAGTTAATGCTTTTAATTTAAGTCAGAATAGTTTATCAAAGAAAAGTTTGAATGTTTGGAATAAGGACTCCATAGCATCTAACTGTAGATCCAGTCCTTCTCATACTACGAATGGTTGCCAGGGAGAAAAAGTGAGGACCTGTGAAAAATCTGATGAGTCTGCCATGAGTTTTTATCCACCATCACTAAATGACGCATCTTTTACTTTGATTGGATTCAGTAAAGGTTGTGTTGTTTTGAATCAGTTGCTTTTTGAATTGAAAGAAGCCAAGAAAGACAAGAACATAGATGCTTTTATCAAAAGCATAAGAACAATGTATTGGCTGGATGGTGGTCATTCTGGAGGAAGCAATACTTGGGTTACTTATCCAGAAGTCTTGAAAGAATTTGCACAAACAGGAATTATCGTTCACACTCATGTAACACCTTACCAAGTACGTGATCCAATGAGATCTTGGATTGGAAAGGAGCACAAGAAATTTGTTCAGATACTTGGGGATCTTGGTATGCAGGTGACTAGCCAAATTCATTTTACAAAGGAAGCTCCTTCCATAGAGAATCACTTCAGGGTTCATGAAGTATTTTGAGATTACAGGTATATTAATGAACTTGTTCAGTGGAAGAACATAAGCACTTTTGAGTGTTATAAATTCAGATAATGGGATGTAATTCATAGCTGCATTGTCAGTTTTGGGGTATGGGGGGAGGCACACATTCCTAAAATGTGAGTGTAATGTGCAATAGTATTTTTTGCTTGTGAATGTGAGCAGTTATTAATTTGGATTGAGTTAGAATTAGTTAATTTGAAATCTAACAAGGTGGTTTGTAATAATGCTGAGGAGATATAAGACCCTTAAAATGAAAGTTACAACATTGTTCTTATAAAAGGTAACTAAAATTGTTACTGTTGGAAATAACTGATTTTCTGAGTAATGTTTTAAACTAATTTGGTGACATTTTAACAGTAATTAGCTATTTTGAGTGGAAATATTTTCATTTCTCTTCAAACAAAAGCAAAGGTACGATGCTGTTTTCTATCATTTTGGAATAACTGCACCCTGCCTCTTGTGTTTTTGTAAACTCCTTGACTCATTCTTTAATGTGTCACCAAGTACTTTTCTCATGAGAGTCAACATATATTTGTTTCCAAATGTCCACAAGTGTACAATAGTGTAAAGGTGGTTTTTAAAAACATAGCCAGGTGTGGTGGCACGTGCCTTTAGTTCCAGCTACTTGGGAGGCTAAGGCAGGAGGATTGCTTGAGCCCAGGCTGTGTGGTTCACCATGATTGTGTTTGTGACTAGCTACTGCACTCCAACCTGGGCAACATAGTGAGACTTCATCTCTAAAACAAAAAAAAAACAAAATTACACTTAAGCACTATTGTTTAATTTTTAATTGTCAGTTTATCATTATTTTGGATAAGACATTCTGGGGTTTCTTGAATCTTGTCCAAAAACCAGTTGTTTTGGAAAATTGCTTTAAATTGAGCATATTTATGTATATTGGATAAAAATGTACTACAGAGCAAATTTCAAAATTTTCATTATATCAGTCTTTGAAAGGATCAACTTGGATAAAATAAATATATAATGCTCTATTTGTTAGAGCTCTATTAAAAAGGAAACAGATTCCATAGATCTAAGTCAATGTTTCTCCAGAAGCATGATTTTGTCTGCCAAAAGAAAATAGCTCTCTTTGGCCAAAATGCAAAATTACATTGCTATAAGAAAAGTTACAAGGGAAAGTTTGAAGACACAAATGATTTAATTTTGGCTCAAAAACTGAATTTGCTTAACACTGCTACATAATTTGGGTGAAGTTTCCTTCTGCCCGTTTTTCTTGACCTAGATAAATACACTTTGAGAAATCCAGATCTAATGAATGTCAACCAACATTGACATTGTAATTGGGTGATTACAATAAAAGGTGAGCAGTTTGTTGTTTATTAATAATTAGCTTTTGCAGGTAATGAAATAGCAGGGAAGTAACATGCTGTTTTAGGACTAAAAAAAAAAAAAAAAAGACACTGAAGCTTAATACCTTAATGACCCAGAAGACCTAGATTTATAAAGCCATATAGAATAAAAATGTTAATTTCTTGGTTTCTTCCCAGAATTATATTTTAATGACTCCATAAATACATTCCAAATATTCAGAGACTCATGAGAAAGGATTCTTAACAAATGTTTAAAAATAACATCTCTTTTTGGTGTTTTAACACTTAATTTTATAAACTGCAGAACAGCATCTCTAAATGGCTTTTTTTTTTTTTTAAAGACAAAGTAGTATTATGTTGCTTCAGTTTCTTTAAATACCTCCTGTTTCTTTTGAGACCAAAAATTCCCATCAAGGAAATAAATCAGCCTGAGTTTAACATTTTACATATTACATTGCCTTTAAGCACTATGATTGGATGGCTTTTTTTCTATTTGTTTAATAATCCTTGGTTAAATTCACATGTATCTAAAGTAAAATAGCTGAGTTACTGAATTCTATAAGGGGAAGAAAAAGCATTTATTTTCACGATTAACTGAAATGGAAAAGTAAGACATTTAGCAGAATAATTCATTTAAAAATAATTTTTAAAAATCAGACATTTAAAAATCTAGGTTGTCTATCCAGTATGTGAATGCTTAATTATAATTGTTACATGTTGAATGGGTATTAAGAGTAACTCACCAGGTACACAAAACTGCCATCATAGCAAAATGAGACAGTGTTGAAAAGAAAAAATATTTTCTGGAATGAAAATATATTCAAGTTGATCCATATTCAGATGTTTTCTGTTTAATACTTCAGATTGGTCCTTTGTCCACATTTGTTTAAAACTTATTGTAATGTTAATTTATACTTTTGGATTGTGCCTTTGTCATGAGTTGAGAAAAGTAGTCCTACAAATAATGTGAAAGTTGTTACCACCACAGCATGAATGTATAATTGTATTAAAATTGATCATCCACAGAAGTTTGGATGTGCTTTATATTTATTAGCATTGTTAAAACTTCAGATTATTTATAAAGGAAGCCATTTCTCCACCCTGCTAAGTTGGGTTTGTATACAGTAAGTCCTCACTTAACATATCAGTAGGTTCTTGGAAACTGGGACTTGAAGCAAACCGATATAACAAAACCAATTTTTTTCTCATCATTGTTTTAACTAGATGACAACGAACAAAACGTTGAGGACCTGCTGTTTGTCCTTTTTTGTTTAAAGTCACAGATTCTAAAAGAACCTATGCACATTAAGTGAGGACTTACTGTACATCTTTTCATTATCCTCCATGTCTTTTCAAATGAGCAACTTTGAACCTTTTTTGTACAAATACATATCTTCTCCCTTTAAAATTGCTCCATAAAAATTTGCACTATATCCACTTCTTTTATTGGATTTCATAGAGAACAAAACCTCTAACAAGTTCATCCTTTTCTCTTTTCTGTGCTAATCATCTCAGGGACTTGTAGTCCTTTAGCTTCTTACAAGACTTGGTTAGGGTATGGTGTAATCTATTTTTCATTTCATTCATGTACTATCTAAGTAACCACCAAAGTCAAGGAGGGTCTAGGCAATGAGGATATAGGACAGACAATACAAAGTCCCAGCATGTTGGTATAGAAATGTTTAATACATTAAATCTTATGAGGTAAAATACAAAAGGTAGTATTCATAAAAGAGCTATTTTGTTTTATTTCACTTGAAGTTCTTTCTTTAAGAGAAAAACATAAGAGGAGATATAGACAGACCTCATCTGTAAACTCATGTTGCTCTTTACAAAGGAAGAGACCCAGCAGCTTTTAAGCCAGTTAGTGGTAGAGACAGGCAAGAGTCACCAAAAAAGGTCATTTTAGTATTCTGTTTAATGGAACTTAGACTACATCGTGGGGTTGGGGGAGGGGGAGGGATAGCATTAGGAGATATACCTAATGTAAATGACGAGTTAACGGGTGCAGCACACCAACATAGCACATGTATACATATGTAACAAACCTGCACGTTGTGCACGTGTACCCTAGAACTTAAAAGTATAATAAAAAAATAAATAGTGACTACAACTTAGGTATATTTAAGACACCCAAAAACTTGTGGCTTGTATGCTTGAAACAAGACTAAGGTAACACCAGAGATGTGTGGGTGACTGCCAATCTATGTTAGTTCCTCCTGACTACATCTATTTTTTAGCACTGGGGAAAGGAGTCACAGCAGCACAGTTCCAATTCCATCCAGGCCTGCCTTCCAGCTTCCTGCATTTTTTTTTTTTTTTTGTCAACTCCTTTGATGTCTGTTGGCAACTTCTTATAGGTGATAGAAAAGCCGCCTTACTAAGGTTCTTTCCAAATGTTCACATAGCTGCTGTTCAAAAGGATGAAGGATACAAATTAAGTTTTGTTGACTTTGTTTCCTTTGTTTTGGTATTTTATCAAAGTGAGTTAGAAATTAATTACAGGACAAATAGAATTCTAATGTATTCAAATACCAAGACAAATAATGTTATGAAATGCTAATAATTACACTCTGTTTAGTTTTTTTTTTTTGAGACAGGTCTCCCCATGTTGCCCAGGCTGAACTTGAACTCCTGGCTTCAAGCACTCCTCCTGCCTCAGCCTCCCAAGATGCTGGGACTACAGGTGTGGACCACCACTCCCCAGCTCTGCATATAATTTTTTTTTTTTTTTTTGAGACAGGGTCTCACTCTGTCACCCAGGCTGGAGTGCAGTTGCACAATTCCAGCTCACTGCAACCTGCACCTCCCAGGCTCAAGTGATCCTCCTATCTTAGCCTCCTGAGTAGCTGGGACTACAGGCGCACACCACCACAGCCAGCTAATTTTTTGTGGTTTTGGTAGAGACAAGGTTTTGCCATGTTGCCCAGGCTGGTCTCGAACTCCTGAGTTCAGATGATCCACCCACCTCAGTGCATATAGTATTTTTAAAATGTATTTTGAAAGGATAATGTGAACAAAAGTCCAAATAATACAAAACTGTAGATTCTAATCAGCCCACCTAATTGAACCTCTTCTTGGAGGCATAACTATCACTGGTTTCTCGTGCATCCTTAGAGATAATTATATGCATATGCAAATAAGATGTTCACACACCACATACCTTGTTTTACACAAATGGCAGTACAGTTTCAAATATGTTTTTCATGTAACATTTAATTTTTATATTTTTAGTAGAGACGCGGTTTTACCATGTTGGCCAGAATGGTCTTGATCTGACGTCGTGATCTGCCCACCTCGGCCTCCCAAAGTGCTGGGATTACAGGCATGAGCCACGGCACCTGACCCACCATTACTTTTATTTTGAATCTTGTCTGTGTAGCAAGCAGTGCAGTGAGAAATTTTGTTGGCAGAGGAAAAAAATTCCTTTTTGCATCAGGTCAAGCCCCCAAACTAGCCAAAGAAAAGCTGTGTAATCTATTCAGAAGTACTGGAGATGTGCTGCACATTAGGGAGAAAGAATGAAGAATTACTGGTCACAACTAATCCTGGTTTCTATCACCCATAGCTATGTGAACCCAGACAATCATTAAGCAATCTGGGTTGGTTAGATGGCTTCTAAGATCTCTTTCAATAAAAAAGTTCTAAGATTCAGAATTCCTGAGAAGTTGCAGCTAACATACACTGTATAATATTTTATACATTAAAAACAAACATCTCATTTGGTCTTAACCCAGTAGGAAGAAAAGATTAAAATATTTTGTATTTGAAATAAACAGACCCTAATATTAATTATGACCAGGGAAATAATTTTAAAACATCCCAAAGGAAAGTTCTCTAACTTTTTAAATATTATAAATTAATACTGCAACAGGAGCTACCTCAAATCTCTCAACAAAGACGGAATATAATTAAATAGAAGAACTAGCACCAGTTATCAACTATGTGCCTGCCCTTGAACTCTCTGCATTTTTGTAGTTCTGTTTTAAAGATGAGGAAAATAAGCTTCATAGATAAATGTTATTTTGTCTAAGGTCATCCAGTTTGCTTCTCCATTAAACAATCAATTAAGATGACTATTCAGTGCACAAACTGTAATCTGTTTTATTAATACTTCCAAGTTTTCTACATGACTCTGGATTTATACTTTGTATCAATTCTCTTGCTGGTTAAGAAAAAAAACAAGATTTATTAAAAACTGACCATAAATATTGTGTAAACTAAGGGGAGTTTTGTCTTTTTCCTTACTGAAGGACAAGGAATCAGTAAAGAAGTTCTTTGCTTAATGAAGATCAAAATCTGGTAATTAAATTTGGCTAATATAATCATTCCTTTTCTGACAAGACTTTTTTCACCTTTATTCACCTGAGTAACTTACCTGTTTCCAAAGACACCTAGGAAATTCAGAATGTTATATATGCTTTTCCTTATTTACTATAATTTATAGGACATGAGTGGATGGATTCTCTTCAATAGAGAAAATGATTTTCTCTAATTAAAATGCACCAAATTGATGTACTAAGAGATTGCTTTAGATGAACACATTTATGTTCAGTGAAGATTATCTGGTCTTCAATGACACTGCAATATAATTACTAGGTACAAAACAAAGAAAAGCAGAGATCCACACACAATGGCTCACTGTCTTCAATGACAACACTTTTAGGATCTCATTTATTCATTCTTTAAGTAATTTTTCTTTTAAAAAAGGGATAGGTGGAAAAAATAGTTGGGAAATCTTTAACTAGGCTAAGGTTTAGACATAGGTATAAATTAAAATATTTATTTTCTAACATTCAAAAACCAAAAAGACAGACCTGACATACTGGGTGGCAAGAAAAGTCAAGATCAGATTAAACATTTGTTTTGCACTAATCACAAAACTAATAATCCAAGTCACTATCATCAACTCCAGTTGATCTCAGCTCTGATTATGCATCAGAACACCCTGTGAGGTCTGTTAAGTTCCTATACCAAATCCCAAACACTCTTGAATCAGTCTACAAAGTTGGGACCTAAGTATCTGTACATTTTTTAAAGTTCCTCAAAAAATTCTGCTTCTAGGCAAATGTAATAGATATTGTGGGTTGCTCATGTTTTTCCTATCAGAACCATGATTTTAAAAAAAACTATCCTTTCTGTCCCCATATATCCCTCATGTTGCCTCCACTTCTACTCTCAGCTCCAGTGGACCTGACTGCCCTAAAGGTTATTCTAGACCCTTTGCCAGTGACTGGCTCAGGGATGGACAGGTCTAAGTTACTTTAGAGCAATGAGACCTAAGGATATGGAAAGTGAATTCTGGGAAAGCTTTCTCATATTAGGACAGGGCCCCTAGAATCCAGCCTGACTCTTCCGCTGCATGTAAATGAAGATGCACAAGGCTCCAACTGCTACTGGCAATCATCCCATGACCACGAGGGTAGCCAGCCTTAGGATGATGCCAATGTTGTGGTTGAAAAGGGGGTGGGGTGTGGAGGCGGGTTCCCAAGGTTCTTGATGACATTACTGAATCACTGGATCAGAAACACTGCAGCACATTCTGTCAATAGATTTCATGTATCGTGAATCAATATATTTTCTTACTGTTTTTAAGTCATTTTAAGTTGGACTTTTAGCGGTCAGCATCTGAATGTTAAAGAGTGGTCCCAGCACAGCATTCTTTAATTATAACAATCTGTATCCAGTAGAATCCACATAAACACCCCTTCGTACTTACATAATCTGTAAATCTGATGTATCTTTCCTATTTTAACAAAATCTTTATATCGTTATACCTTACTAAAGTGTTGATGTGCATTGCATTCACTTCATTATTTACTCAGAGTTCTTGCTGTAGGCTTTGTCTTGAATGTGTAGGACCATTCGTCGTGCATAGAAGTCCCTATATTCCTCTGGTAACTCGGCCAGTGTTTTCAAGGCTCTGTCCAGAATTTGTGCAGCTCTTGATGCTGCTGTAGGATCTTTGTTTCCATAGGTATCTGTTTTATCATAGCATTCAGATGGAAGGTGCTTCCAAAAGATATTCACTCCCACTCCAAACTCTTCAGAAATTACATTATGGAACCATAAAGCTGGAGAAAGTTTAAAAAACAAGTTAAAAATAAAACCTACAGTTAAAAAAAAACCCAAAATGTCAGTGAAATATCACGAATTGCATATAGCCAATGCAAGAAATAATTCTTGTAACCAGATCCCTTCGTTAGCACACTCCAGGCTTTTAACAGAATCATTTTAACTTTTATGAATTGCCAACAAATTTAAAGTGTCAATAGCACAACCCTTACTTTTAAAACCTTTAGAAATAGCAATTTTTCCTTTAAACTTGAAAGACATAATAAAGATATATTTGTTTTGCAGTTCTCTAATCTAGGGCTGTGTTTTGTGTTACTTGTTTATACTTCCTGAGTCATACAACCACATCAAAGTGTTTATTTTTTGGTACACAGAACATTTCAATTACTTGAGGAGTATCTTTGACCTTTTCTGATTCATTATAATACTTTTGTCCCTAAAGACTTCCTGTTCAAGCTGCAATTTGGTTTTCTAACTTGCTTAAATTCGTATTCATTATAGCCTCCTCGTTTTATATTTTGAATGCAATTATAATCATCTTATATTTCTTTCAGCTCCTTTATAAATAGTATACAAAACTACAGCAAATATTTTGGTGGTAGAAATGATGAGTAAACTTTATTATATACCTAATTAATTTTTTTCCTTTTATTGGGAAATTTACTTTATTTCAATTGAATCTAAACATTTTCAGAATATAGGTGCTAGAGGAATACTAAAGCAATACCACAATATAACAAAGATGGAACACTAATCACAGGAAAAACCCTTTTAATCCTGTGAAAGGGAGATTTAAATTTTAGAAACTTATTCTAAGAGTGTTTAAGGAAAAACAAAAGCTTAACATTTTGATTTGGAAAACTAATTTTCAAACATGGTTTTAATCTTAACTACACTTTCTTTCAGAATCTTTTTCTTCCCTTATTCAATATAATAGGAAGAAAATGCTAACCATTCAGCTGAATTTAAACCCAAAGACAGGAATTTTGCTTTTGTTTAAAAATATATGCAAATGTTCAGTATTTCTTTTTTTTTTTCTTAAAACAATTGTATGAAGAATAAGGGAAAACTACATAGACCTTAATCATGCTCCCAAGATACAAAAACCAAAAGTGTAAATTTAAAAGATGACAATAGATTTGAAGACTAATACATTGGTTGCTTTCAATGAAAATAAGAATAAAAAGTCAACTTTTTATAAATTATCAATTATATGAAAGCCATTATATCATATCTGGCCCTTTTGGGGAAGACAAAGATGAACAAAACATAGTTGTCTTCAAGGAATTTATAATCTAGTCCCAAAAGAAGTCATCAAATATGGATCTTTATTAATATTTGCTTATTTTTATCAGTGAAAAGTATTAATGATTCTTAATAGATTAATTTAAATATGGAACTACAACTGTAAATAGAATTTGTTAATACATCCCTTTAATTTTAATTATGATTTTTATAATCTTCAAGAGTTCACTTTTAAGTATTAATTACAGATGTTAATTACCTTGCTGTGTTGAACTTTATGGACTTTCAAACTAATGCCTATTAATTGAACAAAGAAATTGACACAAATCCAGACTGTATAGAAAAATAATGTACACAAATGATACTACAGGTGTTGAGATTATAACATTTTAATATGAAATCTTTCATCTGTTTTGGCCTTGAAAGATACTTTTCTTTTTTTTTTTGGTAAATATTTAAGTGACACAGTTCTAAAATACAGAAATATTTTTAAAATAAAATAATTTACAAAACCAATCAGTATAATCTTTTCCCAGATATAAAGTGTCTTATTTGATGTCATTTAATAAAATAGAGTATAATATTATTTTTAAAAAATAATTTAGAAAACCAACAAGTATAATCTTTTCCCAGATATAAAGTGTCCCACTTTGAAAATAATAATAAATAAATAAAAGCTATAAAAAATGTGTCTTACTTGATGTCACTTAGTAAAACAGAGTATAATATTATTTTTATAGGTTGCCCTTGAAAGCAAGACTGTTAATTTAGTTTATTCAGAGACAGGGTCTTACTCTGTTGCTCACAGTGGAGTACAGTGATTCCATGATGCCATGGCATCAACCTCCTCAACCTCAACCTCAACCTCGTGGGCCCAAGAGATCCTTCTGCCTCAGCCTCCCGAGCAGCTGGGACGTACAGATGCACACCACCATGCCTGACTAAATTTATTTATTTTTGTCGAGACAGGGTCTCGCTATGTTGCCCATGCTGGTCTTGCACTTTTGGCCTCAAGCAATCCTCCCACCTTGGCCTCCCAAAGTTCAAGTTGGGAGGATTGCTTGAGGCCAAAAGTGCAAGACCTGTTAACTTATAGGCCAAAACTACAAGGGCTGTTAACTTAAAATAAGTTTGCCTAGGCCTGCTTTAAACACACACACACACACACACACACACACACACACACAGAGTTTTGTCTAAAAATCATCTTGTATAGGACCGGATACATATAACAAATATATATTTGTACTAAAAAAAAAAAAATCACATGAAGGATGAGTGACAGAGTACACATTTTATAAATAGCACATTAGTGAGGTCTAGAAATCTTACCAGGAATGAATAATACATCACCAGCTTCAAGGGAACATTCATATCTTCTAGCCTTGGAAAAAAGTGGATATTTAGCCAAGTCTGGGTTATCTATATTCAGTACTTCTGATTTAGTACCTAAAAAGTTCCAAAAAGGGATAATATAGATTCAGCAAAGTTAGCATTTTAAAAAAAGTAATCACAAATATAAATTTGAAAATTTATTCTTTTCTATCCAGTTACTTACTGTACCAACACTGTGAGAATTACTATGCTACTGACACCTAAGACAATTTTCAATGACTCACTCTTTAATTCTGATGACTGATACCCACGTAATAAGATAATTTCAAATTTGAACCTGTTATTACATATATACACAAATACAATTAGGATTAAGTACTGAAGTGTTCTTTTCCTATAAGAATCAAGAGATTTCTCAAAAAGAGTAACTGAATAGACTTTTGAAATATAAACTTAAAAAAAATCCCATACCTTTTAAATATAAATACTGGGCATCTCGAGGACTGAAGAGTACAACACGCTTTTTTCCTGTCACTTGTATTAACAAATTATCCATTACCTGAAGACCAATAAAAGCGTATGGGTAATCATTATCTAAAATTCAAATAAATAGAACCAATGGCATTCTAAACTTTAACTGCAAACCCGATCCTTTAATGAGACTTGACTTACTTAAGACTCTTACAGTTACCTAACAATAAAAACATTTGTATTCCATATACAACTGGGCCTTCAAGACATTTCTGCAGTACTGCCCTAAAATGGGAAGACTTGGCAAATTAGAAAATGTGGAGTCAGAAAACTATTTGCCTTTGCCTCACCATTAACTGACAGCATAGTTAAGCCTATTTAAGGCTCCCCTTGGTTAATATTTACCATCTGTTAAGGAATGCTATAAGCCCAAAATTAGACAACAGAGTAAAAGCACTTAGAAAAATCAGATGCTAGGAAAATACAAGGTACTGTTGCAACTGCTGCTACACTCTTAATATATGTTCAACCATAATTTCATTATAGGTATCTTGATTTTCAAATTATTTCTATAGGAATATAATCTCACAGATTTTTTTTTTCCTTTTCTGCAAACAGTATGGTGATTTATGACAGATTTTCTTAATATATATTTATTATTGGAGCAATCGTTTCCCATGAACGTAATGGTATACTTTCTTGGTATAGATTGTGAAAAAATGTTAAAGGCAGAGTCACATAATTCTCAGCTAAGGATTTAAAATAAGCACTAAGTAAGATATATTCGCGATTTTTTACTTCTACCTAAGCATTCTTCCTTTTAGTACTAACCCTTTACTTATGTAAACCATAACTATACAATTCAAACTAGCGTTCCTCTGACTTAATTTATAATAAAAGCTTTATATATTACATTCTATTATAATTCAAGGCAAAGGGGATACTACTCAAAATTTAAAACATAATCATAGAGGCCAGGCATGGTGGCTCATGCCTGTAATCCTAGTACTTTGGGAGGTCGAGGTGGGCGGATCACTTGAAGCCAGGAGTTTGAGACCAGCCTGGCCAACGTCACAAAACCCCATGTATACTAAAAATAATTTTAAAAAAATTAGCCGGGTGTGGTTGTGCATGCCTGTAATCCTAGCTATCTGGGTAGCTGAGATACGAGAATCACTTGAACCTGGGAGGGACTGGTTGCAGTGGGCCAGGATCGTGCCACTGCACTCCAGCCTGGGTGAAAGAGCAAGACTCTGTCTCAAAAAACAACAACAACAATCATCATCATCATCATCATAGAATATAGTTAAAATGTATTACCACATGATTTTCTCACCATGTTATTCATATAAAACTGTAAAATATGCTAAGAGTTCATGTCTATTTCATAATTACAGATTTACTGACTATGGTAAAATCCTCCCAAGAGGGTCTCAACTGAATTACAAAACACATGTATAAAACGTTATACTGTGATTTAGAACTTAAAAATTTTTTTTCTTTGGAAACTTGTTAGATATTCCTTTACCTTCCTTAAGTTTCTCTACTTCCCAACACCAAACCATATACCATACTAGTATTTTTAATGTTTTTAAAACGCTTATAGATGTGTACATAAATTTAAGCAAACAAAATAACACCATAAATAATCAAGATCAATTTTTTTTTTTTTTTTTGAGACAGAGTCTCGTTCTGTTGCCCAGGCTGGAGTGCAACGGTGCAATCTCGGCTCACTGCAAGCTCCGCCTCCTGGATTCACGCCATTCTCCTGCCTAAGCCTCTGGAGTAGCTGGGACTACAGGCACCCGCCACCATGCCCAGCTAATTTTTTGTATTTTTAGTAGGGACGGGGTTTCACCGTGTTAGCCAGGATGGTCTCGATCTCCTGACCTCGTGATCCGCCCGCCTCGGCCTCCCAAAGTGCTGGGATTACAGGTGTGAGCCACTGCACCCAGCAGATCAAGATCAATATTGTACACATTTTTGCTGCCCTACAAATACAGCAGATATTTGACATTCTCAAAGCATATATATCCTAAGATCTTCAGATATCCCCAAATTCTTACAATTGGTAATGACTCAACAAGCTTCAGCCTTTTTCCTGAATAACATAACTCTGCATGACCCAGAGAGTTATGGATCTCTGGGTAGCCAGAGTCATGTGTATCATTTATACCTCCTCATACTAAAGGCTTATCGCTTTTTCCAATACAATTTCCCCCATTATCTGGTGGCCATTTTTCACATGGAAAAAAAAAATCACTTCACCAAACTTGGTATATATATGATGATGAATCAAGAATAGGACCACAGGGAAATACAAATGTGAGGAACCAACTAGGCTTTGCCATTAGCAAAATAATTCATTCCTGTATCACTGCTTTGCACAGCACCTATTTTCAAAAGTCATGTTTCAGCAAATTACACAGATGTTTAGGGTAACCTATAGGAAGTTGAAACTGTGACTGTTAAATCTATAATGCTAAAGATCTATTGTAGCTTTAAATTTCTCATTTATGTAGCATACATCATAATGAGTCCATAGTTGTAATCCTGGTGAACTAATTCGAAAAACACTGGAAAAGAATTGTTCCTCTTTGAAGAATTCTGGAAACTTAATATCTCCTTTCAACAAAGGAAACTGCTTTCTGATATCTGCAACATCCTGCATTTACAGAAACATAAAAAAGAAAAAATTAGATTAGACTCTATGATATTAAGGAAGACTGGGGCAAAACTTTGTTCACTGCTTTAAAATACTAAGATGTGACCATGTGCCAATACATGATCTCTCTCTCTCTATCTTTCTCTCTCTCTCTCCCCCAAGTAGCTGAGATTATAGGCACCTCCCACCACGCCCAGCTAATTTTTGTATTTTTAGTGGAGACGGGATTCCCCATGTTGGCCAGGCTGGTCTTGAACTCCTGACCTCAGGTGATCCACCCACCTCAGCCTCCCAAAGTGCTGGGATTACAGGCATGGGGCCACCTTGCCTGGCCGATACATGATCTTTCAAATGAAGAAATACCAGGCTGTGTAACAAGACTGCAGATTTAATAGTATCACTACTGTTAAGCTCAATATGCTTCATTAATAGAAAGGTTCTTTCTACTTTAAGCAAGAATTACACAATTGTCATCCACTCTAATATTCAGGAGTCAACACCTTGAACTAACATTACTAGCTATCACCTACATAAAACCTGTGAATTCTACTGAGGGAGGGGACTAAAAGAGAGGGTAAACAACTAAATGGTGACATAAATGGAAAAAATAACCTTATTTGATCATTTTAGGGACTACTCCTTAATATTGCAGCCATACTAATTTGACTCTGAATACATGTCAAAACTTATACAATGAACTATTCAGGATTCTAATAATTATTTCAAATTAATATTTTGTTAACTGAGTTGCCACCTATAAAATATACAGTAGAAGAGATTTCTTATTGTATAGGGATTAGATGACTATAAACACTAAGATTCTACAGGCCTACCTGAATACTAAGTAATCACTTTTTAATCATCTTACTTCTTATTCAGGGGCACAAATCACTGAGAAAAGAATGGAAAAGGATAGAACAGGGAATATGTCAGGCAGTAAGTATAAAAATTACAGTGTTGCCAGTTAACATACATACATCCATTTAGATTTTAGGGAATTGTTTTACATTTAGAATTCTTACCTTTCTAGGGTCTTCTCCAAGTGACCGTAAGTAGTATTTCTCATCCTTAAACACCCCAAAGAAAAATAACATCAGCAATATTTTACTTTTTCAAATGTAAAAATACTAGGATTTGCATAGCTATCATGTATTCATAATAATTAAAAGTAAAAAAAGAATTATGTACTGAGAACTACGGAAAAAAATAAAACACCTTCACTTCAAAAATATTAGGAAGTAAAGTTAGGAAACAAGTCTTAAAATCTGACCCAGTTAAGTAGTTTTCTAAAAAGTTCAATTATCGCTGGGCGTGGTGGGTCACAACTGTAATCCTAGTACTCTGGGAGGCCAGGGCAGGAAGACTGCTTAAGTCCAAGAGCTCAAGACCAGCCTGGGCAACAGAGTGAGACACCATCTACAAAAAATTAGCTGGGCATGGTGGTACGTGCCTGTAGTCCCAGCTACTTGGGAGGCTGAGGCTGCAGTGAGCTATGATCGTGACACTACACTCCAGCTTGGGTGACAGAGCAAGACCTTTTCAAAAAAGAAAAAAAAAAAAAGTTCAGTTCTCTTACCCTTTCTACTAATGCTCTCTGGTGGCCATATGAAGAAATGTCTTTAATATGTTGCTCATGATAGTGACTGGATCCATAAAACAATAAGTAAAATAAATTCTAAAGGCAACATATACATACCATCTCTAAAGCTACAATGATTTAGTCTTTATATTCCAAATTATTTAGACTCTTATTTTAATAGTGTCTTAATACTTAGTAAATATAATACAAATATACAGTAACAGATAAATACCTTATGCTTTTAATAATATATTTTTTTAAACTTGAGAACACTGCATTTTATCAAGCTAAGCCTATCCCTGTCTATAAATTCTCAAGCCAAATGCTTAAGATTCAGCTCATGTATGAATTAGAAAAATATAATTTCATTGTAGTAAACGTAAACTGATCATTTAAAAAAATTATTTACATTTTTTAAATTAATTAATTGTTTTGAGACAGGGACTCATTCTGTCACCCAGGCTGGAGTGCAGTGATGCGATCACGCCCACTGCAGCCTCAACCTCCTGGTCTCAGGCAATCCTCCTGCCTCAGCCTCCCGAGTAGCTGGGACATTCAGCTAATTATTTTTACTATTTGTAGAGAAGGAGACTCGCTATGTTGTCCAAGTTGGTCTCGAACTCCTGGACTCAAGTGATCCTCCTGTGTTGGCCTCCCAGAGTGCTGGGATTATAAGCATGAGCCACTGTGCGAGGCCAAAAATTATTATTTATCCTTCACCAACTAACTAGAGAACTGTTTGAATTATAAAACATTCACTGTTAGAGAAGTGAGATATACCAAGTCAAGCACTTGGGCAATCCAAACTCAGAATTCTGCCTCTTTCACCCAACACTGAGAATTATAACATAAACTTCAAAAGATAATAATATTTATCTTAAGACATAAATTGATGATTGAGGTTTTAATTG
Source organism: Pan paniscus (assembly GCF_029289425.2). Lineage (NCBI taxonomy): Eukaryota > Metazoa > Chordata > Mammalia > Primates > Hominidae > Pan > Pan paniscus. Next base: position 102,559,874 of record NC_073262.2, read on the forward strand.
AACTCTCAGTGCTTTTCTGTTTTTAGCTAGCACCACATCACATAGATTCTATAAATTACTGGCTAATAAGTTTCAAAATGTTCTTCGAAAGTCTAAGGGTTTTCTACTAGTTCTAACATTTCAAGATTTAAAAAATAAAATTAATGCACCAGAGACAGAAGTGCACTGCTCAGAAATTCCTTCAAGAAAGAACTCACTGCTTAATTGTAAGGAGTGTGATTAGCTTAGAGCTACCAGCTGTTAACTTCTTCAGGTCCACCTCAGGATTGGAACCTAGGTCATGCTCTTCTTGGGGTAGTCACAACCAGTGACTTAAGCTGGTAAAAGACCTAGACATTGCCACCCAATGCAGGACTTTTCTCATAGGCAGTCTGCTCAGGAGTTCCAGGATGAGTTGGCAGAGACTGTCAGATCTGTATCTACATGGCTTCCCCTATCCAATCCTGCTTCCTCCCCTTTCCTTTCACAGTTATTTCTCCTATTTAACAAGACTTTTGCACTCCTTGTTTTTCTTTTCATTTCTTTTTTTTTTTTTTTTTTTTTTTTTTTTTTTTTTTTGAGACGGAGTCTTGCTCTGTAGCCCAGGCTGGAGTGCAGTGGTGCAATCTCGGCTCACTGCAAGCTCCGCCTCCCGGGTTCACGCCATTCTCCTGCCTCAGCCTCCCAAGTAGCTGGGACTACAGGCGTATGCCACCATGCCTGGCTAATTTTTTTGTATTTTTAGTAGAGACGGGGTTTCACCGCGTTAGCCAGGATGGTCTCAATCTCCTGACCTCCTGATCCGCCCGCCTCCGCCTCCCAATGTGCTGGGATTACAGGCGTGAGCTACCGCGCCCGGCCAGCCTTTTGTACTCCTAATTCCATCTCAGCATCTGCTTCCTAGAGGACCAAACTGACAGTTCAAGTTGATCTTGTTTACATAGTTTCCATGATTTTTAGACTTTAATCTTTTACCACGTGTCTATTTCTTTTACTTCACATTTCATGGCTATTTAAATATATACCACTGATTACCCTTAGACATGAAAGTACCAAAGGGCAACTGAATATACATGTTCAAAGCATGGCTATAAAGTTATAAAACAGTTCTCAGGTGCAGCTAATGGAATCCATTTAAAAAGACATTTTGGTTGTACTACAGAATCACAGACCTACAGAGTTTGTGGGGATTGTGGCAGTAATCTAGTACAACTATCACCTGACAAGAGGACTGTAAAAATGCAGCACCTTTTAGAACCAAACTCCCCAGCCCAGCTGGCTCAAATGCAGAAAACAGCTTCATTCAAAGATTAAAAAGCAATTTGTTTTTAAAATGTGCTTTTGAATAACACAGTGAATTTTTTTTTTTTTTGGACAGTTATGCTCTTGTTGCCTAGGCTAGAGTGCAATGGCGCAATCTAGCTCACTGCAACCTCTGCGACCCGGGTTCAAGTGATTCGCCTGCCTCAGCCTCCTGAGTAGCTGGGATTACAGGCATGCGCCACCATGCCAGCTAATTTTGTATTTTTAGTAGAGACTGGGTTTCTCCATGTTGGTCAGGCTGGTCTCGAACTCCCCATCTCAGGTGATCCACCCGCCTTGGTCTCCCAAAGTGCTGGGATTACAGGCGTGAGCCATTGCGCTCGACCAACACAGGAAATTTTTAAAAACATATTTATATACAAGGCCTTGATGCCTTATCTCAAGGTATTTAAATTGAATTATTTAAAGCTAGACTATAATTAAGTAGAATTCTTCCGCATTTAATCCTGAACAAATATTACAGCAAATATACACAATAGAAATCACATTGATAACAAGAATACAGAAACAGTCTAATAGTCAATAGATATGAAAATGAAGTTTTCCATTAGCATTTGAAGTTGGCATATCAGACCAAAGCATTTTAAAAGGATGTAACATTAATAGCTAACATTTAATGCGTAATTTCTATACATCAGGCACACTGCTAAGTATTTTACTATTTTATTTAGTTAATCCTCACAAACACTTTATAAAATAGGTACTATTATCACCCCCATTTCACAGATGAGTATACTGAAGTACAGAAAAATAATTTGGCCAAAGTTTGAGAGCTAATAAATAGCAGAGCTACAGTCTATGGTGCATCCAACCAAATCTTATGAATGTCTATCAGAGACGGCTATTGCTCTTGTGTATCTACTATTCTTTCATAAGAAAATCCATTTAGTATATAGATATTAATGCCTTCTTTTAAAAATGTTAAAAGCAATTACCTCTGAAACAAAGAATTCTTTATGCTTCTCTTCAGCTGCCCTCTGGACCAACTGGTCAAAAGGTAAAGTTCTGAAATAAACACAAAGGAATCCTTGGACTTAATAATAACAGATCAACTAGTAAGAATCTAATCTCTATACATAAAGGCTTGCTGGAGTTGGATATAATCTCCTGTTTTATAATATCTGTAATTTTTATTATAACCTATTATGTGAAATTCTAACTTTTCAAAACTTACTGAGCAGTATGTTTACTTGATCTAAGTTGTCTGAAATTTTGGAATTAAAGATTTCAAAATCTATGATACAGATGGATCTTTCAATAGATCAATATTCTATTCCAAGTTATGATAGAAAAATGTTACTATGGTATCTGATTACCTTTGTAAATACACAGACTTTCAGGTGATTGCTACCTGTTTTTAAGTGTCATGGCAAAACAAATCTTGTGAAGACTAGGGCAAACTACTAGTGCTACTTTGGAAGACACAGTACACAAATGGTCCCATGAAGATAACCACCCCCCATATTCCTCCCTTTTGGCATATCACAGAACACAGAAGCCAGTAACACTGCTCTCATCCTGCTGCACCACCCTCTATCATTTTAAGGCTTCTGAGGAATAGCTCAAGGAGAATTCCAGTGAAGTGACCAATTTTTATTCTTCAAAATTTCTGCCCAAATGCCTGTCTCCTTCCATCCTGATGAACAGGGCTGAACACTGTGGAAGCAAAATTTGTTTCCTTTACATCACACTCTTGAGCTAGAAGGATATTCTTACTCCAGATTGCATCTATTCCTTTACTGTCTAGAATCAAAAGTACTGCTCTATAAATGATGGTGATACTGTATAAGTAACAAGACAATGAAGTCCTCAAAAGCCTCTAGGTCAAAATCCTCTCCTCTGCTACCCCTACTACACTCCTGCCTCCAAACTTCTGATTAAAAGCTGTAATCTTTTCAGTCTTACTACTAAATATCTTCCCACTTGAACTCTGTACTGAGAAAGTCGAAAGAAAAGGTTAAATACTTTCTCCTTCTCTATGAGAAGATGACCTTGGGCCAGCTTACTTTCTCCTTGCACTGTTTTCCCAGAAATATACTGGGTAAACACAAACATGGTGTGAACCCATGAATTATGTTAAATAAAAAAATTAAAGATAAATGTGGAATGTCAGTTGTGATATCAGGTAACACTGTTTATCGTAAAAATAACCCGATAGATGAATTATGTTTGCACCAGGTGGCCTATAAGTGGACTACAAATACTTGTTCAGAAGCAGATGATTTGGCTTTCCTGTGTGTAGTGCAACTCTCCTAACTGAGTATGGCCCTTGGAGGAACGCAGAAGCTTAGTTCATGGGGTGTTTCAAGCTACCGGTTTCTATGGACCATATGTCTTACCTAAGCTCAGGTGTTTCTATACTACCTCCATTGTCTCATTCCCTTACAACTAAGCTGTAACTTGATGAGTAAAAAAAATATTCCCTGGATTTGTATAAAGACTCCACTGATACTATCCTGCTAGAATGCCGTTTCCTGCCTTATATCCTCCCGCAAAAAGCTAAGGGAATCTGAAGCCAGGTTATGGATTGGTGGGTGCTCTGTATGTCAGTCTGAACTTGAGGCCACTGCTGGTAATTATGTAGAGTGAGCACTGCAGGAGAGAAAAGGGGTCTGCCATCTACTCAGACCAATGCAGAGTACTATTTCTTTGACTATAAATAGTGTCTGACTAACTAATATCAACAAATTTACTTGGCATTCTCCTACTCAATGTTTCCCATCTCTGACCTCACCATACACCCTTCATTCCTTCTTGCTTTCATTCTTCAAAGCATCTTTGAAGAGTCTGGGCCAGTGGGGAAGTTTATCTGGACCATAGCCACTACTGTAATTGCTGCATTTAACCAGGCTTAGCTTTCTTACCAGGGATAACACAAAAGTGTTTCAAGACCTTTAGAAAAACAGAACAGAACAGTGACCCTGAAAGAGCAGACAGAGTAGCTCAGCCCAGATAAGCAGAACTGGGGTGTCACTAGCAACCTTTTCTCCTAGGTAATGGTACCTGTCATAGCTTCTACTAAGCCCAGATGAGGGAGAAATTAGGTATGTAAATTGGGAAGTTCTTTGGCTTTTTAAAAATCTATCCTATCCATGTTTCAAAAACAAGGGCATTGGTTATTAAAGTGCCATTTGTCTGGACTGGCAGCACCAGTAAGGAGGGTAATGTCAAAGAAGGCTTAATCATGGGCTCCGTGGAGTCAGGGAAATTAGAGTAAACACCTTGGGTTCCATCATTTCAAGCTATGTGATCCTGGAGAAGTTACTTAATATTTTTAAACCTCTCTTTCCTCATCTGTGAAATTATTATTAAAAATATCTACCTCACAGATTGTTCTGAAGTTTAAATGAGTAATATAACCTAGATTGCTTGGCACAGTAGCTGATATATAATAAGTACTCAGTAAAGGACAGATGGTGGGGTTAACAACAATGATAATGTACCCTTTTGCAGCACGCAAGTAGTCATCAACATTTTGAAAAAGAAGAAGAAAGCCCTTCACTGTCTTATTCCCCATTTGGAAAAGGCTGCTTTATAAAATCAAGATCAGAACTGATGAGAGTACAATAAACAAGAGCACGATGATGACAGGAATTACAGGATGTGACAGGAAGATGTGGCAAACCTTACATGATGAGACTTTTTTAAAAAATCTATGATCAGAAGAATGCCAACAATATCCTTTCACCACACAAGGTTCTTTTGTCCAGACTCTCCTGACTCTGAACAATGAGCGCTACCAATAAGAAAGAAGTAAAAGTTCATACCTGTTAACGTATCAATCTTCCAATGTTTGATAAGGCATAAAAGCAACCTCAATTTGAAGTGATAATAATAATATACATGTGTCTGCAGGGTTTCTTACTTTCTAGTCTCTCTTTGGCCTGGATGCATTCCTTCTTTCTTACTGCCTGGTAAATGCTAAAAATGACTAAACCTATTTTTTTGGTTGCACTAAAAAAAATAATCTTGCAACTTTTTAGTAGCTCTAGTGAAAGGCTTGGAGGAAGCTGCGATAGGAACTATTACATAATGTATGTGCTTCAAAAACAACTTTTGAAAAGTTTAAAAAGACATGACAAAACATCAAGGCAATTCAAGATGAAGTTTCAGTACTCATTTGTTATGGCATTGGACTCCCTGGAAAATAAACATCATTAACTGCCAGCTGAAAAACACTCATCATTCTGGCATTTTTAATTTGATAAAAAATGAAAAGTTCCTACACTTGGAAAAACTTAAGTCAATTAAATTCAATTCATGGACTATTAATAACTAAAACCATTATGGTGAATATTCAAAGGATTAAAAACTGAGCAATGCTTTGGCAGCTGCTATATGAACTTGGAAAACTCTAATGAGAAAGGAATGGCTGTGGACATTAGAAGCTCTATTTAACTCATCTCTAAATTGAAGTCTTGTGAACTACATGGTTTTTCAATAGACTGAATTTGCTGGGAACTTCACATGCTCAGAGTTTGAAAGCTGTTTGTTTTTAATTTAACAATTTAAATGAAACTCATGGGAATAAATAGCAAATGAAATCTGCAAGATGACAGCATTTAAAACTTTCATCTTTAGACAATCAGCAGCTTTTGACTATTTCTTATTTACTTTTAAGAAATTCCACAGCATAAAATAACAGTCATGGGAGAAATTAAAGGTATTTAAGACTATTTTATCAAAAGGGAAAATTAAGTATGATTTTTAAAAGTTATCTAAGATGATGAAAGATTATACCAAACATAGCTTGTCCTGGTTTTCTGGAGAGGACAGAAAAAGAAAACATGAGCCTTTTAGAATTTCCTATTCTAGATAACAGTTACTAATGTGGTAGGATCAACTAATTAATCAAGCATTGAATGAGTATGGCACATCCAACTTCGTATGAAATCTAACCCTAGTTACAGAAATTTTATCTTCCTTCCATGACTCCAGAAGGTATTGGGTATATACCCTATTTAAAAAATTGTTGGCCAGGCATGGTGGCTCATGCCTGTAATCCCAGCACTTTGGGAGGCTGAGGCAGGTGGATGACTTGAGGCCAAGAGTTTGAGACCAGCCCGGCCAACATGGTGAAACCCCGTCTCTACTAAAAATACAAAAGTTAGCTAGGCATAGTGGCACGTGACTGTAATCCCAGCTACTCGGGAGGCTGAGGCAGGAGTATCACTTGAACCCAGGAGGCAGAGGTTGCAGTGAGCCGAAATCACACACCTGCACTCCAGCCTGGGTGACGCAGTAAAACTCTGTCTCAAAAAAAATAAAAAATAAAATAAAAAATTGTCATTGTATAATTATGTAAACTCAGAACTCTTGTCTTTTAAAAACCACTCTTTAAAAATCAGTAAGCTATTCCATGATTACATCAAACCAGCCAAAAGATGAAATGCCATATGGTCTTTGTATAATAATGCAAAAATATTTTAAAAGTTTTTAAAAAGTTATTTGTATCCCCAGAGTAAACCTCAGAAGAAAATACCTATATACAAAGTTCTTACTAATGAAGTCCATCTGTGCAACTGCAGCAACATGAATCTTTACTTCTTTCTTCCCTCCAACTTGGCTTAGGTAATCCACTGTCCATTTGCTTGTACATGGCCCCAAATCAATCCCTTCCAACACAAGAGGTTTTCTCTGTAAGTGGGGAAAGAAATACAACAAAATTCATGAAAACCAACAACACATCAAGAGCTGTATTTGGCAACAGGGAGACAAAAACAAGTAAGATCTGACTCTTGCTCCCAAGATGCTTGAACTCAAAGCTTCTGACAGTTCATGCTGTCACTAAAACAAGAAGAGGGGCCATGTGAAATATCTAGAACAAAATTTTAAGATTAGAAAAACAAAACAAAACTGCAAGACCATCAATATATAATGACTAAAATTTGTACTTTATAGTCAAATATTTTTGTAACTTTTAATTTTGATGTCATTTCAAACATAAAAAAGTTTTAAGAGCACTACAAAGAATTTCCGTAAATGCTTTACCCCAATTCACCAACTGTTAACATTTTGCACATTTGCTTTATGATTTGTTCTTACTTTCAAGAGAAGGACATATTATTATTAATTGAAATTAAATTAAGCATAATTTATTTTTTTTGGAACCATTTCAAGGTTAAATTGCTGACACCATGATCCCTATCTCTAAAAACTTAAGTGTATTTTCTGAGAACAAAGACATTCTCTTATATAACCACAGAATAATTACCAAAATTATATTTAACACTGATGTAGGCTGGGCACAGTGGCTCACGCTTGTAATCCCAACACTTTGGGAGGCCAAGGGTGGATCACTTGAGGTCAGGAGTTGGAGACCAGCTTGGGTAACATGGCGAAACCCCATCTCTACTAAAAATTAAAAAAAAAAATAAGAAAAAGAAAATTTGAAGTGTGGTGCATGTCTGTAATCCCAGTTACTCGGGAGGCTGAGATGGAAGAATTGCTTGAACCTAGGAGGCGGAGGTTGCAGTGAGCTGAGATCGCGCCACTGTACTCCAGCCTGGGCGACAGAGTGAAACGCCATCACACACAAAAAAACAAAAAACAAAACACTGACATAATACTATTATCTAATCTACAGTCCATACTCAAATTTTGCTAATTGTCCCAATGATTTCCTTTAGCTTTATTTTTTCCTAACCCAGAATTCAATCTGAGATGTCACACTGCATTCAGTTGCTATGTCTCTTTTAATCTGAAATGTTTAATCATCAGCCTCTTTATCTTCTATGACTTTGACATTTTGGAAGAGTATAGGCCAGCTATTTTGTAGAAAACTTTTCAATTTGGGTTTATCTTAAGTTTCTTCATAATTAGACTCAAGTTACACATTTTGGAGAAGGAATGTACCACAAAAGGAATGGTGTCACCTTCTCAGCATGCCACATCAGGTAGCACACTATGTTTTGCTATGATGAGTGCAAAAAACAGTGATTTTTCTAAACTCCATCATTTCTTCTACATTTATTAGTTGGCATCCTAATATCGAAATGAGCTCTAAATTCTCCATTGAATTATTTTATTTACTGGGTAATAATCCAGTGGTATCTAGTGGTATAATTTTGATACCCAAATTATCCCAGATTTGGCCAGTAAACCCCTTCAAGATGCTTCTTGTGACTTTTTAACTGGGGCACTTCCTTACATTATGGCAAAATAACAGAACCCGACATCTTTTATACTTTCTCTGCCCAGCCCTGTGACCAGTCATTTCTTAAAGTAGTTCTGGTTTCTTCTCAGTGGACAGAGTTAGGATATATGTGAGGGTCTATGTATATCGCACAAATATATATACACGTACACCCCATATATGCATATACCTATTCTATTCAGCTCTCTCTCCATATATGTCCATATATATAATACATGCACACACACATATACCTAACAGGTGTACGTATGAACCATAAACATTTCAAGGTTCATTATAATCTACTGAATTTGTAATTCCCATTTTCAGCAGTGGGAAACCTAGTTCCCATTATCCTCAATGTTTAATCACTCGCAAAATCCCAGAATTCACAAGAAGTATTCACAGAATTTGCTTTTGCCACTGTTAGGTCATACCACTGTAAAAAACATGTCTACAACAGGTCCTCAAATAAAGTTATAACACAGATGAGAAAAAAAAAATCAATTCCTGCCCAGGGCCCCTGTCCGAGTAGAGTTTTTGCATTCTCCTCACATGTCCGTGGGTCTTCCCCGGGTACTCTGGTTTCCTCCCACAACCCCCAGATGTGCACATTAGGTACGCTGGCATGTCTAAATGGTCCCAGTATGAGTGAGTGCATGTGGGTGTGTGTGTGTGTATGTGTGTGTGTATATGCACGTGCGCATGCCCTGAGATGGGATGGTATCTTGTCCAGGGTTGGTTCCTACCTTGTGCCCTGAGCTGCCAGGAGAGACTCTGGCCACCTGTGACCCTGAACTGAAATAAGCAGGTTGGAAAATGAAGAAAGGAGTGAATACAAAGTATGTAAAACAAAAATTTGTAAAGCATATGATAACCATACAAGTGCACAATAAACAAGGGGGTATGAAAGCAATCAGCAAACCTGTCACACTTGTTTTGAACTGTTCAGTGGTAGGAGGCGCTCCTTACAATTTTCCATTTCTAAACATTTATTCCTTGATTTAACCCACCACTACTATGACCACTGTCACATAACAATTCACCAAAAATTGAGTAATTATTTACTTTTATTAATCCTTCTTAAATGTACATGTAGCTCACGTTTATTTCAATGTTTAAGATTAGAAATGTTTTGGGTCTTTATTTACAAGTTTGGTGATATTTTTGTGACCAGAAATATGCCACTGGAACTTAACTCTTGTTTGTATCAATTAGCCTGTGGTAAAACTGGTTTCATTATAGGTCATTTCCCTTAAAGTTGCAGCTTCCAAGAACCTACTGAGAACGTTAAATGAGGACTTACTGTACTAACTAGAATTCAGTTTGTTTTCAGTTTTTTGTGTCTTAGATTGAGGACATATAATTATTGTGTTTAAAAAAAGTGACTTGGGTAACTTCTCCCTCTCCCACTTAAACAGATTCATGTGTTACTTTTTATATTCTATATTAGGGTCTTTTAAAAAATAATTTTTCATCCTTGTTGATTTTATTATTATGACTTTAGAATGTAAAACATCCATGTGATTCCCCAAATCAAAACTATACAAAAGTCACCCCATCCACATTCTTCCATTTCATACTCACACATCCCCTATGCATAACTGATCTCATTAATTTTTGGCTTATTCCTTTCTTTTTTGCAAAGTGATCAAAAACATATATTTCATTATCTCTTCCCTTTGTTTTTTACATAAATAGTAGCTTACCATATATTTTCTTCTGTTGTGTGCTTTTAAAAAATTCATAAATATATGGCTGGGTGCAGTGGCTCACGCCTGTAATCCCAGCACTTTGGGAGGCTGAGGCAGGTGGATCACAAAGTCAGGAGATCGAGACCATCCTGGCTAACACAGTGAAACCCCATCTCTACTAAAAATACAAAAAAATTAGCCGGGTGTGGTGGCGGGCACCTGTAGTCCCAGCTACTCAGGAGGCTGAGGCAGGAGAATGGCGTGAACCCGGGAGACGGAGCTGCAGTGAGCTGAGATCGCGCCACTGCACTCCAGCCTGGGTGACAGAGCAAGACTCCGTCTCAAAAAAAAAAAAAAAATCATAAATATATCCTAGAAATCACCACTTATCAGTTCAGATATCGCCTTTATTCTTTTTTACATCTTAGTATACCTCAGTGTAAATGGGCCATAATTTATTCAATTATTCTCGCCTGCATAAGCATTTAGGTTATTTCCAATAATTTGCAAGTACAGTAACACTACGTAAATATTTACACATTTTTGGAGGTATATCTCCAGAATAAATTCCTAAATGAGGAATTACTGGGTCATAAAGTGAACATAGTTAGATATGCCAACAGAGTTGTACCATTTGGTATAAAATTTGAGTGTGCCAGTTTCTTCAGGGCATCACCAAGAGAGTATTACCAGAGCTTTTTAAATTTTTGCCAATGTGATATATAAGAAGTTGTATCTCAGTGTAGCTTTATTTCTCTTATGAGTAAACTTAAACGTCCTAGTTTAAAGGCCATTTTAATGTTGTTTTCCCCCCTCAATCGTTTGCTCATTTTTCTACCAGATTTTCAGCCTTTTACCCTCTTTAGAAAGTTCTTTCCATTACAAGGGCTTTTACTGTCCTTTATATGAGATAAATGTTGCAAATATTTTCTCCCACTTTGTATTTGTCTTTCAAATTTGCTTACAGTGTTTCTGGCATACAAATGTTTCATGCAGTCAAATTTTAATCTAATATTACACCTGAATTTTGAGTCATAGCTAGAAATGCCTTCCATAGACCTAGATTATAGGGGAATTTACCCATATTTTCTTCTAGCACTTGTGTAGCTTCATTTTTTTTTTTTGTATTGCCGAGTGTACTCACAACTTGTGTAGTTTCATTTCTTTACATTTTTCTGATCCACTTGGAGTTTATTCTTGTGTACAGTGTGAGATATAAACCGAATTTTATCATTTTCTAAGTGAAACTCCTCTGTATAATACCATAATGGTGGATTCATTTCATTATAAATTTGCCCAAACCCATAGAATGTACAATATCAATAGTATACCCTAATATAAACTATGAATTTTGGGTGAAAATGATGTGCCAGGCTGGGCGCGGTGGCTCCCGCCTGTAATCCCAGCACTTTGGGAAGCTGAGATGGGCGGATCACCTGAGGTCAGGAGTTTGAGACCAGCCTGGCCAACATGGCGAAACCCGCCTCTACTAAAAAATACAAAAATTAGCCGGACGTCGGGGCGGGTGCCTGTAGTCCTGGCTACTCAGGAGGCTGAGGCAGGAGAATCGCTTGAACCCTGAAGGCAGAGGTTAACGTGAGCCGAGACTGTGCCACTGTACTCCAGCCTGGGCGATAAGAGCAAAACTCCATTTCAAAAAAAAAGAAAAAGAAAATGATGTGCCAATGTAGGTTTATCAATTGTAGCAAATATACCACTCTAATGAGGGGATGTTGATCATGGAGGAGGCTATCCATGCGTCAGGGCAGAAAGGACATGAGAAATCTCTGTACCTTTGGTCAATTGTGCTGTGAACCTATAAAGCCTCGAAAAAACAGTCTATTTTTTAAAAAGTCATTTTGTGCCCTATTGATTTTTGAAATGTCATGCTTATTATACACTAAATTTCCATAGGAATAGGTATTTCTGCACTTTCTATTCTACTCCCTTGGTCTATCTATTCATGTACCTGTACAATATACAGTGTTAATTATGGAGTTATTAGAAAATGTTTAACAAAAAACTCATAGCACTATGCCCCCTCATACTTTTTAGTGTTTCCAGATAGAAAGGTCTTTTTTTCCAATTTTGTTATTAATTTCTAGTTTTACTGCCCATGGCCAGAGAAAGTTGTTTGTAATTTTCGACTTTTTAAAATGTAATGATGCTTTGTGCTGTATGTCTTGTCTGAAGAGATTAAATTACAAAATACCTTTTGCTATGACTCTTACAAAGCACTTCCACATACCCTAATCTTCACAACACTGCCCTTTAGGCAACTTACGTCTAGCACATTCTGAGATGGGGGGTGTCTAAGGACAGGGAGAGCAAGAACAACACATCTAGTACAAGTCTCCAAACTAATAAAGGCTTGAATCCTCTCCCGTAGGTTGCTATCAAAAGAAAAACTTCATTCCTCCCGCATCCCCCCACCCCCGCCTTTTTTTTTTTTTTAAGCTAGGGTCTCACCCTCTCGCCCATGCTGGAGCAGTGGCAGGATCATGGATCACTGCAGCCTCGACCTCCCGGGCTCAAGCAGATCCTCCGACCTCAGCCTCCAGAGTAGCTGGGAATACAGGCGTGCGCCACCACGCCCGGCTAATTTTTGTATTTTTTGTACAGACGGGGATTCACCATATTGGCCAGGCTGGTCTTGAACTCCTGACCTCAAGTGATCCACCGACCTGAGCCTCCCAAAATGTTAGGATTACTGGCATGAACCACGGCGCCCGGCCCATCCGACTTTTGTAACACTCAGAATTGTAGTTTGTTTGTTTGAGACAGAGTTTAGCTCTTGTTGCCCAGGCTGGAGTGCAGTGGCGCGATCTCGGCTCACTGCAACCTCCGCCTCCCGGGTTCAAGCGATTCTCCTGCCTCAGCCTCCCTCCCGAGTAGCTGGGATTACAGGTATGGGCCACCACCACGCCCTGCTAATTTTGTATTTTTAGTAGAGATGGGATTTCTACTGGCTGGTCTTGAACTCCTGACCTCCAGTGATCCGTCCGCCTCGGCCTCCCAAAGTGCTGGGATTACAGGTGTGAGCCACCGCGCCCGGCCCCAGAACTGTAATTCTATCACCACCCTTATAAATGTAAATATCAGGTAAGAAAATTGCTGGGTATTTTTCCTACCATAAACTGACTTACTGTAATCCTGTGGGTTTTTCCTTTTAATACCTTCTGTTTTTCTTAAGTCTGGACTCCCTTGTAAAGCACTGCAAGTAAAAGCACTTTTTGTTTCCCTAATATTTCTCTCTGAGTTTTCTTTTAAAGACCTAAGGTTCTAACTACAGGTATAAAAGACTCCAATGTCGGAACCAGAACCTAAGTAAGTTAGAATTCAAGACGAGTAGTTTTCCGGCGGAATCCCATTGCTTTCCTTTTCGGCTCAGTGGAGTGAAAAGTTGTGCCTTCAAATCCATTTATTCGGAGCAGACTGACAGATGCGGAGTAAAGAGTTTAGGCAAAATACCTCTCGCACTCAGCTCTCCGCCATCATCTTGCTCCCCAGAAACATGGGACTTTATCCGGAAATTTCAATAGAGGAGCCAGTCGGCGTCCCCCGTGCACCTTTCCCTTGGTCTAAGGGCCAACCAGTGATCTGCCGTCCTGCGCCTCTTTCCCACACCCTGGGTCTCTAAAAATCAGTTCCCAGCTGTCCGAAAGGTAAAGACGTGTCTCTCGCTGGTTTCTCGGGGTTCTGCCCCGCGCGAGGGCCTCACCTGTGGGTAGAGGTGCTGCATGAACTGCTCCCGAGAAACGCCCTCCAGCCGGGGTACCGGGAGGTGCTGCCCGGCCATGGTTGCTCACGCCTGCCCTCTTCCAGGTCTTCGGAACTTCGGTTCTAAAGCGTTCCTCAGCGCCATCCGCCCGGAAACACGAGCGGCAGAGAAAAGGTCCGCGAGGCCGACAGACTCCAGAGTGGCTGGGTCCGAGCGCGGGGCGAGTTGCCGAAGGGCCTCGGCCTGGGCTGCGTGCTGGAGAGCGGGAACGGGGCCGACTCACCAGAGGCTGCAGCAACAGGTCCACTTTGCTCTCCAGTCTCTTTCTCCGACACCGCTGAGGCGGTGTCCCACCGACTTCCTTTCCATACAGCACCGGCAGGCACCGGGGTGAAGGGTCATAAAAATGGCGCTGGCCGCTCGTTTGCTACCGCAGTTCCTGCACTCTCGGTCGCTGCCCTGCGGGGCCGTCCGACTCCGGACTCCCGCTGTGGCCGAGGTGAGGCTGCCGTCGGCCACACTTTGCTACTTCTGCCGCTGTCGCCTCGGCTCGGGAGCGGCGTTATTTCCACGAAGCGCTAGGGCCTTGGCAGCCTCGGCGCTACCTGCCCAGGGCTCCCGGTGGCCAGTGCTCAGCAGCCCGGGACTCCCCGCAGCCTTCGCTTCTTTCCCTGCCTGCCCTCAGCGCAGCTACAGCACCGAGGAGAAGCCCCAGCAGCACCAGAAAACCAAGATGATCGTCCTGGGATTCTCCAACCCCATCAACTGGGTTAGGACTCGAATTAAGGCCTTCCTTATCTGGGCCTATTTCGACAAAGAGTTCAGCATCACAGAGTTCTCCGAGGGAGCGAAGCAGGTTTGTTTATTTCCCTGATTGACCTATCCGTCTCTAATGAGTTCAACTATTGCTCGCAGAAGTGCTTAGCAGTGAGTTTTCTTCACTGGGATACAAGTGATCAAACGTGATTAGTGGCCCAGACATAGAGCCTTCCAGCCATTGCTTGACTTAAAGTAAGCTTCTGGGCCGGGAATGGTGGTACACGCCTGTAGTCTCAGCTACTTGGGAGGCTGAAGGGGAGGATCGCTTGAACCCAGGAGTTGGACGTTGTAGTGAGCTGTGATCGTGCCATTGCACTCCAGCCTGGGATACAGAGCCAGGCCCTGTCTCAGAAAGAAAAAGCTATATGGCTCATCTTGTCTGAACATAATTTTCAAATTTACAAAGTGGGCAAGACAATGCCTGGCACATAGTAGGCACTCCATGAATGTTTGCTGAATACATTAATAAATAGGTAAGATTGAAGAATAATTGAGATAACATTTCCAAAGTGCTGTAACGTCACCTTGGGTAGAAGAGCAGAACTTCCTGCCAGCTATTAGACAGAGCCGACCAATACACCACCCCATACTCCGTAAAGATTAAACTGGAGATGAGCAATTTTACCCTTTCAAAGGATTTGCTGAGACTGCCTGGTGGCTAAGTGCACAGCACCCTGCACACAGAAAATATTTAGCCTTTAGAGATTCTTATCCCTGACTTTGTTAGTTACGTACCTGTTTCTGAATGGCTGATTATACCTTGCCTTACCCTTGTGACATATGTTCACTTGGGTCCTGAAATTATTTGTAGATTTTGTGGGTACATGCTTTTTTTTTTTTTTTTTTGGGGGGGGGACTCCTTTACAGATTGTATCGTTCCCAAACATTGCAGAACTGCTGATAACAATAGAAGTCGGCCAGGCATGGCGGCTCACGCCTGTAATCCCAGTACTTTGGGAGGCCGAGGCAGGTGGATCACAAGGTCAGGAGTTCGAGACCAGCCTGGCCAATATGGTGAAACAGTGTCTCTTCTAAAAATACAAAAATTAGGCGTGGCGAGCCCCTGTAGTCCCACCTACTCTGGAGGCTGAGGCAGGAGAATTGCATGAACCCGGGAGGTGGAGGTTGCAGTGAACCAAGATTGCGCCACTGCACTCCAGTCTGGGTGACAGAGCGAGACTCTGTCTCAAAAAACAAAAACAAACAAAAAAACCACAATAGAAGTCAGAAAGTTTATTTCCTGCTTCATACCTCCATATGCCTTAAAACCATGCTATTGGTGTAATCATTTTACAGTATTGGTTGTATACTGGTATTGATATTTTACTCCAAATTTATTTCAGATTCTTTCCATAATCATGGCCATTGGTATTTATAAGACCAATCAGTTGTAAATCAAATGTTTTCAACTTTGTGTAATAAGTGTCAGTATTAACTCCTGCTGCCTGCTTCTCTGAGTCAACTCTTGACTACTATATATATTTATATAAAAAAAGTCAAAGAACAAACTTGATTAAGATGCTTAACTCAGCATTATAATTGATAAACCTCTGCTCTTGTCAGTTCTCAAAATCTTTTGTCCATGCAGTGGTAAGTTGTATTGATCCTACTGTTCTTTACAATGCCCACTGATGATATATGAGCTTGTCCACCTCATAACACATATGATGGTACCAGTTCATTTATGTTTCAGTAAGGAATGGAAATCATCTCCCCACCATGGGCAGGCATCAGGCCTCAGTACTTGTTTCCTCTGAACACACGGAGGAGCATGCAGCATTTTTGGGGTCACTCCAATCCTAGTGGTCCTCCAGCTGTTAGCTATTTTCACCTCCTTCCTTGCTATTAAGCAGTATTTCCACCCCATTCATCAGCCAGCCTGTATGCATTGTTGCTTATATAAAGCAAACAACCAGAATTTCAGTATCAAGGTGTCGGAGGGGTTGTTTTCTCCTGAGGCCTCTCTCAGCTTACAGATGGCCGTCTTCTTGCTGTGTCCTTGCATGGTCCTCCCTGTGCATGCGTGCTCCTGGTGGCTCTTACTCCACATTTGCTCCTCTTATAAGGATGCCAGTCAGATTGGATTTTGGCCCACCCTGATGGTCTCATTTAACTTAATCACCTCTTTAAGGCTTTATCTCCAAATATAGTCACATTTCAAGGTTCTGGGGGTTAGAGCTTCAACATAAATTTTGGGGGAAGGAGAGCACAATTCATCCTATAACAGTTAGGCAGTATTCTCTGACATGCCATATCTGACATGCCTGTGCATCCTCTGGCAGCCTAGATTTCAGCTTAGATGTTTCTTCCTTTAGGAAGCCGTCTGATCCTCCCAGATTGGGTTAGAAGGCTCTTCTGTATGCTCCCAAGTCATCCTGTTCTTATCCCTGTCAAAATTCTTAAACTTGTCAGTTTACTTGTCCTTTCCCAAGTAGACTGAAAGTTCCCTGAAGACAGGTAGGATCTTAACTCACAGTTTGCTTTCTCATTGCTAGCAGTGAGGAGAATTGCAGTTGGGTTTTTCCCTCTTTGAAAATGGAATTTCATACTTCAAAGTTAGGATCTACTGTTTTAGACCATATAAACTAATGACCTTCTCTCCCACTTTCCCAAACCTACATTATCTCCCATACTGAGATTCAGACTACAGCCCAGATTTCCAGACTCCCAATGCAGTCTCGACTGTTCTCCTTTCCAACTGCTATCTATGCATGATTAAGAGGTAGGTCATATAACTGCCAAATGATTGTTTACTTCATCATTTTAAAAAGAAATATAAAGGAGGATTTTTATTGAGACATCTAGATTGTACACCACACACTATCATTTCCCGGTCCTGAGAGTGGATCCAGAATTAAAGGTCAAGTCACTTACTGCTATATATGTGGGAAGGCCATATATGAAAAGTCAACCAAGAGTCATGCCTTGATAAATTAATATTTGATGTTGTTTATCACTATTACCATAAAATAGTCTGTATTACACTTAGCCATTTAAATATGAACATGGTATGGTATTTTGAAATAATAATCCCCACACTTCCCTTAATATTTTTTTCAAGGCTTTTGCTCATGTATCCAAGTTGCTGTCACAGTGTAAATTTGATCTGTTGGAAGAACTTGTGGCCAAAGAGGTAAAGTATATTTTACATTTTGCTTTAAAAATAAATGCTATTCTCTTGCAATAGAATGATGCACATTTTCCTTATTTATGCTTAAAAATAGTGTGTGTGCCAGCATCCAAAGTAGAGTCTGTGTATCTGTTCTTATGGGTACTTTGGGTCATATAAAAGCATGGAATAACTCCTGCTACTTAAGGCATAATGAAGTAATCATGATGTCTTCCAATTGCTCTTATATAGAATGTTCTGTTAGGAATTACCTAGTTGAATAATGAGATACATTTCAGCCTTGCTTTTGAGGATGAGTAAATATGGTAGTAAATTTAAAAATAGGTTTGGAAAAATGTATTCCATGATAAAGATCACTTTTTGAAAGTTTTCAAAAATTGTATCAGTGAACTAATGGCTTGCTTTTTTCAAACTTAGGTGCTACATGCATTGAAAGAAAAGGTTACTTCACTACCTGACAACCATAAAAATGCCCTTGCTGCTAACATAGATGAAATTGTATTTACATCAACAGGAGACATCTCCATTTACTATGATGAGAAAGGTAATGCCAGAGCATAGTCAACTTGAAATGATCCATAATTGTCCAGATAAGCTAAACTAGTGGATAATCACAAAATAGTAGAGTTTTGTCAGGACAAGTATTTATAGAACTTCAAAGAAAATGTTATATCCATTCTTTAAAGACCTACTTCTGAAAGAGTTGAGATATGGTCATCATTTCTTAAGCCTTTCTATCTAGAACTTTTTTCTGCTACTATTTTATTCACAGTAGAGAACATCATCACTTACATTGATGAAAATAGTTTGAGCGGCTCCCACGTCTCAAATAGAAAATATTTATGTTTCAGATTTCCTAACTTGAAGGAAACAATTGAGTATTTTAAAGCTGCACTTTATATGGAAGGAATGAGGGGTAAAAGAAAATCAAATTAGATATTGTCAGCTAAAGACGATTTGAAAAGATTAACTGCAGAACTCCCAAATTGGATCTATTTGAGAATAATGAAAAAAGTTGGTAGGAAATTTAGTGGTTATCTGGTTCTTCTTCTCTGAGGCATACATTTTCCCTATAGCATTCCTGATAATTCACCGTTTGTTCCTGATACATACAAAGTTGGCCCTCTGTATCTGGGGGTTTCGCATCCACAGATTTAACCAATCTAGGGTAAAAAATATTTAAAAAAAATAGTTGCATCTGTACTTGAACATGTGCAGTTTTTTTCTTGTCATTATTCCTCAATAATACAGTATAACAACTATTTACATTAGCATTTACATTGTGTTAGGTATTATAAATAATCTAGAGATGATTTAAAGTATACTGGAGGATGTGTGTTATGCAAATACTACACCATTTTATATAAAGGACTTGAGCATCTGTGGATTTTGGTATCCACAGGGGGGTCCTGGAACCAATCCTCCGTGGATTTCGAGGGATGACTCTATTTGCATATGTATTATGTGCCAGCCACACAGGAAATGTAGCCTCTGCTTATACACTTCCCAAGATGGAAGAAAAAGACTCTTAGTGATGATAAAATTTTTCATGCACACATTATTTTGAAATATTTGTAAAGATATTTTTAGTGATAAATATTTTCCTCTTCCCTAATATTTCAAATTGCATCTCAGCACCATGGTCACTAACTAATTTTTGCATCAGGAGTTTGTCAGAATCACCAGGCACAGTAAGGTGAATTGGGTAGAATAGGAAGCCTTTACTCTTTCTGGCAGTTGAAGTTAAGATAGTTACTGAGCAGCAAAAAATATTTTTTTTCTCCTCATTTTTGGTTTGACAACAGGTATCTGTCAGGAGATTATTATAATCTTAGAAAATGCCTGGCCAGATGCGGTGGCTCACACTTGTAATCCTAGCACTTTGGGAGGCTGAGGCAGGTGGATCACTTGAGCTCAAGAGTTCAAGACCAGCCTGGGCAACATGGCAAGACCCAGTCTCTACTGAAAATATGAAAAAATAGCCGGGCATGGTGGTGCATGCCTGTGGTCCCAGCTACTCAGGAGGCTGAGGTGGGAGGATCGCTTGAGCCTGGGAGGCGGAAGTTGCAGTGAGCCGATACTGCGCCACTGCACCCCAGCCTGGGTGACAGAGTGAGACTCTGTCAAAAAAAGAGAAAGAAAAAGAAAATGCCACTAATTGAAAATAATCCATGTAGTATACTTAGTAAAGTACGTGCTCAGTTAAGTAGTAGTTTTATTACTGAGATACAGAGAAGAGGGCAAGTATGCCATAAACCCTAAGACAGTTTTCTAAAAATAAAATAGTATCAATACAAGTATTTTAAGTCACATCAGAATAAGCACAAAATTTGACCTGTAACAACTGTATAACTGCTGCCAATTTCTGATTTCATTTTGTTTATATGGATGATAGATTATTTTGATTTGTATTCGTATGTGTGTATATGTTTTTTCTCTAAGGAAGGAAGTTTGTTAACATCCTGATGTGCTTTTGGTATCTAACCAGTGCCAACATCCCCAGTGAAACTTTAAGAGGAGCCAGTGTATTCCAGGTTAAGTTGGGGAATCAGAATGTGGAAACTAAACAACTTCTTAGTGCAAGCTATGAGTAAGTTTAATCAGATTTCATTGTTTCTTCAGAAAATGGAAGGTAGTGTGAAGGTATGAAAACTAAGAGATCTTTAGGAAGAAAAGAATTGAAATTTGACAAGTTATTTATGAAGAGAAAAGGTCAGAAAGACACACTGGATATGAAACAGGAGAGTTAAGAAATTAGAAAGAGGTAATGTTGCTGAATTTAATTAAATGATGTTTTAGCTGTCTATTGCTGCTTAATAAACTACCCCCAAATTCATTGGCTTCAAACAGCCATTGACTTTGCCTGCTATTTCACTGCTCAGAAATTTTGGATAGGCTCAGTTAGGGGGTTTTCTGTGCTTCACCTGGCATCAACACGAGTGGCAGGAGCTGGAGGATTCATTTCCACAGTGACTTCTTAACTCGCATGGGTGGCACCTTGATACTCCTTGGCTTCTGCATGACTCTGTATTCTCCAGGGCCACTCTTTGTGGCTTGGACTTGTGGTAGTTTCAGACTAGTCATATCTTTCACATAGTGGTTGAATTCTAGGAGGCAGAAAATGGAAGCTGCTAAACCAGTAAAGGGCTATGCCCAGAATTAGAACATCAGTTCTGCCATAGTCTACTTGTCAAAGCAGTCAAAGGATCTGTATAGTTTAAAGGGTATAGAAAGACTCCCCCATTTTTGGGGGCAAAAACCAGCAAGGCCACATAGCAGAAGAGCACATGGGAGGGGAGATATGGTTGTGGCCATTTTTGGAAAATAAAATCTGCCATAATTGGTACATGAACCATTTATTCACTAGACATCTGTTGGTCATCTGTGTGCCCACATGCTCTGGTAGAGGTTCAGATACAAAGTTGAAGGGATACTGCCCTTAAGCACATACTGTATAGTAGGAAGTTAGCAACTTACGTAAAAGAGACATTATATTGTATTTTTATGCGAATAAAATCTAGAACAGTGAACTGCTGGAGCAAGTCAGTGAAGATATAATTTAACATTTATTAAAAAGATATGTTGCCAGAGTTACACAAATCTGCTTCAAAATAACAAACCCCAAAAATGACCTAAGAAATAAAATGTATTCTGTTTTACTAAGGTAAAAGAGAATTATATCCTCATTTTTTTTTTTTTTTTTGCTCTTCTTAAATGTGTTTTTTAAAATTTTGCTTTATTTGTAATTACCCAAAATATTCTATATATTTAAATACTTAATTTAAATCTACTGAATTGCCTGTTAAGAAATAATTTTTAAAGAGCACTGTCGTCAATACTAAACTTTATCTTTTCTGATGTTTCTTACTAAGACTATGGGTACTTCATAAACATTGTTATTTTCAAGATTGATTTAATGTATGTAAACTAAATTCCACTATTTATTCCTAAATTGGTAACAGTGCTATTTGAAAAATAGCTTTTTTCCTGTATCCTAGGTTATGTATTTAAAGTGCTGTTTGCATCACCAGAGTCCAGTTTATCTGTCCTCATATTAGGCATGTGTTATAGCTAGTATTTAACACATACTAGCTATATGTGTTATTTATATAACACATATATCCAAGTTTCTCTTAGGGGCTGGTAGACGTTGAATATAGATTAGTCCATTAAAAATACTTACATTACTTGAGAATGTACTTCAATTTTGTGGGTATATTTATTGTGATTGAATGGGTAGGTTAAACTTTTTTTTGTTTTGATTTTGATTTAATATTAACCATTAGCTTGTTGCCAAAAATTCTTCTAAATATACACTTGCAAATTACATAGTTATCTAACACATACTTGGACTGATGTAAGATTTACATTATTTGCAATGTCTTTCCTAGGTTTCAGAGGGAGTTCACACAAGGAGTAAAGCCTGACTGGACCATTGCACGGATTGAACACTCAAAATTATTAGAATAATTTTCTTGGAAAAATCAGCTTATGGACTTTAGCAGTTGCTGTGAAAAACTAAGGAAGAAAAATTTTGGGGTCATTTGATCTTCACTTAATCTAAGTCTGTGAATTACTTTTATATTATTTTGAAATACTCCTTGCAGTATATTGGCATGATACAGTAAAAGCATTTTCCACAGATTGTTATCACCTTCTTTAAAAGAAGTCAAAATTAAAAAAATACAATAGCACGTTGTTGGTGTCATATTCAATAACATTTCCAATGCTACATATAATTTTATAGACATAATGAAGGTATTGAAAAAACTACTTACAAATTTCTTTATATATTTTTTAAATTGTTTGAGAAACAGGGTCTTGCTCTGTCTCCCTGGATGAAGTCCAGTGGCATGATCATAGTTCACTGTAACGTCGAGCTCCTGGGCTTGAGCGATCCCCCTGCCTCAGCCTTCAGAGTAGCTGGGACTACAGGCATCCACCAGCATGGCTGGCTAATTTTAAAAAATTTTTATAGAGATTTCACTATGTTGCCCAGCTGGTCTTGAACTCCTCAAGTGGTTCTGCCTCGGCCTCCCAAAGAGCTAGGATTATAGGCATGAGCCACTGCACCCAGCCTACTTACACATTTCTAAATTAATAGTTCTTAAATATTTTATTTGTGGCTAATACATTTACACTTTTTTTTTTGACGGAGTCTCCCTCTGTTGCCCAGGCTGGAGTATAGTGGTATGATCTCAGTTCACTGCAACCTCCACCTCCTGGGTTGAAGCAATTCTCCTGCCTCAGCCTCCCTTGTAGCTGGGACTACAGGTGTGCACCACCATGCCCAGCTAATTTTTTTTTGTATTTTTAGTAGAGACAGGGTTTCACCATGTTAGCCAGGCTGGTCTCGAACTCCTGACCTCAGGCAATCCGCCCGTCTCGGCCTCCCAAAGTGCCGAGATTACAGGCGTGAGCCACTGTGCCTGGCCTTATACCTTTATTTTAAGTATGTGTAAGATTTATTCATTTATTTTTTAATCACTGCTGCTATTTGGCCTCTTTGGTCACTAGCTAGGTAAGAAGGAATAGATGAAATTATAGCAGATAGGTCTCTACAAAACTGAAAATCAGTGAATTTAAAAGCATGCTAAGATACAAAGAGAGAGAAAAAAATAGGACAGTGTCTTAGCCACCTATGGGATAATATCAACTATTCTAATATACTTGTATTTTGTGTCCTAGAAGTTGGAGTAGTGGAAACAAAAATAGTATGTTAAGAAATAATGGCTGAAAAGTGTCCTAGTTGATGAAAACTATAAGCCCACAGATTACAAGAAATTCAACAAACAAGGTAACACAGAGAAAACAGTCTGATCAAGGTACATCATAATGAAATTGTTGAAAACCAGAGAAAGTTGTAAAAGCAGCTGGAGGAAAAAAATAAAGGTACATTCATGCAGAGAAACCAAGATAAGAATAACTACCTATTTTTCTTAAACAGCAAGTTAGAGACCTTGGCATGCCATCTTAAAAGTGCTGAAAAAATAACCGGTTTACCTAGAATTTGATATTCAGCAGAAATCTTCAAAAAGTGAGAAGACTCAGAGAAAAGATGAGAGAATTTATTGCCAATGGACATGTTTTATAAGAAATGTTAAGGACCAATGGACAGAATAGAGTTCAAAAATGGACCCATGCATATATGGACAATTGATTTTTGACAAAGGCACAATTAGCTGTGTGTGGTGGTGTGTGCCTGTAGTCCCACGTGCTTGGGAGACTGAGATGGGAGGATCACCTGAGCCTGGAGAGGTTGAGGCTGCACTGAGCTGTGATTGCACTCCAGTCTGGGCAAAAGGGTGAGACCCTGTCTAAAAAGAAAAGAAAACAAAACAAAAAGGCACCAAAGCAAAGAGGAAAAGCATCTTTTCAACAAATGGAATAAGTATATATTCATATGAGAAATGAACCTCAACTTTTACATCACATACATAATTTTAGTGCAAAATTTAGATTTTAAAATGGATGATAGACCTAAGCAAAAGCTAAACCTAGAAATTCTAGAAAAAAAAAACAAATAGACATTTGCTGTCTTGAGATTAGCAAAGATTTTCTTAGGATATAGAATGCATGAACCATGAAACAAAAAAAATTTATAACTTGGAATTTATTAAAATTAAAACTTTTTGAAAGACATCAGTAAGATAATTAAAAGGCAGTTCACAGATTGGGAAAGATGATCTGAAAAGGTTTTAACAAAATTAGCTGAGACTACAATATCTTTGAAACAAGGAGAACATGCAATGGCTCTTTGACAATTTTCATGCTGTTGAGTTATGGCCCCTAGGGAGAAGAGCTTTATCTTTTCACACACCTATATAACTGAACTTTTATGATAACCTTGAATGAGTCAATGGATTCTTATGGCCTTTATTGCAAATATTCTGACCTCATCTGTGGACCATAGATAATTCTGTAGTTATTTCTTGAATTTTATATAGTGAAAGTTTTCCAATGCATAGACCAGTTAGTAAGTGTATACATGAGGGAAAATTTTAGGGAGCCTTAAAAATAACCCTTCTGCTTTATTTTATCTGGAAATTCCATGTAAGATAGGACTTACGTCACAAAGAAGAAAGGAATGTTCTCATAGTAGTCCCAAAGTAACTTTAAATATTGAGTCTGGTGAAAAGATTTGGGATTGATAGAAAGTCCCACTTCTGAATTGCTTTAGTAAAACAAGGCCAAGTAAAGTCCACTTTTCATCAAGCCTTCTACAACTTACATACACCCTCAAGTTTGCTTGTTACTATTTTCTTTCACATTATTGCACAACCAAACATTTTCACTTTAAGACAAAACTCCCTTTCCCCTCTTCTGAACTTGTAGTACAAGTCAATTCATCTTTCCTCTGGCTCTTCAACTTTAAAATGTTTTTCTGAGCAATCTGATATTCTACGGAAGTAGAATTAATGATAGATAGGCGGCATGTTTAGTAACATAAAAGCTGCATTGTTGTCCATCTGTATTTATAGACAATTCCCCTTGGGACTTTAGAGGAATGACAGAAAATTGCTGGGTGCTGAGTTTTCTCTTACAGCAGCATAATTGGACAAATCTTGGATAACTCTGTTTCTTTCATATTTTGTTCAAAATATCGCCCATTGTTTCCTTCACTGGCTTTTCTGCTTACAACATCTACAGGTGTTCCTAGCCATAGGCTCTTTATTTTTAAAGAACAGAGGACTTTTGGTATTATTTTTAACTTGGAGCCAGTTACTTTATCTGAAGGGTGATAAGTTTGGTTTAATTTTCAGCTAGTTTCCTTTTTAAAGCTCATTGAAAATGTTCAGCTACATGTTGGAACTCTCCTAAACTGGCAATTTTCCATTCCATTGTGCAATTGCTGTTTAAGACCCCTGTTTTGAGTCTCAGCCCGTTACAATGACAGATAAGGTTCCCTTCATTTCATATATTGGGGCTATTCCAACTGTCTACTCAAACTGAAACTTTCCTAAAATCCATCTTTAAAGTCTTGTATTAATTTGTCTTCACTTTGCTTACAATGTTGAATCTGTTCTTATCCGTAAAGGAAAAACTGCATGTCCCTATATAGTGTACTATATATACATCTATTTTCCCTCTCAAAGCCATTTTCTTCACTTATACACAGCTAAGTGATGAAAATCTCCTCCTGGTGTTTCCCATCCTGCTGCTTTTAACCATTTTTCCCGTTTGAGAGACTAGCAATTAAGCAAGCTATATAAATTAAATAGTCCAAAATAATGTCTATCTAACAAAATTCCAAATTCTGCAGCGAATTTGTGTTAGTCTTACTGATGCTCTAGACCAAGGTTTAAATTCAGCTTCTATTGATCCTGCTTTCTGTTCTAGCAAGTCTAAGGAGAATACTATACAATGACCTTTTCTGAGAAAAGTCCTGAGGAAAGGGTATCACATTTAGACATTTAGGAGGCCAGGAGTAGAAGGAATTGAAAGAATATGACTGAGTGATGAGAATTCGATATCATCTATATACGGAGCATAGTTTCAGAAGGCTTGAATGATAGGAAATTAGAGAGTCTTTGAAAGAGACTATCTTCTCATCAACTGTTTGTTTTGAGATCTCGACACACCAAAGAAGTTGACTACTGAATTGTGAATATTATTGGTTTTCCTCATTTTTCTAGAGCTCTGCTTAAATGTATTAATTTTGACTATCAGAATGTCCCCCAAGGTAATCATTGCTACTTTGAGTTAAAAATATTTTTGCTGTACTAGGGTGAGCACATGAGTTAGTATTTTAGTGAGAATTCATATAAAAAGTAGTTCTGCCAGTAAGAAGTTATGACTTTAATTTAGAAAAATTCATGACAAACAAGAAAGAAGCCATTATAGTCAAACAAAAATATATGCTAAAGAATAGCCTCTCGGGTTACCTACCAACTGGGGCTAAGAAGGGACTATGCAATGAATGACATGACAATTTTTTACCCTGGCATATGGACTAAACAAAATGGCCTTTCATTAATTGATAAAAGAGGAAGTGTCCCTATGAAGGTGTTTAGGGGACAAAAGGCAAAGTTTGATCATGAATTTGTCATTGTCTACTGGACCTCTAATTCATAGTCCTTGGACTCAACTTGGAATGAATTGGAGGCTGAATGGACTTATTCCTTTGTTCATTCCCTATGTAGAACCCCCTTATATATCCAAGAAATAAAATGACTATGAAAGACAAAGAAACAGGAAAAAAAAAAAGTCCTGAGCCAAGACTTTGTACTAGTAGATGCACTAAAGCAAAACAAGCACACGCTTGAAGAATAATGAAATTAATGGCCAAAATATTGACAATGCCATCTACAAAGAACTATTTTGATAGGAATCCTCATTTAACAAAATAAACTCAACAATACATGCTCACTGAGAGTCAGAGTACAGATCAATATTGAGACAAATATACTTGGAACAAATCCAAAGGATAAATGAAATCTGGACACAAAGGGACCTGATGAGGACACCTTTATTTATTTTTAAGTTAGAGTCATCAAAATAACCTTGGTGGAACCTCATAATTGTCAAAATATGAGACCACCACTGAAAATCAATATAAAACCCCAAATTTGAATTGATTTATTACCTTAGTAAGGGAGGAGTCTTGTCAAGCAGAGCAAACCATTGATCTTACAGGGATTTTTGAGGAAGAGTGTGTTGTGTTAGTGAAAGGTGGGAGTGGAATTGTGTCAGCTTTATTTCAGATGTGTTAGTTTTCATGTCTACATGTTCCATTTGATTCTTTCTCATAGCTTCTCTATGTTCATGTTTTCCTTTAACTTGCTGGGCATAGTTATAACAGCTTTTTGTTTGTTTGTTTGTTTTGAGATAGGGTTTCATTCTGTTGCCTAGGCTGGAGTGCAGTGGTGTGATCTTGGCTCACTGCAACTTCTGCTTCCCAGGCTCAAGTGATCCTCCGACCTCAGCCTCCCAAGTAGCTGGGACTAAGGTGCATGCCACCATGTCCAGCTAATTATTGTAGATTTTGTAGAGATGGGGTCTCCTTATATTGCCCAGGCTGGCCTCAAACTTCTAGCTAAAGTGATCTGCCTGCCTCTGCCTCCCAAAGTGCTGGGATTACAGGTGTGAGTCACTCTGCCTGGCCCAACAGTTGTTTTAAAGTTGTCTTTCTTTAAAATCTCTTTCTAGTAAGTGATTTTTCTTTTGGTTATGGGCCACATTTTCCTGCTTTTGGCTGGTCTAGTAATTTTTAAAAAATAAATAGGGACAAGGTCTCACTATTTTGCCCAGACTGGTCTTGAACTCTTGGACCGAGCAATCCTCCTGCCTTGGCCTCCCAAAGTGCTGGGATTACAGGTGTGAGCCACCAGGCCTGGCCTGGTCTAGTAATTTTTTATTGGACGCTGAATTTATGAATTTTCTGTCATTGAATATCTGGGTATCATTGGGTAGTATTTGCCTTGAGAAGAATGTTGAACTGTGTTCTCTTAGGTAGCCAGTTAGGTTATTTGGGGTTCAGGTTGATTTTTTTGAGGCTATTGTTAAGCTTTGTTAGGGTTTATCTAGACTAGTTTTTACTCTACCAAGAGTGTAGCCCCATTTGTATGGAGTAATTTATGGGGTCTCTACTGGATGCCCTGAGTTATCAAACAGGACAGCACTCTCCATGCTGGCTTAGGGAACCCAAATGAATTCCCAGCACTATAGGCTCTCTGAGAACTGTTCACTTCACAGCTTCTAGTCACTCTTTGCTTGACTTTATAGAGTCTCACTCTATAGCTTTTGTTCATAGCTTAGAGTTCACTAAAAACTCAAGGAAATTACTATACAAACTTCTGAAGTTTTGTTCCGCATAGCTTGCTCCTGTCTGAACATTTGCCTTACACCTCTGGCCTCTTCAGACTCCATAGCCTTCCATGTCTGTCTCCTCAATTCAGCAAGTTTATCATGTTCGGCTGGGGATTTTTTTCCCTGGCTGGGTGGTCTAGAAAGTGCCCCACACAGAAATTTGGGTTATCATAGGACCTGCCTTGTTCGTTTCTCTTCTTTCATAGATAAAAATACTGTGCTTCCTACTGTCCAGTGTTTGAGCACAGTAGTTTCATGTAATCTGCTGAGTTGTCTAGTGTTTAAGGCATCAGGATAAATGTTTATTATGGCCAAAGCAGAACTTATTTTCTTATTTTTAAATTTTTTTATTTTTAATTTTTGTGGGTACATAGTAGGGTTATATATTTATGGGGTGCACGTACATGGGATGTTTTGAAATAAGTATGCAATGTGTAATAATCACATCATGGAGAATGGGGTACCCATCCCCTCAAGCATTTATTCTTTGTGTTACAAACAATCCAATCATGTGCTTTTTGTTATTTAAAATGTACAATTATTATTGACTATAGTCACCCTGTTGTGCTATCAAATAGTAAGTCTTATTAATTCTTTCCAACTAGTTTTTTTGTACTCATTAACCATCCCCATCCCCACTCCCCCACCCCACCTCCATTTCCCTTCCCAGCCTCTGGTAACCATTCTTCTTCTCTCTCTGAGAACTTGACATGTTTTTAAATACGCTTTCTAAATGTGTTTTGTGTTGGTTACAGAGGAAGAAAAGAGTTTATATCATGTTCACTGGAGTTGTCTGACTTTTGAAATATGAAGCTGTCACTGTTGGCTTTCACTGAAGTGGCTATATCATCAATACAGGCTCCCTGATCAGAAAACCTGTAGATTCTCTTAAAATCAAGAACTAGTTAGATGTATTCTACTTTGACCCAAATGAACTTGGCTTGCCAAGTATGGGACACATAGTGACACAGGAAGAAGTTAGAAAGGACTACTTCTGGGTGGCTTACCATTCTTTTCCCAGGACTGAGCATAGCCACTAAGACAATAAATTCTCAAAAATATTTGCAAACTAACAGGTGATGCTTATTTTTAGTTGGCTAGGCTCCTCAGACTATTCTCCATTAAGACTAATTTTCTCTCCTAGAAGAATAGCTATGAGCTACAAAATAACGTACTTAACTCCTGAATGTCAGCATTGGCTAGATCAGGAAAATGTTTTTAAAAACTCCTGAATGTTTTTAAAAAATTATCTGCATTACATTTTTTCCCTAACTTTTCATTAGAAAAAATTTCAAACATACTGAAAAGTTGAAAGAAGGGTATTGTATTAGAGTTCCCCAGAGAAACAAAACTTATATTTATCTATCTCATATCTATGGAGAGAGAGAGAAACATAGATATCTATGGAAACATATATAGAGAAATTTAACATTCGTATGGTGGTTTAAATGTTAATCTCATCAAAAACTACTTTCACAGAAACATCTAGAATAGTGTTTGACCAAATATTTTCATTGAAAGCATTTGAAAGTAAGCTTCAGACATCATGTATTAATATTTCAACCCTAATATTTCAATATGTGTTTCCAAAGGATAAGGGACACTATCCTATATAACCACATGTACATTAGCAATAATTCCATAGTATCAGCTAATACTTAAATTTAAAATTTCACCAGTTGTCTTTACAATGACTTTTTAATTCAAGATCCAGTCAAGGTTTACCCATTGCATTTGGTTATGTCTCTTTAGTCCTTGTTTCAAAATTTAGAATATCCCCATCCTCATTTATGGCACTGCAATTTGGAGAAGTCTAGAATGGTAGACACACAGCATGTCCCATATCTTGAATGTGCTTGTTTTTCTATGGCATCATTTCTGTAAGCTGGAAGTTAGGGCGAAAGAGTTGATTAGATTCAGGTGAAACATTTTTGGCAAGAATATATAAGTGATTTGCGGACCTCCTATTATATAACATCAGGCAGTACCTAATTTCTTATTGTCCCATTGTTTAGAGTGGTGATTATGAGAACCCTCAGTTGTAAAAGTCATTTTTTTCTCTTTATAGTTAATAAGTAATCTGTGAGATGATACTTTGATACCTGGTAAATATTCTGCTCACAAGATGCCCACATACTAACCCCTGGAACACGTGAACATGTGTTCCAGGGGTTAGTTGGCAAAATAGGACTTTGCAGGTATGATTAAATTCAGGATTTTGTGATGGGAGGTTATGCTGGATTATGTGGGCGGACCCAATATTATCACAGATGTCCTTATAAAAGGGAGGCAGGCGGGTCAGCGTCAGAGAGAAGGACATGTGATGATGGAAGCAGAGGTTGGAACTATGAGGGGCCATGACAGCCATAGAATGTGGACAGCATCTAGAGTCAAGAAATGGCAAGAAACAGATTCTCCCCAGAGCCTCTAGAAGGAACGCAGCCACACTGACCCATTTTAGACATTTGATCTCCAGAACTGCAAAATAATAAATCTGTGTTGTTTTAAGCCACTACATTGTGGTAGTTTGTTACATAAGCAACAAGAAATTAATACAGAAGATGATCCTTATATGAATCAGTGTTACCTTATAATTTGCCAAATGATTATTCTTTAATTCTATAATACCTATTGGCATTCTTTGATACAACAGAGCCCTATCCCTTCATTTTTCTTAAATATCACTAGAAACTCATGAATTCTTTCATTTTTTAGATGAAGTCTCATTCTGTCACCTAGGCTGGAGTGCAGTGGCAGGATCATACTCACTGCAGCCTTGAACCCCTGTGCTCAAATGATCTTTCCACCTCAGTCTTCCAAAGTGCTGGTATTACAGACATGAGCCACCACACCCAGCCTAAACTCATGGATTTTTATTCATCCAATGTAGTATCAATTATAGTTATTATTCTTGTTGATGCCTAAATATGCCCCAGTTTTGCCAGCAGGAGTCCTTGTAATCTGTCTGTGTGACAGATTAAAGATGAACATGACTCTGTTGTTAGTCTTTGAGTGCGCCTGTGTTTTCCAATGTAACAATACATTTCAGGATCTTCTTGTCCATTTCCTGCCTCAGAGCTGGAATCAGCCATTTCTCCAAGGAGTCTTTTTTTTTTTTTAGGGCAATGAATTTGAAAACCAAGATTTGAGCATTTTGAGGTGTTTTCTCATTTTATGTCTGTAAGAGAATGTTTATACATGTTTGAGATTTTGGATCATTTACCTACAATAACTTTGGGAAAGCTAAATGTGGATTGTTTGCCTTTATTTCTGTCAACCTTATTTAAAATAATTCTTTCCCCATCATTCTCTATGCCCTAACCCTGATTTATTTTGGCTTATAGCACTTATCACGATCAGACATTGTAGGATGTGTTTGTTTATTTCTCCCATTGTCTTTGGAACTAAGGGAAGAACTTTACCTATCTTGTTCACTACTGAAACAATATCTCATACAAAGTGGAGCTCAGTAAATATTAGTTGACCAGATAAATAAGAGTGAGCCTCACTTCTGTTGAACTTCCTAGTTCACATGGCAGGAACTTTTTCCCTCTTGCTTTTGATTTGATACCCTAGCAAGCTGGATGTGATTTTTAAAATCATGTACAGTACCCCTCTCAAGGAGTATATGGTATTATTGGATGTTTGACCTCACTTTCATGGTCCTGTAACAAATGTCATTCTTTCTAAATTCCACACGATGGAGCTAACTGTATATGAAATCTAAATGCCAGGCTTGGCTGTAAGTTTGGTAGGATTTGAAGCCGCTAAGGAAGGGGAAGATTGCTTTGCTTATTGACAGATTTTTCTACATAGATGTGTTTTAGGAAATTGCTCCACAAAAATATTTTATGAATATAATTTGTTGATGTAAAAGTGGTTAATTGCATGGGTCAAATTGGAGGGAAATTTTACCCATATCCCTGCTGGAACCACAGATTATATCATTCAGTGCCTCTGTAATTATGCCCATCCTGGGAAGACTGTGTGGTGTATCAGTCAGGATAATGTAGATTATGCTGCATTAACAAACAGCTTCTCAATCTCAGTGGATTGAAACAAAACAAAACAAAAAGGTTTGTTTCTTGTTCACACTGTATGTTCAGTAAGAGACACCTGGGGACTCTGCTCAGTGCCAGCTCATCTTCTTCCCCGGACACAGGCTGATGGGAAGCCACTACCGGCTATGATAGCAAATGGAAAAGACAACTCTGAAGGGTGAACCTGGAAGTGATACAATTATTTCGCCAGAACATGGTCTCACTCAACCATAGGGACCCAGGAAGTACAAATCTGCCATGTTCCTGGAAGGCAGAGGGTAAGAAGTATTTGGTGAGATGCAATAATGATTACCACATGCAGAAAAAGCACACAGTATTACATCACAGAGAGCAAGAGAGAGACTTTCCAGGTGTTTTAGTTACACATTATTAACTGAGCATTATTGACTACTCTGCTATGGGGGTCTGGAGATGAGAATCACTCGTTCAGTGTAACAATGATTGCAGATGTCTAAACCAGTTTAAGTGAGAAAGGCTATAGAGCCCTTGAATCTATTATCTCCATTTGATGAGATCTGCTAAGGTGTGCTAACACACTCATTAGATTAATGGGGTCACCTAGGAGGAAGCAGTGGCTTACGCCTGTAATCCCAGCTACTCTGAAGGCTGAGGCAGGAGGATTGCTTGAGTGTGGGAGTTTGAGGTTAGCAGTAGTCTGGGCAACATAGTGAGACCTTGTTTCTAAAACAACAACAACAACAAAATTGGTCATGTCAATATTATTATAAATTGTTCATTATCTCAAAATAAATTTTAAGAAACTTACATAAGACCTTATAAGAGTACTTGATATTGGCCATTTTAATTTCACAATGTGGGCAGATTATGCAAATGATTGGCATACTGTTTAGGATTACTTCTATTAAATAATTGCACGAAACAAAAACTTTTAAATATTATGGCTTAAATAATATAGAAGTAGTTGTTTCCTCTTACACTAATAGAGATTCAGAGATATGATGCTTTGGGGCTTGTATGCCAACTCCACAGAGTCCTCAGAGATCTAGGCTCCTTCTAGTCACAACTATCTTCTTTAGGGCATGATATGTGTCCTTCTATTAAAAAATGGCTTGTAGAGCTCCAGCTCTCATATCCATATTCCATGGAGCAGAACGGAGGAAAGAAAAGAACAGGCAAGGGGTATATACATCAGCTGTCTTTTAAGATGCTTTCCCAGAAGGCACAAAAAACATTTCCACTTAATTTCATCAGCCAGGAATTAGTCATATGGTCACATGTAATTGGGAAGGTGAGGCTGAGAAATACAGTTGTTTAGCTGGGTACATTTTGTTGCCTCAAATAAAACTAGAGGTCCTAAAACTGAGGAGGAGGGGGAGAATGAATATTGGCTGTAGGCTTCTAGCAATTTGCCCTAATTGGGTTACTTGAGTCATGAAGCCACACAGACCCTGCCAAATAGCTGACAGACTTGCTTTCCCCAGCTTCACTGACAGACCATGGTGGCTTCTAACTGCGGTCTGGAAATAGCCCTAAATATTGCCTAGCTATTTTTTTTTTCTTTGAGATAGGGTCTCACTCTGTCACCGAGGCTGGAGTACAGTGGTGCAATCACAGCTCACCAAGGCTCAGGTGATCTCCCAGGCTCAGGTGATCCTCCCACCTCAGCCTCCTGAGTAGCTGGGACCACAGGCACACACCACCACACCTGGCTAATTGTTTGCATTTTGTTTTGTTTTGTTTTGTTTTGTAGAGATGGGATTTCACCATTTTGCCCAGGCTAATCTGTAACTCCTGGACTGAAGCAATCTGCCCACCTTGGCCTCCCAAAATGCTGGGATTACAGGTGTGAGCCAACATGCCTGGCCTTGCTAAGCTAATTCTTAAATAAAGTTTTTAATTTATTTTTAATTTTTGTGGGTACATAGCAGGTGAATATATGGATTACATGAGACATTTTGACACAGGCATGCAATGCATAATAATCACATCAGGGTAAATGAGGTATCAATCATCTCAAGCATTTATCCTTTGTGTTACAAATAATCCAATTATACTCTTTTAGTGTTTTCAAAATGTACAATTAAATTATTTTTTACTTTAGTCATTTTGTTGTGCTAGCAAATACTAGATCTTATTCATTCTTTCTAACTATTTTTTTTGTGCCCACCAACCATCCCCACTTTCCTATCACATCCCCACTTTCCTATCTCCGCCTTCATAGACTCTGGTAACCATCCTTCTACTCTCTATCTCCATGAGTTCAATTATTTTAATTTTTAGCTCCCACAAATAAGTGAGAACATGCAAAACTTACTTCTCTGTTCCTGGCTTATTTCACTTAACATAATGACCTCTAGTTCCATCCATCTTGTTACCAATGACAGGATCTCATTCTTTTTTATGGCTGAATAGTACTCCATTGTATATATGTACCATATTTTCTTTATCTGTTCATCTGCTGGTGGATACAGGTTGCTTCCAAATCTTGGCTATTGTGAATACTGCTGCAATAAATATGGAAGTGCAGATATCTCTTTGATATACTGATTTCCTTTCTTTTGGGTATATACCTATGGGTGGGATTGCTGGATCCTATGGTAGGATTTTTAGTTTTTTGAAAAACTTCCAAACTGTTCTCCATAGTGGTTGTACTAATATACAGTCCCACCAACAGTGTATAAGGCTTCTCTTTTCTCCACATCCTTGCTAGCATTTGTTATTGCCTGACTTTTGGATAAACGCCATTTTAACTGGGGTGAGATGGTATCTAATTGTAGTTTTGATTTGCATTTCTCTGATGATTAATGATGTTGAGCACCTTTTCATATGCCTGTTGGCCATTTGTGTGTCTTCTTTTGAGAAATGTCTATTCAGGTCTTTTGCCCATTTTTAATCAGATTATTAGTTGTTTTTTTTTTTCCTACAGAGTTGTTTGGGCTCCTTATATAATATATTCTGGTTATTAATTCCTTGTTAGATAGGTAGTTTGCAGACATTTTCTCCCATTCTGTGGGTTGTTCTTTGCTTTGTTGATTGTATCCTTTGCTGTGCAAAAGTTATTTAACTTGAAATGATCCCATTTGTCCATGTTCGCTTTGGTTGTCTGTGCTTGTGGGGTATTACATAAGAAATCATTGCCCAGACCAATATCCTGGAGAGCTTCCCCAATGTTTTATTGTAGTAGTTTCATAGTTTGAGGTCTTGGGTTTAAGTCTTTAGTTGATTTTGATTTGATTTTTGTATGTGGCGAGAGATAGGGGTCTGGTTTCACTCTTTTGCATATGGGTATCTCCTTTCCCAGCACCATTTATTGAAGAAATTATCATTTCTTCAATGTATGTTCATGGCACCTTTGTCAAAAAATGAGTTCACTGTAGATGTGTGGACGTACCTCTGGGTTCTCTATTCTGTTTCACTGCTCTATGTGTCTGTTCCCAGGTAATTTAAAACACTTAAATGAAGTAGAGCACCCAGAGAAAACTTTTTGATTTTAGAGCCATTGAAGGGTTGCTCCAAATGATAGGTCCAGATCTCTGACCCTCACATCGTGTTGTTTATACCACATACAGGTTCCTGTCTAGAGGACCCTGGATACAGTTTATCCCATCTTCAAAAGTAACCTCCTCCCCGCTTCCTTCCCTATTATAAACCTATCAGTTTATTGGACATTCTATCAAAATTTACTTGCTTAGTAAATTGCAACTCTGGCTCACTTTTATGTGAGATGTAGGCATGGTTATCCTGTGACTATTATTCTACTCTCTCACTAGTAATACCTTAGATGAGATGTAGGCAAAGAATCCTGTGGTACTTTTTACCTTCATGTAAAGAAATTCACCAAGACCAGTGCAAGAATTAGATGGTGATTTCCTTTTATGACTCATCCCCTAGCTTCTGACTTTTTAAGTGCAGAGTAGCTATGGACAAAGTTCATGGGTTTAAGAGAACACCCTGCCTGCCCTTCCCACCACCCCCATCCTGGCATTACTGGTTTTCAAAATGTGCATTGCAGTCTTACATCTGACTCAGGGCAGCTGAAATGCTTCAACAGTGCAAAATGAAACTGCTCTGTCTCCTTTCTTATGATACCACATCTGAATAATCCCCTATACTCCAGAGAAAAGAAAGACATAATGTGGTTTTATCTCAAACCAGAAGTAAGCAAATCAATAATTGACCATATTAACTAACTCAGTGCTGGGAAAGAGACTTCTTGTTATTACTCCTTAAAGCAAAACAGAAACAAAAAGTAAACAACTTTAAAACCAATGTAAAATTATACCACATTTTAAAAATCACATATTTTAGTTATAGTCAATTACTTTGAGACATTTTTTTTCCTGAGGGAATACACCAAGAAGTAGCCTCGTCCAAAGGAAGCCATTCTTTGAGGCCTTATCGGAATTTTATTTGACTCTCTCCCTCCCTCCCACTACTCTAATTTCCTATTCTTTCTGTTCCTCAGTCATATCAAAGTTGCCCTTCCCCTGACACTTTTGCAGGAACTGCTCCCTCTGCCAGCTGTGCTCTTTGCTCAGATCTTCAATGGCTGATCACCTTCTGACAGTCAGGTTATAGTTTAAATGCCACCTCCTCTAAGAAGACTTTCCTGACCATTCCATCCAAAGAAACCACATCCATTACTCTCTCCTGCCACCCTGTTTTATTTTTACTACAGCATTTATTATCATCTAATAGTTCATTTTTTATTTTTTATTGTCTGCACCTTCTCCTCAATTAGAGTTTCAATTTAGCACCTCCTTATGTCTGGCAAAATAGTCTCTACTTCACTGGTGTTCGGTTTTGGGCAGGCTTTCTCTGTCTTGGATTACTGACATTTGGGACCACACAAATCTTCACTGTGGGGGGGCTATGCTGTGCATTCTAGGATGTTTAACAATATCTCTGGCCTCTATTCATTAGATGCATTTTTGGTGGTGACAACCAAAATGTCTCCAGATACTGTCAAAGTTCCCTAGGAGACAAAATTGCATGTGGTTGAGAGGTACTGGTTTAGGCTGTTAGCTGCTGTGTAGCTGCTATGGTTGTCAGGAGACAACATTGTCTTAGAGCAGTAATAGCTATCATTTGTTGAATGCCTACAGGTATTGAGCACTGTTCTACAGGCTTAACATTTAGTATTTACTATTTAATAAAGTAATAGTAACTTTAGTAAAATAATAGTAAACATTTAGTCTTTACTATTATCCTCATTTTACAGATTGGGAA
This sequence comes from Pan paniscus, assembly GCF_029289425.2. Lineage (NCBI taxonomy): Eukaryota > Metazoa > Chordata > Mammalia > Primates > Hominidae > Pan > Pan paniscus. The sequence goes on from NC_073262.2 coordinate 102,597,735, forward strand.
ACTGAGGCACATGATTACTTGCTTAAGTTCACACCGTTAGTAAGTGGGGAAGTCCGGAATTCAAACCAGGCTCCAGAACTCTATGCTAACAGGAGTGGGCAGTGCTGTGGGATTCTCACTGCCGTGTCCCTGGTGGCAGAGACTGGACAGCAAATGGGCTCCCTACCCACTCAAACCCACACAGTTGTTTACTCAGAGTGACCATGGGCAAGTGACGACTTTCCTCTCTGAGCCTCAGTTACCTCTGTAAATAGTAGTAACAATAATAATAAATTCCATATAGAGTTGCTTTAGGAACTCAGTGCAATAGCCTAAGCGAAAATAGCAGGTTTCTGGCACATAGTAAGTTCTGAATTCATTTCCTCTCTCCTTCCTTTCCTCTTGGCTCCAAGCTCCAAGCACTGAAAGCAGATCCTAAAGACCTTGGTCAGACAGCGCATTGGGAAATCTAACCTTTCAGCAATCTGCGGAGCCGCCCTGCTGTTGACCAGAAGCAGGGAAAGCAGCCCCCTTAGCAATAGCCTGCCGGGTTAGCAATCTTGTTCTCCTGTGCTAATAACCAACAGCACAAGTCATCAGCACTTTCCCGTTAAGCCAAAAGGGGCTTTTAAATCTATGCTGATTAGATGCCCCTGGGCCTCGCTGACAAGTAGTCTTCCTTTCTCCATTTCTTGATGTGAGTCAGTGAATTAATTGCCTGACCTATTGTTTTCTAACGCGGCAAATTAAATGAATTTTCGGGTGAATAGCCCAAGCCTTTTGGCCTGCAGGGGGCGTCCTTTGCAAACATAAATCTGTTGGTGCTCAGGCTAGCTGGTAGAGCCCCATCAAAAATTGGATGCCTTTGAAAAGTTTGCTTAGAGCAGGGGTTCTAAATTTGGTGCGCACAAATCTCCATGGATAAAATTCTGTGAACTTGGATGGGAAAAACGCTATATGTTTATTTTCACTAAGCTCCAACTGAAATTTAGCATTTTCTTCAATTATGAATATAGGCAACAAATTACAGATATTTACAGATTCCACTACGGTTGTTGCAGATATCTTGAAATACCATTTACATCTCATGACTTCAAAATTACAGTAGCTATAGGACTACTGCTGGATCTTGTCATTTAATGTATTAATAAAAAAGCACATACAGAATTATATCACAAATTTGTTTTTGTTGTTGATATTTTAATAACTGTCTTTTGATATCATTGGTTTGCCTTGTAATCTTATGTATTTAGTTTTATTAAGTTTAAGACATTATTTTGAGAAGGAGCCCATGGATTTCCGCAGACTGGCAAAAGGGCTCATGGTACCAAAAAAAAAAAAAAAAAAAAAAAAAAATTAACACCTGGCTGAGAGGCCAATAGGATGGTTTCTGGAGAAAAGAAGTCAGTCTTAAAGGGAATCTTTGTGCTCAATAATTTTAGTCATGACTCAATTCTTGCCCTTCCATCTTTTCCAGTGACATAAACATGTCCCACACTTATATTAAAACTATTAACCCCTCGTAGACTTTGGCTTAGACAAAGACTTCACAACCAAGAGCCCAAAAGCAAATGTAACAAAAACAAAGATAAATGGAACTTAATTAAGCAAAAAGCCTTCCGCACAGCAAAATAAATAAACAGCAGAGTTCACAGACAACCCACAGAGTGGGAGAAAATACTCACAATCTATATATCTGACAAAGGACTAGTATCCAGAATCTACAAATAATTCAAACAAATCAGCAAGAAAAAAGCCAAACAATCCCATCAAAAAGTGGGATAAAGACATAAATAGACAATTCTCAAAAGAAGATACACAAATGGCCGACAAGCATATGGAAAAATGCTCAACATCACTAATTATCAGGGAAATGTAAATTGAAACTACAATGTGATACCACTTTACTCCTGCAAGAATGGCCATAATTAAAAAATAATAGATGTTAGCGTGGATGTGGTGAAAAGGGAACAGTTTTACACTGTTGGTGGGATTGTAAACTAGTACAACCACCATGGAAAACAGTGTGGAGATTCTGTAAAGAACTAAAAGTGGATCTACCGTTTAATTCAGCAATCCCACTACTAGGTATCTACCCAGAGGAAAATAAGTCATTATATAAAAAGATACTTGCACACACGTTTACAGCAGTACAATTTGCAATTGCAAAATATGGAACCAGCCCAAGTGCCCATCAATCAACGAGTACATAAAGACACTCTGGTATATACCAGAGTGTCTTTATGTACTCGTTGATATATATATATATGTACATATATATATACACACACACACACATATATATCGAGTAAATATCAACATATATATATGATGGAATACTACTCAGCCATAAAAAGGAATGAAATAATGGCATTTGCAGCAACCTGGATGGAATTGGAGACTAATATTCTAAGTGAAGTAACTCAGGAATGGAAAACCAAACATCGTTATGTTCTCACTCATATGTGGGAGCTAAGCTATGAGGACTCAAAGGCATAAGAATGATACCTTGGACTTTGGGGACTCTGGGGAAAGGATGAGGGATGTTGAAGAATAAAAGACTACACACTGGATACAGTGTACACTGCTGGGGTGATGGGTGCACCAAAAGCTCAGAAATCACCACTAAATAATTTATTCATGGAACCAAATACTCCCTGTTCCCCCTAAACCTACTGAAATCGAAAAATAAAAAATTTTCAAAAGCTATTAGCCATGATGCTTGGCAGTGTGCAATTTACAACATCAGGGTAGAATTTTGGTGTATTCAGAATTATGTTGACTGACTAAATTTTAGCACATCCAGGATGCCTGTCATCCTGGCCTTGGGAAGGAAAGGCCCAGCGTTTCCAGCTGCTTTTACAATTTTTGTTATGCTTGATTGACTTCCAGGGCTCGGGAATCTTCTGAAAGCCTAGGAGTTTCTGTGCAGGCTCAGCACTGAGATTCATTGCTTTTCAGCAAGAAGGTCTAGCATTCTGAGAGTGTTCCTTCTAGAATCTACTCTTCTCCCACTCCCTCAAGAAAAACTCTGAAATATCTACAGACAGAGAGGAAGAATTGGAAACTTACACATAGTTTCTTTCTGCATATTCCTATTTCTTTTCTCTTAGGGAAGTGGGACCACCCTATGGGGACAGGACCAGACTGTGCCAGACTGTGTCAGGGTGAGGTGTCCAGGTTTCCTGACCAACCCTGCTTGCTTATCCAGGCCTTGGCATCTGAGGGCACAGGAGCCGGGCAAGCCCAGGCAAGGACTGTCCCCTTAGCCCTTTCTTCCCCCCTTTCTCAGGCTCCTCCTTTCTCTCCGCTGGGTCTTTATGCTGCTCCCTCCTCATCTACTCCTCAGGCCTGCCTTTCCACTCCCAAATCCAACCTTTTCCTTCCATTCCCTGGAAAAACAATCATGATCCCTGCAGCAGCAATAATAACAAAACAAAAGCCACTCCCTTTATTTATTAAAAACCCTAATGTGCAGGTAATATGTGTGGCACTTCAACTGCACCTTCTCATTTAACCCCTTTAATCAGCTCTTGTGGGTTGATGGTGTCTGCCAAGATTCATGTTCACCTGGCAACTCAGAATTTGACCTTATTTGGGCCTTTGCAGAAGTAATTACTTAAGGATCAAGAAGAAATCACTGTGGAGTAGGGTGGGCCCTAAATCCAATGACTGGTGATGTTTTAAGAAGAGGATAGAGCACAGAGACACAGAGAGAAGACCATGTGAAGACAGAGGCAGAGATTGGCGTTAAGCACCCATAAGCCAAGGAGTGCCTGGAGCCTCCTTGTAACAGACAAAGAAGGATTCTTCCTTAGATCCTTTAGGGGGAACATGGCCATGCTGATACTTTGATTTCAGACTTCCGGCCTCCAGAACTATGAGAGAAAAAGTTCCTGTTGCTTTAGAACTTTTATTGTTTTACGTTTGTGGTACTTTGTTAAGACATCCATAAGAAACCAATAGCCATGCCTCCTAGATGCACTAAAATTTAGTCAGTCAACATAATTCTGAATACACTAAAATTTTATCCAGATGTTGTAAATTGCACACTGCCAAGCATCATGGCTAATAGTTTCATCAGCCAATAAGATGGGCATTATTGCCCCTGTTTGTTCAATGAAGAAACCCAGACAAAATGTGTAATACCTGCAAAGATTTGCATATCCAGTGAGGGCTGTGGGATTGTAACCCTGATCTAAGTAACCCCACCTCCTTCCAATCTCCCTTCAACAGTGCTGGATTCAATTAACTGTTGACTTTGTTGATTAAAGTAATTCATATTCAAGTTTGAGGGGGTATTGAATAATACCCTTGGTAGCTGTGTTGTAGAGGAGTGTAGAATTCTCTAAGACCTTCTGGCTTATCTGAAGAAGGGAAGGGTTGAAATAGGAGCAGCTCTCTCCGCCGTTTCTGCTTAACAACTCTTAGAGTAAATTAGCAGGAATCTGCATCATACCAGTCCCATTCCCTGGGAAGGTTTGCTCTCCTCCCTTCACTTTCATTCCTCTCCAGGCTAATTTAGGGGGTTCTACAGATGTTCAAAATGATGAATTAAGATCATTCTGAGGCAGGCTTCTTGTCATTGCCATAAGCCATCAATTTCCCAGCAGATTATATTAGGAACATTTTTATAAGCCCAAAATGGCATTATAAAAGTGTGGTAAAGTTATCTGTTGGTGGAGAACAGAGAGGACTTGCTTTTGCCCAGGAGGACTTTCTTCCCCCGCTGCATAGGAACATTTCGAAGAAAACAGGTGTCCATCCTTATAAAATCACTCCATTCCTGTGGCTCTTGCAGGTACTGCCATATTCCACATGCCCGTTCCCTCATGTGGTGTGTATGTCCTGGGGATGTTAAACACCTATGGACCTCAAATGGCATCAGCATGGTGCGTGGATGGCCTGTGACTTGCTATCATGAGTCTGTCAGGGATGCAATGATGTCAGCTCACTTGGCTGAGGGGCTGGCAGTTTAACAATGTCCCTATCCTTGGCTTGTCAGGAGTTATAAGCTTACACAGTGATAGGAAAGTTTTTATTTAAACAACAGAATTTCTAACACAAGATCAATTTTTGTCTTGGCAGTCCTGATACTGTCACTTTAGGTAAAAATCACAAGTTCAAATCCCAGCTCAGTTCTCACCAGGTGGGTGTCCTCAGGCAAGGTCTTCAGCTTCCCTGGGCTCTGGGCCTTTCCACTGTGACAATATTAACCCATTTCAAAGGCTGGTGTTAGACTGAAACTATTAAAGTCAAGCAGAAAATAAAAATGGGAAAAAGCAAAGCAATAAAAAGGGTGTGTTATCCCTCACCCCCACACTCCCGTTTAATATTAAGGGAGTCTGAATATACTCAGATGCAGCTATGACCAGAGAGCTACTTGCCAACAGCAAGAAACAGATTTTCCTAAATGATTTTTTTTAAAGCTGTTAATTCCCTTTTTTTATTTCCCATCTAATTCCTGGCAGGAGAATAGACAGCGGGGAATAAAAACCTCTGTTGAGTTGGCCATTTTAGTACTCATATACAAGACTGTTTTATCATCAATCCTCTGAGGTCAGGGGGTCTATAAAGACATAAAGGGAGTCTTTCTTTCTAGTTGTGTTTGAGCCAGGACACTTGGGCTCTTTCCTAGTGTCTAACAGAACCAGCTTTTTACTTCTGCTGGTCCAGCCTCCTTACTTGACAGCCAGAGAAATGGAGGCCAGAGGGTTTCATAGCCCTTCAGGCTTTGTTTCCCTCATCTGTAAAATGGGGATGATGGTTCCTACCTTAGAGGATTGTTCTATATTTTAAGGGAGTAGAGCCATACCTGGCATATGATAAGCCCAATGTAAGTGAGAGGCAGCAAAGCTTGATAATAAAGAGATAATCTCTATATCAGATGGTCGGGCCCACTTCCCGGACTGCCCCTTACTATTAGTGACCTTGGATGAGTTACTTAACAGTCCTGCTCCTTGTAGAGTTGTCACAAGGATTAAATTAGTTAACATACATAAAACACTTAGTGTCTGTCACATCGTTAAGTGCTATACTGGAATTAATTCTTACTATGGTTATTTTGAAATACATTATGTGGTTTATATAGAATTGTCCAGTTAATTAGTGGAGAGGGCCACAAATAGAATAAAAAAAAATTGGGGTCTTCTGTGTATTCTCTACCAAACCAACGTACCTAGTTATATACATAAGCGCCGGGTTCATTTCTAACTTCTTTAGGGCTACTTCTGACTCCTATGACTATGATAGAGCTGAATTGTTAATGTCATCCACCTAGATCGGTAGAGTTTGCAGCACAGCTTAATTGGGAGGTTCATCAATAAGCCACACACATGCCCGTGGGACTTAGAAGGAAGCTCAGCCATTTGTCTCCATTAGAGGGCGCCAAGGGGAGACAGCATGGTGGAAGGAAGAGAAAGAACCAGTTGCTTCCTGTTCCTGTTAGGGTTTCCCAGCCATAGCCCTTCACCCCAGCAAAGGCAGTTGATTCCAGTGCGCAGTTTTCCCAGCCTCTGCGGACACCCGCTTATCAAAGATCAGAATCTGTCCTCTGAGATCCTAACAAGCCCAACCTTCTCCCTTTGTTCCCCAGCCTGAAGTGGTGACTACTTTCTGCAGTTACTATTTCTGCTACATTTCAGTGGCCCCTTTTTTGCCTTATCAATTCTCTAATCTCTAGCTAAAAATTCTTTATATTGAATTCTAATTCTCACTGATAAAATAATCGAAGTGCTGTATTTCTTCTTACTGGTATACACATGAATATGCATTTATAAAAATAATACATAAATAGAGGCCAACAGAAAGTCCTCAATGATATCACCCCCTTTTCTTGCTGCACACTGAACGTGATCATGTAAGTTATGTCTCCTTTGAGTATCTGTCACTTAGTTACTCCACTCCCTAGAGGAAACCACAGCTATCAGCAGGTGTCTGTCCCTCTAGAACTTTAAAAAATACGTTTACATGGATATATATGTATATATACACACACACATATATACACACACACACACATATATATGGTAGAGTATGATCACATAATACAAACATAATGAAATAATTTAAAATAAATGTAACTATACTTTAGCACTTTAAAATATTTTTCTCTTTTCTAAGAAAACCGATTTCTTCCATTTTCACATCTTAGATTGGATCTCAGCTCTCTATTCTTGCTTCTTTTCACCACTCAAAAGGGCATGTTTTCCCTGCAATTCTTGTTTTTTTTCTCTCTCTCTCGATATAACTGATGCTAGGTACACAGTAGGTGCACAATAAATGGTAGCCACTATTATTATCACACCGATCCTCACTGCCTGGCTGTCTTTGAAAACCAAGACCTAGGATAATAAGGTGTAATGAACTAATAAGTAATAAGCATGCTTATTAATAAGTAATAAGATGCTTCTATGTCCTTTACTAACCAAGCCCTAACTCATTTTTGAGCCCCTTACCAAAAAGTGCATGAGAAGTATGAAGGGAAAACATACAAACAAATAAGATATTGTCCCTGCCCTTAAATTTCTTATAATCTGGGTGGGGGCCCCTCCCTGGCAGTTAAAAAGTGCCAAATGAATATGAAAGGTGTACATGCTGGAAGAGTTCACTTCCACCGGGGAGATCGGCAAAGATGTCACAGAGGAGATGGAATGTGAACTGAACCTTGAATGGTGGCTTGGACTTGAAATAATGGAAGAGAAAAGCCAGAAAGAGCATTAAGAAGTTGATCTATGGGATCTAGATTTTCCATCACAATGAAACAAGTTACTTTCTGCATCATAGATCAGAATTACGCAAAACCAGTATGAGGTGGACCCAAGAAGAGCAACATCTCTCTCTATAAAACTCAGAGGTGGATCTGTGAAGGAAAGCATCTGTTTCTCCAGTCTAAGATGGGACGATTCTATGCTGCCATGTCAAAGATGCTATAACATTTATTTTCTTCTTCCTTTAACCTTTCCACAGTTCTGACAATTATTCTGCTGTCCCTCTTTCCCATTCAGCACTGCTCAAGGCTCCTTTCCCCATGTCAACAACTCCAAGCTCTTCCTCAACAAACAAACAAAAAACATTAAAAACCTTTTTTCAATTCACCTGAATTTGCAGACCCTGATTTTATATTCAAAGTCAAGCAGCCCTGTTGCTTTATCATTTGTAATCCCTTCAGATTTTTTCTTAACATCTCAATGAAATTCTCTCATAAATCCCCTTCTTTGCTGACCAAGTGCTGTGCAGTTGCTGATTTTGCAAGATATGTGCTAATGTAAAGTATGTCTCCTTTGAGTCTCTTTATCACTTGGTTGCTCTCTGCTCCACCTTCTCCATATTTATGTCCTTATCAGAGCTGCACACAGTATTTCAAATGAGCTTCAGTGTTCTTCCTGCCAGGCCACAGTATTGACTGTAATACGATAGCCTATCTCAAAATTGGTTTGGGGGATTCTTTTTCTCATTGTGGTTAAAATAGCTTGCCTTGTAAATGCCAGAATATATTTTTGCAGATTAGATTTTTTATGAAAAATGGTGTCAAATGCTTTCCGGAAGGGTGTTTAAATTATTTGGATAGGCTGCTTCATCCATTAATGTTTTCTTTTGCAGTTTAACCTCACAGGTTTGCAGGACAGTTTCACCATTGAAAATTTGTGCTGATTTCTTTGTCATTAAACATAACTTTTTTTAAGGATTCTTACGTTCAAGCTGTGGCTTACGGCTTCAAAACACTTTCCCCCTGCTGTTGAAATCATGAGGTCCGTGGTCTCCCAGATCTTTTCTAAAAGTCTCTCTTAACAGAGAAGAAGCCTTCGCAGCATCTGTCTTCTTCAGCTGTTGCCACTGATAATTTCAAAGACATATTCACAAACCCTGCTCTGCATCAGACAGCTGTTATGTGGTTACCGAGTGTTTGTGTGAGAGTGTGTGGCTCTGTGTCTCCTTTCAAGTTTCCACTTGCATGTAAGATTGTCTGAGAAAGGTTTTGTGCTATTTCCCCAGTGCAGTGTGTTTCCTGTTTTCCTTGGGAGGGCTCTGTATTGTAATCATTTTCCCACTCCAAGATCCTTCTAGGCTGATTTCCTTAACTGTTTTGACTCCTTCACGGTGTCTAAATTTGCATGTTGGCAATACAATGTTGGAGTTTATTTCACATGGGCAGAGCACATTCCACTGCTGTCTCATCCCTATCATTTCTCTTCACTCCATTTATCTAAGCACTTGCCACATTCTTTTAAACCTAAGATCCGAAACCTCAGTTTGGGTTTTCTAGTGCTTGGATGGATGTCAAGATGATTTATAAAGCACTCTCATCCCAGTGCCATGGGCCAGTGACACCATCAGTTTAGCAACTCCTGAACTGCTTACCTAGAGCTGCCTATTGATTAAGGCTGCTACCAGATGCAGCTTGGTCCACATGCTCCAACCAGCAAGCCCTAGTTTACGAGCCAGTCATTTATGATGAGCATCATTTCAGTCATCATTGCGCGATGTGCTTTTGGCACTTTCTTGATTCACATGCATAGACTGCAGTCACCCATAATTAAATCCTGTCACAGTTGCATGAATTATTTTATCTAATCATATTTAATTCACCTCCTTCTTCTTTTGGAAATCTCTAGTGAGCTTCAGGCTTCATCCTGTAGATCTTTTGTCTATTTCTGAAGCTAAAGCTAGATTGATTACACATTCTGGCCTTTGAATACTTTGTGCTGGTCCTCATGCCAGGAATATAAAGCAACCTATTACCAATGTAGTTTTCTTTCTTTCTTTCTTTTGTGGCATCTAAGACTTTTCAGATCATACGATCCATCTGAACATGGACCAGTGGTTCTCAACTGGGACTATTTTGCCCCCAGGGGAAATGTGGCAATTTCTGGAGACATTTTTGGTTGTTTACAGCTGGGGGAGGAGTGCTACTGGCATTTAGTAGGAAGAGGCCAGAGATGCTGTTAAACATTCTACAATGCACATGACTGTCTCTCACAACCAAAAAAAATTCAGCCCAAAATTTCAGTAGTGCCAAAGTTGAGAACTCCTTGTACTCCACCAAATGATTCTAGATGTACTTAAATGTGGTAAGAATACATCTATATCCTCAGATCCCTGATATCTCTTCTCTGGGTCCAGGGCATGATCAAAGATTATCTTTTGAGAACACAGCTATATTTTCAACTCTCTTTCCTTAGGATTATGCATCTGAATGGCTGAGTTTGCATGTGCAGAGCCCAAATTTGCTATTAATCCTTGCTACCTTCTTAATTTACTTATACCTACTTCTTTCGACCAGAAAACAAAGAGTCTAGCCAGACAGTGTATATTTAACTCATTTATTCATTTATTTTGTGAATGTTTGTTAACAACAGGCATTAAGTTAGGTGCTGGGGACTGCTAGGTGCTTCCATTTATACTCCATTCTCGATAAGTTAAGCAAGCTGGCATGGGTCAGAGCTCTCTCTAAAGCATCAATTCATCGGTATTCAGAGACCAAGTTTTTTTGGCCTGAAAGGTCTAGAACATATCAACTTGTACTTAGAGCAAAAGAGAATCTTGGAGTCTGAGAGTGTACTTTGCTCTGAGCCCTGGCGAGTCAGCTATTATGGCCCTTGGGTAATCTAAACATGACTTTCCCAAATGCTTTTATCTAGAGAGAGTGGTTTCAATCTCTTTCACCAGAGTAGCACAGTCCTTTTATTATTGTCTTTATTGTTTCTAAGATGTGTGAGGTTTTCTAGGTGCTCAAAGTTGTTCTTTGGAAATCAAGTCAGACCATTCTTATTGGTGTTCCACACGTTAAATCCAAACAAAAATGTTCTTACCTTCTGTGGCTGATCGTAACTGGAACATGTGTTGATGTCTTTAAATCCTTTCCCCTGATCATCCTACTAGGCTTTTTACTTGGTCTACCTGAGTCAAGGTGTAACAGGTCTCAGCATGAAGGGGTGAGGGTGGGGAGGCTGGCAGACCCAATCAAGAATTTTTACTCAGACTCTGAAGGTATGACTGACTGAGAATTGGGTTCACTAGGTTCTGGCCTATACAGGAGCTTTTTTGGAAAACAACCAAAATTACACACACACATAAACACACACATACACACAGACACACATAAACACACACAGACACACACACACACACACAGTCGTGTGCTGCATAATGACCTTTCAGTCATTTCAGATGGACCACAGATATGATGGCGGTCCATAGGATTCTAATACTGTCTTAACATACCTTTCCTGTTTAGATAGGTTTAGATACACAAATACTCACCATTGTGCTATAACTGCCTACAGTATTCAGTACAGTAACATGCTGTACAGGTGTGTGGCTTAAGAGCAATAGGCTGTTGTCCCATATAGCCCAGGTGTGTAGTAGGCTATATCATCTAGGTTTGTATAAGTACACTCTATCATGTCCACATGATGACAAAATCACCTACCAACACATTCCTCAGATACTATCCCCAACATTAAGCAACACATAATTGTGCATCTCTGTGTGTGTATGTGTGTGTGACTTGTAACGTAGGAACATATAGCAACATATAGCAATAAATATACTTCCCTCACTTGGGGCATAAAATGTGTTGGTAAAGTGGAGTTTTAAAAAGTGCTCTTTAAAATCACAACAGCCTGAAGCTGCTCTGTTTCTAAGGGACTGGACTATTTCTCTAGGAGTAGATTGCCTTCTATTATTCGAAAGGCAAATATTCCTTTTCTTCTCTTATTCCCTGTTCCCATCTCATCACCCTCTCTCATTTGAAAGAACAGGAACATAGAACTAAACTGCTCTCCAAAAGAAATGATGAAGAGCAAGTGAGAAGGAGAAGAGGGGCTGAGAAATGTCACCAGCAAAAAGTCACCAGAGGGAGGGCAGTGGGGGTGGTAACTAAAGGAATTTTTTTTTTTTTTTTTTGAGACAGGGTCTCACACTGTCACCCAGGCTGGAGTGCAGTGTTGTGATCATAGCTCACTGCAGCCTCAAACTCCTGGGCTCCAGAGATCCTCCTGCTTCAGCCTCCCAAGTAGCTGGGACCACAGGTGCATGACACCATGCCCACTTCATTTCTTAAAAAATTGTTTGTAGAGATGGGGTCTCACTTTGTTGCCCAGGCTGGTTTCAAATTCCAGCCTCAAGTGATCCCCCTGCCTTGGCCTCCCAAAGTGTTGGGATTACAGGTGTGAGCCACTGAGCCCAGCCCAAAAGGACTGTTAAGATATTTAATATTAAAATTTAAAGTTGTTTATTTCCTAGTGTTGTGGTATAGACACTATGGCCCCTGGCTGCCTCTTTGTCCCCAGCAATGCTCCAACACTTGAAGAAAGACTGGTCTATACTCAAATGTCTGATCGGTGATATCTGGGGCCAATAAAAAAGAGAAAGACTCATCTGGGTCATGTTGGAGCAGAAAGCTAAGAACAGCTGCATGAGATGAGATGAGATGTGAATGAGATTGAAAATTTACAGGGGCAGCAAATTAAAACCACAAGTGCTCATGAGAGTTTAAGACACCAGGCATTCACAAACATCCTGAGGAGGGTATTGCACTTTTGCAGGAAAGGGAGTTCTTCTCAACTATATGTAAATAGCAAAGAACGGGTACCTCTGCTGATCATCTGAGTTGCTTAACATTCAAATGACTGTGAAAGTAGGCCCAGACATCTCAAGAATCCACATGCTACTTCATATGTGGAGAACATTTGAGCCATTCATTCATTATTCAATAAGTATAGAGCCACTTCTACATACCAGATCTAGCAAGATATGATGGCAAACAAGACGGCCACAGTCCCTGACTTCATGGAGTTTACATTAGTGAGGGGGGAGTAGGGAGAAAAATGGGGAGAGATGATAAACATTTAAATACATAAATGGTCAGAATAATGATAGATTTTATGCAATATTAAAAATGGGGTGATGTAATAAAAAATACCAAAGTGGGTCATTTTAGGTAGAGTAGTCACTGAGGTCTCTTGAGGAAGTGACTCTTAAGGCCTAAAGACTTAGAAAGAATCCTCCACACAGCAAGCAAAGGGAAAAACACTCCGGGCAGAAGCCGTAGCAGGCACAAAGGCCCTGAGGCAGAAAGAGACTGGAAAATCTCTGGAATCCATGGAAGGCCAATGACTAAAGACTAAAACTTCACGAGAAGGTTGGGAAGGGTCATGAGATGAGGTTTAAGGGTTAGACCATGGCCAGTAAAGGCTCTGAAGGCCAAGAAATGAAGTTTGGATGTCCTTTTAAGCCCAATGGGAAGACTAAAGAATTTTAAGCAAACCAATGACATCATCTGGTCCAAAGAATTCCCTGGATTGTCAGTATGGAGATGGTTGGAGGTCTTGACTAGAACAGTTTCAGCAGAGCAAAGGGAATGGAAACTGGATTGGATTGTGCTGTGGAGTGAACAGGAGTGAGAAGGTGGAGACAGTGTGCTCACAATCCTTCTAAGAGGTTTTGATAAATGGGAGAGCGGTTGGAGGGTAATGTGGGGTCAGGAGAGGGTCTTTATTTTTGTTTTGGTGTTTTCCTAAATGGGAAATAATACAGTATGTTTACCTATGATGTCAGGAGTGATTCAGTCCAGAGGGAAGCAATGAAAAAGGAGAAGGTATAACTAGGGAGACAGCATGAAGGACTGAGACTTGAGCCCAAGCAGAGTTGCCTTTGGGGGCACCTCCTGCTCCGGTGGGAGGAAGAAGAAGATAGGCAGATGTAGGTCTTACCACATTTGTCTTACTGAGGAAGCAAGATTTCTTTCCGCCACTGCAAGGCTTCCAATGTTAACTGAACTCGGCGCAGCCAGGCTGCTCTGTGCCTGCTGATGTGATTGGCCAAGAGACTGATGAGAAGGGAATGAGAGGGTTTCAGCTGTAAACAGAAGCCACAGCCAAGAAGGAAAGTTCGGGTCTCTCCATTTAATTCCCCCATCCTGTTCTGATCCAGGAGAAGATTTTGGTCATTTTCAATTCAGTAGTTTAGACTTTCATGGAGTGGTCCAGAGGGCCCTCAGGCTCAGAGGACAATGAGGCTTGAGGACAGCATGTATCTACAACTGTGGATAGACTGACACCCTGGACTGGCCAAGCCCAGGTCGTCTGGGCTGAGGTAGCATTTAGCTAGCAAGCAATTTTTTGTGGTAAGAGAAATTAAAGACTTCCTCCATAAGTCTCTCTGTGGAAGGGGGAAATTGACGAGGGTCAGGCAGCTGTTAAAGGACATCCTGTAACTGCTGAGAACAGAATTGGATAAGGGTAGGGTTCTACCAGAGAGTCAGGAACAGCAAGAGAAGGGAAAGTAGAGAAGGGGACTGGGGGTGGGCAAGGATTCTTAGATATAAGGTTTTAATGGCACGTCCTACTTGTGATTCAGTGTTCCCAGCAGAGGAGATGGAAGGAAATTATAGCTTGTGTGCCTGAAGGGCTGGAACTGAACTAGGATTTTATGCATATGATATTACTTAAGCCTCACAGAAATCCTGTGAGGTAGTTTTCTCCCCCTTTAATTTTACAGGTAGGCAAATGGAGGCTCAGAAAGTTAATGTGCTTAAAACTACATAACTAGTAAATAGCAGATGCAGAATTTTAGCCTGGATCTGCCTGACTCCAAATCCCATGGATTGGCCAGAATGGTGTTTTCCCTTCCTGGGCCTCCGGTGAGTGGTAACAGGTCAAAAAACAGATCAACTAGAAAGTTCTTCTGGTAAAATAGTGGGTGAGGCAAGTTAGTGCTAGGATTTGGCTGGAGTGATGGCTTTGCTGCCTCTTCAAGGAATTCATAATGCCATCTTTTCTTCCCTAGACTGTTGTGTGACAGCATTCCAAAGACTTTCCTCAATGGACTCCACAGAAGTCCTTGAGTTTGAGGGGCTTCAGGAAGGAAGAGAACAGAATCTCAAATGGAAGACTCCTCTATGAAAAACAGACCCCTTTCTCTTTATTTGTCTGCTTTCCCCCATCATTTCAACATCCTCTCCCTCCGCAACTTTGCCATATTGGGCTGAGAGGCTTTAAAACCACACTTCCACCCAGCTGGGCTGGGTTAAAGCCCTCACAGGAGCCACTGAGCCAAACCAAACTTCATGTGCATTACCCATGCAGAGCACATCCTCCAGTGTTTACATGTTGAATAGTTTATGATTTGCTCTACATCTGATCAGGCAGAGTCAACTACCAAAACTGCTGATCCGTGGAACTTCACAGCCTTTCCGGGCATAATAATGGCTACAGCTACAGCTTATTCAAAGAGAGAAATAGCCTTTGATGAGCTGTGCAAGGACAAATTAAGACGTGACTCTCACCCAGCATCTAGATAGTAGCCTGCTGTTCCAGGCTTTACCCAAAAAGAAATGGGACTAAGGGAGCTGGGAGGCTTCGACCACACCCTCCTAATAGCAGTGGAAGGACCAGGACCTAAAGATGACCATACCACCAAGGATTTCAGAGCATCAGAAGCGAAACAGCATGTTGCTAAGGCAATTCTTTCTGTCATCTCTGCTCTTCCAACCTGTGGCAAAACCAGATAATTGTCCCTAAGTTCCCATTATCTACTTCTTTAGTAATAGAAACCCTAATTTTTAGCTAGGAATGTCCGGGGTGGGGGGTGGATTCTCGTTGGCTGAAATAAACTCTGTATTTCCCAGCCTCTTCCAGTTGGATGTGGTCATGTATCTAAGTTCTAGACAATGAGATGAAAATAGAACTGCCATGTAAAATTTCTGAGAAATGGCCTTAAGAGGTATTAAATCAAGGTTAGCCTAAGGGTACCTCCTTACATATTTTAAGTTCAGCCTAAAAGTTTCTCTGTACATCGTGAACTGTACTCTAAATGAAGTTGTAAACAGAATGTAACCTACTCTTGTGCCAATCACCAAGTTTTGGCCAATCAAAGGTGGTCAGCTGTTCAAACCATGTTCAAATAAGGCAAACTCTGAGCTGTAACCAATCTGGCTGTTTCTGTACTTCTGTTTTCTGTAAATCACTTTCCTTTTTCTGTCCATAAATCTTCTCCACCATGTGGCTGCACTGCACTGGAGTCTCTGAGCCTACTCTGGCTCAGGAGTCTGCCCAATTCAGGAACTGTTCTTTGCTCAATTAAATTCTTTTAAATTTCATTTGGCTAAAGTTTTTCTTTTAACAAGGGAGAGGTGTATATTTCACTGTTCTTTCCCACTGACTGGAATGTGGAAGTGATGACTGGAGCTTCAGCAACTACCTTGAACAGTGAGGTGGAAATTATTATTCAGAATAGATGGAAAATACTATTCAGATACAGGGAGCCTGGATCCTTAGAGATTGTAGCATCATGATTGCAGCCTGAACTGCCACTATAAGCCATTTATATCTTTTGGCACTCACTGTCAACTCTAATCTATCTTATATACAACCTCTACCTTAGGCACCTCCACATGTCCCTAATGACCCCTGGAAAGCCACATGTCTCACTAAAACATCCTTACCAAGACAGGGAGAGGCAACAACCTTTGCATTGTGAGGAGCAGTGATTTCGGGCACTGAGAAGCTGTGCTGCCTTTAAACAACTCTATTCCATCATCAGCTGGTGTGGGAAAGCCCACGCAATCCCATTTCTCCAGCTCAGTGATGTTCAGGTTTCTACTGTGCGTAGTTCTTTGGTCAAACTTTACATGGACATTTCCAAAGGCCTGCAGGACATCTCCACACAGGTTTCTCACCAGCTCCTCCAACTTGACTTATCTAAACCCAAATTTCTTCATTCTCTCTCTCAGAACAGCCCTTAGGCCAGGGAAAGAGGAGCTCCTGCCATAGGCCTGAAGCTTGAGGGAGCATCCCCACCCCAAAGCCCACATCCTCCTTTTGAGACCATATTCCAGGTACCCAAGACCCCAGAATTCCCTGTCCTGATAGTCTCAGGCCCACTTCTAGGGCTGGTCACTCTGAGGACAGGGTGGGCCAGGAGCAGCTCTCTTCAGGGAATGTGGGTGGAGTTTGGCTGTGAAGGCTGGGAAGTGCACACTTGTCCTTGCAAGGCCCCTCACCATGTGGGGCAAATCCAGGTCAGAAAGAAAAGGAAGTTGTGCAGCAGGGTGGGGCCAAAGACTGGGGGCTGGTTCTCACTGTCTCTATGTTCTGGCGTAAAACTCTGAGGAGTCCCAGAAATTAAAATTTCCATCTGGACCTCAAGGACACTGTGAAGGTATATTTGTCAAAGTAGGAGAATAGGACATGTTTTATTTAACAGTTGGTTGGCTTAATGTATAACTTAAAAATATTTAGACATATGGTATGTGGGCCTCTGTTTGTACTTCTACCGAGGGCCAGGGTGTCTATGTGACACTTCCTGGGACAAAAGGGCCTGTTTGCCCCATGGAGGGTATCAGGAATGCCAGCTGAGCTTGGGATGGGAGACGACTAGCCGGGTACTCAGAGAGAGACAGTGCTGGAGCACAGGCCAAAAGGAAGTCAGGAAAGAGCTTCTGCTAGAAGTGAAGAGTGGAAAGAGCAAACCAGGTGAGACAACTAGGGTGGAAAGAGAGTGGAGCAGGAGATGCCAGATGCAGAAATTCCAGGCTGGAGGCATGGGATGAAGAAGAGCCTCTGGTCACAGAACCTGAAGCCAGGAATCAGCAAGGCTGGAAATAGGGCAGATACCAGAAGTACAGGATCCTGCTTAAGCCACACCCTTGTTCCCTATTGTTCTGTGTTTGCATCTTGTCAAACTCAATCTGTATGTCTCAACAGCTGTCCAATGCCCATAGGGTGAAGGGGAGGAATAACCGCAGCATTCCATGGTCCCCCTGCTAGTGGGTAGGTGGTAGCGGTGGGATCCAGGCAGCAGTTTTATCATAGGCAGGTAATGACACTATGCATCAAGATCATCTTCTTGATTTAGCATCCTGGGGAAAGGAGATGGGAAGAACTTGGAAGAGTATCAGAGCCTGCCCCAGTCAAAGACACTAAGGATCAGGAAAGGGTTCCAGCCCAGGAAATCAACCGAAGCAGAATATCAGTTGTGTGGGCCTTGCCAAGGTAGCAGGGAGAGGGAGAAGGCCAAGGATAAATGTCAGATATAGAGCAATGCCAGTTCTAAGTAGAACTATGGCCATAGCAATTTCTCATCATCCGTGTCTATTTTTGCTGGTGTAATGGTTAGATGATTGGATGGTACTCATGCCATGCTGGTTAAAAATATCTTTTAATGTCACCCTTGGTTGCCAGCCCATTCTCTTCTCGGGTCATGGCTTGCTTTTGAAGTTGGACAGAGAGGAGTAGTGGACCTGAAAACTAGAGGCCTCAGGATTTCCAGTAATAGCTGAGGAATCTGCAGGACCAAGGGAACCTGGCCACTGGACGCCTCCCCTTCCAGACCATGCCTCAGTAGCCAAGACCCCGGAAGTCTCTGCCCAAATGTCCTGAGCCAATTTTCAGGGCTTGCATGAGCCTCTGCACAGGTCTGTCCTTCTGAGTGTGGACAGGCTCCCCCAATGTACTCCTCAATCTGATCGGTGGCCAAAACGACAGACACTTGTGGGGAGTGTGGATGGAGCTTGGACATGGAGACAGGGGTGTCCACACGTGAGATCTTGAGGCCCTCATACTGTGGGATGGAAAAGAAAGGCCCACCATATCCTGGAAAGGGACTCTGAGAAGTCTGAGGAGTTCTAAATTCAAAACTAGCCTTCAAGGTCAGCGTGAAGTGTATTTGTCAAGATATGAGGATATAATATATTTTATTTAAGTGCTCTGTTAGATTCCTTGATCCTTTTAAATATTTAGGTATCAGGCATATGGATTTTCATTTGTCCTCTGGCTCCCACAAATGTTAGGGTGTGTATGCAAGAAGCACAGGGATCGTTCTGGCAGAGGTGCATTTTGCAGACATAGCAATGGGGATTTCAGTCCTGATCTAATGAGTCAATGCCACGCATGCCAGAAAGGCCTTCCACAGCATGGTCAGAGGCCAGACACCAGGAGGGTCCAGGCCTCTTTTTAACAGTCAGCACCAAGGACTGGAGGGCTTTGCATTGACAGCATTTCAGACTGGGTTCTCTTCTCTCCAGTAAGCACTGCCACTATGACTTTCCTCCTACAGTACTGTGTATAGGTGAAATAGTATCATTAAAAATATTTAAAAGCAAGGTCTCTGTGGGCCAGTCAGCACCTGATGCTGCCATGTGCAAACAAAGGATTTACTTTATGTATTCATCACATCTGCCCTGTGAGGGTGGGCAGGGAAGGCTTCATCATTTCCATTAGCAGATGAGAAAACCAAGGCTTAGTGAGGTTAAATAACTCCAAGATCTCCCAGTAAAGAGAAGGAAGGATCTAAACAAGAAGCTAGGCCTTTTAACTCCGAGTTTAGTACCCTTTCCACTCCACATAGTCCCAATTTAACTCAGAACCAGAAATGCTATAAGAAATCTCCAGCATTTCTTTCCTGAAAGAGTTTATGAACTGCGTTTGGTCAAAGGTTAGCATGTCTATTTATGAAGCTTCTTTAGTTCTGGTTGGTTAATGACATTTAATCGCACGTTCCTTGCAGTGGGCCAGGATAATGGAGAGAGATGCACAGGGGTCAACTAACAACATGCAATTTGATAAAATTCCAAGGCTTTTATGGAGCACAACTGATCCATTATATAAGATTTCATAAGCCAAAGGTAAAATTAAAGTGAGAAAAACTGCCTAAAAATGTCAGGTAGGTGTAGTGGACCATGCAGTTACTTTTTTCTCAGGCAGTTTCAGAAACTGATAACTTAGCAAGATTGGAAACTTTATGTGCAAATGTTGGATGTATAAAATAAGTCAGTAATCAGAGTCGCCAGTGTTCCTTCTCATAAGCTGGTATCTTTGATATCTCCAGTGAGTCAGATAATGAAGTCTTTGTAGGACTCACCAGGAACTTCCCTCTGACTCTTCATGGTGCTGAGGTTGCTATCCCTAAAGTGCTGTAGAGTTACGGTAGCAGTTAATTTATACTGTGTAACAAACCAATCCCCAAAATGTACTGATTAAAATAATCATTGATTGGCTCATGATTCTGTAAGTTGGCCCTTTGGGCTGTACTCATATGGGCAGTTCTGCTGGTCTGACCCAGGCTTACTCATGTGGTTGCAATCCACTTGAGGGCAGGATGGGTGGCCGTGGCCTGCTTCCACATCTTCTTTTCTTCTAAGAGGCTAGTTCAAGCTTGCTTGCATAGTTTCCAAGCAGCAATTCTGAATCCCAATGTGCACGTGTTTCAAATGTCTCTTTGCATCACATTTGCTAATGTCCCATTGACAAATGCAGGTCACAGGACCAAATGGCAATGGGAGGAAATTCAAAGAAATTGTGGCTTTTCTTTTCTTTTTTTTTCCCCCCTTGCAAATCTACTGCAGTCTTTTCAGGTCCATCAAAAATCTCATCTTATTATGGCAGCAGACTTGATGGCCATGATTTCATTCTCCAAATCAGGTCCAACTGCAGATGAGGTTTCACTCTTCAAGTGCAACTCCTCTTGATCTGGAAACCTATAAACTAAAAAGACAAGTTATCGCCATCCCCTCTCCCCACTTATAAATACCTTCCTTCAATGTGATACAGGGAAAGGATGAGCCAAACCAACACTCTCATTTATAGAGAGGAGGCAAAGAGAAGTCACTGGGTCATGGCAATTCTGAAATTTAACTAGGCACATGTTGCCAAGACCCCCTTGCCTGGAGGCAGCAAATGTTCTTGATTAGGATATGGTTCTACTGCCTGGGAGTAGTTCACAGTCCATTGTCTTATATGAGTTCCTGTGACAAAATATAAGATACATTAGAAAAGGGCTTAACACTTAGATAATACATAAGTCACAGATAGTTAATATTAAATGCTTATTCTGCAGACACATAGTATTCTAGAAGGTTACAGGTATAGGGCAGATTAGGATTTGAAACCATGTTTGTAATCTCTCCAGTGGATGAGGCAACCTAAAATGTGTGAACACTTTCCATCCTGAGCTTTTGATTACAACCTGGTAGGTTTGGCCTGTATAGTTTGGTGCATGACTTTGGTTTTCAACAATATAGTATCTTCATACTGCAAAAAGGGCTAATTAAATGATCCTTATATTTTCAGTTGTAGTAAGATGCCCTAATACAGTGGCTGTCAGGGATACACCTTCCCTTAAGGGCCACTTGGAAATATGGGGGAGACATTTTGATTTTCACAGTGTTTGAGGGCTGTAATTGCCATTAGTTAGGTAAGTGTCAAGGATTCTCTATGTACCGCAATGTGCTGGATGATCTTGCACAGTGAATAATTGATGCATGATTGCCATGACTTTTAGATGTCCCAGAAGACAGCAATGTAGGTGAAAAACCTGTTTGCAATTATCTAAGCTTAAAGCCTAACTCGATTTTTATATAAACACAGACTATCTTGGGTACAGTTTAAATATATACTGAATTTTCCATGAGTGCAACTACCATGTGAGTGGAGGGAAGATTATACTTTGCTTTGTTGGGAACTTAACCAAGTGTTGTTAGCCACTTCAGAAAATTGTATCACTGGCAACGATATTGCTTGGGGCACTTGAGCTGCCAACACTGCACCTCTGTCTGTTGGCATTTTTAGCTGTTGCAATCATAGTAACTCTACATAGAGGCACAAACATCTGACTTCTTCATTCTGTCTTCTAATGAAGCCATGTCTGAGCTTCTCCATATTGATATGTTATTTTATTATACATTATGTTCCTTTTATTTCTTATTTAAATTACAGTTATGGCATTATATTGATTTTTAAAACATTATGTTTGAAGGTAAGATATATCATCTGTGATTTTAATCTCAAGTTAATAAAGAAGGTATTGTACAATATGTGCTCTAAAAGGGGACATTAGGTCTGATAGGGTTTAGAAGCACTGCCCTAATACAAGCTTATCAGGATAGAATTTTTTCAGAGGCCAGAGGAGTGCAGGTTAAACATGAGCAAGACTAAACCATTACATGAACTCATGCCCAGGGTCATTGGTAAAAGAAAGATGGATTCGATATTGGAAAATAGATTCTGTATCTTATATGCTTAAAAACCAGATGAGACTGACAGGTTTTGACAGCACACTAATAAAGAATGTGATTTTCTTTTTCATGACTTTAGAAAAACATTTGCTTATTAGCTTTTATTTTGACATGTGCTAGAATTTATCTACGTATTTATGACTTCCTCAGATTATTCCAGTCAATGGCCTTGGGTTCCGAACATATGGAAACACTGTCCTATGCTCAGTGCCTCACGCTCCAGCTCTGGGCTTAGGCTTGGTTGGGAGGGTTGAATGGTGGTCTTGTCCCAGATGCCGATTCTCAACCTCTTGCTTCCAACCAGAAGAAGCTGCAATTCCCAGATGGCCTCTCCCAGCATTCGGACAGATGGCCCAGAAAAGGTAACTCTGGCTCTGAAACTGGCTTTCCTCCAGTCCCAGCCAACATCTTGTTTCCTTGGTTTGACCCACAGTTTGGCCATATCAACTCTACTGAGGCTTGCCTTTACCAAACTATAGCCTCCTGGGCATGTTGGTGTCACCTACTCCAAAAAGGGCGACTTGAATAAATCCTCAAAGGAGACTGATGGTCAGTGATATCCCTCTTTTAGACAGAAAGTAGGAATTTGCTTATTATTTAGTCCCAGAATAATTTGTTTATCTCAGTTTGTGGAAATGAACCTTAAACAATCTGGATTTCCAAACACTTCCCTAGAATGAAGAGTTCAATCATGATGGATGGCAACTTTTTCCTCACAACAAAAAGAAGCTGGTCAATCTGCTCACCCAGCTCCTTTTCATCAGTGTGTCTCCAATGGGAACATTTCACTCGCCTCTACTTCCATACTCACCCAGGCCTAGCAAGCTGTTAATCTTTTGTAGACAGTAAATCAGCTATTTTACTTTTTTGACACCTTCCTTTTCCACCACTGCAGCACTGATACAGGCCATAAACTAACCGGTTGGCATTTTAAAAGAGCCCTTCTTTCTTCCACCCTAAATTATGTCTTTTGGTAGATGGATGTATCTTACTTGATTATGGAAGTTTTCTTTTTCAAAACTTGGTCAGGCATGCTCAGTATGTCTATTGTAACCCATTGTTAGCCCAGCACTCTCTCTACCACTTCAAGATGAGCCAAATGATGTTTTCAAAGCCAAGGGAATATTTAGACTTAAAAACATGCCTTTCTCTTGGGATGAAGAGACAATACTCCTAACCATTGTTGGAAGTATTATGGCAAAGTATTAAAGAAATGCTTCGAGGTATGGTTCTATTCAAAGCAATATACAAAGAGGGGTTCCTGAGCTTAAATGCCTGTTGGTGTCACTTTGCTTGAAGGGGACCTGCCCCAGACAGGCAAAGGAGAGATCCTCAGCAGCCATATCTTACTGAGGGGGTTTCACCTCTGTCACTAGCCGATTGACACAGCGGTGAACACCTGTTCTGAGCTGAGCAAATCAGATTCTCTCTGGAATCTCCAGTTTGGAATTTTGAACCAAGACTCACAAAGATGGGATTACTCGGAGCTGAAGCACATCAAAGGCAGCACTCTAGAGAGAAAGTCCACGGATTCCTGCTGCTGAGGTTTCAGCCAGCAGACTTGGCTGTTCCCCTCATCCCCAGATTTGGGAGCTGCCTCTGCATCCTTTCAATAAGTTACCTTTTTAACTTAACTTAGCCAGACTGTTTCTAACACTTGGAACCAAAAGAATGTTAACTAACATGCAGACAATGGCAGAGAATACCAATGTAGCAAAATGTCTGCCACGCTTAATGATAAGGGAATGAAGACAGACACTCAGTATAGAATGGGGCAGTGTTTTCATCATGGGCATCTTGGTGACCTTGGTTTTCAAATTAAAAAGTAGGCAACATGATCTGATAGACATGAGTATGCTTATGGAGGAAATAACATATTTGAAAGAAGTGTCTAGAAATACATAAGATGTTTGGTTACTCTCTATGTAAGTGTATGTACAGGACAGAAAATCACAATAGGGCATAGAGAGGAGAGGAATGATAGAGGACTCAACAAGCCACTCTAAAACAAAATCAAAATGAAACAAAAGCCCACTTTGCTTCACCCTGAAATGGCTCTGCCTTCTGGTAACCCCAAATTCAACTTTCTCTCAGGAGGAAAGCAGGAACAGCATATTAATGAGGTTTCAACTTTACATTCTTATGATCAGTGAGAACAGCCTAATATTCTCTTGATCACACTGAGTCACCTTCCTGTGCTATTTGTTTGTTTTAAATGCAGCAAAAGCTGCTTTGTCTACAGTTCTGGAGGTCACTGGCTCCTGGGGAGAGAGGACAGGAAAATTGAAGGAGACTTTTTGCCATGTACTGCTTGGAAGGGTGCCTTTTCAGATGTGAAGGGCAGTTTGGCTTCCTAAACCTAATTACATGGAGTTGTTTCTAGGAGAATGCAGCTGCCCTACTCTACTGGCCACCTGAAAGAGTTAACGTTTCCCCCAAGTCTAGACTCAAGACAACAGAGTGCTGATGTGTACTTGGATGCCATGGCCATATTTATGATTTGCCAGATGATCCATTTGGCTCTGTAAGTTTAATGTTTTCAGGTTGATAGGTGATAATTTTGGTTGGATTTATGCATCCAATAATCAACTGGGAAATAATTCTGATTCAATAAGATACATTATACAGCAGCTCTATATCAGTAAGTAACATCTCTGGATTGCTGTATACTACTAGGAAATTGAAATTTTTTCAAGAAAACTACATCAGATTTTTGGGATGGTACCATATATTTATTTCAGACTAAAAAACTATTGCCGGTAATATAAGCTGGCTAACGCAATTTAGTTTGTAGAAATGTAGTTATTTTGAGGTCTAATTAATGGATATCTTTGCTAAAATCTGAAGTGAAATGAAGATGTTCACAGACTTTGATTGAATAAAGAATAAACCAATAAAAGCAAAAGTACTATTCAATATTTCACTAGTATTCTGGCTGGTTGTAGTTTACATAATTTGAAGAAAGCAAGCAGCCACAGTTGCAGCTACAGCCAGTTAACTGTAGCTGTTAACTTTGTAATCATTGGTGTGGGAAGAAATGATTTTAGACACAATAGGTCCTTTACCACCCCACTTTGGTAGACACTACAGTGAAACCTTGACCAGAACCCACAGCCTCTTGATTCTCTGCAAAAAACCTTATTGAATTCAGAACCGCCTCTTCCCTGAATAGAAACCATCACTGCTGGGTTGCCACAATGATGCCAGTGACATTTTCAGAGAAATATACAAGCAGATTCAAGTTTTCAAAGATCTATATATCCTTTTCTGCTTGGATATCTTTAAACTTGCACAATAGCAAATCCATGCAGGAGGATGCACTTTAGAATTCATACGATATTAACAGTTATCAAGCACTTATTATATGGCAAACACTTTTTAGGAGGCTTGCATGTGTTAAGTCATTTAATCCTCAATGTGGCCCCACTAAGTGGATGCAATTATTATCATTATCCCCATTTTACAGCTGAGAGGATAACTAACTGGTCTAGATCTCATAAACAGAGGCAGAGCTGGGCTTCAACCCTGCATTTTGTGGCTGGGTAGGCACTTCTAAGTGCAGCACTACACTTGACTGCATGTTTTGCCCTCAAAACTATTACCGTTGATAAAGATGAACACGTTCTGAATTTTCATGTGTGCTTGAATTTCATAGCAAGTATCTATTATCAGGCTCTCCAGGGAAAGCAGATATGTTAGGAGCCTTGGAACTGGCCAAGAAACAGAGCATGTTTCTCTGAATGTCTCCCACCACTATTCTCCTGTCTTACTGATGTTTTATTAGCAGTTTTCTGTTTACATTCTTTTGTCAAACAGTATCTTCCCTCTCATAGTAAACTGCACAGATCTCAAGTGTATGGTTTGATGAATTTTGACAAATATATGACCCTGTAAATCAATATTCCAATTAAGTTATAGAACATTGCCATCACCCTAGAAAATTCTTACTCTGGAAAGTTCTCTTCAAGGTCTATAGCCCCTCCTCTTCAGGCAATCACTGCTCTGATTTCTACCTTCATATGTTAATTTCGCCTGTTACTGAACACACAGTATGTCATTCTGGGGAGTCTAGCATCTTTCACTTAACAGAGTGTTTTTGAGATTCATTCATGTTGTTGCATCTATCAGTAGTTCCTTCTTTTTATTGCTATGTGGTATTCCATTGCATGAAAATGCCACAACTTCTTTATCTATTCTTTTGTTGATGGTTAATTTGGTTATTTTTAAATTAATAAGTGAAGCAGTAATGAACATTCTCGTTTAAATCTTTTCATGGATAAATGTTTTCATTTCTTGTAGGTAAATATCTAAGTGTGGAATTGCTGGATTATGAGGTAGGTATATTGTAAACATTGTAAAACATTCAAGTAGTTTTCCAAAGTTATTGCCTCAATTCACAATCCCATTAGCCATGTATGAAAGATGCAGTTGCTCCATGTTATCTCCCACACTTGGTATTGTTAATACTTTTATTTTTCAGTTATTCTAATGGGTGTGTGGGTATTCTCATTGTAGTTTTGATTTGCATTTCCTTGTTGATTAATAATCTTGACAATCTTTTCATGAGTTTATTAACCATTTGTGTATCCCTTATTGTGAAGTATTTATTTAAGTATTTTGCCCATTTTAAAACTTTAGTTGTTTTACTTTAAAATTATTGATTTGTAGGAGTAACTTATCTATCAGGGACACATGTTTTTTGTCAATGCTTCTCAGAATGGGTTTCTTAGGAAGCAGATGGAGAGGCAAATGTATGAGAAGTATTAGGGAGTGCTCTTGGGATCAACATCCGTAGGAAAAAGGAAGATTGTTAAAGGGAGAAACTGGCCACCTGTGTAGTCACAACATAGGAAATTCTGAACCTGGTGGGCCTTCAGAATTTTCCTAAGTTGCAGTGCAGGACCAAACATTTACACTCCTGAGTCAATAAGATATTAGACGTGGACTACCCCCAAAAGGAGGTGTGACATCTTCAGCCTAGGCAATTCTTGAAGAGAGTTGTCAACTGAGAGCTGTCAGCCAACAATTTTCTAAGGAGCTCATTACATAATCCTCTAGTCTCAGAGAGGGGTCTTGGTGATGCAACATGCACTCATGATGGTTAGATACATGTATTGCAAATATTCCTCCAAGTTTATTATTCAGATTTCATTTTCTTTATAGTGTCTTTTGATAAGCAGAATTTAAAAATTGTATCCAGTTTATTAGTTTATCAATTTTTTTCCTTTAGAATTAGGTCTTTTCACATTTTAAGACAACTTTGCCTATCACAAGGTCACAAAGATATTTTCCTGTGTCTTCTTTTAGGGACTTTATAGTATAGCTTTTAAGTTTAAGTGTGCAATCCATCTTGAGTTAATTTTTGGGAATGTAAGGTATTCATCATGGTCCTTCTTTTTCCCATACGGATATCCAAATGTTCCAGCACCATTTGTTATTGATCTATTAGTCTATTCTGATACCAGTATTACATTCTCTTAATCACTGTGGCTTTACTGACAATATTGCAATTAGGTAGTGTATGCCTGCCAGATTTGGTTACCCTTTTCAAGATTGTTTAGTACCTTTGATGCTTGAACAACATGGATTTAAACTGCACAGGTACACCTAAACATGAATTTGTTTTCAATAAATATATTGAAAATTCTTTTGGAGATTTGTGACAATTTGAGAAAACTTACAGAAGAACCACGTAGCCTAGAAATACCCCCCAAATTAAGAAAAAGTTAGATATGTCATGAAGGCATAGAACATACATAGATACTAACCTATTTCATCCTTTACTACCATAAAATACACATAGATCTTTTATAGAAAGTTAGAATTTATCAAAACTTATGCATATAAGCATTTACAGATCATAGATGGTGCCACTCACAGTCCGGAGAAATGTACACAAATGTAAAGATGCAGTATTGAATCACAACTACATAAAATTCACTGTTGTACATATTGTACTACTGTCATAATTTCATAGCTACCTCCTGTTGCTATTTCCATGAGCTCAAATGTTGCAAGTATCTGCTTAAAATGCCATGTGATGCTAATCATCTCCACATGAGCAGTTTGTCTCTTCAGTATATTGCAAATTGCAGTGGAAAGTGATTTCTCTCAGTTCTTGCATATTTTTCAATGAGTTTAGTGCAACAGCATAGACCTTGAGTAACACCATGGGACCCATACAAAGTGCCACTAGTGATGCTGGAAGCACTCCCAAGAAGCAGAGAAAAATTATCACACTACGAGAAAAAGTCGAATTGCTTGATATGTACCATAGATTGAGGTCTGCAGCTATGGTCACCCACTATTTCAGACAGACAATCAATCCTGTAAACAGACAATGCAAACTTACAGTATCAATAAATACCATGTGTACTGTAAATGTATTACCTCTTTCTTATGATTTTCTTAATAGCATTTTTTCTCTAGCTTACTTTATTGTAAGAATACAGTTTCTTATAGTACATATAACAAACAAAATAAGTGTTAATTGACTATTATCAGTAAGGCTTCCAGTTAGTAGTTAAATTTTTTGAGAGTCAAAAGTTATATGCAAATTTTTAAGTGCATGGGGGTTGGTACCCCTAACCCTCATGTTGCACAAGGGTCAAGTGTTCTAAGTTGTTTAGTATTCATCATACATTTTAGTATCAGCATGTCAATTTCTACAAAAGGGTATGCCAGTATTTTGTTGGAATTGTATTGAATTTACAGATCATTTGAGGAAAATGGCAGGCAGAATAATTTTTCCCTTCCCCTCACCCCCTGCCAAAGACGTTCATATTCTAATCCTTGGAACTTGTAAATAAGTTAGGCTATGTGGCAAAGGGAAATTAAGGTTGCAGATGTAGTTAAGTTTGCCAGCCAATTAACCTTAAAATAGGGAGGCTATCCCGGCTTATCTGGATGGGGCCAATGTGATCACAGCAGTCCTTAGCTATGGAAAAGGGGTGCAGAAAAAGAAGTCAGAATGATGCAATACAAAAAAAACTTGACATGCTGTTATTGACGTTTCAAAACGGAGGAAGAGGCCATGAGCCAAGGAGAGTGGGTGGCCTCTAGAAGATGGAAAAGACAAGGAAATGGATTCTTCCCCAGAGCCTCCAGAATAGAGTCTTGACACCTTTATGTTAGCCCAGTGAGACCCACATCTGACTCCTTGATCTACCGAGCTGTAAAATAAGGAGTTTGTATTATTTCAACTGACTAAACTTTTGGTAAATTATTAAACAACCATAAGAAACTACTACAAGGGATAATTGATATCTTCACAATATTGAATCTTTCAATCTGTGAAAATGGTATGGCTCTCCATTTATTTAGATTTTCTTTCTCTCACCAATGTTTTATAGTCATCAGTCTAGCAAACATGTATATCTGTCATTAAATTTATTCCTAGGTATTTTATGTTTCTTGATGCTACTATCCATCATTTAAAAAATGTTCTCTTCCAGTTGTTTGCTGCTGACTTCGCTTGTGAGACCTAGCAGAGTTTTGTAGATTCTTTTGCATTTTCTAGGTATATAATCATATCATTTGTGAATAAAGAGTTTTACTTATTTGTTCCCAATATTTATGCATTTTATTTTATTCTCTTGCCATGTTGTAGTATTGGCTGGGACTTCCAGTGCAATGCTGAATGCAAGTGATAAGAACAAACTGTTTTTTGTTATTTCTGAACTTAGAAGGATAGTATCCAAAATTTCACTATTAAGTCTTTTGTAGCCATACAGTTTTCATGTCAGATTATTAAAGTTTCCTTCTATTTATATTTCCTGAGAGATTTTACTACAAAGGAGTTGAATTTTGTTAAATTATTGTTCTATATCTACGAAGAAGGTTACATGGTGATTCTCCTTTATTCTGTTAATGTGATGAACTTTTTTTTTTTTTTTTTGAGACAGAGTCTTGGTCTGTCGCCCAGGCTGGAGTGCAGTAGTGAGATCACGGCTCACTGCAGCCTTGAACTCCTGGGCTCAAGTGTTCCTCCTGCCTCAGCCTCCTGAGTAGCTGAGACTACAGGTGTGTGCCACCATGCTCAGCTAATTTTTAAATTATTTGTAGAGATAGGATCTCCCTATGTTGCCCAAGCTGATCTCAAACTCCTGGGCTCAAGCAACCCTCCTGCCTTGGCCTCCAAAAGTGCTGGGAGTACAGGCATGAACCACCACACCTCACGACGAGTTACACTTTTACATTAAATTGACCTTGAATCCCTGGGATAAACCCCACTTGGTTGTGCTGTATTACCCTATGTGCACATTGCTAGAGTTATATTGTTAATATTTTGTTAAAACTTACTTCTCTGTTACTTCTTTTCTTGTAATGTACTTGCCAGTTTTGGTTTTAGGGTTATTCTGGCTTCACAACGAAGTTGGGAAGTATTGTTTTCTCATCTATTTTCTGAAAGGACTTATGTAAGATTGGCATTATTTCCCCTTTAAAGATATAATTTACCAGTTAAGCCATCTGGGCCTTGAGTTTTCTTTATGGGAAGGACCTGAATCCTGCTAAAAACTGCATGAGTTTGGAAGTAAATTATTCTCCAGTCAAGTCTTTAGCTGAGACAGCAGCCATGGCTAACACCTTAATTGCTGCTTTGTGACACCCTGGAGCAGAGGCCAGCTATGTCATGCCCACACTGCTGACCCACAGAAACTGTGAGATAATAACTATATATTGTTTTAAATAGCTATATTTTTGGCAAAGTTATTATACAATAGTAGTTAACTAATACACTCCCTTAGCCCTACTTTTGTTTTATTCCATGCATTTGGATATGTTGTGTCATTTTAATTTAATTTGAACATTTTCTCATTTCCCTTTGATTCTTCTTTGACTTATGGGTTATTCAGAAGTTAATGTTGGTTTCCAAATACTGTAGATTTTTCATGTATCAATTTTTATTATTGATTTCTAACTTAATTCTATTTTGATCATAGAAAATACTCTGTATTATTTCAATCCTTTAAATGTACTGCCATGGTCTATCTTCCATGTGTACTAGAAATGAAAGTGTATTTTGTAGTTGTTGGATGAAAATATATAAATGTGATTTCCAGTTTTAGTTCTGACGTGTTAACAGCCTGAATCATCACTCTCATCCTTACAAGAAGAAGCTGGAAAACTGAAAATCAGTGACTCTTATTGGACACATCAGAGAACTGAGGTTATAGGGCAACCCTTCTCCCCAAAATCTGGGAGACATCCAGAGAAACATAGCCAAGAGCTTCTTACCTGAAGCAGAAGGTACTCAAGCCATAAAGTAGACAGAACCTTTACACAGTAAATTTGATAAATTTTGTTGGAGGCTGAGTATGGACTTGAATGAGAAACTCCTGGGAATCACAGTCTTAGGTGGCTCCTGCACTTTCACGGACTGTATTTTCAGGGACCTCAGCAGGTTCTCACAGTGAAGGGCGAAGGAAGATCCCCTGGTAGCTCTGGAAGAGAAGAGGAAGAGTGAGAAATATACCCAGAAATATCCCAATAGGAAATATACCCAGAGACCTCTCCCTAACAATGGCCTATGCTCCATGGGGAAAGAATCTTTCAGAACTTTATCCCAATTGGGGGAAGGATATTCTTCCCACTGAAGCTCCCTCCAGTCTTCCTGTCTCATGTAAGGAGGAAAGACATAGTCAACAAGGGTCAAGGCTTTAAGAAAATAGATTGGGATTGGAGCAGTCTGGGATAGGAGTGGAGGCAAGAGAGGGAAAAAGGTCTTTACCACCGGAGAAAAACTTGTAGAAGACACAGGCCCAATAAAACACAGAGATTTAATTAGAAGAGTATAGAATGCTCCTTATCCGCCATGGCTTACCACCACACCAGCGGGGCTCCAGTATTATAACAGTGGATTACAGCTGAAAGAGCTGTACAACACAACTCTTTTTGAGGAGGAATACCTAGGGAAGCTGAAAGTCAAAAAGGGAGATGAAAACAAAGATGCCAGAGGAATTTGAAGCTTCTGGCATCTATAGCTACAGCAAACATTAAAAAGTCTAATTTCTAGCTAGATTACCATAAACTCTAAAATTAACAAACTATTTACCCGAGTTCTTATTATCTAGTACAGCATGCCCAGCTTTTCTCAACAAATTGTGGAAGAGAATGGGGAGAATTATTATGCCAAGAAAAAATGCTGCATTTAAGGGGTCTTCCATACCTCAGTCCATCCTGCCTTCCTTTACCATTGCCAATAGATCAGCTGGCCTCTTCTTACCTGATACACTTATCAAGTTTATGGCACGTCTTCTCATCTGCCTGCCTATATCTAGACACAGAACTTACCCTAGAGGATGTTGTCACTTTCTGCTGACCCATGAAAGGTTTTGATCTATTAAAAATTAGATTGTCAAGGTTTTCTTTTGTCTACCACTTTTCTATTGTCTCATATGTAAGTATAATTTTATATTATGACTTTTCTTGTGTTACTGTAAGAATGAAGGTCTTCTGAGTCTTTTCACATCTTAACTCTCGCCCCATTTATTTATTTTTTTACTGTGCTTTCTATTTCCCCCCAAGATTCTTATCTCAGTGTTTTTTTCTCAGTTTGTTAATATCATCCCAAACTTTTAATTGTTTTTCTTATTTGATTATTTGCTCAGATGTTCTTGGCTTGAACTATTCCTCATTTTCCTTAAACCTTGTTTTAACAGGCCAAAAAGAAGGTGTATGGCTTTTATTGTGACACACATAACTTAGTCAACACTTGCCTTTACTAAGAAGGAGTCTTTTTTAAACCAATACATAATCATAGAAATAGAATAGACGGTTGATTCAAGAATCTGCTGATTTACCTTTCATGCAGTAGGCCACATGTACACTCACTCTATTCTCTCTCTCACTCTCTCTCTTTCTCTAATTGTCAATCCAAGTCACAGTGGTTCAAAGGACTTTCATATAATAATTATTTTATGTCAAAATAACCACTACTTATCAGAAAATAAAAATTCTTTATCTCTTCTGCCTCCTCAGTGTTTTGGTCATACTTTTGAGTAGGATAAGTTGACTGTGGGCTGTTTAAAAATAATCTTCACCCACTGCTTCCCTAAACTGATTCAGGATTTAAACCATAAGTGAGACAACTACATTTCTGATGTCAGATTTGCTTGCCTCTCTCCAAAATTCTGGCAGGGAAATTTAAGTTGTTGCCATCTTTAGAAGACTTGAAAATTAACATAGTGGTAGAGCAGTTTCATATGCATAGTTGCCAGAAGAAATCCACTTAAGCTCGGCTAATTACAGAGAAGTTTATTGTAAGGATACAGCATCTCAAGGTGTCCAGTTTTAGCAAGAACTAAAAAATTTTATAGAACCAGAAGGTTATCAGTAAAATTCTTTTACTCTCACTTTCTTCTTCTTCCTGTCCCTCTGGCCCCTGGTTCCTTGTCTCTGCTGCACCTGTTTCATTCTTTTGTCTTTGGAAAAACTCCCATTACCAGTGCTCCTAAAAGAGCAGCACCCACCTCTGATTACAAATGGTGTTTCTAGTCTGCACATCCAAAACCAGGAGAGAGAATGTGATGGGCTCAGCTTCAGTGTGATGGGCTCACACTCTCAGATAGGCAAGGACACAGTGTTCTAGTGCTCTTTCCAGGCAGTGCCAGGTACGCTCTCTAAGAAGGGGTATGGGCATCAAGGAAATGATAGTTGGGTAAAGGACAATCATCTCCAATACCAAATTTTGACAAGTTTGTAATTATTTAATTTATTGACTGCTATTGCCAAATATCAATAGCTATTGACAATGTTATTTTAATACACATTTTGATTATGATTTCCTCTAACTTATTTATTTTATAGGTATTATGGAAAATATATAAATAAATAATATCCTTCAATAATAATTATGTCTATCTTAATAGGTATCTTCAGTACCTCAGAATGGTATTTGGTAAAGCCAGAGAAATAATTAACTATGTTTACATTCAGTCTTTTGTTGCCAGTGATAATGTTTGAGGCTTTGATAAAACTCTTGAGTTTAACGATTAATAGTATAGTTTCTCTCAAAGTTTACCCATTGAAAATTATAATTCTTGATGAAACTAGTTGAGAAATGATAAGCTTCATCTTTATATGTTCCCTTTCTGGTATGTGACATTAAAGTCATTTACTTAAAGATTATGGTTGATTTTTTTTTTAAAAAAATCAAAATCCTCACATTTTCAAAGTTAGAAAGCAGCTAAAGATGTTACTTCAATTCCTAAAAGCAAGGCCTTAGTAATTCTCTTTTAGTGCTAAAGGATTACCATAAAATTATCATAAATTCTTCTTAATTTCTCACTTTCTCTCTCTTATACACACACACATGCACATAGAATCATAGAAATCACAGGAATTTTACAGTTGGCCTCCTGAGACAAAATATATGGTATATAAGAATTCTCAATTATCTGGCTCTGAATTACTCATTTGTAATTATCTGTGGCAAATGGTTAATCTCAGGCTGATGCACCATTGCCAACCAGCCCACCTGGGCCATTCTTCCCATTATGAATTAGTGTGTGGTCAGGGATAGCAAATTACTTTAGCAATAACCAGGGAATACAGATTTAGAAAGACCTAGCTGCAAGAAAAAGTAATTGAATGTACTTCCAAACTAAAGAGCCATGTGTTTTTGGATGATCTACCATTGGGATTATTTCCATTTTGGCTCCCCTTCATTGATGCAGGTGATTGGGAGAGTGCATTACTAACAACAGTTCCTAAAACGAGGAAAATCTGTTCTCCGCCGGCCTGCTCCTGTGCATAGCCTAAGCAGAGTCAAGAATGACATTTCCTTAAAAATGTAGGTATCAAAAATTTCCTTAAAATTATAAAACTGATTTCATATCCTGAAAAAGACAGATTCTCCCATAGGAGGCTATGTCCTTGTAGCTAATAGGACCCTTCCAAAATTTCCATATCCAAACTCTCCGCATAGGGTAGAGCGGGATACAGTGCAAAGAGAGAAAGGGGAGGAAAAGCAGATATGCCTGGACTGCCTCTGTAATTGAACATCTTCTGGCTATTCTTAGATCTTTGGTGAAAGAATTCACTTTGATCAAGTTCTTCAAAGCTTTCAATTACCTACAGGATAAGGATTGTAGATACCAATTTATGATCATGATTTAGAGACTTTAAGTATTTAAATATAATACTATAGAATGAATGAGAATAATTAATATTAATATTACATATTTAAAGCACCTCAATTTTCAGAAGACTTTCATATTATTGAACTCAACTTCCAAATACTTCTTTCTGATAGACTAAGAGCATAAGGGTAATGTGGAAATGTACTACTGATTTACTAATAGTGAATATGCACTTCTGCCTGTGTTGCCAATACTCCATTTCTTCTCCAGCCAGTTTTGCATGCTGCTGCCTGATTTATCTTTCTTTTCTTTTCTTTTTTTTTTTTCTGAGATGAAGTCTCACTTTGTGAAGTGAGTCTCACGTCTCACTTTGAGATGAAGTCTCACTTTGTCACCCAGGCTGGAGTGCAGTGGCGTGATCTCAGCTCACTGCAACTTCTGCCTCCAGGGTCCAAGCAATTCTCTGCCTCAGCCTTCCTAGTAGCTGGGATTGCAGGCACCCACCCCGACGCCAGGCTAATTTTTGTATTTTTAGTAGAGACCGGGTTTCACCATCTTGGTTTCACAGTGAGCCACTGTGCCCAGCCCTGATTTACCTTTCTAAAGGACACCTGTAATCACATCTCTCCATTGATCCTCATCACCTTTCCTGGAAGTAAAAGCTAGACCTGCTCCACCTTTCTAATCTTATTTCTTCCTTAGCCTCCTCCACAGACCCTCAGTGTTAGTCAAAGTGGCCTCACTAGTGGCTTCGCTGACCAGGTAGGGTAATTTCTTTTTGCCAAAAATGTCTCCTTCCCTTTGCAACTCCATGAATCAATTCAAATCCTGACATTTCTAATAGTTTTGAATAAACATGTTTGATATTATCCTAAGGCTCATAGGTTAGTGCTCTTAAAGCTTTTTACAAATTTACAGATTTATTATTATATTTTGTATTTTAAAAATTAAAATATTATATTTAAATTTTTATATTTTAAAAATATGAAATATAATGACATATATTATAGTGACATATATTTACATACATGTAATTTTTAAAAATTCCATTTAATCCTGTTTGATTTGAATTTTAGTTTGTTCAATAGTAATACTGCCATCCCTGCTACTTTGTTTTGTTTTATTTTGGTGTAATTTTCCTGGCTTTTTGTTTTAACAAACTTTAGTCATTTTGTTTAAAGACATTATTTCTCTTGCTTTCTCTCTTGTCTTGTTTTAACACAACTTAAGACATCAGAATCTGGTTTTCTTAATTGAGGAATTTAACCTATTCACATTTATTGAGGTAATTGTATGTTTGATTAAATCAGCTAATATTTATAAAGCACTTTGAACAGTCCCTAGGACTTGAAAGTGCTGTATTTGTTATATCAATCAATCTTATTTTTGCTTTCTCATTTTGTGTTTTCTCTTTGTAAGGCTTTTTTGTCTTGGTTTGGTTTTGCTTGTTTTCTATTTTGTGTTGTTTTGGGTAGCTGTTCTTCTCTTTTGATGATAAGGTTTTCTTTTTTCACCTGGTATTTGAAAGTTACAAATCTTATTTTTACTGTTCCAGTAGTTATTGTTAGGTTTTTAATAAATATATTTAAACTTACATTTTTCTCAGAATTGATATTTATTCTGTATTTAAAATCTCACTCCCCCTAGAATAAGGGAAAATCCTCTCACTTACTTTCTCTTTCTCTTTTCCTAGTTTCGTTGAAATTGCTTTGAATTTTAAGTTCTAATTATTATGAAATATTTCATGGCACACTTATCTTTTTTAAAAATTATAGAGTCATATAGCCATATTATCAATAATTATTTAATTTTAATTAAAATTCCTATTAGTATCTATTTTTTCCTTGAATTACACTTCTTTTTTAAAACCAATTTCTCAGCTTACTATAGCTTTCAATAATTAATTTAGAAAGAATTCATAAGTCGTAAACTGAGATCTTATGTGTTCAAAAATTGCCTTTCCCCACACACATGTGAATACCAGTTTTGCTGAAGCAGGAATTCTAGGCTCAAAATAATTTCCTTCAGAATTTAGAAGAAATCACTCCATTGTTTTCTAGTGTCATGTATTATAAATAAGATGCCAATATGCTTTTTTTCTCTTTGGTAGATGTCTTAGTTATTTTGGGCTGCTATAACAAATGCAGTAGACTGGGTGCTTATAAACAACAGAAATTTATTTCTCACATTTCTGGAGGCTGGAAGTCCAAGATCAAGGTGCCAGCAAATTTGGGGTCTGTATTAGTTTGCTTTCATGCTACAGATAAGACTTACCCAAGACTGGGCAATTTACAAAAGAAAGAGGTTTAATTGGACTTATGGTTCCATGTGGCTGGGGAAGCCTCACAATCATGGTGGAAGGCAAGGAGAAGCAAGTCACATCTTACATGGATGGCAGCAGGCAAAGAGAGAGAGCTCATGAAGAGGAACTCCTCTTTGGTTTTTTTTTTTTTTTTTTTTTTGAGACAGAGCCTTGCTCTGTTGCCCAGGCTGGAGTGCAGTGGTGCAATCTTGGCTCACTGCAACCTCCGCCTCCCAGGTTTAAGCAATTCTCCTGCTTCAGCCTGCTGAGTAGCTGGGACTACAGGCACGTGCCACCATGCCCAGCTGATTTTTTGTGTTTTTAGTAGAGACAGGGTTTCACCATGTTGGCCAGGCTGGTCTCCATCTCCTGACCTCGTAGTCCACCTGCCTCGGCCTCCCAAAGTGCTGGGATTACAGGCGTGAGCCACCGTACCCAGCCAGAACTCCTCTTTTTAAAACCATCAGATCTGGTGAGACTTATTCACTATCAGGAGAACAGCATGGCAAAGACTTGCCTCTGTGATTCAACTACCTCCTGCTAGGTCCCTCTTACAACATGTGGGAATTCAAGATGAGATTTGAGTGGGGACACAGCCAAACCATATCATTCTGCCCCTGGCCCCTCCCAAATCTCATGTCCTCACATTTCAAAACCTCTGAAATCTAGGCAGAGGTTTCCAAACCTCAATTCTTGACTTCTGTGCACTTGCAGGCTCAACACCACTTGGAAGATGCCAAGGCTTGGGGATTGCACCCTCTGAAGCCATGGCCTGAGCTGTACCTTGGCCCCTTTTAGTCACAGCTGCAGCAGCTGGGATGCAGGTACCAAGTCCTTAGGCTACAAACAGCACAGGAACCTTGGGTCTGGCCCACAAAACCACTTTTTCCTCCTAGGCCTTTGAGCCTGTGATGAGAGCGGCTGCTGTGAAGACCTCTGACATGCCCTGGAGACACTTTCCTCATTGTCTTGGGGATTAACATTTGCTTCCTCATTACTTATGCAAATTTCTGCAGCCAGCTTGAATTTCTCCTCAGAAAATGGGATTTTCTTTTCTACTGCATTGTCAGGCTGCAAATTTTCCAAACTTTTATGCTCTGTTTTCCTTTTACAAATGAATGCGTTTAACAGCACCCAAATCACCTCTTGAATGCTTTGCTGTGTAGAAATTTCTTCCACCAGAACCTTAAATCGTCTCTCTGAGGTTCGAAGTTCCACAAATCTCTAGGGAAAAATGCCACCAGTCTCTTTGCTAAAACATAAGAGTCACCTTTGCTCCAGTTCCCAACAAGTTCCTCATCTCCATCTGAGACCACGTCAGCCTGCTTTTCATTGTCCATATCATTATCAGCATTTTGGTCAAAGCCATTCAACACATCTCTGGGAGTTTCAAACTTTCCCACATTTTCCTGTCTTCTTCTGAGCCTTCCAAACTGTTCCGACGTCTGTTTGTTACCCAGTTCCGAAGTTGCTTCCACATTTTCAGGTACCCCACTCTACTGGTACCAATTTACTGTATTAGTTAGTTTTCATGCTGCTGATAAAGACATACCCAAGACTGGGCAATTTACAAAAGAAAGAGGTTTAATTGGACTTACAGTTCCATGTGGCTGGGGAAGCCTCACAATCATGGTGGAAAGCAAGGACTAGCAAGTCACATCTTACATGGATGGCAGCAGGCAAAGGAAGAAAGCTTGTGCAGGGGAACTCCTCTTTTTAAAACTATCAGATCTGGTGAGACTTATTCATTGTCATGAGAACAGCACAGGAAAGACTTGCCTCCGTGATTCAGTTACCTCCCACCAGGTACCTCCCACAACACATGGTAATTCAAGATGAGATTTGGGTGGGGATACAGCCAAACCATATCAGGATCTGATGCTTTCTGGTTCTTGCTGTGTCCTCACATGGCAGAAGGGATAAGGGAGCTCTCTGGGATTTCTTTAATAAAAGCACTAATCCCATTCAAGTGGGCTCAGCCCTCATGACCTAATTGCCACCCAAAGGCCCCATCTCCTATTACCAGCACCTTGGGGGTTAGGATTTCAACATATAAATTTTGGGGGTATACAAATATTTAGTCCATAGCAATAGGTAATCTTTTTTCTGGTCTGTGGTTTTTAGGATTCTCTCTTTAATTTTAGAGTTCAGAAAATTCATCATGATGTGTCTAGGCTTATTTCTTTTACAGTTACTTCTGCTCATCACTCAGTGAGTTCGTTCCATGTGAAGACTCCAGCTCAGTGAAACTTTCCATAGTTCTTTCTTTACAAAAATGTCTAATTTATTTAAATGCAAAAGCAATACTGTAATATGTTTTGCTTTGCTTTAAGGGCTTTTGATTGTGGTAAAATATACAAACATAAAATTTGCCATTTAACTATTTTTAAGTATGTAACCCAGTGGCATTAAGTATGTTCACATTGTGACATAACCATTATCACCATTCATCTTCAGAAATTTTTCAACTCAAGCTGGAACTATAACCATTAAATGGTAACTCCCCATTTCCCCCAGCTCCTGATAACCACTGTTCTACTTTCTGTCTCTATGAATTTGACTACTCTAAGTATCTCATATAAGTGGAATCATACGATATTTGTCCTTTCAGATCTGGCTTATTTCATTTAAGCATGTTTTCAAAGTTCAGCCATGTTATATCATGTATCAGAATTTCTTTCGTTTTTAATGCTGAATAATATTCCATTTTATGGTTATACCACATTTTGTTTATCCATTCATCCATTCATAGACATTGGGTGTTTCCACCTTTTGGCCACTGTGAATAATGCTCTATGAATATCAGTATACAAGTATCTGTTTGAGTCCTTGCTTTTAATTCTTTTTGGTATACAGCTAGAGTTAGAATCGCTGGGTCATATGATAATTCTACATTCAATTATTTGAGGAACCACCATACTGTGTTCCATAGTGGCTGCATTATTTTACATTCCCACTAGCAAAGCCCAAGTGTTCCAATTTCTCCACATCCTTGCCAACACTTGTTATTTTCTATTTTGGGTTTTTTTTTTTTTGTAATAACCATCCTAATGTATGTAAAATGGTGATTTTTTCTCATTGTGATTTTGATTTGCATTTCCCTAATGATTAGTGATGCTGAACACTTTTTCATATGCCTACATAATTACTTATTTGATAATTTCCTCCTGATGTTCTCCCTTTTTAGAACTCCAATTAGATGAACGTTGGATCTCCTGCATCTGTCTTTCCTATCTCTCAACTTTGTACTTATTTTCATCTCATTATTTTTTACTATACCCTAGGAGATTTCCTTGGCCACATATTTTAATTTACTAACTCTGCTTTCTGTTACGTAAATTCTGTTATTTGAGCCATCTGTTATTTATTTTGGTGATCATGTTTTTAATTTCCAAGGTCCTGATAGATTCTTTTTCACACACATCTGCTCTTCTTTAGGATATGGCATGCTCTTAACTCTCTTTTGTTTTTTTCTACTAACTCTGTTTCTTCAGGAATTAGTTCTTCTACTCTTTTGGTTTGTTCCCTCTCTTTTATGCTATTCATTTTCTTCAGATGATTGGTGATTGTTTGTTTTATACTCACGTTTAT
This sequence comes from Pan paniscus, assembly GCF_029289425.2. Taxonomy (NCBI): domain Eukaryota; kingdom Metazoa; phylum Chordata; class Mammalia; order Primates; family Hominidae; genus Pan; species Pan paniscus. The sequence goes on from NC_073262.2 coordinate 102,638,704, forward strand.
CAATGGTATGTATTGACCTGGATTGGTAGCTAGGGTCCATTTCCTCAGCCCAAGTGAAAAATCTCTGTTTCTCTGGCAGTGACAGTTTTTGAATATAGCAAGCTTTCTTTTGGCAGTTGATAAAGGAAGCAGAGAGAAAGATGTAGAACCAATAGTTATCTGAGTCACCTGTTTTTTCATTGCGAATCTCGTAGTGATCATATATTACCTAGGGAGTGCCCTGCTTTTCTGGTCCCAACAACCATCCTGGGAATACTCTGTATCAGGGTTTAAAAATTATTTCACAAATGGAAAATTGTATCCTGCAGGCAAACAACAGAACCAGCAATTCTGAGAGCAGGGGACTCGTGCAGCTGTTCCACAGGTCTTTAATTATTCACCCAGCCTGTCACCCCATTTCCAGCTCCTTTTAATTCCAACTATTGTTGGTTTTAGGATTTCAAAGTTCATCTGGAAAACTAACTTTCTTCCTTCCTTCTTTTCTTCCTTTTAATCTTTTATTTTCTCTCTCTCTCTTTTTTTTTCTTTTTTTCTATTCAACTACATGGGTTGCAGATTCTTCAGCTTCGGGGAAATATGTCATTTGCTTTATATATTCCAGAAATTTTTTACTTGCCTGAAGATGCCCTCTTGGTTTTCAGTAGTGCAATAGGTTTGTTCTTATTTTGATATTACTTATGATATTTTTATGGGATTTGGAAAAGTGAGAGAAATATATATGTGTGTGTGTATGTGTGTGTGTATATATATATATATATATATATATATATATATACACACACACCAAAATGTATATATTTGGTTACAAAATTTTAGTCTGAAGTTTTCAGTTTAAATTTGATCCCTGCATTTTTAAGTCACAGTCATGAGTTCAAGTTAGAGTCCTTCCCTAAAATCTCTTCCACACTGTTAAGACCCACAACCTTCCCTCCCTCATGGGCCCACTCAGAGCAGCTGTGACAGAGGGCAAACTCTTATTTAAAATGTAGGTTTACTATAGCCATTTCTGCCCCCCTTGACGCCCCTAAGGATGGGTGGCAGGATTCATACCCCTGGGAAAAAATCTGATCCAGTTCTCTTGTAGAGACTGATGAGGAAGTAGGTGATCAATTGTCCAACAGCTAGTGAGTGTTTGGTTCTACCAAGGGAGTGCTGCAGCTGCATTGAGGAAGCCTAGATTGCTTTGCATAGTAACATGGGGTAGATTACTGATAAGCAGTGAAAAAAGTAGAGGGCTGAAATACATGACAGAATGCTGTGGCCTGAATTGTTGGAAATAGTTAAAAGACTTTTAAAAATATAGAAATCAAACACTTTTTACCTATTAGCTCTTCTTTCATGTGGGTCCCCTTCTTCTCACCAATGTTTGAGTGGAGTTTGCTGTACTCAACACGCCCCTTTTTTTTAGTGGGGGTATTTCTGGTTTCGTATGGAACACAGAAAAGGCAACAATTGTGGGGCAAAAATAAAAGTGAAAATAAGATTTCAGGGGTAACAGAAACTAAGATTCAAAAATGACATTGAGTATGGGAACTTCTGGGACTCTTCAGGACGTAAATATTGGGAAGGAAAAGAATGTAGAGTTTCCACTGACATCTGGGTTACATATTTCTTATTGAACTGTCATTTAATTGCTTGCGTGTGCACATGTTCATTATAAACTTAGGTGTGGGAAGTACTTTTTGTGGTGTGCATCTATCTTTTTGCTGCCCATAAGTCTAGCAGGGCAGTGCCTACATAAAATGCTTTCATTAAATAATTTTAAAATCACTTAAAATATTTTTTGCTGATTCATTCATATCTCTACTTCTTCTTTGTGAAAAAAGATCTATTTCTGTAAGATACGTGGTTGGAGTAAGAGATAAGGCTTAAAGGCAGATTGGCCTGTCTGAGGGTTAAATCCACAACAAATCTACCTTACAACCAGGTATTGAGGCACTGAACATGTTTTATTTTAATGAAACAAAAAAGTACACAAATACACACTGTAGAAAGCACAACCAAGAAAGTGGGTTAAGATATGATTTACCTGTTTTGTTTAATAATCATTGATTTTCCAATTCATATAAGATAATGACATAGCTCTAGAAATGTATGCCTGTTTTTGTTTTTGTTTTTGCCTGCCTAGAATCCCTTCCTCTTTCTTTGGGTAAATAGTCATTTGGTTTTCCTTTGAGCAACCATCTGCTGTCTATTGCAGATTTGGTTGTATTTTCGATCAACATGTCCTCCTTCCCTGGGCCAAGACTCCAGCCATGCCAGTCAGACTCCTCCTGCAGTTTGAATGCTAGGCCAACTAACGGAAGGATTAGAGTTAATTCATTTCTCCCATGCTGCCCTCAATAGAGTATTCATCAGTTTCTGCTACCAAGATCCTAATCAGAGCTGTCCTGATTATTGTCCTTTCTGAACCTGGGTTCTTTAAATTCTTTTTTTTAATCCAGTTTTCTGAGCTACTGAAATCCAGTCTAGTAAGTTCCCTTTTTTTGTTAAAGTCAACCAGACTCAGTTTCTGTGGCCTGCAACCAAAGAACTCTGACAGATACAGCTCCTATACAAATAGTCTGTTTAGATTTTCTATAAATATTTGATAAATTAATAAAGAATTTGGCTGGCAATAGCTACTCAAATAAAGATTGGCTTCCTCAAACAATAACATTTATTAAGTCACTGGTTATTGTGGTATTCCATCAAAAAGGACTTGGTATTATCCAAGGCTTCATGAAGGAACGTAAAAGGGAGGGACTCGCATGTTTCTTTACCTCTAGAGCATGTATGTTGAAGGAGGAACGGGGCATATACAAATCAAAACTTGTTCAGTTCCTTCTCTATTTTTGTTTGATCCTTTAGTGACATGTACTACAATGGTACAAGGACTAGAACTAAGGTCCCATAGCATGCTTGCTTTGACATCTGAAGAAAACAGGACAGGCCTCAGATGGCCTAACACAAGTTCCCCTCCCTACTCTGCTAGTGTGGAAAAGGTTCCCTAGCTAATAACTCTTCTTATCATGGGGACCAAGTGCAGTTCCTATTTATCCCTAAGGAGCAAGCTTCAGTCCCTGCCAGCATGTGGAATCATTCAAAGAGGCCAATCACGTTTTCCCACAGGAACCAAGGGGCATGTCACCCTCTTGATACTGCCAAGCTTGCCTCTCATGGCCCCTGGTTGTTCACCTTGGTCCCAAGTGCAGTCCCTGTGTGGCCCTGTGTGTTGCGCAATGTCCTCTCCCAGACTATCAGTATCAGTGACGAATAAACTGCTGTCAATCTTATCTGTGTGGTGTCCAGTGTCCTGAAATACCTCCTTCACCAATGGGGTGAATAGGACATGATCAAAGCACCTATCACAAGAGGAGCTCAAGGCTTTCTCCCTTAGGCCAAGAGGAATGTACTTGGGTATGAAAGCCAAGGACACAACTTAGCCACATCTCTTTTCTAGGAAATAATGCTAGGGACTGGAGCAAAAGCTCCTCTAGGAGATGCAAAAGCTAAAAGCTCTTACTCTCAACAGAGACTGAGAGTGCCTCATGAGTATCAGGGTGATGAGAAGGCCCAGGACTATCTGCTGCTTGGCTGCTCTTAGAAACCACATGGGAACCAGGGCTCACAATGGCACACCCCACCTCACCAGGAGATTATGTTGGGCTTTGGGGCTCAAACTCAGGTTGTAATAAGAAATGTACCTTTATTTAGAATGTTACCATCTCTCAGGTAAGAATTTGAGGATGAGAAATCCAAGCCATTTTTCTGTTTATCGTGAGCAGCACATGCCATTCACCAAATAAGTGAGGGGCTGTAAAGGAATTTAGTTGGCTGATTTCTGTGGCCCATCACTTTCACTACTTTTCCCCCCTCATAAAGGCCAACTCAACCTTCTTTTACATTTGATGGCTAAGATACATAAGAAGCATCAGCTCCCTTTTTGCTCCCCTTTGAATATTGTTTTAATTTCAATAAGAGGTTCTGTTCTAAGATATTTATTTTGTAGCCAATTTACTCTTTCTTTTAGGGCTGGGAAATGGAGATTGGAGTCTGGGGACATGTGTTTGAATCTGGATTGGTCTCTTAATAAGCTTTGAAACTGTGAGGAGGTACTGGATGCTGGTGTACTCTCCTGTAAAATGGGGATATCACATCTCCCTGGGAGAGCTGCTGTGAATATTTAATGAGATCATCATGGATATCAAGCCCTGGATCAGAGTCTGGTGCTTAATGTGCCTCAGCTTGTGTTCATCTCCACCCCATCCATCCTTTTAAGTTATAAGTCCTTTTGGCCTGGGAGGCTGAGGTTGCAGTGAGCTGTGATCATGCCACTGCACTTCAGCCTGGGTGAAAGAGCAAGACCCTGTCTCAGAAAAAAATTTGTAAATGGGTTTCTTCCTCATCAAGAATTACTAGATATAGAAAGAGACAAGAAGGTTGGATCTATGTGGAGCGTGAGACCCACAGAAGTAGACGAAAGCATCTGGGAGTCTCCAGGGGATGTACATTCTTGTCCCCTAGAAGTAGTGGTAAAGTTAATTACCACATAAAAGAATGGGACAGTGAGTAGGGCCAGTCCTCTGTGGGAGAGAATGCCTTCTACAGATGGAAGGATAAAAGTGGGCTTGCTCTAAATCTCTTGAGGCAGGCATGTCAGCAGTCATAGAGACTCTGGTTATAGCTTTCTTGTAGCTTCTCTACAACCTCACTGCCCCGTTTAGACTTCCTATGTGCAGTCTCCTCTGATTCCTGGAAACACTTCCTCTCAGTTTGTTATCAAGTGATAAAGGGCCTGAAGAACTCATTGACACTGGAGTTGATGACTGAGAACATGATACCATGTAATCCCTTCCAAAGGTGGATGGCATTTAACAAGGGACCATATCTTATTCCAGAAAAATTGCATTCTTTGTGGATCCTCCCACCTCAGCCCCCCGAGTAACTGGTACCACAGGCATGTGCCACCATGCCCCGCTATTTTTTGTATTTTTTGTAGAGATGGGGTTTTGCCATGTTGCGTAGGCTGGAGAAATGGCTTTCTAATGGTGCAATTTCTGAGTGAAGGCTGAGCATATAGTTTAGAACTTGGACTTTATAATTAGAGTCCTGGATCCATCACTTAACAGCTACAAAATCTTAGGCAAGTTATTATACTTCTCCTCTCTAAGAACCAGTTTTCTTATCTATAAAATAGTAGATATAATAACACCCACCTTATAGGATTATCATGAAGAGTCAGGGAAATGATCTCCATGAAACTTCTAGCCCACTGCTGGTGTTTATAAATGCTGCTCTCAATAAATGTTAGTTGTTATTGCCATGATTGTTTTTATTACTTATGTGAAATCCCATCTCATTGGCCTTGATCAGTTCTATTCATATGTAAAGTCAGCCCAGTATCCAGGAAAGGTAGAAGATTCATTTCCTCTGAATTAATCGTAGGAAGTGGCATATTCAGGTCATTTGGATCCCTGCCTGCCCTGGGCTGAATTCACAGTTCTTACAATAGAACCAAAGCGTTGTCTTTTCCAGACACAGTGGAGAAGCTCCCTGTTTCACTGCTGCGGAGTTAAATTCTAAGATGAAATATTTTACCTGTTTAGCATATTGTTAAATTAGGCTGGCTCCCTATCTTTTGAAATACACATTTTGGGATTGATGGATTTAGAGTTTTTTGGTTTTTAAGTTTTGTTCGTCCTAGGTTTAAGTTCTTAAGTCTTTTCATCTCCTCTTCCATGGATAAACATTGCTAAAATATAAACAGTCAGTGACCTGTTTGAATAAAATGAAAGTCAAAAAAGGCTATAATGAAGCTTAGGGTTTGTTGGTTCTTGGTTTCCGGTTTTGTTTTTTCAAGCTATTGCCAGTTGGATGTTGAGGATATTCAGTTCGCCCTTTGTGAATGAACAGACGCTTGACATGGCCTTGCATTTGGCCAGGCCATGATCTCTTCCATTAAAAAAAAAAAAGGGTGTAAGTAATTCCTCCTTTGGAGGAACAGTTTTCTGGGACAGCTGTTTTCCAGCTTATGGGGAGAAAGAATTTCTGGCTGCTAGTTAGCTTCAGCTGAGAGGGTTGTAGACTTCCTGCTCTTCCCCAGTTGGTGCTAATGCATTCCTGATTGTCTGCGGTCACCAAACTGCTCTCTTCATTAAGAGAATAGACATAGGGATCAATTTTCAGAATCATAGACATTTAAACGTGCACAGAATTTGGCTATTTTAGACATAAGTACCTTAACTAACATGAAAAATCCTGGATGCCAAACATCTGGGTAGACCTCAGAGGTAGCAGATATTATGTTTCAACGTACAAAGTGACTTTCCCTTCTAAAAGGGCTGCCTTAAAGAATAAACAAGGCTTTCACTGAGAAAGAATTCCAGCTTTAAGTTTACATTCAGAATAACTCTGGCAAATCATTTTGACAATTCCAGTTTCTTCATCTCTAGCGTGAGTACATTTGTTTGAGCCAGACTCACAGGCCAGATGTGAAAACCGTATGACATACATGATTTCATCTTATTATGCTTTTATTTTTGGAGATTAAAAAAAACTTGGGCATTTATCCCAGAGAAATAAAACTTACATCCACAGAAAACATGTACACAGATGTTCATAGGAGCTTATTAGTAATAGCCAAACACTAGAAGCAACTCAGATATTCTTTAGTGAGTGAGTGAATACACTGTGGTATATCCATACCATGAAATACTACTCAGCAATAAAGAGAAACTGATCCATGCAACTTGGATGGATCTCAAGTGAATTGTGCTGAGTTTAAAAAGCTAACCCCAGAAGTTTACAAACTGCATGATTCTTCTATTTTTTTAACAGTCTTGAAGCGACCAAATTTTAGAGATGGAGAACAGATCAGTGGTTGCCAGAGAATAGGGATAGGGGAGGCAGGCAGGAGTTATGGTTATAAAAGAGCAGCAGCAGGCCAGGCACGGTGGCTCACGCCTGTAATCCCAGCACTCTGGGAGGCCAAGGCGGGTGGAACAAGAGGTCGGGAGATCGAGACCATCCTGGCTAACATGGTGAAACCCCGTCTCTACTAAAAATACAAAAAATTAGTATTTTTTGGGTGTGGTGGCGAGCACCTGTAGTCCCAGCTTCTCGAGAGGCTGAGGCAGGAGAATGGCATGAACCCACGAGGCGGAGCTTGCAGTAAGCCGAGATCGCGCCACTGCACTCTAGCCTGGGTGACGGAGTGAGACTCTGCCTCAAAAAAAAAAAAAAAAAAAAAAAAGAGCAGCAGCACAGGGAATCCTTAAGGGCATGGATCTTTTCCGTAACTTGAGGTAGTGGTGACTCTGTGAACCTATACGTGCAATACAAAATTGCACAGAATTCAATACATACACAGATCAGTGCATGTAAAACTCATGACATGAATAAGATCGGTGGATTGTATCAATGCCAATTGCCTGCTTGTGACATTGCACTATAGTTACGCAAGGTATTATATTGTGGGAAACTGGATAAGGACTACACAAGCTCTCTCTGTATTATTTATTACAATTGCATGTGAATTTATAATTATCTCAAATTGGGAACATTAATTTAAAAAATACAGATAGTAAAACAAAAATTCTTCCATGACTAGGCCATGGCTAAATTAGTATCTTCCATGATAAGATACTAATATCACCTTTCAGGCCAGTTGAACTTCTTGGTACTCTTTTTGTATGTTTCTGTATTTTATCCATTATTGTACCATTGCATTTGTTTGGAGCACAGTGACTTTTCAAAAATGAATTCACACTGCCATATTAGCCCAACAGACCTAGCTTTAAAGCTGTATGTATATAGTATATAACTGCAGTATGATAGTTCTGCAAATGATAGAACTTTAAAAAATAATTCCAAGGCTGTATTCAGATTCAGTGCGGGGCATCTCTTCTATACAGACAGTCCTCTTATGTGGTTAACATTTTCAAATGTTTGAACTTGTTCACAGTATTAGTAGCTTTTATACAACAGTTTAAATTATTCATGTAATTCATGTTCTCTATGGAAAAGTTAGAAATTCAAACAAGCAAAAGAAAAAGATAAAAATCAAGGATTCCAACTAATTTCTAATGGGAATTTGGAAAGTAAATTTGTCTCCTGAACCTCAAAACCATCTGCTGCTAATTAGGACTTTTAGCAGAAAGTTTATCAAGCCAGAATATGGATTTTATTAAGCAGGACTCAATTTATAATCAGCAATAAATTTGCTTCTTCTCCCTTTCTTTCTACTCTCCACCTTTCAAAAGAAGTGACTAATAGGCAGAATTTCACACATCCAAAATGAAAATTTGTGTAGACTCCAAGATAACAATGTCACAATAGAACCAAACTTCATAGCTTGGGGAAATTTGAAATAAATCAGATAAGTCAACTGAGATCTTTAAGAAGGTAATGCACCAATGTTCTAGGCCTCAGTTTTCTCGATGGTAAAGGGCAGCTGTTGGACTTAAGGAACATAATCATATTATGATAGTTCTGTGAGGGAGTTGCAAGTTAATATCTATAAAAAGAGGTTGAAGACTATTAAAGACTCAAATGAGGTAATCATTCCTTAATAAGTTTCTCTAAGACTGTAACATTAGGCCACTGGAAAAGAATCTGAAAAGCAACTGTCAGGTTTCCAAAATAGTGGCTAGTATTTGTGTTAGGAGCAGTCAAGCATGTGTCCAAACCCCATTGTTTTTACATGAGTGTGCAGAGATGAAAATGGCCCACAATCTTGGCTGAAGAACAAGTCATCATCCTATGATAATACAGTTGGGGTTAATGCTAATGCTGGATATATTTGGAAACTTACGCATGTGCTTTAGACAAGGCTCATCTGTGGTCGAATGCTGGTCTCCAAGAAAAGCAGGTTGATGACTGAGCTCCTCCTACTCTGAATGCCTACCTGGGATGCTTCCACGTGGTTCTGTAGGCATGTCCGTCTAAGTTATCATTACTGGCAAATGCTAACTTTTAAATATTCACTTATGTTTTAGGTCCAAGTCTCTTTAATTTCTAATCCTGGTAGAGTGGACAGACATGGAAAATTTACAGACTCTGTTTACCCCCATTAACTTAAGGTCCAGATAGGCAGGCCTGAAGCCTAGCTCCAGGCCCTTTTTCTCCTGGGCCCCACCCCATTGTCTATTAGACCTTCAAGAGAAGAACTTCTCAAGCAGGAGCCCCTTACTTAACCCCAAATACCCTCCAGCTGCCTAGGAAGAAAGAAAGATGGAGAGAACCAAAAAGAAGGAGTTTAATTCCATATTGCTGCTCCTGAAATTTCTATTCCTTTAGAACAGAAGACCCCTTAGGTCTTCTTGAAAACTCGATTTTGTCCTTGAGCCAAGGACAGTGGGTATGGAAGAAAGGGAGGTGATGAACATGCTCTAGAGTACGTGGAGAGGGGGATCCTACTCCTCATATCCCCTTGGTTATACCTCAACATTCTGAAGTAGGATATTGGTGAGAAGCAGATGTTCATTGGGTCACTACTGGATGGGTCTAACGTGCCAATGGCTTGTGCTAAATGCCTCGCTTGTTTTTCTTCTCTTGGACTTGCTTGACTTCAGATGGAACGGCTCTATACAGCCTGATATTTTATAGTTGCCTTAGATTTTCAGCTGCTGAGAAGGTCTACGTTTTCCCAGCTTTTTAATCTCAGTGGTGGGTAAGTTCAACCTGGAGTAAAAGGTAGAGTATCTCTGCACGCTACCCAAATCAACTTTGCCAGTACTGCACTTTGTTCCTAACTTGACTCCTTGAGTCTATTTATAAATTGGTTGGAACTGATAAATAAGGAGGAATGAGTAATTAGTCTCTCCCAACTTCCAACAGTAAAGCAAAACAGTAGTGTCATTGAACTCCAAATGTGATCAACAACTCTTAAAAGAGAAAGAGAAGGGGTCAGTCCAATTACTGAGTGAAAAGAAATCTGACTGAAAAGAAAGGAGTAGCACAGTAGCAAAATTTCAAGGGCTACATGTAGATGGAATGCTGGGTCTGGGTCTATCTGGGAAGATGTTGAATGGACCACCCAGAGTCCAGTTAAATGAGTCTAAGGACATTCCTGAGAGAAAACAAATTCATTTTAGAAGAAAGAGTCAGGCTGTATACTCTAGACCAACTTACTAATTATTATTATTATTATCGAGACAGAGTCTCACTCTGTCACCCAGGCTGGAGTGCAGTGGCATGATCTTGGCTCACTGCAACCTCTGCCTCCCAAGTTTAAGCCATTCTTGCGCCTCAGCCTCCTGAGTAGCTGAGGTTACAGGGATGTGCCACCACGCCTGGCTAATTTTTGTATTTTTAGTAGAGACGGGGTTTCACCATGTTTGCCAGGCTGGTCTCAAACTCCTGGCCTCAAGTTATCCACCTCCCTCGGCCTCCCAAAGTGCTGGGATTACAGGCATAAGCCACCATGCCAAGTTACTAATTCTTAAATATGGATGCAAAGGGCAATTCTGGTTAGTGTTTATCTATTGAATTTATCTTCTCATCCAGGTCTCTACCAGAAATATGTCTGAGCTTGCTATATCGTCTATGTGGGATTTTACTTTGAAACAGTTCAGAATGAACAATGTGATATATGTGTATTTAAGTTAATTTTAACCTGTATTTACAGTGTAGCGTATTGGTCAATTAACATTTGAAATTCCCTAATCTTCAATCCATACTCCAGAAATGGCTGAGAAAGTATTTCAAATATCCTCATCAAAATCTAGCCAAGCACATATCTTGAATACCACTAATTTCACTACTGAAAAATTATTTCTAATATCTTGTATGTGGATTAATAAGGTCACATTGATCAGTTCCTTTAAGAGTGTCTCACACTAAAAAGGGGAGAGAGACATTTTCTCCCATTTCCCAACAGCAGTCTGGCAGTCAGGGTCCCCTTGAATCAACACTGGAAGCCTGAGATTTGCTAGGTTAGGGGCAAGGAGTGGGGACAGCAAAGCCTGTTGGGCTGGTGGTATGGCCAAAGCGGTCGTGGTGTTCAGCTCAGGCACCCAGCAGAGGGGACAGAGACAAGAGTGTCCTGGGGAAACCTCAGCAGGCCCAACAGGTTCAGGAGAGTTTGGTGAACATGGCAGCACCCAGGGGAGGGAAGATGGGGCAGATAGAGAGAATTAAAATATCAGAATCACTAATGAGTCCTCTCTAAGAACTCTCAGAAATACATGGTGGAGATTTTGCTGGAATCTGAGGGTCAGAACTTGTCAACATGGATTACATATGTATAATTGCATCAGAGTGGGAAATTAGACATGAAAACACTGAATTAACATAGAAATCTGAACAGGATCTCTCAAAGAATGTTTCCAATTTCACACCTGACCCAGCCAAAAACACTGCGTTGACTCCTTAGAAAGACTAGAAGGCGCCTGATAGAGTCAGGCTGTCATCGATGCATCTAGTTTCCCAGAGGCACACAGCTAATACAAGTGAAGAGGCCTGTGGATGTGGCGCCAGGAGTCTTGTGAATGATTCCAGACCTGGCCTGAAGTACCTGCCTACGTTCAAACACAGACTTTCATTTGGGAGTCAGAGTGACATGAAAAAAGTAAATATTTGAATCACCTAAAGAATCTTTTCAAATCACAAATTCCTCAGGGCTCGCTCTGGATTTACTGAATTAGAATTTCTTTTCTTTTTAATTTAAAATTTTAAAATTTTTATTTTTTATAGACTTGGGAGTCTTGCTATGTTGCCCAGGCAGGTCTCAAGCTCCTGGCCACTAGTGATCCTCCCAACTAGGCCTCCCAAAGTGCCAAGATTAGAGATATGAGCCACCATGCCACACCTTAGAATTTCTGGTAATGAAATTGAGAAAGAGTGTGAGACCTCAGATCATTTTAACAGGCCCAACTTACCTCCTTTCCTTACCCTGGTGGAGAACTAGCTTTATTAAAAATATGCCGTTATCCAAGGAGAAGTGGTTTCAAGAGGAGAGGAAGGGAGAGAATGAATTCACAAGAAAAAAGTCAAATCATGTCAACAAAGGGAGAAAGTTTATTGTATTTTTTAAATGCAATCTCCAAAAAGTATCTTCCTACACAAATATATACACCAGAAATAGTTTTCTGTCTCTCTCTCTCTCTCTTTTTTTTTGTGTGTGTGTGCAATATATTGGTTGAGTTTATAGTGACTGTTCACTGGTCTGTATTTTCTCAGTCCTGAAGTCAAAGTAGGTACTATTATCTCAAATGTACAGACAAGGAAACCAACAGACACAGGAGGAAAAGTAGGTGTTAATGTTTACCCAGCCAGTAAGTGGTAGAACTGGGAATTGAACACACACTACTCCCTAATTTTTAAGACTTTATAGCATAAATACAAAAATACAGTGAATAACCTGGAAATATATTAAAAATAATAGATTATTGAAATTAAGACAACATCCAGAGAATATTCAGAAAAGTTTCTCTGGAATTAGGAGGTAAATGCAGGGTCAGGAAATTTTAGGGGAGAGATGGGGAATATTTGTTCAATGTTAATGGGGAGTGGGGTAGGGAGGAAGAGATTGGAGAGCCAGGGATTTTAGAGGAGGTGGCAGGAAAGAAGGTCAAGGAACACAGGTGGCCTTGAAGAGAGCAAGAGGAGGGGCACTCCATCTGGAAGAACACAGGCATGCAAAGGTGTGGATGTAGATAAACTTGAAGTTGGAGGGAGACCCAGACAGCATGAGGTCATGTCTAACGGTTGCCATTTTCTCAACAGAGTAGACTATAAGGCCTGACTGATGCAGAAAGTGAGGAGAGGGAGGTTTTTTGGGGGAGGGGGAAGTAATTTATATATTTATTTATTTATTTATTTATTTTGAGACAGAGTCTTGCTCTGTCACCCAGGCTGGAGTGCAGTAGCAACATCTCGGCTCACTGCAAACTCCGCCTCCTGAGTTCACGCCATTCTCCTGCCTCAGCCTCCCGAGTAGCTGGGACTACAGGCGCCCACCACCATGTCTGGTTAATTTTTTGTATTTTTAGTAGAGACGGGGTTTCACCGTGTTAGCCAGGACGGTCTCGATCTCCTGACCTCATGATCCGCCCGCCTCGGCCTCCCAAAGTGCTAGGATTACAGGTGTGAGCCACCGCGCCTGGCCAATTTGTTTGAGCTTCTGTAATGTTGAGTGGTAGATCTGAGCATCACATTCAGGTCTGTCTCCATCCAAACTCCCTGTTCTTTCTCCGACTCCAGTGTCAGCATTCGCTGCTGTTTCTATGCGCAGTATTGTCGAATCAAATTCTGATATTATGCCTTTCTAGTTAAGTACCCTCCTTGAAAAGTAATTTTTGTCACAACTAATTTGATGGATACGAGAGACACGACAGTTTTTTACATTAAACTAAATTGTTTCCACTTCTCCATAGTCATTTCTTTGCCTCCAAACTGCACTCCCCCGAGTCCCTGGTTGGTTAGGATCTTTGATCTTTGTTGCCCCATGTGAACTTTCATTTGGGAGGAATCTCTCACTTTCTTGGTAACTATGTACAATTGCCATCAATTTCTGGTCTAACCCTCCTCCTAGTCAATTATCTTTCTGAAGAGAAATCTCATTTTTTCCTTCTGGGATTTTTGGCTGCTGTTTGATTCTGAGAGAGCACACTAGGGAAAACAAATTTTCCATTCCTACCAACTTAAGCCTTCTCTAAACAAAGCAGAGAGCCCTTCTCTGAGCGAGCATGTATTCATATTCCCAGAGGATCCACTGTATTTCTGAATGTTGAGTCCCTGTTGCCCATCCGGAGTCTCTCTCCACATGCCATCTGTATGACAATAACAGTGCTCTCCCTGCCACAATCTCATAATAGAAACCCCATTCAAAACACCCTAAAGAAAGAGCCCACAGATGTTCCGGAAAAATACACAATAATCCTTGGCTGATTAATTTAATATCTTTTGGAGACACTCTATAGATCACTAGGCTGCTGTTTTATTCTGGAAGCCATAACTTCCACCATTCTAGCTCCTGTAATGTTTCATTTTGATTCATCTCAGGGCAAGGCAGATGATACCCTAAACATATGAACAAAAGAGCTGAACCATATATTATTGCCTTCCTAATAAGAGTATCAGTGCCTAGGAAAGAAGCCTTCAGTAGCAGAGCTGAAATGACACATGAAAGGACAAATGATGTGGGGAATTTGAAACCTATTTTACATCTTGCCAAATGACTTTGTATATTTGCGATTTTTTAAAAGATTATGACTTTTTAATTTCTATGTTAGGTGTTTACTGTGTTTGCCTAGAAAATAAACCTTCTCACTTTAGCTCCCAATAAAATAAAATAGCAAACAGAAGTATCTATCTAAAATCTGACAAACTACTGGATTGTGTATTTGTTTTGATACTTCATCTAGTAAGTACATCTGTCTATAGCAGGAGTTGACCAACTTTTTCAGTAAAGAACCAAAGAATAAATATTTTAAGCTTTGCAGACCTAAAGAAAATGGTTTCTGTTGTAACTAGCCAATTCTGCTATTATAACATGAAAAGATAATAAATATGTAAACAAATGTGTATGGTTGTGTTTCAATAAAACTTTATTTACAAAAACAGTCAACCAAATTTAACCTGTGGGCTGTAGTTTGCTGAGCCCCTGGTGTGTACCATTTAGAGTATAAACTACATAAGGACAAATGAATCCTCTAACAAGCAGTTTGCCAATGATTGGTGGGAAAAATAGCTACCGCTATTAAGAACTTACTATGTGCTAGGTATTGTGGTAAGAATATACAATACTGTCTAATGAGGTAGCGATTGGATACCCGTTTTGTAGATTGAAAAACAAGGCTCAGAAAGCTTTAGGAACATATCCAGGATCACACGGCTAAGTAGTGAAATCCTGTGACCTGCCTTTCCGTCCGTGAGGGTGTGGCATGATGGCTACCTGATAGGACTCTAAGGCACTAAGCTGTATTTGTGTCGCACCACTTGTGAAATAACTGGGCTCAGGACCCCAGCCATTGTGCCCTCAATTTCATATAAAAGCTGAGATGCTGAGCAGTCTTGGGGCAGGAGTTGTAGTTGGTGGCCTCTATGCTTTCCCAGAGCTGTGCAGCGAGGTGGCTTGGATGGGTGTGCTTGGGAGCCTCAGTGTCCAGGTTCAGAGCTCAGTCCTGCTTTTTACCAGTGTGTCCGGGCAGGTTGGTTAACATCTCTGGATTTCAGTTTCCTAATTTGCTAAATGGGGATAGTGACCTTACTACCAAGTAGGATTGTTATATAGATTCAAGGAGTTGATACACATGAAATGATTAGAACAGTGCAAGATCAATGTTATTATTTTAACCCCAAAGATAGGCCATGACAGAAAGAGGTTGCTATACCTGCAGCTGAAAGACAACACCTGAGATGAGAGCAAGCAGGGAAAGGAGGAAAGGAAGGAAGGGAAGAAAAAGAAAAAAACAATGAGAAAGAAGAAGGAAGATACAGAGTAGGAGAAAAATCCATGTGTGACATGAGTGTGGTGAGAGCAGGTGCATTTGAAACGACATTTCGTGCACGTGATAATAATATATGTAAAATGATGAAAGAATGAATCCATCTAGGACCCACTTACCCCTGGGCATATTTGGTATATTTCTTTCCATGATTTTATAGCTATCTCTTTCCCTTTCTGTGTGCTCTAGAGATCCTTCATATGTTTTCCAGCCGTTCCTTTAATGTTACAACAATAATGACATGTACTCCACTCATGGTGAATGAAGGAGGGCCAGTCCCTTATCTATTTCTGAGAGTCCTTGGGGTAAGGCTGCACATCGCACCAGCCCATCTTGGCTCCTGTCCTCCCCCCTTGCTCTGGACTGCCCTGTCTTCTGACTCAGCACCTCTTGAGGGTCTTCTCCAGGGTCCTGCTGCTTCCTTACACCTGCTCTGCTGAAGAGTGTGGGGACTTGCCCTCCTATTATTCCCCATAGCTCAGCTAGCACAGGCAGTCCTGTTTAACAAACTTATTTATTTTACTTTAGAGACAGGTTCTCACTCTGTCACCCAGGCTGGAGTGCAGTGGAAGATCATAGCTCATTGCAACCTCAAACTCCTGGGCTCAAGTGATCCTCCCACCTCAGCTTCCCAAGTAGCTGAGAACACAGGTGCAAGCCACCATGCCCGGCTAATTTTTTAATTTTTTTGGAGACAGGGTCTCACTATGTTGCCTAGGCTGATCTCAAACTTCTGGGCTCAAGCAATTCTCCCACCTCAGCCTTCCAAAGTGCTGGGATTACAGGTGTGAGCTAATGTGCCCGGCCCTGTTTAACAGGCCTTAAATGTCTTGAGGGTCATACGAGGGAATTTCAGTGTGGGAAAGGAAACTACAACTGGGTATCCGACATTGCTGTGTCTGGTGTTCATCAGCCACACACATCTTACTGGACATCTCTTTTCTGAAATCTCGACTGGTTGGTACTACCAAGGAAATAGTATCAGTAGACAGCATGATGATGACAACCGAGTCAGACTATAAGCTCTGTGAAGGCAGGAATTGTGTCTATGTTGCTTGTTACAGTCTCCCTTCTCCTGGCCCAGTGCTTTGGCCCATAATGAGGGCTCCATAAATACTGTGATGTGAATGCATGGAGGAGCTTGCAGAGGTTGACACTGCCCCCAATACAGGTTGACTTTAGTAATATTCAATAGAATACTTTTGACAATTGGCTTTGGATTATTCTGCTACTTCAGAGCTTCCCCAAGGGCAGCTGCCTAGGCATTTTCTCCTCCTCCAAGCTCCTAAGACACACAAGTTTCCACTTTTTCCCTGGAATACAGAAACTGCTGCTGGTGTGTGTGTGTGTGTGTGTGTGCGCACGCCAGCTGTCTAGGCATTTTCTCTCCCCCAAACCCCTAAGACACACAAGTTTCCACTTTTTCCCTGGAATACAGAAACTGCTGCTGGTGTGTGTGTGTGTGTGTGTGTGTGTGTGTGTGTTTGAGACAAGGTCTTGCTCTGTCACCCAGGCTGAAGTGCATTGGTATGAACACAGCTCACTGCACCTTGAACTCCTGGGCTCAAACAACCTCCCATCTCAGCCTCCCAAGTAGCTGCGACCACAAGCACATGCTTCCACACTTGGCTAATTTTTAAATATTTTTGTAGAAAAGGGGTCTCGCTATGTTGCTCAGGTTGGTCTCAAACTCCTGGGCTCAAGCAATTCTCCAGCCTCGGCCTTCAAAAGTGCTGGTATTACAGGCGTGAGCCACCACACCTGGTTGACTGCTGCAGTTTTAAAAGTAATATGTTTTTATCTCCAATATGTGTGTGATATATTATTTTACACAGTCAAAGTCATGGTGTATTATCCATTGTTCTGTATCCTATTTTCACTTCCCCTCTGCCTTTGAAAATATTTGTCAACATAATTTTTAATGGCTGCATAATGTGCCATAGAATATGGTAGATGTATATAGTTTAAAAAATCATTCTCTCATTGCATTTTTTGGTGTTATAAATAATGTTACAATTAACATTCTGTCTGTGGTTTATACTATTTCCTTCAGAGAGATTTCTAGGAATAAAGTGACTGGATCCAAACATCTGAGTAAATACTTGTAACCTTTTTACCTTTCGTTTTAAAATTGCTGTTCAGAAAGATTGTCCAAATTTAGACTCTCAACATAAGGTATAAATATACTTATTTTATCAAATTATCCCCAGTATTATCATTATTTAAAAATCACTATTAATCTGATAGTTGAAAAATAGAGGCTGGGAATGGGTGGGTGTGCTTGGGAGCCTTAGTGCCTGGGTTCAGAGGTCAGTCCTGCCTGTAATCCCTGTCTTTTGGGAGACCAAGTCAGGAGGATCACTTGAGGCCAGGAGTTCAAAACAGCCTGGGCAACATAGCAACATAGGGAGACCTCATCTCTACAAAAGTGTTATTATTATTATTATTATTATTATTATTATTAGCTAGGCATGGTGGTGTGTGCCTGTAGTCCTAGCTACATGGGAGGCTGAGGTGGGGGACTCGCTTGAGCCCAAGAATTCAAGGCTGCAGTGAGCTATGATCACACCACTGCACTCCAGCCTGGACGAAAGAGCAAGACCCAGTCTCAAAAAACACAACAAAATAACACACACAAAAAAATAGATTATTGGTGTACAGGTTGAGTATCTTTTATCTGAAATGCTTGGGACCGGAAATATTCTGGATTTTGGATTGTTTTGGATTTTGGAATATTTACATATACATAATGAGATATCTTGGGGACGGAACCCAAGTCTACACATGAAATTCATTTGTGTTTCATACACACCTTGTACACAGAGCCTGAGCATAATTTTGTACAATATTTTAAATAATTTTGTGCATGAAACGAACTTTTGACAGTGTTTTCTGGGACCCACCACATGAGGTCAGGTGTGAAATTTTCCACTTGTGGCGTCCTGCCAGCACTCAAAAAGCTTTCGATTTTGGAGCATACAGAATTGTGGATTTTCAGATTAGGGATGCTCAACTTATATTTCACATTACACTTCTTTGATTACTAGTGAATTGAAAGAAATTTAGAAGCCAGGTTAGCAGTTATTGTTTCCAGCAATAATGGGTACTACAATGTTTAACACATACAAGCTTTCTGTATGTAATTTCCTTTAAGACCTCCCCTTGCTGCTGAACAGAAGGCCATGATGGATTCTGCAGCCCAATCTCTGCCATATGTTTGGTGCTTATTATTAAGCCCAACTACTGAGCAAAGAAAGACGTAATTAGCCTTTTTGGGAATTAATTTAAGCCTTCAGCAGTAAAAAAAAAGGCCTAAAGTTGATTTATTTCCCAGAATTTATTTGTATTTGATGTCTTTTTAAGTCTAGGCAGACTAAATGACCAGGCATGGTTTCAACCTTCTACAAAGGAGTTTCTTGAGTTCTAGGAGACAGTCAAAAATAATCGCCTTAGTGCCTTTGCACATCTCTAAGATACCAGTTGAAGACAAATGATTGAGTTATGTGAAAAGACAGAACCACTCGGGCACTAACAGAGGCAGCACGAGTTGAATTTATCTTCAATTACCAGCGGCTGAGATGGAGGCACTGAGTTCTGAGTTGAGAGCTGTGGCTCAGCTGAGGGAACTTGGCCTTTGCTGCTAAGGTGAAAATTAGTAGGAGAAGGTGCTCTCTGTAATAAAGATGTTTGTTCCTTCATGGGACTGACTTAATCAAGAAAGTTGCTTCTGTCAGTAATGATCCTAGGCCAGATTTAAATATGTGCTTCCAGAACAAATGCAAGTTGTCTGATTCTAAAGCCATTCTACACATTATTGTGCTCCCAAAGACTTTATTGTTATGCAATGATAGGAAAAGATTTTTACCCCCAGAGCACTTGGAAGCACATTGCAATTCCCAGGCTTACTCTTCACCCAAATTGTTGCCCAGATGATTTTGCTCATTTGGGCCGTTATTCATTGATGGCACATTTGGAAACAAAATCCTGAGGTTGTCACGGGTCTGCACGTATTTACATAGTTCTCAAATGCCAAAATGATAAACACTGTGCAGATGTTCCATAGGACAGTAACCCAGTCTGCCTTTGGCAGTTTCACACGAGAACGACTAACCACATCAGCTCTGGAAAGAGACACCACAGCATGAGCTCACTGACTTTTCTTTTCATGAAAAAGTCAGGGACCAAGATTAATTAAAACCAGGAGCTTGTTACTTTTAAAGATAGCATAATGATAACCATTCTGAAATGTTCCTCATTCTTGCAACCCCAGCACTTCAGGGGAAGCCAGAAAGTGAGAATATAAAAAATGCCTGATGGAAGTCTGTAGCCAGAGGCCATGCTTATTTGTATGCCCACGCAAATATTTATTGGGCAAATGTAGTTTGTATTGAATGAATAATTTAATGAATATACAAATGAATGAATGATTAGGACAATTTTTTTAGTTCTGCATTGACCCAGTTTATGATGCAGCATGTTAGCTATGCTCCCATGCTCCCAAAAGCAGTGCAAGCTCCCATGTATGGAGTATTTATTAGCTGCTCAGCCCTCGGTAGAAAGCTCCCCATGCATGGGGAAATACCTACCTCACAATGACACTATGAAGTAGGTATGTCTTTTCTTTGGTGAAGACCGAAGCTTAGGGAGGAAGATGCAAAATGACAGGACCAGGATTCAAATGCAAGTCTGCTGGATTCCAAAGCCTAGGATTTTAACCTGCATTTGAGATTGCTGCTTACTTCACAAGAGGTCACATTCAGTGAAAGGTCACCATTTTTTCATGATCTCAATTATAATTTTCCTGGCCAATGAATCTGATGATAATAGATTTGGAAGACTTCTGAAAGATCAGCTGGCGCATGCTCCCTCATTTTGCAGGTGGGGAATCTGAGGTTCTGTCCCGTGTCTGGTCATTCAGCTGACCCATGGAAATAAGATGCAAGCCAGGCACATGTCAGCTAACATTTGATCCAGTACTTTCCCCACCTCATCATGCTGGAGATACAGTGAAAGTAGGAATCATATAACCTAAAGTAATGAATTTGGATAGTTTCATTGTTTCTAAAGATCACTTAAACTGACACCATGGTAGAATGATCCTTGCATACGTAACTCCCACAGTAAAAATAAACATTAACAGAACAGATGTATGAGAAGTACTTTCACTGGAAAATATCATTAAAATGGTGAGAACATGATGAACTTGCCAATCTTGCAATATCTTCAGCAAATACTTGAATATGGCCTTTAAAAAATTGATGTGTGTGCTGTCTCTAGGTCCTTGAAAAGTGGGAGAAACTGAAGATATGTCACTGGTTAAGGCTAAAAGCAGAAGTGAAGTTAAACATGGATAGTATCAGTCACCAATTCTTGCTCACTTATCACTCTGAACTATTGAAATGAATCTTTTTTTCCCTCCATTCCTTCCCGCCCTACCTCCACTATTCCAACTGAAGCCCTCAATGCCCTTCAGTGGGACCAATGCTACTACTTCCCCATCAAACTCCTTTCCTCTAGTCCCGTTTCTCATGGTTTCTCCTCCCAAATTACCACCACAGTGATTTGTCTAAAACTCAGCCTCATCATGTTTACTCCTCCACTGAAGACCACTGCTGTCTCCCCACTAGTCAAAGCTCTTTGGTACTGCTCCCCCCAACCTTATTTCTTTCCTCTCCTCCCTCTCGTCTTACGTTTCAGTGACACTTATTGTCCTTAAGGACTGTCACCTAGAAATGGCCATGCATAAAATTCTTGGGCAGTTTACCCCCTGCACCCCAAAGTTACAAATTACATGAGAAGATTGGACAGGACCTCCAGGTCTCCTGCCAGCTTCTGATTCTGTGACTAATAGAATCCAAACCTTACAGCCACTAAGATGCTTCAAACTCTCAAATCCCATAAGCTTATGGAAGAGGCATGTAGCTTTAAGAAAAGCTAAGAAGGAATTTTTCAAGGAGGATTAAAAAAGACTTAGTAAATACTCCCCACCTTTAATGCTAAGCCAAATTCATTGTCTGTCTGCTCATGAATCTGCCCACTATATGAGCAAAATGGTGAATAACCCATGGGCAAGTTCTTGCGGAAACAATGTAGAAACTGTGGTGGTTATTAGGTTTACCTGTGTAGAAAGCTCTCCTACCTAGAGTCGCCAGGTTAAATGTACGATGTATTTTTTTTTTTATTAAGTCTGGCAACCCTATTCCTCATCTACTTCCTTTTTTTTTTTTTTTGGCTAACAGATACCATCTCCCTGGCCACAGGACTAAATATGTGACCAATTCTCATTCTAATAGAGACTGGTCCACATCATACAACCCAACCAGGGCCAGAGTCATTTCTTGGGGTGGAAACATGCCCTTTGGGCTGTGGTTTCTAACATGAGGTTTGTGGCAGCCACACTCTTTGTTATAAAATCCTGAGACCAAAAAAGCAAAGAGAAGCTGAGATAGCAGTGAACAAAACAGACACAGTTCTCTGTAGCTTTGAGTCCCCAGTTAGAGTTTCTGAGACCCTGGTTCCTGAAGCTTTTCCTGTAGTGCAGTGTGCACCCCTTCACAGTTATAGGAACTGGTAAATTCCTTTTGCCCCATTAATCTAATCTGACTTAGATTTCTGTTACTTGATCCTGAAAGAGCTCCTGACTCATATAGAGGGAATTCTGGTTCCAGGCTTCATCTTTTTCTTAAGTAACATGGTGGATTAGGGAGAGTACGCAGGAGACAGTGGCTTGATGCTGTGAGCACAGTCTACCCCTACTATCCACTGGCAGATTTAAAAGTCATTTATGGCAAACATTGAATCCCAGCCTTCTTTTTCTCTGTTTTTGGATTGTCTTCTTTCCAGTTCCTTAGATCATACAATCAAAGGCCTTCATTTTACAGATGAAAAATCATAAACAAGAAGTTAAACAACTTGTCTTAGCTCATATGGCTAAAACCCAGGTTTTGAATCAATTGTTATTGAGGTTATGAAAATTAATTTAATATGCTCTTAAAATAATAAAAAATGAGAAAGACAACTTTTATGCCTAAAAATCAAATGTGGTCAATAGGGAAATGTAAATGCTTATATTGCTTTTATGATTATTGATTGTAGCAAATCACAGAGTGGAAGGATTGATTGTCTCTTAGTCATTCTCTTGGCAGTTATGTCTGTGATCATCTGATTTCTTCTGCTACCAGACCCTGCTTCTTTGGTGACTGGGCTGAGAACATGACCCAGCTTGGTCAGTCATAGAAACTCTATCTTCCTGACCACAGAGATCAGTCCAGAAATGGGTGGGTCATTGCCTCAGAATGAACCAATGACTAAAGGGCAGTATAATTACTCTCCTTTCCTGAGATTTTCTTTTTATTAGATGAGATGGGGAACATGTTTTCCTCCCTAGTTACTAAACTGGGAGGATGTGCGCCTGGAATGCTCTGAGCCCATTTCTCTTACCATATGAGAGAGAGAAAATTTGTCTTCAGTTGGAGGAAAAAAAAAACATAAAAAGAGAAGCAGAAACAAGTGAAAGACTTGGTCTTTATGACTTTCACATCCCCAAATCCACCTATTTCCAAGCATAGATTCACCTCTCCCCTTTTGCCCTGTATGAGAACTAAAAAAATTCTTGTTTTGCCAAAGTTATTTTGGTGCAGGTTTCTGACACTTAAAACTAAAAGAATAGTCTGATTTTATTTGTGACACTACTTTTCTTTGTTGGCACAGATCATTGAAATTTGCCTGCTTATACTTGTCTAAGTTAATAACAATCTGGTAAAAGCTGACAGAAAATCTAAATTCAATTTGCATTTAGGGAGAAAATTATATCAACCTCACATAGTATCCAAAAATAAATTTTGACTACAGACTTTAATGTAAAAAAAAGTCTTTAATTCCATTTACAATGGCTACAAAAAACAATAAAATACTTAAGAATAAATTTAACCAAGGAGGTGAAAGCCTTGGATACCGAATAAAAATTGATGAAAGAAATTGAAGAAGATGGAAACAAATGGAAAGACATCCTGTGTTCATGGATTAGAAGAATAAATATTGTTAAAACATCCACACTACCCAAAGCAAGCTACAGATCCAATGCAATCCCTATCAAAATTCCAATGTCATTTTTCACAGAAATAGAAAAAGCAATTCCAAAATTCTTATGAAACTACAAAAACCCATGAATCGCCAAGGCAATCATAAGCAAGAAGAATAAGCTGAAGGTATCACACTACCATATTTTAAACTAGACTACAAAGCTATAGTAAATAAAGTAATATGGTACTGGCATAAAATAAACACATTGACTAATGGAACAGAATAGAGATCCCAGAAATGAACCCATGCATGTATGTCAATTGATTTTCTAAAAAAATTTTCATATGCCTACACATGCTGAAATCAATTGATTTTTGACAAAGGTGCCATGAATACACAATAGGAAAGGATAGTCTTTTCCATAAGTGGTGTTGAAAAAACTGGATATCCACATGCAGAAAAATGAAACTGGACCCTTGCCTCACACTATATACAAAAATCAACTCAAAATGAATTACCTTGCACTTAAGACTAGAAACTATAAAACAAATAGGAGAAAATATAGGGGGAAAATGTCTCAATATTGGTCTGGTCAATGATTTTTTGGATTTCACCTTAAAAGTACAGGCAGCAAAAGCCAAAAATAGACATATGAGATTTCATCAAACTAAGAAGCTTCTACACAGCAAAGCAAATAATTAACAGTGTGATGCAACAACCTATGGTTAGGAGAAAATATTTGCAAGCCACACATCTGATAAGGGGTTAATATCCAAAATATATAAGGAACTCAGAGACAACTCAACAGCAAGAAAACAAAAACCCAATTAAGAAATGGGCAAGGAAGCTGTGCATTAGTTTGTTTTCACACTGTTACGAAGAACTACCTGAGAGTGGGTACTTTATAAAGAGGTTTAATTGACTTACAATTCCACAGGCTTAACAGGAAGCATGACTGGGAGGCCTCAGGAAACTTACAATCATGGCAGAAGGTGAAAGGGAAGCAAGCATATCTTACCATGGCAGAGCAGGAAAGAGAGACAGATCGAAGGGGGAAGTGCCACACACTGCCAAACAACCAGATCTCAAGAGAATTCACTCACTATCATGAGAACAGCAAAGGGGAAGTCCACCCCCATGATTCAGTCACCTTCCACCAGGCCCCTCCCACAATATATGTGGATTACAATTTGCGATGAGATTTGGGTGGAGACACAGGGCTAAACTATATTATTCTGCCCCTGTACCCTCCCAAATCTCAAGTTCTTCCCACATTTCAAAATGAATCATGCCTTCCCAACAGTCCCCAGACAGTCTCCCAAAGTCTTAACTCATTCCAGCATTAACTCAAAAGTCCACAGTTTAAAGTCTCATCTGAGATAAGGTAAGCCCCTTCTGCCTATGAGCCTGTAAAACAAAAAACAAGTTAGTTACAAGATACAATGGGGGTACAGGCATTGGGTAAATGCTCCCATTCCAAAAGGGATAAATTTGCCAAAACAAAAAAGCTACAGGCCCCATGCAAGTCCAAAGCCCAGCAGGGCAGTCATTAAATCTTAAAGCTTCAAAATAATCTCCCTTGACTCCATTGTCTCACATCCAGGGCATGCTGATGCAAGGGGTGGCTCCCATGACCTTGGGCAGCTCTGCCCCTGTGGCTCTGCAGGGTACAGCCCCTGCAACTGCCTTCATAGGCTAGTGTTGAGTGCCTGTGGCTGTAGATGCATCTACTATTCTGGGGTTTGGAGGATGGTGGCCCTCTTCTCACAGTTCCACTAGGCAGTGCCCCAGTGGGGACTCTGTGTGGGAGCTCCAAAATCACATTTCCCCATCCACACTGCCCTAGTAGGGGGTTCTCCATTAAGGCTCCAGAAGACTTCTGCCTGGACATCCAGGCATTTTCACACATCCTCTGAAATCTAGGTAGAGGTTCCAAAACCTCAATTCTTGCCTTCTAAACATCCACAGACCCAACATCATGTGAAAGCCACCAAGGCTTGGGGCTTGCACCCTCTGAAGCCATGGCTTGAGCTCTACCTTGGCCCCTTTTAGCCGTGGCTGGAGCTGGAGTGGCTGGTATGCAGGGTGCCATATCCCAAATCTGCACAAAGCAGTGAGGCCCTGGCCACCATTTTTCCCTTCTAGGCCTTCAGGCCTGTGATGAGAGGGGTTGCCTTGAAGATCTCTGAAATGCCCTGGAGACATTTTCCCCATTGTCTTGGCTATTAACATTCACTTCCTTGTTACTTATGCAAATTTCTGCAGCTGGCTTGAATTTCTTCCCAGAAATTGGGTTTTTCTTACTGCATGGTCAGGCTGCAAATTTTCAAAACTTTGATGCTTTGTTTTCCTTTTAAATGTAAGTTCCAACTTCAGACCTTCTCTTTGTGAACATATAGGACTGTATGTTGTTAGCAGCAGCCAGGCTATTTCTTGAATGCTTTGCTGCTTACAACTTCTTTCTGCCAGACACCCTAAATCATCTCTCTGAAGTTCAAAGTTCCACAGATCTCTAGGGCAGGGGCAAAATGCCACCAGTCTCTTTGCTAAAGCATAGCAAGAGTGACCTTTACTCTAGTTCCCAATAAGTTCCTCATTTCTATCTGAGACCACCTCAGCCTGGACTTCATTATCCATATCACTATCAGCATATTGGTCAAAAACATTTAACAACTTTCTATATGGTTCCAAACTTTCCCACATCTTCTTGTCTTCTAAGCCCTGCAAACTGTTCCAACCTTTGCCCATTACCCAGTTCTAAAGTTGCTTCCAGATTTTCAGGTATCTTTTTAGCAGTGCTCCACTCCCAGTACCAATTTTCTGTATTAGTTCGTTTCACACTGCTATAAAGAACTACCTGAGGCTGGGTAGTTTATGAAGAAAAGAGGTTTAATTGACTCACAGTTCTGCAGGCTTAACAGGAAGCATAACTGCGAGGCCTCAGGAAACTTACAATCATGGTGGAAGGCAAGAAGGAAGCAAGCACATCTTACTTTGGCAGAGCAAGAGAGAGAGACAGAGAGCCAAGGGAGAAGTGCCACATACTTTCAAACAACCAGATCTCATGAGAACTCACTCACTATCACAAGAACAGCAAGGGTAAGTCTGAGTTATGATTCAATCATCTCCCACCAGGTCCCTCCCTCAACATGTAGGGATTACAATTCAAGAATTTACAATTCAAATTTTTGTGGGGACACAGAGCCAGATCATATCAGGCGGAACAAATATTTTTCAAAAGAAGACCTAGAAATGGCCAGATAGATGAAAAAAATGTCAATATCACTAATCATTAGGGAAATGCAAATTAAAATCACAATGAGATTTTATTTCAATCCTGCCAGAAGGGCTATTATCAAAAAGATGAAAGATACGTGTTCATAAGGATGTGGAGAAAAGGGAACCTTCGTACACTGTTGATAAGAATATAAATTAGTACAGCCATTATGGAAAACAATACGGAGGTTTCTCAAAAAGCAAAAAGTAGAATTACCATATAATCCAGCAATCCCACTTCTGGGTATTTCCCCCAAAGATCTGAAATCAGTTTAAAATCAATCTGCACCTCCATGTCCATTGCAGCACTATTTACAATAGCCAAGTTATGGAATCAACTTGTGTTCATCAACAGATGCATAGAGAAAGAAAATACACTGCATATACATACAATGGAATACTATTCAGCCTTAACAAAAGAAAGGAATTCTGTCATTTGTGACAACATGGGTGGAACTGGGGAACATTATGCTAAGTGAAATAAGCCAGGCAGAAAGACAAATACTGCGTGTTTTCACATATAAGTGGAATCTAAAACAAACTCATAGAAGCAGAGTAGAATAGTGGTTGCCAGGGCTGGGGGCTAGGGGGATTGGAGAGATGCTGGTCAAAGGGTATAAAGTCTCAGACAGGAAGAATAAGTGGCGTAGTTTTTTTTTTTTTTTTTTTGAGATCTATTGCATGGCTTGGTGAATATAGTTAATAGTATACTCTACATTTCAAAATTTCTAAGAGAGTAAATATCAAATGTTCTCATTAAAAAATGGTAAGTATTTCAGGTGATGGATATGTGAATTAGCTTTACTTAATTATTCCTCATTATATCAATAAATCATAATATTGCTTTGTTTCCCATAAATATATACAATCATAAATTATCAATTTACAATAAACTAAAAATAAAGTTTAAAAATTAGGTGACAGGTACCATACTAAATAATTATATTTAAAAAACTTAGAATATACAGTAAGTTTTAGAAGATAATCTTAGGGTAGGAAAGGCCTTCGTAAGTAAATCTAAAACCCAGAAGCCATAAAGAAAAATATCAACAGATTTGACTGGGAAAATACTTAAAGCTGTTGGAATATAAAAGTTGCTATTAACAAAATTAAAGGACAAGTGACAGAATGGAAGAATGTGTTCGTAAAATACATAATTCATAATGGATTAATATCCATAAAGTAAAAAAGTCCCTACAAGCCAACAAGTGAATATAACTCCATAGAAAACAGACAATATTTATAAATAGGTAGTTTCAAGAAGAAAAAAGAAATGACTGATTTTAATCTATCAGTGCAAGGAACACAAGCAGGTTTAAAAAGCATTCCTTTGAGAAATGCAGCCTTTTCCTGCAATACCCTTCCCTCCTTTGTTGCCTGAAGCACTCATATCTACTTCTCCATCTCAGGCCCAAGAATAATCCACAGAGGTCTCCTTTGTGTGGCCAAGATACCTTACACGCGCATCACTTATGGCACCTTAGTTCATTGTCTTCAGTGTTTGCTTACAGGTTTGCTTTCCCTCACTAACCAAGGGCTGGGTCGTCCACTTTGTCTCAGTGACCAAAACTTATCTCTTTAAATTCGTACATTTTGTCTAAAATGTGTCTGTAGAATAGATACATTTCAATAAATGGTAAATGAATAACACATAAATGTTGGATTTCCATGGGCACTGTTGGAATCAATACATAGATTCTATAGCAAAGTGCCCAACTTTCTATTTCATTTGGGCTGCAGACACTGATACGTACAATCTTACTCATGTGAGAGAGGGGGAAAAGTAAGAGTGAACATTCTGTATTTAGTCAATTCTAATATACTACTTTTTGGTGTCATTGCTGTGCATATGTAAACTGTATTATTATTATTAAAGGTGTGACAAACAAAGGTAGTTCCTTGATGTTTCAATGAATGAATGATTCAATGATCATTTGAGAATAGAACTATCTCACCCTGATGTCAAATGGAAACCTTATCTCCTTATCATTTGATAAGATTTGGGAAGCATCAGCATGAAAACTTGCAGAAAGTGTGTCAGTGGCTTAAAAGATGATCCCGCATTACCAGCATTCTTGATGCCTAGAGAATGGTGTGTGGAAAAACACAGCCATCAGCAATTATGAGTCAAAAAGCGATTAAGGGAGTCAGACTTTGAATGTAAAGAAGTTTTGAAATATATTAACCCATTTTTACTTGCATTTTTATACGTGCATAAGAGTGCTATATAATAAAAATCTATGTTTCCATCTGAACAAGCTTCTCAATGAATATAAAAATAAAAATTCTAGTTAATGAGAAAGCAAAAGTCTTACATCATAGTTGCATAGTTGAACTGGCAGTAGTTTGTTTTATCTTTTTTTTTCATGGCGGTATATTCAATAATGGTGCATTTGCAATCACTGGCAGATTTCATGAAAATATGGTAACAGTAACACCTAACACATATTAAGCCTTATTTTTTTTCTGAGGCATTATACAAAGCACTTTACATGCATTATCTCACTTAATTATTATAACAACTCTATAGGTAGACTATGATTATCCTCATTTACAGACAATGAAACAGAGACTTAGAGAAGTTAGTTACTGACAGAACCAGCATTTTTCAGTGAATCAGAGCCTGTGCTGTTAATCAATGTTTGAAGGAAGCAGCAACAGCAATTTCTTAGGACACATGCAGGGCAGTGGATTGGAGAAACACTTTCTAGAATACACAATAATGTATTTTAGTGTCTATCCTGTTGAAATTATGATAAAGGCAAATTAAATAAGTGTGAGCATGTATCTCATGTCTACAAATAATAAATGTGAATCTCTATTATAAAAATTACATGTCAAATGTGGTAAATATTTGTTGTGCAAGGGGAGATGTGTTTGCAAAGCTGTGTATGCACCAACATATAAAGCTGTGACAAAGCCCTCGGATGTGACAGATCTTGTCAAGTCATGTCCCTGTGACAACGGCAAAGCATAGTTCTCCCCACTCTCTCTAGCACAGAGAGCCTAAACACAAGTTGCCATCTTGCATTTTGATGGTGGTTCTACTGTATTTAAAAATCTATACTCTACAGCACTAGCTCATGGAATCAATTTAGTAGTAAATAAGTAAACTTCGAAGAGCTGCCTAATAAGGAGTATTAAATCAAATTCAAAAAATGCTGCAAATGAGAATCAGCTACTGAACCTGTACGAATATAAACCATCTGGAATGAATCAGCAATCTTAGCTAAAAGTGAATTAACTCTTAAGACTTCTTCTCTCCAACCCTCTAGCAGACAGTCTGTCTTAAGCCCTGAAAATGGACTTGACCTTATTAGAAACCCATTTGGAAAGCTACAGAATATCCTCCCAGATGGTAAGTCAATACAGAAATAAGTTTTAACACTTTTCATAGGTGTCAGGAAAAGCTGTTTGCTTAAACCCTTACTTACATAGTTTTCTATTTACGAACATCTTTGTCTCTTGTACTGATGTTAGAATGACAGCTTCATCTGAACGTTAGTTAGCTTGGGGGTGCACACATGTCTATGTAAAGGTATCACCCATCATGTTTTAAAAGAATATGGCTTACTTGCTGTCATTTTAGCTGATCTGTATTTCCTCCCAATACCACCTATTTTAGGGTGGAAATACAAGTTTGTAATTTTTTCTCTTCACATAATTTTGCTGCTGGTGGGCTGCCATTGTCAGTAGCTGCCATCCTCAATCTCTGAAGGTACAGTAAGATTAGTGGTTACAACCCAGAGGAGGGCTTTTAGTACTTTCTATATCAAATTCTGTCAATGCTTAACCATTTGTGTCACCAAGAGACAGATATTTATTGTTCCTGCCGTTCAGGGAGAAATGTTAAGATCTTGGCCGTGAGCCTTTGGAAACAACAGCCAGTGGGGTTTTGCTTCAGAGGGCACCGGGGGAAATTGCTTGGTGAGCTTCCCTGGTGCATTTGAACTCTGCCAACAGTAAACTGGAGGTGGGGTTTCTGTTTCCTGGCATATGTTCCTATTCCTTTTTAGTTTAGTTTTATTTTATTTATTTATTTTTGAGGCAAGGGAAGAGGTAGGATATTCTGCTCTCTTGTTCCTATCAGGAAGGAATTTTTCTCACCTCTTCTTTGTAAATACAAATCTGGGCTAGTTACTATGGTGTCAGACAGCCAGAGAATTTAATCTATAACAGGTTTAGCAATAATCCTATTAAATGGTCTTCTGTGTTCTTTGAAATTTCGATTAGCGAGGGAAGTGCCCATGTTGAAAGCCATATGGTCTTGCATGAAAGGAATTATGCTCCTAGCTGCAGTTGGCCCATTGGATCATGGTATTTTTTTTTTTGAGCCCTATCCCATGATGATTTCTCCTCACCTACCAGTCCTCCCTATTTAAGAGTTTTTAAAACTTTGCAAAAAGTGAAAATGCTTTATGGTTAACTGTGAGGGTAAATCAATTAGTTCTGGATCAGAGTAAAAAGACAATTATCTCATTGGTTTTCTGTGCAGCAAACACTTCATAGTCAGAGACCTTGTCTGTCTTGTTGATGAGTGAATCACTGCCTCCTAAGATGGCAGCTGGCACATTGCAGGCATTTAATAAATATTTGCTGAATGAATGGATGACTGAATGACAATTATTTGGCTAAACTTGAGACATTGACTATAAAGCACTAAACATGATCACTTATATTCTTTATCATGATCATGTGTGAAGAGGAGAGGCTAACATAAATGTTTTTCAAAGCTTTGGAGTGATAAAATGATAGTTCATTATCCAAGCAAAACAGATCCATCTATATAGGAATATCATATCCAAATTTGGCAAAGCCAAACTGCATGATAAAGTCCAATAATCCATATGTGAACCCATCTTTGTGGTTCTTCTAAAGTAACCAAAGGATTTTTGCATTGTTACATTGCTCTGCTATTCCATAAAATCAAAGCGGGAAGGCAGGGGCACATGGCATCAAGAATCCTTTGTTTTCTGCAGTTGAGGTAAGGATTATTATCATGTCTGCTGGTTTCCAGTTAGACTTTACATGTTCAGGGTTGTACTCTTTTCACTATGACTTCAAAATCCAATGATAAAGAATTGAGTAGCATTTGATTCTGTGCTGGTTAACATAGGTCTTCCCAACTATAAAGAGGTTTCAGATAAAGACGTCAAAGTAAGAACTCATCTCTACAAAGGCAATTTGGAAGAGAAGGTGACATGCTTGACCCTTCCCACATTTTATTATAGTCTTACCACATTTTAATTTTCCTCCCCATCCTTTACTTGTTTCCATTATTATCTCTTTTTCAGCTTTCTTTCCCTGGCCTTCTTTTCTCCTCTCAGTTTCCTTCTTTCTTTTTTAAAATATATTTTTTAAAAGAACTTGTATTTGCTTTATCTGTGTAATTTTCAGTCAGTGGTGTTTATTTATTGTTTTCTACCTACAAAGACCTTAAAAAATTATTGCCCTTCCTGAATACCATGTTCAAAGAGATTTTTGTCTATTAAGTTTCACTTAAGTAAACATTCATGACTTCCTCCTGCCCCTTTAAAAATTCATCAAAGTTTATATAACTGCCTATCAAAGCTTCTGATTAGCATGACGTAGTCAATGTCAATGTTGAAAATCTATCTACATAAAGGCACTTGAAAGTTGGTCTTTTAGGTAACTTTAAGCCTGCATCTTGGTGATCTTGCTGACTAGTAACCAGGCAATGACAAACTCTTCCTAGTTGGATCTACCTTTAACTCAGAAAGAATGAACAAAAAGAAAAGGAGGAGGTCATAGCTTAAAAAACAAGACAGTCATGACTGAGTTGTTAAAAAATAAAACCTAGATTTATATTACTATGCTTAAATCATTTAACATAATAACTTCATTTTATTGCAAATATGATGCTACCCAGTGACCTTATATCCTTTAATGACGACAAAGGGATGATAGTGTTTTCCCTCAGGGAACTAGAAAAAAAAAACAACCAAACAAAAAATGCACTTAATAGTTTGTCCTATAGAGACCCTATTAGAGACTTTTAGAAGCTTGTAGACATTGAATTAGAAAAGATCTGGAAATTGTAAATTGTCTTTCCTTCGTACCGTCTTTTTAAGCTGATGTATTGCAATGTGTATTATTGTTTCATAATCATTAGAGGACTTTTCTGAATTAAGTTGCCAGAGCCAGAATGTATTTCTGGGCAACTAAAAACATTGTCTTTCACATTTTGCTGGCTACATCACTGAGAGGCTAAGTGACCTTACAAACACCTTACATTTTCCACCAAATTTAGCACATTAATAGGAGAAAATTCCCACTTATCTTGCACAAATATAGGGGAAATTTAGTGCATGAAGCAATTCTAAACAGAATTATATTAATTGAATAGTATGTTATTCTAGTTTACTTGAGTACAAAGGGTAGCAGGAAGCGAGGGACAGAATATAACCCAACTAATTCTGTTAGTACAGAGTATTAGTTTGACTCAGTTACTCTCAGTAATGAGGATTCATGATAAGGATACAAGGGAATATGATCTTTTTTAGCAAGCCATAATACTCCTTGTTCTAGACCTTCCAAAATGGAAAAATATACCACATAATGCTGCCTGGCATTATGAGACCTAACTTCACTTCATAATTAGTATTTATAGTCCCCAAAGAAAAGACTTGATAGGGATCCTTTACCTTGTCTCACGTAGAACCACCCTTTGGACAAACTTCCCAGGTCAGGCTGTTTGAGAGGTGGTTGTTCTCTCTCAGTGGAGCTGATGAGTGTATGCTTTTGGTTTATCCACTAACTTTTGGTTGCATTGTTGTGGTCTGAATGGCAGGGCTGGTTTCACTCAACATATAAACACTAGATACGTGAGCTTAATGCTGGAAAATATCTCTTGAATCTGCATTCTTTTTCCCTACCAAGAAAGAGTGACAACCGGAGATCATTTAGAAACTTTATGGCTCATTGGAATTGTTCATGAAACTTTTAAAAGAAATACGCATACCTAGGATTCTTACCTTGTAGATTTTGTCAGTAAGTTTGTGATACTCTTTTATGCATTCAAGTCTGTATTACTGTATTAGGTGAACTCAGTTTATTTTTTATATGTCTAACATTCTAAGATACTTGATTTGAATGTTAATAAACAACACATAAAACTGAAAAAAAAAAAAAAAAAAAGAAGTGAAAGAGGGAGGTAGAATGTGTTAGCCATGATGCAATGTGAGGAGGACTTGACTGGCCATTTTTGGCGTTGAATATAGACTGGGATCACAAGCCAAGGAACATGGGCTGCCAGTAGAAGCTGGAAAGGCAAGAAAGGGGATTTTCCCCTAGAGCCTCCAGAAGGAATGTAGACCTGCCTGACATCTTGATTTTAGCCCAGTGAGACCCAATTTGAACTTGTAAATCTCCAGAACCGTGTGATAATAAATTTGTGTTGCTTAAAGACAAAAAAAAAAAAAAAAAAAAAAGAAACTTTATGGCTTATCCCATAAATGTGTGGGCTGAGATAAGGTTAGACACTTTTCCTAAATTATCTGGTTCAGTCAGTCAAAGTTGTTGGTACTTAACCTCCAAAATAGAGATAATTATGGCTTAATAGACTGTCTCAGTAGGAGAAAAGTTCTAGATTTTATTTTCAAAATGATTATCAATAGACTTACCTGTCATGTTTGAATTGTAAATGCAGATTAAAATAAGGCTCACTTTATAGGAGCACCCCTCTCATGGAGAGAAGGAGTGGCAAGGGAACATCACTCTCTCCAACTGGACCATCCAGGTGGACACTTTGGGATTCATAAAGGAAACAACTCAACCCACAGAGAATGGAGAGGAGCAAGAGAGGACAACCGCCCACCTGGGAGTGGCACAGAGCCTCCACTACACTGACACAGAGAGCTCCGTGGAGTTTGGGCAGAGCCACTTGCTCAGACACATGCAGAGTTCTGGGAGCCTTGAATCCCCAGGCATCCTGGCACCAGTGACTGCATCTCTAGCAATGGGGGAGGCCAGGCTGCCTTGCATGCCCCCAGGACAGGGATCGAATCCATGGGGCTGAGCAGCAGATGGTCTGCGGGCCTCATCTGTGCTGCACCTTGCTTGGTGGGGCCCACTGGCCTAGGAACCTAGTGCAGCCACCCCAGCCCCGCCTGGGCTGTCGGGCCAGGAGTAGCTCTGCACTTCCCTGGCATGGAGCTCCTGGAGGGAGCAGGCAGGCCGCCATTTTTGCTGCTTTGCAGCCCTCATTCCTGTTGCCCTTGGGCCAGGGAGGGAGCACAGTGATTAGGGACAACGTGGACCCCCAGAAGAGGGCAGCAGACTTGGAGGAAAGCGGCCAGACTATTTTCCAGGTGGGTTCCCACCCCCGATACTCCTCACTGAGCAGGGCCTCACGACCTGAGACTCCAGGCACTCGTAGTCTGGGCTCTCGGGTAGTGGCTACTTCCCTGGGACGGAGCTCCCGGAGGGAGCATATAGGCCAACATTTTTGTTGTTTGGCATCCCTCATCCCTTGCTCCTGTTGCCTTCGGTCTAGGGAGGGAGCACACTGATTAGGAACTAACATGTGCCCCCAGCACAGTGCAGCTGCCTTACAGAAAAGGAGTCAGAGTGTTCTCCACACAGGTCCCCGCCCCCACCACTCCTCACTGGGCAGTGCCTCTAGACCTGGGACTTCAGCACAACCACCCTGCCTCCACCTGAATACTTCAGTTGGTGGTGACTCTGCCTTTCCTTGGGGAGAAAATCCCAGAGAGAACCCACAGCCCCTCTGCCATTGCAGCTGCAGTGGTACCACTCTTAATGCCCTTGGGCTACCGAGGGAACAAAGGGCCTGAGGGATTTACTCGCACTTCCGGCATACCACAGTCTCCATACCGAGAGGAGCCTCGTCTCTACTCCTTGTGAGCGCTTGACCTCCTGCTCTTCACTAAGCGGCGGGGCCCCAGCCCCTGCCAGCAGTGCAGCCACCCCATCCACTGGCTGAACCCTCCCAGTAGCAGTAGAACCCCTGCAAGATACTGAACAAGAAGACCATCCCCAAGACACACAGTCATCAGATTATCCAAAGTCAACACCATGGAAAAAATGTTAAAGGCAGCTAGAGAGAAGGGATAGTTCATCTACAAAGGGAACCCCGTCAAGCTAACAGCAAACCTTTCAACAGAAACCCTATAAGCTAGAAGAGATTGGGGGCCTATATTCAGCATTCTCCATTGAGGTGGAGTTCCCAGAGGCAACTGAAAGCCCCTCTGCCAATGCTGCTGCAGTGGTACTGCCCTTGCTGCCCTCAAACTGGGGAAGGAACAAAGACCCTAAATGCTTTACTCACACCTCCAGCAAGTCACAGCCTCCCTAAGGAGAAGAGGCTAGTCTGTCTTCCCCATGAGTCCCCCACATCCTCTGCCTGTCAACAGGCAGAGTCCCCCAGCTTGGGCCCACAACAGACTCCCCAGCCCCCAGGAATATCACACTGATTGGCAGCAGCTCTGCATATCTCTGGGGTGAAGAGACAAGTGAAAGGCCCTCTGCCATAGCCACTGCCAAGGTCTTTTCCCCTGATGCTTCCAAGGTTGGGAGGGAACATAAAGCCTGAGTTCACTGCAGGACAGCGGTGTGCAGCCTGGGACTGCTAAGCCAAGATCTGCAGCCAGCATTCTAGTGGGGAAAGCTCACACATTCAGACCACTGAGAGGAAGTGTGGCTGCAATTGTGAGGAAATACAGAGAAGACACGTGGCTGGGCAAGAAAGTACGTATTAGCCATTACACATAAGTGCCATTTACTAGATTATAGCTCAAACTTCAACACCAAAAATACTTTGCTAACATACTCCCCTGTGAAACTAAGGACAATAATTCAGCTGCAAATAAAGACCCCACACAAAGCCGCAGCTCTCTGAAAACATCCCAAAAAGAAGCCAACTGACTATTCTCAAATTATTCCACAGTTAAAGGAACATCAGCCCACACAGATGAGAAAGAATCAGTGCGAGAACTCTGGCAACTCAAAAAAAACCAGAGTGTCTTCTTTCCTCCAAAGGACCATACCAGTTCCCCAGCAAGCATTCTTAACCAGGATGAAATGGCTGAAATGACAAATATAATTCAGAATATGGACAGGAACAAAGATCACTGAGTTTCAGAAGAAAGTCAAAACCCCACCCAAGTAATCTAAGGCTTACAATACAATGATACAGGAGTCACAAGGCAAAATGACCATCATAAGAAGACCCAAACTGATCTGATAGAGCTGGAAAAAACACTACAAGAATTTCATAATACAATCACAAGTATTAATGACAGAATAGACCAAGCTGAGGAAAGACTCTCAGAGTTCAAAGACTGGATCTCTGAACTAACTCAATAAGACAAAAATAAAGAAAAAAATAATAAAAAAGAATGAACAAAGCCTCCGAGACATATGGGATTATGTAAAGAGACAAAATGTACAACTCATTGGCGTCTCTGAAAGAGAGAGGGAGAAAGCAAGCAACTTGGAAAAGATATCTCAGGATATCATTCAAAATTCCCCCAAACTCATTAGAGAGGCTGGCATTCAAATTCAAGAAATGTAAAGAACCCCTGCAAGATACTGCTCAAGAAGACCATCCCTAAGACACACAGTCATCAGATTATCCAAAGTCAAAACAAAGGAAAAAATGTTAAAGGCAGCTGGAGAGAAGGGACATTTCATCTACAAAGGGAACCCCATCAAGCTAACAGCAAACCTTTCAGTAGAAACCCTACAAGCCAGAAGAGATTAGGGGCCTATATTCAGCATTCTTGAAGGAAAGAAATTCCAACCAAGAATCTCATATCCAGCCAAACTAAGCTTCATAAGCAAACAAGAAATAAGATCCTTTTCAGACAAGCAAATGCTAAGGGAGTTTGTTACCAGCAGACCTGCCTTACAAGAGGTCCTGTAGGGAATGCTAAATATGGAAAGGAAAGACTGTTACTGGCCACTACAAAAACATACTTAACTACATAGACCATTGACACTACAAAGCAACCACACAAACAAGTCTTCATAATAAGCAGCTAACAACATGATGATAGGCTCAAATCCACACATATCAATACTAGCCTTGAATGTAAATGGGCTAAATTCTCCACTTAAAAGGCATAGAGTGTCAAGTTGGATAAAGAAGCAAGACCCAATAGTACGCTCTCTTCAAGAGACCTATCTCACATGCAATGATACTCATAGCCTCAAAATAAAGAAATGGAGAAAAATCTACCAAGCAAATGGAAAAGAGAAAAAAGTAGGGGTTACTATTCTAATTTCAGACAAAACAGACTTTAAATCAACAAAGATCAAAAAAGACAAAGAAGGGAATTAGATAATGGTAAAAGGTTCAATTAAACAGGAAGACTTAACTATCCTAAATATATATGCCCCTAACACAGGAGCACCCAGATTCATAAAGCAAGTTCTTTGACATCTATGAAGGAACTTGGATAATGCTGGTATTATCCAAGGGATTTATGAAGGGACACAATAATGCTGGTAGACTTCAGCACCGTCACTGACAGTAATAGACAGATTATTGAGGCAGAAATCTAAAAAAGATATTCAGGACCTAAACTTGACACTTGACCAAGTATACCTAATAGACACCTACAGAACTCTCTGCCCCAAAACAACAGAATATACATTTCCCTCATTTGCACATGGCACATACTCTAAAATCAACTACACAGTAGGACATAAAACGATCCTCAGCAAATTCAAAAAAACCCCTGTCAGACCACAACACAATAAAAATAGAAATCAATTCTAAGAAAATTGCTCAAAACCATAAAATTACATGGAAATTAAACAACCTACTCTTAAATGAACTTTGGGTAAACAATGAAATTAAGGCAGAAATCTTTTTTTAACTAATGAGAATAAAGTTACAACATACCAGAATCTCTGGGACATAGCTACAGCAGTGTTAAGAGGGCAGTTTATAACATTAAACACCCACATCAAAAAGTTAGAAAGATCTCAAATTAACAACCTAACAGCACACCAAAAGGAACTAGAGAAACAAGAGCACACCAACCCCAAAGCTCATAGAAGACAAGAAACCATCAAAATCAGAGCTGAACTCAAGGAAATTGAGATGCAAAAAAAAAAAAATCAACGAATCCAGGAATTGGGTTTTTGAAAAGAATTAGCATTATATACAGATAAACCACTAGCTAGGCTAATAAAGAAAAAAGAGAGAGAAGATCCAAATAAACATATTTGGAAATAACAAAGGGGATGTCACCACTGACCCCACAGCAATACAAAACCCCTCAGAGACTACTGCAAACACCTCTATGCACACAAGCTAGAAAACCCAGCAGAAATGGATAAATTCTGGGAAAATACAACCACCCAAGACTGAACCAGAAAGAAATTGAATGCCTGAACAGACCAATAATGAGTTCCAAAATTAAATCAGTAATAAAAAGCCTACCAACAAGAAAAAGCCCAGGACCCAACAGGTTCAGAGCTGAATGCTACCAGATGTATAAAGAAGAGCTGGTACCACTCATACTAAAACTATTCCAAAATATTGAGGAGGAAGGACTCCTCCCTAGGGCCTTCTATGAGGCCAACATCATTCTGATGCCAAAATCTGGCAGAGACACAACAACAATAAAAAACAAAATTTCAGACCAATATCTTTTATGAACATAGATGCAAAAATTCTCAACAAAATACTAGGAGACTGAATGCAGCAGCACATCAAAAAGCTAA
The DNA here is from genome assembly GCF_029289425.2 of Pan paniscus. Lineage (NCBI taxonomy): Eukaryota > Metazoa > Chordata > Mammalia > Primates > Hominidae > Pan > Pan paniscus. The sequence goes on from NC_073262.2 coordinate 102,678,150, forward strand.
TCCACCATGATCAGGCAGGCTTTATCCCTGAGATGCAAGGTTGGTTCAATATAGGCAAATCGATAAATGTGATTCATCACGTTAACAGAACTAAAAACAAAAAATCACATAATTATCTCAATAGATGCAGAAAAGGCTTTCAATAACATTCAACATCCCTTTATGTTAAAACCATCAAAAAACTAGACATCAAAGGAACATATCTCAAAATAATAAGAGTCATCTAATGACAGACTCACAGCCAGTATTATACTGAACAGGCAAAAGCTGGAAGCATTCCCCTTGAGAACTGGAACAAGACAAGGATTCCCACTTTTACCACTCCTATTCAGCATAGTACTGGAAGTCCTAGCCAGAGCAACAAGGCAAGAGAAAGAAATAAAAGACATCCAAAATAGGAAGAGAGGAGGTCAAACTATCCCTGTTTATAGATGATATAATTCTATACCTAGAAAATCCTATAGCCTCTACCCAAAAGCTCATTGATCAGATAAACAACCTCAGGAAAGTCTCAAGATACAAAATCAATGTACAAAAATTAGTAGCATTTCTATACACCAACAACATCCAAACTGAGAGCCAAATCAATAATACAATCCCATTCATAATAGCCACAAAAAGAATAAAATATCTAGGAAAACAGCTAGCCAGGAAGGTGAAAGATCTTTACAATGAGAACACAAAACACTGCTTAAAGAAATCAGAGATGACACAAACACATGGAAAAATATTCTGTGCTCATGGATAGGAAGATTCAATATTGTTAAAATAGCCATACTGCCAATGCAATTTACAGATTCAATGTTATTCATATCAAACTACCAATGACATTCTTTTCAGAATTAGAAAAATCTATTTTAAAATTCATATGGAACCAAAAAAGAGCCTGAATAGCCAAGGGTATCCTTAACAAAAAGAATAAAGCTGGAGGCATCATGTTACCTGACTTCGAACTATACTAAAGGCTACAGTAACCAAAAAAACATGAAACTGGTGCAAAACCAGGCACATAGACCAACAGAGCAGACTAGAGGGCCCAGAAATAATGCCACACATCTACAACCATCTGATCTTTGACAAAGTTGACAAAAACAAGCAATGGGGAAAGGACCTCCTATTCAATAAATGGTGCTGGGGTAACTGGCTACCCATATGCAAAGGATTGACCCCTTCCTTACACTATATACGAAAATCTATTCATGATGGATTAAAGACTTAACTGTAAAACTTAAAACTATAAAGACTCTGGAAGATAACCTAGGAAATACTCTTCTGGACATAGACCCTGGCAAACATTTCATGATGAAGATGCCAAAAGCAATTTCAACAAAAATAAAAATTGACAAATGGGACCTAATTAAACTAAAGAGCTTCTGCATAGCAAAAGAAACTATCAACAAAGTAAACAGACAAGGCATAGAATGGGAGAAAATGTTTGCAAACTATGCATCTGATTCTAAGCATCTATATTCTTATAGATTCTAATATCCAGAATTTATAAATAGCTTAAACAAAGTAAGAAGCAAAAAACAAATAACCCCATTAAAAAGTAGACAAAGGACATGAACAGATGCTTTTCAAAAGAAGACATACACATGACCAACAAGCACATGAAAAAATGTTCAACATCATGGATCATTAGAGAAAGGCAAATCAAAAGCATAATGAGATACCATCTCACAAAAATCAGAATGGCTATTATTAAAAAGTCAAAAAATAACAGATGTTGGTGAGGTTGCAGAGAAAAAGGAATGCTTATACACTGCTGGTGGGAATGTAAATTAGTTCAGCTGTTGTGGAAAGCAGTGTGGTGATTTCTCAAATAACAAAACAGAATTACCATTTGACCCAGCAATTCCATTATTGGATATATATCAAAAGGAATATAAATTGTTCTACCATAAAGACGTATGCATGTATAGGTTCATCACAGCAATATTCACTGTAGCAAAGACATGGAACCAACTTAAATGCCCATCAAGAGCAGACTGGATAAAGAAAATGTGGTACACATACAGCATGGAATACTATACAGCCATAAAAAGAACAAAATCACATCCTTTTTAGCCATTATCCCTAGCAAGACAACCCAGGAACAGAAAATCAAATACCACAAATAATAAGTGGGAGCTAAAGATTGAGAACACATAAACACAAAGAAGGGAACAGACACCAGGGCCTACTTGAAGGTGGAGAGTGAGAAGAAGGAGAGGATTGAAAAACTTCCTATCAGGTATTATGCTTATTATTTGAGTGGTGAAATAATCTGTACACCAAACCCCTGTGACATGCAATTTACCTATATAATAAAACTGTACATGTAGCTCTGAACAAGAAATATACTTTCTGTTTCCATTTTCCTATCTGTAAAACAGGGTAATAATAGCTTCCTCATAAAGTTCTGAGGATTAAATTAGCTAATACAAATAAAGTACTTAAAACAGTCCCTGGCATGTGCTAAGTACTTAATTCATGTTGGATATTATATTATTAATAATTGCAAATATAAAATAAAGAACATTCTACAACAACAGAGAAAGACAAAGACTTCTGAAGAAGGTATGTACTCTGAATCCACTAGATAATCAATTTGAAGAGTAAAGTTTTTTAAAAACCTGAGACTGGAAAACATACTAAAATTTTGCTCTTCAAAGTGTGTGGTCCATAGACCAGCAACATTGACATCAGCCAGGAGCTCATTAGCAATGCAGACTCTCAGGCCCCAGCCCAGACCTACCCAACCAGTTGTCTTGACAAGATGCCTAGGTGGTTTCTAAGTACATTAGCGTACACTACTGTTTTATGTTTTTTAGATGTAACTTTTTTAGGAGATAATTTTTTTTCAACAGGTTTTTATCTTCAGGCTATGTCATTGAATGGAATATTGATATACCTAATTTTATATTTCCTATAAAAATTCCACTTTGAAAAGCTCTATTTATCATGACTGTCTAGGGCACACTTTGTAGAAGAGCAATATAGAAATAGAGCAGAAAGAGCAGAAACACCTTAGTTTGCATCCCTACCCCTCATCTCTGTCATCAGAGTGAAGGCCAAAATGTCTTCCCACCTGTTGACCAAGAGGCAGACCTGCCTCCCCAAATGCCCAGACACACTGTCTTTGCCTTCCTTGCTTTGTACCTAAAAGGAGATGTGTTTCTGCAGCTCCAACGTCAGTTTTCTTCTCTCTTTTATGGCCAACTCTTTCTCCAATAACATACAGACTGCTCTTGGCTTTGGAGCCCTCCACCTGCTTATCACTCCTGCCCAGTGGATGGTCCTGTCTCATTGATGGCTCACCTCACTTCTGGATGGAACCAGGGCTTGGGAGGGGTAGTCATCTGCATGTGCTAGGGTATCCTCTGTGACAGCCTTCGTGGAGCATATGAGTGAGAGGCATCACTACCGCCACTTCTGATAGAGAAGAAATTATTGCCAACAAGGGAATCAGTTGTGGTAGGATGCACAAGCATGCACGTGCACGTGCACACACACACTACACACACATCCAGATACACACACATACACCACACACATTCATACACTGCACCACACACACACATACACATGCATATATACATACTCCTCTCCCAAGGACACACATTGGTTTTTAGAGAAAGTACAATCGAAATCAGTGTTTTTCAACCTAAGATCTAGGAATGTATTTTTTCCTTTCCAAGATAACATTTTTTGCCTTTAAAAACAAAAGAGTGTTTACATTTAGAAGCACTGGTCTTAATCCTTAGGAAGGAATAGAACCCTTTTCCTAATTGCCCTGTAATTTTTCAAACCAGCCTGTCTCACAACAGCAATATTTTGATGATTACATTACAGCTTCATCCCCTAAGCTCTGCCCTATCTCATAATCTGAATGAACACCCATCTCCTAATGGCTGCTCCCTGGCCACCCTGCAGCCCTGTAAGAGACTGCTTCATCTCCCAGGCTCAGAGAGCCGACCTCAAACTCCCTCTCTTTCTGTCCCTCTCTGAACCTGCTTGACAGGAGGGCAAGGAGATTATTTTCCTCCTGTCACCTGGTGGTAAACAGAGAAGCAGCCCAGACTGAGGAGTCGATTGGCTGCCTGGCGGCTGCCCACCACAACAGAACTGGGGTCTTGCTCTCCTTGGAGGTCTTAGCATCATGTTGGCCCCGCTTCTTGTCTGGGGTTGGAGTTGACTGCAAAGCATTGATTCCCTAAGGAATTGGAATGGTGTGAAGGGCTGACTTTTCTTTCTATGATATTTACTTTGGGATGTTTGCAGACATTTTTCCTAATTCTAAAGGAAAATCATCTACATAGAAGACTGTGATGGAAATACAGGAATGGCATCCTGGGGACCTGGTAGTGTGCCCCCTTTCTCAGCCTCAAGCCCTTAACTATAAAATCAGCTAAAATACCTCATAATGCTGAAAAACAGTATGTTTTTCTTAAATATGTGGTACATGGTTTATTTCATATTTTTTCACACAATTTATTGTTTAAAATTTATATTCTACCTTGTCTCAGAAAGGATTTCAGGGGTGTTACAAGGGTACGTAAAATAACAAGATAGCATACATTAGAAATACGTGAAGAACAAAAGGGGAAAACAAAGACGGGGCATAAAATGGAACCAGGCTGTAGTTAGAACTTCCAGGCATCCCTTGAAGTCTTGCCCTTTTGCTTCAGGAAAATGTTGCAGATTGCTTTTGCAACCCAATAAGGCAAATGAAAGGAAAGGAACATAACTCTCCTTATGAGCAAGGCAATCAGTAATAGCATCTGTAGCAGGTGTGGAAAAACCTTTTTGTTTCTAAGCACCACTGACCTGCCAAAAATTTAATCAAAGATTTTGTGTAAGTACAAGACAACTTATTGTGAGTTTTTGTTGTTGTCATTTGGAGATGGACATTGATAGACAGATAGATAGATAGATAGATAGATGATAGATAGATAGATAGATAGATAGATAGAATAGCTCTATAAATTAAGATATGTATATATATGATTATTCTATAAATTAAAAGCGGACACATTATATATAGAATACAAAAACATTCAATAAATTAGAGCATATAGAAATCAACCTATTACAGTTCCATAGTATAGTCAGTTCTTTAACCAAAGGGGCAGAATTCCACTAAGTGAGACCCACAGGGGCTGGAACACACTGTCACAAAGAGAAGGAGCACACAACTATTGCTCTGAGGAGCAAGGAAGCTCAAAGTTTTGAACTTCAAAATGAATGAGTGGGCTGGTCTGATTTTAAAACAAGGCAACCTGATTTTAAAGTCTGATTTTAAAACAAGTGCTGGCAAGATATGCCTGAAAGTGATGCCTAAAAGGGTTGCTATTTGAAGCCAGTTCCAATGCCTCATTTGTCCACTGGGTAGGGGTGGTGGTGGGCGGAAAAGGTTTTATTCTATGGGCAAAGAACTAAAACCACAGACATCACCGTGTAAGATCCAGATAAGTTCTGCCTTACCTTTTTAGCCTCATATTTTGCCAGCCTCCATGACACTAGACACAATCCCAAACATGTATTTACATCCACACACTCACATACACACTACTCACACACACACTACTCACACACACATCAAACATGCTCACACACACTAAACATGCTCACACACACTAATATATACACATACATTCACACATAACCACACAATACACAAATGCATGTACATACACATATACATTCACACATAAACTCACACACACACACACAAAAACACAGTCACATGCATACATTCATACAGACACACATTCATACATACACACACACTAACACACATTCATACAGATGCATACACTCACATACACACACACTGGGCCGTTGAAGATTTCAGAAGAGGCCTCTCATTGCCAGTCCCAAGCACAAGCTGAACCCCTATTTACAGAGTCCTCCTCTTTTCCACCCCCATTGCCCTCACTTTTCCCAGAGAACCCTGCCTGTCCTATATGATCCAACTTAAATGTAACTTCCTCCCAGAAGCTTTCTCTCCAAATCCTGGACTGATAACTTCCTTCAGACAACGGCTTTCACAGGTTCGTTCAAAGCAGTACACAAAAAAGATGCATTGCCATAACATCCAACAAAGAAGATTTGAAAAGTCTACAATGTCAGAGCCCTGCCAGGACACTCTGACAGCCCTTCAACCACCTGACACCAAGTACACAATGTGGGACCAGCACAGAGAAAGCAGAAGAGATTAGAAAATTCAGATGGATGGCAACAGATGGAATATTTATTTATTTCAAATGCTTTTTTGCTGGGAGAGACACATGAGATGTATATCTTATTTCCAGAGCAGTCTCAGGGGAAACAGCTGTCATGCAGTTTCATTCCAGAACTCTTTAGTACAGTACAAACAACGTAATGGAGGACAGACAGTCTAAATAGCAGACCACAATACAGAGCCGCCTCAATTGCAGTTCATTTTACCCTGTAACTTCTTCTTAACATGGAGTAAAATGTTCCCTACAATAAAACAGTGCAGTGACCTTTGGGTATTAAATCAGATTTCATGCTCCAGAACTGTGATTAAAATATTCCCATGCTACTTTTTCCTCCCAAATGGAACCAAAGTGCTTTAAGAAAATTTACTGAATCCTTGAAAACCAAATGATCCCTTAATAGCCTTAGGTAAGTTACTGCAAAATTTAATTTCTGCTAACCTACCTGAGATTGCAAACAGAAAAATAAACGTGTGATACTTACCTGCCTGCTGCATTCTCCTCTCTGACCCACACTTCAGAGTGTGCCATACTCTTGTAAAACAATCAAGGATGCCTATTGTCTTGCAGTGACTCCAGGCACCTGTAGCATTGACTTTTGTCCCTCTTGGGCCATAGATAGACTCATGGTTCACCCTTTAAGAGCCCATTTATCTTGTTAAGAAGGTCATTCTGCAACTTTTTTCTTAACCAGAATGAACACCGACTTGTTTCTGAGAGTCTGATCATTAAGAACAAAATAATAGATACCAAGGATTATATATTTATTTAAAACATTGTATCTGTACATTTAATCATTTATTGTATTGGTATGGTTTAAAATGTGTGTGTGTGTGTGTGTGTGTTTTAAATCTCGAATCTCTATTCTCCCCCTGCCTTTTTAGACAACAGCACCATGCTGTCCTTTTAGTGAATTATGTCTCCCCACTTTGTGGGCCCTTGGTGCAGCCATTAATCAAGGCATGCTTCTCTCCTCTAGTCAAAGGGCAGGCCAGTGAGCAAGACTAGAGCAATTTTGAGTTAATTGATAGGAAAAGAAAATAGTTGACACTGACCCCTTTCAGGGCTGGAACCCTGATGAGTTAGTATCTAATTAGGGGCCATAGATTGGTTTCTGCTATCTAGTTCTCTGGAACTACCCTGAATGCTGTTCCCTTCCCAGCCTGGGTTTGCAGACTTTCCTTCAATTCTGTATGCAACTAATACCTTTTTAATGTATATATTTTTTTCTGCTTGATAAACCAGAAAAAATTTTGGTGCTTGGAACCAAAGAATCCTTATTATGAAAGAGCTTACAACCAGATGTGATGTTAAGGATAAAGATAGGGAACATTACAAAAATAGAGAAAACAACAGCTCACTGTTAGTAAGCAACAATGGGAGGATAGCTAGCAAGAATCACAGCCAAAATCATGCCACAGACTCAGTCCAGGGAGAGGAGAGCACTGCTGGTACCAATCTTCACCAACTGGTGCAGCAGCCCTGAACTCTGGATATCACTGCTGTCCCCATGGCATTACTGCCTCTGAATAATGGATATGGTTGCTGCCTGTTCCACCAAAACAGAAATTTTTACTGTCCCAAGTAAAAGATCCAGTGGGTGCATCTAATTGACTGAGTCAAGGTTACATGCTCACACTGCAGCTTTCTAAGGGTGTTAGAGTATCTTGCCATTTCCACTGTTAGTAAACATTCCCAGTTAGTAAACTTGATTGAATTAAAAATTTCATTCCACATCAGAAACCCCAACACCAAGGTATCCATCCAAGTTGTACCTGCATTCTTGACCCACGGAAACTGTGAGAGAATAAATATTTGCTGTTTTAATATACTATGTTTAAGAGCAATTGACAACTAATAAACACTCCAATTAAAAAACAGGGATATTCCAACTGAATATAAAAGTAAGACTCAACTATATGCTGCCTACAAGAAACATACTCTATAAAGACATAAATAGTTTAAAAGTAAAAATGTGGAAAAAGATGTATCAGGTTAACAATAATGAAAGACAGCTGGAGTGGCTCTATTAGTAATAAATAAAGTAGATTTCAGAGCAAAAATATAACCAGGGGAAAATATGATCATTTCATAATGATGAAGGAGTCAATTCACCAAGAAGACATAATAATCCTAAATGTTTATGCACCCATAACGGAGCTTCAAAATATATGAAGCAAAAACATACAGAACCAGATACATCACAATTATACTAGAAGATTTCAACACCCCTTTAGCAATAGTTGATAGAATAGTTAGAAAATTAGTAAAGTTATAAAAGGCTTGAACAATACTATCGACCAACCTGACCTAATTTTTTTGTTTTTTGAGACAGGGTCTCATTTTGTTACCCAGAGTGGAGTACAGTGGCATGATCATGGCTCACTGCAGCTTCAACCTCTCAGGTTCAAGTGGTTTTCCCACTTCAGCCTCCCAAATAGCTGAGAGTACAGGCATGCACCACCATGCCCACCTAGCTTTTTAATTTTTTGTGGAGACTGGCTCCCACTATGTTACCCAGGTTAGTTTCAAACTCCTGGGCTCAAGTGATCCTCCTGCATTGGTCTCCCAAAGTGCTGGGATAATAGGTATGAAGCACTGTGCCTAGCCAACCTGACTTAATTGATATGTATAGAACATGCCACCAACAGCAGAATATACATTCTCTTCAAGTACACACAGAACATTTAGTAAGATAGGCATTCTGAATTATAAAATACATCTCAGTAGATTTAAAGGACTTAAATCATGTTCTCTGACTACAGTGAAATTAAATTTGAGATCAATAACAGAAAGTACACTGGAAAAAAACCCAAGTATTTGAATACTAAGTAACACACCTCTAAAAAAAACTTAGGGGGTCAAAGAATAAATAAAAAGGAAAATTATAATGTATTTTGCACTGAATGATCAAAACACAGCATATCAAAATTTGTAGGGGCAGTGAAAGCAGTACTTAGAGGGAAATTTATAGTGCTAATTGCCTATATTAAAGAAAAGAAGGTCTCAAATCAGTGACCTTGGTTTCCATGTTAAGAAACTGGAAAAACAAGAGGAGACAAAAATATAAGTAGCATAAGAAAGTCTGTAGTAGAAGTAATGAACAAGTAAAAAGTATTAGAAGACAGGAAATTATAAATATCAGAACAGAAATCAATGAAATAGCAAACAGAAAAAAATAAACAACAAAGAGCAAACAGGAAAAAACCTGTTCTTTGAAAATATCAATAACACTGATAAATGTTTAACTAGACCAATACAGAAAATAAGAGAGAAGACACAAATAACAAAATTACCTTATATCTATTAAAGAAATACAATTTTAATAAATTTGAATCATCATAAAGAAGACTTCAAGCCCAGATGGCTTTGTTGGCAAATTCTACTAAACATTTAAGGAAGAAATAATACCAATTTCACATAAAATATTCCAGAAAACTAAAGGAGGAGGGATAATTTCCTTCTCCCGCTATGAGGCCAGAATTATGATACAAAAGATAGGCAAAGATATTATTAAAAAAAGAAAACTGGCTGGGCATGGTGGCTCACACCTGTAATCCCAGAAATTTGGGAGGCCGAGGCAGGTGGATTATCTGAGGTCAGGAGTTCAAGACCGGCCTGCCCAACATGGTGAAACCTCATCTCTACTATAAATACAAAAAATTAGCCAGGCATGGTGGCAGGCCCTTGTAATCCTAGCTACTCAGGAGGCTGAGGCAGGAAAATCGCTTGAACTCGGGAGGCAGAGGTTACAGTGAGCTGAGATTGTGCCATTGCACTCCAGCCTGGGTGACAAGAGCGAAACTCTATCTAAAAAAAAAAAAAAAAGGCCAAATCCCTCATGAACATAGATGAAAAAATTCTTAATAATATTTTAACAATTTCAATTCAACCATACAAAACTAAAATATCATGCCAAGTGGGGTTTAGATGAGGACTGCAAATTTGATTTAATAGTTGACAATTATTCAATGTATTTTTAGCATATGAATAGACTAAAGAATAGTCATATGATCATTTCAATAGATGCAGAAAAAGTATCTGATGAAATCCAACATCCATTCATAATAAAAACTAGAACTAGAGGAAATCTGAAAGAAATTATGTGGCTGACATCATACTTAATGGTGAAAAACTGAATGTTTTGCCCCCATACTAGGAATAAGGCAAGGATGTCCATTCTCATTTCTCTTCAACATTGTACTGAAGGTTCTAGCCAGGGCAATCAGTGAGAAAAAGAAATAGAAGACATATATTTTGGAAGAGAAAAAGAACCAAAGTTATCCTAATTCACAGGTGACTATTATCATCTTCAAAGAAAATCTGAAAGAATCTACAAAAACTGGTACCAGAACTAATAAGTTTCAGGATATAAAGTCAATATATAAAATTAATTGTGTTTGTAAATACTAGCAGTGAACAATGGGAAATTAAAAATTTTTTCAAATTATCAATTATATAAGCATTAAAATATGACTTATGGATAAATCTCACAAAAGATGTACAATATCTATAAACTGAAAACTATAAAACATTTCTGAGAAAAACCAAGGAAGACCTAAATAAATGAAGCTATATACCATGTTCATGAATGGGAAGCATCAATATTGTTAAGATATTAATTCTTTCCAAGTTTATCTATGGATTCAATACAATCCTGCTAAAAAATCCCAACAGAATTTTTTGTATAAATTGATAAGCTATTTCTAAAATTCATGCAAATATACTAGAATAACTAAAACAACTTTGTAAAAAAAAAATAAAGTTAAAGTACTTACACTTCCTGGCTTCAAGACTTACTATAAATCTATAGTGAGCAAGATGGGTGGTAAAGATAACAGATCAATGGAACGGAAAAGACCCCTTAAATAGACCCATGCATATAAAGACTATTATATTCCAAGAAATGTGTAAGTATGGAGAAAATGTGTGTTTTTTCCTACCCTTTTTAACAAGGGTGAAGAAAGGATGGTCTATTCAACAAGGTACTGGAACAATTGGGCTATCCATATGCAAAAATATGAACTTTGATACATAACTTGCACCATATACAAAACTTACCTGAAAATGAATCACATATGTAAATGTAAAACTGAAGAGTATACAACTTTTAGCAGAAAACATAGGAGAAAATCTTTGTGTGTTTGGGTTGGGTAAAGATTTCTTCCGTATAACACCTGATAGATTATTGTAACGATTAAATAAAATAATAAAGGAAAGCTCTTAGGAGAATACCCGTGGAATATGCAATAAATGTAATCTCTTATTGTTAAATGCATGCATTACTTTTAGGTTTTGAATATTTTTAAATTTGAACCTTATAATGACCAAAGGTGGTAGGAAGGGATTATTAGCCACATTTCTATAAAATAAGAAACTGAAGTTCAGAGAGGTTAATGACTTAAGTTATTCAAAGTTACCATATTAGACAAAAGTGAATTTAGCTTCAAGTTTGTTAGCTTCTCTTGGGTAACAGAAACCTTTAACAAATATGAGTTAATTTCTCTCAAGTAACATAAAATTGGGTGGAGGGCATTGCTGGTGTTGGCTCAGTGGCTACACAGTCAAGTCAGTTTTCAAATCATGGCTCAAGGTACACGGATTTTGATTGTTTTGACTTTCCTCTTAGAGATGTGAGAAGGCTACTGCATCTCCATACACCCACTCAGAGGAAGTTCAGCCCAGAGGGCTTTTCTTCACATCTTTCTCTCATCATGGAAGAGATATCTTTTCTGGTAACCCCACAGACTTCCTCTTACTTCTCACTGTCTAGAGGTGAGTTATAATTTCCATCCCTGGGTTAGTGGCTGGGTCCACTCTCCTTGAGATGGAAGAATCTCTTTCATCTCATCACACACTTGAATAAAATTGGGATTTTGCTAGTAGGGAAAACAGGACTAACTTCATTACCAGTATCCACCACAACCACGCAGACAATCATGGAGATGCCTGGATTCAAACTGGGTTTTATGACTTCAATTCTAGTCTACTTGCCACTACATAAAACCAGCCTAGCACGATGGCACTGTGCTAGCACTGGGCTACAAGGATGAAAAGCCATATTCCATGACCTCAAGAATATTCTCTGAGAAGACAGAAAACAGTTATAATAATAAGCAAATAAAATACTTGCTTTGGAGATATATATATATCTCACATTGTGGTAGATGGAGATGTCAGACTGGAGGAGTAAAGCCTCCCAAAGTAGCATTTGAAGAGTGAGTAGGAGTGAGTAGGCATTTACCAGGTAGACTTGACTGATGGTGAGTAAGGAGTGCCCAGTATAATCAAAGGCATGGAGGTGCAAACAATATGACATTTTCAGAATTCGATATTACTTTATTAAAGCTTAAAATACAAGAGATGTGTATTAGTTTGTTCTCATGCTGCTATAAAGAACTGCCCGAGACTGGGTAAATTATAAAGGAAAGAGGTTTAATTGACTCACAGTTCCACAGGACTGGGGAGGCCTCAGGAAACTTACAATCATGGCAGAAGGGGAAGTAAACATGTCCTTCTTCACATGGCAGCAGGAAAGAGAAGAATGAGAGCTGAGTGAAGGGGGAAGCACTGTATAAAGCTTACTCACTATCAAGAGACTAGCAAGGGGCAAAATCACCCCTATGATTTAATTACCTCCCATCAGGTCCCTCTCAGGACACATGGGGATTATGGGAGCTACAATTCAAGATAAGATTTGGGCAGGGTCACAGCCAAACCATATCAAAATGAATAATTGGACTACCAAAAATTGAAGCTGGACAGGGAGGCTGCATATGTACTGTAGTTGATGGGACACAAACAAAAAAAGAAGCCTGTTTGATCAGGGAATTTCAATTTGGTCAGGGAAGGTGATTGGAAAGCTCATAGTAAGGTTTTTAGTTAAAAGGTGATTCTGCTTCTGTCTCTATATAAAGTAACCTAGATGACAGCTGAGGTCACCTCATCCTTTGAAGGATGAAAATTAAAGAGAATGAAATTTTGTCCTTTGAAAATTAAAGGAGTTCAGCTTCTTCTTTGGGTTGTCTGTCCTATGGAAAGTTTGATGCCCACCCTAAGATTCTGGTGACTTTTCAGGGGCTGTATTAGTTTTCGATGGCTGCAATAACAAAGTTTCAACAAACTGAGCGTCTTAAAACAATAGTAATTTATAGTCCAACAGTTCTGGAGGCTGGAAGTCTGAATTCAAGGTGTCAGCAGGGCCACAGTCCCTCCGAAGGCTCCAGGAAAGAGTCCTTCCTTACCTCTCCAGCTTCTGATGGCCAAGCCACTTGATTTGTAGTGGCATAACTCCACTTTCTATCTCCATCTATGCAGGGCCTTCTTCTGTCTGTGTCTCTTTGACTTCGTCTTCTTCTCTTTTTATAGGGAGAACAGCTGCTAGATTTAGGACATCATCCTAAATTTAGGATGATTTCTTCTTGAGATCCTTAATTATATCTACAAAATACCCTGTTTCCCAATAGGGTCACATTCTGAGGTACCAGGTGGACATGAATTTTTGAGGGACACTATTCATGCTACTGGAAGAGCTCCTAGTCTCATGGTTAGTTTGGCTCTAAGTTTCTGCTCATAATAAAACCTTAATCTCAAATATCACATGTTCTTATACACAGGAATTAAAAATGTGGAGCTCATAGAAGTAAAGAGGAGAATTGTGGTGACTAGAGGCTGAGAAAAGTGGAGTGGAGATAGGGAAAGGTGGATTAATGGACACAAAATTACAGCTACATAGAAGGAATAAGTTTTAATATTCTCTAGCCCTGAAGAGTGACTTATAGGTAACAATAATTTATTACATATTTCAAGTAGCTAGAAGAGAGGATTTTGAATGTTTCCAACCAATAAATGATAAAAGTTTGAGGTGATGGATGAGCTAATTACCCTGATTTGATCATTACACGTTGTATACATGTATCTTGTATACATGTACCGAAATATCACTGTTTCCCATATATGTACAATTATTATGTATCAATTAAAAATAAAATTTAAAAATCTTAATCTCACATCTCATTTTCCATGGATATATTATTTTCTTTGCTAGATACCAGCCAAGATGTAGAACTCAGTCCTTTTCCTTGATGTGCCCGAAATCTGTTCACTAAGTTGTTTATGAGCACAGAACTTATAGAGAAATGGATGATGCACACATTTCAGCAACACACACATTAACTTGGAGGATGAGGAATTTGTGTTCTTAAGTGCCCCTTGCTAGGCTGGGCGAGGTGGCTCATGCCTGTAATTCCAACACTTCGGGAGGCTGAGGTGGGTGGATCACCTGAGGTGACCAGCCTGGCCAATGTGATGAAACCCCGTCTCTACTAAAAATATAAAAATTAGCCAGGTGTGGTGGTACACACCTGTAGGCCTAGCTACTCGGAAGGCTGAGGCATGAGAATCACTTGAATGCATGAGGCAGAGGTTGCAGTGAGCTGAGATCACACCACTGCACTCCAGCCTGGGCGACAGAGTGAGTGAGACACCGTCTCAAAAAAAGAGGAAAAAAAAGTTAAAAAAAAAAAAAAAGTGCCACTTGGTGAGCTCGCTTCTGGAAATTTTTCATTCTCAAACTCATCAGAACCCAGAACGCTGTTTTATTCCTGTCCCCTTTCTCCGTCTTTCTACCTACCCTGCTATCTTTTCTTCCTGGCTCCTCCCTTCTGCCTGCCCCCTACCCACCTCCCCCGACTCTGATTATTCTTGTGAGGTTTGTTCAGTTTGTTTCACTGTCCTTTCATATCCAGCCCTTGAGAGGTCATCTTCTATGTGTAGCAAAGAGTTCTATTCCACAAAAATAGTTCTCTCCCAGAGGAACCCAGGGGCCATCTGTCAAAATATTAATATTAGTTGTTTCACCCTACTACAAGGCAAAGAATGATAAATAGCACAAAAATCAGAAACGTCTGTACATAGATTATGAAGTCTACTCTTTGAACGGGTTGAACACTTTTATTTCAATTAAGTTTCATTATAATACACTTGGGAGGCTCATTTAAGTAGTTAATGAGCTAAGGCACTGATTGAGATAGATGTGTTTATTGCTGCCTCACTAATAAGAAACAAAATTTTATACCGTGTGTGTGTGTGTGTGTGTGTATGACATACTTATGATATATATATGTATATAATTATCATGTAGATATTTAATCAGTATGTATGTATATGTTACGTATACTGCTAGTATGTATATATTAAGTACATAGTATATATGTATTTAAGTAGCATGCATGTATATTATGTATATAATATATATGTTATGTAGATACTGTGCATGTATACATTATGTATACTAGTATTTGTGTATATAATATATGTATTCTATTAATAGTATGTATTAGTAAGCACTTTGCTGAGTAATATCCATTGAGTTCCTTATCTAATCCTCATAATTAGGAGTTAGCTATTGTTATTTCCTCCACTTTACAGATAAGGAATTGAGACTTAAAGTTGTGAGATGCCTTTCCCAAGGTAAATAATTAGGAAATGACAGAACCTGTCTCTAGTAGTGTCCTTGCTCTTAACCCAATGATTATCACTGCTGAAGAACATATACTAAAATGTTAACAGTGGCTATATCTGGGGGGAAGATAACATTTGATTAAAATATGCTTTTCTGGATTTGTTGAATTTTCTCCAATGAACACATATGACATTTGTAATAGGAAGCCTGCTTCCCCCTCCCACCAATAAATTTTATAAAGAGACAATCACACCAGTTTCTTAACTGATTGAAAATGCAGGGCTATTATTTTTTAAAAGTCAACATTAAACTATGATAATATTATTGCCTAATATTTTGTATATTGCTTTATAAAATACAAATTATGTTCACATGCATTTCTCATTGAGTCTTTCCAATCTCTGTGGATTAGAAAGGTACATATAATGAGGTATTATTATCACCCCTTTTGTTTGTCAAATGAAGATGAAAGAATCAATTCACTCTCCGCTCTCATAAAATCATGAAAAAAACTAGCTTGACTTCAAGCTTCCTAGGGACTGGGGCTGCATCTGAAATGCCCTTGCAGCTACATCTCCAGCCCATAGCACAGAACTTACCACATAGTAGGTGCTAAACAAAATCTGAAAGAATGAAATCCAGTGCCTTACTCTTGGTCATGTCTTCTACCCATTGACCTCTAACTCTGGCCAGCTGAAATGTAATCTTTTTATTTGTACTCTCCAGTTAGGACTTTAAAAAGTTTGTTTTCTTAGACACCACCCTTAAAAGGGATTACACACAAAAATGGAGGAGTTGCAGAGAGGCATTTTAGCATTTGTGTGTGTGTGTAGTAAAATATACATAATAAAATTAACTATACTGTACAAGTCAAGGGCACTTAGTAAATTCACAATGTTATGCAACCATCACCATGATCTAATTCTAGAACATATGCATCACCCCCGAAAGGAAACCCATGCCCATTAAGCAGTCACTTCCCAACTCCCCATCCCCTCAGTCTCTGGCAACCACTATACTGCTTTCTGTCTCTATGGATTTGCCTCTTCCAGATAGTTCATATAAATAGACTCACACAATATGTGGCTTTTTGTGTCTGGCTTCTTTAACTTAGCATAATACTTTTGCGGTTCATCTGTGCTGTGACATATTTCAGTATTTCTTTTATTTTCATGGCTGAATAAAGTCCATTGGGTGGATATTCCACCAAATCATTTTCTAAGGGGAGAAACAGGTCCTAGTACGAAGAGAGGTTTGCCCAAGGAAGAGGAAGTTCACTCAAGCTTGCCTTCACTTGGACCTTCCAACTCAAGAAGTTTGTTTCAGGAAGATACTGAGGAGTTATTCTCCATGTCTGTGGAGAACAAAATGAAAGGAAATCCATGGAGGGCAGAAGAGATTCTTGACTGAGCATAAGGGAGAAGTTCCTGATGATCTGGGCAGTTAAACCAAGAAACCCAACTGGGACCGCTGACCTTGAGAAAGAGAAGGGTCATCCCTTCATTCCAGATCAGTATTTGTGGGGCATTTACCACCTAGAAGCATAGGACTAGGCCAGGTGACACTTCAAAATCATTCTCACGCTGTAATTCTAGGATCATGGGAAGGAAAACTTAAAGGATTGAAAAGTAAATCACAGAGAGTTTGTGAAGATAGAAAACTGACCACTTAGGTAACTGCATAAATAGCTTAAAATTACATAAATTGGCTATAATGTTGGAGAGGGGTATGTGACATTCTAACAGAAAAACAAATTAACTAATGGAATAAAACAGCAATTGATGGCATTGATTATAATTTGTAGTGCAAAGAAAAAGGTCAACTCATCTCCTGAATTTTATTTGGGTTAATGATAATTATGTTTAGGTAAAAAGAAATGAAAATCCTAATTGCAAGATAATGTCAGCTCTTTAGAGAACATTTTGTGCCCAACCTAAAAGAGATAGATAGAGAAAGAGAAGAAAGCACAATTATTATTTCCTTCATTTCAAACCCAAGTTAATATAAATTATCTGGAAGGAAAAATTATCTGTGCAGATGTAAAATATTATAAATTCTCAAATAATTAGACTTAGATATCTTAAGAAAAACACTCACCAGTGCTTTCAAACCAGTTTTAAGTCCTAATCCTTGTATGCTTAAATAAACATTGCACACACAGATGCAGTGTGTGAAGCAGGCTCTGCTTTAAGAGGGGAAAGATTACGTTTCTGTGTTTACCCAAGAGCTGACTAAAACACATTCCATTTGGCTGGGACACACAGAAATTAGTTTGAGAAACTGGAAAGGGAACTTTATGTGTTTTAACATAACAGACTGAACGTGGTGTATATTTTACAGATATCATGAGAAGTTTCTCTCCTCCACCTTTTACTGAGCCATCAAAGAGGCAATTGTGTGAACGAAATAACACAGTAACATGTCACATTCCATTTACATCGATTTATCAAATCCAGGAAGAAGCCTTCGCACTTTCCGGACTAGTGATCAGCACTAGGCCAGTATGAAAAGCTGAGAACTGGAGAGTTTTCAAGGAAAATACACATTAAAAATAAGTACCAAAAAATCCTTTTTTTTTTTGCACATACTTTTACTTTTATTGACTTAGGTTTTGAAAAGTTAGTCTAGGGTAGCAACATGACTTTTGGGGGCCTTAGGCACCTTTACTTTGATGGATCCCATTCTTCATTTAAAAAATATTAAAAATTATATTCTATGACTGCATTGGTATAGAGATGAATATAATCCAGGGTGGTTTTATTCTTATATATTCACTATTATTCAATTCAATAGTTTCTCCTGATTTTCAAAGAAATGAAAATAAAACCATTTTCATGGGCCCCTAGAAATGTTGTGGGCTATAAATCTGTGTCTGCTGTGCCTGATGGATACATCAGCCCTGAGTCAGCCAGTACGCAAATAGCCCATATGGTGAGCAGAGGTCTGGACTAGGCCCAGGGGCAATGCAAAGAAGTGTAAGATGTAACATAAAATGCAGCTGAATTGAGGAAACTTTCATTCAGAGAGGGATAAGGAGCTAAAGATTGATACGAGACACTGGAAATTACGGGGTAGATGGGAAGGATAGACAGGGGTGAAGGTGAAGGGTGAAAAAGATGAAGGTGGCAGATTATGTAGGAGGTTATTGCTGTATCCAAATTAAAGTTTTAAGGACTTGAGTGAGCTTGACGACAGTGAAAATGGTTAATTAAGAAAGAAAAAGACTTGAGAGAAAGGACATAAAGAACAAGGAAGGGGAAGAAGTCACCAACGATGCTGTGGTATTAGATGGCATCTTATGCCTCAATTCTTAAAGGTTTTATGTCACATTATTATGATTTTCTTACATGCTGGCCTTCAATATTTCATTTAAAATGTTCTCTCTTTATTTCCTGTTCCCACAAAAAGACATAGCCAGACTTATAAGTATAATTAAAATGTGACTTCAATTGAGCTATGTGACCATGTTTCCATCTTGTTCTTAGCAGCCATCTCATTCCCTCCCTACCCCCACCCCCAATACTCTGCATTTGTCAAAATCAGAAGTGCATTTTAAAAGAAGATTGGTTCAAATTCATGTATCTGGCCTTTTAAAACTGTGTCAGCCTGGTCAAAATGTCCTTGCCACCCAACACATTCTGGGCTGTTCCCTAGTAACAGATACTGAAGAGATGACCCATTTGAGTGGAAATTGAAATCAGCATTTTGATACTATTTTTGGTTTGGTTTCAAAGCCATGTGCTCCTTCCTCTACAACTGGCACCAAGCACAGTGGTAGCTTGTAGTACTTTGGAATAACTTTCCAAATATTTTTAGTGTTTTCTCTCTGAAAATATGAATGTTCCAAAAAAGGGAGACGAGTGGAAAACCCAGACCCAGGAGATGCTCAGAGATGCATTCAATATGACCAATTATTTAGGGACCAATTCCCCAGACCCTGTTTTAGAAAATTCATCTATGATAAAGATGGCACATGCATCAAAGAGCCTATAGCCACCGGAGAAGAGAAGCAAGCAAACCAGATGATGACTACATGATGCAGTATGTATTCCTGCAGAGCAATATATATGCCTGGGATGCAACAGAAACACAGAGGGAGTTTGCCTAATCGCTGAAAGGACTGAAAGATGAAAATGACCCAGAAAGGTTTATAAGAAGAGGTGGTAGTTAGGCAAAGACTGTTAGTTGTGTATTTAATATTTAATCTTTTCCTTATTAACATGATGGCAATTTTTATTCAGTGTGGCAATATGCTCAGCTGAGAGATTATATTTTTCAGACTAATGAACATATGACTACGTTTTGACTAGTGAGAGGTAAATGGGCATTTTGATGAGTTTTCCATGAAGGCTCCTTACAGGGAGAAACAGACAGAACTCTTTCTTTTTCCTTTCCTTTCTTCTTCCTTCCTACCTGGAATATGGGTGTGATAGCTGGAGCTCCAGCAGCCGTGTTGGATGATAGGTGAGCTTGAGAATAGGATCCAAGGACTAAGGATGGCAAAGCAGGAAAACATAAGGAATCTGACTTCCTAATGATCATGGTGCCCATAATACAGTTCTAGATTGCCTCTCAACTCCTTTTACATAAAACTAAATAAATAAATAAACTCAGATACCTTAGCTATTATTCTTTTGGGCCTCCTTAATGCTAACCTATATTGTGCTCATTGAGCTAAGTTTTGAGAGATTAGTTAGAATCGACAAGGTGGACAAAAGGCAGAAGGGAAAAGCTTTAGCAAAACCCCAGGAGCATGAAGGCATATGCAGTACTCAAGGACTTGAAGATGGTTCTGCTTAGCAATGAGGTTGGGAAATAGAGCAGCTACTCTCTTGCAGGCAAACTACCTCTACTACTACATCTAGGTCTTTAGGAATTAATATGTGGCCGCACCTGAGGACTGCCACATACTTACTGGATCCAGGACACAGGTGAGAGCATTTGTCTTAATGAGCTAGAGAGAGACTACCTGCACAGTAATAGGAGGGAAAGAGGATGAGGAGGGAGGAGATGCCAGGAGAGGTGTATGTTTAGAAGCTTCTGCATCTGTAGGTTGATATTGTTTGTTTTCCCTGTGAAAGAGAGAGCCTGGAAGAGATGGGGTTTGAGGAGAGCAGAGGAAGTTTGAACAGCTGCTGCTCATTTATGCCTTTGTGTCCTTGTGTATCAAGTATTCCCCAATTAAAATGATTTCATGGTTCTCCTCCAGCTCCTGTCTACCTGATCAAGAATTTGTTTTGATTCCCTCTTATCGAATCTCCACTGTGAAGACTTCCTTGGCTGCTGGGACAAGCTCTCCCTCCTCTGAACTCTTTTACCCTGTATTGCCCAGTCATCATAGAGAGCTTTGCTTTGTGTTGTATCTGTGGTTGTCCATGACCCTACCTTCAATCATGGTGATGAAAAAAAAGAAAAAGAAAAAAAAAAAAACAGAAAGAGTTTTAAAATGACCCGAACCTATGACCTTGGATATTCAATCTCTCTAAGCATCATTTTCCTCAACTGCACAATGAGGGAATGTCACTGTCTTGAAGAGTTGTTATGAAGATTCAGAGTAGGCATGTAAAGTGCTTAGCACTGTGCTGGGTGCATAACAGGCATTTAACTGGAGGTGGCTTTTGGCATTATTTCTACAATACGTATGATACACTTAATAATCACTCTCAGTTGAGGCAGATCCAGACCCCAGGGTCTCTATACATTGTAATCCTAGACCAAGTTGTCCATCAGTTGGAAACTTCTGTCCACAGCCCCTTTGCTGCCTCAATGACCCTATCACCTCTTGGTGATAGAAGGATCTCACAGTTCACTCTGGTTTTGAGCAGGGGCTGAGTCTCAATATAGGTAGGGCCTGGCACAGTGAGGAACATGCAGGGAGCACCCAATGCATCCTTATTTCATGAATGAATGAAAGAATGAAGAATGAAATAATTAACGAATAAAAAAAGAACTTCTTTTTGGGAGAAAGCAGTTCCCTTTCCCTTGATTTCCACTTGGGTCAAAATATCCCTGTCCTTGCAAAAATTAGGACTTGGGTGCTTGAAACTTTATCTATGCAACTTAACTCCTCATTTCTTTATTTTTGTCTATCTAGTTTGGACAGAACAGGTAGTAAAATGCAAAGGAACATCTCTGGGAAAAATGAGACTCTTAAAAACCTTTTGAAAGACTCCTGAGCAGGCCAAGTGTACATTTAGCTCCTACTTATACTTCAGCAGGCAGCAGCGACACAAAAGCTGGGCCTGTGTTCCTGCTCCACAAAGCACCTGATTCATGAGACAGCTTTGCGGGAATTTAATTAGTGAAGGAATGTGCAAAGCTTAAGCGCTTCAGATGTCATTAACCATTGGGGAGGGGAAAAGGAGTCAAGGAAGGCCTAACAGATGTTTGATTCAGCCTCGTTCCTGCGAAACAGATCATTGCACACGTCGTTTTCCTATTTGGGTAGCTCTTGGGTAAATCTTGTTAATGATATTTCATTCTTTCAGGAACCTAGTTTAACATGTGTCCGGTTTAAAGCAGAGAAATGCACCTTCTGCCTCTCAAGGGGAAATAGGCTGACAGTTTTAAAAAAAATCTGGTTCTTTCACGATTGCTTTTCTAAAGTCACTATTTCAACACATTGCATGTTGAATCCATGAGTTGAATGAACATGAATCTTTAGTTTCAGAAAGTGAAATTGTGGTCAATCTGTGAAGGAACTGCATGTTTTGGTTTTGATGGCTCTAAGTGTTTAATAGCACTTTACTCCATCTAAACCGGATTGCCATTTTGTTCATAGAGAAGTATTCTGTGAGGTTTTTAGCTTAAGTGGCCAGCCATCAGGGCTGCTTCCAGTCCTGGGTTGGCAGTAAAGGCCTCAGCTGGTCTCAGAGGCGGAGTGTTGCTAGAATAGACTCAAGCTGGACTCCCACTGGTTGAAATGGACAGCATTTGCTGCTCTTCCAACAAAACTAAAACTGCCTTTTTTTACAAACAGGAACAGGCTACTAGATGTTGTCATAGAAATAAGAAATGCAAGAATCTCTAGGCCATCTGATTTATCTTTCTACCAGCTCCTGTTTACAGCCTATTTGTCAGTGCCCATTCCAAGTTCTCTGTTCTTAACATCTCAGGATGCTCGCTTTTGGGGACAGAATTAGAAAAGGAAGGAAAAGATGATACCAACTAGACTTGCTTTAAATCCATGTAGGCTTCAACTGACTTTTGAGTATTTTAAAGAGCAAGTTCCTAGAACTTTTTTTCTGTGAAAGTGTTAGTGTAATGGTGCTCAGAAACTGATTGCTGCCATGCCTAAATTACCCTCTATCAAAGCATAATACTAACCACTCATAAGATGAGAAGAAGAAAATCAGCAAAGCAGATTTCCTGTCTTGGTCTCCTTGATTTCTGGACTTCCCCACTCCAAATGCTTAGAAATGAACACTTAACTATCTGCCACTGCCATCACGGTTGCTATATGCCCTTTTCTAAGTTTGACCATTTCAATATTTAGCAGTGAATTGTCATCTACAGTAATTGATCCCAAGAATAAAAAAAGTTTTCTGGTATTTGGACATGATGCAAAATGTTCTGGACAGCCAGTAATATATCTTCCATAGCCCTTCTCTTTCAATTTTTTAAAATTGCAATTAGTAGTTTTTAATTTACTTGTTCATTCAACCAACAACTATTTGTTGAGTGTCTCCTCTGTGTCAGGTTCCACAGAGAGAATGGAGACTAAGACACCATCCCTGCATTTGCAGTGAGGTTGGCAAGCAGCAGCATTTAGAAAGAGAGTCCAAGCAGGGCTGGAGCCAGCTGCACAGGGGAGGTCAGAGACAACTGTCAGGATCAGAGTCTCCATGTACAATTGTGTTGCCCAAGATGCAACTGATGGGGGGGCTTTTCACCAGTCTGAATATGTCTCCAAATGGAAGAAGGGAACCTTTTCTTACATCTCACAAAGGCATTATACGTGTTAGCAGTGAACCAGTCAGGATGCATATATCCTTAACTAACCACAGTTTTTAGGTAATTCCATTTCATATTTCTATACTAACATTTTTAAAGTTTCACATTTTTATATTATGCTTGCTCAGTTCAATATCCTGGAAATGAAAGCATACAACTCTAATAGAGTTTGTAGACAGGTCTATGGAATGATTAAGTTAGTACACAAAGAGGAAATTGTATTTGTTCCACTCTTTTAATACTGCATGGACCTGGAAGAGCAACACCTCTATCCCCCCACCCTCCAAAAGCATGAGAAAAAGCCAGCTGGGGCCGGGCACGTTGGCTCACGCCTGTAATCCCAGCACTTTGGGAGGCTGAGGGGGGCAGATCACAAGTTCAGGAGATCGAGACCATCCTGGCTAACACGGTGAAACCCCTTCTCTACTAAAAAATACAAAAAAATTAAAAAATTAGCCGGGCGTGGCGGTGGGCGCTTGTAGTCCCAGCTACTCAGGAGGCTGAGGCAGGAGAATGGCGTGAACCAGGGAGGCGGAGCTTGCAGTGAGCCAAGATCGCGCCACCGCACTCCAGCCTGGGCGACAGAGCGAGACTCTGTCTCAAAAAAAAAAAAAAGAAGAAGAAGAAGAAGAAAAAGCCAGCTGGTGAGGTGACAAGGACAATTTGCTGAGTCTTTTAAAAAGGAAACAAAGCTAAAGCAAGTTCAAACACATTACATTTTAAGTCAATAGAGGCAGGCTAAAGAACGTTAAAAAAGGATAGTCTTTTGGGAATAAATCTTGTGGCAAACTATCTATCAGGAGACATGTTTTTATACCAATGCTTCCTGAACAATTGAAGAAGGGCCAAGATAAGGACACTTTCCTGGAAAAAGTTTTAAATATCATCAAATCAGTGTTTCAGGACTTTTTTTTTTTTTCAGTGCTTTAAAAATATTTAGCATCAGTCTTTTCTTTTTTTTCTACAAATTTATCTATTTTCTAGGAGATATTACAAACCCTCCAGCTTGCCATCCATATCTGTTTCAATAATGGAGCCCAAATGTTAGCAAAGAATCACTGTAATCAAAATGGTAAGTCCAGAGGGTGCTGCTTGATTTTGACTGTCATTTATCACTCTGTCTAAATGGTTTCCATTTATCATTGAAATGTTATCTGGAAGGCAAATCCTGTGTCTGGAGGCATGCAATGTTTTGCATCTACTCTACAGAAATAGGTGGGATCAGATTTGGACAACTATAACCCAGTAGATTGAGAACATTCCCCTGAAGATAGGACTCCAGACAGGTGTTCATGGGTCTGGTCCACCATTACTGCTCAATCCATCTCCCAGAGCAGTGCTGGATCACTGGGAAAGTGGCCTGCTGCTCTCTCAGAAGGTCCAACCCAGAATGGAGTCTTTGTGTCCCCTGACTGTTGTCTCACTGATTTTTCTTTATATGTCTCTTGCATTTCCCTAAGTGCTATTGAATGCTTAGTTCATTGCTCGCTGATTTCCAATGTGACTTAGTAGAGAAACCAAAACTCAAGTCTTTGAAAGAAATCACATCTCTTTTCTTAAAACTATACGGTTTTGTGATGGGGTTTATTGGGTGTCTTTGTGGTGGGGGGGTTCCATCCAGTCTGTTATGTTTGGTACTACTGCCCTGAGTAGTGGATTTAGTTTCTTTAAAATCCATTATTCTCCCTAATGGGAGTTACAGAGGAACATACCTTGTCCCCTTCTATCTTTTCTAGGTAAGACCCTAGAAATTTATGCACAGAAGCTCTAACTACATTTCTGTGAAGGGGACAAGGGTCTGTCTCATTCTTCCTTAGGATTGTTGGAGCTGCCGTGCCACTGGCCAGTGTCATACTTTGACCCAGGAAAGTAGCATACTCCGCCCCAAGCCTCAGAGCACCATGTACTTTCATGCACCTTCCTCCAAGGAGGTCCTACACAGGTGCATGAAACTGGCTGGGATGGGTAGTACCACCTGAATGGAGAACCATGAGGCCAAATGGAACCCTGTGGCCCCCATCTCCATTGTTCCCCATAGTGGTGGGATCAAGCAGATGCCCTGAGGAGTTTCATGATTCTTGTCTATGGATTTGTCCCAGCCCATGGCCAGTAGGGTCTTGAATGGCCATCTGGCCAGCAGACGAGAGTCACTAATCTGTAAGCTTTTTCCTTCATAGGATCATGCAAGATTGGGCCACCAGAATGGTGCTGATATATGGATTTGGGGTGACTCTCACTGATGCTGGACATAAGATAAGGTCAGGGCTCTGAGCTCTGGATCGTCCCACCCTGGAGCTTGAATTGCATTTGTTGGCCTTTGTTGGCTCTCACCCATTTGTGTTCTGATTATCGTACCAGGTCTACAGTATCCAAGCATGGGAAGGTGGTGCGAACATCCTTCACCCTGTATGTCCCACACAATCTCCCTACCCTCTTTACAGGCTCCATGCCATCTTTTGGGCTGGTCCCAAAGGGTGACTGCTCTTGTGCTCCAAGAGCTTTTGAGACTGTTGCTTCATAACTCCAACAGCCCCTTCCAATTGATGCACCCTCTTGCTTCCAATCAATATGATATCATCTTACTCTTACTCCTTGTTAGGACCAGTCCTAACGAGGGACTAACATCTCTCCAAGGACTAGGATTGCTTTGCCTGCTCAGCCTAGAGGCCCTCTGCCTCTCTGCCCCTGTGGTGCTGGTGTACAGGCCTGCAGGCAATATTGAGACAGACCACAGTCTAGAAATTCACTGATTGTGGTGTAAAGAGAAATATTGTCTTACGCCTGTCCTATAAAATTCCAAAAGGAAAATTTTACATCATTTACAAAATTATTGTATACATTTGATTTTTGATCACCATCAACAAAGCACAGTAACAACCTTTGAGAGAGCCACTGGAGCAAGTATTCATGGTCTGCGGGTTGCATGGTGCATGTCATGAGTACCACTGTGACCGACACTAAATAATTGGAGTTGGAGAACTGCAGAGGCAAAAGATATGTATCGTTTCAATGCAAATTGCTTCTTTGTGAGTAATAACAACATTGCTACCTTTTACTTGTGGAGAGTGATGTAAAAAAAATTAGCCAAGACCAGCACATTTGACAAGAAAGAAAATAACAAGATGGCTTGTGGACTTAAATGGAAAATGTAGTGTCAGGACGCCATGAAGAATCTTCATGTGCACTCATTGGACTGTGAAGAAATATGTAAGTACCTCTTCTCCATCCACTATTCAAAATTCTCCTCACTAAATTATGATACTTCACATGTGCCTGTGAGCTTCATAATATATTATTATAATCAAAATGTTTATATAGACAAGGGTCTCACAAAAAATATTTACCTGGATTGCCCACATAGTCTTAGAGCAGCCCTGTCTCTGACTTATGCAGCTGGGGGAATATGTTTGACTTTAACCTCCAAGATTTTGCTCAATATTCTGATTCTCAGGACACTCCTTAGGGTCCCTTGAAGATGGTGATAAAGCGCCTGCCCTTCTAGGACAGCAGGTTCCCCATTCTCCTTTCTTCTGTCCCCAGAGAATAGACCTGCTACCATCCTCACAGGATTTGATGCTTGCATCTCATTATATGGACTGGATTTGGGCTTTGGGGATTTTAAAATTATTTAATATTTCATTCAGCAAAGACATTTATTCAGTTCAGTTCTTGCTATGTACCAAGCAATGTAATTGGCACAGGGCTTACAAAGATGAATAAGACTTGGTCTGCACCCTCCAAGAGCTCACACTATAGTAGGAAGATGTCAATAAACAGGGCACCAATGAATAGGCGCTATCAGCAGACATATGCAGACTGTAGACGAAGTCTAGCAAGAGGATCGGGGGTCCTACACAGAGAAAGGCTTGAGGAGCTTCATAGAAGTCTCTTTAAACTAAGCTTTGAAAGACGACTTGGGGATTCACCGGGCCAGATGGGATGGGAGGGAGGGAACGGGCAATCGAGCTGCTGGGCGGAGGTGAGCAGATGGACCGGATGCGAAGCATATGACACACCAGGGAAACTGTAAGTAGGTTCTGTGTGGCTGGGGTGTAGGGAGGGGCTCGGCAAAGGAGGAGGCTGGAGAGGAGGGAAGGACCAAGATTACAGAAGGCTTAATGTGCTCTGCTCAGGAATCTGGGCTTTAGACTGTGGATAGTGGAGAAGCGCTGATGGTATTATGTTATGAGGCACATGATCTTATTTTGTTTTAGAAATGTAAGTCTCTAAGAAGTATAGATTATAATTTGGGGAGAGATTGAGCGCAGGGGAAAGTTAGGAGGATGTATTGGTACACAGTCCAGAGGGGATTGAGAATCTAAGGTTGCAGCCCTCGGTAAGAAAAAGGCAGGTTAATGATTGGAAAATCCACGTGTAGATAGTAATCACTCAAGATAAAGGCAAGAGTCAGGATGGCTTCTCTGTTAGAAATGTTTGGGCTGCAAGAAAACTCAACTAATAGTGGAGATTTTCCTCTCCAGTAAAGATTCTGGAACTACAGGCTGCTGACATTGGTTGAGAGTCACAACACTATCCGGGTTTGTGCTCTGGACATCATGCCAACATTCAAGGCAGGAAGAAAGGGGAAGAGGCAGCACAGGCAGTATCTGTCCCAGTTTTCTTTCCATCCCAACTGTCCGCTGTCTTCTGTCTTGATCAAGAAAAGAAAAGGAGCAGGAAACAGTCTAAGCCTTATCAGAGGGCACCAGGAGGATAATGAAACACATCCCCACCACTGGAGACTCAAGTTGAACTTGCCCAGGCTTTGTTGGTGCCTTGCTGGTAGTTTGCAACCTCTAGAAATCGGAAGAGCAAGAACAAGAGGCATGTATGTATGAGAAGGGTGTTTATGAAAGGGGCCTTGCCCCTAGTTTAAGCAACAGAAGCTATAAGCAAGGAAGCTGAGTCTGCTTCCTCGGGGACCTTTATAAGGAGAGCAAAGTGGCTACTATTTATCAAGCAGTTTCCATTTGCTATGTGTCAGGCCACACTCTTCATGGCTTACATGCTTTTACTCCACTAATCTCAGATTTGAGGTAGATAGCATCACCATATTTTGAATAAAAGAAATTGAAGCTCAGGGTGCTTCCACTGCCCAAGACAACCCAGCTAGCAAGTGGCAAGCCAGGAGTTGAACTAAGGCAGGACAACTCTGAGGCCACAAACATGCTCAGCTGCCTTGGTGCTGCTGGGTACAATCTTGGCCCAGGAGAACCAAAGCCCTAAAGTCCATTATGGCTGGGCACAGAGGCTCATACCTGTAATCCCAGTACTTCGGGAGGTCAAGGAAGGGGGATTGCTTGAGCCTAGGAGTTCAAGACCAGCCTGGGCAACATAGTGAGACCCTGTATGTACAAAAAATACAAAAATTAACCGGGCATAGTGGCACACCTGCAGTTCCATCTATTCAGTAGGCTGAGGTGAGAGGCTAACTTCAAGCCTAGGAGGCAGAGGTTGCAGTGAGCTGAGATCGCACCACTGCACTCTAGCTTGGGCAACAGAGCAAGATCCTATCTCAAAAAATAAAATAAAATAAAGTCCATCATAAGCTGAAGTTTTAAGGTTGGGAAAAATACTACCAATCAGAACAGGATCTTTCCTGACAATAACTTTCCCCTTAGCATCCTGCGCTCACAGCTCAGTAGCTGTATACGGGAAGGTCTCTGCACGGTTTAGAAACAGAATGCTTTTCCCTTTTCCTTATCATCTGAATGATTACCCTAAGTGTGTCCTGACCACCAGCTCCTCTTCATTTCTTGTGAACAAGCATCAAGGGCTCCGAGATGTACTAAGTGCTATCAGGCCACAGGGATGACATCTTGAACTCTCCCTTGATTCCCACATCCATTGTCAACTACCAGAGACTCATTCTGTCTTCCTATTAAAGCCATAGCATTAATATTCACTCCCAACAGTACCTCTATAATATTTTATATGCTTAAAACAAGTATAAATGTTGTTTATAATAATAGGGGGCCTGGAATTATAAATGCTCTTCTTAGAGAACATTTTTTAAAAAGATACTTTTTTTTATTTTATTTTTGTGGATCCTGGGTACTTCAACAGCATGCTTAGTAGAATAAAGACAGCAAAGCCTGAGCACAATAGCTTTTGGGGATAAGAAGGTGAAGGAGGCTAGGCCTTTGCCCTGGGAGAGCCAGAGCTCTTGTTAGCATTATGTGCATCCTCTCCTGGGGGTTCTGACTGGGCCAGAGGAGCGGTCTCAGGCACACAGGAATTGCTTGAATCGGATGCTGAATAATTGCCTTTAAAAAATAACAGTTGAATACCTTTTCAAAAAAGATCGTGAAGTCTGTTCTGGGTGGCTTTAAATGAAGGACATTTGCTTATCTCCACAGTTGTTTCACTACAGCTCTAATGAAGGTGGGCATATGATTTAGTGACCTCGTAAATTCCTCTCCAGCTCCTGGATTCCATAATACTGTTTCCTCTGTGGTGGATGAAAAGCAACCGTAGCAAACCTCTTTGGCTTCTTTATACTTTTCTACACTGTCATCCTCCTTGGCTTTAGAGTATACTGGTTACCATGGAAACAGCAATGTCCTCACTGTGGACAGAACTTAATCACATCCAAAAGGCTGAAATAAAGTACATTTTTATCTTGGATTGAAATTTGTATTATGATTCACGAAATGGAAGAGAGAAAGTAGAGGAAGAAAGCAGGAGGCTAAGAAGGATGAGAGGAGGGAGAAGGAAAGAAGCGGAAAGAAGGGAAGAGGTAGGAGCTGAAAATGATACCCCATGTGTCTGCCTGAAGAAACTGTCCGAGCGGAGCCTGTCAGTTGAAGTGCACTGCATCCCTTACTACAGGCCACACTGCATCTCTTCCAGGTCTCACAAAGACTCTGTAAAACTAGAGCTGAGGCCATCCAGGCAGGCTGCTACCCTGATGTGATTTGATATGTGCTTGCCCAAGATCATATCCCCCATGCACCAGTTGCCGAGACTGAAATCCCACCATAAGTGGTAAATACCCTTATGAATTGTTTTCAGTCATGACACAGGTCCCACTAGTGAGTTAACAGCTTAAGCCATGATCAGCTCACATATTTGGAGGATATTCTGCTCAGATCCCTCTGAAGCCCTGGCAATTAGTTGAAGGACAAGTGCTCTGGCAATTAGAAAATGCTTAATAAAGTTTCCAATCTCTAGAGACATTCCCACCTTCCTTCCACATCTCCCGGCCTGCTGATGTGTCAGCTGTTTCCTGCCATCTGAGCACCCACCTCGGAACAGACCCGGGCTTGTGGGGTTTGAAGCTTAGATGATTCTGGACCCTCTTTAAGAAAAAGGATAGAACATTATGAGTATAAAGTTAGGCACAAGGTCTTGAAAGGGACACATGCAAATGAGGGGCTTAAGCATCAGTAGCTTCATGGTAATTTGCTTCCGCATCTGCTATCTAATCTAATCTTTAAACAGTACCACAGGTACGTGATTATATCTATTACCAGATAAGAAAACTGAGGCCCTATGCGAGTCATCAAAATTTACTTAAAATTACTGAAAATGTACTAGACCAGTGTGGTTCAACTGTCACTCCTTGAAACTGATAATTGGAGATTGATCATGGGAGGACGTCTCCACAGCTGGTTTTTTGCATAAGCATCAGTTGTAACACGCAGAATCAATCCCACTTTTCCAAAATGTGACTTTCATTTCCCCTCCAAATCCAAGCCAGCTGAGGTAATTGGATTTCAGCTGTGGTTGGAGTGCTGGAGATGGTATCGCATATCCCGCTTGAAAATAATTGATCGGCTTCCTGCAATGCATTGCTTGCTCTCGCCCCATGACAGAGATGAAAACTGAGACCATCAATTGGATGGCTGGTTAATATCCACAGGCAATGTGCATTCAGTGTATGAGGAACAGAAATCAGGGCCAGCCTACAAAACAGCTGGACAGGGCACTTTCTGGAGTCCTCCTGGTTGTCTTGCATTACATAGATCCTGTCAGAATGACAATGGAAACGGCCTTTTCCTGCCCTTATTAGTATTAGCACTGTTGTCCAGACTTTCATTTCAGCCCTAATCAATTTAATATAGCTACGTGCACAAACATCCTCACATGCAGAGTACCTAAGCATAGCTCCTCTAGTGTTGTCTTAGAAATGGTGGAAACTCAGAGGAGTCAGAAAAATGGAATACTCTTCTATCTCACACTCCACAGAAATCCACAGGGGGCACATCAGTGGAGGGGCTTCCAGCATGGTGTCTTACAATTGGCTAACTCTCAGCCCCAGCAGGGTGCACCAGTAGGGATCTAGCCAGGGCAAAGTCACAGAGAGCAAAGGCTGGAATAGGAGATGCTCCCCTTAAAGAAGAGAATGGGCAGGAGAATTGAGACCCCTGACTAGAATCCAGATTCACATATTGTGGGAGGTAGTTGCATCTGAGGCATGAAGCCTCCACTCGAAATTTATTTTAACAAGCTTTTCCTATGTTTTTGTTTTTCTTTGTCATACAAAGCACTGTTCTAGGCCCCATAATGATAGCACAAGTTTATTAAGAGATTGCTAAGAGCTATGCACGGGACAAAGCATGTTTATGTCTATGATATAATTTAATCGACTATCAAATTTATTCTGACACCACCTTGAGGAAGAAAGCAAGCTAGGTAACTTTTTTTACAGAAGAGAAAACTGAGGCTCCATGAGATTAAATAATTCTCAGAGTCACCAAGCTAGCCAATGGTGGAGTCAGGGTTCAAATCTAGTTCTATCTGACCCTAGAATCATTGCTGCAAACTTTGGTGACATTTCTGGAGTGGTTACAATGTGCTAATCCTCAGGCTAGCAATTTTCATAGTCTCTTCTTTGGCCTCTACACTTATTTGTAAGATACTTTATTCCTGTCTTCCATGACTCTTTAATTTGGCATAGGAAACAGAATGTGGTAAATGAGAATTATTAAATATATACATATATTTAATATATATATTATATAATATATTATATATATATTAAATATATATATATATCTCCTCCAAAACAAGTCAGAGTAAAATAAATGTCAAAAGGAAGATGAAGAGTTCATCAAGTCAGTGGCTCAGAGATGGATTTTTAAGGATAGTTTGGATTTTCAGCCCATTGAATTGGCAAAACAGGGCATTCCCCATGGAAGGACCCATGTGAATAAAGACAGGGGCATGTCTGGGAATCAGCATATCTTGTTATTGTGGTTTGACCTACACATAGGTTGTGTGCAGGGGAGATTTGGCTGGGGAGTTTGACTGGCATTAATCACCAGTTAGAAAAGTTCTCAATTCATCTGGTAGACAATAGGAGAGAGATCATAAGGTCAGAGATAAACTTTGGAAAAGAAAATACTGCAGCATTTGTGGACAAGACCAAGGCAATTGTTTGCACAAGAGGTAACAAAAGGTCTGAATGTGGGTGGGGATAGGGAGGATGGAGGGAAGGCTCATGCAGGAGACACATCTGAAACACTGGATTTTATGTTCCAGCCTCTGCGGAAAAGACTCATACCATGCTCCTATTCACTCTGCCCCAGGGTCTTTACCCCAGAGCCAGTATCCCCACAGGAAGCCAGGAAGTGTCTCTGGGAGAGACTATGTCTTCCAAAAATGTTGAGCCCCCTAGAGAGCTAGAAGCCCTGCTCCCCACCTGGGGATGGCCCATCTGCAATATTGACTGTGCACTGTTTTTCCCACATCTGTGAGCCTGGAATCCCAATGGGTAGGAAAAAGAATGGGTGAGCAAAGAGCTTAAGAAATGATTTCTGGGAGAGCATAGCAGAATGTACCCCTTGGGTCTGGCAAGACCATTGGTTATCATAGGACACAAAATCTGTATATTGTAAGCATAATTGTTTGACAGCTTTCTGTATTTTCTTCATTGTTTTCCATTTGTGCTTTCCTCGGTGGTGTTTTTAAAAATGAAGGTCCTTCTGAAAATTACTGCCTGTCTCAGCTATGCTGAAAGCAAATACAAAAATGAAGGATTTTTTCCCACTTGGATCCAAATTTTAAAGGTGGACTTGGAAATGGGGTGGGAGCAGGTAGGAAGACCAGTGAGGATTTAGGGAAGAGTCAGGGTGGGCCTAAACAGCTATTACTTCTGGCCCAGAGAGTCTCCTGCCAGTCTGTGTCTTCCAGAGGGTTTGGGTTTTGTTTGATTACCTTACTTCTGGATACACCACGGACTTTTGGTGATTTGTTTATATAAGAACAGAGATTGAAGTGACCCTGAAGAACAAGAAGAGCTTCAATGTGACTCCAGTGCTTTCCAGCCCTCCCCAGTTCCTCACCTGTGAAGCTGCCAGGGTGATCAATCTAAAAAGCAAACATTATTCATCACCCCAGAATAGAATCTCTCCATGCTAACTAACCTGGTTTGATTCCCATTTACCTTTTGGGCTCATCTGCCCTACATATATTTTCTAGCCATGCTGAACTGCTTGATTTTTTTATCGTTCCTCCTCATCTCCATAACACGTGCACGAGTATATGCACGAACACATGAACACACACACACACACACACACAGACATTTCTTGCCGAAGCGCCCATTCCCTCACTTAGAATGGCAAATCTTTCTCATCTTTTAAGGTATAGGAAGGCTTCCCTGACTTTATTCTGGCTGACTCAAATGCCTAATTTCCAGGCTCCTGCAATACCCGTAACATATGGCTACAATTGCACTTATTAACTTGTATCATCATAATCTGTTTATAAGTCAGTTTTCTGAACCAGACCATGGGCCATGGGCTCCTTGAACGTAAAACTGAATCTTCTTCATATTTGTATCACTGTGTCCAATAGTCACTTATAGAGCTCAATGTATGTTTGAAGAATGAATGAATCCTGGTAATTGCCTGATGTAGCACTGTTTCTGTGTAGAACCAACTTTAACGCAGAGATGTAATAATCATGTGCAAAAGGAGAAATAACATTCATATGGGGAGACTTTACACTCATTCCAAGATAAAGATGAAAATCACATTAATTGTTTAAGCATGGGCTCCATTCAGAACCTTCAGGTTGGGAGCTTTGAGCCCATTGGTATTTTATATTTATTTACACATGGCAAAATCTGGTTTCCTGTTTTCAGAGAAAATGTTTTTCACAAAGCTTTATTAAAATGTTCAAACAGTCTCACAGACATCATATCTCTCTCACAACACAACTCTTTAGTATAAACAAATCAGAAATGCAAGCACTAAATTCCCCTTCTAGCATATGTGGGCTTAAAAAGAAAGCAACCATGCTTGACAAAATAAGCTCTGAGCTTTATTCCACCTCTGTTTAGATGGAAGCTCAAGACCCCCAGTCAACCAGAGATGCATCAAGGGCCCCCTATGCCAACTGCAAGAAATCAGAGAGAGAGGGAGGGAATGCACGGAAGGAGATGAGCCAGAACAACACTTCAAGCCAAATGCTTTCATCTTCTACACAATAAGAGGAAAAAGCTTGAGTAGATGTCATTAGCACATCAGCTGGGCTGGGCACCCATTCTTATTTTTTCAAATAAATAGGCTTAAAAGCCAGGCCCTCTTATTACCAGTATATAATTCCTATTGACATGGAAAGGGGTAAGCAGGGTTTTTTGTTGTTTTATTTTTAAATGAATGATAGTTTGGGAGTCTGAAATCAGACACAGCAGGGAGAAAACAACTGCATGTGTTTTCTCCGAAATGCAACAGTACACGCATATCGAAGTGACTGGCTGTCACCGTTACAATGTCGCCGTCTTCCCTAAAGTGAACAATTGGGAAACAAACAATTGGGAAATTAGAAGATGGCTTTTTTGCCATTCTCCCTTCTGAAGGTCTAGACTGCTCTTGCTTATGTGTACAATAGATCCACTAACAAAGAAAATTTTGAAAGCACAGCACATATGCTCATCTGTACATTCTGAAAGCCACATGAGATTTTTTTTTCTACATTTTAGCTTACTTTCAGAAGCTGAAGCTGTCATTAAGTAAAGGGAAAAGGCTGCTTTCAAGCATGAATCATTTTTCACAGACTTCATTAAAATAAAATAAACGTCTTTGCTAGTTAGTGAAAGGCAGTCAGGGAGGGTGGGAAAGGAAACTCTAACTCTCCCTTCTGTGCTGAAGATAAGGAAAGATGGTTCCATTCCTGCCTTTTAAAAGAGGTGGAAGACGACACATCCATCCTAAAGACAGATAAAATGAAACACGAGGATGTCATTGGAGATAGACTGGCACAGGGACTCAAAATAAATCAACAGCAGAAGCACGGACAGAATTTCGGTTTTCTGATTCCAAGGCTAGTGTTTTGTACCCTAGGTTTAGGGATGCTTCCAAGTTTGAGGCCAGGTATAAGCAGTTTCCTACTTTATGTACAACATATTCCAGAAAATGTTACCAAAATTGAAGGTTCAAAAACTAGACTAATATATTTTAAGAGAGCTTCTCTTCCCAGATGACATGGTTTGGCTGTGCTCCCACCCAGATCTCATGTTGAATTGTAGTTCCCATAATCCCCATGTGTTGTGGGAGGCACTCGGTGGGAGGTAATTGAATCATGGGAGCAGTTGCCTCCATGCTGTTCTTGTGATAGTGAGTGAGTTCTCTGAGGTCTGATGGTTTGATAGGGGCCTTTTCCCCTCTTCACTCTGCACTTCTCCTTGCTGCCACCATGTGAAGAAGGACATGTTTTGCTTCCACTTCTGCCATGATTGTTAATTTCCTGAGGCCTCCCCAGGCCTGTGGAACTGTGAGTCAATTAAGCTTCTTTCCTTTACAAATTACCCAATCCTGGGTATGTCTTTATTAGCAGCGTGAGA
Organism: Pan paniscus; assembly: GCF_029289425.2. Classification (NCBI taxonomy): domain Eukaryota; kingdom Metazoa; phylum Chordata; class Mammalia; order Primates; family Hominidae; genus Pan; species Pan paniscus. Next base: position 102,714,583 of record NC_073262.2, read on the forward strand.
ATGGACTAATACACCAGATTTCTGAAAGATACTACAATATCAATCTTTAATTATAACTTTTCCCCCAACAAGTTTGACAATTTATTTGAAATAGTTTATGCATCCCCTTTTAAATTTTCAAATATTTTGACCCATCAGAAATAATAATATAAAAACATCTGTGTGTCCACCATCCAGCTTAAGAAATAAGATATTTGAAATTTAGTGGAAACCCCCAATATTCCTTTTTCCTCCCACACCAGTGACCACTCTCCAGAATTCAATGTTTATTGCTCACTTTTATTTGACAGATACAGGCATTCTGACAGGTGCTGTTCTATGTCATTTATAAAATCTTTACAAATACTAACAATCCTTATAATAACCAATCCTTCTAATAACCCAGTGAGTTGGAGAGTACAGTTATCCTTGTTTAACAAAGGACAAAACTATGACACAGAGAAGTTAAGCAACTTGCCTAAAGTCACACAGTTAGCAAATTACGGAGCTGGAATACAAATATAGAAGTCTGGATCCTGAGTCTGTGCTGCTAGTACGCTGTGCTACCCAATTCCTTCCTTCCTTCCTTTCCTTTTTTCCTTCCTTCCTTCCTTCCTTTTTTCCTTCCTTCCTTCTTTCCTTTCTTCCTATTCGCTTATTTATCCATCCTTAAACAAAACACATTACCATTTCAGCATCATCATGATGCCATAATCACACAGTATATATTCTTCTGCAACTTGCTCTTTTCCTCTTAATGTTATATTTATGAGACTAATCCACATTGCTGCAGGTAGTTCTCACTCATTCATTTCATTGCAGATTATTACACCCCAGTGTGAACATACAGAATTATCCATTTTAATGTCGATGAACACTTATGGGCCTCCAGAATGTTTTCCTATTACAAACATTGTTGTTATGAACATTCCTGTCCATGGTTCCTGTGCACACATGCATTTTTTTTTTCTCAAGGGTATTTGCAGGTGTAGAATTGCTGGATCAAAGGGTGTGTTTATCTTTAAGCATATCACATATCACCAAATTATTCTCCAAAGAGGTTGTACTAATTCACACTCTTCCAGCAGATGAATTTCCATTTTTCTACATTATTTGCAAAACTAGGTATTGTTAGACTTTTATAATTCTGTCATCTTGTTTTTAATTTGCATTTTCTTGATTACCAGTTAGGTAGAAGAGTCTTTTAAGTGCGCTCTTCTGAACACTGCTTGGTCACAATTTTTACCTTTTTTCTATTGAGTTGTCTTTTAAAATTAATTTATAAGAGTTCTTCGTGTATTCTGCCTAATAACCCATATCCGTTATATTCATTAGAAATATTTTCTTCCAAAGTGTTCTTGTAATAAATATAATGGACTTGGGTTCTGAAGACTACTCAAAAAGGCCAATACATATCCAGAAGTAGACTTTCAGAATCATAAATTTATGTTTAACTTTGTAGGAAACTTCCAGATAGATTTCTAAATTGGTTGTAATACTTTAAGCTCCCACCTAGTTGCTCCATATTCTTACTGATATTTGGTGTGGTCAGTCTTTTTAATGTTAGCCATTCTAGTGGGTGTGTACTGATATCTCCTTGTTTCAATCTGAATTTCCCTGATGATTTATGTTGTGCATTTTTCCTTTGCTTCTTGGCCACTTGTATATCTTCCTTGTGAAATGTCTGTTAGATGTTTTGCCCACTTTGAAAAATTAGGTTGCTTGCCCTTTTTTTTTTTTTTTTTTGAGATGAAGTCTCGCTCTGTCACCCAGGCTGGAGTGCAGGGTCACCATCTCAGATCACTGCAACCTCCGCCTCCAAGGTTCAAGCAATTCTCCTGCCTCAGCCTCCCGAGTAGCTGGGACTACAGGCACGTGCCACCATGCCCGGCTAATTTTTTGTATTTTTAGTAGAGAAGGGGTTTCACCGTGTTAGCCAGGATGGTCTCGATCTTCTGACCTCGTGTTCCGCCCGTCTCAGCCTCCCAAAGTGCTGGGATTACAGGCATGAGCCACTGCACCCAGCCTAGGTTATTTGCCTTTTTATTATTGAGTTGCAGGAATTGTAGTGTGTGTATATAGATAACATATATTGGGAATCTTTTATCCCAGTATGTAGCTTGCCTATTTACTTTTTAACAATGTCTTTTGAAATGTGGAATACTTCCAGTTACTCTATTTTATCAGTGTTGTGTGCATCAGTAATTTCTAGGGATTCTGTCTAAGTAATCTTTGCCTATTTCAAATCTGTACATATGTTCTCTTATGTATTTATCCAGAAACACTAAAGTTTCAGCCATAATGTTTAGGTTATATGATCTATCTCAAATTAATTTTTTTGTGAATGTGAAGTATGTCAATTTTTTTTCTTCCATACATCCAGTTATTCTTTTTCATTTGTTGAAAAGATATTTCTTTCCTAGAGATGTTTAGGTGCTTTGTCACCTTGGTCAAAATCAACTAGTCATATAAGTGTAGGTTTACTTCTGGTCTCTTTATTTGTTTCCACTAATCTCTTTGTCTACCTTTTCAGCAATACTAAACTATCTTAATTACTGGAACTTGCGTTTAATCTTAAAATTAGATAGTTTAAGTCTTCCACTTTTGTTTTGCTTTTTCAAGATTGCTTTGGCTATTCTAGGTCCTTTGCATTTCCATATAAATTTGAATCGATTTACAAGTTCTACAAAAATCCTGCTGGGATGTTGATTGCTATAGCATTAAATCCACAGATCAACTTAGATAAAGTGCATTAAACCTACAGATTAACTTGGCAAAAAACAGACATCATAACAGTATAGAGTTTTCCAATGCATGAACATGGTATATTTCTCCATCTGTTTATGTCTCCTTTCATTTATTTCAGTACCGGTTTATAGTTTTCATTATAGAGTTTTCATTACATATATTTCATAAAATGTGTTTTTCACTGTATTGTATTTCTGATAATATTTTAAATGGTATTTTTAAAATTTAATTTTTCATTTTTTTTGTTGCTGAATTATAGAAATGCAATAGTTTTTTATGCAGTGACCACGAATCTTGCATGTAGTAGACAGCTTTTGATGGCCTCCAGTGATCCCTTCTCTTTTTTTTTTTGAGACAGAGTTTCGCTCTTGTTGCCCAGGCTGGAGTGCAGTGGCACGATCTTGGCTCACTACAACCTCTGCCTTCAGGTTTCAAGCAACTCTCCTGCCTCAGCTTCCTGAGTAGCTGGGATTACAGGCGCCTGCTACCACGCCCGGCTAATTTTTGTATTTTTAGTAGGGACAGGGTTTCACCATGATGGCCAGGCTAGTCTTGAACTCCTGACCTCGTGATCTGCCCGCCTCGGCCTCCCAAAGTGCTGGGATTATAGGCATGAGCCACCGCACCTGGCCCAATCCCTTCTTTTGATATTCATATCCTTGTATAATCCCCTTCCCTTGTGTGTGGGCTAGACCTAGTGACTTTCTTCTAACAAACAGAAAATGGAAAAAGAAATGCGATATCACTTCATGTTAGGTTACAAAAATACTGACTTCTGCTAACACTAACTTGCTTTCATTTGCTTGCTTGCTCTGATGGATATCAACTGACATGTTGGGATATGCCCAGTGGAGAAGGACCATATGGCAAGAAATTGAGGGAAGTCTTCAAACACAGTACAGTGAAAAATTAAAGCCTTCAGTCCAATAGCCATCAGGAACTGAATCCTGCCAACAACCACATGAGTAAGAGAATCCTCCTTTACCAAGCCTTCAGATGAGTCTGTAGCCCCAGTTGACACTTTGATTGCAGCCTTGTGAGAGAACCTGGGGCAGAGGCAGTCAGCTAAACATCACCTGGATTTGTGATCCCTAGGAATCATGATATAATAAATGTCTGTTGTTTTAATTTGTTACTTTTTGAGGTAATGTTATGCAACAATAGACAACAAATAAACTAAATTCACTTATTAGTTCTAATTATTATTTCATCGACCCTAAGATTTTCTACCTATACAATTATGTTGTCTACAAATAAAAACCAGTTTTACTGTTTACTTCCCATCCGTATTCCTTTTCATTTGCTTGTTTTGTTTTATTGCACTGACTAGGAACAGGAATACAATGTTGAATAAAAGTAATGATATTGCCTATCCTTTCCTTGTTCTCCTTAGGAAGAATGTGTTCAATTTTTCAGCAAAGAGTATAATGTTAGCTGTAGTTCTTTGTAGATGTCTTCCATCAGGGTAAGGAAATTCTCTTTTGATTCTAGTTTCCTGAGGTTTTTTTTTTTTTCAAATCAGGAATGGAAGTTGAATTGTTTTAAAATGTTTTCTCTATTTTTAACATGATTATATTACTTTGATGATTTACATTAATTAATTTAATAATGTTAAACCACCCATGAATTCCTGGCATAAAGCCAATTTGGTCATGAAGTATTATCCTTTTCATATATTGCAGAATTAAATTTGTTAATATTTTCATAGGGAGATTTGAATTAATATTTATGAGAAATATTGTATTTTATTTTAATGTCTTTTTCTGGTTTCAGTATCAGAGTTATGCTAGCCCCATGAAGTAAGTTGAAATTGTTTCTTCCTCTCTATATTATAAAAATGTAAAGTTATTATTTGTATCTTAATGTTTGATAAAATTCAACAGTGAAGCAATCTGGGTCTAGCATGCATTTGCTTTGCTTTTAATTTATTAATTTAATATAAATTTGTTACTGTATTTTAATTACATATTAAATCTAATGGATATAGGGCTACCCAAATATTCTATTTCTTCGTGTCCATTTCAGTATTTACTGTCTTTCAAGAAATTTTCTATATTATATAAGTTGCCAAATTTGTTGGCATAAAATGTTTCATAATATTTCCTTATTGTAATTTTAATGTAGACGATATGGATAGTAATTATTCCTCTTTTATTCTTGATATTGGTTATTTGCTGGCTTTTTCTTTTAGCCTATGAGTTTATTTTTATTAATCTTTCAATGAATCAACTTTTATGTTTATTTTTGTAGAGATGTGGTCTCACTACATTGCCTAGGCTTGTCTTGAATTCCTGGGCTCAAGCAATCCTCCTACCTCAGCCTCCCAAAGCACTGGGATTGCAGGCATGAGCCACCATGCCCTGATTGAACTTTTTCGCTTATTGATTTCTCTCTGTTTGTCAGCTTTTTATTTTATATATCTTTTCTCTTAACTTTAGGAATTCATTTCTTCTAATGATACTGGGTTTAATTTGCTTTTCTTTTTTAGCTTTTTTAAGTTGGTAACTTGGTTCATTATTTTTAAATATTAGTCTTTTTCAAATAAGAACATGAGCTATAGATTTTCCTCTTAACATTATTATACTTACAACCTACAGACTTTCATATGTTGTCTTTTTATTTTCAGTTCAAGATATTTTCCTAATTTTCTTTCACATTTTTCCTCCTCCAATTTGTCTCTTTTCTCTATCTAATATTGTTCCATATGACACGAAGTTTGGTTTATTCCCATAAGCCCTTTGTTTTTCTTTCTGGGCTTCAGTTTGGATAGATTACACTGCCTGTCTTTAAGTCTGATTTTTTTTTTTCAGCACGATTTCATCTGCTAATAGTCCTGTCCAATCAATATTTTGGTTTGGCTATTTTATCTTTCAGCTTCATAATTTGTAACAAGTCTTTTTAAATTTTTTTATTCTCTATTTTTCGTTTTCTTTGCCAAGTTGTGATGGAATCTTTTTTTCCTTTTAAAATAATTTCCCCTTCTCTATGGAGACTCCCTATTTGTTCCTTCAATATGTTTATGTTTTTCTTCAAATACTTGAACAATTTATACAGTCTTTTTCTATTACTCCTATCATCCTATGACTTCTGGGTCTGTTTCTGTCAACTGAATTTCCTCCTGGTTAAGGGTACTATTTTCTTGCTTTTTCACGTTTACTAATTTTATTAGATACTGGACATTTTGAATGCTACATTGTTAAGTATAGTTGTCTTTTTTAGAGTGTTGAGTTTTTGTGGGGGCATTTAGTTTCTTATAAATTCACTTGATATTTTTAGGAATTGTCCTTAAGTTTTGTTAGGATAAGTATAGTGTAGCCTTTATGCTAGGGTCAGTTGTGCTCCTTTGGGGGTCTCTACCAAATGCCCTATGGGTTCAGTGAAGCCTTGTCACTCTGTCTGATTGGAACTCAAATGCCTCCTGGCCTTTGTGAGCTCCACTGTTCAGCTCACTAGTAGCTCCACTAGTATTTCTTCCCTGGTCATTCTTTTTTGCTCAGGCTTGTAGAGTCTCTGCATATGTGCAGCTTAATATCTGCCAAAAACTCAGAGAATCCTCTAAGTAAATATTTAGGCCTTTTGCTGTAGCTCCCTCCTTTTTGGCATTCTGCTCTGTAAATTCCAGCCACTCCAAGGGTCCTGAACTCCAATATCTGTCTCTCCAATTCAGCAAGACTGCCGTGCTCTGTGCGAGCGCACTCTACCTATGCCACAATCCGCAAAGCGCCTTCAGGCAGGTGATTGTAGGGCTCGCCTAATTTCATTCTCTTTTCTCAGGGATCACAGTCATTTGTCACTTTGGTCCAACATCTGAAAACAGTAATTAATATATTCACCCTGTTTTATAGTTGTTTGAAATGAAAGAGCTAATCTGATGCTAATTATTCCATTGTGGCTTAAGAGTTTTTCGTTTTTAATCATAAATGTGTTTTAAGTTTTATTGAATGCATTCTTTTTTACCTGTAAAGGTTATCTTGTGACCTTTCTTCAATTTGTTATGGTGATGAATTAATTACTTTAATAACTTTGTTTAACTTTAATAACTTTTCTAATGATAAAATGTCCTCATACTCCTGGGATAAACCCAACTTGATAATGATTAAAAAAATACTTGCTAGCATTGTTTTGCCAATGTTTTATTTAGGGTGTTCACATACTTAAGAATGAAATCAGCTTATCTATTTTCTTTCTCATGCTGTTTTTTATTTTGGTATCAAAATTACACTAACCTCTTTTTTTTTGCTTTTATTACTACTTTTAATTGACACATAATAGTTGTACATACTATGGCACACAATGTGATATTTTTATACATGTATACAATATATAATTATTGAATCAGGATAATTAGCATATCTATCACCCCAAGCATTTATCATTTCTTTATGTTGGGAACATTCAACAATAAATTGTTGTAAATTATAGTCCCCCTGCAATGCTATACAGCACTAGAACTTATTCCTTCTATCTAGCTGTAATTTTGTGTCTGTTAACCAACCTCTGAGTAACCCACTTTTTCTGCAACCCCCAACCATTCCCAGCCTCTAGTAACCACTATTCTAATCTCTACTTCTATGATATCGATTTTTTTAGTTTCCACATACAAGTGAGAACATTTGGTATTTGTCTTTCTGTCCCTGGCTTATTTCACTTACATAATGTTCTCCAGGCTCATCCATGTTGTCACAAATGACAGGATTTCATTCTTTTTTATGGGTGAATAGTATTCTGTTGTATATATATACACCACATTTTCTTCTTTTTTGCAACTTTTATTTTAGATTTATAGGTTACATGTGTATGTTTTTTCCCCCCCTGGGTATATTGCATGATGCTAAGGTATTGGGCACGAATGATCCCACCACCCAGGTACTGTGCATAGTACCCAACTGTTAGTTTTTCAACCCCTGCCCCCCCTTCTAGTAGTCCCCAGTTTCTATTGTTGCCATCTTTATGTGCACGAGTACCCAATGTTTAGCTCTCATTTATAAGTGGGAACATGCAGTATTTGGTTTTCTTTTCCTGCGCTAACTGGCTTAGGATAATGGCCTCCAGCCGCACTCATGTTGCTGCAAATGACATGATTTCATTCTTTTTTATGGCTGTGAAGTATTTCATGGTATACATACACCATATTTTCTTTATCCAGTCGACTGTTGATGGGCACCTAGGTTGATTCCATGTCTTTGCTATTATGAACAGAACTGCAATGAACATGTGAGTGCATGTGTCTTTTTGGCAGAATGATTTGTTTTCTTTTGGCTATATACCCATTAATAGGATTGCTGAGTTGAATATACCACATTTTCTTTATCCATTCATCTGTTGATGTACACAGTTGATTCCATGTCTTGGCCATTGTGAATAGTGCTATGCTAATATTTTATAAGATACAGGGAATGTGTTAGTTTCCTATTGCTTCTGTAGTAATTTACCACAAACTTAATGCCTTAAAGCAACACAGATTAATTATCTTGTAGTTCTCATAGTCAGAAGTACAAAATTAATTTCACTGGCTGAGATTAAGGTGTCATCAGTGCTGTGTTCATTCCAGAGGCTCTCAGAGAGAATCTGTTTCTGTTGCCTTTTTTATCTTCTAGATGCTGTCTGCATTCCTTGGTTCATGGTCCCCTTCCAGACAGCAATTGCATTGACTCAGAGCTCTGTTTCTGTGGTCACATCCCCTTCTCTCTGACTCTCCTACTTTCCCTTCACTTAGAAAGACATGTGTGATTACACTGGATCCACCTAAATAATTCAGGATAATTATCCTGGATATCACCCAGGATAACTTAATTATATCTGTGAAGTCCTTTTGCTAAGGCAGATATTCACAGGTTCCAGGAATTAGGATGTAGATATCTTTGCGAGGCCATTATTCTGTCTAGCATAAAAGGGGAGAGCATTTCTCAATTTTCTTCTTTTTAGATCTTATGTAAGATTAGAATTATCTGTTCTTCGAATATCAAAAAAACTTACCTGTAACACTGTATGTGACATTTTTGTGGGTGAATTTAAAAAAGAAACCAGACAAAGTATAAGCGTGTGTATATTTTAAAACAACCAAACAATATTATTATTAAGGATGTGATGATTACTTTGCAGTATTTTTTGACCATAAGATATATCCCTCTACCGTCAAAATACGATGCTTTAAATAGTTTTAATTACTTTTCTCTTTTTAAGAACATATATATATATTCCAATTACAGTTGTTATGGTTCTGACTGAGGCAGATATGCTATTGAGGGCTTCCTCTATATTGCAGCTTTTCAAACTTTTTTTTTTTTTCCCAGACAGGGTCTCACTCATACTGTCACCCAGGCTGGAGTGCAGTGGCACAATCTCAGCTTACTGCAACTCGTGCCAACCATTTTTGGGATATAAATTGCTAATGTTTTTCCAGATTTATCATTTGTCATTGACTTTGCTTGTGATGTATGTTTTTAGTGGATTTTTTATTAGTTATTTTACTTTGTCATGCGAAGTATTTTTACCTTTTATCTATATGTAATCAAATTTATTAGTTTTTTCCCCTTGTTGATGCTTGTTTTCAAATCATACTTAGAAAGAGTTTTCTCCATTTCCAAGCTATAAAAGCATTTATGCATGTTTTATTCTAGTACTTTTACAGTTTTATTGTTTAGACAAATCTCTGACCCATTTGGAATTTATTCTAGCTTCAGTGTGAAAAATTGATCCAATTTTACCTTTTTCAGTTTAGTTATCACAACTCCTCTTATTTAAAATTTTATCTTTTTTCACTAATTTTACATGTTTTTTGTCATATACTAATTTTTATATGTATTTGAGTCTATTATTGGATTTTCTATCTGTTCATTGATGTGCCTATCTACTCATGAGCCACCACCTCACAATGTTAAGCACAGGATCATTCCAATCTATTGTAATGTTATGCAAGTATTATATTTAGTAGGGATGCCCCTCCCCCATCATGGTCTTTCATTCTGAATGTTTTTCTGGCTGTTCTTTCTTCTTATTCCAAATGTACATTATAATCAACTGGAAGCAGCTCCAGACAAAAAATACTCATGGTATCAGTAATTTTATGTGAACTGTATTGAATTTATAAATTAAAGAAAAATTTACATTTTCTGATGTTGAATCTTCCTATCCAAAAACATGACATGTTTTTCTATTTGCTTATGTCTATATTTTGATCCCTAAGAAAAATTTTATAGTTTTTCTCATGTGTGGTTTGGATATTTCTTGTTATCTATGCTTATCATTGTTTTTGTTTTATTTTCCTTTGCTATTGCAAAATGGAATCCTCTTTCCCATTATATCCTCTAACTGGTTGTTTATATATATGAAGGTTATCAATTTATGATTGTTGGTTTTCATAATTTGTTACTTTACTAAATTCTTTTATTGTTTGTAATAGTTTTTCCATTGATTCTTTTGAGTTTTCTAGAGAGAGAATCATATTGTCAACAAATAGTTTTACCTCAACCTTTCTAATTCTTATGCCATTAATAGCTTTGCTTGTCTCGCTGAATTGTTTATACACATTCTTTAATTTTATTCTTTTCCTTCACCTATGATTGCTGAGTTGAATGATTTGTCCAATGAGTTTTCAAATAAGGTTATAGATTTTGATTACAAATATCTATCTTTATTTCAATTAGATAGAATACAGACCTGATTTTATTATATCAACACTTTTATGCCTATATTTTCTCTCATTTAAAAAAAAAAAGTGCAAAATTGGTAAACTATGCCAGCAAAACCACGATCACTGCTAAGTAGACAAAGAGCAAATATAGTTAAAATGCTAGTATTGGACAGCAGACAGTACCCCCATGAGGTGATCTCTTATGTGATCTTGTAGCAAAGGCAGACTAGCAAGTAGGAAATGACTCTAAGAATATTAAAAATAATGCAGATAAGTCCAAGTGTTGCAAGAGTTAGAATTTTCACAAGTTGAAGAATAACTGCATTTTCTTTTACACCTGAAAGGTTTCTGGGGCAATCCTCTCCATTAAGATATAAACAGATTATCACAAACTACTAGTGTGGATAATCACATCTTTTTTCTATTAAATGATTCACATGTACTAGTGCATCCTCTCTCTCTAAGCCTTCTTCTATTTCTTCTTTCTACTAGAAGACAGAGGATAGGGCAGCAAAAATATGCTATCCCCTCAAAATATCAATTATACTACTAACTAACTGCTTCTAATTCTTTAGCTGGACTCTCTTTCGCTATCTACCAGTAACAGTCAAGGCAAGATTTCCCATTAGCTTTCAGTTCCCCTACCTAAGCAGAGATGCTTGAAAACTATTGTTTTATTGTGAAGTAAAGTATACCAATAGTGAGAAATACAGTGAGAACGTCATGTCTATTATTCTGTAATTTCATCATCCAAATACAAATATTAACATTTAACATAATATTTTCCTATTTTAAAAATATACTGTTTTGCAATGGTGGATTTGCTACCAGAAAGGGGTCCTGATCCAGACCCGAAGAGAAGGTTCTTAGATCTTGTGCAAGAAAGAATTTAGGATAAGTCCACAGAGTAAAGTGAAAGCAAGTTTATTAAGAAGGTAAAGGGGCCGGGCGCAACGGCTTACACCTGTAATCCCAGCACTTTGGGAGGCGGAGGCGGGCAGATCACCTGAGGTCAGCAGTTTGAGACCAGCCTGGCCAATATGGTGAAACCCCGTCTCTACTAAAAATACAAAAATTAGCCAGGCACAGTGGTAGATGCCTGTAATCTCAGCTACTAGGGAGGCTGAGGCAAGAGAATCACTTGAACCTGGGAGGTGGAGGCTGCAGTGAGCCGAGATTGCGCTACTGCACTCCAGCCTGGGAAACAGAGTGAGACTCTGTCTCAAAAAAAAAAAAAAGAAGGAGGAGGAGGAGAAGGAGGAGGAGAAGGAGGAGGAGGAGGAGAGGAAGAGGATGAGGAAGAAGAAAAAAGAATAAAAGAATGAAAAGAATGGCTACTCCATAGAGCAGCAACATGGGCTGAATATACTTAGCGTTATTTCCTAATTAAATGCTAAACAAGGGATGGATTATTCCTCAGTTTTCCAGGAAAGGGGTAGGGAGTTCCCAGAACTGAGGGGTTCCTCCCCTTTTCAGACCATATAGGATAACTTCTGACGTTGCCGTGGCATTAAACTGTCAATGGTGCTGACGGGAGTGACTTTAGCATGCTAATGGGTTATAACGAGCAATGAGGACAACTAGAGTTTGCTTTAGTTGCCATCCTGGTTCTGGTGGGCTTTGCCAGCTTCTTTAGCATATTCCATTTTATCAGCAGGGCCTTTGTGACCTGTATCTTGTGAAACTAGTCCTGCCAACCTCCTGTCTTATCTGGTGACTAAGAAAGCCTAACCTTCTGGGAATGAAGCTCAGCAGGTCTCATCCTCATTTTACCCAGCCCCTATTCAAGATGGAGTCGCTCTGGTTCTAACATTTCTGACAGATACACAGGATATACATTTGTCAAATCCATAGAATGTATAATGCTAAAAGTGCATCCTAATGCAAGCTATGGATTTGGGTTGATAATTGTGCATCAATGTAGGTTCCTGTGTTGTAAGAAATGTACCACTGCTGTGTGGGATGTTGATAGTGGTGTTGGCTGTAAGTTGGAGAGCAAGAGATACAAGGGAAATCTCTGTCCTTTCTGCTCAATTTTGCTGTGAAACTAAAATTGGTCTAAAAAATAAAGTCTATTAAATTAAAATTACTGTTGACCCTGGAACAACACAGGTTTGAATTGTGAGGGTCCACTTATATGCTGAGATTTTTCAGTAACAGTTACATCAAGTATGCCTGCCTTTCCTGCCTCCCCTTTCACCTCTTCCACCTCTTCTGCCTCTGCCACTCCTGAGACAGCAAGACCAACCCTTCTTGTCCTCCTTCTCCACAGCCTACTCAACGTGAAGACAATGAGGATGAAGGCTTTTATGATGACCCACTTCCACTTAGTAAATACTAAATATGTTTTCTCTTCCCTATGATTTTCTTAAGAACATTCTCTTTTCTCCAGCTTATTTTATTGTAAGAATACAGTATTTAATATATATAACATACAAATATGTATTAATCGACTCTTTATGTTATCAGTAAGGCTTCTGGTCAAGAGTAGGTGGTTAATAGTTACATATTGGGGGAGTCAAAGGTTATACACAGGTTTTTGACTGTATGAGGGCTGGTTCCTCTAACCCCAGTGTTGTTCAAGGGTCAACTGTATATATATATATATATATATATATATATATATATATATATATACACACACACACACACATATATACACACACATATATATATACACACATATATATATGAGTTATCTGCTATTTTTATTTAAAAATACTATATATTATATGGTATATTTTATTGATATATATATTTTTTGAGACAGAGTCTCGATCTATCTCCCAGGCTGGAGTGCAGTGGAGCAATCTCGGCTCACTGCAACCTCTGTCTCCCAGGTTCAAACAATTCTCATGCCTCACCCTCCCAAGTAGTTGGGATTATAGGCATGCACCACCATGCCCAGGTAATTTTTTGTATTTTTACTAGAGATGGAGTTTCATCATGTTGGTCAGGCTGGTTTCAAATTCCTGGCCTCAGGTGATCCACCTGCCTTGGCCTCCCAAAGTGCTGGGATTATAGGCATAAGCCACTGCACCTGGTCTGATACTTTTTAACTTAAGTTTTTAAATGTTTTATATTGCAACTGACTGTCCTTATAAGTAAATTTATGACCATTTCCTAGTAAAAATCATAGAAATAAAATATTGGCTCAAAAGAAATGCTCATTTTTAAAACTTTTTTGATACTTATCATCTCTCATAAGGGTATAGTAAACCTTTGAATTGACATTTGATTGAATGAATGATAACTGGTAGCTTTTTGTGGGGAGGAAGGGAGTGAAGGTTCCGGACAGCTGGTTTTCACTGGTGACAGCAGTTGATACTAGAGAGAAAAGGGAAGAGTAAAAATTCCTGTTTTTTTTCAAACTACACCCTACCATCTCATCACTCAAAAAGATGTGGCACCTCTCCAAAAGAAAAATCTCCAATGCTACACAGTTGCTGAAATGCCTGTGTTATAAACTTCTCCCCCACTGAGACCCACAGCCAATAGGACTTGTTATTCTATAAGAGAGGATATATTGAAAAAGAAGGCAAGTATGTTCACTTCTGTATGGCAGAAAATTAGACTAATGAATTTCAAAATTTCAGAATGAGGGTCTAATAAATTAGCAGGGGCTTAGTTATCTGTGAACCCTCACGGAGCAGTGGGAGGAGCTGGGCTTTCATCAGACGGAGCCTGGGCTCACTGGACTTGACTCTGACACCCATTGTTTTCTTGTTCTTGGCCACTGGACTCTCCTGAGTCTCAGTGACATCTTCCATTCTAATTGGTTTGTGAGACACGGTGAATATGTGTGTCCAGTGCCTAGTACAATGTCTGGCACATAGTATATGCTCAATAAATATGTGATCCCTCCTCATTTTGTAACAGAATGCCCCAATAACAGAGACTAACTGAGGTATCATGTTCTTTTTCACAGTAAACTCTATTGTAGTTCCCTACATATTAAAATCCTACTTCAGAACAGCCTGTCCACAGAGATGACAATGGGCAGCCTGGTCAACCCCTCCCCCACATCTGCCACCAAACCTCTGTTGCTACTCCTATGGGAACCTCCTCCCTGCCCCAACCAATGCTCCCATTGCAAAGGGCACTACAGACATGCCACCTTTTAGCTGTCTCCCAGCACTACCATTCACCAAACCTTCTGCCAGTCAATATTGCCAGAGGCCCCTACCTCCCCCTGGTGCTACTCCACCCCATGCCCTCTAAAAGTTGCTCCATCTAGAAGCCTTGTTCCCTTGTCTCTGGGCTGGGACTGGATATCTTCTGGCATTTTTAGTTAGAGCTGGAGCAATTTCCCACCGTCATCTACCCACAAATGGTGGGGAGGTTGAGCTCACTGATCTTTGAGCTCCTTTGTGATAAGCAAGTTGATACAGTAGGAAGAAATCTTGACTATGAACTCAGGATGCCTGATTTCTAGTTTCCATCCTGCCACAGTCTAGGTGGGGCCTTAGGCCTAGTCATTTCACTTCTCTGTGCCTCAGTTTCTGAATATGCAAAAAGAAGAGGTCAGACTAATAATCCTCCTGGTTGAGCATTCATCTTGTTCCAGATCCTATGCTGATCTTTTTACACATGATGGGGACAAAATAGTGGCATGTGTACATTCACAGTCTCAACCCTAGGGTTTTCTAGGGGTACAGAAATACTAATGCATCAAAACCCTTAGCTCTCAGCTCTCGGGGTGACCCAGCAAAGCCTCAATTACTTTCTCATGCAAGACCCAGATTTCTTTAACATAACATGGTGTGGTGATGGCAGCAAAAAGCAGTTCAGCTTTTACACATTACCCACCATCATCTCATGGAATCCTCATGACAAGTCTGTGAGGTTGGTATTGTTCTGTTTTACATATAAGGAGAATGAGGCCCAGAGAGATTGAGTAAGATACAAGGTTACCTAGTTAGTAAATGTGATCTGATTTCAGAATCTGTTTCTAAATTACTATGCTTTCTGCCTTAGTGTACTGTTCGTGATCATCTCTAAGCTCTCTTCCATCTTTATGATTTTAAACAGGCTTTTGTGGACTAGCCTGGGAAATTTTCTACTGTCGTCTTGATGAGAGAGCATGTTTAGATGTGCTAACAATTGACTTTCAAATAAAAAGCTTTAAATTTATTTATTTATTTATTTATTTAGAGATGGGGTCTCACACTGTCTACCAGGCTAGAGTACAATGGTGCAATCATGGCTCACTTCAGCCTCCAACTCCTGGGTTCCAGCGATCCTCCTCCCTCAGTCTTCCAAGTAGCTGGAACAACAGATGTGTGCCACCACGTCTGGCTAATTTTTTAATTTACTTTTTTGTAGAGATGGGGTCTTGCTGTGTGGTCCAGGATGGTCTCAAATTCCCCCCCTCAAGCAATCCTCCCACCTTGGCCTCCCAAAATGTTGCAATTATAGGCATGAGCCACCTCACTTTGCAAAAAGCTTTCTTAATAATAGTAACAATAATGCAATCCCATTAAATATCACCTATGTGTGTATCTGGTGTAAAAAACAGCAAATCAAGTCTTTGTCTTTTTTTTTTTTTTTAAGACAGGGTCTTGCTCTGTCACCCAAGCAGGAGTGCAGTGCTGCATTCTTGGCTCACTGCAACCTCCCCTTCCCAGCCTCAAGCAATCCTCCCGACTCAGCCTCCTGAGTAGCTAGGAACACAGGCGTGTGTCACCATGCCTGGCTAATTTTTAAACTTTTTGTAGAGATGGGGTCTCACTATATTGCCCAGGCTGGTCCTGAATTACTGGACTCAAGCAGTTCTCCCACCTCGGCCTCCCAGAGTGCGATTACAGGTGTAAGCCACTGTGCCTGGCCTGTCTTTATCATTTTAGCTGCACTCTCAGCCTCAGTTCTGGTCTCCTGCCCTTTTCACTTCTCACTCTCAACAATATTCAGTCAATTGACCACTCTGGCCTCACCATGTCTCATCACCCTCCCTGCAAGCCCAGCCCACTGCATAGATGTTATCAATCATCAAATTTAGTAGTTTTTCTTTAAAAATCCCTCTAAACCTGTTTCTTC
The DNA here is from genome assembly GCF_029289425.2 of Pan paniscus. NCBI lineage: Eukaryota > Metazoa > Chordata > Mammalia > Primates > Hominidae > Pan > Pan paniscus. Next base: position 102,730,979 of record NC_073262.2, read on the forward strand.
CTTCAAAATTTTACTGCCACTCCTCAGACAGGCCGGTCTACCTCACATGTCCCCCACAGCAGCATCTTAAGTCCTTCTCTCTCCTTCCAGCTGGCCAGAGTCTGATTCAGTCACATCACATGGGACAGCAAGAACCAGGTCAGGAGCAAGAGACGGGTTTCCAGGGACCTGAAGTCCTAGGAACCCCCATAAATGTGAGGAGAGACATTAGGCTGTATGCAGGCTTTTGACTGTATGAGGGTTGGTTCCTCCTTGCAAAAGGCAAGAAGTCCAGGATGTCAATGATGCAAGCAACCTTATCACCTTGACCATGGACAAAGGGAGTTTTCCAGGGCCATTGAAACTGCAGGACAGCTTCAGAAACTGAGAAAACGATGCTATGCCCTTTCCAGAGTGCAGAGAGAAATGTGCTGGGAGGGTCAAGTTGCCCTTTTCTAAGTCTGATATTGTTAGAGAAGATAGCTAGGCAGACATGAGTAGGGCAGGAGAGGGCTTCCCCTCCAGGCATGTGAGACAACTATCAGGTGATGGTCAGATGGTTATCAAACTGTCTCTCTAAAATGATAATTCATTGCAGCTGGTGCCAGGGAAAGGCTGTCTCCTAGAAGACAGAAAATACCTAAGGCTGGTGATCAGCATCTTCCCAATAAGATCTCAGGAGTTGGGTGAGCAGGCTTAAGCACGTGCACTAGAGGCAAAATAGAAGAGTTTAACTGTTATATGACCTTCCTCTAGCAATACTCGATTGTTAAGGGAAAAATGCCTCAAACGAGCATGCACACAACTTCAGTAAACACACCACCGCCTGCAGCCCCTTCCAAGTGTTGGCAGGCCACTGCACATGCAAAGAGCCTGCCCCAAGGAAAAATCAAGGGAGGAGAGATGCAAACCCTGGAAGCATGCCAATGATAAAACTCCAAATCAAGGGTCAGATGGGGCACTTGCATCTCTCAAGTCGCACGATTGGCCTTCTTCCAAGTATACTTTACTTCGTTTTGTTCCTGCTCCAAAACTTTTTTTTTTTGTAATACTTTAAGTTCTAGGGTACATGTGCACAATGTGTGGTTTGCTACATAAGTATACATGTGCCATATTGGTTTGCTGCACCTATTAACTCATAATTTACATTAGATATTTCTCCTAATGCTATCCCTCCCCCATCCCCTGACCCATGACAGGCCCCAGTGTATGATGTTCCCCACCCTGTGTCCAAGTGTTCCCATTGTTCAATTCCTACCTATGAGTGAGAACATGCAGTGTTTGGTTTTCTGTCCTGGGAATAGTTTGCTCAGAATGATGGTTTCCAGCTTCATCCATGTTGCTACAAAGGACATGAACTCATCCTTTTTTATGGCTGCATAGTATTCCATGGTGTATATGTGCCACATTTTCTTAATCCAGTCTTACCGTTGTTTGACATTTGGGTTGGTTCCAAGTCTGCTATTGTGAATAGTGCCACAATAAACATACGTGTGCATGTGTTTTTATAGTAGCACGATTTATAATCCTTTGGGTATATACCCAGTAATGGGATGGCTGGGTCAAATGGTATTTCTAGTTCTAGATCCTTGAGGAATCGCCACACTGTCTTCCACAATGGTTGAACTAGTTTACACTGCCACCAACAGTGTAAAAGCTTTCCTATGTCTCCACATCCTCTCCAGCATCTGTTGTTTCCTGACTTTTTAATTATCGCCATTCTAACTGGTGTGAGATGGTATCTCATTGTGGTTTTGATTTGCATTTCTCTGATGACCTGTGATGATAAGCATTTTTTCATGTGTCTGTTGGCTGCATAAATGTCTTCTTTTGAAAAGTGTTTGTTCATATCCTTTGCCCAGTTTTTGATGGGGTTGTTTGATTTTTTCTTGTAAATTTGTTTAAGTTCTTTATAGATTGTGGATATTAGCCCTTTGTCAGACAGGTAGATCGCAAACATTTTCTCCCATTCTACAGGTTGCCTGTTCACTCTGATGGTAGTTTCTTTTGCTGTGCAGAAGCTCTTGAGTTTAATTCGATCCCATTTGTCTATTTTGGCTTTTGTTTCCATTGCTTTTGGTGTTTTAGTCATGAAGTCCTTGCCCATGCCTGTGTCCTGAATGGTATTGCCTAGGTTTTCTTCTCAGGTTTTTTATGGTTTTAGGTCTAACATTTAAGTCTTTAATCCATCTTGAATTAATTTTTGTATAAAGTGTAAGGAAGAGATCCAGTTTCAGCTTTCTACATATGGCTAGCCAGGTTTCCCAGTACCATTTATTGAATAGGGAATCCTTTCCCCATTTCTTGTTTTTGTCAGGTTTGTCAAACATCCAATGGTTGTAGATGTGTGGTGTTATTTCTGAGGCCTCTCTTCTGTTCCATTGGTCTATATCTCTGTTTTGGTACCAGTACCATGCTGTTTTTGTTACTGTAGCCTTGTAGCATAGTTTGAAGTCAGGTAGCGTGATGCCTTTTGCTTTGTTCTTTTTGCTTAGGATTGCCTTGGCAATGCGGGCTCTTTTTTGGTTCCATATGAACTTTAGTTTTTTCCAATTCTGTGAAGAAAGTCATTGGTAGCTTGATGGGGATGGCATTGAATCTATAAATTTCCTTGGGCAGTATGGCCATTTTTGCGATATTGATTCTTTCTATCCATGAGCATGGAATGTTCTTCCATTTGTTATGCTTATTTTTTTTTGTCTTTTTTTTTTTTTTTTTTCCTTTTTCTGGAGAATGGGGTCTCGCTATATTGCCCAGGCAGGTCTCGAACTCCTGGGCTCAAGCTATCCTCCCGCCTCTTGCCTCCCTGAGAGCTGGGATTACAGGTGTGAGTCACTGTGCCCGGCCTGTTCTTCCATTTGTTTGTGTCCTCTTTTATTTAGTTGAGCAGTGGTTTGTAGTTCTCCTTGAAGAGGTCCTTCACATCCCTTGTAAGTTGGATTCCTAGGTATTTTATTCTCTTTGCAGCAATTGTTAATGGGAGTTCACTCATGATTTGGCTCTCTGTTTGTCTGTTAATGGTGTATAGGAATGCTTGTGATTTTTGCACATTGATTTTGTATCCTGAGACTTTGCTGAAGTTGCTTATCAGCTTAAGGAGATTTTGGGCTGAGATGATGGAGTTTTCTAAATATATAATCATGTTATCTGCACACAAGGACAATTTGACTTCCTCTTTTCCTAAGTGATACCATTTATTTCTTTCTCCTGCCTGATTGCGCTGGCCAGAACTTCCAACACTATGTTGAATAGGAGTGGTAAGAGAGGGCATCCCTGTCTTGTGCCAGTTTTCAAAGGGAGTGCTTCCGGTTTTTGCCCATTCAGTATGATACTGGCTGTGTATGTACGATATATACAAACTGTATGTTTGTCATAAATGGCTCTTACTATTTTGAGATACGTTCCATCGATACCTAGTTTATCAAGAGTTTTTAGCATGAAGGGCTGTTGAATTTTGTCAAAGGCCTTTTCTGCATCTATTGAGATAATCATGTGGTTTTTGTCTTTGGTTCTGTTTATGTGATGGATTATGTTTATTGATTTGTGTATGTTGAACCAGCCTTGCATCCCAGGGATGAAGCCAACTTGATCTTGTTGGATAAGCTTTTTGATGTGCTGCTGGATTTGGTTTTCCAGTATTTTATTGAGGATTTTCGCATTGATATTCATCAGGGATATTAGTCTAAAATTCTCTCTTTTTGTTGTGTGTCTGTCAGGCTTTGGTATCAGGATGATGCTGGCCTCATAAAATGAGTTAGGGAGGATTCCTTCTTTTTCTATTGATTCGAATAGTTTCAGAAGGAATGGTACCAGCTCCTCTTTGTACCTCTGGTAGAATTCAGCTGTGAATCCATCTGGTCCTGGACTTTTTTTGGTTGGTAGGCTATTAATTATTGCCTCAATTTCAGAGCCTGTTATTGGTCTATTCAGAGATTCAACTTCTTCCTGGATTAGTCTTGGGAGGGTGTATGTGTCCAGGAATTTATCCATTTCTTCTAGATTTTCTAGTTTATTTGCATAGAGGTGTTTATAGTATTCTCTGATGGTAGTTTGTATTTCTGTGGGATTGGTGGTGATATCCCCTTTATCATTTTTTATTGTGTCTATTTGATTCTTCTCTCTTTTCTTCTTTATTAGTCTTTCTAGCAGTCTATCAATTTTCTTGATTGTTTCGAAAAACCAGCTCCTGGATTCATTGATTTTTTGAAGGGTTTTTTTGTGTCTCTATCTCCTTCAGTTCTGCTCTGATCTTAGTTATTTCTTGCCTTCTGCTAGCTTTTGAATGTGTTTGCTCTTGCTTCTCTAGTTCTTTTAATTGTAATGTTAGGGTGTCAATTTTAGATCTTTCCTGCTTTCTCTTGCAGGCATTTAGTGCTATAAATTTCCCTCTACACACTGCTTTAAATGTGTCCCAGAGATTCTGGTACATTGTATCTTTGTTCTCATTGGTTTCAAAGAACATCTTTATTTCTGCCTTCATTTCGTTATTTACCCAGTAGTCATTCAGAAGCAGGTTGTTCCGTTTCCATGTAGTTGTGCAGTTTTGAGTGAGTTTCTTAATCCTGAGTTCTAATTTGATTGCACTGTGGTCTGGCAGACAGTTTGTCGTGATTTCTGTTCTTTTACATTTGCTGAGGAGTGCTTTGCTTCCAACTATGTGGTCAATTTTGGAATAAGTGCAGTGTTGTGCTAAGAAGAATGTATCTTCTGTTGATTTGGGGTGGAGAGTTCTGCAGATGTCTATTAGGTCTGCTTGGTGCAGAGCTGAGTTCAAGTCCTAGATATCCTTGTTAACCTTCTGTCTCATTGATCTGTCTAATATTGACAGTGGGGTGTTAAAGTCTCCCATTATTATTGTGTGGGAGTCTAAGTTTCTTTGTAGGTCTCTAAGGACTTGCTTTATGAATCTGGGTGCTCCTGTATTGGGTGCATTTAAATTTAGGATAGTTATCTCTTCTTGTTGAATTGATCCCTTTGCCATTATGTAATGGCCTTCTTTGTCTCTTTTGATCTTTGCTGGTTTAAAATCTATTTTATAAGAGACTAGGATTACAACACCTGTTTTTTTTGCTTTCCATTTGCTTGGTAGATCTTCCTCCATCCCTTTATTTAGAGGCTATGTGTGTCTCTGCACGTGAGATGGGTCTCCTGAATACAGCACACTGATGGGTCTTGACTCTTTATCCAATTTGCCAGTCTGTGTCTTTTAACTGGGGTGTTTAGCCTATTTACATTTAAGGTTAATATTGCTATGTGTGAAATTGACCCTGTCATGATGTTAGCTGGTTATTTTGCCTGTTAGCTGATGCAGTTTCTTCCTAGCATTGATGGTCTTTACAATTTGGCATGTTTTTGCAGTGGCTGGTACCAGTTGTTCCTTTCCATGTTTAGTGCTTCCTTCAGAAGCTCTTGTAAGGCAGGCCTGGTGATGACAAAATCTCTCAGCATTCGCTTGTCTGTAAAGGATTTTATTTTTCCTTCACTTATGAAGCTTAGTTTGGCTGGATATGAAATTCTGGGTTGAAAATTCTTTTCTTTAAGAATGTTGAATATTGGCCCCCACTCTCTTCTGGCTTGTAGAGTTTCTGCCAAGAGATCCGCTGTTAGTCTGATGGGCTTCCCTTTGTGGGTGACCCGACCTTTCTCTCTGGCTGCCCTTAACATTTTTTCCTTCATTTCAACCTTGGTGAATCTGACAATTATATGTCTTGGGGTTGCTCTTCTCGAGGAGTATCTTTGTGGTGTCCTCTGTATTTCCTGAATTTGAATGTTGGCCTGCCTTGCTAGATTGGGGAAATTCTCCTAGATAATATCCTGAAGAGTGTTTTCCAGCTTGGTTCCATTCTCCCCGTCACTTTCAGGTACACCATTCAAGTGTAGATTTGGTCTTTTCACATAGTCCCTTGGAGTCACGTAGTTTCTTGGAGGTTTTGTTTGTTTTTTTACTCTTTTTTCTCTAAACTTCTCTTCTCACTTCATTTCATTAATTTGATCTTCAATCACTGATACCCTTTCTTCCACTTGATTGAATCAGCTACTGAAGCTTGTGCATGTGTCACGTAGTTCTCGTGCCATGGTTTTCAGCTCCATCAGGTCATTTAAGGTCTTCTCTACACTGTTTATTCTAGTTAGCCATTCGTCTAATCTTTTTTCAAGGTTTTTAGCTTCCTTGCGATGGGTTCGAACATCCTCCTTTAGCTCAGGGAAATTTGTTATTACCGACTTTCTGAAGCCTACTTCTGTCAACTTGTCAAAGTCATTCTCTGTCCAGCTTTGTTCCATTGCTGGTGAGGAGCTGTGATCCTTTGGAGAAGAGGCACTCAGTTTTTAGAATTTTCAGCTTTTCTGCTCTGGTTTCTTCCCATCTTTGTGGTTTTATCTACCTTTGGTCTTTGATGATGGTGACCTACAGATGGGGTTTTGTTGTGGATGTCCTTTTTGTTGATGTTAATGCTATTCCTTTCTGTTTCTTAGTTTTCCTTCTAACAGTCAGGTCCTTTAGCTGCAGGTCTGTTGGAGTTTGCTGGAGGTCCACGCCAGACCCTGTTTGCCTGGGTATCACCAGTAGAGGCTCAGTTGGAAATGCAGAAATCACCCATCTTCCCGCGTTGATCATGCTGGGAGCTGCACACTGGAGCTGTTCCTATTTGGCCATCTTGGAATGGACCCTCTAAACCTTTTTAATAAACTTTTCCTCATGCTCTAAAACTTGCCTTGTCCTCTCACTCTGCCTTATGCCTCTCTGCTGAATTTTTTCCTCCAAGGAGGCAAGAATCAAGTTGCTGCAGACCACTACAGATTCACCGCAGCTAACAAAATCACTGCTGACCAACTCATCTCAGGATAAAAGTCGGGGTGGCTCTGTTTGGCTGGCTTATTCACCAACACAGATCTGGGGCAAGGAAAGGCGCTGAGAATTGTGGGCAAGAGAATCTGAGGACTTTGTCATCCCTTAAATTCTAGACTCTGAGAAGTCCAGCCTGCTTTTAAGTTTTGACTTGAGCTCTGTTAGATTCTTTATTCCATGCCTTTTAATCCCTGCCCCCTTCCCAGAGAGTGGCCTTGACTGACCCTTAGTTCCTCGCTAACAAAAGAACTGGCCAAACCAATGACTTGTAAACTGCCCTGAAGAGTCCTTCACCTCTCAGCCCCAGAACCATTGCTACAGCTCTTGTGGGCAGTAGGTTTGTGGAGGATGGATCCCCAAACAGCTGCAGGGCAACCACAGCCTTTTAGCAGACTGCCTAGCACATACAATATTTGTTGAATTAAATTACTAATAAAAGGCAGGCAGAAGGATTACATTGAAAACACCCTGGAGCATATGTTCCCATGAGGTGCTGCCACTGTAGGCTTCCAGCAAACAGCAGCAGCCAACACCTCAGCCTCATAATCAGAAAAGAAAATAAGATGTTGGGCAGACCTGGAGGTCACAAAACAAAGCTACATATACGTCCTTTAAACTACAGACCTGTGAGTAACAAACAAGCCTCTGCAGCCATAAAGTAGGTCTTTTCAGGCACGTCTTCCAGTCATAGTCTCAGAACTGACGAGCTCATAGCAGGGAGGTAGCCATTCTGCATCCCCTATGCTTAATGGCCAATGTTGCTGACCAAGCACAAGGCTTTTCCAGTGAGCCCAGAAACAGTTTCAGAATCCTTCTCAACACAGTGCTCCAGAAAGCTACTACATGTCAAAAAGTTGGCATTTGAGATGAAACTTACTTGCCATCTGAGGAGGCTAAAGCAACTCCATCTTGGATGCTAACCTACTATGTTGACTTCTGATTAACCCCAGTTCTAGGAAAGCCTCTAAGAGTTCTATTGTCATGTACTTACTGTAAATTTTGCCTTTAAGTCAAAACAATCTTGATTTTATCATAAACACACGCTTACCATAAACCCTGTCCTTAAGCAAATTCCCTATGATATGTAAGCTTTGGGTCTGGTGGGTAAAAGGGAAGGGATCCACCATCTCACCTCGTGCCTGCCCAAGACATGGCTTCTGTTTATAAATTCCTATAAAATGTTTCTTTCTGAGAAACTGAATTTGTCAGCCTCTTTCTTCGGCCTCTCAGCTTCCTTGGCCTTTGGGAGTAGGTTTGCGTGAACTGTTCACGCAGAACACCATCCTTGATGTAACATGCCTCCCTCATTTCAAAGGTGAGGAGACAGGTAACTCAATGAAGTTTATTGAATTTCCCATGCCACACAGTTATTTAGTAAAATAACTCAAAGTGTAACTTGGATCTTTGGACTCTTTACCCCCTGCTTTTTCTAGTAAACTGTCTCTGAACCTTGAAATGTCCATTTTCAATAATGTCATCTTGGAGGCCTAAGAGCCTCCCCAGCATTTATGATGCATGCGATGCCTTAGGAAATGCTATCTAGCATCCATCCCAAAATAGAGGAAATAGAACACCAGAATAACTCACTATTCGTGAACAGGTTTACCATTAGGAATAACCACTTCAGGTGACATAAAAAACTTCAGCATAATTCTCTTTTTGTCACTATTTCCTGTCTTTTGCTTCTCTCACAATTTCTCTAGGAGTTTAGCAACTGAACCCAAATGACCATATAAATGGTAAACGACTAAGAGAGAGAAATGCTGAAGCAAAACAGTAAGCTTTTTGACATTTCATGATAGATTTTTGTTTGCTTGAGTTTTTGGCTTGGTAACAAGATCATCTTTGTATTTTGCTGTCTTTGATTGTTCACCTTCTCATAAGGGAAAAACAATCTTAGTAAATCTTTTGTCTGTGTTGAACTTCACAGATTCAATTTTTTACTGTGCTAATATACTATATTGCTGGAAGAAGATAATTACGTGATGAAATTAAGACATTCTGCAATTATATCTTGTAATATCATTAATTTCCAGATACACACAAATTATATCTACCTCAAGAAGAATACCAATTTCCTTTGTTTCTCTCATAAAAGCAGATATTAAGAATCGTACTCCTGCAATTATTTTAGACAAATTTTTAAATTTGTTATCTTAGACCTCTCAGAGCAGTAATGATACATTATCTCAAGTTTCAAGTTTTACTTTTAATCATTGTATTGCTAATGATCTTTCAGATTGAAAATGCTGTTTTCTTTTTGAGAAAGCCTTGACACTTTTTGTCATATCTCTCTAGTCTCTTCATAATCTTAGGAGAAAAATCATTAATGGTAATGAATGAATGGGCTTATAGAAAAGATTATGCCATAGATAATTTGACCCCATCTATGTCGACACAAGAACTGTTTCATGTAAGACATAAAGAGACAAAATTAGCCAGGCACGGTGGCTCACACCTGTAATCCCAGAACTTTAGGAGGCAGAGGCAGAGGCAGATGGATCACTTGAGGTCAGGAGTTCGAGACCAGCCTGGCCAGTGTGGTGAAGCCCAGTTTCTACTAAAAATACAAAAATTAGCTGGGCATGGTGGCACGTGCCTGTAATCCCAGCTACTCAAGAGGCAGAGGTGGGAGAATCACTTGAACCTGGGAGGCAGAGGCTGCAGTGAGCTGAGATCGTGCCACTGCACTCCAGGCTAGGCAACAAAGCGAGACTCTGTCTCAAAAAAAAAAGAGACAAAATTAATAGTACAGAACAAAAAAGCTTAAAGAAGCCTACTTATAAGGAGCTTATGAAGTTATTCCAATTTTTATTAGAACTTTTTATTCACAACACATCAAAAAATATTATTGAGCATTATTTTATGAAAAACACTATGTCAGAGAACACAGATGTCATTTAACCCTCTAAGAACTCATCTTCTAGCTAAGGAGTCAAGAATAAAAGAATCAACATGGAAGAATGAGTAATAACATGAAGAGTTGCATTAGTAATACAAGGCTAATGACCACATGAATCTTAAGGAAAGGCATTCTATGAGCTCAGAGAGAAGAGAGAACACAGAGCTTGATAAGTCTAGGAAGAGTTTCCAGGCAGAAAAGATATAAACAAAAGTAAATATAAGAGGAAAGACCCCATGGCCATAGGTGAAAAGTTGAACTTGAAAAGTAGGCATTCTGCATGATTCCATCTCTCATTTTTATTCAAATCTTTTCACACCTCACTGAGACTTGTCTTGTGTGGCCTCATTCCATTTTTTTATTCTGTTTCCTCTCTGCAAAATCACTAACACTCATGGTTGCAATTATCCTATCTCTCAGGTACACTCTTAAATCTGAGCCTCCAGCAAATGTGGCTTCCACTTGGACCTTGAATCCTGCCTTGCCTCCTGTCTGGACTAATACCCTTCTTTCTATCCTGGTATGAACAAATCTTTTCAATCCATGTCAGCCAGTTAGATGCCAACTCCAGGGAAATTTTTCTTGATCCTTCAGTTGAAAGTCAAGCATCTTTTCTTTGAAGTTCTGTATCACCTTTTCTTACCTCTACCATGAACAACCCTTTTCATTTGCTAAAACCCTGAACCATGCATGGTTCCTTGCCATCATACTTTCTCCTGTAGGTGTTGGTGCATTTTTGTCCATTCTCTGAGAACCAGCTCTGCCACCAGCAGAGGTGGGCCCAGAAGCCTTATTTGTGCTGCATAATCCCATACTCTTGACCATAGATAACTTGGCCATGACTGGACATCTGCCTCCAGTTAGGCAATGCCAGTTTTCTCTTTCACAATCAGAATCGGGACCTGGAAAAGCAAATGAGTTTCTGTTGGTTCTCAAACTTAAAAGGTATTTAGAATCAAAAGACACTATCAAGACTGAAAAGACAACCCACAGTATGAAAGCAAATAGCTTCAAGCCATATATCTTATAAGGGCCCAGTATGCAGAATATACAAAGAACTACTACAACTCAACAACAAAAGACAAACAATTCAAGTAAGAAATGAACAAAGGATTTGACTAGATATTTCCCCAAAGAAGATATACAAAGTACATGAAAAGAGGCTCAACATCATTAGTCAACAGGGAAATACAAATCAAAACCACAATAAGATACTACTTCACAATCACTAGAATGGCCATAATAAAAAAAGGAAAATAATAATTGTTGTAAAAATGGTACATAAATTAATACCCTCTTATGTTGCCAATGGCAATGTAAAATGGTGCACTACTGGAAAACAATTTTGTAGTTCCTCAAGAAGTTAAACATAGAATTACTATACAATCCTGCAATTCTATTCCTTGATACATATCCAAAAGAACTGAAAACAGGTGTTTAAATAAAAACATGTACACGAATATTCATAGCAACTCTATTTATAATAGCCAAAAAGTATAACCAACCCAATGTCCGTCAATGGAAAAATAAACAAAATATGGTATACCCACGAGATGGAAAATAATTCAGCCATAAAGAGGAATAAAGTGCTGATACACACTACAATATGGATGAACATCAAAAACATTATGCTAAGTGAAAGAAGTCAGACACAAAAGGCAACATATTATATGGTACCATTTACATAAAATATCCAATCTACACAAATCTGTAGAGACAAAAAATAGATTTCTGGTTACCAGGGGCTGAGGGGAGATGGGAAAGGGGAGTGACTGTTATTTAATAGTTATAGGGTTTCTGATTTGGGTGAAAATAAAGTTCTGGAATTAGATAATGGTGATAGTTGTACAATACTGTGAATGTATTTAATGCCTCTAAATTGTAGATACTAAAGTGATAATTTTATGCTGTGTATTTTTCTTTTAATTTATAAAGGAAAGAGGTTTCATTGACTCACAGATCCACATGGCTGGGGAGGCCTCAGAATCATGGTGGAAGGCAAAGGAGACACAAAGGCATGTCTTACATGGTGGCAGGCAAGAGGACTTGTGCAGGGGATCTCACATTTATAAAACCGTCAGATCTCATGAGACTTATTCACTACCACAAGAACAGTATGGGGGAAACCACCCCATGATTCAGTTATCTCCACCTAACCTTGCTCTCAACACATGGGGATTATTACAATTAAAGGTGAGATTTGGGTGGGGACACAGCCAAACCATATCATTCCACCCCTGGCTCCTCCCAAATCTCATGTTCTCACATTTCAAAACCAATCATGCCTTCCCAACAGTCCCCCAAAGTCTTAACTCATTGCAGCGTTAGCTCAAAAGTCCACAGTCCAAAGTCTCATCTGAGACAAGGCAATTTCCTTCCACCTATGAGCCTGTAAAATCAAAAGCAAGTTAGTTACTTCCAAGATACAACAGGAGTACAGGGATTGGGTACATACACCCACTCCATATGGGAGAAATTGGCCAAAACAAAGGGGCTACAGGCCCCACGCAAGTCCAAAATCCAGTAGGGCAGTCATTAAACCTTAAAGCTCCAAAATGACCTCCTTTGACTCCATGTCTCACATCCGGTTCATGCTGATGGAAGAGGTGGGCATCCAGGGCCTTCAGCATTTCTGTCCCTGTGGCTTTGCAGGGTATGGCCCTCCTCCTGGCTGCTTTCATGGGCTGGTGTTGAGTGTCTGCAGCTTGTCCAGGTGCACCATGCAAGCTGTTGGTGGATCTGCCATTCTGGGGTCTGGAGGATGGTGGCCTCTTCTCACAGCTCCACTAGGCAGTGCCCCAGTGGGGGCTCTGTGTGGGGGCTCTGACTCCACATTTCCCTTCCGCACTGCTCTTGTAGCAGTTCTCTATGAGAGCTCGGCCTGTAGCAGAATGAGCTGCAGACAAGAACCACTCACACACCAAGTTGTAGAAGGAAAGGGCTTTATTCAGCTGGGAGCATTGGCAGACTCACATCTCCAAAAACCGAGCTCCCCGAATGAGCAATTCCTGTCCCTTTTAAGGGCTTACAACTCTAAGGGGGTCCAAGTGAGAGGGTCGTGATTGAGCAAGCAGGGGGTACGTGACTGAGGGCTGCATGCACCGGTAATCAGAATGGAACTGAACAGGACAGGGCTTTTCACAGTGCTTTTCCATACAATGTCTGGAATCTATAGATAACACAAGCAGTTGGGTCAGGGGTTGATTTTTAACTACCAGGCCCAGGGCGTGGTGCTGGGCTATCTGCCTGCAGATTCCATTTCTGCCTTTTAGTTTTTACTTCTTCTTTCTCTGGAGGCAGAAATTGAGCAGCATAAGACAATATGAGGGGTGGTCTCCTCTCTTAGGCCTATCCAGAAGACTTCTGCCTGGACATCTAGGTGTTTTCATACATACTCTGAAATCTAGGCAGAGGTTCCCAAACCTCAATTCTTTTTTTTTTTCTTTTTTTGTGGTTTTAAGGAGCAGAGAGTTTAACAGGCAAGAAAGAAAAGAGAAGACAGAAGGAATAGGCTCCCCCATACAGAGACAGAGGAGGGGGGGGCTCCAAAGCCAAAAGAGGAAACCCCAAGTGGGGCAGAAACCAGCCTGGTATATGTAGAGGCTGCAGGAGGTGGTGTCTGATTTCACAGGGCTCAAGGGATTGGTTTGACCAGGCATGTCATTCACATAGCCCACAAAAAAGCTGGCCCTCCCACCCTAGCCTTTTAATATGCAAATACAGGGTGCCATGATGTTCTATACACATGGGGATATGTGGGGGAGGCCATGTTGCCAGGCACATGTGGGGCAAGGGCAAGAAGGCAGCGGTAATCACCATGTTTGGGTGGACCCGGTTTCTAATGGCTGGCATTTGCATATCAAACCCAAACTCAATTCTTGATTTCTGTGCACCTGCAGGCTCAACACCCCGTGGAAACTGCCAAGGCTCAGGGCTTGTACCCTCTAAAGCCATGGCCTAAGCTGTACCTTAGCCCCTTTTAGCCACAGCTGGAGCTGGAGCTGAAGCAGCTGGGATTCAGGGCATCAATTCCCAAGGCTGTACACAGAAGGCGGGTCCTGGACCCAGCCCAGGAAACCATTTTTCCCACCTAGGCTTCTGGACCTATGATAGGAGGGGCTGCCTTGAAGATCTCTGACATGCCCTGGAGACATTGTCACCACTGTCCTGGAAATTAGCATTTGGCTCCTCATTACTTACACAGATTTCTGCTGCCAGCTTGAATTTCTCCCCAGGAAATGGGTTTTCCTTTTCTACTGCATCATCAGGCTGCAAATTTTTCAAACTTTTATGCTCTGCTTCCTCTTGAACGCTTTGCTGTTTAGAAATTTCTTCTGCCAGATACCCTAAATCATCTCTCTTAAGTTCAAAGTTCCACAGATCTCTAGAGCAGGGATAAATGCTACCAGTCTCTTTGCATAGCAAGAGTGACCTTTACTCCAGTTCCCAACACCTTCCTCATCTCCATCTGAAACCACCTTAGCCTGGACTTTATTGTCGAATCACTATCAGCATTTTGGTCAAAGCTATTCAGTAAGTCTCTAGCAAGTTCCAAACTTCCCCACATCTTCCTGTCTTCTGAGCCCTCCAAGTCTCTAGGAAGTTCTAAACTTTCCCACATTTTCCTGTCTTCTTCTGAGTCCTCTAAACTGTTCCAACCTCTGCCTGTTACCCAGTTCCAAAGTCGCTTCCACATTTTCAGGTATTTTTACAGCAGTACCCCACTACCCAGTACCAACTTACTGTATTAGTCTATTCTCATGCTGCTAATAAAGACATACCCAAGACTGGGTAATTTATAAAGGAAAGAGGTTTAATTGACTTACAGTTCCACATGGCTGGGGAAGTCTCACAATCATGGCAGAAGGCAAAGGAGAAGCAAAAGCATGTCTTACATGGTGGCAGGCAAGAGCTATGCTATTTTTTTTATCATGAAGAATTTTAATATTTTTCTTTTTTTTTCAACAGAGATGGCAGATGGCTATGTTGCCCAGGCTGGTCTTGAACTCCTGGGTTCAAGCAATCCTCTGCCTCAGCCTCCCAAAGTGTTAGGATTACAGACGTGAGCCACTGCATCTGGCCACAATAATTTTTTAAAAGATATTTAAAGGGTATTTTAAGAGCCCCCAGCTAAACTGGGGTTTCAGTACCAGAGCAGCTAGCAACTCTGCCCTAATGGGATGTCAGTGTTTATAGCATGCCTTCGTGGGATGCTTCTTTTACCTGGCAGATGACCTAATGCCTAGTTGTCTGACCTGCAACCAGGGAGTCCTTCACATGGGAAACTTGTTTATACCGGCAAGGCTCCCTCGTGGCTCTTACCTGAGCTGTGTCCATTTTATGCCTGCCTGACTCTCTCTCTGACCCTGGGAGCCTGACCTTGTGTTCAGCCCAGAGCCTTAAGGAAACTGGCCAGGGACAGCCCCTGGTTCTTCAGATGGAAGGCAACCATTCACTCCACCACTACAATAGGAAATAAGGTCAAGGATTTGTATGTGCTCATCCTGGGAAGGTAGGGTATAATAAGTCGGGAGGGCAGTCCTTGGTCCCCAGGGTCCTGTGAGACAGGAATAAAAAGGCAGAGAGAGGGAAGCACAGAACAACAAGCAATGTATGTAAGGGAATAATAGGGTGAGGATAGCCTTAAGTTTGCATGCAAATGCCTGAATGGTCTTTTTAAGGAAGCAGCAGTAAAACAAGGAGCCCAGCCTTCTAGGCAGGAGAGATGCCTCTAAGTTCTTGAATCTGGCCACCCGCTTAAGCCATTTGGATGTAGTGGAGAACTGGAAGCTGTGTCAAGGGTGACCGAGCCCTGCTTCTGGCATAAGAAGGGTAAACATATTCAAAATGGATGCTGAGGCAACATAAAATTATAAGAATTCACTACAGACAGCTTGGGTGGCTTTTTTCATCACATTCATGGGGAATCAGAACAGCCAATTCACAAAGAATGAATGATGAAGCAATTGAGTAGAGAGAAATATGAAGCCTGAGAACAGGGCTGCCCTGGTTTCTCCTATCCCTCAAGATCTGGACTCTGCCCCCATGAGGCTCAAATGCATTCCCAGCCTTAGATTTCTACACTCTTATTAAATTCCCTCTTTGCAATTCAGCAGTTTAGTGGGTTTCTGTTACAGCCCCAAAGAGCCCTAAGATTCTCTGCCTTAGCTTCTTAAGGGCATGGTGTGTAGGATAATTCTCCATTTGTGTTCACAGGACCCTCCTAGTCTAGTATCCAATATTTAGCTGGCCACACAGGATCATGTGTTTTAAAAAGAAAGACAGAAAAATAGATTCAAACCAAGACAGGCAAAAAAACTTTTTGACCTAAGTAAAAACAGACCTAATGGAAGAATTTCCTCCGTCTCTCATAATAATTTAAATCAGGTTGCTTGGTAACCATCTTCCTTAAAATGGTACATTTGTTTTTTAAAAAAATAGTGTTTTTATAAGAAGCTGCGGATTTCCAAGCCAGGTTTTATAACCTCATGCAGGCCCATATGTCTTTTTTCCAGGCCAAATTCCAACTGGTTTGCAAAGGGATATGCATGCTGAAAAGCAAGACCGAACATCGAGGGTCAGGTCGAGAGAGGAAGAAGGGTTTCGGTGTAACAGTAATATCAAAAGGGTGCCCTAAAATGAAAAAAAAAAAGACCTCAGTTCTTCTGCTGTATATTTACTCTCTTAGAAAGAACCATTGGATAACACTGGCAAAGGCTATCATGCCAATGACTACATGGTGTGGTGTTCCCATTAAGTCACAAGAAGCGGTATCCAAGGAAGGTAGAGAGGAACTCAATCATTTGGATTTAATATAAAACTCTAAAGCCCTGAACAAAATGCAACCTAGGAGGTGGAATTATTTTAAAACTCTTTTCGGCCAGGCGCAGTGGCTCACGCCTGTAATCCCAGCACTTTGGGAGGCCGAGGCGGGCGGATCACGAGGTCAGGAGATTGAGACCATCCTGGCTAACACGGTGAAACCCCGTCTCTACTAAAAATACAAACAATTAGCCGGGCCTGGTGGCGGGCACCTGTAGTCCCAGCTACTCAGGAGGCTGAGGCAGGAGAATGGCATGAACCCGGGAGGCAGAGCTTGCAGTGAGCCAAGATTGCACTACTGCACTCCAGCCTGGGCGACAGAGCGAGACTCCGTCCCCAAAAAAAAAAAAAAAAAACTCTTTTCATTTAATGCAATTTGTGTATCCAATCTCTATTATATATCATAATAATCATTATTACTTAATATTATATTATTACTACATTGATGTGGTACTTGTGAGTTTTTACTGACCATCTCCAAGAACAAGAATGCCTTGAATCAAAGGATGAAACAGTATAATGGTTTGTTTTAAAAAAAACAAAACTATATCCACACCAATTTTTTGTTGCCCTTGGGGAAAAAAGTATATCTCCTTGCATTGTTTCTGGGTTACGGTGTCTTTCTCTGCTTGCTGTAGGATACAGGTAGATACTAGAAGGGAAAACACTCCATCTCAAACATTCTAAGTCAAGGAAGTCAAAAAGTCAAGTAGGTAGTGCTCAATTCAAGTAATTAGCAGAATAGTGTGTCTAATGTCGAAGTGCCAGCAGGTAACTAAAGCCACATCTTGATTATTGCACTGTTTCAATGCACTCCTAACATAATATTCTACTACAACTAAAGACCCCTTGGCATTTTCTAAGTCAGCTTCCCCCTTAGATTCTTGTTCAGTCATTTTCCCTGGGGTTAAGATGGCTGGACAATATCTCGTTGGAAAGAAATATGAATTTCAATAAGACTGTAAAGGAACATGTTTGAGGGGCTCAGCTGTGCTTGAGTTTTCAGTTAATAATTTAGAACACTCCTTCTTTCTGCTTGAAATCTCCCTAATTGAATGACAAGAATGAACTTGTCATAGGAGCTGACAGGCATCATTCTGAGTCACCCACCCCTGATCCCAGTGTCCAACTGAGGTGCATTTTTCTTTTCATATCATCACAATTTTTTTGTGTGTGTTTTGAGAGTGAGAAATGAGGTCACCTGCAAGGTAGAGTTATAGCAGGAAGCCCCAGCTCAGGGGCCACCATAGTCAGGGGGGCTTACGATGGCTCCTCCCCAGGCCACCACACCTCACTCCAGCAGCCAGTAGTGGCAGCAGTGTACTCTGGAGATGGACAGAAACCTTAATAATGGCCCAGTGACCCAAGAGCCACTTTCAGGAGCTATTGCAGCCTGGTCTAGAGCTCACAGCCCAGCCCTTCAGACAAATGATTTTGCAACAACCATGTCTGTTCATAGTGAACCTGGATACTTCAGAGGGTGTTTAAAGCCTTACAATTTGTGGCTCCTATTCTCATATAGCTTATCATTAGTAGTCACATCCAGATATTAAAAGTTTGCAATACCTTATGAATTCCTTTGCATGTACACTATATTATTTAAGATTCAAAACCATTTTTCCCATAACTGACAACAAGTCATTTCTAATTAGATGAAAGAGATGCACTTAGGGGATGAGAGTGGGAATCTCAGCTCCACCCCTCTGTGTGACCACAGTCATGTCAACCTCTCTGGTCTTCTAGTTCCTTATGTGTAAGATGACAAAGGACAGGTATTATATCATGCAATCTCTAGGTTCCTTTTCAGCTCAAAAGTCAATATGAAGGGACACTTAAAGTCACTAATAGTTTAGGAGGGCCATACTGTCATAAAAAGTTATACTCAGGTTAGGTTCTTCAATTCAACCATTTATAGCACATTTTCATTTCGGTTGGAATCCAGCTCCACTTAGAATTTAATGTGTCATCACTTTAATGGGTCATTCAAGTTGTGACATTATACAAATATTTATTCGGCACCCACTGTGAGCTGGGTCATATGCTATGAGTTGGAGATAAATGAAGAATGAGGTATGACCTCTCCCTCAGAGACCTCACAGCCTAGTGTGAAATAAAGCTGGACCAGCTGGCAATTGCAGTACATCGTGATGGGGGTCAACAGTCATGCTGTGGGGACACATGTGGGGGTTGGAAGGGCCAAATCACAACATCTGAGGGCAGACCTGACAGAGAGGAAGTGAGCCAGACAGGAGGGAGACAGAGACAGGGAGCGGTATGGGCACAGGCCCAGGTAGTGTGGGGGCTGTAAGCAGGCTGGAACCCAGGAATTGAGAAGAGGACTGGAGAGTGATAAGGCTGAAAAGGTTTGGGATAGTTACTATTTAATACAATGAGCCAGAAATCACAAAATGCAAATTAAACGACTGTAACATATTATTCTACAGTCAATACCTCGGCAACAATTTTTAAGTCTGACCATACCAAGTATTGTCAAGAAAGTGGTTTTATAGAATCTTCTGTATGTCATGTGTGGTGAGAATATAAACTGGCACAACCACTTTGTAAAACAGTTTTGACATAATCTCCTATGACCCAGCAATTCTGGTCCATTCATCACAACATTGTTTTTAATATTCAGAGCCAGAAAACAACTCAAATGTCCTTTAATAGTAGGATAGCTATGTGCATTGTGGTATAGTCATACAATGACTACTATATAGTAATAAAATAAATCAGCGGTAACCACATACGACAATAGGATTACAGACCACAAGCTTAATGTTGAGGAGGAAAAAGACACAAAATACATACAGTAATAGTCCATTTACATAAAATTGAAAAACAGGGGAAATTAAACTTTACTCTTTAGGGATGCATAATAAAAGTGGGAAATACATTTTTTAAAATAATATTATGATAAAGGATAGGATAAGTTTACTTCTAGGGAAGAAAAGGGGCCTGTGCTTTGGAAGGGGCAGATTGGGAGTCCTGGCGTGTAGCAGTAGTATATCCACTTAGCTGGTTTAAGGGAGAGTTTTCTTTTTCTCACTGCACATTATATTGCACAATAGAAATCTTAAATAAGGAAGAAAACATTAGAACCAGATATGACAAAGAAAGAGGCAGTTGCAATTCATGGAGACAGAGAGAATAATGGTTACTAGACACTGGGAAGAATAATCAGGGGAAAGGAGGGAGATGGTTAATAGGTATAAAAATACAGTTAAAGAGAAGGAATAAGATCTAGTGCTGAGTAGCACAATAGGGCAACTATAGTTAACAATAATTTATTATGTATTTCAAAATAACTAAAAGAGTGGAAGTGGAATATTCCAAACACAAAGGAATGATAAATGCTTGAGGTGACAGATGCCCCAGTTATGTTGATTTGATCATTACACACTCATACTTGTCTCCCATAAGTATTTAAAAAGAAAAAATTTCTTAAAAAACTAATCAATACAAAGAATGATTTGTTGTCATTGCTATTTTTTTTAAAAAAAGAAAGAGGCAGAGAAGAAAGGAAAGAAAGAGGGGAGAGAAGATTAATATGTATACTTGGTAGCCCTAATTAATTTGGGGCTATGGCAAGAATGCCATGGCCAAAAGACATTTGGGAGAAATGGTTGTGTCCATGTAAAGAATGGCTCATTCTCTCATCCTCCAGTTCTAAGTATTAAGTGAGGTCTTTCTCCTTGAAGACTAGCTAAGGAAGGAGAAAGAATGGCAGACAGAGACAGCCTCCTGCCCTATCACTTTTGCCTTCAGGGCTCCCTTCCCTTCTCCTGGGAACCCCATCGCTGTTTCTGTGTCCCCTCACCCTGCTGTGGGAGTGCAAGGCTCTGAAGACTGTGGCAAGGAGGAAATTCTCAACCTTTGCACTCAGATTTCCAGCACCTGAGGTAGCCCAACCATGGGGCCCAATACCATTTACTCACATTTTCCACTTCTTCTGCTGTATTGTCTGTATTGCTGAAAGCCATTTCATGTGTTTTCTCATTTGATGCCTCAAAGAGCCTCCAGACATGGGTAGAGCAGGTATTGTTAATATTCATGGAAAATTGGAGCCGCGAATGAGTCATTCAGGGTCACTCAGCTTGGATGAGAATGCAGGCCCCCATATCTGAATCTACTTCAATAAGCCATCCTCCAAGCCCCACATATCACCAAAGTGTAGCATCCACAACCCACACCCCAAGTTTAAGTGGCTCTGTACATTTGAGAGGGCCATTGAAAGCCCAGAGATGCTATGGAGGAAGTTGTGTTAACCACATGTCAAAGTACTAGGTGACAAGAAGATGGCATTCGTATCAAATTCCGATCTCCTTAACGTTTCAGTGGAGTCTAAATATCTCTGCAGAGCTTGCTTTCTCTGCTATGAACTATACATACTTTCTTCATTTCACAAAGCATGGAAGAAACAAAGGATTCTACGACTCGCCAAAGCTTTTAGCCCTTCATTGTTTTATCTCAGAGAAAAGGGGAGAAAGTGAGAGCTTCTCCTGTGTTTCAAAGATCTAATTTTTGGTGTGAAAGAGTAAGTGGCTCAGAGCTGACCTCTTTGAAGCATGTGGTGAAGAATGAAAAAGAAATGGACAAGTGAAAAATCAATACTTCTTCACTATTATCTATCAGTCCAGGGAAAACAATCCCAAATGTACATTTCTTTTGCTGCTTCAGTTACTATAAATATTACACACTAATATCAACATTTAGGATGTTTTGGTTGTATATTATAGCGTTGTCTAGGAAAAATTTTAATGTTTAAAAACTTCTTTGTGGTGTGATTTTTTTTTTTAATGTACTGTGCTAAAAATTGTTACTGGTAAAATAGATGTGCTGGTGGGTGACTTTGGTATTTCAAAATGATTCTTTGTTTTACAAAAGTATTCATTGATCCCAATCTTTCTCATAGGTCTCATACTAACATTGTGAAATTAGATTCAGTGCCCCCCTGAAAAAGATATAATTACAGCCTCTTAAGATTCATCTATTATATAAAGTGAGGACCATTTATATATTCATCTGAGTTACAAATTCAACAAAGTCCTTTTTAAAAATATTCCAGAAATTATTCCATCACTTCTATTTAAAATCTAAAATCAGCCTAGGCTGTCACTGAAGAAAAAGAAATGAGAATATGGCAAACCCAATGGTAAAGTAAATGTCCCAAGCCACCTCAAGATGCAAAAATCAAACTAGAATTTTTAATTACAATTAAAATAATCATAATAACAGATTTAAAGGATCTACAATAATAAATTTAAAGGATAATTTTTCAAATTCTAGTAAATATACCCATTAAAGTTTATGATCTACTTAAAATATCAGGCAGATTTGAAGCATTATACAGCTCTCACAGTCAATTTGAACAAAGATAGCAGCCTTACTGAATTTTTCAATTTGAGCAACGCTTCCACCTAGTTTTCCACATGAGCAGAAAACCTGCTATTTTGCTGAATCTGGCCTCTTCAAAACAATCCTCCAAAAAACAGGAATAAAGCCACCCAGTGTCTGCTCCAAAACACCCTGTTTAGGAAACATGAGCATTTTTCCAACAGGTTTCATCACGGAGTAACCCTAGGCAACTTCCTTCACTTCTCTAAGTTTCCATATCCCTGCCCATAAAATAGAGATAATAATCAGGACTTGCCTCCTAAGGTTGTTCTAAGAATTAAAATAATACACAGATAGGATTTAGAATATTGTCTAGAAAAAAAAATGAACAGCAGCTGTTGTTCTTTGAGCTAGGAATTAGGGAATATAGGTTCTACCACTAACTGCCACAACTAGCTACATGGTGTTGGAAAGATTGACTCTCAACTCCCGCAGGCCTTTATCTCCTCATTGAAATATGGAGATCTTTTGGGGTCACTAACTCTGCTGTTTTCATTTACAACTCTGACACTAAATGTGTCAGTGTTTTTCCACACCAACAACCAGTTCTCCAACCCTCCAGAAGCCAACTAGATGTCCTACAATCCAGTTCAGTTCAGACACTATCCAGAATTAGTGCAGACCCCACAAGGTAAGGACTCAGGCCCATAAGTCTGCCCCCACTTCAGACACCAATGGCAAGTCCCCAGCCTCCTGTACTTCTGACTGACTCTCTATGTTATTACCCAATGGGTTCATCTTGCTAGCTGCATAGATAAAACCAATTCACTGAGACAGCAGTATTGTAGCAAATAAAGGATTTAATAATCAGAGGGCTAGCCAAGAGAAAGGATGGGAGTAATTATTCAAGTCATCCTCTCCAAATATTCAGAGACTGTGGTTTTTCAAAGATAGTTTGGTGGGCAGGGGGCTAGGGAGTGAGGAATGCTGATTGGTTGGGTCAGAAATGAAATCATAGAGAGTTGAAGCTGTCTTCTTGCACTGAGTCAGTTCCTAGATAGAGTCATAGGACCAGTTGAATCAGTTTCTTAGTATGGGTCATGGGTCCTGGGGTCAGCTGGTTACCAGAATGCAAACGTCTGAAAAATATTTCAAAGACCAATCTTAGGTTTTGACAATAGTAATGTTATCTTAGCAGAATTCAGGCCCGTTGCACAATCCCAATCTTTTGAGTTTTCATTAGTCCTAAAAAGGTGGTCTTTGTTCCCAAGCAAGGATTGGTTAGTTGTAGGAAGGGACTGTTATCAACGTTTTTTTAAAGTTAACAAAGGCAGTTAGCTTGTGAGTTTAGAATCAAGATAGAGACAGTTAGGTTACATTTCTCTCACTGTTGTAATTTTTGAAAAGACAATTTCTGCTATAAATCTCATGACTCCCTTCTCAAATTTGATAATTTGCTAGAATGGCCCACAGAACTCAGGAAGACACTTCACTTACTATTACCAATTTATTATGAAGGATAAAACTCAAGAACAGCCAGGTGGAAGAGCTGCATAGGCCATGGTATAGGGGAGGGGCGTGGAGCATTTAGGCCCTCTCCAGGCCCACCACTCTCCTAGCACCTCTATGTGTTCACTGGCCCAGAAGCTCCCCATACCCCATCATTTGGGGGCTTTATGGAGGTTCCAATACATTGGCATGGTTGATTAAATCATTGGCTATTGATGACTGAACTCAATCTCCAGCCCCTCTCCCCTCCCAGGAGGTTGGGGTGTGGGGCTGAATGTTCCAACCCTCTAATCACATGGCTTATTCCTCTGGCAACCATACCCCATCCTGAAGCTATCTCAGGGCCTACCAAGAGTCACCTCATTAGCATAAACTCAGGTGTGGTTGAAATAGGCTCATTATGAATAACAAAAGATGCTCCACTTACCCCTATTACTCAGGAAATTATAAAGATTTTAAGAGCTCTGTGACAGGAACTGGTGACAAAGACAAAATATATATCTTTTATTATATCACAATATCACACTAACTCAAGGCCCTCAGAGATAAGGCAAGGAATACACATGAAGTATGCCAGGTTTAAGAGAACAGAAAGGCTTGGAAGCTTTCATAAACTTGAGAGTTCTTCCCAACCTAAAAGCATTCAGATTCTAAAGGTGTTAAGCACACCGAGGCTGCCAGACCACATAAATACAGGTCTCATTCTGTAAATGATTTGACAATTTGCAACATCTTGTGACTATGCTAATATTCTTTTCAGCTGTGGCATTTTCTTACTCTTGTTTTCCATACTCTTCCTTTTCCTAAAATCTATCCCAGGTAAATGAACAGTGGGTCAACCAAAGGAGTGAATGATTTTTGACATTGTCTTGTAACCACAATAGACTCATGGCCTGACGCACACAGCAGGTCAATATGCCAAGATTTCGGGTTGCAGAAGAGAAAGAGGTTTAATTGTAGGGTCACTGAATTAAAAGATGGGAGAAAACCTCAAATCAATCTCCCTGAGGAATTTGAAGTTAGGGTTTTTAAGAGTTTTGGAGTGGGCCACAGTGTGGAGATCATTGATTAATCAAAGAGTGCAGGGTGAAGTCATGGGACAGAGAGATGAAGAAGCTGTATTCTCATGCTAATTCTGTTCCTCTGCGGGGGGGCTTCAAACTGGTTGCTGGAATTCAGGGTCTGAAAAACATCTTAAGCAATACTTAAATAAAAGCTGTATGGTTCTAACGTCAGAGATTCTGTCTGTCTGTCTCTCTTTCTATCTCTCTCTATATATATACATTTTTTTTTTTTTTTTGGACACAGGGGTCTTGCTCCGTCACCCAGGCTAGAGTGCAGTGGTGTAATCATAGCTCACTGCAGTCTCAACCTCTCCAGCTCCAGCAATCCTCCTGCCTCAGCCTCTCAAGTAGCTAGGACTACAGATGCATGCCACCATGCCTAGCTATTTTTTTAAAAAATTTTTATAGGGATGGGGTCTTACTGTGTTACCCAGGCTGGTCTCAAACTTCTGGGCTCAAGCAGGCTGGTCTCAAACTTCTGGGCTCAAGCTGTCTTCCCACCTCAGCCTCCCAAAGTGTTGGGATTATAGGCATAAGCTGCCATGTCTGGCTGCAAATCAATTCTTAAATAGTCTTAGCTTTTCATGTCAGAAATCCAATCTATAGGAACAGTGGAGATGAAAATGGTCAGTATCTACTGATATATGACTTCTAACAATAAGGAAGTAGGCCAAAGTGCAGCCTGGTTAGTGCTTAGTTATGTCTACATTTCTGTCCAGAACCTTGCATGCAATTCTTGACAACCTTGTGGAGGCAGTTTTAGTCTCTAACATCTAAGCTGCCCCGTTCCCTTACTTTCCACCTCCACAAACACGTATGTAACCCCTTCACACACATGCACACCATTTCCTGAGACTACCACTTTGAGTGCATATTTTACATGAACCATGCACACATTCTTTGCAGCTCTCTGTGAAGCTGGCTCTCTTTGTGTTTTAAGACAGAGATGACATGCTTTATATGTTCTGTTCAGTGCTCAGCTCTTTGCAGACATTTAAGCCATGATGATGAAAAAGTGTACCAGTACAAGTTCCCATTTAAATGGCTTCTAGACTTTTCTTGGTTCTCTGAGCAAACAGTACAATCCTATTGCCTCATAAGTCTATAGCAAATAAGATGTGTTCCAAAGTGCTGAATTCCTTTTCCTCCTTTTGCTTTCTATTCAAAGCCTAATTGATGCAGAACAATTCCTTAAAGCTGTCTCTTTTTTTCCTCCTAGATCATCCACAAACTACAAGTAACATGTAGTTACAACATGGGGCTCAGAATGTACCAAGAACATCCTATGTCTACAGAAAGGAGTAAAACACAAAGACTAAACAGAGTTACCTATTTCTTGTTAGCCTGAGAAAAATTCTTTTCAGATGTCTTTCATTACCTCAGAAATGGAGGCAAATGCTTTAAGAAGGGTCATATAATACTTTGAAAGGCTATTGCCATGGTGTGGTTATTAAGCTCTTGGGAAATGATGGGCTTCTCTTCAAGTATAAGGAACAATTGTGCCCCCTAAGAGTCATCTTGAATTGGAATGAAATAAACTGGTTACTCCAGAGAGCAAAAAAAATGATTGATTAAGGATTAGAAACTGTGGTGTTTGGGTCTCTAACCTCTGGCTCTTTCTGACATATTCTGTAGGCCAATAGAATACAGGTTGAGTCCTTCAAAAACTCCCTGACTCCTAGCTATAATGTCACATATGGTAAAATGAGCTCAGCACAGAGTTATGTTTTTCTTTTCTTACTCCTCCCAGTAAGACTAAATTCCAAGAGTGGGATTGAAAAAGGGAGGTAGACAGCTGAGAAATACTAGCAGGCCTTGGAAGTGAAAACTACAATACAACCTCAAGCGTGAACAATCACAAAAACATGCCTGTCAGTAATAAAGAACCTGAAAGCAAGGGATGTCTCCTCCCCAAGCTGTTTGCATCCATTTTTCCAGTCCTGAGAAGTTAGGGAAATCTAGGTATTTGTTTAAATTCATGGAAGTGTACTTGGCTTATAGATCCAGGAGGAAAATACTAATGTGGTGCCCCTAATCCAACGTAGGAAAATATCTGAGACTTGAATCAGGTCTGTTTTTTTCTAACTTACTCATTAATGCTATTTTCTTTCCTGGAAGACATTTCTATAAGTCAAGCCAAACCTGTCCTAGGGAAGGGCCTTGAAATAATTCTTTTTTCCTTTTTCCCTGTGGTGCTGAAAGTTCATGGTCAGCTGCACAGGCTGTTTAGTTAGTGGGTTCTCAATAGGCTCTGGCCAAAACATCAAGGTTTTTCTGTCTCTCACTGCAGGCTAGGACACTGGAAACCTGGCTGGAAATCATACAATGGAAGAATAAACAACATACAATGTACAAGAGCCAGTGCTGTGGTGATATTTATTGTTGCTTTATAGATTTGGATTTGGAATGCTAGCTTTATATAGTCTAGTTAATTCCTTTGGTGTTACTTATAATTTGGGTAGAGAGGGTAGTAGACTAGAGGAAGTAGCAGATTAAATATTTTTGATCTGTGAAGAGGAGAAGCAGTATGTCCAAACAGCGGGCTTCCCAGCCACCTTGAGCTACTAAAGCCCCATCTTTATGTGCATAGCTCAAGAGTACCAGACTCAGGGGAAGCCCTATTTCACCACTCAACTGTGAGCTTAGGAAGTAAAGTCAGTATTGGTTATAGACAGACTGATCATTTTTGAAGTCTACAGAAGGAAGGCATTCGAATCTATACATTTATTATTCTGTGAATCTGAATACACATTTGTTGACGTCCAGCTATTGTAGACAGAATATTTTCATAAAGAATTCTGTTTTGCCTTTTAAAAATCAATAGTAACTGAATCATATCTTCAAGATAAATTCTCTGGAATGAGATAGTTGAACTAAAAGGTATAAATGCCTTTATGCTTTGTTTGGTTCCTATTGCCAAGCTGCATCCCATGAAGACAACAGTGATGAGCCGTGCTGGCTGCTGGGTGTGAGTGTACCAATTTCTCTTGGGCTTTGTCAGCAGTGGATTTTTGTTTCACTTTAAAATGAGCACAAAAAGGAATTTCAAAGTCACTCTACTTCCACTGCAACTTAAAGTAGTTTCAAAGTAGTTTTATCTCATTAATTTATACCAATAGGAAATTGGACTCCTTCATAACAGCATATCTTCTTTTCAAGATCTAATTTTCGGTACTTGTGTAGTCAGTACCAAATTAGGCTACGGATTTAAAAATGAAGCATAGTATTGAGGCAATTATCCTTCCACTCTCTGCTGTATTTTGGAACAACAACAACAAAAAACCACTGTTGCTAGAAGCAGTAATAATACTACTCCCACCAAGAATACTGGCTATGAGTTCTAGATATTTCACTAATCAGCTGGACATACTTGGACAAGTATTTAATCTCTGCCCTCAATTTTATCTTCTGTAAAGTAGAGGTACTATTTGCTCTGTTACATTCACCAGATTGTCTTAAAAATTGAGTAGAATAATAATGGTAAGAGTGTTTTGAGAAATAATATTAAAAACATGACAACAAGTAATAAGTGAATAATAATAAATAACAATAACTCAGATGTCTGTCAATATTAAAGTCGCTATGTAGAAGAGTAAGAAGGCTCAGAGGGAAAGTTTAAAAATTGTAGTAGAAAAAAATTACAAGCAGAGCAACAATTTCATTATTTCCTTATCCTCTTTAGATTTTTCTAAAAAGACATGTAGCTTTCAAATACATTTTCACATGGTGTCAATTCCCCTGAGGAAAAGCAAATAAATATGAATCAAATTTAATGTTTATCAATAAAATCATCAAAATTCACATTTATACATCATGTACTGGCAAGTAAAATCCACAAATCCTCCCAAAACAGAAGTGTGTTGGAAAAGCAGCAGCTGCTGAGATGACTCACAGTAAACTACAGGTATTTGATTTTCTGATACTATCATAAATTGCATTTTTTTTTTATTGTTGCTAAAAACTATCATACACTGAGAAGATAAACTAAAGAAGTCTTAAATAAACAGAGACATATTCCAAATGTAAGGTTTGGAAAACTCAAGACTGTTAAGATGCCAGTTCTTCTCAAACTGATCTATAGAATCAATGCAATCACAATCAAAATCCTGTCATGTTTATGTGTGCGCCTGTACGTGTGTGTAAATTGACAAGTTGATTCTGAAAGGTATATGGAAATGCAAAGAGAAGGGAGGAGACAAGAAAATTTGAAGAAGAAAATGTTGAAAAACAACACTCCCAGATTTCAAGACTTATTCTAAAGCTACAGTAATTAACACATGGTGGTACTGGTGCAAAGACAGACAAACAGACCAATGGAACAAAATAGAGAGAAATGAACCCTCACGAGTACAATCACTTCATTAATGACAAAGGCAACACTGCATTTCAGTGAAGAAAAAGTAGTCATTTGAACAAATGGTGCTGGAGAAACTGGATATCCATATGGAAAAAAGTGAACTTTGACCTTTATCTCACACTGTGCGCTAAAACTAGTTCAGGATGGACCATAAGCCTAAATGTGAAAACTAAAATAATCACACTTTTAGAAGAAAACAGGAGGAATAGCTTCGTGAACTTGGGACAGGCAAAGATTTCTCAAACAGAACATAAAAAGCACTAATGCTTTTTTTTTTAAATGATAAATTGGGTTTCAGTCCTATTCATAATCATTAACAAATAGTCAAGGCACAGACTGAGAGGTGATATTTGTAATATCTATATTAATATACATATAATAATTATACATGTTATTTTATATATATTCATACAATTGCATACATATCTACATACCGATTTCATACATATCTACATGCCATTATGCATACAATTATATATAATTATGCATACAATTACATATAATTAATATGCATACAATTATATATAATTAATTGCATACAATTATATATGTAGATGCATACAATTATATATAATTAATATAAATTTATATATAAAACAAAGACCTAACATCAAGATACATAGGCCTAGCACAGTGACTCATGCCTGTAATCCCAGAACTTTGGGAGACCAAGGTGGGCGGATCACATGAGGTCAGGAGTTTGATATCAGCATGACGAACATGGTGAAACCCCGTCTCTACTAAAAATATAAAAATTAGCCGGGCATGGTGGTGCATGCCTGTAGTCCCAGCTACTCAGGAGGCTGAGGCAGTAGAATCACTTGAACCCAGGAGGCAGAGGTTGCAGTGAGCCAAGATCACACCATTGCACTCCAGCCTGGGTGACAGAGTAAGATTCTGTCTCAAAAAATGATGATGATAATAATAATAATCATACTAATAATATATAAAGGCTTCTACAAATCCATAGTAAAAAAAAAAAAAACCCAATTTAAAATAGGAAAAAGACTTGAATAGGCATTTCTTGCCACTCCTCACAAAAGAATGTCCAAATAACCAATGAGCATAAGAAAAGATCAATATAATTTGTATCAGAGAATTACAAATCAAAACTATAATGGAATACCATAACACATACTCCAGAATTAGTAAAATTTAAAAAGACTGACAATAACAATTGTTGAAAAGGATGTGGAACAATTGGAACTCTCCTATATTACTTGTGGGAATGTAAATTAGTAGAACCAGTTTGGTAAATATTTGGCAATATCTACTAAAGCTAAACATATGTCTACCCTATTGATTCAGCAATTCCACTGCTAGATGCAAACCCAAGGAAAAGTGTGTGAATATGTCTGCCAAGAGACATGTATTATTCATAATAGCTAAAAAACCCTAAACATCAAAGTGTTCTTCAATAGTAGAATGGGTAACTGAAACATGATATAATCATATAATAAAATTACCAATACATGCAACAACAGAAAGGAATCTCACAGACATTATGTTGAGAAAAAAAAATAGGCATAGTACATACTGGATGGGTTCATTTAAATGAATTTCAAGAACTAACAAAGCTAATCTGTGTTTATAGAAGTAGGAATTGGAATAGTGGTTTACTTCTGGGGAGCTATTCATGGGAAGGCGCATGAGGGAACTTTCTAGGATGAAGGAAATATTCTACATTTTGATCTGAGAGGCTATTACAAGGTTACACACATACATAAAAATTCATTGACCATATACTTGACATTTGTGTTTCATAACTGCATGTAAATTATATTTAATTTTAAAAACAAAGAAGGAAATGGAATAAATTGCTGTTCACCTTAAAGATATTAAAAGTTGATCTCCTTTTTGAAATAGAATTGTAGTGTTGGAGGCTACTTTAAAGATAAGCCATTTCATTTTATGGCTGAACCCAAGGCCCGGAGTTTACAGGGTCTTGTTCAAAGCTAATAACAAATTAGGCTCAAAGTTAAGATCAGACACCAGGACTTCTGATGACCCTGCCCTTTCTTCTCCCTCACTCCACTTCCCTAAAGTACCCCTGAGAATGATGCTGACACCAAAGTGGGCTCTTCAGTCAATTACTACATTCTAGTAAGAGGCCTATGGAACTTTGCTCATGTCTCCCCTCTGCTGGAATTCTCTCCTAGTTTGTTTCACCTACCACATTCCTATCACCAACTTATTTTTCAAGACTCTGCTTACATCTCCCCATTTTTAGTGGGCTTTCTTTATCCTTTCTTCAGTGTAATTGATTCATCTCTATATCTGTATTAGTCCATTCTCATGCTACTATAAAGAAATACCTAAGACTGGGTAATTTATAAAGAAAAGAGGTTTAATTGGCTCACAGTTTCACAGGCTGTAAAGGAAGCATGGCTGGGGAGGTCTCAGGAAAGTTACAATCATAGTGGAAGGCAAAGGGGAAGCAGGTACTGAATTACGATATAATAATCTTCACATGGTCAGAGCAGGAGGTGGGTGGGGAAGGTGCTACACACTTTTAAACAAGCAGATCTCATGATAACTCACTCAGTACCATAAGAACACCACCAAAGGGGAAATCCACCCCCAAGATCCAATCAACTCCCACCAGTCCCCACCTCAATATGGGGATTACAATTTGACATGAGATTTGGGCAGGGACACAGACCCAAACCATATCATTCTGCTCCTTGGCTCTCTCAAATCTCACGTCCTTCTCACATTTCAAAATACAATCATGCTTTCCCAACAGTATCCCAAAGTCTTAACTAATTCCAACATTAACTCAAAAGTCCAAAGTCACATCTGAGACAAGGCAAGTCCCTTGTGCCTATGAGCCTGTAAAATAAAAAACAAGTTACGTTACTTCCAAGATATAATGGGGGTATAGACACTGGGTAGATACCCTCTTGTATTACTCGGCTGTCTGCCAAGAGAAAATTGGCCAAAATAAAGGGGTGACAGGCCCTGTGTGAGTTCAAAACCCAGCAGCGCAGTCATTAAATCTTAAAGCTCTAAAATAATTTCCTTTGATTCCATGTCTCACATCCAGGGCACACTGATGCAATGGGTGGGTTCCCAAGGCCTTGGGCAGCTCTGCCTCTGTGGCACTGCAGGGCTCAGCCCCAACAGCTGGTCTCAAGGGCTGATGCTGAGTGCCTATAGCTCTTCAAGGTGCATTGTGCAAGCTATCAGTGGATCTACCATTCTGGGGTCTGGAGGATAGTCACTCTCTTCTCACAGCTTCACTAGGCAGTACCGCAGTGAGGGCTCTGTGTAGGAGTTCCAACCTCACATTTTCCCTCCACACTACCTTAGTAGAGGTTCTCCATGAGGGCTCTGCCTCTGCAACAGATTTCTGCCTGGACATCCAGGCTTTTCCTGGAAACATCTTCTGAAGTCTAGGTGGGGGTTCCCAAGCCTCAACTCTTGCACTGTGTGCACTTGCAGGCTTAACAACATGTGGAAGCCTCCAAGGCTTATGGTTCGCACCCTCTGAAGCTGCAGCCGAAACTGTACCTTGGCCCCTTTTAGCCATGGCTGGAGCAAGAGTGGCCAGGATGTAGGGCACCATGTTCTTAGGCTGCACAGAGCAGTGAGGGCCCTAGGCCTGGCACATGAAACCATTCTTCCCTCTTAAGCCTCTAGGCCTGTGATTTGGGGTGGAGGCTGCTGCAAAGGTCTCTGAAATATCTTCAAGATGTTTCTCCTATTGTCTTGGCTATCAACATTTGCCTTCCTTTTAGTTATGTAAATTTCTGCACCCTGCTTGAATTCCTCCCCTGAAAATGGGTTTTTCTCTTCTACTATGTGGCCAGGCTGCAACTTTTCCAAATTTTTACACTCTGCTTTCCTTTTAAATATAAGTTCCAGTTTTACATTATTTATTTGCTCACAAATATGAGCACAGGATGCTAGAAGCAGCCAGGCCATAACTTGAAAGCTTTCCTGCTTAGAAATTTCTTCTGCCAGATACCCTAAATCATCACTCTCAAGTTCAAAGTTCCACAGATCCCTAGGGCAGGGGTACATTCCAACCAAGCTCCTTGCTAACTGATAACAAAAGTGACCCTTATTCCAGTTCCCAATAAGTTTCTCATTTCCATCTGAGACCACCTCAGCCTGGACTTCACTGTCCATACCACCATCAGCATTTTGGTCATAACCATTCAACAAGTCTCTAAGAAGTTCCAAACTTTCCCTCATCTTCCTGTCTTCTTCTGAGTGCTCCACACTCTTCCAACCTCTGCCTGTTACTCAATTCCAAAGCTGCTTCCATATTTGCAGGTATCTTTATAACAATGCCCCACTCCTAAGTACCAATTTTCTGTATTAGTCTGTTTTTGCATTGCTATAAAATGAATACCTGAGACTGGGTACTTTATAAAGAAAAGATGTTTAATTGGCTCACAGTTCTGCAGGCTGTACAGGAAACATGGCTAGGGAGGCCTCAGGAAACTTAAAATCATGGCAGAAGGTGAAGGAGAAGCAGGCATGTCTTCACATGGCCAAAGCAGGAAGGAGGCAGGGGATGGTGCTACATACTTTTAAACAACCAGATCTCACAATAACTCAGTATCATGAGAACAGCACCAAAGTGGAAATCCACCCCCATGATCCAGTCCACCTCCCACCAGGCCCCACCTTCAACATTGGGGATTACAATTTGACATGAGATTTGGGCAGGGACACAGACCCAAACCTTATCAATATCTGTGATATAACAACTATTACTTTTATCAATATTTATTGGGCATCTACCAGGTGCCAAATGCTGTTGTAGATGTTTGGGATTCAGCAGTAATGATACACAAAGTTCCTGTCTCTGTGGAACTCACACTCAGGTGGGAGAGCGATAAAGCCAGGAAGTAACAAAGCCATAAAGAGTGGGATCAAAAGATAGTGACAGCAGTGAGTGCTTTTTAGATCAGCTAGTCCATAAGGATCTCTCAGAGGAGGTGACATTTCAGCAAAGACCTGGATGAAGCAGGTGATGGGTCTATCTAGGAATGAGACTCTGCATTGCATCTATTCACATGTCTATTTTTTTTTATGCAGGAGTCTGATTGACTTGTAGGCAGAAATGGTGTCTTAATTCATCTTTGTATTTTGGATCATTGTAGGGACTGAAAAAAGTTTGTAAAAATAAATGAATGACACAAGCAACAAGTGAAAATATAAATAAATTGAACTTCATCAAAATTTGAAACTTTTGTGTTTCAAAGGACATTATCAGAAAGTGAAAAGGAAACATACAAAATGAACAAAAAAATAGTTGCAAGTCATTTATCTGATAAGGTACCTAAAACATATTTATATATCTAAGATACCCAAAGAATTCCTACAACTTAGCAATAAGACAAATAAGCCAAATAAAAATGGAAAAAAGACATGAATAGGCATTGCTCCAAAAAAGATACACAAACGGCCAATGGGCACATGAAAAGATGCTCAAGATCAATAGTTCTTAGAGAAATGCAAATATAAACCATAATGAAATAGCATTTCACATTTGCTAGAATGGCTACAATCAAAAAGACCGACAAAAACAGGTGCTGGCAAGGACGTAAAGAAATTAGAGCACATTGCTGAGTGGGAACGTAAAATCGTGCAGCCATTGTGGAAAATAGTTTAATATTTCCTCAAAAAGTTAAATATGGAATTGCTATGTGATCAAACAACTCCACTCCTAAGAAAACTGAAAACATAACCATCCAAAACTTGTATGTGAATATTCACAGCAACATTATTCACGATAGCTGAAAAGTGAAAACAACTCAACTATTAATTGATAAATAAATAGAAAATCTGGTATATCCATACAATTAAATGTTATTCAGCCACAAAAATAAGTGAAGTGCTGATGCATGTTACAACATGGATGAGCCTTGAAAACATTATGGTATGTGAAAGAAGCCAGATGCAAAAGGTCACATATTGTTTAATTCCACTTATAAGAAGTGTGCAGAATAGGCAAATCCATAGAGACAGAAAGTAGACAAATAGTTACCAGGAATCTGGAGGTGGAGGGATGGGGAATGAATGTCAATGGGTATGGGCTTCTTATTGGAATGATGAAAATATTCTGGATTAGATACCTGTGATGGTTAGACTTTGTGAAGAACTCAAAATCACAGAATTTTATACCATAAAAGAGTAGATTTTTTCATATGTGAATTATATCTTAATTTTAAAAAATGAATGAGTACATAAATAAGTAAGAAAACTTAGAAAACTAAGACTTTGTGAAAATACAACAAATATGAATTCCCAGAATGCTATATCCACCGTGAAATGGCAAAATACTACTATTTAGTTCCCACAGTTTTTCCTGCACTTAGTCAAGAGGTAGCCAGCTGCACCATCACTGATGACAGTATCCAGCCCATCAATAATAGAAGCAGTGAGCCCACACCAAGGCTCTGGCCACCAAGTCAGCATCCAGGGCTGAGAATTCCTGAGAACATCTGGATGATGCTATAGCTGGTTCAGACAGCACCCACACATCACTCCACTGCAGTTCTTTATAGCCCGAAAATTCTATAGAGGAAAAATTCACTCAGAACAAAAGATGTATGTGTGAGTTCATTCTGTAACAAGCCAGTCACAGACAAGTAAAGCAAAGGAGGACATACTCATAAAAGAGAGAGAGAGGAGGAGGACTTTGAACAAAAAACAGTAAGCTCTTTTGATCCAGTTGTTTATGTCAGAAATCAATAGAGATGTTTTCCTTCACTTTGGAAAGTGAAAATTGGAATTTGCTGAAATTGGGTCTTGAGGCACTTAGATATTTTTTTCTTCATACTGGAACAATGGCATACATTCTGTCTACCAGAAGCTCTGAACACTAGGGCAAAAATTGTAGCAATAGTAGTGATTCTATACTTGGCCCTCTGTTCTCAGGATTGTGTAGAATAGGCTCAGAGGTATTAATGGACAATACCTGAAAAATGCCCTTAAGACATTTCTGGAAATATGTAAAATATTTTCCTTTGGTGAATGCTTGTTTCTGGAAATATCATCAGACTGTGATATTGACTAGATGGTGTGAGAGAGAACATCATTGTAAATTTCTCTGAATGAAAATTTCATCTCAAAACAGGAAATGATTATGGTAAGTGAATGATCCTGAGATAAATCAGTTTTATGCAATGAACCAAAATTAGAGTGGTGGTGCATGTTAGCTAGCTTTATACACTTTGTTTTAATTAAGGTCTGATTACCATGGCTGCTACTCATTTACCTAATAACAGTGATTTGGTGTATCAAAATTAGAGAACCCCAGGGCTGGAACTCCGGGGTCTGGGTGTGAGAGGGAGCATGTCACAGTAACCTCCTGTGCACAGACTGTAATTGCTGTAGGATTTTTCCTAAAGCCCCATGAAATTCATGGCAAAGAGAGCATTGTGTTGAGCTATGGAATAAGAAGCAGCTGTCTAGTAATGCCTCCAAATAGGCTTCTGCATTCTCCTGCTGTGACTAAGGAAATTCTTCACCAAAATCTCCCCTAGCTTGTTATATCTCTAAAAGATTCCCTCTTTCCCCTGGAGCAAGCACTGTTATATAATTGAAATGAGAACATTCAGAATTACCTTTCTTTCTGTGCAGTGAAAGTTTATTTCTATGTTCTTTCATTTGAATGGACATAAGATTTGTAATAGGTTTTTCTGGGTTGATGGGCCCTTTAGGCTGATCTAAAAGGCAGCTCTAGATTGGGCCAGTGTTACAAGTGCAAAGAGAGTAACTTGTCGATTATAGCATGTGAAAAGTTCTGTCTAATGAAACTATTTACACTGGACAAACCCTAACATTTCTACATTTTTCTTTCCTTAAATGACATTCCAGCCATTCTTTACCCTTCACCCTTGGCCATCCTGAGCTCTGGTGCCTAAATCCCAAACTGTGCATAGATGTGTTCTCCGTATCAGGCAAGTTTTGATAAATCCAAACAAAAAGTTTCAAGAAGAATCTCCTGGTTTTAGAGCATATGTTGTATCATGATAATACTTGCAATAGGAAATGTATTGTGCCTGTCCCATCATTAGCTCCAAGGCAATACCTTCCCCCTGAGTTGCCATTATGAGCTATATCTGACCCTGACTTCTTGGCTAAAGCTGATTGGGCCAGGGGCCAGCAACCAACCCAAAATCATCCATCAATAATGGGGGCCTGGCGAAGAAGACAATCTCAAATTTTTTAAATCTGGAAGAGCTGTTATTTTGGGCATCTTTCTACAACCTCTGCATTGGGGGTGGAAATTAGAATGGCTGGATTCTGAATGATGAGATACCATTGTTCAATTTCTCAATTAAGACATGGCACCATGGCTATTTGTTTTCCTACATTTTCTAAACATTTTCTGCATATTTATAATAAACCACAGTATCAGGGTGGGGGGACCTTTTTTTGGCGATCTGAAGAAACCTATCTTGGTTCCTTGTAACCTCATGAAGCCTAACAAGACAAAGAGTGTAGATAAATGCCATGCAGGCAGGGATCACATCTTTTTGTTTACCACTGTATAGACATGGCTTAGACTAGAGTAAGGAGCTCAATCAATACACATTAAACGAATAAAAACTTGGTAGGAGCTTCTAAAATTTTTTCATGTGACTCCTTTAATGTTTCAGAAAAGAGAAAATTTATCCTCTGGATAAAATGAAGACCTGAAGACACGGCACAGCTGAGAGTGGATGAGGGACACCTTTCAGATACCTGGGGCACTGCAAGAAAATCTACATACTAATAAGCCAGACAGTCTGCCCCTTTCACCTGCTCAGTTGCTAGACTTTAGGCTCATACCTCCTGTCAGGATAATGGATTTCTTCTTTGCAGGAATCATCCTAAAGAGAAAGTTCCTACAGATGCTGATATTGGTGAAATACCAATGATACACTCTTTTTCTCTAATATATCAACTGACAATGAAGCTCAGCAATTGGAAAGTTTCACCACACACATCAAATTTCAAAAGATAAGTGACTCACTGGTGAAATACCAATGATACACTCTTTTTCTCCAATATATCAACTGACAATGAAGCTCAGCAATTGGAAAGTTTCACCACACACATCAAATTTCAAAAGATAAGTGACTCACTCTAAAATATGAGATAACTAAGGACCACCAGACATTAGAGGAAAGCCACCAACATGAAAAGACGAAGTGCAAAACAAACAAATGAGAATCAGAAACAATGAAAATGGAAGAATACATGACATATAGGAAACAAAATAAAAATTAGGTAATAATAGAAATATTATCATCTGATAAGAGAAGATATTGAACCATGAAACAAGGACAGGTGCTACAGAAAAGAAAGAAGAATTTTTTTAAAGACAACAGAAAAGTTTGTAAAACTGAGGAAATCTAAAAGACAGCAGAATCAAAAAGGAAACAAAATGAATAAGAAATGAAATGAAAATTAGAGTACAATCCAAGAAGTCTAATATCCAATTAATGGATAGAAAGAAATAGAACAGAGAAATAGAAATAGAAAAAACAGAGAAAAGAGAGGGGAGAGAGTTACTAATAAAATAATTCAAGAACATTTCTCAGAAATGAAAGTGATGAGTTTGCAAATTGAAAAGACTTATTGAATATGCAGCATAATTAAAGATAAAATAATCACTCTAAAACTTATAGCTATGAAATTTCAAAATATCAAGGATAGGAATGAAGATCCTAAAAGCCACTTGAGATAAAAATAAAAAACAAAGAGGCAAATCATAAATAACATTGATGTTCAGTTGCTGAAGAGCAACACTGAAGTGAGAAGGCACTGAAAACAATGGACTTGAAATTCTGATAAGTAAAAATATTTCCAACTTAGAATTCTATATCCAGCTAAACTATACATCAGGAAATCATGAAGTCAGAATAGAGACATTTTCACATATGCAAGCTTACAAAGTTTTATCTCTCATTCACTCTTTCTCAAAAAACTATTGGCTTCACCATAATGAAGGAAATCATGGGATCCAGCAATTACAATCCAGCACAAGAGAGAACGGGCTAAGTCCCAGGACAACAACTGTGCAGCAGGCTTAGAGAGTAACCAGTTAAGATCAGGACAGGAGGATAAAGGGTTCCAAGAGCAGTATCTCTAAATAAGCTAATGGAGGTTTACAGTTCCTCATTAGAGAGTTTGGGAAGCACTTAGTGACAAATAGATGTAAAAGTCAAGGCAATTATTAACTCGGAGGAACCAGAAAGTTGAATAAGAAGATAAATCCTGCTTAATATGGATAGTTATAATTTATAGTAATGTAAATGCTGAATATTGATTTCATTAAAGATTGTGATATAATTTCATTGCTATGAAGATAAAGGGAACCAGATTATGTCTAGTAGTAGTATTAGTAGTAACCTCAAATTAGAAACAATCCAAGTATTCATCAACTGGTGAAAGAAAAAATAAAATGTGTTATATTCATAACAATGAATATTCATCAAAAAAGGCAACAAACTACTAATACATGCAACAACATGTATAACCTCTAAAAACATTATGTTAAGTGATAAAAGCCAGGCACAAGACTTCATATTGCATGATTTCATGTATATAAAATTTCCACAAAGGTAAATCTAGAAAGAGAAGGTAGAAAACTTGTTGCCTTGGCTGGAGATGGGGGTAGGGATTGACCACAAAGGGGCCTGAGGGAGCTTTCTCCGATGATGGAAATGTTCCAAAACTGGACTGTGGGTATGACTGCACAACTCTATAAATTTACTAAAAACTTTTGAACTGCACATATATAATAGGTGAATTTTGTGGTATAAATTATACCTCAATAAAGCTGCTAAATAAAAACACCTCGAAGTCATCATTTTACCCACCTTCCATGAATAATTTATCAGGAAATTTTGTTGGCTCTTCCTTGAATTCAAATTCCAATTTCATCCATTTATCTACACCTCCACAGCCATCTCCCTAGACTGAGTCACTGTCATCTTTTGTTTTATAATAACCTGTTGGGAGCAAGCCCCCCAAAATCTGGCCATAAACTGGCCCCAAAACTGGCCATAAACAAAATCTGTGCAGCACTGTAACATGTTTATAATGGCCCTAACGCCCAAACTGGAAGGTTGTGGATTTACAGGAATGAACGCAAGAAACACCTGGCCCGTCCAGGGTGGAAAACTGCTTAAAGGCATTCTTCAGCCACAAACAATAGCATGAGTGATCTGTGCCTTAAAGGCCTGTTCCTGCTGCAGTTAACTAGCCCAACCTATTCCTTTAATTCAGCCCATCCCTTCGTTTCCCATAAGGGATACTTTTAGCTAATTTAATATCTATAGAAACAATGCTAATGACTGGTTTGCTGTTAATAAATATGTGGGTAAATCTCTGTTCGGGGCTCTCAGCTCTGAAGGCTATGAGACCCCTGATTTCCCACTTCACACCTCTATATTTGTGTGTGTGTGTCCTTAATTCCTCTAGCGCCACTGGGTTAGGGTCTCCCTGACTGAGCTGGTCTGGCATAACCTTCCAAATGATTGCTCTGCTTCCTGTGTCATCCCCATCTACTCCATGCTCCATAGACAACAAGAGAGAGCTTCTTAAAACACACATAGGCTGCCACACCCTGTGTAAAATGAATACTCATTGCACTGGAAAAACAACTCAATCTCTGTACCTGGACTTGTCATCAGGCTCTGTGCGTTTGTTTCTCACATCATTCCCTGATCCTCTGTCTCACTCTCGCCCTCTCTTCCTGACCTCCCAGCTCAGCTGGCCTCCTTTCCGTATCTCCAATGCCCCAAGCTCTTTCTCTCTTTACAGCTCCTTGCACATGTTCCTCTCTTCCTGCTGATCTTCCCTTTGCTCCGCATGGCTGGCTACTGCTCATTCTGCGATCAGCTTGTATCTGTCCTCCTCATGGAAACCTTTCCTGCCCACCTATCTGGGGTGGGTTACTCTTCCCATTGGCTATATCTCAACCCCATGCTTGCTTCCTCCTTGGTGGCCACTGCACTCACAATAATTGCATTTATGTTTTTGTTAACTTGTTTTGTGTCTATGTATCCCCCTTGCTAAAGACTTCATGGGGAAGAAGGGAGGGTAAGAGACTGTATCTGTCTAGGTAACTGTTATCCCCAGCACCCATCAGAGAGCATAGCACATCCTAGATCCTGGTGAATAAACGAACATTCAAGCGGTGTAGTACAGAGGATTACCGCACTACATCCTAAGCTCTGTGACCTCAGGTTACCACTTAACTTCTCTAAATCTCCATTTCCTCATCTGTAAAACAGGAATACAACTGGCTACCTCCTAGTTTTGTTGCGAGGGATAAATTACATAACATAGGTAAGAATATAGGTATGAAGAAGAGAGAAAACACAGTACCTGGCACCTTGAATGGGATACAATAAGTGCCATTAATATTAAAACTTCTACATAGCTGTCCTAGATAATTTTCAAACCATCTTTCTGTTTATTATTTATGATATCACTATGGAAAACAACTCTACCATTTCCACTTTTAATAATAAATTTAGGATGTGGAATGTATACTAAACTAGGTGAAGGTTCTTAAAGTCCGAATATTGTCAACCTTGCTAAATTAGCCTGTCTGAAAACGATAATTTCCGGTTAAAATGAAAAGCTATTCAATTGACATTCAACTGATCATAGGAAGAGTTAAATGGAGTTAGCAAAGAATTCTTAATGAGTTTCATCAATATGATGTAGTGTTTTCCTTATCTTATTAATTGATGTAGCTTAGAAGTTGGGATGGTCTCACTTACAGAACATTTAAGCCTCCTGCAGGTGCACTGATAGGTCTGGGGCTAAGGATTCTCCGGTCCCGGGGTGAGGTACCACAGCCTGTAGGGCAGTAGTGCTCAAACTTAGCTTGTATCACAATCCCATGGGGAGCTTAAAAACTCAGATTGTTCCAGAGTTTCTGATTCTGAATGAATGTCTGGTGTAGGGTCTGAAGATTTCCATTTTTACATTTCTAACAAATTTCTGGATGATGCTGGGATTACAGCCCCATGTGCTGCTGCTGGTTTGGGGCCACACTCTGAGAACACAGAAAAGCCTGGGGGTGAGCAGCAGTGAGCTGGTCCTCTGAGAGCTGCAGGGTCACCCAAGTTATAGTGTCCAGCAACAGAAACTCCTATAAGGTTCATTTATTCAACAAAAATTTTTTGAAGGTCCAACTCGGAAAACAGAACAGGGTAATTTAATTACCAGGAATCAGTGATACAGGTGATAGAGGGGCTGTAGCCAAACAGGATGGTGAGGCATCCCAGAAAATAGCAACAGGAAGAAATTAGCAATCCTAGAACTCCAGGACAGTAGGAGGAGGGAGTGTTGCTGGAATTCAGGAAAGGGGCCCTGGGGAAGCCAGAACCGCAGTGGGGCCTGTCTGATGGAACTGGAGCCACACAGGAGATGCAGTCTCCACAAAGGATGCTGCCCTGGGCTGGCAGAAAATGAGAGAGAGAACCCCCTCATTTCTCTGTACCCACCTCAGACCCTTCCTACACACACACACACACACACACACACACACACACACACACACACACACAGAGCAGAGAATGGATTTGGGGGCAGACAGACAGGGCCTTCCCAGAGGGTCTACTAAATAGCTAGTGGTAGATGAGACAGACTAGCTTTGTGCCTTCGTTGAGCTTACAGTCTAATAGATTGACCAGGTGAAGCTTAACAGCCCTGTAAGACATTGGGTTCCCTGGGGGCCTTTGCTCTCTAGAGAAGTGTTATGTGCCCCCCTCATTCCCCACACATTGGTATGTTGAAATCTAATCCAATGTGATGGTATTTGGAGGTAGGGCCTTTGGGAAGTGATTAGGCCATGAGGGTGGAACCCTCCTGAAAGGGATTAATGCCCTTATAAGAAGAGGCCAGGGATCTAGTTCTCCTTCTTTCTGCCACATGGGGATACAAGATGTTGGCAGTCTGCAATCCAGAAGGCCTGCACCAGTGATCATGCTAGCACCCTGATCTTGGACTTCCACCTTCCAGAACTGCGAGAATTAAGTTTGTGTTGTTGATAAGCCATCCAGTCTATGGTATTTTGTTGTAGTAGCCCTAAAAAACTAAGACAAGAAGTATTTAAGTAAGCCGATCATGTCACTTCATAGATACACATATGAAAAGTAATCTGTGGAGGCAGCTGGGCTTCAAAATGATTGAAATTATACTTACAATACAGTACATTCTTGCTTGTCTGTTTAGGAGGAAAGTTATAGAAAGAAACATTTTTTTCTTTTGCCCAAATAATCATACTTGGTATGAAATTAATGTTTTGAAATGGAAAAGCTCCAAAAGTGGCAGTGGCTATCTTCTGAATTTATGAATATTGTTACTATCATGTAAGTTACATTAAAATTAATATGAGCCAAGGGTACATGTTGAGGAGAAAGGAATGGATCCCTCACTGAGCTTTTGTTGGGGACTACAGTTGTGCTGAGAAATGGAATTTTAGGTATGATGCATAATCAAGTGTGAACAGTGTAGCAGAGTGGGGCCTACAATAAAAACACGTGTCTTTCACAGCTAGTGCTCTGCTCCACTCGACATCCTAGAATTAAGCACTTAAATCGGGTATCTTTAAGTTCTTGCCAGAAAAACCCCGAATTTCTCTTGAAAGGCTGATTTTTGGAAGGGAGAATGGGTAGGTGGCAGAATTAGAGAACTGTTCCTTTGAATGTTGTTCATATGGAATGCATTTGAATGAAATTGACATTTGGGGGAAAAGATTCTGAGGATATGAGATAACAGCAGAACTGTTTGCTGGCTGTAGTCATATGGTAATGATATCAGCTTCGCCTGGGAGAAATGACAGCATAAAATCCAGCTGATATGCCAAGACAAAATGACATGAAATTGCATGTATTTGTCTAGACTATTATGGTAATAGCATTAGAGGGATAGGTTTCTGTTTCTTGGAAAGCAAATAATTTGAAGGCATACTTCATGCCCAGTATATCATTGTAGCAATAAACAAGTGTCAGGAAACATCTTGTCTTTCTTCAGGATTAGATGTCACTGAGTAGCTTACTTAGGGTGATGGTATATTTTCCTCACAATTCTCAAATCTTAAGTGGAGCATCTATACATCTTACTTTTGGGTCATCGACGGCGTTTATCTTTGTGGAAATAATGAAGTAGCTCCTATTAGTAAAAGAACACTATATTCTTCTGACAAAATTGAGTCAGTGCTAGTCTGCACGCACAGGTGTGCTTCACGTGCTAAAATAAACGTGTTCCTGAAAGGTTACGTATAAATTGAGTCATTTTCCTATTGGCTTATATTATCTTGTCAAAGATGTTATGTCTTCCTTCCAGGTTGAACTTTAATTCACTTCTCACACTTTAACTTTCAGTTTCTCTTTACTCCTGAAATCTTTCCAAAGGGTTTTCATATTAATCTTGGCGATCTTAAAAACACAAAAATAGCCAGGAAACTTCACAACTTGGAGCATCCTTTTATTCAGACAAATATTGCTCTTTTTTTTTTTTTTGGATGGAGGGTGTTCCTATAAATAATAAACACATTTGGTTTTTATTGGAGAAAGTAAATCAAGTGAATGGGGAGTGAATGTGCCGTATTCTCTGTGCTGGCTGTGGCTGAGTCATTGGGGACTCCCATTGGATCCTAAGAGAACAAGATGATGTCACAGGCATTTCTCAATCACCATCACTTTGGAACAAGCTGCTCCTTCAAGGTGCCAGGAAAAGGTCAATATTCTGATACTTTTAGTATTCTCCTTCTTGTCTTTCTGGTAAAATGATGAGGGACTACTATATGGTACACATATATGTAAAAAGTCTTACAGTCACTGCTATCACATTTTGTATGATCAAGCACTGAAAGTGCTTATCTGAAACCAGATGTTCAGTTCTCAGTAGTCAAGAGTCACATTAATTTCTCTTTTCCCTCTTATGCCATTGTTTAGTAGTCTATCATGTAATAGACGTCAGATTGTGGTCATACAAATCTGTATTTGAATTTCATCTCTGACATCTACCAACCATATGACACATCTGTGCCTCAATTTTCTTCCTTTAAAATGGACTTATTAAGCACTATCT
This sequence comes from Pan paniscus, assembly GCF_029289425.2. Lineage (NCBI taxonomy): Eukaryota > Metazoa > Chordata > Mammalia > Primates > Hominidae > Pan > Pan paniscus. The sequence goes on from NC_073262.2 coordinate 102,775,861, forward strand.
TGTATGGCTGTAGCAAAGATTAGTAATAATATATGTAAATTACATAGCACAATGCATGCATATAATTAATACTCAACAAATGACAGTTGTCATCATTGTCTTCTTCCTCATCATCATCATTGAAGTTACTTATTGATACCTCTTCATTACCACTAGATTTAGAGACCTATAAATTCAGGACTTAGCATAATGCCAGACATACTAGGCACCGAATAATTATTTATTAAAATAATTCATACGTAAAATTTGGCATATGCACTATGCATCTGTGAACTCCAGATTCCTCAAGCCCCGCCAGCCTATGGATACAAAATAATCAAGATTTACTGACTTTTACACACCTGTTCATACAGCTCTCTAGTCTCCTAAAATATGCTTATTGAACATTTCTGTGTGTCTCCAGGGTTATCTCATATGTGCATAGAAAGAAGCTTCATTTTGCAGGGTTCCTCCTCCATTGTCATCAGCCAATGTACCAAAGCCCTGAAGGTACCAAGCTCCACAGCAGTTGATGCAGAGTGGTGTTGGGGTGTCTCTCTCCATTAAGTATTGTTTCCATTAGAAGGGCTCCTAGGTAGGTGGATCACGAGGTCAGGAATTCAAGACCAGCCTGGCCAAGATGGTGAAACCCCGTCTCTACTAAAAATACAAAAAATTAGCTGGGCATGGTGGCATGCGCCTGTAATCCCAGCTGCTCCGGAGGCTGGGGAAGAGAACTGCTTAAACCTGGAGGGGCGGAGGTTGCAGTGAGCCAAGATCGCGCCACTGCCCTCCAGCCTGGGCGACAGAGTGAGACTCCATCTCAAAAAAAAACAAAAACAAAAACAAAAAAAAAACAGAAGGGCTCCAAAGTAGTGCTGCTTGGGAATCAATGTTACTGGCACCAGCATGAGGCACTGGGTGTACGCTCAGGAAGGAGTAGAGAGACAGCACCATGCCATATTCGAAATCAGCTCCCTTCTCTGGCTGAGGCTCTGTGCATCAGGTCTAGAGCCTGGTTTCTTCCTCTGTAGGATGAATTACTTTCAGGAAGCAGCTCAGCTCCTCTTGAAAATAGGTATTGCTCAGGACTGCCCTGGTGGCTCATGAGACATGCTAGGACACTTCTGAACTCCTGTAATTGGACACAATAATGGGTCAAGGCCCAAGTCCTGCTATGTAGCTAAATGCTGGTTTGAAAATCAACATAACACCTTACTCTGCAATGGTCACAACCCATACTTCCGGAAAAAAAAAAGTTCACTTATTGTTTTCTTTCAACATTACTAAAAGTGTCTTATGGGAAACCTAAGGTTTCCTTTTAGGAACCTATATGAGAGGACAGAGCACAGCACAACAAGAAATCCAAAACATGTCTATTCATACTGATCACAGGACTCAAGGAACTGCCAGACTGCTCTAGTTCTAGAGTTCCTTCTAGGAAAGTTTATAGACAAAGCAAAAATTGCTCCTATACAAGTCTGGCACCAGGAACCATAGGGTTAACCCTCTGTCACCTCATACTAGGAACCAGGTGGCAGTGGAACAGGCATGAATCAGGACTGGCCCCCTTTATCAATCAAGTATCAGCTAATTACTAGAGCTCTGCAGAATCCTAGAGAACCCAAAGCACTGGGGAGTATTTGCAGCTGCTTAAGGGAACAGGCCATGAAGACCAGTGCCCCAGTTCAGGCCATGCATTAAGAGGAAAATCTGGGCCAATGGCTAGACAGAGTGCCTGGGAGAGAACCAGCTTTGAGGAAGCACATTTACCAACAAACGACTGCTAAGCACCTTGTGGTTGTCAAGTTCCTAGGCACTGAATAATAATGAGAGGGGGCTTCAGAGGGTGATGACTAATGGCCCCTCTATTTCCTGCTGATGCTGGCAATTTTCTGTCATTTTGTTTTTATGTTAATTTATGCTCACAGGATTAGAATGTAGCATTATGTGGTCATTTAATCTAATTGAAGTATGGAACTTCATGGGCCCAGTTTTGCATTTCTCAGAGATTTTGGTGATTTTTTTCTTTAGCATTTAATCTTCCCCCCAGATCACCATTCCTAATGGCAATAATAATACATTTACACTTGCATCACACTTTTCCTTCTAGGAGCTCCAAGCATGTCATGGCCCATTACTCCCACAAGAGCTCTGCAAGGCAAATGCCAGGGAGGATTTTAAGCACTTTCTTAGCTTTAACATACATAAAAAGGTGCAGCCTTTATCATAGAGATAAGCTCTCAGCCATTTAAATTACTTTTGAATGCAATGAGAAGCTTTGCTTATGCATGAGGTTTCCACTGTGCTCTGTGATTTTCATACTGCAGAAATATGTGACCTTTAAGCCTGACAGCACTGCTCAGAGTACATGTAACTTATCAGGGAGTTTTCATTGATCACCCCACCTCCTTCTCGTAAGGAATGTAGTATTTGTGTCACACTGCCTGGAAAAACTGCCCAAGGGCAAGGGAAAGCACCAATTGAGACATGGAGGAGAGAATGCGGGGTTAGTGAACTCACCCTTTAAAAGCCACAACACTAGAATGTCCCTGGTGAATACAGATGGACCAAAGGAGCATCCTGAGGCCAAGTGGCTCTCTGGATCCATTCTTGCTCTTTCTGAAGAGCCTCACAAGCATCCACTTGAAGACACGCATTCAGCAGTCTTTCTTCTGAAGGCCAAAAGAATAAGAAAAAAGCCACAGCATATTTCTGCTGTAGAAGGAGCATATCACCAGCCTGACAGAGGAAGCCCTCCCCTGTGTATGAAATAAGGGGCCATGGAAAGAGAAAAAATAGAGGGGTGTCACATTTGCATTTCCCTAAAGGACCAGAGAAGTAGCTGGGGCTTTTTTCTCTTATTAGAACATCAGGCAAACACCATCTGGCCCAGGTCTTCAGTGGATTGCAGGATTCTGTGCTGACAGCCTGCCTGTGTCTATTGTGGCAGGGGAGGAGGGACATGAGAGGTGGGGTCTGGAGCAATAGCGACAGTTCTACCCACAGGTCCTGCCCACTGATTCATCGCATATTCTGTTTTACCCCAAATGGGTATACTGCAATCAGTTCTGGTACTAACCACGCAGAGTTAGTGTAGACCCCACAAGTTAGGGACTCAGTCCTCTACAAGATTGTCTCCATTTCAGATGGAGCCAGCCACAAGTGGAGTCCCCAGGCCACCCACACTTCTGACCAACCAGCTACAACTCCAGAGGAGTCTCCTAACACTGCTTTGGCTCAACAACTCACTAAAATGACTCACAGAACTTAGGAAAGCACTGCACTTACAATTATGGTTTTGTTACTGGTGGTGAATCCACACGGGTCTGCAGCAACCTCAATTCTTGACTCCTCGGAAGAAATAATTCGACTGAGAGGCATGAGGCAGAGGAAGAGACCGAGGCAAGTTTTAGAGCAGGAGTGGACGTTTACTAAAAAGCTTTAGCATAAGAATGAAAAGAAAGTAAAGTACACTTGGAAGAGTGCCAGTGGGGAAACTTGGAGGTCAAGTGTGAGCTTTGACCTTTCTGCTTGGGGTTTTATATGTTGGCATACCTCCAGGGTCTTGCATCCCTTCTCTACTGATTCTTCCCTTGGAGTGGGCTGTGTGCACACACAGTGGCCTGATAGCATTTGGGAAGTAAGCATGTGCAGTGTGTTTACCGGAGTTGTACGCATGCTCACCTAAGGCATTCCCTTTTCTGGTGGAATGGCCCCAGAAGGTCATATACCAGTTAAACTCCACCATTTTGAGCCCACTTGCCCAACTCCTGAGATCTTATTGGGAAGCTGATGATCAGTTTCAGGTGTTTCTATCTATTAGGAAACTGCCTTTCCCTGGTGCTGGTTGTGACCTATTATTATTTTAGAGAGACAGTTAACTCCCTGACCATCACCTGATGGTCACCTGACATTCCTGGATGGGGGGTCGGTGGAGGGCTCTCTTGCCCTGCTTATGTCTTCCCGACTAGCTACCTGTTGTAACAGTTTTATTTAAAAATATATAAATCAGACTAGCCAAATTAAGAAACATATAGGGAGAGGTCTGGGAGGGTCCTAAACACGGAGCTTCTACGTCCGCTCCTCATGGAATCAGGATGTATCACTCTCCTGAGATATCAGTGTGTTTCACCAATCATGGCCTGGAGCACAGTGACTCAAGCCTGTAGTCCTAGCTATGTGGGAGGCTGAGGTGGGAGGATGCCTTGAGCCCAAGAGTTTGAGGCTGCAGTGAGCTATGAAGGCACCATTTCATTCTAGCCTGAGCAACAGTGAGACCTCGTCTCAAAAATAAAATAAAATAAAATAAAATAAGATAAAATGAAAATGTATTCACCAATCAGGAAGCTCCGCTGAGCTTCAGTGTCCAGAGTTGTTTTTTTAATTGGTATAGCATTACATAGGCATGAGTGATTAAATCACTGGCCAAGGATGTAACTCAATCTCTGGCTCTCCTCTTCTCAGAGGTTGAACTGGCTCAACATTCCAACCCTCTCATCACATGGCTGGCTGGTCTTTCCAATGACGAGTCCCCATCCTGAAGCTACCTAGGGGCTCACTTTGAGTCATCTCATTAGCATAAACTCAGGTGGGATCCAGGGGATTCATGAATAACAAAGACTGTTCTACCACTTGGCAAATTCCAAGGGTTTTAGAAGCTCTGTGCCAGGAACCTGGGACGAAGACCGGACACGTTCTTCCTTACACAATAAGAGGCTCCTGAATCATGAAACAGCAGATATTCCCACAATGGAGGTTCACAGAGCCCCAAGGAAGAGAATGTAGAGAATGAATACTTGAAAGTAGAGTGTTAGAGACCATTAATGGTTAGGGGCCAGGAGAAGAGAGACATTTGGCTTACTTACTAAAATACTCACATTTGACCATTTCTTAGTTCTAGCACCTTTGAGACTGGGTTGTCTGTATCAGTTAGGTATTGACGGGTAGCCTTCTTTAATTATTTCAACACTGACAAACCAACAGTAGGGCCTATATGCTCACCGTTTCTATTATACTTAGTTTGCAGTTTTTCTCCGTTGTGCTAAATCCACAGAAATATTATATGTCCAGCCAGAATTCTGGTACATACTTGTGTTGGCAATTCTCTTAGCAATCCTTTTAAAATACTTCACTAAGGTTTTCATAATCAAGTGATACAAATGCAATCAAGCATATGATGTACCACAACATAGGATGTACTAAGTTATGACTACATAGATTTGAAATATCTATAAGGCATATGAAATGGGCATGACTTTTCATCACAATTGGGCTTGCAAGAGCTGTCATATTATTTTATTTTATTTAAATCTGACTTAGAAACCCCATCCACTGACCCCATTGTAGAGAATTTAATTCTTGCTTATTATCAGACCTTTTTCTTCACTCCCCACCCTCAGAGTCATTACAACAAAATATCTGTGAGGCCATCCCCATATCTGCCCCATACTAGCAACTACTAATAAATTCACTGTCAGAGACCACATGAGTCCTTAAATCCAGGGGCTTTATTAAGGAAATACAAATTAAAACCACTAAGAGATAACACTACACGCCTATTACAATGGCAATAATAGGAAATTACTGATGATACCAAGTACAGTTGAGGCTGCAGAACAACTGGAACCCTCATACGTTGCTGGTGGAAACGTAAAATGGTGCAGCAGCTCTGGAAAAGTGTGGCAATTTTTTATAAACTTAAACAGGAGGGCATATGACCAGAAATTCTAATCCTGGATAATTACCATGAAATAAAATCTTATGTTCACACCAAAATCTGTGGATGAATGTTTATAGCAACTTTATGTGTGCTCATCAAAAGCTGGAAACAACCCAAATGCCCTTCAAAGGGGGAGGGGATAAACAGACTGTGGTGCATCCATACTATGGAATACTACTCAGCCATAAAAAGAAATAGCTAGCGATGCACACAACATGGATGAATCTCAAAGACATGCTAAGTGAGAGGAGTCAGTCTCAAAAGGATACACACTGTATTATTCCATTTATTTGATATTCTCTGTAAGACAGAACTATAGTGATGGAAAACGAATCAATGGTTTCTAGGGGTTATGGGTGGGGGCAGGCTGTGACTGTAAAGGGGCAAAAGGGGGCTTTGAGAGGGTGACGGAACTGTTCTGTATCTTGATTACATGAATCTCTAGGACACATTAATCTATGTTAAAATTTATAGATCTGAACAAAACAGTTGATTTTACTATAAAATAATTTTTCTTTTTTATTATTTAAAAAGATTTTTATATGATAATTTTTTAATAAAACGTAAAAACAAAACCTATCCAAGGGCATGTTCCTTCTATGCCATATTTGGGTGCAAAACTACAGGTTCTGGGGCTCCAGTGCCTGGGGTCAGTCTCCCTAGGCACAGAGGGCATTTCCCTTAAACAAAACAAAACAAAACAAAACCCTTGCTACTTCCCAGAGCGGAACAAGAGAGACTGTGGACCTTGCCCCGCTTTACAGAATGTTCACCCTCTCTGACAGTCTTTGGCCTACTCTTCTCCAGTCTCTTCCTTGTCAGGGGACACACTTGCTTAGTTTTCACAGACTTTCAGGAAAGCCAGAAAGAGAAGTTGTTTCAAGCAGTTTCTGCTTTCAGCTCTTCAAATAACCCTGAAGCAAGAAGTACAAAGGCTGTGACCTCTTCTAGGAAAGAGAAAGGATTATAAAGAGAATAAAACACAAATGTTACTTATCCATGAAAAGCATTGTGAAAGCATTGTTCACAACCCAGCTGGGCACGGTGGCTCATGCCTGTAATCCCAGCACTTTGCAAGGCCAATGCAGGTGGATCACCTGAGGTCAGGAGTTTGAGACCAGCTTGGCCAACATGGCAAAACCCCCTCTCTACCAAAACTAAAAAAATTAGCTGGGTGTGGTGGCAGACACCTGTAATCCCAGCTACTCAGGAGGCTGAGACAGGAGAATTGCTTGAATCCGGGAGCTGAGATTGTGCCACTGCACTCCAGTCTGGGCAACAGAGTGAGAGACTCTGTCTCAAAAAAAGAAAACAAAAAGCATTGTGCACATAATGTGCATGTGTACGTGTAAGTTTATGTGAATTAACCAAGGAACAGAAGGCAACCAAAGGTGAAGCAGGGAGGGACAAAATCACCCAGGAGCACCCGTCCCTGACAGTGTAAAGGAGACAGCTCACCTGCTGGGAAATGAGTGACATTTGAAGATCATCAGGCCAACCTAAATCCACATCTCTGGCCCAATGGTTGGAAAGGGGCCAGCAAGCACCTTGTGTAGACCAATACCAAGACTTGCCCTAAGACTGAAGATATGCAATATGGCAAATGGCCACAGAGATTAAAAGGAGAATTGAGGCTGGGCACTGTGGCTCACACTGGTAATCCCACCCTTTTGGGAGGCAGAGGCAAGAGGATCACTTGAAGCCAGGTGTTTGAGGCCAGCCTGGGCAACATAGTGAGATCCCCATCTCTACAAAAATTTTAAAAACTAGCCAGGTGTCATATCTCAGGCCTGTACTTCTTGCTGCCTGGGAGGCTGAGGCTGGAGGCTCGCTTGAGCCCAGGAGTTCAAGGCTGCAATGAGCTATGATCACACCACTGCACCCCAGCTTGGACAACAGAATGAGACCCTTTCTCTAAATAAAAAACAGGAGATGGGGATATTGGCCAGGGCTAAGCTTCATTGTGTCTACACAAAGGTGTCAGAGGAGACGCACAAGTGAGACTGAAATCCAACCCAATCCAACCCATACTCTGCCTTCCAAGCCATGAGTCTTATGATATTGAAATATGGCAGAGCAATTTAACATTAAAGTTTTTAAATTCAGAAAACACTTTAGAGAAAGATTACATATATTCTAGTTGAATTAGAATAATTAGGCACATAACTTTGCCCCCAAACTTTCTGAAAACCAAGAGGAAAGAAAAATCTCATTGAAACCTTCACCTCCTAATTATTCAATAAAAGGAAATCTTTAAGTTATTTTCTAGAAGCAAGCTATACTGGAAATAAGTATCACTGGATTTTACTAAAGGGGGCTTTGAGAAATATAATGTATAGTGTTATTGGTTACAAAATATACAAATGAACATTTCCTGCATCTACCTTCTAAAAAGTCAACATAAGGAACAAAGATAACATCTGGACATATTCCTTTCTAATTTTCTGAATTAATAACAAGATTAAATGCAGGGCCATGCACCAGCAGCTCAAGCCTGTAATCCCAGCACTTTGGGAGGCTGAAACAGGTGGATCACTTGAGGTCAGGAGTTTGAGAACAGCCTGGACAACATGGTGAAACCCCATCTCCACTAAAAATACAAAAATTAGCCAGGCGTGGTGGCACACACCTGTAATCACAGCTATTCGGGAGGCTGAGGCAAGAGAAATCACTTGAACTCAGGAGGTGGAGGTTGCAGAGAGCCGAGATTGTGCCACTGCACTCCAACCTGGCAACAGGGCGAGACTTCTTCTCAAAAAAAAAAGCAAGATTAAATGCAGAAAACACAGCATTCAATGGGCCACTAACACATGGAATTTTCAAAGTAGTCACATATCCACAGGCACACTAAACACTTGCAGGACAGCTCTCTGGGTGGCCTCAAACCTTCCCCTTTCTCACTTGTTCTCAAAAATAACTGTAGAATGTGCAGGGAATGCAACAACCTGAGATAAGGATGAATTGGCTGGAAGAGCTTGGGCTCTGTTTCTGTCCCTTCTAGAACAGGGTGTCCTACAACACTTGAGCCCAGCAAGTCTAATCACCCTGGGGTATAAAACCCAAGGCTGGATGCTTTCCACATTCCTCCACTGTGGTCCAAGTAGTGCACATGCAGATGAGATTCCAGTTGCCCTGCACAGCTTTTCTGAGCCTCAAGGGACTGGCTCACCATGAATTCTAGGCTTCTACTGTCCCTCACTGCCTATCTATAGACAATAAAGTTGCTTCCCTTAACCTGTGTGCAAGCGTTCTATCTCACTGGACTCACTCAAGTGATAAAATTGGCACAGCTCAAGGTGCAGTGGACAGGCATTTAGAGTCCTCCCTTGGTATTGATATCAGTGCACCAAGAACTGCTTGAAGCACTGTCTATGAATCAAATAAATAAAAGAAAAATTCAGATCACATGATAGCTAGCAAATTATCTTTTTACTTAGACAGAGAAATCCTGACTGACACATCATCTATGTAGTGCTCCAGTCAAGCCAACAATGCAAAACCTGAATCTAATCATGAATGCAAACAGCAAAACTAAAAATATGGAACATTCTATTAAAAATAGGGGTGGGGACTATATTCTCCAAAAATGTTAATATTATACAATACTAACAAAGGCTGTAAAAATGTTCCAAGTTAAAGGAGAGATGACAACTAAATGCGATACCTTAGCCTAGCCTGGATTCTGTACTAGAAGGGAGAAATGTGCTACAAAAGGCATTGCTGGATCCATTAAGTATGATATAGATTAACTAAAAGGCATTGTATCAATGTATCACTGTATCAGTGGTTTTACATAAGAATATCCCCTATTCTTAGGAAATATACACTGAAACATTTAAAGATTAAGGTCATGATGTATGTAACATCTTTAAATGGTTCATAAAAATATTATATTGGGAAAGAGAGTGAAGCAGGACATAAATGATAAAGTAAATGAGATAAAATGTTCACGATAAATGAATCCAGGTAAGTATAGTTCTTTATTTTCTCATTCTTGCAAATTTTCTGTAAGTTTAAAATTATTTCCACATAAAAAATATTTTCTAAAAATACTTTAAAATGGAATCCTAATGCTCAACAAAATTGAGAATCACCAAGTTCAAAGTGCAAGTAGTTAACATACTTCCAGTGGAAGCCTTCTTTAGGCTGAATCACAGTAAATGTACACTTCAATTCTAAAAAGTGTCTACAAGTTTACAAACTTCATTGTTGACTGGAAAATGACCCTCACTATTTAGCTGGCAGCCAGAGAGCATTCAGTTCTGAAAACTTGGAGCCTCCCATTCTTAGATCACCAAGCCACTTCTTCAAGGAGGTGAGTTTCTAGAATGCCTAGGGACATGATCCCTCAGCCACAGAACTTAGAAAGATTTTTAAAGTTCCACATTTCAAAGGAAAATCTCAGCTGCTTGTAAGTGTAGACTGACAAATGAAATCAGTCTTTCTTCTATGTTTTTATCTTAAGGAATAACTCTGCACTGACTCTTCAAAGAGCCCATGATCAATTCTGACAGGCAAAGAATATTAATAAGAGTGTCAAGAAGGTGGGTCTGACGTTTGAAAATTTGATGAATTCAGAGTGGCACCAGGAGAACAACAAACTAAAATCAAACTGAGCATCATTAATCCCATTAATGTTGGGGTATTAGTTTTCCGTGTGGATGGGACACTGAATATCTAGCTCCTCATCAATGCAATCTTCTCAGTCTCCTAAGGGATACCTGAATTGGGTTAAGCAATGCCATACCATATGTCCAGAGGTGAGACCCTCACGCTGTAATAGCCTTGTAGACTATGACTTGCCTTTCATCACACCTTCAGAATTCTAAATTTTATCCCAAACTAAATCTGGATCTCCCCAAAGGAGAAGTGGGTGGAGAAGAGGAAGAGATTCTGTATTATGTTACTTCCTGAGAATGCTCTTTCATTAATCTTTGCTCGGAAGGTGCCTTTGGGTGGTTCTTGGTGCAATGAACAATGTTCACACACAATCTTTCCTGTCAAACATTATACTCACTCTAAAGTCTGCCAACAGTTTGGGAGCAGTGTCTTTTGCTATTATGTTTTCCAATTGGCTTTCTATTTCACTTCAAGAAGTGTGGCAACACCTGATTTATAAAAGTCTGGCTTAAAAAGGGTAATTTCCATTGCTTCCTTAGTAACTGCCTCAAATAAGCGGAGGAGGGCAATTTGGCTTGAACTTGCTTTGAGAAGCTTTAAGTTTAATTTATACATTGGATAGAGCTCTCCAACTCATTGAAATTCTACTTAATGCATCCTCAGAAAACACCTGAAAGACAAGAAAAATATGTGCATGACCCTATAGTTAAGGCAACAGCTGTGTGTTTGTGAATCACATCTTAAAGCAGATTTCTGTTTTTCTCCCCTACACTATCAGAACATATGAAAAACAGAATTTCAATGACTCAGAAACTATACCACAGTTGATAATTAGGCCAGTTTCTCGAAGGTACCTTAATCTTCTTATTTCCTTAAGCATCTGTCTATAGTTTGTCCATGTTATACCTGATGTATTTTCTCCAATAACCTCATTTATGGGGCATAGCTCAAAAGTCAGTAGCAGAGAACTGACAGTTTGCAAAGACAGGAGGTTTAATTTAATATGTGCAGGCACCAGAGTCTCTTAGAAGGTGACTGGTGCCAAGAAATTTGGAAGGTCATTATGTGGAATATCTGCAGCACAGTATCTTTTGAACCTTTTTAATGGGTAAGGAGGAACATTTCTGCATAATGGTATGAGGCTCATTGTACACTTGTCCTCAATGCTGTCAGTCACCTGCATGGATCTAAGATGAGTTTTAAAAATGTAGGCTCACACTAAGCTGAACAAGCAGTTTGGAAGCTCCCCTCCACCTGAACTGCTGAGAGTTTCTTAGAAATTGCTTCTCAAACTTCAGTATGCATACGAATTACCCAGGGATGTTGTTAAAATGCAGATTCCAACTCAGAAGGCCTGGGGTAGTACCTGAAGTTAGGCGTTTCTAGCAGGCCTCCAGCTGATGCTAGTGCTTCCAGTCCATTACCTACACTTTGAGTAACAAAGGCTTAGAGGAGAATGTTTCCCAAGTTTCTTTGCACATATGGCAGCAAGGACTGGGATACTGGGGTTTCTGCCAGTCTCCTGCCAAGCTGGTAGATGCTTTTTAGATTCATCCTTCGTATTCATTCATATTTTTTTCTGTCAACCACAGAAGGTTTTTCTGTAAAAAGCAAAGATACTAAGGCAAGAATTCAAAGAATTTATTTGAATCACTGAGATAATAGTCTTGTGCTTTACTTTGGTGTCAAGGACCTGATTTTTTGCAGGGTGGGAGGAGAGGAGAGTGAAGCTTTTAATCCCAAATACTATAGCATGCACATAGTAATTTAGAAAAGTGAGCAGCAAAACTTGCACATGAGGATGATTTTGCTGTGTTCTATGATTTTGTTCTCAAGTAAATAATGAGGCCGGTGTGGGATTGCCACGTTTTGCCATAATTTAGACAATTGTTTCCATGTGTGGAAGTTGAGTTAGGATTCTCTATTTGCTGCATTTATCATTCCCTTTTCATTATTTCATTAGGGAAATGTATACTTTCATATAGGTCCAGATCACATCACATGGACGTGTTAGGGATACCAAATTTGACAACAACTCAGACTTTTGAGATTTTTAAGGAATGGTTTTTCAGTTCTGAGTGTTCCTTTTTAGCCTTCTCAAGCATTTTTCATCTGCTCCTTTTGGAGTGTGATCATGTATGAATTCCCAGCACCAAAATAGCCCATTCTAAGTGTGCATGTGTATTAGTGGTAGGTTTTGGGGGAGGGCAGTAGTGGTCAAAGCCTGGGACAGTTGGACTCCAGAGGGTCCACATCAAAGTTGCAATGTCGTGGTCATAAACCAACACGGACTTACAACCTCATAATACTTTATAAAGTTTATAAAGTTCTTTTATTATGTGTTTTGATCCTGACAATAGAATACTAAGGTTAAAAATGGCAACCCCTCTTTACTAGTTTGATTCTAACATAATGAAGGATGCATGGAGTTACCTGAGACTATAAACTCTTGCAACTACAGACAATCCCCATTACAGCTAAACCAGCTAAACAGACAGAGTTACCCTTATGAAGATCGGCTTATTAAATATTTATTTGTGTAGCACTGATTTACCTTGAGCCAAAACAAAAGACTTCTCTTCTCCCCCCATTTTATGTAATTAATAGTAATAAGAGCTAACAGTCACTGAAAGTTTACCACACATCAGACACTGTTCATGTTAAATATAATCCAATCCTTACATCATCCTATGTGGTGTATACCATTATTAGCCTCGTTTTACCGACGAGGAATTTGAGATTTAAATAAGCCACGCACTCGGCTAACAGTTAGAATCAAGATTCACATATAGACAGACGAATTCAGAGGCTGCATTTCTAACCAGGAAGTGAATTATCTTCATCTTGGAAGGAAGTTTGAGATGTATTTAATTGGCAACAAACAAAGGATATGCCTTATGCTTGCTTAGAACTTTATAATTTTCACCACAGTCCAGCCCTGGAAGCTCTGAACCCTTCCAGTAACATTGTGTCCAGAGCACTGAGCTTAACAACATCTGAATGTACTCCATCTAATGCTTTGGACATCTCAGCATACTTTCCCATCCTTTGTCTTGTGCTGTAACAGGAAAATGTTCCATATTCTTTCAAAGAAAAAATACCCTCATGAAATCTGATTAACATTCATTCATTCATTCTCTACCACCACAACCAATGAGATTGGGTTTATGAAGGATACTTGCGACTCCAACATTGCTAAAGACAACGGCCACTTCTCGGTTCTCACCTTGTTTAACCTCATCACTTGACATTGCTGGTCACTCCCTCCTCCTTGAAATACTGTCCTTAATAGCCTTCCAGGAAACCACACCTTCCCGGTCTTCCTCCTACCTTTTGGGCTATATAATGTTTCAGTCTCTGCTGCTTGCTCCTTTCATCTCCCTGACCTTTAAACATCAGAGTGCTTGAACCTCCTCTCTTTTCAATCATGTCCTTGGTGATCTCGACCAATCTCAAAGCTGAGTCTTATTGTATAAATGTATGTCTCCAGCCTATACACCTTCTTGAGTGTCAAACTTGTGCATCCAACAGCCTGCTCTTAGATGTCTAATGGGCGTCTCAAGCTTATTAGGCCCAAAACTGAACTTGTGATTTTCTCTGAGTCTGTCCATTAGCAGTCCTCCATCTCGTAAGTGGCAAGTCTATTCTTTCAGCTGTTTAAGCCAATTTTACAATCATTCTCTTTCTCTCACTCACATCCAATCTATCACAATATCGCACTCTTAAAAATACATATCCTAACTACCTGTTGACTCTATTTCAAAATATTCCCAAATGTTTTACCATTCATATTGTTACCATCCTAGTCCAAGTTTCTCTCTTTGATTAGAAAAATATCCTCCTTCTTGGTCTCCATGCTCCCACCCTTGCCCCACTACAGTCCATTCTGAATGTAGCAGTTGAATTGATGTTCCATAAATCTGAGTCAGATCATCCCCCATCCCACTCAGAACTTTTCAATTTCACTCAGAGGAAAGGCCCAAATTCTTCCCATGGTCTACAAGCCCCTACACAATCTATATTTCTGCAACAGCCCCCTAACTGTTCCTGATTCATACCAGGTACACAAGGCCTTCCTTCCCATTAGGGCTTTTGCAGTTACATTTTCTCCTACCTTGAATAATCTTTCACTAGACATTGTGATGGCTCCCTTACTACCTTTAGGGTTTTGCTTAAATGTCGCCCTCTCAATATGGCCTTCTGTTCCAGTTACTTTTGTGCCATAACAAATGTCCTCAAAACTCAGTTGTTAAAAAAACAATCATTCTTATATGTTCAAGGATTCTGTGGGTTAGGAACTCAGCAAGGGCACAGTGAGAATAGCTGAGGGTGACATCACAGCTGGGAGTTGAAAACTGACTCACTCACAAGTCTAGCAATTGTGTCAGTGGATACCTCAACCAGAACACCTATATGTGGCCTCTCCATAGCTCTGGGGGCTTCCTGGCTGCATGGTGGCTGAGTTCCAAGAGTATGTCTCAAAGAGCAGCAGGCAGATGCTGTATCACCTTTTATGACCCAGCCTCAGAAGTGACACAGTATCTCTTTCACCAGAGCCATAAACTCACACAGATGGAAGGAGAGGAACAGAGAACCCCACTCCTCCCCCAACCCACCATCTAATGGGAGAAGTTTCAAAGTCACACTGTGAGGAAAGCATGTGGGATGGGTGATATCATGTTGCCATCTTTAGACATTACAATCTGGCACACCTTCCCTACTCATTTTATTTTAAGTTGCAACCACTCTCAGCCCTCAGCCTCTTCCACCTCAACACCGTCTACTCCCTTTCCTTTATTTTGCCCAGAGCATTTGTATTAGTCTCCTGTTGCTGCTGTAACAAATTATCACAAACTTAGTGGCTTCCAACAACACAAATTTATTTCCTTACAGTTCTGTAAGTTTGAAATCTGAAATCCGTTTCACTAGGCTAAAATCAAGGTGTAAACAGGGCTGCATCCCTTCTGGGCGCCATAGGGGAGAATTTGATTCCAGCCTTTCCCAGCTTCCATTGGCTTCCTGCATCCCTTGGCTGGTGGGCTTACATCACTCTTACTTCTGCTTCCATCATCACCTCTCCTTCTTATAAGGACCCTTTAGATTATGTTGGGCCCACCTGGATAATCCAGGTAAACTCTCCACCTCAAAATTCTTAACTTAGTTACATCTGTAAAGTCTCTTGTGGCAAATAAGGGAACATATTTATAGGTTCAGGGATTAGGAAGTGGACATCTTTGGGGCCCATTATTCAGCCTACCAGAGCAGTTAATCACCATTTGACACATTACATATTTTACATATTTATGTCCTGTTTAGTAGAACATAGTCTTCATCAGAGAAAAGAGTGCTCTCTTTGTTGTTGTTGTGTCCCATGAGCCTAGTAAAGTCCCTGGCATCTGTTAAAAACTCAATATATATTTGTTGAAGAATTATTTTCTTGTCAAATAAGTGATTCCATAAACATTATTGAGTGCCTACTATGTGCAGGATAATGTAGCTACACTGAAGTCTTGTTAAAACTGATTTTCCAGAGTGTTCTAAACACTCTGTACCCATAGAGAAAACCACATGTGTGATTCATCGAAATAAAAAGTCAAGGGTCTAGCCCATAACCACAATAAAAAAAAATCTTTTCCATTTCTTTTTGGACATTGTACAAAAAGTTATTGTCTCTGTCATAACAACAGCACAGTCTGAATCTGTCATCTTCCTATCCCAGTTACTCGTCCTAAATGAAAAGGGAAGACATGGGGATGGCAGAGGATTCGGACCCTGGGTCTTAATTACCTACACAGGGGTTGGGCACTGCTACTTATTTGACTCTTAATTGAGCGGCCCTATGGCCCTGCTTGGGGTTTTGTTTCCATAACATTCCATGCTATTTCTCCAGACAGTACACAAATAAAAATGGTTTGTGTTTCAACTGAATTTCCTGATTCTTTGTGAATCAAGCCAGATGTGTGGAAATGTCTCTCTCTCTCTCTCTCTCTGTGTGTGTGTGTGTGTGTGTGTGTGTGTGTGTGTGTTTAGACACTGATCCATATGCTTGCACGGATACGAATTCTGTGACCTTCTGTTCTTTCTTTTCCTTGATGATTCGTACACACAACCTCATAAGGCACATCTCATAATTAACTTGGATCTGTTTCAATCATGAATTTTTCAAAAGATCATAATCATCATGGTTTCCATGTCCATTCAGAAAACAATGTAGTCGCATATGTCCATAAATGACCTGCATAGAATCTGCCCTTATCAATTTTGTTTTGGAACATGAGCCAAATTGGACTTATTTCTATTCACTTCAGATGTAATAACTTAGCCTGTTACTAAACATCACATAAAAAGCAGAATCTCAAAGCAAAAAACAGAAGCAAATACAGTTTTCTGTGTTAACTAGAGTTAGAGAATACAGGGGAAGGAAACAGAGTAGTTAAGAGCTTCTATTTCTCTTTAAGCTCAGTTTTCTCAGCTGTGAAGTGGGCACATTAAAATCTTTCTTGGCAACTTACTTGGCCTTTATACACTTGACTCCTTTATCCATAAAACTGATATGGTAATAATAATACCTACCTAGGAGAGGAGCTGAAAGATGAAATTAGTTTCAGATGCAAATTACTTATTTAAATGGCTGGCGCTTAGTAAACGTTCAATGTGTTGAATCCACTATTATTCACTCATAGAATTAGGTAAATTCTAGACATGTGACTTATATTAACTAATTGATAGCTATTTTTAAAAAACAATTTCTTAGAGCAGTTTTAGGTTCACAGCAGAATAGAAAGTACAAAGATGTCCCATGTCCCCTCTTCCCCCACACATGCATAGGCTCCCTCATTATCCACATCCCCCACCAGAGTGGCACATTTGTTTCAATTGATAAGCCTACATTGACACATCATCACTGTATTGGGCCGTTCTTGCATGGCTATAAAGAAATATCTGAGATTGTGTCATTTATAAATAAAAGAGTTTTCATTGGCTCACAGTTCTGCAGGCTGTACAGGAAGATCTGAAAGCTTACAATCATAGCAGAAAGCAAAGCAGGAGCTTGCATATCACATGGTGAAAGCATGAGCAAGACAGTGAAGGGGAGGAGCTACACACTTTCAAAGAAAGACCTCAGGAGAATTCACTTACTATGGTGAAGACAGTATGATGGGGGATGGTGCTGAGAGGTGACAGCGTGCTGGCTGTGGTCGCAGCCCTGGCTCGCTCTTGGCGCCTCCTGGGCCTCGGCGCCCACTCTGGCCGCGCTCGAAGAGTCCTTCAGCCCCCGGCTGCACTGTGGGAGCCCCTTTCTGGGCTGGCCAAGGCCGGAGGCGGCTCCCTCAGCTTCCCGGGACGTGTGGAGGGAGAGGCGCGGGCGGGAACCGGGGCTGCGGGCTGCGCGCCGCGCTTGCGGGCCAGCGCCAGTTCCGGGTGGGCGTGGGCTCGGCGGGCCCGCACTCGGAGCAGCCGGCCGGCCGGCAAGCCCGGGCAGTGAGGGGCTTAGCACCTGGGCCAACTGCTGTGCTCGAATTCTCGCCGAGCCTTAGCTGCCTCCCGGCAGGGCAGGGCTCGGGACCTGCAGCCCGCCATGCCTGAGACTCCCCCGCCAACCCGCTGTGGGCTCCTGCGCACGGCCAGCCTCCCCAGGAAGCGCCACCCCCTGCTCCAGGGCGCCCAGTCCCATCCACCGCCCAAGGGCTGAGGAGTGCCGGGCGCACGGCGCAGGGCTGGCAGGCAGCTCCACCTGTGACCCCCGTGCGGGATCCACTGGGTGAAGCCAGCTGGGCTCCTGAGTCTGGTGGGGACTTGAAGTATCTTTATGTCTAGCTAAGGGGTTGTAAACACACCAATCAGCACCCTGTGTCTAGCTCAGGGTTTGTGGATGCACCAATCGGCATTCTGTATCTACCTAATCTAGTGGGGACATGGAGAACTTTTGTGTCTAGCTCAGGGATTGTAAACGCACCAATCAGCACCCTGTCAAAAATGGACCAATCAGCTCTCTGTAAAACAGACCAATCGGCTCTCTGTAAAATGGACCAATCAGCAGGATGTGGGTGGGGCCAGATAAGGGAATAAAAGCAGGCTGCCCCAGCCAGCAGTCCCAGTCCATACTGTGGAAGCTTTGTTCTATTGGTTTTTGCAATAGATCTTGCAGCTGCTCACTGTTTGCGGCCACACTGCTTTATGAGCTGTAACACTCACCATGAAGGTCTGCAGCTTCACTCTTGAAGCCAGTGTAGATGAGGAACCTGCTGGGAGGAAGAAACAACTCGAGACGTGCCACCTTAAGAGCTGTAACACTCACTGCAAAGGTCTGCAGCTTCACTCATGAGTCAGCAAGACCACAAACCCACCAGAAGGAAGAAACTGTGAACACATCTGAACATCAGAAAAAACAAACTCTGGAGATGCCGCGTTTTAAGAACTGTAACACTCACCGCAAGGGTCCACAGCTTCGTTCTTGAAGTCAGTGAGACCAGGAACCCACCAATTACAGACACAGTGCTGAGCCATTCATGAGAAATCCACCCACATGATCCAGTCACGTCACACCAGGCCCCACCTCCAACAGTGGGGATTACATTTCAATAAGAGAGTTGGGGGGGACAGGTATCCAAACTATATCAATCACTCAAAGTCTATAGTTTGCATTAGGTTTGGCTCTTGGGCTTGTATGTTCTATGGGCCTGGATCGATATATACTGACATGTATCTATCCATTGCAGCATCATTCAGAGTAGTTTCTCTGGCCTAAATGTTTTGTGTGCTCCTCCACACAGCTCCCCCACGCCTAATTCTTGGTGACCACCTATCTTTTTATTGATCTATAGTTTTGCCTTTTCCGGAATGTCATATAGTTGGAATCATACAGTAGGTTGCCTTTTCAGATTGGCTTCTTTCACTTAGTAATCTGCATTTAAATTTCCTCCATATTTTTTCGTAGTTTGATAGCTCATCTCTTTTTAGTGCTGAATAATACTTCATTGTCTGGATGTACCACAGTTTATCCAGTTACTTACTGAAGGACATCTTGGTTGCTTCCATAGCTATTATTTTTAAAAGGAGAAAGGACTCCTCTAGCTGAAAAACTAAAGAAGAACTTACATAGTGTGATTTCAGAGGCCTAAGAATGTTCTGTTTACCCTTAGGAGTTTCTCTTCTACCTTGAAGTAAAGCCTGCTGTTTCTCCAACAAAGCTTCACTTATCTGACTTAAAATGTTACAATGAAAATACTCCTAGGAGAAATATTACTTTAAGCATCGTTAGCTATTTACATTTCAGAATGAGTGAGTTTTATATCTTGTTCTGAGAAATTTCCCCAGAGGTAGAGGAAAACAACATGAGACAATTGGCATCAAGGAAAACAACTTCACCTGCTCCACGATTATAAATAACTTATGTGAATATCAAATTCAATGACATACAGAATGGTTTCAGTGTATATCCCACAATTCCCTTCTAATGCCCCAATTGAGTGATTAAGTCTTACAAGTTTTACAAATATAGTCAAAAATCCTCTTAATTGACCCTCATTGGACATCAAAATTATTTTGGTAGTTTTAAATACTTGTCAAATGAGAGTTATTACTGTTTTTGGAGGGCATTTACTTTTTGTAGTTTTCATGGCTGGAACTAAAGTTCATGAAAAAAATACAGCTATTATTCCTTGCTCCTGTTTCTCTCCCTCCCCTGACCTTGCCAGGGCACCCAAGACCCATACATCCCTTCCACAAGGCACCTCAGCCAGGCTTGGGTCTGCCATGAAGGAAGCTTTCATGAAGGAAGCAGAAAGATCACACAAAAACTGCATGGTACAACGAGGAGATTATCTGTTGAGAGGAAGTGAAGCTTTCACTCAGCTGGTAATTAAAAACTGAGGCTCTTGACCCACCCTTCTGCAAATGAGCTAACCTTGGCAAGTGCTTCCATTCGTTTGGCCTCAGTTTCCCCATTGGTAAAATAGGAATTGGTTAAGATAATTTGTAAGACAAATCCTCTAGTTCTAAGTTTCTATGGTTACTCTTTGACAGTTTTGTACCTAACTAAATGCCAGGAGTCATTTGTTCCTAAGATTTTATAGCCAACTAGAATATAAACTCCTCTAGGCTAGGGCACAAGTACTCCCCAAGCTCCTGGGGCAACCCATCTTTCACTGCCTACACAAAGCAAAACCAGTGAAGTTGGTCTCCAATGATCCCAGCCTCTCCTTCTCTCCCCTAGGATTATCCAGGTAGACAACTGTGGAATCCTAAGCCTCACTTGGACAAGTTATCTACATTATCCAAGCATTAATTTCTTCTTTCATAAACTGAAGATTACAATATCCATCTTACTGGGCTTGCAGTGAGAATTAGTTTTTATAATGTGTACAACTTACTAGCACAGTGCCTGGCATATATTGGCAATTTTCTCTTCCTTTTGACTTTATTGCCTCGTGCTTTTAAAATTCTAATTCTTCCTTCACATTAAAGGAAAGGAAATGGCGTGGTGAGACTAAAACTCATTTGGATTGTGTGATGGTTCCCCAGGCTTCTGTGGGGTCCAGCTTTCATCTTTGACTGTGGAAGGCTTTGACTATTCTACAAAGAATCCCAAGCATGTGGGGCGCAGGTGGCAAGAAGAGTTCTTTTGCTAAGCTGGAGCATCTCTCCTGATTTTGAGCTCAAACTTCCTCAAAGTCAGTGCCTAAGTCTACTCGAGTTTTTTCTAGGAAGCCAGTGAGTCAGAAAAGCCTGAGTGGGAAGAAATGGCAAATCTCCACCAGCTCCCTGCACCATATGCCAAAAAAGACAACTGTCTGGGCTCCCCTGGGAAGCGGTGGCAGCTGCTGGAGGTTCTTGCCTGGGAACTGGGAGTGTGGAGGATGAGGTGCTGGCATCGAGGGTTGTTTGCACTGATTTCCCCACCCCTTCCAGCTGGCTACAGAGGTCTGGGTGAGGAACAGGTGGAGAGAAGAGAGGGAAGAGCCAGGAGCAGCTGGATTCTTGCAAGCCTCCCTCAGAAAAGGCTATTCCAAGATCTGAGTACTTGGGACCAATCCAGGGAACTCAGCCCGGGTCACTGGCAGGGACTCACACCCTGCTGCTGCCTGTGGCCCATGGCAGGCAGTCCAAACCCCTTTGCATGGTATCCTGAGCTCTTCCCAACATAGCTGCTGCCCATGTTGCTGCCCATGGCTGCTGCCACTTCCCCCAGGTCAGCTTCTCATCATCTCCTGAGCAGCCTCCATGTGATCATGCTCCTCTCAATCTGAAAGGTCCTTCCATCCTACTCTGTATTGAAAACTCTGACACAGTCTCTAAGACCCATCTCAGGCTTGCCTTCTTTGCCTAGGCCTTGCCTCTCTGCCCTGAGCCTCTGCAGCATTCATACCTCCATGGCAATCTTCACTACCTCCTCATAGCCATCTGTTTGCATGGTTTGCTCCTCCACTAGGTGGAAGATACTTGAGAACAGGGACCTTGCTTGATTCACCCTGAACTGCAGCGCCCAGCCTGCACTTGGCATAGGATAGGTACTCAATGAACGTCTCTTAAATGGATGTTGAGCCCCAGTTGCAGAAGAATAGAAAAAGAGAACTTGGTCTTCCCACCGTGGGGCCATGAGCACAGCCAAATGAACCAAGATGCTCCCAGGACCAAGATCCTAATCAGTGCTGGCCCTGATCAGAGATTCTTGGAGGATTAACCAAAGATACAAACTAGAAACACAACTCAACTGTTTAAAAAGAATACTCACTTTAGGCACTTTCTTCCATATTCAAAATATTTTTTTTCTTAGCCATTGTAAAAATCCTTCTATTGTAATAGCAGAATTTCATCCTCAGATGCCAAGGAACCTTACAGTGCAAGTCACCCCCTTCCTGTTTTTTTAAATAATCCTAGAGAAGCAGCTGGAAGGAGAAAAAAAATCACACACTCAGATGTACTCAGAACTCTGTCACAAAATGAACATCAGAACTGCTAGCCAAGGGGAATTTTTCTTTAAGAAAAACTCCAAGGCCAGGCAGGGTGGCTCATGCCTGTAATCCCAGCACTTTGCAGGGCCGAGGCGAGTGGATCATCTGAGGTCAGGAGCTCAAGACCAGCCTGACCAACACGGTGTAACCTGGTCTCTACTAAAAGAAAAAAAATACAAAAATTAGCCGGGCATTGTGGCGGGCACCTGTAATCCCAGCTACTTGGGAAGCTGAGTCAGGAGAATCATTTGAACCCGGGAGGTGGATGTTGCAGTGAGCCGAGATCGCACCATTGCATTCCAACCTGGGCAATAGAGCGAAATTCCGTCTCAAAAAAAAAAAATTTTAAAACTCCATAATATTTTAAACATGCAATAGCATTTCCTAGATTCTCTATCCATTTTCCTTCACCCATGGAGGAATTCCAGATCTAATTATAGGCATTTATGGGAACGGCTTTCACTGATGCCTAATCACTGTGTAGTATGAAAACTGTTATGTACACCACTGCATGTGTGAGATTAACTTTATGTTTTACTGGATTATATGTTTTACCGGATTATCACATTAAACTTACAAAAGCACACTCAGACTTCAGCAAGTTTGTCCACTCTGCATGGCTGATCACTCCTAGAGGATAGTTATCTGCTCATACTTTAGAAAAACTGGTCAGAGCTTTGGTGAGAGTAATTTTTGATACCTCTTCTGCACCCTTTGCAACACCTGCCCCCATGCTTTGTGGCCATGTTGGAAGACTTCATAAACATCTGCAAAGATAGTCTACTTATTGAGAGAACGTGGAGCTCACCAGAATACATTAAGAGCCTGCAGAATGCTCAGTGGCCAAGAAGCTGTTGGAAGACTCCCCAGGACTTCTTATCTGGCAGGAAGACTGACACATTTATAAAGGAGCCTTTGAATAATTATTTAAGGGAAATGTGATTTTAATTGTTACCTTTGGACTTTTCAGATACTGCTAAAATAACACTTCTGCCATTAGCACCTTAGCCCTAGGGTAGAAGCAAATTTCACCTGGAACGAACTTCCTAATATGGAGAGGGAAGGGGAAGAGGGGGGTCATGGAAAGATCTGGGATGGGAGGCAGCCCCAGTTCTGTCATTAACTGGGGGTTTGGGACGTTTGCCCACTGGGCTCCTGGATGCACTTCATTTAAGCCTTAAGCTGCTGGTCTTCTGAATTCATGGAGAGCGACAAAAGGGACCATGGAGGTGAATGTCATGAGCTAAGTTCTGTTGGGAGGGTCAGAGGGGCCACCATTTAATTAGTGCCCAGGTGTAGCCCATTCCACAGCTACATGTGGGTCAGAGGTTTGCTGAGGGAGGGAGAGACGGGACAGGATCCTAAATACCATGGAGAAGATTCACCCAACTAACAGTCACCCTCCCCACGTTTGCCAAGCACAGCATAGTCTCCCTGCCTGCCTCAGTCCTTCTAGGCTTTCTGAGTCTTCTCTCAGAGATATCTCTTTTTTTTTTTTGCAACCTAGTGCAGCTGATGGATTAGACAGTCCCGACATAGGATCGAACCCCCCCGACCCCACCCAGTTACATAGAGGACACATTCCTGAAACACACTGTGTTAACTACAAATGTAGGACCAGAGGAAGTCTGTGGGCTGAGGGCTGAAGGCAAGGCAGCCACTGAGGCATGAGCTCAGGTCTCCTTTCATGAGAACTTTGTGTGGTGAGTTCCTGGCCTCAGGGCAGCACCTCTTCCCAGGCGACTCCAGCCAGTGACTGAGAACAGCAGGGGTACTCGGGTCTGGCCATTTCTGCCCAACATGGTACTCCTCCAGCAGGACAGCCTGGCTCTGCATGGAGCTCCGGATGGGGCTGGCTGGACTTTCTCAGCATCACACTGCATCAGAGGCTCTCCCTGCTCCACCCTCCCTGCTTCCTCATCCCCTTTCACAGGCATCAGACCTACTACATGACCTAAAGCCCTTCCCTGCCTGCTCCTATTTTCCCTCCCCTTTCACAGTCATTTCCCTCCTCCCAAATCACTCACACTTCTGATTATTTTGGTGTCTGCCTCCCAGAGGACCTGAGCTGACACCAGCTATAGGCTCAAGATAGGAGAAATGTATTTTAACTTTAAGAGGTTATTTTGACTCAAAATACAGCTCCATAATGTTTTACCCATAATTTAAAACTCAAAAATCTCGAAAACACCAAAACTTGATCTGACCGTATATGAGGCTATTCAAATCTGCAATTATTCTACTTCATAAATTATAAATAACATATTTATATTAAATACATTTATTACAGAAATATGAATGTGCTTGGTTATGGGATGCTGCTTCTAACTGATGGGCATGTCATATGCAGTATATGTATTAGATGAACTCTCTAATATCTAAAAACATCTGAATTATGAAAAATATCTAAGAGTTTTGAAGAAGGGGTTGTAGACCAGTACTATACACAAATTGAAGTCTATGAAGCAGCTTATCTCCAAAGGAGAGCCCGTTGAACCACGCCTCCCAGTGATGGCAGCGGCTGCTCCAGACAGCCTGCCACTACCATCATGCTAGCTGCAGCCAGGAAGCACAGCTGGGACTGCACGCTCAGTGGAGCTGGTGGGAGCTGGGACAAGCAAGAGCCCTGCCCCTTCCCCCTTCCAAGATGGGGTAGGAGCTCCCTGGGTGCTGCTGCAGCTGCCCAAACTGCAGCTGTAGACCCAGACCTCCTGCTCTATGGAGCAGGCGGGATCCCCCTACTCCAGGGTGGGGCTGCAGCTTCCCAAACCATCACTGTGGATCCAAGCCTCCCTGTGCTCTTGGGGAGCTCCCCACATGCCACTGCAGCTGCCCAAACAGGGGTTGTACACTCAGGCTCCCACTCCACTGAGCAGGCAAGAGCCCCTCCCAAAATGTAGCTGCAGACTCAGGCATCCCTGCACTCTTGGGGGCCCAGGGAAGGCCCTTTTGCCCTTGCAGGCTCGGAAGTGCCTGTTCTTCCTTCTCCTTCTCTGCTGTTAACACTCATTCCAATCTGGGAGAAGTCAGGGCCAAGCCTGAGTTCCATGAACGGCAGCAGGAGGCAGACAGTTTCTTGGGACCGGTAAGGTCCCACCTTCAGGCCCAAAAGGGCCTGAAGGCTGGGGGCTGGGCTGCCAGTCCCACAGACCAGAGTGGGGACTTGCGGTGCCTTTTCCAGCTCCCATGGCTGCCCATGGGCCACTGGGCACAAATTTCCTCCCCTCTGAGGTCCATAAAAGCCCCCAGCTCAGCCAGAGCAAGCAGAGGATGGAGAGTACAGAGAGACAATGGGAAAACCAGCTGCAGAGAGGAACTACCCTCTCTGCTAAGAGCTTCAGAGACCTGCAGAGATGTCGGTACTACCAGCTGCACAGAGGAACAACCCTCTCCAGGGCCTCCTCTCTGGTGAGAGCTTGATACTTGATGGGACGACCTGCCTACAGAGAGGAGCCACCCACTGCAGGTCTCCTCTGAGCTGTCGTACACTTAATAAAGCTCCTCTTCATCTTCTTCACCCTTTACTAGTCTGCATACCTCATTCTTCCTGGATGCAGGACAAGAACTTGGGCAAAGGCACCACTAGCCACAGAGGTTTCCAGCCAGAAAATCGACACCCCAAAGATGCCATAACACAAGTCCTCATGCCCTTGTGTGGTCTTCTCACCTTGAGTCTGGGTGCTTTACCTGTAGAATATGGCAGAAATGATGCTGTGCCAGTTCTGAACATATGTTCTAAGAAAGTTTAGCTTCTACTTTTATGCTTTTAGATGATCTTATCCACCAAGAAATCTGGACAGACCACACGGAGAAGCTAAGTGGGCAGGAAGAGGTCCCAAGATGATGTGAGGAGGAGAGGCCTAGCCATGCCAGTGTTCTCTCTGAGTCCATCCTTCTGGCCATCCCACACAGGAGCCAGACTTAAGGCCACCTTAGATGTTCCAGCTCCTGCCATCAGACTACAAGTGGCATGAGAGACCCCAAATGAGACCAGCATAGGAACCATGCAGCTGAACCCTGTCAAGGCACAGAAAGGTGAGAAGTCATAAATCACTGTGAGTTTCAGTCACTAAATTCTGTGGTGGTTGTTACACAACAGAAGATCACTGAAACACGGTTCTAAAACCTTTGCTTACCAATGAGTGAAAGGTCGCAGAATGGGAAAAACACCAAAAAAGAAAAAAAGAAGTCAGATAGCACTAAACATAGGTCATATAACAACTTCCACCAAATAAATGCCTCTTGTATGCCTGGTATTAGGCTTACATATATTACCTCATTGCAACTCTGAAAAGAATGCTTTATTATCTCCATGTTACAGAAGAGGAAACTGATGCAAAGAGAGGTCTGTGAGTCTGTAACAGAGCTGGGATTCACACCTAGAAATTTCCTACCAGATTGACCCTGACCATCTCCCAGCTATTGGGGCCTTGTAGAAATTCATCCGTCTCCAATGAACATGTGTTCTCTCTGCTATCCTGCATCTAATCAACCAGCGACTGCACCTTCACCTCCCCTCTGGGGACCAGCCACCCCACTCTCAATGAATGTGCTTTGGTGGAGTTCTGTCCTTGTGATCTCAGCTTCAGCTTATAAGCACATCCCATTCCCCAGGACACAGTTCAGGCAAGGGCAGGGATAGTGAGATTTGCTGGAAAATACTCTCTCCTTTCCACACTAGGTATGATACAAAGGAATATGTCCCCTGCATCTGCTCTTCAACCTTATCAAGATCTCCCAGGCTTTCTCCTCTCAGGCTTGTTGCATTCTAAGCATTTTCCTGAGCACATCCTTTACTCCTTTCCTGGAACATCCTTCCTCCAGCTTCTCTTTTTGTCCATTTATTTCTAATCCTCAAGACTCAATTCATGAATCCTCCACTACTGGATATTCTGCGGTGAGGGGATGGAACTGGGACTACCAGACCTAGTACTGGGACTACCAGACTGGGACTAGGTCTGGTAGTCCCAGTCCCATCCCCTCACTGCAGGATCTAAGTTAGCAGTCCCTGCTTTGTGCTTCTGTTGTCACTAAATATACTGTGTTATGTCACTGATCATATTGCTGTGTCACCTCTGGCCTATCTGCCTGTCTTCTCTACCATTCTGCAAATTCCTCAGGGCACGCGGCATGTCCTAACCATCTTTGTATCCTTATCACTTTGCACAGTGCTCACTCTGTAGATGATAACATAAATTAAATGAATGGCTGAATATGGAAAAACAATGGTAGGTCTACCAAGACCTTCTTCATCTAGTGTAGATTTCCCTATGGGACTTAGCAGCAAATAACCAGTGAAAATACCAAGTTCTGTTTTCAGCCTTCCAGGTGTTCCAGGTTGTTGATGGTTGGCATTGGCAGGTGTAAGCGTTGAAATATTTGTTCCTATTGAGTTTGGGAGACAACAAATAACATCTTTCAGTCAACTGAGAGCTGAGATACAAGAGCAAGAACACAAGGATTAAAATGTTAGTTTCATCACAGTTAAAATCAATTGGAGAACATGACTTTAATTTGGTAGCTAAGTCGGTCTTTCAAATACTGTCTTCCATAGGAAGAGTTTGAGTCTCCAGAGCAAACCATTCATTCAAAATTGCTTCATGGCAGAGAGAAAAGAAATAAGGGAGCCTTTCGTGTTTGCAGCATTTTAAGAGCTTTAATTCACAAAGCATTCACAAAGCATAGACCAAACGATGTTAATTTCTTGCAAATCCAATTGATCCCATATCAACCCCTCCTCTCATGTGGAGAAGTAAGAAAGGGCACAGGGAAGAGACTTGAAGTGTTACCTAGAGGAAGCCCCTTTTGGAATCTTGAAGCCAAGGACATGTCTGTACATGATGTGAAAACACATCGAGAAACCAGGGCCTCTGAGGCCCAGAAAGCTGGTGGTGTGTCCACTGAGAAACATATATGTGCTAGTTTCCTGGATGGTTGGAGGGTACAACCAAGATGCCCAGTGAAGCAGCGATCATGAAGTGCCTATACAAGGGCTTGAAAACACTGGTTAGAAATGTAAAACCATCTATTTTATCCACAGAAGCAATACATAGTAACAATCCTCTCTGCTAACACATCCAATGACATTTCTGAAACATGAACACTTAACAGTTTTCTTTAGTTTACTCGGATATGTGTTAATTTCTTGTTTTTAATGGAAAATGCTAAAATGTTATATTACAATGTTCAGGCTGAAATAAATGAGGGTTTTTTTTACATTGTTTAGAAAACTTAGAAAAGTACGACCCGGCCTCACTTTCTATTATAGCTTAAAATGTGGCGTGTAGTTGACTGATTTTCTCATTTCAGGCTCAACTTTCTTCTTAGGTTACAAATGAGGGAGAAAGTTGAGTTATATTAAAAAGGAACTGGCTCTGAAGACCAAGATTTAAGCGTCAATATGGTCAAGACATCTAACTTCCCTGAAACTCAATTTCCTCATCTCCATCTATAAATTGGGGATATTAGAATATCTACATCCTTGGATTGAAATAAGAATTAAACGGGACAAAGTGCATAGAAATCTGAAGAAAAATAGACATTCAACTAGGTGCTTGATATATGTTTTTTGAAGTAGTCAGCAGGTCATCCCCTGGTAATGTTACCAAACCCTCAGGGGCCAGGGGATGCTGGGGAAGTCTGATTTCCTGTTGCTGGAGTTCTCTCCCTGGTATAGGCTTGTCTCTGTGAACCCGACACAACTACCAGTGTTGAATTACAGAGGCACCAAGGCTGAGTGTTAAAAAGAGTGGGAGAAAAAAATTAAAAACATTTCTAAGGCCTTTCTCTTAAGCCAGGAACTAAGAGCATAAGATTAGAACAAGTACACTCAAGATTTAAGGACAAATGGATGATGAGGTCCTTGGGAGGGAAGTCTATTCCTGTAGCCATGTGCAGTTAGCCAGTAGCTACACAATGTAAGAAACTATTCATTCCAGTATGAACATGGTGATGTGACATGTTAGCATTTTTTCATTTAATAGTCAAGTGTGTATATCAATTATGCCTAGAGCAAAATGTGTAATGCAAGCTGTGGGATACATGCTATATAACCCAAGTGACAAGAATACCAGATAAGACAAGATCTGAAGGAATAATTGTTGCCTGTCTGAAAGTTTGCTGCAACCATTTGTTTACAAGTCAACCTTTTTACAGTTGGAAGTTTGGACAGTGAACAGAGAAAATGACTAGATAGCATGACAGCAGCACATTTCTCTAACAAGTTGTCATGGTTCTTGTATCAAAGTACAATTGAACATGATGAATCCTAAGATGTATTTCAAGATGTAATCACCTATCTTCAAATTGCCATTCGAACTTTTTCACTTCTTAATTTGCATATGCAAATAAAGGACTTGCAAATGACTTGGTTACAAATATTATTTAAATTATATACAAGATTTTAAGTTCCCCGAAAGCAGGAATTATATTTTTTTAGCCATTGCATCCTCTTTAGCATCTGCTTACAATGTCCTGGTAGAATCTCAAAACATATTCAATTAATATAAATAAATTTAAATAAGCTTTTAAGTATAATAGATGCCAAATTATTTTCCTTATTTTTCTGCATTGTTTAAAAGAAAATGAGATGTGATAATACACATGGGTTTTTGCTACATGTAATTTCTAAATAATAGATATTATCCTTCCTCTATGGTGCTTCTTGAGAGTGAGTTTGACACAACCAAAGAGGCAGGTTGATGGATTTGGGTTGCTAGAGAACTGTTTTGGGTGTTGTGGGAGAGCTTGGAAGTTCCCAACACTGTATCCAATATTTCAGCCCTGCTCTGCTTGGCACTGCCCACTTCCTCTGCCTGTCTCTTGCTTTCCTAAATATGGCGAGAATTTTACTGTTGAGTAGATGTCTGGTTTCTCTTTTAGAAATGACAATGTGGCTGAGTGGGGTGACTCACACCTGTAATCCCAGCACTTTGGGAGGCTGAGGTGGGTGGATCATGAGGTCAGGAGATCAAGACCATCCTGGCCAACATGGTAAAACTCCGTCTCCACTAAAAATACAAAAATTAGATGGGTATGGTGGCGCATACCTGTAATCCCAGCTGCTCGGGAGGCTGAGGCACAAGAATCACTCGAACCCAGAAAGCGGAGGTTGCAGTGAGATGAGATCGTGCCACTGCACTCCAGCCTGGCGACAGAGTGAGACTCCATCTCAAAAAAGAAAAAAAGGACAACGCAGCTCATAAAAGGTGATCAAAATATTGCTTCAAATGAAACAGTTTTAGATGAAAAAGGAAAGAACCACTAACTTTTCTTCTTTGTCCTCATAACTGTCAGATAGACAATTACAGACTCTAACATTTTACCATTAGAAACAATGCTCCATTCTGCCAGTAGTGTAGGGTTTACCATCTGATGTCACAAAAGAGAGTAATTATACTCTGCCACCTTGTTTTTCTTTAAGATAAACTGATACTAGAGCTCTGCAGCTCAACCCTGGAAAACTCTGAAATGAACAGCACAGAAAGGGATCGCCTGGGATCAGAAGTGGGGCTAAGATGGTTTACTAAAAGTTAAGTATTCTTCCTTTTAATTTCCTCCAGGATTTATGAAGGCAAAGCCACCATAAAGTTTTATTTCCCAGGGCATTCTCTGAAAACACCAGGCACCAGGGCTAAAGGAATTGCCTCTAGGATTCGTTTGTTGCAGCTTCAACTTGAACTCTCTTCCTCAGCCATAGGTTCACTGCCAGTACCTCGCTCTCATGTCACAATGACCCAAAGTTGGAAATTGATAGCCTGAACCTCACTGAGCCAACACAAACAGTTTCCTAAGAAAACTCGTGTATTTATTAACTGGAGAAAAAGGAATACCTTTTTTTTAACCATGTGTCTCGGAAGCCCATGAATGCTTTCTATAAGACACAGACAATAGGAGAAACTCCAAGAAGCAAGTAGGAGACAAGGAGATAGGATCTACTCAGAACAGCTGAAATGAGACTGAGAACAATACAGTGCTTTGATTGATATGGTGATTTAAAAATTAAAAGAGGGGAGTCTATCTGTGAGCTGAATGCCAGTTACTAGAGATTGATGGATGGCATGAATCTTCTTCTCTTTGTGGCACTTCAGATAAAATGTGTTTTCTTTCAGAGAGGATCTTTATAAGACAATTGCTCAACTAGGAGGGTGTGTGTGTATGTGCACGTGCATGCTCACTCACACACACATGCACACTGCAGCATTTCAGAGCAGGGCTCTATACCTAGAATGCGAGGCTGCTCCATGCTCTGCAAACTGCCTGTACATAGTTTATGCATAGGTAATGTACTTTAAAACATCCCTCCTGGATGAGCCTTCATTTTCAATTGTGTCTCTGCACCATGTGGTAGCCAGCATGATTAAAGAAAAAGTGATTGTGTGAACCTCCAAATCCATCTGTCATGTCATTGGCATTGAAGAGTCTCACTGAAAAATTAGCCTCCTCCTTCCCCCAACTTGTATTTTCCCATCCTCGAGACAATACGGGAAGCTCTTAGCCGGGAGAGAAGGGAACAAAGGGGCAAGGAATTCAATAAAAAAGAGATCCTAGGCAAAATGAAATATTGTTTCTCTGTATTGCTCTTTTTCTTTCCAGTCCACAGAGCATTAACCAGTTGTCTGCTGCACCGTGAGGCAGGAACATTTCTAGTATTTGTCTGCAAATGACTGAAGCATTTGAAACATCAGAGATGTCCAGGGTGATAGTCTGGAATGCAAGAGTCTAAACTGGACACAAAATTGACGGGCAAAATGTGAAAAAATACTTGTAATTCCTATGTCTTTGGAATTTTCCTAGTATACTTGCTTAATTAAATGCACATATAGGCTCAAACACATATTGAATTTTTTT
The DNA here is from genome assembly GCF_029289425.2 of Pan paniscus. Lineage (NCBI taxonomy): Eukaryota > Metazoa > Chordata > Mammalia > Primates > Hominidae > Pan > Pan paniscus. The sequence goes on from NC_073262.2 coordinate 102,807,985, forward strand.
CATATTCTCTGTGCACATATGAGGACTTCCTAAAATTGTATACAGAATTTTATTTATCTATGCATGTGTGCATTTTTCTCAGGAGAGGACCCACAGTGAGCATCAGTTTTTAAAAATAGTTTATGACCCACAAAGTTAAAAAAGACTGCAATAAGGTATGTACTACTTATTTTATGTTTATTTCCTCAATTGCAGAGGGTATATTTGCTGTCATTTTGGATTAAGGGTTTCGAGACAAATTATATCTATGAAATACTTACTTGGGCCAAGAGAAAAACAAGAAAACCCAAGTAAACTAGAAAAGAGATGCTGAACTACAAGACAAAAGAGGATAGGGTGAAGTATATTAGATTTATTTTTTTTTGCTTATTTAATAAGTACAGACTCAGACAAAACTTAAAATGCACAGTATATGGATTTTGGGGTTGTTTTTAAAGCTTTTTAGGAATTTTCTTTTTAAATTCTTCTTATTTCGATTGTTAAGAGAAAAATGCGCATATTTGGACTAATGAACTCATTTAAAATTTCTTCAGTTGGTGTTAGTTTTTTAAAGTTAATTAAAATGGGAAAATTATAGAGTTGCACATTTGTTTCAGGTCAGAAGATTTTGATGGAAAAAATTATTAACACAGCTTGCTCTAAGCAGGCTGCCTTGCAGTCATTGAAATTTTTAATCTGTGTGCATTCATCTTAACATGAATGTTTTCTAAAAGTTAAACAAATAAGGATTAATGGGTATATTTTAGAATTGAGTATATTAGTTACAATAAATATAAAAGCTGTTGTTGGGTCAAGGAATATACTCTTAAGTATTGAGATTAAAGGGAACACGGTCTTTCTTTCATCAAGAACTAAACCCTAACATTGATTCCTCATTGTGGAGGTATGTGAAATAAGCACAAAGAGACTAAAAACAGCCCTTTATGATCAAAACACTCAACAACCTAGAAATAGGGAGGACTTTCACAATGTGATAAAGGACATCTGTAAAAACCAATATTTAGTCTGAAACATGAAAAATGTTCTCCATAAGAACAAGACAAGGAAGGTTACTCTTGCCACTTCTATTTAACATTGCACTGGAGGTTCTATCCAGGACCATTTAGTCAGAAGAAGAAATAAAAAACCATCCACATTAGAAAGGAAGACATAAAGATATCTCTATTCACATAGAATCGTGTATGTAGAAAATCCTAATTAATTTGTATTTAAAAAAACTATTGGAGCTAATAAATGAGTTCAGCAAGGTTGCACGGTACAAAATCAATACAGAAAAATTAATTGTATTTCTTTAAGTAGCAATGAACATGCCAAAAATGCAATTAAGAAAACAATTCCACTTATAATAGCATCAAAAAGAACAAAATGTTTAGAAATAAACTTAAGAAAAGTACTGCAATGCTTGTACTCTTAGAACTACAAAACAAGACCTAAATATTTAGAACTACATCCCATGTTCATGGATCAGAAAGCATAATATTCTTAAAATGGCAGTATGCTCCAAACTGATCTTTAGATTCAACACAATCTCTATCAAAATCCAAGTTTAGCTTTTTTTTTTGGCAGAAACTGACAAGTTGATTCTAAAATTAATATGAAAATGAAAAGGACACAGAATAGCCAAAACAACCTTGAAAGGGAAAAACAAAGTTTGAAGTCTTGCACTTCCTTATTTCGAAACTTACTATAGGCCAGGTATAGTGACTCACCCTTGTAATCCCAGCACTTTGGGAGGCTGAGGCAGGAGGATCACTTGAGCCCAGGAGTTTAAGACCAGCCTGGGTAACACAGTGTTACCCCATCTCTACAAAAAAATGTTAAAAATAAAGTAGCTGAGCATGGTTGCTTATGCCTGTAGTCCCAGCTACTTGAGAGGCTGAGGCAGGAGGATCATTTCAGCTTGGGAGGTCAAGGCTGTAGTGAGCTGTAATCACACCACAGCACTCCAGCCCGGGCAACAGAGCAAGACCCTATCTCAAAAAAATAACTACAATAAAGTTTCAATAAAAAATATAGTGTGACATTGGCATAACAGTAAGCACATAGATCAATGCAGTAGAACTGAGAATTCAGAAATAAATTCTTACATTTATAGTCAATTGATTTTCAACAAGCATGCCAAGACAATTCAATGGGGAAAAGAATAGTCTTTTCAACAAATGGCCTGTGGACAACTGGATATCCACATGCAAAGAATGAAGTTGAAACCATACCTCACATCATATACAAAAATTAACTGGAAATGAATCATAGACCTAAATGTAAGAGCTAAAGCTAAAACTCTTAGGAAAAAGAAAGGTAGAAATCTTCATAACCTTGGTTAGGCAATGGTTTCTTAGATATGACAACAAAAGCACAGGCAGAAAGAGCAACAAAAAAGTATGTGAATTGAACTTCACATAAAACATTTCTGTTTTATCACAATTAAAAACATTTTTGCATTAAAGGACTCTATCAGGAAAGTCAAAAGAAAACCCATAGAATGGGTGAAAATATTTGCAAATCATATATCCAATAAAAATCTAGTATCCGGTTCTTAACAACTCACCAACAAAAAGACAACCAGTTAAAAAATAGGCAAAGGACTTGAATAGACATTTCTCCAAAGAAGATATACAAATGGCCAAAAACCACAAGAAAAAAAGCTCTAAGTCGTTAGTCATTAGGGAAATGTGAGTTAAAACCACTATGAGACACAACCACTTCACACCCATTAGGTTGGCTGAATTAAAAAGACAGACAATAACACATGTTGGTAAGGATGTGGAGAAATTGGAAAACTCATACATAGCAGGTGGGATTGTAAAATGCTGCAGCCACTTTGGAAAAGAGTTTGGCAGCTCCTCAAGATGTTAAACATAGAATTACCACACAACCCAGAAATTCCACTATGTATATGTTCAAGAGAATTGAAAACGTATGTACCCACAAAAACATGTACACACACGTTTATGGCAGCATTATTCATAATAGCCAAAAAAGTGGAATCAACACAAACATCCATCAAATGGTAAAAAAACAAAAACAAAAACCATGTAGTGTATGCATACAATGGGCTATTATATGACCATAAAAAGGATTGAAGTACTGATCGTGCTATAACATAAATGAACCTGGAAGCCTTATGCTAAGTGAAAGAAACCTGTCACAAAATGTCATTTTGTATGATTTTATTTGTATGAAATGTCCAGAACAGGCAAGTGCTTACAGACAGAAAAAGATTATTGGTTTCCAGGGACTAGGGTGAGGGGAAACATAGAATGACTGCTAACAGGTACAGGTTTCTTTTTGGAATGATAAAATTGTTCTGAAATTAGATTTGGTGATGATTGCACAACTACATGAATATACTAACAACTACTAAATTGTATATTTTTTAAAAAGATAGAGTCCACAAAGTCACAGCTAGATATATTATAATCCAATCAAAGATATTAAGGTTTTAACATTTAAAAAATTAATATATTGGTTGTGAAAGTCAGTGTGTTAAATGGAAGCCATCTGTGGTAGATTGGATTACATGAAGATTATCTAGTTCTTCATTTCCTTGGGTAATAGGAATATAAGGTCAGGCTATATAAAATTTCCATTTTTGATTAAGTAAAAATGGTCAAATATCAGCAATTCCCTGTGGTTTCACCTTATACTCCCATGCCTTTTGCCATGTAACTTTGCATTCTTCCTTATGCCATTGATGTTGGGCTTGACCGTGTGACTTGACTTGGTAAATGGAATGCTAGTAAATGTTGTGAGCAGAGACTTGAAACGTGCTTTTGTGTTTTGGCTTGTGCACCAATCCTTCACCACGAGGACATTCCCTGGGTGGTCACGAGTCCAAGGAGGATGAAAATACATTGGGAGCAGACATGGAGTTAGTCAACAGCCTGCAGCTAAGCCCAACAGACCTGCAGCCTTAAAAAAACCTCCCAGCCCATAAAAACTGCACTTCAGTCTACTTGCAGACTGGTGAATATGAAGACAGTTATTTCAGTTGTAAGCCCTTGAGATTTTGAAGTTGTTAGTAGATGGTAGGTTATAGCTAACTAATATGTCATCTATGCATTGAACTAGGGAAAGCAACTAAAACAAGAGTAGATGGTGTCTGTTCACCAACATTCAAAAGAAATGGACTTCAACAGAAGAATTTCCTGGACTCTGAAAGGAGGAGAGACAGATGGGCAGAGTGCAGAGGTAGTGGCAGATACCCCAAGCATTAAACAACAGCTTGAAGACTGGCCTTGGAGATTTGATTGAGTATCAAACTAAAGGGAAAACTGACAAATATCAATTTTTAACACTTCCCAATTTTGGCCAAGGTCTGTGTTGCAGCCTGAGCTTTAATCTACATTCTTATAAATAAAGGGGAAATCAAGGAAAGAAAGTTTGATTACAAGTAAGGGCATGGGGTTAGTTATGATTATAACATGCTGAGGAGCAAACACTTGGATTCTATATTGCTTTTTTTTTTTTAACTCTAAATTTGATGCTAAGTGTTTTTCACTTGTGCAAGTCCTGGAGTTGAAGAGAGAGTTTCAGAAATGAAACCACAATTAATTGAAGTTGTTGGAAAATGTATAATCAAGGACTCATGCATTTATTTATGTCAACAATTCCAAGGAAAATTGCTACTAAGTTTTACCAACTGTCATCCACTTGTCCTCTTTCATATCTTGGATTAAATTATGACAATAATATCCTCCAGGCTCCTGATCATAACACTAGCTGCTTTTTATTAAATGCTTACCATGTAACAAGGACTCTGCAAGACACTTTTTAGACAGTGTATCTAATTCTCACAATGACATTGAAAGATGAATGTTATTACCCCCATTTTAGAGGTGAGGAAACCGGAACCCAGAAAGACTGGGTAATTTCATCCTTAATGTCAGATAGTTAGTAACAGAGGGAGCTATAATTTGAACCCAGGTCTAACTATAACCCTATTTAATGTTGAGCAAACATCAGTTTAAGCTGGAGGTTTAGTTAGTGAAATAAAAATGTTCTGTCCAAGGAGGCTTAGCTACTGGCATAGAAAAAGAACCTTATTATAAAGTAGTTAGTCTTAGTTATCCTATCCACCTACCAATCTATCTAAATCTATACATAGACTCTTGAGAAAAGTGACAAGAAAGTGCCAGCTTGATCTAGATTTTACATATTTTCTTTTGTCTGAATATTTAATTCATTTTCAGTTCAGTTATTTCTCTTGTCCTTATCATGTGTTCATCGTAGACCCTTGGCTCGGTCCAGAATGGAATTGTTTTTGAAGAAGTATAGTCTAAATAAAAAAATCCAATCTTTGCCTATATCTCTGAAAAATATAGTTACGGAATATGAACACAGAATCCTTAAAAACTCTTAAAAATTCTGTATCTCCTGGGCCCTCTTCCCTCTCCTTCTCTCCTATCTCCCCTCCCTCCACACCAACTCCTTTCAGCCCATTAGATTTGCATCCTGCCACTCTCTAGACAGCCTCTCCTACCTCCACATTTCCATACAGCTCCCTGAGCACTTGCCAACCCTTAGCCTACTCAGCCCCATAGGGAATTTAGTACCTCTCTTCATTAACAGCTTTGTGCAAGAGCCTCCTCTGAGGCTTTGGTCTATTCTAACTCTCCTTTTTCCCTCTTCTCTTATTTCATTCCACCTCACAAAGTTTCAAAAGATGGAGCTGACCCAGAACTCTCTTCAGAAAGGTAGGGGTAGCTGAGTGAGCAACTCCAGAATACTCTATATCTGGCAGAGTTTAGGGAAGAAAACAAAAAAGGCTGACCCCTTCCTAATCCCCCATAATGATGCTATCTGCCCATCACATGCTGTGTTAGTTTCTTACTGCTGCTGCGATAAATAATTCCAATTTAGTAGTTTAAACAACACAAACATATTATCTTGTAGCTCTGTAGGTCAGAAGACCTGTATGGGTTTCACTGGGCTAAAACCCACAGTGTCAATATGCTGCTTTGCTTTCTGGAGGCTGTGGGGAAGAATCTACTTCCTTGCTTATTGGTGTTACACGCAAAACTCAGTTCATTGCAGTTGTAGGACTGAAGTCCTGGTTTATTTGTGGGCTCCCAGCCAAGGGCCATTCTGGAGACTGCCACATTTCTGGGCTCATGGCCCCTTTCTTCCATCTTTAAAGCCAGCAACTGGCAGGTGGAGTCCCTCTCAAGCTTTAAATTTTTCCTCTTTACGCCATTTGGAAAGGCTCACCCCAATAATCTCCTCATCTCCAGATCCATACTCTTCATCACATCTGCAAAGTCTCCTTTGTCATGTAAAGTAACATATCTGCAGGTCCTGGGATTACTCCATACATATCTTGAGGGGGGCATTATTCTGCCTAACACACGTGGTAAATTTCATTGTTGTTTCATAAATGGGAAGGCGGGTGTCGGGGGAGATGACGGCATCATATTGAACTGGAGGTCCTTCCATAATACAGGCTAAACCAAGGGTCAAGTTAAACCTAAAATTATACTCCTCTTGACCTAGTCTATATACCCAGCCCATAGATGATTCCTGTAGAAAGATCAAATATGTAGGAAGGTCATATGATAACCAAGCTTTTTGACCTGCCCACCAAATGTTTTTATTAAGCTGCATATATTTAGAATGTTTTCAATTAAGTCGTACTAGAAAAGATACAAGTCAGAAAATGTACGTTCTTAGAAAAAACAACTCAATAATAAGTATCTGGGATCAAAAAAGAAAGCTAGGTTTATGTTTTTATTGGGCCATCTTTCTGTAAAATTTGGTGGTTTTTTGTTTTGTGTTTTTTATTTATCTATTTATTTATTTTTCTGCAAGCTGTCTTCACAATGCTTCTCCAAGAAAATCACATTTCCTACAACAACCTCTCTAAATGCCCCGAATTGGCTAGATTGAGATAATTCAAGAGTCCTCTGTCACCATCACACCAGAATATCACATTTTGCTTTATCTTGTCTGCTAAAGATGGGATATTTTAAAATATTCCACTAAATGGAAGGCTTGTCTAGAAAAGATGGGGGTAGAAAACATTCCTGTTTATGTTATTACTTTTCAGAATAGCTATTGCTGATGCATTATGCTCTCCAGGAATATTAGAAGCCCAGATTATATCAGGTAATTGCTACACGCAGAAACCAAGCAGGATACACAAACCTGGAGGCTGCCAGCAGCAACTATGATGAAATTATCAACGATAAACAGGTCAACAGGAAAAACATAAAGCAAACTGGAGCACCAAAGCCAAGCAAGATATCACCACAGAATCGAAAGATACTAAGAAGGAAAGCGCATGGGAATAGGAGGTGTGAGGATGAGGCAAGAGTCTTTATGTATTGTGGGACAGTCTGGAGTCTCTCTAAGACCTTTATCAAAATCAGTAATGTCTCATAAGGCTTGGCAATAGATGGAATGAAATGCTACAGTGCGTGTCATGTTGTAGGGATTCACACTTTAGTATGTTTTGTGCTGTGTTCTTTGTTTTGCATTTTTATCCCACCTGCCAGGGCTTTCTATTTATGCTTTTTCTTTTTCTTCAGCAGAGAGCAGGAAAGCCATGATGAGTAGTTGATAAAAATATGGGGCTAAATTTACATAGTCATTCAGTGACTGTCATGTACCGTGACGCTTGTGGAGTACAATTAAGAGAGTCTCTAATTTGAATAAAAATCTGTTCTTTCAGTTTCATGTCATATACGATATCACTACAAGCTCATCTACATAGCCTATTATAATGCACACTTTTATACGACTATAGCCTTCACCTAATCAGTCTCTACAAGCTAATCAGCTCAAATACTGTCACAAGTGGTATAATGCATGCAATTATCCTTAATTCAACTTCTAAACATGGAGGTGAAAGATCAGATTTAACCAAACAGGCTTATCAGGAATTCATGAATTGATAATCGTGATTAATGGAAAATCACAGAGCAAAACTTGTTTTAATTTACCTGTTCATGTAATTTGTGTTACAGAGAAATGTGAACTTTCATCCACAGCGAACAAAGAATGGCTGGACTTTCAGACGCATTTTAGCCCCAGGTTAAGAAATGTGCATTCATTCACTATTTCAAGGATAATCTTTAATGACAGAAATCAGTGCAGCTAAGTAAGGATTATAGCTTTGAAACTATCCCGGCCCTGACTCACTGAAAAAGAAATGATTACTCAGAAATGTCATCTCCAGTTATCACTAATAAGTTGGAAGGGGGATTTACGTTGAACAGAATAAATTGAACCGCTTGTCTCTGGAGTTCCTTGGATTTCTACAGTGTTGTACTATTCTTGAAAAGGGGTCTTTGAAAATAGCTGCATTAGGGTTTGTGTTCTCCTAAGTCTTAACCACTTACTTGTAAGAGACTCAGAACATCAGAACATTGACCTATAATATATTCATTTATTGAAGTAATATTTACTTAGCAAATGTGATATGGAAGAACCTATGCTAGGTACTGGGGGTAGATATCAGGAGTAAAAGATGGCTTATCCTCGGGAAACTCGAAGACCACTGAGGAAGATAATACAAAGAAACTGAAATAATCAATTTTGTTACTGTTTTGCTACAATGAGTTAACCAGGGAGGAGTAAAATGTATACTAGCAGGATGCCAGGATCATGTCTCTGAAAGGTTTGGATTTCCCTTCCTTTGTTCCTGGCCACCCAGATTATGCCAGCACTGGAGGAACCAGGGCTAGTGTCCTGGGTTAAATTGGGCGTCTGGCTCAAGTCCAGGCAGCAGCTTCCCGCACACTGAAAGAGGATGGTGGTTTGGAGGTTCTCAGAAGAGGCAGAGATGCGCACTACTTATATGCAGGACCCAGGATGGGCTGATGGTCTGGATGGTGGGATGGCTGTGGGACGCTTATGGAAGCTGGACATTTAAGTGCTGTAGCTAGGGTCTCTCTCGCTGTCTGTAGTCCATGGAGGAGACACCTGTGAAGCACATCTCTGAGCTCACTCCTGCCCTACAGTAGGCAATGCACATAGACAGCAGAGAATCCACACTGGGCAGCGTGATGATATCAATATTGACCCCATTGTCTGGGAGCCAGCACAGAAATGCTATGCAATTCTGTGCATGTTTGGGAGCTCCATAAATGTTTCTTAGATTGAATTTACTGCCTGATGAATTGATGGTTGAGGAGCAAATCTGTACCAGGTGTTGCAAATTAGATGCCTACAGGTACAGCAAGCACTACAAAGAAATCTAGTGATGAAGGGTGTCTGGTGTGATGAGGTAAACTGGAAACTACCTGTCTTTTACTCAACTCCAACTGCTTATGGAATGCTGGTAAGTGTAGTGAGATCTTTGATGTTTTTCTTATTCGTTCAAGAGAAGCTGGATATTTATGTAAAAAACTTCCTGAATTTTTAAAAACATTCCTTTCTTTCTTTTTTTTTTTTTTGACACAGATTCTCACTCTGTTGCCCAGGCTGGAGTGCAGTGGTGCGATCTCGGCTCACTGCAACCTCCGCCTCCCAGCTTCAAGCTATTTTCCTGTCTCAGCCTCCCAGGTAGTTGGGATTACAGGCGTGCACCACCACGTGTGGCTAATTTTTGTATTTTTAGCAGAGATGAAGTTTCACCATGTTGGCCATGCTGGTCTCTAACTCCTGACCTCAGGTAATCCGCCAGCCTCAGCCTCCCAAAATGCTGGGATTACATGCATGAGCCACCTTGTCCGGCCTCACCCAGCACCATTTAGTGAAAAGACTATCTTTTTCCCATTGTACGTTCTGGGTGTCCTTACTGAAGATGAGTTGGCTATGAATGGTTGGGTTTATATCTGGTTCTATATTCAGTTCCATTGGTCTGTGTGTCTGTCTGTTTTATGCCAGAACAATGCTGATGTGGTTACTATAACTTTGTAGTAAATTTTGAAGCCAGGTAGTGTGATGTCTTCAGCTTTGTTCTTTTTGCTTAAGATTGCTTTAGCTATTCAGGATCTTTTGTGGTTCTATTTAAAGTTTAGAATTTTTGTCCTACTTCTGTGAAAAGTGAAAACCTCCTGCATTTTCAATGTTGGCAACTAATTCAAAATTTAAAATATTATGCAGGTGAAACAAAATTCACCTGCTGTATTTGTTCCATAGACAAGTCATTTGCAGTCTCTGGACTATAAGAAATAAAAAGATAAAATAAAAAATATGGGAAGTCATAGGAAATGGGTAGAGAAGTTGAATTTTGAGATGGGATAGAGGCATGGATGGGACTCCTGATAAGATCTGAGATATCAGAGACAATTGAAAAGATGAATTCCCACAATTCTTACATTTGTTTATCCATTTCTTCTTCAACCAATATGCACTGAGTACCTCCTATATGTCAGGCATTATGCTAAAGGTGGTGCAGATGTGGGTAGCAGAGGAGGGGAATGGTCCCTGTACTCAAAAAAACGTTTAGTCTAGTGGTTAGACACCTGAAAGATTAAAAAATATGCCAGAAAAAAATTCACAGGCTAAGAGACAGTGTTCAAAGCAGGAGGAACAGCACCTGGGAAGGCCACATATGAGCATGGCAAGCTGTGTCTGCAAAGCCCAAGGAAGTTCTTATGCCTACAGGACAGAGCTCAAGGGGAAGTGGTGAGAGGAGGCTAGAGACACTGGCAGGGGCCAGAGCCTGGAAAACCCCAAGCAAAGCCCTTTTTGTACTAACCCTAGAGGCAATGGAAAATTCGTCAAGGATTTTAAGCAAGAGACTCAAGGAGGTTGTAATATTTAAAGATGTTCCAAGGTTAGCATATAGAACATAAAATGGGAGACCAAGTGTGAAGCAGTGGCTGTAATTCAGGTGAGAAATAAAGGCCAGGTAGAACAGAAAGAAGTGAAACAAGGGAATGGATTTAAGAGACATTTTGGAGATGGAAGAAAGATCAAAAGTAATTGATATGAAGTAGAGAACAAAGGAGATGGAGGATTTAAAGATAACATCCCCAGGGTTCTGGTTTGGGCACTGGGTGAATGATGGTTCCATTCCCTGAGAAAGTCAACTCTGGTACTCTGTGTGTGTGTGTGTGTGTGTGTGTGTGTGTGTGTGTGCGCGCGCACGCGCGCGTGCATGTGTGTGTGTGTGTGTAGTGGTTTAGGGGAAATGCTCATTTGTTTTGCCTTGATATGCTAAATTTATGGTGCCAGAAAGACATCCAAGTGGAGACGTGTAACAGGCAATTGCTATATGGGCAATGAACTTAGGAGGAGGGTTGCATTAGAGATTTAGCTTTTGGTGCCATCAGCATATAGTTGAAAGTAGGGGACATTGTCTATAGAGTTTAGAGGAAGAATATCAGACTGCCAAGAAAAGATTTCTTAGGACTACTAATATTTAAGGAATGAGTAGAAAAGGAAAGATTATAATGATGTGTGAGAAGAAGCAGTCAAAGATATAAAAGAAAAATCAGGTAACTGTGTAGCTAAAAGAAAAGAGAAAAACAGTTTTGAAAAAATAGAGCAAAGCAACAACTGAAAAATGTCCTTAAGATTTCACAACAAGAATTTGGGCAAGATAATTTTCAGTAGCCTGGAGGTTCAAGGATATCGCATATTCTTATCCTTAGTGTAGAAATGGTAACAGCAAATGTATACAATTCTTTAAAAAGTTTGATTGTGAGATGCCAAATAGCCAAAATAACCTTGAGCAAAAAGAACGAAGCTGGAGGCATTACATTCCTTGATTTCAAAATATCCTATAAAGGGATTATAATCAAAACAGCATGAAACTGTAAGAACAGACACATTGATCAGGATAGAAAGCCCAGAAATAAACCCAAAAATTTACAGTCGATTTTTTTTTCTTTTGGCTTTTTTTTTTTTTTGACAGTTTCACTCTTGTCACCCAGGCTGGAGTACAGTGGCATGATTTCGGCTCAGTGCAACCTCCACCTCCCGGGTTCAAGCAATTCTGCCTCAGCCTCCCAATTAGCTGGGATTATAGGCATGCACCACCATGCCTGGCTAATTTTGTATTTTTAGTAGAGACTGGTTTTCACCATGTTGGCCAGGCTGGTCTCGAACTCCTGAACTCAGGTGATCCGCTAGCCTTGGCCTCCCAAAGTGCTGAGATTGCAGGTGTGAGCCAGCACGCCCAGCCTGATTTTTGACAAAAGTGCCAAAAAAACACAATGGCACAAGGAAAATATCTTCAATAAATGTTGTTGAAAAACTAGATATCCACATACAGAAGAATATTAGACCTTTATCTTGATATTAGAACCTTACACCATATACAAAAGTCAGCTCAATATGGATTAAAGACTTAAATCTAAGACCTGAAACTTTAAAACTTCCAGAAGAAAACCCAGGGGGAAAGCTCCACTACATTGGTCTGGGCAGTGATTTTTTGGATAGGATTCCAAATGTACAGGGAACAAAAGTAAAAGTAGACACATTGATGGCGTCAAGCTAACAAGTTCCCGCACAGCAAAGAGAACAATTAAAAGAGTGAAGAGACAACCCACAGAATGAGGGAAAATATTTACAAACCATACATCTAAGAAGAAGTTAATACCCAAAATATATAAGGAAGCCAAACAACTCAACAGCAAGAAAATAAATAAGCCAGCTGAAAATTGGCTAAAGGACATGACTGACCAATTTTCAAAAGAAGACATACAAATGGTAATAGGTATATGAAAAATTCTCAGCACCACTAATCATTAGGGAAATGCAAGTTAAAACCACAATGAGACATCACAGCTTTTCGAATGGCTTTTACCAAAAAGCTCGAGATAAGTATTGAAAAGGAAGTACAAAAAGGGAACCCTTATATACTGTTGGTGGGAATGTAAATTGGTACAGCCACTTTGGTAAGCAGTATGGAGGTTCCTCAGAAAACTAAAAGCAGAACTACTATGCAATGCAGTAATCCCACTTTTGGATATATACCCAAAGGAACTGAAATCAATGTGTCAAAGGACTCTCTGCACTCCTGTGAACATTGCAGCATTGTTCACAATAGCCAAGATATGAAACCAACCTAAAGGTCTGTAAGTAGATGAATGGATAAAGAAAATATGGTACAGGATTAAGATGGCAGATAGGAGGCAGGACTAGCTTGCAGCTCCCTCTTGGACAGACAGAGCAGCATGTGGAGACTCATATTGTGAACTTTTGCTCCATGAACTACCACAGCAACATACCTGGAAAGCCAAGAGAATCCACAGACCCTTTGAAGGAATTGGATCACTTCTGCAGGCTCCCCAGATGCCAAAAAGCTGTGAGTCTGCTTGATTTCTCAGCAGGGAGGCTCATGGTCTGGGGCAAGTTCTCAGGCCTGGTCACTGGCTGCCTGGACTTGATGCAGTTGGAGGAGCACAGTGGGAGTGAGACCAGCCCTTAGGACTACAGGCTGTGTGGCAGCAGGGTGAGGCCGGTGACTGCCAGCTTTACCCCACTTCCCTGGCAACCTGTGTGACTCAGCAGAGGCAGCCATAATCCCCCTGGGAACAAAACTCCATTGGCCTGGGAGCCACGCCCCCAGCCCCTACAGCAGCTGCAGCATGCCCCACCCAAGGAGAGTCTGAGCTCAGACACATGTATCCCTGCTCCAGCCTGGTGGTCTTTCTCTACCCACCCTGGTTGTTGAAGACAAAGGACATAATCTCTTGGGAGCTCTATGGCCCTGCCCACCGCCTGAGAAACCTGAATATGTAACCAGGCCACCCTAGGACAACTTTGCTTCCTGCCTGTAGTACCACAGTTGATGCACTCTTGAAAGCGCCACCTCCTGGCTGGAGGCCAACCAACACAAAACCAGTGCACTGGTTTGCACAAAACCAAAGACTCTCACAGAGTCCACTTCACTTCCCTGCTTCCTCCACTGGAGCAGGTGCTGGTATCCACAGCTGAAAGACCTGAAGATGGATCACACCACAGGACTCTTTGCAGACACTCACCAGTACCAGCCAGGAGCCCGGTAGCTGTGCTGGGGCCAGACCCGGAAGAGCAAAACCAATCACAGCAGTTCGGCTCTCAGGAAGCCCCATCCCTAGGAGAAGAGGGAGAACACCACATCAAGGGAGTACCTTGTGGAAAAAAAGAATCTGAACAGCAGCCCTTGGGTCCCAGATCTTCCCTCTGACATAGTCTACCTAAATAAGAAGGAATTGGAGAAACAATTCTGGTAATATGACAAAACAAGGTTCTTTAACACCTACAAAAGATCACACCAGCTCACCAGCAATGGACCTAAACCAGCAATGGACCTAAACCAAGTCAAAATCTCTGAATTGGCAGAAAAATAATTCAGAAGATCAATTATTAAGCTAATCAAGGAGGCACCAGAGAAAGATGAAGTACAACTTGAAATAAAAAACATGATACAGGATATGAAATGAAAAACCTTCAGTGAAGTAGATAGCATAAATAAAAAAACTTTGCAACTTCTGGAAATCAAGGACACACTTAGAGAAATGCAAAATGCACTGGAAAATCTCAGTGATAGAATCCAACAAGCAGAAGAAAGAACTTTCAAGCTTGAAGACAAGGCTTTTGAATTAACTCAATCCATCAAGGACAAAGAAAAAAGAATTAAAAAAAAATAAACAGGCCAGGTGCAGTCGCTCACACCTGTAATCCTGACACTTTGGGAGGCCAAAGTGGATGGGTCACCTGAGGTCAGGAGTTCAAGATGAGCCTGGCTAACATGGTGAAACCCTATCTCTACTAAAAATACAAAAATTAGCTGGGCGCAGTGGTAGGCACCTGTAATCCCAGCTACTTGGGAGGCTGAGGCAAGAGAATTGCTTGAACCCGAGAGGTGGAGGTTTCAGTGAGCCAAAATCGTGCCATTGCACTCCAGCCTGGGTGGCAAGAGCAAAACCCCATCTCAAAAACAAAAGCAAAAACAAAAACAAATGAACAAAGCCTCCAAGAAGTTAAGTTTGGGACTATGTTAAGTGTTCAAACCTAAGAATAATTGGTGTTCCCAAGGAAGAAGAGAAATCTAAAATCTGGAAAACATATTGAGGGAATAATAACAGAAACCTTCCACAGCCTTGCTGGGATCTAGAAATCAGAATACAAGAAGCTCAAAGAAATTCATCACAAAAAGATCATTGCCTAGGCACATAGTCCTCAGGTTATCTAAAGTCAAGATAAAGGAAAGAATCTTAAGAGCTGTGAGGCAAAAGCATCATGTAACCTATAAATGAAAACCTATCAGATTAACAACAGATTTCTCAGCAGAAACCCTACAAGCTAGGAGGGTTTGAGGTTCTAGTTTTAACCTCCTTAAACAAAACAATTATCAGCCAAGAATTTTGTATCCAGTGAAACTAAGCCTCAAAAATGAAGGAAAGATACAGTTTTTTCCAGACAAACAAATTCTGAGACAATTCACCACCACCAAACTGGCACTACAAGAACTGCTAAAAGGAGCTCTAAATCTTGAAACAAATCCTCAAAATACATCAAAATGGAACCTCCTTAAAGCATAAATCTCACAGGACCTATATAACACAATGAAAAAAATAAAAACAAGGTATTCAGGAAATAAATGGCATGATGAGTAGAATAGTACCTCACATCTCAATATTAATGTTGGATGTAAATGGCCTAAATGCTCCACTTAAAAGATACAGAATGGCAGAATGGATAAATATTCACCAACCAAGTTTCTGCTGTCTTCAGGAGAGTCACCTAACACATAAGGACTCACATAAACTTAAAGTAAAGGGGTGGAAAAGGATATTGTATCACACGAGTCCATGTGAAGAGACCACCAAACAGGCTTTGTGTGAGCAACAAGGCTGTTTATTTCACCTGGGTGCAGACAGGCTGTGTCCAAAAATAGAGTCAGTGAAAGGAGATAGGGATGGGGCCGTTTTATAGGATTTGGTTAGGTAGTGGAAAATTACAGTCAAAGGGGGGAGTTCTCCGGCAGGCAGGGGCAGCGGTCACAAAGTGCTCAGTGGGGGAGCTTCTGAGCCAGGAGAAGGAATTTCACAAGGTAATGTCATCAGTTAAGGCAGGAACCAGCCATTTTCGCTTCTTTTGTGATTCTTCAGTTACTTCAGGCCATCTGGATATATACCTGCAGGTCATGGGAGATATGATGGCTTAGCTTGGGCTCAGAGGCCTGACATTCCTGCCTTCTTATATTACTAAGAAAAATAAAACAAAATAGTGTTGAAGTGTTGGGGTGGCGAAAATTTTTGGGGAGTGGTATGGAGAGATAGTGGGCGATGTTTCTCAGGGCTGCTTCAAGCGGGATTAGGGCAGTGTGGGAACCTAGAGTGGGAGAGATTAAGCTGAAGGAAGATTTTGTGGTAAGGGGCAATATTGTGGGGTTGTTAAAAGGAGCATTTGTCATATAGAATGATTGGTGATTGCCTGGATGCGGTGTTGTATGAATTGAGAAACTAAAATGAAGACACAAGGTCTGAATAAGAGAAGGAGAAAAACAGGTATTAAAGGACTAAGAATTGGGAGGACTCAGGACATCCAATTAGAGAGTGCCCAAGGGGGTTCAGAGTAATTACTTGCTTGGTTGGTGAGCTTTTGGGCTCATCCTTGACATATTCCATGCAAATGGACATGAAAAGTGAGCAGGAATAGCTGTTCTTATATCAGACAAAACAAACATTAAAGCAACAGCAGTTAAAAAAAGATGAAGAGGAATATTATATAGCAATAAAAGGACTAGTCCAACAGGAAAATATCACTATCCTAAATATATATGCACCTAATATTGGAGATCCCAAATTTATAGAACAATTATTACTAGACCAAAAAATGAAATACATGGCAGCACAGTAATAGTGGATGACTTGAATACCCCACTGACAGCACTAGACAGGTCATTGAGAGAGCAAGTCAACAAAGAAACAACGGACCTAAACTGTACCCTCCAACAAATGGACTTAACAGATATTTACAGAACATTCTACACAACAACTGCAGAATATATACTCTATTCATCAACACATGCAGCCTTCTCCAAGACAGACCATATAATAGGGCACAAAACAAGTCTCAGTAAATTTAAGGAAGTTGAAATTATATCAAGTACTCTCTCAGACCACAGTGGAATAAAATTAGAAATTAACTCAAAAAGGAACCCTCGAAACCATGCACATACGTGCAAATTAAATAACCTGCTCCAGAATGATCATTGCGTCAACAATAAAATCAAGATGGAAATTTAAAAGTTTGAACTTTGAACTCAATGATGATAGTGACACAACCTATCAAAACCTCTGGAATACAGCAAAAGTGGTGCTAAGAGGAAAAATTATAGCATTAAATGCCTACACCAAAAAGTCTGAAAGAGCACAAACAGACAATCTAAGGTCACACTGAGGCAGGAGAGTAAGGCCTGGAGACAGGGAACATAAGGTTGATCCATGCTGACTTCCTAGAACTAAATCAAATGGAAGCACTTCAGCAATGACAGGAATGTGAATGGCTTTGTAACTTCACTTCATTCTCTCCATTTACACCATTTACACTTTGTAACTTTACATTCACCCTCTCCATTTACATAGACCACACACACCAAGTAACATCTTCTCCATTTACACTTTGTAACTTCACATTCATCCTCTCCATTTACATGGATCACACACACTAAGTAACATCCTCTCCATTTACATAGGGCACATTCCAAGTAAATGACTTTGTAACTTCACTTCATTCTCTTTATTTACATAGAGCATACACCAAGTAACCAATGGGAAACCTCTAGAGTACTGAAACCCTGGAAAATTCTGTAACCGGGGCTTTTGAGCCCCTATGCTCGGGCCGGCTCCCATATTGTGGAGTGTATTTTCATTTTCAACAAATTTCTGCTTTTGCTTTCCTCACTTTGTTTGTGCATTTTGTCCAGTTCTTTGTTCAAGATGCCGAGAACCTGGACACCTTCCACTGGTAACAACACCTCACAGAACTGGAGACACAAGAACAATCCAAAACCAAACCAACCAGAAAAAAAGAACAAAGATCAGGGCAGAACTACATGAAATTGAAAAAAAAATTTTTAAAGTGAATTAGCCAGACTAATAAAGAAGAAAAGAGAGATGAATCAAATAGACACAATAAAAAATGATAAAGGGGATATCAGCACTGATCCCACAGAAATACAAACTACCATCAGAGAATACTATAAACACCTCTATGCAAATAAACTAGAAAATTTAGAAGAAATGGATAAATTCCAGGACATATACACCCTCTCAAGACTAAACCAGGAAGAAGTCAAATTCCTGAATAGACTAATAACAAGTTCTGAAATTGAGGCAGTAATTAATAGCTTACCAACCAAAAAAAAAAAAAGCCCAGAACCAGATGGATTCACAGCCAAATTCTACCAGAGGTACAAAGAGGAGCTGGTACCATTCCTTCTGAAATTATTCCAAACAATAGAAAAAGAAGGAATCCTCCCTAACTCATTTTATAAGGCCAGCATCATCCTGATAACAAAACCTGGCAGAGACACAAGGAAAAAGAAAATTTCAGGCCAATATCACTGATGAACATCAACACAAAAATCCTCAAATAATTACTGGCAAACCAAATCCAGCAGCATATCAAAAAGCTTTTCCACCACAATCAAGTTGGCTTCATCCCTGGGCTTCAAGACTGGTTCAACATACACAAATCAATAAACATAATCCATCATATAAACAGAACCAATGACAAAACCACATGATTATCTCAGTAGATGCAGAAAAGACCTTTAATAAAATTTGACAACCTTTTATGCTAAAAACTCTCAATAAACTGGGCATTGATGGAACGTATCTCAAAATAATAAGAGCTATTTATGACAAACCCACAGCCAATATCATACTGAATGGACAAAAGCTGGAAGCATTCCCTTTGAAAACCAGCACAGACAAGGATGCCCTCTCTCACCACTCCTATTCAACATAGTATTGGAAGTTCTGGCCAGGGCAATCAGGCAAGAGAAAGAAATAAAAGGTATTCAAATAGGGAGAGAGGAAGTCAAATTGTCTCTGTTTGCTGATGACGTGATTGTATATTTAGAAATATATATATCTCATCCCCAAATCTCCTTAAGCTGATAAGCAACTTCAGCAAAGTCTCAGGATACAAAATCAATGTGCAAAAATCACAAGCATTCCTATACACCAATAATTGACAAACAGAGAGCCAAATTATGAGTGAACTCCCATTCATAATTGCTACAAAGAGAATAAAATACCTAGGAATACAACGTACAAGGAATGTGAAGGACCTCTTCAAGGAGAACTACAAACTACTGCTCAAGGAAATAAGAGAGGACACAAACAAATGGAAAAACATTCCATGCTCATGGATAGGAAGAATCAATATTGTGAAAATGGCCATACTGCCTAAAGTAATTTATAGATTCAATGCTATCCCCATTAAGATACCATTGACTTTGTTCACAGAATTAGAAAAAACGACTTTAAATTTCATGTGGAACCAAGAAAGAGCCTGTATAGCCAAGACAATCTTAAGCAAAAAGAACAAAGCTGGAGGCATCATGCTACTTGACTTCAAACTATACTACAAGGCTACAATAACCAAAACAGCATGGTACTGGTACCAAAACAGATATATAGACCAATGGAACAGAACAGAGTCCTCAGAAATAATGTCACACATCTACAACCATCTGATCTTTGACAAACCTGACAAAAACAAGCAATAGGAAAAGGATTCCCTATTTAATAAATGGTGTTGGGAAAACTGGCTGGCCATATGCAGAAAACTGAAATTGCACCCCTTCCTTACACCTTATACAAAAATTAACTCAAGATGGATTAAAGACTTAAATGTAAGGCCTAAAACCATAAAAACCCTAGAAGAAAACCTAGGCAATACCATTTAGGACATAGACATGGGCAAAGATTTCATGACTAAAACAACAAATGCAATGGCAACAAAAGCCAAAATTGACAAATGGGATCTAATTAAACTAAGGAGCTTCCACACAGCAAACGAAACTATCCTCAGAGTGGACAGGCAACCTACAGAATGGGAGAACATTTTTGCCATCTATCTATCTAACAAAGGACTAAATCCAGAATCTACAAGGAACTTAAACAAATTTACAAGAAAAAAACAACCCCATCAAAAAGCGGGCAAAGGATATGAACAGATACTTCTCAAAAGAAGACATTTATGCAGCCAACAAACATATGAAAAAAATCTCATCATCAGTGGTCATTAGAGAAAAGCAAATCAAAACCACAGTGAAATACGAGATCATGCCATTTAGAATGGTGATCATTAAAAAGTAGGGAAACAACAGATGCTGGAGAGGATGTGGAGAAACAGGAACACTTTTACAGTGTTGGTGGGAGTATAGATTAGTTCAACCATTGTGGAAAACTATGGCGATTCCTCAAGGATCTGCAACTAGAAATACCAGTTGACCCAGCAATCCCATTACTGTGTATATACCCAAAGGATTATAAATCATCCTACTATAAAGACTCATGCACACGTATGTTTATTGTGACACTAGTCACAATAGCACACAATAGCAAAGACTTGGAACCAACCCAAATGCCCATCAATGATAGACTGGATAAAGAAAAGGTGGCACATATACACCATGGAATACTATGCAGCAATAAAAAAGGATGAGTTCATGTCCTTTGCAGGGACATGAATGAAGCTGGAAACCATCATTCTCAGCGAACTAACACAGGAACAGAAAACCAAACCCTGCATGTCCTTATTTGTAATGGGAGTTGAACAATGAGAACACATGGACACAGGGAGGGGAACATCACACACTACGGCCTGTTGGGTGGTGGGGGTCTAGGGGAGGGATAGCATTAGGAGAAATACCTAATGTAGATGATGGGTTGATGGGTGCAGCAAACCACCATGGCACGTGTATACCTATGTAACAAACCTGCATGTTCTGCATATGTATCCCAGAACTTAAAGTATAACAAAAAAAGCCACCAGACATTATAACATAGAGCCAAATTTTAATAAATGATAAAAATCTATTGAAAGTGCCTGATTGATATACAATTGGAAAGTCAAAAAAAGTTTAATAAATGATAAAAATCTATTGAAAGTGCCTGATTGATATACAATTGGAAAGTCAAAAAAATTTTTAATAAATGATAAAAATCTATTGAAAGTGCCTGATTGATATACAATTGGAAAGTCAAAAAAAATGAAAATGTGATTATATATATGTATATGCACAATGGAATACCACTCAGCCATGAAAAAGAAATGAAATATTAATAATGACATTCACAGCAACCTGGATGAAATTGGACTATTATTCTAAGTGATGTAACTGAGAAATGGAAAACCAAACATTGTATGTTCTCACTCATATGTGGGAGCTAAGTTATGAGGATGCAAAGGCATAAGAATGATGCATTGGACTTTGGACACTCAGGGGAAAGGGTCAGAAAGGGGTAAAGGATAAAAGACTTCAAATTGGGTTCCGTGTATACTGCTCAGGTGATGGGTGCACCAAAATCTCAGAAATCACCACTAAAGAACTTACTCATGTAACCAAATATGACCTGTTCCCCCAAAAACCTATGGAAATTAAAAATTAATAATTATAATTTTTTAAAAAAGACTACACATTGGGTACTGTGTACACTGCTTGGGTGATGGGCACACCAAAATCTCAGAAATCACCACTAAATAACTTACTCAAGTAACCAAATACCACCTGTTCCACAAAAACCTATGGAAATAAAAAAAAAAGTAATATAATATATATTTTTTGAGATGGAGTTTCACCCTGTCACCCAGGCTGGAGTGCAATGGCGTGACCTCGGCTCACTGCAACCTCTGCCTCCCGGGTTCAAGCAATTCTCCTGCCTCAGCCTCCCAAGTAGCTGGGATTACAGGCATGCACCACCACACCAGGTTAATTTTTTGTATCTTTAGTAGAGACAGGGTTTCGCCATGTTGACCAGGCTGGTCTTGAACTCCTGAACTCCTGATCAGCCCACCTCAGCCTCCCAAAATAATTTTTTCTAAAAGACTACACATTGGGTACTATGTACACTGCTCAAGCAATGAGCACACCAAAATCTCAGAAATCACCACTAAAGAACTTATTCATGTAACAAAACACCACCCGTAACCCCCAAACCTAGTGAAATAAAAAGTAAATTTTAAAAAATGTGGTAAGTATACACAATGGAATACTATTTAGCCTTTAAAAAGGAGGAGATCCTGTCAATTGTGACAACATGGATGAATCTGGAAGAAATTATGCTAAATGAAATAAGCCAGGTCCAGAAAAATAACACATGATCTCACTTACATTTGGAATCTAATAAGGGTGAACTCATAGAAGCAGAGAGTAGAACAGCAGTTACCAGAGCCTGGAGTGGGGCATGGAGAGGGAGGGAATGAATTGTGGATCAAAGGATACAAAGTTTCACAAAGACAGGAGAAAAAGGTTTTGAGATCTACTGCACAACTATTATCAATAATAATGTAGTTTATATTTCAAAGTAACTAAGAGATTAAGAGAGTAAATTTCAAATGTCTCACCATAAGAAATAGTAGGGAAGCAAGGTGATGGATATGTTAATTCGCTAGATTCAATCATGTCACCTTGTATACATATATCAAAACATCATGTTGTATGCTATACATGTCTACAATTATGACTTGTCAAACAAAAATAATATTAATAATAAATTTTTTTAATTGCATTAAAGAATACAAAAGTAGACTTGAAAAAAAGTTTGGTTATGAATAGAAAGGGGGAGATTGCTTGGTCGTTGGCTGCAAGGGGCCCTGGTATTAAGGAAAGGCGTGTGTGTGTGTGTGTATGTGTGTGTGTGTATGTGTGTGTATGTGTGTGTGCACGTGTGTGTATGTGTGCATGCATGTATGTGTGTGCATGTGTGTCCGTGTGCAAGCCAGTGTGTGTGTGCATGTCTGTGTGCGTGTGCCTATGTGTGTGCATGTCTGTGTGCTTGTGCGTATGTGTGTGTCTGTGTGCACGCGTGTGTCTGTATCTGTGTGTGTGCGCACGTGTGTCTGTGTGTGCACGTATGTGTATGTGCGCGTGTGTGTGCATGTGTGTATATGTGTGTATGTGTATATGTGTCTGTGTATGTGTATGTGTGTATATGTGTGTGTGTGCGTGTATGCGTGTGTCTGTGTGCATGCCCGTATGTGTGTATGTGCACGTCTGTGTGCGTGTGTGTATGTGTGTGCATGTCTGCATGCTTGCGCGTATGTGTGTCTGCGTGCACCCGTGTGTATCTGTGTGTGTGCACGTGTGTCTGTGTGTGCACGTGTGTGTGCACGTGTGTGTATGTGTGTCTGTGTATGTGTATGTGTGTATATGTGTGTATGTGTGTGCGTGTGTGTGCGTGTGTGTGTTTGTGTGTGTATGTAGTGAGACTCCAGCTTATCTAGATGGAGATGGGAAAAGAAACCACTTGAGAAGGACATACTGAAAATACAAGAAAGAAGGAGAATAACCGATGGAGGGATCCCCGCAGCAGTGGGAGAGAAGGGAATCCTTCCCAGCATTCTAAAGGGAGAACAGGCGTTTGTGGATTTGGAAGCAGCATAATTATAATTCCATTCTCCCATCTCTTTTCTTATGAGGTGGGAAGCAAGATTATCCACTGAGAATAAGGGAAGAAGATGGGAAGCTAAAGACTGGAAGGGACCAGGCAAGGCTGGAAATACTAGTTCTTCATTGCCAATTTCAATCTCCATCTACTAATTTTTGTTAAACCTTTGAAGCCTATTATTGCTTGGCCACAATAGATTATAGTATAAGCATGTATGTAATTTGCATATAATCATATTTATTTATTCTTTTTTTTTTTTTTTTTGAGACAGGGTCTCACTCTGACACCCAGGCTGGAGTACAGTGTTGCAATCACAGCTCACTGCAGCCTCGACCTCCTGGGCTCAGGTGATCCTCCCGCCTCAGCCTCCTGAGTAGCTGGGACTACAGGTGCACACCACAATGCCCAACTAACTTTTGTATGATTTGTAGAGACAGGGATTTTCCATGTTGCCCAGGCTGGTTTCAAACTCCTGGACTCAAACTATCTACCCACCTTGGCCTCCCGAAGTGCTGGGACTGCAGACCTGAGCCACTGTGCCCAGCCTACATATAATTATATTTAGCTATTTTTTGTTTAACACATCAACTTTTGATCACTTAAAGAAATCATGAATTCTAGTCTAGAATATTTTCTCTAAGTCACTCTGTATTATTGACTTGACCTTGGAATTTAACCACAACACAAATTTATTTGAAATGTTTGACAAAATTGGCTTCTTCTAAAAGGAAAAAAAAAGAAATACTAGTTTTTATGGAGAATGAGGCAGAGAAACAGAATTTCTGGTGGTGTTAGGAGCCCTGTTGTAACTGGTGCTCACAAATGTATGGTGACACAAATCTGCTGCACTGTGATGTTTTATTTAGCAGAATTCACTCAGTAGCTCAAATTATGAGCTCTGGGATCAGCGCTGGAGTATTGCCAGGAGAATACAGCCTAAGGGAGACTGGGGCTGGGGGTACGGGTCCTAGAGAAAGAGCCGTTAAAATAGTGGGCTCTGGAATCTCAGAGGTCCCCATTAAGAACAACATTATAATCATTTAAAAATTATTATTAATACACAACACTTCCTATGTCCTAGGCAATATTCTAAGCACTTCATGTAAATAATTCTCAACACACATATGAGGCCAGTACTAGTATTTTCTTCATTTTGTAGGTTATGTAGCCAAAGCACAGAAAAGTTAACTAACTTGTCCAAAGTCACAAACCTAAAGAGTCAAGATTTGAACCCATGCAGTCTGGCTCTAGAGCCCATGTTCATAACTATATGTGATCTGTCTCCATCTTTTGTCTCTTGGCATCTCCTTCTCTGACATCCAGGGACAGACATTCCTTTCTACTCAATGGGAGAAACAAATGAGCCAGACTTGCTGCATGGTGATATACACACACGCAGAGGTAGCCAAGATACAGGAAGCAAAGTTGGGATGTTTTCAACTCCATTTTTCTTTCTTCTAAAACACCTATGTGAGCTATAAGACTTGGTGTTCCATCCCAGGCAGATCTGGAAGCATTCTTTTTTAAAAACTAGCATATATGACACTGGCAGCAGCATTCACCTTACCCCATTGTCACCACCACCCATGCACATGAGTGGTGCTGGTTGGCACCACATCTATCTTACTGGTGAGGCAGCAAGACAGTCAGGAAGGACCACTGCCCCCATCTCCTCCCTTTACTCCTTGACACCCTAAATCCCTACTGGAGATTGACTTCTTTGCATCCAGTGGAAGTGCACACACTCTATGAGAGCTCTTAACTACCCAGTCATGTACATTTCAGTCTGAAAGATTTTTCCTAAACTCGACTTTTAATGGATAGAAAGAGTTACAGGGAATAGGGCATGAAGGGGAAAGAAAAGAGAAGTGTAGAATGGACAAAACGCTTTGTCTGCTTAAGATTTTATCTTTCAGCTGATGGAGACCATTGCGTTTAGTTATATTTACAGAAGAGTCAGATTGAATTGTGCAGACCAACGCTAGGACTTAATCTAGACAGTGATTCACTCCTAAATTAGATGAATTTTCAGAACACATGTATTTTCAGTGCCTTTAAGATAATGAAATCTTGCTTTTTTAAAATCACAGATATTGCATGTAATATAGCACTTTTCATAAACTGTATAGTTTCTTTGTGATCTTTTAAAAACCTGCAGCTGTATAGAACTATCTTATCAGTGATGAAAACAAAGGAAGTTGTTGCTGCTTTGTTTGATCTAACAATGGAAGGACTCATCACACTCTGGTGCCTCGTGCTTATAATGGACTGTGTGAGTTGGGCGTTTTCTTACCATTCTTTAAACATTTCACTCCCCCTAGCACTTGTCCAGGTGCTCAGATTTCTTTCCAAAGTCACAAAATACAATATGGGTTGAACATCTGGCTCATAAAAGTCCTTTTGAAGGCGAAGCAGAATGCCTCTTAGGTCAGAGAAAGATAATAGAAGAAAGCTATGCAGGATGATTCCTACCAGATATTGCTTGGGGCGCATCTTGTTCATTGCAAACCTGGAAAGTTATTGTCCTTCCTGGATACTTGGCTGTCTGGTATTGTAATTGGAAACTATTCACAAACCAAGCATTCACCCAGGAAAAAAGGGAGTAAACATCCCTGTGCCCTAAACTTGCAGTCCTGAGAGGTGTAACAAGTATTTCATGTACACTGTACAGCTGGGTTTCTGTGAAGTTGTTTTTGATACAGTAACCATTTCAGAGATGAAAGTACTTAATGGCAAAAATACAAAGTTCAGAAAGCAAGAAAAAAAAGTTGAAGCCACCCACAAAGATGAATGATGAAAAAAATCTGTATTTGATGAATCCTATAAGGCTTGTTGAACTTGAGGCTGAAATATAATAAAAGTGTCTGCTAGTCACTACAAATTTCATG
This sequence comes from Pan paniscus, assembly GCF_029289425.2. Lineage (NCBI taxonomy): Eukaryota > Metazoa > Chordata > Mammalia > Primates > Hominidae > Pan > Pan paniscus. Next base: position 102,834,383 of record NC_073262.2, read on the forward strand.
TGGGAGCAATGGATTTTTCTCAGCCATCTATGTGTCAGCCAGCGTGCAAGCCCTTTGAGAGCAAGAATCTTGTCTATCTTGATCAACACTGGGTCCCTTTTGCCTGGTCCAAGTCTCTGCACCAAATGGACCCTAAATAATTTCTTGAATCCTTTAAAGACCTGATTACCTATAGCCTAAATCATTCTGTAAATTGCCTGTAAAATGTTTGCCAAAAATACATCTATGAAATATGTTATTACTAAAATGTGACATCCAAGTAGATAGCTTATTAACTATATTTTTTCCCTTGGATTTATCTGTGTTTTAATGGATACATTGAATTTACCTCTTCTATTCAAACAAGAAGGAAACAAAAAGATCTTTTCCCTTAGGCAAGACCTTCCAGAAGCATGTATTGCCTTCAGAATTATTAAGTGAGTCTCTACCATTTTGAGTTCAAATCCTGAACACTCAATTTAGCCAGAAAAGAAAAAAAACTATTGTCTAAATAATTAAAAGGGCAAAAAACAAACCCGGGCACCTCTTGCCCAATAAAGCTCCAAGATGTGTTACAAACACATATTGAACGAGCACAGAGCCTGCGAAGAATCCAATAGCATCCACTGCCAGAACAAGCTAGTCTCAGAGGAGGACAATTATCAAGTGACCAATGTTTACCTCTCCGTTATTTAGTGCAATCAAGTATGAAGGCACCCCTGAAATACCATGATGCTCCCTCAGTGGCTTATCCATGGCCTCTGACTCTGCCCTCAGGAATTGCCCAAGGGACTCACTTTAACAGATGTCTCTTACTCTGATTTAGTAACTTCGCAGAGACACCACAAAGCACACAGCTCTGGTTTCATTCTTTTTTCTTCTCTCTTCCTTTCCTTCCCTTGCTCCCTTCCTCTTTCCTTTCTTTCTTTCTATTTTTATGGTTCAAGGGTTAAAGCTACACAGAAAGCAGAAGACATACTAAAATTAAAAAAGAAGATAATTTGAGAAGAGTTTAATAATTGGGCTATTAACAATAGTAGCAATAGTAGCAGTAGTAACAGGAGTAGTGCAGTGCCCAGCACCCAGGCTAGGATCTAGGGATCTCACCACCCCTAGACCTGAAGGGGCAAGGAAGAGGGGAAAGTGAGACAGGGCGGGATGTGTGGGGAGGGCCTCCTGACAGGAGCGGAGCCTTTCCATTTGTTTTCAGAGAACCCACAGGGAAGGAGCCAGTGGAATAAATACCTTCTTCCTCCAGGTTCTTCTAGTACTTCCCGTTAAGCTAAACCAAATGGAAGTCAGGGGTCAAAGGAGCCTGTTAGCATGTTCAGTGCAGGTCTGACTCCCAAGGCACAGATTATGGCAGAAAGGGAATGGAGAGAGGATCTGCAGCAGTTAACAGAAGACATTTGGCATCTACTATATCCTCAGTCCCCAGACTTGATTTCTAGCTTGATGAGGTAATTTGGATGTCTTTGAGCCAATTGTTTCCCTTCCTCAATTAGATTTCAAAGATTCTTTATTTTTCTGTCTGCTGACTATATGGCCTATTTTATTTTAATTTCATAGACCCTGATTGACTGCTTTCTAAACTCATGACTATTTCAGAAGTCACAAGCCAAAGTGATCATTTAGAAAACCAGTCTGGTATTTACTATCAGACAGAGAATGAAGGATATTTAAATATTCACTGTTAGGAATTTAAAAATCTAGGGTTTAACACACACACACACACACAAACACACACACACACACACACTTTCCTGGGAGCCTACACTAAAGAGTAAAATCTAAAATCCCTCAGTCAGCACTAAAATGCTAGTTTGTTTAAAATTAACCACATAATCAATTCTGTGCTAAAATTCATCCTGAGTGGCTTATAGACTTTATGCAACAAGGGCTTGAACCTGGAATGATACATGGAATTCAAACTTAAAAACCATAAAGAACACTTTACTTGCAAAGTTTTTACATTGGCCACCTTTCTTTCTGCTCCAATACCATAACACAGGCAGAAATTCTGCCCTTCTCCAGGAGCTCTCACCCTCATATGACCATAATAAAACTCCCCCCAGCTTGGGTTTCCTATGAGAACCATCAGCTGATGGTATCCAGCCAGAGAATCATAAGCATTGTTTTTAAAATACAAAATTATTTCAAATCTTACACAGGCTATTTTTTTTTCAATAATACATCAGTTTATTTGAGTGGATTTTCAATCAAAACACCACGTCCCTCAGGCTGATTATTTAGGATACAGTATTTTCCATGTGGAAAAGTCATCATGGTAGACCAAACCACCCAGCCACGCACACACCTCCAGCGCTCCACATCCAAAGCAGCCATCGCCAGGGCTGAAGGCAGATGCCGGTGGATGTCTCAAGACAGGTGAACATAAATAAGTGGAGATACTTGAAGAGCAGATGTTTGACATTATCTCTTAATTTGCTCCACATATCTGTACTCAAACCAGAGTTTCTTGAAAGTAATTTAAGAACTATCTAGTCCTCAATGATACCAGAAAAGGTGAGTTGCTGGCTCTTTAAAGCAGATATATGTTACCTACTGCAGGCTCAAGTTACACTGCACTTAGAACTAAAGCTACTTTAGTTCCCTCCATGTTTGGTCAGAAATATCTTTAGGATAATGATTCTAAATAGCTCCTATGACTATAGTTTGTTCTCATTGAATTTTAAATGTTATGTTAAATATCCCTTGGCGTCTACTCTTGCTCTATAAGTCACACAGCAAACTTTGGTCAAAAGCAATAAAATTCTGACCTGCCAATACATTGGCTTAATTCTCATTTTTTTTTGGTTCTCTGTCTATTCATTTGATTCCTTATTAGGCAATCAAATAATAAGCTTTTTTTTTTCAAGCTCCACCGGGCTCAACATGATGTGGTAAAAAGAAAATGACCCTTGGAGAGGGTACCTGACCCTTATGGTTCAGACAAGCAGTCAGCCTTGGAGACCCCACATGTAGGGAGTTGGGGCAACTTCATTCACCTTCCTCCCTCTATTTGGCTTGAATTCCATTTTATTCACTTATCAGTTTTGTTGTCTTGGGCAAATTTATTAGCCTCTCTTAACCTTGATTTTTTTTGTGTGTGCATTTAGAATGCTGATAATAAAAACCTATTCCACTGGGTTGCTGTAAGGATTAAATAAAAATGTAAATCCCTTAGGATGTCACTTGTAATACTTATTAAATAAACATTAGTTCCCTCACATCCCTCTTCCCTCCCTTCCCCACTTTTATTGAGCTTTTACTCTCAGGTAAAAGCAGCATTTCCAAACAAGCTGGCAATCACAGAACTTTATCCTTCAAAAGGATCTTAAAGGTTATATCTTCTCCTTTCCAAACATAAAAACTCTTTCCATTATCTCACCTTTGCTTCTAATATATGCAAAACTCATTTTTAAAATAAGGTTACTCATTCTGCTCTTACATAACTTTAATTGTTAGAAGGTAGTTTCTCATTTTGAACAGACATCTATCTTCAGGAGACTTCTATCAATTGACTGTATACACAGTGTCTAACTCTGCTATGGTATGGAACCCTTTCTGGGTTCAGAGGGATATGTAGGGCTTAGGCCTTGTTTAGATGTTGGATAGCTTTGTGACCATAAATAAATAATCAGATCCCCTGAGCCTCAATTGACCTAGGAAATGAGGACAATAGCATCTGCCCAACCTCCTTCCTTGGGCTCTTATGGACTCTACCTAACCACTACGCTGTTCTCTTCTGTTCGGGTCATTCTTCAACATTTCCTTGCATGACAGCACCCTTGGTTCTTTCAGCAGTTTTTATGTCAAAGTTTTAAAGGACAAGAAAATATTTTATAACAGAAACTCTTGAGGAAAAATGCCTTAAAAATATCAATAACAAGCAAGGACCTTCCAGACATTGGGCAGCATGGAAAATGCTGCGAATATGAGAATAAATGCTCAGGACAAAGAGGAGATAGTCCCAGTATTACCAAGAAAATTGCACACCCTGATGAGAGTGTGGCTGGTTTAGGGAAGTCCTTTAGGTCCATCGAAGGAGTTTACTTGAGATACAGTACAAAATGGGGAAGTTTTTGAAGGTTTTGAAGCTGGCAGAGAGCACAATAAATGCGGCATTCAAGGAGAAGAATCTGGCCCAAGGAATGGGAAATGTGAAAGCCTAGAATTAGAGATGCCAAATATACACCAGGCAGTAATACATGCATGAGCTGGTAAAGACCTGCACTAGGGTGGTGGTTATGGGATGAGTAGATAAATGCACTGAAGAGATGATTGAAGAGAACAGTTGATAAGATGCTAGAGACAGAGGAGAAAATAAGAGGAAGCATGAAAGGCAGCTCTGAGTTTTCACATCCACATGTCTGGGAGAATGGTGGATACTTTGACCAGAGGCAGGAAAGATGTGAGAGAAAGAGACTTTCATGGAGTCCAGACCAGAGGTAGCAATTTCAGGGCCATCTGGGCAGTGGTAACAGGCACAGTGGAGGTAAACCCATGACTGGTCCTGCAGTTCTCTGAGTTCAGCTCCAGCTCAGCTCTCCAATGTGTCACAGACACATCGGAGCAGATAGCCCAGTTTGATTCTTGGGCCACTGCCAACTTGGTTTACATTGGTCTATTTGTCTTCTTCACGTCACAGTACTTTTTCTGTATCTCCATCATTGCACTTTTACTCCAGTTTATGACTCTATGTGCTATTACAGTTCTTTGCATTCACCTTATCCTCTCTACCAGACTGTAAGCTGTTTGAGAGCCTGGGACATGTCCGACTTTTGTTGGTATCCTATAGTGTGTCTAGAAAAGTGCTTGCACATAGTATGTGCTAATTAACATTTATAATAAATGAACGAATGAAGTATAAATGTTATCCAGGGGCCTGAGTTGGCCACATGCTTGATGACATCTTATGCTAAAAATGCAAACCAGGCAAGATAGCAGTGTTGTAAGATTGGTTTGAGACCTGCCACCTCTACTCCAGGCACACAGCAATGAGTGATATGTATGAAACAACTATTTAAAATAGAGAGTTCAGAAACAAAACCAAAACTTGTCTTGGATGAAAATGAAGTCATAATTGAAAGCAGTGAGCCAGGAGTGAAGCTGCAGGCCTGCAGAGCTCCAGGTACGCAAGCAGACAGAGGCAGCTGGAGGCCAACCTTTGCACTACATTGGGGCTAAAAGGGTTGCATACCAGGTGAAATGATGAGCCAGTGTTTCTTTTATATAATGCTGCATAACAAGCCACCCCAAAGCTTAGTGGTATAAAGCAACAAACATTTTATTATGCCCATAGATTCTCTAGCTCAGGAATTCAGAAACGGCAAAGAGATGGCTCTTCTCTTCTCCAGTGTCTGGGGCCTCAGCTGGGACAACTTGAATGATTAGGAGTGACTTAAATGGCTGATGGCCGAAACAGCTGGGGCTGGAGAATTCATTTCCAAGATGGCTTCTTTACTCACACGTCAAACCCAAGCTGGCATGGCTGAAGAATAGTCTCAAATGTAAGTGTAAACCTCACAAGAAAATAGGGAAATGCAGCGAGAAATGAGAAATAAATACACAAAATAACAACTGTCTATAAGAATGTAGAAAAATGGGATATACCACTGGTGGAAGTACAAATTAGTTCAATTCCTTGGAGACGAATTTAGAACTATCTAGAGGAAATGAAAATGCATATCTGTTGTAACTCAGCAATTCCATTTGTAGGCAGAAATCAGAACTTTTCTTTCACTTACAAAAAATGTTTACTGTAATCCCAGCACTTTGGGAGGCAGAGGCAGGCGGATCACGAGGTCAGGAGATCAAGACCATCCTGGCTAACACGGTGAAACCCTGTCTCTACTAAAAATACAAGAAATTAGCCGGGCGAGGTGGCGGGTGCCTGTAGTCCCAGCTACTCGGGAGGCTGAGGCAGGAGAATGGCGTGAACCCCGCGGGGCGGAGCCTGCAGTGAGCCGAGATTGCGCCACTGCACTCCAGCCTGGGCAACAGCGAGACTCTGTCTCAAAAAAAAAAGTTTACTGTTTTATAACAAGCAACTAATACATTTCAACGGCATTCAAGAGGAAACATTTATTGAGCTTGAGCATCTGTAGGTTGGCTAGAGGTTAGCTGATCCAGGTGGCTCTACTGAGCTCGGCTGGGATAGTTCACATGCACCTGGGGATCAGCTGATACAGGCTGAAATCAGCCAGGCAGCCCTGCTCTGATCCATATATCTCATCCTCCTCCTGGGCCTAGAGAGTAGCCCAAGCATGTTCTGCTCATGGCAATGTCAGGGACTCAAGAGCACGAGCACAATCATATAGGCACTGCTCCAGCCTTTGGTTACTTCATGCCTGCTAACATTTCATTGGCCAAAGCAAGTCACATGGCCAAACTCAAAGTCAAGGGGTATGAAAACATACTCTAGTGGGAGGAAACACAAAGTCACATGGCAAAGGATATGGATACAGGGAGCAGTGAAGAATTGAGGCCATTAATGCAATCTACCACATTCACTGCAGGATTGTTTGTAATAAGATAAATGGAGAGAACCTAAGTGTTCATCAAAACAGAGAATGGATAGATAGATTGTGGGGGGGGTTTCATCTATCAGAGCACTATGTTACAGTGAAAATGAATAAACTAGGGCTACCCGCATCAACATGTATAAACCTGCAGAACAAAATGTTGATAGAAAAGAAAGGAAGTTGCAAAATGAAATGTAGAGCATAAATCAATTTATGGAAGGCTTTAAACCAGGCTATATAGTACATATTATTGAATATATATGCATATAGTAATAGTAAAAGTGTAAAACATGGATAAGAAAGGTACACTAAGCCTCAGGATAGTGATTACCTCTGGAAAAAGAAAGAAAAATGGGATCATGGAGGGAGACAAAATGGGCTTCAGCAGTATCAGTGACATTTTATTTCCTAATATAAAAGATGTGGACCAAACATGGGAAAATATTAACATCTGTTAAATCTGAATGCTGAAGTACACAGATCTTACTTACATTAGTCAGGAGGTTTGATGAGAAAAGGGTTACAAAGAGCCAAACAGATAGTTTTTGGCCCTGGAGGGGGAAAAATTGTCTGCTACAAAACACCAGGAGGTTTTCCACTCTGTCTGCCTACCCTACTCCTGTCAATATTTTGAAACTGCTCCAGATATGGATGCAAAGAAAATTAGACAAAAAGAGATTAGTAAGAATGAGCAAACTCCATTCCATCTAATTCTGATCACTTGTGGGCTTTGGGTTTAAATCTCAGACACACAAATTATTGCTTGTTCTTGTGACATGTTTGCCTGTTTCATGAGTCAGCAAATCAAGTTACTGGGTCACAGAATCAAGGTGCCTTTGTGCAAAGAGGACTGAGGTTAAAGGGAGTTATTTCACTCACTTTTTTTTTTCCTTTTTAAATTAAACTTTTATCAGAACATCTCAGTCTCTTCTTCTCCTAGGGGAAATGAAAAGGACTATTATAGAAAGAAAATAACACCCAAATTTTGTTAGCAAACAGGAAAATTTTAAATCATGGCGAGGAAAAACTGCCAGATGGCCTGAAAGTAAATAATACTGTGCATGTGGGGGTTGGGAGGTAGGATGACGACCAAGCTCTTTGCTTTAAACATATGAGTAAAGCAAAAGCCAGAAAAAGAACATTGATTTTTAAGTAATATAAGGTTTGATACTTTTTTTTAGCAGAGTTAAATTTACTGTCATTTTATTTTTACTGTGTTACTTCATTCTAAAAATGTTTTGAAATTGAAATGTACGCATATGAAAAAGCATCTGAAATTGTACAAGTATAACGTAGGCTTTCTAGCTGGTTTTTGCTGTGGATCCATGGGTGGCTGTATTAATATGTATTAATGGTAAACAGATGACAAGTCTTTGAAATAGCCGCTTAATTGAAGAAAATAGGATTGTTGGATGCAAGACCACGAAGAGGCTAGCCCGCATATTTTCCAAAGGCACTCAGCCTGAAATGAATATCCTTGCCAATTTGCAACGTTGCATTCAACATTAATCTGAATGGTTTTTCTATGGAATAAGTTTAGGGTTATTATCTGCAATTCTGAAGTTGCTTTACAGTGGTTATTCATAAAGGAAAAATCTCCCTTTCCTCTTCTTCTTCTCCTTCGTAGTTACTCATGAAATAGTTCTACTTTCAAAGTAATCCTGAATTTTTCCACTTCTCTGCATCTTCATGGCCACCCCCTCCCACCCTCCTTCAAGCTACCCTCAATGTGAGGGCAATGGCTCCCCATCAGGTCTCCCAGGGCCACTCTGGCCTCCTCTATGTGTTCTGCACACCGCAGCAAGAGTCATCCTTCTAAAATATAAATCTGGTCCTACAATTCCCCTTTGAAAAACTCTTTCCTTCACTTGATTCCTATTGCCCTTAAAATCCTCACTATGGCTGACAAGATTCCACCTCCCTGCTTCAGACCCCACCCCCTCTCTCTCCTGATAGCCCTGCCACTGCGTGGTTTTTATTTTTAATTTAAGTTATAATGCACTTACAGAAAAAAGTCAAAAGATTCTGCAAACTTCGTTATGCCTCCGTCTGAGGAAATGTCATCCCCTCGCTTCTATCTCCCCAAAGGCTACCACTTGCAGCTAGTCAGCTGATTCTTTGGGATTTTGCCCACACATCTCTAAATACCATGTTTTGAAGGCCACTTTCATTTTTAAGCTTCTCCTGTTGAGTCCTTACTGTGGAAGATGACAATGCATCCTCCTGCGTTGCTCTCCCACGTTCTCCCCTAACAACCCCTTCCACGTGCCTGTGTCTCCATATAGTCACCTGATCACTGAGGTTCGAGGAATACCCTGTGTTTGCACTATTTTGACTAAGCAAACATTTTTACAGCTGAGCCATGTAGTATCAAAGGTTACTCTTCTCTTCCTGAATAACTTTTTTGCCCAAAAGTTAATAATTGTCCTTTTCTCCCCCACTGGCTTGATTTTCTTATCACTAAGTTAACCTTAAACTCTCCTGCAGGTGTGTACACATCTCCTCCATACTCTCAAACAATTAAGTGCATGACAATTTTTATCTTCTTAAATCTCCCTTGCCCAGACTTCTACGTCTGATGAGCAGCTGTCATCCTGGGGTCTGTCTTTATCATCATGTTAGTGGAATTTCAAAAGAAAACCAAGTGGTGCATGTGTTCCATTTGCCATCTTTACCCAAACTTCCTGGCTTTCTTTCCGATCTTTTCTAATGTGCCTCAGGGCCTTTAAATGGGCTTTTTCTTCCTTAAATCTCACCCTGGTCTTTGCTCAATTTCTTCTCTTTCTTTAGACCTGAGCATAAAGGTCACTTTTTCTGGGGCAGGTCCTGATTTCCCAATCCATCATCCTTGTAAATCACACTTTACTCTTTCATAATGTCCTTGTACTTTTCCTTGGTAGCACTTATCACAAGTCTTAGTGTTGTGCAGTAATAACTTGAAATATTCACTTTGGGTTTTTTTTCTTCCACAACTTATACATGACCTTTCCCCAAATCAGATGCATCCATTTACTCAAGGACAAGTATAATTTTTATAGAGGGAATGACAAAAACAAGAAACATTTAATGCTCAGTCCTTCAATTTCCAATAGAGGCTTGTGAGAATTAAAAGGGCAGGTTGGGGGGGTAGGGATGGAAAGCAGAGATGATGCTGTAACCTGAGAGAAGGTCTTGGGGACCAGGTAGAGAAGAAAAGTGGAGTCAGCATCAGGACTGCCAAGCGCCATCCTTGGCCAGCACCAGGGAGCCCTGGAAGACAGCAGCAATGGACCTGGGTGGTACTTAAAATATTCGACAATCTGATGCTAATATTCATTAGTACATAAACTATATATAAATCAAAAATCCAAAACATATTCCCTTTTATTGTCTAAAGCATCTACACTAAATATAATATAGAACTGCTTACCATGAAGAACAAAGCTTCTTCTGACCTAGTGTAGAAGCCACACCACACAGTGTGTAACCTCCACCGTAAAAGTAACTCTTGGTAACAAGCAAGTCACAGGTTAGCCAGATTTAAAGTGAAGGGATGACTCCAAAAGCCTAAATCCTGGGAAGCACAATTCACTGGGAGCCACGTTTTGGAGACTACTTACCACAGGCCTTGATATTTAGATGGGAGAGTGGTAGGGAGAAAAGGTGCTTGAGTAGGACCAGACAATAGTAAAACCCACCCACTTGGCTTAAACATATATTTATTTGTGCGGTCATTTGTTTGATTACTTCTATCAAGACCAGGGGTTGGCACACTTTATGTAAATGGCCAAATAATAAATGTTTTTGGCCTTGCAATCCATGCAGTCTCGGTCGCACTTACTCAACTCTGCCATTGTAGCATGAAAGCAAGCAGGAACAATTTGTGAGTGAATGGGTGTGGCTGTGCAAAATGAAATGCTTTTTATGAACACTAAAATTTGGATTTCTTATAATTTGCATGTGTCGCAAAGCACCACTCTTCCTTTGATACTTTTTTCTACTGTTTACAAATGTAAAAACCATTCTTAACTTGCAGGCGGAATGAAAACAGGCAGCAGGCCAGGTTTGGCCCAGGGGCTGAAGTTTGCCAGCCCCTGGTCTAGACTAAGTTCCGTAAAGGCAGGGACCGTGTCTGCCTTACCACTCTTATGAAACCTGTATTTAGTACATCATAGCAGTGCTCAATAAATATTTATTAAATGAATGAATAGTTGATTTATAAACAAATTATAAAACCCTGAAGTGAGAATTTCTCTGAATAGCCTTTAGTGTTCACTTTGACATCCAATCTCTCCACTTAAAACCTAGCTTCAAAATTACATTTGCAGCTTTTTTGACATTTTTCTAGAAATATAGCAGTATCAGTATACCCAAGTCTTACTTACCCATGCTAAATGTGCCCAGAGTGCCTTGAATAATCTGAAACTTCAATACTAAGGAGTGATGGAGGTTTATTGCCTTCTCAGCTTCTCAGAGAGTTGCAAGCACAGGACATGAATCAGTGGTATCATAAGTCCTGAGCCACACACTGCTGTTAAAGTGCTAGTAATGTAACGCCAAAGAATCCTAGAATTGTGAAGAGTCGTCCTGGAGATTGTTGCTTAAATCCCCTCATTTTCCAGTCATCCTACTGGACCTCCTTGCTTGGATGCCCAAACCACAGGACCTGGTGCCAAACCAATGGTCTTCCCTTTTTGCACAACCACCTACTCCTCCTCTGACTTCCTTGTTTCTATTAATAACACCAACAGTCCCCAATCTCTAAGGCTCAAAACTGGAATTTCCTTTTTCCTCTCCTTCTTGCTCATCATTACATCTTCTCATTGCTACAGGCCCAGTTTAGATCCTATTAATTCTTTTTCTAGACTCAACTAGTATAGTCTCCTTGCTATTCTCTGCTCCCATCCCCCTAGAGGCTCTCCCACCTCTAGCACAACCTACAGACCCTGAACAGCCTTTACCTTTCAAATGGCACTCAGTAGTTACTGACTTGTCTTATAATCATTTCAGTAGCAATCTCCTTAAAGTATAACTCAGATCATGTCACTTGCTTGCTCCAAAACCCCTGATGGTTGCCCACAGCCAATCAAATTAGACAACCTCATTGGCCTTACATTCAAGGGATCCTAACCTAATTTTCTCACCTCATCCCTCATATGGGACCTACATTTTTGGCAAAGTGAGAGTGAAAGAGATGGCTTGTATCACAATATTTATTCTTCTCTTCTTCCTTAGAAATAGCACTCTTGACTGTTACATGGGCACAGGACCACTGTATTTTCCAGTTTGCCTTGCAGTTAAGCATGACTGTTTGACAAAGTTCTGGCAAATAGGAAGTAAACAAAAATGTTGTGTGCATCTTGTGGGGAGTATCCTTAAGTGGTAGGGGGTATCCACTTTTACATATCTTCTTCCTTATGGCGCGGCAGAATGCACATACGATGCTGGACCTTGGGCTGCCCTCCTGGACTATAAAGTAGAAGCCAAGTATTGGGGATGGCAGCACAGAATGAGAGAAAGAGCCTGGTTTCTTGATGATCACAGTGTTATCCTACCAACCCTGAACTCCCAACCTCTGGACTCCTCTAAGTGAGAGAAAGATAAACTTCTTTCTTGCTTAACCCACAATTATTTTGTTGTCCATTCTTTTGTTTCATTTTATCGCATACAGCCAAATCTAATCTTAATTGATACTGGGGGCTCCCTCTCACTTTCTCAGAGCATGGTCTTCTTGCCTCCAAGCCTCTCTGTTCTCAGAGTTCTCTCTGCTGGCTGTGTCCAGCCCCTTCTTGTCCCTACCCTTCTGTTATGTACATCTCTACCTCTGCAACCAACCCACTGTCAAGGCCCATCTCCAATGTCTTCTACATGAGGCCTTCCTGATCCTCCCATCACTAGAGTCTCCCACTCCTTAGATTCCTCCAGCCCATTCAACTCCCTGATGTGATGCCTTCCTTCACAGTGATCACTCTAAACCAGTCTTACCTCACCGTCCTCCTCTTCTATATGAGGGCAGAGAGACCCTGAAGCACCATGGTGTACACATGGTCAGTGTTTGTTGAGACACATTTTGGGCATGGCACAGCTCACACTGATTGATTCCCCCTTCTTTGGGAGCTACCACTGCCCCACACCCCCTCCCATCACCACCACCATTATGTTTTTCAATATGGTTGCCCTTGGCCGTGGTGGACTGGATGTGTGATAGACACCTTTCTCCTAGTTGACTTAGAGTCTCTCTTCTGAGAAATGGAAGAAAAGCTCTAAGGCAGCATGTCGCCTTGAGACATATGGGCAGCCATATTGTGCCACGAGGACTGTAGAAGTGCTAAAGTGTCTCTGCAGAGTGAGAGAAGCTGGACAAGATGTGGAGAGAGACTTTGATGACTTTCCAGCTTCTTGGCTCAACTGTTCTAGAAGTCAGGATGTGCTCCTGCACTTGGATTCTAGGAGACTCCTTTGATTCTTACTATAACAAGTGTCCACTTTTAATTTAAGCTAATTCTAGCTGACTTTTATTCTTGACACCAAAAGCTCAATATATATTTGTGGAATTTTATTTAACTGGATTTGTCAGAGGGTCACAGATTGTTTGGTGGTAAAACGGGAGCCCTTCAGCTCTGTCCATTTGGTGGGATGACCACATGGGTTCAGAGCATCATACATTTCTTTTTCTTTCTCGCTTGCCCCTCATTGTGCCCTCCTTTGGCTTTCTGTGACATTTGTTATCCCACTCACGACATTTACCATTAATTGCCCTATTTTTTCAGTATCCATGAGTATCCAGCTCACAGGCTGCAGGGGGCCATGGCCCTATCTTACTTGTTCTCCTGTCTCCAAAAGCTCAAGGAAGCCATTGGTATGTTACTTTCTGTTTATTTGCATTGGGAATAATCAGAATTATAACAGGCCAGTTTTTGTTATCATAACCAGATTAATTTCATTTAATCTTTACCAAGATTGAGTTTATTTGTAAACTGAAGTCCACCAATGGAAAGAGGAATGAAATGCCGTATCCTCTTAACTGCTTAAAAATCCTGACCTCAAAGAGAAGGAAAAAGCTGAAGCGGGAATGTTGAAGAAACATAAATTTCAATAAGTGAATAACTTCAGGCTTTAATATGAAATTCACTCTCAAGTGAGTTGGGCAATGGAACACGTATTCTTCTGTTTTCTGTGTTCAGCAGACAGCTGGAAACCCACACAGGATGCCAGAACTATGTGACCTACATTTGCAGTTAGACAGCATTTGCTAAAATGAAATCAAGGATTCAAAGTGTTTAAGTTTACATTTCTTTGGGAGTATTATATGTACTGGATAATGGAACAACAGATGCATTTCTTCTTCTTCTTTTTTTTCCTTCCAGGTATTTAAATTCACATTAATCTGCCTTTTCATTCTTTAAAAACAAAGACACACAAGCAGAAAACTCCCGCTGAAGCTTTTTTTAGGTATAAAACATTAATCTATTGAAAGCTTCACTAATGTACAATATCTCTGCATCTTTGGAATTAAGGTAAAATTTGAAATAAACTGAACTTTTTGCATTCTGGTTTACATCTTGATATTGTTAGTGTGGATGAAATAAATAAAGATACATAATTAACATTGCAGTCAGATTTATTTTCTCCTCAAGCAAATTGCCTGTGAGTACATTTTCTGGAATCAAGAGCAAATGTTTAAAGGGAAATTCCAGATTCCCATGAGATTCCCTGAATAAGCCTACTCAGATCTAGCCACTAACTCCTTAAAGAGAGCATAGAGTTCATTTTGAAGATTGTGGTAATCAAGGTGGGAGGTAGGGCGTCTTTTTCTGGGGCTTGGTCCAGGAGGGATTTCCTTTAGAAATAAAGGTCTGTTCTCAACCAAAGTCTTCACACCCTCAGACCCTTGATCCCCAGATGGAGCCAATGCTGCCTAAACCTTCAGGGATTACAAATCCTTGCAGCCTTTGATGTTGATTCTCAACTCACAGAGAGCCCATTATTTCTCCAAATTTCCAGGGAAAATTAACAAGCTATTTCCACATTTCCATGGGTATCATTTCTGTCTGGAATGTCTTTCCCACTCTTCTTTATTATTCTTTCCCTCACTTCCATCCAACTAATCTACTGAGATTCAATGCAAAGGTCATTTCTTTGGAGAGGTCTTCGCCAGCTGACTAAAAATAATCATTCTCCTCCAAGTGCCACTCACAGCTCTATTTTCATATCTACGATGCTTGTAAGTCACATTTGTAAATGGTTCTGGCCCTTTTCCCAGTGGGCTGCCCCTCCCTAGCCCTCTCTTCTAGTACTTGAACTCCCTCTGGGATGTGGCCCTATTTTGCTCCTCTTTGCATGCTCAACACTTAGCCCATTTGGAGTTTAACAGGGTTGCAGAGTAAAAGCATGTTAGTCGCTTTACTGCATCAATCATACACACTCTTCTATATCTCCCTTGATTCTTCTATGCCTATAAATGTGCTCAGGTATCTTTTCAAACTATAAAATATTTTAACTACATTATATATATATTTTTTCTAGGGACAGGTTTTTCTCTGTCACCCAGGGTGACAGAGTGGCACAATCATAGCTCACTGCAACCTCGAACACCTGGGCTCAAGAGATCCTCCTGCCTCAGCCTCCTGAGTAGCTAGGATTACAGATGTGCACCACCATGCTCAGTTAATTTTTTTTTTCAGTAGAGATAGGGTTCTGCTCTGTTGGCTAGGCTGGTCTCGTATTCTTGACCTCAAGTGATCCTCCTGCCTTGGCATCTCAAAGACTTTAACCTTCGAATAAATAAGAATCCAGGGTTCAGCTGGGCACAGTGGCTTAAGCCTGTAATCCCAGCACTTTGGGAGGCCGAGGCAGGAGGATCATCTGAGGTCAGGAGTTTGAGACCAGCCTGGCCTCAACCATTCCCCTAAAGGACTCTTCTTTGCCATTATTTGAAGTATAGTACTGTTTATGTATGGCTCTTTCCATGCACCTCCTTTTCGCCAACATGGGAAACTCTGTCTCTACTGAAAATACAAAAAAAAAAAAAAAAATTAGCCGGGCATAGTGGTGGGCGCCTGTAGTTCCAGCTACTCAGGAGGCTGAGGCAGAGAATCACCTGAACCCTGGAGACGGAGGTTGCAGTGAGCTGAGATTGCGCCATTGCACTCCAGCCTGGGTGACAAGAGTGAAACTCCATCTGAAAAAAAAAAAAGAATCCAAGGTTCGCAGTGATATGGGTGAATAAATAATTATAGTAGTGGAGGAGAACGGGAAGCTTTTCCTTATATTATGAAGCCAATCAATAAATGTAGAAGGGAGGATGAATTTAGAAAGTTACCATTTGGTAATCAATATAATAATAATTGATTTAGGCAAGAATTATCAATAAATTGTATAGCTAGGGGTGAAATTTTTAGGAGAAACAGGATATTTACATAGTCTCAAGGTATCTTCCCACAAAATTCAAATTAATTACAAAGAGAAAAACAGTAAGTTTATAGTAGAGAAACCTAGCAAATACCACCTTGACCAAATGATCAATTGACCAATCCTGGGATAAATCAACACCAGGTGTCCCCGATATGATGCACTATGAAAGACATAACATTCCTTATATACTGCTCCTACCATAAAAGCATTACCAGAATTTAATCATGAGGAAGCATCAGACTAATCCAAATAAAGGGACAGCCTACAAAAGAGAATCCCGTTCTCTTAAAAAATGTGAATACTTCATGATTTATGAAGAAAGGCTGGTTCCAGACTAAAGAAAACTAAAGCGACATGACACTTGAATGCAACACACATGTCTGGAGTGTTCTTGTGCAATGTAGGACATTAATGAAACAACTGGCAAAATCTCAGTAAGGTCTGTTAACTAGGTAATCGTATTGTCTCAATATTAATTTCCTGATTTTGGTCATTATGTTGCAGTTATATAAAAGAATATTATTGCTTTTTAGGAAATACACTGAAGTATGAAGTGTTAAAACAGCATAGTATCTGTGACTTACTCCTAACCAGTTCAGAAAAAATAAATGTGACCAAAAGAGAAAGAGAAAGAGAGAAGTAAAGCAAATACAGAGAATGTAATAAAATATGAGTATAGAAATTATTTGCACTATTGGAAGTTTTCTGATGTCTAAAATTCTGTCAAAATATAAAGTGAAAAGAAAAATAAAACCCACCACCACAAGGCAATCAAACTTGTCTTTGCTTCCTCATCCTCCAATCAAGGTTCTTAAGAAAAAGACTAACAGTCTCTGAACTTCTCGTTGACTTCTGCCTACTGCAATCCATCATCCTTATCCATCGCCCAACTGAAATCGTCTTGATATAATCTCCAATGATCTTAGTGCTGCCAAATTCAATAGCATTTTTCTGTCTTATTCTTCTTTGCAGCATTTGACACTCATCACTTTGTTTTTAGAAGCTCAACACAGCTAATGACCTTTTCCTCGCCTAACCTTCCAGTTTCCCTCCCACTGTTCCCCGCAAGAACTCTTCTTTGCATTATTTGAAGTGCAGTACTGTTTATATATGGCTCTTTCCATTCACCTCCTTTTCCCAGATCACTCTCATCTCCAACTAGCAGACTCCAGCTCATCCATCAGCTGTCGGCTCATATATCACCTGCTTTAAGAAGTCTTCTCTGAATGTCCTGTTGAATTTTTGTAGTACTTACACCCCATGCTTCCTCTCCATAGCAGTTAGCACCATGTAATGGAATTGTCAGTTTCCTTATCTGTCTCCCATTATAAAATCCTGAAAGTCAGAGACCCTGGTGTATTCATCTTAGTATTCTCAGCACTGAGTACAACTCCTGGCACAAACTAGACACTCAGTGTGCATTGGATGTGTAATTGATTGACAGAGAAGCATGCTAAATCTGAAAACAGAATCTGGTTTCTTATTCCTAGACCTCAATGAACAGAAATTTATTTTAAAACAAGATGTTGTATAAACAGAAGGCATTAGTTTTGTTTATTTTTGTTTTGTTTTGTTTTAAGTAGGCATATTTCATTGTTATGGCTATTTAGCACACTTGGACTATAAATACTATTTGTGGAACTACTGTTTGGCTCCGACAATAACAGACCAAAATGAGACAGTAAAAGCTTTGCACGCAGACTTTTCTTCATTTGCAGGTCTTCTCATGCCTAATGCTAGTGCTATTACTCTTTATACTCTTGTTTCCTAATGGTTTCTACATTGTAGAGAAAATGAAGTTAGGCATAAGGCATAAAATATGTTCATTAACCTTATAGCAGCTTCAAAATGATGCTAAAATAATGGCCTTATCCTCCTGAAAAAGAAAAAAAAACATTTTGTCAAATTGTTGGAACAAAATGAAACTCTGGAAAAGTCTCACAAGAGACATGCTTTATTGTTGTCCCCCATAAAGATTTGTCCTGGAAACCAGTGGTCATAGTACCTCCTCTCAACTGTAAAACAACTGAGCTGCAGCTTACATCTAAGACCATGAAGGAGAAGGAGGGGTGACACTTTAAGCCCTTTACACAGAGTTTACATCAGGTAGAATTTTATGGAATACCAAATTCAGTGTTGCTATTGATTTTTGACAATTTTAAAAAATCCTTACTTTTTTTGATGATTATGAGGAAAGGTGCACTCAGAGATTGGCCTGGATCCTAGTTTTAGGGCATTGAAGTTAGTATCCTTCCACACTTTTGCTTCGTCTGTTACCTTAAGGAAAACATGGCTTCAGCTGAGTGTGGTCTTATGGGACTGGATTTGGATTTGGATTTGGATTTGGATTTGGATAGGCCTCTGGATGGACAGTAAATTATGAAAGCACATAAAAATCTCCACAAACTTGGAGGAAAGAGAATTGCTAAGAATTCAGGTTTTTTTCAAAGACCTCTTTTTCACACACTCAAAAGTTAAACTCAGGTGTTGCTCTTATGCAATGCTCTTCACACAGAAATTCAATATTTGATGATGATGATGTTTAAAGTACACAAAGATTCCCAGATACGAAACCAGATGTGTAACAGAGGAATCCTTCTTGTGCTGCAAGAGTCCAAGAAGGCAAAAAGGTGGCAACACAACCAGCGTAAAAAATTAAGTGCTTGAAAAGTAACTTTCCAAGGAGTGTACCTTAGAGTAGGCCAAATTTCTTAAACAGGACATAAAAATAGTGCTGATCATAAAAGAAAAATGAATAAATTAAATTATATTAAGATTTACAACTTCTGTTTATAAAAAGATACATTTAACAGAAAGACAATCTACACCCACAGAGTGGGAGAAAATATTAACACAAAGGATTTGAACACAGAACATTTTTTAAAAATTCCTACAAATCAATAAGAAGGAAAACAGAAAACTCGGTAAAAAAACTGGCCAATGAATTGACAGACACTTCACAAAGGAAGATATTCAAATGGCCAGTAAATGCACAAAATGATGCTCAACTTCATTAGTTATCAGGGAATTAAAACTGTTAGCTCAACTTCAAAGATCAGTGACTGTTTCTGTGTTTGCACATATGTATAGTCAAGTCTTTGAAGATAGATGGAACATTTTCTTGCCATTTCTATTTCAATGGGTTCCAAGATATTAAGTCTCTGTCCCAACTAACAATGAATGAGTCTTGAGAACCCATCTCAGACAGCCATCAACAGACCTGGCTTGCACTAAAGAAATAGACATTCATGTTCGGGCTCTCTTTTACATGCATTATTTTCAAAATAACCACATCTTAATCACATCAAACATTTGAGACATAAGTGTCTCAAAAACCATCCTCTTTAGAGAAGAAAGGAAGAAAGAAAACAAAAGCTAATCTTTAAAGTCTAAAAAAGATAAATGATTTACCCAAATTCCAATAACAAATAAAAAATTTTCTATCTTAATTATCCAAACATTATTTCTTCCTTCATTCAAATAAACATTTCTTGAACACCTACTACCTGCCAGACGTGTGCCACGACTGAGGGATATAAACACATGTGACGTAGGATATTTTCAATTCATTAACTCAGATGAGCACAAATGCAATTTGTTTTTCAATAACGGAAATCAGCTTCTGTCTGTCTAATGGTGTAATGAATAATTTAATCTTTCCAGATAAAATTGGTTGTTTCAGGGTCCATTTGCAGATTTTCTCTTTTCCTCTTTCCATTCTCCAGGTACTGGGGGCTGAGTTCCCCAGGGGCTAACATAGCAGTGGTGGGGGGAAAATAGAGAGGGGTCTGATTGGCAGCTCCCCTCTGCCTTATGCTGGCACCTGCTAAGGGGTCTAATCAATTGCTGAGTTCTCGGGCATGGCCACCCCTTCATCTTGGCTTTAATGAAACAAGTCTTGTCTTCAGTTCATGCACACTGTGTTCTCCTCATCCAGGTGTGCAAGTCTACTGTCAGCCATCTGTGTGGCCCTCCTGGGGCAGCGGAGCTCTAAGAAGCTCTCTTGTGGAAACAGGGAAAGGATCCCCTATTTAATAAATGGTGCTGGGAAAACTGGCTAGCCATATGTAGAAAGCTGAAATTGGATCCCTTTCTTACACCTTATACAAAAATTAATTCAAGATGGATTAAAGACTTAAATGTTAGACCTAAAACCATAAAAACCCTAGAAGAAAACCTAGGCAATACCATGCGGGACATAGACGTGGGCAAGGACTTCATGACTAAAACACCAAAAGCAATGGTAACAAAAGCCAAAATAGACAAATGGGATCTAATTAAACTAAAGAGCTTCAGCACAGCAAAAGAAACTACCATCAGAGTGAATAGGCAACCTACAGAATGGGAGAAAATTTTTGCAATCTACCTATCTGACAAAGGACTAATAACCAGAATCTACAAAGAACTTGAACAAATTTACAAGAAAAAAATCAAACAATCCCATCAAAAAGTGGGCAAAGGATATGAACAGACACTTCTCAAAAGAAGACATTTACGCAGCCAACAGGCACATGAAAAAATGCTCATCATCACTGGTTATCGGAGAAATGCAAATCAAAACCACAATGACATATCATCTCACACCAGTTAGAATGGCGATCATTAAAAAGTCAGGAAACAATAGGTGCTGGAGAGGACATGGAGAAATAGGAATGCTTTTACACTGTTGGTGGGAGTGTAAACTAGTTCAGCCATTGTGGAAGACAGTGTGGCGATTCCTCAGGGATCTAGAACTAGAAATACCATTTGACCCAGTGATTCCATTCCTGGGTATATACCCAAAGGATTATAAATCATGCTACTATAAAGACACACGCACACGTATGTTTATTGCGGCACTATTCACAATAGTAAAGACTTGGAACCAACCAAAATGTTGGATTAAGAAAATGTGGCACATATACACCATGGAATACTCTGCAGCCATGAAAAAGGATGAGTTCATGTCCTTTGTAGGGACATGGATGAAGCTAGAAACCATCATTCTGAGCAAACTATCGCAAGGACAGAAAACCAAACACTGCATTTTCTCATTCACAGGTAGGAATTGAACAATGAGAACACTTGGACACAGGGCGGGGAACATCACACACCAGAGCCTGTCGTTGGGTGGGGGGAGGGGGGAGGGATAGCATCAGGAGAAATACTTAATGTAAATGACTAGGTAATGGGTGCAGCACACCAACATGGCACATGTATACATATGTAACAAACCTGCACTTTGTGCACATGTACCCTAGAACTTAAAGTATAATTAAAAAAAAAAAGCAATTATGATGTAAAAAAAAATGAAACAAAAAAAAGAAACAGGACAATCTGTGATTTTAATATTAAGATAGCAAATTGACTTACAAAAAAAAGAAGCTCTCTTGTGCCTTTCAGGGGCAGCCACAAGCCTCTCAGCCAGCATCCCATGATGAACATCCCTACATTGGTACTGCACTGTGGTAGATTGAATTATTTTTCCCAATTGAGCAATTCCTCCCCATATAATAGGATTATATTCCCCACCCATTGTCATGTGACTTGTCCTCCCTAATGGTGGGAGGAATATGCATCCCTGCCTCATTGCCTTTTGGTTTGGCCATGTGACATGCTTTGTTTAATGAGATGTGAACGGACATGGCATTTGTCACTTTAAGCAGAAGCTCTAAAAGCAATTGAGAGTTTTGGGCTGACCTCTTGGGCTAAATAAGAAATATTTCATCAGTTCTAGTCTGGGATGAAAAGACACATTTAACAGACCCACATGACCCACAGGACTGTGGTCAAGAAATAAATGTTCATTGCCATAAGTCGTTGAAATTGTGGGGTTGATTGTTGCCACAGCAAAAGCTGATTAACACAAACCCCATTCTGACATGTGCACAGAAAATTCTAGGGAGTTGGAAAAATGTGGGAACGCTTTCCTTTATCCCATGCTCACAGAACCCCAGACTTATCTGAGAATTCCATGGTCCTCTTATGAGAATTTAGCTAAGTAGTGCAGGAGTGCTTTCTCAGGGAAACTTTGGAGAGACCCTTCAACATTCAGTCCTCTAACTTTCCTTCCAACTCATAGCTCTACACCCCTGGCATGGCTTGGAGAAATATTTCTTAATATAAAAGAAGGGACAGGAATATCTCTTTATCTTCCTCCCTGAACCTCAGCTTTATCTTTTTCAAACTTAAAAGACAAAATGTTACTGTCATTATGGCCCCTCGGGCATGGTGGGCCCATGTTTAGTGGCTTGACTGGAGAAGGATCAGGGTTCAAGAGAAGAAATTCAGTGAAGTTCAGGGTGACAGTAGAAACAGCTTGATTATTCAAACAAAATAATGTCTCAGTGAATGTTCTCAAGGAATGTACAGCTTCGTAGAGGAGATAGACCTTTCACCAATAAGCACGAGAAAAGCTTTCAGCTCTGTGTTAGACACATGTATATAAGGAATTCACTGGAGTCCAAATGGGAGGAATGCTAAATTTCTATCTGGAGAGAGGGTGGAATGAAAAGTTTCCTGAAGAAAATGACCCTAAAATAACATTTAAGGGGTGAACATGATTACCATTGGTGTTGAGGCAGGATAAAGCCATTCTGGGAAGAAAAAAAATACAAGCAAAATCTGAAGGTTTTGTCCTAGATGGTTCCAATTTTGAGAGAGATCTATTGAAACCTTACATTATAATTTTTGTTAAGTTCTCCTTGACTTTTTGTTGTTGTTGTTGTTGTTCATTTTTTGTGTTTTGTTTGTTTGTTTGTTTTTCAGAATATGTCTAGTTCTATTGCCCAGGCTGGAGTGCAGTGATGCAATCTCGGCTCACTGCAACCTCTGCCTCCTGGGCTCAGGTAATTCTCCTGTCTCAGCCTCCCAAGTAGCTGAGATTATAGGCATGTGCCACCAAGCCTGGCTAATTTTGTATTTTTAGTAGAGACAGGGTTTCACCATGTTGGCCAGGCCAGTCTTGAACTCCTGACCTCAGGTGATCCACTCACCTCAGCCTCCCAAAGTGCTGGGATTACAGGCGTAAGCCACCACACCCAGCCCTCCTTGACTTTTTAATGCATTTTGCTTTATTTACTTATTTTCTAGGTTGTTTGGTTAATAATAGATGAGTTGAAACAAGCATGAATGAGTTATATATGAAAATACGTATATTATTTCTAGGGACAGACATGTTCTTATACTGTATTGTAATATGTTATAATAATACATGTAGTAATAATATTATATAACATATGATAGTTTCTAATGACAAGCATGTTTTTATTTTTTGTGCTTTACAAAACTTCTCTCATAAACTACATGAAGAAGTAGTAGATGAGCTAGAAGCAACTGGTGGAAATTTGGATGATGATGCAATCATGAACTGAGGAACTTAATTTTCTGATTCTTGTCTTTAATTTCTAGACTGCCATCAGCCTAGCTCTGTAACAAAGAGAAATTAGAGTAGTCCAGGAAAAAAGCACTAGTCTAGAAGTCTAAGGAAACCAAAGAAACTTGAAATATCTAATTCTACCTCTATTTTCTGTGGTTTTTGCTTTGTTTTCATGGGAAGCTATTTTCAAGGGAAGTATGTAATACATTTTCTTCATAAAAGTGCTGCATCCCTTTAACATCCTATGACTGCTAAATCTGATGTCACAACATCCAAGGATAACTCTATTGCAAATGCTAGTAGTGATACTAATAATATCTAATGTGTATTGAGTGATTACCATACGGGCAACTTATTCTAAGTGCTTTATGTGGATATTGTGAAATTGTATAAGAATTCTCAAAACACAAACATTTCAACTCAAGCTAATGAAAAATGCACTGTGTCTAATTGTCTTTTGTTGGAATCTAGCCTAATGAAATAATTCAGAGTATGGAAAATGTGATTTGCATGATTATATTACTCAGAATATGAAACCACAGGGAAATAGTTGAGTAAAACATGGCATATCCACCTAATGAAACATGAGTTATACATGTTAAGTGATCATATAACTCATGTTTTCTTTGTGATTATTCCTTTAATGCCTAACAGCCCATTTGGAATGTGACCTATAATTGTCTGTTTTCTTCACTACCATATTATTGGTGCTGCATAGTGTCTATGCAAAATTGGCATTCAATTTATTTTGTTAAATTATTAAATAAGCAATATAGAAATAAGAAAAACTGCTAGTAACCAACTATCAAATAAAACAAGGAAGAAGATCACAGTGGTGAGTTTACAACTATGTAACACAGGTCTATCAAAAAGACTGGAGTAGAATACTTAGAATGACAACTTTCCTGTGCAGGTAAGGTTATAAAATTTAGTTTTTACTATTTTTACAATATGGAAGCCATAACAGGAGTCTAAATGAAACTTTTCCAGTCTGTGCATTAAGACTGAGAACAATAGCTTTTAAGTGCTTATAGGTTCTCATGAAGGGTCGAAAACATCTGTGCATGACTTCTAGGCCCTTCTATCTCCATTCTCTCCATACTAAGAAAGGATAAGGATGGAAGGTTGGGAGAAATTTCTTTGGAGAGATTTGTTGGAGTGCTATGCTTTTCCCAGCCACCTTCAAAGGCTGGTTTAGGAATACCTCTCAGGGAGCTTGATGTGGGTCCGTGAAGTTTGAAGGGCACAGACACATACCTGACTTTGACTTAGACAAGTCCATAGTCAGGGCTGTGAGCAGAGAGAGCTACCAGAGAAGTCATCTCTCATCCTGGAATCTGTGAGATTCCTGCATCCTACCAGAAGCAGGAGAGCTGCTGTACTGCACAACTCCATGGGAGACGTGATGGAACTGAAGGGTGAGCCACAGATAACCAGGGGAGGGTGCAGTGGGAGAATCTAAGAGACGGAGTTCACGAAAGAATCACAGAACCCACAAAGGTGCTCCATGAGAGAAACCATCACGTAGAATACAGCCAGAAAACAAGGAATAAGAAGAGAAAAGAGGGCCCTCTCTCTCCGCATTTTCCCTCTGCAAGTGTTCAAGCATGGGTCAGGTGAAACTGTGCAGGCCAGGAGCAAAGCTTTAAATTTCTTGACAGATTGGAAATGTTGACCTAGGTTAAGCTGGGCTTCTTAATACATGAGAATGACAATATTTTAATATACAAATATGGCTAGAAAAAAATGATGGGGTTTGCTTTAGATATCTTTGCATGATGGAGAAAAGAGAGCAAATAGAGCAGTTCTGAAATATTGTGGTGTGAGAAAAACAAAGCTACTTCATGATATGACTCCACAAATCCTAGCTTATTCATTAAGCTAGTTCTCTTGGGCAAATGAAAAAAAATATGCATTATGCCTTTTTAATTTTATGTGTGTGTATACACATACATATTACTTCATGAGAAATTGTGTTTCTTAAAGACAAACACTAAAGTAATAGCCATTTCCATTATAAAGAACAGAAGGGGCTGGGGGCAGTGGCTCACATCTGTAATCCCAGAACTTTGGGAAGCTGAGGAGGGCAGATCAGTTGAGCCCAGAAGTTTAAGACCAGCCTGGACAACATAGGGAGGCCCTGTTTCTACAGAAAATTTTAAAAATAGCAAAGTGTGTGGCACCTGTAGTCCCAGCTACTCGGGAGGCTGAGGTGGGAAGATCACTTGAGCCCAGGAGGTTGAGGCTGCAGTGAGCCATGTTTGTGCCACAGCACTCCAGCCTGAGTAACAGAATGAGACCCTGTCTCAAACAAACAAAAAAAACAGAAGGAGGAAAATCTATGGCTCTATGGTAAATCTTGATGTATAAAGTTGGTATAAAGAAGTGGGGAACACAGAAAAATTCCAGTCACCAAGTATTGATTAATTTCCTGTGCTAAGACTCTGTTTGCCTCTCCAGACCTACTCTCCACCATCTCTTCCCCACTCTGAGTCTTGGGAGGCAGACGTCCATGGACTGCTTCACTCTCAACCTCCTTGACTTTACTTGGGTATGTTGGGTTTGGCCAATCAGAAGCATTAGTAGAAGATGGAGGAGAAGGAGGAGAGAGAAGCTGGAGTACTTATTCCCTGACCTTCCTGCCCTCCGCTAGGCCAAAGGTTTGGGCAATGGTTGCATTCTCCTAGATTCCTCTAGGTTGCTTTGTATCCTCGGCTTTTCTCAGAAGGTTCCTCTTTCAAGGATTCTGTTTGGTTTGCACTGGGTTCCAGTAAGATCACTTGCCTTCCCCTTCAGGGTTGAGGGTGGCCATGGCTTCCTAATGCATCCTAGGTATCTCATCCTCCCCCGTTGGTTCCAGTTCCCTGCCCACACCTCTTCAAAGAGAACCTTTGTTAAACTCTATCCATTAAAGCTTTGAACCTTTGTTAAACTCTATCCATTAAAGCTTAAGGACCTTCTGGTTCCTTAGAAGAGTCTAATAAAACAGTACCTATACTGAAGATCTTTTTCCATTTCTATTCAAGAGGAGGAGGCAAGGTAATTCCTTCCAAGGAATTTACTTGCAATTAATGATAAACATGTTTATGATGTGCCAAGCATAATACTAGGCACTGTGGAGGGAACAACAGGGGTATGAGATTCCCGTTACTAGAATAGTGAGCTTGGAATCCAACATTTACTGACAAGATATTGGTCAAGAAAGAATAATTTCATCCCTAATAATTTTATAAGATTGTTATAGGAAGAAAAGAAGACACTGTACATGAAAGTGTGTTTTGCACCTCAGGCATCAGCATCTTTTCCGAGTTTCACAAGGCTGTGGCCACAGTGCATTGGCTCTGATTGTTCCTTAGCAAAGAGGGAAGGCTAATTCTTGGAGGATAGCACTCAAACTACAGGTAAGATAGTAGCCATGGGAAAAATGCTCCCATCAGGAACTTTTTTCTGGAAAAGTAAGAAGGAGACAAAAGGGGCAGGAGAAAGAAAAGTCACTAGGATGCCCCGAGACTCCAGCCTTTAACAGGCACTCCTAAAGCTTCACCCTGTACAGACCTCAATCTTTGTTTCCCAGTGACACTGTTTGCAGCTTTATCTTTGCCATCTTCCTTCCAGCATTTGAATGACTTCTCACTTTCCTATGTTGTTCACTACTTCCAGACCCCATAGAAGCCACAAGATACTACATTATCTGATGTAGACACCACATGTGAATGCATTTTGTGGACTGCAGGAAACCACTTAGGCAGACTGATTCAGACGGAGAGAGCTTTACAAGGCACACTCCCTGCTGAGGCTGTGTCACTGCCATTCAAAAGCTGTGTGCTGTTCTGAAGTTCAAACACCATAGGCACATCATCGCCTCCAACAATCAGGAATGGCAGAGATGAGATTAAGTAATGGTCTCTAAACATCAGTTTGCTGGTGTTACATACTTAATGAGACTTTTAAAATGTGTACATATATTTTTTAAAATTTTACTTTAAGTTCTGGGATACATGTACAGAACATGCAGGTTTGTTACATAGGTATACATGTGCCATGGTGGTTTGCTGCACCTACCAACCCATACACATTAAAAAATGTGTACATATTTTTAAACCACTCAGAAATTGTAAAATGCTTGTGCTTTTGAGGCTAGTTGGGCGTATTAATTTTCCGTTGCAATGAACTCAGTTGATTCTAATATATGCCTCAATATTTGAGGATCAATACATGCCAGGAAGGAGTTTGCTAACTTTTTATTTGCCCTTTCCTTTTTAGACGATGTCATTCATAAGAAAGAAATGTAATACATTGATTTGAAATTTGGCTCAATGAAAAATCAGTGCCCTCTGGGCAGCAGCTTTAAATTAATCATCAGTGCATTTATTGAGTTGCTACTAAGGGTCTACATCTCTGTTACTTGGATGGTGGCATGTTACTAAGCTATCTTTTTCTGCAAAGTGGGAAAAAGATGCTTATGCATAAGTGAAATGCTTCCAGAATAGAAAACTTTTCTGAAGGTTTGCATTGAGTATGTATGCTTACATAATGAGGAAAATAAATAATCAGGCCATTTGAAAAAGAAGAATAAGTGAAGAAGACAGGTAAAATGTGTGACCCTAACCATCACTACCCTTTTCTTTTTTCCTGGTACTTCTTTCCCATCTAACGTCTCTCCAAGATTTCCAATTTTTCTGCCATAAGCAAAAATCTTTAGTACAATTAAACCTTTAGAACACCATTTGAATAACTTGTCAGTATTATACTCCGTTTCTTCAAAAGAAGTCCATTTATATTCAACAAACATATATCAATAACCTTCAATGTAATATTGAATGAGGTAATACATGCAAAGCACATATAGGAAGTTTACTGCTCAATAAGTGTTAGTTGCATGATGAAGATAATCATCATGATGATGGTGATTTTCCAAGCATTGTGCTAAATGCAAAGATGTACGCTTGTGAACAAAAAAGATATGGTCCCTGCCCTTAAGTGCGTTTCTTTCTGGTTGGACAAGACAGAAAACACACAAAACCAGTAAGATAGTACCAGTATGATAAGTGCTGCTTTTCTATCAAGTGTTTTGTTTTGATAGAAAAGGAAAGTAATTTAGGAAAGTAATTTTTAAATGATTTGAGTCTCATGTAAAGGTTTGAACCAATGGATCTGAGGTTGCTTCCTCAGATATTTAATAATATACATATGAAATATATATTTGTATATAATTTGAAATATATATTATAAAATATAGATGTACATATATATAATTTGAAACTAACTCTCTTAATTTAAGAGATTTGTTTATACCTCTTAAAAATACCAGGTAATTTCTCATCTCTTCTTTCACTTAGACTGCACTTGGTTGCATCTGTGTTTACTAACTTAACTTATTAGGAGCAGAATGCAATCTCTAGAATCATCTTCTGGGAGGGAGGGAGAAACACAAGAATCATTTTCCTCCAGTGAAGAATTGAGATAACAGAAAAAACAACTTCTAAATAGAATCTACCCTTCAAATTCCTTCCTAAAATTAGTCATTAAGATCATTTAAAAAATTTTTCTTTTTCCTTAGTGTAATCTAATTACTAAATAGTTTAGAGGAAATCCTAAGGAAATAAGAAAACTGGTTAAAAGGGAAAGTAAATTAGTCTTTGAAGTACAATCCTAAAGCCTGAGTTTTTTCTGTTTCTCTGCAAGCATGATGTTTTTGCGTAATTTAATTGGCTCATTTCTCATTTTTTGTCATCTCTTTCTTGTTTCCTAGCTGAGGGAAAGACCACTGTACTTTGTGCCATTGTTTTAACTTCTATCAAAGGCCTTATTATGCATACCCTGTCAAAAGTAATATCAAAATCCATAGTCCTTACCTTCAGCAGACTTAAATATAATTGGACTTAAAACCACCAATTACGTCCTCAATTCAGCTGGTGTTTAAGGTGAAAAATGCAATTTCCCTAGAGGAAATAGGAACACCCTGAATTTATAAAATACTTTCAAAGGGATTTTATAATTGTCCCTTTTCCCTGCCAGGCCTATGTCCCACTGCACCTCTCCAAGCACAGGAGATTCCTATCGTGCCACGTTGCCCACTGTTCCCAAAACACACCCTGCACCTTCCCCTAGCAATGCTTTTGCTCCATGTTTCCTCTGCAGGGAATGCCTTGCTCCCTCCTGCAATTCCCCTCCTGAAATCCAACTCATCCTGCCAAGCCCAGCTCAGATGTTACCTCCTTCTTAAAGCCTCCCTCATTGCCAGAATTATTCTTCCCTTATTGTTGCTCTGCTATAACTAACTTCTCTCGTTGTACCTGATTTTAGAGGTGTTTGTGGTCCTACTGTTTCTCTTTCTGCATTTCTACACTGTAGATTTTTTTTTTTTTTTTTTTTTTTTGCGGGGGACAGGGTCTCATTCTGTTGCCCAGGCTGGAGTCATGGTACAATCATGTCTCACAGCAGCCTCAGTCTCCTGGGCTCAAGTGATCCTCCCACCTCAGTCTCCTGAGTAGCTGGGACCACAGGTGTGCACCAGCAACCCCAGCTTTTTCTTTTTTTTCACTTCTTTGTAGAGACAGGGGTCTCACTATGTTGCTCAGGCTGGTCTCAAACTGCTGGCCTCAAGCAATCTGCCCACCTCACCCTCCCAAAGTGCTGAGATTACAGTCGTAAGCCACCATGCCTGGCCTGTAAATTCTTTAAAGGCAGGAATTTTGAGATTTATTTTTATATGCTTCTATCCCTTCACAGGGTACCTTTGGCCTAGAAAGTATTCCATAATTGTTTTTAATGAATGAATAATCAACAAGTCTATGCATTGCATCCATCACGGATCGCTTCCATCATAATTCACTTATGTTCAGAATCCTTATGATAGTAGAATATGTTTTTCTCTCCCCAAAAAAATTACTAATAGACATTTCTTTGTCTCCTCACATTTATAGAATATAAAGCCTTGTGCAGAGGAAGAGGCTAATGTTAGCTTTTTTTCCCCTGCAGCAATTCCATGGCTATAAAACCATTTTCCTCTAATCATTGCAATGAACACGTAATGTGCCCTGGTAAACATTTCTGTCTGATGTGAACCTTTCCTAATGGAGTCAGCTCTCCAGCCAGGAATTTTCATTAAACAGTGCACTGTGCTGGGAGCTGTATTATGTATGCGCACAACTAGGAGCTTGACTCTTTTATCCGCACTTATAAGAAAGTTTCAGAGTAATGGTATTTCCTACCTCTTTAATTATTGAATGTTAAGATAATTTTAACATATGTTTATTGGGGTGGTAATTTCTTTCTAATTAATTCCAGATTCTATCTCTTAGAGGATGCCCAGCCCACATGGACCCACAGTCTCCAACATGGGAATGATGTGGACACTGAAATCATTAAATCAAAGAATATTCTCCCTCCCTAATATTTGGAAGAAACTTTTAGCACACACACAAAATAAGTGACTTTAGAATACTTCATCAGATGAGCTAATCTGCAAATAGCAGAGCGTTTGGTTCTTACATGCATTGGGCTGATCACCAAACTAGATTAGCTCTACAAATGAAAGGCATTTTTCTTTATGAACCAGTTGAAGAGAGATGTCCCAGTTATGAAAACATTTGCAAGAAGCTCTGAGCTTTTGGCCACCCTTTTCAGACCCCCTAGACCCTCTCTGTGGCACTTAACTGGGTTACCTCCCTTTCTAGCTATTAAATTTTCGGACAAGCCCCAGATTATGCTCTCAAGAATGGATCCAGTGACTATTTGGGTTTTCCCCCCACAATACATTCCCGGAGACGAAGCCATGCTGTGCCAGCAACAGACTCGTCAGAAGAGGCTGCCTCTCAGTTGTGCTGTGGGTGCCTTGAGATCCAACCGAGCACTGCAGACGGTTTCCCTCCAAGCTTGAGACTCCACTGTGTCCAAAAATAGCTAGACAGGCAGGTTTGGATCTAGGAAACTTTTTAGCTCATAGACATATTTAATAATGGAAACATTGGTCCAAAATTTCCTACAGAGACCTCTGCTTTGGAAATGGTTTTATTTATATACATAGCTACAAAAATACCATTTTTGAAATAGTTACATGGGGCCCAGTATTTAATCTTTTTGTAACTTCTAGAGAAGTTCTTTTTACTGGTAAGATCAAAAACTTTTCTGTTTTTCTTCAGCAACCATGTCTACAAACATAACCAAGACTACAAAAAAAAAAAAAAAAAAGTAAAACAGAGCCCACTCATCTACTTAGGGTTTGATGCTTCATTGATAAGGACTTTCTTTTCCTGAAAATCTGGGCGCGTTTTGGTCTCTTTTGTTTTTCAGCTACTCTCCTATATTTAGACAGGCAAAAATTGTTGTGGATATTTTTATTTCATTTAATGCTTAACGATGCCGTATTGTCATTATGCTGCTCAAAATAAGTTTCATAATTCTTATAATTCCAAGGGAGTTTTGAATTCCCTGGAAAATGTTGCAAAATGTTTTAAATCTCATTAAATCCAAAAAATACTCTTTAATCAGCAGAATGTGAACCACTCCATTTTCCATTTTCCAACACCACCTTAATTGACTCAAAGCTGAAGTCCACTGTTACTGCTCCAACACTGGATGGAAAAAAAAAAAAAAAGTAGGCATTTTCCTGTAGCAAA
Source organism: Pan paniscus (assembly GCF_029289425.2). Taxonomy (NCBI): domain Eukaryota; kingdom Metazoa; phylum Chordata; class Mammalia; order Primates; family Hominidae; genus Pan; species Pan paniscus. The sequence continues at coordinate 102,866,260 of NC_073262.2, forward strand.
GACAGTGGGGACCTGAGCCAAAACCAGGAGAAGCAGTAAGAGATCTTCCTTTGTTAGATCTTTTTACATTTCAGACTGGTGCTGAAAATACAGCAGCAAACAAAACCCAGACCTAACACGCTCAGAGGAGAAACAGACTTGGGCTTTGAAGGTGTGCGATTCAAGGACTGGCTCTGCTACTCCTGGTATAAACTTTAAGTTACTAAATTCCACAAAGCCTGTATTTTTTCGTCTGTGAGATGGGGGCAATAACTTCCTGCTTTCCTATCACCAAAATTATTTGTAGAGTCAAGTGATGTATGTTACATATAGAAGTACTTTGTAGGCTGGGCCCAGTGGCTCACACCTGTAATCCCAGCACTTTGGGAGGCCGAGGCGGGCAGATCACCTGAGGTCAAGAGTTCAAGACCAGCCTGGCCAACATGGTGAAACCCCCGTCTCTACTAAAAGTACAAAAATTAGCTGGGCGTGGTGGTGGATACCTGTAAACCCAGCTACTCATGAGGTTGAGGCAGGAGAATCGCTTGAACCTGGGAGGTAGACAGCCAAGATGGTACCACTGGACTCCGGCCTGGATGACAGAGCAAGACTCTGTCTAAATTTTTTTTTTAAAGGTCTTTGTAAACTATTTAGACTCACAGAAACACAAAATATTACTTTCACAAACAGAAATGGAGTAAGCTATTTTAGAATTATACCTACTATAATTTCCTCCAGGTTATGAAATACTTTTTAATTTTTCTAATCATTTTCCTAGTTGTGGTTAAGAGACTATTGCTGCAGTAGAGGAATTTTCTGCCTATCCTGAAAGTTTTTGTCAAGAGGATTATCAGAAGGCAAGACTACTGAACACATGTTCTGTTACCTCTTTCACATGCAGGACAAGCATACAGGAACTCTAACAGAATGCAGTATCGCCTGCGTGCCAGCCAGGCCCTGCGTGAAGCACAGCCTCCAGTGCTCTCTCTCCAGCTGTTGGGTGTTTTCTGGATTCAAATCACTCACTGTCATGACAAGAAGACCCTCCAATATGTATAATGGCACAAATACAAGAGAAGTTTACTTCTTGCTCATATGAACACCAAAATAGGTGTTCCTGAAGGGCAGAGGCTGTTCTCCAAGCAGCGTCTGAAGCACCAGGCTAGTTCCATCTTCTGGCTTCACCATCTCCAACACAGAGTTCCCAAGGTCAATAAGTTCGTCTGCATGGAGGCAATAGCAAGAGAAGAAGAGAGCGAGAAGACTCACTTGCTCCTTAACCACTTCTGCCTGGAAGTGATGCGTATCACTTCTGCTTACACTCCACTGGCAAGGACCCATCACATGGTCCCATCTACCTGCAAGAGGAACTAGGAATTAGAGTCTCTGGCTCTAAGCCATATTATGAAGTCATAGCTTCATAATATGGAAGTCATAGCTTCATAATATGGAAGGGGATCATTAATTTTGGTGGATAATTTGTTTGCAGTCTCTGCCACAGTATCACTTACACAAAAGGCCCAAGGAATATTACAGCTGAAGAGGACCTAGAAGTTATCTATCTCAGCATTTCTTGAACTTTTTTGACTATCACCTACAGAATGAAATAAATCTTACATCACAACCCAGTATACCACACATGTGTGAGTATCTGAAACATTGTATAAAATGTTATTTCCTCTCAAGCATGATGCACTGGTACTTTCTATTCTTTAATTCCATTCTATGTAATTTTCTTCTTTTTTGAGACGGAGTCTAGTCCTGTTGCCCAGGCTGGAGTGCAGTGCACAATCTCAGCTCACTGCAACCTCTTCTTCCCATGTTCAAGCGATTCTCCTGCCTCAGCCTCCCGTGTAGCTGGGATTACAGGCACCTGCCACCATGCCCGGCTAATTTTTGTACTTTTAGTAGAGACGGGGTTTCACCATGTTGGCCAAGCTGGTCTCGAACTCCTGACCTCAGGTAATCCACCCACCTCGGCCTCCCAAAGTGCTGGGATTACAGCCGTGACCCACTGCACCTGGCCATAATTTGATATTTTTTTATCACTAGTTTTGATGCACTAACTTGATTTCTCAACCTACTATTGGGTTGTGACCCACATTTGGGCCGAGCTCATTATTTAGAAATGACACAGATGAGGTTTGGAGGAGGGGTTCTGTGACACACCTGAAGTCACAGGTAGTTGAAGCAGTGTTGGGCCACACCTATAAGCATTAGCCATTAGACTAGGGATTCTTTTTTGTTTCAAACAATATGTTATTTGGTTAAATTTTAGATCAAGTATGTTTTGTTGTTGTTAATAACATATTATTTATTTAACAAGCAGAGAGCAGTCTCATCAATGTCATTGAGGAAGTATATCCATTAGCACATTTGCTTATGGCCTCATGGTGGCAAAATGGCTGCCACTCCAGGTATCTGCTGGAAACAATTCTTTTTTTTTTTTTTTTTTTGAGACAGAGTCTCACTCTGTTGCCCAGGCTGCAGTGCAGTGGTGTGATCTTGGCTCACTGCAACCTCCACCTCCCAGGTTCAAGCGATTCTCCTGCCTCTGCCTCCTGAGTAGCTGGGATTACAGGCACACACCACTACACCTGGCTAATTTTTGTATTTTTAGTAGAGACAGGGTTTTACTATGTTAGTCAGGCTGGTCTCGAACTCCTGACCTCAGGTGATCCGCCTGCCTCAGCCTCCCAAAGTGCTGGCATTACAGGCGTGAGCCACTGTGCCCAGCCAGAAACATCTTAATACATTTGATACAGGCGAATGCTTACCTGCAAATTATTATTGTATAATATATTATTCTCTAAATCTACATATTTTTGAAATTTGAAGATGACCAATAAAGATATCAACAGTGGTTTATAAATATATAGGTAGTTTGCACCTTGAGTTAGTTGAAAAATAAGGATTCAACTCTTTTCTCTTTTATACATCTATCTTAATGCAGAACTTAATTTTATCTTAAAAATATTTAAATTCTGAAAACTTCTTGTCTTCGAAATTCTAAGTTTACTTTTAAATTTCCACACTTAAAAAAAACCTGTCTAAATACACAGGTATGAAAACTTTAAAATGGTATGTATGCTTTTTTCTTCTCTCATGATGTTATTTTCAAATTATAGAGTTGCTTGGAACATCTAACTAAAGACAGAATAGCACCATCCTCGTCAGAAACATAGCCATCTTAACTTTGAAGGAGGAATGGTCATTAAGAAGCAAAAACATCTCTGGAATGAATACACCCTCTTTAAATTCAGTTGTATTTTTGTTTTTCTTACATTCTATGCAAGGCTTATGATGTTCTTATGATCCCTTGCCAACATTTTTGAGTAACAAGACTGTGTGGAAAAAAATGCTTTTTGAGTACACATCATGCATTTTTCTAAAAGAATTGTACTGCACAGGGTAATTAATATTATAAATAGTGAGTGTTTGTATGAGGAAGCTGCTAGGTATGGGTTCCAGCTGGCTAGGTGAGTGTTTATCCAACAAAAAAACTCACTCTAAGGCACAATAGCGTCATTATGCTACATGGGTGGAATGGGAGAGGAGCTTGGGGAAACAACTCTAGGAAAGATTCCCGTCATTTCCTCGAAGTTACCAGAAATTGCTCTATAATTCTGGAATCTGACTTAATTTCTGGTGGCATCAGCGTGTTATCAAGTAGTGGGAGAGCAGTGTGAAGCTGGCAACGTGGACTTTGGGCACAACGAGACCTGATTCCAAGACCTACCTCTCCCCCTTACTACCTATGTGACTTTGGGCAATTTGCTTAACCTCTCCAAATCCTCAGTTAATTCATCTGTAAAGCAGGAATACCCTCATTACAGGGTTTTGTGAGGATTAAATGAGATAATGCATGTAAAGCACTTGGGAAAATGTCTGGTATATGGAAAATGTGCAATAAATGCTACGATTAAATTAAAATATAGGACCCAAAAAGAAACTTCATAAGTAATTATAAAGCTAATTTTTAAAATTACTCATGAGCAAATGTCCTTGAGCTAGAGAAGCATTATTACTACTATTGTTATTTTATTTTATTTTGAGACAACGTCTCACTCTGTCACCCAGCTGAGTGCAAGTGGCATGATCACAGCTCATTGCAGCCTCAACCTCCCGGGCTCAAGTGATGCTCCGACCTCAGCCTCCTGAGTAGTTGGGACTACAGGTTGCGCACAACCACGCTTTGCTGTTTTGTTTTGTTTTTGTTTTTGTTTTTTGTAGAAATGGAGTCTTGCTACATTGCCCAGGCTGGTCACAAACTCCCAGACTCAAGCAATCCTCCCTCCTCAGCCTCCCAAAGTGCTGGGATTACAGGTGTGAGCCACCACGCTTGGCTGTGCATTATTATTTTTATAAAACTCCATTATTTAGTTAAAAGGGGCTCTTTTGGCTGAATTTGGTTCTCTCCAAAATTTAATGAAAAGGCCCTTTACTGGCATCATGTGGCAAAATAACACAGTAGAGTAATACATGTTTAAGAAGGAAGAGCTGGCTGGGCGTGGTGGCTCACGTCTGTAATCCCAGCACTTTGGGAGGCTGAGGCCAGAGGATCACTTGAGATCAGGAGTGCAAGACCAGCCTGGCCGATATGGTGAAATCCCATCTTTACTAAAAACAGGAAAAAAAATTAGCTAGGTATGGTGGTGCGTGCCTGTAATCCCAACTACTCAGGAAGCTGAGGCAGGAGAATCGCTTGAACCCCAGAGGCGGAGGTTGCAGTGAGCCGAGATCACACCACTGCACTCCACTCCAGCCTGGGTGACAGAGCGAGACTCTGTCTCAAAAAAAAAATAAAAAATAAAAAATAAGGAAGAGCTGCATTATCAGTGTGATGTTGCAAGGTACCTGTCACATTCCAAGTGTCATTAACTTACATGAGCCTCCCTTTGCCATTCTCTATTGATTGTTTCTGGCACAGAATCCCTGACAAGAAACATTTTGAGGGCTTTACTAGATTTCAGCACCAAAGACCTCAACAGATTAAGTCCTGGCTTGGTGATCTGACACAATTAAAGGTAAATCTCTTTATGTTGTTAAAGAATTTAGAGAACTAAACAACATTAAATACGTTCATGTTATCCTGGCTTATCTCTCAGGTAATCTTTAAAGGTAGAGAACTGAGACAATGATCTAGGTAATCCACAAGTTACTCTCCCTTTCAGGGAAGGAAATCGGGGGTTTTTTTTTTGAATTTATAATGTTTATTTTTATTGCTTTAAGATTTAGGATTACTGCCATTTTGAAGAAAATGAGAACAAAAACTTTTCAGTCTTTCCAGAAAATTGCCTGGAAGGAGAAAAAGAAGCAATAAGTGAACATGACAAATCAATGAGTCGAGGTGGTCATAGGATGTTCCTATTATTTAACCGTTAAGGCTGGTTTATGTCTTTAGCATTGCCTGGTTGTCTTAAAATCAATTTACCTTAAAAGTTTGCCTCTCAACCAAGGAACAAATAATAATCAAAATGTATATTTTCATATAGTATGCTTCTTTAAAACATTCATTTTATTTTTCACATTCTCAGTGAGTGAAAAGTAATTGAAACAGGATGTAGGGGGAAGAGCAGTCCTGTCTCATGACTACTCTGAGGCTGTTTCCTCATCTGTAATGTCTATGCTGTTAGTTCTGATAGGTGACGGTGTAATGCAGAGATTTGAATAACTTGCCAGCTGCTTTTTGTCACCTGGGTTGCCAAGGAAAAACTGTGATGGAAAGGACAATTAAGGCAAACGTGCATGCTATTATTGCCAGCTGAGGATTTGACTATGTTACACTGTGTTGGCTGGGCACGGTGGCTCACACCTGTAGTCCCAGTACTTTGGGAGGCCAAGGCAGGCAGATCGCTTGAGACCAGGAGTTCAAGACCAGCCTGGCCAATATGGTGAAATCACGTCTCTATTAAAAATACAAAAAAATAGCTGGGCATGGTGGCATGTGCCCATAATCCAGCTATTTGGGAGGCCGAGGCAGGAGAATTGCTTGAACCTGGGAGATGGAGGTTGCATGAGCTGAGATTGTGCTACTGCACTGCAGCCTGGGCAACAGAGCAAGACTTCGACTGAAAAAAAAATACCCTGTGCTGTATCTTATTGTGGTAAACAGAAGGAACAGAATGAATGTGAGCCTCCAAAGGTCCTTTTCTTGCCTAGCTGAAGGCTTAGATGAGCCTGGTGGCCTCCTTATTTCCTTATTCTTTTTTTTAATTATTATTATACTTTAAGTTTTAGGGTACATGTGCACAATGTGCAGGTTAGTTACATATGTATATATGTGCCATGCTGGTGATGGATTAAAGACTTAAACATTAGACCTAAAACCATAAAAACCCTAGAAGAAAACCTAAGCATTACCATTCAGGACATAGGCATGGGCAAGGACTTCATGTCTAAAACACCAAAAGCAATGGCAACAAAAGCCAAAATTGACAAATGGGATCCAATTAAACTAAAGAGCTTCTGCACAGCAAAAGAAACTACCATCAGAGTGAACAGGCAACCTACAAAATGGGAGAAAATGTTCGCAACCTACTCATCTGACAAAGGGCTAATATCCAGAATCTACAATGAACTCAAACAAATTTACAAGAAAAAAACAAACAACCGCATCAAAAAGTGGGCTAAGGACATGAAAAACTTCTCAAAAGAAGACATTTATGCAGCCAAAAAACACATGAAAAAATGCTCTCCATCACTGGCCATCAGAGAAATGCAAATCAAAACCACAATGAGATACCATCTCACACCAGTTAGAATGGCAATCATTAAAAAGTCAGGAAACAACAGGTGCTGGAGAGGATGTGGAGAAATAGGAACACTTTTACACTGTTGGTGGGACTGTAAACTAGTTCAACCATTGTGGAAGTCAGTGTGGCAATTCCTCAGGGATCTAGAACTGGAAATACCATTTGATCCAGCCATCCCATTACTGGGTATATACCCAAAGGACTATAAATCATGCTGCTATAAAGACACATGCGCACGTATGTTTATTGCGGCACTATTCACAGTAGCAAAGACTTGGAACCAACCCAAATGTCCAACAATGATAGACTGGATTAAGAAAATGTGGCACATATACACCATGGAATACTATGCAGCCATAAAAAATGATGAGTTCATGTCCTTTTTAGGGACATGGATGAAACTGGAAATCATCATTCTCAGTAAACTATCGCAAGAACAAAAAACCAAACACCGCATATTCTCACTCATAGGTGGGAACTGAACAATGAGAACACATGGACACAGGAAGGGGAACATCACACTCTGGGGACTGTTGTGGGGTGGGGGGAGGGGGGAGGGATAGCTTTAGGAGATATACCTAATGCTAAATGACGAGTTAATGGGGGTTTTCATCTACATGATTTCCTTGCTGTTGTCTGCCTGATGAAATAAATCCAGGTTCTCTGGCTGGCCCCTAAGCCATTTAAATCTTACAGATTTAGGAACTTGTGAACTTCAAGAATTATTTTCTGTTTAAATGTTACTTATTTTCAGAGAAGATTAAATCTATTAAACACCTGTATTAAACCATGATATTTTCTGGCTTTGGTAGGACTTTCCTTCTGACTTTAAGAACAAAATAATAGTAATTCAATATTTGTTAGTAAAATTTAATTTCTACATCATATAACATTAGATTGCCTCCATAAAAATAAGTTATTTAAAAAGCAATTTCACAAGAAATGCTAGCTCAACTCTTTGACAACAATACTATAGCTTTAACTCACTGCTGGATCCCCAGCACCTAAAACTGCACCTGGTATGTATTTGATATTGAATAAATATTTTAGACATAAGATTATGTTAAAATCATAATTTTAAATAAAATTTTCTATAAGATCATATGGAATCAAAATATAAATATTTATTATTGCTCATTAAAATAAGACTATTGGAATACCTTATTTGTGGCCACACATTTTTTAAGAGTCAACAGCATAAAATTGAACAGAATGATCAATGATATTCCTTTACACAAATACATCTTTGATTCTTAACAGTTCAAGTAAAAACCATCAAGCACTATAAACTATTTTGATCAACTCAAACTATCCCTCTGCTCCAGGAACTGCTCCAACGAACAGAGTTTTCCTGTTTGCAATTTTCAGCTGGCAGATGAGAAACGCATGAAGCTTTATCCAAATGGAAAACCCAGTCATTCTTGGTAAAGTACAGGAGGGGAGAAAACTGTCAGCTGTAAGAATTTGTCACTGGGGAGAATATTAAGCTGACGCAACTTACTCCTTTGAATAAGAACAAGGCATAGATGGAGGAACTTCTAATTTTCACATTTAACTGGACTCTCATCACTACTATCCTTTCTCACCACTCTCTAGTTCTCATGCAACATTTAGTCACCCACTACACACAAACACACACACACACACACTCATACACTCACATACCGGTGGTTTCTGGGTACTTCCTGATGGGTTTGGAAGGGTAGGAGGTGGGGAAAAGATACCCTCCCACCTACCACTGCAGCCAGTGCCTCCTAGCCTAGGAGTCATGGAGGAGAAGTGAGGCCAGAGTGGCGATCGGGACATTCCTTCTGGGTCAGCTTTTCCCTTGCCCCCCTGCCTTCAAGTTGCATGGGAAAATGCACATGCTGATGACTACAGAAGCTCTCCTGGGAGGAAAAGCAGTGTTTACACAATTATTACTGAGCTGGATTCCAAACTCTTTATTGTTTTAGTTGCCTGTTTTGTTTTAAATCACAGAGAGAATGGTTAGGAAGTACTTTGGAAACCCATCAAAAGGAGAAGCAACAAGGACTGATATGGTGGTTCCCAGATTTTTTGGGTTTTGCAGACAAGTAATATGTCAGAAAAAAAAAAAGATTGAGGAACTAATAGGCAGTTGGCAACTTTCCTTTTTCTAAGTAAGACATAGGATCAATACCAACTCTTATTAGCCACTATTGCCAGTTCTTCATAAAAGGGACGGCACTTTAATACCAAAAGAACATAATTTCAGACTAAAGGACTGTTTTTCCCAAGAAAAAGGATAGTTGATAATCTCAAACAACACAGAGAAAGCAGACACTGTTGGGGGTTCTCGGGGGTGTGCCCAAATCTCAGATCCCTCCTATGGGTTATCTGTGCTCATCCCTCAGCTTCTGTGCTTCGCTTTTGATAGCTTCCACCAGCACACCTTCAGAGAACAGCCCTTGGGCTTCTAGAGATGGTTTGGGTTCACGTTTGGGAGTTTAGCCCCCACTTCACACCCGAGTGTGGTCTATCGCCTGACAGATTGTGCCTGAGGATGAAAGCCCTGCTGCCTTCCTGGAGGTAAACAACCTCTGCTTGCAATTTTCAGCTGGCAGGAGAGAAATGCATGAAACTTTATCTAAATGGAAAACCCAGTCACTCTTGGTAAAGTACAGGAGGGGAGAAAACTATCAAGCTGTAAGAATTTGTCACCGGGGAGAATACATGCTCCTGAGCTCTCCACGTGCTCAGGCTGAGACTGGGATTTCCCCTGGAGTCATGCCCTTGCCTGGCTTCCCTCCCATCCCTGTCCTGTTTCTCTCACTCCCTGATTGGTTTCTCCTGAGAGCCATTCCTTCATATTTCACTTGCACATACATCTTTGTCTCAGGGTCGTCTTCTGGGAAGCCTGGCTGAAGACAGATGGGTAAAAATGTCTTCTTAGATTGGTGCCAGTCTGTTCATGGCCTTTGAGGGACAGTCTGGAGAATAGACTTGGACAAAAGGGCTGGGTTCCAGTCCAAGCTTCACCACCAACCAGATGTTTGGCCTTGGCCAAGTCACAAAACCCTTAGCTTTACCTGCTCCACTCTTGTCATATGGTGGCTGGCCAGGAAGATATGGAATGAGGGTGAAGGTGGGGGCAATTCCACAAAGAAGAGAGGCCAGAAAAATATGTAGCTTCTTTTTTTTTTTTTTTTTTTCCGAAGTATCACTCTGTTGCCTAGGCTGGGGTGCAGTAGTGAGATCTCGGCTCACTGCAACCTCTGCCCCCCTGGGTTGAAGCGATTCTCCTGCCTCAGCCTCCCAAAAATGTAGCTTCTTTATCTCCTAAAGCTGATCCAGTCTTTGCTGTAAGCCTCTGTCCCACTGTGTAAGGAGGACAACATGAAATTCCAGCCTCATCAACATAGTTTTATGCAATCATTTAAATAGTCTCTTTAGAGAAATCATTCTCTTTCAGGCAAATGCCATACTTTCAGATTTCCTACTCCTTTCTGAGGTGACATCCTGGAGAACCAAGGAAGGCTGTGTGACCTCTGAGTGGCATGAGAAGGACAGCTCTGAGAGCTCTGAGATGGGCTCGGGTCCATCTGCCTGCTCCCTGGTCTCTTGGCTCTGGCTATTGGGCACTCTGCTGGCACTAGATGCCAGATCTGGGGCTTGTGAATGGGCAGTCAAATCCCTGGGCTCAATAAAGGCAGAACCCACTCCTCTGCTCTCTGGATATCCCCAGGCTATCCCTGGAATTAGGGTCTCCTGATTGGCCATGACTTCCATTGGATGCCCATCCTGGATGGTGCTCTGTACTCCTAGCCACAGGTCACAATGATCCTACTGCGGTGATACCCGCTGGCAGGTTTCCCAGCTATACTCTCAGTCCCCATGCATTCCTCCACAGCCATGCAGGACATTTGGGGCTCTGCAATGACACGAAAGCAGAGGCATGCTAGCACAACATTCCTCTCTGCCCAGACACACTGTCCATCACTGAGGATAGCAGCTTCTCTTACCTCCATCTCGTTCTCCTCCCCACAAGCCACTGAGGACCAGAGAGATAACCTTTCTTTTTTCTTCTCTCAGGTTGGCCAGGGTTAGCACTTACAAAAGGGGCCACCATGTACAGTTGTACAGACCGTGGCCTGCACAAGAATGCCCAAGTGAGACAGCAGGTATCTACCTCTGCTCACCCAGCTATGAGTGAGCTGGCACTGGGCTGTGTCTACTTAGAGCAAGAAGACCCTTTTAAAATTTGCACAAAGCCATTCTAAGGGCTACCAGCAACTCTGGTCACATTCATTCTCTCCTGAAAGCAGTACCCACTCCCTTCTCTGGAGCTACAATGGCTATCAAAGAACATGATTTACAGGGAAGAGGAAGGATGTACACATTGCTTAATGTTTCAAAACATGATCCACATTTTAGAGGCTGAAGCACTTTGAGACCAAAAGGGGTTTTGGTGGTCAGCACCTGCTCTGCTTTTGTCATGAACTCAGCCCTGGTCTAGATGGGGGGTGAACGCAGGGTAGGATGTAAGACAGGACTCCTAGAGGAGAACTCATGTGACTTCCAGTGAGCAGTACTGGAAAGCATGAAGTCAAGCACCAGTTGACCAGTTCGGGCTTTTGTTCTGTGGAGCTACAGGGTGAACACAGGCCGTGAGATCTGGGGCATGCAGAGAAGGTTGGCATCTGTGTCTGGAAAACAGGTGGGGAGGGCCCTGCTGGCCTCATAAGTATAGCACAATCCAAGTTCTCATTTCAGAAATCTTGGCTAGGCACAGTGCCTGGGTTGGGTGCAGTGGCTCATGCCTGTAATCCCAACACTTTGGGAGGCCAAGGCGGGTGTATCACCCAAGGTTAGGAGTTCAAGGCTAGCCTAGCAAATGTGGTGAAACCCTGTCTCTACTAAAAATACAAAAATTAGCTAGAGGTGGTGCTGCATGTCTGTAATCCCAGCTACTCAGTAGGCTGAACCAGGAGAATCGCTTGAACCCAGGAGGCAGAGGTTGCAGTGACCAGAGATCGTGCCTGTGCACTCTAGCCTAGGTGACAAAGCAAGACTCTGTTTCAAAAAAAAAGAAAAGAAAAGAAAAAAGAAAATCTTCATCATGCTTAAGCTTTTCTCTATTACATCTACTTCCAATTCCCTCTTAAAAAAGAAAAGTGAAGGAAAACTAAGTTTCTGGAGTTTTTCATATCTGTACCTAGAACAGGAGGTTTCCTGCTCGCCTCTAGCAAGAAAACAAGATGCTGCCACAGATTTCAACTCAACTTGTTTTTCGTGGTCAGAAGAAATTCAAACATGATTATTAAAATAAAGATTTCAAGTGGAAAAAACAATAATGCTGAGCAACTGTGGGTTTAATCCCACCTCCTCCATGTGACACAGACCTGCCTTCAGTTTGTCCTCCAGCCCCCAGCCCCCCAGAAGACGAGGGGGTATCTACAGACCCACTTTATTTGGCTGGTGTCCATAATATGGACATCTGAGCCATTATGGCCAGCCCTCCCTTTTATTTCACCTCAGATATATTCTTCAGGCTTCAAGGGTCATGCATTTGAATGCGCGCCGCTGATACACCTGTTGGTTGCCCAAAGGTAATTTGTGCCATTCAGCGCAATCAGTTCACTGAGAAGTAGCTTTGTAATCAGCATAATGGTCCTCCAAAAATCCCACAGACCAAGGAAGGGTCAGGCCTTGTAATTGAAGAGGATGCAGACTTGGGAGATTCACAGGAACTGAAGAATGACCTTGTTTTTGGTGAACTAGGGTCGATATCTACTTTGATCCTATAAATAAATCTATTTCTAAATCTATGCAATGCCCATAAATATCATAGATTGTTTCTGATGAAGTCAGAGAGAGAGGCAGAGAGAGAAAGAAGACAGAATAAAATGCTTTGCTATTAAGGATGATAAAAGGTATATTTATGGTCTTTCTCAGGAGATGTTTTTGGGTGCTTTTTCCTTTTTCTGTATTTATCAGGATAGATGCACTATGAAAAAATAATGCAATACATAAATTCTAGTTATATTAGCATAAAAATGAAAAGTAATCACAGAAAATGATTACAGTATAAGTATGCTTATAAATTCAATATTTTTCTTTGTAAAAGATGTGGTGCATGATTTCCAGTGGAAAAAAACAACATGTTTATTTCATATCTTAAAGTGGACTTTTTTTTAACATAAAAAAGGGAAGAATACCCAGGATGCTTAAGGTAAGTTAATATAATTACAATTAGCCTGAACAACTCTCCCTACTGCTCTGAAGCACTCACTAACATTTAACAGAAATGCCAGGTCTGATGGGCTAGAAAATGAGAATAGTAATATTCATGCTTGCTCTGCCCATCCCACAGGGTTATTCTAGAAGATAAAATGAGCCAGTAGTGTGTGTAATGCAGGTCCAACTCAGCACCAGCACAGAGACTTTTCTTTCCCTTCTATCCCAGCACTCTGGTCATCAAGACCCAACACCATCTGTGTGTGGAATGAGGGGTACAAGCGTCAAGTCATTGAAAAGGATTCGCATCCACACAAGAGTTTGGAAGAAGCTTAGCAAAGCCTCAGAGATGTGCCAGCTTTCTTCCAATGGGCAATCCAGAAGCCCTGTGCAGGCAGCTGTGGATGGAAGGAATATTCCCCGGGTGCTGAGCCAACAGCTAACATGTCTCCTACTCCAGACTGACCTGTGGCGCCACCTCGTAGTGTGACAGTGAGAGGAAATAAAAAATCAGTATTTTTAAGATTTCATCTAGAAAAAGATGTACACTTTTGTCCCTTCAATTTCTCCCTCTCCCCCACTTTATCAATGGCCTTCTTTCATTACTGGCCCAGTTTCCAGGTTCCCTGAGGCAGAATCGGGTAAATGGATAAGAGAAAAACAAGATCAGAAAAGTGAAAGGCAGTCGGGAGGCGCCCTGAGGACCAGGGCCACCGAGGCTGAGACTTGGAGAAGAGAGCTGATCAGAAAGTGAAGAGGAGCCATCAAGAAAGGGAGAAGCTCTGGATCGCCTGGTGAGGAACCAAGTCCCTCAAAGACGTTTCTACATGTTGTAAACTGAATCACAAAGTAAAATCATGGGATCACTGGAAGATAAAAGTTCTTTCAAAAATGCAATTAAAGATGTGAATGGCTCTTTGATTGCTTTTGGATGCTAGACTGAGTTTCTTTGGATGATACACTGAGCAGCCCTGGGCCACGGGAGGCTGTGGTGTTTGTTCAGGTGTTTATTCAGGCTCTCTGGCCAGGGTGTCTTTTCATGGCCTCTACATTGTCTGAATGGTAACATTTCACTGACAAAACTCAAACGATCACTCTAGTAAGATTTTAGTAATGAGGCCTACCTAATGTGCCCCCAAAAATTCCTATAACACAGCTAGAAACTCTTTCAGATCCCCACAATGGTGTGGAAGGCAAAATATTCTGTTTTCTGCATGAAAGTGGGGGTTTCTCAGGATACAAAGTACAAGATAAGCCAGTAGAAATTAATATGGGACTCATGAGTCTTCTTTATTTCCAGGTACAACCATAGACTTTTTTAAACTTTAGCTAAGTCGTCCTTTATACTTCTCCCAAGGATATAGTAAGAGAATATGTTAGATTACCATTTGTATCTGCAGCAATTGTGCCATATTGAACATTTTATTACAATAAGCAATATTATCACAAGGCTGGTGTATCAAGGTTCTGGACACCTCATGGCCCAGTCAAGTTGTCACATAAAATTAACCATCACAGCTGGATTTATAAAATTATAAATAAAGCCGTATTCTCATTCTATAGAATACAGCGTAAGACACATCTCTGCTTGTCAGCCTGAGAACCAACCAGGAATTCATCTTTTGGGGCAAGGGCATACCTGGAGTTGAGGGATTCCCCTCACAGATATTTTCCTGTCTCTTCTGAAGGGCCAGTCTTCTCGGGAGTTGAAGTGAGTGGTTGCTAAGTGTGGGGTCAGCAGTAGACTGGGAACAGGAGGGCAGAGGGCCTGGCAAGAGCCCATGCGGGTTTCCCGGGGTTTCCGAAGAGGCTTCCAGTTGGGTGTCCACCAGATCACACCCACAGAAACCACTTCTTCCCTCCAGAAACTTCCCAGACCTCTTACCACCACACAAGGGATTTAAGAACTGAACAATCTTTTGGGGATGTCCAGTAAAGGGAATGGTGAGGCGGCTCAAAAAGGAAACAAAGGGAGTGTTTAGCTGGTTGGTGAGCTCAGGTATCAGTCCCAGAGAGCCGATTTCTCTGCTTTGCTTTGTCTGTTAGTACTCATTTTGCTTTGCAACCAGAAACACATTTCAGTTTGAAATTGTACCCAGGCTGCACCCTCCCTCTCCGACGTTAGGGTGCACCCACTCTTCTCAGGCCCAATCAGGCAGCGATGTGCCTTGCATCCAGACAAGGAGTAAATATCATTCTGGAGCCCTCAGTGAATATCATTCTGGAGTAATAGCTTCTTCATAATAAGGACTTACAAGTAACTCATTACCTCCTCACCAGCCAAAAATACTCATTTCTCCAGGGCACATCTACAAGACGATAAGTAAATACGGGAGGAAAGAAGTGCTTTACAAGGACATACGCATTAATTTCTTTTCATGGAAACCGGTTTGACAAACTGATAGTTCTGCCCTGATTCTTCAGTGGGTGCATTCCTGGTTGATTAATTCTCAAAACAAACAAGATGTTGGCATGCTAACTAGTTGCCCGGTCCCCAAGGTAGAACTAATTTCTCTTTCTCTCTTTATTGCTTGGCATGCATTGTACATCTCTTCTGGTTATAGGTCTTGTGGTGTAATTATTTAGGTACACATCTTATCTTCCTCTCTATGTTGTAAGCTCCTTGATCTTTGTGATGATTCATCTTTACACCTTGCACAGCACTTAGTACAGGGCTTCCCTTTCAGTAATCGCTCTATAAATATAAGCAATGTAATGATAATGTGTATTTGCCATGCAAAAGCCAATTCATACATACTGAGCAGCCTTTAAGTACCCAGCATCGTGCTGTCCCTGTGAAAGGACATGGTTTCCAACAAGCAGAGAGACACTTGTAACAACATGGATGAACCTGAGGATATTATGCTAAGTGAAATAAGCCAGACACAAAAAGAAAAATACTATATGATCACATGTAAATGCAGAACCTTTTTCGAATAAAAACAGTTGAATAAATAGAAACAGAGTCAAATGGTAGTTACCAGGGGCAGAAAGGGAGAGGAGATTGGGAGAAATAGGTCAAAGAGTACAAATTTGCAATTATGTAGGATGAATAAGTCTGTAGATGTAATGTACAGCATGAAGGCTACAGTTACAAATATTGTATTATATACCAAAAGTTTGCTAAGAGAGTAGATTTTAGCTGCTGTTAACACACAGACACACAAAAGGTAACTATGGAAGATGATGGATTTGTTTGACTATAGTAATTATTTCACTGATTATATGTGTATCAAAATATGTTGTGTACCTTAAATATATACAATAAGAAATACATTTTTAAATAAATAAAATATGATCATGCTAGTGAAATGACAGTTACTTGCACACAGAACAACTAGATATTACATGTAGACATTATTAGTGAGATACATTCTGTTTCAGTTAGTGTTTTCTTGAGTTTAGTGCAAAGATAAATACTAAAAATTATTCAAAATAAGGGATCCAATATTATACAATACATAGGCTCTAAAAATATTCCTGTAGTGCATTGAGAAGTACCAATATATGTGTAGGAAAATAAGTTAGCAAATATAACTTAACAAGCAAGATAATTCTATTTTGGTAGAAACTATATTCATTAAGAATGAGGGTTTTAACCTGATTTTAAAGTTCTTTTATAAGACAAGCAATAATAGCAGGAAAAACCCTTTTAGAAACTTTACATGTTTAAAAAAAAACACAAGCAAGGTTAGGAGGAATAAAAACTCCAAAAAAAAGGATAAATATGTGTGGAAGGGGTAGTATTACCAGATATTAAAATATATTATAAAGCCTCTATAATTAAAACTGTGTGGATTTGGTACATGAAGAGATTGATGACACACCAGTGGAAAGAAACAGAAAATGTAGAAATAGAATTAGTTTCATGTAAGAATTTAAAGTTTGATAAACTTGGCGTCTCAAATCAGTGAGGGAAAATGTATGTTTTAGAAAATGGTAAAGGATAACCGGAGAATGACAAGGATTAATGTAAAATTGCATCCATTCCTCACACCACATACCAGGATAAATTCCAGATAGATAGGAGACTTAAACATAAAAAATAAAATCATATAATAAGTAGAAGAAAACATTGGTGAATTTTAATCTGGGAGTGGAAAAACTTTCCTAACTACAACTCAAATATCTAGGAACAATGAGGGAAAAGGATTGATATTTGATATTTTTCTAAATAAATAAATAAAATAAGATTATGCTAGTGAAATGAAAGTTACTTATACACAGAACAACCAGATATTACATGTAGAGGTTATCAGTGAGATACCTTCTGTTAGTATCTTTTCCAGTTTAGTGTAGAAACAAACAGGGATCTGTGTCTTTGCCCAAATCTCATGTTGAACTATAATCCCCAAGGTTGGAGATGGGGCTTGGTGGGAGGTGAATGAACCATGGAGGTAGATTTCCCATTTCGGACTGTGTCATGATAGTGAGTGAGTTCTCATGAGATCTGGTTGTTTAAAAGTTTGTAGCACCTCCTCCCATCTCTCCCTTCCTCCTGCTCTGACCATGTGAAGTGCCGCTAACTACTTTGCCTTATGCCCCGATTGTAAGTTCCCTGAAGCCTCCCCAGAAGCTGATGCCACCATGCTTACTGTACAGCCTGCAGAACCATGAGTCAATTAAACCTCTTTTCTTATAAATTACCCAGGCTCAGGTATTTCTTTAGAAATTAGAACATACTAATACAGGGAATTAGTACTAAGGAGTGAGGCATTGCTATAAAGATACCTGAAAATGTGGAAGCAACTTTGGAACTGCATAACGGGCAAAGGTTGGAAGAGCATGGAGAGCTCAGAAGAAGATAGGAAAATGAGAGAAAGTTTAGAACTGCCTAGAGACTGGTTAAATGGTCATGACCAAAATTCTGGTAGTGATATGAACAATGAAGGCCAGGCTAAGGAGGGTTCAGATGGAAAAGAGAAACTTCCTGGGAACTGGAGCAAAGGTAACTTTTGTCATGTGTTAGCAAACAGCCTGGCTGCACCATGCCCCTGCCCTAGGGATCTATGGAACTTTGAACTTGAGAGTGATGATTTTGAGTATATGGTGGAAGAAATTTCTAAGCAGCAAAGTGTTCAAGATGTGGGCTGGCTACTTCTAACAACCTATGCTTATATGTATGAGCAAAGAAATGATGTGAAATTGGAACTTATATTTAAAATGGAAGCAGAGTGTAAAAGTTTGGAAAACTGGCAGCCTAGGCATGTGGTGGGAAAAAGAGCCTATTTGAGGGGGAGGAATTCAAGATGACTGCAGAAATTTACATAAGTTAAAGGGAACCAAATGCTAATAGCAGAGACACGGCGGGGTGGGGGGCGGGGGGAAGGTCTCAAAGGCATTTCAGAGACCTTTGTGACAGCTCCTCCCATCACAGGCCTAGAGACCTAGGAGGGAAGAATGGTTTTATGGCCAGGCCCAAGGCCCCACAGCCCCATGCAGCCTCAGGACACTGCTCCCTGCATCCCAGTCACTCCAGCTCTAGCCATGGCTCAAAGGAACCCAGGTAGACAGCTCAGCCATAGCTTCAAAGAGTGCTAGCTGTAAGCCTTGGCAGGTTCCATGTGGTGTTAAGCCTGTGAGTGCACAGAATGCAAGAGTTGAGGCTTAGGAGCCTCTGCCTAGATTTCAGAGGATGTATGAAGCCTGCTGCAGAGGTGGAACCCTCATGGAGAGCCTCTACTAGGGCAGTGCAGTGGGGAAATGTGGGACTGGAGCCCCCACACAGAGTCCCCACTGAGGCACTGCCTAGTAGACCTATGAGAAGAGAGTCACCATCTTCCACACCCCAGAATGGTAGATCCACCAGCAGCTTGCACCATGCACCTAGAAAAACCACAGGTACTCAACACCAGCCCGTGAGAGCAGCTGTAGGGGCTGAACCCTGCAAAGCCACAGGATTAGAGCTGCCCAAAGCCTTAGGAGCCCACCCCTTGCACCAGTGTCCCCTGGATGTGAGACATGGAGTCAAAGGAGATTATTTTGAATCTTTAACATTTAATCACTGACCTGCTGGGTTTTGGACTTGCATAGGACCTATAGCCCCTTTCTTTTAGCTCATTTCTCCCTTTTGGAATAGGAATATTTACTCAATGCATACACCCCCATTGTATCTTGGGAGTAACTAGCTTTTTTTTTTATTTTACAGGTTTATAGGTGGAAGGGACTAACCTTGTCTCAGATGAGACTTTGGACTTTGGACTTTGAGTTAATGCTGGAATGAGTTAAGACTTTGGAGGAGTGTTGAGAAGGGATGATTGTATTTTGCAATGTGAGAAAGACATGAGATGTGGAATGATATGGTTTGGATCTGTGTCCCCACCCAAATCTCATGTCAAATTGCATTCCCCAATGTTGGAGGTGGGGCCTGGTGGGAGATGAGTGGATCATGGGGTGGATTTCCCCCTTGGTATTGTGTCATGATGGCTAGTGAGTTCTTGTATGATGTATTGTTTAAAGGTGTGTAGCACCACCACCACCACCCCTTCCTCCTGCTCCTGCCATGCAAGTCACCTGCTCCCGCTTTGCCTTACATCCTAATTGTAAGTTCCCTGAGGCCTCCACAAAAGCAGATGTTGCCATGCTTTCTGTATAACTTGCAGAACCATGAGCCAGTTAAACATCTTTTCTTTATAGATTACTCAGTCTCAGGTATTTCTTTATAGCAGTGCAAGAATGGACTAATACAATGTATTTGACTATATATAATAAAAGAAACTCTGCCAGGCGCAGTGGCTCATGCCTGTAATCCCAGCACTTTGGGAGGCCAAGGCAAGTGGATCACTTGAGGCCAGGAGTTTGAAACCAGCCAGGCCAACATTGCAAAACGCTGACTCTACTAAAAATACAAAAATTAGCCAGGAGTGGTTGTGCATGTCTGTAATCCCAGCTACTCAGGAGGCTGAGGCACAAGAACAGCTTAAACCCAGAAGGCAGAGGTTGCAGTGAGCCAAGATTGCACCACTGCACTCCAGCCTGGGCAACAGAGCGAGACTCTGTCAAAAAAAAAAATAAATAAAGATAAAAAATAAAAAAAGAAACTTTTGTATCACAAAAATATCCATAAGCAGAGCATAAAAACAAATGATAAATTTGGAAAAAGTATTTGTAACTGATATCACAGATAAGAGTTAGTATTCTCAATATATTTGATGATATAAAAGAATCATTGTCAACTTTTTAGGTGTGATCCTGCTGTTGTGGTTATGTTTTCAAAAAAACAGTATTTATTGTTCAGAGACAGTTATTTAAATATTTATGGTTGAAATCATATGCTGTCTTGAATTTGCTTTAAAATAATAAGAGATGAGAGAATAGATAAAATTAGAGTGGCTATATTGAAATTATTGAAGGTGAATGATAGGTACATAGAGGCCCATTATACTATTCTCTCTCCTTTTCCACGTATTTGAAATTCTCCATACTTAAAAAGATAAAACATTTTTGGAAGAAAATCTATATAAAGCACACAAGTAGCTTTCAATAAATGTCAACTCCTCTCATTACAGTCATGCTCAATACGTGTGTGAGCATGAATGGAATTTGAACACAGTCATACACATTTAGCCTAATAAGTTCTTACCTGTTGTATTTTTTAAGTAAAAGCTATCATCTCTATTATCATGGCTAACTAGATGCTCTGAGCAACTCCCCTACTGCAAAACAATAAATCCTATTGAGGATACACTCTAAGACATGACTACTTTCATGAGAGATAGAGGATGTGTTCAGAGATCCTTCTCTAAGCTCCAAAAACTCACCTTAGATAAGAGGTGCCAAGAGCTGGGGCAGCTGGAAGGGACAGAGTTAACTAAGACTGGTTGAGCAATAGCATGGCCGTCTATGGCAGAGGAAAAAAACTCCACATTTCCTGGACTAGCTGAGATCTTCAGTGGGAGGGGTAGTATTACCAGTTATTAAAATATATTATAAAGTTTCTATAATTAAAACTCTGTGGTTTAGCTATGTGAAGAGAGTGAGAACAGACCAAGGGGCTCTCAGGTATAGTGCCCCACTGGTCACCAGCAGAATCAAATCATATCTGGGGTAAACTTTTCCAATATTCAATTTATCTCTCACTAATTAAGATCAAGTAATGAATGTACAATCAAAGATCAACAAACTCACATAAATGCAAGCCACTCCAAGAGGTGGCAGAAACAACCAAAACAAAAATCAAACCAAAAAAAAAAAACAAACAAAAACAGATATGGGCCCTTTTAGACTTAGATATTGGAACTATTAGATACAGAATATAGAACAGCCATGTATAAAATGTACAAAATTGTAAAGGATTCAATTACAACTATAACCAATTGATAAAATACTATGAGGAAATGAATAGACAAATTTAATTTTTTTAACTGAAAACTTTGGAAGTAAAAAATAAAATTTTGTAACATAAATCTTAATCAAAGACTGCAGCATCAGTTTACTGTTCAAAGAAGAGACAAATAGTGCACTGGAAGAGGTCTATTTTAAAAATTACCAAAATTTTAGCACAAAGTAATAAGAAAAAGGTGAAAAATTATATAGAGGGTAGAAAGAGAAGCAGTAATATACATCACACGAGAATCCCAGAAAAAACAAAGTTAAATGAGAAGAGATAACATTTACAGAGATAATAGCTATCAAAATTTTCCAGAATTAATGAAAACCATGAATCCGCAGATCTAGGAACAAAAATTAATACCAAGCATCATGAACAAAAAGAAATCCATGCCATCATAGTGAAACTGCATGTCACAGGTTGGATTGTCTGCAAGTAGATGGTGAGGCAGGATATTTATTAGGGATTAACACCTGTGAAAGGGCAAAGGGAGAAATTCAACTGCAATGCGGACACAGAGCCTAGGCCAAATCCAAGGAGGGCACTGGTGCATTTACAACCTGTCAGGATTGTCCTGCAGTGGACCCAAATAATCAGGCCTTTAGATCCCCACCAAGATAAATTACTGGATGTGGGCCAACCCAGAATGGGTATACCTGGGGCCAAGTGACTGTCGGTTCTTGAGGCAAACATAGTTGGAGACTATCTGCTGATTCCCAGCACTTACTACAAAAATATCCCTATTGAAGACGCATCTGGGCAGGCATCTTTATATCCACCACCATAGTCCACCCCTTGCACCACTCAAATCTATTTCTTTGTATGCATTCAGCTCTTCCAGGATTATAGTGTGCTTGTCTTTCTGCAGGAAACTTGGTATGGTTAACAGGACAAATGACTGCCACTACAGCTGGACATAAGGATGCAACTGATACCCATTATCTACCTCCTAGACTATCCGTTCTGGATTTCCCCACCCTTAACTATGAGCTCTGCTGTCTTGGTGGCTAATGTCCTGGTGTGATGCAGACCATCCGTAAAGGATCTGAGCCCTTTGTCACCATGTCCTTCTCAGGTGGGAGTTGCTGAACTTACCCACTTGCCAATAGAGATGAGCAAAGGAGTGCCCAAAAGCACCTATGTGGATCACTTGGGTAATGCAACCCATTTCTCTGCTCCCACTGTATAACAGCGGATCTCCCTCATTTAATTTTGGAGGGCAGGTTTCAGCATACCCCTGATCACAGGAATCCCAAAATGTTTACCTATGTGGCAGGCCCCTCGATCTTCACAGTGCTTATCTCCTACCCTCTGCAGCATGTGTGTCTTAACTGAAGCCTCCAGTTGCATCTTGCTCATCCAGTCCAACTCATCCAGCCTGATTAGCACAGTATCATCGAGCTACTGAATCCATGTGATGTTTTGTAAACGAAGATTGCTTCAGACTCTGTCGTGATGGAGGGCATAAAAGAACACAGCCCGGGGCAACACTGTAAAACTATGTTAGTGTATCACTGCCCATTCCATGTGCATATGAACTCTGTATGATCCTCTTTTTGATCAGAATAGAAAGAACATATTCACCAAATTAGGAGCTGCATACGATGTATCTGAGGCCATGTTAATCTGCCTTAGCAAAGAGGCCAGAACAGGCACAGGAGCTGCAATTAGGGATAGTAGTGGGTTGGCTTTGGGGTAGTCTACTGTTATCCTCCCAGAATCTGGGTTCTTCCAGCACAAGACTGGTGACTTCAATGAAGAAGTGATGGGCATCTCCCCGCTACCCACTCACTCATTCTCTAGATTAGGGCTGGCAAGCTATGAGCTGACCTGTTTTATAAATAAAAGTTTTTTGGAACACAGACATGCATGCTCATTTGTTTATGTATTGCTCATGGCTGCTCTCTGCTACAAAAGTAAAGTCATTGCAACAGAGACATCTAGCCCACAAAACCTAAAATATTTACCATCTGGCCCTTACAAAGATAGTTTGCCAACCCCACTTTAGTTCCATAAAGGTGGCATTAACCTCCACTCTTATCACCACTCCTCCAGAATTATTGTTCTTGATTTACTGTCATGGCTGAGAAGAGGAGCAGTTTTTAAGGCCTCCATTTCACCTTCCCTACAGGCAAAAGAACCAACATGGGGATTATTCCAACTGCTGTGTATATGAATTTTATTGTACATTCTGGAACCAAAGAAATGACCAATGGAGCAGTTGAGTCTATAGGCCAGGAGGCCCACTGTAAGTTAACTTTAGCCAGGAGTTTTTTACCTGGCCCTAATGTGTTCCATGCTAATGAGCCATGAAAACACCCTCCATCCAATAGTTCCCAAAATATTTGGGTTTTTCCCTTTCCCATGTATATAATTATCTGAGTAAATGGCCATAGGTTCCTGTGGGGAAGTGTTGAGGGAACCATCACCGCGTATACTCATCATGGTGTTGCCCAGTTCTTTCTCTTGGGGACCTGGCCTTATCGTCAGTTTCTAGGCTCTAGGTTTGGCACAGGTCTGGGGGAAATGCAAGAGACTTTGTATTGAGGCAACTGCCCTTGGTGTCCTGGTCATTATCTCTGACTTTTTCTGATGGTACAAGCTGAGTAGTGGTCTTGTCAGCTGCCCACCTATTTTGCATCTAAGAATATCATGTTCCATTAAGCATCTTCATAATTCTCTGTAGGGAAGGCTTCCTTGGCTGCCACTCCACACTCACCACTCATTGCAAACCACTGTGTCCACTGAGCCTCTATGGTGTCAGGGTCCTAGCATCCCCATTGTTGTCCGCAAGCCTCAGTCTGTACTGACCTCTCCTACTCCAGCTCCAGACTGCAGAGGAGAGCCACCACTGAACATGTTAGTGATGCTGGTGCCCCCTCACCAGCAATTCTTTGTTGATAGTATATCCTCTAGGCATTCCCATGATGAACCTTCATTCCTGCTTCACCAAGCCTTTTCATTGTTTCCTCAACTATCTGTCATGACAATTTGAGCATTTCAACGGCATGTGGATCATCTCTTTTTCTATGTTTCTGGGAGCCACTCTAATAGCAAGCTAGCCCTATCTCCTGAGGTCCCTGCCATGGTATTAAATCCTGTAGCTCAGGAGAGTAATCTCAAATCAATTTATTCTCTCCTACTCAAGCTTATGCTCTTGTCACTTGGTCAACCTCCCTCAGAATCTAACCATTCCTTGAAAATCTCCGCCTTCCTATGGGAGCATGCTAGCAAGTCTTGCAGCTCCTTCTGGGACATGATCCCTCTCTTTCCTATGAGTCCCCTAACATTCTTCATCTGATGAATGCTACGACTTAACCCTAACGATAGGCAGAGTGGTTAGGAGGGAAGGTAGGGGCAGATTCTGAGGGGGTACATGTCATCATGTTTGGGAGAGACCTCTACATTTTCTCTAAAAAGGGCAGTGTGCTAATTCTTCATAGGAGAAGGTGGTGAGACACTTCTGAAGGTTCCAAGAGTTCAGAAGTCTGGGCACTTGAAATATTAGGGGTGATTTACCAAGATGTCTGCATCCCAAAAGTGGGGGCCATTTTTCCCCAAACAGGACCTGACATTAGTATAACAGACCTATCTTGGTTGAAGTTTAACCTTCTCTGGAGCTTGGTCCCTTAAGTCCTGGGCTGGGGACTGGTCTGCAGCTTTCTCTGTGTTTTGCTGCAGAAGAAGAGAGCCCCATTGTAAGCTGCCAGAGAAGCCCTCTGTTTTTCAATCCTAGCTTTTCAGTTGCTCATCAGTCACTTGCAGCTTTTTCTTACCTCTTCCTGGGGCATCAACAGTTCTTAGCTATAGCCATCTAATCCCATTGCCCTCACGGTTTCTATTTACATATTTCTCAAGTGCCTAGCATGTCAGTGTCATGACAGCTAGTGTAGTACACTGCTCCAGTACACCATCCCAATCCACCTCTGGTGAGAAGGTTAACCACTGGACTGCCACTTTGCGCCAGGTGCCATATGGACTCCTCCTACCATAGTGATGAAGGCCCCATTGCCAACAGGGAGGTGTGTGACCCAGCTTCAAAACCTCATCTTATCACTGGTTTTTCTCAGGCCACCCCTAGCAACAACTGTCTCAGGTTGGGTTACCTCTGCAGAAGAATTGGGAGCTACATAGAGGAGGAGTAAACAGATTTATGGGAATTATAGTTAATGTTCAGGTTCTTTGGTGGGGTGGCAGATTCACTGTTGTCATATTACCTAGTAATTTACATATAATCTTTTAGGTATAGCTAATGAAATTTTTTAAAGATAAGGCAAAAATAAATTGCTTATTAATTGTTTATATTGGATAACATCTTATGCTACCACAATTAGAAAATTATGAAAAAGCATTACTACAATTAAAAATTTGTTCTAGGCTGCCAAATACTTTAAGTCAGTTTATGTGCTTTTTCTTGTTGTTGTTGTTGTTGGAAGTACATGTGGTATGTTGGAATTAAATGAGAATAGTGGTAGTTAATTATCTTTGTCACTTTTTATTGTACTTTTGTGTTGATAGTTGGTTTTGATTAGAAAACAGCTCAATTATCTTTTAAGAAATATAGTCTGCTTTAACTTTTAACCAATTACTATTTTAAGTCTCCATTTTGAGGTACAAATAGAGACTGATAAATTTCTATAAGAAGTCGTCATCTTAACAAAGTTCTGAGACAACATTCTCAATATAATATACATTAGTTTCCTGGGTCAAGCTCTAATAAATTATTTGTGCTGATCTTGCTTCATTAGGTTTCCTCTTCCCAGAAATTTTGTTGCAATATTAATGTATTAGCTAGTGCAAAAGTAGTTGCAGCCGTTGCCACTAAAAGGAATAGCCAAAACCGCAATTATTTTTGCACCAATCTAATAATAATTATTGTCAATTCTTTGCATGATGGAATACTTAAATATTGGTAATATTTTGTCTGGGCCAGAGTTACTAACTAAAATCATGGATGACTGGGTTTTTTTTTAAGCAAGAAAGTAAATGATCATATTTTGTAAAAATGTATCTATTATATGGATAATAGATAAGAAGGAAGAGTGTAGGAAGGGAAGGAGAGAATCAATGGGAACTCATGCCAAAGTCAAGGGGAAAAATAGTGTCTGAATCAGACAATGACAATGATAATGGAGAGGGAGAATGGAATTAAAAACTTTTTGGATATATCCTGGGGAAAGACTTGGTGGTCAATTAGATATAAAGGACAAGGACTACTCAAGGGTAACTCAAGTTTCTTGTCAGGTTGACAGGGTGGAAATGGTGCCATCAGCACAGATTAGTAAGCAAGGATGAATCAACAGGTTTGGCAGGAAAAGAATTAACTCAAGTTTTAGCCATGTTGATTGTGAGAGGTCTGGGGGTTGCAGAGCCACCAGGCATTATCAACCAGTGACAATTGCCAAAGGAGTACATGGTCAAATTATTTTTGTAATTATTTAAAAACTTCTCTGCCATTATCTCAAGTATGCCTTTCCTTTTTCCCCTAGAGGAAACCAGAGAGGGGACAAATCTCCCAGACCTGTGGGAGGGAAGAAAAGAGACAACCTGAGCTGGAAGTAACCCTGGGCCAATCCTAAAACCATGTGCAGATCCACGGAGGACTAATGTGGAACTGAATTTTTCTGTGTGTTATTTTAGATTGTATTCTTTTCTAAAATCACCGTACAAAATGTTTTCAAAACTGTAAGTCCCGTCCTTTACAAGTTTGTCACATACAGCTAAAAAGTGTTGTCAGAGCATAGTCATTCATAGTTCCTAGTTGGCCAACACAGAAATAATCAACATATAACAACAGTTCTACTAGATATCAATACACAGCAATAAGCCAGCCAGCTCTTTTATAAATGCAATGTGTAAAGCATTAGCAGCAGGCCCACGCTGGGCTTTTATTTTTGGTTGAGCTTAGCTGACCTTAAAATAGATTTGCATTGAGGAAAATGTAAAACTTCCTCAAATATAGTACTACTTAATTCAGCATAAGCCATGGAGGGGAGGGTTGTGTCTCTAGGGAGAATTTTTACATTCTAGTAACTATAAAAGTAAGGTCTAATACTATGCTATTTCTCTAAAATTTTCATATTCTAGTAAAGCTTATTAATGTATCTTTGAGCTTAATACAAATGCCACTAACTGGTGTGCCCCCTCAAAGATGTTCTCAACTCTGCGGTTAGTTTTTTAGCATCTACTCTCAGAGTGATTATTGTTTCATTTTGATAGCTATCCCTGAAATTTTCTTATGATGCCACTAGATGAATTTAAAAAATATACTGTGACCAGACCATAGATGCTGTGCCCTTGGGGTGCAAGATTGGCAGCAATTAATTGATTAATGGATATATCTTCTCTACCAATGATTTTAGATTTTGTAGCCACAACAGCACAAATACATCATAGTGGGCAACCTTAAATAAATAAATTTTGTCTTCTGGGCCTTTGGTTTCCCCATTCAACCCCTTACCATATTAGGTTCTTTTGTTTCTGGTCCACCTATCAGTACCTGTCTCTGCTCCCTCAACAATATCTATTATTATGTGCCAGTTTTCTCAAATTTTATTTCAGTTGTTCTTCCTATCAATTTGTGAAGCAGATATTTTTATTACCCTTTCACTAAGGATAATACTACCAGGGGAAACTGTGGATCCAAGAGATTAAATAATTTGCCTGAGTATATTAGTCAAGGATCTCCAAAGAAACTATATGCAGTCTGTCATATATCTATATATCTCTCAGAGAGAGAGAGAGAGAGAGAAAGGGAGAGAAATTTATTATGAGGAACTGGCTCATGCTATTAGGAAAGCCAGTCGTGTAATTCAGTCCAAGTCTGAAGTCCTGAGAACCAAAATAAGCCAGTGATGTAAATCTCAGTCCAAGGGCAGGAGAAGACCAAAGTCCCAGTTCAAACAAGAAGGCAAGAAGCAAAAAGTGGAAATTCCTCCTTCCTCCACGTTTTGTGATTGGATGATGTCCCTCTACATTGAAGAGGGCAACCTATTTTACTGGGTCCACTAATTCAAATGCTAATTTTATCCAGAAACACCCTCACAGACACACCCAGAAATGTTTAATCTGGGTACTCCATGGCCGGTGAAGTTGACACATAAAATTCACCATCACACTGAGGTAACCGAATTTATTGGAAATTTTATTGAAAAGTAGAAACTTTAAAATCAGGCCTAACCCTAAAACATCAGCCATCACACTTTGCCAATCTCGTATGTTACCTGCCTAGACTCTTCCCAAGGTCTTTAGCTAAAGGAAATCCTTTAGGAAAAAAAAAATGGGATTTCTGGTGTGGAAGAGTCTGGGAGAACTGGACGTTCTCAGAAGATGTAGATTCTTTAGCTATTGGATTTACCAAGACCCCAAAGGACATGTTGGCCTACTTAACAAACAATCATTTAGGCCCTCCGTGTGCTAGACACTGTATGTTCATTGTTATGGCAGAAATAAACATGAAACCAAATTCTGCCTCCTAAGAAGCTTATATTCCTCTGTATTTTTGTCTACCAAATATCACTCAATGGCACGCTATCCTAAGAGAAGAATTTGGCTTAGCTGGTGCAGTGGCCCATGCCTGTAATCTCAGCTACTTGGGAGTCTGAGGTGGGGGATCGTTTAAAAAGCCCAAGACTTTGAGTCCAGCCTGGGCCACGTAGCAAAACCATGGCTCTGAAATAACTAAAATAATAAATTGTTCAGTTAATTAAAAAAAAATTTGGCTTAATGAAAGCAGCAACAACCTAACATTTATTAGGTATAGGTTAGTACATGTTTTATTTGGACCTATCTCAAGTGCGTACACAGTGTATTAAGGACTGCCTTGAATGACAAAAGAAGAGTGTGGATGGAAAAAGGAGCAGTCGGTAATCTATTTTTAAGACCACTAGAGTTCTATGAACCACTTAGATATTATACTGGGCATTGTTTTTGTTTATTACCATCCCTTCCTTGGAGAACCCACCCCTTGCCTATGTGGTGAGATTCTCATAGAGCTATTATCACACAGCCCCACCTACTTTGGCCATAGGAGTGGGCACATGAGTCAGGGTATTCAATCATGGCTCTCAAGGTGTAGTGCTTGGTCTAGAGATGCACATGTGGTCCAAATAGAGCCAATCAAAGTCCATTTCTGGGACTGCCATATGAACACAGTAGAGATAGCTATTTTTTTTTTGCTGTGATTTCTAACCAGGTACTACGGGAAACTTGCCCACCATGTGTTGTTGATAGGTGCAGCAAAGCAAACCACCATGGCACATGTATACCTATGTAACAAACCTGCATGTTCAGCACATGTATCCCAGAACTTAGAGTAAAATAAAAATAAATAAATAAATAAATAAAATGCAAAAGAAAAAAAAAAGTAAAAGTTAGGTTGAGTTCTGTTGCTTAGAACCAGGAGTCCTGACTTAAAAAAAAAAACAAAAAATCTGTGTTGCCCTTAAACCTTCCTGCTCATCAGTGAATGAAGCTGCTTCCTTAAATCTCTGAGGTGACAAAGCACAAAGCAGAGGGCCTGGGGCAGAGCCTCTGCTCTTCATTTGCTGTACCCCATAAAAACAGCTATCTTGGATGTGAGTTCACTGTGTCTCCCAGGTCTCTTCCGGAAGGATTTGGAGCAATCTCTGCCAC
This sequence comes from Pan paniscus, assembly GCF_029289425.2. Taxonomy (NCBI): domain Eukaryota; kingdom Metazoa; phylum Chordata; class Mammalia; order Primates; family Hominidae; genus Pan; species Pan paniscus. The sequence goes on from NC_073262.2 coordinate 102,896,155, forward strand.
TTTCGGGCAGTATCAAGGATGTTGCTGAGGGCAGCATCTGTGGAATTCTAAGTATCCAAGGCAGTCTTCACCTCCCTACTAGCAATTTAAGCAGTTTTTCCATCAGGTCTTAGGACTTGACCCTTTTTCTTTGCTCTGGTTCTCTACAGATACTGAGCAATGACTTGAGATCACTGACCTAAGGTTTCTACCTCCACAAAGAGCAGTATTTCAGCTCACTCTTCTTGGTGATGAATAAATTGACTTCCAACTATGAATAATCTGAAAATAAGCATTTTGTGGACCCTCACTGACCATTGTTAAATCGGTAAGTTATTAATCAATTTCAATTACCTGGCATGATGAGAGGGTGAGGTCTGAAAACTATTGTCATGGGTGATATGTGGTCTATGGTTTCTGAGTCTGAAATTCGGTTACTTAAAACACATGCAAAAAGTAGCTGAGGTTTCAGCCTCACAAGCTCTGATAATTTACCACTAAAAATAAGCATGTGCTCAAGAGACAACTACTATGTAAACACTCTCAGAAAGATTCTTCAGCATCTGCATACAGAAGCGGCCATCCTATACCCAGAGAAGCTGAGGGCACAGCACACAAAGAACGCTTTATCTTTGGGGGAAGCCAGCATCTGCTGAGCATGAAGCAAAGGCAGGACAAAGGACTGCTTCTCTTATTCAGGCAGAGAAATGAAACGTGATTCATTGTTTTGTCTTAAGCAGTTGCACATTTATTGTTCCAATATTTAGGGGCTAAATATTGGAGCTTGCCTTTCATTAGAAATTTAAGGCCTATCTTGAGTATCAAAGGTGCTTATTGAGAAGCAGAGATGTTCAACATGTTTTGTTCTCACTGAGTATGCAAGGCCATGTCCAGCATACTACTTGGCACTTAGTAGGCACTTAATTAATTGCATTTCTCACCCATCTTTTTATTAATACTGTTTTACCTTCCTTTTAGCAAATATGACTTATAAAAGTCAGAACTATATGGCAGGTAAATTTGGACACGAACACTATAAAATCAAAAGACTTTTTCCTTTACCTTGAGATGATTTTAAATCTCAAGTCCCCTCACTCAGGGTGTATTTGAAATATGACAATGTATGTACAGCTGAGCCATGAAATTTTTAGCATATGAAAAACAGGACACACATTTGTGCATGCTGTTTTGTCCCCACCAGGATTTGCAAAGGGAGGGTGAGAAGAATTGACTGAAAGAACAGCTGTTTAGTGAGGCAGGAAGTTGAAACTACTTAACTTAAAATTAGGTTTGGGGATTATCTGAAGTCTTCAAAGAGTGATACGATTTGTATTCTTCATTATCACCAGTAAATAGGAGTAGGAGACTGTAGTGTGTGTGAATTTACTGTGTTGCGACAAGGAAGCCTCCAGAATCATCAATTCATGGATTTGTGGGTTTGGAATGTGAATTTTTGCCATGGATCTCACACTCTTCATGATGATGATGAGTTGCTTTGGCCGACCCATCTGAGACACAGAAACTCCTGCCAAGATGAGGAGGATGGGGAATGATATGTGGATGGCAGGGAAAGCCATGCTGCTTGAAACTCTACTTACTCTGCTGGTTTGCAAGTCTGAAAGCCTAAGCTTGCCCCACAATATAGGTCAGACTTCCCAGAATAAACCAGCCTTCCAGCTGAACCTCGCTCCTCGCCAGCCCACCCTGGCCCCATATGCTGCCAGGTTATTCACATCTACTACAACTAGATGTTGTAGTGAAATACTCCAGGCCTGAACTTGAGCGTTCACAGGCATCTTTTAAATTTAGGCAGATGGTTTAGTTTCTTTTCTCTTATTTTGAGTTCATTTATGGTTTTGTGATTTTGTATAATTACACATAACATTAACTAAGGAGGAGTAAGGTTTTTCATGGTTCCTAATTATCTAGGGTCTGATTCTTGCTTTTAGCACTTACGGAATTATAACTGACATTTCTGGCTAACTCCTTTCCATTCTTGCTCCCTAAATCGGAATTTATGAAGACTATCCCTTAATTCTAGTGCTCAGTAAGTCTCGTATAGGGAACTTAATGTCAGAAGCCCAGAATTTTAGAAACAATTATGTGACTAATTAACTCCATAGACTTGAGTAAGTCCTGGACTCTAAGACCTTATGATGGTTCATTTTACGTGTCAACTTGAATGGGCCATAGTGCCCAGATATGTGGTCAAACACTAATCTGGATGTTTCTGTAAGGGTGTTTTTGGATTGGTGGACTTTGAGTAAAGCAGATTGCCATTCATCATGTGAGTGGTCCTCATCCAGTAAGTTTAAGTCCAGAAAAGACCAAAAAGGCTAACTTACCCGCTTAAGAGTGAATTCTGCAGCAGATGGCCAGCCTTTGGACTTTGAACTGCAACATCAGCCCATTCCTCAGTCTCCAGAGTGCCAGCCCACATTGCAGATTTTGGACTTGCTAACCTTCAGAAGCACATGAACCAATCCCTTAAAATCTCTCCCCCCACCATCAATATTGATTCTGTTTTCTGGAGAACACTGACTAATGTAACCCTATATTTTTTAAATTATGGGAGAAACTAAATCCATTCTGCAGACATCACAGCTGATCCGAAGATCTAAAGAAAACATACATGCAAAAAAGATGTAAAATAGGTAATGTACTGAACAAATATAAGGATTTATTTCAGTAAACCATGAACTTAAGAATTTGCAGTGAAAATCAAAAATTTACTTAAAGTCGAGCAATTAGAAATTTCCTTTTCTGCAAATAGCCCTTCCATGAATTTTACAGTCCTCTCACTTTTCTCCTGAGTCATATTTTTTACTCAGAGTCACATATAAACGATGGATATTTTCATACCACAAGTGAACCACCTTTTCCACGTTGCTAAAGCTTAATCTCTTTTACAGGAAAGTCATCTTTTCCTGATGTATGTCAACAATTGATTTGTTTGTTATATGTTTGTTCCTTTTACCAGTGATGAGCAGAAAGCCAACAGAATTGATGGGTCAGTAGGCTCATCCATTTACCTGATAACCAGCCTTGGACCTGAAATCCAACCTCATGGTCAAATAATTCTGCTTGACGCCCCCAGTCTACATATTGACATGTTTCTCTCCTGTAGCTGACAAGGTGTGTGCTAAATATTTGCATGCAAAGAGTTGATTCCAAAATGCATCTTTGTTGTCTTGTCCAACTTGGCTTTCTGGTTGCTAATGCTGTTTTGTCTGCTGGGACTCCACACCCTGCCTGATCATTCTTTTATGGTAACCTTTGCCCAGCTCAACCCACCACCACTGGCCTCTATTCACAGGTCCCTCTCCCTACTCTAATCCCCCACCACCCTTGCCTCCAACTAAGAAGCCTTACAAACTTGCCAGAATGTATCAGCCTTGCCCCTGTGACCTCTCTTGGTCCACACTGTTCCATTTTAGTCTATATTTTTATTATATTTAAAGTAAATTATTTGAATTTCTAACAAACTTTTTTGATATTTTCTACTACAGTAAACTCTTCAATATTATTTTCTTTTGAACTTGGTAAGCAATCTTTTTATTTTATCTTTTGGCATTAATATTACCTAACAGAAAAATGCACAATCATAAGTCTACAGCTCAATGAATTTTTCACAAAGCAAACATACCTGATGTGTAGCCAGCAACCACATTAAAAGATAGAACATTATCAGTACCCTAAAAGCCCCTTTTGTATCCCCTTCCAGCTATGACCTCTCCCTAAAGGTAACCACTATCTTGACTTGCCTGTTTTTTAACTTCGTGAAGATGGAATCAAACACTGTTACAGTTGTCATGGATGTGTGCCACTCAGATGTCCCTTCAGGAGAAAACCTGCAGCAAACAGTGCAATGAGCCCATGGCCTTTAGCTATTGCACTATCGGGATCCATTGCAGAATTCCGCCAAAACCACACTCTTCCTAGGTTGCCCCCAGCCAATGACTGGGCATGGTAAAGGCACCAAAGCCAAGCTATTGCCAGCCAACATGGGATCCCCCTGTGGGCAATCTTTGCTCTAGGGATCCCCATCAGCTTGGCCAAGTCTTTCTCAGAGATGTCCTCCAGTCTAAGATGCTTCCTACCTAACCCTCCTTCCTCCTCCCTTCTTCCCCACTCTCCTTTCATAGGTGTCTGACTGGTATTGCTGCATGATGGCTCTCCCTGCCTGTATCTACTTCCTCTCTCCGTTATTTTTTGTAAGGTATCTCTTGGCCTTCAATTATCTATTGGTGTCTGCTTGCTAGAAGAGCTGCACTGAGCCAAGTTTTGTGTGTATGGCTTCTTTCGCTTAAACTTAAATATGTTGGATTCACCTATGAGCAATCCTTTTATTAAAAAGTCTATGCACCAATAAGGCTATTAAAAGTATATTTATATATGTTAAAATTTTAGAACTTACTGTAGACTCTTTTTCATCCTTGTGATTCATCTACTCTCCCAGCCACCAGCCTCCTCGAGCCTCAGTCAAAGATCTAGCAGCCTGCAGTACATGTCTGATAAGAACACAGCCCAGAACCAGCTCAAAACTATCAACAGCTCATTATTCATATAACAAACATTAATACCTACACTGTTCCGGGTATCGGGAGGGACGTGCCTTGGCATGCCAAATAACCTCCAGATTTAGTAGCCTGGATATAGACGACCCTATGATGTGGTTCCAGTCTGCCTTTTTGGGTGCATCTTCACATTACCCATAATCACTCTTGAAGGTGTGTGTTCCTTCATTCCAGAGATTCCTTAGGGCTTCCCACTTGTGCAGGACCAAACTTCAAGGCAGGTCTGGGCAAGACTGGAGTCCCTCCCTGATTGTACCCACAAAGTCAGAGTCAAGCTTTGACTTCAGCCTTCACACAGCATTTGTGATGCTGGTAATTAATACTGGAGAAAGGCCTTGGCTACAGTGGGGAAAGCACTTGGCTGAGAACTTAGAGTTCAAGACCCTGTTCTTCCACTTACTCTTTGTGATATGAACGAGTCACTTAATCTTTCTGAGCCTCATTTGTACAATAAAGAGATCAAACTAGATTGATCTAAAGTCCTTTATTGCCTTGTTTAAGATTCTACCCTAAATGGTTAAACAGAGAGTGCAAGACAGTTCTTGTGCATTTGGCTACATAAATGAGCCACAACATGTACTTTATGGTTCAGTTACTTTCATTTTGTTATTTCCTAGGATATAATCTTCTGGGCTGCCTTGTCCCAAATACTGGGTAACCCTGCTCTCCATCTGGTACCTATTCTGTGGGCATTGCAGGGACTTTCATTTCCTGTATTCCAGTCTGGAATCTTTGAGACCCCTAATTTCAAGTTGGAAGGGGATAAAATTGGCCCTGCATTTCTGAATTTAGAAAAGTTGAACATTCTTTAGTCCATTTGTGTCGTGAACACGTACACACACACACACACACACATCACACACTCCAAACAATGTAATTAATATGTAACAAATGCCATGCATAATGATAACATTGATTTTAACTTGTAGATTTATACAATTGAATCATTATACTATTTTATATGTAAATCTACAAATTTTGATTGTAAGAAATAAAATATTGAGAATTCTATTACTGCAGGATTATTCATTTCAAAATATATTTCTGATTTTGAATTTCTTTCAGTGATCTAAAAACATTTAAAGAATTTTTTTGCTTTTATTTTAAATATGAATTCCTTTTGACTTGGTCATCTATCATCTGAGGTTCCTAGTTTTCCTTTGAATTAAATTCTATGACTGAATTTGTAATCCCTGAAAATAGTAGTTAAAAATGTAAGCATCAGCAACACATACAAAATCCTTCTCATGTTGAAATGTTTACTATTAATATGTGTGATTATGCAATACTTTAAGCACTTAATAGTACTTGAAAGATTTTGTCTTCAAATAGCTCTAATATTCCCTAGAGTTTTAATTCCATTTTCCAAGAATATTTACTTGCTGTTTTAAAAATGGTTAAAAAAAATCCTAGATGAATATGTGACCAGAAATTTAATAAGTCTCTTTAAGTTTAATAAAGGGCAAGGAAAGAAAGGAAACTAACATTTATTATGTATATATGTGCCAACTTGTGTGCTAGGTCCTGTCATATATAGTCTCTCCTTTTATTATGGGCAAAAAGCTTAGAGCAAAGCAAAGGAAAACTACCAGTGAACTTTGTGGATTTAACAGAAGTGTGATGATTTTACTGAATTTATGCAGATATTTTCCAAAGCCTACTTTAAGTTCAAATTGATAATGAGCATTTATTTGAACTCCTTGAAGATATCACCTCTGGTGTATAATTAAAATGAAACCTCCTGGGCTTACCTTAATTAACTAAAAATGAGTGCAGCATTTTGACCTTCTATTTCTCCTATTCTGTCATGTTAGTATGATATTAAAATTACATTTTACTTAGTTCCTCTTTGTTCAGATTATTTTCTAAAAAATCTGAGAACAGATTTGCATTAGGTGTGATATGTTCTTCATTGAGTGTTGCAAAAATGAATTTCATTTGTATTTAACAGACTTCATTGACATAAAGTAAGACATTTTTAGGTTACTTCTAATTCAAGTTTTTAATTGTTAATGAATCTGTAGCAAAAATAGCAATTTTTTAAAACAATAGCACTTAAAAGGACCCATTTGTACCTCTAAAGTGTACTGAAATTGTCCGAGCATGTGATCATCAAATATAAATTACTGGAGGGGCAAAAACGTCTTTTATTCTGATTCACAATGAATAGTCACTAATACAAAAGATTTTAAAAATCCATCGTTAAAAAAAAAGAAAGAAAGCCTTGCCCCTTCCAGGAGCAATTTGTAGAAGGTATAGTGTAATAAGGCATTCTTCAATTATGCATGAGTAGAAAAACATGGATAAAAGCATTTTGGGGAGTTGCCATATACTATTTTAGTTGCCTAAAGTGGAAATTTAATAAATGGTACTCAAGTGACTTAAAAGAGTCATATTATTAATAACAATTATAAACATTTGGGAGCGTAGAACCATCACATTAGTTTCTCATTTGATTTGCACAACAGCCCAGTAAGTTCTCTGTCATTATCCCCATTCCCTGTTTACAGGTGATATGGTTGTTAGAGGCTGGACAAGATAAGAACATTCCCAGTAACAGATTTTGAATCCCTGTCAGCCCCCTTTTCCAAGAGGTCTAATTGGAAGCATCAGCAACACATTATTACATTTATATAATACATATGTAATGCATATGTTAATGTATTATAATTATACATTATTATTTACTTTTGTTATATCTCACCTACATTCAACTCCTGTTTGCTTAGCCAAACTCAAGAGATTGTGTAGATTGTAGACCAGTACTTCTAACGTGAACCTGTGAAGAATCGCCTATAGAGATTGTTAAACCACAGACTTTCGGGCACAAACTCCAAAGATTCTGATTTAGGAAGGCTCTATGAGACCCAGAGTTTGCATTTTTACAAGTTCTCAGGTGATGCTCCTGCTGCCAGTCCAAGGTCTACTCTTTTGAGTAATACAGGTTATAAGCTACTGGTTATGTTGATCATTTACTTATTTTAAATGTTTTAAGTTATTTATTTAATGTAGTGCCTAATAAAAGAATAGATTGCTAAAGCCACAAGGCCAGCAGGTCAGCAATAATGGCTTTAATACTAACAGGGCCAGTTGGCATGATTATGAGTTGTGCAGTTCTAGAGGCTGTTACTCACATAGTCTACAACCTGCACAACTGTCCACTGCATCCTTGAGTGGTAAATATATTGTTCCAGGAGTAGGGGTGGGAGGAAAAGAGGCAGAGAAGGGCAGGAAATAGTATTGATTTGGCCATTAGATTTTGGAGATTTTCCAGATCCAGGAATGTTATTATAGCCCATCTAATCAAGCTGATTTGGGGTCAGAACGTGTATCTAAAAAGAGAATCTGAGATCAGCTTTGGAAGTCAGGGTTTTGGGAAGAATTTAAGTTCATATAGTACTATGTGGGATCCAGGAGACAAAGAGCATCACAAAGTTGGGGAGAAGATCACACTATCATTCTACCTATTTCTACACAGAACACTCAGTGACTCTGGTGGAACAGGCCCCTGGCAGCATCAGGAGACAGTGCCAAGGCACCATCGGTGAGGATCCTAGCAGCAAAGGAAGTGTAAAGATGCTTCCTTTGAGTGCCTGGCAAATAACTGTTTCCCTCACAAAGGCAGGGTCAGAAGAACTGAGTCACCATGAGACACCAACTGGGGTCTCCAGGGTGGAGGGGACCTTCAAGGAGACTCCAATGGGGGATGGAGCTAAGATCTCAGGGCAATGCAGGTGGGAATATAAAGCTTGCCCAATATTATTAATAACATAACCTCTTTCACGCTCACAGGCTGGTAAGCTCTGAGGACATCCAAAAAAAAAAAAAAGAAATTAAAAATGCCAGCAATTATAAGAATACAGATTGCATGCATTCCCACCCCCTGCACACCGCACCCCTCCGCCACACTGCCTTTTTTTTTTTTTTTTTTTTTTGAGACGGGGCCTTGCTCTGTCACCCAGGCTGAAGTGCAGTGCTGTGATCACAGCTCACTACAGCCTCAACCCCCAGGTTCCAGCGATCCTCCCAGCTCAGCCTCCCAAATAGCTTGGACTACAGAAGCATGCTACCACACCCAGCTAAATTTTTGTTTTTGTTTTTTTGTAGATATGGATCTAATTACATTGCCCAGGCTGGTTTCGAACTTCTGGGCTCAAGCAATCCTTCTGCCTCAGCCACCCAAAGTGTTGGGATTACAGGTGTGGGCTACCACGCCTGGCCAAGCATTCCCTTTTGTGATAGGAATATCTTTGTTATTTTACTATGTCACACACCATGAGCAATTCACTTTTCTTTTTTTTTTTTTTTTTTTGCAATTCACTTTTCTAATTTATCTCTGCTTCTCTAAATCTCCACTTCACAGACACTTTAGTTTGTTGCGAGGTTATGACATCTGACACAAACCCACAGTCCAGTGAGTGTGAGGGCAGCAGGCGAGCAAGTTTGCCTAAGCTCAGCTCGACTAAATTGTAGAGGCCATTATCTGCTCCTCCCAGCGTTTCCTCCATGGCCTGTAGAGTGGGAAAATCCACTTTTTTGAAAGTAATGGGAAGAGAGTGTCTGTCCTCATTCCACCTCACTACTCCTCCCCAAGGAAGGAATAATGTATATGTGAATTTGGAGAAAGGAACTGAACTGCTTCTAGCTTAGTCCTTTCTGCTTTTGATATGGCTAGCCCCTGGGGAAATAAACATTCTCCTCATTTTCCAAGAAGAGGTTTGCCCTCCATGGGAGAGAGTCCATAGTTTTATGGTGGTAGCTGGGTGGCTAACCTAGTTCAGAACAATTTGGTTGCTGTTTCGAGCTGCATTCTTCCATCAGGGTCTCAACAAGAAAAAGATGGCACACTTCAATTAGAAGAATTTGAGAAGGGTATATTTTCAAAGGGACCGTTGACAAAGATGGGAGCAGAGTGTAGCAAAAGAACCAAGGATAACACCAGGACAGAGCTGGTGACAGTAGAGGATAGGGAGAGATTACCAGGGCCTCGAAATAGAGAATCTATAGAAAGGTCACCTTGAGAGGAGCTGTGAGCTTCAGAATGTAGAGCAGTGACCGTTGATCAAGGGACACAGCTAGCCTGGGGCAATCATACAGGAAGAAAATCAGGAAAATAAATACCCTAGTGCCACTCTTTTTCATTCCTCTCTTCTCCCACCAGGGCTTCCTATTGGCTGAATCCAGCCAGAAGCCAAGGGTAAAGGAACACATTGATATACTTGTACAATATATGATGAAGGCTCCCCCACATATCACCTTGGCACTGCCCATTGACATTCATGCCTACTCAATGGCTTCTAACTGAAAGCACCTGCAACTCTTTACTTGATGGATTTCCTAAGCTAGTGTAATGGACTTGACCTGTACATGGAGCAGCTAAAGGTCCCTGACGGGTAGTGAATTCTGAAAGCACTCCTCAACCAATGACTGATAGGAGTTGGAGGATAGCTACCACAACTCCTTGCCCCTCACAGGTTATTCCAAGTCATGTTCTACCCATTTCCAAGAGTTCACCAGTAGGATCAAGCTTCAATTGTCCACAGTGGCAATGCTTGATATCATAGCCTTTATTAGGCTTCATCTCCTTCCCTGTCTCACTTCTCATTGCCCTACCTGTACTTCTAAGGATTCCCACCTAAATAAGCTATTTTACTCAAGTCCTCAATTTAGGGTCTTCTCTGGGTTCACCCAGACCATGCCAGAAGAACATATAGGGCAAAAGAATCAGTAAATATCTATAACAACCTAATCATGTTGTTTAAAAACATGGAGGATAATGCCAGAAAAATCAGGTAAAACAATTCAAAGTGATTGCCTCTGGTGCGGGGCTTTGGGATAGGGATAGAGAAACAGGTGGCCAAGGAACAGCTGGTGTTTGTTAAAACTTTGTAGTAATATTTGATGGTTTGATATATGTACATGTATTTATTTTACAAAAATAAAATATAATATTAAAATATGTTTTTGACTTGCAGAATAGGAGCAGCAATGGAGTAAAAGAAAAACAAACTGATTAAGCTGGAGGGAGAAAGAAATTTTCTTGGGAGAAATGTGATCTTAGTGGTCAGGCTAGAAAACTATGAAGAGAAAAATGAGATACTGGAGGCCAAACTTAATCTATCCAATATGGAGAGGGATATGCAACTGAGTCTAACTGCTCATAAATACGGAAGTATAAGACAGGGTGAAGTTTTAGTCATTACTGCTCCTTGAAAGGCAAATGGGGCTCAAAAGAAATGTAAAAGAGAAAGAGTGAAAATCTCAGAGGGCAAACTGGAATGGCATCCCTTGAGAGATTTCAGAGGCAATAAGTACTGAACAGCATTCTCTAAAGCCATAAATAGGATGCCCATAAAAATGCAAACTGTGAAGTACACCTTGGAGAATGAAATGGCTTTACTAAGCAGTAACAGAAAACTTGGACGGCTTTGAGAGGAAATGATGAAGATCAACACAGAATATGCAAAACATCATTAGGTGGGTAAATTTCATGGTGACCCACTTCTTGTAGCAGGAATCCAGATATTGCCTGTCCTGTGAGAGAAAAAACTCCAAAAATTTATAGAAGCAAGAGGTTCTGCTTCTAGGAATGGCTGAATAAGCTCCTGTTAAAACATAGATAAAAACTACAAAATTTAGGAAAAATATAATAACACGACAATCTGAAGGCATAGAGAGTGAACAAAAAAAGGCAGATTTTGGAAGGGTGTAGCACAAGGAACAAGAAGGTGGTATGGGGTGAGCTTCCCACCTTTATGGCTTTAGTCCAGGGATTGGCTGCAGTTGGCACCATGCAGAGCAGCTAGAACTCTGATAGAAAATCCAGTTGTTCTGCCCTGGAGAAGCAGAAGACAAAAAGTGGCAGAATTCAGCTGTAAGAAAGTAAAAGAATTATCCCAGAAAGTATTTAGAGAGATGGAGTTCCAAATAACTACATACATCTCTGCCTGACCCCTGAAGTTTAGATAAGGATAAAAGAACTGGACTGAGATTTGACCTGCCACTCAAGAAACAGAGTGTGAAGTTTGAGTCTAACCAAATTAATTGCCTGACTAAATCCAAACGAGAAAAGAAAAACACTCTTCAGAGGAATTTAACACAATTCAATTTCTGCAGCATAATAATCATGATATCTAGGGTATAATCTAAGATATCTGACACATAAAAACTAGTAAATTATGGCCCATTCTGGAGAGAAATGCCAGTCAACATGAACCAAACCCAAAGTGATTAAACATCAGAATTAGCAAACAAGAGGACAAGAGTTTTAAAGCAACTATTAAACAACGGTCAGTGAGATACAGGAAAATATGATCAAAATGAATTAAAAGAGGAAATTTCAGCAGAAAAGCAGAAACTATAAAAAGGGCAAATAGAAATTCTAAAACTGAAAGGTAAAATTCTTGAAATAAAAAATTCACTTGATGGAGCATAATAAGTTTGACTGAGGAAAGAGAGAATTTTTAGATTAATAGAAAGTATCTGATCTAACCCAGGAGGCGCAGCTTGCAGTGAGCCGAGATCGCGCCAGTGCACTCCAGCCTGGGTGACAGAACGAGACTCCGTCTCAAAAAAAAAAAAAAGAAACTATCTGATCTAAAGAATAGGCAGGCTGGGCGTGGTGGCTCACATCCCAGCACTTTGGGAGACTGAGGTGGGAGGCCTGCTTGAGCTCAGGAGTTCGAGACCAGCCATGGCAACATGGTGAGACTCTTCCTACAGAAAACAAACAAAAATTAGCTGGGTGTGGTGGTGCATGCCTGTACTCCCAGCTACTCAGAAGGCTGAAGTGGGAGGATTGCTTGAGCCTGGCAGGTGGAAGCTGCAGTGAGCCATGATCATGCCACTGCACTCCAGCCTGGGTGACAGATTAACCCTTACAAAAAAAAAAAAAAGAAGAAGAAGAAGATGAGGGAGAGAGAGAAAGGAAGATTGACTAAAAGACACATACTCAGGAACCTGAGAGACAGTATCAAAATGCCTAACACATTTATGATTGGAGTCCCAGAAGAACAGTAAAAAAAGAATGGGGAAGACGAGAATATTTGGAGAAATTATGACCAAAAGTTTTCTAAATTGTAAAAGTTATACATTCATAGATTGAAGAGGCTTAGCAAAACTCAAGTGGGATAAATATGAAGAAAATCATGCCTACCACATGATAAAACTGCTAAAAACAAAGAAAAAATCTTCAAAGCAGTCTAAGAAAAACTATATACTGTCTCATTATATAGGAGTTATCATTAACCCCTTATTTGAAACAAAGGAGGCCAAAAGGCAGTGGAATGACATATTTAAAGTGCTGAAAGGAAAAAAGAGCATAGCCAGAGACAATATCCTTCAAGAATAATGAGGAAATAAAGACTAAATACAGATTTTTCAAAAAGAAACTCGTAAGAAGCTTCATCATCACAAGACCTGTACTAAAAGAAATAGAACATTATTTAGGCTGGAGGGAAATGACACTAGATGGAAACTTAAGCGATAAAAAGCATTGAAAATGATAAAAAGCATTGAAAATGGTAAAGAGCTGGGTATTTATTAAAATCTCTTTTTTCCCCAACTTTTAAAAAGCATGCAGTTGAGATTTATAATATATGGAGATGCAGTAAATAAGGCAACTATAGCATAAAGGACAAATGAGGTAAATGAACCTCTATAAATGTGAGCTTTCTACATTTTACACAAAATAGTAAGTAATATCTCTAAGTGGATCATAAAAAGTTAAGCATAGATATTGTCATTCTTGGAGCAATTAATAAAATGTATGATGCTAAGAGGTATAGCTAAACAGCCTATTGATAGATTGAAATGGAATTCTAAAATACATTCAGTTGATCCCAAAAAAGGCATAAAAGAAGAATAAACAAATCAACAGAGGGGACAAACAGAAAAGAATACCAAAATGGTAAAAATAAATCTAACCACATCAATAACATCAATTTAAAAGTGAAAGGAGTCTTTTCAATAAACGGCACTGGAATAACTGGATATTCATATGGGGGAGAAGAGTCTTTGACCCATAGCTCACATTGTACACAACAATTAATTTGCAATGAACAGAGACTTAAATATAAATCTAAAACCATAACTCTTTTAGAAGAGAACTTAGGCGAATAGCTTTATGACTTGGAGACAAGCAACATCTTTTTTTTTAACTTTTATTTTAAGCTCAGGGGTACATGTGCAGGTACATAGGTAAACTTGTGTCATGGGGTTTTGTTGTACAGATTATTTCATCACCCAGGTCTTCACCCTGATACCCATTAGTTATTTTTCCTGATCCTCTACCTCTTCCACCCTCCACCCTCTGATAGGCCCTAAAGTGTGTTGTTCCCCTCTGTGTGCCCATGTGTTCTCATCATTTAGCTCCCACTTCTAAGTAAGAACATGCAGTATTTAGTTTTCTGTTCCTACATTAATTTACTAAGGATAATGGCTTCCAGCTCCATCCGTGTCCCTGCAAAGGACATTACCCCATTCTTTTTTATGGCTGCATAGTATTCCATGGTGTATATGTACCACATTTTCTTTATCCAGTCTATCATTAATGGGCATTTGGGTTGATTCCATGTCTTTGCTATTGTGAATAGTGCTGCAGTGAACATACACGCGCGTGTGTCTTTATAATGGAATGATTTATATTCCTTTGGGTATATACCAAGCAATGGGATTGCGGGGTTGAATGGTATTTCTGTTTTTAGGTCTTTGAGAAATCACCACACTGTCTTCCACAATGGTTGAACTAATTTACACTCCCACTAACAGTGTATAAGCATTCCTTATTCTCCACAACCTCAACAGCATCTGTTATTTTTTGACTTTTTAATAATAGCCATTCTGACTGGTGTGAGATGGCAACATTTTTTAGGACACAGAAGCAGTAACTGATTTGGGGAAAACGATAAATTAGACTTGGCCAAAAAGAAGGGCACTGTTTATTAGGTTGTAATCAGGTTATAGGAGAACCAATAGAGATGGCGCCAGAACAGAGCTGGTAACAGCAGAGGGCAAGGAGAGGTTACCACAACCTAGAAGGAGAGACTTTTGCAGCACACATGGTTGTGATCTTCAGAATGTGATCTGGTCAAAGTTGCGTCAGCCAGCCTGAGGCAATCCAGTAGGAAGAGAGCCAGGGAAATAAACAGTCTAACAGCATTCTCCTCCATCTCTCCCATTTCCCACCAGGGTTCTCTCTTGGCAGAATCCAACCAGAAGCCAAACGAAAGGAAGCCGGTTGATATGATTGCAGGAGACACTGTAGGGACCCCACACACATCACCTTGACATTTAGAGTCTCATGTTATATTTGCCAAAATCACCTTTTAGCATTTTTATTACATGATTACATAGGAACTGCCAACAGGTTCATTCCAGTAGTTCCTATAGACACATGTTCAGATCCCTGTTGACTCAGCTTCCTAGATCCTTCAGTCCTCTCATGCTTCTCATTGTAAGTATAGGGATTCCAGAAAGCATACTGTCTTGGACAGGATATATACACGGTGCCTAGTAGACTCCCTTCTAAGAAAGCTCTTGAGTGACTTCCACACTTGTTGCCTGCTGCTGAGGACTTCCTTATCCCTCATTACCATGCGTTTTTATCATTGATCTCCTTATCCTAGGAATATCCAGAGTGGAATTAAGCAGGCAGATATCTATGTTTGCCAACAAGGTTTTAGAGGGATTGTCAAGCACACGTGTTGCCCTGGAATTTTAACTGACTGACTAAACTAAAATTTGGATGTGAGAGAGTGTAAGACAGCCAGGTAACTAGTAGCATTTAGAGAAGACAGCAGTTAAATTGCCAATGTAGTAGAGCACTGGAGTAAGATTAGACGCTAACTTCTGAAGAGATTAATACAAAATAGATTTGCTAAATCTCAAACTTTTTTTTTTTTTCTTGAGACAGAGTCTAGCTCTGTTGCCCAGGCTGGAGTGCAGTGGCATGAACTCAGCTCACTGGAACTTCCACCTCCTGGCTTCAAGCTATTCTTCTGCCTCAACCTCCTGAGTAACTGGGACTACAGGCATGCACCACCATGCCTGGCTAATTTTTTGTATGTTTAGTAGAGATAGGGTTTTACCATGTTGGCCTGGCCGGTCTTGAACTCCTGACCTCAAGTGATTCACCCGCCTCAGCCTCCCACAGTGCTGGGATTACAGGCATGAGCCACAGCACCTGGCCCTCAACTGTTTCTTGAATCAATTTTCAATTTTTCATGAGACTTGCTGAGACTTTCTGATATATCCTGATAAACCTGAGGAGACCAGAAACTATCTCAGTTCCTTGTAACCTTAAAAAGCCCAGTTTTTTTCTTTCAGTTAAGTGACAAGGCATTTTTAAAAAGGGAAACTTACTGCATCACACAATTGAACGGTCTTGAAGTATTCCACCAAAGTTTGACCTGGCAATTCAATGATATCACCAAGGACTTTTCTCGCTGTCTATCCTTTCTGCCATCTGCAGTGTTGGCTTCATTTCCAAGTTCCAAATAGATGCTCTCCTCTTGTGGCAGCAGTTTCAGCCCTTACAATTTTACAATCCACTGTTTGGAGGGGTAGAGAATAAATTTCTGATAGTTTCTGAACTAGTCTTGAGATGCACTCTCATCGAACCAATTTAGGTCACATTCCCCATCCATGAATCAATCTCAGAGGCTAGGAACATTGAAGGAGCTAATTTGTCAATATTCCACACCTGAAGCTAAATGTGGGATCAGCTTTTATAAAAGTATATGGGTACCCAAAGATGTTGGAGGCTGTAGAGAACGAGATAGAGAATGGATGCTTAGAAACAACACATATGTCCATATGTATTCAGTTCTTAGCCTAAATAGCTACCCAAAAACAGACCTCTGCAAGCATTGTTTTATTGAGCCCTGGCATTCCACTATTAGAAAGTAAGCCTTGTCCCTCCACTAACATGTTAAGATGATACTTTCAGACATAATCATCATTCCTGGGCAGATTTGAGGAAGGGTGAAAGCATGAGAGCTTGGCTACCTAAGAAGAAGAAACCACCAGAAAAGGAAATGAAGAAAAAGAGAATTGGCAGGTTAATGGCAAATGTATCTCATTAAAAAATTTGCCAAGTGTGGGCTGGGCATCCTGGCTCACGCCTGTAATCCCAGAATTTTGGGAGGCTGAGGTGGGAGGATCGTTTGAGTTCAGGAGTTTGAGACCAGTCTGGGCAACCTGGTGAAACCCCATCTCTACAGAAAATCAGCCAGGCATGGTGGCTCATGCCTACAGTCCCAGCTACTGGGGAGGCTGAGGTGGGAGGATTGCTTGAGCCCAGGAGGTCCAGGCTGCAATGAACTGTGTTTGTGCCACTGCACTCCAGCCTGAGTGACAGAGCAAGACTCTGCCCCTACAACCTCCCCCAAAAAATTGCCAAGTGGATACTTCCCACTGCCAGTAATAAGTTGTCCCTGGGCTGAACTGAGCAGGCTGAGAATGTCTATTTGCTATCCCTGGCCTAAGAATGGCTTCAGGACTTCTCAGACGACTCCAGTTACCTGAGACATTTTCGTTTAAATTCTGGTGGGCCACTCCAAGGAAGGCACATAAATCTAACCCAGGAATTCTCTCTTTAATAAATTGAAATTAAAAAGATCTGTAATCAGCCATCCTCTTTCAACTTCCTACTAAATCACACAGATATACACATATTGTTAAAGGTATTCTATTCTTGCTAGGGCCAAAATTTATACAGAAAAGATGCTTCATGAAATAACCCTGAATTTTCCCTAATGTATGAATTTAGAGTTAGGAGCATTCTAAGGTGTCAATTAGGCACGTTCATCCATAGTTCATACCTACCCTGCCTCCCATTCCTCCTCCCCACAACCCTACTGAAGGCCCAGGAACTATCTGGATCAAAGCAAGCTTATAGAACTCAAATTGGATAAGACAGTAAACCATCGGAGCAGAAAAGCAAAGGTGTTGATTTATTCCTCTACTATAAAAATAAGAAAGTTAATGAGACACTTCAAAATTAGAATAAGTAAAGAATGTATTTTTAAGAATTAGGTGGCCGGGCGCGGTGGCTCACGCCTGTAATCTGAGCACTTTGTGAGGCCGAGGCGGGTGGATCACGAGGTCAGGAGATGGAGACCATTCTGCCTAACACGGTGAAACCCCGTCTCTACTAAAAATACAAAAAAAAAAAAAAAAAAATTAGCCGGGCGTGGTGGCGGGCACCTATAGTCCCAGCTACTAGGGGGGCTGAGGCAGGAGAATGGCGTAGACCTGGGAGGCGGAGCTTGCGGTGAGCCGAGATCGTGCCACTACACTCCAGCCTGGGCGACAGAGCGAGACTCCGTCTCAAAAAAACAAAAACAAAAACAAAAAAGAATTAGGCAAGCAATTCGTTTGGGCTGTTGGCATATTAATCTTTAAAAATTTTAAAGTAAAGCCTCCACCTATTCACAACAAGAAGAGACTTTCTTATAATTTTTAAAATATATGTTTCAACAAATCTCCATATACAAAAAAACACTTCATAACTGCTACCATATATAAAACATAACTCAAAATGGATTGTAGACCTAAATATAAAATTTAAATTATAAAATATCTGGAAACAAACATAGAAGAAAGTATTTGTGACCTTTGGTTGGCAAGGATTTCTTGGATAAGATACCAAAAGCACAATCCATAAAAGAACAAATTTGACTTCATTAAAATTTAAAACTTCTGCTTTTCAAAAGACACAGTTAAAAGAATGAACACACAAGCCACAGACTGGGAGAAAATATTCATAAATCATATATCTGATAGAAAACCTGTATTCTGAATATATAAAGAACTCTCAAAACTCAGTAATAAGAAAATAACACATTTTTTAAATGGGCAAAAGAAATGAACAGACATTTCACCAGAGAAGATATTTATACAGAAAACATGGTTCATGAATAACCCTGAAGATTCTCTAATGTACCAATTCAGAGTTAAATACGAATGACATTTAAGCATATAGAAATATCCTCAGCATAATTAGTAATTAGTCACTAGGAAAATGCTAATTAAAGCTTCTATGAGTTACCACTTTACACCTATTTAGAATGATTAAAATGACTGACCATATCAAGTGTCGGTGAGGATGTAGAGGAACAAAATGCTCATAGAATGCCGTGCGAATGTAAAATAGTTGAACTGTGGAAAAAGTTTCTTATAAAGTTAAACACATACCTACCATATAATCCAATCATTCCATTCTTAATTTACCCAAGCAAAGGGAAAGCATATGTTCCCACAAAGACTTTTCTGCAGATACAGCAGCTTTGTTTATAATAGCTAAAAACTGGAAACAACACATGTCTCCATCCACAGGCGAATGAATAAATAAACTGTGGTATGCCATTACAATAGCATACTACTTAGCAATAAAAAGGAATGAACTATTGATACCTAAAGCAATGTGGATAATTCTTAAAATAATTATGCAGAGTAAAAGAAGCCAGTCCCCTCCCCAAAAAGAATATATAAAATGAGTCCATTTATACAAAATTTTATAAAATTGAAATTAATCTACCCTGACAGAAACTAGATCAGTGGTTACCTGGCAGAATGTTGGGTGAGGGAAGGTCTCCGGATCGGGAGGGAAGTAAATGAGGATGGGATTACAAAGGGACACAAAGAGAAAACTTTTAGGGGTTATAACTATGTTCCCTATCTTGACTGTGATGAAAGTTTAAAAGGCATATATATATGTCAACACGTATGCAATTGTACACTTTAAATATGTGCAATTTATTGTTAGTCAATTATACTTCTATAAAATATTAAATAAATGAAATTTAAGTATATATTTTTTGAAAATATCCAGCCATGTTGTCATTTGACAATATTTCCTGAATGTTCCCAAGCACTGAAGCTATTTTTTAAGAAGATATGAGATGTAACTCCTAACCTTCAAAGGCTTTCAGAGTTCGGAGGGCTCAAATTTTGGACTTGTGGGACGGGAGCTGTGTGTGTGTAGATTTAGGATATAGAAGTTTAGAGCTCAGGACAGATTCTTGATCTGAAAATATAGACATTAGAGTTACAGGGATACAGAGTTAATGAAATAACTTGCATGAAAGATATGCCTAGAAATAGATTCTAGATTGAGAAGTGGAAAGAACTGAGGACAGACACTAGAAACACCAACATTCAAGAGGCAGGAGAGGGAAGATAAGCCAGTCTGAGACTGAAAAGAAATAAGCGGAAAGTTTGGATGAGAACTCAGAGCAGCAGCACAAGGAGTAGAGCGTTCTCAAAAGGAGGACAGTGTCAAATGACTCAGGAGGGATGCCAAAGATAAGGAGTGAACAGTGTCAATCGAATTTAGCAATTATGTCTCCAGTGGCCTTGGTGAGAGCCCTTTTTGTGTCACTGCATTGAGGAAGCCAAACACTGGTACACTAATATTCTTGCTTTGCATGTTGGTTATTGTAAAGGAAGCAGAAAAGAAACAGTTGGATATTTGAATTATTCCTTCTCAGACAGGACATTACAGCACACCAGAGCATTGAAAAGATGATGTTCATGTGTCTAGACTTCTGTCTCTCAATTCTCTGCTCTCTTTTCCCCCATGTGAACACAATCATAGTCTCCTAATTTTGATCAAAATGAATGGCAGTCATCGCTCCATTATCCTCTTTCTCCTTCACTCAAGTCCCTGAGCCCCTTATTCCTTTCCAGTTCCACCTCTCCCCTTCAAGTTGCCAGAAAGAGTGGTCCCTGTCTACCACTTCCACTTCTTTACACTCTTTCCTCTCCTGTCATCTTCATGCACCCAGGAATCTGGTCCTGATAGGAGGGGGAAGTTTAGAGTGCTAGAACAGGAAGGGCCTAGAGTATGATCACCAGGCTTCTTAGCCAGATGCTATTAATTTCCCCAATGAGAATGACACTAAAATATCTCCGAAATCTTTGCTCCTTTATGTCCATGGCTGCAGATGCAGTTCATTCGCTCTTTGATATAATGACCTACCTGGTCCCCTCCCCTGAGATGGCCCTTACAGCCATCTTACACCTGCTCACAGCTGCAGGCATTTGGCTGCTTTCTGTAGGCCATGGCTGTTCTGCCTGTGGCTTATTGGGAAAAGAGAATGCTGGTGGAAGCGTTTTGGATTTGGATTTGAGTAGCTCTCTCTTTCAGTGAACTAGGCTTTGAGGAGTGTTGCTAGTCTGGTTTTCATCTTATGTTCTGGTCCTAGCAACTAGGCTTCTTTCTTTTTCCCTGTCTTGTACTAGAATTCTTGAAACATAATCCCCTTCTCTGCTTCCTATTCCTCAGTGCCTGATTTGTTACCTGGCTACATCAGACAGGAATTCCAATTGGCTGCTTGTAACCAAAGTAGGAAATAACAGTGGTTTAAATAAAAGTTTTTCTGTCACATAAAAAGCATCCAAAGTAGATAGTCCCAGACTGTTCAATGGCTCCTCAGTAGTCAGAGACCAAGATGGGTTCTTACTGGAACACCAGCCTTAGCACTGGTTTCTATTTTCTCCCTCCCTTCCTTCCTTCCTTCCTTCCTTCCTCCCTTCCTCCCATTCTTTCCTTTCTTTCTCTCCCTCCCTCTTTCTTTCTTTCTCTCTTGTCAGGGTCTCGCTCTGTCACCCAGGCTGGAGTGTAGTGCTGCAATCACAGCTCATTATAGCCTCGAACTCCTGCAAGCAATCCTCTTGCCTCAGCCTCCTGAGTGGCTAGGACCAGAGGTGCACACCACCATACCCAACTAATTTAATTTAACTTTTTGTAACCTGGCCTCAAGTGATCCTCCTGCCTCAGTCTCCCAAAGCACTGGGATTACAGGTGTAAGCCACCACTCCTGGCCTTTGTTTTCATTTTCAAGCTTGCCTCCTGGCCCAAATTGTCTGTTGAAGCTCCAGCCATCAGGGTTGTCTTCCAAGGAAAAAACTGGAGAAAGGGGGAAGGCAGGCAAAAGGCATAAAGCAGTCATTTGTCCTATTTTTACAGAACTTTCCAGAGATTTCCATCTAGAAACTTACACTTGTATTTCATTGGCTAAAAATTAGTCATATGGCCAAACTTTGCTGTGCTAACAGAATGAAACCAGGCTTCTAAGTAAAAAGGAAACAGTAGATTTTGGGTGGGGAACTAGCAGCCTCTAACAGAATTATTCAGCTTAGAAACTTGCCATTTTCATTATATCCTCCTTCTTTCCCTGAACCAGTGTCCTGTCTTATCTCTCTGACTTGATATCTCCTGATAGACTTCTCTACATCCGCCTGCCTGCTGACCACTCACCTGGGCCTCCAAATACAGTCAGCTTCAAATGTTTCTATTGCTATGTTTATCGACATAATTGTTCAATTGCTTGATTTCTCCTTATTGACCTTCCAGGCTGTTGACACCAGGCTCAGATTACTTTGTCTATTAATTCCTGGTAAACAGTACTTTCTAGTACTGCCAAAGATGCTTACAGTTCCCCTGGGGAGGGGGAGATAAGCATATTACACAAGAGGTAAGTGTGGAAAAGGGGCCAGGACAATTAGTCATTAGTTCATCTGGTTGAAACACATCTACTCCTGGACAAGAGCTCCTTACCCTGCTTGAACTGCAGCATCTTCCTCTCTTCTCCTCCCTTGTCATTCAGTCATGATTTCTAGAATACACCCTGTACTTAAGATTTTCATTCTCAACTTGATAACTGGATTGCAACCTTCATACATTTCTCCGCTTGGTAGACTTCTTGCCTCAGAATCATTTTCTGACTGTAAGTCTTCAGTCTTCAAAGTCCTCTTGAAATTATGTTTTCTTGACTTTCTCCTTCACTTGGTCTATCAGACACCTATTTTCATTAGTAGCATTTCCAGGCTTTACCCTGAGATTGACGATAAACAAGTTTGTTTACTTCTAGTGGTTCGTTAGAGCAGGCTTGTATTGGCTTGGGAGAGCTGTTTGTTAAAAACAAAATAATTATAAAAATATAACTTGTTAAAGTGTTGGTAGCTTGAAATTAGCCATGGTGGGAGTATGTACCACATGGAAATTGGCAAACACTATTAATCAGGGCTTTCTTTTTTCCCGAAAGAGTGTCTACCAGCACGCCATTGCTTGTTTCACCCCGTCATTACCCCCTGAATGCGCGCGCGCGCACACACACACACACACACACCCACACGACACTTCTCATCCCAGATCCTTATCTCTTCAGCCTACCTTAGCCTCCAGCTTACAGATAACCCTTCCACACTCAGCTATAGCCAGTGATTCAACATTTCATAATGGAATATATATTTTGAAAATACATCCTGGACCCTAAAGACTTTTCCAAGACTGCTGACCACGCTGTTTGAGAACTGCTAATGTAGTCCATCTGTCTGCCTTCAGAACACATGTAATCATATGGAGGAATCATTTGCTGGGGAAAAACCTACATCCTGGTTATTTCAGTAGAGGGAATTTATTGATCAACATCAGAGATGACTCATCACAGAATATTAACTTCTGTGAAGTTAATATTGGGTGAAAGATGACCAATTAATGATTATAGGTATTTCAGAAAGCCTGGTGCAAGCTGTGCAATAATCAAGCTGCATGAGCCAACCAAAATGTCAAGATGCTTTGCCTTTGACAGGAATTGTATCAATTCACATCATGCCATTACCTCTTATTGATCAGGACCTCCGTTCCACGTGTCTTCAATTAATAACAATGAAAAATGAATTAATTATTACTTATAATTACAGTATTTTAGTAAACAAAATCATTCAACTCATGGAAGAAAAAATAATAAAAAAGATTATGAAAGCCTGGGAACCACTAGACTATGCCAATTTTTGATTACATTAAGAAGCTAATATTTCTTTGTTTAAAAACATGTAGCGGTTGCTAATATTATAGACTAGAGCACATGCTGTGGAGGCAGACTAATTGGGTCGTATTAGAACTTTGCCACTTAGCCCTGTGATTTGGGGCAAATTGCTTAATCTCTCTGTGCCTTAGTTTTCTCATCTGTAAAGTGGAAATAAAAGCATCTACCTCACACGATGACTGTGAAATTAAAATGAAAAAACACATTAAATGCTCAGAACGGTGGTTAGCATGTAGTAAATAATTAATGAACATTTGCTTTCATCTTCATCCTTGATATTATTTTTGAAGCAGTTTTATTGTACCAGGAACTGTGCTACAGGCTGTATATGCAATCTCCTCTAACCTTATCATTAAGCCCATTTTATGAGTAAGGAAACTGACCCTCAATAGAAATGATGTAACTTTTCCACGGTCTTGGGCTAGTAAGTGTGAAAGAGGTTGGCTCAATATCTTTTAGGAGATTTCATTTAAATGGTAGAAAGATGTAAAACCACAGCTTGCATTGGAATTCAAGCCATCCTGATATTTAATATTCTACTGGGAAATTCTTACCTCATAGTCAACTGAACCCGTGCATGTGGTAGCATAAACTATTCTCGTTCTGTCTTCAGCGGAGACAGAAGAGCTCACTCATAAACATCCGTGTTTTCGCTTGAACTGTTATTAAGTTGCCCTCCTGACTTGTCTTCTGCAGGTTTTACAAACACACAGCTCCCATAGGCCTTCCCCATGAATCCTATTTGTTAGCCACAGAATAATCTCCACAAAAGTATTTTCACTTTCTCTAACAGTAATTTTTAACTTAGACTTTAAATCTAAAGTTCATTACTAGCGTAAGTAGAGCGCAATATCCTTTGGCTGAACTGGCTTCATTTATGAAGAAGCTGAATATAAAGATCCTTTCTCTCTGTCTTGGACTTTCTTATTCCACCTTCTTATTTAAAAGCTGCTGCCTACAATGCACCACAATGTATATAATAAGTATTTTAATAAGTATTTTTTTAAGTTTCAAGTTGCATGTCATTTTGTGTCACAGGGGTGAGTCTAGACTCACATTTAGTTGTGCAATCAGGAAGACAAATGACAGTGGGAATATTTTTAAAAAACACCTATTATATCACTATCCGTTCATTCACTTTTTCTGGGCCAGTCACTGTGCTAGACACCAGGACCAAAGAACACAGTCCCTGCTCAGGGAGCGCATAAGTCCCACAAGGGAGGCCAATATACAGTTACCTAGTTATTGTGATAGAGCAACGCACAGGAATCAATAGGAACATGGGGAAAGGAGCAGCGAAGAGACCCTGGAATGTAGAGGTAATATAGTCTGATCAAGAATGCTAGGGAGCCATTCAGAAGCCCTGGCTCTAATCCCACTTTTACAATTAATTATTATGCCATCTGTTAATGGCTGAATTGTGCCATCCCAAAAAAGATCTGTTGGAGTTCTAACCCCTAGTACTTCAGAATGAACTTATTTGGAGATAGGGTCTTTAAAATGAGGTCCTTGGGGTGGGCCCTAATTCAATATAACTGATGTCCTATGAAAAGGGGGAAATTTGGACATAGAGACAGACATATGTAGAGGGAAGATGATGTGAATAGACACAGGGAGAACATGGGCATCTGTAAGCTATGAGAGACCTTTCCTTCACAGTTCTCAGAACAAACCAACCCTGCCCGTATTTTCAGCCTCCAGAACTGTGAGACAACTTTCAGCCTCCAGAACTGTAAGACAATATATTCCTATTGTTTAAGCCACTCAGTTTGTGGGTTTTTATTACAACATCCCTAGCAAACTAATATGCCATCTCAGTGTCACAAGCATATCCCAAGCTTCAGATACCACACTAGGCAAGGCCAGTCCCACATTTGGGAAAATTTGGGCAAAAGCAGTCAGAGCACGACTAACCAGAAACATGCCTGCATCTGCCTGCAGCTTGTTCTTATGCTGTGACCCAGATGAATTCAAAGGTTTCTCTTTAAATACTGAATTTGAGTCTATGACAAGACCCATTAAACCTCCCCAGTGTGACATCCAGAAACAACACCAGTAGTCCTTTGCTTATAAGGTAAATAATATATACTATTGTAGATAATTTTAGAGTACAAGCTAAATTCAATAAAAATAAACTTTGTGTTAAATAACAGATCGACATGACATTACTTAAAACAAATGGTTAATAAACATGCAAGATTTTCTATCTCACTGGTAATCAGATTTGAGAAAAAAACTGCTCTTGGCAAACGGAAGATGCTAATACAGTTCACCATTGAACACTGTGAGAGTTAGAAGTGTTGACCCCCATGCAGTCAAAAATCTGAGTATAACTTTTGACTCCCAAAAACTTAACTATTAATAGCCTACTATTAACTGTAGGGCTTACTAATAATGTAAACAGTAGATTAGTTGTGTTATATGTATTATATACTGTATTTTTACAATAAAGGCAGAGAAAAAATGTTATTAAAAATTATTATAAGAGAAAAAATATTTTTTATTCACTAAGTGGAAGTGGATCACCATAAAGGTCTTCATCCTTACTGTCTTCATATTGAGTTGATTGAGGAGGAGGAGGAAGAGGAGGGCTGGTCTTGCTGTCGGGGTGGCAGAGGCAGAATAGGTGGAGGAAGTGAAAGAAGAGGCAGAAGAGGCAGGCACATTAGATGTAAATGTTACTGAAAAAAATCCACATGTAAGTGGACCCGCACAGTTCAAATCCATGTTGCTCAAGGATCATCTGTACACATCAGAGAACAAATGCATGCATCCTGAATGAGTGATAGCCTGTTCACTTAGAATACACAACTGGTTCCATTTGTCTTTCTGTTGGCACAATCTGAACCTAAAATTATCTTCCTAGAATACACAGTGACATGAAACCTGTAAAACAAACAAACAAAGAAAAAACCCCTCTATTAGGTACATGTTCATTTCAGGCAACTCTTCTGAGGACAGAAGGTTTGAACATAAAAAATGCCTGAAACAATGAAAAGATAACCTAATATTTAGTTCCTGTATAGACTGAAAAAGTTCAGCCAAAGTGCATTGTTTGGGTTTCTTCTTTCCAACATGTTTTACCCTCAGGCCAGCAAGGTTATACTTTCTCTTCTCACCCCAAGTCTTCATCTTTTCTGGAAAATTTCCAAGCTGAGCCCTGGTCTCAGGTCATAACAACTTGATCTGCTGCACCAGAACACCAAGGGAGTGAGTCATCCCTTTGGATTTGCCTCGGCAGGTCTTCAACAAGTCTTTGTTTCTCTGCCTATCCATCCCTCAACTGCTTGACATTGGCCAGTGTCCATGATGGGTTTTTCTTTTAGTTTCTGTTGCCTTCCATCTTTTTACTTTTTAAAAAATTATAATGATAAAGAAGTGCACAAAGTTGAAAGGGCAGGTTTCACCCCTTTCACCATCACCCTAAGGGTCAAAGGGTTACCAGGGTCAACAGTGTGAGTATCCTTCAAGAGACAGGAATTTCCATCCTCCCCGCCCTGCCCCCTTGCTGTTTAGAGCTCATACTGTACACAGTGTTCTGACTTGCTCTTATCACTCAAAAATATATCATGGACACTCTTCCATGTCAACACATACATAGCTCCCTCATTTTTAAACAGCTATTTATTTTTCTACAGTGTAGATGTGCCCAAATAGAGAAGTAGATGAACCATTCCTCTATTTATAAACGTGGAATGTGGTCCAAATTTTTTTGGCCCTTACAAATAATATTACAATCGGCATATCTGTAAATATGTTTTTGCACACTTAATATTTCTGTAGATGAGATCACTTGTAGTGGAAAAGTGTGATTAAAGGATACATGCATTTTTAATATCTATAGGTTCTGCAAATTACTTTCCAAAAATGTTTATTAATTCACACTCCAGTCACTAAGGATGAAAGTTCCTATTTCTTATAGACGCAAACACCTGATAGTAAAACATATTTTTGCCAATCTGACAAATAACAGATGCTATCTTGTTTTTATTTATGCTATCATCATTGATGAAGTTGGGTATGTTTTCATATGCTTATTAGCACATAGTCCTTCTTTTGAGAATTGTCTACTTTCTTTGTCCATTTTCTTATTTTGCTGCTTCTCTTGTTTCATACTGATTTCAAGAAGTTGTCTGTATTACCCATATTAACCCTTTCCTGTTGTGTATACATGTTGCATGTATTTTCTCCCCTTAGGTAACATTGTTTATGGTACCCTTCACTTGATAGAAATGTTAAATTTTTATAGTCTTCTCTGTTTAATTTTTTTCTGTTATAGCTTGTGAAATTTTTTCATGATATTTCTAATTAGTATTATAAAGCTCTTATAAGGAGCCCTTATAGCTCCTACCTACAGTACTTACTAAGAAGCAGCCTTTGATTATAAATATTATAAATATTGTAAAAGTCTCCTATATTTTCTTTTAGTCTTTTACAGTTTTTTATGTTTAGATTATTAATCCATCTGGAATTTTTTCTGGAATATGAGCTAAGACAGTGTATTAGTCATGCTTCATTCAACAGAAGGATTTTTTTTTTACTCAGATAACAATTGTGGGTGTTCAGATAACAACTGTGGGTGTTCAACAAGCAGACACAGGTATATTAAATGTTTATATTAAATGTTTTAATATCAGGTGTTTGTGAGTGTCTATAAGAAATAGTGACAGGGTGACTCAGAGACCCAGGCTCCTTCCATCCTAGCTCTACCCTCCTCTTGATAAGGGGTCAGCAAATTACAACCCATAGGCCACACGCAGCCCACTGCCTGTTTTTGTAAATAAAGTATTATTGGAACATAGCCATACTTATTTGTTTGCATAGTGCCTATGGCTGCTTTCCATAAAACAGCAGAGTTGAGCAGTATTGATAGAGACTATATGATCCACAAAGCCTAAAATATTTACTATTTGGCCCTTTATAGAAAAAGTTTCCTGACTTCTGCTTTGAAGTCTCAGGGTCCTTAGTTTCCACATGGCATATGGGGACGAGAGATCATGTGGGAGGCTTTCCATGGATGAGGCCTGGAAGGGGAGTACAACACTTTCGCCTACATTCCATTGGCCAGAATTCAGTCCCCGGCTTCACCTAACAATTTGGGAGGCTAGGAAATGTGAATTTATTGTGCGCTGAGGAGGAAAGGGAATAATTAGCCATATTCTGCCAAGGTGTTCCCTGCAATTATCTGTTTCTTTCTTCCTTCCTATTTTTAAACAGAATAGGCTAGATTACAGTGCAGAAACAACCAACCATCAAATCTCAGTTGCTTAGAACAAAAAAGGCTTATTTCTTGATCATACTACATGTCCACTAATGCTCAGCAGGGATGGCATTGCTC
Source organism: Pan paniscus (assembly GCF_029289425.2). Taxonomy (NCBI): domain Eukaryota; kingdom Metazoa; phylum Chordata; class Mammalia; order Primates; family Hominidae; genus Pan; species Pan paniscus. The sequence goes on from NC_073262.2 coordinate 102,924,882, forward strand.
ATTGTTGTCATTCACTCCAGTCTGATGAAGCAGTCACCACCACGCACCTTGATGTTGCAGCACTAGGAAGAAAAGAATGCGGTGACTGAAGTCCCAACTCTTAACTTCTGACTCAAAGTTATACTCATCACTTCCGGCCACCTTTCATTGGCTGAAGCAACTCGCAGGGCTATACTATACTTTAGTCAGGTGGGGAAGTACAATCTTATCATGTGCTTCAAAGGCAGCAGAGCTGGAATATTTGTGAACAGCCCTACTGGATTGCACACTAACAAACACAGAACACATATTCATCCCCTTCCTATGGGAGATAACCCAGATTCCATTCATTCACTGCACACAAAGTCCAAGATCCTAGATGGTAGATGCCCTCCCCAATAAGTTTGAATATTGCCTAGTGATCTGGAGTCTAGCAACTAAAATTCCTCTCTGTCCCCACTACTTATTCAGATATCAAAATCCTAACAGAGTCACAACTGATCATGGCCTGAAACAGGTTTCCAGGATCTGAGCTATATCCACAAATGTGAGCCCTGCTCTGAACGATCATGCCTAGAGAATCAGGAGCCTGGTACAATCTAAGGGTGGCAAGCGGGGAATACGGCATTTTGCAAAAATCAATACTGCAAGAAGAGAGTCATCTTTATTGAAGGATATGGCATTGTTTCTCCAGGCTTACAATTAAGCACCCTGAATAAAGAGTGTAGGTGACAATGTGGAGGAAAGCAGTACGCACAGATTAAAAATATCTACACGTAAATGTTAAAAAATATAAACGAACATACTTTGTTCATCCCTCAGAAAACATCTGCTCTTATGGTTCTTGTTTTGTTTGCTTAAGAAAAGATCTTCACATTTCTATTTAGTTTAGAAAATAGTAAAATGCGATTCAATCTCTGGATTGTAATCACAGAGAATCATTTTGAACAATACTGTCAAACTAGCATTACACAGATCAAGATTTCAAACAATGTAATTTTTCAAATAAACTTTGACCATCTGGTGAAAACACCAACATATATCTTATTCATATTTTATTTCTTCAGACTTTTCTATCTCCCTATAATAATAGGAATGTAATGCATATTTTAAAAATCATTTATGCCTAATTCAGAAAAATAATGCTTTGTTAGTTATATGATGTGCAAGAAGCTTTTACATGTTTCAATAAGCATATTAAATCCTCTCTAACAGAAACAGAAGTTTTCATTATTTCCAGAAGAAATTAATTTGAACAGCAAAAGGTTCAAGTTTGATTTGAAATTCACTGTCTCTAAAACTTTTAAAACTCTGATTTTTTTGGGGGGGTGCTGGGCCCCTTAGCTAACTCTTGAAATATACAATTGTTTTCTTCGAAGTTATTCTATACTTGTCTTTTCATGCGCTAGGCCTCCACTCACAGTAGAGAATTAGTTTTAGCCTAGTCTGTGGTACAGTGGCTACTCCTACCTGCCTAGTCTCTATTTTTTCATTGATTCACTGCTTTAACATCTTTGCTCTCAACACATACAGCATTTATTCTTATAGCTCCTACCTACAGTACTTACTAAAAGAAGCAGCCTTCGATTAGAAAGGCGGTATATGGTCTTCTTAAAACCCTTTCTTCCCTCTGGTCATATTCAGTTCTTGAAGGCATTTTTTTCTGTCAGACTTCACTAAGCAAGTTAGATTTGGAGTCATGGGAAGATTATGAAGTGGTGGAAGAAAAGAATGAAGACTGAGTTCAATGTTATTTCCAAAGCCCTTCCTAGGAAAAGTGTTGTTTATTATTCATTTTGGAATTCTAATTATGGAGGAAACCTCCCAAAAACATAAATAAATTATTTAGCCAGAGGACCTAAGAAGTGCATCAAATTTCAAGTCAAATGGCTACAAGTTACTTATTACACCTAAATTTAATAAGCAATAGGATGTTTGTTCTTTATGTGCGGTATGGCTTCTAGAAGCAAGCTTTCCTCTCTGTAGCACAGGCAGGGTCCAACGGTCTAGGTTCAAATTCTTCCTTTACCACTTACTAGCTAAAAACTTAGGCAACTTATTTCACCTCTCTGTGCCTCAGTTTCTTTCTTTCTTTTCTTTTAAAGGCTCTGGCTCTGTTGCCCACACTAGAGCGCAGGGGTGTGATCCTGGCTCACTGCAACCTTAGCCTACCTGGTTCAGGTAATCCTCCCACCTCAGCCTCCTGAGTAGCTGGGACTACAGGCGTGCACCACCACGCCCGGCCAATTATTATTATTTGTTTTTTTGTTTTGGAGGGATGGAGTTTCACTATGTTGCCCAGGCTGGTCTTGATCTCCAGGGCTCAAGAGATTTGCCCACCTCGGTCTCCGAAAGTGTTGGGATTACAGGTGTGAGCCACTGGGCCCAGCCCTCAGTTTATCTGTAAAACAGGACAAAAGTAGTACCTACCTGATGGGGTTCTTCGAAGGATTAAATGAGCTAGTACTTATAAAGCACTTGCTAATGTCTGTTAAATAAATTATATGATCCACACACCAATCCAAGGCGACTATAAGGTAGCAAGAACCACTCCAAGTCACATAAGAAAATGAATTCCTTTCGTTTTAGCTCCTCTCTTTATTTCAGCAGTGCGTTGTCAACAGGGCCACATTATGTTAGCAGATTTGAACTTTATCCGAAAGGTGTTTGTATTTTATTTCAAATTATGAATTCCTGAACATCGGATTATGTATGATTCTGCAGTGCCCTCGGAGGCCCATTAGAGTCTGGAGCTGGAGAGGCATAACCAACTCTGGTCTGATATTTGTAAGGAGCTTGACAGCCAAGGAGCCACTCAGAAACAGTTATTGGTATTGCCAAAAAAAAAAAAAAAAAAAAAAAGGAAGCTAAGAAGTCACCCTTCTAAATAAATAAATAAATAAATAAATAAATAAATAAAACCTGAATTGGAGAGCTGCCTGCATTTCACTCTACTGCCTCTGGAAGAGGAGTGTTATCTGAAGTGCTTCCATCATGAATAATGATTGAGAAACTGCTTTTACTCTCCCGACTACTGTACTCCCAGGCAGAAACCCACGGCTGAAGCCCACGATGCCCATGTGTAACTTGCTTATTACACACACGTTTGGAGCCCAGTGTGCAGACCCGCAGCGCAGAGGAGGAGGCGGAACACCCAGGGTTGGTCGGGTTTCCAAGGGCTGACCCGAGCTCCAGCACTTTTTCCGCGCCTGATTTTTCAGGTCATTTTCGAATGGGCTATCTTTGTTTACATTTTGAGCTTGGATCCTCTCCAGAAAGCATTACTACCTTCTAAAAGGAAAAACATCTCGTATTTGCAGACAGTGCTGGGGGAGCAAAGTTCATTTTCTCGGGTAGGAGAAGATGATTCTCTTGCAACACGTGCGGATTGTGACAAAATCTTTCATTAACAAGGGGAGTTTCGGTGAAGTGGAGGTTTGGGGAAAGGCGAGGAGGTCGGTCTGGAGCAAGCAAGCAAAGTGCGGAAGCTGTACGGGGATTCTTCTAGAAAGTGGGGTGGGAAAGGAGCTAGGGAGGGCGTGTGGAGGGACGAGATCTGTGTCAGAACGTGCGTGTGAGCGGATACAAAACCCGAGAGAGGCGTGAGCAGCGCTGTGTGTGCGAGCGGGAGCGAGGGGCGCCGGCTGGGGTGTGTGCTCCTGGTGAGTGACACCGAGGGGAAGGCGGGCGGGCCGGCGGGCGGGGGCAGCCTGCGAGGGGCGGGAGTGTCCCTGCGTGGGGCGGCCGAGCCGGAGTTGTGTCAGTGAAGGAATCCAGCCCGGGGGCCGAGCTGGCTGCGCCCTCCACTGCAAGCGCCGGCAGCGCGGGGCGAGCTCCGGACGGCGCGCGGCCCAGGCAGCGGCTCCCGCTCGGCCCGCCCTCCGAGCCGCAGGGGCCGCCACCGCCGCGGCGCCTCCCCTGGCGACCGCGCCCCCGGGCCCCGGCTCCGGCCCGGGACGGAGGAGCCGGCGCTCGACACAGAGGTAAGCCCGGGACCCCCTCCACGCCGGGCCGGCTGGGGATGCAGGGCGCGGGCGGACGCGGCGGGGCCTGCGCGGCCGGGACGGAGACTCGGCTGGGCCGAGCATTCCGCAGCCCGGGCCGCCCAGCCTCCGCCGCCTCCCGGGGCGCTGGGTGTGGCCCGCGCTCGGCGCCGAGGCGGGCTGGTGGCGCGGACCGGACGCGAAGGTCGCCGTCCTTCCTCCGGCCGGCGCGGGCAAGCGGGAGGAGGCGCCGGCTGGGACGCACAGTGGCGCTCCCCGGGCGAGCGTGTGGCCGCCGCGCTCCGACGTGGACCCGCCCGCCCCGGATCTGAATCGCCCGCGGCCGCCGTCTCTCGCCTGCCGTCCTCCCGCGCGGGCGCCCCCATTCCCTCCCAAGCCGGAAAGAGACCCACCGCCCCCCAAGCTGCTCTCTGGCCCGGAGCCGCAAAGCCCACGTCAGCCGCGACCACCCCGCCCTCGGATCCCAGCCGGGTGCGGGGGCCGCGGCCCCACGGAACCCCGCGCCCCTGGCGCCCAGCGGGAGTGGGATGCGTTGGCGTCCGCGCTGCGCGGGCGGGCGGGGGTGGCCGGAGCAGACGCGGAGCGCCCTGGCCGCGGGACGAAGCGGTCGCGCCGCCGCATTTGGGCGGGGGGACCCCGGAGTCCGCGGGCTGCGGACCCGAGCGGGAGACGGGGCTGTCGTAGGATGCGCTCCCGCTGGACGCCGGCGCACTCTGAATATCATGCTGCCGCACACGCGGGGCTGAAGGGCCGAGTCTTCACCTGCGCGGGGATGCGGCGGAAGCGTCGCGTCTTCGCGAGTGGAGGTTTCGTGTTCCCGCGGGGTTGGTGTGTTTTTGAACTTCACGAGCTTCTCATCCCCCCCGCAATCCTGGTTTTAGCAGATGTCGGGGTTTTGGAGACCTGACACTTTTCGTGAAAGATTCTTTCTGTACGTTTTCTTTTGGCTATATTACAGGGTTTGTAGCTTGAGAACTAGTGAAAACCCTTGAACTTCAAACACAGTCTCATTGCTTATTTTTTGAAATTTAAATATTAAAATATGTACCAGCCCCCTCACAAGCCGACAGACTTTAAGACAAACGACTCTGAAATTTTAGAACCTGTGCAGAGAAAGTGGTTTTATACCAGTACTTGAAATAGTAAGGTCGTGTAACCTTTTTAACATCGTTTTAGTTTGTCTTAAAGGAAGGATTCAGCACCACTTTGATTGGTACTGTTTTCCAGAGTTTAAGCAGATGTATGTAATATAGCAAGGAAAAGGACAGGAAGTCAGAAATCTCCTCACTCTGAAAAAAAAAAAAAGACTTCAAATAATACAACCAATACCCTGAAAATAGAGTGGCCGTCTGGATAAAGTATTTCATAGGCCTTATGAAATTGTGTTGCTTAACCAGAAAGCAATGTGTTGTTAGATAGGGCAGTTTTATCTAGTAACTGTCGTGTTTAAAAATATCTGTGTATGATATTCTTTGTTGAATTTTAACTGGGGAAAAATCAACTTTGGGAATGGGTTTCTATTTGGACAAGGCAAATACTGCAGTTTCTAATTAGAGTTTTGGAATAAGCTCAAGCTGTGTTAAAACCTATTGTATGGAGCAGCAGAACAGAAAACATGTCAAATCTGTATCTGTGTGGCAGAAAACATGTCAAATTCTGTATCTGTGTGGCTTTAAATACGCACACACACAGAGAGACACACAAACTAGAGACTAGCCCCAAAAGATAATTTGCATAAAAATACAATCACTTGAATGCAGAGAATAGCTAAAGACGTTAGTAAAAACTGAACATCTGGGGAAAGACTGTATTAATTGGCAATTTTCTTTCTTTAATCCCTGAAAATATTAAATAATTTTCTAAGAATCAACTTAGTTTAATGTGCTCATTTAGACAGGCAAAATGATCAAGACTCCTTTTGTATTCATTTTGTTTTAGGGAGCCCCCTAATGAAAGTCTTCAGTAAATAGTTTTTCTGCATGCACTGATTTTCCTGAGGCCATTGTGGAGAGAGGTATCTGTGGGCTTGTGAAGCTGCTCTGCCACACCAGTAAGGATCAGGGAAAGAAAATACTTAGGCCACACCGTTGCAGTCTTTGATTGCATGCCAGTCTGAAGCATTTTATGGACCCGTTTTGTGAGTGGTAAGCTTTTACATCAGAAGTTAAGCTTTAGAAATATCTCACTTTGGGGCCTAATTTTTGTGAGTTTCTTAGTCTGCGATCAGAGTTGTGTTATCAATCACAGTGAATGTTCGTGAATGGTTGTGTGTTGAAAGGGCATAGGTGGTCTTCATTCTATTACTTTATACAGTTTTAATCAGCATTTTCTGAGGTGAGCCAGGACAAGAACTTCTGGTTACAGTTTGGATAGGATGGAAAAAGTTGTGGTTGCTCTTCATAAGATCTAAGCTGCTACTACCTGTCCCACTGTATGACAAGAGTGGAATGCATTTTATGTGCACTTGACAGGTACTGCTTAGTCACTGCTTCATAGTACTTCTTTGCTAGCCATCTTCTGTAGCACTTTTACTGTCATTTGACTGTGATAATTAAATCATATGTTTTTTATAATTTCTGTGCACAGAAGAGTAGATTTTACAAGTATGACACAGGACATGAGAGTAGGTGTCTCATATGGACAGATTTAAGTGATTGGGTCTGTTTATTGATCTCTGAATGTTGTGCAACATTCAACTAATCCATTTCATCACTGTTTTGCCTTAAAGTGTAATCACACAATTAAAATAAGATTTTCATGTTACAAACAGTTAAAAACCCAGTAAACATAATTATAGAAGAAAAACAAACCTTTCTTTTTTCTTCCCTTTTTTGAAGTAGTCTTGCTATGAAGGTGTTATGTCTTTGACACATCAAAATGGCTAATTTGGAGTTGTGATGCTTGTTATGTAAATAGGCCATATGTTGAATTTCTGCAGAAGCTTATTCCTTCAGTGTTGTGGTAATGGGTAGGATCCCCTAAGTACCATAGCTGAGAAAAATAGTCTTATGAAGATATATTTCTCTCTACAACTTATGTAATTTTTTATTATTTTTGTTAATAGCTAGTGTTTTTATTTTCTGATAAAAAAATTTTAAATGTGATGTTATCTTTCATTGCATCATACAAATCTTTGTCTCTAGTACTGATCCAAACTCCATTCCTATTTATCTACTTCCTTAATTAATAGACTTTTTATGGTGGATGTCCTGCTGTCAAGCTAAAGACTACATGCTTGATAACAAACTTTTTGTATTCTCTCTAAACCTGTTCCTTTTATGATGAAAAGACTTTCCTTTCTTGATCCGTTTAGCATTCTCTTCATCACCCAGACTGGAGATGTAGGAACCATTGCTGACTCTTTGCTCTCTCACTGCCTCTGTGAAACTGTTATCAAGTCCTGTTAACTCTTCCTTTTTAATGGTTTCTCTGAGCCACCCCTGCATTTCCTTTTCATTCTTCACTCTCCCTGATCGGATAGGAGGCCGTCAGCCATCACCGTTTCTAGGATAATTATAGTCTACATCTTGGTCTCTCTGTAATTGAGTTTTCCCCATTCTACGCACTTCCACCGTATCAACCTTCCTAAAACTCTTCCCTCAAAACTCTTCAAGGATTGTTTCACCGGTACAATACTTTAGCATTGTTTAGTATTGCACCATAGTGCAAATACTTTCCATGGCCTCCCCCATTGCCCAGCCTCTCAGCTTGGTTTCAGTGTACCTCACAGTCTCGCCCCAAATTAACTTACCAACGTTATTTTCTACTTCTTTCCAACATGAACCTTCTGTTCCTACTAGTTGGATCTCACTGCCCTTCTAAGATGACATGCTCATTTTCATGTGTCCTTTTTTGTTCGTGCCCTGCCTTTTAGAATGTGTCTCTTCTTTTTTTCTCTGACCTAACCGCATTCTTCAAGTTCAAGTCAGCCTGCCCTGATCATGTTACTCTCATTGGTTCTTTCTGCCCTTTTGTTTGCATCGTTCCTCTAGACCATCAGATCCTTTCTTACGCTGTTACGTGCTTCATTCTTTCTTTCTCAACTAGATAGTAAGTTCCTGCAGGGCACTGATGTGCCTTTTATTCTGTCTACCGGCCCTGGCCGTAAGAAGCACTTGATAAATACACCGATAAAATGAATAAATGTAAGGATGATTTTTTTTAAATCATGGGCTTTGATACTGACTCTGAACTGCTCACCATTGGGTCCTCAGAGCCTAACTCATAGCCTGACACATAGTCATGACCTCAGTAAATATTTGTTAACTTAGAAATTCATGTTGACATTGGATAAAAGGGACAGGCATTTGAAGGAGGCGTCTGTCGAGGTTTTTTTTTTTCCCATTTTTCTTCAGTAGTTCTAATCAGCTTCTCCATTCATCAACTGTGAGAATTCTGAGGACTCGGCATTTCCCAGAGTTGGGATAATGATGGAGTCTGGCAGTTGTGAGTTGGAATTAAGAAGCTTGTAGTTATTTTAAGGTGGAGTGATGGGCCCCAGTACTGAGCAAAAAAAGCATTGAGGCTTTATGCCAGTATTTTATACGTCAAACAATTAGGCTAAAGTTATCAGTTATATAAAAGTTCAGCTAATTGGCTCTAAAATTTCAGACTGTATTTATTGCAGGGCTGCTCAAGTTTTTCATTTAAAAGCATCCCTGTAAATTAGAAAAAAATACATCTGGGCACCCATCTGAGGGTGAAAGGTGATGTAGGGAAGAGTCTACCACATCCCATTGTATTCAGGACCGAATTTAATTCTTTAGTAAGCCTTATTTTGTACAAGGCACTGTTTCTGCTGGGAAGGAGTTTATAGCCTAGCAGGAAAAAATAACAGACGTATCCCAGAAACAAAGGTCTAGCAGAGCTCAGAAGGGAAAAAAATCTGTTGGGGAGTGGAGGGAATCTTCTTAGAATGACAATTGTTTGAGGTGATTACTGAAAGGATTTGGATAAGATTTCAGTGTTATTGGGAATATAAGGATGGGGGAAGGGTGCTGTGAGTGAATTCCAGGGCCAATTTGTTGACTTTACATCAGCACTCTTATAGTACTCCTGCTTCTGAGTTGAACCCAGCTAGGAGTCTTCTGAGCATTGGTGGGCTGCAGTGTTCAATAATGGAACCTAAAGGATATATAGATACCTGCAGTAATTATGTGTGGTGCCAAGTGCTGAACTGCCTATGACACAAAGCAAAAAATAAATCTTGGAAGCAGTATAACCAGTGTGTTCCTGGATAGCATCCAGCTCACTTAGAATGCTCAGAAAGGCCTCCTGCATTATGGAAATGCCACTGAAGGTTGACACTTTCACAGTAATGTAAATAATGAGAGGTCCACCCCAGATTGTGGTCCCAAGCAGCCAGCCATCTGTGGGACACTGCACAGTGCACCTAGCCGAGTTGAGTAAAGGTGTAAACACACTGTTATATAGAACCCTCATTCTGATTCTGTGGAACTACTCCCATGGTCTGTAAAGCTAGGACCAATGGGAATGTTTGAGGAATACAGATTTTGGGTCAATAGATGGAAAGTTGCCCCATTATGGATTGTGCTATTTCAGGAGGTAATAGGCCCCCATCACTAAACATGTATAAGCATCGCCTATACCAGGCAATATCTTATTTAATTATATACATTCTCTCCTTTATTCTCAAAACAGTGCTATGAAGTACATGCTCCTATTACTCCAGTTTTACTGAAGAGCAAAACTGAAGCCTAGAAAGGTTAAGTAGCTAGTAATTTGTAGAGCAGGTATAAAGCCCAGGCAGTTTGCGGGCAGAAACTGCATATGCACTGAGATGAAGAAAGGATGCAACATTAGGTGGCCATATGGATTTTCAAGATTCCTTCCTAACACTAGGATTAATACTTTAATTCACCTTAGGGATCAAGATGCTAGCTGTTGCAAAGTACTAATTCATTATCAGCACCCAGTTCCTAGAGATTCAGAACAAAGTGAATACAGTCATCATCATCATAGTTATCACTTATTGATCATTTTATTTAAACCTCAAAGGAATCTTGGAAGGTAAGGATTATACACCCTTATTGGACAGTGAAACTGAAGCTCAGGGAAGTTACATAACTTGATTGAGTCTGCAGAGTTGATAAGTGGCAGATGAATCTGGTGTCTGACACCCAGGCCCTGCTTTTTCTTATACCACCCTGTGAGGTAACACATGGTGACACTGAAAATATTTACCTATCGGTCTGCACAGAAACCAACAAGTCAGAGAGGCCACTAGCTGTCAGCAACCCCTGTGGCTCTGCAGGTGATGAGTATCACCTGAAGTGATATTTAGGAGCAGTTTGAAGGTGTGTGAAAGGCTTGGTAATCTACCAAGACCACAGATCTGGAGCTCTAGTGACTTCTTCCCATGCTCAGCATTTATTTTATTTTATACATGATAAGTAGTACTATTAAAGAGAGAGAAAGCCTTCACGGATAACTATTATTACATTTATATTTCTAATTAAGGAAAAATGTTTTGCAGTGGTAATCTGTGTCCCTTATAAATGGCAGGCTCTCTTCCCACTCCTTTTCTTCCTTTCCCTTATTCCAGTCTGATGCTAATCCCTCTTGCTTCCTCAGGGACCTTGCTTCATTGTCTTTTCTTCAGGGTCTCAATGATCCTTTTCTTTCAACATATAAACATGCATAAGTCTTTCTTATTCTTTATGAAAACAGAAAACGATGAACGCTTTTGGTTGCTTCTCTCTAGGTTTGGGTGTCTTTCGTCTTATTCCTGGTCTTAGCAGGCAGCTCCTTGAAGTACAGGTCCTTGTACACATCCTGTACCTTGCCATCTTCCTTTCATCTTCAACCCCCTGCACTCCTGTCCTCTCCTAATGACCACCAGGTCCATTATCTAGGATTCTCTTTCATTTCTTGAACTTTGCACAACATTTGGTGTTCTTGATCACTCTCTGCTCCTTAAAATGTTGCCCACCTGTTTTCTGAGTTATCCATTTCTCCTCATTTTCTTTCTTGTCCAGCTGCTCTATATTTGGACTTCTCTTTACTGTCCTCCCTTCCTCTCAAACCTTAGCCTCCCCTACAGTTCAGCCCTCAGCCCTCTGCTCATTCTGCATGTTCGCCCTGTGGCAGCTCATCTTCTGTTTTCTTCTACTACCACCTGTATGCCATTGATTCCATTGTAAATCTGCATCTCCAGCCTTGAAATCTTATCTGACATGTGTTCCAAATGTCTTTAACTCGACAAGTTCAAAACATCACTTCCCCAACTTCAATCCAGCATATTCCTTCTGTGTTTTCTATCTCAATGAATGAAACCTGCTTCACCAAGTTTAAAACCTAGGACAACTTCTTTGCCTTCTTCAACCTCTGCATTTTATATAGAGATTGTCTTTTCAGACTCTCTTGAATCTGCTCTTTCCTCCCTGTATCATAACCTTCATTACTGCCGTGGTTCGGGCCCTCATCCCTTCTCTTAAGGATTATTGCAGTAGCCTCGCAACTGGTCTCTCTGGCTTCTGCCTGGCCTGTCTCCAATTTGTTCCTCATACTGCTGCCTTTCTAAAAGGCAAATCTGATTACAACTCTCCACTGCTTAAAATCCTTCAGAGGAGTTTCTGCATCTTCAGGTTAAAATGTAAGCTCCCTGGCATGGCACGAAAGCTTCTTTGTGATCTGGGCCTTCCCTTCAGGTGTGTGTCAGTCTCCTCTAATGATCCTGGTCCCCACTGTCTGCCCCTGCCCGTAGCATCTCCACTAAAGGAAAGAAATGATAGGAGGGATGGGAATAGAGGCGAGATGATAGACCTGCTGTTCAGTACTGTAGCCACTAACTACATGTGGCAATTGGGCACTGGAAATACAGCTAGTCCAAGTTGAGATGTGCGTAAGTGTAAAATACACCATGCTTTGAGACTATATAAAAAAATGTAAAATTTCTTATTTAACAAATTGTAATATTGGTTACATGTTGAAACAGCAATAGTTTTGATATAGTAGGTTAAGCAAAATATATTACTAAAATTAATTTCACATATTTCTTTTTATTTTTAAAAATGTGATTACTTAGTGGACGTTAACATGCGACATAAAGAAATAATAAAATAAAATGTGATTACTAGAAAATTAAACATCACCTGTGTGTTCACATTATAGTTCTGTTGGACAGCATTGTTAGGGAACATCTCATTCCCAGGAGATGCATCCTGTACGAGCCAAGCCCATGAGCTTTTTGAAAGATTAAGTCAGCCCTATTGGCATAGAGAAGTAGCAGTTGCTCAGTTTTTTCAATCCAGAGGTATGAAATGTTTGGATAAGATTCAGAATTGGAGAGACAGCTTCTGAACACTATAGCCAGGAGTTATATGTATAATGGGCATAGTGTGGAAAGCACTATTAAAGCACATCTGTCTCAGCAGGCCCACCCAGCCATCATCAGAAGTGGGAGGCAGGAATTCTCGTGGTATGGTAGAGGAAGGATTTCAGGTAGACAGGAGGAACAAGGGAAGGGAAAGTGGAGTCACATTCCCTGGAAGCCTCCTACTTGTGAGGCACCAGCTGAAACCCTGAGAGCCAGGTCTCTGAGATTCTCCATCCTGCCATTGATTCTTCCTAGTGGGCTAAGTCCCAACTCCCCTACTGTCTGGCTGTAGGATCCTGAACAAGTTAATGAATCAATGAATCTGGAGTCTGAATAATATGCACACCATACAGTCATTATGTGTCAAACAAAATGATGTGCCCCACGCTGATAAGGGCTCTACAGAAGTTAGTTATGCCTTAAGACACTGAGGGCAGTAATCTGTGGATGAGTTGGCCTGAAGGGCTTTGAGGGAAGGGCATATGGACTGTCAGAAAGACCTGGAAGATAGCACGTGTTGCCTTAAGAGATATGCAGAGCTTCTGGCTAACACGGTGAAACCCCGTCTCACTAAAAATACAAAAAAAAAAAAAAAAAAAAGAGCCTGGCATGGTGGTGGGCACCTGTAGTCCCAGCTACTCGGGAGGCTGAGGCAGGAGAATGGCGTGAACCTGGGAGGCAGAGCTTGCAGTGAGGGGAGATCGTGCCACTGCACTCCAGCCTGGGAGACAGTGTGAGACTCCATCTCAAAAAAAAAAAAAAAAAAAAAAGAGAGATGCAGAGCTTTATGTGTTCACGATGGAAAAGCCAACCTGTGATAGGAAACCAGATCTTACCAGGTTGGATCAGGAAGGGGAACCCTCCTGGAAGAGGTGATGGGAAGAAACTGTGACTATAAAGAGAACAGTCCAGTAGGATTAGATTCCAGTGAAATCTGATAGGCAGTGTGACTCATTGTCTTCTCTAGTGGTGGTTTGCCTGCTGTAGTCTGTTGGACTCTTAAATTCTGAGAACTTCCTCTCTTGGTTTCAACCTGGGCGGCTGTTTTTATTTGCTTCATGAGTAGGCATTTTGTATAAGATTTTGTTAGGGGCAAAGGTTCTTGTGCTAAAAACAGAAGTTTGAAAGTCCTACGTTATAGAAAATAGCCTGAGAGGAGTGGTAACTACCTTGATGTGATTATTTCTCCCTCATTCGCAGGATCTAGGACCAGTTTAGGCCCTTTCCAGAGGGAATACAGCTTCCTTTCATCTGAGGCGTAGCGACTTCGCGGACCAACCATGCAGTTTGCCTTGTCCAGGTAGTTTAGCCAGGTAGCCATAACTCAGTCTTGTTCTTGGGTAAACAAGTTTTCACTTTTGTACTGGGTTCCACCTTGTCTCCTGCATTCCCAAGTCCTGGATTTGTGTTCTTGTGGAGGGACCCCAAGTTGTCTTAGTTAAGGATCCTGTCATGTTTCTCCAAGCCTTCTTGGGACAGTAGTGTCCCTAGGGTTGGGCCACTGCTACTCCCTTCTAGGCCTCTTTAGTACTGAGAACTACCAGCAAGGGTCAGGAAACTTGATAGTATTTAGAATTGAATAATTTGCCTGGAGCTTGGCTTTTCCCTGGCTCCAGACCCCTGAGAGCAAATATTCTTGCTAGTTTGCAGTCCCGCTGGTCTCTGAGTCCCATTTGTACAACTTGGAAGGAGAAAGGAAGACAGATATAGGGCTGATTTTCTTAAATTATGGTGCATTCATATCTTTGTGTCTAGTGGGAAGGTTGGTCTTATGTGTGTATGAGAAAGGTGGCCGCCTTTATGTTGTGGTTTCAGAATCCATACTGCTGAAAAGGGCACTTCAAATATCAAGTTTCTCTTTTTTGCTCTCCAATATGTGAAAGCCTACATTATAAAAACTCTATTTAGTTTCCTATGACCAGTATGATTTAGAAGAAAAAGAGGACGGGCTTTGGCACTTGAAAGACCTGATTTTGAGTCATGCCATTGCTGGCTATATGAATTTGAGCAAGTTATTTAATCTTTCTGGACCCCAGTTTTCTCATGTATGAAGTGAAGTGAGTAACGCCTACAATTCTGTTATGATTTTGTTGTGACTAAATAAGATAAAATATAAAGTGCCTGGCACCAGGGCCTAAAATGCAAATGCTATGGAGGTGGTAAGTCAAACTTATCCTCATATCTCAGTATATCTCAATTCACCCTCCTTATGTTGAATAATTTTATAGACCTTTCCCTGAGACTGATCAGGAAGAGGATATGAAATCTGGGGCAAGGGGCCCAGATTTTACCCAGCCAAGGGTGACAAAGGACCAGAAGGAAGTTGCCTTCACATTTTGCCTAAGTCCCATTCTCCCTATGGTTTGCATTTGTGAAAATACTCATCTGAGATTATAGGTACAGCATGAAGCCTTGGAAAAAAGGCATGTTTACATCCTCTGCCAGGATAGCATAACAATTAACAAAGCAGGTTTTTGAATCTCTGAATAGTCAGGTGCACTGCCATCAAAATAAACTTTTATTTCTATTCTTTGCTGATAGATTACAAATAAAGCCACTAAAATATCCTGAAAAAGAAGATTTATATATGAATTGGACACCAGGGACAGATTTTTCACACTTATTTTGTTGGAGCAGTTTTTTCCTTAGCTGTGGGTGTTTGGGAAGTTCTTTTGTTGTAGCCTTTGTTGCTTACAAGAGGGAAAAAGCTTTAGTATACTAAGGTAAGAATGATTTTGATTGGAGGCAATATTGTTCTCAGTGTGGGCTGACTTTCATGTATTGTAGTGATTACCAGTACATAACTGAGAAAACCCATTTGTTGAAGTGCTGTAAACAGCAGAGAGTCTGATCTCACATACTGCCCTGATCGACAAGTGTTTATTGTAGGAATGTGGTCAGTCCTGTAATTTTTTAAGGGAAAAGGGGAAGATGTTATGCCAGTCACTGTGATTGCAAATGCCCTGATCTGGCAGGTCGTTTTCCTTTCTCGTTTATTTCTCCTGTGGAATCTGAATGGTGGATTCAGTACATGCACTGAGCTTCCAGTGACTTGCTCAGCTCTTGATGCAATTGATCACACCACTGTAATTCCATACCCTCGATTTTAGTGCCATATCAAAATCATGAACACTCAAGGAGACCATGTAAATCTACGTCCTCAAAAATTAGAAATAATGGCATTAAAAATGTTATTTAGTGCTGGTTTGTAGCACTGAATATATGAACTCATTCATTGTTCTGGTACTCCCTGAACAAGAACTGTTTCAGTTGCAGTGGATGATATCAGCTAAGGTTTCCATGGCAACACTAATTTATAATATGAAAACTTTTGTGGAATTTCACCTTCTGGACTCTTCTCGATTGCATTTAAATTTACATTTTCCCCTCATTTATTAAGGTGAGGCATATTTAGATATTACTTACATGTGTGTACTAGGAGTATCTTCATGAAACTCACTGATAAGAAATTACACGTGTAGAAAGCAGACAATGGAAATGGAAAATGGATACTGTGGTCTAACATCTCACCAAATGCAGGAATTCTTTCCACATTATCCCAGTTGCCATTTGAACCAGCCAGGAACGAGGAGTTTGGTCAACATTTTATGAAGCCAAGTAATGCTAATGACAGTAGTCTGCAGTGCTCCAGACCCTAAGCCCATTTCGATTTGGACTTCATGTTATTTGTGATTGGACCAATACTCCATCAAGCACAGGTGGACACAGATATTTGTAAAACCTCTTCCCCACTGGTGCACTGAAACCTGCCTCCCTGCAGCTTCCCTGTTGGTCTTCCATCCGCCCTTTGAATGCCACAGAATAAATATGCACCTTCTGCGTGGTCGCTCTTCAAATATTTGGCCATAGCTATTGTATCTCCTCCTCAAAGTCTTCTCCTTTCAGGGTTATGCAGTGCTAGTTCTCTTAACTGATAGTTCTCATCCTGTTAACATTCCTCTGGGCACCCACTACTCTATCAATGCCATCTTAAAAATAGTGCATCTGGCCGGGTGTTATGGCTCACGCCTGTAATCCCAGCATTTTGAAGGCCGAGGTGGGCGTATCACTTGAGGTCAGGAGTTTGAGACCAGCCTGGCCAACATGGCAAAACCCCGTATCTACTAAAAATACAAAAATTAGCTGAGCATGGTGGCGTGTGCCTGTAATCCCAGCTACTCAGGAGGCTGAGGCAGGAAAATCACTTGAACCCCAAAGGTGGAGGTTGCAGTGAGCCAAGATTGCGCCGCTGCACTCCAGCCTAGGTGACAGAGCGAGACCCCACCTCAAAAAAAAAAAAAAAAAAAAGCATCTTGGATGCAATAGCCTACTCCTGACTGAGTACTCTGAACAGTAGAAAACACCAGGCTGCTATTCACTCCCTTGATCAGGGCACTCTTTTATTAATCTAGTCAAATATTGTGTGGGCCTCACATGTAAATCAGGAACAGCACATTGTTTGTTCACATACGAAGCTAAAGAAAACTTCCAAGCCTTTTTTCCTAACAACTGCTACAAAGCCAGGTCTCCTTTGTTCTTTACTTGAGCAGTGAATCATGTGTGCCTACTTAGAGGACTTAACATACATTTATCCTTCTACATTTTGTCTCTTTTTGTTAAATTATTTTTCCTCTTTATCAAGACAGCTTTGAATTCTAAAATTTTTAAATTCGATATATTAATGATGTTAGACTTTTACTTATTTATCAATTGCACACTTGGAAATGTTACTTTGTCGTTGATGAAATGTTGACCAAGACAGGCCAAAGGTAGGGCCCCGTGACATTCTGCAAGAGAATTATTAACATCAGTATGTGAATTTTTTTTTAAAACTAGCTTGACAGTCTTTCACTTGTTTACTTTGTTATCCAAGAGCATAGAGTCAGGGAAAGACTTAGTCAAATGCTTTAGTAATGAGATCATTATTGGTCTACTTATTGCCACTCAGTAGAACCCCTATGATAAAGAATAAGATTCATGAGAGTAATTTTTAGATTGCATTAATTTTTCTTCTGAAAAATTTCTTGAAAAAGCATATCTAAGTCACCTTATTTTTAATGTATCTTAAGAGAAAATAATTTTGTAAAATAAAATCAAACTTCACCTATCATTTCAACTCATGAACTTGTTTGGTTCAAAGGAATTGCTATGTAATACATCATTCTATTCTCTTTACAGAATCATTACTCTTAAAGAGAATTGGTAGGGTGACAGGAAATTACTCCATAGGTGTCACTCCAGCACATCATGATATTCTCATCTCCTGGGACAGAGAGTCGTCAGGCTGAGGCATGTCCTAACAGTGTGCCAGCCTGTGTAGATGGCTCCATGACAGTATCAGTAACGTGACCATGACAGAGAGAGCTCTGATGGCATTGTGTCACTAATGGATGTGTTTTCACTAAGCTGAAAATTCTGTATTATTTGAAAAGAGATTTATTTTTCTTCCCACACAAATTATTTGACTCTCATATTAATGTCAAATAGCTGTCAAGTAACACATATGGTGCTTTCTGTGCTATATTTTATTGTACTCATGTACAAAATAGTTTTTTTAAAAACATGTTCTCTGCCTTGGACTAGATAGAAAAAATAATTTAAAAGAATAGTATTCTTAAGAAACACAAATCTATAATATATCAAGGAATAAATGAGTGCTTCATAAAAATACTAGTATTTGTGTCTTTATATTTTTCAGAGTACTTTCATGCATTTTCTTTTTTGAAAAAAAATCTGATGTTAAAAATAATACATACTCTTTGAATTTGGAAGCTACTGAAATGGATAAAAAATTAAAAGTCAGCTAAAATTCCACCTCTCAGAGATTGTCACTGTTAGCATTTGGTGTTTCCCTTTCAGATGTGCATTTGTGTGAGGTTGTGAGTGTGTGTGCATGGGTATATTTGTGTGTTTTAAACTAGCTCTTGGTGGACCCAGGACGTTTGTACTGAAGAATCAGCATGACATAGTCGGTAAAGAGCTTTGGAATCAGGCACTTGGAGATTTCAGCTCTGGCTATACAACTTACGTAGTGACTATGAATTCCTTAAACTCTCTAAACCTTAATTTCTACTTCTATAAAATGGAGATAATAATACTATATACCTAGTAAGTTTATTGTAAAAATTAATAAGATAATGCAGATAAAGTACATAGCATGGTTCTTGGACCATCGCATATGCTCAGCAAATGTGAACTATTTTTATTATGCAGGTTTTCTTTTCTGCTTTCTTCACTTAAATTCTAGGGTAAAAATTTCCTTGTCATAAAATATTATTTGAAAAATATTTAGAATGACTGCATAAATTTCAGTATATGAATGTACTTTAATGTTATTCTATGGATAAACAAGTTTTAATTTATTGTGATCACAAAGAACACCACAGCTGATATCCTTTACATTATGTTTTGTGAATAGACAACAAATTCAAAGTGAATTACTAATCGCATTTTATGGAGAGGCAGAAAAAAACTTACAGTTCTTTAGTGTCTATTAATGTTCCAGGTTATATGCTATGTTCTTTACAACAAAATTCTCTTTAACTTTCACATCCCCTTTGAGGTAAGTCTGTTACGCCCATTTTTCAGATGACAGAGCTCTGAGGGGAGATAAGTCATTCGCTCAAGGTCACAGAGAGATAGTGGTGGTAGAGATGGTGTTCGAAGCCAGCGTCAGATTTCAAAGCTTATGCTTTTTCCATTCTGGCATGTAGTTCATGCCTATCTTTTTGAGGCTTGCAGAATGAATAGTTAGCATTGTGCCTTCTACAAAATGTCACTTGGTGCCACATGAAAGATAGGATACTTGGCTGGAATGCTTGACTTACTCAATATAGTACCTCTTGCGTGTGTGTATTCTTATATGTTTTGGAATCAAGCCTCATTAAAATAAGGTGTTAACTAAAGGAAATGAAGCATTGATATGATTATTTGATGAAAGGAAACCTCAAGGAAGAAAATATTCATTGAGTTGATAATATAAAACTCTTCTTTGTTTTAGTTGTACGGACTAAGCCAGAATCACTTATCTCCCCAGGAATCAGGGTATTTCACATAAGTCAGTTTAGGAATTAAGCAATAACAACAGCCAAAGTAAATTGATGCTGTCAAAGGAATTGTATGTTTCATTACTTGTATATCAGGGGTTGAATGTAAAAAAATACCTCTTTAGCCTTTGCTGTAAGCTGATACATCAGGAAAGAGCTGTAATAATTGCTATAGGTATAAGTATAGGTATACGAGAGACAAAGTATACTAGGATAAGCCCCCAAAGAATTATTTGGTGAACTGACAAGTTGTCTTTAAAAAGTCAGCCATTCGGAACATTTCTCTTGGCAGCTCTCAAATCTGACTTACAGCGTGTACTGTGGCAGCCAATTTTGTAGGAAAAATGCATAATTAATGTGAAGATCAAGGTACAGGTATTGCCAGTCAGTACCTAACACACAGTTTCTTAGAACAAAGGAGCAATTGAAGTTGTCTTTTGATAGGGTAATCCTGATTTGTCATTTTGTGGGTTTCAATTCTTAGTAAAAATGGGGGAAAAAACCCAACTCTAGGAGTAATATTTCATATCTGAGAGGTACTTTGTTGCAGAGTTTATAACCAACTGTTGTCTAGTCAAGAAAGCTATCTTTGGTTTTTGAGATCTCGAATTTTTATAGCCTTTGAGCTTGCTCATTTTTGTCTTAGGATTATTCTGGTTTCCCTTCAGTCATTTTAGTTTTTGCAAGGGAGAAACAGTATCACTCATGGACCCAAGGCCAAAAAGGCTTCAAATCTCGACAGAACATGACCACCAACTTGGCATGTTGGTACTAGCAAGTTAAATTTGAACTTACTATGCAACTAGTGAATAGTTAGAACTGTGAACAGAGAATTAGCTATGGGATCTGCAGGTTGGATTTACAGCATGGCTCCATTGTGTGGTAGCTGTCTACCCCTGGGCAAACAGCTTTCCTATCCCTGAGAGTCCTCAGCTCTCAAATGGAGATAATGACTACTATATAGTCAGAGATCATTTGGAGGGTCAGATGTATTGAGCAAACCATTGGTTCACCCAAAAGTTTGCTTATGATTTGTTTCTAGGTGATTAATAATGGCTTGAGCCATTATACCATTTAAAATATTTAATGAGAATATTTTAAATATTCTCATGAGCCAAAATACCATTTAAAATATTTTCAAATGAAGTATGGGAATATTTGTAAGATAAATGTAGAAATATATAACTCCTGGGGCTAACCTCACCAGACCCTTCTAACTCTTTGCTTAGACTTTATCCAGTAATAATGGGACAGGCCCTTTTACTGCCCTGGAAACCCCTGGTGCCTAGCTTAGAATCTCTCAGAGTTTGGATGCTCACACCCAGGGCATATTCCTCTAATGAGGGAAGGGGGCCTTTTGACTTCAATAGGTGGTTCCTTTGATCACAGTAAAGACCTTTATAGAAATAGGCATTTAGATCTATTATGTTGTTCTAAGATAGAAACAAAACTGGTATTTGATGTGTATTTTACCCTTCAATAAGAAAGGCTCAGAGAAAAAGACTGTAAGGTAGAAAAAATATTTCAGAAGATTGCATTACAGAAAATTATAGGCAACTCTTTTATTATTAAAGTAATGCAAGTGCTGGAGGGGCAGGAAAGGGAACGGGAATTTGGGAACTTTGACACTGGGTAGCATCCGTGCAGAGGTTTTTGGAGGTCTCTCTTGGTTCTTCCCCCCAGTTCTGGTGATGTAGTGAAGGGCTCAGAAACTGCTTCTGGGTCTGACTGCAAGAGAGTAAATCCCAACCCTGGGGCTGCACTGACTCCCTTATCCTGGGTTGCTATGTTCTGACCTCCTTGGCTTTTATGGCCTCCCATACAGTCACTGTGGATCGCCCTTTATCTTAGTCCCTTAGGACAACAAGATTTGCTCATTGACCACCCTTGCTTGGACTATACTATAGGACCTTGAGGGTGTTTCAGGCAATTAATGATTGAAATGTCTCTGTGGAGTTCCTGAGGGATGTAAGTGTGTGAGCTAAGTGCTGGACATTTTAGACAAACCTCTGTGACTGCTTTGCAGTAGGGAGCCCACCCAAGGCCCACTGGTCCCAGGACTCTCTGAGCATGCCAGGTGGTGAGGGTCAACCTGCTTGCTATTCTCATTTGGAATCAATTTCTAAATTTTATTTCTCCTTTGACACAGGGAACTATTCTGAATTTCCCTTCTTTGCTTTGGTACCAAAGCTTTCATTTTCATCAGCTATTTCCTGAGTGTCTCCTCTGCACCAGGCACTGTGAGAGGAACAAAGGGAAATCAGGTCTTGAAAGGAAAGAATGTGCATGCCTTAGGTAAGAAGGAAGATTTGTCTCCAGAGTTGAGAGAAGGGAGAACTGAAGATGCAGTGAATTTTTTTCTGTTGTACTTTCTATACAATAAATTGTACTTCATAAAAATCTATACTAATATCCATTTGTGTGGCAAATTCCATTATAATGAAAATCTCTGTTATCCAGCAACTTAGGCAAGTATCAGCAGAGCACAATTTCAATACAGCAGAAGACTTTGGAGAGTCCCTTGGAGTGAGCTGAAATGGGATTTGACCTATATATTAAGCTTTTCATGGTTTTGATATTTTTCATTTCCATGTGTCAACAAATACCCGACTTGATATTAAAGCCAGTTAAATCAATATTTCTTGCTGTAGTCAAGGTACAGCAACATATATCCAAGGGCAACAACTCCCCAACAGCCATATTTTGTTGAGAATATATATTTTATCATAAACCTGATTGAACTACCTTCAGAGGAAAAGGATGAAAACATCAACATAGCTATCATAAAAAAAGAAAAGCCAGAGAATCTATAATCTTGTACCTTACCCCTCATTTAAACAATTCCATAATTTATTTTGCTTTCTTTAATCATAAAGAATGACAACATGGAAAATATTTTTATTGTAATAGCTGTGGTTTCTTTCTCTATCCTCAAATAGAGCTGCTTTAATCCTTCTCCCAAATTCCGTCCCATTCAAAGGATTTTTGAGCAGGTACATGTGAGCAAAGTGGCAGGTACAGCTGAATCCAAGATTCTTGGACTGTAGGAATCTTTTTATTTATTTATTTTTTTAGACAGAGTCTCACTCTGTTACCTAGGCTGGAGTGCAGTGGTGCCATCTTGGCTCACTGCAACCTCTGCCTCCCGGGTTCAAGTAATTCTGCTGCCTCAGCCTCCCGAGTAGTTGGGACTACAGGTGCACACCACCACGCCTGGCTAATTTTTGTATTTTTAGTAGAGATGGGGTTTCATCATGTTGGCCAGGCTGGTCTTGAATTCCTGGCCCCGAGTGATCTGCCTGCCTTAGCCTCCCAAAGTGCTGGGATTTCAGGTGTGAGCCACCGCCCTGGCCAGACTATAGGAATCTAATAATCAAATAATTGTAATGGGAAGGAGAGTGGAGTAGAAGCCCATTTCTACTTACTCTTTCTCTGAAGTTTTAACTGTTTGACAATTTCTGGAAGTCACCTATTACAAACTCAGTATTTCTATAAACAAATAGTCTGATGCATCAGTTTATAAACGCCAACACATTTATTTACTATGTGTTATCAGAAAAGCCTCACTTATCTTCCGTGTGTTCTTTGACTAGGTGAGTACTTACCATTTATTGGGCTCCTACTCTGTGCTAAGCACTTAAAATATTTCACCTCTCACAGGCAAAATGATGCTCAAGGCACATGCTATTGTTTATATTTTCCAGATAAACATGAGACTTCAGCTGCTAAGTAACTTATCAAAGGGCACCAAGGTAGAAAGGGTATAGTCTGAGGTTTGAACCCAAGTTTGTCTGATTCCAGAGCCTTTTCACTTTTTTAGAGATGGGGTCTTGGGCTCTTCACAGATGCAATCATAGCACATAATAGCCTTGAACTCTGGGCTAAAGCTATCTTCTTGCCTCAGCCTCCCAGGTAGCTGGAGCTACAAGGGCTTGCCACCATGCCCAACTCCTTTTCACTTTTTTAAGGCTGTTTTCCATAATATATTCTGAGATTGAAAACAAAAATTCAGATTGTTAAAGTAGTACATACTCACTATAGAAAATTTAGAAAGCAGAGAAAATTATTAAAAAGAAGAAAAATTACCAATAATCCTTCACCCTAGGGATTATCACTACTGAAATTTCAATCGTTTTTCTTTCTAGGCTTAAGAAAGCTATTTATCCAAATGAGCATTTTTCCTCAAAGTTGTCCTCTTTGAGGAAAGTTGTCCTCTTTGAGGTTTATGCATGTATTCCAACAATGTTGCCATTGCATAAAATAATTGTGGAATCCCTTTCAGAGCCAGTTTAGGAACCAACTTTTCTATAGACTCCCACGCACAGGTTACTTTGGTAGAAACATAGTAAAGACAGTATATCTGCTACCTGAAAACCTATCAGAATAATGCATGATATGTTTGAGCATTCTTTTTTTTTTTTGAGACGGAGTCTTGCTCTGTCACCCAGGCTAGAGTGCAGTGGTACAATCTCGGCTTACTGCAACCTGCAGCCTCTGCCTTCCCAGTTCAAGCGATTCTCCTGCCTCAGCCTCCCAAGTAGCTGGGATTACAGGCGTGTGCCACCATGCCCGGCTAATTTTTTTTTTTTTTTCTTTTTAGTAGAGTTGGGGTTTTGCCATGTTGGCCAGGCTGGTCATGAACTCCTGACCTCAGGTGATCCACCTGCCTCGGCCTCCCAAAATGCTAGGATTACAGGTGTGAGTCACCATGTCCGGCCCTGTTTGGCCATCCTGTACCTTCTGAAATCCTATGCTGCAAATATTTAACCATCCTATTAAAAATGCCATCATTGAGCCAGGCGTGGTGGCTTACACCTGTAATCCCACCACTTTGGGAGGCCGAGGAGGGCAGATCTCTTGAGGTCAGGAGTTTGAGACTACCCTGGCCAACATGGTGAAACCCCATCTCTATTAAAAATACCAAAATTAGCCCAGTGTGGTGGCATGCACCTGTAATCCCAGCTACTTGAGAGGCCAAGGCAGGAGAATCACTTGAAGGCCTGGGAGGCAGAGGTTGCAGTAAGCCAAGATCATGCCACTGCACTCCAGCCTGGGTGACAGAGCGAGACTCCGTCTCAAAAAAAAAAAGCTATCATTGCCCTCTCTTGAGTTGTAAATATCTTGTGCTGACTTCTATTGTAGTGGCAGATGGAATTTACCAAAGTGCTGCTTCTTTCCATGTCAAAGATTGATGGATATTTTGGGGAATGTCTAAAAGTCTTTATTAAAAATTTAATCCATAAATGTTTAATATCTCATTTGACAACTCATGTTATTTATTGCTTTGTCAACACAACAACGTTTGCCTTTTGTGGGGCATAAAGAAAATTAGAAAATTGTTTTTGTCAAAAGTGTGAAAAGCATATTTTAAAATCAATTCCTTTTTAATGGAAGTATTACACTCACTAAATTATTACCCTCCAAGGAGTTTTTGTGAAAGCACATGTATCTAGGTGAGATGAACTGATCTTTATATAAAGTCAGTTGCATTTGTGTAGAAGTAAATGTTTCCCGTAGAAGCAGGCGTGCGCAGGCACACACACACACACATACACACGCAAACAAAAGATTTCTATCAAAATAGCCATTGGTATACTTTATTAAAGAAAGTCAGTTAAGTACCAGCTGAGTTCTTGTCACTTCGGTTTGTTGCATACAACACTACTAACTTTTAGAAAACAAATCTAACTTCCACCCAAGCATCCCATTGGTTTTCTTGTTTCTGCCTTATTTTTCACAGACATTCTTACCCTCCCCATCTGCTTAGCATGACACCCTACCCCTTCCCAGTCTGCTGGACACTTGGGGCACGTGGATCCTGGGTGTTAGACTGGTGCAGATTGGGACAGACCAAGTGTGTACAGTTGTCCTCAGGGCTGCATTCTTCCCTTGTCTTCTGGTTGCCAAGATTTCATAGGATGAGAATTCACCATGCTTATGGAGGTCATTACAAAGTGTAGGCTGTGTCCTGTGTTATATCTTTGGCATTATTCATGGTGCCTAACATTGTGTTCAGTCAATGTTTGTTGGCTAAATGAAGGGTTATATTTTTTCAAAACTGGACTGGTAGGGAGAAAAAGTTAGTCCAAAAGAAAGTCACAGTTGTAAAGTAGAATCTCAGGGCTTAAAGTCTTTAGGTCAATCCTCTTATTTAAAGATGAAGCCCAGAGAGGTCAGCTGGCTTGGAGAAGGTCACCCAGAGAGTTGGTGCCAGAGCCAGGAACAGCATCTCGTGTCCTGAGGCCCCGTCCCCTTCTTTCCAGTGCCTCCCTCGCGGTTGTTCTCCAGTCATTTTGTGGAGGTCAATCTTCTGAGTCTCGTAGGACCAGTTAGCGGAGCATTTGAATCCCCACACAGTACTCAGCAGAGCATTAGAGACATAGGCATTATTAAGAAATATGTGAAGTGATGGGTGACCGAGTGAGTGATTGATTGGTTGACTTATGACCTTGGCACCCATCTTTCCACCTAAGTGGTTACTGGTTGAATGGTGAGTTCTTTGGGATTGTGTGTACTTTATAGGATATCTTTTGGAGAGGAGAGGATTATAACAAGAAGAACAATAGCTAACATTAAATTGGACAAGATATTTTGGTGAATAGTCCAGGCTCTGGAACTTGATTGCCAGCTACATTTTCATGAGACAGGTGATTTGACCTCTCTGGTGCCTCATTTTCCAACACCTGTAAAGTGCCAGTAATACCAGGGCCTACCTCAGAGTATTGAAGAGTTAGCCTATGTGAATCCCTAGAACAATGCTAGACACTTCCTAAGCAGGCAATAAATGTTAGCTATTGTTGGTGTATTTCACTATTATATGTTAGGCAGTGTGCTAAATGCATTACATATGTTATATATCATCCAGTCAACAACTTTGTGAGGAAGGTACTGTTATTATCCCCATCTTACAGTTGAATAAACTGAGGCACAGAGAGGTTACTCCACCTACCCGGAGTCACATAGCTGTTAAGTCATGGGTGAGGACGAATTCCCTGTCTTCTTGACTCCACATCCTGTGCTTGGGTTTTGAGTGTGATGGGAAATGGGTGGTGTGGCTACTAATTTGAGACCTGCCTGACTTCCCAAATTTCCATTTTTCCTAGAGCTCTTCAGAACCCAGGCTGCTTTCAGGAACATTGCTGTGGATTCCCAGGTGAGTAGAGATGGTCCTTCCCTCTCTGTGACCTCCTCCTGCTGCCATGGCCAGCTGTCCCTACACCTGCAGCTGACTCCTGGGAGCCTTGCCACAGCCTTTGGCCGCCTCTGCTGCCTCTCAGGGCTCAACACCAGAGTTCTCTTTTAGAGTGTGTTGACTGAAGTTATTCCTGATAGGGCAGTGGGGTCTGGTGGATGTAAGTCAGTGCCACCCCACCCACATCCCCCTTCCCCACCTGCCTTGCCACGTCTGTGGATCTTTAGAGTAGTTTCATGCATATGAAATACTTTGAAGTACCAAAAAAAAAAAAAATAGGGCTTTTAAAGACATTCTTGTGATTTAGAAAAGAATTATGGCTAAGAGTGGTGGGCTCTGGAGCCAGACTGCCTGGCTTTCCCTCCTCACAGTGATAGCCACTTTTGCTCTCACTGTCCTTCTTATTGAAGAATGTGCTCCCACGATTGCAGAAGTCTGACTTGGAATTGACAGTGCTCAGTCAGCATTGAGTGGGAGTAGGACGCAGACTCCTGAGCCAGACAGCCTGGCTCTGCATCCTGCCTCTGCTGCCTAATAATCGTGCAGTCTTCGCATGTCACTTACTTTTCTGAGCCTTGGTTTCCTCTTCTTTAAGATGGGGTAATTATACCCATCTTGCAGAATTGTCGAGATGTTTTCAAGCTCATGTATGCAAGGCAAACTTACACAAAATTGATATTCAATAAAACAGTAACTGTTATTGTTAATCAGTATTGGTATTTGAATAGGGATATCAAAAGTATTTGCTGAACAGAAAGCATGTTGTTTTAGGTCCATATTTTCCCTGAAAGTATTTTTATTATCATTTTTAAAATTTTTCCCTCCAATGGTCTTATTTAAATTAATTTACTTAACAAGGCGTATATTCCTTGTGGAAAGATCATCCTTGGTCCAGACCCTGTTAAATAATCATAAATTCCAAATTGAGGTAGTCCAAATTAATGAAGTCTTATTGCCTCCTGGATATTTCCATTAATGTTTAATATAAACTTGATTCTTTTTCCATAAATGTAAAACTTTAGTGGTAAGATGATTGTAACTTTTTGAAAAGAGCCATAAATATTGGTGGGAGTTGGTTGTTTTCCATGAATAGAATCGAATATTTTACTTCCTCATATTTGAATCACAATGAAAGCACTTTCAGTTGTTCAAAGAGAATTAATATAGAAACAACTGTTGATTTTCTGTCTTTCTGTCTCCATACACATGTCGGCATGCACAGGCGCACACACTGCTTAGTTTTCCTTTGGTTAGGCAGCTGAAGAGTTACTATGTAAATCCTGGCAGCCTTCTACCCATCAGACGAGCAAGGGCACAATCAATTCCTGTTTTCTTGAAACGTATACCAAATAATCAGAAACTCTGATTATTCTGCTGGAAGGCAACAGCTTGATGGAAAGATGTACCAATTGAAAACAATTCTGATCATATTTTTGTCAGGAGAATGAGATGCCTCCAGCTGCCTGTCACTAATCATATTAGAGGTGGAAAGCAGGAATGTTTTACCCTGCAAAAGATTACTCTAATCATGTGTTGGAACGCTACTTGTACTGGCTGCTTATCCCAGAACGGTGACATTAGACATCCCTTCTGTAACTGGTCTTGCCAGTTGGTAGTAGTCTAAACCATATGCCACATGAGCACACTTTAGGAATTTTCTAATTACAGCTCAAAGGCTTTACTTTTATCTTTTTATGCTTGTACTGCAGACATCACTGATTGAAAATGATTTCCCCCTCAGCATAATCCTATTGCCAGCAGTTATGAAAGACTAGGAGGATGGTAAATGAAGCCCACAATAACTGAAGAGGTGTCCGAATTCAATTATGAAGAGGCCTGTCCCATGTGGACACATAAGCCATATAAATCCATTTTAATTGTGAGCTGTGATGCTTATCTGGTTATGTTTATTTTCGATGCAAGTGCCAAAGCTGGATTTAGACCAGAATTCCAGATCTTCAAGTTCTAATGACTAATTTGGGTATCCACTGAATCCCTTAATTCATTTCTTAATTTGTTCTCCCAGAATTAGAGAGTTGCTTGGTTACAGTCATTTTCACAAATTTCTCATGGATCAAAATAAATGTACATAGATGTTTTTCCCCCTAGGATTCACACATTTTGCTCTGATCTCAAGGAACTATTCTTGTTGTTATCAAAATAACAATAACAGTGCCAACAATAACAACAAAACTAACATTCTGCAAGGTAGTGTAGGGAATATAGACCGAGGATCCAGGAGGAATGATTTTGAGTCGCACCTCAGCTACTTAACAGCAGTGGGACCTTGGTCAAGTTAGTCCCCCTCTCTGTGCCTCAATTTCTTCTTGTAAAATGGGACAAATGAGAGTATTCACCTCATTGGGTTGTTTTGATGATGATTAAACAAGCCCATATATGGAAAGTATAGGTAGGTTGATATGTGGAAAGTCCTGGCACAATAAAAAATGTTAGTTATTTTGTTGTTATTGGTAAGACAGTGGTCGACCAGAGGCAGATTTTGCTTGTACCACAGTATTGTCATCTAAGTATGTCCCATTTCTACGGTCCACTTGGAGAACATTTATGATGGTAATGAAAACACTGGAGACTCTGAATTTGGAATCAATCTCTGTTATTTGTGCTTGTACTCCTTAGTTTGGCTACAGAAATAACCTTTTTTTGGCTTTCCAGGCTTGATCAGTATTAAACTTGGAACCCTTTTGGTGCAAAATTGCTTTAAAATTTGAATGAACATTTTGTTCTCTTGGTATGCACAATATTAGCCCTCATTAAGAGGAAAAATTTTATTACAATATGTAAAACGTGTGTGTGTGAGAGAGAGAGAGAGAGGGAGAGGGAGAGACAGAGAGGAAAGAGAGAGAGATTTGGAAGAATCAGCTTTAGTAAGTTTACTGGAAATTTTCAAGCTTTTTTTTTTTAGAGAGACAGGGTCTCACTCTGTCACCTGGGTTGGAGTGCAGTGGCGCCAACAGAGCTCACTAAAAGTTCAACCTCCTGGGCTAACACAGTTCTCTTGCCTAAGCCTCTGGTGTAGCTGGGACCACAGGTGCATGCCACCACAACTGGCTAATTTTTTTATTTTCTATAGAGATAGGGGGTCTCACTTTGTTGCCCAGGCTGGTCTCAAACTGCTGGGCTTAAGCGATCCTCCCACCTTGGTCTCCCACAGTGGTGGGATTACAGGTGTGAGCCACCATGCCTGGCCCAAACTATTTTTTAATACAGTAAAACGCATTTATTATCATGGCTTAGATTTAGTGAATGTGTAGGAGTGAAAGTCTACTGAGAGAATAAATCTAGTAATTTATTGAACTTTCTTCATAGCTTCATAAGAGTTAGTTAATTACGATTTCTTAATTCATTGCCCACAGAATGAATTACTGGAATTCATTATTTTTTTTTTTTTAAAAAAAAAAAAACAAAAAAAAACTAAGCTGCCTGTGTGTGTGTGTGTGTGTGTGTATGTATGTATCTATGTATTCTAGAGAAATATATATTATATGCATCCAGAGATGTGTAAAATATTCTCTATCAGTAGGAGAATAGATTAATAAATTGTGGTGTAATCATATGCTAGAATACCATACAGCAGTAAAAAAATGAACTAGAGCTATACACAATAACATGGATATATCCCACAGACATGATGTTGAAAGACAGATATGGCCTGGGTTTGTTAGCTCATGCCTGTAATACCAGCCCTTTGGGAGGCCAAGGCTGGGGGGTTGTTTGAGCCCAGGAGTTCAAGACCAGCCTGGGCAACATGGTGAATCTCTTTTCTACAAATACAAAAAAAAAAAAACCTTAGTTGGGTGTGGTGGTGTGTGCCTGTAGTCCCAGCTGTTTGGGAGGCTGAGGTGGGAGGATCAGTTGAGCCCAGGAAGGAAAGACTGCAGTGAGCCAAGATCACACTACTGCACTCCAGCCTGGGTGACAGGACAAGACCCTGTCTCAAAAAAAAAAGAGAGAGAGAGAAAGAAAAGACACAAGATTACATAGCAGTCTTTTTTTTTTTTAGGTTTTTATTATTGTCTTTATTTTATTGAGACATGATATTTTACATATTTATGGGTTACATATGAGTGTTTGTTACATGTGTAGAATATGTAGTGATCAAGTTGGGAGTTTGGAAACAAGGGTTTTTTAAAATTTTTTTTATTTTTTATTTTATTTTATTTTTTATTTTACTTTAAGTTTTAGGGTACATGTGCACAACGTGCAGGTTTGTTACATATGTATACATGTGCCATGTTGGTGTGCCGCACCCATTAACTCGTCATTTAACATTAGGTATATCTCCTAATGCTATCCCTCCCCGCTTCCCCCACCCCATGATGGGCCCCAGTGTGTGATGTTCCCCTTCCTGTGTCCAAGTGTTCTCATTGTTCAATTCCCACCTATGAGTGAGAACATGCAGTGTTTGGTTTTTTGTTCTTGCGATAGTTTGCTGAGAATGATGGATTCCAGCTTCATCCATGTCCCTACAAAGGACATGAACTCATCATTTTTTATGGCTGCATAGTATTCCATGGTGTATATGTGCCACATTTTCTTAATCCAGTCTATCATTGTTGGACATTTGGGTTGGTTCCAAGTCTTTGCTATTGTGAATAGTGCCGCAATAAACATACATGTGCATGTGTCTTTATAGCAGCATGATTTATAATCCTTTGGGTATACACCCAGTAATGGGATGGCTGGGTCAAGTGGTATTTCTGGTTCTAGATCCCTGAGGAATCGCCACACTGACTTCCACAATGGTTGAACTAGTTTACAGTCCCACCAACAGTGTAAAAGTGTTCCTATTTCTCCACATCCTCTCTAGCACCTGTTGTTTCCTGACTTTTTAATGATCGCCATTCTAACTGGTGTGAGATGGTATCTCATTATGGTTGTGATTTGCATTTCTCTGATGGCCAGTGATGATGAGCATTTTTTCATGATGATGAGCATTTTGGCTACATAAATGTCTTCTTTTGAGAAAGGTCTGTTCATATCCTTCGCCCGCTTTTTGATGGGGTTGTTTGTTTTTTTCTTGTAAATTTGTTTGAGTTCTTTTGTAGATTCTGGATATTAGCCCTTTGTCAGATGAGTAGGTTGCGAAAATTTTCTCCCATTCTGTAGGTTGCCTGTTCACTCTGATGGTAGTTTCTTTTGCTGTGCAGAAGAAGCTCTTTAGTTTAATTAGATCCCATTTGACAATTTTGGCTTTTGTTGCCATTGCTTTTGGTGTTTTAGACATGAAGTCCTTGCCCATGCCTATGTCCTGAATGGTAATGCCTAGGTTTTCTTCTAGGGTTTTTATGGTTTTAGGTCTAACATTTAAGTCTTTAATCCATCTTGAATTGATTTTTGTATAAGGTGTAAGGAAGGGATCCAGTTTCAGCTTTCTACATATGGCTAGCCAGTTTTCCCAGCACCATTTATTAAATAGGGAATCCTTTCCCCACTTCTTGTTTTTGTCAGGTTTGTCAAAGATCAGATAGTTGTAGATATGTGGCATTATTTCTGAGGGCTCTGTTCTGTTCCATTGATCTATATATCTGTTTTGGTACCAGTACCATGCTGTTTTGGTTACTGTAGCCTTGTAGTATAGTTTGAAGTCAGATAGCGTGATGCCTCCAGCTTTGTTCTTTTGGCTTAGGATTGACTTGGCGATGCAGGCTCTTTTTTGTTTTCATATGAACTTTAAAGTAGTTTTTTCCAATTCTGTGAAGAAAGTCATTGGTAGCTTGATGGGGATGGCATTGAATCTATAAATTACCTTGGGCAGTATGGCCGTTTTCACGATATTGATTCTTCCTACCCATGAGCATAGCAGTCTTATTAAAAAACAGACAAAACTAAACTTTGTTGCTAAGGTGTGTATATTCAAGTGGCTGAAACAATAAAGAAAAGCAAGGAACTTATTATTGAAAGAATCGGATACCAAGACAGTGCTTACCTGAGGCGGGAGAATGGTGTGAACCCGGGAGGCAGAGCTTGCAGTGAGCCGAGATTGCGCCACTACACTCTGGCCTGGGCGACAGAGCAAAGACTCTGTCTCAAAAAAAAAAAAGAAAGAAAAAGAAAAAAGAAGATAGTGCTTGCCTCTAAGACAGGAAAGAGAAAGGACCTGGAGGGCTTCCAAGGGTGCTGGCAATATTGTGTGCTTTGACGGGGCTGGTAGTGACGTGGGCAAAATAAATGAATTTTTAAATTTACTTTCCTGTTAATGAGTTATAGTAATAATTTAAAAAGTTAAAAAGATAAACAAAGTAACTATCTCTTTGGCCTGGCTTAGTTCACACCTTGTGTTCACACCTGGTTTTAGTTCTAGAGATTTCTGTGATTATAACTGGCTTTTAGAAGTGAATGACTGTGTCACTGCATGGCAAAGTGGTCTCCAAAGTGGGATATGCACCCCAGGGAGCACTTGAGAAGACTCATTTGGGTAGGAAAAGAAATTGATTAGGACTTGCATTTACATTCATTTTGTTGTCATGAAACATTATGGTAACTGATAGCAACTGTATTGACATTGGCACCATCCTTGAGTCCACATATCTGGGTGGTTAGGTATTGCCTGGGGCATAGGCGAAGTCTCCTGAGCAAAGAATGGGAGTGCCCAGCTCAGGGGCTTCCTAGTGGCTTCCCCACTGTTCCATCTGTCTTTGATATATTGTGAAATATATTGTGCCTAGTTAACTGGATTTACAAATTCTATATTTTAGTTTTAACAAAACCTCACAAACTAGCAGAATTTTTAAAAGATTCTGGAAAGAATTCTCATAAGTTGAAGACAATTTTAATATTGCAAGCAAAAAAAGAATGGCAAAGCTTTGCATGAACTTTTTGTCAGCCACGTTATGAGTTAATGACAGGGACCACTGAATCAAATCTGGCAAGAAGCTGGCCACCAAAATTTTATGATACCTGGAAAACTAAGGGATTTATATTCACCTTGTTTAATCATGAACTTCATCCTGTTCGTATTGCCTTGAGATATTATGATTAGCAAACATTGTATTCATTCTGTCATCCTTTTTCCATTTTTTATAAGGTATATAACATATTAATACAATAATACATGTATATGAATTTTTTAAAAAAAGACACATACAAAATGTGAGTAGAAAATAACTTGGATACTACTGTCATGTAGTTCAAAGGCTACTTACTGCTCATAGTTAAAATGTGTGGAAAAGTCTGCATATCACAGGCAGGTCATCATACCATTAAAAGACCTTAATTTTTTTTTCTCTTGTGAACCTATTAAAGTGTATTTGATTGTATCACAGCCATTTCTAAAACAGATGTGTACTGCTGTTCCTCACACCAAATGTGTATCCGATACATAACATTTGTTCTACCAGGACTTGAGTAATTACTAATAATATTTCAAGGATGGAAATGATTTAAATGTTCATATGTCTGAAAAATTGATGAATAACTCCCAAAACAAGTTAAACGATTCCTTCAGTATTGCCCCTGACAAGTTCTAAATGTTAGTATATTGTCCCCTTTGGATCATCCATTTTAAAGCTGTGAAGAGTGTTGATTCCTTGTTTTTCAAGCACATGTACATATGAAACAACCAAATTTCATATTGTTCATACTTAGTGAAATTTTTTTTCTATTAAAAGAAAATGTCTTTCTTAGAGAAAGCAGATCGCTGAAGAGACAGATATGGTAATAACGATCATTAGTTTACTTGGCCTTGGTTTTCCACAGTGTTGAGTTATAATGTAATCTATAGTTCATCTTTTTAACTAACTCTCAATACATTATCAACCCAGTGGCTCACACTGTTTACAAGGATGATTTATTATTTGTCAGATTTTAAGTGCTAACCTATGAAATGTGAAACTTCTATTGGCAGCCACTGCAGGAAGGTTTGTAGGTGTCCTGACTAATGCTTTGAAAGACCAGCGTTAGCAGTAAATCACAGCATACAAAATTTTTTAATAAAGTAATGGAAAGGATTTTACATTCTGGGTCATCTAAGCTTTGGTATTTGGAAGCTAGTTATGTGGGAAATTAAAGGGGTAAAACATTCTCAGGCTTTAACCCTTGAACTTTGGGCCAGCCATAGTCAATAGCAAAAGCATCTTGGTAGCTTTGTTCTCCTAACCCCGAGATTTCTTGGCTATGAGAACTGACAGAGTGCCAAGTATAGGCCTAATTGCATTCCTTGTTACTGAGAAAAAATATCTCAAAGGAATTTTCCTTTTCTTTCAAAGGGGTACCTGGGCATTTTCTGGGATAGCAAAATTGTTTATAAGATGTTTGCAAAACTTTCTGGAAAGAGAACTTGAAGAGGGCTCTGACAGCTAGTTGAAAGGCATGTGTGGCTTACCTAGAGCAGTGGAGAGTTAGAGACATGCAATTTAAAACGTGAGAGAGATGTGGCTTTGTCCTCTAAAAGCTTGCTTGCTCCTTGATGCACAAGCTGATGGCCTCTCTTCTTTTTCTTTCTCTATGTTCTGCTCAAAGATTTAGCAAGACATTACATAAGATATTCAGCTAGCCCCATAATAGACTGCCAGCTGTCTAGGTTCTGCTTTGTTCACCAATATTTCCTGTGCTGTGTCCACTGCCTAATACATAAGACATACTCAATTAGTATTTGTTGAATGAACATATATATTCAGGTATTTTCTTCTATGATCTATATATTGGTGATTAATTTATTGAACCAGATATACTCTGAAACAAATTAACTTTTTTGTTGTTTTTTGAGACGGGGTCTCACTCCGTTGCTCAGGCTGGAGTGCAGTGGTCCAATCATGACTCACTGCAGCCTCAGCCTCCTGGGCTCACGTGATCCTCCCACCTCAGCCTCCAGAGTAGCTGGGAATACAGGTGTGTGCCACCACTCCTGGCTAATTTTTGTATTTTTTATAGAAATGGGATTTCACCATGTTGCCCAGGCTGGTATTGAACTCGTGGGCTCAAGCAATCCACCCACCTCGGCCTCCCAAAGCATTAGGATTACAGGTGTGAGCCACCGTGCCCAGCCCCAGATTAACTCCGATCAAGGAATCAGTAGCTAATTTTAGTAGATTGAGATCTTCTAATATATGGAGTTTATATTGTAGTGGGAGGGCCAGACAATGAAGAAACATGTAATCAAGTGAATAAACCCAATAGTTTACAGCAAGTGATGAGAGCTGCAAAAAACCTGAACAAGGCAAGTGCTGTGATATAGACTAAGGGCTTGGAGAAACCAAAGCCTGGAACAACCTGAAAGCCCAGTGGTATAGAAGGAATTGATACAACCTCCCCAAAGGCTTAATTTACTCCAATAGTTAGCATGTACAGTGAAAAGATTCATCTTATCACAGCTTTTCTTAATGAAAATAGTTTTGCTGCGTTCTTACCATACTAAGAATGTCAGTTCCTACTTTATAGAATTTTGTTTTTAATGCATCAGTTGGTTAACACCAGTGCCAAGGCCAAGGGGTTACCTCTCCACTTCACTTCCCTTCTTCTCCAAGCTGCACTTCTCTCTCAAAGCCAGACAGCTGTCTCCCAAATGTGCACTGTCAGTCGCATAGGAAACCAGATGACCAAAAGAGGGTGGATCAGCACAAATTTCTCATCAAAGCTGAAAGAAAGAAAGAGAAAGAACCTCAAAGCCAATGCCCTGCTGACTGTGGGTCAGAAGTGTTATCTTTGTATCTCAAGGACAGAAAACTTAATAAAGATTTGGGTACAAAGTACACATCATCCTCCAGGCATGCCGAACGATGTCAGTCAGAAAGCTGTTCCGTAGAGTTTACAATTTCCCCTTTTTCCTAAATTAAAAAATGCTAATGTGAACTGTTGACTCGCAACAACACATGTTATTATTGTATATAGGGCAAAGAGTAAATAAGACACTTGCCTCATGAAATAACAGTTCATTTTAACTCAGCAAGCTGGAAGTAATTTTAGCTTTTTTTTCTTTTTTTTTTTATGCTTCTTTATGGAAGTAGGCCACAATCATTTTTATTCCACGATTCTTTATAACCCTATAGCATGCTTCCTGTTTATGCTTTTAAGACCTGTTTTTAAAGACCCTTAAGGGATATCCTTTAATACATTCCTTTTGAAAATAATTATTCATCTATAGTACCCCCTTAGAATGTCTGAGGGTTTGAAAATATAGGAACTTCTTAAAGAGATGTGTTTAATAGTCTATGCAGAGTATTGAAATGTTTACACCTGGTTTAGTTAACATAAATTATATTTAATTAGTCATTCTGGAAAATAAGTAGATATTTTAGAATAGATTCAGTACCTAAAACCCACCATTTGCTTTTTATGTATAGTATCCATAGATAAATTCAATGCATGTATTTATAGGTTTAAAAACATGCTTGCAATAACATAAAGTCAATTCTTAGGGACTTTTAGAAATAATACAAGGAACATGTCTTGTTGGGGCAAGCAAAAAAACATCTATGTGAGCCAGAAGATCATGTTTATAATTTTTTACAAAGTTTAAAGTGCAATACAAATGTAATTATGTTACTGCTATTTTTAACGTTTGTGGCATGAAGAACTTCTGGGTTGAATGACAGTCCATAATTTTTTGTTTAAATGCTGAATGTTCCTGTTTAGAGTGAGATTTCCTTTTTCACATGCAACCTTTGTGTCGGGGGTGCCCTGAGTTCCTTAGATGGAATCGTTCACACTGCAGTTGACTTTTCAGCTCTTTAGATGATACTTGTGCCTCCATGTGATCCTTCACATGATGCTTTAGCTGGAAGTCTCATTTATAGAAAGAAACCTCGACCCACGTCACATCTGCAATCTAAGAGCCCCACTGTGGCCGTCTCCCCAGTTTCTCCCATGCACTAGAAAAGGGCTGAGCAATCGCTCGTCCTTGGTATTGGGTGGCCTCTGTTATGGTCCTCTGAAGTATGCTGTGCTCGCAGAGTTTATGTGCCCTGCACTCTTTACTCTTGCTGCTTTGATGTCTTCTTATGGCTGGTATGTGTTTTGTAGTTATTCTGGCCACCAGCAGTTTTTTCTGCAAATCCTCTGTCCTGCTGGGTATGTCTGTTCCTTTCTGTTCCCCCAACAACACAGTCTCTTCACTTCAGCATCTTTTTTTTTTTGTTTGCCCTCAATGCTACAAGAAACCAGAAACAAGAAAGCGTGTCTTGGTAATATTCCTCTGCCGATTTTCCACTGCCCTCTTCCCTGGATGAAATTGCTCTTTTCTACAGCACTCTAGTGTTGCCAGCTGCATCTTTGTTCTCTGCTCTTTCAGAGTGCTCACATGGAGGGGGTGCAGCAGGAGGTGGGGAGGGCTGTGGAGAGGCACAGCCCTTTCTGCTCAGAGTGGTCCTCCAGAGAAGTGCCACATTGTCCGGTTGGAGGACCTGACCATGGGAAACAGACTCCCTGACAGTCACCATGGGTTACACAAATATTACTTCCATTTAGCTTGACCTTTCATTGTGCTTGAAAAAGGACTGAAAATACTTAAATCATGTATAGTATTTTTCTGGAAACAAAAATAAATGGGGTTCTTTTCAGAAGGCACACTTGAACTTTTGCCCTTGCTCTTCCTTTTTGAGCCATTTTATCCAATTCAGTGTTTTCTTTTATCATGTATTTTCCTTTTGTGAGAAATAGCGAATTTCTCTGCTGATAAAATTATGAATCACAGAAGCAATGTAACTGTTAAAGATAAGGATAGCGCTTGTGGCCCTAAAATACTTAGTTCTGGGAATTCAGCTTTGCTAATATTTCTTAAGTGCTTACTCTGTATGTGCACGTATGTGTCACTGGCAGACCGACTTCTTAATTCTAAAACTGCTTTAATGCATTATCACAACCAATTCTCACAACAGCCCTGTGAGGTGGGTAGTATTATCATTTATCTGTGTTTTATGGATGTACACACGGAGGCACAGTAAAGTTAAGTGATTTCCTCAAGGTCGCACGATTAACCCTGGGCAGGGCCTGGATTTGAACCTAGGCAGTGTGACTTCAGCACCTATGTTCTTAACCACTGAACTAAACTCAATAACTCAAGTGTGTCATAGAACCTCTGAGAACCTAAGTTTCCTCATCTCCGAAATGGGAATAGTAACACTTACCTTACTAAATTGTGAGGATCAAATAAAATAATTACTTGAGAGGATGCACTTAATTGTGATGTGCTGAAGCATAAGGTTGAAGTCTGGGGGAAATGTTGATATGGGATTTTCTGTTATGAGTCTTATTGCTGAATTTGTCCTTTGCTGTTTGGATATACTGCTGGTTCAGAAGAAAAACTGTGTTTTTTTAAGGCTGTTTTGAAACCACAGGAAGACCTCAGGTTTCACAATGAAAGGGATCCTTTCCAAAATGGTGGCATTTAGAAGCATTTAGAGGACAGGCAAAATTAACTGTAATTTTTTTTTTTTAGACAGAGTTTTGCTCTGTCGCCCAGGCTGGAGTGCAGTGGTGGGATCTCAGCTCACTGCAACCTCCGCCTCCTGGGTTCAAGTAATTCTCCTGCCTCAGCCTCCCGAGTAGCTGGGACTACAGGCGCCTGCCACCATCCCCAGCTATTTTTTTGTATTTTTAGTAGAGATGGGGTTTCACCGTGTTAGCCAGGATGGTCTTGATCTCCTGACCACGATCCGCCCACCTCGGCCTCCCAAAGTGCTGGGATTACAGGCGTGAGCCACCGCGCCCGGCCAACTATAACATTTGTAATATGCCAAGTAATCATATCATTGTTTTCCTTTTACTCTAATCCCCCTTTAATGTAGCACTTGACACTCCCTCCCTTTTTTCTAAATCATGCAAAATAAGTTTTCTTTCCAGTGTCTATTCACCATATACCATGGACTTATCACTATCTATCACTCATTGTGTAATACTGGACCTGGGACCATGTCTTGTATTGCCAGCACAGGGCCCTGAAACACAAGAGATATTGGGCAAGGGATAGACCAATGGAAGAGAGGTGGAAAGCAAGTCCAAAGATAAAGATTTGGAAAGGCTGCAGACTAAAATGACTGCTTCAGAATGTGGGACAGGAGACCAGAGCTGCAGAAGAGTCAGCTGGGTGGTATTGGAGGAGGACCTGGAAGAGGGCGCTGAGAAAGACAAGCTTAACAGGAGACTGGTTGTTCTCTTGCAGCTGCTTTACAGGGGAGTGAAGCCTTCCTCCTCCGTCTGATGCTGGGCCTGCCTTCCCTGCTGTGCAGCTACTCTGTGTCTGTGGGTCTAGTACCTTCATTTCTCATTATGTTCACACAAGTCAGGATGTTGGGGAGCTGAGCTCTTACAGTCCCATGGGGGAAGTGGAGAGCCAAAGGTCTCACTTTTTGTGATTCTTTGGAGATTTTATGCACCCTAGAAATTTGAGTTTTTCCTGGTGTCTTCTGGGACTGGTACTGCATACCCAGGGTCACCCTGTTTGGGGGCTTTTCCAAGCGGAGTTTGTGATCATAATGAGTTATATTTTTCCTCTTTTCTGGATAAGAACAATATCCCTGCCATTCAGTCTCCAAATATAGCATGTGGTTATGATAGAAGAATATCCTTATGTTAGGAAAGAAATTGGCAGTCTCAATGAGGCAGAAATGTCCAATTTAGAAAACATGTCTAAAAGGAAAAGCTGCTGTAAGTCCGTTTTGGAATCAGGTGGAATATAAATGAATAAATAAAAAAATTTCAAATAAAATGTGTGGTCTGACAATACATTCTACTTTCTCTCTTTAAGGTACTTGTTGATTTTGCCTAAACTTCAGATGTAATTTTTTTGTCACTTCATTAAAATTTCAGACTTCAAACTGATCTGGCATCTAATTGGGAGAATAACTTGGATGGAGATTTTCTAGCTGATGCATGTAATCAGAGCACTACAATAATATTGTCAGGGACTGACCCATTTAGAATGTTTTTAAGAATGTTGGTAAGTGTATAAGAAGAGTACTTAACACAGGGGAGGGAGAAAAGGCATCAGGTCCCAAAGAAAGAGCCAAAATGGAACGTATGTCAGTCTTGGCTGGAAGTATACAAATATGGAGTATATAATATAAAATCACCTAATTGATTAAGGTGTCTGTAGTTAACATTCATCAGAATTATGGATACAAGCACATCTATCATACTTCACCAACCCAAGGGTGCCTGTTTAGTTTCTCTTCATGTAGTACTAAGCTGATCATAACACTTGATAGGCAAGTAACTCAAGTAAATTGAAGTATATGATGCTCTTTCTAGAGGGCAGTTTGTCACTATGTTTGTTTTTAATCCTTTAAAATATATTTACTGTTTTATTTATAGGAATTTGTGCTAAGGAAATAATTAAAGATATGTGGAAAGGTTTTAGCCACAAAGATGTTCATTACATCATTGTTTATAATATAGTAAACAGGAAATTGCTTCAATTACAGATTAGTTAAATATATTCTGTATATGATGTCACAGTCATACAATAAAATACTGTTCAGCCACAGTAGATGCTGTTGTAGATAAGTATTGATAATGAAAAGATGTTTATGATACATTGTTAGGTAATAAAATGTTAACAAAAGCCAAGTATGCAATGTGATCATATTTTGCTTAATATATGTATATATTCTTAGAAAATATTCTGGAAATGTATTTAAGAGTTTTAAAAGT
The DNA here is from genome assembly GCF_029289425.2 of Pan paniscus. Lineage (NCBI taxonomy): Eukaryota > Metazoa > Chordata > Mammalia > Primates > Hominidae > Pan > Pan paniscus. Next base: position 102,966,045 of record NC_073262.2, read on the forward strand.
TGTTCTCTGAGTGATAAGATTTGGGGCATTCTTCTATTTTATCTATGTCTTTTAATTTTCCTACTCTGAACATATACTGCTTTCATAATAAGCAGAAAATAATCCATAGAGGTTATTTTTTTTTTAAAAAATTTTATTTTTAAATAAAATTTATTAAAAAAAAATAGATTTGAGGGTGCATGTCCGGGTTTGTTATATAGGTAAACTCATGTCATGGGGGTTTGTTTTACAGATTATGTCATCTTCCAGGTACTAAGCCTAGTATTCATTAGTTATTTTTTCTGATCCTCTCCCTCCTTCCACCCTCCATACTCAAGTAGGCCCCAGTGTCTGTTGTTCTCATGTGTCCATGACTTCTCATCATTTAGCTCCCACTTATAAGTGAGAACACACAACATTTTGTTTTCTGTTCCTATGTTAGTTTGCTAAGGATAATGGCCTCCAGCTCCATCCACATTTACACAAAAGACATGATTTTGTTCTTTTTTTATGGCTGCATAGTATTCCATGGTGTATATGTACCACATTTTCTTTATCCAGTCTATCACTGATGGGCATTTAGGTTGATTCCATGTCTTTGCTATTGTGAATAATGCCGCAGTGAACATTTGTGTGTATGTGTCTTTATGGTAGAATGATTGATACTCCTTTGAGTATATATCCTGTAATAGGATGCTGGGTCAAATGGTAGTTCTGTTTTTAGCTCTTTGAGGAATTGTCACACTGCTTTCCACAATGGTTGAACTAATTTACACTCCCACCAACAGTGTATACATGTTCTTTTTCTCTGCAACTTTGCCAGGATCTGTTATTTTTTGACTTTTTAATAATAGCCATTCTGACTGATGTGAGATGGTATCTCATTGTGGTTTTGATTTGCATTTCTTTAATAACCAGTGATATTGAGCTTTTTTAAATATGCTTTTTGTGGGCATGTATGTCTCCTTTTGAGAAGTGTCTGTTCATATCCTTCGCCCACTTTTTGATGGGGCTGTTTTGTTCTTGTAAATTTGTTTAAGTTCCATAGAGATGCTGGATACTACACCTTTGTCAGCTGCATAGTTTGCAAATATTTTCTCCCATTCTTTAGATTGTCTGTTTGCTCTGTTGATTGATGGTTTCTTTTGCTGTGCAGAAACTCTTAAGTTTAATTAGATCCTATTTGTCAGTTTTTGCTTTTGTTGCGATTGCTTTTGGCATCTTCATCGTGAAATCTTTGCCCATCCCTAGGTCCATAAGAGGATTGCCTAGGTTGTCTTTCAGGAGTTTTTATAGTTTTGGGTTTTACATCTAAGTCTAATCCATCTTGAGTTGATTTTTATATATGGTGTAAGAAAGTGGTCCAGTTTCGATCTTCTACATATGGCTAGCCAGTTATTCCAGCAACAAAGGTTATTTTAATTGAGAAAAGGAAAATATTTAGATCAAACCTTATTAAAGTGACTGACTCTGGATAACTGAGAGACTTTATATGAGGCTTTTTGGCTGTATTTGTTTGTAAACATATTTCAGCTGAACATGTGTGCTGTGATTTTGAGAACACTAACTACTCTATAGTACATTTGATTTAGCAGAGATTATTAGCTTTCTTCCTAGACTGCCCTGCAAAATGAAGGAACTCAATTTATTAGGCCAGCTCTGGGGTTTCTTCCTACTCCCAAATCCCAGGTCTACACTTTCTAGGTTTACCCAGAGAAACTGCTGAGTGGGGATTCCCTGCATTTCTTCTATTTACTAGCTGCCAAGTGATGATCATGTATTATTAAGGACTCATTGTATCATTTGTAGTACACTCAAGCTAACCTACTCTGTAATATTATCCTTGATCTTTTGCTCCTTTGAAGAAAGACCTTCAAAAGACCTAGTTTTTGTATCAATTGTTGATTACTCTAGTTTTTAACTTTTTTGGAGCGCTTATGGTGAGGGTTACATAGCTGAGAGCTGCTCAGTGTTTCAGGGGAGCTTCAGCCGTAGGTGGGAAGCAGTTGAAGCAAACTGTAACAAAGAAGTCACTTCCATCAGAAAATAAAATTCCCACCAGCTGTTAAACCCCTGACAACCTCTCAGCCTCTTCCTTTTGTGTCCAGGAGACCTCTGTCTGTCTACAAACCCTGGACCTGGTTTAGTTCAGTGAGGCAAGATGCCGTATATTTTTCCTTGTTAATCACCCTTGGCAGATGTCATAGTATTACAACCACTTTCTCCTCCCTTTAAAAATATAATTTCAGAATGACTTCACAATAAATGTAGAGGTAAATTACAGTAACATCTGGCAGACTGACTTCCTAATTCCATGACTTCTGAGTGGATGTTAGTGGAAAGAGTATTATAGCTCCATGAGCTAGGAAACCCATATTTTGATCCTGGCTCTGCTGTGAACTTCTTGGGGAACATTAGAAAGATGACCTAGTGTTTTTAGGTCCAAGTTTTTCTCCTCAGGAAAGTGAAATAGTTGAATGTGGTTGTTTTCAACCTTCCTCTCAGTTCTGAAGTTGTGTGACTATGATCTATAAAGGTCATTTATTGTTGCCTTCATAACTCAAGACCAAAGGCAGAGTGTCTGTTAACACTCCATTTCAGTGACTCCCCTGCCACTTATTTCTCTTGGTCCAATAAACTATTGTTTTTTTGTTTATCTTCCTTTTCTCATAAAACACTAAGTAATTTCAGAGAGAATCTCATTTTGGCATTCTTTATATCCTCTAATGTATGATGTATCTTTGTGACTACTGAAAAAAATTCTTAAAAGCAGCTACTTCCATTATTCTCTAGTTTTTAAAGCTATCCCCTGAGAACTAAATGTCAATTCAAAGATTCCTACATTTGTTATCATTTCTAACCTAACCTGTAGAAGTCCAAGGCATAATTTGAAACTGAAGGATTCTTGCCTGGAGACAGCGGGCTCATAAATATGTAGCTTGATTTTTCTCTATAATGTAAGAAGAAATTAGGATTTTTAACAACACTTTTTCAGTATCTAAGTTGAATATGCAAAATTGGGCTGCTGTACATGCTTGCAGATCCTGCATTTTTAATTGTAGTTACATTATTTTTCAATTGAGTAATAATTTTCAATGAAGCTACTGCAAAATAACAGGTTATTGCCTAATGAAAGATTTTACAAACCAAAGACTCATGTGTTTTAACTCTATCTCTAATTTAGACTCTGAAATATGCCATTCTTCCTTTATATATGTCAGATAGCTGTCTGTTTTCTAGGCCGAGCATGGAAAACACAACCCAAGTGGGCCACAGAAGAGGTCACTAATTTCCTACCCAGTACCCATTCTTTTCCTCTTCCTTAGTAACACATTCTGATTTTATTCAAAGGGATAATGTCCCCAGCCAAAAGGCATTTCCTAGCCTCCTTTGTAGTGAGGGGTAGCCAACACAGAGATCACTAGGTGGGAGTTCCAGGAAACCTCTTCAGTGGGAGTTGACTGCCCTGCGCATGTCTTGACTCTGCTTCTTCTGGCTCCTTTCTGAGCTCCACCTGGTCACAGGATGGTCAAGTCAGCTTTAATCTCATCATCCTCTTCATTTAAGCCCAGCAAGAAAAAGTCCATTTTCCTAATAGCTTAAACAAAGCCCCCGGTTTGCATGTCCTTGCCCTCATTGCCCATTTTGAGCTGCCTTGAACCCATAACTGAGACACATAGAATACAATGTGCCGATGGATCCATCCTGGTCATATAACAACCCCAGGGCTCAGGTTGGAGGCAGCTTCACTGGGTCCCCTAAAGCAAAGTAGGACTAGGAGAAGTGGGGGTGGATGGATACTGAATGATCATACTACAAATGTCCACCCCAGCAAGTTTGCCAGTTTCTTCTCTGAGTTATTAGTCTCTGATAATCTGGTAAACTGCTTGGTTTGCAAAGTTACGTGAACAACAATTTAGTCACTAGATTCATTTATAGTAAACGAAATTGAAGGCTCAAGGCTGCACCATTAATCTGGATTAGCTATCAAAATATATATCTTCTAGTTTTCCTGAGTAATATCTTATAATAAGTCATATAACTTCTCTTTCCATTATCACCCCATATATGGCCCGCTAAAAGGGTGGAATCAAAAGCTTGCCAAGAAATTTTTTCAAATCACAGCAATTGTATTTTCCAGTATGGCTTGCTGATATAGCAGAGGACATTGTTTCTGAACATAAAGTTGTATAACAAGCTACAGCTAAATGAAATTTAAAACGACTTGTGATAAACCCTGAAAAAGTGGTGCTTTAAAATAGTAATGTCAGCAGGCTGTCTATTATGTAACCATAATACTAGTGTTCTGAGTTTAGATGGGGAAGTTATAGGGCAGTGACAAAAAATGTTGTTGTCCTGTCTTTGGTATGAGAGAGCATGTAAAAGTGATTTTGAAGTGATTTACTGCAGATGCATGTTGAGACATGGTAAACAACGAGACAGATGATTATGGCCACAGTTCTGAAGATGTTCAGATGGCCTTCAATTAGCTTTGGGCAAGGCTGCTTCTTGCAGAAGCCAGTGTTGATTTTCCAGAATGCCTTCTAACTTTTCAGCAGAAGGGCCAATCTTGTCAATTCCTTTAAAGCCACGGGACACGTCATTGGAGAGCAGACTGTGGGAAGTCTTCCTGCAGCGGCCAGGGACTGGCTATCTGAGCTGAGGACAGTGGGGCTAGGTGGAGGTGAGGCAGTGAAGTGGAATGATGGAGTGTGAGCTCTACAGTCAGAGAGGCCTAGGTCTGACACTAGTACCTCCATGTGTACCAGTAGATCACTAAGCTCTAGGAGCCTCACTTCCCTCCTTTGTAGGATGGGCACACATGAGACTCTAATGAGAAAAGGCCTGGAAAGCTCCTAGCTCAGTGCTTCTGGCCTGTACTAGATGTTAGGAAATGTTAACTATTACTCCGTTTCAGAGCTGGCCCTTGAAAAGAAAGAGAAATATTATTGAGTTTTTCACTCTTTTCCCCTGAGTTTCATTAAGAAAAAAAAAAAAAAAATTGCATATGAAGAAGTTGAATTTGGGTTGGCTCTATTCCTTTCTGACTATGCTTTTACTTTCTTGTGTAGAAAAATGGAGAGTCAGTATTGGCATATCCTAGGTGCTTTTACTATCTTAGGATCTTGTCCTGTACTTTCGATGCAAATTTGTTTAAAACAGCCCTTTTTTTTAAAAGAAGAATGGTGTTATTGCATCACATCTAAGAATGGCAGCCACTTGCTGAGAGAGCAGAAGGACCCTGAGAAGTCAGCAAAGTCTCAGGCCTGTAGCTGGCATCACGTTAGAGACCACCAGCATTCTGTCTGTCACTTTAGACCTTCTGGAAAGAGTGTTCCAACATCTCAGAATAGCAGGACCCTAGGGTCATAAGCCTCCAGTTTACAAATGAGGAAACTGAGATCTAGAAAGGAGAAATGACTCACAGGCTAAATCAAGAGTCAAAGACACGTAGGCCGGGCATGGTGGCTCACACCTGCAATCCCAGCACTTTGGGAGGCTGTGGCAGGTGGATCGTTTGAGGTCAAGAATTTGAGACAAGATTGACCAACATGGTGAAACCTCGTCTCTACTTAAAGTACAAAAAAATTAGCCGAATGTGATGGCACATGCCTGTAATCTCAGCTACTCGGAAGTCTGAGGCATGAGAATCCCTTGAACCCAGGAGGCAGAGGTGGTAGTGAGCTGAGATGGCGCCACTGCACTCCAGCCTGGACAACAGAGCAAGACTTCGTCTCAGAAAAGAAAAAGAGTCAAAGACACAGGCAAGAGTGAAATCCAAGGTTCTCAATGCCCAGGTCAGGGGAATTAATGACTATACCCTGTTTATCCTCTAACCTTCTCCTTCTGGTCTCCTGTTAATTGCCATTCTCATCCAAGCACTGAAGGGCAGGAATTCATTCCTTTCAGCAAATTCAGTTTGTTGGAAGCCACCTTTTACTTTGTCCTCCCACCAAAGTGTCAACATCTAAATGTCTTCCCACTGTGGTCACTCCATTACCCAGGAATGAAATTCACATCTCCTGCCTGGGGGTCTAAGAGTAGCCACTGCCCCAGGCTATTGAATGGGAGAGAGCTGGAGGCCTCACTGTTAGTGCCCAGACAGACTTCCTCCTAGGCCCTTGTTTTCAACCTGGACCCTCAGCCTGCCCTCCATAATGCCTGGGGTCTCAGCCTCTTGGGTTCAGTTTTCTAGAGAGGAAACCACATATGTCCCACAGGGTTGGGAGGGATGGTTGCGTGGCTACGGTGAGTGAGGTGGGTCTGTTCCCCCTCTCAGCCTTCCAGGGGTTCTTTGGTGGCCAGACGGCTGGCTTCTCTGTATTCTTATCTGTGGGCCCTTAAGTCTCAGTGGCCTCTGCTGAATCAAGTTCCTACTCTTTTGTCTGCTTTCCTTCTTTCTGAATGGTTGTGTCATGCCTCAGCCATTTTTGTCTCATCTTCTCATTTGTTGTCCTTTTGGGCTTATACCTTTTAAAAATTACTTTCTCACCATCCAAGCAGGTTTTGGAAGAAAACAGATCAGCACAGTGTTAACCACTCCCACCCCATGTTAATAGCCATTTAAAAAAACATATTATTTAAATTTTTCTCTCAATACAAATTTCTAAATTTAAATTTTATTTTGATTTCATTTTATTTTTTGAGATGGAGTCTCACTGTGTCACCCAGGCTGGAGTGCAGTGGCACTATCATTCACTGCAGCCTCTGCCTCCTAGGTTCAAGCGATACTCGTGCCTCAGCCTCCCAAGTAGCTGGGACTACAGGTGTGTGCCACCACGCCCAGCTATGTTTTTTTGTTTGTTTGTTTTTTTAGTAGAGACGGCGTTTCACCATGTTGGCCAGGCTGGTCATGGGCTCCTGACCTCAAGTGATCTGCCCACTTCGGCCTCCCAAAGTGCTGGGATTATAGGCATGAGCCACCATGCCTGGCTTAAATTTAAATTTTAAGTAGACCTAAAATCCTGTGGATAGTGACTGACTAGGGCTGAGTGTGGTTAATTTTTTTTTGTTTCCTTTGGAATGTTGAGGCTCTTGGCTTCAGCAATACAGAGAATGGGTGAAGCAAGTGAGGAATTACCCTCCACAAAGATCACACCATATGTTCAGTCACTGCCAAGAACCTTTTGAAAAACAAATCTTCTCAGGTTTTGTGTTATCACCAAAAGTTAACCTCACAGCATGGTTCACAATCATGTTTATGCAAGTGTTTTGAAAATGAAATGCACCACTATGAAATCAATGGGTGGAAAGCAGTGCGAACTCTGAGGGAGAAGTGCATTTGTGTATTTCTTCTGTAGCTGAGCACTTGCTGGGAGGGAGTGCCAAACATCTCAGTGTTTGTGTTTTTAGATGCAGTAACCAACAATAGCAAGCTTTTCTCCAAGCGTGTAAGTACCGGGAATACAGAGGAATGATGTTTGCTAAGTGAATAAACTTAATGTATGCTAGAAGATTTTGTGACTATAGTAATATATTTGCAGTAAAAACATTTGAAGTTGAGATACTTTTCAAAATCCTGAGAAATTAAAATTAAATGAATGGCACATATTTTGTTTTGCCGAGAACTAAACTGTCCCATTAAAAAAATAAATATATTACCTTGTCAGTAACTTTTCTCCAACACCTGATGTATTTTGGTTAATACTAAATTATTCCTGGTGTTCTGACATGCATAATTGTTAACAAAGGGATTCATCTAATACAATATTCAGAATTGATGACTGATTTACATAGCCTTAAACTGAAGGATGGGGCATAAAAATTTTTTTATTCACTCCTCCCTTCAGTAGCGAGGAGTTATAGATTGAGATTTTTTTTTGATGCAACTATAAATCAACCTTGTAAAAACATAGCTAACAATGATGTAGTCTTTGGTATAAGGTTTCCCTGTTGGCTTCTAGAAATATCTGAGGGTTTTGGTTATAAATCCCCTGCTCCTTGACACGGCTGTTTAAGAGGGTGGAAGCCCCCTGTGCCATTTCAGTTCTATCTTGTCAATCTGGTTGAGTGTTGTTCAGTTAATGGTTGCTTTCTATTGCCTTTTAATGGATTCTAAGAATGTTGCTATATCTCTTTTCCAGTCTGTTTGGCTACGTTTCTGGCTTGGGTAGTTTCCCATTTCAGTGTACATCTCAGTTTACGTGCTTGAAGAAAGAGCCAGAGACTGATGGGTGTTTGTGTCTTGCCTTTTGCTTTTTGTAAGTGCCTGACAGTGTAGCAATGCCTCATGGTTTACAACCAAAAAAGGTAGTGCTGTATTTGTATTCTGAGTTTCTTTTCTTGTGTGAACAAAACTGACAATTTAAGGGTGATAGAAAAGGGCATATACTTAAAGACCATAAAATGACTTTTTGCAGCTCTATGTAAAATACAAAATATTTTGGTTTTGAGGCTATATAACCAGCAGTTTATATATATATTTATATATATATTTATATATATTTATATATTTTTATATATATATTTATATATATTTATATATTTTTATATATATATTTATATATATAAAATATATACATAAATATATATATGTGGTAAACAAGCACGATTTTCTCTCTCTCTTTTAAACATTATCCCAAATAACAGGCTTAACTAGTTTTCACCTCCACTGTATTGATCACAGACACGCTTAGGATCTCTTGTGAATCTGCTAACCTGCTGCTTTTTTTTTTTCTTTTTTAACCCTTAGCTTTAAAATAGCTGGATTTAATGGCAGGGGGCCTTAACCTCTGTTCCTGAAGGCTCCCTTTCCTCCTGCTCCCTTGGAGAGGGAAGCATTATTAATTTCTCCCCTTCCCTTTTGATTATAGGAAAAATCAGGTAGACAGTAACTCAGTGCCAGCACACCTGAATTCAGGGTTCAACTCTGCAGACAATTGCTTTCTTGTTCCTTAGCCTCATGGGCTGGTGAACAGCGAAGGTGAAGGGGTAATGAATTCCTCTAGGTGCTGATAAGAGCTACATTCCAAGAGGATTAACAGCACAAAAACCTGCATATATGAGGGGAAAAAATGAGAAAGCAGGGGAGGGGAACACCCACATTGACACACATGCACGGCCACACAGTGAACTTTCTAGTGTTCTCAAAGCCACATTCCAATTTTAGCTGCCCAAAGTCTGAACTACTCTGACAACAGCATCTACATGTTGTACATGGCATGTACTTTCTTTAAAAGGTTTGGGAACATTCTTGCTGTGGTTCTGAGAAAGGATACTCTGGTAGCAGAATGACATCTGGCCTCTATCAAGTACTTCCTTGATCAAAACACAGAAAATTTTTCAAAAATACCTTGATTTTAGACTTTTCAACCTAGAGGAGCGAAGAAGAGGAGATGAAAAAGTCCATGTAATCTGTTAACCACATCTGAGAACAGTTCTGGAAATGGAAATTTGGCTCCATTTAAACTTTCCTAAAACAGCTTGATCGCTGCATTGAAATTTGGGATCTTGATTGTGCAATCCAAGTGGAGGTCCCTTGTATGTGTTTTGACGGATATATTTGGTGAAACTTAAAGGCAGTATCATTCCTGTCTGCTAATCAAGGGCCAGAACCAACCCACACACATCTGCCTAACTATTCCTCACTGCCTGTTATGAAAATAAACCTCTCATTTTTCAAAAGAAGTCACTACCCCTGAAGCAGAAAACAAGAAGAGCAAATGGATGTGGTCCCTGGATATTTCCACCCTCTTCCAACCCTTTACCATTCCCTACCTCCAATAGCTATGATACCCAAAATTTTCAAACTTTGAATCTAACCACCCTTTGTTTTGCCACATCCCCTATTTCACAAAGAAATCTGACTTAGTTTAGCTTATCCCTAAAAAAAAAAAAAATTCTGAAGGTATTTGCCACTCAGACCCATTGTCCTTGAGAAATGAACACATAATCAACTCTTACTGAAGCAATGACTTCTACAAGTACTGTGCTGTGGTCTAAAACAGAAATATGCACCACTATTGTAGGAAACTACAGCTTTTACATTTTCTTGGCAGAACTCTGGTCCTCTCTTTATAGTGAGAAGAGAACATTCCATAAATAGCAAAGTGGGCCTTCAGTTAAGTTGTCCAATCCATATTTTGCATGGTGGTGTCCATTGGAAATATACCTTCTTGATGTCAGTGAGGGCTTAATGAAGTTAAACATTTCCCAAGTAAGTTTATTTTTGAGAGGAATCACTTCAGGAAGGCATGTTGGAGCAAACTTAAGCTTAACTAACCATGAATAATTATTTGCCTCGGTCTATAATTTTAACAGTGTGAATCATTAGCTCAGACCCTGTCATTTATCCCAAAGAGGAAAAGATGCATAGCCAAGACCATGGAATTTAGTGAAGGCTCTCTGCTCTGAATAGAAAGGGGTGTTGATGTTCCTCGCTCTCATACAATGAGATGACTTTAACTTTACCCTGTGATCCTAGAAGTGGAGCCATAGGTCTTGGGCAGTGTAGCCAGCCCTAGTAAAGAATCAAGTTCAGGTCGGGCATGATGGCTCACACCTGTAATCCCAGCACTTTGGAAGGCCGAGGTGGGAGGACTGCTTGAGGCCAAGAGTTTGAGACCAATCTGGTAACATGGTGAAATCCCGTCTCTACTAAAAATACAAAAATTAGCTGAGCGTGGTGGCTGGCACCTGTAATCCCAGCTACTCAGGAGGCTGAGGCAGGAGAATCGCTTGAACCCAGGAGGTGGAGGTTGCAGTGAGCTGAGATTGTGCCATTGCACTTCAGCCTGGGCGACAGAGCAAGACTCTGTCTCAAAAAAAAAAAAAAGAATGGAGTTCAGCCTTTTCTTCCCACTTACCCACTTCATTCTCGTGCCTTTCAAGCCTTCACCATTGCGGGAGGCTAGCTGTTGCCAAGGATTCTTATTCCTCTCCTTTCTTCCCATTTGGAGGGATAGTTTGTAGAAAATACAAATAGCTTTTAACTGTCTATAGATGTATTTTAAAAGTGCTTTTTGGGATACATCAGAAAATATTTTTCGATTTAAGAGAAAATGGCCATGAGTTTGTTAGTTATTTGCTGTGCCTGAACAAACCAGATTTTAACAACAAAGGCAGTACCTTTGACATCTTGCCAGGGTTGTGTTTCGTAGCTATACATGACATTTAGGAAATGTCAACCGTGAATGACTTTTTTTTTTTAATTGTAGTAAAGTATGGTTGGATATACGTACAATCCCTGACTTACAAGAACTTGACAAACAGGTTTCCCGTAGACATAAAAGGCCGCCCTTCCTCCATCTCTCCCTTTTCAGACATCTCTTTTGTTTCCCCTCTTTGCCCTTCACCCGCCTGCTGTCTGTCCCCCTCAATGCCAGAGCCACTGTGGCACTGCTGTGGAGACCGCCTGTGGAAAAACTTGGCCCTTCTGGAAAAATCATGGTTTCTGGAATGGAAGGAGAAGCTGTGCAAAAGACACAGTTAGGGGGTCTCACGCCAGACATAGCCTCTGGGCTGGACCTGGTGGGCTCCTCAGTATTTTCTCTAATGTGGTGTGATTCTTTCTACCTTCATTTACTTTGATTCATTTGGATTTACAAGTATCCTTTTTAAAAATCTGGATGTCTGTGAATCAGATAAGGAGGACAAGCCCCATTCATTGTCATGTTGCTGTGAATTGGGTCAAGCTATAGCAACCACACACACAAACACACAAATCTCATATGCATTTAGTGATTTCTGTTTCACTCTTTACAAAAGGTTTCCACACACGATTGTTCTTCACAGCTGCTTTACAGATGGTGAGACTGGGAGTCAGAGAACTTGATACATTTGAGTTGCGGAAAGCAGGACTAGAAGTTCTGAATTGAGTTCTCCTTCCATTCCGTATTCCACTGTGTATACAAATATGTTTATGCAGACACATACATCTATGTCTTTTTAAACAGTGAAGCAAACACATTTGCAGGTAATTAGAAGACAGAATATAATTCAGACAATTTCAGACTGTCTCTGACTTCAGTATTATGCTATTTTATAAGATCCTTACACCTGGAAGGTGAAAATTAGATGACTGAGTCTTATTTCATAAGGAAATAAAGAAGGTTATTTCCTTATTTCCAAGTCTTTAGAGATTAAGATTATCGTGTGTACCTGTAAAACACACTTAAAACCTGAATGTTAAGATTTTACAACTTGACTGAGAAATATCTATGTAATGGTTGACTAAATAATTAATGAAATTCATGAATTATATTCCTGTTTACAAGTCAAAGCCCAACACTAATAGTACATTTACACCTGTGGTTTTGAATTTCTTATTTGAATTACAAGTCAGTCCACTCTTGGTAAATGGGTATTATGTGTATCTATCTGTAAAGTGTATTGGAATTTCAGACCAGAAAGTCAGGCTCATTATTCATATGAAAACCTTTCTGATCAAGGCCTAAATAACACAGTTCTGAAACTGAAAATGATAAACATGCATAAAAGCACATTATACAGGTCTATTTATAGTAATAATAATGATGGCGCTAAACAGATTTGTCTCACTGGCAATGAACATACAATGGGGACATCATAAGAGATGAACTAGTGCCATTTTCTGAGATACAAAATTCTCACATTTTACATAAAGCCAGAAGTAAAAAAATGGTTCCAAGAAAAAAACATGTGTTAAGAATTATAAGTGTTTAGCTTAGAAGGAGGGGAAAAAATGGGTTATCACAAACATTGCTTTTTTTTCTCCCAAAATATAGAAACATTTTCCATTCTCTGACTACATGATGTCATGCTCTGGATCAAAGACATAGTGGAGGAAATGGAATTATGCAAATGAGCAATATAACTTATCAACTAGATTCAATAGGAAATAAAAATCTGAGGATGGCTTGGTAAATGACTAATAACGCTTTAGGGATCATGGATGTCAGCCTATTTTGTATAACAGAATACTCTAGATTGTGTAGTTTGTGAACAGAAGTTTATTTGGCTCATGGTTCTGGAGGCTAGGAAGTATGGCGTTGGTGTCTGGTGAAGGGAGGGCCTTTGTGCTGCCTTCCTCTCATGGCTGGCAAGAGAGCAAGAGGGGGCTCATCTTGCTTTTACACCAAAGCCACTCTCCAGATAACTAACCCACTCCTGCAATAAGGACATTAATCATTTATGAGGGCAGAGCCATCATGACCTAATCACCCCCCAGCACTGCTGCATTGGGGATTAAGTTTCCAACACATGAACTTTAAGGGATACATTCAAACCATAGCAATGGAATTGTTACTTTCAAGGATCTAGATAAACTGTGTTTATTAAAATTGTGTGAAGTTGTTACTGAATATTTTCTTGAGAACTATAATGTCATCATCCAACATTCTTCACAGATGTTGAATTCTGTTCATTCCACCTCTATTTGGGGCCAGATTTTTTTTGGACATGTGTTTTCCCTTCTAAACTGCTTCTGTAGGATCGGTTACTACATTCCTGAAAGTCCTTTCGTTGTCAGTGTCTGTAGAATTATGCTTTAGGCTCTGCTGGAGCCCTTAGCATTGCTGGCTAAGTGAGGCCACTGAGAAATAATGCCAAGCTCACAGTGTCATTTAAAGCCTTCCTCCCTTACATTGGCAGAAGTTTGGAGGCTCTAACTTTCAGCTCAGCCTGTCACTTTCTTTGGAGACAGGTAGGTGGTTACAAAGACCATTTATTTCTGCCTTTTGAAAAATGTAGAGGAGGGAAAAGTACTATACAACTTATCTGATTTTTTAAAAATCAGATGCCTCTTTTCTTAGTTTAAATGGTTTTGAAAAGCCAACCCAGACCAAATTACTTTTTCCATACTCCAGTACACCTTGGCTAAATTTTAAAGCACAGGTTGTTTTTTATGTAACAAGAATAGGGAAACTTTATCCCATTTCACATGAAATGACAAGTACAGTGACTTGGTTTAGATCAATCTGCATTCAAGTAGACTATCATAATGTTTCTCATGAAGTAGCACTGGGTCTTAAAGTCTTCGTAGTTAATTTTTGAGCATCAGTATATGTACGTGAGCAATACATGTCTCAAAGTGCATTGGAGACATGATCTTTGAGAGATATCAAAGATGTCATCAAATCATCAGTTTGAATTTATAACTGAAGGCACCCAAGCACACGTAGCCTGGGAGAGACTTGCTTAACCACTGAGACAAGGAAACTGGCCTGATGTTAAGCAGCTACTGTTCTGTCACTTGCCAAACATTCCTGTTACAGAGTCATGTTCTGAAATTTTCGTGAACCAACTAGACGAACAAACTGTGTGGTCTGGATAAAATAATATCTGCCTAAAAGGAAAGAAGTGAAGTTAGCCAGAAAGCCAGATGGCAGATTATTTTCTGCATAACTCTATTTGGAAAGTGAGCTTTATGTAATTTTTGGTCATTTCTTACCATCTTAGGAGACCATTTTCAGAATAAGCCATTGAGGGATCTAGCACACAGGTTTCAAAAGATGAACTGTACAGATGGAGGCACATCATATAACCTGTTCACAGAATTAGCACTAGTTGATGAAAATGCTTGGACTTCTTTTTCTTCCAGCATTTTCATGACCTACACCGCTATTCCATGTCTTTTAGTATTCATTTGGCTAAATTATCTTAGAGCTAAATTCTATGGCTAGAAATACAGTGGAGTTCACATACAGGAAAAACCTGGCTGCAAAGGTACGTGAATTTAATATTGGTCTTCATCTTGTGGTTGACCAGATTGCTCTGCTCACTTACATGCAGAAAATCAGGAGTTGTTCACTACATACACACAAAAGTGATATTTCCCTTTTTTTTTTTTAAGGCAGAGTGCCATTTCTAAATTGCATCTTCTAGCAAATGTCGTAATATCTTGGGCTCTTGAAAATTTGGCCCATCTTCCATGTTTAAGAGTATTTTAGCTGGATGCAGTGGGCCATACCTGTAATCCCAGCACTTTGGGAGGTCAAGGCAGGAGGATCACTTGAGGCCAGGAGTTTGAGACCAGGCAACATAGTGAGATCCCATCTCTATCTAAAAACAAAATTTAAAATTAGCCAGGCGTGGCAGTGCACACCTGTGGTCCTAGCTACTCGAGAGGCTGAAGGGGAGGATCCCTTGAGCCCAGGAGTTCAAAGTTGCAGTGAGCCATGATTATACCACTGCACTCCAGCCTGGACAACATGACAGAGTGAGACCCTGACTCTTAAAAAAAAAAAAATACACACACACACAAATTTTCTTTGAGGTTAGAGGCTGAGCCCCAAGCTTTTAAATAGGAGTAAGGAAATATCAACTCACACTGTTGTTACTTACTCTAGCAAATCAGGATAAAAAACTTCAAGAAATCAATTAGGGTTGTTTAGTTTTTAAATGGTGGAATCATTTCTAGGAGTATTTGGTTTCTTCTCTTTCTTCCTCCATATTTTACTGAGGCTTGATCATATTCTTTCTAATTGATGTTCAGTTTCATACTTTCTTCATTATTACCACCTTTATCACTCTAATCAAACTCTGACAGTCTCACTACAGACTCTTCTGAGCTGCTCTAACCAAATCCAGTTTTTTTCCATCCAGCTTGCACCCTAACCTCAGAATAATCTTCACAAAACATAGATATCATGATGATGTTTGTATCTTTAAAATGTTGAATGGTTCCATATTTCATTCTACAGCAAATCAAATCCAGATTTCTCTACCTTTATTTCATTGTTCAAGGTAACCTGCCACTTTCACTCTTCTCTGTCTTCCAATGACTAACATTATTTCCTGTTACTCTGCAATACATTGGCGCTCAAGTCAGTGTGATGAAAGCCAACTTCTATCCCATTTCTGTGATAAGCCTGTTCTTGGAATAAAGTATTCCCAGAGAAGTCTCATTTGGCATGCACCTCCCATTTTCCTTCTAGCTTGTAAATCCTGGCCATTCAGCAACTGTTAGCTCAGTCCTCACCTTCTCCTTCCAGTTCTTTTCAACACATATACACTGAGCATCTTCTGCAAATGGAAAGTCATCTTACAGCATGTGGCAAGGAGTGCACGGCTGTGAACCAGGGCCCTTCCAGTCCAGCTGGGTCTGTCTGGACTACTCCAGACTTCTAAGTCCTTCTCTTCTGAACTTCTACAGTACTGAAATTCTAGACCAGTGGGCTCCAAAGTGGAGTGCTCAAAATAATCTTTTGGGGGTGTAAGAATATATTGGAGCTTATATTAACATCTTTTTCCATATCTTTTCAAATTTCTATTTTAGAATATTTCTATAAAGTATGTGATATATTAATACAGAAGCACACGTTTAACCTTTATAAATAAATAACATATATGGTCCATGTGCAAGCACTACAACTATGGAGTGAGTGATAAAAAATACATAGAGCCTCAAGTTCAGAACAATTTCACTGGGGTTTTAGAAGGTCAGCTAACTGGTCCACCCAAGTCCATTTATTCTCTTCTTCAAAAATTGTTTACTAGTTTCCTACAGTGTGCCAGGTAATGTTGAGAGAGAGGGCAGTCAGGCAAGAGGAGAGTAAAATGTCAGCTTTCTTTCTGATAAAAGCTCACTGGAAAATGTGGCTTTAGATCAGGGCCAGGATGGTTTGCTAATACTTCGCCCCTGCAGTAAGGAGACCCAGTTACAGGCAGAGTGGGACATTACATCCCCTTCTCTACCTCTGTCCTCCCCAACCAGGGGCAGGGCCTGCACCCAAAGCTTATTGCATGGCCAAGAGCAGGTGGAAAGTTACCCTCTTTGCAGGCAGGCAGAAGGATCGTATCAGAGTGGGGAGAGGAAGGGGGTTACCCTGTTTATTCTTTCAAATGAACCTAGGAGATAAGCCTCTCCTCCTTGGGGGAGGGGAAGCAGGTGGCAGGTGGTCAGCAGTGTCCTCACAATATGGGATTTCCTCTAAATAAATAAGCTACTGTTATTTTGGCTTTCATCACCTCGTAATAAGCTCTTTGTGTTGTTTCAAATGTATCTACCTGAAAAGGAGCACTCTTTCTTTTTTTACCAAAAAGACTAGCATGGCACATGACCCATTGAGGGGATGAGTAGAATTGTGTGCTTGAAGATGGATCTGTACTGAGGCCTGAGGCTTGATGCCATTGTACGACCCCCCGCCCCCACCAGAGTTCATCATCTGATTTCCCAATGGTAGGATAGAACAGAACAGAACAGAGCAGAACAGGGCTGTGTGTGTGTGTGTGTGTGTGTGTGTGTGTGTGTGTGTGTGTGTGTGTGACTGTGTGTTTGTGTGTGTGTGTCTGTGAATTGCTTCTGGATCCATTGTGAAACTCCTTTTCTAGCTCCACCCCACTATTCCCCACCCTCCCCCAACACACACACACATCCCTACACAGATACACACACCTACATACACATACACACTGTTCCTACCATTAAATTTTGCAATCTGTGGCACATTATAGAATGGACATAGGTGAAAGCATGTGGTCATGAGAAATAAAGCAAAGAGAAACAAAGTTTATTGCTTCTCATGTAAGCACAAACCAACTTAATGTCATGAGAGAAAGAGAGAGAAGAAAAAGGAGAAAGAAGGGAAATTGACTGCGGGGAGAAGGAAAGATTGGAAGCCCTGGTCCCTGGATGAGGGACCTTGTTGAGATAATCTCCATCCTCACTCCCTCCTTCTTGCCCTCGTAGGGCAGAATTCTAACATGACATTCTAGAAAATTAAAATCTATCCAATTAAAAAAATATCTGCAGGGAAAGAGATTTCAAAACCTCCCTCAGTAACTAAAATGATTAACTACAGGCTAAGAGAATACATTTCTCCAAATCGTTAAGGCTTTCTTGCTGCAGTTTAAAATGGTTTTCTTTCCATTGTAGAAGGCTCAGTTCATTGCCATCCTTTGTCTGAAACAGGGATATTAAGTTGACCGCTAGATTTACAACTGAATAAGCCAATCCTTTGCCATCATGCACCTGTTTGTATGCATGCACTTTTCTACATCCTCTTCGGTTTTTCACATACCACTTTAGTTGTGGGAACAAAAAAAAAAGGATTATTTACTGGTTTCTGTGTGCTTCTATGTATTTATCCCCAGTATTCAGCTTAAAAGAAAAACTATAATGTTAATTCAAAATCAGTTTTTTACCTGTCCATTATGATTTGTTCAGGGTATTAGGACATTTATACATAAGTCTTTTAGGATATTGAAACCTTCTTAACCCAAAGGTGTGAATGCAGGGCCAGATGTGGTGGCTCACGCCTGTAATCCCAGCACTTCGGGAGGCCAAGGCAGGAAGATCTTTGAGCCCAGGAGTTCAAGACCAGCCTGGGCAACACAACCAGACCCTGTTTCTACAAAAAATAAAAAAATAAAAAAATAGCTAGGCATGGTGGCACATGCCTGTAATCCCAGCTACTCGGGAGATGGAGGCAAGAGGATTGCTTGATCCTGGGAAGTTGAGGCTGCAAGTGAGCTGTGATGGAGCCACTGCACTCTAGCCTGGACAACAGAGACAGACCTTGTCTTGAAAAAAAAGAGTTGTGAATGCTAGAGTGCAGGAAATTTCTGGATTAAATATTAGTTTTGTTACCAATTTGGCTGCTGAGATAAAGACAAACAACACTGGCTTAGAAACACAAAAGTCTGTTTCTCCCTCATGTCACAGTCTAGGCATACAGGCTGATGAGGGAGCTGCACAGTCTTCTGGCAGGTTGTCCTGTCATCCTTACATTGTGGCTTCCATTTCAAGTTCTTGTCACACTTCAGCTGGCAAGAAGGGGACAAAAGGAAGTGGGAAGCACACCCTTTCCTTTTAAAGGTACAACTCAGAAGTTTTGCATATTACTTCCATTCACATTCCATTGGCCAGGACTTAGCTATGTGAAGATACTTAATTGCAAGGGAGGGTGGAAATTATGACCTTTAGATGGGCGATTGTGCACCCAGGTAGAAGGGAGTAATGGATTTTGGGGACAACAGTTTGCTTTGCCTGTGGCTTTGTAGTGCCAGCCTCGCAGCATGTTTTGACCCCGAGTTCAGCTAGGGGACTAGTAAGCAAAGTAAAAAATATCTAAGGATATAAAGAAGGAGAAAATCTCGCTCTGCAATAGAAGGTTGGTGTTGCAACTTTGTGGCTCTCAGGCCTCCATTTCAATGATGAGATACACCTATCCTCCTGCTGGAAAATAATTTGAAGCTTAACCCCCAGGAATATATTTTGCTACTATACAATTGAATTAAAATAAATTTTCTAGGTACAATTTTCAGGCCAGATAGCTTCAGTATAAAACCAAGATCGCATGCATGATCACTGTGATTTTAGGCCACAGAAGCCGTACTGCCATTGCCCCTCGATCCAGATCCTTCTATTAGTCTCAGTTATTGCTACACGTCTCTGAAAGGGGCAGTAATGTAGTTTGAGGCCTATAATGATAAAAATTAAACTTTTAAAATGCTAATGAATGAAAATTTAAAGTTTTTTTTTTTTAAATTATACTACTACTACCACCTCGTTATAAAATCTGCATTACTTTAGCAATATCCTCGCTAGGAAAATAATCATAAAGAGACAGTTTGCTTATTATAGTGCAGTGCTATACATATTCTATCGGGGACTTGTGTGTCTTATTTGTTTACTTGACTAGCCAAGCACTTTTTCATGTTAGTGTCCATATTCGTCTTCTTCAGTTGTAGCCCTGGTTTTCCTCTCAACCTGACAAGACCAACCTGGATTTTGACAGTCACACTGATTTTTATCTCTTTAAACAGCTAGAAGCAAAATCAGATTTTGTTTCTGGCTTTTGTTATTGAGAAAAGTAATAAAAACCATGGCAGAATTAGATCAAGGACATTCGTTATTTTAACTAGGAACAAGAAATAAATACATAGCTCTTCCCAAGAATTGGATTAATGTAAGTGTACAGAGGATATTAAAAATGACATTGAAAATATGTTTCATAGCTGGTCATTTCTTTGATATACAAAAGTTAGCATTTCTACTGTCTGTTGTAGAGATGACATAATAATGAAAAGTCTCATTTCATTGGCTGAGTGCTTTAGTGTGTACCTTTTCTGCATCAATTTCTGTGGTCGAAGCTTAAAGCCTTGAATCAGTCTCCACCTGCATGGCTGGCACATACCAGAGGAAGGAAAACTGGGAGGTTGTGGTGGAAGATCAACAACAGGCACTCACTTCAGTGTTAGTATTCCTGTTTGAATAGGTCATGAATTCTCAACAGGGGAAACATTGCCCCCAAGGGTATGAAAATTGATTCTTGGAGAGTAAAAAAAAACAGATATTATGGCTGAGCTCAGAGTCAGAGGGAGATGTTACTGTGGAATAATGGTCAGAGAGATGGGACGCTGCAGGCTTTGAAGATGGGGGAAGGAGACGTAAGCTAAAGAAGGTGGGTGGCCTCTAGAATCTAGAAAGGGCAAGGAAACAGATCCTCCTCTAGAGCTTCCAAAAAGGATCCTTGTCAGACTTCTGACTTACAAAACTGTAAGGTAATGAATTTTTGTTATTTTAAGCCACTAAATGTGTGCTTATGTGTTACAGCAGCACTAGGAAACACAGTGTTTCCTCTCCTGTTCTGTAAGAAGAATAGAATGAGCTATGTCAGCGATTTGTTGTAATTGCTAAATAAAATGATTTGTGAGAAGTACTTAGCATAGGGAACACAGTGATGTATCTCAGCCTTGCCAGTGTTCAGACGGGCAAGATTTCCCACTGAGTGCCCTGTTTCTGTGTTTAGGTTGCCAATGGACTTCTTTCTTAATGTCAGTGGCAACTGTCAAGTCTTACAGTGGCCCAGTCACTTTAAGGGGACTTTGAAGTCTCTCCTAGGGTTCATCATTTATTGATTTTATATATCAACTCTCAGAAGATGTTTTTATTTCACTTGTTGCCAAGTTTTGGGAAATTTATTCTAGTGCCATCCAGGTACCACCCACTCATAGGTCCTTCCCCAAAGCAATTCTCCCTGTATTTTCTTTCTCCTTTCTGCCTGGACTGCAGGAATGTCTGAAGGCTTGTTGGGGTCTGTAGAGAGGTAGGGGAGGGAAGTTCCTAGCAGGGAGCAGAGAAGGACCAGTTGCCAGTCATCCCAGTGAGTGCAAGGCAGTCCCAGGTGGGGTGGGCATTCTAGAGTGAGGCATTCCAGTTCAGGGATGACTGGGCTGGAAGAATAAACTCCGTGTATTGTTTTCTTATTTTTGCTTTGTTTTGTTTTATTGATTAAGAAAGTCTCTCTAAAAAGGAGAATCTTCACAATCTGACATTCTTTGATGTCCTTCAGGTCAGTTAAGTCTGTTGGGTAGATCCTGGTGTAAGTGAATAAAGTGAAGGCCACAGGTTTTCCTCTGGCCAGTCAGATTCCCAGGGAACAGCTTTTGCATTATCACAGGACAAGAAACCAACAGAATTGTATTCCTACTACCCAAGTGCTAATATTATGTGGGTTTACTTATGTTATCTTTTAGTGCTCACAAAATCACTGCGAAATACATATTATTACTTCCATTTCCTGCTGAGGAAGGGGAGCATCATCACAACATCACTATGAAATAGATAAATAGATGGCATTACGCCTGTTTACAGCCAAAGACCATGGGGCTCAAGGAGGATGACAGCTGTACCAGCTTGGCTGGGACAGCAATATGACCACTGTGGGGCTGCTGCTGGCTGGTTGCCTACACAGGACTTCTCAGTTGAGGCCATGTTTCAAAGCCTGGTTTTCAGTCTTCTAAGTCTATACGTGGGACTCTGTGAACTCAGAGATGATCAGACTCTACCGTGATATACTCAGGCTAACAAAGTTTTATATGGATAATGGATTAGCCAGAAACATTATGGCCTTATTCTTAGGGTATTTATTTTTTTCTAAGGATCATGTTCTTCCTTTTTCTTGCTTCTTCACTGTGTCCCCATTCACCCAGCTACTTCAGGGCCCAGCTTAAACCTGACATCCACCTGGAAGCTTTCCTTGACCCTCCTAATTTTTGTTGTTTGCCCTCATCTCACCCCCAACTCAAAGTGGTCTAATAAAACTTTGTGCTTCCCCTAGAATGGCTTGTATTGTATTGTTTTCTGCTCACTTGTCTGGTCACCCTCACTAAAATCAAAGTTCCTTGAGGCCAGGGATTGTATTTCATGTACTGTTCTTTTAGCTAGGACTCAGCACAAGCCTATATACATAGGAGATGCTCAATAAAATTTTCTTGAATGAGTAAGAATGGTAGACCTGTGTTTAAGTCCTGACCCTGCCACTTTCTACTAGTGTGACTTTCATCATGTTCCTTCTGTCCATACAGCCTCAGTTTCCTCATTTATAAAAAGAGAAATTTTGTTGAGATGCTAAGGAGTTCTTTGCAAACATGAACATATTGGGATTCTAATGCAACTCATTAGCTGTCCCAGAACCATAAATCAACAATCATATCTTGCAAAGTACAAGTTATGCGGATTGCCTAGACTACTTGAACATGGATTAATTATTTCACACCATCCACTTACATACATTAACAGTCGACAGATTCATACCTGTTTTGTGCTGATATTTCTGTCCTTGATCCCAAGGGTTTACTTATCATAGAATATCCTCTTCATTTGGACTGACTGGCACACTCAAAAGGAGGCTTTTGAGCCTGAGAAAATAACAAATTCTGCTTATGTCTGCTTTCTTATTCTTGTATCCATCTGTTTTTTACCTAGAGAGAGTTAATGAAATCTTTTGTTATACTAAGAATTTCAAGTGAATATAATTAAATAAACTATCGTATAAAAACAGCAGTATCAAATAAGAAAAAAGTCTGCAAATATTAATGATTATTCATGGACTTGAGTTGGTAATAGGCATAATACCATGACTGTGTGAAATATTTGATATGAAAATAAAAGGAAAATGCAAACTAACATCCCAGCAGTAAAAATGTGCAGTATTAATTGTAAATAATTGCAATAGCTCACATGTGATGTCTGCTCAGCTAACTCCTAACTAATGGAGGAATCCATGTCACACTGCAAGATTGTATTGGAGGCTTACAGATTTTCAAGATGTTGCCTTCTACATTCCTAAAGCTTATTACCATATAAATCAAAATCTTACCATATCTCAGGTACTTCTTGCTAGTAAATTAAACACATTTAGATGCTTTATTAATATATAGTATGTAATAAACCAAAGTAGTAATTTACTAAGAGTTTCTATAGGTGCAATTAATTTTTCCAAAATTTGCTCAACATTTGCTGGTGACTGTCACTAATCGAAGACTCAAAAATAGACTAAACACTTTTCAGAAATTACTTCTTAACCTTACTGCAAAGTCTTAATATTATTGAAAAGATATACCTGAGAGGATAAAACATCAGTATTCTAAGTAAACTCACTACAAATAAATTTTAGTCTGTATTTTATTAAACATTTTCTTGCCCTGTACAGAATTTCTTTTATCTTTGGGCAAAAACTGTGTTTAGCTTAGCTTATAGGCTAATTAACATTAATTTGGGTTTTTTTCCCCCACTCTCTCTTTCTTCATTACTTTCATGCCTTCTTGCTTATTTTGCAATCATGATGATCTCTGACCTGCTTACTCAGCAAAGCCCACTTCCAGGTCAGGGCCATGACCTCGTGTGGACAGAACACAGTCTTTTAGCAACACACCAGGAAACAGCAAAGACAAATGGATTTGTTGTTTCTGTGAACACAAGTTATTCTGTACTCAAATCATAGTCAGTGAAAATGATCTGATGACTCAAAATCTTGGTACAGAAGCCTAGATGAAAATCTATACTTTTCAAGAAAATAAGAGTATTTCTTTATTTCATATGGAAAATAAATTATGTGGTTTGTTTGAGTGCAGTGTTTGCATTTGATTATAGATTACCTAAATTACTTTCTTAAAAGTAGATTGAAAAAGTTAAGAAAGGAATGCCCATATTTACATATCCCAGTATTGAAAGTGAATTCCAATTTTTATGCTACATATGGAGTAAATGAATGTGTGAATGAAAGTTCAAATCCTAAAAGTTATTGATCATGTTGATGATCAACTGAATCACATTGTAAATTTAGCTGCATTCTTTAAAAATGTTATTTATTTTCAGATTCAGATAAATCGTTCCTAATTGGTAAGTGGTAAGAGTTGTAGTTTATAAACAATGTAGTATTTTGTCTCATGGTTCTGATTTTTAAATTACTATACTTAATTTGGTATTCAAAACAGCGTTATAAGAAAGTAAGAAAGTTTTCATTATAAAAAGGTTGAGAAACCTGGTTTTAACTAATCTGCCCTAAGAAAAGAAGTTGATGAATGGCAGGATTTGTAACAGAGCAGAAACAGAAGGGAAATGAGCTTTTTCACTGTAATAGTTCAGTGGGTTCTTTCCGTGGAGCAGGAATCCCGAACTTCTCAGGGAGGCAGAGGTGTGAGAATCCAAAAACCCAAAAGAAGATGCATACTTGGTGAAGTTAAAAGGAAGAAGAAAAAAATTCAGTGTCCAGGAGAGTTCCTCACATGTGGTGGATAATACATAGTTTAGTTGACTCAGTGAACTTAGACCATTCAGTCATATTGGGCATTGGTATAATTTAGTTCTGCTATAATGTACAAAAATGACACAGAGGTAGTAAGAGTGATGAGAGACTTAAGCTCT
Organism: Pan paniscus; assembly: GCF_029289425.2. Classification (NCBI taxonomy): domain Eukaryota; kingdom Metazoa; phylum Chordata; class Mammalia; order Primates; family Hominidae; genus Pan; species Pan paniscus. The sequence goes on from NC_073262.2 coordinate 102,990,595, forward strand.
TTCAGCATCTGCTTGAAGTCTTATTCACGTTTAAATGAAAATGGGGTCTCAGATACTAATTTGCCTCACTGCCATTTTCTCTCTAGGGAAGTAAAGGAAATGAAGGAAACTGCTATTTTGGACCTAATTTTAACCAAGAAAAGATTGATTGGTAAAATAGAAGTAGAAGGAACCTTTATCAATTTATTTGATAAATACATGTTGAGTGTCTGCTGTGGGCCAGCACTTGGAGGATTGTGACCACAATGTTTAAGCTTTTGAGCTAACTAAGGAGCAGATGGTGGATATAGCAGACATGTATTACAGACTTCAGGGGTAAATCCCAAATATTTCAGAGAAGAAGATATAGTTCTATAGCCTGAGACTCTGAAAGAGAAGATGAGTGAAGAGATGAGAAGCCCACCTCTACATTCAAATTAGGGCTCTTTCTAGGTACTCCTAAAGCTCCTCAAACAGTCTTGGCACATAGCTGATACCCAGTAAGTTTTACATATACATATATAAAATATGTGTGTATATGTATAAAATGAAAGAATCAACAATGAAATCTTGATAATATAATCATGATTATGTTTCCAAATTACCAAAGATAATGTACACATTCTGTCTTACACATACACATGTACTCCAAGTCTAACAGTCCATAACTGTTTGAATGATTAGAATTAGAGATTTGATAGTTCTAAAAAAAAAAAGAAGAGAGATAGTTATGGCTGCAAAGGGCATGTTCAAATTAACTCATAATATAAAAGAACATTCATTTATTTTATTTATTTATTTATTTTTTGAGACGGAGACTCGCTTTGTCACCCAGGCTGGAGTGCAGTGGTGCAATCTCAGCTCACTGCAGCCTCTGCCTCCCAGATTCAGGCAATTCTCCTGCCTCAGCCTCCTGGATAGCTAGGATTACAGGTTTGCACCACCATGCCCAACAAATTTTTGTATTTTTAGTAGAAACAGGGTTTCATCATGTTGGCCAAGCTGGTCTTGAACTCGTGACCTTAAGTGATCCGCCCACCTTGGCCTCCCAAAGTGCTGGGATTACGGGCATGAGCCACCGTGAGGCAGGGGCCATAAAAGACCATTTAAAAAGAATGCAAGGAGAGGCCAATAACCAAGAACAAATATCAAAGAGAGAGACAGAATCCCATCAGAAAAGTGTTAGGAAGCCTGGAATCCAGGGTGAGCTGGATAGTAAGTACAATAATACTTAATAAGTATTAAGTACTGGATAATAAGTATAAATTAAGTATAATATATTAAAAAAAATCCTAAAAACAACCAAAGATATAAAAAGCTGGCAAGAAACAATCCTACAGAAAATAATGGTGACAGAATAATCCAGATATGGAAGACTGGAATCCTAGTGATGTCGAGTTTTGTGCATTTTTTAATAATGATGTAGTTATTTCTGTCAAGACTGCAGTATTATTTTTATCTTTTTTATTATACAAATTTGTTTTAGTTTTGTAAAGAAAAAAATAAGAAAGAGACAAGATCTCTGATGAGAGAAAAACAAAGTACTATTCCTCCCTTCTTATTCTTGCCTTTTAATCAAGGATACTGATTTCTCACCTGTAAGGGTAAAACAAAATGTGAGTAAGAAGGAACTGAGGTCCCCAGCAGTGTAATGCTAGGCCCTTAGTGCCTCCTCATGGATTGGGGCCACCTGGCCCGGATTGCATCATATGCCTTGCTCACCTGTGACTGTTGCTGCAGTCAATCATCTGTGAGAATGGCAAAGAATGGAGAAAGCCCCCAGAAGCTTGGCGATTGACAAAAAGAGAAAACATAAAAGCTCAGCAAAATTCCGGAATTTATTCTGAAAACAGAAAACACTCAGAAAAGCAAGTGATAATCATTAGGCTCCAAGAAGTCAAGCAGGACTAAGTGATTTTCCTGTTCAGTAGAATAAATGGAATGCAAAGTGAAGAGAATGTAATAGATATGGTGTATATGAATTTCATCAACGCAGTTTTCACAATATCTCGGGGTTTCATTATGGATTTAATGGAGAAATAAGAACTGAATAACAGAATAGTTTCAATGGATTCACAACTAGGTTTGCATAACAAACCCAGAGAGTGCCAAAGAATGGGTCAGTGTAATTGCGGAGGGTAACCAGTATAGACTCTGTTCTATTCCAGATCTCTCTTTATCAGTGACATGAATGGTGATGATTTTGATGAAACAATAGAAATAACTGACATTTATTGAACTCTTATGTGTCAAAAACTGTTCTATTATTCTATATATATTAGTTTATTTAATCTTCACAATTCTGTGTAGTTGATATTGATAACCTTTTATCTCCACTTTATGAATGAGTAAACTGCAACACAGAGAGTTTAATTTCCTCAAGGTCACACAGTTCCTAAGTGGCAGAGCTGAGATTCAAGCCCAGACTGTGTACTTAATGGCATAAGTGACATAAATGATATCCTTCAATTTGTGAATGACCAAAGTGAAATGGACAGCTAAAGTGGAAAGTTACAGATTTGCTACCCAACAGAACCTTAATAGGCTTGAGAAATCAGCCAGATTAGTACGACAAAATTAATTTGAGCCAAATGTAAACACATGCACTTAAGGTTCAAAAAGAAAAATCAACTGCCAAAGTAAAGATTGGGGAAATGGGACTCAGGTCATATGAGGAAATCTTGGGGGTTTTAACTGACTGTAGGCTCATTATGATCAGTGTATACCGTGATGTGATTATCAAGAAAATGCAATCTTAGGCTGCATTTAAAAATGAATAAAACCACTGAGTATATATATGTATATGTGTATCTCAGGGTGGGAAGAATAAAGTTCTCAAGTTCTGACAAGACAAAATGTCTTACCCACAAATTAATTTAGGAATGTATTATATAAAGTTCTTTCCAACTCTGACATCCTTTGATTCTATGAACAAGTCTGTACTAGGATAGAGTAAAGCATACGTAAGATGAATCTGAGAATTTTGGAAGAGTGACCAGGTTTAAGGAGTGTCTGAAGGCACAGCTAGCACATTCATGGAAGGCAGTTGACTCCGTCTTAGCTAAGGGTTTAGTCACAAGTAGACTTGTACAGAAAAAGCTCTTATAGGAGGCATGGATCCCCATTGTAGAATAGTTTGAGCAAGGTCTGGATGGCTATTTAATGAGGATGTCGAATGCGGGATTAACTTACAGCTCAGGAGTATGTATCTCAGGGTGAGAAGACTCCAGACTATGTCAAATGAGGAATAAGTGCACTCTCAAGAATAAAGTTCTCAAGATCTGCCAAGACAAAATGTCTTATCTACAAATTAATTTGGGAATGGATAAATTCCCTTATACATAGAGTCCCAGGACTCCAGAAGAGTAAACAGTTACTGGATGTTGAGTTCAGTATTGAAGCTTCACCGACTTGCAGATTGTGGGTACATTAGGACCAGGAGATGCTTCTCATGAAGGTTGGGTTGAGTTACAAACCAACCCAAACATGCAAAATCTGTTAGAAGATATTTGTTTGTGTCATCCAACAGCTTCTTTAGATTTTGCTTTGAATGGTAAGTCATACCGTGTTTTCTAACAAAGCTATAGATTTGAGGCATTTCTGGCCCTGCCTGCAGGAAGAAAGGCTCTTTCCATCACCATCTCAGACTCCCAGGCATAAAAACCCAAAGGAAATAATTGACTTCTGAGAGTGTGCCTTGTAGGTATCAGCTGGACTTGACTTGGCTTCAATTTTTGCTTCAAGCTTTCAGACAACACATGACTAAGACAGAATGAGACCACTCTAGTTGCCTCATGGGAAGCTCGGGAAAATACTGCAAAAACAACATTGTTTCTCCCTTTGGAATTCTGGAGTTATAAGGCAGAGGTCCCCCATCTTCCTGAACTGTAAGTGAATTCCCTCTCCATCATCCTCATTCAATGGCCAGCCAGCTTCTGCTTGAACAGATTCTGTGACAGGAGTCTCACTACCTCCCAGGACAGCTTCACCTGCCCTTTAATGACACCAAATGTAACAGGAATAAAGGGAAAGGAACATAAGGAGATAGTAAGTTAAGGAATGGATAAGAAAGAATGTGGCCCAGGAAAGGGTATTCCATGGTGGTTTGTCCTCACTGGGAAGTGGGGAGCAAAATTTAAAGCACTGAGAAAATGTTGTTCCTCCCATTGATAATTTTCCTTCCCCCTTTGGCATTTTTGCCAAGCCAGCTTTACATCTACAATTCTAATTTTTGTGAATACTAAGACGTTGCAACTGGAATGAACCCTCTAAATAATTTTTAAGCTACATATTCCCTTAATTTGTATTGAACCAAAACAATGGCATCAGACTAGTGGAATGAGGAACAGCTTCGGAGTTAGTTTCAGAAGTTTCAGTCCCAGCCTTGCTATTGACTAGCTCTGGGACCTGGGCCTTAACATATAAGCCTTAGTTCCCTCATCTCTAAAGTGGAGATAATAATACCTACATGCAGATACATTGTGAGGTCTCAGTGAAATGGAATCATCCAGTGTGGTGCCTAAAGAGGGTTTTGTTTGGTTTGTTCACTGTTGTATCCCCAGCACCTAGGATGGTACCTGGCACAGAGCAGGTGCCCACTAAGTGCTAAAATGAATACTGAATGAATGAATGACTGTGGTCAGTAAATGACAGCTATTGCTAAAGGCATGGCAGAGCTGTCAGACACAAGAAGTGTTTGTAAAGCAAGAGGCTGATTATTCAGAGGCTTGAAGGATAATGCTTTGTCATAAGCTAAATTAATTTTTCCCCACCATACAGCATGGCTTTAGGATTCTTCAAAAACTGACTATGTTGGTCTGATGGTAGTGGGTTACCAGAACTTATTAACATTAGTGTCACTAAAGTTGGCATATAATCCCCCTGTGCTAAATTTGACTGCCTTAACAACAACAACAAAAAGAACAAAACTGACTAATACTGTGACCATTAGAGTCTTTCCTCCATCCTTACCCTATGTTCTGTATGAAACATCTAGAGGGGTCTCATTCTGTCTAGTCAAGTATCATTCGAAAGCTTGGAACAAAAAATGAAACCAAGACTTAAAGACTGGCTGGTAGCCATTCAGAAATAGATACAAATGTAGATTAAGTTTTGAAGACATTTTCCCTTTCTAATACCTCCTCGCATTTTTAAGAGAAGCATTTGGTAAAACAAACAGGAGTGTCTTTTCAGTGTCTGGTTATCTCTTTTTCCAGACTGAGTTTGGTAAATTATGTGATATTTGGTGTTAGTCATCTCACAGGATGTAAAATCAGGTAAAAATAAAACCAAAAGGAATCTTAAATATAATTTATGAGTTACTTTCCTAGAGGTAAGTGTAACTTGCCTATATAATTTTATTTTTTTGGAGTCCTTTAATATTTGTTAGATTAAAGCATATATTTTTACAAAACTAAAAGTACTGAAAGTCAGCTTGCACCAATTTAAAGTTATTTTAAAAGATCCTGTTTTCAATTCAGTATTTCAAGAATAACAGAGAAAATGCATAAGGTCTAGATTCAGAACCATGTAACCAAAAATGACAGTGGGGTGGGAGGGAGAATTGGGCTGGGATAGGATGAGAAGGAACTTTCCCATTTACTAAAAGAAAAATGAAACAAGGATATTACCTCTAGCTGCATTACGAACAGAACAAATGTAAACCACACCATATAGACACCTTCTCAAATACTGCCTTCTGATGTCATCTCATTGCTTACTGCCTGCTAATCTTATCTCCCTGCAGGAGCCAATCTTAAATTTATACTGCATCATAATTAACTAAACACATTGCATCTAGCAGAGACAAATCGTGGCCTCCCAGTAAATATTTATTAATTGACTTTTGTGTGCTAAGCAGGTAGGTTTTATTTCTGGCTTTACACATTAGTCAGTGTTTCTGCAAGCGAAGTTTCACTTTCGCTCTTCCTCATACCTGCAGTGCCATTCGATCATTGCCAGTATTGCCTCAAAGTAGTGCAAAAGAGCACTCCCTCTCTGAAGCCCTCTTTGATTAAGCTCACCTAAACTAAAGCCATCTCATCCCTCCAGAAGCCACTTTATGTACATGGTTGTAGTCATTTCAGAATTATTTGTTTACCATTTTGTTACATTCTTATTTCTCTTGGTTTTGATCCCCCTGTGCATGGCAATATACACCCCCACCAAGAATAGGCATTGGGTCTCAGTTGTCACAGGGACACACACACACACACAGGCACCCTCTACATGTAGTGTCTGGCCCAGGAGGAGCACATTCAAAGGACATGTTCCACAGTTAGATAATGAAATTGTTAGTATTAGTAAAATAAAACAGACATTCCTAATTATTTGTCTCTATGAATCGGCCAAGAATGGGTATAAATGGAATCAAAGCTGTGAGAGATGGACCTATTTCACCAAACAAGTAATCAAAACCTAATACATTTACACCTCAAAATTGGTGTTAGGTAGATTGAATAACTATGAAAGTCTTCCAAAGGGAAATAATATATGGTATTATATTTAGCTGAGAGGCCTGTGCATTATTTGAGCCACTGTACTAAAAAAGTTTTGTTTCATTCAATCTTTAGAAAAATGATTTGGAAGAGATTAAACTATGTATTGCTAATGCTTGTACACCATTGGAAGCATCTGGTACTTTTTGAACTTCCCCCAGTGTGAGTTGAGCCATAGGGCAGGCTAGAGCTCCGTGCAAAGTAGAGAGGATGTGTGTCTGCACTCCATCCTTTTATGCTACAAACTAAGAGTGTGGCCAAGGCAGGCCATGAGGTAGTTTATGAAGCGTCCGTAAAGTGCATGTAGGTGCCAACAGCAGTGAAAATCCCTCTCCGTGCTGGAGTTACATGGGTATGTAGGAGTGAGGCTAATGCTTAAATGTGTTTAGCATTGGGTGAAAATGAATTTTTTTTTCATACTCCATAGAAAAGGTTAACTTCAGTCTTTCTTTTTTGGACAAAAGTGTAGGCTTTGATGGAGAGGAACTAGAGAGCTATAGTCTAGTGACTTTATCCTGGGTATAAGGCTCTACAGTAAGAAGAAATAAAATCAGTAAAAGATGGTAGGCAAGTTACCAGGCTAAAGAGGGGATACATGGGGCCCAATAAGGATGATATAGAAGGTTTGGGTGCTTATGATTACACCTTGACTCTGATAATGACTAAAAGATATTGCAAGGTTGGAGGTATGCTGGGAGGAAGAGCAGAGTGGATTGGAAGGTGTGTGAAATGATGTGGCTAGAACAATATTGGACAGTGCTGGGTTTGCTGTTTTTTGAGATAGGGTCTTACTCTGTCATCCAGGCTGGAGTGCCAGTGGCATGATCACAGCTCACTGCAGCCTCCACCTCCTGGGCTCAAGTGATCCTCCCACTTCAGCTTCCCTAGTAGCTGGGACTACAGGCACATGCAACCACACCTGGCTAATTTTAGTACTTTTAGTAGAGACAGGGTTTCGCCCTGTTGCCCAGGCTGCTCTCGAACTCCTGGACTCAAGGGATCCACCCACCTCAGCCTCCCAAAGTGCTGGGATTACAGGCATGAGTGACTGTGCCCAGCCTGACAATGCTGGTTTTAAAGGGTGGCATTTAAAGTGATAACTTAGTATGAGGGGTTAAAAACTGGAGAAAAAATTATTAAAAATTCATTGCAAGCAAGACAGGAAGAATAAAATGAGAGGACATTTATTCCTTTCTTTCCATGTGTCTTCATTGAACACTTAGCTTGTCAAAGGCATTGTATTTGGAACTTTGGAAGAGAGAAAGGCAAAGTGGAATTTATCAGAAGCAGTCTTTTTAAAAGGAAGGAATTCTTTTTGTAACGTATTAAATCTGTTAAAGTCATGTATATTTGAAGCACTTTAAAACTATTTATTAATTTCCCATTACAGCATATTTCAGGTGACAAATTTCTATTTTGTATTACAGCTGGAAATGGAAAGTTCACTAAGATAGTAAATATGACCCCCTAGAATCCTGAGCATATAATAAATGATCAAAATGAGTTTTTATTATCTGTGACTGCATTAGAATAAACTAAAGGGAATTAAAATCATATGAATTCTTTCTTTTATTCATGTTGATACAATTACCTGAAATCATGTATGGAAAGAGGTTTAGTAATTTTTAGATTGTTCCCTTATTAGCTCCAAGGCTTTATTTGAACTTTGCTCTTTCTATGTTATGACTGTTTGTTGTCCTTTGAAGACAAGTACCTTAAGCTGTGAATTTGGTCACGAAAGCACTGAGCACATCTGATAGCTACAAAGCAGGAAACCGTGACCTGACATGGGTTTCCGATCCATTCTATGCGGAAATGGTATTGTAGTAATGGATTTGCTTCTGCCAGTGCAGCTGTTTTAAAAGCATGGAAAGCAAATGACCCTGTGGACACAGACAGAGCCCTGAGAGTTCGTATTTCCTTAGCAGGGCTGCAGTCAGGCCCCTAGCTTCGGGCCACCACCCTCTCCTCTCTGGAGTCACCCCACCTCTCCCATCAGGTGACAGTATGAGTTGGAAAAGGGACGGGTGTAGCCACACCAGGACAACTTGTGGTCAGAAGGTCAGGTTTCAAGGGCCGGCTCCATTACTGGCTGGATGCATGTTGGTAACCTCATAATCCTTAGATTCTCACCTGTAAAATGAGGACAGTGGGAAAGCTACCACATGAGCTATGAGAGCATCTATTTATATTCTTTTATAGCACTTTTATAGCACTTGCTGTGTGCCAGGCACTGTTGTAATCACTTTACAAACATGAACTCATTTCATCCTTCTTACCACGCTATGCCGTAGTTACTATTATTATCCCTATTTTACTGATGAGGAAACACGGCCTAGATCAAGGTACTTGCCCAAATCCCAAAACTAGTAAGAGGCAGAGCTGGGATTCAATCTTGGTGAATCGTAATTGCTTGTTTTCGGTCATAAGAACATAAGGAAGAATCTGTATTGCAGAAAATAGGCAGTGTTTACTCTGCGAGATTACTTAAGGGCCCAAGATCCTGTGCTTGGTGACAGAGGCACAGGGCTGGTGGTAGCAGCTTTCTAGGCCAACTGCTTGTGTGTGGTCAGCTAGATGGGCTCTGATGGTGGGGCCTGATCTGAGAGGGAAGTGAGCCTTTCTAAGAACATGTAGAATGTATGTGTTAGATTTCTAAAACTCAAACCAGTGAACAGGTAACATATATAGGACTAATGTGTGTGTAGATGGAGCAGGTCTGACAGGTAAGAAAACCCTCTACACTCTGCCCCAAATGTACTCTATCACATGCTTCTCACCCTGGCTTTTTGCCGTTAAACTGAATAAACATCAGGCAAGAACTTCACTTCCTTGTGTGAGCACATGCCCCTTAATAAAATGTATACCCCTGGACATGGTTTGTACATTTTCCATTTAATGCAAAATTAGCTAACAGATGTTTTCAATTAGGTGTAGAACCAGGAACTGGTTTCAGGGTGCAGTGCAAGAATGTATACTAATTGATTGATATGCCTGTCCTGGTGTCGCCTGGAAGATAAGAAGCCCTTAGCAGACAATCATGCCCAGAAACTGACCTTTGGAATGATGACTACAGTCCCAGCCTATACCTTCTCAGCCTCAGGGGCAGTGAGTGTAAAGGTTGCAAGTTCAGTCTTAGAGCTATACCTTCCCTAAGATAAGAAGGATGAAGAGCTGGCATTCACTAACAGGACCCTGAAGGCATTCACTAACAGGACCCTGAAGGCAAAAACACTGGGCAGTTTCACAAAAAGGGAACAAGTAGTCTCTCTGAAGGTGAGTCTTTCTGTTGCTCAGGTGACCAAGGCCACCAGCCCACTGCTGATTACTCAGCCACGCCCAAGATCCTGCTACTACCCTGGTTTCTGGCTGCACATTCGTCACTATTGAGATGACTTACTGGTCACAGTAAAAGCAAGTTGATAAAGGTGGCCAGTGGGGGAACAGAGCTTATGTGCCTCCTGAGAAAGCCAGTCGCTGGAAACTGGACTGAAAGCCCTGATTTGGAGCACGAGGAAACCTTAAAAAGTGAGTTGAGGTTGCATTTGCTGGGAAGCCATAGGAAGAACAGTAATGGGGTGGGAAAGGGGGCTGGCTGCCTGGGGGTACTCTCCAACTGGAAGTCCAAGCCCTGCCTTCACTCCCCAGTATTTCTTTCCCACCAAGTGCCAGTGTGTTTAAGGCAGTACATCATATACTGTTTTTGTTCCGCCAGTGCCAGTGACATTTCAAGGAACTAGGAAGAAACTGACTTTCTCTGCCGCTTTGAGAAAATTATTAAATGTTTACTAGGAGTGTTCTGACTCAATGAACTAGGATACTGTGAGTTTGTTGGAACAGAGGTTTTTGAAACCAGAATGTGCTGTGAAGAGATGATGGGTTCCTTTTCCACATTTTTATTCCATGACAACCGAGCCAGCTTCCCAGAGTTAGCTATAAACACAGAGCTTTTGTTTGCCAGGTTTAGTTAGGGGTTCTTTTTGCTGGTTCAGAGTTATATTGCAGAACCACAATCCATGTTTTCTTTGGACGTGAATATGCAGTGTTGTCCTTATAAAGATCCCATTAAAAGTTTAAAAAGCATACAGCCCCATCCCCAGCCCCGCTAACGGCAAGCGTGCCTCTAATACCTTTGCGCCTGACTCTCTGGGATGGGACTTTTGAGCTGGACAGACCACAGCCCCAGTGTTGCTATGCCCAGAACCTTGAGCCAGCTGAATTCCAACTCTAATTCTTCCAGTTCTTAATCTCATTTCCTTCCCCACTTCCTTGCCTGGCGTTCTCCTTTGTTTTTGTGTACATATCTGTCTTCGTCATTGATCTTTAAGCTCCTTTGGGGCCAAGAGCTCTGGAGCCAGGAGATATAAGTTCGAATCTTAGCTCAACCAGGTACTGAATAACTTTGTGACTTAGTGAGTAGCTTACCTCTCTGTGCTCATGTTTATTTTTCTATAAAATGGTGATAACGAAAATAGAAGTACACACTGCTTAGGGCAATTCTGAGAATAAAAGGAGTTAATACATGGAACGTGCTTAGAGCATTGCTGGGTATACGGTAAGAGTTCAGTAAGTGTAGCTTTAACCACTGCCACCATTCCCCACAGACCCTGGTGCATTGTTGGTGTTTAATGAATGTTTGTCAAATTATAAGAAAAAACATTGCCCTTTCTGTAGGAATTGCCCATAGCTAAAGAGATGGGGGAAGGAAAGGAAGAAAGGGAGCACATATTTCTTTTTCAACATTGGGGAGTTTGTGGTAAAGTACTTGGGGCTCTGGAGTATAAAGAACTATGTTTGATCTTTTGTCCAAACCCCTCTGGGATTTGGGATTTGCCAGCGGGTGGTGGGGGGGATGGGGGAGCAAAGCAGTGTGATCTGCAGGGAGAGAACCAATTACAGTGTGCTTGGAGAGGGTGGCATTTATTCTGCTGAACCTCTTCTCTGCTTCACATAACGTTGGCCACTTCACCTTTCCTGAGATGTCTCTGAGGATGGGCATATTTTAAAGACTTGAGCTTACATCATCGCATCTTGAAAGAACCGAGTATAATTGAGTTGCTGATACAAGTGGGTACTTGCACCAGGTCCGGGTCACCCACATCTCTATGGAAACACATGTTTGCTTTAAAGCCCAGCAATCAGAAGCAGATCCTTATAGGAGCCAGCATTGGGTCACTTTTAGAAAAAGGCATTTATTTATATTCTCAAGCCAGCAGAGACCTATGAAATGAAATAATTTAAAATTAAATAGAAAAACCATGCCGTAGGTGAATGCTAATAAAGCCTGCCGTGCATCCTCCTCCCCCGTGCTTGCACTGCCTCGGATCCGCCGCATTTATTTTAGCTGTCCTTTGCTCTTTTGTGCCCATTTGCATTCTGCTGCTGTGAGGAGGTGGTTTGGCACTTTATGCAAAAATGGTTAATCTTCATTCATAAGCATTTGCCAGTACTAAAATGGAAAATTCAAAGCTGGGACTGCCATAAAGTGTGTTTTGTGTTCCGCTCTGCCGTGTACGTGCAGCATATACAACAGTGTGCGCCACGCAGATGACTCTGCCTGCCATACAAGCACTCAGCACTCGGGGCTGTTGAGTGAAGAGGTTCTCCCATGAAGGTCTCAAACTTGCATGAGCACATCTTGCCCTAGATCTGCTCAAGTGATATTCTAAGTGATTGGAAGCTTTTATCTGCCTCTGAAAGCAGGCCTTTTCAAATAAGTATTGACTGTTAATGACCTGTTTAAATAAAACATTCAATTTTCTTTCTTCCCCCCACAAAGAACTTAGTAGGCAGTGACATTTCTAAACCAAAGGCTAACCCTGCTTTTCAAAAGAGGCCAAGCCAGAGCTTTTAAATGTGAAATTTTTTTCTGACATTTGCCCTTAAAATGCTTTTCAGTGAAGTTGTTCTAACAGTGGGTTGAGTACATTGAAATGTCTTTGAATGAAAATGCAACCTTGAGTTTTTTTCTCCAAATTAAACAAAAAATGCCAATCTAAGTATATTCATATGAAATTCATATTTCAGTCACCACCCTGTTTCATTGTTTATGTTTCTCAGTCCTAATAATTAAAGCGACTTTCCTCTAAGGAACAAGAACTTTTATTAAACTATGGAAATTAAACCACAGAAACAAAGAGCAAAAACACTTGAAATATAAGAGACCTCAGTCATTACCATGCCAGATAAGGAGTAGCAAAGGATGGAGGGAAAAGGAGGAGGGGACAAAACGGAAGAGAAATTAGGCAGTTTAACAGTTAGGCCACAGAAAACATACCTAGTACTAAGTTTAGACCAAATCTCAGTTTTGTAGAAGGAGCACTTGTTTCCCTCTTCAGCTGGCATGCAAGTGCCCCTGATTGTGCTTAGGGCCCTGGATGGTTAGTCTCTGGTTTAAAAGTGACCTGTACAGAGAAATAGCCTACTACTGTACATCATTGGAGACAGCACCCACGCCTTTTATAAGTGTTTCCATCAACTCCCAGTGCCTGTACAAACCTGTAGTACCTGAGAGCCAAAAGAGACCACAGAGTTCATTTCCTCCAACCTGGAGATCTGAGGCCCTCGTGCCACAGTGTGGCCTGTCAGGATGAATGATGCCCTTTATAGACAGATGTGAAGTTCTTCCAACTCTCCCTATCGAAAGGTACCTGTCTTGTTTCCCATCCTCTCAGAGCACTGCTGTCTGCTAAGGGCCAATTGACGGCAGTAGGAGAATGAAATAAATTAATCTGTGATAGTGCGCCTTCTTCCAGAGGTAATATATTGCATGCCTTCAACTAAGTAGAAATGCATATGTCTCTTGAGAAGCCATACTCAGAGATACTGTTGGATGCTGTTTTGCCTGAGAGATTTTTGCTGCTTCTCAAATCACATGGCATAATTGACTTCCTACGCACAAAATCAGTCCTGATTCTTCCCCTCTGAGGCAGCCATGAGAAAATGTCTCAGGATCTACGTGATCATAGTGATGCAGGATTTTTGAATAGCATTGTCTAGGCTATACCAAAGTCAGGTACACAGACACTTTAATTACTCTTAGTAATTAAGTTAGTAATTCAGTTAGTTATGCCTTTAGACCCCAGAATGTCACAGAGCCACTGGGCAGCATCACAGCTCGCAAGAAACAATTTGTTGGCTGAGGGCCCACTAACTGCAACTCTTTGCACCTTCACCTGAGGTAGGAAGCTGCAGGAAAACAGCCGTTTTTTGGTGGGGTCAGGGTTGTGGTGAATGGAGTCACTCTGTCACCCAGGCTGGAGTGCAGTGACATGATCTTAGCTCACTGCAACTTCCGCCCCACCTACCGGGTTCAAGCAATTCTCCTGTCTCAGCCCACCCCATCCCCCTCCCCAGTACCTGGGACTACAAGCACACGCCATCATGCCCAGCTAATTTTTGTATTTTTAGTAGAGACGAGGTTTTGTCATACTGGTCAGGCTCGTCTCGAACTCCTGACCTTAGGTGATCCACCCGCCTCGGCCTCCCAAAATGCTGGGATTACAGGAGTGAGCCATCGCACCCAGCCAAAAATAGCCATTTCTTTAAAACAAGTTCATTTATGCCCATTCCTGTGTGAGTGGAGTGGTTTCACACTGCAGTTTGTGCATCCTGCAAATGCGCAAGGCATATACTGTGGGCCTGTCTGGCCTGAGAAGGCAGGTCCCGTGGAACGGTTTTATTCCCCTGGTGGAGTTCTTACTGCATTTCATAGACAGTGAGCCCTGTGACTTGTTTATGATGGTTTTGAGGTGCTGTTAGCCCAATGGCCGTGGGCTTGCTGAGTTGGACTGCCTTAGGTTTGAGTCCTGGCCCTGCCACTTAACTGTGGGACCTTGAGCAGTTACTAGGTCTCTTTGTGCTTCAGTTTCCACGTATGTAAAAATGGGGATAATCTTAATTTCTATTCGTAGGGTTGTGACGGTAAAATGAAAAAAAATGTATGTCAAGCACTTAGCAGAGTGTCTGGTACGTTATAAGTTCTCCAGAAGTGTGCTAATTATTATTAATAATATATTTTTGAAAAGATTATTCCTTAACGACGTAATTTGTAGGAAACTGGCCTTCCCCTTATCTCTCTAGGCTTCCATGAGAATCTGTTTCTTGTGTGTAGTGTTTGGGATTAAGGAAGAGGCTCTTTCTCTATGTTCCAGGATGGAGACACTAGTAGTTCTCACGGTTTTGCTAGTGCACGTCCGAATACCCTTCGGGGCTTGTTAAGCACTGACTGCTGTGCTGCCCCTGCCATCCAGAGCTTCCCTTTCTGTCTGGTGAGGGGCAGAGTATTTGCATCTTTAACAAGTTCCCAGGTGATGCTGAGGCCACTCATCTGGGAACCACACTTTAAGAACCCCTGCTCTAGGACAGTACTTTCCAGTAGAAATATAATGTAAGCCACACATGCAATCATACATTTTCTAGCAGTCACATTAAAAAAGTGAAAAGAAGTGGATGAAATTAATTTTAATATTGTATTTTATTTAATCCAATCTATCAAATGCTATCATTTCAACATATAGTCGATATAAAAAGTATTAATGAGACAGCTTATATTCCTTTTTTTGTACTCAGTCTTTGAAACTCGGCCTCTATTAAACCCTTCCAGCACATTTCACTTTAGACTAGCCACATTCCAATCTGGCTTTGCATGAAAATGACCTGGGAGTCACTGTTTTCCATCACAACTTCCCCACACCAACTGACCTTGGGGCCCAGAAATCTCAGTTTTTCAGAGCTCCCTGGTTAAGTCTGTTGATTAGCCAGAAAGTCAAGTCGATCCAGTCTCTACCAACTTGGTCATTTTCCCTCTCTAAGTCATACGTCATGACATTTGGCATTTACCCACTCCAGCTTACATTATGATAATTTATGAAATACCCTATTAACGGCCCCAAATATGCAGTATGATTTCTGTTTTTACAAATCATGGGAAATTTTGCATTAATAACCTTGAAAATTTTGTTAAAATCATTACTTAAAATGTTTTCTTATATATTTCCTATGGTTTCTTAAATCCAGTTCAAGCAAAGTGATGTAATACCCAAGAACAGGAAAGTAAACCTAAGAGCATTAATGGGTTTCAGAGAAACGAAAGTGAAACTTTATTACTGCCTACACAATCAAACAGGAGGGAGAAAGGAGACAAGCAAGTCAGAAAGCGATTTGATAGGTCAGTACATTGATAGAACTTTGCATGTTTTATGTGATTGCATTAGAAACATAAATATATATTTTTAAAACTTTACAGATAACTGTCATACATATTAAAATTTGTTGAATTATATCAATTGGAAATACAGAGACAGACATATTTGCCAGAATGTCTATTATTTGGGTTTATTTTTCATAAAACATGTTTATCTTTGTTCTAAGCTAATAGATTTTCTGGCTACTGTTAATGCATATTCTGTAAGATTTTTGCTCAGTGATCAGTTCAATATAATTTTGTGTTTGAAGTGATTGGTGGTAACCATATTTGTGGTTCATGAATTTTATTTATTTATTTATTTATTTATTTGAGACAGAGTCTTGCTCTGTCGCCCAGGCTGGAGTGCAGTGGCGCAATCTCAGCTCACTGCAAGCTCTGCCTCCCGGATTCATGCCATTCTCCTGCCTCAGCCTCCCCAGCAGCTGGGACTACAGGCGCATGCCGCCATGCCGGCTAATTTTCTGTATTTTTAGTAGAAACAGGGTTTCACCGTGTTAGCCAGGATGGTCTCGATCTCCTGACCTCGTGATCCACCCACCTCGGCCTCCTAAAGTGCTGGGATTACAGACGTGAGCCACCGCGCCCAGCTGTGGTTCATAAATTTTATACTAGAAAAGTATATATAGATGATGTATTAAAATGGTGAAAATCTTTCCTTTATGACTAGTATGTTTCCCTAATAAGTTTTAACAATTTCCTTGATCTCTATTTTTCTTTAGGACATATGTAAAAATTAGATGATTATATCTACATATGTTTATAATGGTATTACTGAAATCTAAATTGCAATTTTTAGGAAAAAAGTTTTAAAAAATGTCTAAGCTATTGAAATGTTGCACCAATATCAGGACTTATATTTCTGAGTATCTTAATTTTGTGTTGATTGATTGGTATGTATGGAACATGTATTCGTGGACTTGAATAGTTAGCCCGCAGTAATTGGTCTGTTCCAATAACAATTTTAAATGATAATAACAAGGAGAAACCAGGTTCTTCTCAAGAAGTCAAAGATCCCTGTACCTTTCTTATAGATTTAAAAGCTCCTATGGTCGATACATGTTAAGGTATGAGTATTCAGTCATGTTTGGCAGTGATACACTACCAAGCATGATGACCAAGATGTCAGGGAGAAGGTCTGTTGTCCCCAGACATCTGTTACTCACTGTAGGTCCTAAAAATCACAGCATTAGAGGCTTCTTGGGCTTACCTAGATGTCTGCACCTTAGAGGGCTGAGGCTTCACGTTGCTAAACCCTGGGCCTGTCATGTGAAATCAGGTGAAAATATATTGAAAAGTTCCTTGACTACTTTAAACAATTAAGATTTAGATGAAATTGAACTGACTGGGCAGATATAGTTCATAGCAGAAAAGAGAATCTCAAAATAGGGACACAGCACTGTTTCATTTTCATAGCAGGGAGGGTCAGCTCAGGAAAGGTAATGAGCACATGATGTTATGCAGGGGCAAGGTGGGCTTCCGGACGTTCTGGAGGGACTAGTGCTGATTGGAGGGTGCAGACACTCAACGAGGACCTTCAGGACACACCGAAAATAACCTCACCTGTCCCACAGTTTCCCCAGTGTTTGTCCTTAGCAGTAGAACCCAATTTGACTATCTAGTCACTTAAACTTATAATTTTTTTTTTTTTAGATGGAGTCTCGCTCTGTCGCCCAGGCTGGAGTGCAGTGGTGCGATCTTGGCTCACTGCAAGCTCTGCCTCCTGGGTTCATGCCATTCTCCTGCCTCAGCCTCCCGAGTAGCTGGGACTACAGGTGCCCGCCACCACGCCCAGCTAATTTTTTTGTATTTTTAGTTGAGACAGGGTTTCACTGTGTTAGCCAGGATGGTCTCGATCTCCTGACCTCGTGATCCGCCCACCTTGGCCTCCCAAAGTGCTGGACCACAGGCGTGAGCCACCGCACCCGGCCAACTTACAATTCTTTAAGGCAAACCAAATTTATGGTCTGTTTAAATTAGAACCTTTTAACTAGTTCCCCATTGCCTCTGTTATGCACCAGCTAGCAGAAAGCTGTGATATTAGAAACAGTAAGATTTTATTTTACTGTGATATGGAGAGGGTATTGGAACCCACCTGGAAGATGGAGCCTGTAGAGGCAGCCTTCCACCTGGGAAAAATAATTGAGAGTAAAATGGGCAAGGAATGGGTCCCTTTAATTATTTTTATCTTATTTTCCCATCTGAGAAAATAGCCCCATTCTACCCTCACAGCCAGCATTTTTCTTCCACAAAAAAATAAAATTATGATTTGAATAAAATTGTAATTAATTTTACTAGCATCAGTCCCAAAGAAGAGTCTTCCTTGAGTTAGACTTGAGGTCAAAGAGAAAAAGAATTGCCAAGGAGATGTGAGCGTGTGTGCGTGTATGTTTTCTTACGAATATAGCTTACCATCCATTGTGACCACGTCTTCAGATCTCATAAATTTTCTCTCTTCAATGGAATTCCTCCCTGATTCCTCTGTGGATTATAACATTTCAGCTTTAGAGAATGCTGCACATCCAAATCCTAGACATCAAAGCCCAAATGCAAAAACAAAACAAAAGCTTTTTCTGTTAGATTTCACATATCCGTAATGGCAAAATTAGATGTGTCCAGAAGAATCAGCTGATCTGGTCTAATGAAAGTCATTGTGGCTCACAGATTCATTCTTAATGGCACCAAATTCAGCTGTCACCATTCAGTTCTTCATAGTTCTTAGGTATACCTCTCTCTCTCCTCCCCCTCCATCACCCTCTCATACACACATTCATATACTATCACACACTGAAAAATTCATGTATATACAATGTATGTTTACATGATGCCAAAACTTTCATTTGAATAAGAAAATCAGCCATCCAGAAGTCTTCCAATATAATGATTGCAGACTGTCTTGCAGGCTTGTAATGACCAACCAAAGGCTTTACTTTCCACCCCTGGCTTGTAAACAAAAACACCTAATTATTTGTTCTTGTACTTCACACATCATTCATGTTCACTATTAGAAATAATCAGAAAAGAATCCTCTTCTTTACAAACGAGTAACTTTCAGGGTCAGGAATAAGTGAAAATAAAATTCGAGTGTTATTTGCCAGCTATTAGGTTGGTACAAAAGTATTTGGGGCCTTAGCCTTACTTTCAATGGCAAAAATCACAATTACTTTTGCACCAACTGACTCTCCTATATGCCAAGTCCAGGGATATAGAACTTACCATTTGGAGGGTGTTTTCAATAGATGGGGCACTTTTATGGAGCATTTGGGAAAGCGCTGCTTTACTGGAAGCAAGTATGCAGGGTCTCTCCTGCTAGCATGTCCAAATGCTTGTGTCAGTGGCAGTAATATTTGGGAACTTATAAAAATAAAATGTTACTGTTTCTAATATTTGATAATTTGTCTCTCTGGATTCCTAGTTGAGAATAATTTGAGTAGTAATAGAGTTAACATTGCGTATTACCAAGCTTTCATCCTAAAATCAGCAATAGATAATGGATCTGAATTTATGCTTTATTTAAGACGTAAGTGTAAAAGAAAATAGTGGGGAAGAATCAGAGAATTTTTGCAAGTTATCCCTAGCATGTGTCTACTCTGGAGGTGGGTACACTCTTTATAAGAAGAGAAAAGGAATATAAGAAAGTGTTTCAGTGGTTCTTGATTGACAAAAAGCATTCAACATGCAAATAGGTGGTATATGTTGATATCTTGGCCTGACTGGCTGCTAATTTCTGAACCAATCTGTTTGTGCATTTAAGTCATTTATTCTCTATTTCAAAAAGATTGAATCTATTAAAGTCTTAAGATCTGTCTTCCATTATAATGGTGAAAGATTTTGACCAGATAAGGGAAAAGAAAACACAACAGCTTGATTTTGGGAACACAGATCTTCTCAGAGGGGGCCACTTTACAAAGAGATTGGACACCAAAGGCAGAAAACCTAAAGATTTTGAAGAAACAGAAGGATTATGGGCAGTTTTAAGGGTCCATTTGAAAATGGAGATTATGAAATTATGGACAATAAAAATTACAATGAAGATAGATATGTATCGATCTGGAATGTTGCTCATGATATGTTGGTAAGTGAAAAAACAAATTTAAAACTGTTATATTCTGTTGGAGAGTAAGGCAGGAGAGGTGGCAACTTTAGATATGGTGGTCACCTCCTCTTGGAGGAGGTGATAACTCAAGCTAAGATAAAGACTGCAGAGGACAGGTGCATGGCTCACACCTATAATCCCAGTGCTTTGGGAGGCCGAAGTGGTAGGATCGCTTGAGCCCAGGAGTTTGAGACCAGCCTGGGCAACAAAGTGAGACCCTTGTCTCTACAAAAAATACAAAAATTAGCTGAGTGTGGTGGTGCATACCTGCAGTTCCACCTACTTGGGAGGCTGAGGTGGCAGGATCGCTTGAGTTGAGGAGATGGAGGCTGCAGTGAACTGCGATCACGCCACTGCATTCCAGCCTGGGCAACAGGTAGGTTTTCCTTTAGGTTTGTTTTGAGACAAGCTCAAAAAAAAAGATTTTTGAGACGCACCCCCCCCCCCAGAAAAAGACTGCAGGAAAGGAACAACCCTGCAAAGATCTGAAATTAGAGCATTCCAGATAGAAAAGCTGAAAAAAAAAAAAAAAAAAAAGAAAAGAAGTTGTGGGGTGGATTCTTATGTTTAAACCTGGGATAGTTTTCTCCTGTTTTTTTCCGTAGTGCTTGGTATTGTTATGTACATATAGGAGAGATATATTCAATAAATGTTTGTTAGATTACCTAGGAGCTGATAAAAGCTTTGAGACAGTGAGGACTGTGATGACAACACTTAGTTAAAATAGGTACAATTTCCCTTCTCTCTATTTTTGACCATCTTTCTTTTACATAATAGGAAGAAACACAATTTAGATAAATTCCCATCTGTCTTTGTCGTTTTTCATGTCAATACAGTATGAATAAAAGATTTTACTTTGTTTTCTAGAGTTATTGTAACGTGCTTTTAGAACATGTCTAAGTCAGATGCTTAGCTTGAAAGTATTTTTACATTCTAAAATGATATTTATGATTATGACCGAATGAAGTTGTTTACTGTGTTGGAAGAGAGTGTAAAAATAACACATTGAGAAATCAATTTTAAAACTTAATCTTGTTTTCCTTCTTTATAGGGCCTATTCCACTAGAAGCAAGATGGCTGAACTCAATACTCATGTGAATGTCAAGGAAAAGGTAAGATCAAGTTATACGTTGGCTCACAGAAACTCCAAACTAGGTAATGCAGTTCCTAGCAGGTAAAAACTCAATTACAGTGGAGAAAGGGAAAATGGTTTTGGGGGATACGTAGTAAGTTTGCCACAACAGTAAACTGTTCAGCAGAAAGAATCATAAGTAACGTTTACTGAAAGCATGTTAAGCATATGACACTCATTTTTTCATTTACTCTTGACCATCACCCCATAAAGAAGATACTGTTGTTATTTCCATTTTACAGAGGTGGAAGTTGAGAAACAGAGAAGTAATTTGGCTAAGTTAACGTAGCTGGTAAACAGCAGAGCTGGGTTTTGAACCCATGCAGTGTGCCATTCCACAGTTCATACTCTTCACCCCCAGGCTGGGTTACATCTAAGAGCAAGGGTATTATATTACCTCTTCAGAAATGGACTCAGAGAGAGACATCCAGTCTATCACCTGGTGGTCATGCTGGGCAGCCTTTGAAGTTTCTTTCAACGCTGAGAGTTCATGACTCTGAAAATCCCCACTTCTCATGATTTGTTGGAGACTGATTCCACTTCAGAGCTCTTTCCAAGTCTATGCTGCGTCCTCCACTGAGGGTCAGAATCCCTCACTTGCCACATATGCTGCCTTGTAATGTTAGCTCTTAAGGATCATAAACCATAGACCATGAAGATAAATTTGTCCAACCCGTTTGTCTGACACCATAGGAACTGAGGCCCTAGCACTGGTTTGCTAGTGGTTGTATAGGCAAGTGGGAGAGCCTGGACAGGAGCCCAAGCCACCACAGTGCTGGTGCACCTTCCACAGCATCACCCCACAGCCTTCTCTGGACTGTAAACCATGTGAAGGCAGGAGTTTGTCTTTCATCTCTTTGTATCCTCACCATACCAAAAATACAGAGTGAAGGATGAGAGAAGTGACATTTGTGAAGCCATTACTATTTTTTCTTTCACTTAGCAACAGGGTAATAGACCCAAACACCACTCTAGATGCCTGGGGTATGGCCCTGAACATGTAGATGAAGTTCCTGCTCCCATGGAGCTCACATTTTAGGGCAGGGAAGCAGAGAATAAACACAAGAATATCTAAATGAACACAGTTGTTCCAGGCGGTGATAACAACTGTGGAGAAAACAGCAGGGCGGTGTGATGAAGGCAAGGGGAGGTGGCTCCTCTGTGTGGGGTGGTCAGGGAAGCCTTTTGGAGGAGGTGACATTTGATTGAGATAAAGATGGGGAAATAAACAACCATACAAAGATCTGAGGACAGAGAATTCCAGACAGAGAGAAAAGCAAAGCAGATGCCTAAGGTTGACTAAGTTGAATGTGTTTGATGAGCAGGTGGTCAGTGTGGTCCAGGTGTGGTAGACAAAGGTGATTGGTGATGGGAGATGAAGTCCAAGAATACCACTTAGAATCCTGGCTCTCTACCCAGGTCCGTGGATCTCCAAGGGATCGCGGTTAGAATCCATGGGTCCATGAATGTAGATGAGAACAAATACATTTTTATCTTCACTAACATCTAAATGAAATTTACCGTTTCCTCCAGTCATGAATGTAGGCAAAGGCAAAAAAAAAAAAAAAAAAAAAAAAAGCCAGAGTAGGGCCAGGTGTGGTGGCTCACACCTGTAATCCCAGCACTTTAGGAGGCTGAGGCGGGCAGATCGCCTGAGGTCGGGAGTTCAAGACAGCCTGACCAACCTGGAGAAACGCTGTCTCTACTAAAAATACAAAATTATCTAGGTATGGTGCCAGACACACGTAATCCCAGCTACTCAGGAGGCTGAGGCAGGAGATTCGCTTATACCCAGGAGGCAGAGGTTGGGGTGAGCCAAGATCGCGCCACTGCACTCCAGGCTGGGTGACAGAGCAAGACTTTGCCTCAAAAAACAAACAAACAAAAAACCCACAGTAGAGCAGCAGTACCCGTGACTTTCACAATTAAAAATCACAGATATTTTCATATCCAATTACATTTGTTGCAGATATCCTGAAATGGTTGTCCGTCATTACTTCAAACTTACTGTAGTTGAAGAACCCTGTTACTATATAATGTTATTTGATGTGTTAATAGAGAAATACATATATTACTGTAGCATGTTTGTTTTTTATTAATATTCTAAGTATATTTCAATATAAGTAGTTTCCTTTGTAATCACAGGTAGTTTATTTCATGAATTTTAAAACATTATTTTGAGAAAGACCCCAAAGGCTTCACCAGACTGCCAAAGGAGGTCCATGTACTGAAAGGTTTGGAACCCATAATACTGCCATGTAGGGCATTATTCAGAGAGCAAAAAGAAGCTGTTGGAAGGTTTTAAGCTGGAATATGACTTGATCTTACATGTTTTAAAAATCTCACCTGGCTCCATTAGCGACTGTGCTACATATTTTATAAATCTTCATGTTAAATAACCTTTCTGTTTGATGAGGACACTGAGGCTTGAGGTCAGACTTGTCTTGGTCAAAGTCAAACTCTCAAGAAATGTGGAGGAACAGGGATTCAAACTCAGCTGTGTTTGGTTCTAAAGCCTGTACCCTTTCCACATATTACTGCTTCTCAGGGTTTTCCATCAAAATGACCCCAAGACACAGAAGGACTAATGTGTTACCCCAAGTCTCTGGGCACATGGTCAAAACTAACTTCTGACAACATACAATTTCCTTGGAGTATTATTACATGTTGTCTTAAAAATCGATGCAAAATTTTTATCCATTGTATTTAATAATATATTCCACACATTATTTCAGTATAAAACCACTGTAACTTTGTGATACTTATTATGAAATATATATACCATTCCTAAAATCCTTGGTATCTTCAAAATGATAAGTGTCTTTTTGTATGCTGATGAGCTGATCTTTGGCTGAGGGCTCTTGGATATCGTCCAATAGGGGCTGGTTGCCCAGGGAACCAACCAGATGATTAGAGGGTTGGAATTTTCAGTCCTACCCACCAAACTGGCAGGAGGAGAGAGGAGCTGACGTTTAAGTTGATCACCAGTGGCCAATGATGTAAGCAGTCATGCCTATGTAACGAAGCCTCTGGAAAAACCCAAAAGGACTGAGCTAAATACTTGGAGGTTTGGGGTGGTGAACCCAGAGAGGGCATGTTAGCTTTGAGCCCCTTTCCACATACCTTGCCCTGTGCATCTCTTCTCTCTTGTGTTCATCAGTAACCTTAATAATATCCTTTGTAATAAACGAGTAAATGTGTTCCCTGAGTTCTGTGAGCCACTCTAGCAAATTATAGACAGTCCCTTATTTATGGTGGTTTGATTTAAGATTTTTTGATTTTATGATGTTCCAAAAGCCATTTTTTTTTTTTACTGTTGATATTTTTTACTGTTTTTTTTCCCCCAAATATTTTGGTTCTGTGGTTGGTTGAATCCACAGATATGGAACCTGTGGACATGGAGGGCCAATTGTACTTGTGCTGGTATCTGAAGTGGGGGTGGTCTTGTGGAACTGAGCTCTCAATCTGTGGGATCTGATGCTATCTCCAGGTAGACAGTGTCAGAATTAACACTGGGAGAACTAAGTGGGAGAACACCCAGCTGATGTCTGCTGAAGAATCCACTGCTGAACGATTACTTGGTGGAGAGAATTCCCCCACACATTTGGGTGACCAGAGGTCCCCAGAAGTATTCTGCATTGTGAGAGCATAGTAGGAGAAGCGGAGTTTGTTTTTTCCTATATCTTTACCAACTTATTGGCCATTGAGTAAAAAATAGCAGCAAGATGTCCCTTTTATGTCATGGCTTCTTCATATAATGTCTGAACTCACAGTCATATATTCAAGTGAGAATATGTATTCCCCAATTTGAGAAGCTGGGTTGGGCGCCATGGTGCTGATCGAGGATCGGCAGCCCCTTTCCTAATATCTGTTGAGATAGAACAGCTCCTAAAGTTGGACCATGGAAAGGAAAAGCACTTTAAAGAATCAGACTCATAGCAATTGATCCCTGCAAAACATGGCTGGTGGACAGACCAATATGGTAGGCACAGCAGCCGACATTAGAGTGTCTTATTCAAAACAGAGGTGGCATCATGCCAATGAGGGAAAATAGGCTGATCTGTTAGCACACAGATCACAGAGGTTCAGTGTGAATGCTCCATGCATAGGCTTAAGAGCCACAGTCATCCCACTCCTCATGAGCAGTGTCAGATGTCCACCTGACAATTAACAGTAGTGTTTTCCCACTGCATTTCCGTAACTTATCAAAATGTTGGCACTATTTTGAAAGAGGGTGATGACAATGGAAGTAGTGCTTCTCTAACTTATTAGTGAATTCCATCTTCCCATGTCAAAAGGTTAATAGATTTCTCAACTCAATAAAATAAATCATAATAAACAACTGAAAATTCTGAACGTTTATAATTTGACATTGATTTATTTTAGTATACTTACTGTCTTTAGTTATTAGCTTTTATGGCCTAAAAATTTTTATGATTAGTTTGTTTCTCAATCTGTCACACAGAGCAATGACATTTTAATTCTCAAAATTAAGAATAACAACTGTTATGTCTTAGATTACAAGCTTGTAGAGATCAGATAAAACATCTATTTAGTGTTGGTGATGCAGTATCTAGTCGAGCACTGTGGGAAATTAATTACTTCATAAGAAGTGTTGGAATCAAATGAGTTCATCAGCTGTCTCTAGTGGGTCCTCTATTGGATGAATTCGAGTAGGTGCTTTGGTGAGGAAATGATTCCTGCCTTCATGCAGCTTTTAGTCCAAAGAAGCAGGTAGCTAATGATTTCAGGTTTAATATTCAAGACAACTGAAACTTAAAATTGACAATCATTTTAACTGTTTCATTTTAAAATATCTCTACCTTGTTGGATTATAACGATAAGGATTTAAATTGAAAATATGGTTGCAATCAGAGTCTGGTCTCTTCGGCATAACATACATCCCCTGCATGAGTGGACCCCGTCCACCTTTTACACCCTTATCCACTGCTGCATCTCCACGCATCTCTCATTCGCCACCCTGACCTTGAATGTGTCTGCCTCCTTTGCAAAGGCTGTTTCCTCTGTCTGGGATGTCCTCCTCAGGGACTCAACTCTCTTCTTTCTCCTACCCTGCCTAAATGATTCGCCCTTCCTCTGTCATTCACCTTGTACTTCTGTGGGCTTCTCTGCATTCTCCACTGCAGCTGTTATTCCACGGAGTGTAATTGTTAGTTGTGGCTCTGTCTCCCCATGTGAGACTGTGCTTCTTGGAGGCAGAGAATGGGTCTTACTATTGCTATTCTTGGGTTTGATACATAGTTGACCCCCAGATAGAGTTAGATAAATGAATGAATAATGAATGAATGAACACGCCTGCTTGAATTGTTAAGTTCTTTAGAGACTTCATTTCCCATTTACGATGTTTTGCAAAATCTCAAGTCTTCTTGAAAAATGAAATGTAGGTTAATGGAAATGTCATCTCATTTTAGTACTCTTTTTGCTATTAAATAAAGCATATTTTAAATTGCTTCTAAAAACAGAAACTTGGGTTACTTACATTGACCACCTGTGGTTCTTCAGAAAAGTAGTATGTTTACATAATCATCAAATACAGGTGGTCTCAGGTAGGCTTCACAATACCAAATGAGGTCCTTTGCTGAGTAACCGGTCATATCCTGCTGCATGAAATAAAAAAATAAAGGGAGAAAAAAATTCCCCAAATGTCACTCTGTGAAGGTGAGCTATCAGAACAAAATCTTTGGGCTAATCTGATCTTATATTTAGGGCATACTCATTTTTTAATAGCTTCTTTTCTAAATAATGTATTTTTAAAGAAATTGAATACTAGAAATTTATAGATGATTTCAGCGTAGAGCTTAATAGTCACTGTTAGATTATTTCTGTGTAAAATATGTGGGTACCAAGGTAAATTAGATTTATAAATGTTTAAATAATTTTAACTGAATAAGAAAGGATTATTAGAACTGGTATAGACAAAATAGAAATTTTAGTCAGATATTTTTAATGCATTCCCATAAATCAGTTTAAATAGAATACAATTCAGCAGTAAAACTTGGTGATGGAAAGTAAAGAGGGTCTTTGTAAATGGGGTTAATAGTTGCAAAGTGTCCAATTATGCACTGATAACTAATTCCAATGAGTGACCTCTAAGCCACTTTAGAGGACCCAGTACACTTGGGAAGTGATCTCCAACAAGGTAAGGCTGTGGAAAGAGTGTGGAGTTTGGAGACAGAAGTCAGAGATTATTAGTTGAGCACCCCGAAATAAGCCACTTAACTTTTCTGGGCCTCAATTTCCTAATCTGTAAATTGGACATGATAATAAAATCTGCCTCACAAAGTCATCAAGTACAATAATAAATGTAGAGCTGCTTTATGAGCTCTTAACGATATAAACTAGAAAGAATCTGGGGGAGCCTATCTGTTTATTTCACAATTAAAAAATGGAAAAAGAGCTCTAGTTAATTAACATTTTTGTTTGAGGCCTGGCACGGTGGCTCACACCTGCACTTTGGGAGGCCAAGGCAGGCAGATCACCTGAGGTTAGGAGATCGAGACCAGCCTGGCCAACATGGCGAAACCCCGTCTCTACTAAAAATACAAAAATTAGCTGGGAGTGGTGGTGGACACCTATAATCCCAACTCCTTGGGAGGCTGAGGCAGGAGAATCTCTTGAACCCAGGGAGCAGATGTTGCAGTGAGCGGAGAGCATGCTACTTCACTCCAGCCTGGGCGAAAGAGTGAGACTCGATCTGGGAAAAAAACTATATATATATATATATATATATATTCCCATAGAACCAAGATTGGAAAGAAAAAGTAAAAAGACCAAATGAGAAAAAGAACATAAAAGCGAACTTGACTTTTTCAAATGTTTATAGCTATTGCTGAGCCTACAAAAAATAAGTGAGACTAGACAATACGATGATATGGAAATGGGGAACAGCTCAGTCTATAATGTCATCGCTGAGCTGCGCCACTCACTGTGAATAGCTTTTAGAACTGTTACAGTTATAGAGGTAAATTGGTTTATAAACAATAATTGTATAGAATCATTCAAATAAAAAACAAGGAATAGTAAAAAGGAGAAAAGTCTCTTGTCCAGAGAGGTGACATATTCAATGTCTCTGCAGATGATGGAGATAGAAGGTGTTCATGTCTGTGTGTCGTGGTGTCTGTCCCCAACGGATGAGCAGATTTTTAATTATTTTTGAATAAATATATACTATTTTATTATTTTTTCTTGTAACTCTCTTGATCTGCATTTTACAGAGTAGTGACGTATAGTTCAAATCTTTATGTGGGGTGGAGTATGGTCAGAAAAATCCAAGCATTTGATTAGAGAGAGTACAGAAGAAACCCATCATTATGCATCTTTAAAACATTAACTCCATTTAATAGATAACTCGCTTCATGGGATTTGAGACAAGTTTTAATGCTAAGTAGTTGTTTTGAAAGTGCAAACCATGGAAGCTTTGGGGAAAAATTTGCAGGAGTGTAGAAGTCAATTTAGTCCAACCCTTGGATTCAAACAAGAACACAAGCCACACAGCTTTCAGATTTCACCATGAAACAGGTTCTTGTCATCATTTTCTCATAGGAAAGGGTCATTAAATTTCCCATTAACAGAAAGGAGAAACATTGACAATAGTTGTTGCCTAATGCTTATGTACAGAACTGCTGTTACTGTTGCTTGGCAACTAGAAGAGATTTGACAAGGAGTCTAAAGGAACTGAATGAATAAATGGAAATGTCAGCATCAGTTTCAGGGGATAAGAAGAAATTTACTATTGTAGGATTAGCATCGCATTGCTTTTTCCAGGCTACATGATCAGAATTCACAGTGTTTCTCTCCTGCTTCTCCTGCCTCTCCACCCCCACTCCTTCCAGTCTTTCCTGGTAGCCCCTGTGCACTGCAGCTGAGAGGTATATATAAGATAGATGGTTAATGCTAAAGAATACAAGAGCATGTCGAAAATGAAACCCTTTGGCAGCAGGAAGAAGTAACTTCTATTCACAATCCCTTGGGATTTATAGGTAGTTTACCAACATTCTAGTTATTTCTCACCATGATCCTTCGTATTAAATTATTCAGTTTTTACGGAGAAGAAAATGACAATGTTGGAAGGCTGTAACAATGGTTCCTTCTCTCCTAACCTTGTACACTGGAAATCTGTTCGGATAGATTAGACAGACAGGTAGACAGACAAACAGATAGATGCATAAACTCAGACCTTAAAATTGTTATTGTTTGTATTATTATTAAAACCACATTTTCTCTGTAAATCATTGCTCCTTAACTTGATTATAAGCTCCTAGTGGACTTTTGATTTATTTGTGTACTTATCCTACAGTAATATATTAATTATTATATAATAATAATATCATAGACTTTGTGCCCCCCAAATATTGGCTAATTAATCAGCGTTAAATAATTTAGCCACTATTGTCTAATGGTAATTCTCAACTCATAGGGAGGAAGAAGGAGGTGGGACATGCTTCCTGGGTCTAGGGCAAGTATTAGAATGTCAGTGGGGGAAAAGATAGGTATAATTAGAAAAAAAACCCCCACATATTTGTTTTCTTTTGAGTCATCCAAGAGACAGATGCCAAGATGAGATGGGATTAAAAGAGATGGGGAAGAGGGTAGGCAGCCAGAGCAGGCAGGGAGAGGCTTTAGACTTCCATGCAAATCTGATAGCTTGAAAGAAGAGGGAGAAGAAAGGAAAATCGAGCAGAGAATGTCTCAAACTTACAATGCAGTATTGAATTTCGGCAGGCTGATGAGGAGTGTTTAGGCCAACGTTGCCCACTGGGGGAATGTTCAGAAATGAGCTTTCATGAGTCCCCAGCCTCCTCAGCTGTTAACTAGCAACCTCCTGGGGGGAGTGTGGCTGGGGTGCAAATGCACTGGGGGACCCAGAGGAGTGGCAGCTAGGCTGTCAGTCAACTGTGTTGATTTCCGTAGCTGCCACAATACCTCAGAGTGTAACAAAATACATATGTATATATTTAAAAAGGAAATTGGAATACCTATTTTGGAATTCAACTATATGAGAAAAGCTTGAGATTTTTATGTTTATTGAAAAGAATAAATTAAAAGTTTGGGAGCCATCATTCTAAAGTAAATAGCAAATTAAAATGCAAACTCTAGAATTTCCCATCCTTTAGCAAACCAAGTCATACTGTCACTAGTATGGGAAGTCTTCTCAACTTCTAGGGTGAACAATGATTCAGTAATCTTATTCTCCATTAAAAGTATACTTTGTTTCAAACCACATTATAAAGTAACAAAGGGACATTATACTGAAAAACTGTCCTTTGTGTACAATGTGTATACATTGTATTTATTCTCTTGGCTTCAATGTTTTAATCTGCCAAACGATGGGAGTTCATGTAGATGAACTCCAAAATCCTTTGCAGCTCTATCATTGGATGAACCTGTGGTCTTTCCCACCTCCTACGCACTGGCACCGTGAAAGACCAAAAGGGAGACTGTGCTGCGGATCAGAGAACATGGGCACCAACCTGAGTCCTGATACAAACTGGATGCCTCAGGTTGAACTTAGCACGTAACCTCTCAGTATGTCAGTTTCTTATAAAATAACGGAACCTGATCGAACCATCTTAAAGGTCCATGTGTGGTTCACTGGCATAACATTTCTGATGCCCTCCTGTCTTAGGGATGCTTCGGAACTCTGCTTCTCAATCCTTGAAGGTAATTATCAAAAATATATTGAAATGATGATTTAGGATCAATTATATAACTTAATGTTTTTCTTTCTGTTTAAAAACATTATGCTAAGCACATTTAACATGAAATTTACCCTCTTATTGTGTTTTTAAATGTACAATACAATATTGTTAGCCATAGGGACAGTGCCTCTAGAGCTTACTCATCTTGCATAACTGAAATTTCATACCCATTGAACAGCAGTTCTCCATTTCCTCCTCCTTCCAGGCCCTGGAAACCACCATCCTACTCCCTGCTTCTATGAGTTTGACTATTTTACATGCTTCATATGAGGGGAGTCGTGTAGTATTTGTCCTGTGCTGGGCTGATTCCACTTAGCATAGCATCCTCAAGATTCATCAGTGTTGTCATGTTGTTGCACATTGCAGGGTTTCCTTTTGTAAGGCTAAATAATATTCCACTGTGTATATATACCACATTCTTTATCCACTCATCTTCCGATGGACAATTGTAGTTTTTAAAATTTTTAGTGGCTCAAATTGTAATTTCAGGAATTTGGCAAATGCTGACTAGTTTTAATTCTTTTTTACTGCCTTTAGAGGAAAAGCAAACAAATAAACTCATAAAATCATTGGGAAAACAAGATCTGGCCAATCAGATGATAATTTTGACTGGTGTTCAAATCATCATGCTCTTTTTTAATTGATCAAACCTGTTAAAATGAAAAATGATATGTAGGTGAACAAATAAACTCCCCTCAAAGAGAGAGAGTGTGCTTCTAGTTTCCATGGTGTTTAAATCATCGGCTTCCTCTACACCACAGTGAAGAAATATCCAAGGTTAATATAATTTAGAGATTAACCCAACTCCCTTATTCTGGTATTGACTAAAAAATAATTAACTCCTTTATTCTGGTATTGATTAAAGGGTAATAGTGACTTATACCTTTATGGTACTCTTTATCTGAAAAGTTCTGTGAATGAGCAGGAAAAAAAAATCCCTCAGGGAGAGTGAATGTCAATAATTACCATTTCCCCCCTCCAAGTGGAGACTTTAAATTGCAAAGAAAATGAGAAGAAAGATTTTACTGAATATTCTAAGTTAGAAGCAGAAGATTAAAGTGTCTTAGTATTCTACTCTGATTAAAATACCAAAAACAAAATGCCTTGAATGAAGATAACATTTTTTCGTCCTCAGTAATAAATTAAAGTATAGAATTCATCAGTGATAGTGGCTAGACAGAATATTTACCTAAGTCCTAATACCATGTAGGTATAACCAGCTGGCTGAAAACAGACCTCCAATGGACTCAAGGACTCAGTGTACCCTAAAATTATGTGCAAGTCTAACTGGTATTTCTGGGAAAATATGAGAAGAATCAAGAGCAATTATAGAAAACATGTAGGTATATACTGAATATACGCTAACTAAATGGATGAAATGAGATATGTATTAAGCTCATTGCTTGTTTAAACATAGATCAAAGAGACTGTTGCTAATAATGATTTGAGAGTTATATGTATATATTTAAACTTCCCAGTGTCAGATTAAAAATCAAAATTCTGATATAAAAAGTTGATCATGGACTAAATTTAAAGATTTAAAATACTTTAGTTCATTTTAATTTTACTTTTTTGTGTGTGGGAGACTGAAGTTTTATTATTACTCAAATCAGTCTCCAGTTTTACTATTTTTTTTAGATAGGAGAGAAGTCCATTTGAATATCTCTTACTCTATAAGTCATCAGCTCATTTCTAGGAATTAAAGAAGTTGTATTTAACAGAAACTATCAATTTTCATTTAGTATTATTATAACTGTTAAATAAATTTGCTTTTTTTCCAAATGTTCAGTGACTTGACAAAGTATAGACGAAGAATTGGTAAAAAGAAATCTGGGTTGTTGATTTCATTATCTTTAACTATTTGAAGCCAACTGTATTTTTCAAAGAGACAACAATAGTATCTTCCCCCATTAAAAGATGGAGCCTGCCTCTCCCCTTAAAACTGGGCAGACTTTTGTAGCTGGTTGATCAGTATAGTAGGAAGGAAAAGACTTCCAAAGCCAGGTGATTCTGCTACTTCTTCACCAGGTGGGATATTGCAGTGGCTCTCTGGGCTGCCATGTAAACAGTCTGACTGTTCCACCATGCTTCAAGGAAGCCCAGACTAGCCCATCAACACAGACCACTTGGAGAAACCTTGAGACTGCACAAGGAGAGAGAGGCTCAGACACACCCCATCTGCAGCAGCATCCCTCCCCCCCCACCATCCATCTCCATGAGAGACCCTGAGGCAGACTGCTCCACCAAATTCCTCCCTAATTCCTAAGCCACAGAAATAGTGAAAAATAGATTGTTGTTCTGAGCCACAAAATTTTGGACACTTGTTATGCAGCAGTGAATACCTGGGATACCCTCTTACAGAGAGAGAGAGTGCCCTCTCGAAGAGT
Source organism: Pan paniscus (assembly GCF_029289425.2). Classification (NCBI taxonomy): domain Eukaryota; kingdom Metazoa; phylum Chordata; class Mammalia; order Primates; family Hominidae; genus Pan; species Pan paniscus. The sequence continues at coordinate 103,023,610 of NC_073262.2, forward strand.
TTTGCTTTACAGAAAGTAAAACTGTTCTAAACTAGAACTGGTATTTTTGAAATTATAATATTACATAAATAATGGAAAGGGGTGGGTGCGTAGTGAGTACACTCAGGTAAATGAGTTGACAGGTGAGCAGTTATACTTAAAAAGAGATCTATCCTGTGCCACCTTCTCTCCTTTGCCTCATCCACTGTCCCTTACCTATCTATGACTTTCATGATTTCTCACTCACGGTTCTCAATTCTGGATAGATATTAGAGTCCCTGGGAAATTTTTTTTTTAAGGAATGCCAAGTCCCAGATTTGATATCTGGAGTGGGGCTCAGGTTTAGCTATGTTTTGAAAATTCACCAAGTAATTCCAGTTTGCAGCCAGGGTTGAGACTCAGTTTGATGCTGATGGTGCCAAAATCTCTATCCCTGGCTCAGTTCTTTTCTGGAGCTCCAGATTTACAGATTCAGCTGCCTCTTAGATATCTGGACATGGATGTCTCACAGGCTCCCAAAAGAGTAAAGCTACCACCACTGGTCCCTTCTCAGGAAATGACCCCACCAGCCACATAGACAATCAAGCCAGAAACCAAGGAATCACCCATGTGCCTTCATCTTCCCCATTCTCTGCATCTAGTTAAATGCAAATCAATTGCTTCCTCCCAAGAAATTTGTGAGTCTTTTTCTACACTGCCCCATCTTGGTCCATTTTCTCTCCCCTGGACAGTATTAGAATCCTAACAGGAATCCATTTGATCTCCTCCAACACATTCACAAAGAAACTGGAATGACCTTTAATATACAAGCATCATGTTCCTCCCCTGAGTAAAGCTCTTCAATGGCTTGCCCTTAGAATAAGCCTCAAAATTATAAGTCTTCCAGGGCCTTGCCCACTTTTGCTTCGTGCCTTTCTTCTCCAGCATCACCCACAGTCCCCCTCCTTTTCATACTTAATGCTCCAGCAATCTTTGACCTTCATTCCTTTGAGCATGTTCTTCCAGTCACTCAGTCCTATCTCTTCATAGACGTTGTGCCCTCTTCCTGGAATGTTCCACCTTCCCTCCCATTCCCCTGGCCTAACTATAGTGCTACTAACCCATCATTCTCGGTTTAAGCTAACTTCAGTCCTTGGAGGGGGCTTCCCTTACTCTCTAGACTAGGACAGGTCCCCTGTTATAGATGCCAGAGCATCCTTACTGCTTCTTCTATAACATTCATCAAACATTTGCCTTCCTAGACTATAAACCCCAATGCATCTGTCACTGCTGCAGTCCAGCTTCTGAGTCTGTGCATTGTGACTGACTGAAGAAATGAATGAACAAGTATTAAAAGATTAATTTCAACTTTGAGGGAAGTTTTTATGGTAATACTCTAGCCTCTGTACTTGGCCATGGCCTACACAAAATTCAAATAACAAATCTAAGATATAGAGGATGTCAACTGATTTTTAAAATGATACAAAATTGGAAGGAATGGCTGAAACATTCCTGTTTATCATGGGGCAAAATGCAAGGTTCTAAAACATAACAGTTGGCTGGAGTGATATGTCAGAACTTACATATTGAAATTTAAGAAAGATGAATATAAAATCCTACCTTTGTGTTCTAGTCATTGCACAAGTAAAGGCCAGGGGACACTTGTCTCAAACTCAATGGAAGGAGAGTTAGTAGCAAGTAACCTGCATTTGACCTAGTGATTAATTAATGTGGCTCCTAAAATTGCTGATGCCACCTTAGACTCCCTTAATGGATAAACGGGGCCCAACCAAGGCAGGTGCAGGTCTCACAGTCCTCTGCTCTAATCCAACCACTTCTGGAGCAATGTGCTTCTCTTATAGCAACATATTTTAACAGGATATGCTCAGGTGAGCTTGATCAGATAGTAAAAACTTAGGAAGCACAGCTTATGAAAAATTGCAGAAGAGCACGTTTACTCTATAAAGATGGAATTGTGGAGAACACTTTAATTCTTTTTAAAAGCAAAGGGCTGGACTGCAGAAAAGGGGTTATACTTACACACCAGCAAGCAGCACTGGGACCACATACTGGCAATGTCTAACATCCCTTCTCCGAGCATGTCCTTATCATTGACCTCTCTTATCTTCTAATTCTCTTTAACATCTGTTCTTTCTTGTCCCTTAGCCTTTCTCTAGTCTTCCAATTCATCCTCCCCCTTCATAGACCACAGATGCCTTCATCAGACACCTTAGTGATACTCAGCCCCTATGTTTCTGAGCCCTAAAATCTACCACTACATTTCTTACAGTTCAGTTTGTAACTATGGATGATTGCTTTGCTCCTGCTTCTGGCTTGTTGAGAATTGCTGGGGAAAGCCATGCCGATCGGCACCATAACAGATCTGTGCAGTCCAGCACCATGGACCCACAGGCCTGCTCAGCATTCCGTCATTCATCAAGGTCATTTCCTATCTCATTTCCATAAGGGCAGCTCTAAACCTTTCTCCACTTTTTAAGCCCCAAAGCGAATTCTAAAACTCTCACGCAGAGGAATGGTTTCCATAAATTTTCCCCTTCACAATCTGAAATTTTTATTATGTCTTCACTCTCACTTCTCCTTTTCTCCTTTCTCTGAATTCTTAGAAAAACAGAAGAACCTCCCTTCCATTCCACATGGGTTTTGATGATGTTTCTCTTATTTCCAGTGGAAGCTTGTTTCATAATTTATCTCCTCTCTTCCCCTCTTCTAATTCTTTCTCACTGCCATCTCCTTCCCTCTATCAGTGAACACGCTCAGCACTTTGGGGAGATTAATTGTGCAATGACTGTTTTAAGACAGATTGGAGAGAGGAGAAACCAAGCCAGAGAATCCCATTAGGAGGCCTTTTCCAGGGTCCAGGTGAAAGATAGGGGAACCTGTCTGGGTTAATGAAAGAAAGAATAGAGAGCAGGTAAGATTCAGAGAGAACGTTGTTACCAGAATAATGTGCTAGTTATTTATGACTTTGCCTTATTTTCCTTACTCTTTTGTCAGCTCGTTGGATGCAAAGATTGTGTGAGATTCATTTCACTTTCCCTCACAAAATGTGGCTTGAATGAGTGAATGGCTAGAATTCCCCCAAACCTTTGTGGAGAGGGTTGCCATCTGGAAGGTATATTTTTTTAAAAGGTAATAGTTGGTGGGATAGGGAAAGACATCTCCTTATAAGGATGGAGGAAGAGAAGTGTAGGCCTTTGTTTCTCAAAGTGTGGTCCATTGCATTCATTTCCAGTTGCTGCTGTAACAAACTGCCACAACTTCAGCAGCTTAAAACAACACACATTGATTATCTTCTAGTTCTGGAGGTCAGAAGTCCGAATGGGTCTCATTGGGCTGAACTCAAGGTACTGGTTCTGGAGCCCTGGGGAGAATACTCTTCCTTGCATTTTCTAGCTGTTAGAAGCTGCCTGCATTCCTTGGTTCGTGGCCCCCTTTCATCTTCAAACCCGGAGAGGCTGGCCAAGCCTTTCTCTCATTGCATCACTGTCCCATTGACTCTCTTCCATCTCCATCAAATTATAAGGACCCTTGTGATTATACTGGACCCACTGAGATAATCCGGGATGATCTCCCCATTTGAAGGTCAGCTAATTAGCAACCTCAATTCCATCTGCAAATTCAGTTTGCCATGTAACCTAACATGTTAACAGGTTCCAGGGGATAAGGCCATGGACGTCTTTGAGGGGCCATTATTCTGCCCACCACATCCCTGGACAAGCAGCATTTACATCAGCTGGGAGCTGATTAGAAATGTAGAATTCAGGACCCACCCCCAGCCTCTGAATCAGAATCTTCATCCCAATCAGATCCCCAGGTGATCAGAATATATTTTAAAGTTTGAGAAGCCACAACTAGAATGTTTCTAAGATCCTTGGCACTTTTACTTCCCATAATTCTATAAAAACTGCATTTTTTTCCATCTTCAAATCTGCATTATTCTTTCTCTTCCTGGTTTCCTGCCAAAAAAAAAAAAAAGTTAGTTTTGATTTGTACCCCTGGTGTTAATTCCCCAAAAGTCAGCCAAGTAGAACATGACAGCACCTCATGCATATTTTTTGCTGGCAGGAAGTAGATGTTAGAAAAGGCAATTAAATTATGGAATTATCCATGATGCAAAGGTACTGGTCTGCAAAGAGTATTTTCTTCCCCAAGAAAATTCATAGGAAAACTACCTCCATTACTGTGTAGATAATATTAGTGGCCCAGCAAGTGAAGCAAAGCATACACAGATGAGCTGTTTTTAAGGCATCTCTGAATGGCTCAGCATTTGAGAAATGTGACCAAAGCTGATTATAAAACTCCTTTCAAAGTTGCAGGAACGGCAAACCCATAAATAACTCCAGTTCCCATTGGTGTGAGGAGGAGGTTGCTGGCTGCTTGATTGCTGTCCTTATCGTAGGGGATAAGGTTAAGCTCACCTCCAAGATTGCAAGCTTCTCAAGGAAAGAGCCAGCCATATGCTCTGCCTGGCACCCAGGAGGCACTCCATACATTTTGGGCTTGAATCCATTAAGCTTTTTAATAGTGTGTAATACTTAATTCTTAATTAGAGATGCACTTAAAAATGGATAAATAAAACTAGAATATGTCAGTAACCATCTTACTAGACTCCCTGCTTCCTGTTACTCATTCAGTCAGTCATCCATTTTACAAACATTTATGAATCATCTACTGAATGCCACCCATTGTTCTAGACCCTGTGGATATAAAGATATGCTCCCTGTCAGTAGAGCAGGAAGTCACATAAGTAAATAATGGTGGCAATGTCAATGCTGGAAGAAGTGTGTGAGCAAAGGTCTCAGGCCTCTCTTCTCCCAGCTGTCATGTACATTCTAATGGGACTTATATTTAAAATCTTCCTTTTCTCACCTTTGCCAATCGGGATTATTTAGCTTTATTATTTTTATTTCCAGCCCCGGCTATTAATGTTGCCTCCAGGCACACCATACTTGCTCTAGAAAATGAAACCCTCTCAAACTAGCACAAGTTTAAAAAAAAAAAAAAAGAGGTTATTATTATAAAGGTCTGGCAGCTTCTCATGAGACTTCGGGAAAAGTTAAAGGAGCAGGAAGGAGAGAAAGTGAGGCAGTTGCAAGTCCAGCCTCTCTTCATCTGCACTCCAGCTTCTCTCCCTTTGTGTTGAATAGCTCAGACCTTCAAGGCAGAGGGTCTAATTGTTTCACTTTGTCTTTTCTAGCCAGGCCACTTCCTGACCACTGTAATTCATTGTCACTGTGTTCTGATTGCTTCCTTCATAGCACTCACTTAGCACAAGTTGCAGTGATATATTTTAATTTCTGTGTTTATATCCGTTTCCCTCTCTAGTTTTGGCAGTGACCATATCTGTTTTGTTACTGCTGTATCCAGCCTCTAGTGCAGTGCCTGATCATAGTAGACATTTAGTAAATAATTAAATGAAAGAAGAAGAGGGGGATAAAACCATGTTAACCACCCTAAAGATAGACTTTCTCATTGTACCAGTTACACCATAGAGAAGGGAAAAGTGGGGACAGAGTCTTGGGTCCACTGACCCCTTAGCAAGTCTGTGGAGGTAGGAGGTTCTCTAAGAAGAAGGGTAGACAAGGTAGTCTCCCCCAAATACGTCTTGACCAACATTCAAGCCACATGGTCTTTCCACTTCAAAGCCACACCTGGAGGGACCCCTTAATGCAAATGCTCCCACTTTTTTCTTTTTAAAATCTATTGAGTAGCTAATATATGCCAAATTCTATATAAAACACTTCACAGGCATCATCCCTTTCCATTTTTACATAGGCTCTAGAAGATAATATCCTCGTTTTACAGCTACAGAACCAAGTTTCAAAAATTTAAGTGGTTCACCCAAGGTCATAGAGCTAGCATGTAGCAGAGCCAAGATTAGAACATAGGTCTGTCTAACTCCAGCGCTCCTTCCATGACATTTGGCTCTCTATAAAGTACTCACCCTTACTCAGCAAAGTTAATTCCTTCTCTGTAGCACCACAGTACCCTGTTCATAAGGACAGTACAACACTTACTACCTACTTTTATTGTAGACATTTCTGGCTCCACTGCTAAACTGTGCCTCCTTACAGCAGAACTGTATCTAGTTTTTCTTTGTATCCTCAGCTCCTATCATTTAATGGGGGCTCAACCAATGTCTGTCTGCTAAGCTGAGCCTTGGAAGGATAGACAGGCAGTTACTGTGCTTTTTCATATTTTTAAAACTCCACAAAAACCATGAGTACCTTATTCTATAGAATTAAAATTGTAAGAATGTGCAAATCTCATAAATATTCCTCCGGTCTCTGTTATTGAAATTTAAAGAACATACATATGTTCTCCCTACCCATATTATGCTTAATGACATCAATCAAGTGAGACCTGCCCACTGTTATCATGAGTGGTAGATGCAGAGTGCTGGGATGGTCCACACAAGATGGTGGAGTTTTCCTTTGACTCAGAGCAGCCGCCTGGTGTACCTATAAGTTGGCATTCTCTCACTCAACAAATATGTATTAAATACCTACTACATGCACCGTATTAGTCGCTTGTGAATGGGCATGGTGATTATCCAAAAATGGCCGAGATGAGGATTCTGCCCTCACGTTGCCTACCATCTGGGAGACACGACACACACACAAATACTGGAGCTATAAAGGAAAAGGGGCTAAGACACTTGCTGACCAAGGGCTACAGGAGTTGAGGCAAAGGTGACCTCTGGCAGGGGGTATGGAGAAGGATTTCATGGAACACATGGCATTTCACCTGGAATGTGCAATTCAGACATATCTTGGAAAAGCCCAGCCTGGGGGTGGGGGTTCAAAACTGGGCATGGGGAGCTTGTCTGTGAAGGGGTAAAGTCAGAGACATTTAGAAAGCAAGTTGGAGCCCAATTGTTGCTGGCGTTGAATGCCAGGTTGCAGATAATGAACTTTATTCTTAAGTTCTTAAGGAAGAGGGTAAAATGGTCACGAATATACTCCAGGAAGAGCAGCTGCCTGGGACTGAATTGCAGGGGAGAGACTGGAAGCAGAGAGAACAGTTATTTTATGTTTATTTGATAATGCTGGGTCTTTGCTGATCACACAGCTGTGTGGGTGGATTGAAAACTTTGGTCAGAGCCACTTTGGAAACTCAGACATAGTTTAAGTGACTCATCAGGAAGCCAAGAATAATTTCTAAGGGTCATCACAGACAGGCTCAAAAGATGCACAGTATGAATGAGGAAATCTGTTAACGGCTCTTAACCAGACAGCTCAGGTGCAGAGAAGGTAAGTTAGTTTGGGAAACTGAAACCAAACAACGTCCATGAAAGTCACACTGCCTCACTGCCCAGTTAGTGCAAGCAAAAGGCCAGCAGGGCGGGCCTGAGGCGCCATGGGGCAGAGCCTGCGGAGTCAGATAGGGAAGCCCCAGAGAGAGGAGAGGATCATGACTAAAACGCTCAAGAGGTGGCATCAAAACATCATGCTGTTTCTAGATAGCACATGGACTTTGCCAAACCAGAGTGAAATTAGCAGAAGCAAAATACGGGAACATAATTTTGGGAAGGTAAAGCAGTTGCTCAATGAACCGCTAACTAGCCATCTTGACTGTCACCCAACAGCGGCCGCCTGGTGGGACCACTTTGTTTATGGCATGAGAGTCCTTTAGCGGGGCAGTCAAGTGCAGCTTCAAACAGTGGCTTAGGTGTTAGCCTGGGCTGTGGCAATGAAGTAAAAGGCTGTGTGAAGCTGCGCCAGAAACAGCCTCTGCAAAACAGCCGCTGCGGGCGTGAATTTTATGAGTTCTCCGTATGCAAACTACTATTAGTCACGCATTGATTGATCCATTCCTTCCAGGAGCATCCGTCCTCAGAAGCTTGGTTTCCAACTGCAAAGGCAAGCCTTTCAGCACAACCTCACTATAACTCTTCCTTGGTCATCCATGCCTTATATTTAAAGCTCTGCATAATGAGGGCTTTTTTTTTTTAGATTAAAATGCTTAAACCCTTTTTGATACCACTGAATTACAAGGAGTGACACAGTGAGGTTCCTTTATTTTTATGTGCACATGTGAGTTCACACAATTTCTCCTTCTTTCTCAAAGACATTTCCATAGGAAAATAAACATAGTGAATTTATAAATAACAGGCTGAGAAACAATGCCGCTGTCTCCACATTCGCCAAGCCAAGTGATTAAAGCAGAAACAGAGGTTGGCCCAGAAATTTACTAGAATTCAACATTACTATGTAATATCCAAGTATAAGCAGAAACTATTTTTTCCCCTTTTTCTGTAAAACTTGGAATACCTGTCCTAATTAAATGTCTTCCTCCAGGAATTGTATCTGATATTCAGTTAGATTTGATATCAAAACTCAGTTATTGACAATTTTCTAAGGATACAGTCAGTGCTAGGATATACAAAATGACAAGGATAGAAAATGTTTTCTGTGCACATCTTACCATGTATTTTTTTCTTTTGAGGAAGGATAGGCAAGAGTAGTATAAACATCTAAAAAGGAAGTATCTCCACAAGTAGTGGTTTATTTTGTGTTTTGCCTTAACATAGTACAACATTGTGTTTTGCAGGGGAGAGACTGGAGGCAGAGAAAGCCATTATTTTATGTTTATTCCATAATTCTGGGTCTTTGCAGTTCACACAGCTGTGTAGGTGGATTGAAAACCTTTGTCTAATATAACTATAATGTACTTAGTATAATTAATATTATATTAATTATATTATTTAGGTGTGCCTGATGTGGTAATAATGATGGTGATTATTAAGAAATTTTATGTAATATGAACTAAGCCATAGTGGCTTGAAATAAATGCTAGATTTAAAAGAGCTATATTGGAAGGGTAACATAATCTTTAGGTATAATTCCAGTGCACTGGTAACAATGAGGCAAATAATGTGTATTGTTGAACACATTCTGTTAATGACCTTCCTGGGCTGGATGGAGGGATTTTTTTGTGTTTTTTTTCCTCCCCATCTTAGCCTCTCTCAAAAACAAAACAAAACAAAACAACAAAAAAAGCCCAGCTCATCAAAAGGATAGTTGAGGGATGCTCACAGGATCAAAATCCTTTGCACAGCCTTGTAGGCCCTGTACGATCTGGTCCCTGCCCAGTTCTGGCTTCCTCTTGTACTCTAGAAGCCTACCCTCTGCCTCCCTCCCTAATCATGTCCAACTCCTCCCTTCTCATCCATGCCTTGCTCCTCACTCATGCTGTTCCCTACGCCCAAAATGCTTTTCCCCTTCCCCTCCCACCCATCTCTTCTCACTCATCCTCCATCCAGGTCTCAGTGGATAAAGTCATATAAGTCAAGTCTCCCTGTCATATGATTTTATACCACTTAAGTGGAATGTATAAGCATATATTTGTGCAATCATTTGGTCAATGTGTAAATCCTCCTCTAGTCTCTAAGTTCCAGGAAGTTTGATTGCTTGTCAGATAATAGGTGTTCAAAAAATACTCACAGAATTGGATTTTTAAAGATGACACAGAGAAGAAGTGAGAAAGAACTTAGATTTGAAGACGTTAATTTGTTTTAATGGATGCTAGAAAAACTAAGAACAATGAAATGTGAGAATAGAAAATCAATTTGTATGTGTGTGACTCACACACATACATATATATATATACATATATATATAAAATATTAGAGTCCTCAGTAAAACTCAAATATTTAGCATTTATAAAATGTCAAGATTCAAAACCAGCTTTCTAATCTATAGTGTCAGCACCTTTACAAGTCATATACCCACCCATGGCTTGTGCTGGGTGGGTACATGACAGTAGCTTGTGCTGTTGTCTCATTACAACCTAAATACTTTTACATGCAGATCTGTATGGAATGGAATAGGTGATCTGTTTTCTAACATAATCAGGAAATAGGCCATCTTGTTCAATGAAATGTTCTGGTCAATAGCATCACATTACACATACCATACCCATTTAATCCATATTCTGTGAATCCAATTATACTAAACTGCATTTAACTCTAAAACCCACTGGTCATAATTTAAATGCTGATGAAACATTTGAAGACCGTACAGTGCTTTAATGATCACTTACCTTTGCACCATGCAGTACTCTAGTATTTCTCAGTAGCAGCTGCAGTAATCCCTGTGATAGAAAACTGGGTGAACCAGGTTTTACTAAAATCAATAGAACATTCTGTAGTTATTGCAAGTACTGTGAGATAAAGGTCAATTAATTCTAATAGGCAAGAAGAAAGAATATATGCTAAATTTGACTAGGAAATGCATATATGTCATTAAACGTTGAATATAAGCTTTAACCTATTGAAATCCTTAGTGGATATATGTATTTACTTTTACTATTTTCAATGTTTGATTTTCAGAAGTGTGTTCACAAACATTTTTTGGACTATAGCTAAGATTACCATTTCAAAAATACAATGCTCCACATTTTTGTATCTTTAAACATTAATGGAATTTCACAGCACACTTCTGTTGACCCTCAAGATGACTGTTTCCACTGTGCAGATAGAGAAGCTGAGGCATGAGGCTATTTCTGTACATTTTCTAAAGATACCCCCTGAGCCAGTGGAAAGGAAGCCTGAGACAGAAAAAGACTTTGTGTCCTCACCGAGAACACATCTTGTATGCATCTGTAGTCTTGGGGGAGGGTAGATTGCAAAACCAGAGTTGGCTTTTCACACATGCTCCTACACTCCTACAAGGAGGTCTTTGTAAAAATGTGTAGACAAATAAAGTGGGTGTCAAGGTGATTACCAGGATGAATTTTCACTGGTCTGGAATGCCTTGAGTATGCTTGATGACAAGAAGGTAGATTAGTTGGCTTTTCAAGGCCTTTCTAATAGTTGTAATTCTATCCAGTGGGCAATTCATAGATGAAAAATATTTAAAGTGTTCACATTTCTATTTCTTTTTTTTTTTTTCCTTTACAGATCTATGCAGTTAGATCAGTTGTTCCCAACAAAAGCAATAATGAAATAGTCCTGGTGCTCCAACAGTTTGACTTTAATGTGGATAAAGCCGTGCAAGCCTTTGTGGATGGTAGGTATACCTGTACCCTGCAGCTGAAGATGTTAGACCTAAATATTCCAGATATTCCATATTTTTTCCTTAAATGAACTGAATATCAATTCATTATGCGTACTTTAGGTCTCATAGAAATGTGCTAGGTTTCACATGATTGTGCTACTGCACTCTAGCCTAGGTGACAGAGTGAGACCCCATCTCAAAAAAAAAAAAAATAGACACACTCAATAAGAATAGAATTTGGAAGTTCTTTATCTCTCATTTAAGGAAAAAAAGACTCTAGATAGTTTTCAAAGGATATTGATTATAGTGCTACTAATTTCCTTGCCTACCAGTCATTCCAATTTAATATTAAATGTGTCCTTGGCCAGCAGTGACTCACGCCTGTAGTCCCAGCACTTTGGAAGGCGAAGGTGGGCAGATCACTTGAGGCCAGGAGTTCGAGACCAGCCTGGGAAACATGGTGAAACCGCGTCTCTATAAAAAAATATATATATAAATTAGCCAGGCATAGTAGTGCATGCCTGTAGTCCCAGCTTCTTGGAGGCTGAGGTGGGAGGATGGCTTGAGCCCCTGAGGCAGAGGTTGCACTGAGCTGAGATCGCACCACTGCACTCCAGCCTAGATGACAGACTGAGACCCTGTCTCAATAGATAAATAAATAAATGTGTCCTTTATTTGATACCATTCTTATGAATGGAGGATAATGTATTTTGGTCCTTATCTGGAAAGTCTTCTCACTTCTCCAACCAGCATAATCCTACTTGGCTTTATGACTGGAATTCTAAAACCTGATGCTTATGTAGTCTAAGAGGACTGGTTTATTCTTTAATATCTTTAGTTTATGATTTTTAGATTGCCAAATTAATCAGAATATCAGTTTATCTTATCTATCTCTAAAATCTTTTTGCTTTATTTTAAAAATTTTGTTGTTTAGGTAGTCCATTGCCAGAGATGTTATAAAATCTAAAGTCTCAGGAATATGTTTATCCTATAATTTACAACGTAATGCTTTGGATTTCCTGTAAATTTTGGGAAATTATCCCTCCTAATCAAATTAAACAAGTTCCAGTTTTGAACAAAGATCTCTTACTTGTCCTCAGTTATCATATGTCTTCTGTCCTGGCATTAGTTTCTATTTTGTAAATATGGGCAAGCTACACATAATCTGTCAAATAAGGTCAAGGAAGACCTGCCAGCACATTTCTCAGTTGTATCCTATTTACAGTTTATCAAGGACAGTTTGATTTACTTATTTTCCTAGGAGTAGAATAACCTTCTTGAGTTTCTAAAAGTATAATTGCATTTCAGGGCAAGGTCTTGGAACTAAGCAATATGCTCACATTCTGATATCAGCAGTCAAGGTTTAGGGTCCTAATTGAATTAGCAAATGATTATCATTCAGTAGACCTATAAGCAAATCCATGGTGCATAACTTTTCTCACTGTTTTTTCCTGCTTCATATACTAAGAGATACATAATTTTTAGTCACAAGAAGCAAATAGTAGAGAATGCAATATTAATCTAACTTTGCAGCATTAGCTGCAGTTTGTCTCAAAAAATATTTGGAAATAAGCATATCCTGGATCAGATACAGTCTCTTTTCAGGTTTTCTTGCCAACATCACCTGCATGGAAAAAAAGCTTTAGGAAAGGGTAAAGGCTATTATCCCCATTCCTCCCTACCCCCACTTGGATTGAGGCCCCCCACGTTCCTCATCATGAAAGTTTTTATTGCAGAGTGATCTTGATCAGATGCACAGTAACTGATGGACTGTCATCAAATCTGTTTGTATTTAAACAGAGCACCTTGCTTGTCCTTCTTGAAATTTTCACCTTGTCAGTGTTGAGATCTCATTAATAAACCTCATTGATTGCTGAGAAGCCTCATGAGAAGTCATTTTGGTTGGGGAGCAGTAGGAAAACTTGATTTAAAAATACTGGGTGCCAGGCAGGTTCCTCATACCTGTCACCCCAGCATACTGGGAGGTCAAGGCAGAAGGATTGCCAGGAGTTTGAGACCAGCCTGGACAACATGGCGAGACACTGTCTCTACAATTTTTTGTTTTTAATTAGTCTAGAGTGGTGACACATGCCTGTAGTCCCAGCTACTCTGGAGGCTGAGGCAGGAGGATTGATTGGACCCAGGAAGTCGAGGCTGCAGTGAGCCATGTTTGCACCACTGCACTCCAGCCTGGGCAACAGTGTGAGACCCTGTCTCCAAAAAGAAAAAAAAAGAAAAAGAAAAAAAACCAAAACCATAAAAAAAGCCAAACAACTGACAGTCAAAAATATTTGTTAGGAGTCATTTATGAGGCATACAGAAAGCCCTCTGAGTGGCTGAAAAACTCCAAGCCGTTTCAGTATAATTAAAATTTCATAATAACAGTTTCAAAATCCTCTGTAAATATGGGTATTTCTTCTTCAAAATTAGTCCCTAAAGCTCATTGTCCAAATTACAAATAGAATGTATATCAAAACATGAAAATTAGAGGACTAATTGAATATGGCAGTTGTGAAAGCAGTAAGCAACTCACCACCACTTTCTATTTAAAATGAACAGTATTTAGCATTTTTAAGTTTTAGTTTTATTTAGAAAACTGAAGCGTAGCTATAAGTAAGAACTGCCCTAATTATTATTAACCAAGACTTACCAAGAAACTTAACAAAAGGGACTTTCTAAATTTCTTCGAAAGGAAAATGCTGTGAAACATTAATTCTCTGGACAAATTAGAGAAAGACCAACCCAGTTAATAAAAAGTCTGAATTATAGCTTACTTTTAGGTGCAGTCTTATTATTTCAAGTACATGCAACTCAGACAAGTCTAAGAGGGGCGTTGAGTTGGAAACTTTAAATAGATAGGAATTATTAGCCTGTCTAAACATTAGTCAAAGCCATATGGCCTTCTGCTTATCTAACAGTGATAGTAGACTCAATAATTAGGACCCTACTAATTTGAAATTTGTTATAAAGACCAGCCTGAAATTTATCTTTGTTTAGCCAACATACTCCTTGTAGAGAGCTATTAGTATATTTAGATTGTATGAGAATTTTTAAAATTGTTAAAAGAATACACTTAAAAGAGCTACTCTCTTTTAGAAATACTGTGCCTATTTATTTGAAAACAACTGATATCCTCATTACCAATAACTTGTTATTGAAACTACCTTCAGCACAGTTGGAATGAATGAATGAACTTTGTTAGACTATGGAGAAACATGGATTGCAGCTGGCCAGCGATAAAACATTTTTTTAATGTCTTGTAATTTAATTAGGCATTTAATTTATATATAATTTAATATAACTTGAATATAATTTAATTAGGTATCTTCTCTGAGTCAGTGCAGTTCTACCGATATATGTGAATGGGATGGACAGAACCTGGGGCCCAACTTTTCACTTAATGAACTTTTTTTGGTTTCAAGGTAGAAGCCTTGTAGACCACATCCCATCTCTATCCACGCTAACTCTAGAGAAACTAATATCATTGTAATATGTCTTCCTCATCCCCCTGCAAGATGTGAACATATGAATAGGGACAGAGAAAGAGAAAGAATGGCCAAACAGAAAGCTGTGATTCACATTGTTAATAATATTCAGAATCCCATATTTGGTTCAGAAGATTATAGGTATTTTTATTCATATATCAAACAGAATAATTTTAATTCTACTTATGGCAACAAAGCTGCTAGAAAATTCTCAAGATATATTTCATTTTCCGTACGACAATATAATGATAAAAAAGTAAGCTTCATGTAGTGAGGCTTAATATTTTGATAAAACCAAGATCATACAGTGAATTAAATGAAAATCTGGGAAATAAAAAATGAAACTGGCATTTTTATTAAGATAGGATGTATCAAAACAAATGAAAAAGCCAAAAAAAAAAAAAAAAAAAAAAAGCTGCTACCAGGATGGAAAGACAGAGATGAATTTTGTGTGGTGTTTTATGATGTGAATATTTGTTGAAGATTCTTTGTCTTTATCTAGGCAGTGCAATTCAAGTTCTAAAAGAATGGAATATGACAGGAAAAAAGAAGGTAAGATTAATATTGATTGTAAATTGGTAACATCTTCAATCAAAACCTTCATGGTTGTTATTTTATCAAGGCTGCCAATTTTTTGCTTCTTTCAAGTATGTTAATATATACACCCAGAAAGCTTCCAAATTCATGACTCTCGGAAATTAGCAGATACTCTCACTAGTAATGCCCTTATTTTCTACTCAGTGTTTTTAACAACCAGGTGTGCTTAAGAAGTCCCAGAGTTGTTCTCTTTTTTAAGTATAAAGGGGAGCCCAGCTGGAGAGTTCAAAGGATTCAAAACATTAACTTGCCTGAACGTATCCTGTAGCACAAAGAAAAAAATTAAGGAGTATTTTAAAGATACTTGAAAACCTCTAAATATATTTTCACATGTTTTTCCACCTGAAAGAATCTGTCCAAGGCTGCCCTGAGATGCTTTTTGGCTGAATTCTAAGGTAGATCATTAATAAAAGAAGAAGAAAAGAAAATGCCTTAGAACCATAGTAAGTAAGGGGCTTTCTTGAACACTGGCGTACTGCTCTTTGAGAACAAAGGGAAGGGGATTTTACTGTGTCCCATTCAAACTGGTTTGCTTTCTTGTCGAGTCACAAAGGGCCTGGGATTTCTGGGAGCTCGTGAGATGCGTCTGTGCATACACACTAGCAAAAGTGTGCCGCTCCTTTCAAAGTAACTGTTCCACTCATTCCTGCTATGACACAGCAAGGCCTTGTGTTTTGGATTTCCCAGGATATAGTACGCCAGTCTACTCTTCCCAGTGAGGGAAGATCACAGGCCTGCAAAACAGGTTCTGAACAAACAATAACACAGTATTACTTTCATAAAACCCAAAGATTACTGAAATTACAGGAATCATCCTTTCCGTTTTTCTCCTCCTAGTTTCATGTAGAGTAGGAAAATTATGAGTTTTTTTTTTTAACCTTTGTATGCCACCATCTTTGACAATCTCTGCTTGTCTTTAATCATAGCTTCCCAGGCCTCTGTGTGAGATGAACATGATTTGCAAGTGATTGAAAGGCAGTATTTAGACTTACATAGAAAAATTTCAAATGTGTGGTTTGGGTATTAGATTTTTCTGATGTGAAAAAAACAGCAGACAGCAGCTGCAGACCCAACTCATTACTGAGTCTTCCTCCTGGAGGTTGAAAAGGAAAATGGTCTCCCAGCCAAGTAGATGTGAGGCTTGAGAGCCAGAAGCTGCTGTGGGTGTTTTGTGGGAATAAGTGCCACTGGCCTTGCCTTCAACCTGGGACACACACCTCTCACCTAGGAAAGCACTTACTGGGGCATGATTGTGGTTCCAAAGGAAAAAAGCAGGGAGGAGAATTGAGAAGAAAAAACTGTTTCTTTTTACTTCTTTTGTAAATGTGTTGAAGAACGAAGCCAGGCTGATGTTCAGCTGGCACGCACTCATTCAGCAGGTGGGACAGGGTCTTTCTTATGGGTCGGCATCTGTTCCGATTGGCCGGGGCTGGTACCATACTACTTGTTGAGTACACTGAGTATCAACTGGGTACAAAGCAACATCAAGTCAAACATATAACATAATTAGGAACAACAGCTTCTTAATTTTCTTGATATTCTCATGTATTCACCATTAGAGCATTTTAAGAGAGATATAGTAAAACTCCGCATTTTAGACTCTTGTGATATTGGGGGGTCTAAACAATTTCAATTGTATAAAATGCAGGGTGGTTTTATTTCAAAGGAAATAAAATGAAGCCTTGTAATGCTGTTCAGCTAGCAGCCGAGAGGTCCAGGGGCTTTCTCACCGGAAAAGGGGGACTTATATCACTTTGGCATTACCTTGAAGCTGTTGTCTGCTCCAGCTGAAATATTCATGGGATGGCAGGGCGCAGTGGCTTGTGCCTGTAATCTCAGCACTTTGGGAGGCAGAGGCAGGAGAATCACTTGAGCCCAGAAGTTTGAGACCAGCTTGAGCAACATAGGGAGACCCTGTATCTACAAAACATTTTAAAAAATAGCTGCATGTGGTGGTGCATGCCTGTAGTAACAGCTACTCAGGAGGCTGAGGTGGGAGGATCGCTTATGCCCAGGGGGTTGAAGCTGCAGTGAGCCGTGATCATACAACTGCATTCCAGCCTGGGCGACAGAGCCAGAGTGAGACCTTGTTAAATAAATAAAAATAAATAAATAAATAATCATGGGGATGATTATGGATCCTGTGGCTACCTGGGACTTCCTAGACAATGACAGCAATTCCAGGAATCTCCTTGTTGACTGGTTTCTATTTCAGAGACCCAACCTGAACTTTAAGGACCTACCTTCTGTGTCCTCATTTTACAAGAAGAAGTTGCCTGCCTTTTCCCTAGTAGTCCTCCCCTTTACCTCTCCTTCTGCTGAGCAGATGGGAACCTTAGTGGCCTCCTTGCCTCCCCAGCATTCACCACTTTGAGATGAGAGCTACTCCCCAGTGGCAGGATAACTGAAATCAAATTTTTTCAGGATGGTTATCACCAGATTTTACTATAGAACCTCAAGTTGCTCAAATAATATGTCAGCTATTTAAGCCGTTCCTTGTTGTTTTTTTCTTCCTTTTATTGGAATCTTTTTTATTGTGTTTATGAGGTGAAAGTTTATACAACTTACTATAAGAAAGAAGATACTTAAATTAACTTGGGTGGTTAATAAAGATGTAAATATTCTTCATCCAGTCTATAAGAAGAGCCAGGAACCAAAAAAGATAGCGTATCTTATTTTCATCTCTCAGATTCACCTTATATTTCAAGAGTCTGAGTTGAATATTATGTTCTCATTTGTTTCTCATTCTAGAACAATAAAAGAAAAAGAAGCAAGTCCAAGCAGCATCAAGGCAACAAAGATGCTAAAGACAAGGTGGAGAGGCCTGAGGCAGGGCCCCTGCAGCCGCAGCCACCACAGATTCAAAACGGCCCCATGAATGGCTGCGAGAAGGACAGCTCGTCCACAGATTCTGCTAACGAAAAACCAGCCCTTATCCCTCGTGAGAAAAAGATCTCAATACTTGAGGAACCTTCAAAGGCACTTCGTGGGGTCACAGGTCAGTAATGCTTAAGTAAAATTGCTTAGGAAGGCATAGATGAAAAGAGCACAAAGGGAGCTCATTGGGGCTGCTGTTGATGTTGTTGAAAATGGAAGGTGGTTTTTCTGCAGTGTGTACAATTCAGCCTTCCTGAAGCCAGGATTGGGGGTGAAGGGGAATGTAACAGGGCAGAGAATAAATGCTCAATCTAGCTCTACACCAAGTCAGAGGATTTTTTTTTTTTTTTTTTTTGAGTCTGGGTCTTTCTTTTGAGTGCAAGGCTAGAGTGCAGTGGTGTGGTCATAGCTCACTGCAGCTGCAGCCTTGAACTCCTGGACTCAAGCAATCCTGCCTTGGCATCCCAAAGTGCTGGGATTACAGACATGAGCCACCACACTTAGCCAGTCAGAGGTCTTTTTTAATGGAAATTCCAGTTTAAAGAAATATTCTATATAGACACCTTTGCTAGAATTCACCTGGGGTAATGAAGGAATAATTGATGACAAAAAGAAATGTTATTCAATGTTTTCTTTAGAAAGGGCAGACCAAATTATTTTAACTGCTGGTATTTTTTATATGATGTGACAGAACATAATCTTCCAGGGTGTTAGAATCTGGAACATTAATTATTTTTGCTATAGCTATATATTTATTAATCTTCAAAAGGCCACTTCCTAATCCACTGTTTGACTTTGGGCACATCATCTACTCTAGGGTCCCATTTACTTTCTGAAAAATAAGGAAACTGCATTGGAATCTACTAGATCAGTGCTTCTCAATACTATCTGACCCAATGCCCCATTTTTAGAACAAATGTTAAAATAAAACTTATGCATAATATAACCTACCTAGAAACAGAATTTCAGCAAATAAAAATATAAGAAGAAATTCAGGAATAACTAAAATAGAATTTATGCATAATATAACCTACCTAGAAACAGAATTTCAATAAATAAAAATATAAGACGTTCAGGAAAAACTAAAATAGAAGGCTCAATAAAGAGGCCAGATTTTTACACCCACTTATAATGAATCACTTTGCAATTAAATGAAGTAAGGCAGTAATCAGCTGGATATTGTGGACACTGTTTTTTTTACATTTGACATGTACAGTAAGAGCTCAATAAGTATATTTGTATATAACTTGGAATCACTGTGAATGCACCTGCTACAAATGCAGTCCAATTTAGGGTAATGGGTGTCAGCTCTAATATCATGGCTGCTGATGTGGTTTTCCACATGGCCAAAAATTCTCAGTCAAGTTCTAAACATCATAAAGTACCATCTTCCTTTAATTTATGCAATAGTTGAATCTTGGAAATCCAAGCAAACGTTGTAAATCCGTAGTAAAACTGTCTAGACTCACATAATTATATATATATTTTTTAACAATCATGAATGTCCAGGGGAACATGAGAAAGTTCAGGACACAGGTTAATTCTTTGTTGTGTATGACATTCCCAGGATTGCAAGTCATCTAGCATCCTGCCCCCCAACCCCACCGCCAACACACACACACACAATCATTGTGCTAATTTTTAAAAATGCCCCCTCAGTTTTTCGGAATGCCTCCTAAAAGGTGGTAGATCCTTTGATGAGAATCACTACACTAGTTGACCCCCAAAGTCCTTCTAGTTATAAAATCCTGAGTTTGTAGAATCAGTGGCGTTTTAAACTCCCGTTATATTCAGAGCACTGTGCTAGATGCCACAGTAGATTCAGAGAAGGATATGATATGGTCTAGGCCCTGATGGAATCACATTCTGATATCCTTGAAGAGAAGGCTATAGGTTCACTGGTGAGTTTAAGGTTTGGGGAAGAGAGGTGCAGTATCCGACTGAGTGCTCCTGGGAGATTTCCTGGGAGCATTGGGTATTGAAGGACCAATAGAACTGAGGTGGTAAAAAGGATTTGGAGGGTTAGAGAGAAGTAAGGAGAACTTTACTGAGTGCCCTCAGGTATTGCACACCTGCTATATATGACACACTGCTATTCTCTGACAAACCGAAGATGAGTAAGACACATCCATGCCTAAGAAAAGTTTAGACTACCAGAAGAGATGGAGGTGCAAACAGAAACGCAAATGGTGACATGTACCAAATCAGGGTGGCAGTGAGAAGGCATTAAATAACTGGCACACTCTGTAATACACTAGTAAGTTCTTAAATTGCTCACAAAGCACAAATTTTCTTCCAGAAACACATTTCCTAACAACTCCACTAATAGTGCCGAAACTCATATCATCCTTACTCACTTCATGATGGTTTCCTAAAACCGAACAATGACAACAAAAATAACCTATTTCATTTTGAATCTGAATTCTCCAGGAATTTTTTTAATTCAATTTTCACTGTGCCTACAATTTTGAGACTGTTTTGATTTATAGTCAGAACAAGAGAAAGAAATTAAATAATCGAGTGGCAGATTCCCAACTTGTTATTGCTTTCCCATGAATACTTTCAAAATCTAATTACTCAAGTTGCCATTTTGATATCAATCATAGACTAAAAGCTTAGCATATATATTTTTTCATTACTTATAATTTATACCTTCTTTGTAAAACAATGTCAGTAACTCTGTCAAGTATATGACATTAAAGCAAATGCAATATAGAAGTGCCTCCCTTCCCAGTGGACAGCTGCCTTGAAAGTTAAGTACCCACCAGGGGAATGGGTACAAGGGGGCTTTTGGAAACCCTCACATGAAACTTTCTGTGAAGAATTATTTCTTGCACAGTGATCCCATTCTCCCTTCTGTTTTTTAAGTATAGCATGAAGGCATTGAGGTGTGTTGGTATTATTTGTTAATGTTACTGATTCATTACAAATGTCTGTGCAATAAATTTTTCTGTTAAAGAATAAATGAGCCAGGCTTGGTGACTCACACTTGTCATCCCAGCGCTTTGGGAGGCTGAGGTGGGAGGATTGTTTGAGCCCAGCAGTCCAAGACCAGCCTGGGCAACATGGCAAAACCCCATCTCTACAAATAATACAAAAATTAGCTGGGCCTGGTGGTGCATGCCTGTACTCCCAGCTACCTGGGAGGCTGAGGTGGGAGAATCACCTGAGCCCAGGAGGTTGAGGCTTCAGTGAACTGTGATCGTGCCACTGCACTCCAGCCTGGACAGCAGAGTGAGACCCCTCAAAAAAAAAAAAAAAAGAGGAAGAAGAAGAAATGATGGTAATGGAAGGTTAGTAGATGTTCTTGCAAAAGGAAGCAAATTCTCCTTATTGGCCCTTAATTTCGTTAGCAGCCCATTTGTTATGATTGTAAATTTTAAAATGAGGTTTTAGCTATAGTAATCTGCCCTTTTCCTTGGAAGATAGGTTCCAGGACCCCTAGTGGATGCCTGAAATCACGTACACTGTTTTTTTCCTGTACTATACTATACTATGCTAAAGTTTAATTTATAAATTAGGCACAATAAGAGATTAAAAAAACCAATAATAAATAGAACAATTATAGCAATATACTGGCCTCTTTCTTGCTCTCTCTCTCAAAATATCTTATTGCACTATAAACATCCTTACTGTGATGATGTGAGATGATAAAATGCCTGCATGATGAGACGCGATGACACTCACTCTGATCACCAAGACAGCCACTAAAGTGACGAGTGGGCAGGTATCATGTATGGCATGGATACTCTGGAAGAAGGCATGACCACATCCTGGGTAGGACAGAGTGAGATGGCACAAGATTTCATCACATTACTCAGAACAGTATGAAACTGAAAACTTAATGAGTTGTTTATTTCTGGAATTTTCTGTTTGCTATGTTTGGACCGCAGTTGACCATGGGTTACTGAAACTGTGAATATGGGAGGACTATTGTAGTTAGATTTTCCTGCCTTCAAATTATGAAGGTTCATCAGAAAGTTGATGCCAAAGCTATCTAATGGCTTTAAAATGCTTGCTCAATCTACTGGCAATCGCAAGAGCTCTAACAGGTATTCTGCAGATGAGTGTTAGGCTGTAGACACTCTGTACCCCATTTTGAGTAGAATGTTGGAACTAGAAAGGATGAGAGTGAAATTTTAATCCTGGCTCCCCACTTTATAACTGAAGAAACCAAGGCTCCTGGATTGAGAAGTTGAGAGGATAACCCTCTTGAACTCTCTGTAGTTTGCAAAAGGCTGACTCAAATCCATGTAATTTTATCAGGTAATGGAGAGTTACTGCTAAAACCGTGGGTTCCCTAACTCCTAAAAAAAAATGTGTAACTGAAAAATTAGAAAAAAGTCACAATAACAAAGCCACATAATGATATTCTGTGCTTGAGTGAGTTCACAGCATAAGCCTAAAAGAAATCGCCAGGCTACTATAGTGGAGCATTTATCAAGCCCTCCAATAATGAAACTAGCTCAACAAAGCCTGCCCTGAATGCCCCACTGGGCAGGAGGCTGTGAACATGTGGGATGCGTGTTTTATCTTTTTATAACACCTTGACATTCAGGATCTCTCTTTTTAAAAGTCTTAAACAGAATCATTTTTTGGTAGGGGAAAAGTTAGCTTTCAGATATATGCAGGTGGCTCAGGGGTGTTAGTGTGACTTCCTACATGAAAAATCACCACCAAAAGCATCATCATTTCAGGCTGTAAATATAGCACTGTCAAGTGGGACAATGCTGTGTGTCAGCAGATCGTTTAGAAGTTTAGGAGTATGTTTTAAGCCTGAGAGTAGTTTTTTTCTTTATCTCAGAATTTTTAATAACAGCTCAAATTGGATCTTTTACATAATCCAATCAAAATCATCCTGGGCTCAAATACAAAATCAGGCAAAGAGTAGATCAAGATTTATTTTTGCCGAGCGGGCGCAGTGGCTCACACCTGTAATCCCAGCACTTTCAGAGGCTGAGGTGGGAAGATTACTTGAGGCCAGGAGTTTGAGACCAGCCTGGGCAACATAGCGAGCTCTTATCTCTTTAAAAAAAAAAAGAAAAATTAGCTTGGTACGGTGGCTCATACCTGTAGTCCCAGCTGCTTGGGAGGTTGAGGTGGGAAAATCCTTTGAGCCCAGGAGTTTGAGGCTGCAGTGAGCTATGATTGTGCCACTGCACTCTAGCCTGGGGTACAGGGCAAATCCCTATCACAAAAACAAAAACAAACAAACAAAATTATTTTACTAAAAGTAGTGCCAAGGATAATACTTTTTTCTAAGACCCTATCTAAATGTCTAAAGCACATGTTGACCTTAGGATCTAATTTTCCCAAATGTTCCTCCTGCCCTATGCTTCCTGAGGCTCATAAACTAAAATGTATAGCATTTACTTGTCTCCGCTTAGGCCAGAATAGGAATTCAGATTCCTCTCTTGTCTTTACCCCACTGGACACAATTCCCATTGAATAG
The DNA here is from genome assembly GCF_029289425.2 of Pan paniscus. Taxonomy (NCBI): domain Eukaryota; kingdom Metazoa; phylum Chordata; class Mammalia; order Primates; family Hominidae; genus Pan; species Pan paniscus. The sequence goes on from NC_073262.2 coordinate 103,047,000, forward strand.
GAATTCCAGGAGCAGGACTGTGGGCTATCAGCAGCTTCCCAGAGATAAACTCTGGGGCAGGGCTTTCCCTCTCTTGAGCTCCTGTTGCTGACCCAGCAGCCGGCCTTTATGTTGCCTCCTCGTGTAAAGCATCCTGGGAAACCAAGTCTTCGGTCCCTGTTCCTTGGAACAGAAGGCTCCATGCCATGCTTGCTGACCTTCACGAGCCGGACTGTACAGCCTGCCCTGTACCACAAAGCAGGAACAGCCCTGTCGTTTTTACCTTTGCAATGCAGATTCTGTGCTTGGGCGCAGCACCTGCGCAGAGCTGCTTTCTCATCCTCAAGTGAACTGAACCAAATGTGAGAGAAAGGCTCCTGTGCCTTTAGAATGTTAGTTGCCCCCCCCCCCGATTTGTGCTTCCTGTAACAAACAACAACAAAAACACCTCACCACCATTTCACAGTATCGTTGTGGTAGGCGGTTCCCCACAGGTTGTTCAAGCAGATTTTTTTATGTTGCTGTTGGTCCTGGCCTCAAGATTACCTCCCCTGCTTCTCTAAGCCCTATATTGGACAGAGGATTAGCAAAGATCAACAAAAAGAAAGCAGCCAGCTTAGAACTTTAATAGTAAAAGTCAAATGTGTGTATCTAGGATTTCAGCAGTGCCAGCTCTCAAATGGAAGCAATACAATATCACAGCTAAGAACCCGGGCTTTAGCATTAGACATGTTTGGTTTCAAATCTTGGCCTCATCACTTATGAGGTGTGTGACCCTGGACAGGTTAACCACTCTGCATCTCACTTTCCTCATCTGCAAAATAAAGAACATTCGTCCACTTTACAATATTGTGGGGAGCAGTAAATGAGATATATAAAGTGTTTAGCTCAGCATCTGGAATCGGGTAAACCGTCTTATCATTCATTTATCCATTGAGTAAATATTTTTAAGCATCCAACATGTGTCAGGAATTCTTCTACAGGAAGCAGACACGACAACAAAGGTTTTGCTCTTGGGGAGTTTACGTTCTTTGGGGTCGGGGGGGATGGGGAGAAGAGGTAGATAATAAACCAGAATACAACTGAGTTACCAACATAATTCTAGAGTGTAATAAATGTTATAAAGGCAGCATGTAGAAGGGCAGCTGGAGAGTGCGTGTGTGCAGCAATTCCATAGAAGGTCCCGCTGTGACGTAAGTGTCTGGAGACATTGAAGCTAAGATCCCAGTGCTTCAATTCAGGCTCTCTCATGCCAACTTACAGTGGTCTGAACAGCCAGTGTTTTATCTAAACTTTTATTAAGTACCTTAGCTGAAGCCCTTATAGAATTATAACCATAGGTTTTTACTTTTTTTTTTTTTTTTGAGATGGAGTCTCACTGTGTTACCCAGGCTGGAGTGCAGTGGCGCGATCTCAGCTCACTGCAACCTCCGTCTCCTGGGTTCAAGCGATTCTCCTGCCTCAGCCTCCCAAGTAGCTGGGACTACAGGCGCATGCCACCATACCCAGCTAATATTTTGTGCTTTGAGTAGAGATGGGGTTTCACTGTGTTAGCCAGGATGGTCTCAATCTCCTGACCTCGTGATCTGCCCACCTCGGCCTTTACTATTTTTTGTTATTAAAGATCTAATACTCTATTAACATATATATAACTGATGTTAAGTACTATCATATGAGCATGCATTTTTGAAGTTTATATTTTGGTCAGGCACAGTGGCTCATGCCTATAATCCCAGCACTTTGGGAGGCCAAGGCAGGAGGATCACTTGAGCCCAGGAGTTCAAGACCAGGCTGGGCAACATTGTGAGAGTTGGCTCTAAAAAAACTTAAAAATTAGCAGGGTGTGGTGGCCCATGCCTATACTCCCAGCTACTTGTGGGGCTGAGGTGAGAGGATCACTTGAGCCCAGGAGGTCAAGGCTGCAGTAAGCCATGATCACACCACTGTACCCCAGCCTGCGCAATGAAGCAAGACCCTGCCTCAAAAAATAAAAATAAAGTTTATATTTTAAAGCACATAATTACTATTCTCATTCATCTTTAATTTAAATACTTGGTATTAATTCCCATTTACAGTTGTGTTTTTCTCAGTCTCAACCTCAGCTTCAAGTAACTTGGTATCTTAGATTGCATTTGCAGTGACTTAGAGCTCTGCTTCCTTTCTTTATGTATGATAAAGCAGAAAGAGACAGACACAGGATGTAGTGATAGGAGGGCACAGGAAACATAAAACCCCTCAGGTATTTTTCGGTCACCTGGGCTCTCTTCTCTTTCTCATTCAAGAGTATTTTTGCTGCAACTGTACAGCAAAAACACAAAACTACTCATCTCTGAATAGCTGATACCTTTATAACTTCCCACCCACTCCTTGTTATGGTGATTTCAGTTACAAATGGACTTAATTAAATGGAATGTACCACTTACAAAGATCAAAAGGCTTTCAAAAATTTTTCTTAAGATTTTTGAACAAAGATTTAACTGTTTCTATTAAAATGCAATAAGATGGAAACTCTGTTTCCTCTGATGTGATTATTATGCATTGTATACCTATATCAAAATATCTCAAGCACCCCATAAATATATAAACCTACTATGTACCCACAAAAATTAAAAATTAAAAACTTTTTTTTAATGCAATAAGAATTAAACCTGTTTTGCAGAGAAATAAGACAGTGGAAAAAATCAAGTTATACATATACATATATATTACATACATATACATATATAACATGCATATACATATATAAAATATACATGTATTATTATATATAATAATATATATTAAACCTATTAAGGTATTAATGACATATAAGATCTTGTAAAGACAGTGATTGTAAATAAAACTAAAGATGTTATTCCAGTCAGAAAGTTACCACCTTTATGCCCTCTGAGCTCATCAAGCTTCATAGGATTTGAATGAAATAATAAAGTCTATCTGTATTTGATAAAGACATTATGAGAAGGCAGAACTGACATTGTGTCTGCTGCATAAACCTGTCTATTTTGGTCTCTGTTCCAAAGTTATTGTTTCCCCAAATTTTTGTTTATTACCCTGTCATGTAAAGATAGAAGAATGATGAAACTTGCAAATCAAAGTATATAATAATTATGAGAGAATGGTTTTCTTAGCCTGGGCAACATGGCAAACCCCATCTCTACAAAAAATACAAAAATTAGCTGAGCAGGGTAGCAAATGCCTGTAGTCCCAGCTGCCTGGGAGGCTGAGGTGGGAGGATCACTTGAGCTGGGGGTCGAGGCTGCAGTGAGCCGTGATCACACCATTGCACTCCAGCCTGGGTGACAGAGTGAGACCGTGTCTCCAAAAAAAAAAAAAGGAGTTTTCTTGAGGCTTCATCACTAGACCATTATTCTGTAACATCTTCAGAGAGTTACCTTTACTCCCTGTCTCCACTCTTCACCTCCCTCTCACTCATCACCTCATTGTTACGGCTTTCAGCCCCATCTCTCCAAATAAACTGCTCTAGGTAAGTTGTTATAGGTAAGTTTAGCAATGGCCTCCATATTATTGAATCTAGCCATTGTTTTTTAATCTTTATTTTTTCCCTTTAGCAGTATTCAGCATTGTTGACCACCCTATCCTTAACTCTATCATTTCCCTGTGGTTTCTATGACATGACACTCTCCTGATTGTGTCCCTCTGTCTTTACTGCTTCCTCTCTGTTCCCTTTGGAGGTCATTCTTCCTTACCTGGCTGTTAAATTGCTGAAGCTCCCCAGGGCTTGTTTGATCTCAGGTCCTTCATCATATAAAGCTACACACTCTCCTTAGATTATTTCAGCCATACTCTAGCTTTAATTATGTAAGATGACTCACAAACTCATCTTCCTAGTTCTGGCTACACTCTGAACTCCAGACTCTTCTTTGACTTTTTCACCTTGATATTTCAAAGCACTTCAACAACATGCTCAAAACAAACTCATCATCTCCCTTCCCAGTCGTGGCTCTCTTTTAGTGTTCCCGATCCTAGGGCACCACCTATCCAATTGTGCAAACCAGAAATCTAGTCATCAGTCATGACATCTCCCTCTTTCTCACTCCCCATTTCCAGTCTATCCCCATTTCCTGTTGGTTTTCATTTCCATGTATTTCTAGAATTCATTCATTGCTCAGTCTCTTCCCCTGCCTTCCCACCAAAACTACCATCCTCACTTGCCTGCACTGCAGCAATAGTCCACTCATTAATCTCCTAGCACTTACCCTTGTTCCTTTGTAAGTCATTCTCTATCCTGTAATCTTTTCAAAACACAAATCTGACCTCTTACGATAAAGACAAGAAGACTTACCCTGTCCTGCAAGCCCAGCATAGTCTGGCCCCTGTGTCCCACTCCACCCTCCTTGCATGGCACATTCGTTCTTGCCCTCTCTACTTTAGCTATGCTGGTCTCTGTTTGGGCCCTCATACTGGCCATGTGTATCAGTCAAGATCAAGTCAGGAGATAAGAACCATACTGGTTATTTGAATAGGAGAAATGTAATGTAGAGCATTGTTAATTAAAACAGTAGGAGGTTACTAACTACTAGAAGGGGTAAAAGAGGACCATAAGGTGTCCACATTTAGCATGAGAGCAGTTACTATATCTGTACTGAAGAAAATGAGACAATAAAGGAACTAAGGACTAGGGGAGGCCCCCAAGCCAAGACTGAGATTCTGACCTGATCGAAGAAGGTATGTGGCTACCAGAGGAACATGCAGCCTTGTGGTGGTGAAGAAACTTGTCAAAGGGCACGGACTGAGCTCTTCTGTTAAGAGGCTGCCATTGCCAGAGGGTGTAGATGGATTGGAGCTGCTCAAAGCCACTGACAGTGGCGGGAGGTGGGGAATGGCATGAGGATGTAGGTTGGAGCTCCTCTGCATGGCTGCTGGGTTCCTGTGAATAATAATAATTAATAATAATAGAGATCCAGAACCCCAAAGAGAGATATACTCCTGTTCTTATGGCCTTGCAGGGTCACTTTATTGCCACCTGCTGACATCAAAAGTTAACATTCTACTAGCTGGCAAAAGAGAATTGCTTACAGGGTCCAGCTCCAGTATCACAAAGTAGGGCAAGAAGAGTAGATCTGGAGCCAAGAGACACTATAACTTGATAACTGGCACACAATGCTTTCTCCCCTACAAATGTAATCACTGCTTGGAGTACAATTTCCCACTCTTTTCAACTAGTTATTTCATGTGATTTCAGATGAGATCATTCAGATCTCACCTTAGGTTTACTTCCTTGGGGAATTCTTTCTTGATATCCCCAGGTCAAATATGCCAGTTACAGATTTCAGAACACTATATGCTTTTCTTTCTTAACACCACAGTTGCAGTCTTTCATTTGTTTGTATGGTGGCTTGATTTACACACCTTCCTATTAAAGTGCAAGTTCTGTGACGACAGAGACCACATCTGTCTTTCATTACCATTGTATTTCTGGGGCCTGGAACAAAGATGGGCACTCACACAATCCTTTCTCATTATCTCTATTGAATTATTAATGATAAAATACATGGAGGAAGTGTAGGTTAATTAAATTTTTGTAAGTTGCTATGTTGCTTTTTAAAGATAATTAAATTTTTGTAAGTTGCTATGTTGCTTTTTAAAGATAATCATGGATTTTGTGTTTCTGGGTTTAAAAAGACTTTACGCTAATTGAGGAAATTTGAAAATTCAGTAAGGTTTGAGGAAAAAAAAAAGGAAACAATCCTACCCCCCAGAAACAACCACTGTTAAATTTTATTTCAGAATTTTTAAAATGCACAGATATGTAGATTTTTTTAAATGATATTAAACAGCCTGTGAACCTTTGTATTCTGTTTTTTACTTAACGTGAGATTATGAACATTACTTCATATCATTAAATGTTCTTTAAAAACGTGATTTAAATATCTGCATTGCATTTTTATGAATGTGCCGTATTTCTTTTAATTGTTCCCAAACTGTTGTCCATGTGAATTGTTTCCTTTTTTTTTTTTTTTTTTTGAGACAGAGTCTTGCTCTGTCACCCAGGCTAGAGTGCAGTGACATGATCTTGGCTCACCACAACCTCTGCCTCACAGGTTCAAGTGATTCTCGTGCCTCAGCTTCCCAAGTAGCTGGGATTACAGGCACCTGCCACCACTTCCAGCCAATTTTTGTATTTTTAGTAGAGATGGAGTTTCGCCATTTTGGCCAGGCTGGTCTGGAACTCCTGACCTCAGGTGATCTGCCCACCTTGGCTTCCCAAAGTGCTGGGATTACAGGCATGAGCCATCGCACCCGGCCTCCATTGTTTGGTTTTATAAAGAATATTATAGTGAACATCTCTTGTATATAGATTTGTGTGAACAACCATGATTATTTCCTTAGCATATATTCTTAGAAGTAGAATTACTGGGTTCAAAGGGTATGAATAGTTTTTAAGTTATTAATATATTACTGTCCGGAAAGGTTGTACTAATCTCATTGTTTTTACTTTTAAAACTGATTGGTAGAGGGATGGAACTTTTTAAGAAGTTTCTTTTCCATTTGTATTTTTTCTTTTGTAAATATTTAAGAACACAAAGATCAGTTACCAAAGAACTACCAATTGTATTATCAGGTATCAAGTATCATAAAACACCATCACATTCACATAAGTACTTTTTAAAGAATGGTAACGTGCTTTAAGTAACATAGACATTAGCAATTTTAGACATAATTTTACAACAACAAAGTTATGCTTTGTTTCTTTATCAGTTTCTTCCACATACAACTACTTTACAATACTTACTCAAGATCAGATGATGTGCTTTGCTGCAATTAATTACCTGTGTATAGGAGACAATGAAACCATCTTAACTCAAAGGGTTAAAATAATTATTTTAGAACTATTCTATGTTTAATACATTCCTTACAGTTAGATTTGAATTCTTAAAGTTAGATTTGAATTCTTTCTTCAGTCTACTTATAAGTATATCAAGCTTTCACTAAAAAGTAAAAACTAAAGAGAAAACAATCTTTTTCAGAAACTTTTAAATTTTGAATACATACATGGCTGTACATACATAATGAAAACTTTTGAATCCAAGTTTATATATTTCCCCCAAGAGGAGGGTTTGTTTTCTTTGGCACTGCTAACAAAAACAACCAGCACAATTCATTTATTGTATAAAATAAATTAAGGACAAGTAAAGTATATAAGTTGATACTAAGATTTAGTAACCAGTAAGTTGATAGTTTTCACTGTTGGCAAGAGTTAAATATGAGAACAATTGCAGGCACTGCAGCTGAGTGTAAATGGTACAACTTGACTGAAAAATAATTTGACAAAGCATATCAAGAACTTTTCAAGAGAAAGAAAGGCATGAATTTGTATTGACTTCATAACAAATTCCCTTAAATTATAGTAAAGAAATTTTTAAATGTAGAAATCCACAATACTGAAAAAAATGAGAAAAGGGTATCAGTTTCTACAAGAAAGGAAGTAGATGGAAGGGGCTTTATTGATGAATCAGATGCTGCAGCATAGAATACAGAGGGAGGAGCTTTGGTGGGGAGGAAGATGATTGCCCTGCAGAAACTGGAGGAGCCCTGGGTTCAGAGTCAGCACATGGGATGGAAGGCAAGCTCAAGAAGAGGAGTATAAAGCAGAGGAATTAAATGAAGGTATTTTAAGGAACAGTGCACAATCCCCTTATCATCTCTTCCATCCCCCAACTTGTTCTTTTAGCTGCCTAACATTTATCCTCAAGGCAAAAAGGGAGGAAGAGAGTGGGCAGTGATCTGCAAGTACATTAGTCACCCGTTAGAACAAAAGTCAAAACCCTTTAAAGGAAAAGAAGAAGATCTAGAGTTTCTCAATGCATCATCCAAAATGGTCAGTGTCCAATTTTAAAAATTACTAGACATGGGAAGGAGCAGGAAAATGTGACCTATAATGAAGAGAAAGATTAGTCATTAAAAACAGACCCATTGACAACACAGAAGTTGGAATTAGCAGACAAGGATTGCTAATTAAAAATATGTTAAGAATTTTATGGAAAAAAAAAGATGGATATATAATGGATGAAGAAAAAGAAAATTTAAGTCATCAGGTGTGCTTAGCAACAGTTCAGACGATGAAGAAGAAAGGATGAGTGAACTTAAAGGCAAGTCAAAAGAAACTATGCCAACTGAAGAACAGAGAGAAAAAAAGTAAAAGAATAAAACAAAGCCAGAGCCTCAGTGACTTAAGGAACAGTATCAGGCAGTCTCACATAGGTGTAATTAGAGTCTCAGAAGGAGAGCAAAGAGGAAATTTGGCAGGGAGAAGGAGGAAGCTATGAAGAAATAATGGAAACAGTTTATCCAAATTTGATGAAAAACAACAAGCCTCATATCCAAGGGTCATTTCATAGTAATATGTTGTTTGATTGATCAAAAAGACATAACACCTCTAAATGTATGTGCATCTAATGATTCCAGATCCATGAAGCAGCAATATATAGAACTAAAGAAAGTGACAAATCCAAATCCACAGCAGTGTAGATCTTAATATCACGTTCTTAGTAACTGATAGAACATATAGATTAAAAATCAGTAAGAACATAGACGATTTGAACAATACTATCAACCAACTTGAGCCAATTGATATTTAAAGGACAACACACCCAATAATTTCAAGAGAACATGGCATTTACATTAAAATAGCTGGACCATAAAATTAGTTTCAAATTTTAAAACACCATCTTAAGAGTATGGTGTCTGAACACAGTAGAATTGAATTAACAATAGCAATAAGATAACTAGAAAATCTCTGAACATTTAAAAATTAATCAATCTTCTAAACAATCCATTAGCCAAAAAGAAAATTTCACAAGAGATATGAGAAAAATTTTGAACTGAATCATAATGAAAATATAATAAACCAATTTCCAATATCAGGGATAAAATTAACCCTGACTTCATTTATTTAAAAGCTAACAACAGGATGTTATAAACAACTTTATGCCAATAAATCCAACAACTTAAATGAAATGGACAAATTCTTTAAAAACACAACTTACCAAAACAGACAAGAAGAAATAGAAAATCTGAATAACACTATGCTTATCAAGGAAATTCATAATTAAAATTTCCAGGCCCAGATGACTTCCTTAGTGACTTCCCATGAACATCTGAGGAATAAATGTAATTGCAATCTTAAACAGTTTCAGAAAATAGAAAGAAGGAATACTTCCCAACTCATTTTATGAGGCCAGCATAACTCGTATCAAAACCTGACAAAGTCATTACAAGAAAAGAAAATTACAGAACAATATTGTTAATGAATAAAGAAGCAAAAATCCTCAACAAAACATTAACAAGTGAAGTAAACAATATATAAAAGGATAATACTGCATGACCAAGTGGGTGTGGTTAATAATTTCAGGAACTCAACATCAGTTTAACATTTTAAAAAATCAACATAATATTATTAATAAAATAAAGGAGAACAATAATATGATCATCTCAGTGTGTAAAATAAAAAATTCACTTGACAAAAACTGTCAGCAAAGAAGGAATACAAGAGAATTTTTAGAGTCTAATAAATACATGGAAACTCTACAGCTGTGTAATACTTGATAAAATACTGAATGCAGTTTCCCTAAGACCCAGAACAATGCAGGGATGCTCATTCTGCTTTGTAGCTAGGATTAATAAGACAAGGAACGATTGGAAAAGAAGAAGTTAGACTTCATTACCACTGTCATCATTGTGTTTGTAGAAAGAAAATCTTAAGAAATCTACAAAAAAAAATAAATAAAGCTGCCAGAACTAATAAGGAAATTAGCCAGATCGCTAGATATAAGTTCAATATATTAAAAAGCATTTGTATTCCTGAACTCCAGCAACCAACATTTTGGAATTGAAATTTTTAAAAATGCTATAAACAATAACATAAAAATTCTAAAATACCTAGGAATAAATTTGACTGTAGATGCACAAGACTCTAAGAACTATAAAATGATGCTAAAGCAAATTAGAATTGAAATAAATGGCATAGTATGTCATGTCGAGGGTCAAAAGACTCAGTATTGTTAAGATACCGCATATCCCCAAATTGCTTTATAGATTCAACACAAGTCCAATGAAAATCTCATCATATTTTTTGTTGAAATAGGCAAATTGATTCTTAAATTTATATTAAAATGCAAAGGACCTAAGATAGTCAAAACAATCTTGAAAAAGAGGAGTAAAGCAGTTACAGTAACTAGGACAGTGTAATGGTGGTGTGAGAACTGGCAGCTAGATCGGTGGAATAGAATACAGTCCAGAAATAGTCACCCATATAGTCAGTTAATGTTTAACAGAGGTACCAAGACAATTCAATGGGAAAGGTCAATTCAGATTTACTCTGGTATCCTCTTCCATTATTTTTTCACATTTTACATACTAGTTATTAAGGTCAGTCTATTTCTCATTTATTGCCTATTAATAAACCAGAGCTGATACACTGTGCACTCTCCATATGTGTCTGTTGAATCCTTGAATCAGAAACCAACGTGATACTCAGGACATTATATACCATTTGTGTGTATATACAAAATTGGGATTTGGTAAGTGTTTTTAATAAAAGGAATGCTCAAGTAATAGTTAAATTCAAAGACACAAACTTCTAGGAGCCATTTTTAGATACATGGACAAGGATTAAATTAAAATGTATACAATTTTTATTGAAATCTAGGCAGATGGGGTGTTTCCAGAGATAACTTTTCTTTCCAAGATACGGCTACTGTGGTTCTAATATTTGATGAATATTAGATAAAGACACAGCCAGAGACTCATATCAAACGAGGCTCCCTACAATTGGAAGGGCCGTAGGCATGCATAGCACTGAAGTAACACTGATTCATTCATTCAGTATTTATTATGTATCTACGAGATACCAAGCACATACAGTAATGATGAACAAGACATACATCACCCTGTCACCACTTTTCTCATGTAGAATTGCAGAGGATATTTTAAGGCTTCACTAAAACAAATACCCTTTTCTAGAATATAAATTAGTAGTGATTACACACTGAAGATCAATACTCTCACACTCCTTGTGTATCCTATTAGTGTTATCCAACAGAAATTTAACACATACTATGTATATAATTTTATATTTTCTGGTAGCCACATTTAAAAAGTGTAAACAGGTGAATTAAATTGGGTAATATATTTTATTTAACTTAATGTATCAAAAATATCATTTCAACATGTAGTCAATCTTTTTTAAATTATTAAAGAAATATTTTAAATTTTTTATTTTGTACTAAACCTTCACATTTCAGCATATACATTACACTTATAGCACATCTCAATTTGGACAAGCCACATTTCCAGTGTTCAACAGCCACATGTGGCCAGTGGCTACCTTACTGGACACTGGAGGCTTATGTGTGAATCAGCCCCCATTGAGCTACAACCTGTTGAAGTTTACAAGTGGACTCCAGATAAATGGAGAGCTGATGGTATTTCTGGACTATAATGTTAGAGGAAAGTCACTCGATACAGTGACTTTCTGTTATAGCTCTATAACGCTCCACCAGTTTTCATCTGCAAGAGTCCCAGAGTTTTACTATATTTGAAGACAGATCTGTACTAAAGTAACACTGATACATTCATTCAGTATTTATTATGTATCTGCAAGATACCAAACACATGCAGTAATGATGAACAAGACATACATGCATGTCATACATACATGCATATATGCAAATATGTACAAGTGGTCTTGAAGATTTTAATGTTCAATGATTTCACTAGTAATGAGACAGCTTTTGAGGACCTAAAAAAAATCTCTACTCACATTTCTCAACTGATATCTGATGGGGAATGTTGAAACGAACCAGTAGACCACATATCAGTTCTCTGATACACAAATAAAATGTTTTCAGCTCTAGGTTAATGAGCCTATGCTCATTTGCATGCTTGGCTTCCATTTAAAATTCTTTTGCATGTCATTACAATAATTTTTTCCCTCTGCTCTAAGGTCATTGTTTCCATTAAGTTATAGTATAAATCCCCTTATTTTCAAGAATATGATCTCTTTACGACACTATACACGAAGATCTGTGTTTTAAATTTGATATGGTTTGAATGTTTGTCCCCTCCAGATCTCATGTTGAAATGTGATTCCCTATGTCAAAGGTAAGGCCCAGTGGGAGGTGATTGGATCATGGGGGCAGATCCCTCATGAATGGTTTAACACCATCCCCTTGGTGATAAGCGAGTTCTTGCTCAGTTACTTCATGTGAGATCTGCTTGTTTAAAAGTATGTGGCACCTCTCCCCTCACTCTCTTGCTCCCATTCTCACCATGTGGTATGCTGGCTCCCAGTCATCTTCTGCCATGATTGTAAGCTTCCTGAGGCCCTCACCAGAAGCTGCGCAGATGTTGGCATCATGCTTCTTGTACAGCGTACAGAACCATGAACCAAATAAACCTCTTTTCTTTAAAAATTACCCAGGCTCAAGTATTCCCTTACAGCAATGCAAAAACAGCCTAACCCAGAATTCTCAATTTATAGTATCTCATCCAGACTGCCTCTCAACTGGAATTTAGAGAGGTAGTGACTTGGAACCAGTTTGGACGTGTCATTGTTTTAACACAAATGTTTATAGACTCAACATAAAATTAGTTTTTTAATCTTTTACAGTAGGGTTTCTCAGGTTGGCTGGTACCACCCATCTCCACTCCAACAGAATCACCTGGGGAGGAGAAGCCTGGGCCCACAGCTGAACTGGAATCTCTAGAAATGGTGTTCAGGAACTTGCATGTGTAATAAGTACCAAGGGAAACTCATTTCACACTGAAGTTTGACAGCCAGTGCCTTATAGTGAAGTTCTACCTTAATATCACTAAGGATAAAATTGCATACTACCATTTGAATCTGTTTTATTACTGGAGGAAATGCTGTTTTCAGTACTTACGTACTTTGTTTACTACCTTTGCTGAACATTTTGTGTACTGTGAGTAAATTTTTAAGGGTATTCATTCAGCTCATAGAAAGTATGTTTTGCTTTCTTGATATGTAAGTTATGAACGATGGATTCAACTGAAGTCTAATTATATTGATCATGAATGGACTAATGTCTAAAATCAAATTGACTAGGATCTAGATCATATTCCTTTGTATTTTTTCAAGTGTAGTCTCTGTGACTGTGTCAGGGTAAGATATTCATTGTTTTTTATTTTTTTCTATGAAATTGTTTCAAATGTACTTTAATTAGATCATAATTCTACAGAAAGCCATCGAGCCAGACACAAGTACTAGGGCTTCAAAACAGAATTGAACTCAGTGTTTGCCCTTGGGAAGATTGCAGCCTCTGCAAGGCAGGGGTGAGGGGCAGATACGGAAGCCTTGTGTTAAAATATAAAACCGTGGTACCATGGTTTTAAGTAAAGCAAGGTACCATGGGAGTAGAGAGAAGCAGGGCAAGGGTGACTATCTGAAAAGGCTGGGTTTTACAAAGATGACTGTGTTCTGTTTGAGTGCAAGCCAGTCAGCCAGACAAGTGAAGACATTCCCACAACGTCACCCAGGACATAAGGAATACCAGAACTTGGTTCTCCTAGATCCAAACTGCACTCATCAAGCTTTCTACAAGAACCTGGCCTTCAAGAGCACACTGGCTTCCCTTTTCTCACACCCAAAACTTTCTCTGTTAGTAAGATGTTAAGAGTGATACATTTCCGTTTCAGGTCACTAACATGCTATTTAATTCATTCCAGCAATAACTAAATGGGAACCCACCTTTAAAAGATGCCAAAAGCAACATCCTGCTAATTTATTGCCACATCTATTAAATCTCCAGAGAGAATCTGACTCCCTAGATTTTAAATATAGTTGAGATATTATGATGATGTTTTCTGATTTAAGCCCTCCATAAATTAGATGCAATGATTATAGTATCTGTTGTCACTTCATTTTTGCTCTATCTTCAATCACGCTTCTGCCTTCATTAATTCGGAATGAAATATCACAAGACATTAATGTAGCACTTGGAGATAGGAGGGCTACATTTTTATAGCCTCAATATGAAATCGTACTTAAAAGACTCATAAGCCTTTACTGGAATAGCAGGAGGGAAAAGGCACTGCTCATCTTCTATAAGCCTCTTAATAACCTTCCTGGATAGTTATGGATGAGGAAACTAGGGCTCAGAGATGCCCAGGGTCACTCTGCAAGTAATTACCAGAGCCAAAACATACCCAGGTCTTTCTACTCAAAATACAAGGCTCTTCTAGTACACCCTCTAATCTTCTGGGGATTCTTTTAAAACAGTTTCTTGACTGTTTGCAATGAAAGGCATTATTGCCAATATGTAAACAAAAACAAAAATCTTGGCATCCTCCATCACTTTATCGCCAGTGTTTTTAGTTTATCACTTCACAGTCATTATTTGGTGTTTTCTTACAGAAGGCAACAGACTACTGCAACAGAAACTATCCTTAGATGGGAACCCCAAACCTATACATGGAACAACAGAGAGGTCAGATGGCCTACAGTGGTCAGCTGAGCAGCCTTGTAACCCAAGCAAGCCTAAGGCAAAAACATCTCCTGTTAAGTCCAATACCCCTGCAGCTCATCTTGAAATAAAGCCAGATGAGTTGGCAAAGAAAAGAGGTAAAGTGATTTCTTTTGCACAAATGATTCAACATATTTTGCACATACAGAAAAGTGCCAGAGTGACAGAACTTTCCAAAAGATGCTGCTTAGTGAAGAGAGATGCACATGAAATTGCATTTTTTTTTCTGTGACCCACATAGATGGAAAGGCAGAGGTGATTCCTCCCATGTAATCAAAGGTCTTGAATATTTAAATAGAATTACATCTCCTTTCTCTGCCCCTCTGAGACCATTCTTGTTGTAGGCATGGATAAACTTGCACCACAAGTACCTTCTATCCTAATATCTTATAAAGCAAGTGCTCATTCAGGAGCTCTTTTAAAAATGTAACTGCTAAAAGGGACTCATGTTTCCCTGATACACAATTGCTTGACTTGAATTGAACAAAGATGAGTCTGGAGGCTGGTATATGTTCTTCAGATATGGTCTTCCCAATGTAAATTCAGTTCTGTTACACACAATGTAACATTGAAAGAGGGTTTTATATTTGACACGCTGGATTTTTATGATTTTTCTGAGCTTGGATATACTTGATACGTAACTGGTATTAAAAATGAAAATCACTTCCTTTCTGATTCCCAGAAGATTAAATACTATTCTTTTCATTCAGCCTCAGTTGTATCTGATTTCCTTGGCTTTGGTTTGATCTACTTTCTCATTTTTCTTGAGGGGGATTTCTTTCTTCTACCAAACATGGCCTGATTGTGATAAGTACAATCTGCCTGTTTGTGATGTACTATCTGTAGACCCTGGTGACAGTTGCAGGAAATCAGGCGAGATGGGCACCCATAGAGCTGCTTTCAATGCTGCTGCTCTAATTACAGGCCTGGCTTCGGATGATGGGGCCAGTGCCAGCGTACCTGGCATTGATGCCCCATCCTCTCTCTATCTCATTTGTACCTCTCCCAGTCTCTGTGTCATTTTCCTCTTCCAAAAGCCCTGCTGGCTTTTAACCATGCAAAGTGGTGTTTATAGAGAGAGCCAGCAGCACAAATGGTCTTTAGACGTATCAGATTCTAAGGCGCTGCAGTTTGTGATAGAATATAATGATGACAGCCTCCTTCCAAAGAGTGCAGGAGACAAGCGTACCCCAGATGGCCCAGTCAGAGACCCCACTGGTGAAATCATAACAGCCTCAGGTGCCACACAAGCCACCCACACTGGGTTACAAACATTCTCCTGATGGAACTTTTACTAGACAAAAGATGAGTCCCTTTTTCTGGTGGGCTAATTGCTTTGTTTTGTCGTTTAGCTTACAAACAAAGGATAAAATGCTCAAGTTAATAGTATTTTTTGACATCAATTTTAGGCCCAAATATTGAGAAATCAGTGAAGGATTTGCAACGCTGCACCGTTTCTCTAACTAGATATCGCGTCATGATTAAGGAAGAAGTGGATAGTTCCGTGAAGAAGATCAAAGCTGCCTTTGCTGAATTACACAACTGGTGAGTGATTCAACGTAGGAACCATAAATTTGTGATGCTTGAGCTGTTCCAACAGGTAAAAGTATCAGATGGAAAACGTTGTTTATTTAATACATAAACATCACAGAATAACTCTCCAGCAAATTGTGTTAAGCCCTGCAGGCAGTAGCATGTATCTTGGGAATAAAAAAGAAGATAAAGTATTTGAATAAAAAGAAACCTGATAGACATAATTCACTGGAGTTTGAAGTTGGCCCAAAACTATATGAATGATGTAAAACAAAACCTCAACAAAGAATAAAACCTCAAAAAATAGTATTTTTGACAAATCCCTGGAAGGCTAATATCATGAATACTACTAGGAAAACAAAATATTTTCCAGCACTATAATTATAAAATAAGAAGAATTCCCTTAACGAAATTCAGAAACATCTCACATAAGCTTAGCAACAGAATCCCATTCTTGGGTATCTTTAAGACTAGAATTTAAACATGGTGCATCAATATGGTTTTGGTCCTGCCTTGCCCTTCCCTGCTACTGATTTTGATGGAAAATGTTTGAACCCTGTATATTTGCTCATGTCCACAATTGAAATGATATATCTGTTAATAAAGGTTTAGTTATTAAGAGTAGAAAAATGTTCTCAGCGTATCGGTTAGGTCTCTTTCAGTTTGGAGTGGCAGAAATCAAGTCACAGAAGTTAAAGACAAAAGAGAATTTATTGGCTGATATACATGAAAATTACAGAAGTTTCCTTCAGACAAATTTGACTGTAAATCCTCATTATGTTATCAGGACTCAGTCTGTCTCACCCTCTCTCCTTCCTCTCTCCTGGTGTCTCCCACAGTCTCCTAGCTCTGTCCATTCTTGGCTTTTTTCTTAGGCACCATCTCTCTTTGTGGTAGCAAAGATGACCCCCTCACAGCTGCCAGATTACATAATCCTTAACCCTCTGATGATCTGAGAGAGGGCTTCATCTGAAATAGCAAAAGTCCAAAGGCTGGCACATATCCACCATGCCCAAGCTCATGTAACATATTCTCTATATCTCATTGGCCTCCCGTGATTCTAGAATTTGATCACTTCTTCTGCATGCTTTTCCTATTCCAGGTCCTTGCTTTGACATTGATGTGCTTTTTAGCAGAAACTGTGTGTAAAACTAAGAATTAAGCTTAACACTAATCTAAAATGCATGAATTTTAAACCATCTGCTATGTATCACATAAGATCCTAAGGGTGCAGAAGACACTAGGAACTTAAAAGAAAACTTTCCCCTTCAGTTATCATTCAGCCTCTCAGAGGCCCTCTGAGGGGAGGATTCATCTACCTCCCCCCAACCCCAGTCATGGCATCTGGATGTCAACGAAAGTCTTCTCTGTTTGATCATATTATAACCTAACCAATTGTTCAAAGCAACTCCAAGAATATGTTTGAGTACCTAGAGAAATTAAAGATGCTATACAAATGAAAATTGTTATTACTATTATTTTATAGTTTTATAACTTTCCAATCTGTCTTTAGGTAAGTTACCTTAACACTTAGAAGTACATCCAGCTTCCAGGGCTGTTCTCTAGAGCCAGGGTCTGCAGACTTTATGGGGCCAACTAGTAACTGTCCTAAGCATTATGGCCTTAAGGTCTCTATGCAGCTACCCAGCTCTGCTGTTGCTGCTCAAAGGCAGCCCTAGCTAATCAAAAAGGCTGTGGGCCAGATTTGGCTCATGAGGGTCATTGTTTGTCAACCCCTGTCTAGAGGCATTAGTTAGCTGTTCAGAGAAGACCACTCTGTCTTACTCTTTAGTGTGGCCTTTTAGAATAAACTCTTCCTCTGAGCCCTCTGTGTGATACCTTCCATCTGAGTGACTCATACACTAATTGACAAAGTGTAGCAATGCCCTCAAATTACCTCTCTCTTCTCCAGCTGCTCTGAGTACTTCTTATTTTATTTTATTTCTTAGTAAAATGAACATCACATGGGTCATGAGACATCTTGAGATTTATAACAGATTCTGTGAGAGTTTTACTCCTCAAGAGCTGAAAGCGTGGGGCCAGGAAAGTCAACACCCAAGGAAATAGTATATTTTTTCTCTGCTTGTAATTCATGTTGTGTTTTAAACTGATGGAAAGAATCACTTCTGAATGAGCGCTGCCAAGTAGTACTGCTGTTTAAAAGCCACCTACTTAACAAAATGGCACTTTTTCTGCAAACCAAAGAAGACATTTAGATCAACCATTTTGGTATGCCATTGCTATAAAATGAGTAAACAGCAGCACTTATTTTCTGATCTAATCCTTAATAAAAGTGATCCCACAATAATTGCATAAATGTTAACTTAAAAATAAAACCAAAGTGCTCTTTAAAATCAACTATGCATGCCTGCCAAACAGAAAAACCTTGCCTCTGTTCCAAATGAGCTTGCAGCCCAGCAAACATGGTGACATACTTGAATAAAGCCTCCCTCTTGTTTTCTAAGAGGAAGAAAATGAATTTTAGGGATTATGGTGCTCTTGAAATATCAGGTCGCAAAATTGAAGATGGCAGCTTGGAAATTTTTGTTAATGAAATTTTCCTATTGATGGTGAAATCCTGCATTCTAAACATTAGAGAAAACTTTGAGTGAACTGTAGGTGTATTAGAATGTACTCATTTTAATGCAGTTGTAGCCTCAGGATTACATCATGAGGCATATCTAGATTTGGAGGACATGGGATAAGTCCTCTGGAGATTTCCAGAAAGAATGCCAGTTCTGAGAGAGATGTCACCACATGTGGTGCACAAGCGACATAGATGTATACCTTCCATTTCCAGTTCTTCTTCTCCTCTCCTTGCTTTGGGCCACCCAGTTATCCTAACCACAGAGTACTCAACAAGCATTTCGTGTAGTTGAGAACTAGAAACTCAGGTCAGAAATTCTAAATATTCACTTTGCTACCAAAAAGTGCCAGCATAAGGACCTGAGTCCTGCTTGACTAAACTCCCTGAAAGGTACTGCTGGAATTCATGAGAATGATGATTTTGAGAGGCTGGGAGCAAGCTGTTGTTTGCATATCCTCAATACCAAGCAAGCACACATCAAGGTAAAATGAACGAAATGATCTCTCTTCCAACTGGGCTGTGAAGAATACTTTGTTCAGTACAGTTGTTGAAGAAAACCACTAAGTAGCTAAAATGTAAAATCAAAGTTGGCATTTAAGCAGGATACAGTTACGTAGGCTGCATGACCATAACAGAGTATTCTCATTTTCCCAGAAAGAATTAGGGATTTGCAAGGGGAATAAAGATGATACAATGCTCTCACAATGCATCTTAACAGAAAATAAATTTTGCGACATGAGCATCTGTGTGAAAAGTCACATCAGGAACTAACATGAAACAGCTGGTTTCTTTTCTGTATGATTGGCCTCCTACCCCAACTGGAAAATATTCATCCTTTGGAATCATAGCTGCCAGATTTAATTGCTTTATATGCAAACTAGTCTAGCTTCTCATCACAAATCTGTGTGTGTGTGTCCAAGTTGATTGTGAAGACTTAAAATGAGCAATAAAACATTAAATTCAAAAAAACATTGAGGAAGGAGAAAAATACTCGATAGTTCCGCCATATGCTGGGGGGAAAAGTATTCCAAAATAGAGCTGTAAAAATTCTGTTAGGTGCTATTGTCAATTTAACATCTAATTAAAAGCACTCTAAGAAAATGGAAGACGGTAATCAGCCAATGGGGTAGCGTGTGTGCTGGGCATGGGGAGGCATAAAGAGGCTGCAGAGAATGGGGGCTGGAGGGAGCAGTCCTTTTAGGCAGCTTTGTTTTCCAAGAGGAAAGGGAAATCTGTGAAAGCATGTATTCTGTACCAGTGGGCCAGAAATGTTCCTATACTTTGTGTTTCTTTTTTCCCGAAGCAATGCCAAGTCTGGCCCAAGCAGAATTTGAGAGTAGGTCAGGAGTCTCAGCTCCCCGCACCCTAAGCCCTGGCCCACTTCCTCTTCCTCTGCCAATTTTCCTGCGTCTTAGAGTTTCCTCCTTCCCAACAGACAGGGTGAACCTCCTGCTGCCCCGTACAGGCCAGGGCTTCTCACCTCAATCAAGATAGGTGTTTATAGTGGTGTCTCCATATCCCTTTTCTCTTTTTTTTTAACTATGGAAACTCAATTATCTTATATAACTTACTAAACTCATCCCTATGATAACCATGTATCCTCCCTCTCAAAGTGACATATTTGCATACTAACAAATGCTCTGTTGAGACTCTCTCCCCCAGCCAAAAGACTAAGTCTAAAAGTGAGAATGTGGCAGGGCAAGGTGGAACACACCTGTAATCCTAGCACTTTGGGAGGCTGAGGCAGGAGTTTGAGACCAATCTGGGCAACACAGCGAGACCTCGTCTCTACAAAAAGAAAAAAAAAATCAGCTAGGTGTGATGGTTCGTCTGTAGTTCCAGCTACTCGGGAGGCTGAGAGTGGGGAGGATCACTGGAGTCTAGGAAGTCGAGGGTGTGGTGAGCCGAGATCGTGCCACTGCACTCCAGCTTGGGCAGCAGAGTGAGACCCTGCCTCAAAAAATAATTAATAATAAAATAAAAGTGGGACTTTTAGGCAGAAGAAAAAGCTATTTTGAAATAAGTTTTATCTTTCTCATCCCTCAAATCCTTCTCATCTGCTACTGAAGCCCTGTTGATAGCCAAGGAAAATCACACACAGATTATCAATGTGGTCAACAGGTGGCCCCACATACAAACCAGATGTCACCATTGACACTTTAAATATTGTGCACTTTTCCTAGGATGTGATCTTGAGGTCTCCCATATGGGAAGTTGCCAGTGGCACTGCTGAGCATCAGAACCACGTATATGTAACCGTATGTCCCATATTCCCAGTTTGCTCTCCTTGGATATCCAGATAATTTTAAATTGTTGAAACATATATCCTTGAAGCCCCTTTAGTTTGAGTCCAAGTAAGACCATCACTTTTGCAGATTTTTCAGAGCTGATTCTTGCCATGTTGATTGGTTTTTTTTTCCCTACCCATATTCTCCAAATTTTAGCTGCTTTCGTGTGATTCCTGGCTTTCCAAACAATGATAAACCCTGGCTTTTCTGTGTCCTTTGGGTTTTTTATGTGTTCTCTTTGTGAACAACTTAACATTAAAAGACGATGCCTATATATTAGTATCTACTTCTTTCCATACCAAAGTATATGTGTGTACACTATAAATAAAAACTCTTAGAGCTTTATAGTCCTCCCTTGCCTAAATGCCGCCCCCAGAGATACTGATTGTACCACGCTTTTAAAAACAACAGGCCAGGCACGGTGGCTCATGCCTGTAATCCCAGCACTTTGGGAGGCCAAGGCAGGTGGATCACCTGAGGTCAGGAGTTCAAGACCAGCCTGGCCAACATGGTGAAACCCCATCTCCACTAAAAATACAAAAAATTAGCCAGGCAAGGTGGCGTACACCTATAATTCGAGCTACTCAGAAGGCTGAGGCAGGAAAATCACTTGAACCTGGGAGGTGGAGGTTGCAGTGAGCCAAGATCGCTCCACTGCACTCCAGCCTGGGCAACAGAGTGAGACTCCCTCAAAAACAACAACAACAACAAATGGGCCAGGCACAGTGGCTCACGCCTGCAATCCCAACACCTTGGAAGGCCGAGGCAGGAGGATTGCTTGAGCCCAGGAGTTCGAGACCAGCCTAGACAACATGGAGAGACCCCATCTCTACAATTTTTTGATTAGCTGGGCATAGTGGTGTGTGCCTGTGGTCCCAGCCACTCAGGAGGCTGAGGTGGGAGGATCGCTTAAGCCCAGGAATTCAAGACTGCTGTGAGCCGTGTTCGTGCCACTGCACTCCAGCCTAGGTGACAGAGTGAGACCCTGTCTCAATAAGAACCAAAAACAGATAATTCTCTTGACATCTGTGGTTGAAAACTGCTGGTTGAGAGTCTTGCAAAGGGAGTGATATGTCTAGGGCCACAGCAGTGGTTCTCAATGGGACAATTTTGCCCCCAGGAGACCATTGATTTGGAAATATTTTTGGTTGTCACAGCCACAGGGAGAGAGTGCCGCTGGCATCTGTTAGGTAGAGGCTAGGGATGCTGCTAACCGTCTCTCCCACCTCTCCTATAAGAAAGAATTACCTGGCCCAAAATGTCTGTAGTGCTGGGAAAGCCTGGGTGAGAGGAAAATGAGAGAAGAGTGCCTCATTCGTCCTGCCACCTCGGTTCTGCTGGAGCTCCTTGAGGGAAGGATGGAGACTCTTCCCTTTGAAACACCCCTGATCATCTGTCTGCCCCCAGTTGCCCTCCTAAGCCACCACTGGAGATATGAAAGAGGGACTTTCCAATCACATACCCAAAGAAACACTATATTTGTCTTCTCATTTCATATCAGTGCAGCAGGAAATATTTTTTCCATAGTGCCTGAAACGTAAACCCTCTCACTACACATTTTAAAGGTCAAATTACATTTTTGTCTCATTGAGATCAGAAAAACAATTATACTGAAGTGTAGAAAATTGAAGGCTTTGCTTTATCGTCTGTTTTTCATCATAGAATTCTACTCAGTCCTTAGAAGAAAATGGAAAAATTAAGAACCAAAGGTTGTAGCTAATGATAGGCAGTCACTTTCATTAGCCATTCTGTTTCTACCTGAGTCTTTTTCTCATTTTGCAATAAAACCAAATATCACAGTGGGGACCAGGATTAGGATGAAGATCTGAGACATGTAAAGATAAATACAGTAAGGACTTGTTCCATTAAATGTCTGCTTGGGGGTTATTCTTTTTCTTTGACTTCAGCCAGGGAGCAATATTACTTGGTGTTTCTGGCATATCTGGCATATATCCAACTACTCTGATGCCAGTGACATACCCAGGTATGCCAGCCATTATGCTCTTTAAGCCAAATGAACAGAAGGTCTTTTACATATCTTACGGTGCCGTAGTGGTTGAACAAATACTTATTGGCCATTTTATTACTCTGTCTTAATTAGGAGATCACTGGAATTGTGGCATTATATATACTTTAACAGGTAAGCATAGGAAAAATATATATTAGGTGAAACAGGTCCTAGAATCAGATCTGTGTCACAGAATAGATGCTGTGACAACAAGCAAATTTGGGTTTTGAGTTCAGTCACATGGAAGATGTTGATATAAACATGAGGAATGAGTCAAGATTCCATTGTTAAAGCAACGTGGCTGAAATTTGATAGTAAACACTCCTAGTGTACACTGAGAGTATCTGGGGTAGTATAGTGTAGTTGTACAGTAATAAGATGATGCTTTTCTCTGTGCCATTCAACAAGGCATGTTTATAATAGGATTACCAGTAGGAAAGTTGCCTTTAGGAGCCTTTTCAGCCACTTAGCATTGTTATATAATAATTTTTAAAAGCTTTCAATTCCCTGTTTAATTATCAGGAATGTGTTAAATAATTACTAAATTTTGTTAATTCCTTAGATTAAACAAGTAGTGAAGACAAAAATCAAGAGTTTGGCCAGCTAGAGCAACACAGGGAGACCTCATCTCTACAAAAAATTTTAAAATTAGCCAGATGTGGTGGTACAGTCCTTTAGTCCCAGCTACTCAGGAGGCTGAGGTGGGAGGATCATTTGAGCCCCCAGGTTGAGGCTGTGAGATAAGCCGTGATCATGCCATTATACTCCAGGCTGGGCAACAGAGAAAGACCCTGTCTCAAAAACAAACAAACGGGTGGGCACAGTGGCCCACACCTGTAATCCCAGCACTTTGGGAGGCTGAGGTGGGTAGATCACTTGAGGTCAGGAGTTAGAGACCAGCCTGGCCAACATGGCTAAACCCTGTCTCTACTAAAAATACAAAAATAAGCCCAGTGTGGTGGTGCATGCCTGCAATCCCAGCTCCTCAGGAAGCTGAGGCAGGAGAATCACTTGAACCTGGGAGGCAGAGGTTGCAGTGAGCTGAGATCACACCACCGCACTCCAGCCTGGGTGACAGAACAAGACACTGTCTAAACAACAAAAACAAAACAACAACAACAACAACAAAATCATAAGAGTTCAGTGTGTTTTTGGTTTTGTTTTTAATAAAATCAAGTGTTTGAATTGTGTTTTTTAATGTTTTGTTTTAAAAGACATTTAATAAAAGGGCTCTATCTCTTTCTGCTCTGGAAATGAATACAATCCTTGCATTGATCAAAATCTATACAAACCAGACTTTCTGACTAATCCCTTTCCTTCTCATCAAGTAGTTTTTCTAAGTGTTCACCTGCTTGTGACTTGGACAAAGCACCATAGAAAGAGAATTAAGCTTTTTTCTCCCCACCCCCAACATTCAATATTATGCCAGAAGTTAAAGAAACAGAGAGTATGGGGATGAACATTTACTTGCAAGGGACACCAAGAGACAATAATGGAAGAGGCTAATAAATACATTTATGCCTCAAGAGAGCCATATGTATGGTTTCCATTGCTGTCTAGCTGACAAATTGCCCAAAATGACTCCTTTTCCTCACTCTGCACCAGTCCAATAAACCGAAATAAGCTCCGGGATCTATTCTGAAATTGTGAAAAGGGCAAATACACATATAACATGGAGAAACTCAAGGTTCCCATAACTTTGTGACTAAGGCAAGTCCCTGTAGTGCAGTATATTTCAAATCTTGCCTCATTTGTGAATATGTGTCTTTCTAAATAGGTGTAGCTCACTCTTTGGAGGTGAAAGCTTCTCTTTTCCTATTTTCTTTCTTCCCTGAGGTTTTCCTCTGCAATAGATGTTTCCCCAGGGCCTTTGCAAGGACTGAATGAATCAGTTGACGTGAAGGAAGAGCAGGTTGATAAATACAAAAAGTACTGAACTGGCCTTTTCAGTTTAGGTATAGTCCCCAGGAAACCAGCATAAATAGCACCTCTTATTAATAGCCTTCCTGAGCTACACGTGTGGATTACCTCCATACGTTATGTCAGTCACACACTTGGCACTGGCAGTCAGCTCCGCTGGCAGCAGCCTTCTTTGCAGAATAAAGGCCCACAATAAGAGCTGGAAGACAAGAAATTGGTTCTAATTTCAGCCTGAAATCGGAAAAGATTTCTGAATCTTTTCAGCAGATGAAAGCTTACCAATCAACCAGCCCAGGAATGTACTTCTGAAAAGGAATTGTTTTCATCATAAAATAGAAAAATAAAGAGGAAATAAGCAAATTGTTCTATCTACACATTCCCATAGGATACTAGAGTATGGTCTTTTAAAAAATATATATGCAATATAGTCTATTTTCACTAGAAAAAAGAAGATGAATTTGTTCTTATATCTTAGTATAAATATAAAATACATTATAATACTAAAAAGCGAGTCCTAAATTACAATTTCAGAATGCATCTTGGAGCTTATTTCTGTTTTTTTGGACTGGTACAGTGAGACTAAGGAGTTATTTTGGGCAGTTTGTCAGCTAAGTCAGCAACAAATCATATAGAAAGGCTGTACGTGAAGCCAATAAAATAGAATTCCTTATATGTATACTACATGCTGCTTCTAGTGACTCTAAACTCTTGATTCTTACCAGGCCATATTCTAATGAAAGACGCATTTTCCAAGGTTTATTAACCACTTAATTAGGAGGCACGGGATGTGGAGTTAGATAGATTAAGGTTTAAATCTCATCTCTACATATTCTAGCTCTGAACCTGGTTGAGTTTTTTAACTCCTTCTCAGCTACAAAGCAGGAATACTGTTATCACTTTCTAGGGGTTTTGTGAAAATTCATATATAAGTAATGTATCTGTCACATCATTCTAGAAAATCACTAGCCTGGCCCATAAGAGATGTTCAGTTAAGGTTGATTCTCTTCCAGAGTAGCATTTGGGAAATTTCTTTTCCTCTACACCAAGACACTGGCAATAAGTTATCCCTTCCAACTTTCTGTTTATTTAGCATGCAGTGGAGTCCAGCTATGGGATAGGAATGGTTCATCACCACTTCTACTTTTTATTACTTGATGAAGAGAGAAGTAAGGCAAAGGGACACCCACTTCTGAATGTCACAGTTGCCACCAAAACAGCTCCCCTTCCCCTTTCTTGTCTTGCCATGCCTTCGCTACCTCTCTCTTCCCCTTTCTTCATTCATCCACTTAATAGATAGATGAATGTGTGTCAAGCCACTACTTTTCAAACATTTGAGTGCACGAGGAGCATCAGGGCCCCATTTCCAGATATTCTGATTCTGTGGATGTTGGGTGGCACCCAAGAATCTTCCACTCAATGAGTCTAGTGAGTACAAATGTAGGTGGTCTGCAGACCACACTTGAAGGAGCACTTCTAGAAAGACTGAGGGATAAAGACAGTCTTCCTCCTAAAAAAAGCCCATGCACTAGTGGCTGCAGATATAAACAAGCTGGAATGGAGCTGGGGGGAGGAAAAATCAACTCTACCTGGCTCATTAGGAAAGGTTCCATTGCAGAGGTGACCTTTGAGCAGGATCTTGAAGGAAGACTAGAAATTTGCCAGATGGAGAAGGAAGAAAGAAGATTCCATGCAGAAGAAGCAACACAAAGAACCAGAGGCAAGAAAGAACATAATGTGCTCAGGGAGAAGTACCCTTCTTCCATCAATAATGATGGTCTCGGCTGGGCACGGTGGCTCACACCTGTTATTCCAGCACTTTGGGAGGCCAAGGTAGGAGGATTGCTTGAGGCCAGGAGTTCAAGACCAACCTGGACAACATGGAAAAACCCTGTCTCTACCAAAAAAATATAAAAATTAGCTGGGTATGGTGGTGTAGATCTCCAGTCCCAGCTACTCTGGAGGCTGAGGTGGAAGGATCGCCTGAGCCCAGGAGGCGGAGTTTGCAGTGAGCCAACATCACACCCACACCGCTGCACCCCAACCTGGGCAACAGAGCCAGACCCTGTCTCAAAAAGAAAATTAATATAACTAATGATGATGGTCTCACTCCATCAATAAATGAATTTTAAGCACATCCCTCTCAAATCAGAAAGTTCATTTATAAATTATACATGTGTACTACTGTTAATCTGTATACTAAAGATGAGGAAAGCCTACTTAGAATAACAAGTGAGTACATAAAATTTAATATTGTATTCGTGCTCCATTTTGGAAGCCTGGACTAGGGTACGGCCTTACCATGGGCAATAACAGCACCTGTGATTGTGGGGAAGAGCCTTCTAGGCCAAAAACAAGAAGAGCCCCTCCCCTCCCCTTTTCACATGAGAGCCTGCCTGGAGGCCAGGAGCAGAGGAGGCTAGGCCTGGCTGCCTTGGGTTGAATGTGGGCCAGCATTTCTGGCACTTCTTATACTATATCAGTTTCTTCCAGTTTCTGTTCCTGTTATTTATGTTCAGCAACCATGATGGCATCTACATAAATGCCCTTCCCCTTGCCCCCACCGTTTTCTTTTCTTTTTTTTTTTTTTGGAAGGAAATACAACAGTGATCAGAATGGTTGGCTCTATTTTGTGCTTGAGACAAAGGGGCATTTTGCTTTATTTTGTTTTATTTTGAAATTTGTTTCATTTTATCCTGCTTTCTGATATTTTCCAGTTTTTTAGTAGAGATGGGGTTTCACCATGTTGGCCAGGCTGGTCTTGAACTCCTGACCTGAGGTGATCTGCCTGCCTCACCCTCCCAAAGTGCTGGGATTATAGGCATGAGCCACCACGCCCGGCAGATGTAACTTTAAAAGGGGAAGCGGGGGAGTCAGCATTTTTATAGTCAAAGACACTGAAATACAGTCAAGTTACTTTCCCTGAATAGTGACCTCCATAAAAAGAAACTGAACTAATAAGTAATTAGCAAAGATAAAAATTTCTATTGTTCATCAAAGTCATATGTACAATTTCTAAACAGAGGAATATAGATTTTTCAGTTGAACATTTAATGTTGTGGGATTTCCATACTATGGGATTATGCTATTCTGTCATTTAAAAAATTCCAATAAGAAAAAGAAATCCCTGTATATTTTTTAATTAATTATGTCCTTTTTGAAGAACTCCAAAATATTATTAATGTTGAGAGTTAGTCCTTATACTAAATCTGTGTGTCTCATTCCAGAAATGCACCTCAGACAGTATGATGAACAATTTATTAACCATGATTTCAAATCATTGTATGATTCCAACATAAAATATGCAGACTAAACAATATTAACACATTGTATTTCCTCTCATAAAAGTAGTAGAAATAAAATGTCAGCCTGATTGGCAATTGAGTGTAGTCATTGATGTTCATTGACAGTCAGATGGATTTTGACTTTGCTTTGTATGTTGAGTGTGGTTCATGCTTGAGGCACCCCCACTGTATTTCCCGGATGAGCGTGATTAGTAGGCAGCCTTTCAAAGGGTTATGTGCTAACCCCAGTCTACATGCTGTGGACATGTATGCAGGGTTTTATATGTTTACCAAATAACACTGTTAAACCCAATAAATCTTTAGAAGGACCAATTTGTCACCAGTGCTGCATTTCAAAAAAAAAATCTATTATTATTTTCCAGTTTTGAAAAGAATTCAGGTTGTTATAAAACCTAAATGCAAATATATACAGAGTGGAAGGTGACAGACCCGGGAATTCCAGCAGTGTAACAATAAACAACAACAAATAGCCAAGGACTGGGTAATGTGCTCAGGGTTAAATAAGAGTCAGTGGAAGTGGAGAGGTGCATGGGACAGACAGACATTTCTGGGGTAGACTTCCAAGGATGTAACCATGTGGGAAGTGAAGGAAGAGGAGCCATGGACACTGGGTGAGAGATGACACCAGTAACCAGCATAGAGGGTGCAGGAGAGAGGACAGGATGGGGAGCAGAACAGCAAGGAAGAGCTGGGAATTGGCAGAGTGCAAGAACGTGAGTGCCCTTTACAGTTAGGGCTGCCAGGCCTCCTGACCCTGGGAATAAAGAACCGTACGGTCTTTCTGCATTTGTGGCTGTCAAGCCAGGGAAGCATCTTTGTTGACAGCTGCAACAAAGAAATTGAGAAATTGCAATTGAGAAATTGGTGAGCTGAAACCCCTGACTAGCTTTGCCCTGGGCCCAATAATTGCTGGTAATACTTGGGGAGTTGGACCAGAAATGGTACTCATGGGAACAGTACATTAGGCCTTAAATGTATAAAGGAAGTTTTCCTGCCTTGCAACTAGTGGGCAAAATTTAAGGGAAGGGACTAGCTAGCTCAGTGCTAGCTAGTACGGGGCAACTGTAGCTTGCCAGCTCAAGGCCCACGTGGTGGTCAGTGGGCACTACTAGGCTATCAGCCCAGCTGGCATCCCTCTCAGGGGATGTTAGAACCGTTGGTCACAGTTCTTATTCCTTTGCATTAAGAAGCGGCAGAGCCCACAGTGGAGGGAGATGTTTTTATACCACTCTTTTCTTTTTAGTGAAAGAAATGGAAATTCTTTATGCAGGGAAGCCTGGCTGTAGGGCTTATCAGTCTTTGGCATGCTTTATGCTATTTGGTAGAGGCCAGGAAGGCTGAAATATTCATTAGCATTCATAGCATCCTTTCTCTCCAGCAGTTCCCACCTTCTCTTTCTACTGCATGCGCCTCCTGCTGGGCCTGCCTCCCTCCCCATGCTCCCATTCTGCAATTGTTGGCTTGGCGGATGATGAGTTAAGCTCCAGCTGAAGTACTTTCCCCACAAGAAGGTTCTGCAGCAAAATTGTCTGGGATCAGATGGTACCCGGCAATTCCTCTCACTCTAGTCTCCCTGAGGCAAATGCATGGAAGATGGAATGTGGCCTGGTTTTAAATCTTTAACATCTAACTCTGGCTGTTGTTACAGATTGAGTTCTTCACCTCCCCTTTGAAATTCTGCTTTCATTCCTCAGTATCTACCAGCAGGTTCTGCTCTCCAGCTTATCAACCACATTGATGATCCTGTGGCTGCCTCTCTATGGTGGCATCTTTGTATTTGAAGAACACTAGGCCTGACATGACTCACCCAAGCTTCCAAATGAATCAATTTTGTCACTCAATGCCTCCGTCTCCAAATTTAAAGAGCCTTTCACAGGGGAGAAAATGATAAATCTATTACTACTAACGAGGCTTTCTGATTCTTTTCATTGTTATTATCAGTGCTCTATAGAAAGGAATCAAGACAGTGGAAACATTTTTATAAAATGACACTTTATCTC
This sequence comes from Pan paniscus, assembly GCF_029289425.2. Lineage (NCBI taxonomy): Eukaryota > Metazoa > Chordata > Mammalia > Primates > Hominidae > Pan > Pan paniscus. Next base: position 103,077,121 of record NC_073262.2, read on the forward strand.
TGTGATTAACTATATAATAAACTGTAAAGTCTTTGCCATGGTAATCTCCTCCTTACACCTTATTGCTTTGATAATAAAAGCTTTTTTATGGCAACAAAATAAAATTTTACTATCCAGGCAGTTTGGCTAAAATGAGAAGATGTGTTTTTAGAAGGAGAAAGGGCACATCTGAAACGTGAGGTCCGCGTGGATTTTACGGGAGCTCTGTTTATGTAGAACACATTTGATGTGCCTGGTGCCCTCCAGAGGGCTTTACCCAACCATTTAGAAAACTTTTAGTGGCCAGTGGAAAGCCAATTAAAGAGTTATGTATTTCTGTCAAGTACTCAGGATCACTGTTGAAAAGCAAAAACATTCAGAACTTAGCATTTCAGGTGATCAGTGGTGGGAGAACAAATTTCAGTAATTAAACCACCATAGTTTGCAAACTGTCTGTTTTGACTCAGCCAAACCTTGTGTGTTTGGTGAGTATCATGACACCTTTACTCATAAGCTTATGTCTCAAATGATTAAATTCTGTCAGTGACCAAAAGTTTTGCATAAATGTGATGTATATGCAAGCACCACAATGTACTAGTAAGTTTCATTATTGTTATGCCACAGAAAAATGAATATGTTGTCTTCCCTTATATTCATCACTATCAAGAAATTTTTATTGAGCAACCCATAATAAGTCTAAGATCATGAAATTGAACAGAGGTTTTTAAAAACTTAGTCAGAGCTCTCTAAGGAAGTGACGATTAAGCAAAGACCTGAAGGAGGACTCAGAGCTGATTAGATGAAGAGAAGCAAGGTTAAGCAGAAGAGTTGTCTTCAAGGTAGAGGGAAGGGCTTGTTTCAAGCCCCTGTGGCAAGGAGAAAGCCAGGCTTGCTCCTCCTGGGATGTCAGGAAGCTTAGATGAGATCATTCCAGGAAGGCACTGGCACTCTACCTAATGTGCCTGGCCCACCATCTGCACTCAGAAAGTGATCAGCTCACATTTCGAGGCAACTGAGGGCTGATATGTGTCTGCAGAGGTGTACCTCGAAAGCAAGTGTGTGACCTTGCAGCTTCCACAGTAGGAATGTGGTTGATGATACTGTCTCTGATTCTTCTGTGACTCATCAACTCCCTAATGTCATTCCTCTCCAAGGGACTCGCTCCTCCCTCCATATCTGGTAACTCCATACCAGGGCTTTGCCAAGTGCCCTCTGTCCTATCCAGCCTGCAGAGTTGTCAAGCCACACTTGACCACCCATACGTGTCTGTCTCTGTCCTGGTACCTCTAAGAAGATTCCACAGAACGTGGAAATGGCACCGATGAAATTACTCCCAAAACTGGATGTGACACACCCAGACACCCCAGGCTTTGTGGGCATTTAGAAGGATTTAGGCATGGTCTTTCCTCTCTGACCTTCTTTTAGTCTGGCACTCGCTTGATGTAAGGCTGGCTCCTCACTGTCTGACAGCCTGCCAAAGGACAGGCTGGCTTTACCACTTCCTCCACATCCACTTCCCACCATTATTCTTCCCTTGACAAGCCTACTGCCTGGAAAGCAAAACTCAAGGAACTCTCAGGTCTACACATTGAGATTCTCAAGGGCAGGCCGGGTTTATCTGCCCTGGGCTGGCCCCTGATCTTGGTTTGCATCAGTTCATCAGCTCCAAGCTGGGTCCTGAGTCAGCAGAGATCACTGACTTGCCTTTGTGCACATGAGTTTTGAAAGCAGCCACCCATAGATAGCAGAGCTTGAATTACTACGATGCTTGCAGACAGTCTTCTATGGAAATGCCCAGAGAAACGGAAGCCTGGTTTGATGCCAACTTCACAGGCTCTTTCACATCCTCAAGGGTGTGCATTAAGCAGATTAACAATTTATTGTGTAAACCCTCTTCCCTCCTGTTGCTAGCCCAGAAGGTCTGAACTAACCATTGTATATAAATGCCCAGCTTTGTTTAATATGTGTTAGACCTGGGGACAAGTATTGTACCCCAAATGTCCATCTTGTAAATTCTCTGGGCACAAAATTATGTTAACAAATTTGATGAAAAAAGTGTTATGATGGTCTTGTAGCTGATAAAGAAATTAGCAAAGGCCCTTGCACACACCACCATTCCACCAACCCCACACACAGGTGGGAGGATTCCCAAGCCTCCAGGACCTCTGCTTTGCCTGCAGTCTGCTCCTCTCCCCTCCACTGGGCATCTGAGGACATGCCAGTCTTGTGTCACATGCAGCAGTATTTCCCTTAGTGTGTGCTGGGCATGCTCTCTAAACCCAGGGGCTCTATTTATAAAGCCTTCTAGTTGATTCAGGGAAGGGAATCCTAATTGCTTCTTCTTGCCATCGTCATTTTCTTTCCTCTCTATCTGCTTTTCACTATTTCCCCAATGAGTCCTGGCAGGTCCTCTCACATCCTTCTCAGCTCTCCCACAAAGAATGTCGTCGTGCTGACTTTTCTGTCTTCTCTCTTCCCTTTCTGTAAGGGATAAAAATTCAAAACATGTCCTCAAGCAGAGTAGCTTAACCATATATTTGTAGTTTGGGCTTCTGGCTCCACATCTGTAGATACTCCCCATATCTCCCCAACAGCTTGTCTCGAACAGTCTTTGTTTCCCTAAAGTAAGGTAGCAGTGCCCCTCTCTAAGAAGGTTGTAAATAATGAAAACATACATACACACACACACACACACACACAGATGCCTCTGTCATCGCTATGTTTGTGAACTTGGCAGAGAAGCTCATAATCACAGGAGCACAAAGCCTATTGACTCAACCTGGCATTTCATACAATTACTGAATATATGCTGGTTGATTACATAGACAGTCTCTGGAAACGCAAGAACTTGTCACATTGGAGACCTCCAGGGAGGGGAACTGAGTAAGTTGGGGCAGAGATGGGATAAAGAGTTCCTTCTCACTGTACACCTTTCTGTATCATGCATTTCCTATATTTAAAACACACTGACATACCTATGTAACATCAATAGGTAAGGGACAGGCGTCCTGATATGTTGGTTACACCAAAGTGATCATATCCAGTGACCGTAAGCCATGTGTGTCATGGGGCTGGCTGATGTTGTCTGCAGTTGAGGGACTAGGCTTAGAGCCCAGTTCTGGAGAACATGCCATGCACTGTGCAATTAGTCCTTTCCACTAGGATTTCCTGGTTGGGAAGAGCTGAGTTCCTCAGCACACAGTCCTTTACTCTTCAAGTATTTAGGTTGCACAGTCTACTTGAGGAGCCCCCAAACTGCTATAGATATATTCCAGAAGTCACTTCTTACTTTGACAAATACTGCAAAATTTTTCAGAGGAAGTAAATTTTCAACACACTTTAAATTGCAAAAGTACATCTGATGGAGGAGAAAAAGTCCATGCGATGGAACAATCTGAGAGTAATAAAGATGATAACAGTGTTTTGAAGCACATTAAATATGAGTTTATAATTAATGTGTATAATTAAAATATACAAACAAGCAAAAAAATCTTCTTGATTACCTTTGAAGGATGCTAAGGAACCAACTATCATTTTGAAAACAAAAGGGGAGAATCAAGCATTCATCCTACCTTACCTATGCAAACTATACTTCATGATAACCAAATCATTGATAAAGTTTCTCTTTATGGAAGAATTCCAGGAAATAAGAAAGAGTTATAGAATGTGAATATCTCAATTTTGCAAACCCTATAAATCTAGGCAATGATCATCAATGGCTGCTAAGATCATAAAAAAGAGAGATGTCTTTTGTATTTCCTATAAATTTGCCATTTTAGATGTAGAAATTTGATTAAATTCAGTCTCATTTTTTTTCAGGTGGAGTAGTTCATATCGTATACTTCCATCAGCACACACATAATGACACAATACACTTATCAAGTGTTCCTCCTAAGAAAATAAAACCTGAATCTAATCAGATTTCTACATCTAATAACAAATTTATAGGAAATACAAAAGAACAGGCTAAATAACACCATGGAGATGTAATCAGCAAAATTCAGGCTTTGCACAACTCTTCAGGACAAACAACCTAATTTCTTCAACAAATAAATTGCAAAGGGGATGAGAAAACAGATGAGAGGGAACCTCCGGATTAAAACAGATTTAAGAGTCAATCAACCAATTGGAATGAACAGGGCTTGTTTAGATCCTGGTTTTAACACACTGTTAAAAAAAAAAAAGATTTATGGGACAGTTGGGGAAATTTGAATACTAAGTAGATATCTGATACCATTAAATTATTGTGAATGTTTTATAGGTGCTATAGTAAATTATTGTGGTCCCCAGAAGTCCTTATATTTTAAAGATATATATTTAAATATTATGACTAAACTAAAAATATAAAGAGAATCTGACATCTGTGCTCACCCACCCTGGGGATTTTCCCCAGGCTCTTCACCCTGCACAGCTCCCTGCCTTTTTGCTGAAACCTCTCTTCACTCCTTCCTACATAAAAATCTGTAAAAGGACATATAAGGAATTCGTCATGATGCATTACTTCTGGGAGGGGAACTAGAGAACTGGGGGTTGGGATGGGATAGGAGAGAAGCAAACTTTGGGACAGATCATTGTTAGCTTTATGCAGGTAATACCTTTTCGAAGGACTAACCAAAAAATAAATGAAATACGAGAAAAAGTTCATTAGAATCTTGAAATGCTTACTCGGGAGAATGAAAAAGGCAGAGACTCATGTTGTTGAGCATGTGGATGGATTGGCCCAGACCATATTTCTCAAAGTATGGTCCCAGGACCATCTGCAGCAGAATTGGGCCCATCTCCTTCTCTCCCAGCCAGAATCTCTCAGGGTAGAGCACAGAGACACTGGGAACTACAGTTCTTAAGGACCTAAGTGCCAGCTTTTCAAATACTTATTATATTGTTTTGGAACTTTGGAATGTATAGGACAAAAATATTCCCAAATTTAAATTCAAAGCAGCACAATTCTGAAAGTCTAAAAGACTTTTTTTAGGTTTGTTGACAATGATTTAATCAGCAGATGTCACTATGTAATCCTTGGGAACATCCCTTCGATGTTGCCTCATTTTTTGGAGAGGCAGAGTGTACTGCTGGCATTGTAGCATAGAAATATTTATGGTAATTTTGTATTTTGTTTAATGAAAATAATTTTACTTTCAGTGCTTATTAAAAGTTTATCTTTGATTAAGCATTCTTTGCTTTTGTTTTTGTTTTTCCCCAGCATCATTGACAAAGAAGTTTCATTAATGGCAGAAATGGATAAAGTTAAAGAAGAAGCCAGTAAGTAGACAACACATGGTTATTTGATTAGGAGCTTCCCAATCAGAAGCAATCCATAGGTCAGACTGACAATGATATCGGCTTCTGAACAGGGTCCTAAAATTTATATTGAAATTTTGGCTCATGAACTCTGTAACCTTAGGCATGTCACTTAGCCCCTGGAAGCCTCATTTACATCATCTGGCAAAAAGATACAGTTGTAACACTCACCTCGTACAGGTGAGTACATGGCAGGATAGACACTCAGTACATAATAGGTGTCAGTTGAGTTTTCTAAAGTCCAAAGGGATGTTTGTGCACATAAAGAACTTATAGTTAATTGGATTTAAAATGACACTGAATTTAGTATTAGATTTTAAGACAATTTTAACTCTTTAAAACTTACAAATCTCATCATCATTTTTACTGGTTCTTTTTTAGGTTCAATTAAGTTTATCATATTAAATTTTCCTAGAAAAGTAGTCCCATTTGAAACTTAATTACTTAAATTCCCCTCAACATTTTAATTACATATATAAATTTAATATATCTGATTTGTCTTAAGCACTTCAGATGTCAGACAAGGCAAACTCACAAACCTAACAAGCAAAGTGTTCCTAAGCTTTTAAGCAACTCTTATAAAATTAATAATTCAAGGCTGGGCGCGGTGGCTTACGCCTGTAATCCCAGCACTTTAGGAGGCCGAGGCAGGCGGATCACAAGGTCAGGAGATCGAGACCATCCTGGCTAACACGGTGAAACCCCATCTCTACTAAAGATACAAAAATAAAAAATTAGCCGGGCGTAGTGGTGGGCACCTGTAGTCCCAGCTACTCAGGAGGCTGAGGCAGGAGAATGGTGTGAACCCGGGAGGCAGAGCTTGCAGTGAGCCAAGATTGCACCACTGCACTCCAGCCTGGGCGACAGAGCAAGACTCCATCTCAAAAAAATAATAATAATAAGATTAATAATTCAAAATTAAAGATACACTAAACAGTTTGTTTTTGTTTTTGTTTTTGTTTTTTACAGAGTCTCACCCTGTCACCCAGGCTGGAGTGCAGTGGCACAATCTCTGCTCACTGCAAGCTCCACCTCCCAGGTTCACACCATTCTCCTGCCTCAGCCTCCTGAGTAGCTGGGATTACAGGCGCCCGCCACCACGCCCAGCTAATTTTTTGGGTTTTTAATAGAGATGGGGTTTCACCATGTTAGCCAGGATGATCTCGATCTCCTGACCTTGTGATCCGCCCAGCTCAGCCTCCCAAAGTGCTGGGATTATAGGCTTGAGCCACCGCGCCCGGCCTAAACAGTTTTCTTAAAATACTCCAGTTCTGTTCATGAACTTCGTCAAATACACTGACACCTGCCAACTTAAAACCGCAAAAGAAAATCAATTCCATATATTAAATTGAAAATCACAAATCAGATTGCTTAATGTACCAAATTCTCTGTTTAAATAATGAACACGCTCAAATTATCTTGATCATTGCAAAACTTAATCCTAAATTTAACATAAAATATTAACATTCTGGGTTTGACTTGTTTTATTTTCTTTATGCTGATTTCTAAACCTTTCCACTGTGGTAAAGTTACTTGAGTAGTAGAGAAGAATTACCATCTTAAATAGACTGAGGCTCATGAGTTGGAAATTTCAACAAAGACAAGATTACTTTGTCAGATTCAACATCAAACCACAAGTGAATGTGTGAGGCCCTCCCTTATTATTGAATTTAGTTTGCTGTGTTAATGGGGCCCCTAAGACCCTATTTTCCAGCTGGGATTCAGTTTTACAATCCTTGTCTCCTGGGCATTTTAAATTCCTCATCTTTACCCAAAGATGAATTGGATAAATGGCAGTCTGTGCCCCTAACCAGATTTCAGTGAAATCCCTTTACCTTTGATGTGATGTCTTTCTTTTGCCAGAATGAAAGATCAGACCAGATTCTTCATTCTTTTTTATTTTTCTTGTCTGGACCTAGGCCATAATTCAAGTGTCATTTTATGGAAAATAGCTATCATTATTTTTGTTACACAGTTTTCTAAATTATTTTGTTATTCATTTCAGACCTCCTTTAGTCAGGCATCTAAATAATTGTAAGCAACATTTTAGAATCCTGAAATACAGCAAGCTTTGTTAAATGAAACTAATGTGATCCAGGGTGAAGCTATGGACTATTTAGGTAGTTAAACAATCTCTTTGATTGTGAAATTATTTTATTCTTATGAAATTTGTTGACATCTTCAGTAACAGTAGATTATATACACAACTTGGGATTTTCCCTACTTCTCAAGTATAGCTTACTTCAGTTTCATGTCCTAATGATAAAAATGCTAACAACCAACACAGACACAAATGATCCTCTTGAACCAAAATGGAAAGTCACTAGCACATCATCACTTTCTTAGAGGTCAAGAAAAGACCTCAGGTTTCATGTACTTATTTTTCCTTCTTGAGACATGATAGTGTTTGATTCCAAGACCTGTGGAATTTGGAGCATCTCTGGAGAGCATCCCATTTTAAAAACTTACTCAATCAGTAAACACACGCGCTTCCTTGTGTCCAGGATAAACAGCAAACAGACAAATGTAGAGCCTGCACTCACCAAGCTTTCAGGCTAGCTGAAACTGCTAGATTGGTTGACAGGATTCACCTAACTTGAGTAATTGGTATGGCAGGTCCTGGTTTTTGAACTAACCTCAGCCCTGGGGAAGCCCATTTGCATGCTTTTGAGGCAGGCAGAACTGAGTTCAAGTCCAACCTCCATCTCTAACTGGCTGTGTGTCCCTGAACCATGTTGTTGACTTCTCAAAGTCTAATATTCCTTAGGCCCTGGCAATGGCTCACACATATAATCTCAGACCTTTTGGAAGACCAAGGCAGGAGGATTGCTTGAGGCCAAGAGTTCGAGACCAAGCCTGGGCAACATAGTAAGACCCCATCTCTAAAAAAATAAAAATAAAAAATAAATTAGCCACATGTGGTGGCATGTGCCCATAGTTCTAGCTATTCTAGAGGATGAGAGGGGAGAATCACTTGAACTCAGGAGTTTAAGGATGCAGCAAGCCATGATCATGCCATTACACTCCAGCCTATATAACAGAGAGAGACCCTGTATTAAAAATAATAATAACAATAATAATAATAATATCCATCTCAAGTAGTTATTGTAAAGATAAAATGAAAAAATACACGTCAGGCACTTAGCACAGAGCCTGATACAATATGTGTGCAAAAAGGGAAGAGTTCTTATTAGTAAATTACCCCAACCCGCTCATATTACAGTCAAAAAATGGAGGTCAGGGGTTCTATTGCATCTCTCAAATGACAAGCCTGTATCAACACTATGTCTTCTCCACAGATAGAAAGAACCATGGAATTTCTCCCCACTAACTACAGAACTGTCTTTACAACCACCATCTTTAATTTGGTTCTCTGTGGTCTCAAGAGTATTTTTCGCACTTTACATTTCCTGTAGGCGTTATAAATCATATTTCCTCAATTGTAACAGAAGCTCCTAAATCCCTCATGGCACCTAACCCAGTGCTGAGAAGACTGCAGGTACTTCATAAATATTTGTTAAATGAGCTATTGTAAATAAGTCAGTATCTGTAGACTGTGGGAACGAATATTAGTGAACATTCCTGTAATTGCACAAAAGAGGAAGTATATTCTAGATGAAGAGATCTCACTTTATCAATAATATTTAGAGTTAGCATTTTGAGTATACTATACGAAACACCTCACGTATGTTATTCCATTTATTTCCACAATACCCCTACAACATGTGATCAGTTCCTACACAGATTTTACAGAAGAAGAAACCAAGTGTGTTGTAGTGCTAGGGTCTCAAACTTCATGTTTATACCCAGGTAAGCACAGGTGTCAAGTTCACTAGAGATACGGGAAGAAAACATTACTTTGTAAATTCATAGTAACACAAACAAATTATGAAGTAGAATGCAAAATTCACGAGAATTTTTAAGGAATAAAAAGTATTCCAAAGAATCTTTGTGCTTAAAGAGCCACTTCTCCAGCTCCTGGCCCCTGGCCCCCACCTTGGGATTTTAAGTATATTTTCTGCTGAGGGTTATTGTTTTGAGAAGCCTTAAGATTTTCTATGGTTCAGATAATATGAGCAAGCTTCCAATGTGTTTCAAAAGCTTGAAGGAGTTTATAAATCCTATTGAGAAAGTGGATTTCAGCTTACCAGATACTGTTTATACATACATAATATTAATTAAGTCTTGAATGCAGTGAAAACCTAAGCTGTACAGAATTGTCTTCCTCTACAGATTTCTGAAAGCATGGTGCTTCCAAAACATACTTATTATTCTATTGTAAATTACAGGATCAATGAAGCTTAAGATCTGATCTGTTTTTGTTTGTGTGATTGATGTTTTTGAGGTGAAAACGTTCATCCCTTCTGCCAAAGAATATTGGCTTTAAATCTCAAGTTTTAAGGCTTTTTTCATAATGAAAGGCTTTGAAATGTTAATGAGACTATACGTAAAATGCATTTTAACACTTGCTGATCCAAAGTATTTGTTTCCATGCACATTGGCATGAGGGTAAACTCAGAATTTATTGGTGATCTTGCACCTGCATTCCTATTTTAGGGCCCATTTATATCTATTTCTACAAAATCTTTTGTTTGGTATGAATGCCCAAGTTCTACTTAATCAAAAAGAACAATGGCCCTTAATTGTCACCAGTCTCACAAATGATCCATGAAGAAAAGTTAGATCTGTTGGACTGTGTCATCACTGAGGGCCTAATGACCCCTTTACTAGCTGCTTTTCAAGTCTGGGCCTTCAGACTTTTTTTATTATTATTATTATCAATTTGATGAGACAGGGTCTTACTTTGTTGTCCAGGCAGGTCTTGAACTCCTGAGTCAAGCAATCCTCCTGCCTCAGCCTCCGAAAGTGCTAAGATAACATGTGTGAGCCACTGCGCCTGGCACAGAATTAATTTTTTTAATTTTAGTTTGCAAGAAGAACGTACCTCATTTCATCTTCCTACTTGAATTGTTTTCTCATGCTGCAGATGTTAGTCCCATCCATATATTGAATTATAATGTCAAACAAATAACATAACCAATCAAAGGTGTGGATCCTAAACAGTCTTAAGTGACCCCTGTAGAAAAGGAACTTCCATCCTTCTTTAGATATTCCCTTTAAGTAATAGATTAATTCATTCATTGAATTCTTCACTCAGCAGGCATATTGCATACCCCTTGTGTACCAAGCAGGCACTAGGTGCCATGGACACAAAGAACTACATAGTGCAGTTCACACCGTAGTCCCGAGAATGACTGGAGATGCTCGCAGGAAACAGATAGGTAACATTAATGTGCCAAATGGGGCAGGGGGAAACCATGGCACACTGGGCACCCGACTCCATCTAAAGAGGGCAGTGGCTTCTTGGCTTCAGCCACTTGTCACCATGCAGGAAGGTTGACCAACTGTGACCAGAAATTCTAGTACTTTAAGAGATGCCAGAGAGCCAGCTTTCAAATGGAATCTTCTAATTTTTAAATGTGGGCAATTAATTTGTAAACGTAATGTGTGGACCAAACAAGACATATGTACTCTGGCTGAAAATGATAGTGAGCCACCTTTTTGTGACCTTTGGTCCCACTGGGTGTCCTGAGACATCCTTCAGCAATATGTTGTCTACATTGAGATGAAACTTCCTTTCACTTTCACCATCCAGACAAGTTTTTCACTAGCTCCTCTGTATTCAGAAAGACTATTAGGCACAGATCTGTCTGCCCAGCCACATGGTATTGTAAATGGGGGCTAGGGGGAGCCCCAGTTAAAGAATCAAAGCATGATTAGCATAGTTTGGCAGATGATAAAGCTGTATGAGTTATAGACTAATTATTTTATTAACATCTCAACATTGATATCAGCATAAAAAGATGATGTCTTGGGGCCAGGCGATGGCTCACACCTGTAATCCCAACACTTTGGGAGGCCGAGGCAGGCAGATCACGAGGTCAGGAGATCGAGACCACCATGGCTAACATGGTGAAACCCCGTCTCTACCAAGTATACAAAAAATTAGCCAGGCATGGTGGCGGGCGCCTGTAGTCCCAGCTACCCGGGAGGCTGAGGCAGGAGAATGGTGTGAACCCGGGAGGCGGAGCTTGCAGTGAGCCGAGATCATGCCACGGCACTCCAGCCTGGGCGACAGAGCGAGACTCTGTCTCAAAACAAAAGAAGATAATGCCTTTCAGTCTGTCTAAAGAAGGGTTTATGATTTGCAGGGAATCTTAACTCTTGATGGATTCTGTACTTCTTTTTGGGCTTTTGCAGTGACTATCTTTTGATATTTTGAGTAATAAGAACTCTTAAAATCAGAAATCATATTGTTTGGACCTGCATGTGTGCTGTGAATCTGGTCTAATAAAGCAGTTGATCCTTGTTCAGCCAAGCATAGAATGTGAGTCCGGCATGCATGTCATCTTAGATGAACACCTTTTTTCTTACACCTCAAAATGCTTGTCCCAAAGAAATGAAGGCAATTCATAGGAGTCAAATTAGAGAGCCACAAGTCTATCTATTGAAAGATCCAGCTGCATATTTAAATCTCATCCTGTGTGTCTGTATTGATTGCTACTGAGCGCCATAATCTTTTGGGAAACACGTGTATACACACACAGACACAAACCAACTGATAGGCTACTACATCTATTTGAACCTTTAGTTCATCTGAAGATGTGTGAAAATGTTGGAGCCAGAGTACTCCCCAGTGTCTTCTCTACGTGTGCAGGTGCTAAAAAATTCACATGAATCTAGTTCTAGCTGGCCTCACTCACTCTTGAAATTTTTCCACTGGGGACACTTATAGAAAGACCTAAGACACTCTGGGGTAGAACTGTTTCTTTGCTGAATGGAAACATATCTGCAGAGTATCAAAAGCAGAGACATTTTTGGCTCACAAAAAAACTAATAAAGTTAGATTTTTATGTCAGATTCCAGTAACACAGCTAGTCACCCTAAGTGAGTATGTGTTAAAGTTCAAGAGGGCTGCTGCTGTTAAAGTTGAATAGTGCAGCACATATAGAATGATTTCTGCTTACTAGACTTCCTGTCTTGGCGGCACTCAGAGAGGATTTTAATAAGTGTTGTTTTTCAGAGATCGTTGTTCAGAGTAACAAATTTCAAAAGTCTAAATTCCGTAAGTGAGGTCAGACACCAGTGGAGAAAATGTAGAGTGGGAGTGTACAGTGAATCAGAAGGGACTGTGTTTGGCTTGGGGATTGGTGGAGGAGGACAGGAGGAACTGGGTTGTTGGTAATAGGCACAGAGGGTGAACCCGCCTCCATGACCAACTCAGAAAACACAGTCGTGGTCCAACAAAGCAATCAGTCTGTGGAGTGAGAACTGATTCCAAGAAATTAGGTTATTTAATATGTTTCAATCTCTGGCCCTAATGTATGACTCCTCCTTATTTGGCAGTGGAAATCCTGACTGCTCGTCAGAAGAAAGCAGAAGAACTAAAGAGACTCACTGACCTTGCCAGTCAGATGGCAGAGATGCAGCTGGCCGAACTCAGGGCAGAAATTAAGGTCAGTTCTAAAATATCACAGCCTGAACCCTGAGCCAGAGAGCTGATCCCAATTATGTTTGTTTTGCATCCACAGAGTTCTGCTCTCTGAGGATCTAACATCTACACCCAGCTCTCTTCCACAGGGTGGAAATAGAGAACACAGAAGGGGGAAGACCCACATAATCACTGTGTTTAAGTGTAATGTGCTTTGAAGGAATGTGTTACTCCAAAGGAGAGGTACAAGCTATTTTGTCAGTCAGTAGAGACTGAACCAAATAAAGTAACTTGGCCATGAATTATAGCTGGGATGGGGGATATTATTTTCACACACTGTGATTTATATGTATGCATATAAACACATCCACAGGTATATATACACACATGAAGCATGAATGTAGTGTAATGGTGAAGATTAGAAAGCATGCGGTCTGTGGAGATTTCTTTCCTGTATTATTTTCTAGTTTAGTTGCATTTTTATTAAGAATACTACCCATAAATACGTATTTATTAGATTCCTTCATTGACAAGCAACAGAAACTGACCCTGGCTAACCTCAAGGACAAGTAGAATTTGACAGGATGTGAGTATAGCTCAGCAAAGCAGAGCCCTGTCTGAAGGCTCAGCTCAACAATTAGGTAGGAACTGGGGTGGCTCTGGTGAAATAAGAAGCAATAATCACTAGACACTCTCATGGGACCATCAGCCCTGTACCACCCCACTTGGCTCGGATCCCTAAGAGAGAGGCTCTGATTGGCCTCCACTTGGGTCACGTCCATCATTTGGCGCAGAGAGGGTGTGACATCTTGATCGCCAGACCCACCAAGACTATGGATCTTTGAAACTGCATCAGGGTACAGTTACCAGAAGGGGAAATAGTTACCAGGAAGGCAAGTATAAGTATTTACAACAAAATAGGAAGAAATTTTAAAATTCCCCTTATCCACTCTTTCACCCAGTATACTAAACACACACACACACACACACGAAGGCAAGTATAAGTATTTACAACAAAATAGGAAGAAATTTTAAAATTTCCCTTATCCACTTTTTCACCCAGTATACGACACACACACACACACACACACACACACACACACACACACGAAGGCAAGTATAAGTATTTACAACAAAATAGGAAGAAATTTTAAAATTTCCCTTATCCACTTTTTCACCCAGTATACTACACACACACACACACACACACACACACACACACACACACACACACACGCCTTCCAGCTTCTTACCCACTTCCAGGAAACTAGAGTGGTTGCAAGACACAGCTGCTGCTAGCTTTGAAAGTAAGATTGCAAATTGGGGCATAAAACTGCTTGGCAATGATAGACAGTGGCAAGTGACTTTTCAACTCCCTCCCTCCTGGTTGGGCATGAAAGCGGGCCCCATGGGGAAGAGGACCTCACCCGAGGGTGCTGAGGGCGTCAGTGGCCTTTCCCTCCTCACCTTCTCTGCTCTGGCCTTTGTGGTCTCCCACCGAGCCAATTGCAGTGGCCTCCACACTAGTCTCTCTGCCTACACTGTCTCCCTTCAGCCTCGTACTCCACTAAGACCAGACGTAAACTCCCAAAGCAGATCTGGTTTCCCCAGTATATCTCCTTCCCCTCAGAAAGAAATTCACAGCTGGACTTCAATATATATTCCAACTTCCATCTCTCTCTACAAAAATCCCAGCTTGTTAGAACATCAAGTAAGAAATATAAAATTGCTAGCTTCCTGATCTATTGAAATCAACTCATCTTCTGAGTTTCATTTCTGCCTATCAAAACGCCACCCATCATAAAATAGTTAGTAGCACAGGCTTTGGAGTGAAACAGTCCAGCTGCAAAATTTTCTACTTCTGTGACCTTGGATAAGTTACATGTTCTCTTAGACTCATAGAACCCCAATTCCCCCATCTGTAAAACAGAGGTAATAATAATACTGACTTCATAATACTGTGATCAGATGAAATGAGATTATCTGATAAGAATTTGACCAGTGCCTCGTAAGTGTTCAATGATTTTTTCAATGTTCCCTCTTACATAACTCTTTCCCCATTGCCCTCAGTAGGAAATAATTTCTTCCTCTTTTATATTCCTAAAGCACCAACCACATTCCACCTTGTATTGTAGTTAATGGTATCTGTTTTCCTTGCCATTGCTAAACTCCCTGGTAAACTCAAGAAGGGACTGAGTCGCAGTTATTTCTGTATTTCTCACCATGTCTTCTACACACAGATCTTAATTTTAAATGAATGGAAAAATAATCTCTTTCTCACTTCTTTTCACAGCACTTGAAATTCTGCCATTTAAAATAATATTTTCCAGACACTAAAGGCTTTGTGGACGTCCCGGTTCCCTGTTAAAATAGGAATGGGGGTCTAGGAAGGACGACATGTTTTCTCTTGATGGTTAATACCTTAGCAGGCACTTGGCCAAACTCAGAAGACCCTGCCAGAATGCAATTCAGAAAAGTACTAGGAGGGCGAGGGGTGCTAAAAGGTTAAATAGATGAGTCAGACACACATTCCATGTAGGCCCAAACAAGAGAAACACAGGCCCCTCACATATTCCCCAGGCAGGAAGATGCTCATTCCCTAGCCAGGTCAGCACTAAGACTGAGCGTGGAGCCTCCCAGCAACAGGGCTGGAAAGATCCCCACCAGGTCAGCACTGCAGTGGACACCGGAAGAGCAGAGTGAACGCATCCACGGGGGTGCCTCGGTCATTTCTGTAATCATGGGGTTCCTGTTTTTCATCTCTTTCCTCCAGCACTTTGTCAGCGAGCGTAAATATGACGAGGAGCTCGGGAAAGCTGCCCGGTTTTCCTGTGACATCGAACAGCTGAAGGCCCAAATCATGCTCTGCGGAGAAAGTGAGTTTTGCATTATTTGCTGAATAATTCTGTGTGAGTAACCTTGGTGCTATTTGGAGTTGCTATTGGAAATGTCAGGTGTGCAGTCCCCCCAGGGGGCTAACGTGAGGTCTAAAGAGATTTAATGATCTAAGCTCATGACACAAGTCACCAGAAATGTCGAGATTTGAACCTAGAGTCTTCAAATGCCACTGCCCATCAGTAACTCCCCAGGATTTATTAAGTGGAACGGAACAGGTCAACTAGTTTATACCTTTTGCAAACTTTTCTTAAGCACTGCCAGTTAAACTGCTTCTCTGATTTCAAACAGCCCTGGTTCTACAGAAACTCGTTAGGCAGAGAGAGTGAGTCTTCCTAACATGTCTGGGAACAATCAGTTATTGTTGTGCAGGGCCCAGCTGTTATGCGAGCCCCTCAGCAGTGCCCTGAGCCTCCGCCCTTGGTTCTCTGTGCTGAGTGAGGCTGCAGATAATGAAAGACTTCACTCAGCCATTAGCTTTAGTCTTGTTCCCTATTAAGCCTTAATTAGAGCAGCTAATGTGCAACAAAATTGGCTGCTATATTTTCCCCCTACACCAGCCCACCCACAAGGGGAGGTGGGAATGAGCACTGAAGCGGCTTTAAGGACGGCCACAAGGAGGAAAGGACTAGTCAATGATGTGGAAACCCACAGCCTCGCAGTCAGCTGAAAAATTAAGATTTGGCTGCACTTCCTATTATGATATAATTAACTATACTGTACTACACTGCATACATATATAGTAACACAATTTGCTTTTATCACTTCACAATCTATGGTAGACATTTTTTCATATCAATATATTTAACCAGTCATTTCTCTAAATATAATAGATGTCACCAGTCTTCTGGTTGCTGCATTTAAATTGCTTGCAGTTTTTCACCATTAAAATAACACTCTGATCACCTGAGGCCAGGAGTTCGAGGCCAGCCTAGCCAACATGGTAAAACCCCCATCTCTACTAAAAGTACAAAAATTAGCTGGGCGTGGTGGCAGGTGCCTGTAAGCCCAGCTACTTGGGAGGCTGAGGCAGGAGAATCACTTGAACCTGGACCCAGGAGGCAGAGATTGCAGTCAGTGGAGATCGCACCACTGCACTCCAGCCTGGGCGACAGAGCGAGACTCCATCTCAAAAAATTAATTAATTAATTAATTAAATAACACTGCTGCGAGCATCCTTGTCCACACATCCTTGCCAATTATTTGATTTTCTGACTGCATTTTTAAAAATTATTGTTCCCCCCTGTACTCTTCCTTATGAAAGAATCTACCTATTTGCCATTCTCTATCCCCAGCTTTTGCCCCACCTCTAAAAAAGGGAACTGCCCACCCTCCTTTCCACTTCAGCCCTCAATGAGCAAGACAGTGATGCTGAGTGATGCCCTGTCACCGATCTCAGGGGCGATGGAGAGGTGCCCCTTCACCTCCTTTCCTCCTGAGCACTTCAAGTGCCATCTAGTGGGAGAAATGGTCCCTTACCAAATTCCAGGTGTCCATTCTGAAAGACAGACACCGTAATCATCCAAAGGCCCTTCCTTCTCAGCTTTGTTGAGAGCACATTGAGAACCCACAGGTACTGAACCGTAAATAGTGGTCCCTGATCTGCAGACAATAATGACCCCATGAAACTGAATCTGGTGAGCATAGGAGCCATGGAAATCCCCTGGTCACATTTGGACAGCCCCAGCTTGCTGTCACACCTTCCCAGTACACTGAAGGGACTGGGGATGTGTCCCTGGCCTTTCCATTTCTCCTGTATTGTGATTCTTACTGGTCCCGCCTAGTCCTCTAGCAGAACCCTGGGATTAAATCTGATCCAACAAAGAGAGCAGACAAAATTGCTTTGAAAAATTGGTGACAGTTTTAAGCATCAAAGAAAGGTCTAGCTGGCAGTCAGATTCTGGTGAACTGTGAGAGGGAAGTCAGGGCTTTATCCTTGAATTGATTCCCTCCAGTTCCGATTCAGTGTAATCACATAGAAATCATCCCAGCAGAAACCACCACTTTCAAAACCAGGGGGAATGGTCATAATAAACGCCGAGCAGACCTGCCTGAGCCCGGAGCCCTGAGCTCTGACGGGTGTCCGCCTGATCAGCCTGCCTTGCCTGTAACCTTGGAAGTGGTGCACATCTGCAGTGAGGCTGCAGAAAACGGGGCTGATTAAAGGTGTGATAATGGAGCACTAATGAAATATACAAGATGCCTTAGGGGCTGGCGGGCCTGGCCCTGTGTTTGGGGGATATGCATGACCCAGAGTAACAGAATTCCTAACATCCAACATCACCCCATTCCCAAGCTCTCATAACATCGTGGATCTGACAGGCCAGAGTGTCCACATAGCTCCCAATCTTTCTGTGTCTGCAGTACCAGTTGGTCCAGGGAACTGATCAGGGAAGTGAGAACAGGTTTGGTAATGGGGACTCTACGAGGCAGAGTGCATTTGCAGACAGGGCCAGAGAGGGAACCTTGAGGTTTCATTATCTCTTTTCCCTTGGTGGTTCTTGACCTAAAGAATAATATTTAAGTTGGTCAGATATGTCTTATTTCCTACAAATGTCTCCCAACTTGGATGATTATGCTGTAATCACAGTTCAGTGATTCCCACAAAAGAAATTTGGTTGTTCTCTTAAGCACCAAGTTGCCCTTTCAAATAACATCTTTCAAAAGAAAACTTTTTAATGTTTTTATGGAGCTTCTGGCCAGTTTCTTCATCTTCTAGCGCTTCCTAATGGGTTACTGAGGCAGCAGTGTTGGAGGTGCAGCTCGTAACACTGAGCACTTTATTATTGCAGTTACACATCCAAAGAACAACTATTCCTCAAGAACTCC
Source organism: Pan paniscus (assembly GCF_029289425.2). NCBI lineage: Eukaryota > Metazoa > Chordata > Mammalia > Primates > Hominidae > Pan > Pan paniscus. The sequence continues at coordinate 103,095,614 of NC_073262.2, forward strand.
CTGCAGCTCCCTGCTGCCTCTGCTGAATGCGCACGCAGCAACCTCTGGGAAACAGAGTAACTTTTCCCGAAAATCATCCACTCACAATAAGCCCTCTGAAGGCAAAGCGGCAAACCCCAAAATGGTGAGCAGTCTCCCCAGCACCGCCGACCCCTCTCACCAGACCATGCCGGCCAACAAGCAGGTAAGCTGACACTGGTGCAGGGTGCCAGAGGAAAAAAAAAAAACCTGTTTCCAGAGGAAGAAAACAGCAACTACTAGATTCTGGGCCTCCTGGGGTCACACTCAGGCTCCCGCCACCTGCCCTCACCCACTCCCCACCCAGCAGCACTGCCCAGCTGGCCTCTTGGGAACTCCCCTGGTCGCTCTCATCCGTGCCTGCCAGGTGCTTTCCCATGTGGAGGAAGTGGCCTGCATGCACTCTTGACCACGTGAGCAGAGTCCACCCCAGTGACACGGTTCTTATGGCTAGGACTGCCACCATCCCTGGGGCCCCGAAACCAGCCCACACATGGAAGGGACCCACAGAGACTCTGGAACAAGACTTGGAACCTACTAAACTACTAATGAGAGGAAATCTGGCATTTGTTTTTTAAGATATTTTAATCCCCGTTTATGTTTAGCTGATCAATAAGAGGCTAAAGTTAGTGCAGTCTACTCTTCTCTTGGGATTTCAGTAAGGAGAATACATTTCAAAATGGCATTCTTCATTCTTATCTGTTATGACGTCTAAAGACACAAGTGTCCAAAGAACCATCTTCCTTCTCTCCTTCTGCTTCTCCACTATATATTTTGGAGGTGATTTCCCCCTTATCCTTAGAGAATTAACAAAAAATTGGGATCTGCCGGATGCAATGGCTCACTCCTGTAATCCCAGCACTTTGGGAGGCCAAGGTGGGCAGATCACTTGAGGTCAGGAGTTTGAGACCAGCCTGGCCAACATGGTGAAACCCCGTCTCTACTAAAAACACAAAATTTAGCCAGGCATGGTGGCGGGTGCCTGTAATCCCAGTTACTCGGGAGACTGAGGCAGGAGAATCGCTTCAACCCGGGAGGCGGAGGTTGCAGTGAGCCAAGATCGCACCAGTGCCCTCCAGCCTGGGCAACAGAGTGAGACTCCATCTCAAAAAAAAATAAAAATAAAAATAAAGGATCTGATGATATAGAAGTTGGGCATGCTATAAAGATACCTAAGATACCTTTTATCATCTCCAAGAAAAAGTCTTTCTTTTTTTTTTTTTTTTTTTTTTTTTTGGTAAGTCTTTAAAAATGGTGGTTTTCTAACAGGTGTCTTGTTGGGTTTTGCTGTCTCAGCCTTTGAGAATTCTTATTAATGATATTGACAGGTGTTTTCTCAGGCCCTGAAGGCTTCATGAGCTTTAAGATAGCACTTTGACAAGGAGCATGTTATAATCTCATTAGTTAAAGATCATAATCAAATCTGTTTTTACTTGTAGTCTAAATATATCTTCACAGTTTTTGTTCTTTTTTTTTCTTTTTTTTTTGGCACAATCTCGGCCCACTGCAGCCTCAACCTCCTGGGCTCAAACAATCCACCAGGCTCAGCCTGCAGGGTAGCTGGGACTACAGGCACGTGCCACCACGCCTGACTAAATTTTTCTGTATAATTTTTGTAGAGATGGGGTTTTGTCATGTTGCTGTCAAATTCCTGGGCTCAAGCGATCCACCTGCTTCAGCCTCCCAAAGTGCTGAGATTACAGGCATGAGCCACCATGCCTGGCCTCTCTGTTCATTATTAAATACCATGCTGATAATTAAGTCTAAAATTTAGTCTAAGAGTTTCCCTTTTTCATAATTTCTTTAAAAACAAAGGAGGCCAGATTAAGTACTATCTATGTAGATACTTCTTCAGTTCTCTGGTTTAGCAATTTAGGTAATGGCTCATTTAAGTTGAAATCCACTCAAATATCTAAGTCAGAACACTGTAGACCCAGGCAAGAATGGCCCTTGGACCGGGCCCTGTGTTTTCAAGTAACTTCTTGACCCTCCCGCAGCCATGGCCCTCTCTACAGAGTAAGGAATCAGAGAGACCAAGGAGACAGGGCCACTGGAATCTACACTCTTTGTTCTGAAGCATGCTGCCAGTCAGTACTCGAGATCCTGGGTTACTCTTCCCAAGTGGGCCCAAGCCTGCTCACAGGATCTGCCTGGACCACTTTCCTGTATACATCATCTTGAAGATGAACAACACTGCCAGTTTTCACACCCATCCGCCGGAAGGGTGGGAGTGGAGGCGATGCTTAGGTGTGCAGGCTGGAATGTCCACATTTGTGTGTGCAAGGCCCCCTTACAATGTGGGATGGAGCCAGAGATAGGAAAAGACAGTATTCAGACATATGGCGTGTGAACCCCAAAAATCTGAGACAGGTCTCAGATAACTTAGAAAGTTTATTTTGCCAAGGTTGAGGACATGCACCCGTGACACAGCCTCAGAAGGTCTGATGACATGTGCCCAAGGTGGTGGGGCACAGCTTGGTTTTGTACATTTTAGGGAGACATGAGACATCAATCCATTTGTGTAAGGTGAACATCAGTTCAGTCCGGAAAGGTGGGACTACTGGAGGCAAAGGCGGACAACTGGAAGCGAGGAGGGGGCTTCCAGGTCTTAGGCAGATAAAAGACAGATGGTTGTATTCTTTTGAGTTTCTGATTAGCCTCTCCAAATGAGACAGTCAGATATGCATTTATCTCAGTGAGCAGAGGGGTGACTTTGAATAGAATGGGAGCCAGGTTTGCCCTAAGCAGTTCCTAGCTTGACTTTTCCCTTCAGCTTAGTGATTTGGGGGCCCCAAAAGATTTTCCTTTAACAGATGTATGGACCTACATTTGTACTCTTGCTCTAGGCTCTGAATTATTGGGGGTTGGTCTGCCCTAAACCTATACCATCCAGTCACAGTGCACAAATGAAGAACCTCGTATATTTGTAACTCATAAAATTTCATGTTTTCTTAAGAGGTTTGATTTTCAAAAAAGGTTTATGTTTATGTTACAACTTAAGAGTCTTGTCAGGAGATAGTATATAAAGTGGGAATAGCTCCACCATTTCCCAACTGTAGATAGACCTTGGGCAAGTCCCTGAAACTTCTTATCCTCATCTATAAAATGAAGCACATAATAGCAACTATCTTAAAGGGTGATTCTGATGTTAAATGAGGTAGTGCATGGTGAGAAACCCCATTCAGTGCATGGTAAGCACTCAATGAGTGTTGGCTATTACTGACCTTGACGAGTTCAGAAATCTTTCCCTTGTACAGGAGCTTAATCCATTGCATCCTTACTGCTCATCCATTTACGTTCCTGGTCAGTGATGTGTTGAAGGAATGATTTTTTAATAGAGGCTTCAAATTTTCTTTGCTTATAACTGCAGAAAGTTTAGGAAAACGATGAATTACCTCTGTGAAAATACACCTTATTTCTGCATGCCACCAAGACCTGCCAGATACACTTCACCCCTATATTTGTCCAAGATAATATTTCTGAACTATAAAGATATTTGTTTTGAAATAAATTAGAAAAGCTACTTTAGAGAAGAAAAGTTACAGAATTTTACTTTTTCTTCACTTACGTAATTAGAATTCCTATGCATGGTTTTGAACAGGAAATTTTCCTTGACCCCTTCGCAGGCCTTGCAACAGGGGTGCCTCACTTTCTCAGCCTGAAGCTCTGAACCCCTCGGGGGAGGGAGAGCATGCAGGTGAGCAGGTGCAGGAGCTAGAGCAAGCACTTTTGGGCACCGGCAGGATCAAAACTCCATGCAGTCCCACAGCAGTGCCTAGGGTAATACCCATGACCCCTGGAGCCCCAGAGGGCGTGTGTTACAATGCTCTTTTAGCTTTGCAGTCCAAGGACGGCTTAAGTATTTAACAGCTCAATAGACCTTCTACTTTTTCATGAAGGCAGAGGGTCAATGTGACACTTTTCTGTATCCTGAGCTCTTGTCCAGCATCCATGAAAAATCAGGTCATATGAACAAATTGAAGGATAGTAAACGCAGGGGATTTTATTGCCATTGAAAGTGGCTCTCAGCAGGAGGGAGAGAGCTGGAAAATGGGGATGGAGTGGGAACATACTCTTCCCCTGAAGTACTGCCATCAAGCAGTCCCACTAAAGTCAAGCTGCTGCTCTCCGACTCAGACTGCAGTCTCCAACGTGCAGCTGCTTCTCCTCTTCTCTGCTCTGTGCCAGTGGAGCCTGGGATTTGTATGGGTACAGGATACGGGGTGGGGTAGGCCAGGGGTGGTTTTGGAAAAGGCAATATTTGAGCAGGAAAACAGGAATGTAAAGTTCTCACTTTGGGCTTGAGAGTGGGTCTTGGCCAGGGACCCTGCCCTTTTTCTGTGTACAATTTCTGTGCCTCCTGTCCCTCTCAGTCTCTACAGAATGTCTCAGAAATCTCCATAGTAGAGGATCATCATTACTCTGCCCCTGGCTTCTGTTTTATTCTGCTATAGTTTAAGCATCTTTATGAATTTTATTTGACCCAGTTTTTGAATTGTCTGTCTTACACTTCTGTAACCTCTCTTTCAATATCATTTTCTTCCAGTTCCATTTACAAAACAGTCCACTATTCTTTTAGGATTAATAATTTTATCTGCCTGACCTCATCTTCATGTTTTCTGATTCTTCTGGTGTATAAAAAAAAAAAAAAAAAAAAAAAAAAAAAAAGGCTTACCTGTGGCTTAGAGATTTGGTTTTCCTGATGTCTACTGGTGTCATCAGTGGCTTGCTGGCATCTGATACTTATCTCTTTTCTTTTTTGGTAGAACGGATCTTCTAACCAAAGACGGAGATTTAATCCACAGTATCATAACAACAGGCTAAATGGGCCTGCCAAGTCGCAGGGCAGTGGGAATGAAGCCGAGCCACTGGGAAAGGGCAACAGCCGCCACGAACACAGAAGACAGCCGCACAACGGCTTCCGGCCCAAAAACAAAGGCGGTGCCAAAAATCAAGAGGCTTCCTTGGGGATGAAGACCCCCGAGGCCCCGGCCCATTCTGAAAAGCCCCGGCGAAGGCAGCACGCTGCAGACACCTCGGAGGCCAGGCCCTTCCGGGGTAGTGTCGGTAGGGTTTCACAGTGCAATCTCTGCCCCACGAGAATAGAAGTTTCCACAGATGCAGCAGTTCTCTCAGTCCCGGCTGTGACGTTGGTGGCCTGAGCTAGGAGGAAAAAGAGCAGTTTTCACTCAGTTTTGGTTCCCTGCCCGAGGTGCTGACCCAATTCGCTGCCAAAAGAGTGTCAATCAGAATATACAAATCCCGTATGGTTGTGTCATCCTCTCTTAATCATTTTTACTAATTCTAATAATCAGCTCTAGCTTGCTTCATAATTTTCATGGCTTTGCTTGATCTGTTGATGCTTTCTCTCATCAAGACTTTGCAGCATTTTAGCCAGGCAGTATTTACTCATTATTAGGAAAATCAAGATGTGGCTGAAGATCAGAGGCTCAGTTAGCAACCTATGTTGTAGCAGTGATGTCAGTCCATTGATTGTCTTTAGAGAGTTAATGTTACAAAAAAGAATTCTTAATAATCAGACAAACATGATCTGCTGAGGACACATGCGCTTTTGTAGAATTTAACATCTGGTGTTTTTCTGAAAAAATATATATACATATATTGCTTTATTTGAAACAAATTAAAATATGCTGCATTTGACACCTGGCTAGTTTCTTTTATTGATACCCACCTAGTTATTGAATGTACTGTTTAGTGCTTTCAAAAAAAACTTTAGAGACTAGAGGTTGTGGTGCAAAGCTCTGTACAATAAATACTGTTTCTGTTGAGACAAGTACTCTTTCAGGAAAATATATATATGCCCTTTCAATTAGATTACACAAATAGATGGATATGCACCCTGATCATCTTAGACACACCATGTGGCAGTTGGGCAGTTGGAAACATTGGTTGGAAGTACTACAAACCTCAGCTGAGCCTAGCTTCAACAATAAGAATTTATTGGTTCAGTGAGTGAAAAGTCCAGTTGGTCCAATTTGATCAGGATTTCAGCTCCCATCTCTTTTTTTTTTTTTTCCTTTTTCTTTTTCTTTTTTTGAGACAGTCTTGCTTTGTCACCCAGGTGAAGTGCAATGGCATGATCTCGGCTCACTGCAACCTCCGCTTCCTGGGTTCAAGCCATTCTCCTGCCTGGCCTTCCGAGTAGCTGGGATTACAGGCGTGTGCCACCACGCCCTTCTAATTTTTATATTATTAGTACAGACAGGATTTCACCATGTTGTCCAAGCTGGTCTCAAACCCCTGACCTCAGGTGATCCACCTGCTTTGGCCTCCCAAACTGCCGGGATTACAGGCATGAGCCACCGTACCCGGCCAGCTCCCGTCTCTTAATTATCTTAGCTCTCCTTTCCTCCTTGGGTTGAAATTGCATTCAGAATTGTGGCAAAGGGCCGCCGTGCTCTTAAGACTCAAGTCTATTCTCCACACTGTCCAGAGGAGAGACGTTATCCTAGTAGCTTCTACACGGAGCAAGTGTCTTTCTCAGAAATCCCAGCAAAGGTCTTGCATACCATTGCTGGTAGGCCTGTCTCTTAAACCAATCATGAAAGGGGGGAGAGAAGTGAATGGGATGAACTAATTTGCATAGACTAATTAGAGCCCACCCCTGGAGCTGGGGTGTGGCCATCTTCCCAGAGTTCCTGAGCTAGATGGAGAAGGGGTACTTCTCAGAAAGGGAAAATGGATACCCAATGGCCCAAACCCCAAATAGCCCCAGTTCCCCTAACTTTGACTACAGGGCAGTCCAGTTTGGGTGCCGCTTCCGTTGCACTCACATGTCCTACATATCTGTTGACTACTCACAAGTGCAAATGCTTATTCTCAGCTCAACATTAACATTTTTTCTGGCAACCCAGGTTCACTGGTTCTCTTCCACAGAGCGGCCCTGAGCAGCTGAGCCTGCAAGCCACGCAAGCATCTGTTTCTTCTTTTGCCAAGTACAGGAGGATGTTTGCTCTCTCTGTAGAGAGCTTTCTGAGGTCTCTGGGTGTACCCAGAGATTTAATAGGAATTCTAAATGTTAAGTCACATTCCAGGAAGGAAGGAAGAGTTGTTCATTCAAATAAGAAAGATAAATGTTCGGCACTGTAGGCCCTGTTTACCCCATCTGAGGCCCTGAATTTATACATTACAAGACGGAAGGATTTTGCACAGTTTTTTATGTAGCAAGATTTTGCTCACCACTGAAAAATGTCAGTGTAAATGTGACCACTTTAAAGATGAGTCAAGTAATTCTTGGAACAGGGAAAAAAATGAATTTGCCAGGTCAGGAGTTCACCTGCCTTTGTCAGAGTTGAACCCAACCACTCTTGACCTCGACTCACTCCCTTAGGGTTAAGAAAGCCCAAACACATTCCTGAGCACAGAGCAAACACTCCCATGTCACTGAAAAGAAACAAAAGAATGCTAAAAAGTGCTCAGACCTGATTACATTTTTTCCAATATTTTTTCCTTTTTTTTTTTTTTTTTTTTTTTTTTTTTTGAGACAGGGTCTTGCTCTATCACCTAGGCTGGAGTGCATGTTTTTGAGACAGGGTCTTGCTCTATCACCTAGGCTGGATTGCATGATCATGGCTCACTATAGCCTTGAACTCCTGGGCTCAAGCCATCCTCAGCCTCCCAAGTTGTGGGGACTACAGGTGTGCACTACAACGTCCCAGCTAATTTTTTAAATTTTTAGTAGAAACGAGGTCTCACTATGGTGCCCAGACTGGTCTCGAACTCCGGAGCTCAAGTGATCTTCCTGCTTTGGCCTCCCAAAGTGTTAGAATTACAGGCATGAGCCACCTCGCCTGGCTGGTTTTTGCCTTTCTTATAGACCCTGGGCATGTAAGCATTTATTAGTTTGCATTTTTGAAACAGTAATTTCAATATTTTAGTGCCAATGTCAGGCCGCTTAAACACTATATTACATATCTTCATCTGTCTGGTGGAACTATTGGTGTGATCCTAGAGAACTGAGTCCTATTCTGCCATTCATTTAAAGGGTTTTAAACTCTAATCTCTCTACTTAATGCACAGTAGTCAGAACAGATTATTCTCTTAGACATTTGCCTAGTAGAGGTTAAAATAGTTTAATCCTTATGAAGATCGAATAACTTCAAACTCACATTGTGGCACTTAGATCTTCCACCAAGACTTCATCCGTGAAATCCACACCTCCCTGTTGGGTTCCCAATTACATTCCAAATTTACATTTCTTTTGAGAATCTCTGCATACTCCAACTCTGTCCTGTTGATCCTATTCTAGAAGTGCTTAATGCAGCAAGACACAGAAAGTTAAACGCAAATTGCTGCAAAATTCACCCTCAGTGGAGGACTAGAAACACAACATGTCCAATTTAAAGCTCAGTTCACAAGCAGTTCAATTCTGCTGGCATCAGAAAAGGAGATTCTAATTAAACATTCTTAGGGAAGGACATCAAATGAGGTTAATGGGAAACGTTACCAGATTAAAAGCAGTTTTTTGACAAAGTAACAGATTTGGAAATTCTGACTCTCTGAAAGCCTTGATTTGAACCTCAAACTTGATTTCACCATGAGAAGTGGGGATCAAGGGCCTGCGCAGTTCTTTTCCTAAACCAATTCGGTGCTCCCCACCCCCACGCAGGCACAGGTCCGCAACCAGATGGGGAGATGCCTGAATTTCAGGCTACCTTTGACAAAGCTTTCTTCCTCCCTCCCTCCCTTTGCACGCTGCATCCCACGCTACCTGCTTAAAGCGCCCTCATGTGTCTACAGATGGTAAAACGTTTATTTCTCAACAGACATTCCAGTGATAGCATCCAATGACCTATGTAACGGCACCCTTTTTTGCTGTACTTGTTTTTTGAGACGGAGTCTCGCTCTGTTGCCCAGGCTGGAGTGCAGTGGCGCGGTCTCGGCTCACTGCAAGCTCCGCCTCCCGGGTTCACGCCATTCTCCTGCCTCAGCCTCCCGAGTAGCTGGGACTACAGGCACCCGCCACCACACCTGGCTAATTTTTTGCATTTTTAGTAGATACAGGGTTTCACCGTGTTAGCCAGGATGGCTTTGATCTCCTGACCTCGTGATCCACCCCCCTCGGCCTCCCAAAGTTCTGGGATTACAGGGGTGAGCCACTGCGCCCGGCCCCAGTCACTTGTTCTTAAGTTTCTTAAGCAAACTATAAAATAGCAAAAGACCAAAAAAAAAGGAAAAAAAGCAGTTCACCTAATACATTGTTCCAGCATTTCCTTGAAAGTACTGAGCCATCCCAATTGCTCTGATTTTGTGAGAAAATTATGAAGAGTTGCGAAGTCCCAGTGATTCTCTTGTTACTTAGCTAAGAATTTGAAATGTAATTTAAATACTATTCTTTACCATCCATTATGAGGATTTTAAAAATCTTTTTGCTTCTTTAATAAATTCTAACAAAGTTTTGTGTTTATTCTTAGTTTCAAAGAACCAGGTCCCCAGTCCTGGGAGGCTGCTCAGCTGGCCAAGCCAGTGTTTAATCTCATTATAGCAGCCCTGCAGGCAAAAGCACTCTGGTCTGAATCTAGTCTATCTGAGAAATACACAATGCTGCTCTCATCATTCAAGGTTCTTACACATTAATGATTAATTATCAGAAGTCCCTTTGTCTGAGAACTCTGTTTTTTCCCACAGCTCAGAGGAGCTTCTGGGGCTGCCACTAAGTTCCAGTTTCATAGGAAGAATTGCCACAAACAACTTTTGCAGAATAATGAGTATATTCTAAAGCAAATTTGTCTGAGAAAGTATGTAGACTTCTGGCAAAAAAAAAAAAAAAAAAAAAGTTCAGAAGCATGACTGTGACAATGGCCAAAGAACTTCTACAGAAAATAGCAGTGTAAAAAGTGCTCCCTGTCAAAAAAAAAAAAAAAGTATCCTTTTTTTTTTCTTTTTGTGTGTGTGTGTGTGTGTGAGATAGGATTTTATTCTGTAACCCAGGCTGGAGTGCAGTGGTGCAATCACAGCTCACTGCAGCCTCCACCTCCTGGGCTCAAGCGATTCTCCAGCCTCAGCCTCCCAAGTAGCTGGGACTAGAGATGCATACCACCGCACCTGACTAATTTTTGTATTTTCAGTAGAGATGGGGTTTCGCCATGGTGTCCAGGCTGGTCTTGAACTCCTGAGCTCAGGCAATCTGCCCACCTTGGCCTCCCAAGGTGCTGGGATTACAGGCTTGAACCACCACGCCCAGCTATCCTGTTTTTAACTTCAGATACTTAGATTTGAATTTGATTTAATTGTTCCTAGTCCTTTGAAAGAACCCACTTTCTGTAAATTACCATGATTGTGTAACAAGTCAGCCAATAACATCATTACTCCTCTGCCAACACCTGACATATAGTAGGCACTTGATGAACACTGATTGAAAGAGAGAGAAGATATGAATAGGTGACCAACTCCAATATCTCCAGAAAATTCTGGAGTCTAAATGACTTGTGCAAAGTAACCCAGTAAAACAATCCTAGAGAAAATAGGAGGAGAGAGCAGAGCAGCTGAAGTAACCCACCCTCAAAGCCACCTGTCTGGATTCAAGCGCTAGCTCCACCCCCTCCTGTCTGTGTAAACCAGGGTACATTTCTCAACATCTCCTTACCTTGGTTTTCTCCATGGGTGAATGGGGCAGGTGACTGGAGCTACTTCACAGAGTTGTTACGAGGACTGAATAGTTAATATTTGCAAAGCATTTGGAATAATGCCTGGCGCTTTATATAGATTCCAGGCAGGAGACAGTAACCACAGAGTAATTTGCCGGGGAAGCTTTATCAATGTATATGGGGAAGATAGATCAACAGAAATAACTAGTAACGGGAGATTAGCTACTAAAGGGTAAGAACTCTGAAGACAACAGGAATAGCTGATACAGGGACTAGTCACTACTAGAGGTGAGACAGAGTACCCAAGAAAGGAATAAGCTTGAAAGAGCTTCCCCCACCCTCAAGGCTGACATTCGGCCTTGTTGGAGAGGGTGCAGCTGCGGCCACTGGAGGGCGGAGCAGCTCGCTGAGGTGTTGCAAGCTGGGGCTGGCAAGCTGGAAGCCACTCAGATTCACCAGGAATACACCTGCAGGGATGCCATTAAACCTGCTGGGACTCCAGCTGGAACACCAGCAAAACTCACCTGGAAACCACACACAGGGGTGTTGTTGAATTGTCTGTGGAGCCAGCAGGGAGACCCACCCAACAGGAAGCTGCACAAGGCAGTGCTTGCTGAGGGTGAAAGCCACTGGATATTCCACACCGAGACCAAGCACTGCAGCAGCAAGACCCGGGATGCACCCTGAACCTGGAAGAAAAGGGCCCTTCTGCAGTGTCCCACCAGTGACAAAGCTTAACATCATGCCAGCTGGTGAGAGAGAAGTGTTTGCAGGGTCCAGCTCTAGTATCACAAGCAGCACAATAAAGAGTGGATTTGGAAGCAAGAGGCAATGAATTGATAAACAACACATCCTTAGTAAGTGCTATAAGAATATTTGATCGGGCCAGGTGCGGTGGCTCATGCCTGTAATCCCAGCACTTTGGGAGGATGAGGTGGGTGGATCACCTGAGGTCAGGAGTTCAAGATCAGCCTGGCCAGCATGGCAAAACCTGTCTCTACTAAAAATACAAAAATTAGCTGGGTGTGGTGGCGGGGCCCAGTAATCCCAGCTACTTGGGAGGCTGAGGCAGGAGAATCACTTGAACCCATGAGGCGGAGGTTGCAGTGAGCCAAGATTGCGCCACTGCCCTCCAGCCTGGGTGACAGAGTGAGACTGTCTCAAAAAAAAAAAAAGTGTTTGATCCATAGAATAAATAGCTATGCAGCATACAGAAGACTTTAATCCTATCTAGCTCATCTCTGGGAATGGGAGTAACAAGCTCCTATAAGAGCAGACCTAGCGTTGTGCTTAGGGGCCTGGACTCTGGAGTAAGACGACATGGATGTGAATCCTAGCTTTGCCTTCTGCTAGCAGTTAGGCAGCTCATCTAACCCCTCTGTGCTTCAGTTTCTCCATCTGTAAAATGGGGATGATAATAATACTGACCTGCATCATAGGGTTAGTGTATTAAATAAGTTTATAAACAATTAGAAGAGCACATCTTAGCTTTTATTAGGTAGTTGCTTGGTCAGAACAGCAAACGAAAATATTTCAAATTTTATGCCAAAACCAGAAATGTAACTGGGAGCTTAAAGGATGGATTTTTTAAATCAGCAGGCCTGAGACATCCTTCCTTCTGAATCACCCTCCCCCTCAATTCCCATGGCTCTACTCCTGCCTGTGATTGACAGCTGCGATGTTTTCTTACTGATCCACAGCCCCCAATTAGGAGAGGCAGTTAATCTGCTCAAGTTAAGTCACCCAGTTAGAGCAATGGTTCTCAACTGGAGATAATCGATGCACCCCCTGACCCCAGGGGACATTTGGATAGGTCTGGAGATATTTTTGATTGTCACGACTGGGGCAGGAGTGCTAGCCAGGGATGCTGCTCAACATCTTGTAATGCACAGTATAATCCTAACAATAAAGAATTATTTGGTCTAAAATGTCGATAAAGCCACTGTTGAGAAACCCTGATCTAGAGGGTACAGGGGTTTGGAGAAAGGGAACAAAAGTTGAGTAGATGAGCCAGGACATGTTTCCCTGATTCCTCCAGCTATGCTGGGTTCTTGGCTGGTTCAGCCTCGGTGACCAACTCCAGACTGTCTGAACTTTGGGAGGACAAGGTGGGTGGATCACCTGAGGTCAGGAGTTCAGGATCAGCCTGCCAGCATGGTGAAAACTGTCTCTACTAAAAATACAAATTTTTGGTAGATTAGCTGGGTCTAAATGTACAATTTCTGATGTCCCTGGACTACTAGTGTCACATACACAGAAACTGAATCCCCAGGTCTTCCACATCAAGAAATTAGAGAATAGATTCTTGAAAGAGCTGCTATTGAAACAAAACTATTCAAAATTGTAAGAAATCTTGGCAGAAGGCAGTTTGCCTTTTCCCATCATTAGCAAATATTCTAATGATGTTTGTTTGAAACAACATTCAAACATGCTGTCTGTTTGAAACAAGTTTCTCTTCTAAGCCCCAGGCCCCCCATTTCATACCTGGAGCTCAGCAGAATTTTACTAAGGCAATGAGGGTTTTCGGGTGGAAGAAGCAAATGAAAAGCATGAGAAACAACATGATAAAATGAAAAGCTGCTAAATAAACAAGCAGGGCAGAATACTGACTGACAGTTAGTGTAAAGTTCCATTTGTCTTAGCCACAGCCTACATCAGAAGCCATTTAGCTAGCAAATATAAAACATGTATGGGCTGTCTGAGGCAACACATGTGAACAAAGAAAAATTAGCTTCTCTCTAACAATGTAAACCATGTATCTCTTATGAGGCTGACAAGAATATAAGTGAAAATGGTCGCTTTGAGACTGCACCACCAATCAAATTGAAATATGAAATTCTGGAAAGAGCTGGAAAGCAATTTTTTTTTTCCTGTTAGCTATTTATGATGTTTCTTTTTTTGGGTCCTACACGCTCGAAACCCTGCATACTAACTGCCGCCCTCAACAAAGAACCACTCATCCACTCACTGTTTCCTGACTGGGGAATCAGCAACTTGTTGATAGTTTTCAAGGAAGAGTTTCAGCATATGGAAAAGACAGAATTTTTCATAATTAAAAAGTTCCTGGTTACTTTCAAATACACACATGTAAGTCATTTGAAAATACTTTTCATTTGCTATAATAGAAGCTCTTTCCCTATGTTTACCAAGTTCATACTTTCTATTTAGTCTCCAACCAACATCCTACCAAATACAGATCAAAGCTATTAAAGGGCCTGCAGATGTAAGATAATCCTATCTAAGATGATCTCATACTCATATAAATGTCAGCATTCTTCCCTTTACCAAACAACTTGCCACCACAGGCCTTGTGCACATTCAAAATGTGTTTAAATCAAAGGTTTTCTATGAACAATTTCTCAGGTATAGCCAAACACGCTTATATGTTAATTCCTGCTGTAAAAGTCAAGATACAGCTGGTCAGTCATTATACTGTATTTAACCATGGAATGGAAAGTGAATCGACAATTTTTTTTTAATGTTAGCACTTGCTAAGGAAGCAATGGGATTCAGTCTGTGAATGAAAAAGAACTTACATCAGCACAGGAGATGTACTGAATTAGGAGCAGGGAGGCCAGACCTCTGCCTTCCTCTCTGGAAAGTCAGGAAGCATCAGCCACGGACCTCTCTGGGATCTGGTGATACATATTTCTAAATTACTTCAAACAACTCGACAAGTTATGTAACTGTTATGGTCATTACCAATAGTAATTGTGGTCATCAGCAATATTCACTGTATCAAGGAACTTTCAAAAGCACTTCCTTTGTTCCCCTGACAGTATAAACTGCAAGATCAAAAAGCAGTTTCCATACCCTCTGAATATTGCTATCAGATACATTTTCTAAAATAATTTGGAGACAGGAGGTGGCCCTCAACTGTTCAGAAATTTATTAAAGGCCTGCTGTGTACCAGACTCTAGAGGGACAGAAACAACAGTCCCTGTTTAGTAGGAGACAGACACATAATCTAATATTTTCCTGCTCAAAAACTTCAAATATTGAGGAAATTCACACTTACATTTACTTCCTCCCTCTAGTTTTTCAGTGATGCTGTGTGGTTCTGCAGAAATCAGATAATGGGGCTAAAATGTGTACATTCCCTATTGTGTAGCCTTAACTTTTCTGAAACTCATTTTCTTTGTCTTTAATCTCAACACTTCGGGAGACCAAGGTGGGAGGATGGCTTGAAGCCAGGAGTTTGAGACCACCCTGGGCAACATAGTGAGACCTCATCTTTACAAAAAAAAATTTTTTTTAATTAGCCGGATATGGAGTGCATGCCTGTAGTCCCAGCAAGTTACTCCGGAGGCTGAGGCAGGAGGACTGCTTGAGCCCAGGAGTTGGAGGCTGCAGTAATCCAAGATCGTGCCACTGCATTCTAGCCTGGGCGACAGAGCAAGACCCTATCACTACAAAAATTAAAAATTTGAAAAATTTGAAAGAAATATAAAAAGCAATGAAATCACATATGTGAAAATACTTCCTAAATTCTAACATAAGGCATTATTAACAAAACAAATCCTTCATTAGGTCTCCACTGCCAGCCTTAGGCTATCCATGAAACAACTAACCAGTTTTAATCAGGGCAAACCTGTTTTCAACACAGATTATGTGAAAGGGTATAGTCACTAAACTTTTTTTAAATATATGAACAATACTTAAATATCCTACTTATCATTAAGTATTTCTAAATGTCTCCTGATCCAACTGTATAAACCTACTTCTCAAATCACTATTTATAAAGCTTTCATTTTTTTTTTTCCAGGAAGACCAATGGGTTATGATGAATTACCAACTCTTTTAGGGTTTGCACAGTCTGGTATTAAGAAAAATGTTTTTCCATGTAAAGTGAAGCTAGCCCCCAGGGAACCACACCCAAGTAATGTTTATGTTACTCGAGCATGCTGAATTTGACTTTGACTCCTGATATCCATAAGGGTGCATCTTCCCCTTCCCTATTGCAGCTGCCCCAACCTTCAGTAGTTATCCAAAGTCACTCCTCTTACAAAGACTAAGTGTGCTAAATGGATTTCCCTTAAACTACTTGATGCAAAGAAATGGAGGATGTCAACAGAATCACCCATGATTGTCAACATGTTTTCTGTCCAGCAACTCAAAATGTCCTAAATCAAACAATACTAATAATGTCCACATTGGTAGTTCTGAAAATTCACTATGGTCTTTGATTTCCACAATGCCTGGATTCTCTATAATAGCATTTTCAAAAGTAACTGAATATTTTATATATGCCACAGGACAGTCATCATGGATCTTCAATTAAATAATCACTTTTTCTAGCAAAGTAAGCAGCCTATCTAAAAAGTTGCTAGTAGATGGATAGTTATCCAAAATTGATTTAATTATTTCGTACTTTATCTGCACAAGAAAGCAATTTTGTAAGTGAAAATGGATAACCTAAATAAACTAATAAGTTTTCAAACTACTACAGGGCTCCACGGCTTTAAAAAGTACAGACACAGAAAATACCACTTTTTATGGAAAAGTTTTATTTGATTTTGTAAAACGTAATGTTTTGAGTATACCTACTTTACTCTTTCAAAGCAATGCAAGTACAATGATAAGCATTTGAATAAAAAGTACCCTGTTTTATGAGCTTATTTTTTAACATAGTGAAGGCATACTCTCACTGAAAGTAGAAATATGTGATCCAATTACAAAACATAACATTTACGAATAAACACACACAACTGAATAGTCATGAAAAAATAGAGGATTAGTCAAAATATTCTGTTTAAAAATATTAAATTCAAGTTACATGGAAATTTTATGCATAAAAATCATATTGTATAATCAGAATGAATCTTCAGTGGTCATTTCTGAAAAACAAATACTAACTTTAGTTAAAAAGTTAAACTTTTACTTCTCTTTTTCAAAGTATTTTCAAAACTTCACTATTCAAATTAAAATAAGATATTTTAATAATTTACTTCAAAGACATATTATATAATTCTGATCCCAAGAGATCTTCTTGTGGTGTTTATAAATAAATCTACTAACAGAAAAGAGTAAGAAAAGCCAATCTAGGAAAGAAAATCGTTGAATTAAGTGAGAGTCAAAGTGCTAATTCAATCTATGGGTTTTTTTCCTCCCCATCATTTCTTTTCATGTTGCCTTTGGAGACAGAGTAATTTGTAGGCAGCTCACCTTGATCTACATTTTCTCTCTCTAATCTCTCTTGGCTGTGATATAGTACAGGGAACCACTAATATCACCCCCTCCATTTTCCCAGACAGGAATACCTAAGGCCAAACCTCATGCCCATCCTCGGGTTGCAACAAGTAACGTTTACTTCAGCAACAAAGTGGACCTCTCTAGAGATTATTTGTTGTACTGTCTTGTTGCCTTAATACGAATTAATCATTAAAAAATAAATTGAAAACCAGAAATTCAAACTGTCCATAGACAAATAATCATATAAAAGTTGGGAAAATGAGAAATGGAGCCTTAACCATTGAAAGTCTCCCCTCCTCCATTCCTAGCTCACACAATTCCAGGAACAGAATCCTCAACATAAACCTAAGCTTCCCCTCTGCTGCATTAAGAAAGTGTCACTTCTTTGCGTCGAATGGGTTGAAAGCTTTGGGAGATGAACGGGAAATTTCAAGTCCACCACTTTCATCAATTTCCCTTGTTCTTCCCGTTCTCAGTCCGCACTCCCAAGGCACGGGCAGCTTCGCCGGGAAGCGGCTTGAGGGAGTTGGCCTGCCTCGTGGCCGTGGGGGAGGGCAGGGAAGGCGCGGTGGCGCACAGCGGAGTCCTCTTCAGCTTTATCACCCGCTGGGGTGTAGGCTTCTTGTCGGAGAGTAGCACCTTAGCTGGAGGTAAGTGCGTGCCTCCATTTTCAGCGCTCGCAGCCCCAGGGGAAGCCTGAGGATGCCCAGGTGCCCCCGTGCCCACCAGGGCCGTAGCTCTGGAAGGTGCAGAGCGCTGAGCTGCCTTTCTGCGGCTACCACTTTGAAACCGGTTTGCTGTCGCCCCAGCCGACGTCTGGATGGCACTGGCTGGAGACACCGTGACTGAGGCCGAGTTCTTGACTTTAATTTGGGTACTTGTGGAAGGGCCCAAAAATCTAACTGGCTTAGGACCAGTCTTATAGTTCACACTTTTGTCCGCTTCATTGAACGTTATCAGTCGCCTAGAAATACAGAAGCGTGTCATTTTCCACATGTATAGTTTTAGTAACTCATGAAAACATCTCCCAAGTTTACCTTCAGCATTAACAGAAAGGTTTTGGTCAAGAATTAAAGAGTCAAGAGGTTTATGGGCACCTACCTCATCTCTCATCTCCCACCAAGGTCAGTAAGCAAGTTTACAAAAGATTGGTCTTAATTTGAATACGAATTATGTAAACTCACACATAATATTAATACTAGCAAATTAAAATTTGGCACTTTACATAAGAATACAATATATCACCCTGTTCCCAAGTATCATGATGTGACCTACGGGATAACCAGAAATATCACAAATTGTTTTTCCCAGAACTGCAGTTTAAAGAGATTTAGTAAAGAAAAAAAAAGATTTCACAATCAAATAAATATTAGAAATATTGCTTGATATAGTTTGGCTGCATGTCCCCCCCGAAGCTCATGTTGAAATGTGATCCCCAATGTTGGAGGTGGAGCCTGACAGAGGTGTTTGGGTCATGGGGGAGGATCCCTCATGAATGGCTTTGTGCCCTCTCCCATGGTAATGAGTGAGTTCTCACTCTATTCGTTCACGTGGGAGCTGGCTGTTTAAAAGCCTGGCATCTCTTGCTGTCTCTCACCATGTGACATATCTGCTTCCCTTCACCTTCTGCCATGATTGTAAGCTTCCTGAGGCCTCACCAGAAGCATATGCTGGCCCTAACCTTCTTGTACAGACTGCAGAACCATTAGTCAAAATAAACCTCTTTTCTTTATAAATTACCCAGCCTGATAGTCCTTTATAGCAATGCAAAACTAATAAACTGCTGCATATCTTTTTTTCCTCTTGAAGCTTTAAAATTCATGTTAACATATTAAAGATTATGAAAGGTCTATACTAAAGATATCTGTATTTCCCAATCATTCTATAATGAAACCTTTGATGGCCAGTAAAATTTGCATTCTTTGGAACCCATTTTGGGGACTGCTAGAACAGTCATGGACAAACCTTCAAAGATTCCAGAACTGAGTTTACCATTCATTATAAAAAGCCTACGGGGGAACATTTTTTTAAATGACCTTAAAACTGTCAAACAATCATTGTCGAAACCTTGCCTGCTCCTTCAGCTTCACTTCCTGAGGACCATCCTAAGCATGAAAGGTGACTGCAATCCTCTCACTCTGCTCTCTTGCAAGTCTGCATAGCATCAGTGTGTCGTCAGAGGCGATTACAACTTATTCAACTCCCATTCTTGGAAATGGAAATGGGATCATAATAACGTGGTTATTTGAAAACTGCCATCTGTAGCAAAGAGTGCAAATATAATATATTCAACCCTAAATCCCTACTGAACATTTTCCCTGGTGACCAGATGGCTCCTTGGGACCTTACAAGTGCTTCTCAGTCATCGTCATCGTTATCCTGTTGATGCATCAAAAATAATGCTTCGTAAACTTGTAGAGGAAAGATAACTAACACAGAGGAGGGTCTCCGTAAACCACTCCTGCCTGCCTGCTATGTTTTCCGTCTACATCTTCCACCAGACTCCACACTGAGGTTTCTCAACCTCGGCACTATTACCATTTTGGTCACATAATTCTTTGTTCTGGGGGGCTGCCCTGTGCACTGTAGGATGTTTAGCAGCACCCTTGGCCTCTACCTTCTATATGCCAGTAGCAACTCTCACTCCACAGTGTGTCAACTAAAAATGTTGCCAAACATTGTCAAATATCCCCTGGAAGGCAAAATCACCCCTAGTTGAGAACCACTGCTCTTGACTCAAATATATTTGCTAACTGTAGGCTCAAAAGGTAAAATAAATGATAATAAAATTATGGCTTTTAAGAAATAAGATCTGTTTTGACAAGTGATGGTTAACTACTAAAAACTGAATAAGCATCTCTGCATTTCAGTGAAAGACCCAGAGGGCAAATTAAGAAAGTAGTCTGAAATTTCATACGGGCATTCAATTAAATTGTAGAACATGTGATCAAGAAATCAGAACATCTGAAGGCCATGAATAAAACCCAGACACTGTAAAAAAAAATGTGATTTTAAATGTATTTAAAACACAGTGAAAGACACAGCTGTGGAGTGAATTTAATGCTAATAATTTCATGGAACACAGGAAAATACCATTTAATAAAATTGCTATTTGTGGCAATAGGAAACAGAAAGGAACTCAGAATAAGCCACAAGAAATTTCAAGTATTAAGTCTAAATAGATTTTTTTTTACTATTGCCAATAAAGCCTGGGATTTCACTTCTGTGGAGCAAAAATATTTACCACAGCATGCCCACTGTGTCCACTAGTAATTTTAGAATCACTCTCTCAATAAGAACATGTTACGCATGCAGTTACAAAGAATTATAGCCACTTTTTACATAGTTTTGGTAACTTTATATTTATCAAGATCTATATTTTGATGGTAAGACAGAATATTCAAATCGGTGATTAATAAGCTCAGTAAGGTCAAGAATTATTATTCATTTTCCCTTCACAAAGGCAGTAAAAATGTCAGCGATTAAAAAAACAAAACAAATAAACAACACAGCATAGATAACCTCTTTCGAATTGGAGCCATGTGACGCAGGCTTCCAAGTAAAGGCTGTTCTTCTAGAGTCCAACACTCTATCAGCTCATGAGGCACCCGCCAGTAGCTAACACCTGGAAGGTAAAAAGACATAATTAAGACAGCTACCATCCACTGCAAAATGCTGAGCAACACTGCTTCACCTAAGACCTGCCAGAGTCTGAGGTTCATGCCTCCCATTTGGCAAAGGGAGGTGTGCACAACATTAACAGGAAGCGCTCACACGAGGAGCTAGGGCCAGGGAGCAACGCAGCTCACGACCTGGGTCAGGAAGAGCTGGCCACCAGCTTTGCCACTGATTAGCTGAGAAGATTCAGCAGGTTATGATGCATACTCAGGGCAGCTGAGAGTGAGGGCTCAGGCTCCAGCAAAGCCTGTGTGGGTCTCAATCTCCATTTCTCACTCACCAGTCATGTCACCTTGGGAAAGTTACTTTTCTGGGCCTGAATTTTCTCAGCTGTGAAATGATGACAATAATAGTATGTACCTTGAAGGACCATTGTGATGATTAAATGAGTTAATAAATGCAAAGTGCTTAGAACAGGGTCTAGCACAGACTAAGCACTCAAAAACTGTCAAGTACCTTTATTCCCAGTAGTAGTCGTAGGGAGCAGTATAAGTATTGTATAGGGGGTGGGTTGTAACACTTGCCTTGTCTACTTCACTGGGTTGCTGTAACATCAAATCAGGGGAACTTTGTGAATCTCTCTGAAAATGGCAACCACTGTACAAATATGAGACATCACCACCCGATAACCACCTTTTCCAACAAGAATCTGAGCTAGTGAGTTAGGCAAAAATGCCATTCAAATTCATTTTAATTTTTAAATCTGTTATCTTTTTTATTAAAAGCTGAAAAATGTATTTATTCTTGAAGCCTCGAAAACATTATGCTAAGTGAAAAACACCAAACACAATAGGTCACATATTGTATTGTTCCATTTGTAGAGCTATCAAGAGTAGGTAAATCCATTGAGACAGAAAGCAGACTGCTGGTTGCCAGGGGCTGTGGGAGACAGTGGAGCGGGGAGTGACCGCTTAGGGGTTCCTTTTGGGGTGATGAAATGCTTAGAACTGGAGAGAGGTAATGATTGCACAACATTGTGAATGTAGTAAATACCAATGAGATGTATGCTTTAGTTAATTCTGTTACGTGAATTTCCATCTCAATTTTTTTTTAGAAAAGAAGCATAAATATATACACATGAAAAAAGCTCAAGGAATTATGTTGAATAAAAATTGCTTGGAGTAATCTAAGTCCCAATAATGGATTTGGTGTTGTCTTCTTATTAAACTTCTGGTAACAATAACAATTTAGCAAGCTGGGCATGTAAATCATTATAATGATAGACATATCTTGATACTCAAATAACTCTATGATCCTCATTTTAAAACAATTAACTTTCTGGAACTGCTTGATCACACTCCAAAACCTACACATACTATAAAAACATTCCCAAATCTGGTCCATTAAGTTTGCTTTTTCTAAAAGTCAGATTTATTAAGATACAATTTACGTAAAATAAAATTCACCCTTTTCAGGTACACATTTCAATAAGTTTTGACAAATGGATATAGTTATGTATCCATAGTCATAATCAAGATGTAGACCACTTCTATCACCCCAAAAAGTTTCCTCATACCCCTTAGCAATCAATGTCCCCTCCACATCCTTAGTTTTGCCTTTTCTGAAATGTCATATAAATGGGATCATACAAAATGCAACCTTTTGTGTCTGGCTTCTTTAGCATGATGCTTTAAGATTCATCCATGTTGCTGTATGTAGCAATGATCATTTCTTTTATCGGTGAGTAGTATTCCACTGTATGGATACACCACAATTTGTTTAAAAACTTTCTTTTTTTTCCTGCCTATAAAGTAATTCACATCCCTTGTACAATACCTGGAAAATATAGAAAAGTATATATAAGGGAATCAAAGTCACTCCTAATCAGAAGACCAGGAATCATTGGTTCAGGACAGACTAATATGTTTCATTCCAGTCTTTTTTCTAGTCATATGATATACTTTACATTTATTTCCTGCTTTTCATCATTTCTTATCATGGGCATTCATCTATGCAAAAAGTTATTTAAAATAACTTTAATCGCTTTATTATATTCCATTCTGTGGATGTGCCAAAATATATTTAACCCTCAATCATTAGACATTTAAAGTGTTTTTATTTTGTCTCTATTATGAAAATGCCAGAGAACATTTCTGTTCCTAAGCCTTTGTCTGTGTTTATGTCCTTAAGATAGATAAGATAGATTCCAAGAAGTAAAATTACTGGGTCAAAGAATATGAACAATTGTGATGCACTGATGTGACCTAACAAGTTATTTTCCAAAAGTTACATCAATTTTTACTCCTACCAGGAATGAATAAGAGATCTTTACTCATCTGGTATATAAAAAATTGTTTTTATTAAATGTATATTTCATTGATAAGGAATGAAGCTGAACCGCCTGCCACATGTTTATTTCTTTTTCTGGGAATTTTATAGTCATGAACCTTGTAATTTTTTTTTTTGTAGTAGTGGTTGCCTTTCTAATCAATTTTAATAAACTTTCTCTCTATTAAGGATATACTTTGTCCAGTTAATGCAACATTATTTATCCTAGTTTTTTATTAGTCTTTAAATTTTATTTATAATTTTTAATGTTTCTTATTTTTTGTTTTGTTTTGTGTTTAACATTTATGCCTAGTGTTCCATTATTGGAACACTAAGCATGTGGGAGTTATTTATATCCTACTGCTCAAGGTCATCGCCAAGATCTGATTGCAAAAATTCGGCTCACTGCAACTTCTGCCTCCTGGGTTCAAGCGATTCTCCTACCTTAGCCTCCTGAGTAGCTGGGACTACAGGCATGTGCCACCACACCCAGCTAATTTTTGTATTTTTAGTAAAGACAGGGTTTCACCATGCTGGCCAGGATGGTCTCAATCTCATGACCTCATGATCCACCTGCCTCGGCCTCCCAAAGTGCTGGGATTACAAGTGTGAGTCACCGTGCCCAGCCCTCCTTCAGCTTTCTAAGGCAGTGGGCTCCTGGACATCTTGCCAGTCCAGAGGCACAAAGAGAGACACAGAGAACACCATGGAGTTTGTTCTCCAACTTGAGCATAAGTGTCTCAAAGTAAATTAAATATAAAATAGAAAGCTGAAAGATGTCATCCTGCCTCTCGAGGGGTATGACTGGAAAGGAAAAAGGAAGGAAAGTGAGGGGGGCAAAGTTGAGGAAAGGAAGAAGGACTGGAGCTGGCACGACACCTGAAGGAAGAACAGCTGATACAGTGTTTTGTTTTGTTTTGTTTTGAGACGGAGTTTCGTTCTTGTTGCCCAGGCTGGAGTGCAATGGTACAATCTCAGCTTACAGCAACCTCTGCCTCCCGGGTTCAAGCCATTTTCCCACCTCAGCCTCTCAAGTAGCTGGGATCACAGGCATGCGCCACCATGCCCGGCTAATTTTTTGTATTTAGTAGAGATGGGGCTTCGCCATGTTGGTCATGCTGGTCTCAAACTCCTGACCTCAGGTGATCCACCTGCCTCGGCCTCTCAAGGTGCTGGGATTACAGGCATGAGCCACTGCACCCAGCCAATGCAGTTTTTAAAAGCCTCTTCCTCTCCTTTTATGTCTTGCTCTGTCACCCAGGCTGGAGTGCAGTGGTGTGATTACAGCTCACTCCACCCTCAAACTCCTGGGCTCAGGCAATCCTCCTGCCTCAGCCTCCCAAGTAACTGAGACAATAGGTGCATGACACCAGGCCCAGATCTTTTATCCATTGTGTGACTGGCAGTCAGTCTTTACTAGCTTTCAGGATTATTTGAGGATGGAATAAGTCTTATTTATCTTTGGATCCAATTTTAGGACTTGTTATCATACTTTGCACCTAACAGACACTCAATACATGGTTGTTAATTAAGAAAAAAAATGCTTAGGCATAGAACAGAACACGTAACCTGTGATCCTTATGAAAGTGTCAAAGCCCTTCTGAGACTCAGTTTCCTCATCTATAAAATAGGAATGGTAAGTAGCGTACAGGATTGTGTTAGGACTAAGAGATACTGAATGTAAACTACTTATCGGGGATATAAAACAGCATTATTATTACCAACTCTCACTCTGTAGTTTGAGAAAAATGACCAGTTTTCAAAGTGTACATTTAAAGATTATTGTAATTATTTTATAAGGGCTCTTTAGACACTTTCTCCAACATTATTTTCTCTCCCTTTCCTTGATTACATATTTTATGCTTAATTTGAAGTATTTTTCCAATGCACAGTAGGTACTAAATGAACTCTTATTTAATTAAATTAAATAAGCCTAGCTAACAGAAACATACTTAAAGTTACTGAATTATAAACTATTAATAATATCTAGCAACTCATGGGATTTAAAGATTTGTAAGTAAACTGCCTCAGTGTTATCATGAGATGACAAATACATTGTAAGACTCAAAAGAATACTTTCTAAAAAAAGAAATGCAGTATTTGAGCTTACTTTGTCTTTTTTTTTAAAGTCCACCTGCTTCCATGAAATAAAAGAATTGCACTGTACCTTTTCCTTCCCAAGCATCAAAGGCATCCATCATTTTCTTCAACTCTGCTACTGAATAATAGCTCCAAATGTACTGAACATTATTTCCCGCCTCTCTAGAAATATTGCAAAGAGTAATGAAAACATACTACCTAGGTATGGATGTGTATATATACATACAGCTAATATACATTTAATAAGAGCTTGTTAATTAAGGGAAAAAACATGTAAGCACTGAGTAGTTGTTCTGTGATCCTTAAGTATACATATGCTTACATAGATACATATGTACACATTATATAATATACTAACCTATATTTTGATCTCTTTTTATCATAGTATTTTATTAATTTCACAATATGCACCATGTAGACAAATCAACACATCTTTAATATCAAGTTTTTCAAAAAAATCAGCGAACTCCAATGAACTTAGAAAATATTCACGTTTCACCAGCATTATGCCAGGCACTTACATATCTTACATAGAAGCATCCCTATCTGTAAAGAATTCAGAAACTGATGACATATTTAATAATCTCAAAAGGCAAGCTTATATGATCCTGCATTAGTCACTAATATTCGACCCAATCCCATCTGCCAGAGAGTTTTTTAAAAAATTGCTAAGTGAATTAACCAGTGTAAATAAGATTATAGGAAAAATATTAAGTAATAACTCTTAAGAATTTAACATGTTCAAGTCATAAAATTCTAAAGCTGGAAGGGACCAGCAAGTGCTTCGTCATTTCTCAGAAGAAGACACCAAGGCAGGCCAGCCCTGAGTCACTCAGTAGGCCTGCTGACTTCTTCTGCCAATGCTTCTATGGTCTAGGAAGACACCAGGCATGTGGCTTTTCTTTTTTCTTTCTCTTCTTTTCTTTTTAAGCCTCTCAGGAGAGGGGATTCTGATGCAGACTCCCAGTTGAGAACCACTGCACTAGATCATGCAGATGGCCTGCAGCTTATCCATACTGTATGGGAAATGATCTTAATTATAATTTCCTCATGAAGCAGGCCTATCTCAACTGCTATGATGGCTCACTCTGTCTCCTGAGAGGTGTTAATGGTCTTTTCTAGTCAAGCACATTTCATTCAGAAACACCTCTTAGAAGAGACCAAGACTTTATTTTGTTCTTTTTCACATTTAAATTTGGACATACCTTTTAAAAATGCTTTTGCTGTGAATTCTTCCTCCCAGCTGCTTTTCAATAGCGTCTGTTCCATCAGTTTTTGTGGCATATACACCAATAATTCTACTCTCACAGCTTGCACCAGATGTGTTAAGATAGTGGAGAACCCAAACTGTTGGTTTATTGCAGACTAAGCCATATGAATCACAGAAGTCTGTTAAAGCCTAAAGCAAAAAGTATATATAAAATTTGAATTTAATTCTAGAGTAAAATAAAAATGAATATGCTCCATTACTTTCATGTAAAAGCTGAAATTCTAGTTGATCATAAGGGAAATAAAAAGATTATATATTTCAGCTTAGTCTTTACATCTTTAAAAATCAAACACACATTTTTTTGAATTAAATCGGGGCGGGAAGGACAATCACAAAAAATACCCCCCAAAAACCCAACACCTTTTCATCTACAGAAACCTTTTCCACATGGAAATTCCATTTTATTTCTTACTCTTTTAGTCTGCCAACATCACTTTTAATTTTATAATCTTTATAAGATCATTCTTCCACTGCCAACATCACTTTTAATTTTGAAATCCGATCCCACAGAAATACAAACTACCATCAGAGAATACTACAAACACCTCTACGCAAATAAACTAGAAAATCTAGAAGAAATGGAGAAATTCCTCGACACATACACTCTCCCAAGAGTAAACCAGGAAGAAGTTGAATCTCTGAATAGACCAGTAACAGGAGCTGAAATTGTGGCAATAATCAGTAGCTTACCAACCAAAAAGAGTCCAGGACCAGATGGATTCACAGCCGAATTCTACCAGAGGTACAAGGAGGAACTGGCACCATTCCTTCTGAAACTATTCCAATCAATAGAAAAAGAGGGAATCCTCCCTAACTCATTTTAAGAGGCCAGCATCATCCTGATACCAAAGCTGGGCAGAGACACAACCAAAAAAGAGAATTTTAGACCAATATCCTTGATGAACATTCATGCAAAAATCCTCAATAAAATACTGGCAAACCGAATCCAGCAGCACA
This sequence comes from Pan paniscus, assembly GCF_029289425.2. Classification (NCBI taxonomy): domain Eukaryota; kingdom Metazoa; phylum Chordata; class Mammalia; order Primates; family Hominidae; genus Pan; species Pan paniscus. Next base: position 103,122,704 of record NC_073262.2, read on the forward strand.
TCAAAAAGCTTATCCACCATGATCAAGTTGGCTTCATCCCTGGGAATGCAAGGCTGGTTCAATATACGCAAATCAATAAATGTAATCCAGCATATAAACAGAACCAAAGACAAAAACCACATGATTATCTCAATAGATGCAAAAAAGGCCTTTGACAAAATTCAACAACCCTTCCTGCTAAAAACTCTCAATAAATTAGGTATTGATGGGACGTATCTCAAAATAATAAGAGCTATCTATGACAAACCCACAGCCAATATCATACTGAATGGGCAAAAACTGGAAGCATTCCCTTTGAAAACTGGCACAAGACAGGGACGCCCTCTCTCACCACTCCTATTCAACATAGTGTTGGAAGTTCTGGCCAGGGCAATTAGGCAGGAGAAGGAAATAAAGGGTATTCAGTTATGAAAAGAGGAAGTCAAATTGTCCCTGTTTGCAGACGACATGATTGTATATCTAGAAAACCCCATTGTCTCAGCCCAAAATCTCCTTAAGCTGATAAGCAACTTCAGCAAAGTCTCAGGATACAAAATCAATGTGCAAAAATCACAAGCATTCTTCTACACCAACAACAGACAAACAGAGAGCCAAATCATGAGTGAACTCCCATTCACAATTGCTTCAAAGAGAATAAAATACCTAGGAATCCAACTTACAAGGGATGTGAAGGACCTCTTCAAGGAGAACTACAAACCACTGCTCAATGAAATAAAAGAGGATACAAACAAATGGAAGAATATTCCATGCTCATGGGTAGGAAGAATCAATATCGTGAAAATGGCCATACTGCCCAAGGTAATTTACAGATTCAATGCCATCCCCATCAAGCTACCAATGACTTTCTTCACAGAATTGGAAAAAACTACTTTAAAGTTCATATGGAACCAAAAAAGAGCCCGCGTCGCCAAGTAAATCCTGAGCCAAAAGAACAAAGCTGGAGGAGGCATCACGCTACCTGACTTCAAACTATACTACAAGGCTACAGTAACCAAAACAGCATGGTACTGGTACCAAAACAGAGATATAGATCAATGGAACAGAACAGAGCCCTCAGAAATAACGCCACATATCTACAACTATCTGATCTTTGACAAACCTGAGAAAAACAAGCAATGGAGAAAGGATTCCCTATTTAATAAATGGTGCTGGGAAAACTGGCTAGCCATATGTAGAAAGCTGAAACTGGATCCCTTCCTTACACCTTATACAAAAATCAACTCAAGATGGATTAAAGACTTAAACGTTAGACCTAAAACCATAAAAACCCTAGAAGAAAACCTAGGCATTACCATTCAGGACATAGGCATGGGCAAGGACTTCATGTCTAAAACACCAAAAGCAATGGCAACAAAAGCCAAAATTGACAAATGGGATCTAATTAAACTAAAGAGCTTCTGCACAGCAAAAGAAACTACCATCAGAGTGAACAGGCAACCTACAAAATGGGAGAAAATTTTTGCAACCTACTCATCTGACAAAGGGCTAATATCCAGAATCTACAATGAACTCAAACAAATTTACAAGAAAAAAACAAACAACCCCATCAAAAAGTGGGCGAAGGACATGAACAGACACTTCTCAAAAGAAGACATTTATGCAGCCAAAAAACACATGAAAAAATGCTCTCCATCACTGGCCATCAGAGAAATGCAAATCAAAACCACAATGAGATACCATCTCACACCAGTTAGAATGGCAATCATTAAAAAGTCAGGAAACAACAGGTGCTGGAGAGGATGTGGAGAAATAGGAACACTTTTACACTGTTGGTGGGACTGTAAACTAGTTCAACCATTGTGGAAGTCAGTGTGGCGATTCCTCAGGGATCTAGTACTAGAAATACCATTTGACCCAGCCATCCCATTACTGGGTATATACCCAAAGGATTATAAATCATGCTGCTATAAAGACACATGCACACGTATGTTTATTGCGGCATTATTCACAATAGCAAAGACTTGGAACCAACCCAAATGTCCAACAATGATAGACTGGATTAAGAAAATGTGGCACATATACACCATGGAATACTACGCAGCCATAAAAAATGATGAGCTCATGTCCTTTGTAGGGACATGGATGAAATTGGAAATCATCATTCTCAGTAAACTATCACAAGAACAAAAAGCCAAACACCGCATATTCTCGCTCATAGGTGGGAATTGAACAATGAGAACACATGGACACAGGAAGGGGAACATCACACTCTGGGGACTGTGGTGGGGTGGGGGTAGGGGGGAGGGATAGCATTGGGAGATATACCTAATGCTAGATGACGAATTAGTGGGTGCAGCGCACTAGCATGGTACATGTATACATATGTAACTAACCTGCACATTGTGCACGTGTACCCTAAAACTTAAAGTATAATAATAATAAATTTAAAAAAAAGAAAAAAAAAAGAAATCTTCATATAATAACCAAAATGTAGACCTTTTTCTTTTCCCTTTAGAGTAATTTCCCCAAAATTTCCCATTTTACACAATCTTCCATTCACCTTCTACTGACTAACCCCATGGTTGGTCCTTATTTTTAGCTCCAAATTCTAATCATGGACTAACCAGATTGATTTTACTTTTACACGGAAAGATACGAATATGTAAACTCAATATCTAAACTCCATATATGCTGCCTGAACTCATTTGGCACTTATCAACCTATTCATTCATTCATTTGAATATTAAGTTCCTACTCTGAGCTGAGCTCTAAGGTCCTGAAGATATAACAATGAACAATGGTGAGACAGGGTCCCAGTCCTCCTAGAGTTTATAGCTAATGCAGAAGACAGACATTGAATAAGCCACCAGCACCCTGTGTAAGAAGTGCCACCAGGACCGGGTGCAGGGGCTCACACCTGTAACCCCAGCACTTTGGGAGGCCGAGGCAGGCAGATCACCTGAGGTTGGGAGTTCGAGACCAGCCTGACCAACATGGAGAAACCCTGTCTCTACTAAAAATACAAAATTAGCCGGGCGTGGTGGCACATGCCTGTAATCCCAGCTACTCGGGAGGCTGAGGCAGGAGAATTGCTTGAACCCGGGAGGTAGAGGTTGCAGTGAGCTGAGATCATGCAATTGCACTCCAGCCTGGGCAACAAGAGCGAGACTCCATCTCAAAAGAAAAAAAAAAAAAAAAGAAGTGCCACCAGTGAGACCACAAGGTGCTCCAGGGCAGAGAGCAGAAGGGTTTCACCCAGTGAAGCTGCCAGGGCCTTCCCTGGGAGGAACAGCTTTACTGCTGTAAGTACTCTGGACAGGTACTATATTGTGTTCACTGTTATATCCCACGTGTCTGGAATAGTGCCTGACACAAACAAGATGCCTAGTATTTACTGACTCAGTGAATGAAAATGGGGCCCTACCATGTCTTGCACTTTCATTTAATATTGCTATCTAACTCCTATATTGGTTTGGAATTTTACTTACACATACATCTACAAGAATTCCCAACTATACTATAAACTTCAAGGGCAAAGAACTACATGTTGTATTTCTTGGTGTCCCACGCAGCCCCTTGTACAGTGCCATACATGTCACAGGCACTTGAAACAAACGTGTTGGCTGACAGCATGAATGTGGGCATGCTGTGTCCTTTTTGAATAAAAACCAGGAATAAAAGATTACAGAGCTGAGACTTCTGAAGATGAGCATTAACCCTCCCAACCTTCCAGTCAGGCCTCATTCTGCAGATGTGGCAACAGGAGGGAAAGACTATCGTTCGAAAATATAGTTTATGAATAACTTCAGTAGCAGAACCCATATAACTATTTAAATTCCTAAAGGGGATCTGGAACCAAATCAACTTTCTCTTCATGCTGCACTCCTAATAACCAACCACCCATCAGCTTGCTTCCTAAACGCTGACATCCAAATCAAAGAATTCAAACAAGTTCAGATCAGTTTTCACTATTAACTATTTTCTAAGAAAAATATTTTTCTTAGATGCTCAAAAGTGCTAATTAATAACACATATAATACTTTCAATAAGACAAAAACAGATAATTAGGATTTTCAAATCATGTAAAGATCTTTAAAATGCAATTTAAAATAGAAGCATCTTAAAAAGATATTTACTGATCTCAAAGTGAATTAGCCAAACTAATGTTTTAAATTAGTAACAAACTACTACACTTACTAAATCAAGTAAGATGCTTTATTATTCATCAGGATCATTCTTTTCAAAAATCATTTTAGTAAATAAAATAATACCACTATGCCCTCACATAGTATAGTATTTCTCTTAATTTAAAAAGAATTGGCCGGGCGCAGTGGCTCACGCCTGTAATCCCAGCACTTTGGGAGGCCCAGATGGGCGGATCACGAGGTCAGCAGATCGAGACCATCCTGGCTAACACGGTGAAACCCCCGTCTCTACTAAAAATACAAAAAATTAGTCGGGCATAGTGGCAGGCGCCTGTAGTCCCAGCTACTGGGGAGGCTGAGGCAGGAGAATGGTGTGAACCCCGGAGGCGGAGCTTGCAGTGAGCCAAAATCCCGCCACTGCACTCCAGCCTGGGGGACAGAGTAAGACTCTGCCTCAAAAAAAAAAAAAAAAAGAAAGAATTTCAGGAGTTCTGTAAAAAAGCCGTCAAAAACTGTTAAATCTTCAATGAGCAATATAAACTCAATCAACCTTTGAGTGGCAATATACTTTCCAAGAATTTTGGCCTTAAAAAATGAGAAGTAGTAGTAAAGAAACATGTCTTCAAAATGTATAAAAACTATCTTGTTTGGTTAATGTGAAAACACAGGCTATGCAAAATAGTACATATTGCTTTGTGCATCATAAATATATATATTCAAAAACTTTAAAAAATGCCAAGACCTTTTTAAGTTCTATATTTGACCTTAAAGAATATGTCTCCATTTCATTGGCCAAATGGTCAGACAGGCTGTATGGATAAGGGATGCCAAAGTAATCAGCCTCTTCCTGCAGGGCGATGCGGGTTTGCTCATCTGTGGGAATCTGAACTTCTCCATGAAGGTAATCCAAAAGGTATTTAAATAGACGTCCATCGCGGTCAATAACACAAGCCCCTAGAAAACATTCAGTTCAAAAATGATTGCAGAGATTCTGTCGATCAATAAGATTTCAACAAATCAAACTAGGTCTGAGGACCTCTACAATTATAAATGTTTCTTTCTCACATGAAAGTTAACATCTAGTGTTCAAATAGGTTTATGTAATCTAAGCTAGACTTTTGATTATTCAAACACCAAATATGATATACCAGCCACCCTCTGCTTACAAATAGGTGATATTGTAAAATAGAATCTGAATGAGTTGTGTGGGACAATCACCTGTAGTTCTATAATACTGCACATAAGTTTGAATGCAAATATATATCACCAGGGTTGCCATGTTTGGTTGTACTGGTGTACTATATATACCATGCTAGGCCAAGCGGGCAAGAGAGGCTAAAACCAAACCCACACTCTGCTCACCAAGCCATGCACCCTGGCATGGAACTGCATCTTCCTGGATAAAAGGGCACCCTTTTCTGATTTGTACACAAAGAAACTGAATGAGTCAGTGGTGGACCTTTGCGTTCTCACTACCATATGGGAAAATATATTCTGAGATCCATTTAGAACTTTGGATGCAATGACTATATTCCCACAACGGCCACCACAAAAGCTAAGGGCACCCCACACTGCTGGTAGAAACAGAAGTTTACCCCTAACCTTATCTCAGCTGGACTAGAACAGGTATATGGAGGTGCTCACTAAAGAGAGCATGTGGGGTGCTCATCACTATGTCCAGTGTTTGCATATCAGCAACACTACAAATCTGGGGTTCCTCGCTCCAGGCATGCCAGATGATTCGAATTACTGGGTTAGTCCTTTTGTACTACGAGAACCCAAACTTTAAAAAAGAAGAAACGCTATGCTGGTACTACTTTATAATAAAATATTTTTCTTAGATAATTTAGCAGAATTAAAATAAAAAAAAAAGAGAAAAACCTCTACATGAGGCTAGTCAGTAATTCCTCACAAAAGAAGGGATTAAGAAGGTAAAATTTAGGGGCAGAGAAGAAAACTCAATCCCTGCTTACCATCTTTGCCCCAACAACCTTTCTGCCCAGGTAGAAACCAAGCCCTGGGCACCAGCCACTGGTGATTTTTTTTCCCATTCTTTCAACTGCCATTTAACCAGCAAAGCAACCTCCTCACACCAGAGTTATTAACAGTAAAACAGTCCCTCACGTTCAAGACTCCTCAATCATTCTCCTCTAACACAGAACCAAGAGTGGGTCTGGGGCTCATACGCAGGGCAAAAAACTTCATTTGTATTGATGAACTTTCTTTACAACCAGTAGCAGGTTCAGTGAGTCCCAGAGCACTGGAAGCAGAGAGCAGCCCCAGAACCCCACCTGTGTGATTTACAGTTCTGAAACCCAGTTTTCAGTCTGCTGCCCCTTTGCCTCTGACGGTATCACTGCACAGACTTTTTCTCAGACATGCACATCGGACACACAGCAAGACTACACAGCTAGGCTAGGTGGCGAGCCCAACACTAATTCTACAATGACGATGGCTGCTCTGTTAGCAATAAGGAGGGCAGCTGCTTTCTCCAGACAAAACAGTTTCCAATTTGAAGAACACAGAGAGAAGCAAATATATTTAATCAGCATCAATATCATCACCCAAAGCTGCATGAAAGTAACAAGTTTCAAAATACAGTTAATCCCAATAATTAGGTTATGACCAGCCTTTATGACTTCTTTGTCAGCTTTTAACATTATCACAGATTTTCAGAAGTAGTATTTAATTTCTCCACATACTTAATGAATCTCCATAGAGTCCTAATGATCTCAGTAATTAGTATATTCATCTAGTACATTTCGCTGTAATTAGGAAAATCAAAGGGAACTTAAACTGGACTCTTGTGTTAATAAATATTCAGATCATGCTTTCAGACTTTAGACATTTACCTGACTCATCTGTTTTTAGAGGAAAGCGACCACTGAACATAGATGCCAACATGGAGTCCTTGAAGCGGCACAAGGACTCCCGCCGGGCTGTGTAAATACAGCCACCCACGTTCAGTCGGAGAACATCTAGCACCTCTTCTTCTGCCTTGTGGCCTTCCATTTCTCCCCCAGGCACCTGAATTTTTGCCTCCCAACACTTTCAGAAACTTCAAAACAATGATGTCTTGGTCTCCCTCTGTAAAACAAAGGACAGTCATCCCCGCCATTTCCAACAAGACACTAAATAGATAATATAATAAATATACTTTAACATGACTGAAAATAAATTCCTCAGTACTGGCATTATTGAATTGAAGGATTTTATATAATATAAGAGAACTTCGAGATATGCTAAGAAGTAGGAAAATGTTGGCTAAGAGGATTTGTAAAAGATAATAAACGACTAACAACCCAATCATTGCTGTTGAAATGACTGTTTAAACATGGTAATGCACTCTCTGTCACACAGCAAACAAAGGAGAGTCCTGCTTATGATCTTCAGTATTCACATATCTTTTTAACCATGATAAGTCTGAGGGAGCCTCTAGACTGCAGAGATCAGTGGACAGCATGGAATTGAGCTGCTAGGCTCTTCCCCTCACCAGCTCTAGGATCTTGGGCAAATTACTTATCTTCCTCTTCTATAAAATGGAGGCAGTGATGATGCCCAGCTCAAACAACTATAAGAGGAATAATTAAAAGAACATATAAAACAGCAAAAGAGCAGAATCTGGCTCATGGTAACTATTCAATAAATTATAAATATTATGCATAATGATATAAATTTAACCATAAGGTGTCTACTGAGGGACTTAATATTGACTCTGGAAATGTAAGGAAATAAAGGAGCAGGAATTATTAACAATGATAACTATAATCCTTAAGTTAGGTAACTAAGGAATATATAATTTATCAACTGAGATTACAATTCTTCTTTTAATTTTTTTAAATTTTCAAAAAATGAGACAGGGTCTCGCTGTGTTGCCCAGGCTAGTCTTGAACTCCTGGGCTCAAGCAATCCTCCTGTCTTGGCCTTCCAAAGTGCTGAGTATACAGGCATGAGCCACTACGCCCAGCCTGAGATCAGAATTCTATGTAGACCAGTAGCCAGACTAGTCTAGAACTACAAATAACACCTCCAAATCATCCAGCTTCTTCACTGTGAAATGGATGAAGCTTTAGGGAAGTTTTTGGGGGTTTTTGTTTGTTTGCTTGTTTGTTTTTTGAGATGGAGTCTCGCTCTGTAGCCCAGGGTGGAGTACAGTGGCGCCATCTCGGCTCACTCCCGGGTTCAAGCAATTCTCCTGCCTCAGCCTCCTGAGTAGCTGGGACCACAGGTGTACACCATCATGCCGGGCTAATTTTTGTAATTTTAGTAGAGACGGCGTTTCACCATATTGGTCAGTCTGGTCTCCAACTCCTGACCTCAGGTGATCCACCCACCTCGGCCTCCCAAAGTGCTGAGATTACAGGCGTGAGCCACTGCACCCAGCCCAGGGAAGGTTTAAGGGTTGGATTTTTTTAATCCATTCTGGAGATCACAGAACCACAGGTGACACTGTGGTGTTTTCCCACCTAAAACAATACTGTGATGAAAAAGGTACTCCCAATTATTGAGAATCTGCAGTATCCACACATTTCATAGCAAGTTTAAAATGACTGCCGAAAGGCTCAACTACATCCATGTCAATTCACTTTTACTCAGTGAACAACTAAGATCGTTTTGTAGATGCCAGCTAGTCTCCAATAAAATGGAAGGAGACCATTAAAATCTGAGGAAGACCATGTGTGTAGAACACGGTCAGCAACAGAAACCATTATGGGCCAAAGGTCCAGCCTTCCAAAACCACTTATGGATGTGACATCTCGCACTGCCTAGAAGTCCCGGGAGCAGCACTCCAAAGATCCATGTGTGAGAGCCACCTCTGAGGCATGGGATGGAACTTGTTCCCTCTGCCTCATTACTGGCTCCCTGGAATCCTATCTATTCTTCAAGGCCTTCAGCAAACCTAATTTCTTGCATGACCGTCCCACGTATCCTTCTGCCCCCCAAGTTAGAATCCTTGCACAATTCTACAAATATACTGTGTGTCTGTCCACTTTTTACCCCACTTGTTTAATCCCTACTTTTTGGTCTGTAGGCCAAGGAAGCCAGGGCCTGTGTCACTCTTAATAACTCCCATTTACTGAATGCTTATTATGTGCCAGCCATTGTAAGAGACACTTGACACACTTTACCTAATTCACACAAAAACTCTGTTGGATGAGAATTACTGTCCCTGTTGACAGATGAGGACATTTGGGGTAAAAAAAAGAGTGATGTGTACAGGGGCCACACAAGGACTGACTGCTAGTAGGTTGTGGAGCCAGCCCCAATCCAGATCGGCAGGACGAACCCCAAGTTCTTCCTGCTTCACCCCACACCGGCTCCTCCAGCACTGTTTCACCCCTATGGGTCCTGACCCAGCCTTTTCACTCTCTAAGCATCTGTCCATCTCAAGACTTGGCTACGATAACACAGCAGCACCCCGATCCCGAGGATTTAAGAGCTACTCCTCCTACCCCAACCCCAGGCAGTCTCTCCTAAGGATAGGAACATCACCATTCCAAGGCCACACCAGGGGGGCACTCCGCAGGCCCCATCCTCAAAAGCACCCAGTTAGGCTCCCTGCTATGTGGAAAGTGTCCAGCCCTCGGGGACAATGTCCCCCAGAGTGCATTCCTATGATCACCTGCATCAAAACCATCAGGGACGCTTGGGAAAACGAAGACACTCCGGCCACAGCACACAGTTCCTCAGAAAGTCTGAGGAGGGGTCGGGATCTGCCCGCGAACCCCACTTTGAAAAACATCGCTCAAGGGGCTCACACTCCTCTTCCGAAGCGGGAAGAGCCAGGAGGAGCTGGGGAGCCAGAAAGCCCCGCCACGGTCTTCCGCGGCCTGGAGACCCCAAATCGGCCCGAAGGCCGAGCCTGCAGCCCGGGGCGCGCGCGTTACCAGCGCGGCCCGTGCCCTTCCTCAGGGCGCCCCGCCGCCTTCCGGGCCCGCGGCCCATCCCGCGCCCGGCTCTTCCGCACCGGGGGGGTGGGGCGGGTCGGCAGCTTCCCAGACTGACCTGCGGCCCGCCAGACCCTCGGCGCGGCCGCCGGACGCCGCGGGGCGGACGCGGAAGTGAACGCCTTCTCAGCTGCTCGGCAACTCGGGAGCAGAGCGGCCCCAGCGGCGCCCCCGTGCGGCCCGGCTCTGAGGCAGCGGCTCAGGGAGGGAGGGAGGCCACGTCCCGGGCACGCCACGCCACGCCACGCCCCGCCCCCAGATTCGTCTAGCCCCAGTGGGCCGCCTCGGAGTCGGGTGGGTCTTCCATCCCGGAGGTAAGGGAAACACACGGTAGAGAAGGCCAGGGCTGAACCCCAAGGGACGGTCTTGTGTGTTCAGAGGCTGGTTTTACAGGTGAAGAGAAGAAACAGCCGCAGAAGTTGCGATTGTCCAAGGTCACTTAATAAGTGGCAAGAATTAGGATGTTAAGTGTTCTCACCCCCAGGTCAGTGCCCATCCCTCCAAACAGGGCTGCTCAGTACCAACGTGTGTTAATATATTGCACTTGGATAAGTCTATCTGGATAGTGTCTGCAGCTTACAAAGCTTTTTCACACACAGCATTCTTGTTTAGTCTGTGTGACAGTGATATAAAGGGTGATATTTATTTCCCATTATAGCAAGGAAAATTGAGGCGAGAGCAAACATTTATTCAACACTTTTGTACACCTGACACTGTGCTAAGTGCTTTGCATGCACTACTTAATTTCCTGTTAACGATAACCCTAAAACAGTTCTTCCAGTTTCTAGCACCATCTTACCTTGTGCAAGGTACTGTGCTAGATATTTCAAGAGAAATATAACAGTCCTGTTTTCAAGGTGCTTCTCCAAAATCAAAAATATTTGGTTCCAAATTTCCCTGACTGGCTCTTAGAAGAGAATAAGCCAAAGAGAGGTAAGTCAACCTATCCCCTTAGATATTAACAGTCTTAGGAGAGAGAGAAGGTTTGTTCAACCTGTAATTATTAAGCACTAGCTATGGAGCAAGCACTGAGAGTAAAGGACTGGAAGAGACAAATAATGGGCGTTCAACCTTACATTCCAGTACAACATGCAGAAAACTTGTTCTGTAAATATTTTAGGCTTTGTGGGCCATGCACAACTACTCAACTCAGCAGTTGTAGTCTAAAAGAAGGCATAGGCAAAACCTAAACAAATGAGCATTGCTAGTTCCAACTTTATGGACACTGAAATTCCAATTTCACATAATTTTCATGTGTCAAAAAATATGCTTTTAAAAATGCAGCTTTTTCAAACACTTAAATATGTAAAAGCCATTCTTAGATCATGGGCCAGACAAAAACAAATGGTGGTCCATGGGCCATAGTTTGCCTGCCCTTGTTCAAGTGGGAGAAACAGACACTAAGCAAAGTGGTGACAGACAGTGATAACTAGGTGCGACGAAATGAGTGGACATTTAAGTTGAGGGCTAGGACTCAGAATGAGTCCACCTTCTGCAGAGATGGAGGAAGGGTATTTTAGGAAGAAGGGAGAGCAAGTGGGAAGCCCCTCAGGCAGGAAAGGACTCAGCAATTTGTAGGAAGAGAAAGGCCACTAGTATGTCTGAGCCTTGGTGGGCATCAGGACAAAGGGGAAGATGAGATGGGATGAGGTTGAAGAGAGAGGCAAGAGCCCAGACTCTAAAGTATTGTGTGGCCATGGTAGAAGTTTAATTTGACTGTAAGCATAATGAGAAGCTATTGAAAGGTTTTAAGCAGGGAAGTGACACAATTGATTTACTATTTAAAAAAAATAATCACTGCGGCTACTGAGATGAGAATGGATTGGAAAGGTGTGAGATGGAAGTAGATGACTATTGCAATAATCCAGGGGAGAAATGTCTTAGTTCCTCCTTGAGTAGTGTTGGCAATAAAGAGAAGTGGATGGATGCAAGAGGGGTACTCAGGAGATAGACATGACATATAATTTGTTGGTGGATCAAATACAATGTGTTAATATGGATCCCCTGAGAAGCAAACAATATTATCAGATTAGACATGTGAGAGATTTATTGAAGGGAACACCTGTGAGGTAATAACAGGGAAGCATCTGAGGGGAATTAGGAAAGACATTAGACAGTTTCAACCCTTGTGGAGAACAGGAAAGGAAAAGTAGGAAAAGTTGTAGATATGATACAGTTCTGAGAAAGTTTCAGCACAGCCAGTGGAAAGCCTTCAAGCCAAAGTCCCCCATATCAGAAGAGTTCTGTGTCTCCCAGGAATGGGCCTGCCTTAAATCCCTCTGCTCAGTTGCTGGCTGGGAGCAGTCAGTGGGCAGTGCAGCCTGGTGATAAATTTCAAAGGACAGCAGCTGAGGCATCAGTCAACAATGCTCCCTGCAATTGGAGGTCTGAGAAGTGCATTTTCATGGCTGCGATATATGGGATTTAAGGGAAAGGGAAAAATGTAGGAATATCTCTAAATTGTTAATTTGAACAATGGGATAATAGTGAGTTTACCGAGTCAGTGAATTATGGGAGAGGAATAGGTTTGAGGGAAGAAATCAGAAGCTGTGTTTTGGACTACTAAGATTCAGATGCTTTTCAGACATTCAGGTAGAGAGATCAATTAGCAATTGAATAAATCTGGAGCTCAGGGGTAAAATTCTGTGTTGAAGGTGGATATTTGGAAAGCATAAGCATTTAAAGCTATGAGAGTGAATGAAACCATCTGCAGAAAGGGCAGATAAATGAGAAGAGACAACATGAAGCATTGACTTCAGCATTTAGAAGTCAGGCTTACAAGGAAGAGCCAAGAGGAAGGAGGGGAGTCAGGATTGTATGGAGTTACAGGAACCAAGAGAGCAAAGTGTCATTCATGTCAAATGCCACTGAGAAATCAAGGGTCCATCATATTTGGTATTGTGGGAGTTCTAGGTGACCTTGACAAGAGCAGTTTCAATGTTGTGGTGAGGACGCAAACCAGCCAAAAATGGGCTGGAGAGTGAATGGGAGATGGAAGGCTGGATGTAACCCTTTAGAGAAGACTTTGTTGTAAATAGAAGTAGAGAAGTGAAGCTGTAGTGAAGGTAGGATAAGAGTCAAGAAAAGGAATTTTAGGATGAGAGTCATTCCAGCAGGTTATGCTGATGGAAATGATTCAGTAGATAGGCAGAGATTGGTGAGGCAGGAAGGGGAGGGAGGGGACAACCGAAGAAATGAAATACTTGGCAAAGCAAAAGGGTGTTGGAGCCAAAGCACAAATTAAGCAATTTTCATTTGACAAGAGCAGGGGTAGGAGGTAAAACACAGACGACAGATTTAAGTTCAAGTAAGTTGTAGATTTCACAGAGGAGAGATGAGAAAAGTCTGACCAAATGGCTTCTGCATTCTCTATTTAGTCTAAAGCAAGGTCAAAGGCTGAGAGTAAAGGAGATGAGGAGTGGAAAAGGTGTGAAGAAGGAGCGTAAGGTATGAATTGTTTATCTTGGGAACTGAAAAGCAAACTTTCTATAGAAACTTGGTAGGATTGCTAAGAAGGGATGAGTGTCCACTTGAAGATTGTAATCATTATAACATGGATGACAAGCTAGTCATCCCAGTTATATGACTTTTATCCAGCAACATTCAGCAACTTCAGTACAGGTGCTGAGAAAGTAGATAACCCTGGGCTCAGCCAGAGTTGGGATTTAGCCAGGTAGTATGACACAAGGATTGGTTACCATGATGGATCATTGATTCTAAGATGGGTAAAGAGGGAAGTATATGAATGTGGTGATGCATAGTGAAAAGGTAGTGAGATTAATGGATTTGAGATCTCAATGGAGTTGAGGAATTTTTCAAATAGGAATACTAGAGTAAGTGAGCTAGAAGAATTGAAGGCAGTGGTCAGAGAGTATACTTGAATTCAAGATGCCAGAAGTCATGCAATGAATGTAGTGCCAAGGCTCTGGGCTGAGATGGGGTGGAAAGAAAGTTAGCAGAGAAGAAAATTGTAAATAAATGGCAAGCCGGGTTGTAAGATGGGTTATGTAATGCCAAGGCTCTGGGCTGAGATGGGGTGGAAACAAAGTTAGTGGAGGTGAAAATTGTAAAGAAATGGCAAGCTAGGTTGTAAGATGGATTATCACCATAAATAAATACAAAGTCAACAAGAATGAGTTGGCATAGAGAGAAAGATGATGAAACGGAAGCCATCGTTACCAATAACTGATCATCAAAAGAGTTGTAGAAAACTGCATTGAGGAAAGAAGGAGAGATCCTCTGTCCTGATGTATACATATAGTTAAAATTACCTAGGGCTTAGAAAGACAAAGAAGGAAAAGTGTTTGGAAGCACTATTGAGAGAAAACGAAACGCCAGCTCCACCTCCTGATTCTGGAATATGGGGGGAGTGGAAGAAAAAGTAGTCTCCACCCAAGAAGTCTACAGTGGAAGCAGGACCTCTAAGAACAGACAACTTTCAGTTAAAAAAAAAATTAAGCAATAGTAACATTTTAGCCAGGTGTGGTGGCATGTGGCTATAATCCCAGCTACCCAGGAGGCTGAGGCAGGAGAATCGCTTGAACCCAGGAGGTGGAGGTTGTAGTGAGCCAAGATCACACCACTGCACTCCAGCCTGGGCAACAGAGCAAAAGAAAAAAAAAGAAGAGGAAGAAAGAAGCGATGGTAACATTTAAAAGTGAATTTTAAAGGGCTCTGTGGAGATGTTTGGAAGCAATGGGAACAGTGGAGAATTGGCTTATAATAGTGGACATATCAGAAGTATGAGGATGAGGGCCCCAGGTAACAGTGGACAACTTGGGGAATTGGGACTGCTGGGGTGATTATAGAACACAGGGTCTAGACATAATGAGAAAAGTCCTAATGGTCTATTAATGCAAGGTTCAAGCAAAGGCCAAATATTTAACTCAATAGCATTGGTATAACCCCACTTTCTGACTGCTTTCAATTGTATGGTGGACTGAGGGCAGGGAGGGTCTTATGTGGAACTGAAGCATCAGGAAAATCCTCGGGTGACTACTCCCTCCTGCAGCTGTCCTGGAAGGAAAGAACAATCCTAGCTCTGGTGCACAGAAGGTTGAAGGGAAGGGGGTAAAAAAAGCAGTATATAACTCAGAACCTGAGTCACACACCTGATTAGACTTGAGACTGCCCTCCTTTTCTGGCACTCTTTAAGGTGGGAAAGATAGGTACTTGTCATGGTAAAGGAGAAGCAAATAACTTTGCGACTGTCCTCCAGGAAAAGATTCCCAAACCATAAACGCATTCCTCCTTCAAACCCAGGAGAATGTATTGGAGAATGAAGGGTCTGGCTGCTTCTTTGTTCACAAAGGCTAGATAAGTTGGGATGTTTTTCTTTTTGCAATGCCTGGTGCAGAGTGTGCAGTTCCACCAAGATAACACTGACAGGACAATTTCTGAGCAGCCAGGCAATAGCAGCTATAGCTGCATAAATCTGAATTTCCCAATTCATTCTCTGAAAACCACACTACAGAACAATAAAAAAGATCAAACAAAACTGCAGGAAATGCATGCCACCTGCATAACTAAAAGAGAATGTTCAAATTTCAGTATACCTGTAAGTAGGAAGTAAACATCCAGTCTCAAGTAGCTGTGTCTCAAGATCTTGCCATAAACTTTCACAGAGATACAGTTCTGAGAAAGAGATACAGAGCAGCCTGGAGAAAGTGAATAGAAGAGAGAAGAGGAGAGCCATTGACAGGCCTGTGATTGATCTAAGAAAACCAGAAAAAAGAGAAAGTCCATTGTATGTGCTAACATACTGGAAAAGATTCCTAGGAGATAAAACCACTTGCTATATATGTTTTCTTAAAGTGCGCATGATTCATGGGAACAGTCTATGAAATGCATTGCTTCTGGAGGTACAGAAGGTAAAAAAGATAGAGAGGCACCCTTTGAATCTAAATGAAGAGGAAAATAAGTAAAAAGAAATTTTAGTGCCAAGTAAATGAGTTTCAAAACTTTTGTTTTGTTTTGTTTTGTTTTGCTCTGTTGTCCAAGCTGGAGTGCAATGGCACAATCTCAGCTCACTGGAACCTCCGCCTCCTGTGTTCAAGGGATTCTCCTGTCTCAACCTCCCAAGTAGCTGGGATTACAGGCATGCACCACCATGCCTGGCTAATTTTTTGTATTTTTAGTAGAGATGGGGTTTCACCATGTTGGCTAGGCTGGTCTCGAACTCCTGACCTCAAGTAATCCATCCGCCTCAGCCTCCAAAGTGCTGGGATTGCAGGTGTGAGCCACTGCGCCGGGCCTCAAAGCTTTAAAAATATGCAATCTTTAGCTACATACACATGCATGTGCATGCATGTACACATGCAGAAGCCATCCATTGACAAACTGTATTTCACTGCAGAAGAGAATACCCTTGAACTTGAAATCTCATAAACCATATCAAATCTTTGAAATGAACAGATGATGTATTATTCAAGGTTTTCCAGATAAAAAGAACCAATAATTAGTATGTGCATATATATGTAGATATAGATACAGATATACAGATATAGATTAGAAATATGCATTTAATATAAAGCATTGGCTCACACAAATATGAAGGCTGAGAGGTCTTATGATCTGCTCTCTTCAAGATGGAGACCCAGGAAAGCCAGTGGTATAGCTCAAAGGCCTGAAAGCCAGAGAACTGACTACACAAATTCCAGGCTGAGTGTGAAGACCTGAGAACCATGAGCCCTGAGCCAGGGCAGGTGAAGGTTGCTATGCCTGCTCAATACACAGGCAGAGACCTAGCAAATCTTCGTTTCCTCTACCTTTGTGTTCTGTTCAGGCCCTCAGTGGAATGCATGGTACCAGCCCACACTGGGGAGGTCAGTCTGCTTTGTCAGTCTCCCAATTTAAATGCTAATCTCTTCCAGAAGCACTCTCACAGTCATATCCAGAAATAATACTTAACCAGATAGCTGGGCATTCCATGATCCAGTCAAGTTGACATATAAAATTAACTACCACAGGTGAAAACAGAGTAAATATATACAAAACCATTATAAGAAGAAAACAGAAAACAAGACCATGTCAGCTGATGAAAATTCTCCTCTCCCCCCGAAAAGAATCCAAAGCAGAAGAAAACTGACATAAACTCCAAAGTGAAGTAAATATCTTCAAAGAAGCTTTTGGGAATATGAAAAAAACACCTTGAATCAGAAATTTTAAAGTAAAAATAGACAAAAAATGGGAAGAAATAAAAGAGAGTGTGTTAGATCCAAGAAAGAAATATAAGAAAAAGACAAATTACTGCAGAAGTGAAGAACAAATTGCAAAGTTTCCAAAGGAAAAGAGAATTAAATAAAATCTTAATAAGGGACAGGGAAATAACCAAGATATGAAAGGAAGATACAAAACTAAAAGCTTTGAGAGAAAAGAAGTGGTTGAAATGGAAGACATTTCAGAGAGAAGTAGTTGAAATGGAAGACAGGCAAAGAAGAAACAACATACAAATTATTGCAGTCCTTAAGGGATATACACAAACAACAAAGGAACAGAACTAATATTTGGGACCATAATCCAAGCATGTTTCAGGATATAAAAGAGTATATAAATCTATATACCAAAAGGACTCATCAATTATGTGGGAAAATTAATCCAGAATTGTCAACTCTAAACCATATGCAAGTAAAATTATTAGATTTCAAAGATAAAGAAAAAATCCCCAAGATCTCCAAGGGAAAAAAGATCAAGAAATTACAAGGACGAGAGAATTAGACTGGAACAGGACTGCTCAAAAACAATATATGAACAAGGCAACAATGGAACAGCAGTTTAAAAAAAAGCTCAAGGAAAAAAGTGTGAATCAAGGACTTCCAGGCAACCCATTCTTCAAGTATTAAATATCAAGCCAAGAAAAGATGAGTTTTAAACATGAAAAAATTTAGGGAATTTTTAATACATGAACCCTTCTTGAAGAATCTTTGAAAAGATGATTTCTGCTCAACCAAGTAGCGAAACTTTCTCAAAAGGACAGATGGTGATCATTTACTATATTTAATTGTAGACCTAAGACTAAACAAAGGTGGGGACAAAGCTAACAAAATATTCTTATATGCTGATATGGTTTAGCTGTGTCCCCACCCAAATCTCATCTTGAATTGTAGCTCCCATAATCCCCATGTGTCATGGGAGGGACCTGTTGGGAGGTAATTGAATCATGGGGGTGGGTTTTTTCTGTGTTGTTCTTGTGATAGTGAATATGTCTCACGAGATCTGATGGTTTTATAAAGGGCAGCTCCCCTACACATGCTCTCTTGCCTTCCACCATGTAAGATATGCCTTTGCTCCACCTTCACCTTCTTCCATAATTGTGAGGCCTCCTTGGCCATGTGGAGCTGTGTGTCCATTAAACCTCATTTACTTTATAAATTACCCAGTCTCAGGTATGTCTTTATTGGCAGCATGAGAACGGACTAATGCATATGTTATATGTAGCACATTCTGACAAAGTAGAAATAACACAACTGAAAATGGGAAAAGGGAACAAGAAAAAGGAAAATAGAATAAGCCTATCAATTGTGATATAGGCAATGGATAGGGGTTAAGGGACAATATTAAAATTAAAAAATCAGATAATCGAAGGTTAAATAAAAAAGAGGGAGTGAAGTTTCTTAAAAAAGGTGTAGTACAAAGATAACCAGTAGAATAAAACTGTGAGCTTTCTTAAATACAAAAAAATTTTTTTAAATTAAAATAGCAAAAAAAAGTATCATGCAAAGAAAGAAACACAGCAAATAAAACACAGTTTTAGGATTATTATAGTATAAAATATGTATAACAAAATAAGTTGAACTGTCATATTAATGAGTATGAATGAGTTTAACTTATCTATTAAAAGCAAAAGATTTCCACTGGACATGCTCATTCCCATAATCCTAGCGCTTTGAGAGGCCGAGGCAGGCAGATCACCTGAGGTCAGGAGTTCGAGACCAGCCTGGTCAACATGGTGAACTCCGTCTCTACTAAAAATACAAAAAGTAGCCGGATGTGGTTGTGGGTGCCTATAATCCCATCTACTCAGGAGGTTGAGGCAGGAGAATCACTTGAACCCAGGAGGCAGAGGTTGCAGTAAGCCGAGATCATGCCACTGCACTCCAGCCTGGGTGACAGAGAGACTCTGTTTCAAAAAAAAAAGGCAAAAGAGATTTTCAATTTTGTTCACAAAGCAAGATGCTGAAAATAAGAGACATGACTGATTCAAAATGATTCAGAAAGTCTAAAAAGGGATGGGCAAAAGTACACTAGACAAATGGAAACAACAACAAAGTAGGGGTTGTGATACTAATGTCAAGATAAAGTTTAAACCAAAATGCATTAAGTGAGACAAAGGAGGGCATGTTTTCATGCCACAGTTCACAATGGATATACTACAGTTACGAATTCTGTTCACCAAATAACTCAGCAGCAACCTTTATAAGGAAAAACTACAGGACATGCAAAGAAACACTGATAGAAACACACTAACAAAAAGACTTCAAGACACTACCTTCAGTACAAAACAGACTCAGTAGCCAAAAAAGAGGAATTAATGTAGACCTAAGTCGTATAAGCAATAATATAGATCTTACAGATACACAGCCATGCATCACTTAAGGATGGGAATATGTTCTGAGAAATTCATCTTTATGCAATTTGATTGTTGTGTGAACATCATAGAGTGCACTTATACAAATCTAGATGGCATAGCCTGCTATACACCTAGGCAATATTGTATGGGCTATTACCCCTAGGCTACAAACCTGTACAGCGTGATACTGTACTGAATACTAGAGGCAACGGTAACACAATGGTATTTGTATATCTAAACATATCTAAACATAGAAAAGGTATAGTAAAAATATGATATAAATGACTTTGAAAAATGGTACACCTGCATAGGGCGCTTACCATGAATGGGGCTTGGAGGACTGGAAGTTGCTCTGGGTGAGTCAGTGAGTGGTGAATGAATGTGAAGGCCCAGGACATTACTGTATATTAGGGTAGGCTTTATAAACACTATACACTTAGGCTACCTTAATTTATTTAAAAAATAAAGGAATTGTGCTATGATGTTACAATGACTACAATGTCACTAGGCAACAGGAATGTTTTAGCTCCATTATAATCTTATGGGACCACCATCGTACATTTGTTTGGTAGTTGACTGAAACATCATAATGTGGGGCATGACTATAATTATTTTATTTCTTTCTGTTAGAGAAACTGTTTACAGGAGATAAGGAAGTTTTGGTTTATGCCTAAATAATTTCACTTACCTTAGTTTTTACTGAAATAAAACCATAGAAGTTTTAAATGTAGAGTTGCCTTTCTTTTAAGGAAGCAAATGTTTTGAAGATAACTGTCCAACATTTATGTGAATGTGAAAACTTACAAAGTACTCTGGTTTTCAAACTTATCTATGCCTACAATATCTGGTCTTTCTTCTCTTCTTCCCACCACAAAGGAAAAGGAGACCCTTCAGCTCACAGCTTAGCCCTGATTCTAACCCCTGCCTCACCACTACTAACTGCTTTCCTATGTCAGCCTCTCTCCCTCTACAAGCTCCCTTATCCAGCTTTTAAAAAGAATATGTGAACCCCAAAAATTTGAGACAGGTCTCAGTTAATTTAGAAAGTTTATTTTGCCAAAGTTAAGGACTCGCGCCTGTGACACAGCCTCAGGAAGTCCTGATGACATGTGCCCAAGGTTGTCGGGGCACAGCTTGGTTTTATACATTTTAAGGAGGCATGAGACGTCAATCAATATATGTAAGAAGTACATTGGTTCCACCCAGAAAGGTGGGGACAACTTGAAGCAGGGACGGGGCTTCCAGGTCACAGGTAAATGAGAGACAAATGGTTGCATTCTTTTGAGTTTCTGATAGGCTTTTCCGAAGGAGGCAATCAGAATGTACATTTATCTCAGTGAGCAGAGGGATGACTTTGAATAGAGTGGGAGGAAAGTTTTGCCCTGAGCAGTTTCCACCTTGACTTTTCCCTTTAGCTTAGTAATTTTGAGGCCCCAAGATTTTCCTTTCACAAATACAAACCCTCCCTCCAACCTCATTCCCCTGTAGCTATTGTTACTTCTTTCTTGATCCTCAAAGAACTGTCTATTCTCATCTCTGCATCCTCTCTGCTGCAAAAGGAATGACTCCTTAACTGTCAAACCCCAGGACTGTTCTCACTTAGGTCTTCCTGCTGCTTAAGACCAGGTTGGCAGTCCCTTCCCAACCATCATTCCTCCCTCAGCCCTCCCACGTGTCTCCTTCTACCTCTCACTGCCTCTCTTGCTGCCTTTTCATCTTTCCTCCATTCATTGATGTTCACCGTGATTCTACCTTCTACTCTTCTTGTGCCTCTACACACTCTTCCTCCACAACTTAATCAACTCTTGTGATTTCTAATTACTATTTGCTGCTGACTCCCAAATCTGAGTATCCCTTTTCAGCTCCATATTTCTTATTTCTGTGAGCCTACTGGACATTTCCGACTAGATCTCCTAAATAGCAGAGTTATTTTCCACAGCTGCTATTCCTTTGCATTTTCAATGAAGAGTGGAAAAGGGAAGGCTGTATGATGAGGAAGGGTATGGGGGTCTCTGGGACCCCATCCAGCAGCTAGGGAATGTCCATATGGAAATAACTCTGGAGACGTGGGCTTCAGGACCATGCCAGCAGCGTGGTACATGTAAGTGTGAGTCCACTGGTAAAGCCAGTGAGTACAGCAGCTATCTTTTCAGGCCCCTTCCTCAAGCCTCCACTCTGTATGGTTTGGATTTTATGACTGGAGATATTGAGTAAAGGAGTACTTTAAGCTTTTCGGACTTCCTGCAGAGGCACAGGGTGGAGGTTGAGAAGTAGACTACACCCCAGTCTCTCAGTGTCATCCAACATCTGGACTGGAGTAGTGTAGAGAAAAAAGTCGCCATGAGAACCACGGCTAGAGGTTATCTAGCTGGACAAGTGGTAGACCAAGTTCCCTGATTATTTTATCCCTTTCTAGACAAGCCTCGCTTCTACACGCACATACACCTTGGTCAGACATAAGGAAGCTTGGTGCTCCTGTTACATATTCCCTGCCCTTGCCTAAACCACAGAAATGTTCTTGAATCACCTCAAGGCTCAAAGACCCCTTCCATCTATCCCCAACCTCGATCCTGGATTTTCTAGAGTTAATTGGATCTTTATCACTCCCTTTTCTTAAACTTCTTGAGAGTTTAAGCACTGCTCCCTCCCCCACCCCCAATGCTTTCCTTCATTGTCCACACAAAGTAAAGCTTCTTAGCGCGCACCCAAGATCCTTCTGTTACTTGACTTTGTCTAACCTCTCAGCCTTTGCTCCCCCCATCTGACCACATGTGTCCTAGGCCCCAGCAGCTCTGAACTGCTTCCTGGGACAGGCTATGTGCTGTCAGCCTAATGAATCCCACCCAACTTGGCCTTCGAGGTTCCACTGCTATGTGACTGCCCCTGAAGATTTGTCTTCCCTCTTCTTTTAAGAGCTGCTCTTTGTTTCCTAAATATTCTCTTTCTTTCTTTCTTTCTTTCTTTCTTTCTTTCTTTCTTTCTTTCTTTCTTTCTTTCTTTCTTTCTTTCCTTCCTTCCTTCCTTCTTTCTTTCTTTCCTTCTTTCTTGAGACAAGGGTCTTGCTAAGTTACCCAGGCTGGTCTTCAACTCCTAGGCTCAAGTGATCCTCCTGCCCTGGCCTCCCAAAATGCTGGGATTACAGGTGTGAGTCACCACAGCTGTCCTGTTTCCTAAATGCTTTGATAGCATCTTTTGCAAACCTCACTTAACATCTACATATCACAATATACAGGAATGGACTGTTTGCTTGTCTACTGTCTCCCAAAAGGAAAGAACATTTGCCTCATCCATCTTTACCCTCAGCAAAATGCCAGGTGCAAAGGGGCTCCTGATAAACATATATTGAAGAAAAAGAGGAGGCTGACAAGCAGGAAACATGAGGAAATTAGCATGGTGGATGCCATGCCTCAAAACCAAAGTGACAAATGACAAAGTAATTCTCTCACTATCTTGAGAGGCTCAGGCCAGGCTGCCTGGGTTCAAATACCAGCTCCACCACTTAACTAAACCTTGTAGAAGTCACTTAAATTTTTGGTGCTTTCTTGGTTCCACCCAGAAAGGTGGGGACAATTTCCTCAACTTTAAAAAGGAAATAATGGTACCTACCACATAGGATCATTTTGAGAACTAAAAAGGCATTTAAAGGGCTTGACACAGTGTCTAGGACAAGATAAGCCCTTAATAAATATTATCTGCTGCTGTTATAATGATTAGCTATCCATCACCCAGCACAGCTTATTTAACTGGTTTCTATTAAATAAAATAAAAGTAATTATTGTAGTAAAGTTGCATAAAATACTGAAATGAACCTTTGTCATTCTTTTGGCCGCCTAGCTCAAAATGCACTTCCTGAGTTTGGGTAATTCCTCACCTTATGAGTCTGTCTAGGTTACCTCTCACTAAGAAGCCACCATCATCATAATCATCATCATCATCAACACAACAACAAAAGCCAGACACAGGCTGTTCAGGACTCCCTTGCGGCAGGACTTGTAGCATATGATTCAGGTTTGACGAGTCAGACACACCCAAACCAGGTCTAGCAACAGGAGCTAGTAATGTCAAGCAGCAGTGATGGGAAAACTGCAGCACAACTATGCCCACTTTCCCATATGCAGTGGTGGTCCCAGTGGTCCCAGCAGCAGTGGTGGTCCCAGTGGCGGCATCTAGTGCCACTGTTGGCTGTACAAGATCAGCTGCATCCTCAAAGGGCTATTTTTGGTAGCATGACCATGGCTAGGTGCTCGTCTGCTGCCAAGCTCCCCTTATTTTCCAAGCCTGTATCTCTGTCCTACCCAGAAATGCTTTAACCCACCCAATATTCTTTTCTGCTTCTATCAGCCTGGGTTAATTTTCCTTGGTGCAATTCATCCTGCCAGACTGGTACAGATGATCAGGTCAGATGGTTTCATAAGATGTAAGTACACTCCTTCTACTTTGTTTTATTGCTTTATTGATTTGCAGTGTTCTTTACTTGGCTCCTGCTCAGGGACTGTTCTTGGATGATTTTTGTTTTAGTAATGCTAATATGTTAAAGAGGGTTTTTCTGGTTTTTGTTTTATGGCAATTACACTTTCTCTCTTTCCTTTCCTTCCCATCCCTTTTTTGGTGTGAGTGATTGTGTCTTAGGACAATCAAATTTTAATTGACTGGAATCTATGCTTAGGTAGAGAAAATCAGGCAACTAACAAGTATAAGAATAAAGGAAAACAGACGGAGAGGAACAAAATCAGTGCCCAGTGCAGGAGAGTATCACAACAGGTCTGTGAGCTCATTTAATGTAACTAGTTTATTTTACAGATAAAATACTTGAAACAAGGAACACACAGCTAATGGCTCAGCCACAACTATAATAACTGCATCTCCAGACTTCTCATCCAGGGCTCCTGCCTCTATCCATTATACCAAGAGGCAAAAGGCAAATAACTAAAAAGCAAGCTGAGATCACATTAAATTTAACCCGATTAATTATACTTTTAGGTTTATGGTTGTATATGATACTAATTTACATTTTCAAGAGGTTTTACAATTTACAAAGCAGTTAAATCCTTTCAACTGCTCTGAGATAAGGTAGCACTTTTTTTTTTTTTTTTTTTTTGAGACGGAGTCTCGCTCTGTCGCCCAGGCTGGAGTGCAGTGGCGCGATCTCGGCTCACTGCAAGCTCCGCCTCCCGGGTTCACGCCATTCTCCTGCCTCAGCCTCCGGAGTAGCTGGGACTACAGGCTCCCGCCACCACGCCCGGCTAATTTTTTGTATTTTTAGCAGAGACGGGGTTTCACTGTGTTAGCCAGGATGGTCTCGCTCTCCTGACCTCGTGATCCGCCCGCCTCGGCCTCCCAAAGTGCTGGCATTACAGGCGTGAGCCACCGCGCCCGGCTAGCACTTTTTTTTTTAAAGAGGTCTTGGTATTCATGTCTTGATAAATGTTTTAGCATCTCTCCTACCTCTGATTTTCCTGTCTCCCTTTTCTATTTGTTTTGGTTTTGAAGCTGTAACTACAAAATGTGTCCATTGGGAAGAGAGCAATATTAATGTATTTGAACAAAAGGGCCCATTGATTGAACCCATCATAAAAATATATGGGATGCTGTTTAACTCCATTTTACAAATAAGGAAACAGAAGCCCAGAGAGATTAAGTGGTTTGACCAAGATTAAATAACCATTAAATGGCACAGTCACTACAAGGTTCATTTAAAAAAACATATAACATACATTGAGCATTTAATGTGTCAGGCTGGGTAAACAAGATATAGTGCTAGTTAACTCCTAGGTAAGCATAAATTTCTATAACCAGTATATTACTTTCTAAACCACTGTCTTCTGGAATTTTAGCAGCTGGACAATCAGTAAATACTTTTCTGCTTACACAAGATTCATGTAACCAGATCTGTTTGGAGACTGATCGTGATATATATTAGACTAAAAGATCTTAACTCAAAAGCATGTTTTGCATCATTTGTCTAGATTCTTTAAAGTAAAAATGGAAAGCTGTAATTCTCAAATGTCTTCGAATGAACAAAAAATTGACAAGAATATGAAGCTGACTGCATTACTGTATCATCAATTATTGGAACCTTGATTTAACAAGCTATTTTCATTTTCAGTCCAATGGCATACAAAGAGGAAATTTTATTCTTTGTAGTTTCTCCAAATTCTTTGTAAAAATTATGAAAGTAATTTGCGAAAAATAAGCGAATTGACATGGAATATAAGGTGAATAATACATTTTTAAAATGTAGTTGTGTATAATGGAAAACGTCATTCTTGTATATTCAGCTAAAACAGACCATTAGTGCAAGACCTAAATATTAATGAGATCCGGGGTTTGCAACGAAATGTCATTGCTGCTTTTCCCCCAGAAAGTTAAAAGAAAAATGGGGAGAGCTTTTAAGTGAAAACTAAAGGTGCTGGCGTCACAATTGGAAATGCAAGGATGCAGAAGAAATGGTAAGATGTGGGTGGGTAGTATCCCAGTAAACAACATAAACCTTCTAACAGACTTGAGGTGGCTGTCAAGCCTTTCAGACATGTGATTGATAATGAATGTCAGAGGAGAGTTTCCTTTTCCATCAACGCTTCAGGAGACAGCGGACCGCCACCAACACGGGGCGGAAGAGCACCCCTGTCACGCAGACTGTGTCGCCCCCGGCTCGCCTGGGCACGCCCCTTCCTGCCCTAGCAGCGGCGTCCCGCCCTTTCCGCCTTTCACTTCCTAGTAACCGCCCTCCTTTGCTCCATCTTCGCAGGACCCGATTGGCTGATGGGGCAACCGCCAACGGCTGTAGCGTTTAAACCCAAGCCGCAGCCGCTGCTGCTCGCCGAGCGCCCGGAGCTGGGTGGGGGTGCCCCACGCTGAAAGAGAGGTAAGTTAGTGGCCTGCGGCAGTTGACGTGACCGCCCTCTCCCTGTCGGGATCGGTGTCGTTCTTGAGTCGGTTCTCTAGGCGTTGTCCGCCTCGGTCTCCGGCTCGTCTTCCGCCCTCTGTCCTCCGGGATCCGGGACGGCGGCCCCTCTCCGGCTCCGAGGGGTTCGTTGACGGAGTCCTGTTTTGGCTTTGAGTCGCTGCCTCTTGTTTCTGAGATTTGAGCGTCCGGCAGGGCGAGCGGGGAGAGCCACCAGTTAGGTCAGCTACTTAAGGGAAGATATTTCTGTCTCTGGGACTGCTCTACTCCCTTGAACAGTTTCTAGGGCATTGTGAGCGCTCAGTACGTGTCTGCGGAATGAATGTTAGGGACTGCGTGCCAAAGTTCTCGAAGGAGCCCTCTCGTTTGGAGAGGCTGGCTGAAGGCGAAGGGGTGATGGAAGACTAGGGAGAACTTGGAACTTAGAACTTGAGCTGCTTGATGTACAGGTAGGATTTCAGTAGAGAATAGGGACAATGATTTTTTAGATGAGGTATCCAATTCAGGAGAATTGGATGTGGAACTGAGTATTTCGTATTTATAGATAGTCGAGATGCTGGCCGAACAAGTGTCACAGAGTGCTGGTATTGAGTGCTGATAGTTTACCAGGTCCCGTACTAGACACTGTACATACATTGGCTCATTTAGTCCCTACAAGGAGATGCCCTTATTTTTTATGGTTTTATAAATCTGGAAATTGAGACGAAGAGGTGTTGAGATCACATAGCTATGAAACGTTGGAACTGGAGCTCCAACACAGTTGTAATCACTATCATAATGTCTCAGTGTCTATATGGTAAATCACCCTGGAACAGTACCCCAAATGCCTGGTTCTGGCTCCTGAAGTTTCCCTTGGTGAGGTCATTGATGTAGGGGGTTGCAGGGCAGTGTCAAGGAACACTCCCAGATTTCTGGCATGAGGATTTGAATAGGCGATTGACAGTGTCGTTTATTAAATTAAGGAATTGTGTCAGAACCAGCTTATTGGGGAGGGCAGTCCAGCTGTGGTTTCCTAATTAGTAAAGTGAGATTTGATATTCCAGACTGGATTTTTTGGGAGATGAACTAGATTTCTATGTTAGGATCCCTTTCAGGTGTGTGAGATGCAACAGTTTGTGGGGAGTTTCTGTGTTCTACTGTCTTTGAGATAGATAGTGATCTTTGATTTTAAAGTTTCTTTCTGGCAAAACGTTTAAAAGAACTGTTGAGCCTTAATCTTGAAAGGTTTCTGGTTCAACTTATTCCCCATTGCAGAAATTTCTTCTAAAACCATCTTTCCGTTATTTGCTTGACACCTCCCAACATCTGCTTAACACTTTCAAAGGAGACCCATTCCAAGAGTGGGCGGTTTTTCTATTGGAAAGTTCTTCCATTCATTCATAGTTACTTCTTCCACAAATGTTTATCCAGCAGCTGCTATGTGGCAGGCACATTTCTGTACTAAGGTACAGAAGCAAACAAATTTGACAAAAGTTTATGCCCTCATTGAACTTACAATTTAGTAGGAGAAAACAGATAATAAGTTAACTATTTAATTTTATCTTAG
Source organism: Pan paniscus (assembly GCF_029289425.2). Classification (NCBI taxonomy): domain Eukaryota; kingdom Metazoa; phylum Chordata; class Mammalia; order Primates; family Hominidae; genus Pan; species Pan paniscus. Next base: position 103,150,755 of record NC_073262.2, read on the forward strand.
ACATTGATAAGTTAACGGAGAAAAATAAAACAAGGGGAGAATGGGGGTAAGTGTGCAGTTTTTAAGTAGTTTGGACTGGGAAGGCTCACTAAGAAAGTGACATTTTGGCAAATGCTCGAAGGAAGTGAGCAAGCCCTGTGGTCATTTGAAGGAAGAGTTGATACAAAGGGAAGAAGGAATAAAAGTTTCTGCTTTAGAGCATGTCAAGGTAGGCAGTGTGGCCAGAGATTATTGAGCAAGAGAAAGATTAATGAAAAGGATTAGAAAGGTTCACTGATGATTAATTGGGGAAGAGAAGTGTCAAATTGTATAGTACTTTCTAGGCCATTTTAAAGATTGAGTGAGATGGAAAGCTACTGGAGAGTTTTTTTTAACATGGGAGTAACATGAATTTACTTAAGCTTTAAAAGGATCATTGTGGTTGCTAGGTTAAGAATAGATAGTCGGGGAGAAAATGGAAGCAGGGACATCATTCACGTAGCTATAGCAAATAATGTACATGGGAGAGAATGGCAACTTGGATCAAAGTGGTAGCAGTAGAAATAGTGGTAAGTAGCCCAGGTGGATATATTGTGAAAGCTGGGTCAGCATAATTGATCATAGAATAGATGCGGGATATGAAAGGAACTTTCTGACCTGAGCAACTGAAAGAATGGAGTTGTCATTAAGTGAGCTAGGGAGGACATGGTGGAGTAGGTTGGGGTGGGGGGAGTTTAGGACATGTTAAATTTGAGATGTGTGTTAGAAATCCTAGTTGGAGATGAGTAGTAGGCAGTTGGATGAATAAATCTGGAGTTCAAGGGGAAAGTCTAGATTGGGAACACAAATTTGAGAGTTATCAGCATTTAGATTTAAAAGCCAGGATACTGGCTGATAGTCCAGGGAGTATATGTAAATATAAAAGAGATGAGATCCAAGGACTGAGATCTGGGGCACTCCAGTGGTAAGAGGTTAGAGAGTTGAAGAATAACCAGCAAGAGGGACTGAGAAGTGGTCAGCAAGGCAGGAGAAAATCCTGCCTCAGAACAAACAGAAGAATGTGCTATTTTGCAACCAAGTGAAGAGCGTATTTCAAAAGGAAGGAATGACTTGATATTAAATGCTTTTCATAGATCAAGTAAAAAGAGACTGGGCCTGACCACAGTATTTGATTTAACAACATAGTAATTCAGTGACCTTAATGAACAGTTTCCATATAGTAGTGGTGAGAGCAGAAATTTCATTGTAGTGGATCAAGAGAGACTGGGAGGAGATAAATTGGAGACAGCAAGTATAGACAACTCTCTAAAGGAGTTTTGCTGTGAAGGGAAGCAGGGAAATCAGGTCATAGCATTCCAGCATCAAGGGACCACTTGTATTTTCTTAAATGTTTCATTTTCATGCATTTACACATGCCATTCTTTCTTCCTGGAATGCCCTTCCTAATCTTGATGCCTGACAAGTTCTTAGTTTCTAAGACTTACTTATTCATTCAACAAATATTTACTGTGTTGATATCATTTGTAAGGCGCTATTCCATGAGCTGGGGAATATATCAGTGAATAAAACATAAAAATCCATGACCTCCTAGAATTTAAATTCTAGTTGGGGAAGACAGACAATAAATAAATCTATAGTATGTTAGATAGTGATAGATGTTGAGGGAAGGAGCCACAGTTTTGTTTCGTTCTGTTTTGTTTTGTTTTTTGTTTTTTTGTTTTTGAGACGGAGTCTCACTCTGTCACCCAGGCTGGAGTGCCATGGTTTGATCTCACTCAGCTCACTGCAGCCTCCACCTCCTGGGTTCAAGCATTTCTCCTGCCTCAGCCTCCTGAGTACCTGGGATTACAGGCACCTGCCACCACACCTAACTAATTTTTTTGTATTTTTAGTAGAGACGGGTTTCACCATGTTGGCTAGGCTGGTCTCGAACTCCTGACCTTGGGTGATCCACCCACCTCAGCCTCCCAAAGTGCTGGGATTGCTGGCATGAGCCACTGCACCCAGCCTGGAGCTACAGTTTTAAGTAACCTCACTGAGAGGGTGACATTTGAAGAGACTTGATGGAGGAGAGTGAATGGGCCATTTGTATATCTGGAGGAAGATGTTTCTAAACAGCATTTATTCTAAATGCAGAATAACCAGTATAAAGGACCTGAGGCTAAAGAATGCCTGGCATATGCTCCAAACAGCTAGATTTTGGTGGCCAGTATGGCCTGAGGGGAATGCGATAGAGGGAGAGGAGGAGGAGTTCAAATTAGAGAAGTGTAGAGCTAGTGGAGAGACCGTACTAAGGACTTTGGAGAGAAGTGGGAACCATGGGAGAGTTTTAGATTGTATAGATTAGTTCACTGTAGGGACAGCAGCAGTGGAAATAGGGAGTCAAAGCCTGTTGCAGAAACTCAAGTGAGACATGGTAGTGCCTCTGACTAGGTTGGCAGCAATGGACATACTGAGAATTGGTCAGATTCTAAATATATTGTGAAGGTAAGTTGAGATATGAGAGAGATTTTTGGCCTGAGCAACTGGAAGGATGAAATTACCATGAACTGAAATAGAAAATGCTCTGAGTGAAGCAGGTTTGGACAAGTTAAATTTGATGCATCTACTTTAGTTATTCAAGTGGAATTGTGGAGTAGACAGTTGGATACATGAATCCAGCGTTCAGGAAAGAGATCCAAACTGAGGACATAAATTATGGAGTTCTTGGCATCTGGCTGGTATTTTAAGTGATGAGACTGTATGAAATCACCAAAGAAGGGAGTGTAGATAAAGAGAGGAAGTTCAAGGAAAGACCCTGTTAGAGGTTGGAAGAACCTGTAAAAGAGACAGAGGAAGAACAGGTAGGTAGGTAGGTAGGAAAAAAACGTAGGCGTTTGATGTTCTGGAAGCCAAGGAAATACAATTTTTGAGGAAGGAGAAATTAACCACATTAAAATGCTGGTGATAGATCAAGTTAGATGAAGACTGAGAATTGACTATTAGATTTAGCAGCACAGAAGTCATCAGAGATCTTGGAAAAAAGCAGTTTTGGTGGAATAGTCTAAGTGAAAGCCTGATTGAAGTAGGTTTATGAGAAAGTTGGAAACTGAGTATAGACAATTTTTTCAAGGAGATTTGCTGTAAAGATCTGCAGAGAATTGGAGTGGTAGTCTGAGTATGAAGTGGGAACAAAAGAGGGTTCTTTAAGGTGAGGAAATAGCAGTGTGTTTGTATATTGATGAGAATGGTCCAGTGGAAAAGGAAAAAAATTGATGATATCGGGAAAGAATTGTTGGAGTGATGTCTTTAAGGAGGCAGGAAGGCATGGGATCCAGTGCATGGATCCGTATCTAGGAACACAGTTGATCCCTAACAACAGGAGAGAAAACAGATACACAGATACAGGTATGGTATGTAGGTAATTGCAATGGAAGTTTTGAGAAAGTTCTCCACAGATTGCTTCAGTGTTCTGAGAGAGAATAACAATGAGTGAGGATATGAAATAATTCATAAAGAGGAGTGACCCAGGGATTGATAACAGCAGTGAAGGGAAAGGGGTAATAGAGTCTAGTGACAGTATATTCAAGGATGGGAGTTTTTAGGGAGGAGGGAAGATGAATGGTCTGCAGGCATGAATGTGTTGTAGCCTCTAGAAGGGGTGTGGGAGGGAAAACAGCGCCTGCCTGACAGGACTGCAGGAGAATCTGTGTCCTCAGGGGAGAGGGTGGTTCAAGAAGATGAAGGGAACATTCAGAGAAGAGATTGAGGCTGTAGAGGTTTGGTTGATGATGGAATGTGAGTTCTAGAGGACCTCATGAGTCTGGCAAGGGTAAGATAGGCAGGCTGTATTCATTTCCTTTGGCTGCTGTAACAAATTATCATAAATGAGGTGCTTAAAACAACTGAAATGTATTTCCCCACAGTTCTGGAGGCCATAAGTCTAAATTCAGTTATCACTGGTTTTCCCACCTCAAGGTGTATTCCCAGCTGCACTCTCTCTGGAGGCTCTTCAGGAGAATCTGTTCCTTGCTTTGTCAGTTCCTGATGGCTGCTGGCAGTCCTTGGCATGTGGCTGCATCACTCCTGTCTCTGCTGTCTCTTGTAAGGACTCTTGTGATAGTATTTAGGCCTGCCTGGATAATCCAGGATAATCTCCCCATTACAAGATCCTCACTTATTCAAATCTTCAAAGGCCCTTTTTCCACATGAGGTTTAGAATTAAAGGGATCTAATAACTTTGGAGGACCATTTTCCAGCTTACCACAGGACCAGATGAGGAATGTGTAGCACTTAGGGGATTCGAGTGAGGGGAATGAACGGGACCCAGGAGTTGAGGGATTCTTGCCATGATTGATAAAGTGAGCTGAGTCCTGGATTGACATAGTGAGCTGAGTCCTGTGGACTCAAGGCAGGTAGTGGTGGGGAGGCTGAGTATTGAGGGTTAGGCAGGTGCAGGTGACAGAGTTTTTTGTTTGTTTGTTTGTTTTTTTTTTAGATCTCTTCAGATGGAGGCAAGGAGGCTTGGGAAGGAAATGGAGGCATGGGGAGGTTGGTCTTACATGGCTCAACATCAACTGCTGCTTCTCAGTGAAGCTATTTCTGATCCTTTTCCTCTGCCCAGGCACAGTTAATCACTTCTCCTCTGCATTGTGTATTGTAGCCATTACTCTTGTAATACTATAATGTAATGATTTCTTTATCTTCCTGTTTCTATAATAGGCCATAAATCTAATAGACAAATTTAAGATTTCCTATTTCTCCAACCCCCTTCCCCACCTTGGATTGGGTATATCTCTTCTGTACTTCCTTTAAACTCTATGTATATCTCTAAGGTTATACTTCTTACATTGTATGAAAACACTGTCTGTACCCGCATTGTACCATGCATTCCATGAGGGCAGAGACCATATCCTGTCATCTGTCCCCTGCACCTGGTACATAGATGATTAATGTAGGCTTAAATGAAAAAAATAATCATTTACCTTTTTGGATTATACCTTAAGCCACTTTTGATTACATTCATACTTTCAGATTTTATACAAAGTTTAGCAAATACTTAACGCACAAAGTATATTAAGTCATGATTGTTATTTTTTAAAATGTATTTATCAGTTATCCTTTTTCTTTTATTAATCAATACTATGATTTTTTTTTCTTTCATTTCAGTGATGGAGTGCCCAGTGATGGAAACTGGCTCACTTTTTACCTCAGGAATTAAGAGACATTTGAAAGACAAAAGAATTTCAAAGACTACTAAGTTGAATGTTTCTCTTGCTTCAAAAATAAAAACAAAAATACTAAGTAAGTGCCATCAGTTTTAAAATATACTCACGTTTTAACTTTTCCCCAGAATTGTTATATATTTGCTACCTTATTTTATCAAGTACAGAAAATTACTAAAATGACCATTTTGTTAACTGATAACTTTTTAAATTTGATTCTTCCTATCTCCTTCAACTCCTGTTAGTTGGGTGGTTTTGATGATTTACCCTAAGTGTGACACAGTTGAATTTTCAGCAGTGAGGCTGCAGTGACCCAAGACAGCTACTTTCTACAGCGCAGAAAAAAACTACCAACATGACTTTTCTGGAACAGATGTAGTAAGAGTAGCAGGTTGTTCTGGCATGTTGTGGCAACTGGATGATGGGTAGCCTCGAGGAGGTGGGCTCACACTGGGTGCTTATATATACGTGTGTATATATATAATGTATATATATGTGTGTGTGTGTGTATATATATATACATGTGACTTTATATAGGCAATCTTATGAAGACACTGAGCACTTTGGAAATGGAATTTCATGAATTCTGGAGTTAAGGCATCAGAAGGGCAAAAAAAAAAGGAGGTGGGAAAACTCCCCAAGATAAATTTTCATTACTTCTGAAAATTATCTCAGTGTTCATACCCATCTTAGCAGGAGTTGGGGAGGTATCCTTTTAGTCACATTATCTGCTGATATAGCTCCTGCGAAGGACAATCACGTGTGCCTTCTAAAACAACCCAGCCTCCTGGGTGCCTGTAAATCATGATGCAGCTCCCACCTAGGTCTCTAGGGCCACTCCTTACACTGGCTCTTGCTTACTCCCTTTGGCAAGACTATTCCACACCCCCTGTTATGAAGGAATATGCTGACTTTGAGGAGTACAACAGGAAAATGTTATTACTCTTTATCTTCTGGAAATCCTAAGCTTGTTGTAGTCAGTTTCCATTTGCTATGCCAAGGATGGCTATCCAAAACTACTCTCTCTGTGCCAAAGGTAAAGTACTGTTTTGGACTCTGTTTTGCAGAATCCCAAGTTTTCCCTGAGTACTTATAAAATGTTATTAAATTTTATAAAACTTATTTCACATACACTAGACTTTTATTCAGTGGCATATGTTATTGAATAGTGACATGTAAGTTAAAATTATGAAAATATAATATTTTAAATGTACTAAGGGAACACACTATATTTATGGTAAGCTTTACCAAGGAATTCACAATGAAATTTCTTTGCTTCCAACAGAAAAGCAATTTCAGGCGTGATTTAAATCATATTTACATAGTGCTTTTAAAGAGGAGTCAAGTTTAGATTGCAGTAGATGCCTAGAAATAAGAGGTAGAATCTTTTAGATGGCAGTAAAAGGTCCCGTGGGGTTTAGATTTTCTGTCTAACATTAGAGAAAGTATGGCTCTATCACTCAAAGTTTAAAAATGGGCGTTGGGAGTATTAAGTAATTTGTTCAGTTCTGGAGCTGTAGAAGCTGGCTTTAGAATTTTCCCAGATTGGCTACCCTCATTCCTATGGGACATTTCCAGTTCGAGCTGCAGAATCAGTTTCTCCATTCTGTCTGCTAGTCAAAGGTAGGAAATTAGGTAGAGCAGCAAGTATCAAGATTTAGTTTTTGTGACTGATCTAATTATGTAGAATGCTATGTCTGCGCTGCAGTCCTCTTACTCCTTTTTTATACATATTCCACATTCCTCACAACTCTTGAATTCTTCATCTTCTGTCTAGCTTTCATTTCCTCACCTCTAAACTCTGGGTTTATTTTTCTCAAAACTACATCTGTATTGTTATTCCCTTTTCTAATCTTCAGTTAAAACTTGTGAAATGCATTTTGTCTATGTTTTACTAAGGAATATAAAAATTTCTTAAGGTATAAGCTCAATATTAACTCATTTTAAAAATCTTTTTACAGATAATTCTTCTATTTTCAAAATATCTTTAAAGCACAACAACAGGGCATTAGCTCAGGCTCTTAGTAGAGAAAAAGAGAATTCTCGAAGAATTACAACTGAAAAGATGCTATTGCAAAAAGAAGTAGAGAAACTGAATTTTGAGAACACATTTCTTCGCCTAAAGCTAAATAACTTGGTATGTAAGCTATATTGTTTTTGAATTCTAATTATAACTTAAATCTTTTAGCTGCATTATTATAGAAGCTCTAAAAATATTTTTCAAATCTCCAATAGTGAAAAATTATTGAAAGTCAGTATACCATGTAAGTCTATGTCAAAGTACAAACTGTTAATGGGTAATAAAATATGTGTTTTAAATCTACATTCTAAATGTGTGCTTGTGTGCTGTGTAAACCAGTATAATACTTTGACCAACATTCGATTGCTAATCATAAACAAAGCTTGGTATATTAATACATTTTTAAAAGATGGTCATAGTTCTTCCAGTGTTCTTGAAAGGAAATGAATTCCCAGAATGTTGTTATTCTTTTTTAATCTCAGCATTTACCTGGCTACAAGCTAAACAGAATGAGAATTATAGTTGTTTCTTTTCCTTCCAAATTTCAACTCTGTTCACAGACAGGACAGTGAGAGCCAATGATTAGCTAGGCTGCAACTATAGATCTAAATCTAAAATGAGTAGAACTTTTTATAATGGAAAAAGGACCTACTCTACTTGTGGGTTTAATTCCGGTGGCTGACAAACTATTCTCTTGCCATGTGATATATTACTATGAGAAGATAGAAAAATGTTTATAGGAAAACTTAAAATTGTTCTAAAGTATTCAACATATGTGTGTGTGTGTATACATGTATGTATGTATGATATGTATGACTATTTGGACTATATAATACTATTTGGTACTATATAATATACCATTTTAGCTGAATGTGATCTCAATTTTTAGCTCAATATGATATCAGCTATTTTTTAAGTTTTCTCACATGGATGGCATTCATAAATGCCTGATATTATAATAAATTACAAGTCTTAACTGATTAAAAGGGGTCTTTATTTTACATGTGCAGAATAAGAAGCTTATAGACATAGAAGCTCTCATGAACAATAACTTGATAACTGCAATTGAAATGAGCAGTCTTTCTGAGGTAAGTAGAATTTATATGTAAATAGTGTTGTTCTTTAGATTACTGAGGATCACTGAGATTACTTAAATAACATCAAGGTTAGAGATTCACATTTCAAGTTTTGTGCAAAGGACTGATGATAATATCAGTTTTAACTGGCTAACAGCATATTATCATTTTGTATAATTGGTTATTGAAAATGTCATATGAAAATTAGGTTTTTATTAAAAGTAACAGGATTAGACAGGTTAGTGGAACATACTGGCTCCTAAATGGACTCAGAAACATAAAGACATTAGTAGAAAGGAAGCATTTTAAGTGAGGAAAGACTTTGGGGTTTTTGTTTTTTGTTTGTTTGTTTTAAAGATGGACACAATTGAAAAATTGGGGAAAAAAATAGAGGCTGGTCCTACTTTATACTGTTTCCTAAAACAAATTCTAAATTTCCCAAATGCTTTTCATGTGGTTCTTTTTGGAGAATTCAGAGGGCTGAGGTCAACATCTAGATTAAGGAAAAGTAAAAACTGGACAGCAGGTAGATGGAGAAGCTGGAGGTGAAGGCACAGTATACATTCTTGGTAGCTACCTTCTTGAACTTACTATTTAACAGACTAACTTTTGCATACCAAGCTTTAAAATTCTTTTTCTTTCTAGTTGTTACTAAGTGGGGCAGGTGATGGGTCATATAGACGTACTGTTCTAACATCAGAACGAGATAAGAAAAGTATAGAATAAAGTTTCACACATGCTTTTGTCCGCCTTCAGCTACTTTCTTCTCCGTTCTGTCTTCTCCTTGTACCTCATGCAGGTGCTTGCTTTCATCTATTTCTTTATATAAAAACAAACAAACAAAATAAATATTTTCTTACTTTTCTTCTTTACACAAAAGATAGCATGCTATACCAGATGTTCTATACCTTTTTATGTGACATATCTTGGGGATCTCTCCATATGATTATGTGGAGTGATTCCTCATTCTCTTTTGGTGCTGCTTTGGATAGATCCAGAGTGGACTTGCAATCTACCTCACTAGGCTCCTGTTGTTGGACACTTGGGTTATCCTTTGCTGTTGGCTTGTGTTAGTGTAGAGTGCCTTTCCCTCTTGCATCATTAATTTTTTCCCTCCCTTCTGGATTATTCCCATCAGGATGCAAAAATGTTATCATCTCTCATCTTAAAAAAAAAAAAATAAACCTCTTATTTCACCTACTTCCCAGCTACTATCTCAGCTCTCTTCTTGCCTTTACAGCAAAGCTTTTTGAGAGATTTATTCACTATCTCTAGTTTCTCTTGATCCCAAGCCAGTTGGGTTTTCACCACCAGTCCACTAAATCCTGAAAGTCACCATTGATGTCCATGTTGCGAAAACCCACGGATAATTCTTGGTTCTTCTATTGACTTCACATGACTTTTAGAATACCACACACTCCTAAGTCTCTTCCTACCTTTCTGGCTATTCCTTTTCAGTCTGTTTGCTGGTTTCTCTTTATTTTCCTAAGTTTTGGGAATGCCTTATGACTCAGTTCTTGGACTTCTCTTTTCTATCTACATTCACTCCTCCTAAATAATTTTATTCTATCTTATGGTTTTAATTACTGCTATACACTGTTGACTTTCAAATTTGTAACTCCAGCCTGGCCATCTCCTCTGACCTCCAGACAATTTATATCTAATTACCTACTTGGCATCTGTTTGGATGTCTAAAAGCCATCTCAAATTTCACATTTGCCACCAAACCAGTTCTTTTTGAGATTTTCATCTAAGGTAATCACAACTCTCTTTTCCTGTCTTTTTCTCACACCCCATATCTGATCCTTTGGCAAATCATTTTAGTTCTGCCTTCAAAATCAGTCTACAATTCTACCAGTTCTCACAATCCTCTTTCACCACGCATGTCCAAGGCACTGTTATCTCTTACTTACATATTGTATTAATATTAGCATCCCAACTTGGCCTTCTTACTTTTTCTCTTGTTCCTCTATGTATTCTCTTCTTATTATAACAGCCAGAGTGATCCTGTTAAAATGTTAGTCTCTGCTTCAAACTCTACAGTGGAGTCTTATCTATTGCTTGATGTGATCTGAAAACTGAAACTCTTGTTATTTCTTCCACCTCATTTGCTACTCTCCTCTTTCTTCCGCTCGTTAACCTTTTCAGTGCAGTTCTCTTCCCACTCCCTCAGAGGTGAGCTGCTACCATAGTGCCTTTGTACATGTTCTGTCTGCATGTGACAAGTTCCCGTCCTTCAAATGTTGACTCAAAAGTGACTACAGTGAAGCCTTCCCTAGCAACTCTGCATAAATTTAAACACTCCCCACCCCTGCACTTACATTTCATATCCTGCTTTTCTTCTTTAATCTTTCTCCTTAACACTTAACACTGTATGACAATTTTGTTTATTGTTCATCCCATCAGAATGTAAGCTTTTTGAGTGCAGGGATGTCTTTACCAGAACAACATCTAGAACATAGTAGGATGCAATAAATACATATAAAATATTAGGTAGTGTTTCCCCAGTAAGACTGATGCTTGTTTTATATGTAAATAAGTAAGGTACGTATATTTCCTGCAGTCCCTCTTTGAGCTTTTTAAATACAAATAATGCTAAATAATGTAAGTATCTTTTTAGTATGATGATGATGTGGTCTTTTTAGGTGGCTTAGTATGATTATTTATTTTAGTAACTTTCCTAATTTTACATTTCTGTAATAAACTTCAGAAGTGATTTTTCTTTTAATATGCTGCTGAATTCTTTTTTGCCAGTTTTGCTTAAGATTTTTCTATTGTTAGTTATAAGTGAGGACTCAGGTTTTTTTTCTATGCATGGAAAAAAACATAAGACCATACAGTCTTTAGGCATTGATAAAAATGTTATATATACTAAGCCCATAAAAAGAATTTGGATGTTTTACTTTTTCTATGTTCTTGAAAAGTGATACAGTATTATAATTGTTTTTCTTTAAAGGTTTTGTAGAATTATTCTGTGAAACCATCTGGACCTGGGACTTTACTGATGAGAGTGATAGTAGCTTTTTGTTGACTTTATTTATCCTATGGATATTGGTCCCCTTAGGAAAATGTCTTTCTTTCTTTTGTGTTTAGTTTTATTAAATTATTTTTCCTTAGAAAGTTATCTGTTTCATCTAAGTTTTTAAATTGATGTTCACAGAGTTGACCAGAGTAGTCTGTCATTATTCTTTTAATTTTGTCTGTGTTGCATTTCCCCAGTTGATTAATTTTATGTATTTGGGCTTTTATTTGTCTTTTTTCTCCCCACTATCTTAGGTTGTTGTGATTTTTCTATTTTATTTTATTCTTTTAAAAGAATCATCTTTCTAATTTAATTTAATGTTTGATGTTTCAAACATTTTTTGCTTTTATTTTTAATAAGTTCTTTTGCCTTTTTGTGGTTCATTGTTACTTTTCTAACTTTGAGTCAATGCTTTTTTTTTATTGTTAACTGTAGGTAAGATGCCATTTTTCTCTCAATACTTTCAATTTTTTAAATTGTCTTTAGTTTTGAGAATTTTGACTTTGATGTGTTTTGCCATGAATTTCCTTGAGTTTATCTTTTTGAGGTTCACTCAGCTTCTTGAATTTGTAGGTTGATGTCTCTATCAAATTTGGAAAAATGTTCAGCCATAATGTCCCCAAGTACTTTTCCAGTCCTGCCCTCTTTCTCTTTCTCCTTTCCTCTAGGACTCTGATGACAGGAATGTTTTATCTTTTTTGCTATTCCACAAATTCCTAACCCTCTGTTATTTTTTTCAGTCTCTTTTCTTTCTTGTTCAGTTTGAGTAATTTCTATTGTTCTATCTCCAAGTTCAGCGATTTCTTTCCCCCCTTTTTTTTCTCGGTTTTGCTGTTGAGCCCATTTACTTTATTTTATTTTATTTGGTTATTACATTTTTCAGTTCTGAGCTCCATTCGGCTCTTTGTATCTATTTGTTTGCTGAGATGTTCCATTTTTTCATTTGTTTTAAGCATGTTAGTAATTGCTTGTTGAAGCATTTTTATGATACTTGTTTTAAAAATCTTTGTCAGATAATTCCAACATTTGTGTCATCTCAGTGTTGATATCTATTGTCCTTTCTCATTCAAATTTAGAGTTACCTGATTTTTGGTATGACAAGTGATTGATTTTTGATTGTATCTTGGACATTTTAGATGCATTATAAGACATTGGATCTTATTTCCATCTTGTGTTTAAGCAGACCTCCTTTGACACTACACTGGTGGTAAGGGGAGGTGCTGCCTACTGCCAAGTGGGGACTGAAGTTTAGACTTCCCATTCAGCCTCTGTTGACAACACTGTGGTGGGCATAACTGATGAGTGGGTCTGAGAGTTCAGGCTGACACCACTATGGCTGGAACAGGGAAGGGCGCACCTCATTACTTTCATGGCCTCTGCTGACATGAGGATGAGGAGGATAATGAAGGGGGGAGGTTGTTACTACTGAAGAGTGATGAAAATCCTAGTTCTTTATTAAACCACTTCTATCCCCACCATAGAGGAGAGGGAGGGGAACTCCTTCCTATCACTGAATGGGGATGTATAGCATATAGACATTTTATTTTCTGTGTATTATGATGTTTTTACATCTTTTAAAACATTATTGGCTGGAGACACTGCCCTTCTCAGGGCTAGCCAATTTTTAGAGATAGCAAGGGACCAGCCAGGAGCATGTCTTTTGTTTTAGTCTGTTTTCTGCTGCTATAATAGAATACCACATACAGGGTAATTTATTGTTTTCTTTTCTTTTTTCATTTGAGATTTCATTCTCTAAAAAGACTGGGTAATTTATAAAGAACAGAGATTCATTTGGTTCACAGTTCTGGAGGCTGGGAAGTCCAAGAGCATGATGCTGACATCTGGCATGTCATCCCATGATAGAAGGTGGAAGGGCAAGAAAGCATGCAAGACAGAAAAGGAGACCAGACTCCTGTAACCCACTCCTGCAATAACAGCATTAATCCATTCATGAGGGCAGAGCCCTCATGACCTAATTACCTCTCAAAGGTCCTGCCTCTTAATACCATCACAATGGTAATTCAGTTTCAACATGAGTTTTGGAGGAGAGATTCAAAACCATAGCACTTTTGATATGCAAGCTAACTAATCCAGAGCCATATCTCCCCTGTCTGGCCTTTATATCTCAGGAGGCAATGGTCCTCTGCTTTGATCGTCCCAGGGTCAGGTACTAGGCAACAAGAGACCTACCTCTCCTGTGTCTTAGAGCCTGCCAAAATTATTCAAACTAGCCAATTCTAGACTATTCACCCTGCCCTGTCTTGCCTTTCCTATGGAAACTCCAATAATAGGCTCTGGCCTAAACCTTCCCCTCGTTCCCATCTTCTGCCTTCTGACCATCCTAGTGTCTTTTCTGTGTGGCTCTGCATGGCCTGCTGTACCTCTTGTCTCTAGGACCTGCAAGTATAATAAACTTTATTTTTTTCCTGAGTCTCTACCTTCTTTTAATGGCTACACCCAACTGACCATCTCATAAAAAGAATATGAAACAGGATGGAGATCCAAATATGTCCTCCACTGACATTGTTGGGTGGGGATGTGCTCTTTAACACTGGGCTGTCCCAAGCCTTTTCTGATGGTACTGCTGATTTGGAAGAGGGTTGTCTTATTATAGCCTGGTGAGTGTGGAAGTTTAGGTTCCCCATTTTGACCTTTGTGCTTTTGTCAAAAATTAATTGACCAAATATATGTGAATCCATTTCTGGACTCTCTGTTCTATGTCATTGATCTATTTGTCTTATCATTATGCTAATACTGTACTGTCTCAATTACTGTAACCCTCCTAACTTTTTTCTTTTTCAAAATTTTTTTTGTTTTTTTAGCTATTCTAGGTCTTTTGCATTTTCATATGAATTTTAAAATCAGCTTGATAATTTGGCACCATTCTCTTGTTTCTATTACAGCTTAGCTCTGTAATAAAAAACATGGTTGTGTGTTGCCTAATTTTCTGGTGTTTATTAATAATTAAAACATGTTTGTATCTGAAAATTTAGAAATATGGATAAGTAAATATATAAAAGATATATTAAAATCACCCAGATTTTGAATTTTAAAAAGCCATTTAAAAGATGTATTATAAAATTCAATAAAATATTGCATAATACATATGTAGACATGAACATATTGCATGTATGTAAAGATATTGTATTTGTGTAGGTATAGTCATGTATTTATTCCTACACATAGAAGAATGTTGAGGTTATATACCAAAATGTTGGCAGTGATTATCTTTCGTTGGCATGATTAAGGATGCACTGTGTTTTAACCTTATTATCACATTATTCTCATTAAACTATTAAAGGTAAATGCAAAAATTGTTCTTTTACTATTAATGTCATTGTATAATTTGGTACTGTGATAACTAACATGATTTAATAAGGTTAGAAACTTTGTTTTCTTTATTTTTTTCAAAAATAGTTCCATCAGAGTTCCTTTCTACTGTCAGCTAGCAAGAAGAAACGAATTAGTAAACAGTGCAAGTTGATGCGTCTTCCATTTGCAAGGTAAATATGGGCTTGAATTACACTAGTTCAGAGTATATAGATTTTATATAACACAATTAGTGTTTGTGTGTATTGTACAGTGTTCAGGATCATCAACCTGTAGTTATCTACTAACGTAGAAATGAGCTGGTTTGTAGTGTCTTGCTATAGGTTATTTCTCTAGGACTCCAAGGAAACTTACGGTCAATCCCCCAACCAGGTTTATTTGTAATGTCTTGCTACTTTATAGTTCTTTTTTTTTCTTTTCATCTAGTTCACTCCTGGCCTCATATTGATTTTTGCTGGATAAATCTGATGACTGTTTCTACCTTTATTATCCTGTGTACTGTCCTAAACTTTAAAATTAATTTTTGTCGACCAGCAGGGCGTGGTGGCTCATGCCTGTAATCCCAGCACTTTGGGAGGCTGAGGTAGGAGGATCACGAGGTCAGGAAATCGAGACCATCCTGGCTAACATGGTGAAACCCCGTCTCTACTAAAAATACAAAAAATTAGCCGGGTGTGGTGGCGGGCACCTGTAGTCCTAGCTACTTGGGAGGCTGAGGCAGGAGAATGGTGTGAACTCGGGAGGCAGAGCTTGCAGTGAGCCGAGATTGCGCCACTGCGCTCCAGCCTGGGCGACAGAGCAAGACTCTGTCTCAAAAAAACAAACAAACAAAATTAACTTTTGTCTTTGCTCTTATCCTCCTGTGCACAATTCTCATTTTTTATTAATTTGATTATAAGTTATAGAAAGCACCCTATTTCAAATCTGTCATCTTACAAGTCAGTCAGTGATGCTCAGAGAGGCAAAATGATTGAATGAATTGATAGCATTGACCAAAATCCTGTTGTCTCTTTTAGAAATGTTCTTTCTATTATATATAACATATAGATTTAATGCTTTTACTTAAGTGCACAAGTAAATGCACTTATTTATTGAAATGCTATCTGTGCCATAGTAAAAAATTCTCATATTTACTGTATCACTTTCAATTCATTGTAGTTTGTTCCATTGACTTGCCTATTATGTGTGTTATTACCATTTCATACCAGTACATTTTAATTGTTGTAATTTTAAAATAGTAAATTTTGTTGTTTATTAGATCCTTAGTAGTTTTTCAAAAGTATGTTGTCATTATTCATGTATTGTTTCATATAGATATGCAAATTAAGTGTCAACTTGTCCTCCAAAAAATTGTATTGTGTGTCTTTAAGTGAACTTTTGTTTGAAGTATATTATACATATTCAAACATGGTGGATTTTCACCAAGTGAACACTGTTGTGTAATGCATACCCAGAACAAGAAACAGAATATTACCAACATCTCAGATACTTCCTTGTGTCCCTTTCTAGTCACTACCCACTACCCAACACCTACCCAAGGATAAAATATTATACCGACTTCTAATTATAGATCAATTAATTTTACATGGTTTTGAACTCCATATAATGAAATTATACAGTATGTATGTTTGTCTCTGTCTTCTTTTGCCCAGCATTATGTTTGTTAGATTCATCCATATTGCTGTATGTAGTTGTAAATTATTTGTTCTCATTGCTGTATAGTATTCAATTGTATGATTATACTACAATGTATCCATTCTTCTTATGGTCAACATTTTGTTGGTTTTCCAGTTTGTTTGTTTGCTTTTTGAGACAGAGTCTTGCTCCGTCACCCAAGCTGGAGTGCAGTGGCACGATCTTGGCTCACTGCAACCTCCACCTGCCAGGTTCAAGTGATCCTCCTGCCTCAGCCTCCCAAGTAGTTGGGATTATGGGCACCCACCACTCTTCTTGGCTAATTTTTGTATTTTTAATAGGGACAGGATTTTACCATGTTGGCCAGGCTGGTCTCCAACTCCTGACCTCCAGTAATCCTCCCACCTCGGCCTCTGAAAGTGCTGGGATTACAAGCATGAGCCACCACACCTGACTTGGTTTTCTAGTTTTGGTCTATTGCAAATAGGGCTGCCACATATATGCCTTTTGATGAAGGTATGCACACATTCTGTTAGGTATATAGTGTGGAGTAGAATTACTTGGGAGATCGATCTATCTATCTATCTATCTATCTATCTATCTATCTATCTATCTTTGGCTTCAGGAGAAACTGCTAAGTAGTTTTCTAAAGGAGTTATACCAATTTACATTATTACTAACAATATATGAGGATTCCTGTTGTTCTATATCCTCAACAATTCTTGTTATTGTCTGTCTTTTTCATTTTAGCCATTTTGAGGGATGTGTAGTGGTATCATTTTGTGGTTTTATTTTTAATTTTCCTGATAATTAAGAAGTTAAGTATCTTTTCATATGTTTACTTTCTATTGGGTTATCTGTCATATTTTTTAAGGTGTTCTTTGTATACATATTTTTGTATGTGAGGCAAGGTCTCACTTTGTCACCCAGCCTGGAGTGTAGTGGTGCAATCTCAGCTCACTACAGCCTTGACCTCTTGGGCTCAAGCGATCCTCTCTCCTCAGTCCCCCAAGTAGCTGGGACTACAGGTGCATGCCATCATGCCCGGCTAATTTTTATACTTTTTGTAGAGACAGGGTTTTGCCATGTTGCCCAGGCTAGTCTTGAACTCCTGAGCTCAAGTGATCTGCCCACCTCAACCTCGCAAAGTGCTAGGATTACAGGTGTGAGCCACCATGCCTGGCATATTCTTCGTGTATCTTCTACTCTGTGGCTTGCCCCTTTGCTCTCTGAATGGTGTCTTTAGATGACCAGTAGCTCTTTATGAAATCCAACTTTGTTTGTGGCGGGGAGGTGTGTATCTTCTCGCTCACCCGCCTTTTCGGTTACTAATTTTTGTGTCCTTTTGAGAAAATCTTTATTGGTTCTGGTTCTAAAACGGCAGTGTAAGATAAGCTGGCTTCTCTTGCCCCAACAAAACAAAACAAAACAAAACAAAATATACAGTGCCAAGATCTACCACCATCAACAGCCCAGAGCTCAAGCTAGTTGAGATACTTCCTGGGGCCAAAAAGAGGTGGAAAAACTCTGAGCAGATGGTAGGAGAACTGCACTTCCACATGTGCGATGCCCCTCCCTCCCATTCTGCCAGGACCGAACTATGTGGAAAATCTCCCCTCAACTCACAGTTTCTATACTGGAAAAAGCAAAATTGAAATGGTCAGCCAGCTTCCCCACCTTCTTCAGTTCCCTGTCAGGAGAACTGTCCTTGCCTTAACTGATGGGTAGCATTATGACTGCCTGAAGGGAGAAATATCCCGGAGGACAGGCAGAGACAGACAAGCAAGGCTGGACTACCATCCCCAGCCCAGAAACTCTGCTCTGTAACTCAGCCAAAGGAAGCACCAAATGAGAGTGGTTGTAGGAGGTGCATTCCCCAGGTCCCCTGGGTGTGAACTCCTAGCCAGCCTTCCCACATTGCTGTCCTAAACCCTTTGGGACCTCCCCCATTTTGGGACAGGCAGTGGTCAAACCATTTACTAGCTCCAAGGTGAACCTGGGTTGAAGGCACCACCTGGAGCCAAAAAGGAGGCAGCAAACTAGCAGTATAGATTTGCTAAAAAAAAAAAAATTAGCCAGGCGTGGTGGTGGGTGCCTGTAGTCCCAGTTATTCAGGAGGCTGAGGCAGGAGAATGACGTGAACCCAGAAGGCGGAGCTTGCAGTGAGCCGAGATCCTGCCACTGCACTCCAGCCTGGGCTATCGAGCGAGACTCCATCTGAAAAAAAAAAAAAAAAAAAGATTTGCTAGGCAGATATATTCAATAAAATCCAAAACAGGCTGGACAAAGAAAACTGGAATAAATAATCCTTCAAGGCAAAGACATAGACTTACACTCACTAGAAACTACAGCAGACAAGAAACCATGAGCTTCCCAAAAGGACAAAAAGCAGAAATTTAGTGACTGATGAAGTGGCAGTTTGTGAGTTCTTGGACCAAGAATTCTAAATAGTAGTTTTAAGGAAACTCAGTGATCTCCAAGATAACAAAGAAAAGCAGCTCAGAACTTTATCAGAGAAATTTAACGAAGAGATTAAAATAATAAAAAAAAGTCAAACAGAAATCTTGGAACTGAGAAATACATTTGCTGAGCTATAAAACTCTTTAGAGGTTCTTAACAGCAGAATGAACCAAGCAGAGGAAAGAATCAGTGAGCTGGCTATTTGAAAATACACAGTCAGAGGAGAAAAATAAATAGAAGGAAAAGGAATGAAGAGTGCCTACAAGATACAGAAAATTACCCCAAAAGACCAAATCTAAGAATTATTAGTGTTTAAGAGAGAGCTGAGCATGAGCAAGGCATAGGAAGCTTATTCAAAGAAGTAATAACAGAAAACTTTTCAAGACATGAGAAAGATATACATGTCCAGGTAAAGGAAGGCCTGAGAACATCAAACAGATTCAATGCAAATAAGACTACTTCAAGGCATATAATAATCAAACTCTCAAAGGTCAAAGACAAAGAGAAGATCCTAAAAGCAATGAGAGATAAGAAGCAAATAACATAAAGGAGCTCCAATTCATGGGGCAACAGACTTCTCCACAGAAACCATGCAGGCCAGGAGGGAGTAGAACAACATTTTCAAGGCACTCAAACAACACCAACAACAAAAAACTGACACGCAAGAATATTGTGTCCAACGAATTGTCATGCAAATTTAAAGGAGAGCTAAAGTCTTTCACGGATAAACAAAAGCTGAGGAAATTCACCACCACCAAGACCCATCTTGCGAGAAATGCAGAAGGGAGTTCTTCAATCTGAAAGTAAAAAACACTACCATGCAAAAGGAAACTTTTTAAGGTATAAAACCCACTGGTAAAATTAAGTACACAGACAAACTCAGAATCCTTTGTTACCTGTATTTATGGTGTGCAATCCACTCAAACTCTAGCATGAAGCCCAAAAGATAAATTTATCAAAACTATATCAACCTGTTAATAGATAATATAAAAATATGTAAATTGATACAACTAAAAGACAAAATGTTGGAGGGTGGAGTTAAATTATAGAATTCTTTTGTGGGTTTTTATATAAATTGTCTCAGTTCTTCAGTTAAAAGCCATAGAGTAGCTGAATGGATAAATAAATGAGACCTACCTACGTGCTCCCTTCAAGAAACCCACTTCACCTGCAAAGACACATATAGACAAAGTGGAGAAGGGCTGGAAAAAGATATTCCATGCAACTAGAAAACAAGAGCAAGAGTAGCTGTACTCGTAGCAGATAAGATAAACTACAAAGACTGTAAAAACCGGCAGTAAAGGAGGATCACTATATGATTAAGGGGTCAATTCAACCAGAGGATATAACAATTATAAATATCTATGCACTCAACACTGCAGCTCCATATAAAGCCAACATTACTAGATGTAAAAGGAGAGAGAGACTGCAATACAGTAATAGTAGGGGGCTTTAACATCCCACTCTCAGTAATAGACAGATCATCCAGACAGAAAATCAACAAAGAAACAGCATAAACTGCACACTAGATACAATAGGTCTAACTGACATTTCACCCAGCTGCTGCAGAATACACATTCTTTTCATCAACACATGGAAGATTTTTAAGAATAGACCATATCTTAGGCACAAACAAATCTGTACAAGTTCAAAAAAATATAAATCATATCTGGTATCTTCACAATGGAAGAAAACTGGAAATTAATAATGAGAGGAACTTTGGAAAATACACAAACAAATGGAAATTAAACAACATGCTCCTAAGCAACCAATGGGTCAAAGAAGCAAGTAAGAAGGAAATTAAAAATTTTCTTAAATGAAAAGGGAAATACAACATAGCAAAGTGTATGGGGTATGGCAAAAGCAAAACTGAAAGGGAAGTTTATAGCAATAAATGCGTATATCAAAAAAGGAGAAAAACTTCAAATAAACAACCTAAAAATACATGTCAAGGAATTAGAAAAGCAAGAACAAAGCAAATCCCAAGTTAGCAGAAGAAATAATAAAGATCAGAGCAGAAATAAATAAAATTGATACTAAAAAAGTATAGAAGATAAAATGAAAAGTTGGTTTTTTGAAAAGATAAACAACATTGACAAACCTTTAGCTAGACTGAGAGAGAGGACTATAATAAATAAAATCAAACAAGAGATGAGACATAACACCTCAGACCTCAGAAATATAAATAATTATTAGAGACGATTATGAATAATTATACACCAACAAATCACAAAATGTAGAAGAAATGAATACATTTTTGGACACATATAACCTACCAAGATTAAACCATAAAGAAATAGAAAACCTCAACAAACCAATAACAAGTAATGAGATTAAAGCTATAATAAAAACTCTCCCATTGAAGAAAAGCCCAGGCTGGGTACAGTGGGTCACACCTATAATCCCAGCCCTTTGGGAGGCCAAGGCAGGAGAATTGCTTGAGGCCAGGAGTTTGAGACCAGCCTGGGCAATATAACAAGATCCAGTCCCTACAAAATAAAAAATTAGCTGGGTATGGTGGCTAATCCTGTGAGGATTAATCCTATCAGGCTAATCCTGTGGTCCCAGCTACTCAGGAGGCTAAGGTGGGAGGACTGTTTGAGCCTGGGAAGTTAAGGCTGCAGTGAGCAGTGTTCACACCACTGCACTCCAGCTTTGGTGATGGAGCAACACCCTGTCTCAAAAAAAGAAGAGCCCAGGACTTGATGGATTCACTGCTGAATTCTACAAAAAATTTAAACAATGATTATGAATCCCACTAAAACTCTTTGAAAAGGAGGGATTACTTCCAAACTCACTCTACAAGGCCAGCATTATTCTAATACCAAAACCAGACAAGGACACAACGAAAAAATAAAACTACAGACCAATATCACTGATGAACATAGATGCAAAAATCCTCAACAAAGTACTAGCAAGTCAAATTCAACAACACATTAAAAAGAACATTCACCATGATCAAGTGGGATTCATGCTAGGGTTTTAAGGATGGCTCAGCAGACACAAATCAATCAATGTGATTCACCACATTAAAAGAAACAAGAACAAAAACTGTATGATTATTTCAATAGATGCCAAACAGCTTTTGGTAAAATTCAACATCCCTTTTTGATAAAAACACTTATCAAAATGGGTATAAAAAGAATATACCTCAAAGTAGGAAAGGCCATCTATGACAAACCCACATCTAGCATTGTACTTTGAAGACTGGAACAAGACAAGAATGCCCACTTTCACTGCTATTCAACATAATACTTGAAGTACTGGCCAGAGCAACTAAGCAAGAAAACAAAATAAAGGGCATCCACATTGGAAAGGAAGAAGTCAAATTAGCCTTGTTTGCAGATTGCCTGATCTTATAAAGACTCCACTGAAAAGCTGTTAGGACACATAAGGGAATTCAGTAAAGTTGCAGGATGCAAAATCAACATAATTAGTAGCATTTATATACACCAACAGTGGACAATCTGAAAAAGAAGTCGAGAAAGCAATCCCATTTATCATAGCTACAAAAAATATGAAATACCTAGGAATCAATCTAACCAAAAGAGGTGAAAGTTCTATAGAAGGAAAATGACAAAACCCTGATGAAAGAAATAGGACACCAAAAAAGGGAAGATATTCCATGCTCATGGATTGGAAGAATTAATACTGTTAAAATGAAAATACTACCCAAAGCAATTTACAGATTCAATACAATTCATATCAAAATACCAATGACATTCTTCACAGAAATAAGGGGGAAAAATCCTAAAATTTATTTGAGCCCGCAAAAGACCCTGAGTAACCAAAGCAATCTTGAGCAAAATGAACAAAGCTGGAGGCATCACACTACATGACTTCAAAATTTATGACAAAGCTGTAGTAAACAAAACAGCATGGTACTGGCATAAAAATGGACATAGATACCAATGGAACAGAGAACCTAGATATAAATGCACCATTTACAACCAACTCATCTTCTGCAAAGGTCCCAAGAACTTACAAAGGGATAGTGGTCAATAAATAGTGCTGGGAAAACTGGATAACTATATGCAGAAGAATGAAACTAGACTCCTATCTCTCACCATACACAAAAATCAAATCAAAATGGATAAAAGATTTGAATCTAAGACCCAAAACTATGAAACTATTAGAAGAAAACATTGGGGAAACACTTCAGGAGTGATCTGGGCAAAAATGTCTTGTGTAAGACCTCAAAAGCACAGGCAACCAAAGCAAAAATAGACAATTAAGATTATTACATCAAGCTAAAAAGCTTCTGCACAGCAACGGAAACAATCAACAAAGTGAAGAGACAACCCATATAATGTGAGAAAATATTTGCAAACTGTCTCTCTGAGAAAGGATTAATAACCAGCATATATTGGGAGCTTAAACAACTAAGTAGCAAAAAAAAAAAAAGAAAAAAGGGGAATCATCATATACTGGTAGAAATGTAAATTAACATAGCCACTATGCAGAACAGCATGGAGGTTCTTCAAAAAACTGAAAATACACCTTCCATATGATCTAGCAATTCCATTGCTTAGTATATATCCAAAAAAAAAAGGAAATCAGTGTATCAAAGAACTGTCTGCACTCCTATGTTTATTGCAGCACTATTCACAATAGCCAACATGTGGAATCAACCTAAGCACCCATCAACAGATGTGTGGATAAAGTATGGAAGATATATACACAATGGCATATTATTCAGTCATAAAAATAAAATCCTGTTATTTGCAGCAACATGGACAGAACTGAGGCCATTATGTTAAGTGAAATAAGCCAAGCACCAAAAGACAAATATTCTCACTCATATGTGGGAGCTTAAAAAGTGGATCTCATGAAGATACATTTGTGGTTACCAGAGGCTGGGAAGCGGGAGAGAGGAATGAAAGAGAATTTTCATTATCACTGAACTGTAGACTTAAAAATGGGAAAGATATAAGTCATATATGTATCTTTTACCTCAATACATTTTTTTAAAAGGAATATTTCTATTGATTGCAAGGTCACAAGGTGTTCTGTTCTAAAATTTTTATTATTTTCCCATTCATGTTTATATATTCAGTCTACTTAGAATTTTGGGTATGATGGGAGGGAAGGGTCATAATTTTTTTTTTCATGTAGGTATCTTACTGACCTTGTATCATTTCTTGAAGCAATCATCCTTTTTCCACCCCACTGCAGTGTCATCTGTATTGTAAATCAAGGAGACTGGATATGAATGGGTCTGTTTCTAAACTCACTATTCTATTATGTGAGTCCTTTTGTCAATACCACACTGTCTTAATTATTAGCTTTATAGTAAGTCTTGCTATTTGATAGTGTGAATCTCCATTTTATTTATTTTTATTCTTCAACATTAGCTTGGCTCTTTGCATTTACACTTGAATTTTAGAATCAGCTTGTCAGTTTACACACACACATACATAACCTAGAATTTTTGGCCAGGATTATGTGGAATATAGTTCAGTGTGGGGACAACGGACATTTTATAAAATTGACTCTTCCATCTATAAACATGATATATCACTCTATTTAGCTATAATATATATTTTCTCCATGTTTTGTAGTTTTTTTGTATTGAGTTATTACATATCTCAGATTTATTTCTATTCATTTCATATAGATACTTTTTTAAAATATATTTTTTGAGATAGGGTCTTGCTATGTTGTCCAGGCTAGATTCAAACTCCTACCTCAGCCTCCTGAATAACTGAGATTACAGTTGTGTGTCACAGTGCTCAGCTTTATTTTATATTCTTAAATGATATTCTGAATGTTACTGGGTTTTGTTTGTTTGTTTTTTAAGTGAAAGCAAGTTTACTAGTAAAGTTAAGGAATAAAGAACGGCTACTCCATAAGCAGAGCAGTGGTATGGGCTGTTCAACCAAGGTTACTTGTAGTTATTCCTTGATCATATGCGAAACAAGGGGTGGATTATTCATGAGTTTTCTAGGAAGGAGGTGGGCAATTCCTGGAACTGAGGTTTTCTCCCCTTTTAGACCATATAAGGTAACTTCCTGACATTACCATGGCATTTGTAAATTGTCATGGTGCTGGTGGGAGTGTCTTTTAGCATGCTAATAAATTATAATTAGCATATAATGAGCAGTGAGGTAGACCGGAGGTCACTTTTGTCACCATCTTGGTTTTGGTGGGTTTTGGCCAGCTTCTTTACTGCAGGCTGTTTTATCAGCAAGGTCTTTGTGACCTGTACCTTTTGCTGACTCCCTGTCTCATCCATTGACTAAGAATGCCTTAACATCCTGGGAGTGCAGCCCAGAAGGTCTCAGCCTTATTTTACCCATTCCCTGTTCAAGACGGAGTTGCTCTGGCTCAAACACCTCTGACACATCTGCACCCCCCCACCCCCTTTTACAAGGGAACCCTTAATCCTAAGGGTTGTAGAGGGACGAAAATTCATCTTCTGTAACTTCTTCAGGCTGAATAGGGGTGATGATATTCCTGCCTAACTGTTAGGGTCTCTTGTATTTGGGTAGAGAGGAGCTCAGTCAGAAGGCAACAGTATGGTGAGGACCATTCATAACTCTTGAGTTCTGACAAAAGGTGATACCTGGAAGATTAATAAGTGCACCATTTCAGAAAACATTAAGGAAGCCCATACTGCATTCCTACACAAGGAGTACAATAGCAATATATTCTACAACAGTAAAACAAAATAAGTAAAATTATCCCAAGTAAACTAAATAAGAAGGCTTTCCATGAACTGGGCAATTGTTGAAACCAAGCTAATAGGGAGTCACTAACTGATTCCAATATGTGCCCAGAATTAGAATACTGATTGAGATTTCTACATTACCTATCCCTCTTGTTTCTTTTGAGCAACAGCCAGAGACCACTGATGGGTTCACAGGAATAAGCAGAGTCAGTCTAAATTGCAGAAAAAAACTCAAAAACAACTGATGAGACTAGAATCCAATAACAGGTGTATCATAGTGCTTGAAACATAATTTTCTTCTCTCTCCAGTATCACATTTTTACTAAAGACAAATCATAATAGAACTGATTTGTTTGCAAAAATAAGCTTTAGTCTTACACTTAGCCTGATTATTTGTATAAAGTGCAGCAAGAATAATTTTTTTAAACATAAGCTCTTTTTAAACTGGCTTTGATGGAACATTGTTCCATAAGGAATCTCAGATGAGACTTTTTTAAAGCCGAGCCCAGCCATGGGTTTGTACCCTCCGATACCTATAACTTGAGTAAATTCCTCTCTTCTTGAGGTCCCAAGATAACTTGGGGCTCCTGGGCCTGTCAGAAAATGACATTATTTACTTACCGCAGGTCAAGAAACCTGTACAGGGATTGTGTACACAAGGTATGAGGCCAGTTTTCCCAATGGGCCTTTATTGGCTCTCTAAGTCAAATTTGATTGCTTAAAGGAAAGCACACCATTCCAGTCAATGCCTTGGTAAAATAACCAGTTTTTCCAATTGTGTTCTGTTGCAAAAGAAAACAGATTCTTATTCTACTTATACAAACAACTATATTGCCATCAATTAAGAATATTCACAACTAGTTTTCAAATTCTAGAGAAATCAGGTAGAGAGAAACAAACATGCTCCAAATTTTGTTCACAGGAGTATACTGTACTCAATTTTTAAAAGCTGTAAATAGCTCAAAAGAAAAATTTTGTTGACACAAAAACAAAAGATCATCAACGTTTCAAGCAAAAAGCCAAAAAAGATTACTTCAGACTTACATTGGTTCAGTCCATGCAGTTAAATACTGTCCTATTTGATATTCATGAACATTTCCACTCTCCATGAGTACTGGAAGTTTTTTCCTCTATTCTAATGTCACAATCTCCAAAGTTACTAGAAACTTGCATTCAAGAGCACCTGTCAAAGTCCTATAGCTGATTATAAATTACCTTTTGAAGAGGATTAAAACAAGACAATTGTCTGTAGGTGACAAAAAGTCTTAGGACAACCATTATTAAAGCCACAATCGACAAGGAAATTTTGGTTTCTTCTATGACATACAACAATTTTACATAACAGTTATAATGATTAATAACATACACTAAGCCATATCAGAGTTACAGGAATTTTGCATAATTTTGGAACACATACCAGTAATATTTATAGAAGCACAAAGAAAGGCAAACACTTTCACATTCGACAGTGCTTCCTGTAAGATTTTTATGCCAAATACGCCAAATTTCACCACTGCATTAGTGCATTATTTATGTCAAACTCAATTCTTAATAAAACCTTATACAAAAATGTATTCAATCTTAATCAGTTTGACCTTAAGGTAAGATTCTCAAACCTTTTACAACCCTTTACAAATTTTTTTTTTAAAGAGCAGATCAGTGCTCTAAGAAAAACCTGTTATGCTTTTATTCCAATGTTCAATTTATGGAAAGACAGAATAATACCCCTTTAATATGTTCTCACACACAACGTTTTTACAAGATTAATTTTTCACAAACCTCCACAACTTGCTCGAATCTTCAGCTTTATCCTATCTAATTTAAAACAATTCTTTAACCCTCTCAACAAGGCAAAAAGATATTCACATTCCCATGACTTTTTATAATCTTTTCCCAAAGATTAGTTAAGTCACATGAACTAAAAGGCATTACACTTTTTACTTTTCTGACAAAATGTTTTATTTAAGCGCTTATTATTTTTAAGCCAGTTAAAGCCCTTTTATATCACACACACCACACACATAAATACACAGACAAACAAAAGAAGATCCAGTAGTTGTAAGATTTTTCATTTGCTAGTTTTTAAGTTTCTATTTCAAGCATACACTTTCTAGGGCCTAATAAGCAGGCATAGCTGGAAGGCAAAATAAATCCCCCCAAATTAAGGGTCCCATTTTTATACCAGATTTAGATCCCAAAAAATGAGAAATGCTACGGAACAAGACAGTACAATGATTTTACTGTGCATTTTTTACAAAGCAACCCAAAGCTAATCAGCCCATTCTGTGATTAGCCCATCCCCCAGGGGAATCTTATTTCTCAGTGGTAGTGGGAGGTAAGGACATTTCCATACCTTCCAGGTGGCCAAGAGCATGCTTTTCTGATCCAAACATGCAAACAGCCAAGTATCCCCGCCATAACTGCCATTAGCTATCCCCAGAAGCATATTTCCTACCAAATTATTACACCCCAATGTTCTCTCATAATGCAAAGAATTTCTGATACCCCCGAAAGTCAAAAATATCAGATAACACAATGTGAAACAGAATAGAGCCTTAGATTTTGAGGGAGATCTATCAACTTTCAATTCCTGGGGTTTCATGAGGTAAATAGGTTTTTCCCAAAACAGGGTCTGTGGTGCCTCCTCTGTTTTCCCCAAGGAGTCTCAGGCTGTTAGAGCTTGAATATCCGCTTTTTTTGTTTGTTTGTTTTGAGACGGAGTCTCACTCTTGTCGTCCAGGCTGGAGTGCAATGGTGCAATCTCGGCTCACTACAACCTCCACCTCCTGGGTTCAAGCAATTCTCCTGCCTCAGCCTCCTGAGTAGCTGGGATTACAGGCACCTGCCACCAAGCCTGGCTAATTTTTGTATTTTTAGTAGAGATGGGGTTTCATCATTGTTGGCCAGGCTGGTCTCGAACTCCTGACCTCAGGTGATCTGCCCACCTCAGCCTCCCAAAGTGCTGGGATTACAGGCATGAGCCACCGTGCTAAGTCGAATATCCGCTTTTAATTATCTACTGACTTTTAGTCATAGTGCTCTTTTAAAAAGTCCTTTTAAATCTCATTACCTGATTTTAGCCAGGCCAAACAGCCAATATTTCTCGCTTTTGAATTTTACCAAAGGTAACCTCCCAGGTGAAACCAATAAGCCTAAAGTTATGACTTAACCATAAGTTAATCATATGTACATGATATTTTCAAGGAGGTGGTAAGCAATTTTTATAAGATCTAGAATCTCCAAAGGTAGCTCAGAGAAAGGAAGATTCATGAAGGGAAGCCAGAAGTCATACATGGAGGGGAAGAGAATCAACAAATGATAAAGATCACACAGATATCAACCAGAAAGTCCTCATTCCCTAAGCTGGGTATTGAACCCAAGCTGCCATAGTGAAAAGACAAAGCCTTAGCCAGTAAGCTACAGCATTGGGCAGTTTCCATTGCCCTTCCCAGAAGGACCTTACAGCAGCCAATTTTGAGCTTGCAAAGGCTTTTAACTGCTCAAAACAATTTTTAGAGCTAACTATGATATCAACCCCAAAACTCCTGGCCGAGAGAGAGAGAGACAGAGACAGAGACAGAGAGACAGAGAGAGGGAGAGAGAGAGAGATTGCCTGTGGCAAAGTGGGGCAGGCAAAGAGTTCAGGGAAGCCAGAGAAAGACCCACTCATTGCAATGACACTGAATCAAAAGTTCAGGTGGCCATTTGTCAGTTGTGAAAGGATCTTTTCCAGCAGTCCCGTCAGCTCTCAGGTTTCCCCCTTTAGGGGAGGAAAAAGCTCCCCATGTCCCATGAACATGTATGTGCCTAATCCTGTCACCCACAGCCATCTGCAAAGAGTGGAAGGCAAATTAATCCAAAGAGAAGAGTGGTTAATGTCCCATAATGCCAAATTTGTTCGTAGCCAAGAGGGACTTTACTGATGGGGGCCTCTAATCCCCTACATCTCAGAAGGGACTCTAACTCTCATAAGTTGGACCTCAAACTGAAGTTTGGTGAAGCATCCTTGCGTTTTATTAAGAGGGGCCTTTAATCCACTCTGTCTTAGGAGAGACTAACTCCCCTAAGTCGGGCCTCTAACCCAATCCCATCCTTTACCTGGGCACCCCACCACTTACCCAAAGTTGGCCAATTGGTGCTGCAGTCTATTTCCTTTGGGTCAGGGGTCTCTTCAGTATCATCCCTTCATAGTTTGCCAAGAAGATGTTATTGGAAAGCATCCTGATCCAGACCCCAAGAGAGGGTTCTTGGATCTCACACAAGAAAGAATTCAAGGCAAATCCTTAAAGTAAAAGCAAGTTTATTAGGAAAGTAAAGGAATAAGAAATGGCTACTCCATAGGCAGAGAAGCTCTGCTTTTTAAATTTAATTTTCTTCTTGATGTTAATATATAGCAATATGATTTTTGGATATTGACCTTGTTTCCAGTGACCTTGCTATTCTAATAGTTTGTGAATAAAATTTTACTATTTGTGAATAAGGGCAGTTTTATTCCCCCTAACCTCCTAATATATAGCTTTTCTTTTATTTGTTTGTTTGTTTGTTTTGTCCAGGTTTTGGCTTTTATTTTTTCTTACCTTGTTGCATTGGCTACTTTTTTTTTTTTTTTTTTTTGAGACGGAGTCTCACTCTGTCACCAAGCTTGAGTGCAATGGCATGATCTCGGCTCACTGCAACCTCTGCCTCCTGGGTTCAAGCGATTCTCCTGCCTCAGCCTCCTGAGTAGCTGGGACTACAGGCACGCACCATCACGCCCAGCTAATTTTTGTACTTTTAGTAGAGACAGGGTTTCACCATGTTGGCCAGGGTGGTCTCGATCTCTTGAACCTCGTGATCTGTCCACCTTGGCCTTCCAAAATGCTGGGATTACAAGTGTGAGCCACCGTGCCCGGCCAGCTACTTGTTAAATATTGAATAAAAGAAGTAAGAACAGGCATTCATATTGTATTCCCATTATTAAATATTGTATTCCTGTTATTAAATATGATGTCTGCTCTTGGGTTTTTGTAGATTCTCTTAATCAGATTATGAAAGTTTCTTTGTACTTTCAGTTTGCTGAGAGTTTTTCATGAATAACTACTGAATTTTATCAAATGCTTTTTCTGTCACTATTGAGTAGATACTAATTTTTTCTTTTTTCTATTAATGTTATGAATTTTTTAATATTTTTTATTCATATAATGAATTATAAGGATTTTTGAATGTTAAACCACACTTGCATTTCTACAATGAACTGCTCCTGATGAAGTATCCTTTTGATATGCCACAAAATTGTAATTGCTAATTTTAAAAAAATATTTTTGCATCATTTTACATCATTGTATGTTGATGAAAATGATGTATAATTTTTGTTTCTTGTAATAGATTTTGTCAGGTTTTTGTATTTATAGTATGCTGGTCACTGTAAATGAATTAAGTGCACCTCTTTTTCTGTTTTATGGCAGCATTTGTGTAGGATTTTTTTTTTTTTTTTTTTTAATGTTTAGAAGTTATCTGGGCCTGCTTGCAGTTTTCTTGTGGAAAAGGTTTTGGTAACATCTCTTTTTTTTTTTTTTTTTTTTTTTTTTTTGAGGTGGAGTTTCACTCCTGCAACCCAGGCTAGAGTGCAGTAGTGAGATCTTGGCTCACTGCAGCCTCTGCCTTCCGGGTTCAAGTGGTTCTCCTGTCTCAGCCTCCTGAGTAACTGGGATTACAGATGCTCGCCAACGTGCTCAGCTAAATTTTGTATATTTTATAGAGACAGGGTTTCGCCATGTTGGCCAGGTTGGTCTCGAACTCCTGACCTCAGGTGATCCACCTGCCTCGGCCTCCCAGTGTGCTGGGATTACAGGCATGAGCCACCATGCCTGGTGTAACATCTCATTTCTTTAATAGGTATAAGAATATTCAGATTTCTTATTTCTTCTTAGGTTTGTTAAATTTTTTTTAAAGAATTTGACCATTTCATCTAAAATTACTGGCATAAAATTGTTCATAATATTATCAAGTTATGTGCTTAATGTGTTTTGGGTATGTAGTGAGGTTCTCTTCTTCTTTCTCAGTATTGTTATTTGTGTTTCATCACTTTTTTTCTTAGTCTTGCTCTAGAGGTCTGTCAATTTTATTCATCTTTGTGAAGGTCTCATTTGGAGCTATGTTGTTGTTTTAGTATATTTGTTTTCTATTTCATTGATTCTGCTCTTTATTCTTTCTTTCTGTCTTGATTTTCTTTTCATTATTATTATTACTCTTATTAGTTGCTTCTTGGGGTAGTTTAGATTATCAATTTTCAGCCTCTCTTTTAAAAAAATAAGCATTTAAGGTTATTTTCCTATAATCACTGCTTTAGCTGTGTTCCACAATTTTTATTCGTTTATTTTGTGATGAGTTCTTGTTGCCCAAGCTGGACTTGATTTCCTAGGTTCAAATGATCCTCCTGCTTTAGCCTCCTGAGTAGCTGGGACTACAGGCATACATCATCAGTCTCCTAGATTCACAGTTTTTGATATACCATATCATTATTTAGTTCAAGATTTTTTTTCCTGATTTTTTATTTGACCCTGTGGATCACTTAGAAGTATATTGTTTAATTTCTAAGCTGATGGGTATTTTTATTTTTACTTTTTGTTGTTGATGTCTAGCTTAATTCTGCTATAATTAGGGACTATAGTTAAAATGAATTTCGATTTTTGAAGTATATTGGGAATTTCATTAGGACAAAGCTTGATCTAATTTGGTAATTATTTGGGGTGCACATGAAAAAAATGTGTATTTTGCAATGGTTGAACGCAGTATTTTTATGTATGGCAGCTGTGTCTAGTTTGTTAATTATAGTCTTCCATATCCTTCCTGCTTCTGTTGTCTGTTTATTCTGTCAGTTATTGAGAGAAGGTTATTAAAGTCTACCATTATGATTATGAATTCATCTGTTTCTCCTTTTAGTTTTGTCAATTTTTGCTATATGTATTTTAAAGCTGTTATTAGGTACTCATACATTTAGGACTGATTTGTTTTTCTGATTTCTAGCAATGGTTCCTGCTTTGAAGTCTACTTTGTTTGTTATAATATTTCCATGATATATCTTTTTCTATACCCTTACTTTCAAATTCTATTATATTTAAAATGCTATATAAGTGAATCAGGTGTCATTTTATCATCTTCAGGTATCTATCTTTTTCTGTTGAAAAGTTAGCACCTTTCTTGCAAGCTGAAGAAGTTCCCTTTTTTCTGGTTTTCTGAGTTTTTATAATGATTTGTATTGAATTTTGTCAAATGATTTTTTTGCATTTCTAGAGAGAATCATTATTTTTTTCTTTGTTCTATTAATACAGTGACTTCAGTGGATTTTCTAATGCAAACTTTGCGTTCCTAAAAAAAAATTCCACTTTGTTATGATGTATTATTCTTTCTATATATTGCTGGGTTTGATTTGCTAATATTTTCTTTAAAATTCTTGTGCTATGTTCATAAGGGATATTGGTCTTTAATTTTCTTACAAAAACCATTGATGGGTTTTGACAAGGGTTATGCTGGCCTGATGGGATGAGAAGCATTTGTCTTCCTCAATTTTTGAAAGAGTTTGTACAATTGGTAGTTTTTCATTAATGTTTCATAGAATTCACAAGAGAAGTAATTTGGGCCTGGAGTTTTTAATTATGAATTTAATTTTTAAAATAGATATGGGGCTTTTCAAGTTTTTGGTTTCTTTTCAAGTCAATTTAGAAAACGTTTGTCTTTCAAGAAAATCACACATCTCATCTAGTCAGTAAAGTTTATTGGTATAAAGTTGCTTATACTATGCTTTTCTTATTCTTTTTTTTATTATTATACTTTAAGTTCTAGGGTACATGTGCACAATGTGCAGGTTTGTTACATATGTATACATCTGCCATGTTGGTGTGCTGCACCCATTAACTCGTCATTTACATTAGGTATGTTTCCTAACGCTATCCCTCCCCTCTGCCACCACCCCACGACAGGCCCTGGTGTGTGATGTTCCCCATCCTGTGTCCAAGTGTTCTCATTGTTCAATTCCCACCTATGAGTGAGAACATGCAGTGTTTGGTTTTCTGTCCTTGCAATAGTTTGCTGAGAATGATGGTTTCCAGCTTCATCCATGTCCCTACAAAGGACATGAACTCATCCTTTTTTATGGCTGCATAGTATTACATGGTGTATATGTGCACATTTTCTTAACCCAATCTATCATTGTTGGACATTTGGGTTGTATACATTTGGGTTGGTTCCAAGTCTTTGCTATTGTGAATAGTGCTGCAGTAAACATACGTGTGCATGTGTCTTTATAGCAGCATGATTTATAATCCTTTGGGTATATACCCAGTAATGGGATGGCTGGGTCAAATGGTATTTCTAGTTCTAGATCCTTGAGGAATTGCCACCCTGTCTTCCACAATGGTTGAACTAGTTTACAGTCCCACCAACAGTGTAAAAGTGTTCCTATTTCTCCACATCCTCTCCAGCACCTGTTGTTTCCTGACTTTTTAATGATCACCATTCTAACTGGTGTGAGATGGTATCTCATTGTGGTTTTGATTTGCATTTCTCTGATGGCCAGTGATGATGAGCATTTTTTCATGTGTCTGTTGGCTGCATAAATGTCTTCTTTTGAGAAGTGTCTGTTATCCTTCACCCACTTTTTGATGGGGTTGTTTGATTTTTTCTTGTAAATTTGTTTAAGTTCTTTGTAGATTCTGGATATTAGCCCTTTGTCAGATGAGTAGATTGCAAAAATTTTCTCCGATTTTGTAGGTTGCCTGTTCACTCTGATGGTAGTTTCTTTTGCTGTGCAGAAGCCCTTTAGTTTAATTAGATCCCACTTGTCAATTTTGGCTTTTGCTGCAATTGCTTTTGGTGTTTTAGTCATGAAGTCCTTGCCCATGCCTGTGGCCTGAATGGTATTGCCTAGGTTTTCTTCTAGGGTTTTTATGGTTTTAGGTCTAACATGTAAGTCTTTAATCCATCTTGAATTATTTTTTGTATAAGGTGTAAGGAAGGGATCCAGTTTCAGCTTTCTACATATGGCTAGCCAGTTTTCCCAGCACCATTTATTAAACAGGGAATCCTTTCCCCATTTCTTGTTTTTGTCAGGTTTGTCAAATATCAGATGGTTGTAGATGTGTGGTATTATTTTTGAGGGTTCTGTTCTGTTCCATTGGTCTATATCTCTGTTTTGGTACCAGTACCATGCTGTTTTGGTTGCTGTAGCCTTGTAGTATTGTTTGAAGTCAGGTAGCGTGATGCCTCCAGCTTTGTTCTTTTGGCTTAGGATTGACTTGGCAATACGGGCTCTTTTTTGTTTCCACATGAACTTTAAAGTAGGTTTTTCCAATTCTGTGAAGGAAGTCATTGGTAGCTTGATGGGGATGGCATTGAATCTATAAATTACCTTGGGCAGTATGACCATTTTCACAATATTGATTCTTCCTACCCATGAGCATGGAATGTTCTTCCATTTGTTTGTGCCCTCTTTTATTTCATTGAGCAGTGGTTTGTAGTTCTCCTTGAAGAGGTCCTTCACATCCCTTGTAAGTTGGATTCCTAGGTATTTTATTCTCTTTGAAGCAATTGTGAATCATGACTTCACTCATGATTTGGCTCTCTGTTTGTCTGTTAATGGTGTATAGGAATGCTTGTGATTTTTGCACATTGATTTTGTATCCTGAGACTTTGCTGAAGTTGCTTATCAGCTTAAGGAGATTTTGGGCTGAGACGATGAGGTTTTTTTAAATATACAATCATGTCATCTGCAAACAGTGACAATTTGACTTCCTCTTTTCCTAATTGAATACCCTGTATTTGTTTCTCCTGCCTGATTGCCCTGGCCAGAACTTCCAACACTATGTTGAATAGGAGTGGTGAGAGAGGGCATCCCTGTCTTATGCCGGTTTTCAAAGGGAATGCTTCCAGTTTTTGCCCATTCAAAACTGGAGGCTGTGGGTTTGTCATAAATGACTCTTATTATTTTGAGATACATCCCATCAATACCTAATTTATTGGGAGTTTTTAGCATGAAGGGCTGTTGAATTTTGTTAAAGGCCTTTTCTGCATCTACGGAGATAATCATGTGGTTTTTGTCTTTGGTTCTGTTTATATGCTGGATTACGTTTATTGATTTGCATATGTTGAACCAGCCTTGTATCCCAGGGATGAAGCCAACTTGATCATGGTGGATAAGCTTTTTGATGTGCTGCAGGATTTGGTTTGCCAGTATTTTATTGAGGATTCTTGCATCGATGTTCATCAGAGTTATTGGTCTAAAATTTTCTTTTTTTATTGTGTCTCTGCCAGGCTTTGGTATCAGGATGATGCTGGCCTCATAAAATGAATTAGGGAGGATTCCCTCTTTTTCTATTGATTGGAAGAGTTTCAGAAGGAATGGTACCAACTCCTCTTTGTACCTCTGGTAGAATTCAGCTGTGAATCTGTCTGGTCCTGGACTTTTTTTGGTTGGTAGGCTATTAATTATTGCCTCAATTTCAGAACCTGTTATCGGTCTATTCAGGGATTCAACTTCTTCCTGGTTTAGTCTTGGGAGTGTGTATGTGTCCAGGAATTTATCCATTTCTTCTAGATTTTCTAGTTTATTTGCATAGAGGTGTTTGTAGTATTCTCTGATGGTAGTTTGTATTTCTGTGGGATCACTGGTGATATCCCCTTTATCATTTTTTATTGCATCTATTTGATTCTTCTCTCTTTTCTTCTTTATTAGTCTTGCTAGCGGTCTATCAATTTTGTTGATCTTTTCAAAAAAACCAGCTCCTGGATTCATTGATTTTTTGAAGGGTTTCTTTGTGTCTCTATCTCCTTCAGTTCTGCTCTGATCTTAGTTATTGCTTGCCTTTTGCTAGCTTTTGAATGTGTTTGCTCTTGCTTCTCTAGTTCTTTTAATTGTGATGTTAGGGTGTCAATTTTAGATCTTTCCTGCTTTCTCTTGTGGGCATTTAGTGCTGTAAATTTCCCTCTAGACACTGCTTTAAATGTGTCCCAGAGATTCTGGTATGTTGTGCCTTTGTTGTCATTGGTTTCATAGAACATCTTTATTTCTGCCTTCATTTCGTTATGTACCCAGTAGTCATTCAGGAACAGATTGTTCAGTTTCCATGTAGTTGAGCAGTTTTGAGTGAGTTTCTCAATCCTGAGTTCTAGTTTGATTGCACTGTGGTCTGAGAGACAGTTTGTTGTAATTTCTGTTCTTTTACATTTGCTGAGGAGTGCTTTACTTCCAACTGTGTGGTCAATTTTGGAATAAGTGTGATGTGGTGCTGAGAAAAATATATATTCTGTTGATTTGGAGTGGAGAGTTCTGTAGATGTCTGTTAGGTCTGCTTGGTGCAGAGCTGAATTCAATTCCTGGATATCCTTGTTAATTTTCTGTCTCATGGATCTGTCTAATGTTGACAGTAGGGTGTTAAAGTCTCCCTTTATTATTGTGTGGGAGTCTAAGTCTCTTTGTAGGTCTCTAAGGACTTGCTTTATGAATCTGGGTGCTCCTGTATTAGTTGCATATATATTTAGGATGGTTAGCTCTTCTTGTTGAATTGATCCCTTTACCATTATGTAATGGCCTTCTTTGTCTCTTTTGATCTTTGTTGGTTTAAAGTCTGTTTTATCAGAGACTAGGATTGCAACCCCTGCCTTTTTTTGTTTTCCATTTGCTTGGTAGATCTTCCTCCATCCCTTTATTTTGAGCCTATTTGTGTCACTGCACGTGAGATGG
Organism: Pan paniscus; assembly: GCF_029289425.2. Taxonomy (NCBI): domain Eukaryota; kingdom Metazoa; phylum Chordata; class Mammalia; order Primates; family Hominidae; genus Pan; species Pan paniscus. Next base: position 103,187,867 of record NC_073262.2, read on the forward strand.
GTCTCCTGAATACAGCACACTGATGGGTCTTGACTCTTTATCCAATTTGCCAGTCTGTGTCTTTTAACTGGAGCATTTAGCCCATTTACATTTAAGGTTAATATTGTTATTTGTGAATTTGATCCTGTCATTATGATGTTTGCTGGTTATTTTACTTGTTAGTTGATGCAGTTTCTTCCTAGCATCAGTGGTCTTTACAATTTGGCATGTTTTTGCAGTGGCTGGTACCAGTTGTTCCTTTCCATGTTTAGCGCTTCCTTCAGGATCTCTTTTAGGGCAGTCCTGGTGGTGACAAAATCGCTCAGTATTTGCTTGTCTGTAAAGGATTTTATTTCTCCTTCACTTATGAAGCTTAGTTTGGCTGGATATGAAATTCTGGGTTGAAAATTCTTTTCTTTAAGAATGTTGAATATTGGCCCCCACTCTCTTCTGGCTTGTAGAGTTTCTGCTGAGAGTTCTGCTGTTAGTCTGATGGGCTTCCCTTTGTGAGTAACCCAACCTTTCTCTCTGGCTGCCCTTAACATTTTTTCCTTCATTTCAACTTTGGTGAATCTGACAATTATGTGTCTTGGAGTTGCTCTTCTCAAGGAGTATCTTTGTGGCGTTCTCTGTATTTCCTAAATTTGAATGTTGGCCTGCCTTGCTAGGCTGGGGAAGTTTTCCTGGATAATATCTGGAAGAGTGTTTTCCAACTTGGTTCCATTCTCCCCGTCACTTTCAGGTACACCAATCAGACGTAGATTTGGTCTTTTCACATAGTCCCGTATTTCTTGGAGGCTTTATTCATTTCTTTATACTCTTTTTTTCTCTAAACTTCTCTTCTTGCTTCATTTCATTCATTTGATCTTCAATCACTGATACCCTTTCTTCCAGTTGATCAAATCAGCTACTGAAGCTTGTGCATGCATCACATAGTTCTCATGCCATGGTTTTCAGCTCCATCAGGTCATTTAAGGTCTTCTCTATGCTGTTTATTCTAGTTAGCCATTTGTCTAATCTGTTTTCAAGGGTTTTAGCTTCTTTGCGATGGGTTTGAACATCCTCCTTTAGCTCGGAGAAGTTTGTTATTACAGATCATCTAAAACCTTCTTCTCTCCACTCGTCAAAGTCATTCTCCATTCAGCTTTGTTCCGTTGCTGGCGAGGAGCTGCATTCCTTTTGAGGGGAAGAGGTGCTCTAATTTTTAGAATTTTCAGCTTTCTGCTCTGGTTTCTCCCCATCTTTGTGGTTTTATCTGCCTTTGGTGTTTGACGATGGTGACGTACAGATGGGGTTTTGGTGTGGATGTTCTTTCTCTTTGTTAGTTTTCCTTCTTACAGTCAGGACTCTCAGCTGCAAGTCTGTTGGAGTTTGCTGGAGGTCCACTCCAGACCCTATTTGCCTGGGTATCACCAGTGGAGGCTGCAGAACAGCAAATATTGCAGAATGGCAAATATTGCTGTCTGATCGTTCCTCTGGAAGCTTCATCTCAGAGGGGCACTCGGCCATATGAGGTGTCAGTCGGTCCCTACTGGGAGGTGTCTCCCAGTTAGGCTACTCAGGGGTCAGGGACCCACTTGAGGCAATAGTCTGTCCATTCTCAGATCTCAAACCCTGGGCTGGGGGAACCACTACTCTCTTCAAAGCTGTCAGACAGGGACATTTAAGTCTGCAGAAATTTCTGCTGCCTTTTGTTCAGCTATGCCCTCCGCCAGAGGTGGAGTCTACAGAGGCAGTCAGGCCTCCTTGAGCTGCGGGGTGCTCCACCCGCTTCAAGCTTCCTGGCCGCTTTGTTTACCTACTCAAGCCTCAGCAATGGTGGGCACCCGTCCCCCAGCCTGGCTGCTGCCTTGCAGTTCAACCTCAGACTGCTGTGCTAGCAAGAGCGAGGCTCCGTGGGCATGGGACCCTCTGAGCCATGTGCGGGATATAATCTCCTGGTGTGCCATTTGCTAAGACTGTTGGAAAAGCACAGTATTAGGGTGGGAGTGACCCAATTTTCCAGGTGCTGTGTGTCAAGGCTTCCCTTGGCTAGGAAAGGGAATTCCCTGACCCCTTGCACTTCCCAGGTGAGGCGATGCCTTGCAGTGCTTCGGTTCACACTCCGTGGGCTGCACCCACTGTCCTGTACCAACTCTCCAACAAGCCCCACTGAGATGAACCTGGTACCTCAGTTGGAAATGCAGAAATCACCCGTCTTCTGCATCGTTCATGCTGGGTGCTATAGACTGGAGCTGTTCCTATTTGGTCATCTTGGAACCTCTCTTATTCTTTTAATGCCTGTAGTATCTGTAGTGAGAACCTTTCTTTCCTGATTTTTGTAATTTGTATGTTTAATCAAACTAGCTAGAGGTGTGTCAGTTTTATTGTTCATTTAACAAACTCAGCTTTTGGCTTCATTGATTTTATTTTTCTCAGTTTTATGTTTTATATTTCATTGGTGTCTATTTTTAAATTATTTCCTTTCTTGTATTTACTTTTAAAAACATAGAGATATATAATTCACTTAATATAAAATTTCTTATCACATGAAATTCACCCTTTTAAAGTATACAGTGCAGTGGTTTTAGTATATTCACAAAGCTTTGAATCTTCACCCTGTTCATTTCTAAAATATTTCAATCTCTAAAAGGGAATCTCATATCTATAGCAGTCTCCATTCTCCACCCGCCTAGCCCCTAACAACTGCTAATCTACTTTCTGTCTAAATGGATTTGGCCATTTTGGATATTTCATATGAATGGAATCATAAAATATGTGGCCTTTTGTGTCTGGCTTTTTTCACTTAGCATATTGTTTTCAAGGTTCATTCATGTTGTAGCACATATGAGCATTGCATTACTTTTTATGGAGGGACAATAATTCTGTTGTATGGATATACCATGTTTTGTTTATCCATTCATCAATCAATGGACATTTGTATTGTTTCCACTTTTTGGCTATTATGAATAATGCTGCAATAAACATTCATGTACAAATTTTTGTGTGGACATACATTTTCAGTTCTCTTGAATATATGCCTAGCAGTGGAATTGCTGGGTCATCTGGTAACTCCGTGTTTAACTTTTGGAGAAACTGCCAAATTGTTTTTCCAAGCTTCTGCACCATTTTACATTCCCGCCAGCACAGTATTTTGACACTGATTTCTCCATCTCCTCACCAACACTTGTTAATAATTATCTATTCTTGTGAGTATAGCCATCTAGGAGTATGAAGTAGTATTGCATCATGGTTTTTATTTGTAGTTCCCTATTAATTAATGATGTCAAGTATATTTTTATGTACTTATTGGCCATTTGCATATCAAGATCATTCTCTTTTGATTATCTTTTCCATGTGAGTTTAAATCATGTTTTTCTATTGCTTCATATATTGGATAATATTAGATTGCACCTGGGTATTGTGTATCCCTTGTTGGAGAAAATGTAGATTCAGTTATGCTCACCCAAAGAGTTTTGATGTTTCAATTTTAATAGGCACTAACCTTGTCTGAACCCAAAATAAGCAACATCTGAAATCTCATTTTAGTTGTTTTATCCTTAGATAGCTGCTTCGAATCTTCCTCATATATATGGGATTCAGAGGTCAGCTAGATATTTGGGGAGCATTTATACACAAAATTTGGGGCTCTCCTCTTTACCTCTCTTATCTGACATTTCCCCCCATCACTTTACAGCTGTTACAGTTGCCCTGAATTCTAACCTTGAACCAATAAGACTGTAGGTTTCCAACTTTTTTTGAATGTGGCACCAGCTGAGGCTGTAAAACAATGGGAAACTCACTCTTCTTCCAAGTGTTGGTACCCCCTTCGCTAGCTCTCTACTTGCTTTTTGTCCATTCACTGACTTCTAGTAGTTGTTTTTTAAAATATTTTGTCCAGAATTTATAGTCATTATGTTAGGTAGGGTTGGTCTGATAGTAACTTTTAGCCATTACCAGAAGCAGAACCTCTCCGTTTATTTTTGTTAACTTGTTTCCTCAAGTGGTATAGAAATTTCCTCCCAACAGCTATTCTACTGGTAGTTGCCTTTAAATTTCTCATAAATATTTATCAGAAATATTTTATTTTTCTTATTATAAATTATTTTAAAATATCTGTGATTTCCTTGGAATACAAGATAGCTCTTTACTGTTTGTGGACGATATTACTCTTTATTCTTTGAATTCAAATATGTCAGTGTATCAAATTATTTCTGTGGGTTTCTGTCAGTTTTCTTCCCATAGATTTAATTACTCTAGGAATAATGATTTTAGTGTACTTGGATGCCTTTTGGAAACATAGCAAACTTATGTCACACATAATTTTATAAACAATTACATTTGCTAGAAACCAAAGGAAGATTTTTGGGTATTACATAGAATTAATTTTATGAAAAGTATAAATATTATACATGGCTATTTGTAAGTACATTTGAACTTTTTTCATTTGCTTAATAGTAGTCTTCTAATAGCACAAGAAGTAAATATATAAATTATCTTCTTTTGGGGCCACTGTGACTAAGGGGTTAAGAAGCATTCATGTTTCCTTCCAAGTTCTGTTCTAGTAGGAACTACTCATTTCCTACCTTTAAGTGTCTTCATTGAACTTGAAAAAGTACCAGGTGGATTTGTGGTTCGATCTTAAATAGAATATAGAAATAACTGCCTATGCATTTAAAGAAAATTTATAAAATACATAATTTCTCATTTCCTTCCCACTTGCCTTTAGGGTTCCATTAACTTCAAATGATGATGAAGATGAAGATAAAGAGAAAATGCAGTGTGACAACAATATTAAATCAAAGACATTACCTGATATTCCCTCTTCAGGATCAACAACACAACCTTTATCAACTCAGGATAATTCGGAAGTGTTATTTCTTAAAGAGAATAATCAAAATGTATATGGTTTAGATGATTCAGAACATATTTCTTCTATAGTTGATGTACCTCCCAGAGGTGAGATTGTTTTAAAAATTCGTTTTGAGTATTTGTATTAGTTACATTCATCAGATGTTCTTCCTGAGGGCAATTATATATAACAGTTAATAAGTTAGCTCTCTTATGTTACAGATTTGCTAACTTCTGCCATTTAAAACTGCTGGTGATAGATTTAATTTTAAAGTAAATATGCTGACAAACATCACATCCACAGTGGCCTAATACTGTTACTCTGGAAGAAATATTTAGAAATAAATGGACCTAATGAGCTTTTCTCAATATCTTAGCTTATGATTTGAAAGATACCATATATTTACTTAGTTTTACCCTCTTTTTTTGTAGATATGAAAATTGGGGGCCTAGATAGGTATAGAGACTCTTTGAAGATCATCACCAGTTAATTAATGGTAAAGCAAAAACTTGAGTCTGGGTAATGGTTGAGCAAGAAAAAAGATGGCATTTACATTTTATTTACATAGTATTCCTAAATGATAATCTGTGGTGTAGTCTGGTGCTTACAGATTTGCCATAGATTTTCAGACTGGGATATGGAACTATAACAATTTTGAATTTAGAGCTTAGAATTGTTTTTCCTTTCTGAAAATGTGTGTGTGTGTGTGTGTGTATGTGTGTGGGCATATGTATATGTATATAATATATACACACACATACACATATATACACACATATATATGGTATACATATAATGTATACAGTATACATATATACATGTGTGTATATATTTACACACATACAAACATATTAATATATGTATATATAATTTATATAAATTTTAGCTGCCTGTTGATAGTCTTTGATAGCAATCCTTTTCAGAGCTATCACTATTATTTGGGTTCATTTGCTGGCCTCCTTTCACTCTAGAAATGTATGCTAATGGTTCTACTGTTGGCTGTACTCCACTCTACTGTTGGGGCTGAGGCAGAATTCTCAGTATATATTTTCTGTAGATACAAATGTAAAATGTGATTTAGGAGTACTCATCATTTCTAACTTATTTTCTTATAAGCATAGATTCTTAGTAATATTAGGATCTGATCAGAACACATTGTCAGAAATTATATCTGTGAAACAGCTTGATTTCGAATCTAATTTGTTTAAGGTAACTTATTTATTTCATTACTTGTTTCTGAGTTTTGTTTTCCTTTTCTTAATAGAAAGCCATTCCCACTCAGACCAAAGTTCTAAGACTTCTCTAATGAGTGAGATGAGAAACGCCCAGTCTATTGGCCACAGATGGGAGAAACCATCTCCTAGTAATGTGACTGAAAGGAAGAAGCGTGGGTCATCTTGGGAATCAAATAATCTTTCTGCAGACACTCCCTGTGCAACAGTTTTAGATAAACAACACATTTCAAGTCCAGAATTAAATTGCAATAATGAGATAAATGGTCATACTAATGAAACAAATACTGAAATGCAAAGAAATAAACAGGATCTTCCTGGCTTATCTTCTGAGTCTGCCAGAGAACCTAATGCAGAGTGCATGAATCAAGTTGAGGATAATGATGACTTTCAATTGCAGAAAACTGTGTATGATGCTGACATGGATTTAACTGCTAGTGAAGTCAGCAAAATTGTCACAGTTTCAACAGGCATTAAAAAGAAAAGTAATAAAAAAACAAATGAACATGGAATGAAAACTTTCAGAAAAGTGAAAGATTCCAGCTCTGAAAAAAACAGAGAAAGATCAAAGAGACAGTTTAAAAATAGTTCAGATGTCGATATTGGGGAAAAGATTGAAAACAGGACAGAAAGATCTGATGTCCTGGATGGCAAAAGGGATGCAGAAGATCCCGATTTTATTTTCAATAATGAACAGCTGGCTCAGATGAATGAACAGCTGGCTCAGGTGAATGAACTGAAGAAAATGACCCTTCAAACTGGCTTTGAACAAGGTGACAGAGAAAATGTACTGTGTAATAAAAAGGAGAAAAGAATAACAAATGAGCAAGAGGAAACATACTCTTTATCCCAAAGTTCAGGTAAATTTCACCAGGAGAGTAAATTTGATAAGGGTCAGAATTCCCTAACTTGTAAGAAAAGTAAAGCTTCTAGACAGACATTTGTGATTCACAAATTAGAAAAAGATAACTTACTCCCAAACCAAAAGGATAAAGTAACCATTTATGAAAACCTAGACGTCACAAATGAATTTCACACAGCCAATCTTTCCACCAAAGATAATGGAAATTTATGTGATTATGGGACCCACAATATATTGGATTTGAAAAAGTATGTCACTGATATTCAACCCTCAGAGCAAAATGAATCAAACATTAATAAGCTTAGAAAGAAAGTAAACCGGAAGACAGAAATAATTTCTGGAATGAACCACATGTATGAGGATAATGATAAAGATGTGGTGCATGTCCTAAAAAAAGGTAATTTTTTTTTCAAAACCCAAGAGGATAAAGAACCTATCTCTGAAAACATAGAAGTTTCCAAAGAGCTTCAAATCCCAGCTCTTTCTACTAGAGATAATGAAAATCGTTGTGACTATAGGACCCAGAATGTGTTGGGTTTGCAAAAGCAGATCATCAATATGTACCCCGTTCAGCAAAATGAATCAAAAGTTAATAAGAAGCTTAGGCAGAAAGTAAATCGGAAGACAGAAATAATTTCTGAAGTGAATCATTTAGATAATGACAAAAGTATAGAATACACAGTTAAAAGTCACTCACTCTTTTTAACTCAAAAAGATAAGGAAATCATCCCTGGAAACCTAGAAGACCCAAGTGAGTTTGAAACACCTGCTCTTTCTACCAAAGATAGTGGAAACCTGTATGATTCTGAGATTCAAAATGTTTTGGGGGTGAAACATGGCCATGATATGCAATCTGCTTGTCAAAATGATTCAAAAATAGGTAAGAAGCCTAGACTAAATGTATATCAAAAGTCAGAAATAATTCCTGAAACCAACCAAATATATGAGAATGATAACAAAGGTGTACATGACCTAGAAAAAGATAACTTCTTCTCTCTAACCCCAAAGGATAAAGAAACAATTTCTGAAAATCTACAAGTCACAAATGAATTTCAAACAGTTGATCTTCTCATCAAAGATAATGGAAATTTATGTGATTATGACACCCAGAATATATTGGAGTTGAAAAAGTATGTTACTGATAGGAAATCTGCTGAGCAAAATGAATCAAAAATAAATCAGAAGCTCAGGAATAAAGTGAATTGGAAGACAGAAATAATTTCTGCAATGAACCAGATATATGAGGATAATGATAAAGATGCACATGTCCAAGAAAGCTATACAAAAGATCTTGATTTTAAAGTAAATAAATCTAAACAAAAACTTGAATGCCAAGACATTATCAATAAACACTATATGGAAGTCAACAGTAATGAAAAGGAAAGTTGTGATCAAATTTTAGATTCCTACAAAGTAGTTAAAAAGCGTAAGAAAGAATCATCATGCAAGGCAAAGAACATTTTGACAAAAGCTAAGAACAAACTTGCTTCACAGTTAACAGAATCTTCACAGACATCTATCTCCTTAGAATCTGATTTAAAACATATTACTAGTGAAGCAGATTCTGATCCAGGAAACCCAGTTGAACTATGTAAGACTCAGAAGCAAAACACTACCACTTTGAATAAGAAAGATCTCCCTTTTGTGGAAGAAATAAAAGAAGGAGAGTGTCAGGTTAAAAAGGTAAATAAAATGACATCTAAGTCAAAGAAAAGGAAGACCTCCATAGATCCTTCTCCAGAGAGCCATGAAGTAATGGAAAGAATACTTGACAGCGTTCAGGGAAAGTCTACTGTATCTGAACAAGCTGATAAGGAAAACAATTTGGAGAATGAGAAAATGGTCAAAAATAAGCCAGACTTTTACACAAAGGCATTTAGATCTTTGTCTGAGATACATTCACCTAACATACAAGATTCTTCCTTTGACAGTGTTCATGAAGGTTTAGTACCTTTGAGCGTTTCTTCTAGTAAAAATGTGATAATAAAAGAAAATTTTGCCTTGGAGTGCTCCCCAGCCTTTCAAGTAAGTGATGATGAGCATGAGAAGATGAACAAGATGAAATTTAAAGTCAACCGGAGAACCCAAAAATCAGGAATAGGTAGGTTAATAACCATTATGAAATGATAAAGTTTTAGAAGTGTTTTGTTTTTTGTTTTCGTTTTTTACTTAGCCAGTGAAGTATTTTCTAACTGGTATTTTTATGGAATTTAAAAACAATATATAACTGAGTACATGATCCATAGAAATAGCATGAAGGAATAAAGAAAGTTTCATACTTTGGGAAATAACAGTGAGAGTATCTTGGACATTTACAACTATAAATGGATTTGGCCTTTACCACAAACTTGTCTAATAAAGACCATAGGCAAATAATTTGCTTTTTCATACATCTGAAGGAAATTGAATGTTTTAAATGTATATAATAATGAATTGTACTGGTTTTTATTTTACTGAAGACAGTTGCATGTTTCTTGAGAGTGAGACTCTTTCCCCATTCAACAACATATATTTAATGTGATCAAACCCTTCTAGATATTATAGAGGATTGAAAAATAAACAATACCAACCCCCTTTCCTCAGATTCCATGTATGTAACAAACATCATGGTGAAATGGAATAAACGATTCTTTAAGCACATGTATTATGCTAAGGGATATAATGGGGAGTAATTTTGACTAGAGGAATCTTCAAATGCATCCTTAAATAGGTAGCATTTTAGGCCCTAAAGGATAAGTAAGATTTTTACCTGTAGTATTTACTTTTTATTTTTTTCCCAGTTATTAAAATAGTACTCATTGCAAAAAAATCAAAAGTAGAGAGTCAGAAAAAGGGAGGGGGAAAAAATCACCTGGGAGAACTTTAGTCCATTTACCATGTGCATGCAGACCCAAATCTATGGAATTTTAAATATATATTTCTTTTGCCATTAGAAATTTTGTAATATTAAACATTCCTATACCAATTAAAAATTTTTACTGGGAGCCTGTTATTTCAATATATGTGTGTAGATCCCTAAGGTTTTGGCGGGTAAGTCAATTCCAGGTAAAAGCACACTGAAGCAAAAGAATTACAAAGGTTTAGAGTTGCAGGATTTGTTAGAAGACTGGTGAGACATTTTTTATCTCTGTGCTCCTCATGGTGCCTTACACAGAGTGAGTGATCAATGGCATATATGTTGAATGAACTGTAATTTGTGTGCTTCCATGAAAAGAGTTGAACTAGGATGAACTTTGGGAGCCATATGTGATTTCAGAATGAAAAAGTTGTAGGCTACTTTGACAGTTTGTTTCAAATGTTAGTCTCTTTCCTCTCAAAATTGAATCAAGATTTAAAATTTGCTGTGGTGATTTGCAGACCACTATATAGCTCATATCTATTTGTATCTCTATATACTTTTTAAAATATTTGTGAAAAATAATATTCTTTTCAGGTGATAGACCATTACAGGACTTGTCAAATACCAGTTTTGTTTCAAATAACACTGCTGAATCTGAAAATAAGTCAGAAGATCTATCTTCAGAACGGACAAGCAGAAGAAGAAGGTGTACTCCTTTCTATTTTAAAGAGCCAAGCCTCAGAGAGTAAGTATTTCAAATGATTTTAGTATGCCATTATAAAATATATCCTTAAAAAAATTTCTGCCTGAATTAGTATTTGAGCACTTCTGATAATTCAATAAAATGTATATTATTGATATGTAACAACCACAGTATGATTTGGGTAAGAGTTGAAGAAATATGTCCTTTGGACAGGCTATTTTTGGGGGGTTGGAGAATTGTCTGGATTTAAATTGATTTGCTTTTGGTTAGTTCCCAGTTCTACTACTGTCATATTTTAAATTGTAGCCTGATACTTATAATTTTTAAAATTTGTGGCCTGTGATTTGCAAGCCATTTTTGTTACCCCATTTGTTTATTTCCTACCTTGTTCCCTAGAAGTCAAAGTGGTTTATGTGTCCTTTACTCTCAAAGAATAACAGTCCTTTCTCTTTATTTTTGTAAATTTCAAACATACCCCAACAAAGAGAATAGTGCCCTCCTCCAATTTATCCATTCCTCAGGTTCAACAGTTATAACACTTTGTCGTATTTGCTTCATGTATCCTTTTTGTTGTATTTTAGAGTCTCAAATATTGAGTCATTTAATTCTTAAAACACTTCGATATATCTCTCTCTAAAAAGTAAGAACTTAAAGTTCTTAGCAAAACTAGACAACAATGATCACATCTAACAAAAAAGAATGATTCTCATGGGTATTTTAAAGCAATAACCAGCAGATGGCAGTAATATAAGGCAGGGTAAAAGAAAATTAAAAGTGAAATTAAGGACCAAGGGGCCTTTCTTTTTTTTTTCTTTTTTTTTTTTTTAAACAGCTATCGAGAGATATAATTCACACAATTTAAACTGTACAATTTAGACCAGATGTGGTGGCTCACACCTGTAATCCCAGCACTGTGGGAGGCTGAGGCAGGTGGATTGCATGAGGCCAGGAGTTCAAGACCAGCCTGGCCAACATGGTGAAACCCCATCTCTACTAAAAATGCAAAAAGTAGCTGGGCATGGTGGCGTGCGCCTGTAGTCCCAGCTGCTCGGGAGGCTGAGGCAGGAGAATCACCTTGAACTCAGAGGCAGATGTTGCGGTGAGCTGAGATTATACCACTGCACTCCAACCTGGGTGACAGAGTGAAACTGTCTCAGAAAAAAAAAGTATGCAATATTCTGGTTTTTAGTATATTCATCAATATGTGCAACCATTACCAGAGTCAATTTTAGAACATTTCTTTACTTAAAAAGAAACCCTGTACCCTTTAGTTATCACTTTCCTATCCTCCCAATTCTAGGCAACCACTAATCAACTTCTTGTCTCTCTAGATTTCCCTGTTCTAGACATTTCATATGAATGGAATAATAGAATATGTGGTCTTTGCAACTGGCTTCTTTCACCCAGCATGTTTTAAAGTTTCTTTCATATCGTAGCATGTATCAGTATTTCAATTCATTTTTATGACTGGATAATATTCCATTGTGTAGATGTACCACATTTTGTTCATCCATTTGTTCTTTGATGGACAATTGGGTTGTTTTCATCTTTTGGCTATTATGAATATGCTACTATGAACATTCTTTTGCAAGGTTTTGTGTGTAAAGTATTGTTTTTTTTTTTTTCTTGGATATATCCCTAGGAGTGGAATTGCTGAGTCTGTTTAATTGTTTGAGGAACTGCCAAGCTGTTTCCAAAACTGCTGTACCATTTTACATGCTTACCAACGATGATGATTTTTAAAAATTTCTCTTTATCTTTACCAACACTTGTTTTTCTGTGACTGATTCTAGCCGTCCTAGTGGGTATGAAGTGTTATTGCATGGTGGTTTTGATTTGCAATCCCCTGATAACTAATGATGTTGAGCGTCTTTTCATGTGCTTACTGGCCATCTGTGTATCTTCCTGGAGAAATGCCTGTTGAGATCCTTTGCCCATGTTTCAGTTGGGTCATTTGCCTTTTAATGAGTTGTAAGTTAAACTTTATTTTGAACTAATTTTAGACTAATGGTAAAGTTGTAAAAATAATACAAAGGTTTCCCATATGGTCCTCTCCCAGCATTCCTTAATTTTAATGTCTTATGTGCCCACAGTAAAATTATCAAAACTAAAGAATTAGCATTGGTACAATACTATTACCAAACTATAGACTTTCACTAACATCACTTTCTGTTTCAGAATTCTATCTGGAGTCCCACATTGCATTTAGTTGTTGTTTCTCCTAAGCATCCTCCAACCTATGACAGTTTTCAGTCTTTTTTTTTTTTTTCTGCCTTGGACACCTTTGAAGACTACTGGTCAGTTTATTTTGTAGAATATCTCTCGGTTTGGGTTTGTCTGATATTTTCTCATGATTGCAATGCAGTTGTGCTTTTTTGGCAAATATTTCACAGAAATTATATGTCCTTCTTGCCTCATTTCAAGGCTTCATGATGTCAATGTGTTTCATTACTAGTCATGTTAGCCTTGATTCCTTGGTTAAGGTGGTGTCTGTTGGGTTTTTTAACTGTGAAGTCACAATCTTTTCCTCTTTTGTTAATGAACATGGGAGGGAGATACTTTGAGTCTATATATTCCATTTCTCAAACTTTCACCCACTAATTTTAGCATCCATTGGTGGATCTTGCCTGCAACAGTACTACTGTGGGTACTACTAGTAGTGATTTTTGATTTCTCCCTTTCCTTCTACATTAATTGGAATTCATCTGTAAGGAAGAGTTGTCTTTTCTATAGATATAGATATAGATATAGATATAGATATAGATATAGATATAGATATATATCATGGGTATCTCTTTTGTTCTATAGATGAAAGTCCAATGCCATCAATATTTATCTTGTTGCTCAAGTTATTCCAACTTTGACCACTAAGAGTTCCTTCAGGTTGGCTTCCGTGTCCTTTTGACATGACTTCATACTATTTGGAGCACTTTCTTACTTTCTGACACACAGGATGTTCCAGTATGTCATAGTGGCTTAATCCTAGTGGCTTAAGTAGCAATCTGGATGCAGCTTAATTAGGTGCTCTGCTTAGGGTCTGACAAAGCTGCACTAAAGGTGTCGTCCAGGCTGGTTCTCATCTGGAGGCTGTGCTGGGGAAGAATCTGCTTCCAAGTCACACAGGTTATTGGCAGAATTCATTTCCTTGTGGTTCTGGACAGAGGGCTTCATCTTCTTCTTGTTGACTAGAGGCTGTCCTTAGCTTCTTGCCACACGGCCTCCTTTACAGCATGGCCACTTACTTCAAAGCCAGCTGTGGAGAATCTCTAGAGCAATTCCTGTAGCAGGATAGAGTCTTATATAACAAAATGTCATCTCGGAAGTGAGACATCTCATCACCTTTGCCAGTGGTCTCCTTGTTTATTGTAGAGGATCTATAGTATGTTTTAATGTCTGGTAGGGCTAGTATCCTCTCATGGTTTTTCTTTTTCATTGTTTCCCTCACTGTTCTTGAATGTTTGTTGTTACAAATGAATCTTAGGATGGTATTGACTTGTCTGGCTCGGTTTCATAACCTTGGCACTGTTGACCTTTGGGGCTAGGTATTTCTCTTTTATGGGAGGCTGTCCTGTGTATTGTAGGATGTTTAGCTGTATCCCTGACCTCCATCCACTAGATGTCAGTAGCACCCTCACATTTATAACAACCAAAAATGTCTCCATATGTTGCAAAATTTCAACCGGGAGGCAAAAGCATCCTGAGTTGAAAACCACTGGTCTATAAGTATTTAGTTTTCTTTGTTGCTATTATATATGGACATGTAACTGATGCCCAATGTTGTTCATATATATGAAAGCTGTTGAATTCTGTGTCAGTTTATATCTTGTTACTTTCTGAACTCTGTTATTCTCTTATCTCACTGATTGTCTTGAGTTCTCCAGGTATAGTATGATATCATCTGAAAATAGAGATAGTTTTACTTCATTACCCCGTTTGTATGCCTCTTACTGTTTTTATATTAGCATTGGCTAATAACTCAGGTACAATGTTAAAATAGTAGCAGGAATAGTAGGCATGCTTGCCTTGTTCCTGATTTTAGTAGAAATGCTTCTGTTGAAGTATTTTTGTCTCTCCATTAAACAAGATACTTGCTGTAGGATTAAGATATGTACATAATTTACTAAGAAAATGCCCCTTGATGCCTATTGAGTGTTTTTATCATGAATGATTGTTGAATTTTGTCAAAGGCTTGTTCAGCATTTATGAAGATAGTAATATACTTCATTTACTTACATGTATTAACATGGCATCTGTTGATGAGTTTTCCAGTACCGAACTAACCTTGCTTTCCTGGAATAAATCTCACTTGGTCATGGAGTATGTTTTTCATAATGTGATGTTGACTTGAGTTTGCCAAAATATTTTGTTTAGAATTTTTATATCAACATTCATAACTGATGTGAGTCTATAGTTATCCACCTTTGAATTGTCTTTATCTGGCCTAGGTATCATATTAAGGGAATCAAGAAAGTCACCGTCTTGGTTCCTTTAATGAAATAATTTATATTTCATTATAATTTATAGTGCATTATAATTTATGTTTATAATTATTTGTATGTATTTTAGAACAGTGGGACTCTCTGGTTTTTGTAAGTTTGTTAGCATCCCCCTCTGAAACCATCTGGACCTAGTACTGTTTTGTGTGGGATAGTTCCTTAATAACGTTGACTGTTTTTTGTGTGTGTGAAAATTAGTCTGTTTAAGCTTTTTTGCTGTAATGGGGTCAATTTTTGTTATTTGTATTTCCACAGGAAATTATCCATTTCATCTAAGATTTCAAATTTATTTGCATAAAAGTCTGCAAAGTATCTTTTATGAATTAGACATGTAAATTAATTTTAAATCTTTTTTCCCATAATTATTTTACCTATATCATTTATTATTTTTTGTGTTTGTTCTTTTTCTCTTTTTCTTGATCAAATTAGGTAGTAGTTTATTTATTAACTTTTCCAAAAAATCAGTACTTTGATTTACTAATTGGATCTATTTTTCTGTTCTCTACTTCACTGATTTCTGCTTCATATTTATTATTTCCTTCTTTGTGTTTTCTTTGATTTACTTTATTATTGTTGTTTTCCCATTAAAATTTATTGTTTTTATTCTTTCATTTATATAAATAACAGTGTTTTATGGCCAGGCACAGTGGCTCACACCTGTAATCCCAATACTTTGGGTGGCTGAGGTGAGAGGATCACTTGAGCCCAAGAGTCGGAGACCAGCCTGGGCAACACAGGGAGACGCTCACTCTACAAAAAATTTAAAAATCAGCCAGGCATGTTGGCATGTGCTTGTAGTCCCAGCTGCTACTAGAGAGGCTGAGGTGGGAGGATAGTTTGGGCCTGGTAGGTCAAGGCTGCAGTGAGCCATGATTGTGCCACTGCACAGAGAAAGATCCTGACTCAAAAAATTAAAAATAAAAATAAGTAAATAGAACACACACACAAAAATTTTTTTTTAAAAGTGTCTTTTGCAATCAATTTTTCTCTGATCAGTGCTTTCAATGTATCTTGATTCTGATACATAGTGTTTTCAATGTCGTTTTTAAGTTTCTCCTTTTCTTCAGGAGTTATTAGGAGGTTTTAAAAATTCCAGGTAGATGAACCTTTCTGGTTTTTTGTTTTTATTTGTAAATCTAGTTTTATTGCATTTTGGTCAGAAATTATTTATTGTAATATTTCTGCTTTATGGAAATTGCCAGTATTTTCTTTGTGACCTACTATAGGATCAGCATTTATAACTGTGCTGTGATTGCTTAGATGTATATTCTCCATAATCAAGGTCTAAAGTTTGATATATATCCATGAGATTTACTGTATTTATTATGTTGCTTAGATCTTCTGTCTCTTATTTTTTGTAAATAAGTGATCTGTTTTGTACTAAGGTTATACTAAGAGTTGTATATTAAAATCTACTGTGTCCTGTGTTTCCATGTATCTCCTGTAGTTTTTGCTTCAGAAGGGTGGTTGCTCTGCTTTTTGCTATGTAAATATCATGATTATTACTTATTCATTTTGGATTATGGCCTGTATTATATTAAAAATGTCCTCATTTGTCATGTTCAGTGCTCTGGACTAAAGACTTTAAAAACATATTTATGAGACCTTCCTGATAACTCCTACCACTCCTATCTTCAATACCTATGATGATCATTCCATAATAGCAAGCAGCTTTAATTAGGATGTACTTTCATGGGAGCTACTAGAAGCTGTGATATACCTAGTGTATACCATTTCCAATCCAAAAAGAAGGAAGAAAAAAAAGTGGCAACTGGGTGGTCATCACTCGGAATTTATACTGAATGTTGTGGCTTTTGCTTTTAAAAATTTTACCAACTAAGCTGTATAGCAAATCATCTGCATGCACTGTACATTTAAACTAAAATAGAACATTATTTCCTTACAGCATTTTGCTATGTTTTATTTAGAATAGGTACTTCTTTTGAAAGGATTAATTAAACTCTATCTAATTACCCAAGGCAGTGGTATCACACTGGCTCTGAAGAGGAGTACGAAGGAGTAAAAGAGACCTTTCCACCTAATCTTGTATACCTTTTTAAATTTGGGACCATGTCTATGTATTTCATCTAAAAACCACACTTACACACATGCATGTAAAATATAACTAAACTCCATATCTTGAAACATGATGTATTAGGTGCAGGAATCTACCCTTTTACTGAAAAAATAAAATTATTGGGTAAAATACTAAAAAACATACCTTGAACGCATTTCTTAACTAATGACTATTAGCCAACCAACATTTCTTTTAGTAGGAAAGTAAGAAAAGCTCAGATCAAAGATCAAATGATAGCAGGAACTCAGAGGGGAACTGACCTTATCCTGAAGATATTTGTCTAACTAGGTGAACCTAAACATTGCATTCACAGCCCTATGGGGCTAGGGACAGAAGACAAATCCTAGGGTTTATCCAAAATAAAGAGTCTAATAGATCTTCCATAAAGTTGATCTACTTTCTCAGTAAAAGAGCAAACTAAAAATAACCTCCCCACTAGCTTGCTCAGCCCCAGGAAATAACTTGGGTGCTGAATTAAGGAGGAAAAAAATCTTTCCTTAGAATTCATAACCAAAATACAGCCTTTATTGCAGATTATAGCTGGAATTCACAATATTTCGAAGGCAAAAAAAAAAGTTAAGCTGAGGATTTAGTATAATTAGTGCATGAACTATAGTGCTCTGTTGTCTATTAGAAGCAAATATTTTGTAGGGAGTTGTCCATCTCACACCTCAACATGTTTTGCACAGCCCAAGTTGCAAGGAAAATGAAGGGCTACCTCATAGTAAAGAAAAACATTACATACACAGGGGAACAAGGTATCAGCAGAAACAGCAATCAGACACAGAATATAAAATGTTTAATGTTTCAATAAAGGAGAGGCTTGAAAATGAATGAAGATGTTGAGTGGAAAAAGTCACAGAAAAACACCTACAGTACAATTCCATTGATATAAAGATATCTATCAAACAGATAAAACCAAACAATATACTTTTTGGGAGAGCAATACACAAGTGCTTAAAACAAAACTGTAAAGAAAGGAGTGATAATAGAATTCAGGATAGTGGTCCCTTTTTGGGGGAGGAGAGGGATGTGATCAGAAAGGGGCATATTGGAGGTGTGGTAATATTTTGTTTCTTAACCTGGGTGTAGGAACATGAGCATTTACTTTGTTTTTAAATTGTATATTTTCACATGTTCTTGAACATATGCTAAATTTCTAATAAAAAGGAACTATGTAATAAACACGTAATGTATAAAATCTATGTTGATTAATTTTTCTTAAATATTTGAAATGAATTATTTGAAGTACTCTGATAGAACTATAAGATTTAAGAAAAATTAGAGTATTTCAAGTATTTAACAAAGCTTATGGTTTAAGGAAACTTCTTTTCTACTGATATGATGAAACAATTTTCTTCTCCATGCTTCACAGCAAAAGCATTAATTTTGGGTTGTTGTTAATCTTCCTTTTTTTCTACTTTGCAGCAAGATGAGAAGATGAAGTGAATTTATGGATTCTGGTTTTTCTGAATTTTCCAAGCATAAGGAATCAAAACAGAAATATAGTATCAAGAAGATGAAATGCTTAATGAAAAGGTTTTTTTGTTGTTGTTTCTTTGGCCTTTCATGGAGTGTTGGTTTGTCCATTCTTAATGTTTATTAATAGGTATATGTGCATAAAATAGCTATTTTGTAACATTAAACTTTTTGAGTCATTTTGGTCATCATATAACTTACCTTCCTGTTTATTTAAGCTTCTTTTTACCTAGTAGCCTTTAACCAAACAATAACCTTTTAACCAAATAAAATGTGTTAATAAATACCTTTGCATTGGTTATCTTGTATACTAGGCTGTCTTGTTTTGCTGTCTGTTTTTAACCCATTCAATATATGTGGACATCCAAAAGGGTTTAAAAACCACCTCCTGCCCTGGCCCGTTTTCTCTCCCTTCATTCTTCTGTTTTCAGAAATACATGTTGAATGTCAGCTTCTGTATTATTTCTATTATATGTAATCTGATGACTTAGAGGAGGAGATTAACCTTTCAGGCTCTTTTGAATTTGGTTTTTATAACTTGGTTTTAAAGATCACTTACTCTTCCAGTAATAAGTAGTAATAAATCCTGTTCATATCTGAGATCAATACACAGTTTATTGAATTCAAGTGACTACTCAAACTCTATTCCACCTAGATGGAAAACTTTTTTAGACAATATCTGACCACTAACGCGGTGGGCCCAGAATTCTGCATCTTAATCAGATGCTTCAGGTGAGTCCGTCCGAGGATTGTCCTAGTACCACACTTTGAGAGACTGCAGTAGGGGTACAGAGTGCTGGAGGGGTTTAGTCAATAGCTCTAGTGAAGGATGGATAGTTTTATTCAAAGAATCCCAGTTGATGAATGAAGAAGAAATGCTAGAATTAGAAAAATTGCAAACCCCTATTAAAACTACCGCTCAGGCAATGCTCAACAATGGATGTAAAACAATTAGGTGAAATGTTGATGGAGAAATTCATTACAAAGGAATAGCCCTCTGAACCCACTGATCAATGTTAGCATCATTACGAATGAAACAACCAGACACCATATGCTTCCTGCTGTGCTGCAATATTAATTATATGGTACCACCTATGAAGTGTTCTTGCCCTCTCCCCCCCAAAAAATTGAACCTGAATTTAATCAAAGCTTTAGATCTAATATTTAGTGCATAGGAAATAAGTAGAGTAGAAAAACAATACCAGGGAGAAGCAATTAGCCACATTCAAAAAATGGTTCATTTCAATAGAACAACTGACCTGGTTTCTTTTTCAATGTGTTAATAGTGTTAAAAAGTCTGTTTTAGATCAAAAGAGACTGATGAGACCACATGCAAATACATTGCACAGCTCTTGTTTGATTCAAAGAAGTCAAGTGTAAAAGACATTTTTTAGACACGTGAAATGGTGTTGCGGCTGACTAAAAGGATGTGTATGTGTGTTTTTGAAGTATTTAGGGCTAAAATATGTCCAGGATTGGCTTTTAAATACTACAAAAAATGGAGTATGCCAAAACGTTGACCATTGTTAAAGCTCAGTGAAGGGCAGGTAGATGCCAGTTGCACTCTTCACTTTTATGTGCAAAGTTTGGAAAATTTCACAATAAAATTTTTGTGTTTACATAAATGAAATAACATGGGAAAATGTTCTAAGGTATGGCAAGTGAAAAGAAGCCTGGAAAATAACTAGTTTATCCCACTTAAGTTTTTAAAGGTGTTAAAAGTACATGTTTCAAAAAGTAAGGATAGACTAAAAAAGTGAACGGTGGTAAGTTCTAAGTTGTGGGCTTACAGGTGTTCTTTATTTTTATGCTTTGCTGTATTTTCCAAGTTTTTTTTTAAGTTTTCCAAGATGTTTTACATCTCTGTTCTTATTTACCAGATAAACTTTGTGGTTAGTTACTGGATAAACTGTAAATAGTGATAAAATTTTTAAGTTTATATCAAGGTAGCACTTCATTTTAAAACCAGTAATTATTAGGTTGGTGCAAAATTAATTGCAGTTCTTTGCCTTTGGAAGTAATGGTAAAAACCGCAATTACTTTTGCACCAACCTTATATTTCTAAAAGATCAAGTTGTAAACCTATTTGTTTTCCCTAAGATCCGCTCTTGCAGAGTTGGAATAAATATGATTGTTTACACTTAAGAGTCCAGGACTACAGCAGGCCTGGTTGGAGGGGAGGTACTAATGTTCCCAGACTTAAATCCAGCTGGAACACCACCTAAAATATGCAGTAACATAAGACCATCAAAAGCAATGTCCCAGGACTTACAATGTTTGCTAAGACGCAAGAGGGTGTGACACAGACGCTAAGCGCCACTGGCGAGGAGATGAAGGGGTCGTCTTCATCTTCGCCGGATGATTTCCGCCCACATAGAGGGCGCCAGTGACGCCCACACACGTGCTGGTGTCCCGGGAAGAGTTCCTGGCAAAGAGCTCAGGAACGTTGGATCTTAATCAAGGCTTTCTCCGTCGGGGTGGATGGGTTGGACTTTAGGCTCCAGCAAGCCCCGCCCCACTCGGCGGGTCGGTGCCGCCGGGTCCCAGGTGCCCGCTACTTCCCAGAACCTCCGCCTCCCGCTCCGGGCCCTCGAACCAGCGCGGACACCACAATGGACCGGGCGTCCGAGCTGCTCTTCTACGTGAACGGCCTCAAGGTGAGCTCCCGCGGGCTTCCTCTGCCCCAGACCTGCGGCCAGGGCCGGGGCAGAGAGGAGCCCCTGCCGTTCGTCCCATCCTTTCGTGCCCGCCGTTTAAGGCACTCAGGCACGGACTGGCTTTCTCCTGTAACAGCGGCTTTGCCTTCGCATTCCCACCCCCGCCTCCGGGGCAGCTAAAGGCTGCGTTTTCAGGGACTGTCCTGGATCTTTGGGCCCCCACCTTCCTCATGTTCCCCTTTCCTCTCCTTCCAAGGCTCACAAGCTGATTTCCAACCACACGCCCTCCCTAAACAGTAAGACAAAAAGTATTCTTGCCCATCAGGGTCAGCACTCCCAGATCTTCGTTCCCTCAATCCCAGCCGATAACGGGAACGTCCCCAGTACACTGACAGCAGCCTACAGAAATGGCTGAGCCTCAGCTCGCGGGGTGCGTTGGGAAGCGCAGAGAGCAACTTAGATTCGGGACAAGACCGTAGAGACGAACACATTCAAACCACCCCCATCGTTTCTCAGATGAAGAAATCGTTACTTTCCAAAGTCACAGCTAGTTCCTGGCAGAGCTGAACCCAAGTCAGGCTCTGGGGGCTCCAAGGTCCTCACGGGTTCCACTGCTGGGTGTGGGCTCTGTCGCCTCAGAAGCTGGGCTCGCTCTGCGCAACCCGAGGGACAGTTCCAGGCAGTGTCCGATGTTTGGGAGCAGCAAAGCCCCGTGGGCATCCTTTAAAACACCCCCCTTAATGTGAGCATCAACTCTGCTCACTCTTAATGTTCCAGTTTCATTGACATTACTCTGAAGGAGGAAACTGAGGCAGGAAGGTTAAGGAGCTCCCTTGAGAGCTGTGGCTCACGCCTGTAATCAGCACTTTGGGAGACCGAGGCAGGAAGATTGCTTGAGCCCAGGAGTTCGAGTTTAGCCTGGACAACATGGCGAAACCTTGTCTCTACAAAAAAAAACAAACAAAACAAAACAAAAAACCGGTGTGGTGGTGCGTGCCTGCAGCCCAGCTACTGGGGAGGGTGAAGGAGAAGGATTGCTTGAGTCTAGGAGTTCAAGGTTACAGTGAGCTGTGATCACACCACTGCACTCCAGCTTGGACAAAAGAGTGAGATCCTATTTCTTAAAAACAACAAAAACAGAGCTAACAACCAAGCAAGAGCAGTGGCACCTGATTTCCCTGGTGCTCGTGTTGGTGCCGGTTCATTCAGAGCCACCTGTGACCACTGCTTCTGGCTAAGGGCAGCCACAACACTTTTCCTGACGGGCACCAGCTGCCTCCCCTGGAAGCTAACCAGTGTGAAGCACCAGGCCCTAGTTGTGAGGCCTGTTCTAAGACCCTGAGCCTAATTTCATCTGTGGTTTTGTATTATGTTTCTTAAAGAGGATCCCCCAAATTGTACATTAGGCCCCTCAAAAACTTTGTCTGCCCCTGCTGCCTGGGTTCTACATTGGATAAGATGAGCTAGTTTTTCCTGATCTGTAACGGGGGTCATTAGGACCCCTTCACAGGACTGCTGTGAGGGTGAAATATGAAAATGGGGTGAGGTGATTGACATTATGTCATTTTTTTCTTCTTTTGCATAATAGAATGGTATAGTAAACACAACACTGGCTTTGTTGTTTAGACAAACAAGTCTTCAATTCCAATTCTAATTCTGATTGAGAAAACCTAACCTCTCAGAGGCCCAGTTTCTCTGTTAAAAGGGGATCATACCACTTACTTCATAAAGAGTGATCATGAGCATTCAATCCACTTATTTGTTAAGGGCCTACCGTATGCCAATCAGTGTTCCAGGCTTATGAGATACAGCAGAGCACAGAAATAACAAGTCCTTGCGTGCATGGAGCTTACATTGTGCTGGGGAGATAGCAAGCATATAAATACGTGGAAATGTGTAATGTCAGGAAGTGAGAAGTGCTAATATGAAAAATAAAGCACAGCGTGGGGACAGAGAGTGTGCAGGATACTTAGAGGGGATGGATGTTTTGGCCTGTCTGAAAGGGTGGCCTTTGAGCAGTGACTGGGATGCAGTGAGGAGCAAGCCATGCAAACATCTGGGGAGAGAGCATCCAGGCAGTGGGAATGGCAGGTGCAAAGGTCCTGAGGTGGGAGGATTTCTGTCTGCTTAAGGAGGTAGGTTGGTAGGCCTGGCAACATGGGCAGGGGCCAGATTACTAGGGCTTTATAGGTGATGGTAAGGGTTTGGGTTAAATGAAGAAACAGGGATTGTGAGTCTAACATCTCCTCGCTTCTCCTTCCCCCACTTCCAAACAAATATTGGTATTTTTAACATAATGGCCAACAAGTTTGTGCTGTATTGATTTTTAAAATTAGATAAGCTAGTTCTTATCTACGGACTCACTTTGTCTATGGGCCAAATGTCCTGTGGTTATTTGTAAAGTATAATCTGGAGATATTGATTCTGTTTTTGCAATTACCCATTAGAAGAAATTGTGTTAATCTTTCCCTTTCCTTCTCCTCCCTTCTAAATTCTGTTAGGTGTGTGCTTCGGTACTTAATAAACAAGCCTGATTACTTACATGGAAAGAGCTAGAATAAGCTTTTTTTTTTTTTTTTTTTGAGATCAAGTCTCACTCTGTTGCCTCCTGAGTAGCTGGGACTATGAAACTGCAAGCACCCACCACCACGCTAATTTTTGTATTTTTAGTAGAGATGGGGTTTCACTATGTTGGCCAAGCTGGCCTCAAACTCCTGACCCCAGGTGATCTCCCTGACTCGGCCTCCCAAAGTGCTGGGATTACAGGCTTGAGCCACTGTGCCCAGCCTAGCATAAACTTTTTGGTTCCAGAGAGTAAGGGATTGTTGAGAAGAGTATGAGAGAAAATCCACCCTAGAAGAGGGCTTTTGAAGTCAAACACAATCTCTGGAATTAAAAACTCACCTTTGAAAAAGAAGCTTAGAAGTGAAGCCACTTAGGAGAAAATAGGTGACATGATTGGCTTCTATTCTGCTTTTTGCTAAATTTTCTCAGGTCACCAAAAGTTGTCCTCAGGCAGAAGGTAACGACATCTGGAGGCAAGGACAGCGCACATTGGCCAGGGACCTAGTTGCAGAGAGATTTCTGAAACCTTATTCACTCTACCAAGGCCCCCAGAAGAACAGATGACCCATTTAACATGGAGTTTAAGGGAGGAAGAGCCCATGAATAAATTCTGCCATAGATGCCACATAACAACCTCAACTCAGGAAATGAAGCATGTCATTTCATGAGGCAATGAGGTGTGGAAATCAAAGGTATGGGCCTTAGAACTAGTCAGGGATGGGTTTGAATCCTGTGCTATCTGCTCTGCCACTTGGCGGGTCTGGGGCCTCAGGCAAGGTACTTAATGTCGCTGAGCTTCTGTTTTCTCTTTTGCAAAATGGAGCTAATAACAGAACCTTTTCCCTTGAAATTGGGGCTGATTAAGTTGCATAGAGAGAGGTTAGCAGGGTGGGTGTACACAGTAAACAGATTGTAAATTGATATGTGGAAACAATTGTTGCTATCTGGACTATAAAATAATCTGTTTCATTAGCAGAGCCAGAACCTGCTTAGAGGTGTCAAGGATGCTAAGAAGCAGTCATCCTGCATTATTTGCACAATGAGCATAGACTTTTGGTACTGGTGTAGGAATCTGGAAAGAGCAGTTTATTGGCTAGCATTCTCTAAGGTTCTTGGTTTACAAGGCTGAGAGAGGAAATTTCTGGGCTTCTGGAATGGCTGCAATGATTCAGAGAAAAGTGGAGAAGGTGGAGGCACCTTAGGCAGAAAGAAGTAACAAGCAAAATGAATTTTAAAAGCAACCTAAAGCTCAGGAAGATGTGTCCTCATGGCTGTTCCCTGAGGCTTCTTTCTCTCCTCTGAGGCTGCTGTAGATTATTGTTCTCTACTAACTGCATCTCACAGCATACACCCCTTTCTTTCCTCCTCTTCTACCTCTCAGCTTTGTCCCTTCACATGCACCTCTACCCCTTCCTTATTTTCTACTCTCTCTCCTCTTATCTCTCTCTTCCTTTCTCTTTCTGACTCTCTTGGATCTGGCAGGGCCTCCTCAGGCACTAGTCACTGGCAGTACACAGAGAAAAGTGATTTCTTAACCAAGTACAGCATGAACTTGGACTCTCCCAAAAGGGCTGGCAGTGATACAGAGGGGCAGATTCCACCCTCAGATTCAAGACTATGCTGAGATGAGTACATGCAATGACCCTGACCTGAGAACTGGCAACATCTCTCAAATCCAGAGTCAACCAGAATAACTGTTACCCATCCCCTGTATGCCTTCTAGCCTCCCTCTGAGTCCTAACCTCCCTGTTTCATTCCCAGAGCTGCCAGGACAAGATGCGTGCTAGATCTCTGCCCCTAATTCCTCCAAATACAACACTCACTACATCAAAACAACAACAACAACAACAACAACAAAACACATTTCAAACTGGTGGGACTTTGAGCCAGATTCCAATCCCTTGAAACATTTCCTGGAACACATACCCAAACAAGCATGACCACCTTCTTCCATGAATTCCTTCCTCAAATATAGAAATATTCCTCAAGCCTAAAATGCTATTCTTTACTAACTAGGCTACCCAGACCCTGTCTATCCATTAAAACGGGGCTTCTATTGTTTACCATCATATCTAGGAACAGACATTGTGAGGTTGGGGCAGAAGCTTTATGGTGTTATCTGAGACCCACGTTTCTTCTCTCTTTTTTCTCTCCTGCCATTAACATGTTGCCTCATGGTCTAAGATAACTGCTGGGGTTCTAGCCATTTCATCCCTATTCCAAGTAGCGGGAAGGAAGAAAAGGAGAATGCATGCCAGGATAGACAACCTACAGTTTCTGCCACCAATAACTTCTGTGTTTTTCTTTATTTTTCATCTGTTCAGATGCCCAAGTCTATGAGAAATTCCTTCCTTCTTGGTATCTCATACCAAATCATACATAGCATGTTCCAGTCATTCATTTCATTAATTAACACTTATTACATCCTGTGATATTTCCCCACCACCAAGCTCAGTGTTTGGCATAAAGAAGAATAGCAGAAGATGGCTTCTTTCAGGATCGAGATAGTCTTGTACACACACAAATAATTATGATACAGTGTAAAAAGTGTCATAAAAGAAGAGGTGAAGACATCAGCCATAGGAACAAAGAGGAGGATGGTTACTTTGAGATGCGGAAGGGTATTTTAGGTGGCAGAACTCTCCATAGAGAACACTTGAGCAGGGTGGTGAATGACATACCAAATTCTGCCAAGAAGAGAGGAAGGATTTTCAGGACAGAGGGAACCTTGCATGCAAATGCAGTGAAGGTGAAAGTCCAACGTACCCCCTGGACTGTCCAGTTCATCCATGTGGCCTGAGTTTGAATTTCTTCTTGTATTCCGGAAATAGTTGGTTATTAATTCACCTAAGATCCACTCAGTGTACTCATTTAAAAAGCACATTTTCTGGTTCCCTCTACCAGAAATCCTGATTCCATAGTGGTTTCATTTTAACAAGCATCTCCATGATTCAGGAATTCCCAGAATGGCAGTTTGGCAGCCAGGAGCCACGTTAAATTTAGGCATATACATGAGACGATCAGGCTTGGGTTTTACAGCAGTCACTCTGGTCGTGGTGCAGAGGACGATATTGCGGGTACCAAGAGTGGAGGCAGGGAGAACTCTCAGGCAGGTCTTATAATCATTCAGACAATAGGTGATATGGGCTCATGCGCAGTGACAGTAGGAGAGAAAGGAGTTTAGAGGAACATTGGAAGCCCAAGTGGAAGAACTTGGTGACACTGATTGTGGTGGATTGGGAAAAAAAAAGTTGAAAATAGCTCAGGTTTTTTAGCTTAGATGACCTAGCAGATACTGAGGCCATTAAAAGGTTAAGGAAAAGAAGGGAAGGAGTAAGTAAGTTTGGAAAATAAAATAAAGAGTTCCATTTGAGAGCCAATTAAGTTGAAGATACCTGAGAGGCACCCCATATTTTTTCTTATCACATACACACACACAAACAGACACACATGCACCAATCTTTCTATATTGCAGACTCTTCTAGGGCACAGATCTGACCTTGGCAATTGGCATATGCCTCACCTTGCCTGGCATACAGCCTGTTAGAATTGAGGGTGAGGCAGCAGCCCTAGAATAAGCATATGTCCACTCCTCACCTACTACTTCCCAGGAGGGAAAATTACTACAATATGGTGAAAGATGAATTCAGCTTCTGAAATGGCAAAGCAAGTCATGCTTCTTGTGTTCTATGAATCCAAAAGAAATGTCAAATTTTTGTGAAAAAAGAGAAAACATGATCACTTTGGAAAACATAACCAATCTTGACATTTTGATGTCATCCTCGAGAAAAAACAGCATGCTGTTCTGCTGCTATGCTGCCAGGCTGCTCCCATGAACTTGCCTAAGTATGTCCTTGCTGCACAGTTTTGCATCACTTAGCATACATGTTTTATCTTCCCCTTTGTTTATTTGATTGGGGCCATGGCTGGTTATCTTTTACTGGAAACCACAATTATTTGAACAAGATAAACAAACAAGTCTTTTTAAAAGTTAACTATATCAATTTCTCAGAGGCTATTCTATTCCAGCAATTCCCCTCCCTCCTTTCCTTTCTTATTTCATCCACTCCTCCCCCAAGTCTGAATGTTCTACTAATGTCTTTACTCTCACCTGCTTTAAACTTTCTAGAAAAAACTGGACAGGAGGTAGTGTTCCTGTTAGCAGAAACAACAATTGCCTTAGAGAACAGCGATAATTCAGGACCAAGGACAGGAGCACAATTGTGGTGGGGTTCAAGATTACACATAAGAGAGGTGGTTTGCATATCACAGGTGTTCCATAAAGCTGAAATCTACTTGAAAATATGAGTAAAAGGGCTAATTAACATGCATTTCCCTCAAATTAGTGTGATCCTACCAATGTGAATTTCATATTAGCTCTCTCAACTAACTCTTATTTTCCCTTTGGTATAGGTGATAGAAAAAAATGTCGATCCTGAAACAATGCTGTTGCCTTATTTGAGGAAGAAGCGTATCCTTTTCTTTACTTTGACTGTGTATGTGTGTGTGTATTTGTATAACTCCAATATCCTCATTAAATGATATTTCAAATATACATTAGAGACACTGAGACATATTCCCTACTATCATGGTTTTATGCTCATATTTGAGAAAGTCCTATCATTTTATAGGCAGTGCACAAATGTGGCCGTCAGAAGAACCAATTTTCTTCTAGTCTCTGTATAAAATGGAGAAACTAGTAATGGAAACTTAATAGACGTTAAAAGGACCTAATTAAGCATCCTTTAGAATTAAGAGTCACAATATTTATACTCTGTCCTTAAGGACTAATTATTATGCCCATTAGGAAAAGAGAGCACAGAAGTCATCTGAAATGAAAGTAAAAGAAAAATGGAAGAACTAAACCTGAAAATGTTATCCTAGAAAAACTTGCCAAATAAATGCCATCAAAGGAATGTATTTTTAGCTTGCTATGCATGAACTCCAGTGGGCTACCCGACGGTGAAAGACACTACTGAATTATATGCAAAATTATGTTTCAAAGGGGGTGTGTACATTTTTCCCCCTGGAGAGAGTAAAATTACCAAAAGAGTACATAACTCCAAAGCATCAATAATTATTTTTCAGACACATGAATATGTTTCTGAAACATGATCATGAAAGTCATTCAAGATCTTTAGACATAAAAAAACAATGAACATGACTCCCTGATTATCCACAGTACCTATGTATAATATTTAAAGTTTGGTTCACTGTGAGTGACAGAAAACTCCACCTCATGGTAAACAAGATAGAAGGTAGGAGTTTCTTTCTTTCTCATTATGTTAGTTCAGGTTCTTCAGGATGTGGACAGCAAAAATGAGATTAAATGTGCCAGGATTTTATTAGGAGAAATGCCTGTGGGAAAGGAAGTAGGGAGTGAATCAGAGGAGACTTAGGGAGCCATTTGATCACCATGTAAGTCTGACCCTGGAGATAAGGTTGAGTGGAAGGGCCCTAGACTGCTGGTCAGTCTAAGGCATGTTCTTCAGAACCACTGGGGATGGTTGACAAGGACTCCATGTCTCTCCATAGCACTAAGCCATTGGTGGAGAGCAGTCCATGGGAAGCATGGTCTTAATGAAAACTGGAGTGATCAGTATTAAAGTACAGCAACAGGGTCCCTTGGTCAGTTACCCTCTGTGTTGAAGGGAGGTCTGTGAGGCATGTTTGCATGGCTATCACACTCACATAAAGGAAGCCCACAGGTAGGTGGATCAGAGCTGGTAAAGCAGTGTCACAATGTTGTTGAGGAACCAAGCAGCACCTTCCTCAGCACACAGCTTTCTCCCCACCGTCAGAGATGACTAATGGAGGCCCAGCCCTCATATCTGAATTCCAGCAAATAGGAAGAAGTAATGAGCAAAGAAAGAAGCACCCCTCTCCTTTTAAGGACACTCTTCTCCTGGAAGTCATACACAACACTTATAATTACATCCTAGTAGCCAGCACTGTTAATGACCCCACCTAGCTGCAGAGGAGTCTGGGAAAGTCTGTTTTTTACTCTGGGAAGCCATGTGTGTGGCTAAAAATCAGTGTTTCTATTTCTAAGGAATAATGAGAGAACAGATATTAGGGAACAGGTGGCAGCTTTTGCCACTGAAAGGCAGAGAAATACACAAACATGGCTAAGATGACACAAATATTCCAAGCATTATCTACAATTTAATATTTTGCTTTGTGTCATCAAAGACAGAGATAAGGATGAGAATAAATGTGCAATGTGTTCATACCTTCAAATACTCAAGTGCTTACATATATAGACCCTTCTTTTTTCAGTTCAGCCCTATTTTTAGCAACCTGACGTCCTGTTGTTTTCAAAGGGAGAATGCAAGATATAACACACAAAAGGAAATCAAGAATTTACAAGATTATTATAGCTTCTATAATAGTAATTAAGACATAAACACATTATTTGATGAATATGTATTGAACTTAACTAACATTTAAGAGTCTGTGATATTACTGTTTCCTAGTGGCAGGGCTATTCTAGAAAGAGAATTACATAACACATATGATCTTTAACTATACCTCTTCCAGTTCGACTCACAGGAACTAAGTATGGCTGTGGAGGAGGAGGCTGTGGTGCTTGTACAGTGATGATATCACGATACAACCCCATCACCAAGAGGATAAGGTACCGTACAGCAAAGTCCAGATATGGTTGAATTTTTATAATTTTGAACTTTGTTATATTCCTTCATTTGGTAAATATATATTGAGTACCTACCATGTGAAAAGAACTGGCCACTGGGCATACAATGATGAACAAGACAGACATGGTCCTAGGAATATGAATGTTTTGGGAAAAAAATGTAGCATCAATGAGGATAACATACGGTCAAAGAATTCCCCATCAAAGCCAGGCACAGTGGCACACATTTCTAGCTACTTGGGAGGCTGTCAGGAGGATTGCTTGAGTTTGAGTCCAGCCTGGGCAACACAGCAAGACCTTGTCTCTAAGAAAAAAAAAAAAATCCCCTGTCAAAACTTGAATGGCTCCCTAACTCCCTGTCTGGGGAGGAAAGGCAAGGCTGAAATTGCAGTGGAGGATAATGCCATCAACACATTCATATATTACTCTTCCAGCCCCTAACTTATCTCCTTCCTCCCATCTGGTGCATTCTCCATACATCAGCCAGAGTGATCTGCTTTAATTATCATCAGATCAAGTCATTCCCGTACTTATAAGCCCCCAATGGCTTCCCATTATGTTTAACATCTGTTTATGTTTGGTATTTATCCTTCCTCACATTTGCCAAGTTTCTTGGATCTGTGTGTTGATGTCTTCTGGAAACTTCTCAAGGCATTATCTCTTCAAATATTTACTCTGTGCCACACACTCTTCCCTCTGTTCTTCTGGGAATCCAATTATGCTAATGTTAGACCATTTTACATCATTTC
This sequence comes from Pan paniscus, assembly GCF_029289425.2. Classification (NCBI taxonomy): domain Eukaryota; kingdom Metazoa; phylum Chordata; class Mammalia; order Primates; family Hominidae; genus Pan; species Pan paniscus. The sequence goes on from NC_073262.2 coordinate 103,218,991, forward strand.
ACAGATCGCACTTGAAGGCTAAGGATCTGAGCACTGGTGAGGTTTCAGATATCTGCCTGTGTTCCACACCAAACTACCCGCTGTCTGAACTCTGAGAGGTTCCTCCCTGCTTTACGGCCTGGCTGTCAGCTTTTTAGTTCATGAGGGATTTCTCTTTGCTTACCTCTCTCACCTTCCATGCTTTGGGAGATCTGTCGCAGCCATGCTGCTCTGTCTTTAGCCTCTAGGGAGTGGCGACTACCCTATGCTCTGTGAAGTCTGAGTACCTAGGGTTTCTCTCAGTTCTGTCTTTCCCCCAGCCTTCTTTGTTTAAGGACCAGTATGCTTGGAAAGTTTCTTTTAGCTCTCCTTCCCTGCCTATTTTGGGGAACTACCCCCAGCACTCAGTGATCTCTGGTGGGGAAGAGATTGAAGATAATGCATCCCAGCTTTGTATTTGAATCTGTTGTTATCAGCCCACATGCAACCATTCAAAATTTGTTGGAAGTTGGTCTGGTTTCTCCTTATTCCTGTTTAAGGCAGGTTCCTTTTCCTCCTTCAATTTCAGGAAGAGAATAATTGTATCTCAGGGATGAGAGCAACTGTATCTTCTCTCTTATGAAGGGGTTGTCACATCGGAGTTTAGTTTATTTATTTATTAAGTTTTGCTCATAAAGTTTCTTTGTGTACTCAGCATCTGATGAGCTTTGAAAATGTGATTATGTTCCTCGTATGGTTTACTTTGGTTGTTAGAATGGGAGTGGCAGTCTCTTACAACTCTTAATGGCTTGTTTTTACCTTCTGGTCTTTGTACTAAGGCACCAGTTTCTCCAGTTCTTTAATGTTTAACTTATGCATTCATCAGCGTGACAGTGAGGTGTTGGTGAAGGCTGGCTGCTCTGGTTGCTAATGGAGACCTGGCCTGCCATAGGTGCATGGTTACCTGTGACTAGAGAATGTCAACCCCTCATTCAAGAGCAAAAACCATCAAAGTTGTGACAGTTTTTGATAAGTGGACACCATTCTGGAATTAGAATTAGGAGGCGTAATTTTAATCCTGCCTCTGACACTCTGGCTGTGACCCTGAGTAAATCACTCTGATCCTCAGATTCCACTTCTCTAAAATGGGCCTGTGCCTGAGCTAAGGAGGAAATGTATGTGTAAAACCTGGGGACATTATACAAAAACCTGCCACAGTGGAGAAGCTCAGTGAATGCCTGGCCCCTTTCCCACTGTATGCGACATAATTTGTAATTTGTGCTTTTCTTTTGCATTCTGAAGGCATCACCCAGCCAATGCCTGTCTGATTCCCATCTGTTCTCTGTATGGTGCTGCCGTCACCACAGTAGAAGGCATAGGAAGCACCCACACCAGAATTCATCCTGTTCAGGTGAGGATGTGCCTCTTCCTTATAGGCTTTCTGTGCTTTAGAAACCTCATGACATTGAGTCCCTGAGATTAAGAGAGCGGAGCAGCCTGGGGCCTGCTGGCTCGGCCACTCCAACAGATACAACCTAGTTGGGAACAAGAGTGAAGCCTGGCATATTGGGATATGTGAGTGTTTCTGACTAACTTGTTGGAAAAATGCTTTTGGAAGGCTAGAAAACCTTTTCTTCTCTAAGAATGCCCTGACATTTGTGGGTTTGTTTTTTGTGTTCTAATTCGATGGGACCTATCTATTTGACATCTTCCAAACTCATAAAGAAACAAGAGCCAGGTGCAGTGGCTAACATCTGTAATCCCAACACTTTGGGAGGCCAAGGCAGGTGGATTGCTTGAGCCCAGGAGTTTGAGACCAGCTTAGGCAACATGGTGAAACATGTCTCTACAAAAGTACAAAAATTAGCCGGGTGTGGTGGTGAGCACCTGTAGTCCTGGCTACTCGGGGGTGCTGAGGTGAGAGAATCACTTGAGCCTGGGAGGTTGAGGCTGCAGTAAACCATGATTGCACCCTGTACTTCAGCCTGGGTGACTGAGTGAGACCCTGTTGTAAGAAAGAGAAGGAGAAAAAGAGGGAGAGAGGAGGGAGGAAGGGAGGGAAGGAAGGAAGGAAGGAAAGAAAGGATGAAGGAAGAAAGAGAAAGAAGAGCCATGTGCATTGAGGGATATAATTTTATTTTTTTTTATAAAGTGGAAAACAACATGATCTTAAGGCTGAGTGAAAATTTCAGCTACCAAAAAGCTTTGTTATATTTAGAGCTTGTTTGGAAGACAGATGATAGGAGTTGTCAATAAGTTTTTTGGCTTTTCTCCTAAAGAAGCACCTCGTTAGAGTTTTAGGCTCAAGTAAAAAGGCATCTTCAGACACCTGAGTCTTTATGTATATATTGCCCATAAGAATGCCATTTCTAGGCCAGGCGTGGTAGCTCATACCTATAATCCCAGCACTTTGGGAGGCAGAGGTGGGCAGATCACGAGCTCAAGAGATCAAGACCATCCTGGCCAATGTAGTGAAACCCTGTCTCTACTAAAACTACAAAAATTAGCTGGGCATGGTGGTGCATACCTGTAGTCCCAAGCTACTTGGGAGGCTGAAGCAGGAGAATCACTTGAACTTGGGAGGTGGAGGTTGCAGTGAGCCAAGATCATGCCACTGCACTCCAGCCTGGCAACAGAGCAAGACTCTGTCTCAAAAAAAAGAAAAAGAAAAAAAGCCACTTTTCCTCATTTTTATTGAAGTTAATGAAGATCAAATATGAGAAAAGATAGAAGGAAAAGATAGGAGCAACATAGAAAATGACCCAAGTTCAAATTTGCTAGATTTGAAGGAATCTTGGATTCTGTTTATTTGAAAGATCATTACCCAGAGGGAGAGAATTTTGCCTGGATCATTATGACATATCATTAACTAGAGGGAGAGAATTCTGCCTGGATGCCCATGTGAGACCTGGTCATACACAGGCATACAATACCCTTTCATTTCTTCATTGATGCGGAACTCCCATTGTTACAATGTTGCCAGAAGACAGCTTCCAAAATCGACTTGAACCTTAGAAGTTAGACTCCAAAGCAAAAATGCTAGGGGGAGGGAAAGGTATAAAAGAAACAAAAGCATTTTATTTTTTATTTATTTATTTATTTTCCACTTCTCAACTTGAGTGTAATTTGGTTTATTTCTCTGAAGGATTTCTTTTATCTCAGTAATTCACAACCACAACTGCACGTTGAAACCAACCATGTGGGAATCTTTAAAAGATGTATGCCCGTGCCCCATTCCCAGAGACTCTGTCAGTTGGTTTGTGGTGCTGCGTGGGGCTTGAAATCTTAACACTCTCCGGGTGATTCTCAAGAGTGGTAACCACTGCCTTAAGTGAAGCTCAAAAGCAGATAAGGCCCAACCTCACAACAACCCAGCCCTGGGGAGGGAGGTGCCTGGGATGAGAAGGGCTCTCAGGGGCCTCTGCTGCAATCTTAACATGCAGACAAATCACCTGGGGATCTTGCTAGAATGCAGGCTCTAATTCATTAGGCCCGGGATGGGGCCCCAAATTCTGCATTTCTAACCTTTCTGTGCTTCCAGGAGAGGATTGCCAAGTGTCATGGCACCCAGTGTGGCTTCTGCACACCTGGGATGGTGATGTCCATCTACACGCTGCTCAGGAACCACCCAGAGCCCACTCTGGATCAGTTAACTGATGCCCTTGGTGGTAGGTTATATATGCATGCTTTTATTTTTTAATTAATTTATTTATTTTTTGAGACGGAGTCTCACTCTGTTGCCCGGGCTGGAGGGCGGTGGCGCAATCTTGGCCCCACTGTAATCTCTGCCTCCCAGGTTCAAGCAATTCTTGTGCCTCAGCCTCCCCTCATGCTTTTACTTTTAAACGATGATGATGATAATGATAACAGCTAATATTGGATACCTTTCATGTGCCACACACATTTAATAGTATTAAATACTATTTGAAGATTATCTCATTTGATCCTCACAAAAAATTTATAAGATAGGTACTATTGTTATCCCCATTTCATAAATGGAGAAACTGAGGTTTGGGGAGAGTGATTTGTTCAAAGTTACACCCCCAATAAGTGGAAGAATCGGTTTGTTCAAATCAGGATTCAAACCAACCCACACATTGCATTTGGCTGATGTATTTCTGAAGTCTCTTTTGTTTTTATAATCATTAGAAAGCCAGTTATTCATCAGCCCTTGGGAAGAGTCCTGTTATCTCCACATGCTGCTCCCTCACCACCCTCCCTACTGGGTGGTGGGTGCTTTCAGGACCATATTCAACATCAGAGGGCTGCGATGGTTACAGCATAAAGTCAGAGACTGAGATCTTATGGTGATACTTGATACTTATTGCAAAGAACTGTCTATCCACCCTAGAGCGTTTTTGTCAAGTTCAGGAGCTCAGTGTGTATGTGGTGGGGGGACATCCTCATCAACAAGATTCTAAACACGTTTTTTTAAGTGATACCCTCTCAAGTTCTGTTTCTGGTGAACTTCTCCATGGCTCCATTTGTCTTTGTCTCAGGCCTCCCGAAGACCTCATTTCTCTGCTAGAGAACATGAGCCTAAAGCTCATATGTACACTTACTCTGCAAAAATGTTCCAAGGAAAACCAGAACAAATGGATGTAGAAAGGAGAGACATCGCTCATAAACTGTCTTCTGCCTGATTTCCTTTAGATCTTATCATGAATTTGATTTCATGGCTGTTTATGATGTAAACAAGTGATAAGGGGTTCTCAGATTTCAGGGTACTTAGGTCATACATGGGAATTTGTGGGTAATGAAGATTCCTGGGACCCACCCCTAGAGAGTTTGACTCAGTAATATTGTTTTTTAAATAAGACTTCAGATTTAGGGGTGGAGGAGGAACACCGGACCACACTGAGAGAGAAACGCTGGCCTGATGATTTATTATAAATAAATAATGTGCCCGACTGCTTTCACAGTTTAATAACTACCTTTGCAACAACATAAATGAACCTGGAGGACATTATGCTGAGTAAAATAAGCCAGGCACAGAAGAACAAATACTACATGAGCCCACTTATATGAGGAATCTAAAGTAGTCAAACTCATAGAAGTAGAGAATAGAATGGTGATTACCAGGGCCTGGGGAACGGGAAAACAAAGATGTATTCGTCAAAGGTAAAAAGTTTCAGTTATGCAAAAGGAGTAAGTCCTAGAGATACTGTATAGCATAATGCTTATAGTTAACACTGTATTGTGTACTCAAACATTTGCTGAAAGGGCAGATGTTATAGTAATCACAAAATAAATGAATAAATAAATGGTGAGAGGGAACTTAGAGGTAATAGATATGTTTATAACATTGACTGTGGTGATGGTTTCATGGGTGTAAGACTTATCTCCAAATTCACCAAGTTGTACAGCTTTTTGTATGTCAATAACAGCTCAATAAAATGGATTTTACTTTTAAAAAAAAAAATTAGGTTGGCTGAACACAGTGGCTCACGCCTGTAATCCCAACATTTAGGGAGGCCGAGGTGGGTGGATCACCTGAGGTCAGGAATTTTGAGACCAGACTGGCCAACATGGTGAAACCCTGTCTGTACTAAAAATACAAAAACTAGCCTGACCTGGTGGTGCACACCTGTAGTCCCAGCTACTCGGGGGGCTGAGGCAGGAGAATTGCTTGAACCCAGAAGGTGGAAGTTGCAATGAGCTGAGACTGCACCACCGCACCTGCAGCCTGGGCGACAGAATGAAACCCTGTCTCAAAAATAAAAATAAGTTGTTTTAAAAATAAGGCTTAGCTCTTGAATGTGACTGTAGAGCAAGTTTTTGGCTTGAAATTATTGTGTTGTTTGAGCACCTGTCACAAGCAGAAGGCATAACTTTACAGGAGAAAGTACAAATACCTGAGCTTTTAAAATCTGCCTCAAGATTCTTAATGAAATATCCCAAGTTGCTGTTGAAAAGATCTGACTTTGTAGATTAGGTGGACTAAAATGTCAAACAGATCTTTCCTCTATGATAGGGTCCTCATTTCCATCACACTCTTGGTAGACTGTGCCTCTATCTGGGTCACTTGGCTAACAGAGCTGGGTTTTTCTCCTTCAGGTAACCTGTGCCGTTGCACTGGATACAGGCCCATAATTGATGCATGCAAGACTTTCTGTAAAGTAAGTGGAAAGGACCACATGTTTGAGTATGTTTTCCCCAGTGAAACGAAATGGTAACGGTTGTCAGTAATTAGGGGGGCAGCCATCTTACTAATACATGGCTACTTCTTATCTCCAGGTTTCTAGCTGCTGTTTGTTATTTGATCTTGAGCAGGGCACTTAACCTCATTCATTGAGCTTGCCTTGGTGGTCGCATAATGAACACCTGAGCATTTTGACACTGGCTGTGTGTCATTGCTTCCAAGAGGTCTTTCCTGACCTCTTTGCCTGGTCAGGTACCCTGGCCTGGTGTTCCTATAGCCCTCTGCAAACATGTGATGGGCATACACATGTCCCGTCACAGCTTTGGTCACAATGTGGTGCAACTGATCATTTGCTATCCCATGTCTTCACCAGACCGTGGGCTGCTTCACAGTAGAGGCTGTATATCTCCGGGTCCAGTCACCATATAGTCATTGAGTGGCTACTCAATATTTGTTGAATGAATAAATGAACAAACAAAGTTGAAATGAAGGATATAAGATTGCCCTCTGGAAGTTAAACAATGAATTCAGTATATCATAGATAAGAATAGTGATGACAATAACAATACCTGTTAATATTTATTATTAATATTTAAAATACTAACAATATTAACAGTTAATCATTATTAATATTTACTATTTAATGCTATGTGCCATGCTTAGTTATAAGATCTTTATGTCTTTTAACTTATTTAGTAATCACTGCTATTCAAAATTTCCTATAAGCTCAGGTTTTTCATTTATGTTGGTTTGGATATGTTTAAGTACAAATGGCTCTCTTTCATGGCATCTAACGATATTGATTCAGCATTATGTTTCAACTGGTATTCACCTGCTTTATTTACTAGTTCGTAGAATCAGCAATAAATTCCTAGTGATTTGTTTTTTGTCCACTAGACTTCGGGCTGCTGTCAAAGTAAAGAAAATGGGGTTTGCTGTTTGGATCAAGGAATCAATGGATTGCCAGAATTTGAGGAAGGAAGTAAGGTCAGTGAAATATAAAGCTTTTATAAGGCTTTCTCAGGACATGAACAAGAGCCAACATACTCTTAGGAAGAACAAATGGCTACCCAAGTTGACTAACTTGAGGTATGTCAACATGTGCCTTCTCCCATTCTCACTACATCTCTCTATAAAAAAAATTATATCGCAGCAACTTTGTCCTCATTCCAGATATTATTCCCATTTAAATACAGTTATCTACAGGAGGGAAAACACATTGGTTCCTTAGTGTCTCTTAGCTTTTAAAAGCATTTTTTCAAGTTATTTTTCAAGGGCCAGAAGTAAAGTGGAGATGTCATGAAAATAAAAGAACAGGTAGAACAAGTAGAGACAGGAGAGGTTCAGGGAGCCGTTCTTGTTCCAGCTGTGTCTGCAGTTGCTGCCTCCTCTTCTACTGTCCCCAGACTCCAAAGAGAAGGTACAGGGAGTTGAGGCCTCCAGAGGCCCATTGGCATCAGCACTGAGTTGCTGATGACGAGGTTTGTGTTAGAGCCCTTGGTTTGGAGCGCGGGGATTGTGGCTGGCCAGTGGACTTTTTTGTCGGTTTGCTGTATCTGACCGTGTGTCTATATCTTTTGACCTTATTCCACAAAGGATTTTAAAGTTGCTCGATAACAGTAATTTCTGATACGTTCTCTTTTTAGACAAGTCCAAAACTCTTCGCAGAAGAGGAGTTTCTGCCATTGGATCCAACCCAGGAACTGATATTTCCTCCTGAGCTAATGGTGAGTAAAGCAATGTTGAGCTCATCCTAGAAGAATTCATGGTGAAATATCAGGAAGGGTATTTGTTTATGGGTTCTCTCAAAAGCTGATTGGCAAATAGGTAAGGCCTCTCTGTCATCCTTAGCTCAAGGTCTAAAGAGTATGGACTAAGGAAGAGGAGGAGGAATGGGGGTGGGGTCCCCATGGGGGACAGCTGAGTTGACTGTAAGAAGCAGCAGATAGCATCTATAAAATCGTGAAATCACAGTGTTTGTAGGTATAGACATGTTTCCTACTTTCACTTTTGCTGAAGTTTATTCCTCCATAGAATGATTTAACAAGATTCAGCATGTTACTATATTTGCTAACATTAAAATGATGTTCTTTGAGACAAGAGCACCAAAGGGAGACAGACCAAGCAGTTCCCAGGAGTAAAGAACCATCGTACTTTTATTCTGAATTCTAATTCCTTGTAAAGCTCTACTTTTAGGTCACTTTGTACTTTATTTTTTAGAAGATATGTATTTTCTCCTTCTGTATCTACAGTACTAATGATTGAGTGGAAACAGGTGGAGATGGCATCATTGGGTACCTTGAATCCCTATTGCTTTTTCAATAGATAATGGCCGAGAAACAGCCGCAAAGGACCAGGGTGTTTGGCAGTGAGAGAATGATGTGGTTTTCCCCCGTGACCCTGAAGGAACTGCTGGAATTTAAATTCAAGTATCCCCAGGCTCCTGTTATCATGGGAAACACCTCTGTGGGTATGTAGAACCCCAGGGATTTTTTATAGGGAAATTGAGAAAAAGGGCTTGGGATGGGGCCGGGGTGGGCTGGGGAAACTTCATATACATGTGTTCTCAGGAAAAGCAGTCTGAAATAGCATTTTTAATCATTTGAGCCAGACTTCCTGAGCATTGCTCAAGAGACTTTCTAACTGTTATTAAGTAGATTCCTCTTGCCTCTTATTGGAGCAGTGTCAAGAGTTGCACCGAAGGGGCTTGCTCCATAGCAAACCAGCAGCAGGAGCTCCAGTGACAGCTGTCCTGTCTTTCCTTTTAGGGACTAATCTGGGCCTCAAATTTCAAATTGCTCTTTGTTTCCTCTCTCAGGGTGTCTCAGTAGGTATATGTTTTACTTAAACAACCGCTACAGGGTCTTCCTGTTGCATCCAGTGTATGCTCAGCTTGAGGAGCAGCCCCTAGAGTCTTCCCAGAGAGAATTTTGAATATGCCATATGGCCCAAGTTTCAAGGTTGACAATTCCAGAGTCTTCCAAGTTTGATGAAAATCTATCCAGCCATTCTCTCTGTATGTGATTTGGCAATAAACAGATGAATAGAAAGATACATAATTTTTAGATATTTAAAGATATTAGTTTAATAATAATTTCAAATTTAAAAGGCAGTTAGTTACTTTATTCTAGTCTTATTGATTTTTTTTTTTTGATCCTTTAGGGCCTGAAGTGAAATTTAAAGGCGTCTTTCACCCAGTTATAATTTCTCCTGATAGAATTGAAGAACTGAGTGTTGTAAACCATGCATATAATGGTGAGTTCTCAAGTCCCTGTTTTCTTAGTTAAGATGCATTAATCAATTTATTTACATTGCCCAGCAGACAAGCAGAAAAAGAATGATTCCTAATTATAATACACACAGAGATTCTCTTCTTATAAGAATGATATGTTTGTTGGCCACATAAATGTCTTCTTTTGAGGAGTGTCTGTTCATATCCTTTGCCCACTTTTTGATGGGGTTGTTTTTTCCTTACAAATTTATTTAAGTTCCTTGCAGATTCCAGATATTAGACCTTTGTCAATGGGTAGATTACAAAACTTTTCTCGCATTCTGTAGGTTGCCTGTTCACTCTGATGCTAGTTTCTTTTGCTAGGCATAAACTCTTTAGTTTAATTAGATCCCATTTGTCAATTTTGGCTTTTGCTGCAATTGCTTTTAGTGTTTTAGTCATGAAGTCTTTGCCCATGCCTATGTCCTGAATGGTATTGCCTAGGTTTTCTTTTAGGGTATTTATGGTTTTGGGTTTTACATTTAAGTCTTCAATCCATCTTGAGTTAATTTTTGTATAAGGTGTAAGGAAGGGGTCCAATTTCAGTTTTCTGCATATGGCTAGCCAGTTTTCCCAGCACCATTTATTAAATAGGGAACTCTTTCCCCATTGCTTGTTTTTGTCAAGTTTGTCAAAGATCAGATGGTTGTGGATGTGTGGTTTTATTTCTAAGGTCTCTGTTCTGTTCCATTGATCTATATATCTGTTTTGGTGCCAGTACCATGCTGTTTTGGTTACTGTAGTCTTGTAGTATAGTTTGAAGTCAGATAGTGTGATGCCTCCAGCTTTGTTCTTTTTGCTTAGGATTGTCTTGGCTATACAGGCTCTTTTTGGTTCCATATGAAATTTAAAGTAGTTTTTTCCAATTCTGTGAAGAAAGTCAATGGTAGCTTGATGGGGATAGCATTGAATCTGTAAATTACTTTGGGCAGTATGGCCATTTTCATGGTATTGATTCTTCCTATCCATGAGCATGGAATGTTTCTCCATTTGTTTGTGTCCTCTCTTATTTCCTTAAGCAGTGGTTGGTAGTTCTTCCTGAAGAGGTCCTTAACATCCCTTGTAAATTGTATTCCTAGGTATTTTCTTCTCTTTGTAGCAATTGTGAATGGGAGTTCATTCATGATTTGGCTCTCTGCTTGTCTATTGTTGGTGTATTGGAATGCTTGTGATTTTTGCACATTGATTTTGTATCCTGAGACTTTGCTGAATTTGCATATCAGCTTAAAGAGTTTTTGGGCTGAGATGATGGGGTTTTCTAAGTACACAATCATGTCATATGCAAACAGAGGCAATTTGACTCCCTGTCTTCCTATTTGAATACCTTTATTTCTTTCTCTTGCCTGATTGCACTGGCCGTAACTTCCAATACTACGTTGAACAGGAGTGGTGAGAGAGGGCATCCTTATCTTGTGCCAGTTTTCAAAGGGAATCCTTCCAGCTTTTTCCCATTCAGTATGATATTGGCTATAGGTTTGTCACAAATAGCTCTTATTATTTTGAGATATGGTCCATCAATACCTAGTTTATTGAAAGTTTTTAACATGAGGAGATGTTGAATTTTATCAAAGGCCTTTTCTGCATCTATAGAGATAATCATGTGGTTTTTGTCACTGGTTCTGTTTATGTAAGGGATTACATTTATTGATTTGCATATATTGAACCAGCCTTGCATCCCTGGGATGAAGCCAACTTGATCGTGGTGGATAAGCTTTTTGATATGCTGCTCATCATCACTGATCATTAGGGAAATGCAAATCAAAACCACACTGAGATACCATCTCATGCCAGTCAGAATGGTGATTATTAAAAAGTCAGGAAACAATAAATGCTGGCAAGGCTGTGGAGAAATAGTAATGCTTTTACACTGTTGGTAGGGGTGTAAATTAATTCAACCATTGTGGAAGACAATGTGGTGATTCCTCAGGGATCTAGAACCAGAAATACCATTTGACCCAGTAATCCCATTACTGAGTATATACCCAAAGGATTATAAATCATTCCACTATAATGACACATGCACACTTAGGTATATTGCAGCACTATTTACAATAGCAAAGACTTGGAACCAACCCAAATGCACATCAATGATAGACTGGATAAAGAAACTGTGACAGATACACACCGTGGAATACTATGCAGCCATAAAAAAGAATGAGATCATGTCCTTTGCAGGGACATGGGTGAAGCTGGAAGCCATCATTCTCAGCAAACTAACACAGGAGCAGAAAACCAAACACCACATGCTCTTACTCATAAGTGGGAGTTGAACAATGAGAACACATGGACACAGGGAGGGGAACAACACATACCGGGGCCTGTTGGCGGGTGGGGAGCAAGGGAAGGGAGAGCATTAGGACAAATACCTAATGCATGCAAGGCTTAAAACCTAGATGACAGGTTGATAGGTGCAGCAAACCACCATAGCACATGTATACCTGTGTAACAAACCTGCATATTCTGCACATGTATCCTAGAACTTAAAGTAAAATAAAAGAAAAAGAAAATGGGGGCAGAAAGCATAAAAAAAAGAATGATAACATTCTGGAGGAAGACTGAGGGAAGAATTCTCTAAAGTTAATCTAAATACTAATTGTCTAAATAGTTCAGTTTTTACTGAAGAACTTCTTCTGTCTGCAATATCAGAGAAATGTGACAAATGACAACTATTCAATGAAGGATACAGTGCTAAGTGCTGGACAGAAGATAAAGATGAATATAACACAGTCTTTGCTCTTTAAAACCACAGTAGCGAGTTTATGTATTCAACAGCTTACAGACTGGTTTTTCTACTCCTGTAGAGGAAATTGATTTAATGGCAATGATAAGAAGCAATAGAAATGTGGGTTTGCAGTACAGCCTCTGAAATCTAACTCTTGACAATGGCATATATTAGCTGTCAGATCTTAGGCAAGTTACTTAACTCTCAGTTTCTTCATCTGTGAAATGGGGCTATTAATATCTCATAGGTATGTTCAGATTTAAGATTATCTAAAGCATTCAACATAATACTCGATAGAGTGAGTGTTCAAAGAATTCAGCCTTCATTACCTCCATCACCACCACTTACATCACTGCCATCGCCTCTACTATTACCCCCACCTTCATCACCACCACCACACCACCCCCTTACTGCTATCCCTACCACCATCGCCTCACCACCACCTTCATTACTACCATTACCTTCATCACCATCACCACTATCACTGACCATCACCACCATCACTAATAAGCAGGGCAGCATGTATCCAATATAAAGATTCTATGTCTGTAGCTTTGGTCTAATGGACATTTTCAGGTCAGCAGTGATCACACTGTGTTATTTACAAATGACTTCATTTCAGGACTCACCCTTGGTGCTGGTCTCAGCCTAGCCCAGGTGAAGGACATTTTGGCTGATGTAGTCCAGAAGCTTCCAGAGGAGAAGACACAGATGTACCATGCTCTCCTGAAGCATTTGGGAACTCTGGCTGGGTCCCAGATCAGGAACATGGCTGTATGTATCTGATGACAGTAAACTCTGGTATGCATCCCTTGGGTGACTCTCCCTGATGAATCATGACATTTTCATTCTTTTGGAACAGACAAAAAAAAATAGTTCTCCAAAGCCTTGCTTAATCCTTATTTTAGCACTTGCTTTTTTGTGATTACATAAATGAAAATAACTCATTATTTTAAAAAGTCTTTAGGGGGACACATCATTAGCAGGCATCCAGATTCAGATCTGAATCCCATCCTGGCTGTGGGTAACTGTACCCTCAACTTGCTATCAAAAGGTAAGTGACAGCCCCTACTTGGAGATTATTAAGCTGTTTCTCTACCCCTTTTTCTCTCTGGGGAGGCAGGAAATCCAGTCTTGAAGATGACTTTTCCCTATAATATCAATAAATTTCTCTGCTTTTCTGGATACTGGAAATTTTGTGAGTCTTGTCTTAATAGCAGAGGCTTTCTTCCCCTGTGTCTTTCTGGTTTTTTGTTTGTTTGTTTGTTTGTTTTTCCTCATACTGGTCACCCTGCACTGGACATGTTTGTGTTGGTTAATGTCCAGATGTGATCTGATTATTGCTGGGAACTACATGCTATTGAGAACTATTGGGTCCCTTTGTTGAAGACATTCTCCAGGTGGTACAGGAGTGTTGTGGCACCCACATCGTGCTTTGAGCTCACACTTAATTTATCATTGATGGAAACGTACAGGTCTTTTTCAGGTGAAAAATGATTGGGCCTCATTCTATATTTATTTACTTGATTTTTGTTATTAAAACTAAGTCCGCAACATCTAATTTATTGCTTCTTCCAACTTGCTTGAAAATTATTAGGAAGTTCTAATTGGTCCTCTGTAAGTTTGTGGGGTATTTTTTTTTCGTTAAAAAATATGGACTAGTTTTCTATCATCTGCATTGTTAAATACTCACTCTTCATATCATTTAAACCATAAAACTATGTTTTTTTTTTGTTTTTTTTTTTTGAAATGGAGTCTCGCTCTGTCACCCAGTCTGGAGTGCAGTGGCACGATCTCAGCTCACTGCAACCTCTACCTCCTGGGTTCAAGCGATTCTCCTGCCTCGGCCTCCTGAGTAGCTGGGACTGCAGGCATGTGCCACCATGCCCAGCTAATTTTTGTATTTTTAATAGAGATGTGGTTTCACTATGTTGGCCAGGCTGGTCTCGAACTCCTGACCTCGAGTGATCCACCCGCCTCTGCCTCCCAAAGTGTTGGGATTACAGGCATGAGCCACGGTGCTTGGTCACAAAACTATCTTAAAGAGGAAGATTTGCATTCAGGGTTTTCAATTTGAGTAACATCCCCTTAAAAGTCATACTATGAGAAACAGGTTTTGTGATGTGAATATAGACATCAAAAGCTTCTTAGCTTTCAGTATTTTGTTATAGTTTTAAACTGTTCCTCTTCCTTATATATTAATTAAAGAACTAAAATTCTTCAGGTGTTGGAACAAGATATAAAAAAGTAAGATAACACCTCACTAGTATACAAATTTATTAAAGATAATTTCTTATTCATGACTGTATCTAGTGGGGTTCCTGCTTATAAACAATAAATATTTGTTGGCTGACTTGATCAGAATATCAAAAGAGATATTAATATTTACTCCCTACTTGTAAAGTTTTAAGTGAATTGTGTTGTCAGGAAGAGGACTGCTAAGGTTCTATTCTACCTGAAACTCTGGGCTACTCTGTGAGATCTTTTCATCTATTTTTTAAATCTATTTTTTATTTTAAAAAAAATTTTTTAGATGGAGTCTCACTTTGTCATCCAGGCTGGAGTGCAGTGGCATGATCTCAGCTCACTGCAACCTCTCCCTCCCGGGTTCAAGTGATTTTCCTGCCTCAGCTTCCTGAGTAGCTGGGACTACAGGTGCGCATAACCATGCCCAGCTAATTTTTTTGTATTTTTAGCAGAGAGGGGTTTCACCATGTTGGCCAGGCCAGTCTCAAACTCCTGACCTCAAATGATCCACCTGCCTTGGCCTCCCAAAACACTAGGATTACAGGTGTGAACCACCGCGCCCAGTCGATGTTTTTATCGATGAGAAAGCAAGGAAAACAAAAAGAGATGGGGCCTAGACTAGAAGAAACATTGCAAGACGCATTATAGGGTAAAAGATTTGCTAAGCATAGGAAGAGCACCTGTTTCCCTGAACAACTGGTTTCCTCAGGTATTTGGTGGAATTACTTCCCAAGTTTTGGAAGGTTATTTAACAGACCAAACAGATCCCAGGGAAAGTGTCATTTCTTTCCACAGAAGGAAAACGACAGATTCCTTTAAATGAGCAATTCCTCAGCAAGTGCCCTAATGCAGATCTTAAGCCTCAAGAAATCTTGGTCTCAGTGAACATCCCCTACTCAAGGAAGGTGAGAACATCCCACTGTCAATTTCCCAGTTCCACCTGTGATGCTATGGCTTGTTTATTCCAGCATATGGTGGAATAAGAAAAAAGGTTAAGTGTTTATGTGGGAGATAAAGGCTCAACTTCAGGAAGTGGTATGAGGTCATTATTTTAAGACTTGTGAATAGTTGCCTTTTCCTTATATTACGCATGCCCCTATCATTCCTCGAATTAGGAGATTTTTTTTTTTTTTTGAGATCGAGTCTCGCTCTTTTGCCCACACTGGAGTGCAGTAGCATGATCTTGGCTCACTGCAATCTCTGCCTCCCAGGTTCAAGCGATCCTCCTGCCTCAGCCTCCCGAGTAGCTGGGATTACAGGTGCGCACCACCATGCCCAGCTAATTTTTGCATTTTTAGTAGAGACGGGGTTTCGCCAAGTTGGCCAAGCTGGTCTGGAGTTCCTGACCTCAGGTGATTCACCTGCCTCGGCCTCCCAAAGTACTGGGATTACAGGTGTGAGCCACCACTCCCAGCCTTATCTCTGCCATTCGTGCTCTTTCTCCCCCTACCCCAAGCTCTAAAGTAACTTTCTAAAAGGTTTTTGTCCCATAAGCCTTTCTCCCTAAATATGACATGAAGAGTATGCCTCTACCTATATCTTGGGTTTTGAAAAAAGCCTAAAAATACATTTGCAATAGAACTTAGTGGAAAGAACATGAGGCTTTGCATGAGATAGAGTCAGGTTTGAATCCTGGTTTCAAGGCCTGAACTAATTACTGAATCCTTCTGCACCTTGGATTCCTCATCTGTAAAATGGGAATAATCAAGCCTGCCTCAGAGGATGTATTAGTTTGCTAGGGCTATCATAACAAAGAGCCACACACTGGGTGGCCTCAACAACAGAGAATGATTTTCTGGAGATGCTGGGGGCTGCATATCTGATATCAATGTGATACTCAACATACACATACCGTCCAGCGCGTAGGTGATGCTCAACACACACACACTACCTGGTGTGTAGGTGACACTCAACACACACAGACTGCCCGGTGTGTAGGTGATACTCAAGACACACAGACTGCCCAGTGCATAGGTGATGCTCAGTGTTTCTACATATGCCACTTAACTGTTTCTTTCAGTGGGAATTTGTGTCAGCCTTCCGACAAGCCCAGCGACAGGAGAATGCGCTAGCGATAGTCAATTCAGGAATGAGAGTCTTTTTGGGAGAAGGGGATGGCATTATTAGAGAGTTATGCATCTCATATGGAGGCGTTGGTCCAGCCACCATCTGTGCCAAGAATTCCTGCCAGAAACTCATTGGAAGGTAAGGATTAGAGGTAAGGGCTCCTCTAATACTTGTCCTTAGACTCCAAGTATTAGAGGAGCCCTTTTTGTGGTGAGATGTGATTACAAGAAGAAAAGTGTTCCATACCTTTCTATTTAATGGCTGGGAATTACAGTAAGATTTTGTTATTATTTCCATATGTCTTGATGTTAGTGAATTCTGAAGTGGGAATTATATACTCTGTGTGCGTGTGTGTGTGTGTGTGTGTGTGTGTGTGAGAGAGAGACAGACAGACAGAGAAGCCCTCCCCCAACAGTGCAAATTTGTATTCTTTATTTTGGGAGAATAATTTGCCATGATGAAAAACCAATTATGTGAGTTTGTTCTATAATAAATTGTTAAAGGCATTTGCTTACCTGACTTCCTATATCTAAAGATGATACTAATAGCTAATATTTCTTGAGCATTACTTGGTATCAGCTGCCATAACAAAGCATAGTGATTAAAAGCATGAGCTTTAAAACTTGAGAAAGGCAGACTGGCCAAAATCTCAGTTTACCCTCTGTTAACTCCTCCATGCTCTCAGTCAGCTTACTTAATTATATTGGTACTTTGGTTCCCTAGCTGTCAAAGATGGGTGATCATACCTACCTCACAGGGCAGTTGAGAGGATTAAATGAGTGAATACATATAAGGTGCTAAAAGCAGATCTTGGCATGCAATAAATGTCCTAGTGATATGAGGGTCAGTTACTCCTGGACTATGGACTTTATATGAGTTGTCATTTATTTCTCTAGATCATTCTGTGAGTTGGGTTCTAATATTCCCCTTTTACAGGTGAGGACATGGCGAGACCCAGGCTAGCGACCTTGAGAATGGTGGGCCAATTTGAACTCGGGCTGCCTGATCCAGAGCTTGTACTCTTATTTCCTGTATTAAACTATGGCTATTTGTCTTACCCATTAGATGAAGATATGGGGTAATAAACCCTGTCAGGCTAGGAGTCTTCTCTTTGGACTTTCCAGGCACTGGAACGAAGAGATGCTGGATACAGCCTGCAGGCTTATTCTGAATGAAGTCTCCCTTTTGGGCTCGGCACCAGGTGGGAAAGTGGAGTTCAAGAGGACTCTTATCATCAGCTTCCTCTTCAAGTTCTACCTGGAAGTGTCACAGATTTTGAAAAAGATGGTAAACAACTGTTTACACATTAACTTCCCCAGTACTGGGAGCTATCATGACACCAAAAGTAGAGGCAATGACTCCCTACCAAATAGCTGTAGAATAAAAAAGACAATCCACATTAGAAACACACGCACTTGCTGAGCATCCCTCAGCCTGTCTGTGGGTGGGTATGAGTTTAGGGAAGAATTGAAAGTAGAGCCAAGAGTTGAGCAAGCTTGTATTTAACACCACTCAATTATTTGGTTTCTGACTGGTAGTTTTTCCAGATCATGTTCAGAAAACTTGCTAATGATTTGAGTATGTTTTCCCTCTGTAGGGCATTTCTTCCTCTTGAGCTGTTACCTTCACGTTGAGGTTGACTTCATGTGTTTGGTGTTCTTTTCCAGATTCAGCTTCATTTCCCTAGCCCGTAAGGTGGCCATGATGGCAGCCACTGCACAAGATGACTGTGAAATGCGTCATTGTAGGAAAAGGGCTTCATATGGTCCCTAGTGCTTCAGAGGAAATCTGTAGTAGTAGTCATGGCAATAGTAGTGACAATCCATGCATTCTTTTGCCTGGTCTCTCTTAGGGCAAACAATTAAAGCTACAAGATTCTTGGCTGGGGAGGACACAACTAAAAAAATTATCTGAATAAATCCATTAGACCCAAAGGAGACTTGAGCCTCATTGGCCTCACAAACCCCATGCTATAACCAGCTGACCAAAACAGACTAGAAGCCAAGAACAGTCTTCCTGTGGTATAGAAGTTAGTATGTTCACTTTAAATAGGAGACACAAAGTCTCTTATCCTTGCTTTTGAGGGTATCTTCTCAGTGTAGGTGGGAGCAACTAGGAACCAGAAGGGTAGTATCACATTATTAAGAATGAAAATTTGAAATCATAGATAAGTGACATATTGTCACCAGGTAACCAATTATAGACTCCTCCAATTAGTAGCAAACTAATATAATTTCTGGGTGACTCAAGCGATGTAATTTAAAGCTTTTGCCTTGTAGTCTTATACCCCTCCTCTCTTTAAAAATAATAGCTTTTGTTGGTTTAATTTTTTTTTTGAGACAGGGTCTCTGTCACCCATGCTGGAATACAGTGGTGTGATATCATAGCTCAGTGCAGCCTCAACTTCCTGGACTCAAGCAATCCTCCTACCTCAGCCTCCCAAATAGCTGAGACCATAGGCATGCACCACCATGCCCAGCTAATTTCTTTATTTTTTTGTAGAGACAGAGTCTTACCATGTTGCTCAAGCTGGTCTTGAACTCCTGGACTCAAGCAATCATGCTGCCTTGGCCTCCCAAAATGCTGGAATTACAGGCATGAGCCATGACACCTAGCTGGTTTTATTTTCTATTAAAATTATGTAAATTAGAAAAAATAACCACCAGGTGTATTGTTGAAAGTCTTTCCCCCCATCCGGCTCTAGGCTGTGCAATGTTCAGTCTTGTGTAAAGAACCAAACGACTCACTTCCCTCAGTCCTGAGGAATGTTCTTGCTGGGGACCAGAATCCTTCCCCTGTGGGGCAGCAGCAGGGATGCAGCCTGTGTCCCCCTTTCTACACATCTGGCAGGCAACATGGAACCTTTATGCTTATTTGCAATGGTGTACTTTGACTCTGATGTTTTCCTGGCTTAAGTATTTTCTTCCTTTCCATTTTATTTACTTAGCTTCTATCTTCTTGTTGGATCAGTTTGTAAGTCCTCATATCATTTAGGAGAGTATATGAGAGAATCATAAGAAACATAGAGCTGGTGGAAGCCAGTTACCTACCGTATTCATCTGGCTATTCATAATATGAGGAAATATGTATGCACCTTTCAGAGTATATGTCCTTGAGTCAGGGAGCTGCTTGTATTTCTGGGGTTCTGAATAGGGTGAGTGCTTAGTACATGTGAGACTTCAGAGTAGAGATGCTTGCTAAGACTCATGCTAGCCTCACTTCCAAAATCATTCTGGTGCATTCAAACTATTTAAAATATCTGCAATGGTTCTACTTTTCAGGATCCAGTTCACTATCCTAGCCTTGCAGACAAGTATGAAAGTGCTTTAGAAGATCTTCATTCCAAACATCACTGCAGTACATTAAAGTACCAGGTGAGTGGTATTTTTTGTTTTTAAAAATTCACAATCTGGGCTATAGTGATTTGACCTGGACATTCCCACTGTCTCTCCGTGAAACTCAAGCTCTGTAAGTCCAAGCTCCGCTTCTGGTAAACTCACAGCCTCTTTAGGGGTAACTAAAATTCCAAAATCAATGAAGAATTTGACTAAAGACAAATCTAGCAGTGGTAATATTAAAGAAGAATGTTGATTTGGGTCTTAAAGGTTACGTGCTTTGCACTGTGGCCTTGTACCACAGACACGCATGAGCTGGCCACCTTGTCACGTGTTTTCTGCCCTGGGCACTGCAGGCATCAGAGTCCAATAAAGCCACGCTCTGCGGCAGTGCCATGGGCTGCTTTGCTTTCATTTTCAGAGGAAAAGACACAGCCCCTAGAGGTTGATGAAAATTCAATAATGCTTTTAAAAAGAACTGCTGATTTGTTTAGCTTGAATGTTAAGATATTTTACTCCCTTAGTCTCTATTCTCCTAGTGATTTTTCTGTGAGTTACATTTTAGAGTTGAATCAAACGTAAGTACTAAGAGCTTTTTGTGCTCTCGTAATGAAGGCTATTAGAAAACAGGATTCCTAACTCTCAAATGGAATTTTCTGCCACATCATAAAAATATGCCTGAAGTCACCCTGTTGGTAAAGTGGATACAGTTTGGTGGGTTTTTCCTTGAAATTATTATCAGGAAACTTGACCTCGAGAGTTTTAGTAAGTCAAGAACATGAAAAGGCTTTTTAAAGCATTTGTTCACTGAATCTATTGTTGGATTTAGTTGTGAAAGCTTATAGTATGTCGTAATGAACATTGATGTTGGTGTGTATTCCTTGAGGTTTTAGGTTCAATATGTTTAAAAATTAAAATGCACCAAACTCCATTGAAAATGATTGTTTTGAAAGTTAAAAACAGCTGCCATCTCCTCGGTGTTCTTTTCAAATATGGTAGTTGAACCCTTTGGCTTATAAATACCCTAATATTTCTTAGACAATGGAATAAACTTCAGAAAGAAACAACAACAAATTAATGGATATTGAAATCATCCAAAGAAAAAGGAAAATCTTCACATAGTGCATGATCTTGAATGAGAGTTTATCATTGATTGCAAAACAAAGTTTTAGATGCAATATGTCTGCCACATAGATGAGTTTTGTTTTTGTTTTGCCCGTGGTTTTTCACACACACATACAAACATCCACATTGCTAGAGCAACGTCAGCACTCACGAAGAGCATTTTTCCCCTAAATCAGTTCATTTGCTTTGAAAATATTTTGACACAGCTTCAAAAGATCACCAGTTTGAGGAGACAACATTCTTCCTTCCATAGTATCTTTAGCCAAATACTAAGCAGAAGCAGGTAATTGAGGATAGCTTCTTTCACCAGTAGATTTATCACAACTAACTGCAAAAAAAAAAAAAAAAGTATGATATCTTTGACGGTAGGACAAAGACATTTTTTGGAATTTTTCCTCAGTTTTTTGGCAGGCCTCACACAACATGGTTTCAAAAGACTTTTTTCAATGTGATGAAGTGTTTTGTTTGTTACAGTGAAATGTGTTATGTCAGTTAACTCCCAGACCCATTACAGATACCTATGAATGTCTTTCCTTAATGTCTCAGCTTATGAATTATCTGGAATTTTGCTTTTCAGGATGAAAAAACTTCTTAGGGTTTTAAAAAGAAGATGTGGGTGATTTTTTTTCACTCAAATGTGGTTCAGGTTGAGAGCCCAAGCAGCATCCCAGCTCAGCACTTTGGGGGATATTTTGCAGAGGAAGTCAATTCCTACCATCTGCAACATATGAAAAACCACACCTGGTAGAACCTCATTGTTGGTTTTTCCTTTTCATCACTATCTCAGCTCCTCGAAGCAGAGGGGGAAGAGGAGAACTGAGGGGAGTCCTTTGCCATGGGGACAGGGCAGTGTGAGCTACGTCAATAGAGCTGGAGTGTTGGGACTGCCTCCAATCTGTGCTCATGCCTGAACCCCAATAAGTAAACTTTTCTCTCATTTTCCCTAGTCCCCTACATTCGTGGCCTAATATCTACCTTTATTTAATGGAGCCCTGGGCCAAGTCTAAATTATTTTTCTCGATAGTCTCCTGCTTTCTAGCTGATAAAGTCAGGATGACTCAACAATAACTGAAAATGAAAAAACAAAAACTTAGTCAATACTCTGTTTTTTGTGCACTGTATTATACTAACTACAAAACTGAAGTTTACATTTAAGTAAAAGAAATATGAAATTAGAACAATAAATGCTTATCAACGGTGTTTATTTTGCAGCAAAACAGTAAATTTTATATAAAATAGGAATAAGTGCATCCTACACACATGTCTTATACCAAGTTAATTGTAGAAATTACACTACTTCCTGTGCATAGTTGTCAGCCACAATTTGGTTGACATTTTACTTCTTGTCATTTATGTTATGAAAACAATATGGTTTTTTTATTTTCAAATCAATGTTGAACATGTTCTGAAATAACACATGCCACTCTGCCGTTCTCTCCTGATATTCCAGCCCTGCCACCTGCCTGGAGAATCTCTGATCTCTATCTCCAGCCAGAGGTTTTTTGTTTTTTTGAGGCCCTTAAGTAGTTGGGTAGTGAGTGGGGAGCACTCTTCTCGAGTTCCTGGAGCAGCAGAGGGCACTGGAGAACTGTACATTTCACAGCTGTCTTAAGTAAAGCTCTCATTATAACGAGAGGTCTCCTCCATTTGTGGGATTAGATTAATTAAATCCAAATGTTTAGAAAGGAAAGCAAAACATCTGCATGAAAAGGAAATGTGTTAATCAGGGGGATCCAGACAGCTTCTCTTCAGTTCCATAGAGCAAGAGCCTTGGAGCACTTTCACTGGACCAGGGCGGACTTTGAAACAGGAAACCCTGCAGTGAAGAGTGAGATGAAATACCATTTTAGATGGATTCAAGTATCTAACTTATTGTTCATATGTGCTGAATAGGCTTTCTCAAACTGCACATTCTGGTAATCAAATACAAAAGAATTTAGCTTTTCTCCCCGCTCAGATGCCTTAAAGGACACTATGTTGGAAATAGGCCTGTTTCTTCTTTTTTCTCCCAGTAAAGATTTTTAACCAGTATGTGTTGGCGACTTGTTCTCTCTTCCCTCCTGCCATATGATGTGTAGCCTGGCATTGTAAGGCTCATCTCAAAGGAAGATCCAGGGCTCAAGGTGATCCTGTGAGCTGCAGGATGGGAAGGGGAGGTGTCCATAGCTTTTCTCTGACCTCAACCTGGCCAACATGACTGCATGCCCCTCACACCCAGGTCTTCCAGAGAAAGCCTCTGGGAGTCTGGCCTCAGTCCCAGTACCGAGTGCAATGTTGTCACAGTGAGTTACAGATGGGGGTACCCACCAGGGCTTAGCAGGCCACTCCTCAGCTACAGCCTTCACCCTGGCCTTATGTCTGTCTCTTCACTCGCTCTCCTTCTTTCTTCATATCTTCAATTCTTTTCACAATACACACTCGACTGGGAAAGCCATAAATTCCCATATTTGAAACACCAGGGCAGACATTGTGCTGATTAATGTCTGCTTTGGTTAATGAAACACATTTAAGGTATTTATAGAGCCAACAGCAAGATATTCTGCTCCATGGGGCTCTAAGAAAGAGCAACATTAGTGGATCATTACTCCAATTGCAGGTCCCTTTGGCTTCATTCTCTATCAGGATTGTCTAAGTTAAGAGTTTTGCCAATTATTTCTTATATTTCCTCACTCAAAATTGAAAAAAAGAAGGCTATTCTGGTTGAAGTAATACCCTCAGTATTTTCTACAAACATAGTCACGATATCATCATACTCTTCTGTAAAATATTATATGTATCGTGCTTATATAGAAACAGTAAAGTCATTTTGATAATAAAATTTAAAGAGATACATAAGCATTAGCAAGAGGACATAATTTTGTATTGTCAAGAAGAAAGATTTAAATTTGTTTACTTACACAAATGGAATTTCCATTTGAGATGTTTGGGGTCTACATTCAAAAAAAGTGAAAAATAAGAACAACATCATGGATTGACATACCAGTTGGCTTATTGAATTACTGTAGTAGGTTTATTGTCTTGGTGTTATTAATAGTGACTTTTTTTTTTTTTTTTTTTGATGGAGTCTCACTCTGTCTCCCAGGCCGGGGTGCAGTGCTGTGATCTTGGTTCACTGTAACCTCCGCCTCCCAGGTTCCAGCGATTCTGTAGCCTCAGCCTCCTGAGTAGCTGGGATTACAGGCATGTGCCACCGTACCTGGCTATTTTGTTTTGTTTTGTTTTTTTTAGTAGAGACGGGGTTTTACCATGTTGGCCAGGCTGGTCTCGAACTCCTGACCTCAAGTGATCTGCCCACCTTAGCCTCCCAAAGTGCTGGGATTATAGGCATGAGCCACTGTGCCCAGCCCAATAGTGCCTTTTCATATGCAAAAGTATTCTGGTTTGAGTCTAAATTATATAGCTACCTTCTTATGGGAAATGTGCATAATAATAATTCCTACTTTCTCTATAGAAATGTAAAAGTATATTTTGGTTATTTATTAAACAGAATATAGGCCTAAAGCAGCATCCTGAAGACCCAGTTGGCCACCCCATCATGCATCTGTCTGGTGTGAAGCATGCCACGGGGGAGGCCATCTACTGTGATGACATGCCTCTGGTGGACCAGGAACTTTTCTTGACTTTTGTGACTAGTTCAAGAGCTCATGCTAAGATTGTGTAAGTGGTAAAATTCTTACTCAATGGGCATAAATGATTGTCTTTTCATCTAAGTCACACTAGTGAAAAGTAATGGTGTGAAGAAATAGGCTATTTGTTGGTGATATCCAATGCAGACCAGAGGTGAAACGGGATCGAAATGTAGGATTTACTACAACTTCGTTGTCCCAAGAATTTTTTCCCAATTGTCTGGCAGAGACTGTTGGACAGTTCTTACCTCTCTCATATCTTATTATCCAATTAACCATGTTCTTGGCCTCTATGGCCACTCTAAGGAGCTCTGCTGTGTATATCATCTAGGTCTATTGATCTGTCAGAAGCTCTCAGCATGCCCGGTGTGGTGGACATCATGACAGCAGAACATCTTAGTGACGTCAACTCCTTCTGCTTTTTTACTGAAGCTGAGAAATTTCTGGCAACAGATAAGGTACTGCATTTTTGCTTTCTATTTGAAAAATAACTTTCTCAGTTAACAGTGCTTCATATTTTCTTAAAGATACCATCTACTTTGGCACACCATGAAAGACTCCAGTATTCTTAGAATGCTTATTATAAAAGTATATTCTAATATTGAATGAATTCAAATATATTCATTTTCTGTATAAGTAAAGACATTAACTAGTTATATAAAAGATTATTTGGTGTTTTACATTTTCTAATAGTGAGATGGCATACTGCTAATGGTATAAATGAGTAAATGAAGATGGAATAATGGTAACTTTTATATGGAAATCCCTTCCCTGAGAAGCCCTTATTATTGTCCCAGTCTCAGTGTGGTCAAAGTTCAACTACAAGTTCAAGTGGTATCTGCACCATGAAGCCTTTTTTCTCATTCTTCAATCCAGAAGTTCATTCGTTCTCTCTCTCTCTCTCTCTCTCTCAATTTATTCTGATTTATTTATATTTCCATGTGTTAAATGGGCTTTTTATTTTTTATTTTGTTTTATTTTATTTTGAAATGGAGTTTCTGTTTGTCACCCAGGCTGGAGTGCAGTGGCATGATCTTGGCTCACTGCAACATCCACCTCCTGGGTTCAAGCGATTCTCCTGCCTCAGCTTCCTGAGTAGCTGGGATTACAGGCACAAACCACCATGCCCGGCTAATTTTTGTGTTTTTAGTAGAGAGCATTTTTGCCATGTTGGCCAGGCTGGTCTCGAACTCCTTACCTCAGGTGATCTGCCCGCCTGGGCCTCCCAAAGTGCTGGGATTACAGGCATGAGCCACCACGCCCGGCTTAAATGGGATTTTTAAAAGTCAGCATCTATGATGTCTGGTCACCATAGCTGAACAAGATATGTATGATCTCTACTCTCATGGAGCTTAAAGTCTAGAGGAGAAAACGAAGTGACCTTTATGTACTTTCTACCTTGTGTTAAGCTTGTTTATTTCGATGTCTTATATATTTCTTCCACCTAGTATAAATTCCTTGAGTGAGGACCCATGTCTGATTCATCTGTGTATTCCACACACTGCTTCTCACATTGCAGGGTGAATGAGTAGAGGTATAGTGATAACATTGTTGCCTTGTGAAAATTACAAATGATTAAAACTTTGGCTACAGCAAGAACAGCAATCAGCAGGTTTTCTGCATAATTCGGACTGCTCAGTTCAGTGTTTACCCAAAAGGGCTTCATAATTTGAAACAGTCCCTTCCTCTGGCTCTCCTTGGAAGATACTCCCTTGAAGATATTATCTGTAGAAATGAAAGCTTGATGACTGAGAGTTTGAACTCAAGGTTGAAACTCCCCCAAAGCAGGGCTGTGTAGCACTGGCAGAGACGGTGAGAATTTAAGCCCTTTGCATAAATGTTTACTAAACAAGTGAAACTGATCTTGGCTGCATGATAGTACCTGCTCTTTGAGGTGTGCTTATGAAGATCATAAGCATCTCAGGGGCCACATCTATGTGCCAGGTCACAGGAGCAAAATCAGGAGTCTTTGGAGTGCCATTGTGAATGATTGCCTTTGTTGGTTTAATGCTTTTTAAAACATTCATTTACGGCACTTAATGGCTTTTAAAAATCTTTTCATTGTAGAAATTGTAAGCATACACAAAAATGGGAAAGTATTATACAATGAACCCCATAGATCCATCACCCAGCTTCAACAGTTATCAACACGTTACCATTCTTGTTTCATTTTTCTCTCCTTCACTGCCCCTACCCCAAACAAACACACTTTTTTTGTGTTCATGCTAGATTTTATGTTTTTAATGCTTTTTTTTTCGATGATAAAACTACTTTATGTTCATTGTGGAAAAGACGTAATAGTTCAGTCTATTTTTAAAATAAGTGATTACATTGAAATTGTGAATCACAGCATAAGGTAGGAGAGAGAACTCAGCAATGATGGTGACTTCTTCCAGTCCAGACAGTTTTTACCTTTCTCAAGTCTTAAGGTTTCTTTTCCCCATCTAAATTTCTGCTCTGGTCCCTGTGTGAACTCCTGAGTCCAGCTACCCCACCTGCAGGCGAATAATCCTAGCTGCCAACCCCCCCAGGAAGGGGATGCTGTCTGCTTGGTCACGTCTTGGCTAGGACATCTTTTCATGAAAAGACAGTTTGTGAGGAGAGATGTGCTCACCATCAGGGTTCTGTTATCACAGGGGACTCCCCTTCCCAGGTCACCCCCTTTTTCTCTCTGGTTGAGATGAGCTGTGACTTCCTGGTCCTCCCTGTCCGTGAAGGCAGAGGCTGCCTCTCTCAGAACAGCTCTGATTGTCGTGTGACAGCCAAACATCAAGCCATGGGACAGGCTGGCCCTCACATAGCCTCATAGGCTTGGCCTGGAGCCCAAGCCTGCTATCCTCAAGACAGCATCACTCCTGCTCCTTTGATACAGCACAAGGATCTAAACTTCCCCCAGTGCCTCGGGTCAGGAGGCCAGCTGTGGTTACAGTCATGGACAGATGTGGAGGGGTCACACCTGTGTGTATCTAGCCCTAGCCCTACTGTAATCGAGTACTAGGAGGGAGGAAGGAAATGAATAAAAGAGAGGACCTGATGCCTGCCCTCCTTGACAACAAAGGTCTTTCTGTGTCGTAGGTGTTCTGTGTGGGTCAGCTTGTCTGTGCTGTGCTTGCCGATTCTGAGGTTCAGGCAAAGCGAGCTGCTAAGCGAGTGAAGATTGTCTATCAAGACTTGGAGCCGCTGATACTAACAATTGAGGTAATGAGTTCTGTGGAATGGTGGTGCCAGTTGGGAGCCAGAACAAATATCGGTTAAAATGCTTTTGGCTACTGTAACAGGAAAATGTGGCTCAAAGTGGCCTCCAAAGCACACGGACTTTATTAACCTCTAACCAGTCTCAGTATTAACAATTTCCCCAAGGACATGGCTTCTTTTTGCTGCTCTTCTCTGCTGTCCACAATACAAGCTCGATTCCTGTGGTCACACAGATGGCCGCCAGGACAACCTGGACTTCCTTGTTCATGTTCAAGGAGTAAGAGGAACCCTATTGCCCCAGCATTCTAAGCACAAATCCTGAGATCCAGCCTAATTAAGCCACTTAGGTCACATATCCATCTCCAAATTAATGACTGGCAGAGGAATGGAGGAGCTGTTGGTTATTTCTAGAGGTAGGAGTTGGGGTCAGATTTCTCTGAAGTAAGTGGGCTATGTAGGGGAGTGTAGGAAACTGAAACGAATCTGAGCCCTGTTTGGAAAGGGAAAGGGGAGGGGATGCTGGATGGGAACCAGTGATGTCCAGGAAAGTGGATCCACTCTATGACTTTTTACCCACCTTCACCCAGGCACATGGTGAGGACCAACAGGATGTTCCATGAAGTGAGTGTCAGAGACACGATTTTTAGATTTTTCAAGAGATAAGTCGTGTGATGCCTACAGGTATTTTGGCAACTTAAACTGGAGAATTGCATTTTCTATCCTGATTTTTAGAAAGGAGTTGAAAATTTATAAAGGCTATAAGACTCATCTCCATGAAATGATAGGGTGTTCTCTTGCGTGCATTCCGTTGGTTCTTATAATTTCCTGGATGATGAAAGAATGAACACTGGGGAGGCAGTGTAAATAGATGAGACTCAGTCCATACAGGCTGCATGTGCTCTGGGACACAATATTAGCTTCACAGCATAATGAACTTGTTGTTCTCTGGGTGACCGGCATGGCCTGAGGCAGAATTGAGGAAACAACCTGGGCACGATCAGTGTCTACAGGAGAACTGGGTGTTGGGGGTGCTTCCTGCCATGCTGCTTGATGCTTAGGAACATGGAGTTTGTCTCTGGGAATTTTTCTTACATTTTAAAATAAAAATAAAATCATGTCAAATAGACAAAAATGTAGAAGTCTAATTGGAGTGGAAGTGTGATTAGGCCTCCCAAATTTTCCTGGCCAGTTTCAAATTCAAACACTCTGTTCCCTTCTCAGGCCCTTTTCATTTACATGTTGCATGCTGCTCTTGCTTCATATATTCTGTCCCCTGAAGTTTGCTGGAGAGTTAGAATTACTTATTAGAAATTATTTACATAATACTTCATCAATATCTTGTTTATAAATCTTTGCCCAATATCAGGGGCTAAATATCTACTCTCCACTCCCCCTACCTTCCAGCCAAATAAAAGCCCCAATAAGCAAATATAATAGATGCCACTCCCCCCACCCTCACCACTTCAACCAGCAGACTCGTGATTGTCTGCCAGAGAATCCCAGCATCAGATACAAGCTCTGGCTTTGTGGAAAAGAGTTGCCTCACATTGTGTTCAGAGATTAAGCTCTCAAAGTCTAAAGATCATCAACTAGATCAGAGCAAATTTAATCAAAGTTTAGAGCAGGGAAATATGCCCCTCTCCCTATACATTACAGTTCTTTTATCACTTTCCTGACTAAGAAAAATTCAGAAAATTGGCTCAAAGTTACTCAAAGAGCAAGCAGCCAGTGAAGTTGAAAAAGATTAAACTTTTAAAAATAGGATTTATAAAACCTAGCTTTTTTTTCAACCTGGAATCTCTTTAATCTTAGATTAATAAGAAAAGCACATGAACAGATCCCAATAGGAAGTGTGTTATCAATCAAAATAGAATAAAAACAAATATATCTCTGTCACTATCACAAAGATTTAATCTGGCGCATGCTTTTCGAGTTTTTAGTAGATTGAATGGGGCAACGATCAAAACTCTTGAATCAAGGGGTAAGGCTGATGACCATAATGGAAAAAAATGTGTTCCCTACCGGAATCTGTCCTGAATAATAATCATCAACAACAACATGAGCATAGCTAGGACCTATACAGAGCTCACTGTGTGGTTGACATGGTTCTAGGTCAGTTTCACACATTAACTTACTAAATGCTCACCACAATCCTATGAGGCAAAAACTATTTTTATCCCCATTCTGATGGGGAAACTAAAAGACAGGGTTACCCAAGGTTACATAGCTAGTCAGTAACAAAAACAATCAACAAACACTCTGTCAAAGAACCTGGGCCCCACCGGTGCTATAAACAAACCAACCCAGTTTTTGAATGGGGGAAATGGCAGAATCACAATAGCCCATCCCTCTAAGGGGTGTTGTCTAGACACCTACTGGTGGCCAGAAGGAAACAGAGATAAGAGAATCCCCAACTACCAACAGAATGGAATTTCATGGATGGACAATAACCCACAGTAGATAATGCCAGCAGGAGCTGGCACACCACATTTGCCAGTGGACACATGGATTACTGCAAGATAAATTCTCAGGGATAGCTAAAAACCAACCTATGTTATTGTAACTACATCTCTGGTTATGTGCACCACTGTACCCTTTTACTGGGCACCCAGGGAGAGCCAATAGGAGCCAGTGTATAAATGGATTTGTACACCCAGCTCCCAGACAGGGCTTGTCTGAAATCTTACTTCCAGAGCTGGAGGTCCCAGGTGCTCTACTGCCCTGTGCAAATGAAATGCTCATCCCCACAAAGAAGGAATGTGGGGCTGGCAGACAGAGCCACCATGATCCCAATCACTAGAGTCTCTTCAACTAGCAATTATTGAGTGTTTACTATATGCAATATAAGCTCTTCACGTCTTATTTCATTTTATCTTCACCAACCACAATCCTATTGGAGCTATATGCACACCTGTTACTTCCATTTTACAGACAATGATAAGAGAGGTGAAGTGATAGGCCCACAGTCAAAGCTGGTAAGTGGGAAAAATGTGTGCACAATGCTGACTGGGTCTAGAGCCCAGGCTCTGAAGCCCTGTGCTGTATGGCCTTGGCTACATGAAATGGATTGTGGTGTGAAGACAATAATCTGCCTGGAAAATACTAGTTTCATTCTGGGATCACTTAGATGCCAGTTTTTTGCTGTGCATATTATTTCTTCAGACTCAGTAGGCACATTTACATTTCCTCACTGGGGAGTCTCTCTGCAGTTGGATTCGTAGCTTGGCTCACCAGGGTCATGGTGAAAGTGCACAGAACCATAAGGTGAAGGGAGAAACAACCCCTGCTCAGAGGATGTGCAGTGGGGTGTGTCTGCCGCCCTAGGGCAGGGTCTCTTGCCCAAGCTACCTCATTCCTCTGTTCTCTTTCTAGGAAAGTATACAACACAACTCCTTCTTCGAGCCAGAAAGGAAACTGGAATATGGAAATGTTGACGAAGCATTTAAAGTGGTTGATCAAATTCTTGAAGGTAAAAAGTAATGGAAGAGTAAGCAACCCTGGAAGCCTTCTAAGCATGTCAGTTTAAGGCTTCCTTTGTCTTCTGGAAATCATCGGGCAGCCTAGGGGGGTGTTGCTCCTCAGGAACAGGCAGAACAGGCACCTCATTCACAAATGTGTTTCCCTCCGTCTCTGGGATAGGCCAAGAGCCAATGGGGAGGCAAAAGAGGAGGCAAGACCCTGCCCCTGTTCCCTGACCCCCCTTCCCTCATCAAGGCTCCAGTTGTTAGAGATGTCATTTTCTTTCCTGTTCACAACCACCCTGCAAGAGGGTATTATTATCTCAATCTTATAGGCTGGAAAATGGAGGCTCGGCGTAATTATGGAGTGTGACCAAGGTCACACAACAACTACTAAATAACAGAGTTGGCCATTGAATTGATAGGCTTTGTTAGGATTTCCAAAGCCCATGTTTCTTCTTCATCTTTTCTCTCTCTGATTCTCCCTCTCTTCCTTTCTTCCTTCTCTGCTTTTTCTTCCCTTCCTCTTCCCTTCCCTTTCTCCTTTCTCTTTCTTCCAGACTTCTTTCCTGTATGTATGTATGTAATTAAAATTAAATTTGCCTCTTAGAAAATAGTTAATTATAGCTTTCCAGTACAATTCCTTAACTTTTGGCTTTGAAATATTTTAAAACTTACATAAAAGTTGCAGAAACATTAAAGAAACTCCCAAATATTTTTCACTCAGATTCCCCAATTATACACACACATACACACACACACACTTCTGAGCCATTTGAGAGTAAATTGTAAACATGACGTATGTCTCTTTACCACTAAATAGTCAGCGTTTGTTTCCCAAAAACAGGATGCTGTCTAACATAAACATAGTTATCAAAATCAGAATATTAACACATATACTATTAACCTACACAGCTTATTTGAATTTGGCTAGTTGTCTCAATAATGTCCTTTATAGCGGAAAAAAGAGGTTCATCATAAGTCTTAAATAACCCATGCTTTCCCCGCCACACTCTGCTGTCATTGCTGCTGTGAAAGCTGTCCTAATGCCTGCCTCACAAGATCTCTGATTTACAGACATGCTATTGGGTGGGTATGGGCAGTCTGTGCCACATCTCAGAGCAGAGAAATCATCCGGCATTATCTGTCTTTAAGTGAATTTCCAGGGCACTGGCCTCTAGTGCATGTTAAAAACTCCCATCTTCTGGGCTGGGCATGGTGACTCATGCCTATAATCCCAGCACTTTGGGAGGCCGAGGTGAGTGGATCACTTGAGGCCAGGAATTCAAGACCAGCCTGGCCAAAATGGCGAAAACCCCTCTCTACTAAAAATACAAAAATTCCAGGCGTGGTGGTGGGAGCCTGTAATCCCAGCTACTGAGGAGGCTGAGGCACAAGAATCGCTTGAACCCTGGAGGCAGAGGTTGCAGTGAGCCGAGATTGCACCACTGCACTCCAGCCTGGGTGACAGAAGGAGACTCCATCTCAAACAAACAAACAAACAAACAAAAAACACAACTCCTATCTCCTTAATTTTTCTCACCAACCTTGATCACAAGAATAGGAAGAGTCCTAAGACACATCCCATCCTGAGTGCACAGCCAGAGCTGTGTAATATGTCACCAGTCAGCCCAGCTTCTTAAGTTCCAAGCCCATCATGTCTCAACTCTATAGGTGCATTAAACTTGAAGCGTGTCAGGGGCTGACTGGAAATGTCTCCTGAAAGCTGTAGGAAAGACACCTGGAACTGTCACCTACCAGTTTTCCTTGGCATTGTGTCTTATTAGCTGTGTAACCTGGCAGGGCACTTCTCAGGGCTCAGTCTCCCTGTTTTAATATTACGTGGATAAAGTAAAAACAATTTCAAATGTGAATTATAAAGATTATAAGAGATAATCATGTGTTCTTGGCATATAGTAACAAATCAATAACTGTGAGCAATGATTATTAGATTTAGATGATTTTGTTGTTTTCCTGAAAATGTTGTCTATTAGTGAGATACGTTGGCAGGTGTTCATTTATCAAACCCAGTGTTTCCAAGATTTTCTCCTTATAGGAATCACTGAGGATATTTATGAGACCTAGAGATTCCTGTGCCCTTTTTTAGAATTGTAGAGGATCCAAAACAGCCCAGGAATTGGTCTTAACAAGTTTTCCAGGTAATTCTTAGGGCTAGTAAAATGTGGAAAACACTGGAAAGGTGAGTTTGATTTATGGGAATGAAGAGAAAAAGAGGGTACATTTCTATCATAGAGCGTTCCCGGCATGAGCATGTTGGAAATATCAATATTTAGGGGGGTTCCTTGTCTCATGTTTGTTTCCTGACATAATGAGTATTTGTGCAAGAATTCCATTGTTGTATTTTTCCTTGACATCTTCTTTAATTATCTAATTCAATTAGGTGATTGATTTAGTCTGCCTCTTACTTGAATTTTTGTTATTGCTGCATACCCCATTGATAAGTATAAAAATGATACAGGAATATTAAAAAGGACATTTATACTACTTTTCAGTATAAACGCCAGCTGCAGTAGCTCACGCCTATAATCCCAGCACTTTGGGAGGCCAAGGCAGGACATTTGAGGCCAGGAGTTTGACACCAACCTGGTCAATGTAGCAAGATACCTTCTATTAAAAAAGAAAAAGGAAGCCAGGCATGGTGGCTCATGCCTGTAATCCCAGCACTTTGTGAGGCTGAAGCAGGCAGATTGCTTGAGGCCAGGAGTTTGAGACCAGCCCGGTCAACGTAGCAAGACTCCTTCTATTTAAAAAAAAAAAAAAAAAAAAAAAAAAAAGGAAGCTGGGCGCGGTGGCTCTTGCCTGTAATCCCAGAATTTTGTGAGGCTGAAGCAGGCAGATAGCTTCAGGCCAGGAGTTTGAGTCCAGCCTGGGCAATATGGCAAAACCCTGTCTCCAATAAAAATACAAAAATTAGCCAGGTGTGGCGGCAAACACCTGTAATCCCAGCTACTCAGAAGGCTGAGGCACCAGAATGGCTTGAACCCGGTAGGCAGAGATTGCAGTGAGACGAGATCAGGCCACTGCACTCCAGCCTGAGCAACAGTGAGACTGTCAAAAAAAAAAAGATGGATGGATGGATGGAAGGAAGGAAGGAAGGAAGGAGGGGAAAAAAAGAAAAGGAAAGACAAGGGAAGGGAAAGACAAGGGAAGGCAAAAGAAAACCAATTTTCATCCTCTTGACTCACAGGTTTGAGTCTAGCTTTTCCCTTTGTCTGCTATCATCTTTTGGATTATGAGTTTCTCATAATATCTCATGATATTTCAATGCGAGGTAATTGCAATTAATTATCATAGCAACACTTTATCTGTCTTCTAAGAAAATAAGTGTCCCACACTGGGGCCTGTAGGAGTGGGGGTAAGGGGAGAGAGAGCATCAGGAAGAATAGCTAATGCATGCTAGGTTTAATACCTAAGTGATGGGTTCATCTGTGCAGTAAACCACCATGGCACACGTTTACCTATGAAGCAAACCTGCACATCCTGCACACGTACCCCAGAACTTAAAAGTTGAAGGAAAAAAAGAAGATAGGTGTTCCAAGAAAAAAAATATTTAAAAGATAAAATATGTGGAGCATTACATCAGGTCTTAGAATGCGTTCTTGGAGGGAGTACTATTATTGTTTGCACTTATCTGCTGCGAAGATATATTTCAACTCTATCTAATCCCGGTGTCACAGCACCAGAGGATGCTAAAGATTACCATTTTCAAATGAGCCAGCTGAGGCTAGAGAGGCTACCTGATTGACCAGGATGAAATCTAAGAGTTTTCCCAACTCCAAAGTTAGTATTCTTTCCTCTACATTATCCTGCTTCTCATTTATCTCATTAAAATTCTGTTAGCTGGGATGTGCTTTATACTGGAGAGCACAGAGAACAATCTGTATAGAAGGATTTGCAAGAGACCCAGGGAGCCCTGAAACTGAGACGATTTTCCCCACAACCTATCCTGCTGGGCATGGTACAGATAGACACATTCACATCTTAGCAGATTTGGGACTTTAAGGGCCTCTTATTAAAATGTAAATATGCCTGGAGGAATCACTCCTAAACCCATACTGGGATAACATTTTATCTCAGGGATTAGTTGATCAAATTGGTTTCCAACCTAGAGAGTTGACAGCAATACCCTAAGGTGAAGAGGGGGCACTACGGGTGGGGGCTGTCAGGGTAGGCAGTGCAATATAACAGGTTTCTAAAACTTTGCCTTCTTTACAGATTTAAACAGGAACAGCTCTGTCTAATTTTTTTAGCTCTGAATATTTTAAATAAAGTGAATACTTAACAAAATAAATTCTGAGTGGATAGGCAGAATCAATAATACTGCAAGCTTGAATTTGAGCCTAGTGACAATGACATGGGTCTTTAGACTATTTGATAAAAGCTTAAATTGAAGTTAAGATCTGAGCTTGTGAAATTTTAATGTTTATATTTTATAAGTGAAGCAGAATCTATTCATTTTTCTGTGCTCTTTTTTTAAACTCAGATTTTTCAATAAGATAGGAAGTCCAGATTGCAATTTAAAACATCTCATTGGTAATCCTCAATTTGCAAATCACTATTGCTGAGTAAATTTTTAATTTTTAAAAGTTCTGCCTTCCATTAACATGATTGTCAGTAATAATTGTATTCTGTTTGTTCCCTCTGCTTTTTATTCTTTTCCCCACCTTCCTGTGGGTTGCCTGAATATTTGCTTAGAATTTCATTTTGATTAATCTATAGTATTTTTTAGTATACCTCCTTGCACAGATTTTTTTAGTGGTAGCTCTAGATAGTTTACACACATAAATATACACATACATATATAAAATAAAATTTATATACATATAAAATATTTACATATATAAAATATCACAGTCTGGTTTCAACATTTTACAAGTTCAAGTCAAGTGTAGAAGCTTTACCTCCCTTTACATCCCTCTCCTTTTTATAATATAATTGATAATTCTATTTATTTATTCTACATACATTGATAATCACATGAAGCAATGTTATAATTTTGCTTCAAACACAATTTAGGAAACCCAAGAGGAGAAAGAAAGTCTATTGTATATACTGGTATTTTTATTATTTCTGTTGTTCTTTCTTCCTTCCTGATATTTTAAGATTTCTTCATTTAAAAAAAATCATTTTCTGTCTGTTTTAAAAACTTCCTTCAGCTATTATTTCAGGGTAAATCCGTTTAAAACAAACTCTTAGTTTTCCTTCATCTGAAAATGTCCTCATTTCCCTTTCATTGTTGAAAGATATTTTTGCTGGATATAGAACTCTGAGTTGACAGGTATTTTCACACTAGAAAAATTTTTACCACTTCTTCTGGCCTCCATGGTTCCTGAAGAGAAATCTGCTGTCTTTAAAAGTGCTTTTTTTCTTTTCTTTCTTTCTTTCTTTTTTTTTCAGATGGAATCTCACTCTGTCGCCCAGGCTGGAGTGCAGTGGCGTGATATCAGCTCACTGCAACCTCTGACTCCCAGGTTCAAGCTACTCTCCTGTCTCAGCCTCCTGAGTAGCTGGGATTACAGGCATCCACCACTATGCCTAGCTAATTTTTGTATTTTTAGTAGAGACAGGGTTTCACCACGAAAGTACTTTTCTCCTATAGATGAAGTAGTGTTTCTTTCTCATAGCTTTCAACATGGTGCTTTTGTCCTTAGTTTTCTGAAGTTTGACTATGAGGTATCTTGGAGTGTATTTCTTTGAATTTATTCTATTTGGGATCACTCAGCTTCTTGAATCTGTAGATTTGTGTCTTTTGTGAATTTGGGGACATTTTTAGCCATTATTTTTCAAATACTTGACTTCAACGGCACAAATGTTAGATCTTTTGTTATAGCCAATGGGTTCCTGAGGTGCTGTTCATTTTTTTTTCCAGTCTATTTTTTTCTGCTTTTCAGATTGGCCAATTTCTATTGTTCTATATTCTTGTACATTAATCATTTCCTCTGTTCTCCCTATTCTGTTGCTGAGCCCATCCCTTGAACTTTTTAAATTTTTGCTGTATTTCTTAATTCTAAAATTTCTATTTCTTTTTTCTTTTTATACTTTCTATTTCTTTGCTGAGGTTTCTGTTTTTTCATTTGTTTCAAGTGTTTGTGTAATTGCTTATTAAAGCATTTTTATTACAGCTGCTTTAAAATCCTTGTCAGATAATTCTAACATCTGTGTCATCTCAGTGTTGGCATCTGTTGATTGTCTTTTCTCATTGAAGTTGGGATTTTCTTGGTTCCTGGTATGAATGATATTTGATTGTATCCTAGACATTTTAGATATTACGTAATGAGACTTTAGATCTTATTTGAATCTTCTATTTTATTAGAATATTCTGTTTCACTAGACTACTTTAACCTTTTACTGATGGAGAAGAAGGGGGTGATGCCTTGTTACTGCTAGGTAGGAGTTGTAAGTCCAGGTTCCCCATGTGGCGTCCACTGACAGCACCCCAATAGAGAGGCTGGGACACCTCATTGCAGCCTGATGAGGGTGGAACTATAGATTTCCTACTCAACCTTCACAGTAGGGGTGGGGCTGCAGTTTTTTTCATGGTGTTTGCTTGGAGTAGAGTGCTTATTGTCTTAATTTTTTTTGTCTTTCTAGTCTTCCCCTTTTCTGGTCCTTTGGCTAGGGAGAGTGGGCTTTTCTTGAGGATTTTTTTTTTTTTTTGTCTTTGCCTGTTGGAGTTTTTAGATTGCTGGCTTCTCCGGAACTAAGTCTGGGATATCTGAGGCAAACAACAACAACAACAACAAAACCCACTGAACTCACTGCTGTGTCTTTTCTTAGGTCCTGAAGTCCCTAGCTGGTCTGCCTTCTCTCCACCTTTCAGAGTCTTCTTATGTTTGTTTTATAAATAATGCTCAGGGTTGTTACCTGTACTTAACAGGAGGGACAGGGAGCAGTACATCTACTCCTGCTGGTCCTAGAGCTGGAAGCCTCCGTATTCTCACATTCCTACGCCTCTGCTAACAGCGCTGGCTCCTTATGACCTACTGAATCAAGACCCCTCTGCTTTTGGCTCTAGAAAGTCATACACCTTTCTCTAGGACTCTGTGACCTAGATATTGGCAGACACAAAAGATTCTCCTATAGAACTTTACTTCAAATCTGCAAGTAGACTGAAAGCTAAACATTGTTGTTTGTTATACTTCACTGTGCCCAGCAGAAGCACTATCAGTGGAATTTCTGCATAATGGGATAATACCTGGGGGACGCTACCTGTTTCTTCTGACTGCTTCCTTGACTTTTATGTATTTTCCTGTAACAGGTGAAATACATATGGGAGGTCAAGAACATTTTTATATGGAAACCCAAAGCATGCTTGTTGTTCCCAAGGGAGAGGATCAAGAAATGGATGTCTACGTGTCCACACAGTTTCCCAAATATATACAGGTAACATGGGGCCATTGTGGAGAGGACATGGCTAAATGATTTCTGGCCAGTGAAATATATCAAGAGCAATTAGAGGTAAAAGTATATTTGGGAATTTGAGGTGGGGGGATTGCTTGAACCCAGGAGCTCAAGGCTTCAGTGATCTATGATCACACCACTGCACTCCAGCCTGGGAGACAGAGTGAGACCCTGTCTCTAACACAAAACAAACAAAACAAAACCAAAAATGTTATTTCTTCAGGGACTGAAGAAATATTGAGTATTAACAGCCATATTGATTTCGGTATTAATAGCCATATGAGTTCAGTGCTTTTAAAAGAGTGTTATTAAAGTGGGAGCCTTTTGTTTGTGGATTGTAGCTTTAAAACCAGTTATGGAATCAGCAGATCTCTTGCTCAGCTCTTGGCACCACTGTTAAGAACACAAGAGAAGAAAGAGGAAGACCTGCTCTCCAAAGCCTATGGTGCCTAACTCACAGGAAACAGTTAAGAAACAATATTGAAAATGATGCAACCAGGTGCTAAATCAGCAAAGGCAAAATTTACGTGGGTGGAGAAATTAGGAAAAAGAGTTTGCTGAGGGCTAGAATCATCCAGGAAGTCCCACAAAGAGGTCTTAAGTTTGGATTCAGAGTGAGAGTGAGGTTTGTCTAGATGGTAAGACAAGAGAGGTCACTTCCAGGCAATTCCACAGCAAGATCAAATGACACCCATTCATTTATTTTCTCATCTCTTCTGCAAACATTTGTTGCCTGTGTCCTGTACCCCAGGCAGCATGCATGGAAGGAAGGAGGAATAGCACAATGACCGCCCCAGCTGGAATGAAGGGGTGCCTTTAGGAAAGCTAGATTTAAGCATCAGGGTGAGAGTAAGGGAAATGAGGCAGGGGGGTCTTCATTCTGGTCATAAGGAGCCAGTGCTCTTAGCAGAGGAGTAGGAATGTGAGACTATGGAGAATGAGGCCTCGTAAAAGGCAGGATCCTAAGGAGGGTCAGAGGAACTCCATTCCAGGCCTGCTTTTCTCTTCACTCTCCGTGGGATGTTGGGTCCATAACCTCATCCGTCTCAGGCTTCCCATCTGTAAGAATCAATTATTAAGACTAAATGACCCCTAATCATTAGGATGGCAGAAAAGAGTGAGATCTGCATCTAGGAAAGACCACCTGGTCAACTTTAGCAGCAATCCAAGCAAGAAGTGAGAAGTGCTTTTTTTTTTTTTTTTCTTTTTTGAGACAGAGTCTCGCTTGGTCACCCAGGCTGGAGTGCAGTGGTGCCATCTCAGCTCACTGCAACCTCTGCCTTTCAGGTTCAAGCGATTCTCCTGCCTCAGCCTCCTGAGTAGCTGGGATTATAGGCACGCACCACCATGCCCAACTACTTTTTGTATTTTTAGTAGAGATGGGGTTTCATCATGTTGGCCAGGCTGGTCTCGAACTCCTGACCTCAGGTGATCTGCCTGACTTGGACTCCCAAAGTGCTGGGATTACAGGCATGAGCCACCACACCTGGCTGAGAAGTGCTTATTTTCCAGTAGAGACAGTAGAATGCAGGGAAAAGACCCATGCTGAGTGAGGCTTAGAAGACTGCAAAATCCCACAGCTTTGGGAAATATATGCCTAGGGATTAGTGTGAATAGAATACTTTAGGTGTGGTTCATGGGGAAAATACAAGAAAGTATGAGCACAAAACTATCTCACTGGTAATGAAAACACTACTAATTAGTTTTGGCAATGTCATTATAGCCAAGTATTGCTGAGATCAGTTGGTGCTGTGGGCCAGGGTTGTTAGACATTATCCCATTATTTAGCATAACCACACAGTATGGGTATCATGTGCAACATTAAAGAATCAAAACATCTAGTGACTGTCACAATCCATTTCAGGGGACAGGTTTTTTGTTGTTGTTGTTAAAATCATAGATGTGACAATGACAGTCACAATTAAGTCCTTGCTGAAGATGGATCAGATTAATCAGAACTATTATTGTTCACAGGACATTGTTGCCTCGACCTTGAAGCTCCCAGCTAACAAGGTCATGTGCCATGTAAGGCGTGTTGGTGGAGCGTTTGGAGGGAAGGCGTTAAAAACCGGAATCATTGCAGCCGTCACTGCATTTGCCGCAAACAAGTAAGTGGAGAAAATCTGCTAAAGATAAAGTGAAGTCACACTGAAAGTTCTCACTGTCAGAATCAATGAGGAAGAACCTGGGCCAAGATTATTTAATATCACATATACGATACAAACACACAAACAAGCTGCCAGCTTATTACACTTACTTGTCTTATATTGTCCTATAGCAACCAAAATAAGAGTCAATTACTGAAAATAATAAAAGCCACAGAAAAAATATAATACCTAGAAAGTGGGCAGAAACAGGTCCTGAATGGGTGGAAGTTACTTGTCCTCAGCACCTGCTGGACTGAGCTATATATGTAGAGGTCATATATATGGCTTTTTGAACAATGTACCTATATATACATACACACATATATGTTTATATACATATAAACCATGTACCTATATATACATACACACATATATATTTATATACATATAAACCATGTACCTATATATACATACACACATATATGTTTATAAACGTATATGTTTGTGTGTATATATGTACATTCTTCAATATATCAAAGATATTTTTGTAAAATGGGGTCCCATATACACACATACATATATACATATATGTACATATACATACACATATATACATATACGTGTATGTATATATGTGTATATATGTATATGTGTGTATATGTATATTTTCTTGATTTAAATATAGACTTTGCTTTTGTTATGCTTACATTCATTTGTATCGCCATTTTCCTTTGAGGATCTCAAAAAATTCTCATGGAAAATTGTCTCTGGAGTGGGCACACCTAGAAGGCTTAATTTGTTTGCTGAGTAATATGGGTCAGTTCCTCCATCCCAGGAAGCAAAAATACCTTGATTCCAGATCTCTCCTATCAGGGAGCACTTGGTAGTTAGATCTGCATTCTTCCATTTGTGGCCAGTCTAAAGACCTTGGGACGATTTGCCTATAATAAAGGTTGTTATTACAATGGGAAATGCCCCCAAAGCAATATCCTGGAGCCCCTGGCACCCAAGAGCCTCTGTCCCACAAGTTGCAAATGCCTGGTATTATTCCCTGACCTAACGGGAGGAAAGCCCACGGTGTATGCCTGAGATCAGCAGAGGACAGGCATGCGAAATAGTTGTGTTGTTCTGTGAGGCGTGTAGGCTCCACTCAGGCTCTTGCCAGGAGTTATATAAACCCCAGAGAATGCCTACTAGGTAAAAGAGGTTACCTCACTTACTTTTTTTCTGTTATAGACATGGCCGTGCAGTTCGCTGTGTTCTGGAACGAGGAGAAGACATGTTAATAACTGGAGGCCGCCATCCTTATCTTGGAAAGTACAAAGTGAGTACAAGAGGGCATGGAGGAAGGATTTATGTTGTAGATACAACATCCTATCAGTGCGCAGGGCAGTCTTTGGCTACTCTCTAGTGGGGAGTAACAATGAGCAAATCAAAAACAGAGCATCTATTTAACTTTCTATTGGTTGCACTGACTTTTAATTACTAGCTGGTTCAATGGAGGCTTTTCTGCTTAGCTCAAAGATGTCAGTTTCAGAAATAAAACACTAAGTGCTAGCTGGTATTGGCTGTACAGAGCAAATAACTAGAAAACGTGAGTGTGTACACCATTAAAGTAGATCTGATTACCATACTTCTTCCCACATATAAAAGAGGTAAAAGTAGAATAATTCTCATAACAGTAGTGTTATGTGAAATTGCAATTATTTGTAAATGAGTTCCTCATTCTTCAATATATCAAGGATATTTTTGTAAAATGGGGTTCCAGAAATTCATAGAAAAAAATTTGTAGTAGAAAATAGTGATTCTTTTGCTTTATAAGAAAAATTTTACTTGTCAGAGTGGGCTAACTTCTCTAAGAAACAAC
Source organism: Pan paniscus (assembly GCF_029289425.2). Taxonomy (NCBI): domain Eukaryota; kingdom Metazoa; phylum Chordata; class Mammalia; order Primates; family Hominidae; genus Pan; species Pan paniscus. Next base: position 103,261,513 of record NC_073262.2, read on the forward strand.
TTAAAAGCTCTTAAACTTTCATTACGTCATTTCTTGCTCAAGTAACAGCTCAATATAATCATTGAGGGGGGAAAGGGGAGGATTCTGCTTTATAAAATCATTCAGGGACTGGAGCTGTTTCCATTTATTGGTGCCACTGTGCCCTCAGACTGCATCATCCAATATAGTGGTCACTAGGAGCATATGGCTATTTAAATTTAAATTACCCAAATTAAATACAATTAGAAATTTAGCTCCATAGTCGTATTAGCTATATTCCAAGTGCTCAGTAGGCACATGTGGTTAGTGTCTGCCATATTGGACAGTGCAGACGCAGAACATTGCCATCATCACAGAAAGTTTTATTGGGTATCACTGCCCTACAAACTCTGAGTCTTCCAGGGGATCTTTTGCTGAGGGCAGCAGACAGGGAAGCGAGAGAGAAGAGAGCATGGAGTGTCACCTGGTAGGTGTTTTAGGTTTTAGGCACCGGACCTGTAAGTTGTGGATCTCACTTGTATCCAGATGTCATTGGCGAGACCTCTGTCTCCTAACTGTAAGGGAGGCTGGGAAATGTCATCTTCCTGTGTGCCCAGAATGAAATACAATAGGATTTGTTAAATGCATAGCACTGTCTCCATCGCAAAACTGCATAACTAATACATGTTTTTTAGGAGATAATGAATGTTTCCATTTCAAACCACACTCACTCTAAACTGTATTTTGAATTTGATTTAGCTCAGAAAGATTTGTTACAGTAAACTTCATCCTGAAGGAGATTTTTTTTAATAAGACATATATGAAGTCATTATGAAAATATAACAATCTCAGGTTAAAAGATGGAGAAATGAATATGAATTGGAATATATATAGGCACTTTGTTAAAGAAGGTAAAAGATAGGTCTTCAAGAATGGAGGCCAGGCACGGTGGCTCAGGCCTGTAATCCTAGCACTTTGGGAGGCTGAGGCGGGTGGATTGCCTGAGCTCAGGAGTTAGAGACCAGCCTGGGCAACACGGTGAAACCCTGTCTCTAATAAAAATACAAAAAAATTAGCCGGGCGTGGTGGCAGGCGCCTGTAATCCCAGCTACTTGGGAGGCTGAGGCAGGAGAATCGCTTGAACCTGGGAGGCAGAGGTTGCAGTGAGCCAAAATTGCGCCACTGCACTCCAGCCCGGGTGACAGAGCGAGACTCCATCTCAAAAAAAAAAAAAAAAAAAGAATGGATAGGCAGAAGGAAGGCATGCCAGGTGTGGGAATAGTAAGAGCAAAACTACAGAGGTGTAATAAACATGGCATGTTTGATAGAGGCAAGAGTAAGGGGAGAGGGAGAATTAGAACACAGAGCACTTCCTGGAAGGTAGTAAAAAATAGGATTGATGGGTTTAGGTGATGCCTGACTGAGAGGGGCCTACAGTCCCAGAGTGGGAAGTTTAAACTTGATCTTAAAAGAAACAGTGAGACTGAGTGGATCCTTGAATGGCTCAGTGCCGTAATTAAACACAGATGCTTTGGGGAGGCTAACAGGATAGTCTGGGGAGGAGAGAGGATGGAAGCTGGTAGACAGCGGGAGGCAGCTGATGCATTCAGACATGAAGCAGTTGGGGTCTGAGATATGATAGTAAGTTGTAGAAGAGATGGGTCCAAGAGCCATTATACTGTAAAATAAAAGAGAATTGGTGAAAATCTTGGCAAAATGCAATGAAGAATAAAACCGCAAACATGACTTGGAGGGTTTTAGAAGAAAGCGACAAGTTGGAAGGAGGAACCGATCTGGAAGAACGATGAAGAGCTTGTTTGTGTAAATGCTGGGGGTAGAAGTGACAACAGGACCCTGAAGCAGAAATGTCCTTTACCACCATGGGACTTTGTTGAAAGGACTGGATTATAGTGACAGAAGCCATTGTCATAATGGTGACTAAAACTATGAGAAAATAATGTTTTCTGATGGAGAGTAGTGTGAGGAAAGGTGATATGAATACTACTTACGATAGTATTATTAATTATATTTAGAGTACTTGCTATGTTTCAGGCACTTGCCTATAATTTTCTATGTGTTGCCTTATTTACTTCCATTTCACAGATAGTCTGAGTGGTTACACAGCTTGCCTAAGATCACAGAGCTAGTTATATATTATCCGAGAAATCACTGCCAAATCCAATGTCATGACGCTTTTCCCCTATGTGTGGAGGGTTTGCAAATGACAAAATTTGGAGAGACTTGGCCCCTGTTCCAGCATTCGATATCGGTTCTCTTCCCCAGGCTGGATTCATGAACGATGGCAGAATCTTGGCCCTGGACATGGAACATTATAGCAATGCAGGCGCCTCCTTGGATGAATCATTATTGGTAAGTGTTTTAAGGAGCAAGTTCACATTCCTGAAAAGAGTGTTACATAAAATAATTTAACTTAGAAAATGCCCAATAGTTAAGTAATATTTGATTATAAAGGTATAATGACCATCTTTGCAGGGATAGCCATGTGTTACTTCCTGGTGCCCAAAGTGTGAGCCCAGAGATGCTGGCTAAGTTGCATCTGTGTGTTACCCTCCAGCTTCCCACACTTAGAGCTCTTTTCCTAGATGCACACATGAGACCAAGCTTTCTCAGTTTTGGCCCTATTGACATTTTGGAGTGTGTAGCTCTTTATGGTGGGGACTATCCTGCTCATTGTACCATCTTTGGCCTCTACTTAGTAGGTGTCAGTGGCATTACCACCCTGTAGTCTTTTTTTATTTTTATTTTTTGAGACAGAGACTCACTCTGTGCCCAGGCTGTAGTGCAGTGGCTCAAGCGATCCTCCCACCTCAGCCTCCCAGGTAGCTGGGACTGCAGGTACATGCCACCATGCCTAGCTAATTTTTTTTTATTATTATTTTGTAGAGATGGGTTCTCACTATGTTGCCAGAGCTGATCTCAAACTACTAGGCTCAAGCAATCCTCCCATCTTAGCCTCCCCAAGTGCTAAGATTACAGGCGTGAGCCACTGTGTCCAGCCCAACCCCAAACAAAAATGTTTCAACCAGGCCAGACGCAGTGGCTCACACCTGTAATCCCAGCACTTTGGGAGGCTGAGGTGGGTGGATCACTTGAGGCCAGGAGTTCAAGACCAGCCTGACCACATGGTGAAATCCTGTTTCTACTAAAGCCGGGTGTGGTGGCACACACCTGTAATCCCAGCTATTTGGGAGGCTGAGGCAGGAGAATCACTTGAACCCCGGAGGCAGAGGTTGCAGTGAGCCGAGATTTCACCATTGCACTCCAGCCTGGGCAACAAAAGTGAAACTCTGTCTAAAAAAAAAAGAGTTTCAACCAAAATGTTAACAATGAAAAATGTCTCCAGACATTGCCAGATGTCCCCAGGAGCAGGGAAAGGATTGCTCCCCATTGAGAACCAATACATTAGACCCAATGCCAAAACATTTTTTTCTGTTTTCACTGTCTTCCAGGATATTATATTCATTACATTCTATAAACCCAGTGCTCAGGGCCTGTGAACATATCAAAGGCCTTTGTATCTATTTGAAATCTTAAAAAATGCATTAACTCCAAAATACAAAAATAAAAAATAATGCTCTCAAAGGAAAAATTATTCAAATACTTAAAAATTATTTTACAGCAAAAAATGTGTTTAATTGGGGGCATGGGAATATTTTAGCATGTTAGATGAGATGAAAAGACAGCTGCCATTTTCGGCCTGGTTTTGGTCTGAGGTCGTAGGATGGTGAAACAGGTTCAGAAGATCTTAATCACATCAACTCTGGATTTCTCCAGGTGATAGAAATGGGACTTCTGAAAATGGACAATGCTTACAAGTTTCCCAATCTCCGCTGCCGGGGTTGGGCATGCAGAACCAACCTTCCATCCAACACGGCTTTTCGTGGGTTTGGCTTTCCTCAGGCAGCGCTGATCACCGAATCTTGTATCACGGAAGTTGCAGCCAAATGTGGACTATCCCCTGAGAAGGTAATACTAAATCAGCTTCACAGACAAAACATGTGGAATGTCAGAGACGGTAGGGCCTTTGGGGGCCATTCAGGTTGAGGAATTTGAGACCCAGAGGGGCAAATGATTTGTGCCAAGTCCCCCAGCTAACTGGTTAATGCGGAGCCCAGACTCCAAAGTTCAGCAATACTCACCTTACTCAGACTCCTGCTCCAAAATCCTGAAGCAGAAGATCCTGAGGACTGAGCACTGCATTCTCCCCTGGCTGGTGAGAAGGTTCCATTGGCTGGGGGTATAACTGCTACCCACAATTCCACCAAGGCCCTCATTCCCCGCTTCCTGAACATCTCAGCCAGCTGTCAAAAAGTTGGTCATTTCAGTTGCTAAACTGATCTCCTTTTGGTTCTTTTTTTTTTTTTTTGTAACATTAATAGGTTGGTTTTTATTTTTATTTATTTATTTCCATAAGTTATTGGGGTACAGGTAGTATTTGGTTACATGAGTAAGTTCTTTAGTGGTGAATTGTGAGATTTTGGTGCACCCATCACCCGATGGGTGTATGTATATACATATACACACACACACACATATATATGTGTATATATATATATACACACACACACACACATATATATATATACATACATACATACACACACCACAGTTTCTTTATCCACTCATTGATTGGTGGGCATTTGGGTTGGTTCCAAGATTTTGTTATTGTGAATTGTGCTACTATAAACATGCAGATGCAAGTATCTTTTTCGAATAACAACTTGTTTTCCTCTGGGTAGATACCCAGTAGTGGGATTGCTGGGTCAAATGGTACTTCTACTTTTAGTTCTTTAAGGAATCTCCACACTGTTTTCCATAGTGGCTGTACTAGTTTACATTCCCACCAGCAGTGTAGAAGTGTTCCCTGTTCACCACATCCACGCCAACATGTACTGTTTTTTGATTGTTTGATTATGGCCATTCTTGCAAGAGTAAGGTGGTGTAGCATTGTGGTTTCAGTTTGCATTTCCCTGATCATTAGTGATGTTGAACATTTTTTCATATTTTTGTTGGCCATTTGTATATCTTGTTTTGTGAATTGTCTATTCATGTCCTTAGCCCACTTTTTGATGGGGTCGTTTGTTTTTTTCTTACTGATTTGTTTGAGTTTCTTGTAGGTTCTGGATATTAGTCCTTTGTCAGACGTATAGATTGTGAAGATTTTCTCCCACTCTGTGGGTTGTCTGTTTACTCTGCTGGCTGACTGTTCCTTTTGCCATGCAAAAGCTCTTTAGTTTAATTAGCTCCCAGCTATTTATCTTTGTTTTTATTGCATTTGCTTTTGAGTTCTTGGTCATGAAATCCTTGCCTAAGCCAATATCTAGAAGGGATTTTCCAATGTTATCTTCTAGAATTTTAATAGTTTCAGGTCTTAGGTTTAAATCCTTAATCCATCTTGAGTTAATTTTTGTATAAGGTCAGAGATGAGGATCCAGTTTCATTCTCATTACATGTGGCTAGCCATCCTAGCACCATTTGTTGTAAAGGATGTCCTTTCCCCACTTTATGTTTTTGTTCGCTTTGTCAAAGATCAGTTGGGTGTAAGTATTTGGGTTTATTTCTGGGTTCTCTATTCTGTTCCACTGGTTTCTGTGTGCCTATTTTTATACACTACTACACCGTTTCGTTGACTATGGCCTTATAATATAGTTTGAAATCAGGTAGTGTGATGCCTCCAGATTTGTTCACTTTGCTTACTCTTGCTTTGGCTATGCGGGCTCTTTTTTGGTTTCATATGAACTTTAGAATTGTTTTTTCTAATTCTGTGAAGAACAATGGTGGTATTTTGATGGGGATTGCACTGAATTTGTAGATTGCTTTTGGCAGTATAGCCATTTTCACAATGTTGATTCTACCCATCCATGAGCATGGGATGTGTTTCCATTTGTTTGTGTCATCCAGTGTTTTGTAGTTTTCCTTGTAGAGGTCTTTCAACTCCTTGATTAGGTATATTCCTAAGTGTTTTATTATTATCATTATTATTTGCAACTATTGTAAAAGGGGTTGAGTTCATGATTTGATTCTCTGCTTGGTCGCCATTGGTGTATAGAAGAACTACTGATTTGTGTACATTAGTCTTGTATCCGGAAACTTTGCTGAATTCTTTTATCAGTTCTAGGAGCTTTGTGAAGGAATCCTTAGGGTTTTCAAGGTAAATGATTATATCGTCAGCAAACAGTGACGGTTTGACTTCTCTTTACCGATTTGGATGCCCTTTATTTCTTTCTGTTGTCTGATTGCTCTAGCTAGGATTTCCAGTACCATATTGAAGAAGAGTGGTGAGAGTGGGCCTCCTTGTCTTGTTCCCGTTGAATGCCTTCAACTTTTTCCCATTCAATATTATGTTGAATATTATGTTGAATGTCTTCAACTTTTCCCCATTCAGTGTTATGTTGGCTGTGTGTTTGTCATAGATGGCTTTTATTACATTAAGGTATGTCCTTTGTATGCTGATTTTGCTGAGAGTTTTAATCATAAAGAGATGCTGGATTTTGTCAAATGCTTTTTCTGCATTGAGATGATCATGTGATATTTGTTTTTAACTCTGTTTATGTAGTGTATCAAATTTATTGACTTGTGTGTGTTAAACCATCCCTGTATCCCTGGTATGAATCCCTCTTGATAATGGTGGATTATGTTTTTCATATGTTGTTGGAGTTGGTTAGCTAGCATTTTGTTAAAGATTTTAGCATCAATGTTCATCAAGGATATTGGTCTGTAGTTTTCTTTTTTGGTTATGTCCTTTCCTGGTTTTGTTATTAGGGTGATGCTGGCTTCATTAAATGAATTTACTTAAGGTTCCTTCTTTCTCTATCTTGTGGAATAGTATCAAAAGGATTGGTACCAATTCTTCTTTGAATGTCTGGTGGAATTCTGCTGTGAATCCTTCTGGTCCTGGACTTTTTATTGTTGGTAATTTTTAAATTACCATTTCAATCTCGCTCTTGTTATTGGTCTGTTAAGGGTATCTAATTCTTCCTGATTTAATCTGGGAGGGTGTATTTTTCCAGGAATTTATCCATCTCTTCTAGGTTTTCTAGTTTATGTGCACAAAGGTGCTCATAGTAGCTGTGAATGATCTTTTGTATTTCAGTGTTGTCAGTTGTAATATCTCCTGTTTCGTTTCTTAGTGAGGTTATTTGGATTTTTACTCTTCTTTTCTTAATCTTCCTAACGGTCTATCAATTTTATTTATCTTTTCAAAGAACCAGCTTTTTGTTTCATTTATCTTTTGTACTTTTTTTCCAGTTTCATTTAGTTCTGCTCTGATCTTGGTAATTTCCTTTCTTCTGCTAGGTTTGGGTTTGGTTTGTTCTTATTTCTTTAGTTCCTTGAGGTGTGACCTTAGAATGTCAGTCTGTGCACTGTCAGTCTTTTTGATGTAGGCACTTAGGGCTATGAACTTCCCTCTTAGCACCGCGTTTGCTGTATCCCAGAGATTTTGATAGGTTGTGTCATTATTGTCATTCAGTTTGAAGAATATTTTAATTTCCATTTGATTTCATTTTTGACCCAATGCTCATTCAGGAGCAGGTTATTTAATTTCCATGTATTTGCATGGTTCTGAAGGTTCCTTTTGGAACTGATTTCCAGTTTTATTCCACTGTGGTCTGAGAGAGTGCTTGATATAATTTCAATTTTCTTAAATGTATTGAGCTTGTTTTATGGCCTATCATATGGTCTATCTTGGAGAAAGTTCCATGTGCCGTTGAATAGAATGTGTATTTTGCAGTTGTTAGATACAATGTTCTGTATATATCTGTTTAGTCCGTTTGTTCCAAGGTATAGTTTAAATCCATTGTTTCTTTGTTGACTTTCTGTCTTGATGACCTATCTAGTCCTGTCAGTGGAGTACTGAAGTTCCCTACTATTGTGTTGCTGTCTGTCTCATTTCTTAGGTCTATTAGTAATTGTTTTATAAATTTGGGAGCTCCAGTGTTAGGTGTGTATATGTTTAAGATTGTGATATTTTCCAGTTGTACAAGGCCTTTTACCATTATATAATGCACCTCTTTGTCTCTTTTAACTCTGTTGCTTTAAAATTGGTTTTGTCTGATTTATATCAGACAGAATAGCTACTCCTGCTCGCTTTTGGTGTCCATGTGCACGAATTGCCTTTTTCCACTTCTTTACTTTAAGTTTATATGAGTCCTTATGTGTTAGGTGAGTCTTCTGAAGGGAACAGATAGTTGGTTGGTGAGTTCTTATCTATTCTGTGGTTCTGTATCTTTTAAGTGGAGAATTTAGACCATTTATATTCAATGTTAGTATTGAAATGTGAGGTACCATTGCATTTGCCATGCTTTTTGTTGCCTGTGTACTTTGTTTTTTGTTTTTTTGTTTGTTTTTGCTTTTTAACATGTATTTATGTTTTATAGGTCCTATGTGACTTATGCTTTAAAGAAGTTCTGTTTTGATGTGTTTCCAGGATTTGTTTCAAGATTTAGAGCTCCTTTTAGCAGTGCTTGTAGTGGTGGCTTGGTAATGGTGAATTCTCTCAGCATTTGTTTATCTGAAAGCAACTGTATCTTTCCTTCATATGTGATGCTTAGTTTCACTGGATACAAAATCCTTGGCTGATAATTGTTTTGTTTGAGGAGGCTGAAGATAGGGAACAATCCTTTCTAGCTTGTAGGGTTTCTGCTGAGAAATCTGCTGTTAATCATGTAAGTTTTCCTTTATAGGTTACCTGGTGCTTCTGTCTCACAGCTCTTAAGATTCTTTCCTTCATCTTAACTTTGGATAACCTGATGACAATGTGCCTAGGTGAAGATCTTTTTGCAATGAATTTTCCAGGTGTTCTTTGTGCTGCTTTTATTTGATGTCTAGGTCTCTAGCAAGGCTGGGGAGGTTTTCCTTGATTATCCCCCTGAATATGTTTTCCAAGCTTTTAGAATTATCTTCTTCCTCAGCAACACTGATTATTCTTAAGTTTGGTTGTTTAACATAATCCCAGACTTCTTGGAGATTTTGTTCCTATTTTCTATTCTTTTCTCCTTGTCTTTGTTGGATTGGGTTAATTCAAAGACCTTGTCTTCGAGCTCTGAATTTCTTTCTTCTACTTGTTTAATTCTATTACTGAGACTTTCCAGAGCATTTTGCATTTCTAAAAGTGTATCCAAAGTTTCCTGAATTTTTTATTGTTTTTTCTTTAAGCTATCCATTTCCTTGAATATTTCTCCCTAACTTCTTGTAACTTTTTTAAAATTTCTTTGAATTGGGCTTTGCCTTTCTCTTGTTCCTCCCTGATTAGTTTAATAACTAACCTCCTGAATTCTTTTTTAGGTAAATCAGAGATTTCTTCTTGGTTTGGATCCATTGCTGGTGAACTAGTGTGATTTTTTGGGGGTGTTGAAGAGCCTTGTTTTGTCATGTTACCAGGGTTGCTTTTCTGGTTCCGTCTCATTTGGGTAGGCTCTGTCAGAAGGAAAGTTTGGGGCTGAAGGCTGTTGTTCAGTTTCTTTTGTCCCATGGAATGTTCCCTTGATGTAGTACTCTCCCCCTTTCCCTATGGATGTGGCTTCCTGTGAGCTGAACTGCAGTGATTGTTGTCTTTCTTCTGGGTCTGGCCACCCAGCAAGTCTACCCAGCTCCGGGCTGGTACTGAGGGTTGTCTGCACAGAGTCCTGTGATGTGAACCGTCTATGGGTCTCTCAGCTATGGATACCAGTGCCTGTTCCGGTGGAGGTGATGGAGGGTGCAGTGGACTCCATGAGGGTCCTTAGCTTTGGTGGTTTATGCTCTATTTTTGTGCTGGTTGGCCTCCTACCAGGAGGTGGCACTTTCCAGAAAGCATCAGCTGTAGTAGCGTGGAGAGGGATTGGCGGTGGGCAGGGCCCTAGAACTCCCAAGATTAAATGTCCTTTGTCTTCCACTACCAGGGTGAATAGGGAAGGACCATCCGGTGGGGGCAGGGCTAGGCATGTCTGAGCTCAGACTGTCCTTGGGTGGGTCTTGCTGTGGCTGCTGTGGGGGATGGGTGTGAGAGTCCCAGGTCACTGGAGTTGTGTACCTAGGAGGATTATGGCTGCCTCTGCTGAGTCATGCAGGTTGTTAGGGAAGTAGGGGAAAGCCAGCAGTCACAGGCCTCACCCAGCTCCCATACAAGCGGAAGGGTTGGTCTCACTCCCAACGTGTACCCCCCAACAGCCCTGAGTCTGTTTGCTGGCAGAGGGTGTGATGGGCTTGAAAACTTGCCCTGTACTGCACCCCTAGCTGAGAGAGAAAAGGGCTTGGTTTCTCCGCCTGCCTGTGGAGTCTGCACACCAGATTTGTGCCCTCCCACTGAGCTCTGGCCAGGAGGCTTCTTGCCCCATTCAAATTGTTACAAAGTTCAGCTAGAGATTTCTTTCTCCCTGTGGAGTTTCACCCCCTACTTCTCTGGTCCCCCGCCCCCTCCGCCCCCACCATGGATCCCTGTGTTGTTAGGCAGGAATGGCCTGGCCTGCTAGGGGACACAGCAAGCTCCTAGGGCCTTTCTGCTGCTTTCTCTACCCCTGCATTTTGCTTGGCTCTCTAAATTGTCTCAGCTTCAGGTAAAGTCGGAATCTTCTCCTGCAAACAGAATTTCAGCTTCTCCCGTGGGGGTGTGTGTCTGGGAGAGGAGGATCTCCCTTCCCCCTCACAGCTGGGGCACTTACAGTATTTGGGGTATCTCCTGGGTCCTGCAGGAGTAGTCCACTTCCTTCAGAGGGTTTGTGGGTCCTCTCAGGATTATTGCTTTGTTCTTGCAGTCGATCTAGAGCTAAAATTCGGCGAACTTCCACAAGCTGCTCTGTCCAGAGCTGCAATCTAGTCCTGCCTCCCGTCCGCCATGATGATCCAATTTCTCCTTTTGGTTCTTTCAGTCTCAGCCCCAACTTTGTTTATCGACAACGACCTTCCCCTTCCTGGCTCCTCTTCCCAGATCCTGGAATGGAATTAGTGTGGGGAGATGGGGTGAGCTCTCTCTCAGCCCCTTCTCCTCCCCTGTGCCTTCTGCTGTGATGCTGGTGCAAGAAGGAAGAGAAGAAGGACCAGGAAAACAGTCAGTTTCTCCCTGTGTGACTTCTCCTGGCAAGCTCACAGTCCTCTCTTTGGACAGATGTCACTTTTCAAGTACATTGTCTATGGCTCCATTTCTGCCAGCTCTTCCAGAAATTGGCAGTCCTTGGACCTTCAGCGGGCAGCTGGCACAGCATTCCACTGGTGACCACACCTCTCTGCTCATGCCCCAGCAGTCTTTAGAAAGCCCCAGGTCCCAATTCATCTACCAGCTTTCACCCAACAGTAGCCACTTTCTTTGCTTCTCTTGAACGTGTGGGAGGCCTTGCCCCTCCCTTCCTGGCCATCCCACTAAACTCTCTCCTGATGTCCTGCCACATTTGGTAGCACTAAGGAGGAGAATTACATCCTTCCTTTCATCCCCAGGGAAGTTAGAGCAGGGAACAGCCTCTTAAAACACCACTTTCCCCCAAATGAGATGGCTTACTAATTTCCAGTGTTTCTCTTACAATGATCTGATAATTTGCTTCGGAGGGTGGGGAGAGTGTGTCTGTGATGGCTCTGTCAGCTTAGGGAGGGGGCTGGCCACAAGTGCTATGAGTTTTCTCAGCTGAGAATGTGCATACTTGGCACCTTTTATTCTCAGCTTAGGGTCTTAGTCACCAATTCTGGGAATACAGGAAGAATTCTACTCAGTGCTTCAGACATCCCGGGATAGAATCTTTTAATTTGTTCTTCATCCTAGATATTGGTTATATTTAAACGAACTTTCATGCTTGCCTGTTTTGGAGGTGAGTAGTCTTATCTTGCAACATAGCATGGGAGTAATCCAAATCATGTGGCCTAGATGATCTTTCAGCAGATACCCAAATGCAACTAGAATTAAGAGTCTACAGTGTACATGGACTGTGTTGAGTTATATTGGAACATAAGGTAAAGGTTCCATCCTTTAAAGTTGCACAAGAGTAGCATAGAAAGCACATAAGTAATTGCTAGCACGTTTGATAGAAGCTCTGAGTAGAGGAAGAGGACAATGTTGTGCATTAGGAAAGGCTTCCACAAGGACTAAGTAGAACTTGGCTTGGACCTTACAGGATGGGCAGAATTTGACCAGGAGGATGGTGAATGGATGAGCCTATGTCTGCTGGGTTTCCCCTCCCAGCTTTAATCTCCTTTTCTTTCATAGGTGCGAATCATAAACATGTACAAGGAAATTGATCAAACACCCTACAAACAAGAGATCAATGCCAAGAACCTAATCCAGTGTTGGAGAGAATGTATGGCCATGTCTTCCTACTCCTTGAGGAAAGTTGCTGTGGAAAAATTCAATGCAGAGAATTTTTGGAAGAAGAAAGGACTGGCCATGGTCCCCCTGAAGTTTCCTGTTGGCCTTGGCTCACGTGCTGCTGGTCAGGTGAGTTCTCCAAACGCACATGAGGATGCTGCCCGGAAACAGCCCTGACAAAGCAAGAGGTGTTGAGGAAGCTTCTCCTTAAGTCATATTAGCCATATGGTTGCAATGCCCAATTGTTAAATTTCACAAAAGCCACCAAAGTCAAAGTAATTAAGCTAGCTTTACTCCAGAGGAGACCAGAGCTCCTCTGCTCACATGCCCATGGTTGGTCAAAAACATTCTTGCTGGAAATTGGGAGACTGAGGTTTACTCCTGGCCCTGGCAACAGGAATTGGCAAATGGCAGCTGAGTCCATTTGCTCTGGGCTCAGACTGATCATGTGGAAAGCAGGAGGGTGGGACCGATGACCTCCAAGACTCCTCTTCCAGTGTCCGCAATTCGGTGTCACTGGACCATGAAATAGAAATGAGGAGCTGCAAGGTTTTGGGTGCTCCACTCCTTCTGGGTGGGTTGGAATAAATTAAATTCAGAAAAATAAATCACTTTTTAAATAGAATTTTTGAAGTTTATTCACCTTGTACCTTTTAAAACTATGAAAAGTACCACAGACTGGGAATCTGCTCTTGCAGTTTAATTTCTTTCATTGATTAAAGAAATCCCCTTGCTTGGTTACAGTTTCCACCTCTTCATTCTTGACTTCATTCATTCTTAAGAATGAATAAAACTTACCCCTAACGGCTGGTGAAGGACTGCAACATTCTAGCTCATTGTATGGCAGCCGGGAACCCCTATTATCTATTTTATTACATACACACATCCATGTATATACAGATAAGCTGGGAGGACCCTCACAATTGTCACTCCTCTTTGCAGAATTCACTCCTTGGTTGGAGTCATGAAGAAGGCATGGCAGCTGTGTTGAGCGATCACAAAATAGGAATAAATGGCAGGGTAGGGGAGCTTTGAGAGGGGCGTTAGTGTGGATGTTTTGTGTTAAGGGATCAGAAGAGGCCAGGAAAAGTGGGTAGGAAGGTCCTTTCCTCCATCCCATATCTATCCATTCACCTAACTGTCCTAGTTGAGCTTTGGTGCCATCCTGAGAACATTTGCATGCAGCTTTGATTGTAGGCAGGTGGTAGGTCAGAGAAGTGTTATAACAAATGATGATCTTATTGCGGTCTTCTCATTCCTTGCCTGTTTGTGATGGCAAAAAATAACACAGAGCCATGTAGACATCTGCATGCAATTTACTCAAATGTGGGAGACAGTCAGGATACTGTGGTTGAGAAATAAAAGCAAAAACGAGGTTATTACAAAAGAAGAGAGAAAGAAACTACCACTGGGAAAAGGGTTTGTAAGCATTGAGTCTTGGTATAGAATTTTGAGGTAAACTGATTAGCTGGCAGCTACCAAAGAGGTCAGCTGGGGCTGTCTGTCCTTGTGCAGACTAGTCAGGATCATCAGGAAAAACAGCCTCCATTGTTCATGGATCCTCTGGAAATCCTCTCACGTTTGGCCGTGGGTAAACATGGTGCACTGCCTCTATTTGATGGCTGCCATTACTTTATATCTGGCCTCCACCATAGACCAGGTCTCACCCATTTTCCTCATCAGAATTTTCTCAAAAAGTAGATTTTAAAAATATGGTGAGGTGCAGTGGCTCACGCCTGTAATCCCAACACTTTGGGAGGCCAAGACGGGAGAATTGCTTGAGGCCAGAAGTTTGAAACCAGCCTGAGCAACATAGTGAGGCCCCATCTCTACAAAAAAGAAAAAATAATAATAGTGACAATTACTGAGCACTACGATGTTGTAAGTACTTTTAGGTATTTCATTTAATCTTGGGACAACCTAGAAGATTTGTATCCTCATTTTAGGGATAAAAAAAATCTAGGCTTAGAAGGTTTAAATAACTGGCTCAAGGTCCTGCAGCTGGTAGAGGTAAGGCTGGGGCTAGAACTCAGGCCTGAGTGGCTCTGAAAGCTGGGTTTTCTAGTTACACCACGTGGTCTCCCCAAAACACCTTTTGATAGGAACTGAAGTGGGATTCAGCTCAGCTGAGAACAAACTAGGCAACAGCCAGCAGTACAAATTCATTTTTGAAGGCCACCTGGGAAACTGACCAACTTATGTGCTGAAAATATTTACTTAGGGCTGAATCAAGGAGTTTGAGACCAAACTCCTTGGAGGGCACATGCTAAAAGACTCCATTCTGAAACAAACTAAATAGAGGAGGAAACTAGACATGATATTTGAGTGCCTTCTCCATGGAAGGACCTGGGCTGGGGAATTTGTAATCTCCACTTGATTATTCTCTATCTCATCTCTATCAAGTAGGTATGAATCTCTCTATTTCATAGAAGGGGAAACTGAAGCTCATAGGGACTCTCTCTGTTGCCCAAGGACATCCAGCCAATAAATGGCAGAACAAGGATTCAACTTCAGCACCGCCTTCATCGTCCCACGGGGCCTCCCTGAGCAGAGGCAGTCCCTGCCCAGCAGCTGAGGGGGTCAAACGTGCCCCACCTGTGTTATGCAGGCATACCTTGTTTTACTGTACTCTGCTTTATTGCACTTCCTAGATTCTGCATTTTTTACAAATTAAAAGTTTGTGGCAACCTTGCTTCAAGCAAGTCTATTGGTGCCATTTTTCCAACAGTATGTGCTCACTCTTTGTCACCTTTTGGTAATTCTCACAGTGTTTCAACCTTTTTCATAATTATGGTGATCTGTGATCAGTTATCTTTGATTTTTACTGTTGTAATTGTTTTGGAGCACCATGAACCACATCCATATAAGACAGCAAACTTAATAAATGTTTTCTGTGTTCTGACTGCTCCACAAATAGAGGAGCATTCTTCCCCCATTTCTCTCCCTCTCCTCAGGCCTCCCTATTCCCTGAGACACAATGATATTGAAATTAGGTCATTTAATAACCCTGCAATTGCCTCTAAGTGTTCAAGTGAAAAAAAGAGTCACAAGTCTCACTTGAAATCAAATGCTAGAAATGATTAAGCTTAGTAAGGAAGGCACTGCACTCCAGCCTGGGTGACAGAAGAGACCCTGTCTCAAAAAAAAAAAAAAAAAACAGAAAAGAAATTGTTACAACTACCTCCTCAATCGTCAGCAACCACCACCCTGGTTAGTCAGCAGCCATCAACATTGAGAAAAGACCCTCCACCAGCAAAAAGATTCTGACTCTCTGAAGGCTCAGATGGTTGTTAGCATTTTTTAACAAAGTGTTTTAAAACTAAAGTATGTACAATCTTTTTAGACATAATGCTAGTGTACACTTAATAGAGTAC
Source organism: Pan paniscus (assembly GCF_029289425.2). NCBI lineage: Eukaryota > Metazoa > Chordata > Mammalia > Primates > Hominidae > Pan > Pan paniscus. Next base: position 103,277,134 of record NC_073262.2, read on the forward strand.
AGTGTAGCATAAACACTTGTATGCACTGGGAAACAACGAAAATTGTGTGATTTGCTTTATTGCTGTGGTTTGGAGCTGAACCTGCAATATCAGTGTACTTACTTCCTGCAGTCTGAACACTGAATGGCACAGACAGGACCTAACCAACCTCTGTGTGTCCAATGCCTTACTATGGCACTTGGCACAGAGTAGGAACTCAAATGTCTGAATGGCTGAAACATTTGGGGAATCTGTGGGTTTGAAGCTAACTTCTCATCGATACCAGTAGTATTTGTTTGAAGATTTAAATTTCCCCGACTAGGTCCTCTACTTATGTTGGAGGACCATCTACTCCAGCTCTCCAGTTGTGCCTGTTTTATAGATGAAGCTTTGCAGAATTATCTTTTGTGGCACTAACAATGAGCTGTACAGTGGTGCCACTTAACTAAACCAAATTTGACATTTTAAATGGCCCAAGGAGATTGCAGCACCACATGGAACAAATGGCTGAGTGATATCTGATAGACATGTTGTCTTGGACATACAGGCTGAATGCTATAACCAGCAGGGTCACACAATGTTGGAAAAGTACAATCCACTATAATTGTAGCTTAATCACATGGGCCAAGTCCAACTATGAATTACATGCACACTTTGCGAGCCAAGGAGGCCAAATATGGAGTCTACAAGATTAAGAAACAGATTGCATGGCTATGCTACTGCAAATTTACTTACCAAACATTTACTGAGCACCTACCGCATGTGTGTTGCTATGTTGCATTCCGAGAGATTCCTTAGGACGTGATCCTTCCTTTCAGGGGGCTCATATTCTAGCAAAGCACAATGAAGTGCCATGGAATGGGGCCCAGGAGCTATTGTTGCAGCTGGCATCACCTGACATCTGATGCATGGCCCCCAGGCAGCCAGCCCTGGGCTCTCTGTAGAGGAAAACTCTTCCTTACCTTTATTATTTTGAGGATGAATGTTCAGGAGCAAAAGATGGTGTTTCCAGGAGTCATGAGTCAATAAACAGTAAAAAACACTCTATTGCATCTTCCCAAGGTCCTTGGGTGTCATTATCATGGCTACTATGCCTTCCTCAAGAGTCTAAGGTTCTCCTTTGGACTGTGGACATATGTGCCTTGTCCTCAGAGAAAGGGTATCCTGATGTCCCCATTTGCCCAGTACATCCCTAGTTTACACCTGCCGACCAAATAAATGGAGTGCATTTTCACTGTCAAACTTGCCTTATTTGGAATGATAGAGGTTTCTGGTTGTCATTCACAGGGGTAATGTGAACCTTTGGATACAAATAAAGAGACAGTTCTCCAAGCATGGTCCACAGTCCCCAGGCAGCTTGGAAGGCCCTTCTGATGGGCAGAGAATTGATCTGGAAATGCAGTCTTTTTCTTGGGTTTATCTGATGATTAACATGCAGTTCCATCAACCTTCACTTATGACCAGGGTTGCTTACAAATAATCTAAGTGAGCAACTAAGGCTTAGGAAAATTTTGGTTTATTAAGTTGACATTGGCTTATTACCAGAATTTTCTGAAGACCTTGACATTACAAATCCTAGATTATTATGTCACTCTGCCTAAAAAATTAGATGTTAAGAAACCTAGCTGACCCAGACCACACCCATGCGGTCAGCACTTCCCTGCTGAAAAACTGTAAAGGTTGCCTTGCAGGCTTTCCTGGACCACAGTGGAACCACTGAGAGACATCTGTTCTAGGAGGACCATTGCTGCTGATGTTGCTCTTACATTGCAGAGCCAAAGGGAAGAAGCCATCCTTCTTTCCTGCTGTGATTTTCCGGGATATCCCCATATTCTAGTTTAGCACAGGCAGATATGCAAGAAGGCACATTCTTGTTAATTATAAAAACATGTTTAGCTTAGAGACTGGATGTTTCTGATTATAAGAGTCTTTAATGCTGTTAGCAGTCTGGTTCCTTCTGGATCCTTGTGGGGAGCTATACAGTTAGATAAGATTACTTCCAAGTTCTTGTCTAACTCCAAAGCTCTGTAGTTCTGTGCCAAGATGATTTAGGGTGAGCTTAGTCATTTTGCAGCAAAAAAATTTTAGTGTCTATCTATCTCATCTTATATGGGATTATAAGAAAATGGATTTCCATTTTCATTTTTCTGTGACATGCCTACAACTATGAGAATATGTGTGCACACAATTATTCACCCTCTCCCTCTACCTGTCTATACTTTACTTTGCATTTTAAAATAGAGTCCCCGCCCTGGTTTCCCCCACCCCAAAATGAAACCTAAAATGTTGCTGCACCCTGGGGGGTGTGGGATTCTTGGAGGGAAATATTTCCAAGGAAAATGTTTTAATTGACACGATATGTGATAATATCAAAAAGATCACAGAAACAGTTTTCGTCTTTTCTGCTCAGGCTGCTGCCTTGGTTCACATTTATCTTGATGGCTCTGTGCTGGTCACTCACGGTGGAATTGAAATGGGGCAGGGGGTCCACACTAAAATGATTCAGGTAAGAATGCAAATAACTCGATTGAGTTGGGTGTGTGCTTATAGATCTGTTCATGAGAGAAAAACTATGAATGGATATTTTCTGTTACAAAATACAGGATAGGAAGCTGGGTGAGGTGGCTCATGCCTGTAATCCCAGCATTTTGGGAGGCTGGGGTGAGAGGATTGCTTAAGTGAAGGAGTTCGAGACCAGCCCAGGGAACATAGGGAGATTCCATCTCTACCAAAAAAAAAAAAATATATATATATATATATATATTTTTTTTTTTTTTTTTTAATTAGCAGGGCATGGTGGCATGAGCCTGTTTTCCCACCTACTTGGGAGGCTGAGGTGGGAGGATTGCTTGAGCCTGGGAGGTCGAAGCCTCAGTGAGCCAATTGCACCAATGTACTCCAGCCTCGGTGGCAGAGCAAGACCCTGTCTCAAAAAGTAAAAATAAATAAAAAACAAAGGATAGGAGATTTGAGCTTTGACAGTTTACGCTGTTAAATGATTAGCAGAAACTGGGTAAACAAACCAATTTTGCAACTAAACCCCTAAAAGAATGTGGCAGAAGAGTCTCGAGTTGTTTTATTGCTAAAGAAAATTATATGCTTATTTGCTGCTTTCCTTTGGATATAGTGACAGTTGAGTTGTTGTTTCTGAGTTTTTCTTGGGCAATAAGATAATGTGTAAATTCTGATGTATTTGGATTATTTCTTGCCCTTTTTGTATTACAGCCTCCAAACAATTGCTAATATAAATCACCTTTGATATTTACAGTCAAACTTTATCTGTTTGCTTTTGGCTGTCTTATTTTAGATTAATTTTAAGCTACTGTTTCTCTTTTGTTAATCATAATAGTAACATTATAGATTATAAAATATTTGGAAGCAGCAGAACATTTTAAAAAACAAAGACCCTACACAGTTTCACTACATAGAATAATCATTATTTGGGAGTCTTTACATCTTGTCTTTTTTGCTTTTGCAAAAAGTCACCAACATGCTTTTGTTTAATTTTGTATTCTGTTTTTCCACCCACTTTATATAGTGTGAAAACTTTCTCCTGTCATTAAGCAGTCTTTACAATCATGAATTGTATGTGGCTGCATGTGGATATATATATGATTTATTTAACCATCCCCCAGTTGTTTGAATACTTCAGTGAATATTTGTGTACACTAACCTGTGATCAAATCATTGATTGTTTCTTAAAATAGACTTCTGGGAATAGAATTACTGGGTCACAGGTGTGACTGTTTTAAATTGTTTGACACACATTATCAAATTATTTTCCAGAAAGTATCCCTCTCATGACACCCCTAACCAACAGTGAATGTTATGGATTGTTGAAAATGCGTAGATAATTTGATAAGTGAATGAAAGTATCTCATTATTGCTTTCATTTACATTTTTCTGAGTATAAAGATGTTAAATACATATTTTCTCTCAGTCACTTGAGAATTGACTTTCCCCATTGGAGGGTAAGATTTCAGTGTTTTCCTTATTGGATCACCAGAGACTTTGATATTCTAAGCCTATTGTACTCTGTGTGGATGATCTGAGAGCCAGACCTCATGGAAGGGCTCTGTATGCCTGTGTTCTTGTAGAAGCTGTGGGCAAGCACTTTCAAGCCATGCTGCTAGCAGGAGAGAGGCAAGTTTGGGATCAACTAAAGTTAGCAATATGATTTTGCTCTCTAGCGCTAAAAATAAAGAATAAAGCAGGCAGCTAAGTCCTTGTGTTGGCACATGGCACTGGCGCCATCTCCTGTGACCCACATGTTCATGCCGTTGCTTTTCCAAGGCCATCGTCCTTTCTCATAGGAAGCACTCTTTCCCTGGGGCAACTCCAGAAATGTGGATAGGAGATAGACATCTCCTATCATTGATAAGGTTCTGCTAGAATTTTGCAGAGTGTGGTCGTAGGAGAAGCCTCAAAGATGTCAGTATCATGATTATAAAAACAAGAATGAAGCATTTCTTCCTGCCTTGGCCTGGGGCCTCACCTCCTCTTTCTGACACTATCACCAGAAAGTCAAAGAAAAAGAAAGTGTGTTCAGGACTTGGGGTCCAGACTAGCTATAGGATTTTTTGAAATAAGAAACTTTTCGTGGCTGGAGGAATTTGTGGTTCTGCTCCCTTGTCCTTGTCATGGGTATTAGGGTATCACACATGTGTTACCACGTGGGCATGTGCACAGATCTGTGACTAATCAAAGTGTTTAAAAGGAAACTCTCTCTTAAAATTCAGGTGGTCAGCCGTGAATTAAGAATGCCAATGTCGAATGTCCACCTGCGTGGAACAAGCACAGAAACCGTCCCTAATGCAAATATCTCTGGAGGTTCTGTGGTGGCAGATCTCAACGGTTTGGCAGTAAAGGTAACAGTCACTGCAGTGGCGTCCAAATCATTAACTCCCTCAGGGCCAAATACCTGGGTGGGTGGAGCTCCAAAGATGCTGAGAGTTAATCCAACTCATATCTCCTTCTCCATCTTGGCCTCAGTCGGTGGTACAGCACCCAGTGGTTCTCCTGTGCTGGAAATGCCACCTCTTTTTCTCCCTCACTCCTGACATTTTTCTAATGAGCAAGTCCTTTCAAGTCTACTCAAAAACGTCTCTGTCTTTCTGCTTCCATATTATGTTAGTATCACTTTAAGACAGGCTTGCGCCTCTCCCCAGGGCCGATGCAGGACTTCTGTCTCTCCACCACAACTTCATTGCCTTTTGCTCTAGCTTTCTGCTGCCGGAGTGAATTTTCTCACAAAATAAATGTGGCCATGCCATGTCTGAAAGCAATGGCTGGTGGTTTTCCAAGAGGTTTTTTATTAAGTCTTGACTTTTTAGCATGGCTTACAAGGCCAGTTCTCTCTCTCTCTCACACACACACACACACACACACACACGTGCACACACTCATATGAAACCTTTCATATCACCTTCATACAGGGTTGGTGTCTTATTTTTCCATGTTCCCTCTTAGATAAGCCTATGGAATGGTACATATTATGTTGTTTTGAATTTGGTGTTTGCATGAAATTAGGAGCATAATTTTAATTTAAAAATAATCTCTAGGATGCCTGTCAAACTCTTCTAAAACGCCTCGAACCCATCATCAGCAAGAATCCTAAAGGAACTTGGAAAGACTGGGTGAGAATCAATGGTTCTCTGTATTTTATTTTAGAAGAAAAAGGAGTGGGAGGAGAGCAAGAGCAATATGCATTAATTGAAATCTGTAGAAAGGGCATTTGCAAAGGTACCACCATTGTGTAATGATAAATAAAAGGCCCTTTGGCTCTTAGCATGTGGAAATCCTATCACAGTGTGGTGGAGGAACTCTTGTATCTGGGAAAATTTTCTGTTAGAGAAAAAGATGGTTCTTCTGCCAGAACTCCTGTTTTAATCCAGAATTAATTAATGTTTCATCCTATGTAGCCTAGGGGTTGTCTAGATAATAACTGTACATCTGTTTTTTCTCCTTCTTTGGGTTCTGCTGTTCCTAAAATAGAAAAACAATAGTAGAACCACTCTGTAAAAGTAAAAATCATATAAGCACTCGTTTAGAAATAGGAAACCAAGCCAGTGGGTATATGTTCATCCAGTAATAGGTACTCAATGGAATGGAAATATTCAACTGCTTCCTTTGATCTGCTTATAATCTAGTTGGAAAAGAAGACACATTCTAAAGTCAGCTGACAAACTTTTCAAAGTAATGGTTTATCAACTACCAGATGTTGTGGAACAAATATCCATAAAAGCTGGGAGCATGTGTCACGCTGGCTATTCTAGAATGTCAGTTTTTGCAACCTTACGAATACAGGTCTGGGGGAAATAGCATTTGAGGATCCCACTTAGAAATGGTTTCTGCTGTTCCATGGAGTAAGGACTCATTTTATAATTCATATTTATGGGGTCTGTCTATACTTCCTGGGCGTATTTGTTTCTGTCCTCTGTCCCATGCTGCCTGAGCCCAGAAAGGCTGAGTCAGTGTGGCTGGAGAAAGCTGGAGAGAGGTGCAGCATGGAGAGTAGTACTCCACCACCATGAGATGCAGCCATTCAGCCCACTTTCTTCGCTAATGATTGATGTGCTTCTGACCTTCATTCCTAGACTTAGGGACTTGGACCTAACCCTGATTTTTATGCATAGTAGTCAGCTCTGTGTACTGCAGAGTTTTGGTGTAAATGGTACAATTTAGCAAAATTATTCCCCTCACCTGAAACATATGTGTCCAGAAAGGATTGACAGTTCCCATAAATATGAATTATAAAATGAACCCTTACTCTATAGACTAGCAGAAACCTGATATTAAAATTAAGCAGCCAACCAAGCATTGTTTTCTAAAATGTTCCATCTTAATTGAAAATTTTCTGCAGATGACTGAGTGAATTTCTTCCTAAGTGGAACATATGTTGATGACTTTAGTCCAGCCTGTATCATACCACAGCGGGCATTTAGTACAATCATAGGTGCTGAACAAACAGCTACAAGCCGTGAACCACAGAGGAGAAAGCCAAAAGGAATGGATTAATCTGGGTCCTTCCTGGTTACTATTGCTGATAGTTTTACTTAACACACAGGGTAAAATTAGAATTGAAGTCTTGAGTGATTCTTTCTTTGGGCATCCTTGTTGCATCATGCTATGCTCTTCCTTCACAGGCACAGACTGCTTTTGATGAAAGCATTAGCCTTTCAGCTGTTGGATACTTCAGGTAAATACTCCCTCTGATCACATGCTATGGAGAAGAACAGTGGTATCTTGAGGAAGAGTTTCAGTTCCCTTGCAATTTTGGCAAACGTTGACTTTCTACCTTCTATTTACCCATGGTTATAAAGAACATTTAACTGCTAGTTAATCCATGGTTGTGGTTATAAAGAACATTTAACTGCTAGTATCCAGAAAGACTTCTGTTAGGAAAAATAGGCACACAAAATTCAGCTTAACTGATGATTCTAATCATAGTGGGTGGTGTTATAAGGCTCTCTGTGGTTAGTACTTGGAATACTCAGCAGTGGTTGACTTTTTGTTGAAAACACGATCTATCTCTTAAGAAACAAAGGTAGGGGAATGCAAATTAAACCCATAAGATGGGTACCATTTTACACCTTCAGGATTGGCAAAAAAGAAATTGGACCATAACCATGTTACATTAAGATGTGAAACAACAGGAACTCAGTGAATCTGGAAAACAGTTTATTAAATTATTTTAATGGAGAGTGAAAGCTGTCTGAGAGCAGGGTGATGTAGAGCCTTGCCTGGTTTGATCACTTTGCCATTGGTGCGGGAACTGGGCACTGACTGCCTGTCAGGAACAGGCATTGGAAGCATTTTTAATGGCCACCTCCAGGTTGCAGGGCAGCAGAGGAGAGAGGGTAGAGAGTTCTGCAAGCTGCTGACCCATGCTTCTGTTTTACCATTATTTATTTGATGTTCTTAAAGATTAGTTAGGAACAGAGCAGGCCATGGAGCTTGATGGTGAGAGACCAGAGTAGAGACAAAGAATGGGAGCCATGGGACCTGATCCTTCACACAGAGGGGCAAATTCTGGAGCCAGAAAGATAGACAAAGCAGGCAAGCATGCACCTTTGAAATAGCGTTTGGTGTAAAATGAAGGTTGAGTTCCCCAAATCTGATGATCCAATATTAGCCAAAAGCAGTAAGATGGACATTCATGAAGTAAGAAGCTAACCTCCAGGAGTAAGGAGGCACCAGTCAGGAGTAGTTAGATGTTTTTATCAGACAAAGCAAGTTTTAAAAGAAAAAACTAAATATTTATTTATTCAACACATTTATCGCACATACATTAGGTGCTGGCACATACATTAGGTACAGGTATATTCCTGTGGCTTGCATAAATCCTCATGGGTCTGTTTAGTCATCATGGTCTGCAATTAGGGGACTTGATCACTTAACAACACTCACTGTTTCTTCCAGAGGTTATGAGTCAGACATGAACTGGGAGAAAGGCGAAGGCCATCCCTTCGAATACTTTGTTTATGGAGCTGCCTGTTCCGAGGTTGAAATAGACTGCCTGACGGGGGATCATAAGGTCAGTACCGGTTGGAAAGGTCTTCAAGTTGCACTTAGGATGCACCTAAATTCCACAGATGCCATCTATCTGAGGAGAGCTTAGTGAGTGGCAGCATCGTGCATTTGGCCTAAGGGTGATTTCCCTGGATTACCAGAAGAAAATAGAATCCCCACAATTGCCTTGGTGATCTGGTTGCTGCCATGGAAAACAACTGGTGGCCTGTCTTTATTTCCCTGGCCCTTTTAAATGGAATCAGGAAAGAAACTACATGAAGAAAGAAACATGCTCTAAAGGGGGCTTTCATGTAGACTATTGGCACAACCAGCAATTCTGACTTTTTATGAGAAATGCCAAGATAAGACATTCTTGAAGGATTTCATAGACATCTGTAATCTGCTAACAAGCACCAAGCCAGCCCAGGGCAGGTAGTGGCCACTTTTTTATATCTTTTACTCAGCTAGGTCTTGCCTTTTAGAAGTCCAGTGTGCTATCCATTGTGCCACAGAGCTGGCTTGGTCTTGCTTTTTAGATAGTTTAAGAGCATCCTTATGCTTTCAAGGGATGCTCTGAAGAGATACACACACATACACACACACACACACTCTCTCTCTCTCCCTCTTTCTGTCTCTGTTGCTTCAAAGACTCATAGAATTTCTCCTCTTGTACCAGAGCCTTCGGGAGTAAAAGAAGCCACTTACTGGTCACTGTCAATACTAATGAATGATCACTGATACATTAAATGGGACTGTGATACCCTAACAACTGTCATGTGACCAAGCTACCAGTTTAGTGATAATCTCTTCCAAAATGTACCTAGAAGCAAGCTCTAGTTCTTGATATTTACAAATATCCTCTATGCCTGTGTTCTTGGATTGTGATCAGATTTAAATTTTCATTTAATAAGTCTCCAGCATGTATTTTTTAAAACTATAGTCAACCTAATCTCTGAAACTATGGTCAGTTTTATTGAACCTGCCTTTTCAAGTATCTGACCTGTCTGGTTCTAATTCAGACTGGATCTCTATAGGGTAACCTCGCACTAGGGCAAAACAATGATCACTTTGAGCATGGTTTTTGTGTTAGACTAGCAGCCCTACACTACTAGGGAGCGGGTTCTTGCATAGAACTGATTTCTGTTTGTTTGTTTGTTTGTTTTTGAGACAGAATTTCACTCTGTCACCCAGGCTGGAGTACAGTGGCTTGATCTTGGCTTACTGCAATCTCTGCCTCCTGGGTTTAAGTGATTCTTGTGCCTCAGCCTCCCAAGTAGCTGGGATTACAGGCTGCGCCACCACACCCAGCTAATTTTTGTATTTTTAGTACAGACATGGCTTCACCATGTTGCCCAGGCTGGTCTCAAACTCCTGGCCTTCAAGTGATCCACCCACCTTGGCCTTCCAAAGTGCTGGGATTATAGGCCTGAGCCACTGTGCCCTGCCCGTATAACTGATTTCTAAGTCCCTTCTCCCTCAAAGCAAAAGTTGGTGAAAACTTAGTCATGTGGATTTTCTTATATTCCTATATATGCATTGTCCTTGTTAAGATCCAAGAACAAGGTAATAATTAGCCTAGTATGAAATTTTAAGGCATGTTCCTATAACTTATTTGAATGATCTTAGGGGATGTGTCATATAGCCTCATCAGATGCCTTCATAAAAGCTAAATCTCAGCTCAGGTTAGTGTCACTGCTAGGCAAAGGGCCAGAATGTGACATTCTACCAGGGGCCCTCCCCAAAGGCCTGTTTCTCAGCCATTCTCCTGTTGATAGAATTGCCCTTATTCCAGCAAAATTTTCCTCACTTTGAACCTACATCTAAATATCAGTTATCTGTTCTGTACAACAAATTACCCCCAAACTTAGTGCTGAAAACAGTGGATGCTCATTAGCTCACACCACTTCTGAGGGGCTGGCCTCCAGGAGTGGCTTATCTGGGTGATTCTGCATGAGGCTTGTCAAGCTGTGGCTGGGGCAACAGTCATCTCAAGGCTCAACGGGGACAGGAGAATCCTGTTCCATCTCCCTCCATCATAGCGTTGTTGACAGGAGGCTCAGCTTCTCACTGGCTGTTGGCCAGAGGCCTCCATTCTTTGTCATGTGGATACCTCTTTGTAGGCTGCCTGAGTGTCCTCAGGACAAGACAACTGGCTTCCTCCAGAGAGACCAGCCCAAGAGAAAAAGAGAGAGCATGTGCAAGCGAGCGAGTACCCGAGACAGAAGCCCAGCTTTATAACCTAATCTCAGAGTGACTACTGTCACCTCTGCCATAGCCTACTGGTCATACAGGCTGGCCTGGTAGAGTATAGGAGGAGACTACATATGGATGTGAATACCAGGAGGTGAGGATTATCCAGAGCCATCTTTTAGGCAGCCTACCACAACCTAGATCCACTCTCTCCAGTCCTAACAAAAGACACGACAGACAGCACTAAGCCTACAGCTTTGTGGGTTGTTTTTTTCTGTTTTGAGGTGGAGTCTTGCTCTGTTGCCCAGGCTGGAGTGCAGTGGCACGATCTCCGTTCACTGCAGCCTCTGCCTCCTGGGTTCAAGTGATTCTCGTGCCTCAGCCTCCTGAGTAGCTGGGACTACAGGCACGTGCCATCACCCCTGGCTAATTTTTGTATTTTTAGTAGAGATGGCATTTCACCATGTTGGCCAAGCTGGTCTCAAACTCCTGGCCTCAAGTGATCTGCCCCCCTCGGCCTCCCAAAGTGCTGGGATTACAGGCATAAGCCAGCCCCACCAGCCTAAGCACACAGCTTTGAAAGCAGAAACTTCACTAACACTGAAGACTTTAGAGCTCCTCCTCTCACCTTCAGCTGAGGCCACTTATCTCCTGGAAGGCCAGTCTTGCTGACTGATGTCAAAGAGGACTTTACATTTTACTGTGTGTTTAAATAAGAAATGTGAGTTCCTGAAGTTTTATTATTGTCAGACATTCCAGATCATTATCTAATTTTCAAATGTTACATGAAAGTCCCAGATCAAATAAGGAAACTCTTGTATTTCTTTTGTTCAATTAGTAATTATAAGTACAATCTGTTAGTCATGGCAGAGACCATTACATCACATTTAAAAAAATGTACAGACTTGCTGGAAAGCAAAGGTGTTACTAACACTCTGGCTGGGCCTGCTGTACTTCTCCTCATTTGTAGGTTATCAGTAGCAAGTTGTAGTGTCAACTTTATTCTCTTCTCTGCTACAAAAATGAAAAGTCTAGAACAGCAGATGACAATTTGAAGACTTTTTTGTTGGTGCACCCTGAACTCTGTGGTTCAGTAAACATTCCTCAGCCAGTTGTACCTGGATGTTTGGTTGTATGCTAGCCATTAAGCTTTGCAACTAGGATCGTGAGGGCCATAGATGTTTTCTTTTGTTGTGTCATATATTATATCTGTTGTAGTGAATTAAACTCAATCTGTTGCATCATACAGCTTGAATCAAAATGAAGTAAATATTTTTTTCTCCTATTATTTCCAGGAAAAAAAGACAGTGCTTCAGCTGGCTAAGAGTATTTGTATAATTTTGAAAGTTTTACATAATAAACTTTGTCATATAATAAAATCTTTGTTGCTTCTTTCGAAATGACATGGCTGAAAGAAAGGCTTTATACCAAAGTCAGCCTGGCAGGAAGTGTTCCTCAGCTTCTTCTCCCTAAGTTATTCTCATTAAAATAAACATTTTAACTTTTTTTTATTACTAGAACATCAGAACAGACATTGTCATGGATGTTGGCTGCAGTATAAATCCAGCCATTGACATAGGCCAGGTACGTGTAACTGATGTGTCTCACTTTCTATTTGTAAAAGCCAAAAGTGTGGTGGGGTCTGCAGGAGAGCATTCCATCAGTCTTATTCATCATCTTATTTTTCTAACCCTTTAGTCAACTCTATTCAGACCAACTGCAGAGCTCAAATGTTTTACTGTTTAAAAGGGGGAAGGAAATAAAGGTGTTTTAGGTCGTTTTTGAAGAAACATACAATCTGTGACTAGGGAGCTTGAATGAGGCAAGACCAAGCCTACAGGTGACTGATGAGCTCCAAACTTCTGGGACATAAGTAGAGTTAGTGCCCAGTGCTGAGCCTTAGCCACACGATGGGCTTCAGCTTCAAGGAGTTTGAAGTCGTGTTGGGATAACAAGCCTCAAGTCATCAGAGCAGTAGCTATTGGTAGGCAGCCTGTAGTGCTGGATTCCATCCACAGACATTTTCAAATTTAAATTTGAAATAGTTGAAAAGATTGGAAAGTCATAAATATCTAGTTTCTCTTGAAAACAGAAAGTTTGCCCACACTGGATCCTCATTTCCATGAGTGAAGTCGGTGGGCTGTACCTTTAGAGTCCCACACTCTCCAACGACACAGGACCCACCTGGAATCTTCATATACTGGGTTTACGTGTCTCGAACCTGGAGGCAATTCAGCTCATTACCTCTGATTTAGGGCACCATCTTGTGTCCCCTCCCCCCCACCCCCCCGCCCCCACCATCATGACATTGCGTTATTGGTGAATGGGAAGAATCTGTGGTGTGGAGAAGTCAAAGGAGGCTTAGGGAAGAAGTGGGTGTGAACCAGGTTGTCAAGGAAAGAATGAGAAACGACATTTGGGGTGAAAGAAGAATGGAGGAAGTCACCCTACAGAAACACATGGAATTTAGCATGCCTGTTCATGGCTGCTAATCAGGCCAGGGCAGATGACTATGGGGAAGGCCTGTGTGGGAGGGGTGGGCCATGAGGAGGGAGTCAGAGAGCAGAAGAGGGCTGGGGACTGCCAGGGGTGGGTGGAGGGCTTTTAGAGACAAGACTTCACTTAGTGGGGATGGACTGAAGTGTTTGGAAGACTGATCTAAAATCAGAGTCCAGAGATGTGAGGCTAGCCACTTTGTGGGCAAGGAGGTGGGATGAGACAATGGGATTGTAGCTTTCACTAGCACCCTGGGGTCTCTGGACACATCAGTCAGGGGGGTTTGTCTGCCTCATGGGCAAAAAACAAAAAAAGAGGGTGCTTGGGCTCCAGACTCTGTGAAGACTCTTCCTGAGCACTCATTTCAATGGCCAAACCAAAATTAGAACCCAAGTCCTTTGTCTTTGACCTTCTTTTTTTCATGATTTTTATTTATTATTATTATTATTATTATTATTATTATTATTATTATTATTATTTGAAACTAAGTTTTGCTCTTGTTGCCCGGGCTGGAGTGCAATGGTGCAATCTCAGCTCACCGCAACCTCCGCCTCCCAGGTTCAAGCAATTCTCCTGCCTCAGCCTCCCGAGTAGCTGGAATTATAGGCATGCACCATCACACCCAGCTAATTTTTTTTGTATTTTTAGTAGAGACGGAATTTCTCCATGTTAGTCAGGCTGGTCTCAAACTCCCAACCTCAGGTGATCTGCCTGCCTCGGCCTCCCAAAGTGCTGGGATTACAGGTGTGAGCCACCACGCCCGGCTGACTTTGAACTTCTTTTAACCTAATGCTGAACAAACATGTTTAAAATGGCTTTTAGATAAACTTTCAGCAACATGCTCCAAGACACCCTGAAAACGCTCTTAAACTGTAATTTTAAAATTCAAGCAAACAGCATGAAGTTGAAATGCTACTTAGTGTTGACTGTGTTTTCTCATACGTGGAAATTCTTTTTTTGTTCTTGCCTCAGATTGAAGGTGCATTTATTCAAGGCATGGGACTTTATACAATAGAGGAACTGAATTATTCTCCCCAGGGCATTCTGCACACTCGTGGTCCAGACCAATATAAAATCCCTGCCATCTGTGACATGCCCACGGAGTTGCACATTGCTTTGTTGCCTCCTTCTCAAAACTCAAATACTCTTTATTCATCTAAGGTAAGTAATGTTCTATGGGTAAATATGCATGTTTATATGATACCTGTTGGGTGACAGGAGGGCTACATTCCTCTCTTGGCTGTTTGGGATTTTTACAAGGATTGCAGAAGAAAAATTCTTATTAAACATTTTAATTCTAATCTAACATTATGATAAAAATTTTTAGTATTCCAAATCTTAGAACTTAACATCAACTACTATTGCCATCAGGTTCTATCTAATTTTTCACCTTGCAATAATCATCTTCATGCCTAATAATCATCTTCTGTATGTAGGTCATTTCCTGAGGCTAGAATTCTAAGAATGGGAATATTGGATCAAAAGATTAAATTACTTTTTGAAACAAAAAATTTATATAGGCCGGGCGCAGTGGCTCATGCCTATAATCCCAGCACTTTGGGAGGCCAAGGCGGGCAGATCACCTGAGTCCAAGAGTTCGAGACCAGCCTGGCCAACCTGGTGAAACCCCATCTCTGCTAAAAATACAAAAAAATAGCCAGGTGTGGCGGTGCATGTCTATAATCCCAGCTACTTGGAGGCTGAGGCAGGAGAATGGCTCAAACCTGGGAGGCGGAGGTTGCAGTGAGCTGAGATTGTGTCACTACACTCCAGTGTCATGCTTGGGCAACAGAGCCAGACTCTGTCTCAAAAAAAAAAAATGTACATATGTAGTACGTAATATTTTTATATATGCACATATGCTATAAATATGCACATATATACAGAGTGAGAGAGAGAGGTTTAATCTAGTTGGCATGCTTCCTTTCAAGGGTCTGGGAGAGTCGGGGGTGTTCCTGGGGTGTTCCGTGTTTTTCGCTATCCATGACGCAGTGAGTGCAGCACGACAGGAGAGAGGCCTGCATGGACCCTTGACCCTTAATAGTCCACTGACCCCAGAGAAGATTAGGATGGCCTGTGAAGACAAGTTCACAAAAATGGTACGTTTGCATGGTAGAAAAAAAATAGTGATCATAAAATTCTGAATTTTTGGCCTCTGTTCTTGTGGTAAGTTTTCGTGAACGCACTGCTGTGGCTTTTCTTGCCAGAAAAGGTGACGGGAAACCTGGGGGCATTTGAGCAGATGTGCAGAGGGGTCCTTGAACTTGTACCCCTCGGGTTGCATTTTTTCATCAGCCTGCCCCTGCTTGGCTCCATTCTATACTATTTGACAAAAGAAAGTTCATTCCCATTAGTTTTATGTTCCTCTCCTGTTTTGCTCCCTTCCTAGGACACCTTGGTCAGGAATAGAAGTTCAGGAACTATGCCCTGAACCTAGGACACCCAGTCCAGGAATATAGGCCCCTCTGACAGTCTGCCTCCACCCCAACCCCAAACGGGCACCCGGAAAGTATGCTAGCAGGAACCCCTCCCCTCTGGCAACAGCGCCCATGCCGAGCAGACATCTCTACCCTCCTTGGATATTTTCAGGGACAGGGTTTTTAATTGTGGAAGAAAGTCATACTGTTCACAGTTACCACCCTGACTTTGACTGAAGGGAAAGCCCCTCCCATCCTCCACTCACACTGGCTCTTTGTGGTATCCTTCATGGTTTTCCCTAAGCCCCTGACACGTTGCTTTTTCTACTCTGGAGAGACAGAGACCCACTCCACTTTTCACTGGGTGGTCTTCAAGCGTGAGATGATAACCCCAGGACCTCTCCAGTCCTCCCCTGGCTTCCTCTGTACTTCACAGGCTGTTGTTCCCTGACCTGTCATGGCCCTGGTTGCCCTCTGCTGGTGTTTAACCTACTTTATGTTCTTCTATTTTTCACCTAAGTCACAAACATTTCCCAGGTTTGAACATCCAGATTTGTTTTTATTTTAGATTCCAAGAGATGAACCTGGATCCTACGTTCCTTGGAATGTACTCATCTGAATCAAATGCAAACTTCTGGAGAAAACGGAGTGCCTCTTCCCAGATGGCAATCTGTCCTATCTCTGTGCTGGAAGATGCTAGATCTGAAAGACAGAGTTTCCACAGTTCAGAAATCATCCCCCAGTGTTGCTTTTCTAGGGAGCTGATTTAAAGTATTCCATTTAGATTTGATAGATATGCTTAAGCAATCTATAAATCATTTTCAATGTTATAAACACTAATTGGTTTCCTCTAGGGTGATATTCGTCATTACTCTGTCTCTTCAATCCATCCAGCTAAATGGAATAGGTGATGACTTGCATGTGACTCCTACTTGGCTTCTATCCACCAACAGAAATTATACCATATAGTGAAAGGCAATTTTCTAAATAATTTCATTACTAATATGAACTGTGAAGTTGTCATTTTTTCATTTGTCCCTTTCTGCTATCACCTTCCTCTTGTCAGAATGAATATAGACACTGTATCTAAGTGGGACCAAAGAAAAAATAGCAAACTTTCACCAAAGTTTTCATGAAAACCCAA
Source organism: Pan paniscus (assembly GCF_029289425.2). Lineage (NCBI taxonomy): Eukaryota > Metazoa > Chordata > Mammalia > Primates > Hominidae > Pan > Pan paniscus. The sequence goes on from NC_073262.2 coordinate 103,293,871, forward strand.
AAGCTTTAAAAGTTACTATCAAGAAATTGAAAGGAAACCCACAGAATAGGATAAAATATTTGTAAATCATATACTTGATAAAAGTCTTGTAACCAGATACATAAAGAGCTCTTACAACTCAATAAAAGGCAAGTAATTTAAAAATAGGCAAAAGAATTGCTGGATGGTATGGTAGTTCTATTTTTAGTTTTTACCCTAACTACTCTGACTTGATCATTTAACATTCTGTGTATGTAACAAAATATCACATGCATAAATATTATGTATCAATAAAATTTTTTAATGGGCAAAGGATTTCAGTACACGTATCTCCAAAGAAGATATATAAATGGCTAGTAAGCATTAAAAATATGCTCAAACTCATTAGTCATTAAGGAAATGCAAATCAAAACCACAATGAGCCACCATTTTATATGCAGTAGGATGATTGTAATCAAAATGATGGACAGCAGTAAGTATTGGCTAGGAGAGGGAAAAATGGGAACACTTATCCATTGCAGGGGGCAGTGTAGAATGGTGTAGATACTGTGGAAAACAGTTTAGCATTTCCTCAAGGAGTTAAACATAGTTAACATAGAAGTTAAACATAGAATTACCATAATCTTAGGTATATACCCAAGAGAATTTAAAACATATATTCACCCAAAAATGTATACATAACTGTTCATAGCATTATTCATAGTATCCCAGAAGTGGAAACAACTCAAATTTCCATCAACTAATAAAATGTGGTATATCCACACAAGAGAGTTTTATTTGGCCATATTAAAAAGCACTATTACATGTGACAACATGGATGAACCTTGAAAACATTGTCTAAATGAAAGAAGCCAGGCACAAAAGGCTGCATATTATATGATTCCATCTATACAAAATGTCCAGAACAGGCAAATTCACAGACACAAAGTAGATTAATGGCTACCAGAGGCTGCTGGGACCACAGACTGCTAATGGGTATGGGATTCCTTTTTGGGGTGAGAAAAATGTTCTAGAATGAGTGGTGATAATTTTACAACGTGTGAATATACTAAAAACCACTGAATTGTAACTTTATAAAGGTGAGTTTTATGGTACGTGAATTATACCTCAATTTTTAAAAAAGTATCTGTGGAGAGAGAAAATGTGGGAAAGATTGAGAAGTTGTGAGAATCAAGAAGCCTGTCCCAATCAATGGCTTTCCAAAAACATGGAAGCCTCAAAGGGAGGCTAAATAGCAAGGCATAGTCAAGGAAAAATGCCATTTCCGTTAAGAGCAGAGAGAAGTCACATGGATCTCTGCCTTTAAGAGCAGATTTTCTCATTTATACCACAAGTATTTATAGAGCATTTTACTCTGTGCCAGGCACTGTACTAGGCACTTGAGATTTATCAGCAAACAAAATAGACAGAGATCCCTGTCCTTGGGAAGATCCTATTTTGGTAAGGGCAGGCAGAAAAATTTTAAAAATAATAAGTAAATTACAGAAGTATGGTTGATGCTTGAGTGCTAAGGGAAGAAGTAGAAGTGGAGCAGGTTAAGGCCAATGGAGAGTGATGGAGCAGGTGGCAGGTTGCGGTTAGAATAGGTCAGAGAAAGCCCTCCTGAGGAGATGAGAATGGAGGCTGTGAGCTAAGCAGGTATCTGGAGGAAGAGCATTACTGGGGAGACAAGGCATTAGAGCAGAGTCTCTTGCAAGCAAGTGTGCCTGGCCCATTTGTGGAGCAGCAGTGGGGCCCATGTGGCTAGCACAGAGCCAGGGACGGGGGCAGCCATGTAGAACCTGGAGGCCGCTATAAGGACTTGAGCTTTTAATCTAAGTGGCTGCAGAGCAGAAAAGTGACATGGACTTGCTTCTGTTGCAAAGGATTATCCTGGATGCTGTGCTGATGCAGGTCGTGGGAGGGCAAAAGTCGAGGGTAGATGCCTCCTTTCTGTCCCTTTGCCAACTCCTCCCCCTCCAGCCCACCTCTGTAAATGTTGGAATTCTCGAGACAGCCATGGGCCCTCTTTCCCAGTCTCTCTGCCTCGTGGGTGGCTGCCTTTACTCCCATGGCTGGAGGTAACTCTCTTGCTTAAGCTCTGGCTCTGTAAACCCAACTCTTGCTTTTCATTGCCACTTGGATGTCTCAAAGTCACCTCAAACGTCCCAAGCAGATCTCCTTTTCTGTACAGCCATCCACAGGTTGCTAGGCCGGAAACGGGAAATGATCTGAGGTGCTCTGTTCTCTTTGCGCACACATCTATTCAGGCACGAAATCCTGTCAATCGCACATCAAAGACAATTCCTGAATCTGCCTCTCCCTCTCTTTATTTCCATAGCCTCTATGTTACTCCAAGCCACCTTCATTTCTCCCCTCACTATTGCAATAATCCCCTCCTGATTTCCCTGCATTCATTTTGCTTCCCTTCCAACCATTCTCACATTGAAGCCAAAGATATACATGAATTTCTGGGCACTCACACATGCACATGCACACACAAAATCATCATGTTACACTCTTGCCTAAAACCCTTCAATTGCTTCCTATTCATCTCAGCAGAACATGTCCCAAATCCCTAAGATGGCACCTGCAGCCTAGGTTATCTAGCCCCAGCCTGTCTCTCCAGCGTTGGCTCATGATCCCTCCCCTTTTCCTGTCTGGGTTTCCTGTTGTAGCTCTCACTCTGGAGCCTTTGCCTGTGTCCTCTGTCTGGAGGGTTCTATCACTTTTAGCCCTCCTTGGGTCTGACTGCCACTATCCAGTACTGCTCTGCAGTTACAGGCACAAAAGTAACTTGATGATCTTGTGAAAACACAAGTCGTAAGATCAGGCAAGCAAAAGCTATACAGTAAGAAGGAAGCAGAACATCCAGAACCAAGCAGGAGCAGGAGCGGGAGGAACAAGCCAGCAGCAGAAGCAGGTACCCCAGACACAGTGACCCTCGCCGGTGCTTCAGCGTCTCTCCCTCAACTCACACCTAGAGCTGCTAGGCAGAGTGGAGGGGTCCTTAAGCTGATGGAGAAGGAAAAAGACAGAGCTGGGTTCACAAGAGGGTTGGCTCCATACTTGGGTACAATCCAGATATGCAGTGTTGGCAGTATAGCCCCTCTTAGAGGTGGCAAGGGGAAATTTTCCCAATGGGCAGGGCTTTGGGGAGCACACTGATTATCCACATTATGTGGAAAACAGAAGTGGTGCCACCCAAGGTTAGGATATACATGGAACAAATGGTTTGGCCAGCTGGTCAAGGGCCTGGGTGGGGGGGTGATATTACAAGACTGGGGACAAGATGGCATATGAATGGGCATATGGAAGTGGGCATGATGTGTGAAGATTTTTGTATCACAGGTTAACACCCAGCAGGAAGCTCCCACTGTGAAAGATTTGCTAAACAATTAAGTGGACCAAATGAGATGGCCATGTGACATTAGCCAACTCTGTCATCCATCACCCCAGTCAGTGCTCACCCAATGGTGTCAGGGACGGAGGCCTTGCACGGGCCCGACAGCACGGGCTCCCACTTGCCATGTAGCTGATGCTGATGCTGAACATCCAGTCTGCTTCCAACACAGACCAAAACTGGTCCTCAATTTGACACCATCCCTCCAGGAGACCAACTGGCCATTTGGTGGCAAACTGACTACACTGAACCCTTTCCATTTGGGAAGGGGCAATGATTCACTTTAACGTTTTCTGGGTAGAGGTTTGCCTTTCCTGCCTGCAAGATCTTAGCCATCACCACTATCTAAGGGCTTACACAGTATTACATTAATCATCATAAGATCCCATGTAACATCACACCAGGCCAATTTACAGCAAAGTAAGGGGATCTGCTTCACAGCAGCCTGGGAGTGAGTGCATGACTGTGGAACTTGCTGGTCGCATCAGACGCTATCCTGCTTGGAACAGCTGTTCTGACAGAGCAATGAAACAACCTCTCACAGGCACAGCTGGAATGCTAGCTAGAGGATGGGCTCCCTCCTCCAGGATGCAGGATGCTTGAAAATGAGCACTCTGTATGATGTTATGTCCCCAGTGGATGGTTCAAACTGGCAGAGGATAGCTGGGCATTTATAACAGAGAATGATTGGTACCTATTGTATATAATAAAATTCTTCAGATAGATAAATAAAAAACCTACTAGGGAAAAATAATCAAAGGAGAGAAGAATAAGTACAAATACTCACTAAATGTGTAGCAAGATGGATAACCTCACCAAACTAGAGAAATGCCTACTATGACCTCTCATTTCTGCCACATCCTGGAAAACTGGACAGTAGGGATAATGCTCAGAGCTGGAGAAGGCTGTGTACATGATTTGTTATATTAAGGAACACATTTTAGAAGGTGATTTATTGGATTCAGCAATGTGCATAGCCTTCAACCCAGGAATTCCAACTCCAGGAATTTGTCCAACAGAAATACTTGCTCAAATGTCCAAAGGTGAAGTCCAAGGATTTTCATCGCAGCATTATTTATAATAGTGAAAAATTAAAAACAATGTAATGTAAATCAATAGATGACTAATAATTTATGGCAATCATACAAATAGTTAACATTTACTGACAGCTTACCTTCCTATGTGCCAGGCACTGTTTTAAGCACTTTACTTCACAACAACCCCAAGGGAGATACTATTATTTTGACTATTTTACAGAAAGCAGTTGAGGCACGGAGAGCCTAAGTATTAGGTTGGTGCAAAGGTAATTGCACTTTTTGCCATTGAAAGTAATGGCAAATACTGCAATTACCTTTGCACCAACCTATAACTTGAAAAAAAGAAAATTTTAAAATAGCATGAATAGTTTGAGTTCACTTTTTAGAAACTATCAAAAATTATGTATGCATGTATGTATCTATGTATATGTGCATGGGAAAATTCTGTACAGACGCACAGGAATCTGATACTAGTTTCCTTTGCGAAGTAAACACTGGGATAGAGGATTTTCACTTTTTGCTTTATATACTTTTATGTTTTTTTAAAATAAGCCTTCTAGTTGTAATTTAAAAACAAATTATGAAAAAAAGTACATTTATCATCAAGAAACTCCCCTGAATGTAGTTCATTTGCAAATATAGCACGATTTAGCTCCATGTCACTGACTAAAGCAGCTTCGTGTTGCTGCTTTAAGAAGATGGTTTAAGGCCGGGTGCAGTGGCTCATGCCTGTAATCCCAACACTTTGGGAGGCCGAGGTGGGCAGATCTCTTCAGGCCAGGAGTTTGAGACCATCCTGGCTAACATGGTGAAACCCCGTCTCTACTAAAAATACAAAAATTAGTCGGGCCTGGTGGCGTGTGCCTGTAATCCCAGCTACTTGGGAGGCTGAGGCAGGAGAATCACTTGAACCCAGGAGGCAGAGATTGCAGTGAGCCGAGATCACACCATTGCACTCCAACCTGGGTGACAGAGTGAGACTACATCTCAAAAAAAAAAAAAAAAGAAGAAGAAGAAGATAGCTTATTCCAGTGGGTTGTCCCCATGGCAAGGAGAAATATACATTATGTAAGGGCTGAATTGCCATGAAAGTTCCAGGTTGGCTTAAAGGAGGAGGAAAGTGGGGGTAACAGAGCAAGGCGGGGAGACAAGAGGGTTGGGAACATAGACAGACAGGAGCTGGTTGAAGGAACACACTCAGGAAGCAGATACAAATGGCCCCGGAAGCTGCTTCATCCACTATTCATCCTCTTCCAGGGAGCACATGGCAAGCCTGTCAGGCGGACACAGGAACAGGTGCTTTTGATACAACTTCACAAGATTCAGCCAATGCTGGTGGCATAATGTCGCATTCCAAGGCGTCAGATGAACTTGGTTTGTTTGTATGTGAGTGGAAGAAAAGTAAGTTTTCTACATTATTAATAAATTCATATAAAGAAAGAAACCATGATAGAAGCAATCTTTTATTAATGTTTGCCAAGACGATCCTAGGTTCAGGTGACTTGTGTGTGAGTTGCTGATTTGCTGTGTGACTGTGACAAACCTATAACAATCTGTATCTGTAGTTCTTAGGGTTCTTAGGGAAGGGGAGGAGAGAAGGAGGGAGGGAGGGAAAAAGGAGGAAAGGAGAGGGAGATGGAGAAAGAGACAGACAGAATCTCTGTAATGCATGTAAAGTTGTCAGGATTACCAGATGCAAAGCGATTGTGTTGATAACTTCAGACCACATTTTGTAATTGCACCTGTATTCATCCAAGCCATCAGGCATTGACTTCTCTTTGCTAGGATCGTTTTTGCATCTCTCTCTTCCTCCCCACTTCCTCTCACAGCTCTGCCTCCTTCAGCTCTTGTCCCACCACCACCATTGCCACCACACACAAACACATACGAATTAAAGGTCTCAAATCTTCCCATCATTTGCAAATAATTACAAAACTTTTGACTGGCAAGAATGGAAGAGAAGTCATCCAGAAAGCCAGGAATAAACTTCACAGTTCACTGACATTTTAACATGTTGTCCTTTATGCAGGGATTCTTAAATCATTTAAGTGAATGGGCCAAACAATTGTCTGGGCCCACTTTGCTCCGAGTGCTTGAGATTTAGCTAAGGCATCATCTATGACTAGAATTGGTGCTCCTTGTTTTCACTGTCCTTGACACTGTGCCTGATGTGCAACCCAATATCCTTGTTTTTAGCATCGTTGGCCAAGAGGAAGAGATAAAGTTGAAACCGAGCATACCCGCCCTGCATGTCGCACACTCCACATGCGGCTATGAAAAGAAGTGGAGGCTCAGAATGGTTATGTAACGTGCCCAAGATCCCTCAATTAACAAGCACTAGAGGGACCCTGGCTTTCATTCAACTGCTCCCAAAGAATCTCCCAAAGATCCCTCAATTAACAAGCACTAGAGGGACCCTGGCTTTCATCTGACTGCTCCCAAAGTTTGATTTTTTTCTACTGCTTCGTATTTCCTCCACTAGGGAGATGGCAACTCTTCTAGAATTTCTCTGTTAAAGGGAGGTGCTAGTGGATTGTACGAATGTTTTCCTGTGGATACCAAAAGAATGCTATTTGTCTACTGCTGCCAAGGTCTTGCTTACTTAACTTTTCAAATTTGATCAAAGAACAAAGAGTATGTTTTGCAAGTGGTGATGAGAATTAAAACCCTTAGTTCAAGTCTCCATTCTTTTATTGAACTGTGAATGCGAGAATTTTAAAAGTGTATAGCTACCCAATATTTCATAAATTTTTATTATTTTCTTCAAGCCAGGGTTGTGTTACAATGCAAATTCTTGTTGGTTATCCTCTGAAACAAAGCCAAATATTTGTCCTGCCAAAAGAAAGTCAAATACAGTACAGCGTCATGTAACTCTGTAATTGCTAAAGAGATGTTTAATCAAGCCAGGCAAATAAGATCAACCAACCTATTTTAAATGATTCTTACTATTCAGAAATAATGGGCCACAGGGAAAACTGACTCAATCTATATAATCAATTCCTCTGTGCAGGTCATTGAGATAAATTCAGACCCTGAAGTAACTTTACTGTTTTTTCTAAGAAAATATCATATCTTTTTGTTTGTTTAAGAAAGCAAGCAAATTAAAAAAAAAAAAAAACCTCTGGATACTGCAATTTCTCTTGCACTTATAGAACATTTTCCTTCTGTCATGCATCATTTCAGTTTGTCAGTGTGATGGCTGGTCAAATAATTACCTGCCCTCGTACAGCTTACACTCTGGTGAAGTTATTGAATGACTTGCCTTCCAGTTGGTCTCATTTAACTTCTGCCCCACACCTTCCAGGCTTTTTATAAAATCACACTAGAGATTGTTTGAAGGGTAATGTGTTAATTATCTGACCAACCATCACAACCAACAAACTGAAATGGGCATAGGAACAACTAGAAACCATTTCAATTCCTGAGATTTTTAATTTTAACAAGACAGTTTGGAAAGAAAAATGGCTTTCTTAATTCCAAGTAGTAGACTCTTTATTTTTAGGTAGCCATACTATTATACATTCAAGATCATTTATGTCATGGCCCAGCTCTAACACTCACTCAATTAATTTTATTCATATCAAAGTAATTACTATTATAATCATCTAAATACATGTTTTCTTTTTCAACACTGCTGCTGTCACTGTGCCAATTCTTTTTGGCTTTACTGTGTAAACTCTGAAGTCACTTCTCTGTCACCGCTTGCCTGGTGCCCGCCTCCTTTTTCTGTAGAGCTGCCGTCACCACCAGAGAAGGTGTAGGAAACACCTAACCCAGGATTCACCCAGTTCAGGTAAGAGCACATTTGAGGATAACAATGGGTTTAGGTAGCTTCTCTCGTTGTCTGGGTGATCGCTTATGGTTTCAGAGGACACAGATGGCAGGTGAAGGTCTCTGTCTCCTTTACAAGAAGAAATATTACCCATTCTTAATTTCCCTTTTCCTTCTGCAGCTTTATTGATTACTATTTGAGGCTTATTACACTTCCATAAAAATGTGGAGGAGGTGGTGATGAGGTAGTGACCCCCCCCCACCCCGAGTCTGTCACTTCAGACCATCTCATTGCCTCAGGGAGGAATTTCTCCCTAGGAATGCTTTGAGTCCTGCCACAAAGACATAAAAAAGGGATGATTCACATCTATTATGGTTCCTATAATAAAATAAGAAAAAGGATTGGGCACAGTGGTGCACACCTGTAATCCTGGCACTTTGGGAGGCCGAGGTGGGAGGATCGCTTGAGCCGAGGAGTTCAAGACCGGCCTGGGCAACATAGCAAGGCCCCATCTATAAAAAAATAAACAACTCAGCTGGGCATAGTGGTGTGTGCCTGTTATCCTAGCTACAAGGGAGGCTAAGATGGGAGGATCACAAGCCCAAGAGTTTGAGGCTGCAGTGAGCTATGATCGGGTCACCATACTCCAGCCTGAGTGACAGAGCAAGACTTCATCTCTAAAAATAAATAAAAATTAAGATAATAAAATAAAATGAGAAAAACAAGGAAGCGTATTCTATGTTTGGTCTGTGTAAATAGTCATGCTGATAATTCTAGCCAGAAAGAATAATTTTGTGACCTGAATGTTTAATTTGGCTTGTTGCTACGTAATAGTCTTTGGTCAAGACTATAGATGTTGATACAGGAGGCAGAAAATAAGAAGAAAAAATGACAATATATGTTGAGTACCCCACACCAAACCAAGTTATAAACCTTTGGATATAAAGATTATGTCTTACTCTAAAAATACCCTCTCCCATCACAAGGAATTTGTATTCCATGAAGGTTGTTGGGAAATCACTGAGTCAAAGGTCACAGGGGAGGAAGGTCACTAGCCTGCTGGTTCTTTGGCCCTCAGGAATCCTCTCACTACATCAGAGGCACACAACAGTGTGTGTTTGTCTCAGGGCCAAGGTTTTTGTTTTTGTTTTTGTTTTTGTTTTGAGGCAGAATCTTGCTCTGTTGCCCAGGCTGGAGTGCAGTGGTGCGATCTTGGCTCACTGCAACCTCCGCCTCCCAGGTTCAAGCAATTCTCCTGCCTCAGCCTCATGAGTAGCTGGGATTACAGGTGCGTGCCACCATTCTCAGCTTATTTTTGCATTTTTAGTAGAGATGGGGTTTCGCCATGTTAGCCAGGCTGGTCTCAAACTCCTGACCTCAGGTGATCCAACTGCCTCAGCCTCCCAAAATGCTGGGATTAGAGGTGTGAGCCACCATATACCCGGCCAGGGCCAAGTTTTTATAAGATTTTTAAACTTACATACTGAAGATACATTAGTAAAAATGCCCTAAAGTGAAGAAAATGCCAGTTACCCTCCCAGGTCAGAACAAAAAGTGTGAAGTGGAAAAGCTGGAGCTCTCTTTGTGGAGGGAAGCCTTGGCAATAAGTCCCTCCAATTTAACTTCCTTTCAGGAGGAGGGGCAAGTGGGAGCAGAATGGGGAGAGAACACAATAAAAGTAGGTAATCCCTATGTCTGTGGTCTTGGTTAAATCTAAACTCTGCCCTTGAAGTGATGCACTAGGCTGACATTGAGGACTTCCTTTCCCAACTGCCTCAATGGAGTTTTTTCCCAGAAAGCCTCCATTGGCATCCGAAATGTGAACAATCATGGCACTTCCAGCTGCTACCTGACAGGCTGTGGACCTACCTGTAGTTGTACCAATCAGAGGCCTCTGTTTCATTTCTGAGAGACTCTTACCCCTAAACTTTCCACCTGGAGCCCTGTGTCCTTTGCTTTTACGAAGGAATTGCTAAAGCCCACAGCCCCCAGTGTGGGTTCTGCACCCTGGAAATGGTGATGACCATCTACACTGTCCTGAGGAGCCACCCAGAACTCTCCACAGAGCAATTAATGGAAATCTTGAGTGGTAAGTCTCTAACCTCTTCAACTGTAGAAGAGTATTGTCCTTCCAAGAGGAGCAGAGATGCTGGAGCATTTTCATCCAGGGGATCAGGCCAAAAGGCTCAAAAAAATTTATTGATTGATCTTTATGATTCACACCTCTTGAGTAGTGTGGGCAAGAATTATCCATTCCTACTTAGCAGGAAGGGAAACTGAGGCAGTCAGCCAGAAAGTAAAGTCAATTTTCCACATGACTGTTACATTCTTGGCACCATATCAGTTGTTTCTGGTAATTTTAATGTAATATATATTTGGGTAGCATATGCTTATTGAAACAGTCTTTGTGTGGGTGTCTTTGATGCAATTGCAATGTTACTGGAATGGTATTTGGAAATATTACGACTCTAAAATCTTTTAATTATGTATTTAGAGCTAGCCAAAAGAAGCTGTGACCTTTTGGGGTTTTTTTATTATTATTTGCTATGGTTGTTGCTGCAATTATTACTGAAGTGTTATTAATGCTTATGAAATCATAGACTCTTAGGAATTGGGAAAAAACACTATGACTCATAAACCTGCATGTAATTAAAATGGCTTAAGACTTTAAAAATGATATTTCCACTGTTTTGTCCTTTCAGAAACTTTTTTATTCTGATTAAATTTCACATATGCATTCTATCCTGTCAAGATACTTTTAAATTTTTATGCTGCTATTTACAAATCTGATAAACACTGCCTGCTGTTTTTATATAAGTTATTGACTAAAATATTGAACAGAATAAGCCAAGCAGAGAACTATGAGAAAATCAACACTTAACATTGAACTGTTGCTTAATTAAGTACAAGCCTTTCTGTGATATGCATTTACGTTCCTATATCCTTTCCACAGAGGACCACAGGTGAGTCAAATGCCCCTTGAATCCCCATGCAATGTGTCTATGACATTGATCAGAGTCTCAGTCTAGAATTTTTTTCCCAAAAGGGAATGAATGTTCCCTTTTGGGAAAAAATAACGTTCTTGAGGTACCCAATCTCCTCTTAGGAGCCATCATTCCTAGGCCCTGTTGTCAATAATCCATTCCAGAATAGATTCAGAAAATTGCTTGAGAATGAAGTCAACCTCGCCTTATAACCCATCTTTTTGAAAACCAGGATCAATGGTTGCCTGTCTCCAGTGTTCTGGCACCACTTTGGTTTATCATGATATCTCAAAAAGCTTACTGACCATGGTTTCACAGTCCCACCTACAAATTATTTCACAGTCATTGGACATAATTCATCTTGTTACTCTGACCCCTTGAGCAAATTTAAAGAGGCTAAATGCTCTCTTAAAATCTCCACATATCTTGGGCTTCAAGTCTCTTTTAACTGTGCTTGTCTGATGCTTTAGGTTCACCAAGCATTCATTTGTGAGAAATACAGAGGCAAAAATAGGAATGAGTTTCGTCTTCCCTCTGACATCTATTAACATTATTCCATCTTCCTTGAGCTGTGTATGTGTTCTCTGTTTGATGCATTTTGTTGTTGATAGTATTTTCCACAAAATCTATCTCAATTTGATGTTTAGCCTCTTGACACTGCTCTGTGTCACACGTTTCCCTTCATCTCCAGTTTTGTCCCATGGCTTTCATCATTTATTCATCTTTCTTTGTTTTTACTAATCAGAGACCAATCTGAGTATAGCCTTCTTATTTCTTCTTCATTTACACTTGTATCCTCCAAATTTCATTTCTGAGTGCTTCTTATGCCTTTTGTGCTATATTCTCTTTTTGCAGTTTCTGGCCAATGGGAGAGGTCCCATTGCTGCTATGTACCTTCCAAAATTGGCTTTTCACAGCCCACAGCCCTGTAGAGCAAAACCGAAGACCCCGTACCCCAACTTTCTGTCACTTTCACATCACAGAGTTTGCGGTTAACTTGGCAGCCATTCCTCTCATTGATTCCCCTGACTTTTGAGACATAAAAGAATTTTTTAGCCCCTCTTTTTCAAGAAGGGTGGTTGAAGGATCCTTTTCCAGCTGTATCCTTCTGTTCCAATTTTGTAATTTGCTTCAGAGATAACCCACCCATACCTTTTATTGGACCTGATAGCCTGTGTTGTCCAACCCCCACTGGCAGTTAAAGATTGGTTCAATGGGTAAGATGGAGATGGAAGTATGAAGGAGTCCCACACTAGGGCTGCAGGAGATGCTTTGAAACTAGGTGTTCAAACAGATCCAAGAGTCAAAGAGGAAGCTGGGTTCAATAAACAAGAAGAAAATCTCAGCATTTTGCTAAAAACTGAGGCAGATATCAAAAGCCAAGGAAGGCTGGGCACTGTGGCTCACGCCTGTAATCCTAGCGCTTTGGAGGCCAAGGCAGGCAGATTGCTTGAGGTCAGGAATTCAAGACCACCAGCCTAGCCAACATGGTGAAACTCCATCTATACAAAAAATACAAAAATTAGCCAGGCATGGCGGTGCGCACCTGTAATCCCAGCTACTTGGAAGGCTGAGGCACAAGAATAACTTGAACGCGGGAGGCGAAGGTTGCAGTGAGCTGAGATCACACCACTGCACACCAGCCTGGGTGACAGAGAAATACTCTGTCTCAAAAAAAAAAAAAGAAAAGGAATAGTATGTCTGGACAATTACCTTCAGCAAGCATTGTGGCCCAGAATGTGTGCACAAGAGAGCCTTAGGCAAATTTCTGGCTGTTTGTTTCTCTTTAGGCTCTTACCCAAATGATCTCTACCTCCTTCTTTCCTGTAAATTTCCTGGATTTCCACTTATAAATAAAAGTATGTATTTTTACAACATGGAAAGCTATGCAGCCACAAAAAAGAAGAAGATCATGTCCCTTGCAGGAACATGGATGGAGCTGGAGGCCATTATCCTTAGGAAACTAATGCAGGAACAGAAAAGCAAATACCACAGGTTCTTACTTACTTATAAGTGGAAGCTAAATGATGAGAACACATGGACACATAGAGGGGAACAACGCACAATGGGGCCTATTGGAGGGTAGAGGGAGAGGATCAGAAGAAATAACTAATGGGTACTGGGCTTAATACCTGAGTAATGAAATAATCTGTACAACAAACCCCCATGACACAACTTTACCTATGTAACAAACCTGAACATGTATGCTGAATTTAAAATAAAAATTAAAAAAAATTAAACAAATAAGTAAATAAACCTGGCAATGACTCAAAAAAAAGTATGTTTTATGATCATGCAGTTCCTGCCTCCTGTGTTGGTTTTCTTTCCTTCCTTCTTTCCTTCCTTCCTTCCTTCCTTCTTTCCTTTCCTTCCTTCCTCCCTCCCTCCCTCCCTCCCTTCCTTCCTTCCTTTCTTCCTTCCTTCCTTTTCCTTCTTTCTTTTTTCCCTTCCTTCCTTCTTCATTGCCAGATTCTGATATTGAATCTCATCTCTCTAGGTGTTGGTGGTGAGTATTAGACATGAGTAGCTTCATTGCACCAAAATTTCAAATCCTCCTCTTTTATCACCTATAGCCTATGCTTTGATATCTAGACACCACAATGACAGCTAATTTTATTGAGTATTTTCCATGTACCAGACACTATTCTCTGTTAAGTACTATATGCTAATTGTGTAGATGAAGAAACTGAAGTACAAAATGGTGAAGTTACAGCCCAATGTTGTACAACTGGCAAGCGGAAGAGTCAGAAGCTGCACCCTGGTAATTTGGTCATAGAATTCATGTTCTTAACCATCTCGTCAAAACTAGTTATTTTCCCAAGACCATTTTTCTTGTCATTTTCTCTGGAGAATTACTGAGACTTCCTTTATTGTTATTCTTTTTTCCCCAATATAACTAGTGTCCTCTTTGGTTTCATATTTTAGTTTCATCTATGTACATTTTTAGTATCCTAACTTCTTTCTTTCTTTAATGTATTCATGCACCACTCTGTAAACATTAATTGAGTGCCTATTGTGTTATTAGCAGTAGGCATGTGGTCCTTAACTTTAAGGAGAATCAGTCCTGACCAGGGGTTCTGATTCAGGTATAATTAATATCTTTAATGGGTCCATGAACCCACAAAGTGTTGTGCAAAGTGTTGTGTACATATTCATTTATGACTTTGAGGGTCTGTGTGAGAACCGCTAGCCTAAAAAGATAGAGAAGTAATGATGATACAATGACATCCTGATTAGACCCAGGAGCCGTGCTTCCAAACATGCTTTTTCAGTCTTTCTAAGAAATACTACCTCTGTGTCAGGGTCAGTCTTTTCAATATTATAAGATATTTCAATATCATCCACTGCTATCAAAAACTGGAAAAGGCCTGAGATTTTACCCTACTTACAAGCTAACAACTTAGCCTGTCACAGTTTGATGGATGCCAACAGAAGACACAAAGCCCCTGGGTCAGAGACAAAAGACTTGATTACTCTCAGCAACAACATAGCTAGAGCAGTAGATTGCATCAGCTCCCTGATCCCCAATTCCCACAAGGTAACGTGAAGAGGACCAGCTGATGCCCACTCATGCAATGAGTTTCATTACAGGAGAGGAACCCTGAACTTAGACAGCTCAAATCTTTCATAATGGGTGGTAAGCCTCCCAGAAGGTGACATTATTTATTCTACTGGACAGTAAACATTCTTGCTTATTCTTCTGCAGGGAGACACTGTCTTTATCTTCCAACACTGTTTGTTATACAAGCATCCTCAAAAAGATAGTCTGGAACAAAAGCAGTCAGTGCCTCTGGTCACAAGGTGTACACATCTCTAGCATGTGACTTGTACCCACTGTGGGAATCCCTCTGTCTTTTGTCCTTTCTCCTCACCCTTGCCAAGAGTGCAAGAACTGAATCCTAAATGCCATCTGATAACACTAGTTCAGTCTTGAAAAACAACTGAGATTTTTAATATGATTTGGGGGGAAGGAGTGATGCGAGACCTACCTATAAACAAGGGAGACATGTCAGGGCAGAGATGTCAGGGGTCTTTGGGTCAAAACATTGTGTATTTCCTTCTTCCCAGGTAATTTATGCTGCTGTACTGGACAGAGACCCATTGTGGATAGTGGGAAAAGTTTCAGTCTTGTGAGTATGAAACAACTGATAGCTGCAGAGCCAACAGTTCTGGATTAAGTCGCAAATCATCATGTGCATTATGCAGGATTGGTTTTCAAGGAAAGCACAATATTGTGTCTTAGAGAAAAATGGTTCACATTTTAGCCAACTCAGTGATGGTAACTAGGTATTTTTCTCAGAAACACAGACAGGTGGCACCTCAATGGCTTTTTGAAACTGAAGTTTATAAAATAGCATATTTCAAGTGAAAACGAATTAGGCCATCTTCCTTACATCTTGTTTTGTTGATAGGAAAACAGTCTATTTCTCATGCTGCCATTTCAGCAGCACTTTTTGTTGAGTCACCACCAAAGTTAAACATTTTTGTGAAATAAATCCCTATGTCCTCTTGGAATGTGCTTCCATCTTTGATTAGTACTCATGGTAGATGGGGAAGAGAGAAGGAACATTTTCATCTTTTATGCTGCGTGGAATCAGTAGCCATTCAGCAATGTGTAGCAATCATAGAGCATTAGATTCAGACCTTCCTCTGCCCACTTCCTCCACATCCCACGCTCTGAAAAACACATAATTTCTCCACACTCTCACACAAATACTTCTGACACCAGATGTGTGCGGTTTTTTTCCACACCAACAAATTCTCCAATCTCCAGACACCAGCTGGTATCCTACAGTTTAATCCAATTCTGACCCTATCTACCAGGAGTTAGTGGCAGCTCCCACAAATTAAGGGCTCAGTCTCACAAGATCCCCTACATCACATGCCAATCGCAAGTCTGGGCCTCCTATATTTCTGACCTACCAGCTATAAATTGGAGGTTCCCACGAACTCCTCCTTGGGTTTGGTAATTTGCTAGAATGGCTCACAGAACTCAGGTAAACACTTTACTTAACATTTACTGGTTTATTATAAAGATATTGTCAAGGACACAGAAGAATAGCACTATGAAAGGTACATAAAGCAAGGTCCAGAAGGGTCCTGGGCGTAGGAGCTCCTGTCTCGGTAGAGTTGAGGTGCACCAGCCTCCTGGCATGTGGATGCATTCACCAACCCAGAAGGTCATAAATCTCCTTGTTCAAGGGTTTGTATAGAGCTTTATCTCCATCCCCGCTGTTCCCTCAGAGACAGGTGGGTGGAAGACCCTCCAATCACTTGGTCTCTCTGCTCACCAGAGTCATCCTGAGGCCATCCACGTAGGGGCCCTATCCTAAGATGTCTCATTAGCATAAACTCAGATGTGATCCAGAGGCTTGTCATGAATAACAAAAGACACCCCTATAACTCCGAAAATTCCAAGTGTTTTGAAAGCTCTGTGCCAAGAACCAACTGGGGACAAAGACCAAATTTTTTTTATTATACTTAACTGAAAAAAAAACAACCCTATAGGAAGTAGCTAAGAAAGACTATATGGAATCATTAATTTTAAAAATACAAACTTTTTATTGAAAAGATACATTATAAACTGCAGAGATTATATACCCAGAGATGTTTAGATTCCTATATTGTTAAAAGAATGTGGAAAAGTGAGAAAGAGAATAACAAAGGGGACATGCAAATAATACAGCTATGGGCTCCATAAGACGTTTTGGCCAATGACAGGCAGCATATATGATGGTGGTCCCATAAGATTATAATACTGTATTTTTACTGTGCCTTTTCTATGTTTAAACACAAATACTTACCATCACATTACAATTGCCTACAGTATTCAGGATACTACCATGCTGTACAGGTTTGCAGCCTAGGAACAATAGGCTGTACCATCCAGCCTCGCTGTGTAGTAGGCTCTACCATGTAAGTTTGCATAAGTACATTCTATGACCCCACAATGACAAAATCACCTAACACATTTCTCTGAACATATCCCTATCCTGAAGCAACACATGACTGTATGTCTAAAAGAAAGGTTAAAGAATAGAGACTAGAGAGCCATGTAAACAAAATTGACATGAATAATTGATGTCAAATAATTATTATTCTGCATAGCAGTTATAAATATTATGACAACTAACTACCTGAGCTGGAGAAGTAAGACAAATTACAATGAGATCTATTTGTTTATTTGATCATTTTTCAATTCAATTCAATTCATTCATTCATAATTTGAAATTATTTGGTACCTTCCATCATCACCTATACAGTCAGCCCTTCTTATCTGTGGGTTCCACATCCTTGGATTCAACCAGCCACAGATCAAACATATTTAAGAAAAAAATAACAATAACCATACAAGGCCAGGTGCAGTGGCTCACGCCTGTAATTCTAGCTTTTTGGGAGGTCTTGGCAAGTGGTTCACTTGAGCTCAGGAGTTCGAGAGTAGCCTGGGCAACATGGCGAAACCCCATCTCTACAAAAAAATAGCCAGGCATGGTGGCATGCACCTGTAGTCCCAGTTACTTGTGAGGCTGAGGTGGGAGGATCGCTTCAGCCAGAGAGGCGGAGGTTGCAGTAGGCTGTGATCATGCCACTGCACTCCAGCCTGGGCAACAGAGTAAGATTCTGTCAAAAAAAAAAAAACTGTAAAATAATACAGTATAACAACTGTTTACATAACATTTTCATTGTATTAGGTAGTAAAAGGAATCTAGAGATTATTTAAAGTATTCAGGAGGATGTGTGTAGGTTACATGAAAATACTATTCCATTTTATATAGGACACTTGAGCATCTGCAGATTTTGGTGTCTGTGAGTGGTCCTGGAACCAATCCCCCACAGATACTGAGGGATGATTGTATTTCATTTCCAGTTTCCCTGTGGCTTTAAAGATTATTTGAATCTATTTTATTGGCTAGATCACTGGGTCAGATAAGCATGGAGAAAAGACCAATGCTAGATTCCCAGACTGAAATAAATGGAGGGGCCATAGCTTCTCCACTGAAGAATTCTTCAGTGGAGCCAAATCCCTGTGACTTGGTGGCAACTCAGTGGATATTGTTCTAACTTAGGAGGCACCAGGGGCACCAGGGTTTTCTGTCCTCCCTGGGGTAACCTGCTCCCTGCTCCTCCCTAGTCTCTGAACCATAGCACACCACCACTGCTGCCACCACCACCACCATCATCATCATCATCATCATCACCTCTAGTGGTATTTTACAACTCCAGGATTCTCTGATTTTTCCATTCTTGTTTTCTTCTATAGAGTTCATTTTGCTGCCAAATGAATGGGGAAGGTAAATGTTGCTTGGATCAAGAAAAAAGCAGGCCCTAAGAACAAAGCAAGTATAAGTCTTTCTTTTTCTGCCCTCTTTTACCTGTTTTATGACCATGAACTCCATTATCAGAATGCATAGCCTCAAATTCTGATTCCACTATCATGGAAACCTTTAAACCTTTGTTTTAAACCTTTACTTTATTTTAAACCTTTGTTTCTTTATCTGTAAAATGGGATTATGACTATAAAGTGTAAATTATATCATGTCTGTAAAACATAAAATATCATGCTGACCACATACTGTCTGGCCTCTGCGCAGCCCTTTGATCTATTTTGATGAACCCCTGACTATTGGGGCTTGGGGTGTTGGTGCAAGAGGCTTTTGGAGTTCTAAGAACAATTATCTTTCTCTCAGTCCTTCTATTCCTTTCCTTCCGTTTTCCCCCAATCGCTGCAAACCCAAGTCTATCTGGGAGAAAAGGACCCCACATACAGGGCCTGCAAGATATAGTAATTATTCAAACATGGCACCAGCATGGTGACACCAGCCTTGGCAAGATGGAACCTAGCTTGAATCCTAGCTCTGTAACTTTCCAGCTCCATTTTAATTTCCTCCTTGGTATAATTGGGATAATATTTCAAGGAAATTGTTGGGAAGGCTAAATCATAGACATAAATAAGGTGCTGAAAGTTCCAAGTACAGTGACTGCACATAATAATTGCTTATTGAGTGCCAGTTTTTCCTGGTAACTGATGTTCATAATTGTCCTTAGAGCCAATTTCGGCAAGAGATGGCTCACAAAAGCTGTAGAAATTAGAAAATGTCCAAGAAATTTAAAATTTCTGTGTATACATTCTTTGACCCAGCAATTTCACCACCAGGAATCTACTCTGGGGGAGTAATTGAAGGTAAGTCAAATATTTATTATATA
Source organism: Pan paniscus (assembly GCF_029289425.2). Classification (NCBI taxonomy): domain Eukaryota; kingdom Metazoa; phylum Chordata; class Mammalia; order Primates; family Hominidae; genus Pan; species Pan paniscus. The sequence continues at coordinate 103,313,230 of NC_073262.2, forward strand.
CATAGATATTTGTCACAATGTTACTTATAATTACAAAAAAATTAGAGATAAACTAAAAGTCCAACAATACGGGATTGCTTAAGTATTTCATGGCATAACCATGTGATTGGAATTTATACTATCTTGGAAAATCTCTTTTGTGCAATATTTAAAGAATTTGAAAATAAAAATGGTTTGAAGTGAAAAAATTTAAAAATTGAGCACTCTGATACCAGATTTATAGAAAAAATGTATAAGCATAGTATAATCTCATATATACAGAGCAATCATAAAGAGTGGATGGAAATACACATAACATTGATAGTGGTTATCTCTACTTCATATGAAGTAATTTTATTCCCTTCTGTAGATTTTTCAGCAATTCTACATGATGTTTTTACATGAACATGCATTAATTTTATAATCATATGCAAAAAAAGTTTAAACAAAAAGAAATTCCTATGGATGGTACAGTAATTACAGCAGAAATACAATTCCCTCTAGAATCCAAATTTGCTTGATTCCTAGTTATATTTGAAAGGGTAGGGGGGACTTTAAAGACTGGTATAGACTGTTTACCCAGTGGACATCAAATATCACGGCCTGGAGTTACAGGAGGGTCAGGCCTCCCCCCAGCATTTGCAAGCGCAAAGCAAGAATATAAGGAGAAGACATCTCATTCTCTTCTCTTCCCACCCCAGTTCTGTTCCACATTGCTGGCATCACAGATTGAACACCCAACTCACCTGTCCAAGCTCCATCCATTCCCCAAACAGCTGCCCCTTGGCCACAGCTCAGGCCTAGGGGTGAGCTTCTAGATGGGTATCTGTCCTCTCTGGGAGGAGAGACTGCAGCAGAGGCCCACGTGGGCTGTGGAAGTAGATTTCGGGCCTTTTGGGAAGGAAATTCTGAGGCCATGAGTGCCAACAGCCTGTGGCTCAGCGATGGGGTACAGGCTGTTGGTGGAATGTCCCTTAACCCTGGGGTCTCCTTGCTCCTTGGAGATGGGCATGGTGACAGGGGGCCCAGCAACCTAGGGCCAAAGGGCAATACTGGGAATGGGCTCCTGGAAGCAACATTTGATGCCTCTGACACCAATAGAAATGTAAATAAGAACAAACTCCAGGATGGGGGCCTCATCTCTCAGAGGCATAAAAAATGACATTACAAAAAAACCTAGTATGGTACTTAATTTAAACATTACTCATTCTTCAGCTATTATTTTCCCTACTTCACCTCCCTGCAACGCATCAACTAATCATGCTGAAGTCCCAATAGAACTGGTAAACCGTACCAGCTGACAGTCAGAGCTGGCTTGGGAGGTTCTCAGCAGATCTGTTAGAAGCCATTTCTTACTTTAAGCTGAGATCTGCTGTCCTGCCACTTCCACATATGGGCTAACCCTGGGTAGACCTGTCCCTCATCTATGAGACAGCCCTTCCCATAGATGCAGCTGCTTTCATTCCCACTCGCTCTCTGCATTCATCCTCCCTGTTTCCTTTGTAGCTAAATTATCTGCATGCACTTTCTTCACCTAATGACTCATCCATTCCTGAGACTCCAGGTGACACCTCCGTATGTTTTCTGAATCCATTTCTACTTCTGCTCTCTTTTCTGACCCTTCCCTTACATACCTGGTTCTGAGTTCATCATAACCCTCACCTTACTCCACTAAACAACTCTCTCCTGACTTCCATATTAATGCTATTGGTACCCTTTTGCTTTTTCTCCCCTAGAGCCAAGGCTTGATGCTGGGCTCATGTATCGGTCTGCAGGCTCATCTGTCCCTTGTCCTCTGCACTTGCACTCCCTGAGTCCAGACCATCTTCAATTACACTGCAATTATTACAACAGATTCTCTATCTGGTCACCTTCCTTCCAACACCTCCCATGCAACCTAACTCATAGCAGGGTCTCAAATTTCCCAGAATTGCTTAGGAAGCTTCTTCAAGATGTTTTTGCCTGAGATTCCCCTCCATTTTACTGGATTAGAACCACCTGTAGTATGGCTCAGGACAAGCTCTGAATTTTTACAAACCTCCCCAGGTCATGGATGCGACCAGTCAGCAGGCCTGGAATTGGGAACTATACATACCACAGTCAAATTCATCTTCTAGAAATATTGGTTCAGAAACTCAGAGTAACTCTCCCAGGCCCCAGAATTCTGTCTCAAATCTGAGGCCTGCTTTGAAGACTTTCCACAGTCCTGTCTGCCTCTCCCCAGTCTCCTACTAGCCTCCCCTGTGTCACCAAGAGGATCTGCTTGACTTCTTTCTACACCCAGGGAACAGCTTCCCATCTGATTCTGTGCTGGTTCCATTCCCTGTCCTCTCCCTCCTCCCTCCCTTGCTCCTGAGGGATGGGAATGGTGAGAGGGGGCCACAGGACCCAGTGACCCAGGGACTAAGGGCAATACCAGGAATGGCCTCCTTGAAGCAACGCTGGATGCTTCTGACACCAATAGAAAAGTAACTAAGAACAAGCTCCCCCAGAGGAGCCTCTGCAGCCCTTTTCTCCCTGGCTTCCTGGGGAGCTTGTGTTTGTACCACTCCTTGATGCTCAGCTCCTGCCACCCCTCCTTGCAGTTCATCTGTCTCCAGCTGCCAGTACAGAGCAGCTACTTAACAGCTGCCAATTTCCTTCCGCTCCTCCCACCCCCGGCCTTCTCCAGCCAGAATGCAATTGCAGGGCTGGGCTGTCTCTCAGCCCCCTGTGTCCCCAGTACCCAGTCCAGGCCCACCAGAGAGGAGAAACTCAACAGTAGGCTGTTAACAATCATGACACTCATCAAACTTTGACTTTGATTTTACTGAAAAATTGAAACATTAATTTTTTCCCTTATGATTTGTACCAAATCGTATAAGAAAGAAGAATGTCAGCCCGTAGACCCAACCCAGGAACTTGCTATTTCCATCTGAACTAACGGTTATGTTCTTTCTTTTGATTTACTTCTGCTTTTATGCCAACTGCGAGGGAATAAACAGTCTCATCAGCCCATCTGCAGCTGTGCCTTTGCCACCTTCTGCCCCCAAGGAGGCCTTTGTACAACTGTCACCCTCAGGAACCTATGAAAACCATTTTTCATCCCAGACTTGGCCCCAGGTGGACGCACCTTTTCCCTTATATTTCACCTCATGGAACTCCTCTCCCTCTGGTCCAGGGCGGGACCTTCGCACAGTCCATTCTGCCACACAAGCACCTTTATGAAGCCAGAAGGAAAAGCCAGGATGCGCGTGATGAGTAGGTAAGGGCGGTAACAGCCTTCCTATCTCCCAGAGCAGCTCCGCACAGATTGACAGCATTTAACTGCCCCCTTTTCTTTTATTTTCTTAATATTTCCCTCAGGCATTCCTTGGACTCACCCGTATTTGTTTCACAAACTTCTTTTAGGAGACTTCCAAGTGCCAGGCACTGAGCTGGCCACTTGGGATACAGGAATGACAAACCAGTTGCCCCTAAGGAGCTCACAGGCCAATGAGGAGACAGACAGACCTATCAGTAACCACCAGCAGCAGAACATGAAGAGGGTTATACATGGGACTTGCGACCCAGGCTCTGGGAGTATAGCGGAGAGCAAGAGTTAGGACACGGTAAGCATTCAGGGAGGCTTCACAAAGAGTTAAGCTGGAGATAAACTTCAATTATAAACACATGTTATCAAGATGTGAAGAAGGAGAATAAATGGGACATGGAGAGGGAATTCTAGGCAAAGTAAAAGTCATGTGCATTGGTCTGTGGCTTTGCAGAATGTGGGAATTAAAAAGAAATCAAGCAATTCCAAATGATAAGGACATGTCATGTTAGAGAGTTGACTATGACACCCACATTCACCCCATAGTAGGAGGCTGGAAAGGGAGGTGGAGGCCAGGAGGTGGGACTTTAATTCAGATTGGATGGGCAGGAATTTTTTGCACGGGTAAGGGGGAGCCATTAAAGGACTTTGAATGGGGGAAAGTCATATCATATTTACTACTGTGAAAGATCCCTCTGGCTGTTGTATGGAGAAAAGATTGGGAGGAACACAAGTGAATGCAGGGTAACAGATGGTTACCACAGTGGCCCAGGAAAGGGTGACAAGAAGGAGGGTCAGGAGTGACTCCTAGACTTAGCATTTACATAGTAAGAGGCTGAGTTATGGATTCTGGAGTAGAACCACCTTTCAGGGGACAGATCAGGAATCTGGACTTTCACATACCAGTTTAAGATCCTTTTAAGAAATCCAAAGGGGAGTATCAAGTAGGTAGTTGAAAGCTCAGAGGAGAGGTCAAGGTGGGTTGTATAAATTTACATTTGATCATTGAGATCAAAACCAGGAGTACTGATGAGGGTGTAGTTGAGAAGAGACCCTGGGTGTAAGCCGGTGGAATTTCAAAGGCTCAAGAATGGGTATTAGAATAAGTAGACCCAAGGGACTGAGAGTGAGAGGGTGGCAAGGGGGTGCAAGATTCAGAAGACTGGGGTATTCCGGAAGCAGTGGAAGAGTGTGTTTAAGAAGGAGATTTGTCAGGTCCGGGCGCAGTGGCTCAGACCTGTAATCCTAGCACTTTGGGAGGCCAAGGCGGGTGGGTCACCTCAGGTCAGGTGTTCGAGACCAGCCTGGCCAACATGGTGAAACCCCTCTCTACTAAAAATACAAAAAATTAGCTGGGCATGGTGGTGCATGCCTGTAGTCCCATAGTCCCAGCTACTGGGGAGGCTGAGGCAGGAGAATCACTTGAACCCAGGAGGTGGAGTTTGCAGTGAGCCAAGATCGTGCCACTGCACTCCAGCCTGGGCAACAGAGTAAGACTTCATCTCAAGAAAAGAGAAGGAGATTGGTCAAATACAGCAAGTGTTGAGAGACCAAGTGGGATGAGAACTGAAAATACTGATGCAGATGTCGCTGTTAATCTTCACAAAAGCAGTAGGAGTGTGTTGAAGATAGAGAAGGAAAGAAATGAAGTCTGTGATGCAAAAAGAATTTTGCAAAATCTTTGCAAATTTTGCTGAGGGAGAGGCAATGGAAAGGGCAGTAGATGGAGGGGAACTGGGGATGAAGTTTGGGGTTTTGGCCTTCTTTATTAGTGGAAGGAGCTTGTGTAGTTTTAAATGTTGTTGGTAAGCCAAGCATGGTGGTTCATACCTGTAATCCCAGCACTTTGGGAGGCGGAGACAGACAGATCACTAGAGCTCAGGAGTTTGAGACCAGCCTGGGAAACATGGTGAAATCCTATCTCTACAAAAAGTACAAAAATTAGCCCGGCATAGTGGCACACATCTGTAGTCCCAGCTACTCAGGAGGCTGAGATGGGAGGATTTCTGGAGCCTGGGATGGTCAAGGTTGCAGTGAACCAAGATCGTGCCACTGCACTCCAGCGGGCAATAAAGCCAGACTTTGTCTCAAAAAATAAAATTAAGTTAAATTAAACTAAACTAAAATAAATAAATTAATGTTGATGGGGGAGAATAAAATTAAAAGGCAGGGGCTGAATGTTTAAGAGATGGAAGAGATGAAGTCTAAAGCAATGATTAAGGAATGCCTTCTTCATTTCTTTCACTGAAACAGTCCTTCCAATTCAAGAGGATCACCCTGTGCTCCCACAGAACTCTGTCCTTCCCCTATAGGCTATTTCCATTCCCAGTTGACTGCCTATTTACTCCCTAGGTTGTGAACTCAAGCCAGCTCCACGAGGGCACTGTTGAGTGCTGCGTTCACCATTGTGTCACAAATGCCTAACACAGTGATTCTCAACGTTTTTGTCTCAGGCTGCTTACACCCTTAAAACTATTAAGGACCCCAAAGAGCCTTGTTTATGTGGATTTTAAATATTGACATTTGTAGTATTTGATATTAAAACTGGAAAAGCATTTTAAACATTTATTCATTCGTTAATTTATTTAAAAGTAACAAGAGTAAACCCATTGCACATTAGCGTAAATAACATTGTTCATGAAAAGTAACTATATTTTTCCACAGGAAAACCAGTGAGAGGAGTGGCATTGTCTTACATTTTTGTAAATCTCTGTGATACAGGCTTAAAAGAAGGCAGCTGGAATCGTGTTATCTGCTTGTGCATTCAGCCAGTTGTGATGACACACGTTAAGCACCCTTTGTAAAGTTCTGTACACTCATGGGAGAATGAGAAGGATGAAGGCAAATAATGTCTTTCATTACAAAATAATTTTGACTTTGGGGCCCCTGGAGGTTTTATGGGGACCTCTGTGTATCTCTAGACTACACTTTGAGAAGCGTTGGCCTCCCCTGATGAGAGGAACACATGCATTATTTCATTAATCAGAGTTGTAATCCATTCCCAGGGGCTCCCATCTCTCTGTCATCTTTCCAGCAAATCACATAACTTACAGCAACATTTACAGAACCTTATGATAAGGCAATTCTCACGTAGCTAATCTGCCTTTAATTATTACTCAATTTCCAGCAGCCTCTCCACCATGATTTTTGTTCAGTGTTGAAATCATTCAAAGTGAAATCATCTATGAAACTGGAAAATTCCACCAAAAGATCTGCCCTCTCAATAGCTCCCACAATGAACAAAATAATTTTGCATAAAGTATTTTTGCAGGGATATCATCAAAGTTAATTTCAGATGAATTAAGCAATTCAATTCCTACTTGAGAAATGTTTCCCTTGTTCATTAGTAACTTGCAGAAATTGTTTAAACCATTCTTCTTCCAGGTGCGTGGGACTATTTCAGTTTCAGAGGACTCTGGCCAAGAAGCCTGGTGCCCTTGGGTTCATGGTCCTATTCACATTAACCATTTGTGTCACCTTGGCCAGCTCACTTTCCCTCTTTGGGCCTCATTGTTTTTTTCTTCTGTAAAGCTAGATCAGTGGTTCTCAGATTTACTCATGTAATAAATGTGAAGGAGTGATCAGAAGTCAAAGGCTTTTCCTTGAATGCCATATTCTTTGTTGAGCACTATAAAAATAGTGGCAAATTTAATTAGACCTTGTGGAATAGTAACAATTTTAGACTTAGAAGATATTACCTTAATAGATGATCCTGTATGGAATCAAAACTGGAAGCACAGAGCTCATTAAAAAAGAAAAGAAGAGAAAAGAAAAAAAAGAAAAAGGCTATCCAATTAAGCATGGTCAACTATTTGCAAATTGCCCTCATAAATATTTATTTTATACTTGTTCATTTCATTTTATTGTCAGCTATCACAGCCATTGGTTTTAGAGAAATAGAGAAGAGGAAAACTTTGAAGAAATTCTGCCCATTAACTACATCTGCTAATTGAGAAAAGTCCAGTTTTCAACTGTAGCTGTGAGACTCCTCAATCTTGCTTGGGAAAAAATAATGGCCTGTGAGAGGAAGGTCCCCATCAGCTTTAGTTAATCTAATGTTCTATGTTTTTACCGTATTTCTGCTGTTCAACAATAGTTAGCCTTACTCCACACTTCAATGGGGTCGAAGAGCCACAGTGGCCCATACTTCAATGGCCTCCGAGAGCCAAAAGCACTTTCTATACCATCTAGTCAAATACCTAATTTCCAGATAAAGCAAGCCAGGCCTAGAGAGGTTCCAGGATTTTCCTAAACTCACCTAGCTACTTAGTGGCCAGGCCATGGTTAGAACCTGGGTCTCCTGGTGTACTCTGTGTTTTTCAATCCTACATGGTTGCCTGACAATAAATGCACACATAGTTAATTCTCTAGTAAGGCGCTATATTCATTCATAACTTAGTCAATAATTATTTCTTCAGTTGGAAATTTGACATTAGACATCTCATCACTGATATGTAGGATTCTTATAAGTCAAGATTTAATTAAAATCCATTTTGTTCTTTTTAAGCTATAAGAGATGGAAAAATAAATATGCAAAGCAGTGGATTCTATTATGAATCAATTAGGCAACTATTCTATGTGTTTTGTTATCCATGGTGGGTTTCATTCATTCTTGTTCAGTTTGTGAGCTGTAATAAAGTGTGTGTTTTGTCATTGACATCAGCATTAAGTCTGCATTTGTCTACTGCAGAGAATGGCAGAGAATGTTCTTTTGGGGTCTCCATTTGAGACCCCATTTTCTTTTGGGGTCTCTGACTTTCCAAGGGGAGATAACTACCTGGATCACTCCAGGAACCCAGAAAGATCTTCTGAGGCTGAAACTTAGGTACCCCAGCACCCTCCTGTTATGATGGGAAACCTTAGTTCATGGGGAAGCAGGAGGACCCCGTTTTCACTTTGTATACTGAAAACCTAGATTAGCGAAAGGAGATGTAAGTTGCAGCATCTACTCATAAATCAAAATACATTCCTGGGTGATTAAAATTCACCCCCTGTGCCCAACTCGTTATGTAATTAATACATCTGGCTCATAAAGAGCAATCTGGCCTCTCATTCCAACTCTAGAATGCAATTAAATTTTCTGAGGCTAAAATTTCCATTCTTTTAAAACGTCAGTAAATAATAAAATGGATGTTTTTTTATTGGGTTCTAGAGTGAAAAAATCCACAGATGATTTACTGCTTGGATCAAACTCAGTTCCAATATAGGGGAAATTACTGAGGAGGAAAACAAGCCACAATTGTAATAGTTTTATTTCACTTTATTAGGATCTGTAATTATCACTTCTGAATCATAGTGTGATTTGCAAAATGAAATCTAGCTGACTTATTTCCCACCAATGATAATCCTTCTGTCTTTTAGGGCCTGATATGAAATTCAAAGAAGTTTTCCATCCAATTATTATCCATCTTGCAAGGATTTTGGAATTATTTATAGTGATTAACATAAAAGAAGGTGCGTTCTCATTTACTGTAACAAGATCCTGATGTTGCAGATAGTTCTGGTAAAGCAAGCTCAGGCTATTTGACGCTAAGCAAATCATGAGATCATGTGGCTGGAGGAAATCATATTTGACACTGTAATGCTGAACCACATAGGATCTTTAGAATGTCTGCTAGATTCAGAAAATCCTGGTAAAGACTGTACATCCTCTGTTGAGATTCAATTTTCTACACAGAGCTGGGGCTCAACAAAATGTTTGTTGTTCACCCAGAAGTCTTTCAGCTGTCTCTAACTACCTCCACGATTCAGGGCGTACTTAGCCTTTTTCTTCCCTCCAGTAGCAGATGAGAGCAGCAGATGAGAGCAAGCACCGTTTTCGCAGGCCACAGAACTTCGCCAGGTATTCCTTCGGTTTTCCCTTCTCTAACTCAGAAGAACCAATTTTAACAATTGTTTCAAAGCTACCCAACAAGGAGAGGCATGGGTGTTTTCCCCAAAATTTAGGACTCAATTCTTTAGATCAACATTTTTTGGTGAAAAGTACAGGTGGAATAAAACTATTTTTAAATACTCATTTGTTTATTAATTTTATAGGTAATTAGGCTTTTACCAGGCACCAGGCACTGGGTTACCTGCTGGTAAATCAATCCCCCCGAAAAAAACATGAATTCTTCCCTAGGAACTAATAGTATTGTGGGAAATGTGGCTATATAAAGGAATAATTACAGAGTGATGCAATAAGTGTATTTGACATAAATATTTTCCTTTATCATTAGTGGAATATTTCTCCACAATCTATGGAATGCATTCAAAATTGACTTTTTTTGGATTAGCTCAGTTTTAGTGACTTTTAAATTTTGATTGAGGAAAATCTGGGATTTTTAAGGAAAAGACAAAAATAGATACCCGCTTAAATGCTACATACACTAATTTTGAAGGTATATATAAAGTTGCAAGCACTAGTAAAATAACTTGTGTTTGTTATGCTCCTCAACACTTTTCCCTGTATTTTCTACAAACGAATCTCTTCGATAATAAAAAGTAGGTTTTTTAAATGTTGCTTTTTTTCTTGTAGAAATGCACAATAAGAGCATGCATAATGCTAGAAAAACTTTGACCTAAAACAGCCTTTTCAGTCATTTTATAGTTCTCTGAATAACTGGAAAATTGTAGTTTACACACACTCACACACACACATACACACACCCCCCGTAGGTTTCTGTTGCTGATTTTACCTGCGGTTTCAACACCGCTGAGTCAACTTCATGGTGCTGGCCCTTTATCTGAAAAATTGATTCATTCTCCCAGTCTTTGCCTTTGAACCTAAATCACCTTGTTGTTAATATCCTTTGAACATCCTTTGAACTCTCAATAAATATCTGTTTTATAATCTCAAAGGGCAAAAACCTCTATTTGTAAGTTTTCAATGCCAAATCACAGTCATGTTAAAACAGGTCAAATAAGTGTATGTTCTGAGTTCAGGGTGTAATAGGAAAAGCCATAGAGACGTAGGTAACTTATGGACAGTTACCTTCTTTCTAGATGAATCCTTAGATTCCTGAGCTGGGATGCCTGGTCTAAGTTGGTCTATTTGGTAAGCAAAACAGAACCTTATTGAAGAAAACTCTGCCCCAAAATGTCGCATCTGTTTATGCAAATGAAAATCAAACCATTCTTAAGCAACTGGTCTCGGCTTCAAGAAGTACTGTAAACAAGTCTTATTTAAAATGAGAGCCACAAAGCCTACTTCAGCTTCTGTTTACAAGAGCCTTTTCTCTCCAGTTTCCCAAAATTAAAGCATGAGCTCCCTCTGCTGAGTGAATTCACATTTGTTGATGAAACAGAATCCAAAAACATTTGTATATTACCTATTGAACCATTATGTTCCTGTAAACATAAGCAATTATAAATATAAAACATATTTATATTTTCTTTTTTTCAAACTCATAATACAGAATGGGATGGAAAGGTAAAGAAAAGTAATTCACAAGGTAGAGATTCATTAGTTGAGGCTTTTCAGTTTCATAACAAGGGTCCTGAGCAACAGCTGCTGGTACGGCAATGCTTTGTAATCACCATGATGAGTTACCAGGGGTTGCTTGCAAGCACCCGTTCTCACAATCACCCTATTACCCAGCTTTGGTTCTTCATAGCACTTATCGTATCTGAAATTATAACTGACATATTCAATTGTGTGGTTATGACTGTCTTCCCCTAAGAGAATGTTGACTTCCTGACAGTGGATAACATGTCTGTGCTTTCAGCCCCTAGAACATGCCTGACACACAGTAGGTGCTCCGATTTGTTTTATGAATTGAGGGAGGCAGAAAAGCAGGCAGGCAGGTCAGCATATACCTATAGTGTCACTTAGGATTATGGTTCAACTAGAGAATGATTCAGTGCCAATCACATGGAACTGGATACAAATTTAGTAGGAAATGATAGAGATAAGAGAGCCAAAGGACGTACGGTGAAAGAGGTGTGGAATTCAAGCTCAACTATAAAGATGGGAAGGACTTGGTGAAGTTAGACAAGGAAACAAGCATGGTGTTAAGCACTGAGGATACAATGACTTAAAGAAAAAGGCCTGGACTTTGCTCTCATGAAGCTTATAATCTGATGGGTAAGACAGGTATCAAAGAAATAAATAAATGAAATGCAAAACTGCAATTGTGACAAGTGCTATGAAAGAGTGGAATGTGATGTTAGAGGAGCAGGTAATAGGGTGACCCAAACTTATTGGACAGTTATGGAAGGCTTCTCTCAGCTGAGATGAAAGGAAGGGGGAGTTACCAGGTAAGGAGGGTGGAACAGCACACACAGTGTGCGGGAGACTGGAGGCAGTGCCTGTTGCTGGAGCAGAGAGCAGGGGAGATGGTGGGAGAGGAGCTACCCAGCACCTGATGAGGAAAATCTCTCTTGATCCTTAGGGCAGAGCGCAAAGCATGGCTGTAATGGTTCTGATTGCTTTTCAGGGATTCTGAATCATGTTTACTCTCTTTTCCTCACTTTTCTATATTTACAAGGTAGTCTACAATGAAGATGTGTTATTTAATAATTTAAAAAGGGGTCTTTTATGAAAGAGAGTGGTGGCATTATACGCCTACTCTGGCCTTTCCGACTTACCCTCTTCTTTCCCAGGTTTACAGAATAGTAATGAAGGTGTCTCACTTTCAGAGCTGACCCTGGCCTCAGCCTGGCCTAGGTGAGGGACATCCTGGCTGATGTGGTCCCCAAGTCCCAGAGAACACACAGACACATCATGCTCTCTTGAAGCATCTGAGAACCCTGGCTGGACAATAGATCAGGAACGTGGCAGTAGGTTTTCTGCACCAATTATCTGGGTGTGGGTAGTTTAGTGAGGAAAGGTTGTATCATTCATGATTTCTACCACTTTCTGCTGTATCCATTGGTGTTTTTCACATGATTGAAGTATTAGATTGCCTAATTTCAGACCCTTGTGGATAAGCCACTTAAATGCCCAAGTTTTCAGAATAGGGAGCCAGAGGGGAGGTGCTGCCTTCCTGGTCCACCCACCCATGACCTGGTTCATATCTGCAATTGTCTGTTGAGAATCTATCCAGTCCAGAAATGTCTATCTTTAACAGCTCCCTAAGGGGTTCTTTAACTTGTTACTTACAGAGATAACTGATGGGTTCATTGAGAACAATTGACCTGATAACAAATATGAATGAGAACCACACAATTAACTCAACCTTTCAGTGTAATTCTGTATTACTCCAATTATGATATATGATATATAGCTGTAAAATATTGACTACAAATATACATGTAATTATCAACTATAAATAACAGCAGCAGCATTATCCTTGCTAACCCTCAATGCCTCTGTATGAAAGAATCACTGGATTGTTTCTATGGTCCGGTCTGCACCCTCCTCTTTGATTACTGTGGCTTGGTGTTTCTGCTAGCCTCTTCTGGATCGTGTGACATGCACATTCTAGGCTGCCTGATTACAACAGTTCTATCTTTATAGGAGGGCCTTTAACCAGCGAGGTTCATCTCAGTCATTCTAGCTGCAATTTGTTGCTCAAAGTAAATTCTTCAATGATGAAATCCCCATCAATGGCCTTTTCCAGGAGGCAGCTTCCCCAGATCAAAGGTTGTCAGGGTATGTTGCCCACAAGCCATCTCTCCTCTGCCCCCTCTTACATCTGAATCTCTCGGTATATTGTCACCTCTGTGCTCCTTGAATCTGCACTGCAGCCATGGGTAGGTTTTAGTGGTGATATCTTGGCTGGGAGATCAAGTTTTCCCACCCTGCAGATGTCGCTGTCTCTGGGATGCTGCCTAGTCTCCTCTTTCAAACCCTCTCTGGCTCAGCTCCTGCCTCCCCCTCCACATCTCACCCCAAACAGCCCTTGCTCCCTTTCTTCCCAGATATACTCTACTAACCCCACCCACCCACCACCAGCTGCAAGCACCTGGGGTTACTCTCCTTAACTATTTCCTATTATCAAGCAAGCTAGACATGCAGAGTTGGAAAATAAATTCTTCATATGTAAATCACTGGAGTCCTCTCCTAATCAGAAATTAGAAGTGGGTGGCATGGAAGTGATTTTCACGATTTGTCTTCACAGTTCTGTTTCGCCAATAAATAAAGGGATTAGTGATTCCTCTAAAACATTTTAAGATTTGCAAGAAAATCTCTCATTTATGCTGGCACTTTTTATTCTAATTGCTGAGACTGAAAAGAAATGTCATTCTCTATTTAATTCAGTGTTCATAATAGAAGCCCTGAGGTTGCTGATTAATTTTTATTTTCATCCTTAGGAAGTCAACTGTTAGCAGAATTTCAACTTCTGATCTCATTCCTGCTTTGGGTGTAGGCAATTGCGTACTCAACCTTGCTTCAAAACATGAGCTACTGAATTCCCTCAGAAGTGCTGATGTCAGTTTTATAAGTGTATTGAATGCAGAATTGTGGAATAATATGAACCTGTCATTTAAATCATTGGTTACCATACTAACTTTTCATTTTGCTGTGGATAGAACTGGAAGCACAGACATCGTCAGGATAGTGGATGAAAATGACACACTTTAAGTGATCAGGAAGCATGTGTGAAACCATCTCAATCTGTCTTTCTTCTTATCTAGTCACTATCAAGAGACAAAGCACTTGTAATTGATTAATGTTATAAAGCAAGACTAGAATGTAATGAAGCATAGAGTTTTATTTTAGAGGCAGTTTTATTTTAACAGCTTTATGGCTTCCTTTTTGTCTCAGACTTGTTTGCTTAGGTTCTAAAGAGATCATTTACATTTTTAAAGATTTATACTTTGGTACTCTGAAGGAAAAAGCATACTTTTTTCTACCCTCACACACCACTCAACCCAGAACACTTCTGATGTCAGATGTGTGTGGGATTTTTCCTCACACACCAAGCAGTTCTCCAGTGGACACCAAGTTAATTTAACTCAATTCTGACACTCCCTACCTGGAGACAGTGTCAGGCCCCACAGGTTGAGGGCTCAGTCGTACAAGGCAGCCCTCCTTTTCAGATGCCAATCACAAATCCAGGCCTCTGCAACTTCTGACCTATAGGATAGAAATTGGGGGCTCCCATGACCCCTTTCTCAGGTTTGGTTAATGTTCTAGAGTGACTCACAGATCTCAGGGAAACACTCTACCTACAGTTACCCATTTATTATACAGGATATTACAAAGGATACAGGTTAACAGCCAGATGGAAAAGATGTATAGAGGAAGGGATGTGGGAAGGGGTGTGGGGCTTCCATGCCCTCCCTGGGCACGCCACCCTGCAGGAACCTCCATGCATTCAGCTATCCACTCATCTGAACCTTGACCTTCTGGGTTTTTATGGAAGCTTAATTTCGTAGGCATGATTGATTACATCATTGGTCTTTAGTGAGCCACTCAACTTTCAGCCTCTCTCCTCTCTGCATCGGGGGTGGGCTAAAAGTTCCAACTCTCTAACTGCAAGGTTGATTCCCTTGGCAACCAGCTCCCATTCTCAGGCTAACCAGGAGCCCACCAACCACCACCTCATTAGGATAGAAGATGCTGCTGTCGCCCAGAAAATTCCAAGGGATTAGGAGCTCTGTGTCAGATGTACCTGTCACTGAGGAAATTACAAAGGTCTTAGGAGCTCTGTGTCAGGCCTGGAGATCAAAGACCAAATGTTAAAACCAAAGATTCTTCTAGTGCCCCTACCTACCAGGGTTTTAGGAGCTCAAGAACTGAGGTCAGGGACCACTATATGTATTTTTTATTATCTCGCAATTTCATAAGTAACTTTTATGGGGAAATGTATAACTACAGTGAAATCCACTGAAGGGGATTCATGAGAATCACAAGATACCCTTCATAGTGCCAAGGGCCCATTGAATAATACAGACCTTGTCAGGTACATTGATTTGAAAGGAAAGTTCTAGTAGGACCAGCCTGAGGAAGTGACTCTACATGGTGAAACAAAAGACAGAACAGAACACTTCTTGGTTTACAAACTACATGAGAAAAAATCAGTCTCTTTTTCACTAGACTTTTGACCAAAGAGTGTGATGGCCAATTTGACCCACTGCCTTACACGTCAAACTGGTTTCTGAATGTCTTTGACCTCTTACCAAAAACCAAACTCACCTTCAAAGGATAAAGATTTATCACCCCTGAGACTACAGACTCTGAAAGAATATCCCCCAGAGTTCCCACAATGTCATGACAGCACTATTGAGACAAATGTATAATCTCTCCCAAGCTGGCCATTTCAAAGAGAGTAACATTTATTTGTGTGGCTATGTTTTAGGATTTGGGTTTAAAATAATCACTGGACTTTAAGGTTGTTTCATTTATTGATGTTACTGCTGGCATTTGTATTTCATCAGCCAATGTCACTATTCTCATGAGTAATATATCCGCTTTTATCACCATCACTCTCCAGACATTTCAACTCTTCAAAATCACTCACAATCTCTCTCCCCACAACACACCCCTCTGTCTGTCACTGTCACCACATTTACCCACTGATTCCCACCATTCTTCCCTGTAAGTTGCACACTGTAATCTTGACAGAATGTTCCCCATAAACTGGCGGAGTTCTGCTCCATTAGCACAGGTAGGAGACTGTTTTCCCAAGACAGGGCTCCCAGATACATCTGGATACAACCAGAATCTGGGATAGTCACGATATTATGTGTGGCTATTTTTCAATTTAATTTTAATTTTAGCATGTATTTTCAGAATAAGAAATCCTAAATTTAATAATAGTAGTTTCAATAGTATATAATATCTTTAAATGAAATTTTTTTTCCTTCCTAGTGGAAGAAATACAGCAAATTCCTTTAAATGGTCATTTTCTTGCAGGAGCAACCAATGCAAGCCTTAAACCAGAACAAGTCCTAGTTTGTTTTTTATTCCTCTCTCTAGAAAGATATGAGATTATAAAGTTTAAAATGTTCACTTTCATCTGTTTGCTTTTATTGCTTTATTTTTATCTTGGATTGAATACAGCATAATAAAAAGTAGAATTTGTAGCAAATATTGTATACATGCCTAGGTGCAAACAATAACAGATTAGATGTCAATCTGTGTCATTAGAGAATTTCAGGACATTGCATCGTTCTCTTATCCTTCTTCTTCAAAAGCTCTAAAAACCTAGGATCCCTGGAATGACAAGTCATATACTTGAAAGAAATAAATAACCTTATTGTACAGATGAGGAGATTGGGGCCCAAATATGTTTAATTATTTCAACAAAGTTGCACAGTGAATGGGTGGCAGAACCATGACCAAAACCCACCATCAGCCTCAGAGAAGTTAAGTGGAATAAAGAATTATTTATAAAATCTTTTTTTTTTTTTTTTTGAAACAGAGTCTCGCTCTATCACCCAAGCTGGAGTGCAGTGACGCGATCTGGGTTCACTGCAACCTCTGCCTCCCGTGTTCAAGCGATTCTCCTGCCTCAGCCTCTCGAGCAGCTGGGACTACAGGCATGTGCCACCATGCCTGGCTGATTTTTTGTATGTTTAGTAGAGAGGGGGTTTCACTACTTTAGCCAGGATGGTCTTGATCTCCTGACCTCGTGATCCACCCGCCTCGGCCTCCCAAAGTGCTGGGATTACAGGCATGAGCCACTGTGCCCGGTCTATAAAATATTTTATTTTGGCTTTACTGCCCAAGATTAATGTTTTCTTAAAACTAATAAGAACTTCAGAGAAATGTACAGGAAACCAAATGAGTTGTGATCATACTAAGATTCTGGTCCAATATGAGCTGTTCGTGTATTCATTGATGGGCAAAATGTGGCTTTGACTTGCTCTTTGTTTAATGGCAATACCTGCTTGCCAACCGAAAACTTGAACAAATGTGGATGGTACTATTGAATCTCTTCTTCAGCTCCAGATCAGTTCAACCAATAAATGAAAAGCGATGGCTATTGCCAGAACAGAGAAGAGCAGCACACTCATTTTGTTGACACCTTCCCCCACTATCATTCACTAATTCGATATTGATTGACAGTCTACCGAGTGGCACATGAGCACCAAGGACAGATAAATAGTGACGATTGCCACTATTAACCAGAAATATTGCTAGGTGTCCCCCTGCCCCAGCTATAATTTAGAGACATGGTGGAATAAATTAGAAGAATAAAATTAAACAAAGATTTACTACTGATAACTTGCTCCTGACCAACAGAACCCAATATGCAGAGTCTGTGCTGGTTAATTTTAGGAATGCTAGGACTTCAGAAACATTTGCCAAATGAGAAGGCAGATGATATTGTGAGAATGGTGCCTATGACACGTTCATGAGTTTCCAGGAGGGTGTCTGCAGCCAGGAGTGGGGGCGGGTGGGAAGTTGAAGAAAACAAAGCAGCAGGTCCTGTCCCCTATCACCCATTGAGCATTCTTGCCACCCCCTAGGTTTAACCTAAATCAATTTATGAAAAAAGAATCAGATAAACCCAAATTGAGCAGCAAGCTGCAAAACAACTAGTCTGACTCTCCAAAATGTCAGTGTCATGAACAACAAAAAAGGCTGGAGAGCTTTCCTAGAGTAAAGGAGTCAAGAGAGTTAAGAAGATGACATCTTCACCGCTCCCATGGGGGAGATCGTAAATGCAGTATTTGTGTAATTGGAAAAATTCAAATATGAACTGTATGTTAAACAACACTATTGTTTCAATACTCATTAATAAGTCTCATTATCCTGACAATGATGGTAAGGTTACGTAGGAGAAAGCCCTCGTATTTTAGGAGTTACATGAGGCAATATTTAAGGATGAAGTGTTATGATGTCAATAGTTAACTCTTACGTGATTCAGCTAAAACCATCTGACGGGGGTAGCCGGGGTTAGCTACAGCAAGAGTGAGTGTATGTGGCATAATATTAACTGCTGGTGATCAGTGAATCTAGGTGAAGGGTATATAGGTATTATTACTTATTGTACTATCCTTGAGACTTTTCTGTAGGTTTGAAATTTATTAAAACAAAAAGTCAGCTGGGCGTGGTGGCTCACACCTGTAATCCCAGCATTTTGGGAGGCCGAGGCAGGCGGATCACCTGAGGTAAGGAGTTCGAGACCAGCCTGGCCAACATGGTGAAACCTCATCTCTACTAAAAATACAAAAAATTAGCTGAGCATGGTGGCACATGCCTGTAGTCCCAGCTACTGGGGAGGCTGAGGCAGGAGAATTTGCTTGAACCAGGGAGGTGGAGGTTGCAGTGAGCCAAGATCACGCCACTACACTCCAGCCTCCAGCGTGGGCAACAGAACGAGACTCCGTCTCGAAGAAGAAAAAAAGAAGTCGTTCTTGTTGTATTCCAGTGAGAGTTTGCTTCAGCTTTCCGACAGGCCTCACATCAGCAAAATGCCCTGGCGGTTATGAATGCTGGAATGAGAGTCCTTTTCAAAGATGGTACAAACACCATTGTGGACTTCAGTGTCTATATGGAGGAGGTGGCCCTACTACAGTCGGTGCAAATAAATTCTGTCAGCAGCTTATCGGAAGGTGATTTATTAACTTACACCTCAAACCAAATAAAGGAGCACCGTGTGTTGACCCTCCCACAGTTTTGCTTTCATGCTATTTTTCTGAAGTCCCTTATAGGATGAAAACCATGGAGCTCCTCTAATTCATACAAACTTCCCCACGGCAATGAAAATAAAAGTCTGAAGACTATGCAGCAATATAGATTTTAAAAATGGTTTTATACCAATCAACTATATCTTCATAATTGATCATTTATATTAAAATAATGACAGCATCTTTACTTCAGAACCCCGGTGGATATCCTGACATCTCCAAGAAACTCTTAGGTGTCCTAACAGACTTTCTTTTGACCCTACCTCAGGGGATGTACTCATACGAGGTCACTACGTTTTCTGAAAGAACAGAACAGCCAAGTGGAGCTGTGACTGTCTTTTGCCATGGCTTTCCTTTTTAATTTCCAACTGCTGTCATAGTGTCAGCTTTTAGGAAAGGATCAGCTGTGGAAATGCTGTATTCAAGCAATAATCAGAAAATACAATGGAATAACACTTCCCATTTACAGTAACAACCAAAAAATAACTCTAGGGATAAAATCAACAAAAATATGTGCAGGGCCAACATGAAAAGAACTTTTAAAATCTATTGGTGAACTTAAAAAAAAGACAAATTTAAAAAGGGAAAGACATAAGCCTTAGCTACAAGGACACAAAATATAACAATATCAATTTTCTCTTATAAATTAAATATAACACATTCCCAATCAAAACATCAACAGTGTCTTTTGAAAACTTGATTTTAAAGTTTATCTAGAAAGATAAAAAATGTATAATAAGAATAGTCAAGAGGGGAAACTAGCCCTATATAATATTGAAATGTATTCTATTACATTAATACATGTCTAGTAGTTACACATTATAGGTACTGATACAGGAGGAGAAAAACAGACCAACAGAACAATGTAAAGTCCTGAAATAGGCCAGAAAGTCAGGTCTCATTAGAAGCAAAAATGCACTTCAAGTAAGCCATAAAATGGAGCATTTAAGAAAGAATATTGGTACAACTTGCAAGCCATTTTAAAAACAAAGAAACATAAAGCTGTACTTCTATTTCCCACTTTACAATAAAAATAAATTCCAGATTGATTAAAGTTTTAAATATTAAAAACTATACTAAATATATGCATGCATTTAAAAAAATCCATAGCCTAAGGAACATGAAAGCCGGAAGTCATAAAGAAAAGACTGATAAATTTGACTATATAACAGAGAAAAGCATTAGTATAAAAAGAAACGCATTTACAGCAAAAACTTTTCTAAATCAATAAAAAAAGATTAAAAAAACAAAAAAAGAAAAGTGTACCCACTGGCAGGAAACTGGAAAAATAAACTATTTTGAGCCTCACTTAGAATTTTTAAAATGAAAATTAAAACAGCAATGAGATACCATTTTCCTCTATTAGATTGGCAACAATTTAAAATGTTGATAGTACCCACGACTGATTAAATTTGACACATTTTTTCCTCCGAGCATACTTTTCATATAATAAAGTTACTGAAACCAAATACTGTATTCTTAAAAATGGTCAGGGTTACTAAGAAGCCAGCAACAGAGGGCAGCAGAGACCTCCTCTGGGGCGTCCGCGTAGTTCATGTTCCAGTTTTACAAAAGCAGCTTTTTCTCTGCTGTGGTCTCTGACGTGTCAGAGTGCAGCAAAAGGGAAATGCGTCATCAGTTCTTGTCATCTCATTGGTGACAATGAGTAATCAGGTGGCGGTGGCGAGGTGGTGTCTCCGGGCCCTCTCTCCAGGCCAGAACGGGCACGTCCCACATGCGAGCAAGGCTTCTTGCTGTGCCGCCCGTCAGAGCCAAGTCTGTGATGGCGCCTCTGTTCCAGGTTGTTACAGAGCTGGGCAGCTCCTCAGGAAGTTGGCATTAAAGAGAGCTGGTGTTCAAAATCTGGATTTTCTTTTTTTTTTTTTTTTTAACCGAGAGTCCTTTCCCCTCAATAAACTTGACAAAGGAGATCAAGGAAACTAGGAAACTACCAGAAATTCTCATTTGCATTTCCAAGCAAACGCCCAGCAATCTTAGTCATATTAGCTGCATGGCTTTGGGGTTAGAAAGGAGGTGAGGTTGGGAGGGGAAGATAAAGGATAATATCAGAGTGAACAACACAGAAGAGGTCTGGCCAGCTGCCTTTCCTGCTTAGAAGGGCCACTGGGGCCAGAGCAGGCCTCCTCCCCCGGCTGTTGCGTCCAGGCTGTTTCCCACACTGTAGACCCCTTTCCTCCTTTGTAGACCCCCTTCCTCCTTTGGTCCTCTCTGCCCTCCCCTGGGTCTCCCATTTCAGACCTTGCTGTGCTTCCCAGTCCCCCACATGGAACTCAGACTCCAATTTCCATCAGTCAAGGGGTTGCCTCTTCAGGCACATGTCCTCAGCTCCCACTAAGAGGTCCTCAGCTTTAGGCCAGCTCGGCAGACTGGGGAAATGGACGCCTCTGCACTGACCCAGCAATGCTTATCCAGATCAGTGTTCAGGGAGCACCTTTCTCTCTATGTCCTGTGGATTCAGGGTCTGCCTGGTCAACGGCAAAGGTGTCTTTATGCATCTTTGGGAGGTTGGCCCGTTACTGGGTATAGAGTTAGGGAAAGTACAGCCCGAGAAATTAATATAGAATGCATGTGTATATACATACAGACATTTTTGTGCTTTCTTTTTATAAAAGTAAAACATGTCCTTTAATGGACATTCGACAAATACAGAAGAATATAAAAAGAAAATCAAAATATCCTGTAAACCTACCAGCTATATATGGCCATTGCCAAAGTATTTTTTAAATACTGTATTAAAAACTTGATTCTCATACAAATCTTAAGTAAGCAAATGTCAAAGATTTATTTAACTCGACAATGAGGGAACCAGCAAAATGATAAAACTGGATGAAAGTGAATTTGAGAGACTGAGCATATAGGCATGCCAGCACAATGACGAAGGTTGCTAGTTTAGGTAAAAAACCGGTTAATATCTTACAGGTAATAAAACTGTAACCTTTGAGGTTGCCTTCCTACAGGACAGAAATAATTTGATTCTTTACTGGAAAAGAAAATCTACATGTTCTTATGTAGCTTCACAGAGTCTAGCCCCCAATCAATAGTAAATAAGTTCAACAAAGGAACATTCCCTTAGAGAATGAGATAACCATGGAATGGACTTGCTAGACTGTGTTCCAAAATGCATTGAAAGGCCATTCAGTGAATCTTGTCTATTTTTCCAAGTTTTAGATAATATTTCTTAACATGCTATTATAATTTTAATAGACTTCCTTGTAATTTTAAGGATTATTAGGGTGTATATAAATATGTGAATACATAAAACACATTTTTTTATTTTATTATTATTATACTTTAAGTTTTAGGGTACATGTGCACAATGTGCAGGTTTGTTACATATGTATACATCTGCCATGTTGGTGTGCTGCACCCATTAACTCGTCATTTAGCATTAGGTATAGCTCCTAATGCTATCCCTCCCCCCTCCTCCCACCCCACAAAAGTCCCTGGTGTGTGATGTTCCCCTTCCTGTGTCCAAGTGTTCTCATTGTTCAATTCCCACCTATGAGTGAGAACATGCGGTGTTTGGTTTTTTGTCCTTGCGATAGTTTGCTGAGAATGATGGTTTCCAGTTTCATCCACGTCCCTGCAAAGGACATGAACTCATCCTTTTTTATGGCTGCATAGTATTCCATGGTGTATATGTGCCACGTTTTCTTAATCCAGTCTATCATTGTTGGACATTTGGGTTGGTTCCAAGTCTTTGCTATTGTAAATAGTGCCACAATAAACATACATTTGCATGTGTCTTTATAGCAGCATGATTTATAATCCTTTGGGTATATACCCAGTAATGGGATGGCTGGGTCAAATGGTATTTCTAGTTCTAGATCCCTGAGGAATCGCCACACTGACTTCCACAATGGTTGAACTAGTTTACAGTCCCACCAACAGTGTAAAAGTGTTCCTGTTTCTCCACATCCGCTCCAGCACCTGTTGTTTCCTGACTTTTTAATGATTGCCATTCTAACTGGTGTAAAACACATTTTTTTAAAGATCACATTTTATATATATAATCCTACATTCTTTTTTTTCAGATAATAGTATATCACAAACATTTTCCTATGACACTAAAGATTTTTCAAAACAGGATTTTTAATGGATATGTGTTTGTTTTTTATTCAAATGGATGTGCTATAACTTATTTAACCAATCCCCATTTGGGGGGACAAATAATATTCTGTAAATACTCTAAAACATAAATCTGCAGACATTTCCGATGATTTCCTTAGAACACATTCCTAAAAGTGGAATTTCTGTCTATTTTTTAGGTTCTTAAAACTGTGGCCTTTAGGAAGATGGTTTCAATCCATACTCTCAGCAACTGGGTATGAATGCAGCCCTTTCATCACAGCCTTAGCAACATTGGTTATCATATCCTCTACTCTTTGACAAATTTCTCTAAATTAGAGAAAAATTATCTCTCATTATTTGAATTATATTACTTTAATTAGTGAAGTTAGACCTTTTTCAGATGTTTATTTTCTATTGATAACTCTGTTTTTATGCTGATAAAATGTCATAAAAGGTAAAACTAAAGATAGACCTGAAGGGCAAAAATATAACAAAAGGGAAGCAAGAAGCCTCAGGGAAATGTGAGGGAAGGGACTTTGCAGGTGACCACGGTGGCTGGAAGGAGGACTTACAGTCGCATGCATGACATACAGCCATATTCACATGACCCTCAGGACCCCAGGCTAACTTGCTGCTGAACATCCAGGACTTACCAGGACAGGGAGGACAGAGCAGTGTCAAAATTTATTTTCCAAACCAGACAGCCTGATTCTCTTGCTGATCTGCTGTAGCTGGGCTGGTTGTTGGTCCAAGAAGGTTTACAAGATGGCAGAAAAAAAAAAAAAAACCCTATTATTTGGAAAGCTGCCTGGTGTTCATCCCCAGGATCACTGGGAGATATCTTCAAGGGACAGGAGTAGGCACTGTAACTGTGGTTACATGACATCACAGAATATAAGAACTGACATCCCTTAAAGAGCTTCACTCATGTGTTACGCCATTTGCCTGAATGGAGGGAGAGAAAGATTATCCTCACCAGACCTCCAAAGTCATAGAGTCCCAGATCAGTAGAAAACTCTCTTATCTTAGTTTACAAGTTCAAAGTGTTGAAAAGCATGAATTTAATCTTGTACCTTCATTTTGTAGGTTCAGAAACTGATGCCCAAAGTGCTTAAAACAAGCAAACAAAACCTCCTGCCCCAAGTTACTTATGGCAGAACCAGGGCTATAATTCACATCTCCCAGTTTCCCATCTGACACTTGGCCAGCAGTCTTCCTGCCTGAAGGGGGATCTCACACAGGCTGGCTACACAGTTCTCTAAGTTTTATGATGGTGTTAATCAGAGCACATGGACTTCCACTTGCCAATAGGGGAAACTTTTACCTCAAGTGGCCTCTCAGTAAGATCTGTTTCATAAAACATTCAGGTTTTCTCAGAAAAGCAGAGTTCCCCATATGCTAGCTGCCACAAAATCCATCTTCACTCATGCCCCAGTCCCTGCCCTGTCTCATCTTCATCACACCTACCCTCTTTAGCTTCAGGTAGATCACCACGAGGAAGAAAAGTTCAGTTTAGGCTGAATACAGACTAGTTTGGAAAGGCCTGCACCACGTAGAGCAGGGAAAGGCACGCCCATTTCTTAGTGGATGCTTCCGACTCATAAACACTCCTGCTTGATTGATTTGCTTTGTGTTTGACTTTGTATTCTAAAAATAGTGTGTAGATTCCCAGAAGCCCCCTTCCCAAGACCCCAGTGGGATGCCCCATCATGCCTCAGGTGGATATTAAACATGCCATGAGGGAGGCTGTATTTTGTGATGACATGCCTGCCCTAGCAGAAGAGCTCTTCCTGACTGTGGTTACCAGCGCCAGGCCACACGCTAAAATCATATAAGTAAATATGGACAGAATTGAGGGTTGGTAATACCTACCAGCCAGACGCCGTGGCTCACGCTTATAATCCAAGCACTTTGGGAGGCCAAGGAGGGCAGATCTCTTGAGCCCAGGGGGTTTTAGACCAGCCTGGGAAACATAGTGAAACCCTGTCTCTACAAAAATACAAAAAAAAAAAAAAAAAATTAGACGTGTGTAGTGGCTTGTGTCTGTGGGAGGCTGAGGTGGAAGGATCGCTTAAGCCTGTGTGGTCAAGGCTGCAGTGAGCCAAGATCATGCCACCGCACTCCAACATGGGCAACAGAGTGAGATCCTATCTCAAAATAATAATAACAATAATAATAATAAAGCAGACACTCAAAGGATTATCTATTAGCAATTAACCCAACTCAATACATTGAAATATTTCACAAAAAAGCAATCTCAACATATATCTTGATAAAAGAAAATAAAAAGCAGAAGGGCAACTGCAGGCTTGGGAGTGGATAAAAGACAAATAAACCCCTGTCAAGAGAGGGAGCTGGTATCTGAGGAGCTGAGCACTATTATCTCAGAACGTAAAGGGGTAAGAACAACTTCCTTAGCTTGTGACATCCCAAAGAGCTATGATTCTCTCTACCTTTTTTCTGAGCGTTCATCTTCAGAGGAGCCTGAGCTCCTAAGAGTGTCACATTTGAGCTTTGGTTTATTAAACAACTCAAGGGTACACCTCTCCTGGAAGGGGAGACTAACAAAATGCCCTACAAAGAATCCCCTTTTTGACCTGCATCCAGTAAAACCAAAGTCCTCTACTTTCCACAGTGTTAGCATGGTTTCATGCACTCCTGGTGGCATTCATGTGAAATATTCAGGGTTCTTAGGGTTTGTGTATTCACTTAGAAGAGGGCCACATTATCCTGTGCAACACTTGGCATCTCTGTAGGGTTTCTTCTCTCCCCCATTCCACTGACACCTCTGAGGCCCTGGCATTGCCTGGTGTAGTTGATGCCATAACAGTTCAGGATGTTCCTGGTAACAATTGCAGTGAAGAAGAAAGACTATATGCACAAGAGCTGAATAAAAAAGCAAAACCCAATGGTATGCTGTCTTCAAGAACCCCATCTCACACATAATGATACTCAGGCTCAAAATAAAGGGATGGAGGAAAATCTACCAAGCAAATGGAAAACAGAAAAAAGCAGGGATTGCAATACTAAGTTCAGACAAAACAGATTTCAGACAAATAAAGATTAAAAACTATAAAGAAGGGAATAACATAATAGTAAATGGTTCAATTCAACAAGAAGACCTAACTATCCTAAATATATATGCACCTAACACAGGAGCACCCAGCACCCAGATTCATAAAGCAAGTTCTTGGAGACCTACAAAGAGACATAGACTCCCACACAATAATAGTAGGAGACTTCAACACTCCACTGACAGTATTAGACAGATCACTGAAGCAGAAAATTAACAAAGATATTCAGGAGCTGAACTCAACATTGGACCAAATGGATCTGATAGACCTTTCAGAATTCTCCACCCCAAAACAACAGATTATACATTCTTCTCATTGCCACATGGCACATACTCTAAAATCAACCACATAATTGTACATAAAACAATCCTCAACAAATGTTAAAAAGCCAAAATCAACCAAAAACACTCTTGGACCACAGCACAATAAAAGTAGAAGTGAAGACTACGAAAATCACTCAAAACAGTGCAATTACATGGAAATTCAACAGTATACTCCTGAATGACTTTTGGGTAAATAGCGAAATTAAGGCAGAAATCAAAAAGTTCCTTGAAAATAATGAGAACAAACATACAGCATACCAGAAATCTCTGGGACACAGATCAGGCAGTGAAGAGGGAGACTCATAGCACTAAATGTCCACATCAAAAAGTTAGAAAGACCTCAAATTAACAACTTAACATCACGACTGAAAGAATTAGAGACACAAGAACAAATCAGAAAAAGCCCAAAGCTAGCGGAAGACAAAAAATCACCAAAATCAGAGCTGAACTGAAGGAAATCAAGACACAGAAAAAAAAAATTCAAAAGATCAACAAATCCAGGAGTTGGCTTTTTGAAAAAATTAATAAGATAGACCACTAGCTAGACTAACAAAGAAAAAAGATAAAATATTAAAATAAACACAATTAGAAAAGATGGAGGGAATATTATCACCGACCCCACAGAAATAAAGCAACCATCAGAAACTACTATGAACACCTCTATGCACATGAACTGGAAAATCTAGAAGAGATGGATAAGTTCCAGAACACATACACCCTCCCAAGACTGAACCAGGAAGAAATTGATTCCCTGAACAGACCAATAATGAGCTCCAACATTGAATCAAAAATAAATAGCCTATCAACCAGAAAAAGCCCAAGACCTTATAGATTCACAGCTTAATTCTACCATATGTACAAAGAAGAGCTGGTATCATTCTTACAGAAACTATTCCAAAAAATTGAAGGGGAGGGACTCCTCCCCAACTCATTCTATGAGGCCAGCATTATCTTAATACCAAAACCTGATGGAGACATAACAAAAAAAGAAAAGCCAATATCCCTGATGAACATTGAGGCGAAAATCCTTGCAAAATACTTGCAAACAAACAAAATACTTGCAAACTGAATCCAGCAGCACACCAAAAAGCTAATCCACCATGATCAAGTAGGGTTCATCCCTGGTATGCAAGGTAGGTTCAACATATGCAAATCAATAAATGTAATTCATCACAGAAACAGAACTAAAGACAAAAACCACATGATTATCTCAACAGATTCAGAAAAGGCTTTTGATAAAATTCAACACCACTTCATGTTAAAAACTCTCTCAGTAAACTAAGTATTGAAGGAATATACCTCAAAATAATAGGAGCCATCTATGACAAACCCACAGCCAACATTATACTAAATGGGCAAAAGCTGGAAGCATTCCCCCTTGAAAACTGGCACAAAACAAGGATGCTCTCTCTCACCACTTCTATTCAACATAGTATTGGAAGTCCTAGCCAGAGCAATCAGGCAAGAGAAAGAAATAAAGGGCATCCAAATAGGAAGAGAAGAAGTTAAACTATCTCTGTTTGCAGATGACATAATTGTATATCTAGAAAACCCCATAGTCATGGCCCAAAAGTTCCTTCAGCTGATAAACACCTTCAGCAAAGTTTCAGGATATAAAATCAATGTACAAAAACCACCAGCATTCCTATAAACCAAAAACAGGCAGACCAAGAGCCAGAAAGGCAATCCCATTTAAGATTGCCAGAATAAAGAATAAAATACCTAACAGCTAACCAGGGAAGTGAAAGATCTTTACAATGAGAATTACAAAAAGAAATTAAGACACAAACAAATAGAAAAACTTCTCATGCTCATGGATAGGGAGAATCAATATCATTAAAATGGCTATACTGCCCAAAGCAATTTACAGATTCAATGCTATTCCTATCAAACTACCAATGACATTCTTCACAGAATTAGGAAAAAAAACTATTTTAAAATTCATATAGAATCAAAAAAGAGCCTGAATAGCCAAGGCAATCCTAAGCCAAAAGAACAAAGCTGGACACATCACATTACCCAGCTTCAAGCTGTATTACAGGGCTACAGTAACCAAAACAGCATGGTACTGGTACAAAAACAGGCACATAGACCAATGGAACAGAAAAGAGAGCCCAGAAATAGGCCACACGTCTATGATCACCTGATCCTCAACAAAAACTGGAAAAAAAAAAAGAAATGAGGACAAGACTCCATTCAATAAATAGTGCTGGGATAACTGGCTAGTCATATGCAGAAGATTTAAACTGGACCCCTTCCTCACACCATACACAAAAATCAACTCAAGATGGATTAAAGACTTAAATATAAAACCCAAAACTATAAAAAGGCAACCTGGAAGACAACCTAGGCACTACCATCCCGGACATAGGAACAGGCAAAGATTTCATGACAAAAACACCAAAAGCAATCACAACAAAAGCAAAAATTGACAAGTGGTATCTAATTAAACTTAAGAGCTTCTGCACAGCAAAAGAAACTATCAACAGAGTAAACAGACAACCTACAAAATGGGAGAAGATATAGGCAAACTATGCAACTGACAAAGGTCTAATATCCAGCATCTGTAAGGAACTTAAACAAATTTACAAGAGAAAAATAAACAACCTCATTTAAAAAAATGGGCAAATGACACACACAGATACTTTTCAAAAGAAGACATACATGTGGCCAACAAGCATATGAAAAAAGCTCAATATCATTGATGATTAGAGAAATGCAAATTAAAACCACAATGAGATACCAACTCATACCAGTCAGAATGGCTACTATTAAAAAGTAAAAAAATAACAGATGCTGGCAAGGTTGCAGAGAAAAGGGAACACCTATACACAGTTAGTGGGAGTGTAAATTAGTTCAACCATT
Source organism: Pan paniscus (assembly GCF_029289425.2). Classification (NCBI taxonomy): domain Eukaryota; kingdom Metazoa; phylum Chordata; class Mammalia; order Primates; family Hominidae; genus Pan; species Pan paniscus. The sequence continues at coordinate 103,342,362 of NC_073262.2, forward strand.
GTGGAAGGCAGTATGGTGATTCCTCAAAGAGCTAAAAGCAGAACTACCATTCAACTCAGCAATCCCATTGCTGGGCTTATACCCAGAGGGATATAAATCATTCTACCATAAAGACACATGCATGCGATTGTTCACTGCAGCACTATCCACAATAGCAAAGACATGAAATCAACCTAAATGCCCATCAATGATAGATTACATAAATAAAAGGTAGTACATATACACCATGTAATACTAAGCAAGCCTTAAAAAAAATGAGATCATGTCTTTTGTGAGAACACAGATGGAGCTGGAGGCCATTATCCTTAGCAAGCTAACACAGGAACAGAAAACCAAATACCGCATGTTCTCACTTATAAGTGGGAGCTAAATGATAAGAGGTTATGAATACAATGAAGGAAAGAACAAACACTGGGAGGAGGGAGAGGAGCAGAAAAGATAACTATCGGGTACTAGGTTTAATACCTGAGTGATGAAATAATCTGTATGACAAACTCCCATGACACGTTTACCTATGTAACAAACCTTCACTTGTACCCTCAAACCTAAAATAAAAGATTTTTTAAAAAAGAAAAAGACTATACGCACAGAGTGAAGTATTATGATAATAGCACCTAAAATTCTTATATCATATTAATAATAATGGTAGCTGCTATTCCCTGGTACTATTTTCCAGGCGCCTTTATACACATCACCATATGCAGTCCTTCTAACGACCTTAGATTATTTACTTGCAATAAGCCTTATTTCAGAACAAATTTAAGGGAACTAAGAACCCCGTTAAGTTGGCACAGTTATCTCAATTTTATGATGAAGACATTGAGGCTTATATAGTTTTAATCAATTGCCTGAGGCCACATAGCCTGCAGTGGCAGAGCCATATTCAAACCCAGCCCCACGCTCTAGGCTATAGGTCAACTGTACACACATCATCCCAACGCGTATCCCAACTGGGTTGACAAGGGCTTCACTGGTGCACATTTTTGTTCCCTTCTGGCAGTTAATTGGTCTGTGTTTTCTGCAGGCAATTTGTGTGGGTCAGATTTCCTGCACTGTGGCTGCTGACAAACATGATCATGCCAAGCAGGCCACAAAAGTGGTGAAGATTGTGTACCAAGACGTGGAGCCTATAATTGTGAACATTCAGGTAATGTCAACATCTGCTCAGTCTTTTGGTCATTTGGCAGCGAGTCTTTCCTGAAACTTCCAGAGCATGTGCTACCATGGTACTTGTGAAACTCTTTATCTTGTTGCATTTCCCAGCTGCTATGGAGATGGTATATATTCTCTTGTAAGTTTCAGTCTGCCTTTCTCTTACCACCAGATACTTCTAGCTGGAAATGTGTCCTCTTAGCCCACAATAGATCCCTAATTGTGCTCACTGCCCCTAAATACACCCGAAATGCTTCTGGTGTTCCCAACAGGAAAGTCCTAAATTCCAAACTTGACATTCGAATCTTAGGAAGTTCAAACCCTGGCCTCTTAGGTGGATTTTAACATTTGCCAGTTTGAAATGTATTTCCCTTAGCTCCTGTCCCAGGTTCCAAGTTCTCTGGTCCTTCATGGCCCTCAAGTCTTCTTGCTCAACATGGAAAAAACTGCTCACTCTCCAACAAATATGGAACACGTGCTCTTTCCCTGGGCTTTTCTGCACTTTTTGCCAGCTTCCTAGGTGCAGTGGTTCTTTTTGCACATTCCTGATGGAGCCACTAAAGAGAGAAATGGCATTATTACCTAGAGGAAGAATGGTGATAGGAATTACTTGCATTACATTGGCAGGATGGATGTCCTTCTGTCACCTAAGGAAAGAACCTAAAAATGTATCCACAAATAAATACAGTGGAATTGAGTCTCACATGAAGTCGGGTTCTAAGCAAACATAAAGAATGATCAAACTCGACCCTAACATACTACCCCACTACACCAAGGTAAACCAGATAAAGAGTATTAAAAATTAAAAGGTCAAAAGTAAAATCCAAAAAGCACAGGAGCAAAACATGGGAGAACTCAATAGTATTTCTACGAGTCAAACTCAAAATTCCTTAAGAGAAAAAGTTAATAAATTAAATTACATAAAATGGCACACTTCTGCATAAAGAAAAAATATAGTAAGCAGTCAAAACACAAGCATCAACTGGGAAAAATATTTGCAAGGCACACCACAGCCATCAGGCTAATTTCCTAAGTATATAAGGATTTTCTAGAAATCAAGGTGAAAAAGCCAAAAGAAAAATAAGCAAAGAATGCAAGCAGACAGCTCATGTGAAAAAATATAAATAGCCTTTATATATAGGAAGAAGATATGGTTTGGCTGTGTCCCCACCCAAATCTCATCTTGAATTGTAGTTCCCATAATCCCCATGTGTTATGGAAGGGACCTGGTGGGAGGCAGTTGAATCATGGGGGTGGTCACCTCCATGCTGCTCTCATGCTCTCATGATAGTGAGTGAGTTCTCATGAAATCTGATGGTTTTATAATGGGCTCTCTCCCCGCTTTCCTCTGCACTTCTCCTTCCTTCTGCCATGTGAAGAAGGACATGTTTGCTTCCCCTTCTGACATGATTGTAAATTTTCTGAAACCTTCCCAGCCATGCTGAACTATGAGTCAATTACACTTCTTTCCTTTATAAATCACTCAGTCTTGGGTATGTCTTTATTAACAGTGTAAGAACAGACGAACACAGAAGAGATGCTTGGTCTTACTGAAAATGGAAGAAATTTAAGTTAAAACTTACAATGAAATGCCATTTTTAATCTATCAGGTTGGCAAACATACAAAAGTTTGACAATATATTCAGTTGCCAAGCTGCAAGAAAACAGGCAATCTTGTCTCACTGATAGGAGTATAAATTGGAACAACCTGTATGAAGGGAAATTTAGCAGTATCTGTCAAAATTCCAAATGTATGTAGCCTTTAACCAGCAACCCCACTCTGAGAATTTATCCTGTAGCTTAGCTTGTCTATCTGTGAAATAATGTGTTTCCAAAGTTATTCTTTGCAGCATTGTTTGCAATAGTAAACTACTGGAAACAACTCAGGTATCCATTCATCTATACAGTGATATTCTATGTAGCTGTGTTTATATGTTATATATACAGCTACATAGAATTCCATTGTATAATACATATAATTCTATGTAGCTGTATATATAACATATAAATACAGCTACGTAGAATATAGCTTTATATATTATAAAATATATAAACAGAATGAGGGTTGGGCATGGTGGCTCATCTCTGTAATCCCAGCATTTTGGGAGGCCAAGGTGGGCGGACCACCTGAAGTTAGTAGTTCAAGACCAGCCTGACTAACATAGTGAAACACTGCCTCTACTAGAAATACAAAAATTAGCCGGGCATGGTGGTGCATGCCTGTCATCCCAGCTACTTGGGAAGCTGAGGCATGAGAATCACTTGAACCCAGTAGGCAGAGGTTGCAATGAGACGACATTGTGCCACTGCACTCCAGACTGGGCGACAGAGTGAGACCCCGTCTTAAAAAAAAAAAAAAAAAAAAAGAATGAGGACATTCTCTAAACACAGCTATAGAAATGCCACCAAGACCAAGTTATACTGACAAGTGAAAGGCAAAATGCAAAAAAAGTGTACAACGTGAAGAGGGTAATAATATAGATCCATATTTACTTGTATTCGCATAGAGAAACTCTGGGAGAATACATAAGCAGCTAATAATGTTGGTCACCTTTGGAGAGAATGAGTGGAAACTAGACAGAGGGAAATGGGTGTGGGCAAGCCTCCACTGATTATATTCTGATTCTGTTCCATTTTTAAACCATTTGAATGTGTTATCTAATTTTGAAAAAGAAATTCTAAAAATAACCTTGAAAAATTCCTTAAATTGTTCATAAAGTACAGAACATAAGCACACTAAAGCTTGAGAACAACTTGACTAAAATAAGCAACAAAGGTTAAATTTCCATACAGGTCTAGGTATTGAAATCATTCTCCTGTAACATACCCATCAAATTCCTAGCTAAGAATGGAGGATGGGAGGAGAATTCTAAAGTCTGCTTCCAGAGTTTAGACTAACCTAATATTAAGCCTCCATAATAGATCGTGAGTATTAAAGGAGATAGAGGAGTCCCAATGTCACTGAAGGTTGAAGTTCATAGGTAAGTTAAATATGCCTACGTGGGGCTTCTCTAGGGTGATCATATTTTCTGAACTGTGCCAGGTCAGATGTGGTCTGAGAAGTGCAGCTGTACCCATGGAGGCACTAGGACATCACATTTGAAATCTGTGATGTCCTGTGGTTTTCAGTGTGAGGGATGTAGATGTGACCAGTGTTGGAAATCTTGAATTGCACAACACTTTTAGTAGCATTTGGTAGCTATAATAAAAATTATAGCCACCAAACACATGGCAGAAGGAGGTAGGTGGGGAAAGAGAGACAGAGGTAGAAAGCCTGAGGATGGAATCTTTAGTGATTCTTTCAGTTGAAGTTATTAAATTCTCACTTCTATCACCTAGAGAATTGCACCTGTAACCACCCAATGGGTTCACCTTGCCCCCTGCCTAGACAGAGCCAATTTATCAAGACAGGGGAATTGCAATGGAGAAAGAATAATTCACACAGAGCTGGCTGTGTGGAAGACCAGAGTGTTATTATTACTCAAATCAGTCCCCTCAAGCATTCGGGGGATCAGAGTTTTTAAGGATAATTTGGTGGGTGGGGGAAGGACAGTGAGTTGAGAGTGCTGATTGGTTGGATCAGAGATGAAATCATGAGAAGTTGAAGCTCTCCTCTTCTGAGTCAGTTCTTTGGTGGGAGCCACAGGATCAGATGAGCCAATTTATCGATCTGGGTGCTGCCAGCTGATTTGTCAAGTGCAGGGTCTGCAAAATATCTCAAGCACTGATCTTAGGAGAAGTTTAGGGATGGTCAGAATCTTGTAGCCTCCAGCTGCATGACTCCTAAATCATAATGTCTAATGTTGTGGTTAATTTGTTAGTCCTACAAAGGCAGTCTACTCCCCAGGTAAGAAGGAGGTTTGTTTTGGGAAAGGGCTGTTATCATCTTTGCTTTAGACTATAAACTAAGTTCCTCCCAAAGTTAGTTCAGCCTATGCCCAGGAAGGAACGAGAACAGCTTAAAGGTTAGAAACAAGATGGAGCCAGTTAGGTTAGATCTCTTTCACTGTCTCAGTCATATTTTTGCAAAGGTGGTTTCAAACCTGATAATTCCCAGATGTCTCACGGGGTATGAATTCAAGGGCTGCTCATATATAGTTTTTTGATACCAGGTCAACTTAAAATTTGTATTTATGGGTTGATTACTAAATGGTTCACCAAATCTTTCCAATTGCCCTGATTCTTCTCTGCACTGCCTCCAGCTTCCTGAATGCAAACAAACTTTATTTCTCAATACCTTTGGTTATTCATAGATTTCTGAAGTTTTTCCTTCATAGTTAGGTAAAAAGAATTGTTTTTTAAGATTTGTATTCTCCACTCTTTCCCTCACTTCCTCCCTCACATACACCCATTTATTCTTCATAGCTGAAGTCCCTGTGGGTTTTAATGAAGACTCTTTCAACTCAGTGGGTGCTGAGTTGTGGCTTGGGGTTTAATATCTCTAGTAAATAGATGAAAAGAAATTCAGCTGTTTGGGTGTCACTGTTGAGAAACAAGTTTCTATATGTTCTGTAAAGTCAACCCTGCCTCCAGGCAGTTTCATTACAGAAACAGGTTCACCCATAGATAAGAAGATCTCATTATTTATCCTTACCTGATGATGGAGTCCTTGCTCAAGTCAATAATAATTCACTTCTAGGTCTTGAGAACACACTGATTTGGGCAGGAAACGGAGTAAAGGTGTAAGAAATTTTTAATTGCATATAATTACTCAATTATCGTGTGTTTAATAATAACGGCCTGTGGAAAGTTGGCCAAATTATGATTCTTTGAAATCAAGACAGGAAAGAGCAGAAAGATAGACATCATATAAAGAATGGGAGTTGGCTTCCCTTAAACTTCCTCCTGTCTTGCTGCTGCAGGCTGTACATCACCACAGCTTCCCTCTGGCCCACCTGCTTCCCCTCCAGCCCCTCTTCTTATCTTCAGGTCATGTGGACTTCTGATCCTGCCTGTCCAACTCGGGATCACTTTTATTTTTTCCCTCTGGATGGTGCCTAGCTCCCTCTGACTTTATTTTCTGCCGACTCATTTATATAAGGTGCTAATGCTAATATCTAAGAGGGAGGAGTCTTGGGTGACCCTCTGTGGCACTCTAGGGACTGCTGAGCAGAGGATAATGAGGATCTCACTGTGACCATCTTAATTACATTTTGTAATGCAATCTGTCATTAATAAATTTTGGAAAGCGATACCAATTTATTTCTCCAGCTGGGGCTTTGAAGGCATTTATAGAATTTTCTCTAGTCTGTACCCCCAAATAGATAAAGAAATATATTTTTTTCTGGAAATTGGTGGAAATGACAAGAAATTTATTTTTTGGTGAATGAAGCTTTTGCTTTTTATGTGTGATCTGTGTAACCTTCTGAGGATCTTCTGGCCATTTGTATAAATGAAAAATCTGGCCACTAAAGGTAATAATGAAGGAATCACAGAAATGACAAACTCCAGAGGGTTTTAAATTCCCAAATTACTCAGAGAAAATCCAACAAATAGCTGTGGATGACCACTCAGAAACTGAGGGTTAGGCACAAAAATAACCACAAATAATGCTCTATCTTGACTTCTAAAACAGAGTGACAGCAAAGGAGCTCCTTAAACATACAGATTGCTTCCTAGCTGCCTGGTTTATTATGAAAAAGCAAGAAATCCATGGCTTCCTGCTCTTTCCTGGGTGGTTCTACTCTTTGTCTCTTACTTGTGTAGTCAAGGGGATCACAGTTGTCCCTGAAACGTCCCACAAACCTGAACTTGAGATCTCAAATCACTTAAAGTTGTGATCCTGGTTTTGTTTTCTCCCCAGATCTTGCTGCCCAATCCATTTTATTCTGGAACATGGGGACAACATGTTGATAACTGGAGGATGGCACCCACTACCTGGGACATATAAGGTGAGCAAATAGGAAAGCCGCTACATGCAGCACAAATTCAGTGATTCTCTAACTTGCCATTTCAAATATCTGCAGAGCCCTATGCTCACCCACACGTGATTGCTGTACTTTTTAATTAAGTTTTAGCACTGCACTTTGTGACTGTCAAATCACTGCCCATAGAAGATATGGGAACATTTATGTAGAGGGTGAAAGGCCGAAAGCAAGACAGAAGTGTGGGCAGAGGCCTCAGCATTTGAAGATCTCCCCATTTCTGGGGGCATCCAGAATACAAACATGTTAAAGATTTGGAGTGATGCTTGTTCAAACTTGATTCATCCTATATAGTCTCAATCTAGCTATAGAAAGCTCCCACTTCGCTGAAGAAGATTTTCTGAAAGCTTCAGCCCTGTGGAATATAACCTGGAATCTAGAAGGGAGCAGAACATACTGCTTAGAACCTAAAATAAGGATCACAAAGCTCCAGCACTAAACCCCAGGGGTTTCAGTTCATAAGAGACCTTTTGTTCTCATACAGAGCTTTATCAACTCTAACTCACAAGCATGGACAATTTCTCACTCCACTGTTTGATTAGAATCAAATCCCTGCTCAGATATCATCTTCTCTAGGAGACCTCCCCAGCACAGCCCTGGCTTCTTATAGAATTGAGTTTGTTCCGTCAGCACCACAATTACAGAGTACTTCCCGAGTGCCAGGTGCTATCCATCTCTGCCTCCCGGGTGCCTGGTGCAGCCTTCTAGCCTTGAACATCTCATTCTGCTCTGCCAGATGACTGGTGTCTTATGTGGGAAGGTTCCTTTCTTTGCATTTCTATTTTCCTAGATCTTGCACATAAAAGGTGCTCAATAAATACATACTGAAATGAAGTGTGCAACAACCAACACACTCTAAAGGAGTCAGAGGGTCCAGCAGGAAGAGGGTCAAATAAGCCTGCTTTCCTTGGAGTGGTCTTTCATTCAACAGATAAAACATCTGTGCTGGGACCTTTAACAGAATCTACCAGAGAGTATCAATTGAGCCAGCCAGAGCAGTGAGGGGATTGAGAACCATGTCATTAAAACTCAGAGTGCTTGGTCTGAAGAAGAAAAGAGCTCATGTGCAGTGTGGGCCAGTCTCACCTGACAGAGAGGAAGGACTGCATACGTGGATGCCTAAAACATGCAAGACACAGTGACTGGTCAACTCAGGATGGAATCCCCCACCCCTCCCATCTCACTCCTGTCCCCTCCCTGCATGTCTAGGCTGGGGGTCTCTATGTTGGATTTCACTCCCTCCCCCTCACCCTTTGACAGCTCCTGCTGCCACACCAGAGCTCCCTGACACCAAGCCCTGGCGGCAGCCCCATCTTCACCTTTCTGATGCTTGATTAGGCAGCCCAGACCCCCACTCCTGCCCAGAATGCTGCCCCTCCTCAAATTTCTGAAAAGCTGTGGAAAGAGGGAGTAGAGCCATTCACTGCTCTGATGGGAGGCACAGCTAGAAAAGAGGATACAATAGGAAGGTGGGATTCCACATTGTGTGGGAGCTGGCCAACACTGGAACGCCTGGCTTCCAGATGCCGTTCCTGCCAACAGGAAGGGATGCCCTAGGCAGCTTTCAAATTGTTTTACCATGGCCCATAAAATGCACCTTATGATGGGACCCAGCACATGTGCATGAACATACATACACACACACACACAGAGAGAGATAGACAGAGAGAGACAAGAGAGAGAAAGGGAGAGAGGGAGAGAGAGAGAGATAGACACAGAGAGAGAGAGAGAGGGAGAGAGGGGGAGAAAGGAACGAAATTACACAGGACAACAGTTATTTGGCTACATGTCATGCACTGACACTTTCTCTGCACTGCTTTCCTCTCCCTTCCTTTCCTCCTCCCTTCTCTTCTATTTATTCTTTTAAATATGCTGGTCCTAAATGAATTTTCACACCTTACTAGTGAATCTCAAAGGAACGGTTTGAAAAGCACTGAGCAAGATGGTATTTCTATAGCGGTGGCCACAGAACCTGCATCAGAGCCTTGGAGATGCTTGGTTAAAATGCAGACTCCTGAGCCTCACCCAGACCTCCTGAAGCTGAAAAACTGGAAACATATATATATATATATTTTTTGAGTGGGGAGAAATCTACAGACAACAACAATAAATCACAAGCAGAAATGTTGATGTCTTCTCTGTAATTCCACTGTGGTTTTGTAGGAAGGACCAAGCAATCTGAGCTTATTTTTCTAGAAGTTGTAGAGCAATTTCAAGGAAATTACAGAGGAAGACCCAATACCCACAGAAATTGTTTCACCTTCTCATTCATGTAACAATGCATTCACCCATCCATCATCCATCCACCCATCCATCCATCATTCCATCCATCCATCTATCCATCATTCCATCCAAACAGTATGCTCGGAGGAATAAAGAGAGGAATAAAGAAATGGCTAAGACATGGGTGTAGTTTACAGCCTGCTGTGAGGAACCCTAAAGGGAAATCAACAATTTCAACATAGTGCAACTGTACTGAGTTAAGAATCAGGAGTGGATGGTGCAGTGTAGGTATTGGAGGTCAGGGAAGCCATCCAGAAGTAATGCTTAAGGATCACACAGAAGCATGATAAGAGATGTTAAATGGGATTGTGACTTAAGACAGTCCTCAAAATGATCTGTACATTAGAAGTGTGGTGTTTTAAATATCAGTTTTCCTTGTGGACTTTCTTTGTTATCAGTAATTCTTCATCAACCAATAGCACCATAGCTGCTAGAGAAAAAGAAATGAAATTGCTAAACCAGCAGCAAAACATCTGGAATTACTAAGTTATTTTCTAAAAATTAGTATCAATAGATCTTGGTAAATTTTTTTCAGCCTTACAAGCATTTCTGAAAATTACCTGATGATAAAACATCTTTGGATATCCAACTGAGAATTTCTTGGGTATAATGACAGTTCCTCTTTCCTTCCAATAATTCCACGGGTTAAATTGTTCTACAGTTTTTTTCCTGCTGTAGTATGAAGAATTTTTCATACATTTCTCCAGCATCTTATCAGTTCCTTTGGATCAAATTCTTGCTTGTGAATTGTCTTATCAAGCATTTTGCACATGTTTATCTCTAACCTGGTGGATGAAAATGCCAAACTTCACAAGATCCACAGTGAGTCCATAGTAGACACTAGCTGTGGAATATTGTAGAATCATCAGGAAAGAACACTTTGAGAATAAATTAAGCATTTAAGAGACAATGCAATTTTCAGAATTGAAAGACTGTTCATGTATTTAAAGCCTTTTTTTTTTGATGACCAGTTACTTTTAGGATGGGACAGGGCAGACCAGTGGGCAGGGGTACTTTCATTCTCCATCGTGTACCTTTCTAAAATGTTTGATTTTTTTTAAGTATACACCATGTTCATTTTTCCCCCTATGAAATCTTTGAGGCCAGATATAATTTGGGATTCTAAATGTTTCTGATTTTAAAAGATCATATGACCTCTATACTGTTTATTAAAGTCCTCAGCAGAGTCTGGGGCAACATGCCACATTCAAGCATAGTAATATTTCTGCAGTGAAGTGTATGATTACTTAAACCAAGTAAGATTTTTTAAAGACTATGAATCTCTCATTGGATGAGATCAGGAGAAGTTTCTCCACCAAATAGGTGCTCAGGGTTTTTGAAATTCAGAATTGCAGGTGACAGACTGGGGCCTTATATTAGCACTATTCAACTTTTCTTATAATAACCAAGGGTGTGAGAGCAATGAGATTATGGACAAATGAGATTTTGTTTTTTATATTTTGCTGTATTTTATTCTATAATTCTTTGCAAGATTTTTACTCCCCAGAAGCAATTGAGAATAATATGTTCAGAGGAACAAGGAGAAAGAATTCACGAGGACAGAGTGTTCCTCCCCAAATGACAACTAAGGGCAAAGAGGGTCCGCTCCAACAAAAACAAGCTCCAAATTCTACTAGTTGTTAACAATTTAGGCCAATTTGCTACTGCTTTGCAGAGTTGGAACTGCAGAGAGAGGCACTCTCCTTATTGAATTCAACCTTACACTAGGAGAGACTCAGAAAGGAGGACAATGCCAGCGGGCCTTCAAAGTCTAACCAGTTAATGCCGCTGAAAATGGCGAGAGGCCGCTGCAACAGCTGATGACCACATTTCAACAGTAAGGGACTCGTTTAGGCTTTTCTTTGTTTCACAGATTTCATGGGACAGCACCTTAGCTATTCTCAGGTGGCACACACGTTTGGATGAAACCATTGGTCCTGTACCAGTGAAACTGTAGCTTTATTTTGTGGCTTTTGCTACTTCATTTGTGACTGCCTTACTGTCAAAAATTCACATACAGATGGCAGAAAGAACAGATTTCTAATTTTATTTCCAGGCTGCTGCTCTAGTTCATATCTACACAGATGGGTCTGTATTAGTTGGTCATGGCAGAGCTGAATTGGGACAAGGTATTAACACCAAAATGACACAGGTGAAAGAGGTTGTTTCAGTTTTGCCATCAGCCAGAACTGGACTTTATAAAATACTCCCAGACTGCACACACCTCCCAGACATTGCATCACACCTTTGGGCTTTGTGATGCAATGACTAGAATTACCCACAGCGTCCCCTAGGAGCTCATTCTGAATTATCTGGAAATAAGCCAGCTGGAACTTGGGAAGAGGGCTTCACCTCCCTTCTCTAGTGGGAGGGGCTTCACCAAAACTCAGCTTCCCAGGGAACCAGTGGCTCCTCACCCTTGACTGGAGCAGCTGTAACTTTTCATGGGCTCCACAGTTCAGTGAGGGGTGGCAGCATTCCCAGACAACTCCTGTGTATTAATTATACATATATTTGAGTGCCAATTGCACCCCAAATCCAGACTTCCCGGTGCCAGACAACTTGTTCATTCCCCAATCAAGTCCACTTTCTCATGCTTACTCTATGAAAAGGGCACCCATGATAGGGTCGGGGACCCCCTCTAGAATGCAGACCCACACTGGGACCCAAGACCTCCTCACTTGAGAACAGAGATCTCCCCAGGCTGCCCTCTTGGAAGAACAGAGGGCAGAAGCCTTACTGAGCCAAATGTCCTGGTATCTGGAGAAGGGCAAGCGCAACATCTCATTTTGAGAGGGGACAAGTGGAGATATCCCTGGTTTGGTCAGCTGAACTTGAAGACCAAAGCCAAGAGTAACTCATTCAATGCTGGTTACTCAGTGACCCAGGTTCCAAGCAAGTCTCTCACAAAGCTTTAATGAGTACCTGCCCCTAGAGTAAAGTAATGAAGACAACACCGAGTGCTGTATGGGTCATGCCTCACTTAACAACAGGGATATGATCTGAGAAACACATCTTTAGGTGATTTTGCCATTGTGGGGACATCATAGAGTACATTTTCATAAACCTAGATGGTATGGCCTACTACACACTTAGGCTATACGGTCTAGCCTATTGTTCCTAGGCTCTAAACCTGTGCAGCATATTACTACACTGAATGCTGTAGGCAATGATAACATAACGGTAAGTATTTATTGTACCCAAATATATCTAAACATAGAAAAGGTACAGTAAAAATCTGGTATAAAAGATAAAAAATGGTACACCTGTATAAGACTAAAAGTTGCTCTGGCTGGGTCAGTAAGTAGTGAGTGGATGTGAAGACCTAGTACACTAGTCTAGACTTTATAAACACTGCACACTTAGGCTACACTACTTTATTTTAAAAATATTTAGGTCTGGTGTGGTGGCTTACACCTGTAATCCCAGCACTCTGGGAGGCTGATGCAGGCTGATCACTTGAGTCCAGGAGTTCAAGACCAGCTTCAGCAACAAGGGGAAACCCTGTCTCTACAGAAGAAAATAAGAAAATTAGCCAGGCATGGTGGCATACACCTGTAGTTCCAGCTGCTTGGGAGGCTGAGTTAGGAGAATCACCTGAGCCTGGGAGGTGGAGGTTTCAGTGAGCCAAGATCATGCCACTGACCTCTAGCTTGGGCAACAGAGCCAGACCTTGTCTCAAAAAAAAAAGTTAAATTAAAAAATAAAGTAATTATGCCACAACACTATGACAGCTATGATGTCACTAGGCAATAGGAATTTTTCAGCTCCATTATAATCTTTTGGGACCACTGTCATATATGTGGTCCACTGTTGACTAAAACATCATTATGCCACACATGAATGTATTTAAAACAACCCTTCAAAGTAGGTATTACTGCCCATATAATTCAAACAAAAATACTTTGGAGAGCAAAGGGAGCCATTGGCATTAATACAAAGACAACCAGTGTAAACAGGGATTGTCCTGGGCAAAGCAGGCTATGTGGTCACCTGGTTCTGGTATCTCCAGGTCACAGACAAGATCCCCACGGCATGGAGAGTATAAGTCATCCACATACTGAGAAGAAGCAGAGCTATTCAATCACAGGGATGTCTGACTCTAAAACTCACATTTCTCTACACACCACGCTGCCTTTCTCTGTGCCTGTGTTCTTGTGTTCACTGCCTGGACAGGGGTTTTCATAGCCTTGCTAAGTATGCAGCAAATCCTAAGTGGAACCTCAACACGTAAAACACATAGAAACAGAGCCATTTTGGTTGAACTGGGCAAATGGATCTTGCATTCTATCTGTCCTCCCTCTAGCCTCCACTTTTACCTCCTGGGTGAAAAAGTCCCACCTTGGCACTGGTTCCACAGGGAAAACCAGAGTCAGCCCCTTGTCCAGAGGTGGAGACAAGCCACATGGAAGGTATCTGCAGGATGCAGGAAGGATGATGATTGTTGCAGGGTGAGAAACACAGTTGAGTTTGAAATGTTTCCCCATTTAATTATCTGCCAGTCTTCTGTCCTTTTCCACCTGCAGAATACCTGCCGGACCCTCGTGGAATGCCTTGAACCTATTATCAGATGGAGTACTAGTGGCACCTGGGAGAAGTGGGTGAGTATCAGGTGTGGCTGAAGCCTGCAGAGCTCCTGTGGGGCCACTGAGTGGAAGCACCTGTTCCCAGGTATGCTGCATCCCTGCCACTTCCTCCTCCTGTCCTGTACAACCTAGGGCATCCCCTCCCCAGTCATCAGTGAGCAGGCAGATCACCTGGGCATCAGTTAAAATGCAGATTCTTATTCTGTAGGTCTGAGTGGGGCCTCAGAGTCTGCATTTCTGTCAGCCTCCCAGGTAACGCTGGCACTGCTGAACCGCGCTTTAAGTAGCACTCCTGGCTTTTAGATATAAAATGGATAGTATCTCCATCATAAGGAGGTGACTAGGAGCTAGGAAGAAAGGCATTCATATATTGGTCCAGAAATTAAAGATTAGTAAGCTGAGTTCCTAAGGGACAGATATAAATCAGTCATTCACCTTGCAACCAGATCTTATGAAACAGAAATCTCTGGTTCATCTGGCTATTTACTCACACCTGGAGAAATAGCTCAGTAACAGTGTTAAAGCCATTCATATTTAAATACCACTTAGTGTGTGTCTGGTTATTCGCTAAGGAAGATAGAGCCTACATCATCTAAAGTTCACTTTTGGAAATTTGCAGAGAAAAAAGCAATACATTTAAAGGAAGTTCTTGCAGGAGAAGCTGTTATATTGGATTACATTTTGAAAAACATCTTCAGTTAAAGCTACAAATGCTTGCTATTTTCCATACCTGCATTTCAAACATTCCTGGGGAAAACTGGATAGTCTTTGGGTGGTAGTTCTTGTTCTTCTTTCAGAATAAAGACTTCATTTTAAAACATGACCCAGATTTTTAAAAACTGAGGCAGCAGAAGTTCTGCAAGGCCCCTGAATATTTAATTAGTGCTGTTAGAAAGTCTCCTGGTGATTTTGAAGTTTTGTGGGAAGCCCTCAGGGAGCGGCGATGGATGGGATGCGGTAGCAGTAACTTGAGGGATTACCAAACTTGCCTCCTTTATCTCTTAGTTTCTCTGAAACTTAAAAATATACACATATTCCAACCAAGCCGAAGCTCCACCCAGACTGGTTCCCCATATATGGAGGCAGGAGGATGGAGATCCTTGGTTAGACTTTGTTTGGGGACCCTGAATTTAAACTTCCACCACAGATGTTTACCTTCATCGCTTTTTCCTTTGCTCTTTAAATAGATCCACCAAAGCAGTGACTTAGCAATCATCCTGGGCATCCTTAGCAATCATCCTGGGCAGAGAACCCACTTGGGCACTCTGATTGTTCACTCAGGAAAATAACATTCCCAACAATAAGGAAAACTATGACATCTAGAAAATGGTTATTTTCCCATGTTTTGCTTTTGTCCAGGTGTGTATTTTTCCTTTCATCATATTCTTTTTTGCAGGTTAATGAAGCTTTTGCTCAAAGCACTAGTTTGTCTGCCACTGGATATTTTAGGTAAGAGGTATCTAATACTGTCCTAAAATTATTCCCTTTTAGAATGGAAAAGGAACTTTGAAAAGGTGTGCTCAGTTGTTTGTATTTTTAATATTGTCTATTATTATCAATTTTATTTTTTTTATTGAAAGGTTTTCATTAGAGAGAGAAATGTTATATTAACAGAACAGGAAGGCAGACAATTTTGAGATGAGTCCCATAATTTCCTTCCTGCAATGCCTTAGTACACATAAACCTGCCACAGGTTTATAGGTTTGATATTAAATGATCCTGTGAATAGTGAGAACAGATCAAGATAGAGGGATTTTTGCAAAGCTTTTAGTGCTTCCCAGCATGGATTTAGTGCTTATGCCTTTCAGTCTTAGTGTCTAATAGGATGCAGCACTTTGGGCTTTCTAATATTTCTTGCTCTCCAGAAATCTTGCCTTATATCCTGCCTCTTGTGACCCTCTTCTCTTGTGTAATGGGGGATTGGTTATAAAAGCTGTGAGTCAAACCAGGGATGACCAAAATAGCCCCATACAAATAGCATGGGAAGTTGAGCAAGGTACCCCATCAGACATGAGAATTTGTCCAAATAAGGAACAGGGAGATCTCACTGGAAGTGACAAGAAACTAACCATCCTTTTACCATATTGAGCATATGTGGGCACATCTCCTAGGCTTATTGGGAGGGCGGTCTGGTATCCTGATGGCATCTATAAATACAAAGCTCACATCTGAAGGTAGGTTGGATCTTCTTGAATGGGGAGGCCATGCCTAGTGTCAGTAACCCAGAGGAAGGACGTGAATTTAGGAAACTAGAACTGAGGGAGCTCAGATTCTGTTGGTCTCACAGGTCAACCATGGAAGTCACAGGCACCCCTGGCCAGTGGGTATAAATAATAGTAACCATCATGAGGAGGTAGACCAGGAACCAGGAAGAACCCATTTATTGGTTCAACAATTGAAGAGAAGTAAGCTGAGTTGTAAAGATCAATGAAATTGTCTCTTTTTCTAGTCCTTTTGTTTCCTCCTGTCATTTATCCAATTCTTATATGAACATTCTAACTCTGATCAGTCGGTCTACGGAGAATCAACCCAAGAGTCCTCCGTCCAGTATAAGAAAAAAAGAGGGAAACAGTGCCCCGTTAGACCAATGTGTCAATGGTAGGATCAGACATAGATCCCAAAGGAAGTGAGTCTTGGGTGAAAGCCAAGGCCGTATGGACCACCCAGTGCCAACTCTGAGGTTCTGAACTTTATTTTTACTAAGAAAAGTGCAATTTCCTCACAGCACTAGGCAAAAATGGAAAGCTATCCTGGCACACAAGTATAGAATGCCACCAGAGACAAGCAGCTGGAAGAAAAAGCCAGGCCACCAGCAACAGAGACAAAGAACTGTGAGCTTGAGAGGCTATGGCAGATGGTGAGGGATGGACAGTGAGGGAGAAAGAGACTCAGGTGCAACAGAGGCTCAGTGGCTAGACTTAGGACCCGGCCAGGGCTTATTGTAAAATAAGCACTTGGTAACTTTTTATATCTTTGCCTTGGCAACCAGGAAACTCAAAGTTAAATTTTATGCTTCATTTAGTTTTGGTTTTTGTTGTTGTTGTTGTTGTTGTTTGCAGAGACAGAGTCTAGCTCTGTCGCCCAGGCTGGAGTGCAGTGGTGCAATCTTGGCTCACTGCAACCTCTGGCTCCCAGGTTCAAACAATTCTCCTGCCTCAGCCTCCCGAGTAGCTGGGACTACAGGCGCATGCCGCCACCCCCATTTAATTTATTTTGTATTTTAGTAGAGGCGGGCTTTCACCGTGTTGCCCAGGCTGGTCTCGAACTTCTGAGCTCAGGCAATCCACCCACCTCGGCCTCCCAAAATGTTAGGATTACAGGTATGAGCCACCGCACCTGGCCAGTTTTTATCATATATAAATTCCTACTCTCTTATTATTCATTTCATCTCATTTCTTGACTCTCATCTTTTACACTTATTTTAATGATTTGACTATTGTATTTGTATTTAATATGAATGCTTTCTATAAATAGACTCATGTAAGGTTTGTTTAGGAAATAAGTGAAATTGAATTAAATACATATGTCTAACATGAATCTATTAAGTTTCTCAGCAGATGAAAAAGACCTTCCTTATAACAACACTTGTCATACCTGAAGAACATTATTTAGCCAGTTCTTAATCTTCTCTTTACCAGAATTGATCACAAAAATTTTAACTCATTTTTAGCTTTTGAAACAATGACAAGTTTACAGAAAATTTGCATGTACAGTACAAAGAATTTTATTTACCCTGAATCATTTGAGAGTAAATTGCTGACCTAATGCCCCAAACCCCTGAACACTTAAGAGTTTAGTCCTACACATTATACAATATACCCGTCAGAATCCAGAAATTAACAGCAGTTCACAACTACTATCTAATTATCAGACTCCATTCAAGATTCGCCAGTTGTCCCAATCAAGTATTTTATAGCAAAAATATTCAATACAGAATCTCACTTTTCATTTAGTTGTCCTGTCTCTGAGGTGTCCTGGAGCAGGAATCAGGTCTCTCCTCTCTCTTTGACATCATGACTTTGACACTTCGGAAGAGTTTGGCCAGTTATCTTGTCCAATGTCTCCCATTTTGAGTTTGTCTACTGTTTTGTCGTGGTTAGATCGACGTTATGAGTCTTTGTCAGAATATTACAAAAGTGACTCTGTGTTCCCCTCATGGCATCCTGCCAGGTGACACATGACTTCGACGTGTCCCACTTGGTTAAGATGGTGTCTACCAGGACTCTCCACAGTGAGGTGGTTTTTCTCCTTCTGTAGTTAATAAATATTCTGTGGGGAGATACTTTGAAACTACGTAAATATATTGTTCCTCATTAAACTTCTGTTTATTTTTTATTATTATTATTATTTTTTGAGACAGACTCTCGCTCTGTCACCAGGCTGGAGTGCAGTGGTGCAATCTCAGCTCACTGCAACCTCCACCTCCCAGATTCAAGCAATTCTCCTGCGTCAGCCTCCCGAGTAGCTGGGACTACAGGTGTGCGCCACCACGCCCAGCTAATTTTTGTATTTTTAGTAGAGACAGGGTTTCACCATGTTGGCCAGGATGGTCTCGATCTCTTGACCTCGTGATCCACCCGCCTCAGCCCCCCAAAGTGCTGGGATTACAGGCGTGAGCCACTGTGCCTGGCCAACACTCTTTTTGTTACTGCCATTCTACCCCTCAGGTCCACCCCACAGCCCGTCCAATTAGCTATGTGAGTTAACTGCTCAGTTTGGTCTCTGCAAAGCAGAGCTAAAACAAACAATGCGCCTTCCTTTAGGGCTCTTAAACTTAAAGCATGAGTACCCTCTAGTGGCTTGCAGGAAAGTTTCCACGATTCTCGAACTTTTCCTAAGTCCCAGATGAGTGAAGGACACTGGCGGGGGTGGGATGTACTGGAGCCAGATGTGTTCCCCACCAGCACACCCAGGAAATACATTTTTGCACAGCTGTAATTTTGACTTAAACATTTGTTTAAGGTTTGCATGCTCAATCATATGACCTACATGTTTGGCTCAGTATACATTTGTTTTCTCAAAATCTTTAGTATAGTGAGTGCTCCAGAAAGTCATTGCATGTTTACCTCATAGACCCATGAACTCTGAAAAGCATAGCGTTCCACTGAAATGCCCTTTCTGAGAATCAAAGTTGAAGTTCTTTTCACTTGCATTGGAAGAAACCTAGATTTTGTGACCAGAGATGGAATAAAATATGAATAGAACCACATTAAGTAGAATGTTCTCAGTATAGCCTGGCAGAAGGTGTGTCGTGCCTAGCATGAGGTGACATGGTGATGTGTGCAATGGAAATGGAATTATTTGGCTTCAAACTGTGTTTGAACTCTTATGAGGATTCAGGCAATAGAGCAGACAGGGATACTTCAATCCCCACTGGGGTTGAACTGCCCTTTTCCGTCTGTGTCAAATAAGAGGTGGTGATGCTGGTCTATGTGATGCTTCTGACCTTAATAATAATTATGTTTTTTTGTTTCTGGTTTCTCCTCCACTAATAAGGCTCTGGGTCTTCTCCTTAGGGAGAAGGAATTGTATGACTGAAAAAAAAAAAAAAAAAAAAGCTTGATTTTCCTAGTACTCCTGCAAAGATAAGGCAGGCCAGGACCTTCCAGAAGTTAAAAAACAGGCTCCATTGAAACCTGTGATAAGGAAGCAACAGACCATCACTGATGGGTCTGGGATGAAATTAGATCCCCTGTTACAGAGTACATTTTAGGAGACGCTAAAACAGAAACAGGGTGAGAACTCCAGGCTGAGACATTCCAGCGGGGAGGGATAGTTTAGATTTGTTTAGCATAAGGATAACAAGGAGCAGCTCATGGTTCCCTTATCAACTAAATTAGCTGAGATTACTGAGGCAGCGGGGTGTTGCATGAGTATGCTGGCAAGGTGGGGGAGGAGTCATGACAAGTACATTCTTAATATTGATAAAATACAGCTATGTAGGAGGGTGAAATATTCTCAAAGATTAGTCAACAAGAGATAAATCAAAGCCCAACCTGATAAAAACAGACTAACTGCAATTAGGACCAGCCCAGCTAGTAATGTCAAATCACTCTACGTTAGCGTTTCATTCTGCAAACCCCGGGGTGTGAAGGATTAATTTTAAAAGGCTGCCTAACTCATCTCCTGGGGGTTTGGGTGACTACTTCACTTTTTAAGACTGATTTGAACCCTTTCATCCTTACTGAAGAAAAACCCTGAAGCTCATGCTAATATCCTGCCAATCCTCACAACTTATGGCTCCAAAGTTGGTTGAAATTTTGAATTATTTCCTTGCCAGTTAGCAAATAACATTACTTCGATCGCTAGATGCTCTCCCATTACTTCCCTGGACCCTTCCCAGGAGCCCCCAACTTCCTCATACCCAGTAACGCTCAACATAAATGGCTGGGGCAGCTCCTTACATGGGCCAATTGACCAGTGCCCCTCACAAAACTGATTGTTGAAGATTTTGAGTATCGGGTGCAAAACCTGAAATCCAAGCATTACAGATTTTAGACAACAACCTGGGGAATTGAATGACCTTTGCCTTATTGTAATGCCATTCGATTTATCCCCCTTAATCACAAAGCAACTTTGCATAGCTTCACCACAATCAGTCAGGAGGAGGTCATGGAAAATTCTGGTAAGGTCTGCCACCTGCAAGTTTTTGCTGTCATTCCTTCTCTCTAGCCTCTATTTCCTTGTGTCTGTCAAAAGAAGAATGTGGACCAGCCCAGGAGATCTCACTCTGGCTGTGTAAAAACACCTTGAAGCCTTTTAAAAATCTGCGGAGATCCAGGCTGGGCGCAGTGGCTCACGCCTGTAATCTCAGCACTTTGGGAGGCCAAGGCAGGAAGATCACTTGAGGTCAGGAGTTCGAGACCAGCCTAGCCAACATGGTGAAACACCGTCTCTATTAAAAATACAAAATTAGGCTGGGCAGGTGGCTCACGCCTGTAATCCCAGCACTTTGGGAGGCCGAGGTGGGAGGATCACCTGAGGTCAGGAGTTCGAGATCAGCCTGACCAATATGGAGAAACCCCGTCTTTACTAAAAATACAAAATTAGCCAGACATGGTGGCGCATGCCTGTAATCCCAGCTACTTAGGAGGCTGAGGAAGGAGAATCACTTGAACCTGGGAGGCGGAGGTTGAGGTGAGCCAAGATCACGCCATTGCACTCCAGTCTGGGCAACAAGAGCGAAACTCTGTCTAAAAAAAAAAAAAAAAAAAAAAAAAATTAGCCAGGGCTATGGCAGGTGCCTGTAATCCCGGCTACTTGGGAGGCTGTGGCATGAGAATTGCTTAAACCTGGGAGATGGAGGTTGCAGTGAGCCAAGATTGCACCACTGCACTCTAGCCTGGGCAATAGAGTAAGACTCTGTCTCAAAAAAAAAAAAAAAAAAAAAAAAAAGGCAGCAGAGATTCTAATTGAATTGATCTGGGAGTGGGGCATCTGTGCTGTTTTTGAGTTCCCAGCGACTCTCTGTGAGCCAATGTGGATACTCACTGCACTGGCCAAACACTGAGGTCCTGGTGCCATGATTACAATTCAGCTGCTCCTCTTATGTCACCAGTAAAAACAAGTTGCTTTCCAGGACTCACAATAGGCGCTGGCTGCAGCCTGGCCCAGATGCAGGACATCTTGGCTGAGAGGGTAGCTGAGCTCCCAGAGGAGAAAACACAGACGTACCGAGCCCTCCTGAAGCACCTGAGGAGTCTGGCAGGCCAGCAGATCCGGAATATGGCGTATGTTCCCTGGTTTCAACCACTGGGCACACCGCACCTATTTCTGAACCTCACTGAAATGTTGAGATATGCGTTGGCAGAATCAGTACGCAAAAAGGTCTCAGCAGATTGAAGCAACAGGCGCAGTAAATGTTTAAAATTAATAAGCATTATTTAATAAAAATATTTAAGAAACAACTATAGGCCGGGAGCAGTGGCTCACGCCTGTAATCCCAGCACTTTGGGAGACCAAGGTGGGTGGATCTCTTGAAGTCAGGAGCTCGAGATCAGCCTGGCCAACATGGTGAAACCTGTCTCTACTAAAAATACAAAAAATAGCTGGGCATGGTGGTGCACGTCTGTAATTCCAGCTACTTGGGAGGCTGAGGTGGGAGGATTGCTTGAACCCAGGAGGTAGAGGTTGCAGTGAGCGGAGATCATGGCACTGCACTCCAGTCTGGGCAACAGAGCAAGACTTTATCTCAAAAAAAAAAAATAGAAAAGAAAAGAAGAATAGGAAGAACGATAAGTCAAGCTCAAAAGAGTGGCTAAGCAGCATCACAGGTGAGAAAAGGATGCTATGGTTTTGCTAGTTTCATGATAAGCTTGTCCAAGAACTTAGTTTAGTCTTAGGCTGCATTAACAAAATAGAGTATCTAAAACAAGGAGGGTAGCCTTCTCTACTCTGGGCTGTTCAAAACACAGCTGGAGAAAGATGGTCAGATCTGGGAGGCATACTTGAAGATCTGGTTGATTTTGATCTCAAAAGAAAGGAAAAGAGAAACAGTTAGGTTTTTGAAACACATATGCTCCTTCCCCTGCATACCCTCAATTGTATAGCAGAAATCTTTGGGATATGGAAAACCAGGGAGGGCATGTTTCCTTTAAAACAGCTCTCAAGTGATTTCAAAATGTTCTCTCCCCAGTCAGGAACTCTGACGAGGTACACTGGTGAGGAGAAGGTGGCAGGAGAATGAGGGGTTGGAAACCACCCCAAAAAGAGGACTAGGGGTGGGAGGATAGGCAAAGGGAACATGAGAGCTGCCTTGGACTATGTCTAGACTCCTGAGGTCTGATGTGTTATTACATATGAGCAGAGAGTAGAAGAATAACTGACAGATGAGGGTCCAGGGAGCCAGATTTCAGCTCAGGGGAAACAAAAAAAAATGTAAAATGGAACTGCTCATAAAGGAATGGGGATTCCCTGTCCTCACCTGTATTCCAGTCCAGACCGCAGCAACCAGGAGGTCACCGTAGATTCCTTCCCTATGCTGGGAGGAGAATCTTGAGTTCAATGGCCAGTCATTTCCCTCCCAAGTTCTGAAATGCTACAGGCTCCATCAGATCTGAGTGAGGGCTCCCAGAAAAGAGTGAAAAGGCAATTCTCTGTCCAACTGTGTGGATGCCTCAGAACACTGACACAGCCCATGTGAAGTCTGGCCATTTCAGAAGCCCACAAGAGATGAGGCTGAGACCCTTTGCACCAAGGCAAGATGGCACCTCTGTAGCCAACACCATGGCCATCTTCACTGTTGCCAGGGCTGAGTGGGGTGGCTCACTCCCGCTGAGCCTCCCTGCTTGAATCTGAATCCCAGGCCTGCCCCTTCCTAGCTGGGGACATTGGTCAAGTTTCATAATTTCTCTGTACTTCAGTGTCTTCATCTGTAAAATAGGGATAACGACACCCACCTCACTGGGTTGTTGTGTCAGGGGTTAGACAGTGCGTGGAACACACCGGTGTTAGGTAAGTGCTAGGCACCCTCGAGTCCTCTTCCCATCCAAAGAAGCCAGTGGGAGGGGCCCTCCCTGACAAGCTGAACCCACACCCTCTGCAAAAGAGAGAAAGACTGAACTGACTTAGATTCCTCTTGACCCTTTCATGGCCACTAAGAGGACCATCAGCAGGTGCCTTCGGGGTAGAGAAGCTGAGAGATGGAATGACTGAGCTGTAACTCTCTCTCCTTAGTCCTTAGGGGGGCATGTGATAAGCCGGCATTGCTATTCGGACCTGAATCCAATTCTTGCTGTGGGCAATGCTACCCTCAATCTGATTTCAGCAGGTAAGCTGCCTCCAAACACTCTGAACAGCACCTAGAGATCTTTTGTCTTTTCTATTTATTCTTTTAAGGAACTGCTTTAAGTCAGAGCCCAAGTCTCTGGTTCTCAATTCACCATGGGGAGCCCAGCTCATGAGGGAAGGTGCACTGATCCAAAAGGCAGCTGGTGTTTCCTTCTGACACCACACACGCACACAACCTGGGACCACACACTCAGTTAGCTCACATGTTCGCCCACGTGTCTTGCTTGACCAGTAAACACCATAGGTGATGTGCAGAGGCTAAGCTGAGGGCGAGGTTGCAGTGCGCACTCTCCCTGTGGGCCAAGGAACTGCTCCTGCTCCCCCATTCTCATCATGGGCTCCCTCCACGAACACACAGTCCGAGGCCCCCACACAGTGGCTCAAAGTTGCCTCCCCACCCCCCAGTTGCTGTGTAAGAAGCTACAAGGCTGGTGTGGACACACAGTGGACATCCACACAGGTTGTGGTGGGCCCCTGGGAAGGGGTAGGCAGCGATTGATTTTAATTGCTAGCTGAGAGGAACGTTCCCTTGTGGTGGCTGCCCACTAAACCTCCCTTTCATCTCCCCAAGCACCCTGCACACTCACACTGCCCCCAACTGCCCCCCAGATACTAATACCACCTTGACTGGATGCAACTACATGCCAGGCTGTGCTGGGGCGTTGGTCATTACCATTGGCTGAAGGTCTGCTTTCGCAGCTCAGCTAGAGCCATCTCCACCCAGAGCACAGCCCTGGCTCCAGCAAAGGCAGTAGATCAGCTCGCTGGCCCAGCAACAGGGAGGGGCCAGGCAGAGATCAACCATGGGAGCCTCCTTTGGGGCACCCTGCTTCCTCACAAGCATACCTACATTCCAACCAGCACAGCGCTCACTGTGCCAGGGATCAAATGCATGTCACAGTCCCCAGGCCATAGTTTGATCTCCTCACTGCACTCCTGTGGGCCAGAGAGCACAGTTGTGGTCACCAGAGGGGGCAACTGGGCTAGAAGGAGGTTTCAGAATTTTTCACTTTGTTTTAAAGGTGTAAGTGTCTGTCTCAAGAGCTGACAACAGCAGGAAGAACAAAAGGCAAAGTCAGTGGCTTGAACTGAATTGAATAGTTAAAAGTGCAAACCGTGTGTTGGCTTAAAGTTGTTGACTTAACAAGTGATCATAAGCACTGAACAGGTTCTATGTAGTTAACCACAGGCCCAGTGAGCCTTCAAGGCAGAAGAGACCCCAGTTCACATAGCACATATGCTGATGAGAAAATAGTAATGTCATTACGGTGCCACCACCTGGGACCCCATGATGGGACCCTGTGACTTTGCCGTGGACTCAGACCTCAGCCTTGCTCTGTGTAGAGGAAGCTGGCCTTTCCTTCTCCACTGCTGACATTTAAAAGAACAGAATAATCTTGCTCTCCTTGTTGTGACTGTGCAGAAATATCATTCTCTTCCACAGAAGGTACGCGGCAGATTCCTCTAAATGAACATTTTCTTGCTGGGTTGGCAAGTGCAGACCTTAAGCCAGAGGAAATTTTGGAATCTGTGCATATCCCGCACTCTCAAAAGGTCAGAATTCCGCTGGTTGCTTTTGAGGGTGGTTTTTCCTTTTTCATAACTGAGTCCAGTCATCTTTAGAAATCTAAAAACAGATGGAAAGAAAATAACTCTGCCCTGCAAACCTGTTTCCTGTCCAACTGCAGATTGGGCCAGCACCAAGGCCCTCCGACAGCCAAGAGCAGGCAACTCCGGG
The DNA here is from genome assembly GCF_029289425.2 of Pan paniscus. NCBI lineage: Eukaryota > Metazoa > Chordata > Mammalia > Primates > Hominidae > Pan > Pan paniscus. The sequence goes on from NC_073262.2 coordinate 103,367,834, forward strand.
TGTGGATGTGGGGCTGTTGTTCTAGCTGCAGGGTGGAGCCTGCTGAGGGCCTGTGGTCACACCACCACACCCCTCATGGCCACGAGTTCAAGCTCTCGGGCTGTCAAATGGAGTGTCTCTAACTGACCCACAGGGAGATGGGGGCTAGGGCTCAGCTGTCCCACACCCCACTCTAGCCAATAGTTCATGGGCGCAGGAGGGCCTCTAGTTGTTCGCTAACTCAGAATCTCTGCGGCTGATGTAGCCACCCAGCCAGCTATGGAGCTGACCTTCTGTCCTCACTGCCTGCTCCCTGTGCCTCTGCCAAAGCTGTACCTGAATCTAAGAGGATAGTCTTCCCAGAGAGAGGCAATGCAACACACACCCACCCACACACACACACACACACACCCTAGCTCAGCCCCCAAAGTCCCAGAGAGGAGCAGCCAAGACTCTGGGGCACCAGGATGAGGATGGCCCACTCCCCATCCGGGGCCTTCTGCTACAGTAGCAGTAATATTCTTCTACAGGGGCATTGGTCGTTACCATTGGCTGAAGGTCTCTGCTTTCCCAGCTCAGCCACAGCCATCTCCACCTGGAGCACAGCCCCGGCTCCAGCCAAGGCAATAGATCAGCTCACCGGCCCAGCAGCAGGGAGGGACCAGGCAGAGATCAACAGTGGGGGGCTCCTTTGGGGCACCCCTGCCTCCTACAACCATGCCTACATTCCAACCAGCACAGCTCTGACTGTGCCAGGTGTCTTGTTAGATTGTGTCTGTGTGATTAATTAATAGCATCAAAAGCCGGGTGGCAGCCTGGTTATGGAGGGAGTCATAAGTTATGCTTTCAGCCATGTGTGATCTTCATTAGTTTTTCCTTTGGAATGGAAACTTTGAAATGTGTTCCCATTTAAATCCATGAAAAGGCAGCAGACGGAAAAACAAGCCCACTCAAACATGTGCACCCTTGGTGGCGGCACAGATGGAAATGCACAAAGGGGCACAGGCCGTCTTCATGGACCCCACCTTGGCTCACCAAAGGTCATGGTGCCAAGGGGTCAGCTGGGACAGCCATCACCTTTGACTCTTCCTCCTGACACAAGATTCCCTAGCCACTGCTGGAAAGCTTTGCTCGGCTCCCTTCTGTGCTTTGCCAAGTGGAAAAGCAATCATTTCTACAAGCCAAGCAATGTGGTGGGTCTCCTTTGCACTTTTAGCAAATCACCTTTAAAAGCCCCTGCATTAGGAGGGCTCCTCCAACCTCATGGGGAAAAGGTGTCTGAAAACTGGAGGGAATGGCCCCTGGCAATGCCAGCACATGGACGGGTGTCCAGGCGTGAGTTCCCACAGCATCCCGTGCAGAGGCGTCCTGGCCTCCAAGGGAGAGTGCGCGGTGGTCCCTGTTCCTTGAGGGTGTCCGAGGCCTTGAGAGTGGGCCTTGGGGAGGACGCTGTTCTCACTTTGAACGAGAAGTCAGCCAAGGTGTCCTCTAATTGTGCCAACTGTCTTTGGTGTCTTGTCAGATTGTGTCTAAGTGATTAATTAGTGGCAACAAGAAGCATAAACCATGTTCTTAGTTTTGTCATATCAGATAACCCCAAATGGTTTTTGTCTCCACAGTGGGAATTTGTGTCAGCCTTCCGACAGGCTCAATGCCAGCAGAATGCCTTGCCCCACATGAATGCCGGCATGCGAGTCCTTCTCAAAGAAGGCACAGACAGCATTGAGGACCTGAGCATCGCCTATGGAGGGGTGGGGGCTGCCACCATCAGTGCACACAGATCCTGCCAGCAGCTCCTTGGGAGGTAAGCCAAGAGCCCGCACCCTGAGGGGGAAGCTTGCTGTTAAATAAAACAAGTGGAGATCTGTCTCTGGCAAGCGTCAGTAAAGCCCTGGGAAGATGGAAACTATTACATGAAAATCACTGCCTGTTCTTTCTGCCATTTTGCTAAATGAATTAAACCTTATTTGACTTTGATTAATTGGATGCCAGTCTTTGGATGAGGTATACAACAAAAGTGACCTGGCCTGAGTTCAGCCAGCCGGTGATTTTTTCCCATCTGCCCTTGTTCTCTTACACAGATCGACAGCCTAGTCATCCTGGTGCCATGGCTTATGCCTATAATCCCAGCAATGTGGGAGGCCAAGGCAGGAGGATTGCTTGAGCTTAGGAATTCAAAACCAGCCTGGGCAACAAAACGAGACCCTATCTCTACTATATATATATATTTTTTTTTTTTTTTTTTTTAATTAGCTGGGCATGGTAGCATGCACCTGTAGTCCCAGCTCCTCAGGAGGCTGAGACAAGAGGATCACTTGAGCCCTGGAGGTTGAGGCTGCAGTGAGTAGCGATCATGCCACTACACTCCAACCTAGGTGACAGAGCAAGACTGTGTTTCAAAAAAAAAAAAAAAGTCTAGCAAACCCACCCTGGGCAGTGTCCAAGCAGCACCTAATGCTCCCACCGTTAAGTGCACTCTATTTCTTCCTCAGTGAAGTCAGTCTCCAAGTCTGAGTCCCGTTCAGTTCACAATGGAATTGGCCCTAGTGGTCTGTTTTGTTGTTGTTGTTTTTGAGATGAAGTCTCACTCTGGCACCCAGGATGGAGTGCAGCGGTGCAATCTCGGCTTCACTGCACCCTCCACCTCCTGGGTTCAAAGTGATTTTCGTGCTCAGCCTCCCAAGTAGCTGGAATTACAGGTGTGTGCCACCACACCCAGCTAATTTTTGTGTTTTTAGTAGAGACGGGGTTTCACCATGTTGCCCATTCTGGTTTCAAACTACTGGGCTCAAACTATCCAGCTGCCTTGGCCTCCCAAAGTGCTAGGATTATAGGCGTGAGCCATCATTCCCGGCCTGCTCTGCTTATTTAATTCTTGATTCTAGCATGTCTGGCTGTGGAACATGGTCATGTTTAAGTTGCAGGTCCCATTCTCACCCTGCCATGACCCTTGGGCCACTCGATGCAGCCTCCCCAGGCCTTGGTTTCCCTAAGCAGCTTGATTAGGTGATTTCTGAGTTTCCGAGGAAACTCTGGGGTCTCTAAAAGGTCACTATCCCATATCATGCCATGCTAGAAACTGCCCTCTAACCAATTCCTTCCTGCCTTCGACCCTCCCAGGTGCTGGAATGAGCTGATGCTGGATGAGGCTTGCAGGCTGCTTCTGGATGAAGTCTCGCTCCCAGGCTCAGCCCCGGGTGGCCGGGTGGAATTCAAGAGGACCCTAGTCGTCAGCTTCCTCTTCAAATTCTACCTAGAGGTTCTGCAGGAACTGAAGAAGCTGGTAAAGCTAGTCTCTGTGCCTGTGGGTGCTCTGGTGTATTCGCTGGCTGGGGCTGCTGAAACAAAGTAGCACAGCCTGCCTGGCCTGAACAATAGAAACATGTTCCCTCACAGTTCTGGAGGCGTCAGCAGGCCTGGTTCCCTCTGAGTGCTGTGCAGGGGACTCTGCCCCCTGCCTTTCCTCTAGCTCCTGCTGGTTTGCTGGCAATCTTGGGCACTCCTTGGCTTCTAGAAGCATCACCCTGATCTGTCTTCATATGAAGTTCTGTGGGTACATGTGTGTCCAAATTTCCCCTTCTCACAAGGACATCAGTCATATGGGATTAGGCCCATCTTAAGTAGCTCGTTTTAACTTGATTACCTCTGCAGTAAAGGCCCTGCCTTATTCTGAAGAACTGGGGCTGGAGTGCTGGGACTTCAACACAGATATTTAGAGCAGACACAATTTGACCCATAGCATCTGGCTCTTATGTGTTCCTTGCACCCATAAGCTCACAGCTTTCCCATCACTTTGGCAAATTGTCTTGTGCACAGCCTGTGCTGTTACCTGTCACCTGCTCTGAGTCAGGCCTTGTCAGTTCCCTGCCTGCCCTCCTCCTGGAATCCAGCCCTGAGGGGCTACATGAGGCTCATGGCGCCAGACTCTCTGCAGTCCGCAAATGTTGACTGTGTGCCCTGAACACTGAAACACTGTGGTGTCCCTGCTGCCAGTTTTTTCTTTTAAAATCAACTTTATTGAAGTGTAATTTACACATCATAAAATGCACCTATTTAAATTCAGCACATGTTGACAAATGTGTATATCTGTGTAGCTACCACCTCAAATTTTCCATTATCCCAAAAAGTATCCTATGCCCCCTTGTGTCACCATCTTGCCCCTGGCCCAGGCAACCACCAATCACTTTGCTGGCACTAGAGATTCATTTTGCCTCTTCTGTAATTTTATGATCAATCTAAAACATAAAATAATATTTTATTTTTCAAAACAACCAAAACTGCCCAGGCATGGTGGCTCACACCTGTAATCCCAGCACTTTGGGAGGCCAAGGGAGGCTTGGGCCCCGTAGTTGGAGACCAGTCTGGGGAACATGGGGAAACCCCATCTTTATAAGAAATAGAAAAATTAGCTGGCCGTGGTAGCACATATCTGTAGACTCAGCTACTTGGAGGCTGAGGTGGAAGGATCTCTTAAGCTTGGGAGGTCGAGGCCGCAGTGACCCACGTTTGTACCACTGCACTCTAGCCTGGGCGACAGAGCAAGAGCCTGTATGAAAAAAAAAAAAGAAAACACACACACCAAAAACTGATGTGTATGCTAATGTTTAAATAGCTTTCTAGATTCTTCTGATTGTAAACTTTTGGAATAAGCTAAGCAAAGCAAAATATATTATCTCTCTCTCTTTCTCTCTCTCTCTCCTTCTCTCTCTCTCCACCCCTCCCCTGACCATGATTACAACTCACCCTACCTTGTATTCCCTGTTCCCCAACCACAGCTCACCCCAAGAGCCTGCTGTTCTAAGGTATCTGATTTTCACAGACTCAGATGAAGACCCTCATCAACGACACTCACCAGGATAATCCTTGCTGCCATTTAATTTCTGAATCAAGACACTTGACAAGTTTCAGTGACACCCAGAGCACCCTCCCCACCTCTACCGCTCTCCCAGGAGAGTTGAGTTCCTGAGAAAAGCAATCTGGCTTTGAGTCCTTTTGTGTGCAACGGATACCTGCTTATTCTGGGATGGCTTATCTAGCCCATTTTCCTTGCTTCTCCTCCTGCCTCTACCCCCACTCTCTGGCAGGCCTCTGCCTCGTCAGGGTGGCTTGAGGATCAGATTCCAAGCAGTCAGTCCAGGTCCTCATTATGTGGAGGGAGGAGGGGAACAAGAAACCTTCATAAAACATGAAGCCGGGGCAGGTAGTATGGATCGTGGTTATGCACACTATGCTGGATACATTAGCCAAGTCAGTTTCACGTAAACCAAAGCCCAGTTTAATTGTAGCTAACCAGCTTATCTTTATTGTTTTGAATCATCTTTCAGGACAGCCGTCATCATTCTGAAATTTCAGACCAATTCCTAAGTGCTCTCGAAGATTTCCCAGTCACAATACCCCAGGGAGTCCAAACGTACCAGGTCAGTGAGTTTGATTTAACTGAAACCTGCAAACTAGAGCTGTGCTGAGCAAGCAAGCTTTTCAGAGCTGTGGTTTCAAGTCTGACGTTCTAGTCGTGGCTCTTTGCTTAGTCCGCGTCAGGGAGACGCTGGAATCTGAGGTCAGGCCCAAGCTGCTGCTAGATGAGCTCAAGGCTGAACCGTCTAGCTAATCTACAGTCTAATCATTATAGTCTCTTCAAAGTGATATTCTTTGGGCATTTGTTTGATATTTACTCAGAAGAGCAACCGAGCCAGAAGGTTCAGCCCCCAGCTCTGATTGCAAATGTTTAATCTCCAGTCAGCAAACAAATGCCCTGCAAGTAACTGAACTCACCGTTCTGGCAGGACAGTTTAGAAATTATGGATTCTTGCTACAGCACAACGCCTCTCCCACCCCACCTCCACATACATGCACACACACACACACACACACACACACAGAGAGAGAGCTTCCCTGAGAGGAGCTCCAGAATAAACACTATCTCCACCTCCTTACAGCCTAGTGATGTTTTTGTGCCACTCCCAAGGGCAGCCAGGACACCTTATTCTGGATCTGGGGGGACTCTGTTGCCATCCCCCAAACCCTGTGCCAGAGGCCCCAAACAAGTCCATACTTGGGCTTCTGGCTTGGATTTTGGCATCCCACCTTGGGAACTGTATCACTTTACCCCCCATCATCATGAGGACAGTACCCGTGGACAGACTGATCATTGGAAAGGTGAGGAGGCAGGACAGCGAGACCCCTGAGAACACCACCAGGGAAAAGAAAATGCCAGAAGGAGAAGCTGGGGTGCCCCTTCACCTACTTCGCCATTTATTGCCACATAACTGAAATGACAATTCACTGTTCTAGTGGCATCATCAATGTGTCACACTCATCATCTGGCCCACTCCAGTGTTTGTCACCCGAGGGTGACCGTCCGATTTCTCAATCCTAGCTCAGGAGTGTTGGTGATAGGCCAGGCCACTTCTGAAAAATTAAAGGCTTCTGAGGCAACTCTTGTCTTCCCTGTAGAGTGTGGATCCTCACCAGCCTCTCCAAGACCCAGTTGGACACCCTATCATGCACCTGTCAGCTCTTAAACATGCCACTGGGGAAGCCATGTTTTGTGATGACATTCCCATGGTGGATAAAGAACTTTTCATGGCTTTGGTGACCAGTAGCAGGGCTCATGCAAAAATCATGTAAGTAAACGAAGAGCTTTCAAGAGCCTTTTAAAAGCACACTTGGGGACCCCTCAGAGGAATGCGCCCATGCTCCTGCCATGTCCTGAACTTAAAGGACCTAAAATGGAAAGAATAAAGAAAAGGTTGCCAGCTCCAGGAGGAAGGGAGAGCATCTATAAATGAACATCATGGAGAGATAATAAAAATCACTGGCTAGGCTCAGTGGCTCACATCTGTAATCCCAACACTTTGGGAGGCCAAGGCGGGCAGATCACCTGAGGTCAGGAGTTCAAGACCAGCCTGGCCAACATGGTGAAACCCTGTCTCTACTAAAAACACAAAAATTAGCTGGGCATGGTGGCACACACCTGCAATCCCAGCTACTCAGGAGGCTGAGGCAGGAGAATCACTTGAGCTTGGGAGGTGGAGTTTGCAGTGAGCCAAGATCGAACTACTGCACTCCAGCCTGGGCAGCAAAGTAAGACTCTGTCTCAAAAAAGAAAGAAAAATCACAGTTACAAGTCCTTTGTTTCCCTCCTAACCTCGCAAAACCTCAGCTCCCTGCTACAGCTTCAGACATGACTCAAAGGCACAACCCTGATAGAGAGCTGGTATTGAGGTGGTGGTGAAATACCCACTTCATGCCCAAGAATGAATGGCCCCTGTCCCAACCTTCAAGAACGCCCCTTGCCAAGGCCACACTATCCCTTCTCCACCTCCCAACCCCCAACAGCTAAAGTGTTGTCTCCTGACCCAGCGGGAGTCTCTTGGACCCTACTCCTTGGCCAGGTCTGTTCTGATTGGTCAGGACCTAAGCTGGATTTGTTGTCATATATTCCGATTTTCAACCATGTTCTATCCCTCTCTCAAATTTAGGGCCCTCAAAGCTTGCTGATTTCTACTTCCTCTTTTTTTAATTTAGAGACAGAGTCTGGCTCTGTCATCCAGGCTGGAGGCAGAGGCACCATCATAGCTCACTGCAGCCTTGAACTCCTGGGCTCAAGCCATCCTCCCACCTCAGCCTCCTGAGTAGCTGGGACTACAGACATGCACCACCACCACACCTGGCTAATTTTTATAATTTTTTTTGTTGAGACAGAGTCTTGCTATGTTGCCCAGGCCGGTCTCAAATTCCTGGCATCAAGTAATCTCTCCCTTCTTGACCACCCAAAGTACTGAGATTACAGACATCCACCACCCTGCCCAGAGTGATTTCTACTTCTTAAATATCTCTTGTTTAGATCAATTGATGTGTCCAAGGCCCTTGAACTACCCGAAGTGGTTGATGTGATAACAGCTGAAGACATTCCAGGCATCAATGGCGCTGAAGGTGACAAATTGCTGGCTGTAGATAAGGTACGTCTGGGACATGCTCTCCTAGATGATTCTGTGTAGACAATCACCAAGGTACCCCTCCTGCCAGCTGTTCAGCTCCCAGCTCTTCCTGCCTTTGGGAGGTGGAAGTGCCGAGCCTTCTGGCACCTGTCTACCCTGCCTTTATTCAGCCCTACTAGTCCGGAGTCAGGAAATAACATAGTAAAAGGAAATGTATTACAGAAAAGCAACAAGTCCTAGTTCTGCCACTGTGTGCTCTTGAGTCCTTATGAATTTTTAGGAACACAAGTCAGTACACAACAGGAGCCCCACTATACAAAAACTTTGTTTATCTTTAAACTCTAAAATGTCATGAAGGCAACACGTGTCAACCAAGCTGGACAGAAGACATGGTAGATTCAGGTTACGGCCAACCTCACATCCACTCTGAGCCTTACGTTCACTGAGTTACATGGCCAATCGAACTGTCTGTATTATTTAAATTATTTTTTCATTAAACATATTTTTTAGCCAAGCATGGTGGCTCACGCCCATAATCCCAGCACTTTGGGAGGCTGAGGTGGATGGATCAGTTGAGTCCAGGAGTTCAAGACCAGCCTGGCCAACATGATGAAATCCCATCTCTACTAAAAATACAAAAATTAGCCGGGCGTGGTGGCACGCACCTGTAATCCCAGCTACTCAGGAGGATGAGGCAAGAGAATCATTTGAACCTGGGAGGCAGAGACTGCAGTGAGCCAAGATGGCACCACTGCACTCCAGCCTGGGCAACAGAACGAGACTCTGTCTCAAAAAATATATATTTTTTTAATTTTTAGCCAAGCAGATGTAGTCAAATGCGACTCCAATGTCGTTACTATTGCTAAACAGCGACATCTAAGACAGCAGCCACTGCTAAGGTTGAACTAAGCCTATTCCCACCCAGAATTTTGTATCTGCTTCATGTGTGTACTTTCCACAGGTAGTCTGTGTGGGCCAGATCATCTGTGCTGTGGTTGCAGAAACAGACGTACAGGCAAAACGAGCAACTGAAAAGATAAAGCTCACCTATGAAGATCTGGAACCTGCAATCTTTACCATCAAGGTAAACAGGGCTGGCCGGTCTCTCCCTAAGGTTGTAGAATTAAAAGTACCTTTGTAAAAATCTTAATGAAGGATCTAATTTTTTTTCCTTGCCACTGGTTTGCTCTGGAAATATCAACTTTCTTTGGAAAACATTACTTGTATGAGCTGAAATTATCTTTGGTTCCAAGGAGTGGAAAAGACAGAAGTTTCTCACATTCAAAAAGTCTAGAAGTGGGCAGTCCAGGACTTCTATGGCATTCTGTGTGTTTAGGATCCAGCCTTCTTATATCTAGTCACTCCATCGTGCATTGCTTCCTGGAGGGCACATTTGGTCCACAATGGCCACGGAAGCTCTAGCTGTTACATCCACATTCCAGACAGCCGAGAAAATAAGGTGATGAAGAAGGGTGTGCCCCCTCCCTTTAAGGACACTTCCCAGTCCTTAAAGGGAGGCATGTACATTGCACATGCCTTCCTCCATCTCTTTGTTTGGAACATGGTCACATGCCACACCTAACTGCAAGGGGAGCTGGGAAATGTGGATTTTATTCCAGGTGGCCAGAAAACCACTACAGATCGGAGACTCTATGACTTGAGGAGGAAGGTGAGGATGCATACTGGGAACAGTAATGTTTTCAAGGTGGAGCCCAAATGCAGTGGAACTTTCATAGTGGAATTCCACAGAAACTTCACTCTCGTTTCTGAGTCTAGATAATGATATTCAAATGGTATTTCGGGGAAGATAACGGAGTGAGGACAGACAATTCAGGTGTGGACTGGGGTTTTCAGGTTCTGATTCAGTGAGGGATAGGTTCAGAGTCAATGACTTGAGAAAAGCTTACTTGTTTGTGTGCTTGTGACAGAACATCAAATGTGTCCAGAGGCTTTCATGAACCATTGGGACATTTTAAAATGTAACTAAATGGTACAAATTGCTCAATATTTAAAGTGTTTTAAAAAAAAAGTTTCTTGATCTTCCTAAACCAAATCAACTTTGTTCCAAATTCCCATTTGCCAAGTTTGCAAGAAATCCAGGCCATTTTTCTTGGCTCATTCCTCTTCCTTGGATTGAACTAGGATCCTAATAAGGGTTTTTGAAATTTCCCTTCTAACCCCACTTTCCTCAAGGGGGAAATGGCACCCAGAGGACACACCCACGAACTATTCTAGAATTCAGAATGGGTAGGGATTTAGAGTTCCCTCCGAACAAGACTGTCCAGAGTCATCAAAAAAAATCCTCCACAAATCATTAAATCGTCATATATATAATACCAATAGTGCTTCATCCATCTATTCATTTATTTATATAACTTTATAGATCAGAGGCAACATAGGATCATGGTTACAAACACAGATCCTAGAACCAAACTGCCAGATTTGAATAGTGGCTGTACCACTTACTAGCTGTGTGACCTTAGGCAAGTTATTTAACCTCTCTGTGCCATGGTTTCCTCATCTGTAAAATGGAGGTAGTAATAATACGTATCTCATTAGTTTGTCATAAAATTAAACGAGTTAACAGGTGTAAAGCACTTAGAACAGTACCTGGCATATGGTTAGCACTCACCCAATATAGCCTATGTTCTAACAATATTATACTGTCTTAGTTGGGCATAGTGGCTCATGCCTGTAATCCCAGCACCTTGGGAGGCTGAGGCAGGCGGATCACTTGAGGTCAGGAGTTCGAGATCAGCCTGGCCAACATGGTGAAACCCCGTCTCTACTAAAAATACAAAAATTAGCCAGGTGTGGTGATGCATGCCTGTAATCCCAGCCTCTTGGGAGGCCAAGGCAGGAGAACCACTTGAGCCCAGGAGGCGGAGTTGCTGTGAGTCGAGATCACGCCACTGCACTCCAGCCTGGGTGAAAGAGCAAGACTCCGTCTCAAAAAAAAAAAAAAAAGAGGTTATGCTGTCTTATGACACATTTACAGTATGGCAATTAACATACTTTCACATGTACCAGGATGGCTTCTGAGATCTTAGTATAACAGAAAATGAAAAAATTCAGCTCTATTGTTCCTTGTCTGCTGCTTTGAAAAAATCAAGTGTTCATCATTAGATAGTATGTTTTTAAAAACTTAGCCTAGGCTTGAACACTTCCTTTATCACTTATTTACAGTGTGACTTTGAGAAAGTTCTTTTAACCTCTCTAAGCCCAGTTTCCTCATCTAGGAAACAGAGATCATAACAGAATGAACATAAGGATACAAGTACATACGCTGTTATTGCACAGTGCTTAGCACAAAGCAAGCTCTCCATCAATATTAGCTGCTCCCAGGAGCATCATCAGCAAGAAAGGCTATGGCATCTGAGGCCATCAGAGCATAGGAAGGCAGGAGACAGGTGTCATTCAGAAGTATGAAAAAATACCTTGGTTCTAAAGGCTAAACAAGGATCCGCTGTCAGTAGGTCAGTCCACAGAACCAGTCTTTATTTGTAAGTCAGTTCATGTTATTGTCGGGGGAAAAAAAAAAACATAGAACAAAGAGCTAGAAAAGCCCTTATGAGATGATGCCAAATACTCAAAGAAAGGAACAAACTTCCTATTAGGTTGGTGCAAAAGCAATTGCAAACTGTTATAGCAAAAACTGCAATTGCTATTGCACCAACCTAATACAATGTGTACTGGGCTTTTCTGCCCCAGAGATGTGTAATAACTTGTGTCTTCCCTGTCAAGACAGCCTCAGTATTTTTCAGATCCCTGAGTGAGAGGTTCTTGTACCTGAGCTACCTAAGTAGTCTAACACAAGCATTTTTCTTCAAGGAAAAGTTAAAAGAAAAAAAAAAAAGGCAGATTCCCAAACCTCACCCATCATGCATTTGACTTATCTCATGTTCCCTGGAGAGTCACATTTAAATAAGAAATTAGTATTCATCGTCCAGGATCATCATAGTGTCCCCAGCCCTCAGTTATGAACGTAGCTTCCTTCTGAAGGTTTCGCTAATCCTTCTTGCTGGTTTTCTCTGCAAATCTAGAAGACCTTTCCTTGGACTTCCCATCTCTGCAGCCAGCCTACCGCTCTAATTCTCCCTTGCTTGTTTGACACCTTTCATCTGTCCCGGGAGACAGTGATTTTCCAGAGCATACTGGCTTTTAAGAAAAAACTAACAGTGGAAGGAAAAGTCGGAAGAACTGGCTTTTATGCTTTTTTGTTTTTCTGCAATTTAGGATGCCATAAAACACAATTCATTCCTGTGCCGTGAAAAAAACTTGAACAAGGAAACGTTGAGGAGGCCTTTGAAAAAGTCGACCAAATTGTTGAAGGTGAGCTCCCAGGGATACTTAATAGACTCTGCCTGATTCTATTCTGAAGCAACCATCAAAAGTGTATGATTTCCCCTCAGAAAGTCCAGCCTCTAAAGTCTTGGTGCTTTGCCAAATTTCTCTTACACCTCTTCCTTTCAAATTGTGTGTGTGTGTGTGTGTGTGTGTGTGTGTGTGTGTGTGTGCGGTTTTGGCGTTGGTGGGTAGGGAGCAATAGCATAAATAAAAGAAAATCTCTAAGATTTTGGTTTGGGCAGAGTAAGGAACAAAACTTGGCACTTTTAATTTGTGATCCAGAACTATTGTCTCTGAAACAGATTGCCACAGGACAAATGCCTGGTTCCTTCGTCAGGATAAATCCAGGCCAGCCAGGCAGGGCATGGTGACTCACACCTGTAATCCCAGCACTTTGGGAGGCCGAGGCAGGTGAATCACCTGAGGTCAGGAGTTCGAGACCAACTTGGCCAGCATGGTGAAACCCCATCTCTACTAAAAATACAAAAATTAGCCAGTCATGGTGGCAGGCGCTGTAATCCCAGCTACTTGGGAGGCTGAGGCAGGAGAATCGCTTGAGCCTGGGGGGCGGAGGTTGCAGTGAGCCGAGATCGCGCCGCTACACTCCAGCATGGGTGACAGAGCGAGACTCCACCTCAAAAAAAAAAAAAAAATCCAGGCCAGCCAGTCCACATCTTACTGGCTTTTGAATTCTCCAAGATGGTGGCTCTCCAAGACGGTGGCTTCCCACCAGCACACACCTTAGGAGTTGTTCTGTGCTCATGCTTAACAGGAGAGGTCCATGTTGGAGGACAGGAACATTTTTACATGGAAACACAAAGAGTGCTTGTTATTCCAAAGACAGAGGACAAAGAACTGGACATTTATGTGTCCACACAGGACCCAGCCCACGTGCAGGTAAGGTCCAGGATAACACCCATGTCCCCACCTTCCTAATTCCATGACCGCAGTCGATCCCACAGCCTCACAATCACTGGCCATTTTACCTGCAGAAACCTGGAATCCAAGCATTAGACATCAGACATCAATAATGCAGCCAAGACCTCAGAACCATTTTTTTTTTTTTTTTGGTCTTTTCAAGTAAATAAAAAAATAGTCACAGTAACTTTAGGTTTCAAGAGTACGTTCATTTGCATCGTGCTTAGATGAGCTCTGTGATGAGATGACATCACTAAACTATTTCTGCACTTGATTTTTCTCTAAAAGAATCATCACAGATAACCTTTGGAGTCAACACATCACTTTATAGTACATTTTCATTTCCCCAGTCACAAAGTGCTCTAGGTTTAGCTGCAAACACATCATCTCCTTGGTAGGTTGTCAGGAGTTCGCCGGCTTTCACCTCCTTGGGACTTTAGACTAGGAACCCAGCTTCTCACAGGAATCCAGGGCTCTGACAGTTTTCCTTCTGGAAAATACCATTTTTGTGCTAGAAGGGCTGCTCTGTGCAGACCAACGGTGTTTACGAGCTAAACAGAGCCCCACCAGACAGATTCAGACTATCTCCATTTTTTTTACCAATGGTAGATGTGAATGAATTCTGCTGGGATGCTGTTTCAAGAAACAAAAAGCTTCTTTGCCATTTCACTCTTATAAACCTTCTTGTTATCTCACTTTTACAGAAAACAGTGTCCTCTACTTTAAACATCCCCATCAACAGGATCACCTGTCATGTAAAACGAGTGGGTGGAGGTTTTGGAGGGAAGGTAGGAAAGCCAGCTGTACTCAGGGCGATTGCAGCTGTGGGTGCTATCAAGTAAGTATGGTTGGGGATGCTTAGGGATACAGAATGGCATCAAATGCACAGAGCTGAGGGCAAATCAGTGGCTGACAGTCATCTGGGCTGCCGTCATAACCATGTGTGTGTCCTTGGGCAATTCAGCCTCCTGTCTGTTTCTTTAAAAAATGTAAATAATCATACCTACCCTCCCATGCTTTTAGAGTTATTGCAAAAGTCAAATGTACACAGGACTTTGAATAACTGACATGCTATTGAAAGGAGCAGTGGTACTATTAGCTGAATACCTCCTGAGCTTCAGGGAAAGTGAGCTGTTGAGGGGTGGGGCAAGTCACACTGCCCAAGTGGAGTGCTAGGGGAGGCTGCTCCCTGACTCTTCTTTCCTGCTCTCAGACCGAGAACAGGGTGAGGTAAGGAAAGAAAGCCTCTTCATCCTCTGCCTCCCTGCACCTGGGAAGGGCTGCGTCCTCAGAGTCTGCTCAATGGACAGATGACTCATCCTCAAAGACAGCTCCCAGGCTGACCTCAGCGGAAGGCTCACTCCTTTGCTGTTCATGCCTCAGATTTGTATTTAGTTGGTGCTGCTTTTTCTGTTAATGGTTCATTTTCTGTGGCTAAGTATTCTGTCAGAGCCCCAGAGGGCATGCAAAGTTCACAGGCCCTGCTTCATTTGACAACTCTTGTAGTTCAGAGCTACGTCCTGAAACACTCAGACATATGTCTCAGTCCTCAGTGAGAAGTGGGAAAAAGCAGGATCTGAATCCCATCTCCAATTCTTTCCATAATTAAATCCACTCCACTCACACCCACTGGGGATTCAGCACAAGATAATCAGTTCATTGAATTCCCCCCAGGCGTTGTGGCTTTAAGGCTTCTCAAACACGCACGTTAGAATCATCTGGGCAGCATTTAAATTCCAATGCCCAGGCTGCCCCATACTGACCCAGGCATCCGTATATTTTAAAACTTCCTCAGTGGTTCCACTGTGCAGCCAAGTGTGGCAACCAGTGCCTTAAGATACAACTCTACCTTGGTACCCAAGGGCCATGCATTAAATGATCCCCAGAGTAATGTTCCCAAACCTAATAGTAAGTAAGAGTTGCCTGATGTCATAGAAATTCCTGCCTCAGCTGGGCATGGTGGCTCATGCCTATAATCTCAGCACTTTGGGAGGCTGAGGCAGGAAAATCACCTGAGCCCAGGAGTTCAAGACGAGCCTGGGAAACATGGTGAAATCCTCATCTCTACAAAGATTTAAAATAGAATAAAATAAAAATAGCTGAGCACAGTAGCACATGCCTGTGGTCCCAGCTACTCAGGAGGCTAAGGCAGGAGGATTGCTTGAGCCCAGGAGATCAGGCTGCAGTGAGCCGTGTTCATACCACTGCACTCCAGCCTGAGTGGCAGAGCAAGACCCTGTCTCAAAAAAGAAAGTCCTGCCTCCCCATCCCAGCACCACTGAATCAGAAGTAGCAGGGGATGGACCTGGAAACTGCATTTCCCTGATGTTCCAGATTGTCCTCACAATTAGGGAACACCAGGAAACCCTGCACTAGAATAGTGATTTTCAACATTTGCCTGAAGACACCTGAATCAATATCACTCAGAAAAATGTACTCTAAAGCCCCTCCCTGACCCACTGAATCCAAATCCTAGTACAAAGGCCCAGGAATATGCATTTTCACCAGCGCGCCAGAGGATTCTTCAGCACTCCAAAGTCTAGAAGCCTCTGCTCTGGAGATGGAGAAAAGCTGAGGCTCCTCCCTGAATGAGAGCCCAACTTGGCCAGCATAGCCTTCACGGATGAGAATGGAGACGCTAACCCAGACATCCTAGGATGGCCTTGTTTTCCCAGTAGGGTTGTTAAGTTTGCATTTATCTGTTCACATTCTTTCTCTTTTGTAAATAGTGGTGGAGATCATGCAAATATCTGGATCTGGGTGAAGGTCAAACTTGAAGCTATAGAATTCAACTTAACCAAATGTGACATTAATACTTTTAACAAGATCTCCAACCATTGAGTTATAGACCACAGAGACAATGAAGATTTAGTCATATATTAATAATTCACGTTAGTGTCTAGCATATTGTATGATATTAATACATTTATATGGGATAAATGAATGGATGGATGGTTGAATAAAGAGTGGGAGAATGGATAGTGGATGGATGGATAATAGGCAGATACATTGATGGGTGGGCAGATAGTTAAATGAGGGGATGGATAAATATGAGTAGATAGGTGAATGAGAAGATGGATGGATGGATGGATGGGATGGGTGGAGAACCTAAGATTTATTTTCTTTAGAACTGGTCATCCCATTCGTCTCATCCTTGATTGTGAAGATGATATGCTAATAACTGGAGGAAGGCATCCATTATTTGGAAAATATAAAGTGAGTATTAAAGATTAATTATTAAAATATCTCATTTTGGCCAGGCACTGTGGCTCACACCTGTAATCCTACCACTTTGGGAGGCCAAGGTGGGCAAATCGCTTGAGCCCAGGAGTTCCAAAACCAGCCTGGGCAACATGGGGAGACCCTATCTCTAAAAAAATACAAAAATTAGCCGGGTATGGTGCCACATGCCTGTACTCCCAGCTACTTGGGAGGCTGAGGTGTGTGGATCCCTTGAGCCCAGGAAGTGGAGGCTACAGTGAGCCAAGATTGCACCACTGCACTCCAGCCTGGGCGACAGAGTGAGACCCTATCTCATACATAAATAAATAAATAGATAATCTGATTTTATCTGAATGGCTTTGTTCTTTTCTATCATTTTGATTTTGCTAAATTCTAAAAACAAACTTAGCACCTAAAATATTAAATGAGGATGCTGTGTATTTGAATATTCATAACATTTTATGAGGAACTTTTAATAATTCTAGTAAATAATTGTGAAGAAGTTTAATGATAAAAATACAATTTCAAATAATGATCAAAACACTCCTTGAAGGAATAAGGATTTACATTAGTGGTTTCTCAAAAACAAACAAACAAACACTGATAGAAGGTACAAACATTGCTATGCCAAACCTTCTTGACTATACAAATATTTTTCAGTAGAAATGTTTGGAGACAATTTGACCATTGACCATTTTAACTGCAAAATCATTTTTTAGAAGTGTTTTTACCAAGTGGCTATGATACTGTTACAAAAGCTCTTTGCATGTAGGAAAAAATAATACAGTAAGTAGTGAATTTAAAATTGTTTCAGACTGCATTTACTGCATTTTTATATAACTATAATATAAACATCTTAAAAATACTTGCTGGACTCGAGCTTACAATACTACTTTTCAAATTTGTCATTGAGCTGTTAGGATCATTCTAATGTAATCTAAGTCGTATCGAACATACTTTACGTGGGAATTGCTTGTAGCATATACATAGTTAGATTTCCTATCTGATTTTGTCATTGTCTTAGATTATCTTCCCTGTATTACTAAAGCCACAGTTTTCTATAGCACAGAACAATTTTATTTCTTCCATTGGCATTAATAATTTTTATAATTAGAGAGGGAGATCCTCTCTAATAGTTGGCCGATTCAACTTTTTATTTGCTTTCAAATGCACAGATATTAATAGTCACAGCTATTATTGTCTTCTAGGACCGAGGGCAATGTAGAGACACACTGCTAAGATTGGAGCAGTTGCTGTTGTGGTGATGGCTGTGCTCTTATCAAAGTTATGAGATTCTTTTAGTACTAATACTTGTTAAGAAGATTCTAGACTGTTAATATTTTGGTAATTATAGTAATATAAAGTATAAAAGAGGGAAATAGATTTTTTGAAAAATCCAAGTTTTATTTTATATTTTGGCTGGGTGTGGTGGCTCACACCTGTAATCCCAGCACTTTGGGAAGCTGAGGCGGGTGGATCCCCTAAGGTCAGGAGTTCGAGACCAGCCTGGCCAACATAGTGAAACCCCATCTCTATTAAAAATACAAAAAAATAACTGGGCGTGGTGGCATGCACCTGTAGTCTCAGCTACTTGGGAGGCTGAGGCAGGAGAATGGCTTGAACCCAGGAGGCGGAGGTTGCAGTGAGCCAAGATCATACCACTGCACTATAGCCTGGGCGAGAGAGCAAGACTCTGTCTCAAAAAAAAATGTCCAAGTTTTATTTTATTTTTTAAGAAACAATTTCAATTCCAATATAATATACATAAACAATTTCACTTCATATATACATATATATATATATATATATATATGATCCTTCAGACACAGCTAACAAAGTTTTGCTTGGTTATTCAAAACTATTTGTAAATTAGGATAACGTGTTTATGTTTAAATAGTTTCTTCCAAATTTTTGAAAAGTTTATATGAAATAGTTTAAGGATTCTACTACCTTATTTATAGTACTATTTTGTTTAGCAGTCCTTTCTTCATGAAAGTCAAAGGTAAACTTCAGTCAAAGTCTAATGTTAACCCTATAGTTATATATATAGTCGTGTGGATCCTTCAGTTGTATTTATCCCTGCTTTCAGAAAGGCAAAGGGACCTGGATCAATCCTCATTTAGTAGAACTACAGTAGGGAGTGGGGATTTTTCTTTTCTTTTTAATGTGGACTATATAGACAAAATGGTCTGGGTGGGTGGAGGGGAGTGGCAACACTAAAAGAATGCAAGCTGCCTTAAGCTCTTCCCAAACAGTAACAACAGCATGAGCTCAGGTTTGTTAGGTCGGGTAAGCATATACAAACATCTTCACCACCTAGTGAAATGAGAGCAGTCCCCATGCATCCATTCAGGGACCTCAGCTTCAGAGGCTTTCCCATAACAGGATACACTGTGATTCATTCCAACACATTCTGGAATTCCAGAGACTTTTTCACCAGGGAGGAAACCACAATCTAAATTAGAAAGAAAGTCAGTAAAAAAATGAAGGGGAATCTTCCAAGAATAAGGACGAAGAGGGTGGCAATTATAGTCCAGGAGACAAGCAAAGTCTTTAGAATCCCATGCTGACTGTGAAGCCAGAAAATCACATGTTGGAAGGAAAGAGCTCAGCAAAATTCAGCTCAGAAGAGGTCTCCATCAGTCAAGCAAGGCATGCTACACCATAAAGCAAACAGGGAGCTGAGTCTGGCCTCTGTCCTGCCCTGTGGGGGAACTGGGCTATGTCTCACAATTGACATGCAAATTTTGAACATCTCAGTAAATAACTATCATTTGGTGACAGGTAGGATTCATGAACAACGGGCGGATCAAAGCTCTAGACATTGAGTGCTGCATTACCGGAGGATGCACACTGGATGACTCTGAGCTGGTACGTACACACCAGAAAGCAGCAACGTGCTTGACCATGAGTAGAATGCCAAATTTCTAGTTGACTCTTTATGAAGTTTATTTCCTAACGTAGTTAAATTCTACAAGCCGTTTGACTCTGTACTTGACTTTCAGAGAAAAGAAAAAAAAAGTGATGATAAATGTGAATATCCCTTTTTAGGTAACAGAATTTCTAATACTAAAGCTGGAAAATGCATATAAAATTCGCAACCTCAGGTTCCGGGGCCGTGCATGCATGATAAATTTACCATCCAATACGGCCTTTCATGGATTTGGCTTCCCACAAGGAGCCCTAGTAACAGAATCTTGCATCACAGCTGTGGCAGCCAAATGTGGCCTTCCACCAGAAAAGGTAAGGTTGCAACAAAGGCCATAACCAAAGTTGCTGATGAACCAGACCAGTGGGAAACCCAGCTTCTTTGACCCAAGAAAACACACTAGAAGAACCACATGAATTAGCTCTGGCTCAGAATTCAAAGTGAATTAAAAGCTACCTAAAAAAACTCACCTCACCCTATCTTACTCCTTCCTTACTTACGCAAACATCTCTTTTTTTAAATTTGTACTAAAATAATTACTCTACTTAAAATTCAAACCACACCAAAGTAATCAAAAAAGGGAATGCCCCTTTTTCCACCCCCATCCCTCTTGGTCAAGGGTAATCATTGTTAACAATTCCATGTTTATTGTTCTACCCCTTTTTCTATCTTTGGCCACCCATTTGTATTCATACACACATACCTAAACATTGACATATAACATATATGTGCACATGTATGGTTATTGACCAGAATGGGACCATAGCATACATATTACTCTGCCCCTTCCTTCCCCTACAGGGCAGTATGCCATGGCCATCTTTCTATGTCAGTAGAATGGTCTGCTTCGTTCTTTTTCGTGACTGAATAGTACTATGTAATATGCACGTACCATAACTTATTTAACCACTCCACTATTAATATACATTCTGGCTGTTACCATTTTTGGCCATTAAAATGATGTTACAATAAACATCTTGGTACATATGTACCCAGGTATATGTTTGCCTTATTGTATATCTTTAGGATAAATTTATAGAAGTAGAATTACTGGTGCACTTGAAAACTTTTAAGAAATACTGCCAGAAGAACACCCTCTGAAAATACTGTTTTTCACAATAGACCAGAAGGTGCACAGGATGTACAGTATGCTGGACTAGAGAGAGGCAGCTTCTGGAATTGAGATCATGGTCAATAACTTGCTTCCACTCCCCACACATTCCAATCAGAGCCCACCCTACCTTTTCCATTTCTGTCACCTGTTTCCCCAATATAGACCCCCTACCCCAGCAAGAACTCTCCTATGTATTGTCCCTAGAACTGCTTTGTCCCTAAATTCAACAGGAATTCCAGGTTTGTGATTGTCGGGGTACTTCCTACAAACAAGAGAACACCTAATATTTTGTACAAGGAAGGCAGTAGTTATCCTAAGAGAAGTCACATACAGTGTTCCACGGGTACCAGAGAAGGAAGGCATCACGTTGGCATGGGGAGAGGGGAACCAGGAAGGACTTTCTGGAGAAGATGGCACTTGAGATAGGCCTTGAAGAATAATCGGCACAGATGTTGGAAAGGTGATCCAGGCAAGTAGAACAGCATGAGCAAGAGCGTCAATGTCTGTGTGGTTCAGTTTCCTTATCTATAAATGACTCACCTCACAGAGTTCCTGCAAGAATCAAATAATTTAACATTCATTACAATATTTGTTTTATAAACTGGATAGTATTATTCCAACGTTGTTGCCAATAATAATAATTCTTTTACTGTGATTAGAATAAAATGGAGATGATTTTTAAAAAACTTCTAGGCATATCTCAGCAGGCTCTCCTTCTTTGTCAAGTGTTGCAAGTTTCCAGGACATATAACATAAAACACACCTTACTCAAATAAACCGTTTTTCTTTTTCTTTTTTTTTTTTTTTCTTTCTTTTAGAGATGAGGTCTCACTACGTTGCCCAGGCTGGTCTTGAACTCCTGAGCTTAAGTGATCCTCCTGCCTCGGTCTCCCAAAGTGCTAGGATTACAGGTGTGAGCCACCACACCAGGCCCAAAGAAACTGTTTAAAAGATTTACCCATACATTCCAAAGGCAATTAAAAGACTTAGAGGGGATCTGCTATTATTTGCAATGCTATTCCTCCCTGGCAGGACAAATCTTCAGTTATGACAATGAATCCTTGCTTTAGTGTACTGCCTACCAGCTCTGCTCCATACTCTGAACCTTGTAGAATAAAAAGAAAAGAAAAATCTACCTCCCTAGGCCCCTACATCCCACTGCCTTTCATGGAATAGTCTCCACCTGCTACCTTCCACTTCTAGTAGGGAGAGACCCTAACTGGTGCATTGATGAAGAGGTAAAAATAACCTCTACTATTTTTGCAAAAGCATGTACCATTCAAAGAAAAAACAGACCCTGTCTTCCCTTCTCTACAGCTTGTGCTTTAGTGGAGAGGTTTTTCAAGTCTCTATTTGGCCATCAGTTTCTGCCTTACCATAACTACTGAATTTCCCACCTGTTTCAGATTAGAGAGAAAAATATGTACAAAACAGTTGATAAAACCATCTACAAACAAGCATTCAACCCTGAGACCCTGATAAGATGTTGGAATGAGTGTCTGGACAACTCCTCCTTTCACAGCAGAAGAATGCAAGTCGAAAAGTTCAATAAGAAGAATTATTGGAAGAAGAAAGGCATTGCTATTATTCCCATGAAGTTTTCAGTTGGCTTTGCTGCAAAAAGCTACCATCAGGTAAGACTTGCATATAGGATAAATAACCTTCATGCTAGACACACTCCTGGCCCAATCAGCTTCTGTGGACTTTGAAAAATATCTCATTTCTTGGAGCATTGAGCTCCTCCCTGCCAACACCTAAGAGAAATATACAGAACCGTCCAGAGCAGCACCCCTATCTGCAAGCATTTTTAATACAGTGCAGTATTTGTTTCCTTCTTGGGAAACAAATCCCTAATCAACTGAAGTCAGGAAGACCTGAGAAATCCTCGGCTCTGTATTGACCAGCTGGGCAACATTAAGTTATTCAACATCTCTGAGCCTCAGCTTGCCCAGTGATAATAACAATAATAGTAATAACAATAACTCTGTCTTAAGATTGATGAGGACTCAGTAAGATAGTGAATGTAGAGCAGCACTTGGCTGGGTTCCTGGAACACTGTGGATGTCATCCAGAGCATCACTAGGCCCCTCCCAGGACAGCTCAGACACACCTCTCAGGGCTCCTCCTCCTCTGGTGGGTAGGATGAGACCTGCTGAACCTCTGGGTCACATGTTCAGGCCCAGCATGCCCCTTCTATAAACAGGCACAAGAAGGTTAACTGTCATGTCTGCAAGCTAGATGCAATCAAAGGCTGTGACATCAGAGAAACTTGAGAGCTGCCTGTGTGGTTTCCTCTCTGACGCCAAATATTGTCTTTTCCAAACCAACTCCAACACCAAGTGGGTGTCCAACCATTCTGTTCTCACACTAACTACCAGAGTTAGTGCAGACTCCACAGATCAAGGGCTGAGTCCCACAAGACCGCCCCTATTTCAGACACCAGCTTCAAATGGAGGGCCCCAGCTACTCACACTCCTGCCTGGCCGACTACTAATTTGGAGGTTTTCACTACCCCCATTCAGGTTTGATAATTTGCTAGAATGACTCATGGAACTCAGGAAAGCACTTTACTTATGATCATTACCAGTTTACTATGAAAGATACGACTCAGGAACAGCCAGATGGAAGAGCTGCCTGGGGCAAGGGATGGGAAGGGGACAGAGCTTCCCTGACCTCTCCAGGCACACACCCTCCCAGCACCTCCACATGTTCACCAACCCAGGAGCCCCCAGACTGCATCATTTGGGGTTTTTATGGAGGTTCCACTATACAGGCATGATTGATTACAGCATTGGCCATTAATGATTGAACTCAATCTCTAGCCCCCATCCCAAGAAGATGGGGAGGAGGACTGAAAGACCAATGCACACCGCCTCCGAGCCCCCATCCTAAAGCTACCTGCCCTCCTCATGAGTCATCTCATTAGGAGAATAAAACAGTAAATTCCAAGGCTTTACGAACTCTGAACCAAGAACCAGGGGCAAAGATCAAATATTTACTTTTTATTATAACACACTTCCCTTCACCTGTATGGCCACACCGCATCTAAACCACAGCCTACACTCTACCATCATCCATGGGAACCAACATCTCATCTCATCACAAAGAAAACCTTCAAATCAAGCAATGACTTTAAGTCTCCATTTGAATATCCTCCAGCTGCTCCACAGAGTTCTAAATTGAGGCACCCTAGAATCACCTGGCTAGGAATAGAAGGGTGTTATTCCAGGTCAGCTGATGACTCACAAAGCTGGAACACCTACCCTCTAAATTGGCAGTGAGAGCTCTGTCCTCAGTGGGAGTCAAAAGACCCATGGTGAGTAAATCCTATTACTAGCAGCTACAAGCCTCGATGCTCCCAAGCCCCTCTGAGCCAACCCTGGGCCTCCAGGCATCTCGAGACACAAATGGGCTGAAGCCTTCGTTCCTCCTTCTCCTGGAAAGAAAAAAATACCACCTTTCCCTTTGTCCAATTTATCAAACATTGATGTAGTGTCCCTGTGATTTTTTTTTTTTTTTTTTAGACAGAGTTTTGCTCTTGTCACCCAGGCTGGAGGCTGGAGTACAATGGCACAATTTCTGCTCACTGTAACCTCCGCCTCCCAGGTTCAAGCAATTCTCCTGCCTCAGGCTCCCAAGTAGCTGGGATTACAGGCGCCTGCCACCACGCCTGGCTAATTTTTGCATTTTTAGTAGAGTCGGGGTTTCACCATGTTGGTCAGGCTGGTCTTGAACTCCTGACCCCAGCTGATCCACCCGCCTTGGCCTCCCAAAGTGCTGAGATTACAGGCATGAGCTACCACTCAAGGCCAGGACCTGCTCAGAGGTATTTACGGGACACAAAGATGAGTTAAGACCAGGTGTCCCTCCATGGCAACACTCAGAGAAGGGCCTCTTACCTCCAGGATTCCTTACCTGTGGCTGCTCTTACAAAGTACCACAAACTGGGTGATTCAAAAACAACAAATTTATTCTCTCACAATTCTGGAGGCCTGAAGTTCAAACTCAAGGGGTCAGCAGGGCCATGCTGCCTCTGAAGGCTTCACGGAAGGATCTTCCCTTGCTTTTCCAGCTTCTGGTGGCTCCTGGTATTACCTGGCTTGTGGCAACATAACTCCAGTCACTGCTGCCTCCATCTTCCATGGCCCTCTTACAAGGACACCAGTCATTGAGTTTAGGGCCCGCACAATCCAGTATGATTTTATCTTAAGTAGTTGCATCTGCAAAGACTACATAAAGGTCCATGTTGAGGTTTCCGACAGACACGAATTTTAGGGGGCAGGGGAGGGACATTCTTCAACCCAGTATTCCTGTAAGGAGAAGTACAAAGAAGGAGGTGATTGATCCTTCCCAGATGGGGATGAGTACAGGCGTGAGCCGCCGCATCCAGCCAAGTGAGGAAGTTTTAACAGAACATAGACTGCAGGGCGTGGCCCTGCAGGCTGTGCAGACAGGTAAGGAACAGGAGGAGAAGCCGGCCAGGACAAGAGATTGGACAGAAGCAAGGAGCACAGGTCAGAAAGGAGCTGCAGTGGGGCCAGACTCAGAGGCAAGGCAGGGGGCGACAGGGACTGTACAAGAGACCAAATCCCACAGGGCCTACTAGTGGAATAAGGAGCCGAGCTTTCCCTTACAGGCTGTGGGGGGTTTGTCCACCTTGCCCATGGCAAAGCCCTCTTTGGTCTGTGATTCTGTTCTGTTGTCACTTGTCATCCCTGAGCAGCACAGGAGTTGCACCTGTCCTCCCAGGTCTCCCAGGGGCCCCTATGCCACTCTCATTATCTCACTGATCATCCTACACTACAGTGACTTGATCTCCAGCCTGCCTTTCCACCACATTGTGAGCAGCTTGAAGAAGAGCCATGTCTTGTTCATCTTTATGTATCTGGAGCTGAGCACACTTGGTACACACTGTGCAAGTACCTAAAACATTTAAATAACTAGCTTAATGGTCACTCAGTGATTTTAAGCATGAGAGTGACTTTCAAACAATTGGAACCAACGCTCTCAACTCCTGAGGTATCCAAAGGGGCTCCTATGAAAACCAGGAGGAATGTTCTTTACAGGCGACTTTTTGCACAAAACAGAACTAAGCTTCAGCATCCCACCAGGAAAGTTTGCTTCTCTGACCCCTCCACTCCCTAAGACTGGTGTTTCACTACCTTGTGTTTTATATTGAACCTCACCAAATGCTAACTTGCACTGAGCTTTGCCTTCCAGATTCTTTTACTAGGCAGCTGCACTGGTTCATATCTACACAGATGGGTCTGTGTTGGTCACACATGGAGGCAATGAACTGGAACAAGGTATTCACACCAAAATGCTACCGGTAAAATAAATAAAATTAAACCATTATTCTCTATATACATAGTTGAAAGTTAGGATTCATCTATTAGGGTAAATGTTGACTCCCTGTATTCAAACACTGAGATCTTGACTATTTAGTTGGAAGGCTTCTTACATATCAAATAGAATGTAGAATGGCTGAGGTGGCAGAAATCCCACGTGTATGCAGACAGTCCTGGAGCTTGGCCAGGGTTCATGGATAGGGTGATCATTAGTGAAAACGCCACTAAGAAAACCATGGAGCCCTGTGGTGGGAGCTCCAAGCAGGCAACCAGGAGCAGGAGTTTCTCAGCTTTTGTAGTTTTAATGTTTACATTTTAGACAACAATATTCAGTTGCTAATGTTTTATTTTGACAAGTAAGGACAAGTATTTCATCAACTGCCATTATCCTACAATTTTTATAAGATATTTAACACACATACATACGCACCAATTAGTAAGAATATAATCTCAGGAGAAAAACAAGAATAATTCTTTAAATAACCCTGTGACAAATGTACTAGATTTCTATAGCGCACATCTGTAGCTTTTGACTATCCAGCCCCTTAGCTCATTTGGACTACTGTACCTCTCACATGCCATATATTCCTGAAAGACTCCTCAATTTGGGTACCTTTCAGCTCCATCCCCATCCTTACTCCCACGCCTGCTGCAGATATAGGCACAAGACCCGCCTCTGGTCAGTCAGGGTTCCGGAATCCCACTGACTCTGGGAAAGGACACATGATTCAAGCAAGGCCACTCAGAGCCTTTCCTGGGACTGACGTGTAGATGCTGGGAGAAAGGAGCCATCTTTCCCCTGTGGCTGTTTAGGTACTATACTATAGGGCAGGGGCTGCCACAGGCAGTTCTGTGCCATGGATGGAACCGGCCATCGTAGAAAGAAAAGCAAATGTGAGAGGCTGAGAGGAGACGCTGACGAGACCACAAAGCCCCTAGATACACATGTACTTCACACTAGCTCCATCTATCCTGCCCAGTTATATGAACCAACAAATTCCCTTTGGATTTTCACCACCAAGAAACAACAAAGTTGTCCCTTTTTTTCATTTTGCTTCTTTCTGGAGAAACTTTATATTGAATGACATTAGTCAGAAGATTAGCATTTGAGAACAAGATATCATAAGAAGGTGTTTTTTGCAAACACAAAAAGACAAGAGAAGCCAAAATAATGTTTTTTCCTTTCCCTTTCTTCTCTTTCATCTCTTTCCTTGTCATTTCTTGATTAAATATCTTCATCTCCACGTGTGTTTGCTAGAGAAACTGGAAGGAAAAGAGCAGAAAAGAAGCCAGGTGCAGTGGCATGCACCTGTAGTCCCAGCTACTCAGGAGGCTGAAGCAGGAGGATCACTTGAGTCCAGGAGTTCAAGATCAGCCTGGGCAATACAGTGAGACCCCAACTCTAAAATAATAATAATAATCTTTTAAAAATTATTTTTAAGAACCAGAAAAAATGAACAGCAAATACTGGAGGAATATAAGCAAGGGAAAACAAATAGAAAACAGAGGGGGAGGATAAGAGCAAGAAAAAGGTCCTCAGGGTCATTCCAAGTTCATCTGATACTGATATCGAAAGATTTCAGACCAAATTCTGAGTCAGTCTCATCTCAGTCTCCCCTCTTTCTCTCTCTCTCTCTCTTCGTCTCTCTCTCTCCCTCCATCCCTCTTTTTCTTCCTGCCACTGAACCAAATAAGTGCCTGAAAATCTCAATTTGGCCTACTTCCTACACATCTAAAACTTACTTAGAAAAAAGGAAATTCTTAACATTCTAAACGGACTCAATTTGAAAAGAACCACTGTGGAATATTACCAAGAAAACACTGTAAAAATGAGCATGAGGCCTTACAAAAAAAGTAGTTCTGATGCTTATAAAGTACATTATTTTAGTCTTAAAAGGGTACCATGGATGTAATAACAAATAATTTTTATAAAGAAAAATAATGATTCAAATCTTCATAGAAGTCCATGCTGGACTTGAAAATATTTATGTTTCTCATAGGTGGCCAGCCATGAGCTAAAAATACCCATGTCCTATATGCACATCTGTGAAACGAGCACAGCAACAGTGCCCAATACAATTGCTACGGCAGCGTCTATCGGTGCAGATGTCAACGGCAGAGCTGTGCAGGTGAGTCTTCCTGTCTCTCCTTGGTGTGCCTCTCCCACATCCCTGGTTTTTATGACTAGATACAGGTACAATAGTTGACTTCAGAGAAGTCATCTGTGTCACTAAACATAGTCTGGGGTAACTAAAATGTTGGGAGAATGTATTTGGAGTAGGCTAAATTGAGATGACAGACCCAAAATGTAAAGGCTCAAACACAGTAAAAGTCCCTTTCTTGTACACATATCAGTCCTGAGCATTGTTTGGTCATTCGAGCACCCAAATTGATGGAGGCTCCACCATCTTCAACGTGTGGTGTGCCAAGTTGCCCTGGGTGTCATCATTCCAGTGAGCATGGAGGAGCCGGTGTGGAAGATTCTGAGCCAGATCTGGAAGTGATGCAAGTCATTTCCACTCACAGTCCATTAGCAGAACCAGTTTCGGGCTATGTCTAACTGCAACGGAGGTTGGGAAATGTAGAATAGTGGGAAACCGTATGTCCAGCTGCTATGGAAGAAGGAGAGAATGGATTTTGGTGAACAGGCAGTCTCTGTTCCTAGGAGACACAGCAAGAAGAAATTTGGCTACCAAGTAATGCAGAGCTGTGCAAGTTTCCTCCAGCATAAACAAGTGCTTGCAGGCAGATAGGCAGGCAGACCCCAGCCAAGGAGACAGGGTGCAATAGAAGCATTGTCTTCAGTGGTATTCTATCGAGTACTTAGAGCTTTTCTTTGTACTTATTTTTTTAACTGAATTGTTTTAAAGTGCTAAATTTTCACTGTCTCAGAATAGAATCATGACTTCATATTCCTTAATTCAAATATATGATTGCATGTACTTTTGAAATATATCTATTTGTCATGTTTCTGTTGCAAACTGTTCACTTTTCCACTGGGATATTGCGGTGAGCCATATTTTCCCAGAATGCTGCAGTGATACCACCAACAGGAACCCCTTTCAAATCAGTCCTAATTTTGTGGTGATACCTCTTAAGGAATCAAAAAGCAAACACTCTTTTTTGCTCAGAACAAATGTGTAAGAAACCTCAAATGCATGAGATCTAATTTGGAGTAGGGTCAAACACAAGAGAGGAACAGCTCAGAGTGTATGGGAGTTGTCAGCCCAAAATAAGTGTCAATCCATCTTCTAGAGTATTAAGTTTTAGGTTTCTGTTAAAGATCAGAAAATTTGTGGATCTAGGTCATTATAAAGTAAATTTAATTGTTTTCTCATTTCATGCCCAAAGCCAAGGGCTTTGTTGTAGTAGTTTGATGGTGGTCGAATGAACAGATGGAGGGAGAGATCAGACACAGGGGGATTCTGGCATGTCATTGCTACAGACTGGAAAGCACAAATTTTAATGAAAATAGGATGTTTATTCCATTTATTTTAATAGCCATAAAATACAAAAGAAATGGTCGGGTGCAGTGGCTCACGCCGTAATCCCAGCACTTTGGAAGATCGAGGTGGGCAGATCACGAGGTCAGGAAATCGAGACCATCCTGCCCAACATGGTGAAACCTCGCCTTTACTAAAATACAAAAAATTAGCCAGGCATGGTGCTGCACGCCTGTAGTCCCAGCTACTTGGGAGGCTGAGGCAGGGGAATCACTTGAACCCAGGTTGCAATGAGCTGAGATCGTGCCACTACACTCCAGCCTGTCGACATAGCAAGACTCCATCTCAAAAAAAAAAAAAGAAATATACAAAAATACAAAAGATGTAGGAAAAAAATGCTAAGGGCCAGGCACAGTGGCTCATGCCTGTAATCCTAGCACTTTGGGAGGCTGAAGAAGGCAGATGGCTCGAGCTCAGGAGTTCAAGACCAGCCTGGTCAACGTGGTGAAACTCCATCTCTACAAAGAAGACAAAAATCAGCCAGGCTTGGTGGTGAGTGCCTGGAGTCCCAGTTACTCAAGAGACTGAGGTGGAAGGATTGCTTGAGCCCAGATGTCGAAGTTGCAGTGAGCCAAGATGGTGCCACTGCACTCCAGCCTGGTTGACAGAGTGAGACCCTGTCTCAAAAAAACAAACCAAAAGAAAAGAGAGAGAGAGAGAGAAGTTAAGAACCTGAATATTCTAAGAAAGAGGATCTGAGAGTAGAAATTCAGCTGAACCCATATTTTCACAGGAAGTGAGCCAAGAAGGGGAAAAAATAACCTCCAGTAACTGATACTGTTATCAAGGGCAGGAGTTGTGTTCCCGATTTTTCAGGATCACGCACTCCATAGCGCTTGCTGACCTAATCAATGAACATTTGTTCACACAAATGGTAACCACAAGAACCACTGGGCTCTTCTCTAATGTGGATTCCATTCTTTACTACTTCAAGAATGCTTGTCAGATCCTTCTGAAACGCCTTGAGCCCATCATTAAGAAACATCCGGAAGGTAAATGGGAAGACTGGGTAAGTGTTCCACTCCCTTTGAAATGAGAAAACAATGTAAACCAGTACTGAGACAGCACCACAGCATGCACAGCCATCACACACAGAGACAGTTCCTCTAAGTGTCACAGTGATGGAGCATGCCCCCTGTTTCTTCCACAGTTGAATGGATTTCTGCAAATAGGCAGGATCTCTAAAGGTTGAGAAGGCTACTGCAGGATGTATACCAGGTGTGTATGGAGAAAGCACACAGCAAACAGCAATCACTAGAAGGAGAAATAGAAGTGTATGAAGAATACACTCCGCTCAAGTAAGAAATAAGAGGAAAAGAATTAGCCTTCCTAAGCCACACACACACACACATACACACACACACATGCAAGCACGATGTTTTAGGTAGGTTAGGAGGAAAACTAAAAGGCCTATTTGCTGTTGAATATGGCTCAAAGGAGATGACTAAGTTAATCCAACTTTACAATATCCTGTGACTTTTTTCATTAGAGCAATTATTTCACATTTACACACACGCTTACTGTAAAGTTCTAACATTTAGAAATGAAGTCCAAATACCTTGTGCACTGAGTCCCTATCTCATGGATGTGCAGCAGGATTCTATTTTATGTTTGTTCAATCCAGACTTCTAAACTCAATCAGAAGGAAATTGTTAGTGTGCCAGTTAAGGAAAAATAATATGATGACGAGTTCTATTATTGGTAGCAAAGCACCAGCAACAATTCTGAGATGTCAATTTTAGATTGGACATTTCTGTTTTCACCTAGCAGATGGTATGTTTGTTTCGCTTTAACTAAATATGCCCATTCTGCAGATAGAAGCTGCATTTGAACAAAGAATCAGTCTCTCAGCCACTGGATACTTCAGGTAAACATCACAATAATATCTTCACGTAGCTAAGAAAATAAGAGGTAACTCAATCACTGTTGATGGCTGTTGTAATACTTTGGTTCTTGTCGTCTTAGTTTAAAAGAATTTAAACAAGAGACACAGCAAAGCAAAACAACAACAACAACAAAAAGAAACACACAGCAAAAGATGTGCAGCATAGAGTAATTTATTGCAAAAAAGAAAAAGAATATTTTGAAAATGAGGTGCAGAGTAGACAGTACACCCTGAGAGAGAATTCAGGGCAGGCTGTCCGTAAGGATGAGACAGCAAAAACTGGTATTGCGGACGCTCCCTTTATGGGGATCTTACATGATTATTCATAGAGGTGGGAAGAGGTGTTACTAGTAAGCACGTTCTGGATGGTCTTCTGGGTGCACATGTGCAGCTGTACATGCGTGTTCATACATCACATGTCTCATTAGTATCTTAAATCTCCACCCAGAGGTGTGTTTTTTACTATTAAAATAATTTGATTTTACCTGAGGACAGGTAAAATCAAAGTGTGCATGCTCTCTACAGGGGAAATTCCCTACTGAAGATAGCTTTGTTTGAATGAGTGCGATTACAATGGAAATGCTGAAGCTTTCGTGTTGATTGTGCCGTCACCACAGTGCTGGTGCTGCATCCAGAGAACGTGGTCACTTTCTTGACTATCTATGCTGCCTCAACTCTGGGCCGCAGGTCCCTCATTTGTAAAATACATTTTTATTGTATGATTGCTGAGGTCCCTTCTAGGCCCAAAATTCTATGATTTCACATAGGCCTTTCAGTTATGTCCAAAAAAAAATTAAACAATAAAACACCCTTATTGGGGAAAAAAATTAGATGCTTGACTTACAACAGCTAATCCTTATAATCATTATTTACTATTTATTGAATCATTACTTACAATATCTAATCATTATTTACTATTCTTTATCATGAATAGTAAAAATATATTATCATTAGAAATGACTTGCATCTCAATTTTACAAGTCTCCCTCCTTTTACCATAAAACCTGCCTATTTTGAAGCTCCGTACTAGACAAGGGAGAATGGGTGGATGATAATCACCAGTCATTGTCAAATTCAAAAAGCATGTGACATTAGTTTTACAGTCTAATGAAACAAACCACCAAACAATAGACACACACACACACACAGAGAACAGTAAAGCAAATCCTCATGAAGAATGAGGAAATAAGGAGATAACAGCCCAGCCTAGAGCCTTGTACCTAATGAGTTCTAAATTCCTAAGTTCAGTTACCTAAGAAGAGAGCAAACCAGCCCTCTATCTGAATATATCTTCTATTATAAATTAATGCATTGAATTACCAGTCCTTTTTTACCAACCCTGAATTACCATCAGCTCCGTGTGAGTTTGGTTAGCACTATCCATGGGGTCCCTTTGGGAAGAGTGGTCCCAGAGGGACTACTGATAAAATTCAACTGAGGTTCTCAGTGGGCAGGCAGGCTAAAGCTCAAATCCTTTGTGGTCAAGATACAGGCACACTGTGAGGTCTGGTCCCAAACAATCTATTGGCTTCTCCCTCTTTTTGACATCCTAACTGTGGCACAAGGAATGTCCTCTTTAAATGAGTTTAAAAGGCAATTGAAATGAACATAAATCAAATGAAATGCTGTACTTACCTGGCAGGGGAGATACCGTGATTCTGAAGGTGGTTTTCCTAGAGTGAGGCTTATCTTACCTATTTTACTCCAGAAATGCTGACCCCTGTGATTTCCCCAAATGTAGGAAACTCAACTGCATAATTTATGGTAGTGGGAGACTGTATTTGTGCCCTCCCTGGCACAAAAAAAAAAAAAAAAAAAAAATGAAACACTACCATAAAACCTTGGTAACTTTTAAAATAAATCAACATTCTATCTCCCCAACTCAAGCTAAAAGGCTTTATTTCTTCCCTCAGGGACTACAAGGCCTTCATGGACTGGGAGAAGGGGGTGGGGGACCCATTTCCTTACTATGTCTACAGAGCTGCCTGTTCTGAGGTTGAAATTGACTGCCTGACAGGTGCTCACAAGGTAAGTCAAGTCTAACTTTCCTCTTGGCAAATCAAAACAACAAAAGTGTGTTGTATAGTAAATAGCCCAATTCCATTATGTAATTCTCTTATAACAAGAACAAGATTCTTTCAATTCCATGGGAGGGTCCAGAGATCTAGCCTTATCCTGAATTTCCACTTAAAAAGACAATATAGTAGTCAAAAATGAATTGCTGATGACAGTCTAAAATGTATTAAATTTTTTATTTCATTTAGACAACAAAATCACTTTCCAAGATTTCTCCCCAAAAAAAGCTTCTATTTATAAAGAAAAAACACATTTTCTAATCTGAAGGAATAACTAACTTAGTAAATAGTCTTGAGCAAACATTTTGAAAGCACATAGCAATGTGCTGTTTCTCCAAAGTCAATTATCCAAAAAGTATTACTGAAACAGATTTTGGGGGAAGAGAGGTATTAAAATAATTGTTATATTTTCTATTTAATTGAACAGCCAAGAAACCACCCATTGGAGACAGGGAATCATACTTAACCCAAAATTAACAACTTGCATTATAAAGGATGCAATTTTACCCAAGGGCCTTGGAATAAATCCCTAAAGATATGAAACTTATGAGGATCTTCCAGAATTTATGATGCTAGAAAAGTCAAAATGTGGTCTTTTCTGTGCCTTTCAGTTTACATTTACAGTTTAAGGTTCAATAATTTCAGTATCACTTTGATCCCTTAAAATAGTTTATTTCTTAAAGAGGCAAAACTTCTTTTAACTAAAGAGAAATCAGAGAAATTCAGTGACAGGCCTGTTGCAGCTGGCCATTTGTGGTTGGTGAACTAAATCATCCATCAACTCAGTGTTAGTGCACAGCGATCTCTTTCCACTGTCCAGCACTTACAGTGCAAAACACACCAGGTTTCAAGGTAGAAGTAAACTGAAGGCCCACTCTGAGGTGTGTCCAATCTCCCTCCCTATCCAGGTTGAGGATAGATGAAGGCTGGTCCCAATGCCCAGAGTAGGTTGTCCAAGAGGCCAAGGTTTGAGTCAAAAGAGAATTGCCAAGTCCAAAAGGCTAGATAGAAAGTAGGAGCCCAGGTATTGAGCCCAAACAGAGAATGATGATCTTGTCAGAACAAGCACTGGGAAATGGGGGGCAGAAGGGAAGCCCTGAGACACTCCGGAGATAGGCCACAGGCACTTAGGGGCTTTTAGTGGCTCCTTAATAACCTGCAGGCCCATGCCCAGTGCCAAAACAAGGGCCAGATTCATGTGATGCTTCTCAGAGAAGGAAGTAGATTAGCAAATCAAAGGTGGTCTCAACATTTGCCATGAATACCTTCCAAGATCTTGCAAATCCACAAACTCATACATGCCAGTATGGCTCTAGGATTTTCACAGTAAAATGGCAATAGTACCACCTGCCACAGATTATCATGAGGACTACATGAGCTCATAAATTATATTTCAACAACAAATTCAGGTTGAGAATCAGATGAACAACCAGGCACAACAATTATTTACCAAGTGACTCACTCAGACACACTAGCATGTCATGGACTTTGGAGTCACTTAAGAGGAGTCAAAACCATGAATGTACAAGATCTTCCAGGGTCATGGACAGTCCTGGAACTAAATTTGAAGAGTTCAGCAGGCATCTTAACAGCTCTAATGTTGACAGGGTTCAATGCAGTGTTAATTAGCCAGCAGGAGTTCTGGAAAAACTGGAGATCATTTGAGTATACCTGAAAATGATACTTTTAATTCAAATTTTTATGGTGAGGTAATTTTTATTTTGGGCAGAAAATCAGAACGGACATCATCATGGATGCATGTTGCAGCCTAAATCCGGCCATTGATATTGGGCAGGTAGGTGCTGGCCCATCTGGGCAGATGCCCCTTCCTGGGAGTCATTTCAGGGTAGGTAAAGGCCTTCTAAAAATGACACAATGTCACAAAGCTTGAAATTGTCCCCCTCCAGATTGAAGGTTCTTTTATTCAGGGAATGGGGCTTTATACCACTGAAGAACTGAAATATTCCCCAGAAGGTGTCCTGTACTCTCGGAGCCTAGATGAGTACAAAATTCCAACCATCACTGATGTCCCAGAGGAGTTCAATGTCTCCTTGCTGCCATCGTCACAAACCCCACTAACCATCTATTCATCTAAGGTAAGCATCCAAACCTACCACTGCACGGTGTCATGGATCCGGTAGCACATGGCAGATGAAAGCAGGTGGACAAAATAGTAAATCAATGTTAACTGTTATCAGGAACAAATCACTATAGACTGCTAGAATTTGGAGATGACTCACTCATGGCAATCGTGGGCCAAGAATTTTAATAATTTCCTCTTTCACTGAAAACTCTAAAACTCGCCAAAAAGCTTTGACTTCTTAATAGAATAACACTTTTACTTAAGACCCTGAAGACTATAATATTAAACAGGATTGGAGGCGCAATGTGACTGAAATCCTAGCAGTGGCAGCATGGACAGAACCCTGGACTGGGGTCGCAGAAGACCTGCGTTCCTGCCACAGCCCTATCCCCTCCCTGTGGTCTTAGGCAAATCACTCACCTCTGAGGGGCTCAGGGTCCTCACCATACCCAGCAATGCATCTAGAACAGTGGTTCTCAATTGGGAGTGGGGGAAGTGGGGGAGGTGATTTTGTACAAGGCAGCCCCCCACCCCACTACAAAGAATTATCTGGCATAAAATGTTAATAGCATCAGAAAGCAAAGACATCAACCCTTAATAATTGCTAAAGTAATGAAACTGCAAATTAAAATAAAGATCATTATTTGTTTGCCTTGCTCTATGCAGATTACGTGAAAACCACCCTCAGAGTAAAAACTTCATCTAGGGTTGAGATGTATTGTTAAAGTTTCTTGACTCCTCTTAAGACTTTAAAATCTTTCCTGGCCATGGTGGTGCACACCTATAGCTCCAGCTACTCAGGAGGCTGAAGCAGGGGATTGCTTGAGCCCAGGAATTCAAGACCAGCCTGGGTAATCAATAAATAAGATCTTTTGGGAGACTTCTTGCTAGTACCCGTCCTCCAAAAAAAAAAAAAAGTATCCAACTCCATCTGTAGAAATTTCATCATGTCCAAACTGGATCCCACTGTCAGCTGAGGAACACCAGGAACTTCCTCTAGACCTATAGTGATGAGGTCAGGGCAAACCTGAAAGGAAGGACAATCAATGGGGCCTTTGCATTCTCATTGAACTGGAAATCACTCTAAGGGGAAAAGGCAAAAGGGAGCTAAGAGCCCACAGAGAGCAGCTTTTAAGCCACCAAGAGTAACACAGGGCAGAAAGGACCCTTGAGTCCTTGTAGTTGCAGACAGCCACTCACAAGCAGACATTCAGGAAAATCATGGGTTTGCAGGTCCCACATGGAGGGTACTATGTAGAAACAACAGAGAGCTACCAGGTACCGGGAGATGTGCTAGGTGCTTTTGCGTTTCCTGATCCTTGCAACACCCAATAAAGTTGGCATCACTGCCCACACTTCACTGACAAAGGAACAGAGGAGATTATCTCACTTACCCAGAGAAACACGGGGAGTAAGGGCCAGGATTCAGACTCAGTCTCACTAACTTAAGGGTCACAAATTGGTGGTCTACTGGCTAAATCTAGCCTGAAGATGTACTTTTCTTTGGCCTACACAGTGTTTTTACAAGTCAGGGAATTTTACATTAAAATACAGATATCTAAATTCTCTTGAGAAAATGGATGATCTGGTAATTTTGGCTGCATTCTTGGAAAGGCAACAACTGACTACAACCAAAGAACAGCTGCCCTTATAGACAGGACATGGGGGTGCTCTTCCTCACTTTACTTTCCACTGCTCCTTATTGTCCTTCATCTGCCTGCATCACTCATTGACAATACCTGCCTGTTCCTTGCAGATGATGGGTTTACAACCTTTCATCTGGTATCAAAGTCTGTACTCTTTCTTCTAGAGTACCCTGCCTATCCTGACCCTGGAGTTAAAAAAGGCATTTTTCTCTCTGCTGATAAAGCTGGCTAGTTCAATCCATTGAATGTGTTTTACTAAATAGGGTACTTTCCCATTACCACGCAAAGACACTCATACACACACACATACACACATACATACCTTTCCTAGGGAACAAAATTTAACCCAGATGGGATTCAAGATCTGGGAAAGTCAGATTATGCTGGAACTTTTTTTCTTTGTCTTTGCTTTTTTTTTTTTTTTTTTTTTTTTGAGATGTAATCTTTCTCTGTCACCCAACTGGAGTGCAATGGCATGATCTTGGCTCACTGCAACCTCCAACTCCCGGGTTCAAGCAATTCTTCTGCCTCAGCCTCCCAAATAGCTAGGACTACAGGCGTGCGCCACCACGCCCAGCTAATTTTTGTATTTTTAGTAGAGACGGGGTTTTGCCATTTTGGGCAGGATGGTCTTGATCTCTTGACCTCATGATCCATCCGCCTCGGCCTCCCAAAGTGCTAGGATTACAGGCGTGAGCCACCAAGCCCAGCCTATGCTGAGATTTTTAAGACTACTCAAGCTTCTGATTCAGTCAGTAAGTCAGCCAACAAACATTTACTGAGAAGATTTTGTGTACAAAACACTGTGCAGGGGTTGGGGACACAATGGTGAACAAGACCTGGCCCCTACCCTCTAGAAACTTGTAGTGTAGTATGGAAGTTTCTCAAACCAATGTGCCTTCTTACAGGGCCTCGGGGAGTCTGGGATGTTCCTGGGGTCATCTGTGTTCTTTGCCATTGCTGACGCTGTGGCCGCAGTGCGAAGAGAAAGAGACATAGCTGAGGACTTCACGGTGCAGAGCCCAGCAACGCCAGAATGGGTTCGAATGGCCTGTGCAGATCGATCCACAGAAATGGTAGGAAATTGTTTATTTTCCTAAAAGGTGATTTGTCTATTTCCTGCTTCTTAGACCTCCTGGGTAAATGTATAACCTAATCTGTGTCTAGCTAATCAAATTATGAAATGAAAAAGGCAAATCACACAAATACACCTTGTATACATGTAGTAATTTTAACTTTTAAAAAAGTATTTCCCAAGGGTTAATTTGATCATCTTAGCAACCCTGAAGTAGGATAATTTATTAATATCATGCTGCAGCCAGGCACGGTGGCTCACGCAAGTAATCCCAGCACTTTGGGAGGCCAAGGTGGGCGAATCACGAGGTCAGGAGACCGAGACCACCTGGCTAACTCGGTGAAACCCCGTCTCTACTAAAAATACAAAAAATTAGCCAGGCGTGGTGGCACGCGCCTGTAGCCCCAGCTACTCAGGAGGCTGAGGTAGGAGAATCGCTTGAACCCAGGAGGCAGAGATTGCAGTGAGCCAAGATCACGCCACTGCACTCCAGCCTGGTGAAGAGTGAGACTCCGTCTCAAAAAAATAAAAAATTAAAATAAAAAGTATATATATTAAAAATGCTGCAAAAACTAATAGCTAAATGGAAAGCAACTGACTGATTTCTCCAAACAGTGGTAAGTATTCCCTCCCTCTATCCTACCAACTCCATCCTGCCCTTCAACAAAAACAAACACACACACACAGAAATCCATGTGTCATACAGCCATATTTGATAATGTCACTTTCTGTGTTCCCTATACAGACAGTATACACAGACTGCCTGTCATTTAGAAGTAGGGTGATCCCATTGCGAGCTACTGCCTTTCTCCTTCACTCTGTTTCATACCAATGCCTCCCAGCCTGGGAGAGGGAGGCCTAGGGAGTTATCCATGGGGATACACACATGGCAAATCCCACCTGCTGGAGGTTACAGATAAGCAACTTTCCAGAGGTCATTGAGCCTCGCCTTTGCCAATTTCCTAAGCATCCTAATTTAAGTAATACCAGGTAGCATTACGTGACTGAGCACCAAACTAAACATTTTACGCATATTAGTCATTACAGCAACTCTATCAGGTAACTACTGGTATTTTCTTCATTTTACTATTGAAGAAATAGGTGCAATAACTTTCCCAAGATCACACACCTAGCATTTGGGGGCTAAGATTCAAACCCAGGCTGCCTGGCTTCACTATAATATATGGCCTCTCAGAGAGAAAAGAGTTGATTCTCTACTTCTTAAAAGGAAATTTCTATTTTCAAATCCATATTAAAAGAAGCCCAAATACTTAACTGACCTCTTCAAAATAACCAACCATAGAGTGAAAAGATCTTATAGAAATATTACTTAAAAGGAAGTGTCATAATTATTAATTTCCTTCCCCTACATAACCTATTCCTATTTCCATCTTCAAATCTAACTCAACAATATTTCTTATACTCCAATAATACCAGTCACCCTGTAATTTCCCTCCAAGTCTTCTCCCAGTCTATGGATCTGACCCTCATCTGATTCCATTGTCTACAGCAATGATTACAATCACCTGCCTCTGGCCAGATGCCCTCCTCAGATGGGCAGGGCCGGGAAACCAGCACCCTCCACCCACTCCAGGAACTCCTCTGTGCGGATCTTGGCCTAGAGGTCAGTCATCTGTCCGTTCCTGACTCTGCTGGTGACGTGATCACTGTGGAATGGTGTCATCTCATACCCCAAAAGCATAAGCACTTCTGACCTTTAAAAAATGTTCTTATTCACATTTTGCAATAATAAATACCCTCTTCTGGAATGGGGCAGATTAAGAAAACTAAAAAACAGAAAAAACAAAAATACACTTCTAATCTTCCTTTCTTGCCTGAGGTTAATGTTTTCAGTCTTCCAATGGTCTGGCTCCTAGAAAATTAATTCCTTCATGTCTAAGATTTCAGGCTGTTTTGAATAGTCCAGTTGTCTGGCAAAGTAGCTCTGTCACATACAATGGTAAGAAGTGAAACACTTTGATTTCATTTTCCATTTGGGACTTAGCTTCTTAGCTACCTGGTCCATATGATGAAACCATATTTTCTCTCAAGTCTGATGGTTCCTTGATAAGACTAACATATCTTTGCAGATATAAATCATCTACTAATTTGTGCCCATCAATCAAATGCTCAATGTTAGAATAACCTAGCATTTTCTAAAATACTCGTAGATACATGGTTTATAAATATCACTTCATGTTATAACCTATGTTTGCTATTTTAGGCCTCCTTTTAATAACATACATTGCATTCGTCTTTGTAAAAGTAACATATGTCCGTTACAGAAAAATTAGAAAATGCTGAAAAGAATAAGGTGAAGTTAAAATCAGCCATAATCCCACCAACCAGAACTAACTATAACCATGTTTTGGAGTGTGAGCATGCATGTGTGTGTGTGTGTGTACATTTTTAACTATCCTTTAATTTATATATGTTTATATGTACAATATATCTTATTTGTAAACTCATTTAATAAAATCAGGATATCCCTGACGTAAGTCTTGAAAAGATTTGAACAGTATAATTGGGAATGACTCTGCTGAGCCTCAGTCACAGAAAAATCTGGATTGGGAATTTCATGGGAAAAGCATCCCATGAAGCATCACTCAAAAAATAGTTGCTTAAACACAAAAAGAGAATACCTGGCCAAACTCGTTTATCCTACAACTCTTAATCTTTGTCTATAGCTACTGGAATAAATTTGAGGGGTGAGGGCAGGACAGAATGTTTAACTTTTCAATAATAAGCTCCTTGTTATTAAGGCTACTTAGACCATATGGAGAATGATCATTTATGCTTTTTTTTTTTCTTTTGGAGACGGGGTCTTGCTCTGTTGCCCAGGCTGGAGTGCAGTGTTGCAATCTCAGCTCACTGCACCCTCTACCTCCCAGGTTCAAGTGATTCTCCTGCCTCAGCCTCCCAAGTAGCTAGGATTACAGGGGTGTACCACCATGCCCAGCTAATTTTGGTATTTTTAGTAGAGATGGGGTTTCACCATGTTGGCCAGGCTGGCCTGGAACTCCTGTCCTCAGATGATCCGCCCACCTCAGCCTTCCACAGTGCTGGGATTACAGGCGTGAGCCACCGTGCCTGGCCATAATCATTTATCCTTCATACTTATAATGACCTACAATATTCCTAACCATTGCACTGACCTCACATGTATTTGAAACAATGAAAAGAAAGCCCTCTCCAAATACATGAGAAGACTTCAGTTAGTTTGTTTGAGCCTCCAGACCCTGTCTCCTCAACTGTTCACCAACAGAGAGAAGGGGCTGGTTAGAGGCCAGCCTTGATTGGGACCTCCCAAGGAGTGCAGAGAGGAGGAAGTCCTGGGTCTTAGTTTAACAGAGGCCAAGAAACACACAAAATTTAGATTCTTCTACTATTACCTGTTGCAGGAAATGGCAATACTCATCTATCCATACAGAAACATAAACAAGAAACCCAGGAGCCATCCTGGCATTTCTCTCCCTCATACTCAGTAGCTAGTCCTTCACCGTGTCCTGTTCATTTTCACCCCCAACAATTTCTTGACCCAGTCCATTTTCTCCATCCTTAACCACTATATTATTCATGCATCCCACAAACAGATGTTGAGCATCTAATGTGTGCCAGGCATTGTTCTACAGAACAATTCTGGGGCTACAGTAGTGAATGAAACAGAGACCCCCTACCTTGGTGGAGTTTAGTTTCTGGTGACCCTGAAGCTACCTACCATCTCTCCACCCTGGATCAAAGCTGCCTCCTGGCTGATCTCTCTACACCCCCTGCAGCCAGAAGCTTGTGGTGTGGCAAAGCAGACCATGCCACACCAGCACACACATTGGCAAAAAACTTCCCTTTGCTCATAGGAGACAGAAAACTTCTTAACTTGCCTTCCTGAGCCTACAAACCTTCAGAGTCCAGCATGGCCAACCCCACCCACCTCTCCAGCCACCCATGACCCCACCCAGCCACACTTGTCTTCTTCTGTCATTCCTCATGTTAAGGACAGAGACGCTCACTCCTGCTTTAGGGCCTCTGCCATGCTCTTCCTTCTCCTTGGAACCATCTTCTTCTGTTCAACTTGTTAACTCCTACTCAGCTTTAATCAAATTCAACAAATTCATTTGATCCCTTCCTTTCTGCATAGTTTGAGGTCCCAGGAATATAAGGTCCCTGCTCTCGAGGCATTTATAGTCTAGCAGGGAAGGAAGACAGTGACTGTGAATTATAAGTGCTTGGCTGACCCTGGGGTATACTACTACATCCCACAGAATAAAACCTTTCTGACTTAGCCTCGCTCTTTTCTTGAAGTCAGAGGGGTCATAGATGGGATCCCACTTTGGTTACTCGTCATGCAATTGTTCATTCATCTAACATATTTATTGAGTACCTTCCATGTGCCAGGCACTGCTGGGGAACTAAAAAAATAGTGGTGAGCAAGGCAATCTCTGCCGGCATAGAGCTTACATTCTGTGGGGGAAGCCAGACAGTAAGCAAGTAAACAAACGCACAATATAATTGCAAGCAGTATTGAATACTGTGAAGGAAAATTGAAGAGAAGGGAGCTAGAATGTGGTGGAGAGATTATTTGATTATAGTTTCTTGGGGAAGTCCCTCTGAGAGTGTTCACATTTGAGCCAAAGCCTGAATGAAGCAAGGGACCAAGTATAAAGCTGGCAATGATACAGTCCAGGCCAAGAACAGCTCATGCAAAGGCCCTGCAGCAGCTTCAGAAGAATCAAAGCCGCTTGGGACTAAGCAGCCCTCAAAAGTGGCCCTTTTGTGTCTGATTTGCCCCTCTGGTAGAAAAGTGTCTGATTTGCCTCTCTGGTAGAAAAATCTTACAATTGTTGTTCTCCATGGCTGAGAGATAAAATAGAATTTGTGGCCACACCATTTATTTTCACATCAGCGAGTGAAACCTGGATAGTCCTTCTTCCAATCAGCAACTTTCCTAGTCTTTATCATATGCTTTATCACACTTCAGGTCTACTTCTTTAGATCTTTAGTGACTATAATTAATTCATCCCCTTAGAAGCCACAGCAGGCCTCCTGAAGTTCTTATAGCCTGGCTGCTCACACAGACCAATTTCTAAAGCATCTTAGAACAAATCTGACCCCATATCAGAATTTACTCTTTTTTTTTTTTGAGACAGAGTCTCTGTTGCCCAGGCTGGAGTGCAGTGGTGCAGTCTCGGCTCACTGCAGCCTCCGCCTCCAGGATTCAAGCGATTCTCCTGCGTCAGCCTCCTGAGTAGCTGGGATTACAGGTGCACGCCACCATGCCCGGCTAATCTTTGTATTTTTAGTAGAGACAGGGTTTCACCATGTTGGTTATGTCTCAAACTCTTGACTTCATGATCCACCTGCCTCGGCTTCCCAAAGTGCTGAGATTACAGGCATGAACCACCGTGCCAGCCAGAATTTACATTTTTAATACATTTGATCAAATTAAACATGGTTTTTAATTGAAATATATAATGATTCACACTGGTACACAATGCTGTACTATGCAAATGTGTATATAGAAAGAGAGGAAGAATAAGAAACGTATATATTAACAGTCTTTGCATTGGGCCTTTGAATGCCCTTGTCAAAACACAATTTGTTCTAATGAATAAGAAGGTCAGGGAGTCAGAATGTCTGTATACTAGAGCATGAGTATGAAAAGTTCAAGACCTCCTCTTTTAATAACCTCCTTATAGCCATAAGGTAAATAACAGCCCAACTAGATCTATTTCTTAAACAGAAATGATGGTAGAACACTCAGTACTTTTCCCTCGGAATTAAATAAAATAATGCATGTAAAAATACTGTGTAAATATGAGTCACTCTGTAAATATTAGTGTTAAGGTCATCACCAAAAACCCATAAACTGTTAATGACCTTCTTCAAAATATGCCTCTCCCAAAAGGCTTGAAAAGTGTTTCCACATTAAATCAAGTTGACCTGCTGAGGCCAGAATAAACAACAACTCTTCTAACTAGCAGCCTCATTTTCATGGGTAAATTAGCTTCAAAAAAGGCAGGCATTGGTAAGAAGCCTAAGGCATGTTTGTTACCAAAAAAATCATACTGTATGAATGAGCATTTACTATGTCAAAAGGTTTTTTTTTTTTTTTTAACATGTTTGGGTTTGTTTAACCTTAATCACAGCCTAATGCTGGCTGCCATTTTTGCATGGCTGTTTCTCAGGTGGTTAATTTCTGGTGAGGACAGTGTTGCTGGTGATGGTTTCTACTCTGAGCCCAGCAGGTCAGTCCGGCTCAACTAGGCGTGGCCAGAAACATCATCTCTATGTAATTTCCTTTTCGGTGATGGGAGAAAGAAAAATATGTATTTCCTGGAAAATGTGTTTTGTACAGTCACCTTAAATTCCACAAGGGGAAAAAAGTAAACTTCCTTTAAAGATATACATATTTAACACTTTCATATGAGGACTTCTCCTTAGAAACAGTGATT
The DNA here is from genome assembly GCF_029289425.2 of Pan paniscus. Taxonomy (NCBI): domain Eukaryota; kingdom Metazoa; phylum Chordata; class Mammalia; order Primates; family Hominidae; genus Pan; species Pan paniscus. The sequence goes on from NC_073262.2 coordinate 103,412,347, forward strand.
TCATTTAAAAAAAAAAAATATTTAGGATTCAGAGACATGAAGGGTTCCATACCCTCAAAAATTAGAAAAATACTGCCTTGGAGAATGTGGAATAGGCAGACATTTTTTAAAAATCATGTTATCTTAATATCACCAACAGCAAAACGTATTTATTGAGTAATCACCAAATGTGGTCTATGTGGGCTGCCATAGTGGGAGGCCATGTAGAGCCAATTAACAGCTTCAGTTTCCATCTCCTGGAAGTTAAAATCAGACACCTCAGCTTGGAAACAGGTTTATAAGCAGGTTTCAGCTTACCCCACTTCTGAAGGGGCAGCCTGGAACACGCTGACTCATAAGAAATCCTTGCAATCATAAAAAATGGCTCATGTCCTGCCTTAGGCTGACGCATGATCTTATCGTACCCTAGTGGGAAAAGTCCTTCATTCTTAGATCAGTCCTCAATTCCAAATGGCCATGCCTGTCCTTCATAGAATCTCCTATTCTATGAGATTGACCAATGGCTAGTTTCTAACGGCCTTCACCTTCTTCCTACGCCGCAAACCCTAATACAGTCTCCATCCACAGACTCCCCTCCTTCACAGCACTGCGTCTCTCACATCCCCACGTCTCATTTTCCCTCCCTGCTTCTTTTGCATTTCTAGATGCCCAGACTCAGTGAGAACTGGCAGCATTAAAAGCGCCACCTGTTTAGTTCAGTATCTGGAGCCCTTCCTCCCTGCTGAAGGAGGAGAGGCACGTGAACATTTTGCATGCTGCCAGACGCCTGGTTTACCCACTCCTCTCAGGCAGTTCACTCCCAAACACTAGCCGTTCAAGATGAAGCCTGCTCAACCCCATACTCTATACACAGCCCTGGATTTCTCTGAGCTGGGGGAGACATCTACCAGCCCTACAAGACTGTATTCTATTTCTTGGGGCTCATATACCACAACATGTGAAAACATGAAATCTCCAGCCTGTTCAGCTATAATCTCAGCTACAGATAATTGGCAGGGCCTTAGACCAGCACGGACATGCTTCAGTCACCTGGATTCCTTGAGATGGAACACAGAGCAGACTGCACGGCTCAGGACAGACTGAGAGTAGAGTCTCCCATGGTGTCTTCCTCAGAATGCTCAACCTATTGACCTGTTCCCATGACACACACACACATACATGCATGCATGTATGCACACAGACACACATGCACGCACACACTCAGACAGGCATGTAGTCATTCTTAACCACATTCTTCTAGCCTCTCATGCTGTCTTGGAAGAGGTTTTATTGGCTGTGAAACTGGTTCCACATTGAATAGGTTTGTCCCAGGATGCAGGAACTGAATCATTTCCCTGAAATGCTTGGTGACATTTCACAGAGTAGCCATTCTTACTCCTGAGGGGAGAGTCTCTGATACTGTTATTGAATGTATATTTTTGTATCTAAAAACTCTCCTATGTGATCTCTTCCTCCTTAGGTTTGTAGGAGCAGAGGAAAGGGAGAGATAGGGAGAACACCTAAAAGGGAAGAGGCAAAAGCTGGAGGCATTCCTCAGTTTAAGGGAGGAAATAAGAGATGCAGAATATAAAACAGGAGAAAAGAGAGCCATCTCATCCTGCCAAGGAGAAGAGTTACAATGAACTATTTTAGCTTAGTGCTTGAGACAGGCCCTGAGTAGAGTGAATCTGGGTTTCAATTCCAGCTCTACTTTTTTTTTGTGATGGAGTCTTGCTCTGTCACCCAGGCTGGAGTGCAGTGGCACAATCTCGGCTCACTGCAACCAGCGCCTCCCAGGTTAAAGTGATCCTCCCACCTCAGCCTCCCGAGTAGCTGGGACTACAGGTGCACACCACCATACCCAGCTAGTTTTTGTATTTTTTGTAGAGACAAGGTTTCACCATGTTGCCCAGGCTGGTGTCAAACTCCTGAGCTCAAGCGATCTGCCCACCTCAGCCTCCCAAAGTGCAGGGATTACAGGCATGAGGCACAGGACCCAGCCCCAGCTCTACCTCTGATGCTTTATTTAAGTTCTCTGATCACTCAGTTTTCTTATCTATAAAATGAGGGAGAGGTGGGGTAGTGGAGAGAATAACTCTAGTTACTTTACAGGATTGTTGTGAGAATTGAATAAGATAATACATAAAGCAGTTGGCAGTTGTTGCACATGGTAAATGGTCAATACATATTGATGATGATGATGGTGAAGATGATTGAGTCAGGGATCCCTAAGACCACCCTTAGGTTTAAAGATTCGCTAGAAGTGGCCAGGCACAGAGGCTCTTGCCTGTAACCCCAGCACTTTGGAAGGCTGAGGCAGGAGGATCACTTGAGATCAGAAGTTCAAGATCAGCCTGGGCAACACAGCGAGACAGATAATTGGCAGGGCCTTAGACCAGCACGGACATGCTTCAGTCACCTGGATTCCTTGAGATGGAACATAGATCAGACTGCACGGCTCAGGACAGACTGAGAGTAGAGTTTCCCATGGTGTCTTCCTCAGAATGCTCAACCTATTGACCTGTTCCCATGACACACACACACATACATGCATGCATGTATGCACACAGACACACATGCACGCACACACTCAAGACAGGCATGTAGTCATTCTTAACCACATTCTTCTAGCCTCTCATGCTGTCTTGGAAGAGGTTTTATTGGCTGTGAAACTGGTTCCACATTGAATACGTTTGTCCCAGGATGCAGGAACTGAATTATTTCCCTGCAATGCTTGATGACATTTCACAGAGTAGCCATTCTTACTCCTAAAGAGAGAGTCTCTGATACTGTTATTGAATGTATATTTGTGTCTCTACCAAAACCCACAAAAATTAGCCAGGCATGGTAGCGCATGCCTATAGTCCCAGCTACTCAGGAGGCTAAGGTTGGAGGATCGCCTGAGCCCAGGAATTTGAGGCTGCAGTGAGCTTGATTGTGCCACTGCACTCCAGCCTGGGTGATACAGCAGGACCCTGTCTTTAAAAAAAAAAAAAAAAAGAGAGAGAAAGAGAGACTAAAAATTCCATAACTTTAGCAGAATAGTAGACTCAAATCTGCCACAGCTAAACTGAGGAATTTTGCCCTGTGTCCAGCCCAGACCTTGCAGAACAGGCTCATTCTAAAGAAGAGAGCCAAGAAGCTCCCACAGGGACAGCTAAGAAGAGAATAGGGAAGGCCCTTTGGGAAGGCAAACCCTTCGTTTACATTTCAATACAGAGGGCAAAAAGTAAGAATAGAATTTAGGAAAATGTCCTGAATGGTAGAAGGTGGGTGAATTATTTGGCTTCTTTTTGTATTTTTGTGAAATAAATACATATTAGGAGGGGGGAGAAAGCTTTTTGGAACCTTCATAGCTTTCCATCATTGGGGAAAAGCTTGCTTTGCTTTTTAACACATTTGTAACTAAAAGCCAACACTTCAAACAAAAATGTAGCAGGGGAGAGGAGAGATGTGTGTTCTGCTTTGGGCTTGAACCTAAGGGGAAGAATTCCCCAAAGTGGAGACAGGCATTGAGGACCACGAAAAAGGATGAATAATTCTCGGAGCTTGTAGCCCAAGAGAGTGAAAAGAGGCTTGGGTTTGACCAGCAAGAACACAATATCACACAAACCATTTGACTAAAGGTGCACACAGGGCTGTTATCATATCGCTGTAAAGAAGTCCAGGTGTGTGGGCTCCAGTGTACTGCCAGCCTAGCCACATCCCTACTCCCAAATGAATTCATGGGATGTGTAATTCTCTTTGGGATTCATATCTGGGAAGCAAAGAAGATAGGTAACTCACCGAAATGCCCTCTTACTAAGCCAGGCGCAGTGGCTCATGCCTGTAATCCCAGCATTTTGGGAGGCCAAGGCAGGTGGATCACTTGAGGCCAGGAGTTCCAGACCAACCTGGCCTACATGGTGAAACCCTGTATCTACTAAATACAAAAATGAGCCAGGCGTGGAGGCACACACCTGTAATCCCAGCTACTCAGGAGACTGAGGCACGAGAATCACTTGAACCTGGGAAGAGGAGGTTGCAGTGAGCTGAGATCACACCACTGCGCTCCAGCCTGGGTGACAGAGCAAGACTCCGTCTCCAAAAAAAAAAAAAAAAAAAAAAAATCTGAAGTGCCCTCTTATTTAGCAACATTAGGTAAAACAGAGAGGACAACACAAACCCACCTTCTTTTCACAGTTGTCGATTGAAGGGAATGACACAGTCCCATGCCCCAGGAGCCAGGAACATCCAGCCTCCTCTCATCCAAAAAATGTTTTAAACCCAAAGACTTGATGTAATGCTCCTGTTGAAATAAATAGTGTTATGGTATATTAAGTGTTTAATTTGCTTTCTTTCTTAGATCCCAGGAGATGACCCTGAGACATTTAAACCTTGGTCTATCCCTATAGCATAACACTGCTATCATTCCCTAAAAGGTAAGATCAATAAGCTAAAAGATAATTATTCAATGTGGGGGGAAAAAAATCAGCCAATCCAGGCTTTCAAACTTCATTCTATAGAAATCAAGAATTGCACAAGTGCTTAAATCATGCTTCATTTTAAAGTCAATATATCTTATCCAATATTTAAGTCCTTTAACACTAAATATGCATGGTTCTGGGAACTGACAAAGGAAGGCCAGGGTGTTTTAACCAACATGATAGTTTTTTAAATTTTAAAATAAAATATGAAAATACACTGGATTAAAATATTTTAAAAGCCTACTCCCTGATTCTTTTAAGAATCACAACTGGAATGCAAAAAAACACTGAAATCCCCTGATTACTCCATTTATAATTAACTAGCACTATTTGGAAGAGTTATCTCTTTGTATTCATTGAGTTCAACTGCTACAATTTTGTGCTGCTGCTTAACACTACACACAGAGCACTGAAGGCTTTGGAGAGTGGCCACAGAAACTCCTTGGGAAATACATGCTGATAAGAAAAAACATGGTTTTTTTTGTTACAAAATTAAACTTCTACTTTCTGCACACTTACTGGGCAATAACTGAAAACACTGGGGAAGAGAGAGAACTATGGCATAAACTCAGATAAAAATAAAATAAAATTTTTTCATTAAAATCTAATTTTCCAATGTAATTGTTTAAAAACACCCACAAGTATTAACACATATAATATACATTTAATTCCATTGTGCTTTGTCATATGAGAACAACTTGTATTGATGTTTTTACTAAATCAGACTAAATGACCGATGAGAATTTGCTTCTCCTTTACAACACAAATCAAAATGAGCAACACTTAAAATTACATCTTACATTATTGTAAGATAGTCATTTTCAAACATTCACCAACAAGCCAGGCATGGTGGCTCATGCCTGTAATCCCAGCACTTTGGGAGGCCAAGGCAGGTGGATGGCTTGAGTTCAGGAGTTCAAGACCAGCCTGGGCAACATGGTGAAACCCCGTCTGTACACCACCTGGCATGGTGACACATGCCAGTAGTCCCAGCTACTTGGAGGCTTGGAGGCTGAGGTAGGAGGATTGCTTGAGTCCAGAAGATGGAGGTTGCAGTGAGCCAAAATTGTGCCACTGGACTCCAGCCTGGGCAACGGAGTGAAAGCCTATCTCAGAAACACACACACACAAATGTAGGGCAGAATTATCTAAGCTCTTTAATTATTCTCTCTTTCTATCCTTCTTTCTCTTTCCAAGTATTAAAGTTAAATGTGAACATGATGGCAAATCCACTCTAATTCTTATGTACAACAAGGCATATAAAATACATGGCATCGTGCCTGACACATAGTACTCAATATAGTTACACACACACATTCAGATAAAATGCCAAATTTTAACTAACTAGACACCACCAGTGAATGAATGGGATTGTCAAGTTTTTGTACAGACTTTTTTTTTGGGTGGGGGGTGGGACATGGTCTCGCTCTGTCACCCAGGCTAGAGTGCAGTAGTCCAATCTCGGCTCACTGCAACCTCCGCCTCCCAGGTTCAAGCAATTCTCGTGTCTCAGCCTCCCAAGTAGCTGGGACTACAGGCACGTGCCACCACACCCAGCTTATTTTTTTGTAGAGACAGAGAATTGCCATGTTGGCCAGCCTGGTCTCAAACTCCTGACCTCAAGTAATTGGACCGCCTCGGCCTCCCAAAGTGCTAGGATTACAGGTGTGAGTCACTGTGCCCAGTCTGTACAGAAGTTAAAATAAAGACCATCCTCTGCTATGCATGGTGGCTTATGCCTGTAATCCCAGAACTTCAGGAGGCCAGAATGGGAGGATCACTTGAGCCCAGGAGTTCAAGACCAGCCTGGGTGACATAGCAAGACGCTGTCTCTATTTTTTTTTAATTAAAATTAAAAAGTAAAGAATTTTTTAAAAGACCATCCTCAAATTGCAAGACAAATTTAAAAAACAAAAAAAAACCTCTTGTCATTTTACCACTTATAATTAATTCTGTGTGTCAGAATGTTATCCGTGCCATGAATCAACACAAGATGCAGATATAAATTGCATTCTGAGTCTGTAATTGTCATCCTTTACCTGCAATTTCAAATTTTTACATTCTTCAAAGTAACATAATTGGCTCTTATATATTTGCTTTATAAGGAAGTATTCAACATTGATCTTATAAATCAAATTTATACCACACTAAAAACATACACATGTGAGTATGTTCCCCATGACATTTTAAACCTCTGCTAAAAATATTCAAAAACTTCTGATGTCATCCAGCTTCTTATTTTATAAATGAAGACACGGAGCCTGGAGGAGAATAGTAACTACCCAAATGTACTTATTCATAGCTGTAAATCTTATCAACCCAATTGTCAATCATTTATTGTTCTTCTCCCTATATATAAAGTTGAGAGATTTGCACACTTTGTTTCATAATTATTGTCTTGTCTTTTTTTTTTCCAGGTGTTTCAGATTTTCACAAGTAAAAAGATGGCTTGTTAATCCTAACTGGGTTCCAAACTGATATTCTTATACTGTTGTAGAAAAAAATAGACACAAAATTTAGAAACGTTATCCAACTTTGATTATGTTAACCCAATGAATCATTATTTGCAAAGCATTTCACTTAGACTTTCCAGCCTAGAGGCCACCAGAAAAGCACTGCTGTATCCACAATAAGCAAGTTTAGTGCTGATTTGTTTCTGAAAAGATCACGTAAATGTTGCTGTAAAAGCAAACTTTTCCTTTCTGTGTCCATCCAATCTAAATGGACTGGTAATACAGGTTATGATTATAGAATGAAAGACACTTCTTGGTAGATAAATATATGATGACTTTTCCCAGGGGTGTATTTGATTCAGTAGCCACAAGAGAGTTCTGCAAGTTTTGTTTTGCCCTGGATTGACCATAAGTCTATGTACGTGCATTTGACAGCAAAGGAGTGGTATTTCCCTCATGCACATCTACTATTCAACTGATTAACATTCTTTTGGATTTGGAGGAGGGGAAAAAGCAATATAAAAACATTTTCAATATCTTGCCCCCAACCCCTCTGTGTTGTTGTTGCTGTTGTTGAAAAACATCCAATCTGGTATCAGAGTTTAAGAAATATTGCATATTTCAGTTTCCCATAGATTAAAGTGAGAACATAAAGCAAAAGAATTATAAATTGTAATTACCCCCTACATTGTGGTTTAAAATATGCAAGATCCTCTCTACCAATAACTTTGAGAAGGAAAAACAAAAGAAAAAAAGAAATAAGATATATGGGATCCACCAAATTACATTCATCTGAGTTTAGAGGCCTTCAGAGAGAGGAACCAGCGTACAAATTAGGCCCTATTTGACCAGAAAGTCAGGGGCAAGCTGATTTTCTACTAGCCAGATTTCACACGATCAGGCTCCCCAAGGCATGGTCTGCAGTGACCCCTGCAGTGGCTGAAGGAGGAGAGGCAGAGCTGAGAACGCTGGGTGTTGGGTGAGAGAAGGTAGGCAATAAGGCATACAATACAGCCCGGAGGCGGCTGAAGGTCCTTAAAGCCATGGGCACGTTGTCATGAGAGGCTGGGGCATAGCTGTCCACAGGCCCATCTGCGGACATTGGAGGCTTCCCTACACCACAGGAGCCCAAGGGATAAAGCAGGACAGGAGCACAAAGAGGAGGAGGCAGGAGCAGAAGGGTCATGGGCAGGACAAAAATTACGCAAGACACAGGAACATTAAGAGCTGAGAACCTTAGTGGGAGTGGCTGGGGTGAAATAAGTTGAAAATATTTTTTTTATTTTTTTTTTAGCTCTTTTGAAAATAAAATCCTTAATCTAATAAGAATGTGAGAAGTTTGTCTTATCATGTGTATCATTTTAAATGATGGTAAATTGTATTTTTTTTTTTTTTAGAATCTTGTCAGTTAGAGCTAAGGATAGTTACTGGGCATTTATTTTCTATTTGTCATGGTTCAAAACTACAAAGCACTAAAAATAGAGGGGCTTGAATAAAAATTATTTCTGTGAGTTGATGCACTAAAATCTGGATGGCATGGATGTTAATAAAATACTTTTTTAAAAAGATACAGTTGAAGCCATATATTTGAAACCAGTTCTTTGGGCTCAATAAACATCATTAAAATACGAAACAGACTAAAATGTTTAAATAAGTAATACATTAACATGGCTCGAATGTTTTATAAAAAGGTAAAGCAAAGACTTACTCTCATACTGCTATGGCCTGAATGTTTATGTCACCCCAGAATTCATACATTCAAACTTAAACCTAAAAGGTGGTGGTATTAAGAAGTGGGGCCATTGGGAAGTGATTAGGTCATGAGGACTCCACTTTCATGAATGGGATTAGTGCCCTTATAAAAAAAAAGACCCCCTAGAGCGAGTTAACCTCCTCCACTACATGAGAACACTGCAAGAAGACACCATCTGTGAACCAGAGAGGAGGCCCTTATCAAATACTGAATCTGCTAGCAGCTGGATCTTGGACTTCTCAGCCTCCAGAACTGGGTTCTGAGCAAAACATTTCTGTCTATGAGCAAAACATTTCTGTTTATAAGCCACCCAGTTTATGGTATTTGTGTTATAGCAGCCCAAACCAACTAAGACACATACCACCCCCATCCATCCAATTCTCACACATGCACAGAGTATAACTTCTGCTTTCCCAGAAAACTCAGCATGTAACCTGTCCTAGAACGCCCAGCCACTCTTGGCAAAGTCAGAGCTACTCAGCTGGCCCTACAAATGGACAGGACACAACGGCCAAATGTCAGAATGTTTGAGGAAGTCTAGGGCAACAGGACAAGTACCTGGTTCCTGCCCTTATTTTCACACCTGCTGTGCCCCTTCTCTCTGTCTAAACAATTCCATTCTACCAGCTTCCCAACATCAGCAGCAGCCTGATGCCTGTAAGGGTGAGGAAGCATAACCCTTAATGCTCATCATGGGCTTCATGGAACCTCCTATTTCTTACTCCCTGGGCCTCGGAGCACAGGAGACATTTGTACTCTTGCCTTCTGAGCCTGAGTTCTCTGAGTAGGTTTTCTCTTTTGTAAAGAAAAACAGACTGCTCCCGGTTCCATCCCAGAACAGTGAAAATTAACACTTTATCTGTCTCATAGATTTGAGTAGGCAAATAGCAAAAAGATAAGCTTTCTAATTTGTAAGATGTCCAAAGGAAGTCAAAAAATTAGGCAGAAATAGTTGGAGACAGAAAATAATGGAATTTTCTCAGTCCCGCCACACAACCCTGAAAGTCAGTGTTAAGATGCCACCGAGTACAAAGCAATAGTGTTCCTTCCTTTGCCGAGCCACAGCAGGACAGGCTCCCCTGTGCTCCTGTAACTTCACATTTAGACGATTTTACTGGCTAGCTCAATAGCTAGCCATCTTGTTCCAAACCATTCTGCCAAGATAATCTTTCTCAACATCTGTAACCACCCACTGTCACTGTCTAAAAGAGTTGCATTCAACAGGACAGTTTCTTCTTCCAAAAGGGACTTTACTGTCTTCTGTAAAGTGGTCACCTGTTGTTTTTATTTGACTGCTGTCTCTTCCTTTGGGAAATTATCCATCCTCCACTCCATGTGTTCCAAACAAGCTGCTGGGAAAGGAATGAGATAAGCTGGGTTAGAATCTCTCCTGAGAGATAGGCTCTTGCGCAAGCTACACAAGCTAAAGGGCCACTGTAGCCGGTCGCCTGGATGGCCGCGTTGAGTCCACAAGCTTCTGCTGCTGAGCTCCTCAGAAGTGTCCTCGTTCCTGCGCCCCATTCTTCAGCTCTGCCCTCAATTCTGTGACCTACCAGCACCTTTCCAGTGGTCAGTTTCCTAGGGTTGCTGCAACAATTTATCACAAGCTGGGTGGCTTCAGTATGTATTCTCTCACAGTTCTGGAGGCTAGAAATCCAAAGTCAAGGTGCTGGCAGGGCCATGGTTCTCAGGAAGAATCCTTTCTCGCCTCTTCGGGCAGCTCTTGCTGTTCCTTATGGCTGCATCACCCCTCTGCCTCCATCATCTCATTGCCTTCTTCCCAGTGTGTCTGTATCCAAATCCTCTCCTTTCTCATAAAAACGCTAGTCATTGGGCCAGACGTGGTGGCTCACACCTGTAATCCCAGCAATTTGGGAGGCCGAGGTGGGCAGATCATGAGGTCAGGAGTTTGAGACCAGCCTAGCCAACACAGTGAAACCCTGTATCTACTAAAAATAAAAAAATTAGCCCGGCGTGATGGCAGGCACCTGTAGTCCCAGGTACTCAGGAGGCTGAGGCAGGAGAATTGCTTGAACCTGGGAGGCGGAGGTTGCAGTGAGCCGGGATCGTGCCATTGCACTCCAGCCTGGGTGACAAGAGGGAGGCCCGTCTCAAAAAAAAAAAAAAAAAAAAAAACACCAGTCATTGGATTTAGGGCCCACGTTAATCCAGTGAGACCTCATCTTAGCTTAATTAATTATACTTGCAAAGACTTTATTTCCAAATAAGGCCACTTCTGAGGTTCCAGGTAGACATGAATTTGGGGGGACGCTATTCAACCCACTCTACCAATAAACTTTGCTGAGGCTAATGGATAGTTTTGGGGTAGAAGTGACTCTCTCTCCTTTATGCCCCTATTGTGTCTGGTTCTTACATAACACACAATCGATTTGTCTGCATGTGCATCCTTTCTTTCTAGATGAGCCACTGGCTGATGACAGGGATTGTGTTTTACTCATCTCTTACCACAGGGTCCATCTCAAACTGATACTTGCATATGTTTGATTAAGGAAGAGCCAATGAATGTGCTCTACGACAACAAAAGTACAGATGAAACCTACACTGTGTAACTCAGATACCCATGAGCCAGGAGACCTAAGGAAGGTAAAAAGAAAGAACCTACAGTTATTTGACAAAGAAATCAGGCTTCACTTTTTTTTGGATATAAATCTGCTGGAGCCACTATTTATTTTACTTGCATGTATTAAGCAAAATTTTCCAAAACTTGGAAACAATGCAAAAAGAAAAAAAAATACTGTGAGCCGTTTCTTTTCTTTTAGAAACAGGGTCTCACTCTGTCATCCAGGCTGGAGTGCCCTAGTACAATCATGGCTCACTGCAGCCTCAGACTTCTGGGCTCAAGCAATCCTCCCATCTTGGCCTCCAGAGTAGCTAGGACTACAGGACTGTGCCACCAGGCCTGGCTAATTTTTTAATGTTTTGTACAGACAGGATCTTCCAATATTGCCCAGGCTGGTTTCAAAGTCCTGGCCTCAAGCGAACCTCCCTACTCAGATAACTTGTCAATGTTATCCTCCAGCACTGTCTAATAAACCCATTACAGAGTTATCTGATGCTCTAGGGCTGCCCTGTCTATATGGTAGCCACCAGCCACATGTGGCTATGTACATTTAATTTTTAATAATTTAAATAAAAAATTCAGTTCCCTAGTTTCCTTAGCTACATTTCAAGTACTGTATTCAGTAACCACATGCAGCTACTGGGTACCCTATTAAACAGCACAGAAAAGACCAGTATCCATCGATCCAGAAAGTTATATAGATGGGTTTGCTCTAGGGAAATGTAACTTTATACATCTGCCATTTATTAGGGCCCAGACCACATTAGATCATGTGGTATGTAGAATGACAGCACGCCAAAGACATCCATGTCCTAATCCCTAGAAACTGTGACTATGTAGGTTACATGGCAAAGAGAAATGAATGTTGCAGATGGAATTAGGTTTGCTAATCAGGTATCCTTAGAATAAAGAGATTATTCTGGCTTATTTCAATAGGCCCTATGTAATCACAAGAATCCTTAAATGTGGCTGGGGGCAGTGGCTTACGCCTGTAATCCCAACACTTTGGGAGGCCGAGGCGGGCGGATCACGAGGTCAGGAGATGGAGACCATCCTGGCTAACACGGTGAAACCCCGTCTCTACTAAAAATACAAAAAATTAGCCGGGCATGGGGGCGGGTGCCTGTAGTCCCAGCTACTTGGGAGGCTGAGGCAAGAGAATGGCGTGAACCCAGGAGGCGGAGCTTGCAGTGAACTGAGATTGTGCCACTGCACTCCAGCCTGGGCAACAGAGCGAGACTCCATCTCAAATAAAAAAGAATCCTTAAATGTGGAAAAGGGAGGCAGGAGAGTTGGTGTTAGAGTAGCTGGCTTTAAAGATGTCAGGGGCCACAAGCCAAGGAACGCAGGCAGTCTCTGGAATCTGGCGAAGGTGATGAAACACATTCTCATCTAGAGTCTCCGAGTAGAATGCAGCCCTGCTGACACCTTGATTTTAGCCCAGTGAGACCCATTTTGGAATTCTGACCTTCAGAACTGTAAGATAATAAATTCATGTTGTTTTATGCCACCAGGTTTAGGATAATTTGTTGCAGCTGTAATAGGAAATAATACAGGTGTTAACTTGCAAAACATTGATAAATTACAAAGAATTGCTGTATAGTTGAAAAGAAATCCCCCAAGGTTTCAGTTTTATTGCCCTTAGGACATTAACCAGTTTTGTTTTGTTGTTTATTTGGGTTTTTTTTCCCCCTAATCTGCAATCTTATTCTGATGTTCTTTCTTCCATATTGGTTTCTCACATCTTCCTTTGAACTTGCTTTGTTACACTCGCTCCCTCATTGACTATATCTTTGAAATCTGCTCACTACATATTGTATAGGAGTCACTATATATTGTACAGCTTTAAGGTCACAAGTGGTTTTTGGTTCCATGAGTGAATCGTATAGTGGTGAAGTCTGAAACTTTAGTGTACCCATCACCCAAACAGTGTACATTGTACCTAATAGGTAGTTTTTCATCCCTCACCCCTCTCCCACACTCCCTCCTTGGTTTATATGCTTAAAGTTAGATGCTGACATGCAATCAACAAAGGAAAAACAAACAAACACAGGACTCCAAGGTTCTTCCGTATGTAAGAAGAGCCTACATAATTTATACAGCGATTAACCTGATGAAATAGTTTATTTACAATTTAAACAAATAAGTTTCATATTCTACAACACATATAATCTATTGACTAAATGTAACTAATGATGAACCTCCATACAAACAACCCCACTAAAAAGTGGGCAAAGGACATAAACAGACACTTTTCAAAAGACATACAAGTGGCCAAAAAGCATATGAAAAACAGCTCAATATCACTGATTAGAGAAATGCAAATCGAAACCACAATGAGATACCATCTCACACCAGTCAGAATAGCTATTATTAAAAACTCAAAAAATAACAGCTGCTGGCAAGGTTGCAGAAAAAGGAATGCTTACACACTCTTGGTGGGAGTGTAAATTAGTTCAACCATTGTGGAAAGCAGAGTGGCAATTCCTCAAAGAGCTAAAAACAGAACTACCATTTGACCCAGCAATCCCATTACATTCCCAAAGGAATATAAATCATTCTACCATAAAGATACATGCACACAAATATTCACTGCAGCACTATTCACAATAGCAAAGACATGGAATCAACCTAATACCTGATATGGTCTGGCTTTGTGTCCCCACCCACATCTCATCTCAAATTGTAATCCCCACGTGTTGAAAGAGGGGCCTGGTGGGAGGTAATTGGATCATGGGGTAGATTTCCCTCTTGCTGTTCTGTTGATAGTGAATTCTCATGAGATCTGGTTGTTTGAAAGTGTGTAGCACCTCCCTCTTTGTGCTATCTCTCTCCTGCTGCCATGTAAGATGTTCCTTGCTTCCCCTTTGCCTTCTGCCATGATTGTAAATTTCCTGTGGCCTCCTAGCCATGCTTCCTATACAGCCTACAGCACTGTAAGTCAATTAAACCTCTTTTCTTCATAAATTACCCAATCTCAGGTAGTTCTTTATAGTAGTATGAGAACAGACTAATACAATTCCTATCAATGAGAAACTGAATAAGAAACTGTGGTATATATACACCATGGAATACTATGCAGCAATAAAAAAAGAACAAGATCATGTCTTTTGCAGGAACATGAAGGGAGATGGAGGCCATTATCCTTAGCAAACTAATGCAGGAAGAGAAAACCAAATACTGCATGTTCTCACTTATAAGTGGGAGCTAAGTGATGAGAACTCATGGACACAAATAGGGGAACAATAGACACTGGGGCCTACTTGAGGGTGGAGGATTGGAAAAGGGAGAGAATCAGAAAAAAATAACTATTAGGTACTAGGCGTAGCACCTGGATGACAAAATAACCTGTACAACAAAGCCCTATGATATAAGTTTACCTATATAACAAACCTGCACATGGACCCCCTCAACCTAAAATAAAAGTTGAAAAACATACAAACAACAAAGAGCACAAAATAAAAAGTGTTGGCCAGGGCATGGAGAAATTGGAACACTTGTGTACTGCTGATGGGAATGTAAAATGGTACAGCTGCAGTGGAAAACAGTATGGTAGTTCCTCAAAAATCAAAAATTAGATTGCCCAATGATTCAGCAACTCCATTTCTTTTTTCTTTTTCTTTCTTTTTTTTTTTTTTTGCCCCAGGATGAAGTCTTGTTCTGTGGCCCAGGCTGGAGTGCAATGGCACAATCTTGGCTCACTGCAACCTCAACCTCCCAGGTTCAAGCAATTCTCCTACCTCAGCCTCCCAAGTAGCTGAGATTACAGGCACATGCCACCACGCCTGGCTAATTTTTGTATTTTTAGTAAAAACAAGATTTCATCATGTTGGCCAGGCTGGTCTCAAACTCCTAACCTCTTGATCTGCCTGCCTCAGCCCCCGAAAGTGCTGGGATTACAGGCATGAGCCACCGTGCCTGGCCGGCAATTCCACTTCTTTTATGTTTACAGCAAAAGAATGGAAAGCAAGGTCTCAATAAGATATTTATATACCCATGTTCACAGCAGCATTTTTCACAATAGCTAAAACGTGGAAGCAACCCAAGTGTCCATCAATGAAGGAATGGATAAGGAAAATGTGGTATATATTATACAAATAATAGCCTTCCAAAGGAAGGAAATTCTGACACAAGCTACAACATAGATGAACCTTGAGGAACCTTGAGAAACCTTGCTAAATGAAATAAGCCAGTCACAAAAAGACAAATACTGTATGTTTCCACTTATACGAAAACCTTAAAGTAGTAAAATCAGAGAGACAGAAAATGGAATAGTGGTTGCCAAGCATGTGGGGAAGGAGAATCAGAGTTATTGTTTAACGGGTATAAGATTTGTTTTGCAAGATGAAAAGAGCTACAGAGATAGATGGTGGTGATAGTTGTACATTATAAATATATTTAATAACACTGAACTGTACATTTAAAAATGGTTAAAATGGTAAAGTTTAGGTTATGTATGTTTACCACAATAAAAAAATTTGAAAAAAAAATGATAAACTTCTTTCTTTTCCTTTTTTTTCCTTTTAGTAAATATAACAAGAACAGAGCCTGTACCGATTTAGTTAAGACCTTTTTCCATTTCTTTGGTTTCTTTGTTCCTTGTGCTCAAGAATTTGTTGGAATGTAAATGTCCTCCAAGCTTATCCAGATAAGTATAATGAAAATATATTCCTCCCAAGGCCTTTCAAACACCATTGTTACCAATAGTTAATTTATATTTTTATCCAAAAAGTAAATAAATCAAAGTTTGGGAGCTCATTTTTCAATCTCCACAAGTTGCTCATAATCCACAAACATTGAGGAAATACACACACACACACACACACACACAATCCAATCCTCTTCTCCTTGGCCTTAATGCTCTTCTTCCCACTCCTAAATTGTCTATCCCTGGAAGAAGCAAGAGTAGATCTATCAGAACCACTTAAGGAGCTTTTTCAAAATTCCCACATCCTGCTTCCCACCCCTACCCTATCCTGATATACCACCCAAAGGGGCAATGCCAGAATCTGGGTACTGTTTTGTTTTGGGGGGTTTTTTGGAACAGGGTCTTACTTTGTCACCCAGGCTGGAGTGCACTGGCACCACCATAGCTCACTGCAGCCTCAAACTCCTGGGCTCAAGCAACCCTTCTGCCTCAGCCTCCTGTGTAACTAGGATTACAGGTGCACACCACCATGCCCAGCTTATTTTTTTTATTTTTAGTAGAGATGGAGTTTCACCATGTTGCCCATGCTGGTCTTGAACTCTTGACCTCAGGTGATCCTCCTGCCTTGGCCTCCCAAAGCTCTGGGATTACAGGTGTGAGCCACTGCACCTGGCCTAATCTGGGTAGCTCAAGAATCCATAGAGGGAAGAGAAAGAAAAGCAAGTATACAAAAAGCAGGTTGTTGGAGGGTTATATTGACTTGGTTGAAATGGAATCCAACAGGGTCTTATCCTCCAGCTCACCAATGCTTCCCTTCCCCAGAGTAATTTTTCTATAATATTGACAGTCTGCTGGTATCATATAGATAATCTCTAGTGGTCTCCACTGCTGACCAGATTGTCACACAGTCATCTCAGGCAATTAGGCAATTGATGAACACAGCAATTGGCAGGTCCTCTTCATTAATATCCACAGCCCCCACTAAAAGTTAGAGGTAGGTCAAACATCTCACATGACAGATTCACTCTGAGTGGACACAACAGACTGACAGCAGAATCATCTAGCCCTCTGGGAGGAGAGTACTGAGAACCAATAGCAATCCACACCTGGAGGCTGCTGCCAGCATCGCTTGCTGGATTCCTCCACCTTCCTCAGATGAGGTTCATAGAGCAAGTGTAAACTCTCTAACCAACCACGTATCTTATTTCTAACATCCACTATACCAAGGAACAAAACCTTAAAATGGACTCTTGGAAAATTACTTGAAATGTGTAGGTAACCAATTTTGAAGTGTGGATTCATGATTTGGATTCATCAAATGCTAATTAACTACACCTAGAGTGCAAGTTGACGCTACCTAGGGTATAGAAAAAAGTTACCTTATGTTTAAATATATCATATAGTTTCCACTAAATTTCTTAAGCATTTTAAAGTGAATTACCACATAGAAAGCAGAACATAGGTGAAGACCAAACTCCTTAGGATGGGCTCTTAGCCCTTCTCAAGCTAACCCCCTCTTCATCTTTGCCATCCCTGTCCCAACATACACATACACAGATACACATACACCCTACACCACACACAGCAAGCTGCTCCCTGCTCTAGAATGTGACAGCTACATTTCAGGCTGCTCCACATGCTGCTCCTACCTCCCTCTTCCCCATCTGACCAACCTCTTCTCTTCTGCCAAGACCTACCTCAAATGCTTCCTATTCAAAATCTTTTGGGAACCCCTTCCTTCTCAACCCTGTGGAGTTGGTCACTCCCTTTTCCATATTCTAATAGCACCTTGTATAATACATTCGTGGTGGTATTGTACCATGTCCCTCACTGGACAGTGCATGTCACAAGCACCATGACTATCTTTGGGCCTCCATTACAGCACACCAGGCACATAAGGAAAAGCAGAGTCCTTCCTAAAGAGTTCTCACCAAAAGAGTTCCTCAAAGGCAATTAAATCTGTTGCTTGTACATTGTTCTTCCTAGGCAAGAAATTCTTAAAATTTCTGAAGTCATGAAACCCCAATGTTCTTAATGGTATTTTATAGCCCTTTTTACCTGGTGATACGGTTTGGATGTTTCTCACCTCCCAAATCTCATGTTGAATGTATTTCCCAATGTTGGAGGTAGGGCCTGGTGGGAGGTGATTGGATCGTGGAGGCAGATGCCTCATGAGTGCTTTAGCACCAACCCTTTGGTAATAAGTAAGTTCTCACTCTGAATTCCCGTGAGATCTGGTTGTTTAAAAGTGTGTGGCACCTCCCACCTCACTCACACTTGCTCCCACTCTCACTATGTGATGTCCCTGCTCCCACTTCACTTTCTGCCATGATTGTAAATTTCCCAAAGCCCTCACCTGAAAGCAAATGCTCGTGCCACACTGGCACAGCCTGCAGAACCATAAGCCAATTAAACCTCTTTTCTTTATAAATTACACAGCCTCAGGTATTTCTTCTTCTTCTTTTTTTTTCTGAAACAGAGTCTCACTCTGTTGCCCAGGCTGGAGTGCAGTGGCGTGATCTCAGCTCACTGCAACCTCTACCTCCTGGATTCAAGCGATTCTTCTGCCTCAGCCTCCCCAGTAGCTGGAAATATAGGCGTGTGTCACCACGCCTGGCTAATTTTTTGTATTTTCAATAGAGACAGGGTTTCACCGTGTTAGCCAGGATGGTCTCCATCTCCTGACCTCATGATCCGCCTGCCTTTGCCTCCCGAAGTGCTGGGATTACAGGCCTGAGCCACCGTGCCAGCCTCAGGTATTTCTTTATAGAAACACAAGAACGGCCTAACACG
Organism: Pan paniscus; assembly: GCF_029289425.2. NCBI lineage: Eukaryota > Metazoa > Chordata > Mammalia > Primates > Hominidae > Pan > Pan paniscus. The sequence goes on from NC_073262.2 coordinate 103,431,020, forward strand.
CTTAGGTTCTGAAAGTTCTTCGTGGCATTTAGGTATTGAAAAATGTGAGTTGAATTCAAAGCACAGGTATAGAGAACTAACAGAGAATTTCATTTCAGCACTTACTATAACTAGTCACCTAGTGCTAAGAATCTCTGTGCTGGGCAAGCCTTATTGTATAAAGTTCTCTTATGCTAAAGCCTTCTATACTGGTTAAGTTCTGGAAAATGAAACTGCTTTTTTAAAGAAAACTAATTTTATCCCAGAAAGATCTGGGAAATCCTCCAAGACTGCTTTTTAAGAGTAGGACCTGAAATGTATCATTAGAAAAAAGGTTCCACTTTTTCTTATCAGATAAATTGACATTAAGTTTACTTAATGGTAGTCCATGGCCTTGTTCTGGAAGACTAATAATCATCAATTCTACCTATAGTTAGCTTGCTTTGAAAGCAAGGCAGCCTTACTTTCTCACAAAGTTTCTGTGAAGAATTATAAAATGCATGTGAAAATATTTTGTAAACAGTAACATCCTCTATAAATTTAAGGTCTACTGTGACCACTCTATTACTACTAATAGTAGTACATACCAAGTAATAGCAGTAGTACTACTAATAATAGCAATAAGGCAGTGATTAAGTTCTATTTAGTTTAGTTGCTTTTTCATCTTAGATAAAAACTTTCCATCAGCTGGGCGCGGCAGCTCACACCTGTAATCCCAGCACTTTGGGAGGCTGAGGCCGGCGGATCACTTGAAGTCAGGAGTTTGAGACCAGCCTGGCCAACATGGTGAAACCCCGTCTCTACTAAAAATACAAAAATTAGCCAGGGGTGGTGGCACGCACCTGTAATCCCAGCTACTCAGGAGGCTGAGGCAGGAGAATCGCTTGCACCCGGGAGGTGGAGGTTGCAGTGAGTGGAGATCGCACCACTGCACTCCAGCCTGGGCAACAGAGAGAGACTCCGTCTCAAAAAAAAAAAAAAAATTCCATCACACTGAGGCTCCCAAAAAATGAAATGTAGGTTTTAAAAAAGACATCAAAGAAAGATGGCCATCTAAATATGCCAAGGAAACTGTTATGCATTGGAGATAATTTTTCAACACAGAGATATTTGGATCTGGCGTCCTTAGTAACATTTCTTTTTTTTTTTTTTTTTTTTTTTTTGAGACGGAGTCTCACTCTGTCGTCCAGACTGGAGTGCAGTGGCGGGATCTCGGCTCACTGCAAGCTCTGCCTCCCGGGTTCACACCATTCTCCTGCCTCAGCCTCCTGAGTAGCTGGGACTACAGGCGCCCGCCACCACGCCCGGCTAATTTGTATTTTTAGTAGAGACGGGTTTCACCGTGTTAGCCAGGATGGTCTCGATCTCCTGACCTCGTGATCCGCCCGCCTCGGCCTCCCAAAGTGCTGGGATTACAGGCGTGAGCCACCACATCCGGCCTCTTAGTAACATTTCTTAATCTTCAGTTCTGCAGTAATATTCTAGGAGATATGAACTATTAATAATAAGCAGTAAACAGTTTTTTCTAAACAATCCTATAGCTAACATACCACATGCCATCACACTGTTCTCTTGTTGGTTTTTATTTTGCTTTGTTTTAATGAATGTCTTGAATGCTATATAACTTAGAATGCACATATTTAAATCACCCCAAATATCACTTATTTGGCAACTCACTTCAAACTATATTCTGAACAAGCACTTTACAGGAGCAAAGAGTTTTCACCTTAACCTGTCATTATTCTGATGTTAAGAGGGGAGAGAGAGAAACAGAAAATGCATGTATGCCAAATTTCTTGAATCCCTAAGCTTCCCAATTATTTCGGCCTATTCAAAAATCGAGGCCAGGTGTGGTGGCTCACGCCTATAATGCCAACATTTTGAGAGGCAGAGGTGGGAGGATTGCTTAAGCCCATGAGTTGGAGGTCATTCTGGGCAACATAACCAGATCCTGTCTCTATTAAAAAAAAAAAAAAAAGAAACTAAAATCTAAATAATAGAGTGTGTTTGCTAGAAGAGGGTATTTATTTAACAAATATTACTAAAATGTTAATGTAACTAAGCAATGCTTTTTATCTTGATTATGTCAAATATTATTAATAATTATAACTATTAAAATAATTCTATGAAGAAGTAAAAGAAATGGTATATATGAGATATGTAGCAAGTGAATGATATTTAACACATTTTTTACCTAAAATGAAATTATTTAAAAGCTCATTGTACCTCAAAGCTTTTTCACTGTAAAAATTTTGTGGAGCCTATGAAAATACTTCTGGCCACACATACATACATAAATATATGCATACATATATAGGTGTGTGTATCTAGAAGTATTTCATATACATATGCTACAATATTTAAGCCAGGTTCATAGGATTTCTATAAGCTTCTACAAGACTCAAAGCATAGGAATAAATACTTCCCCCAGCTCATTTTCCAAGGGTAACAATGTGCTTTTCAAAACAGGCCCTTGACATTCTTCTAGTTGTTAGGAATAAAAACCTATTGTTATTTGCTTTTGAAAAAGAAACACTTAGGTATCCATTTCCATCAATGAAGTTAAAAGCAGTAGCACATTCACATGTTGCACTTAGCACCTTTCTTTTTAAGTAGTTCAAAATTTTTAAATCCAAAAGTACTAAGGGGGATTCACAGCAATGGCAGAGTGAAGAGATCAGCATATCCTTTTTCCCAAAACAACCATAAAACTGGGCAAGGCTAGGCGTGATGATTCACACCTATAATCTCAGCACTTTGGGAGGCTGAGGCGGGAGGCTCACCTAAGGCCAGAAGTTTGAGACCAGCCTGGGCCACAAAGCAAAACCCCATCATCACCAAAAAAAAAAAAAAAAAATTAGCAGACTCAGTGGCTCATGCCTGTAGCCCAATTACAAAGAAGGAATGTGTTCACATCCATGACTAAGAAAGGCTTATGGGAAAAAAGCAGTAGTTGAGATGAGGCTTGAAACAATAGTGGGATTTTGACAGTGGAAAATGAGGAAAGGACATCTCAAGAAAGGTCAAGACAAGATGTGTCCTGTCTGACCAAAGCATAGAGTTCAATTGTTTGGAACCTTTTCCTACCATAATACAATTCACAAACAGCATTTCCCCTGCTAGCTGCACGGTGCCTATTCCCATGGGTGCACCCAAAAGCAGAGAAAAGATAAGTGGCAAGGTGTGGTCTGTAATCCCAACACTTCAGGAGGCCAAGGTGGGAGGATTATTTGAGGCCAGGAGTTCAAGAAAACCTTTAATCCACTTTACATTTTAAAGAAAATAATCTGCTTACTTTAATATCATTTTTAGTCAAAAATCGTTTGCTACATACCCCACAATGATGGTAATAACAGGTTAAGAACTACAAATGTGATGGGAAGTAAAGGTGAAAAACATTGGTCAGAGCTATCCCTGAGTATAAACGGCATTTAAACAGTGAAGAGAAATGATTCAGGTTGCAGTTGAGAAGATTGCTCTGGAAATGTTGAGAAAGGGGATAGTACAGTTACGAAGTTATTGCAAAAGTCCCATTTAGTTAGGGGTAATAGATGCCTAAATCAAGATGGTACTGGGGAAAGATGATACAATTTTAAAACGTGGCAAAAGTAGAAGATAAGCTTTGTGAGGCCATAGGCGTAACATGTCACTATCTCTACTGGTCTCTAGCTGAAATAAATATTTGTTGAATGAATAAATAAGATCTTGGCGGTAAGGCGGTGCATTATAATGGTGAAGCCAGACTGCTTGGGTTCAACTGGACCTCTTCCACTTACTAGCTCTATGATCTTAGACAAGTTACCTGACCTCGATGCCTCGGCTTTTCCATCTGTAAAATGGGACTAATAATAGTGTCTAGATTACAGGGTAGTTTTCAGGATGAAATGGGGTTACTACATAAAGTGCATAGAAGAGGGCCTGATACATATAGGGACATATTAGTTATCATTTTTATTTGTGAAACGTTGTCCTTTAACAGAACTTCAGATGTGAAAAATACAGTTCTGGGGGAAGAGCAATCGACAGCACTGACAGTGTTAAATTAGCTATGAAGTGAAGATGCCAGATAGTGTGGACTGGGGCCTTGGGAGAAAGGATGGGGCTAGACACTTAGAGATCAGACTCCAGCGACTTCCCTCTGCTCCCCACAGCCCTCCCAGTCACACTAGCTTCTTGGGGTTCCTCCAACAGATGCAGTTTGTTTCCTGCCTCCTTCCCACTGCTGTTGCCTCAACTTGGAAGGGCATAGAGCCTGGATTTAACAAATATTTGCTTAATGATTCAGTAGATGATCTTGGAACTCTTTTAAGTGGAGTAAATGTTAAATCCTTGAGAATGTATGAGACTGCCATAGAAGAAAGTATCCAGAAAGAAAAGGTATCAGTACAGAAAAGAAGAGTCAGAAAATACCGTGCAAAGGCACATTCAGAACGTAACCAGGATAGCTGGAGCCAGGATTCAAGGAGAGAGGTAGGTAACATTCAATGCTCAGAGGAGGCAAACAGGGTGAAGAATAAAAGAATCACTGGGTTTGGCAATAATTTCAGGAACGAACGCTGAGAAAGTCATTTTTCCATGAAGTTGCGGGGGGGTGGGGGTGGGGGGTAGAGGTCAGATAGTTAATTAGGGAAAAGAAGTCAACAAACTATTTTATCAAAAGGTTTAGGGAAGAGAAGCCACTCTCCTCCTACCAGAGAGTGAGGAAGCAACTGGAGAGAAGTAAACTACTGTACAGTGAATAAAAACATGGGGCTACATCCTAGAGGCGCTGTGCATCTTTATCTGCACAGTTTTGTCACGTCCACAGTGCTTTTCACACACAGTATCTAATCTGATCGTACCCCAGCTCCCTGATGATATAGCCTCTAACTGAGGGGTTCTCAAGGTGCGGACCAGCAGCCGCATCACAGATAACGTTGGAAATGCACATTCATGGGTTCCACACCAGGCCTACAGAATGAGAAACTACGCGTGGGGCCCAGCAGTCTGTTACAACAAGTCCTCCAAGGGATTCTGATGCTCTCCAAGTCCCCATAGCCACCACACTCGGGAGACAACCGCTGCAGCGCGCGGGGACCGCGGTTGGAGGACAGAATTTCCCCTTCTCAATCTTCGGCCTGTATCCTCTTCGCTCTTAAGGGAGGTAGTGAACAATGAGACAGCCCCTCAGAGAAAAGTGGCCAGGCAGGGGACTCAGCTGGAGCGAACTCCGCCCATCTCGGCCAGGGCGGAGGCGAGGTGTGGCTTCCTTCCCCAAACCACGCCCCCATGCCCGCCCCCAGCCTCCGCCCCCGCACGACCCGAGGGGCCCCCGCCCTCGGGCTTCGACTTCCGGTGCTGGAGGAGGGGGCCGGCGGGGAGGGACTCCAGGAGGACGCGTCCAACTTCGAGAGCGGCGGGGGCCGCCTCTGCTCTTCCAACCCCTCCATGTGTGAAGAGGGCGGACGACGCAGCGGGGGAAGAAAAATAAGCTAGTCTAGGACAAGTGTCCAGGCGACGTGGAACCCAGTAAGGGAATAAAGAAGACTTGAAACGTCTCTCCCCTCCCCTATCCCAGTCCCTCACCCTAATCCGCGCGCAATAGAAAAGGCGGAAGCGCCAGTCCACGATTAGGGCGGGGCCCGAGGCGGGTGGGGGCAAGGGGAAGAAATCTCGCGATAGGAGAGCGGTCCGGGCGGGGGTGGCACCTCTCCCTCCTCATCCTAGCGTTAGTTCCGGTCGCAGAGGAGACACCGCCGCAGTTGCCGCTACATCGGGGATTTCTGGCTCTTTCCTCTTCGCCTTAAATTCGGTGAGACGCGGCGCCCCGCTCACCGCGGGCGGACGCTGCGGGTCGTGGACGCTGGGCAGAGGGAGAGGGAGGCAGCGGGCTGGATGCGGCCCGGCTTGGATGGGCCCGAACGGAGGTCGTCTCTTGAGGCCGCGCCTGATCCAGGGCCTGAAAGGCCGCCGCTTCGGCAGGGAGGCCGAGGGGTAGCGGCGGCCCGGGTCGGGAAGTGGGGTCCGGGTGCGCGCCGCGGCGCTGGCTGCGAAGGCAGTGGCCGAGGCGGGCTCCCTCTGGGCCGTGCCCGGCCTGGCTAACAAAGCCGTCGCGGCCTCTGTTGTGTGATGTACGCGTGGGGGCTTCCGGCGGGCGGGGCGGAGGGGCTGCCACCACCGCTGCGGCCGCCGCCTCCGCCGCTGCTTTCGCTGGAGGGCGGGCGGATGTACGGGGCGACTGGGGCCCCGGCGCAAAGCGCCTCAGTGCCAGTGGTCCGCTCGTTGCGGCGGCCGCCACCGCAGGCGACAGGGTCAGTGGAGAAGGAGCCGCGGGACCCTACGGCGCCCCGCTGTGGCCAGTGGGGTCCTGGGCGGGAAGCGGGTGATCTGTGGCTCGGGCGGGAGGCATGGGAAGGGTGTGGATTGGGAGACACGTTACCGGGGAGGAGGCTAGGACTGTGGGATATGGGCGAAGGAGGCTGGGCTGGCTGTTAGTTTTGCAGGCCTGAGTGGTGCAAGGCGGCCGCTGTTGCGGTCACAGGCATGACCTAGGGTAGGACGGTGCTGCCCGTAGCCAGGCCTGTCAGAAGAAGGGGTTCACTTTTTGACAGTGTTTTAGAATTGGCATACACATTTTGGATGCCTCCTGACTATGGTGATAATCTCTCTGCGTTCTGCGATGCTTAGTGGTCGTGGAAGATGTAAGTGAATGTAAAGAGGAATGTGGAGAAAACTGAACAATTAGGTTTATGACGGGTGATCACTGTAGCACTACAATGTCGCTTAAAAGTGTAGTTCACAGCACTAATTTGTAGGGTTTCTTGTAGAGTGAAATGCAGATTTTGACGTACATTTGATTCAAGTGAAGGTAATTCTTTGTGCCTGCATCGGGTATAATTGCCAAGCTGAGAGTGGGTGTTCCATTTGATTCATATGTGATTAGACTAAGGTTTGATGTTTTGTTTTAAAAATTAGTATTATGGCACTGATATTAAGGCTTTATTTCTCCTTTCCTAGGGTGTCTTTTATGAATAATCAAAAGCAGCAAAAGCCAACGCTATCAGGCCAGCGTTTTAAAACTAGAAAAAGAGGTAAATATTTATGTTTTAATGTCTCTCTTCAAACCTCCAGAATATCTTGTGTATCTTGCCTTCTCTGACAGGTACTTGCATAGTACTAAAGCCTCAAGAGAAGATACCAGAAAGAAACTTGAATTTCTCGTTGACTGCCATTTCACATACACCTTTAATACTTCTACTGCTTTACTGCTCAAGCCTTAATTTTTAGTATCAATATATCTCTAAGCCGGTTAGTGAATCTTCTTTTCGGTGTGAAGGTAAAATACTTTTAAAAATAAAAATAAGGGCTCTGTTTTCACTAGCAGGCAGTCTCATTTAAGCAAACTTAAATGAGCAAAAATGTTAATTTATAAAAGGAGAACTCCTAATGTAGTCACCCAGATTTTGTGAAGATTTGTGAGAGAAAACTCAGACTTCACCCATGGAAGTTAATTGTGGAACAGGATTCACATTGTAATGTCTTTTGAAATACAGACTTAGTAGAAAAAGTATTAGAATTATATTACAATTTTTTTTTTGCATTAGTGTGTACTTAGGTGAGTATTGAATTCTGTAGCAAAGTGCTGTGCTAGTGATATAAAGCTAAATAAGACGTAGTCTCAGATATATTTTTACTGTTTTTGGTCAAAAGCATATTAACCTTGTTTTACAGGTGGTTTTGAGGAAATGAAGAACTGGGTCAGCTACTGGTTATAAGTTGTGTTTTTCTTTTTCTTCCTTAAGTAGCAGACATTTTGAGATATATATTGTAGAATTTTAAAATCACTAATCATAGGCTGTCTGTCCCCTTGTAGTAGTGGTGGGGAGACCAAAGTGTGATTTGATTCTAATCTTTGCAGATTCATTTAGATTTAGCTGGTAAATTTTCTTAAGGAGCAGGAGTTGTAAACTAGAACAGTTTGGCAGTAAAATGGGAAAGTGTATCTCTTGAATATGTGGGTTACTGATGTTACCTTGATACAAATAATAGCAAGTAGCTTTATCATTCTTATTATTAGCATCAGGGAGAGATGTAACTTTCCCGGTTCCAGATAGAGATGATTCGTGGCCTGGCTGTTGATGGTTAGGGTACTGGGTAGGGTATACAACAATCCCTGTCTGGGACTGAGGGAGTTTCCAGACACAAGACTTTCAGTGCTAAAACCAGGAAAGTGCTGGGCACTCAGAGGTGTTTGTCACCCTAGTACTGTGTGAACAGATGTCATCTAGCCTAGATTGGGAAAGCAAAACCCTATTATGAAGTGTGTGAAAGCAACTCAGTAAAGGTCAGGTATGTGCACAAGGCTGTGGTCTGGGAGCTTTCTATTTTATTAATGTCATTTAGTATTTACAACAACTTTATGGGATAGGTACTATTCTTATCCCCATTTTACAGTAGGGGAATTCTGGCATGGCAAGTGAGACTATTTGCTTGAATTCAGGTGGTTAAATGGTGGTCAGGATTTGAATCAGGCAGTTTAACTCCAGAGCCCATGTACTGAACTACTACACAATATAGTCTCTTGATTACCTAATTTCTCTGACTCTCAGTTTTCCTTCTGAATAATAGGGGGAAAAATCTGCCTCACAAGGTTAACAGGATTAAAGCAAATGCTTAATATAGTTTCTGTCATTGGGTGCTCATTAAATGTACTTTCTAAAGCTCACCTTCATAAATGCCAAAGGATTGGTTCAATTTTTTTGTTTGTTTAATATTATGGACATTTAAGGAAAAGGATCAAGAGCTCCAGTGTCTGGACAAAACCCAAAGGAATAAAATGTACCTGTTAGAGGATGGCCTAAATTTTGGAAAAGCCAAGAGGCAGTAGGAGGGCATTCCCAGTAGAAATTGCCTCATGGCAGTAGGAACACAAGACACTAGCACATTTAGATCACTTGTGAAATTATTTGAAAAGTTGCACAATTCTTGTGAGTGGGCCATCTTGTCTTACACTTGCAGAGGGGAAACATGCAAAGGATGTGAATTTAATCTAACTTATTTAACAATTGCATCTTCATAAGGTGATAGTTTTGTGGCATTTTGGTAAATCTTTTAAAACTAAATGTTTTGGGTCCCCTGTCCCCGCAGATGAAAAAGAGAGGTTTGACCCTACTCAGTTTCAAGACTGTATTATTCAAGGCTTAACTGAAACCGGTACTGATTTGGAAGCAGTAGCCAAGTTTCTTGATGCTTCTGGAGCAAAACTTGATTACCGTCGATATGCAGAAACACTCTTTGACATTCTGGTGGCTGGTGGAATGCTGGGTAAGTGTCTGTGGTTTGTGGGCTTAATAATTTAGAAAGGGGCCGGGCGCGGTGGCTCACGCCTGTAATCCCAGCACTTTGGGAGGCCGAGGCGGGCGGATCACGAGGTCAGGAGATCGAGACCATCCTGGCTAACACGGTGAAACCCCGTCTCTACTAAAAATACAAAAAATTAGCCGGGCGTGGTAGCGGGCGCCTGTAGTCCCAGCTACTCAGGAGGCTGAGGCAGGAGAATGGCGTGAACCCGGGAGGCGGAGCTTGCAGTGAGCCGAGATTGCGCCACTGCACTCCAGCCTGGGCGACAGAGCGAGACTCCGTCTCAAAAAAATAATAATAATAATAATTTAGAAAGGTATAATATATGGAGATTATGGAGAGTCTAGAATATGAACTATTTGGCAAACTTGTTAAAATGGAGTGATTTTTTTGGTTGTGTTGTATTTTGGTTTTATCCAACTTTAGCCCCAGGTGGTACACTGGCAGATGACATGATGCGTACAGATGTCTGCGTGTTTGCAGCCCAAGAAGATCTAGAGACCATGCAAGCATTTGCTCAGGTAAATGAAACTTTACATAATTGTTTTCAGTTAGCTACTATCCATGTGGTATATTTGAGGAATATTCTACTTTTAAGAGTTGTGGTTAGAAAGTTGAATTTGATTTTAAATTTTAGGGATACTGTTCTTGGTGCAACGGGATGAATTAGAAACTTAAGGTGTGTTAAGGCGAACAAAATAGGGAAAAATGAAATTAACTCTTCTGTTCCTATTTGTCCTGAAATTACTCAATTTTTAAGAAAAACGTCAAGCTGGAAAAGTCAGTTTCGTATTGTGATTTCTCTAGTTTATCTGCATATATTTATTTTTAAAGTTAAATGAGTTGTGAGCTGATTAGCTTGTTAATCAAGATCTCATTGGAAAGTTTTATACGTAGTTATGTTTGTATTACTGTAAGCAAAGAATTAAAGTACATCTAACCTGGACGTTCTTATGTGTCACTAGGAATTCTTCTCAAGCTGGTTTAAGTAGCTCATAAACTTACATCAATTGAAAGGTTTACTACTTTGCTATTCTAGAAATATATGAAGTTACTGAATTCATTTAATGTTCTTTATAGGTTTTTAACAAGTTAATCAGGCGCTACAAATACCTGGAGAAAGGTTTTGAAGATGAAGTAAAAAAGGTATGAGTAATAATGTACTTTGTGGAAAAGAAAAAAATAGGGTTAGAAAGAGGAATGTTAAATCCTAATTCTGCCACAGATTTGGAGTAACTTTGCTTGTTTGTTTGGGTTGTTTTTTGAGACAGAGCCTCACTCTGTGTCCCAGGCTGGGAGTGCAGTGGCTCAGTCTCAGCTCACTGCAGCCTTTGCCTCCCGGGTTCAAGCGATTCTCGTGCCTCAGCCTCCCGAGTAGCTGGGATTACAGGCATGTGCCACCATGCCCAGCTAATTTTCTGTTTTTAGTAGAGACAGGGTTTCACCATGTTGGCTAGGCTGGCCTTGAACTCCTGGCCTCAAGTGATCTGCCCTCGGCCTCCCAAAGTGCTGGGGTTATAGGTGTGAGCCAACACGCCTGGCCCAATATTGCATATAGATGCCCAGAAAACCTGATATGTTTATCAAGCACCAGGCACTGTTCTAATGATACTAATTCACTTAATGTTTATAAAAACCCTGTGAGGCAAGTTTTATTATCCACATTTTACATGTGAGGTGCAGAGGTTGAGTAACTTGCCCAAGATCATTCAGCTAATGAGTATTATAACTTAGATGTAAATTTGGATGGTTAGATCCCAGAGCCCACGTATTGAACAGGTAGCCAGTATAACATGCTTTACTGCTTCTCTTATTGTAATGCAATTGCTGTTTTAACCCTTAACTGTTTTACTTTTTACAGCTGCTGCTGTTCTTGAAGGGTTTTTCAGAGTCGGAGAGGAACAAGCTAGCTATGTTGACTGGTGTTCTTCTGGCTAATGGAACACTTAATGCATCCATTCTTAATAGCCTTTATAATGAAAATTTGGTTAAAGAAGGTAATCAGCCTTAAAGGATGGTCTTCAGTTGACTCAGAGTGGGGTGGATAAGAGCGTGGTTTACTGGTCATAGATGTGACTTCTGTGAAAGTCTTTGTTTATTAACCAGCCTTAAATTTAATAAGTTCAGTCTAATTCACTAGACATTTAATGAATACCTTTGGCATCCAGGTTTAATGGCTTTCTTTAGGCATACAACAAATACCCAGATTTAGACAAAATGTTGTTATATGTAATAAAAATAAAATGAGAAATGCTGTGGGAACCCCAGAAGAGATTAATACCAATTAGGAGACTTGGAGAAGATGACGTTTGGGGAAAATGTCAAGCTGGAAGGAAAAAACAATTCCCTGTTTGGCTCCAATTGTCAGATTATTCTCTACAGTAATTTTTTTTGAAGCTTTTTTTTTTTTAAAAAACTGCTTGCAGTAGTGAGTATTTAAGTTACCTTACTGTAATTCTCACAACAGTCTTGTCAAGTGTAGAGACCGTTGCCCTCAATTTATACTTTGGAAAACACTTTAAGTAACTTGGCCAAGAATATACAATTCGCAAGTGGTAGACCAGGGAAATTGGAGAAGTGATAAACTGTGGCCCAGGAAAGTTCAGGGTTAAGTTTGTGAGGAAAGTCAGTAATCCCATGTGATTGAACTATGAAGGGAAGGATATAGGGGGATACAGTGATTGAAACCAGGGAAGGTACTTCTGTTAATTAAGTAAGCTATTTTCTTTTACAGGAGTTTCAGCAGCTTTTGCTGTGAAGCTCTTTAAATCATGGATAAATGAAAAAGATATCAATGCAGTAGCTGCAAGTCTTCGGAAAGTCAGCATGGATAACAGACTGATGGTTGGTAACTTTTTTTTTCTTCCCATTCTTGCCAAGGATGTAAATGAGAGAAATTTCTCATTTTTAAGACTGTGAAAAGAAAGTGTTTTTCTTAATCTGATTTAAAGAAAGTTTAACCAGATAAATTCTTCTTTTAGGAACTCTTTCCTGCCAATAAGCAAAGTGTTGAACACTTCACAAAGTATTTTACTGAGGCAGGCTTGAAAGAGCTTTCAGAATATGTTCGGAATCAGCAAACCATTGGAGCTCGTAAGGAGCTCCAGAAAGAACTTCAAGAACAGATGTCCCGTGGTGATCCATTTAAGGATGTAAGTTTTTGTTTAAACCGTCTTTTTATGGCTAAGCTTCTGGCATAGAGATTTTCACTAATTTGAGGAACTTACTTCACCAGGATGAGACTGAGTTAATAGTAACAGGATGTTATACTGGAACTTTGCCTCATTCTTTTGCGTATGCTTCTTCAGTGCCTGACTGAGGCCCAGAAATATAAGAGACTGGAGCTCAGGGCACCTTTCAGTTGTAAAGGTCTCTTTTTATATGTGGTACACATGTGGTTGCCAGTTGCATGGAAAAGGAGTTGTTAGTTTTTGTTAAAGGTCTAAACTTGATGTGTGAAGTATGTACATAATCAAAACTGACTTCTGTAACTAAATTTGGATTCATTTGCAGATAATTTTATATGTCAAGGAGGAGATGAAAAAAAACAACATCCCAGAACCAGTTGTCATCGGAATAGTCTGGTCAAGTGTAATGAGCACTGTGGAATGGAACAAAAAAGAGGAGCTTGTAGCAGAGCAAGCCATCAAGCACTTGAAGGTATTAGAACTATGCCTTGACAAAACAAACTATTCTGCTTTCACGTGGTGATAAGTGAACTGTGACTATACTTTTCTAAGAGGATTTATCACATCCTGTGGTTCCTAGGGATGGCCCACCAGTAAATAAACAAATAGTAACATTAACTATTGATGATAATGCTCTGAATTGGGCTGTGGTTCACAGGTTAAAAACAAGAATATGGCCTGGCCAGGCACAATGGCTCACGCCTGTAAACCCAGCACTTTGGGAGGCAAGGGCAGGAGGATTGCTTGAGCTCAGTTTAAGACGTGCCTGGGCAACATAGTGAGACCTCATCTCTACTAAAAATCACAAAAAATAGCCAGTCATGGTGGCGCATGCCTGTAGTCCCAATTATTCAGGAGGCTGAGGCAGAGGATCGCTTGAGCCCTGGAGATCAAGACTGCAGTGAGCTTATGATGGCTTTGTCAGACAAAGCCTGGGTGACAGGGCGAGATCCTGCCTCAAAAAAAAGAACATGATGAAAAGGAACTTAAGCTTGTAATTAGATGTTTGCTTTTGAAGGGGGTATTGGAAAATAGGAATTTTTTCCCCCTTCTAAAATACTAATATTGTTTGACATTTACTTGGACTACTTGGTATAGTGTTGTTTATTTTACTTAGCTACTTAGATTTTCTGCTTTTTTTTTTCTTCTTGAGACAGTCTCACTCTGTCACCCAGGCTGGAGTGCAGTGATGTGATCTCAGCTCACTGCAGCCTCCATCTCCTGGGTTCAAGCAATTCTGCCTCCTCGGCCTCCCAAGTAGTGCCTGGCTAATTTTTGTATTTTTAGTAGAGACGAGCTTTTACCATGTTGGCCAGGCTGGTCTCGAACTCCTGACCTCAAGTGATCCACCCGCCTCGGCCTCCCAAAGTGCTGGGATTACAGACGTGAGCCACTGTGCCCAGCCTATTTTTTAAATTTCTGGTAAATAAGTTATAGTTTGCAGTGATTATAAAAGATGAGTTAAGTTCTATATTGTCTGTATTGTAGGAGTTTTGTAATGGATGGTTATTTGTAATGAATGACTAAATCTTTTCTCTGTTCCTTTGAAAGCAATACAGCCCTCTACTTGCTGCCTTTACTACTCAAGGTCAGTCTGAGCTGACTCTGTTACTGAAGATTCAGGAGTATTGCTATGACAACATTCATTTCATGAAAGCCTTCCAGAAAATAGTGGTGCTTTTTTATAAAGGTAATTTAGATTTTGAATTTTGTAAATAACACTTAATAAAAACCCTTGTAAACACAAAATTATCCAAATGATGAGTTATCTGGACATCAGCTCCCTGAAATATTTTACTTCTAGTTATGAGTCACCTCTGATTAAATTGGGTGCTTTTTAGTATACTGATACTTGTTTAAAACATCTCTAAACCCTATTCACAAGTTGAAGTATGAAATCTAAAGCCATCATTATGCGTCCTCAAACTTGCCTCCTATACTCTTAACCAGGTATACATTCCCAAAGTTCAGCTAGGTGTGGTGGCTCATACTTGTGACCCCAACACTTTGGGAGCCTGAGGCGGGAGGATCGCTTGAGCCCAAGAGTTCAAGACCGGCCTGGACTGCATAAGGAGACCTCATCTCTACAAAAAAATTAAAAAATTAGGCAGGGAATGGTGGCGCAAGCCTGTAGTCCCAGCAACTCAGAAGGCTGAGGTAGGAGGATCACTTGAGCCTAGGAGGTCAAGGCTGCAGTGAACCATGATTGTGCCACTGCACTCCAGCAGCCTAGGCAACAAGTGAGACCCTGTTTCAAAAAAAAAAATTCCCCAGGTCCCTTTTCCAGACAGTCTGTAGTCTTAGCTATGTAGTCATAGCTCTGGAGTTTTCAGCCGGTGTGAATCCTGCTTCTGTTCGTCTTACTCCCCCACCCAGTGTTGACTTTCCGTAGTCCTTCAAGACCAGTTCAGAGTGCTTCTATAGCAACCCCAGTTTCAGTTATATTGTTCCCTTTTCTCTTGATCCCAATTTTAGAAACCTGGTCTAAAGTGGCTAGTAAAGACAAGACCTCTGTTGGGAGAAAATCCATTGCAGTTGGTCATAACACTTTGAAATTCTGCACTAATCAGACCAGTCTTGATCACGTTGAGTGTAGTTGGTATGCGCACATGTATTATTCTATCTTCCAGTTCTCATGGATGTTTTTAACTTTTCAGCAGTTTGTTTGCTAAGCAGGCATTTGCACATTAGGTGGTGGCTCTAACTCTGAGTAGAGTATATTAAAACTCCCTTAATGCAATGAGTTTTCTTTCCAGCTGAAGTCCTGAGCGAAGAGCCCATTTTGAAGTGGTATAAAGATGCACATGTTGCAAAGGGGAAGAGTGTTTTCCTTGAGCAAATGAAAAAGTTTGTAGAATGGCTCAAAAATGCTGAAGAAGGTAAGGATTTTCCTTTGTGTGGTTTGTTTGGTAAAGCTAATTTTAATGTGGCCATAATATATCTTCACACATGCTTCCTTCTTTCTGATGCCACTTTGTACCTGGAGTAGAGATTTTTGTTAACTTATAAGGCAGGTGGCGAAAGCTAGAGTTTAATTATTATAGTATATTTATGGCTCAGCCATAATAGTAAATGTTCTTCGTGAATTGGAAAATATTGAGAATATTTAATGTTTATAAATTTGTGGATTTCTTTTCTTTTTTTTTTAATTAAAAATATAGAGACAGAGTCTCACTATGTTGGCCGATGCTGGTCTTGAACTCCTGGGCTCAAACAACCTTCCTGCCTCAGCCTCACAAAGTACAGGGATTGCAGATGTGACTGCACCCAGCCAAATGTTGGGATTTCCAAGTGAATGCTTTTGAATATCTGCCTCATGTAAATAGGTTATTAATAAAATTCGTTAACAGCTTTAAAGTTATATGGAGGCTGGGTGTGGTGGCTCACGCCTGTAATCCTAGCACTTTGGGAGGCTGAGGCGATCAGGTCATTTGAGGCCAGGAGTTTGAGGCCAGCCTGGACAACATGGGAAACCCTGTCTCTACTAAAAATAAAAAAATTAGCCAGTTTTGGTGGTGGGTGTCTGTAGTCCCAGCTACTTGGGAAACTGAAGTGGGAGGATCACTTGAACCCGGGAGGCAGAGGTTGCAGTGAGCCGAGAGGGTGCTGCTGCATTCCGGCCTGTGGGACAGAGGGAGACTCTATCTTAAAGAAGCTTCAAAGTTATAAGTGGGAACTTTTGCCTTCTGATACATAATGTTTGACTGCTTTTTTCCCCTTTTCTAGAATCTGAATCTGAAGCTGAAGAAGGTGACTGAATTTTGAAACTACACCCTCAGTAAAGCAAACAGGAGTTGTAGATAAAATGTCATGTCTCATGTGTCCTGGTTCTTACATCTTCCTACCTCCCTGTATCAAGCATGATATAAGGGCTTTCATGGCAAATTTTATTTTAACTGTTTCTATGGTTGCTGGAAATGTTGGGTTTAGTTTCTAAAACCATGTTTTAAGTAGCTACAGGAGCTATAGATTTGAATCTAATGTTGCATTAGTCTTTTCAGTTATCTTCTACCTCCTGTATTTTCTACTGTAATAATGTAATTTAAGGCCTTCCACAATGAACAGTTCACTTTATTCCCTGGGTTTTCTATAAACAGTTTTCAAGATATGATTTGGTTAAAAAATAATTTGTTATAAAAATTCTGTTTGCAAATTAAACTGGAAAAGTATCCAGAGTCTCAAAAGGCAATGATTTGTGAGATAATATGGCATGCCCGGAGCCCTGCTCATCAATGAAAAACCCATATGTAATAATCTAATTCATTTAACATGAATCTTAAGTACGTGGACCATTGCTTGCATGTTAACTTTTTTTTTTTTTTTTTTTTTTTTTTTTTGCATTTTTAACTCCAGATGTCCTAAAGCTCAATTGTTTGGTCTCTGGTTTTCATCCTTAGAGAAGCCATGGAGAACAGACTTGAAAAGTTTAGGAAATCATAATGTGGCAGAGGTGGTGGGAAGAAGAAAGTTGAGCTTTTTCCCCTTGAGAAACTTCTGCATTTAGTTTGTATCTTTCCAGGCAAAACAAATGGGTATTCTTTTCATACAACCATTTTCAAATGAACCTTAGAAAAGTCTTGAAACATTTAAGGTATTTTATGCACAGAATACACTTAGATTGATAGGAAAGAACTCGTAATGGAGTTTGAGTAAAGAAAATGACTGATGTACTAAACCCAGTAAAAATTGTTGAAAATGTTAAAGGTCAGCATGTTTTAATTGGGAATCTAGATATAGCTTAGATTTCCTATTGGCTTAGTGTATTTGCTATAACAAATGAAGTGCAATGACAATTATATATTCCTACTCGGTCATACTGGACTGGCTTCGTTCTCTTAACATACTCAGCAATGACTCAAGCCTCTGGCTATTAACATACCCTAGTTGCCGTTTTTTAATTGCCATGAGCCAAATACTTCTTGGTATACAATTGATCCATTTATTTTAATGGCTGCCTTTTCATTTTCATCTTTTCTTGCTGCTACCCATCTATGTATGTAGTCATTGGGGGGAAAATGTAGCCACATTTTTTATGGGAAGACTTTGTGTTAAAAGTGAACATTTTGAAGGTTTTTAACTGGTGAAACTAGCCTGGAATAATGCCACCAGAGACTGACTGGAAATCGCCCCTTTTGAAGGTGCCATTCTTATGAGCCAAAAGTTTGTCATTTAAAAGTTCATTTTGAGGGAATAACATGTAATATAATTTGAAATAAAGGTATAGTAACCTTAAAAAGAACATTATAACTGATTGTTGTGAATGGGGTGAATTTGTTAAAATGAGTAACTTTGATAAAAGTTTTTCATGCACAGGCAAAATGTATTCACTAGATTTCTACGTAGTGATCTGCTTTTACTTTGTAATTTGTAGTTCTCAAAAGACTTTTTTTTAAAAAAATAAAGTCCATACTTACACTTAGGCTTTATACATCAGTCTTTTTTTTTTTTAATTCCATGTTAATACCTAGTGGTATTGTATGTTGTGTGTTCAGATGTCTTTACTGTATCTGTATACCATTAAGTAATAATAAGACTCCCAAACTGTAAACCACCTACACAGAATTCTGATGTAGCCAAAACTACATTAATATTTCTACAACCAATTCATTGCGTGTTTCTTCCATACAAAGTGTGCCATTTTATACTGTGTATAGTGAAAAAGTGTGTCATCTTCCAGAACTACATTATAATCTTTCATCGTAGTTTGTTTCTTCTTAATGACACTGTAGTGTTTACTTAGTAGAACATTATAGTAAGTGGATATCACTTGTGACAGTAATAGTGTAAAGAAAGGGAATGCTTTATAAAAAGACTGCAGATTCCATTCCATATAAAAAGATTCTATTCTGAATCTTAAGTGGTAATTTTAGAATTCAGGTGCCAGTGCCAGCCTATGGCCTCAAGTATGTAATTCTTAATATAGATGTTAAATTGTACTTTTAATTATGATTGGATAAATGTTTTTTCTAACTGTCAGTTTCTAAGGATGTCTCCTTAGAAACTAAATGAGTTTTTAGAGCTGGTTGTAAGTTTCTTAGCCTTACTCTGTGAGTTATAGATGTTATTTCATTCTATATATAGATGTTTATTCCATTCTTATTTTTAAAAAAAAAGCCTCCATATACCAAAAATGCTACAGGATATTTTGAAATAGCATAATGATTTTAGTTAGGGGAAATGCATGTGACCAAGAGGTTGGACTTCTAATTCAGTTTTTCAAAAGCTTTTTTCCATTATCATACCCCCAGCCTTTTTAGGCTTTTTTTCTTTTTTTTTTCTTTTTTTTTTTTTTTTTGAGGCGGAGTCTCGCTCTGTCACCAGGCTGGAGTGCAGTGGTGCGATCTTGGCTCACTGCAAGCTCCGCCTCCCGGGTTCACGCCATTCTCCTGCCTCAGCCTCCCGAGTAGCTGGGACTACAGGCACCCACCACCACGCCCGACTAATTTTTTTGTATTTTTAGTAGAGACGAGGTTTCACCGGATTAGCCAGGATGGTCTCGATCTCCTGACCTTGTGATCCGCCAGCCTCAGCCTCCCAAAGTGCTGGGATTATGGGCTTGAGCCACCACGCCCAGCTAGACTTTTTTTTAAAGAGTCCCCCATAAATTTTATTACCATAGATACACTGTGTATGTACTGTATCTGTGCTTTATACATGAAAAGAGTAAAATGTTTTTGTTTTTGTTTTTGTTTTGGAGACAGTCTCACTCTGTTGCCCGGGCTGGAGTGCAATGGCATGATCTCAGCTCACTGCAATCTCTGCCTCCTGGGTTCAAGCGATTCTCTTGCTTCAGCCTCCTGAGTAGCTGGGATTACAGGCGGCCACCACCACCCCTGGCTAATTTTTGTATTTTTAGTAGAGGTTTCACCATGTTGATCAGGCTGGTCTCAAACTCCTGACCTCGTGGTCTGACTGCTCTGGCCTCCCAAAGTGCTGGGATTACAGGCGTGAGCCACCACGCGCAACCAGTTTTTTTTTTTAATCCTTGGTAGTGATTGACCCCCATGGAGAATGCATGCTCTAATCTTTTTTAAAAGGGAAGAAGACCTAGTGATAGACCTTTGCATTGGCAGGCATGTCTTTATGTTTATACAGTGAAGTAGTATTTTTTCTGTCAGGGTCAATAGAAAGTAGATGAAATTCATTTTCAGCCAATCTTTCACCAGTTGTGCTTTGTACCTTACCCCACCACAGGCAACAGACAAAGCATTTCCTGCTGTCTTTCAAGGTCTTAACAGATTCTTACTTGATGGTAAATGTATTACTAAGTAGAATCATTTGGGTTCTTTCTATAAAAATGAGTGAAAATCCTCTAGATGAATGAATTAAAGTTGTAGGCATAACACTGATAAACCTCTGCTCTCATACTCAAGTAGGCTGCTTGCAGGAACTGACAACTATTGGTTGGCTTTAATTGTAATGTAGATGCCAAAGTTTTAGTGTACAGTGTTACTTAAATTACCAAATTACCTTTGTACAAATATTCCTCAGATGGTGTCTACAGGTGCCGTGTAAAATAGGTTAATAAGTATTTGCAAATTCTGGTAAATTGCCTTGCTATGATTTTTCATGCTCAGTATTAGTCCTCTAGTATCAATACGAAGTTTTTCTATTCCCCCAGCCTACTAAGGCCTACAGGTTAAAATACCAGGAATAAAAAGGTTTTCAGTGGGCTTAATTTGATTTAAGTGGAATCTGGATGATGTGATAAGTACCTTTGTCTTTGGAGTAATGAGTTTATAATTGGCTTTTGTCCAAAAACTCTTAAGTGGATTAATATCTGAACAATCTTAGACATAATTATATGAAACTGGATCAGAAAGGCTTTCTGACTCCTTTCTCTTCACTTTTTTCTCCCAGCTTAACTAGAGGCAATTAACAGTCATTTCGAATCTAATTATTTTTATTTTCCAGTGTACTTATCATCCTTTCATCTTTATGCTAGGAGTATAGTCTCAGTTCTTAATGAGTTGGTGGGATGAAGAGATATATATATATATATATATATTTTTTTTTTTTTTTTTTTTTTTTTTTTTTTTTGAGACGGAGTCTCGCTCTGTCGCCCAGGTGGGAGTGCAGTGGCACAATCTCGGCTCACTGCAAGCTCCGCCTTGGGGGTTCACGCCATTCTCCTGTCTCAGCCTCCTCGCTGGGATTACAGGCGCCCACCAACCAAGCCTGGCTAAGATATTTTTAAATGTACTCAATCACTGTCATTTTAGTAACCTTGAATCAGAACCTCAGTTGTTAAAGTCTTAACTGCTTGTGGCAACTACTGTAGTGCCCTAGTGGGGACTGGTTAAAATCTGCAGAATCCCTTGCTTTGTCATCTTATCCAGAAGGACTGATAGCTTGTTAAACTGTGGTATGATTAGAATGTTTGTGGTTGTGTAGTGCATTTGGGGTGCTACAACGTTAATCAAATATAATTGAGCTGTTCTGTTTTCAGTCAGTGTAACCATTTAAAAATACCTTGGCAAAACAAGCTAGGAGCTAGTTCATGCTAATATTCTTAAGGACAAAAACAGTTTACAGTTTTTTTTTTTTTAATCTGAAATCCTGAAGGCTATGCTTAAAAGTTAGAGATAAACCTGTTGGAAATAAGTGATTCGTTTATAGACTGAAGCCTCTGTGACTTCAAAAAGATACTCCACAGTCTCTGGCATTTGAAGAACAAAATATTTTCTCTGTAAATACACCTCATTTCCATTCTAGTTAGGAGTAATGGCGCCCAGGACGGCACACAGAATGGAGAAAACTGGATAGCTGGTAACTCATTTAGCTCTTGGCACTCTAAAAAACCTCAAATACAGCCATCCAAGCCAGTAATTCTATTGCTGCGTTATTTCTGTGTTTAACTGTGAAACTTGCTTCATGTCTGTACCCTTGAAATGGAATAAAATTTCATGAGACTCCTTGTTAATGTAGAGAAAAGCAATGACTGTTCAGTTGGTTGTACACTAAGGCCTCAGTCATTGACCTTTCCCATTTTGCTCAGTGTTTTAAATATGATGTAAGGGCCTGTGCTTCCAGATATTTTTTTCTCCAGTCTCATTTTTGCATTTGTATGGCTCACGCACTTCAAACTGTTGGTACATGTTCCAAAAATGCCAGTGTTTAATTCAAAAGAGATGAGTGTGATCTACTCCAGAATGCTTCAAGTCCTGTCCACTTTAACTCCAAAATAATCTCAAATGCCACCACAGTTCAGGCCACCAGCATCTTACCTAGTTACTAAGTGATTTTTGCATCCACTTTTGTGTGTATCATCTTTTAACAGCAAGAATGGTCTTTGGATGTAGTTTACCAGTTTAAAATCTTTGTCTTTGCCTAGGTGGTCTTTCATGAACTATTCAGCTTCATCTGCCTTTTCCTCTTCATCACTATGTGCTGTGTAGTTGGCAGAGCTTGTCACATCCAAACCTGCAGGTAATTGAACAAGCTGGTTACTGACTGGATTAGTATCCAGGGAATAGTGAAGATAGGAAAAAGATTATAAAGCCCATCAGTTAATACCATTTGTGTTTTGTTTTTTGAGGTGGTCTTGCCCTGTCGCCCAGACTGACATGATCATAGCTGAGTGCAGCCTCAAACTCCTGGCCTCAAGCAGTCTTCGCACCTCAGTGGCTGGGACTGTAGGTGTCACGCTTAATACTGTTATTAAAAAGACAACTAGGAGGGATGTTTGCTTGTAGAATGAAAACTGTTACGTGAATTCCAAGTATTAGGAAGCAACTTTTCTTAGACAAGATTAGATGCAAGCTATTTGTGCCCTGTGGTTAGTATTGCTTGATGTGACCAAGACAGGATGAGAAGCTGGCAGTCTGCAAATGTGAAACATACACTGTCAGGCCCTCTGCTGAGCTTTAAGACTATGGTAATGAACAGCACTGGACCCCAAGATTCAAGCCCATAGGAGGAGATAGGAAAGGAAGAGTAGGCTGAATGCAAAACAAAAGGATGTGGGAGGGACTGGCAAATTGGAGAGTCCAGTCTCAAGGATATAATCTGTAAATTAGGATACCGTGAAAGACAAATTGCACTTGCTGATAAAATATGGTTTGCAAATGCCTAATATCTGAACAAAACAGTGCATACCTACAGTCTAATGGAGAAAGATCTGTCTCCATCTTTTAGCTGTGTGACTGGGCAAATAATTTAGCCTCTGAATCTTGTTTCCTGAACCTGTAAAATGAGAATGGCAATCTAATTTTGATTAAATGATATCATTGCTGGGCACAGTGGCACACACCTGTAATCTCAGCTACTGGGGAGGCTGAGATAAAGAATTGCTTGAGTCCAGGAGTTCGAGGACATAGTGAGCTATGATCATATGTGAGAATAGCCACTGCCCTCCAGCCTGGGCTACATAGTGAGACTCCATCTCTGGGGGGAAAAAAATGGTATCATTTTACCCAGTGATAAAATGACAGTCTCAACTACATGGGGCAGTTGAGAAGTTCTACTTAAAGTAGCTGGGATTACAGGCATGTGCCACCACACTCGGCTAATTTTGTTTGTATTTTTAGTAGAGATGGGGTTTCTCCATGTTGGTCAGGCTGGTCTCGAACTCCCGACCTCAGGTGATCCACCTGCCTCGGCCTCCCAAAGGGCTGGGATTACAGGCGTGAGCCACCGCGCTGAGCCGTAAATACAGGTTTTTATGTTTGATAGGAACTGGTGAAAGGTAATTTAAGTGCCAGCAGCCATCATTATGATGCCTGCTTTAGCAACTATAAAAAAGGAGAAGCAAGATAGTAGCTGAAATCCTTATAGCCCAGTAGTGAATGATAATCATGCTTTGTGTGACTGGTCAAGTATTCAGAGAATCTCACAAAATCCTTTGTAATAACAGTATAAATATTATCAACTTCTAAAAACAAGAGAGGAGAGTTAATGGCAGTTGAAAAATATCCAACTGTTGGAAGAAGGCAAGCAGATATGACCAACAACCAGCTTGGTTTTAGCTTTCTCTGTTCTGCTAAGCCCTTGTGGTGTCGCAGGTTGCTAACAACAACCCAGGAAGTTGATTGGAACTGCCAAACTCCGCAAGGTCTTGGGAGTCAGGGATGCTAATTTATTCTGAGAGTGGGTGTGAGTATGGTGGAGCTGAAAACAAGTTTATTGAATGTCTTAGGCCATCCCTTCCCCTTATGCTGGCAGGTGAGTGCCCCTGCACAAATTCAGCAGAAAACAGAAGTTTCACCGTCTGCAAAAGTTGGAAAAAGGGGAGGAGAGGGTGATAATGGACTGGGGGATACCAGACAGATAAGAGTAAAAAAGTACTGTATTAAAAATAAAAGCCAGGCGCAGTGGCTCACGCCTGTAATCCCAACACTTTGGGAGGCAGAGGCGGGCAGATCACGAGGTCAGGAGATCGAGACCATCCTGGCTAACATGGTGAAACCCTGTCTCCACTAAAAATACAAAAAAAAAAAAAAATTAGCCAGGTGTGGTGGCGGGCGCCTGTAGTCCCAACTACTCGGGAGGGTGAGGCAGGAGAATGGCGTGAACCCAGGAGGCGGAGCTTGCAGTGAGCCGAGGTCGCGCCAGTGCACTCCAGCCTGGGCGACAGCGAGACTATGTCTCAAAAAAAAAAAAAAAAAAAAATAGTGCTCACTTCGGCAGCACATATACTAAAAATTGGAACGATACAGAGAAGATTATCATGGCCCCTGCGCAAGGATGACACGCAAATTCGTGAAGCGTTCCATATTTTTATGAGAACACTTGGACACAGGAAGGGGAATATCACACACCGGGGCCTGTCGTGGGTTGGGGGGAGTGGGGAGGGAAAGCATTAGGAGATATACCCAATGTAAATGGCGAGTTAATGGGTGCAGCACACCAACATGGCACATGTATACATATGATGTAACAAACCTGCACGTTGTGCAAACCCTGGAACTTAAAGTATAATAAAAAAAATTAATAAAAAAATATAAAAATAATGGCCGGGCACGGTGGCTCACACCTGTAATCCCAGCACTTTGGGAGGCCGAGGCAGGCGGATCACCTGAGGTCGGGAGTTCGAGACCAGCCTGACTAATACGGAGAAACCCCGTCTCTACTAAAAACACAAAATTAGCCGGGCGTGGTGGCACACGCCTGTAATCTCAGCTACTCAGGAGGCTGAGGCAGGAGAATCGCTTGAACCCGGGAGGCGGAGGTTGCGGTGAGCCGAGATCGCGCCATTGCACTCCAGCCTGGGCAACAAAAGCGAAACTCCGTCTCAAGAAATAAATAAATAAATAATAAAAATTAAAGCCAGGCACAGTGTCTCACACGTGCAACCCCAGCACTTTCGGAGGCCAAGGCAAGAATTGCCTGAAGCCAGGAGTTCAAGACCAGCCTGGGCAACGGAGACCTCCATTTCTACAAAAAAAGTAATCAAGTGAGCTACTTGGGAGGCTGAGGAGGGAGGATTGCTTGAGCCCAGGAATTCAAGGCTGCAGTGAGCTATGATCACACTACTGAACTCCGTGACAGAGAAAGACCTTGTCTCTTAAATAAAAGGCTGGGCATGGTGACCCATGCCCAGCACTTTGGGAGGCTGAGGCAGGTGGATCACCTGAGGTCAGAAGTTTGAGACCAGCCTGGCCAACATGGCGAAACTAAAAGTACAAAAATTAGCCGGGCATGGTGGCTGGCACCTGTAATCCCAGCTACTCGGGAGGCTGAGGCAGGAGAATCGCTTGAACCTGGGAGGCAGAGGTTGCAGTGAGCCAAGATCGTGCCATTGCACTCCAGCCTGGGTGACAGAGCAAGACTCACTCTGTCTCAAAAAAAAAAAAAAGACTGGGATGGGCCACGTCTAGTGCCCTTAAAAGGAGAGGTCATGTAGACTGGGTGTGGTGGCTCACTCCTGTAATCTCAGCACTTTGGGAGGCCAAGGCTGGTGGATCACGACGTCAGGAGATAGCGACCATCCTGGCCAACATGGTGAAAACCCATCTCTACTAAAAATACAAAAATTAGCTGAGCATGGTGGCATGTGCCTGTAATCCCAGCTACTTGAGAGGCTGACACAGGAGAATCACTTGAACCAGGGAGTTGGAGGTTGCAGTGAGCTGAGATGGTGCCACTGCGCTCCAGCCTGGAGACAGAGCAAGACTCTGTCTCAAAAAAAAAAAAAAAAAGGAGAGGTCATGTCTTTTCCCTTCCCTCTTCCTGCTAGCTGGGAAGTAGACATGATGAAGAATCATTTGCTGAGAATTGCAATGCAACAAAATAGAGCCTGAGTTCCTGACATTAAAGTTCAGCATTCCATCCCTGGACAACCTACATCCCTAGACTTTTTTCAGGTAACAAAAAAACCTGTTTATTTTTACTGATTGCTGGGTTCAATCCTGAATGGTCATTTAGAAATATGGAGAAAAATAGCAAAACAAACAGTCAAAATAGACTTAAGAAGGAGAAAACCTGAATACATCATCATGGAATAAAAGCAAGTATTATTAAGCCATCGATTATTAAGCTATTATCTCTCAGCTTCAAACACACCATTTTGTCTTCTGCGATGCTGGGGCTGGAACTCTGCAGACTGGATTTCTTATGCCATCTGGTTCCCAATTAGACTTCCTACAGGCGATTCTAGAGGAAGACTAGAATGATGAAAGAGGAAGAAGGGCTTGCTCCTTTTTGCTTCTTTTTCCTGTCAGCGTCACTACAGCAATGGTTCTTCACCCTGGCAGTGGCACTTGGTTCCACACTACCACAGTCAATCTCATTGTCACTCAAATACCAGCACCAGGCAGCCAGAATTTCCCTCTGAAAAATCTATTCCTGGCCGGGCACGGTGGCTCACGCCTGTAATCCCAGCACTTTGGGAGACCGAGGCAGGCGAATCATGAGGTCAAGAGATCGAGACCAGCCTGGCCAACATGGCGAAACCCCGTCTCTACCACAAATACAAAAATTAGCCAGGCATGTTGGCGGGCGCCTGTAATCCTAGCTACTCGAGAGGCTGAGGCAGGAGAATTGCTTGAACCTGGGAGGCGGAGGTTGCAGCGAGCAGAGATCGCACCACTGCACTCCAGCCTGGTGACAGAGCGAGATTCCGTCTCAAAAAAAACAAAAAGTCTATTCCCAGCTCTGTGAGGTTCATTCTGAGTTCAAGGCTCCAGTATCAGCCAAGAAAGGGCTCCTCCCTAAGTTAAATTCCACATCTTTGGACTCTCTCCAAGTTAAAATTTGAATAATCCTAATGCTTTCCCTTTTTCACCACCAGCCATAGAGATGGTCACTGCATCTTCCAGTTACTACCTGTGCAATATGTCAGTATCCCCTCTTTGCCCTTCCAGTTCTCCAGTACGTGTTTTTAAATACTTTCTATTAGATCTCCTTGTTATAAGTAGGTTTCTCCTGTCTCCTGACTAGGAAGAATTGGTACCAGGACTGGTCCTATAAAAAAGACTCTCAAAGAGGGTATTTGTGGTTTGGTTTGAATTTAAATGCACTGCTGAGTTTTTTGCCAGTGGGAAGTGGCATGCTAGGAATTCATGGTGTGGAATACCGTATAATTAATCAAATTATCAATGACACACTTAATGAAGTAAGTGCTTTGGGGGATCAAGTGGCTGCTGCATTTGGCCATTACTGCAGTAATGATGACTACAAGGACTTGGAATGGTTGCATCCAAGTACACAAGAGCACCTATGGAAAGAAGATAACAAGCTCAGGTCTCTAAACTTTCAACTCAAGACATGCTCATAAGACCAGAGAGCTTCTCTGATTGCCCTAAAAGAATCTTATTTTGTGTAGCCTCAGGACCAACTAATAGAAAATTTAACCATGCCCAGCCAGACAAAATTTTAAATCAGCTACTCCAAATATGTTCCAAGAACTAAAAGAAACAGTCTAAAGAACTGAAAGTAAGATAATGATGTTTCACCAAACATAGAATAAGCATTAAAGAGAGAGAAATTGCAAAAAGAACCAAATAGAAATTGCCAGGTTGAGGCCGGGTGTGGTGGCTCACACCTGTAATTCCAGCACTTTGGAAGACCGAGGTGGGCAGATCATCTGAGGTCAGGAGTTCGAGACCAGCCTGGCCAACATGGCAAAACCCCATCTCTACTAAAAATACAAAAACTAGCCAGGTATGGTGGCAGGTGCCTATAATCCCAGTTACTCAGGAGGCTGAGGCAAGAGAATCAAACCTGGGAGGCGGAGGTTGCAATGAGCCAAGATCGCGCCAGTGCACTCCAGCTTGGGTGACAAGAGCGAGACTCTATTTCAAAAAAAAAAAAGAAAAGAAATTTCCAGGTTGAAAATTGCAGTAACTAAAATAATTCACTGCAGGGGCTCAACATCAGATTTTAAGCTGGCAGAAGAGAGAATTGGTTAATGAGAAGCTATATCAATTGAGATTATCCAGTCTGATGAATAGAAAGATAAAAGAATGAAGAAAGATGAGAGTCTCAGAGACCTGTGGAACACCATTAAGGATACAAACATTCACATTTGAAGTCTCGGAAGGAGAGAGAGTAATGGGCAGAAAGAATACTAGAAGAAATAATAGTTAAAACTTCCTAAATTTGATGAAAAACATTAACGTGCACACCTAAGAAGATAAACCAACTCAAGCAGGATAAATTCAAAGAGGTCCACACCTATGTTCCATTATAATCAAAAAGTCAAAAACCAAACACAAAGGGAAACTCATGAAAGCAGCAATAGAGAAGTGACTCATCATGTACAAGGGATCCTCAATAATATTTAAAGCTGGTTTATCATCAGAAATGATGGAGGCCAGAAAGCAATGAATGGGATGATATATTCAAAATGCTGAAAGAAACAGAATGCCAAACAAGAATTCTATATCCTGCAAGGCCGGGCGCAGTGGCTCATGCCTGTAATCCCAGCACTTTGGGAGGCCGAGGCGGGCTGATCACGAGGTCAGGAGATTGAGACCATCCTGGCTAACACGGTGAAACCCCATCTCTACTGAAAAAAAATACAAAAATTAGCCAGGTGTAGTGGCGGGTGCCTGTAGTCCCAGCTACTTGGGAGGCTGAGGCAGGAGAACGGCATGAACCTGGGAGGCAGAGCTTGCAGTGAGCCGAGATCGCACCACTGCACTCTAGCCTGGGTGACAGAGCAAGACTCCATCTCAAAAAAAAAAAAAAAAAAAATTCTATATCCTGCAAACCTGTATTTCAAACATGAAAATAATAAAGACATTCCTACTCAAACAAAAAAAACTATAAATTTGTCACTAACAGATACTGTCTTAGTCCATTCCTGCTGCTATAACAAAATGCCTTAGACTTAGTAACTTAATACACAACAGAAATTTGTTGCTCGCAGTTCTGGAGGCTAGGAATTCCATGATCAAGATGCCAGCCAGCAGATCCAGTCTCTGCTGAGAGAGCATTGTCATGGACGGTACTTCGTATATGTTCTCACTTAGTGGAAGTGGCAAAAATGGTCACTTATGACTCTTCTAAGGGCCTTAATCCCATTCATGAGGGTGAAATCCTCATGACTTAATCACTTCCCAAAAGGCCCCACAATTTAGTGATGGGCAGTTAAGATTTCAACATATGACTTTGGGGAAACCATCATTTGAAATTGTTCTGCCCTCAAGGCCCTGGCATTCTGGGCCTGTGATAGGCAGGGTAGCCCCTGAAGACCACTGAAATGTCTAGGATCAATCTTCCACTGTTTTGATGAATGGCACCTGGCTTCCTCTAAGCCATACTAATTTTCTTATCACATGGCTGCTTTGGCCATATCCTTGATGTTGTCTCCTAAACATACTTTTTCATTTTTATAACTTGGCTGGCTGAGAATTTCCCAAATCTTTAACTTCTGCTTCCTTTTTTATTACAAATTCCATCTTTAGGACAAATGGTGCACTCTTGTAATCCCGGGTACTTGGGAATCTAGGGCAGGAAAATTGCTTGAGCTCAGGAGTTCAAGACCAGCCTG
Source organism: Pan paniscus (assembly GCF_029289425.2). Taxonomy (NCBI): domain Eukaryota; kingdom Metazoa; phylum Chordata; class Mammalia; order Primates; family Hominidae; genus Pan; species Pan paniscus. The sequence goes on from NC_073262.2 coordinate 103,460,462, forward strand.
GACAACATAGAAAGACCCCATTTCTTAAAAAAATAGCCAGGTATGGTGGTATGCACCTGTAGTCCCAGCTACTCAGGAGGACAAGGCTGTGAGATTGCTTGATCTTAGGAGTTTGAGGCTGCAGTCACTTATGATTGCACCACTGTACTCCAGCCTGGGTAACAGCAAGACTCTGTCTCAAAAGAAAAAAAAAAAGGGCCAGGCACAGTGGCTCATGCCTGTAATCCCCACACTTTGGGAGGCCGAGGCAGGTGGATCACGAGGTCAAGAGATCAAGACCATCCTGGCTAACACGGTGAAACCCCGTCTCTACTAAAAAACACAAAAAATTAGCTGGGGGTGGTGGCAGGCACCTGTAGTCCCAGCTATTCAGGAGGCTGAGAAGGGGAATAGCATGAACCTGGGAGGCGGAGCTTGCAGTGAGCCAAGATCATGCCACTGCACTCCAGCCTGGGCGACAGAGTGAGACTCCGTCTCAAAAAAAAAAAGAGGGAAATTATATAACTTTAAAAATCTATCTTTGTTTCTCTCTTCTCACATTTTACTATAATCAGTCAAGAGAGCCATACTGCACCCTCAACCTTGGCTTACATATTTTGCCTGCCAAGTATTCTATTTAATTACTTATACATTCTGTCTTCTGGGCCAGGTGCAATGGCACACACATGTAATCCCAGCACTTTGAGAGGCTGAGACAGGTGGATCTCTTCAGCCCAGGAGTTTGAGACCAGCCTGGGCAACATGGTGAAACCTTGTCTCTACAAACAATACAAAAATTAGCTGAGCATGCCATGCACTCCAGCCTGGATGACAGAGTGAGACTCTGTCTCAAAAAAATAAAATTAAAAAAAAAAAGTTCTATTTTCCGCAAAACACTAGGACATAAACACAATTCAGTCAAGCCCTTTACCACTTTATAAAAAGGATGGCCTTTCCTCCAGTTTCCAAAAGCATGTTCCTCATTTCTATATGAACCTCATCAGAATAGCCTTTATTGTCCATGTTTGTACCACTTAGGTAATCTCTAGGAAGATTGAGGATTTCCTCATGGCACTCCTCTTCTTCTGAGCCCTCACTAGAATTGTCCTTAGCACTCCATTCACAGCAAGGTAGCCTTTTTCTAGCATGCACTTTAAAACTCTTCCAACTCAAGATGTGCTCGTTGCTCAATCCTAAAGCCACTTCCAAATTTTTATTTGTTTTGTTTTGTTTTGTTTTGAAATGAAATCTCACTTTGTTGCCCAGGCTGGAGTGCAGTGGGGTGATCTCAGCTCACTGCAACCTCCATCTCCCGGGTTCAAGCAATTCTCCTGCCTCAGCCTCCCCAGTACCTGGGACTACAGGAACCCTCCACCAAGCCCAGCTAATTTTTGTATTTTTAGTAGAGATGGGGTTTGACCCTGTTGGTCAGGCTGGTCTTGAACTCCTGACCTCAAGCAATCCACCTGCCTCAGCCTCCCAAAGTGCTGGGATTACAGGCATGAGCCACCATACCTGGCCCACATTTTTAGATATTTGTTATAGAAACACCCCACTTCTGGTACCAATTTTTGTCTTCGTGCATTCATGATGCTATAACAAAATATCTTAGACCAAGAAATGTATAAACAACAGAAATGTATTGCTCACAGTTCTGGAGGTTGGAAAGTCTGAGATCAAGGCACCAGCAGATTTGATGTCTAGTGAGGGACTATTCCTCATGGAAGTCACCTTCTATGTGTCCTCAAATGGCAGAATAAGCGAACACACTTCTTTCAGCCTCTTTTATAAGACACTAATCCTATATAGGAGGGTGGAACCTTCATGACTTAGTCAATTCACGAAAGGTCCCAAATCTTTTATTTTCCTTTTTTTTTTTTTTTTTTTTTTTTGAGATGGAGTCTCACACTACCGTTTGGGCTGGAGTGCAGTGGCATGATCTCAGCTCGCTGCAATCTCTGCCTCTCAGGTTCAAGTGATTCTTGTGCCTCAGCCTCCCAAGTAGCTGGGATTACAGGTGCCTGCAACCACGCCTGGCTAATTTTTTGTATTTTTAGTAGAGATGGGGTTTCACTATGTTGGACAGGCTGGTCTCGAATGCTTAACCTCGTGATCCACCCACCTCGGCCTCCCAAAGTGCTGGGATTACAGGCATGAGCCACAACGCCTGGCCTAGGTCCCAATTCTTCATACCATCACTCCAGTAGTCAAGATTACAACATATGAACTTGTGGGGAACACATTCAGACTATAGCAAATACAAAAGAGAGTCTTTCAGGCTGAAACAAAAGGATACAACTCAAATCCAGTAGACAGTAACTCAAATTTACATGAGGAATTATTTTTTGTTCATAATTTTTCTTTTATGTGATTAAAAAGATAACACATATGCCAATTAAATTATTAAACAGTTTTGATGGGCTTATAATGTGTAAAGTTGTAATTTGTGTGACAATAATAGCACAAAGTAGCAGGGAGGGAGCAGGGCTATATAAGAAGTTTTTGCATATTGAGATTAGGCTAGCATTATTTCATATATACTAGATTGTTATAAATTAAGATGCTAAAGGTAATACTATGACAACTGCTAAGAAAATCATTCAAAAAAGTACAGAACTAAAATGGCACCCTAAAAAATATCTAACATAAAAGAAGACATAATGAAACACAAAAGATGTATAAAAAACAAATAGCAAAAATGTATTAAACAGAGGAAGGAGACAGAGCAAGATGACCAAATAGAAGGCGCCACTGATCATCCTCCCTGCAGGAACACCAAATTTGGCAACTATCTACACAAAAAAGCACCTTCCTAAGAACCAAAAATCAGGTGAGTGATCATAGTATCTGGTTTTAACTTCAAATTATTGCTGGAAGAGGCACTGAAGAGAGTAGGAAAGACGGTCTTGAATTGCTGACACCACCCCACCCCCATCCCCCAGTAGTGGCCACATGCCACTGGCCCAGGGTGTGCAGAGATAATCTGTGAACTTGGGGGAGAGAGGGCGCAGAGTTTGTGGGACTTTATATTGGAACTCAGTGATGCCAACACCGGGCAAAACTCAGCCAATGCCCATAGAGAAAGCATTTAGAACAGCTCTAGCCAGCCAGGCATGGTGGCTCACGCCTGTACTCCCAGCATTTTGGGAGGCCGAGGCAGGTGGGTTGCCTGAGGTCAGGAGTTCGAGACCAGGGGAAGACGAGGCCATATCTCAGTCTGTCTCAGTGGGGGGAAAACTTGGACAATACCCAGGCTTTCTTGGGCAGAGGTCCCTGCAGCTTTCCGCAGTGCATTGTGCCCCTGGTTTATTGAGAATGGAGAATGGCGATGACTTTTACCAAGCATACTGCCTATAAACATATTATTAACAAGGCACATCCTGCACAGCCCTAGATCCCTTAAACCTTGATTCCATACAGCACATGTTTCTGTGAGCACAGGGTTGGGGCTAAAGTTACAGATTAACAGCATCTCAAGGCAAAACAATTTTTCTTTTTCTTTTCTTTTTCTTTTTCTTTTTTTTTTTGAGACGGATTCTCGCTGTGTCCCCCAGGCTAGAGTGCAGTGGCGTGATCTTGGCTCACCCAGCACTTTGGGAGGCCAAGGCGGGTGAATCATGAGGTCAAGAGATTGAGACCAGCCTGGCCAACATGGTGAAACCCTGTCTCTACTAAAAATACAAAAATTAGCTGGGTGTGGTGGTGGGCGTCTGTATTCCCAGCTACTTGGGAGGCTGAGGCAGGAGAATCGCTTGAACCCAGGAGGTGGAGGTTGCAGTGAGCCATGATCACGCCATTGCACTCCAGCCTGGGTGACAAGAGTGAGACTCTGCCTCAAAAAAAAAAAAAAAAAAAAAAAAAGAACAGCCCTAGCCAGAGGGGAATTGCCCATCCCAACAGTCAGAACTTGAGTTTCAGCCAACCTCACCACCATGGGCTACAGTACTCTGGGGTCCGAAATAAACTTGAAAGCCTATCTTGGCCACAAGGACTGCAATTCCTAGGCAAGTTCTAGTGCTGTGCTCGGTTCAGGGCCAGTGGACTTGGGGGGCCATGCAACCCAGTGGGATACCAACCAGGGCAGCCAAAATATTGCTTGCCTCATCCAACCCCTAACACCAGGTAGTGCAACTCACAGCTCCAGAGGAGACTCCTTCCTTCCACTTGAGAGGAAAGGGAAGAGTAAAGAGGACTTCGTTTTGCAGCTTGGATACCAGCTCAGCCACAGTAAGATAAGGCACCAGGCAGAGCCATGAAGTCCCCATACCAGGCCCTAGCTCCTGGATGACATTGCTAGACACACCCTGAGCCTGAAGGGAACCTATTGCCTTGAAAGGAAGAACCCAGTTCTCGCAGGAATTATCACCTGCTGACTAATGAGCCCTTAGGCCCTAAATAATCAGCAGTGGTAATCAGGTAATACCTGCCAGCCTTGGGTGAGATGCTGCGACTGATGACTTCAGGTGTGACCCAGCATATTCACAGCTGTGGTGGCTATGAGGAGAGACTCTTGCTTGAGCAATACAGAGGGAAAAATAAAGGGAACTTCGTGTTGCAAATTAGGTACCAGCTTGGGCATAGTGGGGAAGAGTAGCAAGTGAGTTATTGGGGTTCCCAATTCCAGGCCTTAGCTCTTGGACGGCATTTCTAGACCTACCCTGAGACAGAGGGGAGCCCACTACCCTGAAGGGTGAGTCCCAAGCCTGGTAACATTCACCAGAAGCTTACTGAAGAGCCCTTGGGCCTTAAGTAAACATTGGTGGTACACTGGCAGTGCTCCCCATGGGCCTTTGTGTAGGGAAAAGAAAGAGATCAGACTGTTACTGTGTCTATATAGAAAAGGAAGACACAAGAAACTCCATTTTGATCTGTACTAAGAAAAATTGTTGGGCCGGGCGCTGTGGCTCACGCCTGTAATCCCAGCACTTTGGAAGGCCGAGATGGGCGGATCACGAGGTCGGGAGATCGAGACCATCCTGGCTAACATGGTGAAACCCCGTCTCCACTAAAAATACAAAAAAATTAGCCAGGCGTGGTGGCGGGCGCCTGTAGTCCCAGCTACTCGGGAGGCTGAGGCAGGAGAATGGCGTGAACCCAGGAGGCGGAGCTTGCAGTGAGCCGAGATTGTGCCACTGCACTCCAGCCTGGGTGACAGAGCGAGACTCCTCAAAAAAACAAAAGTCTTAAAAAGTCTCAAAAAAAAAAAACCAAGTCTTAAAACATTCAAAAATTGGTATATACATGAGTGGAAAAAAGTTAATAGATACAGAATAGAGCACAAGCAGGATCTTAAAAAATGGTTTAAAAAGCCAGGCACAGTGGCTCATGCCTGTAATCCCAGCACTTTGGGAGGCTGAGGCGGGTAGATCAACTGAGGTCAGGAGTTTGAGACCAGCCTGACCAACATGGTGAAACCCCCATCTCTACTAAAAACACAAAAATTAGGCTGGGCGCGGTGGCTCACGCCTGTAATCCCAGCACTTTGGGAGGCCGAGGTGGGCAGATCACAAGGTCAGGAGATCAAGACCATCCTGGCCAACATGGTGAAACCCCATCTCTACTAAAAATACAAAAATTAGCTGGGTGTGCTGGCACATGCCTGTAATCCCAGCTGCTCAGGAGGCTGAGGCAGGAGAATCATTTGAACCAGGGAGTCGGAGGTTGCAGTGAGCCAAGATCGTGCCACTGTACTCCAGCCTGGTGACAGAGCGAGACCCCACCTCAAAAAAAAAAAAAAAAAAAATTAGCTGGACGTGATGGTGGGCGCCTATAATCCCAGCTACTTCAGAGGCTGAGGCAGAAGAATCGCTAGAACCTGGGAGGCGGAGGTTGCAGTGAGCCAATATCGCACCATTGCACTCCAGCCTGCAGGACAGAGCGAGACTCCATCTCAAAAAAAAAAAGAAAAAGGTAAAAAAGAAAACAAAAAAGTGAAAAAAAGCGAGAAAAAAAAACATGCAAAAAATTGAAATGATATCATGTATTTTCTGTGATCACAATGTAATAAAACTAGAAATCAAAACAAGAGAAATTGGCTGGGTGTGTTGGTTCACATCTGTAATCCCAGCACTTTGGGAGGCCGAGGCGGGCAGAGCACTTGAGATCAGGAGTTTGAGACCAGCCTGGCCAAGATGGTGAAACCCCGTTTCTACTAAAAATACAAAAATTAGCTGTGCATGGTGGTGGGCGTCCATAATCCCAGCTACTCGGGAGGCCAAGGCAGACTGCTTGAACCCAAGAGGCGGAGGTCACACTGAGCCAAGATTGCACCACTGCACTCCAGCCTGGACAACAGAGCGAGACTCTGTCTCAAAAACAGAAAGAAAAAGGTCAGGCGCAGCGGCTCATGCCTGTAATCCCAGTACTTTAGGAAACCAAGGTGGGCGGATTACTTGAGGTCAGGAGTTTGAGACCAGCCTGGCCAACATGGTGAAACCCCATCTCAACTTATAAAATACAAAAATTAGCTTGGCATAATGGAGTGCGCCTGTAATCCCAACTACTCCAGAGGCTGAGGCAGGAAGACAGGAGAATCACTTAAACCCAGGAGGTAGAGGTTGCAGTGAGCTGAGATCGTGGCATTGCACTCCAGCCTAGGCAACAGAGTGATTGAGACTCCAGCTCAAAAAAGAAAAACCAAGAAGAAGAAGAAGAAGAGAAACTTCAAATTATGATACATCTTAAAGAATTAGGTGCAGTGGGCCAGGCGCGGTGGCTCATGCCTGTAATCCCAGCACTCTGGGAGGCCGAGGTGGGCGGATCACGAGGTCAGGATATTGAGACCATCCCGGCTAATGCGGTGAAACCCCGTCTCCACTAAAAATACAAAAAAATTAGCTGGGTGTGGTGGCGGGCGCCTGTAGTGCCATCTACTCAGGAGGCTGAGGCAGGAGAATGGCGTGAACCCAGGAGGCAGAGCTTGCAGTGAGCCGAGATTGCGCCACTGCACTCCAGCCTGGGCGACAGAGCGAGACTCTGTCTCAGAGAAAAAAAAGAAAAAAAGAATTAGGTGCAGTGGTTCATGCCTGTAATCCCAGCACTTTGCGAGGCTGACACGGGCAGATCACTTGAGGCCAGTAGTTTGAGACCAGCCTGGCCAACTTGGTGAAACCCCATCTCTACAAAAACTACAAATATGAGCCCAGCGTGGTGGCACATGCCTTTTGTCCTAGCTCCTTGGGAGGCTGAGGTGAGAGGATCACTTGAGCCCAGGAAGGGGAGGTTGCAGTGAGCCAAGATGGTGCTACTGCACTCCAGCCTGGGTGATAGACTCTCAAACAAACAAACAAAGATTAGAAAAGCAAGACCAAACCAAACCCAAAATTAGTAGAAGAAAAAAAATAATAAAGATCAGAGCAGAAAGAAATGAAATTGAAATGAAGAAAACAATACCAAAGATCAATGAAACAAAAAGTTGTTTGGGAAAGTTAAAAAAAATTGACAAACCTTTAGCCAGACTAAGAAAAAAGAAGGAAAATCCAAATAAATAAAATCAGAGATGAAAAAGGAGAAATTAGAATTAATAGTGCAGAAATTCAAAGGATGATTAGGGGCTACCGTGAGCAACTACATGCCAGTAAATTGGAAAACCTAGAAGAAATGGATAAATTTCTAGACACATCCAACCTACCAAGACTGAACCATGAAGAAATACAAAATCTGAACAGACCAATAACAAGTAATGAGATCAAAGCCATAATAAAAGAGTCTCCTAACAAAGAAAAGCCCAGGACCCAATGGCTTTATTTATGAATTTTACCAAATATTTACAGAAGAACTAATACCAATCCTACTCAAACTATTCCAACAAATAAAGGCAGAGGGAATATTTCCAAACTCATTCTATTAAGTTGGTGCAAAAGTAATTGCAGTTTTAGACCCTGAATTTTAAATCATTATAACTAGGCTCAAACACATCTTTATTAATCAAAATAGGAACCATTACAATCAACACATTTTGCCAATGAGAAATAAGTTTGTTTATTCCTGTAATGTAAAAATCCATGTTTTGGTATTTGACAAACTCTTGGAAAGCATTTTCTGTGTCCTGCTGGTTGTGGAAGTATTTTCCCTGCAAAAAGTTGTTGAGATGTTTGCAGAAGTGACAGTCAGTTGGCGAGAGGCCAGGTGAATATGGCAAATGAGGCAAAACTTCGTAGCCCAATTCATTCAACTTTTGAAGTGTTGGTGGTGAGACGTGCGGTGAGGCATTGTCGTGGAGAACTGGGTCCTTTCTGTTGACCAATGCCAACTGCAGGCATTGCATTCTCAGAGCAACTCATTGATTTGCTGAGCATTCTTCTCAGATGTAATGGTTTTGCTGGGTGGGATTCAAAAAGCTGTAGTGGATCAGAGCAGCAGCAGACCACCAAACAGTGACCATGACCTTTTTTTTTTTGGTGCAAGTTTGGCTTTAGGAAGTGCTTTGGAGCTTCTTGTCAGTCCAACCACTGAGCTGGTTGTTGCCAGTTGTCATATAAAATCCACTTTTAATCACACATCACAATCCAATTGAGAAATGATTCATTGTTGTTGAGTAGAATAAGAAAAGACAACACTTCAAAACGGTGATTTTTTAGATTTTTGGTCAGCTCATGAGGCACCCACTTACTGAGTTTTTTCACCTTTCCAATTGGCTTCAAATACCGAATGACCAAAGAATGGTCGATGTCGAGTTCTTCGGCAACTTCTCGTGTAGTTGTAAGAGGATCAGCTTCAGTGATTGCTCTCAATTGGTCGTTGTTAACTCCCCATGGCTGGCCACTATGCTCCTCATCTTCAGGGCTCTCATCTCCTTTGCAAAACTTCTTGAACCACTACTGCACTGTATGTTCGTTAGCCGTTCCTGGGCCAAATGCGTTGTCGACGTTACAAGTTGTCTCCACTGCTTTATAACCCATTTTGAACCTGCAAGGTGTGGCAGACAGCCCAGGACAACGAGAGGGACTGCAACATCACGGATGGTGACTACTACAAGGGGGACATCAACAGGCAAGATCCTGGCCTGCAGGTACCATGTGTCTGTGGCATTGCCGAGGCTGGCGAGCTCCAAGAGCAGCTCAGGGCACTGCGCAGCAGGCATGAGGCCCGCGAGACCCAGCACGCTGAGGAGAGGGCCTATACAAGGCCAAAGTCCAGGCGCTCACCGCGGAGGTCTCCCTGCTGGAGAAGGCCAGCTGCCAGCGCTGGCCCAGCTGGAGAAGTTGCTGAAAGTGAGCAACATTGCCGGTGAGACGCAGGGCCAGCCTGAGTGTGGCCCAGGATGAGCTGGTGATCTTCAGTGAGGAGCTGGCCAACCTCTACCATCACGTGTGCATGTGAAACAACTGGAGGCCCAGCTCTGTCATGGGGGACTACTACCTGAGGGCCAGGGCGGGGCCAGCTGCACCAGCCCCACGGGCAACTCCTCCATCCTCCTACCCAGGGGGCAGCTGGCTACAGAGGCAGGCCAAGCACACAGCAGGACCAGAGACGTCAGCCCTTCACGTAGCCCCTCGCTGCCATCACCCCTGGGTGACCCATGCTGGGAGCCCATGAATATCTACCACCTGATTCGTATCATCCGCCACCAGATCAAGCACCTGCAGGCAGCTGTGAACCACATAATGGAGGTGTTGTGGCAGCGCATCACCTCGCAAGAGCTGGGCCCAACCACGGACAAGTTCAAGGAGGCTCTCGTGAAAAAGATCCTCAAGTTGAAGTCACTGCTCAGCACCAAGTGGGAGCAGCTCACCACGCTGCGCACTGTGCTGCAGGCCAGCCAGCAGGCAGCCAAGGTGGCCCTCTCCAAGCTGAAGGGCAAGTAGGAGAAGAAGAAGACCATGGTTACCAAGACCAGGATGAAGCTCTGCAATGAGCTCCAGGTGCTCGCCTCTGAGGAGGACGTGGCCACCTTCTCCTCACGGTGCACCAGTTTGCCACCAGGTGAAATGAGTACATCACAGCTGGAGGAGACGCAGCAGCAGCTGTCAGCTGCGGAGGATGAGAAGGCACTGAACTCACTGCTGTGCATGGTCATCCTGCAGAAGCTGGCACTGACCCAGTGGCTGCAGCTGCTCAAGCTGGACCACACAGACCTGGTGTGACCCCACCAAAGCTGCCCCCAAGGCCAAGCTGGCCACCCCAAGCTTATGTTATGCCTGCGCCTGCGCCAGTGACAGGGCCAAGGGCACTGGGCTGACCAACCAGGTGTTCCACATTATAGGTGTAAGCCACCTTGCCTGGCCCATTCCCCGAGTTTTTAATGGGAGGGAAAAAAAGCTTTAATGTTGGCCAGAGTGATGGCTCATGCCTGTAATCCCAACACTTTGTAAGGCCGAGGCAGGAGGATGGCTTGAGCTCAGGAGTTGGAGACCAGCCTGGGCAACATAGCGAGACTGAGACCGTATCTCTACAAAAAAGTAGCGGGACATGGTGGCATGCACCCGTGGTCCCAGCTTCTTGGGAGGCTGAGGTGGGAGGATCACTTGAGCCCTGCAAATCAAGATTGCAGTGAGTCATCAACACGCCACTGCACTCAGCCTGGGCAATAGAGTAAAAAAAAAGCTTTAATGTTGAGCATGTCGAAAGCTGCTGCGTGGAAAGGCCTCTGTACAGGCTGAAGATCCTTCCCTGGCTGCCAGGCTTGCCAAGAGCCCTCTAGAAATGCGGGGCTCTCTGTTACATGGGGCTCTTTGTTACAATGTTCTTTTTTTTATCTGATCAACATGTGCACTTTTGATATTTTGATACTATATTTGCTTCCTTAATTCCTCATGCACTGACAGTCTCAGATGCTGTGGTCTATGCTCGTGGGCCTGTCGCTGCCTGCCCAGCTCCCTCTGTGTTGGTCTGGTGTCAGCACTAGGCAGAGCTGTGTGCTCTTAGCATGTAGCTCTAGACTGTGGAGATTAGGGCTTTGACCAGAGAATTCACCAGAGAAGGCATCTAGGCCTGAGTTTTTCTTTGTGCAAAATTTTTGTATTACAAATTCAATTTCTTGTTATAGGTCTATTCAAATTTTCTATTTTTTTATTTTTATTTTTTATTTTACTTATTATTATTATTTTGAGGTGGCGTGTCACTCTGTTGCCCAGGATGGAGTGCAATGGCGCAGTCTTGGCTCACTGCAACCTCCACCTCCCAGGTTCAAGTAATTCTCCTGCCTCAGCCTCCCAAGTAGCTGGGATTACAGACATGCACAATGACACCATTCTAATTTTTGTATTTTTAGTAGAGACTGGCTGGTCTTGAACTCTTGACCTCAGGTGATCCGCCTGCCTCGGCCTCTCAAAGTGCTGGGACTACAGGCGTGAGCCACTGCACCCAGGCTTTTTTTTTTTTTTTTTTTTTGTGAGATGAAGTCTCACTCTGTCACCCAGGCTGGAGTACAGTAGTGCAATCTCGGCTCACTGCAACCCACACCTCCCAGGTTCAAGCAATTCTTGTGTCTCAGCCTCCCGAGTAGCTGGGATTACAGGTGTGTGCCACCACGCCTGACTAATTTGTTGTATTTTTAGTAGAGACGGGGTTTCGCCATGTTGGCCAGGCTGGTCTCAAATTCCTGACCTCATGTGATCAGCCCACCTCAGCCTCCCAAAGGTGGGATTACGGATGTGAGCCACCATGCCCAGCCAGATTTCTTATTTATTTTTGAATCAATGATTGATGAGAAGCAATTGGCATTGGGTCAGAATTATAAATGAAAAAAAAATTTTTTTTTTTTTTTGGAGACAGAGTCTCGCTCTGTTGCCCAGGCTGGAGTATAGTGGGATGATCTCGGCTCGCTGCAGCCTCCGCCTCCTGGGTTCAAGCTATTCTCATGCCTCAGCCTCCCAAGTAGCTGGGACTATAGGCACCCGCCACCACGCCTGGCTAATAGGGTTTCACCATGTTTCCCAGGCTGGTCTTGAACTCCTGAGCTCAGGCATTCCACCCACCTCAGTCTCCCAAAGTGCTAGGATTATAGGTGTGAGCCACCATGCCTGGCCAAAATGAATATATTTTTTGATTCAGCTGTTCCAGTCCCAAGAACTTATTTCAGTTATATGTTGCTATATGCTAAAGTTCAGTGGCATAAAACAATAACCATGTTATTATGCTCACAGATTCTGTGGTTCAATAAGGGAAGTAACTCAAATGACAGAGGCTTGGAGTCACTAGCATCTGACTTGAGATGACTTGAAGATCAGGGCTTTCCAAAGGTTACTTACATGTAGTCTTTCTATGTGATAGGCTTCTCATAGCATGGTGACTGGATTCTAAAAGGTAGCCCTCCAACAGGGAGCTGCCAGAGAGCAGGTGTTCTATGAAGACCAGATGGAAGTTGCATGACCTTTTATGACCTAGAATGATGTCTCCCATAGTCCATTATCTGAAGCAGTTACTAGTTCCAAAGAGCATGTGAAGTGGGAGATATTGTTGCAGACATTTCTGGAAAATACAATCTGTCAGACTTTTTACACGAATACTTGTATTTGTTAAGTGTAAAAAGGGGGGCAGAACAATAATTACAGCAATCTCATTCGCAGAGTTTTACAGTGTGTACATATGGGCAGGTGCAAATGCATAGAGAGAGAACCAGAAAGTAATGGGATTTTCTTTTTTCTTTTTTGAGACCGAGTTTTGCTCTTGTTGCCCAGGCTGGAGTGCAATGGTGCGATCTCAGCTCACTGCAACCTCTACCTCCTGTGTGCGAGCAAGGGAAGAAAGAAAGAGGGAGAGAGGGAGGGAGGGAGAGAAGGAAGGAAGGAAGGAAGGAAGGAAGGAAGGAAAGAAGGAAGGAAGGGAAAAGAGATGAAAGAAAGAAAGAGAGAAGGAAAGAAAGAAAGAGAGAGAAAGAAAGAAACAGAGAGAAAGAAAGAAAGAAGGAAGGAAAGAGAAAAGAAAACAGAAAAGAAAGGAAAAGGAGTATGAGGAAATGTATGGGCATTGTGGAGATGTTCTTTCTTTTCTTCTTTTTAATCAGCCATATGCTAAGAAAATGTTGTAACTGAATATTGGTTGTGGTGGTGGCTACGTGTTCATCTGTCAAAATATTGTACCATGCGCTTAAGATGGGTAAACTTATTGTATGTAAATTACACCTAAAGAAGGCTGATTTTAAAATTATCAAAATATCAATGTTGAAAACATCAGTTCTCAAGAAATAATATAAGCTATGGATGCCTTCAAATTCCCAAGAAAAGAAAAATTTAAGGCAACATGTATATAAGTATGAATCTACACAATGCCATTAATTAAGGTCCAGGGATTAGAAACACAGGGGTTTGACCCAGGAAGGTGGTGAGTTAGGGAGAAAAAAAAAAAAAAAAGAAACACAGGGGTTTTCAGAGAGATGTGAGACACACAAGGAGAAATCTTCTAGAACCTACAATCCAAAGTGCTTTATGGTCGGGGGGTGGGTGAGCTTGAAAAAAAAAAAAAAGCTCTATGAAGGCGATGTAGTGGGAGTTATTCCATGGTTGGCATTTGCCAAATTTATAAACCTAGCAAGTAGAGTGAATTTCACAAGATTCAAGGAAACAAAGCTTATGGATGTAGATTTACGAATGTCTTAGTTGCCAATTGACATACAAAATGAAAAACCAGAGTCTTGCTATTTAGGATAAAACACCAAGTTTTTGTTTTTAGAGATGGGTTCCCACTATGTTACCTAAGCTGGACTCCAATTCTTGGGCTCAAGCGATCCTCCTGAGTAGCTAGGACTATAGGTGCAAGTCACTGTACCTGGCAAGAGTGAGTCGGGGGTCAAAAGCTTACAGCACCCCGTAGGAATCCCACCCAAGGACTAACCAGGCCTGAGCTTGCTTAGCTTCTGAGTTCAGGTGCATTCAGGGTGGTAGGGCTATAGACTGGTTTTGATTTGGTTGGTCTTTGTTAACAAAGCCCAAGGGACCCTTTTTATGCTCACTTTTCTTCCTTCAGTATTGTATGCCTGGGAATTCTGCTTCTAGCTATGGTAGGATCACTTATTCCAACAAACCCTCTCATTAAAAATAACTAGAAAACCTGGACAAAATGTAAAATACTTAAGTTAAAAAACCCCAAGCAGTTACCAAGGCAGTGATGACTTGAGGGGCTAAGATCCCTGAGAAAGGAAAAGGGTGGTCCAAAGGGGTCAACTCTTCAAAGTATTGGGAGAATTTACAAATGGCAGCTGAGAGCTGACTGGCTATAAATTGGAGGTTTGTAGTTCCCATGACTTCCTCTTTGGGTTCAGTAATTTGGTAGAAAAGCTCACAGGACTCAGGAAAGCAGTTTACTTCTGGATTACCAGTTTATTATAAAGGATACAACTCAAGAACAGCCAGGTGGAAGAGCTGCCTAGGGCAAGGTACCAGGGAGGTGCGTGGGCTTCCAGGCCATCTCCAGATTTCACCATGTTGCCCAGTCAGGTCTTGAATTCCCAGACTCAAGCAATCTGCCTGCCTTGGCATCCCAAAGTATTGAGATTACAGGTGTGAGCCACTACCCCCAGGTAAATTGCTTGAGCCCATGAATTCAACTCCTAAGTAGCTGGGACTACAGAAGCATGCCACCACACTTGACTATTTTTTAACTTTTTGCAGACAGCATCTCCCTATATTGCCCAAGCTGGTTTCGAACTCCTGGGCTCAAGCAATGTTTTGGGTTCCCAAAGTGTTGGGATTATAGGCATGAGTCACTGCATCTGGGCAGTGAACATTTTTTTGGAGATGGGGTCTCACTGTGTCACCCAGGCTGGAATGCGGTAGCATGGTCCCAGCTCACTGCAACCTCCGCCTCCCAGGCTCAAGCGATCCTCCCACCTCAGCCCCACAAAGTAGCTGAGACTACAGGTGCATGCCACCACACCCAGCTAATTTTTCTTTTTTCCTTTTTTTTTTTTTTTTTGAGACAGAGCTTTGCTCTTGTTTTCCAGGCTGGAGTGCAATGGCATGATCTCAGCTCACTGCAACCTCCACCTCCCAGATTCAAGCAATTCTCCTGCTTCAGTCTCCCGAGTAGCTGGGATTACAGGCATGTGCCACCACGCCTGGCTAATATTTTTTGTAGTTTTAGTAGAGACGGGGTATCTCCATGTTGGTCAGGCTGGTCTCGAACTCCAGCTAATTTTTCTATCTTTTGTAGAGATGGGGTTTCGCCATGTTGCCCAGGCTGGTCTTGAACTCCTGGACTTAAGCAATCAGTCTGCCTCAGCCTCCCAAAGTGCTGGGATTACAGGAAAGAGCCACTGCGCCCCACCCCAGTAAAAACTCTTAAGAGTAGGGGTGGGGGGAAGCAAAGAAGAGGATGTAGAGTCGACACGGGGGGGTATTGCAATTTTAAGTAATGCAGTCAGAGGATACTTCACTGAAACGAATAAACTCTTGAATGACGGGAGGGGAATGTGGATATCTAAGAGGATGGACTATACTTGGTGAGGCGATAGTGCTGCATGTGGGGGAAAAGTAGCCACGTGGTCAGGAAAGTGGAGTGGCACAGGCGATATTGTAGACCTTTTTAAAGGTGACTGTAAATACTTTGGTAAAACTGACATGGAAGTCATTGGAGGATTTTTTTTTCCATTTTCTCCCCAAAAGCAGGATCTGAAGCCATTGAAGATTTTTCCCCTTGTTTCTTTTTCTTTCAATAGTTTTGGGGGAACAGGTGGTTTTTGATTACATAGGTAAGTTATTTAGTGGTAATTTCTGAGATTTTGGTGCACCCCGTCATCCAAGCAGTGTGTACTATACCCAATGTAGTCTTTTATCCCTCACCTCCCTCCCACCCTTCCCCAAGTCCCAAAAGTCCATTATATTATTCTTATGCCTTTCCGTCCTCATAGCTTAGCTCCCACTTACAAATGAAAACATACAGTATTTGGTTATCCATTCCTGAGTTACTTTACTTAGAATAATGGTCTCCAGCTCCATCCAGGTTGCTGTGAATACCATATTTTGTTCCTTTTTATGGCTGAGTAGCATTCCCTGGTGTATACATACTTTTTTGTGTGACACAGCCCTCAGGAGGTCCTGAGAACATGTGCCTGATATACCACATTTTCTTTATCCACTCATTGGTTGATGGGCATTTAGGCTGGTTCCGTATTTTTGCAATTGCAAATCATGCTGCTGTACACATCTTTTTCATATAATGACTTCCTCTGGGTAGATACCCAGATTGCTGGATGAAATGGAGATTTTGACATGAGTGATATTTTTAACAGGCTTACTCTGGCTACTATGTTAATAGATTGGGGATAGGTAGGGTGGGTGAACTGACTGCCTTGATGGCCCAAATTCTCCACCTCTTTTGCCCTACAACCCTGCAGTACCATGATTCTGGATGGAGCTGTGTGACTTCTCTAACAAATGGGATGTTAGCAAATTTGCTCTGGACACCATTCCTGAGGAACAAGCCTCAAAGCCTGGAAGTAACTGCCTACCTTTTAAACCTAAGAAAATATAGGCCCTTAAGGTTTGGTTTGTCAATCCAATCTAACACATTTTAGTCAAACATGTAACTAATGTACTTTTGATTCTCATTGGTACAAATGATTACCCACACCACCACTTACAATGGCAATTTACATTAACACAAAATTTAGGATTCAGGCCAGGTGCCATGGCTGAGGCTTGTAATCCCAGCATCTGGGAGGACGAAGCGGGTGGATCACTTGAGGCCAGGAGTTCGAGACTGGCCTGGCCAACATGGTGAAAACCAGTCTCTACTAAAAAACACAAAAATCAGCCAGGCGTGGTGGCTGACATCTGTAATCCTGGCTACTCAGGAGGCTGAGGCTCAAGAATTGCTTGAACCTGGGAGGCAGATGTTGCAGTGAGCTGAGATCACGACACTGCACTCCAGCCTGAGCAATAGAGCAAGACTCTGTCTGCTTATAAATCTCTGAGGCCTAATTGCATTTTTTTTTTTTTTTTTTTTTGAGACAGTCTCATTCTATTACTCAGGCTGGAGTACAGTGGTGCCATCTGGACTCACTGCAAACTCCACCTCCCGGGTTCAAGCTATTCTCGAGCTTCAGCATCCCCACGTAGCTGGCATTACAGGTACTTGCCACCATGCCTGGCTAATTTTTTTTTAGTAGAGATGGGGTTTCACCATGTTGGTCTCAAACCTCAAACTCCTGGCCTCAAATGATCTGCCCACTTCGGCCTACCAAAGTGCTAGGATTATAGTTGTGAGCCATCGCACCTGGCCAGCATTTAAAAATTTCTGAAAGAAAGAAATGTGGGGAGGGGAGGGGAGGGGACAGGATAATGAGAATGAGAATCTGCTGAGGGAAAAAGACAGAGACAAAGAGAAAGAGAAAAAAGAGAGAGAGGAGAGAGACAGACAGAGAGAAAAAGCCCCCCAAACCCAAAAAACAACCGTGGAAAGATCTAAGCCTCAGGATCCCAAATGGATCAAACATAGATGAAACCAGACAAAAATCTGCTGTATTACACACACTCACACTTGATAAATTCAAGACTAGGCTGCAAAGGAATGAAAGCTCCACCACAGTGTGATTCTGCAAATGACTTCAGATCCTGTGCAACAATTAACAGCAAACCGCAATACCAAGTTTGAGTAGGAATAAAATGGAACTCTTCTCGGCTAATCTTAAGTTTTGTGTGTCCCATAATCTAGTTTCATTACATTTAACTTGGGGGGCAATAAGTCTCAATCTTGACAATCCCTAAAATGGAAATGAAGCTAAATTTTCCCAAAGACTTGAGGAAGTCTCCAAAAACAGAAATCTATGTCCATTCTTTAATAGAGGTAGGAAGAAAAATGGTACTTAGAACAAACTGTTCAGATACATATCAACTTCATAAGCACAAAAAATTTATTCTGAATAAATCACTTTACAATTACTGAAAAAGATGTTCATTACCTTAGCTATGTACTTAACGAACCAAATTACCCAAACAAAATAAACATGGCAATATAAAAATGTTAAGAATTTACAAAGCTGTACAAAATAACTTAAAATTTAAAAATTAGACTGATACAGTCTGTAAGATCTCTTCGAGAGAGCTGTCCAATTACAGATCTATATACTTTTCTTCAGAAGGTCAAAGAAAGGATGCTTTAAGGCTTCTCTGAGAGTAATTCTTTTGGCTGGATCATACTCCAACATTTTCTGAATGAGGTCAAAGAGACGCTCATGTTCAACATCTTGAGAAAGCATAAATTCCTGGAAGAAAAAAAGAAATTCATTCAACAGCCTTTTCCACTACCATTTACTACACTATATAACAGTATAGTAAACCATATATATATAACCACCATAAAAACAGAAAAGAGGCCAGGCATGGTCGCTCACGCCTATAATCCCAGCACTCTGGGAGGCCAAGGCAGGTGGATCACTTGAGGCCAGGAGTTCAAGACCAGCCAAGGCCAACATAGTAAAACTTGTCTTTACTTGAAAAAAAAAAAAAAAAGCGTGGTGGCGTCCATTTGTAATCCCAGCTACTTGGGAGGCTGAGACCTGCTTGAGCCTAGGATGCAGAGGTTGCAGTGAGCTGGGCCAACATCGTGCCACTCTACTCCAGCCTGGACAACGAAGCAAGGCTCGATCTCAAAAGACAAACAGAAGAAACTCAGTTTTGACTATTTGAGCAATGTCTCAAAGGCTTACCTTCAGAGGTTTACAGCGTCTTGAAACATATCTGCCGGCAGAACTGTGTTCATCCCAGTCTAATCGATCATGGTGAAAATATTTACGTTTCCTAAAAATAAGTCAATATCCATTCATGTTTATAACACTGAAAACTTAGAACAGCTAGCAAAGGTATCAATTACTATGCTTTCCCAGATCACTTTTCTAGAGATTTAAATGGCAGCCATGGGATAGAAATGTTACCTGCTTTGCACCAAGGTAATCTACTATTTAACCGAAAAAATATTAGTTTGACTTCATTATTTATAAAGTCCTAATCAGCGCCTGAGACTTGGTAGAGTGAAAATTAAAAAAAAAAAAATTAAGTTCTGGCCAGGCGCAGCGGCACACGCCTGTAATCTCAGCACTTTGGGACGCCGAGGTGGGCGGATCACAAGGTCAGGAGATCGAGACCATCCTGGCTAACATGGTGAAACCTTGTCTCTACTAAAAATACAAAAAAATTAGGCGGGCGTGGTGGCAAGTGCCTGTAGCCCCAGCTACTCGGGAGGCTGAGACAGGAAAATGGCATGAACCCAGGAGGCAGAGCTTGCATTGAGCCAAGGTCACGCCACTGCACTCCAGCCTGGGCAACATAGCAAGACTCCATCTCAAAAAAAAAAAAAAAATTAAGTTCTAATCAGCAGATGTGATTCAAATGATACTAAGGATGTCACTAACTCTTAAAACGTACCTGGTTTTCTGTATCATATGTTTTGGTAGAGGTCCAAGAATCCTTTCCATCATTGCTAAATGCTCCTTACTATCGTGTGTCTAGAAATAAAATAAAAACAGACTTGGGGAAGATGACCACCAAAACAGACACAGTTAAAGCTGACAGCAAAAAAACTAACATTAAGGCTTGCAGAACAAACTCGCCAATGATTCCCTACATGGACACGGATAATTGCTTATATACTTAAAGATGTTTTAAATAAAACAATTATGAAAGAAATATGAATTAGTTTATTTATGCTTATCTACAATTAATAGTCTATAATGGGGGAAGCAAAAGTATTTATTCATATAAACAGGCACCTTTCTTGTGCAAAACAAGGTTGAAACAGATCATTGTCACTTACTGGAAATACGGTAAACCCAAGATAGTATTCAATAAGAATGCATCCTATGCTCCAGACATCACATGGTTGGGACCACCCTAGGGCTGCAAAGCAAAGCAAAATTTAAGGAAAAAAAATACTCAATGTTTGTTGAAGAAATTAAAAAGTTAGTTAACACTAATACTTTTTTTAAAAAAACACATGTAATGTAGGCTGGGCACAGTGGCTCACACCTGTAATCCCAGCACTTTGGGAGGCCAAGATGGGAGAACTGCTTGAGCTCAGGAGTTCAAGACCAGCCTGGGCAACATAGCGAGATCCCACCTCTATTAAGATATATATATATATGAATTGGCCGGGCACAGTGGCTCACGCTACAGGCATAATCCCAGCCCTTTGGGAAGCTAAGGCAGGTGGAACATGAGGGCAGGAGATCAAGACCATCCTGACTACACGGTGAAACTCTGTCTCTACGAAAAATACAAAAACAAAATTAGCCAGGCATGGTGGCAGGCACCTGTAGTCCCAGCTACTGAGGAGGCTGAGGTGGGAGAATGGAGTGAACCCGGTAGGCAGAGCTTGCGGTGAGCTGAGATCGCGCCACTGCACTCTAGCCTGGGTGACAGAGCAAGACTCCGCCCCCCCCAAATTATATATATACACATATATATGCAATGTGATGTTTGAGCTGGAAGATCCTAAAGCAATCACTTAATCCAAGGTTAAATACAATATATATGGCCGGGCGCAGTGGCTCATGCCTGTAATCCCAGCACTTTGCAAAGCCAAGGCAGGCAGATTGCTCCAGGTCAGCAGTTTGAGACCAGCCTGCCAACATGGTAAAAACCCCATCTCTACCAAAAATATGAAAATTAACCGGGTGTGGTGGTGGGTGCCTATAATCCCAGCTACTCGGGAGGCTGAGGCAGGAGAATTGCTTGAACCCAGGAGGCAGAAGTTGCAGTGAGCCAAGATTGCACCACTGCACTCCAGCCTGGGCGACAGAGCAAGTCTCCGTCTAAAAAATAAATAAATGATAAAAAGAAATAAATTATATAGTGTTATATATAGTCTGGAATAAAACAGGCATTAATTTTCTGAGATGGAGTCTCGCTCTGTCGCCCAGGCCGGAGTGCAGTGGCGCAATCTTGGCTCACTGCAACCTCCGTCTCCCGGTGTTCAAGCAATTCTCCTGCCTCAGCCTCCTGAGTAGCTGGAACTACTGACGTGTACCACCATACCCAGCTAATTTTTTGTATTTTTAGTAGAGATGGGGTTTCACCATATTAGCCAGGATGGTCTCGATTTCCTGACCATGTTGTCTGCCCGCCTTGGCCTCCCAAAGTGCTGGGATTACAGATGTGAGCCACCACGCCCCACCCTTGGCCTCCCAAAGTGCTGGGATTACAGATGTGAGCCACCGCGCCCCACCCGGCATTAAACAATTACAATTAAAAACCCTACCACATATTACAAATGTGAAAACAATTCCAGAAAGGTTAAGCCACTTGCTCAAATTCCCAGAGCTAATTATCTGGTACAATTGAGAGCTTAAAATCCATAATGCACTTCATGATACTTATCCCTTAAAGAGAAAATGATAAAGCCCCACAAGTAAGACCTAAAACTGCAAAAAAAATTTTAAGTCTCAATAAGGAAATACAAAGGTTCTCAAAGGACAATTAATACTCACCTAAAATAACTTCAGGTGCTCTATAATGTCTTGTAGATACCAACGTACTGTGATGTTCGTCATCATATGTTGCACTACCAAAGTCTACAACTTTAATATCTGGATTTATTAAGGTGCGTTCATCACGTTTCTGAAAATCATAAATGATGGTTAAGAAGGCATAAGCTATTAAGGCATAAGATACTCACTTTATGAATATTTTGGAAGACTTACTATTTTGGGATTATACGCCTCTGTGTAGTCAGACTGCACAAATAAGATGTTTTCAGGCTTTAAGTCTGTGTGAGTCAACTTATTACTGTGCAAAACTGAGAATAAAGAGAAAGCTGCTGTAATCAGAAAACACCAAACCAAACCAAACCACAAAACCCCACAACAGGCCAGGTGCAGTGGCTCAAGCCTGTAATCACCTGAGGTCAGGAGTTCGAGACCAGCCTGACCAATATGGTGAAACCCTGTCTCTACTAAAATTACAAAAATTGGCCGGGTGTGGTGGCGTGTGCCTGTAGTCCTAGCTACTCGGGAGGCTGAGGCAGGAGAATCACTTGAACTGGGGAGGCAGAGTTTGCAGTGAGTGAAGACTGCGCCACTGCACTTCAGCCTGAACAACAAAGCGAGACTCCATTTCAAAAAACAAAAAAAACCCAACAAAAAACCTCTGATTCCTTTCCCAAAGAATGGTCAACATTCCAGTCTGCTAGAAAATCACCAGTAACTAAAACTTACTACCTCTTATGAAGCTTTCTTTTATGAGATATATCACGCCTTAATTTTTACCCAGCATTCGAAGTTACTATTTTTGCGCATCAGAAAAGTCTAAATCATAGTCTGCAACAAAGTACGTTGTTATATGGTGGATATCCTACTTGCTGAATGAAATGTACACTGCTGGATCAACAGCCTGTAATCAAATCTCTTCATACCTATTCTTCCTCCCCCTTTATTTTTAATCAAATAAAAATTGTACACACTTAGGAGGCACATTTTGATATGTGGAATGGATAAAACCAGCAAATTAACGAAGATATACCAAAAACTTACAATTCACAGACTTGCATATCTGATATGCCATCTTTCTGATATGATCCAGTCGAAATGGTAGAAAACCATTTTCTTTAATGAAGTCGTAAGTACTAAGTCCCAATAGTTCAAAAACAATGCAAATGTGACCATGATGCTCAAACCATTCCAACATCTGGACACAGCGGCTACAAACACATGAAAAATAGCTAAGTATAGTTGCTCCTAATTTAAATATACCTGATACCACTTCCCAAGTTCTAATCTGATACTTACAAAGTACTGTTGGGGTCTGTTGTATTCAGATGTTCCAGAACTTGTATTTCTGAGCGAGCAGCTTCACAGTATCTATCCACATTTTTAACTATTTTTACTGCTACATGTCTACCTCCCCTGTTAGAAAGATGCATGCAAATTTAAGAATGACAGACATGATGCTCAATTCCAGGTATTACTGTCTTCAAACTGTACTACTACTCTGACCCACTGTATTTTTTTAATTTATGGTTTAGTGTTCAGTTCTGATTCTATTACATGCTGAATGACACAAATTTCTTTCATCAAACCACCACTCACATGAGTTATTTTTTGGTATTTCAGCTAAACAACTTCTTCCTATATGGTACCTGTCACTGTCAAACATTATCTCAAATGTTCTTTTAGTCCAGGTTGCCGAAAGAGTTAGGATACAGTGGGGAAAGAGTAAAGAGCTCTAGGACCGGGAGCAGTGGCTCTCACGCCTATAATCCCAGCACTTTGGGAGGCCGAGGGTAGTAAATCACTTGAGGTCAGAAGTTCGAGACCAGCCTGACCAACATGGTGAAACCCTATTTCTACCAAAAATATGAAAATTAGCCAGGCACGGTGGTGTGTGCCTGTAATCCCAGCTTCCTGGGAGGCTGAGGCAGGAGAATTACTTGAACTCGGAAGGTGGAGGTTGCAGTGAGCCAAGATTGCACCACTGCACTCCAGCCTGGGCGACAGACCAAGACTCCATCTCAGGGAAAAGAAAAATAAACAAAAAAAGAGCTCTAGCTCTCATGTCCTTACCAATCAATAGTAGGAAGCCTCCTCAAAAATGCTTTGCCATTCAGGAAGAGAAAGAACAATAACAACAACAACAACAAACAGGGAACTAAAAAAAAAAAAAAAAAGTAACGGAAAAAATTCTATACTATCTTAAGAAATTTCATGGCTGGAGCCAGGCGCTCATGCCTGTAATCCCAGCACTTTGGGAGGCTGAGGTGGGCAGGTCACCTGAGGTCAGGAGTTCAAGACCAGCCTGGCCAACATAGTCAGTCTCTACTAATACAAACAATACAATACTAATACAAACAATAGCTGGGCATGGTGGCGCGTGTCTGTAGTTCCAGCTACTCAGGAGGCTGAGGCAGAACAATCACCTGAACCCGGGAGGCAGAGGGTGCAGTGAGCTGAGATTGCGCCACTGCACTCCACCCTGGGTGACAGAGCGAGACTCTGTCTCGAGAAAAAAAAAAAATTTCAATCAGTAGTTTGATAAACATACATAGTTAAACTTGGGACACCAAGTTATCTCCAGCTATGTTATCAGAATGAATTACAGCACTTTCTAAAAATATAGATTCCTAGGTAACTACCCTGAAAAGGTCTGGGGTAGGCAAACCTCTCGAGGAGGATCTTAACATAAAACCAAGGCTGAGAACCACTAATATGGCGGGGGAAAAAAATATGGCCTAACAACAGTGTCCAGTTGAACAACAAAACAATACTTTCAAAACAATATAAAGTGTGTTCTCAGCCTAAAATTAGAAATTATACATACTATTAGTAGCTGTTTAAAAAATATGAAGGGGCAAGTACCTCTAACTGGAAGTTTCTTACATCCAAGTAAAAAAGGGTATAAAGATACGTATCTAACTCACGGTCAGACCACTTTCTAAAGCTAAATCAATTACCCGTATTGCCAACTTCCCTAAATGTAATCCCAACATGGGAAACTTACGCTTTATGATCGATGCACTCCACAACTTTTCCAAAAGCTCCTTCACCTAAAGTATCAACAATTTCATCTAAAAGAGAGAAATAAATCTCAGTCATATCAAGAAGTGGAAACAATGTACTTATCACAATAAATGCTATCAATGTAGATTATTCTAGTTGATGCTACAAATTTCCTTATCACTAGATATTTATTTTATTGGTCAACACCATCAAAAAACATAATTATTAGGTCTAATTTCATTAATTTGATTACTGTTCTGGAAGTTCTGTATAACAAACATTACATTTCTAAAGAAAGCAAAAATACAATCCCCCCCACCAAAAGAAATGGAAAAATAAAACAAAAACAAAAAAGAGAAAGAAAAAAAGATTTCCAAATCCCTGAAAGCTTAATCTATATATAGATTATGTTATCTGAAAAGTTAATAAGTGTTGAAAAATATTCTATACATCTTGCACTTAGTACGTCTCCACTCTGACAGATCAGGTGACCCTCCTCATCATCCTCTACACTCCTGGTTCTTTTCCTTCGGTGACTCTTCTGGAAACGTCAAGTGGGCGGCACCAAGATCATCCAGCCAATCAATATACCCGAGTGAATTCAGGGCAGAATACGAAATTCATTCAGCGGGGAGATATTCAGGCATTCAGATACACGCCAGGCCACAAACGGTTGGCAGGAGCAATTTCAAATTCAGTCCCCAGAAATTCACAGGGCACATAGTTTATGTTAACAGGAGAAAAACATGGCAAGGAACAGATTTTCAGATAAGATACTCAAAGTGGCAAGGCAACAAAACATAATACAATTGTTTTTCTTAAAAAAAAAAATGCTTAGTTGTAGCATTCACTGAAACATAATTTTTTAGTTTCTAGTGTTCTAATTTAATGTTGCAAAATCGTATGATGTAATATTTACTTGTCAAAGTAGACGGTGGCCATATTAAGATTTCCTACCTAATCTAAGAAAACAAATATTATAACAGTAAATAAAATTAAAGTGCTAATTTTGGGAAAAAAAAGATTTGGCATACAAGAATAACACTACGGCATTTTTAATGTCATCTGAGCTGATCTCCATACTAATATATAACCCATAACAGTTCACATCTGTTCTGGTTTGCTTAGTGAAAGAAGGGTTAGAAAACATGACTTGTTAGAACAAAGAAGCATACCTAATCCTAAATTATACAAAAATAAAATGCCCTGTTCTACTTTTGTGATTTCAATAGATCAAAACTAATCAGGTTTCTTGAAGTACCACAAAAAACCCTTTTAGAATATTTTGTAATAATTTTCAACTAATCTAAATTAAATCAATTAACTCCCATCATTTCACTGGAATGTCAATTAGGAGCCAACCAATAATTAAATTATAGAACTAAATGTGTACTTTATTTCCGGAATTTCCTATCCAATGCACAAACAGAAAAAATCCTGCAGGTTAAAACTGAGATGATTTCATCTTAAAACTTTCTCAAATAATCAAACACAAAAATTCAAGTTTCCCTGTTCCACATCGGATATAAAATTTCCAAAATGTTTTAAAAACGTTCATACCCCATGTGAACGACGATGTGAAGTACTGTGGTGAATCCTGTGTTTGCTTTTATAACTACTTCTTCCACTTCTACCAGAAGACTTGCTACTATGGTTCTGATACCGGCTTTCATGGTCTCTTTGGCGATGTCCAGGTTCACATCCTTGAGCGTAGTCATTTCTGTACTCATCAATGTAGCGTCGACTATGATAATCTTTCTCATTTATAGACCTGCTTTCCAAATAATGGCTAGAGAAATAAAAATTATTTTCAATGTTTTATGCTAAGACCAAATATCCTCACATTCTCTCAAGACAGCACCTAGACTCCCCCACAAGCAGCTTAATTTTACAAACATTACAAACCATCAAAATCTCTCATTGGAAACACAAACGAATGGTAGTAATCAGGTACTTATTTTAAGTGATACTAGTTTTGTCTAGTAATGTATTGTTATATTCAGACATTTTAAGTATCCTCCTTACCTATCACACATTTTAGAGTGATTGTATTTGCAGCGCTTGTTCTCCCGGGCACTGCTATGTGATCTCTTCCTTCTTTTATGACTGCTGCTGCTCCTCCATTTTCCATAATCCCAATCCTTGTCATCCCAATCAGGACAGTAAGTTCTCTTTGAGTGTCTCATCTACATAAAAGGTAAGTTTTTCCTAGTTAAACTGTATCCCACACTGAGCTGTTTAAAATTCGTATTTACAAAGGTCCCCTCGTGACCTCGTTTTAAGACCAAATTCAAGAATCATTATCACCCAATCTGAAATCACTGATAAATCCAATTACTGTGTTGTCCCATATTCTGCAGTTTGAACTTCATTCACAGGCACTCTGCATTAGCCATATCATGCCCAGATTTATTGGAAGAATGCAAAAAAAAAAAAAAAAAAGTGAAAAAAGTAGAGGGAGGAATCACAATTTACTAATTTTGGTAAATTTTACCCCTGCCCTACCAGTAGCACAAATATAGCACTATAGAAGTCCACGCTGTCAGGCCTCTGAGCCCAAGCTAAGCCATCATATCCCCAGTGACCTGCACGTATACATCCAGATGGCCTGAAGCAACTGAAGATCCACAAAAAAAGTAAAAATAGCCTTAACTGATGACATTCCACCATTGTGATTTATTTCTGCCCCAACCTAACTGATCAATATACTTTGTAATCTCCCCCACCCTTAGGAAGGTTCTTTATAATCTCCCTCCCACCCTTAAGAAGGTTCTTTGTAATTCTCCCCGCCCTTGAGAAGGTACTTTGTGAGATCCGCCCCCTGCTCCCAAAACATTGCTCTTAACTCCACCGCCTATCCCAAAACCTATAAGAACTAATGATAATCCCACCACCCTTTGCCGACTCCTTTTTCTGACTCAGCCTGCCTGCACCCAGGTGAAATAAACAGCCATGTTGCTCACACAAAGCCTGCCTTTAGTGGTCTCTTCACAGACACGTGAAACACACGTCATTCTCCCCGTTTAAACGTGTACCAGAAACTAGTCTCCAACTCAAATGCAATCATAAATGTTCCTCACCAACACCGCATTACTGATTACTGCAAACGTAATCAGAGTTATATCTGAGTTGCTGACAGAATCATCATTACAGAGCATTTCCGTAAACGGACAAATGAAACTACCAAGGACTTTAATCACACACGAAGGCAACGGTGGCATCAGAATATAAAAACAACAAAACACCATCTTTCCAGTACCACTCCCAAGCACATACAACATAATTTATCCTAAACGCAATGTTAACACAATCTTTTTGGGAATGGTAGGAGCCACCTTCTTTTCAGAAACGCTTCGAGCAAAATCGAAAATCTCTAACCTAATAACTTGAAAAAGACATTATACAGAAATTACTTCATCAACTGCCGTTCTTTCTTATCGGCGGGACCCCTCTGTGTCTTCCGCTACAATTCTTTTTTTAACGCCAGTCAAATTTAGCGGTAGGGGTCGTATACTAATTTTTGTGACACTAATAACTATTAAGTTCTGATAACCCACTACCATTGGACCAGCCTGAGTATAATTTTTAAAGCCCTCCAATTGGGTCGGGGGCCGTGGCTTATGCCTGTAACCCCAGCACTTTGGGAGGCCGAAGCAGGAGGGCCGCTTGAGCCCAGGAATTCGAGACCAGCCAGGGCAATATAGAGAGACCCCGCCTCTATAAAAAATAAAAAATTAACCAGGGGTGGTGGCGCGCGCCTGTAGTCCCAACTACTCAGGGGGCTGAGGTGGGAAGATCACCTGAGCCCAGATGTCGAAGCTGCAGTGAGCCGTCATTGCGCCACTTGCACTCCGGCCGGGGCGACAGGGGCGAGACCTTGTCTCAAAAAAGAAAAAAAGGAGGCTGGGGGCAGTGGCTCACACCTGTAATCCCAGCACTTTGGGAGGCCGAAGCGGATGGATCACCTGAGGTCAACAGTTTGAGGCCAGCTTAACATGGTGAAACTGTCTCTACTAAAAATACAAACATTAGCCCGGCGTCGTGGCGGGCGCCTGTAATCCCAGCTACCCCGGAGGCTGAAGCAGGAGAATCGCTTGAACCCCGGAGGCGGAGGCTGCAGTGACTCGAGATCGCGCCACTACACTCTAGCCTGGGCGACAGAGCGAGACTCCAAGAAAAGAAAACAAAAAAGCTCCAACTGCTAACCCAAGAGGAGTGGGCTGAAACGCCATAGCATAGCATTCTCGGTCACCTGACTTCTATCACAACGCTCCTTCAAATACACCCCGGCATTTCTCTTTCCTTGGGTTCCTAAAACTGGTTTTTGTTAACACCACTGAGGACAAAGCCACTCGCGATGTTTACGCCGACACTTTAATCATTAGACATTAACTGTAACCCCTACGGGTTCCGTCTCTTTCTCCACTTGCTCCAGACAACGTTTCCCCACAGCTGCGTGGCTCACGCACATTCTGGAACCCCAGCAAACCCCCCCTCAACGGGGAGCCTCGCCTTTCCGGCCACAGGGCCGAAGCCGGCCTCCGCCCAGCCGCCATCTTACAGCTCCGCCGAGGCGGTTCACAACATGGCGCCGGCCCGACCCTCCCGCGTCAGGCGGCGCCGCTTCCTCAGCGGAGGGCAGACGCTCCAAGAGGGCGGCCGGCCTAGCAAACACCGTAACTACCCCCGCAGGCCGGATCAGGCGGCGACGGGCTCGGCCGCGCAGGAAAGAGGGGCGCGCCGCCACTGTGCAGCCTGGGAGTGAAGGGAGCAGGCAGTCGTCGCGCCGGGGACGGCGGGCAGCAAACAAGCAGGAAGAGGGGGCATCGCCAGGCGCCCGCGAGGCTCACAGGAACGGCCCTGTCACCTAGTCCGCTCCCTCCTGCGTCTTACCGTCCTGGACAGACTCCAAGTCGAAGGAGACAAAGCTTGTAACGTAATCACGGGAATCACGCAGCTGACTGCGTCGCGCACCAACAACAAAATGGAGCTGACAGCTGCTGCGTCTAGACTCGTCTCGAAAACACTGATGACGCAGCGAGCGCGTCTCCGCCGCGGGGCGGGGCATGCACGGGGCGAGCAGGCGGAAAGGGCGGGCGTGGCGGGCGTGTCGCGCGCGCGACCATCGTGGGCGCAGGCGCCAGGGCGGGAACGAGATCCCGCTGTGGCGGATGAAAGGAAGCTGTCGGCGCGTTGTCCCCACTCACTGATAATTGTTTTTGAACTCTAGAACAAGGAACAACTTGTGAACAAGGAAAAGTGAGGGAATCAGTATACACAATAGCATGTACCCTGTTAGCGACCACTAAAACAATTGCTTTAAAACTAATACTTCACAGCGCGGTGGGTCACGCCTGTAACCCTAGCACTTTGGGAGGCCGAGGCGAGCAGATCGCTGAGCCCAGGAGTTCGAGACCAGCCTGGACAGCATAGCGGGACCCCTGTCTCTAAAAAAAAATATACCACTAGCGTCAGATGGCTTCAAATTACTAATGGGATCAGTGTGAGCCAACAGAAATCAATGTTCTGCACCTTGATCCTCATGGTGCCTGCATCAGGCCCAACGTGGGCAGCCAGGATACCTCCCTGTCTATGATGCTTTTATGGCCGTAACTGAGCACACATTCTAAAAATAAGCTCCTTGATAAGTTTTGAAGGGAAGGTCAGCGTTAAAGATACAGAGTGGCAGCTCTACAGCAAATGCGGGCCTTATGTCCAGCCTAAGACCTACAGAAGTGGGGAACCAGCCTAATGCCAGTGCCCACCAGTGGGGTACTTTTAGGTATGGGCGGGAGGGGCCTGGGCCATATGGCTTGCTGACTTGCTGCCCTGCAGGTTGTTAAGATGTTCCCATAATGAGGCGGTTCTGGCCCTTGTTCCGGCAGAATGTGGTGGTAGTTTTTTTTGTTTTGTTTTGTTTTGTTTTTGAGACGGCGTCTTGCTCTGTCGCCCAGGCTGGAGTGCAGTGGCGCGATCTCCACTCACTGCAACCTCCGCCTCCTGAATTCAAGCGATTCTCCTGTCTCAGCTTCCCCAGTAGCTGGGACTGCAGGCGCGCGCCACCACCCCCCGCTACTTTTTGTATTTTTAGTAGAAACTCCTGACCTCAGATGATCCACCCGCCTCAGCCTCCCAAAGTGCTGGGATTACAGGCGTGAGCCACCACGACCCCCCGGGAATGTGGTGTTCTTTGCACTTTCTCCCGGCAGAATATGATAGGGGTGTTTCTTTAGTTGCGCCTTTGTCCGTTTTGTGGTCAGGTGGTTAGGCAAGATGTTTCTCACAGCCGGAACCCCCGTGGAATGTTTCACTTTGACCAAGGTCTGCAAAATAGAGGGTGGGGGAGACCAGGCAGGGCTGGTGGAACGGGGTAGGGCTGGGGGGGGGGGCAGGATTTACAAAATGGTGCAGTTTGGACTAACACTCCTAAAATTAAAAAAAACATATTTGCACCACTAATTAACAGTGGCAGAGTTTAGAATAAAACTTGGAGGAGGTCAGACGCAGTGGCTCACGCCTGTAATCCCAGCACTATGGGAGGCCAAGGCGGGTGGATCACGAGGTCAGGAGTTCAAGACCAGCCTGGCCAAGATGGTGAAACCCCGTCTCTATTAAAAATACAAAAAATTACCCGGGCGTGGTGACAGGCACCTGTAATCCCAGCTATTCGGGAGGCTGAGGCAGGAGAATTGCTTGAACCCGGGAGGTAGAGGTTGCAGTGAGCCGAGATCCACCATTGCACTCCAGCCTGGGCAACAGAGCAATACTCCGTCTCAAAAAAAAAAAAGTGGCAAAACAAGGTCTGGCCAAAGAAAGGCCTTAATACTAAGTCTAGAAACCTAAATGATTAAAATTTTAAAAGTGAAACAAAATGTGAAGTCATTAGTATGCCGGGTGCGGTGGCTTACGCCTGTAATCCCAACACTTTGGGAGGCCAAGGTGGGTGGATCATGAGGTCAGGAGTTTGAGACCATCCTGGCCAACATGCTGAAACTGTCTCTACTAAAAATACAAAAATTAGCAAGGCGTGGTGGTGCTCACCTGTAATCTCAGCTACTTGGGAGGCTGAGGCAGAATTGTTTGAACCTGGGAGACGGAGGTTGCAGTGAGTCAAGATCGCGACATTGTGTACCAGCCTGGGCAATAGAGTGAGACTCTATCTTAAAAAAAAAAAAAAAAAAAAGAATTGCTTGAACCCTGGAGGCAGAGGTTGCAGTCAGCCGAGATTGCGCCATTGCATTCCAGCCCAGGCGACAGAGTGAGACTCTGTCTCAAAAAAAAAAAAGTCACTAGTATAACTGGCACTGTTACAGTGGGTAGCTAGTCAGGTATGAACAAAGCAGGAGATGGCTCCCCCCAAACACACACTAGGAGTGTCGGGCAACCATCAGGTGAGATGGTCAGGCGGTTATTAACTCTCTTGCTGAAGTAGTAATTGGTCACAGCTGGCACCAGGGAACGGCAGTCTCCTAATAGAAAACACCTGAAACTGGTGAGCAGCAGCTTCCCAATAAGATCTCAGGAGTTGGGCAAGTGGGGAGAAGTAATGCAAGACCCTGGAAGTATGCCAGTGTATAAAACCCCAAGTCAAAAGCTCAAGCCACACATTTATCTTTCAAGTCGCCCGCTTTGTCCTCTTCCAAGCGTACTTCCCTCTTTCATTCCTCCTCTAAAGCTTTTTAATAAACTTTCACTCTTGCTCTAAAACATGCCTCACTCTCTCCTTCTGCCCCTCAGTCGAATTCTTTCTTCTGAGGAGGCAAGAATTGAGGTTGCTGCAGACCTGTACGGATACAGATTCGCCGCTAGTAAAAAGCACCTCAGTTTAGTGGAAGATATAAATGGTGACAAGAGGATAGCTGTAAGCTATCTCCAAACTAGTCAAGAAAGAATCAAAACATTAATTAGACCAGCCATTGGAAGAAATGAGACAAACCAAGAACTGATGCCAAGACAAACATTTTGAGACGGAGTTTTGCTCTTGTCACCCAGGCTGGAGTCCAATGGCATGATCTCAGCTCACCACAACCTCCGCCTCCCGGGTTCAAACAATTCTCCTGCCTCAGCCTCCCGAGTAGCTGGGATTATAGGCATGTGCCACCACGCCCAGCTAATTTTGTATTTTTAATAGAGACAGGTTTTCTGTATGTTGGTCAGGCTGGTCTCGAACTCCCAACCTCAGGTGATCTGCCCGCCTTGGCCTCCCAACGGGCTGGAATTACAGGCATGAGCCACTGCGCTCGGCTGGTATAAGTTTTAGGAACACCCAAATCCAACCACTGTGATCTAGGCAGTGGGCAGAATATGGTCTTGATGAAATCAATGGTAGAACCCAATGAATGGCTTGATGAGGTGAGAGCCCTGTGGTGGACATGAATGTTAGGAGAGCAGCTTCTACTTACTTACTACATGCCAGAAGCTTTACACACATTTAACCCTCACAATTGTCTTCTGAGGTATTATTTATGGATGAGAATACTAAAGCTTGGAGATGTTAACTTGCTTAAAGTTACACTGTAAGGGACACAGCTGTGATTCAAACACAGACCAGAACTCCAAAAACTGGTGCCTTTAACTAGTTCATTGCATTTTTCAAATGGATATTCTGTAAAGCTCCACTCTTCAATATTTTCAGAGATATGCCTTATGTTCTCACTTGTAATATAACCAAGTATCCTAGCCTTGAAATGCATTTTAAAGTTTTTTTTTTCCTTTTTTTTTTTGAGACAGAAGTCTCCCTCTGTTTCCACGCTGGAGTGCAGTGGTGCAATCTCGGCTCACTGCGACCTCCGCCTCCCAGGTTCAAGCAATTCTCCTGCCTCAGCCTCCCAAGTAGCTGGGAGTACAGGCGCGTGCCACCACGCCCAGCTAATTTTTGTATATTTAGGAGAGATGGGGTTTCACCATG
This sequence comes from Pan paniscus, assembly GCF_029289425.2. NCBI lineage: Eukaryota > Metazoa > Chordata > Mammalia > Primates > Hominidae > Pan > Pan paniscus. The sequence goes on from NC_073262.2 coordinate 103,493,713, forward strand.
TTGGCCAGGATGGTCTCGATCTCTTGACCTCATGATCCGCCTGCCTCAGCCTCCCAAAGTGCTGGGATTACAGGCGTGAGCCACCGTGCCTGGCCCTTTCTTTCTTAATTTCAGAATGTAGTCTTGTTAAAACTGTTTCCCTCCCTTTCCCGCCTCACACTCCCTTATACTATGCACATTTATCTAACTGTACACTTGTTAAACTTACACTATACACTCTTATCTATAGGGTCTTAACTCTCTTGCCCAGGCTGGAGTCCAGTGGCACGACCATGGATCACTGCAGTCTCTACTTCCCTAGCTCAAGCAATCCTCCCACCTCAGCCTTCTAAGTAGCTGGGGCTACCACATCTGGCTTTTTTTTTTTTTTCAATTTTTAGTAGATTCAAGGTCTCACTATGTTGCCCAGGCCGATCTAAAACTCCTGGGCTCAGGTGATCCTCCCACCTTGGCCTCCCTAAAGTGCTGCAATTATAGGTGTGAGCCACTGTGCCTGGCCCATCAAGGGCTAATCGTGACATATACCAGGCTTGGAGACCCAGCTGCAAAATTCCAGAGATTACCTTAAGGTGGTTAGTCAACAACCCAGCCATTGTTGAGATGATGCCAGCCCCCACTCCAGGTGGACCACAACTCAAGATAGCCACTACAGCAAGCCACAGAGATCTGAAACCCTGCACCACTCCCGCATGCCTCCCAATCTAAGTTCCCTTTTTAAGCCCCTCTCCCCAGCCTAAGGTTCAAAATGATTTCTTTAAGGTACTAGCTTTGGCCATTTCCCCACTGCTAGCTCTGGAATAAAGTCACTTTCCTTTTACTGCATCTCCTCCTTGTTATTGACTTTGCAAGTGGCGTGCAGCCCAGCCTGCATTCAGTTACAATAAATGGGAGCTAAATCTTGGATTCACATGGACAAAAAGATGGGAACAGTGGACACTGGGGACTCCAAAAAGGAGGAAGGGGCAGGGGCAAGAGCTGAAAAGCTTCCTTTTGGGCACTATGTTCACTGTCTGGGTGACAGGATCAGTAGAAGCCCAAACCTCAGCACCATGCATTATACACTTGTAACAAACCTGCACATGTACCTCCTGAATCTAAAATTAAAAAAAAAGATATGCCTTTAAAAATGTCCATGAGCAGGCCGGGTGTGGTGGCTCACGCCTGTAATCCCAGCACTTTGGGCGGCCAAGGTGGACGGATCACCTGAGGTCAGGAGCTCACGACCAGCCTGGCCAACATGGTGAAACCCTGTCTCTACTAAAAACACAAAAAAACAATAGCTAGGCATGGTGGCAGATGCCTGTAATCCCAGCTACTTGGGAGGCTGAGGCAGGAGAATCACTTGAGCCCGGGAGGCGGAGGTTGCAGTGAGACGAGATTGTGCCATTGCACTCCAGCCTGAGTGACAAGAGTGAGACTATGTCTCAAAAAAAAAAAAAAAAAGTCCATGAGCAAATCAGTTGGGAAATGTTGAGTGTTTACTGTATTCCAAGACATCTTTTTTTTTTTTTTTTGAGATGGAGTCTCCCACTGTCACCCAGGCTGGAGTGCAATGGCTCGATCTTGGCTCACTACAACCTCTGTCTCCCCGGTTCAAGCGATTCTCCTGCCTCAGCTTCCCAAGTAGCTGGGACTACAGGCACCCGCCACCATGGCCAGCTAATTTTTTATATTTTTAGTAAAGACAGGGTTTCACCATGTTAGCCAGGATGGTCTTGATCTCCTGACCTCGTGATCCGCCCATCTTGGCCTCCCAAAGTGCTGGGATTATAGGTGTCAGCCACCACACTCGGCCTCCAGGACCTCTGAGAGCCTTTACTGTAAACCTAAAGATCACACCTGTAATCCCAGCACTTTGGGAGGCCGAGGTGGGCAGATCATGAGGTCAAGAGATCAAGACCATCCTGGCCAACATGGTCTCTGTAAACCCCGTCTCTACTGAAAAAAAAAATACAAAAAGTATCTGGGCATGGTGGTGTGCACCTGTAGTCCCAGCTACTTGGGAAGCTGAGGCAGGAGAATCACTTGAACCTGGGAGGCAGGGGTTGCAGTGACCCGCTGCACTCCAGCCCGGGTAAAAGAGCAAGACTCCATCTCAAAAAGAAAAAAAAAAAAAAATCAGAGAAAATAGCAAATGGATTGGCTGGCCTTTCCAGACTAACTTTTTATCCTGTCCCTCCTCTTTCTAACTGTATAAAGTGAATAATTAATGGTAGAGCTCTTACCATTAGTATCAGTTTCAGGAATACCCAAATTTTCAGATTTGGGGATACTTGCATATACATAATAAGATATCTTGGAGATGAGACCCAAATTTAAACATGAAGTTCATTTACGTTTCATATATACCTTATACACATAGCCTGAAGGTAATTTTACACAATATTTTAATTAATTTGTCCTACGATTTAATTCTTTAAAACATTTTTAATTTTATTATAAAATAACACTTCCAGGATACGGACTTGCTGTGGGAGGAATATGTAATCAGGCCACTCAAAAATGCCTGCACTTGAGGCTCAGCATTTAAAAATGAATGTTTATATGTAACAAAAAATTAAATGATGTATTTTTTGTATTAAAATTAAAGAAATATGTTGGATAATCATTATAATAAAGAATATGCTCTAAGAATGGGGATAAAAGCTGTTGGGCGCCCCTTGGTACCACCATTTCATAGAAAATCATAGTTGTAAACAAGCAGAAGGATGATGCAATCTCTGACATAATTAAAACCGGGTAAACCACAATAAGTGTGTTCCAGCAATTTGTCAAGTTATTTGTCCAGGTCTATCATAGCTACTGAGCAAATGGGTTGGCATGAATAGTTATGTCCTTAATGTGTACATCATTAAGAGGTCGGTATGTCTTCTCATTTACTGGCAATTTCTCCAACTCATCTAGAGTTTCCAGACCATCTATTACCCTGAAAGAGAAACAATATAACATATGAAAATTTCCTTAAATTGAAACATGATATCCATATCTATGACAATTACAGTCTCTTTAAAAAATAATCAAGTCTTACAGATCTCTGAGTTCTCTAGTTGAATGTACAACAAAATGTTGATTTTCCATCATAGATATGGATCAAAATTCAGAAATAATTTACTTTTATGCCCTTAGTCAACAATACAAAGGGTAGGAATATTTCCACCAATATACCTAAAATTATATTCTACCCCATTCATACAGTGACAGAGAACAGCTACAAATGGGACTAATATAACCAGTTAAAGGGAAAACAAACTGTTTTTCTACACTTTCATACTTCCAACACCAAATGTGTGGGTTTTCCCAGTTCTCCAATTCTCTGGGTATCCCACAACTTAATTATTTTTTCAAAATTTTATTTATTTTTTTAAAGACAGGATCTCACTGGGACTATAGGTGCATGCCCCCACACCTGGCCCTACAATTTAATTGTGACACTAACTACAAGAAGTGAACAGAGACCCCGGTTAATCCCACAAGACAGCCCCTACCACTTCGGATGCCAGTTCCAAGTCCCGATTGTGATCTGTACTATCTGACTAACCATGATATAATTTGGGATTTTTCATGCCCCCCAGCTCTGTTCAATAATTTTCAAAAATGGCTCATAGAACCTAGGAAAGCACTTTATTTATTATTATGGGCTATTATAAAGATTACAACTCAGGAACAACCAAATGGAGGAGATGCATAGGGCAAAGTCTGAGAGAGGGGCACGGCGCTTCCATGCTCTTCTCGGGGTGTGTTACCCTCTTAGTATCTACTTGTGTTCACCAACCTGGAAGCTCTCAAACCCTGTTTAGGGTTTTTACGGAGGGCACATTAGGTAGGCACGATTAATTAAATCACTGGCCACTGGTGACTGGAACTCAATCTCCAGCCCTTCTCTCCTTCCCAGAGGTCAAGAATAGGAGGTCACTGAATGTTCCAGCCCTCTAAAAATACATGGCTGATTCCTCTGGCAACCAGCCCTCCATACTGAAGCTATCTAGAACCCCACCAAGAGTCACCTCATTAGCATAAACTCAGGTATGGTTGAATGGGGTTTATTATGAACAATAAAATATTCCTTTCACTCCTGTCACTCAGGAAATTGCAAGGTTTTTAAAAGAACTATGCTGGAAACTATGGATGAAGTCCAAATATGTGTGTCTTATTACAACACACTAGTCATAAAGATTTCTTTGCTACAGGAAATACATGGAGAAAGTACGTAGATGACACTATTAGCAATACTGCCCTACAATGAGAGTCCTAAAGTAGATGACCACTCCACTTCGTACTTGTTTTATTTTTTTTTGAGATGAAGTCTCACTCTGGTCCCCCAGACTGGAGTGCAATGGTGTGATCTTGGCTCACTGCAACCTCTGCCTCCCGGGTTCAAGCAATTCTCCTGCCTCAGCCTCCCGAGTATCTGGGATTATAGGAGCCTACCACCACGCCTGGCTAATTTTTGTATTGTTAGTAGAGACGGAGTTTCAGCATGTTGGCCAGGCTGGTCTGGCCTGACCTCAGGTGATCCGCCCGCCTTGGCCTCCCAAAGTGTTGGGATTCAGGCATGAGCCACCAAGCCCGGCAGTTAATTGTTTAATTATAGTATTTCTTTCTTTTTTTTTTTTTTTTGAGATGGAGTCTCACTTCCATTGCCCAGGTTGGAGTGCAATAGCACTATCTCGACTCATTGTAGCCTCTTCCTCCAGGTTCAAGCAATTCTGCATCAGCCTCCCAAGCAGCTGGGACTACAGGCACATGCCCCCATGCCCAGCTAATTTTTGTGTTTTTAGTAGAGATGGGATTTCACCACATTGGCCAGGCTGGTCTCAAACTCTTGACCTCAAGTGATCTGCCCACCTCAGCCTCCCAAAGTGCTGGGGTTATAGGCATGAGCCACCATGTCTGGCCTAATTATGGCATTTCTACTTTTTGCTTCTGGATAACAACAAGAATAAAAATAGGAGAAGAGAAGACTGACAGTTAACTCAGCCTCCAGCAATCCCACTTCATGTTACCAGCAAGAAAAAATATATTGAGAGCTATTCTTCAAATACAAGTTTTGGAAATTTCAGTCTAAAACATTTGCTAAGAAAGAGTGGCTTTTGATCTCTTGACCTCGTGATCTGCCCGCCTTGGCCTCCCAAAGTGCTAGGATTACAAGCGTGAGTCACTGCACCTGGTCATCTGACTGCATTTTGATTGCAACCCGTCACATGGGGTCAGACGTGGAATTTTCTACTTGTGGCATCATGTCAGTGCTCAAAAAATTCCTAATTTTTAATTTTCAGATTAGGGATTCTCAACCACTGGTATGTACTTTAAAAAATTAACAGATTTGTAGGCCTGGTGCAGTGGCTCACGCCTGTAATCTCAGCACTTTGGGAGGCCAAAGCGGGCGGATCACGAGGTCAGGAGATTGAGACCATCCTGGCTAACACGGTGAAACCCCGTCTCTACTAAAAATACAAAAAATTAGCCAGGCGCGGTGGCGGGCGCCTGTAGTCCCAGCTACTTGGGAGGCTGAGGCAGGAGAATGGCGTGAACCCAGGAGGGTGAGCTTGCAGCGAGCTGAGATGGCACCACTGCATTCCAGCCTGGGCGACAGAGTGAGACTCTGTCTCCAAAAAAAAAAAAAAAAAAAAAAAAAATTAGCAGATTTGCATTTTATTTTGCATTTTCACAAAATGGGTACTTCAACCAAAACATTTTGATTTTACCCCTAAATATAGACATTTAAGTCTTTAAATTATAAGTCTTAAAGGCTATCCCACCTTCTAGGTCAGTAAGAGAAACAGAGGAGGTAGAAAACATAGGTCTCAGGTAAAAAGCTAAAAAAACCCAGCAGGTAGAACTGAGGCAGTTAAGTAGAGTCAAGTATCTGGGAAACGGACCCCTTGGAGAACTAGAGGAAAGTTACTGGATCATCTTCCCAGAAAAATGTGTGTGCATCTGTATACAACAAACAAGGAATTAATGAACCTAAGGTTAATCTTTGTTCTAAACTCTACAGTTTTGTCGCAAATCCAGTAAAATGAGTCCTGGTAATAACTGAACAATAATTTTGAATGATGTTGGTTAAGGGAGAAAATAAGAGGGAAACTGGGTTATTTACAAACATAAAAAAACTACTAGATGTTGTAATATTTCTTTTTTCCTTGATTATTATTAATGTGTAAATTAGACACATGTATATGGAATGAAAAAGAAAAGATCTGTCTAGATCTCATTGCAGCCTTGACACCCTGAGCCCAGCAATCCTCTCACTTCAGCCTCCCAAGTAGCTGGGAGCATAGGTGTGAGCCACCACACCTGGATAATTTTTAAATGTTTTTGTAGAGACGGGGTTTCACTATGTTACCTAGACTGGGAGTCCTCTATTTTTAATTAACCTAATTTGGCATCCAAACTATTAAATAGAACAAACTCTAGAATTGTGCCTTGGTTTATTAAGCATGATAATTATTTGTTGAACGAACAGACAAACTGACTTCCCACTGATTTATAAAAGCAACTCCCAGACATAGTACTTTTAATAGATACCCTGGCAGAAACTGTGAAACACCTTCCTAGGAGCCATTCTTCTTACTCAGAGAAATCTAATTTTAGTAAGGGTGGCAATGTGGCTGAAATACATTTTCTACCCTCCATTGTAGGTAAGGAGTGGTCACATTACTAAGTTCTGGGTCTTCTGGGAAAGTTTTTTTTTTGAGACGGAGTCTCACTTTGTCACCAGGCTGGAGTGCAGTGGCGCAATCTTGGCTCACTGCAATCTCCACCTCCAGGGTTCAAGCCATTCTCCTGCCTCAGCTTCCTGAGTAGCTGGGATTACAGGCACGCACCACTGCCCCCAGCTAATTTTTGTATTTTTAGTAGAGATGGGGTTTCACCATGTTGGCCTGGATGGTCTTGATCTCCTGACCTCATGATCTGCCCTCCTTGGCCTCCCAAAGTGCTGGGATTACAGGTGTGAGCCACCGCACCCGGCTTTTCTTTTTTTCTATCTTTTTTTTTTAGAGATAGGGTATCATTGTTGCCCAGGCTGGAGTACAGTAGTGTGATCTCAGTTCATGCAGCCTGGAACTCCTGGGCTCAAGTGATTCTCCCACCTCAGCCTCCTGAGTAGTTGGGATTACAGGTGTGTGTCACCACACCTGGCTAATTTTTAAATTTTTTTTGTAGAGATGGGTTCTGCTATGTTGCACAGGCTGGTCTTGAACTCCTGGCCTCAAGTGATCCTCCTGTCTCAGCCTCCCAAAGCACTGGGATTACAGACCTGGGAAAGTTCTGTTAATTAAAAAAGGTGAATCAGCTGGCAAGCACCTTTTGTCTTTCCTCCCCTTTCCTCCCTGATACACAGAAGTTTTGATAAGAGCTGTGCTGCCAATATTATGACAGAGGCGCCTAGAACACTGGTAACAAAATGGAACCACCATGCCAGTCCATCTTGTTTAAGCCACTATTTTTCAGATCTGTTAGTTGCTGTGAAATGCTATCATTAATGAAAATGGACCAGCCTGGGCAACATAGTGAGACCCTGTCTCTAAAAAAAAAGTGTTTTTTTTGTTTTTTTTTTTAAAGTAGCTGCGCATGATGGTACACATTTGTGGTTCCAGTTACTCAAGAGGCTGAGGTGAGAAGATCACTTGAGACCAGGAGGTTGAGGCTGCAATGAGCCATGACTGTGCTACTGCACCACACTCCAGCCTGGCGACAGAGCCTTTCGTCTCAAAAAAAGAAAAAGAAAAAGAAAATAGATATACTATGTTAATTTGCATAACAATATTGAAAAATTACTGGCCTCTTTTACAAAATAAGGAAAATAAGGCTCGGGGAGATTATAACTTTCCCAAGGTCACAGGGTTGCTAAGTGGTAGACTTAAACTCCAGGTACGTTTAGCTCTCACACCACTCTTCTTTTCTTTCTTTTCATTTTTTTTTTTTTTGAGGCAGAGTCTCACTCTGTCGCCCAGGCTGGAGAGCAATGGCATGATCACGGCTCACTGTAACTTCCGCCTCCCAGGTTCAAGCAATTCTCCTGCTTCAGCCTCCTGAGTAGCTGGGACTACAGGTGTGTGCCACCACATCCAACTAATTTTTTAAAATATTTTTAGTAGAGACAGGGGTTCTGCCACATTGGCCAGGCTGGTCTCAAACTCCTGACCTCAGACAATCTGCCCACCTTGGCCTCCCAAAGTGCTGGGATTACAGGTGTGAGGCACTGTGCTCGGCGTCACTCTTTTCAATATTAGTTATGCTACTGTCACAGCTAAGCATATGCACCACTTGCATTGAAATGCTAAAAGAAAACCATAACCAGAATACTCACTTTCCAAATACGGTGTATTTCATGTCCAAATGTGGCTGTTTGCCATAGGTGATGAAGAACTGAGATCCATTGGTGTTCGGGCCATTATTAGCCATAGATACAACACCTCTAACATTGTGCTGAAAAAGACACATCAAAGTATTAACTGTGTTTTATATAACCATCCCAAATATAGTATTGAAACAAGACAGGCACACCTTTGTTTTCTTTTTTAAAAATATTTTGAGATGGGGGTCTCACTATGTTGCTCAGGCTGGTCTCTAACTCCTAGGCTCAAGTGATCCTCCTGCCTTAGCCTCCAAAGTGTTGGGATTACAGGTGTGAATCACCACACCCAGCCAAGACATTCAATCTTTACCTTCACAATATTTAAGGGAGCAAGAAAACATTTAACCAACTTCTCTCTATTAGGGGTAATCCAAATGTTCAGTTTCTGCCTTTTCTGTACCCTTGAAAACTTGTATGTAAAAGGTTAATATATCAAATAATATTTCTCAATTAATTTCATTTTCACTTTGAAGAAATACATCCATGGACACTTTTTGCAATACCAACAAATAATAGAAATAATCCTTATATTTATATTAAGGAATAGTGTGCTGGAATGAAACGATCAGGCAGGCAACAAAACCAAAATGCCCACAATCTCTTCTCACATACAATGGACTCTTGCTAGTTTCTTTATCTGTAAAACAAGGGAGGCTGGACTAGTTCAAGGGTCTATTTATAACTCAGATGCTCACAAGGGTCAAGCAGATAAACTGACAATTGGGCAGAATGTAAACATTAAAGAGAGATGAAGTCTGGCAAAATGAATAGGCTATCTCTTGATTAATGACATTAAATATATTTTTTTTAACTAATGGCCACAGATAATGCATCTGTGGGTGTTCCACTCATGGGCAGTCAGTTTATAACCCCAGGACTGAACGATCTAAGAAAGGTCTCACCTAGCTCTACTATCATGATAGTATTTGTTTACAAGAGACAGTGTATAGAAATTAAAAGGACCTTACTGATAAGAATGAAGATGTAACTGTGAACTATGTTACAGGGAGGTGCCTGTAATACACTACAACTCCACCAATTACTCTAGCTTTAGCTATTCATTGGGTGACGCTAATAAGTCATAGAGAAGCACCTATATCAAAATATTAATGCTTGTCTCCCTAAAAGGTGTCCACCAATCAAATGTAATATTAAATACATACGCATGTAATATTTAATACATACACAATATTTAATACATACACAAAAATATAGTTAATAAAAATGTAAGTTAATAAAATAAGCACCCATTAACATATTTCCCAGCTTTCAGAGTTAAAATTTACCAATTCATTGAATAATGGGAGCTCAAGAAAAAATAAAAGTTACCAATTAATTACATATATCCATGTGCTCCTCTCCATCTATTACCTCAGCCTCTACAAGAGGTAACCACTATTCTAATATTTTTTTTTTCATTTTTTCTTTTTTTTTTTTTTTAGAGACAGGGTCTCGCTCTGTCACCCAGGTTAGAGTGCAGTGGTGGAATCATAGCTCACTGTAGCCTTGACCTTCTAGGCTCGAGCAATCCTTCCACCTTGGCCTCCTGAGTAGCTGAGACTACAGATGTACACCTCCATACCTGGCTAATTTTTTAACTTTTAGTAGAGATGAGGGCTCAATATGTTGCTCAGGCTGATCTCAAACTCCTGGCCTCAAGTACTTGTTCCTCTCACCTCGGCCCCCTAAAGTGCTGGGATTACAAGAGTGAGCCACTGTGCCCAGCCCTAACACATTTACGCATGCCTAAACAACACATTCTTTCCTTTTCCTTCTGAATATAATTACATCGTAACATTTTAGTCTTCTGGGAAATGCTTTCTACAAATAACATTGTTACATTTCTAAGGTCATACATGTACATATAGCCATAGTTTATTACTATTTTTTTACTACTATGTGATATTTCACTACTGAATATACTACAATTTATCCACAATCTACATAGTGCTTCATCTACAATCAGTGGACATTTGGGTTGTTCATAGACTTTTGCTATTACAAACAGTACATCAGAACACTCCTGTACATGTCTCTTGGTGCAAATTTACAAGTTTCTCTTGAGTAAACATTTGGGAATGGAATTCCTGGGCCAGAATATATGAAGAGTCAATACATATCCACAATCTTGGTGTATAAGTTGTATAATATAATGTTTTTTTTTTTTTTTAGACGGAGTCTCACTCTGTCGCCCAGGCTGGAGTGCAGCAGCACGATCTCGGCTCACTGCAAGCACTGCCTCCCGGGTTCAGGCCATTCTCCTGCCTCAGCCTCCCAAGTAGCTGGGACTACAGGCACCCACCACCACACCCGGCTAATTTTTTGTATTTTTTGGCAGAGACGGGGTTTCACTGTGTTAGCCAGGATGGTCTTGATCTCCTGACCTCGTGATCCGCCCGCCTCGGCCTCCCAAAGTGCTGGGATTACAGGCGTGAGCCACCGCGCCCGGCCTATATAATGGTTCTTAACTCTGCCTGCAAAAGAATCATCTAGGAACCTTAAAATATAGTCTAAGTCCTAACCAGCCCTACTGACTTTATTTTTAGGAGGGCAAGGCCGTGATCTGTTACAGTTTTAAAACTTCCAGCCAAGTGCAGTGGTTCACTCCTATAATCCCAACACTTTGGGAGGCCAAGACAGGAGGATCATCTTAGTCCAGGAGTTTCAGACCAGACTGGGCAACAGAGCAAGACCTCGTCTCTACAAAAAATCAGAAATTAGCTGGGCACGGTGGTGCACTCCTGTGGTCCAGCCACTTGAGAGGCTGAGGCAGGAGAAACTGCTTGAGCTCAGGTCAAGGCTGCAGTGAACCGTGATCAGGCCACTGCACTCAGCTTAGGCAACAGAGTGAGACCCAGTCTCAAAAACAAACAACAAAGTTCCACAGGTGATTCTGTCATAGCCAGTCTCTGGTTTTCAGCTGGTATATGGAAGCAGTCATTAATGTAATAATTAATACCTAAAAAATTGTTTAGTTATTCATTCAGGAAAAAATTGACTTTTCAAAAAGTTTATCACCTCCCAGCCTCAACTCCTGTAACAAAACTAATACATTTCCTTACAATAGAAAAGTAAAATGAACCAGCTTGGGCAACATAGTGAGACACCATCTGTACAAAAAATACAAACATTAGCCAGGCATGGTGACATGCACCTGTAGTCCCAGCTACTCTGGAGGCTGAGGTGGGAGGATCACCTGAGCCCAGAAAATTTAGGCTGCAGTGAGCCAAGAATGCATCACTGCACTCCAGCCCAGGGGACAGAGCAAGACCCTGTCTCTAAAAAAAGGTTTTAAAAAAAGCAAAAAGAAAAGAAATTACTCCTAGTCTCATCATCCAGAGATAAACACTGCAATGAATTTTTTTCAGAATTTTTGTGGGTACATTTTAATGTAATGGAAATATAATAATACACTTAAACTGCATATTTTGATTGAGTAGACTTTTTTTTTTTTTTTTTTTGAGTGGGGTCTCGTTCTGTGCATGATCTTGGCTCACTGCAGCCTTGATCTCCTGGGCTCAAGCAATCCTCCCACTTCAGCCTCTTGAGTAGCTGGGACTACAGGCACACGCCACTATAACAGGCTAATATTTGTATTTTTTTGTGGAGATGGGGGTCTCACTATGTTGCCCAGGCTGGTTTCAAACTCTTGGCCTCAAGCAATCCTCCTTACTGGGCTTCTCAAAGTGCTGGGATTACTGTACCCGGCCCTGGTTGAGAATACTTCATCGCTCTTTTTCTAATCATAAAGTTATCATTCTATGGAGATACAAAGTTTGAAAGACCACATAATAAGTCATCAACTGAAGTTATCTCTGGGAAGTGGGATTGATTTTTAAAACTAGGCATGCACTAATTTTTAATTTTAGACAAAAAAAAAAATGACTCCACAGAGGTTTGAAAAACACAGAAAAATATAACAAAGAAAATTAAAAATCCCTAATTTTACCATGGTAAAGACTATTTATATGCACTACTCTTTAATCTAGTTGTGATCTACCACAGGTATTAAGTCAAATTAATACAGGGATGTTCAAACATCTAACAGAAGATGATAAAAGCTGGGTACTGATAATGGGCAACATTGCAACCAGGAAGTTTGATAGTCTTTCCTCCCCACTCTCAAAAAAGGCCACTGTTTCATGTCATTCAACATGAATTTTATGGTGAGATATTAAGCCTCTTTGGTACACTACTAGTTAAACATTTCAGGTTAGATTCAAAGATGAACTCACTTAATATCAAGAGCCACGTGGTGGTGGGATTCCAGTACACATGTCAGGCTAGGATCACCGTTTATCAAGTCTCCCCGACATCATTTGTCAAATGTACAAAAACTATAAAAAAGTATGTTCATTTTGCAATGATGTTAACTTGTATCACTATGACACATGTATCAAAGTTTCCATGCATAACCAAGGCATGAGAAAATAGATTTTTAAAGCATTGAGGATTTACCTTAAGATATTCACTGTATTCATCCTCAAACTTCTTGCCCCAGATACTGTTGCCTCCTCTTCCAGTTCCTATATTACAAGTGAAGCAAATCAAAAGAAGTATTTAATTAAAATTGAAAACAAGTTCATTTCCCAAAACTTAAGGAATACTTTATAGTTTGACTGCTTAAATATAGACAAAATTTGATATGGCCTCTCCTAATTCCCCAAATTTAACTTCACAGACCTGAAGATTAAAACAGACCTACAAAAAACAAAAAAGAATAACCCTCCTTATAAATATTGTTCATATATATTTAAGTATGAAAAGCTTCACAAATTTGTGTCTCATCCTTGTGCAGGGGCCACACTAATCTTCTCTGTATTGTTCAAATTTTAGTATATGTGCTGCCAAAGTGAGCACAATATTGTTCACATTTTAGGGGTAGGTGCTAATAATTTCTGCTTTAAAATTACACCATGTAATACTATGCAGCCGTAAAAAGGATGAGATCATGTCCTTTGCAGGGACATGGATGCAGCTGGAAGCCATCATTCTCAGCAAACTAACACAGGAACAGAAAACCAAACACCGCATATTCTCACTCATAAGTGGGAGTTGAACAATGAGATCACATGGACACAAGGAGGGGAACAACACACAGCAGGGCGAGTTGTGGGGTGGGGGGCAAGGGGAGGGAGAGCATTAGGACGAATAGCTAATGCATGCTGGGCTTAAAACCTAGAGGATGGGCTGATAGGTGCAGCAAACCACCATGGCACACATATACCTATGTAACAAATCTACATGTTCTGTACTTGTAGAACAGAACTTATTAAACAAAACAAAACAAAAACTCCATGTATTTAATTCCTCTTCTTTTACCCACTTCTTCATACTATACATTCAGTTCCTTAGATCTTAGTTAATGGAATAACTTACCTGTTGGATCTCCTGTTTGAACCATGAAACCCTTGATATTCCTATGAAATATACAGCCATTGTAGTAATTACTGGCACAAAGAGCCAAGAAATTCTGAAGGGAGTAAAAATGATTGAGAAATGATGCAGCAGAAACCCAGTTAAGACAAAAAACCAATCATATTTACTGAAAACGTGATAGCAGCATATTTAAACTATGACTGTTGTCATTACTTTGGATGTCATTTCCCTGCCTACAACACTTCAATAGCTTCCTTCTCCTCTTGAAATAAAATACAAAATCTTTCGCCGGGCATGGTGGCTAACGCCGGTAATCCCAGCACTTTGGGAGGCCGAGGTGGGTGGATCACGAGGTCAGAAGATCGAGACCATCCTGGCTATGGTGAAACCCCATCTCTACTAAAAATACAAAAAATTAGCTGGGTGTGGTGGCAGGCGCCTCCAACTACTCTGGAGGCTGAGGGAGGAGAATGGTGTGAACTTGGGAGGCGGAGGTTGCAGTGAGCCGAGATCGCACCACTGCACTCCAGCCCGGGCGACAGAGACTCCGTCTCAAAAAAAAAAAAAAAAAAAACAACCAAAAACAAAAAGAAAATCTTCAGCAGGGCCTAACAAGCCCTGCAGTACCTGGCTTATCTCCTCATCACATATACTAAGAACTGTTTTCTTGTTGCTTACTACCTAAACTCCATCGGCATTCTGACAATTAATCCAAAAGGGGCAGCTTTTCTTACCTGGGGGACTCTGTACCTGAGATTTCTATATCTGGAATGTTCTTTTTTTTTTTTTTTTTTTTGTAGAGACAGTGTCTCCCTATGTTGCCCAGGCTGGTCTTGAACTCCTGAGCTCAAATGATCCTCCTGCCTCAGCCACCCGAAGTGCTGGAATTACAGGTGTGAGCCACCGTGCCTGGTCTTGGAATTTTTTAAAATTTTATTTCACAACTTTTTCTGAATCTGAATACCTGGAATATTCTTTTTATACCTCTTTCCATGGAGATGCCCTCATACCTTTGCATTTAATTTAAGTATTAGTTTATTGGCTACGCCTGCCCTCACCTTCTTCCTTTCCCATTATTCTCTATCTCAACACTTAATTTTTTTCAAGGCATTATCATCTTTTAGAATTACTTAATTTTAGGCCAGGCACAGCAGCTCACACCTGTAATCTCAGCACTTTGGGAGGCAGGAAGATCACTTGAGTCCAGGAGTTCAAGACCAGCCTGGGCAACATAGTAAGACCTCATCTCTATCTTTAAAAAAATAAATAAATAAATGAAAATAATTTCTTAAAAATATAATTACTTAATTTTCCTGCTCTGCTTATTTTTACAACTAAAATATTGGCTCCATGAGGGTAAGGAATGTCTGTTGCTCATCACTGTATCTCCAGACTCTGGGGCAAGATAGCCTTTCACGAATAATGGGTTTTTTGTTTCGTTTTGAGACAGGGTCTTGCTCTGTCACCTAGGCTGGAGTGCAGCAGTGTGATCAGAGCTCACTACGGTCTTGACCTCCTAGGCTCAAGCAATTCTCCCACCTTGGCCCCCCTTGTAGCTGGGACAACAGGGTCACACCACAACACCTGGCTAATTTTTGTATTGTTTTGTAGAGACGGGGGTCTCACTATATCGCCTAGGTAAGCCTAGAACTTCTGAGCTCACCTTAGCCTCCCAAAGTGCTGGAATTATAGATGTGAGCCACCATGCCCAGCCATAAATAATTGTTGAATAAATGAATATACACAGGTGACTCTTCTTCCTTCCACCCTTGTCATTTAAACAGGTGACACAGGCCGGGTGCGGTGGCTCATGCCTGTAATCCCAGCACTTTGGGCAGCCAAGACGGGTGGATCACCTGAGGTCAGGAGTTCGCGACCAGCCTGATCAACATGGTGAAACCCCATCTCTACTAAAAATACAAAATTAGCTGGGCATGGTGGCTGGCGCCTATAGTCCCAGCTACTTGGGAGGCTGAGGCAGGAGAATCCCTTGGACCTGGGTGGCAGAGGTTGCAGTGACCCAAGATTGGGCCACTGCACTCCAGCCTGGGCCACAAGAGCAAAACTCTGTCTCAAAAAATAAATAAAAAAATAAATAAATAAAAATAAACAGGCGAAATAATGTATAGAACAGGCCAGGCATGGTGGCTCATGCCTGTAATTCCAACACTTCAGGAAGCTGAGATGGGAGGATGGCTGGAGACCAGGAGTTCGAGACCAAGTTGGGCAACATAGTGAGACTTCGTCATTATAAAAAATTAAAAAAAAATTAGCCTGGCATGGTGGCACACGCCTGTAGTCCTATCTACTTAGGAGGCCAAGGTGGGAAGATTGCTTGAGCACAGGAGGTTGAGGCTGCAATGAGCCGTGATTGCACCACTGCACTCCAGTCTGAGCAACAGAGCAAGACCCTGTCTCAAAAAAAAAAAAAAAGTATACAACAATTCTTTAATATAATATCCTGCCGGGCACGGAGGCTCATGCCTATAATCCCAACACTTTGGGAGGCTGAGACAGGTGGATTACCTGAGGTCAGAAGTTTGAGACCAGCCTGGCCAACATGGTGAAACCCCGTCTCTACTAAAAAAATATAAAAATTAGCTGGGCATGGTGGTGGGTGCCTGTAATCCCAGGTACTTGGGAGGCTGAGGCAGGAGAATCGTTTGAACCCCAGAGGCGAAGGTTGCAGTGAGCCAAGATCATGCCACTGCACTCCAGCCTGGGTGACAGAGCAAGACTCCGTCTTGAGAAAAAAAAAAAAAAAAGGGCCAGGTGCAGTGGCTCATGCTTGTAATCCCAGCACTTTGGGAGGCTGAGGTGCATGCATCACCTGAGGTTAGAAGTTCGAGACCAGCCTGGCCAACATGGTGAAACCCTCTCTCTACTAAAAATACAAAAATTAGCCAGGCATGGTGGCGCACGCCTGTAATCCCACTTACTCGGGAGGCTGAGGCAGAAGAATTGCTTGAACCCAGGAGGCGGAGGTTGCAGTGAGCCGAGATCGCGCCATTGTACTCCAGCCTGGGGGACACAGCGAGACTCCATCTCAAAAAATAAATAAATAAATAAATAAATAAAAAGAAAGAAAAAAAGTAATATAATGTCCTAATGATTACGTTTCCTGAAGAAAATTAGTTCAAAAGAAAAAGATATTGGCTACTCTATCGTTACCGAAAAATTATCTACGTTCTCTTTGATCCACCTTTGACATTGGACAAATAAGTGGAAATCAGGCCAGAAGTTAGGATGGCTAGTTTTCCCTAACAATGGTTTTACAGAAAGTTTTGTTGTTGTTATTTAGGTTAGATTATTCAATTCCAAAGTGGTTATCTTGTTGTATTAACTGATGTTGAATATGTAAATAATAGTACTTACCTCACATGTTTTGGGTGTCCTCTCACAGAAGACTTCAATTTTAATATCACCTACATCTGTATGCAGTGTCACAGACTAAAAAGGAGAGAAAATGTGAGAACAAATGAAATTTATTTAGGTGACTTTATGCATTGTTTATTTCCCTGTGTGGATATTCAAGATGATAATCTGAATAAAAACAGACAGAAATACTGCTTCAGAGATGACCCATCCACAAAGCAGCTCTTAGAGGTAAGTTGTACTTTTTTCTCAAAATTGATCTCAACAGTAGAGAAAAAACTCCAGAATATAAATGTTACGGTTAAGTAGTATCCATGATAAAAATTTGGAAGTAAATATTTTGATGGAAAGAATTATTTTAACTTTGAATTTTTTATCAAGAAAAATAAAAACAATTGTTATGTATTATTGATGTACATGGCAATTCACCAACATCCTTATTTATAGAAAAATAATGAGAAAATGATTTTTCAAAACATAATTTCCACCATTTTCCTTAGGTAATTTAATTCTGAGAAATAGGGTTAAAAAATAATTCCCTTCTCGACTAACAAAAATATAACAAGTGTCAGTGTTTCTAAATCTTAAATGTGCAGAGATAACCACAGTGCTTTCTTGCTTGCTTTTTGTTTTTGTTGTACCTGTTTTTCTGTAACCTGTATACCCCTTGATATGATACTGTATTCCAGAGAGGGAGAAAACAATTTGGAGGGTTCCTTTTTCATTTCTCCTTTTTTTTTTTTTTTTTTTTGAGGTGGAGTCTTGCTCTGTCGCCCACACTGGAGTGCAGTGGTGCGATCTCGGCTCACTACAATCTCCACCTCCTGGGTTCAAGCAATTCTCCTGTCTCAGCCTCCCAAGTAGCTGGGATTACTGGGATATGCCACAACACCCAGATAATTTTTGTATTTTTAGTAGAGACAGGGTTTCACCATGTTGGCCAGGCTGGTCTCGAACTCCTGACCTCAAGTGATTGGCCCACCTCTGCCTCCCAAAGTGCGGAGATTACAGGCGTGAGCCACCGCGCCTGGCCTAGCAGTTAGAGAGTATGAGCAGGTTAAAGATGTGTGTGGGAGAAGCAGGGCACTATTCTTATTGCCTTTTTCTACTTCAGGTTCTAGTTGCCCACTTTATTTAATTGTTTTTTTAAAAGTAGAGACGGGGGCCTCACTGTGTTGCCCAAGCTGGTGTTGAACTCCTGGGATCAAGCAGTCCTCTCACCTCCGCCTCCCAAAGTGCTGGGATCACAGGTGTCAGCCACTGTGCCCAGCCTAGTTGCCCACTTTAGATCTAGAGCAAAATAATCCAATTAAAATTGTCAGACCTGTCTATTCTCTTCTGCTCCTTCAACTCTCCCTTTCCATTTCTATCTATCTTGTAATCAACCTTTCTCCATAAAAGGTAAATTCTGGCTGGGCGTGTTGGCTCACGCCTGTAATTCCAACACTTTGGGAGGTCAAGGCAGGCAGATCACCTGAGGTCAGGAGTTCGAGACCAGTCTGCCCAAAATGGCGAAACCCCATCTCTACTAAAAATACAAAAAATTAGCTGGGCGTGGTGGCAGGCGCCTGTAATCTCAGCTACTGGGGAGGCTGAGGCAGGAGAATCACTTGAACCCGGGGGCAGAGGCTGCAGTGAGCTGAGATTACGCCACTGCACTCCAGCCTGGGCGACAAGAGTGAAACTCAAAAAAAAAAAAAAAAAAAAAAGGTAAATTCTGTGCATTTTAAGTGACAACATTAAAGAATTTTAAAGTAATTTTGTGTATTTTTTAAAAGAATTATTCCATATTAAGTGCTTCTGTATTATACAATTTCTCCATCTTGCCACTGCAATTTCCATGAACTTTTATTGCCCTTGACTGAATTTCTAAAAATTACTTATAATGAAAGACATTAGATAAAAATTGCTCAAAACTTACCATTTTTCCTCTTAGTGGTTTCAGGAAGGACTACGTGATTTCTCAGTCTTACAGGGAGTTCAAAAATAAGTCTCTAGTCCCAAAAGAAAAAAGAATTCGGCTCATTTTTCTGTCTTAACTCACACACGCTCATCTTTACCGAACATTTTAAATAAAAACCTCGCCGGGCGTGGTGGCTCACGCCTATAATCCTAACACTTTGGGAGGCCGAGGCGGGTGGATCACTTGAGGTCAGGAGTTCGAGACCAGCCTGGCCAACATGGCGAAACCCCGTCTCTACTAAAAACACAAAAATTAGCCAGGTGTGGTGGCAGGCGCCTGTAGTCCCAGCTACTCAGGAGGCTGCGGCAGGAGAATCACTTGAACCCAGGAGGCGGAGGCTGCAGTGAGCTGAGATCGCGCCACTGCACTCCAGCCTGGGTGACAGCGCGAGACTCCGTCCAAAAAAAAAAAAATCCTCTAATGGCATCCCCTAGGTAATAAAAACCCGGCTATAGAAGTAATGACGAGATATCCTACCCGATTCAAGCCTCCCAATCTCCTACTTGCCCGGCTTGCTCTTCTTCAAGAGCCTCCTTGCAAGTCCCCCAATAACCCAGATACCTTCCCTTAGGGTCCAGGCATTGGGTGTCCCTTTTGCCTGGAATTCTTACACTCAGACATCTCTACGGCTAATTTCCTCACCTCCAAATTTCTGCTTAAACTTAAAGTATAATAAAAAATAAATAAAAAAAAAAAAAAAAAAAAAAATGTCAAGTTTAACTGACCTGACAATCCTACACAGAACTGCTTTAGCCCTTCAGCCCTAGGACATTCCTATTTCCTTCTCCCACAGCACTTATCACTAATATACTATGAAATTCTCTCTCTTTTTTTTTTTTAACCACAGCACTTATCACTAATATACTATGAACTTCTTTTTTTTTTTTCCACCACAGCACTTATCCGTAATATACTATGAACTTCTCTTTTTTTTTTTTTTCATTTTGAGACGGAGTCTCGTTATGTCGCCAGGCTGGAGTGCAGTGTGGCAGGATCTCGGCTCACTGCAACCTCCGCCTCCGCCTCCCGGGTTCAAGTGATTGTCGTGTCTCAGCCTCCCGAGTAGGTGGGACTACAGGCGCGCGCTACCATGCACGACTAATTTTTGTATTTTTAGTAGAGACGGGGTTTCGCCGTGTTGGCCAGGCTGGTCTCGAACTCCTGACTTCAAGTGATCCGCCCGCCTCGGCCTCCCGAAGTGCTGGGAGGCCGCCGTGCAGGGTCCTTCTTTTACTCTGACGTTGCAACAACAGCCTCGCCGCCCACTGTTCACTCGCAGTATCCCAAGAACTAAACCAGTAGCAACACAGAACTCAGCAAGCATTCGAATAAGTGAATGAAAGAATTAATGACGTTACTCCATACTTGGGCTTCACCACTTCGTCTAGCACAGCCGTTGTTAAAACAGGAAAAATGCAATCGCAGATGCCAGCAGAGGTCTGTTGGTTCAAAATTATAGTTTCTTTGGGCCAGCGGAAGTTGGGCGCGGGACCCAAGAGAGAGAACGCCCCTTACCGCCTCACCTCCTTCCTCCCCTCATCTTCCTATCTCAAATCAAAACGACAATGCAATTTATCCCCAACCAGAAATTTGACAGTGAAAGGGAGCTCTACTAATAATTGCACTGGGACAAGAAGTGTAAGGCGAAACTACCTGGGCAACCTCAAGCAATGCTTTACACTCGGCTGCCAAACGGAAAGGACCACTTCCGCCCAGCTCTCCCGCTACGGGGAGCCAATTGCCACAGCACCCGGAGCGCCGACGCGGGACCGGAAGTGACGCAGAGAAGTTTCCGGGACTGGTGAGTAGTGGGCGATTTAAAAACCCGCGAGTGTAGTTGTGACCTTCGCTGTAGGTGCCGGTTGGGGCCGGCTGTGATTGTTATCTTGGTGCTGCAGAGGACAGCAGAAGAG
The DNA here is from genome assembly GCF_029289425.2 of Pan paniscus. NCBI lineage: Eukaryota > Metazoa > Chordata > Mammalia > Primates > Hominidae > Pan > Pan paniscus. Next base: position 103,514,705 of record NC_073262.2, read on the forward strand.
GAGACTGGGTCAGAAAACTGCCCTGCCGCACCAGAGCACAGCGCAGTAGTGGGACAGGGGTCCTGACTCAGACTTACTGGCTGTGTCTCGTGGTTTTTCACTGTCCTGGAAAAGGCCTGAAGTGGCACTGAAATGAGGCATAGGTGAGGTAACGTCGAGGGAGCGGTTTGCAGGTTGCAAAGGGGCCCTACTGATGCTGCTTAATAGTAAACAGTGCTTACTCTAGGACGGGAGTTGTTTCCAGCATTACGTGTAAATCTCGCGATATTGTGGCCTGGGCACTATTTTCATTAAGGAGGAAACTGCACAGGATAAGTCATTTACCTGCTGTTGCACAGCTCTGGCTCTCGGATTCAGGCTGGCTTCAGAGTCGGTGCTCTTAACCGCCATACTATGTTGCCTTCTGTTGTCGTTGTTGACTGTGGCCATGTAGCCTCGCAGTTTCCTCATCTGTAACAGTAAATAACTCAAAACCTGCATGATGGTCCACTAGGGTTTCACTTTCGAGCTTGCCAGATGTAGAAAATGCTGGAGAATGGAGTACTATGAGGACCATTAGAAGATCTTCCAAGGCCGGACGCAGTGGCTCACCCCTGTAATCCCAGTACTCTTGGAGGCCGAGGCAGGTGGATCACTTGAGCGCAGGAGTTTGAGACCAGCCTGGGCAACATGGCGAATCCCCATCTCTACTAAAAATACAAAAATTAGCCAGGTGTGGTGTTTCGCGCCTGTAGTCCGAGCTGCTCAGGAGGCTGAGGTGGGAGGATCTGCTTGAGCTCAGGAAGTCGAGGCTGCAGTGAGCTGAGATCACGCCACTGCACTCCAGCCTAGGCGCCTAGTGAAACCCTGTGTCAAAAAGAAAAAAACAAAAACAAACTTCCAAGACCTCGAGTGGTTTTTGGAGACCCTGTATCACTTCAAATAATGTGTTAAACAAGCATCTTCATCTCATTAAATAGAAATGTTGAAAAATTGCTTTTGGAATAATTGGCTTATGGATATTTCATCAAATTTACAATTGGCTATGCTTTCTTATTGTGCATACTATGAAATGTTTTTCTTCAAAAAGTGTTTATAAGTGGTAAGTTTAAGAATGGGGTTGACAGCATTATCTTTTGTGGTTATTTGATTAAACATTTACTAATTGTGCATATTTTGGAGCCAGCAGTTTTTTTCTACCTTTCCATTGCCCTCCCACCTTCCCTCTGTTGCCAACCTTTTCAGTTCCTTGTTGGATATAGATACTTAGAAGGCTTACAGGCTGTCTGGGAAAAGTACCCTATACCTTATCCCCTCCCACCTCTTGAGCCTGGCCTTTGTGTAGCAAATGTTGCTTAAGGGGCAGTGGCTTCTCCCTTCTTCTGCCTTGACCCTGTCCATTTGTAGAGTGACCTGCCTATGTATTCCTTGATTTTTGATTCTGATAAAGCACTTGACATTTTAAACATTCTTTTTGTTTTGTTTTGTTTTGTTTTGTTTTTGAGACGGAGTGTTGCTCTCTCGCCAGGCTGGAGTGCTGTGGCATGATCTTGGCTCACTGCAACCTCCGCCTCCTGGGTTCAAGCGATTCTCCTGCCTCAGCCTCCCGAGTAGCTGGGACTACAGGTGCACACCACCACGCCCAGCTAATTTTTGTATTTTTAGTAGAGACAGGGTTTCACCATGTTGGCCAGGATGGTCTTTATCTCTTGACTTTGTGATCCTCCCGCCTCGGCCTCCCAAAGTGCTGGGATTACAGGCGCCCCGCCACATTATTCTGTTTTTTGGTAAAGCACATTGTAATGCCAGTATATACCACCCCAACTCCAAATTCTGTTGCAATCAGGGGAGGCGGGCAGTGTCATTCTATGCAGTAAGCATTTAGTGCTGGCTTATATTAGTGATACTGAGATTTATTGAAGTTAGTTCCTATTACATAGTAGCTTTAGCATAATGGGCACACACAGAATTATGAGAATACTGAGGGGTGGGGAGCCTTGGGAAGGATGCTGAAAAGGGAGGTCAAGAAAAGTTTTATTTAAGAAGTTGGAGGGGGCTTGGGAAAAGGAAAGGTAATATTTAGAGAAATGGATTAGGGAGGAGGTTGGTTGAAGCAAGGGTAGGGAGAATAAGAACAAGGGTGCGCAAGGCAGGAGACGGGATGGACGTTTATGTATTATGTACCAGGCTTTCCTAGGTTACATAATTCATTTGCTCCTCTGGATGACCTGTGAAGTGGGTTATAGTATCTCTGTTTCGTAGGTGAGAAAACAAGATTGGAGAGGTTAAATGGCTTACCTAAGTTACAGTGTGCTGGTAAGTGGCGGAGCCACTATTTGAACCCAGATCTCTATGACGACAGCTCTTTTGCCCATATGTTTTGATGCCTCAAAGATCCAGGCCTAAAGTGTACCTGTGTACCATTTTCTTTGTTTTGACTTCAGAAACTTGAACTTTACCTGATTTCTGTATGTTGTCATCTTGCGTACGCCCAGTCCCCACGACAGTCCGGTTTGTAGATTCCCTGATCTGCAATTCTTCCCGTTCCTTCATGGATTTGAAGGCTCTCCTTTCTTCCTTGAATGACTTTGCATCCCTCTCGTTTGCTGAGAGTTGGGACAATGTTGGATTACTGGTGGAACCAAGCCCACCACATACTGTAAATACACTCTTCCTGACCAATGACCTGACTGAGGAAGTGATGGAGGAGGTGCTGCAAAAGAAGGCAGACCTCATTCTCTCCTACCATCCGCCTATCTTCCGACCCATGAAGCGCATAACCTGGAACACCTGGAAGGAGCGCCTGGTGATCCGGGCTCTGGAGAACAGAGTCGGTATCTACTCTCCTCACACAGCCTATGATGCTGCGCCCCAGGGCGTCAACAACTGGTTGGCTAAAGGGCTTGGTGAGAAGCCTCTTTCATATTTGATATTTTCCCTGCAAATACTTTGAAACTTTAGGATGTCTTTCCAGTAAAGTTTTAACTGCTTTAGGGTTGGGGAGGGCATGATTCCATTTTTATATAATAATTTTAAAATAATGTTCCTGAAATTTGGCAGTTAAATTGCATTTGAAAAAGGAAACATTTTTTATTCTTATGGAGTAAGGAGAGCAGAAGTCTTCCTTACTGGACTGAGCTTCATGATTCCTCACTTTTGTGGCACAATGCCTGTCACCCAGGCACTTGGAAAATGCTTGTTGAATTAAAAGCTCAGGCCTCTCCAGAATACACTTGATTGATAAGTCAGGTAAATAGACATCAGGGTTTTAATGAATGTTTTTAGTGAATGTTTACTTATGCCTAGCACAATGAGGGAATGATGGATGGATTTTAGCTTTATTTTAGTAAGTCTTTACTCATTTTAGGCTAAAGCTTTTATGATGATATCTGGATTAATGTGGTCAAATAAAGTATGAGCATTTGCAACCTGAATGATGGTTTACATGGCTAGATTTACCAAGCAGTAGACCATTCTGTGTATTATCTGAAAAGGTATGAATCAGTCTTTCTTGTCCAAGTTTTTCAGAGATTTAAGAATCTTTTGGAAAATAATTCTGAAAATAATTTGATTTTGTATGTCCATACCAAAGCCCTAGATTATGGGGACTGGTGATGTATATCTAAGGGATGTGTGTATGTTATGTAAGCATGAGAATGAATCTTTTAAAAAAGTCATTTCTTAGAAATTTTGCCTATAATAGTTTATCTTACTTTTAAATCTTAATCTCTCACCCCCCAAAACTCCCATTTTCCCACAATATTTTCTCTAGGAGCTTGTACCTCCAGGCCCATACATCCTTCCAAAGCTGCCAACTACCCTACAGAGGGAAACCACCGAGTAGAATTCAACGTTAACTACACCCAAGACCTGGACAAAGTCATGTCTGCAGTGAAAGGAATTGACGGTGTTTCTGTCACTTCTTTTTCTGCTAGGTACAATTTATTTTTCTCTTTTTTTGTGTGTATTTATTGGTAAGCATCTTCCTTACAAAGTCTATAACCCTGGTATTTAGGCTTGAAACAAATAGTTTTCTCTGGAGTTGGTTTACAAAGCAGCATACTCCTCATTTGTTTGTGGGTCCTGGAGAACTATGGAATTTTTTCAAAACAATAAAAACGGTAAGTAACACTAAGTATTTTCTATGTCAGGGGACTATACTATGCATTTTACCTACAGTATTTCTAATCCTGGTAATGTTCAAAGATAGTTGTTTTTACTTTAGAGAATACAGATAGATCCTAGTGATGTGGTGATAAGGCTTTTATTGGTTCCCAGCAAATCAGTGATTCCCAAGCGCTTTTTTATATTTATCTTTACATTTTAAATATATATTTTCATAAATCAGTCTTTTTATTTAACATCATGGAAAATATTTTTCTGAATAGTCTTTTTTTGTTTGTTTTAAGAGACTCCCAGGCTGGGCACGGTGGCTCACACCTGTAATCCCAGCACTTTGGGAGGCCAAGGCTGGTGGATCACCTGAGGTCAGGAGTTTGAGACCAGCCTGACCAACATGGAGAAACCCCGTCTCTACTAAAAATACAAAATTAGCTGGGCGTAGTGGCGCATGCCTGTAATCCCAGCTACTCAGGAGGCTGAGGCAGGAGAATCACTTGAACCCGAGAGGCGGAGGTTGCAGTGAGCCGAGATTGCTCCATTGCACTCCAGCCTGGGCAACAAGAGCGAGACTCTGTCTCAAAAAAAAAGCGACTCCCATGCTGGAGTGCAGTGGTATGATCGTAGTTTGCCGTGGCTTTAAACTGCTGGCCTCAAGCAGTCCTCCTATCTCAGCCTCTCAGTTAGCTGGGACTATAGGTGCCAAGCACTTCAAGGGAAAAATACATTAAGTGCCTCTTTATAAGGTCAGTCATTATTTAGGGCAGAGATAGGAGTTTTTTTGGTTTATATATTTATTTATTATTATTATTATTATTTTTGAGACGAAGTCTAGGTCTGTCACCCAGGCTGGAGTGTAGTGGCACGATCTTGGCTCACTGCAACCTCCGCCTCCCTGATTCAAGCGATTCTTCTACCTTAGCCTCCTGAGTAGCTGGGACTACAGGCACCTGCCATCATGCCTGGCTAATTTTTTTTTGTATTTTTAGTAGAGATGGGTTTCATCATGTTGGGTGGGCTGGTCTTGAACTCCTGACCTCGTGATCCACCTGCCTCAGCCTCCCAAAGTGCCGGGATTACAGGCGTGAGCCACTGTGCCCAGCCGGTTTTTTATTTTTTATCTTTGAGAGACAAGGTCTCACTTTGTCACCCAGGCTGCAGTGCAGTGGCATGATCACAGCCCATTGCAGCCTTGACCTCACAGGCTAAAGCTATCCTCCCACCGCAGCCTCCCTAATAGCTGGGACTATAGGTATAACTTGCCACCGTGCCTGGCTAATTGTTCTGTCTGTTGTAGAGATGGGGTTTTAACTTGTTGCCTAGGCTGGTGTCAAACTCCTGGGCTCAAGCCATGTGTCCACCTTGACGTCCCAAAGTGCTGGGATTACAGGCATGAGCCACTGCCCCCTGCCTAACCTCTCATTATTTTTAATTGCTTGTAATGTTTCTTACTATGGATGAACGGTAGTTTCTTTGAGCATTCCTCTTCCTACTGATGGACTTTTTAGTTTGATTCCAGTTTTTCCATATTGTAGATAATATCTGAGTTTTACCATTAGATAGGGATCAAGGCATTGGTTTTCTTTTTTAAAATGTCACAGGTGATTGCAGAGTTTATAATTAATGCTTCCAGATTATCTTTAAAGGTGTCCTTTAGTTCTAGAATTTTATGATTATATTTAGAGTTTATGGTTAAATGTGAAACTGTCTTGATGTCAGTAATTTTGGAGAGGCTCTAGAGGGTGATCCAAGGGCCTCCTGCGTGATTGTTAATGAGGTGCTTATTTAAAAATGCAGATATTTGGCCAGGCGCGGTGGCTCATGCCTGTAATCCCAGCACTTTGGGAGGCTGAGGCAGGTGGATCACGAGGTCAGGAGATTGAGACCATCCTGGCGAAACCCCATCTGTACTAAAAATACAAAAAATTAGCCGGGCGTGGTGGCGGGCGCCTGTAGTCCCAGCTACTCGGGAGGCTGAGGCAGGAGAAAGGCGTGAACCCGGGAGGCGGAGCTTGCAGTGAGCCGAGATCGCGCCACTGCACTCCAGCCTGGGAGACAGAGAGAGACTCCGTCTCAAAAAAAAAAAAAAAAAAAAAAAAAAAAATGCAGATTTTTGTATTCACCTCAGACCTTATAATTAGAATGGAGTTTGCCTGAGAATCTGTCCAGGACATTCTCAAATTCAATGATGTTTTAAAATTATCATCTCTGAGGCTTTAAAAAAATTCATTTTGCCCCAGCCCCATTTGTAGATGTTCTGTTCACTGGTTCTGTGGAAGGATCCAGCAGCTGTTATTTTAAGAAGCTAGAAGGAATTTTTTTTATTTTTTATTTTTTTGAGACAGAGTCTCACTCTGTTGCCCAGGTTGGAGTGCAGTGGTGTGATCTTGGCTCACTGTAACCTCCGCCTCCCAGGTCCAAGTGATTCTCCTGCCTCAGCCTCCCCAGTAGCTGGGACTACAGGCACCCCACCCGCCCCACCACCACGCCGGGCTAATTTTTTTTGTATTTTTGGTGGAGATGGGTTTTCATCATGTTGGCCAGGCTGGTCTTGAACTCCTGATCTCAGGTAATCCACCTACCTTGGCCTCCCAAAATGCTGGGATTACAGGTGTGAGCCACTGTGCCTGGCCGCCTTTTTTTTTTTTTTTTTTAACTTTAATTTTTTAATAATTAAAAAAATAATAAGAAGATAGGGTCCTGCTATGTTGCCCAGGCTGGTGTTGAACTCCTGGGCTCAAGTGATCCGCCCACCTTGGCCTCCCAGAATGCTGAGATTACAGATGTGAGCCACTGCACCCGGCCAAGAAATTTCTGATGCACAATCGGGATTGAGAACAGTTCTTGAACAGTGGTTTCAAAGTGAGGTCCTTGGACCAGCAACATCAGCATCACCTGGAACTTGTTAGAAAGGTAACCTCTCAGACCCCCACCTAGATATAATGAATCAGAAACTCCAGGGGTGGGGCCCAGCACTCTGTGTTTTAATAATCCTTCAGGTGATTCTGATGCCCAGTAGAGTTAGAGAAATGCTATTCTAGAAAATGGATTAGTTTCAGATTAAATGGATTCTGTTGGTTAAATCCTTGGTTCCACATAAATCTAATCTATTATAGTAGGTTTGTAAACTGTGGATTATCTAAAATACATTTTGGCTATATTTGTCCTAAATGGAGTGATTTTCCCCCCCTAGGACTGGTAATGAGGAACAAACACGGATTAATCTGAATTGTACTCAGAAGGCTTTGATGCAGGTGGTAGATTTTCTTTCCCGGAACAAACAACTTTATCAGAAGACGGAAATTCTGTCACTGGAGAAGGTAATAAGAATATTTTGTATTTGATCTTAAAATACTGTGCACACATTTTCTAACAGTATAATTGGGGTATAATTGATATACTTAGGTATATTGAGGTATACCTTATTGAGGTATAATTGATATACTAAGAATTGTACATATTTGATGTGTACAATTTGATGAGTATCATTACTTTGCATTTTTCTTCAGCAAATTCATTTGTAAATTATTAGGTCAACAGGCCATTCACTGTTATCTAAATTACAAAATGGCAATGAGAGCATAATATTCTCTAGGAAGTAATTGAGAAAGGGAGACATTCCAGGAACAGGAAAATATTGGTACGTCTTCAGGGTTACAGATTTGGTTACAGGTTTGCTGTCTCCTTATTTTACACGCTCTGCCTGGACCATGTCATTCACTTCTTTAACTTGATAGCCATTTGTATGATGATTCCTATCTTTACTTTTTGGCTTAGAATGCTTCCTTAAGGGAAAAAATGACAAGAACCCATATTTTCATCTACTTTCTGGATGTTTTGCACTTACAGAGCCCACAAGTATTTCAAATTCAGTATATCCAAATACTTTATCCGTTTGCCACCCCCGCTTTTTTTTTTTCCATATTTCATATTTCAGTATCATTATCTACTTTAGTTTCCAAGTTTTCACATTCCTCCTTGACTCCAGGCCCTGCTGAGTCTGGCCTCATATCTATACAGTGTTTCTCCTCTGTATTGGCTCTGCCACCACAGTAATTGAAACTCTCATTTTCTGCAATGAGAGTAGTCTCACCGAGCACCTAGGAGGCAGTCCAGGCTCTTTAGCATGGTGTCGGAAGCCCTTAATGATCTGCTACAGCCCGGGCCTCCAGCCTCCTCTCCTTCCACAGCATGTGCTCTGCACAGTAGCCATACTGTCTTCTTTTGGATCTGCCCCCATAGTGTGTTCTCTCAAGTCTTTGGCACCTTTGTCCATGTTCTCTCTGTTTAGAATGCCTTTCTCCATCTCATCGTACCTCTGTCCTGCCACACTGCACTTGACATCACCCCTTTTTAAACTCTTTATTTCCCCCTTTTTAACTCTTTTAGGGTTTTCTCTAAGACCTAAGTCCTTCCTCCAAGTACTCCCCAAGCCTCCCAAGTCACAGCTCATTTAGTTTGTCATTCCTCGTGCTGCTGCAAATGTAGCACCTACCTTGTATTTAAACAGTTTTATTATTTTGTTTATTTGAGACAGGGTCTGGCTCTGTCCCCAGGCTAGAGTGCAGTGGTACAATCTCAGCTCACCACAACCTCTGCCTCCTGGGTAGCTCAAGCCCACCTCCCATTCAGCCTCCCAAGTAGCTGGGACTGCAGGCGCACGCCACTGCCTGGCTAATTTTTGGATTTTTTTGTGGAGATGAGGTCTCACTATGTTGCCCAGGCTGGTCTCAAACTCCTGAGCTCAAACAATCCACCCACCACAGCCTCCCAAAGTGCTAGGATTATAGGCATGAGCCATCGCGCCTGGCCTGATTATTGATTTAAACATCTGCCTTCCTAGAAAACTGTGAACTCCTAGAAGAATGATTTTGTCAGGTTTGTATCCCCACATTTAGCCTGGAGCTTGCTATAGTAACCTCACAGTGTGCATGTTGATGATTTTAGCATTTGTTGTTTTAGGACTAACAATGAACACCGTTTCTAACTTCTGTTTCTCCTCAGCCTTTGCTTCTACATACTGGAATGGGACGGTTATGCACACTGGATGAATCTGTCTCCCTGGCAACCATGATTGATCGAATAAAAAGACACCTAAAACTATCTCATATTCGCTTAGCCCTTGGGGTGGGGAGAACCTTAGGTAAATATAGCTCCTTCATTTATCCAGTATGCCTACTGTTAACATTGGACAAAGATTGAAACTCTTGGTTGTATTAATATGTGATAGAGAATGTGTTAGCAGCTCATAGGAGATAATTGGTTTACGTTATTGATTAGGGTGGGCCAGGTTCTGATGTGGAATACATCTCATTGACTTAATCAATGAGATTTATTTCTCTGTCATGCTATGTGTTCATTTCAAGTTGGTCATTGTAGGAAGTCTGACCATTGTAGACTGGTTGCTGTTGCAGAGGGAGGGAGTTTTGCAGGGTCTTAAACCATCAGTTTAAAATTCCAGGAAACATGTTAATTTCTGCTCAACTCATTTTCCAGAATTAGTCATGTTGCCCAGTACAAGCAAGGGAGGCATAAAGTGCAGTCTTACCATGTGTCAGGAAGAGAGCTGGAATCATGATTGCTACAATTACAACATAAACTTTGCACTTATAAGACTGGTAATATTTTCTAGTGAGGTGCTACTGAGTGATCTGATCCATTGTAGTTTCTAAGTCTTGTAGTTTTTTCTTCTGGCCTTTCCTGGTACTTTTGAGAACAAAAAGAGTGAACAGACATTTGTTCAACACCTTCAGTGAGCCTAGCACTGTACTGATTGTCTGTCCTAAGTACGTGAGCTCCTGCTGGCAAAAGCAGTGGAGCACAGCGGTTATAGGTGTGGATTCTGAGCTTAGACAACCTGGCTTCAGATTTGTCTGTCCTGTTTGCTGCATGTCTTTGACAAGTTTATGCCCTCTCTGTCACAGTAGCCTCATCTGTAAAAACTGCATTAATAATAAAACCTAACTCAGAAGGTGGTAGTATAATCCATGTGACATGGCACAGTGATTGGCTCACATTAAGTATAAAGTGCTAGCTGTTGTTAGCTTTGTGGTTGGTACTATTTCTCCCATTTTATAGGTGAACAATTGTGTTCAGAGAGATAAGTAACTTTATTAGTTCGTTCTCACGCTGCTATGAAGAAATACCTGAGACTAGGTAATTTATAAAGAAAAGAGGTTTAATTGACTCACAGTTCTGCATGGCTGGGGAGGCCACAGGAAACTTACAATCATGTTGGAAGGCACCTCTTCTCAGGGCGGCAGGAGAGAGAATGAGTGCAAGCAAGAGAAATGCCAGACGCTTATGAAACCATCAGATCTCGTGAGACTCACGCATTATCACAAGAACAGCATCGGGGAACTGCCCCCATGATCCAATTACCTCCACCTGGTCCCGCCCTTGACCCGTGGGAATTATGGGGATTATATTCAAGGTGAGATTTGGATGGGGACACAGAGCCAAACCATATCAGTAACTTATCTAAAAGTCCAGTTAGATCAAACAACCCACGGGAGTTAGTGTCCAAAGAAAATGGATAGCAGAGGTGGGATTTGACTTCCAAAATAACTCCAAAGCCCCCTCTTTGAGATACCCTGCTGCTGAACTGGAGTGACCACTAAAGAAGTGTTCATTTTAGAAACCCAAGTGCTAAATACTTGGATTTTGGCTCGAAAGTTGCTGTTATTTCACTTTTCAGAGGATGCTTTTTGAGAATAAATAGTATATTTAAAAATAGTGCCAAATCCATTTGTAGCATTCCTCTTTCTTATAGTCCTTTTAGTTCCTTGGCTTCCTCACCTGAGAATAGAGATAGTACTTGCCTACCTCTCACTGTTGTCTGAAGACCCAGGTGAGATTATTTTACCTAGCACTGTTGCAATACAGCCTAGAGCTGCACCATTAGTACTATTCAGTGGTTTGTGAGTTTGTGCAGCCATGTCCAAAGGAATAACGGTGCCCCCTTCAGCGGCACATATACTAAAAATTGGATGATATAGATTAGCATGGCCCCTATGCAAAGATTACACGCAAATTTGTGCATTGTTCCGTATTTTGCGCAATTCACAAAGGTTGTTGGAAAAAAAAAAAACACAACAAAGGAATAATAACCGTGCCTTGGGTTAGCTATGCAATATCAAAGAATGACCTGTTTGCTTATATTAAAACATGGTTTTTTAAAATGCAGTAAGAACAATTCATATACTGGTGATGAGACCAGGAGTGAAATCTGTATTATGTTTAGGATTCTTGGTACAAATTATAATAGTAAAATGAAAGGGAATTGTAAAGTACTGGTCTCTTGTTTCCTTTGTTTTGAAGAGTCTCAAGTCAAAGTCGTGGCCCTGTGTGCTGGTTCTGGGAGCAGCGTTCTACAGGGTGTCGAGGCTGACCTTTACCTCACAGGTAGGACAGACTTTGGATCTCTCTTGGTTTATTTTTTGCAAAATCAAAAATGGCAAATTTTAGAACAGTACCTGGCACATAGATGATACCTAATTAATGTTTTCTGAACCTGAACTAAACAGAAACTACAACAGAACTGGGGACTTACTACATTCTTTGTGGAGGGATGAAATCATTGAACAGTTTATTACATTATCTCAAAAGTTAATGGTCAGCATTTATTTTACCTACATTCTTCCTAAACTGTCCCAAACCTCTCAGATTTCACATCAGTGGGATACTTTCTACCCTGTCACCTTAGCTAGGAAATGGTTCCTTTTACTCAGCCTAAAGCCAATCATCAATTCCTATCAATTCAAGCTCCCAAATCTTTCTAGAATCTTCCCCCTTATCTCTATCCAGGCACCATCTCCTACTTGAAGTACAGCATCAACCCTCTAATGGTATCTTCCATATACTCTCCTGAAATTAACTTTTCAAAGTGCAAATTTGATGGTCTTGATTAAAAAGACTTCAGTGATTTCCTTCACCTGTCTGGTGGAGCCTGAACATTGCATCCCCTTTCCTGTACCCTTTGCTTATGCTGTTTTCTCTGGCTAGAATGCCTTTTCCTTGTACTCCTAGTGATAAGTGAACACCCCCTCTGAGAAGCCTTCTCTGACACTGTCCTGCTCCTGCCTCTTGTGGGTCCCTATCACTTTGTCCTTGACCTCCAATGTGCACTTCTGTTGGATAGTAATTGTCTGGCTGCTGGCCTTATACTCTCTCATTTAGGATACTACCTAATAGGTCCTGGCTAATTTTTATTGAAAGAATTACTTTATGTAGTTACTACTCAGGAATATGGCCAAACATGGCCCCTTACACCTCCAAAGGATTTGGGGGCATTTTAAGGGGTTGCCACTTTGTTTACCTCCTCCTTCTTAGGGTTAGGAGAGAATGAGTTAAAGAATTACTTTTCCCACTTCGAGGACCAGGCTCTAGGCTCTTAGCCCTCTGGCCATTCCTTTGGCTACTTCCATGCTTCCCTTGCCTCCCACACCCACACTTTGTTATATAGCACACTCTCTTACAAAGGCTGCTGCACTCAAAGCATTGTCACATCCTGAAGTACCGAGGAGCAGCATCTGAGCAAGCCTGATGGAATTGCTCTAAACCAATAAATTGATTTAAAAAAACAAAACATGTATGTGACTATTACTTATTTTATATTTTCTGAAGATAAAAGATTTTTGTAAGCCCTTAAATTTCTACCAGATTAAAGTGAAATTTCAATATGAATATCTTACAGTGTTGTGTCTGGCTATTTTAAAATTCATTTTAGCATTTTACTTAGGAATTTCAGACTTATGCAAAAGTTGCAAGAATAGTACACTGAACTCCTATATGCTCTTCACCTTGGTTACTAATGGTTATATTCTGCCATATTTGTACATTCCCTATGTGCATATTATATATGTGTCCATACACATTTGTGTTTGCATGTATAGATACATAATATATACAAGTTAAAATATGTTCTATATATATATTGATGTATTTCCCCTAGGACCATTTTGTAATCAATTTCTTTACCTCTCAATGACAATTTCTTTACCTCTCAATACTTCAGTGTATAGTCTAAGAACAAAGACATTCTAAGTCCATGGAACAATTATCAAACATGGGAATTTAATATTGTTAAAACACTTACTTGATATACAGTCCATATTCACATTTTCCCAATTGATAAAAGCCTATAGCATTTCTTTTTCTGATCCATATCCAGCCAATGATCTCACATTGCATTTAGTTGTTGTTAGTCTCCTTCAGTCTGGAATAGTTTCTCAGCTTTGTCTGCATAGCACTGACATTTTTAAAGAGTATAGGCTCTTTGTTTTGTGCTTCTCTCTCAATTTGGGGTATCTGTTTCCTTATACTTTTTTAAAAACTAGTTTTTTAAAACAATGATAAAGTATAATGATAACGTGCATAAGATAGATTCAAGCAGTTCCAAAATGTTAAAATGTCCTTCCTATCTGGCTGTGGGGAGAAATAGAAAATATATTATCCGGCTAGCATTAGCTGTCTCTGGTCTGTGAGGCATCACTTTTGAGTATAACTTCAGAGATGTGAAGCCCCACCTAAAGGACCTCTGCTGAACTTCTTCACGCTTCCTGTGAGCCTGAGGCCGTGTTCTCATTGTATTAGGTTAAGGATAATACCCCATAAGACCAGCAGATGGGGAGCCTGCTCCTTGCAAATTAAGTTCTCTCATTTGTCTTTTCATTCTCCATTTGCTTATTCTTTCCCAAGCTGCCATCCTGGGCCAAGCTTTTCTTTCCGTTGGCTTCAGCTATTATTGCAGGGTCTTCACTGATTTCCCCCCTTTCATGCCTTCTCCAGCCAATGAATTTGTCACAGTACAGGCAGCCAGACTTACCTTTCCTAAAACAAGGCTTCCAACTGGGCCATCTTAGTGTCTTTTTCTTGCTTTTTACTTCTACTATTATAGATTAAGATGTTTTAAAAGGTGCTTGAATAAAAACTATTCCTTATAATGAGATGACACTTATTAGGAGAAGATTGTGGGGAACTTAAAAATTCTGGAATTAAGAAAACTCATTTTTTTACTTATAGGTGTTTTCTTATGGGAAAATTAAAAGAGAACTCATTTTTTTCCAAGAACCCTTTATTCTTAAATTTATATGCCCTTCTGTCTCTAAATACAGTTCAAAATTGTACTTTTTAAAGAACAAACCTAATTGTACACAGTGCAGTTTTGCTCTTAAATTAGAAGTCATCAAATTCACAAACTGCATTTTAAAAAATTCAGAATATTAGGCTGGACATGGTGGCTCACGCCTGTAATCCCAGCACTTTGGGAGGCTGAGGCGGGCAGATCACTTGAGCCCAGCAGTTCGAGACCAGCCTGGCCAATGTGGTGAAACCCCATCTCTACTAAAAATACAAAAATTAGCCAGGCATGGTGGTGGGTGCCTGTCATTCCAGCTACTCGAGAGGCTGAGGCAGGAGAATCACTTGAACCCAGGAGGCAGAGGTTGCAGTGAGCCGAGATCGTGCTACTGTACTCCAGCCTGGGTGACAGAGCAAAACTCCATCTAAAAAAATAATTAACAATATAAATAAATTAAACATTCAGAATATGAATTTTCCCCAAATCTTTTCACAACAGATGAGATTCCCTCCAGAGTTTCTAGGGATTTTGCTTAAGTCAAAGAAAAATACTTTGTTTTTAACCTGGAAGTAACCTTAATTCATTTCATCCTTATATATTAGACTAAGTTGACGACAGAAATACTGGTGCTTACAAAGCATAAGTCTGCTGGGCAGTATACATATAATTTCCTCCAGAGGTATTTATTACTTACATAAGAGACAAATTTTCTGAAGGCCTCATTTTACTTGGCAGTGATCATTCATTTTACCGTGGAAACACTTTGAATGGGTGTTTACAGATCTGGTTCTGGCCAGATATGTTGGATTGGATAATTGCCTTGGGGTCTGCTAAGGAAAAAGAAGTTGGAATTCTCAGTGGGATGGATTTTATTTTTATATTTTCAAGATTGTCTTACTCTGTCACCCAGGCTGAAGTGCAGTGGTGCAGTCTCGGCTCACTGCAACCTCCAGGCCCTGGACTGAAGCGATTCACCTGTCTCAGCCTCCTGAGTAGCTGGGATTACAGGCACGCGCCACCACGCCCAGCTAATTTTTGTGTTTTTAGTAGAGACGAAGTTTCACCATGTTGGCCAGGCTAGTCTAGCACTCCTTAGCTCAGGTGATCTGCCTGCCTCGGCCTCCCAAAGTGCTGGGATTACAGGCGTGAGCCACCGCACCCAGACTTTTCTCTCTTTTTAAGTTGGAGGACATAAAAGAAAACTGTACACTACTATCTAGATTTATATGTAAAACAGTTCTGCTCTATTACATTCACTTCATATAGACTACAAACTTGGTATTTCTGCTTTTGTGTTTCCTCATTCCACAGATTCCATATCTAGCATTTAAGAATTTGCTCTTCCCTTTTTGGTAGGTGAGATGTCCCATCATGATATTTTGGATGCTGCTTCCCAAGGAATAAATGTCATCCTCTGTGAACACAGCAACACTGAACGAGGCTTTCTTTCTGACCTTCGAGATATGCTGGATTCTCACTTGGAGAATAAGATAAATATTATCCTATCAGAGACTGACAGGGACCCTCTTCAGGTGGTATAATTGCAGAAACATCAGGATAACACATTCTACAAATCAGCTGGATGCCAACTTAAATTTGTAACATGAGTCAGTGGGACTGGTGTGCTTCCAGAGAGTGTCTTCGAGGGTATCATCATTTCTGGTTTGTTAATCTTATTCACCAAATGTTCTGTCGCTCGTAAGGTAAAACTGTAATATAACTACCATATTAAATAACAAATGTTCATTATAAACTCTAGGAAAGATTGAATAAAATCTGTTTACTTAACATTCTTTGGAAGGAGCTCAAGTGATTCTGTCCTTAGTTTAATTGTAGATGGGATGGATCCATTTGGGTATCTCTGCCCTTGGTTAGTTAACATTATGCTTGAAAAACTTGGGCTTGAACACTTCTAGGTAGTAGCCTTTCTGCAGTGATAAGAAGGTCTGTTTGTCCTTGTTCCTAGTTCTGCCTACATTCCAGTCTCTCACCTAAATTTCAGAATCAGAATGAGATTTATCAGGATGTTGTTTTGAAAATATATATACACAATCATTATTCATATTACTGTTACTTTATTGCTTTTTAGATGACTTACCTGTAATTTTTTTTTCTTCCACAGTCCTTTGTTCCCGATTTCTGCTCTGTCACTTCCCTCTCCTGGCAATGAACTTGGCTGCCGCAGGCAGGGGGCAGGGCCAGGGAATGAAATTCCAGAGCAGAAAGAACAAAATCAGATATCTCAAAATATCATCCTGTCCCATTTAATCTGGGCCTTTTATCCATGTGGATGCCCCTTTCTAAACAGCACCTGCACTGGGCTGCGAGGCCCCTGCCTGCCTGCTGCTGGTTGGGCAGGGTAGATACACCTTTCTCCACCTGAGGACTGCGTTCTCAGGTAATCTGGCTAAAGCAATATTCCCTCCATTTTAGGCATTCTTAGATTGCTTTTATGATTTGTGCTATTTTACCATACCACATGTAATTTTTACTTCATGCTTTTGTGTAAAGCAACTTTTTCTCTTTTTGTTTATTTTTTATTGTGGTAAAATTCACATAACATAAAATTCACCATTTTATTTTCCTGCCCCCCCTTCCAAAATTCACCACTTTAAAGTATACAATTCCATAGCTTTTAGTACATTTACAGTGTTGTGGTACTGTTACCACTACAGTTCCAAAGCATTTTTCATCACCACAGAGGGAAGCCCCCATTAAGTAATAATTCCCTCCTCCCATCCCCTGGATCCTATTTGTATGGATTTGTCTATTTTGGATATTTTCTATAAGTGGAATCATAAACATGTGGTCCTTTGTGTCCGGCATCTTTCACTTATGTTTTCTCCATTACTGCCGCCTTTTGTGTTTGATTTTTTTTCTAGTATTTTGACTCCCTTATTTCCTTTTAAGTATCTATTTTATCTTCTTACCTATCTTTAAAGGAAATTTTATGTGACATCCATTATAACTTAAATATTTACTTAATCTATATTAAATACAGGATTATTAAAATACAAAGGAACACTGCTCAAAAGAAATGTCATTTTTTTTAAATGTCTTTTTTTTTTTTTTTTTGGAGACGGAGTCTCACTCTGTTGCCCAGGCTGGAGAGCAGTGGCATGATTACAGCTCCCTGCAACCTCTGCCTCCCGGGTTCAAGCGATTCTCCTGCCTCAACATTCCAAGTAGCTGGGATTACAGGCACACGTCACCATTCCCAGCTAATTTTTGTATTTTTAGTAGAGACGAGGTTTCACCATGTTGGTCAGGCTGGTCTCCAACCCCTAGGCTCAGGGGATCCGCCCACCTCATCCTCCCAAAGTGCTGGGTTATAGGTGTGAGCCACCGAGCCTGGCCTGAAATGTCATTTTTAAGCTTAGTGCCTAATGACATGTTTTGTGTTGTTTTGCTGATTTAATAAATAAGGCCACATACTGATATGAAACAGTGGTTTAGTAATCCCTTGTCTACTCCAGAAAACTGAAGGCTGAGGAAGGACATGCACATTCCCTCACAGGTGTCACATGAAAAATCTTCCCTATTCTGTAGGACTTAAAAGGTCGCCTTGGATGCCCACATGGACAGTACATTCCAGGTGGAAGGTTGCAGATTGTAGGGAATAGTGTCACCACCTTTGTTGTGCATCCATGACACCTTATATAATCTCTTGTGCACATGTATTAGAGGGTGCTCCATACCAATCTAGATCAGGATCCAAATCAGACACTAGGGCAGGAAAGAAGTGAATCTGGCCAGGAGGTGGCAGCAACAGTTCAGCCCAAGGCAACTGCTGCTGGGCAGAATGGAGGTCCAGCGTGGCCAAGTCTTCCTGTTCTTTCAGGGGCAAAGGAAATCTGGATTTTTAATATGTGGGGTGTTAAAATATACATATATTATCATATATAAAACATACATATATACATGTTTCTGCACAGTTCCTGGCTTATAACTCCTCTAGCCCTTGTTACAGTCTTTTAGGTGTGTTAAGCCTCAGGGGCAGGCCTCAGGAAACAATCTCTCAGAGTTCTCCTGCCCTCCTTTCACCAGTCCCAAAGCAAAATCCTAATCTTCTCCCTCCCTTTTTTTTTATTTAGAGACAAGGTCTTGCTCTGTCACCCAGGCTGGAGTACAGTGGTGTGCTCATAGCTCACTGCAGCTTCAAACTCCTGGGCTCAAGTGACCCTCCCTCCTCAGTCTCCTGGGTAGCTGGGCCTACAGGCACCTGCCACCACCCACCCCCTACTGACTAATTTTTTCAAATTAAAAAAATTTTTACTTTTGTAAAGACCGGGTTTTGCTACACTGCCTAGGCTGGTCTTGAGCTCCTGAGCTCAGGGAATCCTCCTGCCTTGGCCTCTCAAAGTGCTGGGATTACAGGCATGAGCCACTGAGCCTGGCCGTTTTTTTTTTTTTTGAGACGGAGTTTCACTCTTGTTGCCCAGGCTGGAGGGCAATGGCGTGATCTTGGCTCACCACAACCTCCGTATCCCGGGTTCAAGCGATTTTCATGCCTCAGCCTCCCGAGTAGCTGGGATTACAGGAATGTGCCACCAGACCCAGGTAATTTAGCATTTTTAGTAGAGATAGGGTTTCTCCATGTTGGTCAGGCTGGTTTCAAACTCCTGACCTCAGGTGATCCGTCCTCCTTGGCCTCCCTAAGTGCTGGGATTACAGGCGTGAGCCACCACACCTGGCCTTATTTTTTATTTTTTATTTTTTGTGAGACAGAGTCTCACTCTTTCACCCAGGCTGGAGTGCAGTGGCACGATCTCAGCTCACTACAACCTCCGCCTCCCAGGTTGAAGCAATTCTCCTGCCTCAGCCTCCCAAGTAGCTGGGATTACAGGCGTTCGCCACAATGCCCAGCTAATTTTGTATTTTTAGTAGAGATGGGGTTTCACCACGTTGGCCAGGGTAGTCTAGAACTCCTGACCTCAAGTTATCCACCTGTCTCAGCCTCCCAAAGTGCTGGGATTACAGGCGTGAGCCACTGTGCCAGGCAAATGCTGCCATTTTAAGACCTACACTTTGGGTAGCAAAGGTAAAGATGTTGACCCTAAATACTTGGGAAGCCTGGGGCCAGTGATAAATATAAAAATTGGTATGAAAATTTAGTAATGAGCTTTGTATTGTACTCATGCTTAAAGTTATATTTTCCATAGCATCAGTCTTTTCAAATTTGCCTTATTCAACACATTAAGGATGCTATAACTTATGCTATTAAAACCTCATAGGCTGGGTGAGGTGGCTCACACCTGTTAATCCCAGCACTTTGGGAGACCCAGGTGGGTGGATCACTTGAGCCCAGGAGTTCAAGACCAGCCTAGGCAACATGGTGAAACCCCATCTCTACAGGAAAAAAAAAAAAAAAAAAGCCAGGTGTGGTGGTGTGTGCCTCCTGTAGTACCAGCTATTCAGGAGGGTAAGGTGGGTGGATCACTTGAGCCCAGGAGGTCAAGGCTGCAGTTAGCTGAGATGGCACCACTGCACTCTAACCTGGGTGACAGAGACCCTGTCTCAAAAACAAACAACACTTATAGACATTTCATATTTCACCTTCATATCCTCACAACTACTGCCTTTTGTGTAGTAAGTGTTCAAATTTAGGCTATTCAGGATTATGCTGGAAGAGTAATTTGACCTCATAGAATATAAAAAGTACATTCTGAACAATGCCACTGCCTCCACATTTGAATTAGCTGGAACAAACAGTAAACTTCTAAAGTTATTTTGTTTAAAAGTTAGGCAAAATCTATCAGCCCCCAAACCAACTGATCTTTTATTTTGAGACAGGGTCTCACTCTGTTACCCACCAGGCTGGAGTGCAGTGGCATGATCACAGCTCACTGCAGCCTCAGCTTTCCTGGGCTCACATGATCGATCCACCTAAGCCTTCTGACTAGCTGGGACTACATGGTGCGTGCCACCATGCCCAGCTAATTTTTTGTATTTTTAGCAGAGACAGGGTTTCGCCATGTTGGCCAGGCTGGTCTTGAACTCCTGGCCTCAAGAGATTGGCCTGCCTTGGCCTCCCAAAGTGCTGGGATTACAGGTGTGAGCTACCGCGCCTGTTTCCACTGAATTTTTTTTTTTTTTGAGACGGAGTCTCACTCTGTCGCCCAGGCTGGAGTGCGGTGGCGCGATCTCGGCTCACTGCAAGCTCCGTCGCCTGGGTTCACGCCATTCTCCTGCTTCAGCCTCTCGAGTAGCTGAGACTACAGGCGCCCGCGACCACGCCCGGCTAATTTTTTGTATTTTTAGTAGAGACAGGGTTTCACCGTGTTAGCCAGGATGGTCTCGATCTCCTGACCTCGTGATCCGCCTGCCTCGGCCTCCCAAAGTGCTGGGATTACAGGCGTGAGCCACTGCGCCCGGCCTCCACTGATCTTTTATATGAGTGAAGTGATCATGTATTAAAATAACAAACGATGCTAAGAAAGTCCAGTTTCTGGACTACTGTGAGAACTAATTTAGCAGTCCTTGCACAATAAATTCAGCACTGTGGCAAATTTATAAACAATAAATGTTTGACATCTCCTGTGCCTTTTTTTTTTTTTTTGCAATTTTATTAAGAGTACCCAGAAAACCTTTCAAGGTTTCAGTAGATCTGTTCAATCTTGCCAGAATCAAGGTAACACAGTAGAAGAAATTAGAGCCTTATCAGTCAAGACATAACTGCTAGAGCCTCAGGGACACCGATGTGGACACAAGTCAACAAACAGCATACAATAATGTGCCAAGATCTTCACCAGATCTGTAAGATGCACTCATAAAACTTCTTTTGAAGAACTTAAAAATATTTTTAGTAAAAAACCAGCACTACAAATTTATAAAGTGATTCTATCCAAATTGGCTTTTTATTTATTAATAATAAAGTCTACTGACACATACTGCTTGCAAATAGTATAGACACAAAAATTATAAAAATAAACCAGTAGATATTTAGGGCAGATGCAAAAATTTGCACATTAGGTCATTATAAACTAGATATATTAAGCAAAAAAAGCAAGGTGCAAACCAGCAAGTATGATATATTACCAATTGTGTTTTTAAAAGGAGAAAGACAGATACTTTTACATATGCATAGACAATATCTGGAAGAATACTTAAGAAAATGCTATCAGTGGTTGCCTAAAGAACTGGGTGGATCAGGGAGTGGGCAGGAAACTCACTTTCACTGAATATCCTTTGGTACTATTAAAAAATTTTTTTAAATCACATTTATGTACAAATTTGTTTAAACATTTTGACTAGAGGTTATATTTAAGACTAAGCCCTTGGCCAGGCATAGTGGCTCACCCCTGATCCCAGCACTTTGGGAGGCCGAGGCAGGATCACTTGAGGTCAGGAATTCAAGACCAGCCTGGCCAACATGGTGAAACCCCATCTCTGCTAAAAATTCAAAAACTAGCCAGGCGTGGTGGCGTGTGCCTGTAGTCCCAGCTCAGGAGGCTGAGGCACGAGAATCACTTGAACCCAGGAGGCGGAGGCTGCTGTAAGCTTAGATCACGCCACTGCACTCTAGACTGGATGACAATACAATTCCATCTAAAAAAAAAAGACTAAGCCCATGGACTTAACGTAAAATTACTTTTTAAAAAAATGATTAAAAAAAAAAAAAAGATAAGGTCTTGCTCTGCACCCAGACTGGAGTGCAGTGGCACAATCATAGTTCACTGTAATCTTGAACCCCTGGGCTCAAGCGATCCTCCTGCCTCAGCCTCCACAGCAGCTAGGACTATAGGCATGGGCCACCATGCCCGGATGATTTTTTAAATTTTTTGTAGAGACAAGGTCTCACTATGTTGCCCAGGCTGTTCTTAAACTCCTGGGCTCCAGAGATCCTCCTGCCTTGGCCTCCCAAAGTGTTGTGATTACAGGCATAAGCCATTATGCCTGGCCAAAATTACTTCATTATATGCCACAAGAAAAATTATTTAAAAATTCCAAGGATTTTTGGAAATATTTTCATGAAAGAGGTTTACAAGATAAGAAATGAGTGAGAAATGCTGACATAGTACATATTTTATTGCAGTGATATTTTCAGGAAGAACTTCATTTCCAAGTGTCAAATATTTCAGGGAGTATGTGATGACTGTAAGCTGACAACAGTAGCCAAGGTGAGCCTTTTTTCTTTCCTAAGAAAAAAGTCTCACGCAAATATTCAGGAGGCTTGAAATCATCACTTTAAGAAAAAAACTGAAATATCTTACAGTGAGTTTTAGGTCTACTTGACAGAGGAATCAAGATTAATTTACAGCCAGCCATTAATATGCTACTCACCTGCATGTTATTCAAGAAAAGAAAAATATGTCAATATACAAGAATAATGAAATGTTTTATTTTTTGTTGTCTTGAAAACAATTACTAAAATGTAATTCAGGATTTTATTTCTCTAGCCTGGCTTCTCACTGGTATCATGAAGGTCATGGCACAGACAATAACTGTTCCAAATATATGACGTATTGTTCCTGTGCTTTCTAGGCTGGGTAGATACCCTATATACTCTGTTTTTCCCATTATCCCAACTGAATAGTATTATAATATATTCCCTCCCCTGCCCCCACCAAGTACATAGCCTCAATCCAAAAGGAGAAAGCTGGATCACTCACCTCTTCCCAATCTACACCTTTTAAGTTGTTTTAGAAACAATAAGAGATGACCTGCCCTCTCCATTACACTCGTTGGTTCTGACACACAGAATAGCAAACAAAGCCAATTTACATGATGCCCATGTCTTTATACTTCCACACTCTGGAACAAACACACTTGCAAACAATCAGCTCGGGGAGTGTTAAAAGGCCCTCAAAAAATTCAGAATATCTCTAAGTATAAAATAATTCAAAAACATCCAGTTCCAAATAGTCCCTGAGCACACTGTTCATTCCAGCAAGAAGTCTCCAGAGAGGTAATGAATGAAAGGCACATTTTCTCCAACTTGAGGACCGCTGCATAGTACTAGACGGTACCAGCCAGGCTGATCAAAAAGTTCTAATTGAGGACATCCCCCCCTTCCCAAATTTAAATCTTGTATGCTGGAAAAATAATTTAATGTCAGATGTAAACACAACACTTTCAACTAGAGGAGTGGCAGCTGGGGTACAACCCTTCCATGGGAGATTCAAGAATAAAGGAAAGCTTCAAGCCTCCTCTTCTTCCTTTTCCAAGAAATCAGTCAATGTTCCATTATCAACAGGAATTAATAAATACTCTACTCCATCAGTTCCCTGAAAGATTTAAGAATACCTGTACGTTAGTCATTCATAAGAGGTATATGAACTCTTCTATTGTAGAAGCTAAAGAAAAAATGAATTTATTTCTTTGATGTAATTTTTAAATATATAAGTATAAAAAGGCAAAAGGGCACACAGTCATATATACTTAAATATATGGAGTTATAGTTAAACAGCCTTATAGTGGAAAAGACAACTAACTAGAGGGTGGGTAGGTGGGTATTTATTTTTTTCATTGTGCTTTAGATCATTCTTCACCTTCCTGCCCTGTTTAGAATCTAACACTATTGATGTCTGTGTCCTTTCTTCCTCCTTTCAACAAGAACCTTCCCTGTTGGCTTTTAAATATTTAATACATTCAAATGTGTCCAATTTTTCAGTAACCCTCACTACACACCTTCATTCCTCTCCATCTATCACATTATCTCTGCACTTCTCCAAGCAAGTTGGCTATGATGGCAGTCTCCATTTCCACACTTCTCATTCAACACAGTTCAACTGAGCTACTGTTCCCATTATCACATCGTTTGCTTAGACCATCAGGAATTTTATATTCCTAAATCTCACAGATATTTTCAGTCTTAATCTTTTTGGCCTCTCAGCAGCATCTGACACTGCTGACTATTTTCTCTGCATTAAAACATGCTTCTCTTGGCTTCTGTGACATCACATCCTGGTTTTCTTCCTAGTTCTCTGGCTGTTTCTCTCACCTCTGCAGGCTTATCCTTTACTTTTGTTAAATGTCAGACTTCTGGCCTTATCTCCTAGCTCTCTATTCTCACCAAATGTCCTCCCTTTAGGTAGTACCCCCAATGCCTGGTTTCAGTTATAATCTAAATATATAAGAATCATAATCTTCTCTCTCCAACCCAGATCTTTTCTCTGGTTTCTTGTCCTAGGTATCCAACTGCATAGTTGACATTTCCATTTGGAAATCTCAAAGGAACCTCAAACAGAGTTGTCTAAACTAATTAAGATCATGAACTCATCATCTGTCTCCCTAAAATGACACTCTTTCAGTGTGTGTGTTTTGTTCTTTTTGAAATAGGGTTTCACTCTGTTGCCCAGGCTGGAGTGTGGTGGCACAATCATGGCTTACTGCAGCCTTCACCTCCCAGGCTCAAGTGATCCTCCCACCTCAGCCTCCTGGGCAGCTGGGACTACAGGTACAGCTGCGTGCCACCAAACCAGCTCTTTTTTTTTTTTTTTTTTCTTTCATAGACAGGATCTCCTGTGTTGCCAGGCTGGTCTCGAACTCCCGGGCTCAAATGATCTACCCACCTCGGCCTCCCAAAGTGCTGGGATCACAGGCGTGAGCCACCACGCCTGGCCTCCTAGTCTTCCTTTAGATCTCAGCTCAGTGGTCTCTTCTGATATCTATCCATAATTAGGTCAAATCCACCTATTTAAATAAACTCTTTCAGAACTATGTACCTTCTAATCATAGGACTTCCTTACAGTTAAAATGTTATGTGTGCGATTACTTGACTAATGTCCATGTCCCCCATTAGACTTTAAGCTCCATAAGAAAAGCAATCAGGTTTTTGCTTACTACTGTATCCTAATACTTAGTGCAATATCTATGTAGTTAGTACTCAATAAATACAGACCAAATTAATGAATGAGCAAGAGGGAAAAAACAAAAGAACAGAATTATTTGACTCACCATGTTTCTAATTGCCTATTACTCTGGACTAGAACATGTGCGTTTTCTGCTCTGCTCTGAAGCAGGGTACTTCTACCATGGCTCTTTCTACAAACTCAAATGGCACATCCCCTAAATGAATCTCTGTGACTCAACATGGAACATCAGTTTCAAAATCAGGTCTAAGTCAAAGGTATACGTGTCCTTAAGTAAATGATATGGACTATTCCTGGCATACAATGCTACAATAGTGGAGTCTTACCTTCTTTGTTCTTATAAGCTTGTGGTCCCTAAATTCAGTTAACTGGGCCCGGAGTGTCAGATCACTATTGACGAGGAATGCCTCCCGACACTGCTGGTAAAAATCTTGAAAAGAAAGGCCTGGCAAGTTCAAAAGGATATGAACATAAGTCAGCACTTAAGACATGACCCAATATACAAACACCCATACAAAAGAACAGAATAAAAGTGCTATTTGCATGTTATCCCAGAGCAGTGAA
The DNA here is from genome assembly GCF_029289425.2 of Pan paniscus. Taxonomy (NCBI): domain Eukaryota; kingdom Metazoa; phylum Chordata; class Mammalia; order Primates; family Hominidae; genus Pan; species Pan paniscus. The sequence continues at coordinate 103,540,262 of NC_073262.2, forward strand.
CAAGTATTGATAGGACTTTTAAAGAAGGAACAAGTAAGTCATGAGAGCAGAACGATTATTAAAATGTTTGTTGAAATCATTTTTGCCAAAGGGGAAGAAAATCTCCTAAGATGCCTAGAATATGAAAAATATGTACTTGGCAGATACACATCCATAGTTAGCACAGAAAATTTTAAAAGTAAGCTGGGTTTGTCTTTCAATTTGTGTTGGCAAACACCTTGCTCAGCAGTGGATCTGTAGAGCTGCTTGAAAATTTGCTATGTGGCAGACATACCCATCATGAGTGACCACTTACTCACTGCTGTGAAAAACTGCACTGCTGTCATTAAATTCCAGAGACAGGAAATGTACAGGGTAAAACAAAAATTACACAATTGAATGTCATAAATATTGGATACCAATGTAAGAAGGGTTATCCTGGTTGTCCAGCTGGTACTTTATTAGTAGCCTGAAAATTCCCCTAAAAAAAAAAAACAAAACAGGAATTTAAATCCAAAAATGTTAACATCAAAAGGTAACAACTAATAGTAAAATACACAAAGAAAATGTCAAGTACTTGGCCTATCTGCATTATCTTCTGTTCCTCCAAGGAATATCATATCCTTGCCTACTTAAACAGAAAGCTTTCTAATTTCTTTTTTTTTTTTTTTTTTTGAGACGGAGTCTTGCTCTGTTGCCCAGGCTGGAATGCAGTGGCGTGATCTTGGCTCACTGCAAGCTCTGCCTCCCAGGTTCACGCCATTCTCCTGCCTCAGCCTCCCAAGTAGCTGGGACTACAGGTGCCCACCACCACGCCTGGCTAAATTTTTTGTATTTTTAGTAGAGACGGGGTTTCACCGTGTTAGCCAGGATGGTCTCGATCTCCTGATCTCGTGATCCGCCCGCCTCAGCCTCCCAAAGTGCTGGGATTACAGGCGTGAGCCACTGTACCCGGCCTGCTTTTTTATTTCTTCTAAAGAAAAATATAGGCTGAGTGTGGTGCCTCACACCTATAATCTCACCCCTTTGGGAGACTGAGGTGGGAGGACTGCTTGAGCCCAGGAGTTTGAGACCACCCTGGGCAATATAGTGAGACTCTCTCTCTATAAAAAATTAAAAAATTAGCCAGGCATACTGGTATGCGCCTCTGGTCTCAGCTACTTGGGAGGCTGAGGTGCAAAGATCACTTGAGCCTGGGAGCTTGAGGCTGTACTTGAGTGACAGACACCCTGTCTCAAAAAAATAAAATATGAAAGTATTTTTTCTACTTTTTAGGTTAGTGTTGGTAGAAAAGCTGGAATACAGAATAAAATCTAAAGAGAAAAATATCAATCCCATATCCATTAACACTTGGTGTTGAGATCATACTGGGTATGCTGTTATCTCCAATCTTTGTGCAATGAGGAGGGTGGAAATAACATAAATTCACACATTTACATACTGCATATACCACTTTATACCTTGCTTCTTCACTTTTTGATTCTTCCCACGTCTTTTTTTTTTTTTTTTTTTGAGACAGAGTTTCGCTCTTGTTGCCCAGGCTGGAGTGCAATGGCGCGATCTTGGCTCACCGCAACCTCTGTCTCCCGGGTTCAAGCGATTCTCCTGCCTCAGCCTCCGAGTAGCTGGGATTACAGGCATGTGCCACCACCCCAGCTAATTTTGTATTTTTAGTAGAGACGGGGTTTCGCCATGTTGGTCAGGCTGGTCTTGAACTCCCGACCTCAGGTGATCCACCCGCCTCGGCCTGATTTTTCCCATGTCTTTAAAACTTCTCCTAAACAAGTTTTTCTTTTCTTTTTTTTTTTTGCCACATGTAAGAAGAACTTAAGGAAGTTTTAACAGCTGCTTATCTACCATGTACCATAAACTTACCATTTCCCTATTGGTTTGGATGTTTACATTATTTCTAAGTTTAGATTAAAAATAACTCTTAATGGATGACTGGATACAGAAAAAATAATTCAGCACTAAATAAAACTGTACATATTTCTTCCTATTTTGAATTATTCCATGGAAGAGTGAACCAAGTAGAATTATGGGGTTAGAAGCAGTATTACACCAACTAAGACTCCCATCAGTCCTTGGGTATGCCAAAAATTCAAAACTTATATGAATTTTCATTGTTATGCAGGTCCAGAAAACAATTACTATAATCATATTTTGGATCATCTCAATGAACACTTTTTTTTTTTTTTGAGACAGAATCTCGCTGTTGCCCAGGTTGGAGTGCAGTGGTGCGATCTTGGCTCACTGCAACCTTGGCCTCCCAGGTTCAAGTGATTTTCATGCCTCAGACTCCTGAGTAGTTGCGATTACAGGTGGACACCACTACGCCCAGCTAATTTTTTATATTTTTAGTAGACACGAGGTTTTACCATGTTGGCCAGGCTGGTCCTGAACTCCTGGCGTCAAGTGATCTGCCCACTTCAGCCTCCCAAAGTGCTAGGATTATAGGAGTGAGCCACCACATCCGGCCCTCAATGACTACTTTTTAACTAGGTACTACTACTAACTCCAGAGCTGAATTTTGGTTAAAATTTTTATTCAATCACATACCAAGTAAAGTCTAAATGATACCAGAGTTTGCAGAATCAAGCAAAATTTCAAAATAGTTTAAATAAGAAAATGTTGAGGCTAGCACACAGACATTTAGGCATGCCAAACTAAAAAATACTTGCATTAGACTGGGCATGGTGGCTCATGCCTGTAATCCCAGCACTTTGGGAGGTCAAGGTGGGTGGATCACTTGAGGTCAAGAGTTCAAGACCAGCCTGCCCAACATGGTGAAACTCCATCTCTACTAAAAATACAAAAATTAGCCAGGTGTGGTGGTGCATGCCTCTAGTCCCAGCTATTTGTGGGATGCTGAGGCATGAAAATTCCTTAAACCCCAGAAAGGGAGGTTGCAGTGAGCCGAGATCTTGCCACTGCACTCCAGCCTTGGCGACACCATGAGTCTCCATCTCAAAAAAAAAAACTTGCATCAGCGTAGCCAGTGCCATATTTAACGTTTTGAGTTCTCACACTGCATGGACCCTCAACTTTACACACAGCAACTTCCAACAGTCCTTCAGCAGTTAAGGACTTTTATTATTAGTAATAACAAAACAGAATGAAGACTTTGTCCCCAATTCCATCAAAAAATTTCATTAGATAACCATTTAATGCCTATTTCAATTTTTTTATTTTATTTTTTTATTTTTTGAGACGGAGTCTCGCTCTGTCGCCCAGGCTGGAGTGCAGTGGTGCGATCTCGGCTCACCGCAAGCTCCACCTCCCAGGTTCACGCCATTCTCCTGCCTCTGCCTCCTGAGCAGCTGGGACCTCGGGTGCCCGCCACCACGCCCGGCTAATTTTTTAGTAGAGATGGGATTTCACCATGTTAGCCAGGATGGTCTTGATCTCCTGACCTCGTGACCCGCCCGCCTTGGCCTCACAAAGTGCTGGGATTACAGGCATGAGCCACTGTGCCCAGCTTTTTTTTTTTTTTTTTGAGACAGAGTCTCACTCTGTTGCACAGGCTGGAGTGCAGTGGTGTGATCTTAGCTCAGTGCAACCTTTACCTCCTGGGTTCAAGCGATTCTCCCTCCTCAGCCTCCCAAGTAGTTGGGATTACACGCATACACCACCATGCCCAGCTGATTTTTTAATTTTTAGTAGAGATGCGGTTTCACCATGTTGGCCAGGCTGGTCTCGAACTCCTGACCTCAAACGATCTGCCTGCTTCAGCCTCTCAAAGTGCTGAGATTACAAGCATGAGCCACTGCGCCCAGTCTGCATATTTCAATATTAATGCAAGGCTTTATTTTTACTTTTTGTAGAGATGGGGTCTACGTTGCCCAGGTTCGTCTCAAACTCCTGGCCTCATGCAATCTTCCCTCCTCAGGCTCCCAAAGTAGTAGAATTATAGGGGTGAGCCACTATGCCTGGCCGAGTTGAATGCTAATCTCATCTTCAGTGTTCAAATCAGCTTTACAGAGTAACAACATTCATTAAAATTAGCATTTGAGGGTTAACATTTGAGTCTTGTGGTGATGGTACAGCTGAGTGTATACATGGAGGTGGCAGTCATACAAGGCTACAAGTGACAAAACTGCACAGAACTTACACACACACACACACGAGTGCAGCATGTATAATAGTGAAATCCAAATATGGATGGGATTATAACAATGTCAATTTCTTGGTTCTGATACTGTACTGTGTTTATATGAGATGGTGGTGGTTGGTGGAAGTTGGTGCTTTGGGAGGAGGGTACATGAGACTTCCTTGCATGTATTTTTGTAGCTTCTTCTGAATCTATAATCATCTCACAACAACAAGTTAATCCCTCCACCACAAACACACAGGTAAAAGAAAAATAAATAGAAAATAAATTGCTAGGGCGGGTTAAAAAAAAAAGATATCCCCAAAGTCCCTGTGTACACTATCCTCTATCTATTCCCCTTTATTCTTCTCCAGGGTTGGTACCTAATTATTTTTTTATTATTTTTAGTACCTAAAAAGACCTAATTCCATGCACATTTTAAACTTTTATTCATACTGATATATTCATACTGATATATATTTTTTATATGGTTTTATTTCTACAACAAACATCTGTTCAGTTCAGCATTTGTCCTAAACGAAAATATCTGGGTTGGACAATATATATCGTCACACTACTAACATCCCATATAAGTCAAAATCCTGGCTGCCAATGCTGCTTCTAAACCAAGAATGCAGCTGTGCTGTGGCTTCAACTCTGCTCACTGATTTATCATTCTGTTGCATTGAGATGTTTGTATTTTGAGCCAGGGTATTTATTTTTAAATTCTGTCTATTATGCTGTGTGTTTGGAACAAGAGGGGATGAAAGGAAAGAGTGAGAAGTATTATGCCATCTTGACCACAAGTGTCCCTTCGTTGCTCTTTAAAAACAAAAAAAGAAATTGTCTCTGCTAGACTTGCTTGTTCCCTCTTTTTTTTCTTTTTTCTTCTTTCTTTTTTTTTTTTTGAGACAGAGGCTCACTCTGTCACCCAGGCTGGAGTGCAGTGGCGTGATCTTGGCTTACTGCAACCTCCGCCTCCTGGGTTCAAGCGATTCTCCCACTTCAGCCTCCCAAGTAGCTGGGATTACAGGTGTGTGCCACCAAGTCCGGCTAATTTTTGTGTTTTTAGTAGAGACAGGGTTTCAGCATGTTGACCAGGCTAGTCTTGAACTCCTGACTTCAAGTGATCCACCCGCTTCCGCCTCCCAAAGTGCTGGGATTACAGGTGTGAGCTACCACACCCAGCCGACTGTTTATTCTTTAGGAAACTAAATTTTCTTTCAAATTTAAAACAAAAAAATTCATTTACATTTTGACTAATTTATAGATCTAATACCTGTTTTTCTGGAGACAGGGTCTTGCTCTATCACCCAGGCTGGAGTGCAGTGGCGCAATCTCGGCTCCCTTCAGCCTCCTCAGCTGAGACTATGGGTGTACACCACCACACTCAATTAATTTTTAAAATTTTTTGTAGAGATGTAGTCTCCCTATGTTGCCCAGGCTGGTCTCAAGGTCCCAGCTGGAGCAATCCTCCTGCCTTAGCTTCGCATAGTGTTGGGATTACAGGCTTGAGCCACTGTGCCTGGCAAGTCTAACACATTTCTAACTTGGAAAGAATTGCTACTCTTATAATATTTAATCTATCCACCCAAGAACACAATATTTCTTTTCATCTATCCAGCTCTTAATTATCTATTCTCAGCAAGGTTTGTTATTTTTCAACACTTCATCTTGTTAAATATAATTCTATAATTTTATGCTTTTGTCAGGGGGTAAAGTTTGTTACTAAAAGCTTCTTTCAACAGGCTAATTATGCAATTTCTTTCTTTATTATTTTTTTGAGACAGAGCTTGCTCTGTCACGCAGGCTGGAGTGCAGTGGTGCAATCTCAGCTCACTGCAACCTCTGCCTCCTGGGTTCAAGCAATTCTCCGGCCTCAGCCTCTTGAGTAGCTGAGACTACAGGTGCATGCCACCACACCTGGCTAATTTTTGTATTTTTGGTAGAGATGGGGTTTCCCCATGTCGGCCAGGCTGGTCTCGAACTCCTGACCTCAAGTGACCCACCTGCCTTGGCCTCCCAAAGTGCTGGTATTACAGGTGTAGGCCACTGCGTCCGGCTAATTATGCAATTTATTTTTTGCTGGCTTATGCTATAACCAGCTTGCATTTATTAATTCAGATATGCCTCTAGGTTAGGCTGCTGTAAGGGCTTGACTGGAGACATTATACAGTGATGTTTAAGAGCATGAGTTTTGGAGCTGGCATATCTGGATCAAAGTCTTTGTGCCACTGACTATCCACCTTAGTTAGGATCAAATGAGGTAATGCATACAAAGTACTCACTGTTTGGATCAGAATGTTCAATATGTAATGAAAAATAACCATAAAATTTAAGTAAAAGTCATGAAAAGTCTGCTTTTTCTCCATTATGACCAGTCAGGTGCTCATATTCAGAAATATCAAAATATATTAAGAAATAAAAAGTTGGTATTCTTGCTTTATTACTGGGCAATTTGATAGACTACTGTTGACTTGTCTGCCTACTCCATAATCCAGTACTGGTAACTATTATTACTATAATTTCACTTAATCCTTCAACTAACTAGGGACTTCAATATACCCATTAAAACCTAGTAGTACATATCTTAAAATGTATAGTTTTTAAAAAAGAAATATGGTTTTCATCCTTACCTTGCATTAGGGGTAAGGCTTCGTAAGACATGAGTAAGGGAGCTAAGTGGCAGGGATCCAGACTGCTTTACCAGAAGAGAGTTCTCATAGGAGGTTTCTTCAGTATAAGGACTATATGTAGTAGTTTCATACCAGAGCCAGTTAAAAAGACTCTGCTTTGCATGATCCCACACTAGCACATGATCAAAGAAAACAAGAATTACAAATTATTTTCATATTGTCATGTTACTAGATTCCACTTTACAAAAGAATGAGAAAGGATTAAATAAAAATGAAACCCCAAGTTTTTCATTTTTGCCACTTCCATATCTAAATCAGTAACTCACAATCTAATTTCTTTTTCAACCAACATCTGAACCTTTATTTTCAATTAAGCATAAATTAAAATCTTAGCACTACCAATGCATTCTTTTTAAAAAATTAGTAATGTTTTAACATTTTCTTCTACAGGATTATCAGAAAGTCTATAAATTAAGTTCATAAAATAAATGTTGCAATATTACAAGAAGAGAAAGAAATCAAAATAGTAGTTGGGTCTTTTCCCTCCATTTAACTTTAGACTAAAACATCCTCATTTAGTATATGAATTTTTATTTCCAAAAATTATGTTCTAAATTAGATTGAGAACACCTTTTTGGCAACCTGTGTTTTTAAACATGTAAAAGGGGAAAAAGCATACTAAAAACAGTAAAAATTTTCTGATTTACATTAATAGAATTTGTCTTGTAAGACTGATATCTCTAGAAGGAAAAATAGTAACAGTTAACTTACTGAGAGGAGCATTGAGGTGGTCAATGGATGCTATAAGGTAAATGTTATGCAAAGATGACAACTGACCAATGATTTGCTGGCTCTTCTCTCCTCTCAACATCTGGCTATCCAAATTGTGGATGAGAAGGAAGAGTTCTAAAGAAGAATCTAAAAAGAAAAGAAATCCAATTATTATTATTTTTAGAGGGTCTCACACTGTTGCCTAGGCTAGAGTGCAGTGGTACAATCATAGCTCACTGCAGCCTCCAACTCCTGGGCTCAAGCAATCCTCCCACCTCAGCCTCTCGATTACCTGGAACTACAGGCACACACTACCATGCCTGGCTAATTGTTTTTTTGGTAGAGACGGGGGTCTCACTAAGTTGCCCAGGTTGGTCTTGGAACTCCTGGACTCAACTTGGCCTCCCAAAGTGCTAGGATCACAGACGTGAACCACCATGTCCAGCTGCAATTATTATTTTTAGTGATATTTCAGTGATTATTTCCTCTACCACACACAATGCCTAGGTATTAAAAAATATATTAAAGTAGTATAGGATAAAATAGTGATTGCTTAGGGGTATGTAATTTATTTGAGAAGATATGTCATTTACTCATAAAATAGACAAGACATGATTAGCACTGAAGTCAGGCCCTACAGAAAGCAGCTTTTTGTTTTGTTTTGTTTTTTAAGACAAGTTCTGGCTCTGTTATCCAGGCTAGAGTACAGTGGCGTGATCTCAGCTCACTGCAACCCTGACATCCAGGGCTCAAGCCATCCTTCCACCTCAGCCTCCCAAGTAGCTGGGACTATAGGCGTGTACCACCATACCTAGCTGATTTTTATATTTTTTGTAGAGATGGGGTTTCACCATGTTGCCCAGGCTGGTCTGAAACTCGTGAGCTCAAGTGATCTGCCCGCCTCGGCCTCCCAAAGTGGTGGGATTACATGTGTGAGCCGCCATGCCCAGCCTAAAGAAAGCAGCTTTAATAAGGCATGGGAAATAGGCAAGATGTATACAATAGATTGGAGGTGAATCTGTGCATGTTTTATTACAATGTGGGAGTGGAGGGATACCAAAAAAACCAAAGGAGTTCTCAGAAAGCATTATATATAATGCTCTCAGAGATTATATAGAAAACCTGGATTATCACAAAAGCCAAAGGAGACCAAAAAAGGGGTGGGTGGGGGGTGGGGGTTAGGATACTGCTCAAGGCATCAGGAAGTTCAGATAAATTATAAAAGTCAGTGAAGGAGGAATTTAGAGGATGGAGCTGTTGACACTATCAAATACAGCAGAGATCAAGATAAAGGATGAGCCAAGGTCACTGGGTTTGGTAAGAAGAAAGTTACAGGTGATCAAGCATACAGTTCTGATAGCACAGAGGAAAGACATTAGAATGAAATAGGTAAAAAAAAAAAAAAAAAAAAAAAATAGAAGGCAGGACATGTCTTCAAAAATACTGAAACCGTATGAAAACAGAAAAATAAAATAGTGTGAAAGGGCAGCAGAATCAGGTAACTTTTATTTTTAATGTATATTTAAAAGCCACAGGTATTGATAAGTCTCTCTGGAGACTTGGCATACGTGATAGAGTATAAGTCTTTCAGAGAGTGAGTAAATTTCTCTTCTACTCGGGGGTAGATGGGTAAGAGAGACAATATAGTGACAAAGATTCTGAGATGACACATTGTGAAAATCCCAGGTTCCCTGAAATCTAGACGTCATCATATTTAACAGTATCAAAACCAAAAACACCCAAAACCAAACGTATGTATACACACAGACGCACACAAATATAAAGTGACTTAGGCATTTATTTTAATGAGCATACAAACAATACTGGGTTCTTACAAGGATCTGTGGTAAGGGAATAAAAAGCAATGCTTCTGTTATTCTTTAAGTAGGAGAACTTATGTTGAAAACTAAAGACAATACAGAAAAACAAGCCAAAATTATTATAGGAATAAATATTGCAGCAATTGATTTTTAATTAAATAATAAGGTTGAAAGAACTGAAAACAAACCAAACAGATTTGTTTGTCTTATAATAACCTGCTAGTAATTCACTATATGCCCACATAATCAATGAATAAGATATGTTCACATATGCAGTAGTTTTAGGGTTCTGGGAAATATATACTTGACTCTCATTATATTAAGTTCTATGCTGCTGCAAATCCTGAATTATTGAATACTGAACCACTGTTCCCAGAGGAAATACAGGGTTAGGTTCAATATATAACTTTGTTTTATGTGTGTTTCTGTTTAAAGGCAATTTTATTTTTATTTATTTACTCTTTTTGGAGACGGAGTCTCGCTCTGTTGCCCAGGCTGGAGTGCAGTGATGTGATCTTGGCTCACTGCAACCTCCAACTCCCAGGTTCAAGCGATTCTCCTGTCTCAGCCTCCAGACTAGCTGGGATTACAGGTGCGCACCACCAGGACCGGCTAATTTTTTGTATTTTTTGTCGAGACAGGGTTTCACCATGTTGCCCAGGCTGGTCTCAAACTCCTAACCTCAAGTGATCCACCTGCCTCGGCCTCCCAAAGTGCTGGGATTACAGGTGTGAGCCACCGCACCCGGCTTAAGGGCAACTTTATTTTTAATATACACTGTTGGTCTATTTACACGGAACTCACAGTCAACACTATAACTCATAACTGAAGGAAGTTTATGTACACAGGTATTTTTTCCCCAAGGCACATCACAGCCTTCTTGTGCTTGGGAACACTAGATAGCATTTTAACACTATGCTTGCGGGCCATTTTAAACAGCCAAATCACCAACACAAAAGCAGAAAAATGTGAAAAACGTAGCACTGAACAGACTGCGTAAAGGATGCTTGTTTATAGTATGAGAGTTGAAACAAGAAGGCAAAGCATTGCCTTGTTTGACCTCTGCTTAGAATATGTACATTGGGCAATGCAAACTTTTTGCCACTCTGTGCCATGTTTCACTTTGCAAAAGTGCCAAGAATATTGATTTTGGGATTATAAATAAATGTTAGCAAGCAGGTAAATTTGCTATTATAGAATTTGTGAATAATGAGAATCAACTCTACCTGTTTTCAAATGTGTAGAGTTGGTATAAAAATGTATATTGTCTGGCTGGGCTCATGCCTGTAATCCCAGCACTTTGGAAGGCCCAGGCAGGAGTATCCCTTGAGGCCTAGGAGTTTGAGACCAGCCTGGGCAACACAGTGAGACTCCATCTGTACAAAAAATTTTAAGAATAGCCAGGCAGGTGATGTGTGCCTGTAGTCCCAGCTAATGGGGAGGCTGAGTTGGGTGGATCACTTGGGCCCAGGAGGTTTAGGATGTAGTGAGCTGTGTTTGTGCCACTGGACTCCAGCCTGGGTGAGAGAGCAAGACTGTGTTAAAAAAAAAAAGTATACGGTCCATTTCTATAAAGAACTGTGGATAAAATGGGTGTAGGAGTGTGAAAGGAAATTTGGGACAGAAAGCTTTTCAGGTTGGAAACAAAATGAAGACAAAACTAAAGAACATGCTAGAATATTGACAAGATAAAAGTACTACGGAAACAGAGCTAAGATTATTGTCAGTATCAAAAAAATTATCCATCAAAGCAGTTAGGCATTCTCAATTACTTCTCTTAATTCTTAATTTAGTCATTACTAAATGGCAATTAACTGTCAGAGACTATATAATACTATTTCCAATTTTCTGACATACTCACATAACCAAAACATTCAAACCAAAAGAATCAGAGATCTTAGTATATAAAATTATCCCAATGTAATGATATGTACACAGAATAAAGAAATAATGTTTTATTTATTTATTTATTTTTAGATAGAGTCTCACTCTATCACCCAGGCTGGAGTGCAGTGGTATGATCTTGGCTCACTGCAATCTCTGCCTCCCGGGCTCAAGCAATTCTCCTGCCTCAGCCTCCCAAGTAGCTGGGACTACAGGCATGTGCCACCACGCCTGGCTAATTTTTTTGTATTTTTGTAGAGATGGTGTTTCACCATATTGGCCAGGCTGGTCTCGAACTCCTGACCTCAGGTGACCCACTGAGCTCGGCCTCCCAAAGTGCTGGGATTACAGGCGTCAGCCACTGCGCCCAGCCAAGAAATAATGTTTTATAAAAACATTAAACAATATAAAAATATCAGACAAACTTGTACCACTCAAGTGGAGGCACTTTACACAAGCAAAACAAAACCTGAAAATTATTCTGAAATAAATTCGCCGGGCCTGGTGGTGCACGCCTGTAATCCCAGCTACTTGAGAGGCTGAGGCAGGAGAATTGCTTGAACCCGGGAGGCGGAGGTTGCAGTGAGCCAAAATCGCGCCACTGCACTTTTGGAGTGTTTTATAAACAGAAACAGGCTTTTGGATATACAAACTTAAGAAAGTGGGACTAACATTTTTCTTTCCTGTTAAGTTCACAGAAAAAGTTCATAGAAAAAGGACAAACTTTTTTAGAGCACCAAGATAAATGCCATTATTAAAATAATCTTTTTGGGCCAGGTGTGGTGGCTCACACCTATAATCTCAGCCCTTTGGGAGGCCAAGGCAGGAGGACTGCTTGAGCCCAGAAGTTCAAGACTATCCTGGGCAACATAGCGAGACCTCATCTCTACAAATAATAAAAAATTAGCCGGGCACAATGGCACACACCTGTGATCTGAGCTACCTGAGAGGCTGAAGTGGGAGAATTGCTTGAGCCCAGAAGGTCAAGGCTGCAGTGAGCCATGATTGCGCCACTGCACTCCAGGCTGGGCAACAGAGAGACTGTCTCAAAAATAATAATAATAATAATAATAATAATATCGTATGTATATAAATACATGAATAAGTAGAAGTATATGCTTAACTTTACTCTAAAACTACAGAGCATCTACTTCATGTTACCTTCTTTAAATTTGTTTACTATCCAGTTTAGCTGATCCAGTATACTGCGGAAAGTACCCATATGATCGAGGACTTCTTCTGTTATAGAATTCAGGACCTATATCATGAATGTGGAAGAGGTACCACATTAATTACAATTTATTGTCATATACAACTAGAAAATCAAACGTTTTTTTATAAATTAAAAATGAATTTGGATTTCCCAAAAGTTTAAAAAATAACTTTTAAAAATTCTACTGGTACTTGAGTATATCTAATTCATTGTTTTTTGCCTAAGTTGTGGCTAAAAGAAAACAGAAAAGAATAGCAAAGATGTACAGGTAATAGGTAATATAAGAGGGCAGCAAAAACAAATGAAAAAGCTCCCAAGAACATGAGAAACATTAGAAAACTACAGTTCTATAAAAGGAAACAGGACACAAACACTATAGACACTTTAAAAGGAATACTATATGGCTCAATATCCAGCACCCAAAAGATTTCATGTTCAAATGATGAAGAGATATTAAGCATTTGAAATAAAAATGATCTATGATAAATGTATTGTTAAACTACAGTCTTCACATCACATCCTGTTGCATTTTAAAGCATTTTCACAGCATGTAGTTTTTGCCTAATAAAGCATTTTCATAGTTCATAACAAAACTGAAGACCCCATAATTCCCTCCTTCAGAAGTACCACTGATACTCAGTATAGTAAACAAAGCTAACATTTTCCTAAGTTTTAATACATGTCAGTTACAATGTAGGTCATTCAAAGATGGTTTCAAAGCTAGATTCTTGAGTCCAAACACATGGTATTAAGCACTATACAATCCTACTACCGTGAAGGCTAAAACAAAAATTCTTTAATACTCCATCCTCATTTATGTGGGGGCATGAATTGGCAGAGGATATAATGTTTTTCCCTTTAACATTTTTGAAACTTACTGATTTCACACTGATTCCAGGAAAGAAGCCATTGATGACAACGTGAATGGAATCTTGCAGCATAGTGGTTCGAAACCTTTCTAGTAAATCTCTCTTAGAACCCAAACCATAAAGCACAATGTTGAACCCAAGGCTGTTAGGAAAGACAGTATTCATGAAATTAAACTTCAATACCTCTTATTGCCAATTTTATTATCAACCAGTTTCCTTAAATTCAGTTTATAAAAAATACAGGAAAGGGGTAGGCGCACTGGCTCAAGCCTGTAATCCCCGAATTTTGGGAAGGCAAATGCAAAAAAGTTTTTCATGTATGTATATATATATGTATCTTTTTTTTTTTTGAGACAGAGTCACTCTGTCACCCAGACTGGAGTCCAGTGGCACTCTTGGCTCACTGCAACCTCAGCCTCCCAGGTTCAAGCAACTCTTCAGCGTCAGTCTCCCAAGAAGCTGGGGCTACAGCTGTGCACCACCACACCTGGCTAATTTTTATATTTTTACTAGAGATGGGCTTTTGCCATGTTGCCCAGGCTGGTCTTGAACACCTGGGCTCAAGTAATCCACCCGCCTTGGCCCCCAAAATTGCTGGGACTACAGGTGTGAGCCATCATGTCTAGCCAAAAATATTTTTATTTAAAAAAAGAAATTAGGTCGGGTGTGGTGGCTCACACCTGTAATCCCAGCACTTTGGGAGGCCGAGGTGGGCAGATCACGAGGTCAGGAGATCGAGACCACAGTGAAACCCTGTCTCTACTAAAAATACAAAAAAAAAAAAAAAAAAAAAAAAAAAATTAGCTGGGTGCAGTGGCGAGTGCCTGTAGTCCCAGCTACTCGGGAGGCTGAGGCAGGAGAATGGCGTGAACACGGAAGGTGGAGCTTGCAGTGAGCCGAGATCCCGCCACTGCACTCTACCCAGGGCAACACAGCAAGACAGTGTCTGTAAAAAAAATTAACTAATTAATAATATTTTTTTTTTCACTCTGTCGCCCAGGCTGGAGTGTAGTGGCACCATCATAGCTCACTGCAACCTCCGCCTCCTGGGTTCAAGCGATTCTCCTGCCTCCCGAGCAGCTGGATTACAGGCGCCCGCCACCATGCCTGGCTAATTTTTATATTTTTAGTAGAGACGGGGTTTCACCATGTTGGTCTCGAACTCTTGACCTCAGGTGATGTGCCTGCCTTAGCCTCTCAAAGTGCTGGGATTACAGGCATGAGCCACCGTGCAAGGCCAGGAATCAATGTTTAGTGATTCAGCCATCCCAGTTCTTCCTCTTCCTTCCTAAAAAAAAAAGTATTCTTTTTAAAAATTATTATTGGCCGGGCATGATGGCTCACGCCTGTAATCCCAGCACTTTGGGAGGTCGAGGCAGGCAGATCACTTGAGGCCAGGAATTCGAGACCAGCCTGGCCAACATGGTGAAATCCTGTCTCTACTAAAAATACAAAAATTGGCTGGGCATGGTGGCAGGTGCCTGTAATCCCAGCTACTTGGGAGGCTGAGGCAGGAGAATTGCTTGAACCTGGGAGGTGGAGGTTGCAGAGAGCTGAGATCACATCACTACATTCCAGCCTGGGCAACAGAGTAAGACTCCATCTTAAATAAACAAATAAATATTTATTCCAAACCCATACAAGGTAAAGGCACAATTTTATTATCTGTATACCAAGCTTCTAGTTCTAATTTGTTCAGTAGCTTCACTGTAGCTTCTATTACTTTTCAGATGACAGATGACTGGAGGCAAGGGAGACCATTGCCAATAAAAGCCCTAAAAAGGCCAGGCGCGGTGGCTCACGCCTGTAATCCCAGCACTTTGGGAGGCCGAGGCGGGCGGATCACGAGGTCAGGAGATCGAGACCATCTTGGCTAACATGGTGAAATCCTGTCTCTACTAAAAATACAAAAAAATTAGCTGGGCGTGGTGGCAGGCACCTGTAGTCCCAGCTACTCAGGAGGCTGAGGCAGGAGAATGGGGAGGTGGAGCTTGCAGTGAGCCGAGATTGCACCACTGCACTTCAGCCTGGGCAACAGAGCGAGACTCTGTCTCAAAAAAAAAAAAAAAAAAAAAAAGTCCTAAAAAGTTTTATAGGCTGAAGCAGAGTTGAAACTGATACAAATTGAAAAGAGGTCAAGTAACAAAGGCCTTGTTAAGTCATACTAAACCATTAATTCACTCATTCCAAGGAGAATGAGCATTTATTTATTTATTTTGAGATGGAGTCCTGCTCTGTCACCCAGGCTGGAGTGCAGTGGTGCGATTTTGGCTCACTGCAACCTCCGCCTCCCGCGTTCAAGCAATTCTCCTGCCTCACCCTCCCAAGTAGCTGGGATTACAGGCATGCACCACCAAGCCCAGCTAACTTTGTATTTTTAGTAGAGACTGGATTTCACTATGTTGGTCAGGCTGGTCTTGAACTCCTGACCTCAGGTGATCCACCCACCTTGGCCTCCCAAAGTGCTGGAATTACAGACGTAAGCCACCGTGCCCAGCCAAGAATGAGCATTTAAAAGTAACTAATGAGGGATTAACAGAAAGGTTTTAAGTAGGAAAGTAACATGTTCATTTCAGAAAGATCACATTGGCTATATTTGGGGAATGGATAGGAAGGAACAAAACTGTGGA
Organism: Pan paniscus; assembly: GCF_029289425.2. Lineage (NCBI taxonomy): Eukaryota > Metazoa > Chordata > Mammalia > Primates > Hominidae > Pan > Pan paniscus. Next base: position 103,556,154 of record NC_073262.2, read on the forward strand.
AGATTAACTTAGCTGTCATGGAGAAAAATGTTAAAATGTCAAGAACTTTATAGAAAGTCAAACCAGTAAGAGTTGGAGACTGATTAGATGTGGAGAGTGAGGAAAAGAATACTTAAGAATGACTCAGGGCTGGGCGCTGTGGCTCACACCTGTAATCCCAGCAGTTTTGGAAGCCACGGCAGAGAATTGCTTGTGCCCAGGGGTTTGAGACCAGCCTAGGCAAGATGGTGAGACCTCATCTCTACACAATAAAAATTAAAAAAAATTAGCCCAGGCATGGTGGCGCACATCTATGGACCCAGCTATTTGGGAAGCTGAGGTGGGAGGATTGCTTGAACCCAGGAGGCTGGGGCTCCTTGAGCTGTATTCACACCATTCTGGGTGACAGAGTAAGACTGTCTCTTAAAAAGAAAAGAAAAGAAAAGAAAAAAAAAAGAATGACTCAGTTTTCTGCCATAGGCAACTACACAAATGGAGTGACTAACATTCAGTCATTCACTCTGCTGGATAGCAGGGGCAGGTGGGAACAGTGGATTTCAGATGAGTTTAATTTTATGTATGTTGAATTATTTACAGGACATCCAAGTATAAACTTCTAATATACTTTCAGATATCCAGGTCTGCTACTGAGAGTGAGGTATGGGTTGGAGGTTAACAGTTACATGAGTCATTCATATACAGAAAACAACTGAAGCCAGAAGAGTGAATGAGACCACCCAGAACACCAAGCACTAGAGGTCAAGCTAAAGTCCAACTCCGTGATTGTTTACAAAGGTCAAGCAGAAACAGTATTTATGTGATGCTCTCTGGCAATGCAGGATAACCTAGAAATGGAAGAACAGAAAAGAGGTAACCTCCAAAGGTAGAGATTACCAAGGTCAAAGCAGCAGAAATAAAGAGGCAAGGAATTCAGAGAGCTAGCAATTCCAATAAACTTGCTGACTATAAGGTCTAATCTGAAAAGCAAAGAAAATTAAGTTATCTAAGTTGACACACTGGGAGAAAAAAATGATGGGCTGGGGATGGGATTAGAATGAAGAGCTTACAAATTTATAATGCATAGATCCATAAATAGTTATTGAGAGAAGCCGAGGTTCTTGCAGGCAAGTTAATCATTCCCTTCCTAGCATAACTTTTTTTTTTTTTTTTTTTTTTAAGACAGAGTCTCTCAAACCCCTGGGCTCAAGCAATCCTCCTGCCTTGGCCTCCCAAAGCACTGGGATTATGGGAGGCCAAGTGCCTGGTCCATGGCTCTACCTTCTTATTTACCTCAGTGACAATGTAACTGTGAGTGTGCATGTATATTCACATTAGTGTACATTTTAAGCACTTCCTTATGTTCAAGTCTTTTTAACTGCAAGGATAAAAGTAATTATCATAAAAAGAAAGTATTATGTTTTGATTTCAATCATTCTTCTAGGTGTTTTAATGGAAATTTAAAATTTAATCTGAGGTGTGTGAAAATAATAACAGTGAAAAAATATTCTAGGAAATAATGTTAAAATACTAAAATAATGCTTATAGAACAAATCTGTTCATAAAATTCTGAAAGTCTGTAGTACACATACATAAGATTAAAGTAAATATTATCCTTTCATTTAAAGAACTATGCTGTGGAAAACTTTATAATTTTTTTTTTCTAATTGTTATATTTATTAATCTTGACAAAGGAAATATTCAAGTTTTTTAAACCAATAACATAATTCTAAGAAATGCTATTTATCTTATCAATGGCTGTCAAGTCTGATAAACACAAATTTCTTAAAAACTGTAGAATTTCTGGGAAGAGTCCTACAATAAAGTGACATTTCTATATCTGAGTCATAATGTCTATTTTTACATTTATTTTTATATATGACTAAATATCTCAAACTCACTGTAAAAAGAAAAATGTTAACTTACTTTAACATAAAGATTCATGTAAATATTATTCTTTATTTAACAAGGGTTTGTAATGATAATACTTACTGTAATTGCAGCATCCATTTATGAAATAATTTTTCATACTGTTGATTTAGTTGTTTAAGTTCGGCAGAAAAGGAAGGGGAAACCTTGCTCAATAAGTTACGCAAAGTTTGCTTTAAAAAAAAGGAGGAGGGGAAAAAAGTCATTCTCAAACCACAGACAGCAAATCAATCCAAACAATTTCCTTAGAAGTAGAGCTTAGAAGAAGCCAATCCAATTGGAATATTACTTTAATCTGGTTTGGCAATGAGTATATCAACCGATAAACAAAATTCTTAAAAAATAATTTTTTTGTTTTCTTAAAATTGTTAACATTCTTTTTAGTAATAACAGTAAAGAATTTGGTAAGTTTTGTCCAGAACCACTTAAATGATTATAAACTCCAAGAATAGGCTTTACTTTCTCAGAAAACATTAAAGGTTCTTTATAATTTACTTACTATTATCATTAGTAAAATAAACCTATATCACTGCTCCTCTTCCAAAAGCTGTTTCTAACAAATCCTTTATCTTTGGTAAGTATTGCAAATTTTTAAAAACAATAATATAAATAAACTGAGGAAAGTGCATTGCCCTGTACCCCAAACTTGGAAATTCATGCTGATGAATCAGAGATCATTTTTTGAAATGAAAACTCTAGCAAAAAGCTACACATGGGTCTTCACTTTGGCACTACCATGTTTTCATGATTCCACCACCTTTCAAGTAAATTATTTAAATACTGAAGATTAGAGTTGCGATAAATATTCCAGGTACTCTGGCTTGTACAGTGTTTATTTAGTCACAGTTAAAGCAAACAGAACTACCTTTAAGTAAAATTGTTAAGTAGGTAGTTAAAAAAGAACAACTCTCTTATCTCTTCTGAGTTCAGAGCCCTGAAAAAGCAGAGAAAGCACTAATCTTTTCCAGCAGTCATTTACACTAGATTATCTGAGCATATTCACACTTGAGTGTGAACGCTAGAATGTTATCTCATGTATGTACTTTCATTTCAAACTTTTTTTTTTTTTTTTTTTGAGACAGAGTCTCGCTCTGTCACCCAGCCTGGAGTGCGGTGGCACAATCTCAGCTCACTGCAAACTCCACCTCCCAGGTTCAAGCGATTCTCCTGCCTCAGCCTCCTGAGTAGCTGGGATTACAGGCGCGTGCCACCACGCCTGGCTAATTTTTGTAGTTTTAGTAGAGACGGGGTTTCACCATGTTGGGCAGGCTGCTCTCAAACTCCTGACCTCGTGATCCTCCTGCCTTGGCCTCCCAAAGTGCTGGTATTACAGGTGTGAGCCTCCATGCCCAGCCTCATTTCAAACTTTAATTAATATTCATGGAAAACTGCACTTTCGACCCCAATATCCAGCTGTACTAGAATGAAGCAGAACTGGCAATCTAGTTTTGAGCCTGGGCTGTAAGAGATTGTGTGTTTTCCCACTTTTCCTCTTATGCCTCTGCCACTGTCATGAGGATAACATGCCTCAGCTAGCCTGCTGGTCCAACGAGGAAGAGAAACATGGAGCAAATCCTAGATCAGCCAACTTCTGACTGACTTGCAGACATGAAAAATAAATGCTTATTGTCACATGCTACTGAAGATTGTATTGGTTAGCTATGCTATGTTTATGACCAATGAAAGGCTTTCGTCTCCCTCACTGACAGGTGTTTCTTTCATCCTCCTAGAGATCTTTTTGCCTCTAAGTCTGATGAAGTCCTATTGTGAGCCTAGACTCATGTGTCCTTCTCCCATATTGCTTATATTCTCTGATCCGAGTCTCAATACCAATGAGCCAGGACTTAGATTATCAATTGCAATTACTACTGACAAAGATTTTCTCACTCAGATGGTTCTGTCTCCTCTCATTGAGACGTAAAACCCCAGCAAGTATAACTGTATGGTTTTTTTTTTTTTTTTTTGTAAAATGAGCTACTGGAACCACAGTACATAGTAATCTTGTTACCTTACCACACTGGGCAGGTTTTCCATAATATCCTCAAGTAGAATATCCTCTACTTTTTGCAAAGTTTTTAACTGAGAGAAAGTCAGGTTGCAGTTGCTGTTTTATGACCAGTGTGAGATTTAGTGAATACATATAGGTTAAATGAATAACAGAGATAAACAGTAAATGGATATCAAGGAACTATGACCCTGATGATTATCATAGATCCTGAAGAAATAATAAATGAGTAAGAGGGGAAAAATGCATAATTACAATCTGTCTAATCCAGTAAATTATTTATTTATTTATTTAAATTTTAGTAACAACGAGGTCTCCCTATGTTGCCCAGGCTGGTCTCAAACTCCTGTGTTCACGTAATCCTCCTCCCTTGGCCTCCCAAGGTGCTGAGATTACAGGTATGAGCCAGGTGTGCCCGGCCTATTTACTATTTATATAATAAAAGAAGTAATAATCACATTAACTTGTGTTTCATTTGATCAGGACAATAATTCTACCTGTTTATACTTTTCAAATCTGTTGCTTACGTAGCATATTTTTCAGGACAGAGTAAAAAAAATTTAGAAGTAACATTCCTTGCAACATACCTGATCCAGTTTAGCTCTCTTTAGCTTCTGCAGTGTTCTATCAGAGGTTAAAACTTTTGAACTGCTGTGAGCTTCAAAATATTCTTCTACTAAGTCGCTCTGAAAGTGAACAGAGTAGTCAGTCCTTAGTAGCTTCAGATATCTGTCTCATATAAAAATTAGACAGTAATATTAATGTAAAATAGGACACGTGAAATTCTTTACTTGGTAGTATTTTCTTTTTAAAGCAACAGTACCAGTTAAGGACCAAGCATATTTAATTTCAGTAATAAAACTGAGTAATTACTAGGATCATATAAGTTAAAGAAATGACTAGGTGAAGTAGTAGTCTGTTCCTAAAAATGATTCCTAAGTTACAATATGTAATTTCCATTTAGACTAAAAAAAGAGAGATGGTTTTATATATCAAGATCTTTGTTTCTCCTCAAGTAAGTCTTTTTTTTTTTTTTTCCCTTTCTTTATTGAGGAAGGGTCTCACTCTGTCACCCAGGCTGCAGTGTAGCGGTGCAAATACAGCTCACTGTACCCCCAACCTCCTGGGCACAAAGGATCCTCCCACCTCAGCCTTCCAAGTAGCTGGGACTACAGGCATGCACCACTACACCTGACTAATTTTTTAAATTGGTTGTTGGTTTTTTTTTTTTTTTTTTTTTTGCAGAGACAGGGTCTTATTATGTTATCCAGGCTGGTTTCGAACTCCTGGCCTCAAGCAATCTTCCCACCTTGCCCTCCCAAAGTGTTGGGATAACAGGCATGAGCCACCATGCCTGGCCTCAAATAGTCTTAGCAAATCCTTTAATATTAGTATAGCTGAAGTACTGTGAAAATGAGGAGGAAATCAACTGCAAGGTAACAAAAGAAAAAAAAGAAACCCACAAACAAATAAAAAAACTGGCCTACTATTCCAGTCAAGCGGAATTTTCTTCTCACACTATTTGTTCTTCTGATTTTGGGCAGGACTAAACTCTAGGGTGGTAAGGAAGGGACAGAAAGCTATTTAAGCAGTAGGCTCCTCAATTGCTCTGAACCTTTAGACAGAGCACCAGGATAATTAGCCTTTTCTAAAACCAAGGTGCCTGCAATGTTCTTCCAAATGACTCAACATGGGTCCCTAGCCACATCATTCATTACACTGACCTGAATACATTGACAATGGTACAAAAACAAGATACACTGAGAACTCATGCCTCCAATTGTCCAATCAATATTTACTTAAAAGTTCATTTTTTATTTTTGTTATTTTTTATTCTAATCCCATAGCTTATTTAAAAATTTATTTATTTATTTTTGAGACGGAGTTTCATTCTTATTGCCCAGGCTAGAGTGCAATGGCATGATCTCGGCTCACTACAGCCTCTGCCTCCTGGGTTCCAGCAATTCTCCTGCTTCAGCTTCCCGGGTAGCTGGGATTACAGGCACACAACACCACACCTGGTTAATTTTTGTGTTTTCAGTAGAGACAGGGTTTCACCACGTTGGCCAGGCTGGTCTCGAACTCCTGACCTCAGGTGATCCACCCGCCTTGGCCTCCCAAAGTGCTGGGATTACAGGCATGAGCCACTGTGCCCAGCCTAAAAAGTTCATTTTTATACAATGGAATTGAGATGTCACTTTTAGCATATACTATTTAGCATATACTATGGTATTAATTCATGAATATGTAGACAGGCCAGAAAAGAAAGCCCAGAAGTAGAAACAAATATATGTGGGAATTTATGTGGAAGGCTGAGAAAATATAGAAAAGTGATGAAAAAATATTATTTTGAGAGATGTGGATCTCTTAGGGTAGCCTATCTTTGAAATATTACACAATTTTTCTTTAAGGTTAAAGTCTCTCTCTTCACTTACTGTTTTATCTCTTTTCATTCTCTTAGAAGGTGTTTCTTTGAAAACAGGAGTTGAAACTACTCTATTCTGAGCTTGAATCTTTTGGCTGAATATGACTGCATTAGTGTCCTCTTCATGTTCCTGTGCAACCCCTTCATCATCCTCTGAGTTGGAAGCAGAATATTCGCTTTCACTGTCAGAATGAGACCTTGGAACTGTGGGGGGAAAAATAGCAATTCGGACAATTTCATGGTTTGACAAGAGAGGCATTGTGGGGTAGAGCAAAGAGTGGGGGCTCTGTAGTAAGAGTCTGAATTCTGGTTTTGTCATTACCTGCTCATGATTTCACCAGAGCTAATTAACAAATTCTCTCAGCACCAGTTTATTTATCAAATTAATAGTACATAGTTTAATAAACCATTAGGAAGATTACATTGAAATGTATATAAAGCCACTAATAATGCCTGACACACAGGAACTGTGATAGAAATTGTTAATCATACCTAACACCGTTCTCCTTCCCTCTTCCTTGCTAACAGAACTCCAATTTTGCAAAATATGGCAATATGCCCCATCCTAGGGGATGAATCATGGTAACTGCCTTTTTCCTCTTCTAGGTACCTGCTTTCCCAGCCTCCGCTCCAACTATGGTTGACTATGTGACCCCTTGACCAGTGAATTGAGGGAAAATAGCTGGCAGCTTCTGAGAAAGATTTTCCTCAATTACGGAAGAAAAGCCCCTATTTATACCCATCGTTTAAAGCTATGAAAGCCATTTTGCAATATGAAGTATCAAACCTAAAGATGAAAAATGCTGGTGGCAGAGTAAAAGATAGGAAGAATCTGGGTCCTTAATGATACTGTTAAGTCACATCAACCATGGAACTTGCATCTCCATACTTGTTTTGATGTGAGATACTTAAATGTCTATGGCTTAAACTACCATTATAGAATTTTCTGTTGCTGCCTACTGAAAACGTCATACTAACTAATATAGCACTCAATAAATGGTACTTATGATTATAATTATTACTAATACATACACATACAACATCCCAGAGTTGATTCAAGAATTATCTTTTTAAACAAACCACAACCTCATCCCTACAACTCCCCAGAAATAATATAGCTAGTTTTACATTTATCAAATAAGAATAAAGCCAGTTTCACACTAAACAGGCATAAAACTGTTTTTAAAAGCTAACTTCCAAAATATGAGTGAAAAAACTTTAAACAAATCAGCATATTTATTCTGAACAATAGATATACTGCAGAGGATTATCCCAAGTCAGCATGTAACAAATGTAGATATTAAAAAAAAAGAAAAAAAAAGGCTTGATTTTGTGGGCATATATAGCTCAGCAGATTCAGGTGTGCATTGACTGCTGCTCATGGTACATGTACAGTTAGAAGTGGTGGCAGGTACCAGAAAGTATCTCTACCTTTTTTACATGTATGCTTCCTCCATGTAGGTATATATATTTTGTGGTGATTAAGAAGGAAGAGGGAAGTTCACCTTCTCTCTAAAAAACAACCCATCTTTGGGATGAGGAGAAAACATAAGACATGGATATAGTTGACATGAAATAACAATCACAACTATACAGATCTTTTACTGCTTTAATATACCAAATCATTTAGCATTACCAATTTTATGGTGATTAAAAATACAGTTTTAACAACTCTATGAAATCCATACCTTGAAAAGAAAGGGCTATGAAGTATGAAGCCCTGATGTTAGGCTGAATTTAACAATGTTGGCTAATACTATTATTGTCAAGGGTCAACATTATGAAAGGTGTTGACATCTTCCTGATATATAAAGGTCCAGTCATTTGCCTCAAAGTTAAATATTCAAAAATCTGAAACGATTTTTAATTTCCTAGAAGGCAGAAGCTATGTCTGTTTACTTGACTTTGTTTAGCATTCAGTACAACTATGAATATTTAATATTATTTCATTATAAAATTTCCAAATAAATCAATAGAATAATTTCCAAACTGTCTCAAAACAATTAAAAGGCATGTTATTTCATTGGAAAGACCTTTTAGCTGACTTCAATATACACTGACTACAATGTGAAAGACATGGTGCTAAGTGTTGCAACTAAAAGCCAAAGATTCAAAACACCAAGCAGTCTAAGTCTAGAACCTATATACTTAACTATTATTGCCTCTTGTTTAGATGCTACTTTTTATAAAAAGTCATGTAAAAACAAATACGTACCTATTAATCTTTTTCTTAGACTACGAGGTGCTGTTGACAGAAATTCACTTTTGTCATTGTTCTGTTTAAAAGTAGAAAAAGCATTAAATAATAACATGGAAATTAATGACTGATCTGAGTGAAAGAGGCTAGAAAAAAAGAAAAATATTTTGCTTTCAATAGACTGCATTAGAACTAGATGAGCTTAGTTCCTAGTACTAGAAGATTATGACAAATGGGTTCAAACCATTCTCCTGCCTCAGACTCCCAAGTAGCTGTGATTATAGGCACGTGCCACCACACCCAGATAATTTTTGTATTTTTAGCAGAGACAGGGTCTCACCATGTTGGCCAGGCTGGTCTCAAAACTCCTGACCTCAAGTGAACCGCCCACCTTAGCCTCCCAAAGTACTGGGATTATGGGTGTGAGCCACAGCGCCCGGCCCAATGGAGTATTTTTTTAAAAGATAGTATTATGTAGCAATCATAAGTATGAAAGGGAACGGGCACCCCTATGTATATGGCAATGGGCCTTTTAATGTGCTAGAAATTTACTGGTGTTAAAGTATTACATTTTTTGAGGAGAGAAAGAGAGATTTACACTTTCTGTATTTAAAAAATTGTAACTTTTTATAGAAGTACAAAGTCTGTTTTTTTATAGAATACTTTAATACCATAAGTTGTTAGCACATTAAAACATCCACTGTTATATACCTGTAAATTTCTAATAGTACTGATAAAAAAGTTAAAGTACCCTGTGATTTTGTCAACATGACAATATGACAAAAAAAATTTAAGTTTATTGTCTTGTGATAGATTGCTGGTGTCATTAAAATCTGATTTGATTTTAAGAATAGTACTCTAAGCCGGGCGCAGTGGCTCATGCCTGTGTAATCCCAGCATTTTGGGAGGCCAAGGCGGGCAGATCACCTGAGGTCGGGAGTTCGAGACCAGCCTGACCAACATGGAGAAATCCCGTCTCTACTAAAAATACAAAATTAGCCGGGCGTGCTGGTGCATGCCTGTAATCCCAGCTACTCGAGAGGTTGAGGCAGGACAACTGCTTGAACCTGGGAGGTGGAGATTGCGGTGAGCCGAGATCACGTCACTGGACTCCAGCCTGGACAACACAGTGAAACTCTTCCTCAGGGGGGAAAAAAAAAAAAAAAGAATAGTACTCTAATAACTGAGCTAATCCCTTACCAATGGAATTACAGTATGTCTCAAATTTTTTGATCAAGATCCTCAAAAATTTTTACATTTTGTCATCTTGACCCCGTACACGTGTATATATAACTAAAAAAAAATTATAAAACAGAAATTTAAAATTCTGTTCTACTTCATTTGTTAAAAATGCAGTTTATGTCCTATTAAACTGATTTCAAGATTGAGTATTGAGATAACTTATATATATCTACACAGCTTAAGTCTGAGAATTCACAACACCTGTGTCAAAATAACCACTGCAGAAAATTCCTGCTCAAAAAGACAAGACTAATAAATAATTTTCCTACTTGCTATAGAAAATTTCTGCAAACTAATCTCTCTTGACAGTTTGCTCATTTGGGCAAACTATTCTCCCTATCAGGACAACAGATTACTCCTAGGGCAAACAGCTTATCTTATCAACAGTTTAGTTATCAAGATACACTTTAAGACACGATCTTCACTGTGTCTACCAATCCTAAAATATCATGTCCCTAACTTTGCCCAATCCCAATCAGTTTACCATTTTGAAAAACCTGCTTTAAGCCACTTGAGCCCAGGATCCCCAAGCCCTATACATATTTTCTCTTGAACTTGCTTTTCTAAGACAGTACACTAAGATTCTGTCACAACCATGTTGTCTCTTATTGTGATAGGTAGCTTTTTTTCATCAACAGGTTTTTCTGGTTTTTTGGGAGAGCTGACAATATCTTCTAATGGGTTATAATCTATAACTTGAGAAAGAATAATCTAAATTCTTGATTAGATTATGGCAATGAGTTTTTTTCCTTTTATAGTGATACAACACACAAGACATAAGAAAAAAGCATTATTAAAGACAAATGAAAGTCTGGCATGTCTAATCCCATACCTAGACTTGTCTAAATAGGACATTCCTGCACAGGCCATAACCATGGCCTTAAATGTCTATACTGACTGTGGAGACAAAAGTGACTCCATCTTGGATGCTAATCCATCACGTTAACTTCTGATTAGCCCCAGTCTCATGAATGCCTCCTGATTCCTACTTTATGTACTGCCTTCTGTGAAAGAACATGTCAACCTTGATATTATCACACAAATTACTGGCTACAATGCATACAGCATTCTTGCCCTCTTGACAATTAAAGAGGGTTGCCTTTAATTATCTTGCTGGAACATGTATACCCTTTCCTTATGGTAGGTAAGCCGTGGGTCTGGGGAGTAACAGTGCAGAGAGCTACCTGTCTTGTGGCTGCCCAAGACCATGCTTCTGTCTCTAATAAAATACCCTTTACAGACAAACTAAACTTGTCTGCCTTGTCCTTTGGTTTCTTGGCTCCTTTGGCATTTGGGGGATGCTTTGCATATATGGCCCTTTCATGGAACACTCACCACTTGAAAAGGCATAATGAGAAAATTATACCACAAAAACACAAAGGAGGCCAGGCGTGGTGGCTCACACCTGAAATCCCAGTACTTTGAGAGGCCCAGGTGGGTGGATCACTTGAGGTCAGGAGTTCAAGACCAGCCTGGCCAACATGGTGAAGCCTTGCCTCTACTAAAAATACAAAAATTAGCCAAGCATGGTGGTGCACACCTGTAATCCCAGCTACTCAGGAGGCTGAGGTGTAAGAATCACTTGAACCTGGAAGGTGGAGGTTGCAGTGAGCCGAGACCACGCCACTGCACTCCAGCCTGGGTGACAGAGTAAGACTCCGTCTCAAAAACAAACAAACAAACAAAGAAAAAACCCCACAAAGGAGGAGATAAAAAGATAGAGTAATGGATCTAATGCATCTTGGGATCAAACTGCACAACACTGCCCTCTTCCCCCTGCAAATGAAACAGAACATGATACATAAAAGCAAAACCCCAAACATTTTCAGGCCAGCTACACACAGCAGAAAAAGCACAACAGTTGGGTCTGGGAAGCCTGGCTTCATTTTCTAGCTGTTCTCCTTCCTAGTCAAGTGAACTCACACAAGTCACTTTACCTCTCTGAACCTCAAATTCTCCACCTATAAGTTAGGTATTTAACTGCCAAATATCTGTAAATTACAAAGCACTATACAAATTAAGAGATCAATTTTTTCATTGAATTTCTGGCAATTTTTCATCATGTTTTACTTTGTAACACTAAGGCTTTTGCTTTTTAGTCAATTGCTTACCTTCAGCTGAACCTTGTCTGAAGCAGAATGGCCTAAAGAATGAAACAAAAAGCCATGACTTACTACGGACACTTCACTTTTCATTGTGGTCTAGTTTCATTAAAAGTAAAGTTTGCCGGGCATGGTGGCTCACATCTGTAATCCCAGCACTTTGGGAGGCAAGGCAGGAAGATTGCTTGAGGCCAGGAGTTCAAGACCAACCTGGGCATCATAGCGTGATCCTGTGTCTATTCAAAAAATTAAAAATTAAAAAAAAAAAAAAAGCAAAGTTGCAGCTTCTACATAGAAGCCACCACATTATTACTGAATTATAAATTACTTCCATCTCTACCGGAGGATTATCACTATTAGTTTCATGATTACTCATATTTTTAACAGCTACTTCCTGCATTTCTGTAGCATTCTAACAAGAAAAACGGAGCCCTTTTAAATTTTGATTATTGAAAAGTACAACTGTCCAGGAGTGGTGGCTCACACCCGTAATCCCAGCACCTTGGGAGGCCAAGGCAGGAGGATCGCTTGAGGTCAGGAGTTAGAAAACAGCCTGACCAACAGGGTGAAACCCCATTTCTACTAAAAATGCAAAAATTAGCTGGGCATGTTGGCAGGTACCTGTAATCCCAGCTATTCAGGAGTCTGAGGCAGGAGAATTGCTTGAACCCAGAAGGCAGAGGTTGCAATGAGCCAAGATCACACCACTGCACTCCAGCACTCCAGCCTGGGTGAAAAGCGAGACTCCTTCTCAAAAAAAAAAAAAAAAAAAAAAAGTACAATGGAGCCAGACACAATGCGGTGTGCTATTTATAGGCCCTGTTACACGAGAGGCTGAGGCTAGAGGATCACTTGAGCCCAGGAGTTCAAGGCTTTAATAGTGTGCTGTAATTGTGCCTGTGAATAGCCAATGCACTTCAGCCTGGGCAACATAGCGAGACCCCGTCTCTAAAAAATGAAAAAAACAGAAATGTCAGCAAGTGACATTGGTGTTCAAAAACAAAAAGAAAAATATAAATAAAGAGCAACAAAATGTACACTTTTTAATCTAGTTAGAATGGATCATTCAAAAACAGCTGCTCCACAATCTGTAGGACTTCCAAACTCCAAACGCCTTATTTCATATAGTATTTCCCAAAGCCAAATCTTCTATAAATAATTGGCTAACTCAAGCAAATGACAACAGGACTTAAAGACTATTTCTGGTTAACCCTGTCAATTTGCACAACTTCAGTTAGCACAGATATTTTTCCCTCTTACTGACTGCTAAACACGGGTATACTAAGGTACATGAGTTGAAATATTAATTGCATTTTGTTGAATGAATTTTCAGAAAAGAAAATATATAAAAATTCACAAACAAGGAAAAAAGTAACATGCTCTATCTTGAAGCAACTATGAAAACTCTTTTCAAAGAACTAATGTAATGTCTTACCCTTGCTACTTTGAGGAACGTTTATCGTAATCTCAGGATCATTCTTCAAACTGAATGAAACACTTTTTTTTGGTGTTTTTGCTAATTCTGAAGCTGTAAACAAAGAAATATATAAAAACCTTTTAAAGGACAACAGTAGATAAAGAGGGAAATAACCTTATTACGCTTACAAAAATTCTTTAAAAACCTCTGTTACTTTTATCAGAAAAATAATCCTACCCATATTAGGAGTAATACTGCTTTCACCTTTATTAGCTGTCTTCCCAGAATCTTCAAATTTTCCTTCATATTACCCACAGATTTCTTTAAAAAAAATACAAATAACTAACTTTGACCATGCTGCTTTCTCTAATTACCACACTCTCCTCTCCATCAACCATTTATGTTCCTTTCATTTCTTACCATACATAGTTGAGGCACATCTTTGATGGGGGGTGAGAAAGAAGGGCCAGAAAGTGAGATCTAAAATCAAGTGAAAACTGTGCAGAGTTAAAATTATACTTTAAAATCTTTTAAATCTTCCATAAAGTGTGAACAGTTTATTTTGTGCCAAAAAGTCTATAATACATATAAATAATACATAAAATAAGAGTGTTGAACAGATGGCCATTTCTTCAACCGAGAATAAATGAAATAGTGGTCTTTTGTTTAGGGGCCATTTTATTTTTACTTTAACCATTTTCTTTCTCTCGCTTTTTTTTTCTAAAGATCAAAGACCAAATCACTTATAATAGAGGCCATTTTAAATAAAAAAATATAAGTGTTATCTTTAATGATGCTCTCACACTCACACCATGAGAGGCATGTGGAAAATGAACCCAGATGAAGAAACAGATTTACCTTTTCCAAGTTAACTCTCACACTGGGACACTGTTCACTGAGAAAAAGGGCACATACCAAATTAACTGCTTTTTTTCTTTTTTTCTCTAAATGGAGAAGGTGTACTTAAATTTGTACAAGTGAAAGCCATTTTACTGGCTCCTAAACCTTTCTAACCTGCCCCCATTTTTATCCTCCAATCTTGAAACTGACCCAAAATACTCATAACAATCTCTACAAATGAATTGGCTGCTGCTTCTTTCTTAATCTCTTCGGTCTTCTATATGATTCACTACGTTTTTTTTTTTTTTTAATCTTCCCTTGATATTAATTCCTCCATTTGAGTCTTATGACATTATCCTGGTTCCCAAGCTACTGGTTGTGGTTATTCCATCTCTTCTTCACTGTCCTCAGCCTCCTCAACATTCTAGGCATACTTAAGGCTCAGTCCTTGCTCTTCTCTTTATGTCATTTTTGGATTAAAGGCTGATTCACAGGATAGGGAAAAAACTTCATATGAAAAGAAGCAACAAAAGCAACTTAGCTGAGATCATTTTGATTTTATACTGAAACATAAAAATGCTCCACCTGATTTTAAATAACTATTAAACTACCAAGGAGCCAGGGAGAAAAGAAGAAAAAGGAAGAATTGAAGAGGATTAAGAACAAGATAGTCTCTTTTTTTTGAGATAGAGTCTTGCTCTGTCGCCCAGGCTGGAGTGCAGTGGTGCGATCTCAGCTCACTGCAACCTCTGCCTCCCAGGTTCAAGCAATTATCCAGCCTCAGCCTCCTGAGTAGCTGGGATTACACATGTGTGCCATCATGCCCACCTAATTTTTTGTATTTTTAGTAGAGCGGGGGTTTCACCATGCTGGCCAGGCTAGTCTCAAACTCCTGACCTCGTGATCTGCCTGCCTTGGCCTCCCAACGTGCTGGGATTACAGGTGTGAGCCACCGCGCCTGGCTAAGATAGTCATTTTTGTGAGCACACAGAGATAGGCAGACATTCCAACACCTCTTGGATGACTCAACATGTCTAATAAGCACCAGGCACGATGCCTAGTACAACTACCTGTCGCCCAGGAGTACACTGGCGTGATCATGGCTCACTGCAGCCTTGACCTCCTGGGCCCAAGCAATCCTCCCACCTCAAACTCCCAAATAGCTGGGACCACAGGCGTGCGCCACCATGCCTAGCTAATTTTTAAATTTTTGTAGAGACTGGGTCTTCCTATGTTGCTCAGGCTGGTCTCAAACTCCTGGCCTCAAGTTCTCCTCCCACCTCGGCCTCTCAAAGTGCTAAGATTACAAGCATGAGTCACCACGCCCAGCGGTGAATCACTATTTAACACATAACTTTTTGTTTAGTTATGACTATGAATGGCAAAAAGTTACAGTGTTTCTTTATGTCACGGGTCAGCAAGCTATAAGTCTATGGGGCCAAACCCAGCCTTTCCACTTGTTTTAAGTACAGTTTTATGTAGCCACACCATCCATACATATTGTCTGTGGCTGCTTTTCAGCTACAACAGCCAAGTTCAGTAGTCACAACAGAGACTGTCTAGCTCACAGAGCTGAAAATATTTACTGTCTGGCCCTTTACAGAAAAAGCTGGCTGACCTTTGCTCTGTATTAATCATCTACATGCACACTTTCAATGCATGTGTACAGTTTTTATTCTTTTCTTGCTCCTATGTCATATTTGTTTTTGATGATATTAAATGAAATGTAATGGCATGACTGTTGACTCTATTAATAGAAAATTAGGCCTGGACATGGTGGCTCAAGCCTATAATCCCAGCACTTTGGGAGACCGAGGTGGGTGGATCACTTGAGTCTAGGAGTTCGAGACCAGACTGGGCAACATGAAGAAACTCTGTCTCCACAAAAGAATAGAAAAATTAGCCAGGTGTGGTGGCGTGTGACTTTAGCCCGAGCTAAAGGGACACTGAGGAAAGGAAGCTGAGACAGGAAAATCGCTTGAGCCCAGGACATGGAAGTTGCAGCGAGCCAAGATTACACCACACGTTCCAGCCTGGGCAATACAGTGAGACCCTTAAAAAAAAATTATGATATTATTTGTGGGCTTGCAAAAAAAAACAGGGCATAAATTTTGTATCTTTATATTCATTATTCTATTAATTCATCTATATTGTATTTTACACAATAAACTGGTCTCTGTCTAATGATAGCTTTAGATTAGTCTATTATCTGGTCCTATCTAACCAATCTATTTTCTAATTTTTTAAAAAAGATACTTATTTTCTTTTACCTCATTTATATTTATCTGCTCCTCTGTTGATGAACATTTAGCTTGATTCCATATCCTGGATATTGCAAAATAATACTGCAATGAACACGGGAGTGCAGATATCTCTTTGACATACTCATTTCATACCCTTTGGGTATATATCTAGTAGTGGGATTGCTGGATCTCAATCTATTTTTAATTTACCCATTTATTTCTCCAGCCTGATTGAACTCCTCACTTTCTTCTCTACCTGGTACTTCTACTTTTGCTCTTTTGTTTACATTTATTTTCTTACTCTAGATACATTCTCTGTATTTTACAAAGCCTTCCTATCTAACTTATAGTCTATTTCTAGCCCTATATCTTGGTTAGCCCAATTATATGAAAATCTTTTTTTTTATTTTTTATTTTTTTTTATAGAGACAAGGTCTCACTATGTTGCATGGGCTGGTCTCAAACTCCTGGGCTTAAGTGATCCTCTTGCCTTTTCCTCTCAAAGTGTTGGGATTATAGGTGTGAGCTACCATGCCTGGCCAAAATCATCATTTATACTCAGAATAACATATGATTTTCTGGCAGATCAT
This sequence comes from Pan paniscus, assembly GCF_029289425.2. Classification (NCBI taxonomy): domain Eukaryota; kingdom Metazoa; phylum Chordata; class Mammalia; order Primates; family Hominidae; genus Pan; species Pan paniscus. The sequence continues at coordinate 103,573,120 of NC_073262.2, forward strand.
GTTATTTATTAAATATTAAGGCATTCTATTTTACTGATATATTTAGATGTAAACACAATTAGCAACAATACTTAATGAGTCAATGAAATTCATTAAAGAGCATCATAACTAAACAAAGATTTTGGAAAGTCTGATCAGTCTGTCAAATTGCATTCCTGAAATTTCATGGTCATAATAATAAAGACGAAATATCTATAAAACTATCTTCTCATGACTTTAAAATGTGTATTTCTTTCAGATGTGATGACAGAAATGCGCAGAATGAGGATAATATTCCAGTTTTATGCAGCGCTTACAAATACAACACATTATCATCTTTAAGTTATGAGCATGCTAATTCTCCAAATGGAGAACTACTACTTGATTACTCCTGTGAGTTCTATTTCACTTTACAATAATAATTCTCCTCTTTCTCCAGTGGTATTTCTTTGTCCTGCACCATTGTCCTAGGGTTTCATTTTGGTCTTGCTGTCTATTTTATCTTTCTAATTATTACATCAGCATTTCTTCTCTGGTTTCTCAGTGCTCCTATACAGGATTCAGTCATTTTTATAGATTTAAAAACTTAATTTCTTGTTTTTTCAGATGGAGTCTCTTTCTGTCACCCAGGCTGGAGTGCAGTGGTGCAATCTTGGCTCACTGCAACCTCCACGTTCTGGGTTCAAGTGATTCTCCTGCCTCAGCCTCCCAGGTAGCCAGAATTATAGGTGTGTGCCACCACACCCAGCTAATTTTTGTATTTTTAGTAGGGCTGGGTTTCACCATGTTGGCCAGGCTGGTCTTGAACTCCTGACCTCAAGTGATCCACCTACCTCGGCCTCCCAAAGTGCTGGGATTACAGGAGTGAGCCACCGCGACTAACCAAAAAAACTTAATTTCTTGATGTAGATAATAAATACTAAGAAACACATCAATTAATGTAAATTATTGTATGTACCATGTTATGTTCAAAATCAGTAATGTATTTAATGTTACACATTTTAGAAAAACTAAACTGATTTTGGCAATTGATTAACTTATATTCAGAAATACAGGTTTTATAATTACTTCTCATATATTCCTCATCAGTGTCAACATTTAACATATTTTAATTTTACTTGACCTTGAATGTTTACATGTGTCATTGGCTACAGTGATTGAATAAAAACAAACCACTGAAGAAATATCCATAGGTGTTTTATAATTATACATTATAAGCCCTCTTTTTCAACTATTACATTTACCAGGTGGATAATTATTATACTTTTGTTCCTGACTTTTTGGTATTTCCAAACTTTATATTTATATACCTTTATAATTTTCAAAGTGCTTTCACATATATTATTTCCCTTCCTTACTGCTTTCAAAAATGATGACCCCCTCATACCACAAGATCGAAATACAGTGCCATCTGATTTTTTTGTTTTTGTTTTTTTGAGATAGGGTTTCACTCTGTCACCCAGGCTGGAGTGTAGTGGTGTGATCATGGCTCACTGCAACCTTGAACCCCTAGGCTCAAGTCATCCTCCTGCTTCAGCCTCCCAAGTAGCTGGGACTATAGGCATGTACCACCATGCCTGGCTAATTTTTTAATTTTCTTTTTTTTTTTTTTGAGACTGAGTCTCACTCTGTCGCCCAGGCTGGAGTGCAGCGGCGCGATCTCGGCTCACTGCAAGCTCCGCCTTCCAGGTTCACGCCATTCTCCTGCCTCAGCCCCCCGAGTAGCTGGGACTGCAGTCGCCTGCCACCACGCCCGGCTAATTTTTTTTTTTTTCTGTATTTTTAGTAGAGACGGGGTTTCACTGTGTTAGCCAGGATGGTCTCGATCTTCTGACCTTGTGATCCACCTGCCTCGGCCTCCCAAAGTGCTGGGATTACAGGCGTGAGCCACTGCGCCCAGCCTAATTTTTAAATTTTCTGTAGAGACAGGGTTTCGCTATGTTGCCCAGGCTGGTACTGAACTACTGGCCTCAAGCGATCCTCCTGTCTTGGCCACCCAAAGTACTGAGATTACAGGCATGAGCTACCATGCCTGGCCTGAATTTTGAAAAATAATTGATGGTTTAATTTTAAGGTTATATGTAATTTATTACAGCTTAGTTCTCTGAAAATCAGCAACTGAAGTGTTAATTGGTATAGGTGGTAACTCAAGTAAGAAAAATGTTAGAAGACCATTACTAATAATTTTATGTAAGCATTTTTCTGTAATATAAACAACATTTTTCCATATACAGGGTAAAACTCTGGGGTTTTTTGTTTGTTTGTTTTTTGAGATGGAGTCTTGCTCTGTCACCCAGGCTGGAGTGCAATGGCACAATCTCAGCTCACTGCAACCTCTGCCTCCCAGGTTCAAGCGATTCTCCTGCCTCAGCCTCCTGGATAGCTGGGACTACAGGCGCGTGCCACCATGCCTGGCTCATTTTTCCTATTTTTAGTAGAGACGGGGTTTTACCATGTTAGCCAGGCTGGTCTCAAACTCTTGACCTCAAGGGATCTGCCTGCCTCCTGCCTCAGCTTCCCAAAGTGCTGGGATTACAGTCATGAGCAACCATGCCCAGCAAAACTCTTATTTATTAATCAATTCAGAATATCTCTATGTGATTCTCACTTGTTACTTCAAAAAAATTTGTGAAGAAACTAAGCTATGGCCGGGCATGGTGGCTCATGCCTGTAATCCCAGCACTTTGGGAAGCCGAGGTGGGTGGATCACTTGAGGTTTGGAGTTTGAGACCAACCTGGCCAACATGGTGAAACCCCTTCTCTACTAAAAATACAAAAAAATTAGCCGGGTGTGGTGGAGCACACCTGTAGTCTCAGCTACTCAGGAGGCTGAGGCAGGAGAATTGCTTGAACCCAGGAGGCGGAGGTTGCAGTGAGCCGAGATTGCACCACTGCACTCCAGCTTGGGCAACAGAGTGAGACTCCACCTTTAAAAAAAAAAAAAAAAGAAACTAAGCTACATATTTTGGAGAGGACTAAAGAAAAACAAAGACTGTGCACATACTACAAGAAGCTTATAATCTAGCTGAAAACAGAAGACATCTGAGCATGAAAAAAACAAATGAACTTAATTGTGCTTAATATAACATCCTTCTTTTAGGGAACGTCTCATTATTCCCTAAACCATAGGGAATCTCTCTTCATTCTTTTAGGAAATGTAGTGGTATAATAATCATGGGGAATGTGGTTAAATCTACCTTAGGAAAGATGAGTAATAGTTATAGAAATCAGAAAAGCAACATACCTAATTTAGCCATCTTTTCAGAGTGTTTTCTATTCTGAAAAGAATAAACTTTATTTCCACCACCTGTAGCAGAGCCATTTTTCAATGATTCTGAAAGAAAAAATGCAATATACATTTAGGAAAAAAGAACGAAATTAACAGAAAAAAAATTTTAACAAAAAAACTTAAGATTTGTACCCCTCATAGCCTTGCATAAAGATTTAACTATATTTATATATAAAATATTTGGAAATACATAGTAAAGAAAACAGGCTATGAAACTGTTTATGTAAGTTTTAACATGCTATTCAAAGATACACAGACATCTATGTAAAAATACAAAACCATAGCAAAACCCCAGATTAGAGGGATATGCATTCAATTCCTAGTAACAGTTGTCCCTGGGAAGGGAGGACTAAAGGGAGTTTTTTGGTTATATTTATTTTCTGAAGCAAAGATGAAAAGTACAATTGTTGAGGTTGAGATTTAAACAGCTGTTTTATGGTAGAAGCTTTCTTGGCCGGGCGCAGTGGCTCACACCTGTAATCCCAGCACTTTGGGAGGCTGAGCCAGGTGATCACGAGGTCAGGAGATTGAGAGCATCCTGGCTAACACAGTGAAACCTCGTCTCTACTAAAAATACAAAAAATTAGCCGGGCATGGGGGCACATGCCTGTAGTTCCAGCTACTCAGGAGGCTGAGGCAGAAGAATTGCTTGAACCTGGGAGGCAGAGGTTGCGGTGAGCAGAGATTGTGCCACTGCACTCCAGCCTCGGTGATAAAGTGATAAAGTCTCAAAAAAAAAAAAAAAGCTTTCTTCACAGATCCTGACTTAACTGACATTCTTCAATCTCCTCTTTAAAGATCAACTGCTACCTACAACACAGTGAACATTCATTTCTAGTATCCTACTTCCTACCACAGCAATTTCCAACATGTGGCCTGAGGGTTGCTAGGATCCCTGAGGTCAAAATTACTTCGTAATAATACTAAGACATTAATTAACTTTTGACTCTCAAACAAGAGTGTACAGTGAGGTATGCCAGAGACGACATGACGTGATAACAAGTTATCATATTGACTAATGGAATGCGTGAAGATAAGAAAATCCAGTTGCCTTCGATGAAGCCAGACATTAAAAATATAAAACAATGCCCTCCTCATTAAGTTATTGAAACAGTTGTTTTCATTTAAATATATGTAATTTTTGTCAATACTTAATGGATTTATTAGAAAATGGTGTCAAACTTTCCAAAGTGTGTGCTCATCCTCCTTATTAAGCTTTCCTAGTGATCTGTATTTCCACCAACGCTTGGTTTTATCCAAACTCCTTAATCTTTGTCAAACAATGGGTATAAACTGAAGAGAGGCGTCTTAAATTTGTATTTCCTTAATCATTAATGACACTGAACATTTTTTTACAGGTTTCTTCTCAGAAAAAATATCTTCTTTACACTGTGGCTTGTCTTTACACTCTTTTTAGGGTGTCATTTGAAGGAAAGTGCTGGTTTCTTATAAAATAGACTTTACACTAGTCTTTTTACTGTCTCCACAGTTTTGCATTTTCCAGAATGTCATATAGTTGGAATCATACAGTATGTAGCCTTTTCAGATTGGCTTATTTCACTTAGTAACATACTTTTAAGGTCCTTTCGTATCTTGTTCATGGCTTGATAGCTCTTTTTTATTTAAGTGCTGAATACTCCATGGTCAGGATGTGCCAGTTTGTTCATCCATTCATCTACTGAACGACCTCTTTGTTGCTTCCAAGTTTTGGCCATTGTGAATGAAATTGCTATAAAGGTCCACCTGCAGGTTTTTGTGTGGACATAAGTTTTCAACTCATTTGGGTAAATACTAAGAAACATAACTACTGGATTATATAGTTAGAGTATGTTGAGTTTCATAAGCAGCAGCACAGCTGTTTTTCATGGGGCTGTACCATTTTGCATTAACTAGAGATAAATGAGTTCTTGTTGCTCCACATCCTAACCAGTATTTGGTGGTATTCGTGTTTTGGATTTTGGCTATTCTAATAGGTGTATAGTGGTATCTCGTTTTGTTTTAATTTGCAATTCCCTAATGATATGATATTGAGCATATTTTCATATGCTTATTGGCCATCTGTTTATTTTCCTTGGTAATAAAGAATAAAAATAGATGGCAAATAAGCATATGGTATCTGTTCAAATACCTATTTGCCTATTTTTAAATTAAATTGTTTTCTTATTGCTGAATTTTAAAAGCTCTTTGTATATTTTGGATTAAAAGTCCTTTATCAGACATGTCTTTTGCAACATTTTCTTCTAGTCTGTAGTCTTCTCACTTTCTTGAGAAACAATGAATTTTAATTAGTTGAATTTGTCAATCTTTTCTTTTGATTACATATTTTCTAAGAAAACTTTCTGTAATCAAGACCAAAACCATATTCTCTTATATTTTTGTCTAAAAGCATTTACAATTTGCTTTTCATGTTTAAATAATTAAGGTAATTAATCTGTTTATAAAGGGAGGTAGAGGGCCTTTTTTTTTAAATGGGAATATACAATTGTCCCATCACCATTTACTGACCAGTTCATCGCTAGCCCAGTGATCTGCAATGCTACTTCTACAGTATATCTAGTTTTCATATATGCACAAATCTATTTATGGAGAACTTGTTACTGCAATGATAGAACTACTAGAATATATAATTAGAATATAGAATGTATAACTATATATTTATATTATTTATTTATTTATTTATTTTTTGAGACGGAGTCTCACTCTGTCGCCCAGGCTGGAGTGCAGTGGCACGATCTAGGCTCACTGCAAGCTCTGCCTCCTGGGTTCATGCCATTCTCCTGCCTCCACCTCCCGAGTAGCTGGGACTACAGTCGCCCGCCACCACACCCGGCTAATTTTTTTTGTATTTTTAGTAGGGACGGGGTTTCACCGTGTTAGCCAGGATGGTCTCGATCTCCTGACCTCATGATCCGCCCACCTTGGCCTCCCAAAGTGCTGGGATTACAGGCATGAGCCACCGCGCCCGGCCTATATAATTTATTTTTGTCTGAATGTCAAATATAGACAAAATATAAACTTGAAAAAGTTATTAACTAAAACAACTGGTTTTAAATAAGGTGAGAATGAGAAACTGTAAAAGATTTAAGAGAAAATTTGAGAAACATGAAAGCCTACTACACTCAGATAGCATCAAAAGTATCATTACGTTATCAGTTTATTGGAAGAAAATGAAACTGGAAAATTCCAGTTGATGCATTATGGATATGATATCTTAAAAATTAAAAAAAAAAAAAGCAGGCTGGGCATAATGGCTTACACCTCTAATCTCAGCACTTTGGATAGGCTGAGGCTGGCAGATCACTTGAGCCTAGGGGTTTGAGACCAGCCTGGTCAACATGGTGAGACCCCACCTCTACAAAATATACAAAAACTAGCCAGGCATGGTGGTCCGCACCTGTAGTTGCAGCTACTCAGGAGGCTTAGGTGGGAGGATCACCTGAGCCCAGGGAGGCTAAGGTTGCAGTGAGCCTTGATTGTGCCACTGCACTCCAGCCTAGGTGACAGAGTGAGACCCTGTCTCAAAAAAAAAAAAAAGGCAATACTGTTCAACCAGCTGATCTCCAGCAAACTTACATTCAAAGACTCAAGTCCTACATCAAAATCAATCACTACTGCATTAGTTACACTAATAAAAAGTTACAAACAATCCAAAAGTATAATATAGAAAACCATACATTATTTATATATTAGAATGCAATACTACTAGCTATTACAGTTCTTTTTGTCCGAAGACTGACCTCTGAGAATTTGACGATATGTTAAATTTAAAAGAAAATAAAACCACTGCCTCATATCCATTAAAAGGGCTACTTTTTTTTTTTTTTTTTTTTAAAGGAAATAGGTGTTGGTAAGAATGTGGAGAAACTGGAACCCTTGTACACTGTAGGTTGATACGTAAAATGGTGCAGCCACTGTGCAAAAAGCATGGTGGTTCCTTAAAAAATTAAAAATAGAATTAGCACATGATCCAGCATTTCCACTTATGGGTATAAACCCCAAAGAATTGAATGCAGAGTCACAAAGAGGTATTTGTACACCCATGTTCATAGCAGCATCATTCGCAATACCCAAAAGGGTGAAGCAACCCAAGTGTCCATCTACAGATGAATAAATTTCAGTTTTGTACAATGAGAAAAGTTTGGGAGATTGGTTACAAATGGTGTGAATGTACCTAATGCCACTGAACCCATACACTTTAAAAATGGTTCAGATGCTAAGCTTTTTTGTGTGTGTATGAGATAAATTCTTGCTCTGTCACCCATGCTAGTGTGCAATGGTGTGATTGTGGCTCACTGCAGCCTCAACCTCCTGGGCTCCAGTGATCCTCCCACTTCAGCCTTCTGAGCAGCTAGGACTACAGGTGCATGCCACCATGCCCAGCTAATTTTTGTATGTTTTTTGTAGAGATGGGATTTCTTTCTTTCTTTCTTTCTTTTTTTTCTTTCTTTCTTTCTTTCTTTCTTTCTTTCTTTCTCTCTCTCTCTCTCTCTCTCTCTCTCTCTCTCTCTCTTTCTTTCTTTCTTTCTTTCTTTCTTTTTTGAGATGGATTTTCACTCTTGTTGCCCAGGCTGGAGTGCAATGGCGTGAACTTGGCTCATTGCAACCTCCACCTCCCGGGTTCAAGTGATTTTCCTGCCTCAGCCTCCCGAGTAGCTGAGATTACAGGCACCCACCACCACGCCCAGCTAATTTTTTGTATTTTTAGTAGAGACACGGTTTCGCCATGTTGGCCAGGCTGGTCTTGAATTCCCATCCTCAGGCGATCCACCCGCCTTGGCCTCCCAAAGTGCTGAGATTACAGGCATGAGCCACTGCGCCTGGCCAAAACTAAGTCTTTAGGAAAATGTAACTATGATTAAATAGTGTAATCTGTATAAACTTTAGGAGGATATTTGGCAATACATGTCAAAACTCTTATTGTAGAAGAATGTCTAATGACAGAGTAATGTATATATGATACATTATTAATTGCAAAAAGTCTATTTATAAACGTAATGGTGCAAGCTTATGTGTGCCCATGCATGTATGAACAGACAGAAGATACACACTGAAATGTTAACGGTTCCACGTTCTCTAAAGCAGGCATTCTTGACAGGTACAATACTTCTCCCAATTGGGTAAAACTGGATCTTGGCACAGGAGGGAGTGTGGAAAAAAGACTTTGACATTATTAATATAATAGTCTGTGGCCCTCCAAAGGGTCACAGTACATAAACAGATATACAGCATATATGTAGTACTGAAATTTTAAGGGTGGGAAAAAGTGATTAGGAGAAAATGTCTAAAAAGGCTAATTAGGGGTCAATAATTTTAAAAAGGTTGAAAAACATAGGGCATGATGCCAAAAAATAAGGCAAAGTTCCCCAATCAGTGTGAGGAATGAATGAATGAATGAATGAATGAATGAATGAATAAATAAATAAATAAATAAATAAATAAATGGTATGGGTTTCATATGTGCTGAGTACTGATTCTCTCAGGCCTTTGAGGATGCCAATCAAGGCCAGTAGCAGGGGTAGGGTTAGGGCCCTGGGGTATTTGTCCTTGGTCTGCAGCATCCTCTTTTATTTATTCCATTGTGCCTCCAAATATCATTTGCTGTGAGTGCTGTTATGTGAGAAAGGTTGGAAGCACTGAATTTCTACAACAAACATACTACTTTTTTAAGAAACAATTTTTATGATAAAAGTTTCCTTTGTGGAATACTGTTATCAATCTCTTCTTAGGCCTGGCATAATAGGGAGTCAAGAACACCAAGTTTTATTTAGAATATGCTCAAAAAATGTCAACTGTCTAGCTGTGGACACACAGGAGACCCTACCCAGCCCACTAAATCTATTGAGGAGCAGTGGTCATTTTTTGTATAACTCTATACATGGAGTATATGACTCTACCCCCATAGTTAATGAACTATGTAATTATGTTCATTAATATAATGAGTAATAAGTAATAGGCACAGATAACTCAACTGTGATTCATCTGTGGATATTCCAATTATATGCTATTTCTATGTCCAGATTTTAAAAATGAATTGAGCGAAATTGACTCTTGAGAATCTAGAATGGGAGAACTGAAAAATCAAATCACTTAACACTGGGAACTTGATGGACATTTATAAGTATGTGAGAATAAAACACATGTACATGAAGAAAATATGTGGCATAGAGAAATCAGAACAGATGCACAGAGATGCCACAGGGAGACCTGGAGACTCATGAAAGCACAGTTCCTCAGTTTTTAACACTGTCCCAGTTCCAACTCTCCTAGTACCCAACAATATTGATTTCTTTCCTTTGTCATTATTTTTTTAAGCTAGGTTGTGGGGATCTGTGTTCCTTGTACCCAGGAAAAACCTAACTAAAATATAATTCGAACCTAAAAAATGTTTTATGTTAAGAATAATCTTGCAGGAACCTGGCTTAGATGTAAAAATTAAAACCACACACATAATACCAGCATCCCTGGGTTAGAACACTACTTCTTGAAATGCTCCTCCTAGTTCTGTAAAGATCAAGGTAAAAATAAAGTAACTTGCTTTAGAAAGGTATTTTAAATAAGTTAAAAATATAAATATCTTTTTTTTGTTCTGTTTTGACCTAGGGTCTCGCTTTGTCACCCAGGCTGAGTATAGTGATGCAATCACAGCTCACTGTAGCCTCAACCTCCTGGGCTCAAGCAATCCTCTGCGTTAGCCTCCCAAGTAACTGGGACTACAGGCACACACCACCATGCTCAGCTAGTTTTACTTTTTTTTGAGACAGGGTCTCACTCTGTTGCCCAGGCTGGAGTGTAGTGGTATGATCACGGCTCACTGCTGCCTCAACCTCCCAGGCTCAAGTGATCCTCCCACCTCAGCCTCACTCGTAGCTGGGACCACAGGTGTGTGCCACCATGCCAGGCTAGTCTCAAACTCCTGGACTCAAGTGATCAATCTGCTTTGGTCTCCCAATATGCTGAGATTACAGGCATGAGCCATCACACACCCAGCTTCCAGCTAATTAAAAACTTTTTTTTTTTGTAGAAACGGGATCTTACTATGTTGCCTAGGATGGTTACAAACTCCTGGGCTCAAGCAGTCCTCCTGCCTCAGTCTCCCAATGTACTGGGATTACAGGCGTAAGCCACCATGTCTGGCCATAAATAAATATCTTAAAAATAGTACTAGCTACTCAGGTGGCTAAGTTGGGAGGATCTCCTGAACCCAGAAGTTGGAGGCTACAGTGAGCTATGATTGTGCCATGGCATCCCACTCTGGGTGACTGAGCAAGACCCTGTCTCTAAAATAAATAAATAAATAAATAAATATCTTGAAAATAACTTTAGGAGTACTATGCAGCCATAAAAAGGAATGAGATCATGTCCTTTGCAGGGACATGTATGAAGCTGGAAGCCATCATCCTCAGCAAACTAACACAGGAACAGAAAACCAAACACTGTATATTCTCACTCATAGGTGGGAGTTGAAAAATGAGAACACATGGACACAGGGAGGGGAACAACATATGCCACAGCCTGCGGGTGGGTGGAGGGAGGGAGAGCATAAGGACAGACAGCTAATGCATGTGGGGCTTAAAACCTAGATGATGGGTTGAAAGGTGCAGCAAACCACCATGGCACATGTATACCTATGTAACAAGCCTGCACATTGTACACATGTATCCTGGAAAAATTTTAAAAATAAAATGAAAATAAAATAACTTTAGAGTGGTTGGTCTATAGATTCCTTCTTATGAAAACTATGTGCAGGACTGGTTGTTAAAAAAAAGAACTATGGAGAAATTGAAGCAAATGCTTTTTAGATGAGAAACATGATCATATAGAACACCACTGTTTAACCTACCAGACTACTTTTGTGTATCCTATAAAGCAATTTCTGCTACTAGCAGAAACGAGTGTATATTTCACCCCCTCAAATACCTTGAACATCTCTTCCCATAATTTCCAAATAGTTCTGATCTTTTAAGACCTCCTGGTCATCTTCCTCCAAATCATATTCTGGCTTCTTTATTATTTTTTTGGGGTTGACCAAAAGCTGCGCTCGCTCCTTCTTCAATTTAGCTCCTATAAGAACATCCAAAGAAATAGAGCATGACAGGTATAAATTCTTTCTAAACATTACATTTAAATAAGAAATTATAATATTTATATTGTCATTACTTAAAAGCTGGGAAAAAAGCTTTCTCTTTGATTAAAACTGACCACTCTTCCACAGTTTATATAAATAGTTAAAAAAAAACACACACAATCTTGAAAGTATATATTTTTAGGGTTCAAAATAACCACATATTTTAAATTACAATGGGTAGTTATTAGTGACTACCACTACTGAGCATTTTGTTTTATATTAGGCTTTACTGAACATTTTCAATTTAAGTTTGAAAGAATTAAACTAAAAATTAAAGCAGTTTTTATTTAGTTTTACTAACCAGATCAATCCTTTGCGCTATATTTTCAAAAGAAAATGTTAAAAGTTTTAAAAGTGAAATAATCCATAAACATTATAATAAGCATCTCTTCAAATTGTACGATCACTTAATACCTCCTTCTCTATCTAGAATGTGATTAAGAACATCATCATCTCCCACAAAGTGAACCTCCAGCATCTTGTCTTCCTTTAATTCTGGTTTACTCATTGTTGCCAACCTAAACAAAAACAGTAAGTTACTCAAAAGTGATGAAGAATTCATATCAACCACCAAATTAAACATTCACATAATGAATACATGTCTTTACCTAATATTTTTAAAGTGTTTTTAAGTATAAAAAATACATTATGCATTACTGTACTACTACATATTCAACTGTAGGTAACTCAATTCTTTATCTAAAAAATTGGGGAGGCAAAGAGATTCTGAGATTTGAGAAGAGCTAAATCCAATCAAGGTAGCTAAAATATACTCAGAAAAATAAAATAAAATATTCTCAGAAAAACAATTTAAGTTTTAATGAAAGCTCTAACCAATTCAGATAAGCACATTAACAGAAAGGGGGTGGTTAATACATGAGTGTTTAGAAAAGTGACAGCCAAACAAAGAATAATGCTTTAATGGATTTTATTATCTGTTCACTAGAAAGCTACAGTCAATTGTGGGGAGTCTGTTAAACTTCACTTGTGTCCTAAGCCTGGATCAAAAAACCCTCAAGCACCTCCCTTTACTTTTATGGAATGCTTACCAAACAACTTTACAAATATGAATATGGCTTTCTAGGTATCTTGGTAACTAAACAGTAAACACAAATCTTTCGAACACTTTACACTCAGTTCCTCACTGAACAAACCTCCAGAGTTTGGCAAGCAAAAGTTTGATCAACTCTGGCTAGTCTGACAAAATGTACTTTCAGAACTTACTATGCTACTGGCCTGAAAATAACTAATGATGATTTTAACTGCTGCCAGCTAATCAGTTTACCCAAAAAATGTAAACTAAGATTCAGTGTTCTTGGTGATTTCTTTTCTCTTCTCTCTTTCTTACAATCTTGTTTTCACCTTTTCTTTTGGCAGGAGAAACTATTGACTGTGTCTCTCTTTTCTTTCTTTTTTTTTTGAGACAGGGTCTCACTGTGTTGCTGCAGCCTCAACCACCTGGGCTCAAGCAATCCTCCCATCTCAACCTCTGAAGTAGTTGGGATTACAGGCACATGCCACCATGCTTGGCAGGTTTTCCTTTTTTTGTAGAGACAGGGCCTCACTATGTTGCCCAGGCTGGTTCTGAGCTCCTGGAATTAAGCAATTTTCCCACCTCACCCTCCCAAACTTCTGGCATTACAGGCATGGGCCACCACCACAGTCATTTATCTCTTCTGAGTTCATTAACTGCAGGAAAAAAACTAATTCAATGTTACCAAATTTTATTTTGACAAGCAACATGCTTAAATGACTTCTTTCAGTTTTCATTTACCTTTTAAGGTACTACACATTCTGCAGCTGCAAAATTCAGATACAGTCACCTGTAATTGGAAAAAGAACTCAGTCAGGGTCAGCTAGCAGAAAAATGAAAGCAATGGGGCAAAAACAAGTTCCACAAGTTTTAACAAGCATGATGAATAGATACATGTAGACCTTACAAAGCCAAAGCTGTTGTAACGGTATAGTAAAGGACAAAAAGACCATTACTGATTTGGCTAGGAAGCCCTAGATACTGAGAACATCTGGATGGAGTGGGAAGAGAGGAGGACAAAATTTGAGCACTTACATTGTGCTAGACACAGTTTTGAGTACTCCATATGTATTCTCATTTAATCTGCACAACTCTATGAGGTTCATACTTTGTGTATAAAGATAATAAATAGTGGGCTGGGTGCAGTGGCTCATGCCTATAATCTCAGTGCTTTGGGAGGCTGAGGCAGGGGGATCCCTTGAGGCCAGGAGTTGAAAACAAGCCTGGCAACAGTAAGGCCCTGCCTCTATCAAAAAAAAAAAAAAAATTAGCTGGGCGTAGTGGCATGTGCCTAGTCTACTCGGATTGGGCAACAGAGTGAGACCCTGTCTCTAATTTTTTTTTCTTTTTTTTTTGAGACAGGGTCTGGGCTCTGTCACCTAGAGCAGTGGTATGATCTTGGCTCACCACAGCTCCAACCTCCTGGGCTCAGGTGATCTGCCCACCTCAGCCTCCCATACAGCTGGGACTACCAGCTTGTGCCACCACGTCCAGCTAACTTTTGTATTTTTTGTAGAAATGAGGTTTCACCATGTTGCCTAGGCTTGTCTCAAACCTCTGGGCTCAAGCGATCTACCCACCTCTACCTCCCAAACTGCTGGGATTATAGGAATGAGCCACCACACCAGGTCAAAAAATTTTTTTTAAACAACAACGACAACAAAAAATTGTGGACTTGGCTGTGATATGAAGGAAAAATTTTAAAAATAAAAATAAAAAATAAAGATAATAAATACTTCATCTATAACTTATGACCATTGCTTGTAAAACATGTCCTCTTGGGCCATTTTTCTAGTCATAATACTGTTTCCTATTATGGGGAATCTGGGTGTATTAGAGAAAAAGTTTAACCCATTTATGTAATATTTGTATAAAATAAAGCAACAGGTTTTTTGAGGGGCTGTTTGTGAGGCACTGTATTAGGCACATTTATGTACACCAGCTCATTAAATCCTCAGATTCTCTGACTTAGGTATTTTGCATCTCTCTCTTTATATATATAATGTCCCCAACTTACAAATGAGTAAACTGAGGTCAACTCATTAAATATTAATAACTCATTAAATTATTAATGCAAATACACACAATTATAAATCTATTAGGGTTGAAATCCATGTCGGACTGATCCTAACTTCTTTTTTTTTCTTTTTTTTTTTTTTTTAAGATGGAGTCTGGCTGTGTCCCAGGCTGGAGTGCAGAGGCTCGGTTTCAGCTCACTGCAACCTCCGCCTCCTGGGTTCAAGAGATCCTCCTGCCTCAGCCTCCCGAGTAGCTGGGACTACAGGTGTGCACCACCACACCCAGCTAATTTTTGCATTTTTAGTAGAGATGGGGTTTCACCATGTCGGCCAGGATGGTGTTGATCTCTTGACCTCGTGATAGGCCCACCTCAGCCTCCCAAAGTGTTGGGATTACAGGTGTAAGCCACTGCACCTGGCAGATTCCTAACTTCCTGACCACTCTATTATACCACATACCTCTCCTGCCATCAAATAAAAATGCTATCATAAATGCTTGGGGTTTTTTTTGTTTTGGGTTTTTTGTTTTTGTGGGGTTTGTTTTTTGAAACAGGGTCATTCAGCTCTGTCACCCAGGCTGGAGTGCAGTGGTGCCATCTCAGCTCACTGCAACATCTCACCTCAGCCTCCTGAACAGGTGGGACTACAGGCGTGCAATGCCAAGCCTTGCTAATTTTTGTATTTTTTTGTAGAGACGGGGTTTCCCCATGTTGCCCAGGCTGGCCTGAGCTCAAGCGATCTGCCCACCTCAGCCTCCCCAAGTGCTGGGACTGCAGGTGTGAACCACTGTGCTGGACGTTAAATGCTTGTTTTGACCTCTGAAAACCATTCATAATAGGTCTAATTATTTCTCTACATGTCAATTAGGGTTAGGGTATTCTATAGCAGGTAACTACAGAATGTCCAAATTGGAAAGTTTCTCTAACTTTCCAGTTCATTGGGTGAAACATCACTAGTTCTATCAAGCATACTTCAAAGAGCATGGCCAGAGTCAGCATAATCTACATTATTTTACTTAATTATACACTGCTGTGTACTACAAAGGATTTGAAGCAGTGACAATGAGCAAATGCAATAAAACAAATTATAAATTATAAATGCTAATAGGGAGTCTGCATCAGAAAAAATATAAAGGAAAGCAGAAAATAAAATCACACAATGAATTTTTGGCTCTGAGCTTCCTGGCAATCAAAGCAAAAAGCAAGTAAAGGTCTGTTATGTAATTCTTATTGGCAAAAGTTTAGTTGTTCTTGGGGATATGGGGACAAGATTTTCTAGGAAAATTTAAAAACAAATATTCTAGGCAACTGAGTATTGTCCTAGGCAATTTCCCTATGGTATTCTACATAAGAATTGCCTGGAGACAGGCAGCCTGAGACTTGTTTGTAGACAAGTGCATTTATACAATCATTTCCTTTTCTAATTTTGGAGCATCTTATTAAATAGTACAAAATCACCAGATTAAAGAAAATGTCTACAAAGACCTCATGAGAAACGTTTCCTTCTTTCCTTTCCAACAGTTCCTGAAAAACAAACGAACAAAAAAACCTAACAATCACACAATAAAATGCAATATTTAGTGACCATTATGACCCCTCAAGGCACTGCCTCGGTGCTTATAGGTCAACCCCTTTCAAGGAGTTACTTCAAGGCAATTCTGCAGCACCAAGTGTTAGCATTGCACCAAGTGGTAGCAACACACTCTCCTTTGAAAACAAATAAAAGATTTGCTGTAATTTTTAAAAACATAATCCTTTGAAAAAGAAGGTTGGATAGATTAGTGGTTAAGCACCAATTTTAATATCGGAGAAACCTGAGTTCCAATCTCCACTCCATACTTTATAACTGTGTGACTTTGTCCAAAGTCCTGACGATTAAATGAAATGATGTGCCTGATATATAAAAAGAGCACCACTGAATGCTCCCAATTATCGGTATTTTTACTTTAACCTTTTTCTTTTTTAGCTCCTTACTGCAGTGCACTGAGATATTTTTACTTTAAACTTCAACTTAACCATGAAGATCTCTTGTACATCTCTAACTCATTCAACATCTAACAGAAAAACTGCTCAATAAGTGATGATGTCCGTTTAACGTGCAGTGCCCTTATATAACGGTGTAGGGCCGTGCTATTTTTCTTCAGATTGCAATTTAACTGCGGGAAAGTGTAACGATTCTATTAGGATTTCAATTGTAAAATGAAAAGTAACGTCTCAACATCTTTTTAATTAAAAAGCTCTACCAAAAGAGCCTGGCTTATCAACATTTTACAGCCAAGCATGGCTCCAAGGTGACCGATCAGTTAGCTGGCAGGACACATTGGTGCCTCCAGGCTGGGATGACATCAAAGGTTCTAGCTACAGTGGTTCTGGGACGCGATCTCTTCCTCTTCATACCTCACAGGGCACTTTACCACTGTCGTTACACATCTTCACAGTTCTCCTTTTCCAACCAGAGGGCTTCGTAAGCTGGGAATCAGGTAGGTTAGTATCAGGCGTCCCTTGCACAAAAGGCCTATAACTGCGGGGCAGACTAACGAAAGGTCCTCCCAGAGTGAGCCTCTCACCTCAAGTCTTAAAGGACTTTGGCCTGCGCCTCCAGCCTCTGGCCAGTTGGCTGCGCTCCACCAGTAAGGGTTCTCGAGCCCCCGGGCAGCCTGCGGGGGGCAGCGAGGCGCAAAGACCATGCCCCAAGAGCCGAGGGAAAGTCCTGAGATGCGCGGCTTGGGACGCTGGCGGCCAAGCTCCGACGCGGGGCTGGGTGCACCTGGACGCACCTCACACGCCGCGAGCTAAGCAGAAAAGGGAGGCAGGCTGCCCCGACACCCCACTACTCACCGCTAGGTTTCCGCCTGGCGCCGATCCGGCTGCGTCACGCCGGCCGAACGACACCCCGCTGAGTCGCCGCCGCAGGGAAAGTACCTTCGGCCCCAACGGGAAAAGCCAATTTCCAGTAATTCGCGCCCGACCACCGGAGAGGTAAGGAGCCCCGGAGGCCAGCTGGGGGATGGGAAGCCTGCGTGCGGCACACCGAATCTCCCGCCCTGTTCAGGGGGCGGTGCCCGAGGAAGCCAATAGGAAGAGGAGTCGGCCAAGAGCGACGGCTCTGCCGGCCAGTCGGCGCCGGCCATTCGGCCCCGCCCATCAGGAAACCTGAGGAAAACGGATTCTTGGGCCCTGAGTTGTGGGCCTTACCTTTCCTTTCTTCTTTCCGTTTCCGGGGAAGGGAAAAGGAAGTGTTGTTTGGATCTGAGGAAGTTTGCAGAGTAGCTGGCTGAGTGGTGGCTGTTTGTCTTGTAGCAGTCTTTAAAAAGTGTTCTTTGGGGTCGGGCGCAGTGTCTCACGCCTCTAATCCCAGCACCTTGGGAGGCCGAGGCGGGCGAATCACCTGAGGTCGGGAGCTCGAGACCAGTCTGACCGACGTGGAGAAACCCCGTCTCTCCTAAAAATACAAAATTAGCCGGGCGTGGTGGCGCATGCCTGTAATACCAGCTACTCGGGAGGCTGAGGCAGGAGAAACGCTTGAACCCGGGAGGCGGACGTTGCAGTGAGCCGAGATCGAGCCATTGCATTCCAGCCTGGGCAACAAGAGCGAAACTCCGTCTCAAAAAAAAAAAAGTGTTCATTGGTTTCCCAGCTACCTTTTGAAGAAAAAGGTAATGGAAATTGATTCGCATTTCTTTTTTAAAGATTTTCTTCATTTGGCGTGAAAGGTAGGATCTTGTACATCTCCAGGGTTTGGGGTAGGGAGAAGAAGAGACGTTAGGAGAAGCACTGAATATAGAGATGGGATCGGACGGCTAGTGGGATGAAGAGGCTGGGGAAATAGAATGAATAGACAGAGAAAATGATTGACTTCAACTATCCAAAATATAAAAAAGACAAGACAGAGAAAATGAGGAAGAAAAGGAATGAACCTGGATGGGATCCATACAGTATTAAGAACAGGGTATTGTTTCATTTGGATTCACTTACTCAAAACAAAACTACAGAGTACTCTGCGAACAGAAGATAAGTATTCATTATCGAGCGAGACAACTACGATCTCTGCATTCACTATAGTTACCTAGCACGTGAAGATATTGAACGGACAATATTGAGAAAAATACCATGATATGGGAAGTGCATTGGAGCACATGGTAGGAGTAGCTAATTAAAAGTCCAGAAGGAGTCAGGAACAATTTTCTAGGAGGAAGAGATGTTTAAACTGAAACCCCTGTGTTGAACAGATTTAAAACAGGCCAAGAGGGGTAAAATTTTCCAGGTAGAAGGTCCAAATCCGTGTAACAGCTGTGTAAAATGCCAAGCATTGGGTCTGTTATTATGAAGGGCTTAGTTAGCCCTTAGGGCACTGGTCAGATTTGTATTGAAAGATCTTTGGATAAAGGAGGTAGGATTGGGAGGGAAGATATAGAGTCACAAGATTTGGGAGCTGTTTAGGAAATCCAGTTGAGAAAGAAATGATCATAGCCTTGATACCTCATTATTCCATTTTGGCTAGGTGGAGTTAAGAAAATGGAAGAGAAAGGCAATTTTTTGTGCATTATAAATAAAAAGAATTTGGGGAGTGACTAGAGACAGAAGATAAAACATAGCTCAACAGTTAACAATGATGTGTTTGAAGAGTGTTTAAAAATGTGAAGATGACTAGCCCAGCACACACACCTGTAATCCCAGCTACTTGCGAGGCTGAGAAAAGGAAGACTGTTTGCATCCCAGAGTTCCAGGATGCAGTGAGCAATGATCTCACTTGTGAATAGCCACTGCACTCCAGCCTGGGCAACACATCGAGACCCCATTTCTTAAAAAAGAAAAAGAAATTTGAAAAAAAAGATGAAGATCTAGGAATGTTGAATAGATATATTCAACTTATGTGTGTTTTTTATATATATAATTTTTTTTTTTGAGATGCAGTCTCCCTCTGCCGCCCAGGCTGAAGTGCAGTGGCAACATTACTGTTCACTGCAGCCTCGACTATCTGCTCTCAACCAAACCTCCCACCTCAGCTTCCTGAGTAGCTGTGACTGCAGGCGCACACCACCATACCCGGCTAATTTTTGTATTTTTTGTAGAGAGGGGGTTTCACCATATTGCTCTGGCTGGTCTCCAACTCCAGAGCTCAAGTGATCCACTCATCTTGGCCTCCAAAAGTGTTGGGATTACAGGTGTGAGCCACTGCACCTGGCTGTTTTTTTATATTTCTATGATGTCAGTAAACTCCCCTTCATTCCTCTCCTCACATCTTGAAAAAAGGCTTCTACAGACCACAGAGGCCTTGGTGTGAGTGGTGGGTTTGGATGTAGTTTTTATGGTATATGTGTGGAAAATAGAGGGAAGGAGCTGAGTTTTGCTTTTAGGTTGATACTAAGATAAAAACAAAGAGCCATACCTTCAGAATGGAGACACAGGATTTAGGAGCAGCAGGAAGCTGAAGTCAGAGGGGACCATAAAATGGCAACTCCCCATGTATTCACGGAAATTTTGCGCAGGGCAAGTAGACTGTTCCAAAGGGGGAAATAGAAGCTCAATATTGTAAAGGGTAGAGGCACAAGCAGCTAATTGGGTAATAGTTTGAAATTTAGGGACTGGCTTTTAAAAATCTAATCTATGAAACAGGGTGAATTGAAGACTTTTTAAATACCAGTAAAATAATAATCAGAAATTTTTATTGAAGTATAAACATAAAATTAACAGAATAGAAAAACAGGTTAACATAAGTTGGTTAGCTGGAATCCAGGCCTGAAAGGGGGAAGCCAGTAAGAAGCCTATTCCTTTCACAGAACTCCAGGTGGTAGTCTCAGGAATACGTTAAAAGCAGCATGGGTCTGGTATGGTGGCTCATGCCTATAATCCCAGCACTTTGGGAGGCCGAGGCAGGTGGATCACTTGAGGCCAGGAGTGCAAGACCAACCTGACCAACATGGTGAAACTCCGTTTCTACTAAGAATACAAAATTAGCCGGGCTTGGTGGTGCATGCCTGTAACCTGAGCTACTTGGGAGGCTGAGGCAGGAGAATTGCTTAAACCCGGGAGGCGGTGTCTGCGGTGAGCCGAGATCATGCCATTGCACTCCAGCCTGGGCAACTATAGCGAAACTCTGTCTCAAAAAAAGAAAGAAAAAGAAAAAAAGCATGAAGCCGAGACTGGAGGATTGGGTGGAAAAAAAAAAATGGAGTATGAAGCTGAGACTGAAGATTGGTTGGGAGTCGTGAAACAATTAGATGCTAGATCTCCTGTCATACTTTGTGGAGGACCAGGAGATTATAAGGTGAACCGAGAGGATCTAGACTCTACCACTAGGCACAACTGAGAGTAGAAATGAGGTCATACTGAAATGGGGAGGATAAGCTCAGGACCTCGTCTTACTTGGCTCCCAGAATGCTGGCAATGAGTCATATATCCCCTGGGCATTAAATTTAAAGACTTTTTCAGGCAAGCTAATCAGAAAAGAGAGGAGGCCCCAATTGAAAAAGCCAGTTTATTACTATAGACCTACGCTGACACCTACTAGCTGACAAGCTAGTCCCTGCACGCTGAGCTTCTGATCAATTTTAGCATTACCAAACTTTGGAATAAAGCCTCAGCTCTGAAAAAGAAAAAAAATAAAGCAGGAGCAAACATACTATGTAGAACCCAGAGAAAAATTTACTCAAAACTGTAATAAACTCTTGACGTTTTATATCTATTAAAAAAGGAATGTAAAAAGGAATGTGAGTCATCAAATTTAGATTCTTTAAGGAGAAAATTCTTAAAGTTTTAACTAATTTTTAAATAGACTGCAGAATCAAGATGATAGCACCTTATATTTTTCTTTACCTGTGATCTCATCTGTCAGCACACTGAAGAAAATCAGAATCTTTATAAATTTCTTCTTCAAGGAGATGACTGAGTTAAAAAATGAAATCTTTTTTTAAGTTCATTTTTATATTCAAACAAGGTTTTTTACCGAAACCATATTTTACTTGATCAAATTCAAGAATATGATCTCAGTTCATATCTTCCAAATTGAAATATAATCTAAATAGCTGTATAGATATCAGTGAGAGATCTAGATTAAGCAACCAGAACCAAGTAGGTCTTCTGAACAAGTTAAGATACATTTATATTGGTTCCTAAGTTTGGGAAACTCAGTTAACTTTTGTCTTTGCCAGTATCGTGAAAAGCTTCATATTGATGCTATTGCTCCTTGAAAAAAAATCCATTTTCTCCCTGGGTCTTTGAACAGTTTATTTAATAAAATTTTTGAGCCCCTACCTCAACCAGGGGCATAATGCCCAGGTATGGCCCTTACCCTTAAGGAATTTAGAATTTGGTTCGGTAGAAAGAATCAGATAATTTCAACACAAAAGTGTGTAGGCTGGGCCCAGTGGCTGACACCTGTAGTCCCAACACCTTGGGAGGCTGAGGCGAGAGGAGCACTGGAGCCCAGGAGTTTGAGGTCACTCTGAGCACATAGGGAGACCCCCATCTGTACCAAAAAAAACACAAAAATTCAAAAAGATGTACTGAGAACTACAAGGACAACTGCCATTTAGCTTAATCTAGGGGTTGGGTTGGGGGATAGCAGAGGAACGGCCAATCCAATTTCAAAAGACAAGTAGACTTAAGCAAAAGAGAAAGTACTGGAGAAGAGATTTCAAGAAGAAAGTACAAACTGGGTGTGGCAGTACAAAGGACAAAGGGTGTGATTGTGCAAATGAGTGTGGTAGTACAAAGCACTTTGTTGTTACTTAAGAATGATAGGAGATGGAGTAGAAGTAGGCCACAGGGCCTTGTATGCAGGCTAAATAACATGGAATTTAGCCCCTATATTGGAACCACTGGATAATTTTAACCAGGGCACTGATAAGCATTTAATATCCATCACTAAGGAGGATAAATTTAAGGGCAAGGAGTCTAGTTAGGAGGCTACTGAAGCAGTCGATATGAAGAGGATATGAGTTTGTGCTGTAGTAGTAAAGGTGGGAAGGATTAATTAAAAAAAAAAGGGGGGCAGTCAGCAGGATTTGGAGACTGGATAATAGAGGTGAGGGAGAGAGGAGATATAATTCTCAGGTTTCTGGCTTGGTTGCCTGGATTAGTTTATTGGTGTGATGTGAGAGAGAGATTACTGATAGAGGAAAAAGGTAGATGAGTTTAGTTTAAGGCATCTTAACTTTGAAGTGCCTGAGAGATATCCAGCTATCCAGCAGCCAGTTGGATTTAAAAGTCTAACATTCAAGAGGTCTAGGCCTAGAGATACAGATCTAGGGTCATCCGTTTATAGATTTAAGTCAAGTGGCGAAAATGAGAACTGTGCAAGGAGTGTGAGAAAAATAAGAAATGATGTGAGATACCTCTCATTTGAGACAGGCAGCAAGGGGATAAGGATAGTTACAGATATAGTTCAGAACTTTGAAGTGGTGGCGGGAAACAGGAAATTAAGCATATTTATTCTAGCATGATGGCCTCCATTTCATAGAAAAAGAGTTGAGGCTGCTGAGAAAGTGATACTTTATGTGCTGAAGCTGCGGAATAGAAACTAAAGGGAATGAGAAAGGGGACAGGCCAAGAAGTACAAGGGTCCAATGAAAATGTATTAACACCTACAGTGTTCAGTGGCCTGAGTTAGGGAATAGAGAAGGCAGAGTAAAGCATTAATATGGATGGGTCTATTCTTTGGGGTGGAGGTATATTTATGGAATGGGTTAATGATACTTCTTTCTTATATTGTCAGTTACTATACTAGGTGTTTCTCTAGGAAAAATTTATTATTGAGTCAGGTTCTGGACAGAAGAGAGAAAGCTTACCTATGTCAAAGATTGGTATAGCATTAAAGAGAATTTTCAATCCTGATTGCACATGAGAATTAGCTGGTGATCTTTGAGAACTATGTGACGCCAGATCCTACTCCCAGAGAGTCTGCATGGGGCCTGGTCATCAGAATTGTTTTAAAAAATTACCCAGATGATTTTTTTTTTTTTTTTTTTTTGAGACAGAGTTTCACTCTGCTGCCCAGGCTGGAGTGCAGTGGCACGATCTCGGCTCACTGCAGCCTCCGCCTCCTGGGTTCAAGTGACTCTCTTGCCTCAGCCTCCAGAGTAGCTGGGACTACAGGCACCCACCGCCACAACCGGCTAATTCTTTTTTATTTTTAATAGAGACAGGGTTTCACCATGTTGACTGGTCTTAAACTCCTGACCTCAGGTGATCCACCCACCTCGGCCTCCCAAAGTGCAGGAATTACGGGCGTGAGACACTGTGCCCAGTTGGCCAGATGATTTTAATGTGAAGCTAGGGCTAAGAACCAGTGAGCTAGAGACAATTAAAAATTGGCAATAAAATTTTTTGTGAGATATGCAGTGGCCTAGATCATGTATGTTAAACACACACTTGATAAAGTTTTAATAGATCTAGAATGTCAGTGGCAGATGCCTCAGCAAATAACTTCTACCCTGAAATTTTTTTATATGTCAAATTGATTTCAGTCATGCTCAGGAAAAGTGATTATATCTGAGTATCTAGTAATAAAAGAGAATATGGCAGCCAAAACCTCCAAGATAATTTTTTTTTGTACCAGGGATGGTAAAGCAGTCAGTGAGGACACGAGATGACATCATCAAATAAGTAGTGAAAGATTTGACACAGTAATCCTTAAAAATGTACACAGAGGGCTGGGTGTGGTGGCTCAAGCCTGTAATCCCAGCACTTTCGGAGGCCGAGGTGGGTGGATCACCTGAGGTCAGGAGTTTGAGACCAGCCTGGTCAACATGGTGAAACCCCGTCTCTACTAAAAATATAAAAATTAGCTGGGCATGGTGGCGGGCGCCTGTAATCCCAGCTACTTGGGAGGCTGAGGCAGGACAATTGCTTGAACCCAGGAGGCGGAGGTTGCAGTGAGCCAAGACCACACCATTGCACTCCAGCCTGGACAATAAGAGCGAAATTCCATATCAAAAAAACAACAACAACAACAACAACAAAAAAAACGTACACAGAGTAATTACAATAATGGGAATTAGTTTTTGAAAACAATTCTGAGTTGGCCAGGCGTGGTGGCTCACGCCTGTAATCCCAGCACTTTGGGAGGCCGAGGCGGGCGGATCACGAGGTCAGGAGATGGAGACCATCCTGGCTAACACGGTGAAACCCCGTCTCAACTAAAAAATAGGAAAAAAAAAATTAGCCGGGCATGGTGGTGGGCGCCTGTAGTCCCAGCTACTCGGGAGGCTGAGGCAGGAGAATGGCATGAACCCGGGAGGCGGAGCTTGCAGTAAGCTGAGATCACGCTACTGCACTCCAGCCTGGGCGACTCCGTCTCAAAAAAAACATCAAACAAACAAACAAAATTCTGCGTTTTACAGTGTGTATAAAGTCAGTGTAACATTTGTGAATAAAGGAACTATATATAGATTTCTTAACATTCTGTAATTTTACTTGGAGGAAGTGAAGAAAGCCTATGTTTGGGGAATTGCCTACTGAATATTGGAGAGAATAAAATAAAAAGCCTATTGAATATGATTGTTTTGTTTTGAGACTATTAGCATTGTTTCTGGTTTTTTTTTTTTTTTTTTTTTTTGAGAGAGGGTCTCACTCTGTCGCCCAGGCTAGAGTGCAATGGTGCGATATTGGCTCACTGCAACCTCCGCCTCCCAGGTTCGAGCGATTCTCGTGCCTCAGGATAGCTAGGATCACAAGGGTGCGCTACCACACCCAGCTAATTTTAGTAGAGACAGGGTTTCACCATGTTGGCCAGGCTGGTCTCGAACTCCTGACTTCAGACGATCCACTCGCCTTGGCCTCCCAAAGTGCTGGGATTACAGGCATGAGCCACTGCGCCCGGCCTATTATCACAGATTATATCTATCCCATTTGGATTATCACCCCGGGCCAGATAAAGACCTTTACATATCCTAAACACGAAAGACTATACGTCTGCCCTCTCTCAGGTACTTAAAAATTTAACATTAAATCATAACATAGTCATCAGCCCAACAAAGTTCTGCTTTCCTCCCATGCTACCCAGCAGCTTTTTTGTGTGGATGGGAAGGGTCATAGGAAGAACTGTCATATAATTTTAAGTTTTATATTTTGGCAGTCTCTTCTGCTTTATTATGCTGTAAAATAGCTTTTCTCAACTGAGCTTCCTTACGTGAACCACAAAAAGACTATTTTCTCATTTTCCCTCAGGATAGTACACAAGAACCACTGTATATACATAGGAGAGAAGTTAACTTATAACTGTGGATACTCAGGATGTTAGGGCTTGATTCTTTCATGGATTTAGTTTGCCTATTAGCAATCTAGCTCTGTTGAGATCCAACCCCTCCCTTTCTTCCCGTCCTTCACAGGGGGACTGGCTTTCTGGGGTAGGTGTTTGGCAAGTGTACTAATAGTTGAGAACAATCAATGCAATTATGCAGTATATTACGATGTTTAAGTTCACAAGTGCATTCGCCTGAGTGTCTATGTTCAATGTTAGCTCTTCCACTTACTAGCTCTGTGACTTTGGACAGCTGTACTTTACTTTTCTCATAAAAGAAGAATAGTACTTATCTAATGCTGTTGTACTGAGTATTAAATGAATGACTGCATTTTCTTTAAAGTGTTTAGAATAGTGCCTGGCACATCCTAAGCACCCAATAATGTTAGTTATTGTTTAATTTACATGGGAAGAATCTTTGTACCATAAAATACTGTGACTTACCTGGACAAGAGTTGTATGTGTGGGGATAGTGTGTATGTGTGTGTATGTATGTATGTATGTATGTGTGTGTATATAAAGTGCCTCCACTATTCTATTAATATCACAATTATATTACAATACCTTAAAGGAAAATATTACTTTTCCCGTTGTACTTCTGTACTTTCTTTTGTTTTTTGTTTGTTTGTTTTGAGATGGAGTTTTGTTCTTGTCCCCCAAGCTGGAGTGCAATGGCACGATCTTGGCTCACTGCAACCTCCACCTCCCAGGTTCAAGCGATTTTCCTGCCTCAGCCTTCCTAGTAGCTGTGATTACAGGTGCCTGTCACTATGCCTGGGTAATTTTTGTACTTTTAGTAGAGATGGGGTTTTACCATGTTGGCCAGGCTGATTTCAAACTCCTGACCTCAGGTGATCCACCCACCTCGGCCTCCCAAAGTGCTGGGATTATAGGCGTGAGCCACCACACCCGGCCCTTTTTCTGTATTTTGTAAATGAACAACTATTACATTTCTAATAAAGGGAAAAAATTGGAACTGTCAGCTTGTGAATCTCATCCTTCCTTACTAATGCAGATCCAGAATCAAAGAGAAAAACACAGTCTTGGTTCTGGATCTGCCAATCTTTGGATTAAGGGATAATAAATATCAAAAAGATAATGTACTTTGCTTGAATCTGAAATAAAATGGAGAATAAAACTTTGACTCAGCAAGGAATAACAGTCATAAAGAAAAAAGGCACAAAAGAGATTTTTCCAGAAAATGCATGTAAAGAAAAGGAAAGGAAAAAGGGCCTAGGGCTTAACCCTTGATTAAACCCATGTTCCAAGTGAAGGCTAAAGTATCTTTAGGAAAGACAATGTGGGAAAGACCAAAAAGTTTAATGATGAGAGAACTAACTGCAGGTAAGGGTGTGAAGAAACAGGCACCTTCATAAATTGTACTGTAAACTGTATTATAATAATATTGGTTCCTCTTTACAAGGACCCAGGAAAGAAAATATTTTAACATTAGAAATAGTTGTGCTTCACCTGAGAAACTTGTTGAATCTTAAGGAATCTGAAAATTATGTAATTAATCTTACTTCTGTCTTTACATTTGGCTGCTTTAACGTTCAGTGCTAAATCTGTACCCCTGCAATTAACTACAGAAATATATGGCACGTTTTATGTATTAATTTCACACCTGCCTTTGTCTTGTTTCTTATTTTGTGGTGTTAAATATAATTTTTATACTGCCTTAATGTAATAGGGTATGATATAAAGGTTCAGATATAAAATAAAAATGGTACACTTTGAAAAAATATGAAAAGACCCTTTTAAGATATAAAATTTACGTAAGATAAAATCAACTCAGGGAAATCCAGTTAAAAGCCAAATAGAGCTGTATTTTTATACTGTACAAAAAAATTTACACTCTTAATGTAACTAGATACATCTAAGGGTAAATTACACATCTCTCAAACACAGTATTTTAACATCTAAGATATGTTTCTGCATTGCAGACTGATACTGGATTTTATACATCTTTATTTACAATAACTTAAAATATTTTTTCATCTCTGGCAGATATTTACAAGGTCAACAGTGACTACATTTCACATTTCAACAATCAACAGCATTAATCGGTTCATTAAGACAGGATAATGGCTTACATGCACCAATAAATATGATCTTAAATTCATGGTTTTTTCTTCAGCTCTGAAAAAATGAAGGTTGTCACTAGTCCTAGGTTGAAAGGACATCACTCAATACAAGTCATAATTTCTATATGCCTATCCTATTTAAATTTTCACCAGCACTATTCTCTAAATACTTGGGAAGTTTATACCAAGTTATAGGTTGATGCTAGTTTAAAAAAAAAAAAAGAGCTGATGTGTACATTCCATATCCTTTTATGAAGCAAACATATGAAAGTGAGATAGTTCTTATTTACTATCATTGTGACAGAGATCAGATTACATAATGCCAAAGTAGTAAAAATCCTTCAGAAATTATAGCTCAGGAGACTCAAATTATCATGAGAAAAACAGTGGGAAAATAATTTTTGCACCCTAAAAACTGTTTCACTTAACCACTTAAACTGAATGGAAAGCCAGAATAATTTTAGAGTAAGAATAAAAAAGATTCAGTGTCAAGTAGATGAACTTATTACAAATATTTTTAAACATGGAGCTTATCTCTCAATTCAGTATGGATGATAAAACTTACAAACAAACAAACAAACCCCCCCAAACCCAAACCTGTATCAGTGATTGTTAGAAAGCCAATCCTCTCTTTCCAAGACAGCTAATCAATATACTCATTACTTTTCAACTACTACCTGCTATAAACAACAATACATAAAACCTGTTTGGAACATCAATATGCAAATACATTTCATGATTTCCAAAAAAAATTATTTAACTTTTGAAATAAATCATTTAGTTCTTATTGGGCTATACATTTTTTAAAAATGAGTATTTTAGCTTTTCTTAACCCAATCCTGTTTTTCTGCAAAGAAAAAAAACACTCAGAATGATCATGGACATAAATTATTTAACAAACTTTACCAGTTTAACCAATATTATAGTAATTGCCACTGCCCTTTAAAATAGGTACATTTCCATAATGCCCCCCTAAATTTTACTTAACCCACAATATTATACAATATACCAATTTTAGCAATTTCCCCCTTTTTATTCAATCCTGATGAGTAGGATCCTTAATTTAAGGAGACCAGAAGCTGTGCTATGAGGAATAATATTTAGATTTAGTCTTTAACGGGTACTTTTGCTGGAAGTGTAAAATACTGACATTTATTGACATAAGAAAACCTAAAATGGAATCTTGTAGCTACTGTAAACCTATTTTCCAGGTCAGAGAATATTTTTAAGATACTTTATATGTTAAAGAGGCTTCATTCCTTAACAAGTACTTTAAAAATTATATTTGGTAGATACATTTTCTTTGGTAAATTTTGTAATCAATGAACATGTAAAGAACTTCCTTTGATATAATTAACACTGAGCTGTTTATACTCAAATACAGCAAACCATATTGATATCAATTCTGTAATTGGGGATGAGTTGTCCAATTAAGTTCATTTCTTTGAAAATAAAAGGATTTCTTTATTAGACCTACTTCCAGATACACATTTTTAAAAAGACTCATTTATACTCTAAGCTACATCTAATTCCATTTTTTTATCAAATCAATATTAAACATAATAGCAGACATCTGAATATGCCTTAATTTGTAAACATGATTAGCACAATTTCTAAAAATCCAGAAGCAAAACATATACATTTCTGTACTATGCTGCCAGTTATTTCACATCATTCCCAGCTTTCTGCTAATTTCTATCCTGAATTGTTTGCTCTTATGTACATTTCTCATAGGACTATGGCTAAGATTACAAAAATACTGAAAAGACTGAAGTTACCAAAATGTTGTACTTGTGTGGTCAGGTTCAGAAGAAATATGCCTACACGGGCAAGGAGGTTGGGTGGTGATGACTCCTCTATGAATAGTATTTTCTATATATGCTCAGTACCAGTATGATATACCTATTAGGTACACATAATGCAAGTAATACTAAAATTTGTCTTACATTATCAATATGACCATCTTGGCAGGGAAAACTGTACCAATCTGATGACTCATAATTTTATTAGCATTGTTAACAGTTTTACACTGCATTCCATCTGCTTATAATCTGGCAAATATTCTAATTTCTAATTGGTTTTCAAACAACTTGTTTCTAAAAACACTTTAAAAAAATTAAAGTATTACAAGTAAGTGTCTCAACCAACTTAGTGGTAAAACGATGACAATAATCTTCAACTTGAAAGAAAAAGTCTCATGTTCAGACTGTTTAACATAGCCGTAGGTAGAAAAATTGCTCTAAAATTCTTACAGATTTTCTGATCATTGGCATGACCCGTTAAACTTTTTAAAGCTGAAAACAAAGATGTAACTGAAATACTGATTAAAAAAGAAAAACCCAAAACATACTTTGTAATCCAAGGTCAGAAATGGAGAGATATTCCTTGCCAGTGTTTGTAATAAATAGGGGACTACCCCTAAAGACAGGTACTACATTTTTTATTTACAAATGAACATGCAGAGATTTAAACGAGACAACTGATTGTCAACAACTGAAGTACTCAAAAATGGACTCCACTTCATTAAAATATTCACAAAAGTAGTGCAAACAAAACAATCTGAAAGAAGTTATTCTCAGTATTCCAGTGTCTAATAAACAATTTTAATTAATTTAAAGCTACTAGATGGAATCTGAGAATACAGACTGGAAATACTGAGCTTATATAGCTGAGACTACCGCATTTAAGACATTTTATATGGTATATACACACTTTAAATGACATCATGGTCACTGTTCCATTATGGAATCATAAGCTTCACACTATAGAACCTTTTTCAATCATATAAGGAAATATTGCTTGCATTTGCTCTAAGCATAAGATTCAGTCTCTTTCTACATTAAAAAGTAATGGAATCAAATTTATTTAATCTTTACTTTGCAATACTCTATTGTGCAATATAATTAGCTTGCCACACTGGTGACTGAAAGCTGGCTGACTCAAAAATTACTTTAAAATAACTAGAAAACACTGATCAAAGCCATTTCACTGGGTTTATTTTATATTTAAATAAATCCCAACAAATGTATTCAACTATAAAATGGCAGCATACAACTGTTATGTGGCAGAAAATAGTAAGGCATAAATTAGAATAATGTGTTGATCCTTACATCTGTAGACATACTTAACATTTCCAACATTTCCCCATCTAGATTACTCTACATTTTTTCTGGATTTAACACTTTTCTTAATGTGTTGTATTCACCAACTACTAGACCAGAACTATAAAGAAACTGCAAAAATGGAGTTAACAACCCACTGCCTCCCCAAACCCATGGGAGACTGGGTTTGATTCTGGCTCTGCTTTAGGTATATGATCTTGATCACACCACAACCTCTGAGCCTCTGTTTCTTGAGGATGAAGGTTGGGGTGAGGGAGTGGGAGACTAGCTAGATTATCTCCAGGGTTTCTTCTTAGCACAATTCTGATTCTATAATAAATAGACAAAAGTGAATTGGAAAGGTAAGGGGAATGGTAAGGGGTAAAGTTAAGGGGATCAGGATTTTAAAATAACGATTTTCCCCTTAGCTTCTTGAAATATTTTCACATTTAAAAATCTTCAGGCCAGGTGTGGTAGTTATGTCTGTAATCCTAGCACTTCTGGGAGGCCAGGTGGGTGGATCTCTTAAGCCCAGGAGTTCGAGACCAGCCTGGGCAACATGGCAAAACCTCGTCTCTACTAAAAATACAAAAATTAGCCAGGTGTGGTGGTGCATGCCTGGAGTTCCAGCTACTCCAGAGGCTGAGGTGGAAAGATCACCTGAGCCCAGGGAGGTTGAGGCTGCAGTGAGCTGTGATAGTGCCACTGCACTCTAGCCTAGAGGACAGAGTGAGACCCTATTTCAAAAAATCAAATCTTCTGAGTTAACTATTCACTTTGCATTTTAGTTTGCTTTCTAGTAATTAATGTCAGAGCGAGCTCCCAAAACCTTCAGCTGTTTCTTTGTATTCTTTTATCCAACTTGGCATACATGGCACCAACCTAATTGTTTTATTACAGAAAACAAGTATTTTCTCCCTAAATATCTTTTTCATAGATGATTAGACTTTTATGGAGATTAGAAAATATATAACAAAAGCTTGTTAAAAAAGTATGAATATTGCTGGCATATATCTGTAACAGCTATTGTATATATGAAACAAAACTATTTTAAATTAAATGCCAAAAATAATGCATGTTAAAATGCATATTTAAAAACTTAGAAAATTTGACTCAGTTTGTTAAACTAACACCTTCCATTTTAACTAATAATAATTCTTGCACAAGAAATCTGTTGTAAGACCCTGAATGCAAGGCTTAGACTAAATGAAATGTTTCTTCACTGAGGTCAACTCACATCACCTAAAAGAATAGAAAACAAATGTTACAGGGTCATAAAATGTTAATGTGGGTATGTATACATACAAACATATATGTATATACATACAGATAAATAAAATCCTCTAAGATGAACTTTTTTTTTTTTTTTTTTCAGAGACAGAGTCTTGCACTGTTGCCCAGGCTGGAGTACAGTGGCGCATTCTTGGCTCACTGCAACCTCCACCTCCCGGGTTCAAGAGATTCTCCTGCCTCAGCCTCCCGAGTAGCTGGGATTACAGGCGCCTGCCACCACGCCCAGCTAATTTTTTGTATTTTTAGTAGAGACAGGGTTTCACCATGTTGGCCAGGCTGGTCTCGAACTCCTGACCTCATGATTCACCCACCTCAGCCTCCCAGAGTGTTGGGATTACAGGCGTGAGCCACCGCGCCCGGCCAAGATGAACATTTTTTAAAACCAATTTTTCAGGTATAAGATTTCTAGCCAAAGGAAAATTTTGTTGTATTTATTCTAACATTTGCTGTAATTTGGTATTATGTGGTATTTCTTTTGTGCTTTAACCAAAATCATGCTAGATTTAGATGCCAATAAATGCACAATTTGAATTGAAAACAGTCTTTTTACCTTCCAAATAATTTATGCCATAAAGTGACTGACCTCCAGCCATAGCCAAGATCTCACTTTCTTTTTTATTTTTTATTTATTTATTTTTTATTTTTTATTTTTTTTTAGATCTCACTTTCTAGGTAAATATAATGTTCCTTTCCTTACATACCTGAAACTGCCTGTTTTAGTATGTTATGGGCCTTTATAGCTCATTTATTTTGGCTATTTTTAAACTCCTTTCATTTATTTGACATCCCTTAGTTAAATTAAAAGAAAGGGTATTTAAAATATTTAAAATACAACTTTGTGATATATACATATACACACCATATACACACACACACACACACACACACAGACACACACAAATCAATAAATTGTCTACTTATCAACTTTTAGCTTTACCCTGGACTTTGGCAATGTTGTAGATACTAGTTCAGGTTCTAGTTTTCCATTTTCACATGAGCTGGAAAATGTTACAGACCACCATATTTAAACAAGCATCTCATATATAAAGAGTCTAACAGAAAGTCTCTTAGGGAAAAAAGAAAGTCCTTACAATAAAAACGGGGGGATTGCTAGGTGTGAAAAAAAAAGGCGTTTTTCTGGTTATTTATCAAAATCTATTATAATTTTAATGGTAGACATAAAATTTTAACTTTTGCTAATTAGGAGAATACTTGCTTTCTATAAATTCAGTATATTTTTCTTAAACAATAATCAAGTAAAAACATCTAAATGTACAAAGCACTGATAGCTCTGATGTATTCTGTGGAAGGATAACTTATAACAGTTTAAGTCACAATACACTTTTTTAAAACCCAATATATTCCCTTCTTTTTCAAACATCAGAGCCTGAGACCCAGAAAAGTTATGATAAAATCTTATCCAACCAGATCAGAACTAAGGAAATTTTTTTTACCAATAATGTTTTTGTAACTTCTTAGCAGTTACCAAATGCTACTTACATACATTCAACATCTAGCTTACTGGCATGATTTCAAAGTTTTATAAAAATGAGGAACTGCAGATATATGATTAGAAGGTACACAAATTGCATTACATTAAACACAAAGGCAGTGTGGTCCTTGTAGGAGAAATCAAGGTCAGTACCCCCTGGTAGAAATGTTCTATAAAAATGTGTCACATTGAAGTATCAGTGTTTCAGCCAATTGTCTGTCCCTGATATATTTCCTTGGAGTATGTAATGTATCAGGACTTTAGGTTTCTTAATCCAAAATATCTGACTGAATTTAGGTACATCTAGAAAGCAGCTGAAAGGGTTTCTCTTATAGTCTGACATAACAGAAAGTAGATTGAGAAATCCCTCTCTTTACCTGAAGATGTACTGTTACACTTCAGCCATCAGCTCACAAAGGAAAAGAAGAAAAAAAAATCAAATCTCCTCTCACACACACAATCTCCACAAAAGCTAAACAAAAACTACCCCCCGCCCCCACAAAACCCCAGCACCAAAGTGTCAATCATTCCTGGGAAATAGAACATGCCCCTCAGATTCTGATTTGTTAGTTGGCCAAACTTGAAGGACAGAAATGACCTTATATGTCCTTGTGGGGAAGAGGGAAGACACGTTAATAATGACTATACAGCCATTGAGAAAGTGCATTATCAATTACACAATCAAGAGTCCTGCCCTCCAATGGAGGTGGTCACAACTTGATTTAAATGCCTCCGTAATTGAACATTTATGTCTTCGGGATAAAGGAGATGGGGGGGTGGAGAAAGAGCTACCCTCATTTTAATGAAAAAGTGCAGCAGTCTACCACCTTTCCCCATGCTTCTCCAGAAAATGATTGCACAGACTCAGAGAAGTCCAAAGTCATAGCAGAATCTCTGAGGCACTCCTGGTTAAGAGAAAAAAATATGATCCAGTAATCTTCATAGTTCTATAGATTATGAGAACAAACCCGTTTTGTTTTTAAACAAAAGCCAAAGAATCGTTTCATAGGGATCATATACACCATTTCCTCTAATGTATCCTCAGTCTCACAGTGTTGAAATGGGACCGATCAGCCTACGATGGATTGCACATCACCCAAGGAGAAAGGAAGGCATGGAAAAGGCAAACATTTTATACTGCTTCACAAACACATTTACAAGGAATAGGTGAAGAGAAGATGTAGGAAAGAGGGATAAAGAAAACCTTATTGCTGTTTTGATACAAAATACAGTATGAAGATACCTAAACTAAATGAAATCTGATAACAGTGACCAATATTTTCACAATGTGGGATGAAGTGTCTTCTTGCACAATGAAATGTTCAGTTTAAAAGGTAAGCAGAAAGAAGAGGGAGGATGTCAAAACTACACCTGGGATATTAGCTGCATATTGAAACTTGGGGATCGAGACTGCTTGGTCAAGGGGGCTCCTGGGCTGAGGAGCTCTTTACCTTCGCCAGCTTGACCTAGCCGGTCTTCCTGCAGACTGACAGTTGAGTATCGATTAGCATTGTTGGCTGCTAAATTAGTACCTCCCTCAGTGCCAACCCCAATGCTGGTACTTGCTTGACTGCCATTTACATAGTCAAATGATTTACTTGAGGAAGCACTGGCTGTCCGGATTAGACTTAAGCTATTGATTTTTGGCACCACCTGGCCAGCAGGCAGGCTCAGGTGTTTCTTCATTGGTGTCAGCTCAACTGAATCTACACTAAGATCAGTTGGTTGCTGTACATACTGCTTGCGAACTACTGAATCTCGAGGGCTCTCACTGGATTTGATGGCAGAGGCTGTTTCTTTATCCTTGGCTGAACGCCCAGTTGCTACTTTCCTTAAGCTTCCCCTCTGAGAAGAGGAGGATGGTTTGGTCCCAATTGGCTGACTGCTGAGGGAAGCCCCTGATGAAAATCCTTCATCTGCATCATTCAGGTTTACAGACTCCTCTCCTCCATTTACACCCTCAGCACCTAAGAAAACAAATCAGACAGACTCAGCAATAGCTAAATTAAATAAGAAGCAGCTGTGAATAACAACACTGACCTTATCTCTTGGGCAATGTTCGCTATAGGTTGTCAATGGCCCTATTATCAACACTTCCCCTAAATAATTTAGGGGAAATCTTAATCTACACAGAATTCTACTATGCTAATACATGTTAGTTTAGCTTTATTTAGTCCAGTTTTTGTAAAACTATCCACAAACATATCTAGTATACTGTCAATATTTAGGCATGTAAAACGACTAGGTAAAATACAACAGTTTGTTAACATAAATTTTTATAATACACTATCATTCTTCTTCTGAAATGACCATATCTACCTACTGGAAAAAAAAAAAAAAACTTTCCCCCTCATACCTTCTTTAACCCACCATAAGATGTGCAAAAGAGACCCTCTTCTAATTCTGGTTATCCAGAATTATACCAAAAACCCATTTATGCTTACAGGCCAAACTCTTTTTAACTATAATAAAATTTTATATTTACTCAGTGGTTGGTTAACTGCTTCTATATGGTTTTAGAACCTTTAACATGGAACTAGCAAATTTTTTAAATAACTCAAAACTATATTGCTTCTGTAACTTCACAGTCATATTTTGTCTATGGCCTTTTCTACTCACTGGTTTCCATATTTTGATCAATTAATGTGAAGAAAATATCAGAGAGCAGTGGTAGGGAACCAGCAGGGGTATTTAAGGATTTATATTTTCTATATGGTATGTTTTGATAATATTTTATGTAATTATTTCTATATTTTAGATTCTTAGTATTGAGATGTATTGTCATAATCACAAAATACTATAGTGTCCCATCACATTTCATTTCATGCAGAAACTGCAGTTAACAAAATAATTTATTTATTTATTTTTTTTGAGACAGTCTCGCTCTGTCACCCAGACTGGAGTGCAGTGGCACGATCTTCAGCTCACTGCAACCTCTGCCTCCCAGGTTCAAGTAATTCTCCTGCCTCAGCCTCCCGAGTAGCTGGGATTACAGGCGTGTGTCACCATGCCCAGCTAATTTTTGTATTTTTAGTACAGACGGGATTTCACCATGTTGGCCAGGCTGGTCTCCGACTCCTGACCTCAAGTGATCTGCCCACCTCAGCCTCCCAAAGTGCTGGGATTACAGGCATGAGCCACCGCGCCCGGCCAACAACAGAATTCTTATCTTGGGTTTTTGTGGGAAGAAGAGAAGAATATATAATATACTGAGCTTGCAGTTTACAGAAAGCCAATTCTCTTACTGAGAGTATGATCAATATTCTCTTAGAAAGTAATACATTTGCTTCTTTCAATAACTCATATTGGTTTGCTACCTATTAAATACATTTTCCAGACTTCCGTAAAGTTTAATCTGAATCTACAAAACAGATATCAACATTACAGGTAAGGTAAAAATGTTAGGAAAGAATCTAAACAAATATTAGAGATATAGGTTACCTAAGCAAAATATATACAAAATATTTAAACACAATATTTTATTTAACATAGCACCTGGAAAAATAAACTATTTACTTAGCTATATTTACTCATATGGATTATTTTCTTCCTTCTAAAGAATGAAATAAGCTATCCTTAAAGCAAAAGGCACCTTGTTATATCCAGCAGTTTAATAATCTTTAATCATCATGCAAAGCCATATGAAAATGCATCTACTAAGAACAGTAGCAGCTGACACCACTTCTCTCAACCTCTTCAAAAGAACTGTATATAATGTACTTTTATAATGTACCTCAAAATAAAAACTTTAAATTATATTCATATGATACATTTTAGTAATTTACTTACAATTAGTATAAAGAACTCCAAAATGCCCAAGAAAGGATAGTTATTGGGTCAGAATTGATATTAGTGATATAAAACTGGGAGTGAACAGAAATGTATCATTAGGTATATTTATTAGGAAAGGAGACTGAGAGACTTAGTGCTAGCTTCTGAATCTTGCTACATGCAGATCTGATGCCCAAGCAATATGGCCATAAAAAAGATGATAACATAAAAGCCACCATGCAAGAGAATCTACTGATATTTTATATACTAAGAAATGCTTAGTATATATAATGGAATACTGATTGTACTTTAATCACAGGTATTATCTTCAGTTTAGTAATAATTTTTAAAAACATTTATTTATTTTTATTATTATTTTTTGAGACAAGGTCTCACTCTGTTGTATAGGCTGGAGTGCAGTGGCACGATCACAGCCCACTGTAGCCTCAACCTCCCAGGCTCAAGTGATCCTCCCACCT
The DNA here is from genome assembly GCF_029289425.2 of Pan paniscus. NCBI lineage: Eukaryota > Metazoa > Chordata > Mammalia > Primates > Hominidae > Pan > Pan paniscus. The sequence goes on from NC_073262.2 coordinate 103,611,025, forward strand.
CAGCCTCTCAAGCAGCTGGGACTACAGGCATCTGCCACCATGCTTGGCTAATTTTTGTGTATTTTGTAGAGATGGGGTTTTGCCATGTTGCCCAGGCTGGTCTCAAACTCCTGGGCTTAAGCAATCCACCTGCCTGGGCCTCCCAAAGTGCTGAGATTATAGGCATGAGCCATCGTGCCTGGCCAGTTTAGTAATAATCTTAACTCCAGCTTTTAAAGTCACAAATAGAATGTACTTGACAATCAGGAGAAAAGTAAGTGATGGGCTTATATTGTCCCTTCAATTTCAACATGTAATAAACCCAATTTTAATTGTAAAATTATTTAAAGCCATCATAGCAGAAAACTAGTCAATAATCTATGTTAATCCAAAAGCTTGAGCAGAGTTCAGAATTACCAAGACTTTTCATAGGTTTTAGTAATTTCCTTTCTTCTGTTTAAAAAGCTTGGTGGGGTATGGTGGCTTACGCCTGTAATCCCAACATTTTGGGAAGCCAAGACAGGCAGATCCCTTGAGTTGAGGAGTTTGAGACCAGCCTGGGCAAATGGCAAGATCTTATCTCCATAAAAAGTTAAAAAATTAGCCAGATGTGATGGCACCCACCTATAGTCCCAGCTACTCAGGAGGCAATGGTGGAAGGATCACTTAAGTCCAGGAATTCGAGGTGGCAGTGAGCTATGAATCTTAAGGAGGCTGGCTGCAGTGGGTCACACCTGGGGAGGCCAAGATAGGAGGATTGCTTGAGCCTGGGAGTTCAAGACTAGTCTGGGCAACATAGCAAGACCCCATCTCTACAAACAATTTAAAAATTAACTGGGCATGGTGACATGCCTGTTGTCCTAGCTACTGAGAAGGCTGAGGCCAGAGGTTTGCTGGAGCCCAGGAGTCTGAGGTTACAGTGAGCTATGACTGTGCCACTACACTCCAGCCTGGGCAACAGAATGAGACCATCTGGGGGTCGAGAAAAAACCCTCAAGAAAGAAAAAGGCAATTGTGTCTCAAAACATTTTTCCTCTGTAATTTTCTCCAAAGGTGATAACAATACCATTCATGGTCCAAAGAGGAGACATCTGAAATGGAATTTTTTTATTTTTTTTTATTCCTTTTTGTATTTACACTGAACGCCAAGAAGCTATGAAATGGATTTTTAATGAACTTTTCTATTCATGGCTGACTTTACTTACACATTTGGCTTCTGTTAATATTGATTTAAAACTACAAATAGGCCAGGGGCGGTGGCTCATGCCTGTAATCCCAGCACCCTGGGAGGCTGAGGTGGGCAGATTGCTTGAGCCCAGGAGTTTGAGACCAGCCTAGACAACATGGCAAAACCCCATCTCTACTAAAAATACAAAAAAACTAGCCGGCTGTGGTGGCGTGCCTGTAGTCCTAGCTATTCCAGAGGCTGAGGTGGGAGGATCACTTAAGACCAGGAAGTTGAGGCTACAGTGAGCCTTGATTGTGCCACTGCACTCTTGCCTGGGCGACGTGAGTGAGATCCTGCCTCAAAAAAATAAATAAAACTAAAAATAATCTGGATTAAAAGGTAAAATAAGGAAACATTCCTCTTTCCTTGTGGCTACACCCTCTCCCTCCCTCCCCCAAATTGAAATTTTACCAGTGATAGATATTAAAATAGGATATTTTAATATTTTATAGGATATTAAAAAGGAACTACTATTTTGGTTCATTTGTTTCAAAGTGTATGACTCGATGTATTGGAAGGAATGCTTCAATCTAATCCTACACTTTCTGGAATTTCAGCAACTGTTGATTAACATAGTACTATATTTAGCATAAATACTTCCAATATTCTAGCAATAGTAGTAGATAAGTGGCTCAGTCATTCAGGAATGTTCAGTTTAGGCCAACTCTGGGTTCCACATCTATTCATTTTTTTATTGTTATGTGTTTATACAAGATAAAACTTACTCCTAGGGATAATGTAATAAGATACAGGGGAAAAAGGGAACACTGCCATCTTTCAGAGCCATTTAAAGGATCTCTCAAACAGCACCAACTTTTTTGGGTCCCTAGGTCATGCACATGCAACACTGTTAAATGAATTAAGGTCAATCTGGGTAAATGGGCAAGGGAACAGAGGGTAGATTTAGATTCTTACTGAGCATGCTCAAATTTCTAATGCACCAAAGAGCAAGAGTTCCCTATGGTGGAAATTAATTGCTTTATGTATGTTTGGTCTTTAAGTAAAAATATATAACCTCTTTTAAAGCTACTTGCTTGATTTCATAAATAAGTATAAAGGTTCCACAGTAGCAATACATTAAATAATTTTTTAAAAACTGGCTACAGTTCCCTCTTTTACAAAGCTAAAAATTCCTACGGCATTACATGCAAAACAGTAAGTAAATACTTTTCCAACAAAGAGAAGCATTCTTTTACAGATGGGGGCTCGGGGGGAAGGGTATTAAAAAACCCCTCCATGTTGCGATACCTACATTGTAGAAATAAGGCTCTACTAGGATATCTGACCTCTAAATAGAATAATACATTTTAATTCCACTGAATTGAATACAACCATTATTTACAATAAATTGTAAAATGTACTGTGCATCAGGATAGCACATTTCTAGAAGGTATCAGTAGTTTACTAGTTAGGCCTAAGCAACTTAATCTACAGATGATAAAGCCAATGAATATCAGCATACTTTGTCAAAGAGCTGAGAAATTGTCCATTGAACACCATAGAATTACAGATAAATCAGCTGGCTCCACTTCAATGTCTTAATGATAATATGCTAATGTTTTAAAACTCTCTTCACAAAATTTTAAAGAATAAATTATTGTATAAATAAAATCATTCATATTGATGAATAAGGCTCACGTCCACTGGGTGCATTTTTCTTTCCTAATGTTAGAATAAACATGCTCAGTAATAAAAAAATTCCAAGCATTTGCAGACCTTTTGGAGACAGGACCCTGCCTTGTTAGTAGCCATGCCAAGCTGTTCCTTGATTACACAGGGATGCAGACTCCAGGCCAGCACAAATGGTAACTAAAGATTGCACCTGACCTGGTGCTATGCATATGAGGAGGGAGGGTGCTTTGCAAGGAGAAGCTAATACACCCTGGGGTACTAGAAACACACATTAGAATGGAAAGATGCTCTGCTTGGGGATAGAGAGCCAGGATCCTTCTCCAGCAACTGCCTCACTGACTTCTGCCTCCTCATCTCTGTCCTACCCTCTGTTGTGGCTGTTGCTGAGTTGGGCTCCGGCGAGCCATGCTCAGGGGTCCTGCGCACCAGCACCTCCCCCTCTTGCACACGTTTGATCCCTAGGTCAGTGGAGCCGTGTTGGATCGGGGAGCCAGGAATACTCGAGTCAGCCTCGTTTGAGAAGTCAAAGCCATCTGGGATTCAACATATAACATTTTAGTGCTTTTATGCTGCTCTATTATTTTCTGAGCATTTTGACCCAGGCAGATAAGAGAATGTATATATGGATATGATATAAACACAAACACTATTTATATAGTTACATGTGTGTGCACAGCATGCACACACATAAGGCAGCAGATGAACAATGTGAGGTTTGCAAATGAATTAAGACAGAAAAATCAGGATCATTAAAATGGCAATATCTCTTAGGCAAGACAGCTTGACTATTCAAGTACCATGTGTATGAAATACTGCTGGATTCAGCACTTACAAAAAAAGGAAAGGCAAAGATAAAAATCCAAAATCAAGAATAAATCATTTTATGAATAGCTTGCATTATACTGTTAGTTTGGCCAGTTATATAGTTTTTCCCACAGTGCTCATATGTGCACCTTTTTTTTTCCAGTATGGTAACAAGGTTAAAGCAACTTCTTTCCTATTGTTCTTATTTAGTTCAAAAAAAGACAAAATTTAACCTCATCTTATTTTGTTTTAATCTTTATACAGCAATCTAAACATCTATTTTATAAATACATATTGAAATAACTTTAGACATTTAGTCACATTTCTAGTGATATTTTTAACAAAAAAATTACTTTAATTATACAGGGTCTTTTAATATCATGTGCTAAGACAGTCTGTAAAAACAGTGATAAATTTACTTGACTCCATGTGTGGACTATGGGGATTTTGTACTCACCTTCTCTTCTCCATCTATGACGACGGATTGAAGCTGTTGTAATTGCAGTCCGAGAAATCCTCGGCACTGTTGGAGTGACTTCAACTTTAAGGACTTTCTGGCCTTCTTGTGTAGAATCAGGAGCATCAAATGGTAATGAGTTTTTCATGGCATTGGCAACCTACAATGATAATATAAGTCTATACAAGTTTACAATCAATATGCAGTTTTTGTTTATACTACATGTGTCCATAATTTTCGAATATGTATTTAAAATTTGCATTATAATGTGTAATAAACGTATCTTTGTTGTTCTGTATTCTTTTAAGCAGGCTTTTCAAATGAGAATTTCTAAAATATGAGTCACATACCCCACTGATGCCTTAAAATTGTTGACTTTCAAAGAGAAAAAGCATTCCAAAGAAAGAATTAACATATAAACTCTGATTATGAGACAATTTAGAATTGTCTGATTCTTCAGATGATAAATAACATGCAAAATTTAATCTCTGATAAACATTAGGATGTTCTCCACTCTTCTGTTTACATGAGGAGAAATGTTCCCTAAATACTTCTGGCATTTTGTCCTACCATTTTCTGCTACCTGAAGAGGAAAGTGACATACCTGGTAATTGCCATTTGACTGATGCATGTTTCCTAATTGGGTTGTACTAATCTAGCAAAAATCTTGAGCTAAAGGATTGTCTTGCTCCTTCCCTCTCCACTTGGACAAGCCCATGTGGAATTAAGCAGCCTGGATAGGTGTGCCTGATCAGCTCACTCAAACATTCTTTCCAGTGGGCTGTTCCAAGGTCTAGATGTGAAGGAAAGTTGAGTCTTTCAATTCAGCTTTTAACAGTAATGAAAATACTTGTTCCCCATCTATGAACTATTTTTCTGTTTATCACGTGGCTCTAGATTTGAATAGGGAAAAAGGATATTATTACTGGGTCCCTCAGAGACCACTGACAATAAAAGAATACTGTTAGTAACACTAGAGTTACTAATCTCTTTACCTGTATTGCCTTGGAAATGCCACCTCTACTTAATTTACAAGATTGTTGAAAGGATAAACTATTAATTTAAAGAGATTCATAAGTTCAAGGTACTACTATGATGATATAATTTTTTAATCTTTTTATCCATTTGTTTTAATATAACTCTTAGGGTAAGATTAGGAAACAAATGGGAATTCAAATGGAGAATTACTGCAAATGCTACCTCAATAAATTTATATTTAGCTTAAAGTATTTTAAAAATGATATAAATAAAATGGCTTTTGAGAAGCTGGGCCAGGCAAGGTGGCTCATGCCTGTAATCCCACCACTTTGAGAGGCTGAAGCAGGCAGATCACTTGAGTCCAGGAATTTGAGACCAGACTGGGCAACATGGTGAGATCTCGTCTCCACAAAAAAATACGAAAATTTGCCGGGTGTGCTGGTATGCACCTGTAGTCCCAGCTACTCAGGAGGCTGGGGCAAGAGGACCACTTGAGCCCAGAAGGTGGATGTTACAGTGAACTGTGATCACACCACTGCACTCCAGTATAGGTGACAGAGTGAGACCCTGTCTCAAAAAATAATAGTAATTTTTTGAAACAATAAAATAAAAAGCTGTATTCTTACAATGCTGCAAGTAGAAAATAGTATTTTAAGAATACTGTTATCAAAATATTACAAAAAGCTTAGGAAACTGGAAAGGAATAAAAATCCATAGTCAAATCACAGAGACAACTATTATAGCATTTTGTATGTTTCCTCTGTCCTGTATAGATCTAAAAAATAGTTGTATACTGTTTTTCTACCTCATACAAGCTAGCACTTCCCTTTAATATAAAACCTCAAATATATAATCTCATCAAGTAAATATTATATAACTTAAATCATTCTCTGCTGTGGGACATTTAGACTGTTTTTATTCCTTTGCAATTAGAAATAAAACTGTAATGTTGTGCTTATAATACATTGTCTTTGGTATTTATAATTTTGGTATTAAATTTAAGTTTAGTTTCCTGGAATACATTGCTAGACATGGGATAGAGGGTCAAAGAAATAAACACACATTACCAAACTGCTTCTTCAGGGGATAGTCAGAGTTGTGTCAGACTACTACTGTAACATAAAGAATGCCTTCCTCACTTCACTACTGGATATTTACATTTTTGTTTTGTTTTGTTTTTTGAAACAAGGTCTTGCTCTGTCACCCAGGCTAGAGTGCAGTAGCACGATCTCAGCCCACTGCAACCTCTGCCTCCCAGGTTCAAGCAATTATCATGCCTCAGCCTCCCAAGCAGCTGGAATTACAAGTGTGCACCACCACATCCCACTAAATTTTTTTTTCTTTTTTTTTTTCAAATGGGGTCTCACTCTGTTGCCCAGGCTGAGGTGCAGTGGCACGATTTCAGCTCACTGCAACCTCCACCTCCCGGGTTTAGGCAATTCTTTGCCTCAGCCTCCCAAGTAGCTGGGATTACAGGTGCCCGCCACCACGCCTGGCTAATTTTTTGTATTTTTAGTAGAGATGGGGTTTCACCATCTTGGACAGTCTGGTCTTGAACTCCTGACCTCGTGATACACCCGCCTCGGCCTCCCAAAGTGCTGGGTTACAAGTGTGAGCCACAGCCCCTGGCCTTAAATTTTGTATTTTTTTGTAGAGACGGGGTTTTGCCACGTTGGCCAGGCTGGTCTTGAACTTGTGGCCTCAGGTGATCCACCTGCCTCAGCCTCCCAAAGTGCTGGAATTACAGGCATGAGCCACTGCACCCAGCCTTACATTTGTTTTTTAATTGATCACTTACCAGTTGGAGATTTGTTTATTTTGTGGGAGAGTACAAAATCTTTTTACATAGAATGAAATATTAATTTGCTTATTTGTATCATGACTGCTGAAAATATGTTTCTCAGTTTGTACCCTGCATATATTAATTTTGCTTTTAAAAACGTGATGGAGGCCAGGCGTGGTAGCTCATGCCTATAATCCCAGCACTCTGGGAGGCCAAGGCAGGCAGATCACTTGAGATCAGGATTTCAAAACCAGCCTGGCCAACATAGTGAAACTCCATCTCTACTAAAAATACAAAAATTCGCTTGGGAGGCCGAGGTGGGTGGATCACGAGGTCAGGAGATCGAGACCATCCTGGCTAATACAGTGAAACCCCATCTCTACTAAAAATGTAAAAAATTAGCCAGGTGTGGTGGCACACGCCTGTAGTCCCAGCTACTCAGGAGGCTGAGGCAGGAGAATCGCTTGAACCCAGGAGGCGGAGGTTGCAGTGAGCTGAGATAGCGCCACTGCACTCCAGCATAGGAGATAGAGCAAGACTCCGTCTCAAAAAAAAAAAAAGAAAAAATCACCTGGGCATGGTGGTGCCTATAATCCCAGCTACTTGGTAGGCTGAGATGGGAGGATCGCTTGAACCCATGAGGCAGAGGTTGCAGTGAGCCAAGATCACACCACTGCACTCCAGTCTGGGTGGCAGAGAGAGACTTCGTATCAAAAACAAAATAAAAATAAAAAATAAATTTAAAAAAACTGATGGAATAGGCTGGGTGTGGTGTCACACATCTGTAATTCCAGCACTCTGGGAGGCTGAGGCCAGCCTCGGCAACACAGAAAGACCCTGTCTCTATAAAAAAATACAAAACAAGAAACAAAAAAACCCCCAAAAACCTTATGGCTTAGAATTTAGGTGTTTATGTCGGGGCCGGGTGGGGGGGCGAATCAATCTTATTTTAGTGACTTGTCCTATCATTTATGCTTAGAAATCTTCCCTTCTCTAGAAATCTGAATATTTAGAACCTTTTCTTCTCTCTTTTCTTAAAGGATTTCAAAACGTTTAATTATTCACTTTATCTGAACTTTATTTTGGTACTGGAAGGTGGAAAGGACCTAAACCTATTTTGTTTTTTCTCTAACAGTTAACCAACTGTTATCATGGAATACAAATTTTCCCCTAATTATTTGGATTGTCTTACATTTTTAACCTAGTACCTTTTTTAGGTACAAGTATATTTAATAAAGAGTAAAGATAATAACTTACCAATAGTGGTTGAGAAAAAAGCTCTAGCTGGGCTCTATAAATGATATCATCAAGAACTTCCTGGCCAAGGTCCCACTGTCCATTATACCTATGAAAAAGCAGATCATTTATACTCTTGAGCAAATATCTAATCTTCAGCACAACTTTTTAAATTGTTCCAAGTCCTGCTATTTTGGTTGTGAAGCAAAACTTTCATACCAAGTGTTACGTCATTTCATTTATAAACTATCCCACTTTTGGTTATAAAAACAAAACAGATTTTAAATACTATGTTTACAAATGTTTCTTCACATAAATTGGTTTTTATTACATGCTGATATTTAGAGTAATCTTTTCAATGCGTTCATGAAAACCTGGGTTATGAACTATGTAGAGATAGTTTTCCATACAGAAAACCTGACAATTTCTAGACTCCAATTTTAATGACTAGTTATGTTATATTTTGGCTTATTTAAAATTACTAGAAGGAAACCATATTAGAAAAACAAGATAAGCCCATCATGGAACAAAAGATTCAGTATTGTATCGGATAAGGAAGAAAGAGAAATATTCAAAGTTTCTAAACATTAGAAGAATTCATACAATTTTATATTCCACCTACTTACATGGCATAATAAACCCCTGTGAGAAGTTGCACCATAAATTCAGGATCCAATACTATTCGACCACAGAGTTCTTTCCAATGTTTTTCATGTTGCCGTGGAAAGCCACTCACACAAACCCTAGGAAAATACACTATTTAACATGTGATTTCCAGATTCATTAAATAAAATAGTTTTTGTTTTCCTAAATTCATTTATTCAATTTATTCATTCCTCAAGTATTTATTGAGTGCCTGTTATATACCAGTCATCGTTCTGGGCCTAGGCATACAGTCGTGAACAGGTGAAAGATAAAAAATAAAAAATAAAAACGAAATCTGTGCTCTCATAAAGCACTCATTCTAGTGGACTGCTCATAAAAGCAACTTTTCTAAAATAACTAACCATCTCTTTCGCAATCATCCTTCTTTCTCTTCACACACATACACACAAAAATGTCTAACTTTTACTCACCCCAAATTGTATCAGGGTGAATTACTGGGAAGTATAGAGATCTCAAAACAAAAGGACATTTCAAAATACTGTTGTCTGTGAGGCCATTTTTAAACAAAGAACTATAAACAACTCCCTAACATCCATTCAATCTCATTAAGTGATGCTTCCAAAAAAGTTATGCTTGATAATGATCAACAGTTGTAATACACTACATTATTTAATCAATTAATTTAGTAAGATAATTATAATAGTGAGTCCAGAAGAAATCTTTCAGTGTTTAGTGCCTTATGGTCTTGGGAATTTTTTTTTTAATTGTTTATATATTTTTTGTAGCAGAGACATACAATAAAAGACCTGCAATTTAAAAATAGCATTATATGGCCAGGCGTGGTGGCTCACGCCTGTAATCCCAGCACTTTGGGAGGCTGAGGCAGGCAGATCACGAGGTCAGGAGATCAAGACCATCCTGGCTAACACGGTGAAACCCCGTCTCTACTAAAAATACAAAAAAAAAAAAAATTAGCCGGGCATGGTGGCGGGTGCCTGTAGTCCCAACTATGAGAATGGCGTGAACCTGGGAAGTGGAGCTTGCAGTGAGCCGAGATCGCGCCACTTCACTCCAGCCTGGGTGACAGAGTGAGACTCTGTCTCAAAAATAAATAAATAAATAAATAAAAATAGTATTATATTAAGATAAAACTATGTGGGGAAAGGGGAATGGAAATTTCTTTTTCAATTTCAAGGAGAAAAAGGAATAAATGTAATGTTAGACCATTAAAGAAAAGTTTCTTCATTTATTCCTCAAATGGATGATGGTGAGTATCACACCACTATGGTATTTACATTACATATATTTAAAACAGTGACCCAACAGTTATTTTTTTAATTATGTAGATACTTCCATATTAGAAATTATATCATTTCCTTTTTTTTTTGGAGACGGAGTCTTGCTCTGCCGCTCAGACTGGAAGTACAGTGGCCTGATCTCGGCTCACTGCAACCTCTGCCTCCCAGTTTCAAGCAATTCACCTGCCTCAGCCTCCCGAGTAGCCTCCCAAGTAGTGGACTACAGGCATGTGCCACCACTCCCGGCTAATTAGTAGAGATGGGGTTTCACTATGTTGGCCAGGCTGGTCTCAAACCCCTGACCTCAGGTGATCTGCCCACCTTGGACTCCCAAAGTGCTGGGATTAGAGGCATGAGCCACCGTGCCTGGCCTAGAAATTATATCATTTCTACCTATTTAAGATAGGATGAAAAATTTTTAATGTCAACTTAACAATGTACAAGGAGTACATAGTTTTTCAAAATTCTGTAGAGGATATATGAACAAAAGAACAAAAGTTTGAGGACCACTAAACTCCGCCATCATTTTTGTTATTAAGAAATTCTATTAGGCTGGGTGTGGTGACTCATGCCTATAATCCCAGTACTCTGGGAGACCAAGGTAGGAAGATCACTTGAGGCCAGGAGTTCAAGACCAGCCTGGACAACACGGTGAGACCCCATCTCTATAACAAATTTAAAAATTAGCCAAGTATGGTGGCACATCCCTATAGTCATAGCTAATAAACAGGCTGGGGTGGAAGGACTGCTTGAGCCTAGGAGTTCGAGGCTGCAGTGAGCTATGTATAATGATTGTGCCACTGCATTCTAGCCTGGGTGACAAAGGAAGACTCTCTCAAAAAAAAAAAAAAAAAAAAATTCTATTGAAGGCCACAATAATGTTGCCAATAAGAGAACAAGCAGTTTTCTTTTAATGAACCAAAAGTAATGAATTATAAATAAGTTTATCTGCAGATAGGCAGTAAGTGCTTAAGTAGCATCTAAATTAGAGACAAGAATTTTGTTAATCATGGTATTACAGTTAAGAGAAACAAATATTTTTAAGTAATCTATAAAATCAAAGTAACAGCTAATTTAGATGGGCAAAATTAATAAGTTTTGTTATAAGCAGGATCCCTTCCCAGTAACAAAATAGCATGTGACCTTGAGCAAAGCACTTGTGGTGGACAGACTCTTGGAGAGCCATGATCCCTATGATCTTTCTGGTATTCACACTGTGTCATGCCCTTCCCCTTCAGCACGGGTGGGATCTACAGCTTGCTTCTAACCAGCAGAATAAGGCAAAGGTGATGGGATTCCATGATTATGTGTACGTGAGTACGTTACATAAGGTAACAGGTCTTGCTGGAGTCTCACTCCTCCCATGTTGAAGAAGCAAGCTGCCATGTTGTAGGTTGCCTGTGTTGGGAGGCCAATATGACAAGGAGCAAAGGATGGCTTCCAGCACACAGCTACAAAAAACTGAAGCCCTCAGTCCTACAGCCACAGGAACTCAATTCTGCCAACAAAACTTCTGAGCCTCAGATGAGACTGCAACTCCAGCTAACATCTTAACTGCAGTCTTCTAAGATGCTAAGCAGAGGAGCAGAGGACCCCAGCTAAGCCATCTGGATTCCTGACCCACAAAAACTGTGAAATAATAAATGTGTGATGTTTTAACCTGCTCAATTTGTAGCAATTTATTATGCAGTAATAGAAAACTAACACAACATTTAACCTTTTTGGGGGATTGATGTCCTCAAGTAAAAATCATTTTGAAAGGCTGAATTCAGAATTCCTTCTATAACTGAACTTCTGTGCCTCTAAACATCCATTGTCTCCGAACTAATTTGTATCACTTAAATTTTTTCTTTCTTTTTTTTTTTTTTTTGAGACAAGGTCTCACTCTGTCGCCCAGGCTGGAGTGCAGTGGCGTGATCTCGGATCACTGCAACCCTGCCTACCAGGTTCAAGTGATCCACATGCCTCAGCCTCCCAAATAGCTGGGATTATAGGCATGCGTTACCACCCAGCTAATTTTTGTATTTTTGTATAGAGACAGGGTTTCACCACGTTGGCCAGGCTGGTCTCAAACTCCTGACCTCAGGCCTTTGCCTCCCATCATGCTGGGATTACAGGCATGGGCCACTGACCCTGGCCTACATTTTTTCTATGGTAGAAATTTAACACCAGGTGTGGTGGCTCACGCCTGTAATCCTAGCACTTTGGGAGGCCAGGGCAGGCAGATCACTTAATCCCAGGAGTTTGTGACCTGCCTGTGCAACATTGTGAAACCTGGTCTCTATTAAAAAAAAAAAAATAGCCCAGCATGGTGGTGGGCACCTGTAGTCCTAACTACTCAGGAGACTGAGGTGAGAAGATCACTTGAACCTGAGAGGCAAAGGTTGAATGAGCCAATATGGCACCACTGCACTCCAGTCTGGGTGACAGAACAAGATTTAAGCCTAGGTCTGTCCAAATTATTAGAAATTATGATTTAGTAAAGATTATAATCCATGAGATACAGAATATCCACCCCCCACATACAAATGAGACACACACATCATTGGTACTATTGCTAATCACTTTCTCCAACACAGAGACAGTTATTTATGAAATGTATGGGAAGAGGTTCATATTCCTTAAGACTTTCCCCATATATAGCACTATTTTTTTTCAAAGATCTCAAAGTGATTTACAAAAACCGGCAACCAGGGAATAAGATATATCACTAAACAACCCTAGATTAGGATGTCTTGGTACAACTCTACGTTCAGCTAGAAAATATTTCTTTAATGCTGAAAACATTTTCAAGAATGCACGAGGCCAGGCATGGTGGCTCACACCTGTACTCGCAGCACTTTGGAAGGCTGATGTGGCAAGAATGCTTGAGGCCAGAACTTCAAGACAAACCTGGGCAACATAGCAAGACCCTTTCTCTACAAAAATTAGCTTAGAGTCATGGTGTACACCTGTGGTCCCAGCTATTTGGGAGGCCCAGGCGGGAGGATCCCTTGAGCCAAGAAGGCTGAGGGCACAGTGAGCTATGATTGAGCCACTGTACTCCAGCCTAGGCGACAGAGAGAAATCCTATCTCATAAAAAACCAAAACAACAACAACAACAAAAACAGCCTCATGAGGATAAGGACTCCTACAGGAATGCAAGCTCCATGAGTTTTGTTTACTGCTGTAATACCAGAAGTTAGAACAGTGCTTGGCTTAGAGAATGTGCTCAATAAATATCTGTCAAATAAATATGATGATTAGTAATAATCACTCTTCTCACCTGGAACCCATCCGACAAAGAGATTGGTAAGATGAGGCAGGCATATATACAATAGCAGAATTATAACACAGCATGAGAAAACTCAGGACTTCAAACCTGAAAACAACAAATGCAAGGTTAAAAGGATTACAAATAATTACTTCTACTAGCAACTGGTTATGACAATGCCTTAATATTGACCTTTATGATTTCTTAATCAAATCAATATAGCATCTTCCTCAAAGGTTTCCCTGTTTATATTCTCCTTATTACAAATCATATCCCTTGCTGTCATCTTGTCATCTATATTTCCGTTTTTAAAAAATAAATCAGGCCAGGTGCAGGGGCTCATGCCTGTAATCCCAGCACTTTGGGAGGCCGAAGTGGGTGGATCACAAGGTCAGAGGATCGAGACCATCCTGGCTAACACGGTGAAACCCCGTCTCTATTAAAAATACAAAAATTAGGCAGGTGTGGTGGCACATGCCTGTAGTCCCAGCTACTCAGGAGGCTGAGGCAGGAGAATTGCTTGAACCCGGGAGGCGGAGGTTGCAGTGAGCCGAGATTGTGCCACTGCACTCCAGCCCGGGCAACAGAGTGAGACTCCATCTCAAAAAATCAATCAATCAATCGATCAATCAATCATGCTTGAACAGATGACTCCCCTATGAATAAGTCTACCATCTTCCTACTGACTTCATAATAAAATCCAAACTTATCACAAGGTCCTTTAAAATCAAAGTCCTTCTTACAAGGTACTTTAAAATCCACCCTCATCCTTCCTCTCCAGCCTTATTTCTCTCCATTACCAACCACATATACCACACTTTATCAATCTTCTTACCATTCCAACAATATGCTGTAACCATTCAGAATCCCTTGCTTTAATGCTTGCTGCTCCTTCTTAATAGAATATACTTTTTTACTTGGGTGATTCCTGATAAGATTTCAAGTCCTAGATCAAATTTTTACCTTAGCCATAAAGCCCTTCTTAATTCTCTCTGCTAAAGTAAACCAGTCCCTTACCTCTGTAGCTCTAACATAGCATTTATCCCACTGAATTGTAATTTTATGCCTCTATGTCTCTTTCATCCGTTTAGTAATAAAGCAACTTTAGAACAGAGATCCTGATTTATTAATCTCTATCACTGGTGTCCAGCACGGTGTCTAATACATAATTGTTTAATAAATACTTGTTGAATGAATAAATAAATGCTTTCCTAACATTTATAATGTCTAAGAAAGTGGCTCCTAAATCTGGATGCACATTAGTTATTTAGAGACCTTTATAAAAACATACACTACTATGTCTTAACCCAGTTGACCCACTTAAATCCTTGGGTAGGAACTAGGGAAGTTGTACCTCTAAAAAGCTTCCCATAGATGAATGGCGAAGGGTTTATGGAAACTCTTTGTACTATTTTAGCAATGTTTTTTGTAAGTCTGAAGTTATTTCAAAATGAAAAGTTAAAAATCAAGTTGAAAGTCTGATCTGGAAGCAGCCATACTTTCAGATCCCTTCACTTTCTCCATATATCTAGGTAAAAGAATGGAGATTTATTCTCTGAAAGGATAAAAACTAATTTCTACCTGGGAGCCCCAGCTGTGATGGGGGTGGATGCCAAACTGAAAATAGGAAGATTAAGTGAAGTGAAATATACCTGACTAGATATTGCCAGTTTGCCACCAAAATACTAGCAACAAGATCTCTAGTTAAGATACCAGAAGAGTTGTTTCTAGGGATTTGACCACTCTAAGAAGAAAGACTTAAAGATATGGACTTGGGAAATTTTCCAAATGAATGGCCTAGTGGGATCCTATGGTGAAGTTTATAGTCAGTTACTAGGTTGGTGCAAAAATTAAAAAAAAATTTTTTTAAATGGCAAAACCACAATAACTTTTGCACCAATACTAGCTCAAATCAGCCATATATTAACATGGTCAGAGCTTCTCATTTTTTATTCCCTCTCCCCACTTTTTTTTTTTTTGAGACAGAGTCTCGGTCTTGTCACCCAGGCTGAAGTATAATGGCACGATCTCGGCTCACTGCAACCTCCGCCTCCCAGGTTCAAGCCATTCTCTTGCCTCAGCCTCCCAAGTAGCTGGGATTACAGGTGCCCACCACTACACTTGGCTAATTTTTTTTGTATTTTTAGTAGCGACAGGGTTTCACTATTTTGGCCAGGCTGGTCTCGAACTCCTGACCTCAGGTGATCTGCCTGCCTCGGCCTCCCAAAGTGCTGGGATTACAGGCGTGAGCCACTGCACCCAGCCTATTCCCCTATTCTTAAACATGAGGGAAAAAAGATTGCCAGACATCTAAGGAACTCTGCTAGGATGAAAAAGAGACTATAAAGAAATAGAAGGGCCGGGCGCAGTGGCTCACATCTGTAATCCCAGCACATTGGGAGGCCGAGGCGGGTGGATCATACGGTCAGGAGTTCGAGACCAGCCTGGCCAACATAGTGAAACCCCATCTCTACTAAAAATACAAAAATTAGCTGGGCATGGTGGCGCGCGCCTGTAGTCCCAGTTACTCGGGAAGCTGAGGCAGGAGAATCACTCGAACCCGAGAGGCAGAGGTTATGGTGAGCTGAGATCATGCCACTGCACTCCAGCCTGGGCAACAGAGAAGACTCCGTCTCAAAAAAAAAAAGAAAGAAAGAAATAGAAGGCTCCGTCCAGTAGGTCATTCCTGAAATCCCAGCACTTTGGGAGGCTGAGGCAGGGAGGATTGCTTGAGCTCACGCATTCAAGAGCAGCCTGGGTAACATATTGAGACCCTGTTGGTACAAAAATAATTTTTTTGATTAGCGGGCCATGGTGGTAGTCCTAGTTACTCAGGAAGCTGAGGCAGGAGTACTTGAGCTCAGGAGGAGCACCTGAGCTCAGGGGTTCTAGGGTGCAGGCTGCAGTAAGCCATGATCATGCCACTGCACACCAGCCTGGGCAACAAAGCAAGACCCTGTCTTAAGAAAAAAAGAAAAATATGCAGAGCTAAAGCATATTTAGCTTTGGGGAAAAAAATGTATGTGTATTCCTGATAAAGTTGACTACATAAAAAACTAAAACATACAGCAAAAACAAGTAAATACCAGAATGCCATATCACTCTTTATACCCATTAAGATGGCTACAACCAAAAAGATGGAAAATAAGCGTGAGAATGTAGAGAAACTGCTATCCTCATACACTGTTGTAGAAACGTAAAATGGTACAGCTACTCTGGAAAGAAGCATGACAGTTCCTCAAGAAGTTAAGTGTTGAATTACCATATGACCTAGCAATTCTATTCCTAGGTATATACTAAAAAGAACTGAAAAATGTATGTTCACACAAAAATTTGTGAATGCATGTTCAAAACAGCTGTTGTGGTCTAAATTCATGTTGAAACTTAATCATCGATATGGTGGTATTAAGAGGTGGGGCCTTTGCAGCTGGGCGAGGTGGCTCATGCCTATAATCCCAGCACTTTGGAAGGCCAAGGCAGGTGGATCGCCTGAGGTCAGGAGTTCAAGACCAGCCTGGCCAACATAGTGAAACCCTGTCTCTACAAAAAAAAAAAAAAAAAAAAAAATAGCCAGGCACGGTGTTGCACACCTGTAGTACCAACTATTCAAGTGGCTGAGGCAGGAGAATCACTTGAACCCAGGAGGCAGAGGGTGCAGTGAGCCAAGATCGTGACACTGCACTCCAGCCTGGGTGACAGAGCTAGACTCTGTCTCAAAAAAAAAAAAAAAAAAAAAAAAAAAAAGAGATGGGGCCTTTGGGACACGATTAGGTCATGAGAACTCTAGATTATTTTATTATCTAGAAGGTGCCATCTATGAGGCAGAGACTATGAGCCCTTACTAGACACTGAATCTGCTGGCACTTTAAGCTTGTACTTTCGAATCTGCAGAACTGTGAGCAATAAATTTCTATCATTTATATATTACCCAGTCTAAGGTATTTTGTTATAGCAGCCCAAATAGACTAAAGAGAGCAGAGTTATTCATAACAGCCAAAAAAGAAAAAATAGAAATAACTCGAATGTCCATCCACTGATGAATGGATAAATACAATGTGGTATATCCACACAATGAAATATTATTTAGTTATAAAAAGAAAGTACTGATACATTCTACCACAGAAACAAACCTTGTAAACATGCTAAGTGAAAGAAGCCATACACAAAAGGCAACATATTGTATGGATCCATTCATGTAAAATGTCTAGTAATAAAAACTACTCAATTGTATGCTTTAAAGGGGTAAATTTTATTTCTATTTTTATTTTTATTTTTGAGACAGAGTCTTGCTCTGCCGCCAGGCTAGAGTGCAGTGGCACAATCTCGGCTCACTGCAACCTCCGCCTCCTGGGTTCAAGTGATTCTCCTGCCTCAGCCACCCAGTAGCTGGGATTACAGGCATGCGCCACCACACCCGGCTAATTTTTGTATTTTTAGTAGAGACAGGGTCTCACCATGTTGGCTAAGCTGGCCTCAAACTCCTGGCCTCCAGTAATCCACCTGCCTCAGCTTCCCAAAGTGCTGGGATTATAGGCATGAGCCACTGTGCCTGGCTCCCTAAAGGGGTAAATTTTATGGTATGTGAATTATATCTCAATTTAAAAAATAAATGTAAAGTCAATAATTAACTGAAAACGTGCAACACGAAAACCCAGTGTCAATTCCTCAATATTCAAAGAACTATCGCAAGTCACCAGGAAAAAAAAAAAAAATACACAGCTCAATAAGAAAAACGGGGCTGGGCACAGTGGCTCACATCTATAATCCCAGCACTTTGGGAGGTCGAGGTGGGAGGACTGCTTGAGCCCAGGAATTTGAGACCAGCCTGGGCAATACAGTGAAACAAACCTCTCCCACCAATCAGCCAAAAAAAAAAAAAAAAGGACAAAGGACATGAATATGCAGTTCATAGGTAAAGAAAAACAATAATGAATAACAACGTGACACCAGTTTTTAACTATCAGATTGGTAAAGATTAAAAACTTTGAAAATAATCAGTATTGGGAGTTAGTAGGAGGAAAAACTCTCAAACTACTAGTAGGACATTCAATTGGTATAGTTGCTTTGGCAAGGCTAATTTGACAATATCTACCCCAACTAAAAAAGCAGAGATTCTTTTTTTTTTTTTTTTTTGTTGGAGTCTTCCTCTGTCACCCAGGCTGGAGTGCAGTGGCGCGATCTTGGCTCACTGCAACCTCCACCTCCGGGGTTCAAGCGATTCTCCTGCCTCAGCCTCCCGAGTAGCTGGGATTACAGGCACCTGCCACCACGCCCAGCTAATTTTTGTATTTTTAGTAGAGATGGGTTTCACTGTGTTGGCCAGGCTGGTTTCGAACTCCTAACTTCGTGATCCACCCACCTCGGCCTCCCAAAGTGCTGGGATTACAAGCGTGAGCCACTGCACCCGGCCACAGATATTATTTAGTGTAACAATTTCACTGCTAGGAATTTATCCTATAGATACTTTTCGTGCTCTCACGCAAATGTATGTACAAAAAATGTGTTCCCTGTAATATTGTTTATAGTAGCAAAAAACTGAAAACAATCTAAATTTACTCAATAAGAAACTGGCTAAAAATTGATGGTACATACATAAAATGGAATAATAACTCATCATTAAAAAGAATAAGATATCTATGTGCCGCTAGAGAAAGAAATACAAATTTTTTTAAGAGATTGGGTCTCGCTTTGTTGCCCAGGTTGGAGTGCAGTGGTGCAATCATAGCTTACTGCAGCCTCAAACTCCTGGGCTTGATCCTCCAGCCTCGGCCTCCAGAGTACCTAGGACCATAGGCATGTATCACCACACTCAGCTATTTTTTAAGAGATTGGGTCTTGCTATACTGTCCAGGCTGTTCTTGAAGTCTTGGCCTCAAGTGATCCTCCCACCTCAATCCATGCACTAGGATTATAGGCATGAACCAATATGTCCAGCCCAAG
The DNA here is from genome assembly GCF_029289425.2 of Pan paniscus. NCBI lineage: Eukaryota > Metazoa > Chordata > Mammalia > Primates > Hominidae > Pan > Pan paniscus. Next base: position 103,630,220 of record NC_073262.2, read on the forward strand.
ACTTATTCTTTAAAAAGCTGGGCTGGGAAGCTGAGGCAGGAGAATAGCTTGAACTAGGGGGGTGAAGGCTGCAGTGAGCTGAGATCGCACCACTGCACTCCAGCCTGGGCGACAGAGCAAGACTCCGTCTCAAAAAAAAAAAAAAAAAGGCCGGGCATGGTGGCTCATGCCTGTAATCCCAGCACTTTGGGAGGCTGAGGTGGGTGGATCACAAGGTCAGGGGTTCAAGACTAGCCCGACCAAAATGGTGAAACCCCATCTCTACTAAAACTACAAAAATTAGCCAGGCATGGTGGCGTGCGCCTGTAATCCCAGCTACTCAGGAGGCTGAGACAGGAGAATCGCTTGAACCTGGGAGGCAGAGGTTGCAGTGAGCAGAGATCACGCCACTGCACTCCAGCCTGGGTGACAGAGCGAGACTCCATCTTAAAAAAAAAAAAAAAGTGAAAACATATCAGCTTAGCAGGTTGGCTGAATTGCATGCAGTTTGCTGCTATGTTTGGGTTTTTTGTTGTTGTTGTTGTTGCTTTTTTTTTTTTTTTTTGAGATGGATTTCACTCGTTGCCCAGGCTGCAGTACAGTGGTGCAATCTCAGCTCACTGCAACCTCTGCCTTCTGGGTTCAAGTGATTCTCCTGCCTCAGCCTCCCGAGTAGCTAGGATTACAGGTGCCCACCATCACGCCCAACTAATTTTTTGTATTTTTAGTGAGACAGGGTTTCACCATGTTTTGGTCAGGCTGGTCTCAAACTCCTGACCTCAGGTGATCCACCCGCCTCAGCCTCCCCAAGTGCTGGGATTACAGGCGTGAGCCACCATGCCTGGCCTGTTTGGGTTTTTATCAGCTTATGAGTGGTGGCCAGTGGCCTGGCCATGTGGTCAGGCAGAAGGGTAATATAAAACTGGCCTAATAAAGGGGTGCCTGTATGGAAAAAAACAGGCATATGGAAATCACTATGGGAATTTGAAGCGTGCATAAGTAGGATATGTCAATGCACATCAGGAGAACCCCCTTCTAGAATCAGGTGACTGGCACCTATGGGCAAATATCCCTGTGTAGCCACCTGGAGTGATCACTTGGGTCCATGAAATGAGTGGACATGGTGGTACTGCAGCAATGCAGAGATGGGTTGAATTTAGACATATTTTTTGTACCCTCTGAGGCATAAAATGCCAATAAAACAGACAAAGACTGCAGATGGCTATGGGGCAGATTCCTCTGGGGGAAGGTCCTGCACATAGCTGGCAAGCCGAACAGATGCCAGCAGTCTCTGGAGGCCACAAATGGGTCCTGACAGGAACAGACACTGCATTAGGTTTTGCTTATCAGATTGTGGATCAAATGCTCAGAGTACTGTAAAAGGACCAGAAGATATTGTACCCATATGGACTGCTTAGTTACATTTTTGGAGCAAGAAACACACTTTAAAGACCAAAAGTCCAATGGCCGGGTGCAGTGGCTCACACCTGTAATCCCAGCACTTTGGGAGGCCGAGGCAGGTGGATCACGAGGTCAGGAGATCGAGACCATCCTGGCTAACACAGTGAAACCCCGTCTCTACTAAAAGTACAAAAAATTAGCCAGGCATGGTGGCGGGCGCCTGTAGTCCCAGCTACTTGGGAGCCTGAGGCAGGAGAATGGTGTGAACCCAGGAGGCGGAGTTTGCACTGAGCCGAGATCGTGCCACTGCACTCCAGCCTGGGCAACAGTGCAAGACTCCATCTCAAAAAAAAAAAAAAAGACCAAAAGTCCAACAATGGGCAAAGAGACATCCTCAGGGTAATGGAACAAGCAATTGCGTGGAATGAAAGCAATTGAAAAATGAAAATAATTGGAACAATCAAATGAGATATTTTTGGTCTAAAAGGCTGGGGGTGAGATACAGGTATGAAGGGTTGGCTTATAGGCCTTCGTGACTGTGTACTTAACCTGAGCGGGGCCAAGGGAGGGCCAATTATCACTGGAGAGATTCCTCTGTTTTTCTGGGGGGCTTGGGATTAGGCAGTGGAGAGATGATGCTGGAATAGTCATCATTACTATTCTGTTATTCTCATAGTGACAGAAGGTGGTGGTATTACTACACTTTTTTCCCGTCTTTTCCACATCACCTCAACATTTTTTTTTCCCACCTAAGGCAGTGGTTCCAGTACCAGTGCTGCAACTGTGGGTGCAAGGAGCAGAGATGATTCCTAAGCAAAAAAACCGGAACTACACCTTCAAATCTTTATGTCAGAATTCCTAAAGGCCTGATGGGCTAGGCTGTGCCTTCATTCCATCTGGCAAAATTAGGATTGACAGAGAATGTATATTTATCACCTAGTTGTGATAGCATATTAGTTCTTTATATAAATATACCCTACATCCTTGGGAGTGAATTGATAGGGAGGCACTTGCTAGCCAGTTTTGCTGCCAGAAATAGAGACCAACACGATGGTCAAACCTAACCTCTCTCCAAGGTAGAAAAGTCGGAGTACAAATGAAGAGAGAGAGAAATAGTAGCTGAGATTTTTGATTTTTTATTTTGTTATTTTTATTTATTTATTTATTTTTTCTGAGACGGAGTTTCACTCTGTCGCCAAGGCTGGAGTGCAATGGCACGATCTTGGCTCACTGCAACCTCCGCCTCCCCAGGTTCGAGCAATTCTCCTGTCTCAGCCTCCTGAGTAGCTGGGATTACAGGCATGCGCCACCACGCCTGGCTAACTTTTGTGTTTTCAGTAGAGACAGGGTTTCACCATGTTGGCCAGGCTAGTCTCGAACTCCTGACCTTGTGATCCGCCTGCCTCAGCCTCCCAAAGTGCTGGGATTACAGGCGTGAGCTACCGCGCCTGGCTTTTTTTTTTTTTTTTTTTTTTTTTGAGACGGAGTCTTGCTCTGTCACCCAGGCTGGAGTGCACTGGCGCGATCTCAGCTCACTGCAACCTCTGCCTCCTTGGTTCAGGTGATTGTCCCTGCCTCAGCCTCTCAAGTAGCTGGGATTACAGGCACCCACCACCATGCCTGGTTAATTTTTTTTTTTTTTTTTTTTTGTATTTTTAGCAGAGATAGGGTTTTGCCACATTGGCCAGGCTGGTTTTGAACTCCTGACCTCAGGTGATCCACCTGCATCGGCCTCCCAAAGTGCTGGGATTACAGGCATGAGCCACTGCGCCTGGTGAGATTTTTTTAAATGAATAAATGAGTTTTGCAATGTGGGAAATACATTTGCACCTTGGAAGACACTCAGAGCAAGAGATGATACTATTAGCTCAATTATACTAGATGCCTGAAAGAGTAAAAGTCATGTGTTTGTGAGGCCACTCCTGCTTTTAGAACTTAATAAGGTTGAACAGAAGTCTGTAAACTTGAGTGACTTCTCTCTGGGAGATATTTTGGTCATATATCATGAGGAACTGGGATAATTGTTAATGACTGACTGGCACTCTATGAATGTGCCAGTATCTTTGGCTCTTATTTTTCAGGTTTCATTTACTGCCATCCTGTGACATGGTATAATATTGGCATTGTTGGTAAGGTTATAATATTGGTCATATGTATTGGAAATTGAATTGAAGCCTCCTTAGAATGAATACTAATGGAACATGACTTGCCTGAGGAGGAACTAAATTTAGCTAATCATTAACTAATTTCTATGACAAATAGTTCTGCACAAGTTTACTACAAGGTAGATAAAGAAGAGGGGTGAGGTAATCAAATTTGTGCAAAAATATGAAAATATATGCAAACATTAAAGGATGAATTAGTTATTTCTTTAAATCTATCTGTAACCTACACTGGCTCCTCCAAATGTTAGGCATATTCATAATGATAGTATCTGTCATATAAATGCTATACTAAATGTAGATGCCCAGATAAACATGATCATTTTTGAGTCTTGGCCAAAGACCAGGGGACAGCCTGTATAATAAATACAGGTGTTTCTCGACCTATGATGGAATTGCATACCAATAAACCCATTGTAAATCGAAAATATCATAAGTCAAAAAAGCATTTAATACATCTACCCTACTGAACATCATAGCATAGTCCAGCCTACCTTAAATGTGCTCAGAACACTTACATTAGCCCTACAGCTGGGCAAAAATCATCTAACACAAAGCCTATTTTATATTTATCATAAAATTGAGTATCTCATGTAATTTACTGAATACTGTACTGAAAGTAAAAATGAGAAGGGTTGCATAGGTACTTGAAGTACAGTTTTTATTGAATGCATATTGCTTTCATACCATTGTAAAGTTGAAAAACCTTAAGTTGAACCATAATAATTCATGGGCCATCTATAAACTGGCCTTGCCCAAAGAGACATCTGGCCTTTGCTCCTAGGAAGTTAATCTGATAAAGAGTCTTTGTTTAGGGCCGAGACTGGTAACACCAGAACTTCAGGCCGGACTGACCACATCTGACTTTCTTAGGTAGGAGTTGGCCATGCCAGAAAGAACTGCCGTGTGATTTAAGGTGGTAGCTCTGGGTCACACTGCATCAGTCCACATGGAGGCTGAGATCAACCAAGTAGGCAATCAACCTAATCAATCATGCCTACATAATGATGCCTCAATAAAAAAAACTCTGGAAACCAGAGCTTAAATGAGCCTCTCCCATTACCAATACTTTGTGTTTACTGTCATGCATTGATGCCAGGAGGGTAATGTATCCTGACTTCAGGGGAAAGGACAACAGATGCTTTGTGTTTGAAACCCTTCATATTCTACTATATGTGTCTCTTTTGGCTGATTTTAATCTCTATTCTTTCCCTGTAATAAACCATAACTGTGAGTATAATGGCTTTCAGTGAATCCTGTGAGTCCTTCTAGCAAATTATCAAACAAGAGTTTGGTTTTGGGAACTCCCAAAACTTTCAATTAGTCAGAAGTGAGGGCAATTTTGCAACCTGTCCCTCAAACTGTCTAATTTCAGGTACGAATCCCATTCTGCAACCAAGAAAGCAAGGTGTACAGAGTAGATAAACTGTCTGAGGGAAAAATTTCTAAATTGCAGTACTAGAATATGAATCCTGGTTTGACTGACTGCACATCCACTTTTTACACTGCTTTATACAAGATGACCATAACATAATACCAAACATTAGACAATGGGTATTTCACAACTATGATGTATTTACCTTTTGGAGTCTTCCCATACCAAACTTGAACTGAAGTAATTATAGTTAACTATTAAGTGTAAGTTAATGATTGTTAGCTGAGTGCAGTGGTGCATGCCTGTAATCCCAGCTACTCAGGAATCTAAGGTGGGAGGATCACGTTGAGGCCAGGAGATCAAGACCAGCCTAGGCAACATAACTAGACTCTGTCTCTAAATAAATAAATAAATGGGCCAGGTGCAGTGGCTCATGCCTATAATCTCAGCACTTTGTGAGGCTGAGGCAGGAGAAGTACTTGAGGCCAGGAGTTCGAGACCAGCCTGGACAACATAGCAAGACCTTTTCTCTACAAAAAATAAAAAAAAAATTGGCCAGGCATGGTGGTGTACACCTGTAGTCCTAGCTACTTGGAAAGCTGAGGTGGGAAGATCACTTAAGCCTGGGAGGTCAAGGCTGCAGTGAGCCATGTTTGTGGCTACCACTCCAGCCTGGGTGACAGAGTGAGACTCTGTCATTCATTCATTCATATATATATATTCATGCATACATACATACAAGTTGTTACTATATACAGTTTTGACCATTACCGGTTCTGTGCAGTGAATGTTTCCCTCTGAGGATGAAGATCACTATAAACAACTCTGATGAGATCATGCTGACACAATGCCCCTTCTGTCAAAGCCATGGATCCAATTGTTGAAGGCTACAAAAATAAGGTACAGTATGAGACAATGTCTCTACCATGAAGTAAAAATCTGTATCATGTAATAATATTTAATTTTCTTTTCCATAAAAGGCAGTTTTGGATCATTTATTCTTCTCATTCTTCACAGAAAAGGTTCAGAATCTTTCAATTGTCAATTATATAAATTCTATAGCTTCTTTTGGAAATTGCCTGTAAAATATAAAACTAAAAACATTTTTTAAAAGTTATGTAATAAATCTATATTTAAGAGAGTATGAAAAGTTGCTGAAAAAACTAAAGGTTAAAAATACATCCATTTTAATGTCTATATTCCAGAACGAGTACAACTGCTTATAATTATACAAACAATATTAAAGACTATAATCAAATATCTCTCTTTTTTTTTTGAGACAGAGTCTCACTCTGTCTCCCAGGTTGGAGTGCAGTGGCACAATCTTTGCTCACTGAAACCTCCGCCTTTTGGGTTCGAGTGATTCCTGTGCCTCAGACACCTGAGTAGCTGGCATTACAGGTACCCACTACCACATCCAGCTAATTTTTGTATTTTTAGTAGAGACGGGGTTTCGCCATGTTGGCCAGGCTGGTCTCAAACTTCTGACCTCAAGTGATCCACCCACCTCGGCCTCCCAAAGTGCTGGGATTACAAGCACGAGCCACCATAACCGGCCCAAATGTCTCTTTAATACTAACATTATTGAGTTCATGTTTCTAAAGTTAGAAGAACCATCCAGGCCAGGCGCGGTGGCTCACGCCTGTAATCCCAGCACTTCGGGAGGCCAAGGTGGGCAGATCAAGAGGTCAGGATATCAAGACCATCCTGGCTAACACAGTGAAACCCCATCTGTACTAAAAATACAAAAAAATTAGCCGGGCGTGGTGGCATGCACTTGTAGTCCCAGCTACTCGGAAGGCTGAGACAGGAGAATCGCTTGAACCCGGGAGGCGGAGGTGGCAGTGAGCTGAGATCGCGCCACTGCACTCCATCCTGGGTGACAGAGCGAGACTCTGTCTCAAAAAAAAAAAAAAAGAAGAAGAAGAAGAACCATCCATTCTTTAATACTTTACTACTCTCCATTTTATTTCATGATACACAGAACTTAATTAAAATCTATTACTCAGAAATATACTGTGCTAAAATGATTCCTGGCTAAATGGGAGACATTCTATTTTAAACACAAAACAAAGTCCCACGGAATTAATTAAGCAAATTAATAGTGCAAAGAGCTATGAGATGGTCAGGATACTGTGTGTTGAAAGGAAAATAGAATACAATTTTTAGACTACTAGTAAAGTTTCTTTAAATGTTATCCTCACGACTTAGTGTAGTGGCAACAAAGGCCACTGCAGACCAGAAGTTTGATTCATAAGTTTCTTATTGGATTTTACTTAAAGACAGAAAGCAGAAGAAGTTCAGCTCAACAGGTATCATTTACCTACATGATTATCAGTGTTCTCAAATTCTTCAACCAAATAAATATAAGCAAAAAAGTATAATGTACTGAACACCTAGAATGCAGCAATTAGATTCCTTTAAACTGAAATACAACAATTAGAATGTCAACATTCTTTTAAGTAGTTATTTTCCTAGAATAATAAAGAATAACAAAAACAAATCAATCTAAGGTGATTTCTAAGTAGTATGGAAGACTTTAAAAATTAAAGAATATTTTTAAGGCTTATTATTTAAAAAATTAAAAATAAAAATATTTTAAAAATTAAAGAATTTTTTTAAATTCATAAAAGACTAATGAGAGTAAAAAATGATGGTAGAGTCAGGCGTGGTGGCTCACACCTGTAATCTCAGCACTTTGGGAGGCCTAGGCGGGCGGATCACAAGGTCAGGTGTTCAAGATCAGCCTGGCCAACATGGTGAAACCCCATCTCTACTAAAAATAAAAAAATTAGCCAGGCATGGTGGCACATGTCTATAGTCCCAGCTACTCAGGAGGCCGAGGCAGGAGAATCGCTTGAACCCAGGAGGCAGAGGTTGCAGTGAGCCAAGATCGCACCACTGCACTCCAGCCTGAGGGACAGAGCGAGACTCCATCTCAAAAAACAAACAAACAAACAAAAAAGATACTGATAGAAGAATAAAAAAACAAAAGAAATAAAGAAAATTTTCATTATTTTCTACCTCTCTCGTCACAGCTCAGTCTTCTAATAATAAACATCCACTTTTAAGAAGCAAATCAGTAAAGATATTTTAGGAATATTTATCTCTGATAAGAAATTGACTTTTTGATTTGTTACTCAATATAATTTAAAATAATTCCACCTTTCCAATGTTACTTACTTCATGGTATATTGAAGGCTTGGATAAGGAGGGGATAGTGAAAGACAGAACTTTATTGTTCCCATCTTTATCAGCGATTTCCTATAGTCAAAAAATATACAAAGATAATGAAATAATCACAGATCTACACAAAATAATAATTACTTTCTTAATTTACAGAATGTATGATTGGCAGTAGGAAGATTTTTCAGAAACAGTAATGGATAAAAACATTACCACCCTAGTTTATCTTTTCTAACTTATTAGCAAATTTGTACACTTTGGTAGTAGAGTTATAATCCACAGAATCCACAGAGAGATGGACATTGAGTACAATACTATACTAAATCAAATACAATATGACAGCAAAGACATGAGGCAGGCAAACTAATCAATTTGATGTTAAATTTACATACAGGATGGGAAGATTACAAGTGATTAGCTCCTTTAGTAAAAACATGGCTATGCTAAACAGATTAAAATTAAAAGTTTTATCCAAGAGATCCACACTTACGAAAACAAGAAAAACACATTAATTTAATACAGAATGAATTTTTTCCAGCTTTACTGAGGTATAATTGACAAATGAACATTATATATTTATGGCATAAAACACAATGTTTTAATATATGTATATACCGTGAAATGATTAAAACAATCAAGCTAATTAACACATGCAACACCTCATAGTTATCCTTTTTTTTTTTTAAATGGTGAGAACCTTTATGAATGAATCTTGAATAAAGGAAACTCTTACAATCATTCAGCAATAAACAAATGACCTGAAAAAAGCCACATTAATAATTATTGGGCCAGGTGTGGTGGCTGAGGCCTGTAATCCCATCACTTTGGGAGGCCAAGGCAGTCTCAGAAGTTCGAGACCAGCCTAGGCAACATGGCAAAACCCCATCTCTACAAAAAAAAATACAAAAATTAGCTGGGCATGGTATCGCAGGCCTGTAGTCCCAGCTACTCAGGAGGCTGAGGTGGGAGGATCCCTTGAGCCTTGGAGGTGGAAGTTGCAGTGAGCTGAGATCACCCACTGCACTCCAGCATGGGTGACAGAGTGACACCCTGTCTCAAAAACAAACAAACAAACAAAATGATTATTAGTCTAAGTCATTAAAAATCAATTCCTATTAGGTAATTTTTACTAAGCTACAAGACAGTTCTTGTGATTTTTTAGAAAACACTTTATTTTCATAAAAAAGACAATGGACAATGGTATCCTTCATTTCTGCATCTCTGGCACCTCCAATATTCCTGTTATAAATAAATATGTGCAGCCAGCCGTGGTGGCTCACGCCTGTAATCCTAGCACTTTGGGAGGCTGAGGCGGGTAGATCACCTGAGGTCAGGAGTTTGAGACCAGCCTGGCCAACAAGATGAAACCCTGTCTCTACTAAAAATACAAAAATTGGCCAGGCATGCTGGCAGACGCCTATAATCCCAGCTACTCAGGAGGCTGAGGCAGGAGAATTGCTCGAACCCAGGAGGCAGAGGTTGCAGTGAGCCGAGATCACACTATCGCACTCTAGCCTGGGGGACAAGAGCGAGACTTCGTTTCAAAAAATACACATACACACACACACACACACACGCCTACAGATGACGACAATCAGAGGAGTGAAAACTGCAGCAATCCTTTTCCCCACTGTCTTATTTTTGTCTATTTCCCTTACAACTCATATTAGCATACATCACTGGCATAAAATCCATAGAAAGAAGACTGCCCTTACTAGACCTATATGGTAAGTAGTCAGAGACTGAGTAGCTGCATCGCCTAAAAAGAAGAAACATCAGGCCGGGCACAGTGGCTCACGCCTGTAATCCCAGCACTTTGGGAGGCTGAGGCAGGCAGTATCACTTGAGGTCAGGAGTTCGAGACTAGCATGGCCAACAAAGCAAAACCCAATCTCTACTAAAAATACAGAAATTAGCTGGGCATAGTGGCACATGCCTGTAATCCCAGCTACTTGGGAGGCTAAGGCAGGAGAATCACTTGAACCCCGGAAGTAAACGTTGCAGAGAGCTGAGACTGCCACTGCACTTCAGCCTAGGCGACAGCTGAGACTGTGCCACTGCACTCCATTTCAAAAAAAAAAAAAAAGAAAGAAAGAACAGCAGCAATAATCATCATCACCAAACACAAACCCCAAAGAACTTCCATATAGGGCTCATTTCTGAGTTTATTATGTCAGAGAAGAATACCAATTACATGTGAATAATGACCATACCTCTAATTATGGTAGGAAAATAGGTCTGAAAAGTCCCTTGAGGGTACAACTTCTTTGTAGTTAAACCAGGTCCCACCACATCTGGGCCACTGTGCTTCAGAGAAAGCCTATGCTAAGATGAATGGGCCTGATTTAAGTTAAGCAAAAATGTTTTAATTTTATTCTTAAATTTCAAATTAAGCCAAGTACTTTTGATTTATCTTTGCAGGTATTTGTGAAAATGATATGTTAAATTTTGTTTAAGAGAAATATACAACTCCCCCTGGGGCTATTTGAAACAACGAAGTGCTGGGGAGGGAAAGAAGGAAAAACAGAAAAGAATATATAGATGACTCCCACTGTGATTAAGAAAAACTGAGAACCACAGAAAAGGAAGAACACAGACATCGAGGGAATCAAAAAGGAGTCCAAAGCCTAGGGTTACATTTCTGACATATAACTGAGCATTTTTCTATAGTATACTAATTTTGCATTGTCAAAAGATAACTGAACCACAGCACCAACAAGTTATGTCAACAACTTGTCAAACATGACACTCTGCAAAATGTTTGTTTCATGTGACCCATTATTGAATTTTATTACACTAAACACATTAATAAAAATGATAGCTTAATGCTAAGCATAATCTAAAACACCAAATTCCATTATTAAATCAACAAACATTTACTAAGTATCTGCTGGTAAGCACTATAGGAAACACAGTGATATATATAACAAATTTCCTACTTGAAAAGAAAAAACAATCAGGCAAGTTAGGAAAGTAGAGAATTTTATTCCTAGATCAATTTTCATTTTTTTAAACCCACTTTTAATTTTGATGGTAATAATAATGAACATTTATAAACACCTTATGCAACATAATGAATTCTTCAAGTTGTTTTTAGTCCTACTAACAATGTTTTCTTTTTTACGGATGAGGCAATTGAAGTCAAGATATTAAGTAACTTGCCCAAATTTAAAACACCTAATAAGTGGCAGGGCATGGTTCTGAACTGAATGCAAGTCATTCTAAAGCCCTTGCTCCTTCCTTCAGACTTCTAGCGATGGAAATGTTTGCTAATGATTTTTTAAAGTAACTAATAGAGGAGTGAGCACTGGTACAGAAGAATATTTACCATGAGATTCAATTTTCTTGTACCTTATTACCTTTCAGTTATAAAACTAAACTTTATTATGTGGAATTTTGTTTATAATGTATACTAAATACACAAAATATAAGACTTCAAGGTGAAGAAATTTCAATACCAATGGTCCTTAACTGGACATCATGAGAAAAAAATAGAATAATAATGTTTATGGTACTTAATTCCTTAGAAGAAAACAGTTTCATAAACAATGTACTATCAAATATATAATATATTATCAAATAACTATTAACAAATTTACAACTTTTATGACAAATAACACTGTGGTTTCTCAATTGCTACCCCACTCAACGACTCCAAGATACATTCATAAAATTCACGATTCTTTACTGATGAGTTCAGGTAACTGCCCAATTTTGTAGAGGCACATGAGAATGGAAATATGATGCTGTGCTATTTTGCTTCCTTGCACTGCGCAAGAAAAGGTGCCTTGTGCTGCCCAAGTCTTCAGAAAGGTGCAACACAGATGATCCCATGTTCCTAAACTCTCTCTCACCTTTTCACCTTGCTTCCTACAGTCTTTGTAACCTTTCTAGCATATCCTCCTCATCTTGCAGAAGTAATCAAGTGTCAATCTTCAAGTTCCATGTAAAGCCCCTAGTATCTCAGAAGTGTTTATGGTTTCTTTTCTTCCCCTGGTTTCCACTGTGTTCTTACTAAGATTTTAAAAATCCTAACATGCTATAATACTATATGGGCTTTTTCCCTGTAACTGATGTCCTCTCCTCAGAGAAACAGAAATTTCATGTCCATTTGCCTCACTCTTCTCAATTATGTATATAGCCTTTAACATATAAGAAGTGGTGATTAAATTCAATTTACAATTCAAAAGTCTCTCTGCATATCACCATAAGATTCATTTTCCTAATATATAATACAATTCTTCTGTTCAAAACCCTCTAATTGCTTTAAAGAGAACCTAAAACTAAACTCTTCACTTTAAAAAGATTCTCCAAAACTGACACAAAATTGTCTTTTCCAGCTTGCATATATACTCTGTGCTTCAAACAGAATTACTTTCTATTTCCAGGACGTGACTTGACTCTCCTGCCTCTCTGCTTATGTTCAATTGATAGCTGCTTCCAGAAACCTCACCGGCTCCTCATCTCAACAGGCCAAAACTATACCTCTTCATAAGACCCAGCTTAGATGGCATCGCCTCAATAAAGCCTGCCATGATAACTTCAGCTAACATCTGAGTTTCTCTCTAAAATCCTCTTATTATACAAACCACATTATTAGTTATCTATAAACATGTCTTTTCGAACACAGCAGGAGTTTCCTAAAAGCAGGTGCCACACATGTAATTCTCCATATTTTCAGTGTCCAACTCAATGGCATACATCCAAAAACATTCATAAATATTGGTCAAATAAAACAATTTGAAGATATAAATAAAATATTAATAATACAATCAATTATAGTAGTTTTACATACTTTATAAAATACATTATCGAAAAAATGCATTATCAATATCTACCCCTGTACTCAACCTAATTAGTTCAAACAAGTTACACTTATAGACATTTGAATTGTTTTTTCTTTTTTTGAGACAGGGTCTTGCTCTCTTGCCCAGGCTTGAGCACAGTGGCACAATCATGGCTCACTGCATCCTCGATGTCCTCGGCTCCAGAGATCTTCCCATCTCAGTCTCCTCACTAGCTGGGACTACAGGCATATGCCACCATGCCCAGCTAATTTTTTATAGAGACGAGGTTTGGCCAAGCTGCCCAGGCTGGTCTCAAACTCCTGGGCTCAAGTGATCCTCCCACCTTGGCCTCCTAAAGTGCTGGAATTACAGGCATGAGTCACTACATCCGGCCTCAATTTATTTATTATTTTTAATTTTTTTTTTTTTTGAGACGGAGTCTCACTCTTTCACCCAGGCTGGAGTGCAGTGATACAATCTTGGCTCACTGCAACCTCTAACTCCTCAGTTCCAGCAATTCTCCTGCCTCAGCCTCCCAGGTAGCTGGGATTACAGGAACACACCACCATGCTCAGCTAATTTTTGTATTTTTAGTAGAGATGGAGTCTCACCATGTTGGCCAGGCTGGTCTTGAACTCCTGACCTCAAGTGATATGCCTGCCTTGGCCTCCCAAAAATGCTGGGATTACAGGCATGAGCCACTGCGCCTGGCCAATTTATTTTTCTCTAAACATTCCTTAAGTATTATTTCAGAGGACCTTAAAAAAATACTTAAAATTTCCCAAACTGTCATCTTCAACTTACCAAATTGTAAATTCCTAACAGAAGTGCTTCAATGCAACCATTACTCTGTCTGTCTCGGCTAACTGTAAGCCGTAAATAAACCCACATCAATTCTGGCAAGAACTGCAGTGTGAACCTCTTAAGTCGAACCTCTGAGCTACGATAGAGCTCAAACAGCTGATGGCAGACAGGCTCCAGGAGCTAAAAGGAAAATAAAGTGCACTGGTCATTTCAATTCTTTTGGTTGTAACTGTTTTTTTTTTTTTTAAGGCACCTATATCTGTATAATATTTTAAAAAGTCTTAATATTAATTTCTCCACATTTTAATTTAACCAAAACCTTTGTGTAAAGAGACCACATGTTAAACTGACCAATCCACTAACTATAAGAAGTATTTTGTGCCCATACATCAATGTACCTTTCAGTATACTGTACTACTAAATTTACTAGATTATTAGTCCTTTAGCCAATGTACTACATTTATATTTGAGAAGAATTTTCCTTTCTATTCTTATCAACTCTATCTTCCATTTCAAAAACTTTCCATTGAAATAAAATAATTTTGCATAATATTGCTGGGAATAAACTTAAAATCTCAACTGAGACTATGATTTAAACAAATTATATACCACTCTTACTGAAAAATGTGTGTTGATACAGAATTTTCTAAGAGTCATGCTGTTGGGCAAAGCAACTCTGTTTTTCAACCACTGCTAATCAGTTTCTGACAGTCAAAAATTCTGTACATATTTTGGAATCAGAAGAATCCTATGTAAATCATTTGTTACTTAAATCTGTGAAAAACATGTTTCTTTGGAGGAAAATGTATGCATTTGTAAGTGTTCTGTGGAATCAGTTTTCGTTGTATTGATGTCATTGTCTCTAAGTGCTCAGTGTCTTCATTGCAATATGAAATTTATTAAAGCATCCACATTCCATTTTAAAAAAACTTATATACCACTCAGTAGAAGAAGGGATTTTGCAATACATATTTGTGCATCCAAAATTCTAGCTAATATTTAAAATACATACAAGTGAAGCAAACTATTTTAAAACTGACTTAAATTTTTCTTATTGTATTTATGTGAAAGATTTTATAAAGGAGAAAAGTATCCAGAAATAGCTTTTTCAGTGTTCAATTGGCTAATTTTTCATACGATATCACACAATATGACTTATGAGGAACTTCATGACCTAGAAAACTGAAGAAAATGAGCAGTTAAAATAAACTTTCCCACTTTTCCCTAAATATGTACTGCCAATTTAGAATGGGTTTGCTGGAGTAACTGTAGGCTGCAGAAAACTGGCTATGACTTTAAAATTCATATAAAATATTGACAAGAAACTATAAAGTAATTTTTAAAGTTTAATACTAACTCTTTAAAAAAAAGAATAATAGTTCAGTAATTTCATGTACTTTCCTCTATTCTAAATGATTAAAATAATGCATATACATTTGGAAATCTGCTTGAATATAGTTACATACATCTGTAATAATCTAACACTCTACAATAAAAAGTCACTGTCATGATTATAAAAAGTTAACAAATCCATGTCAATTATACAGTTAACATATTTAGAAGAGTTAGGCTTAGCTCTGGAAGAATTCTAAAGCTTAAAAAATTTACATACATATACATCCTAGTCTAGTAAATACTAAGCCCTTTATGTGAAATCACTATCAGAACAGTTTTTAAAATCTTAAAAAATTTTCCAGAGGCTGGGTGTGGAGGTACACATCCAGCTATTCACAAGGTTGAAGAGGGTGGATAGCTTGAGCCCAGGAGTTTGAGGCTGCATTGAACCATGGCAGCATCACTGCACTCCAGCCTGGGTAACAGAGCAAGACTGACACAAAAGAAAAATATTCCAACTCTTCCCTTACATTGAAGTCTAGACCAGTCAGACAATTTGTCAAAGGTTGGTGAAGTTAATGGTGAAATAAGACACTAAATTCAGGTCTTCTGACATCAAGTTGATGTTTCCACTCTACCGCACTTCTTATATTAGAATGGAGGTATAGATTGTTTAATCACAAAACAGTGTATTCTATGTAGTGCCAATAATGAACAAGTAATAAACTTTTGGAAACTGTCAGTTGCTGGCATCTTTCTTAAATATTGAGAGCAATATTCAGTTCTTTAGGAGAAGTAAAAAACTGTTGCTCTCACAAATTTTGTTTACTAAAAATTTATACTCATGTTTCAAACTCAATCTCCTCTTTAGTAAAAAACTCTCCAAAGATTGCCTTCTCTAAACTTTATGGGCCATGGTACAATTATGATGAATTTCTTCTATGAAGACCTTAAACTCCTCTTTCTCAGTAGCAACAGGTACACTGGCATGTGGGACACTATATTTTAACTAAGCACAGTGAAGAAATACAGGGTTACCAACATTATTACTCTGTGTTTTTTGTAAGCGAATGGGGGGTAGATGTTAGCAATCCAGTAAGTTTTAATCAGATACTACTACAAAGTAAGACTGTTAAAAACTCGCTGGTCAGGCGTGGTAGCTCACGCCTGTAATTCCGGCACTTTGGGAGGCCAAGGCAGGCTGATGGCTCGAGACCAGGAGTTTCAGACCAGCCTGCACAATGTGACAAAACCTCACCTCTACAAAAAATACAAAAATTAGCCAGGTGTGGTGGCACGCACCTGGGTAGTCCCAGCTATTTTTGGGGGGCTGAGGCAGAAGAATTGCTTGAGCCCAGGAGGTTCAGTCTACAGTGAGCTGTGTTCAAGTCACCGCACTCCAGCCTGGGTGACAAAGTGAGGCCCTGTCTTAAAAAAAAAAAGAAAAATTGCCAAGGCTATGTGTTAAAATCTTTAATTGTGGCCAGGCTCAATAGCTCATGCCTGTAATCCCAGCACTTTGGGAAGCCAAGGTGGGAGGATCGCTTGAGCCCAGGAGTTCAAGGCCAGCCTTGAACACCGTGAGACTCTGTCTTTAGAAAATAAAAAATAAAATTAGCAGGGTGTGGTAGCATGTGCCTGTAGCTAATTGAGAAGGTGAGTTTGGAGGATCACATGAGTCCAGGAGTTTGAGGTTACAGTGAGCTGTAATGGTGCCACTGTACTCCAGCATGGGAGAGAGAGTGAGACCCTGGCTCAGAAAAAAACAAACAAACAAACAATAAAAAAACTTTAATTTGAAGCATATGTCTCATAGCAAGCACCATGTTCTCAAATTCTTAATATAAATGATTCTGACCTCCCTTAAATGGCACCACCACCCACATCAAAAAGTATTAAAAATCATCATCCTTGGGTTAGAAAAAATCATAACTGACACCATTCCTAAATTTAGCAAACACTGTTTTGACATGATAATTACTAAGAGACATGATATTTGATGAACACACTGAGAGTATTTGGATGGAATAATGAACAAGCCTAACTTGAGTGGGTTAAAGAATGTGAGGTGAAGAAATGGAGACAAGTAGACAGAGGCTATGAATAAGCAATATTTTATGAAGTTCATCTGTGAATAGGGACAGAGAAATGGGGTAGATAATATAATAGGAGGTAAGCTAAAATAAAGTTTTTAGAAAATAGAATATGGTTGTTTATCATATTCCACTCATCAGGGAAAGAAAAAAAGATCAGTGATGGAAGAGAGAAGGAATAATTGCAGGACCAGAGTCCTTAAGGTAGCTAGAGAAGACAGAATCCAGGCCTAAGTAGAACAGATGGCTTTTCATACAACCTGAGATACTTCACCCACTAAACACCAGAAAAGGCAAGAGAGTGCTGTAGAATGGTAGATTTGAATCTGAAAATATGAAAGTTTCCAAATATTTTCTTTTTTCTCTGAGATGGAGTCTTGGCTTTGTCGCCAGGCTGGAGTGCAGTGGTGCAATCTCGGCTCACTGCACCTCCGCCTCCCAAGTTCAAGTGATTCTCCTGCCTTAGCCTCCTGAGTAACTGGGACTACAGGCGTGCACCACCACACCCAGCTAATTTTTGGTATTTTTAGTAGAGACGGGGTTTCATCATGTTGGCCAGGATGGTCTCAATCTCTTGACCTCATGATCCACTCCGCTCCGCCTCCCAAAGTGCTGAGATTACAGGCGTGAGACACTGCGCCGGCAACTATTTTAAGTTCTAATTCATACTAAATATGGCACATGACAATTTTCTAAAATAATTTCTTGTAACCTAAATAGTACGTTTGTTTCTTTCAGAATATAACAAAATCAGGATTAAAAGGGACCTCCTTCTATGACTAAAGTCCAGAATTGTTTTGAAATTCTATAGAATTTATCATTCTATTTTTCTGAAGTCTGAACACATGGTTAGAGCCTTCTAACCTGACAGGAGACAGGAGAGAAATTCAGACCTCCTCTAGCAACTGATTGATTATAATGAATGCTGGACCTTGAGCTCGCATCCCTCAAGCTGTAATTTTTCCATTTCTAGCCATGAAACCCCCAAAGTCCCACACATTAATATTATGAAATATGACAACAGAAAGTAATGAGAATAGCTTTTTTAATGTAATAGCTTCTAAAGTATTAAACAAAAAAATAGGAAAGGGATACTTCTTATACACTTGTGAGCCCTAATGAAAATGTCATTTTAGAATCTCATTTTGTACTTCACTGTCCTTCCAATCAATACTATTCTATGTTCATTATGTACATGATAAAATACTAGATTCTAGGGAAGTTACAAATACAGAATATCTGACCACTGCCCATGAAGAGCTTACAATCTAAAGAGAAAGCATTAAAACAAATACATTTTAATAAGCAAAGCTTAAATGTTAAGACAGAGCAAAACAAGGGGTAGGCAATACACACATTCATTATTCAAACAAAGAATTCTGAAAACTCTTGACCATATGGATATGCATATATGTACATTATGCATACCCAGAGTTATAAAACATTCAGAAATACACTGCAAGAGAAAAAGCAAATGAATCCTGCAATTGCTGCTACAAATAGCAACAGATGCAAGTCTAACTGAGAGCCAGTCGCAATTTAGGAGACAGGAAAGAAGGAGGTCAATAAGCAAGCTTTTAGTGGTAGGACAAAAATGAAGATGCACTTTAAGTTAAGCTGCTGGTTAGGAGAGGATTACCTGAACTTCTTCAAACTCACTCCAGTACACAGCAGAGGCACTCTTGGAGGCTGTATCTGGGAAGATAAGAAGCTACTTTCCTGTGTGTTCCTTTCATTTTCATTTTAAGCATACATGAATCCAGTGGTGATAAAACTGTATGTCATACTACTGTGTTAATGGAAAGATAATGTGTGTATTTTGCATAAATTAATACACAGATTCAATAACTGCACTTTTTCCTTCTATCACAAGGCTAAATAATACAAAACTCTTATTCTAAGTTTATTGATCTTGACTACTTAGACTAAAAAGTGCTTCCTCTGATCCTTTTCAGGCTAAATTTACTAGCAGCATCATTTTGTGTTATCAGTTTGATTTCACTGACTAGAGTGATTATACCTAGTTATATATTATCAGTAAAATAATTGTAAAAATACTTAAGATAAATAAAGCTGGATCAGTATACAGTTAAAATATGGCTTCCAGAGCAGGAAACATTCCAGAATAGGAAACAGAAAAGTTTCAAATAAATAATCCACTGAGATGATGGTCAATAAAATTAACAATCAAAACATACTGCACACTCAACAGGAAAAAATTTGACCAAAACATTTCAAAATATGGAAAGGCAGGGAATAGGGAAAGCCAAAGCAACTATCAGAATGAAAAACAGCAGAAAGAAAATTTTCCAGATCCACAAGGAAAGAAAATTATAAAACTTAAATTTATGTGTTTTGGTATACATATTTCATTTCACTATGTAGAAATTATTTTTCTTGAGGTCTCCTACCTCATTATTTGAATCTTGAATAACTTTATAGAGGGCTGGTACAAGTGTTTTTTTCCGGTGTAAAGTTGCTGCATAACTGGTGATCTGAGTGTCAGGTAATGCCTAAAAGAAACCACCAAAGGAAAACAAAAGTGAACATTTGAGAAGCAAGGAACTTTATTTTACACAAATAGTTCTTGAACAGATTTATAACAAATTCAAGTGAGAAAAGTAAAAATAATAAATATAAAGAAATAGGCTGGGCACAGTGGCTCACGTCTGGAATCCCAGCAGTTTGGGAGGTCAAGGCAAGCGTATCACTTGTGGTCAGGAGTTCAAGACCAGCCTGGCCAACATGGTGAAACCTGTCTCTACTAAAAATACCAAAAATTAGCCAGGCGTGGTGGCGGGTGCCTGTAATCCCAGCTACTCAGGAGGCTGAGGCAGAAGAATTGCTTGAACCTGGGAGGTGGAGGTTGCAGTGAGCCCAGATCGTGCCACTGCACTCCAGCCTGGGTGACAGAGCGAGACTCCATCTCAAAAAAAAAAAGAAAGAAAGAAGCATCAGAGTTCAAACAAATTAAGTTAGGATGTTATAGTATACAATTCTTCTAACTACTCAACCATAAATACTGATTAGAAATCACACATTATACCAACATTTCCTGAAATGGGCCATCTTAAATTAATCTAATCTTTAAAAAAATGTAGGATGTTTCAATTCTTGCATTTATGTTTTGCCAAAACATTTACAATTCCATAGTATTCATAAATTACATAGTTTTCCATAAAAACTATTTGATTTTTAATTATAGGACAGAAAAACGTAGGCATAAATCCTATTTTTGTGCCTTATTAAAGCTTGATGGATCTTCTCTTTTACTGAATGTATTTTAAAATATCGTCTCATCAATCCTAACAACTATTTTCATCTTTATGTATCACCTTCTAGCCATTATTCATATTGGTACCATTTTTAAGAACTGCAATTACAGAAACATGTTATTTTGTATTTTGCCATTTCCACTTCCTACCATATTTTTATATGTTTCTCCATAGAGCACATATTCAGTTTGAATTACTGATGTATAGAAAAATATAATACATTCTGATCTCCAATCCAATTTACCTTGAATTCTGATAACCATTCTTCCACAACACAACGGTCAGTTCCCAGCATTTTCTTTTACCTTCTACTCCTCTTTTATCTCTAAAAGAAAAAAGTATTGAAGCTGAGGACAGTAGTACTTATAGGAACAACTAGAAATAAATGATATGTGCCTTTCACCAAGGAAAATTAATCTACTATACATTTTAGATAAGGTGACTTGTTTTAGTTTGGAGCACAATTAAAAGAAAATTTTTCAGAAGTAAGTTCTGGCTGGGCGTGGTGGCTCACACCTGAATCTCAACACTTTGGGAAGCCAAGGTAGGAGAATCACTTGAGCTCGGAGTTCAAGACCAACCTGGCAACACAGTGAGACCTTGTCTCTACTAAAAATCAAGAAAATTAGCTGGGCTTGGTGGCATGCACATCCAGTCCTAGTTACTTGGTATCCAAAGGTCAGAGCATAACTTGACCACAGGAGATAGAGGCTGCAGTGAGCTATGATCGTGCCACTGCATTCTGGCCTGGGCGACAGAGCCAGACCCTGTCTCAAAAATAAAATAAAAATAAGTTTTATGTTTAATGATACATTTGAAACCTATTATCCTAATGCTTTCATATTTTCTCCAGTAAATACTTCAAACTGGCAAAAGACAAGTGTCCTGAATAAAATCAAGTTGCACATTATCCAAATGCAGTCTACAGTTTTACCAAATACATAACCAGAACAAACTACACATCATAAAATGAACTGAGAGAGTATAAATGACAAAGCTAGATAAACTAGAAACCAAAGGTTACATATTCAGCAAACTGAATATAAACATATATGCACCATACACAATAAGGCCTCTGAAGAAAACAGATCCATAAATTTTCTAAAATGGAAAAACAGCTGGGCACAGTGGCTCATGCCTGCAATCCCAGCACTTTGGGAGGCTGAGGCAGGACTGAGCCCAAGGGTTCCAGACCAGCCTGGGCAACATGGTGAGACCCAATATCTATAAAAAATAAAAAAAAACTTAGCCAGGTGTAGTGGTGTGCACCTGTAATCTCAGCTACTCAGGAGGCTGAGGCAGGAAGATCCCTTGAGCCCAGGAGGTCAAGGCTGCACTGAGCCATGTTCACGCCACTGCACTCTAGCCTAGGCAACAGAGTGAGACTCTGTCTCAAAAATAAATAAATAAATAAATGCACTGGGAAGATGCCCAAGTAGAAAAAGCAAGCTGTAGGATGTAAACTGTAATTCCATTTAAATGCTAAGGTCACCCCTGGAAGTTTATCAGCACCCAAGTAGGCAGCTGCTGAAAAGCTAAAAAGGGATTCTGTAAGAATTAATTGGTTCATTCCATAAATATTTCTTAAGCATCAACTATACGGCAACCATTTGCTAGGATCTGGAAATATAATAATAAACAAATCCAGATGTACACCCACTTTAATGAACCACTTATATAGTGGAGGAGACCAAACATATTTTTTCAAAGAGATGAAGGGAAAGAAAGAAAAAAGAAAGAAAGAAAAGAAAAGAAAAGAAGGAGAGAAAGAAAGACACATAGAAGTATAAAACAAAGGAGCCAATATTGACTAAGGAATCAAAAGAGCTTCTCTGAGGTGCTGCTTAAGTTGAGAATTAAGGGGAAGTAGAATTAAGGGGAGTAGAAAGAGAACATTCTAGGAAGAGGGAACCACTTATATAAAAGGTCCTGTGGTAAGAAAAAGCACAGAAAGTTACAGAATCTAAACAAAGATCCAAGTGGTTTGGAGTACAGGGCACAATGGGCAAGAGTTGAGGGTGGACAGGAAGGCATGGTCCGATGGTATAGGAAGTTTGAAGGCCAGGCATGGTGGTTCACACCTGCAGTTCTAGCACTTTGGGAGGCTGAGGTAAGAGGATTGCTTGAGGCCAGGAGCTTGAGACATGCCTGGGAAACACACCACGAGATTCCCATCTCTACAAAAAAATTTTTAAAAATTAGCTGGGTGTGCTAATATCATGATAGGATCAAATTCACACATAGCAATATTAACCTTAAATGTAAATGGGCTAAATGCTCCAATTAAAAGACACAGACTGGCAAATTGGATAAAGAGTCAAGGCCGGTAAGTATGCTGTATCCAGGAGACCCATCTCACATGCAAAGACATACATAGGCTCAAAATAAAGGGATGGAGGAAGACCTACCAAGCAAATGGAAAACAAAAAAAGCAGGGGTTGCAATCCTAGTCTCTGATAAAACAGACTTTAAACCAACAAAGATCAAAAGAGACAAAGAAGGCCATTACATGATGGTAAAGGGATCAATGCAACAAGAAGAGCTAACTATCCTAAATATATATGCACCCAATACAGGAGCAGCCAGACTCATAAAGCAAGTCCTTAGAGGCCTACAAAGAGATTGCGACTCCCAAACAGTAATAATGGGAGACTTTAACACCCCACTGTCAATATTAGACAGATCAACGAGACAGAAGGTTAACAAGGATATCCAGGAATTGAACTCAGCTCTGCACCAAGCACACCTAATAGACATCTACAGAACTCTCCAACCCAAATCAACAGAATATACATGCTTCTCAGCACTACATCACACTTATTCCAAAATTGACCACATAGTTGGAAGTAAAGCACTCCTCAGCAAATGTAAAAGAAAAGAAATCACAACAAACTGTCTCTCAGACCACAGTGCAATCAAATTAGAACTCAGGATTAAGAAACTCACTCAAAACCACACAACTACATGGAAAGTGAACAACCTGCTCCTGAATGACTACTGGGTAAATAAGGAAATGAAGGCAGAAGTAAATATGTTCTTTAAAACCAATGAGAACAAAGACACAACATACTAGAATCTCTGGGACACATTTAAAGCAGTGTGTAGAGGGAAATTTATAGCACTAAATGCCCACAAGGGAAAGTAGGAAAGACCTAAAATTGACACCCTAACATCACAATTAAAAGAACTAGAGAAGCAAGAGCAAATACATTCAAAAGCTAGCAGAAGGCAAGAAATAACTAACATCAGAGCAGAACTGAGGAGATAGAGACACAAAAAACCCTTCAAAAAATCCATGAATCCAGGAGCTGGTTTTTTGAAAGGATCAACAAAATTGATAGACTGCTGGCAAGACTAATAAAGAAGAAAAGAGAGAAGAATCAAATAGATGCAATAAAAAATGATAAGGGGGATATCACCACTGATCCCACAGAAATACAAGCTACCATCAGAGAATACTATAAACACTTCTACGCAAATAAACTAGAAAATCTAGAAGAAATGGATAAATTCCTGGACACATACACCCCCCTGAGACTAAACCAGGAAGAAGGGGAATCTCTGAATAGACCAATAACAGGTTCTGAAACTGAGGTAATAATTAATAGCCTACCAACCAAAAAAAGCCCAGGACCAGACGGATTCACAGCTGAATTCTACCAGAGGTACAAAGAGGAGCTGGCACCATTCCTTCTAAAACTATTCCAATCAATAGAAAAAGGGGGAATCCTCCCTAACTCATTTTATAAGGCCAGCATCATCCTGATACCAAAGCCTGGCAGAGACACAACAAAAAAAGAGAATTTTAGACCAACATCCCTGATGAACATTGATGCAAAAATCCTCAATAAAATACTGGCAAACTGAATCCAGCAGCAAATCAAAAAGCTTATCCACCAAGATCAAGTCAGCTTCATACATGGGATGCAAGGCTGGTTCAACATACGCAAATCAATAAACGTAACCCATCATATAAAGAGAACCAAAGACAAAAACCACATGATTATCTCAATAGATGCAGAAAAGGCCTTTGACAAAATTCAACAACCCTTCATGCTAAAAACTCTCAATAAACTAGGTATTGATGGAACATAACTCAAAATAATAACAGCTATTTATGACAACCTACAGCCAATATCATACTGAATGGACAAAAACTGGAAGCATTCCCTTTGAAAACTGGCACAACAAGATAGGGATGCCCTCTCTCACCACTCCTATTCAACATAGTGTTGGAAGTTCTGGCCAGGGCAATCAGGCAAGAGAAAGAAATAAAGGGTATTCAATTAGGAAAAGAAGAAGTCAAATTGTCCCTCTTTGCAGATGACATTTTTGTATATCTAGAAAACCCCATCGTCTCTGCCCAAAAATCTCCTTAAGCTGATAAGCAACTTCAGCAAAGTCTCAGGAGACAAAACCAACGTGCAAAAATCATAAGCATTCCTGTACACCAATAACAAACAAACAAAGAGCCAAATCATGAGTGAACTCCCATTCACAATTGCTTCAAAGAGAATAAAATACCTAGGAATCCAACTTACAAGACATGTGAAGGACTTCTTCAAGAACTACAAACCACTGCTCAATGAAATAAAAGAGGGCACAAACAAATGGAAGAACATTCCATGTTCATGGACAGGAAGAGTCAATATTGTGAAAATGGCCATACTACCCAAGGTAATTTATAGATTCAATGCCATCCCCAACAAGCTACCAATGACTTTCTTCATAGAATTGGAAAAAAACTACTCTAAAGTTCATATGGAACCAAAAATGAGCCCATATTGCCAAGTCAATCCTAAGCCAAAAGAACAAAGCTGGAGGCATCACACTACCTGACTTCAAACTATACTACAAGGCTACAGTAACCAAAACAGCATGGTACTGGTACCAAAACAGAGATATAGACCAATGGAACAGAACAGAGGCCTCAGAAATAACACCACACATCTACAACCATCTGATCTTTGACAAATCTGACAAAAACAAGAAATGGGGAAAGGATTCCCTATTTAATAAATGATGCTGGGAAATCTGGATAGCCAAATGTAGAAAGCTGAAACTGGATCCCTTCCTTACACCTTATACAAAAATTAATTCAAGATGGATTAAAGACTTAAATGTTAGACCTAAAACCATAAAAACCCTAGAAGAAAACCTAGGCAATACCATTCAGGACATAGGCATGGGCAAGGACTTCATGACTAAAACACCAGGCAACAAAAGCCAAAATAGACAAATGGGATCTAATTAAACTAAAGAGCTTCTGCACAGCAAAAGAAACTACCGTCAGAGTGAATAGGCAACCTACAGAATGGGAGAAAATTTTTGCAATCTACCCATCTGACAAAGGGCTAATATCCAGAATCTACAAAGAACTTAAACAGATTTACAAGAAAAAATCAAACAACCCCATCAAAAAGCGGGCAAAGCATATGAACAGACACTTCTCAAAAGAAAACATTTATGCAGCCAACAGACACATGAAAAAATGCTCATCATCACTGGTTATCAGAGAAATGCAAATCAAAACCACAGTGAGATACCATCTTACACCAGTTAGAATGGCGACCATTAGAAAGTCAGGAAACAACAGATGCTTTTACACTATTGGTGGGAGTGTAAACTAGTTCAACCATTGTGGAAGACAGTGCAGCGATTCCTCAAGGATCTAGAACTAGAAATACCATTTGACCCAGCGATCCTATTACTGGGTATATACCCAAAAGATTATAAATCATGCTACTATAAAGACACATGCACACGTATGTTTATTGCAGCACTATTCACAATAGCAAAGACTTGGAACCAACCCAAATGTCCATCAATGATAGACTAGATTAAGAAAATGTGGCACATATATACCATGGAATACTATGCAGCCATAAAAAAGGATGAGTTCATGTCTTTTGTAGGGACAAGGATGAAGCTGGAAACAATCATTCTGAGCAAACTATCACAAGGACAGAAAAGCAAACACCACATGTTCTCACTCATAGGTGGGAATTGAACAATGAGAACACTTGGACACAGGGCGGGGAACATCATTCACCAGGGCCTGTCATGAGGTGGGGGGATGGGGGAAGGATAGCCATTAGGAGAAATACCTAATGTAAATGACGAGTTAATGGGTGCAGCAAACCAACATGGCACATGTATACCTATGTAACAAACCTGTACGTTGTGCACATGTACCCTAGAACTTAAAGTATATATAAAAAAAAAATTAGCTGGATATAGTCATGCACACTGGTAGTCCCAGTTACTGAGGAGGCTGAGGTGGGAGGAACGCTTGATCTCAAGACTTCAAGGCTCCAGTGAGCTATGACCATGCCAGTGTACTCCAGCCTGAGAAACACAGTGAGACCCCGTCTCAAAAACAAAAAAAAAAAGTCCGGAAATTTCATTGTAATGGTGACAAAAAGGACATACTTTCCAAAATAAACAAAATTGGAACTTTAAACAACTCCCTTATCTCTATTGCTGGATATTAAATTACTGACCTTTGTTTTTTATTTACTGGAAAATTAAAAAGCCATACCTGCTCTGTATCTCAACTATTACCTCTATAGTTTTACAAAAATATCTATCTATAAATACAGTTAGTTGATAATAAATTTTTAAATAATTTTAAAATATCATAAATAGATGCCCGTAAAAAAAAAATGGAACTTAGCCCAACCACTCATTCCATCCACAAACACTGTCAACCATTCTTCCAGATCTGTATTTATATATATATATTTATAACATATATGTAGGTAAACATGTTATTTAAATGTAGTCATGTGTTCACATCATATGTAGTGTTCTACAGTGTGCTTTTTACATTTGTTAAAAACACATCAAAGATCTATAGATCTATCTCATTCCTTTTTTTTTTTTTTGAGTTGGAGTCTCACCCTATCGCCCAGACTGAAACACAGTGGCGAGATCTTGGCTCACTGCAACCTCCGCCTCCTGGGTTCAAGTGATTCTCCTGCCTCGGCCTCCCGAGTAGCTGGGATTCCAGGAGTGCACCACCACACCCAGCTAATTTTTGTATTTTTAGTAGAGACAGGATTTCACCACATTGGCCAGGCTGGTCTCAAACTCCTGACCTCAGGTGATCTGCCCACGTCGGCCTCCTAAAGTGCTGGGATTACAGGTGTGAGCCACTGCGCCCAGCTTATCTCATCCTTTTTAACAGCCATAAAACTGTAAGCACAAACCCTTATCTGTCCAATAACTTACTGATGGACACAGACTGTTTTCAATTTTCTTATATTACCACAACATTGTTGCAATCAACACCCTTATACATATTTGTGCATTTGTGTTGTTGTCTTCCACAGTATAAATTCTAAAAATTGTACTTGAAATTTTAAGGTTATAAGATATAAACATTATTGATAGCATATCCAAATCTACTCTCAAAACTATAATCTTTCAGATTTTTAAGAAGCATATGGCTGTTACATGTACAGAATAATTTCTTCCTGCTGTTTATAAAGCTACTACCATAGCATAGAAACCTAAATTAATCTAAATATAAAACCATCCATTTGCCTGCATTTATTAATATATAAGACTTTTAAAACTAGCACAATGAAAATTGGAATCAGAACACTCTGTAACAAAAAAGAAATCACAATATATATTACTGTATTTTAAAAATCGGCCGGGCACAGTGGCTCATGCCTATAACCCCAGCATTTTGGGAGGCCGAGTCAGGTGGATCACCTGAGGCTGGAAGTTCAAGACCAGCCTCATCAACATGGAGAAACCCCGTCTCTACTACAAATACAAAATTAACCAGGTATGATGGCACATGCCTGTAATCCCAGCTACTCAGGATGCTGAGGCAGGAGAGTCACTTCAACCTGGGAAGCGGAGGTTGCGGTGAGCCGAGACAGCGCCATTGCACTCTAGCGTGGGCGACGAGCAAAACTCCGTCTCAAAAAACAAACAAACAAAAAATCACCTTGCTTGCTTAGTTAAGGCTTGACTCTTCTAAAATTAAAAACCACATTCATGGTTTACTCTTTAAACAATCTGGAGGTTATTTTAGAATATGATATTAGATTAAAATCTAACAATTTTTTCTTCCAATTGTTCTAATACATTGTTTGCATGCCTTTTCTTGTTTCTGTTTCTGCAGAGACTTGAAATACTACTAAAGTCTTACATATATTTGAAAATATTTCCCAGCTACTTTTCCCACTAGTTTTGCACAACGACTGCAATCATTTATTTACTACCATTTTATTTTATTTTATTTTATTTTATTTTTTGAGAGACAGTCTCGCTCTGTTGCCCAGGCTGGAGTGTAGTGGCACAATCTCGATCACTGCAACCTCCACCTCCCGGATTCAAGCAATTCTCCTGCCTCAGCCTCCCGAGTATCTGGGATTACAGGCATGTGCCACCATGCCCGGCTAATTTTTTGTATTTTTGGTAGAGATGGGGTTTCACCATGTTGCCCAAGCTGGTCTCGAACTCCTGGCTTCAAGTGATCAGCCTGCCTTGGCCTCCCACAGTCCTGGGATTACAGGTGTCAGCCACCACGCCCAGCCTATTTACTGTCATTTTATAATATACTTTAATATATAACAGTACAAGCTTTATCCTAATTCATTTTTTCTAAAAATATATTTCATCATTATTGCCTGCCTTATTCTTGCAGATGAATATTAGACTTTTGATAATAAATTCCGTCCCCACATCCTATCCTCCGGAGAATTTATAAATTAATTCCAAATTACATCTTCACAATACTGAGTTATCCCACAGAGAAGCACAGCACTGCTCTTTCTTAAAAATCTTCTTTTATATGTCTTAGTATAAATTTTGTATTTTCTTCATAGAGGTCAACACAATTTCCAATTAATTCCTACGTGGTTTTTATATTTTGATGCAATTACGATTGGGATTCGCTTCCATTATCTTTTCTAACTAGTTATTGTTACACAAAAATTAAGAAAACTTTTTTTTTAGAGACAGGTCTCTGTCACCTCAGCTGGACTGCAGTGGTGCAATCATAGCTCACTGTAGTCTCAAACTCCTTGGCTCAGGAGGCTGCCTCAGCCTCCTGAGTAGCTGAGATTATACACATGTGCCACCACGCCTGGCTAATTTTTTATAATTTTGTTTTTTGTAGAGACAGGGTCTTACTATGTTGCCCAGGCTACAAAAACATTTTTTAAACATTAAAATTAAAAGTTTTTTAGATAATTATAATTATTTAAAACATTTTAAATGGTTTAAATCAAGAAGTCTATGTTTTAGGAGAAATGTATAAACAAGTCATCTTTTAGCTAACTACAAGGCATTTGTTTTTTTTTTAAATGTATATTACTACTTTACTGAAAAGGGCAAGAAAAAACTACAATTAGTCCATTTTTTTTCAAATGTTCTCTAAAGAACATAAACTGCCTTTAGAAATCAAAAAGCTATTTGTGTGTGTGTGTATGTGTGTGTGTGTGTGAGAGAGAGAGAGAGAGATGAGATCTCTCTCTGTTTCCCAGGCTGGAATGCAGTGACACAATCCGGGCTCACTGCAGCCTCACAACCTTGACTTTCCAGGCTCAAGCAATCTTCACACTTCAGCCCCCTAAGTAGCTGGTACTACAGGCATGTGCCACCATGCTTGGCTAATTTATTTTATTTTATTTTATTTTATTTTTTGAGACGGAGTCTCGCTCTATCGCCCAGACTGGAGTGCAGTGGCGTGATCTCGGCTCACTGCAAGCTCCGCCTCCCGGGTTCACGCCATTCTCCTGCCTCAGCCTCCCAAGAAGCTGGGACTACAGGCGCCCGCCACCACGCCCGGCTAATTTTTTTGTATTTTTAGTAGAGACGGGGTTTCACCGTGTTAGCCGGTATGGTCTCGATCTCCTGACCTCGTGATCCGCCCGCCTCGGCCTCCCAAAGTGCTGGGATTACAGGTGTGAGCCACGGCACCCAGCCTAATTTTTTTTATTGTATATAGACAGCGGGTTTTCCTATGTTGCCCAGATTGGTCTCACTCCTGGGCTCAAGCACTCTTCCCATCTCGGCCTCTCAAAGTGCTGAAATTACAGGCATGAGCCACTGCACCCAGCCAAGCCAAACACTTTTTAAAAAGCAACACAAATCTTTTAATTTGATATATACTTTATCAGAATCCCTGTCTGATATAGGGTCCAGAATATTTATTTTGGAAAAGTCCCTCAAGTAATCCTGATGACCATCCTCTAGTTTAAAAAAAAAAAAAAGTACCATCTCCAGGCTAAATTACTATTTTAAATTCCTATTTGATCTTTCCTATAACCACAAATTTAGCACATTAAATATCTATAGTTTCCACCCATACCACTTAAAAAAATGACTAAAAATGAAATACCTTTAAATAGAGAAATATAGTGGTATTAATAATTATTATCATAACACATCATATTTCCCAACTCTATAAAAATACTACTAGTTTTAAGACAGTAATTTATTAAGTACTTTAAAAGACAATATGAAATAATATTTTATGAAAAAGAAAACAAAAAGCTTAACTAAATCTGGGTATTTCTGTATTGGGTGCCTATATATTTAGGATAGTTAGCTCTTCTTGTTGAATTGATCCCTTTACCGTTATGTAATGGCCTTCTTTGTCTCTTTTGATCTTTGTTGATTTAAAGTCTGTTTTATCAGAGACTAGGATTGCAACCCCTGCTTTTTTTTGTTTTCCATTTGCTTGGTAGATCTTCCTCCATCCCTTTATTTTGAGCCTATGTGTGTCTCTGCACGTGAGATGGGTCTCCTGAATACAGCACGCTGATAGGTCTTGACTCTTTATCCAATTTGCCAGTCTATGTCTTTTAATTGGAGCATTTAGCCCATTTACATTTAAGGTTAATATTGTTATGTGTGAATCTGATCCTGTCATTATGATGTTAGCTGGTTATTTTGCTCATTAGTTGATGCAGTTTCTTCCTAGCCTTGATGGTCTTTACAATTTGGCATGTTTTTGCAGTGGCTGGTACCGGTTGTTCCTTTCCATGTTTACTGCTTCCTTCAGGAGCTGTTTTAGGGCAGTCCTGGTGGTGACAAAATCTCTCAGCATTCGCTTGTCTGTATTTTATTTCTCCTTCACTTATGAAGCTTAGTTTGGCTGGATATGAAATTCTGGGTTGAAAATTCTTTTCTTTAAGAATGTTGAATATTGGCCCCCACTCTCTTCTGGCTTGTAGAGTTTCTGCTGAGAGATCCGCTGTTAGTCTGATGGGCTTCCCTTTGTGGGCAACCCGACCTTTCTCTCTGGCTGCCCTTCACATTTTTTCCTTCATTTCAACTTTGGTGAATCTGACAATTATGTGTCTTGGAGTTGCTCCTCTTGAGGAGTATCTTTGTGGCATTCTCTGTATTTCCTGAATTTGAATGTTGGCCTGCCTTGCTAGATTGGGGAAGTTCTCCTGGATAATCTCCTGCAGAGTGTTTTCCAACTTGGTTTCATTCTCCCCATCACTTTCAGGTACACCAATCAGACGTAGATTTGGTCTTTTCACATAGTCCCATATTTCTTGGAGGCTTTGTTCGTTTCTTTTTATTCTTTTTGCTCTAAACTTCTCTTTTCGCTTCATTTCATTCATTTCATCTTCCATCACTGATACCCTTTCTTCCAGTTGATTGAATCGGCTACTGAGGCTTGTGCATTCGTCATGTAGTTCTCGTGCCATGGTTTTCAGCTCCATCAGGTCCTTTAAGGACTTCTCTGCATTGGTTATTCTAGTTAGCCATTCATCTAATCTTTTTTCAAGGTTTTTAACTTCTTTGCCATGGGTTCGAACTTCCTCCTTTAGCTCGGAGTAGTCTGATCGTCTGAAGCCTTCTTCTCTCAACTCATCAAAGTCATTCTCCGTCCAGCTTTGTTCCATTGCTGGTGAGGAGCTGCGTTCCTTTGGAGGAGGAGAGGTGCTCTGATTTTTAGAATTTTCAGTTTTTCTGCTCTGTTTTTTCCCCATCTTTGTGGTTTTAACTACCTTTGGTCTTTGATGATGGTGATGTTCAGATGGGGTTTTGGTGTGGATGTCCTTTCTGTTAATTTTCCTTCTAATAGTCAGGACCCTCAGCTGCAGGTCTGTTGGAGTTTGCCGGAGGTCCACTCCAGACCCTGTTTGCCTGGGTATCAGCAGTGGAGGCTGCAGAACAGCGGATATTGGTGAACAGCAAATGTTGCTGCCTGATCGTTCCTCTGGAAGTTTTGTCTCAGAGGAGTACCCGGCCGTGTGAGGTGTCAGTCTGTCCCTACTGGGGGGGTGCCTCCAAATAGATGCAATAAAAAATGATAAAGGGGATATCACCACCGATCCCACAGAAATACAAACTACCATCAGAGAATATTATAAACACCTCTACACAAACAAACTAGAAAATCTAGAAGAAATGGATAAATTCCTGGACACATATACCCTCCCAAGACTAAACCAGGAAGAAGCTGAATCTCTGAATTGACCAATAACAGGCTCTGAAATTGAGGCAATAATTAATAGCTTACCAATCAAAAAGAGTCCAGGACTAAATGGATTCACAGCCAAATTCTACCAGAGGTACAAGGAGGAGCTGGTATCATTCCTTCTAAAACTATTCCAATCAACAGAAAAAGAGGGAATCCTCCCTAACTCATTTTATGAGGCCAGCATCATCCTGATACCAAAGCCTGTCAGAGACACAACAAAAAAAGAAAATTTTAGACCAATATCCCTGATGTGAACATCGATGCAAAAATCCTCAATAAAATACTGGCAAACTGAATCCAGCAACACATCAAAAAGCTTATCCATCATGATCAAGTGAGCTTCATCCCTGGGATGCAAGGCTGGTTCAACATACGCAAATCAATAAACGTAATCCAGCATATAAAGAGAACCAAAGACAAAAACCACATGATTATCTCAATAGATGCAGAAAAGGCCTTTGACAAAATTCAACAACCCTTCATGCTAAAAACTCTCAATAAATTAGATACTGATGGAACATATCTCAAAATAATAAGAGCTATCTATGACAAACCCACAGCCAATATCATACTGAATGGACAAAAACTGGAAGCATTCCCTTTGAAAACTGGCACAACAAGATAGGGATGCCCTCTCTCACCACTCCTATTCAACATAGTGTTGGAAGTTCTGGCCAGGGCAATCAGGCAAGAGAAAGAAATAAAGGGTATTCAACTAGGAAAAGAGGAAGTCAAATTGTCCCTCTTTGCAGATGACATGATTGTATATCTAGAAAACCCCATCGTCTCTGCCCAAAATCTCCTTAAGCTGATAAGCAACTTCAGCAAAGTCTCAGGATACAAAATCAATGTGCAAAAATCACAAGCATTCTTATACACCAATAACAGACAAACAGAGCCAAATCATGAGTGAACTCCCATTCACAATTGCTTCAAAGAGAATAAAATATCTAGGAATCCAACCTACAAGACATGCGAAGGACTTCTTCAAGAACTACAAACCACTGCTCAATGAAATAAAAGAGGGCATAAACAAATGGAAGAACACTCCATGCTCATGGGTAGGAAGAATCAATATCGTGAAAATGGCCATACTGCCCAAGGTAATTTATAAATTCATTGCCATCCCCATCAAGCTACCAATGACCTTCTTCACAGAATTGGAAAAAACTACTTTAAAGTTCATATGGAACCAAAAAAGAGCCCGCATTGCCAAGTCAATCCTAAGCCAAAAGAACAAAGCTGGAGGCATCACACTACCTGACTTCAAACTATACTACAAGGCTACAGTAACCAAAACAGCATGGTACTGGTACCAAAACAGAGATATAGACCAATGGAACAAAATAGAGCCCTCAGAAATAATGCCACATATCTACAACTATCTGATCTTTGACAAACCTGACAAAAACAAGAAATAGGAAAAGGATTCTTTATTTAATAAATGGTGCTGGGAAAACTGGCTAGCCATAAGTAGAAAGCTGAATCTGGATGCCTTCCTTATACCTTATACAAAAATTAATTCAAGATGGATTAAAGACTTAAATGTTAGACCTAAAACCATAAAAATCCTAGAAGAAAACCTAGGCAATACCATTCAGGACATAGGCATGGGCAAGGACTTCATGTCTAAAACACCAAAAGTAATGGCAACAAAATCCAAAATAGACAAATGGGATCTAATTAAACTAAAGAGCTTCTGCACAGCAAAAGAAACTACCGTCAGAGTGAATAGGCAACCTACAGAATGGGAGAAAATTTTTGCAATCTACCCATCTGACAAAGGGCTATTACCCAGAATCTACAGTGAACTCAAACAAATTTACAAGAAAAAAACAAACAATCCCATCAAAAAGTGGGCAAAGAATATGAACAGACACTTCTCAAAAGAAGACATTTATGCAGCCAAAAGACACACGAAAAAATGCTCATCATCACTGGCCATCAGAGTAATGCAAATCAAAACCACAATGAGATACCGTCTTACACCAGTTAGAATGGCAATCATTAAAAAGTCAGGAAACAACAGGTACTGGAGAGGATGTGGAGAAATAGGAACACTTTTATACTGTTGGTGGGACTGTAAACTAGTTCAACCATTGTGGAAGTCAGTGTGGCGATTCCTCAGGGATCTAGAACTAGAAATACCATTTGACCCAGCCATCCCATTGCTGGGTGTATACCCAAAGGAATATAAACCATGCTGCTATAAAGACACATTCACATGTATGTTTACTGCGGCACTATTCACAACAGCAAAGACTTGGAACCAACCCAAATGTCCATCAATGATAGACTAGATTAAGAAAATGTGGCACATATATACTATGGAATACTATGCAGCCATAAAAAAGGATGAGTTCATGTCCTTTGTAGGGACATGGAAGAAGCTGGAAACCATCATTCTCAGCAAACTATCGCAAGGACAAAAAACCAAACACCACATGTTCTCACTCATAGGTGGGAATTGAACAATGAAAACACATCGACACAGGAAGGGGAACATCACACACCGGGGCCTGTTGTGGGGTAGGGGGAGGGGGGAGGGATAGCATTAGGAGATATACCTAATGTTAAATGATGAGTTAGTGGGTGCAGCACACCAACATGGCACATGTATACATACGTAACAAACCTGCATGTTGTGCACATGTACTCTAAAACTTAAAGTATAATTAAAAAAAAGAAAAAGAAAGACATGCAAATTGTTGATTTAAAAAAAAAGCTTAACTAAAAGACAAGCGTATAAGGTCTTCCACAGAACCACATGCCACTTTTTAAAAATTATCCTTTATGTTTCTGGCCACCTTTGGTCTTTGTACCTGACACCTGGCATTCTCTCCCAGCTCTGTATATGGCTGGAATAGACTCAGTTCATGTATCACCTCCTTATAGAACCTTTCCCTATATACTTTAATCAGCTACCCCTACCTTCCTCCTCCCTCCAACCTCATTACTCTGCCCATTTTCTTCATAGCATTTAGCATAATCTGTAATTAACGTTATTTGTTTACTTAATGTCTGTCTTTTCTACTAGAATCTGTACTTTACAGGGACAGGCACTGTATCCCAAGTGACAGGCATATAGCAGGCATCCAATCATCTGTTGATTTTGAGCACCTTCAGCACTGACAGTGTTATTTCTGGCCATAACAAAACCTGAGATTTCTGTTTTCTAAGTTAAACTTTATAATTTTACTTGGAAAACTAAATACCAAATGGAAGTTAAATACCTTCTTCAAATATCGTCCAGAAATTTTTGACAAGTAGATGTTGTCCCAGATGCATGAATTAGTAACACTAACCTTGCCAAGGTTTGATATGAGACTGAATGATTTGGCAATTTTGTTGTCTTTTTTTTGGTCAGGCAGTCTTCTACTGAGATAATTGTTCATTTCAAAGCTGTATCATACAGTGATATACAGCAGATATTTTAAACAACAATTAGGGACACAAATCCAATTAATATTTCAACCCCACATGGTGCCACTAATACCAACTAACTGAATAAAAGAATACATAGAGCTAAATTCTAGAAATACCAAGTATAGATGACTACTACTACTTCACAATTTACTTGGCTGGTCGCTGAAAAGTTTCTTCAGACAAGTCACACCTCAATTTCTAAAAATATCAAAATGTGAAAAAAAAATGTGTCTTAAAAGTGAGGAAATAGGCTGGGCGCGGTGGCTCACGCCTGTAATCCCAGCACTTTGGGAGGCCGAGGTGGGCAGATCACAAGGTCAGGAGATCGAGACCATCCTGGCCAACACGGTGAAACCCCGTCTCTACTAAAAATACAAAAAATTAGCCGGGCGTGGTGGTGGATGCCTGTAATCCCAGCTACTTGGGAGGCTGGGGCAGAGAATTGCTTGAACCCAGGAGGCAGAGGTTGCAGTGAGCCGAGACCGCGCCACTGCACTCTAGCCTGGCGACAGAGTGAGACTCTGTCTCAAAAAAAAAAAAAAAAGTGAGGAAATAAATTACTAGCGAGCCTATTAAGTATAAACAGGGTACCAGGTGTTTCCTATATTTTATCTGATTTAACAACAGGCGGCACAATGTAGTGGTATACAGCAGCAGTTCTCAGCTTTTTTTGGCCTCAGAATTTCTTTCATTAAAAAAGTTCATTTATTAATTCATTTGAAAATAAGCCTATTACATGTTAACATTTTAAAGTGAAAATTATGTTCTTCTAAAACAAAAACAAATTGAGAATAGCATTTTGTTGTTGTTGTTGCTTTTGTTTTTTTGTGTGTGTGAATCTCATAATTTTTTTTGTTTGTTCATTTTTTTGAGACAAAGTCTCTGTTGCCCAGGCTGGAGTGCAGTGGCAAAATCTCAGCTCACTGCAACCTCCACCTCCCAGATTCAAGCAATTCTGCCTCAGCCTCCGAGTAGCTGGGATCACAGGCATGCACCACCATATCCAGCTAATTTTTTTATTTTTAGTACAGATGGGGTTTCACCATGTTGGCCAGGCTGGTCTTGGACTCCTGACCTCAAGTGATCCACCTGCCTCAACCTCCCAAAGCGCTGTGATTACAGGCGTGAGCCACTGTGCCCAGCCTCATAATTGCTTCTGCATTCAATCTGTTGCAGAAAAACCTCACTGTATATTTATGACAGAATGACAGTGAAGATGGCAAATACTGTCTTTATATTAATATGAAAAATAGTTTTGACCTTATGGACCCCCTTAAAGGATCCTGAGGATCACATTTTGATCACAAACCCTGGAGCAAGGTTGCCTAAGGTTAAGGTCACTTACTAGCTATGTTTAAACCCTTGTACCCTCTTACTAGCTATACTCAAACCCTCTGTCCCTCATTTCAAAACTGGGAATAGCGGTACCTACTTCATATAGTTTTTGTATACTTAGAACAGTTCTTATCACAAGATAAACATTACATAAGTGTTTGCTATAAGCATTATATAATCTCCATGATACTATGTCCTATGAAGTAGCTTGTTATTCTCATTTAATAGATAAGAAAATTAAAGCGTAAATGGGTGTGTGACCTATACAAGGTAACACAGTTTAAGTGGCAGAACTCAGATTTGAATCTAATGCCATAATTTTGAAATCTATGATTGAAAAAGGCACTATGTAATCTGGTCCCTGTCTTATGGTTCATACTACTCTCCCCACAGCTTTCTATGTTCTGGCCATACTCTCCTTTGAGTTTCTCTACAGCTTTACGTGCACCTTAACTCCAGCACATCTGTGCAGGCTGTTCCAGCCTAGAATGCTGTCCTGCTCCTGCTACTTAAGTGGCTGGCTCCTTCTGATCTTGTAAGTCTCAGCAGCCTTTCTGAACCACTTTATGTAAATAGCAGCTCTTTTTCCATTCCCCAGTATTTTCCATTCCAACACAAGATTTATTTCCTGCCTAGAACTTCGGGGTTTGTGACTTCTTTATCAGACCTCGTTACTTACTAATTGTCCATCTCCCCACTGGATTGTAAATTCCAAGAGAACAGGGTACATTTTTGCATTGCTCACTACTACGCATTCAAAGCTAACAAAGATACTATGATTTCTGGATGTAAGACAGGTACTTAAAAAACATATATATAGTCAATGAACCATACTGTTTATATGTCCTCAGACAACTCATTTAAACCCTTTGGGCTTCAGTTTCCTACAATGATTAGTTATTTTCCAACTCTAAAATCCTAAAAATAGATTTTAGTACCTTCATTTGAAAAATAGAATAGTCCCTCTCCCTCTCCCCCTCCCCTTTGCACGGTCCTCGTCTCCCCTTTGCACAGTCTCCCTCTGATGCCGAGCCGAGGCTGGACTGTACTGCCGCCATCTCGGCTCACTGCAGCCTCCCTGCCTGATTCTCCTGCCTCAGCCCTCCGAGTGCCTGGGATTGCAGGCGCACGCCGCCACACCTGACTGGTTTTCGTATTTTTTGGTGGAGACAGGGTTTCGCCGTGTTGGCCGGGCTGGTCTCCAGCTCCTGACCGCGAGTGGTCTGCCAGCCTCGGCCTCCCGAGGTGCCGGGGTTGCAGACGGAGTCTCGCTCACTCAATGCTCAATGTTGCCCAGGCTGGAGTGCAGTGGCGTGATCTCGGATCGCTACAACCTACACCTCCCAGCCGCCTGCCTTGGCCTCCCAAAGTGCTGAGATTGCAGCCTCTGCCCGGCCGCCACCCCGTCTAGGAAGTGAGGAGCGTCTCTGCCTGGCCGCCCATCGTCTGGGATGTGAGGAGCCCCTCTGCCTGGCTGCCCAATCCGGGAAGTGAGGAGCGCCTCTTCCCGGCCGTCATCCCGTCTAGGAAGTGAGGAGCGTCTCTGCCCAGCCGCCCATCATCTGGGATGTGGGGAACACCTCTGCCCCACCGCCCCGTCTGAGATGTGAAGAGTGCCTCTGCCCCGCCACGACCCCGTCTGGGAACTGAGGAGTGTCTCTGCCCCGCCGCCACCCCGTCTGGGAGGTGAGGAGCGTCTCTGACCAGCCGCCCCGTCTGAGAAGTGAGGAGCCCCTCTGCCCAGCAGCCGCCCCGTCTGGGAAGTGGGGAGCCCCTCCGCCTGGCAGCCACCCCATCCGGGAAGTGAGGAGCGTCTCCGCCCGGCAGCCGCCCCGTCCGGGAGCTGGGGGGCAGCCCCCGCCCGGCTGCCGCCCCGTCTGGGAGGTGGGGGCGCCTCTGCCCGGCCACCCAGTCTGGGAAGTGGGGAGCCCCTCTGCCCGGCTGCCACCCCGTCTGGGAGGTGGGGGGCCCCTCTGCCCGGCCGCCCCATCTGGGAAGTGAGGAGCCCCTCTGCCCGGCCGCCGCCCCGTCTGGGGGGTGGGGGGCCCCTCTGCCCGGCAGCCCCATCTGGGAAGTGAGGAGCCCCTCTGCCCAGCCGCCACCCCGTCTGGGAGGTGTACCCAACAGCTCATTGAGAACGGGCCATGATGACAATGGCGGTTTTGTCGAATAGAAAAGGGGGAAATGTAGGGAAAAGAGAGATCAGATTGTTATTGTGTCTGTGTAGAAAGAAGTAGACATAGGAGACTCCATTTCGTTCTGTACCAGGAAAAATTCTTCTGCCTTGGGATGCTGTTAATCTACAACCTTACCCCCAACCCCGTGCTCTCTGAAACATGAGCTGTGTCCACTAAGGGTTAAATGGATTAAGGGCAGTGCAAGTTGTGCTTTGTTAAACAGATGCTTGAAGGCAGCATACTCCTTAAGAGTCATCACCACTCCTTAATCTCAACTACCCAGGGACACAAACACTGCGGAAGGCGGCAGGGCCCTCTGCCTAGGAAAACCAGAGACCTTTGTTCACATGTTTATCTGCTGACCTTCCCTCCACTATTGTCCTATGACCCTGCCAAATCCCCCTCTCCGAGAAACACCCAAGAATGATCAATAAATACTTAAAAAAAAAAAAAAAGAAGAAGAAAAATAGAATAGTACTGGTTACAGAGAAATTCTGTAAACATATATTTTCTTTTTTTCTTTTTTTTTTTTTTGAGACAGAGTCTCACTCTGTTGCCTAGGCTAGAGTGCAGTGGCGTGATCTCAGCTCACTGCAAGCTCCGTCTCCCACGTTCACGCCATTCTCCTGCCTCAGCCTCCCGAGTACCTGGGACTACAGGCGCCTGCCACCATGCCTGGCTAATTTTTTGTATTTTTAGTAGAGACAGGGATTCACTGTGCTAGTCAGGATGGTCTCGATCTCCTGACCTCATGACCCACCCGCCTCAGCCTCCCAAAGTGCTGGGATTACAGGTGTGAGCCACCGCGCCTGGCCAAACATATATTTTCTAACCAGGCACAGCACTCTTAGTACATAGAGATATCTACAGAGCACAGCTACAAATAGACTGCAAGCTATCTTTTATTTTTTGAGATGGGGTCTCGCTATCTTGCCCCAGCTGGTCTTGAACTCCTGGGCTCAAACAATCCTCCCACCTCAGCCTCCTGAATAGCTGAGATTACAGCATACGCTACAGTGCCTGGCCTTGCAAGCTTTCTGTTTATCTAACCATAAAATATAAAATTCTGAAGATCATTTCTCCTACTGTATATTACATCACCTGGTAAAAACTATACTTATAAGAACTCAAGTTGATATTCCAGCATGCAGCTTAATTCAGATCCATACTGCCTTAGTTCCAGAATGTATAACAAAGAGGCTATCACAGAAAATGACTATCTTTATGATAACTATGACAATGACGACCTTTTTATTATTAATAGTATTACCATTATTTAGAGATGAGTTCTTGCTACATTGCCCAGGCTGGTTTTGAACTCCTGGCCCCAAGCAATCCTCCCGCCTTGGGATTAGAGCTAGGATTACAAGTGTGCACCACTGTACCAGAGATGGTAATGGCAAACTTTATTAGCAAGCCCTAACTACAACATAATGAACAAAATAATAAGCTGCTGGAATGTGATCTGAAGAAGGTAAAGAACTACTTGCAGGGAAGAAAACTCACAGTTTTTGTCCAAGCTCTCTAAGTACAATAATATGTGTCCTTGGGAAAGTTACTTAAGTAATCTCTGTCTTCAAATTCCTTACTTATAAAATGAGAATAATGCATGTCGCTATGACAAAGGTTTATTTTTAAAGATCTGATAAATCAACACACGTAAGGTCTTACTTAGAACAGTGACTGTACAACATGAGTCTTCAATGGATGCTTGCTACTATTATTATTATAGAAATATTATCAATATAATTATTTAATTTTTGAACAATTTAGGAGGCATTTTTTTCCTTTATAGTACAGAGATTATTCATCCATTCTTTCAACTAATATGCACTGTGAATACCAATTACATGCTAGGTACCAAGTAAAATGTTAAAGATACAACAGTGAGCAAAACTAACTGTGGTAAGTGCTCTCAAAGGTTTCTTGTGGATCAAAATTATGGGATAAACCAAGCTATACAATTATCAGGACAACATATGAAATAGCCAGTGATGGTTTTGCTACTGCTAATTTTCAAACTTGACCAACAACTATGAAGATATTTCAAGGTGTAAGTCTAAAACTTAGGCATTTAAGACATACTATTAGTATAATTACCAAAT
Source organism: Pan paniscus (assembly GCF_029289425.2). Taxonomy (NCBI): domain Eukaryota; kingdom Metazoa; phylum Chordata; class Mammalia; order Primates; family Hominidae; genus Pan; species Pan paniscus. Next base: position 103,672,126 of record NC_073262.2, read on the forward strand.
TTCCTAAGGCAAAGCCCAGAGCTGCACTGTCTAATATAGGAAGCTACTTGTGGCTAGAGTCTCCTATATTGGACGGCACAGATATAGAATATAGCCATCATCAAAGAAGTTCTATTGGACAGCATCAATCTAGATGTAGCCGGATAATGCAATTATGCTGAGTAAATTCAATTCTTCAATAAAGTTTAGATAACAGAAAGGTTTTTAAAAAACACATTTATAAAAGGGAAAAACTTTCAAAATAGAATTCGAAGGCAATAATTAAGATGTCGTTATGTTAGGTAAAACTCCTTAATAAATAGAAGCTATCCAGCAAAGATTACCAAAAATGCTAACATGTCTAATGATATAGAAAATTTATTCTTTATCCTTTAAAAAGTTAAAGTCTTAATTTTACCTGTATTAAGATCAGTTTTCTAAAGGAGGAGGTGGCACAGGAATTCGGCAGAGTTCAAGTGGGGAATTCATTTGTTAAGAGTTAAATATTTTCCAATTCTATAAAAAATAAAAATAGAAAACTGAAATATTGAGGTAATATTCTCAAGAATGTAATACAAAGAACAGTTTTGATAGGCATTTACAATATAGCTTATCTAATTTTAAGAAATAATTATAGATCCAAAACATTTCTGTAATAACTAGCATACTTGTATACCTTTATCAAACCTAATTAAAAAGCATTATTTTGAAGACAGAAAGTCTGAATTTTAATTTCAAATTTGCCATTAATTATCTATAAGACCTTGAGTAGATTACTTAAATTATCTGGAGCCTCACTTGCATTATTTGTAAAATTAAGTCCCTTCCAGACAAAAATTCTATGACTCTTTTGAAACATGTTAGTGATTTTTCTTTCTCTCTCTCTCATACACAGACACACAAACACACAATCATTTTAAAAATACCCTCATTAAAATTGTAATATGCAGTATAAAACCAAGCTTAAATAATAAGTATCATAAGCTACAAAATTATTTTGGATGGGTTTCACATAACTGAAAAACTTATCTTTTTTAGAAAAGAACACAAAAAATGCTCTTACTGAATTTTTGGCAGAAAAACACATTAAAAGATTTTGTCAGAATCATTTTCAAATTGCTAAAATGGAGACTTTTCTTAGAAAGTAATAACTATTTTCATGTGTTTGCTGACTACATTATGCTCTACATTCTTTGATACAAAGAATACTGTGATAAAATTCTCTTAGAATTATTTTAACTGAAGATGTGTCAGGACCCCCTACTCCACCACAGCAGCTGACACTTTATCTCATACACTGGGCTTTCACATGTGAGTTTTGTTTTATGAGAAGGTTCTGCAGTGGGGGGGAAGAACTTGAAAAGGGCTAAGGGAGTATCTCTGGAAAGACACAAAAGAGACTGGTAGTACTTTGAGAAGGGGCACTTGATATCATGGAAATAGGGTGGGAAAGACTCTCTTTTTGTACCTTGGGAATTTTGAACCACAACCACCAAGATGACTGCCAAATTTTTGAAGCAGTCTATAGGCAGAATGGCTATGTGGGGAATCTCTACAGAGACAAATCTCCCACAGACTTCAGGGCCAAGGAGATAGATACTCAGTAGACTCTCAATTTAAAAAGTGACAAAGAAAAAGGCCAAATGACAAGAACAATGAGTTTATTAAACTTTAAGACAACCCTAAAATAGCTCAATCCCTGTCTGGTTGAAGGTAATTAGGTCCTTACCAATTTGTGCAACAGAGAAAAATGTGATCCCTACTGGGAACACTGCATAGCGCCTCTATGGTTCTTTCATATACAAAGTCTGGCACACAATTTAAAAATTACTAAAAATACAAAGGGATAAAAAAAGTGACCAATAATTAAGAGAAAACTAGACAAGAGAATCAGACTCACAGATAATTTTAAAATGAAGTTAACACACAAGGACAATTATTTAAAGTAATCCTGATTAATAGAAAATAGAAGGGGAAATGTACAAAGCTGCTGAAGATGCAACATTTCACTAATGGATTAGGAACTACAAAAATAATTAAATAAGCACTCTAGAACCGAAAAATACAATATGTGAAATTAAGAACTCAATATAGAGCCCTCTCAGTGCAGCCAGCAGCACATCAGTCACATAATCTGAAGAATTTAATATATTGGTCTTAGAGCAAATGAGACACAGCAGAATACAGGATGAGTAAACTAGAAGACAAATTAATAAAAAAATACCCAAACTGAAGCATAAAGGGAAAAGAATGGAAGAGAGAGGAAGGGGAAAGGGAAAGTAGTGAAAGGAGGAGAGGGAGAGGTTTAAGAGAAATGTGATGCACACTCACAATGTCTAATGTGTGTGTGTGTGTCACAGTTCTCATATATATATATATATATATACACACACATATAAAACAGAAGTCCTAGAAAGGTAGATAAATTGATAAATGCAATATTCTAAGAAAGAATAACTGGGAGTTTTCAAAAACTGATGAAAGAAATCAATCTAGAAATTCAGAACGCTCTGCCAACACCAAGCAGGACATATTAAAAGAAAATTCTACCCAGGATGCCGTAAACTAGAGAAGGAAGGGAAGAAGTAAGGATGGAGAAAAAAATCATAAAAAAGCAGCCATAGGAAAAAAAAAGAGTTGCTCTTCAAAAAACAGTAAGACTCACAAATTTCTGAACAGAAACAACAGAAGCCAAAATATAATAGAATAACACTGTTAAAGGGCCAAAGAGAAAATAACTGCCAATCTAGAATACTATGCCCAGCAAAACTATCCTTCAAAAATAAAGGTGAAATTTTAAAATTTGCAAAAAAAAAAAAAAAAAAAAAAAAAATCTCACCTTCAAGCCTGTACTAAAAGAAACTTAAAAGGAATTATTCAGACAGAAGGAAATTATCCTAAATCATAAACATGGAAATGTAGGAAGAAATAAACAATATCATCCGCTCAGTTCTGGGGCATAAAAAATATATATATCGGGGTAAACAGTGTAAGGAAATGTTAATAGTGACAGTTCAAAACAGTAACTGAAATGCCTTATAAGGTTTAAAGGTTCTAAGATTTTAGCAGTTGTGTGACACTAGTAATAGTAATAGTTTGTATTATACTGTAAAAAGTTAAAGAAGGAAGTTGTAATTTCTAGGATAACCATTACAACAAAATTATATACATATATCAAACAAGTTAGAAGGAAAATATAATATTTAATCTAAAAACAGGCAAGAAATAGGAAAAAAAACAGATGGGACAAATAGCAAATGACAGTAAGATTATACACATAAACCCAACTATATTAATAATTATATTACAGTATATAGACCAAGCTTGTCCAACTCACAGCCCAGGGAGGGCTTTGAATATGGCCCGACACAAATTTGTAAACTTTCTTAAAACATTGTGAGATTTTTTTTTTGCAATTTTTTTTTTTTTTTTAAGCTCATCAGCTATCATTCGTGTTAGTGTATTTCATGTGTGGCCCAAGACAATTCTTCTGCTTCCAGTATGACCCAGGGAAGCCTAAAGAGTAGATACCCTGATGTAGAAAAAATTCTTCCAGTAAAAGACAAATTTTGTCAGACTGGATTAAACAAAGAAGCACAGTCCTTAAAAAAGACACACTAATTTCAGAGAAAGATTTAGAATTTACGGCAAGAATGATTATTAGAGATTAAAGTAATATTAATGAAGGGATCAATCCAACAGGAAGGTACCACAATCATAAACTTATATGTACCCAGTAACCTCAAAATACATAAAGCAGCAGGGCATGAAGGCTCAAGCCTATGATTACAGCATTTTGGGAGTCTTGAGCTCAGGAGTTCAAGACCAGTCTGGGCAACATGGCGAAACCCATTATCTACAAAACAAACAAACAAACAAACAAACAAACAAAAAAACAACAACCAGGGTGTGGTGGTGTGTGCCTGTAGTCCCAGCGACTTGGGAGGCTGGGAGGATCACTTGAGCCCAGGAGGTCAAGGCTGCAGTAAGCCATGATCATACCACTGCACTCCCACCTTGGCAACTGAGTAAGACTCTGTCTTAAAAAAAAAAAAAAGAAAACAAAAACATAAAGCAAAAATTTGCAGAATTAAAAGGAGAAAAAGATAAAGCCATAATAATAGTTGGAGACCCACATCTCTCTCAGCAAATTGACAGAAAAAGCAACCAAAAATCAGTAAGATCTGAATGGTGCAATTAACAAACAACCAAAATGACTAATACAGAACACTGTAACTAGCAACTACACAATTTGAATTCTTTTCTTTTTTCTTTTCTTTTTTTTGAGATGGAGTCTCGCTCTATCGCCCAGGCTGGAGTGCACTGGCGTGATCTTGGCTCACTGCAACCTCCGCCTCCCGGGGTTCAAAAGATTCTCCTGCCTCAGCTCCCCGAGTAGCTGGGAATACAGGCGCGTGCCACCACCCCGGTTTTTTTTTTTTTGAATTTTTAGTAGAGACGGGGTTTCACCATGTTGGCCAGGGTGGTCTCGATCCTCTGACCTCGTGATCCACCCGTCTTGGCCTTCCAAAGTGCTGAGATTACAGGCGTAAGCCACTGCACCTGGCAAAAATTTGAATTCTTTTCAAAGACTCCCTGCATACTCAGCCACAAGAGAAGTTTCAACATACTTCAAAAAAGATGATGGCATGCAAAGTATGGTTTCTAACCACAACAAAAATAAGCTACAAATCATTAACAACAATAACAAAAATAATAAAGAAAAACCTAGAAAAACACCAACTACCTGGAAAATTAAAATTACATTTCTTTTTTATTTTTTAAATTTAAAATTAAATAGAGATAGTGTCTCACCATATTGCCCAGGCAGGTCTTGAACTCCTGGGCTCAGGCAATCCTCCTGCCTCAGCCTGCCAAAGTGCTGGGATTACAGGCGTGAGCCACTGCACCTGGCCTAAAACTACATTCCTAAATTATCTATAGATCAAAGAAGAAATCTCTACAAAAAATAAAAAAAATAAGCTGGGTGTGGTGACGCACACCTGTGGTCCCAGCTACTCAAGAGCCTGTGAGGTGGGAGGATTGCTTGAGCCCACAAGTTTAAGGCTGTAGTGAGCCATAACTGTGCCACAACACTCTAGCCTGGGCAACAGAGTGAGACCCTGTCCCAAAAAAAAAAAAATTCCCCCCAAAACAAACAAAAAAAAACCATGTCAGTATAAAACGGACACATTTCTTAAAAAATATAAATTAAATTACTAATGCTGAAAGAAACAGAATATCCAAATAGCTCCAAAGCAAATAAAGAAATGGAATGTATTATTAAAAATCTTTCCTTAAAGAAAATCTCAAGTAAAGATGGTTTCACTAGTGAATTCTTTCAATTACGGGAGAAACCACACCAAGCTTATAAAAGTCTTCCAGAGAACAGAAAATAATAAATATGCTGAGGAGGGAGAATCTCTTGAACCCGGTAGGCAGAGGTTACAGTGGGCCGAGATCACGCCACTGCACTCCAGCCTGGGTGACACAGCAAGACCCTGTCTCAAAAAAAGAAAAAAAAAAAAAGGAATAAAGACTTCCTATTTTTAAGAACCATTATAATAGCCAGACGCAGTGGCTCATGTCTATAATCCCAGTACTTTGGGAGGCTGAGGCAGGCAGATCACTTAAGGTCAGGAGTTCGAGACCAGCCTGGCCAAACATGGTGAAACCCCGTCTCTACTAAAAATGTAAAAATTAGCCAGGTGTGGTGGTGGGTGCCTGTAATCCCCGCTGTTTGGGAGGCTGAGGCAGGAGAATCGCTTGAACCCAGGAGGCGGAGGTTGCAGTGAGCTGAGATCGCACCACTGCACTCTGGCCTGGGGAGACAGAGCAAGACTCCGTCTCAAAACAAACAAACAAACAAACAAAAAAACCCAGTATAGCTATAACAAAAATTAACACAGACATTACAAGGAAGGAAAATCACACACTAATTTCTCTTATGAACACAGAGGCAAAAATATCAATGAATTAGCAAATTAAATCTAGTACTATATATAAAGAATACCATATATAAAAAGGAATTTACTCCAGGCATATAACGGCAGTTCAGGAGAAAATTCATGTGATCATCCAAATACGTACAGGAAAAGCATGACACATTCAATATTGTTATGATATAACCTATTGAAAAATTCATAAAGAATATCCGTAAAAAGCCTATAGCAAGTATCACAGTCAATGGTAAAATATTGAAAACTTTACCCTCTGAGGTTGAAAACAAGACAGAGATGATCATTATCACCACTTCTATTCAACATTGTACTGGAAGGCCTAGCTAGTACAGTAAAGCAAGAAAAACAAAAAGAATAAGGACTGGAAAGGAAGAAATGCTATTACTCACAGATGATATAATTACACACCAAGAAAACCCAAAAGACTCTATAGATTATTAAAATAAGTGAATTTATCTAAGTTTCTGAATATAAGGTTAATATACAAAAAATCAATTGTGTTTCTATAAACCAGCCACAAATTTTTAAAAATGCATCTTACAACAGCATTAAAAAATAAGACTAGAAATAAATCTAACAAAAGATGTATAAGACCTCTAAAATGAAAACAAGAAAACATTTTCGAGAGAAAATAAAGATGGTGTAAATAAAGCGGAGGATATACCATGTTCATGAGTTGGGAAGACTCATAAAGATGTCAGTTCTCCCTCAATTAATCACTACCTTGGTGTTAAGCATATGTATTGCCTAATCTGTCATTGTGTGGGGTGGGGGCAGGAAAACTGTAAGGTCCTGGCACAAAAACCAGCCCAAAACTGAGATTGTACCAAGACCATAGAGAACACCCCAATCCTCAATCATGAGCCTAATACTAAGGAAGGAGAAAAGTGTGAGGAGAGAAGGGCCTTCCATTTCTCAACAAGATGGAGTGACAGAAAGTGAATTTACCTTCTTGCCTGAATTTAAGACATGGAAGAGGGCCCGATGTGGTGGCTCATGCCTGTAATCCTAGCACTTTTGGAGGGCAAGGCGGGTGGACCACTTGAACTCAGGAGTTCGAGACTAACTTGTGCGACACAGTGAAACCCCATCCCCATTAAAAATACAAAAACTAGCCCAGTGCAGTGGTACGCACCTGTAGTGCCAGCTATTCAGGAGGCAGAGGCAGGAGAATCACTTGAGCCCAGGAGGCGAGGCTGCAGTGAGCCGAGATCATGCCACTGCACTCCAGCCTGGGCAACAGGAGTGGGGGGAAGAAAAAAACACGGAAGAAAATATGAAACAAAGGCAGGTCACAGTGGCTCACACTTGTTATCCCAGCACTCTGGGAGGCCAAGGCAGGAGGACTGCTTGAGCCCAAGAGTTTGAGACCACCTTGGCCAACATCGTGAGACCTCGTCTCTGCAAAAAAAATTTTAAAAATTAGCCGGGCATAGTGGCACACACCTGTAGTCCCAGCTACTCAGGAGGCTGAGGTGGGAAGATCACTTGAACCTGGGAGGTTGAGGCTGCAGTGAGCCGTGACTGTGCCACTGCACTGCAGCCTAGGCAACAGAGTGAGACTCTGTCTCAAAAGAAAAAGAAAAAAGAAAGAAAGTACATGAAACACAGTTTTCATTACACTGGGCACAGACAGTAAAGAACAATGAGGTTGCCTCAACTTCCTTCCTCAAGACTTTCCAGGCTGCAGGGTAAGGAAGAGAAAGGCAAGTGAAACCTGGTAGACTCTCTGAGTTAAGGAGGCAGAGCTAAGAGTACAGGTAGACCAAAGTGTTAGAGGACAGGGTAATGTGGAGAGCTGTACTGAGAACGAACTCTGGAGATCTGCAAAGGATCCCTCTCTAGTAGTCAAACGAAAACTGATCAGCACACTGTGTGTGTGAGGAAACTACCAGAAGCCAGGAAAAGAAGCACCAGAAAGATTAGAGGTAGCAGTGTCCAGAACTTACACAGGGCCAGAAATAGTGCCGCTTCTCACCAATTCCATTGAGGATGGGGTCAAGTACACATAAGAGTTCTTCCTAAGTAATGGGGACTTACTAGCCCTACAGTGAACACAGATCCAGTACTATCTATTAAATCTTAAAAATTTTTTTTTTTGAGATGGAATTTCGCTCTTATCAACCAGGCTGGAGCACAATGGCGCAATCTCCAGTCACTGCAACCTCCGCCTCCTGGGTTCAAGTGATTCTCCAGCCTCGGCCTCTCAAGTAGCTGGGATTATAGGTGCCCACCACCACGCCCAGCTAATTTTTGTATTTTTAGTAGAAGCGGGGTTTCACCGTATTGGCCAGGCTGGTCTCGAACTCCTGAACTCAGGTGATCTGTAAAATCAAAATCTGGAACTATTTTCAAATAAATGTAACTGCATCCCAGAGCAGAGCTCAAAAACATTTATAGGAATGCGAAACTATCCCACGTAATGCAAAGGTTTGAAAAGTGCTTGCATACTGGAGCTTGCCCTTCTTTCTACTTTTAAAATCTAGCAGCCATGTGAAGAAGCCAAAGTTAGCCTAATGAATAGACATAGGCCGGCCAACAGCCAGCACTACCCAACAAATGTGTGAGTGAAGCCATCTTAAATAACAGTCCCAATCAAATGACACGAGTAATCTCAGGGAAGATCAGAAAAAGAACTGCCCAAGCCGGGCGTGGTGGCTCACACCTGTAATCCCAGCACTTTGGGAGGCTGAGGCGGGTGGATCACGAGGTTAGGAGATCAAGACCATCCTGGCTAACATGGTGAAACCCTGTCTCTACTAAAAATACAAAAAATTCGCCGGGCATGGTGGCGAGCACCTGTAATCCCAGCTACTTGGGAGGCTGAAGTAGGAGAATCGTTTGAACCCAGGAGGCAGAGGTTGCAGTGAGCTGAGATTGCACCATTGTACTCGATCCTGGATGACAGAGGGAGACTCCATCTCAAAAACAAACAAACAAACCTTAACCTCAAAAACAAACAAACAAAAAACCAGAAAAGAAAAGCTGGGAAATGAGATGTCCATAAAAGACTCTGAAAAGCTCCAACAACTTCCTGGGAATCCAGAAGGTCATATTCATGCAAAGGGATGTGTACCCAGTGCTATATGCATGCTCAGGAATAATCTGAGAAGCCCTTAAAATCTCATTAGGGGCTAATCTGAGGCTGTGCACACAACTCATTACTGGAGAATTAATGGCATCTTTTGCAATTCTACTGGGAGAGGATTCTTGCAAGCTTGAGCTTGGTTTCTTCCAGACTTCATTCCATATGCCTTTCGCTTTGCTGATTTTGCCTTATATCATCTCATTGTAATAAACTATAACTGTGAATAAAATGACTGAGTCCTGAGAGTCAATCTTGGAAATCATGAAATGTGGGAATGGTCTTGAGGGACCCTCTACAAAGCTCCTAAGCCCTTTTGACATAAACCTAGTAAATGAAGATAACCTCCTAGCTTCCTGCTAGGACAAGAAGTTCCAGACTTACCTTCTACAAATCCTGCCTTAGGCCTAGAACCAGACATTTCTCCAAGGCACCCCTTTTAGTAGGAAATAATATTTTAAAGACTACATTCTGGGTGCTAAAGCTTGGGCATATCTTAAGTACAATTTACTCCCATTTAGTGACATAGGGGTGGAGGGAGGAAAGGATCCATTCCTTGTATTTCAAGTAAAAAAAAAAATTTCCCCCATAAAAAGTAGTATCCAACACCAAAGAACCTAAAAACATATTGGATATATAACCTATTTAGGTATGTAGGCACAAAATTAAAGTCAAAAAATAAATTCCAAGAAAACATGTCGAATTTTTTAAATTTTAATTTTCAGAGATGAGTTCTTGCTGTGTTGCCCAGGCTGGTCTTAAACTCTGGGCATCAAGCAATCCTCCTGACTTGGCCTCCCAAAGTGCTGGGATTACAGGCATGAGCCACTGTACCTGGCCTATGTTGAATTTTAGAATAAACCTTTCAAATACTGAATAAATAAATGTTTAAAGCGGTTGGTATTCAAAGAGTTGAGTCAAGAAATGCAGTGTCTGGATTTCGTGGCATTTTTAACCTCTAAAAGTATTCCTTACTTAGTTAACTGACACAGTTCATAATAAGTTCTTCCTAAAGGCAAAAATATTTGAAATATTGGCATCTTTTTTTCTTTTGTGTTTTTTCCCCAATTTTTTTTATTGTGGTAAAAAAAATTTACCATCTTAACCATTTTTAATGTACATTTCAGTAGTATTAAATACATTCATAATGTTGTCCAACCATCACCATACTCTTTTCATCTTGTAAAACTAAAACTCACGGTGAGCCGAGATCGCACCATTGCACTACAGCCTGGGCAACAAGAGCGAAATTCCATCTCGAAAAAAAAAAAAACAAACACTAAAATTCTAGGCTAGGCGTAGGGGCTCACACCTGTAATCCCAGCACTTTGGGAGGCCGAGGAAGGCAAATCATTTGAGCCCAGGAGTTTGAGACCAGCCTGGGCAACATGGCAAAACCCTGTCTCAATAAAAAATACAAAAATTAACTGGCCATGGTAGTGAGCACCTATAGTTCCAGCTACTCCAGGGACTGAGGTGAGAGGATCACTTGAGCCCAGAGTTTGAGGTTACACTGAGCTACAATCATGCCACTGCACCCCAGCATGGGTGACAGAGTGAAACCCTGTCTCTAAAAATAAAAACATAAAAATAAAAATGAAGGACAAGTTATCATAGCTCAGCCTGCCACCACCACTTAGAAAGAAGCACAATGCTGGGAGCAGTGGTTTATGCCTGTAATCCTAGCTACTCGGGTGGCTGATGTGGGAGGATCATTTGAGGCCAGTAGTTCAAGACCAGCTTGGGCAACATAGAAAGACCCTATCTCTAAAATAAAAATAGCCGGGCATGGTGGCTCACACCTGTAATCCCAGCACTTTGGGAGGCCGAGGCGGGTGGATCACAAGGTCAGGAGATCGAGACCATCCTGGCTAACACGGTGAAACCCCGTCTCTACTAAAAATACAAAAAATTAGCTGGGGTGGTGGCAGGCACCTGTAGCCTGTAGTCCCAGCTACTCAGGAGGCTGAGGCAGGAGAATGGCGTGAACCTGGGAGGTGGAGCTTGCAATGAGCCGAGATGGCGCCACTGCACTCCAACCTGGGCGAGAGTGCGAGACTCCGTCTCAAAAAAAATAAATAAATAAATAAAATAAAATAAAATAAAATAAAATGAAGCACTGTGCACAGTGGAACTCTTTAAATTCTAGAAATAACATAAACCATATTTAGTGTGATGCTCTGCCCATTTCCTGAATAATTCATTAATAGCTGCCAGTTTTAAATGGGGCCTAGGACATGAGAAGGCAAGAGGTCAAGGTAGCAGTATAAGATGCTCTGCCAGCCGGGCGCAGTGGCTTACGCCTGTAATCCTAGCACTTTGCGAGGCTGAGGCAGACGGATCACCTGAGGTTGGGAGTTCGAGACCAGCCTGACCAACATGGAGAAACCCCATCTCTACTAAAAATACAAAATTAGCCAGGCGTGGTGGTACATGCCTATAATCCCAGCTACTCCAGAGGCTGAGGCAGGAGAATTGCTTGAACCCGGGAGGCGGAGGTTGCGGTGAGCAAAGATCGTGCCATTGCACTCCAGCCTGGGTAACAAGAGTGAAACTCCATCTCAAAAAAAAAAAAAAAAAAAAAGATGCTCTGCCATTTGGGCCTTAAGATCCAGCAAATTCGGTGGTATTCAAAGCGTCTGTGGTAGATGATAAAGTAGCTGTATAAAGCTACCAGTAGGCCCTGCTAGAAGAATCACAACACAGACCACCAGGCACATAAGTCCATCTAAAGCAGGATTTCTTAACCTTGGCACTATTGGCATTTTGGTCACCCTTGACATTGTGAAAGGCTGTCTTTTACATGGTAGGATGTTTAGCAGCATCCCTGCCCTCCTCCTATTACATGCCAATAGCAATGCCCTGAATTGTGACCAACAAAATGTCTCTAAACATTGTCAAGTGTGCCCCTGCATGAGAACTACTGCTTCTGAAGAGAGCTATGCCCTCTCTGCAGATGATTGCTCTTCTTTTGAGAAATAGCTCCTTGCTTGGCTTTTGAGCCCCAGCAGAGACTGACCATGTGACCTGACATACTTTCAAGAAGTGAGTGTTCCGATCCTCCAAGCCATAAAGCTATATGTGCTGGCAGCATTCCATCATGAAATGGAAGTGATAGTGTGTCAGATATGAACTTTCAAGGGAACAAGGGAGGACTATATTTGTCTATCCTCTTTAAGTCAAATGTGACCTTATGACTTTCTTTGACCAAAGAGCAGAAATCATTTCTGTAGAAACATTTATGTGCCAGTATGCAATTCTCCAGCCTGTTCTTCTCGTCACTATGATAATAGAAGCAGAGATAAATATAGATATGCAATGCTGACCCATCAAATGAAGAACAGCTGCCTGGAATCACCCAGCTTGCACCAGATTTTACATGAGAGGAAACAAATCTCTGTTTTTCAAATTTTAAGCCTTTATTTGAAGGTTGGTTGTTACCACTACATAACCAAGTAATCCTGACTACAATGGTTGTAATGAGGTTAGAGCAGGCTCCAAAGGCACAAATAAGCTAGAAGAACAAATGGCTGAGACACCCATGGCACTTACTTCTACTAATCAACTCTTCCTTAATCTATGGCCTTGTAGAGTTCCCTAAGATCAAAGGAAAGAAGGAAAAAAAAAAAAACTTAGGCCTGGTTTACACATGGTTGCATACAGTATGCTGGCATTGACCTTACAGAGAAGTAGCCCTACAGGACAGGAGAAAGGGAACTCCCAGTAGGCAAAACTTCAAACAGTATCTTGTTGTTCACTATACCTGAAGAGACCAAAGATATGGATCTATTGGTTTGGCTAAATGGCCTTTGTAACCAGTATTTGCTCAACAGGCACGTGAACAAAATGGTCTTGTCAGCAAGAATAGAAATTATACCCTGGCTCAACACAGACTTCCCCTCACCAATGTTGATCTACAATTTCACAATATGCCAGGCTGTCTCACACCTCACACATTTTCTTATGCTACATTCCTCTCTGGAATGCCTTTCAACTACCCTCTATCCTAACTACCCTCCCCTTCTTCCAACACTCAGACCAACAGTTGCCTCCTCTATGAATCTTTTCCATAGCATACAACCCTGCATCAATTCAAAGCCCTCTCCTTCCTCTTCACACAGAAGTTCTCAACATAACGTCCACAGACCCCCAGGGATCTATAATAAAACTCATAAACTTTGATAAGAAGAAAATTGTATCACTTTTTACCAATCTCTAACTAACATTTATAATGTCATTAGATTGTGAGTATAGGCAAAACAATAAAACAACCAACCATAATATTTTTGTGATTTGGTCACCAATAGAAATCACAGGTATTAGGCCGGGCACAGCGGCTCACGCCTGTAATCCCAGCACTTTGGGAAGCCAAGGCGGGTGGATCGCTTGAGGTCAGGAGACCAGTCTGGCCAACATGGTGAAACCCCGTCTCTACTAAAAATACAAAATTAGCCAGGCATCGTGGCGCATGCCTGTAGTCCCAGCTACCCAGGAAGGTGACGCATGAGAATCACTTGAACCTGGGAGGTGGAGGTTGCAGTAATCCAAGATTGCACCATTGCACTCCAGCCTGGGAAACAGGGCCAGACCCCATCTCAAGAAAAAAAAAGAAATCACAGAAATTTTCATATCAAATTACATTTGTTTCTTATCACTATGTCATGACACTTTTCTCTGGTCAGAGAGCTTCCATTCTACCCTGGATAAAAATGTTTCCAATCTCATCTCCAGATATTTAGCTAAACATTTTTCTGGGTGTTTCCATATGAGATTAACATTTAAATCTATAGACTGAGTAAAGCAGATTGCCTTTCCTAATGTGGTGGATGTCATTTAATCAGTGGAAAGCCTGAACAGACAAAAAGGCTAAGCCTCCCCCAAGTAGAGAGTCAGTTCCTCCTGCCTAAGGACATTGGCTTTCTCCAGCCTTCAAACTCAAACTGAAACATTAGCTCTTCAGAGTCTCAAGCCTGAGTGACTGCTACTATGTTATCTCTGGTTCTCAGGACTTTGGACTGTGTCTGACTGGAACTATACAGTCAGGTCTCCTGAGTCTCCAGCTTGCCAACTACCCTGCAGATCTCGGGACTTGTCAGCCTCCTAAATTGTGTAAGCCAATTCCTATAATAAACTTTATAATAAATCACACACAATCTTATTGGTTCTGTTTCTCTGGAAAACCCTGATGAATATAGTTCCTGACTTGTTCAGAATGACCTAAGGATATATGCAGAATCCATCTCTTATACCTCTCAGAACAGGAATCCAAGTTATAGATGGGAATGCCTGGCCCTGGTATCAGGCATTCCATTACCATGTCTTCTTCAGTAGAACAGGGGCATATAAGTGAGATTGGTGGCTAGGCAGATACCCAACCAAAGAGCAAATGTAAATCTCTCTTCTTAATGACAGAGAGTGACTCTTTCAGGACCTCCTTACGGGGCAGGGAATAGTTTCTTTCCATTAATACTCCCCTTTCAAAGAAGTCCTCTCCCCTTCTCCCTCTTAAGCCTCATAAATTGATGGGGTGGGCAGAATCATAGTCACAACAGCCCATAGTACTCAACATCTTCTGTTCTCAAAGACCTGTGTGCAGGTTGAAGAGCCCTCTTATTGGCTGGGTGCAGTGGCTCATGCCTGTAATCCTGGCACTTTGGGAGGCCGAGGCGGGTGGATCACCTGAGGTCAAAAGTTGAAGACCAGCCTGGCCAACATGGTGAAACCCCATCTCTACTAAAAATACAAAAATTAGCCAGCGTAGTGGCACATGCCTGTAATCCCAGCTACTTGGGAGGCTGAGGCGGAGAATCACTTGAACCCGGGAGGCGGAGGTTGCAGTGAGCCGAGATTGCGCCACTGCACTCCAGCCTAGGCAACAACAGCAAAACTCTGTCTAAAAAAAAAAGGGGGGGGGGGTTCTTCTTACTAAACCACAACTTTTCTGGGGCAGGGAGTATGCCTCACTTGCATTTGCATTTCCGGTTCTTAACAGGACCTAGTACATAGTTAGCACTTAATTCATGTCTATTGAATGAAGAGCTTAACAGCACTACTAGGCAGTCAGCAGCAGATACAGTATAGAAGATAAGGAGCATGTATGTCAAAGATTACTAGTTTCCATCCAATATAGATCCTTACTCCACTCTCACTAATCTAGTTTGTATGACCAGCTAAAAGCCATTTCTGAACCTTACCTGTAGCTAAGTATAGCCAAATGACTATGTTTCAGTCAATGAGATCAGAAGAAGTGTTGTGTAGGAAATTCTAGAGAGGTTTTTTTAAAAGATGAGAGATATAGCCCTTTTGTCTATGCCTTTCTTCCTCCTTTCTTCTGCCTAGAACATAAATGTGATGGCTGGAGGTCCAGCAACCATTAGGTAATCTTCAAAGTAGAAGACACATGTTAAAGATGGCGAAAGAAGAAGACAGAAGCAGCCTGTGCCCTTGACAACTCCACAGAGTTGCCATATAGGCCCTAGATCTCCTACGTCTGAATTTTTTTTACCAAATTAACTACTTTAAGCAATGGTTATTTCTTATCTCTGTTTCCGGCAGCCAAACACAATTCCTAACTGATAAAGCAAAAAAGAGACTCCAGCAACAAATTTGTATTCTAAAACACCAACAGCCATCTCAGCTATGCCTCAACTTAATGTTCATAAAGTATAAGATATTTCTACTGAAATGGGAGGGGTAGAGTAGGAAGCAAGACTGAAAAAAGAGATTCTACTCTTGCAGAGTACAACATATACTTCAGATGGATGGATGTTTAGAGTACTTTAGTACACTAACAAATTTCATACTACAGTACTATAATTTTTTGCCAACAGTTGGTAGTTATGTTCTAAAAAGGCAATGTGGCTTACAAAACTGTAACTGGAAAAGCCAAATTACATGAAAATAATGGGTTAAGAAAATAAATAGTTTATCAAAAAAAAAAAGGAACATTTTAATGGAAGATGTTCAACTAGCTGTTTAAAACTTGTTCAAATTAAAAAAAAAAAAAAAGTTGGCTGGGTGTGGTGGTGGCTCATGCCCGTAATCCCAGCACTTTGGGAGGCCAAGGCGGGTGGATCACCTGAGGTCAGGAGTTCGAAACCAGCCTAACATAGTGAAACCCTGTCTCTACTAAATACAAATAATTAGCCAAGCATGGTGGCACATGCCTTTAACCCCAGCTACTTGGGAGGCTGAGGCGGAAGAATCACTTGAACCTGGGAGGTGGAGGTTGCAGTAAGCAGAGACTGCAGCATTGCACTCCAGCCTGGGAGAGCGAAACTCCATCTGAAAAATAAAATAAAATAAAATAGTTGACTCTTCTACAGATTAACCTCCTTCAAGTTTTAAAAAAACACTGCTGTAGCACAACAATCATAATCAGTTAAGGCTGATTTTCCTGCATATTATACAGACTTTTCTATTTATACTTCATAAATACTTTGAACCAGTTCTTCCTGGCTGCCACTTGAAGTCTTTCATACTTGTAGTTTTTTTGTTTTTTTTTTTTTATTGAATAAGAAAATTTTTAAATTTTTAAATTTAAAATTTAATTCAGAAAAATCTTTTCATAAATTCTTTTACTGACTGTCATTTTTTAGACTGTTTTTCATTCTTAAAGAAAACGGAAAATAAACTGATCTCTCTGTGGCCTACCCAACAGACTTGCATAAAACAGTACACATTCTGGCCAGGTGCAGTGGCTTACACCTGTAATCACAGCACTTTGGGAGGCCAAGGCAGGCAGATCACTTGAGCCCAGAAGTTTGAGACCAGGCTGAGCAACAAAGCAAGACTTCGTCTCTATAAAAAGGACAAAATCAACTGGGCATGGTGGTGCATGCCTGTGGTCCCAAATACTTGGGAGGCTGAGGAGGGAGGATTGCTTGAGCCTGGGAGGTCGAGGCTGCAGTGAACCACGATCACACAACTGCACTCCAGTCAGCAACAAAGCAAGACCCTGTCTCAAAAAATTATAAAATAAAGTAAAAGCACATATTGTAATATTATGGAATACAAATACAAAGGTGTACTATCTTTAATAAAAGATCAACTGGCAAAACTGGTGGGAGGAAATTACTATATTATAATAGAAATCTGGCCAGACATGGTGGCTCCAGCCTGTAATCCTGGCACTTTGGGAGGCTGAGAAGGGTGGATCACTTGAGGTCAGGAATTCAAGACCAGCCTGGCCAACATATCCTGTCTCTATTAAAAATACAAAAATGAGGCCGGGCGCGGTGGCTCACACCTGTAATCCCAGCACTTTGGGAGGCCGAGGCAGGCAGATCACAAGGTCAGGAGATCGAGGCCATCCTGGCTAACATGGTGAAATCCCGTCTTTAATAAAAATACAAAAAATTAGCCAGGTGTGGTGGTGGCGGGCGCCTGTAGTCCCAGCTACTTGGGAGGCTGAGGCAGGAGTATGGCATGAACCTGGGAGGCAGAGCTTGCAGTGAGCTGAGATCACCACTGCACTCCAGCCTGGGCAACAGAGTGAGACTCTGTCTCACAAAAAAAAAAAACATTAGCCAGGAGTGGTAGCAAGTGCCTGTAATCCCAGCTACTCAAGAGGCAGAGATGGGAGGATCATTTGAGTTCAGGAGGTTGAGGCTGCAGTGAGCTATAATCGCACCACTGCACTCCAGCCTGGGCAACAGAGTGAGACCCTGTCTCCAAAAATAATAATAATTATTAAATATATTAATTAGATTTATATATATAATATATATAAACATATATATACAGCAACTGTTGAAATGGTCCTAGTGAGAGGCCTACTGAGAGGTTAGAGGCCTGAACAACTACTACTGCTGCTGCTGCTGCTATTACTATTAATAGCAGCTAACATTTATTATGCATCAAGTACTATAATAAAAATCTTCTCCTTTCTGCCCGTGGACGCTGCCGAAGAAGCATCGTTAAAGTCTCTCTTCACCCTGCCGTCATGTCTAAGTCAGAGTCTCCTAAAGAGCCCGAACAGCTGAGGAAGCTCTTCATTGGAGGGTTGAGCTTTGAAACAACCGATGAGAGCCTGAGGAGCCATTCTGAGCAAGGGGGAATGCTCACAGACTGTGTGGTAATGAGAGATCCAAACACCAAGTGCTCCACGGGCTTTGGGTTTGTCACATATGCCACTGTGAAGGAGGTGGAGGCAGCTATGAATGCAAGGCCACACAAGGTGGATGGAAGAGTCGTGGAACCAAAGAGAGCTGTCTCGAGAGAAGATTCTCAAAGACCAGGTGCCCACTTAACTGTGAAAAAGACATTTGTTGGTGGCATTAAAGAAGACACTGAAGAACATCACCTAAGAGATTATTTTGAACAGTATGGAAAAATTGAAGTGATTGAAATCATGACTGACCGAGGCAGTGGCAAGAAAAGGGGCTTTGCCTTTGTAACCTTTGACGACCATGACTCCGTGGATAAGACGGTCATTCAGAAATACCACACCGTGAATGGCCACAACTGTGAAGTTAGAAAAGCCCTGTCAAAGCAAGAGATGACTAGTGCTTCATCTAGCCAAAGAGGTCGAAGTGGTTCTGGAAACTTTGGTGGTGGTTGTGGAGGTGGTTTCAGTGGGAATGACAACTTTGGTCATGGAAGAAACTTCAGTGGTCGTGGTGGCTTTGGTGGCAGCCGTGGTGGTGGTGGATATGATGGCAGTGGGGATGGCTATAATGGATTTGGTAATGATGGAAGCCATTTTGGAGGTGGTGGAAGCTACAATGATTTTGGCAATTACAACAATCAGTCTTCAAATTTTGGACCCGTGAAGGGAGGAAATTTTGGAGGCAGAAGCTCTGGCCCCTATGGCGGTGGAGGCCAATACTTTGCAAAACCACGAAACCAAGGTGGCTATGGCGGTTCCAGCAGTAGCAGTAGCTATGGCAGTGGCAGAAGATTTTAATTAGGAAACAAAGCTTAGCAGGAGAGGAGAGCCAGAGAAGTGACAGGGAAGCTACAGGTTACAACAGATTTGTGAACTCAGCCAAGCACAGTGGTGGCAGGGCCTAGCTGCTACAAAGAAGACATGTTTTAGACAAATACTCATGTGTATGGGCAAAAAACTCGAGGACTGTATTTGTGACTAATTGTATAACAGGTTATTTTAGTTTCTGTTCTGTGGAAAGTGTAAAGCATTCCAACAAAGGGTTTTAATGTAGATTTTTTTTTTGCACCCATGCTGTTGATTGCTAAATGTAATAGACTGATCGTGACGCTGAATAAATGTCTTTTTTTTTTTAATGTGCTGTGTAAAGTTAGTCTACTCTGAAGCCATCTTGGTAAATTTCCCCAACAGTGTGAAGTTAGAATTCCTTCAGGGTGATGCCAGGTTCTATTTGGAATTTATATACAACCTGCTTGGGTGGAGAAGCCATTGTCTTCGGAAACCTTGGTGTAGCTGAATTGATAGTTACTGTTGTGACCTGAAGTTCACCATTAAAAGGGATTACCCAAGCAAAATCATGGAATTATTGGTTATAAAAGTGATTGTTGGCACATCCTATGCAATATATCTAAATTGAATAATGGTACCAGATAAAATTATAGATGGGAATGAAGCTTGTGTATCATCCATTATCATGTGTAATCAATAAACGATTTAATTCTCTGGAAAAAAAATCTTCTGTGTATCTGCTCATTTAATCCTAACAATTCTTCTTAAAAACTTTTAATTTTGAAATTATAGACTCACGGGAAGTTGCAAAAAAAACTGCCAACAGGTCTCATGTACCCTTTGCCCATTTTCCCTCAATGGGAACACCTTGAATAACTACAGTAAAATATCAAGACCAGGAAATTGACATTGCTACAGTCTACAAAGTTTACTCAGATCTAACCAGTTTTACAAGCACTCATGTATACGTGTGTGTATAGCTCTATGCAATTTTATCACATATGTAGACTCATGTAATTACCATCACAATCAAGATACAGAACTGTTCTGTCACCAAGACACTCTTGTACTCCCACCCACTCCCCTCTCCTTGATACCTAAACCATGGCAACCATTAATCTGTTCTCTATCTCTTTATTTTTAGTATTTCAAGAATGTTATATAAATGGAATCATGGAATATGCAATTTTGAGATTTTTTTCACTTGAGACCCATTCAAGTTGTTACATTTTATTAACAGTCCATTCCTTTTTATTGCTGCATAGCAGTCCATGATATAGATGCACTATAGTCTATTTAACTAACCTGTTGAAGAACATTTAGGTTTCCAGTTTTTGGCTATTAGGAATAAAGATGCTATGAGAATTCACACAAGTTTTTATATGAATGTAAGTTTCAGTTTCTCTGGAACAAATGCCCAAGACTGCAATTGTTGGCTTGTATAACTCTATTTCTAAAGATAAGGACACTGAGATGTAAATAGTGGAGCTAGGATTCTAATCTAGATAGTTGCCTCTAGGCCCTAACTACTCTTCATAATATTTCTAGCAGCTACAGAAATTGAGAGAAGTAAATGGAATCAAAGAAAGAGTAAGAAGGTAAAGTCAACAGAACCTAGCATTGCTCAGATGAAGCGTAAGTGTTAAAGATAGATAACATCAGGGTTCCAGCTCCAGCAGGTTAGAAAGATGACAAAAGGGAAAACATGAATTCACTTTTAAACATATTATAGTTGAAGGACCTGTAGCTCATCTTCATCTAGCAGGCAATTACATGTATAGAATAGGAACTAAAGTTCAAGGGAAAGCTCTGGATTAGAGACACAGATTGAGAACCATCATATTT
Source organism: Pan paniscus (assembly GCF_029289425.2). Lineage (NCBI taxonomy): Eukaryota > Metazoa > Chordata > Mammalia > Primates > Hominidae > Pan > Pan paniscus. The sequence continues at coordinate 103,692,893 of NC_073262.2, forward strand.
GGATGCTAATTAAATAAAAAAATCACAGAGTAACAAAGCATAAAATGAGAGAAGATTCAGAACCTTAAGGAACAGAAACATTTGAGTCTTAAGTTTTATATTCATTTCCCCTAGTATTTTCCATAAATAGCAGATACTGTGAAATACTGAAAATTCAAATTAACTTTAGATTTTATAAAAGCCCTTCATGTTTTCTTTTCTTTTTTTTTTTCTTTTTTTTTTTTCTTTGGAGACAGAGTCTCACTTCATCGCCCAGGCTGGAGTGCACACAATCTTGGCTCACTGCAACCTCCACTTCCTAGGTTCAAGCAATTTTCCTGCCTCAGCCATTCCAGTAGCTGGCACTACAGGTGTGCACCACCGTGCCCAGCTAACTTTTGTATTTTTAGTAGAGACAGGGTTTCACCATGTTGGCCAGGCTGGTCTCGAAATCCTGACCTCAAGTGATCTGCTCATCTCGGCCTCAAGAGATGCTGGGATTACAGGCGTGAGCCACTGTGCCCAGCCACTATGTTTTCTATTTGAGTCTTACAGTCACCCTATAATGTAGAAAGGACAGTAGTATACTCTCTCCCATCCCCACACCCTTTTTCATTTAAAAAGTATAAACTAATAAATAAATAAAAAAAGAACGAATACACAGATTAAAAAGCCCCAATACAAAAGAATATGGAAAAAGTATAACTTTCAGTACCTGCTCAGTATCTAACTTGCCTCTCTCATCCATTTTATATATAATATGGAAAGGAATTTAAGGAGGTTAATTGGCAAGTCTTAGTAGCTAACAAGTCTATATTAATTAAGAATCAGGGAGACTGTTTTCACAAGATAGTGCCGAAGACGAAAAAGGAAGCTCCTACCCCTCTTAAAGCAGAAGCCAAAGCAAAGGCTTTGAAGGCCAAGAAAGCAGTGCTGAAAGGCTGAAAGTAGTCATAAAATATGGTAAGTGGCATCAAACACATACACAAAAAAAGAAGATCCGCAAGTCACCCACGTCCCGGTGGCCCAAGGCACTGCAGCCCCACAGGCAGCCCAAATATCCTTGTAAGATAGCAGGATACAAGGAGAAAGAAGCTTGACCACTATACCATCATCAAGTTCCTGCTGACCAGAGTTCACCATGAAGAAGATAGAAGACAACAACATACTTGTGTTCATTGTGGATGTTAAAGCCAACAAGCACCAGGTCAAATGGGCTACAAAGAAGCTCCGTAACATTGATGAGCCAAGATCAAGACCCTGATCGGACCTGATGAAGAGAAGAAGGCTTATGTTTGACTGGCTCCTGATTATGATGCTTTGGAGGTTGTCAACAAAATTGGGATCATCTAAACTGAGTTCGGCTGGCTAATTCTAAGTATATATATTAGTATCTTCTCACCAGAAAAAAAAAAAGAATCAAGCACTATCAACAGTTAAGTATTCAAAATGACAAAGGTGATGGATAAATTTGATTCCAACACTGTTTGAAGTTTCATGTGTCAAAATAAGACAAAACAGATATTCTGTAAACCATGCGTTGCCATTCAATAAATTGATGCCACTTACCATATTTTATGACCACTTTTTTGGCAGTTATATTTCAAACCTAGAAAGTACTATAATTCTATAAATAATCAAAGTCACACCTCTTAATATATTACATAATTGAATTTTTACGCTTTTCTCTAAAATTAAAATCTACTCATGCTTTTTCTCAGATTTGTCTCCATGGCAGCCAGATACCCAAACAGAAAGTCTAGAATTCACAAAGATGAACCATAAGTTTCTAAACTGGACCCAAGTCAAGGTAAACATATTTGCAATGCCAACTTTTAGTATATATTACTGAGTGAATGTTAATGCAAAGATTAATGCATATATTCATCATATAGCATTATCAGAAAAGGACCTTGAATTACTCCAACTCTTATTTTCCAATTTTAGTTTAATTCTAGAACTAGATAGCTTTCAGGGACAGTAAGAGAATAGGATATAAATGTCTATACAAATTAGCACAGGTCTGAATCATGAAATAAATTAGTTTGATTTATGGAAAGCAGCTAAGTGCCAAGTAAGAACTAATCCAAACCAAAACATTCAGCACAATTTTCATTTCTGGCAACTCCAGCTCCCGGCTAGAAAAACTATCCTAGCTATGACAGGCTGGGTGCAGTGGCTCACGCCTGTAATCCCAGCACTTATGGAAGCCGAGGCAGGCGGATCACCTGATGTCCAGAGTTCGAGACCAGCCTGACCAACTTGGAGAAATCCCGTCTCTACTAAAAAAAATGCAAAATTAGCCGGGCGTGGTGGCACATGCCTGTAATCCCAGCTACTCCAGAGGCTGGGGCAGGAAAATGGCTTGAACCCGGGAGGCAGAGGTTGCTGTGAGCCCAGATCACGCCACTGCACTCCAGCCAGGGCAACAAAAGTGAAACTCCGTCTCAAAAAAAGAAAAAAAAAGCTATCCTAGCTATGACATGAAATGGTGACAATTTATTGAGCTATACAAGTATTAGTAAATTAGTAGATTTGGCAGCCTTTTCTCTAAAGCTAAAACTACTGTTACTGCTTCATACCACAAGTGCTAGAGCCTTGAATTAGACCAAGGCACTTCCACTCTGAAGTGGAAGCCAGTGGTGAACCAAATAATCAAGGGAATTTGTTTCCAAAATACATCTACCCCCTTCACACTCCTCCCATCCGAAAAATTCTGAAGGGAAGTGGAGATGATATAAGTGATATGTGTATGCCTTTTTAAAAACTCCTAAATAGTTTTGAGGTATCTATTTCCAACTCCATGAAGAATTCTTAAATTAGGTCCAAACTTTTTCAAAACACTGTATCTATCACAGGCTTAAGGAGCAGAGCTACAAAGTGACAAGGGCTCAACAGAAGGCTAGGAAGGTAAGGAGCTGTACTCGGAACAGATGTAAGCTACTTTCAGAGCTTTCTGTGCTGGCTCCCTCCAGAATCCACTACATTTTAGTCAGTGATAAATGTTCAGTTCCACATCCCAAGAAAAGAACATAGGCTACTGACCAAATAAAGTGTAAAAAGAAGCAATTCTGGAAATCAAAAAAAAGATAATAAGCCACAGACGATGACAGACAAAAAAATCTTCTGTTCTGGCTTTAAAAGAACAGTAACTCGGAACAAGGATCTCTAAGGGGGAAAAAAAAGAACAATACAAAGTACTGGTGTGATAACTAGTTTCGAAACTTCTGCCCATATTTTATCAGTTTTTCACTATGTAGCATTGGTTTTTCTATAAGACTCAGTCAAGCTGAAAATTTCAATCATTCTAGAACTTAATAAACTACTACAAGATGCCAAAACTGTATTGCAAATAATCAAACTTAAATCTGAATTGCATGTCAAGACAGTTAAAGGGCCGGGCTAAAAAACACACTTTCAAGGCCTATTTTAGGGCAAACAATTAAACTCCTTTACAATCATTGTTTCAAATTCCTTATAAACAGCTCCAATACTGAAATGTTTCATCAGAGAGAACTTCTACAACGTATAAACGATCATCTAACCACACTATATGCTAATTTGGACTAGTGTTTCTTTAGCTACTTGGTAATTTCCTACTCGATACTCAACTTACTGCATTCTACAATGACACCTACTGGCCATTCAAAATCAGCCATTAGTTCTCTAAGACAGCTCTAGTAGGCTGGTTACATAAGAAGAAACACACTCACACACACACACACACACACAAACACACACACGCATAAAAGCAACACACACACACGCATAAAAGCAAAGATTTAACTGGTACTCAAAACACTACAGAATTCCACCTAAAATAGAACCAGAAATTTTCTTTGTGACTGAGATTGCATTATTCTTGGAAAAGGAGAAAAGACAAAGAACAAAACACCAAACATCAATAAAAATTTTTATCTAAAGCACTGACAAATGTCTCAGTACTGAGAACATCTGGGAACAAACAACTTTAATGATGCACCTCTTTCCCAATTAAATTTTTGAGAAAAAATGAAATTTTGATTTAGGTTCATATATAGGAATATAAATTATCATTAATAGAAAAAAATCACATCTTATAAAGTTTTTCTGACATGCAGTACCGAAATAAATTTAGGAAAATTGTAGAGTTGCTGACACTACATTAGACCTTATCTCCTAAGCTAAAGGCAATATTTCAAACACCTTACATTTTAGAAATTTATAACACTTCTTTTAAAATCATTTTCCAGTGCTTCTCTCAAAATTGTTTTTCAATGAGCTACAAAATCAAGTTTTTATGTCGTTTGCCCTTCCATAACACATACTGAATAGAATTCCTATTTTAATTCTACATTTTATTGGGGAAACAATGAATTATAAAATTTTTAAATAAGATAATTTAATTATATCTATAAATATATTTTGCCTCTGTCCGAGAGGTTCAGAGTCCACTTTTTAAACCTAATAAATAATTCATAAGTAGCTTCTCAGACTTGCTTACAGAACAAACTACTTAAAAGTTGACTTTTTTCTGCCGGGCACGGTGGCTCACGCCTGTAATCCCAGCACTTTGGGAGGCCGAGGCGGGCGGATCACCTGACGTCCGGAGTTCAAGACCAGCCTGACCAACATGGAGAAACCCCGTATCTACTAAAAACACAAAATTAGCCGGGCGTGGTGGCGCATGCCTGTAATCCCAGCTACTCCGGAGGCTGGGGCAGGAGAATGGCTTGAACCCGGGAGGCGGAGGTTGCTGTGAGCCGAGATCGCGCCATTGCACTCCAGCCTGGGCAACAACAGCGAAACTCCGTCTCAAAAAAAAAAAAAAAAAAAAAAAAAGTTTATTTTTTTCCCCATATTCAGACCACCACCTTATTTGCACAGTCCCTAACTTCCACAATATCCTGGGGGGAGGAAGGGATCTACCAACTAATTTTCTAGTCATTTTCCAACTTACACTTAGCTCCTACTGTAAATTTTTAAAGGATTCCCCACTTTTCTGAAGATCTTTAAAAAATGTTGTCAGCCTTGACCCTCAAATAAATTCACGAACTACAAAACATGAACCTGGCCACATTCATCGCAAACTAGTATCTGTCAAGTCCATATTTGGGATAAGCTCTTCGTGACTACTCTATCCTCCATGCTACCACCCTTCGCCTAGAGAACCTGCCAATGTAAATGGCACTCAAGCCAATGAAAGAAGTGTTCTAACACATTAATAGGTTGCAAGACCTCCTCTCCCAGGAGGGACAACCTAGTTGTTTGGGTAAATAACAGCCAAAGATTACATAATGTACAGCAATAATGAGTATTCAGAATCTGACCGCCAGTAAATATTTTTCTTCTCCGCTCCCCCTCAACACCCCCAGGAAATGGCCCTAAGAAGCAATCACTGGATTTCTCTTAACTGTCTTCAATGCCGTGTCCTTTTCTCGCCTGGGGCTTTGTGCAAGGAATCCCTTCAGCCCTCACGACACCGCCTTGCTCCCGCCTCTCCTCCCTCTCTGCTGGCGCCACCGCAGCCCCCACGCCCTAGGTGGGCCCCCACGTCGCCCCACAAGGCTCGGCTTCCACCCGCCTCGGCTGCCGCCTTCTCCTCCTCACGACCCTCCCAAGATGCTACCTGGTTTACGAGAGGTTCCGGGACCACCAACACACCGGCTACCGCCTTTCCAGACCACCCTCGCCAGCTCCCGTCTGTAGTTTCCGCGGCCGAAGGAGAAGAAAACCCCTCTTCATCTAGCACTTTGCCTCCCCCAAAGACAGCACCGCCGCCTACCTGTCACCCTGCTGTCTCCAGCTTCCTACCGCCACCGCCTCCCGCAGCAGCCTGCCAACTGCAGCGCAACAACCAACCCTCTCATTGGGTGAGAGCACGCGCTCAACAACAGCCTCCCTTATTGGCTGCAGTATGCCGGCAGCCCCGCCCTGTGCGCGGTGTCTAAGGATTCCGTCCCCAAGCAAGGACAACATATTATCTTCCCCGCCCTTCTCTTTTCTACAGTATCTGTTACCTCAGTCAGATTGAGGATGCACATATATTGGGAAAATAATCGACTTCCAGCGTGCCTCATGTAGTCTCTACCTGATTCAGGAATCTCTAACCCAGTATCGGAACGTTAAGCGGCTTCTCCGCTTTCCCGCCGTGAGAAACTCGAGGTGACAACCTCCGTTTCCGGTTGGCTCCGGTTGCAGAGTTGAGTGTCCTGAGAGGTCAGATTGCTGTCAGGTAAATTAGGGAGTTGGTGGGAGGCCCGTTGATTAGGATTAAGAGCTAGACTCTATTCTGGGGAGTGCAGAAAAGGAGAGACTAAATGGAGAAGGATGGGAGGCTGGGAGGGAGATCAAAGAACTAGCAGGCGAGAACTAATGAAGTCCTAGTTTAGAGTTGGGGTAGGAAGAGGTGGTTGGAGGATTCAGTGATCATCACTGTAGTTGTTAAATCCAGGTGCTTGTTCCCGCTTCTGCCACACGCAAAATTGTCTTTGTTTGCCTTTGGATCGCAAAGGCAGAAGAACAGCATCACTAAAAGTAATAACAGTTCATTTGTTTTTTATTTCCTAATATTCATATAATCACAGTTTTTAATACGAGGAAGTTAAGATATATACTTCATAGTCTTCGGTAAACTAAAATTGCATGTAGTGGAAGTAGCATTATCTTCTTATTTCTTTCTTAGGGAAAGGATACCAGCACATTTTCTTAGAGCCAGCTTCCTTTAGTGGAGGTTGATCTTCATCAGACTTTTAGATTCACTTCAGACATAGATAGCTTTTAAAATTTTTGGTTGCATGTTTTTTCTTTATTTAACTAATTTCCTTACTGTTATTATTTGAGCTGCTCTGAAACGGAAATAACCACCATTTTTCAGTCCTCAGCACAATTTAAGTCAATTTTTCTATTTTTATTTTTTATTGTCAAGTATATATACAGAAGGGTGTATAAAACATACATTTTAAAAAATTATAACTAACAGAAGCAGACACTCCTGTATCCACCTCTTAGATTAGAAAATAAAGCATTGCCAATAACTTAGAACATGCAGTCTTAACAGGGGTGATTTTACATTTCAAGGGGTTGAAAATTGGTGGGGCCGGGGTCGGAATCTTAGTTACTACAATGATTTGTGTCCCTCCAAAGGGCCACAGTATATAAACAGTTATACAGTATATATGTAGTGATAAATTTTCATGGCGGGGGGCGTGATTAGGAATAAAATGTCTAGAAAGGTTCCTTACAGGGACAATAGTTAAAAATTGGTTGAAAAACACTGCCTTAGAATCTCCCAGTATGTTTCTGTGATTCCATCTCCTCCACCAAGAGGTAACCATTATCCTGACTTGTGCTAAGCACTCACTTGTTTTACTTTAATTTTTCCGTCTATGATGAATTCCTAAAAAATGAATTGTTAGGCATTTCAATCTATATAAATGGGTTCAGAGTGCATGTGTATTTTTTTCTGACTCACCCCTTGCTCATTATCCATATTTGTGGAGATTCAATCACACTTTTGCATGTAGTTTTTTGTTGTATAATATTCTACAGTGTGACTATACCATAATCCCTTCTGTTGTTATTGGACATTTGGGTTGTTTACAGTTGGGAGATAGAATAAACAATGTGGCTATAAAGATTCTTTTAAAAACATATTTCTTAGGCTGGGCACGGTGGCTCACGCCTGTAATCCCAACACTTTGGGTGGCCGAGGCAGGCAGATAATGAGGTCCGGAGATCGAGACCATTCTGACCAACATGGTGAAACCCAGTCTCTACTAAAAGTACAAAAAATTAGCCGGGTGTGGTGGTGCACGCCTGTAATCCCAGCTACTCGGGAGGCTGAGGCAGGAGAATCACTAGAACCTGGGAGGCGGAGGTTGCAGTGAGCCGAGATTGCACCACCCACTGCACTCCAGCCTGGCGACAGAGTGAGACTCCATCTCAAAAAAAAAATTTGTTTTTTTTTTGTTTGTTTTTTTTTTAGAGACCAGAGCCTTGATGTCTCTAAGAAAATATTTTAAATATATTTTTTATATTCCATAAATATAAACCTTTGATCTGTGATTATGTTTATAAGATTTACAGTTGATAAAGTAGATTCATATATCCAAATTGTTCCAAAGACACTTTTATTTATTTATTTTATTTGTATATTTTTTGAGACAGAGTCTCGCTCTGTCGCCCAGGCTGGAGTGCAGTGGCGCGATCTCAGCTCAGTGCAACCTTCACCTCCCAGGTTCAAGTGATTCTTCTGTCTCACCCTCCCTAATAGCTGGAACTACAGGCATGCGCTACCATGCCCAGCTAATTTTTTTATTTTTAGTAGAGACGGGATTTTGCCATGTTGGTTAGGCTTTTCTTGAACTCCTGACCTCAGGTGTTCCACCTGCCTCAGCCTCCCAAAGTGCTGGGATTACAGGCGTGAGCCACCGCTCCTGGCCTCCAAAGACACATTAATATTTTCTAATAACGATTTGATCATCTGTTTTGAGATTAAGTTAATTAAAATTAAATTAAAATTCCCAGTTCCCAACTGCACCAGCCACATTTCAAGTGCTAGTGGCTACCATATTGGACAGTGTCTATCTAGAATATATGTACTAGGAGTGGAATTGATGGCCATAAGGTATTCATATGTTCAGCTTTTTTTTTTTTTTTTTTTTTTTTTGAGATAGAATCTCACTCTGTCACCCAGGCTGGAGTGCAGTGGCGCAATCTCGGCTCACTGCAACCTCCACCTCCTGGGTTCAAGTGATTCTCCTTCCTCAGCCTCCTGAGTAGCTGGGACTACAGGTGTGTGCTACCACACCTGGCTAATTTTTGTATTTTTAGTAGAGACAGGGTTTCCCCATGTTGGCCAGGCTGGTCTCAACTCCTGGCCTCAAGTGATCCACCTGCCTTGGCCTCCCAAATTGCTGGGATTACAGGCGTGTGCCACTGCGCCCAGCCATGTTCAGCCTTTCTAGGTCTTGCCAGTTTTTCAGAATGGTTGTGCTTAGTTACAGTCTCACCACCTAAGTATGAAAGTAGAAGGCACATCACAATGTGTTTTCCTCAGCTCTCACGATCTTGCAAGGTAGGTTTTATCCTCATGTTATATGAAGAAACTGAAGTTCAGGGAAATTAAGTGATTTGCCTTGGATTTTACTTTTACTAGTGCAAAGTAGGAGAATTTCAAGCTCTTACTTTACAGGTCACGATATCATTGTTTGATTTATGGCTATTTGGAAATAGAAATAAGTTTAAAAAGAAAAATGGGCCAGGTGCCATGGCTCACGCCTGTAGTCCCAATATTTTAGGAGGCCAAGGAGGGAGGAATGCTTGAGGCCAGGAGTTCAACAGCAGCCTGGGCAACATAGGAAGATCCTGTCTGAAAAAAAAAAGAAAAAAGAAAATGAAAGGTTTCCTAGAGAAAGTGTTTTCAACTTTCTGCTCTTTTTGAAAAGTCATTTAAATGTTATATTTAGCTGGGCACCGTGGCTCATGCCTGTAATCCCAGCACTTTGGGAGACCCAGGTGGGCGGATCACAAGGTCAGGAGATCGAGGCCATCCTAGCTAACACGGTGAAACCCCGTCTCTAGTACAAAATACAAAAAATTAGCCAGGCGTGGTGGGGGTTGCCTGTAGTCCCAGCTACTCGGGAGGCTGAGGCAGGAGAATTGCTTGAACCTGGGAGGCACAGGTTGCAGTGAGCCAAGATCGCGCCACTGCACTACAGCCTGGGCGACAGAGCGAGACTCTGTCTCAAAAAAAAAAAAAAAGTTATATTTAGTAAATTCCTATGAAAAGGATACTTCTGAAATAATTAGGTGGAAGAGAAAATACATTGAATGTATTTAAATAAACTTTTATAGGAGAAATGAGGGTATGTACACTTTCATGTTTTCTTTCAAAGATTTATCTTTCAAATTACTCGTTTAAGCACAGTAGTATTGTAATTTTGAAATAGTCTTTATACCATGGTAATGTTTCAAGTTTTATTTTCAAAAACTATTCTATCAAAATTCTTGACCCTTTGTTTTATACTCTCTTCCAAATACACTGATACTCAGGTTGATATTCTAGAATTGACATTTGCCAAAATAAGGGTTTGTCTTGTTTTAAGTGTTTTTAAAATGAAGCCTTATTTTAAAAAAGATTTTTTGAAAACATGGTATGCAGAAGCCAAGACATTATCATTCTAAATAAACACTTGTAATGGTCTTCGTTTGTAATAAATGTATTCAGTCTCAAAAGTCAGTCTGAAGTCTGACACCATAATTTTTTTCCTTCATTTTATTGAATCTACCAAGTAATAATGGGTTAAATGTTTCATTCAGAGTTGTGTTGTAGTTTTAACTTGTGTTTGAGAGTATCGGTTTTCATTTTCATTTTCATTTAAATGTGAAAATCCTCCTGGGTGTGGCTGTAATCCCACTGTAATCCCAGCATTTTGGGAGGCCTATGCCAGAGGATCAAGGATCACTTGAGGCCAGGAGTTTGAGACCAGCCTGCACAACATAGGGAGGGTCCATCGCTATAAAACATTTAAAAACTAGCCAGGCGTTGTGCACACTCCAGTCCTAGCTACTCAGGAGGCTGAGGCAGGACAATCACTTGAGCCCAGGAGTTTGAGGCTGCAGTGAGCTATGATCCAGAGCAAGACCCTCTATCTTTAAAAAAAAATATATATATATATATATAAAATTAAATGTGAAAATCATCAACATAATGTTTTTTAGTATCTTAACATGTTTACAAATAATAAGTGTTGGTTTTTCACAGTTAGTATGTACAATTTTTTTCCCATATCTTGGAACTAATTTTTTGAGAGAGTCTCACTCTGTCGCCCAGGCTGGAGTGCAGTGGCACCATCTTGGCTCACTGTAACCTCTGCCTTCTGGGTTCAAGCGATTCTCATCCTTCAGCCTCCCAATAATGTGTCTTTAATATACACTTTTTAATAATTACCTCTCTCTTCTGAGATGCAATGTAAGAATTCATACCAGGCAAGGCACAGTGGCTCACGCCTGTAATCCTAGCACTTTGGGAGGCGGAGGCGGGCAGATCACCTGAGGTCAGGAGTTCGAGACCAGCCTGACCAACATGGGGAAACTCCATCTCTACTAAAAATACAAAATTAGCCAGGCATGGTGGCGCATGCCTGTAATCCCAGCCACTCAGGAGGCTGAGGCAGGAGAATCGCTTGAACCCAGGAGGCGGAGGTTGCAGTGAGCTGAGATTGCACACCATTGCACTCCAGCCTGGGCAAAAAGCAAAACTCCATCTCAAAAAAAAAAGAAAAGAAAAGAAATCCTACCTTATTGGGCCTGTTCATAGTTATAAATATGGACATAATGGTAATATTTACTTGATTTTACTTCCGGAAAAGCAGTGATTATAGAATTGCTACTGCTTGCCAAGTAATTAGAAAAATAAAAATTTAAAAAAAATAAAAGGATTGCTACTGCCAACTTTACACAAATTATAGTATAGTGTTACTAAGCCATACCCCTTAATTTGAATTAGCAATTTAAATGAGGACTGAGCTGGTTTATTTTTATATTATATATTAAAATAACACTAGTAAAACCAAAGTATTTATATAACCATTGAGGACATGTTTTATTTAAGGAAGCAAATTTATTGATTAAAAAGGAGTCCTAAGGTATCTGTTGGCCCAGTTCAGGGATCGGCAAACTGCAGCCTGTGGACCAAATCCAGCCCAGTGCCTGTTTTTGTAAGGTCCATGAGCTAAGAATGGTTTTTACAAATGAACATTTGTAATCACTTTGATGCTAAGGATCACTAACTTTGAGCTCCAGTTAAGTAAAATGTTACCCCACAAAAGGGGAGTTCCATTTTTTTCGTCAGTAGACCTGTATTACAAAAAAAATTGTAGTCAGTTACTTACTACCTTTTGAATTTTATCAATAAGGTATTTGCGGAAGTGTGTTTTCTCTTCCTATAAATGTACCTACATAATTGCCTCAATTTTACCTCTTTTACCCACAAAGCCTAAAATATTTACGATCTGCCTCTTTAAAGAAACCTTTCGTGTAATCATATGTATTTAAAAGCATTGCATTTTAAAAGAATCATCTAAAGAAAATTTTTAAAACAGGATGTATAACCTTTTTGTTATACATATTTATGCATTATGAAAGGATTCAAAAGGAAAACAATATTGCTTAGAAGTTAGGAGCAGGGGGCCGGGCGCGGTGGCTCATACCTGTAATCCCAGCACTTTGGGAGGCTGAGGTGGGTGGATCACAAGGTCAGGAGATTGAGACCATCCTGGCTAACATGGTGAAACCCTGTCTCCACTAAAATTACAAAAAATTAGCCGGGCGTGGTGGCGGGCACCTGTAGTCCCAGCTACTCGCCAGGCTGAGGCAGGAGAATGGCGTGAACCCGGGAGGCAGAGCTTGCAGTGAGCCAAGATTGCACCACTGCACTCCAGCCTGAGCGACAGAGCGAGACTCCGTCTCAAAAAATAAGAAGAAGAAGAAGTTAGGAGCAGGGTTCTAAAACCAAACTGCAAGGTTCTAATCCCAGCTGTACCATTACTATTTTTGTTACCTTTGGAAAGTTACTTAATTGCTTGGAGTCTCATTGTCCTCATCTGTAAAATGGGGATACTCATTTAAGTTCAAAGAGTTGTTTTAGAGGTAATGGAGTTAATACACATAAAGCATTTTAGCATATGTTTACTATTTATAAAGAGTTGTTTTAGAGGTATTGGAGTTAATACACATAAAGCATTTTAGCAAATGTTTACTATTATTATAATGAAGAAAAGAACCAGATAGTAAGTGGTTATCTCTGAGTGGTGAGATTGCCAATTATTTTTCTTTTTTATATTTTGTGTATATGTATTTCCTAACTGTGAACGCGGTTGTAGAATAAGACACTTTTATAAAATCCTTTAACTGGAATTTTCAAGTATTTATATTGGCTTTTTAAAAAAATATTAAATGCTTTACCTTAAAACATAAACAATAAATTTGGGTATTTGATGTCTACAATTTGCATATTTCTCACTTGTGTTAATCTTTTCCTTATAGACATGGCCCATGAACATGGACATGAGCATGGACATCATAAAATGGAACTTCCAGATTATAGACAATGGAAGATAGAAGGGACACCATTAGAAACTATCCAGAAGAAGCTGGCTGCAAAAGGGCTAAGGGATCCATGGGGCCGGTAAGATGAATTAAGTAATTTAGATAGAATGTATCCTAGAGAATCAAGTGTCTATGTTGCTTTTCAATGTATTCTCCTTAGAGAATCATGAAAAATGGCTTTTTACTTTAAAGGGTTTTTTTTGGTTTTTGTTGTTTTTGAGACGGTGTCTTGCTGTGTTGCCAGGCTGGAGTGCAGTGGCGCGATCTCAGCTCACTGCAGCCTCCGCCACCCAAGCAGCTGGGATTACAGGCACGCGCCACCATGCCCAGCTACTTTTTGTGTTTTTAGTAGAGACGGGGTTTCACCATGTTGGCCAAGATAGTCTCGATCTCCTGACCTCGTGATCCACCTGCCTCAGCCTCCCAAAGTGCTGGGATTACAGGCATAAGCCACCGCGCCTGGCTACTTTAAAAGTTTTTGGTTTGTTTTGAGACAGGGTCTCACTCTGTCACCCAGACTGGAGTGCAGTGGTGCACTCACAGCAACCTCCATCTCCCAGGCTTAAGCGATCCTCCCACTCCAGCCTCCCTAGTAGCTGAGACTACAGGCATGGGCCACCATGCCCAGCTAATTTTTATATTGTTAGTAGAGACAGGGTTTTGCCATGTTGCCCGGGCTAGTCTCAAATTCCTGAGGTGAAGTGATCTGCCCACCTTGGCCTCCCAAAGTGTTAAAATTACAGGCATGAGCCGCTACACCTAGCCACATTAAAATTTTAAAATCGACTTTATTGAGATATCGTTTATATATAGTAAAATTCACCTGTTTTGAATGTAAGTCCTTTATCAGATAAAAGTTTTGTGGTGCTTGCTTCAGAAACATATATACTAAAATTGTAATACAGAGAAGTTAGTATGGCCCTGTGCAAGGATTTAAAACAATTTTTTTTAAGGTTTGCAAATGTTTTTTCTCACAGTGTGGCTTATCTTTTTATTTTCTGAATAATGTCTTTCAGAGAGTTTTAAATTTTGATGAATTCACAATTTAGCAATTTTTAAATTTTACAATGTATCCTTTTTGCACCCTAAGATTATCTTCTATGCTTTCTTCTAGAAGCTTTTATAGTTCTTCTTACATTCTGTGATCTGTTTTGAGTTCATTTTTGTGTCATATGAAGTAAGGATGAAGATTAGTATTTTTACATATGTGCATCCAGTTGCTCCAGCACCATTTATTAAAAAATTATTGTACCTCCGTTGAATTACCTTAATAATGTTGTCAAAAATCCATTGAGTGATTTTTGACACTCAATGTGGGTGGTGGCTCGCACCTGTAATTCCAGCACATTGGGAGGCCAAGGCAGGCGGATCGCTTGAGCCCAGGATTTTGAAACCAGCCTAGGCAGTACAGGGAGACTTTGTCTCTACCAAAAAATTTTAAGAATTGCCAGATGTGATGACACACACATGTAGTCCCAGCTACTCAGGAGGCTGAGGTGGGCAGATCACTTGAGCCCAGGATGTCCAGGCGGCAGTGAGCCAAGATCTGGCCACTGCACTCCAGCCTGGGCAACAGAGAGAGACCTTGCCTCAAGAAAAAAAAATCAATTGACTGTATCTATGGGATCTATGTCTGGACTCTACTCTGTTACCCTCATTAATATGTCCACCCTTATGCCAATACCACAGTGTCTTTAAATTACATAGCATAAGATCTCCAACTTTTTTTTTTTTTTTTTTTTTTTTTGAGACGGAGTCTTGCTCTGTCACCCAGGCTAGGGTGCGGTGGCTCAATCTGGCTCGCTGCCAGCTCCACCTCCCGGGTTCACGCCATTCTCCTGCCTTAGCCTTCTAAATAGCTGGGACTACAGGTGCCTGCCACCATGCCCTGCTAATTTTTTGTATTTTTGGTAGAGACGGGGTTTCACCGTGTTAGCCAGGATGGTCTGGATCTCCCGACCTCATGATCCACCCGCCTCAGCCTCCCAAAGTGCTGGGATTACAGGCATGAGCCACCGTGCCCGGCCAAGATCTCCAACCTGTAAAAAATTGTTTTAGCTATTCTAGGTCCTTTGCTTTTACATATAAACTTTGGAATGAACCTGACAATTTCTATTAAAATCCCTGCTTGGATTTTAATTGGGATCCCATTGAATCTGTTTCACATAGATTCACAATGGGAATCTATTTCACATCCACATTGAATCAGATTCCCATCAATTTAGGGGCCAGGCATGGTGGCTCACACCTGTAATTCCAGCACTTTGGGAGGCCAAGGCGGGTGGATCACTTAAGGTCAGGTGTTCGAGACCAGCCTGGGCAACATGGGAAACCCTGTCTCTACTAAAAATACAAAAATTAGCCAGGTGTGGTAGTGGGTACCTGTAATCCCAGCTACTCAGGAGGCTGAGACAGGAGAATCACTTGAACCCGCGAGGCTGAGGTTGCAATGAACCAAGATCGTGCCACTGCACTCCAGCCTGGGCAACAGAGTAAGCTTCCATCTTAAAGAAAACAAAAAATTTAGGGATAAGTGATGTCTTAACAATATTAAGTCTTCTAGTCAACGGGCAATTTAGGTCTTGTTCATTTTATTAGCAGTATTTTATTGCTTTATGTACAGGTCTTGCACATATTTTATTAAATTTATACTGAATTAATTATTTATTTTATTTATTTATTTTTTTTTCTGGGAGACAGAGTCTCACTGTGTCACCCAGGCTGGAGTGCAGTGGCACGATCTTGGCTTACTGCAACCTCTGCCTCCTGGGTTTAAGCAATTCTCCTGCCTCAGCCTCCTGAGTAGCTGGGATTACAGACGTGCATCACCACGCCCAGCTAATTTTTTTTTTTTTTTGAAATGGAGTCTCGCTCTGTCACACAGGCTGGAGTGCAGTGGCACGATCTCCGCTCACTGCAAGCTCCGCCTCCTGGGTTCACACCATTCTCCTGCCTCAGCCTCCCGAGTAGCTGGGACTACAGGCGCCCACCACTATGCCTGGCTAATTTTTTGTATTTTTTAGTAGAGATGGGGTTTTACTGTGTTAGCCAGAATGGTCTCCATATCCTGACCTCATGATCCGCCCACCTCAGCTTCCCAAAGTGCTGGGATTACAGGCATGAGCCACCGCGCCAGGCCTAATTTTTGTATTTTTTTGGTAGAGATGGGGTTTCACCATGTTGGCCAGGCTGGTCTTGAACTCCTGACCTCAAGTGATCCGCTCGCCTCAGCCCCCTAAAGTGCTAGGATTACAGGTGTGAGCCATCAGTCCTGGCGTTGTTTGTTTGTTTGTTTGTTTTGGGAGATGGAGTCTCCGTCGCCCAGGATGGAGTGCAATGATGCCATTTTGGCTCATTGCAGCCTCTACCTCGTGGGCTGAAATCATCCTCCCACCTCAGCCTCCCGAGTAGCTGGGATTACAGGTGCATGCCACCATGCCCAGCTAATTTTTGTATTTTTTGTTGAGACGAGGTTTTCCTGTGTTGCCCAGGCTGGTCTCAAAATCCTGAGCTCATGTGATTTGACCACCTCAGCCTCTCAGAGTGCTGGAATTACAGATCTGAGCTACAGCACCCAGCTTGAATTATTTTAATTTTTGATGCTATTGTAAATAGTATTTTAAAATCTCAACTTCCAGTTGTTCATTGCTAATACTTGTAAACACAGTTGACTTTTATATGTTGATTTTATATCTCGTTACCTTGCTAAATTCACTTTTTAGTTCAAGTAGATTTTTTTTACAGATTTCTTAGAATGTTCTTCATAAACAATCATTCTGTCTACAAATATATTGTTACTTCTTCCTTCTCAATCTGTAAACTTTTTATTTCTTTTTCTTGCATTTTTGTACTGGCTAACACCGCTACTATAATGTTGAATGAAAGTGGTGGACGTCCTTGCCTTATTCCCAACTGGGAGAAAACATTTGGTGGGTCACCACTTAGTATGATGTTTCTTACAGTGATCTCCTAGGTGCCTTTTATCAAGATGAGGAATTTCTCTCTATTTCTAGATTACTAAGTGTTTCATTGTTTATTATTTCTTTTTTTTTTTTTTTTTTTTTTTTGAGACAGAGTTTTGCTCTTGTTGCCCAGGCTGGAGTGCAATGGCGAGATCTTGGCTCACCGCAACCTCTGCCTACCAGGTTCAAGCGATTCTCCTGCCTCTGCCTCCCGAGTAGCTGGGATTACAGGCATGTGCCACCACACCTGGCTAATTTTGTTTTTTTAGTAGAGACTAAAACGTTGGCCAGGCTGGTCTCAAGCTCCCGACCTCAGGTGATCCACACGCCTCGACCTCCCAAAGTGCTGGGATTACAGGCCTGAGCCACCGTGCCCATCCTGTTATTACCATTAATGGATATTGGATTTTGTTAAATGCTTTTTCTGCATCTATTGAGATGTTCATAGTTTTTCCTTTTTATTCTGTTAATATGGCGAGTTACTTCTATTAATTTTCAAATATAAACAAATCTTGCATTCCTAGAGTGAACCCTACTTCATTATGATGTATTACCATTTTTATATGCTGTCGGATTCAGTTTTCTAAAATTTTGTTAAGAATATTTGCACCAGGTGTGGTGGCTAATGCCTGTAATCCCAGCACTTTGGGAAGCCAAGGCAGGCGGATCACTTGAGGCTGGAAGTTTGAGACCAGCCTGGCCAACATGGCAAAACCCTGTCTCTACTAAAATTACAAAAATTGGCTGGGCGCAGTGGCTCATGCCTGTAATCCCAGCACTTTGGGAGGCCAAGGCGGGCAGATCACGAGGTCAGGAGTTCGAGACCAGCCTGGCCAATATGGTGAAACCCTGTCTCTACTAAAAAAAAAAAAAAAAAAAAAAAAAAAAAAAATATGGCCGGGTGGAGTGGCTCATGCCTGTAATCCTAGCACTTTGGGAGGCCGAGGTGGGCGAATCACAAGGTCAGGAGTTCAAGACCAGTGTGGCCAACATAGTGAAACCCCGTCTCTACTAAAAATACAAAAAATTAGCTAGATGTGGTGGTATGCGCCTATAATCCCAGCTACTGGGGAGGCTGAGGCAGGAGAATCCCGTGAACCCAGGAAGTGAAGGTTTCAGTTAGCCAAGATCGTACCATCGCACTCCAGCCCAGGCGACAGTGCGGGGGCGACAGTGCGAGACTCCATCTCAAAAAAAAAAAAAAATACAAAAATTAGTCAGACATGGTGGCGGGCACCTATAATCCCAGCTACTCAGGAGGCTGAGGCGGAGAATTGCTTGAACCTGGGAGGCAGAGGTTGCAGTAAGCTGAGATCACGCCACTGCACTCCAGCCTGGGCAACAGATTGAGACTCTGTCATAAATAAACAAACAAACAAACAAATTAGCGGGCATGGTGGTGCATGCCTGTAATCCCAGCTACTTGGGAGGCTGAGGTGGGAGAATCACTTGAATCCAGAAGGTGGAGGTTGCAGTGAGCTGAGATTGTGCCACTGCTCTCTAGCCTCAGTGACAGAGCAAGACTCCATCTGCCCCCCCAAAAAAAAGAATATTTGCATCTATGTTCATGAGGGATATTATTCTGTAGCTGCTTTTCTTCTAACATCTTTGTCTGGTTTTGGTATCCCAATTAGATTTAATTAGCTCTCGTATTTCCTAAGTCATATTTCTAGAGTTAAATAGTTTTTGTTTTTCATAACATGATTTTTTCATTGGCTTGTCCTTATCAGACCAGAGCAGGGTATCAATCTTCCAAAATTCAGGCTGCTATGGTAGGGAGAAGCGGAGATCCTTTTGAATAGTAACAATAATGTCAAGTGTTACATACTCCATACTCCTCTGCCAAAATATATCATGCATGAGCCTGTTTAGTCTTTATGATATTATAAAGTAGATAATAATCATCATTGAATAGAACAGGAAGCAGACCATGACAGGATAAGCATCTTGCCCAGCCTACAAGATTGTGAATCTAATATAAGTGGCATACCAAAGATTAATACCAAGTCTCTAACTTCATCTTTCCGTGATGTTTTAATGACTAGTGTGGGCAGAGCCCATCTGACCTGTGACAGATAAGCTGACGTGAGTCTTGCATTTGAGGGTTCTGTAAAATCCTGAGGCATATGACTATTAAATGTGAAACCATCAAGTGTTTATTCTTCTATTTTATATGTGAAACTTGGGCATATACTTAATTATCCTATGCCACAGAAAGATTCCTATTGCGATTCACTTAAATGATCTTCTGTAGGGTAGCATTTAAGTCAATTAGAAAGATGAAAATTAAATGTCTTCAACGTATATACACAAGTTGTGTATGATTATAATTTTTTCTTTTTTTTTTTTCTAGCAATGAAGCTTGGAGATACATGGGTGGCTTTGCAAAGAGTGTTTCCTTTTCTGATGTATTCTTTAAAGGATTCAAATGGGGATTTGCTGCATTTGTGGTAGCTGTAGGAGCTGAATATTACCTGGAGTCCCTGAATAAAGATAAGAAGCATCACTGAAGATAATACCTGGAAGTATCATAGTGGTTTCTTAACTCTCCAAAATAAGATTTCTTCTCTGTAGCCTACTTGTCTGGTTTGTCCCTTACAGAATATTAGTAAGATTTAATCAATTAAAATAAAAAATATATATATGCCAATCTGCTTTTGTCATTCTTAAAAAAAAAAAAGTGTCTCAAGCCGTATCAGATTTGGTTTAGAATACATAGGGGGTTGGAGAACAGCAGTAGTGCATTCTGCATATAGCAGGCAGGCATCATATATTTGGCTGAGCAAATGGGCACGTTCTAAGAAGTTTTTTTTAATCTTTTTCTTTTTTTTTTTTAACTAGTCCTGACCTAGCTGGCACTAACAAGTATTTAAATGGGAGTTGGCCTTGCTGTTTTTTTTTGAGATGGAGTCTCGCTCTGTCACCCAGGCTGGAGTACAGTGGCGTGATCTCGGCTCACTGCAAGCTCTGCCTCCCGGGTTCACACCATTCTTCTGCCTCAGCCTCCCAAGTAGCTGGGACTACAGGCGCCCGCCACCATGCCCAGCTAATTTTGTTTTTGTATTTTCAGTAGAGACAGGGTTTCACCGTGTTAGTCAGGATGGTCTCGATCTCCTGACCTTGTGATCCACCCGCCTCAGCCTCCCAAAGTGCTGGGATTACAGGCGTGAGCCACCGCGCCTGGCTGGCCTTGCTGCTTTTATCATCCTCTTCAGATGGTTTAGAGGAACCCAGATTCTACTGCCCTTTTCTGGCTGACACATCCATGTATCATGTTCATTTTTCTTAATTGTGGTATTTTGTGGTATTTCCTACTCTTGCTTAGTCCTCTTAGTCCTTAGTCCTCATTATTCTTATGTCATGAAAAACCTTACATTTTTTTCTTCTTTTTTTTGTTTTTTGAGATAGGGTTTTGCTCTGTCACCCAGACTGGAGTGCAGTGGGAGAGTGATCTTGGCTCACTGCAGCCTCAGCCTCCCTGGGCTCAAGGGATCCTTCCACCACACCAGGCTATCTTTTTGTATTTTTAGTAGAGATGGGGTTTCACCTTGTTGCCCAAGCTGGTCTCAAACTCCTGGGCTCAAATGATCTACTTGCCTCAGCCTCCCAAAGTGCTGGGATTACAGGCATGACCGACCGCGCCTGACCTTTTTCTGTATTTCTAACAATAAACTAGACATTCTCCATGCCTGTAATCCCAACACTTTGGGAGGCTGAGGTGGGCAGATCACTTGAGCTCAGGAGTTGCAGACCAGCCTGGCCAACATGGTGAAACGCCAACTCTACTAAAAAAACAAAAATTAGCCAGACATGGTGGCGGGCACCTGTAATCCCAAGTACTTGGGAGGCTGAGGCAGGAGAATCACTTGATCGCAGTAGGCAGAGGTTCCAGTGAGCCAAGATCACGCTACTGCACTCCAGCCTGGGTGACAGAGCACGACTCTGTCTCCGAAAAAACAAACAAAAAAAATAGATGTAACACTTATTGAGGAGGGGTGATAATTTTGTTTAAATAATGAAACAGAGAAAATCCCAATGTGAATTTTTTTCTTTTCTTTTCTTTTTTTTTTTTGGTTTGAGAATGAGTCTTTCTCCCAGCCTAGAGGGGTGGGCAGTGGCACAATCTCAGCTCACTGCAACCTCTAACTCCTGGGTTCAAGCGATTCTCCTGCCTCAGCCTGCCAGGTAGCTGGGATTTCAGGCACCCACCACCACGCCCAGCAAATTTTTGTATTTTTAGTAGAAACAGGTTTTGTCATGTTGGCCAGGCTAGTCTTGAATTCCTGATCTCATGTGATCCACCTGCCTTGGCCTCCCAAAGTGCTGGGATTACAGGTGTGAGCCACCGCACCCAAGGTGACTTTTTCTTCGTAAATTTCTGTTTTTAAATGTAAAGCAATGCTAAAGTGAGATGAATTTCTAATAAACTGATAGTGGTAAATAGAATATGGTAATATGAAACATAAAAAAGACTCCATGCAAAAAAAGGAAAGCGTTTATTTTTTAATTTAGATAAAAATTTAATACATACTTTCTTCTCTGTGTTTTGTTTGTTTGTTGAGATAGGGTCTCACTCTGTTGCCCAGGATGGAATGCAGTAGCCCGATCGCAGCTCACCGCAACCTCCGCCTCCCAGGCTCAAGCAATCTTCCCACCTCAGCCTCTCAAGTAGCTGGGACTACAGGCGAGTGCCACCACAGCCAGCTAATTTTTTGTGTTTGTGGTAAAGACTGGATTTCACCATGTTGCCCAGGCTGTCTCAAACTCCTGAGCTCAAGTGATCCACCTGTCTCAGCCTCTCAAAGTGCTGGGATTACAGGTGTGAGCCACCACGCCCCACCTGTCTTGTTTTTGTTTTTGGAATTTACAGTCTCTATCTTCCAGCAGGATACCAGAAGCAAAAGGAAAGAGTTTAAAAGGAAAAAGATCAATGGGACAAATAGAAATAGCAAGATGATAGATTTAACTTAACTATATTGATAATTATATTAAATGTAAATTGCCTAAAGTTTAAACTCTGAAACATTTCTTTTTTTTTTTTTTTTTTTTTGAGACGTAGTCTTGCTCTGTCGCCCAGGCTGGAGTGCAGTGGTTAGATCTCAGCTCACTGCAACCTCCACCTCCCGAGTTCAAGCAATTCTTCTGTTTCAGCCTCCTGAGTAGCTGTGATTACAGGCACTCGCCACCTGCCCAGCTAATTTTTATATTTTTAGTAGAGACGGGGTTTCACCATGTTGGCCAGGCTGGTGTCAAACTCCTGACCTCAGATGATCCACCCACCTCGGCCTCCCAAAGTGCTGGATTACAGGCGTGAGCCACCGCACCCAGCCCACTCTAAAACATTTCAATTAAAAGAGATGGCTGGGCACAGTGGCTCAGGCCTGTAATCCCAGCACTTTGGGAGGCCCAGGTGGGCGGATTACTTGAGCTCAGGAATTCAAAACCAGACCAGACAACATGGCAAAAACCCGTCTCTACAAACAATACAAAAATTATACGAGTGTGGTGGTGCACACCTGTGGTCCCAGCTACTTGAGAGGCTGAGGTGGGAGGATGGCATGAGCCCAGGAGGCAGAGGTTGCAGTGATCCAAGATAATGCCACTGCACTACAGCCTGGGAGATAGCCTAAACCTGCCTCATAAATGAATGAATGAATGACAGAAATAATCAACTTCGGCAAAAAACAAGACCCATCTATAAACTGCCCATATGAAAACCCCAGTGAAAAGAATGTTGAAATATATTAATATCAAAGTAGATTTTAGAATGAAGACCATTACTTGTGAGAGAGACATTTCATAATAATAAAGGGGTCAGTTCATTAAGAGGATCTAAGAAATCTTAAGTGTGTATGCACAGAGCTTCAAAATATGTAAAGCAAAAACAAAGAAAACTTAGAGACCAAACAAAATTATGATATGTTTGGAGATTTCAACACTTCTTTCTCAGTAACTGATAGAAAATTAAAAATAGGGAAGATGTGGTGGCCCACATCTATAATCCCAGCACTTTGGGAGGCCGAGGTAGGAGGATCACTTAAGATCAGGAATTCAAGACCAGCCCAGGCAACAGGATAAGACTCTGTCTCTAAAAACAAAAAAAGTTAAAAAAAATTAGCCAGGCATGATGGCGTGCACCTGTAGTCCCAGCTACTCAGGAAGCTGAGGCAGGAGGATTGCTTGGGCCCAGGAGTCGAGGCTAGAGTGACCTGTGATCATGCCACTGCACTCCATCCAACCTGGGCAACAGAGTGAGGGCCTGTCTCAAAAACAATAATTTAAAAAAATTTAAAAATTTTGAATCACTCACTTTCTAACAAAACCCAGGGAATGTACAAGACTATCTCTTGGGGTAAAAGGAGAAAGTATTTAAACCTCTGTTTTTATTTCCATGTTTAATGAAAATGAATTGGTGGCCGGGCACAGTGGCTCACGCCTGTAATCCCAGCACTTTGGGAGGCTGAGGCAGGCAGATCACGAAGTCAGGAGATCAAGACCATCCTGGCCAACATGATGAAACCCCGTCTCTACTAAAAATTAAAATTAAAAAAAAAATTAGCTGGGCGTGGTGGTTCGTGCCTGTAGTCCCAGATACTCGGGAGGCTGAGCCAGGAGAATCGCTTGAACCCAGGAGGTGGAGGTTGCAGTGAGCCGAGATTGCACCACTGCACTCCAGCCTGGTGATAAAGCGAGCCTCCATCTCAAAAAAAAAAAAAAAAAAAAGAAAATGAATTAAATGTTGTTAATGTTTAATAGATTCACAGTGAAGTTTGCTCTCACATGGCGAATACCAAAGCAGTCACACAGAATTAGTGGTAAGTTATCCTGAAGTGAAAGTAAGAGTTCTACCCTCCAAAGGAGAGAACAAAAGGAGTTTTCAGCAGATTGCTATAGACTATACTTTATATGTCCTCAGTTTTGGAATTTATTATCTACTAATTATTGTTTTCTTGTTTTTCATTTTTTGTGGTTTCTTGGTTTTTTGTTTTTCTTTTTTTAGATGGAGTCTTGCTCTGTCACCCAGGCTGGAGGGCAGTGGCGCGATCTCGGCTCACTGCAACCTCTGACTCCCAGGTTCAAGAGATTCTCCTGCCTCAGCCTCCCGAGTAGCTGGGATTACAGGCACAAGCCACCATGCCCAGCTAATTTTTTGTATTTCTACCATGTTGTGTTTCACCATGTTGGCCAGGCTGGTCTCAAACTCCTGGCCTCAAATGTTCCACCCGCCTCAGCTTCCCAAAGTGCTGGGATTACAGGCATGAGACACTGCACCCCACTTTTTTGTGGGTTTTTTTGAGATGGGATCTCACTGTGTTACCCAGGCTGGGTGCAGTGGTGCAAGCACAGCTCACTGCAGCCTGGACCTCCTGGGATCAAGTGATCCTCTTGCAGCCTCATAAGTAGCTGGGACTGCAGGCACATACCACCACACCCGGCTAATTTTTTTATTTTTGTAGAGACAGGGAGTTCACCATGTTGCCCAAGTTGGTCTCAAACTCCTGGGCTCAAGGAATCCTCCCACCTTGACCTCCCACAGTACTGAGATTAGAGGTGTGAACCTCTGCACCCAGCCTTGTCTACTAGTTTTAACTAAACCTTCATGAAGTAGATAAGTGGCTTAAAAAGATTTTTTTACAAAGAAACTGCTGATTGAAGCTAATACTAATAACCCAACAACAAGCAAACAAGAATAAAATAGAAGAGCTATGAACTCCGTCAGCAACATTATCAGTAAATAGGATGATCTAATCACGAGACGAGTCAACCAAAAAAAAAAGAAGATTGAAATAAGGACCTGAAGCCCAGGCACAGTGGCTCATGCCTGTAATCCTAGCACTTTGGGAGGCCGAGGTGGGCGGATTGCCTCAGCTCAGGAGTTCGAGACCAGCCTGGGCAACATGGTGAAACCCCATTTCTACTAAAATGCAAAACAAATCAGCCAGGCAAGGTGGCGTGCGCCTGTAGTCCCAGCTACTCGGGAGGCTGAGGCAGGAGAATTGCTTGAATCTGGGAGGCGGAGGTTGCAGTGAGCCGAGATCGCACCACTGCACTCCAACCTGGATGACAGAGCGAGACTCCGTCTCTAAAAAATAAAATAAAAATAAAAAAAAGGACCTGGACCCACTATCAGAACAATGAAACTTGTCCTAACAGTGTACTGATCTGTTAACTAATGCTAGCGTGTAGCCATCATGATTAGTAAGACATTTAAAAATGTTTAATCTTTGTCTTACCTTTCGTTTCCATATATGTGTACTTTTGTGTATTTTCTTTTTTCTTGTTGTTGTTTTTTGAGTCAGAGTCTTGCTCTGTTGCCCAGGCTGGAGTGCAATGGCGCGATCTTGGCTCACTGCAACCTCTGCCTCTCGTGTTCAAGCAATTCTCCTGCCTCAGCCTCCCAAGTAGCTGGGATTACAGGCATGTACCACCATGTCTGGCTAATTTTTTGTATTTTTTTTTTAGTAGAGATGGGTGGGGTCTTGCTATGTTGTCCAGGCTGGTCTCAAACTCCTGACCTCAAGCAATCCTCCTGCCTCTGCCTCCCAAATGCTGGGATTACGGGCATGAGCCACCGTGCCCAGCCTATTTGTGTATTTTCAATGTACATATATGATAACATTTACATGTAACAAAATGTTACATCGCAGGTTGGGATTTACTGTAATTTTTACTCACAATATTCAGTTATTTAAAAATAGCAGCTGGGGCCAGGCACAGTGGCTCACACCTGTAATCCCAGCACTTTGGGAGGCCGAAGAGGGTGGATCACCTGAGGTCAGGAGTTCGAGACCAGCCTGGCCAACGTGGTAAAACCCCATCTCTACTAAAAATACAAAAATCAACTGGGTGTGGTGGCATGTGCCTTTAGTCCCAGCTACTTGGGAGGCTGAGGCAGGAGAATCACTTGAACACGGGAGGCGGAGGTTGCAGTGAGCTGAGATCCCTCCACTGCACTCCAGCCTAGGCGACAGAGCCAGACTCGGTCTCAAAAAAAAAAAAATAGCCAGCCATGGGGGCTCACAAGTATCATCTACCACTTTGGGAGGCTGAGGTGGAAGGATTGCTTGAGCCCAGGAGACTAGCCTGGGCAATGAAGTGAGACGCCCGTCTCCACAGACATTTTTAAAAATCAGACGGGCATGGTGGTGTGAACCTGTAGTCCCAGCTACTCAGGAGGCTGAGGCAGGAAGATCACTTAAGCCCGGAGGGAAGGTTACCTGGGCGACAGTGAGATTCTGTCTCTAAATTAAAAAATTTTTAAATAGCATTTGAGGCCTTCATCAGATTTTTAGAATATTTTAAATGTACAGTTTATTAAGTACAACCCAGGTAGTTTATTTTTAAAAAATTAAATGTGGCCAGGCGCAATGACTTATGCGGGTAATCTCAGCACTCCTAGAGGCCAAGGTGGGTGGATCACTTGAGCCCAAGAGTTCAAGACCAGCCTGGGCAACATAGAGAGACTCTGTCTCTACAAAAAATAGAAAAAATTAGCCACTGTGGTGGCACGTGGTGGCACATTCCTGTAGTTGCAGCTATTTGAGAGGCTGAGGTGGGAGGATTGTTTGAGCCCAAGAGGTGAAGGCCGCAGTGAGCTGAGATTACGCCACTGCACTCCAGCCTGGATGACAGAGAAGACCCCGTCTCAGAAAAAAATAAAAAATAAAATAAATGTTACTTCATGATGGCCTCTCAGTTGGCAACATGAGTTTCAAAATTTTATATAATCCTCACTCACCCTCCAAATCTCTAGAGTTGCAAAGTACTCCAATTCAAATATCTATGAGAGGCCATGCGTGGTGGCTCATGCCTGTCATCCCAGCACCTTCGGAGGCCAAGGCAGGCGGATGACCTGAGGTCAGGAGTTCAAGACCAGCTTGGCCAACATGGTGAAACCCTGTCTCTGCAAAAACACAAAAATTAGCCAGGCATGATGGCGGGTGCCTGTAATCCTAGCTACTCAGGAGGCTGAGGCGGAGAATCGCTTGAACCCAGGAGGCAGAGGTTGCAGTGAGCCGACATCATGCCATTGCACTCCAGCCCGGGCGACAGAGTGAGACTCCGTCACAAACAAACAAACAAACAAACAAGCAAAAAATAGCTATGAAAGTGGAATCCCTCAAGTCCTGGTTTACCTCAATACCAATTTGAGGAGAAAAAGCGAATTTTTTGCTTTTGTTTTTGTTTTGCATTGACTTGCCTTTGATTCTGTCAGAAAGGATTTATGGAAAAGAGGAATCTTATTTTAATCTTCTATACTATGTTATATATATATTTTTAAATTTATATATAGTATTACATTGTTGTAAGTTTACATTTATAATAAACTATCCGAAATGCTAACTAATTTAAAGATTAAATTATTAGTCCCATATACTGTATTAGACTGAATTACTTTTGATACATATAAACAATTTAAAACTGCTTTAGAAGTCAAAAAGAAAAGGACAAAATTCCCTTGTCTCAAGGTCTGTATATTTTTCTGTTTAATATCACCTGCAACAAAATTAAGTAACTCTTTTGAAATATGGCCCCAAATTACAAAACTAACTGGAAAGAATTTTGGTTTGGTTGTTGCTAAACACTTGTGTTTCTGAGAATGCATTACAAAATAAGAACATTGCAAAATAAGAACATGCATACTTATAATGAAAATCAGAAGATTTTGTGCAATTTGAAAAATTCACATATTTTGTGGTGTTTTTTTTTTTTTTTCCAGATGGAGTTTCGCTCTTTGTTGCCCAGACTGGAGCGCAGTGGCGCATCTCGGCTCACTGCAACTCCGCCTTCCAGGTTCAAGCGATTCTCCTGCCTCAGCCTCCCGAGTAGCTGGGACTACAGGCGCCCGCCACCACGCCCGGCTAATTTTTGTATTTTTAGTAGAGACGAAGAGGCTGAGGCAAGAGAATCACTTGAACCTGGGAGACGGAGGTTACAGTGAGCCGAGATGGCGCCATTGCACTCCAGCCTGGGCAACAAAAGCGAAACTCCATCTTAAAAAAAAAAAGAAAAGAAAAAAATATTTAGTACTCCCTGCACACATTCTACCCACTCTCATTTTAATTAATTCCCAAGCTGAATTTGGAAAAACAGCATTTAACATACATTTTCCTGCTGATTTGGTAACTAATCAAATATCGTTCTAAATTTACTTTCATATTTTAAATACATTGGTCAGGCATTTTACCTTATAGAAAACGAAGAGTTTTTAAAATATATATATTTGCATTGGCCGGGCGCGGTGGCTCACACCTGTAATCCCAGCACTTTGGGAGGCCAAGGCGGGCGGATCACGAGGTCAGGAGATCGAGACCATCCTGGCTAACACGGTGAAACCCCGTCTCTACTAAAAATACAAAAAATTAGCCGGGCCTGGTGGCGGGCACCTGTAATCCCAGCTACTCGGGAGGCTGAGGCAGGAGAATGGCGTGAACCCGGGAGGCAGAGCTTGCAGTGAGCCGAGATCGCGCCACTGCAGTCCAGCCTGGGCGACAGAGCGAGACTCCATCTCAAAAAAAAAAAAAGAACAAGATCTTGTCTTTTGTGGGAACATGGATGGAGCTGGAGCCTATTTATCCTTAGCAAACTAACAGAGGAACAGAAAACCAAAAGCCACATTTTCTCCCTTATAAGTGGGAGTGAAATGATGAAAACTCACAAACATAAAGAAGGGAATAACAGACACTGGGATCTGCTTGAAGGTGGAGGATGGGAGGAGGGAGAGGATCAGAAAAAATAACTATTGGGTACTAAGCTTAACACACCTGGGTGGGTGATGAAATGTATGACAAATCCTCAAGACATGAGTTTACCTATATAACAAACCTTCACATGTACCGCCGAGCCTAAAATAAAAGTTAAAAAAAAAAAGAATTATAAAAAATGAAACTGGCTGGGTGTGGTGAATCATGTCTGTAATCCCAGCACTTTGGGAGGTCGATCTGAGGTCAGGTCGATCACCTGACCTGAGGTCAGGAGTTCAAGATGAGCCTGGCCAACATGGTGAAACCCCGTCTCTACTAAAAATACAAAAAAATTGGCTGGGCGTGGTGGTGGGCGCCTGTATAATCCCAGCAAGTCAGGAGGCCAAGGCAGGAGAATCACTTGAACCCAAGAGGTGGAAGTTGCAGTGAGCTGAGATCACACCACTGCACTCCAGCCTGGGCAACAAGGTCCAGACTCTGTCTCAAAAAAAAAAAAAAAAAAAAAAAGAAACCAAATTGTCATTAAACTTTAAAAAATTGCACAGAACTTTGTACTCTCCTAATAAAACATATCTTGTTTTACCTCGTAACTCGCATTTTTTTTTTTTTTGACAGAGTTTTGCCCTGTCGCCCAGGCTGGAGTGCAATGGCGTGATCTCCGCTCACTGCAACCTCCACCTCCCGGGTTCAAGCGATTCTCGTGCCTCAGCCTCCTGAGTTGCTGAGATTACAGGCACACGCCATCACGCCTGGCTAATTTTTATATTTTTAGTAGGGACAGGGTTTCACTATGTTGCCCAGGCTGGTCTTGAACTCCTGACCTCAGGTGATCTACCCGCCTCGGCCTCCCAAAGTGCTGGGATTACAGGCGTGAGCCACCGCGCCTGCCCTGTAACTCAGATATTTTTATACTTGCCTTAATCTCTACCAGATTAGAAATCTTGCAAATCTTGCCTTATTTATCCTGTCTCCTACACAGTGCCTTGCACATAGGAAACATTCACAAATGCTTAATTTGAACTTAATTCCAGACAGTGTCTTGCTATGTTGCCCAGGCTGGAGTACAGCGGCTATTGACATGTGTGATTATTGCACACTACAGCCCTGAACTCCTGGGCTCAAGAGATCCTTCTACCTCAGTCTCCCAAGTAGCTGGAACTACAGGCACACACACACAACTTTGCCTAGCTAATTTCTTTTTTTTTTTTCAGACGGAGTTTCACTCTTGTTGCCTAGGCTAGAGTGCAATGACATGATCTCGGCTCACTGCAACCTCCGCCTCCAGGGCTCAAGTGATTCTCCTGCCTTAGCCATCCAAGTAGCTGGGATTACAGGTGTGCACCACCATGCCTAGCTAATTTTGTATTTTTAGTAAAGACAGGGTTTCACCATGTTGGCCAGGCTGGTCTTGAACTCCTGACCTCAGGTGATCCATCCGTCTTGGCCTCCCAAAGTGCTGGGATTACAGGCGTGAGCCACCACACTCGGCCCTGGCTAATTTCATTTTTAAATGCATACTTTATCATCATTCTTTTTTTTATCATCATTCTTTTCTTTTTATAGTGGGCATGCACCACTATACCCACTAAATTTTAAAATTTTTATAGAGATGGAGTCTCACTATGTTGCCTAGGCTTGTCTTAAACTCCTGGGCTCAAATGATCCTCCCACCTTGGCCTCCCAAAGCGCTGGGATCACAGGCCTGAGCCACGGTGCCCAGCCAAAAATTCTTATAATGAATATAAATTCTCATTTAAACTACTTATACATAGTTACACTATTTTTCTTTCACAGTGCTGTGTGAAGAGTAAACTCTTGGCCGGGTGTGGTGGCTCAGACCTGTAACCCCAGCACTTTGGGAGGCCAAGGCAGGTGGATCACCTGAGGTCAGGAGTTCAAGACCAGCCCGGCCAACATGGTGAAACCCCATCTCTACAAAAAATACAAAAATTAGCTGGGCGTGGTGATGCACGCCTGTAATCCCAGCTACTCGGGAGGCTGAGGCAGAAGAATCACTTGAACCCGGGAGGCAGAGGTTGCAGTGAGCCGAGATCACACCACTGCAGCATTCCAGTCTGGGTGACAGAGCAAGACTCCCTCTCAAATTAAAAAAAAAAAAAGAGTAAACTCTCAATAAGTATTTTCTGAATTGAATTGAAAATGGTTAAAGTCATTTTATTTATTCTTTGATTTTTTTTTTTTGAGACGGAGTCTCACACTCTTGCCCAGGCTGGAGTGCAGTGGCACCAGCCATCTCAGCTCACTGCAAGCTCTGCCTCCCGGGTTCACGCCATTCTCCAGCCTCAGCCTCCCGAGTAGCTGGGATTACAGGCGCCCGCCACCACACCCAGCTAATTTTTTGTATTTTTAGTAGAGACAGGGTTTCACCGTGTTAGCCAGGATGGTCTGGATCTCCTGACCTTGTGATCCACCCGCCTCGGCCTCTCAAAGTGCTGGGATTACAGGCGTGAGCTACCGCGCCCTGCCTATTTGATTTTTAAATCAACTTTTATGGAGCAATAAATTCCCCTTTTAGTTGACCATCTAAGGTCGATCTTGCTGGGCACGGTAGCACATGACTGTAATCCCAATTACTTGGGAGCCTGAGACAGAAGAATCACTTGAACCCAAGAGGCAGAGGTTGCGGGAGCCGAGATCACACCACTGCGCTCCAGCCTGGGTGACAGAGCGAGACTCCATTTCAAACAAACAAACCAAAAAAAAAACATTGGTGACCTCCGGGGAGCGGGGACCACCAGGTTGCCCAAGGAGGGATGAACCTGGGAGGTGAACTGGCCCAGATCAGAAACAGAGCAGGTCAAAAACTCCTGTGCTGATCAGTAGTGGGATCTGCTTGTGATTAGCCACTGCACTGTAGCCTGGGCAACATAGTGAGACCTTGTCTATTAAAAAAAAAAAAAAGATTAAAAAAAAAACAAAGTCAATCCTTTAAAAAAGAAAGAAACACAGTTGGGTGCGGTGGCTCACACCTGTAATCCCAGCACTTTAGGAGGCCGAGGCAGGCAGATCACGAGGTCAGAAGATTGAGACCATCCTGGCTAACACAGTGAAACCCTGTCTCTACTAAAAATACAAATATTAGCCGGGCATGGTGGCAGGCGCCTGTAATCCCAACTATTCTGGAGGCTGAGACAGGAGAATTGCTTGAACCTGGGAGGCAGAGGTTACAGTGAGCCGAGATTCCAGCCTGGGTGACAGAGAGAGATTCCATCAGAAGGAACGAAGGAAGGAAAGGGAGGGAGGGACGGAGGGAGCGAGCGAGCCCAGGCACAGACAGTGGTTCATGCCTGTAATCCCAGCACTTTGGGAGGCCGGGGTGAGGTGAGAGGAGCACTTGAGCCCAGGAGTTCAAGGTTTCAAGGTTATAGCATGCCAACACTGCACTCCAGCCTGGGTGACAGAATAGGACTCTATCTCTTAAAAAAAAAAAGAAAGAAAAAGAAAAGTCAGATAAAGAGTAACTGAGAAAATAAAAACACAACAGGTTTTGAAGGAGTTTTATAATATGTAACTTTTCCATCAATGCACACCACCCTTTTTTTTTTTTTTTTTTTTTTTGAGATGGAATCTTGCTCTGTCACCCAGGCTGGAATGCAGTGGCACGATCTTGGCTCACTGCGAACTCCGCCTCCCCAGTGCATGCCATTCTCCTGCCTCAGCCTCCCGAGTAGCTGGGACTACAGGCACCCGCCACCATGCCCAGCTAATTTTTTGTACGAGGTTTCACCTTGTTAGCCAGGATGGTCTCAATCTCCTGACCTCGTGATCTGCCCGCCTCAGCTTCCCAAAGTGCTGGGATTACAGGCATGAGCCCCCGCACCCAGCCCCTCCCCCACTTTTTTTTGAGACGGAGTCTTGCTCTGTCGCTCAGGCTGGAGTGCAGTGGCATGATCTTGGCTCACTGCAACCTCTGCCTCCCAGGTTCAAGCAATTCTCCTGCCTCAGCCTCCCGAGTAGCTGGGACTACAGGCGCGCCCCACCATGCCTGGCTAATTTTTGTATTTTTTTTTTAGTAGAGACGGGGCTTCACCATGTTGGCCAGGCTGGTCTTGAACTCCTGACCTTGTGATCCGCCCACCTCAGCCTCCCAAAGTGCTGGGATTACAGGCGTGAGCCACTGTGCCCAGCCATTTATTAGAATTTTTAAGCAAGGAGGAGCCGGGTGCGGTGGCTCATGCCTGTAATCCCAGCACTTTGAGAGGCAGAGCCAGGACAATTACCTGGGGTCAGGAGTTCGAGACCAGCCTGACCAATATGGTGAAATGCGGTGTCTAAAGACAAAAAGTTAGCCGGGCGTGGTGGCACACGCCTGTAATCCCAGCTGCTTGGGAGGCTGAGGCAGGAGAATCAATTGAACCTGGGAGGCAGAGGTTGCAGTGAGCTGAGATTGTGCCATTGCACCCCAGCCTGGGCAAGAAAAGTGAAAACTCTGTCTCAAAAAAAGAAATAAATAATTTTTAAGTAAGGAGAATTACTATTTCAATTTCACATCTTGGCTATATTTTGACAAAGGAGATAATACTCCTGTAAGAGTATAGCAATATAGCAACAATCTCCTGTCCCAAGCCAGGAATCAATCAGTGTTCCTCTCCCCATCTCCACCCCAATCTCAAGAACCTTTTACTTCCCAACTAAACAACACAATTGGCTAATGAAGCCTGTGTGAAACCTGTATCAAAAACCAATAAGAGAGCCTGCAGCGAACCAATGTGTTACGCAGCCACTCTCGTAAATGATTACTTGGCCTCTCATAGACTTCTTAGCAGAAGATGGACCTTTATATCCTGGTGGAAAGACTAATTTAATATTTCTGAGCATTTATTTCTAATGCTATAATATTTCTAAACATTACATCATTATTTTCCGCCTTCCACTATCCTTTAAGGGCAATTAATTATTCTTGCTAAGGGGAATAAATGGCATAACAAAATTATAATTCCAAAAAGTGACAAAATCTAAAACAACAAAGTGGTTTTGCATATGCAGTCTTGGTTGAGACTGTAGTGGGTTGATTGGCCACATGATCAGAAATTTATTTCTGGAAAATTTTCACAGAAAAACGGGTAGGAATGGTGGTGGGGTCCATGTGGTATATGTCCTGAGGTCTGGGGCAGAGGACATTTACCAAATAATGTCTAAAGAGAGTGCTAAGAGCCAAAGCCAGAAAATCCTGTCCAAATGGGTTATGCAAGTAAGATGGTGCAAGGACAAGAGCATAGATTCTAATTCAAGGGGATCATCAAGCCAGGCAGGCAAAGAAGAGAAATGGAACAACTCTGGACAGCAACTGGCAGGCCATCTGGATGAAAGCTGGTTACAGCTGCTATTGTCTAGGACTGAATCCCTTGTGTTAGGGCTGGTCTGGTTCATTTAAAAAGTCTTAGCCAGGCATGGTGGCTCACACCTGTGATCTCAGGACTTTGGGAGGCCGAGGCCGGAGGACTGCATGAGCCCTGGAGTCCAAGACCAGCCTGGGCAACAT
The DNA here is from genome assembly GCF_029289425.2 of Pan paniscus. Lineage (NCBI taxonomy): Eukaryota > Metazoa > Chordata > Mammalia > Primates > Hominidae > Pan > Pan paniscus. Next base: position 103,727,134 of record NC_073262.2, read on the forward strand.
AGGGAGACCTTGTCTCTACAAAAAAAGTAAAAATTAGCCAGGTATGATGGCATGTGCCTTTAGTACTAGCTACTTAGGAAGCTGAGGTAGGAGGACTGCTTGAGTCTAGGAGATCGAGGCTGCAGTGAGCCATGTTTGCACCACTACACTTGAGCCTGGGCAACAGAACAAGACCCCATCTCAAAAAAGAAAAAAATAAAAAGTCTGGAATGGAGCAGACACTAAACTTCATATCCTGGCAAAATTCCAGAGATACTGTGTCTTTAGCTTAGTCCTTTCCTGTCCAAAGGGCAAGTTATGGGACAGATTGATAGATCATTCATATCCAAGGAATAGCACTGATTTTAAGCAATTTGATTATCATGTTTGTTGGTGCAATTTTATTCATGTTTCTTGTACCTGGGGTTCATCGAACTTCTTTTTTTATAATTTCAATAAGTTTTTGGGGAACAAGTGGTGTTTGGTTCCATGAATAAGTTCTTTAGTGATGATTTCTGAGATTTTGGTGCACCTATCACCTGACCAGTGCACACTGTACCAAATATGTAGTCTTTTATCCCTCACCTCCCTCTCACTCTTTTCCCCAAGTCCCCAAAGTTCATTGTATCATTCTTATGCCTTTGTGTCCTCATAGCTTAGCTCCCGCTTTTTTTTTTTTTTTTTTTTGAGACAAAGTCTCATTTGCTCTGTCACCCAGGCTGGAGTGCGGTGGTGCGATCTTGGCTCACTGCAACCCCCTCCCCCAAGTTCAAGTGATTCTCCTCCCTCAGCCTCCTGAGTAGCTGGGATTACAGGTGAGCACCACAAGCCCAGCTAATTTTTGTATTTTTAGTAGAGATAAGGTTTCACCATGTTGGCCACACTGGTCTCAAACACCTGGCCTCAAGTGATCCGCCTACCTTAACCTCCCAAAGTACTGAGATTACAGGCATAAGCCACTGCACCCGGTCGCTTAGCTCCCACTTGCAAGTGAGAACATAATGACATTTGGTTTTCTATTCCTGTGTTACTTCACTTAGAATAATGGTCTCCAAATGCAAACTTTTTTTTTTTCTTTTTTCTGAGACGGACGCTCTGTCGCCCAGGCTGGAGTGCAGTGGCATGATCTAGGCTCACTGCAACCCCTGCCTCCTGAGTTCAAGCGATTCTCCTGCCTCAGCTTCCCGAGTAGCTGGGATTACAGGCGCACACCACCATGTCCAGCTAATTTTTGTATTTTAGTAGAGACGGAGTTTCACCAAGTTGGCCAGGCTGGTCGCGAACTCCTGACCTCAAATGATCCACCCACCTCGGCCTCCCAAAGTGCTGGGATTGTAGGCATGAGCCACCACACCTGGCCACAAACTTTTATTAGCATTTATTTTATTCTGAATTTATTCCCATGCCACAAGTTTTTGTTTTTGTTTCTTCAGTTACTTTTGAGATATCTTTTTCTTCAATTCAACTTCCTCTTCTGGTTAAAGAATAATTTGTTCTGGCCGGGTGCGGCGGCTCATGCCTGTAATCCCAACACTTTGGAAGGCCGAGGCGGGTGGATCACTTGAGGTCAGGAATTCGAGACCAGCCTGGGCAACATGCTGAAAGCTGGTCTCTACTAAAAATACAAAAATTAGCCGGGCATGGTGGCACTGGCCTGTAATCCCAGCTACTCGGAAGGCTGAGGAAGGAGAATCGCTTGAACCTGGGAGTCAGAGGTTGCAATGAGCCGAGATGGCGCCATTGCACTCCAGCCTGGGTGACAGAGCAAGACTCTGTCTCAAAAAAAAAAAAAAAAAAAGAATTTGTTCTTTTCAGTAAGGATCATCTCGATGTGGCAGGCAGAGGTCACGTATGGGTTAATCTGACCACGAGCTCTGTAAATCCAGCAGTGCATCTTGGGTGCTTTGTTCACCTGGATAGGCTCAATGATCAGAGAATCTATATCCAAAACCTTAAATTCAGCATTACTCTGCATTTTTAAGCATGTGCAGCAAAAATTCAGTACTCTTTTTGGGCCAGCAACCCTGTATCTAGCCCCACTGTTTGGCCTGGGCACACCTACCAACTCCACCATTGTAGCGTGGTTTCTACACAGTACTTTTATAAAGTGACATCTTTCAGAATACTTGGTGGCTTCTCGTTTATGCCTACCCTTGATGGCCCAGATAATTTCACCCGTATTCTTAAAGAAAACAAAGATTTGAACCTTTTGATTTGCATGATTTTGTGAAGTTTTCTAGGACAAATGAATAGTGAACCATTTTCACAGATCACCTCAGGCTGCTTAGAGGAAGCGAGCTCATTAAGCTTCTTTGATCAAAGGGTTTGTTTTTATCTAATTTGGAATTTTTCAGCCATTATTTCTTCAAATATTTTTTCTTTTTCTTTTTCTTTTTTTTTTTTTTTTTTTTGAGACAGAGTCTTGTTGTGTTGCCCAGGCTGGATTGTAGTGGCGCAGTCTGGGCTCACTGCAACCTCTCCCCCCGGGGTTCAAGCGATTCTCCTGCCTTAGCCTCCTGAGTAGCTGGGATTACAGGCACCCGCCACCACATTCGGCTAATTTTTGTTATTTTTTTAGTAGACAGTGTTTTGCCATGTTGGTCAGGCTGGTCTCAAACTCCTGACCTTGGGTGATCCACCCGCCTTGGCCTCTCTCAAAGTGCTGGGATTACAGGCATGAATGAGCCACAGCGCCCGACCTCTCCAAGTATTTTTTCTATCTCCCATCTTCTCCTTCAGGGAATTTAGTTACACATATATTAGCCTCCCTGATACTGTGTTATGGTTTCCCTGATACTCTTTATTTTTCTCTTTCAGTAATTTTTCTGTTTTTCATTTTTCTATTATTATTATCTTTTGAGATGGAATCTCGCTCTGTCGCACTCAGGCTGGAGTGCAATGTCACAATCTTGGCTCACTGCAACCTCCACCTCTCAGGTTCAAGTGATTCTCCTGCCAGCCTCCCGAGTAGCTGGGTTTACAGGCGCCCACCACCACGCTAGGCTAATTTTTGTATTTTTAGTAGAGATGGGGTTTTGCCATGTTGGCCAGGCTGGTCTCAAACTCCTGACCTCAAGTGATCTGCCCACCTCAGCTTCCCAAAGTGCTGGGGTTACAGGCGTGAGCCACCATGCATGGCCTCTGTATTTCATTTTAGATAATTTATATTGTGTGTCTTCATGTTCACTAATCTTTTCTTCAGTATCTAATCTGCTTTTAACCTCATGCAATGTATTCTTCACCTCAGACATTGTAGTTTGCATCTAGAAGTTTTTGTGTGTGTGTGTTTTGGTGGTTGTTTGTTTTTGTAGAGATGAATGTCTTGCTATGTTGCCCAGGCTGGTCTTGAACTCCTGGCCTCAAGTGATTCCTGTCTTAGCCTCCCAAAGTGCTGGGGTTATGGGCATGAGCCACCACATCTGGCCCATCTAGAGCTTTTTTTCTTTTTTAGAGACAGTGTCTCGCTCTGTCACCCAGGCTGGAGTGGTGCAACGGCACAATCATAGCTTACTGTAGCCTTGAATTCTTGGCCTCAAGGAGTCCTTCTGTTTCAACCTCTTGAATAGCTGAGAGTGTGTGCCACCGTGCCCAGTTAATTTTTTTATTTTGTAAAGATGAGATCTCTGTTTATTGCCTGGGTTGATCTCAAACTCCTGGCCTCAAGCGATGCTCCCACCTTGGCCTCTCAAAGTGCTGGGATTACAGGTGTGAGCCACTGCATCTGGCCCCATCTATAGTTTTAATACGAGTCTTTATATCTTCCATGTCTCAACTTAACATGCTCAGTCTTTCCTCTATCTTATTGAAATATGGCTATAGAATCTGTTTTAGTATCCCTATCTACTAATTATTTTGCTTGTTTGTTTTACCTCACCTCAAAAGCCAAGGCAAATATACTAATTCTATTACCTATGGCATTTCTGGGTGTAATTCTATTGATTGATTGATTGTTATTGTCCTCATATGAGTGATCTTTTCCTGGTTCTTTGCTCTTTTGTATTTTTTTTTAAGATATGGAGTCTTGCTACTTGCCCAGGCTAGAATGCAGGTAGACATTTTGTCTACATGGTTTTTCAGTTGTTTCAGGCAGGAGGATACACCAGTCCCTGTTACTCCAGCTTGCCAGAGCAGAACATGTAAATTCAACAGAACCACAGATGGTTGTGTATACTGCATTTAGGCTTTTCCACATTCTTAGATTTACATGGCCTTACCATTTGCAAAGAATAAAGCAGGCAGGGTGCAGTGGCTCACACCTGTAATCCCAGCACTTTGGGAGGCTAAGGCAGGAGGATTGCTTGAGCCCAGGAGTTCGAGACCAGCCTGGGCAACATAGTGAGACCCTGTCTCTACAAATAATAAAAAATTAGCTGGGAATGGTGGCATGTGCATGTAGCCCCAGCTACTGAGGATTCCTTGAGCCTGGGAGGTCTAGGTGGCAGTGAGCCATAATCATGCTACTACACTCTAGCCTGAGCAACAGTGGGAGCCCCTGTCTCAAAAAACAAACAAACAAACAAAATAGATTAATCAAGGGGATAAAAATAAAAAGTAAAAAAAATTCATATGCAGTCACACAGGAGGTGCAAAGCACCTCCCTGATAAATGTCTTCCAAGTGGAATGTATCTTTGTTTTTATCAAACATCAGGGAATATATTTTTCTCTGGATATGGTGTTTTTGACTAATATTTGCACAGAAATTGTTCATATTTCTGCCCCCCCAAAAAAAACCTCAAGATAAGATTTTTAAGGAAAATTATGTGCATGAAAAGTCTTACATTGTATCCCAAATACAATTGGGGGAATACAGAATCATGTGTAGATATTTTCCCAACTTTTTATTTTCAAACCTGAAAACCAGGCCAGGTGTGGTGGCTCACGCCTATAATCCCAGAACTTTGGGAAGCCTAGGTGAGTAGATCACATGAGGCCAGGAGTTCGAGACCAGCCTGGCCAACATGGCAAAATCTTGTCTTTACTAAAAATACAAAAATTAGCTGGGCATGGTAGCGCACACCTGTAGTCCCAGCTACTAGGAAGGCTGAGGCATGAGAATTGCTTGAACCCGGGAGATGGAGGTTGCAGTCAGCTGAGATCGTGCCAATGCATTGCAACCTGGGTGACAGAGAGAGACTTTGTCTCAAACAAAACAAAACCTGAAAACCAGAAAATTTAAAGAATACACATATACCCTTTACCTACAGACACCAATTGTTAACATTTAGCCACATTTACTTTATCTCTCTCTCTAGACACACACATACACACACACTTTGCTGAATCATTGACAGTAATGTGCAGACATCATGATACTTTACCCCTAGATTCTTCAGTGTGTGTTTTCTATGAACAAAGACATTCTCCTACATGATCACAATATCACTATCATACCTGCAATAGACTGAATGTTTCCCCCTGAAACTCATATGTTGAAACCTAATCCCCAGTGTGATGGCATTTGGAGGTGAGGCCTTTGGGAGGTGAAAAGGTCATGAGGGTAGAACCCTCATGAATGGGATTAGTGCCCTTATAAAAAAGATCACAGAGAGCTCCCTTGCCCCTTCTACCATATGAGGGCACAGTGAGAAGATGACCACATCTATAAGCCAGAAAGCAGGCCCTCACCAGACTCTGAATCTGCCAGTGATCTTGGATTTCCCAGCTCCAGAAGTGTTAGAAATAAATTTCTGTTGTTTATAAGCTACCTAGTCTATGGTATTTTATCATATCAGCCCAAATGAATTAAGACAATACCCATGAAATTTAACATACACAATAGTGTCTAATGTACAGGCTATACCAAAATTTCCATTTCCCTGTAACTGACATTTATCCTCTTATCTCCAAAATAACTCTTCTCTGCCAGGCGTGGTGGCTCATGCCTGTAATCCCAGCACTTTGGGAGGCCGAGGCGGGTGGATCACCTGAGGTCAGGAGTTCGAGACCAGCCAGGCCAACATGGTGAAACTCCATCTCTACTAAAAATACAAAAAATTAGCCAGCTTGGTGGCGGGTGCCTGTAATCCCAGCTACTTGGGCGTCTGAGGCAGAAGAAACACTTGAACCCGGGAGATGGAGGTTGCAGTGACCTGAGTCTGTGCCACTGCACTCCAGCCTGGGCAACAAGAGTGAAACTCCATCTCAAAAACAAAAACAAAACCCTCTTCTTCCTTTTATGCCCCCGACAGTTATGGGCCCTCCCCAAAGCTAAACCAATGCTCTCACCAAAGCAAAGCATGCCCAGTTCTTCATAGCCTTGATCTACCATCACTATACATATTATTCCATTTATTCCTTATACAAGAAGGTATTATCTCTATTATCTCATTTATTCCTTAAACAAGAAGGTATTCACTATCTCTATTATAAGAAAAATTAGGTTCAGAGAGATTCATTAACTTGGCTACAGTCACACAGATATTTATTAAGTCTCAGAGTCAAAATTTGAACTCAGATCTCTGACTTCACAGCCCATGTTCTTTCTGCTACGCCACACTGTCTACTGTATCAAATCTATATTACTTTTTTTTTTTTTTTTTTTTCCTGAGACACGGACTCACTCTGTCTTTCAGGCTGGAGTGTAGTGGTGCAATCACAGCTCACTGTAGCCTCGACCTTCCAAGCTCAGGCCATCTTCCCAGCTCAGCCTCTTGAGTAGCTGGGACGACAGGCTCATGCCACTATGCCCAGCAAATCTATATTACTCTGACTAATGGAGATCGCAAGGCTTTTGTTTTATCTAAATGAGACCTCCATTTATTACTTACACAGTGATTAATAACATACAAGTTTTAGTGTTTTCTCTGTTAATTCTTAGTAGTCTACATTCTAGGATCTCTTTGAGGGCACAGCTAGTTTTGTTCTTAGAGACACCCTCAGCACCTAGAATGATGCCAGACACTTAGTAGGTATTCAATGAATGTCTACTGGATAAATGCATGAATTAGACTAAGTACACATAGACTCAAAATAAATATACAAAGTATGTTTTCAAGCTGATTTTCTAACCCAGCAAGGGCTGTAAACATTCATTGTAAGAAGTTGATCAAACAGGAATTTACTCTGCTGCACTTTTTTTTTTTTTTTGAGACAGGGTCTCATTGTGTTGCCCAGGCAGGAGTGCAGTGGTGCAATCATGGCTCACCACAGCCCCAACCTCCCAGGCGGGCTCAGGTGATCCTCCCACCTCAGCCTCCCAAGTAGCTGGAACCACACGCTCAAGCCACCACATCTGGCTAATTTTTGTAATTTTTGTAGAGACAAAGTCTCACCATTTTGCCCAGGCTATTCTGCTGCATTTTTAACATTTTCAACAATAATTCCTTCATTTAGACCACCATCTCCTCTCACTCAATCTTACCATTACACCTTTGCTCAATTTTCAGACCCAGCGTTAATCTCAAATCCTCCTTCTGCAATTCCAGCTTGAAATCTTCCTTTTGTTCTCATCTTTAACCTATAAGCAACATTTTTATTATACATTATATTTTACATTGTTCTTATTGCAGAATTTATCATTATTATGCATAAATAATAATCAAAGGCAATATTTTCCCAGTTATTTGGTATCATTTAAGTGAATCTTCCAGATAACTCAACTCTATAAGAATTAAACCTTTTAAAACATTTGCATCATCTTTCACAAAAAGCCTTCTAAAATGCATTAAATATTTTTCTCCCTCTTAAAACAGCATGAACAGAACATTCTTTAACCTTTTTCTGACTCAAGCTCTGACCGAAAGCATCTGTTACTGCACTGGTCCATGGCAGAGAGATGCCATGACAGAAAATGATTTTTCTGTCACTTTCATCACATATTATTTTGCTTCATTCATCACCAGCTGCCACTTCTTATTCCTGATCCAGCTCTGGAAGCTCCTAATTCTCAGCTCATTATAATGTAGGAAACCAGCCAAATGAACTTGTTAACATTTGTGATGAAAATAACCAGACCCCAAGGATCTTACAAACAAACAGTTTAGTGACACCTTTTTTGTACACTCAAATGCCTTTTTTTTTTTTTTTTTTTTTTTGAGATGGAGTCTTGCTCTTGTTGCCCAGGCTAGATTGCAATGGCGCGATCTTGGCTCACTGAAATCTCTGCCTCCTGGGTTCAAGCAATTTTCCTGCCTCAGCCTCCCGAGTAGCAGGGATTAAAGGCACATGCCACCATGCCTGGCTAATTTTTTATATTTTTAGTAGAGAAAGGGGTTCACCATGCTGGCCAGGCTGGTCTCGAACTCCCAACCTTAGGTGATCTGCCTGCCTCAGCCTCCCAAAGTGCTGTGATTACAGGCGCCTCTTTTCCTTAACAATCCCTAATTCTTGGCTAGGTTGTTGGGTAAAAGTTATTTCCTGATAAACAAGGCATTACCTTATATATATTATCAATAAAATTATATGTATAAATACATGGAAATGCATGCATAGTATTGCATTATTCAATAAGAGTTTTACAGCTGAATATCCCTCTTAGGAATTCCTTGAGGACAAAGACTCTGTTTCTTTTTTTTCTTTTTCTTTTTCTTTTTTTTTTTTGAGCCTGTCTCCCAGGCTGGAGTACAGTGGTGTGATCTTAACTCACTGCAACCTCCACCTCCCAGGTTCAAGCAATTCTTCTGCCGCAGCCTCCAGAGTAGCTGGGAATACAGGCATGCACCACCATGTTTGGCTAATTTTTCTATTTTTAGTAGATGGCTTCGCCATGTTGGCTAGGCTGACCTCAAATTCCTGACCTGAAGTGATCCGTCTGCCTTGGCCTCCCATAGTGCTGGGATTACAGTTGTGAGCCACTGTGCCTGGCCTCTATTTCTTTTATGTAGTACCTGGCACATAGTAGGAGCTCAAAAATGTTTGCCAATGAATGGATATTATAGCGTAGCCTTCTGGTGTGACAGAAATTATTTTTAAAATTTATTTGCTAGATTATGCAACAAAGCAAGACCCTTTCTCTACAAAAATTAAAAATATTAGCCAAACACGGTGGCACATCCCTGTAGTCCCAGGTACTCAGAAGGCTGAGACAGGAGGATTGCTTGAGGCCAGAAGTTTGAGGCTGCAGTGAGGTATGATCATGCCACTGCACTCCAGCTTGGGGGTGACACTGTGAGACTCCATCTCTGAAAAATAAAAAAAAAATAAATGGCCGGGCACAGTGGCTCACGCCTGTAATCCCAGCACTTTGGGAGGCCGAGGTGGGTGGATCACCTGAGGTCAGGAGTTCAAGATCAGCCTGACCAACATGGTGAAACCCCATCTCTACTAAAAATACAAAAAATTAGCTGGATGTGGTGGTGGGCTCCTGTAATCCCAGCTACCTGGGAGGCTGAGGCAGGAGAATCGCTTGAACCCAGGAGGCGGAGGTTGCAGCGAGCCGAGATCACACCATTGCACTCTAGCCTGGGCAACAGGAGCAAAACTCCATCTCAAAAATAAATAAATAATAAAAATAAAATAAAATAAAATCAATTATTTGCTCACTTGCACTTAACCATGGGGGAAAACTTTTGGGAAAAGGTGAAATGGAAGTTGTCAATATAACTTCTAAGCTCCAAGTGTAGGACCTTTCCTTTTTCCTTCCACTATATTCCCAGAGGCTAAATCAATGTCTGGTACATAGTGTTTAATTTATTTAGCACCTACTATATGCCAGGCATATTATTCAGAGACAGGGTCTCACTCTGTTACCTAGGCTGGAGTGCAGTAGTGCAATCAAGCTTACTGCAGCCTTGAACTCCTGGGCTCAAGCAATATGCTCACCTTGGCCTCCTGAGCAGCTGGGACTACAAGTGTGCGCTATCCCCACTGAGCTGATTTTTAAAAATTATTTTTGTGGAGACAGGGTCTCATTATGTTGCCCAGACTGGTCTTGACCTCTTGGCCTCAAGTGTTCCTCCAACCTCAGCCTCCCAAAGTGCTGGGATTACAGGCGTGAGCCACCTTGCCTGGCCATGCCAGGCATATTCCAAAGATTAATTTGTGTAATAATTCTATGAGGTTGGGACTATTACTGTCATTCCCTTTTTACAGGTGAGAAAATTGAGGCACAAAGAGGAAACTCACCCAGAAGTTCACACTGCTAGTGAGAGGCAAAGCTGGAATGCAAACCCAGAACTAGTTCCAGAGGCAGTACTATTAATCCTTATGTAATAGTGCCAGATATATTTCTGGAAATGACTTAGTTAACTACTAATTTCTGCACCTTGCTTTGCTTGTAAAGGCTGTTGCTACAAATCTACAGTTGACTACTTGTATAGAAACCCAGCTGTCTTAGTCTGTTTTGTATTGCTATAAAAGAATAACTGAGACTGGGTAGTTTATAAAGAAAAGAGGTTTATTTAGCTCATGGTTCTGCAGGCTGTACAAGAAGCATGGCACTGGCATCTGCTTGACTTCTGGTGAAAGCTTCAGGTTGCTTCCACCCATGGTGGAAGGCAAAAGGCTTCTCTCATGGTGAGAGAAGAAGAAACAGTGAAAAAGGGGAAAGTGCCAGGCTCTGTTTAACAACCAGCTCTTGTGGGAATTAATAGAAGAAAAACTCCCTCACCACTAAGGGAAGGCATTAATCTATTCATGAGGTATCTACCCCCATGACCCAAATACCTTCCATGAGGCCCACCTCCAACATGGGGATCAAATTTCAACATGAGGTTTAGAGGGGACAAATATCCAAACCATAGCACCAGCATATTAGAATTAGGTGTTTATTTATTCTCAAGAATGTATTTTTTTTTTTATCGAGACCATCCTGGCCAACATGGTGAAACCCTGTCTCTACTAAAAATACAAAAATTATGGCTGGGCGCGGTGGCTCATGCCTGTAATCCCAGCACTTTGGGAGGCCGAGGCGGGTGAATCATGAGGTTAGGAGTTCGAGACAAGCCTGGCCAACATGGTGAAAGCCTGTCTCTACTAAAAATACAAAAAATTAGCTGGGCGTAGTGGTGGGTGCCTGTAATTCCAGCTACTTGGGAGGCTGAGGCAGGAGAATCACTTGAACCCAGGAGGCGGAGATTGCAGTGAGCCGAGATCGTGCCACTGCACTCCAGCCTGGGTGACAGAGTGAGACTCTGTCTCAAAAAAAAAAAAAAAAAAAAAAAAAATTAGCTGGGCATGCTGGCGCGCACCTGCAGTCCCAGCTACTCCGGAGGCTGAGGCAGGAGAATCGCTTGAACCCGGGAGGCGGAGGTTGCAGTGAGCTGAGATCATGCCACTGCACTCCAGCCTGGCGACAGAGCGAGACTCCATCTCAAAAAAAAAAAAAGAATGTATTCTTTTTAAACTAAATTTATTTATATATATATTTTTGAGACAGGGTTTCATTCTGTCATCCAAGCTGGAGTACAGGGCTGTGCTCATAGTTTACTGCAACCTCAACCTGCCTGGCTCAAGTGATCCTCCCACTTCAGCCTCTTGAGTAGCTGGGACCACATGTATGCATCACTACACCTGGCTAATTTTTTAATTTTTTGTAGAGACAGGCTCTCCCTGTATTGCCCAGGCTGATCTTGAACACCTGGGTTCAAGTGTTCCTTCTGCCTTGGCTTCCCAAAGTGCTGGGTTTATAGGCATGAGCTACCATACCCAGCCAAGAATATATTCTCCCAGAATGTCAGAGGAGTTGAGGCAGGATGTGTGGCTAAGAGAGTAGATATAAAGTCATTGCTGTGGCTATTAATTCTCCATTCCCAAGTCACCCACTGTGATATAAGGAAAAGCATTAGATAAATTCTTGGCATCCTGTCCTAGTTCTGTCACTAGCTAGTTGTGAGATGTCTCAATTTATTAACTCACTTTAAGCCTCAGATTCTTCATCTGAAAATTGGGTTGTGGTTGACAGAGTGAGAAAATGTTTGGATTAGATCAGTTGTTCTGAATCTTAACTGTACATTGAAATCACATGGGGAGCTTTAAAAACTACCAATCCCTGGGTCTCACTCTCAGAGATTTTGATATAATTAGTCTGGAATGGTACCTGGCCACTGAGGTTTTTGCAGCTCCTTGGGGACAGTCTAATGTGCAGCCAAGGTTTACAACCAGTGAATTTGATGAAAACGTGAACATTTGTTGCTACTTTGTTAAGTGTGGAAACAGAAAGTCAGAGAGGCTTAAGCAATACTGCCCTTGGACCCAGGCACTGGGGGTCCTGTTGTGGGCCCTGATTTAGAAGGGCCTTGCTCCGGCTCTTCTTGGGCTGTGCCCTTCCCTCAGGTGAGGAGAATCATCAGAGGTGGGAGGCGTCTGCAAGGTCAAGAGGACATGCCCACACCGAGACCCTCTGTTTAAAACCCTCTTTGGGGCTGGGTGTGGTGGCTCTCGCCTGTAATTCCAGCACTTTGGGAGGCCAAGGTGGGCAGATCACTTGAGGCCAGGAGTTCAAGACCAGCCTGGCCAACGTAGTGAAACCCTGTCTTCACTAAAAATACAAAAATCAGCCGGATATGGTGGTGCACGCATATAATCCCAGCTATTTGAGAGGCCGAGGCAAGGGAATTGCTTGGGCCTGGGAGGCAGAGGTTGCAGTGAGCCAGGATTGTGCCACTACACTCCAGCCTGGGTGACAGAGCGAGACTACGTCTCAAAAAAACAAAAAGAATAAACCCTCTTTGGGTACCTAAGACCTGAAGTTCTCTACTCAAAGAGCCCTGAGCCTCCCACCAGGGCCTACATTGGCCTCTTCCCCAAGTCCATACCCCAGGGACAAACTATGCTGCAAGTATGCACATCCCTAAGCCCAAGGGGTGGCTGATTTTAAGAGGATGTAAATGGAAAGTGGACTGCAGGTGGGAGTGTCAACATAGGTGTATACAGTCATTCTTTGAGGGCTGCTGAAGCCAAAGGATAAGGATGGCACAGGGGTAGGGGGTTAAATGCCTGCCCCTACTGGTTTGCCAAATGGGATGACAACATGGGCTTCCAATGTGAGCCAGAAAAAGCCCTCAGGGAACGACATATGGATATGCTGGGTTAGAAGTCATACTGGTGTGTGTTGAAGTGGTAAGAATCAGTGGGCATGAAAGGTGGGCCTGGGGTAAGTCCACTATGATGGTTCTACTGACAACCAGAAATGGCTTTCACTTGGGATAGGGTGGGTTGGAGGTGGTGATGGAGGTGCTAAGCTAGGTGTTCTTGAATAGTAGTTTCCAAATTAAGGACAGGTGCTGATCTGTAATAAAATTTTCTTGGTGTACTAAAAAGATAAGAAAGGCCAAGAGCAGCAGTGGTCATGCCTGTAATCCCAGTGCTTTGGAAGACCTAGGCAGGAAGATCGCTTGAGGCAAGTTCAAAACCAGCCTGGGCAACATAGCAAGACTCCCTGCCACCCACGACCCCCGCTTCTACTAGATATATATATATATATATATATTTTTTTTTTTTTTTTTTTTTTTTTTTTTTTTTGAGATGGAGTCTTACTCTGTCTCCCAGGCTAGAGTGCACTGGCATAATCTAGGCTCACTGCAACCTCCACCTCCCGGGTTCAAGCAATTCTCTGCCTTAGCCTCCTGAGTAGCTGGGATTACAGGCGCCCGCCATCACACCCAGTTAATTTTTTGTATTTTTAGTAGAGATGGGGTTTCACTATCTGGGCCAGGCTGGTCTTGAACTCCTGACCTCGTGATCCACCCGCCTCGGCCTCCCAAAGTGCTGGGATTACAGGCATAAGCCATTGCGCCGGGCCACAAAATTTTTTTTAAAGAATTAGCTGGGCATGGTGGCACCTGTAGTGGCACACCTAGCATGGTGGCATGCTAGGACCTGTAGTCCTAGCTACTCAGGAGGCTGAGGCAGAAGGATCACTTGAACCCCCGGGAGGTTAAGGCTGCAGTGAGCTGTGATCGGGTCACTGCACTCCAGCCTGGAGTGAGACCCTGTCTCAAAAACAAACAAAAAACCAAACTTGGATAACTGACAGAGTTTAGGATAGAATTACATGGAAAAACCAACAAAACAAGACAATTATTAACTCCAGAAAAAACTAAAAGTTGTGTGGGAAAGGAAAAGTAATCATAGTTTGGTACATAACTTGGCTGTGACTACCGTTTACATGATTATAATAGCATATATACTGAAGATTAATCAAACAGAATATAACTATCTTGGGAAGATGGAGAGATTAAAAAAAAAGGTTGGGGGTGAATATGGGGTGAAAGTGATGGAGAAAAAGAGCTAAAGTCTCCTCTGGTGTCTCAGCACTCTACCCAAGATAGAGCCTCTGGATGGAAGAAGGAATCTCCCACCTCTCCACCACACTCCCCCAGGATTTACCTTCAGCATCAGGTAGCTAGGGGCAAGATGAGAAATGCTGATATGCTGGTCTCTGACTGGGAGCTGTGGGAAGAGAGAGGTTCTTAGTTGCAGCAGTCTGGAGTGGAGTCTCTTGCTGAACAAAGGGAGAGGTTTGGTTTAAATACCACAGACTGACTCTCACATTCTGATCCAAGAGTTTTCATAGATTTTTTGGAACAGATGTTTCTTCATTTGCTGTTTGCCCTTAGGACCATTTCAAAGGCTTTAATTGGTTAATGGTTGTTTGTTGTTTTAAATAATTTTCAGTTTCACTAGGGGTGAATCCCGAACTCTTCATGCCGTCCTGCTGTTAGTCTCTCTTGGTATTATTCTTCACCTTTCCTGTGAGTTTAAAATTATCTCAAGAAAAGTTAAAGCTCTTTAAGAATCACAATAAAGTAGTTATTAGGAATAAATAAAAACGTAGCGGGGCGCGGTGGCTCACGCCTGTGATCCCAGCACTTTGGGAGGCCGAGGCGGGCAAGGATCACTTGAGGCCAGCAGTTGGAGACCAGCCTTGCCAACATGGTGAAACCCCATCTCTACTAAAAATACAAAAAAAAAAAAAAAAAAAAAAATTAGTCGGGCATGGTGGCTTGCACCTGTGGTCCCCGCTACTTGGGAGGCTGAGAGGGCTGGATGGTTTGAGAGTGGGAAATCCAGGCTGCAGTGAGCTGTGATGGCGCCACTGCCTCCTAGCCTGGGCGACAGCGCGAGACCCTGTCTCAAGAAGGAAAACAAAAAAACAAACAAAAACATACACACAAAAAACCACAAAGTGTGTTCACGTTTGCTATGACTCCCAGACATCAATCGTAAACACTCGCGCCGGGCGTGGTGGCTCACGCCTGTAATCCCAGCACTTTGGGAGGCCGAGGCGGGCGGATCACGAGGTCAGGAGTTCGAGACCATTCTGGCCAACAGTGAAACCCCGTCTCTACTAAACACAAAAATTAGGCGGGCGTGCTGGCGCGTGCCTGTAGTCCCAGCTACCCGGGAGGCTGAGGCAAGAGAATCGCTTGAGCTAGGAAGGCGGAGGTTGCAGTGAGCTGAAATTGCGCCACTGCACTCCAGCCTGGGCCACAGAGCGAGACTCTGTCTCAAAAAAGAAGGAAAGAAAAAAAGAAAGAAAGAAAGAAAAAAAAAAACACTCGCAGTGTTTACTCCTAACGCGTGGAACTTGTGTCGACATCCACCCTCGGTTACTGCATACTCAGTCACACAAGCCATAGCAGGAAACAGCGAGCTTGCAGCCTCACCGACCAGTCTCAACTAAAAGGGACTCCCGGAGCTAGGGGTGGGGACTCGGCCTAACACAGTGAGTGCCGGCTATTGGACTTTTGTCCAGTGACAGCTGAGACAACAAGGACCACGGGAGGAGGTGTGGGAGAGAAGCGCCGCGAACAGCGATCGCCCAGCAGCAAGTCCGCTTCCAGGCTTTCGGTTTCTTTGCCTCCATCTTGGGTGCGCCTTCCCGGCGTCTAGGGGAGCGAAGGCTGAGGTGGCAGCGGCAGGAGAGTCCGGCCGCGACAGGACGGTACGTGCCCCGCGCTCGACCCCCGCGCTGGCGGCGCCGGAGCTGTCCCAGACCCCAAGCCCCGACGCCCGGCCCTGAGTCAGCATTGCAGCAGGCCCTGCGCCGCCGCGCCCCGCGCCCCGCGTCCCACCCCGCGCCGCTCCTCACAGCCCTGCGCTCCGGGAAACTGCAGGTGGCCGGCAGTGGCCAGGGGATGGCGGGGGCGCTTCTGGAACCTGACTCAGTTTTGTAGATTCCTTATCTCGGTTGTTTACCGCAGGCTTTGCGGAATGCCCCCGCTTCCGCTTCCGCCCGGCTCCGAACCCCCGAACCCCTTCTGCCCGCAACTCCGCCCCGGATTCCCAGAAAGGGGCGACCTGGGCCACAGCGGTACAAGCTGCACCCCGATGGACCTGAGAGACCGGAAGTAACCCTTGGCCAACTCTGGCCGCCCCTTGCAGCCGCAGCCCCAGAGGCCCACCCGCGAGCTTCAGTGGCGGGTCCTCAGCGTCGTGTAAACTTTGCTTAAAATGATCTTGAGAGTTCAGTTCTTGGGGTGAACTGTTGAGAAGATCTGGCATTTTTCCTTTCGAAAGTTGTTGGAAACGTGGACTTTCCCAACAATTGTGTGTGCGCTCGATCTCACTTAGTGGGAGCCGCCGCCCTGGAGGGAATTTCACAATAGCCTGGTCAGGGCGGTTATTTTCCAGAGCAGTTTAATGTCTATTTTGCCCAAGTGCAAGGAAAGCTTGCCTTGGGAAAGCTGGGAATGCTTGGCTGATGAAAAGTTTTTAGAGCCTTTTAAAATGAACCTGTTTTTGCCACTTTTCCACCGCCTCAAAACGACTGGGAAATGTAAACTGGCTTCAAGATGTTCTTGCTTGAGGGTGTCCGGATTTGGACAGAAGGCCATGTTCTTTTAATATTAACAGTGGCACGCAGTAGAACAAAGGCCACTGAAATTCAGAATCAGTTTTTGGCTCCACGGAGCAGGAAGTAAATTCAAGGATGCCAGAGGTCTTGCGAATATTTTAATTGGTTGACATTTGAAATTTGTTCTTAAGCAATGAGGGGTGAAACCAGTAGGGGGATAGCGTATAGCATAAGTAAAGCTTTTTGGACATCAACAAACTGCGATAATCTACAACAGACAGCGGGCTGTGGAAGGTTTGACCTGCTTTAGAGAGAGATTTCCGATAAGAGGAACGGAGTTTTTGGCACTTTTCGGTTTGGTGATTCCCCTAAATAACCTTACAAAAGTTTCGTTGAACAAAAAACCTGGCTCGAGCTCCAAGATCTTTTTTTTTTTTTTTTTTTTGAGACAGCATTTCACTCTTGTTGCCCAGGCTGGAATGCAATGGCACGATCTCTGCTCACCGCAACCTCCGCCTGTCGGGTTCAAGCGATTCTCGTGCCTCAGCCTCTCAAGTAGCTGAGATTACAGGCATGCACCACCATGCCCGGCTAGTTTTGTATTTTTAATAGAGACGGGGTTTCTCCATGTTGGTCAGTCTGGTCTCGAACTCCTGACCTTACGTGATCCGCCCGCCTCGGCCTCCCAAAGTGCTGGGATTACAGGCGTGAGCCACCATGCCCGGCCCAACTCCAAGATCTAAACAAAAAAGACTGGGTTGAAAGGGAGTTTTTAATGTTTACTGTTTGCTTTACATCCATTTTCTTGTTTTGTTAATACTTGCTTTACTTAAGCTTTTGGGTCAAATGTCCTCGTTAAAATGGCTTTCTCTAGCGACTTTATGTTTTACGTTTCTGTTTGTAACTGACATTTGACCTTCTTTTAACACGGTATTACTTGCTTCCTTATACCGGTTTCCAAGGTGAAGCCATTTGCAGGGTCGCTGGGTTTCCCCCTCCCCCCGAAAGTCTTGCGCGACCCGGGGTGGGCCGGATAGCGTGCAGTTTTTTGAGCCTTGGGCTGGGGACCTCCAGGAAGCTGAAGCGGAAATTGCCTAGGCCCCTGGGGCATTGGAGGTCCTACCGCAGCTCCTAGTAGGTAGTGGGGGCGCAGCGGCTGTCCCCACTCAGTCCTGGTGGGGTCGCACGTAACGGTCCTGAGCTATGCATAAGCCGTTTGACCACGCATGGAGAATTTTACCACCGAGAGACACGCGAGTGGCCCTGTGCAAGTTTCAACTGCGCGGGGGCGGGGAATTCCGCAGACAGGATTCGAGAATTTATGTCTTGTGTGGTAACATTTCAGCCGGTGGGTGGCGGGGATTAGGCGTGAAGCGGTTCAGCAGGCAGAGGTTCTCGGACGCCCTCCGGCGAAGCCACCTGTTGATGCTTTTGACTTTCTGTCCTTGTTCCTCGTCCCATCTGGAGCATTTCCAATTCTGGTTTTGCGGAGCAGCAGGTCTGAGCTTGTCCGGCGAGGGTGGGAGTTGGTCCCGGCGGAGATCCAGTGGGAAGAGCCGGCGGCTGCCCGGGCGTGAGTAGACCGAGAATCCTGCCCGATCCCCGCCCCTGGGCTGGTGTCGCCCTGGGCTCCTGGGACGTCGGGGCACTGTCCCCCGATACTGGCAGAAAAGGATTGAGTCCTCGCTTTTGGCCCTAGGTCTCCTTGAGCCTCCAGAGGACTCACAACACTCCGGGGCATGTTGCTCTTTCAAATACCAGGAATGGACTCTGGGGAATGGGGCACCCTTGAAGTCTGATTATTTCTTCCCTGTAGAGCCCCAGGGGCTAATTAAACTCGTGTTTATGGACTCCAATGCCTCCTTGCCTTTAATTCAGTATAATCCTACCAACATTTATTGAGCTTCTCTGGGCCAGGCAGAGTTCTGGGTGCCGAGGACATAGAAATGGATCTAAACTTGGTTCTTGTCCCCATAACCTCACAATGTGGTTGAGGAAGACTCAGCAGTTACCTACACAGGTAACTTCGAGTCAAGGCAGTTTAGACAAGATCCACTGACAGCCTGACTGGAGGAAGCCTGTGGGCCATGGTGGGGCAGTTATGACACCATGGGTTCTTTTTGTTTATTTGTGTGTTTGTTTTGTCTTTTCTTTTAGTATGCCCAGGTAACTTGCAGAACCCGGTCGTTCTTTCTTACTATAGATCAGTGAGGTGAAAAGCACTATCATTATTGGAATGCCCTGTCTCTCCCTTATACTCTCCTCCTGTCATCTCCCCTCAGAAGACTTGACACCCCACCCTGGTGCCCTTTCTCTGTACTTTCATATGCTCAGCGGCTGTCTTTGCACTTGCTTCAGGATTGTACCTAACATTCTGTACTGTAATGCATTTTCTTCAGACACTCTTCAGTCAAGTTGTATTATAATTATGAGTTAAAATACATGCAAAGTAAATAGAGAAAACCTCCAGGGGTTCATTCCCTAGAGATAACCAAAGGTTTCAGTTTAATGTTTTTTTTTTTTTCACACATGTGTGCTCTCAAATACAGTCTTTTACATATTTTTAAAAATAAACACTCATAATTTTTTTGGTTTATTTTCTAGTTTGCAAGATATTTCATTTTTTAAAATTGTGTTTATTTACAACCTGCTTTTTTCTAAAAAAGATTCAAGGTGGGGCCTTCTTTTCTTTTCTTTTCTTTTCTTTTTTTTTTTTTTTTTTGAGATGAGGTCTTGCTTGTTGCCCAGGCTGGAGTGCAGTGGTGATCATATCTCACTTCAGCCTCTAACTCTAGGCTCAAGCAGTCATCTCTCATCAGCCTCTGGAGTAGCTGGAACTACAGGTGTGTGCCACCACACCCAGCTACATTTTTTTTTTTTTTTGAGACAGAGTCTCACTCTGTCACCCAGGCTGGAGTGCAGTGGTGCTATCTCTGCTCACTGCAGCCTCTGCCTCCTGGGTTCAAGTGATTCTCCTGCGAAAATTGCTTCCTTTTCTACACTTGTTCTGTATTTATGTTCCTCTGATGGTCTCCACTTCTAGCCACTTTCTTTTTTTGGCGATTTAAGTTTTTGGCCCAAATAGATGAACATCTTCTACATTATTTTTCTCTTATTCTCGATACTGGGTTGCCATCTTTGGTGATTTAGTACTTATTATGAAAGAGAGAAGCTACACCACTTGATACCACTTTCATCTGCATACTCATGATAATTTGTATCTTCTGCAGTGAACTCTTAAGTTGAAGAAATGAATCATTTATATGTATATTTATATACTTTTAAAAATGTAATTGAAAAATCCTCTCATAGTTACTTACTCCAAGGTTTAAAAATGCTTCCCAGGGTAATGAGTTTCTTTAGTCATGTGACTTTAGAAATGGGAACCAAAGCTTCCTTATCTACTTGTGAAATTCTTGAGTTTTTTCCTTGAACTTCCTTTTTATCTTCCCTTTGGCTTATATATCTGTGTTTTTTGTTTGTTTTTACTTGCAGCTTTCAAAAGTAGTTTTCAAAGTCAATGAGATTGTTTAAAAGAGTAGGTACCTGACAGTCTCTTGCTTGAATACTACCTAGTGAGTGAACCAAATTCCCTGCAACAATAACCACAACTTTGAATCAAGAGTTAAATGAAAAAAGTAACTCCTTCAGCATTTACTGAGCACCTGCTGGGGCTGAGGAATGGGAGCATGTAGATCTCCCTCTGCTGTCTGGAGCTCCCTTTCTGGTTGGAAAACATAGAAGCAGCGCAAAAGTTTCGCCCAAAACCTTGGCCATGGTATGCTATTGAAACCCCATAGTTCAGATTTTATACTTGAGTTATTTTCTAAGCCATGGCTGGATTATGTTAATCTGGCAAATAATTATAAAGCTGGATTATTTTAATCTGGTAAGTAATTATAAGATTGTGCTCTGTGATGGAGCTATTAATAAAATATGTGGTAGCACAGGCAAGTTGTATATAGCACAAAGCTATACCCCCAGAGGAGACACTATATCAGTTGCTGTCTGCCTAGGCTTTCTGTAAACGTGCTGGCTATCATTCAGCCTAAATGTAAAATGAGTCTATCCCTTTAACCTGGGCCGTCACCAGGAATGTAAAGGAACCTAGAATGAGGACCCAGGCAAGAGATGAGAAACTAGGGGACAGATGAGTAGGTACCAGGGATGGTGATGAGACTGAAGCAAGTGGGGAATTTTTATTTTCTTCTCTACTTTTCTCTATTTTCCAGATTTTCTTAGAGCAAAAAGCAGGTAGTGCTTTTTACAGAAAATGAATGCTATATAAAAGTAATTTTAAGAACTTTATATATCCCTAGTGTTATGTACAGTTTCTGACTTTGAATAGAGCTATCTCCCAAAGGGCCAAGTTTGGCCCTTTAGTTACAATGGAGAATCTGTTGTGTAAACTGAGCAAATACACCTGCCAAGTTGAAATTTAATTTAAGCCAATCTTGTCTAGATGAACTTAAGAGAATGTCTCCTAAATATTTTATTGCAGTAGTGTAGCATGATTGATAGTATGCTATTCTCTTGAATAGATGGGGTTGTTTCTTGAGCCACTTTTTATTCCTTTGATCAAAACCTTGAGGAGAAGGAATGCCTGTTTTCCTGACTGCTGTTGCATGAAGTTAGACATCCAGTTCCTCTAAAGGTGACATCAGATGGTTTAGATACCTAAAAAGAAGTGAGGCTAAGCCATAGGTCTTCTTCGTACTACCTGAAGTTGAGACCTGGTCTCTGAACTCAGTTATTGCTGAAGCATTAAAATCTTACATCTTGCTTAAACTCAGGCAGCTTGACCTGTTCTCATTTTTCTCTATCAAATAAATTGAAGCCTGGTAATAAATTGATGATGAGTTCCAAACATCCCCTTGGTTGGAGACATTGTATTCTCCCCACTCACAATGAGGTCCTGCCAGTTTCCAGAAAGTTTTGCATGGGGGCTTACCCATCCTTTTAGAATCACATTGCAAGTCACTCTAAAGCATTAGCATTGTTATCTCATGTAGCTGCAAAAGCTTCCTTTCACAAGCTCTTCTGGATCCAACAACCAGATTCCAAGTATGGTATCTTAACTACACCACCAGCTCCATCTTGCTTCGTTGTATGTTATGAAGGGATGAGTAAGCGTTACACATGGGCTGCAATGGTCCAATGATGACCAGTCTGTTCAAGACCCAAGAGGGCTGAGATTGGCAGCCCTGGCCATTGTTTACCACAGCCTAATGAAGATGAGTAAAAGCCTATCTATCCCCAAGGACCTCCACATATGACAGTACTCAACTGAGTCTCACATAGGATAGAATAAGATAAAATGCTGGAAGAGAACACAAATAGTGCTACAAAGCAGGAAGAGAGACTTGATTTGGGGATCAAGACAAGCTTATAGAAGAGACATCTTGAGAGATAAGATATAATTTCAGGTACAGACAGAGAGGAGGGAAGGGGCTTTCCAAATGGAGGCAAATGCTTGAGTGAAGTTGCTGGGACAGAAAAATACTGTCCAGGGAACACTGAGATATTTTTGGTTCGGAGTTAGATTATGGGTTGGGCTGAAGTGGGGATGATACTCTTAGTGCTTGAGCTATGTATCAGAAGTTTGTCTATAGTATTATGCACAATTTCTGATTTTGAACAGAGCTATCTCCTGCAGGGCCACTCTTGGCCCGTTAGTTACAGTGGGCAATCCGTTGTGTAAGCTGAGCAAGTATACCTGCCAAAGTGAAAATTTAAATTTAGTTAAGGGCACTACATCAACTGATTTAGCTCCCTTGCTCCTGGTGACTTTGCCCATGTTTCTATATCCAATTAGATGATGATTTATGATCTTTTGATTTAGATGCTTTCTCATTTCTGATTCATTCTCATTTTCTGCAGCCTACACATAAGTGTTAGGAACCAAGGAAGTTATTGGCGATAATGTCTGGTTGGAATTTGTGGGAGCTTCCTTGAGAGTCATGAAAAGTCTGTTCTTAGTCTGTTTTGTGCTGCTATAACAAAATACCCACAACCAGGTAATTTATAAAAAACAGAAATTTATTTCTCACAGTCTGGAGGCTGGGAAGTCCAAGATCAAGGTGCTGACATCTGGTGAGGGCTGCTCCCCGCTTCCAATCTGGTGCCTTGAACACTGCATTCTACAGAGGGGAGGAATGCTGTGTCTTAACATGGCAAAAGGTGGAAGGGCAAAAAAAGAAATAAACTCCCTTTATCAGCCCCCTTTATAAGGGCATCTAATCCCATTCAGGAGGGAGGCGCCTCCAGGGAATGATCACCTCTTAAAGGCCCCACTTCTTAATCCTATCATATTGGCAATACCTGAACTTTGGAGGGGACACATTCAAACCATAGCAGCCTCATCAAATAATTTTATAAAATATGACTTCCAATTTTATGTCATTTTATAACTGGGATCATCTGTTGTTCTGCACGCCAATGGAGGGGGAAGGTGAATTTTGTTATGTTCAAGATGAGTGCACAAAACTTCTGTGAGATGGCCACATTCTACTTTACCCAGAATTGTGCAACCTCTTCTGCTTTTAGAAACTTCTGGATGACACTTTGTTTCATGTTCATATCTCCACTGGGGCTTCCCAGACACCTGAAAGTTCAGGTTTGCATGCTGCTTTCTGCAGCTGGCAAGACAGGTTTCTCCATTGCCGCCCAGTTTGTGGGGTTGCTAAGAAATTACATTTGCATTCATGCTGTGGCTCACTGGACATGACATTGCTTTCATGCCATACGATGACCTTGCTTCACTAGAGAAGCAGTAGAAAGAAGGGAATGTTAAGTACGTCTTTGGATGGCTTAGCTGGTCATGCTGCATGCTTTGCTACTGATTACAGGGAACAATATGTGCCTTTGTTACCAGATAGTTTGGGGGCAGCGTTGGTGTTCTGTGAGAAAGGTTGAGAGGCCTGACTAAACTTAACCACATTTGCTGACACCTGGTTAGGGCTAATGTGGGTACCAGGGAAGTGTGTTAAGTGCTTCAATAGAGGTGTTTTGTTTTGTTTTGTTTTTCGAGACGGAGTTTCACTCTTGTTGCCCAGGCTGGAGTGCAGTGGCGCAATCTTAGCTCACTGGCAACCTCCACCTCCCAGGCTCAAGAGATTTTTGTGCCTCAACCCCTCGAGTAGCTGGGATTACAGACATGCAGCACCACGGCCAGCTAGTTTTTGTATTTTTAGTAGAGACAGGGTTTTGCCATGTTGGCCAGGCTGGTCTTGAACTCCTTGCCTCAAGTGATCCGCCCGCCTTGGCCTCCCAAAGTGCTGGGATTACAGGTGTGAGCCACCGCGCCTGGCCAGTTCAGGCATGAACTTTAGAAAGTTCACTTAGATGGAAGGTAGATTTGGAGAGGGTAAGGTCTAAAGCAGGGGGAACAGAATGGCTAGGGGAATGAGTTTGGATGAGAGACGGATGGTAGGCACCAGCATTTAAGGGGCAGGTGCAGAAAGAGTATGCTGAGGCGTAGAAGAAAGTTAGAGAAGGGTCTGTGTAGAATAAAGTGGTGTGAGCTCAGCCAAGGGAGAAGAGTTTCAAGGAGGGATGAATTAGCAGTGTCAGCTGGAGTTGAGCAGTCAGATGAAAGAGGACTTCCAAGTTTTTGGATGTGGCAACCAGGAGGTCACCAGGGCCTCAACAAGAGCTGTGTCATCAGGGCTGGGATACTAGCAGGGGCAAACGAGGCACTGGCTTCAGGACAACATGTGAGGGGGTGCTCAAAAAGTCAGTCATCAAGATAGATAATATTTTAATGCAATATTTTAAAAAACAGACATAAATGCAAAAAATCTATGATGAACAAAATACCAACATTTTAAATAAAGACAGCGTCAGTATTGCTGATTGTCCCTTTTGCCTCAGATTCCAGTATGGCTCAGGACTGAGTGTGGCTGTGTAGAGGAGATGGTGGTGAGGGGATCCAGGTGGAGGCATGTTGAGAAGTGAATTGTGGTTGAAGAAACTGAAGCACTGAGTACAGACTATTCCTTCATGAGGTCCCAGCTTTATGTGAAAGGGAATAAAGTGAAAGGATGGTCGGTCTAGGGGACCCTCAGGCTTTTTTGAGTGTTTGGCTTTATTTTTTAAGATGGAAGAGACTTGCACATGTTTACAAGCTGGGAGGAGCCGTCTCTGGAGGTAGAGAGGATGAAGAGAGTAGACATAGGGGATTAGTAGAGACAGGAGGGCATGCAGGGAGGCTTAGCCCTAGGCAAGCAGAGGGACAGGAGGGACCAGCTGGGGCAGTGGAAAGGTGGAAGGTGGCAGGAGTTTGTGCCTGATATATGGATGAGAAATGGCACTGGGGGTGGTGTTGGGATGGAAGAGAGTTGTGGAGTGTTGGAGGTTTCCCATACTCCTTGAAGGGTGTGGGAAAGGAGCTGAACAGAGTCTTCCTGTAAATGAAACTGTTGAGCAGCCGTAGGGGCCCAGCTCAGGAAACCACCAGGGTGTGGTGGTAAGTAGTTTTCAGATTGTGTTATCTCTTCTCCCTTCCTTCGGAACTTGCTACTGGAGGTGTAGGAGTGGTAGAAGCTTCCTCATTAAGGCAGGGGTGCTGGAGTGATCAACCATCCCTGTTTGCCTGGGACTGAGGGGTTTCCTGGGACTCGGTCACCCTAGATGTTGCAGGGCTGGCAGTCAGGAGGGAAAAAGGCCAGATAATTGAAAATGCTGGCCAGAGTTTGTAGCATGCGCTGTCTGATTGTTGTACCTGAGCGAGTTAGAGAAAACGCCACACTTTGAGATGAATTAAGAGTCCGTTTATTTAGCCGGCGGCCAAGAGACGGCTAACGCTCAAAGTTCTCTCAGCCTCGAAGAAGGGGCTAGATTTTCTTTTATACTTTGGTTTAGAAAGGGGAGGGGGGGTCTAGTTAAAACAATTTTACAGAAGTAAAGTAGGCAAAAAAGTTAAAAGGATAAATGGTTACAGGAAAGTAAACAGTTCCAGGTGCAGGGGCTTTAAGACTATTACAAGGTGATAGACGCGGGGCTTTGGGCGTTATCAATCTGACGAATTCCTGGGAACTGCGGATATTGCTGGCCACAGTATCTTATCAGTTAATTGCATTCTTGGATGTGCTGGGAGTCAGCTTGCACAAGTTAAGTCCTTGCGGAAGGGCTGCCAGTGAAACAGCCAAGATGGAGTCTGTCTGGCTCTCTTAGCTAAGGGAGAGTCAATTCAGGTGAAAACAAGGCTAAGTGATTAAAGGAAAGGGAGAGTCTAAAAACAGCGTTAGTAAAAACAAGGTTGGGCTTTACATGATCACTGGGTCTCCACTGTCAGAGGGTCTTTGAGCTCAGTTCTAGTGGCAGTCTCCTGATCCTCACTTCCCTGGCTGAGGCAAGGTTGTTGCAGCAGCCCCAGGAGTCTTTGTTAGAATCCCACCCCAGAGCTCCTTCCTCCAGTCCTCTCAGCAGTTTTGTTAGTTCCAGTATTAAGTGTAATTTCTACAAAAAATGCCTGGAGTATTTCTGTTTCCAGAACCGGATGCTCCTGTTAGCTAGTGTGTGAAAGATAACTCTGACTTGCCTAAGCTTTGTTGACGTTTTGAATAATAATTGGCGATAGTCTCTTGACTTCTGCAAGAGAAATGAAACAGAAATTGGTCTCAAGTTTTAGTTGCCCTTGTGAAGGTCAGGGACAGTTTGTACCAGGGTGTGGGTGTGGAAAAGAAGGGGAGATATAGTCATTAAATTAGAATATGCCTGTGAGGGGAGTTAAGGGGAATTCCTTTAAAATTCTAGAAAACACACACAGGTGCCAATTTTGTCTGGCTAGGGAAAGTAAACTGCTGAAAACACTGGGGGGAGAAATGAAACTAATGGTATCTTGATCAGTCCGGAGGATTGGGTATTTGAAAGCAGGGAAGAAAAATAATTGGACTTGGATATTCCTTTGCCCCTTCATCTGAGTAAGGTGAAAGCAAGTGACTCTTCAGAAGAGGTGAATGGGACACTGAGTCCAGCAGCTCAGGCAGGGTGGAGTTGGTAACTGATGGGCACAAGTCCTTTTACTGGGCTCTAAAGAACTCATTCATCTGGGTGTGGTGGCTTACACCTGTAATCTCAGCATTTCGGAAGGCTGAGGTAGGAGAATCACTTGAGCCCAGGAGTTTGAGACCAGCCTGAGAAACACAGTGGGACCCTTTCCCTACAAAAAACTGAAGACCTTATGAGCTTCCCTAGCCTAAGAGTAATTTTTATGTTCATTTCTTGGCTTGGGCTTAAACCCCAACAAAGTGGTGATTATTCGGACCCCAGCCCTACCTCTCCCTAGTATGCTCTCCTTTCTCAAGTGTTCACCACCTCTAGCCACAGTGAACTGCCTCCAGCATACACACACGCTGATATTTTGTTGCATCTGAGTGGGCTGGCTCCACACGGGATCTGTAGTTTCCTTTTGATATTTTCTTTCAATGTGCCAGATGCTACCACTGAGTAATCTATATTTTGTTGCCAAACTCTACCCCCGTTAGCACAGAGGGAAGACAGTATGCCAGTGCTCTTGCTGAGTGTGCGTGACTGGCAGAAAGCAGTCATGGGTGTGATGGTTGGAAGAAACAAACTGAGCAGATCATGTTTTTTAAAATGATTATCTCATTTTGTTAACTCTTGGTGGCATTGTTATATTGTTGATACTTATGAATTATAAAAGTTAGATGACTGTAAAAAAATAGAGAATTAAGCATTTCATTTCTAGTAGTTCTGTTTGGTTCTTTTTCAAATATGTCAGTGAATTTGTATAATATCTCATTTCTTAGTCTTGTGTTTAATGATTTTATTTTTGTGTTTTTATAATTCCTTCTACTGCATATACTTTATAGTTTAATTTATAATAACAACTGTTGACAAAATTGTGACTATTAATGAATACAGTAGAAAAGAACTTGGCCTCCTTTTCATGGAAGCTGATGATGAGATTAAAGCACTGTTGGCCTGCGAGTGGAGTATAGATTTGGGCTGTCCAGAACACATAAAATTTGTATTTATCTTTCTGATAAAAAAAAGTAAAATAGTCTGAGTGCCAATTTTTCCACTTTCATTGAGCACATTTAATTTTAGTAAATTTAACTTAGCAAATTTAATTTCTCCAGTTATTTACAAATAATCATATTTAAGTGAAGTTTGGATGAATGGGCAAGCCCATTTCAAATTTCTAACCTAATTTTTCCCCTTGTTTTCATATAAAATTTTTCTATTTATGTGTTTTTATTTTAAGATAGCTCAAATCTTTTGTGGACTGATACTGTATGTATATAAATAAATGGATTCAGTGCTTCTTTCACTAAATACAGCTACATAAATATATAAATATACTTGAACACAAATACAAAGCAACCATTGGCAATTTAGAGTTGGGTTGTGTTTCCACTTATTTTTTGTTAATAAATTTGATTTTAACCTGAAATATTGTTTTGTGGGCACAGATAAAGAACACAAGAGGTGATTTAACATAAGTTTTAGCTGTGAAACTTAGAGTAGATAGGTTAGCAACTTAAATTTTGAAAGAAAATAAGATGAGTTTCAATGGAAGAAGTTAAGAACACACCCATTGCATGAGCTCCTTACCCCTCCTACCCGGCCCCCTCCCAGGAGTGAGATCTTTCCCCAGATCCTCTGTAACTTCCTGATGTTCCACTGAGAGAACATCAGAAGCACTGATGGCAATTGCTGCCATGTAGCAGTGCATTGAGAGTCAGGACCTCTGGCACCTTCATGGGGCTCAGGGTCTGAAGACGTGATCCAAACCTGACAACTTGGTGGCAGGTTCTGTGAGCATTCATGATGAAGCTGTGAAAAGGGCTTGGGGTCTAGGAGGATGGCAGCAGAGGTTTCTGCCCTCAGGTGTGAGTGAGGGGCTTTTGAAGTAGGAGAGCAACTAGAAAAAAGGAGTGGCACAGGGACAGAAACTTCTTTTCTCCATTGTTTGTTCAAGGCCACGTGGGTGGAGTCATTGAGGTGGAGGTTTAACTCTGTGACACAAGTTTCCCTGATTTAGTCAGGCTGTCTGTCATTGGGCTTTTCCCACTTCCTTCTACTACGTACTTCTTCCCTATTCCTCCTACTGAGGCCATTAAACCCTTAGTTGTAATTTTCCCTGAACATGCTTTACATTCTGATGAATTCTGAAAAAGAATGTGGGGTTTCCTTGCAGATGAGTTCATCTGTTGTTTCATTTCCTTTACAATGTAGGTTTTCTTCTCTGTCTTTTTGGATTAGTCTGTTTTTGGTTCTGTCTACCAAGGATCCCTTTCTTTAGACTTCTATAGATCCCTTTCTATAGAACTTAATCTACTTAGGTCAGGGAGACCACCCAGAAAGAAAGAGCCCATACTTTCAATCTTAGGCATAAGTTAGCTTGATAAGATTTTCAGAAAAATTCCCTTTTAACCACAGAACTCCCCCACTGGAAAGGATTCTGAAAGAAATGAAGTCAGCCCTCAGAAATGAAGTTGACTGCCTGCTGGCTTTCTGTTGACTGGCCCGGAGCTGTACTGCAAGACCCTTGTGAGCTTCCCTAGTCTAACAGTAGGATGTCTGCTGAAGTCATCCATCAGGTTGAAGAAGCACTTGATACAGATGAGAAGGAGATGCTGCTCTTTTTGTGCCGGGATGTTGCTATAGATGTGGTTCCACCTAATGTCAGGGACCTTCTGGATATTTTACGGGAAAGAGGTAAGCTGTCTGTCGGGGACTTGGCTGAACTGCTCTACAGAGTGAGGCGATTTGACCTGCTCAAACGTATCTTGAAGATGGACAGAAAAGCTGTGGAGACCCACCTGCTCAGGAACCCTCACCTTGTTTCGGACTATAGGTAATTCATCAACTCTTCCTGAGGCTGGGTGGGTGGGAGGGAGTGAAGTGTCTCAGACTCTACTGAATGGCAGAAACGAGGATAATAAGAAGTGCAGCCACTTTACTGTCTCTGCCCACTTATCCAACTGCCAGATGATGTCACTTCATTCCTGTGAGCCCTTTAAATTCTTGAAACTTGTTTTCTTGCTTTCTTTTTCTTTCTTTCTTTTTTTTTTTTTTTTGAGACAGAGTCTCACCCTGTTGCCCAGGCTGGAGTGCAGTGGCGTGATCTTGGCTCACTGCAACCTCCACCTTCTGGGTTCAAGCGATTCTCCTGCCTCAGCCTCCCAAGTAGTTGGGACTACAGGCGTGCGCCACCATGCCTGGCTAATTTTTTTTTTGTATTTTTAGTGGAGACAGGGTTTCACCATGTTGGCCAGGCTGGTCTTGAACTCCTGACCTCAAGTGATCCACCTGCCTTGGCTTCCCAAAATGCTGGGATAACAGGCGTGAGCCATTGCCTCCAGCTGAAACATGCTTTCTCAAAGGAATTGGGATCATATGCAGGTAGAAGGGACAGCTGGTATGTGTTTGCCTGAAGGATAGAATGACAAGACGTGAAGAAAGATAGGAATGACTAAGAGCTAGTCATTCTTGCCAGCCTCTGACAGTGTGAGATCTGCAGCAGTGTTTACTAGTTCATTTTCTGTGAAGTCAGTCCTTGATAATTTGTGGTACAAAGAAAGGAAATAACAAGTCTGACAGTAATCTTCCTACCTTTGTAGAAACTCCATCATCCCTTCTGAATCCCTGTTGGCCCTACCCCTGCTGAGGAAGTTTATCAGGGTGGGCTCCCTTCCTGCACTTCCTGCGCTTGGAGACATTGGAGAGCCCAAATTGAAAATCTCTTCAGTTAACCACATCTAAGTCCCTTCAGTCCAAAGAGGAAATGGCCACTGGAGTCTGCTTTAGTTCCCACAAGCTTTGGGTTGCTCCTTCCTCCTGTTCACATGTTAATGTCTTTAGAGGTTCAGAGGGGCATGGAAGCTACTGAGAGACTGAGTTCCTGGGGAAAGGAAGATAACTTGTAACCTTAAGTTGGTGTTTTCTTTTTTTTTTTGAGACAAAGTCTCGCTCTGCAGCCCAGGCTGGAGTGCAGTGGTGCGATCTTGGCTCACTGTAACCTCTGCCTCTGGGTTCAAGTGATTCTCCTGCCTTAGCCTCCTGAGTAGCTGGGATTACAGGCACGCACCACTATGTCTGGCTAATTATTGTATTTTTACTAGAAACAGGGTTTTGCCATGTTGGCCAGGCTGGTCTTGAACTCTCAGCCTCAAGTGATCTGCCCTCCTTGGCCTCTTAAAGTGCTGGGATTATAGGTGTGAGCCACCATGCCCAGCCAGTGTTTTTTCTCTCGACCACCAGCCTTTTATTATGTTGATAATGTGTATTTGGAGATGATAATTATTATCAAGAACTATACTAAAGAGAGCTGAAAGCAGTGTGGGCTTTGGAAAGTATATGAGATTTGAACTTGGAAAGCCTGTTTTTTTGGTTTTTGTTTTTTTGTTTGTTTGTTTGTTTTTGAGACAGGGTCTTGCTCTGTCATCCAGGCTGGAGTGCAGTGGCATGATCATAGCTCATTGTAGCTGGAAGACCTGTTTCAAGCCTCAGATCTACCAATTATGGGCCAGGCAGGCTGGGCCAATCACTAACCTTGTTGGGCCTCTGTTTTCCTACTTGTAAAGCGAAAAATAATAATACCCGACTTTACAAGGTTGTTGTGAGCATCAGTTGTAATAATTTACTATGTGAAGTACTTTTTAAACTGTGAAGCACTCTACAGAGAGAAGGGATTATTATCATTGTTATTATTATTATGTTTTTAATCTTCCACCTATTCAGCCATCAGTTTTAATGTCAGTAATCTTCAGACTTTCCGGGAGGCACCAACTGAGTTTCAGTGAATAGGGCAATCTCTCCATTTCCCATTTCCTTGCTATGATGAGTGGAGATTCTTCAGGCCCTCTGGGAAGGGTGGGGGGGGCAGTTGAAGAGGAGTGCTAGATTTATTTATTCATCTGGTGAGTGGGCTTCATTGTGTATTGGCATGTGCTAAGTGTTTTGGTAAGCTCTAGGACAAAATGAAAAGTCTGCCATCCTCAAGAATCTGAGAGCCTAACTGGGAAAATGGCCTTGATGACAATGTCATGGTAACAATACTAACCACAGGGTGTCCTTAGGAGCCCCAGAAAAGTGTGGTTGTTGGTTCTCAAAGTCTATTTCCTAGGGGGAAAAAAATATATATATATATGTATAGTGTTAGCTCCAGCCACCAGTGAGTCAGGAGAGGCTTTCTAGGCAAAGACATCTAAGTTCAGAATCCTTGTGATCCAGATGCCTGTACCCTTTGAGTTCAGAGGTGGACCAGGATATCTCAGGTATTTCTTTCCTTTAGCATCTTGCAATTCAAAATATGGTCCTTGAATCAACATCACCTGAGAGCTTGTTAAACAGAGAAGGCTACTTCAAATTCTATTTCTGTCTTTTATGTTAGTCATTTGGGTTCTTAAGTCATTTCACTGTAACCTCTGGGGGAGCTAGGGGATTCTTTAAGGAAGTTTCCATTCTCTGAGTTGTTTTCAGAAACTGTTAGTTGGCAAAGGATGTACCATCTCCTATTAAACGGGCAAGGACAAGTTCCCTTTTTTGAGGTCCCTTAAGATCTCTTCCTGGGGTGATCTAGGCTTGCTGTTTTATGAGGGAGGGACACATTTACACAGGGGCAAGAACTAGTCTTTTAATCCATTGTTGCATAGGGGAGGCGTGGGCACTTGGAGTTGTCTTAGGACTGATGTCTGAATTAACTAAATGAACTTGTCTGGTTTGCAGAGTGCTGATGGCAGAGATTGGTGAGGATTTGGATAAATCTGATGTGTCCTCATTAATTTTCCTCATGAAGGATTACATGGGCCGAGGCAAGATAAGCAAGGAGAAGGTGAGTTTTCTTCTTTTGGTTCATGGTCCCAGGAGCCTATCAGAAGTGGGAGCTACTCTTTGATACAGAGAGAGGGAAGCAGGCAGTCTGCCGCCACTATAGTGGGAGTCAGACATCTCAGGTGGCTTTTAAACAACATGAATGGGAAGATAATTGGTTTATGAATTGAAGAAATAGGATTATAACATCTTCTGGTGTGGTCTTGGATGTTTCTTTCATCCTTGGATTTTATCCTTGTTTCTGTAAAATTCATAGGTCTGGCTCATATGTGTTTCCCTCCCTGGTTTGATGGGGGTGTGGGGAAGACATCCCATCTGCTTGCGCTGGGTGGAAACAGGAAGGAGGTGCTAGTCCACTACAGTATCGCTCTCCTACTGCCATCTATTTCTCCTCAGCTGACTCAAGGTCATTGTGGGGTCTAGGCTGCATGTAGGAGTGGGGTGGGGGGAGGTTCTTGTGACTGGTGTATCTGGGAAATGGTAAAAGTAGAGATTTAGAGTTGAAAACCAGGAGGCCGGGCGCAGTGGCTCATGCCTGTAATCCCAGCACTTTGGGGGGCCAAGGTGGGTGGATCACGAGGTCAGGAGATCGAGACCAACCTGGCTAACACGGTGAAACCCTATCTCTACTAAAAATACAAAAAAAGTAGCCGGGTGTGGTGGCAGGCGCCTGTAGTCCCAGTTACTCGGGAGGCTGAGGCAAGAGAATGGTGTGAAGCTGGGAGGCAGAGCTTGCGGTGAGCTGAGATGGCACCACTGCACTCCAGCCTGGGTGACAGCAAGACTCCATCTCAAAAAAAAAAAAAAAAAAAAAAGGAAGAAAAGAAGACCAGGTAGTGGTGAAGATCTCGGGGATGTCATGATTGCTAGAAAAATATTTAAAATCCATGGCCAGGCACGGTGGCTCACGCCTGTAATCCTAGCACTTTGGGAGACTGAGGTGGGCAGATCACCTGAGGTCAAGAGTTTGAGACCAACCTGGCCAACCTGGTGAAACTCCGTCTCTACTAAAAATACAAAAAATTAGCTGGGCGTGGTGGTAGGCACCTATAATCCCAGCTACAGGAGGTGGAGGCAGGAGAATCACTTGAACCCAGGAGGCGGAGGTTG
This sequence comes from Pan paniscus, assembly GCF_029289425.2. Classification (NCBI taxonomy): domain Eukaryota; kingdom Metazoa; phylum Chordata; class Mammalia; order Primates; family Hominidae; genus Pan; species Pan paniscus. The sequence goes on from NC_073262.2 coordinate 103,760,703, forward strand.
CAGTGAGCCGAGATTGCACCATTGCACTCCAGCCTGGGCAACGGAGCAAGACTCTGTCTCAAAAAAAAAAAATTTTTTTAACTCCAGTTGGCCTAGCACAATGGCTCATGGGCACAGTGGCTCATGCCTGTAATCCCAGCACTTTGGGAGGCTGAGCCGGGCAGATCACTTGAGGTCAGGAGTTCAAGACCAGCCTGGCCAACATGGCAAAACCCCATCTCTACTAAAAGTACAAAAATTAGCTGGGCATAGTGGTGGGCGCCTGTAATCCCAGCTACTTGGGAGGCTGAGGCAGGAGAATTGCTAGAACCCGGGAGGCAGAGGTTGCAGTAAGCCAAGATTGTGCTATTGCACTCCAGCCTGGGCTACAGAGCCAGACTCCATCTCAAAAATAAAATAAAATAAAATAAAATAAAACAAAACAAAATAAAATAAAATAAAATAAAACAACATTCCAGTTGGCCCTACATGGTACTGTTGACCTAAGGATAGGCCAGGAAATGTTTGAGAACCTATTTTTTCTAAAATATGACAATAGGTCCTCAAAATAGGCAGGCCAGTGCTTGCCTGTAACGATTCAGATAAGTCATTGCTTGAGAATTTCCTCATGTTCCTAATGATTATAGTTTTGTTTCTTAAGTCCCATCAAATGCAAAATGGGAAGGAAAATGAAACTAGAACTCCCTTTTTGGTTTCTCCTAGTAATTGTCTCTCCCAGCCATTTATATATATCTAAATTATGATTATTATTTTCAAAAATAAAGATAGCACTTCAGTAACTAAATGTTAAATGCAAAGGAAATAGATCCCAAAGCAATGCCTGTTTCTGAAATATCGTTTGTTCATAATCACTGTGGCCCAAGGTAAATGAATAGCAGAATACTCAAACCTTGTTGTAATTTCACTTTTTTATAACCCCCTGAGTCAGAACGTCAGAATGAGTTGGAAGGCCCAACATTGATTCAAATATTTTGGGAACTTTAAAACTATAACATGTGATTTTTCTCATAAAGTCTTTCCCCAGCTACCTTTCTTCTCCTTTTTCAGAGAAGCCCTTAGAGTTTTTCACTATGACACCAGCCTGGCCTTTTGGAAAATAATGAACTTAGGAGGATTGTCTTTTCAGCCCTGCTCTTTCACGGTCCTTCTCAATGACACAACATGGCACACGTGTCTGTCTGCAACCAAGGAGCAGATTGATGACCAAAAGACTTACCACCACCTCTGTTCTGAGTAAAAATCAGGAGTCTAAGTTGCTCATGACAGAGATGTCTGGTTTAAGATCACTGAAGGTCACTGAAAGGGCTCATCTTGTCACATTTTCTTACTGCTGTAAATCACATGGACTGAGGTTTGCATTTGGGGCTTATTAGTCAGCTCTATTTTTTTTTTTTTTTTGAGACAGGGTCTCGCTCTGCTGCCCAGGCTGGAGTGCCGTGGCGCAATCACTGCTCACTACAGCCTTGACCTCTGAGTTCAAGTGATCCTCCACCTCTGCCTCCTGAGTAGCTGGGACCACAGGTGTGTGCCAACACACTCAGCTTATTTTTTTTATTTTTTGTAGAGATGGGGATCTCACTATTTTGCTCAGGCTGGTCTCAAACTCTTGGGCTCAAGCAGTCTTCCCGCCTCAGCCTCCCAAAGTGCTGGGATTACAGGTATGAACTTCTGCACCTGGCCTAGCTAGCTCTATTGACATTTGTTTTTTGTTGGTGGTTCTCTTAGAGTTTCTTGGACCTTGTGGTTGAGTTGGAGAAACTAAATCTGGTTGCCCCAGATCAACTGGATTTATTAGAAAAATGCCTAAAGAACATCCACAGAATAGACCTGAAGACAAAAATCCAGAAGTACAAGCAGTCTGGTAAGAATTTTGGCCTCTCAGTGGTCTAGAGGAAGTACTCTGTGCATGGGGGTGGGCATCATGACTGATAAATATTCATTTGTTGGATAGGTGGATGGAATGGAACCCGGATGACCAAAGCCTCCTTTAGCTTGTGGCTAGAAATCACGTCCCTTTATATTCTTCATATCCCAGATCTGCCAACTCCATTGCCCTGTATATTCATGATCTCTGCAAAATGCTGCCAAGCAGTTCTTAACATTTCAGTCTTCAAGAAAGAATCTGGGATCTGCACAGGCTGGCAGAGCTATGAACATTCAGGGGTTTTGCATGTATGCTGAACCCTACTGCCTTGCTCTGGTATTTGGCCTCACAACCACTATCCAACTTCGGGTGATGTCATTTGGGTCTCATACCTTCCTTGCATGTGTCCCAAGTTTCACAAAACCTTCTTATGGAAAAGAGCACATTTGATTTCTTCCTTGATAAAAGGGACCAGATTCACATTGGCCTTCTGCTTTACTTGCATTCCTCATTGTCTTTTAGACTCAGCCTCAGCTTGGGCTTTGTTAGCAAGTTCACTGCCACCATAGCATCACAGCCTAAAGGGCATGGCTGAGACTCATTGATCTATAGAGCACTCTTTTACCCCAACATACTCTAAATGACTGATCAAAGATCAAAAACAGAAGTAGCATTTATACTCCATTCTTGTTTTTTGTTTTTTGAGACCTGCTTGATTTATTCCGATTATTTAACACACAGGGACGCAACAGTGATCCCAAAGTGTGTAAAGTTAAAGCCTTCAACTGCAGCTGAGGAGAGGGCAGGAATGGTACACTTGGGGACGGTGGTGAGTCAGGAATGACAGGCAGGCAGCCATGACCAGGGCAGCCTCCTCCCCAGGGCCAGGGACTGGGAAGTGGCCTGAGGAGCAGGACCCAAGGGTAGCCCAGAGCTGGGGAAGGGGGCAGAGTCCTCCCCTTGGCCTAGGTCTGGAGCTCAGAAGTGCCACATGCCTGAGGGGGCAGCGGCCTGGGAAGGGCCAGAGGCAGGGCCAGGAGAGCACCATTTCCTGGGGGGCTGGGGACAGGGAGGTGCCCTATAGGAGAAGCCAGGAGGGGCCGTCTGTCCCTGAGGTGGGGGCTGGGCTGGAGCAGGCTGCAGCAAGAAAGACCTGAGGCAGGCGCAGGGCCTGAGAGCCCAGCTGCCTGGGTTCAGGGGGGCTCCCAGGGCAGCCTGGCCCAGGGAGCAGTCCTGACTCTGCAGGGGATGCCCAGCGAGGGGGGCTGCAGACCCCTCAGAGCCTCCCCTCCTCTCTCCCTGGAAAGGAGCTGGGGAACCCATAGTGCAAATCTGTGGACCACTCAGTTATGGAGGGAGGCTGTGCCCGAAGGTGGACACTGGGGTGCACTCCCTCCACCACCTCGCCCTGCACCGCTGTCCTCAGTACAGCCACTTCTCGTAAGAGCGCAGGCCATGGATGCCACCGTCGATCTGGGCTGACATGGTCTGCTTCTCAAACTTGAGCTCCCCTGAGTACATCATGGACCGAAGGACAGACAGGCTGTGGGCCCCGATATCCTGGCAGCCATGCTGGATGCCCACTATGAGGTAGGGCACGAACTTCTGAATGGACCCTTTGTCCTGGATGGAGCCCAAGACATCCTGCGTGATCTTCGCCTTATCCCCGTTGTTGAAGTATTGTTTCTGGCTGCTGCTGCTTTTCTCCATGGCATCCAGTGAGCCCATGCCCTGGTACTTCTTCAGCTGCATTCCGTCTGAGAAGAAGTACTCGCCAGGGGCCTCCATGGTGGCGGCCAGCAGGGAGCCCATCATCACTGTGGAGGCTCCTAGGGCCAGGGCCTTGACCACATGCCCCACGGTCTGGATGCCGCCATCGGCTATGATGGGCACACCAAAGTTCTGGGTATGCTTGGCCACCTTGTACACAGCAGTGCCCGGGGGCCGACTGCAGGCTATCACTTCCTGGTTGATGTAGATGGAGCCGCGCAGTCCATGCCCCTGCCCAGCCCATCCACACCAGCGTCAATCAGGTTATTGGCCTGGGCTGCTGTCACCACGTTCCCCCCAATCACCTGGAGGTGGGGTTACTTTTGTTTGATGTAATGCACCGTGGCGATCTGATACACCGAGTTCCCTTGGGGACGAGTCCAAGCCTATGACATCGACGCCCACCTGGGTGAGCAGGTCCAGGCGGTATTTGTCATCCTCATGGGTACCCACAGCTGCCCCGCCCAGCAGCTGCTCGTGGGAATCCTTGGAGGCCACAGGGTAGTCTTGGTTCTTCAGCGTGGTGCAGGTGATAATGGCCACCAGCTCATCGCGATCATTGACGATAGGCAGCTTCCTTTCTTGCTAAGCTGCAGGATCTCATTTGCCTCTTTCAACCTCACACTGCTGGAGCCACCACTAGCTTGATCCTTGGCATCATCACCTCACTGAGGAGGGTGGTGTGGTCCTTCTGAGCAAGAAAGTTGATGTCTCGGGAGGTGACGATGCCCACCAGCTTGCTGCCCATGGTGCCCGTCTCAGTGATGGGGATGCCAGAGAAGCCATGATGCATCTTGGCCTCCAGCACATCACCCACAGTGTGCAAGGGGCTCAGCACCACGGGGTGTGTGATAAAGCCCGGTTCAAACTTCTTGACCTTCTGCACCTCACTGGCCTGGAACTCTGGGGTGCAGTTGTGGTGAATGAAACCAGTACCTCCCATCAGAGCCATCACGATGGCCAGGTCGGCCTCTGTCACAGTGTCCATGGGGGAGGAGATCAGCGGCGTCTTCAGTGTGACCATTGGGTCAGGGCTGAGGTCAGGTCCACCTCATCAGCTATGAAGTCTATGAATCCTGGGAGAATCAAGAAGTCGTTGTAGGTGAGTCCCTCGTCGCTGGCGAAGAGCTGCTGCGCGGTGTGGGGAAAAGAAAGAGAGATCAGATTGTTACTGTGTCTTTGTAGAAAGAAGTAGACATAGGAGACTCCATTTTGTTCTGTACTAAGGAACATTCTTCTGCCTTGAGATGCTGTTAATCTGTAACCTTACCCCCAACCCTGTGCTCCCTGAAACATGTGCTGTGTCAACTCAGGGTTAAGTGGATTAAGGGCTGTGCAAGATGTGCTTTGTTAAACAAATGCTTGAAGGCAGCATGCTCGTTAAGAGTCATCACCACTCCCTAATCTCAAGTACCCAGGGACATAAACACTGCGGAAGGCCGCAGGGACCTCTGCCTAGGAAAGCCAGGTATTGTCCAAGGTTTCTCCCCATGTGATAGTCTGAAATATGGCCTCATGGGAAGGGAAAGACCTGACCGTCCCCCAGCCCGACACCCATAAAGTGTCTGTGCTGAGGAGGATTAGTAAAAGAGGAAGGAACACCTCTTTGCAGTTGAGACAAGAGGAAGGCATTCTGTCTCCTGCCAGTCCCTGGGCAATGGAATGTCTCCGTATAAAACCCGATTGTATGTTCCATCTGCTGAGATAGGGGAAAACCGCCTTAGGGCTGGAGGTGGGACATGCGGGCAGCACTACTGCTCTTTAAGTCATTGAGATGTTTATGTGTATGCACATCTGAAGCACAGCACTTAATTCTTTACCTTGTTCTTGATGCAGAGACCTTTGTTCACGTGTTTATCTGCTGACCTTCTCTCCACTATTATCCTATGACCCTGCCACATCCCCCTCTCCGAGAAACACCTAAAAATGATCAATAAATACTAAGGGAACTAAGAGGCCGGCGGGATCCTCCATATGCTGAACGCCGGTCTCCTGGGCCCCCTTTTTTCTTTCTCTATACTTTGCCTCTGTGTCTTTCTTTTCCAAGTCTCTCATTCCACCTAACGAGAAAAACCCACAGGTGTGGAGGGGCAACCCACCCCTTCAGCGCGGTGAACCCGTCCTCGACCACGTAGCCGGTGCCGCTGCTGATAGGTAGTCCCTCATGCTGCCGCGAGACCCCGCGACCCGACATAAACGCTGCAGCTGCTGCGACGCGGAGGCCGCGCCGCTGACACGCTGCAGCCAGGCGCCGGGTGGGCTGGGTGGGCCGGGTGGGCTGGGGGCGGGGGCTGCGGCGGGGGCGGGGGCTGCGGCAGCGGCGGGGCGGGCCAGGGCGCCCTATACTCCATTCTTAATGATGTTTGGTCGAAGAGTCATCTGAAATTTTGAATTCAGTAAGGTGGCTGGAAAGTTTAGGGTATTTTGAAAGATGGTGATTGACCTTGGACTGAACCACTATTGAAGATTTATTTGATAATAATTTATAAGTTTTAACTCAGTACCTCCCTTCTGCTTTTATAGTTCAAGGAGCAGGGACAAGTTACAGGAATGTTCTCCAAGCAGCAATCCAAAAGAGTCTCAAGGATCCTTCAAATAACTTCAGGGTGAGTCTGGAGAAAACATATGGAATCCCAGCATGAAACCGTTTCAGAGTTCTAATAAAAATATGCATATTCTCACAGCATGTGCTTTATTTAATATCTGAAAAAATTGTGATAGAAATGTGTATTTGTTTTAAAAACGTGTAACTTCTTATATTTCAAAGCTAATACATGTTCATTGAGATATTTGGAGACTATAGAGAAAGATAAAAGAAAATAAATCACCTATATTCCACTACCCAAAGACAACCACTGTTAGCATTTTGGTATATTTCCTTCTAGACTCTTTTTTATGTGGGTTTGCATCTGTATCTTTATATATATATATATATATATATATATATATATATATATATATATATATACACATACATACAGTTGGACAATTGGACGTTTTTTTCACTGTTCATTTATTCACTTGAAATTGTAACTTAAAAAAAGAAAATGTAACTTTAAAAATAAAAATAGATGCACCATGCCTATGGAAAAAAATTTAAATGTACTACAAGAGGTTTTAAAAGTATTTTTTTGCCCGGGTGCGGTGGCTCATGCGTGTAATCCCAGCACTTTGGGAGGCCGAGCCGGAAGGATCACCTGAGGTCAGGAGTTCGAGACTGGCCTGGCCAACATGGTGAAACTCCATCTCTACTAAAAAATACAAAAATTAGCCAGGTATGGTGGCAGGTGCCTATAATCCCAGCTACTTGGGAGGCTGAGGCAGGAGAATCATATGAACCCAGGAAGTGGAGGTTGCAGTAGCCAGATCGCGCCATTGTACTCCAGCCTGGGTGACAAGAGCAAAACTCTGTCTCAAAAAAAATGTTTTCTTCCTACCCCTATAATACTGACCTCCAATTATTTTTCCTAAAGGCAGCTGTTGTGAACTAGTTCATTCTGTAACTATCCAGAGATAGTCTACACATATGTTTCATTTTTGCTTTTTTCTCTTCTACAAATGATAGCACCCTATGCCCATTGTCCTGATCTGAAAATTCTTGGAAATTGTTCCATGTGATTAACATGGAACTGCCTCTACTTAATCATTATTCTGAATGATTAAATCGTTTCATTTTCTAAATGTGTTATAATGTGTTTGCCCTTTCTTGTTGCTGTATGTTTAGATGCTTTCCAATCTTTTGTTACTACTAATAATGCTATAAAATAAATATCCTTGTACTTCTTTGTGCATTTGTTTTTTTTACTGAGCTAATTTTAATGATTTCAGCAAAAGTTATTTTGTTATTGAGTGATGAAACAAAAGATTTTTGAGGGTGTTCATGAGCATAAGTATCATATAGTCACTTATGGTTGTTGTGTTCGTAGTACTTAGTACAAGGTATCGGAATTGTTCTTTAGTTAATCTTTTATCTTGAGAAGTTAAATCTTGGTGTAATCTTATCCTCATGTTCATATAGATATGTGGAGTTTGTAGTGAGGACTTAGACCCGGGTACAATTTCATGGTTAAATTAGAAATGCTTTTGGCAGTGTTAACAGCTCTTTTAGAATTTGTCTAGCAGGCTTTTCAGTTTTTGCCAGAAAGCCCTAAAAAAAGAGAAGGAAAAAAATGCTTTTGGCTGAGTGTGGTGGCTCACGCCTGTAATCCCAGCACTTTGGGAGGCCGAGGCAAGCGGATCGCTTGAGCCCAGGAGTTCGAGACAAACCTGGGCAATATGTCAAAACCCCATTTCTACAAAAAATACAAAAATTAGCTGGGCATGGTGGTGTGCCTTTAGTCTCAGCTACTTGGGAGGCTGAGGTGGGAGAAATTGCTTGAGCCTGGGAGGTTGAGGCTGCAGTGAGGTGTGAATGTGCCACTGCACTCCAGCCCCGGTGACAGAGTGAGACCTTGTCTCTAAAAGAAAAAAAAAATATATATATATATATTTATTTATATTTATATATATATTTATTTATATATATATATGCTTTCATTAAAATATGTAATGAAAACATTGACCACTCTTGTAATATAAATGGTTTCTTGGAGAATATGTCTGTAAGAGACACTACTGAGCAATGCAATTTCAGAGCTAAAATGGATTTACGGATTATATTATCCAACTCCCTTAATGAACAAAATAAGGAAACTTAGCCCTAAAGAACATTAACTAATTGTCTACTTCTAACTACTAGCAGAGCTGGGCCCAGCCCATACTCCTTTCACTGCACTGTGATGTATATAATAAACTATATACTTGTCATACCATATCTTAGAGCATACTTTTTGTTTTTTTGAGACAGAGTTTCATTCTTGTTGCCCAGGCTGGAGTGCAATGGCGCGATCTCGGCTCACCGCAACCTCCACCTCCCGGGTTCAAGCGATTCTCCCACCTCAGCCTCCCAAGTAGCTGGGATTACAGGCACGTGCCACCACGCCCGAGTAATTTTATATTTTTAGTAGAGATGGGGTTTCTCCACGTTGGTCAGGCTGGTCTTGAACTCCCGACCTCAGGTGATCTGCCCGCCTCAGCCTCGCAAAGTGCTGAGATTACAGACATGAGCCACTGCACTTGGCCTGGCATATATTTTTTAAAAGAATGAAATGTGCTTTGTTTTGTCCTTCTGAGTCTCTGTAATACCAAATAATGAGAAAAAGCAGATTTAGGATTCAGATCCAGGTTTTCTGAGCTTTCTCTGCTATTGTCTGTCTAATATAAATTATATTGTCATTCTTAGTTAAAAACCTGCCATATTTTTACTATTGTGTTTCTATTTTGTAAATGAAGCATATTCATTGCTATGTAGCCTGTTGTGAGCCCATATGCTTTGCATATTAGTTTCTCCTTAAACTTTCTATATGTAATATGTGACCCTAAGGCCGGGCGCGGTGGCTCACACCTGTAATCTCAGCACGTTGGGAGGCCGAGGCAGGTGGATCACCTGAGGTCGGGAGTTTGAGACCAACATGGAGAAACCCTGTCTCTACTAAAAATACAAAATTTTCCAGGTGTGGTGGTGCATGCCTGTAATCCCAGCTACTTGCGAGGCTGAGGCAGGAGAATCACTTGAACCTGAGAGGCGGAGGTTGTCGTGAGCCGAGATTGTGCCATTGCACTGCAGTTTGGGCAACAAGAGTGGAACTCCGTCTCAAAAAAAGAAAAACAAAAAAGTGACCCTGATTATTCATTCATTCATTTAGTAAGCAGGCACTATGGCATATGAATGCAGTGACTTTCTTAAAAGGTTTAGGAGCCGAATACCTAGAAGTTAATTCATATGAGGCTGCAGAAGTGCTTCAAAAGTTACTGTATGATTAAATGCCACAGGATACCACAAGATATTATAGAATTAAAAAATTATGGCTGGGCATGGTGGCTCACACCTGTAATCCCAGCACTTTGGGAGGCCGAGGCAGGTGGATCACGAGGTCAGGAGTTCTTGACCAGCCTGGCCAAGATGGTGAAACCCTGTCTCTACTAAAACTACAAAAATTAACCAGGCGCAGTGGCAGGCGCCTATAATCCCAGCTACTCTGGAGGCCGAGGCAGGAGAATCACTTGAACCCGGGCGGCAGAGGTTGCAGGCGCCACTGCACCCCACCCTGGGCGACAGAGTGAGACTCTGTCTCAAAAAAAAAAAAGAATTTAAAAATTATATGGCTACAATACAATGCTTTTAAAATCCATCTTTGATTTGATATGTTACCTCTCTCTAATAATATGTAAAAGTGAATACACATCTATGCACACGGCCAATTTCTATCTGATATGATCAGCCTCTGGCTAAGTTACTAATTATTAGTGAAAAAGGCAGCTTACATGTTTTTAATTTAGACACACAGACTTAACTACTGACACAGCTTAACAGATAGTGTACTTCACTCTTTTGGCTAGGTTAGCTTCAGAGAAGAACTGTCATTTGAAAGCTGAGTGTCTCAGATGGGTTGACAGCATGTGGTATGTGTATCTTACATAGGACCTGTCATCTGAGAAGAGAAAGGGTCGGTTTAATCTTTCATTCTCTGATTACTCTTACTCTAGCCCTCAGAAGTGGTTTATCAAGAATATTTGATTATCAAGAATCAGGACCATATGTTGCTTATGTGTAGCTAGGCAATGATAGAAAAGCAATAACTGGACATTTATTATGTACTTCCATGTGCTTGGCACTGTGCTGAGTGCTTTGTGTGCATTTAATCTTCATACAAAATCTGTAAGGTATCTATTATTATCCTCATTTAGCATATGAAGAAACACACATACAGAAGTTAAATAACTTGCTCGAGGTTACATAGCTAATAAGTGGCAGAATTAGGATTCCTAGCCAGGTCTGTCTGGCCTAGAAATCCGACTCTTAACCATGCTGTACTTTGCCCCTGTGTTGAAGGAACAGGTGGAATGTCAATCTCATGTTCCAACAGCTTATCCTAACCTGGAGCTATGCTAGCAACTATACTATACTGTAACATCAGATTTTATTGGGCTGTTTTGAAACATTCTAATATGCTAGCTTAGCATATTTTTCTTTTCTTTTTTTTAAATTTTTGTGACAGAGTTTCACTTTTCACTCTTGTTGCCCAGGCTGGAGTGCAATGGCACCATCTCAGCTCACTGCAACCTCTGCCTCTCAGGTTCAAGCAATTCTCCTGCCTCAGCCTCCTGAGAAGCTGGGATTACAGGGGCACGCCACCATGCCCAGCAAATTTTTGTATTTTTAGTAGAGATGGGGTTTTACCATGTTGGCCAGGCCGGTCTGGAACTCCTGGCCTCAGATGATCCACCCACCTTGGCATCCCAAGGTGTTGGGATTACAGGTGTCAGCCATCGCTCCCGGCCTATTTTCGTCTTTTAAAAGCAGAATTTCCCTGTTCTTTGGTAATATGATATGGGATTTATGGAGTTAACAGCTCTTGCTATTCTTTAGATAATTTAACTGTCGGGACAATATTTTTATTTTTTTCCTGAGTTAAGAATCCTATTGAGACATTTAAAGAGGTGTAATGTACAGTGTACCTCTGAAATAACTAACAGGAAGTATGACCTTATTCTTTGTATTTGAAGCTCCATAATGGGAGAAGTAAAGAACAAAGACTTAAGGAACAGCTTGGCACTCAACGTAAGACCACCTTTTTTTAATATTCATTATTTATAAATGCTTGATAATTCTAGTACAAATATTGCATTTTTAGAGTTGGTCATTTCCTTTATCTACATAATCTAAGTAAGCTCTCAAAATAAAAACTGGTTAAACTCTTACGATAGACTCATTGGCATTTCTAGTTGTCTATTGAATTAGCTTATCTAAGTTTGAACACCATCGTACTCCATCAGCTTCATCATCTTGGCCATATGTTAAGAGATGTGATGTTTATAACTGAAATGGAATGGAGCTCTAACCAGGCCATGTTAAACATTCATCCAACCATGATAATGAACCATGTTAAACCAAATATCTAGCAGCAGGAAGAGGAATGGTAAATAAGTTCTTGTCTTACAGCCTATTTAATAAATCTGGATACTCTACAGATGATATCCCCCCTTTCCGAAGAAAGAAAACGTGCAATTTAAAGATGGGTCATTTCAACCCGCATGAGCTGTTTTCTCTCTTAAAACATTAGCACTTGATCCCATAGATCATTTTTAAAAAGATTACTTCTTTTTTTTTTTTGGAGACGGGGTCTCACTCTGTCACCCAGGCCGGAGTGCAGTGGTACACTTTTGGCTCACTATAGCCTCCACCTTCTGAATTCAAGTAATTCTCATGCCTCAGCCTCCTGAGTAGCTGGGATTAAAGGCACGCACCACCACACCCAGCTAATTTTTTTCTTTTCTTTTCTTTTTTTTTTTTTTTTTGAGACAGAGTCTTGCTCTGTCACCCAGGCTGGCATGCAGTGGTGCAATCTCGGCTCACTGCAACCTCCGCCTCCTGGGTTCAGGTGATTCTTATGCCTCAGCCTCCCGAGTAGCTGGGATTACAGGCTTGTGCCACCACACCCAGTTTATTTTTGTATTTTTAGTAGAGATGGGGTTTCATTCTGTTGCCCAGGTTGGTCTCAAACTTCTGACCTCAGGTGATCCACCCGCCTCGGTCTCCCAAAGTGCTGGGATTACAGGGATGAGCCATGGCGCCCAGCCTAATTTTTGTATTTTTAGTACAGATAACGTTTCATCATGTTGGTCAGGCTGGTCTCAAACTGCTGACCTCAAGTAATCCACCACCTTGGCCTCCCAAGGTGCCGGGATTACAGGCATGAGCCACTGCACCCAGCAAAAGTTTACTTCTTTTGCTTGTCTTGAGTCCTCCTTGAAGTGAGAGCTGAGACTCAGTCTTCACTGATGAGGCACATGGCTGTGGTTCGGAACTCCAGGAAATGGATTGATGGGCTGTGATGGAGGGCTTCAGTCTTATCCAAGAGGCTTGGAATCTGTCCTGTGTGTGGTGGGACATCATGAATGTTTTGAGTAGGGCAGTGGCCTAATAGAAGCCCTCTTTGTGTGGCAGTCCCCTTACGGATATCTTACGACTCAGTCTTTGTGCTATGTGCACCTGGAAACTTATTTTGCCCGGATTAGTCAGCTGGTGTAGCTCATGTCTGTCATTCTCTACCTAATATTGTGCTCTCCAGCAAAAACTACTGAGAAGCGAATTAATTCCTGAAATGATAGCATGTTTCTTAAAACACTGGTGAGGTGATGAGAATTAGTATTCCGAAGCCTGTTTAAAGGGAAAATAGGAGACCTAGTAGATTTGCATAGGAATTAAAAACAATTGGTGTTCTTTCCATTTGCTCCCTGATAGCAATTTTATCCTTGGTGATAATTGTACAGATGAGGTAAGTGAGAATCCAAATATCCCTATGATCCTGTTAGGAGAGCTGCTTACTTGCTCTTGCTTGGACTTGGTTTATTTGCTAATAAAAGAAAAAGGTTTCTGGGCTGGGCATGGTAGCTCATGCCTGTAGTCCCAGCACTTTGGGAGGTCGAGGTGGGTGCATCACCTGAGATCAGGAGTTCAAGACCAACCTGGGCAACATGGTGAAACCCCGTCTCTACTAAAAATACAAAAATTATCTGGTCATGGTGGTGCATGCCTGTAGTCCCAGATACTCGGGAGGCTGAGGCAGGAGAATTGCTTGAACCTGGGAGGTGGAGGTTGCAGTGAGCCGAGATCTTGCCACTGCATTCTAGCCTGGGCGACAGAGCAAGACCCTGCCCCCCACCCCAGAAAAGCTTTCTAATAACTTGGGCTTAATTTAATAGAAGTTTAAAATACTCGGCCAGGCATGGTGGCTAACGCCTGTAATCCCAGCACTTTGGGAGGCCGAGACAGGCGGATCACAAGGTCAGGAGTTGGAGACCAGCCTGACCAACATGGTGAAACCCTGTCTCTATTGAAAATATAAAAATTAGCCAGGTGTGGTGGCACACACCTGTAATCCCAGCTACTCAGGAAGCTGAGGCAGGAGAATCGCTTCAACCTGGGAGGCGGAGGTTGCAGTGAGCTGAGATCGTGCCATTGCACTCCAGCCTGGGTGACAGAGCGAGACTCCATCTAAATAAATAAATAAATAATAATAATCAAACCAAATATTTATATTAATTTGGACTTCCAAATAGATTTGAACTGTTCAGCCATCATTGAATTTGATGAGGATGGTGATAACTTCAATTTAGTAAGTTCTTGCTAAATGCCTTAAACTGAGATAGATATATCACATAGATTATTTTGTGGCTTTTCTTTGTTTGTTTGTTTGTTCTGTTAATATATAATTGCTAAAATACAAAAAATATAAAATGAAATTTCCTCTTTCAAGTATCAGAGATAGCTGCTATTAATGTTTGATTTTTATGCCTCCAGATTCTTTTATATTTAAGCATTTATTAATACATGTGTAAGTATATGTACACAAATATACATTTTTAAGTTCACAGAATCAATATTATACATATATTTAATAATCCATTTTTCACTTAATGTATCCTGTGTATCTTTTTTAAATTTTTTTCTTTTTTTTTTGGAGACAGAGTCTCGCTCTGTTGGCCAGGTTGGAGTGCAGTGGCACAATCTCGGCTCAAAACTGGTTGTTTTTCCACCTCCCTGACCTAATCAAGTCATTTTTTTTCTAGCAAATTAGCTTTAGGCTCATCTCCATTTGCCAGGCTCACTGCCCCCATTGTCACTGTCTTGCCATTGACATTTTATTTTATGATCTCCCAGTATCACTGGACTATGAAAACAGTGCCATCTGTTTTATAACTAGCAAACACATATAAACTTTCCCTGCTCTGCACTCTCTAAGGCTGTTCCCTTTAGGTATTGTTAACAGTTTCAGCACATATAGGAAAGCTATCAGTATTGTTGGGTGGTGAGGTTATTAGATTCTCCTATCAAGTTAAAAACTCACCAGCCACCTGTTCCTCACCTAGAACGGGGTAGGGGAGAGCCTTCTTTCACTTGCTGTTTAAGCAGCTTTTCCAGATAGCCCCTGATAGCACTGGGACTTGTGTTTTCTTATGTCACTTTCTTCAGTCTGAGGTTGAAACCTTGGGGCCAAGTATAGCTGGGGAAAGAAGAGATAATTGAAGAAAATAGGAAGGGAGAACAGTTGTTATACAAAGAAACTCAGCCAGTGTAGGGGTGGACTTAGCTCTCCTTCAGCTTTGTAAATGGTTTCTCTCTCTCATCCCCCAGAAGAACCAGTGAAGAAATCCATTCAGGAATCAGAAGCTTTTTTGCCTCAGGTACAGAATAAATGATCTGATTTGGTATTATATGTACATAGCTGTGGATAACCCTGACTTCTTTAAAAATACCTGTCCATTAAGAATTCTTTGAGACAATGGGACTCTGAGAGTGTTGTTCTCCTGAGAACTTCCATACAAGGGAACCCTGAATAACAAAGAGAAAGATGTTAAAGTGGATTGCATTAGTGAACTTTGGAATGCAGGTAAGTTCCAAAGTAGCACTCCTCATCTCAACTCAGTGACTGCTGAACATATTAGTCAGCAGTGATACTTCCCTGAACTTTGGCTTGTTCTGGCTTTTTCTTAGGTTGACACCTCTTTGTAAGCAGAAGCAATAGAAGGGCTCCCTTTGTACTTGGGAACATGCCACTTATATAACTTCAGGTTACTGAGGAGACAAATGACTCATGTTTTCTCTCTTTTTCAAATTATCTTTATTCCACAAAGCCAATAAAGAGACTGGGATTTTCATTAAAATTAAATAAAAATGAAAATAATTTGTCTTAAGCACATTACCCTAATAGAGGAAAAATTTGATATTAATGGGAAACATTTGCCGTAATGGGAAACTTCAGGCTGTGTCTGTTGAGTGACTCACCTGCCAAAGGAAATCCAAAAGAAGAGATGGTATATGGGTGGGACCTTATAGAAACAGAGCAATATCCAGAGTCTTTAGTATTTCTTGCCTTCCTTTGCAGAGCATACCTGAAGAGAGATACAAGATGAAGAGCAAGCCCCTAGGAATCTGCCTGATAATCGATTGCATTGGCAATGAGACAGGTAGGTGTGGAAGCTGCAGATTAACTGGTGCCCCAGATTGAGATCATGGCACAGGCAAGCTGTATTCATTAGAGTGATCAGCACCAACTGCCGCGACAAACCAGTTCAAGAATCTGTGCTTCATGCTGGGTGCGGTGGCTCATGCCTGGAATTCCAGCACTTTGTGAGGCTGAGATGGGAGGATCACTTGAGCCCAGTTAAAAATTAGCTGGTGTGGGCCCGGGCACGGTGGCTCACACCTGTAATCCCAGCACTTTGGGAGGTGGAGGCGGGCGGATCATGAAGTCAGGAGTTCAAGACCAGCCTGGCCAATATGGTGAAACCCCATCTCTACTAAAAATACAAAAATTAGCTGGGCATGGTGGTGGGTTCCTGTAGTCCCAGCTACTTGGGAGGCTGAGGCAGAAGAATTGCTTGAACCTGGGAGGCAGAGCTTGCAGTGAGCCGAGATTGCACCACTGCACTGTAGCCTGGGTGACAGAGCAAGATTCTGTCTCAAAAAAAAAAAAAAAAAAAAATTAGCTGGTGTGGTGGTGCACACCTGTAGTCCCAGCTACATGGGAGGCTGAAGCAGGAGGATCACTTAAGCCCAAGGAGGTCAAGGCTGCAGTGAGCCAAGATGGTGGCATTGCACTCCAGTGTGGGTGACAGAGCAAGACCCTGTCTCAAAAAAAGAAAAAAAAATGAATATGTGTTTCAACACAATAGAGACTTGTTTCTCATTCATGTCACAGGCTAGTGTGGATCGGGCTAGGGGAGGTTTGTTCATGTGGCTATTCAGTGGCTCCATTATCTTCTGAGGTGTTGGAGTTTTCTACAGAGTCCTTTGCATCTGGCTAGCAGATAAGGGAAGAGAGAATGTGTGAAGGATCTCACAAGAGATTTTAGGGACCAGGCCTAAAAGTGATAATATGCATCATTTCTACCCCATTAGATTGGTCAGAACTCAGTCATGTGGCTCCATCTAACTGTAGTGGACATGGAGAAATTAGTCTCGCTGTGTGTCAGGAGGAAAATGAAATGGATTTGGGGAACATGTAACAGTGTCTCTGGCACAAAGACATCATTTACGGTAGTTGGTGAGCCTTAGTCTTGCCTTTTCTTTTGGATGCTGAAGCAGGGAGGAGTCCTGGAACCCAGAGGGGCATTAATATTAATGGAAGGCATTCTGGCTTCACATATTATCACATGCCCCATCATTTCACCTAGATAGATGACAAAAGCTGTCCTGGGAACATTAAAGACATCATAAATGTGTGTTCACTTACAGAGCTTTGGATATTTTCTGAGCAATGTGTCAGTCAGTTCTGCTGTCCTTTGCTTTGGTCGTTGGCCTCAGTCTCTTCTATCTGCGCGTCACCATTGCTTGGATCTGAGATGATTCTTTTGCTCAGTTGTTGTTGGATGTCTGACTCAAACTGAATCACTGGTGCTGCATCAAAAGAGAATGAGAAGAGCCTAGATAAGTGGAATGACGTTCTGTTTAATTATTTAGCTCTTCCTTAAGAGGATCGATCATTGTATTTCCAGTTTTAGAGCTTCTCAACATTCTCTTAAAATGAGTCAGAACTATCTTTTAGGCTCACTTAAAATGTTACCATGGGGAGTTTTATGGGAAGAAAGGCTAAGAGAAGGTCAAATTAGCAAATATATAATACTAAATTTTCCAGGATTTCAGATATGATCCTGCTTGGTCATGTCCTATTTTTGGTTAGATGTGAGAAAGATAAGTGTCTTCTCCTTTTCAGCCATTAGTACCCACATAAGAATGAGAAAATATTTTCTTAATGAGTCACTTCCTGTTTTAAGAGATTATGTAATTGTCCTGTACTTCTGGTTTTGGTCAGTTTTATTTCATTCATCAGCAGATGTTGTACGTATATCTGTTGTATGAGAGAATCATAAAAAAAAAAAGCCATGACCTGCTGTGAATTGAAAAACTAAGTTTTTTGGCTAAAACTCAATGTCTGTGCTTGCTTCTGTTGTTGGGTTATGGGCCTCTTGGGGGCAGGGGCTGAATGTATATTCCAATTTTTCTGCATTATAGGAGCATGATCAGAGTTGAGAAATGGAATATGACAGTGTGGGTTTGAATCATGGCTATGCCATGTTCTAGCTTGTGACCTTGGGCAATGTCCTTGGCCTCTTTATTTTTTTTTAATGTTTTTTTTTTTCTTTCTTGAGAGAGAATCTCACTCTTGTTGCCCATGCTGGAGGGCCATGGTGTGATCTTGGCTCACTGCAACCTCTTCCTCCTGGGTTCAAGCAATTCTCCTGCCTCAGCCTCCCGAGTACATCCCTCCCGGGAATACAGGCGCCCGCCACCATGCCTGGCTAATTTTTTGTATTTTTAGTAGAGACGGGGTTTCACCATGTTGGCCAGGCTGGTCTTGAACTTGCTGACCTCAAGTGATCCACCCACCTCGGCCTCCCAAAGTGCTGGGATTACAGGCATGAGCCACCACGCTCGGCTTCTAATTTTTTTTAATTTAAATTTTATTTTTATTTTTCCTGTAGTGCTGAATTCTCAGCCTCCTTAAGTCCCAGTTTCTCTTCTGTAAAGTGGGTTAATAACAGGACCTACCTCATAGGGAGGTTGGGCAGAATGAATGAGTTCATACTTGGAAAGGGCTTAGAATAATGCCTGGCACAGTGTGAGCATGTACTAGATGCCAACTAGCATTATTTCCTCATTTGCTTGTTCAATTCTAGCCATAAACCACCTAAGCAAGAGCTCACCATGGCTTTGCACTTGGTACATAGAGTCTGATCTCAGACAAGCGAGAGACCAGGGCACTGAGGCCTGCCCTAGGCCCAAGGGTGAGTGGAATGCATCCCCATAGACTGAGGCACACTGGAATGGAGGCCATAACTTGAGAGGGTTATCCAACTTCTTGGATAAACACTCAAGTGGAAAGCTGAGCACAGCACTCCTACCAGTCACAGTCTGAATGGGCTTGGCAGAGGAGAATCTAAGTACAAAGTACAGGAGGGCAGAGACCTGAAAAAGAGAAAGATGGAAGAAGATGGTAGAATTGGAGGCAGAGCCTGGGGCATCATGCTTTTGGCCACAGGTATGAGCAGGTATTGGTCTTGACTGCATTGGTACATCTGTTTCCTGCCCCATGGCTGCGGATGTATCTGTATACGAGCTCCAAGAATCAGAATGGCAGCTCTAGACAGCAGGTCCTTCCTGGTCAGACATAGTCCTTTAAAGTTCAACATCTTGGTGGTACATTGCTGGACAAGAGTAGGCCTGGGCCATTAGAGGGTACCCTGGATGCTCGGTGCTGCCTTTCCCCTGAGAATCAGGGTGATTTGACTCAAGCCTTCTCTGCCTCTGGGAACAAAATCAGTAATTGGGCTTGAGGCCACTTATAAACCCCCCTGGGCTCAGGTGGCTAATTAGCAAGTAAGAAACAAGGCAGCACACTTTTACTCTTCTTGTGCTATGGTTTTCATCAGCTGAGAGGTCACAAATCCACTTACATGCAGACTCAGAGCAGCAGGAGAACATTAATTATTAAGAAGTGGAAAGGCACAGTCTCCTCTCCTCACACCATCTCCCTAGGCCTCCAGCTCTTCATTTCCCTCCTCCTCTCCTGGTAATTTGTCACTGAAGATTCTAGGCCCAGAATCCTGCCTTGGTTGAAAATGGTTGTTATTATTAGTGCAGCACCCTTCATCTCTTTTCCTTCTAATCCGCAGTTAGGGGGCTTCACCTAGAGTAATTACGTGGATTTCCTCTGTCTAGTTAACTTTGCCATCTGGTTAACATTGAACACTTGGGAGGAGTGCAGGAGTCAGAATGAACAAGCGGGTAAGGTAATTGCCAGCCGAAATAAGGTCTCTGAAAGAAAGAAACAAGAACATGATAGGACTAACCTAGGTATAGCTGTGCTCAGAGTATATAATTTATTAAAAATCTACTACGTGCCAGGTACTTTGCTAATTGCTTTACACGGATTCTTGCTTAATCCTCATAAATAATACCATAATATAGGTACTATTCTCTCCATTAAATTTTTTTTGTTCTACTTAGAACTAATTTGCTAGGAATATTCTATTTTCTTTTCTTTCTTTTTTTTTTTTTTTTTTTTTGACAGAGTCTTGCTCTGTCGCCAGGCTGGAGTGCAGTGGTGCAATCTTGGCTCACTGCAACCTCTCCCTCTCAAGTTCAAGCGATTCTTCTGCCTCAGCCTCCTGAGTAGCTGGGATTACAGGCATGCGCCACCACGCCCAGCTAATTTTTCTTTTTTCTTTTTTCTTTTTATATTTTTAATTTATTTTTAAGACGGAGTTTCACTTTTGTTGCCCAGGTTGGAGTGCAATGGCACGATCTCAGCTCACCGCAATCTCCACCTCCCAGGTTCAAGCGATTCTCCTGCCTCAGCCTCCTGAGTAACTGGGATTACAGGCATGTGCCACCATGCCCAGCTAATTTTGTATTTTTAGTAGAGACAAGGTTTCACCATGTCAGCCAGGCTGGTCTCGATCTCCTGACCTTGTGATCTGCCCACCTCAGCCTCCCAAAGTGCTAGGATTACAGGCGTGAGCCATCATGCCTGGCTTATTCTCTCCATTTTCAAGGTGAGGAAGCTGAGCAGTGAACTATACTCCTACCTTCTCTAGTACTGATTGAGCTGGGATTCAAAAGCTGGACTCCAAAGCCTATGCTTTTAACTACTTTGCCTCAATATAATTTCCATGAAGGTGAGGGAGTTTATCTATCTCCTACTATGGGTCTCCAGTACCTGGAACAATACCTGCTATGTAGGTGTTCAATAAATAATTGTTGGGTGAATGAATGAAGGAATAAGCTCTCCCAGTGTCAGTGTGTTTCTAAAAGCCATTCCTTTTTATCTTTAGAGTGTAGCAGACTCTCTTCTACCTATCTTCCCTTCTCTCCTCAAAAAACCAGACTTTTATCCAAAGAGCATGCAAGTCCCTCAAGTATTTAAAGCTTTATTTCTTTGTTTGTCCAGTAAATGTTCGTTGAGGGCCTACTATGTGCAAAGCACCATGCTTGGCCCTGTGTGAAGCAAATATTAAGGCAATGAGGTGGAGTCTGATCTCAGAGCTGTGTTGTGCATGAAATAAGGTTATTCTTTGGTAGTTCATTCTTGAGAAGAATTCTTATGGAGTTCAGTAACCTCTTCTTGAGGCAGAAGTAAATGCTCAGGGATTTGGGAACTAATTATCTCAGTTTGGTAGAATTGAAAAATAAGTCTTTGGTGTTGTGTCATCTGTGTCAGTGACAGCAAAGCTGGACCTGTGCTAGGCCCTGGTGGGTCATCTTTAAGCACTGGACTTTTATCTTGTTAGGAATATAGAAGCAAGCGTCTCACATCTCTGACAGATGGGCTTTACGGCTTGGCCTAAAGCTCTGGTTGTTTTTAAGGCCCTTGAATAAAAATAAAAGACGATGTTTGCAGATTTTAAGAGGAAGTTTTTTTTTTTTTTTGAGACAGAGTCTCGCTCTGTCACCCAGGCTACTGGAGTGCAATGGCGTTATCTTGGCTCACTGCAACCTCTGTCTCCCGGGTTCAAGCGATTCTCCGCCTCAGCCTCCTGAGTAGCTGGGATTACAGGCACCCGCCATCATGCCCGGCTAATTTTTGTATTTTTGTAGAGATGGGGTTTCACCATGTTGGCCAGGCTAGTCTTGAACTCCTGACCTCAGGTGATCCGCCCGCCTCGGCCTCCCAAAGTGCTGGGATCACAGGGATGAGCCATCGCACCTGGCCAAGAGGAAGTATTTTTTTTTCTATCCTACTCTTTCTGAAAAGCTTGAACATTTTTCTGTACTTTCCTTTTCTTTTTTGAGACAGGGTCTTGCTCTATCACCCAGAATGGAGCACAGCGGTACAATCATGGCTCACTGCAGCCTTCACCTCCCGGGCTCAAGCAATCCTCTCACCTCACCCTCCCAAGTAGCTGGAACTACACACAGGCGCCACCACATCCATCTAATTTTTAAAATATTCTGTAAGACAGGGTCTCACTATGTTGCCCAGGCTGGTCTCAAACTTCTGGGCTGAAGCAATCCTCCCACTTCAGCCTCCTGAGTGGCTGGGACTACAGGCACATGCTATCATGTCTGGCTAACTTTGTTTTTTATAGAGACAGGGTCTTTTGCTGTATTGCCCAGGGCGGTCTTGAACTCCTGGCTTCAAGTGATCTTCCTGCCTTGGCCTCCCAAAGCACTGGTTTTATGGCCATGAGCCACCACGTAATCTTTGTTTTATGCGTATTTATAAGCTTTGCTTCCCCAACAAGATTATAAGCTCTTTGATTGAAGTACATCATATATTTGATATGTATTCTCTTGTCCAAGTGTTTCTGTAGGCAATAAGGGGAACTTTGTAAAACAAGAGTTTTCCGGTCAAGTGAATTTGAGAAGCGCTGCCTAATCTCTTCCCCCTCAGAGATTTGCAATGCATATTGACCTGTTAAAGGCTCTGAGAATTCTTCCTGCGAAGAAACCTATTTTAGCCTTGTCCACCTTGCATTTCCCAAACACGTTTGCCCTCAGAACTCCCTTTTTCACTAAGAATGTTTTGCCCATCTTATGTTTTACCCATGTGCTCTATAGCAGTTAACACTGGGCTTATTAAAGGTACTCAATATGTGATTGTAAATTAACTGGTGAAGCATTCCCTCATTCTTGTTTATTTTATACATTTATTTAATGAAGCCCTTTTCATAGAAATTGTCAAGATAAATGTATCCTCATTTAGATCAAAACAAATTCTAAATTAATGAAGTCATGACATTTTACTGTATTTTGGTTTTTTTGGTTTATCTGTGAAGTCCTCAAACCTGTGAGTAGTGCTGACCCTGGCCTTGAATGAACAGCCCTGTACTAACTGCAAGGCCAGAAGAACCCCCGCCCTTCCCCTCCCCACCCCCCCACATCATTTCCAGAAGTTCTAAAGAACAGTTGAAATTTATGGAGATCAGACTGGGTTGAGTGTGGGATTTCCAGGGTGGGTTCTAGAAGGAGAAGTGGGACTTCTGTAGTTTGTTGAAATTTTATTTTCCAAACCCAGCCCCCAAGTTTTTCTTCCTCTATTTATGTGCAAGGACAAAACAGTTACTGTCCTACCTACATAGGATATGGACTCTGTCTGCTCTGAGCCCATTTTAGTTTAGAATATAGAGACCTCCCTCCAGGTCCTAAGAGAGAGATTCCATGAGAGATGCGCAACACCATAAGGTTGGTGATTTGTACTTTGAAATGGCTGCCTTTATTTCCTTTAAAGTCAATATCTTATATTTGAATAAACACAGTTTGCAAAGCATCTTTACAGAAATCTCATTGGATCCTCACGGTCACCTGTTTTCTGAGACAGAGTCTCACTCTTTCACCCAGGCTGGAGTGCAGTGGAGCGATCTTGGCTCCTCCACTTCCTGGGCTCAAGTGATCCTCCTTCCTTAGCCTCCCAAGTAGCTGGGACCACAGATGCGTGCCACCATGCCCAGCCAATTTTTGTATTTTTGGTAGAGATGGGGTTTCGCCATGTTGCCCAGGCTGGTCTCAAACTCTGCAGCTCAAGCAATCCACCCGCCTTGGCCTCCCAAAGTGCTGGGATTACAGGTATGAGCCACCGTACCCTGCCCTCACAGTCACCTTTTGAAGAACCTCCTGCTCAAGAGATCCTCCTGCCTCAGCCTCCTGAGTAGCTGTGATGACTAAAGGCTTGTACTACCATGCCTGGCTAGTTTTTTTATTTTTTGTAGAGACGGGGTTCCCTGTGACGCCCAGGGTGGTCTCAAACTCCTGAGCTCAAGCCATCCTCCCACCTCAGCCTCCCAAAGTGCTGGGATTGTAGGTGTGAGCCACTGCACCTGGCCAAGCATTAGTTTTAATCTTGTTTTATAGATGAATAAACTGGGGCTGACTCAAACTGACTCAAAGTCACACTGTCATTACCTTTTTGATCCTGTACATTAGACTGGGCTGTATGCATGTTCTTGCTGGCCCAATAAAGTTGCAAGTGCCAGCTAACAGCCCTTCCCACTCCACCTCACCACCTCATAGAGGAAAATTGTGACATTAATGGGAAATGTCAGCGGTAATGTCTTCAGGCTGGGCCTGTGGAGTGACTCCCTTGCCACAGGATATTTAAGCAATGCTGTGTCTTGTCTGAGGCTCAGACCTGCTATTCTTATTGGCACTTGGGACCTGCATGATTTTTGGCTTCACCTCCAGCTTTAGCCATTTTTCTTCTGTTCTTTTAGGTAAGGATTTTCTGCCCCAGACCTCAGATTCCCATTTCCTTCCTAGCTTCTTTGCTGTTATAGCTCAGTCTCTTCCAAGACCATGCAAGATTCAGACCCTAGTAGGAGGAGATGGAGGAACTAGGACTTAAACCCACATCTTGTGATTCCAAGGCTGGTTCCTCTTTTGCCCTGCACCACGCAGCTGTCTACTCACAGTCATGTGACAGGGGCTTCCCCAGCCAGAACCTCCAGGGAGCACAAATAAAGGAAGGAGCTGGAAGGCACAGTACAGCATTTGTTCTGTCCAAGCCTTACATATCAGCATGGGCAGGGAGAACGTGGTGAAGTTTTCTTTCAAGGACTTTGTTTGATAAGGAAGGACATTTATCAGTGAAGAGAGGTTTTGAGGGAAGTGAACCAATCTTGAGATAAGTACACAAAAGAGCTTTGAGTCTGGTGTTTCCCTGTTTGCTTCTGCCCCCTGGAGGAGCAAATACTCCATGATTAGAGACGTGTGAGTCCTTTGGAATAGAATAGCAGTGATGGAACTGGAGTCCTAGTCCAGGTTCTCTCCTTGTTCAGCCTGGATTCAGTACTGGGTATCGAAACAAGCCTGCACCCTCAGAGGAGATGGCTAGGGGACAGTGCGTCCAGGCCTCTTCTACCACACAGAGTTTTCTTTTTTTTATAAAGGGTATACACATTTAAAATTTAATGATACTCCCAAATTGCTCTTCAAAAAGGCTGTGCAAAATTACAGTCCTGATAACAGCTACCCAGAGATCCTGTAATGGCATTTGCCCCTATTATTATTATTATTATTATTATTATTATTATTATTATTATTATTTGAATTTGAGGCGGAGTTCTGCTCTGTTGCCCAGGCTGGAGTGCAGTGGCGCAATCTTGGCTCACTGCAACCTCTGCCTCCCGGGTTCAAGCAATTCTCCTGTCTCAGCCTCCCTAGTAGCTGGGATTACAGGTGAGCACCACCACGCCTGGCTAATTTTTGTATTTTTAGTAGAGACGGGGTTTCACCATATTGGCCAGACTGGTCTCAAACTCCTGACCTCAGGTGATCTGCCCGTCTCGGCCTCCCAAAGTGCTAGGATTACAGATGTGAGCCACTGGGGCCAGTTGCCCTCACTATTTAATGGGTTATTTGCAACCTGTGAATCATGTCTCCTATTTCCTTGTTAATGATGCTTATTGATTATAGACTTAGGAATATCAGTACCGCCTTTGTATCTCTTCATTCTTACATGATATAATAATTAATTTTTTTTTTTTTGAGACAGAGTCTCACTCTGTTGCCCAGGCTGGAGTGCAGTGTCACAATGTTGGCTAACTGCAACCTCCACCTCCTGGGTTCAAGCGATTCTCCTGCCTCAGCCTCCTGAGTAGCTGGGACTACAGGTGCGTGCCACTACACCTCACTAATTTTTGTATTTTTAGTAGAGACAGGGTTTTGCCATGTTGGCTAGGCTGGTCTTGAACTCCTGACCTCAGGTAATCTGCCCGCCTCAGCCTCCCAAAGTGCTGGGATTACAGGTGAGCCACTGCGCCCAGCCAATAATTCATTGTTTAATTGTTAGTTGTGGGCCAAGCAAAGGAGAAAAGTAAGAAGCCTTTTCCTTTTACCGATAGGAAAGGTCAAAGGACTTACCTAGTGAATTATTTACCTAAAAATGTATACAAATCACTCCAAAATTTAGTGGCTAAAAACAACAGCACTAATTTAATTATATCTTCACAGTTACTAATTTAATTATATCCTCACCTGTGGGTGAGGAATTTAGGAGCAGCTTAGCTGGGCTGTTCTGGCTAGTTCAGAGTCTAGTGAAGTTGTGGTCAGTTGTCAGCTGGGTCATCTGAATGCTTGATTGGGATTGGAGGATCCACTTCTGTGGTGGTCACTCACATGACTGGGAAGTTGGTGCTAGCTGTTGGCAGGAAGCCTGTTCTTCATGTCGGCCTCTCTGAGGGACTGCTTGAGTACTTTCATGATGTGGTGGTGGGCTTCTCCCAGAGTGAGCCACTCAGAAGAGAGAAAGATTGTGAGGTCTGGACTTCAATAAGAAGATTGTTGAAGAAAAAAAGGTTTTGTCCCCGCCTTGGTTTGATTGGACTAGAGTGGCTGGCATCAGGCAGGAACAGTGGTATAGCAGGGTATAGACCATATTTAGGGACCTAAAATCATGTCTTTCATGATTCATGTGGTTCTTGTTCCAACTGCCCAGGACTCAGGCACATCAAAATATGACACAAAAGCAGAAGCTTTTCATAATGGAGATTAGACCATGTCTAGGATTCCTACCCAGTCCTCTTGAGCTCTCCTCACTCCAGTGTTGTTTTCCATGTTTGTTTTTTGTTTTCCCCAGAGCTTCTTCGAGACACCTTCACTTCCCTGGGCTATGAAGTCCAGAAATTCTTGCATCTCAGTATGCATGGTATATCCCAGATTCTTGGCCAATTTGCCTGTATGCCCGAGCACCGAGACTACGACAGCTTTGTGTGTGTCCTGGTGAGCCGAGGAGGCTCCCAGAGTGTGTATGGTGTGGATCAGACTCACTCAGGGCTCCCCCTGCATCACATCAGGAGGATGTTCATGGGAGATTCATGCCCTTATCTAGCAGGGAAGCCAAAGATGTTTTTTATTCAGAACTATGTGGTGTCAGAGGGCCAGCTGGAGGACAGCAGCCTCTTGGAGGTGGATGGGCCAGCGATGAAGAATGTGGAATTCAAGGCTCAGAAGCGAGGGCTGTGCACAGTTCACCGAGAAGCTGACTTCTTCTGGAGCCTGTGTACTGCGGACATGTCCCTGCTGGAGCAGTCTCACAGCTCACCGTCCCTGTACCTGCAGTGCCTCTCCCAGAAACTGAGACAAGAAAGGTGAGCCCCCAGGAGGTAGTCAGTTCCGGACCACCTGCTTATTTTCGTGCCACCAGGATGGGAATTACCACTGTGCCACATTTGCTGCCCATCTCTTCCGGGAGGAAAAGAGATTTTCCCTCCTGCATTGGGCTTGCCCTAGGACTACAGTATAGACCTGGCATGATTTATAAATACTTTGTAGTTAGTTAGTTTGTAGTTTGAATACTTTTCTTTAAAATTAAGACATTTTCAGCCTGGGCAACAAAGTGAGAACTTGCTTTATAAAAATTTTTAAAATTAGTTGGGTGTGGTGGTGTGCGCTTATAGTCCCAACTGCTTGGGAGGCTAAGGTAGGAGGATTGCTTGAGCCCAGGAGTTTGAGGCTGCAGTGAGTCATGATTGCACTACTGCACTGCAGCCTGAGCAACAGAGGGAGACCTTGTCTCCAATAAATAAATAAATACAAATAACAAATTTATTTATTTATTTTTATTTTATTTTATTTTTGAGATGGAGTCTTGCTCTGTTGCCCAGGCTGGAGTGCATTGGCGCAATCTTGGCTCACTGCAACCTCCGCCTCCCAGGTTCAAGCAGTTCTCCTGCCTCACCCTCCCAAGTAGCTGGGATTACAGGCATGTACCACCACGCCCTGGCTAATTTTTGTATTTTTAGTAGAGACTGGGTTTCACCATGTTGACCAGGCCAGTCTTGAACTCCTGACCTCAGGTGATCTGCCTGCCTCAGCCTCCCAAAGTGCTAGGATTACAAGCGTGAGCCACTGCGCCTGGCCACAAATTTTTATTTTTAATTTTTCTTTTTGAGACAGAGTTTCACTCTTGTTGCCCAGGCTGGAGTACAGTGGCATGATCTTGGCTCACTGCAACCTCCGCCTCCTGGGTTCCAGTGATTCTCCTGCCTCAGCTTCCCGAGTAGCTGGGATTACAGGCGCCCGCCATCACACCTGGCTAATTTTTGTATTTTTAGTGGAGACAGGGTTTCCACCATGTTGGCCAGGCTGGTCTGGAACTCCTGGCCTCAAGTGATCCACGTACCTCGGCCTGCCAAAGTGCTGGGATTACAGGCATGAGCCACCATGCTCAGCCACCTTCCAGATCTTTTTTTATTTGATACCCACACAGTCATGTAGAAGTATATCTTTTTTGTTTGTTTTTTGAGATGACATCTCACTCTGTTGTCCAGGCTGGAGTGCAGTGGCACACCTCGGCTTACTGCAACATCCACCTCCCGGGTTCAGGCAATTCTCCTGCCTCAGTCTCCTGAATAGCTGGGACTACAGGCGCACACCACTAGGCTTTGCTAATTTTTGTATATTTAGTAGAGATGGGGTTTCACCATGTTGGCCAGGCTGGTCCCGAACTCCTGACCTCAAGTGATCCTCCTGCCTCGGCCTCCCAAAAGTGAGCCACTGCGCCCAGCGTGGAAGTATGTTTGTAAGCCCAGATGGAATCATCATCTATTGTTTCTTTTTTTTAATTAAAAAAATTTTAATACAGTTCAAATCCCCATGTCTGGCTCATTTCAGCTCCTTTACTGCCAAAGCAGGGGACAAGGACTGCTTCAGTTTCTCTGCCTTCTCTTTCTCTGAAGGTATCTGCTGCATTGAACTTGAAAGTTCACATTATCCTTATTTTTCTTGATCTTGACAGATTTGGCATCCTTTCACCTGGCTGTGAGCAGAAAGTCCTTGATTTCCTCAATTTTGCAAGGCATGGAGATGAGGCACACAGGGAGAGGACAAGGACAGGCACCCCTCTATCCCATGTATCACCCGAAAGACACTCAACAGCCTGCCATCACTTTATAACCTGCTTTTAGTTTGTTTAACAGTAGATCACAAACATTTTTGCATGTCAGCAGTCACATTTCTACAGCATCAGTTTAATGTATGCACAATAGCCCATAATATGGCCATAGCTTAATTTACTTGATCAATCTTCAGTTGTTGCACAGTGTTTGCTTTCATACAAAGTAAGTATTAAACATCCTTGTAACTTAGTGTTTGTTCTTATCCTTAATTGTTTTCTAGGGGGACAATTCCCGGAAGTGGAATTACAGAGTCAAAGGACATGCATTTTTCAAGCCTTGGATGCATCTTACTAGATGTCCTATAGGATGGTCATATCAGCTTTATAGAAGAGTAGCTGTGTCCCTGAATTCTCCCTGACACTGCATGCTCTTATATTTCCTCAAGTTTTGACAATTTGATAGGTGAAAAGTGGTATCTGACTGTTCAGATCTGGAAGCCTTTGTTATATAAACATTTTTTTAATGTTTATTGGCAAGAATACTTTTCTAAGAGAAACATCAGTGAGCTGGTTTCCATTTAAGCTGAATGAAGCCACAATGTACCTCAAGTATAAGATTAACTGGCCTTTTTCAGTTGCACTCTAATTGCAATTTAGAATGATGTTTCTGAGCCACCTGTCAAACGCATTCTGGGCTGTACCTCTGCGTACCCCAGGAATAAATCTCATGGCCTTCTTTACCTGGCCTCCTTAGTGGTGGCCCAGCAGGAAGCGGGGGTTAGAGCAGGAGCCACTCAGCCTTCCAAGATAGATACTCCATGGGCCGGTGGTATTACTGGCCTTTTGAGCCCATCCCCATTTGCATAGATGATCCACGTGGGTTATCATCTGGCTGGTATGTTCCCAGAGTGAAACTCAGCAGCCCCTTGAGGGAAGGGATGGTGGCCATCGGGCGAGAGTATTGCAAGTTAGTTTGGATCATTTGCTAAGCAGCTTGTGGTGCCTTCAGAAAGGAACAGTTTCAAAGAACTTTCACATCTGTTGGCTCATTTCACCCTAACGACAGTCTTCTCTTTGATATTTGCATGGCATTAAATTTTGCCTTTCTTGTTTTCTCCAGAAAACGCTCACTCCTGGATCTTCACATTGAACTCAATGGCTACATGTATGATTGGAACAGCAGAGTTTCTGCCAAGGAGAAATATTATGTCTGGCTGCAGCACACTCTGAGAAAGAAACTTATCCTCTCCTACACATAAGAAACCAAAAGGCTGGGCGTAGTGGCTCACACCTGTAATCCCAGCACTTTGGGAGGCCAAGGAGGGCAGATCACTTCAGGTCAGGAGTTCGAGACCAGCCTGGCCAACATGGTAAACGCTGTCCCTAGTAAAAATACAAAAATTAGCTGGGTGAGGGTGTGGGTACCTGTATTCCCAGTTACTTGGGAGGCTGAGGTGGGAGGATCTTTTGAACCCAGGAGTTCAGGGTCATAGCATGCTGTGATTGTGCCTACGAAAAGCCACTGCATACCAACCTGGGCAATATAGCAAGATCTCATCTCTTTAAAAAAAAAAAAAAGGACAGGAACTATCTTACTCAATGTATTAGTCATGTTTCTCTAGAGGGACAGAACTAATAGGATACATGTATATAAAAAGGGGAGTTTATTAAGGAGTATTGACTCACATGATCACAGGGTTAGGTCCCACAATAGGTCATCTGCAAGCAAGGAAGCCAATTCAAGTCCCAAAGCTGAAGAACTTGGAGTTCAATGTTTGAGGGCAGGAAGCATTCAGCATGAGAGAAAGATGGAGGCCAGAAGACTACACCAGTCTAGTCTTTCCATGTTTTGCCTGCTTTTATTCTGGCAGTGCTGGCAGCTGATTAGATGGTGCCTACCCAGATTGAGGATGGTCTGCCTTTCCCAGTCCACTGACTCAAATGTTAAATCTCCTTTGGCAGCACCCTCACAGATGTACCCGGGAACACTTTGCATCCTTCTATTCAATCAAGTTGATACTCAGTATTAACCATCACAGTCCATTTGGGCAACTATACCAAATTACCATAGACCAGGTGACTTAAACAGCAGTTATTTCTCACAGTTCCGGAGGCTGGGAAATCCAACATCTAAGTGGTAGCATATCTGGTGTCTGGTAAGGCATGCTTCCAGATCTTACCAGATGTCAGTCTTTTGATGTTCTCACATGGCAGAAAAAGAGGATGCAAGCTCTCAAGTGTATCTTCTTTAAGGGCACAAATTCCATTCATGAGGGCTCTACCCTCATCACCTAATTACCTCCCAAAGGCCCCACCTTCTGATACTGTCACTTTGGGGATACTGTCTCCCCTTTGAATTCTGGGGGGGATACAAACATTCAGTTTGTAACAATAGCCTTATGATTTAGAGGTTACTTGTTCATTCACCTAGACCTCAAATTGCATTTTACAGCTAATCAAGTATATCTTTCTCTGATTTGATAGTGTGACCTAAAAGGGGACCATTGTTTGAAATATCATTAGAGTTGCTTACTATTATTATTATTATTATTATTATTATTATTATTATTGAGACAGAGTTTCATTCTGCTGCCCAGGCTGGAGTGCAGTGGCATGATTTTGGCTCATTGCAACCTCTGCCTTCTGGGTTCAAGCAATTCTCCTGCCTCAGCCTCCCGAGTAGCTGGGATTACAGGCTCCTGCCACCACACCCGGCTAATTTTTGTATTTTTAGTGGAGACAGGGTTTCCACCATTTTGGCCAGGGTGGTCTTGAACTCCTGACCTCAGGTGATTCACCAGCCTCGGCCTCCCAAAGTGCTGGGATTACAGGCTCCTGCCACCACACCCGGCTAATTTTTGTATTTTTAGTAGAGACAGGGTTTCACCATGTTGGCCAGGGTGGTCTTGAACTCCTGACCTCAGGTGATTCACCAGCCTCGGCCTCCCAAAGTGCTGGGATTACAGGTGTGAGCCACTGCACCTGGCCTATTATTATTTAAAAAAAAAAATTTTTTTTTTAAATTGATCATTATTGGGTGTTTCTCACAGAGGGGGATTTGGCAGGGTCATAGGACAATAGTGGAGGGAAGGTCAGCAGATAAACAAGTGAACAAAGGTCTCTGGTTTTCCTAGGCAGAGGACCCTGTGGCCTTCCGCAGTGTTTGTGTCCCTGGGTACTTGAGATTAGGGAGTGGTGATGACTCTTAACGAGCATGCTGCCTTCAAGCATCTGTTTAACAAAGCACATCTTGCACCGCCCTTAATCCATTTAACCCTGAGTGGACACAGCACGTTTCAGAGAGCACAGGGTTGGGGGTAAGGTCATAGATCAACAGCATCCTAAGGCAGAAGAATTTTTCTTAGTACAGAACAAAATGAAGTCTCCCATGTCTACTTCTTTCTACACAGACACAGCAACAATCTGATTTCTCTATCTTTTCCCCACCTTTCCCCCTTTTCTATTCCACAAAACCGCCATCGTCATCATGGCCCGTTCTCAATGAGCTGTTGGGTACACCTCCCAGACGGGGTGGTGGCCGGGCAGAGGGGCTCCTCACTTCCCAGACGGGGCGGCCAGGCGGAGGCGCCCCCCACCTCCCGGACGGGATAGCTGGCTGGGCGGGGGCTGACCCCCCCGCCTCCCTCCCGGACGGGGTGGCTGCGGGGCGGAGGGGCTCCTCACTTCTCAGACGGGGCGGCTGCCGGGCGGAGGGGCTCCTCACTTCTCAGACGGGGCGGCGGGGCAGAGACGCTCCTCACCTCCCAGACAGGGTCGCGGCCGGGCAGAGGCGCTCCTCACATCCCAGACGGGGCGGCGGGGCAGAGGCGCTCCCCACATCTCAGACGATGGGCGGCCGGGCAGAGACGCTCCTCACTTCTTCCCAGACCGGGTGGCGGCCGGGCAGAAGCTGTAATCTCGGCACCTTGGGGGGCCAAGGCAGGCGGCTGGGAGGCGGAGGCCGTAGCCAGCTGAGATCACGCCACTGCACTCCAGCCTGGGCAACATTGAGCACTGAGTGAACGAGACTCCGCCCGCAATCCCGGCACCTCGGGAGGCCGAGGCTGGCAGATCACTCGCAGTCAGGAGCTGGAGACCAGCCCGGCCAACACAGTGAAACCCCCTCTCCACCAAAAAAATACGAAAACCAGTCAGGCGTGGCGGCGCCCGCAATCGCAGGCACGCGGCAGGCCGAGGCAGGAGAATCAGGCAGGGAGGCTGCAGTGAGCCGAGATGGCAGCAGTACAGTCCAGCTTCGGCTCGGCATCAGAGGGAGACCGTGGAAAGAGAGAGAGAGGGGGAGACCGTGGGGAGAAGGAGAAGAGAGGGAGAGGGAGAGGGCTATTTTAAAAATTTTTTTTAAATTGCTGAACAGGGGTACCTCTGGGCAGTGTGTCAGAATACCACTTTTTAAATATTTTATGATTTATTTATTTTTCTATTTCTCGAGGTTAGTTTTAACTGATGTGTATCTGTATGTCTATTTGTATATTTTGTCATGATCATGTAACAGAGGCTGAAAAGTGTCGAAGAGACAGTTTTCAGGAACAACAAGCAATTATTCCTACTTTCCAAGTTATTTTGATGCCATGGTGGCTCATACCTATAATCTGAGTACTTTGGGAGGCTGAGGTGGACTGATCACTTGAGCCCAGGAGTTTGAGACCAGCCTGGGCAACATAGCAAGACTCCATCTCTACAAAAAAAGACAAAATTTAGCTGGGCGTGGTGGCGTGTTCCTGTAGTCCCAGCTACTTGGGAGGCTGAAGTGGGTGGATCCCCTGAGCCCAGAGAGGTCAAGGTTGTGGTGAGCTGTGATCACACCACTGCACTTCAGCATGGGAGACAGAGTGAGACCCTGTCTCAGAGAAAATAAATAAATAAAACCACCAGCACCACAAACAACAACAAAAAGTTATTTTGTACTTGTTTTGAGCACAGGACTCCTGAGGGTATCTTTGCATTTAATATTGCATAGGGGTGCCAGTGGGAAGTAATGTGTATGCTTGGCCTCATGAGCTAAAACCCTGTGTTAATTATGACAGAAGGAAAGTGTGTGAGAGGGATCTTAACTTCCTAGCAGCTCTAGCTGCCATCTTGAACCATGAAGATAAGGGCCACACGTAGGGGTAGCTGGGTAGTGAGCAGCAAGAAGCCTTGTTGGATGAGGGCATGAAGGAGCAGAATCACTGGAATCACTGTGTCAGCCCTAATTACCTACCTCTGGACTTTTATGTGAGGGAAAAAAATTGACAGTTTATATTTATCTCAACCTAGTTAACCCAAGTGATGCATTGTTATGAGATTAAAATGTTTGGAGGCCGGGCGCGGTGGCTCACGCCTATAATCCCAGCCCTTTGGGAGGCCAAGGCGGGCGGATCACGAGGTCAGGAGATCAAGACCATCCTGGCTAACATGTAAAACCCCGTCTCTACTAAAAATACAAAAAATTAGCCAGGCGTTGTGGCGGGCGCCTGTAGTCCCTGCTATTTGGGAGGCCGAGGCAGGAGAATGGCATGAACCTGGGAGGTGGAGCTTGCAGCGAGCTGAGATCTTGCCACTGCACTCCAGCCTGGGCGACAGTGCGAGACTCTGTCTCAAAAATAAATAAATAAATAAATAAATAAATAATAAATAAAATGTTTGGAATGTTGGCTTCATCCCTGGGATGCAAGGCTGGTTCAACATACGCAAATCAAGAAACATAATTCATCACATAAACAGAACTAAAGACAAAAACCACATGATTATCTCAATAGATACAGAAAAGGCCTTCAATAAAATTCAACGTTGCTTCATGTTAAAAACTCAATAAACTAGGTATTGATGGAAAATATCTCAAAATAATAACCATTTATGACAAACCCACAGCCAATATCATACTGAATGGGCAAAAGCTGGAAGCATTCCCCTTGAAAACTGGCACAAGACAGGGATGCCGTCTCTCACCACTCCTATTTAACATAGTATTGGAAGTTCTGGCCAAGAAAATCAGGCAAGAGAAACAAATAAGGGGTATTCAAATAGGAAAAGAGGAAGTAAAACTGTCTGTTTGCAGATGACATGATACTATATCTAGAAAACCCCATTATCTCCGCCCAAAAGTTCCTTAAGCTGATAAGCAACTTCAGCAAAGTCTCAGGATACAAAATCAATGTGCAGAAATCACAAGCATTCTATACACCAACAATACACAAGCAGAGAGCCAAATCATGAATGAACTCCCATTCACAGTTGCTAGAAAGAGAATAAAATACCTAGGAATACAGCTAATAAGATGTGAAGGATCTCTTCAAGGAGAACTACAAACCACTGCTCAAGGAAATAAGAGAGGACACAAATGAAAAAACATTCCATTCTCGTGGATAGGAAGAATCAATATCATGAAAATGGCCATACTACCCAAAGTAATTTATAGGTTCATTGCTATTCCCATTAAACTACTATTGACATTCTTCACAGAATTAGAAAAAAACTACTTTAAAATTCAAATGGAACCAAAAAAGAGCCCGTATAACCAAGACAACAATAAGCAAAAAGAACAAAGCTGGAAGCATCACACTACCCAACTTCAAAGTATACTGCAAGGCTACAGTAGCCAAAATGGCATGGTACTGGTACAAAAACAGACACATAGACCAATGGAACAGAATAGAGACCAGAGAAAGAAGACCACACATCTACAGCCATCTGATCATCGACAAACCTGACAAAAACAAGCAATGGGGAAAAGATTCCCTATTTAATAAATGGTGCTGGGAAAACTGGCTAGCCATATGCAGAAAATTGAAACTGACCCCTTCCTTACACCTTATACAAAAATTAACTCAAGATTAAAGACTTAATGTAAAACCTAAAACTATAAAAACCCTAGAATAAAATCTATTTAATATCATTCAAGACATAGGCACAAGCAAAGGTTTCATGACAAAAACATCAAAAGCAATTGCAACAAAAGCAAAAATTACAAATGGGATCTAATTAAACTAAAGAGCTCCTGCACAGCAAAAGAAACTCATTAGAGTGAACAGGCAACCTACAGAATGGGAGAAAATTTTTGCAATCTATCCATCTGACAAAGGTCTAATATCCAGAACCTACAAGGAACTTAAAACAAATTTACAAGGAAAAAAACAACCCCATCAAAAAGTGGACAAAGGACATGAACAGACACTTCTCAAAAGAAGACATTTATGTGGCCAACAAACATATTTAAAAAAGCTCAAACTTACTGATCATTAGAGAAATGCAAAGGAGAACCACAATGAGATACCATCTCATGCCGGTCAGAATGGTGATTATTAAAAAGTCAAAAAACAACAGATGCTGGCGAGGCTGTGGAGAAGTAGGAACACTTTTACATTGTTGGTGGGAATGTAAATTAGTTCAACCATTGTGGAAGTGTGTGTGGCGATTCCTCAAAGATCTAGAACTAGAAATACTATTTGTCCCAGCAATCCCATTACTGGGTATATACCCAAAGGAATATAAACCATTTTATTATAAAGATACATGCACATTTTTGTTCATTGCAGCACTCTTCACAATAGCAAAGACACAATAGCAAATGCCCATCAAAGATAGACTGGATAAAGAAAATGTGGTACATATACACCATGGAATACTGTGCAGTGCAGCCGTTACAGCTTTTGGTGATACAGTGAATCAGATTTTTCATTAATTCTTTTAATTGGTTATTACTGAACATGAAAAAGTAATCCTTGTATTGAAATCTTGAGTCTGGCCATGTTTCTATTTTAAATTCGTAAAGAATTCTAACAGAAGAGGAATTCAAAGAATGTCATAAATGGATGTTTCTCCATGGATGAAGGAACTGTTTTATTCACTTGCTGATAATTCAGCCTAATCCAGTTTGACATCATATAGATAAGTAGTTGAATTATGGATTTAAAATACGTATCATTTTCTAACTCCAAAGGTAATACTTATTTAAATGGTTTTGAAAATATAGAAAGGCACAATTTCTTTTTAAATCTGTTATTCTCCACCACCACTCAATCTGTCTATCATCTATCTCTCCATTCATTCTTCCATTTGTTTATATCTGTTAATCTTTGTATGTGTTCATGTATAGCTTTTACATGATTGGAATCATAATGCATATTCCATTTTGAAGTCTGCTTTTTTTTACACAAAAATATGTTGTGAATATTTTCCTATATTATGAAATATCATTAGCTGAGCTTTTAGAATTGACTGCATGTTTTGGTACCATTTAGATATAGTTTAACATACTTAGAAGTTATGTGGCTTTGCCACTATGGATGAATCTTATTTACTCAATATTAATTACTTACGAATAACCTCACCTAAACACTACTCAGCCATAAAAAGGAATGAATTAATGACATTCACAGCAACCTGGAGACTATTACTCTAAAGGAAGTAACTCAGGAATGGAAAACCAAACATTGTATGTTCTCACTCATAAGTGGGAGATAAGCTATGAGGATGCAAAGGCATAAGAAGGATACAATGGACTTTGGGGACTTAGGGGAAAGGGTGGGAGGCGGGTGAAGGATAAAAGAATACAAATTGGGTTCAGTGTATACTGCTCAGGTGATGGGTGCACCAGAATCTCACAAGTAACCACTTAATTACTTACGCATGTAACCAGATACCACCTGTTCCCCAAACACCTATGGAAATAATTTTGTTTTTTTTTTTAAAAAGGAATGAGATCATGTCCTTTGCAGGGACATGGATGAAGCTGGAAGCCATTATCCTCAGCAAACTAACAGAGGAGCAGGAAACCAAACACCACATGTTCTCACTTGTAAGCGGAAGCTGAACAATGAGAACACACGGACACAGGGATGAGATCAACACACACTGGGGCCTGATGCAGGGGCCGTAGCGGGGAGAGCATCAGGATAACTAGCTAATGCATGTGGGGCTTAATACCTAGGTGATAGGTTGATAGGTGCAGCAAACCACCATGGGACACGTTTACCTATGTAACAAACCCGCACATCCTGCACTTGTATCCAGAACTTAAAATAAAATATTTTAAAAATCTTTAGAGAATACGAAAAAAAAAGATTCTTCAATGCATACACAATAAAATTGCAGTTCAGTCAAACATTGGAAGTCTTTCTCTAACTGTCTAGTTGGTATCTTCATTTTCAGCTTCTTCAAGATCCCACTCCAAACACTGTTAGCTCAGCCAAATTGAACAGCTTATATCTCCTACCTTTGGATCTTTAGTTCTGGTGATTGTATATTTCTGGACCATCTGGAACCCCAGCATATCACCCTACCCCACATCTCCACATCCCCAAAATATAACCATACTTCAAGGGCAGTTCAAATACTGTCTCCTTCTATCCTCCATGAAGTCAGTTATCTCTTCCATTGGAATTATCGCCCCCTCTCCTGAACAGTACTATTTCGTGTGAATCTCCTCCAAGCCTTCTTTTCATTTTATATCTCATGCTGTAATTCTTGGAGAGTATGCTGTAGCTCAAGTGCAGAATTCTTATCAGTTTTATCTTTATATCTCTCCTAAACACTTTACCTGATGAAGAGCCTGGCATACACATAAATATATATTGAATGAATCAGTAATGGATTGAAAAGAGAAATGATGGATCTCTTAAATTTTAACTTTTATAAAATATTTTGATATATTCATGACCTTACTTTAGCAAGCAATGTACTGAACATGATGTAAACTATTGTTGATATAGTTTTTATATTGGAAGTGTAAGTAGTTTGTGGCATGGGATTGTGACATATCCTAGGTTTCCTCGTCTTCTTTTTATTGAAATGTAATTCACAAGCCATAAAATTTGCCCCTTTAAAGTAAATGATGCAGTGGATTTTAGTATATTTACAGAGTTGTGCAATCATCACCACTATCTAATTCCAGAACATTTCCATCTACCTAGAAAGAAACTCCATACCAGTGAGCTGCCACTCTAATCCTCCTCTTCCCCCAGCCTCTAGAAACAATAATCCATTTTCTGTCTCTATGATTTGCCTGTTCTGGATATTTTATAAAAATAAACATGTGGCCTTTCGTGTCTGACTTCCTTCACTTAGCATGTTTCAAGGTTCATCTATGCTGTAGAGTGTACCAGTGCTTCGTTACATTTTATGGCTGAATAATACTCTATTGTGTGGATATACCGCATTTAGTTTATTCATCAGTTGATCGAAATTTAGACTGTTTCCACTTTTTTGCTATTATGGATGATGCTGCTATGAATATTCGTATATGAATTTTTATATGGATATATGTTTTCAGTTCTTCTGGGCATATACCTTAGAAGTGAGAGTGCTCATCATATAGTAACTCTATGTTTAGCCTTTTGAGGAACTGCCAAACTGCTTTTCAAAGTAGTAGCATCATTTTATATTCCCACCAGCAGTGTATGAGGTTTTTTTTATATTTTTGTTTTTGAGACGGAGTCTCACTCTGTCGCTCAGGGTGGAGTGCAGTAGCATTATCTTGATTCACTGTAACCTCTGCCTTCTGGGTTCAAGCCATTCTCCTGCCTCAGCCTCCCTAGTAGTTGGGAGTAGCTGGGTTTACAGGAGCTCGCCACCATGCCCAGCTGATTTTTGTATTGTTTTTTGAGGCGGAGTCTCGCTCTGTGGCCCAGGCTGGAGTGCAGTGGTGCAATCTCAGCTCACTGCAAGCTCCGCCTCCTGGGTTCATGCCATTCTCCTGCCTCAGCCTCCCAAGTATCTGGGACTACAGCCGCCCTCCACCACGCCCGGCTAATTTTTTGTATTTTTAGTAGAGACAGGGTTTCACCGTGTTAGCCAGGATGGTCTCTATCTCCTGACCTCGTGATCCGCCTGCCTTGGCCTCCCAAAGTGCTGGGATTACAGGCGTGAGCCACTGCGCCCAGCCAATTTTTGTATTTTTAGTAGAGACAGGGTTTCACCATGTTGGCCAGGCTGGTCTCGAACTCCTGACCTGAGGTGATCTGACTGCCTTGGCTTCCCAAAGTGCTGGGATTACAGACATTAGCTACTGTGCCTGGCCTCAAATCCTTTCTCATTTTAAAATTGGGTTATTTATTTTATTTTATTTTATTTTATTTTTCTGAGATGGAATCTCACTCTGTCGCCCAGGCTGGAGTGCAGTGGTGCAATCTCGGCTCACTGCAACCTCCACCTCCTGAGTTCAAGCGACTCTCCTGCCTCAGTCTCCCTAGTAACTGGGATTACAGGCACCCACCATCACGCCTGGCTAATTTTTGTATTTTTAGTAGAGACAGGGTTTCGCCATGTTGGCCAGGCTGATCTTGAACTCATGAACTCAGGTGATCTGCCTGCCTCGGCCTCCCAAAATGCTAGGATTACAGGTGTGAGCCACCACACCCGGTGGGTTGTCTTTTTATTGTTGAGTTGTAAGCATTCTTTTTAATATTCTGGATACTAGTTTCTTATCAGGTACAAACTTTGTGAATACATTCTCCCATTCCATGGATTGTCTTCTCACTTTCTGGATACTATACAGTACAAGTTTTAAATTTTGATGAAGTTCACTTGATTTCTGTTTTTTATGTTATTGCTTATGGTTTTGGTGTCATACCTAAAAAACCATTGTCTAAATCAATTGCCTATGAGGTGTTACACCTATGTTTTCTTCTAAAGTTTTATGATTTTAGCTCTTTGACCCATTTTGAGTTATTTTTGTGTATGCAGTGCGAGATAAGCATCCAGCCTCATTCTTTTGCACATAAATGTTCACTTGTCTTAGCATTACTTATTGAAAATACTATTTTTTCCCTATAGAATTATTTTATACTTATCACAAATCAACTAACTATAAGGGTTTATTTCTGGACTCAATTCTGTTGCTCTATCCTATGCTAGTACCACACTGTCTTGATTATTGTAACTTCATAGTAAGTTTTGGAATCCAGAAATGTAGTCCTCTAACTTTGTTGTTGTTCTTCTTCTTTTTTTTTTTTTTGTAGAGATGAGGCCTTGCTATGTTGCCCAGGCTGGTCTCAAACTCCTGGCCTCAAACAATCCTCCCACCTCCACCTCCCAAAGTGCTGAGGGGTGAGCCACTGCAACTGGCCTGTTCTTTTTCAAAATTGTTAGGGCTGTATTGGGTTTACCTTTCCCTAAATTTTCATATAACTGTTAGGATTCGCTTGCAAATTTATGTAAAAAGGGCCTCTGGAATTTTGATAGTGATTACACTGAATGAGAGGAGTTTGGCAGGACTGGTTTCCCAAGACCACAAGACCCTGTAAGACCCTGCTGATAAGACAGGATGTGGTAGAAAGGCCAACCCAAACCAGCCGAAACCATGATGGTGACAGAAGAGACCTCTGGTTACCTTTGCTGCCCATTCTGTGGTAATTATAATACATTAGCAGGCTAAAAGAAACTCCTACAGCACCATGATAGTTTACAAATGCCACAGCAACTTTCAGAAGTTACCCTGTATGGTCTAAAAGGTCCAGACCTCCCCACCTCTTTCCTGGAAAACTCACGAATAAGCCACCTCTTGTTTAGCGTATAGTCAAGAAGCAACCATAAATATAGCCAGTCAGCAGCCCATCAGGGCTACTCTTCCTATGGGGTAGCCATTCTTTTATTCCTTTACTTTCTTAATGAACTTGCTTTCACTTTATTCTGTCAGCATGCTCTTGAATTCTTTCCTGAACCCACTTGACCTCTTGGGCTGAGCCTTAACCTTGGGGTACTTTTGCCTATAACAAACATACAAAGATAAGTTTGGCTGGGCGCAGTGGCTCATGCCTGTAATCCCAGGACTTTGGGAGGCTGAGGATGGTGGATCGCTTGAGCCAAGGAATTTGAGGCCACCTTGGGCAACACGGCAAAACCCTGTCTCTACTAAAAATACAAAAATTAGCTGGGTATGGTAGCATGCGCCTGTAGTACCAGCTACTCGGAAGGCTGAGGTGGGAGGATCACTTGAGCCCGGGAGGTGGAGGTTTCAGTGAGCTGAGATTGTGCCACTGTACTCCAGCCTGGGGAACAGAGTGAGACCCTGTCTCAAAATAAAAATAAATTTGAGGTGTATTGCCATCTTAACGGAAGTTGTTACTGGTGGACGGTATCCAAATTACTGGTGGCAAATCTGCAGCAACCTCAATTCTTTCCTCCTCAGAAGAAAGAATTTGACTGAGGGGCATAAGGCAGAAGGAGGGACCGAGGCAAGTTTCAGAGCAACAGTGAAAGTTTATTACGCTTTAGGCTGGGCACAGTGGCTCATGCCTGTAATCCCAGCATTTTGGGAGGCTGAGGCGGGTGGATTACTTGAGGTCAGTAGTTCGAGACCAGCCTGGCCATCATGATGATGAAACCTCGTCTCTACTAAAAATAGAAAAATCAGCTGGGCATGGTGGTCCATGCCTCTAATCCCAGCTACTCGGGAGGCTGAGGCAGGCGAATCACTTGAACCTGGGAGGCGGAGGTTGCAGTGAGCCAAGAAAGTTTATTAAGCTTTAGAACAGTAAGGAAAGGAAAGAAAAGAAGGAAAGTATAACTTGGAAGAGGGCTAAGCAGGTGACCTGAGAAACCAGGTGCAGGGCTTGCCCTCTTGACTTGGGGTTTTATATGCTGGCATACTTCTGGGATCTTGTGTTACTTTTCCCCACTCCTGAGATCTTTTTGAGAAGCTGATGATCAGTCTCAGGTGTTTTCTATTAGGTGTGGGGGGGGCTGCCTGTCCCTGGCACCACCTGTGACCAATTATTACTTTACAGAAACATTTAACAACCGCCTGACCATCACCTGATGGTTGCCCAACACTCTTGGTGTGTGTCGGGGGAGCCCTCTCCTGCCTTGCTCAGACCTGAATGTACCCATTGTAACAAACCCCTTCTTTGTATACTTTGATATGGTGACATTTCTTGTCACTTGCCTCATTGTGAATTTTTATAGATGTGGCTAAGTCATATATATGCTTCCTTCTGAAAAATTATGTCAAATACTAGCAGTTTCTCACTGTTTTTTGTCGTAGAAACAACAAACTAACCTCGAAGTGAAAGGCCTTTCTGCGTTTATCTTACCTTTTTTGAGCAGCATTAAAACTGTTTTACTCAGACCAAGTGCCGTGGCTCATGCCTGTAATCCCAGCACTTTGGGAGGTTGACGTGGGAGGATTGCTTGAGCCCAGGAGCTCGAGATCAGGCTGGGCAATGAAGTGAGAGCCAGTTTCTACAAAAACATTTTTAAAAATTTGCTGGGCATGGTGGGACACGCCTTTAGTTCTGGCTACTCTGGAGGTTGAGGTGGGAGGATCACTTGAGCCCTGGAGGTTGAGGCTGCAGTGAA
Organism: Pan paniscus; assembly: GCF_029289425.2. Taxonomy (NCBI): domain Eukaryota; kingdom Metazoa; phylum Chordata; class Mammalia; order Primates; family Hominidae; genus Pan; species Pan paniscus. Next base: position 103,803,567 of record NC_073262.2, read on the forward strand.
CTATGATCTTGCCACTGCACTCCAGCCTGTGCAACAGAGCAAGACCCTGTCTCAAGAAAATCCCACAAATATATAAACATATATAGTGGTTTCTTATATACAACATTTTAAATTTATTGATATATAAAATATGTATTTTAAATTTATATACTTACAATCTGTTATATAAAATTATTTTTATAATATATTTATATAATATATTTTAAATTTAAATATATTTATAAATATATATAAATATATATTGTACACATTACTCAATTTTTCTTTTTCTTTTATTTTTTTTTGAGACAGAGTTTCACTCTTGTTGCCCGGGCTGGAGTGCAATGGCATGATCTTGGCCCACTGCAACCTCCGCCTCCCAGGTTCAAGAGATTCTCCTGCCTCAGCCTCCTGAGTAGCTGGGATTACAGGCGCCCACCACCATGCCCGGCTAATTTTTTTGTATTTTCAGTAGAGACAGGGTTTCATCATTTGGCCAGGCTGGTCTCAAACTCCTAACCTCAGGTGATCCGCCTGCATCAGCCTCCCAAAGTGCTGGGATTACAGGCATGAGCCACCACACCCAGCCTACATTACTCAATTTAACCACGTCCACCTAGTTCCCTAGACAAACTATTGCTAATTTAACTTTTAGGAACTACTGCCATCTTGCGGAACTTTGAGGTTTTGCCACCCCGGAATTTCCTAGCTGCTCTGTTCTTCTATTATGTGGCATAGCAAACACAAAATGGGTCACTTTTTTTTTTTGGAGATGGGATCTTGCTATGTTGCCCAGGCTGGTCTCCAACTCCTAGGCTCAAGTGATCTTCTTACCTCAGCCTCCTCAGTAGCTGGTACTATAGGAGACAGCACCACACTGCCCGGGCCTGGTTGCATTTTACTTGTCTAGCTATCGTCTCTTTCCTGTTGACTATCTGGAAATCTCTGATGGGGTCTTTAACAGAAAAAGTCTACTCCTTCAGACCTTAGTTTCACGCCATATACCACATATGACAGTTGTGGGAAGGTCTGGAATGTGTGGATAAAGGTGATGGCAGTGGCTGCTGCCATCATGCTGGCTGCAGCAGGGAGGCATGCTCTGGGTGCACACTCCATGGAGCTGGTGGGTGCCCCCCACCTTCTGAGTTGGAGCAGGAGCTCCTCGGGTGCTGCTGCAGCTGCCCAAACCCAGCCACCCAGACTGCGGCTGTGGATCTGAGCCCCCCTGTGCTCTTGGAGGAGGGCTGGGAGCAAGCAGGATCTGCCTTCCTGGGTGCAGAGACCAGCTTGGTCACAGAGACCCTAACCCAGCGGCACTAGAGGAATTAGACACACATACAGAAATATAGAGTGTGGAGTGGGAAATCAGGGGGCTGACAGCCTTTAGAGCTGACAGCTCCGAACAGAGAGTTACCCACATATTTATTGACAGCAAGCCAGTGATAAGCATTGTTTCTATAGATTATAGATTAATTAAAAGTATCCCTTATGGGAAACAAAGGGATGGGCCGAAACAAAGGGATGGGTTCTGGCTAGTTATCTGCAGCAGGAACATGTCCTTAAGGCACATATCACTCATGCTATTGTTTGTGGTTTAGGAATGCCTTTTTGCAGTTTTCCGCCCTGGGTGGGCCAGGTGTTCCTTGCCCTCATTCCGGTAAAACAACAGCCTTCAGCGTGGCCGTCATGGCCATCAAGAACATGTCACAGTGCTGCAGAGATTTTGTTTATGGCCAGTTTTCGGGTCAGTTTATGGCCAGATTTGGGGGACTGTTCCCAACACCAGGGTGTGGCTGCAGCCACCCTCCTAGGTGCAGGACCTGGGCATCTCTGCAGCCTGCACCCTGGGGGCCCCAGGAAGGACCCCCTCCCACCCCATCCCTGCAGGCTTGGGGGTATCTGCTCCCGCTGCCTGGCCTCTCTTCACTCCTGGCACCTTCTCCAATCTTGAAGTGGGGTTGGGGCCAAGTCCTGGGGCCTTGAATGGCAATGGGAGGCAGAAGGGGGCAGGTCCCCAGTAAGGCCCTGCCTTCAGGCCAGGGAGGGCCTGAAGGCTGGGGGTGGGGCTGCCAGTCCTGTGGATTGTAGTAGGGACTCATGGTGCCTCTTCTGGGTGCCCGTGGACAAATTGGCAGCCACTTCCTCCTCTCTGAGGTCCATAAAAGCCCTGGGCTCAGCTAGAGCAGGGCAGAGGATGGCCAGAGGACAAAGAGGGCAGAGAGGTGGTGGGATGACCAGCTGCAGAGAGGAGTACTCTCTGCTGATAGCTGGAGACAATGGGATGGCTGGCTGCAGAGAAGAGCTACCTTCTCCACTGAGAGCTGCAGAGACAACCTGCCAGCAGAGAGAAGCCACCCTCTCCAGGGCCTCCTCTCCACTGAGAACTGAGCACTGGACAGATGACCTGCCTACAGAGAGGAGCTACCCACTGTGGGCCTCCTCTGAGCTGTTCTAGCACTAAATAAAGCTCTTCTTCATCTTGTTCACCCTTCACTTGTCTGTGTGCCTCATTCTTCCTGGACGCAGGCCAGAACTCGGGCAAAGGTGCTGCAGTCAGAGAGGTTTCCAGCCAGAAAATTGATACCCCAAAGATCCCGTAACAAAGGTATGGAGCAAAGTGGGGGTAAGGAGGTCTTGGAGGTTGGGGGTGTCAAATCTAGAAGACTTGCTACTTCAAGACCTTCTGAGGACCCTCATAGGTTGGGGTGGAGGTTTCAGTGCTCTGAGCTCTTCTCTAGCCAGTATATCCCTTCCTCCTCCCCCATGGCTTATGCCAATCCTTTAGGAGTCATTACTCTTTTTTTTTTGGATGGAGTTTCGCTCTTGTTATGCAGGCTGCAGTGCAATGGCATGATCTCGGCTCACTGCAACCTCTGCCTCTCGGGTTCAAGTGATTCTCCTGCCTCAGCCTCCTGAGTATCTGGGATTACAGGCATGTGCCACCATGCCCGGCTAATTTTGTATTTTTAGTAGAGATGGGGTTTCTCCATGTTGGTCAGGCTGGTCTCAAACTCCCGACCTCAGGTGATTCACCCACCTCGGCCTCACAAAGTGCTGAGATGACAGGTGTGAGCCACCGTGCCCAGCCAGGAGTCATTACCCTTTAGTCTACCCAAACAGAGGGTGGGGAATTTGGACCAGAGATTGTATGTCAAGGAAAGCCAACCACTGCTACCACTACCCCCTACTAATGTGGAACTAAAGCAGTAGTTGACATCCACCTCTACAAAAGGCCATGAAGGTTTTGATTGGCCCTTCACGTGTACTCAGTAGACTGCAACCAATCAGGAAAGAGATTGTAAGACGTGCTTATTCTACCACCATCAACATGCCCTCAGTAACTGTGTGTAGGAGGAAGTAGAAAATGCTGAGTACAAATATCTGCACTGCACACCATCTCCCCTCTGTAACCTGATTCAAATGTTTCCCTGGAGCAGTAGGATAAAAGTTACAGTTTTACTTCCTGGGTCTTTATTCTACCTTTACCTTCCAGACCTAGATCAAATACTTCCTCCTCCAAGGAATGTCTGACTGATTGTCCCTTCTTAAAGCCCCTGTGGCACCAAAGTGAAGCCTCACTGTGGCATCACCACCCCCTGCCCGCAGTTACAGATGCTACACGATGTCATACTGAGATTCGGGCAGTGGTAGCCCGGGGATCAAGAGCAAGGGGTTCGGAGTCAGAGAGACCCACGTTTGAGCCCCGAATTCTTGTTCATAGCTTTGGGATGGTGGCAAGATTCCTTGCCTCTCTGAATCTGGGTTTCCTCATCTATTGAATGTGGATAATAATGCCAGCTAAGGCTGGGAGTTGTTATGAGTTCATCAGAGAAGTTTAGAAATGGTAGTACCGGTCGCCATAGTTACTATGGAAAGCAGGTCACTTTGCTTTCCAATTGTGCCCAATTCAGGGCTTTGAATTGCCTGCTAAATATTTAATATTATTGAATCAAAGTTGAAAGAGTTAATATACTTTATGAACAGAGTGAGAGAAAGTGATAGTTTCAATAAGTTGCCTCCCTAAATGGCCCAATAAATTTAATATTTATAATAAAACAACTAAATAGAAGACCAAGACTTACGGCTTGTCTTTCTTTCTTTTTAAGTTATTTTCCAGAAAATAATATTTATATTTTAAGTTAAAGTAACTGCAAATTGGAAACCACAGGGGGAGCCCCAGGCTGGGACAAATAATGACTAGCCTGGTCCCAACAGAACAGGCAAAGAAGGTGGTCCCTACACTCTTTATGGTCACTTGGGGCCCCCTCCTCACTCTGCTGCAGCATTCTAGGGTCAGGGCCCCACCTTCCCTGGAACTGGGGTAGTGAGTAACCCAGCCTGCTGTGCTCCGGCCCCCCTTTCCCAAGAAGGTTTTTTTTTTTTTTTTTTTTGAGAGAGTCTTTCTCTGTCGCCCAGGCTGGAGTGCAATGGCACGATTTTGGCTCACTGCAACCTCTGCCTCCCGGGTTCAAGCGATTCTCCAGCCTCAGCCTCCTAGTAGCTGGGATTACAGGCATGTGCCACCAAGCCTGGCGAATTTTATGCTTTTAGTTGAGATGTGGTTTCACCATGATGGCCAGGCTGGTCTTGAACTCCTGACCTCAAGCGATCTGCCCACCTCAGCCTCCCAAAGTGCTGGGATTACAGGTGTGAGCCACTGTCCCCGGCCAGGACTTGTCTTTCTTTTTCTTTTCTTTTTTTTTTTTTGAGAAGGAGTCTTGCTCTGTAGTCCAGGCTGGAGCGTGATGGCGTGATCTCCGCTCACCGCAACCTCCACCTCCTGCCTTCAAGCGATTCTCCTGCCTCAACCTCCGGAGCAGCTAGGATTACAGGTGTGTGCCACCACGCCCAGCTAATTTTTTGTATTCGTAGTAGAGACAGCATTTCACCATCTTGGCCGAGCTGGTCTCGTGATCCGCCTGCCTCAGCCTCCCAAAGTGCTGGGATTACAGGCGGGAGCCACCGCACCTGGCCCCAGGACTTGTCTTTCTTAAGCACAGAAGTTCTCTGAATGATGCCTAGGACATGGAAAGGACATTTTAATACATTTGCTAATCAAAGCATCATAAATCTTGCTTTTTTTCCCCATAGATAAAACATCTTTCTAAGACTCTGTACCTCTTTCCAGAGTGCTGCACATTTGAGTTAGCTTAATTATAGTGTAGTGACTTTGATCCAAACTTGCTGGTTTAAATCTTGGCTCTTCCAGCCGCTCACTGTGTGACCTTGGGCAAATTAATTAACCTTTCTGTGCCTTAGTTTTCACATGTTAAAGCAGCAGTCATAGTAATAGTATTTATCTTACAGTGTTGTTGGGATGGTGAAATGAGTAAATATTTGTAAATGCCCTGGCACATGGTAGTTGCAATATTAGTGTGCAGTATTGTTTTTATGATTAGAAATAATGTCTTCAAAGTCTCACTTTCCTGCTGGTTTGAATGTGCTGTGAGAACACATACCGTCAGTTTTGCCTACCACAAATTTGTTGAGTCTCTTGCAGGTACCTCCAAATGGGCTTGTAATTCACCATCCCCACTTTTCTTTTTTTTTCCTTTCTTTTTCTTTTTATTTCTTAATTTCTCCCACAAAGACTGAAAGTGAATCCCCACTTTTCTTTTATCTTTTAAAAATTTTATTTGTGGGCCGGGCACGGTGGCTCCATGCCTGTAATCCCAGCACTTTGGGAGGCCAAGGAGGGTGGATCACAAGGTCAGGAGTTCGAGACCAGCCTGGCCAACATGGTGAAACCTCGTCTCTACTAAAAATACAAAAAATTAGCTGGGCGTGGTGGCGCATGCTTGTAATCCCAGCTACTCGGGAGGTTGAGGCAGGAGAATCACTTGAACACAGGAGGCAGAGGTTGCGGTAAGTGGAGATCGCTCCATTGCATTCCAGCCTGGGTGACAGAGCAAGACTCCATCTCAAAAAAAAAAAAAAAGTTATTTGTTTATTTGCATGTGGACATAAGAAAGGGTTAACATGGCCGACAACTATTTCATGAGCTTTTTGGCTTTATTTGAAAAGTGAAGTGTGTTTGGGGAAGGAGATGGTTAGGAAAACAGATGCTTCCCTTTTTGACTTACCAAGGAAATGGAGATCCAAAGGAAAGCCTGAAGCACTTTGTGGCTTCCACGGGTTCATTTCTAGGAAGCTTTTGCTTTACCTGGGGAAACCCCAAGCTCTACAGTGAGAAAGTTGTAAATTAGCCTTTAGGAGACGCTGTTTGTCAGTTATCTTAACCCTGGGAAAGGGGAGGGAAAAAGGCAGATAAGCAGTGATGACATCAGCAGGAAATTAGTATCAGGCTACCCAGTCCTGAAGATTCAGTTTTCACTTAAACAACCAGCAAGTCTTGAAGTCTCTTCCCAAGCAAATGGGAGCTTCTTTGGACCTTGGAGCACACAGAGGATTCTACTTTCTTTAAAACTTTGTTTTCAGGCAATTTCCCTGAGAATCGTTTACTTCCAGAAGATTGGTGGAGCTTGATCTGAAGGTATGTAATTAACAACCCTTCTTACTCCAGAGTCTCATGCTTGAATCTTTTCCTTTGCTTCATGGCTTCGTGTTGTAGAAACTTGCAAAAACTTGTCAGCAATGGCACTATTTTTTCTTAGATTTCTTTGTCATGCCTGGGAAAACAAAACTTAAAAAATCCGGAAGCCTCCAACATAGCCTTTTACCGGGGCAGAAATATGTTAGCTCACAGAGACAAAGTTTGGTAGACTCACTAAAACTAGAGATCAGAATTGTCAAGAAACCACAAGGCAAATGCTAGATGCGGTAGAATAGAAAGGTGTCTCCAATAAACCACTCATTTGACCTCAGGGCTAGTAGCAGGGAAGATCCCCTGGATTATCACATTAAAAATGACATTTTTTTGTTTCTTTTAACACCAAAAGTAATGTGTATGCTCACATATGCATAAAATTTGAGAAATTCAATTGGAAGCCCAGAAGGAAATTTGTATTATCTATAGTTATGTCACCTCGATATAACCACTGTTTGTTATGGAGGTTTTGGTTTTTGCTTTGTCTTCCTTCCTTTATTTATTTATTTATCTATTTATTTATTTGAGACGGAGTCTCCCTCTTTCACCCTCCAGCACTCAAGCTGGAGTGCAGTGGCACAATCTTGGCTTACTGCAACTTCCGCCTCCCAGGTTCAAGCAATCCTCCCATCTCAGCTTCCTATGGAGCTGGGACCACAGGCATACACCACCAAGCCCAGCTAATTTTTGTATTTTTTGTACAGACGGGGTTTCACCGTGTTGCCCAGGCTTGTCCCGAATTCCTGGCCTCAAGTGATCCACCTGCCTCAGTCTCCTGAAGTGCTTCTCTGATTATAATGAAATGTAGTATGTAGAATACCATAGTTTATAGACTAGTCAGATGGAAACATTGACTCATGTAATTTTTATCTTCCTTCACTGATTTGAGCAACTCTTGTCTAAAATCACCCTTTCCTTCTGAGGTCTAGGAGGTTTTTTTTGTTGTTGTTTTGTTTTGTTTTTGAGGCAGGGTCTCGCTCTGTCACCCAGGGTGGAGTGCAGTGGCACAATCATGGCTCACTGGAACCTCCATCCCCGGGGCTCAAATGATCCTTCTGCTTCAGCCCTCTGAGTAGTTGGGACCACAGGCGTGCACCACCATGCCTGGCTAATTTTTGTATTTTTTGTAGAGATGGGGTTTTACCACGTTGCCCAGTCTGGTCTTGAACTCCTGGCCTCAAGTGATCCACCCGCCTTGGCTTCCCAAAGTGCTGGGATTATAGGCGTAAGCCATGACACCCCACCTGTTCCTTCCTTTTTTTTTTTTTTTTTTTTTGAGACGGAGTCTCGCTCTGTCGCCCAGGCTGGAGTGCAGTGGCGCGATCTCGGCTCACTGCAAGCTCCGCCTCCCGGGTTCACGCCATTCTCCTGCCTCAGCCTCCCGAGTAGCTGGGACTACAGGCGCCCGCTACCACGCCCGGCTAATTTTTTGTATTTTTAGTAGAGACAGGGTTTCACCGTGTTAGCCAGGATGGATGTTCCTTCCTTTATAAAGTATTTTCTTGTTTCTAAAAATAGCCAAGTTCTGCATATTGACTACATACCTCAAGTGCTTATAGAATAAATAGTATTACAATGAAAATTTTATCACTGCATTCTCTCTGATTATGATGAAATTTAGTATAGAGAATAGCGTAGTTTATAAACTGATCAGATGGAAACATTGACTCATGTAATTTGTTTTTTTTTTTAGTGAAAACAAGTTTATTAGAGAAGTAAAGAAACAAAAGAATGGCTACTCCATAGACAGAGCAGCCGACTCATGTAATTTTTAACTTCCTACACTGATTTGAGCAACTCTTGTCTAAAACCACCCTTTCCTCCTGAGGTCTAGGATATTTTTTTATTTATTTATTTTTCTTTTTGAAACAGGGTCTCACTCTGTCATCCAGGGTGAAGTGCAGTGGCATGATCATGGCTCACTGCAACCTGTGCTCCCCAGGCTCAAATGATCCTTCCATCCTCGGCCTCCTGAGTAGTTGGGACCACAGGCATGTGCCACCATGCCCTGATAATTTTTTGTATTTTTAGTAGAGACCAGGTCTCGCCATGTTGCTCAGGCTTGAGGTCTAGGATTATGCCTTCCCTTTCTGTAAGATAAAGGCCTGCCCTCTTACAGGTAGCAGTCTGAAGTTAAGATGTAACACACATACCTCATGGTACCTTGCTGTCTTTGGGTTGATAGATCATAAGGATAACCCTGCCTCCCCCAGATTGCTTTGTGTCTAAAACTTAAAGCATAGATCCAAGTGCTATTTCTGCCATGTGCTGGAAATGAATGTAAGGGCTCCAATCAGGCTACCAAGCTTGAGAAAAATTGTGCTGTGTCCCTCCATCTTAACTTTCTCTCTCTGGGAACATTTTGATTTGGGAGAAATCAAGGTGAATTGAATTCCAATATAAGCACCCTCCAAGTTTCCTAAAAAGTAACTTGCAAGTGTTGGGGAAAAGTTTTCTGGGCTGTTGCTTTTTGAAGTAGCCTCGCAGTAATTTTTATTTTTCAGCACTTCTAGGAAAGTCTAATGCCCAGAACGGAGAAGGTTGTGGTGAGGGGAGGGCCTGGGAAGTCAGGGGGCCATATGTCCTCACTCTCTAACTCCCTGCCCCACCTCTCTGTCCCTTTCAGGCTGGCCATGAAATCTCAAGGTCAACATTGGTGTTCCAGTTCAGATAAAAACTGTAAAGTGAGCTTTCGTGAGAAGCTTCTGATTATTGATTCAAACCTGGGGGTCCAAGATGTGGAGAACCTCAAGTTTCTCTGCATAGGATTGGTCCCCAACAAGAAGCTGGAGAAGTCCAGCTCAGCCTCGGATGTTTTTGAACATCTCTTGGCAGAGGATCTGCTGAGTGAGGATGACCCTTTCTTCCTGGCAGAACTCCTCTATATCATACGGCAGAAGAAGCTGCTGCAGCACCTCAACTATACCAAAGGGGAAGTGGAGCGACTGCTGCCCACCCGACAACGGGTTTCTCTGTTTAGGTGAGGACGGGTCTGTGGTGGAGATGGGAGGATCTCCCATCTAGTGTTCATTCTGGCCATTGGGCTTTGAAAGGAAGCTGCAGTTAAGATCTTTTGGTTATCTACCTCCTTGGATGATAAACCAGGAGATTCTAAACCTCCTTCTCAGCCTCTGATGCTAATGAGATGAGAGTTGGGAGGTTGGCAAAGCTTCAAGACCAAGCTCTGGGCCCAGAGGTGGCTTCCCTTTGTTTTGCTTCTCACTAGCAGTGAAGCCCACCTCAGTGTGGCAGAGCCCGTGTTTTCCCTGCTTACCAGCTGCTACACGTGCAGATCTTCTCCCTCCTGGGATCCACTAGTCTGTCTACCTGTTTCCCGGGGTCTTGAGAAGAGAGTAATGCATACTTGGAGTGAAATAAGCAAGATGAAAAAAGAGATGTGTTTCTGGGGTAGGGAGGGATGTCATTTATGCCATGTCTAGTTATAGAAATTTCTATATTTTTGGGTGGGAATCCAGAAAGGTAAAAATAGGCATTTTGCCCAAAGAGGTAAAATTTAGGCATTGGTCTTATCATGGATGACAGCGTTTTATTTTTATTTTGAGACAGAGTCTCGCTCTATCACTCAGGCTGGAGTGAAGTGGCACCATCTCAGCTCACTGCAACCTCCGCTTCCTGGGTTCGAGCGATTCTCCTGCCTCAGCCTCCTGAGTAGCTGGGACTACAGGCACCCACCACTACACCTGGCTAATTTTTGTATTTTTAGTAGAGACAGGGTTTCCAACATGTTGGCCAGGCTGGTCTGGAACTCCTAGCCTCAAGTGATCCACGCACCTCGGCCTCCCAAAGTGCTGGGATTATAGGTGTGAGCCACTGTGCCAGGCTGATGACAGTGTTTAAAATTATTCACTGACATAGTGTCCACATCAGAGAACCTCACGAAGAGGAGCCTTTGGAGGGTGTTTTATGGTCTGTGCGATTAGAACACACATTAAGCCTTAGCGGTGGAACTGGCTTCCAGAACCTGAGTTGCCCTTGAGTCAGTGGAAGGAATGATGAATTCCAGAAATCCATATTTCCATTCTGCTGGCTAAACATCTGAGGGACAGTCTCTGACACATAGGGGTGTTAGTATGTGGATGAAATCCTCACTGTTTCTGGTTGTGGATTATATCTCGAAGCTGGGATAGTTTTCTTCCCTTTTCAATATACAACCGACTGTACCTTGGCTGGCCTGGGGTCCTCTCTACCAAGGGCCTGTAAAGTAAGCCTGAATTTCTTGATGGAATCAGGAGATGGGAAGGCATGTCAGAATTGTGTTTTATGCCTTTTTTTTTTTTTTAAATATGCCTTCTTAGTGTGGTGAAAAACAGCACTAGACTTGGAGTCAGAAGGCCTGCTTCTACCATTTACTGTGTTATCTTTATTTAAACAAGTCACTTAGAAACTGAAAGTTTTCATTTTTTGAACCTATAAATGGGATTAATAATTGTCTACACATAGAGTTGATCATTCAAATGACAGAAAACATTTATGAAAGCACTTGATTGATTATGGTGTCCTCCACAAGTGTAAGGCTTTATTTATCATTTTGGGTGTGTGTCTTAGAAACCTGCTCTACGAACTGTCAGAAGGCATTGACTCAGAGAACTTAAAGGACATGATCTTCCTTCTGAAAGACTCGCTTCCCAAAACTGAAATGGTGAGTGGGTCATACAGAATGGGTCTGTGTGAGCACTGTCTTAATCAATGATTAGAAAGATGCTGGAAAGGGTTTTTAGGGAGATTTATTTTTTGTGGGAGACAGTATCATACAATGGTTACGAACATTGGCTTTGGTGCTGGATGAGCCTAGATTCTGGTCCTGATTCTAATTCTAAACCCATGCTGTGAGGCCAATGATTGAACTTTTCTGAGTCTCTATTTTCTTAGATGTAAAATTGTGGGCAATCGTATGACTTCCTTCTAGGATTGTTGGGAGAATTAGCTGAAATAATGTTCATGAAGCATTAGCATGAGGCTAATATTTGGTATAGCATGCAGTAAATGCTCACTTCTGTTGGAATCTGCTGTGTTTTGTTTTTGTTTTCGTTTTTTTTTGAGACGAAGTCTTGCCTTGTTGCCCAGGCTGGAGTGCAGTGGCATGATCTCAGCTCACTGCAACCTCCACCTCCTGGGTTCAAGCCATTCTCCTACCTCAGCCTCCCTAGTAGCTGGGATTACAGGCATGCACCACCATGCCCAGCTAATTTTTGTATTTTTAGTACAGACGGGGTTTCACCCTGTTGGGCAGGCTGGTCTAGAACTCCTGACTTCAAGTGATCTGCCTGCCTTGGCCTCCCAAAGTGTTGGGATTACAGGTGTGAGTCACCGCACCTGGCCTTGTCCAGTTTTTTCTTTCAAGTACCTTTTAATCTGTAGGTTAGATTTCCTCCCTGCCCCCAAATCTCTTTCTTTTTCTTAAAATGTATCTGTTGAAGAATCTCTGGGCGGTTGGCCTGTGGAGTTTCTCACAGGCTGAGTTTTGCTGATTGCACACTCGTGGTGCAGTTTGGCATGTTCCTCTGTCCTCTGCATTTCCTGCAGACTGGCAGCTGAATCCAGACGCTTCATCAGACTCAGGTCAGATCCGTTTGGCAAGACTATAGGTAGTCTTGTTTTTTCATCAGGAGGTACCTGATTTTCTCTCTCTTTTTCTTTGATATTAGCAACTGTTGATGTTCAACCATTTTATATATTGAATTTTGAGGGGTTGCAAAAATGGAGATATTAGAATTTTTTTTTTTTTGAGATGGAGTCTCACTCTTGTCACCCAGGCTGAAGTGCAATGGCACAATTTCAGCTCACTACAACCTCTGCCTCCTGGGTTCAAGCGATTCTCCTGCCTCAGCCTCCTGAGTAGCTGGGATTACAGCAGCCTGCCACTACGCCTGGCTAACTTTTTGTATTTTTAGTAGAGATGGGGTTTCACCATATTGGCTAGGCTGGTCTGGAACTCCTGACTTTAGGTGATCCACCCGTCTCGGCCTCCCAAAGTGCTGAGATTACAAGTGTGAGCCACCATACCCGGCCACATATTATAATTGTATCATTTCGTTTTCCCTTCATCCATTATTTGGTTACCCAGTGATACAGCTTATATGTGAATCCTTGATTCTTTTCTTTCAGTTATTTATTTTTTTTTTTTGAGACGGTGTCTCACTTGGTCATCCAGGCTGGAGTTCAGTGGTGTGATCTTGGCTCACTGCAACCTCTGCCTCCCAGGTTCAGGTGATTCTCCTGCCTCAGCCTCCTGAATATCTGGGATTACAAGCAGGCACCACCATGCCTGTCTAATTTTTGTATTTTTAGTAGAGACAGGGTTTCATTTGGCCAGGTTGGTCTCAAATTCTTGACCTCAAGTGATCTACCTGCCTCAGCCTCCCAAAGTTCTGGGGATTACAGGCATGAACCACTGTGCTTTGCCTAGTTATCCAGTTTTTAAGTTAATTGGTATCTTATCATTCTCTGAAGGTGACCCATTACAAAATATATATAAATTTAAACTCATGGATTTAAACATATGTGAGGTATTTCAATCTACTGCAATTATTATCCTTACTGAAGTTCAAACTGAGGCTGGGCATGGTGGCTCATGCCTGTAATCCCAGCACTTTGGGAGTCTGAGGTGGACAGGTCACTTGAGCCTCAGGAGTTTGAGACTAGACTGGACAACATGACAAAACCCGGTCTCTACAAAAAATACAAAAATTAGCTGGGTGTGGTGGCGTGCACCTGTAGTCCCAGCTCCTCAGGAGGCTGACATGGGAGGATCGCTCGAGCCCAGAGAAGTCAAGGCTGCAGTGAGCAATGGCTGTGCCATTGCACTCCAGCCTGGGTAACAGAGTGAGACCCTGTCTCAAAAAAATAGTTCAATTGTCCCATTTTTTCCCAGGGGATACATCTTCAGTTTGGTTCCTAAGTCATTTTGACATGACCTTAGTAGTCTTTGATGGCTTCTTTACTATCTGGCAAAAATATCCCAGGTTCATCTTGTATATTTTCTACCCAGTCCTGGAATCTCTCATTTCTCCCAAAAACCCTGACTTCTTTTAATGAGAGATGTCATTTCAAGACCACAAACTTGATGCTGGCATGCTCATTGCTTTTGGGTAAATATATATACACACACTACATATATACACATATGTATACACACACACACACACACATACACACACACACACACACATACACACACACACACGACCTAAAGGTTCAGTAATTCTTGGAGAATTTTAAAAATCAGGCGATTTTGTTTTAGGGAATTCTTTTTTATAAAACATTGTAAGGATCTTCTGCTTTTGCCGTAAAATTTCAGTGCCCACATTTGCAGTGGTACAAAGCAATTACCTGCTCAAATGGTAGCATTATACCTTAAATACAGAATTTCTCAAAGTCAGAGGAGATTCCTGTAGTTTGACAAGCGCTCCAGGTGGTTTTCATAACATTCTCTCCCAAGTTGGGGCATCCGCTCACAAATTTTCCAGTGTCTAGGTTTATACATAAAATGAGACCACTTTTTATTGTTATACCCCGTCCTATGTTAGGGACTCTCTGAACAATATGAGGTGGCGGGTGAGGGACGAGAGAAAGGTCATTTGTTAAAGCAATCTCTGATATTCGAAACACTGAGTGTTAGTTTTCAAACAAGAAAAGCTGGAAAATGTTTTTTTTTCTCTTTTGCTTGCACAGGTTCTAGAACTCTACTTGAAGGCATCTGTGGCTACAGAATTATTATTATTATTATTATTATTATTATTATTTTTAGACAGAGTTTCGCTCTTGTTGCCCAGTCTGGAGTGCAATGGTGCCATCTCGGCTCACTGCAACCTCTGCCTCCTGGGTTCAAGTGATCCTCCTGCCTCAGCCTCCCGAGTAGCTGGGATTACAGGCGCCCGCCACCACACCCAGCTAATTTTTGTATTTTTAGTAGAGGTGGGGTTTCACCATGTTGGCCAGGCTGGTCTTGAACTCCTGACCTCAGGTGATCCACCTGCCTCAGCCTCCCAAAGTGTTGGGATTACAGGTATGAGCCACTGTGCCTGCCCAGAATTATTTTTATGGTCAGAAGCATTCCAAACATTTCCCCCCTACTAAAATAGCTTTTAAATGATCAAATGCACATGTTCATGTGGCCAAATGATCTTGTTTTTCTCAGTATAACAGTAAAAGGAAACGTAACTGTGCTTAGCTGTGGCATGGAATTGTGATATTACCAGGTCAAATTCAGGAAAACCATATTTCCTCTTTGGATTCCAAATGATCTCAGCTTTTTTTTGTTGGGGGCGGGGTGGGGAGATCTCATTTTTCGTGTCAGAATTGTGGCTGAGTTACACACCTCAGATAATCCAGGTTGATCTGTATTGGATTTTGCAATCAGACCAGCCTTTGGAAGTGTGTAAAGGACAGTCTCTAAGCAACACAGATGTTTCCACACCAGGGCTCAGTGAGGCTGCATTATCTGCAACTGCAATTGCAATTGCAAAAGACCTTATCACAGAAATAAATTACTTACCCGCCATTGGAAAAGGGCCTGAACACCCCTCAGCCAAAACGGAAAGGTTCTAAATTCTTACAGTCTCTCTGGGGAAACACAAATAACCTTGCCTTTGAGGGGCATTCTGGGCTTTGTCTTTGATAGCTTTCATAGAAATGTAAGCAGTATAGCTGGCCTACACATATCCTGAGAGATCTCACAACTGTCAGGAAATCCGTTCTCAGCACAGCAATCAGCATACAACATTGAGTCTAAAGGAAACCACACCTGAACTTACTCTTTAACAAAAAAGCAAAAAAAGAACTTTCAGATGTTTGCTGCTAGTATTTGCCAGAGTGGTGTTAAACTAATGTCCAGGTCCCATTTAAGTATGTGCGTGTGTATGTGTGTGATGTACTAAACATCTAATAAACTTTTAGAAAGTATAATGAATTTCCGTAATTGCTTCTGGAATCACATCTTAGCCCTTTATTCCTCCTGGTAGGATGCTGTCAAGACATGAGTTTCTGGCCTGGCATGGTGGCTCATGCCTGTAATCCCAGCACTTTGGGAGGCCAAGGCAAGCAGATCACCTGAGGTCAGGAGTTTGAGACCAGCCTGGCCAACATGGTGAAACCCATCTCTGTTAAAAATACAAAAATTAGCTGGATGTGGTGGCATGAGCCTGTAATCCCAGCTACTCAGGAGGCTGAGGCAGGAGAATGGCTTGAATGGAGGTGGAGGTTGCTTTGAGCTGAGATTGCACTACTGCACTCTAGCCTGGGAGACAGAGTGAGAGACTCCATCTCAATAATAATAATAATAATAATAATAATAATAATAATAATAGCTGAATTGTGATTTTTTGTTTCAGAAAATTCTTTTTCTTTTAAAATATCAAATATAAAATTCTTTCGAAACATTTTCCCCTCATTTCTTTGGTGTCCCTCTTTTGCTGGCTTCCTAATCAGTATCATTCAAAGCTGTGACTTAGAGTTCAGTGGTTAATAACATAGACTTTGGCATCAGATTGTACCAGCTCTGCCATTAATTAGCTTTGTGACCTTCGGCAAGTTACTGGAATTTCTTTATGCCTCAATTATTTCATCTTTAAAATGTGGATTATAATAGTATCTACTTATTCAGTTGTTGTGCTGTTAATATACAGCAAGCACTGTCCCTGTTGCATAGAGTTATATATATATTTGGTATCTGGTATTAATATAGATTGTATACAGATTTGCTTGGTAATGCCTCTTCCCCTACATTCCTGAGCAACTTGAGGGCAGATGCTGTTATATCTTATTTATCAGTGCAAAACCTAGTGCCTACTGGCCATGCAGATAACATTTGAGTGAGTGGATAATCAATAGGCAAGTAAATGTAACTCTATTGATTCTCTTGTAGACCTCCCTAAGTTTCCTGGCATTTCTAGAGAAACAAGGTAAAATAGATGAAGATAATCTGACATGCCTGGAGGACCTCTGCACAACAGTTGTACCTAAACTTTTGAGAAACATAGAGAAATACAAAAGAGAGAAAGGTAAGTAGCTTGTGATTGCTAACTTGGACCAGACCATGGAAATTCTTAAACCAATTGGCCATGCATGATGTTTTGTTTATTTGTTTTGTTTTGTTTTGAGGCAGAGTCTCACTCACTCTGTCACCCAGGCTGGAGTGCAGTGGTGTGATCTTGGCTCACTGAAACCTCCGCCTCCCGGGTTCAAGTGATTCTTCTGCCTCAACCTCCCGAGTAGCTGGGATTACAGGAGCCTGCCACCATGCCTGGCTAATTTTTGTATTTTTAGTAGAGACAGGGTTTCACCATGTTGGCCAGGCTGGTCTCGACCTCCTGACCTCAAGTGATCCACCCACCTCGGCCTTTCAAAATGCTGGGATTATAGGTGTGAGCCACCATGCCTGGCCCGTGCATGATGCTTACTCATCATTCTGATAATATTCTGCTAGGAAAGCCAGAAATCTTCCCCTTCGTTCATTCAACACATATTGGTTGAGTTCATATTTTGTACCAGGTACTGTTTTAGAAGTTGAGGATATAGCAAAGTACAGAGCAAAGCTCCTGCCCTCTTGCAACTTATATTCCAGTGCAGGGAAGTAGTTTTAGACAAACGTCTTTTTCTGATTCTAATATGGGAATGAGAGTATAGGGAATTGTTTTAAATGAAATAACATGAAAAAGAAGGCAGGATAGCATGGGGTGAGAGTGGACTCTATAGAGTCGGATTGCCAGGACTCCACTTACTAGTGGTGCAGTGGTACTTTTTTGGCTTTTCTATGTCTCACTTTCCCTATCTGTAAAGTAGGCATAATAATTGTACCTACCTCCTAGGTTTTTGTGAGGATTGAATGAGATAATTTCTGTAAAATGCATGTCTGGCATGGAGTAAGCATTCTATACATGTGGCTATTATGGCTCTCTCAGAGAGAAAAGTCATAAAGACTTCACATTCTCAGAAACTACTATCAAAAAAGAACTTTATTTTCTTGTGTGTGTGTGTGTGTGTTTTAAGTCTGTCTGATAAAGGTAGTTCTGCTGTGATATTTTATACAGGTAGAAGCACAGGGCAAAAGTCAAACCTGGCTGCCTTACCACGTGTCAATACGCTAAATATCTGTGTTTTTCTGAGTTCATTTCTCCACTGTTAAGCAAGCGCTATACATAAAAACTCATGAGTGTATTCATGAAACTTTTATGCCACACCCTTAATTTAGTTCAGTGAGTGACTCTAGTGTGCAAATTTCTTGGTTGAAAATGAAACTAGCTAAGAGGAAATGTCTGTCTAAGAATTTGGTTAACACAGAATGAGTTGAGGAGCAAAATATACTGTTGTCAAACTGATAAAATCTCAAACAATAAAATGATGAATAAATGCATAATTTAAGTTATGAAGAATAAAAACAGTTCTTTCTATCATCAAATTATCAAATGAGAAATAAAAAGCAGAAGGTTGATATGGAAAGAATATTTGAAATCCTCACATGAGCTCTGAGTTTTTTTCTAAACACATTGTCATTTTTCTGTAATGCCATATCCCATATAAAGTAAACATAGGGCAAGTGGTCATATTATTCTGGATATTTAAATTCTAAAGAAGACACACTAGTTTCTATGTAGTTGATTACATTTGCCTCAGTGAGTCTTGAAGACTGAGCTTTGTTTTTTTTATTTTTATTTTTTGAGATGGAGTCTCGCTCTGTTGCCCAGGCTGGAATGCAGTAGTGTGATCTTGGCTCACTGCAAGATCTGCCTCCCAGGTTCACACCATTCTCCTGCCTCAGCCTCCCAAGTAGCTGGGACTACAAGCGCCTGCCACCACGCTCAGCTAATTTTTGTATTTTTAGTAGAGATGGGATTTCACCATGTTAGCCAGGATGGTCTCGATCACCTGACCTCATGATCAGCCTGCCTCGGCCTCCCAAAGTGCTGGGATTACATGTGTGAGCCAGCGCGCCCGGCTTGAGCTTTGTTATTTTTATTTTTATTTTTATTTGAGCTGGAGTCTTGCTCTGTCGCCCAGGCTGGAGTGCAGTGGCATGATCTTGGCTCACTGAAACCTCCGCCTCCCAAGTTCAAGCGATTCTTCTGCCTCAGCCTCCTGAGTAGCTGGGATTACAGATGCCCGCCACCATGCCCAGCTAATTTTTGTATTTTTAGTAGAGATGGGGTTTCACCACTTTGGCCAGGCTGGTCTCAAACTCTTGACCTCAAGTGATCTGTGTGGGGATTACAGGCGTGAGCCACTGCGCCTGGTCCAGGACTGAGCTTTATATCAGCAGAGTTCTAGTTTTGATTTTTCTTTTCTACAACCTACCTGTGTGTGATCTCTTTTGGGTGTCAATCATTATTGATATTTTAATATTGACTTTCTTTAGTTCTAAGAGTTTGAGCCTAATTCTGCTGTTAAGATGAAAGACTAAAGGACTAAAAAGAGTAGGTGTGCAGACTTTAGACTTTTCTGTAAGTGTGTGTGATCCAAAGTCCAAGCTAGGATACTGGCTTTATTTAAGGACCACCTGGCTAACTTTCTAAGTTGTCTTGAGCCTTGGTGTTTGCTTCAGTATTTTTTTTTTCTTTTTTTTGAGACGGACTCTTACTCTGTCCCCAGGCTGCAGTGCAGTGGGGCAATCTTGGTTCACTGCAACCTCCGCCTCCTGGGTTCAAGCAATTCTCCTGCTGCTAGTCAGAAGGTGATTTTTATTTTTCTGTCTGTGATTTTATTTTCAGCTGTCCAGATAGTGACACCTCCTGTAGACAAGGAAGCCGAGTCGTATCAAGGAGAGGAAGAACTAGTTTCCCAAACAGACGTTAAGACATTCTTGGAAGCCTTACCGGTAGGTTCAGTGGTGTGCTGGTCAATGCTTAACAACTGGCTCCACCCTCCAACCTCCCCTCCCCGCCACCCCAAAAAAGAAAAAGAGAGAGAGGCCCCGGTTTGTACCATTTACTGTAAATGCTCTCACCATGGTGATTGCAAGTAAACAACATGATATCAACCAGAGTGCACATTTTCTGAAAATTTAACAGTTGGCTGACACTAGCTGACTAGTGAGAGCTAGTTAGTTTGAGTTCTCGCTAGTTAGTTTGAGCTGACTCCACACACCCCTGAGTTGCTCTGAAATGGTTCCTCTGTTCTTATCTGTGGGATGCAATTAGAGCCAGCTTTAGGGACATATAATCTATGGAGCACAGGGCGTCTGATAGTAATTCCAGAGTTCAAGTACAGAACTTTTGTTTAATGCTCTGCTGTTACTGCTTTGAAATTCTTAATGTATTGAACAAGAGGTTTGCCAAGCATGTAGCTGGCCAACCCAGAGGGCAAGGGTTTCTGGTTTCTGTGGTGCTCAGCTCTGAAAGGATGGGTGGAAGGGGAAACGTTGGGAGAATTTGCAGTCTGTTCCTCACCATGTGATCATGATCCTTGGGAGATATGTGGCAGTCTTCCCTGGGATTTGTGGTTCTTCCAGCAGACTTGGGTAATTTCTTTGCCAACATCTGTCAGCATCAATGAAGTTAGCTTGGTCTGGGAAATGTTTTGTTTTTGTTTTCAACTGTGATAAAATACACATAACAAAATTTACCATCTTAATCAATTTTAAGTATACAGTTCAGTAATGTTAAATACCTTCACATTGTTGTGCAGACATTACCACCATCCATCTCCAGAACTTTTTCATCTTCTTTTAGTAAAACTTTGTACCCATTAAACAATAACTTCTCATTTTCTCCTTCCCTCCAACCCCTGGAAACCACCATTCTACTTTCTCTCTCTATAAATTTGACTTTTCAGGGTACCTCATATAAGTAGAACCACACAATATTTGTTCATTTGTGACTAGCTTATTTCACTTAGTGTAAAGTCTTCAGGGTTCATCCAAGTTGTAGCATAGCTCAGAATTTCCTTCCTTTTTAAAGGCTGAAAAATATTCCACTGTGTGTATATACAGTAAGTCCTCACTTAAAAGGTTGATAGATTTTTGGAAACTGAATTTAAGTGATAGCATACTGTATAATGTATTTATTTTTATTTAAAATTTTTTTTATAGAGATAAGGTTTTGCTATGTTGCCCAGGCTGGTCTCAAATTCTTGGGCTCAAGCAATCCTCCTGCCTTATCCTCCCAAAGTGCTGAGATTACAGCCATGTACCACCACGCCCAGCCACATACCATATAATGAAACCAATTTTACCATAGGCTCATTGATATAAACAAGAGTTGGCCAGGCATGGTGGCCCACACCTCCAATCCCAGCACTTTGAGAGGCCAAGGCAGGCGGCTTACTTGAGGCCAGGAGTTCGAGACCAGCCTGGCCAACATAGCGAAACCCCATCTCTACTAAAAATACCAAAATTAGCCAGGCGTGGTGGTGCACGCCTATAATCCCAGCTACTCGGGGGGCTGAGGCACAAGAATAGCTTGAATCTGGGAGGTGGAGGTTGCAGTGAGCTGAGATTGCATCACTGCACTCCAGCTTGGGCAACAGAGTGAGACCCTGTCTCAAAAAACGATAACAAAAAGCCCTAAGAGTTAAGTTTCTATAGCATACAGTTCATTGTTTCACTTAAAGGCGGAGTTACCAAGAACCAACTGATGACTCTGAGTGAGGACTCACTGTATTACATTTTGTTGTCCACTCATCCATTGATGGACTCTTGGGCTGCTGCCACCTTTTGACTATTTTTAATAACGCTGCTGTGAATGTTGGTGTAAAAATATCTCTTTGAAATGCTGCTTTCAATTCTTTTGGGTTTGTACCCATAAGTGGAAATGGTGGATTATATAGTCATTCTATTTTCAATTTTTTGAGGAACCTTCATTCTATTTTCCACAGTGACTATACCACTTTACATTTCCACCAGCTGTGCACACATCCTCAGCAACACTTCCTCACCAAGACGTATTATTCTCTTTCATTTTTGATAGTAGGCATCCTAATGGAAGTGAGGTCCTATTTCCCTGTGGTTTTGATTTGCTTTCCTTAATGACTAGGGCTGTCGAGCATCTTCTCATGTGCTTTTGGCGATTTGTATATCTTCTTTAGAGAAATGTTTGTCCAAGTCCTTTGTTCATTTTCTAATTCGGTTGTTTGTAGAAGTTTTATTTTTAATTCTTTTTTTTTTTTTTTGAGACGGAGTCTCACTCTGTCGCCCAGGCTGGAGTGCAGTGGCAGGGTCATGGCTCGCTGCAACCTCTAACTCCCAGGTTCAAGCGATTCTCCTGCCTCAGCCTCCCAAGTAGCTGGGATTACAGGCGCGCATCAACACACCTGGCTATTTTTTGTATTTTTTAATAGAGACAGGGTTTCACTATGTTGGCCAGGCTGATCTCAAACTCCTGACCTCAAGTGATCTGCCTACCTTGGCCTCCCAAAGTGCTGGGATTATAGGTGTGAGCCACTGTACCCGGCCTTTATTTTTTAATTCTTTTTTTTTTTTTTTTTGAGACTGAGTCTTGCTCTGTCTCCCAGGCTGGAGTGCAGTGGCTCAATCTCAGCTCACTGCAAGCTCCGCCTCCCGGGTTCACACCATTCTCCTGCCTCATCCTTCCAAGTAGCTGGGACCACAGGCGCCCGCCACCACGCCTGGCTAATTTTTTGTATTTTTAGTAGAGACGGGGTTTCACCGTGTTAGCCAGGATGGTCTCAATCTCCTGACCTCGTGATCCACCCGCCTCAGCTTCCCAAAGTGCTGGGATTACAGGCGTGAGCCACCGCGCCCGGCCTATATTTTATTCTTAAAAATTCTTTTATGGCTTCTTTACTATTGTCATGGTCTGATATTTTTACAGTTACAATTTTTAGATTTAAAAATAATTTCAATTTTATAGAAAAGTTGCAAGAATGTGAATAATATAAAGAATACCTATGTACTGTTTTCCTAGATTTACCTACCTGTTGTTGATGTTTTACCCCATTTGCTTTATTATTTTTGTGCATTTACTCACACTTGCTCTCTTTCTCCCTTTCTCTCCACACACACATAATTTTTTTCTGAACTTTTTGAGAGTAAGTTGCATACATCATGGCCTTTTACTCCTAAATATTTTCGTGTGTATTTCCTAATAATAAGGATATTCTTTTACAGAACTATAACACAATTATCAATGCCAGTAAAGTTATGTTAATATAATACTTTTATCAAATCAATGGTCCATATTCCAATTTTGTCTGTTGAACCCAATAATGTCCTTGACAGTTTTTAAACCATCTAGTACAAAATTCCACATAGGATCCTATATAAATGCAACACAAGGCTGGGTATGGTGGCTCACACCTGTAATCCCAGCACTTTGGGAGGCCGAGGTGGGAGGACCACTTGAGGCCAGGAGTTCAAGGTGAGCCTGGGCAACATAGTGAGACCCTCTCTAAAAGAAAATAATAAAAATTAAAAATACAATATAATACAATACAATATTGTATTTAGTTGTCATGATCCTTTAGTCTCCTTTAATCTTTTTTTTTTTTTTTTTTTTGAAACTGAGTCTCACCCTGTCACCCAGGCTGAAGTACAGTGGCATGATCTCGGCTCACTATAACCTCCACCTCCCAGGTTAAAGCAATTCTTGTGCCTCAGCCTCCCAAGTATCTGAGATTACAGGCATGCACCACCACGTTCGGCTAATTTTTGTATTTTTAGTAGAGATGGCGTTTCACCATGTTGGCCAGGCTGGTCTCGTACTCCTGACTTAAGTTATCTGCCTGCCCCAGCCTCCCAAAATGCTGGGATTACAGGCGTGAGCCACCATGCTTGGCATAGTCTCCTTTAATCTTGAACATTTCCACAACTTTTATGACATTTAATTTCCTCTTTTATGCCATTGAGACTTTTGAAGAATGCAGTCACTCCTCCCACCTTTCATTAAATAGAATTTTCCTTATCTTTGGTACATGTGGTGTTTCCTCATAATTAGATTCAAGCTGTACGTTCTGGCCAGAATATCACAGAAGTGATGTGTCTTTCTCAGGGCATCCCATCTGGAAATACGTCATGTCCATCTGCCCCCCTATTCGCGATGCTAATTTTGATTATTTGGTCAAGATATTTTCTGATATTATCACTCTGCAGTTAATTTTATATAGTTACTATTTTTTCCCCACACAATTAATAAGCAAGTGCTGGAGAGACATTTTAAGATTCCGTAAATATCCTGCTGCACATGAAAAGTTTCGCCCTAGATTGAGCGTCTGCTGATGATTCTTGTGTGATCCAGCATTTACTATGTTGGTTGTAAAACAATGCTTTTCTGACTCCAGTATTCTCTCCACATTCGTAAGTTGGCTCTCAGCATTCTACTGTAAAGAAGGACCCTCCTTTCTCCCCAGGAAGGTGTTTTTGTTTTTTTAAATGAAGGAGACCGTGGAAACTCGCCAGATGACCTGTAGCTCCTGGAGCTTGGCAAAGGCTGGGCAAACGCCCACCTGAAGACTATGCAGGCAATCAGGACATGACACAGAGCCGGGAGAGGCCTGCTCTGCGGCTCTGCCCTGAACCTCATTGGGCAGGTGGAGGTATTTAGGCATTTGAGGGAATCTCAGCTTTGGGAGGCCACTTTGTAAGTGATCTTAAGAGATTAAGTACATCCTTAATTAAAAGAAATGGTAACACCTCCGCCTGCTTGCTGTGAGTTTATTCATTTGAATTCCCCATCTCCCCCAATGGGAAATAACACAGAATTGCAATTATTTATAAAATCTTAAATTGGCTTCTTTTCTCTAGGAAAATAGCCCTTGATTCAATTAATTCCAATCCTAGAAAAGCGCCTAGATATCTGATTGAGGTATTGAGGGAGAGAGGCTGCTCCCCTTGATTCTTTTACTGTAATCCAATTAAAGCAACATTTATGGGCCAACTCCCTGGCCATGGGCACAGCTTTGTTTAGAGAGTTGCAAATCCATTCCCACCTCCCCGCTCCCCCAGAAGCTCTTTATTATTTTATTTTATTTATTTATTTTTTTGAGATGGAGTCTCGCTCTGTCACCCAGGCTGGAGTGCAATCTCAACTCAATGCAACCTCAGCCTCCCGGGTTCAAATGATTCTCATGCCTCAGCTTCCCTAGTAGCTGGGATTACAGGCACCCGCCACCATGCCTGGCTAACTTTTTTTGTATTTTTAGTAGATACAGGATTTCACCATGTTGACTTAAGGTGATCCACCCTCCTGAGTCTCCCAAAGTGCTGGGATTACAGGCATGAGCTATTGTGCATGGCCATCCCAGAAGCTCTTTAAAATGTGGTTTTCCAGCCCTGACATTTTAGGATTCCCTAATTCTAAGTTAAATTGTCTGCTAAATGTAACTCTTCCCACCCACTTTTTCAACTTGTTTTGTGCTCAGATACTGACATGCATGTAGAAACACACACACACACACACACACACGATTCTGCTCGTTGTCTTTGAGAAATTCAGTGGTTTCTAAAGGGGCATGGCTCAGCTGTGGCCTCTGAAGCGCTGTGGTTCCGCTGACATGGGATGATAACTTGGCCATGGCCACATGCAGTAGGGGGATAGTTGTGGCAGTACTAGAAGTGCAAAGGGGACTGGGGCACAGCATCTCACGTGTTTTCACAGACTTTTAAGGTTGGAAGGTGTCTTAAAAGTTATCTGGGCAGCCCTTTCCCTCTCCATCAAGTGATGAATAAAATAAAACTTGGTGAAACATCTCATGTTGCTTAAGCACCTGAGGATTTTTTTTTTTTAATTTAAAAGAACACTGCCAATAATTGGGCTCAATGAGAAGGAACTCTCATTGAATTTTAAGCAACATCTCCTAATATGTTTAAAAATTAAATTGATTTTTTTCTCAGCCCCCTGCAACTTCAGCCTCCCAGGTTCAAGTGATTTTCCTGCCTCAGCCTCCTGAGTAGCTGGGATTACAGGCACGTGCCACCGCACCCAGCGAATTTTTTGTATTTTTAGTAGAGATGGGGTTTCGCCATGTTGGCCAGGCTGGTCTCGAACTCCTGACCTCAGGTGATCCACCTGCTTCGGCTCCCAAAGTGCTGGGATTACAGGCGTGAGCCACCGTACCCGGCCAAATCGATTTTTTTGAGTGTGGCATAAGGTTTTCTTAAGGAGAGGCATGTCTCTCTATGGAGGAGACCTAACACCTGCTTCTTTATAAGGCCTTATTGGACCCCTCTTGAAAACTATCAAAAGAAGTTGAAAGATGATTCAGTGTGGCCAGGCTGTGGGACATTCACTCATTCATTCATTCATTCCTCTCTGACATAGAGACTTGAGAGGTGTCAACAGAGGATGCAACATTCTCAGGAGAAGAAAGGCAGATTAGACCTTAAAGCTTTTTTCTAGTCCCTGTTCTGGCTGACTTTATCAGCCAAGGGAAGAACAAATCAAGGAAAGCCAGGGCCTGGAGGGGCTGGGCAGAGCCTGCTGCTGTGTCTGCATTGCCCCTAGTCCCAGAAGACTCACTCAACTGCTGGACAAAACCAGAAGGCAGTCTGGCCAGGCACTTGTCTGCCGCTTAGAAGAAATCTAGGATTCTACAGGAAGGGAACAGTGGCTTATGAAAAGAAAGGCAGGAAGCCTTTTGGAAAGTGAAGCTAAGCCTCCTTTGCATTTGTTCCTGCAGAGCTGGGGGAACAGCTCTTCCCCAACACCTTGGTCAGGTCCCCTTGGGGGCTTTCTGCTGAAGGCTGACGGCTGAGAGTCATAGGGGGAAGGGGGTGATGGTGAATGGGGAGGAGGGTACAGAAAAGACAGGGTCTTAGACTTTGTTTTAATTTTGTATTTAATTATATAAAACATTAATGTATGCCCAAGGTAGTGCATCCTTGCCTCTCCTCCCCACCTCGATTGCCATTTTTATTTGTTTTTTGATTTATCTTATTACTTTTGAAAAAAATCCAACGTATATCTTCCCTTTATTACAAAAGAGGTAGTGCACTCAAATACCATTTCATTTTGCTTTCCCCATATGACAGCATCCCCTGGAGAAGGGTATAGAGGCTGTCCTTGGCATCTTACTCCACTATGTGGACATACTACAGCTTTTTCAATCACTTCCTATTGGTGGACATTAGGCTATTTCCAGTCCTTAGTGTAAATAATGCTGCAATGAGTAAGTACCCTTGAGCATATGTCACACTGTATTTTTGCCAGTGCGTCTTTGTGAACCTTCTCCTTTGGATGGAGAGAGTTGGTTCTCTTCCCATTTCCTGCCAATGAACTTTTCTTTTTTCTTCTTTTTCTTTTTTTTTGAGACAGAGTCTTGCTCTGTCACCCAGGCTGGAGTGCAGTTGCGCAATCTCGGCCCACTGCAACCTCTGCCTCCCAGGTTCAAGTGATTCTCCTGCCTCAGCCTCCTGAGTAGCTGGGATTACTGGCATGCGCTACCACACCCGGCTAATTTTTTTATTTTTAGTAGAGGTGGGGTTTCACCATGTTAGTCAGGCTGGTCTCGAACTCCTGACCTCAGGTGATCCACCTGCCTTGACCTCCCAAAGTGCTGGGATTACAGGCATGAGCCACCGCAACCGGCCCAATGACCTTTTCTGTGGCTGTGGATTAGATATCTGTCCTTCCCTGCATCAAGTCTAGTTTTTGTTCCTCATCCTAACTGTGTGAATTTCCTATGTTTCATGCCCTCCTTTCTTTTTTCTCAGCAGGAGTCCTGGCAAAATAAGCATGCAGGTAGTAATGGTAGGTATTTCTAATATACTTTTTACAACTTAGATCGGTATGGTAGGGATAGACATATTTGATATATACCGAGGAATTCAAGGTGACTTGGAAGAGAAGCTTTATAAATAATGAATAATTCATTTTTATTCCAATTCAAGGCAAGACATTGAATGCATGGATTGTACTAGGCTTTTCTATGGCAGTATGGAGAGGGCTGGGTGGTTTCTGCTCTGAATGCCTAGTATAGCAGATTCTAGGGACTGCAGGCGGCTGTTCTCCCTCCACCCTTCAGAATTAGGCCACCCTCTGTGCAGCAGAAACAGCCCCCAGCAGGGCTGAAGCCTTCAGGCCAGTAGTGACGGCAGAATGTGCAGTCTGGGTGCGTGTCCTCTATGGAGTGATTCCAGATGTTGCTTCAGAGGGAGAGAAGAAGCAAGAGGAGGGACTTGAGGATGGTGTGTTTAGTTCCCTGAATCCCTGCCCAGAAACCATAACCTTAGGAAAATATTCCAGAATCTGCCATCAGGTTAAACTGCTTATGAACAAACAGGCTTTGGCGAAGTCTTTCTGTGGTATGTAAAGTTTGTCACAGACCATTCCTCATTTTTTTTTTTTTCTGGAAAATTATCCTTCAGAGTCCAAGACACACAGCTTTGCTAGCAATTTGTCTTTTTGCCTAACACGGAGGTTGTGTGCTATGATGTTGGTGACATTGACCAGGTCACCATTATTAAGCACTTGTCACGTACTAGGCACTGTTCAGAGAGATTTCAGGGATTATATCATTTATTCCTCCATTCACTGGAGGTAGGTAGTACTGTTATTCTCACTAACGATGAGGAAACCGAGACCCATGAAATCTAGTGCTTTGCACTGCAGCTAAAAGGCACCGCAGCTAAAAAGAAGTGAAGCTGGGATTTGAACCCAGCTGTCTGATTCCAGAGCTTACTCTCCTAAGGCCAGGCTCTCCCAGTGTCTATTTATGTGAGCTCAGGTGACTGCTTCACCCCTCTGAAGAATAAAGCAGTTTCTTTCAGCTTTACAATTCTGCGGTTCCAACATTTAGACGTGACTTCCCGTGGAGCATTACCTTCTCCCATGGTGAGGAGGAATTTATAGGTGCTCTGAGCCACTGAAGCGTGGATCCCTTTTGCTGTATTTTCTGGTCTGGGGAATATGGACTTGCTCAGCCTGAGGACTGACCCTTAGCAGTAGTTAATAACTAACTCATGCCCCAGAGACAAGGACAGAGTTTGGTGGGTTCTACTACAAACTTCCTGTGAGTGGAAAAAGAAAACTGTTTGATGTTACATCTTCCTGTTAGTGCCATGTGACAAATAATGCATTGCTGACTTTCTCTCTGTGATAGAGTCTTTTCCAGAGGAATCAGGGAGTTGGCAGGAACACTTCAAAGCAGTGTGATCCTCAGTCGATGCCCAACTGGAACTTTCTTTTTCCCCTCTTTTTTCTTTTCTTTTCTTTTCTTTTTTTTTTTTGAGACAGGGCCTCACTCTGTTGCCTAGGCTGGAGTGCAGTGGTGTAATCACAGCTCACTGCAGCCTTGACCTCTCGGACTCAGGTGATCCTCCCACTTCAACGTCCCAGGAAGCTGGGACTACAGGCATGTGTAACCATGCCCAGCTAATTTTTTGTATTTTTTTTTCTAGAGATGGGGGTCTCACTAAGTTGTCCAGGCTGGTCTTGAACTCCTGGGCTCAAGCGATCAGCCCGTCTTGGCCTCCCAAAGTGCTGGGATTACAGGCACGAGCCACCACGCCCAGCCTCCCTCTTTTTCCTTCTCTAGGGAAGAGGTCCACCTAGCCTCTTTATATCCAGTGACGTAAATGCTGACTCAATCCAACCATACTTAAGCTGGAACCCTTGAGCTGATCCATGGGATCTTAATTAATTCCCCACCCAATCCCTGCCAGCAGCATAGTTTCCAACCCAGACAAAGCAAAAAAGAATGCGAAGACACATCAGTCTCTCCCATCAGGAAGGGCATAGTGGCTGAATTTGTCTCAGGAGGGCCTTGAGAGAAGCATAATTCTCCAGAATTAGATGCAAAAATTATCAGTGAAGAAATCTAAGTGCTTGGGGAAGATATTTGGAGTCTGAGTACCTCTCTTTCTAGGTAACAGAGCCACAAATGGTGCACCAAGCCTGGTCTCCAGGGGGATGCAAGGAGCATCTACTAACACTCTAAACTCTGAAACCAGCACAAAGGTCTGGATGGTTTCTTTTTTTCCTTTTTTAATACAAATTTTTTTTTCCAAATTTAATCAAAAGGACGGTTTCTTTAGGGGCTCTCTCCCTAGGGTCCGGCCTTCGATGATTTTAAGGGCTCCGAGCTGTTTGTTTCCGACTTGTTTCTCCCTCTCTCTGTAATTATCTCTGTTCCTCCCACCTTTTTCTGTATCAATCAGAAGTGATTGATCCCTTTGACTGTGGAGGAAATGCTGTTGCACTTTGAGTCATGCATACCCTTTGGGTTATTTCTGGAGAGGGGTAGTTTCTTTTCTTATCCATTGAAGCCACTTGTTTTCTGCTTGGATAAAGATGTGCCACGATTTCAAGGATGATTTTAGCTGCCCAGAGGCTCTGCTAAAGCCAGCTCAGCTAATTTGCAATCACATGCTGTTTACAATAGCCTTAAAAAATAATTGCACATATTTTTAAATTCCTACTATGAATATATATATTGAATTTTAAAAATTGAATATACAGCCATCTTTATATACATATGAATATATATCAGCCATCTTTATATATATATGAATATATGTGTATATATATACTTTATTTGTAAGTATACTTTATATATATATACTTATATATTAAGTGTATATATATATATATATACACACACACACATATATATATATTCATATATATATAAAGATGGCGGTCTCACTATGTTGCCCAGGCTTGTCCTGAACTCTCAGGCTCAAGGAATTCTCCTGCCTCAGCCACCCAACTACCACCATGCCAGCTTGTATATTATTTTTATATTCAGAAATAAAATTACAAAAGAGATTTCCCTTTTTTGAAGGCATTAGATCACTCCAGAAATGAACCATCTGAAAAAAATGTTTGATATTTATGTTGTCTCATGAAATCCTTGTGTATACTTTCTTCATTCATGTTGCTAATATGAAAGTGAAGATGCTTTTGCATAAACCCTGGGTTTGACAATATTAAAATATATATTCCATTTTCTTAACTGTCATGATTGAGCTTCTCCAGCCAAACCAGGTGAAGTCTGAATTTTAATCAGGATCTGGCATTTCACCTTGGAATTAATTAGCTAATTCCACACTAGGGCCAGGATCTTGAGAACTCTCTGCCTCTGATACTGGGAGTGGCATCCTGAAAGAAAGGAACTGTCTAATCTTTAGTGCAAATGAGATTTATCCTTTGTCCTGGGCTCTAGGACTTAAAAAAGAATCTTTGAAATTTTATTCAGATCACAATTGTGCAGTAAAAGTGAGTTGCAGAGTAGTCAGAATCCCCAGTTTTTCAATATGTGACTTCAGAAATAATGGGGCATAAATACCCCAAGGGGTTTAGACTAGAGTATAAAAACATGGTTTTGGACAGGCATGGTGGCTCATGCCTGTAATCCTAGCACTTTGGGAGGCTGAGGTGGGCGAATCACTTGAGGTCAGGAGTTCAAGACCAGCCTGGCCAACATGGTGAAACTCTACCTCTACCAAAAATACAAAAATTATCGGCTGGGCGCGGTGGCTCATGCCTGTAATCCCAGCACTTTGGGAGGCCGAGGTGGGCGGATCACAAGGTCAAGAGATCAAGACCATCCTGGCCAACATGGTGAAACCCCATCTCTATTAAAAGTATAAAAATTACCTGGGCGTGGTGGCGGGCGCCTGTAGTCCCAGCTACTCGGGAGGCGGAGGCAGAAGACTCGCTTGAACCCAGGAGGCAGAGGTTGCAGTGAGCTGAGATCACGCCATTGCACTCCAGCCTGGGTGACAGAGTGAGACGCTGTCTCAAAAAAAAAAAAAATTATCTGGGGGTGTTGGTGGGCACCTGAGGCAGGTGGATCCCTTGAATCTGGGAGGCAGAGGTTGCAGTGAGCCGAGATCGCGTCACTCACTCCAGCCTGGGCAACAAGAGTGAGACTCCATCTCAAAACAACAACAACAGCAACAACAAAATAACAACAACAACAAAAACATGGTTTAAACAACTGGCATGGGGAGATACATCCTGCTCTTCCTCACAGTGGATCCATTGGAGTGGTTGGTTAGAAACATTTAAGGCCCTAAGATAAGGATTCCTACTAAGTGGCTCTATCTATTCTTCAAGAGGGCAACTGTGTACAGGATGAATCGGAACCACAGAGGCCTGTGTGTCATTGTCAACAACCACAGCTTTACCTCCCTGAAGGACAGACAAGGAACCCATAAAGATGCTGGTAAGAAAGTCTGGAATAGTTTATCA
Organism: Pan paniscus; assembly: GCF_029289425.2. Taxonomy (NCBI): domain Eukaryota; kingdom Metazoa; phylum Chordata; class Mammalia; order Primates; family Hominidae; genus Pan; species Pan paniscus. The sequence continues at coordinate 103,835,193 of NC_073262.2, forward strand.
AATGCAAATTGGGGATCTTAAAATTATTTTTTATTTTCACATTTTCTTTCTGTGACTTTTATCTTCCATATACATGTAAGGATGATATCATGTTTCTGAGCCTCTTATATATCCCTGGGGAGTCACCAGTCTGCTAAAGAGTGGCAAGAATCTTTGACTATTCACAATTCTGAATAGAGGAGAGCATGTACTGGGGGAGAGCCTGCTGGATTGGCACGAGACAACCTGGGCGTGAGCTCCAGCTCCACCACTAACTAGGTGTGTGATCATGGGAGAGTCAAGAGACCTTGGCTTCTTCAACTGTGAAACAGGATGAAACACTGGCCACTGCCGATTCTCAGGACTGTTGTGACAACACTGGGTATTACATGATAGGAGATTCATTGTAAGATTTTATGGTTATGAAAATAAAAATAATCCAAAGCTTTAGGCTATTTGCTGTGCAAATTTTGTAACTATTAGCATTGTTTCAGTTTTTTTTTTCTTTGAGACAGAGTCTTGCTCTGTTGCCTAGGCTGGAGTGCAGTGGTGCAGTCCCAGCTCACTGCAACCTCTGCCTCCCAGGCTCAAGCCATTCTCGTGCCTCAGCCTCCCGAGTAGCAGGGATTACAGGCGTGAGCCACCACACCTGGCTATTTTTTGTATTTTCAGTAGAGATGGGGTTTTGCCATCTGGCCAGACTGTTCTCAAACTCCTGACCTCAAGTGATCCACCTGCCTCGGCCTTCCAAAGTGCTGAGATTATAGGTGTGAGCCACTGCACCCGGCCTTGTTTCAGTTCTTCATTTTGTTTTGCATCATTTTATTATTTCCCCTTTCTCTCTCTCTCTTTTTTTTTTTGTTTTTTGTTTTTTGTTTTTAAACAGAGATCCTGAGTCATGTGTTCCAGTGGCTTGGGTTCACAGTGCATATACACAATAATGTGACGAAAGTGGAAATGGAGGAGGTCCTGCAGAGGCAGAAGTGCAATCCAGCCCATGCCGACGGGGACTGCTTCGTGTTCTGTATTCTGACCCATGGGAGATTTGGAGCTGTCTACTCTTCAGATGAGGCCCTCATTCCCATTCGGGAGATCATGTCTCACTTCACAGCCCTGCAGTGCCCTAGACTGGCTGAAAAACCTAAACTCTTTTTCATCCAGGCCTGCCAAGGTGAAGAGATACAGCCTTCCGTATCCATCGAAGCAGATGCTCTGAACCCTGAGAAGGCACCCACTTCCCTGCAGGACAGTATTCCTGCCGAGGCTGACTTCCTACTTGGTCTGGCCACTGTCCCAGGCTATGTATCCTTTCGGCATGTGGAGGAAGGCAGCTGGTATATTCAGTCTCTGTGTAATCATCTGAAGAAATTGGTCCCAAGGTGAGAGCTCTTTTTTTTCTTCCATTTGTAATTAATTAGTTTTATTTATTTTTTATTTTACTCTCATTCAACACCTTTGGTAAGGGTGAGAGTTCTAAGTTGTTCTGTCCATGTACCTGTTCATCCATCTGCCTACCCTCCTGTTTATCTATTTATCCATCTATCCACCCATTCATCTATCCATCCATCCATCTGTCCATCCATCCATCCATCCATCCATCTGTCCATCCATCCATCCATCCAGCAACCTTGTATTGAGTACCAGCCTGGACCTGGAAAGGAAGATACAGAGTTAAAAAAAGACAGAGTCCTTGCCCTCAGGTTGCTTACAAGCTAGAGGGATAGACAAACAAATAGATGGGGAAGGGCATCCCCAGCTGGTAAGTGCACATTGTGAAGTATAGGTGTTATGGGAACATGCAGAATGAGTACCTTGCCCAGATTTGAAGGATCAGAGGAGGCTTCTAGAAATGACAAATAGATGTTAGGTAAAGAATCAGGTGAAAGATATGCTGGGCAGAGGGAATAGCATGAACAAAAGCATGGGGGCCTTTTATTTGTTCGTTTATTTATCACTCACTCCTATGTCCTGAGCACCTATGTGCTATCTTTGGACTTCTATTTGCCACTGCTCTGACAGCTTCCCTTCTGTCTCTGCCACATGCTGTCCTCTTGGCAGCTTTAGCCATACCTAGAGGCCATGGGCTCCTCCATGAAAACGTCTCCAAAGTTGCCATCTCTGGCCCACTCATCTCTGAATTCCTGGGGGCAGAGACCCTGTTTCATTCAACTTTATATCCTCAGCCCCTGACCTGATATATTGTGAGCTTGTTAAACATTTGCTGGGCCAATGAATGACTTGCTTGAGCTTGTCTCATTAACATCCCGCTAGATATCCTACCTCTGTTTAGCCCTTGGACCTCACATTCAGCATGCATGTTTCTGAGCTCATCTTCCCAGCTCTCTCCAGGAGCTCCTACTCCTGAGTTTCCATTTGAAGGAATGGCCATAGTGCTCTTCTGGGAATTCAGGATTGGAACCTTGAGTCAACTTTGCTTTTCTCTCTTCTTTACCAGCCCCTCCATTCTCATCACAGACATCAGAGGCTAATGTCTATGGCTTCAGGAACAAGGCAATATTTATTGAGAGCGTACTATGTGCTTACTGTACTGGGTACCGAACTGGGGACAGGGGGTGCAACTGTGTACAAGAGAGACAAAATCTGCTCTCCAGGGAGCTAAAAGTCCAGTGAAGGAAGGACAGATAATAAAAATATAGGTGAATATTTAAATTACTATTATTTTAAAAATTCAACAATATTAAAAGGAGACAGTATACATGCATGATTAAGCAATGTGTGTTTTTTTTTGGTACTCCAGAAATTTCTGTTATTTTTAATTGATACTTCATAACTACATATTTCAGGGTTATAATTTGATGTTTCAATACATATATGTGTTGTATAATGATCAAATCAGGGTAGTTAGTGTATCCATCACCTCATGCATTTATCATTTCTTTGTGGTGAGAATCTCTAAAAGCCTCTCTTGTAGCTATTTTGTAATATACAACACCTTACTGATTGATCGATTGATTTAAATATGGGATCTCACCATGTTGCCCAGGCTGGCCTTGAACTCCTAGGCTCAAGCAATCTTCCTGCCTTAGCCTTGTAAGTAGCTAGGATTATATGCTCAAACCACAGTGCCCAGCTCAGAATGCCTTACTGTTAACCATAGTCACCCCACTGTGCAACAGAACACCAGAGGTTATTTCTCCTATCTAATTGTAACTTTGTACCCATTGACTAACCTCTCATCTTCCCTTCCCTCCCTCTCTCATCTCTGTAATTGCTGTTCTAATCACTGCTTCTATGACATCAACTTTTTAAACAAAGATTCCACATGAGTGAGAACATGCAGATTTTTTCTGTGTCTTGCTTATTTCACTCTGGGCTCATTCATGTTGTCAGACATGTCAGGATTTTCTTTTTTTATGGCTGAATGGTATTCTGTCGCGTATAAATATCACATTTTCTTTATCCATATATCCATTTTTGGACCCTTAGGTTGATTCCATATCTTGGCTATTGTAAATAATGCTGCAGTAAACTGGGAGTGCAGATATCTCTCTGACATATTGATTGCATTTTCTTTGTCTATATACTTAGTATGGGGATTGCTGGATCATATAGTATTTTTATTTTTCATTTTATGAGGAACTGGCATACTATTTTCCATAATGGCTGTACTAATTTTCAATACCACCAACAGTGTGTAAGTGTTCCCTTTTCTCCAGATCTTTGCCAATATGTGTTTTCTTTTGTTTCCTCGATAATAGCCATTCTAACTTGAGTGAAGTAGCATCTCACTGTGGGTTTTTTATTTTTATTTTTATTTTTTTTTAGACAACATCTTGCCCTGTCAGGCTGGAGTGCAGTGGCGCAATCTCAGCTCACTGCAGCCTCTGCCTCCTAGGTTCAAGCAATTCTTCTGCCTCAGTCTCCCGAGTAGCTGGGATTACAGGCATGTGCCACCACGCCTGGCTAATTTTTGTATTTTTAGTAGAGACAGGGTTTTACCACGTTGGCCAGGCTGGTCTGGAACTCCTGATCTCAAGTGATCCACCCACCTCAGCCTCCCAAAGTGCTGGTATTACAGGCGTGAGCCACGGCGCCCAGCTGTCACTGTGGTTTTGATTTGCATTTCCGTGATGATTAGTGATGTTGAGGGGTGGAAGCAGGTAAGTAGGAAAACTCCCACCACAACTATAGTGCTAGAGTGAAGTAGGGCTGAGACTGGGGTTGGGCCTTCCAAGGCGGAAGGAAGTCAGGGGTGGAGGCCAAGTTGGGCTGATTTTCCTGCTGCTGCTAAGAGAAAACCAATTAATGGAAGAAGGTTGGGGGTAGGGTTAAGGATAAGTATTTGTTGAGGCTCTCATGTATTGGATGATGAGAGGAATCATGCTATAGCTAAAATAAAGCCAATGTCACCAATGCGATTGTATAGAATTGCTTGGAGGGCTGCTGTGTTAGCATCTGCTTGGCCATGTCATCAGCCAATTAGTAGAAAAGATATAATTCCTACACCGTCTCATCTGATAAAGAGTTAGAAAAGGTTGTTGGCGGTAACTAGAATTAATATTGTGGTGAGGAAAATAAGTAGGTATTTGAAAAACTGATTAATGTTCAGATCTGCCTTCATATATCATATTGAGAATTCTGTAATAGATCAAGTGATAAATAGTGCTACTGGAATAAACATTATGGAGAATTAGTCTAGTTTGAAGCTTAATGAGAGTTTTAGGGTTTGGATTGTTATTCAATATCAGTTTGAGATGATGGTTTCTTGGTCTGTACACATAAATGTTGTGGGAATGAGGCTAATGGTGAAAGTGCATGCGACAGCTATTTTTACGTAGTATGGATATGAGTTCTTTTTGTGAGGGTTGATAAAGGTAATAATAATTGGTAAGGTTAAGGAGATTAAGGTTATTATAGTAATGGAAAAATACATGATTATTACTTTTATTTGGAGTTGCACCAATATTTTTGGTTCCTAAGACCAATGGATAACTCTCATCCTCTAAAAGTTGAGAAAACTATGTTGTTAGGCATGGAGGCACGAGTTAGCAGTTCTTGCAAACTTTATCGGTAAATAAGAAGTTGTGGACTTCTATTATTAGACCCACAATCTAACATTTTGATTAAACTATATTTACAAGGTATAAGTCCTATAATAATTTTAGGATTTAGAGATAGTAAGAGAATTGGTGAAAGGTGTATAAGTATTAGTATGTTTTCTCATGTAAAGGAAGGTTTAATGCTGTTAATATAGTATGTTAGTGTTCCTTGTCATGTTGTGACAAGTATATAGAGGGAATAAAGGGCTGTGATTAATATATTAAGTCCTATAAGCATGATGGTAGTGTTTGATCAGGAGAATGAAGCCGTTGTTACAAGGAGTTCTACTAGATTAATAGTGGGGAGTAGGGCAAGGTTGGTGAGATTTGCTGTAAGTCATCAAAAGGTTACTAGTGGAAGTAATGTTTGACGTCCTCGAGAGAGTAATATGATTCAGCTGTGGATTCACTTGTAGTTTGAGTTTGCTAGGCAGAATAGTAGGGATGAAGTAAGTCCATGGGGAATTATGACGATAATTGCACTGGTAAAACTTCAGGGGGTTTGAATGAGGATAGCCACAATAACAAGTACCATGTGGCTTACGGAGGAATATGCAATAAGTGACTTTAGATCAGTTTGTCGTAGGCAGATGGAGCTTGTCATAATATGCCTCGTAAGGATAATATCAGGAAAGGATAGGCTATATGTTCTGTCAGAGGGCTGAGGATGAGGGTAAGTCGCATTTTGTGTAGCCGCCCAATTTTAGGAGCACTGCTGCAAGTACTATTGAGCCAGCCTTAGGTGCTTATACATGGGCTTTGGGAAGTCATAGGTGAAGTCAGTATAGGGGTATTTTTACTATGAAGGCCATTATACATGCCAATCACATGAGATTGTTGGATCAGGAGATTGGTAGTTCTTGATATTAAATGTTATTATTATCATGCTCAGTGAGCGTAGGATATTTTGGGCATAAATAAGTGTAATAAGTAGGGGGAGGGATCCCACTAGTGTGTAAAATAAGAGATATGTACCTGCATTGAGGCGTTCTGGTTGGTTACCCCATCAGGTGATAATAATTAAGATAGGGCTAAGTGTAGCTTCAAAGAGAATATAAAATATAATTAGTTCTGTGGCTGTAAATGTTATGATTAGAAAAATTTGTAGGGAAATTAATATGGAAATACAGAGTTTTTTCCATAGGGGTGATTCATTGGAGAGGTGGTACTGGCTTGCTATAGTTATAAGAGGTAGTAGTCAGGCTGTTAAGATTAGAAGGGGTGATGTTAGCAGATCAGAGGAGAAAGTTAATGAGAAGTTGAACAGATTGTCGTTGAATTAGTTAAAGAATAATAGGGCAATGAAGCGGGTGATTAGGCTGTGGGTAGCCATATTGATTCAAATTATATAATTTTTAAAGAGTCATGTTATTGGTAGTAGTATAATTGTAGGAATAGTTATTTTTAGCATTGAAGTAAATTTAGGTTATGTATGTAGTCTAAGCCATATGTGTTGGAAATTGAAAGTAGCAAAGCAAGGCCTACCCTGGCTTTGCAGGCAGCAAATACTGGTAGAGTAATGGGTATTACATTTGCTAGGGTGAAGTGTATATTTAAAGCTATAAGGGTATTTACTATGAATAATGATAATATTATTCCTTCTAGGCATAGGAGGGATGATATTAGGTGGGACCGATAGATTAATACCCCCAGAAGTGATATGATAAATGCTAATATGATACTTATGTAAATAGAGGGCATTTGGTAAGTATGTTCTATCATAATCTAATGAAATCATTTATTTTGCCTTAAACTACTTATTTTTTTCTTATACCTGTGGACCATTTGTATGTCTTCTTTTGAGAAATGTCTATTAAAGTCTTTTGCCCATTTTTAAATGGGGTTATTTGTTTTTTTGCTGTTGAGTTATTTAAGTTCCTTATGTATTCTAAATATTAACTCCTTGTGAGATGTATAATTTGCAAATTTTTTTCCTATTTTGTAGGTTGTCTCTTCACTCGGTTTTTTTTTTTTTTTTTTTTTTTTTGCCGTGCAAAAGGGTTTTAATTTGATGTAATCTCATTTGTCTATTTTTGCTTTTGTTGTCTGTGCTTTTGAAGTCTTGTTTTAAAAATCCTTGCCCAACCCAATGTCATGATATGTTTGCCCTGTTTTCTTGCAGCAGCTTCATAGTTTCAGGTTTTACATTTAAGTCTTACACATTTTGAGTTGGTTTTTGTTTATGGTGAGAGGTAAGTGGTTAGTCTCATTTTTCTGCGTATGGATATCCAATTTTCCCAGCACCGTTTTTTGAAGAGATTCTCTTTTACCTATTGTGTGTTCTGGGCACCTTTGTCAAAAATCAGTTGGCTGTAGGTGTGTGAATTTATTTCTGGGCTCTATATTCTGTTCTATTGATCTATGTGTCTGTTTTTATACCAGTACCATGCTGTTTTGGTAACTCTAGATTTGTAGTATATTTTGAAGTCAGGTGGTGGGATGCCTCCAGTTTTGTTCTTTTTGCTCAGCATTGCTTTCACTATTTGGGGTCTTTTGTGGTTCCATATACATTTTAGGGTTTTTTTCCCTATTTATGTGAAGAATGTAATTTTTTTGTTTGTTTTTGTTTTGTTTTGTTTTAGAGATGGAGTCTTGTTATGTTGTCCAGGCTAGACTTGAACTCCTGGGCTCAAGCAATCCTCCCACCTCAGACTCCTGAGTAGCTAGGACTACAGGCATTTGCCACTGCACTTGGCTTGTCACTGGTATTTTGATAGGGACTGCATTAAATCTGTAGGTCACCTTGGGTAGTATGGTCATTTTAACAAGATTAATTCTAACCCATGAACACGAGATATCTTTCCATTTATTTGTGTCCTCTTCACTTTCTTTCATCAATGTTTTATAGTTTTTGGTGTTTAATATTTAAGTTAATGATATTTTAATTGTTTAATATTTATTTAATAATTTTATTATTCAATTATTATTTAATATTAATTTAAATAATATTTAAATTAATAAGAAAAAATTAGCCAGGTGTGGTGGCATGCACCTGTAGTCCTAGCTATTAGGGAGTCTGAAGTGGGAGGATTGCTTAAGCCCAGAAGTTTGAGGCTGTAGTGAACTACAATCGCATTACCGCATTCTAGCCTGGGCAACAGAGCGAGATCCTGTCTCTAACAAAAAGAGGCAATTTCAGGAAGTGATCCCTGCCATGAACAAATCAAAACAGGATAATGGCAGTTTCTTGGTGGAGGTAATATTTCAGGTGAGACTAAATGATAAGAAGGAAACAGACACAGGAAGATTTGGGAATAGAGAGCAGGTGCAAAGCAAGATGCAGGGATTGAGAGCAGGTAAGGGCCTGCATCCCTTCCCTGAAAAATAGTGATAGTTAAGGATGAGGGGATGAGAGTAGTCATACTAATACTAAAAATGATGGTCAGCAGAACAGTGTAGCCAGTGTTCTAAGTGCTTGACCCAATATACATCCTTTAATGCTCTCGGCAACCCCTAAGATGGGGACTGTTATGGTTCCTATTTTAGAGCTGGGAAAACCGAGGCATGGAGCAGTGAGTAACCAGCCTAAGAGCACACAATGAATGAATGATGGAGCCACAATTTAAAATTGAATGTGTTTTCAGAACCTGTGCTTGCTTCCAGTGATATGTATTGCCCACCCTGAGAACGTTCTGCTAAATGCTATATGTCCTGCAAGCCCGGGCTCAAATGCTACCATCTGCATGAAGCCTTCTCTCTCCCTCCCAACCAGAAATGCATTCTCCTCTGAACTTGCAGTGGAACCTTGACCTTTCATTTGGTGTTGACCACATTCTGCCTTGTGTTATGAATATTGTGTATATGCCATCCTCGGTAAATGTTTCATATCTGCATTCTAAGTGGTTAACTTCAGGAATTGTGTCATGTTTATCTTTGTATCTCTCCCAAGACTACAGATAGAGAGGGCATTGTTGGTATCTGTGGCATCTGCTGCATATTTGTTGATCTAAGACCTGGTACATGGTACCTGGTGTCTTTTCTAAGACCTGGTGTGTGGTTTCTACCTCCTGACTGAAAAAAGTTTCTTCTCTGGGCCAGGCACAGTGGCTCATGCCTGTAATCCCAGCACTTTGGGAGGCCGAGGTGGGTGGATCACCTGAGGTCAGGGGTTCGAGACCAGCCTGGGCAAGCAATATGGTGAAACCCCATCTTTACTAATTAGCCGATTGTGGTGGCAGGCACCTGTAATCCCAGCTACTCGGGAGGCTGAGGCATGAGAATCACTTGAATCCAGGAGGTGGAGGCTGCAGTGAGCTGAGATCACACCACTGCACTCCAGCCTGGGCGACAGAGTGAGACTCCATAAAAAAAAATTTTGTTTTCTTCTTTGTTGCAGACATGAAGACATCTTATCCATCCTCACTGCTGTCAACGATGATGTGAGTCGAAGAGTGGACAAACAGGGAACAAAGAAACAGATGCCCCAGCCTGCTTTCACACTAAGGAAAAAACTAGTATTCCCTGTGCCCCTGGATGCACTTTCATTATAACAGAGAGTTTTTGTTGGTTCTTAGACCTCAAACGAATCATTGGCTATAACCTCCAGCCTCCTGCCCAGCACAGGAATCGGTGGTCTCCACCTGTCATTCTAGAAACAGGAAACACCGTGTTTTCTGACACAGTCAATTCTGATTTTCTTTTTCTTTTGACAAGTCTAAATGTTAGAAAACTTTCTTTTTTTTCGGAGATAGTCTCATTCTGTCACCCAGACTGGAGTGCAGGGGGGCAATCACGGCTCACTGTAGTCTCGACCTCCCAGGCTCAAGCTATCCTCCCACCTCAGCTTCCCAAGTAGCTGGGACCACAGGTGTGTACCACCATGCCCGGATTTTTTTTATTCTTTATTTTTTGTAGAGATGGAGGGATCTCTCTTTGTTGCACAGGCTGGTTTCAAACTCCTAGGCCCAAGTGATCCTCCCACCTCTGTCCCCAAAATACTGGGATTATAGGCACGAGCCACCACACCTGGCCAGAAAACTTTCATTATTGAAGACTTGGATTGTAGCCTTGGTTTTGGATGTCTACTCTGAAGACAGAGTAATTGGCTTTGGTTTGCGCAGGTACTTTTTCTTTGAGACAGAGTCGCTCCGTCACCTGGGCTGGAGTGCAGTGGTGGGATCACTGTTCACTGCAGCCTTGACCTCCCAGGTTCAAGCGATCCTCCCACCTCAGCCTCCCAAGTAGCTGAGACTACAGGTGTGTGTCCATGCACAGCTAACTTTTTATTTTTTGTGTGGAGATGGGGTTTCACTATGTTGCCTAAGCTGGTCTCAAACTCCTGGGCTCAAGCGATCCTCCCACCTCAGCTTCTCAAAGTTCTGGGACTACAAGCATGAAATACTGTGCCTGGCCTGGGGACCAGGTGCATTTTAAGGTTCCTTGGTGTTCAAAAACCACGTTCTTAGCCTAGATTGAGCTTAGATTGCCTCTCTAGACAACTACCCCTTAGTTATAATTCTGTGTCCCCTCTGCATGCCCTTGAACATTGGACAGTGAGGTCATAGTCCACCCACCCTCTCTCTGATCTCCCCCTTCCTAAGACTTCTCTTCTGCACATCTAGTGAGGTGAAAATTTGGTCTATGCCAGGCCCATTTCCTGCTTTTGTGTAAGGAAGGTGCTCACGTAGGAAGTTTTTATTTGGTTAGAGACAGGTTTCCCTGTAGGAAGATGATGGCTCATTTACACTCAGCTGCTCTGCAAGCAGAAACTTTACAACCTGATGTCATATTCCATTTTGGACTGGGTGCGGTGACTCATGCCTGTAATCCCAGTACTTTGGGAAGCCAAGGCAGACAGATCACTTGAGGTCAGGAGTTCGAGACCAGCCTGGCCAATACGGCAAAACCTCGTCATTACTAAAAACACAAAAATTAGCCAGGTGTGGCGGCGAGCACCTGTAATCCCAGCTACTTGGGAGGCTGAGACAGGAGAATCTCTTGAATCCAGGAGGCAGAGGCTGTGGTGAGCCAAGATCACACAACTGCACTCCAGCTTGGGCAACAGGGCGAGACCTTGTTTAAAAAAAAAAAAAAAATTCAATATTGGGGTTGGAACATTTCAGGTGCCATTGACAGAACACCCAATTCAAATTGACTGAAGCAAAGAAGGGAATTTATTGCCTCTTTCACATTGAAACCCAGGAGTGGATAGCACTGGCTTCAGGCAAAGCTTGAATCAGGATTCAATCTACAGGCCAGCACCTTTCTCTTGGCCGGATGTCCTCAGGGCTGGCAGATGCAGTAGACTGCAGTGGACAGTCCCCACCTTGTTACTGCTACTACACTTTGCTCCTCTGGCCCAAGGGATGAGGAGAGAGGCTGTGTCAGAGACTGAAGCTGTTCTCAGGATCACTGGGCTCTTCTTGGCAGAGGGGATGTCTGGCTCGCCTGAAGGGAGTGGCTCTGTAAGGACGCCTTGATGCTTTCTTCATTAAGATTTTGAGTATTTTTACTTACTTGAGCTTTTTTTTTTTTTTTTTTTTTTTTTTTTTTCAATTTCTAGAGGAACTTTTTCTCTGTTAATTCCTGGAACTGTATTTTGAATCCTTAAAGGTGAGCCCTCATAGGGAGATCCAAAGTCCTGTGGTTAACGCCTTCATTTATAGATGAGGCAGCTGAGGCCTGGGGATGTAAACAACCTGCTCACAGTCCTCATTTACTGGATTTGACTTCAGCCAGGTGAACTGGAATGCCTTGGGGCGTGGAAGGGCATTAGGAGTGTTTCATTTGATATGTGAATGCTCATAAAAAAATGTCAAGGAATGAAGAACAACAACTCTCAGTGGTGCCTGCATTTATAATTATTTATGTGAAAGTCAAATTCATGTACAGTAAATTTGTTATAAGAATATTCACAAGAACACTGTTCTGATGTCTCTGATTGTCACGTGGATTTGAATGTAGCTTGACAGAGGGAATGTCTAATCTATATTGACAGGGCAGGAACACCGTCATCTTGGACAAACACCGCCACTTTAAGTTCCAGTTCCCTTTCTAGCCTCATGCATTTCAAGGAAATCACTTCTTTTCTAACAGCGAGCAGCCAGAAAGAGAAGAGAGTAAAATACAGATAAGACAGTTCTGGCATAGAGGGAGGTGGGGGTGTGGGGGAGGTCTCTTGGGTAACTGCCAAACTTTTCCTTCATACAATGGGTTCCAGTAAAACAATGAGCCTTAATAAGCACATTCCTTTCCCTTCAGGTGCACTAAGTGGGGAAGCTAAAAGCAGACTGGAGTGGGGCGGGGTATACCTACAGCTGCAGAAATATTGTATGGGAACAGACACACAACTCTCCCTCCCAGATAAGCACAGCAAAGAGACATAGAAGCAATCCAAGCCTCTGATAAACTCTCCCACCCTAAATCCTTAAAAACTCTTAGTCTGTAAGTGAGTGGGCTCTGACCTAACTCGGCCAGAAGCCCCTTTCAAATTTGTTTTCTCTAAAATAAACCTGTCCTTGGCTGTCAAGCCACCTTTCATGTTTCTTTCCTCTTTCTTTAATTCTTACACATGTGTCAGGATGATCTCCCAAAACCGTGTTCATAACAGTCAGGGCCAAAAGCTAGTGGTCACAGTCCTTGTCCAGTTGGCAGAACTGACAGGTGAAGGCAAGTGGAGGATGGTGAGATACTGAGGAAAGAGCAAAGGATCTGGAGATCAAAGCCCTGCATTTCCATTTCGTCCTGATTCCTTTGCTCAGAGACACTAACTAAATCAAGCTAGCTTTTTTCAGCCTTGTCTGTAAAGTAGAGAAAACATTAGCTGTTGGGAAGACGAAAAAGAATGTGTCCTATGTGTGCATCTATTTGAATCTAACTGTGCTGAGGTACACATAAATGCCTTTAGGTGGTAGGGTCTTCTGGTTGTAACTGCAACAGAAATAGCAGGACTTAGGTTCCTTTGTGCGTAATTCCAGCTGACTTTATTAGCGGCAACTCAGCACTAGCATTACCCCTGACATACTCTGAGTAAGATCTGATTCTTCCCTCACTGGTTCATGATGTCTACCGCAGCAGAAGGCCAGCTCTTGGCTCTGAGTTCAGTTGGACAAAATGCTGTTGATAAAACCTCCTGTCAGGCCTCTGAGCCCAAGCTAAGCCATCATATCCCTTGTGACCTGCACATATATATCCAGATGGCCTGAAGTAACTGAAGAATCACAAAAGAAGTGAAAATGGCCTGTTCCTGCCTTAACTGATGACATTACCTTGTGAAATTCCTTCTCCTGGCTCATCCTGGCTCAAAAGCTCCCCCACTGAGCACCTTGTGACCCCCATCCCTGCCAGCCAGAGAACAACCCCCTTTGACTGTAATTTTCCACTACCTACCCAAATCCTATAAAACGGCCCCACCCCTATCTCCCTTCACTGACTTTCTTTTCGGACTCAGCCCACCTGCATCCAGGTGATTAAAAAGCTTTATTGCTCACACAAAGCCTGTTTGGTGGTCTCTTCACACGGACGCGAGTGAAACCTCCTTCATCAGGAGCATTTGGGGTTTGATGTTTAAGTTTTGGGCCTCTGGTGTATTTCATATTTCTGTTTTGCTAGAACTTAGTGCTTGTGCAAGGTTAAATTCTAGAATCGGGAAACTTGTTTTTAGGGGCCTTCAGCAAGCACTTCGGAGGTCCTTGGACATTTACAGCTGTGAGTCGTGGATCTACCCAGACACCAGAACATAGTCATCCTTGGCTCATTCCTCCTCCGTAGGAGGGGTACACAGTTGGTAGAGTGTGCCCTCCAAGATTTCGTGAAACATTATGCTTGTCTGTATTTGTGTGTGCATGTCTGCGTGAATTTTGAGTTCAGGAATAACAGGTGATTTGATCACAGCTATTTGACAGTGGTGATAGTCATTGTATGCCAAGATGTTTATGAGGGGAATAGGTAGATTGAGTGAGGTTCGTGTATATTTTGCCTAGTTGTACTCACCTACAAGAGCTGTAATTAAATGTTTCTCTTTCCCCTTCCTCTCTTTTATTCATTCTTTTTTTTTTTTTTGACAAAGTCTCGCTCTCTCACCCAGGCTAGAGTGTAGTGGTGTGATCTTGGCTCACTGCAACCTTCGTCTCCTGGGTTCAAGCGATTCTCCTGCCTCCGCCTCCTGAGTGGCTGGGATTACAGGTGTGCACCACCATGCCTGGCTAATTTTCATATTTCTAGTAGAAACAGGGTTTTGCCATGTTGGCCAGGCTGGTCTCGAACTCCTGACCTCAAGTGATCTGCCCGCTTTGGCCTCCCAACGGAGTGAACCATTGTGTCTGGCCTCATTCTTTCTTTCTTTCATAAAAGTTTGGATACTGCCAAACAAAATTAAGGACATGAAGACATTTGATAAATTGTTATTACAAATGTGACAGTTATTTAACTACTGGTGTTTATTTTTATTAGAGCCATAGCACCTACTGGCCTCTGCTTCAGGGATTCACAGTGGTGGTGGGCAGGTTGGATATCATGGGGCTTACCCTTAGCAATGCATTCTATTCCACCTATGCCCAGGTGGTGTTAAACATATAAGCATCTGGTACGCTGTGGTACCGACCCAGTGACTGGTATAACACAATGGTTAAGGTTGCCAAATAGCAACCCTTAATCAATAATGATCAAATCTCCACGGAGGTAAACTAAACTAGAAGTTTACCTCATACAGGTAATTTTTGTGCCATACATGATTCACAGAACCTTCCAGATCTGATGCTTTCTGAGTGATCTGGTCAATTTGTTCTCAACCTGGAATTCTTGGGCCCTTAGGTGTTTGTAAATTTGTTCTCAGAGACTCTGAGCTCTCCACCTTCATTTTTAAGTGCTTTAATTCTTTTTGGTGATAATCTTTAAAACTTCACTGAGGTGTGTCCTGGCTCTTTGGGGCGACTGCTTCATATTTGAGTACTGCCACACAATGACAGCTCATGTTCTGGGGCCTGCCTACAGAAAGGGATGAACTTTACCTTGGACTTTTTAATGTAGTGTGGATGGGCGTCTGTAGCTAGAGGTCTTCAGGTGCCAGTGGTTAATCTGTTTGAAGCTTGCTTCACTCCAACCTCTCATTCCGTAACAGACTCCTCCTCCACCGTCCCTCACCTCTGCTGAACCCTTCTAGCAGAGAGAACTCACCACAAGTGGGGGATGGATTTGGGAGCTTGAAAGGACCCCAATGACCCTGCAGTCCAGCCCTCAGAGTGCTAAGTGACTTACTGAAGCCTCGAAGCCATTTCTGGAGGATTTGCAATTCTTTGTATCTCTGGATTTGCTGCCCTGTCCCTCCAAGCCACCTGGTTTCACTTTTGGACAGCTTTAAGTGTTCTCTTCTCTGTTCTCTGTTTCTGCCTTCTTAGAAACTATTTAAAACCACTCATTTTCATTCTAAACTCCAGAGCCATACCAAACAACTGTAACTGTCCTCTGGTGAGATTTGCGTTGTATATGACAAATCTTTTAACTTTTTTCTGTTAGGGTTTCAGTTTTGTTGGAAGTCTGCAGTTTGCTCTTAAGGATGTGATAAGAATGTAACAACACATTTGTATCTTTGAATTTTGAATAGGAACCAAATTTTTAAATTTAGTTTAGTTTTGTTTTGTTTGAGACAGAGTCTCACTGTGTCACCCAGGCTGGAGTACAGTGATATCATCTTGGCTAACTGCAGCCTCTGCCTCCTGTGCTCAACTGATCCTCCCACCTGAACCTCCTGAGTGGCAGCTGGGGCTACAGGCAGGTGTTTTTTAAAAATGGAACTCTTTTTTTTTTTTTTTTTTGAGACGGAGTCTCGCTCTGTTGCCCAGGCTGGAGTGCAGTGGCTCGATCTTGGCTCACTGCAAGCTCTGCCTCCCAGGTTCACGCCATTCTCCTGCCTCAGCCTCCCGAGTAGCTGGGACTATGGGCGCCCGCTACCATGCCCGGCTAATTTTTTATATTTTTAGTAGAGACAGGGTTTCACCATGTTAGCCAGGATGGTCTCAATCTCCTGACCTCGTGATCCGCCCGCCTTGGCCTTCCAAAGTGCTGGGATTACAAGCGTGAGCCACCGTGCCTGGCCAAAAAAAAATGGAACTCTTAATACATTAAAAAAAAAATGAAATCCCTTTTAAAAAGCACTAGAGGAAATTCTGTGTTTAAAGATTTACTTATTTGGCAATGCAAACAACTGTATATTTCCTAACATAACTTTTGCAAATCTGAATTTTTATGAAAAGATTTTTAAATTAGAAATTTTAAATTGTACTAATTTTTACTTTTTAAGTAATTTTGAGTAGGTAATATTTTTATAAAGATATTTGTATGGTTTGAAGATGAGAAAATTAAAGGTGTTCAAGAAGAGTTTTGCCCCCAATTCTGTCCACTGTATACCCAGTCCTCCCCACTTCTGCATACATATTTCAGATAGGTATTTCTTGGAAGAAAGAACATATGCTGTGAAACTTACATGTCTCATTAGGTCTCATTTTAAGTGATTCTGTAAAATGCCTGGGAAATACTGGTGAAATTCTAGAATGGAAATAACTTTGTGAGATTTTAAGCTGAGTACTGGTAAATAGTAGAAATGGACTTACTAATAAATAAGGGAATTTTATTTGATAACTTTTTTCTGATTACATAGTAATGTATGTTCATTATGGAATATTTGGGAAATACAAAAACACACACAAAAAAAGTATATTTATTTATAATTCTATTTTGCTATGTATTTTCCCATTATTCACTCTGTGTTTGTCACAGATTTTTCCCCACCCTTTTTCAATGAGTGTATCCTCCATGTCCCCCCAATCATGCATCCAGTAAACTTTGTCATTACTACCATCTGTACTTTCACTCACGTTTCAATTCCAAGCATGTCCCTCTCTGACAACAACCTCCCATCATTCCATCTTGCTTCTTCTAGGACCTTCCCTTCAAGGATCTTCAGTGCCACCAGGGCTTCCAGTTAGGTTGACTGACCCTATCTATTGTCTTCCCGATGTCAGCACCGCCCCTCACTCCCTCTTCACTCAGCTTAGAGTCCATGTGTCTTTGTTAAAGTCTCCTGTACCCACCAACACCCTTGCCTTTCCGTCAGTTCCACTGAGGTGGTAGAATCCCAACTCTGGTTAATCCTATAAATCCTTGTCCTCCAAATTTGTACTGGAATTCCAGGATGTGGCTGGGGTAAAAACCTTCCATGTTGCAGACAGGTCTCGTTTCAAACCAATGACCACAAACCTCCAATGGGCTTTCAGGGGTTTCGGCAATGCTGTGACATTTCCCTGGTTATATCACCCTTTTGCACTCTTGGTCTGTTGTACTAATCATCGAATTCTCTATGATCTCAACCTAAAAGGTTAGAGATATTTCCTGAGAAGCCCCACCTTTTCCCTTGATAACCCACTATGGAGCTGTCATTTGTGAATTTAAGAAGAAACACTTGCCTCTTGACTATTTTAAAACATCAAAAACAACATTTAAAAATTGAAGGATGAGGCCGGGGTGTGGTGGCTCGCGCCTGTACTCCCAGAACTTTGGGAGGCCGAGGTAGGCAGATCACCTGAGGTCAGGAGTTCAAGACCAGCCTGGCCAACTTGGTGAAACCTGTCTGTACTAAAAAAAATTAGCTGGGCATGGTGGCGCACACCTGTGATCCTAGCTACATGGGAGGCTGGGGCATGAGAATTGCTTGACTCTGGGAGGTGGAGGTTGCAGTGAGCCAAGATCATGCCACTGCACTCCAGCCTGGGTGATAGAGTGAGACTCTGTCTCAAAACAAAAACAAAAACAAAACCTGAGGGATGAGCTACAAACTGGGAAATGATATCTGCCACGTTGTATAACTGATAAAGGAGATATACGTACATACACTATATATATAATCTTCTATAAATCCATAAAATATTAAACAATCCAACCTAGATGGGCAAAAATATAAACTAGTTCAAAGATGAGCAAAAAATATGAACCAGTAATTAAAAGGAAATACCAATGAGCAATAAACATATGAAAACATAACCATTCTCTTTGGTCATCAGAGAATTTGAAAACTACAGCCACAGTGAGATAGCATTTTATGTCCATCATATTATCAACATTTAAAACTCTGTCAGTACCAAGTATGGGGGAAGATACAGAGCAAAGGGAACTCTATTACATCGATCTAGGAAATGTAAATTGACATAATCATTTTAGAGAGCAATTTGCAATATTTATAAATGTTGGAAATTTGCACACAGTAAAATCTAGCAATTCCATTTTTGGATCTATGTCCCAAAATAAACTTAAAAACATTGTTTTGTAGAGACAGGGTCTTGTTATGTTGTGCAGGAAGGTCTTGAACTCCTGGCCTCAAGCAATCTTCCTGCCTCAGCCTCCCAAAGTATTGAAATTATAGGCGTGAGCCACCACGCCTGGCCCCAAAAGAAATCTTGCACAGGTACCAGGAGATAAGGAGGAAGTGTTAGTTTTCTGAGCAGCATTGTTTGTAAAAGTACAAAAAAAAAAAAAAAAGAAGCAACACAAACAATCTATATATTCATCAAGAGGAGGATAGATAAATTGTGGTATAGTCATATAAAGGAATACTATCAAGTAGTGAAATAAAATCAATTAGAATTATTAGGCTGAACCATATGAAATTGCCATTCTTCTAGATCAGAAACAACCAAATATTGGCAATTTCATACAGTTTAAATATATGTATCAGTAACATAATGCTGAGCAAATAATATATATAATATGATATGATTTATATAATGTTAAAATACACATGAGTCTTTTATGTTGCTTATAAATTAATATGTATATTGTACAAATATACAGATGCATGGGGGTGATGAGAAGTTTAGAGTAGTAGTTGCCTGGGATGGGATTGGGTCTTGGGGGGACAAGGGGGTACATGCCAATGGGGAGGAATTACAGGGGCTTCAAATGCATCAGTCATGTTTTATATCTTCAACTGAGTGCTAGATGTGGGGATATTCTCTTTTCTCTTTAATCCTTTTTGCGTCTCAGTGCTGATTAATGGAATTTAGCCACCAGATTGAGTGATTTTTTGGCTTGTTGAATACTTGGCCAGGTTTGCAGGGAAGCTTTGCCCTCTTGGACAGAGTATGTTTTTCCAATCTAGTACCTGTCTGTTTTTGGTGGTGATTTCTGTGGCTGTAATTAATATGATCAGTGTTGCCAAAGCAAGGATAAGGGGTATTGACTCACTTTTTATTGCCCTGAGCCATCCCTGTTGCAAAATAATGATCTGGATATAATCTCCAGACCAGGAAGCAAGCTGCAGATGGGAAACTCCCTTATGACACTTCTGAAGATCCCAGTTTCTTTTTTTAATGTAATTTGATTTTTTATTTATTTAGTTTTGAGACGGAGTCTCGCTCTGTTGCCCAGACTGGAGTGCAGTGGCACGATCTCGGCTCACTGCAAGCTCCACCTCCTGGGTTCATGCCATTCTCCTGCCTCAGCCTCCCGAGTAGCTGGGACTACAGGTGCCTGCCACCATGCCCGGCTGGTTTTTTTTGTATTTTTAGTAGAGACAGGGTTTCACTGTGTTAGCCAGGATGGTGTTGATCTCCTGACCTTGTGATCTGCCCGTCTCGGTCTCCCAAAGTGCTGGGATTACAGGCGTGAGCCACCGCGCCCGGCCCCCAAACCGGTTTCTAACAAATAAGTGTTAAGTCAAGGGGTTCCTCTACAGAATCAGTCATCTTCACCATGACACCCACAACGCCCAAATTGCTGCTGGCATTCCTCCACTCTGAATGCACAATTAGAAGCTCAGCACTCTATTGGATAAGGCTCAGTCTGGCCACACTGCAAGGGCACAGTGAGCCAGTTTTGGCCTGGGGCTTCTTGCTGCTGCCAAATTAACAACTCCAGCCCTTGGGTTTAGCCACCTGCTGCTGCTAAAAATGTTGCTGAGAGTGATGGAGAGGTGTTTTAGTTCCCATTTTACAGATCAGAAAATCAAGGCCCAGAGAAACTAAGTAGTCTTGGAGATAGGAGCCATGGCCTCTCCACTTGAGTTACCATCTTGAAACATCAAGGACAAGCCAACTTTATCAACAGTTTCAGGCCTGTGAGAAATGGGCTTGGTTTATCTTGAAGATTGTAAACAAATAAAAAAATAGACTGCTCCATTACTGATGAGAAATATGAGTCATTCTGCCAGGAATTGAAAGTACAGCTGCCCATAAAAAAGCTATGCCGGTGTCCAGCCTCTCCAGGTCCTTGTGTGTGAAAAACCACTCAGTCAAAGTTCCCCTTTTATTTCTCTTTGTGCTCAGTAGGATGCTGAAATTTCTGGAAAAGACAATGGAAATCAGGGGCAGGAAGAGAACAGTGTGGGGTGCTAAACAGACTCAGATCTCAGCAACCTCCCTGCCCATGGCCATCTCTGCGCAGACACCTCGACCCCCCATGCACAGGTGGAGCAGCGTTTCCTAGTTCTTTCCAGAGGCTTCCTTCTGCCTGCCTTCCAGCCACATCGCCTGAGATTGACAACGCCCTACAGCAAGACGGAAACCTCCCTTTACAGCACCACCTTGCGATTCTGCAGCCACAAAGTTGAGACTTCTGAACGTGGCACTCTTCTGTTCCCTTACTGTTTCACGTGTACCTGTGTCGTCTTTCTTGTTTCATCGTAAACATACTTCTAAAATTCCCATTTTCTTTATTTAGAAATAGAACTACAAGTGGATGGTTAAACAATTTAAACAAACGGTCCATGGGGAAAAGTGAATTTCACACTGTCCCCCAAACCTTCAGTGCCTTTTATGGAGATAATTATTGTTTCTAATGTTTTGAATATTCTTTCAGAGATATTTTATTCTTATATAAGCATATGTGTATTTGTGTCCTTCCCTCATTTTCCCCCCACAAACACTAGCAGACTGTTTTGCACCTTGGTTAGCTCATTTAACATATCTTGGAGCCAGGTGCGGTGGCTCATGCCTGTAATCCCAGCACTTTGGGAGGCCGAGGTGGGCGGATCACCTGAGGTCGGGAGTTCGAGACCAGCCTGACCAACGTGGAGAAACCCCGTCTCTACTAAAAATACAAAATTAGCCAGGCGTGGTGGCACATGCCTGTAATCTCAGCTACTAGGGAGGCTGAGGCAGGAGAATCGCTTGAATCTGGGAGGCGGAGGTTGCGGTGAGCCGAGATCGTGCCATTGCACTCCAGCCTGGGCAACAGAACATATAGATCTGCTTGATCCTTTTCATGACTGCTACAGCTCCATTGAATGTATGGATCATCAGTGCTCCAACTAGCACCTTAGTGATGGGCATTTAGGGATCACAAACTTCATAAGGGCAGAAACAATATCTTACCCATCCTCTGTTTCTGATATGGTTTGGATGTGTGTCCCTGCCCAAATCACACGTCAAGGTAATCCCCCATGTCAGAGGTGGGGCCTGGTGGAGGTGATTGGATCATGGGGATGGATCCTTCATGAATGGGTTAGCACCATCCCTTTGGTGCTGTTCTTGTGATAGAGCTCTCATGAGATCTGGTTGTTTAAATGTGTGTGGCACCTCCCCACTCTCTTGGTCAAGTTCCTGCCATGTAAGATGCTGGCCCTTGCTTTGCCTTCTGCCATGAATAAAAGCTCTCTGAGGCTTCCCCAGAAGCAGATGCCACTATGCTTCCTGTACAGCCTATGGAACTGTGAGCCAATTAAACCTCTTTTCCTTATGAATTATCCAGTCTTAGGTATTTCTTTGTAACAGTGTGAGGATGAGCTAATACAGTTTCCTACACTGTAACCTAAGGCAATGCTTTGCACAAAGGGATGAACCGGATTGCTTAGTAATTAAAACACAAATACAAACCACAAGCATATCCATTCATGAATTGGGGGACAGCTTTTATTTGATTCTGAGTTCTGATACCTGCTGCTTTGCTTTGTTAAAAATGTGCTAGTTCTCATTCAGCTTCCTATCAGTCATACCACCAACCAACATGTATAACATGTACAATCTGCCAGGTCAGGAGGAAACTTATGGATACAAGAAATGTCCCTCCCTTCTAGGAAATGATAATCTGCTTTGGGAGAGAAGGCAGGTACTTTTTGGCAAAAGTGACATAATAAAATAATCAAAAAAAGATGGATTTTTTTTCTTTTTTGAGATGGAGTCTCGCTCTGTCACCCAGGCTGGAGTGCAGTGGCGCGATCTCGGCTCACTGCAACATCTGCCTCCCAGGTTCAAGCGATTCTCCTGTCTCAGGCTCCCGAGTAGCTGGGACTACAGGCACCCACCACCACGCCCGGCTAATATTTTGTATTAGTAGAGACGGGGTTTCACTGTGTTAGCCAGGATGGTCTCGATCTCCTGACCTTGTGATCCGCCTGCTTCGGCCTCCCAAAGTGCTGGGATTACAAACGTGAGCCACTGCACCAGGCGAAAAGATGGATTTTTTAAAAAAGGTGTTAGGATAATCAGGTCCCCACCTGCAAGAAAGTAAAGTTAGAAGCCCACCTCAGACCATGCATACCAGCACAAAAATGCCAAATGGCTTAAAGATATAAATGTTAAAACAAGTCTAGAAAGGTATTAAAAGAAAATATAGAAAATACAGCACCAGCAAAAATTTCCCTACACAAGATGTAAAAGCCAGAAGTCATAAAGGAAAAGGTTGATAAATTA
This sequence comes from Pan paniscus, assembly GCF_029289425.2. NCBI lineage: Eukaryota > Metazoa > Chordata > Mammalia > Primates > Hominidae > Pan > Pan paniscus. The sequence goes on from NC_073262.2 coordinate 103,857,847, forward strand.
GAATAGATAAAAATGTAAAACTTCTGTATAGTATAAGACACAAAGAATGAATTTAAAGACATACAATGAAGGTTAGGAAGATGAAGATGTTTTGGCGATGAGTGGTGGTTACACATCAGTATTAATGTACTTAATGTTACTGAACTGTACACTTAAAATGATGAAAATGGTAACTTTTATGTTATGTGTACTTCATCACATAAAAAAAGACATGAAATGAATCGGGGAAAATATTTGCTACATAACTAAGAATGAAGGCCCTTAATAAAATCTGTAAAACTATACACACTTTTAGGAATGAATCAACAAATAATTTCTATGAATTAGAAAAAAGTGACAATCCAACTAAAAAATGAATAAGGGATATAAGCAATGTGTTTCACAGAAAAAATAAAAATTGACAATGAAGTTATGAAAAAATGTTCAATCTCCTTAGAAATTGCACAAAACAAACTTAAACAATGAGACATTACCCCTAAGATTAGTAAATGTTAAAGAAAAATAATAATTGGTGAGGGTGTGGGGAAGTGGGCACTTAAACCTACGTTTGGAAATATAAATTGGTGCAACCTTATAGGGAGAGCAATTTCACAACATTTTTCAAAGACTTAAATGCACAACCCTATGGCAGAGCAATTTATTCCTCTTCCAGGATTTTTTTTCCTTCAAAAACAGTGATGTGGATGAAAAACACATGTTCACTACTGCACAGGGTATAACAGCTGAAAACTGGAAACGATAATACTCACATTCCCTTCAATAGGGGAATGGTTAAATAAATTTTACAAGCTATCTGATAGATACTAGGCATGAGCTAAAAGTTAGGGTCCACTTAGAGATGGAAAGCACACCAGTAATTTGAAAGGGAAAATGTAATATGAAGAATTATTAACTAGTAAAAGAAGGCTAACTGCTAAAGGTACAAGAGCACTCAAGCTGTCTGCAGTCAGCAAGCCCCGGCTGGTGAGCAGAAAGCTGCCCGCTGGGAGGCTGCCAAAGTTCCCTGAAGGTGAGCACCACTGGTTCTACAAGCTGCTGGCAGTCATGGCGTTAAGAGCAGGAAGAGAAGCACCAGAACCCGGAAGAGAAATCCAGTCCTCTGCTAGGCCTTGCACCGTCCCTCTGGCGCCCTCTACTGACAAAGCCAGTAAAATTGTGCCGCTGGCAAAGGAGATCTTTTTATGGGATGTAGCTTGGTGTCACCAAACAGAACAGAGTGGAATTGGAGCTCAGATGCAACACAATGATTGATACTGGCACAGTATACTTACCCTGCTTTTGTAAACAAAATGGTATATGTGATGTCTCTCTCTCTCTGTATATAAAACAATATTTGTTTCTACTTATTATGTATTTATGTCTTTACTCTGCATGCCAGGAGCTAAGTATTTTGCATGTATTAACTCATTTTGTTCTCATAATAACCTTCACATGCAGGAATCATTATAGCTACTTTATGAATGAGCCGAGGAAGGCACTGAGACGTTAAGTAACTTGCCCAAGGTCACGCAGCTAGTAAGTGGCAGAGCAAGAATTACTATGGCTTTATAAGCCTAGAAAAAAGTCTGAAAGAATCAAAATGTTAACAGCGGGGACCTCAAGGAAGCATTGAAGAGGCCATGGGAGAAGTTTTCACTTTGTAAAAAAATCAGTCCTTCAAATAAATAAATACAGTGAGGCTTCCCCAGAAGCGGATGTCACTATGCTTCCTGTACAGCCTGTGGAACTGTGAGCCAGTTAAACCTCTTTTCTTTATAAATTATCCAGTCTTAGGTATTTCTTTATAACAGTGCTAGGATGAGCTGATACAGTTTCCTACACTGTAACCTAAGGCAATGCTTTGCACAAAGGGATGAGCCAGATTGCTTAGTAATTAAAACGCAAATACAAACCACAAGCATATCCATTCATGAATTGGGGGGCTGCTTTGTGTGCATAGATAAGGTATATTTTTTTAAAAAATTATTTTTCCAAGAAGAAAATAAACCAGTTAATAAACGACAACTCACAGTGCCAGGAAGTGAGAAACAAGTGTGTGATAAACGGTGGAGAATGGGAGCACTCTCCGCAGTGGGCGGGAGGAGACGGGGAGGGCGTTCCCTGGGGAGTGGCAGTGGTTGGAGCAAAGGTTTGGAGGAGGTAAGTCATGTGCTCTGAGTTTTTGGTTTCTGTTTCACCTTGTGTCTGAGCTGGTCTGAAGGCTGGTTGTTCAGACTGAGCTTCCTGCCTGCCTGTACCCCGCCAACAGCTTCAGAAGAAGGTGACTGGTGGCTGCCTGAGGAATACCAGTGGGCAAGAGAATTAGCATTTCTGGAGCATCTGCTGTCTGTGAGATTAAGCACTATGTATATTGCTTTATTCACTCCCCACAGCAACCTTACCAAGCAGTTCTTTTCCACGTGAAAAGATGGAGGCTGGGTGGAGCAAAAGGAGGTGTTTAGAGTCCTCAGCAAGTGAGAGGCAGAGCTGGGATTTGAATCCAGATCTGCCTGATACTGAAGTCTAGGCCGGTTCTACCTCTCCAGACTGCTTTCCAGGGAGTAGAAGACAGATATTTTACCTTAGCTGGCTGCTTCTAGAAGTCTGACCCTGCTGGCTCAAAACGACTTTAGTTCCTTGCCCAGAGGCTGTGGGCTGCGGGTCAAGACATCAGTAGAAGGAGGGCCCAGCCAGAGAGGCTGACATGGGCTTCTACTCACCGTCATTTCTCCTTCCTTCCAGGAGCAGCCCCTGGGTGCGTCCACTTTCTGGGCACGTGAGGTTGGGCCTTGGCCGCCTGAGCCCTTGAGTTGGTCACTTGAACCTTGGGAATATTGAGGTAAGCCTGGAATTTCCAGAGGAGATTTGGGGGAAAGAGAAGTGGTGAACGCTATTACTGTTCCCTATCTAGACACCAGTGGGCCGAGTGGAGCAGATGCCAGTTGGGACCTTCCTGCCCTCTCTTTGGTTATTAATCCATTATTGTTCCCTGTACACTGGTATGAGTGGATGGGGGAAGTATTTAGCCAAGTTTTTGAGACCTGTACTCTGAGCTAAAATGCATTGTCTTCCTATAGTGCGGGACCCCACAACTGTGGAGGAGCCGCAGGGGATACTGGGTAGTACGCAGACATTATGCACTAAACGACAATGGCTCACATAGTGAAAAGTTATTCTTTTTTATTTTTTTTTTGAGAGGGAGTCTTGCTCTGTCGCCTAGCCTGGAGTGCAGTGGCGCGATCTCAGCTCACTGCAATCTCCGCCTCCCGGGTTCAGGTGATTCTCGTGTCTCAGCCTCCTGAGTAGCTGGGATTACAGGCACCTGCTTCCATGCCTGGCTAATTTTTTTTTTTTTTTTTTTGTATTTTTAGTAGAGATGGGGGGGGGGTCTCACCATGTTGGCCAGGCTGGTCTCAAACTTCTGGCCCCAAGTGATCTACCCACCTTGGCCTCCCAAAGTGCTGGGATTACAGGCGTGAGCCACTGCACCCGGCTGATTTCACATTTTTAGATAATATGACCACATTATAAAAATTTTTGTATTTTTATATAATGTGACCACTAGATGAAAGCAATATACTTAGGATTTTATTTCTTGGTTAAGTTCCTACTTATTATGAATTTACTCTGCATGCCAGGAGTTCTAAGAATTTGCATGTATTAACTCTTTTGATTCTCATAATAACCTTCACATGCAGGAGTCACTATTACAGTGACTGTATGAATGAGGAAAGAAAGGCACTAACATAATTGATTTTATGTTACTTAGGTCAAGATTTTATGTTATTTAGGTCAAGGTTAATTGTGTTGTTCAAATCTTGTATAACTCTACCGCTTGTCTGTCTTTCTTACCCATTATCGAGAAGGGAACATAAAAATCTTACACTATGACTGTAGATTGTCAATTTCTCATTTTAAATTAGGATCATTTTTCCTTTATGTCTGCCTTATGTGATATTAGTATAATGATATCAGTTGGTACATCTTTTTCCATCCTTATACTTTCAGTGTTTCGGTGTTCTTATACTTGAAATGTGTCTGCCGTAAGTGGTGTATTGTTCAAGTTTTTCTTTTATTATAGAAAAATGTATTCTGGAAGGTACTTTTCTTAAAATTACAGTATTTAGTCCATTTTCATTTAATGTAATTGTCAATATAATTGGGCTAAAATCTACTATATTTCCAGTTGTTTTTTATTTGTGACGTCAATTCACTTTTCTCTACTTTCTTGATTTCTTTTAGACTAATTAAGTGATTTTAGAAAGTTCACCTTACTCCTTTATTAGCTTGTTAATTATGCATGCTTTTAGTATTCTCTTAGTAATTGCACTTGAGTTGTACTACCTAATAGTGCAGCCACATGTTGTTTAAAACAGCTTTACTGAGATATGATTGATATACAACAAATGGCATATAAAGTATATAATTTGATAAATTTTGACATATGTATGACATATATGACAGTCATATAGACACACTCATATATATATTCATGTGCCATTTCAGTCAATGACTGACCACATATATGATGGTGGTCTCATAAGATTATAATACTGTATTTTTACTGTACCATTTCTATGTTTAGACATATTTAGATATGCAAATACTTACTATTGTGTTACAATTGCCTACAATATTCAATACAGTAACATGCTTTGTAGGTCTGCATCTTAGGAGTAATAGTCTAGACCATATAGCCTAGGTGTGTAGTAGGCTATACCATCTAGGTTTTGCATAAGTACATTCTATGATGTTGGCATAATGACGAAATCACTGACGATGCTTTTCTCGGAACTTATGCTTGTCATTAAGTGAAGTATGGCTGTATATATTATGGGTGGAACTATCACTGCAGTCAGGATAGTGAACATATATATTACCTCCAAAATATTTCGTATGCCCTCTTGAATCCTGTCCTCCGGCCCCTCCCCACCCCTGCTCCTTTTAGGCATTTAGTTCTGTAAATTTTCTCCTAGCCTTGCTTTAGTGGCATCCCATGCATTTTGATATTTTGTTTTGATTTTATTTTAATTCAATACTACATAATTTCCTTTTGATTTCTTTTTTGACCCATGGATTATTTAGAGTTGTGTTATTTCATTTCCAAATATTTGGGGATTTTCCAGACATGTTTCTGTTGTCCAGGCCAATAACAAATTCCTGACACCATGAAGTCAAAGATCTAACTCCCCAGGGGGAGGGTTATGCCCAAGAACCATCGGTATTTTGTGTTAGTGGTCATTGCCAGAGTGAATTCCACAGTGTTTGTGATAAACCCTAATAATTCCACCAGAGGGCAGCAAGCCAACATGAAAATTCTATTAAAAAGTCTTTTTTTAGAGACAAGAGTTTGGCTCTGTCGCCCAGGCTGGAGTACAGTGGTGTGACCTCGGCTTACTGAACCCTTGCCCCACCGCAGACTCAACCTCCCAGGCTCAAGCGATTCTCCCACTTCAGCTCCCCATCTGCGAGTAGCTGGACTATAGGTGCGCACCACCGCACCTAGTTAATTTTTGCATTTTTTGTAGAGATGGAGTTTCATCATGTTTCCCAGGCTTGTCTTGACCTCCTGGGCTCAAGCTATCCATCTGCCTCGGCTGCCCAAAGTGCTGAGATGACAGGCGTGAGCCACTGTGCCTGGCCAGACAGAAGTTTTCAAGTAAAGAATAAATTTAGCTGAAGAGCAGTGTCAAATTATTTCTATCCCCACCCTCCTGAATTAAATCTTCATAGTCTCTGATTCTCTTTGTCATATTCTTAACTATTTGGATTCTTTTCAGTGCGTCTGTGTTTGTTCCTTTTCCCCAGTATGACCCCTTTCTATTTTTTTTTTTTTTTTTTTTCTGAGACAGAGTCTTGCTGTGTCACCCAGGCTGGAGTGCAGTGGCGCGTTCTTGGCTCACTGCAACCTCCGCCTCCCAGGTTCAAAAGATTCTCCCACCTCAGCCTCTGAGTAGCTGGGATTACAGATGCCTGCCACCTTGCCCAGATAATTTTTGTATTTTTAGTAGAGATGGGGTTTCAACATATTGGCCAGGCTGGTCTCAAACTTTTGACCTCAAGTGATCTGCCCGCCTCGGCTTCCCAAAGTACTGGGATTACAGGCATGAGCCACCTTGTCCAGACCCTTTTCTCTATCTTTATGAAAACATCTCTCCAGCAGATCTTCAGAGTAAAAAAAAAAAAAAAGAAAAGAAAAGAAAAAAGAAAAAGAAAAGAAAACATCCAGCAAGGTCCCGGGGGAAAAATAGAAAATTAGAAGACTGGAGTGAGTCATGTTGATTTTCTGATGTAAAATTTGTATCGAAACCTTACATAAATACTGAAGAATTCACAAGTTGTAAATGTACAGCTTGGTGACTGATTTTGATATCCAGACAGTTTTTTTCCCACTTGCACACACTCCCCGCAAGAATGCATGCTGGTTTGTAAAGTCATTAATTTACTGGTGCATCAGTGGATGGCTCTGTGTCTTCTGGCTTTATCTTGGCCCAGAAAGACAGGAATTAACGTTGAGCCTAGTAGTCTTTGGCCTTTGTGCCAAAGCAGTCTGTGGGCCAGCCTTGTGTAGTGATCAAGCAGTACGTTTAGATGTCAGGCATGACACGGGTTAAAAAGCCAGCTAGGGGAAAAATGGGAAGTGGCATTTTGCAGTCTCATCAAACAATCTTGATATAAACTTAGAGAACAACCTCTTGGCAAATGGAGAGCAGCTGTAGGTTTCTGACTGAATGTGCAAGAAGAACGTGAATGAAAGAGGTATACTAGGTGGCAGCAGTCAGGGTAGACTTCCTGGAGGAAGTGGACAGTGTTGTGTGGATTCACACTTTGGAGATATCAAAGAGGAAGAGTATTCCAAGTGGGGGTAACAAATAACAAGGGAGGCAAAAAAGAAAAGTATGAGGGAACAACAGGATGTCGTCAGGAAACTAAGGCTGAGCTGAAATCCAGATGACCCAGAGAAGCCTTGAGAAGGCTTGTGGCATCTTGTGGGGCAAGTGGGGAACTTGCTCTGTTTGAGAGAATATGCCTGGAATATATGGGATATCATTTAAATTTTCTAAAGGTTATCTACAAGATAATTTCAGAGAATATTCGCTCCCACCTCAGCGTAGGAAACAATGAAACACTGAAACATTTATTTATTTATTTTCCTTGCTTTTCTTTTTTCTTTCTTTCTTTTTTCTTGAGATGGAGTCTTACTCTGTCACTCAGGCTGGAGTGCAGTGGCGTAATCTTGGCTCACTGCAACCTCCGCCTCCTGGGTTCAAGCAATTCTCCTGCCTCAGCCTCCCGAGTAGCTGGGAGAATAGGCATGTGCCGCTATGCCCGGCTAATTTTTTGTATTTTTAGTAGAGACGGGGTTTCATCATGTTGGCCAGACTGGTCTTGAACTCCTGGCCTCAAGTAATCCGCCCGCTTTGGGCTTCAAAAGTGCTGGGATTACAGGTGTGAGCCACCGCACCCAGTCTTTTCCTTACTTTTTAAAAATACATTTGTCTTCAACTATTGGATATCTTCATCTAATTTCTAGTGTTTTTTTTGGTTGTTGTTGGCTTATTTGATTTTTACTTTTTGGTTAATAACAAACCTTTTAAGGAGTTACATAGACTCTTATCAGTTTACTTTTCTAATTTGTTTTCTCCTGAATTCTCAGTTACCTTGGATTGATTGTGCTTTGGGTTCATCTTGCTTTTTCTTAGTGGCTACTTTCAGTTTCCTTCCTCTTCAGTTTGGCAATTTTCTCCCTTTTCAAGCAAGGAGCTCCTCCCTGTTGAGGTGTCAGGGGTGGCGGGCAATCCTTACCCGGATCCTCCCACAGCTTGCTCTCTGGAAGCTCACACTGCACCGTAATTATGAAACTTTTGATATTGTCCCTGTTGGCTTCTGATGCAAGCTGGGACAGCATTTGTCTGTTGATAAGTGAAACCAAGTTCCTGAGATCTGGCTCTCTTTTGCCCTTCTATCCAATACCAGCAAGGCCCTAGTTTCAGAGCATTTTGGGGACTTACGATCCCTTCTAGTTACCTCTGCATCTGTGCCCCTTTTCCCCTCAAATTAGTTCATAGAGATTTTTGAAGCACCCATGTTACTCAAATAGGCCCATTTTTAGCATGTGGGAGGTAAGGCCTAGATGTGAATCCCTCATAAGCCAGGCAGATCAAACTGTGTGTATGCATGCAGATTTGGCCCAGGAACACTCTTCTCCTTCAGGGCCCATTGTCTGCAAGGACAGAAAAGAATTCTTAAGGCCATTCACTATCTCACATTTTCTGTTATTTTTCTGTCTTTTCCTTTTCCCCCTACCCACAGAGAAACATTAGAGTCATTGCCCTTTAGAAGAGCAGAACTATGATGCCTCCTGTCAGGGATGGAACGAGGCATTCCATGCAGATGACAACCCAAAGAGAGCAGGAGTGGCTCTATTTATATCAGACAAAATCGACTTTAAGTCAAAAACTGTCACAAGAGACATTAAAGTATATTATATAATGAAAAAAGCATCAATCCACCATGAAGATATAACAATTATAAATATATGCACTCAATATCAGAGCACCTAAATATATGAAACAAACAATGACAGAACTGAAGGGAGAAATAGCCAGCCATACAAAAATAGTAGGAGACTTCAACACTGTACTTTAAATAATGGGTAGAACATTCAGACAGAAGATTAATAAGGAAACAGGGGACTTAAACAACATTATAGACCAAATGGACCGAACAGAAATACACAGAACGTTCCACCCTACAGCAGCAGAACACACATTCTCCTCAAATGCACATGGAACTTTCTCCAAGGTAGATCACATGTTGGGTCACAAAACAAGTCTTTGCAAATTTAAGAGACTGAAATCATACCATGTATCTTTTCTGACCATGATGGAATGAAACTAAAAATCAAAGGCAGAAGAAAAAATAGAAAGTTCACAAATATGTGGAAATTAAACAACACACTCTTGAACAACAATTAGGCCATAAAAATAAAAAAGAAATTAGGAAATATCTTGAGATAAATGAAAAGAAAAACACAACATACCCAAACTTACAGGATAAAAGCAGTACTAAGCAAAGAAGTACTAAGAGGGACTTTATTGCAATACACATCTGCAGTGAAAAAGAAGAAAGATCTCAAGTAAATAGTCTAACTTTGTGCCTCAAGGAGAGGAGAAGAAGATGAAGAAGAAGAGGAACTAAGCCTAAAATTAGTGAAGAAAATAACAAAGATTAGAGTAGGAACTAAGAAAATACAGAATAGAAAAGCAATAGTAAAAAAATCAACAAATTTTTTGAAAAGAATAACAAAAGAATTGGTTTTTTGAAAAGATAAACAAAATCAACAAATCCTTAGTTAGGCTAAGTAAGAAAGAAAGAAGACTCAAATAAACAATATCAGAAATGAAAGAGGAGACATTACAACTGATGCCACAGAAATAAAAAGGATCATGAGGCTATAATGAAAAATTCTATTCCAACAAACTGGATAATCTAGAAGAAATGAATAAATTCATAAAACCTTCCAATCTACGATGACTGAATCATGAAGAAATACAAAGTCTGAACAGACTTATAACTAATGTGGAGGTTTAGTCAATAATCAAAAATGTTCCCCAAACGAAGAAGTCCAGGACCAGATGGCTTCACAGGTGAATTCTTCCAAACATCTCAAGAAGAATTAATGCCAGTTCTTCTTAAACTATTTTTAAAAATTGAAGAAGAGGGCACACTTCCAAATTTATTTTATGTAGCCAACATTATCCCGATACCAAAGCCAAACAAAGACACCACAAGAAAAGAAAACTGCAGATCAATATCTCTGATGAATATACATATAAAACTCATAACAAAATACTAGCAAATCAAATTCAACAGCACATTTAAATGATTGTATATCATGACCGAGTGGGATTTATCCCTAGGATGCAAGTATGGATCAACATACAAAAATAAATCAGTGTGAAATGGCATATTAACAGGGTAAAGATATAAAGATAACATGATCATCTCAATAGATGCAGAGAAAGCATTTGACAAAATTCAATACCCTTTCATGATTAAAAAATTTTTCAACAAACTGGAAATAGAGTCTCAACATCATCAAGACCATATATAAGAAAATTTTCACTGTTGAGTATCATATTAGATGTGAGCTTTTCATATATGGGATTCATAATATGTTTCAAATATATTACAAAGCTATAGTAATTGAAACAGCATGGGAATAGCATAAAGACAAACACATAGGCCATCAGAAGAGAAGAGAGAGCTCAGAAAATAAATCCATGCATATACAGTGCCTTAGTCCATTCAGCCTGCTAAAACAAAATACCATAGACTGGTGGCTTATAAAACACAGAAATTTATTTTTCACAGTTCCGGAGGCTAGGAAATTCAAGATCAAGTAGCTAGCAGATTTGCTATCTAGTGAGGGCCTGCTTCTTGGTTCATAAATGGCCATCTTCTCCATGTGTCCTCATGGAATTAGGGTGATGGAGCGCTCTGGGATTTCTTTTATAAGGCACTAGTCCCATTCATAAGTGCTCTACCTTCATGACCTAATCACCTCCCAAAGGTCCCATCTCCAAATACCAACACATAGGGGATTAGGTTTCAACATATGAATTTTAGGGGAAACAAATATTAGTCTATTGCATATACTACCTAAAGCAATCTACAAATTTGGTGTGATCTCTATTAACATCCCAATGGATTTTTTTTTACAGAAAAAAACCTCTGAAGTATAAAAAGGACCACAAATAGCTAAATCAGTTTTGAGGAAGAACAAAGCTAGAAGCACCATACTTCCTGATTTCTAAATATGTTATTCTCCCATGGTCACAGCAGCACTATTTACAGTAGCCAAGATGTGCAAACAACCTAAATATCTAGGATGGGGAAAGAAAATGTGGTATTCACATAAAATGGAATATTATTCACCTTATAAAGGAGGGAAATTCTATAATATGAGACAACATGGATGAATCTTGAAGACATTATGCTAAGTGAAATAAGCCAGTCACCAAAAGACAAATACTGTATGATTCTACTTACATGTGGTATCTAAAGTAGTCAAATTTATAGAATCGAAGAGTGGAATGGTGGTTGCCAGGGGCTGGGGAAGGGGGAAATGAGGAGTTGCCTGTCAACAAGCATAAAGTTTTAGTTAAGCAAGATGAGCAAGTTCTAGAGATCTGCTGTATAACATTTTACCTATAGTCAACAATACTGTATTGTACACTTAAACATTTGCTAAGAGGATAGATCTCACTTAAATGTTCTTACTACAATAAAATATAATTGATAAAGCAATAGAAAAGTATTCCTATACATAAAAAGGTCAATACCTAATTTCCATTTAATTAAAAGCAATGAATAGTCAATTTACACACAAGACAATTTCTGTTTTTGAGGCAGCTATAGGATATAGAAGAGATTTCCCAACTCACTTTGCAAGGTGCACATAGTCTTGAATCCACAAGTATAATGTAAATAATTTACTTTTAAGAAACTCAGACAGAAAAATCCTATAATCATCTCAAAAGATCCTGACATTTCTTTTTGATAATTTAATGCCCCTTTCTGATTTTTGTCAAATACTAGGAAGCTAATAGGTAAGGAAAAGTCCCTAACTTGATAAAAATACCTACCAGATGCCCAAATCAAAAATCATATGAATTAGGAAATTTTGGAGTGCTTCTCATTAAACTCAGGAACGTGTAATATCGTTATTAATGTATTGTTCCACCCTGTTTTGGAGGGCCTGGCCAATTTAACAAGTTAGGTGATTTGATAAGTTAGTTTAATACGCATAACAGCATGGCTGTCCCGAGGCATACAGGAGGCGATGGGCTGAGTTCTGACTGCACCTCCCTCAAGGACCTGCCACGCATGGATTATACACAAAGTCTGCTCAAGTCTGTTGAGGGAGTGAGGGGTCGGGGGGCAGCAATCCCCTGTTTGGCCTGCCAGGTAAAGCCTTTGTAATTGCTAATGGCTGGGCCTGACAGATTACACATAGGATTTTGGCCTGGAGCCCAAATAATTCCTCAACTCCATCCTTTGATTTTTCAGAGCCCAAGCGAGAAACATAGGCTACCCCATCATGGACCTGAATGGGTTGGATTTTGAGGGTCTCTGTTAGGAGCCAGGTTATTAGTCTGCAGTTACAATAAATAGACCATGGTCAGGATCAAGATCACTCCCAGCATCGTGTACAGATTAATATGGTTGGGGTAGCTTAGGTACCAGAAAAATCCATGTTTACAGAAATGTTTGTTTGCAGCATTCAGTGGCACAGGAACAAAATATTTATTTGTGGGGATACATCCAGCATTTTGTCAAGTTCACTGGGGAACTGCCTGGGACAGGCATATCAATGAATTTAGTGACTTGGAAGTCACACAGTCTATTCTGTAGGAGAGAGAGAAGGAAGGTTAGATTCCCACTTCTCCCTCCTCTGTACCCTGGCTCATGGGTTCATAGGCGCTCAGGTTGGGGGAATTTGCCCCAACCACTGTGACATGGGTAAGGGTAGCATCTTCCGACTATCCTCCAGGGAGGTGGGCTGTAATCTGGCCTGGATCCTCTGATGACTAAAAAAAAAAGTTTCTCTTCTGTACATTGATATCCATCCCTTGAAAATAACCAGGCAAAGCAACAAAGCCACTTTATGGAAAACGTTGAATTAGAAGCCTCAAGTTGATAGTGATTATTTTTTGCAGGCAAAAAAATCCATGCTCAGCACCAAAGGGATAACTGATGAAGAGGGTTACTGTCTCTCATGCTTTGTTTTTTAATAGCTAATCTAATCTCTCACCTATCTGAGTCTTTAGAAAGGAATTGAAGGGGATGGGGGGCCCTTGTAGGGTTCCCCAGAGAGACTGAGGCTGTGCAATAAAAGGAAGCAGGTAGACAGTCTGATCAAATATGCAGCGCAAATGATGACTGCCCCTTTGAGGAATGCCACACTGGGACCCCAGACTGTTCCCCTGAGATGCATAGTCCAGGCCGAGGTTCTTTTATTCCCTCTTGTCAGTCACTTAACCCTGTCCTTCAATTGTCTACTAAAACACTCAATCATCCCTGCTGCTTGGGGGCGATAGAGAGCATAGGGCGTCCATCATATATGCCCCATGCTTGGGCCCATTGATGTGTGGCTTGGGCCACAAATCTGGGGCCATTATCAGATGCATTCTATGCCTGGGAATCAACCATCTAAGATCTGAATTGTGTCACTGATTGATTGACCTGACCTCACAAGGAGGTTTTTTATTTGTTTTTTTTTTTTTTTTTTTTGGAGACAGAGTCTCACTCTGTCACCCAGGTTGGAGTGCAGTGGCTCAATCTCACTGCTACTTCCACCTCCCAGGTTCAAGTGATTCTTATGCCTCAGCCTCCCGAGTAGCTGGAATTACAGACACGCACCACCATGCCTGGCTAATTTTTGTATTTTTAGTACAGACAGGGTTTCACCACGTTGGCTAGCCTGGTCTCGAACTCCTAACTTCAAGTGATCCGCCCACCTCGGCCTCCCAAAGTGTTGGGATTACAGGCGTGAGCCACTGTCCCCAGCCATTGGACTTGATAACCATCCGGAGTATCATGAACAAAGCTAGAAATCTGAGTCTGGTTGCAACCTCATCATCTGCTGCTTCCACTTCCTTATCATAGACCCAGGGGACCACCAGTGTAGCCTGCCACGGCTCCAGGTTTGGAGTGAGGCGTAGGTTCCAGGCAGCTCCTGTTGACCCTGCTGCTGCAGGCCAGGTCAGCTGTCCTTGCCCAGGTGTGAATCATGGGCATGTATCTCCCTGCTGGGCTTCCGCTTTGCTGCCCTTTCCTGGCCCTTTGGCCAGAGAGAGCAGGCTTTTCTTTCTGTTGCTTTTCCTTGTTTGTTCTTTTTTTTTTTTTTTTTTTTTTTTTTTTTGAGACGGAGTTTCGCTCTTGTTGCCCAGACTGGAGTGCAATGGTGCAATCTCGGCTCACCGCAACCTCTATCTCCCAGGTTCAAGCAATTCTCCTGCCTCAGCCTCCCGAGTAGCTGGGATTACAGGCATGTGCCACCATGCCCGGCTAATTTTGTATTTTTAGTAGAGACGGGGTTTCTCCATGTTGAGGCTGGTCTCGAACTCCCAACCTCAGGTGATCTGCCTGCCTCGGCCTCCCAAAGTGCTGGGATTACAGGCGTGAGCCACTGGGCCCAGCCATTTGTTCTTTCTAATTTAGGCCTGTTGGTGGTTCTGGATTGCAGGCCTCTTTCATTTTCAGTCTGGCATGTGTGGGAATAAAAAGACAGCCCAGGGCACAAAACAGGGTGTTGTTCCTGCCTCTGGGTCCCCAGCCAGTCTGCCTCTACTTTCCACCTCTCAGGGTTGTGTGATTGTCTGTTGATTTATTCCCAGGGTATTTAGGTGTCCTTAGAGGGGAGAAGCAGGGAAAAGTGAATCTATGCCATCGTGTCTCAGAACTGGAAGTCCACCCCCATCCCCACACACACTAGAATTGCAGAAGAAAAATAAGATGAGAACTTGAGTGAAAAAAACATATTATTATGCAATCATCAAATGTTTGGACAGAAAGTGTTCTTAGACAACCTCTAGTCTAATTTCTCACATTTGGAAATCTGGAAGTTGGACTAAGACCCGAATCGACCACCCTCACCCCCAGTTCAGCTGACTGACTCCCCAGCCTGTATTCTTGCCATTCCACACCAGGGTCTGTCCTGAGGCTTTGAAAAAATGTGAACTGCATGTCCTGCTCAGATCCCAACCCTCCCACACCACTTTGCTAAGAGTCTGTTCTGTCTGCAAAAATCCCAAAAGTTGTGTCAACTGGAACGTAAAATGTTCTTCATTTGACTTTCATTGTTTTTTGGAATTTTGGGGGGCCAGGGAGGAGCAAGAAAGGAGCTGCAATTGCCCTTGGGTAAGATTTGCTTAGAATTTTAGGAAGAAGTTGTCTGGGCACAGTGGCTTACTCCTGTAATCCCAGCACTTTGGGAGGCCGAGGTGGGTGGATCACGAGATCAGGAGTTCAAGACCAGCCTGGCCAAGATGGTGAAACCCTGTCTCTACGAAAAATACAAAAATTAGCTGGGTGCAGTGGCAGGCGCCTGTATTCTGCTAGGGAGCTGAGGCAGGAGAATTGCTTGAGCTGGCGGGGTGGAGGTTGCAGTGAACCAAGATCACACCACTGCACTCCAGCCTGGGCGGCAGAGTGAGACTGTCTGTCTCAAAAAAAAAAAAAAAAAAAAGAAGAAGAATTTTAGGAAGAAATCTATCTGATTCTAGAATTATCTAGGCTGTTGAGGATGTGTGTCTGGTGGCCACTGGGACATCAGGGTGAGACTTTTCTTTTAACTGCATGTATGTGAATTAGGTTGCTTCTGGAGCCTACTGAGAGCTCACTGGGTCCCCATAGCATCCATGCTGAAGGCGCCATCCTTCTGTCTGTGACCTTGACCCTCAGCTCCACATTTCCCCAGGGGCTGCAGGATTTCTCAGAATCCTCATTAGCACAACCTATTTTTTTTTTTTTTTTTTTTTCCTGAAACAGAGCCTCACTCTGTTGCCCAATGCAGTGGTGTGATCTCGGCTCACTGCAACCTCTGCCTCCCAGGTTCAAGTGATTCTCATGCCTCAGCCTCCCAAGTAGCTGGGACTACAAGCGCGTGCCACCATTCCTGGCTAATTCTTGTATTTTTTTTTGAGATGGAGTCTCGCTCTGTTGCCCAGGCTGGAGTGCAGTGGTGCGATCTCGGCTCACTGCAACATCCACCTCCCGGGTTCAAGGGATTCTCCTGCCTCAGCCTCCCGAGTAGCTGGGACTACAGGTGCCTGCCACCACACCTGGCTAATTTTTTGTATTTTTAGTAGAGACAGCGTTTCACTGTTTTAGCCAGGATAGTCTCGATCTCCTGACCTCGTGATCCGCCCGCCTTGGCCTCCCAAAGTGCTGGGATTACAGGCGTGAGCCACTGCGCCCGGCCAACTTTTGTATTTTTAGTAGAGATGGGGGTCTCACTATGTTTGTCAGGCTGGTCTTGGACTCCTGGCCTCAAGTGATCCACCTGCCTCAGCCTCCCAAATTGGTAGGATTACAGGTGTGAGTCACTGTGCCTGGACAGCACCACCTATTAATGAATGACAGCCTTGACTTTTGAGGCTAAAACTTTCCACTTCTTTAGTATAGTAATTAAATCTCTCGCTTTTTCTACTATTTTGGTAATTAAGCAGGTAAAGAAAAATATCCAGAACAATATAATAGGGAGTAGGGCAAGAAAATCCTGAGGAACCACGACCTGTGGGTGGATCGAGTGCAGGGGTCCTTGAGTGTAGCTGGTTGCAGGAAGGCCCCAGCAGAAGGGGGCTTTGATGAGCATCCACCTTGTGTACTGAGTGAATGTCCGTCCAGATGAGGTGCAGATGCAGCTGACAATGGAGGCGACTGTAATGGACTATCCCAAGTAGCAACATCATCAATTTAGGATTTCAGCCTGAGTGAGACTTTCAGTTAATACTCAACTGAAAACAAGATGCAAATTTTCCTTCAGAAATTCGTTGAAAGTGTTTTCACTTTGGTACTATTGATCTATTTAAAGGGCTGAGATGCAGAGGAGACACCATTGTGTAATTTCTAGTGGCCGCTCTTTTTGTCCGTTATCTGTTCACTGTTCTATCCATGCTGTTCTGCCACACCCCTTTTTCACTTACCAACACATGTTGGAGATTGCTCCCTATCATAGCATTTCCTCTCCTATTCTCTAGCCTGGCTCTTCACTCTCTTAATGGTATCATTTTTCTGAAAAGAAGCTCTTAATTCTAAAATGGTCCTGTTGGTGGTTTTTTCCCCTTATGGTCAGCACTTTTTGTGTCTTTTTTGAGTTTTTGTCTACTCCAATATCATAAAGACATTCTCTTAGGATTTCTCATAAAGTTTTACTGCTTCCTTCTTTTTTGAGAGAGTCTTACTCTGTTGCCCAGGCTGGAGTGCAGTGCTGCGATCTTGGCTCACTACAACCTCTGCCTCCTGGGTTCAAGCAATTCTCATGCCTCAGCCTCCTGAGTAGCTGGGACTACAGGTGCCCCCCACCATGCCCAGCTAATTTTTGTATTTTTAGTAGAGGTGGGGTTTTGCCATGTTGGTCAGGCTAGTCTTGAACTCCTGACCTCAGGTGATCCGCCCGCCTTGGCCTCCCAAAGTGCTGGGATTATAGGCGTGAGCCACCACGCCTGGTCAATTGCTTCCTTTTTATATTTAGATTGACTATCCATCTGGATTTGAATTTTGTGTGGGTAGGAAATCAAGGTTCATTTTATTTTTATATGGCTATATTGTTGATCTGTCATTATTTATTATAAAGACGATCCTTTTTTCACTTCACCTCATTGTCACCTTTACCCATGTATCAAGTGAGAATAGAGTGTGAGACTTTAAAAAATTAATAGATTATTTTTTAAGAACAGTTTCAGGTTTAGAGAAAAAACAGAGCAGATTAGCTGGGCATGGTGTTATGCACCTGTAGTCCCAGCTTATTCATATGCTTATTTGCCATCTGCTTATCTTTTTGTGAGGTGTCTGTTCAGACCTCTTGCCCACTTTTCAATCGGGTTGTTTTCTTATTGTTGAGTCTTAACAGATTAGCTTAATCAGATTGGCTTCGGGAGGCTAAGGCGAGAGGATCGCTTGAGCGTGGGAGGCGGAGGTTGCAGTGAGTTGAGATCACACCACTGCACTCTAGCCTAGGTGACAGAGAGAGACCCTGTCTCAGAAAGAAAAAAAAAGAAAGAGCAGAAAGTAGAGAGTTCCCATATACCCTCTGCCTCCTACACTTCTGCCCTCCCCACACTTTCCCGTTATTAACATCTTGCATTAGTGTGGTACATTTGTTACAAGTGATGAACCAATGTTGATATTGTAGGGGAGGACAAATCTGTTTTCCTTCTACCCTTCTAAGTTCATGGCTGACAACCCTATAACAGAAGACAGATTAATAAGAGAAAAGTGCATAAACGTATTTAATATAAGTTTTATGTGACATGGAGGCCTTTATAAGGAAATGAAGACTCCAAGAAGCAGTTACAGTTTGATGTAGGTTTGATAAAGGGTGGACAGTTGTGGAGGATATGATAGAGCAAAGAGTTTGAAGTAAGTGTAGTCTGCTGGCGGAAGCTTATCAAGGCCTGTTTGTTTAGTTAGATTCCTCTCTGTGTCCCTTTGTCTTCACAGATTACCACCAGGTATAGGGAGGGCATCTCTCACCTGAGGGTCTTATGACCTGGCTTCAGGAGAAGGTCAGAAAACCCTTCCTGCACATGCTGCTTTTGCAAATTCCTTCACCTTAAAATATTCAATATGTCATTGTGTTAGTCTGTTCTTGCATTGCTCTAAAGAAATACCTGAGGTTGGGCAATCTATAAAGAAAAGAGTTTTAATTGGCTCATGGTTCCACAGACTGTATAGGAAGCATGATGCTGGTATCTGCTTGGCTTCTGGGGAGGCCTCAGGAAACTTACAATTATGGTGGAAGACAAAGGGGGAGCGAGACATCTCATGTGGCTAGAGCAGGGGAAGCAAGAGAGCGGGGAGGTGCCACATATTTTTAAACAACCAGAATATCATGAGAATTCTATCATGCAAACAGCACTGTGGGGATGGTGCTAAACTATTAGAAACCACCCCCAAGATCCAATCACCTCCCACCAGGCTCCGCCTCCAACATTAGGAATTACAACTGGACATGAGTTTGGGTGAGGACACAAATCCAAACCATGTCAGTCATGGTGCCATATTTTGTGGTAGCATGTCCTGAATCCCATCAATAAATTATTCTGAACTAAAGTTCCATAGTTTCCATTAGGGTTCACTTTTGGTGTACATCCTACTGGTTTTGCCAAATGAATAATGCCATGTAGAACCGTTACAATATTGTACAGAATAATTTCACTCCCCTAAAAATCCCCTGTGCTGAACCTATTCACACTTCCTCCCCTGAGTCCCTGGCAACCACTGTCTCTATAGTTTTAATCAGAATGTCACATAGTTGGAATCATACAGTATGTAGCCTCTCCAGATTGCCTTCTTTCACATAGTAACATTCAATTAAGGCTCTTCCATGCCTTTTCGTGGTTTGATAGCTCATTTCTTTTTATTGCTGAATAATAATCTATGGTATGGATGTGCCACAGTTTATCCATTCATTTATTGAGGGACATCTTGGTTGCTTCCAACTTTTGGCAGTTATGAATTATGAATAAAGCTGGTATAAACATTCATGTGCAGGTTTTTGCATGGACATAAATGTTCAATTTGGGTAAATATCTAGAAACGTGATTGCTGGATCTTGCGGTAAGCATACGCTTTGGCCAGGCGCGGTGGCTCATGACTGTGATCCCAGCACTTTGGGAGGCTGAGGTGGGATCACCTGAGATCAGCAGTTTAAGACCAGCCTGGCTAACACAGTGAAACCTCATCTCTACTAAAAAAAAATACAAAAATTAGCTGGGCGTGGTGGCGTGTGCCTGTAATCCCAGCTACTCAGGAAGCTGAGGCAGGAGAATCGCTTGAACCTGGGAGGTGGAGGTTGCATTGAGCCAAGATGGCGCCACTGCACTCCAGCCTGGGCAATAGAGTGAGACTCTGTGTCAAAAAAAAAAAAAAAGAAAAAAAAATGGCCAGGCGCAGTGGCTCACACCTGTAATCTCAGCACTTTGGGAGGCGGAGGCAGGTGTATTATTTGAAGTCAGGAGTTTAACACCAGCCTGACCAACATGGTGAAACCCTGTCTCTACTAAAAATACAAAAATTAGCTGGGCGTGGTTGTCATGCTGGTAATCCCAGCAACTTGGGAGGCTGAGGCAGGAGAATCGCTTGAACCCAGAGGCAGAGGCTGTAGTGAGCCGAGATCACACTTGCCGTTGCACTCCAGCCTGGGAGACAGAGTGAGACTCTGTTTAAAAAAAAAAAGCTTCATGACAAACTTCCAGACTTTCTTCCAAAGTGTTCGTATGAGTTTTCATTCCCACGAGTAATGAATGAGAGTTCCTGTTACTTCACATCCTTGCCAATGTTTGGTGGTGTCAGTGTTTCGGATTTTAGCAATTTTGGCAAATATGTAGTGGTATCTCACTGTTGTTTTAATTTGCAATTCCCTAATGACATATGATGTTGAACATCTTTTCATATGCTTATTTGCCATCTGTATATGTTTTTGGTGAGGTATCTGTTCAGATCTCTTGCCCACTTTTCAATTGGGTTGTTTGTTTTGTTATTGTTGAGTGTCAAGAGTTCTTTGTATATTTTTGGATAACAGCATGGTTTTTGTTTTTGTTTTTGTTTTTTTTTGAGACAGAGTCTCGCTCTGTCACCAGGCTGTAGTACAGTGGCATGAACTTGGCTCACTGCAACCTCTACCTCCCAAGTTCAAGCAATTCTCCTGCCTCAGCCTCCCGAGTAGCTGGGACTACAGGTGTGCGCCACCATGCCCAGCTAATTTTTGTATTTTTAGTAGAGACAGGCTTTCACCATATTGGCCAGGATGGTCTGGATCACTTGACCTCGTGATCCACCAGTATGGTTGAGTTTTAAGAGTTCTTTGTACGCTTTTGGGTAACGGTCTTTTGTTTTGCAAACATTTTCTCCCAATCTGTGGTTTGTCTCTTCACTCTTAACTGTATCTTTTGAAGGGGGATCTCAAAGAACATCTGGTCCCCCACAACAACATGTCATGTCAGGTGAGAGATGACTCATTTTCTCAGAAACTAGGATTTTGTGTCATATGTTGTAAACCACGAAAAGTTAATTTTATAACCCACCTTCTAGATCTACTGAGAATACGTGGTGTTATCACTAACAGTTTTGAGGAAAGAAATAATTGCCTAATTCATTTTGTAGTGAATGTGTTTTGTTACTACCACAGATACTCTTAAAATCCACTTATTATGGAGGGGGAAAAAAAGGAATTTTCTTTACAGAAAGTGAGGAGTGAAATCTAATGGAGAAAATATCTGTTTCAGGGAATAACCCTCCCAACATCTGATTTTTTTTTGTTTTAGACAGGGGCTCACTCCGTCCCCCAGGCTGGAGTGCAGTGATGCAATCATAGCTCACTGCAGCCTTGAACTCCTGGGTTTAAGCAATCCTCCTGCCTCAGCCTCCTGAGTAGCTGGGACCACAGGTGTGCACCACCACTGCACCACCACACCCGACTAATTTTTTTGATTTTTGGTAAAGACAGTATGTTGCCCAGGCTGATCTTAAACTCCTGAGCTCAAGTGATCCTCCCACTTCAGCCTCTCAAAGTGCTAGGATTATAAATGTGAGCCACTGCACCTAGCCTGATCTTTTTTTTTTTTTTTTTTTTTTTAAGAAACAGTCACTAGTGCTGTATGTAGGTTACAGTAGCTATGTAGGCCCTTCAGAGTCACTTCACTTTTCTGAGCTTTCGTTTCTTCAACGTCTTCCTGTCTGTAAGACACATGCTCTTCTACCCATGAGACCAAAAAATGTTACCAGTGAGGATCTAATGATATAAAATAGGGAAAATGCTTTAAAACTGCACAGTGCTTAACAAATGCACTGTTATTATATCATTAAAAGTGACTCCTGGGTGGTGGGAATGGTTGCATAATGACGTGAATGTACTTGATGTCACTTAAAACTGGTTACAATGGTAAATTTTATGGTATATATATTTTACCACAATTAATACATTTTAAAAGATGGTTCTTGACAATTATTCTTAGCGTCTGAGGTGCCCCATTTCTTGGGTATGGGCATATAGTGCCTCAAGAATATTGGGGATCCTCACCTCTTCTATGCCCAAACCTTTCAGAAAATTCTGGGCCAGGCGCAGTGGCTCACAGCTGTAATCCACCACTTTGGGAGGCCGAGGTGGGTCGATCACCTAAGGTCGGGAGTTCGAGACCAGCCTGACCAACATGGAGAAAACCCGTCTCTACTAAAAATACAAAATTAGCTGGGTGTGGTGGCACACACCTGTAATCCCAGCTACTCGGGAGGCTGAGGCAGGAGAATCGCTTGAACCCAGGAGGCGGAGGTTGCGGTGAGCCGAGATTGCACCATTGCACTCCAGCCTGGGCAACAAGAGCAAAACTCCATCTCAAAAAAAAAAAAAAAAATTCTGGAAAAGCTAGGTCAGTGACATGAATATTGGAATCAGAGCCTAACAAACTCAATTTCTTCCTTTCTAAATCTGTGGTACAGATTCATGTCTGCAGTAGTTTTTCTGAGAAAGCAGAAGGGGTAAGTATTGGCAATCAACAAGCTGCAGAGTATGCAGATTGAGGTCAGTAATTGTAAATGCCCCATGACTGTCTGATCATTTTAATACCAAAAGAAAAACTTAAAATCCCAGTTGCTAAAATCTTTGTCTTAGACAACTCTTTGAGCCTCTCCCTACAAGGCCCAGAAAGGAATGAGATAGATGTGAATGGAATCTGTTTTCCCTTCCCTTGCCACGCTCTGGAGGAGGAGTCTAGGGCAGTAGCCAAGGCCAGCTGCCAGTCAAGGAAAGGGGAGCGGCCCCGTTGAATCCACAAACCACACCATCCTGGCCCATGGGTTAGTTATATACAAACTCCCACACTGGCAACAAACAAAGGGCATGCACATTCAGGGGATTTTGCTTTCACTGTGAGTGTTTATCTTTGAAGGGTGTCACATCAAGATGAATGGGAAGGGTGTGTTGCAGTTGAGCTGAGGTTTGGTCTTTCTTGGCTTTTTTAGGGACACTTACAGGTCCAAATCTGCTTTCAGCCGGCTGGTGGACATGGTAGGAGACACAGTAGTCTCAGGACCAGGCCTCCAGGTGGGAGCTGAGATTCTAGAGGGTGGAAACCACTTGGAGATTGAGTCAAAGCAGACCTGTCCTCATTCTGTGCTGGGCAGGAGCCAGCTCTCCATGTCCCTGCAGCTCCGGCAACACCTCCGGATCTTTCAGCTTCCCTGGGACTAAGGACCATGCACATTATTAATTCTGATATAAACAGTCACACAGGCACATGTCTCAAGATGAGGGTGAGAAGTTGGTTACAGCAAATGAAGTAATAATGATCTTTGTGCTTCACAATAGGAATTCAACCAACTTGAGGTTTATAATTCACTTATTAACTCTTTTTATTTTTTGTTGAGATGGAGTGTCCCTCTGTCACCCACGCTGGAGTGCAATGGTGTCATCTCGGCTCACTGCAACCTCTGCCTCCTGGGCTCAAGTGAGTCTCGTGCCTTGAGTGGCTGAGACTACAGGCACATGCCACCATGCCCAACTAATTTTTTTTGTATTTTTAGTAGAGATGGGGTTTTGCCATGTTGGCTAGGCTGGTCTCAAACTCCTGGCTTCAAGTGATCCGCCTACCTCAATCTCTTCAAGCGCTGGGATTACAGGGGTAAGCCACTGTGCCTGGCCATAATTCACTTATCAGTCATATATATATATACACACACACACACACACACACACACACACATATATATATACACACACACATATATATACACACACACATATATATATATATATGATATGACTGGGAGAATCTAGGGTCAGTGCCTTACAAATGGCACAAGTTGAAGCCCTGAGACTCCCACTCCTACCCTGCTCCCCCCATTCTCAGTACTGCTCCTCAGATGCCTCCAGCAGATCATCCATTTCTGCTAGGCTGGGCCTGGGTACATGCAGGGAGATGTGTACAGGGGCTAAGAGCAGAAACTTTTGAGTGAGACACTCCTGAGTTCATGCACTGGCCCTGCCATTTGTCAGCTAATTGATGTTGCATTTAATTGCATCATCTGTATGTAAGCCTAATAATTTATAGCCATCTTAGAGATGTTGTGAGCTTAAATAACATAGTAGTGAATATTTATTTATTTGTTTATTTATTTATTTAGACAGGGCCTCGCTCTGTCACCCAGGCAGGAGTGCAGTGGTGTGATCATAGCTCACTGCAGCCTTGACCTCCCACCCTCCGTTTATCCTCTCACCTCAGCCTCCTGAGTAGCTTGAGACAACAGATGCATGCCACCATAACTGACTAATTTTTTAAAATTTTCTGCAGAGACAGTGTCTCCCTATGTTGCCCAGGCTGGCCTCGATCTCTTGGGCTCAAGCGATCCTCCTGCCTTGGTCTTCCAAAGTGCTGGGATTACTGGTGTGAGCCACTGCACCCACAGCCTATTTATTGAGAAATGTGGAAGGCCCAGGCACTATTCTAAGTGCTCCAGCTGTTTTATCTCCCACATTTTTGCTCAGATAGGAGTTCCAAAGCTGGAGCTGGAAGACTCGTATTTTTAGAAATGTTGCAGTTAATTCTGAGGTGGGTCAGATTGAGATTCATGGCTATGCATTAATGTTTAGGTGGTGACTAACCACTCAGGGTTTTAGAGACAAACAGATCTTATTCTGTCACTCATTGACTGAGCGTGGCCAAGTCTTTCAGCCTCTCTAAGCCTCAGTGTCCTCATCCATAAAATGGGACCAATCGTAGCATCCACTTCTGAGAACTGTTCAGAAGTGGAAATGAGCCAGTTTAGGTGGCTGTGTCTGGCATACGCCAATGGTTTGATAAGTATTAGCTTGTGCCTTTATTAGGCCAACTGCTTTTTGTTAGGTGACTGAGAAACCAAGGACCTTCTGCCCTTTATGCATCCGTCACTATTAGTTTAAATTTGTTGCTCTTCCATCCACATGATTCATTCCAAATTTGAAGTGTTGGAGAAAGGGAGTTAGTATGTCATAGAAAAATCTCTGTTTTTGGCTCAGCAGGACTGAGTTTGACTCCATGTAACTGTTTGAGTCTTAGTTTCCTCATCCATAACATGGGAGAACAATACCCTGAATTGCTGCCAGAATTAGAGATAGTTCATGTCAAGGTGCAACATATAGGTAATGTGTTATTGCTGGTGTTCTGGTTATAAAATGTACAAGATGTGAAAGCAAAAGGGCAGAAAACCCTTTTTAAAAATTCATGGCTGGGCGCGCTGCCTCATGCCTGTAATCCCAGCACTCTGCGAGGCCAAGGCGGGTGGATCACCTGAGGTCGTGAGTTTGAGACCAGCCTGACCAACATGGAGAAACCCTGTCTCTACTAAAAATACAAAATTAGCCGGGCATGGTGGCGCATGCCTGTAATCCCAGCTACCCAGGAGGCTGAGGCAGGAGAATCGCTTGAACCCAGGAGGTGGAGGTTGCTGTGAGCCGAGATGGCACCATTGCACTCCAGCCTGGGCAACAAGAGCGAAACTCCGTCCCCCCCAAAAAAAATTCAAATGGGAAAGAGAGGCAGATGGCAGAGAACAGGGGAGGGGCTGGGCACGGTGACTCACGCCTGTAATCCCAGCACTTTGGGAGGCCAAGGCGGGTGGATTTATTGAGGTCAGGAGTTCAAGACCAGTCTGACCAACATGGTGAAACCCCATCTCTATTAAAAATACAAAAATTAGCCAGGGGTGTTGGTGGGTGCCTGTAGTCCCAGTTACTCGGGAGGCTGAGGCAGGAGAATCACTTGAACTCAGGAGGCGGAGGTTGCAGTGAGTCAAGATCGCACCACTGTACTGTTGCCTGCGCAATGCACCGAGACTCCGTCTCAAAAAAAAAAAAAAAAAAATGAGAGAACAGGGGAGGGTCTAGGGCTCAGAGCTTTGGAGAACAGACCTCAGTAGCACCAACACTCCAGGATCAATGCTACAAAGACACGGGTTACAACTAAACCGGAGAACATGGCCAAGGATGGGAACTCAGCCTGAGCAGGGCTGAGCCGAGCAGGGCTAAGCCAAGTAGGGCTGAGCCAGAACACTTCCTCCTTTTTTCTGAACAATCTACCTACATTTCAGCTACAGGGCTGGCTTTACCCAGTCCGGCGGGAGGGAGGAGAGGGCTGGTCTGTGACTTCAGTGCTGAGGTTTGATCAAGGCAGAGGGAAGCTTCCTATTCCCAGACCCTTTGCAAGAAAGAATGGCATATTACTTGCCACCGACAGGGGTTATTATTACTAAATGGAGTCAGTATAAATGCTTTCCAATAAAGCATGTCCAGCGCTCGGGTTTTTAGTTTGCACGTCCATGAATTGTCTGCCACATCCCTCTTCTGAATGGTTGGAAACTGGGCATCTGTTCCTTTAAATAGGAAACATTTCTTGTTCGAGTGAGTCATCTCTGTTCTGCTTTAGGAGTAAATTTTACCCTGCAGTTCCTTCTGTGGTGAAGTTTTCTCTTTCTCTCGGAGACCAGATTCTGCCTTTCTGCTGGAGGGAAGTGTTTTCACAGGTTCTCCTCCTTTTATCTTTTGTGTGTTTTTTTCAAGCCCTGCTGAATTTGCTAGTCAACTCAACAGGAAGTGAGGCCATGGAGGGAGGCAGAAGAGACAGGGTGGTTATTGAAAGTAAAAGAAACTTCTTCCTGGGAGCCTTTCCCACCCCCTTCCCTGCTGAGCACGTGGAGTTAGGCAGGTTAGGGGACTCGGAGACTGCGATGGTGCCAGGAAAGGGTGGAGCGGGTGAGTGCCTGTTGCCAAGGTGGCCTCTTCAACAGGAAACCACAATATTTTTGTTTCTTGACTTGCTCTAGAAACAGGGCTGTGGGGGTGGGGAAGCAACTTGGATCTGCCCTTCTGAGGACACCTCTGGGTGCTGCCTGGCCCAGGTCTCCTGTGTGTTTTCTCTCTGAGCCGTTGCCTCTGACTTTGCTACTTTTTCACTCTGAGCAATCTCCAGTTCCTCTGCTACCTTTTTGTCCTCCAAGCTTCCCTGCCGCCTCGAATGCAGATACACGGTCTCCCTCCTGTGGACCCGTTTGGAGAGTCCAGAAGACTTTATCAATCCACTTTTTTTTCTTTTTCATTTGGCCCTGGGGCCGAGGGTTAAGTACTTTATTCTGTCGAATCACGATGCCCTGAGGTGCACAGCCCCTTCCCCCTCTTCCGTGTCTGAAGGGTTTCCTTTTATCTCTCCACCCCCACCCTTGCCCTCCTGCCCTCTCTCTTGTTCCCCAAAGACAGTTCTCTAATGTTTTGATGTGGATTCGTGAATTTATCTGTATCTTTGCAAAATGTATTTTTCTTTTGTATGTGTACACTGTTTTTTAACTATGCGATCTCAGGCAAGTAAGTAATTCCTCTGTGCCTCTGTTATCTCATCATTAAATGATTAATAATGCCTTGAGAGGTGACTGTGAGGCTTGAAGGAGATAATATGCATACATCACTTACTACACGAGTTAGCAATTATTATTGCATATTAATACTATTGGTATTTTATTTTGCTCATTCTGTTTCTATTTCTTTTTTATTTATTTATTTTTTGAGACAAAGTCTTGCTCTGTCACCCAGGCTGCAGTGCAGTGGTGCAATCACGGCTCACTGCAGCCTCAACATCCTGGGATCAAGCAATTTTCCCATCTCAGCCTTCAGATTAGCTGGGACCACAGGCACGTGCTACCACACCTGGCTAATTAAAAAATTTTTCTTCATAGAGATGGTGTCTCATTTTGTTGCCCAGGCTGGTCTCAAACTCCTATGCTCAAGGGATACTCCCACCTTGGCCTCTCAAAGTGCTAGGATTACATGCATGAGCCACGGTGGCCATCCAGGCATTGATATTATGAGGCCATCTTGACCTAGCCTTCTCTGGTGAAGAGTCCTTTTCAGATACTTCGTTCAGTCTTCTCAGCTATGAGTCCCTGCCCTCTGAAAGCTTATATTCTATTTGGGGAAAGACAAAAGGCAGTTTCAAAGAAGAGAGGTGTTTGCTTTTCTTTTCCTACTTTTAATATCAGAAAACATTTCATCTAACTCTCAGTATGAAGGCAATATTTTGTTTACTGGTATATCCCTAGAGCCCAACATGGTGAGGGCCCCAGGATTTGCTTCTTTGATAAGATGGTAAACCCATCTTTCAGCTAACTTCATGGTTTCCTCAGCTACACTCATATACAAGGATCACCTTTGGTAAGATGGACTTACCATCTTACCAAAGAGTTTTTGCATTTTAGAGTTTTTTCTTTTTAGATTTTTTTCATTTTAGAATTTTTTTATTTCAGAGTTTTTTCTTTTTAGAGGTTTTTCATTTTAGAGTTTTTTTTTTTTTTAATTTTAGAGTATTTTAGGCTGCTGAGGGTGGAATCTGGTGACCTTGGGGCCACAGAGATGCTCCTTGGCTAAACCAGGGGCTTTAGCTCTGAAAGTTCACAGCCACCCTGAGAACCAAGATGAGAGGGCTCTGCAGTGTCCAATCTCAAGACCTCTCTGAGGTGCTCCATCAAGATTCATTGAATGAAAAAATTAAAGTCTTAATGATGAACCCAGAAAAATCTTTAAATCCTAAATATGAAACGAAAGTGTTCTTAGTTACAATCCAGTCCAACGTCCTCGTTTTGGAATGTGGAAATGAGGCCCCGAAGGTAAAATGGCCCATCCAAAGTCACAGCCAGGGGCCAGTGCTCAGGTGGCCAGGTGCCCTGCATGCAGTCTCCTGGACCACCAGGCCTTTTTCCTGCAGCTTTAGAAGCTTTAGAAGGCACTCTGCTCACTCAGGGGCAAGTGGTAAGCGCTCTTTCCCCTCTAGTGTTTGTGACTCAGGAGTTTCGAAACAGGAAGTAGAGCTGGCTGGCTGTGCCCTTCTGTCCTTCATTAGACGTTTGCTCTTGTCTTAGATGCTCAGATGGTAGTGGATAGGCCTGTGACGAAGGTGCTACCATCGTGAGAGTAAGGTAAGGATTTGCTTCTTTGTTAAGGTCAGAGGGGCCTTTTGGGAGGAAGGCCTTTGATTCTGGAGTTTTCTAGGCTGCTGAGAGTGACATCGGGTGGCCCTGGGGCCATGGAGGTGATCCTCGTATGTGAGTGTGGATGGGGAAACCATGAAGTTAGTGTAAGAGGTAGCAGTCCCTCTGAGAGCCTTGCCGAGGGCCGTGCAGTTTCCAGATCTGAAGGCCATTCTAGCTTAGACTGATGAAGTCCTAGGAGCTTCTGAAATGCTGCAAGTTTACCTACTTGTATAAAGGCCTCATCCTGATCCCAGTCAAACTTGTGAAATAATAGAAGCCAAAATTTAAATCTCAACTGACTTTGCTGCTACAGCTATCCTCCCACCAACACACATACCCACCAACATACACATTTGCCAACATAAACGCACACACACATACACACACACACACCCATGTGGTCCTACTAATTCAATTATTTATTTTTAAAAGAAATTAAAAAAGACTGGGCGTGGTGGCTCTCGCCTGTCATCCCAGCACTTTGGGAGGTCGAGGCGGTGGTTCACCTGAGGTCGGGAGTTTGAGACCAGCTTGACCAACATGAAGAAACCCCGTCTCTACTAAAAATACAAAATTAGCCGGGCATGATGGCGCACGCCTGTAATCCCAGCTACTCGGGAGGCTGAGGCAGGAGAATCGCTTGAACCTGGGAGGTGGAAGTTGTGGTGAGCCGAGATCGTGCCACTGCACTCCAGCCTGGGCAACAAGAGCGAAACTCCGTCTCAAAACAAACAAACAAACAAACAAACAAAAATTTAAAAGATACAGAACAGTTCAAAAAACAATATAATGGGAAGACTAGATAGACACAATCAGAGACCTGCACTTGTGGGGTTGAGAATTTACAGGTGAAGTTGCAAGTTTCATTCTGTTTGAAAATGATGGGATTATATGTTTTGCTGAGGTTCGGACACCTTTGCTGGGTTGTTTGAATGCCGTGGCTGCAGCGCCCTGTTATGGACATCATGTGCGTGCAGAATGGATGTCTGTCAGGTTCCGGGGCAGCCCGCAGTCTGAGGCAGCCAGCCTGGATTGGAGGGAGTGGCAATACTACCTGCCGGTTAGGGGTTTGGGCCTGAGAGCGAGTGGCTTTCAGGTTCTCTCAAGCTTCGGATGAGATGCAGGTTTCTGCTTCCCATGGCAAATGTATGTTTTGCTTTTTAGTTATCACTGCAAGAGCTAGGATGCTGCTAGAATATTACTGGAATGATTGTGATGAGATGGAATGTATTTGCAGTTTAATTGTGGCATGTAATACAGTGGTAGAATGGGACTCTGGAATGAGATGCTGGGGCCTAGATTCTAGCACTTCCTTTGTGAGGCTCTGACCCCCTCTCCTATAGTGGATTTGTTAAGAACTTCTGTTTTTGTGGCTTTGTTATTATAAAATTTTTTGAAATGTTGTTCTCTAAAAAAGTTATGATTTTATGTTTTTCTTCATGAGATTCTTTCACTGCCTTCCAGCTGCAAGTAGAATGACGTCTAAATCTTTGTGATCTGTCACTGAAGCCCTTGAGTGAGACACTTAAATCTGGCTGTGGCTCTCTCTCTTACTAGCTTATTTCCAAGCCGTGATTTTTCACAACAGAAAAATGGGGACAGTAATAGTAGTTTCTTCAGAGGCTTTTAGTGAAATGAGGTTAAAAAATATTTTTATGTTTATATGGATATATAGATTACAAACATTTATATATCATTTATTTATATGATTATTATAAACACATATTTACATTTAAATACTTTGGGGCATAAATATATAAAATAATAAATATACTTATGTAATACAAATAGACATATACATTTACTATTTAGCAGAGATTATATAAAATATATGTATTACATGGCAAAATATTCAAATTTACATATGTTACATATACATGTGGAAAAAAAATTGGGAAAAGGCCACAAAATGTGACCAAAGAATTACTTCCAAATGGCAAGTTTTTAAGTAATTTTTATTTTCTTTTTATACTTCTCTGTACTTTCTCTATGAAACAAGTGTTACTTTACTGTTTTTAGGAACCAAAAATACAAGTACATTGTTTAAAAAATACTAGCTTTACAAAGTTTCTAGCCCATAAGCTAGTGCAGAAAATCCAGGTCCCATAAAACAAGAAATGCTAGTGCAGAAAATCTAGGTCCCATAAAACAAGAACTGCCACACGATGTCTCTCCCCGTACAGTGCTGGATGGCCCGTTGTTAATGGTGTCATAAATCCTTTGCAAGTGACTGTTTTCTAGGTACTATGACTAGAGGGATGTGTAACTTAAGCAAAAAACAAAAAACAGAAAAGGCTGACTATCATCTGACAGTGTATCCTGGAACACCTAGGCCAGAGAAGAAGCCACGTTAGCATTTTCCCTTCTAAATGTCAGTTATGATTTGATGGGGAAACCACTTAAAAAGCATTGTCACGTTGTTGAAAAGGTAATGAAATGAGTGAGATGAGATGGCTATGGAGGACGGAGCTGTGTGCCAATCTTATTATATCCAAATTCATGTCATCTCAGCCTTGGATTGTATTGATTTTTATTATATACTGCCAGAAAATGCTATTGAATATGTAACGAGAGCCTCAAAAAGGTTTATTCATTTTGACCCAATAATACTACTTTTAGGAAATTATTCTAAGAAAATAATTAGAGGTATTCTTAAAGATTTGCGTTTTAAGGTCATCCTAAATGTAATCAGGAACTGGCTATGTAAATTATAGCCCATCTCTAAGATTAAATGCCTTACAGATATTAAAACCCATGCTGTAGAAGAAAAACTAAAGACAGGAAAGTACTTACAATACAAGATGTACTTACCAGTGGAAAAATCCACTTATACTACAGAAATATGATGTGTTCAAATATAAGGAAAAATGTGTATGCATAAAATATTTGGTAGGAAAGAGTAAAATATTACTGGGCATTTATATTTGGATGGTGGAATTATACATAATTTTAATTTTCCTTTTTATCTTTTCTGTATTGTCTAAAATGAATACACTAAGCATTGTTATCCTCAGAAAAAAATAATTGAGGGATGGGGGAAAGGAAGTCCTGCTTTCATTTGATTCTTTGGTTGGTTTTATTCTGTAAGATGAGACTTTAACAGAGGTTAGAATGCATTAAAAATTGTAAAGACAGTTGACCTAATGGCACTAAACAGGGTTAGATCTAGTTTAGATCTTCTCCAGCATGTGAATAAGAATGGATCTTTAAATAAAGATTTTAACTAGGTATATGTTTTAGAATAAGTCATACATGTACATGGTAAAAATTCAAACAGTACAAACTGTGCAGCAAGGTATGGGAAATAAAGCAGCTCTCACTGTCACCTCCACCCGTCAGCCTTCTCACACTGCACGCCCACATCTGTGTGTAATTCTGCTTTTCTTTAACATTACTGAAGGAACTTCCTGTGCATTTTTTGTCAGAGCTCTTCTGTGAATACACAAAATATGTACTGATCAATACATTATGTAGATCACACAGGCTCAACCACATTGATCTTCCTATTCTTTCTAGTAGCCAAATAGAGTTCCCTGGAATATGATTAATAGCTTGCCTAAATCTTCTAATGCTGATAAACAGTTGTTTCTGCTCTTTCGTTATTTCAAGGAACGCTACCATGAATAGCCTTGTATATGGTTTTGAGTATACTTGTTTAAATGAATGTAGGAAAAACTCTTGGAAGTTAAATTGTGGGCCAGTTTATGTGAATTTTATATTTTGACAGAGATGGCTAAATTACCCACCTGTTTTTTTGTTTTGTTTTGGTTTTGCTTTTTTTTTTAAGAGTTGGGGTCTTGCTACCTGGGGTCTTGCCACCTGGGGTCTTGCCCAGGGTAGACCTGAACTCCTGGGCCACGTTGGTTTATTTTACTGCATTCCCAGGGCCTAGAGCAATGATTGACACGTGCCAGCAGTATCTATTGGAAATTCTGGCCAACTTGCAATAGACCTGATTATTTCTACACTGAACATGTCTAAGATAGCTATTACTATTCATTCAGGAAAGCCCAGACAATTATCATGCCAGCAGCCTGAGACAGTAGCCAGTAATAGCCTGGTGTGGTAGTTTGCTCCTGTAGTCTCAGCTACTCAGCAGGCTGAGGTGGGAGGATGGCTCTAGCCTGGGAGGTGGAGGTTGCAATGAGCCAAGATCGCGCCCTGCACTCCAGCCTGGGTGACAGAGTGAGACCCTGTCTCAAAAATAAAAATAAGGATAAAAAATAAACCAGCAAAAGTTTCTGCCCTCACAGAGCTTCCATTCTAGTGAGAGGGTAGTTTGTCATCAGGAGGGTGACGCCGGTAGGGCTGGGGACCAGCTCCCTGCAGGGAACAAACATGATCGCAGTGGGGTGGGAGTAGGGGATGAGTCCCCAGAGCCTCTGTGGTTTCCATTTCCACACAAAAAAAACCACTGCTGCTGTAATCAGGAGGGGGAAAAGATTTTTAAAATTTTTCTTTCAGGGAATGGAAGGAAAGGATATTTTTGAAAGTAAGACTTTGAAAACTAAAAGTTTTGGGTCACTTAAAAACTCAAAATCTTTAGGTCACTTTAAAAATATTTAATTTTGGAGCTGGAGGCCATTATTCTAGGTAATTAGCTGGGTGTGGTGGTGTGTCCCTGTAATCCCAACTACTAGGAGGCCGAGGCAGGAGGATTGCTTGAACCTGGGAGGCGGAGGTTGCAGTGAGCCGAGATCGCGACGCTGCACTCCAGCTTGGGTGACAGAGCAAGACTGGGTCTCAAAAGAAAAAAAGAAAAAAAAAAACGAAAACTAAATACCGTATGTTCTCACTTAAAAGTGGGAGCTAAGCTATGAGGATGCAAAGACATACAGAGGGATATAATGGACTTTGGGGATTGATGGTGGGGTTGAATGGGAGGTTGGTCCTAATAGGTCCTAGTACGTCCCCTACTTCTAAGTCTTCCAGTCTGTCCTTTGCACTTTGAATGTTAATTCCCAGTTGGATAATGTCATTCTCATTTTTACAGTCCTTTCTTAGCTCCTCATCACCTCCAGGACAAAGCCTAAACCCCTCGCCCCATGGTAATGCGGCCCCTTTGTGACATGGTACCTGGCTAGAGCTTCATGCCTTTGTCCCATCACTCTCCATCCCAGACACTTTGTAGTTACTTTATTGAGCTCCTTGTGCCTGCCTGAATGGACTTGAAAGTTCTTACCTCCATCTTTTACATTAATTGTTTCCTGTAAGAATTGTGCTTTCTCACATTCTCCCCAAAATCCCTTCCCCATAGGAAGCCCTTCTCCCAGGCTAAGTTAAGGTTTCTTCCTCTACATCCCTACCACACTCTGGTCACAACCCTCTAACCATTGGCTTGTTTTTTGTTTTTTTTTTTTTTTTGTGAGACGGAGTCTTGCCCTGTCACCCAGGCTGGAGTGCAGTGGTGCAATCTCCGCTCACTGCAACCTCCACCTCCCGGGTTCAAGCGATTCTCCTGTCCCAGCCTCCTGAGTAGCTGGGATTACAGGCGCATGCCTCCACATCTGGCTAATTTTTGTACTTTTAGTAGAGACGGGGTTTCACCATGTTAGTCAGGCTGGTCTCGAACTCCTGACCTCGTGATCCACCTGCCTTGGCCTCCCAAAGTGTTGGGATTACAGGCGTGAGCCACCGCGCCCAGCCCATTGGCTTGTTTGTATGTCTACCTTCCTAAACAGTAAGAGGGAACTTGTCTGGTGTTCTTTTTTTCTCTCCTGTGCTCACAGCACAATGACCAGTATCTAGTAGTTGCAGTAGCCTTTGATGAACAAGCCAGCAAATGGTACTTTTCTTCCCTATCTGAACATACCATTTATTTTGACTTAGATTATATTCTCCTGCCTTTTAAAAAGATGGACTTCAGCAGAAATCTTTATGATATTGGGGAACAACTGGACAGTGAAGATCTGGCCTCCCTCAAGTTCCTGAGCCTGGACTACATTCCGCAAAGGAAGCAAGAACCCATCAAGGATGCCTTGATGTTATTCCAGAGACTCCAGGAAAAGAGAATGTTGGAGGAAAGCAATCTGTCCTTCCTGAAGGAGCTGCTCTTCCGAATTAATAGACTGGATTTGCTGATTACCTACCTAAACACTAGAAAGGAGGAGATGGAAAGGGAACTTCAGACACCAGGCAGGGCTCAAATTTCTGCCTACAGGTGGGTGGAAACTCCCATTGTGGGACTGGGAGGTGTGGGTTGAATGGACAACCTCTGAGCTGATTGGGGCTTGTTTTTGTGGTACCCTGCCTAGTGCCTGGGAACCCAGCAGTGCCACAATTCTAAGCTTCTACAGAAAGACAGTAGTGCCTTGGGTGGTCCTGCTAAAGGCTGTAAAACTTAGCTTCTCCCCACCCTAGAGAGAGTGGGTAAACAAAGGCGTGAGAGAGAAACCACATTCAGTATCACTTGGGAGGCTTTGGGAAGATGTCCCACTGGAGCCAGATTAAGAAATTTAGGGGCCTTATATATAATTCTATAGAAATGCTAAGACCATAAAATAAAAATTTATTTTTCAAAGTGAAACATTACTTAGAGGTATGCTGAAGTTATAATAGAGTTTTTCTAAGTGTTCTCATTTTTTTCCTCTCTTATCTTGGTGCCTCTCGATATCCAGATTGTGTGCTTACTTTGCCCATCCATTGAGTAAAGCATCATGGCTTCCCACCCTGAAATCCCCCTCCCACCTGCTTGCGGATGGCTATGAAAATTTTCAATGAGATTTAAGGGTTTTCTGCCACACTTAAAGACTCGAATGACAAAGTTCTTTACGGAGCTGTAAGCCGCTGGCCTGGCACATACAGCTAGGCAGTCTCCACGGAGGCTGCCCAGTTCCTGTGAGCCCGGCTGTATGACAGTTCTAAGCTTCTATAGGAAGACAGTGGCACATTGGGTCATCCTGCCAAAGGCTGTAAAACTCAGCTTCTCCCCACCCTAGGGAGAGTGGGTAACCAAAGGTGTGAGAGAGAAACCCCATTCAGTTACAACTTCATGATGCTGTGACAAGACTTTAAAAACAGAAACACATTGTCACTTTCTCTCTTTCAACATCTCCTATTATCGGACACTACTTAAAGCAATTTTAGCTTTGCTTTCAGAAAACTTCTACTGAAGCCTTCGTTCTGGGCCCATTTCATTGTCTCTGTTTGCTTGTTGATAACTATGGCATGTGAGATGGAAAGGGTTCACAGCCAGGGCTGACAGCTGCTGTCCTCTGATGGCCCAGCCCATGAATGCTCTGGTCTTTCTATTCTCAGAGACTATTTTTTGTTTTGTTTTGTTTTGTTTTTGAGACGGAGTCTCGCTTCATCACCCAGGCTAGAGTGCAGTGGCATGATCTCGGCTCACTGCAACATCTACCTCCAGGGTTCAAGTGATTCTTCTGCCTCAGCCTCCTGAGTAGCTGGGATTACAGGTGTGTGCCACCATGCCCAGCTAATTTTGTATTTTTAGTAGGACGGAGTTTCACCATGTTGGCCAGGCTGGTCTCGAACTCCTGACCTTAAGTTATCCACCCGCCTTGACCTCTCAAAGTGCTGGGATTATAGGTGTGAGCCACCGTGCCCAGCCAAGGCTTGACCATTTTGATTTTAAGTGAAAAAAGAGATATTCTGGGCCGGGTGAGGTGCCTCATGCCTGTAATCCCAGCACTTTGGGATGCTGAGGCAGGCTGATCACCTGAGGTCAGGAGTTCAAGACTAGCCTGGCCAACATGGTGAAACCTCGTCTCTACTAAAAATACAAAAATTAGCTGCGTGTGGTGGCTCACGCCTGTAATCCCAGCTACTTGGGAGGCTGAGGCAGGAGAACTGCTTGAACCCAGGAGGTGGAGGTTGCAGTAAGCTGAGATCGTGCCATTGCACTCCAGCCTGGGCAACAAGAGTGAAACTCTGTCTCAAAAAAAAAAAAAAAAAAGAAAGAGATATTCTGGGTGTATAAGTTTCCTAGGGCTGCTGTAACAAAGTAACACAAACTAGCAGGTTTAAAACAGTTTTTAAAATGTATTTTCATAGTTCTGGAGGCCTGAGTCAGAAGTCAAGATGCCAACAGTGTTGGTTCCCTTT
This sequence comes from Pan paniscus, assembly GCF_029289425.2. NCBI lineage: Eukaryota > Metazoa > Chordata > Mammalia > Primates > Hominidae > Pan > Pan paniscus. The sequence goes on from NC_073262.2 coordinate 103,894,666, forward strand.
AAGAGGCTCCGAGGAAGAATCTTTTTCATGCCTTTCCCTGCTTCGGGTGGGTGGAGGAATCCTCGGTGCTCCTTGTCTTGTAGATGAGGCACAGCAGTCTCTGCCTATGTTCCCTTCTCTGTGTCTAAATCTCCCTCTTATAAGGAGACAGTCACTGGATTAGGAATTAGGGCCCACCTAATCCAGTATGGCCTCATCTGTGTGTGTGTGTGTGTGTGTGTGTGTGTGTGTGTGTGTGTGTGTGTGTGTGACAGTGTCTCACTACATCTCCCAAGCTGGAGTGCAGTGGCATGATCTCGGCTCAGTGCAACCTCCGCCTCCTGGGTTCAAGCAATCCTCCCACCTCAGCCTACCAAGTAGCTGGGACTACAGGCACCCGCCACCATGTCTGGCTAATTTTTGTATTTTTTTATAGAGATGGAGTTTCAAAATGTTGCCCAGGCTAGTCTTGAACTCCTGGGCTCGTGCAATCTGCCCACCTCAGCCTCCCAAGTTCTGGGATTACGGGCGTGAGCCACTGCGCCTGGCCAGCATGACCTCATCTTAATGAGATTTTATCTGCAAACGTCCTGGGTCCACATAAGGTCGCATTCTCATATTCCAGGTAGACATGAATTTTGGGGAAGAGGGGAGAACACTATTCAACCAGTACACTAGATAGCTTTGGTTTACTAGCATTGTGAAGTCTTTATATGGCACTTATTCATTAAGGCGCCAGTTAGTCCTAAAAACCCACAGCCCCAGAACAAGGAAAGCCGAGGGGGTCTCATCTTGTGCCCACCATCTTGGTCCTTTGAAGGTTCCACTTCTACCGCATGAGCTGGGCTGAAGCAAACAGCCAGTGCCAGACACAGTCTGTACCTTTCTGGCGGAGGGTCGATCATCTATTAATAAGGCAGGATCTCTCTTAAAATCTTTAATGTATTGGCTTAGAGATAAAAGGGTCCGTGCAATCCTGACTTACTGCTTGTTCATTATCATTGAATACTAGCCAGAAGCTAATAAATATGCTAGGGTGACCACTTACCATTATAAGAAAACACTAGACATTTTATTTTCCAGTTATAATTGCTACCTATAAAATAAGGATCTTATAAACTATTCAGGTTCATTACTAAATGGTGATGGTACAAGAAAGCCTATAGGCTTCAATAATGAGGAAAGCAAAAGGGTAAATACCTTGTAATAAAGGCGAAAGAGTCAGAGTAGCTTTGGATTAGATCCAATTTTGGCCAAACTGAAAGCTTTAGATAAACACTTCTAGGGTAGAGAGTCCATGAGAAGGGGGATAAGGCAGATGGTAATACTGAGTAATTTCTGTTTCTACGCCATTTTTATTTTCAGAATTTTACTTTTCTAATTAAATTTTAAAGTCAACATGTTTTTGTATTAAAATTATTTTCCTTTACACCATAGTATTGAAAGGTTTGCTGACTTCTAAAACATTCCTTTGTTCACCTATTCGACAAGCATATTCCAAGAGCCTAAATGTGCCAGCCTAAATGTGCCAATCACATAAATGTGATGGGCATAGATTAGGAAATAGTGACACCTATCACTCATTGAGCACTTAGTGTGTTGCCAAAGATTGATTTAAGTACTTCACATAAACTTATTTGTGTAACCCTCGAAACCTTCCTATGATGTGGTTACGGATAATTAACTTCAGTCTATGGACGAGGAAAAAATGTGTAACATGTCTAAAGTTAACACTGCTCAAAGATAGTGGAACCAAGGCTCCAACACCAATAGCCTGGGTCCGCTGAGCTCAATCATTGCACCTCACAACCCTCTGGGTTTATGAAAATAAAAAGGGTACGGACCTGGCCACTAGGGGACTTGAACAGTTTCTAAACAGACAATTATTTTCTGTTTTTATTCTTAGTGTGGTGGCATGATCACAGCTCACTGCAGCCTCAACCTTCTGGGCTCAAGTGATCCTCTCACCTCAGCTTCTGGAGTAGCTGGGACCACAGGTGCATGCCACCACACCCGGCTAATTTTTAAATATTTTTGGTAGAGATGGGGTCTTGCTATGTTGCCCAGGCTGATCTCAAACCCCTGGGCTCAAGTGATCCTCCTTCTGCCTTGGCCTCCTAATGCGCTGGAATTAGAGGCATGAACCACTGCACCAGGCCAACAGACAATTATGTGTGTTATCGTTTTGGGGTTACTAAGTCATAGTGGAGTGAATGCAGCTTTGAGGATGCTCAGGCAATGCTTGAGCTGATTGTTCGTGGATGAGCCTCTGCAGATAGACAAGGGGATGGGGTGTAGGGGCACCACAGAAAGGGGTGAGGGCAGGGCAGCTGGGTATGGTTGGCTTCAGGTCCTTTAGTGTTTACGGTCTGGTCTGTGATGGGGATGTATTCGGAGACTTTGTATTCCAGAACCGAATGCTTGGCCGTCTTACTGAAGATAACAACTGGGAGAATACTGACCAGTTTTGATTAGGGAAGTCATGAGCCAATGTGCATTTTGAAAAGCATAATTTCCAAAAGGCAAAGCTTTTTGCTATTGCAACAAAATCTTGATTTTACAGAAAAAAAAAAAAGGAAAACAAGATTTACTCAACTGAAATAAACTGAAAGAAAAGTTGATAGAACTTTAAATTGTTAAGGGTGGGAAAGTCGGGGAGGAGCCAGTAGACTTCTGTGTCACCACACCAGCCTCTTTCCAAGGGCTCAACTCATAAACCATGCCATTAACTGGCTTTATGTTGAAGGGAGGCCTTTGGAATCAAGCCCACTGTGACTCCATATATCAAATGGGAAATTATTTAGGAAAAGGTTTCTAAAGTGTCTCCATTTCCCACCACAGGGTCATGCTGTATCAGATTTCAGAAGAAGTGAGCAGATCAGAATTGAGGTCTTTTAAGTTTCTTTTGCAAGAGGAAATCTCCAAATGCAAACTGGATGATGACATGGTAAGACCTGGTATCTTACTGAGATTTAGTCCTGAGACTTGGTTAGCCAGGGGGCATTTCTGAGACCAAAGAGAGGGGGTATTTTGGTAAAAGCAACCTGGATTCTCACTTTTTAACTAGAAGAAAGTTATCAGCACGAGTGTTACAGATGTGATTCCTTTAGACCGAAGTGCTGCTCATGTTAATTATTGGGAGCAAGGCAGAGTCAGAGGCCGGGAGAAGGAGGCTGTGCAGATGCAGCCCAGCCTGAGACCCGGCAGAGCTGGGAAAGACAGCGGTGGGTTTGAGATATTTCCTCCACTTCTGCAGTCCCTGAAACAACCTGGGACCTGAAACTCTGTGTGTATATTGTGTCTGTGTGTTGTGTGTGTATCTCCGTGTCTGTGTGTGCCTTTCTCTGTGTATAGTGTGTGTCTGTATTTGTGTGTGATATGTGTATCTCTGTGTGTCTCTGTATAAGTGGTGTGTGTGTCTGTGTATCTCTGTGTGTGTGTGTGTGTTCTCTGTGTGGTATGTGTGTCTGTGTGTTGTGTAGTGTGTATTGTATTTATGCACCTGTGTGTGTATCACTGAGTATACTCTGTGTGTGTTGTATCTGTGTGTGTATGTGCATGTGGTGTCTGTGTGTATGTGTGTGTCTGTGTGTCTGTATGTACTCAGGTCTGGAGAGGCAATGCTGGGGGTGAGGCCGTTCCCCAGGGTGTCACCATGGTGACCGGGCTGCTGTCTCAGGTCGTTTCACAGTCCCCAAGTAATGCATTTGCAGGAGATTTGAGCACAGGGCCTGGGGACTGGGTGACATCTGACATGGCTTCTCCTTTATCCTCTCACTTCTGTCTTTCTGGGCCAGAAAACATGGAATCGCTTCCCTAGTAGCCTGCTGGCTGTGAGAGACCAGCGGAAACTGTCAGAAACTTGGGAAGCAAGGGCAGGTCCTTGGTTGGAGAAATTGGAAATTAAAAAAAAAAAATCTAATCTAAAAACCAGTAGGGCTCAATCCAGATTCCCAACTTTATTTCTCCTCCTCTTAGAACCTGCTGGATATTTTCATAGAGATGGAGAAGAGGGTCATCCTGGGAGAAGGAAAGTTGGACATCCTGAAAAGAGTCTGTGCCCAAATCAACAGGAGCCTGCTGAAGATAATCAACGACTATGAAGAATTCAGCAAAGGTAGAAACAACCTGACAGCCGGGAATCGGCAAAACCTACTCTAAAATTGAAACTGACAAATCTCTCCATATCACAGTTGTTTCTAATCAAATATTGTTTGGGGTTTCCCCTTTTAATTCAGAGAGAAGCAGCAGCCTTGAAGGAAGTCCTGATGAATTTTCAAATGGTAATGCTTGCAGATACATTTTCAAGATTTAGTTAATTTACTATCTGGTACCTGCATGTGTCCTCCCCACAGCCTTCTACCACATGGACATCTTAACGTGCCTGCTCTACTTTTTCTTTTTTTGTGAGACAGTTTTACTTTGTTTCCCAGGCTGGAGAGCAGTGGCACCATCTCGGCTCACTGCAATCTCCGCCTCCCAGGTTCAAGCAATTCTCCTGCCTCAGCCTCCTGAGAAGCTGGGATTACAGGTGCGCGCACCACCACGCCTAGCTAATTTTGTATTTTTATTAGAGATGGGGCTTTACTATATTGGCCTGGCTAGTGTCAAACCCCTGACCTCAGGTGGTCTGCCTGCCTTGGCCTCCCAAAGTGCTGGGATTACAGGCATGAGCCACTGCGCCCGGCCGCACCTGCTCTCCTAAGACCTGTAGCCCAAGCTGGCAAGTTTGAAATAGGTGCAGAGTTAGTCAGTAATAAGTAATTTAACATCATTTTTTCTATGTGGCTTTTTTTTTCTCCTTGACCTGCTGCTCATGTTATGCACTGAGTAGCTGGATTTAAATTATGTTTCATAATTTTCTTGGTTAAGTCACTTTCTCTTTCAACACCTTCTACACTAAGTCACTCCTTTCAACTTCCTTTCACTTTTTCTACCTGATAAGTGAGGCTGAACCAAGAGAGAGAGCTCTCAACGATCTCCTTCAAAATTTTGATTAATCAAATATTCTTTTTTTTTTTTTGAGACAGTGTCTTACTTTGTCCCCCAGGCTAGAATGCAGTGGCGCAATCTTGGCTCACAACAGCCTCGACCTCCGGGACTCAGACGATCCTCTTGCCTCAACCCCCTGAGTAGCTGGGACCACAGGCACAAGCCACCATGCCCGGCTAATTTTTGTATGTCTTGTAGAGATGGGGTTTCGCTATGTTGCCCAGGCTGATCTTGAACTCCTGAGCTCAAGCCATCCACCTACCTGGGCCTCCCAAAGTGCTGGGACTATAGGCAATTAATAAAGTATTCTTTCTGATTAGAAAAATTATATGCACTAATTGAAGATGATTTTAAATTCAGAGAAATTTTTACAAGTCCAAGAACACCATCACTCCATTCATATTATGAATATTTTTATTGTATTTTTACCTTGGCTCTTTGTGGTGTGTGTGTGTAAAATACATTTTGGATCACTCAAATGTATTCTAAAGATTAATGTCTATGCAGGCTGTCCTTCCCTTTCCCCTCTGCCTGCTGAGCCCAAGGCCTTAAGAATACTTTAAGGAGTAAAGTACTAAATCATTAATTCATCCTGAGCTAGTGGCTTTATTAATGAGTATCTCACAAATACCACAAAAATTCAACCTGGCCATGTGGAGCAATATAAAATTATGGTATTTCTTGGTATGTTTTTCTCTTTGGCGAGGAGACAACTTGATCTTGTGTTTCCAGAAGCATGTTAATTGCCCTGCTTGCAGAATCTCTCTGGCTTGAAAGGAGATTATATTCATGGCAGTCTGTGAATTTTCATTTTATTTCATTTATTTATTTGAGACAGAGTCTCACTCTGTTGCCCAGGCTGGAGTGCAGTAGTGCGATCTCAGCTCACTGCAACCACTACCTCCCAAGTTCAAGTGATTCTCCTGCCTCAGCCTCCTGAGTAGCTGGGACTACAGGTGGCTACCACCACGCCCGGCTAATTTTTTTGTACTTTTAGTAGAGACCGGGTTTCACCATGTTGGCCAGGCTGGTCTCGAACTCCTGACCTCAAGTGATCTGCCCATCTTGGCCTCCCAAAGTGCTGGGATTACCGGCGTGAGCCCCTGTTCCCAGCTTGAATTTTCATCTTAAAAAAGACCTTATGTTGTCCTATGTGCTACATATTTCATTACCAGTGTACCTTTCCTGCCATGTCTCATTCTAGATGTGTCTCTTCGTTGTTTGCAGGGGAGGAGTTGTGTGGGGTAATGACAATCTCGGACTCTCCAAGAGAACAGGATAGTGAATCACAGGTAGACGGAAACCTCCAAATCCTTTTTCTTTTTACGTTACAGATTCTAGTTATTTAATTTGTTAGCTTTTTTTTTTTTTTTTTTTTTTTTGCTGCCAGATAAACTGATAAGGGGCAGAAACTTACTGAAAATTTTGAGAACTGTAGAAAAAATTCACACAAAAAAAGTTAAAAATATGACTTAATTTTAAAAATGTGACTCCTTCAGTTTTCTATGCATTTGAATTTTATTTTAAGACCCGAGATGAAGATACTGGAATAGTTGGAGGGTGGAGGGGGTAATAAGCCTCCTACCAAATCTTCTAGCAGCCGTGCCAGCCTGGATGGGGGAGTGGTTTGGAGAAAGAGTCTAGCAGGAATGGAAAAAGCCAAGCCTTTTCCTTTAGCTTAATGTTTCAAAAATGCTTCTCCTTTGTGATGAGGTGTAAGCAGCAAACTCTCATAATCTAGCCATCTCTGTGTTTTTGTCTCAGTGAACCAGCAGAAACGTAATTTTTAGGCATAATAACTTCTCTTTATGTAATCAACAATCCACCAAATACATCCTGACTTATTAGCTGATTTGCTCCTCCTCATGGTAGGAAGAAGAGGAAATCCTGAATATCTGAAGTAGGCTTGAGAGAGATTATTCACTAGTGTGGGCTCCTGAGAAAATTACCAGACCTCTTTCATCTGAAAGTCAAGGATTAACCCAAGTAATGTGGTACTTTCTAAACAGTATAGCATGCTACAAGCATTGTCCCCACTGAAGAGCTAAAAACACTGTCTTAATATCTTAGTAAATCTTAGTATCTTTTTCCTTTTTTAATGTTTTATTGAGACAGGGGTCTTGCTACGTTGCCAAGCCAGGTCTCAAACTCCTGGCCTCAAGCAATCCTCCTGTCTTGGCCTCCCAAAGTCTGGGATTATAGGTACTAGCCACCGTGCCTGGCCAAATCTTAGTGTCTTAATATCTCAGTAAATACACTTAATATGCTTAATAAATACTTAGAACACAACTGTAAATAATAAAAACTTAACATACTTGGTACAAACTTAATCAAATATTTAATATCTTAGAGTTAACATATTAAGATAACAGGTTATTTGCCCAAAGTCATAAGGTGAAGTAGAGGCAGGAATTGGGCTTCCTAGCCTGGAGTCCTTTTCTCCACCTCAAGGGGCTACGCAGACCTCCAACTAAATGCTGAGTTTCTCGGTACTGAAACAGCCCTAGGAGAATGAATAGGACACAGCGCCATCCCTGGCCAGTACTATCAGGTACTACAGTTTGGATACCATAACCTACAGTGTAGCCAGGACCTCCCTGACCAGCCCATCTCTTCCCAGCAGCCACCGTGGTCCTGAGAGCTGGGTTAAGCCATCACCTTTAAAATCCTGGGACCACACTGTGCAATGCATGAATGGGAGACCCTCAGCTGTTAGCCACGAAGCACAGATGAGTTCAGTAGACAGCCAAGAGAATCACAAGTCATGGCGTGGGGGCAGCCAAAGACATTCATTCATTCAGTGACTCTTGATTGAGCTCTCACAAGTTAATACACCGTAGTCCCTGGCACAGATGTTATGAACCTCAAGGAGTCTTCTGTATAGTATGGGAAGCAGAAATGAGAACAAACAATAATACAATGTGATGACAACAATATTAATATATGTGCAAAGTGCTCAGGAGGCCCCGGTATTGGGACACTGACTTTACAACGATGGGGCAGAAGTCTGAGGGGTCCTGTGTGAAGGAAATAGGTAGAAACTAGTTCTTCGAGGAAACGACCCCGAGTTGGGGTGGTGCAATGGAAAGCAAGTCCTCTTACTAGGGAGTTGTTTGTTTACATCTCTAGTGTTTGACCCACAGAGTCAGCTCCTGGGTTGGGTTTTTGTTTTCCAGACTTTGGACAAAGTTTACCAAATGAAAAGCAAACCTCGGGGATACTGTCTGATCATCAACAATCACAATTTTGCAAAAGCACGGGAGAAAGTGCCCAAACTTCACAGTATTAGGGACAGGAATGGAACACACTTGGATGCAGGTACAGTAGAACCCAAAAGAGAAAAGTAAAATATTTCTTATGCCTATTTTTTTTTAAATCAAAAGGGAGAGAACAAAAGCTATACCAAAAGGGCCATGTTTCAAGAAAACGGATTTAAACATATTTCCCTGTGGAGGTAAAGAACATTCTTATACATTTATCAGTTTCCTGCTTTTTTTAAAAATTAATTTTTTAAATAAAAGCAATGTATGTATAAATATAAAATATCAAATCTTACTAAAAGACATAATGAAAAGCAGTAATAAGCTTTGTTTTGAATTCAGCTAAATGCATAGCGCTTCTGTGGAATGTATTAGGCGATGAAATTGCTGTGGTATCAAAGCTCTTATAGAGGCTGCATTTTTACAGGTTGGGCTGTTAAGTGCAGCAGAAATTGTGGGTTCTTAACAGAAATAGCATTTTCAAGTATTAAATATTAAACTGGTTAGCAATTCTTTTGCTCAGCCAAATTAAGCTAAGATCAAGAACTTACGAGTTAAATGAAAAAACAATTTGTAGTATGTGAATATAAAAAGTGACTACAACAAAAAATAAAAATCATCCATCACCATTGAGAGATTAATAATTTTGATTTGATCAAAGAACTTTTGGAAATAGTGTTTATCAGGCATAACATCAATTATTGATTTGTTTTGCAAATGGAGGTAAGTTTAGAAAATTAATGTAGACTGATTATAATCATCAGGAGTCTGTAATGGCCTCTATTAACTTTTTTTTTTTTTTTTGAGACAAAGTCTCACTCTGTTGCCCAGGCTGGAGTGCAGTGGTGTGATCTCAGCTCACTGCAGCCTCCACCTCCCTGGTTCAAGTGATTCTCCTGCCTCAGCCTCCCAAGTAGCTGGGACTACAGGCACACACCACCACACATGGCTAATTTTTGTATTTTTAGTAGAGATGCGGTTTTGCCATATTGGCCAGGCTGGTCTTGAACTCCTGACCTCAAGTGATCCGCCTGCCTCGGCCTCCCAAAGTGCTGGAATTACAGGTGTCAGCCACCTGTACCTGGTCCTTGCTAACATTTGATTTGTTTATTTAAGCAAATCTAAGTCTTTAAAAAGGCACAGAGATTAAGTCCATTGATTACATCATTCGTCACTATGCGCTTGGTATTGAAAAAAATATTTTGGACCCTTGATTTGTATTCTTTTAAAATTAAAACATTTCTATTAAAATAACATTTGCTTCTATTTCTGGCAGCTCATTTTCTTATAACTGGCCCATGATTGACTAGTCTCTGGTAGGCATTCGAGTCTGTGTGTCCTGCTTTTTCTGTTCCTGTTCTTATGTTTTATGCTGAATGAGTAAAAGTAGGAGACCCAGCTGCAGAAGTCATTTCTCCTGAGAGACTCCCTTCTGTCCTGCTTCAGTGCCTTCAGACTTGCTTTACAGTCATTTTTTTAATCAACATTCCACATTTCCAAAGGATCAGAATTTTTTTCACAGAACCAACACACTGTATTAGTCTTGCCAAAGTGCTTCCAAATCAACAAGGGCCTATTGCATTTCAGTTATTTTTTTCTATTCCTAATGCTAGACTGTATTTTTTCTTTTTTTTTTTTTTTTTGAGACAGAGTCTCACTCTGTTGCCCAGGCTGGAGTGCAATAGCATGATCTTGGCTCACCGCAACCTCTGCCTCCCAGGTTCAAGTGATTCTCCTGCCTCAGCCTCCCAAGTAGCTGGGATTACAGGCATGTGCCACCATACCCAGTTAATTGTATTTAGTAGAGATGGGGTTTCACCATGTTGGTCAGGCTGGTCTCGAACTCCTGACCTCAGGTGATCCACTCACCTCGGCCTCCCAAAGTGCTGGGATTACAGGTGTGAGCCACTGCGCCTGGCTGAGACTGCCTTTTGACTGATGACTTATGTTTAGCTCTGATGTGCTGACAGGGACAAAATGCTGTAGAAGGAATAAAAAAGGAATAATCCAACAAGGATCAAGAGAACAGGAAAGGAGACAATAGCTAATGAAAGGTTTACAACAATTTGGGGGAGATGAAAAAAAAGAGTCAAGGTAATTGACTTAACAGAGAAAGCTACAACCTCCCTGATTACAGAGGGGAACACAGAAAGGAGGCAAGCCTATTTACCCCCACAGAATCCTGGAAAAATTCAGCAATTGGAAGTACAAAGTGTAGGTGAGGCAATGAGCAGAAAACAGGAAGATTCTTTGAAAGCCTATATAAGCCTATACAATCCTCTGATTCATACCTCCCTCTCATAGAGCCAGCAACTATTCTTATTCTACCATCATAAGGAACAGGAAGTTTATTTTCTCATAAAATTGAACCAGAGAGGCTCTACACTTCGGTGTGCCAGGCCCAGCAAAGGAAGCAATGAAGCATTTTACTGAACACAGAGAGACTGAAGAAAACCTGCTGGTGGCATGGAGTCAGATCTCTAAACCAACTTGGTTCCAAGACACTGGCAGCAGATACAGACTTACCTCTGGAGAAGCTGAAAGCTCTAGCTAAAATACATACAGATAATGACATCTGGAGGTTTCCTAATGAAATGATCAGGTCCCCAACCAATCATCTTGCTATGAAATCCCTCAGAGAACAAGCCACATCCACAAACACAGAGCTTTCAGTCGACTTTTTAATGGACTAATTAGTCAATTTATGAATGGACAACCAAAGGTCAGCAGGCATTTGAAGAAAGGCTCTAATACAAAAGAGAGGTAGCTTGGTACGGTGGCTCACGCCACCGTAAATCCAGCACTTTGGGAGGCCGAGGCAAGCGAATCGCCTGAGGTCAGGAGTTCAAGCCCAGCCTGACCAACATGGTGAAACCCCATCTCTACTAAAAATACAAAAATTAGCCAGGCATGGTGGCAGGTGCCTGTAATCCCAGCTACTACAGAGGCTGAGGCAGAAGAATCACTTGAACCTGGGAGGTGGAAGTTGCAGTGAGCTGAGATCGTACCACTGCACTCCAGCCTGGGTGACAGAGCAAGACTCCGTCTCAAATAAATAAATAAATTACTAGATAAATGAGAGGCAATGCAAACAACAAGAAAAACATGAAACAGAATATGAATGAAACAAAGATAATGTTGAGAAAAAAGCAACCTTTTTTAATGCTTAATTTTGGCATTTAGTATTCTTAGAGAGTTAGTTAAATGTCCATGAAAGAACAAGATGTTATGAAAAAGGGACAGAACAAGCAAGTCTCCTTGAAAATTAAAAATTTGAGCACCAAAATGAAAAATTCAATAAAGTAGAAGATAAAGTCTAAGAAAGAGGATAAAAAGACAAAAATAGAAAATAGGAGTGAAAGATAAGAAAATTTGAAGCTAAATCAAGGATGTCCAATTTTTGACAATAAGAGTTCCAGAAAGAAAGGACAGAGAAAGGGGAAATGGAACTTTCCAAGAACGAAATGACACAATCTCCAGATTGAAAGGGTATAATGGATTAAGATTCACTTCCAAACATATCATACCCTAGAAGCTTCTGGAAAGAGAAAAAAGTAAGCCAAATATGTAAAGTATCAGAAATGGAAAGTCTTCTCTCTAGCAACACTGAAAGCTAAAAGACTGTGAAGAAAGGCCTTTGGAATTCTGAGGAAAAATGCTTTTGGAAATAGCACTCTATAAATTAAAGACTCATACATGGGCTCAAAAAATGTACTTCTCATGGTTATGCTCCAGCAAAGGAAACTGATAAGAAAGAGGAAGTCATAGATGGAGGAAACAGGGAACCTACTATGGAAGAGACAGAGAGATGTCCCAGGAGAAGAGAAATTCATCTGGCCTATGGAACAGCCAGTTGGTATTACAGCAGAAGGATGCAGTGCTCTGGATGGAAAGTTTTCCAGGAAGAAATAAAAATGAGTCAGACAAGTAGCCTGAAAATGTTGAAAGATTTTGGCCAGATCCATTGAGCACTTGGAGAAAAAATAGTGTTAAGCATATAGGAAACAAAGCAGATGAAAAAATAATACAATTACGAGTTCCAGGAAAGGCAAAAAGGTTAATAAGAAAGGAAACATAATGAAAGAACATTATGTTTACATAGTCTTAACAATAGAAATATTACTATGGGCCGGAGGTGGTGGCTCATGCCTACAATCCCAGCACTTTGGGAGGCCAAGGTGGGTGGGTCACTTGAGGCTGGGAGTTTGTGACCAACTTGGCTAACATGGCGAAACCCTGTCTCTACTAAAAATACAAAAATTAGCTGGGTGTGGTGGTGCGTGCCTGTAGTCCCACCTGCTTGGGAGGCTGAGGCAGGAGAATTGCTTGAACTTGGGGGGCAGAAGTTGCAGTGAGCTGAGATTGTGACACTGCACTGTAGCCTGGGTGACAGAGTGAGACCTTTTCTAAAAAAAATTAAAAAAAATAAAAACATTACTATGGATTCAACCAAAACTTGTAAATAATTGAGTAAGAGCACCAAATGCTTATTCTCCATAATAAGAACTCAATGTGAAAGTCTAAAATTTATAAATGAGTAATTAGCAGTGTACCCAAATTCATTACAAAATGGAGGTCAATGTGAAAAAAAGTAGTTAAAAACTGAAAGTGGTTGCCTTCATGGAATGTGACTAGGTAATGGGGAGGGATAGAGAGGGGATAACATTTTGTATAAGGTCTTCTAGTTCTATCTTATTAATTCATATCTTTTATTTTGCTATACATAAATAATTTTGAGAAGGTTTAGGATAAAATAAGTTGGATCTTTTATTCAAAAATCGTTTTTTTTCTGATTATGTAAATAATATAATCATTTTTAAAATTGGTTCAGTAGTAAGCCTAAATGATAGCTTACCCATCTTGTAAACTAGTTTACTAGAGAAAACAGACCAACAATAACACTCTCTCCTTTCTCATTTGCTTCAGGGCTTGAGAATGTTTTTAGCTGGTAATAAATATTAGAAGCCTGCAGAATCCAGCTACGAATATAGAGGGTTTTGCTCTTGAATTTCTGGTTCAAATTCTTATCTATCAATGTTATGCCCACTGTGCTCTCCAGCTGTGGTCTGTGAATTACTGTGGTATAACGTGACTGTTCAAATTTCACTTTTCAGGGGCTTTGACCACGACCTTTGAAGAGCTTCATTTTGAGATCAAGCCCCACGATGACTGCACGGTACAGCAAATCTATGAGATTTTGAAAATCTACCAACTCATGGACCACAGTAACATGGACTGCTTCATCTGCTGTATCCTCTCCCATGGAGACAAGGGCATCATCTACGGCACTGATGGACAGGAGGCCCCCATCTATGAGCTGACATCTCAGTTCACTGGTTTGAAGTGCCCTTCCCTTGCTGGAAAACCCAAAGTGTTTTTTATTCAGGCTTGTCAGGGGGATAACTACCAGAAAGGTATACCTGTTGAGACTGATTCAGAGGAGCAACCCTATTTAGAAATGGATTTATCATCACCTCAAACGAGATATATCCCGGATGAGGCTGACTTTCTGCTGGGGATGGCCACTGTGAATAACTGTGTTTCCTACCGAAACCCTGCAGAGGGAACCTGGTACATCCAGTCACTTTGCCAGAGCCTGAGAGAGCGATGTCCTCGGTAAGTTTTGCCTTCTCAGCCCTCCTCACTGTTACACTACCTTCCCCCCCTACTCCATCACCACTACTATCTACTCATATTCAGAGCCTATTAGAAAGTGCTATGTGATTTAGATCACATTAACAGGTCAGAGAACTGTCCAAGGGGAGTGGTTTCCGTTCAACTCTAAATGTCTAGCTGTAGATCACATAGCTGCATTTCCCAGGTCAGTTACAAAGTGGGAGAGTGGCAAGTGTTAACATCCTTAGTTTATAGATGGAAAAGCTGAGATGCTTTATTCCTTTATTCAGCACCTCAAAGGACAATCAGGGTATCACAGAGCAGGAAAGGATGGGAAAGTCATATAGTCCAGCTCTCTGTCTTTAGGCCAAAACATGACTGAGCCAATTCAACTAGTTTTGGAAATCTTCCAAGAAGGCAGTAACCCAATTCAATGTTTAAACATCCTCCAACTCTGTCAAAAGTTCTATAATAGCAAACCATCCTCAAAACCTCTTGGTGCATTATGGGAGATAAATAGCAGGTTCCTTCTAGCCCTGTATTTCATGTTTTGAGTATATGAAGAGTGAGAATTTCCCGTAACTTAGATCATGAATCTAACTTAGATTTCGTAACTTAGATCATGAATCCTGCAAGGTTTCCGCGGCTAGCTACCAAGGTAGAAGAAGAGGTTGCCTAACAAAAATGCTAAGAGATCCTGGTGAGAAGAAGGTGGGAGTAGCTGCAGGAGACGTTATACTTTCACTTGCCTTAAGTTTAATTGCATCAAAGATGAATCCGCAGATGCGATGTCAATTCGAGGCAGAGAGTATTGGGGGGCATTGAAGCAATGGGGAGCCAAGTAACGTGGAGAAGAGTGAGAGACACACAGGTCAGGAGAGAAAGAAACCAACTCTAATACTGACACCGAGGTTTCTGATGGTCAAAAGAGTTCCTGAATAAACCAAAAGTAAGTTATTAAGCTCCGAGACAACCCATTTACCAGGAAAGCTGGGGTAGGTCTTGGTTTCGCAACTTATTGTTTCAAATGACTGATATTTTGAGAGAAAGAACTACAGAACTATCTCTGAGCACAGCAGAGGAGACAGTTCATCAGTTGCTTTCCCCCACAGACAGTCACAATGTTATGTGATGTATTTCAGAGGCGATGATATTCTCACCATCCTGACTGAAGTGAACTATGAAGTAAGCAACAAGGATGACAAGAAAAACATGGGGAAACAGATGCCTCAGCCTACTTTCACATTAAGAAAAAAACTTGTCTTCCCTTCTGATTGATGGTGCTATTTTGTTTGTTTTGTTTTGTTTTGTTTTTTTGAGACAGAATCTCGCTCTGTCGCCCAGGCTGGAGTGCAGTGGCGTGATCTCGGCTCACCGCAAGCTCCGCCTCCCGGGTTCACGCCATTCTCCTGCCTCAGCCTCCCGAGTAGCTGGGACTACAGGGGCCCTCCACCACACCTGGCTAATTTTTAAAAAATATTTTTAGTAGAGACAGGGTTTCACTGTGTTAGCCAGGGTGGTCTTGATCTCCTGACCTCGTGATCCACCCGCCTCGGCCTCCCAAAGTGCTAGGATTACAGGCGTGAGCCACCGCGCCTGGCTGATGGTACTATTTAGATATATAACACTATGTTTATTTACTAATTTTCTAGATTTTCTACTTTATTAATTGTTTTGCACTTTTTTATAAGAGCTAAAGTTAAATAGGATATTAACAACAATAACAGTGTCTCCTTTCTCTTATGCTTAAGGCTTTGGGAATGTTTTTAGCTGGTGGCAATAAATACCAGACACATACAAAATCCAGCTATGAATATAGAGGGCTTATGATTCAGATTGTTATCTATCAACTATAAGCCCACTGTTAATATTCTATTAACTTTAATTCTCTTTCAAAGCTAAATTCCACACTACCACATTAAAAAAATCAGAAAATAGCCACATATGGTGGCTCATGTCTATAATCCCAGCACTTTAGGAGGTTGAGGTGGGAGGATTGCTTGAACCCAAGAGGTCAAGGCTGCAGTGAGCCATGTTCACACCACTGCACTCAAGCTTGGGTGACAGAACAAGACCCCGTCTCAAAAAAAATTTTTTTTTTAATAAAACAAAATTTGTTTGAAATCTTTTAAAAATTCAGATGATTTTACAAGTTTTAAATAAGCTCTCCCCAAACTTGCTTTATGCCTTCTTATTGCTTTTATGATGTATATATGCTTGGCTAACTATATTTGCTTTTTGCTAACAATGCTCTGGGGTCTTTTTATGCATTTGCATTTGCTCTTTCATCTCTGCTTGGATTATTTTAAATCATTAGGAATTAAGTTATCTTTAAAATTTAAGTATCTTTTTTCAAAAACATTTTTTAATAGAATAAAATATAATTTGATCTTATTGCTCCTTGGAGATTTTTTGTGTTTGGTTTTGGTTTCTGCCAATGACATCTCACAGGTGGAAAACATCTGGACTACAGACATGTTCTACTTGAGTCTCCCATGATCGGCACACACAGTTGTATTTTTAAAATTTGTTGTCAATGTTTAAAAATTAGGAGATATCACATAAAAACCAGAATAACTTCTTTTAAAAAATCATACTATCTGACAATATTGACCTCATGCTTTTGCATGGCAAAGGTCTGAGAAGCACCTTCTTCAGATGGGACAGTGCTCTGTGGGTCACTCTTCCCCATCCGCTGTGCCCCAGCCCTGCCCAAGCCCCTCTACTGAGGCTGCTGTTGGTTGCCACTTATCACTGTGCTTGGGCAATTGTTTTCCTTATGTCTAGCCCACTTCACTTATTTATGTTGCCTGCCCTGTGGGTGTCTGAATTCTGGTGATGGTCCAGAGGAGGTGGTAAGAATCATCAGAAACCCTTCCTAAGTCATAGGTTAGGGAACATGATTGAGAGGTAGGGAAGTAGGGGACATGGGTGTGAGAGAAAAATATTTTAGAGTAAAATCAACACATCATCTTTTTTTGCTACCTAAATGCCCCAGGGGACAAAGGTACACCTCCCAAATATAGTAAAAGTTCAATAGGAAGAAGGCCTTCAAATCAGTTTCTTTCTAACGAAATACGTAAAGGTAGAAGAAAAATAGTACAAAACTCAGAGAAAGCTCAGCTCCCAGTGTGGAGAGCATCATTTTTCAATGAAGAGTCCGTGATAAGCTGCGAAATTCAGATGAGAATTCAAACATTTTCAGCCATTCAGAGAGTCAGAGCAACCCAAGAACTAAACTCATTATATGCATTTTCTCAAGAAAACCCTCCCAGGAGTTTCCTGGGCCTACAGAAATGGTGTGCCAACCATCTTCAACAATGCAGAGCAACTTTTTGTTTATGATTCTTGTCCTTTCTTGCTACCATCTTGCACAGTGTCAGAATCATCCTTAGAAACAGTAATAGAGACCAATCTCCCAGAACATCCTTCACAAATTTCTTCATTCTTAGAAATTATCTTTTGCCTGTAAAAAGAAAGGAAAGATGTATCAATGTCAACTCAAAAGCTAGAAAGGGTATAGGATATTTGGAGTGCAGGGAGAGAAATGTGCCTTTGTTCCTTCACCACAGCAGTCTCTCACTCATTACTTGCAGTGGTTTTGAATTTAGTGAGGTATGGTGTTCAGGTGACTAAAGTCCTATATGAGGAATTTTCTACTAAATCAATGCAATAAATAACTTTCTTCTATTAAAGTATTGACCAAAATTTATTTTAATGATTTCAGATGCAGCTTCAGGTAACAGTACACCTTCTGATCCAAAGGTGATTTCCATGGGAACCAGAAGCAGCTGCATGTAATGGCAAGACCATCAGACTCCCAGGGGAGATGGATTTAAAAACCACCCTCAGTCATAGAACTGAGCAAACTCAGAAACTGGGAGACAAATGTCCTGTGTTGTTTTGCATAGAAACAAGGACACAGGTGAATGGGAGAAGTATAGACACATCTCCACTCCACCTCAAGTGAACTATCTGGCTTTGTGTCACTGGCCTAGAGTGACATACCTCCCTCCCGAAAACACCTGTGCCTTGACATAACTAGGGAGCAGTTGGTCTATCTTCCTAACCCATTCCTCACTCAAACTCCTTCCCACTCCTAAAGAGAACTCAGCTATGTCTTTTTCAGCAGCAGCCGCACTTCAGATGAATGTTCTCTTCCGTCAGGATCTGTATGGTGTGCTTATACTTTTCTTCAGCTTCAGCAAACTTGGTTTGAAGCATTTTCTCCAGATTTCCCACTATAGCTTTCTGAAAGACATACATTTTAATAGCCATCTTCCCCAACCCAGAGCCATCCAGGGCCGAGCTATATGGCAGAGCTGGATGGAGACCTGGGTTCTTCCCCCAACCCCCATCCCCACTCCAGTAGGGACTCACCTCTTTCTGGAGTTCCAACTGGGTATAGTAGAGGTTTGTGTTCAGTGACTCTAGGATAAGGGCTTGTGCATGCAATTCTTCCTCCATGACCTGCATAAGAAGAAGCTGTTGCAGGACATCATGCCAATGTCTATTTATTTAGTCTCTTCTCCAGAGCACCTGGACTATGATGAAAGGGAGCAACCTGAGCTACTTTTGCATCACTCATGGCCACTCACACCCTGTCAGTCCTGCCTCCTCTCTGTGTCACCCATCTATATCCTTCTCTTCAGCCTCACCAGAGCTCATATGAATGGTTCCAATGGCAATCAGTTATTCATTCACTAAGCAAGTCTTTATTAAATACCTACTACCGATTCCAACTATATGACACTCTGGAAAAGGCAAAACTATAGAGACATAAAAAAGATTAGTGGTTTCTAGGGATTTGGAGGGGAAGGGAGGGATGAATAGGTGGGATAGAGGGCACTTTTAGAGCAGTGAAACTATTCTATATGACACTATAATGGTGGATACATGACATGACATATTAGGCAAAACCCACAGAATGTACAACACAAAGAGAGAACCCTCATGTAAACTATGGACTTTAGTTAATAAGAATGCATCCACATTGGCTCATCAATTGCAACTAATGTGCCATCCCAATGCAAGATACTAATAATAAAGGAAACTAGTGGTGGGGTAGGGTGGGGTGGGGTAGTATATGGGAACTCTCTGTACTTTCTGCTCAATTTTTCTGTAAACCTAAAACTGCTCTAAAAAGTAGCTTCTTGAAACAAACGCACAAACTTCCACTAAAGAATGAATAGAAGCCTGTGCAAAGGTCCTTAGAATGCAAAATGCTCAGGGGTGGAGCCAAGACAGCCGAATAGGAACAGCTCCAGTCTACAGCTCCAAGTGTGAGCGATGCAGAAGACGTATGATTTCTGCATTTCCAACTGAGGTATCGTGTTCATCTCACTGGGGATTGTCAGACAGTGGGTGCAGGACAGTGGGTGCAGTGCACTGAGCATGAGCCGAAGCAGGGCGAGGCATTGCCTCACCCGGGAAGTGCAAGGGGTCAGGGAATTCCCTTTCCTAGCCAAGGAAAGGGGTGACAGATGGCACCTGGAAAATCAGGTCACTCCCACCCTAATACTGCATTTTCCAACAGTCTTAGCAAACGGCACACCAGAAGATTGTATCCCATGCCTGGCTCGGAAGGTCCTACGCCCACGGAGCCTTGCTCATTGCTAGCACAGCAGTCTGAGATCAAACTGCAAGGCGGCAGTGAGGCTGGTGGAGGGGCGCCCACCATTGCTGAGGATTGAGTAGGTAAACAAAGTGGCCAGGAAGCTCGAACTGGGTGGAGCCCACTGCAGCTCAAGGAGGCCTGCCTGCCTCTGTAGACTCCACCTCTGGGGG
The DNA here is from genome assembly GCF_029289425.2 of Pan paniscus. Taxonomy (NCBI): domain Eukaryota; kingdom Metazoa; phylum Chordata; class Mammalia; order Primates; family Hominidae; genus Pan; species Pan paniscus. The sequence continues at coordinate 103,914,300 of NC_073262.2, forward strand.
CAGGCATAACCAAACAAAAGGCAGCAGAAACCTCTGCAGACTTAAATGTCCCTGTCTGACAGCTTTGAAGAGAGTAGTGGTTCTCCCAGCATGCAGCTTGAGATCTGAGAATGGACAGACTGCCTCCTCAAGTGGGTCCCTGACCCCTGAGTAGCCTAACTGGGAGGCACCCCCCAGTAGGGGCAGACTGACACATCACACGGCTGGGTACTCCTCTGAGACAAAACTTCCAGAGGAACAATCAGACAGCAACATTTGCTGTTCACCAATATCTGCTGTTCTGCAGCCTCTGCTGCTGATACCCAGGCAAACAGGGTCTGGAGTGGACCTCCAGCAAACTCCAACAGACCTGCAGCTGAGGGTCCTGACTGTTAGAAGGAAAACTAACAAACAGAAAGGATATCCACACCAAAACCCCATCTGTACGTCACTGTCATCAAAGACCAAAGGTAGATAAAACCACAAAGATGGGGAAAAAACAGAGCAGAAAAACTGAAAATTCTAAAAATCAGAGTGTCTCTCCCCCTCCAAAGGAATGCAGCTCCTTGCCAGCAACAGAACAAAGCTGGACGGAGAATGACTTTGACGAGTTGAGAGAAGAAGGCTTCAGATGATCAAACTACTCTGAGCTAAAGGAGAAAGTTCGAACTCATGGCCAAGAAGTTAAAAACCTTGAAAAAAGATTAGACGAATGGCTAACTAGAATAACCAATGCAGAGAAGTCCTTAAAGGACCTGATGGAGCTGAAAACCATGGCACAAGAACTATGTGACAAATGCACAAGCCTCAGTAGCCGATTCGATCAACTGGAAGAAAGGGTATCAGTGATGGAAGATCACATGAATGAAATGAAGCAAGAAGAGAAGTTTAGAAAAAAAAGAATAAGAAGAAATGAACAAAGCCTCCAAGAAATATGGGACTATGTGAAAAGACCAAATCTACGTCTGATTGGTGTACCTGAAAGTGACAGGGAGAATGGAACCAAGTTGGAAAACACTCTGCAGGATATTATCCAGGAGAACTTCCCCAACCTAGCAAGGCAGGCCAACAATCAGATTCAGGAAATACAGAGAACACCATAAAGATACTCCTCGAGAAGAGCAACTCCAAGACACATAACTGTCAGATTCACCAAAGTTGAAATGAAGGAAAAAATGTTAAGGGCAGCCAGAGAGAAAGCTCGGGTTACCCACAAAGGGAAGCCCATCAGACTAACAGCGGATCTGTCAGCAGAAACTCTACAAGCCAGAAGAGAGTGGGGGCCAATATTCAACATTCTTAAAGAAAAGAATTTTCAACCCAGAATTTCATATCCAGTCAAACTAAGCTTCATGACTGAAGGAGAAATAAAATACTTTACAGACAAGCAAATGCTGAGAGATTTGGTCACACCAGGCCTGCCTTAAAAGAGCTCCTGAAGGAAACACTAAACATGGAAAGGAAAAACCGGTACCAGCCACTGCAAAAACATGTCAAATTGTAAAGACCATTGAGGCTAGGAAGAAACTGCATCAACTAACGAGCAAAATAACCAGCTAACATCAGAATGACAGGATCAAATTCACACATAACAATATTAACCTTAAATGTAAATGGGCTAAATGCTCCAATTAAAAGACACAGACTGGCAAATTGGATAAAGAGTCAAGACCCATCAGTGTGCTGTATTCAGGAAGCCCACCTTACATGCAGAGACACACAGAGGCTCAAAATAAAGGGATGGAGGAAGATCTACCAAGCAAATGGAAAACAAAAAAAGGCAAGGGTTGCAATACTAGTCTCTGATAAAACAGACTTTCAATTAACAAAGATCAAAAGAGACAAAGAAGGCCATTACATAATGGTAAAGGGATTAATTCAACAAGAAGAGCTAACTATCCTAAATATATATGCACCCAATACAGGAGCAGCCAGATTCATAAAGTAAGTCCTTAGAGACCTACAAAAAGACTTAGACTCCCACACAATAATAATGGGAGACTTTAACACCCCACTGTCAACATTAGACAGTTCCACGAGACAGAAAGTTAACAAGGATATCCAGGAATTGAACTCAGCTCTGCACCAAGCAGACCTAATAGACATCTACAGAACTCTCCACCCCAAATCAACAGAATATACATTCTTCTCAGCACCACATCACACGTATTCCAAAATTGACCACATAGTTGGAAGTAAAGCACTCCTCAGCAAATGTAAAAGAACAGAAGTCACAACAAACCGTCTCTCAGACCACAGTGCAATCAAACTAGAACTCAAGATTAAGAAACTCACTCAAAACCACACAACTACATGGAAACTGAACAACCTGCTCCTGAATGACTACTGGGTACATAATGAAATGAAGGCAGAAATAAAGATGTTCTTCGAAACCAGTGAGAACAAAGACACAACATACCAGAATCTCTGGGACACATTTAAAGCAGTGTGTAGGGGAAATTTATGGCACTAAATGCCCACAAGAGAAAGCAGGAAAGATCTAAAATTGACACCCTAACATCACAATTAAAAGAACTAGAGAAGCAAGAGCAAACACATTCAAAAGCTAGCAGAAGGCAAGAAATAACTAAGATCAGAGCAGAACTGAAGGAGATAGAGACACAAAAAACCCTTCAAAAAATCAATGAACCCAGGAGCTGGTTTTTTGAAAAGATCAACAAAATTGATAGACTGCTAGCAAGACTAATAAAGAAGAAAAGAGAGAAGAATCAAATAGACGCAATAAAAAATGATAAAGGGGATATCACCACCGATCCCACAGAACTACAAACTACCATCAGAGAGTACTATAAACACCTCTATGCAAATAACGTAGAAAATCTAGAAGAAATGGATAAATTCCTGGACACATACACCCTCCCAAGACTAAACCAGGAAGAAGTTGAATCCCTGAATAGACCAATAACAGGCTCTGAAATTGAGGCAATAATTAATAGCTTACTAACCAAAAAAAGTCCAGGACCAGATGGATTCACAGCCGAATTCTACCAGAGGTACAATGAGGAGCTGGTACCATTCCTTTGAAACTATTGCAATCAATAGAAAAAGAGGGAATCCTCCCTAACTCATTTTATGAGGCCAGCATCATCCTGATACCAAAGCCTGGCAGAGACACAACAAAAAAAGAGAATTTTAGACCAATATCCCTGATGAACATCGATGCAAAAATCCTCAATAAAATACTGGCAAACCAAATATAGCAGCACATCAAAAAGCTTATCCACCATGATCAAGTGGGCTTCATCCCTGGGATGCAAGGCTGGTTCAACATACACAAATCAATAAACGTAATCCAGCATATAAACAGAACCAATGACAAAAACCACATGATTATCTCAATAGATGCAGAAAAGGCCTTCAACAAAATTCAACAACCCTTCATGCTAAAAACTCCCAATAAATTAGGTATTGGTGGGACGTATCTCAAAATAATAAGAGCTATCTATGACAAACCCACAGCCAATATCATACTGAATGGGCAAAAACTGGAAGCATTCCCTTTGAAAACTGGCAAAAGACAGGGATGCCCTCTCTCACCACTCCCATTCAACATAGTGTTGGAAGTTCTGGCCAGGGCAATCAGGCAGGAGAAGGAAATAAAGGGTATTCAATTAGGAAAAGAGGAAGTCAAATTGTCCCTGTTTGCAGATGACATGATTGTATATCCAGAAAACCCCATCATCTCTGCCCAAAATCTCCTTAAGCTGATAAGCAACTTCAGCAAAGTCTCAGGATACAAAATCAATGTGCAAAAATCAGAAGCATTCCTATACACCAATAACAGACAAACAGAGAGCCAAATCATGAGTGAACTCCCATTCACAATTGCTTCAAAGAGAATAAAATACCTAGGAATCCAACTCACAAGGGATGGGAAGGACCTCTTTGTTGACCACTGCTCAACGAAATAAAAGAGGATTCAAACAAATGGAAGAACATTCCATGCTCATGGATAGGAAGAATCAACATCGTGAAAATGGCCATAATGCTCAAGGTAATTTACAGATTCAATGCCATCCCCATCAAGCTACCAATGATTTTCTTCACAGAATTGGAAAAAACTACTTTAAAGTTCATCTGGAACCAGAAAGAGCCCGCATTGTCAAGTCAATCCTAAGCCAAAGAACAAAGCTGGAGGCATCTTGCTACCTGACTTCAAACTATACTACAAGTCTACAGTAACCAAAACAGCATGGTACTGGTACCAAAACAGAGATATAGACCAATGGAACAGAACAGAGCCCTCAGAAATAATGCCATATATCTACACTATCTGATCTTTGACAAACCTGACAAAAACAAGAAATGGGGAAAGGATTCCTTATTTAATAAATGGTGCTTGGAAAACTGGCTAGTCATATGTAGAAAGCTGAAACTGGATCCCTTCCTTACACCTTATACAAAAATTAATTCAAGATGGATCAAAGACTTAAATGTTAGACCTAAAACCATAAAAACCCTAGAAGAAAATCTAGGCAATACCATTCAGGACATAGGCATGGACAAGGACTTCATGTCTAAAACACTAAAAGCAATGGCAAGAAAAGCCTAAATTGGCAAATGGGATCTAATTAAACTAAAGAGCTTTTGCACAGCAAAAGAAACTACCATCAGAGTGAACAAGCAACCTACAGAATGAGAGAAAATTTTTGCAACCTACTCATCTGACAAAGGGCTAATATCCAGAATCTACAATGAACTCAAACAAATTTACAAGAAAAAAACAAACAACCCCATCAACAAGTGGGCAAAGGATATGAACAGACACTTCTCAAAAGAAGACATTTATGCAGCCAAAAGACACATGAAAAAATGTTCATCATCACTGGCCATCAGAGAAATGCAAATCAAAACCACCATGAGATACCATCTCACACCAGTTAGAATGGCGATCATTAAAAAGTCAGGAAACAAAAGGTGCTGGAGAGGATGTGGAGAAATAGGAACACTTTTACACTGTTGGTGGGACTGTAAACTAGTTCAACCATTGTGGAAGTCAGTGTGGCGATTCCTCAGGGATCTAGAACTAGAAATCCCATTTGGCCCAGCCATCCCATTACTGGGTATATACCCAAAGGATTATAAATCATGCTGCTATAAAGACACATGCACACGTATGTTTATTGTGGCACTACTCACAATAGCAAAGACTTGGAACCAACCCAAATGTCGAACAATGATAGACTGGATTAAGAAAATGTGGCACATATACACCATGGAATACTATGCAGCCATAAAAAATGATGAGCTCATGTCCTTGGTAGGGACATGGATGAAGCTGGAAACCATCATTCTGAGCAAACTATTGCAAGGACAAAAAACCAAACACCACATGTTCTTGCTCAGAGGTGGGAATTGAACAATGAGAACACATGGACACAGGAAGGGGAACATCACACACCGGGGCCTGTTGTGGGGTGGGGGGAGGGGGGAGGGATAGCGTTAGGAGATATACCTAATGTTAAATGACGAGTTACTGGGTGCAGCACACCAACATGGCACATGTATATATATGTAACAAACCTGTACATTATGCACATGTACCCTAAAACTTACAGTATAATAAAAAAAATGCAAAATTCTCATTCTGTTTGAGGACCCAAAGGAACACCAATATGGCTGGAATAGAGATAGTAAGGATAGAGGGCCATGGTGAGGAAATACAGGGAAGCCTGGTAGCACCTGAGAGGACAAGGTAACCTAAGAACAATGGGGACCTACTGAAGGGTTTTAAGCAGAGAAGTGAATGCACGTATCTTACTGTTTACATTATGCTCCATGGGGATGGATTGGAAAGGCAAGAGGGAAAGCAACGGAACTAAGGAGGAGAATACTACAGTCGTGTAGGTGAGAAATAATGGACTAGGGTAAGGTGACAACAGAGTTGGAGGGACGTGGATGAATTTGGATTATGTTATAGAGGATCGGCTGAGGCTGCTGGGTTGAATTTGGGAGAGTGAAAGGAAAGAAGAAATCAAGGATGACTTCAGGTCTAGGCTTAGAACAGCTGAGGGAGTTGACAATTTGGGGGCTAAATCTCTGGTGGAAAATTGAGAGTGTGGAACTGGGCATGTTAATTTTGAGGTGTCTGTATGTCACCTATGTTGAAATGTCAAATGGGCAGTTGGATGTACAAGCCTGGAGCTCAGGAGAGAGGCAAGGCTGGAGGTATCAACCCAAGTTATCAGTACAGAGATGGCTTTTACATCTGTGTGAACAGATGAGCTCACCAAAGGAGAAACGGGAGATAAAGAAGATAAGTGGGGCCTGGGAACAAGCCTCAAAATACTCCAGGACTTAGAAAGTAGGTGGGAGAACAGTGGGGTGCCATTGAAGGGTTTTAAGCAGAGTTCTAGTTCTAGTAAAGGAGATTGAGAAGGTGTGACCAATGAGGTGAAGGAAACACCAGAAGCCCATGAAAGCTAAGACAGGTGAATGTTGCAAGGAGAGAGTGATCAATCGCACCTGATACTGCTAATGTCCAGTGAGGTGAAGCATTCCTTGGATTTGGCAACTCGGAATTTACTTGTGATTTTAACAAGAACAGTTTCCATGGCTGGGATTGGAGCAGAAGTCAGGTTGAGGTGTAAAGGGGAGGTGACCCTTCTAATAGGTTCTGCTTCCCATCATTTGCCTCTTCAGATTCTCCTTCACATTGCTGCCACAGTTATTTTCCCAAATGATACTCTCTCCTCAAAAACCTCCAGTGGCATCCCATTTGGAGAAAAGCAAGTGTTGGGCAGGGAGCGGAGCCCTTAAATCGGGCACCTTCTGAGAAGGTGGCATTTGAATAAAGAACAGGAGGAGGAAAGGAAGTTAGTCATGTGGATATCCGGGAAAGAGCTTTTCAGGAAGAGAGAACATCAAAGACCCCCAGGTAGGAACATCCTGGCCTGTTAAGGGAACAGCAAGGAGGCAAGTGCCTCTGGGGTGGAGTGATGTAGGGAAGAAATAGAAAGAGACGAGGTTAGAGGAAGGAAACATCAGCGAGGAGCAGGTGGAACAATCCCCAGGGCCAACACAAGGCTGGGAATAGTTCATGGTCCCACGAGGCAGAGTAGAAAATCCTTCTCATACAGAGGGTGTGGTGTCGAGTACTCAGAGGGTATTACCTCAATAGTGGGGAAAATTCGTTCCACACTAAAGACTGCTTTAGTTCTGCCCAATGAAGCTTAAAAAGCAAGGCTTGAAAGGATCAAACTGTTTCCAGGCAACTTAACTGCATCCCAGGGCAAAGCTTAAGAATATCTAAAGGAATATAAAAATATTCAGCACCCAACAAGGTAAACACCAAAATGACTGACATCCAAGCCAAACTTACCAGGCATGCAAACAAGGAAATATGACCATAAATGAGGAGAAAAATCAATGAAGAGAAACAGGCCCAGACATGACACAAATGACAGAATTCGTAGACAAGCTCATGAAAATAGTTATTATAATACACTGGATATATCTTCCTCCAAAGCCCATTTCTTGAACTTGTAGGACACCACAGTCTGTTTGCCTTTCCATAATGCTGAAGCCCTGCCTGGGCTCTAAGATAGAATTCATTTACAATGCCTTTATAACTAATGTTTTCTCAAACGTGTCCATTCTGGATCCAAGTCAAATTCTCAGTGATGGAAGAATCACACACCACCTTGTGGATTTGAACAGCTCCTCTTCAGTTGTCTCCCACAGACTGCCATAATTTGCCCCAGAATAGAGTCCCTGAGGAAGTTATCATGTGTGAGGTACATTCAGAGTTTAAGGAGGGGCTTGGTGACAGAGTTTCAAAGGAGACAGTTTTATACTTTTCAGAGCTCAAAGGGAAGAACTTGGTGTTTTATAACTGAAAGATCATTTGTGGTTTGAACCTTGCTAGAAATGAAAGTCATTCAACATTGAAGATCACATAGTATATTGCTGATCTATTTGTTCAAATCAGACTTTAAAAAGACCCACTGGCTTTATTTTACAGATAATTTCAAAAATTCTTTTTAACCTATTGAATCCAGTAAACTCAGCTTTAGGTCTTCCATTTCTTACTGGTTTTGGGGAAATTATCATCGATTCCATTATACTGACAGCTTGTTATTTTACTGGTGTGTTTGTAATATACCAAGTCCACAGGAAAGGATGAAAAAGCTTACCTCTTTGGTTTTTCTCAGCTCTTCTAATTGCAAGGTGTCACTTTGATGTTGTTTCAAGAGCTCCTAAAAACAATTTTATTAGGAAAAGATTAGCACTGTGGTTCTGGCACATCTTCTAGGGAGTTAAGAAAGCCAGACTAGGATTCAGGAATATAATATTCACCAAAGCTTAGACACTGCTATAATGAAGCACACATTATAAACTAGTGACATGACTTGTTGAAGTTAATGAAAATCTTAATTATGTTCAACCTTATCTCACTGACAAATATTAAAAGAAATTGTATTTTCATCAAAAGCTTTTCTTAAGTCAGTGGATAGATTCAATACTCTTAAGAATTAATCTAGCCACAGATTGATCTTTATATTCAATGAAATCCCAGTCAAAATATCAGCAAACTTCCGTGATAAGCTAATTCTAAATTGACAAGCTAGTTCTAGCATTTATGTAAAAATACAAAGCATGTGGAAAGGCAAAATAATCTTGAAAAACAATAGCAAAGCTAGATAACCTTTGCTACCCAATTTCAAACTTCATTAGTCAAGACAATGTGTTGTTGACCTAAGTATGGAAAAATAGTCAAACAGAACGGAGAGTCCTAACACCCCAAATACAGCAAAGACACTATATTAGTCTGATCTCACATTTCTATGAAGAACTACCTGAGAGACTGGGTAATTTATAAAGAAAAGAGGTTTAGGGGGAGTTTCCAAGATGGCCAAATAGGAACACCTCCAGTCTATAGCTCCCAGCATGAGTGACGCAGAACACAGGTGATTTCTGCATTTCCAACTGAGGTACCAGGTTCATCTCACTGGGGCTTGTCAGACAGTGGGTGCAGGACAGTGGGTGCAGCCCACGGACCGGGAGCCGAACCAGGGTGAGGCACCGCCTCACCTGGGAAGCGCGAGGGGTCAGAGAATTCCCTTTTCTAGCCAAGGGAAGCCGTGACAGATGGCACCTGGAAAATCGGGTCACTCCCACCCTAATACTGTGCTTTTCCAACAGTCTTAGCAAATGGCACACCAGGAGATTATATCCCATGCATGGCTGGGAGGGTCTCACGCCCACGGAGCTTTGCTCACTGCTAGCACAGCAGTCTGAGATCGAATGGCAAGGCAGCAGTGAGGCTGGGGGATGGGCGCCTGCTATTGCTGAAGCTTTAGTAGGTACACAAAGCGGCTGGGAAGCTCGAATTGGGTGGAGCCCACCACAGCTCAAGGAGGCCTGCCTGCCTCTGTAGACTCCACTTCTGGGGGCAGGGCATAGCTCAACAAAAGGCAGCGGAAACTTCTGCAGACTTAAACGTCCCTGTCTGACAGCTTTGAAGAGAGTAGTGGTTCTCCCAGCATGGAGTCTGAGATCTGAGAATGGACAGACTGCCTCCTCAAGTGGGTCCCTGACCCCCGAGAAGCCTAACTGGGAGGCACCGCCCAGTAGGGGCCAACTGACAACTCATACAGCCGGGTGCCCCTCTGAGATGAAGCTTTCAGAGAAACGATCAGGCAGCAACATTTGCTGTTCTGCAGTATCTGCAGTTCTACAGCCTCTCCTGGTGATACCCAGGCAAACAGGGTCTGGAGTGGACCTCCAGCAAACTCCAACAGACCTGCAGCTGAGGGTCCTGACTGTTAGAAGGAAAACTAACAAACAGAAAGGACATCCACACCAAAACCTCATCTGTACATCACCATCATCAAAGACCAAAGGTAGATAAAACCACAAAGATGGGGGGAAACCAGAGCAGAATAGCTGAAAATTCTAAAAATCAGAGCGACTCTTTTCCTCCAAAGGAATGCAGCTCCTCACCAGCAATGGAACAAAGCTGGACAGAGAATGAATTGACCAGTTGAGAGAAGAAGGCTTCAGATGATCAGTAATAACAAGCTTCTCCAAGCTAAAGGAGGATGTTCGAACCCATCACAAACAAGCTAAAAACCTTGAAAAAAGATTGGACGAATGACTAACTAGAAAAAACAGTGTAGAGAAGTCCTTAAATGACCTGATGGAGCTGAAAATCATGGCACAAGAACTATGTGATGCACGCACAAGCTTCAGTAGCTGATTCGATCAAGTGGAAGAAAGGGTATCAGTGATTGAAGATCAAATGAATGAAATGAAGCAAGAAGAGAAGTTTAGAGAAAAAAGAATAAAAAGAAACGAACAAAGCCTCCAAGAAATATGGGACTATGTGAAAAGACCAAATCTACGTCTGATTGGTGTACCTGAAAGTGACAGGGAGAATGGAATCAAGTTGGAAAACACTCTGCAGGATATTATCCAGGAGAACTTCCCCAACCTAGCAAGGCAGGCCAACATTCAAATTCAGGAAATACAGAAAATGCCATAAAGATACTCCTCGAGAAGAGCAACTCCAAGACACATAATTGTCAGATTCACCAAAGTTGAAATGAAGGAAAAAATGTTAAGGGCAGCCAGAGAGAAAGGTTGGGTTACCCACAAAGGGAAGCCCATCAGACTAACAGTGGATCTCTCGGCAGAAACTCTACAAGCCAGAAGAGAGTGGGGGCCAATATTCAACATTCTTAAAGAAAAGAATTTTCAACCCAGAATTTCATATCCAGCCAAACTAAGCTTCATAAGTGAAGGAGACATAAAATCCTTTACAGAGAAGCAAATGCTGAGAGATTTTGTCACCACCAGGCCTGTCTTTCAAGAGCTCCTGAAGGAAGCACTAAACATGGAAAGGAACAACCGGTACCAGCCACTGCAAAAACATGCCAAATTGTAAAGTCCATCAATGCCAGGAAGAAACTGCATCAACTAATGAACAGATAACCAGCTAACATCATATTGAGAGGATCAAATTCACACATAACAATATTAACCTTAAATGTAAATGGGCTAAATGCTCCAATTAAAAGACACAGACTGGCAAATTGGATAGAGTCATGACCCACCAGTGTGCTGTATGCCCGAGACCCATCTCATGTGCAGAGACATACATAGGCTCAAAATAAAGGGATGGAGTAAGATCTACCAAAAAAATGGAAAACAAAAAAAGGCAGGGGTTGCAATCCTAGTCTCTGATAAAACAGACTTTAAACCAGCAAAGATCAAAAGAGACAAAGAAGGCCATTATATAATGGTAAAGGGATTAATTCAATAAGAAGAGCTAACTATCCTAAATACATATGCACCCAATACAGGAGCAGCCAGATTCATAAAGTAAGTCCTTAGAGACCTACAAAGAAACTTAGATTCCCACACAATAATAATGGGAGACTTAAATACCCCACTGTCAACATTAGACAGTTCCACGAGACAGAAAGTTAACAAGGATATCCAGGAATTGAACTCAGCTCTGCACCGAGTGGACCTAATGGACATCTACAGAACTCTCCACCCCAAATCAACAGAATATACGTTCTTCTCAGCACCACATCGCACGTATTCCAAAATTGACCACATAGTTGGAAGTAAAGCACTCCTCAGCAAATGTAAAAGAGCAGAAATCACAACAAACTGTCTCTCAGACCACAGTGCAATCAAACTAGAACTCAGGATTAAGAACTCACTCAAAACAGCACAACTACATGGAAACTGAAAAACCTGCTCCTGAATGACTACTGGGTACATAACGAAATGAAGGCAGAAATAAAGATGTTCTTCGAAACCAATGAGAACAAAGACACAACATACCAGAATCTCTGGGACACATTTAAAGCAGTGTGTAGAGGGAAATTTATAGCACTAAATGCCCACAAGGGAAAGCAGGAAAGATCTAAAATTGACACCCTAACATCATAATTAAAAGAACTAGAGAAGCAAGGGCAAACACATTCAAAAGCTAGCAGAAGGCAAGAAATAACTAAGATCAGAGCAGAACTGAAGGAGATAGAGACACAAAAAACCCTTCAAAAAATCAATGAATCCAGGAGCTGGTTTTTTGAAAAGATCAACAAAATTGATAGACCGCTAGCAAGACTAATAAAGAAGAAAAGAGAGAAGAATCAAATAGACGCAATAAAAAATGATAAAGGGGATATTACCACCGATCCCACAGAGATACAAACTACCATCAGAGAATACTATAAACACCTCTATGCAAATAAACTAGAAAATCTAGAAGAAATGGATAAATTCCTGGACACATACACCCTCCCAAGACTTAACCAGGAAGAAGTTGAATCCGTGAATAGACCAATAACAGGCTCTGAAATTAAGGCAATAATTAAAAGCCTACCAACCAAAAAAAGTCCAGCACCAGACGGATTCACAGCCGAATTCTACCAGAGGTACAAGGAGGAGCTGGTACCATTCCTTTGAAACTATTGCAATCAATAGAAAAAGAGGGAATCCTCCCTAATTCATTTTATGAGGCCAGCATCATCCTGATACCAAAGCCTGGCAGAGACACAACAAAAAAAGAGAATTTTAGACCAATATCCCTGATGAACATCGATGCAAAAATCCTCAATAAAATACTGGCAAACTGAATCCAGGATCACATCAAAAAGCTTATCCACCATGATCAAGTGGGCTTCATCCCTGGGATGCAAGGCTGGTTCAACATATGCAAATCAATAAATGTAATCCATCATATAAACAGTACCAAAGACAAAAACCACATGATTATCTCAATAGATGCAGAAAAGGCCTTCAACAAAATTCGAAAACCGTTCATGGTAAAAACTCTCAATAAATTAGGTATTGATGGGATGTATCTCAAAATAATAAGAGCTACCTATGACAAACCCACAGCCAATATCATACTGAATGGGCAAAAACTGGAAGCATTCCCTTTGAAAACTGGCAAAAGACAGGGATGCCTTCTCTCACCACTCCTATTCAACATAGTGTTGGAAGTTCTGGCCAGGGCAATCAGGCAGGAGAAAGAAATAAAGGGTATTCAATTAGGAAAAGAGGAAGTCAAACTGTCCCTGTTTGCAGATAACATGATTGTATATTTATAAAACCCCATCGTCTCAGCCCAAAATCTCCTTAAGCTGATAAGCAACTTCAGCAAAGTCTCAGGATACAAAATCAATGTGCAAAAATCAGAAGCATTCCTATACACCAATAACAGACAAACAGAGAGCCAAATCATGAGTGAACTCCCATTCACAATTGCTTCAAAGAGAATAAAATACCTAGGAATCCAACTTACAAGGGATGTGAAGGACCTCTTCAAGGAGAACTACAAACCACTGCTCAACGAAATAAAAGAGGATGCAAACAAATGGAAGAACATTCCATGCTCATGGATAGGAAGAATGAATATCGTGAAAATGGCCATACTGCCCAAGGTAATTTACAGATTCAATGCCATCCCCAATAAGCTACCAATGACTTTCTTCACAGAATTGGAAAAAACTACTTTTATGGTTCCAGATGAGCCTGTATTGCCAAGACAATCCTAAGCCAAAAGAACAAAGCTGGAGGCATCACACTACCTGACTTCAAACTATACTACAAGGCTACAGTAACCAAAACAGCATGGTACTGGTACCAAAACATAGATATAGACCAATGGAACAGAACAGAGCCCTCAAAAATAATACCACGCATCTACAACCATCTGATCTTTGACAAACCTGACAAAAACAAGAAATGGGGAAAGTACTCCCTATTTAATAAATGGTGCTTTGAAAACTGGCTAGCCATATGTAGAAAGCTGAAACTGGATCCCTTCCTTACATCTTATACAAAAATTAATTCAAGATGGATTAAAGACTTAAATGTCAGACCTAAAACCATAAAAACCATAGAGGGAAACCTAGGCAATACCATTCAGGACATAGGCATGGGCAAGGACTTCATGTCTAAAACACCAAAAGCAATGGCAACAGAAGCCAAAATTGACAAATGGGATCTAAATAATCTAAAGAGCTTCTGCACAGCGAAAGAAACTACCATCAGAGTGAACATGCAACCTACAGAATGGGAGAAAATTTTTGCAATCTACCCATCTGACAAAGGGCTAATATCCACAATCTACTAAGAACTTAAACAAATTTACAAGAAAAAATCAAACAACCCCATCAACAAGTGGGCGAAGGATATGAACAGACACTTCTCAAAAGAAGACATTTATGCAGCCAACAGACACACGAAAAAATGTTCATCATCACTGGCCATCAGAGAAATGCAAATCAAAACCACAATGAGATGCCATCTCACACCAGTTAGAATGGTGATCATTCAAAAGTCAGGAAACAACAGGTGCTGGAGAGGATGGAGAAATAGGAACACTTTTACACTGTTGGTGGGACTGTAAACTAGTTCAACCATTGTGGAAGACAGTGTGGCGATTCCTCAAGGGTCTAGAACTAGAAATCCCATTTGACACAGCCATCCCATTACTGGGTATATACCCAAAGGATTATAAATCATGCTGCTATAAAGACACATGCACACGTATGTTTATTGTGGCACTATTCACAATAGCAAAGACTTGGAACCAACCAAAATGTCCATCAATGATAGACTGGATTAAGAAAATGTGGCACATATACACCATGGAATACTATGCAGCCATAATAATGGATGAGCTCATGTCCTTTGTAGGGACATGGATGTAGTTGGAAACCAACATTCTGAGCAAACTATTGCAAGGACAGAAAACCAAACACCGCGTGTTCTCATTCATAGGTAGGAATTGAACAATGAGAACACTTGGACACAGGTTGGGGAACACCACACACCAGGGCCAGTCGTGGGGTGGGGGGAGGGGGGAAGGATAGCATTAGGAGATATACCTAATGTAAATGACGAGTTAATGGGTGCAGCACACCAACATGGCACATGTATACATATTTAACACACCGGCACGTTGTGCACATGTACCCTAGAACTTAAAGTATAATAAATTAAAAAAAGAATAAAAAAAGAAAGAAAGAAAAGAAGTTTAATTGGCTCACATTTCTGCAAGCATGGCTGGGGAGGCCTCAGGAAACTTACAATCATGGCAGAAGGTAAAGAGGAAGGAGGCCTGTCTTACATAGCTGGAACAAAAGAAAGAGAGAGAAGGGGGAGGTGCTACAACCTGATCTTTTGAGAGCTCACTCACTATCACGAGAACAGAAAGGGGGAGAATCTGTCCCCATCATCCAATCACCTCCCACCAGACCCCCTTCTCCAACATTGGAGATTACAATTTGACATGAGATTTGGGCAGGGACACAAATCTAAACTGTATCAAACACTAAGGCAACTCAATGGGGAAAGGAAAGTATTTTTAAAGAATGATGCTGGGACATCTGAATATCCATAAGACAAAAATGACCCATGACTCTTACACTTCACTTCATACACAAAAATTATTCAAAATAGATCATAGAATCATAGAAGCTAAAATTTTAAAGCTGCTAAAAAATAGAATATCTTCATGACTTTGGAATAGGCAATGATTTTATAGAAAGGACACAAAAATCTGTAACCATAAAAGTAAAAAAATGATCATTGCCTTTCATCAAAATTTAAAGCTTCTGTATATCGAAATATATCATTAATAAAATGAAGAGGCAAACCACAGGCTGACAGACAATATTTACAACATGTATATCTGGCAAAAAAAACCTTGTATCCACAATATAAAAGTACTCCTACATATCAAAAATAAAAATGTAAGCACCTCCTACTTTTTCAAATGGGAAAAGACTTGAACAGGCACTTTATGGAAGAACATATATGAATGGACCAATAAGCATATGAGAAAATGCCCAACATAATTAGTCATCAGGGAAACTAAAACCATAATGAAGTACCACTTCATGCCCACTGGAATGGCCAAAATTAAAGGACTAGCAAAACTAATTGTTGTGGAGGATATACAGCAACTAGAATTCCAATATATCTAAGATGCAAGAAAAAAATGGTACAACTACTTTGGAAAATAGTTTTGGCAAGTTCCCATAAAGTTAAACCTGTACCTGCCCTAGCGCCCAGTAATAGCACTACAGCTATAACAGCTACAGTGAGGAATGAAAAGGATATTCAGAGATGGGATTTTGGCAAAATAAGGAATTTCAGTTTCTGCATGTTTAGCATTCTGTTATTTCCAGTTAATTAAAATTTTTGTTCTAAGAACCCTTTGATAAGACTGTCTAGCCTGTGGGAAGATTGTCCAGCTAAAGGACAGCAAGACTGTCAGTCTATTTGCATACATTTCCAGAAAGCTGGGAGAGGAGGATTATGCCCAGAAAGACAAAAAGATCACCTAATTATGGAGGCACACGTGGGGACTTGGGTGTACCACCTGGACTACCCATTCAATCACCAAGGTGCTTTGGGCTGAGTTACCTCCTTCTCTTGAATGAAGTTCTCAAAGACAGCACTGCAGGATTCATTTATTTTCTTATCTTCTTCTCCTGACTCCAATTCGAATTTTTTGGTCATCTTTTTTTCTGTGGAAGTGACAGGAAAGCACATATATGTGTAAGATGGGAAAAGCAGGTGCAATGAGAAACCCAGAATATCTAAAGATAAAAGCAATTCCAGACTGTGTCAGACTCAAGGTCATTGCAGCCTGGTGTTCGGCCTCTGACACTCCCCTGAAGGTGCTTGAGGGTGAGGTGAGCGCGGTGGTTGTCCTCAATCACATTAGTCATACGGGATTTACCACCAACATCTCTGGTTCTTTTGTGTGTAGTTTATTTTGAATCTGTTGCTTTTTATTTTGCCCATTCCCTCTGCTGACGTAACCACTATACTATCATGGATATCCTTATCTTAAAATAAAGCTCTTGGCTAACATTACTTTGCCAGCAATAAAATTCATCCTGTACTTAGTGCTGGGGTAGAGGTAGGCTTCAGCTCTTTTCCTGGGCAGGAAACCTGCCAGTAGAGCCCCATTATCAAACAAGAGGAAGGAGGGGTGGAGGGAAACACAGATTTCAGTGTTGCAATTCTAGGGATGGACAGGGAGTCTCTGGTCTGACAGCGTAAGCCTCTGACTGAGCTGGATGGTGAGCAGCTGAATTCTGGTCTTCCAAAACTGGCGGTTACATCTTTACTTAGACTTTAGCAACATGGGATGAGAGTCGTATGAGTAGCTAGAATCTGGGATATGACTTGGGTTCTATTGCACCAGAATTCTAGGTAAAGCCCCAGACAGGAGCAGCTCCCCCTCCCGTTCCCCAGCCTTAACTCCAGGGTCTTCATATTACCTTCTGGCAGTCCAGAGTGCCCACCAGAATGTGAATTAATTTTCCCATGGAGTATCTGCATTTAAATGAGTAATTTGTTAAAATCAACTAAATCTGAAATAAATGTGGTTGGCGTGGAATGCGGAATAGGTCTGTAGAGGTCCCACTCCTACCTCAACTAGTCTTCTAGGCCTGGAGTAGTCTCTACAAATTCTCTTCTTTTTTCCTTTTATGAACAAGTTCAATGGGGGTGGGAGGTGCACCTATAGAATACTTTGTATGGTGCAAGCTCTGTGTTAATTGTTGGAAATATTAAAAATATTTACCAAGTGTGACTTCCTTCTGGAAGACGTGGGAATATAGAAGCTCTCAGTATAATGGATTGTGTTGTTCCTATCTGCCCCCTGCCCACATGCAAGTGAACATTTCACATTCTAACTAAAGAACTCTTGGAACTTTGGGTTCATCTGTTTCTAGATAATAAGTCTGCACTCCCTACAGGGATTCTAACATTTGTTCCAGCCATCATGGGCAAACTTGGACCAAATGAGTTTCAGAAGGTATAGGCTTAAGACTCTCTTAGATCAGATGCCTGAACTTCAAAAAAGACCCTACCCTTGTTGTCATTTTGCTTTCATGAAAACTCTGGGCACCTTCCATTCAGGTATCTAGCATATGGCCCATCACCCTTGGTAAGCCCAAGGCCACCTTCCTCAAGTCAAGACCAAACTTCATGGCAGTTTTTTAATGCACTTGTCATCAAAAAAGCTAGAGTTTCTGTACTCACTTTGCTGTAGCAGGATATTTTCTCGCTCGAACTTCTCATCCTTCTTCCATTTCGCCTTCTGTTTTGACCACTTCTCTTCCATTTCATCATAAATACTGTCCTGGGGAGGTACAAAGGCACCATGAAGAAAAGAGTCCTAAAATGAAGGTGACCTGGAGAGGCTGTAAAACTCAACTCAGGGAGGACTCCTCTTGGCATTGCACAGTGGCCAGGGCCCATCACCATGTTCTGTGCATCTTCCCTTACCTGGGGCCCTCACTGAGTGGGTCCTCCATGGGTGACTGGTGAGAAGTAAATTCCAGCCCAGCCCAACAGAGAGCTTATGGAACCCAAAGGTCAAGGGCAAACTATGCACAGTGTTTGCCCCACTAGAACCGAGCTTCCTTTGAAGAAAGGTAGAGTTCTCCATGTTGAAGGATCATATG
Source organism: Pan paniscus (assembly GCF_029289425.2). Lineage (NCBI taxonomy): Eukaryota > Metazoa > Chordata > Mammalia > Primates > Hominidae > Pan > Pan paniscus. The sequence goes on from NC_073262.2 coordinate 103,932,758, forward strand.
TTAGCTCCCCCTAAATCACAAATCCCTCTTCAATAGCACAAGAAGAAAGGAGGCCGGGCGCAGTGGCTCACACCTGTAATCCCAGCACTTTGGGAGGTGGAGGCAGGCAGATCACAAGGTCAAGAGGTCGAGACCATCCTGGCCAACATGGTGAAACCCCGTCTCTACTAAAAATACAAAAATTAGCTGGGCGTGGTGGCACACACCTGTAGTCCCAGCTACTTGGGAGGCTGAGGCAGGAGACTCGCTTGAACCTAGAAGGCAGAGGTTGCAGTGAGCCGAGATCACGCCACTGCACTCCAGCCTGGTGACAGAGTGAGACTCTGTCTTAAAAAAAAAAAAAAAAAAAGAAGAAAGGAAATACCTAGTAGTTAATTTGAACACTTAGAAAATAAGAGGATGTTTTTCAGAGAATGTCCACTTTTTCTCAGCAAATCTAATTTTCTTTTGTGGTTGAGGTTAAATAAGCCTAATCTAATACCAATACTGTTGCTTGGCTCAGATTTCATGAACATGGAATCCTAGGAGGGGGAAGGCCCTGGACCTGGATGACACTAGTAGGGTCCAAGGATGCTGACTGCCTTATTTTTCAGGTTAGCAGAAGGATTCACACCCGACCTATTCTATTTACCACTCACACGTCTTAGACTCTGCTCTATGATGTTTTCCCTGAATATACCAAGGAGTATCTTTAAAAAATGAGTTTTAGACACAGGCTCAAAACTGAAATTGTAAGTGGTAAATAGAACTTTAGAGGTGGTACTGGTGTTTAACTTTTGATAGAGCGACCAAGTGTCCTTGTCTGCCTGACACTTAGGGGTTTCCTGGGACTCTGGACTCTCAGTGCTAAAACCTGGAAAGTCTCAGGCCAACTAGAACTAGTTGGTCACTATACTTCACAATTAAACAGGATGAAGGCTTGAGGCTTCAGTCCTTTCCCGCCCCACTAGCCATCTCTTAACTCTCTTCATCTACCTAGTAAGAATCATGCCCTAACTTTGTTTTCCTGGGCCTTCATCAAATGAGCTGATTAAATGGATGGGTTTTATTCTGAGATGACGGGAGCACTCCATGCTTTGCTTGTGGCAGTGCAGAGTGATACATTCTTTTTGGATGGCAATTTGGCCATATATATTAAAGACCTTAAAAATGTTCATTCCAAAACAAGAACAAACTAACCCCAAAGCTAGGAGAAGAAAAGAAATAACTAAAATCAGAACAGAACTGAATGGAATCAAAATTCAAAAATCCATACAAAGAATCAATGAAACAAAAAGTTGGATCTTTGAAAGGAAATGCAAGACCGATAGAGTGCTACCTACATTAGCAAAGAAAAAAACGACGATCCAAATAAGCACATTTAGAAAGGACAAAGGTGACATTACAAGTAATCCCACAGAAATATAAAAGATCCTCAGAGATCATTATGAACATCTGTACGCATACAAACAAGAAAATCTAGAGGAAATGGATAAATTCCTGGAAATACAACCTCCAAAGATTGAATCAAGAAGCAATTGAAACCCCAAATAGATAATATTGAGTTCTGAAATTGATTCAGTAATAAAATAATCTAACACTAAAAAAAAAAAAAAAAATCCTGGGACCAGAAAGATTCACAGCCAAATTCTACCAAAAGTACAAAGAAGAACTGGTACCAATTCTACTGAAACTATTCCAAAAAAATGAGGAGGAGGGACTCCTCCCTAACTTATTCTATGAAGCCGGCATTATCCTTATACCAAAACCTGGCAAAGACAAAAAAGAAACTACAGGCCAATATCCCTATGAACATAGACTGAAGAAAATGCTCAACAAAATACTTGCAAATTGAATCCAGCTACACATGAAAAAGTTAATTCATGGCCAGGCACGGTGGCTCATACCTGTTATCCCAGCACTATGGGAGGTTGAGTCAGGAGAACTGCTTGAGCCCAGGAGTTTGAGCAACATGATATGAGACCCCACATCTACAGAAAAAATAAAAAATTAGCTGGGTGTAGTGGTCCCAGCTATTTAGGAGGCTGAGGTGTGAGGATCACTCCAGCCCAGGAGGTTGAGGCTTCAATGAGCTGTGATTGTGCCGCTGCACTCCAGCCCAGGTGACAGAATGAGACACTCACTCAAAAAAAAAAAAAAAAAAGTTAATTCACCATGATCAAGTAGGCTTCATTCTCACAATGCAAGGTTGGTTCAACATATGTGAATCCATAAATGTGATTCACCACATAAACAGAATTAGAAAGAAAACCCATATGATCATCTCAATAGACATGGAAAAAGCCTTTGATAAAATCCAACATCCCTTCATGATAAAAACTCTCAGCAAATTAGGTTATCAAAGGAACTTACTTCAAAATAATAAGAGCCATCTATGACAAACCCACAGCCAAAATCCTACTGAATGGGCAAAAGCTGGAAGCATTACCCTTGAGAACTAGCACAAGACAAGGATGCCCACTCTCACCACTCTTATTCAACATAGCACTGGAAGTACTAGCCAGAGCCATTAGGCAAGAAAAAGAAATAAAAGGCATCCAAATAGGAAAAGAAGAAGTCAAATTTTTCTGTTCACTGATAACATAATTGCATACCTAGAAAACTTTAAAGAATCTGCCAAAAGGCTCCTGGAACTGATAAACAAGTTCAGTAAAGTTTCAGGATACAAAATCAATGTACAAAAAATCAGTAGCATTTCTATACACCAATAATGCCCAAGGTGAGAGCCAAATCAAGAACGTAATCCCATTCACAATAGACACAAAAAGAATAAAATCCCTAAAAATATAGCTAACCAAGGAGGTAAAAGGAGAACTATAAATTGCTGCTGAAAGAAATCAGAAACAATACAAACAAATGGAAAAACATTCCACGCTCATGGATTAGAAGAGTCAATATCATTAAGATGGCCACACTACTTAAAGCAATTAAGAGATTAAATGCTATTCCTGTCAAACTACCAACATCATTTTTCACAGAATTAGGAAAAATTATTGTAAAATTCATATGGAACCAAAAAAGAGCCTAAATAGCCAAAGCAATCCTAAGCAAAAAGAACAAAGCTGGAGGCATCTCATTACCTGACTTCAAAATATACTATTAATATAAGGCTACAGAGATGGTGGACGGGAGGCAGGACTAGACTGCAGCTCCCACTCGGATGGACAGAGCAGCATGTGGAGTCTTGCATCATGAATTTTGCTCCAGAACTACTGCAGGAATAATTCAGGAAAGCCAAGAGAATCCACAGACCCTCTGAAGGAAGTGGATTGCTCCCGCAGGACCCGGGAGATGCCCCAAATACTGTGAGTGCCCAAACTGTGGAAGTAGGAAAGGGGGATTGTCCATCTTCAAACACACAACCTCACTGGGGAACCTGAAGGTCTAGATCATGGGAGAAGATTCTGACCTTACCTGGAGCTGAGTCAATTCAGAGAACCAAGTGAAATACAGGGGTAAAGGAAGGAGCAGGAAAAGCCCTGTGGGCTCTCTGGGTTCCCAGGGAAGCCATTTCTGACTTGTCTCACAAGGCTACCTGGGGAGGACTGCCAGAGGAACTCAGAAAACGTCACAGGGAGAAGGAAAACTCCAGCTGAATTTTGTAACAATTCCAACTGAATAGGAAATCTCCTGGCCAGAACTTGGGGGAAGGCATGAATCTGGTGTGCAGACTCCACAGGCAGGGAAGCACAAAAGCACTACTTGCTTTTGCAGCTGGGAGGCTGGTAGCCTGGGGCAAGTTCTCAGTCCTGTTTGCCCACTGCCTGGAAACAGACTTGGTACTACTGGGTTGGGGGCATGGTGGGAGTGAGATTGATCTTCTGGGTTTCGTGGGAGCTGGGTGAGGTCTGTGACTGCCAGTTTTCCCCTACTTCCCTGACAACCTGCATGACACAGCAGAGGTAGCCATAATCCTCCTGGGAACATAATTCCATTTACCTGGGAACCACACCTCCATCCCCACAGCAGCTGCAGCAAGACTCACCCAAGAAGAGTCTGAGCTCAGACACGCCTAGCCCTGCCCCGACCTGATGGTCCTTTCCTACTCACCCTGGTAGCTGAAGACAAAGGGCATATACTCTTGGGAGTTCTAGGGCCCCACCCACCGCCTGATCCTCCCCATACTACCACAGCTGATGCTGTCTTGAAAGCGTCATCTCCCGGCAGGAGGCCAACCGGCACAAAAATAGTGCATTAAATGACCAAAACTAAGGACCCTCACAGAGTCCATCTCACTCCCCTGCTACCTCTACCAGAGCAGGTACTGGTATCCACAGCTGAGAGACCCACAGATGGTTCACATCACAGGACTCTGTGCAGACAACCCCCAATACCAGCCTGGAACCTGGTAGGACTGCTGGATATCTAGATCCTAAAAAGAGATAACAATCACTACAGCTCGGGCTCTCAGGAAGCCACATCCCTAGGAAAAGGGGGAGAGTACTACATCAAGAGAACACCCCATGGGACAAAAGAATCTGAACAACAGCCTTGAGCCCTAGATCTTCCCTCTGACAGAATCTACCCAAATGAGAAGGAACAAGAAAACCAACTCTGGTAATATGAAAAAACAAGGTTCTTTAACATCCCCCACAAAATCACACTAGCTTATCAGATGTGGATCTAAACCAAGAAGAAACCCCCTGATCTACCTGACAAAGAATTCAGAAGGTCAGTTATTAAGCTCATCAAGGAAGCAACAGAGAAAGGCAAAGCCCAATTTAAGGAAATAAAAAAAAAATGATACAAGAAATGAGGGGAGAAATCTTCAATGAAATAACATAAATAAAAAACAAAACTTCAGGAAACAATGGACACACTTATAGAAATGCAAAATGCTCTGGTACGTCTCAGCAATAGAATTGAGCAAGCACAAGAAAGAACTCAGAGCCTGAAGACAAGGTTTTTGAATTAACCCAATCCAACAAAGACAAAGAAAAAAGAATAAGAAAATATGAACAAAGCCTCCAAGAAGTCTGGGATTATGTTAAACGACCAAATGTAAAAATAATTGGTGTTCCTGAGGAAGAAGAGAAATCTAAAAGTTTGGAAACACATTTGGGTAATAATCGAGGGAAACTTCCCCACCCTTGCTAGAGACCTGGATATCCAAATACAAGAAGCTCAAAGAACACTTGAGAAATTTATCACAAAAAGATCATAGCCTAGGCACATTGTCATCAGGTTATCTAAAGTTAAGATGAAGGAAAGAATCTTAAGAGCTGAGGGGCAAAAGCACCAGGTAACCTGTAAAGGAAAACCTATCAGACTAACAGCAGATTTCTCAGCAGAAACCTTACAAGCAAGAAAGGATTGGGGCCCTATCTTCAGCCTCCTTAAACAAAACAATTATCAGCCAAGAATTTTGTACCAAGCAAAACTAAGCTTCATAAATGAAGGAAAGATACAGTCTTTTTCAGACAAACAAATGCTAAAAGAACTTGCCACTACCAAGGCAGCACTTCAAAAACTGCTAAAAGGAGCTCTAAATCTTGAAACAAATCCTGGAAACACATCAAAACAGAACCTCTTTAAAGCATACATCTCACAGGACCTATAATACAAAAAAAAGCAAAAACAAAAACAAAAAAACCCAAGGCATACAGGAAACAAATAGCACAATGAATGGAATGGTACCTCACATCTCAATACTAACGTTGAATATAAATGGCCTAAATGCTCTACTTAAAAGATACAGAATTGCCGAATGGGTAAGAATTCACCAATCAACTATCTGCTGCCTTCAGTTGACTCACCTAACACATAAGAACTCATAAACTTAAGGAAAGGGGTGGAAAAAGACATTCCATGCAAATGGACACCAAAAGCGAGCAGGAGTAGCTATTCTTACCTCAGACAAGACAAACTTTAAAGCAACAGCAGTTAAAAAAGACAAAGAGGGACATTATATAATGGTAAAAGGCCTTCTCCAACAGGAAAATATCACAATCCTAAATATATATGCACCTAACACTGGAGCTCCCAAATTTATAAAACAATTACTCCTAGACCTGAAAAATGAGATAGACAGCAACACAATGATAGTGGCGGACTTCATTACTCCACTGACAACACTAGACAGGTCAAGAAGACAGAAAGTTAACAAAGAAACAATAGATTTAAAATATACCCTGGAACAAATGGACTTAAGAGATATTTACAGAACATTCTATCCAACAACCCCAGAATATACATTTATTCAACAGCACATGGAACTTTCTCCAAGATAGACCATATGATAGGCCACAAAACAAGCCTCAATAAATTTAAAATTGAAATTATATCAAGCATTCTCTCAGACCACAGTGGAATAAAACTGGAAATCAACTCCAAAAGGAATGTTCAAAACCATGCAAATACATGGAAATTAAATAACCTGTTCCTGAATGATTATTGAGTCAACAATGAAATCAAGATGGAAATTTAAAAAAATTCTTCAAACTGAATGACAACAGTGACATAAAACCTATCAAAACCTCTGGGATACAGCAAAGGCAATGCAAAGAGGAAAGCTAAAAGCCCTAAACACTTATATAAAAAAGTCTGAAAGAGCAAAAACAGACAATATAAGGTCACACCTCAAGGAACTAGAGAAACAAGAACAAACCAAACACAAATCCAGCAGAAGAAAGGAAATAACCAGGATCAGAGCAGAACTGAATGAAATCAAACAAACAAACAAACAAAAAATACAAAAGATATATGAAACAAAAAGCTGGTTCTTTGAAAAGATAAATAAAATTGATAGATCATTAGCAAGATTAATCAAGAAGAGAGAAAATCCAAATAAGCTTAATTAGAAATGAAAAGGGAGATATTACAACTGACACCACAGAAATACAAGAGATCATTCAAGGCTATTGTGAACACCTTTACGTGCATAAACTAGAAAACCTAGAGGAGACAGATAAATTCCTGGAAAGATACAACCCTCCTAGCTTAAATCAGGAAGAATTAGATACCCTGAACAGACCAATAACAAGCAGTGAGATTGGAATGATAATTAAAAAATTACCTACACAAAAAAGTCCAGGACTAGATGGATTCACAGCAGAACTCTAGCAGACATTCAAAGAAGGATTGGTACCAATCCTATTAACACTATTCCACAAGATAAAGAGGGAATCCTCCCTAAATCATTGTATGAAGCCAGTATCACCCTAATACTAAAAACAGGAAAAGACATAACCAAAAAAGAAAACTACAGACCAATATCCTTGATAAACATAGATGCAAAAATCCTTAACAAAATACTGGCTAACTGAATCCAACAACATATCAAAAAGATAATCCACCGTAATCAAGTGGGTTTCATACCAGGGATATAGGCTTAACATACTCAAATCAATAAATGTGATACACAACATAAAAAGAATTAAAAATAAAAATCACATGATCATTTCAATAGATGCAGAAAAAGCATTTGACAAAATCCAGCATGCTTTATGATTAAAACTCTCAGCAAAACTGGCATACAAGGGCCATACCTCAATGTAATAAAAGCCATCTATGACAAACCCACAGCCAAAATCATACTGAATGGGGAAATGTTGGAAGCATTCCCACTGAGGACTGGAACATGACAAGGATGCCCACTCTCACCACTCCTCTTCAACATAGTACTGGAAGTCCTAGCCAGAGCAATCAGACAAGAGAGAGAAATAAAGGGCACCCAAATCAGTAAAGAGGAAGTCAAACTGTTGCTGTTTGCTGATGATATAATTGTATACCTACAAAACCCTAAAGATTCTCCAAAAAGCTCCTAGAACTGATAAAAGAATTCAGTAAAGTTTCCAGATACAAAATTAATGTGCACAAATCAGTAGCTCTGCTATACACTGACAGCGACTAAGGTGAAAATCAAATCAAGAACTCAACTCCTTTTACAATAGCTGCAAAAGAAAAATAAAATGTTTGGGCTATACGTAACCAAGGAGGTGTAAGACCTGTACAAGGAAAACTATAAAACACTGCTAAAGAAATCATAGATGACACAAACAAATGGAAACACATCCCATGCTCACTGATGGGTAGAATCAATATTGTGAAAAAGATCATACTGCCAAAAGCAATCTACAAATTTAATGCAATTCCCATCAAAATACCACCATCGTTTTTCACAGAACTAGAAAAAAAAATCCTTAAATACATATGGAACCAAAAAAGAACCCACATAGCCAAAGCAAGACTAAGCAAAACAAAACAAAGCAAAACAAGCAAACAAAAAATCAAAAAGCAAAAAACCCAACAAATCTGGAGGCATCACATTACCTGATTTCAAACTATATTATATGGCCATAGTCACCAAAACAGCATGGTACTGGTGTAAATATAGGCACATAGACCAATGGAACAGAATAGTGAACTCAGAAATAAACCCAAATACTTACAGCCAACTGATCTTTGACTAAACAAACACAAATATAAAGTGGGGAAAGCACATCTTATTCAACAAATGGTGCTGGGATAATTGGCTAGCCACATGTAGGAGAATGAAACTGGATCCTCTTCTCTCATCTTACACAAAAATAAACTCAAGATGGATCAAGGACTTAAATCTAAGACTTGAAAATATAAAAATTCTAGAAGATAACATCAGAAAAACCCTTCTAGACATTGGCTTAGGCAAGGATTTCATTACCAAGAACACAAAAGCAAATGTAATAAAAACAAAGATAAATGGCTGGGACTTAATTAAACTAAAGAGCTTTTGCATGGCAAAAAGAACAGTCATCAGAGCAAACAGACAACCCACAGAGTGGGAGAAAATCTTCACAATCTATACATCTGACAAAGGACTAATATCCAGAATCTACAATGAACTAAAACAAATTAGCAAGAAAAAACAAATTAAAAAAGTGGGCTAAGGACATGAATAGACAATTCTCAAAAGAAGATATACAAATGGCCAACAAACATATGGAAAAGTGCTCAACATCACTAATGATCAGGGAAATGCAAATCAAAACCACAATGAGATACCACCTTACTCCTACAAGAATGGCCATAATCAAAAAATAAAAAAAAATAATACATGTTGGCATGGATGTGGTGAACAGAGAACACTTCTACACTGCTGGTGGGAATGTAAACTAGTACAACCGCTATGGAAAACAGCATAGAGATTCTTCAAAGAACTAAGAGTAGAACTACCATTTGATTCGGAAATTCCATATATATGATAGAATACTACTCAGTCATAAAAAGTAATGAATTAATGGCATCAACACAACTTGGATGAGATTGGAGACTTATTCTAAGTGAAGTAACTCAGGAATGGAAAACCAAACATCGTATGTTCTCACTCATAAGTGGAAGCTAAGCTATGAGGATGCAAAGGCATAAGAATAACACAATGGATTTTGGGGACTCAGGGGGAAAGAGTGGGAAGGGGGTGAGGGACAAAAGACTACAAATTGAGAGCAGTGTATACTGCTCGGGTGATGGGCGCACGAAAATCTCACAAACCACCACTAAAGTACTTACTCATGTAACCAAACACCTCCTGTTTCCTAATAACCTATAGAAATAAAAAAATTTAAAAATATATAAGGCTACAGTAACCAAAACAGCTAGGTACCGATACAAAAACAGACACATAGATCAATGGAACAGAATAGCAAACTCAGAAATAAAGCTGCACACCTACATCCATCTGATCTTCAACAAAATAGACAAAAACAAGTGGTGGGGAAAGAGTTCCCTATTCAATAAATGATGCTGGGATAGCTGGCTAGCCATATGCAGAAAAATAAAACTGGACCCCTACCTTTCACCATATACAAAAATCAACCCAAGATGCCTTAAAGATTTAAACATAAGAACTCAAACTCTAAGAATCCTAGAAGAAAACCTAGGAAACACCATTCTGAACATTGGCCTTGGGAAAGAATTTATGACTAAGTCCTCAAAAGCAACTGCAACAAAAACAAAAATTGACAAGTGGGACCTAATTAAACTAAAGAGCTTCTGCACAGCAAAAAAACTCATCAACAAAGTAAACAGGCAACCTACAAAAAAAGAGAAAATATTCACAAACTATGCATCTGACAAATGTCTAATATCCAGAATCTATAAGTAACTTAAACAATTGAACAAGCAAAAAACAACCCCATTAAAAAGTGGGCAAAAGACATGAACAGACACTTCTCAAAAGAAGACAGAAGTTTGTTTGTGTTTTTCCAAAATGGCAGATTAGAGGCATTGCTAGCATACTTCTCCCACTTGGAAAAACAAAATAGTTGTAGAGATTCACACTGAACTTTTTTCAAGGAGCAATGCAGAAACTGAACAGGAAAACCAAAGGAATCTACAGACCCTTTGAAGGAAGCAGGAGGCTGCAGGTTACACTGTGAATCAGGCAAAGGGCTGTGAGTTCCCAGAGTGTGAGAAGGGGGACTCACCCTGCATTACTCCTGGAATACACACCCCCACTGTGGACCCTGAAAGTCCAGACCATGGGAGAAGGCCCTAACCCTATGCAGCACAGGAACTGACTTGGGGAGGGATGTGGAATATAAAAGTGGGAGCAGTGGCAGGAAGATTCTTGCACACACTCCCAGATTTCAGCATGGACAGAGGGAAGCCATTTCTTACTGTTCCTCACTGGGAACCTTGTGGAGGACAATCAAAAAGTTCAGGCAGTGGTCGCAGGTTGAAAGAAGCCTCCAACTGGGTTTCATGATATAACCTTAGGTGGGGATGAACTCCCTTGGCCAGGGCCAGGGTGGAGGAGAGTGAAAAGTGGGCTGCAGCCATGAGTGCAGGAGCTGCCAGTGCAGGAACTGGGTGCCTGGCTTTGCAGTGGACAGGGAGGGGCTTGGCCTGAAAGCTGTGATTGCTATCTCTGCAGGGAACATATATGACTCGGGACAGTTGCAAGTTCTGAGTGCAGGCTAACTGGAACTTAGCTTGCTGCTGCCAGTGGAACACTGTGGGAGTGCATCTGTCTTGCCAAGTGCATGGGATCTGTGTGGGGCTCACAGCCACCTGCTTCTCCCCACTCTGCACAAACCCTTCTGTGTGGCAAAGCCAGCAACACTGCCTTTTGGAACATCAACCCAGTGGCCTGAGAACCACTCCCATCCCCTGGCTTCCACAGGGGCTGCTGCTTGCCCTGCACAGGGAGACTCAGAGCGCAAGCCCACCTGAACCAACCCTCACCTTGCTTTGCCCCGTCACCTGCCCTGGTAGTTTAACACAAAGGACAGAAACTCTTGGGGGCTATATAGCCCCACTCATTGCCTGAGAAACCAGAGTAACCCCTCTGGACAACATAAAGCAAGCAAAAGTCCCATTGCTACTATTGCAGCTGGTTCTCTTTTGCAAGCACCACCTCTTGGCTGGAGGCCAACCAACACAGTCCATTACAGCATCTCCTGGTAGAATAACAACGCACCTAGGAAGAAGATGGCTGTGTAATCTCAGCTATCACCACTGCCTGCACCATTCTGGCTAACCAGGAGGTCCTGAGTTTGTCCACATGACCAGTTCATTACTACTAAAACCAGTGTTCGAGAAAGCCAACAAACTAAGGCTATCAATAACCAAGGACTCTCACAGAGTCTATTACCCTGCCACGCCCATTAGAACTGGTACTGCTACCCACTGTTGGGAGACTTGAAGAGAGGTCACATCACTGGATCCCTTGCAGATATTCCCTAGCACCAGCCTGGGGTGTGGTACCTTCACTGGACAGCTAGACCCAGAGACCCTGTTCCCTTAGGAGTGGGATCCCCCTGATCCTAGGGGAACAGGGAGTGTACCACATCAAGAGAACAACCTGTGGGAGAAAATAATCCAGACAGCAGGACTTAAGAACTAGATCTTTCTGCTAGTGGGAAGTTTCTTTCAGCAGAGGCACAGTTGCAGTGCTGGGCTCAGCAGGAAAAGTCTTCAGCTCTAACCCAACAGAGACAACCCCCCCACCCATTGTCTACCACTGCAGGCACAGTTGGAGCTTCTCCCATTGGAGCTCGGTGTGAGTGCAACTATAGACAGTCTTTCTGGAAGACATCAGGGTGACTGCATCCCCATAGGAGGGGCACCCTCTAGGTTCAAGCTTGTATGAGAGATGGTCACAATTTTTCTCTATTTGGAACATCAAAATTCCTGCAGATGAAAAGAGGTGCCTGTCTGGAGATGAAAAGCTGGAGCACTGAAACAGGAGTGTGTCTGAGAGGGATAATTTTCCTGCTAACCTGGCAGGGGAGCTGAGGTGGCTCCAACCCTTACCCCTGGTAAGACCTCAATGCAACTCACTCCTCCAGCCACCTCTGTCAAGGCTGAGACCTCTGCCCATCACTAGGTATTGCATTTACCCACCTGCTTTAGCCACAGCTGATTCCTACCCAGGGACACCTCCCCTACTGGCCTGAAGCTGGAACCATCAAACTAGTAAATAAAACACTGGAGAAAAGGCCGGGTGCAGTGGCTCATGCCTGTAATCCCAAAACTTTGGGAGGCTGAGGTGGGTGGATCACTTGAGGTCAGGGGTTCGAGAGCAGCCCGGCCAATATGGTGAAACCCTGTCTCTACTAAAAATACAAAAATTAGTTGGGTGTGGTGGCAGGCACCTGTAATCCCAGCTACTTGGGAGGCTGAGGTACAAGAATCACTTGAACCCAGGAGGCGGAGATTGCAGTGAGATCATGACACTGCACTCCAGCCTGGGCAACAGAGTGAGACTCAGCCTTAAAAAAAAAAAAAAAAAAAAAAAAAAAAAAAAAAAAAAAAACCTGGACAAAAATACGTAAATAAAAAAGGGCATGCCACAGGGGAATGAGATAAGCTTTAAGAGACCTCTTATCATTACAGCCCCATAGGAGACAGTGATCTTGCTAATATACCAAGCACATTGCTACTACAACCAGCATCTAAGAAAGCCACATAAAAAAACTATAACCAAGGAACTATTACAGAGTCTTCACCCCTGAAAGCACCAAAAACCAAATTAGGCCATAATATGATAAGCATTAAAGTTACATCCTTAAGTGGAAAGAAGAAATTAAAAAACAAACACAAAAAGAAACAGTCAAATCAAACATAAATTCAAGGATAATTAGAAGAAATAATCTACCCAAATGAGGAGGAACCAGAAAAGTAACTCTGGTAATATGAAAAAACAGGGTTCTATAACACCCTCAAAAGATAACACTAGCTCTCCAGCAATGGATCCAAAGCAGGATGAACTCTTTAAAATACCAGATAAAGAATTCAGAAGGTCAATTATTAAGCTACTCAAGGAGATTTCAGAGAAAGATGAAAACTATTATAAATTTAAAAAGCATTTCAGGATATGGATGAAAAATTTTCTAGAGATATAGATATTATCAAGAAAAAACAGTAAGAATTTCTAGAAATGAAAGACACACTTAGGGAATACAAAATGCAGTGGAAAGCTTTAACAATAGACTAGAACAAGTAGAAGAAAGAATTTCAGAGCTTGAAGACAAGGTTTTTAAACTAACCCAATCAGACAAAAATAAAGAAAAAAGAATCAAAAGAAATGAACAAAGTCTTCAAGAAATATGGGATTATGTTAAACAGCCAAACCTAAGAATAATTGGTGTTCCAGAGGAAGAAGAGAAAATAACAAGTCTGGAAAACTTATTTCAGGGAATAATTGAGGAAAACCTTTCTGGCGTGGCTAGAGATCTAGATATCCAAATCCAAGAAGCTCAAAGAACTCCTGGGAAATTAATTACAAAAAGATCTTCACCAAGGCATATAGTCATCAGGCTATCTAAACTCAATGTGAAAGAAATAATTCTAAGAGCAGTAAGACAAAAGCATCAGGTAAGCTATAAAGGAAAACCTATCGGAATAACAGCAGACTTCTCAGCAGAAACCTTACAAGCCAGAAGGTATTGGGGTCTTATCTTCAATTTCCTTAAACAGAAAAACTGTCAGCCAAGAATTCTGTATCCTGTAAAACTAGGTTTTGTAATTGAAGGAGAAATAAAAGTCATTTTCAGATAAACAAATGCTGAGGGAATTTGTCACTAGCAAACCAACACTACGAGAAATGCTACCAGCCTGGCCACATGGCAAAACCCTGTCTCTACTAAAAAATACAAAAATTAGCCAGGTGTGATTGTGCATGCTTGTAATCTCAGCTACTTGGGAGGCTGAGGCATGAGAATCTCTTGAACCCAGGAGACAGAGTTTGCAGTGAGCCAAGATTGCACCATTGTACTCCAGCCTGGGCAACAGAGCCAGACTCTATCAAAAAAAAAAAAAAAAAAAGAAAGAAAGAAAGAAAGAAAGAAAGGAAGGACGGAAGGAAAGAAAAGAAAGAAAGGTGGGCTAAAAGGAGTTTTAAACATTGAAACAAAAGCCAAATATGCACCAAAATAGAATCTCTTGAAAGCTTAAAACTCGTGAAGTCTATAAAACAATAACAGAATGAAAAAAGAAAAACTATATACATAACAATTAACGTGATGAAGAGAAGAGTACTTCACATCTCAATATTAATGTTGAATGTAAATGGCCTAAATGCTCCACTTAAAAAATACAGAATGGCAAAATGGATAACAAAAATCACAATCCAAATATCTGCTGTCTTCAAGAGACTCACCTAACATGAAAGGATTCAAATAAACTCAAGGTAAAAGGGTGGGAAAAGATATTCCATGCAAATGGACACCAAAAGCAAGCAGGAGTAGCTATTCTTATATCAGACGAAACAAACTTCAAAGCAACAACAGTAAAACAACACAAAGATGGTCAATATAATGATAAAAGGATCAATCCAACAAGAAGATATTACAATCCTAAATTTACATGCATCTAACACTGGAGCTTGCAGATTCATAAAACAATTACTACTAGACCTAAGAAATGAGATAGATAGCAACACAGTAATGGTGGGATACTTTAATATACCACTGACAGCACTAGACAAGTCTTTGAGACAGAAGGTCAACAGAGAAATAATGGACTTAAATGACATGCTAAAACAAATGGACATAACAGCTATTTACAGAACATTCTACCCAAGAACTGTAGAATGTATCTTCTTCTCATTGGTACACAGAACAGTCTCTGAGATAGGCCATATGATAGGTCACAAAACAAGTCTCAATAAATTTTTAAAAATTGAAATCATATGAAGTATCTTCTCAGGCCATAGAAGAATAAAACTAAAAATCAATTTCAAAGGGAATCCTCAAAACTATACAGATACATGGAAATAAAATAATCCATTCCTGAATGATATCTGGGGTAAACAGTGAAATCAAGATGGAAATTTAAAAAATTTTTGAATTGAATGATAATGACACAAGTTATCAAAACCTCTGGGATAGGTGGGGTGCAGTGGCTCATGCCTGTAATTCTAGCACTTTGGGAGGCCAAACAGGTGGATCACTTGAGGCCAGGAGTTCGAGACCAGGCTGGCCAACATGGTGAAACCCCATCTTTACTAAAAATACAAAAATTAGCTGGGTGTGGTAGCAGGTGCCTGTAGTCTCAGTCTCAGCTACTTGGGAGGCTGAGGCACGAGAATTTGTTTAACTTGGGAGGCAGAGCTTGCAGTGAGCCAAGATAGTGCCACTGCCTGGTTGACAGAGTGAGACTGTCTCAAAAAACTAAAAACTAAAAAAACCTCTGGGATACAGCAAAAGCAGTGCTAGGAAAGTTTATAGTGCTAAACGCCTGCATCAAAAAGTCTGAAAGAGCACAAACTGACAATGTCACACTGCAAGGAACTGGAGAAACAAAAAAAAACTAAGCCCAAAGATAGAAGAAGAAAAGAAATAATGAAGATCAGAGCAGAACTAACTGAAATTCAAACAAAAAATACAAAAAGATCAATGAAACAAAAAGCTGGTTCTTTGAAAAAATAAAATAGACTAGATTAGCCAAGAAAAGAAGAAAAGATTAAACAAGTAAAGAAGAGAGAGAAGATCTAAATAAGCTCAATTAGAAATGAAATTGGACACATTACAACCCACAGAACCACAGAGATACAAAAGATCACTTGAGGCTACTATGAACACCTTTTTGCATACAAACTGGAAAACCTAGAGGAAATAGACAAATTCCTGGAAACGTACAACTCTCCTGTATTAAATAAGGAAGAAACAGAAACCCTGAACAGGTGAATAACAAGCAGCAAGATTGAATCAGTAATTTAAAAATTGCCAAGAACAACAAAAAAAGCCCAGGACTAGATGGATTCACAGCTGAATTCCACCAGATGTTCAATGAAGAATTGGTACCAATCCTACTGAAACAATTCCGAAAGATTGAGAAAGAGGAAATCCTCCCTAAATCATTCTATGCAGCCAGTATCACCCTGATATCCAAATCAGGAAAGAACACAACAAATAAAAAAAACTACAGACCAATTTCACTGATGTTGAACATAGATGCAAAAATCCTCAACAAAATACTAGCTAACCAACCCCAATAGCACATCAAAAAGATAATTCAAGTGGATTTTGTCCCAGGGATGCAGGGATGGTTTAACACACACAAATCAATAAATGTGATACATCACATAAACAGAATTGAAAACAAAAAACACATGATCATCTCAATAGATTCAGAAAAAGCATTTAATAAAATCCAGCATCCTTCATAATTAAAACTCTTAACAAACTAGGCATAGAAGGGACCTACCTCAATAATAAAAGCCATATATGACAAACCCACAGCCAACATCATACTGAATGGAAAAAAGTTGAAAGCATTCCCCTTGAGAACTGGAACAAGACAAGATGGCCACCTTCACTTTCACCACTCTCATTCAACGTAGTTCTGGAAGTCCTAGCTAGAGCAATTAGACAGGAGAAAGAAATAAAGGTGTTCAAACTGGAAAAGAAGAAGTCAAACTATTGCTGTTTGAAGATTATATAATTGTATACCTAGAAAATCCTAAAGACTCCTCCAAAGACTCTAAGATTTGATAAACGAATTCAGTAAAGTCTCAGTTTACAAAATCAGTGTACACATATCAGTAGCACTGCTATACGCTAACAACGACCAAGCTGAGAATCAAAAAAAGAACTGATACCCTTTTACAACAGCTACAAAAAAATAAAATACTTAGGAATGTACTTAACCAAGGAGGTGAAAAATCTCTACAAGGAGAACTATAAAACACAGCAGAAAGAAGTAATAGATTATACAAACAAATGGAAATGCATTCTATGCTCATGGATTGGAAGAATCAATGTTGTGAAAATGACCACACTGCCCAAAGTAATCTTGCATTACAGATCCAGTGCAATTCCCATCAAAATACCAACATTATTTTTCACAGAATTAGAAAAAAAGTTCTAAAATTCATATGGAACCAAAAAAGAGCCAGAATAGCCAAAGCAATACTAAGCAAAAAGAACAAATCTGGAGGTATCACATTACTAGACTTCAGATTATACTACAAGGCTATAGTTACCAAAACAGCATGGTACTGGTATAAAAGTAGGCACATAGGCCAAGGAAACAGAATAGAAAACCCAGAAATAAAGCCAAATATGTACAGCCAGCTTATCTTTGACAAAGCAAACAAAAACATAAATTGGGGAATGATACTTTATTTAATAAGTGGTGCTGGGAGAATGGGCAAGCCACATGTAGAAAAATGAAACTGGATCCATATTTCTCACCTTATACAAAAATCAACTCAAGATGGATCAAAGACTTAAATATAAGACCCGAAACTATAAAAATTCTAGAAGACATTAGAAAAACTCTTCCAGTCATTGGCTTAGGCAAATAATTCATGACTAAGACCCCAAAAGCAAATGCAACAAAACCAAAAATAAATAAATAGAACCTAATTAAACTAAAAAGCTTCTGTACAGCAAAAGAAATAATAGACAACCCACAGAATGGGAGAAAATATTTGCAAACTATGCATCTGACAAAGGACTAGTAATCAAAATCTACAAGGAATTCAAACAAATCAGCAAGAAAAAAACAAATAATCCCATTAAAAAGTGGGCAAATGACATGAATAGATATTTCTCAAAAGAAGATATACAAATGGCCAACAAACATGAAAAAGTGCTCAATATCACTAATCGTCAGGGAAATGCAAATTAAAACCACAATGAGATACCACCTTACTCCTGCAAGAATGGTCATTATTAAAAAGTAAAAAAACAATATATTTTAGTGTGGATGTGGGGAAAAGGGAGCGCTTATATGCTGCTGGTGGGAACGTAAATTAGTACAACCTTTTGGAAAAGAGTATGGAGATTTCTTAAAGAGCTAAAAGTAGATTTACCATTCAATCTAGCAATCCCACTACTGGATCTCTACCGAAAGGAAAATGAGTCATTACAGAAAAAGACACTTGTACACGTATGTATATAGCAGCACAATTCACAGTTGCAAAGATGTGGAACCAACCTAAGTGCCCGTTGACTAATGAGTGGATAAAGAAAATGTGGCATATATACACCATAGACTGCTACTCAGTCATTAAAAGGAATGAAATGTCTTTTGCAGCAACTTGGATGGAGGCCATTATTCTAAGCAAAGTAACACAGGAGTGGAAAACCAAAAACTGTATGATGTCACTTAAAAGTGGGAGCTAAGCCATGAATATGCAAAGGCATATTCATTAATGAACTTTAGAGACTCAGAAGGGGGAGGTGGGAGAGTGGCTTGTGATTAAAAAAAAAAACTACACATTAGGTACAATATACACAACTTAGATGATGGGTGCATTAAAGTCTCAGAATTCACCACTAAATAATTCATCCAGGTAACAAAAAAACCATTTGTACCCCCAAAGCTATTGAAATAAAACTTTTTTAAAAACCCCAAAGTAAAAAATGTTGGAACAATTTTCTTTTCTTTTATATAATTTTTACATGTGTTAGCTTTAGGGTCAAATTTATTTCTTTTTTATTTTATTTATTTATATATATTTTTTGAGACAGAGTCTTGCCCTGTTGCCCAGGCTAGAGTGCAGTGGCACGATCTCGGCTCACTGCAACCTCTGCCTCCCAGGTTCAAGCGA
Organism: Pan paniscus; assembly: GCF_029289425.2. Lineage (NCBI taxonomy): Eukaryota > Metazoa > Chordata > Mammalia > Primates > Hominidae > Pan > Pan paniscus. Next base: position 103,951,740 of record NC_073262.2, read on the forward strand.
TTCTCCTGCCTCAGTTTCCTGAGTAGCTGGGATTACAGGTGTGTGCCACCATGTCCGACTAATTTTTGTATTTTTAGTACAGACAGCGTTTTGCCATGTTGGCCAGGCTGGTCTCAAACTCCTGACCTCAGGTGATCTGTCTGCCTCGATCTCCCAAAGTGCTGGGATGACAGGCATGAGCCACAGCGCCGGCCTATGGTCAAATTTAAATGAGCTATTTTTAAATATAAACTTTGGATTTCTGAATAAAGATTTGATTAGTTAAAAATGGGCTGAAAACCTGTATTTTGAAATAAATTATAGAACCCCAGAATTCTAGAACTAAATCTACAGTTTTTCAACATTCTAAATGGAATTTCTTCTTTTTCATTTCTTTTTTTAATGTCAGTTTAATTGAGTAAAATGTGCCCTTGTTCAGTATACATTTAATGTGTTTGACAAATGGATAGTTATGGAACTACCACTACATCATCTCCAGTAATTCTCTCCTGTCCCTTTGTAGTCAACCCCTTCCCCAATCCCAGTCCAGCCCATGGTAAATACTAATCTGCTTTTTGTCCCCCAATTTTTACTTTTTCCAATCATGTAAATATTTCTTGTCATAAATAGAATGTAATAGTGTGTAAAAAACACGAAGACATACAGTGGTCAGAAAACATAAAAAATGCTTCATGTCACTAATCATCAGAGAAATGCAAATCAAAAACCACAATGAGATACCAGCCCACACACATTAGAATGGTTATTATTAAAAAGCCAAAAACAACAGATGCTGGTGAGGTTGGAGGAAAAAGGGAATGCTTATATACCGTTGGTAGGAATGTAAATTAGTTCAGTGACGGTGGAAAGCAGCTTGGAAATTCTCAAAGAACTTAAAACAGAACTACCATTTGACTCAGCAATCCCATTACTGGGTATATATCCAAAAGAAAATAAATTTTTCTACCAAAAAGACATCTTCTCTTGTATGTTAATCACAGACAATTCACAATAGCAAAGACATGGAATCAACCTAAGTGCCCACTGACAGTGGACTGGATAAACAAAATGTGGTACATATACCATGGAATACTATGCAGCCATAAAAAAGAACAAAATCATGTCCTTCATAGAAACATGGATGGCTCTAGAGGCTATTATCCTAAAGCCAATTAACACAGGAACAGAAAACCAAGTGCCACGTGTTCTCGTAGACACTGGGGGCTATTGGGAAAGAGGAAGAGGGGGAGGGTGGAATAACTATTGGGTACCATGCTCACCAGCTGGGTAATGAGATCATTCATATCCCAAACCTCAGCATCACACAATAACTTGTACATGTATCCCCTGAATCTAAAATGAAAGTTGACTTTTTTTAAAGTTCATTCCTTTTGACCAAGCACTCTACTTCTAGAATCAAAGATATTCAAAGTGGTATTATCTGTTACAGCAAGCAATTGGAAACAACTCAAATGCCCAATAATAGGGGAACAGTAAAATTTTAGAACCCAATGGCAATTTCATTAGGATAATATCAAGTCATTATAAAGGAGGGAAAAGTTTCTTATATGCTTGATAAAGAACATATAAAAAATATATAGATGTTATACAATATACAATATGATCTCAACTGCAGTTCTAACAAAGTACAAATATTAACAGGGGTTGTCTTTGGGTGGTGATATTTCTTTTTGCTCCATTACAAAAAATGAGAAGCTATTACTTTTGTAATCACAAACATATTTTTCAGTAGTGCTCTTCAGGATTTGGGTGCCTGACTTGTCATGCATGGAAGCCATTGGGTTCATCCTCCCCCTGGGTGCAGCTAGTGCCACTTAGGTCTAAGGATGCTGGGAATCTCAGGACATTATTTTCTGGACAAAAGCTCTAGATTTATCCCAATGTTAGCCAGGAATGAGCCTTCCTTCTCTTGTAATCCAACAGGGAGCTGTGTATCTCACCTGATACGTACGAAACATATTCTTCAAATACTTGTATTCTTTTCCCATCTCCTCTGGATAAAAGGAAAACAACAGGGTCATCATTAGTCTTCTGATATGCACATTTTCAAATTCAAATGTGAGTTCTTCTGCACACCTTCCCCACCCCAAACTCATCACCAAGGTAGTAAAACCTTTGTGTGCCTTGGAAATCACCCTAGAAGCTTATTAGAAATGCCATCGCCTGGACCTTCATCCAGGGTCATTCTCCCAGCTCCCAGTAGTACCTAGCTTCTCTTGGGCAGCCAACTTCTCTGCCTTCAAGGCTGCTTTGTAGTTGTTCTCCAACTCACTGAGTTCTGCTTCATGGGCCTCTTTGAGCTCCCTGTGGGACCCCAGGAGAAGGCCACAATCATTAGTAAAAAGAAGTCCAGAGCTGAGCTGTTACCCTGATCTGATCCTACCCTCCACCCTCCCACAGGAAGTGAGGTTCTCACTTTTTTATTTTTAAAATTTTTAAATCTTTTTTTTTTTTTGAGTCAGGGTCTCCCTCTGTTGCCCAGAGTGAGTGTGGTGGCATGGTCACAGCTCACTGCAGCCTCAACCTCCCAGGCTCAAGTGATCTTCCCACCTCAGCCTCCCAAGTAGTTGGGAATACAGGCATGTGCCACCATGCTCATCTAATTTTTTAATTTTTTGTAGAGACGGGGTCTTGCTATGTCGTCCAGGCTGGTTTCAAAATACTCCTGGACTCAAGCAATCCTCCTGCGTTGACCTCCCGAAGGGCTGGGATTACAGGCGTGAGCTACCATACTCAGCCTGGGGCCTTCACTTCCTGAAGCATTATCCTGGCATCTATCCAGAAAGGGTGAGGGGACCCTTTTCTACAATCATTGTTTTGAATGGAGCCAGCATGACCACAGATTCCCCTCTAATAGTCAGCACAGTCTTGTCTGTAGCTTGCTTGGGAAACTATGGGCTGCATTGGCACCCAGGATAATTTTAGAACCCAAGTTCTCTCCAGCCTCCATTCCAGGAAGCAATATTGGCAGTGTTTATGATGAGTATTAAAATGAGTCCATATGAGCTATCAAGCATGAAAAGACATGGAGGAACCTTAAAACCATATTACTAAGTGAAGGAAGCCAATTTAAAAAGGCTACATAGGGTATGATTCCAACTATATGACATTCTGAAAAAGGTCAAACTATGGAGACAGTAAAGAGATCAGTGTTTGCCCAAGGTTAGGGGTGGGAGGTAGGATGAATAGGCAGAGCGAAGCAGATTTTTAGGGCAGTGAAACTATTCTGTATGACACTAGAATAGTAGATACATGTCATTACACATTTGTCCAAACTCATTGAATGTACAGTACCAAGAGTGAACTCTAATGTCAACTATGAACTCTGGGTGATAATGATGTGTCAATATAGGTTCATTGATTATAACAAATGTTACCACTTTTGGGGATATTGATAATGGGGGAAGCTATGTGTGTGAGGGGGCAGTAAGTATATGGGAAATCTTTTATACTTTCCCCTCAATGTTGCTGTAAACCTAAAACTACTCTAAAAAATAAAGTTTATAAATAAATGAATAAGTACATAAAAGTTTATGCCTCAGCTAAGAGTGCTGTCTCTCCACCAGGATTTCTTTTTTTAATTATAAATTGATAACTTATAATTATATATATTTATGGGGTAAAAAGTGATGTTATGATTTATGAATACAATGTGGAATAATGAAACCAAACAAGTTAACATAGTCATCACCTGAAATACTTTAAAGTTTTTTCTTTTTTTTTTTTTCAGACGTAGTCTCTGGCTCTGTCCCCCAGGCTGGAGTGCAATGGCGCAATCTCGGCTCACTGCAACCTTCGCCTCCTGGGCTCAAGCGATTCTCTCACCTCAGCCTCCTGAGTAGCTGGGATTACAAGCACCTGCCATTATGTCCAACCAATTTTTGTATTTTTGCAGAGATGGGTTTTCACCATGTTGGCCAGGCTGGTCTTGAACTTGTGACCTCAGGTGATCCACCCGCCTCAGCCTCCCAAAGTGCTGAGATTACAGGCGTGAGCCACTGCGCCCAGCCTAAAAGTTTTTTCAGTGAGAACATTTGAAATTTATTCTTAGCAATTTTGAAATGTCCAATACTCTATTATTAACTATATTTACTACTCTGTGCAATAGATCCAAGAAAATCCCATATTTCTCCTGCCTAATTGAGATTTTGTACCCTTTGACCATCATCTCCCTATTCCCCCCCCGCCCCAGTCTCTTTAACCACCATTTTACTCGCTGTTTCTATGAGTTTGTTTCAGATCCCACATATAAGTGAGAATATGTGGTATTTGTCTTCCTGTGCCTGGTTTATTTTATTTAGCATAATGCTCTCCAGTTCCATCCATGTTGTCACAAATGCCAGAATTTCCTTCTTTTTAAAGGTTGAATAGTATTCCATTTAATGTATATACCACATTTTCTTTATCCACTTATCAACTGATGGACACTTAAGTTGATTCCATAACTTGGATGTTGTTAATAGTACTGAATTGAACATGGGAATACAGACATCTCAACAAACTGATTTCAAATATTTTGGGTAAGCACTTGGAAGTGGGATTGCTGGATCATATTGTATTTCCATTTTTAGTTTTTTGAGCAACCTCCATACAGTTTTCCATAATGGCCATACTAATTTACAATCCCACTAACACTTTGTAAGTGTTCCCTTTTCTCCACATCTTCAACACTTGTTATCTTTCGCCTTCTTGATAATAGCTATTCTGATCCATGTGAGATAATAACTCACTATGGTTTTAATTTGCATTTCCCTAATGATTAGCAATATTGAGCATTTTTTCATATGTCTGTTGGCCATTTGTATGTCTTCTTTTGAGAAATGTCTATTCAGGTCCCTTACCCATTTTTTAATTGGATTTATTTATTTATTTATTTTCTTTTTATTATACTTTTTTAGGGTACATGTACATAATGTGCAGGTTAGTTACATATGTATACATGTGCCATGTTGGTGTGTTGCACCCAGTAACTCGTCATTTAACATTAGGTATATCTCCAAATGCTATACCTCCCCCCTCCCCCCACCCCACAACAGTCCCCAGAGTGTGATGTTCCCCTTCCTGTGTCCATGTGTTCTCGTTGTTCAATTCCCACCTATGAGTGAGAACATGCGGTGTTTGGTTTTTTGTCCTTGCGATAGTTTGCTGAGAATGATGGTTTCCAGCTTCATCCATGTCCCTACAAAGGACACGAACTCATCATTTTTTATGACTGCATAGTATTCCATGGTGTATATGTGCCACATTTTCTTAATCCAGTCTATCATAGTTGGACATTTGGGTTGGTTCCAAGTCTTTGCTATTGTAAATAGTGCCGCAATAAACATACATGTGCATGTGTCTTTATAGCAGCATGATTTATAATCCTTTGGGTATATACCCAGTAATGGGATGGCTGGGTCAAATGGTATTTCTAGTTCTAGATCCCTGAGGAATCACCACACTGACTCACTGACTTCCACAATGGTTGAACTAGTTTACAGTCCTACCAACAGTGTAAAACTGTTCCTATTTCTCCACAGCCTCTCCAGCACCTGTTGTTTCCTGACTTTTTAATGATCGCCATTCTAACTGGTGTGAGATGGTATCTCATTGTGGTTTTGATTTGCATTTCTCTGATGGCCAGTGAAGATGAGCATTTTTTCATGTGTCTTTTGGCTGCATAAATGTCTTCTTTTGAGAACTGTCTGTTCATACGGTTTTGTGCTTCATTCTATTAATGTGAGGTATCACATTTATTGATTTGTGTGTGTCCAACCGTTCTTGCATCCCAGGGGATCAATCTCACTGGATCATGGTGGATGATCCTTTCAATATGTTGTTGAATTCTGTTTGCTAATATTTAATTAAGGATTTTTGTATCTAAGTTCATTTAAGGATTTTGGCCTGTAATTTTATTTTCTTATAATGTTCTTGTCTGACTTGGTATCAGAGTAATCCTGGCCTCATAATAATAGTGTGAAGGGGCTGGGTGCGTTGGCTCATGCCTGTAATCTCAGCACTTTGGGAGGCCGAGGCAGGCAGATCACTTGAGGTTGGGAGCTCAAGACCAGCCTGACCAACATGGAGAAACCCCATCTCTACTAAAAATACAAAATTAGCCAGGCGTGGTGGTGCATGCCTGTAATCCCAGCTACTCAGGAGGCTGAGGCAGGAGAATCGCTTGAACCCAGGAGGTGGTGGTTGTGGTGAGCCGAGATTGCACCATTGCACTCCAGCCTGGGCAGCAAGAGTGAAACTCTGTCTAAAAAAAAAAAAAAAAAAAAAAAAAAAGCTAAAAAAAAAATCATGTGAAAGTCTTCCACCTCTTCACTTTTTTAGAAGAATCTGAGAAGAATTGATGTTAGTTCTTATTTTAAACGTCAGGTAGAATTAAGCAGTAAAGGCACCAGGTCTGGGTTTTTTTTGGATGGTAGGCTTTTTATTACTTATTCAATATCATCTTTATTGGTCTGTTCGGATTTTCTATTGTTTTTATGATTAAGTCTTGGCAGGTTTTATGTGTCTAGAAATTTATCAGTTTCTTCTAGGTTATCCAATTCATTGCCATATAAATGTTCACAGTAGTCTCTTATGATCCTTTGTATTTGTCATATCAGTTGTAATGTCTCCTCTTTCATTTCTGATCTTACTTATTTGAGTCTTCTCTATTTTTTTCTTAGTTTAGCTAAAGGTTTGTTGCTTTTATCTTTTCAAAAAACAACTCTTAGTTTCATTTATTTTTATATTGTTTTTCTAGTCTCTATTTCATTTATTTCTGCTTTGATCTTTATTATTTTCTTTCTTCAGCATACTTTGGGCTTATTTTGTTCTTCTTTCCTAGTTTTGTGAGGTGTAATATTAGCTTCTTTGAGATCTCTCTTTGTTTTATCTACTTCTTTTAATTTGACTAAAAGCCATTTATTGAAAAGGCTATCTTTTTTCCCAGTGTGTGTTCTTGGCACCTTTGTCAAAAATCAGTTGGCTATGGGTGTATAAATTTATTTATAGGCCTCTATTCTGTTCCATTGGTCTATGTGTCTGTTTTTTTATGCCAGTATCATGCTGTTTGGGTTACTATAGCTTTGTAGTATAATTTAAAATCAGGTGCCTTTAGCTTTGTTATTTTTGCTCAGGATCATTTTGGCTATTTGGGGACTTTGTGGTTCCATATGAATTTTAAGATTATTTGTTCTATTTTTGTGAAGAACATTTTTGGTATTTTGATAGGGATTGCATTAAATCTGTGTAATGCTTTGGGTAGCATGATCATTTAAACAATATTAATTCTTCCAATCCATGAACATGGAATATCTTTCCATTTATTTGCTGCTTCTTCAATTTCTTTTATCGATGCTTCATAATTTTCAGTGTAGAAATCTTCCACTTCCTTGGTTAAATTTATTCCTAGCTATCTTATTTTTTAAGCTGGCATAAATAGAATTGTCTTCTTAATTTCTTTTTTAGATAGTATATAGAAATACTACTTTTTTTTCTTTTTCCATTTTTATTTTAGGTTTAGGGGTACATGTACATGTATATATTTGTTGCATAGGTAAATTGTACATCACTGGGGTTTGGTGTACAAATGATTTCATTGCCCAGGTAGTGAGCATAGTACCTGATAGGTTGTTTTTGAACCCTCACTCTCCTCCCAACCTCCACCTTCAAGTAGGCCCCACCGTCTATTGCTCTCTTCTTTGTATCTATGTGTATACAATGTTTAGCTCCCACTTATAAGTGAAAATATGCAGTATTTGGTTTTCTGTTCCTGTGTTAATTCGCTTAGGATAATGGCCTTCAGCTGCATCCATGTTGCTGCAAAGGACATGATTTTGTTCTTTTTTATGGCTGTGTAGTATTGTATGGTGTATATATACCACATTTTCTTTATCCAGTCCACCACTGATGGGCATCTAGGTTGATCCATATCTTTGTTATTGTGAATAGTGATGTGATGAACATACGTATGCATGTGTCTTTTTGGTAGAATGATTTACATTCCTTTGAGTATAATACACCCAATAATGGGATTGCTGGGTCAAATGGTAGTTCTGTCTCAAGTTCTTTGAGAAATCTCCAAACTTCTTTCCACAGAGGCTGAACTAATTAACATCCCCACCAATAGTGTATAGCATTTCCTATTCTCCACATCCTTTGAAGAAATATCCAGTAGTTGAATTGCTGGTTCATATTTTTAATTTTTTGAGAAATCTCTATAGTGTTTTCCATAATGGCTGTACTAATTTACATTTCCACCAACAGTATATAAGAGTTCCCTTTTCTCCACATCTTTGTCAATATATGTTATTTTTTGTCTTTTTATAATAGCCATTCTAACTGGTGTAAGATGATATCTTATTGCATTTTTGCTCTACATTTCCCTGATGATTAGTGATGTTGAACACATACTTGTTGGCTATTTGTATGTCTTCTTTTAAGAAATGTCTTTTAAGAAAGATGTCCTTTACCCATTTTTAATGAATTTGTGTTTGTTTTACTGTTGAATTGTTTGAGTCCTCTGTCAAATGAGTAGTTTGCAAATATTTTCTCCCATTTAAGAGAATGTCTCTTCACTCTGTTGATGGTTTCTTTTGCGTGTGGAAGCTTTTTAGTTTAATATAGTCTCATTTGTCTTTTTTTGTTTTTGTTGCCTGTGCTTTCAAAGTCTTGGTCATAAAATCTTTGCCTAGACCGATGTCCTGAAGACTTTTCCCTAGGTTTTCTTCTAGTATTTTTATAGCTTTGGATCTTACATTTAAGACTTTAATCCATCTTGAGTTCATTTTTGTACATGATGAGAGATAGAGGTCTAGTTTCACCCTTCTGCATATGGTTATTCAGTTTTCCCAGCATCATTTATTGAAGAGGGTGCCCTGTTCCCAGTGTATGTTCTTGACAGCATTGTCAAAGATCAGTTGGCTGTAATTACATGAATTTATTTCTGGATTCTCTATTCTGTTCCATGCTTTATGTTTATATGTCTATTTTTATACGAATACCATGCCATTTTGGTTATGATAGCCTTGATCTATATCAAGGAGTGCAGTTGGAGTGCAGTAGCATGATCATAGCTCACTGCAGCCTTGACCATCTGGGCTCAAGTGATCCTCCCACCTCAGCCTCCCAAGTAGCTAGGACTCCAGGCACACTCCATAATACCTGGCTAATTTTTAATCTTTTGTGTAGATGGTGTCTTGCTATGTTGTGCAGGCTAGTCTGAAACTCCTGGACACAAGCCATCCTCTCGCCTTGGCCTCCCAAAGTGCTGGGATTACAGGTGTGAGTCACCATGCCTGGTCTTGTAATATATTTTGAAGTCAGGTAATGTGATAACTCCAGATTTTTTTTCCCCACAGGATTGCTTTGGCTATTCTGGCTCATCTTTTGTTCCATATGAACTTTAGAATTATTTTTTCTATTTCTGTGAAAAGTGACATTGGTAATTTAGGGATTGCATTGGGCAGCATGGCCATTTTGGCAATCTTAATTCTTCCAGTCCATAAGCATGGGTGAAATGTCTTTCTATTTGTTTGTGTCCTCTTCAATTTATTACATCTGTGTTTTGAAGTTTTCCTTCTAAAGGTCTTTCACCTTTTTGGTTAAATTTATTCCTAGATATTTTATTTTATGCTTTGTAGCCAGTGTAAATGTTATTGCCTTATTGATTTCTCTTTTGGCTATTTCACTGTTGGTGTACAGAAATGCAACTGATATTTGTATGTTGATTTTATATTCTGCAACTTTACTGAATTTATTAGTTCTAATAGTTTTTGGATGGAGTTTTTTTGTGATTTTCATATATAAGATCATGTTTTTCGGCAAAGAGAGATCATTTGGCTTCCTCTTTTCCAATTTGGATGCCTTTTATTTTTTTCTTTTGCGGGATTGCTCTGGCTAGGACTTCCAGTACTATATTGAATAGGAGCGGTAAAAGTAGCCATCCTTATTTTGTTCCAATTCTTAGAGGAAAAGTTTTCAACTTTTCCCTATTCAGTATGATGATAGCTGCAGATCTGTCATATACAGCCTTTGTTATGTTGAGGTATGTTTCTTCTATATCTAGCTTGTTGAAAGGTTTTATTTTTTAATCATGAAGCAATGTTGACTATTATGAAATGCTTTTTCTGCATCTATTGGGATGATCACATGATTTTTGTCCTTCATTCTGTTGATGTTATATATCATGTTTATTGATTTTCATAAGCTGAACCATCCTTGCATTTCTGATATAAGTCCCACTCGGTCATGGTGTATTATATTTTTGATGTATTGTTGGATTTGGTTTGCTAGTATTTCATTGAAGATTTTTGCATCTGTGTTCATCAGAGATATTGATCCGTGGTTTTCTTTTTCCTGTTGCTGTATTGTCATCTGACTTTGGTATTAAGGTAATGCTGGCCTCACAGAATAAGTAAGGGAGAATTTCCTCCTCTTCAAATTTTTTTGAATAGTTTAAGGAGGATTGCTATTAGTTCTCCTTTATATGTTTGGTAGAATTTGATAGTGAATCCATCTGGTCCTGGGCTTTTCTTTGTTGGGAGACTTTTTATTACTGATTCAACCTTGCTACTCATTATTGGTCTTGAATAATTTTCAATTTCTTCCTGATTCATCTTGTTAGATTTTATGTTTTCAGGAATTTATCTATTTTTGCTAGATTTTTTAGTTTGTTAGTGTTAGTTATAGTTGTTCATAATAGTCTCTGATGATTTCTTCTATTTCTGTGGCATCAGTTGTAATGTCTCTTTTTTCATTTCTGATTTTATTTGGGTCTTCTCTTGTCTTTTTTTGGTTAGTCTAGCTAGTGGTTTATCAATTTGGTTTATCTTTTTGAGAACTTGTTTTTTTGCTGACCCTTTGTATTTTTTTTTAGTTTCTATTTCATTTAGTTCTGGTCTGATTTTTATTACTTCTTTTCTTCTACTAATTTTGGGCTTGGTTTTCCAATTCCTTCAGGTGCATTGTTAGATTGTTTATTTGAAATCTTTCTACTTTTTTGATGTAGGTGTTTATTGCTATAAACTTCCCTCTTAGCACTGCTTTTGCTGTATCCCACAGGCTTTGGTATGTTGTATTTCAATTTTTTTTTGTTTCAAGAAATTTTTTTTATTTCCATCTTAATTTCTTCATTGTTCTATTGGTCATTCAGGAGAATGCTGTTTAATTTCCATGCGTTTGTATAGTTTCCAAAGTTTTTCTTGTTATTGATTTCTAGTTTTATTCTAATCTTATAAGTGTGCCTATCTTTGGGCCCCAGGGTGGCATATGCTGGCATTAAGTATTAGTGGGTTCAGGCAGGCCAATTCTTGGGCCTTTTAGTGGTTTTTTCAGGTGTCAGGAATGGCAGCTATGGGCTGCGCAGGTAGGTAGGTTCACGGACCCATTGGCAGTGGGTGTGTTGTGGCTGATGGCAGTAGCAATAGTGGGACAACCCTCTAGCACCCAAGTGGTACTCACTGGTATTGGCAATGGCTATGAGAAGTTGGGTGGTCCTGTCCTCAGGCCCATAGGTGGTGCATGCAGATAGGTGCCAGCAATGGTGGTTGCGGCAGGTTGAGTGGGCTTAATCTCAGACCCTGGGAGGAGTGCTCATGTGCCTTACAGGTGACATGAGTCTCTTGTAGGCAGCATATAGTTGGTTCTTGTTTTTAAAAAATCCATTCACGCATTCTATTTTTTTTAATCAGAGAATTTAATCCATTTACATTCAAGGTAATTATTAATAGGTAAGAACTTACTACTGCCATTTTGTTAATTTTTGTTTTGTTGTTTTGTAGATTCTTTCTTCCTCTCTTGCTCTCTTCTTTTGTGGTTTGATGTTTTTTGTAGTGTATGCTTTGAATCATTTCTATTTTTGTGTTGTGCTACTGCTAAAGATTTTTATCTTTGTGGTTACCATGACACTTAGTTAGAATATCTTGTTCTTGTAATAAGCTATTTCAAGCTGATAACAAGTTTAGTTGCAAGCAATAACTCAACAGTTTTACTCCCTCCCTAACATTTTGTTTTTGATGTCAGAATTGATATCATTTTATAATATGATTTATCATTGAAAATTTATTTTAGCTATAGTTGTTATTAATAGTTTTGTGTTTTTACTCTCATATTGGGATAAAATTGTCTTACATCCCATCATCACAGTCCTAAAGTATTCTGAGTATGGCTCTATTTTGCTTATACCATTGAGTGTTGTGCATTCATATGTTTCATGTTATTAGCAGCTTTCTGTTTCCGTTTTTAAAACTTCCTTTTGCAATTTCTGTAAGGCAGGCATAGTGGTAATGAACTCCTTTAATTTTTGTTTGGGAAAGTTTCTATTTCTCCCTCAACTGGGGAAGACAGCTTTGCTAAGGTATTCTTGGTAGGCAGTTTTTTCCTTCAGCACTTTTAATACATCATCACACTGACTCCTGGCTTGCAGGGTTTCTGTTGAGAAATTACAATTGTATTGGCACTCCTTTGTATGTGACGTGTTTCTTACCTTCTGATGCTCTCAGAATTTTTGCTTTGTCTTTGATTTTTGATAGTTTGATTATTATGTGTCTTGGTGTACTCATCTTTGAGTTTAATTTGATTAAATTTGATTAGGAGCAGGTGCACAGGAACTCTCTGTACTTTCTCCTCATTTTTGCTGTAAACCTAAAACTGCTCTAACAGATAAAGTCTATAGATAAATAAATGTATAAATGGCTATGACTCAACTAAGAGTGCTATCTCTCCACCAGGATTTCTAAGGCTGCTCTGGTGTGCAGCAAGTAGCCTGAAAGGGGATGTAGGATTATGTTCACCCATACACATAAGAAAACTCCTTTAAAAATAAATTTTATTGTGTATATTTGAGGTATACAACATGATGTCATGATTCATATATATATATATAAATCATATATATATGCATCTCTACTATAGTAACCATTATACTATATATATTACACATAATTTTTACTATATATATACACTCACACTACACAAGCATATATATATAGGTAGAGTTTATATGTATGTATATATATATACACACAAATGGTTATAATAGTGGAGATTACTATATACATATAGTAAAAAGTTTACTAGAGTGGAACAAATTAACATATCCATCATTTCACTTAGTTAACCATTTTCCCTCTGTGGTGAGAACAGCTATAAACTCATTTAGCAACAGTTCTTAATATCATACATTATTATTAACTATACCTCTCATTTTTTACATTATATCTTTGTAAAAAATATAAACTTGTTCACCCTACATATTTGCAACATTGTATGATTTGATCAATATCTCCCCATTTTTTTCCTCCTACCAGACCATGGTAACCATGTTCTATTCTCTATCTCTCTGTATTTGGACTCCTTTCAATTTTCTCTTGATTTGACTTTGCTCCTGATTCTCTCATACTTTCTTCCTATTTTGCTGAGGCCCTGACCTAGCAGCCAGGGAGAGTAGAGGTGAGACAAAGAAAAAGAGGAGGAGGAAGAGAAGAACGAGGAGATGGTGGAGGAGTAGACTTGGCTGAGAACAACAGTTATTTATCACAGAAATCTCATAGAGAACAAAAATGACTCTTCTCAGTAACCAACAAAAAGGGAGATTATAATTGAAATGAAAGGATTGGATGATAAAATGTAAAAGCAGTAATAACTTTCTTTATGGTTTATTTTAGTGGCTTTGAATCAAGCCATTCTGCTCTTCAAAGACACGTGTCTTATTCATCTCCCCCACCCTTCATCCCCCAACTCCATTTAGAACTATCTGAAGTCCCAGTGAACTAAAATCCTGCAAAGGATGCGGGAGCCTTAGAGCCATCAACACACACAAGGGTCCATGCCAGAAAGTGTACCTGTTCTTGTTTTCAAAGTTCTGTTTCATCTCAGCACAGCGGAGATCCATTTCACTGGAGAGCTGGAAACAAAATCAGCATCAACAACACAGGACTGAGGACCCTGTCCCATTCTGATCTGCACCTTCTGAAAAGCCTTCCAATTTATGGGGCACAGCCCCCTTCCCACCCCTCTTCCACTGTGCTCTGCAGTGCCAGAGAGCACATTATTAATAAGGGAACAGAACAATTTGTGCCTTGCTCTATGTTGTTTTGTACTTATTCAGTTCATAATGTTGGTGCATCTCTTTCACTGACTATTTTTTTTGGGTAGGTCTGGTCTCCTGTGCTAGACCGTCATTTCTGTTACATCATGGCCTTCAGATTTTTGGATATGTAATCCAATTGAGCAATCATTTATTGAACAAAAGGCTTGGCTTGGAAGAGCCAAGGAGGACTAAGACTCAGATCTTGCCTTCGAGGAACTTAAAATCTAGTGTTAATCCTTGTTGACAGTATAGTTCCATTCTAGCAGGCAGGATTTCCTCACTTTCAGGTGATACTTCATTCTAACATGTCAGATCCTCTGGCCAGTGTCTCAGGATAAATCAATACTTCAAATCAGTCGGTGACCACTGTCAGCTAGGACAAGGGTTTAGGGCTTGTCCTCGTACCTCTCTGACTACTGGGGAGAAGCCAGGGACTGTGTCACACAACAAGTGGTCAGCAGAGCCACTCTGACAGACAGAGAACAGCCCAGCGTCAGCCAACACTACTCCCTTCCACAGGGCCACACAACAAACAGCATCTTCACAAGTGGCAGTATTTTCAGTAACACAGTCTAGGATCCCTTCATGGAAATAGTCTCTAAATATGTCTTCAGCAGGATCTGTGCCTATGACTTAAAATGTTCATTTTGTCCAATGATCCACCACTGTTCAGTTGAGAGATTGTATGCAAATTGTTTAACTTCCCTGAGTCTCATTTTCCTTTCTATAGAAGGAGACCATAAACTTGGCAGTGTTTTCAGATAAATAAGGTAATGAATCAATAGTTGGCAGGCGGAGGAGGGTGGTCTCAGGATAGGACCCAGCCTGAGTCATAAGCTGGGTCACTGTAGGATTCAGACACATCTGGGACATATCAGAGGGTGAGAGGCTGCCTTCTGGGAAGTAAAACTTCACAGATGGGGTGGGGTTCAACAACCCTGGGGAGGATATTTCTGAACACAGCACTGGCTGTCACTCCAGGCCAGGCCAACAGGCACACCTGTTTGAGGTGAGGAAGAAGTCACCAGATGAAACAGATGGTAAAAGCTAAAAAGGTGTCACTGAAATCCTCAGGAATCACAAAGAGTGTCAAATGACATCTGCAGATTCTGATGTGTGGGCAGCTTTAACAGTCAGAGAGTAAGCCCTGCACATTAAGTGCGCTGGTGTCGTTAGTGAGAGCCTCACAAGCTCTGAAACTTAATTGCACCACAAAGGCCAGACAGAAAACAACAAGTGCACCCTAGTGTGAGGAGGACAGTGTCACTGCACACACACAGAGGTACTTGGAGAGCTCCTGGAAATAAATGAGTTAAGCTTTGTGGAAGAACTTGAGTTCTTGGAATTACAGATAAAGATGTCAGAGAAATACTACTGAGTGACACAGTCCAATCTTTAGGGTCCTGTCACCTGGACAACATGGCTCATATGAGTAAAGTGCTTGGCATTTTGCCTGGCACATAGGTGATCCAAAAATATTAATTTTATCTTGTCCATGAAGATGTTAGCTAATGTAAGGTCACTCACCAATTTTTGGGCAGACTGGTGGTCTCTGTTTATTTGTTCAATTATTGCTGTCAGCTCTGAGATTTGCTCTTCTAGGTCAGAAATGATGTTGGTCCTGTAGGAGAAGTAATTCTTCTATCATCCACAAAGCTTACCATTCCATGCCATTCAGACCCCTGAGCATGACTGACTCTGGCATGGTGAGAGCTGGCCTGGTGAGAGCTGGCCATGTTCTGCACCTGCTCTATCATTATGGGGTGGGGGTGGAGGGATAGGGGCGGTCTTACAGAAGGCATTTGGCAATAGGGCAGTTGAGGCACAGATCTGGCTCTTGTGGGTAAGCTCACTAGACTTGAACAGGATGGTTTGGTGCCCTACCGAATAGAAGGAAAATAAGAATATGTCAGAAATGTATTAGAGTTTGACCTTGATTTGGTAATGATAGTTGAAACAGAGGACGAAGTTCAGAGGATTAGGAAATTAGAAGATGTGCAATAGGATTGATGCTGGCTGTGAACCACAGACAAGGATTGGGCCAGAGATGGGACTAAGAGGGTATTTAAGAGAGTGGCTTTCAGCACAGGTCATGGTTTTCTGTGTTTCTGGGTCTAAGGCTGCCATGGTATCTGTAAATTATTTAGCTCTGTCTGGTTGGGCTAGAGTGACAAGGCAGCAGGTGGTGCCATGTGCAGTGGAGCTGAGAGGAAGTCCTCAATGCAAGATGCTTTGACCTCTTTGGCCAACCACTTTCCATGTCTAACTGAGCACAGAGAGAATGTGGGCTGATAAAACAAGAGAGGAGATACAGGAGGAGACAGTTCAAGGGTAAGAGAAAGAAAAGGCATGAGAAAGTTGAATAATAGGGAGCCCCTATCTTTTGAACACAATCTTCAATACAAACAACACCCACAACTTTACCAGGGAATACAACAAGCACAGGTTATCATGTTTTATTGTGCACAACTGGTGACAACTTCCTTGTGAGGCCAAGAGGTGGCTGTCGGTGCTAGCTTGACTATAGGTGCATGACCCATTCTCTTCCTGCAGAGGGCTGTGGATAAGCAGGGAAAAGAAAGCAGAGGCTGAATGCCCCTGGGTGGGAAGACAAGATAAGCAGGGTGAATGCCCCTGGCCCCTGGGTGGCCCTCTGGGCCAGGTCAGATCAGGGAGACTCCATGGCATGGCCTCATTCTACTTGAGGGGCCTTCAGACTCACCCTCAACCTGAATCCCTTCCCCAGATGTAACCACTGCTAACGGTTTGGTTGAATTCTGCCAATACACTAGCAGATAGGTAGATGAGTGTGTGTGTGTGTGTGTGTGTGTGTGTGTATGTGTGTGTGTGTTTTCTATTGTTGGTCTTTTAGACTTGTGTGTTGAAAAAATAATTCTTACAGCAAAATCAGCCTGAGGGAAGAGGCACTTGGAGAGCCATTCAGTAGTGCAGTTAAGAAGTAAGATGCCTGAACATGGGCAGGATATCAGAGAAGAAGATATGAATAAGAGATTAAAGGGTAGAATGAAAAGATGTAGAGATGAATCTGCATCATGGAGA
Source organism: Pan paniscus (assembly GCF_029289425.2). Taxonomy (NCBI): domain Eukaryota; kingdom Metazoa; phylum Chordata; class Mammalia; order Primates; family Hominidae; genus Pan; species Pan paniscus. The sequence continues at coordinate 103,968,868 of NC_073262.2, forward strand.
TATACTTGATATGGCATTGGAGGACAGAGAGTGGGTGGAGCCTGAAGACAGACAGGACAGCTGTGCTAATGGGTTAGAGTCAGGCCAGAACCTTCCACACTGCATCTCCTGGGGGCATGAGCTGAGTAGTATTTTTGGACATAATGAAAAAGAGGCTGGGCGCAGTGGCTCACGCCTATAATCCCAGCACTTTGGGAGGCTGAGGCCAGAGGATTACCTGAGGTCAGGAGTTCGAGAACAGCCTGGCTAATATGGCAAAATCCCATCTCTACTAAAGCTATAAATATTAGCCGGGCGTCATGGTGCAAGCCTGTAATCCTAGCTACTCAAGAGGCTGAGGCGTGAGAATCGCTTAAACCTGGGAGGCAGAAGTTGCAGTGAGCTGAGATCGTGCCACTAAACTCCAGCCTGGGTGGCAGAGAGAGACTCTGTCTCAAAAAAAAAAGTGCACTCCAGCCTCCCAGAAACCCTCACTTAATTTGCATGCCTCAAATTCAGACTAATTTGTGGCTATTCTATCTATTCCTCACCCCACGAACAATTGCTATCCTTTGGGATCAATCACATAACTCCCAATCTTCATCCTGCCCCTTGGATCTGCTCACAGATGGGATCAGAGCAGAGAGGCAGATGTGGAGAGATGCATCATCAGGAAGCAGGGGCGAGGAGGGAGGTGCCCTTGCGGCCCCTCCAGAGCAGGGACCAGTGGCCTGGGTGTGGGCATAGCGGCTTTGGCTTGTCCCTGAGGCCGGGCTGAGCCGGGTGGGAGTAGCCCCAAGCAGCTGCATGTTGGTGCAACAGCATTACCTGGAAAATCTGCCTTTGTCCGGGATCTCCGATTCCCACCGCTTTTTCCTATCAAACATCTCATCCCCTAAGGTGACAGAAATCTGTTCCCGATTCCGAACAAGTTGATAGCCAGGTGACACGTTGATCACTTCCTAGGCATCAAGGGAAAGTAAGATAAAATGGCAGACTTGGAGTGCTGAGATTTTTCCAAATCTTCTCTTATTGCCTCACTCACATCTTAAAAACAGGGACCTGGGAATCCACAGCCCAAGCCCTTCTGGGCCCTTCACCCATTATAGCTCATCCTCACATCTCTCCGACTCAAATCTGATGCTTAGCAGGCTCCTGGGTGTCCCTAGGGGCCTCTCAAGCTCTGCGCCAAACCAAGCCACTGATGCCCCTGCCCCCGACTTTTGTTTGCTCTCGTGGCCAGAGCCCAGAGGAGGTGGGCATGCGGCAACTGCTTGGGTTTTGGAATCACAGAGGCCTGAGTAAATCTTGGCTCTGCCACCAGACAGTAGCCATCCAGCATCTCTGTGCCTCAGTTTCCTTATCAGAAAGTGGGGTTAATAACTCTTTCTCAAAGGGCTTTTGTGAGGGAAAAACAAAACAACATATGAGAAAATGACTAGGACGGTTGCAAACAAAATGTCATTTCCTCCTCCTTCTCCCATTAGACGCCAAGTCAGAAACCCGGGTAGAGCCTCTGCTGGCCTGGACCAGGGCAAGGCTGGGGCTCTGAGAGCTGCGCAGCACATGCTGCAGCCCCTTGATCCCTGCTGTTGTCACCTCCTTCATGTCTCTGTGAGTCACCCTCCTCTCTCCACACCCCTGCCTGACGGCCCCAGGCCACCACCATCTTTCTCTTGGGCTCTGGCCTCTCTGCCTTCAGTCTTGCTCCCCCCACAGTTCATCCTCCTCTCCACCTAGAGGGCAATTATATTTTTGCTTGTATATTTTTTTCCCTAACCATTAAAGGACTGCATGGCTCTTTTCCCTGGCTCTTTTCCCAGCACCTGAAACAGTGCCTAATAAATAATAGGTGGTCAATAAATATTTTCCAAAAAAATTAATGGAATACAAAGATTCATACAAAGACCTAAAACTAAAAAACAAAACAAAAAAAAAAAAAAAAAAGAAAAGAAACTAGATAAACACAGAAAACAGTAAAATGTATCGATTACATCCCACCACAGGGTGCTTTTTCTGAAATGTAACTCTTACTTGGTCCTGTGCCTGCGTCAGACCAGTAAAGGCTCCCGGACACCAGAAGGGTCGGGCCTACACTCCCAGGCAGGCGTCAAGATCCTTCGAGTTTGGTTCTCATCACTTTCTCCAGTGCCCTCCCGCCCCTGCTCCCCTGAGGGGTCCCGGCAGCCTCTCCCCAGCTTTCGTTAGTTCCCTAGGTCAGCAGAGCACTTCCTGCATCTAGGCATGAGCTGTTCACTGGCCTGGACTAGCTGTCATGTCCAGTTTCCCTGGGACACTCTGTTTGCCTTGTGCAAGGCAGGAGAGAGTGGCAATTAAATGCCCACTCTGGAATCTAGCTGAGCTGAGTTCAAGTCGTGGTTCTTCCACTTACCTGCCGTGCATAATGTGCAATAATAACAGCACCTCCTCCCAGGATCTTTGTGAAGATTCAACAAGGTAAGTATAAAAATGTAAAGGGCCCATGCTTGCACATGGTAGGCACTCAATAAATTTTAGTCCCACCGCCCTCTCCTGCCTTTACTCACATAAAATGATTTATTGGTCTCTTCTTGCCTTGCTGAATGGATTTTCATTCTGCAAGAGAAAGACATGCTCAGAAAGCAACCAGACAGCAAAGAGAAGTTCAAAGCTTAGGAGCTGAACCCTGAGGCTGCCACCATCTGACTTCTGCTCTCTGACCTGACCTTCTTAGGGGATCCCTAGGATAGTTGGGGAACTCACTGAAGCCGGGCTCCTGAGGGCCCCAAAGTGGGGGTGCTCATGAAAACGTCCTGCCCAAGGAGGCAAAAGACTTGTCTTATGATGTTGGGGCAACTTCTGTTTTGGAGCAGCATAAACCAGCTAGAGGGACCCCTACATATTCTCCCTGAGTCAAGGCTCTGTGAGTCAGGTGACACCCCCCACCACCCCCTTACACACACACGGGCACACACTCAGTTCAGGGAACTGTGTGGAACTCTCTTTATTGGAGAATGAAACATTCTATATAAACAAATGTTCCAGAAAATGAAATGTATCCCATTAAGATACAAATGTTGAAGTTAAACTTGTTTTTCATTCAAATCTTTATATATGCTATATATAAAATGAATACCACATATGTGTATATGTTCACAGTGGCTTTTCCCTCCAGCTCCAAAGCCAGCAGCAATTGCATCACTCCAACCTCTGCTTCTGTTGTCACAGCTCCTTCTCTGACTCTGACACTGCGACCTCCTCTTTCACGTACAAAGAAGGACCTTTGTGATTACATGGGATCTGGGATAATCCAGGATAATCTCTCCAACTGAAGGTCAGCTGATTAGCAACCTTAATTCCATCTGCAGCCTTAATTCCTCTTTGGCAAGTAACATAACATATTCACAGTCTCTGGGTATTAGGGTGTAGACGTCCTTGGGAGGGGGTCACTGTCCTGCGCACCACACCCATCACCTTGTTACCTTCTTTGAGCTCATCTCCCACCATTCCCTGCTCACTCGCTCCGCTCATGCCACACTGGCTTTTGCCTTCCTGGAAGAGGTCAGACATGCCAAGCAAGTTCCCACCCCAGGGCCTTTGGACTTGCTGGTCCCTCTGCCAAGAGTGCTTGCCCCAGGCATCATTGAGGCTCCTTTTGTCCCCTTTACACAGGCACTCGCCCTGACCTCCCTACATAAAGTATCCCCACCGTCACAGCCCCTACCTGCTTTGCCTGCAGATTGTTTTTCTATGTAGCACTTGCCAACCTCGGATGTAATAACTAGTTTATGGTCCTCTTCCCCTCCCTTCCCCACTAGAATATAAGTGCCAGGAGAGTGGAGACTTTATTGTGTTTCTGGCTCTTTTCCCAGCACCTGAAACAGTGCCTAATAAATAATAGGTGGTCAATAAATATTTTCCAAAAAAATTAATGGAATACAAAGATTCATACAAAGACCTAAAACTAAGGTACATTTCTAAGCTTGTAAAATGCGAGTAAAAATTTTAATTTGTGATTAAAACCAAGACGCAACCCATAGAAAATCTTAGATACAGGACAGTAATCAGCTAAAGAGTGAGTCACCACCCTAAATGCACGGGAGAGTCGCCAAGGCTCTGTGACAATAGCACACATCAAGCTTTGGGCTCCAGGGCAGAAGACAGTTATTGGGGGAACCCCTGTGGAGAGCAGTGGATACAGTGACTTTGAATCAAATAATGCAATGACTTTGGAAGCTGTGGATGCAGAGGACCCCAAAATCTACAGGTAGGATCTGAGGTTTGCAAGAAATCAAGGTCGATTCTGGCAATTCTCTAACATCCCTGGCATCAATTATTTCAAGTCAGGCCAGGTGGGAGGGAGATTATTTTATTCACATGCCTGAAACCATTTCTGCCTCATGGACATAAAAATACTTAGGGCCAGGCGCAGTGGCTCACGACTGTAATCCCAGCACTTTGAAGGCCGAGGAGGGCTGGTCACTTAAGGTCAGGAGTTCCAGACCAGCCTGGCCAACATGGTGAAACCCCGTTGTTACTACAAATACAAAAATTACGTGGGCATGGTAATGGGTGCCTGTAATCCCAGCTACTCAGGAGGCTAAGGCAGGAGAATCGTTTGAACCAGGGAGGTGGAGGTTGGAATGAGCCAAGATGGCACCACTGCACTCCAGCCTGGGTGACAGAGCAAGACTCCATCTCAAACAGACAAACTGCTTGGCGCAGTGGCTCACACCTGTAATCCCAACACTTCGGGAAGCTGAGGCGGTTGGATTGCCTGAGTTCAGGAGTTCAAGACCACCCTGGGCAATATGGTGAAACCCCGTCTCTACTAAAATACAAAAAAGTAGCCAGGCATGGTGGCGCGCACACCTGTATTCCCAGCTACTCGAGAGGCTGAGGCAGGAGAATCGCTTGAGACCGGGAGGCAGAGGTTGCAGTGAGCCAAGGTTACACCACTGCACTCTAGCCTGGGCAACAGAGTGAGACTCCATCTCAAAAACAAAACAAAACAAAACAAAAAACAAAACAAAACAATACTTACTTTGGGGAAACAACAGGTTTTGTTGGTTGGAGGTAATTGTGATTTTTTGGAGCTGGTAGAAGAGGAGTTAGCCTGAAAGTGAAAAACAAATAACTAAAACAAGAACATTGGAAATTCAGAAACCCTTTTTAACACTCCCAGATTAAGTACATCCCTATAGTGACCCAAAATTGGAATGCATGATCTGATAGCTGGAATCTTTAAAATCTGAGGCCTTTAAAACTCAGGCCCAAGGCCCTGGCACTTGTTCACTGTCCCAGGAAGAGTTTGTCCCCCGATTCCCAAAGCTCTTTATCCCACATGAAGGCGGCAGCTGCCATCAGGGCCCTTTGGTTGGAAGCTGCACTTTGCTGTTGCACCAACACTGAGACTTCCTCATTTAAAATGGCACAAACCCCAGGCAGGGCTGGCAAGATGAGGGTGCAGCCGACCAGCTGGCAGGGAAGCTGGGGAAAGCGAGGCTTTCTGGCCCACCTGGGATTTTCCTGCCACACTTGCTGTTTTAGAAATCTTGTGAAAGAAATGAGGCTACAAATGGATCCCAAGGTCCCTGTGCCTACCCCATCCCAGATAATTCTTACTTGGAACTCCCTGTGGAGTTCTTGCGTGGTAGTTGAGGGGTCTTGATTAGCTTCCGTGGTCCCAAGTTCCAGGGGTCCCAGCAGGTGCAATAGATGAGAGGGTTGGGGTACATGGCCAAAGGTCAGGGGGAGTCTTGGCTGCTAGATCAGGAGGCTCTTGCTGAAATTGAAAAACAACGGCAGAAGGTTAAACCATTTAGAATCAAAGCAAAAATACAGACGAATTGGGAAGAACCCAGGGAGGACCCAAAGAACAATGGTAGATTCCAGAAGCTGTTGATCTGGTGCAGGGTCTTGACTACAGGTTAACAGCTCATCCCTTTCTACTCAGTAGACTTGACTTGAAAGCAATTTAAACTTTGCCATAACTGGCTGGGCATGGTGGCTCACGCCTGTAATCCCAGCACTTTGGGAGGCCGAGATGGATGGATCACTTGAGGTCAGGAGTTTGAGACCAGCCTGGCCAACATGGTGAAACCCTGTCTCTACTGAAAATACAAAAATTAGCTGGGCATGGTGGCACACACCTATAGTCCCAGCTACTCAGGAGGCTGAGGTGGGAGGATTGCTTGAACCTGGGAGGCAGAGGTTGCAGTGAGCTGAGATTGTGCCACTGCACTCCAGCCTGGGTGGAGAGTGAGACTTCCTCTCAAAAAATAAAATAAGATAAAAATAAAAATAAAACAAAATAATTAAAATAAAATAAAATTTGCCATAGCCGAGTCCTTGCTGTGAGCCAGGTAAAACTGCTCAATTATTGTTATGCTGATACTATAGATGAAGCTACTGAGACTCAGAGAAGTCACAGCGGCAGCAAGTTGCAGAGCTGGAAACAAACACAAATCTCTTTGACTCCCAAGCTCCTTTCTTTCCAGCAGGCCACACCAGTTCTCACTGAAGGGAAGAGAAATACCTACAGCAAGTTCTGCACAGAACTTCCTGGAAAATTAGTTCTGCTGCTTGAGCTACAGTGCAAATGAATCTCCTCGTTTCTCATTCCTGGTCACCTTCTTGAATTACAGAGTGGAAACTCCTTCCCTGGCTCCATAAAAACAAAACCCCTATTATGAGAATCTTGATGAAAGAAAACTATCAGATAAACATGGTGGCTTGACCACACTGGCTTATCTCCTTTCTTTTCCAGAATCCAACTAAAATTAGAGTACAGCATTAAAAGAGATTTAGTTCCACAAGAGCAAGAAAATGGGAGAGGAGACAAGATTGCATAAGGGATGTCCGTACATGTTTGGCATAGTAACTAGGGCTCTCGCCATAGCTCACTACAGCCTATGTGCCTGCAAAGACAGGGTATGAACAAGATGGAGCCAATTCACACATCAGAGGTCCCAGAGGGTGCAGGACTTGGAACTGGTAGATTACCTGATGATATTGACAGGCAGCTGGTAGATGTGTAGGAGCACATGGTAGGATGAATACTGTCCCTTTCCCTATACCGCATGTCCTAATCCCTGGAAAGTGTGACTATGTTACCTTACATGGCAAAAGCAGCTGTGATTAAATGAAAGATCTTGAGATAGAAAGATTAACCTGAATTATCCGTCAGAGAAGATGTGATAATGGAGGAAGAAGTAGGAGTGATTGAGGAAAAGGTCCAGGAGCCAAGGAATCGGGGCAGCATCTAGAAGCTGGAAAAGGCAAGGAAACGAATTCCCCCTGGAGCCTCCGGAAGGAATGCAGCTCTGCCGACCTCTTGATTTTAGCTCAGTGAGGCTCATTTTGGACTTTGACTTTCAGAATTCTAAGATTGTTGTTTGAGCCACTACATTTGTGGTAACTTTGTTACAGAGCAACCAGAACCAGAGCATTTGGGAGTGTGGGTGAGGGATTGGCAATAGAAACATAGAAACCTAAGAAAATAAAATGTGCAATTACTCCAGGTTAAAAAATATTGAATGAGAAAGTAAACATAATCATAGTATGGCACACACTCGTATGTATCAAATGTAAATACTTAATAGTGACTTAGCCAAAAAGTGAACTGTGACTACATGGGAAGAATGAGTGGAATGGGGATGTATAAGAGCCAAATCCTCATCTGCTGTACCAGAAAGAAAAATTAACATACGGAGCACAGATAAATTACTTGGAAGTATGAGGTAAATAAAATTCCAAAGAAATAGATAGCAGAGTTGAAAATAATTGCCTCTAGGAGCACATTGAGAAGTAGAACTGACAGGTCAGGGGATGGGGCAGAAATTGAGACTTTTCCTTAATGAATTTTTAACATTAGTTGATTTTTAAATGATGTCAGTGGATATTTCTTTTCTCTTTTCTTCTTTTCTTTTCTTTTTTCTTTTCAGAGTCTCACTCTGTCACCCAGGCTGGAGTGCAGTGGCACAATCTTGGCTCACTACAACATCTGCTTCCTGGGTTCAAGCGATTCTCCCGCCTCAGCCTCCTGTAGGTGTAGGCCTCCAGCCTCCTACAAGTGCCCACCACTATGCCTGGCTAAGTTTTGTATTTTTAGTAGAGACTGGGTTTCGCCATGTTGATCAGGCTGATCTTGCACTCCTGGTCTCAAGTGATTCTCCTGCCTCGGCCTCCCAAAGTGCTGGGATTACAGGCATAAGCCACTGTGCCCAGCCATGTCAGTGGATATTTCATTAGTAATAAAAACAAATGCCAAAAATGTTATAAGAATCAATGGCCTAATAGAAGCATTAAAGTGATAGCAGATTTAACTCAAATGTCTAAGTCTATGATTAGTTTTCAATATTACACTGGAATACATTTGCTTAAGAACCTGCTGAAAAAATGAAATCAACCTTTTTCTCCAACACGACTGATGCTTGAGAAACCCACTGATGGTGTCTAATGACCTTAAGAGCTACAGAGGACCTTAAGGTTGAATCTGTTTTACATATGAGGATACTAAAACTCACTCACTTGTAACTGCTGCTTTAACAGTACAAATCTTTAGAGGCTCATGCTGTGAGTCCTGTGCTAGATGCTGGTTGGACCTTGCCCTCAGGGAGCTTGCAGTCAGCAGAGGAGTCAGCAGAAAGAGAGCTAAGTGAGCAGTGGAGCGAAGGCAAGAGACCTGGCCTTGGAAGAAAGGCAGCGTGTGCAGGGGTTGGCTGGGCCAGAGGCCTGGGACTAGGGAGTCTTCTGCAATAGAGGTCAGGGCTAGAAAGGAGTCCAGGGCTAGAAAGGAGTCCAGGAGACTGGCTAAACAGCAAAGGCCTGAAGAGCAGGTGACAGGGCCGCCATTTATAACTGTCCATACTCCACTGGGTTTGGGGGCCTGTTAGGGCCAAGTCAAGGAGATGAGGTCAGAGAAGCAGATGGGATCGAGTGCCCAGTTGGGAAGATGATGCTACAAGGGGCTGGAATTCAGGTGAGAGTCTGAAAGAAGGCTACAACAGTAGCAAAAAAGAAACTGCTTCTGCTTAGAACCTTGTATCTGCTTCCTGTACGAAAGGAGCCAACCCTGAACTTGGGAGATTTAGCAGGAGTCCATGGGGCAGGAAGTGAGAGGCTAAGGCAGGCCCACTTCTAGCAACTGCCTTCTCTCTTCTTGAAGGCCAGGACTCCACTATGGAGTGCTCTCTGTGCCTCAACACCTCCACTAAGCCTTGCAAAGTGGCTTGTCCACAATGGGCATTTGATGAATATTTCTTACCTGACTAGTAAACTTAGTGGTTGTAATCAGCTCATCAAGGTGGTTGGGGCTAGCTCAACAAAGAGAAAAAGATGGTGTGGTGCTGATGCCTGTAATTCCAGCACTTTGGGAGGCCAAGGCGAGAGGATCACTTGACGCCAGGAGTTCGAGACCAGCCTAGCCAACAGGGCGAAACCCCGTCTCCACTAAAAACACAAAAATTAGCCGGGCATGGTGGCACACGCCTGCAATCCCAGCTACTCGGGAGGCTAAGGCAGGAGAATCACTTGAACCTGGGAGGTGGAGGTTGCAGTGAGCCGAGATCTCACCACTGCACTCCAGCCTTGATGACAGAACAAGACTCTGTCTCAATAAATAAATGAATAAAACAAAAAACAAAAACAAAGAGAAAAGAGATTCACAGATGAAACTGCCAAAATGTTGTAATCGTCATTACCATATTATAAATAACATTAAACATTTGCATTCAAAAGCCAGAAAGCAGAGGTAAATTGTATGGGTGATACAATCACTCAGTGGAGTTTTACATAGATTTTCAATGATCTTTGATGAATGTGTGGTTGTTTCCTTTTCCTCTTTCCCATGATAAACAATGTCTTGGTATATATTCTTTTGCTCTTAAGAAAAAAAAAAAGAAGGCCTCACAGGTGTGGTGGCACATGTCTGTAATCCCAACACTTTGAGAGACTGAGGTGGGAGAGTCGCTTGAGGCTAGGAGTTTGAGACCAGCCTGGGAAACATATCGAGACTCTGTATCTACAAAAAAATTTAAAAATAGCCTAGTATGGTGGAGTGTGCCTGTAGTCCCAGCTACTTGGCTGGTGCGGGAGGATCACTTGAGGCCAGGAGTTTGAGGTTGCAGTGAGCTAGGACCACACCACTGCATTTCAGCCTGGGTGACAGCACAAGACCCTGTCTCTAAAAAATAAATAAATAAATAAATAAAATAAAAATAAAGGCCTTCCTCTTTGAACACCCATGGGAGTGATACTCAAAATATTTAACAACCAGTAAGACAAGGCTATTGAATAATCAACCAGGGTTGGAACAGGGTCCTGGGAGATCTCACTCCCACCTCCATGCCAGGCATTAACCCCTTAGTTGCTGAATCATGAGGTGGTCTGGGGGTGCCAGGGGAGGAGTTGGGACAACCAAGGTGGCAAGGAGGACATGCAAGGGGCTTGGACAATGGTCATCTACCAATCAATATGACAGTATTTTATTTATTATTATTATTGTTTTGAGACGGAGTTTTGCTCTTGTTGCCTAGGCTGGAGTGCAATGGTGTGGTCTTGGCTCACTGCAACCTCTACCTCCGAGGTTCAAGCGATTCTCCTGCCTCAGCTTCCCCAGTAGCTGGAATTACAGGCACCCGCCACCATGCCTGGCTAATTTTTGTATTTTTGTAATGATGGGGTTTCACCATATTGGCCAGGCTGGTCTCAAACTCCTGACTTCAGGTGATCCACCCATCTCAGCCTCCCAAAGTGCTGGGATTACAGGTGTGAGCTACCGTGCCCTGCCTATATGGCAGTATTTTAATATTTCAGTAGCTAAAATCAGCCCTTGACTTCTCATAGCTTCTTAAGTGGGAACTACTTCTAACAGATTTTTGGGGCATCCTTCCAGAAATGTTGTGAGTGCATATAACCTTAAATGTTTTGCATGTAGAACTTAACCTGTAGAGAAGCATAATAGATTTTTTAAATTATTTGCATAAATGAGAGCATACTTTGCACACAATGTTGCATCTTGTTCTTTTTGTGTAACAGGATATCTAGTAGATATTTCCATGTCATCACAGATAGATCTGCATTTACAGTGGCTTGACATCATATAGCTCTAATTATAGAGGGGTGTGTGAGTGTGTGTAAGGATTTTTTCTCCCCCTTTTTTTCCTTTCCTGCACTTCTACCTGATGATTTTACCTGAGGCTTGCCCTAACAATAGTCACCAGTGAGCCAGCAGAGGCTTCAGAGAAGTTACTGGTTAGTATTAATAATCAGTAGAAAAAATAATATAAAACATCTTTTCCAAAGAGCTTACCTTGGACTGCCCAAAGATCTGTTATTCTCATGTGGCCCAAGTCAAACATCTTAAAGAAACCACCATGTTAGAGAGAAATGGTTCCCCATCGACACAGAATCAGAGTTTACTTTAGATCAAATCCAGAGGTTCCAGAACTCAAGACTTTAGTGGCCATTCCAAGTGGTTGAAATGCCGAAGCAGAAAATTCACAGTATATGTACTGCGGGAAGACAGACTTCTAGTGAATCCAGTCAAAGGCTTTTACAAAGGCTGGCCTGGCACAAACATGGATTTCCCTTCTAAAGACAAAACACTTGAAGTTTCTCAGTATTGCAATGAAATTAAACTAGAGGAGAAGGTCACCCCACCATTCAGATTCCTGTGACTTGGGCCTGAGTTGTGAGGTTTGCCCTTGGGAGATGGCAGGCCAAAGTTTGTTTATTTTGTTGCTATGGACACAGAACAGTAGCTCCTCATTGGCTCAGGGCTCTTTTCTTCAAGAGAGAAGGTTGGGAGAAACAGCCAATTAAATTCTCCAAGACACAAATCAGTGACCACCCTCAGCAGCAAAGAATTCATACTTTTAACACTGGATTTCCACTTTCGTCATCAGTCATGGGACAAAAAAGTTTAAGATATATCTTCAGAGGAAATAGAATTCAACAGCACTTTTAGGCTTCATTGGTCTATGGCAATAGTTACCAGGCAGGATCTGTGATGGATTTTAATTCCTCTGTGATCTACTCACAGAAACCTAAAACTCTAGACACTTTTTTTCCCTTGAGTTTAAGGCTTTGAAATCTGTGAAAGTAAAAATCTCCCAAGGCAGGAATCTTTTTCAGTCACAAGGTTTTCCAATTTTTTTTTTTAAATAAAGCTGCTTTTTCTTACTATAGAAAAAAGTACTTGCTTATTACAACCCAGTGGCTTTCATTTTAGTTTTACTGCCACTCATTATAAGAAATATATTTTACAAATTTTGTAATAAAAAATTTCATGAAATAATACTCTTATTATTTGCTATTCTCTTCTATTTCTTTTTCTTCTTTAAATTAAAGCTGATTATAATCCACTAGATTGATTTCATGATCCTGGTGGGTCACAACCCCTAGCTTACAAAATATTGTTATAAATTCATCTATTCACTCAACTTCACATTTGTTGTCTACTGTGTGCCAGGCACTATTGCTAGGTGTGGGGATATACCTCAGTTCTTATACTCAGTACAACTTAGAGACCAATGAGAAAACAGACAATAAAAAAGCTCAATAAAAGCATAATTAATTTTTTTTTCCTTTGAGACAGTAGCTCACTCTGTTACCCAGGCTGCAGTGCAGTGGCAGTGGCAGTGCAGGCTGCATGCATAGCTCACTGCAGCCTTGACCTCCTGGACTCAAGCGATCCTTCTGCCTCAGACTCCCAAGTAGATGTGACTACAGGTGCACAGCACCATGCCCAGCTAATTTTTTTGACTTTTAGTATACATGAGGCCTTGCTATGTTGTCCAGGCTGGTCTTGTACTCCTGAATTCAAGCGATCTTCCTGCTTCGGCCTCCCAAAGTGCTGGGATTACAGGTGTGAGTCACCATGCAGCCACAATGACTCATATTGAGACTTGCCAGAAGCAGTGGGAGTTCATAGCAGGAGTTACTCTTCTAGTCCAGTGAGTCAGGCAGCAGTGTTAAACAGAGAAGAGATCTGACTAGATCTACATATCAGAAAGATCATTCTGACTGCAATATAGGGAAGCAATTGGAAGGGCCAGGAAAACCAGGTAAAAGTCTGTGGCAGTGGTTGTCATGGGACCTAACGATGGCCCTGACTGAGGAGCAGCAGTGGGGATGGAGAGAAGACATGATAGGACTTGGTGATTGACTGGATGCTGGGATGAGGGAAAAGGAGAAGGTGATGATTCCTGGCTTTCCAGCTCGAGCAATTGAGTTGACTGTGGTGCCATTTATTGAGATAGGAAAGTGTGGGGGATAAACAGGTTCTAGGGAGCAGATTATTAGTTCAGTTTTGGATATGTTGAGGTGCAGGGAGACTAATAGACAAGTGGTGATGTCTGTTAGAGTTTCTTACATATTTTAGAAGTTCAGAAGAAGATTCTGGCCTAGAAGCAGATTTAGGAGTCTTCAGAGTGGATAATATTCCAAGCCAAGGGAGCGAGTGAGATCACATATAGAGAGAGTATTGTGTAAGGAGAGAAGAGGGTCTGGAACAGAGCTCTGAGGGCACCAGTATTTACGACAAGGTTTCTCAGTGTGGGCCATGTGTAGTTAAAATGCATAGACCTGTTGCTTGATTCCAAGTGGCTTACATCACAGAGGTTTATTAACCTCATGAAATAGAGTCTGGAGGCAGTGCTATCAGAGTTGGTGCAAAGATTCAGCAATGTCCTTGGAGAACTGGGCTCTTTCCATCTCTCTGTTATGCCAGCCTCAGTGTGTTGATGGAGGGAAGCCTCTTGGTTGCACTATGGCTGCTTCAACTCTGAGCACCATGAACAGGCTAGATGAAGAGAGACTTTCAAAGATTAAAAGGAGGGGAATAACTTAGAGAAGAATTGATAGACTCTATTAGTCATCTAGACAATCTGTCTCCATCCAGAGATTGAATATTTACTTTGAGTGTGTTTAATGTGTAAAATTTTATATTTAAATCCTTTCTTATGATTAAAAAAAAAAGCAGCAGGATTTGGGTCTTGAGTGAAGCATGGCTAAAAACAGAGATAAAGAGGAAGTAAGTGCTGAAGGAATACCCCAGCCACTCGACTTGGCAAAGGCTCAGCACTAATTACTACTACTTTGGGTCTCCCCATTCTCCTTTCATCTTTTTGGACATGAGTAAAGCTTCACCAGTTCCAAAACAGCAGAGGAGAAGGAAATGAAGGTGTTTAGGGGCTAAGTGTTAAGTGCTCTTCTCTTGGATGAAATTGGGGAAGTGCTGGCATTCTCAGTAACTTCCCCTAAAGCAAAGTGTCTTACTATTTGGAACAGAGGTGGAGGAGGCCACCAATAGTAAAACAAAGTTGAAAAATGAATGAGAGAAACTGCAACTTAATTCAGACAGCAATATTATCAAAATTGGTTTGCACAGGGCTTGGGGAAATAGATATCCTCTTGTGTGATGCTGCAGCATTCACGAAGTGGCAAACATGGTCAGCTGGGAGCATTCGGAGGCTTTCCATCTGTGGAGCGCTATTTGTGGCTCTATGAGAACACTCCCAGTGTGGAAAAGACAGTGTTCTCTTAAGAAGCTTGTAATTATCTCCAACTTGCTCACTTGCTCAACTCTCTTTGATCTTTGGCTTTCAACATCTGACTTTAGAGTGGTGCTATGCTAACTCCCATGGATCATCCTGAATAGCCCCGACCAGGTAGCCACAGGAATCCCGTGAAAGCCTGCAGTGCTACCCTTGCACCTAGAAAGAGGGGCCACTGTTCTGAGCCCTGGGCTTTAGAGGGCTCTGCACAGGACAGGCATACACAGAAACCTACATTTGTTCAAGAACACGTGGGCCCGGGCTGGGTGCAGTGGCTCATGCCTGTAATTCCAGCACTTTGAGAGGCCAAGGTAGGTGGATCAACTGAGGTCAGGAGTTTAAGAACAGCCTGGTCAACATGGTGAAACCCCATCTCTACTGAAAATAAAAAAGTTAGCTGGGTGTGGTGGTGCATGCTTGTAGTCCCAGCTACTCGGGAGGTTGAGGTGGAAGAATTTTTCAAACCCAGGAGGCGGAGGTTGCAGTGAGCCAAGATCGTGCCACTGCATTCAAGCCTGGATGATAGACCAAGACTCCATCTCAGAAGAGGAAGAAAACAAAAACAAAAACAAAAACAAAAACACACGGGCCCTTGATCTGGAGCTCAGCTCTGAAACAGCAGGAACCATAACCCTAAAGATTCACTCTCATCATTAACCACATTCAGGTCTCAGGGAATGCTTCACCACATCTTTTACCCTTTACCTTCAAAACAAAAGATGACTGTGCCCAAATACTATAAAGGTTTGTGGGTGATGCTGCTGCTGAGATCAGACACAGACACTGCTTTGGAGTGCAGGAAAGACTGGGGCAGCAGCAGTAAGGTAAGAGGAAAGGTAACCTGTCAAAACCTCTCAGATAGCATGAACGCAAGGTTTGTGCATAATGAAATATATTTTCCAGTGGTGCTGAGCACCCATTTTTTGCTTCTTTTAATGCCTTAATTTGCAATTCCACAGGTATTCGCATACAGGAATGGTATTTGCAAGAGCTACATATGGTGGCTGAAGAACATTGTGCAATATGCATCCTGAGTACCCTTACATTTATATATATGTAGATCTAGATGGAACATGAAGGCTGATACCAACTCTTCATATTACTGGATAGATTTAGAGATTGTTTGAGAGATGGTAAAAACAGCCATAGAAGTGGTAGTGAATTATATGAAATTAAAATACTCCATAGCATTTTCTGGCCTATCATAATGTTTGAATGTGATGTGAAAATCTTGCTTTTGAACAACTTAGTGATTTTTCTGAGAAGGCAAGACAATCAAATTTTGTGAAACAATACTTTGATTTTTATATATTTGGGTTTTCTGTATTTTTCATCATCTCATAACACCTTTGGGGTGCTTTCTTCATAACTTCTTAAACTAAAGAACAAAACACTTCATGCTATTGCTGGCACCATGACCTGCCAGCCAACAGTTGTATTTCAGCATCTTTTCTGAATTTGCACAGTAACATTTGCTCATTTGAAAATTTTGTGGCATTTTGGCCCTTAACTCATAAAAACTAATGAAAAACAGAAAAATAAAACTTACTATTAGCCCAACTCAAATTTAATATAGTGAAACTAACAACGGAAGTCAACAGGATGCTTAAAGCCCCAAATCTTAAACCTCATCAGAAGGTTTTTTGGACTTAAACACATCCACTAGTAGTCATTTATGAAAGAAAACACAATTAAAGATGATGAGAATAGCACTAAATTTGATATCAAAGTAGAGTCTCAAGCTTCATTTCTCACAAGATGGTCATAATTCTAAATGGATACTGAGTTTTTTTTAAAAAAGTTTCTTTTTTTTTTCCAAGATGGCAGATTAGAGTCTTTCAGTGTGCCTTGGCTCCTTGGAAATAGCAAGATAGTGTGTAAAGATCATCTCTGTGGGTTTTTATCCAAAAAGGAAAATGGGAATCCACTAGAATTGTGAAGGACACCCCAGATGCCAGGGAGGAGAATGTGGACAAACAGCCCCAGTGATGGCATGCAGCTGATAAAAATGAGTGAAGCCCTAGTACATGGGAGAGGCAGACAGCCTCCCTCTATGACTCACCTTTCCACTTGGGATCCAGGCAACCCAGGCTGAGGGAGAGCACTTTGTTTCTCACAAGCTCTGGAGCTAACTTGGGGAAGCGGCTTGGAAACACTGTGAGGAAAAGACACAGAGAAAAGCTGCAAACATTTTCCCAGACTCAGGACTGAAAGCAGGGTGCCATTTTTAATCCAGGCATTCTTTGGTGACCTAGCAGTGTGGCCACACAGGCATTTTAGTCTTGGGTCAGCAATTGGAGCACCTGCTTTGGCTTAGGGTAGGAGTCTCCATAGCCAGAACTGTGCAAAGAGCCTCAGTAGTAGGTGCAGGGATTGTGCTCTCCCCCTTTGCAGGCCTGAGGTGGGAGGAGAGCTGCTACAGCTGCAGTTTCTCCTGTGTGATGAGACTTGCAGCCAGGGCTAGCTTGGTAACCTGGAACTAGTCTGCATATGTCATTGCAGGGTGACCCAGCCTGCTCCCCTGAGATTGTGGTGCAGCAGAGCCCTCTGCTCCACCCTCAGGCAGAAATCCAGGCATTTGGACACTTGCTTGTCTGGACCAGCAGCCTGAGCTGCCTCACCCTTCATGGACATAGATTGTGGTACAGCGTGGCTCTCTCTGCTCCACACCCAGGCAGATCTCCAGGTATCTGGAGCACCCCCTTCCTTGGATCAGCAGCCTGAGTTGTCCTACCTTTCCTGTGTATAGATTGTGGTACAAGGGTGCCCTCTCCACTCCACCTCTAGGCAGATCTCCAGGCATTTGGAGCACCTGCTCACATGGACTAGCAGCCTGAGTGCCCTACCTTTCCTGTGCAGAGATCTGGGTGTGGGAAAGCCCTCTCCATTTTGCACCCCGGCAGATCTCTAGGCATTAGGTGCACTTGCTCATCTGGTTCAGCAGCCTGAGCCGCTGCCCCTCCCCATTCCAAGACATAGATCATGGTGCAGCAAGGCCCTCTCTGCTCCATGACCAGGCAGATCATCAGGCATTCGGAGCACCCATTTTCCTTGATCAGCAGTCTGAGTCACCCAAACCCTCCTGCGCAGAGGTCTTAGTATGGGGGGCCCTCTCTCCTCCATGCTCAGGCAGATCTCCAGGCATTCAGAGCACTCACTCGCCTGGAACAGCAGCCTGAGCACCTCACCCTTCCTGTGCATAGATCCTGGTGCAGTGGGGCTCCATGCCTAGATAGAGCTCCAGGCATCTGGAGCAGTCACTCTACTGGATTAGTTTAAGCCGCCCCCATCCCTTTGCAGGGAACTTGGGGTCGAGGAAATTTCCCAAGCATCTCTGGGTGCTTGGTAGTGGCTACCCACTGCATTCTCCCTCAGTGCTGGTACTTGTACCTGCCATCAGGGGACCTGTAGTTGGACCTGCCTAGTCCAGCTCTGCTTATTTTGGCCCCTACCTCCCTGTGTCTGAGCAGGGAGCTCAGACCACTATGCACCCCATGAATTAGCTCATTGCCTGAGGTAACAGAGCTTTTCCCCATAAACAAGGATCAAGTATATACTCAGTCACATTGGCCATAGCAGGCTCTTACCTATTAGCACCATCTACTGGTTTGTAGGTTGAACTGCACAGCCCAGTATAAAACCTGCTGACAGAAGTGAATAGGGTTATAGAAGCAAAGCCAAAAGACCCTACCCAGCATTCTTTATAGTCACACTCCCTAGAGAGGGGGGAAAAGGGAAAGGGAAAGAAAAAAAAAAACAATAATATTATAGGGAAGGAAGGAAAAATAAATAATCCTACCCATATGAAAATACTATAAAATTAAAATGCCAGCATCTCCAGATGAGAAGGAATCAGTGCGAGAATTCTGGCACCATGAAAAATCTCAATATAGTGACACCACCAAAGGATCAAACTTGCTCTCCAGC
Source organism: Pan paniscus (assembly GCF_029289425.2). Lineage (NCBI taxonomy): Eukaryota > Metazoa > Chordata > Mammalia > Primates > Hominidae > Pan > Pan paniscus. The sequence goes on from NC_073262.2 coordinate 103,987,314, forward strand.
AATGGTCTATAGCCAAAATAGAAACTCAGATAGAACGGATACATAATTCAAAGCATGGATTACAAGGAAGATCAATGAGATCCAAGTCAAGGTTAAAAATCAACAACACAAAACTTCTAAAGCAATCCAGGAAATGAAGCAAGAGATAAACATCTTATAAAGAAATCAATCAGAGCTTCTGAAGTTGAAAAACTCCCTCAGGGAATTTCAAAATACAATCGAAAGCTTTATCAATAGTCTGGACCGAGCAGAAGAAAGAATTTCAGAGCTTGAAGACTGATCTTTTGAGCTAACTCAGTTACACAAAAATAAGGAAAAAATAATTTTTAAAGGTGAACAAAGGCTTTGAGAAATATGGGATTATGTAAAACAACCAAACCTATGAATTACTGGCATTCCTGAGAAGGAAAAAAGTGAACATCCTGGAAAACATATTTGAGGGAATAATTCAAGAAAGTTTCCTTTATCTTGCTAGAGGTAGACATCCAGATACAAGAAATCCAGAGAACACCTGCAAGATACTATACAAAATGAGCATCACCAAGGTATATAGCCACCAGACTGTCCAAGGTCAATGCTAAAGAAAATATATATATATATATTTTTCAAGATGGAGTCTCACTCTGTCACTCAGGCTGGAGCGCAGTGGCATTATCTTGGCTCACTGCAGCCTCCTCCTCCTGGGCTCAAACGATTCTTTAGCCTCAGCTTCCTGAGTAGCTGCGACTACAGGTGCACACCACCACGGCCAGCTAATTTTTATATTTTTAGTAGAGACCGGGTTTTGCCATGTTGGTCAGGTTGGTCTTGAACTCCTGACCTCAAGTGATCTGCTGACCTTGGCCTCCCAAAGTGCTGGGATTACAGGTGTGAGCCACTGCGCCCAGCAGAAAACATTTTAAAGGCAGCTAGAGAAAAAGGTTGGATTGTGTACAAAGAGAATGCATCAGGCTAACAATGGACTTCTCAGCAGAAACCTTACGTGCCAGGGGAGATTGGAAGTCTTTTTTCGGCATTTTTAAAGACAAGAAATTCCAGCCAAGAGTGTCATATCCCTCCAAATTAAGCTTCATAAGCAAAGGAGAAAGAAAATATTTTCTAGATAAGCAAGAGCTAAGGGAATATGTTACCACCAGATCAGCTGTACAAAAGATTCTTAAAGGAGTTCAAAACACGGAAACGATAGAATGATATCTGCTATCACAGAAACACACTTTTAAGAACATAGCCCACAGATCCTATAAAGCAACCACACCACAGAAATTGCAAAACAACCAGCTAACAATCTCATGATAGAATCAAAACCTTGCATATCAATATTAACCTTGAATGTAAATGGTCTAAACACCTCACTTAAAAGGCACAGGGTGGCAAGTTGGATAAAAAAACAAAAGCCATCCATTTGCTACCTTCGACTGACCACTGTCACACATTAATGACATCCATAGGCTCAAAGTAAAGGGTTGGAAAAAGATTTACCATGCAAACGGAAAACAAAAAATGGGTAGGGGTTGCTATTCATATATCAGATAAAACACACTTTTAACCAACAACAGTAAAAAAAAAAGGACAAAGAAGGGCATTACATAACGACAAAGAGTTAATTCAACAAGAAGACTTAACTACCCTAAATATATATACAGCCAACAATAGAGCAACCAGATTCATAAAACAGGTACTTCTAGACCTACAAAAAGACTTAGCCACACAATAGTAGTGGGGGACTTCAACACCACATTGACAGCGTTAGAGAGATCACTGAGGCAGAAAACAACAAAGAAATTCTGGACTTAACTTCAACACTTGACCAATTGGGCCTAATAGACATCTACAGAATATTCCACCCATCAACCACAGAATATACATTCCTCTCATCTGCACACAGAACAGACTCCAAGATTGACCACATGCTTGGTCATAAAGTAAGTTTTAAGAAATTAAAAAAAAATCAAAATCATAGCAACCATACTCTCAGACCACAGTGGAATAAAAATAGAAATCAGTATCAAGAAGATTGCTCAAAACCACATAAGTACATGGAAAATAAACAACTTGCTCCTGAATCACTTTTGGGTAAACAATGGAATTAAGGTAGAAATAAAAAAATTCTTTGAAATTAATGAAAACAGAAACAATATATCAAAATCTCTGGGATACAGCAAAAGCAATATTTAAGAGGAAAGTTTATAGCAGTAAACACCTACCTCAAAAAGTTAGAAAGATCTTAAATTAATGATCTAACATCACACATAGAGGAAACAGGAAAAGAACAAACTAATCCCAAAGCCAGCAAAAAAAAGAAATAAGTCAGAGCAGCACTGAATGAAATTGAGACCCCAAAATCCATACAAAGAATCAATGAAACCAAAAGTTGGTTCTTTGAAAAAAATAAACAAGACTGATAGACTGCTAGCTAAATTAACAAAGAAAAGAAGATCCAAGTAAGCCTAGTCAGAAAGGACAGAGGTGACATTATAACTGAGAGAAATACAAAAGATCCTCAGAGATTATTATGAACACCTCTATGCACAAAAACTAGAAACCTAGAGGAAATGGATAAATTCCCGGAAACATACAACTTCCCAAGATTAAATCAAGAAGAAATCGAAAGCCTGAATAGACTAACATTAAGTTCCAAATCAGTAATAAAAAACTTAACCACCAAAAAAAGGCCCAGACCAGAAGAATTCACAGCCAAATTCTACCAGATATACAAAGAAGAGTTGATACCAATTCTACTGAAACTATTCAAAAAAACTGAGAAGGAAGGACTTCTCCCTAACTCATTGTATGAAGCCAGTTTTGGTATCATTCTAATCCCAAAACTGGGCAAAGACACAATGAAAAAAGAAAACTAAAGGCCAGTAATCCCTATGAACATAGACACAAAAATCCTGAACAAAATACTAATAAACTGAATCCAACAGCACATCAAAAAACTAATTCACCATAATCAAGTTGGCTTCATTCTTGGAATGCAAGGTTGGTTAAACATATGCAAATCAACAGATGTGATTCACCATATAAACAGAATTGAATTAAAAACAAAAATCAGGCTGGGTAGGGTGGCTCATGCCTGTAATCCCAGCACTTTGGGAAGCTGAGGCAGGTGAATCACCTGAGGTTGGGAGTTTGAAACCAGCTTGGGCAACATGGTGAAAACCCGTCTCTACTAAAATTACAAAAATTAGCTGGGCGTGGTGGCACACACCTGTAATCCCAGCTACTCAGGAGGCTGAGGCAGGAAAATCGTTTGAACTCTAGAGGTGGAGGTTGCAGTGAACCGAGATTGCACCACTGCACTCCAGCCTGGGTGATAGTGTGAGACTCAGTCTCAAAAAAAAAAAAAATCATATGATCATCTCAGTAGATGCAGAAAAGGCTTTTGATAAAATCCAACATCCCTTCCTGATAAAATGTCTCAAGACACTAGGCATCACAGGAAATTATCTCAAAATAATGAGAGCCATCTATGACAAATCCACAATCAACATCATAGTGAACAGGCAAATATAGGAAGCATTTCCATTGAGAACAGCAACAAGACAAAGATGCCCATTTTTACCACTCCTATTCAAAACTGTACTGGAAGATTTTGCCAGAGCAATCAGGCAAGAGAAAGAAACAAAAGGCATCCAAATAGGAAAATAAGCTAAACCATTTCTCTTTGCTGATGATATGATTGTATACCTAGAAAACTGTAGACTCTGTCAAAAGGCTCCTGGAACTGATAAACGACTTCAGTAAGTTTCAGGATACAAAAATCAGTAGCATTTCTATACAGCAATAACATTCAAGCTGAGAGCAGAATCAAGAACACAATTCCACTTACAACAGCCACACAAACATACACACAATACCTAGGAATACGTCTAATCAGGGAGGTGAAAGACAGCTACAAGAAGAACTGTAAAACACTGCTGAAATAAATCATAGATGACACAAATGGAAAAATATTTTATGATAATGGATAGGAATACTCAATATCATTACAATGGCCATACTGCCCCAATGTACAGAGTGAAAACTATTCTTATCAAACTACCAATATCATTTTTCACAGAACTAGAAAAAAAGCATTCTAAAATTCATATGGAACCAAAAAGGAGCCTAAATAGCCAAAGCAATCCTAAGCAAAAAGAGAAAAGCTGGAGGCATCTCATTACCTGACTTCAAACTACACTACAAAGCTACAGTAACCAAAACAGCATTGTATTGGTACAAAAACATAGGTCAGTGAAACAGAATACCGAATCCAGAAATAAAGCCACACACCTACAGCCATTTGATCTCTGACAAAGTCAACAAAAATAAGCAGTGGGAAAAGGACTCCCTATTCAATAAATGGTGTTGGGACAGCTGGCCAGCCATATGCAGAAGAATGAAACTGGACACTTACCTTTCACCATATATAAAAATCAAAGATGGATTAATGATTTAAATATAAGACCTCAAACTGTAAGAATCCTAGAAGAAACCTAGGAAACATTATTTTGGACATGGGCCTTGGGAAAGAATTTATGACTAAGCCCTCGATAGTAAACAGACAACCTATATAATGTGAGAAAATTATTTGCAAACTATGCATCTGACAAAGGTCTAATATCCAGGATCTGTAAGGAACTTAAACAACTGAATGGGCAAAAACTTAATAAACCCATTTAAAAATGGTCAAAACACATGAACAAACACTTCTCAAAAGAAAACATACAAGTGGACAACAAACATGAAAAAATGCTCAACATCACTAATCATAAGAGAAATGCAAATCAAAACCACTGTGAATATAACATCTCACACCAGTCAGAATGGCTATCATCAAAAAGTCAAAAAGTAAGATATGTGGAAGCCCTGGGCAAGATGGCTGAATAGGAACAGCTCCGGTCTACAGCTCCCAGTGAGATCAATGCAGAAGGTGGGTGATTTCTGCATTTCCAACTGAGGTACCTGGTTCATCTCATTGGGACTGGTTGAACAGTGGGCGCAGGCCAACGAGGGTGAGCTGAAGCAGGGTAGGGCGTTGCCTCACCCGGGAAGCCCAAGGGGTTGGGAACTCCCTCTCCTAGCCAAGGGAAGCCATTAGGGACTGTACTGTGCACTCCAGCCCAGATACCGTGCTTTTCCCACACTCTTCACAACCCACAGATCAGGAGATTCCCTCTGTGCCTATGCCACCAGGGCCCTGGGTTTCCAGCACAAAACTGGGTGGTCATTTGGGCAGACATCAAGCTAGCTGCAGGAGTTTTTTTTTTTTCTTCAATACCCCAGTGGCACCTGGAACACCAGTGAGACAGAACAACTCACTCCTCTGGAAAGCGGGCTGAAGCCAGGGAGCCAAGTGGTCTGGCTTGGCGGGTCCCACCCCCAAAGAGCCCTGCAAGCTGAGATCTACAGGCTTGAAATTCTTGCTGCCAGCACAGCAGTCTGAGATCGACCTGGGATGGTCGAGCTTGGTGCGGGGGAGAGGTATCCGCCATTGCTGAGGCTTTGGTAGGCGGTTTTACCCTCACAGTGTAAACAAAGCTGCTGGGAAGTTTGAACTGGGTGGAGCCCACCACAGCTCAGCAAGGCCGCTGCAGCCAGACCGCCTCTCTAGAATCCCTCCTTTCTGGGCAGCGCATCTCTGAAAAAAAGGCAGCAGCCCGTCAGGGACTTGCAGATAAAATCCCCACCTTCCTGGGACAGAGCACCTGGGGGAAGGGTCGGTTAGGGGCGCAGCTTCAGCAGACATAAATGTCCCTGCCTGGCAGCTCTGAAGAGAGCAGCGGATCTTCCAGTACAGCGTTCCAACTCTGATAAGGGACAGACTGCCTCCTCAAGTGGGTCCCTGACCCCCGTGTATCCTGACTGGGAGACACCTCCCAGTAGGGGCCGACCATGCATCTATCACCTCACACAGGAGAACTCTGGCTGGCACCTGGCAGGTGCCCCTTTTGGACAAAGCTTCCAGAGGAAGGAACAGGCAGCAATCTTTGCTGTTCTGCAGCCTCTGCTGGTGATACCCAGGCAAACAGGGTCTGGAGTGGACCTCCAACAAACTCCAGTAGACCTGAAGCAGAGGGGTCTGACTGACTGTTATAAGGAAAACTAACAAACAGAAAGGAATAGTATCAACATCAACAAAAAGGATGTCCACTCGGAGACGTCCTCCGAAGGTCACTGACTTCAAAGATCAAAGGTAGATAAATCCACGAAGATGGGGAGAAACCAGTGCAAAAAGGCTGAAAACTCCAAAAACCAGAATGCCTATTCTCCTACAAAGGATCACAACTTCTTGCTAGCAAGGGAAAAAAACTGGACGGAGAGTGAGTTTGATGAATTGACAGAAGTAGGCTTCAGAAGGTGGGTAATAACAAACTCCTCCGAGCTAAAGAAGCATGTTCTAACCCAATGCAAGGAAGCTAAGAACCTTGAAAAAAGGTTAGATGAATTGCTAATTAGAATAACCAGTTCAGAGAAGAACATAAATGACCTGATGGAGGTGAAAAACACAGCACAAGAACTTCAAGAAGCATACACAGGTATCAATAGCTGAATCAATCAAGCAGAAGAAAGGATATCAGAGATTGAAGATCAACTCAATGAAATAAAGTGAGAAGACAAGATTACAGAAAAAGAGGGAAAAGAAACGAACAAAGCCTCCGAGAAATATGGGACTATGTGAAAAGACCAAATCTACATTTGATTGGGTACCTGAAAGTGACAGGGAGAATGGAACCAAGTTGGAAACACTCTTCAGCATATTATCCAGGAGAACTTCCCCAACCTAGCAAGGCAGGCCAACATTCAAATTCAGGAAATACAGAGAACACCACAAAGATACTCCTCGAGAAGAGCAACCCCAAGACACATAATCGTCAGATTCACCAAGGTTGAAATGAAGGAAAAAATGTTAACGGCAGCCAGAGAGAAAGTTTGGGTTACCCACAAAGGGAAGCTCATCAGACTAACAGTGGATCTCTCAGCAGAAACCCTACAAGACAGAAGAGAGGGGGGGCCAATATTCAACATTCTTAAAGAAAAGAATTTTCAACCCAGAAATTCATATTCAGCCAAACTAAGCTTCATTAGCGAAGGAGAAATAAAATCCTTTACAGACAAGCAAATGCTGAGAGATTTTGTCACCACCAAGCCTGCCTTACAAGAACTCCTGAAGGAAATACTAAACATGGAAAGGAAAAACCACTACCAGCCTCTGCAAAAACATACCAAACTGTAAAGGCCATCGTCACTATGAAGAAATTGCATCAACTAATAGGCAAAATAACCAGCTAGCACCATAATAGCAGGATCAAATTGACACATAACAATATTAACTTTAAATGTAAATGGGCTGAATGCCCCAATTAAAAGACACAGACTGGCAAATTGCATAAAGAGTCAAGACCCATTGGTGTGCTGTATTCAGGAGACCCAGCTCACATGCAAAGACACACATAGGCTCAAAATAAAGGGACAGAGGAATATTTACCAAGCAAACGGAAAGCAAAAAAAAAAAAAAAAAGCAGGGGTTGCAATCCTAGTCTTTGATAAAACAGACTTTAAATCAACAAAGATCAAAAGAGACAAAGAAGGGAATTACATAATGGTAAAAGGATCAATGCAACAAGAAGAGCTAACTATCCTAAATATATATGCACCCAATACAGGAGCAGCCAAATTCATAAAGCAAGTCTTAGAGACCTACAAAAAGACTTAGAGACTCCCACAGAATAATAGTGGGAGACTTTAACACCCCACTGTCAATATTAGACAGATCAATGAAACAGAAAATTAACAAGGATATCCAGGACTTGAACTCAGCTCTGCAACAAGCAGACCTAATAGACATCTACAGAACTTTCCACCCCAAATCAACAGAATATATATTCTTCTCAGCACCACATCGCACTTATTCTAAAATTGACCACATAATTGGAAGTAAAACAGTCCTCAGCAAATGCAAAAGAAAGGAAACTATAACAGTGTCCCAGACCACAGTGCAATCAAATTAGAACTCAGGAATAAGAAACTCACTAAAAACGGCACAACTACATGGAAACTGAACAACTTGCTCCTGAATGACTACTGGGTAAATAACAAAATTAAGACAGAAATAAAGATGTTCTTTGAAACCAGTGACACAAAGACACAGCATACCACAATCTCTGGGACACATTTAAAGTAGCGTGTAGAGGGAAATTTATAGCACTAAATGCCCACAAGAGAAAGTAGGAAAGATCTAAAATCAAGACCCTAAATCACAATTAAAGGAACTAGAGAAGCAAGAGCAAACACATTCAAAAGCTAGCAGAAGACAAGAAATTACTAAGATCAGAGCAGAACTGAAGGAGACAGAGACACAAAAAACCCTTCAAAAAATCAATGAATCCAGGAGCTGGTTTTTTGAAAAGATCAACAAAATTAATAGACCGCTAGCAAGACTAATAAAGAAGAAAAGAGAGAAGAATCAAATAGATGTAATAAAAAATGATAAAGGGGATATCACCACTGATCCCACAGAAATACAAACTACCATCAGAGAATACTATAAACACCTCTATGAAAATAAATTAGAAAATCTAGAAGAAATGGACAAATTCCTGGACACATACACCCTCCCAAGACTAAACCAGGAAGAAGTCAAATCCCTGAATAGACTGATAAGAGGTTCTGAAATTGAGGCAGCAATTAATAGCCTACCAACCAAAAAAACACCCAGGACCAGATGGATTCACAGCCAAAATCTACCAGAGGTACAAAGAGGAGCTGGTACCATTCCTTCTGAAACTATTCCAAACAATAGAGGGAATCCTCCCTAACTCATTTTATGAGGCCAGCATCATCCTGATACCAAAACCTGGCTAAGACACAACAAAAAAAGAAAATTTCAGGCCAATATCCCTGATGAACATTGACGCTAAAATTCTCAATAAAATACTGGCAAACAGAATCCAGCACCACATCAAAAAGCTTATCCTCCATGATCAAGCGGCTTCATCCCTGGGATGCAAGGCTGGTTCAACATTCATAAATCAATAAACGTAATCCATCACATAAACAGAACCAATGACAAAAACCACATGATTATCTCAATGGATGCAGAAAAGGCCATCAACAAAATTCAACAGCCCTTCATGTTAAAAACTCTCAATAAACTAGGTATTGATAGAACATTTCTCAAAATAATAAGAGCTATTTATGACAAACCCACAGCCAATATCACACTGAATGGGCAAAAACTAGAAGCATTCCCTTTGAAAACTGGCACAAGACAAGGATGCCCTTTCCCACCACTCCTATTCAACATAGTATTTGAAGTTCTGGCCAGAGCAATCAGGCAAGAGAAAGAAATAAAGGGTATTCAATTAGGAAAAGAGGAAGTCAAACTGTCTTTGTTCGCAAGTGACATGATTGTATATTTAGAAAACCCCATCGTCTCAGCCCCAAATCTCCTTTAAGCTGATAAGCAACTTCAGCAAAGTCTCAGGATACAAAATTAATGTGCAAAAATACAAGCATTCCTATACACCAATAACAGACAAACAGAGAGCCAAATCATGAGTGAACTCCCATTCACAATTGCTACAAAGAGAATAAAATACCTAGGAATCCAACTTACAAGGGATGTGAGGACCTCTTCAGGGAGAACTGCAAACCACTGCTCAAGGAAATGAGAGGACACAAACAAGTGGAAAAACATTCCATGCTCATGGATAGGAAGAATCAATACCGTGAAAATGGCCATACTGCCCAGAGTAATTTATAGATTTGATGCTATCCCCATCAAGCTACCATTGACTTTCTTCACAGAATTGGAAAAAACTACTTTAAATTTCATAAGGAACCAAAAAAGAGCCTGCATAGCCAAGACAATCCTAAGCAAAAAGAACAAAGCTGGAGGCATCACGCTACCTGACTTCAAACTATACTACAAGACTACAGTAACCAAAACAGCATGGTACTGGTACCAAAACAAATATATAGACCAAGGGAACAGAACAGAGCCCTCAGAAATAACACCACACATCTACAGCCATCTGATCTTTGACAAACCTGACAAAAACAAGCAATGGGGAAAGGATTCCCTATTTAATAAAATGGTGCTGGGAAAACTGGCTAGCCATATGCAGAAAGCTGAAACTGTATCCCTTCCTTACACCTCATACAAAAATTAACTCAAGATGGATTAAAGACTTAAACATAAGCCCTAAAACCATAAAAACCCTACAAGAAAACCTAGGCAATACCATTTAGAACATAGGCATGGGCAAAGACTTCATGACTAAAACACCAAAAGCAATGGCAGCAAAAGTCAAAATAGACAAATGGGATCTAATTAAACTAAAGAGCTTCTGCACAGCCAAAGAAACTACCATCAGAGAGAACAGGCAACCTAGAGAATGAGAGAAAATTTTTGCAATCTATCCATCTGACAAAGGGCTAATATCCAGACTCTACAAAGAACTTAAAAAAATTTACAACAAAAAAACAACCCCATCAAAAAGTGGGCAAAGGATATGAACAGACACTTCTCAAAAGAAGGCATTTATGCAGCCAACAAACATATGAAAAAAAACCTCATCACTGGTCATTAGAGAAAATGGAAATCAAAACCACAATGAGATACCATCTCACTCCAGTTAGAATGGCAATGATTAAAAAGTCAGGAAACAACAGATGCTGGAGAGAATGTGGAGAAATAGAAATGCTTTTACACTGTTGGTGGGAGTATAAATTAGTTCAACCACTGTGGAAGACAGTGTGGCAATTCCTCAAGAATCTAGAACTAGAAATATCATTTGACCCAGCAATCCCATTATTGGATATATACCCAAAGGATTATAAATCATTCTACTATAAAGACACATGCACACATGTGTTTATTGCAGCACTGTTCACAATAGCAAAGACTTGGAACCAACCCAAATGCCCATCAATGATAGACTGGATAAAGAAAATGTGGCACATATACACCATGGAATACTATGCAGCCATAAAAAGGATGAGTTCGTTTCCTTTGCAGGGACATGGATGCAGCTAGAAACCATCATTCTCAGCAAACTAACACAAGAACAGAAAACCAAACACTGCATGTTTTCACTTATAAGTGGAGTTGATCAATGAGAATGCATGGACACAGCGAGGGGACCATCACACACCACGGCCTGTTGGGGGGTGGGGGGTGCCTAGGGGAGGGATAGCATTAGGAGAAATACCTAACGTAGATGACGGGTTGATGGGTGCAGCAAACCACCATGGCATGTGTATACCTATGCAACAAACCTGCATGTTTTGCCATGTACCGCAGAACTTAAAGTATAATAATAGTCATAATAATATGTGCCAGATGCAGTGGCTCATGTCTGTAATCCCAGCACTTTCAGAGGCCAAGGCGGGAGAATCGCTTGAGTTCAGGAATTTGAGACCAGCCTGGGCAGCATGGTGAGTCCCTATCTCTGCAAAAAATACAAAAATTAACTGGACGTTGTGGAACATGCCTGCACTTCCAGCTACTTGGGAAGTTGAGGTGGGAGGATCGATTGAGCACAGGAGGTTGAGGTTGCAGTGAGCCATGATTGCACGACTGCACTCAAGCCTGGGTGACAGAGCAAGACTCTGTCTCATAATGAACAAATAAACAAAAAAACAGATACTAGCGAGGCTGTGGAGAAAAGGGAATGCTCGTACACCGTTGGTGGGAATGTAAATTAGCTCAGCCACTTTGGAAGGCAGTTTGGAGATTTCTCAAAGAAATTAAATCAGAACTACCATTCAACCCAGTAATTCCACTATTGGGTATACATCCAAAAGAAAATAAATCATTCTACAAAAAGATACATGCATTCATGTTCATCGCAGCATTATTCACAATAGCAAAGACATGGAACCAACCTAAGTGTCCATCAGTGGTGGACTGGATAAGGAAAATGTTGTATATATACACCATGGAATAGTATGCAGCCATAAAAAACCGTGAAATCATGTCCTTCATGGCAACATGCGTGTAGCTAGAGGCCATTATCCTAAGCAAATTAACACAGAAACAGAAAACCAAATACTGCATGTTCTCACTTACAAGTGGGAGGTAAACACTGGCTACTCAAGGACATAAAGATGGCAACAATAGAAACTGGGGGCTATTATAGCAGGGATGGAGGGGGGAAAGGGTTGAAAAACTATGTATTGGATGCTATACTCTGTATCTGGGTAACAGGATCTATCATACTCTAAGCCTCAGCCTCATGGAACATATCCAGGTAACAACCCTGCACATATATCCCAGAATCTAAAATAAAAATGGAAATTATAAAAAAAAAAGAAATTAAATTGTGAAGAAGACAAAGTATCAAAAGACCTTTTCTGTTAGAGTCTAACAATGTTCAAATTTAGCTTCTTGGAAATAACTTTTAAATAGCTAAGAGCGTCAACAGAAAACTGTGGACTACAGGAAAAGAACTGCTTCATATTTCCCGAATCTTCTCAAACTTGGTATCTGCATATCAATGACTTTAGATTTTATTATTATGTTGCTGTTACTTTTGCTAAGGAAGTATTATGGTATACATAGATACTGTCTATGCTATTTTAAAAAATATCTAGGAAAATACATTAAGATCTGTTTATTATTACTATTAGTGGTTTCTTGTGTATGTATTGGTTTGACAAGTAGAGGTTGTTTTCTAACCAAAAACATAACAGAAAAGATTTAGTACAGGATTACCTGTGCAAACAGCTGGGACAAAGACACAGGGAGACAAATGAAAATTCAAGCTACTCATGTTTATTAACTGATCTACATTTGACAAAACAAAGATAGGGACACAAAGAGCTGTTTGACAAAGTCAAATCCCAGGTATCGAACAATAGTATTCCCCTGGCTGCCCTAGAGGGCACTTGTGCCCACTCTGAGGGGGATGTCCTCTGCCATGCGACCGCTCAGTTATCACACTGCACTGCTGTTGGGTTGCATGTGGAGTACAGGTCTGCATGCATCTGACATCAGAGAAGTGGCCCACTAAACACTAAGAGCCCTAGTCCTAGATGTCACAAGTTGATGTTAGTAACCACCAAGTACTAATTCTGTACTAAAATGGTCAGAAAAGATAACAAGCTTTGAGTACTGTGTAAAATTATACCCTTTATAGGGAATAGGCTCTTGTAAGCTGCCTTTTAACTTATTTCCTCCCTTGCCAAAGTCTATTCATTTATGTCAAATCAAGAACATATAGCACAACATTTTCTAAAAAAGCACTTTAACAATGGTCATTAACTTCTCCCTAAGGACTCATGCCTAAGGTTATTTACATAAGATTTGGGATCTTCATAATTTAGGAGAACTTTTAATTCTGAGCTCGGGAAGATATTTCTCCTACTAGGCAATAGGACACTCAGAAATACCTGAGGTATAATCACTGAAAACCTTCTTAAAGGCAAAAAAAAAAAAAAAAAAAAAAAAATTGAGGTTTCCTATACTGGCATGAAAGTACACATACAATTTTTATCATAGAAAAGACTAAAATGTGAATAGTGACAAAACATAACAGATAAATTGGGAGGAATCAGCTATTAGGCTCCAATTCTTCTTACTACATTTTGCAGACAATTCTAGTATTATAGAGATTATCAGGATATACCAAAAATGATTTTAGGTAGAAACTTCAAAAAACAGCAAAACCCAGTTTTAAGACAGGATTCCTTTCTAGAGACATTACACAACAGTATACACTTAAGGTGTTTCTGGTGGAACATCAATATCAATGTACTTACAAAAAATCTAAGCCTGGTTCTTTTTGATCAGATGTGCTTATTTGGCTGCTAATACACCCCCACCACCCTGCCTCCAAAGTGATCATTTAGTCATTAATTATAAAAAAGTATATAAATTATACTCAATACAGAGCACGGCAAGATCTAGTTCAATTTATAGCTTTATGTAATACACATAAATCGGACAACTTAACATTGTACTACTCTCTGGCCCTACAGTTTCCTACTTCCTGATGTCTCCTGGAAACTGTAACTGTCCAGGCAACAGAAACATTAATTACTTTCTTAGGGAACAAATAAAAAATTTTAAGAATTGGCTAAAGTAAGCACCCCAGAGTCACTTTATGAAATACAAATTCAAATGGTATTTTTTAAAAGTGAATTGGAATATGTGGGAAATTTAAACAGCAGGGATTCTTCTATTTAATGCCTGCCCCATTCACGGACACTTATATTCACATATAAACCTGCTGGAATCCTTTCTGAATCTGTACACTCTATTGACCTCAGCACAACTGAGTGAAGGGGAACGAAAGGGAGAGACCATCTTCACCCTTTGTTTTTGTGGAATTTATTTAGAAAAATTTTATTGAGAGATTCTAAAAAGTATAAGAAACTAACACATTTTTACCACTGCATTCATGTTGGCTTTTTTGAGCACATAGCTCTAAGTGGGGGGATGGCGGGGATGCCTCAAAAGGGGAGAGGAAGGACTCTCCTTGGCCTGGGAATAGGTGTGCCTATGGGAACCATAGGAGCAAGAGTCAAGAGTTCTTCAGAAAACTGCCTTTAAGTCAGGACAAAGGAACAAAACATTTGCAAATTAAGCACCAAAAAGATCAAGTAATTTACTTGCCATTTTCATAAACAAAATAATTAGTCCCCTCTCTCATCTTTTCTCTATCATGTCTTTTGTATAAAGACATTTCTTTCTGAACTGCGTGCTGTCTAGACAAAGCCACGTCATCTGATAAGAAGCAGACTTTGCTCAGCAACGCTGAGAAAAAACAGATCTATTTCTTTCCATTTCTTAGCCTGTGTCAACTGCTGAATGCTGAAATCTAACCCCAGAGCCTCACTTTGCCATTTCATACAGTTTGAATAAAAAAAAAGAACCTTAGAGAAAAAGAAAAACTCCCCCATTAAAAAGTTTATTCTCTAATTCTATAAATATCAAGAAGGCAGATGTGTTTTATTTTATTTTACATTAGGAAGAAAAAACCACAATCTCAAAGCAAGCACCTGGGTTTTACTTCAGTTTACAATAATTTAATGTGCCTGAGAATTTTTGTGCAAATACATGTCATCTTTCATTAAAAATATGCATAGCGCACTTTGGAAAAAGTTGGTTTAGTTGTCACCAACTTTTCTTACAAAAAAAGTTTACATATATAAATATACAACATTCCCTAATTCCTATTGATTGCACTTCTGGCTTAACCCCTTCCAGCCTCCAAGGAATTTTTAAAAACATGCAATTATGTTTATATTCCTTGGCTACTGTACTTATTCAGACAAAATACTCTAAAAACAAGTTTTCTTGGTTCCAATTTACTCACATTTTGCTTCTTAAAAGTAAATCCCTCCCACCCTCTACCCAGTTGTTTTTTTTTTTTTGGAGGTTGTATAAAAATACAAATTTAAAAAATGAACTTTTATTAATCATAAATACAAAATAATTGAGTGGTATTTGGGCTCCCAGGGGCTCAAAGGCCTGAAAACAGAAAGGAAAATAGGAGTCTCCACCTGTGATTCAATGAAAAAGATGAAACTCCTAATTTTGCTAATGCTGTGAGCATACCATTTGATGGATACATAATTTAACCAGATATTAACAGGGGAAACATATAAGCCATCTCACTATTGTCTCAGTAATAGACTGAGCTTACCCCACCAACCCTTCAGAACGGCTTTCTATAAGCAATAAAACCGCTCCTTTTCTCTTCCCATCCTTCTAACCTGGGTTCTCTCTGCTTTATGCTTACCAGAAGTAAATGTGCCAGCAAGTTCAGTATCTCTGTATGTTTTAGTATTACTGAATTTATTTGTATTCACTTTTTATGTTCAAGACAAGAAAACTCAACGAAGGAGTATATTAAACCTTTCTTTTCTCCCTCTGAACACTCATGGCCCATTCATTTATACTTTCAATTTGCCCGACTTCCTCCATTAGGGCTCATCCCAATTTTATTTCCATTCCTCCATTCCCCCTTTCACATTCACAACCCTTGTGCAACATTCCTTTTCTCTCAAGTCAGACCAGACCACATGTTTCAGTGCATATCTATCCTTCATGTGCTAACTTGTATAAGAGGTCAGTTAACTGCTGAACCTCAGTCCTCCTTCAGGACACCCATTTTGGGTGAGGATGTGCAAACTGGGGCAGCAAAGCTACCCATTATGACTGGAAGACTCTGATTCCTCCTTAGTCCACCTAATAAACTGCTACCTGAATTTAAATAAACAGCAGAATCTGGTTTTTGAGGACCAATTTCTGCCTCCTGGCATTTTCCATTCTCTTGGGCACCAGGGTTCTTGACCACTCTGGCTATCCCCAGTCTCTTCAGCCTGTCCACTAAGTTCATCTTCAACTGGCCAACATCAGGAGGGTTCCGGGAGGGTCTCAAGCCATACATCTCCTGGAGGAATGTCTCAGCTGGTCGAGAGGCCAAAAAATTTTCAGAGAGATGCACTCGAGGCTCAAAGGGTAAAGGAGAAGGGCAAGGTGAGTGAGATGGTGAATTTGGTGGTGTGGAAGGGATAGCCAGGGATTTAGGGAGAGGCTGGAGGGGGTTCTCTGAAATTGGGCTGTGGTACACTTTGGCAGAGATGCCTCGCTCTTGTAGACGTTTGGCCAAGCTCATGGTGCTACTGAAGGTTGTAGTGGAATCTCGTCGGTTGGTGATGGACTCACCAATGCTGAGTCTATAGGACAAGGCAGGAGAATTCACAGCCGTGTTGGATGAACTGCTACCGCTACTTCCACAGGATAATGAAGGGAACCCAGAGCTTAAAAAAAAAAAAAAGTGGGAGACAATGTTTAAGAATAAAAAGCAAGCTCCAAGCTGGCATTTAAAGAAATTATAGTAGTTATCCTTGGTAAATATAAAGTAACAGGCAACAAACACATCCGTAACTGTATGCTGTGGAACAGATCTGGGGAATGAAAATTTTGATGTGATACTTCAATGATTAATTATTTGTAATTCATAACTTAGTAATTAACTTATTAAAAGATATTTCTTTTCAGTGGGATATGAAAGGTATTGCTGTACTCTTAGATAACTTTACTCTTAAATTTTAACTCTAAAATGTACATCTGTAGAAATACAATTAAATTTTATGATAGAAGGCAAAGAAATTTGAAGATTAAGGAAAGTAATCTTTAGAATGTTTATTCATATATCCATTCCATAAAGTGAGATACATTGAGACAATAATCCATGGGTAAACAGTTTACCAACTTTTAAAAAAATACAATCTTTCACAATTAAACATGAAAACTCTTCTGGGAGAAGTTTCTTTCTTTTTAATCTTTTAATTTTTATTTCATTGAGAAATAATAAACTTCTAATTGTTAAATTTCATTTTCTCAAGAAATGTTAATTTCAAACAATAATGGTATAAAAATATCCATAGGATGAATTTTTCTCAACCTTGACCTGAAACATGTGTTTTTAGGAAATTAAAAATAACTAATAGCTTTGACAACTATTCAGTAATACTTCTTCAGTATTACTTCAGTATTCAGTAATACTACTGAATATACAGAAGTGAAGGTGAGCTTGTGCAGAGGACTGGCCCTGTAAATCTTGCAGTTTGGCTAACTCCGGGTATATAGCCCCAGCTGGGTTATTAGTTGTCTGCCCTAGGACCAGTCACCTCAACCTTCCATGCCTCGGTTTACTCTACACAATACATACTTGCCTTGCCTACTTTTATAATAATCAAATGAGAAAATTCTTATTCTATGCTTAGTCAAAAAGAAAAACTAACAAATCATGTACTTGAGGAAACAGTGATGAAATAGAGATGGTACTTCTTTAGCCAATTTCCCCGCAAAACAAATGTTACCAGTATTTAATAGATCAACTTTCACTTCAACACAAAATACTCAATATATTAAATATCAAGATATCAAAAATTTTAAAGATTATGAACAAAATGTAAGCTTAAAATTAACAAAGTTTCTAAAGCACCAACTTGTATAGGAACAGCAAAATTCAAATGAGTTTGACTCCCTGGTCAAACCAGTCCAACTAAAAGCCTCTGATATGGAACAGTCTATATATTGTATTCCCAGTCTCTAAATCTCCCTATTTCTACTAGACTCTAGAACTGCCTGTCCTTACCCAAACGGTACACTTCATATAATGGCATCAACCTGTATTAAGAGTCTCCTCAAGAACCAATTTTGTAAAACTTGTTATCTTGATGACTATAAGAACAATGTAGAAAAAAATGCAGATTTTTTTTGTTACAGACTTTATTGGGATCTTTAGTGGATATCATCCAAATGCTTCCCTAAATAATCCATTTGTTTCTATTTTATAGACATGGTGGATCATAATCTTATTTCCCTCCACACTGGCAGCTAGAAAGTTAAGACTCAAATACATGGCTAACCTTAGCAAGCTAACATGGCTAACATAAGACTTTATGGTACAATTTGCACACTAGCTTTATTTTTTTACCCATTTTATATCCTTACTCTTGATTCCCCTTTGCAACATCTTTCTTTTCTACTTCTAGTTAACATTATTATTTAATGCACTTAAAGTAATTATAGTAGTTATCTTTGGTAAATATAAAGGAACAGGCAACAAACACATCAGTAACTGTACACTGTTACATGTTCTACGTATCTTTAAAAGCTACCTTAGATCCTTTTGGGAATTGTTAGGATGGAAATGGCATCAATATGGCTTAATAAGGGACTATAAATTAGAATATTCAAGTTCTAGCCTATGTAGTAAATAATTTGGCCTTGCCCAGAGAGGTCTGGCCTTTGCCCTCTGCTACTTGGAGGCAATCTATGTCACAACTAATAGGAGTGTCTTTGGCTAGAGTGGAGGCTGATCACACTAAATCTTAGGGTGAGCCAGGCCACACCCAGTAGTCTTAGGGTGAGGAATGGCCATGCCAAAAAGACCAACCACGTGATTTAGGGTAGGGCCTTTGAGTCATGCAGTATCAGTTGGCCAGAAGACTGAGTTCAACTCTGTTGAACTGAGTTCAATCAATCATACCTACACAATGAAGCCTCAATACAGACTGTAAACACTAATACTTGGGTGAACTTCCCTGGTTGGTAATATTCTGTGTGTACTGCCACATATCAATACCAGGAGAGTAATGAATCCTAAGGACACGTGTAGAATTCTCCAAGACTCTGCCCTATGCCTTTCTTCCTTTGGATAATTTTAACCTGTATTCTTTCCTTGTAATACAGTAGCCACAAGTATAACAACTTGCTGTGAGTTCTGTGAGATCTTCTAGCAAATTACTGAACCTGAAAGTGGTTTTGGGAACCCTCTGCACTTGCAGGTGTCAGAAGTGAAGGTGAGCTTGTGCAGAGGACTGGCCCTATAAATCTTGCAGTTTGGCTAACTCTGGGTATATTGCCCCAGCTGCGTTATTTATTAGTTGTCTGCCCTAGGACCAGTCACCTCAACCTTCCATGCCTCAGTTTACTTTACACAATACATACTCACTTGCCCTGCCTACTTTTATAATAATCAAATGAGAAAATGCAATGTGAAAATATTCTAAAGACACATTATCACAGAACATTAATTAACATTCTGGAAATTAAAATGAAGGTAATTTTAAAAAGAAATTCATGAAAATATAGCTGAGGAAAGAAGTGAGGCCCCAGATTTCCCAAGCACTCTTACCTGGGGGTAACCTGAGTGATGTCAGAGGGATGTAATATTCTACAGGTGGTGAAAGTGAATGTTGAGTTTGTGCATGACAGGCACTTTCCTGGGTTGGCGGTTGCAACTGAAATAGATTTTTAGGGAGCAAATACAAGATTGAAAGACTAGATTAATAATGTAAAAAGCTCATCATTATTTATTAATAATATAGCATTTATCAAGTACCTTTTGTATTAAAAATCCCCAAATCTGGAAATGAAATAAATATACGTAAAGATTGTACTAGTATCAACTGGTTAGTATATAGGTGAATCCAATACTTTAAAACTGTAAAGCAAAAGGCATAAATAAAGATTAGAAATGAGAAAAGAAAACTGAAAAAATACATTAAAAAAATCAAGATCTAGTATCCAAATGATTCAGCCAAATTTATCTACTCTAGTGGTTCTCAAAGTGTGGTCTGCAGACTCTGTGGGAGTCTACATGTCAAAGCTACTTTCATAGTAATGGTAAGACAGAGGCCTTTTCTTTTTGACTGGGTTGACATTTGCACTGCTGGTGCAAAAGCAATGGAAGGCAAAATTGATGGCTCCTCAGCACAAACAAGGCAATATCACCAAGTTGTACTAGTCTTCTTTATTGTTATGCACTTGGTATTTTTTAAAAAGCTATATTCACTTAAGAATGTCCGTGAAGTAGCAGTAAAAATTATCTATTAAATTTTGGATCTTGGCCCTTGAGTCTTTTTCCTGTTCTGTGTGATGAAAAATGTGAAGGATGTATTAAGCACTCTTGCTGCACACTGAGATACAGTGGTTATCTAGAGGAAAACACTTGTGCAACTGATTTGAAATTTTCTCATGGAATACCATTTTTACTTGAAAGAACTAACGGACAAACTATAGTAATTCAGACTTGGGTGAAAGACAGACATGTTAAAAATGAATGAAGTGAGCCTGTCCTTCAAGAAAAACAGCTAACAAAATGTGAGCTTTCAAGAAAAAGTTAGTTTTGGAAAACTCGTATCCACCACTGAAAGCATGAACATCCTTGAAGACTTTTCTGATGAGTAGGTGGTGATATTAATATGATTTTAATATTTTTACGTAATAAAATATGCCAATATTTGGAAAATCTGCATAACTCCATGAACCAATCAACATTTTCTAAATGACCAACGCATGATCTTAAAAATCAAGCATGGCTCAAAGATATATTCAAAATGTAGGATATGACCAATGCATTTAATTTAATTTTTTTTTTTTTTTTAGTAAAGACAGGGTTTCACCATGTTGGCCAGGCTGGTCTCAAACTCCTGACCTCAGGTGACTGCCCACCTCGATCTCCCAAAGTGCTGGGATTACAGGTGTGAGCTACCACACCCAGCCTGACCAATGCATTTTAATGTTAACAAAGTAATGAAAAGTTCATTGTTAGGGTTTCAGATCTCACATTGCTACAAACATTCAAGAAACTACTACTTACCTGGTTTTAGTGTAATATCAAAAAATAGCTACACATATCTGAAAAGACTATTAAAACACTCTTTCCAACTGCATGTTTGTGCCTGGCTGCATTTCCTTCATATTGTTCAACTGAAACAACATATTGCAATAGACTGAAGGCAGATGCTGATAATGAGAATAAAGCTATTTTGTATTAAGTCAAAAATTAGAGACTTGCACAACTGTTTTTCTCACTATGTAAAAAAATTAGTTATTTTTCATTAAACATATTTGTGTAACACAATTATTTTAAATGAGTTAATACATATTTTTATGGTTTCTCAGTTTTGATTTATGATATATTAAATGTCAATAGATATAACCTGCACAGATAGGCTCTCTGGAATTCTCAATGATTTTTTAGAGTATAAAGAGTTTCTGAGCCCAAAAGGTTTGTGAACCACTGACTTGAATTCATCCAGCTCTCTACCCAATCTACTAACGCAGGCTGGCTAAGATAAAGTGGAGAGAATTAGGAATGCCACTAATGCTATAGATTTTCATTATCTGATATCCAAGATTAAGTACCCTCCAGTGAGCAGAGGTAGCCAGCTGACTGTCTAGTAAGTCAGAATGCAAAGTACTTCTGGTTATTATACCATATTCAACCAGACACTCTTCTCACCTGTAACTGGTCCACCTGCTGAAGTAATGGGTGGCAGGAAGATCCCCGTTACTGGCTTGGATGTTGAAAGTTTCTCTTCCACTTCAAGAGGTTGCTGAACCTGAAAAGTAATACCCTCCTCTTCATCCTCTTCTAAATCTGAGATGTGATAAATAGCATCCCTGGGCAACTGGGTAAAGCCTTTAGTAATGACACCTGGTCGTGGATCAAGGATGGTTCCCAAGTTTGGTTGAGCAAGCTGCTGCCAGTGATACAGAGTTTGTGATCCTGAATATGCAAAACAAAGGAGGGGGAAAAGGCATGTTTTACATTTCCCACAAATCTTAAAACACAAGCTAAAATTATATGTGTAATAACAATAACGACAGCAATAAAACTATTTATTTGGTGTTAATAATTTGGTAAAAGCTGCAAATTAAAGTTTTCAGTGGAAGATGACAAGATGTCGAAGGTATGAGTCATAATCTGTTTTAATAGTTAACTTTGAGGACACCTAAAGGGGTGAAAAAAGCCCCAAGGAGACACCCTTAATAGGAAAGGAGCTTAGCTGCTGAAGCAGTGATGGAAGATATGTGCCTAAGAGGTGGGCTGTATTTTCCCAGGTGACAAAAAAGTCAATACTTCTCTGGCCTGGAACTATGCCTATGAAGGTGAAAGTCAAAAGCCAGGCTCCCAGGGAGAATAGGAAAATGAAGAAGATAATGAAAAGGAGGATATGTTCTACTGGTTCCAGGCTACAGAACCCTGGTGAATGATCATCCCAAGTAATTGCACCAGATGCAATGTCTAATTATGTCACTGTAGTCATTTCATCCTAAAAATGGCAACTCCAACAAATATCTGCACTGATCATTAATGAATACAACTAAGTTATAAAATCTTTGAGTTTGAGGGGTCTTTATAAGTTACATACTCAAAATTTCATTTAATGCAGAACTCTTTTAGGATAATATCAGAGAATCATTCAATGATTGTCATTGTTCCAGAAAATGAAGGAATTTATTTTGAATTCAAGCTCTTTCTTAGGAGAGTATAGAAACTGAACTGAAAAAAGGAAAAATACAGGTACACACACACCTCTAAGTCAATTATACTTTTGGGTAAAAAACTCTTTTGAAAAGGAAGGTGGAGATGAATTATTATCTCTAGATCATTATCATTTATCATATCTTATTCATCTAACCATGGAAACTGCTGTCAATGATATTCCTTAGCAAAGGACAGAAAAAGATTACTCCTCTTCCCTGCTCACGTTTATATTAAAAAACATCAGAAGGGAACTGCTGGCTGATGATTCAGAGAATGCAACTCTCTTCATTCATTAATTTTCCACAAAGTACTACAGTCTTGCCACCCAAACAGCAAGATTAAGGGATAAAAAGATCATCTGTACATAATGTTCCTATAATTAAGACACAAATCTCAATTCCAGGGAAAGGAACTTCCAGTAAGTCACATGGCTTAGTAAGGGCCCTTACTGATTTATTACCTTCAAGGGGCTTGACAATTTGTAATTTTTCTGGCATAAAACCTCGAAGGCAACTGGCACTGCTGAGGTCTGTGATCTCTGACTGGGTGGTGCAGAGAGAGGCAAGGCTCTCTGTCGGGGTGACACAGCCACTAACTCCTTCCTTCTGGTCTGCCAGAACCTGGATCTTCCGCTGCCATTCTTCTGCAAAGAACTGCTTCTCACTTAAATAGTTTTGTCGACGCAAGCTAAGGCGATGCAGTGCTGTAGCCAAATCACTATCTCCTGAGGGTCCTGGTTGGCCCATCTTCTGGGAGCTCCTATAGGAAAATCGCGTTCACTGATTAGATCTTGAGGATCATCAGCATGACCCAGACCTCTCCTTTCTATAATGGTAAGCATTCAAGAGACTGATATTAAAAACATGGTATTTTCCTAGATACCTGGAATATAGAAGTAATAACAACAAACCAAAATCACCAACAACACTATATATCATTTTTACAGATCATTGCAAATGACTTGAAAGGCAAGATAATACTTTATTGATATTCTGTGTTTTCTGAATTTTCTATTTCATTTAATTTATGAAACTACACATTCAACCATAAATTCATATTAGGTGGTCACAAAAGTAAATATTATATTTTGCTGAATCTGTATCATAGATTGCAAGAGGTACCATTATTTTATGTATCATAAAGAAGGAAAAAAACGCTACTGATTAAACTAAGGCATACTATCAGTTACAAAACATAATACTTTAAAAAATATTAAAATATGAAAAAAATTTGCTTTGGGTCACAGAATCACCCATCAACACTGCAGAACATTTAAAAGAAAACAACAAAATTTGTATATAATACTGCATTTTTATAGTTCTCTGATGCCCATTTTTTGACTTCAACACTTTTGAAACTGGAAGCTATCTTATAATTGATATCAAATGGAAGAGCAGCAAGCTGAGTTGTGGGTACTCTGGGATACTGGGGTATAAATCCACATAAATGTGTTTCAGATCTTCTCCTAAGATAATTGTGTAACAGTGAGGCAGTAAGACACAAAGCTACTGTGGGTGCAGAACACTGCCCAGGACAGACCAGGCAATGCAACTGAAACCTAGTGTGATTAATTTTTATGTTAGGAAACATTTCCCTTTGGTGCCAAACATCTATCTTGCAAAGCTTTCAGCTCACTTTTCAGTAAAGTTGTTTACCTTCTAGTTATATAGAATTCAACGTACTGAATTAATAAAAGGAATGAAAAAAAATCCAAGTTTAAATAAACAGAAAATCGACAGCACCTCGATGGTCCTCAAGATGTATTCAAACTTACATTTATCCTAAAAATCACCAAAGCAGTTGAGATTATGAGCACGGATTATGAGAAGGTGTCATCCGATGTATTCATGCTAGTGACCAAACAGATTCAAAAAAATTTGACTTTGGCATGATCTGTCTCATGAATAATGATACAAGGCATCATAAGTGAAGGAAAACTGACAGTTCCAGAACCTTCTTGGGACAGTAGAGTAATGCTGGAATGTGCATATGTGAATCTGGTGCGGCAATGTGAAAAGAAATGCAGAATCACTGTTATCATCGGATTCCTACCCTGCAACCTCCTCTGAGCTGCTCCCCTGGTTCAGGAGTGATTTGTCCTCTGTTTGCTGAAGACCAGACTCAAAAGGTTTTGCTGTCATGATGACACTTGAACGGTTGGAGCCTGGAATGGGTAACAGAGCTGGGAATGAGATAGAGCGGCCCCGTGTGTCATTGGCAATCCTGACGGTATCAAATACCCGCTTCTGTTGGGCTCTGTCAAAAAAGGAAGTGTTCGTTATTATCACTGCTAGCCACTAAAGCATCTACAGAAGAGACATGTATGTGCAGTCCATCAGAAATAAAGCCACCCTGAGGAGCTGTTTAGGAGAAATCATCAGAAAATAAGCTTTCAAACAAGAGAACTCTCTCACAAAAAAAGGACACTGTGAGGAAAACACTGAATAGTAAGCAAATTACTACTGAATCTCATAATACTTGCCACTTCGGATTGTGGCTTCTTTTTAATTTCTATTGCAATGATTGAGTAACAGCACATGTGACCTGTACTTACTTTTGTTTAAAGAGAGAAGATTCCTCATCCAAACTCAGCTTTTTACGCATAGTCCCCTCAATCTCAGCTGCCAAAGATTCCTAAGAAAAAGAGTTTGAGATTTCTAAAGTGATTGTTGCCCTTAAATTAACAGAGTCTCTACAACCCTATACTTTTGGTTTTATAATAAAATACAAGGAAATAGTCAAGGCTAACATTCAGGGGAAAAAAAGACATTCTGGAAATATAACTTTTAAATAAGAACCAACTACCTTTTCATAATCTTTTCAAATAGGAAAGTAGTGGAAAAAGCTGATATGATAAATAGAAAATATATGTGCAGGCACACAAAAACAAAAGGTCTGAAAGGCCATAAACCCAGTGTTGACAGTGATGCTGTGGAGGGTGAGATTTAATGGCATTTAACAATTTTTTTTTTTTTGCTTTTCTGTAATTTCTAGCTTTTCTATAATAATCATGTATAGCTGGCCGGGTGCGGTGGCTCACATCTGTAATCCCAGCACTTTGGGAGGCCGAGGTGGGTGGATCACGAGGTCAGGAGATTGAGACCATCCTGGCTAACATGGTGAAACCCTGTCTCTACTAAAAATACAAAAAAATACAAAAAAAAAAAAAAAAAAAATTAGCCGGGTGTGCTGGCGGGCGCCTGTAGTCCCAGCTACTCGGGAGGCTGAGGCAGGAGAATGGCGTGAACCCGGGAGGCGGAGCTTTCAGTGAGCTGAGATCGCACCACTGCACTCCAGTCTGGGTGACAGAGCGAGACTCCATCTCAAAAAAAAAAAAAAAAAAAAAAAAAAAGTAAAAACAAAAATACCAACAAAAAACAATGTATAGCTTTTATAATATTAAAAAATCACTTAAAAAAAAGAACAAGCAAGCTTCCTCTTCCCCCCAGTCAGGAATGAGGACTAAATCTAGTGTTGACAGTGATTCTGTGGAGGGTGGGATTTAATGGTATTTAACAATTGCTTTTTGCTTTTCTGTAATTTCCAACTTTTCTGTAATAAACATGCATAGCTTTTATAATATTAAAAATCATTAAAAAAAAAGCAAGCTTCCTCTTCCTCTGGTCAGGGATGAGGACTCAACTAATATGGGTGACATGCTCAGTGGGACTGAGCTGAGGATGACCGGAATTGGAGGCAATGGTGTGAACTCATGATTTTATATATATATATATATATATATATGAAAACATATATATACACATATATAGTATAGGTATAGGTATGAAATACATATATTTCCTAGTCCTACCTGCTGAGAGGGCCTAGAAGCCACAGTACTCTAGTAGCAATCAATGGGCACACCTAACACCCAGATCTTGGATTCGAAATACAATTCTTCAATAAAAGTAACCAGAGCTCTTTGGAGAAATGGCTGATTCCAGGGCTGAGACAAAAAGTACAAGATCAGCTTAAAGGAGATCCTACTGATCATATCTAGGACAATCTGAATATCCTACATACAGATTGAATATACAACAATGGCTTGTAATCTATTGAATAAAATAGAAATCCATGAGTCCATGACATACCTAAGTGAACAAATGAACAGATAAATGGGACAGGAATGCACTAACTTACAAAAGAAAAATGCCAATTAATAAATGTTGGAAAATGATGAAATTTGAAAATCACCATTTGGCAGTCATCACTGTAATAACTCTGCCAGATAAGAACCATCAATGGGTGCTAAAACTAGTGGGTAATAGTTTGATAAGGAACAGGATACTTAGTCTCAAAGTATCTCTCATAAAATGTTTACTTTGATCACTTGGTTGGGGTAGTATCTGCCGATTTTCATCACTACACGGTGAATTAGTAGTGTTAATTTAATTAACTGTTAATTACCGTTAACTTTACAGTGGAAAAAACCAGCAGATTACCTTAACCAAGAGCTCAAAGTTAATTAATACCACCTGCAATGGGCTAAATAGGCATTATGCACCTCTTGAAACCATGCTCTGAGAATATGGCATGATTTCTGCCAAGAATGCATTACTGGAATCTAATCATGGGGATGCATCAGACAATCCTAAACTGAGGACATCCTACAAAAGTCATGAAAGAGAAATAAAGACAGAAGAACTGTCCCAGATGGAAACAACAAAATTCAATGTATCCTTTGAAGGACATTAGTGAGACAACTGGAAAAATTTGAATGGGCTCTGTGGATTAGATGATAATACTGCATAAACATCAACTTCCTGATGCTGATGGTTGTAGTGTGTTTATGTAGGACAGTGTCCTTAAGAGTGTCCAAATGTCCTTGTTTTTAGTAAATACACACTTAAGTACTATGGGGTAATAAGGTATATATCAGCAACTTACTGTTAAAATAGCCCAGGGGGAAAGAAAGAGAAAGAGAGATTGAATGATATGGCAAAAGCAATAATATGTTAAAAACTGAAGAATCGATGTGAGGGATATACCAAAGTTCTTTATACTATTCTTGGAACTTTATTCTAAGTTTAAAATTATTTCAAACGTAAAAAACAAAATTATGCCTCCCTATTTTTAAGAAAATCTACTAAAATGTATAGTTTCAGTCTTTTAAAAAAGTTCACAGGATTGCACAGAAGTTTAAGAATCAGATTGTTAAAACAACTCTTTGAACCAACATTACAAATTCTAATATAAACTCAGAAGTTTTTATTAATTTTTTAATCCAAAAATACCATTTATAAATGAATCAAACAAAGATGAATCTTGTTCTCATGAAGCTTACATTCTAACAAGTTAAAAATATCAGGAGACTCAAGATTTATTGAAAGAGGTTTTAGATATTCAAAGCACCATTTAAGTAAGTGGCAGGCTGTGGGCCTAGGGTAGGATGACCCAAGTTTAACTAGTTCTATGGTACACAGTCCTAAACTGAATTTCCTTAGGGCTCATCTTATGTATTATTGATACACTATATCTGGAAAGTCACCTGTTAGAATAAATAAGAGTATTAAGGAAGATGTCAATATACAAATTAGGGCCTAAATCAATAATTGGAGTCCAGAAACAAGGAAAAATCATATAATCTCTTCTCCAGACGCTTTATACCATCATAAACCATACAACTTTTAGGACAAACTAATCTTAAACAAATTTCTTTAAATACATAGCATCTTTCTTAGTTTCTTACCCCAGTAAAAGCTCCATATGATTGGGAGAAGTAGAGGTGAGCAGTAGGGCCAGATCTACTACGAAGTTCCTTTATTTCTTCTTGGGATTCATGTAACATTCCTAGACACTCCATATTCCTGTCTTGTAACTCGTGCAGCTAAAAGAAAGGATGGTAGTGTACTTTATTGCCTTCCCAAAACAACATTAGGGAAAAAAACCCCCGAAACCTTTTGGGATAAGTATTGATTTTACCCAGAGGGCTAGCTAACTTTATGAATATCATTTCAATACAAAGACTAAAACAAACTAAGCAAGAAGAGTATATATATATTGAGCTACCAGAATTAGGGAGGGGTGTCTTGGCCAAAATTATACACGGATGTGACATCCTGAAAGTCTGAAACGCAGCCAGACTACCAGAACTGTCAATTTAATATTGAATGCTTCATACACTTTACAGAGGAAGTATAACAGCTACAGTCAAGTTAGGTTTAGTATAATATTAATCTTTTTAAACATCACTCTGAAGTCCGTAAGTGACAAGATCAAGAGCCTACAAAGTGTTATATACAATGTCAGTGTGCTCAATCCTCCTAAACAAGTAGATTTTCGTGCCTTGTTTCAGAACCTTCTTTACAACTAGATATACACATCTGATAAAAGAGTACATAATTTTCAGAGTATATTTTAACTGTAAAATTTCTTCAAGTGCAGTATATGCCCCAGTTCATCAGAATCACCAGGGTTGAAGATGCTTATTAAAAATGCAGATTCTAGGCTCTCACTCCAGACCACTTGAAGTAGAAGCTCTTGGGATGGTGCCTGGAAATTGCCATTTAAAACTTGCTCTCCGAGGTGATCCTTTCCCCCTCCCTCCTACAAGATATCACTCTGTTGCCCAGGGTTGAGTGCAGTGGTGTGATTATGGCTCACTACAGTCTCAATCTTCTGGGCTTAAGTGATCCTTCTACCTCAGCCTCTCAAATAGCGGGGACCACAGGCGTGCACCACTACACCTAGCTAAGTTTTTGATTGTTTTGTAGAGACAAAGGTTTCCTTATGTTGTACAGGCTGGTCTCAAATTCCTGGGCTCAAGCCATCCTCCCACCTTGGCCTCCCAAAGTGCTGGGATGACAGGCATGAGCTACTGTGCTTGGCTCCAGGTGATACTAATGCGTGCTAAAGAATCACTAAGTTATATTTAATAAATAAAATTTTATGTAGATAGAAAGTAAGAGATTTTTTGCTTCTTCTCCTGACACACCTGCACAAAGATTTACTACTAGAACTTACCTTATTTTAAAAACTGTTGAGCTAGTTTAGGTCGGCTGGTAAAAGAGTGATATACTCCTAAAGAATCTTATAAAGTTGAGGTTTTCCCTATTAATCAAGAAGGATGTTACCACGTTACTAGTTTTAGGGACAGGACTTTTAAAATGCTTTATTCTTTTTCTTTTTTTTTTTTTTTTTTGAGACGAAGTCTTGCTTTGTTGCCCAGGCTGGAATGCAGTGGCACATCTGGGCCCACTGCAATCTCTACCTCCTGGGTTCCAGTGATTCTCCTGCCTCAGCCTCCTGGGTAGCTGGGATTACAGATGCCCACCACCATGCCCAGCTAATTTTTGTATTTTTTATTAGTGATGGGGTTTCACCATGTTGGCCAGGCTGGTCTTGAACTCCTGACCTCAGGTGATCCACCCACCTCGGCCTCCCAAAGTGCTGGGATTACAGGCGTGAGCCACCACACCCAGCCAAAATGCTTTACTTCTTAGATCTCATATCATCTTAACCTTTTGTTGTTGTTTTTTAAATCTGGTAATTCCCCTTTAATAATTCTTATTCATGAAGATGAAAGAAACTAGTCACTCTTTCCCCTCCTGAATTACACAAGATAAAGATTTCATTACCTCCATTGTCAGTTGTCGTTGGGCATCTTTGGAAGCTTGCAGGTGAAGTTTTAGTTCTTCCTTCTCAATCACATGCTAACAACATATTAAAAAAGACATGTGAAGCCTTTCCAAGTAAAATATAGCTATTCTCTTTCTTATAAAGACATGTGAAGAATTTCTCTCTGGGGTATCATCTTAAAGCCTACAAAAAGCTAACCTTTCAAAAGCTAAATAAGATAGGCATTCGAATACAAAATCTATCAAGGTGTTCAGAGGACAATGGGCATGCGTCAATAATTTACACCACTTTCTGAGGAAGCACTAACCCCATTTTACAAAGAGAAATAGTGACTTGAAAGTATTTATTCATGATATCTTATATGACATAAAGATGATTAAAACAGCAATCAGATCAGGGCATTTTAAAAGGGCAGGGACAATGTTTATTTTGTTTATTGTATCTAGCACTTAGCATGGTGCAAGATACTATGTCAGTGCTTAACAAATATCTGTTGAATGAATGAATAAACCTACTTCTTTAAGTTTATGCTGAAGGTCTACAATCTGTGACAAAAGAGAGGAAATCTCTTCTTGGTATCGAATCAGCTCATCACTCTTCCCTGACAATTCTTCAGTCATTCTGGACATCTGAGCATTTGTTTCACCTTGGAAGCAAAAAAAAATTTTTTAAATTAATACAAATGTAGAGAAGGAGTTGGCAAACTATGACTTGTGAGCTAAATCTTGTTTTATAACAAGCACTGGACTGTCGTGAATAGATTTTTCTCTAACATAAAAAAAAATCCAGAGAAACCAATAGAGAAAAATAAAAGTTCTTCTGAAATAGGCAAATGCTGGGAACAGAATAGGAGACAATGAAGCTAAAAAGAGAGACGACTTATAAAGGCAAGCAGGCTAAAGGTTTTGCTTCAATTGTTTTCTTTATGAAAATGATATTTGCTCAATCTTTTTCTTTATGAAGGAAAGAAGGCTCAAAGGAGGGCAAGTGCAAAGAGATAATCTCATTCATTTCTTTGAGAACTCTTTAGGGACATAAAATCCCACAAGCAATGAAAATTAATCTTAACACATCTAACAAAGGAACATTTCCAGAATGGAACAGTCACAATCTATAACAGAATGTGATAAAGCTATGGAAATGCTTCTGTAGGAGACAGACTTTCTGGCATACCCCTTTCAGGGATATGTGGCAAACTGAGTAAAGCCTCTAGAGCAATTGTTATA
Organism: Pan paniscus; assembly: GCF_029289425.2. Lineage (NCBI taxonomy): Eukaryota > Metazoa > Chordata > Mammalia > Primates > Hominidae > Pan > Pan paniscus. The sequence goes on from NC_073262.2 coordinate 104,018,905, forward strand.
GCCTGGCCTTCTTACATGCACATAAAATAGAGCCTTTAGAATTCCACTAGGAATTTATTCACTATCTCATATGAAAAATTTGATATGTAAATACAAGCAGAAAAGCTACTTCTCAGTGTCATGTAAAGCTATTTTGAAATTGACAGACAGCCTCTAATATTTCAAAGGATGGCAATACGCAGGCAGGAGATCTGGATCTGAGAGCTCTTGGGCAAATCATTTCCTGTATTTTAAAGTGTAAAAGGTGGGTAATGTATTCATGGTGGAGGAGAAAATTCAATTTACATTCCTTCTGGTTCTCTAGTATTCTGCTATTCTAAGATATCACATTTTGAAGCCCATAGCCCAAATGAATTGATGTGATATTTTCATATCATTGCTTTCAATGTAAAAGGCTATATACAGTAGTCCCCTCTTATCTGTCGGGAATACATTCCATGACCTGCAGTGGATACCTGAAACCACAGATAGTACTGAACTCTATACTGTATATATTATGTGTTTTCCTACAAATAAACACCGATGATAAAGCTTAATTTATAAATTAGGCACAGTAAGAGATTAATAACTAATAATAAAATAATTATAACAATATATCAGCACACTTTGGGGCCATTACTAAGTATAATAAGGGTTACCTGAACACAAGTACTGCAATATTGCGATAGCTGACCTGGTATCTGACAGCTACTAAGAGATGGTTACTAAGTGACTGAAGGCAGGTAGTATATACTGCGTGGAGATATTGGACAACGGATGATTCACATCCTGGGAGGTATGGAGTAGGATGGCACAACATTTCATCACGCTACTCAGAATGGTTTGCGATTTAAAACTCACAAATTGTTTATTTCTGGAATGTTTGATTTAATATTTTCAGACTGCAGTTGGCCACGGTTAACAGAAACAAAGAGAAGTGAAACTGCAGGTAAGGGACAACTGTTGTATTTATGGAGAAATTAAATTTATCTTTCTCCAGTGAAGCCAATCTTTTTCCAACTGACTTGTTTTAAAAAATTGGTTAACATTACCTCAAACTAAAACATACTCCTTTAAAGAAACATAACTGGCACTTTATACTCATTGATTGTTAGGTTTTATGCCATCATTTAAGCCCTGGCTCTGCCACTTACCAGTTTTCTGACTTTGGCAAATCATCTTCCTCTATAGGACTATTTCCTCGTCAACAATATGAGAGCTTTGGTTCCTTTCACTCTAACATGCTATAACTTACTTACGAAACATAGGTCTGTAATGATAATTGCAATTTGAAACAAATATATTTCTTAAAAATACATATGGTATCTTATTTAGGGTTGTAGGCTCAATGTGATATTCTAAGATTTTCAGTAACCATTTAAAATTGTTTCTTGAGATGCTTCTACTGAAACCAGTGATCTAACTTCCGAGGTGGAGATACCCTACCAAAGAATTGTCCAAAAGGTACAAAAGAGAATATGTTAATACTCACGAAGTTCTTTAACACAGTCGCTGACAAGCTGTTGTTCCTTTTCTTCATAGGTAACAGTTTCTGTCTTTATGTGACAAGCCTTCAAGAAAAAAATCAGTATGTGACAATACCTTCTAGTGATTTTATAGAAATAACTACAAAAACCTTTAATTCTCATTTGAAGACTAAATTTCATCACTTACAAAGGAAAAAACCCAACAACCTGTTCATACATCTCTACCTGGCTCATCCCTGGCCTTGGCTAAAATGATCCTTGCTTAAGTAGGACTTCCTTGATGCCCATACTATACAAGTTCACAGAATATTGTGATTTTCTGAGATAGTTCTTATCACAGTTGTAACTATTTAGTTACTTGTGTAAAAGTTCTTATCACAGTTGTAACTACTTAGTTACTTGTGTAAACTCCACAAGATACATTTTCTATCCTGTGACTTTCACTATTGTACTGTCAACCTGCTACTATCCACTTTTCAGTGGGTTCTAAGAACAATGGAAGGCAAGACAAATACAGCTCCTTGTCCACGACTCTCTAATTGGAATGCCAATAGCAAATCCTTACTTATGCCATATTTTACCTCAATAGTACCTGGACCTGAACTTTATAGCCTTTAAAGTAAAGGAAAATGGCAATTAGGTTGAACGTACCTTGGATCGAAGAGCCATATTCTCTTCTTCCAGTTCCTTGAGCTTTTCTTGCAGCATTTCCAACTGCAGCAACCCTTGAGATAAGCTAAAGGACTCATTGAACCGAAGAGGTGTAGAACAGCTGGAATCAGTTTCACTTTCTTCAGAAGCAATGGAGACGATTCGAAGTAACTCATCTTTCTTGGATAGCTCATGCTGCAGCTGATTAACCTGTCCATATAAAATGCTTGATTTTAATGTTCTTTATTTTGTATTATTTATAGCAATATAGCTTCTAATTCATGGAACAATTATTTTTCATCACAAAAGAAAATCACAAAATCAGCTGCTAGGTTTTACTGACTAACGCAACAAGTACTAAAAAGAGAATAACAAACCCGAGATACCTCCTAAGTTACAATTTTAGAGCATTAATTCAACAGAACAGCTTTTTTCCATCCTAGGTGAGAAGAAAAGCTAATTTTCTTATTGTATATATATGATAGGAATACAGGAGAAAAATTCACCTAAGATAATAATACATTCATAGTTGAAAACATGACAAAACTGAAGAACCTTCAAAGTATCAGAATAGATCCCTACTTCAAACTCTTATCATAAGGGCTTGTAATTTTAAGATGTATATCACTGTGCATGTCTTCCTAGGAGTACTGATTTTAGTTCTAGGAACAAATAGTTTCAACCTAAAGGCTCAAATGTTATCATCCATAATGCATTCATAAAATACAAACAAAACCAGATAAAAATAACAAGTTACAGAAAATTTGAAATGTAACCATCCAAGTTAATAATAAGTCAGTTCTCACTACAAACGTTTATTGCTATAGAATAAATATATTTTCAAAGTTTCTTTTTACTTTCTTCCTTTGTTTGGTTTTTGAATAAAGATACCAACATATTTGGGTACCTATTTTTTAAAAATAAATTTCAGATAAGATCACACACAAAGTCTACACAAAAGGGTATCGATAGTTTTAATATCTAAGCAGGGTGCCACAGGTATTACGGATACTTAATATAGACTTTAAGTTGACCAAGGTAGTTACGTGAGTTCTCCTCTGTACAATTAACATTTAATTTCTCTACTGATTAGTTTAATGGACACCAACAAAGTCAACAAGTACTGGTGTTATTTATCTATTGCCATCATTTCAGGGACACCTAGGAAAATAAATTTTCAATTGCATGAAACCTAATTATTTCATACTGCAGACATTTGATCAAAGGCTTACTTGATCAAAGGCTTGTCCCAATTGCTCCTCCAGAGATTCGTTCTGCTCAGATAAGACATGGTTCCGCTTTAAGAGAGCTTGTCCAATTCGAGCAGCGAGTTCCAGATCACGATCCCTCTGTTAAAATACCAAATACACCTTTTCTTTGAGTATAAACAAGGTTAAATGGCAGTTCAGAAATTTTGTGGTCAGTTTTGGTAAAATCAAAAGCAACGTCCTAGAAAGCATCAAGATTCATTCATTCATTAAAATGAATAAACACAGGGTCTGGCACACAGGTAGTGCTTTAAAACGTTGGTCAAATGGATGACCACCACTGTTCTAAATGCAAGAGGACATCTCTTTTCTTGGTATCAAGTGAGATTTATTGATCATCCTAGTAAATTAAGAGTCTAGCAACCCAAACTTTAAACTTACAATTTTGGGGAATTGGAAAATCAACATAGTCTTTAAAAATGAGGATAGGGTCTGTACAGTAAAAGCTCAACAAATATTTGTTGAATGCAATTGTGTATCAAGCATGGTAATGATACAGAATTAGGTATTTAAGATATAGATCAGGTAGGTATGTAAAAAAAGAGTTCCATTTAGGGCAAAGCTTATGTGCATTCAGCAGCTTAGAGGGAAGTGCAGCCAAGAGCTCTGTTGTCAACTGGTTCAAGAATGATGATATGAAATAAAACAGGAGATAAAAGACTGGAAATTTTGAGGCCACAGGATTCTGCCTAGAGTATAGAGAAGAAAGAAGTCTCAAGAAGCTGGTGGTAATGATGCAGGGAAGTCTGTAGAAAAGTCAAGCAATAGGCTTCCACCCAGAGTTATTATTTCTGGGCAGGTAGTGATACTCGCAAAGGCATAGGAATTCCATCTGTGTGGTAGTGGTGAAGACTGTATTCTATAGGATAGAAAACTGTCAATATACATCTCACTGCCTTGTATATGATCTGCTTACAGTAATTATTATATAAATAAAATTAAGCTTCTATCCTTTCTCTCCATAGGCATATGAAAATGGAGGGATTATCTCCACATTTTTAAGGTTCATTTTAAATAATCGCTAAGTAGCATACATAGAAATCATTCTGGAGAGCTGGGGGGAGAGGAGAGAAGGATGTGTTAAAGAAAGACTGTCTTCCATAAGATCAACTGAAACAGGTACAAAGGGAGACCTCTACTGATTGCCAACTAGAGGAGATACACTATACATATTAAAAATGCCATAGACAAAGTGAGCTCAAATCACAGCCCAAACTAAAAGTAAAAAAGGGGAGATGCTCCAAACTGCAGGTATTGATTTGCAATGATAATGATACTGCTTTCTGAATGGGCAGCTCTGCTGTAGAGTAAGTAACAGCAGGCATTATTTTAAAATGATTTTTTTTTTTTTAAGATTAATGCTTTTCTAGGAAGGGGAGGCAAGCCAACACCATTAAATAAATAACTAACTAAAAATCCTCTATAGCATTACAATAATAAACTTATATTATTACAATAATAAACTTCAGGAAACATTCTACTTTGAAATGTCAGTTGTTCCAGTAGCAACAACCTTATACAAAATAACCCAGAGCACGTACAACATTTTCCATTTGATGTGCAAATTTGATAGATTCCAAATGATCCTCAAGTTTTACCTTTTTGTACTGGAGAAAGAAAAGATATTCCTACCTCTGCCAGGAGATGTGTAACCATGTCGATGTCATTGTAAGTTTTGGTCATCTGCTCCACCCTGTCTGTGCCTAGAACTAATATAGTTAAAAACAACTATTTATAGGCTTTAGCAATAATGGAAAAATTTAAATATTAATAAGAATTGAGAGATAACAACAACAAAAACCCCAGCCTTTTACAAAAAGTCATTCAGGAGAATAAAAATATATGTGAAAAAAAAGAAATGTTTCATGTATTAGACACTCAAGAAATAGTCCAATCATTACAAACAAAGTGTATACCATACAATAATTAAGAAAGTATCAAATGATCACAAGGCAGTCACATCTTGACTATCTCCTCCTCCCCTGGTAAGACAGGAAGTTTGGCCACTCACTTATGAGAATCTTGGCTGGGAGAATGGATTAAATTACTGATTGCTTTACAGTCTAATCTAAATTAAAGTTACTAAGGGGTATTAGTGAGGGGTTATGCTGTTATAAAGGAATTTAATTGGAATTCTGCTGTGATTATTGTAACCATCTATGATCATCTACCATGTGCGCTAATGTAAACAAGGAACAGGATTTGAAGGACTTTTTCTGGTTCTGTTATGAACCATAATTCCTTTAAGCTTAATTAAAAACCCTTTACCTGTATAAAAATCTTTCTCCCATCTAGGTCTCAGCTATAAAATAAATTGTATGCTACATTATTAGTTGTATAATTCAAGCCTTGTATTTCTGCACTTCACAAGTTCAGGAATTGTCACTACCTGGATAATTTAGTTCAAAAGAGAAGGGCAAATATGACTCCAATGATTCCAGTCACACTAAACAGTATCTTAAAGTTAATAATGCATAACAAAAGAGGGCTCTTTTGACTTTGAACATGATATGTTACTGCAGAACATAATTCTGTGTTTGACTTAGACTCTTTTATTATAACTAGTTTGCCTTGAAGTGTGAAAAGGACAGGGGCTTTGGAGTAGAAAAGCTGAATTCATAAATTTTAGTGAGCTGGAACAAGTCACTTAACCCTTCTGAGATTCAGATAATAAATATGGAGGTGATAACACATCTCATGAGGTTATTAAGAGGATCAAACATGATAATCTACTAAGCAATAAAGTATTCGGTAACTGCTACGTATCATATAACTGTTTATAGTTACTATTCCTTAAACAGAACTGGTAGGTATGAAATGATTCTGACTTTAAATTCTCTGAATTGGCAGTAATTCATAGTTCCATAGTCCCATCTTAACACTTTAGGGTGCCCACGACTGAGTATGAAGGGATATCATTAGATATGTTTTACTTTTATCTGAGCTTATTTTCTCCCTAGCACCACTGACTAAAATGAATCTGGGAATTACCTATAGCTTAATTATTAATAATAGCCTTATTCCTAGTTAAAAGTAAAACAAAGTGCTGGCTTGATGGTATGGGAGATAACTAAAAAAGATTTAAACTGAAAATATAAAAACTTTTCTTAAAACCTAGAAATAAACATTTGTACTCCAAAAGAATTTATATTTACAAATAGAGAAACTAACAATGATTAAACCACAGTGATAAGGGAAGCAGACTTTTGGGCCTAAGGAATAGACACAATATAATTTGATAGCATAGCGGGAACAAAGGATTAAATAATTAAGGCAAATACTTACAGTGAATGGTCTCCTTTACTTCTGGTCTCAATAACAAAATTATGGGAAAAATATAAAATCAATATATCCATGCTCTAAACTAATTACAGAAAACCAGACAATGGTTGTAAACCCAAATGTAATATAGAGCAATGGCTCTTAAGTCCAGATTCCGATTTAATTAATTTCAGGGAGCGCTGTGGCGCTGGTAGTATGCAGAAGATTCCCAGGTGTTGAAAATGACATGGAGCCAGGAATTAAAACCACCAATCTGGGGTTAACACCCAAAGCAAAAATCAGGCATCCTATAGGCTCAGTTAAAATCAGTTTTTATACAACGAGTTTAACAAACACATGACATGACTGACCAGAGTTAAAGATGAAGTGGCAGATTTAACTTGGAGTAAGACCAGTAAGTTAAGGATATAAAAAACAACTGTGAACCACAAGTCATATATGATGAAAGGGGAAGAAAAAAATGAAGGACACAGTAATACAGTAAAGAAATGTTTAGAATAAAATATGTTTTAGTGAGGAGAAATGAAAATATATTTCCTATAAATGCTTACCATCTGTCACAGCATAAAAATTTAAAGCTGAACCTTAAGAAGTTATCTAGTTTAATGATCTCACTTTCTTGTATGAGGAATCTTCTCTGAGAGAAATTATGTGGCACGTTCAAGACCACGAAGAAAGCTATTAGTGGCAAAGCTGGAATTTTAGTATGGAGATGATAATAACGCTCATCTCACAAGGTCATTAGAAAAAACTCAGATGATGTAAGAGTCCAGTAATGAGCTCTTTCCACTGTGCTGCTGTTTCTACCGCAGCCCCACTAAGAACATAAAAAAGACCTTGTCCAGTGAAATACCAGCATATACACCTGTGAATGCATGTTATATAATAAAACAGCATAGATCCCAATTTTGCTTTTTAAAGCGTGAGCATATCTATAAATATCTACATTCAACAGAGCCTGGAAGGATATACATTAAAATGTTAATAGTGGTTATCTCTGGGTAAGGACTATGGCTGATGTGTTTTCTTTTCAGTGTTTTGCCAATTTTCCATAAAGAACAAATGTTATTTTCCAAACAGAAAAAAAAACAAACCCACAAAAACCCAGGAACCTTTGTTAAAAAGTTTCAAAAAGCAAAAATGAACTTTAAAATGCCTAAGTATTTGTTATGGCAAAGAAGTTAGATAGTGCAATCAGAATTTTCAAATTCTTACATCGAATGCGCAACCTAGATACTACCAATCCACAAAGGCTGGGCCTCTTCAATTGCACAGAAAGATGTCAGGCACAAAACAGAAAGGAACAATGGATTTTTCCTTTTCCAATGGAAAAGAACAATGGATTTTTCTCTCTGCAGTAGAATCAGTTCTGTCTTCTCTTCCTTAACACAATACTCCTGATAAAGACATGCTGCTTGGAATGATTCCAAAAGTACTCAGGGCAAAACTCTTAAGTGTTTAAAGTCTTGGCATTTAGACATTATAATTAAATGCTTCAAAAACCACAGACTAGTTCTTCACCATAATTCTGGAACCAGGAATGTAGAGATAGCCAAGCAGGTTGTCTTTGTTAAAATCAATCCTATCAAAACCTATTTTCCCGTCAGTTTTCGTTGTTGAAAATATGTTAAATGATACAGAAATTAGCAATGATCCTTGCTTATTTCCAGACATGGACTTTCCTAACTCTCTAAAAAAGTATTTATACATCAGGGAGATGATAGATATTTTTACAGAACAATTTTGCAACTTGGTTTCCAGAGGTTGTTAATTAATGTTCAACATTTTTGGTGTAATGTTTGGAGAATCTAATGTTCCTGAAAATATGGGGTGGGAGTTTAACAAACATAAGCACTTCACTAATCCTTACTTTATGTTCTATCCCTGCATAATTTCACATTAACTAGCTCAATCTCACATTATTTTCAGGATGGGAAACACCAATGATAATCCATTCTAATATCTGTCATTTACATGAGATGGTGCTTGATAGTTCTCTCATATGTCCCTTCTCAAGATCTAAAGTTTTTACCACAACTATTGAATTTCAAAAAGAATTCTAGTCTTGCAGTACTCTCCAACTTTCCCACACCAAAACCAACAAAAACAACAACAAAATAGAAATGAAACACAAACAGTGCCCACATGGCATAGTAAAAGCTACAATAGCTCCTGACACCTACAGGCAGGTCTTGAGGTTTTTAACCCTAAAGCAGTGACCACAGCCCTTGCTGCTACCATACAGCAAACATTTCTGCCTTCAGAATGACTGAGAGAAACTGATGATACACACCATCTAGGGCAGTCTTTCTCAATAGGATTCCAGGGGAGAATCAGGCCCTACAGACCATTTGAATGACAATTTTCTCAATTCTCCCAAGGATTGTACAAAGCTAGTACATGATGCATGGGTGATAAGGTAATCCACTGTATAAACGCTAAGTGTCTTAGGGTATATAGCTTAATTCTCTTGTGGAACCGAAGGAGAGAGCTTATCTAAGGGAAAAATAAATCTGGTAACCTCTATGACTGGGTTTATGGTTAATGCTTCCTGAACTTCATCAGTCATATGTTCTTTTCTGCCAGTACAGGTTAATAATTTTTGAGGGCAGAGCCTGAGGAAAAGTATACCTACCAATTAGAAGTAATAATTTCTATGACCATATTTATCTGCAAAATTATACACTCTCTCCGATTCCTTAATTCTCCAATTAATGTCACTGTGAAATGGCCATTTGCTTTGGTTGGCAATGCTTTGCATCAGTGGTTCTCAAACTTGCGTGTGCATCAGTATCACCAGGAAGACTCTTTAAAACACAGACAGCTATGACTGTCTCACCCCTAGAGTTTCTAATTTTGTAGGTGGAGTAGGGGGCCCAAGAATGTGAATTTCTAACAATTTCTCAAGTGACATTGATTGCAGGGGTCCACAAAGAACAAATAAACTAAAGGGCACTTTCTGTGATGCTTTGTCAAAATAATGACAAACTAAATTCATCCAGATGAAATTTCAGTTTGAAAGTTCTCAGCAATTTAGGCCTGGCGCGGTGGCTCATGCCTGTAATCCCAGCACTCTGGGAGGCCGAAGCGAGCAGATCACAAGATCAGGAGTTCGAGACCAGCCCAACCAACATGGTGAAACCCCGTCTCTACTAAAAATACAAAAATTAGCCGGCATAGTGGCGCCTGCCTATAATCCCAGCTACTCAGGAGGCTGAGGCAGGAGAATTGCTTGAACCCGGGGCAGGCAGAGGTTGCAGTGAGGCGAGATCGTGCCACTGTACTCCAGCCTGGGCAACAGAGCGAGACTCCGTCTCAAAAAAAAGAAAAGAAAAGAAAGTTCTCAGAAATTTAAACACTCAATGAACAAAGGGAACTAGAAATAAGAAATACTGGTTCCTTCTAAAAATGATTTTCCAGAAAAATCTCAAGCAAGCAAATTCTCAAACTAAAACGTCAAGAAAGCCTTTGGAGCCTTGATTTAACTTAATTTAGCTATTTAAAAGAAATATTAAGGACAAAAACACAACAGTATTTGGGCTTCTTGATATTTTAGTTTCTGAAACAATGTTTATACTTTTTTTGAGCAGTTAAGTTCCAGAAACTACTAGAAATAAATTGTAGGAAACTGGTGCTAAAAGCAAGTTAATGATTACTATGAAAATGAGTATTTCACAGCAGACATTCTCCAGTAACAATCTGGCATTAAAACACCACAACACTCACTGGGCTTCTTGATATTTCAGTTTCAGCTGAAACAACGTTTATAATTTTTTTTGAGCAGTAATAAGTTCTAAGAAATGACTAGAAAAAAATTCTAGGAAACTAGTGCTGAAAACAAGTTAATGATTACTATGAAAATGAGTATTGCACAATAGTCATTCTCCAACGACAATCTGGCATTAAAACACTAAAGCACTCACTGGGAAAATGTCCAGGATCTGATGCAATCACCTACTTAATTCTAATTAAAGGAATTTCATAAACATATCAGTATTGAACTCATAAGCTTTTATTATAAATTCTAACAGCTACTGTGCACACAACATTTTTTACCAAATGAATTTTTAGAAAAGTAATTTCAGCCTTAATGCAGATTTTTGGGATCAAATGCAAAAAGGTCTCCACACTTCAAAGTTTAAAAATTCCTTTGTCTTTTCTAACAGCTTGGTGTAAAACAGACCTATTTTCAGAACAAATCTGGCTCAGTCTCTCACTTAGGAATCCTTAAATAATGAAGATTAATATATAGGGTATATTTATTTCTCCTGGCATTATTAAAACTACTTATGTACTACCTAAGAACTATGCTTCGTTATGCTGACATAATTCTTGTGACTGTGTTTACCAACGATATTAATAAAGATAAAAGTCAAAAGCTGATAGCTTAGGATAACAAACTACTGGGATAATAAATGTTGACAGTTATAAAGGAATATTAAAATTTTAAATCACTTTGCTTTTTAAAAAGTTCCCTTTTCTACTCAGTCTGAGGAAAATATCAAGTAACGAAAACGTCTAAGTATGTTTGCAACACTAGACACTGAGAGTCATAAGGATGACAAACTTTCTGCATTCAGACGTAACACAGAATTATCTCTTCCTGTGAAATCAGTTCAAATTAAAGTAGGTATACACCGAACAATGGCTACTAAACATCAATGCTTTAAAAATCAATACCAAGATACCCATGATCATTACTTTAATGCACAAACTAAAAGAGTAAAAAAATACTCACTCATATAACGGAAAGTCTCTTCAGCAAGGACTGGAGAGAGAGCATCAGATGCATGCTGCTGCTGGTGTGGAGACTGAGTCCAGTCTTGATTTTCATATAGGAAGAGAGTGTCTACTTTTAGCCTATACTGTGGTAGTTGTTCTTCTAGCAGACTCACCAGCTCAACTTCAGGGAGATCCTCATTGGAGCAGACATCTAAAGAGGAGAGTCTATGTAAATGAATCCAATATATTTCAACTTTTACTAGGCTACAGAGAAAATTGATGAAAATTAGTTTTTCTAAAGTAGGATAACCAAAGAAATACTAGACAAGATCATTTCTCCACTGATTTTTATTAGCATATCCTAGTAGTATAGTTTTTTTTTCTCCAGGTTTTTTTTTTCTTTTAGTAAGAGAACTTCTAAAGTAAAAATGATGGCATACATTTTTTTGACAGTAATTTCTAAAAAGTATTTTTAATTGACACAAAATAATTGGATATATTTATGGGGTACATGTGATATTTTGACACATGTATACAATGTATAATGATCAAATTAGGGTAATTAGCACATTCCTTACCTCAAGCATTTATCATTTCTTTGCATTGAGGACATTCAAAATCCTACCTTTTATCTATTTGAAAATATACAACAAATTATTGCCAACTATAGCCACCCTATGGTGCTAAAGAACACCAGAACTTATTCCACCTATCCAGCTGTAATTTTGTATCTGTTAACTAACATCTCCTGATCCCTCCTTCCCGCTACCCTTCCTAGTCTCTAGGAACCACTATTCTACTCTCTACTTCTAGGAGATCAACTTTGTCAGCTTCCACATGAGTAAGAACATGCAGATACCACAAATCTGAATTACATACTATCTAAATATATTGCTTAGTGACTATAACTATGCTTTTTTAAATTTTAAATTTTTTAATTTTTAAAAGTTTTTATTTTAGGTTCAGGGGTCCATGTGCAGGTTTGTTATGTAGGTAAACTCGTGTCACGGGGGTTTGGTGTACAGATTATTTCATCACCCAGGTACTAGGCCTAGTAATCCAACAGTTGTTTTTTCTGATCCTCTCCCTCTTCCCATGCTCATCCCTCACATATGCCCGTCTGTTGTTCCTGTCTTTATAACTATGCTTTTAAAGTTTAGAATTTGCAGAAATTTCATATTTTCTCCTTATCAATCTATTTAGCACGGTTTAAAAGAGGTCTGTGTCTCTGAAGCAGCAGCAGCCTGCTTAATTTTTAAAAGTATTTTTAATTGACACAGAATAATTGGATATATACTTTTTAAAAATAAAGTGAAAGAGGTCTGATCTCAACTTACATGCCTGGGGGAAAAAGCAATACAAAGCAACCAAAATAGTACCAAAGGGATAAAATGATATGCTCTGTAATGACAAAATTTGAATTCTGTGGAGGATTCTTCAAAATCTGGAAAAATTACATTTTAGTATATTCTCATATTCATTAAATTTTTTAAAAAATTGCATTAAATTTTACTGAGCACTGGCACTGAAATAAGTCCTTTATCATTTTTATTTTAAAGAAGTGGTACATCTAAATCCCAAAACATGTGAGGTGAAGGAAATCAGAAAGGGGAGGGGAAAAAAGTTTCCTCTAAAAAATCTTCCCTATCCTTCACATAACATACATTTACTATGGTACAGTGATAGTCCTGGTCTGAGTCCTGACTCTGCATATACCACAATGTGACACTGGGTAAGTTACCTAAACTCTAACCCTCAGTTTCCTCATCTGTAAAATGGAGAAGGTACTTACCTCCTAGGTTATATGAATTAAATGAGACAAATGCATGAAAAATACTTGTATTTAGTACAAGGCGCCTTGCACACTGTGGAGGCACTCTATCAATGTCAGCTTTTTTTTTTTTTTTTTGAGAGAGAAGTAAAGTTTATTACATTTGAAAAAATACGGCAGAAATCTCAAAAGTTTACTCATTAAATATAGTTTAATTCTTACAAATCTCCTTTTGAAAACACAATTCATATATGCTGCAACCTCAGAAGTTTGAATGTGAAATGAAATATGAAGTTAGTAGTCAGGGAAGTCACATCAGAGTGCTTTGTCAAATATCCAAACAAATCAGCATATACCAAAGTGACTCTAAATATATCCAAGTGAATGCAGAAAAGTACATTACCATTTGAGGCAGACCATGCTAAAATATAATTTACAACAATTAGTTTGCATTTAAGATGGTTAGCCAATGAAACGTAGGTTAAGTTAAATTTTGTAGTATTTGCTCAGTCTCTTTGTACTAAACATTAGTTCATCTGAAAAGTAACCTCGGAAAAAGCAAATAACCTGATCTCTTTATGCTTATCATTTTCTCACTGTCATCTTAAATGCAAGCAAATCAATACAGCATCAAGATTTTTTTACATATTAAAATGAACACTAATGACTTGTGAAGGTAGACTGTGTACCATGTAGTACTTAAAATAGATGAGCTTGCAATGACCACGAACTCAATTTTTAAAATAACACCAAGATTCACAAGCCAAAATAAACATTTGATTAAAAAATTCAGCTATTCAAGATAACTCAGTTGTCCTTTTTCTCTTTGAGACTGGGAAGGGTTGGGTCTTTAATTTTGCCTATGAGAGTTTTGCATATATTTTATACTTGAGTAGACAACTTTAATAATCCATATTTATACTATCGCAGAAGTAAGCATTTGGCAAACGTTCAGCCATTAGCACTCATTTAACCCTGTTAGCAATATTCTTTTGAAAAAAGTGCCAGTCCTTATGTGATAAACTAAGAAGCCCATTGAATATAAAAGTGTGTAGGACTGAAACAGTGACCTTATATTATTGCTAAGGGAATATGAGATTAACTTCCTACAGGGGCCAAAACCAGAGAAAGGCTTCCAGCAACTTCGATGAAAGTAGTTTGGCCACATGTCAAGCCAATTGTTTGTATTATTTATGTACCTTTTTCATAACTGGAATTGCCAAATAAGCATGGAGGTCTAAATGATGTACTTGTTAGTGTATTCATTCATATTGATTGTAAAGGATTATTTTTCACTCAGTACTGATGTCCTTGGAAATCTTACCTGGAAACATGTTTGCAAAAAACATTATTGGATCTTTCATCTTTTTCTTGGTATTACATATTTGTTAAATAAAAATTAAACACCCAAAAAAAAAAAAAAAAAAAAACAAACAAAAAAAAAACCTGAAGAGGGGCCGGGCGTGGTGGCTCACGCCTGTAATCCCAGCACTTTGGGAGGCTGAGGCGGGTGGATCACAAGGTCAGGAGATCGAGACCATCCTGGCTAACACGGTGAAACCCTGTCTCTACGAAAAACACACACACAAAAATTAGCCGGGCGTGGTGGCGGGCGCCTGTAGTCCCAGCTACTAGGGAGGCTGAGGCAGGAGAATGGCGTGAACCCGGGAGGCGGAGGTTGCAGTGAGCCGAGATCGCGCCACTGCACTTCAGCCTGGGCGACAGAGTGAGACTCCATCTCAAAAAAAAAAAAAAAAAACCTGAAGAGGAGTTGGTAAGAGGAAAAAAATCCTCAGTGCTTTAAAAAAACCCAACTGGTTAGAAGTCCATACAACTACTATGCTGGCATGGACACAGATGTTTTCTGTCACAGAACCATTCACTGTCCCATAGAAGTAGTTCCTCCAAGCCAACTACATAAAGATGTAAATCAGCTCACCCATGATTGAAACTGAAATAATCCTTCAAAATAGACACCTCACCCAAAAAGATCTTTTAAATCATTGCTAGCTGAACTGCTATTGGTCATAGCAGTTGGTGGCTATGCAAAGTTCTGTGGGTTGAAGAAAGGATTACCCTGCGTACCAAAGGCAGATTGTCCTATCATGTTCATCTGTGTTCCCATTACTGAACTGCCCGTAGCTGGAGAAACTTGAGGAGGTACAAACTGATTAAGCCACTGATTTGGTTTCTGTTGTGATAATTGGTTCATGCTAACTTTGGGTTTCTGAGGGCCAAAGAGATTATTAAGGGCAGACATATCTGTGGGTCTTTGTTGGGTTGGCTTCGCACCAGCAGGAGGAACATTCAAAGCACTGAAGTTTGGCAAAGTGGGAGGTGTTCCAGAGTCATTTTGGTCACTCCAACTGTGCTTGGACTACTGTAGAAGTTCTGGTTTGTAGTAACGGGCATGTTGAATCCTGAAGTCTGAAAGCCCATATTGACATTTAGGCCATTTGTCAAATTTCTCTTTGTATTATCAACTGGTGTAGAAAACATCATGCCAATGCCCATGGAAGGAACAGAAGTGAACGTACTTGAAGCAGAAGGTTTAGGGGTACTAACAGAAAAGCTAGTCAAAGATGACATATTATCCATCAATGTGTCTGTCAAGTCCTTAGTCTGTTTAACAGCAGCAATAGGTGTGTACACTTGGGGTTTAAGAGGCTGCTGGCCTTTCAACTTCTATGCCTGCTCTTGTTCTCTTGCTAATTTTTGTTTTTCTTCAAGTGTAAGTGATGCTCTTTTATGTTTATTCTGAAACCCATCCTCTTTATTTTCGGAATCACTGCCAGTCAGAAGGTCTGCTCCAATGTGGCTAAAAACCTTGTCAATCTGCTGATTCCCAATACTTTTAACTTTTGTCTCCTCAGAAACATTCATTTGATTTCCTATGTCCAAAGATTTCTGTTGTTCTTGCATTATATGAAGTTGCTCCAGCTTAGTCTTATGTTCAGACTCCAACCTATTCAGCATCTCTTTTATGATGGAAATGAAAGAATTGAACTGATTAAGATTGTTTTCAATACTCAGGGGAATAAGATGAGGCAATACTTTTCCAGTCAGCTGCTCTTTGGTGATTCCCAACTTATGAGTAAAAGTACATTTGTAAATGCGTAAAATACCCATGAGGACTGCAGACTCTTTGGATGGAATTTGTTGTAAGAAGGGTAGGATATCATCAAGTACAAACCACTTACCCAAGTATTCCAAAATCTTTCCTAAGCACACTAATGAATTTACAGGAACAGCAAGGGAAGACATTTGTAGACAGGCATTTTTAATTCTTGGTATCAAAGTATGTTTCATGATGCGTAGTCTATAAGATTTGCAAAGGTTGGAATGATGTTTAGACAGAGCTCCTGGTATTGAATGGAAGGAGCTTCTAGTGCTCTGTAAACCATGGGTAGAACACTGTTCTTTATCTCATTGGGAGGGGTTTTGGTTAGTAGCAAATCCATTTTTTGTACGAAAATTAACAAAATCTGGATTGGCTCCTGCTGCTTAAACACAGGGCCAAGTTCAGGTGGAATTAATGTGACATATTCTTCTTTGGTGCATTCCTCAACGATCAGTAGAACACTGGGCAAAACAAAAGGTACCATGTCAGGGTTTACAAATTCTGAAGTCAAGTCAAAATTCTCTGTACAATGACATGCTTGGGCAGTAGAACCTTTGGCAGTCCGTTGAAAAACTGTGATTTCTGAAGATTATCTCTTTGGAATAAGGTATCAAAATATTGCAGTGTTACTGCACCAACATCATCAAAGAAGGGAATCTTTGTCATTTGATCTGCATCTGGTCTTACAGTTGGAGTTACATTTAACAGTAGCCTTACTTGTTCATGAACTTCCTCAGGTATATTTATAAGCGAACTAGATCCTAAATAACTCAACTGATCCAACTGCCTACTGAAACTCTTATAAAGGTCTTGCTTATTGCCTTCAAATATATGTTTCCTTTTATTAAATACAGCATACATAACAGTTTCTAAAGAATATATATCACTGGCTGTTTCACAGCTCACATAAAGCATGTATTCAGGAGGCAAATATTCAGGATTTGGAAGACACAATGAAGGTAAATTTGGGTCCCATTCTTTACAAGGAAATTTAGGCTCTTGTTCATAAGGATTGGTTGATGATACATAACAATCAAAACCCATTATTTTCCAGGCTCCACTTTTATTCAAAATTATATTTTCAGGAGTAATATTTCCATGTACCATTTTCACACTGCTATGCAAGAATGACAATCCTTTAGAAACCTGAAGCAAACCACATTTGGTTTCTACATCATAAAGTTTATAATCCTTAATGTCTGGAGATATAGGGAAAGGGAGATTTTCCCAGTTAACAAGAACACTGGCTAAACTGGCAAAAAACTGGTTCTGTACACAACGCCAAAAAATCCCTGGATTCTTCTAAAGAATGCTGGACAGTAAGAAGTCGAGGGTGTTGAAGTCGAGTTAAGTGTTGGACTCCTCATTTTAGAGAATCAATTATTTGATCCTTTTCAAATTTTTGATATTTGTCAATCATTTTTTATCAAAGACAAAAACAGCCACTGCTTTGTTGACTTTTTTGTGCCATTAAAAATCTTCCAAGCTAGCCCACTGCCACCACTGGCAATGTGTCGACCAACATCAAATTCTCTAGTGACAGGATTTCCCATTACAGCACTAGTGACATCAGCTGTTACTTCTGTAACAGTACTCTTCAATTTATTAAACATGGACTCCATGGCTGCAATATTGGGTAGTTATAGTTACCTTTTCCCTCTCCTTCCAGGAGGGGCAGAACTGGGCCTCTTTTTCCCCGCCCCCCTAAACACAGGCTGTTCCTGCTCTGCCTTCGCACCTGGCAGCTGGAGGAGGGAAAGGGATAGGGAGGGGAGGGACTGGGGACGAAGACTAAGGGAGGGGGGAAAAGACTGAAAGACCTATTGTCAGCTATTTTTATTACTGTATTACTATTGAGTTTTTACACCTAGAGATCAAATCAAGACTGCTAAAATAAGGTTGCTATAGTATCTAAATAATTACAGAGTATTAAAGGTAGAAGACACTTTCAGAAACCATCCAATCCTGCCTCCTAGATAAGGAAACTGAGACTTAAAGATGGGTAACTTGCCGAGGACGCTAGAACCACCAGACCTGGGTCTCGACTTCCTATCCAGCACTGTACCCATTCTTGTTGCTATCTGCCATTTACAGGACAAAGGCTGACAACTTGTCCTAGAAAGCAAGTTCCTACACATCATGTCTCCAACATACAGTATTAGTCCTACATATCTCCTAATTCCTCCAGGTGTCTAATCTACCTATTGTCCTATTTTTCACTCTTAATATTAGAAAGATCATGGGTTTTGGCATCAGACGTAGCTTCTGAATCTGACTCCTCTACTAATTGTTAGACACACGATTTATCCTTTCAGAGCCTTAATTTCTCTCATTTGTAAAATAAAGATCATTTATCACACACAACAGTAGTAAGAAGTAACTAAAATAAGCAATTAAGGCACCCAGGGTATCTGGCAGATCATAGGTACTCACTGAATACTATTTACATCACTACTCTCTCACTTGCACACCTACAACACCCCCTCCCCCATCTCTGAACAAACTCAGCTTTTGTGTTTTTATGTATCTGCCACTATCTTCCTGTTCCCAGTACTGTCCATCATTTAACACCTCCCAAACTTAGCTGTTTACAAAAAAGGAGAGTTATTTCTGTTAACATGCTTAAAATACTAGGGCTTAAAATAGCGAAAGTACAGGATGTCATATCAACCCTCTCACTTTTAAAGAGATGTGGTATTTCCTTTGTGGGTAGTATAATGAAACATGCTCTAGCTCTGGCAAAGAACAACAAAGTACTGGTTAAGAAAACAAATCCTTAAGAGAGTAAATTCCTACGACTTGACCTTGACTTCACAATGACATTTTAATAAGTTTAATAAAAGGAGGCTGGCAATATCAGACATCCCTATTCACCCAGAAGGAGAAGCAGTGGCTTGATCACCACAATGAGATAGAGATGAGGCAGATTTAAAACCTTAAATATGGTTCTAAATAAGCTCTCAATCCTTACAGATCTCTTAAATAGGAGACCTGAACATATATCCAAATTCTATTATTACAAGTTCCATGTGATTATCCAAATTTTTCCTGCCACACATATATTACATAGAGATTGTCATTTTAATACTCAGGAAGAGAAGTTGACTATAAATACATGCAGAGCTAAAAACAGACTATTAGGTATTCAACGGTATAGTGGAAATGAAGAACAAAAGTGACATTCATTACAAGAGATACTAGTCCCTAGTATCTCTTCTAGACTAGAATAATTCCCTACTTCCAAAATGTAATATTTAAAATAAGTGTACAATCCAGGCTTAGTAGATTAAGCTAAATATTCTTTAGACTAGCTCTTCCACCTTGCTTCCATATTCTGATAATGTTCCATTTATTACTCTTGCCCAGGCTTGACAACTCCTTCTCTACCATTTTATCCTCCAAATGTCTCTTCCATATGTCCATTTTTTCCCAGTCATGCCTACCGGTAAGAGAATTAAATCAGTGCTAGAATCAAGCATACTAGAGCATGGTCTAGAGTATGATCTGTAGACCTACAGATGAAAAACAAGCCTCAAAAGGTTAACCTTATCAGCAAATAACTTAAAGTCTTGCCAAAATAAATTTTAACACTTTTCCAAGGAAGACAACAAAACCTAAACACCTAACAATGTAACATTCATAATATTCACCAGTCCATACAAAATTACTAGATATGCAAAAATAAACAAAATGTAATCCATAACCAGGAGGGAAATGAGTCAACAGAAACAGACCCGTCATGACAGAAATAACAGAATTAGTAAGCAGCAATTTTTTATATCCTCTATTTTTAATATGCTCAAAGATTTAAGGGGAAAATATGAACGTAATGGAAAGAGAAACAGAAGATATGCCTGCATTTTAAAAACCCAAATAGAACTAGAGTACAGTATCTAAAATGAAAGACTCACTAGATAAGATAAACAGATTAGATATTCTCCAGAAGAAAAGAACAGTAAACTTGAAGGTATAGCAATCGAAATTATCTAAAATGAAGCACAGAGAAAAAAAGACTGGGGGGAGAAAACTGAACAGAACATCAGTGGCTGTGTCATATCAAGCAGTCTGCAGTCCCAGAAGAAAAAAGAGGCAGGAACAGAAAAAATATTTGAAAAAATGGTGGCCGAAGTCTTCCAAGTTTAATTAATACAGTAAGTCTATAGTTCAAAGAATCTCAACTCCATGCAGGATAAATACAAAAAAAACCACATCAAAGCAAAATTGCTAAAAACCAGTGATAAAGAAGAAAATCCTAAAAGCAGAGAGATAGGAAAAAAAGAACATTACATTTAAGTTTCATTCACTTGAAATGAAACTATTCATTTCAAGATAGATGACAATGGAACAGCATCATTAAAACACATGGACAAAAAGCCAATTTAGAATCATGTGTCAGTGAAAAACATCTTTCAAAAAAGGTGAAATAGGCCAGGCGTGGTAGCTCACTCCTGTAATCCCAGCACTTTGGGAGGTCAAGGTGAAAGGACTGCTTGAGCCCA
This sequence comes from Pan paniscus, assembly GCF_029289425.2. Taxonomy (NCBI): domain Eukaryota; kingdom Metazoa; phylum Chordata; class Mammalia; order Primates; family Hominidae; genus Pan; species Pan paniscus. The sequence continues at coordinate 104,039,685 of NC_073262.2, forward strand.
GGAGTTCAAGACCAGCTTGGCAACATAGTGAAACCCTGACTCTACATTAAAAAAAAAAAAAGGAAGAAGAAAAAATTAGCTGGGTTTGCACATGCCTGTGGTCCAAGATACTCAGGAGGCTGAGATGGGAGGATCACTTGAGCCCAAGAGGTTCAGGCTGCAGTGAGCCATGATCGTGTCACTGTACTTCAGCCTGGGGAACAGAATGAGACCCTTTCTCAAAAAAAAAGTAATTTTATTTTTCACACAAGCAGAAAACTATGGCTATTCATTGCCAGCTAACCCATATCCCAGGAAATGTTAAAGTTAAACAGGCAAAAAGGATATGGAATGGGAACTTCATTCAACAAAAGAAATAATAGAATGCTAAATCTGTGGGTAATACATAAGCCTTTTATTTTCATAATTTATTTAATTCATAATTAGCAATTTAAAGCAAAGGTAATAATGTATTATGTATATAACATATGTAGATGTAAAAGGCATAGTAATAATAATATGTAGAATGGTAGGGGGAAATGGAAGAATACTGTTTTAAGAGTGTCACTTTATTAAATATAATGTTATTTGAAGATGGGCTTTGATAAGTTAAAGGTATGTATTGCAACCTGGAGCAAGCACTGAGAAAAATAAGAGGTATAGCTAATATGTCAACAGTAGAATTAAAATAAAAAAAGTTTAAAAAAAGAAAATGAGAAAAAAACGGAAGACGGAACAAATAGAAAAAGAAAATAGGAGTACAGCAGACTCAACTAAAGTGATAATTACATTAAAATTAAATGGTCCAAATACTGCAAATAGAAAGTACAGACGATCAGACTGGATTTTCTTTTTAGAAAAGACCCCATTATAAGTTATCTGTGGAGATGCCCTTTAAATGTAAAGAGTCAGATGAGTTTAAAAAGTAAAAACATGAAAAATAAGATGATACCAATTCCACACAAACTTTTTCCAAACACAGAGGAAGGCATACTTCACAACTCATTTTACAAGGCCAGTATTACCTCAATATCAAAATAAAGCGAAGACATTGCAAAAAAAAAAAAAAAAAAAGAAAAGAAAAAAGAAAAAAGTACAAACCAATAACCCTTATTAATGGGACTAGGAAGGACACAGACACACACATACATATACACACACTCCCTAACAAAACACTAGTAAATATAACCTGTCATATATAAAAAAGATAATATATCATAACCAAGTAGTTTTTTCCAGGAATGCAAGTCTGGTTTAAAATTCAAAACTAAACCAACAGAATTCACCACACTAATAGACGAAGGAAGAAAAACCATATGAACATTTCAACAGAGGCAAAATAGGTATTTGACAAAATTCATGCTAAAAACTTCTCTTCCAATTTGGAAGAGAAGGATATCTTCTCAATTTAATATAGGGTATTCTCAAGAGACTTAATGGTCAAATACTGTAACTTTTCTCCTCAGATTGGAAATACGTCAAGGATGTTTGCTCTTACCATTTTTATTCAACAATATACTGAGATCATGTCTCATTCAATAAGGCAAGAAAAATAAATAAAAGGCATCCAGAGTGAAAAGGAATATGTAAAATTGTCTCCATTTGCAGACATTATGGTGTATGTAGAAAACTAAGAAATCTACCAAAAAGTTACTAAAACTAGCAAGTTAAGCGAAGTTGCAGAATATATGGTCAACATTAAAAAAATCAATTTCATTTCTATATAGTAGTAACACACAGTAGGAAAATGAAATTAAATAAACAGTGCCATTTAAAAAAATACGTAAGACTAAATTTAACAAAATATGTGCAAGACTTATACAATAAAAACTATAAAATACTGGTAAGAGAAATTAAAGAGGACCTAAGTAAATGGAGATATATATCAAGTTTATGGATTAGGAGACTCACTATTCTTAAATTATCAATTCTCTACAGAGTCTATGTAATTCCATTCAAAATTCCAGCATTCTTTTTTGGGAGAAAATGACAAGCTGGTTATTATTATTAGGGACAGGCTCTCTCATTCTGTTATTCAGGCTGGAGTGCAATGGCACAATCATAGCTCACTGCAGCCTTAATCTCCTGGGCTCAAGTTATCCTCCTGCCTCAGCTTCCCTAGTAGCTGGGACTACAGGTGCATGCCACCACGCCCAGCTGTTTTTATTTTTTGTAGAGATGGGGTCTCATTATGTTGCCCAGGCTGGTCTTGAACTCCTCGGCTCAAGTGTTGACAACCAGATTATACAATTTATATAAAAATGTGAAAAATCTTAAATGGCCAAAATAATTTTTGAAAAAGAGTAAAGTTGGAGAATTTATATTATCTGATTTCAAGATTTACTATAGAATTACAGCAAATAAGACAATGTGGTATTTCTGTAAAGATAGACTTAGGGATTAAAGGAACAGGATAGAGTTCAGAAATAGAACCATACACATATGACAATGAAATTATCAAGGTATTTCAATAAGGGTAAAGAGACCATTTTTAACAAATGGTAAAGAAACAATGAAATATCCAATTGGAAAGCAAAAAACAAAAACTTGGACCCTAACCTAATTCCATGCTCAAAAAAGTACACTACTGACTTAAAAGTAGAAGTAAAAACTATAAAACTTTTTCTTTTATGTGCAGATTTCTTAGAAACGACACAAAAATAAGAATTATAGTAGCAAAAACTGATAACTCCATCAAAATTTAAAACCGCTCTTCAAAAGACACAAGTAAGAAGATGAAAAGGCAAGCCAAAGTCTGGGACAAAATACGGTCCATTTACCTAACAAAGGACTTACATCTAGAACATGTAAAGAACACTTACAATTCAACACTTACATTTCAATAGTAAGATAAATTTTTAATGGGCAAATGATTTGAATAAACAACTCAAAATAAAATCTTAAGCACATGAAAAGGTGCTCAACATCATGAGTCATCAGGAAAATATAAATTAAAATCACAGAGATACCAGTACACACCTACTAGAATGGCTAAAATCAAAACCACTGACATTACCAAGTGTTGATGTACAGTAGAGGTCAGCAAACGACAGCCCACAGGCCAACTTCGGCTTGCTGCCCCGCCTGTTTTTGTAAATCAAATTTTATTGAAACACAGTCACATTCATTTTTTCATGTACTGTCCAAGGCTGCTTTTCTGCTACAATAGCAGAGATGAGTAAGTTCCAGCTTAGCAATAAAAAGAAACAACTTCTGATACTTATCACAAGCGGATAAATCTCAAAAACATTTTGCTGTGCAAAAGAAGGCAGACACAAAAGACACATTCAATTTATATGAAATTCTAGAACAAGCAAATTTAATTTAAAGTGGCAGAAAGCAGATTAGTGGTTGTTTGGAACTGGAGGTGAGGGGTGGGGAGATCTCTGTACAAGGGAACTTTCTGTGGGATAATAAAAACTTCTCTAACTTGTTTGTACTGGTGGTTACACTGAATGCATATTTTTGTCAAAACTCAAACTGTATACTTAAAATGAGTGTATTTTATTGTATCTTCATAAACATACCTCCAATGATGATAAATTAAAACAAACTTTGGGTTTTGATGGGTTTCAGAATTCAGAATTTTTCAGATTTTTAGAAAAGTGGCACTGTACATTAACTGTATGTTATATAACATCCCCAACTGGTTTTGCAGCAGCACCTCATATTTAAATATATAAATACATCTTCAGCAAATATGAGTATTCAAACTAAATAAGTTAAGTCTAGAAACAGCCAAAGTCTGGTTTGGTGGGCAAATGAGTTTTTGAATAAAAGTGTAGAAAAAAACTTTGACTGCTCAGAGTTTTTTGATTTAGTCTTACAGATAAGGTGTTATGGGCCTGTATGTATGTTTGTTATATGCTGTACGCCCCAAGAGTCTTGTGTGCCAGGCATTGTTGTTAGGTACCTGCAGGGTATACAAACACAGGTAACTCTGTCCTTGCCCTGTGGAGATCAGATGGATATGATGCAGCTACTACTCACCGGGGGTTCACAGGGTACAGGGGAGTCCGACATAGACAAGAAATAACATGAAAGGCAGATTCTGTTAATGCGTCAGGAGACACAGGGGATGGAGAGATTAATTCAGTTTTTCCCTGAGGACATCAGACTAGAAAGGGAGGCTTGGGTTTCATCATGATAGGTCATATACGCTGGACTGAGGCATTTGCATTTTCTCCTGTAAGCGATAGCGCTTCAATATTTATTAAACTGGACTTACCAGTGATGCTCTCCGAGTCTCTGTGATTGCTATTCATGAGGTTTTCTTCACCTGTTGGTGATGTAAAAATTGCATTCTGGGATTGACTCATGCAGGATCCTTTCTTGCTTTGGTTGAGAAGGACAGCTTTGGTATGAATCAGAGTAAAGGAAATCCATCAAGCCATTCAATAATGAAATGGATTTGGTCACATGGATATTTTCTTTTAGACAGATTTTCTCTGATGAGTCAAATGACATCCGTAGCAATGAGCACTCTCATGTGATTATCATACTTTGGACAGTCATGACCTAAAACAAAAACATCAAGTGACTAGAACTCAGCATGCTCTTTAACAACAGGAATCTAATTAATCAAAATGTCCATCATGAAAAATGTTTTTCTAATGATACATACAACATGGATAAATCTCATAATTATGCTGGAAGAAAGAAGTCAGACAAAAAAAGAGTACACAGTTTATGACTTCATTTACATAAAATTCTAGAAAATGTCCACTTATCTACAGTGACAGAAAGCAGATCAGTGGCTGCCTGGAGTTAAGGGAGGAATTACTAAGGGGCAGGAGAAAAGTTTTTGGAATGATGAATATGTTTATTATTTTGACTGTGGTGATGGTTTTACAAATGCGTATCAAAAGTGGTTAAATTGTACACTTGAAATGTGTAATTTGATGCATGTTAATTATATTTAAATAAAGGTGTTTAATTTTTAAAAAGATAACTGTTTAAAGTAATACACTAATAATATATTGTAGAGTCTATAACATATGTAGAAGTAGAATGTTTTGCAGTAGCATGAAGGCCAGAAGGGGGGAAATGGGCATATACTGTTGTAAGGCTTTTATATTACACATGAAACAGTAACATATGGCTCGAAGATAGACTGTGATAAGTTAAAGAAGTATACTATAAACCTGAAACCAACCAATTAAAAAACTCAAGAATTACAGATAATAAACCAATGAAGAAGACGAAATGGAATAATACAAAACAGGGTTTTTTAATCTTGGAAAATTAACATTTTGGGCCAGTTATTGCTTCGTCATGTGCATTGTAGGATCTTTTACCCACTAAGTGCCAGCAGAATCGCTTCCCCAGACCCTCTCCAGTTTTATCCAAAATGTCTCCAGACATTGTCAGATGTCCCCCGGGGGGGGGGGGGGGGGCGCAAAATTCATCCCTGGTTGAGAACCACTGATAAAACAGATGCTCAACTTTACTCACAATTAAAACAAAAATATAAACAAAAAAAAAGTTCACCCACTAGATTAGCAAACATTAGTTTTATTATATTCTTTGCTGGAGATGGTGTGGAGAAAGAAGCACTCTTATACCCTGTTGATAAAAGTGCAAATTGGGGCTGGGCATGGTGACTCACGCCTGTAATCTCAGCACCTTGGGAGGCTGAGGTGGGCCGATCACTTGAGGTAAGGGGTTCCAGACCAGCCTAGCCAACATGGTGAAACCCTGTTTCTACTACGAATACAAAAATTAGGTGGGTGTGGTGGCAGGTGCCTGTAATCCCAGCTACTTGGGAGGCTGAAGCAGGAGAATCGCTTGAGCCTGGGAGGCAGAGGTTGCAGTGAGCTGAGACTGCGCCAACTGTACTCCAGCCTGGGTGACAGAGCAAGACTCTGTCTCAAGAAAAAAAAAAAAAAGGTGCAAATTGGAACAAGCTTTCAGAAGGCTATTTGGCAATGTCTACCAAACTTTTAAATGCACACATGCTGTAACTTAACAGTTCTACCACCAGGAATTTACACAATGGATATACTCACGAAGTGTGCCAAGATGTAGGGATAAGGATGCCCATACGGTATTGGTTTGGGGGAAAAAAAAAAAAAGCACATACCACACAACTGGAACTAAATGTCTATAAATAAATGGTTTAATAACAGTGGAACATACAAAGGAATACAATGTACTAAATATATGTGCATACTTAAAAAAATCAGGAACTGTCATCAGTAAAACTGTTCAATTCTACTTATTTGATTTATATCAAGACAGTCTCTGCTTGGCAACTTGTGGCTTCTACTTATAGTTAATTCATTCTCATGCCTGCTCTTCACAGGCATCATAAATATTCAATGTTTTACAAGAGAGTTACCCTCAAGAAGCAGAAAGGAACAAAGTAAATAAAGGAAACTGAAAATGGTTACTGAGGCAGAAGAATAGAGAAGCACTTTGAGCAAATCCTAGGGAGGAGTTTCAGAGATAGAATGTGAACAGAATTAAACGTTATACAAAAGTCAAAGGGAAAATTAGGTTTATTTAAAAAGGGGTAAGGGACCATAAAATCAATGATAACTTTCCAGAAACCAGTTCAGCCAAGAGATTGGATCCAAAGACAGGCTGCAAGGTGTCGGTAAGTGAGATGCTAAGAGTGGAGTTTAGTGAGTACAGACCACGATTTCCTAACACCTAGACTTTCAGATCTCCACAGACTGGTAAAATTTCAAACACTTCTGTGGTTATTGGCATGGGGTTTCCATTTCTTACCAATTTCTATTACTTTGTAAATGATAAAACATTTTACTAAAAGAAAAAGAGACATAATAAATAGCAGTCCTTCCCAAAAAAGGAGTTTGTAATTTTATGTTGGAATAACAACAGCAACACCACCACCACCACCACCACACACACACACACACACACACACACACACACACACACATATGAGACAGAGTCTTACTCTGCTGCTCTGTCACCCAGGCTGGTGTGCAGTGGTGCAATCATAGCTCACTATAGCCTTGAACTCCTGGCCTCAAGTGATCCTCCTAACTCAACTCACAAAGCTCTGAGATTACAGGCATGAGCCACTGCACCCAGCCCTAATTTTTCTATATTTGAACTCAGAAAATTTTAATAAATACTTTAAGATTCTGGTACTGATACATGCTGAATAAATGTGAGTGAACCCTAAAAACATGCTAAGTGGAAGAAGCAGCCACATGATTCCATTTATATAAAATATCCAAAATAGGCAAATCCATAGTGACAAAGCCAATTAGTGGTTATCAGGAACTAGGGAGAGGGGAGAATAGGGAGTGATTGCTTAATGCGTATGGGGATTCCTTTTACGATGATGAAAATTTGATCAATTACAGCTGGTTCGATGGCAGTGGGTTATCAGAACTTATTAACATTAGTGTCATTAAAGTTGGTATATAGTCCCTCACTGCTAAATTTGGCTTAAAAATAAAATTTTTTTTTAAATTTGATGAATTAGTGGTGATGGTGGCACAACACTGTAAATAACACTATAATAAATTTCACTGAATTATACACTTTAAGGTGGTTAAAATGGCAAATTTTACATGTCTTTTACTGAAACTAAGTACTGTACTATATAATACAAAGTATATAATACACAATTTTAAAAGTGATAGGGAAATGCTTAGATCAATAGTCATTTATTCCAAGTGTATTTTAAATAAAATCAGTCTTGGTAAAGAAAAAAAAAGATTATATTTTATATATATAACTATTTTCTTGAAATATGTTTGCCAGTATAGTAATCTGTGTTAGCCAGTGCAACATGAAGTAAAACTCTAATATATTAATACAGATACTTTAATTTTAATTCCAGTTGTCAAAAATTCATTTTTCATATTCCAGGAAAAGTCCACTGTATGCAACTGAATTCTTTTCCACATATTGTATTGTCCAGAATTGTCATCCCTAAACCAGTCACTATAAAGGAAATAGAATTATAATGAATCAAACCAATAAAGAGTCACACCTTGAACTTTGGAAGGAAGAAGAAAGCAATCTTCCCTGAAGTACACAATCACTGGCTACCTGAGCAAAATCTGAACTAGGGCCTCTGCCAACCAAGAAGGGGGAAATGATCATTTTTAGGTAGGGAACCAAATATCACCTGCTATGTAAGTCCTTATGTCACATATAATTTTTATCAAGGTCTTTTAAATTCTAACACTCCAAAGACCTAGATTTATAGTTTAGGAATCAAGTGATACATTTTAAAAAAACAGAATGGCAATGGAAATCTAAGAATAAATGTGCTAGTGTATAACCGGCTATCTAGTGAATGATCAGCAAACCATGCACTAGTTTGTAACTGTGCACTAGTTTATAACTATGCACTAGTGTATAACAGGCTATCTAGTGCATGGTCAGCAAATTTGGCCCACAGCCAAATTTGGCTTGCCACCTGTTTTGTTTGTTTGTTTGTTTTTGTTTTTTTTGTTTTTGAGACGGAGTCTCACTCTTTCGCCCAGGCCGGACTGCAGTGGCACAATCTCGACTCACTGCAAGCTCTGACTCCCGGGTTCGCGCCATTCTCCTGCCTCAGCCTCCTGAGTAGCTGGGACTACAGGCACCCGCCACCTCGCCCAGCTAATTTTTTTTGTATTTTTTTTTTAGTAGAGACGGGGTTTCACTGTGTTAGCCAGGATAGTCTCGATCTCCTGACCTCGTGATCCGCCCGCCTCGGCCTCCCAAAGTGCTGGGATTACAGGCGTGAGCCACCGCGCCCGGCCTGCCACCTGTTTTTGTACCTGTGTACCTTAACCTGTGAGTTAAGAATGATTTTTATACTTTCAAACAGCTGGAAGGCAAAGAATAATATCATGTAACATGTGACAATTATGAAATTCAATTTCCAATGTCCACAAAGGAAGTTTTATTGGAATACAGCCACACTTACTTAAGTATTGTCAATTGGTTGCTTTCATGCTACAACAGCAGAGCTTAGTAATTTTAAGGACTTCATAGTCCACAGAGCCTAGAATACTATGTCTCTTTACAGAAAAAGTTGACCAACACCTGTTCTACAGTAGAAAAATAGTTCAGTCATAAAATAACCACCTACCTAAATCAAAGATTTCTTAGATTAACTTCTTAAACAGAGTTTCCTTCCACATTTACATACTTGTAATTAGATCACTATTTCCACAGAATTTAGGTAAACTAAACAACAGACTTCTACTTTCTACATCCGTAAGTGCATTTAAATGTTATTTTCAATTTCTAAGGAAGCATTTATTTTTATTTTTATTTTTTGAGATGGAGTTTCACTCTTGCTGCCCAGGTTGGAGTGCAATGGTGCGATCTCGGCTCACTGCAACCTCTGCCCCCCAGGTTCAAGCGATTCTCCTACCTCAACCTCCCAAGTAGCTCGCATTACAGCTCCTGCCACCACGCCTGGCTAATTTTTTTATTTTTAGTAGAGATGGGGTTTCACCATGTTGGCCAAGTTGGTCTCAAACTCCTGACCTCAGGTGATCCACCCGCCTCGACCTCCCAAAGTGCTGGGATTACAGGCATGAGCCACCATGCCCCACTTCAGAAAGCATTGCTTTTTTTTTTTTTTTAAGTAATAAGTTATATACTTGTTTGTGAAGAGAGAAAAAGAGAGAGAGTGAGGAGGGAAGGATGAAAAGGAACAGGATAAAAGCAAAGTATCTCTCATACTGGTCCACACTGATTCTCAAACAGAGCTGCGGTTCTTTTAATCATATCTGAATCAAAGACCACTGTGAAAATCTAATGATAATTTTGAGAACTATGCCCACCACTCTGTTACACACTAGCTGATTTGATTATACATTTACCATTTATTTTAGTTCCTATTTTTGTTTTTATATATATCACATAGGAACACAAAAATTTTATATGTTTCGCCTAAGGACTCTACATCTTTGTTCTACAGCAGGGGTCCCCAACTCCTGTGCCATAGAACTGTACCCATCTGTGGCCTGTCAGGAACCAGGCTGCATAGCAGGAGGTGGGTGAGTGAAGCTTCATCTGCATTTACAGCCGCTCCCCATCACTCGCATTACTGCCTGAGCTCTGCCTCCTGTCAGATCAGCGGCGGTATTAGATTCTCATAGGAGCTCGAAACTTACTGTGAACTGCGCATGCGAGGGATCAAGGTTGCCCACTCCTTATGAGAATCTAATGCCTGATGATCTGTCACTGTCTCCCATCACCTCCAGAAGGGACCGTCTACTTGCTGGAAAATAAGCTTAGGGCTCCCACTGATTCCACATTATGGTGAGTTGTATAATTATTTCATTACATATTACAGTGTAATAATAATAGCAATAAAGTGCACAATAAATGTAAAGCACTTGAATCATCCCCAAACCACCTCCTCATCTCCACTGGTCCATGGAAAAATTGTCTTCCACGAAACCAGTCCCCGATGGCAGAAAGGCTGGGGACCTCTGTTCTAGAAAACTGCTCTTTAAATTAACTTTGGAGGTTTTGTTAATGGTTTAGTCTTAATTCTTGCATACCAGAATAGAGAAAACTAAGTTGAACTAAGAACTAAGTCCATCTAAAGAATCATGCCAGAAAAATGCTGACTTTCAGGGCAATTCAGGAAACTGTTCAGCCTGCAGACTGTGTACCAAGTCCAGGGTGATGCGGCAATGGTACGCTCTTCCTGGGGACTTTTTAGATCTAAATAAGCCCTTTGGACATGCCCTGTCTAAATCTGAGCTCCTCAGAAAGGTCAGTTTGGAGTAGCAGTACTGAACATAGTTCCATGGATGTGGCCTGACATTAGACAAGTCTGAATTTTAAACTTATTTACTGCTTTTCTGACCTTAGGCCCGTTATTTAACATTTTTGAGTCTCATTCCTCATTTTCAAGATGGGGATATTAATAACTACCCTTTATAAGAAGGGTCAGACATGAGAACTAAATAAAAATGACAAATTCCTAGTTTGGTACCCAACATACAGTAGACACTCAAATGCGCACTCCTGTCGGCTTCCCCCTAGCTCTCAGGCCTGATAAAAAGATGATGTCTTCTGTCTAATATTTCTTTTTTATTAAGTTCTAGGGTGCATGTGCACAACGTGCAGGTTTGTTACATATGTATATATGTGCCATGTTGGTGTGCTGCACCCATTAACACATCATTTACATTAGGTATTTCTCCTAATGCTATCCCTCCCCCCTCCCCCCACCCCACAACAGGCCCTGGTGTGTGATATTCCCCACTGTGTCCAAGTGTTCTCATTGTTCAATTCCTAACTATGAGTGAGAACATGCGGTGTTTGGTTTTCTGTCCTTGCGATAGTTTTCTCACAATGATGGTTTCCAACTTCATCCATGTCCCCACAAAGGACATGAATTCATCCTTTTTTACGGCTGCATAGTATTCCATAGTGTATATGTGCCACATTTTCTTAATCCAGTCTATCAATGATAGACATTTGGGTTGGTTCCAAGTCTTTGCTATTGTGAATAGTGCCGCAATAAACATACATGTGCATGTGTCTGTAGAGGAGCATGATTTATAATCCTTTGGGTATATACCCAGTAATGGGACGGCTGGGTCAAATGGTATTTCTAGTTCTAGATCCTTGAGGAATCACCACACTGTCTTCCACAATGGTTGAACTAGTTTACACTCCCACCAACAGTGTAAAAGTATTCCTATTTCTCCACATCCTCTCCAGCCACCTGTTGTTTCCTGACTTTTTAATGACTGCCATTCTAACTGGTGTGAGATGGTATCTCATTGTGGTTTGCATTTCTCTGATGGCCAGTGATGATGAGCATTTTTTCATGTGTCTGTTGGCTGCATAAATGTCTTCTTTTGAGAAGTGTCTGTTCGTATCCTTTGCCCACTTTTTGATGGGGTTGTTTGATTTTTTTCTTGTAAATTTGTTTTAGTTCTTTGTAGATTCTGGATATTAGCCCTTTGTCAGATGGGTAGATTGCAAAAACTTTCTCCCATTTTGTAGGTTGCCTGTTCACTCTGATGGTAGGTTCTTTTGCTGTGCAGAAGCTGTTTAGTTTAATGAGATCCCATTTGTCTATTTTGGCTTTTATTGCCATTGCTTTTGGTGTTTTAGACATGAAGTCCTTGCCCATGCCTATGTCCTGAATGGAATTACCTAGGTTTTCTTCTAGGGTTTTTATGGTTTTAGGTCTAACATTTAAGTCTTTAATCCATCTTGAATTAATTTTTGTATAAGGTGTAAGGAAGGGATCCAACTTCAGCTTTCTACATATGGCTAGCCAGTTTTCCTAGCACCATTTATTAAATAGGGAATCCTTTGCCCATTTCTTGTTTTTGTCAGGTTTGTCAAAGATCAGATGGTTGTAGATGTGTGATATTATTTTTGAGGGCTCTGTTCTGTTCCATTGGTCTATATCTCTGTTTTGGTACCAATACCGTGCTGTTTTGGTTACTGTAGCTTTGTAATATAGTTTGAAGTCAGGTAGCACGATGCCTCCAGCTTTATTATTTTGGCTTAGGATTGTCTTGGCAATGCAGGCTCTTTTTTGGTTACATATGAACTTTAAAGTAGTTTTTTCCAATTCTGTGAAGAAAGTCATTGGTAGCTTGATGGGGATGGCATTGAATCTATAAATTACCTTGGGCAGTATGGCCATTTTCACAATGTTGATTCTTCCTATCCATGAGCATGGAATGTTCTTCTATTTGTTTGTGTCCTCTTTTATTTTGTTGAGCAGTGGTTTGTAGTTCTCCTTGAAAAGGTCCTTCACATCCCTTGTAAGTTGGATTCCTAGGTATTTTATTCTCTTTGAAGCAATTGTGAATGGGAGTTCACTCATGATTTGGCTCTCTGTTTGTCTGTTATTTGTGTATAGGAATGCTTGTGATTTTTGCACATTGATTTTGTATCCTGAGACTTTGCTGAAGTTGCTTATCAGCTTAAGGAGATTTTGGGCTGAGACAATGGGGTCTTCTAAATATATAATCATGTCATCTCCAAACAGGGACAGTTTGACTTCTTCTTTTCCTAATTGAATACCCTTTATTTCTTTTTCCTGCCTGATTGCCCTAGCCAGAACTTCCAACACTATGTTGAATAGGAGTGGTGAGAGAGGGCATCCCTATCTTGTGCCAGTTTCCCTTTGTGGGTAACGCAACCTTTCTCTCTGGCTGCCGTTAACATTTGTTCCTTCATTTCAACTCTGGTGAATCTGACAATTATGTGTTTTGGAGTTGCTCTTCTCGAGGAGTAACTTTGTGGCATTCTCTGTATTTCCTGAATTTGAATGTTGGCCTGCCTTGCTAGGTTGGGGAAGTTCTCCTGGATAATATCCTGAAGAGTGTTTTCCAACTTGGTTCCATTCTCCCCGTCACTTTCAGGTACACCAATCACACGTAGATTTGGTCTTTTCACATAGTCCCATATGCCTTGGAGGCTTTGTTCATTTCTTTTTACTCTTTTTTCTCTAAACTTCTCTTCTCGCTTAATTTCATTCATTTGATCTTCAATGAGTGATACCTTTTCTTCCACTTGATCGAATTGGCTACTGAAGCTTGCGCATGCGTCACATAGTTCTTGTGCCATGGTTTTCAGCTCCCTCAGGTCATTTGAGGTCTTCTCTATGCTGTTTATTCTAGTTAGCCATTTGTCTAATCTTTTTTCAAGGTTTTTAGCTTCTTTGCGATGGGTTCAAACATCTTCCTTTAGCTTGGAGAAGTTTGTTATTACTGTCAACTTGTCAAAGTCATTCTCCGTCCAGCTTTGTTCTGTTGCTGGCGAGGAGATGTGTTCCTTTGGAAGAGAAGATTTTTGGAATTTTCAGCTTTTTTGCTCTGGTTTCTCCCTATCTTTGCGGTTTTATCTACCTTTGGTCTTTGATCATGATGGGGTTTTGCTGTGGATGACCTTTATGTTTGTTAGTTTTCCTTCTAACAGTCAGGACCCTCAGCTGCAGGTCTGTTGGAGTTTGCTGGAGCTGATGCTGTTTGCCTGGGTATCACCAGTGGGGGCTGCAGAACAGCAAATATTGCAGAACAGCCAATGTTGCTGCCTGATCCTTCCTCTGGAAGCTTTGTCTCAAAGGGGTACCCAGCTGTATGAGGTGTCAGTCAGCCCCTACTGGGAGGTGTCTCCCAGTTAGGCTACTCGGGGGTCAGGGACCCACTTGAGGAGGCAGTCTGTCTGTTCTCAGATCTCAAACTCCGTGCTGGGAGAACCATTATTCTCTTCAAAGCTGTCAGACAGGGACATTTAAGTCTGCAGAAGTTTCTGCTGCCTTTTGTTCAGCTATGCCCTGCCCCCAGAGGTGGCGTCTACAGAGGCAGGCAGTCCTGCTTGAGCTGTGGTGGGCTCCACTCAGTTTGAGCTTCCCGGCTTCTTTGTTTACCTACTCAAGCTTCAGCAATGGCGGACGCCCCTCCCCCAGGCTCGCTGCCACCTTACAGTCCGATCTTGGACTGCTGTGCTAGCAGTGAGCAAGGCTCCGTGGGCATGGGACCCTCTGAGCCAGGCATGGGATATAATGTCCTGGTGTGCCCTTTGCTAAGACTGTTGGAAAAGCGCAGTACTAGGGTGGGAGTGTCCCGATTTTCCAGGTACTGTCTGTCATGGCTTCCCTTGGCTAGGAAAGGGAATTCTTTGACCCTTTGCGCTTCCCAGGTGAGGCGATGCCCTGCCCTGCTTTGGCTCACCCTCCGCGGGCTGCACCCACTGTCCAACAAGCCCCAGTGAGATGAACCTGGTACCTCAGTTGGAAATGCAGAAATCACCAGTCTTCTGCATCACTCACGCTGGGAGCTGTAGACTGGTGCTGTTCCTATTTGGCCATCTTGGAACCCCTCCCTGTCTAGTATTTCTTAAATTTCTGGCTCAACAGCCAACTGTGTACCCAGAATGACTACCACGTTTAAGTATGGAGTAGATGCAGTCTGAAGATTACCTCTGAGTAATCTTCACATAGAAGGACATAAGGACTAAGAAACTGTGCTCCTGCTAATAAAGTTTCAAGTGCCATAGAGCCGGGATTATCAAGAGTGATGATTCCTAAAGCTCATTCCTTCATGGGTCTGAGGAAGGTTTGCTAATAACAAAAAAGTCTTAACTATACTTAGCATCTTTCTCCATAGCAGTGTGGCTATACATTTCCTATTGCTACTACAACAAATTACCACAAACTTAGTGGCTTAAAACAACAACAATTTATGATCTTACAGTTCTGGAGGTCAGAAAAATGAAAAGTTTCAATGGACCAAAACCAAGGTGTTAGAAGAGTTATGCCCCCTCCCTCTGGAGGCTCCAGGGAAAAATCATTCCCCTGTCTTTCCTAGCTTTTAGAGTTGTATTACTTGGCTCAGGGTTTCTTCCACCATCTTCTATGCCAGCTGCGTAGCATCTTCAAGTTTCTCTCTGCTTCTACTGTTACACTGTCTTCTTCTGCTGTCAAGTCTCCTTTGCCTCACTCCTATAAGGACACCTGTGATTACATTTAAGGTCAAACTGGATAATCCAGCATAATCTTCAGTCTCAAGATCCTTAATGTAGCCATGTCTGCAAAGTCCTTTTGGCATATAAGGTAATATTCACAGGATCCAGGGGATCAAGAACTGCCTATCTTTGAGGGCCAGTATTCAGCCTACCTCAGTGGTTAAGAATGTGGATTCCGGAACTAGAGTGCCTAAATTTGAACTCCAGCCCCACCACTTACTGATTGGGTGATCTTGGACAAATTACTTGACCTCATTTTTTCATTTGTTAAGTGGGCCTAATAACAGGATCTACTTTATGGGGATTAAGTGAATTATGACAGGATAATAGTAGCAGCTACCTCAGAGGGTTATTGGGAAATAACATGAGTTAATACATGTAAAGGTCTTAGAATAATGTCTTAGAATATAGTAAATGCTATGCAAGTACTGGTTATTATTAGTATTTCTATCACCAAAGTACTATTTTATAATTATTATTATTGTTATTGTACCTTACACAATGTTGGGCACAATCTACGGCCTACTCTCAATTGCTTGATAGCATCTTCTTTCAACCTAAGAAAGAATTTACTTCCTGCCTTCTGATGAGTGACGTTAGCTTAGTGTGATTAATCATTCTCTTCCTGTCTCTTGGATGCATGAATAAACCAAAAGCTTACACAGAGTCCTAAATGCAGTAGAAACTAAACTTTGGCAAACACAAATGACACATTTTCAGTGCCTTTCCTAGTCTGTGCACACGTATTCTGTGCACTTTTTTCAGGGCCATCTACTTTCTTTGTCGGATCTTTATTCAACCTTTTTAGGAACAACTTCACTGCTTTTCTTTATAAAACAACCAATCAGGCATGTATTATTTAACAAGAAGCCAGCCTTTGTAATCCATGCACATTAAGAAGAAGAAAATAAAGCAAAATAATCAAGTAACTTATTTTAAGAAGGATGAGACTTAAAAAGAACAACCAAAGCATGTCATTGACATAAACATTGCTGGCAGGACACAACGTGGCTAATGACTTAGATAGTTTAGCCCAGCCACGGAACTAATTGGTCAACAGTGAATGCCTAAATACAGGCCCTGTGCCTAAAAAATATCTTGCTACTTCCTTAAAGCAGGATACTCTGGCCAAAACAGCCTTATTGAGAAGGCTAAAACAACTCTGGGAAAGTTCACCTCTGCTGGGCGTAGAGCCTGGGATCGCAAAAAATTTAATTATTTAGTGAAACATTTACACTGGAAATATATTCAAAATTTTTATTTTATAAGCAATACTTTGGGGATTAATTTGAAACACATGTGGGCTGCTGAAATGCACGCAGGAACAGTGCCAATCACCAATTCAGCAATAGCTCTCTTAGGCAGTGGCAACCTAATCCAGACAAAAGATAAGCTAATTTAAAAAATCATAATTTACCATGTCCTTATATAAAATAATATATTTTTGACAAAGACAGAGACTCACTAATTTTAATGTATCTGGCTACACTACAGATAAAGTTTACCAAAAAACCACAGTAATTTACAAACCAGATATTAAACCACTTAAAGACTCTATCATGGCTTCAGTGCTAAGAGCTGAAAAAAAGGCGGGAGGAGCATCACCAGCAAAACCCAGCCTGGACAGTAGGCAGCAGACCTCAGGAAGGCAGAGGCCACATATCACTATCCAGCTGCACCGATGCCGTGGGAAAGCTACACTGGCTACCTACATTCAGCACAGCTGTTCTATTAGCAATTCTAAAGTTGACCCTGAGGAAATAGGATTTGTGACCAGCAAATATTTTGTCCCTCTTTTTAATTGCCATTTGACTTAAAGATAAGTAGGGTGTTCAGAATATGAAATACATGGAGGTCGCTCTACTTACAAACATGCTGAATTCCAAAAGGCTGTTAAATCCATTCGTTTAAACGTCCAAAACCATGTGTGAGATTTAGGTTTATGGGGTCAGTATTTCCTCCTAGTTGAATATTTTGGGCATTTTAAAAACTGCCCTGTTTGTTTATAATGAATATCTGCTGAGGCAGGCAACCCCTCCCTGACACAATCTTCACTAACAGGAAAAGGGCGGTAACCTCTGGCAGCTAAGGAATCCCTATCAGAGCTTCACCTGCAGATTAGAAAAGGCCTTGAACCCATGGTGTCAACCGCGGTTTTTGATAAGTTTCCACAGCAGCACTTTAATTCACCATGCTTAAAGTTCTTGAACTCCTAACCTTCACCTTTGACTAAACAGGCATTCCACTTTAACAACAATCCTCTGCCAAAACCATTTCAGTCAGTCACATTTCTTCGCCTCTGGCTGATTGTCAGCCGCATGGGTACATCTTTTGTCACACATCATGGGACTGCCCTTCATAATCATTCTTTTTTTTTTGAGACCGAGTCTCGCTCTTTTACCCAGGCCGGACTGCAGTGGCGCTATCTCGGCTCACTGCAACCTCCGCCTCCCAGGTTCACGCCATTCTCCTGCCTCAGCCTCCTGAGTAGCTGGGACTACAGGCGTCCGCCACCGCGCCCGGCTAATTTTTTGTATTTTTAGTAGAGACGGGGTTTCACCGTGTTAGCCAGGATGGTCTTGATCTCCTGACCTCGTGATCCGCCCACCTCAGCCTCCCAAAGTGCTGGGATTACAGGCATAAGCCACTGCGCCCGGCCCATAATCATTCTTATCGTCCAATGATATATCTAAATCAGTGTTTCTCACTATCAAATTTTTACACAATTTCTACTTTTGTGCCCAGTAATCTATCACTAGCACTGCTTTCAGGGACAAAAATGGGATTTGTAATACAGAATACCTCAAAACTATGCACATATAAAACAAACATGCTATAAATAATAATAATGGCCAAGTTAAAATATTCATCTGTTGGTGATCAGCACAGCTAAATCCCTTGCTCTGGAGTATACTTTGTCCCTATCCATAAAGTTCATAAGTTTCAAGTTTTAAGCAGAAGAGTTTCAAAGGATTTATAAGACCATGTAAAGACTTTCTGTCCTATAGATTTATACCCTAAAATCATGATATTTTTGGATTATAGAATAAAAGAACACCAAACTCTTAAAGAAACTGCATAAGCAACTGAATAAGCAATATCAACATGTTTTCAAACTATACTTCTGGACAGGATTTCTATCTTTTGCTTGATGTCCCAGAGTGACAATATCAAAGGAGATAGGAGATATATAAAAATGCTTAATACAGCATTAGCTAATATTTATACATCCCTAGTTTTATGGTTTATCCCATCATCCATTTGTTTACAAATTCACTGTTTCTATAAAAGGTCATGATTAGCTTAGAAATCTGAATAACAAAGCAAATTATTATTTGCCAGTCAAAAATAATTTAGTGACGGTCATATGTAGTTTAGTCAAAGGAAATAAGATAGCTCAAAAATACTAAAAGTAAACCTCAAACAGGTAGACTTCAGTCTTACATTCATAAGGCATTCTTGATTTCTTTCTTTTTTTTTTTTTAATTTGAGACAGGGTCTTACTCTGTTGCCCAGGTTGGAGTGCAGTGGCATGATCTCCACTCACTGCAACCTTCGCCTCCTGGGCTCAAGCGATCCTCCCACCTCAGCCTCCCAAGTAGCCTGGACTACAGGCACCTGCCACCATGCCCAGCTAATTTTTGTATGTCTTTGTAGAGATGGGGTTATACCATGCTGTCCAGGCTGATCTTGAACTCCTGAACTCAAGTGATCTGCCTGCCTTGGCCTCCCAAAGTGCTGGGTTTACAGGCAAGAGCTACCATGCCTGGCCTTGATTTCTTTCTTTAAAAGAAAGAGCAACTTGACATAAACTCTACCTGAAATTCTGTAGTCTCTTAAGTGAGCAATATCTTCTCTCTGCCATTTGGCATAAAAGCTACCCAAGGCTATATAATAATATTCACATCTAACATTGCAAAAGCCTTTTCAAGATAGGTTTTCTTATAACTTTTCAACAATGGAGACTGAGTTTAGTATGCATTATTTAAATATTTGAAAGTTAGATTAATGGAGAAATTGTGTTAATAAAAGGGTTATTATTACCAAATCATACCTAACAAAGTACACATTTTATTATCTTAACAGCTGACAACAGTGCTTCTTTTAGGAAAGAAATACTTTTTGTTTGGGAAAAGACTTGGAAAAGTCTCTTAAGGTATAAGGTAAGGCCTCATAGCATCAAAAAGAAGGCTAAACTGCTCTGCAAGAGACAGGGAAATAACTGTTTTTTCTTTCTCCTAAAAGGGAGAGGGAAGAGAGAGAGGTCTCATGGTGATGGCAGGAGCTCAGAGAGAACACCAGGAATCTGCAGAAATCATAGGAAGGGTTTTGGCTTTCCCATATGAAACCTTCACATGCAACTGAAGGTTTACAGCAACTATTTCACTCCTGAAGGGTCTGGACACTCAGCTGACACTTGGGTTAGACATATTAAAATATTACTTCACAAGGGCAGTTGCTGTCAATAATTTATATTCCAGGATATTAATAAAATACCATAGTTATCATATTTTTTATTTTTCAACAGAAAATTATGTCCTTTTGACTAAAGTAACGATTAAAAAAGGAAAAAAAACAAGTATAGGTCTTCAAAAATGAGGAATGCAGAGTAAATGCATCATAGAATTCATGGATTTCCTCTTCTCTTAACCAAAAATGGGGGAATACATCTCAAGCAGAGGCATTTTATACAATAGAATCTGTGGTTACTAAAATATGTACTGTACTTCTAGAAAAAAATAAATCCTTCCTGAACAAGTCAGAAAGAATTTTCTTTCAATGATGACTGGCAAAATTTAGGCACTAGTTTCAATAAAAAGACACCATTGGCCGAAAACCTGGAAATACTTCACAGAAGATTAGAAACAGACTGAATAGATGACAATTGTGCTAAAAGATTTAAGAATATTTCTGTATAATCTGCTCTTCAGAATTTATCCTCAAATCAAATAGCTAGGAAGACCCCTTGAAACGGCACTTTCACATAGCAGTAAGGAAAATACAAATTTTAAAAACAGCAACAAGTCAAGAAGAGGTAGAAAATCTATGTCCTCATTTCTCTTTGTCGTCTCTAACAATAAAACACAAATTTGCTTTTGGTGGCTTAAGATGACTCTAAATCCTTCAGTTATTTAAAAATTATAGTCCTTAAGGCCTTCAGAAGCAGAAGTCCCCATATGATCAGTGTCAAAAGGAAAACTATAGGCAATATAGCTCTTCAAGTCAACGAAGTAATCAGTGGCACCAGGACGTGCAATCTTATATGACCAGAACAGAGGGTAACTTAAAATGGCGGCGAGTGATGGTCAGGATGGAGGAGTATTATAAACACATATAATTCTAGATTTATTCTAGAATTATCTGCATATTAAAGACATACCTATTTTACTAATGTAATTCTACTAGGCGAGAGACTTTCTAATTACAGTATGTTTAGACATAAGACTCATTGTTTTTCAAAACCAGTTGTCACAGACAACTCAAGGGCTTTGAAGATAAGGTTACTTTTTTAGGGAGAATTAACATGCAATAGACGCCTTTGGTTTGCCCATGAACTTCAGGGCAAATAAGAACAGGTAAATTTTTTGAGATATGGCTACCGGCTAACTGCAATCCAGGAGGTTATTAGATTCAGAGCTTGAAGGCTATAATAAATAGGAGGCTGTGGAAATCTGAGAACTCTCTTCCTCTACCTGCCTTTAATGGCTATTCTCCCCAGTTCTTCTAGGATTCTCTCATGGGCCCTCTCTCTCCCCTTCTCTCCTCTGGAAACTCATCTACTTCAAAGGCCTCAATTTCCAACTACACTATAGTTACTCTCCAAGTCTCTATCTTCAACCCAAATTGGCATTTTGTGACTTTATACTGGAAATCTCAGTATCAATTTATAATCATTACCATAAATCCACCACATTCTAAACTGAACTCATTTTTCCTTCTCCCATTAAATATTTTTCTTTTTCTGCTTCACTAACTAGTTGATATCACCAATTCACCTGATCAGCAGAGCCAAAAATCTAAGAGTCATCCTTCCTTTCCTAAATACCTGTTTTCTATATAGTCACCAGTTCTGTCAATTTATTCTTCAAGCCTATTGCTATGGCCCTAGTTTAATCCTTCTCTGTCCGTGGCTATAGTTTCCTACCGTGTCCTCCAGTCTTAACCCTCTCTATTCTGAGCTGATGTGGCTCTTAGAACGCATACTGCTATTCTGCACACCCTCCCTACTCTCAGCATACCGGTCCTTATGCTTCAAATGTCCTCTACCTCTAAATGTACACACAAACCTAGCAACTTGGTTTTTCATGCAGACTTTCTTATAAGGGAAAAATATACTAACTCTATGGGGACCCAAATATGTAGTCCACTTGGCAGTTGTACTGTATATCAAGATCACACATCCTGGCTTATTTATTATTCTTTAATGTGTTTGATTAGTGTATCATTTTCTCAGGGCCTTATCAACTCAGTACAGTGAGAAAACTTCAGTTTCCAGACCTACACAATTGAAGAGGAGACACCACTACCCTGTGAAACTTTTCCTGAGCAAAAGGAACTAGCTCTTTGATACTGAAAGCAAAAATCAAAACATTTTAGTGAAATTCGTGCCTTTACTGAACAATAAAACAAATGAAACTAGCACTCAGAAGGTTTTGAAGACCAGCTAATGATGGTAAACAATTTATGATAAAGACACAAGGGCCTTCTGTGTTTCAAATGAAATGCATATGATAAAGAAATATGTTCTCAATTCTGTTGCAAATCAGTCTTTCCTAATAATAATAGTTAGCTGATTGAGTACTTACTAGGTGCCAGGCATCATGTTAAATGCTTTCTGTGTATGATCACCTCCTTTAATCCTCACAATTCCATGAGGTGAATGTTATTACTGTCATCATTTTACAGACAAGAAAATTAAGGCTTAGAGGTTAATTACTTGTCCATATTAAGAGCCAGGAATAAAACCCAACTATGTTTTCCCAAAGCTGAGGCCTCTATCCTCTGAGCTTTACTAGCAAGGGACTGGAGTGTGAGGATAGTAGTGTGTGTGTAGTTTGCAAAAGCCTCAGATAATTCTACTACAATCCTATGTCTCTACTCCACTTTTTAAAAACACATAGTGGTTACTGAATATAGAAGAAGAAGAAAAAAAACAAGTAATCCGCTCCCCCCAACCATTTGTTCTTGAGCAATTTATATTTGCTTTTAGAAATGACTTATCTGGTTCCAGAGTTGGGTGTATTTACAGTGAGGCAGAATAATCTGTGTGAGTGTTGTATGTACATCACACAGTTCTTAATGAGACAACTCCAAATCTGACTTTGGTTCTGTTTTTAAGTGGGTAATTCTACAATATCAAGAAAATACTACAGATGTATTACCATAAATTGGGAAGCATTCTGTTACTTGTTTTGACCTGCTAAAAGTAGTAAATGGAACATAGATAAAAAATAAATCTCTATTCCAATAAATTAAGTCTACCTCTATCTTCGTATCTGGCAAATGACAGGCATTCAATAAATATCTGTTAAATGAATTAATCAGGCTGTAGTCAAATTACATCCTTGTAGTCTATAGTAGGGAGGAAAATGAACTGCATAAGAATATGAGACTGTTAGAACATGTGGAAATGGAAAGCTTTCTTAGCCTAATTTACAAAAGTCTACATAGGTCTCTCATGGGTTTCAGTAAAGTAGGTGTACGTGCAGGGCTATACCAACTAAGCTCATTGGTTACTTTGAAGGCGCAAACATTCCCTAGAGATGGGATTGACAACATGGTGGCAAAAATACCACAAAATCTTTAATACTTTTTTTTTTTTGGTTTTCCATAGTTTTCTTATTTTAAAAAACATTGATGGTAAGATGTTTTCCTCCTGAAGTTAATACATGATAACGAGGAAAGTCCAATAAACTGCCATGGGAGGAAAAAAAAAGTCCTTAGGCCAGACAGAAAATAATTTGATGACTCAGGATCATTACTAAGAAGAGCAATTACTGTATTATAATATAATGACTACAGTGATATCCTCCAGGATTATAAACTTTTAAAGAGCTTTTTCTGGGTGGTGTAGCCAAGATGGCAAAATAGAAAATAACCCGCTCATTTTCAAGCCAAATGTCCAACAATGATAGACTGGATTAAGAAAATGTGGCACATATACACCATGGAATACTATGCAGCCATAAAAAATGATGAGTTAATGTCCTTTGTAGGGACATGGATGAAATTGGAAATCATCATTCTCAGTAAACTATCACAAGGACAAAAAACCAAACACCGCATGTTCTCACTCATAGATGGGAATTGAACAATGAGATCACATGGACACAGGAAGGGGAACATCACACTCTGGGGACTGTTGTGGGGTGGGGGGAGGGGGGAGGGATAGCATTAGGAGATATACCTAATGCTAAATGACAAGTTAATGGGTGCAGCACACCAGCATGGCACATGTATACATATGTAACTAACCTGCACATTGTGCACATGTACCCTAAAACTTAAAGTATTAAAAAAAAAAAAGTGCCTCTTAAAGAAGAAAAAAAAAAAATAACCCGCTCATATGTGACCCCAACAAGTCTGCACCCATCCATAGTTAAAGAGCTCTTTCTCCCTATACTAAATAATCCCAAATTGCTATTTTTTTTTTTTAAGATTTGAAGCCCATTTCTAATTTTGTTTCCTCCCTCACTGTGAGGCTATCAACTATTACACTTTACTGTTGCTAGCTTGCCTCTCCCCTTTCTAACTTGCTGTTGGCTGAGAAACCAGATAAGCAGGTTATCAGAACACCCATAAGGTGTCTGTTTGACTGAACTCCAGGACCTGTTTTTCTGCCCTTGGCTGATTTCCCAAATACCTCTTTCTTTCATCCCTCCAGCACCAGGGATTTAGCTGGCTTTCTCCTCCTTTGGCACTGTTAGCAAGTGCTTTTCTCACCTGGTATTCTTTTACCTAGCCTAGCTATGAACATGAATACACTCTGTCCTTTCTTAACTGTCTCCCTAGAAAAGATAGCTCTTCCTCTATTCTTTTGTGAGAATTTTACTGTTAATTGCTAGGGGAAATATAAAGTGGATTATAAATATGGAAAAAAGGTTTAGGAAATCTTAACATCCCTCACTGTAATTTTTGCTTTTAACCCATTTATGCCTACTGTTCCATTATTGGAATGCTAAGCTTGTGGGAGTCATATCCTACTGCTCAAGGTCATCGCCAAAGTCTGATTTTTCACACAAAAAATTTTGTAACCTCTGGCATAAATGGGTTAATCAGTGTTTATTGATTCCCTTTCTTGGATGATCCCAGAAGATGGCTGCCCACTAGTCATTTTTCCCTCACTACACTGCAAGTTCCTCAAAGGAAGGGACCTTATTTTTGTTATGTCCAAAACCTAACAGCAACTGACACACAGTAGTCTTGCAAAATACATGCCTACTACCTAGAAGCTTAATCATTAAAAATATCAATACACTGAGTTACAGAAGTAATTTAATGAACAAAGTTGGTATTAATACATTTTCAATACAACATCAACTAAATGAATTGCCTTGAAAAACACAGTTAAGCTAAGATTGAATATTCTAAAGAAAAACACTTATGTGCTTTATGAAAAAATCTGCATAAAAGAGTTTGGTGTTAAAAGGGTGCTTTATCATTTTTATAGCAATGACACACTATACACTTTTCTGTAATAACTAAAAAGAACTAGTTGTCAGTCTCATAGGAAAGCCAAAACTGAACATTCATTTGGCTCATTGCTTAGTTTTATCACAATTTCCACTAAGAGCATTTGCAGCTGATCATGAATGCATTTAAAATAAGCCCCACATCAAATGAGAAATGGTCACATATCTTCTTTTAAAAACTCACTATTGCTAATAAAAGCTTCATTGGTAGTCTTTCAATTTTGTAACTAAAAATAAAACAAAGGCAAATTCAGTGGTTTGGCCTAGTACTTGCTGAGAAAGAATGGTTGAAATGTTTTTTTAGTTGTTAAATTACATGCTTTGGGAACAGTAGTAGCATCTCAGAGGCATTTTAGTTGGTTTCTAGTCTCTTCCTCCTCCTGCTTTCTTCCTCCAGACAGTGTGCTCTTTTTATTTATTTATTTTTTTTAACTTTTCTCCCCCAAGACAGAGTCTTGCTCTGTCGACCAGGCAGGAGTGCAGAGGCGCGATCTCGGCTCACTGCAACCTCCGTCTCCCGGGTTTAAGCGATTCTCCTGCCTCAGCCTTCAGAGTAGCTGGGATTACAGGTGTGCTCCACCACGCCCAGCTAATTTTTGTATTTTTAGTAGAGATGGGGTTTCACCACATGTTGGCCAGGCTGGTCTCGAACTCCTGACCTTGTGATCCACCCACCTGGGCCTCCCAAAGTGCTGGGATTACAGGCGTGAGCCACCGTGCCCGGCTGATGGTGTGCTCTTTCTAAACCAACAAACTTCCTTTTGTTTCAACTTACACCACTGGCCTGAATAACCCCAAAGAGAGGTAGGTGCCTATAGTGGAAAGCGATACGAGCAGAGAGCAGGCTGGGCATGGTGGCTCACGCCTGTAATCCCAGCACTTTGGGAGGCTGAGGCGGGCAGATCACGAGGTCAGGAGATCGAGACCATCCTGGCTAACACGGTGAAACCCTGTCTCTACTAAAAATACAAAAAATTAGCTGGGCAAGGTGGTGGGCGCCTGTAGTCCCAGCTACTCGGGAGGCTGAGGCAGGAGAATGGCGTGAACCCAGGGGGCGGAGCCTGCAGTGAGCCGAGTTCGCACCACTGCACTCCAGCCTGGGTGACAGCAAGACTCCATCTCAAAAAAAAAAGAAAAGGGCAGAGAGCAGAGATTTGACGCTTGGCCCCAAACATGATTTACTTTACAAAAATGATGAATTTTTGAGCAATCAATTTTCTAAATTGACTTGCATTTTAAATATAAAGAGGCAGCTAACTTCTCCTGAAAAGGTCACAACACCATGTGGAATAGGGATGCTGCAAATTCAGTCATCAACTGTGGGCCTCACTCCACAGGCACGCCTCCCATTATCCTCTTAAACATCCTTTCTTTTCTGAGACAATTCCATACCACATCTTTTCTCACTTATCTCTGACCCTCTAACTGTTCTCCATTTCTCTTATTCTCATTCCTCCCACTGATAAATCCACGTAATCTATAGCTAGCTTTCGCTCCAAACTGAGAATTATGGACAAACATAATCTCAGTTATGCACTTGCACACTTGTTGATCAGAGTGTAAATTAGTATTCCTCTTAGAGAAAGAACTGGGTGGCTGGAAGACAGAGAGAGAAACTTACTTTTTATTATATACCTTTCAATTTTTCTACCATGTGTATATGTATACCCAGTTAAAAAGTAATTAAATATAACTCAACAGTCCTATTCCTGCCTTCTCTAAACCTTGCTCCATTAATTATCCCTATCCTCCATCAGTTTCACCTTCTTCTTTGGCTTACTAAACATGCTCAAATTCTTTTATTTTATTAAAAACTACAATTTAAAAAACCCCTACTTTTCCCAAGTCTTTGAGTTCCCCTCTACCTACCCTCTGTCCTTACCCAAGCTTCTTCAAATACTCTCATTTTGTCTCTCCCACCTCTCATTCATACCTCAACCCCACTACAACCTGATTTCATCCTAAACCACCCTCCTAGGGTCATCAACAGTCCCTGCTAATCAATCCAATCATGACTTCTTAATTGTTATCTGATGTCATCTCTGGTTTATATTGTTGACTACTCCCTGTTTCAACTTCCCTTCCTTGGCTCTCCTGGAGAGAGAGAGATCTTACAATGCTCATTCTCAAACTCCTCACTGGATCATCCCATTCCCTCCCCTTGATCTTTAAATGTTAGTGTTTTCCAGAGTTCCAACTGTGACCACATTTTGTATTGTTCTTGTTGTAGCTGCTTTTTCATTACCTTTTTGCCAACCAACCACTACCACAGATTAAATTATCTTTTTAGTGTTAGTGACTCCCAATCTGGCTCTTCAGACAGACTTCTTGACTCCACTCAAATTTCCCACAGGCTGATTATGATCCACTGAATACTAGATTCCTCCATCCCTCATCCTGTCACATCCAATCCATTAACAAATCCTGTACACCTTACTACCAATATATACCTCAAATCTACTCACTTTTCTCCATCCTCTCTTCCACCATCCTAGTTCAAGCCATCATCATCTCTTAGACTATGAACCAACAAACCTCCTAACAAGGCTCCATGCTTAATCATGGCCTTAAACAGGGTTCTTCTCCATTCTCTATAAGCAGCAAGAATAGTGTTTTCAAAGCTAAACTCCTTCTTAAAAAAATCCAGGGCGGCCGCAGTGGCTCATGCCTGTAATCCCAGCACTTTGGGAGGCCAAGGTGGGCAGATCACTTGAGTTCAGGAGTTCGAGATCTGCCTGGACAACATGGTAAAACCCCATCTCTACAAAAACATACAAAAATTAGCAGGCATGGTGGCACGTGCCTGTAGTCCTGGCTACTTGGGAGCCTGAGGCAGGAGAATCACTTGAACCCGGGAAGCAGAGGTTGCAGTGAGCCGAGATCGCACCACTGCACTCCAGCCTGGGTGACAGAGTGAGACTCTGTCTCAAAAAAATAAATAATAAAATAAAAATTAAAAAAAATAATAATATTTAAAAAATCCAAAGGTTCTCATAGTAACGACAATAAAACCACACCTCTCATCACAGTCTGTGAGGTCTGGCCTAGTCTGGCCCCTGCCTGCTTCTCCTCCCTCATCTTGTACCACTCTCCTCCTTGCTCATACTCAGTCACAGAGACACAGACCTTTTGTTACTTCTTTTAATTCCTCATCACACTCTCTCTTAACTCTGGGCCTTTGTAACTGTTGTTCACTGTACCTGGAATACTCTTTCTCTCTTGTTCTCTATATGCTAACTACTTCTCACATTTAAGTCTCATTTTAAAACTTACCAGTCTACTTGATCTAAAGTAGCCTCCTCTGCCCACCTTTGTTCTCTAACTCAGCATCTAATTTGTTTCTTTCACATTATAATTTCACACAAATTGTAATAATATATTTGTAATAATATACAAAATTATAATATATGTGTGAAAGAAACAAATTAGATGCCGAGTTAGAGAACAAAGGTAGGCAGAGGAGGCTACTTTACTTTTTCTAGAAAGGAAAGAGAGGGTGCCATCTTCTCTCTCCTCCTTGCTGATCAGAAGAGGAATATAAAATGTCAGAAGCTCAAGCAACTTCATAAATAATTGGTGTTGAAATGAACTATTAGCTAAACTGGTGGGGGAATTCTTTCACCATTAACATGTACAATTAATCAACTCCATTGTTACACAATAGAGTATAACACTCTTAAATTAGACTCTATTTAATCATTCCTTCCTTTTTTGTGACTTGTCAAAAAGCTTTCTAAAAAGAAAGAACTCAAAGTTTGGCAAACACTGACAGATAAATATAGATAAGCTCCAAAGACCTCAAGGATCTTTACAAAATGAATTCGTTCCACTGCTATACCACCAGCAGACTTTGTACGCTCATTTTCTAGCCTGAATAAACCACAATACAGGGTAGTTAACCAGGGTATCTTCAAGAGGTTATGTGAGTCAGTAGTAAAGCTAAGAATAAAGCTAGAACATCACTTATATGTAAATATTAAGCAGCCAGGTGAAAAAGAAAATTTCAATACAATGACCTCAATTAACAACTGGTCAAACAGCTGTTCATTGAACAGCTTTCAACAAATGCCACTTGAATTAAACCAAAAGTACTAAAAAAAGATAAATAGTAGTATACAACAGCCTCTTCCCAAAGGGAGGTTAAAGATTTAAGAAGTCTAAGCTCCAAAAGGGACAGCTCTAATGATCTGGATTAGATCTAATATCCAATGAGCTAAGAAATCTAAGAAAATAAGATAGTACTAGATAATAAATATTTGATGAGTGTTACAACAGAATTGTCGGGAGAGAGCTCTTTTCTAGCTGAGGTGGTCTGGCTTCACACAGGATGTAAGATTTAAGTGGACTCCCTAAGGAGGAAAAGATTTGGATAGGTGAGGAGAGTATCTGGCAGGAGAAAATAATAATGATAATATCCAACAGCAAGTAGCAGACAGAGCCAGGTTGGCAGCAGTATACAGACCAATTTGAGTGGGAAGAATTATGGGGAAGGTATTTGGAGATTTAAATTTGACTAGTTCAGATTAAGAAGTCTGAACTTGATCCTGCAGGGAACACATTTCTAAATAGAAGTGACATTTGAGAGAAATAAATGTAAATGCAGGATGCAGGATAAATTTTGGAATGGAGAGATTAGAGACAAAAATAATTAGAAAATTTTATCACATTTACGCATGGATTATTTTAATAAAGGTATAAACTAGGTGAATGGAAATTTTAAGGAGGATTTACGGGTTTGTGAGATAGTGAAAACAGGACCTGTTAACTGATGAGTTGGGGATAGATGAACTTTTTCCTCTCCTAAAAGATAACTACATCTGGCATATGCCTCAATTACTCAGGCTTGAAACCTTACAACTTCTCTTGCCCCTCACTCCCCGAGAATTCTCTTCCCCAGACATTTCCCCTCCCTGCAAACTAGCTTCTCCATCTTCCCCAACCACACAACATATTCCAGCCAAAAGAAAGAACTGCATTTACTAGCTTCCTAGACATACCAGGAAATTCTCAGTCCTGTAACTCTGTCCATGCTATTTCTTCTAATTTTAATGTCCTCTCCCCATTCTACATATCCAAATTCTAGCCATGCTTCCCACACCAGCTCAATGCCACTTTTCCCAACAGGCCTTCCCAGAAACCCCAACTTGAAGGAGGTATTGCCTCCGAACACTTTCTGCTCTTCTCTAAAACAGTTTTTAAAACCTTAGAGCTGTTCCTTATCTCCTCTGATAAACTGCATGCCTCTTACAGCAAACATACTTATTTTTGTATTACTCTGCCCTCTTTTCACAAATAAAGATCTAGATAAATATCATATAGCAACAGCGCAGTGTAAAGCCAAGAACACAGACTCTAAAGACAGACTGAGTTTGAATCTTAACTCTGCTGCCTGTTAGCTATGTGATCTTGGACAAGCTACTTAATCTCTCTGTGCTTCAGTATGTTTATGTTTAAAATGAATAGTAGGTATTTCAAAAGGTTGTCAAAGAATTTGGCTTAAATCTGTGTCAGCACCATAAAAGTGTCTATTAAATACATAAGATCACTTTTTAGAGTGGAAAAATCTGAATAGTCTGATAGTTGTATAAAGCTTTATGATCTATATAAGGAAAAGCAAAATGTCAAAATAAAGACAGCCTCTGGGTACAAACAGCTATATACAAATTCTTTCTCTATCTTCTTATGTACACCCTAAGGGTTAGCTGTGCCCTTTATAATGTTACATTAACAGTGGCTCTGTTTTAGTTCGACATTTCAATATTCTGGGAAAACTGTTAGTTCAGCATCCTGTGGCACTAGCTACCTTGGTTACCTCGTCTCCGGTCTTATTACCTTTCATTTATCCTTTACAAGTCTTAGTCTTTCTAAAATGCAAATCTAATGCTTTTCCACTGCTACAAACCACCTCCATCCCATCTTCCTTAGGATAAAGTTTAAGCCCCTTGGCATCTCATGTAAAATCTTCCTGATCCAGCCCCAGCCTAGTCTCCAGTTTCATTTCTCTCAACATTTATCTCTTCACCAAAAAACCTCAATCACCTAACCACAGCTTAAAGGCTTTTTGTATGTCAACTTCTATCACCTAACCACAGCTTAAAGCCTTTTTGTATGTCATTCCTTTTGCCTAGAACACCTATTTGTTAGTTTGCTAGGGGTTCCATAAAAAACTACCACAGACTGGGTGGCTTCAACAACAGAAATTTATTTTTTCACAATACTGGAGTCTGGAAGTCCAAAATCAAGGTGTTGACAGGTTGGTTTCTCCTGAGGCCTCTCTCCTAGGTCTTCTTGATGAATCCTCACATGGTCTTTCCTTTGTGTGTGCAACTCCTATGTCTCTTTTTGTGTTCAAATTTCCTTCTTATAAGGAAAACTGTCAGACTGGATTAGAACCCACCCTAATGGCTTCATCTGAACTTAATCACCCCAAAGCCCTGTCTCCAAATACAGTCACATTCTGAGGTTACGGATGTTAGGGCTTCAACATAATTTTGGGAGGACACAATTCAGCCCATAACAACCCCTTCCCCTTTTCTCCGCCCAGGCTAATTCCCATTTGTTTTCCCAAGACTGGTCCAAGCCTTCCCACTCCAGGGTATCTTCAGTGTTCTTTCTCTGTGCTCCCAAAGTACCTCGGCAAGCTGTGATCCCATTGCTCAACACATTATGTTAATTGTCTCTTTCCTTCTTCAAACTACATTCCTTAAGAGCAAAGACTAAATTCCTAGCATTGGCACAGTGTGTGGGACACAGAAGGTGTTTAATAAAGATTTGATCACTGAAGGAAAATGAAAGAAAGAACATGAACCTTGAAGTACGACAAGCATGGGTTCAAATCCTGATTCCACAGTTTACTTATCTGTGACTCTGAGCAAGTCATTACATGCCGAACTTCCATTTTAAGTAAGGTAGTTGTAAAGACAAATGACTAACTCATAATGAAAGCACCCAGCTGTGGGGCTGGTACACAGTAGGTGCTCAATAAATGTTAGATTACAGATTTTGATCTTGTCTTCTCTGACACTCAGTACTACCATGTAGTAGCTACATGACCTTTGGTATATTTACTATCTTCTCTTTGCTTTAGTTGCCTATCTATAAAAACACCTCAGTGCTATTGTGAGGATAAGTTAATATAGGTAAAACATTATCTAACACATAGTATTACATAAATGTTTCCTATTATTATAAGAACACTGCAGATCTGAACAGATAATGACTCAACTATGAATAATTTAGTTCCTTTAATTACTAAGTCATTTAAATGTGACTATTACCTTTTTGCCTCCTATTTCTTACCAACTAAACAGGATGGTAACTAAAGAGGTTCAAAACTGGTACAGATGATATAATGAGAGCTCACAATAAACATGAAATAAGACATTATCTGTCTCATTCCTTATACTGGTATTTAACATATTTGGGGCACTAAAACAAAGAAACTTTCAGTGGAGAATAACACTTCTCCGCTCGTATTTTAATTTTTTTTAGAGATGGCGTCTCACTCTGTCACTCAAGCTGGAGTGCAGTGGTGCCATCATCGCTCAAGGGATCCTTTGATCTCAGCCTCCTTTGATCTCAGCTGGGACTACAGGCACAAACAACCACACCCAGCTATTTTTTATTTTTGGTAGACATAGGGTGTTGCTATGTTGAACAGGCTGGTCTCAAGTCATCCTCCTGCCTTGGGCTCTCAAAGTGCTGAGATTACAGGCGTGAGTCACCACACCCAGCAGGGTCATATTTTTATTTGCAGACTCACAAAACTTGTAAACTGAAAAGAACCTTTTGATAAAAGTCCAGTCTTATAATTTCTTACATAAGTGAGATGGATTTGGAATGGGCTTTTCGGGTCTTACTGAGCAGTTCAGTAAGAAATGGGAATTGTAGGCAGAGAGAATCAGTTTGTTCAAAAGTACTAAAGCAGGGGTTCAGGACTTATTCCAGATGTCCAAGGTGTGTGCTGGAACCAGTCTTAGACAATAACACTAGACAATCCTCTTTAACCACTCAACCTTTAAAGTCTATAATTTCTGAAGTACGTATTAGTTACCTGATCTGTGACTTGGAAGCAAGGCAGATCTAGATTTAAATCTCCCCTTGTTACATAAGCAAGTCTTTGAGCCTCAGATTAGTGTGATAGGTTTGTTAAAGTGATTAAGTGAGCTAAAGTATGAAGAGCTCCCACCTGGGGTGCCTGGCAGATTGCAAATACTAAAATGTTGGTTCTTTTTTTTTTTTTTTTGAGACCGAGTTTCACTCTTGTTGCCCAGGCTGGAGTGCAATGGCTCGATCTTGGCTCACCGCAACCTCCGCCTCCTGGGTTCAAGCGATTCTCCTGCCTCAGCCTCCTCAGTAGCTGGGACTGCAGGCATGTGCCACCATGCCTGGCCAATTTTTTTTTTTTTTGAGATGGAGTCTCGCTGTTGCCCAGGCTGGAGTGCAGTGGTGCAATCTTGGCTCACTGCAACCTCTGCCTCCGGGTTCAAGCAATTCTTCTGCCTCAGCCTCCGAGTAGCTGGGACTACAGGCGCGTGCCACCACGCCCGGCTAATTTCTGTATTTTTAGTAGAGACGGGGTTTCACCATATTGGCCAGGCTGGTGTATTTCCTTTCAGTAGAGACGGGTTTCTCCATGTTGGTCAGGCTGTTCTTGAACTCTCAACCTCAGGAGATCCGTCCTCCTTGGCCTCCCAAAGTGCTGGGATTACAGGAGTGAGCCACAGCGCCCGGCCAAATGTTGGTTCTTTCTAACAAACCTCTTCCATCATATGAATAAGTGTGTAAGATAACAAAACACTGTCTTTCACATGGTATGTGCTTGCTAAATGTCTGAGACTTGCTGGACATTACTTAATTTTAAAAATAGAAAACTGGAGCTGGTTGTGGCGGCTCACGTCTGTAATCCCAGCACTTTGGGAGGCCAAAGCGGGTGGATCATGAGGTCAAGAGATCGAGACCATCCTGGCCAACATGGTGAAACCCCATCTCTACTAAAAACACAAAAATTAGCTGGGCGTGGTGGTGCGCGCCTGTAGTCCTAGCTACTCTGCAGGCTGAGGCAGGAGAATCGCTTGAATCCGGGAGGCGGAGGTTGCAGTGAGCCGAGACCACCCCACTGCACTCCAGCCTGGCGACAGAGCGAGACTCTGTCTTAAAAAAAAAAAAAAAAAAAAAAAAAAGAAAGTTGGAATAACTGCTGGGATGATAAAATGTCTTCATCCCTGACCTTTCTCACCTCCAAATGTCCTTCACAATTTGTTTTTAAGTGTTATGTCACCACCATTAACGTGCTATTTGGAGACTACTGTACCTCAGACTTCCAAGTCAACAGCAAAGATCTAAACGTCGGGAAGATTTACGGAGACCAAGAACTGAAAGTGTTCCTTTTGTTCCTATGGTCCATTCCATCAACTTGATGAATTTCCGTGAAGTTACTTGTTTTTTTTTTTTCTGACGTAGAAACAGCAGGTCTAAGCAAAAGGTGCATGAGCAAGAGCAAGTAACTGAACTTATCCCTATTATTATGACGCAGATTTTTTTTTAAGTTGAAATTCAATTTTTGGGCTGCTACTAAAAAGGACATGTGCGAATATCTATTATTTACGCTTCAAACTAAAGTCAGCCGTTTTTCTTTTTCAAGATATGTGGCATCTGGCTCAAAATCAATTGCAAGAAAAGCCCAACTCTATTTGACCCAGAAAGAGCTCTTTCCAATACCCTTTCCTCCCACTTACATCACAGATGGCGACTGAAGCTTAAGGTTTAATGCCCGACCCTAAAGCCACTCATCCTAAAAGACAGGGCTCCAGATGGATGCTGTATGGCAGAGGATAAGGCGCTATGAGAAGCTGCCAAGCCTCAGATGTGCAGCTGGGCTGAATCCCGACGCCAGCGCCTAGCGCCCATTACTTTGCACCCACACTTAGGAAACAACCCACTCCTCACCGCGGGACCCGGACCCAGCCCTCCAGCACCCAGCCTCCGGCTCCGACGTCCGCGCGTGACCTCCGGGTACCGGAGGACCTTGGGACGAGGAGGTCCCTCCGCTTTCCGGGGAAGTTGTCAAGGGCAAGTTCGGGTTGTGCGCGGATAGCTTACTCACTGGAGTGGTTCGGCATCCTCTGTCGTCCGCCCGCGCTTCCTCAGGAAGCCCCTAATGAAGCGGCAGCCTGAAAGCAGCAGCCGAAGCTGCTGCCGCTGCTCCCACTGCCAGCAACCGCCCGGGCGTGGCAGGGACAGGCGGGCGACTTCACAACATCATCACTCGGCGACCTCGGTTCCGCGGCGACACCGGGTCAATGGCAGCCCCCACACAATTGGGGAAGCCAAAGGAGACCCACTCTCCCAGAGGCCTCCACGGCCCCAGCGCAAGACCTGCTGGGAATTGTAGTTTCCTTGCCGCCCCGCCTCAAGCTCGAAGGCCCCGCCTTCTCGCTGCCCAGCCCCGGGGAGGGAGGCGGGGCCGCGACCCCGGCGCGGGTGGGGCGAATGCGTTCCCAGCGGGTAGCCTGGGGCTGGGGCACAGTTGCAAGCCCACGGTCCCGGTCGCGGCCTCGCCGCCCTCCCGCGCCCCGCGCCGGGAGCGGGCCTAGAGCGCTCGCCTCGCCCTTCCGCGAGCAGGGCTCTGGCGCCCGCCCCTGTCCGCACCGCTGGCAGCCTGAAGAGAGTCGCTGGCCGTGGTCGCCGCTAGGGTAAAGACGGGAGGCAGGCCCGGGAAGGGAAGGTGTCGGGGCCGGTGGGGGACGTGAGGGAGTGAGCCTTGGTCCGCGCACGCCCGGGAAGCCCGAGGCCAGAACGCGCTAGCCCACCTCCAGCCCGAGCACCGGCGGCTGGCGGAGCCGTGGCAAGAATGCGGCCCGAAGTGGCGAGCGGCCACTGCGCCAGTGCTGCTCGGGCTCAGCGGGGCCCGGGCCGCGGGTTCTCAGCCCGCCCAGTGGTGCCTGCCGGGTTGGCCGTGCCGGCCGTGCCAGGTGCGCGGGGCCCAGGCCGCCCGGGCGCCCTCTCCCCGCACCCTCACCTTTGGCCGCGCTCTCGGGCTTGGGGAGTTGCCATATCGAAGACACCCTCAGACCCCAGCTCTATCTGCCGCCTTCTGCAAGTTCGCTGCAAAGTCCCCCATAGCAGGACTAGGAAGGAACCTTTTACAAAATTAAATACTCGAGTGTCGTTTTGTCTTCGGTTTTTCAATTCAACGCTGTGTTTTTCCCTGCTGGGTCTTTGTCAAGTACCTTTTCCCCAAAACTTGATAAGGATGTGTAACACGGCGCCTGCCTAGCACGGTGCCTGGCACACAGTAGGCGCTCAGTAAAGATTTGTTGAACGCATGAGTCACTAAGCTTGGAAAATTCTCCTGAGCTGTGCGTCGCTATGATCTTTGTTAAGATTTTATGGGTTCCCAAGATCACTTTGAAAATTACAGTAATTTTAAAGCTCAACAAAGAGTTACATCGGGTCATTTTTGCATTCCCTGTAACAGTGGCCTCTGTTGAATGCCTAAATTAACTCAAAACCCGTGTTCTGTAAGAAGATGCGCCCTTTGGTTTCTACAGAAAGTGTTAATCTTTCAGATCAAAGTCTTCACATGAACCATTCTATTATGGAACAAACTGAAATTACTTATAAAGCTTTATCGTAATTAGCGTTTTAGATACAAGTGCAAGGGACTGCACTGATGTACTTGTGAATACGAAATATAGGTCTCTTAAATATGACTTTTTTTTAAGAAAGGGTTTATATTCATATCTCGTGAAAGAGCATGCCGGAGAAAATTATAATAACAGCAAATCCCCCACCCCCACCCCTTTGCTGGGTGCAGCTGCTGCCTTGACCTCAAAATGTCTTGTAAAATTATCTCTTAATAGTCTGGTGTATCTAAGGCAAAAATCTCTGAGATTAAACCACCCCATAGGGACAACTCTTTTATTACTAACAATTCTTACCAGATCGTGTCTGTTTCTTCTGAGCTTTTCTGAAAAAGAGAAAAAAATAGACAACGTAATGGAGTTTCACATTATTAAGACAAAATCAGTAACAACTTGCTGACATTGAGTGAAAAAAGCAGGATACAAAATCATGATAACCAGAAAATTTGGTTAATCATGACATCCATAACCCTTCTGCTTGTGGGAAGGTCAGCTACAAGTGGCCAGGGTCTTGTCTGCCCTAATTACCAGCAGGTGTCCACAGTGCCTGACCCATGGTAACCACTCATTAAACACTTGTGTAATGATTACTTGGCTGTTAACAGATTAACAGTGTATTGACTATGATGTGTAGTTTCTTCATTTACTTGGATATCTCCTTAGAATAGATCACTCCGGGGAATTTTACTGGGTCAAAAAGTATGAATATTTTCATGGTTATTGAAACATTTGACAACCTGCTTTCCAAATAAGCCTTATCGTTTTGTACTGCCGTCAGTACATTTGAGTGTACCTTTCAAAGCATAGTTCAAGCTGATACAGTGTTTGCTAATTAGGGGCACTTTGAGATGTAACTCATTTGATTTCATTCACCCTGGAAGGTTGGCAGGGCAGGCATTGCTTTTCTCCTTTTGCAGCATAGCAAACTCCAGTGCCTTAAATTGACGGTAATGAATGGTAGGTGGCTAAATGATCACAGCCTTTCAGGTCCGTCTTCCTCCCAATCTCTACCTTTGGTTCATAGTGAACATCCTGAATAAGTTCACCTCTTTCTTTAGCAATAAAATTGGATATTGCTTTATGGTTTTTATGGTTTACAAAATCTTCCCTTTCTCATTCTGCTCACATATTTGTAGATGGGTTCATCAAATTTGGGGACTTAAAATGAAATAATGAAGCACAATTTAGATGAAAGAGATGATGTTGGTTAGATGTAAAGGGATGCTCTGAACCCACAAACTTACAAGATTGCCACCCTTTCTATTAGTAAAGGTCTGGAAACCGTGGATGGTGCTTTTGTATCTCCTTGAATTAATTTCCTAGTCTGTTATTCTGATTCTTTCCCATATTGGCTGGTCAGGGACCCCAGATGATTTAGTACATAATTAATCCAATAAGAAAGGGCTTTGGAAAGTCTCAAAGTTTAGTTATAATATGTGGAACAATTGAAAATTCTTGGGGTTTATTGTAAGTGACACTGTTTATATCAAAAGTGGGCCAAAAATTGGTTTTCTACATTGCTTTCAAATTTGCTCAGCGTTCTTTAAAAAACAAACAAAAAACAGTATAGAAAAGATAGGGAAGGAGAAATGCAAATATATTGAGGCTTTGGAAATATTCAGGACTTCTTTTTGTTTTCACTCTGCTTCTTGGTTGTGATGTCAGATCACAAATAATGTTCAGTAAAAAATAAATGCTCTTTAAAGATACTTTTCAGGAATGTCTCCTTGTGTCAAGGAGTAGCTGCCTAAATATTGGGTATCAAGGAATAGCTGCCTAAATATTGGAAGGGTTTAAGGCAACTAGTTCTTTAAGGAACTTTTATGTGAATCTAAATTATTTTGCTTTTGTTTTTTATAGTAGGATATATCTGCATCTTGAAAGGAAGATAAAACAAAAGCCTTCTTTGGAATAGATGGATTTTTGTCACTTTCTGTGTGAACTAAAGTGATTCAATGTCTCTTTTGGTAAGTTTTTGTAAATATAGATCTGATTTTGTTCTGTCAGAGTAGTTGGATGTTAATGCCAAGCCATAATAAAAGGCATATTCTGATGGGATATTCTTATGCTCTGAGATATTGTTTTGACCTGATTGACTTCTGGACTTGAGAAATGAATTACATTCTCACTGAGTTTTTCTTTCTTTCATAAAGAACTTCTCGTATACTTCAATATGCTCATTATTCTAATCCTTTGTCCCATATCTACTTTTTCTCATAGGTGTTATACTTTGATATGCCACCCACACCAGTTAGCTATGCCTTATCTTTTAAATCTTTCAGAAATTCCTGTTACAAATTTCCATCTGACCAAAAGCAAGCCAAACAGTATTAAAAATAACCCCTTTGACTTAACCGAAATAAAATCATTTGGATCAATAGATATATGAGGTATAGCTGCCAACTGGTTTTCTATTTATATTTAGATCCGTGGTATCTACT
This sequence comes from Pan paniscus, assembly GCF_029289425.2. NCBI lineage: Eukaryota > Metazoa > Chordata > Mammalia > Primates > Hominidae > Pan > Pan paniscus. The sequence goes on from NC_073262.2 coordinate 104,078,883, forward strand.
TTAGATTAAGTAGCTTGAGGACTTTCATTCTGTTTTATACATAATAATAATATTTGAATAGGGAATACTTATATTAAAATGTGGTTTTTAAAAAAGTAATGAGTAGACCAAGTGTAGTGGCTTACACCTGTAATCCCAGCATTTTTAGGGGCCAAGGCTAGAGAATCAGTTGAACCCAGGAGTTCAACACCAGCCTAGGCAACATAGTGAGACCCTGTCTGTATAAAATATTAGCCAGATGTGGTGTCATATGCCTGTAGTCTCAGCTACTCAGAGGGTTAAGGTGGGAGGATCACTTGAACAAGGGATCAAGGCTGCAGTGAACTGTGATCATGCCAGTGCATTCCAGCCTGGGTGATAGAGGGAGATCCTGTCTCAAAAAAAAAGGATGAGTATATTTGTATGATGATTTATAGTTTACAAATACTTTCATATGTTTCTTTCATAGTTTCAAATTGTGTAAGTTTAGCAGGGCAGGTGGCATTATCCTCATTTTCAGTTTGTCCAAGATTGCAAAAAGCTGGAGCCAGACTCATACCTGCCAATCTATTCTATCAATTACCAAGGCTGAGAGGCAGAACTATGAAGTTAGAAGACTGGATTGTTAGTAATATGGAAAATACATAACACAGTTACTTACATGTTTAAAGTAAAGCATTACCACTTGAAAGAGAAGCTTTATATATCTGGAAAATACACGGAGGTGAAATGTTTTATTCTCTAAAGGAGGGATCAGCAAGCTTTTCTGTAAAGGCCAGATAGTATTTACAGACCCTTTGGTCTTTGTTACAGCTACTTTTCTGCTGAAATACTAGCATGAAAGCAGCCATAGGCAATATATAAATGAATGAATGAATGTATCTGTGTTCCAGTAAAACTTTACTCACAAAAACAGGTGGTGGGTCAGATTTGGCTCATGGACCATAGTTTGCCGACCCTTACTCTAAAGGATTACTTAAGATTTACAATTTTATATCAATTTTTAAGTTGGAAAAGATGTGAAAGGGCATTCAGTCTATTCCCTTCATTTAATAGGCGAGAATTGTGAGATTCAAAGGGCTGTGTGTTGCCCAGGGCTTTCAAATTTTGGAAAAAGAATATCTTAGCCTATTATTCCATAATTATGGGTTTTGTGAAAAATAATAGAATGTGATAATGGGTGATTTATATTGTTAATGATTGTAACTTTAAATCACATTTTTCTGCAATGGTGAAATATTTTAAATTCTTTGAATCGAAATATTTACTTTTTTTCCTAAACGAGAAATTTGTGCAGTTGGGATAAAGTTGATACTTTTATTTAAGGATTCCTCCCCATTCAAGTTTTACCCTCTATTTGAGAACTAAGAAATGCTGTTTTCAAAGGAGCAGCATATGTAAAAATATCTTCTTTCAGTTTCTTTGTAAGGTCTAACTACTTTTTACTTGGCTATTATGATAATGGATAAAGAAATTATATTCAAAAATATTCTGGGGGAGCTTTCTTTTAGATGATTTTAAATCATTACACTGCCTGAAAGAAATTAGCCTGTAGATTCTTCATGAGCTATTATGTTCACTAGCATTTGATTGATGCAGTGTGGATATAAAAATGTTTTGAAGGATAAGATATGGCTATTTTGTGATTTTTATAATCTGGGCAGCTAATGAACATGCTAACATTTTTTGGGTGGGGAGAGCAAAAATATCTTCCTTATATTGTCTGGTTTTAGCTGTCTTCGTATTTAATAGTGATCACTTTCTTAGGCTGTGAAAATTTTATATAAAGATGATGCAATAGAAGCCTGCCATGTAAGTTTATAAAATGTTTCCTGTATTTTTATAAACTGAGAACATAGATCATAACTCTTATTTTGAAAAAAAATATTGGGGCCAATATGTCTTAAATTCTCTTTCATCAAAAAAGTGATGCACATTTTTTAGAGGTAATGGCTCTTTAAATGCTTGAGTATATTTTGATGGCTGTGTCAGGGTTCTCCCAAACCACCCCCAGGTTTAGTGATTTGCCAGGAGGACTCAGAGAACTTATCGTATAGTCATACTCACAGCTAAGATTTATTAGCAAGAAGGTATAAAGCAAAATCAGCAAAGGGAAAAGGTATGTGGGGTGAAGTTCAGAGGAAACCAGGCACAAGCTTTCAAGAATCTTTTCTCAGTGGAGTCCCATAGTATATGCACAGTTCCCCCAGAGTTGTGACATGTGAAATGTTGTCTACTAGGGAAGCTCATTAGAGACTTGGACTTAAGGTTTTTATTGGGGACTTGTCACGTAGGCATGCTCTGCTAGCAAGTAACAAAATTCCAGTCTCCCAGAAGAAAAGCCAGGTGTTCAGCATAAACTGTATTATTTGCACAAACAGTTTAGATACAGTGAGTGATTCTTATGAAGGGAACCTCCGCAAAATCCCAGTTCCCAGATACTAGCTAAGGGTCAACCTTATAAGCAGCTATTTTCTAAGAATAGCAGTTTTAGGCCTGCTGTTAATTCTTCTTTTGCACAGTGGTATTAATGGTCGTTGTGAAAAATTCAAGCTAAATGTTGTAAAAATATATAAATACCAAACAATATATAAATGTCCTGCCCAGGTGGTGGATATTTTCAATATGAACAACAGTAATAAGTATCTTCAAAAACTGTTTTATTATAAATGTTATTCACCCTAGGAAGCCATTAGAAACTCTGTAGAGGAATCAGTTGTACAGCTATCTTGACATTGTTAGCATCTATTCTTCAGAGTGAGTTTTACATAAAACAGTGGGAATATATGCCAAATTTTTGTAATAGATTTATAAAGTATACAGACTGTAGGAATTCAAGTTAAAATAATCAGTAATGTAGGCTAACTGGGAAAATGACTAGTTTGATTAGTGAGAAATTCTGGCATATCTTAAAAGGAAATGTATATTTAAGTAATTGACTACAAAGTGTTAAATAGACATAGGTAGACATATCTTAAGAGACTCATTTGATATTGTACTTTAATGTTTATATAAAAATAAGATGCTTGAAATGAAAAATTTTGAAATGGCTGTGGTGGCTCACACCTATAATCCCAGCACTTTGGGAGGCTGAGGTGGGCGGAACACTTGAGGTCAGGAGTCCGAAACCAGCCTGGCCAACATGGTGAAACCCCACCTCTACTAAAAATACAAAAATTAGCCGGGCGTGGTGGCAGGTGCCTGTAATCCCAGCTACTCAGGAAGTTGAGGTAGGAGAATTGCTTGAACCCAGGAGGCAGAGGTTGCATCAAGCCGAGATTGCACCACTGCACTCTAGCCTGGGTGACAGAGTGAGACTCCGTCTCAAAAAACAAAAGAAAGAAATTTTTTCAAATATTGAAGTTATCTTGTTATAAAAGCCTCTCATACAATGTGTTTATACTTTTCTTTTGACGTACTTTTTCTTCCTAAATAGTATAATGTCAGCTTCACCCCACTGATTGATGATGTGATAAATTACATGTAGGTGTTACATTTCTTTATTGGCAATAAATAATAATAGAACCATGGGTTAATATGCAGAAAAATGTAAATTGCGATAATAAAAGTAAGTCTCTTTTAATTTGCTTTGAGTTATAATTAGAGATGTTTATCACCTTTAAAAAACAATTATTTTTTCACTCAATATGTGGCTTAATGTGAATAAACATGGTTTCTGTACTTAAGATAGCTGAGGATCAAAATAAAAATAATTATAATGAATTCAGCAGAATAATCTTTGGCTAAATATTCAGAAGAAAACCTCAGTGATGTTGACAGACAGAGTTAAAAATTAACACCAACAGTTAAAATGAATTATTATGACATCAAGAAAAGAGGGCAAGGATCAGTGATAGCACCAGGTAAAATTCTCACATATTTGAAGTTTGTCTGCATGCCCAGCCACTTCTCCCTTCTCTCCCATGCTGAGTTCCTCCATGATGTGGATCCTGGCTTCAATTCCAGGTTCCTGCAAGTTGCCCTTCCTCTCTGCTCCCCACTGTAGTCATTAGACCTTTTTGTATCTACATACCACCCCTGCTTATCCTGTAACTTATTTTTCACTTATATAATGCATTTCTGACTTCCAGGATTGCTTCTGCACTTCAAGAACACAAGTTGAATCACTCAGACCTGAAAAACAGTCTGAAACCAGTATCCGTCAATACTTGGTAAGAAAATGGTTAGGCTGGATGCAGTGGTTCACACCTGTAATCCCAACACTCTGGGAGGCCAAGGCAGGAGAATCACTTGAGCCTAGGAGTTCGAGACCAGCCTGGGCAACATAGTGAGATCTCATCTTTAAAAAAAATGGCTGAGTACAATTAATGCTCTAACTTTGCCTTCTGTAATACTATTCACTCCTACTTCTCTTCTATTTCTTTTTCTTTACAGTGTTCTTTACTATTTCTTCCTCCTGCCATTTTCCAGGAGTCTATAACTGGCCATTTCTCTTCTTCCTAAAGTGGCTCTTCCTAAGCAGTTTCACCTATTCCTATGACTTCAGTTGCTCAGATTTCAGATTGTCCTGGAGTTACCGCAGGTTTCCTGAGGGGACCCTGGCATCAAGCAGAACTGATGCTTCTCAGATTTTTACCTGCAACCCCAGACTCTTTCCTGGGCAACAGACGTGTCTCTAGAATACCTCCAATTGGATTTTTCTAAGGCATCTCTACTCAGTTTGAATAAAACCTTAATCTTCTTTCAAACCCACCAACTCATGGTATTTCCTACTTTGTCTAATGAAAACTCATCTACTATGTCATCCTAACTAAAAACTTTAGAGTTATCGTCACACGGCCTCTACCTCTGCCCCCATATTTATTATCTGTCTCTGAAATGCCCTGGGGTCTATCCCCTACTTCACATGAGCACTGCTACTGCTCAGGTCTCATTGTCTCTCACCTGGGCTCTTGCAGGTGGACTCGTTGCCTCTAGTCTCCTAGACACACACATAGTCTTCTCCCACCACTCACATCTGTTCAGTGTTCAGTAATGCTACCAATACAGGCCTGCTTGTATCGCTTTCCAGCTTTGAAACTTCCATTGGCTTCCTAAAGCCTATGGGATAAAGTCTAAATTAGCATAATATGAGGGCTCTTACTGGTGTAGAATATGTCTTAGTTTCATTCTCTACTTGAGATACTCTTCTTTCTTTTCTGCCTCTGAAATTCTTCCTCATCCATAAAGAATTGGTTCAAATATTGTATCTGTGAAGCCTTTCCACTTACACTTTTTATTTGGTTCTGCTCCCGTGTATCTTAGATATATCTAAGGATATTTCTTTGGGATCTTTTCCTTTCCTTATTCCATACTTTATACTGCATTTTTTACTACAGAATGGAACCTACCTTGCAAATGCCTTATTCACTACAAAATTAGTGAATCCCAGTTAATTTTGCTTATAATTGAACCCCCAGTCCTATCTTCAGCTGTCTTTATTTCTGTTATTTGGCTTTTTATTCATTAATACCCTAGTCTTCTAGTTACCTGTCTCTTACCTGAGATATTTTGATACAGGCATATGATATGTAATAATTACTAAATGGGTAAATGGTTTATCTATCACTTTAAGCATAAATCATTTCTTTGTGTTATAAACATTCCAATTATACTTTCAGTTATTTTAAAATGTATAATAAGTTATTGTTGACTGTAGTTACTCTGTCATCAAATACTAGATCTTACTCATTCTATCTAACTATATTTTTGTACTCATTAACCATCTCCACTCTGCCCCACACCCCTTCTTGGCCTCTATTCTCTATCTCCATGAGTTCAATTGTTTTAATTTTTAGCTCCCACAGGTGAATGAGAACATGTGAAGTTTGTCTTTCTGGGCCTGCCATATTTCACTTAACATAGTGTCCTTCACTTCCATCCATGTTGTTGCAAATGGTAGTATCTCATTCTTTTTTGTGGCTAGATAGTATTCCATTGTACATATATACCACATTTTCTTTATCCATTCATCTGTTGATAGACACTTAGGTTTCTTCCAAGTCTTGGCTATTGTCAGTAGTGCTGCAATAAACATGGATGTGTATATATCTCTTCAATATACTGATTTCTTTTCTTTTGGATGTATACCTATCAGTGGGATTGCTGGATCATATGGTAGTTTTTTTTTTTTTTTTTTTAGTTTTTTGAGGAACCTCCATACTGTTCTCCATAGTGGTTGTACTAATTTGCATTATCACCAACAGCATATGAGGGTTCTCTTTTCTCCATATCCTCACCAGCATTTGTTATTGCCTGTCTTTTGGATAAAAGCCATTTTAACTAGGGTGAGATGATATTCCCTTGTAGTTTTGATTTGCATTTCTCTGATGATCAGTGATGTTGAGCACTTTTTCATGTACCTGTTTGCCATTTGTATGTCATCTTTTAAAAAAATTATTTTTATTTTAATTTTTTTTAGAGATGGCATCTTGCTTTGCCACCCAGCTGCACTGCAGTGGTGTAATCATAGCTCACAGCAGCCTTGAACTCCTGGGTTCAAGCAATCCTTTCACCTCAGGTTATTGATAAGCTAGGACTACAGGCGCGTATTACCACACCCAGCTAATTAAAAGAGGTCTCACTATGTTGACCAGGCTGATCTTGAACTCCTAGCCTCAAGTGATCCTCCCACCTCAGCCTCCCAAAGTATTGGGCTTACAGGTGTGAGCCAATGTGCCCAGAACTGTATGTCTTCTTTTGAGAAATGTTTATTTCTAGATCTTTTGCTCATTTTTAAATCAGATTGTTAGATTTTTTAAATTGGATTGTTTGAGCTCCTTATATATTCTGGTTATTAATCCCTTATCAGATGGGTAATTTGCAAATATTTTCTCCCATTCTGTGGGTTGTCTCTTCACTTTGTTTTTTCTTTTGCTGTGCAGAAGCTTTTTAACTTGCTGTGATCTCATTTGTCCATTTTTGCTTGATTGCCTCTACTTTTGGGGTATAACTCAATTAATCTTTGCCCAGACCAATTTCCTGGACAGCTTCCTCCATCTTTTCTTGTAGTAATTTCATAGTTTGAGGTCTTAGATTTAAGTCTTTAATCCATTTCAATTTTATTTTTTAATATAGCAAGAGATAGGGGTCTACTTTCATTCTTCTGCATACGAATATCCAGTTTCCCCAGCACCACTTATTGAAGAGACTGTCCTTTCCCCAGTGTATGTTCTTGGCTTCTTTGTCAAAAATGAGTTCACTGTAGTATGGATTTATTTCTGAGTTCTCTGTTCTGTTCCATTGGTCTGTGTGTCTGTTTGTATACAAGTACCATGCTGTTTTGGTTATAATAGCTCTGTAGTATAATTTGAAGTCAGGTAATGTGATTCCTCCAGTTTTGTTCTTTTTGCTTAGGATTATATAATGACCTTCCATGTCTCTTTTTATAAGTTTTGCCTTGAAATTTATTTTGCCTGATATATGTGTATATCGATCCTGTTCTTTTTCGGTTTCCATTTATATGGAATATTTTTCTTCCACTATTTATTTTCAGTCTATGAGTGTCTTTATAGGTGAAGTGTGGTTCTTGTAGGCAACAGATAATTGAATCTTTTCTTAATCGATTCAGCTACTCTATGTCTATTCATTGGAGAGTTTAATCCATTGACATTCAGTGTTATTATTGATAAGGACTTAACTGCTGGCTTTTGTTATTTGTTTTGTATTGTCTTCCTTCCTTCCTGTCTTCTTCTTTTTTGTGAAGTTTATTTTCTCTGGCAGTATGTTTTAGTTTCTTGTTTTTTATTTTTTTGTGTGTGTATGTGTTGTAGATTTTATGATTTGAGGTTACCATGAGGCTTGCAAATAACATAACATGTTATTTTAAAAAGTGACAACTTGACACTGATTGCAAAAACAAACAGGCGAAGAGAACTAATAAAAACTGTACACTTTAACTTCATTCCTCCTGTTTTTTTAAGTTTTTGTGGTTTCTATTTATATCTTCTTGTACTATTTTGAAAAGGTATTGCAGTTATCATTTGTTCATCTTTTAATCTTTCTACTAAAGATATGAGTAGTTTACACACCACAATTACAATGTTATAATAGTCTGTTTTTATCTGTGTATTTATTACCAGTGAGTTTTGTACCTTCAGATAATTTCTTACTGCTCGTTAACAACCTTTTCTTTCAGATTGAAAAACTCCCTTTAGCATTTCTTGTAGGAGAGGTCTGGCATTGATGAAATCCCTCAGCTTTTGTTTGTCTGGGAAAGTCTTTATGTCTCCTTCCATGTTTGAAGGATATTTTCACTGGATAAACTATGAAAGTTTTTCACCGGGTGTGGTGGCTCACACCTGTAATCCCAGCACTTTGGGAGGCCAGGGTGGGTGGATCACAAGGTCAGGAGATTGAGACCATCCTGGGTAACATGGTGAAACCCCATCTCTACTAAAAATACAAAAAATTGGCTGGGCGTGGTGGCACACACCTGTAATCCCGCCTACTTGGGAGGCTGAGGCAGGAGAATTGCTTGAACTTGGGAGGTGGAGGTTGCAGTGAGCCAAGATTGCACCATTGCACTCTAGCCTGGGTGACAGAGTGAGACTGTCTCAAAAAAAAAAAAAAAAAAAAAGGTTTTCCTTCAGCACTTTAAATATGTTATGCTACTCTCTCCTGGCCTGTAAGGTTTCCACTGATAAGTCTGCTGCAAGATGTATTGGAGCCCCTTTATATGTTCTTTCTTTTTTCTTACTTCTTTTAGTATCCTTTCTTTATCCTTGACCTTTGGAAGTTTGATTGTTAAATGTGTTTTTTGGGTTAAATCTGCTGGGTGTTCCATAACCTTCTTGGATACTGGATATTGATATCTTGGATACTTGGATAACTTCTTGGATACTTGGATATTGATATCTTTCTCTAGGCTTGGAAAGTTCTGTGTTATTATCCCTTTGAATAAACTTTCTATTCTGATTTCTTTCTCTACCTCCTCTTCAATGCCAATAACTCTTAGATATGCCCTTTTGAGGCTGTTTTCTAGATCTTATAGGTGTGCTTCATTCTTTCATATTCTTTTTTCTTTTGTCTTCTCTGTATTTTCAAATAGCCTGTCTTCAGTCTCACTAATTCTTTCTTCTGCTTGATCAGTTTTGCTATTGAGACTCTAATGCATTCTTTAGTATGTCAGTTGAATTAGAATTTGCTTGATTTTTAAAAAATTATTTCCATCTCTTTGTTAAATTTATCTGATGGGATTCTGAATTCCTTCTCTGTGTTATCTTGAAATTTGTTGAACTCCCTCAAAACAGCTATTTCAAATTCTCTGTCTGGAAGGTCACGTATCTCTGTCACTTCGGGATTGGTCACTGGTACCTTACTTTGCTCATTTGGTGAAATCATGTTTTCCTAGATGTTCTTGATGCTTGTGGATGTTCATTAATGTCTGGGCATTGAAGAGTTAGGTATTTATCATAGTCTTTGAAGGCTGAACTTATTTGTACCCATCCTTCTTGGGAAGGCTTTCCAAGTATTTACAGGGAATTGAGTATTGTGATCTAAGTCTTTGGTCACTGTAACTCTATCTGCATTAGGGACCACTTCAAGCCCAGCAAAACTGTGACTCTTGCAGACTCACAAAGGTACCATCTTGGTGGTCTTGGGTAAGGTCTGAGAGAATTACCTGGATTACTAGGCAGGGAATCTCGTTTTCTTCCCTTACTTTTCCCCCAAACAGTTTCTCTTTCCATGCTGAGCTGCCTGGAGCTGGGCGAGGGGTGACACAATTACCCCTGTTGCCACCACCACTAGGACTGCACTGGGTCAGACCTGAAGCTCAGCACAGCACTGGGTCTTGCCCCAGGCCTGCAGCCACCACTGCCCAGCTGGATGTTCACTCAAGGATACCAAGGGCTCTTCAGTCACCAGGTGTTGAATCCAGCCAGGCTGTGTCCTTCTCTTCAGGGCAGTGAGCTCCCCACCTGGCCCTGGGTGGGTCCAGAAATGCCTTCTGGGAGCCAGGGCCATGGGTCAGGAACCTTAGGAATCTACTTTGTGCTCTATTCTACTGCAGCTGAGCTGACACCCAAACCACAGGCCAAAGTCCTTCCCATTCTTCCCTCTCCTTTCCTCAGGCAGAAGGAGTCTCTCCTCATGGCCACCATTGTCCCAGGCCCATTGCAGAGTCCTGCCTGGCTATTGCCAGTGTTCACTCGAGGCCCGAGGGCTCTTCTGTCAGCTTGTGGTGAATATTGCCAGGCCTGGGTTTCTCCCTTTAGGGCAGTGGGCTACCCTTTAGCCCAGGGCCAGTCCAGAAGTGCTATCCAGGAGCCAAGGCCTGGAATCAGGGACCCCAGGAGTCTGCTTGGTGCTCTAGCCTACTGTGGCTGAGCTGGTACCCAAGCTGTACGACCAAGCCCCCTTTACTGTACCCTCTCCTCTACTCAACCAGAAGGAGCCTCTACCTGTGGCCACCACAGTTGGGAATGTGCTGGTTCACACCTGAAGCCAGCATGGCCCTGAGTTTCACCCAAGGCCCACAGCAGGTACTGCCTGGATACTGTTGATGTTTATTCAAGGCGCAAGGTCTTAGCAGGTGATGGATCCTGCCAGAACTAGGTCCTTCCCTTCATGGGAGCAGTTTCCCTTCTGGCCCAGGGTGTGTTTAGAAATGTTGTCCAGGAGCTAGGGCTTGGAATGGGGGCCTCAGGACTCTGCCTGGTGCCCTATTCTACTGTGGCTGAGCTGGTATCCAAGTTGCAAGACAAAGTCCTCTTTATTCTTTCCTTTCCTCTCCCCTCCTCAAGGGAAAGGAAGGAATCTCCTGGAGCTACAAGCTGCACTGCCTGGGGTTGGAATAGGAGTGACAGAAGCACTCCCTTGGCTGCCCTGGATAGTGTCTCACTAGGTCATGGACCCCCCCAAGTCCACTGGCTCCAAGCCCAGCACAGCACCAGGAATTGCCCTGGGATTGCAGTCCTCGTGGCCTAGGCTACCTTTCAAGTTTATTTAGGACCGCAGAGGGCCTCAGCCTGTGGTGGCAGACAAGGCTTGCTGGAATTCAGGTTCCAACTGCTGGGATGGGTGATTCCCCTCTGGCTAAGGCTGATCTAAATGCCCCCTCCTTGGGCACTGGCTGCATTCTTTACTGTGTTGCTCTCTGCTGTGACAGGCAACACTGAGTTCCAGTGCAAAGTCCCACAATCACTGCACTCTCCCTCCCCGGGGGATGCGGGAGGGGAGGCATCAGCTATTCAAGACTATCTTTCCTACCCTGCTCAGTGCCTCTTTCAGTGATAGGAAGTTAAAACCAGGTACTGTGATAGCTCACCTTATTTTTTATTCTTACAAAGGTGACTTCTTGTTTGGATAGTTGTTCAATTTGGTGTTCCTGAAGGGTGAGGGAAGATTGCTGGAGGGTTCCATTCAGCCATCTTTATCCACCTCCCTCCCAGTCTGAGTTTTAATTCAAGTAATTCCCTCTGGGGGAGGCAGAAAGGAAAGTGATTCTTGTCTCCATGCTGTTAGTGAGAGAGAGGCCTAGAACTAAGCAAACGTTCACAGCTGCCACCTGAATCCTTCAAACCTTCAGGTTGGAGCCTTTTTATAATTTAAGGATTGAAATGTCACATCTGTCTCTGTTAGTAGAGTTAGACTAAAATCTTCAGTGAGAGAAGCAGAAGCATAATCTGAAGTCTCTCATGGAAAAATGAATTGGAAAAGTTGTATCATGTAAGTTGACACCAGCTGGAAACTGGTGCCTGATGACTAGAAAAACTTCCTTGTGCGCTCTCTGAGTCATGCTGTAAAACACCATCTGTTGTCTTTTCTTTGGACAACTTGTTCTCCATTGGCCTGGACTTTATAGATAGAATTAAATTTTATGTTAAAATATCATGTTTGGAGGACAGTCTGGTTTTCCAAGTGATTTATGTCTCCTATAACTTTGGAAACCCCTCTGTCTGTAGGAAAATTCATTTTCTATAGTTAACCTTTGCAAATGAAAGGCTGTGATGTTTGAGCTGAGATGCTGCTTTTTAAAATAATGCAATTTTAGCATTACAGTGATTCATGAGAGGCCATCTAGTCTAATTTTCAACTAATGTAGGGAGTGTTCTCTACAATATCTCTGAGAGTTCATTGTAGAAATTTAAATAAAAAGAGCTCCATCATAGAAAAATAGTCATCATAGAAAAATAGAAACATACAGAAAGGTATGTTTCACCACAAGTAAAAGTCTGGCAGGATCTCTCTGAAAACACTTCAGAGTGCTATTCATTGGCTTGATTATTGAACTATGATGTAGGGTCTGTTCCTCAGCCTCTTAGGATCATAAACTGGATTTAGTCAGCAAACCTAGAGTGGATCCATATTTCAGTATCAGATCCACATTAATCAAGCTCATTACAAACCCAGTCTCCCAGTGCCAGAGGAAATGGTGCCCTTACATTGTATTATCAATCCACTCTTATAGAAAAGTTACATGGGAAACCAAATCGTAATTAGAAGCAGTTTAATGTATAATGGAGAAGTAATGACAGCTGTCAAAGTACTTGAAATTCATATCACAGTACTTCCTTTCGCTGCAAGCAGACATTTGTGGGCATCAAAACTTTTCTTTTCCTAGCCTTCCAATTGCTGACCATTCCCTCTTCACTTCCAGTTCTTGTACCTCCCTGTAGCTCAACTACTGTCAATGGTGGTCGTCCAACCTCCAAATATATCAATGGAGAGAGGATAATGGAAAGAGGCAGCTTGATGCCTGAGCCACACTTGGATGGCACCGGTTACTCCATATTTCTTAGGCGGAACTGAAATCTACTTCCTGGAGCTTCTATCTGTTGATCTCAGCTCTTCTCGCTGAACAATTGTTTACCCTTCTATATTAGTCTTTTGGCCACTTGCAAATGGCAACTATATATATTCTTAATATTTTCTTTTCCAGATTAAATATTTCCAACTCCTTCATTGTTGCTGGAACCTTCACCAATTTGGTTGGCCTTCTCTAGGCATCACCATTTTACAATCACCATTTTACAATTCCCTCTTAAATTGTGGTGTCTCAATTATCCATGGTGCTCCAGATACTAATCATTTCAGAATACAGTGAAACTCTTGTCTCTTCCAGTCTGCTCAATTTTGCTTCTGTAAATGTAGCTCAATATTGTGCTTTTATTTAATTTTCTCTGTCATGGTATTGACTGAAACCTCTGAGTCATAAACCTGGTATCCTCAATTTTGTATTTAGGCTATTGGTTTTTTGTTTTTTTTTTTTAAACTTAAGTGTAAGGTTTTGCATTTATCCTTGTAAAATTTTACTGATCTGGGCCCATTCTTCTAGCTGTTCAGGATGATTGTGAGTCCTGCCTTTTTTTTTTCTTCTTTTTTTTTTGGTAATTAGCTATGCCCAGCAATGCATGATCCATACTTTTTCTTTTTTCAAGCCAGCCTTTTTCATTTTCAGGAAGTCATTAAAAAGTTTAACAGAGCAAAGGCAAGGACTTTGCCATAATTTTTGCTTTCTATCATCTAACTGGTCAAATGAAAAAGAGAAGTGAGGTTAGTTTGGGATGATTTACTCTTAGTAAATCTGAGTTGTCTTCTTGTGATTACCATGTGGCTTTTTAAAGTGCCCATAATTCACCTATTGAATAATTTGATCTCTGACTTTGCTGGGCAGCAGCATCAAGCTTGCCCCTTTGTAGTTTTCTCCCTTTTTGAAAATTGGGTCATTGTTTGCTACTTTTATTCTGGTTTTTCATCTGAGTTCTACCATAGTTGCAAACTTTGTATCCTAAGTGTAATTGCCCTGGGCCTGGAGGTTTGAACCTACTTAAAACAACCTGTTTAGAGCTTTGAATACTTATTTACAACATGTGTCCCTTCTAGTTTAAATAAGACTAATTCCCTAATGGAATAGATGGAAGCAAAATAGAGGCCGATTAGTTGTGATTTTAGTCTATCACCCAGTAACATTATGCCGTTTTTTTCCAAGCCTGTGAATTATAAGCCGTAGTTCATTACATCTCTAGCCTTCCCGACAGGCTTACAGGTTGATATCACTTAAAAAATTTTTAAAGCTGTTATATGTTCTTTCTGTGCCCTTTTATGTGGTCATTAAATCTGGGTTTATCTGAAGACTACCTGTTTTAAAGAAACTGAATTGCTTCCATCAGATTGTAAAGAGGCAGAAAAAAAGAGAAACTAAATTGCTTTATTTTGATTTGTTTTCTCATCAGGATTATTTCCAATCGTATAGTAGAATTTCTTTTTACATTCTTTCATTCCTCTTGAACAATAGTCAGCCTTATTTATCTTTAGCCATGGGTTTATAATTCCTTTTTTCCTGCTCTCTTAAAGTTTAGGGAACATTTAATCCTGTCACTGTTTCAAACTCCATCTCTCTCTCTTGATTAAAAAGAGCCAAGAATGTGAAAAGGAGTTAACACAATTCCTAGCACATAGTAATGTTATTTTTCCCCTTTCTTCCTTCCCCTGCCATCTGTCTGTAGAGGCTCCTAAGTGTCCTTTTGAGTAGTTATGTCCTTTGGGAGACCCTCATGGCTATCATATGAAGCCAGTAGTTTAGGCTTCTTTTTCATACATCCATGTTTTTTCACTGTCACTGTATTCAGGTGCAAACCTGACTCTCACTCCAAAGCACACCATGAGACCTCCTATCAGTACTTGGTCATTCACTTAGGAGGTCTGTCTCCTTTGATTTTTCTTTCTGACCCCCCATCTGATTCATCTTGCAAAAAACTTCATCAGCAATTTTAATAGGCTGCAGTCTGGAAACTGTTCCTTGACTGTTAACATCTTCAGTAGCAGAGCATGTACCTTGTGCAAAATATGGCTCTAGCTTAAAGCAAGAGCACAAGCATAGAATATCCCTCACAGGTCCCTGCAGCTCTTCGCTGGGTACATTTGTCAGCTATCCTGAAGAATTAACATTCTTCGCAACTCCTAAACATTTTACTGGAAATTACACTGGGAAGTATTCCTTGCTATCTGTAAATCTGCTTTTCCTGCCCTCTCCATAGGCTAACAGCTTTCTATCTAACATCAATGAGCAATTGGTAAATTCATTTTAGATCTTAAAACAGTATCTTAAGCCACCTTGCAGTACCTTCCTAATGAGCACCTCTGTGTTTGAAAATATAACACCAGTGTTTTATATTGGGGCAGGGGGACCAAGAAGTTCATCTATTTTGTTTTTATCTTTAAAAACAAATGCAGGTTGATGAGCCAACCCTTTCCTGGTCACGTCCATCCACTAGAGCCAGTGAAGTACTATGTTCCACCAACGTTTCTCACTACGAGCTCCAAGTAGAAATAGGTAATAATCCTGAATTTCTAATTGACCCTTCAGTGCTAGAAATTAAATTGATGACAAAAAGATTATTTTGTGGGCAAGTGTTTTTCTGTTGTTACCTCCAGCATAAAACTAGATGCTAATTGTGTCAGTCAAGTGGATTCAATTAATTTATGTCTATCTTAAAATAATGACTCAGATTTTTTCAAGATTACTGTCTAGAACGTTTACTTTTCCATTGAAGTACATTTAGATGAGGAAGACACTAAATACTTATTATTTGTGTGTTTATTGTGGGAAGCATCTATTTTATGGGTATAATTTTTACTGGATATGAAGTAAAATCAAGTCATCTAAATCTTTTTAGTCACAATCCTTTAAATTGCTTCTCAGTTTAAAAATTTATCTAAAATATCATTTGTAGTAGAAAGCTTTTTCAGTTAAGTGTGGAATAGGATGGGTTATTGTTTATAGCTTTACATATGTGAAACATTTGCTCTGAATATTTAGAAACATCTATTAAACACTACACACCGGTGATTGTGTTAGGTGCTAGGGAAACAAAGCATGGTAGAACACTTGGAATTGACATCATCTCTGGGAAGATGAAGACACAATATAGCTTCGTTTTATGCACTGGAGGGTACTTTAGTAGAGGTATGTCCTAAGTGTTATGGGAACAGAGAAGATGGAGCATACAACGAACCACCTCTGGGAGTTAAGAGAGATGGCAAAAAGGGGCTGGATCTTGAATGAGGAACAGTTTGCTAGATATTCTAGTCATAGGTTTTGTTATAGACAACATAAACAATCCTGGCTAACTTAAGTGAAAAAGGAATATTTGAACAGTGCTGCTAACTCACAGAATTATTGGCTAGAGAACTAGGCTTGGAAAAAGCCAAGAGAAGCTGCATGACAAGGACCAGGACTGTGGAATAGGAGCAGCCTAGTGAATGTACTGCCCGCCGCCAGACGCTGGCCCCCTGCTGGTAGCTCTGACGACTGCTGCTGCTTTGTCCTTCACTCCATACTCCAGCTGGCCAAGCATAGGTCGCATGCCAGGGTCAAGGAGACTAAGGGAGAGTAAGGATCTGACCTTTTTGAAATAACACAAAGTGGCAAATGCCCCAAAATTAGAAAGGAGTTTCAAATGGTGCCAATTCTAAAAAGGTAAAAACATGTTTACCTCAGTAAATGACTGAGGAAGGATGGTTAGGGGAGAATACCATATAGTTCCTCTGTGACTGCAAGTGGGAACAAGGGGAGAGTAGGCAGTGGTAGGAGATGAATCTGGAAAGGCAGGTTTGGAACACGTTGTGAAGGACTTCATGTGGTTGGATTTAGAATGGCCTCCACAACCTACCCTCCTTATTACTCAGAGGATTTAAGGTGGAGATTTGGAATTGTCCTTCCGCTAGAGAGACATTGTGGAATCATGATGACAATAATAGCATCTAACAGGCATTATGCTGAACATTTAGTATGTATTTTTTTCTTTAACCCTTTGCCACTCCCATTTCGCAGATGAGGATATCGAGGCTCTGATTCATACAGTTAGTGATTTGAAACCAGATCTTTCTGACTGTAGGATCTAAGCTCTCAGCTGCTGCAGGACCTGCTATTGATAAAATGCCAAATTTAAAACAACTCAGGCAACAGTCAGGAAGATGTAGTAGATCAGCAATGCACAACCAGAAGTGTCATCTTCATTACCCGTGTCTTTTTTAAAATTACAGCACCTATATTCCATCACAGAGCTACTGAACCAGGGTTTCTTGGGAGTAGGGCCAAGGCAGAGGCATTTTGCAGTAGTTCCCTCAGTAATTCTGGTGTGTGCCCTGGCTGAGAATTCAGGGCATATGAGGGAGTCACTGCATACATCCAGGGCAACAGGACAGGGCTCAAACTAAGTCAGTGATGCTGACACTGAGGGGAGGAGACGAATTTGAGATTAACTTCATTTCAAAAATAAAACTGACAAAATTTGGTGACCATGGAGAGAGGGAGGTAACTAATATTTATTAGGTGGCTGCTAGCAGATGCCACTCTAGGTGTTTTACATTTAAAAAGCTGACGATACCAAATGCTGGTGAGTATGTCAGGCAGTGACAGCTCTTATACATTGTTTGTGGGAATATGAAATGATTCAGCCACTTTTGAAAACAATTTGGCAACTTCTTATAATGTTAAGCATACGTTTATCACATGACCCAGCAATCTCACTCACAGATATTTGCCAAAGATAAATGAAAACACATGTCTACTTAAAAACCTGTGTAGAAATGTTTTTGGCAGCTTTATAGTCACCAAAAACTGAAAACAAGCTAATAGCCACCATCAGCATTATAAATGGATAAATAAATTGTGGTATAGCCATACAATTGTTTATTGCTCAGCAATAGAAATTAATTGCTGATACATACAGCAACGTGGATGAGTCTCAGAAGCATATGCCAAGTGAAAGAAGCTAAACACAAAAGAAGTTGACGACTGTGTTCTTTTTGATACCATTTATGTGACAAAAATCAGATTGGTGGTTGCCAGGGACTGGGAGTGGGGACGGGATTGCCGAGTAGCATTCCATTGTGTGAGTATATCGCAATTGGTTTATCAAGTCACAATTTTAGTCATTATAATAGATATGTAATGGTGTGTCACTGTTTTAATTTGCATTTCTCTATCTTGAGCATCTTTTCATAGGCATATTGGCTGTTCCTATATCTTATTTTGTGGATTGCCTGTTTAATCCTCTGCCTGTTTTTTAATTGGATTACTTGATAAGTATTATTAATACTTTGAATCAGTAGTATGCCTTTTCATTTTCTTAACAGTACTTTTTGAAGAGTAAGACTTTTCAATTTTGATGATGTCTAAATTGTCAGGTTTTTTTCTTCTTTGGTTACTAACATGAATTTTATGTCTGATTACAGGAAGAGGATTTGACAACTTGACTTCTGTCCATCTTGCACGGCATACTCCCACGGGAACACTGGTAACTATAAAAATTACAAATCTGGAAAACTGCAATGAAGAACGCCTGAAAGCTTTACAGGTAACAATATGAAGAAAATGATACACAATTGGGCCTCTGTATCCACTGGTTCCACATCTGCAGATTCAACCAATTGTGAATAGAAAATATATATTTTAAAATAAATAATACAATAAAAAATAGTACAAATAAAACACAGCATAACTATTTACATAGCATTTACATTGTATTAGGCATTATAAGTAACCTAGAAATGAATTAAAGTATATGGGAGGATGTGCATAGCTTATATGCGAATATTATGCCATTTTATACAAGGAACTTGAGCATTTTTAGATTTTAGTACATTTATGGGGTGGTGTGTAGGAGGCAGTCAGGGGATGCAGTCCTGGAACCAATGCTCCATGGATACTAAGGGGTGATTGTATTTAATATAATGTTTATTTGAGGAGATTACATCTGTAAGAATTTTCTCCCCCAAACTAATAGTTCTTCTGTTAGGGAAATACAGATTTCTTCTAATTAACATGCAGTTACAGAATTGGAAAGAATACTTGGAAGCCAGGTTCGTTATATGAAAGAACAAATATATTCAAACTTTGGTAACTGCTGCTCCTTCAAATGAATATCATATTCAAAATGCTAGTCTGGAGTTTTACAATACTCCTAGTCAGTCCCATCCTAAATAGTCACATAGGGAAATGGAAGAAATCAAAAACAGTTTCCTTTTCATCCAGTTAAGCAAAATTAATTTCTGAATAACAAATTTTGACAGAATTGCATTTCAGGTATCTTATAATACCATTTTTATTGTCACTAATCATTTTTGATATAAAGGGGGAAAGGATTTTATTTGGATATTGTTCCAATTCTTTTTTTTTTTTTTTTTTTTCGAGACGGAGTCTCGCTCAGTCGCCCAGGCTGGAGCGCAGTGGCGCGATCTTGGCTCACTGCAAGCTCCGCCTCCCGGGTTCACGCCATTCTCCTGCCCCAGACTCCCGAGTAGCTGGGACTACAGGCACCCACCACCACGCCCAGCTAACTTTTTGTATTTTTAGTAGAGACGGGGTTTCACCGTGTTAGCCAGGATGGTCTCGATCTCCTGATGTCGTGATCTGCCTGCCTCGGCCTCCCAAAGTGCTGGGATTACAGGCGTGAGCCACCGTGCCCGGCCCCAATTCTTAAAATATTTATATGTGCACATGTATATTACACAAACAAAAAAAGACTAGGAGAAACTATACCAAAATGTTAACAGTGGCTCTCTGTGAGGTAGCAATAGAGGGATTTTTATGTATTTTTAAATGTTTTTATGATAAGAACATAGTACAGTTGTTAAGAGTATGACCCTAGAGGGAAACTAAGTTCACATTCTACTTCCACTTCTTTTTATTAATTGCATGCTTTTGGACAGGTTTTCTAACTTATTTTTAAGTGTTGTCTTCTGAAAAATGGGAATCATAATATCACATACTTTGTGGAGTGGTTGTGAGATTTAAATAGATAAAAGCACTAAGAACAGTGCTTTCACTAATAAGCACCCTTGAGTATTAGCTGCCACGACCGCCATTTTCGTCATAAGGAAAAAACAGTTGTTTTTAAATGTCTTGTCTCTTGTGTGTTTATCCTAGAAAGCCGTGATTCTATCCCACTTTTTCCGGCATCCCAATATTACAACTTATTGGACAGTTTTCACTGTTGGCAGCTGGCTTTGGGTTATTTCTCCATTTATGGCCTATGGTAAGAATGCTGGTTTTAAATAAATAAATTAACTTAGCCTAGATGTTATAATTATATAGATGAGTTGGGATTTTAGATTTATGATTTGCCACATTTAATTTATGAGTCTAATTTTAGATTTCATGGTATATTTCTATATCTGGTACATGTTGAATTTTAGTCTGCAGAAAAAAGTAAGAATTGGTATGATGATCAGTGAACCACCACTGCTTTTCCAAGAATTCCGTGCCTTTGCACAAGCTGTGTCTTCCCTTCAGCTTCCTTCCCCTCTTTTAATGGAGACCTACTGTTATTCTGCAGGAAGAAGTTGTTTTTCCACCTCTGCCCCCCATCCCTGTCCGTTTCACTGCATTGTAAACTATTTCACTGTATTAGAAACATCTTTGTGTGTGTCCATGTCCCTCACTAGACTTGTGCTTCTTGAGGGCCGGGATCATTTATATATTTTTTATTTGTGGTGTCCCCAGGTGCTCACGTATACTTAGCACAAAGTAGTGTTCAATAATTGTGTTGAATAAATAGTGAATGGATTCTAGAGCTTTGATTTTTAGGACAGCTTTTGTGAATTGCTTTTGGATTTAAGAAAAAAAAATATATATATATACACACAGAATATATTTTTATTCAATAATATTGACAAATCATTAATTCTCTTCCCTAATCTCTAAAGTGTCATTACAAAAAATTGTTTAAAGATTCTTGAAAGAAAATCATGTTCGTGTGGGAAAGTGTTGTTTGGGTTAGACTTCAAAAAGTAACAGGTATGTTTGTGTTTATGGTTGAAAAGAACATTAAAATACAGCTGGAAGCAAAATCACTTTCAATGTTCATCTAAGGATTTTAGGGGTTTCTTTCAGGTTCAGCAAGTCAACTCTTGAGGACCTATTTTCCTGAAGGAATGAGTGAAACTTTAATAAGAAACATTCTCTTTGGAGCCGTGAGAGGGTTGAACTATCTGCACCAAAATGGCTGTATTCACAGGTATTTACTTATTTGTATTTTATTAAATGAAATAATTTTAATTTGAAGGAGGTTTTAGGAAGGAGCAGTTGAATATTAGAAAAAAGGGATAGGAAACTTGTAAGTGAAAATTGAGGGAGGAAGGGACCATTAGGTGCAGTGGATTGCTTACATTTTATGTCCATTCACCAAACATGTTCAGACCACATCCTCTGTGCCAAGCAGTTATTGGGATTGGGGTGGAGTGCCTGCCCTCATGGAGCTCACAGTCTCAATCTAATGAGGATGTTCAGGAGATGAGCTGTAGGAAATGGGATCCTAGTTAGCTGGGTGTTTTTCGTTTTGTTTTTGTTTAAGCAAATGAAGAGCTTCATTATCTGTTTTCCATCTTATGCATAAATTGGAATTAAACTTTTCTTTGATTTCTTATTTTGCAGTACCTTGAGATTATCATCCTAAATATCACTTCTCTTGTTACCAAAGTGTATATGCAAAAGTGATTGACTGAATGTTAAAAACAGTGCTGTTCTAAGATATACTGCGACTTTGTCTTACTTTTTAATTAAGTTACTTTTAAATAAGCTTGCTTTCCTATTGTTTGTTTCAATCCCCTTAAAGCTTTTTGTCTTACTTTTTTTTTTTTAGCAAAATTCTAGTTAACCAAGGATTTCCAACACACTATATTCTGGTTAACTGAGGTTTCATTATATGTCACCAGATGATTGGCCATCCTCCTCTGTTAAGTTTCTAAATTCAGTGTTTGGTATCGAAAAACAAGGCTCTTATAATTTATCTGACAATTAAAGGAAATGTATAAGATAATTTTTATAAATGATGTATGAGAGACTTATTGGATAGTATTACATTTAGCTTTATAACCTTATATTTCAAATATTGTTTGATTTTTTTTAAGATAGCTTATTAGGTGTTTTGTAACAGCATTCAAAAATAGTGAAATTGGCCAGGCATGGTGGCTCATGCCTGTAATCCCAGCACTTTGAGAGGCCGAGGCGGGCAGATCACTTGAGGTCATGAGTTTGAGACTAGCCTGGCCAAGATGGTGAAACCCTGTCTCTACTAAAAATACAAAAAAAAAAAAAAAATTAGCCAGGTGTGGTGGCACACACCTGCAGTCCCAGCTACTCAGGAGGCTGAGGCAGGAGAATCACTTGAACCCAGGAGGTGAAGGTTGCAGTGAGCCAGGATCACTCCACCGCACTCCAGCCTGGGCCACAGAGTGAGACTCTGTCTCAAAAAAAAAAAAAAAAAAAAAAGTGAAATTAATTATTTGATTCCATTTCTTGTTTGAAAAAATATTATCAGTTTTTTTTTTTTGAGACAGACAGAGTCTCACTCTGTCCCCCAGGCTGGAGTGCAGTGGTGCAATCTTGGCTCACTGCAAGCTCCACCTCCTGGGTTCATGCCCTTCTCCTGCCTCAGCCTCCCAAGTAGCTGGGACTACAGGCACCTGCCACCACGCCTGGCTAATTTTTTATATTTTTACTAGAGACGGGGTTTCACCATGTTATCCAGGATGGCCTCGATCTCCTGACCTCGTGATCTGCCCGCCTCAGCCTCCCAAAGTGCTGGGATTACAGGTGTGAGCCACCGCACCCGGCCATCAGTTCTTAACACATAGCTTTCAATTATATCTTTACTTGTATTGGTGCTGTAGTAAGTAGCTGAAAGAATTCCTATTCCCTGAACATTTGCTGTGTAAACAGCAGTTTTGCAGTACTGTTTTGCAGTTTATACTGCTGTTTTGTAAAGGGTATTTAATTTCCAAGAGAATATATGGATTTGTTCCTGCCAGATTTTTATTCTTTTTTCATTGGCCAGTTTCCTGTTACTTAGCATTGTTTCTTTTTGTTCTAGGAGTATTAAAGCCAGCCATATCCTCATTTCTGGTGATGGCTTAGTGACCCTCTCTGGCCTGTCCCATCTGCATAGTTTGGTTAAGCATGGACAGAGGCATAGGGCTGTGTATGATTTCCCACAGTTCAGCACATCAGTGCAGCCGTGGCTGAGTCCAGAACTACTGAGACAGGTCAGGTGTGGCCGTTGCATTGGGTTTTCTGTGTCTCAAGTGTCTTCTGAGTTTGGCTAAAGTACAGTTGTGTCTTTATATTTGGATTGGTGAATGGCCTTCTGCAAGACTTTATTTCTCTTTCTTGTCAAAATTATGTTAGGAAATTAAATACCATATATGAAGTGTGTCTTGATTTGTCGCTTATGGGTTTCTTTTCCATTATTGTTCACCATTCTTTATCAAAAAAGCACATGTGTATAACTTTTGGTTAACTTATTTGCACTAAAAGACTTCAAATTAATTGTGTCCTACAGGATTTACATGGGTATAATGTGAAGTCAGATATTTACAGTGTTGGGATTACAGCATGTGAATTAGCCAGTGGGCAGGTGCCTTTCCAGGACATGCATAGAACTCAGGTAAGTGCTGCTAAAATGCCTGAGCTACTTGCCTTTCATAAGACTGCTTACATTCTAGATAATTTCTGTTAAACATGTTTGCTATAGACTCTTAGGAGCTTTATTGTTGTTACTGTTTTAATATTTTGCCTGAAAAGTGTTGAAGGAAAGTTCTGTTTCTTTTAGATGCTGTTACAGAAACTGAAAGGTCCTCCTTATAGCCCATTGGATATCAGTATTTTCCCTCAATCAGAATCCAGAATGAAAAATTCCCAGTCAGGTGTAGACTCTGGGATTGGAGAAAGTGTGCTTGTCTCCAGTGGAACTCACACAGTAAATAGTGACCGATTACACACACCATCCTCAAAAACTTTCTCTCCTGCCTTCTTTAGCTTGGTACAGCTCTGTTTGCAGCAAGATCCTGAGAAAAGGTAATATTGATCTCTTTTAAATAGCACAAAATGTACATGTTTTACATTTTATAGAAGCTTTGTAACATTGCCCTTCCAGGAGAATACAAATCTTTTGATCAAAATATTGTCTGCTCTAGAAAATATCAATGCTAAGAACAATTAGTGGGAACAAGCAAATGAGAAGAATACTGGATTCAAAATCAGAAGAGGCTGGGTGTGGTGGCTCATACGTGTAATCCCAGAACTTTGGGAGACAGAGGCGGGTGGATTGCCTGAGGTCAGGAGTTCAAGACCAGCCTGGCCAACATGGTGAAACCCCATCTCATCTCTACTAAAAATACAAAAATTAGCCGCGTGTGGTGGCATGCACCTGTAGTCCCAGCTACTCGGGAGGCTGAGAGAGGAGAATTGCTTGAACCCAGTAAGCAGAGGTTGCAGTGAGCCAAGATCACGCCACTGCACTGTAACCTAGGTGACAGAGCGAGACTCCATCTCAAAAGAAAAAAAAAAAAAAATCAGAAGAGTTGGGCTCCAGTCTCAGCTGTATCATTTTCTAACTGATTTTTACAATAAAAATCAGAGTCAAAATCAGTTACTCTTTCTAGACATTAATTAGCACATTTACGTTAAGACTCTAGTATAAAATGTAAATTGCTGCTACCCTACTAAGTTACTGTCAGTAAATACTGTGTGCAGTAAATGTTGAGTATGGATTAATTGAAGGATACCTCTACAATTATTTCCTTTAGTCAAGGTTGTAGCTAAGAATTGGGCTTCTGACATACATTCTTTTTAATCTTTTTCGTATTGGGTTTTATAGCTCTAAACCTAATTTCTAACATATTTTTACACCTGAAATCTACATTCTAATATAAAGGTTTTTTTTTATAACTTTCTTAAAAATTTCAGGCCATCAGCAAGCAGTTTATTGTCCCATGTTTTCTTCAAACAGGTGAGCTGATCTATCATCCGTTGTCTCGATGTTTTTAATTACTATTAAAAAGTCACTTTATTTTGTTGGCTTGATGAGATATTTTGGTTACCAAGGTTCTTACTAATAACTTTGTTACAAAATAAAGTTAAAAACAAGAAAACTTTTGGTAGTTCAATTACAGACTTTCTAAAATACTTTCATTCTTCAAAACAGAATGAGTAAAAATAAAATGGACTATCATCACGTTACTGATGCTTGGTGTATATTTTGATTAATTTAGAGACATTTTCTATGTTGGCTAGAAATGATGAAAGGGCAAAGTAACTCTGATAAGAAGTCAGTTTATTTGGCTCTTCTTCCTGTTTTCAGATGACCAGAATCAAAGGCAGTTTTAGGGGAAATACCTGAAAACAATTTTAAACACATTTAACATAAATTCTTTAAAAGTTATTTATTGCTAACAAAACTGATATATTGAAATGATATATCAACAGCCTTATTTTGAGTTTCTTTAACAGATGAAAGAAGAAAGCCAGGATTCAATACTTTCACTGTTGCCTCCTGCTTATAACAAGCCATCAATATCATTGCCTCCAGTGTTACCTTGGACTGAGCCAGAATGTGATTTTCCTGATGAAAAAGACTCATACTGGGAATTCTAGGGCTGCCAAATCATTTTATGTCCTATATACTTGACACTTTCTCCTTGCTGCTTTTTCTTCTGTATTTCTAGGTACAAATACCAGAATTATACTTGAAAATACAGTTGGTGCACTGGAGAATCTATTATTTAAAACCACTCTGTTCAAAGGGGCACCAGTTTGTAGTCCCTCTGTTTCGCACAGAGTACTATGACAAGGAAACATCAGAATTACTAATCTAGCTAGTGTCATTTATTCTGGAATTTTTTTCTAAGCTGTGACTAACTCTTTTTATCTCTCAATATAATTTTTGAGCCAGTTAATTTTTTTTCAGTATTTTGCTGTCCCTTGGGAATGGGCCCTCAGAGGACAGTGCTTCCAAGTACATCTTCTTCTCCCAGATTCTCTGGCCTTTTTAATGAGCTATTGTTAAACCAACAGGATAGTTTATCTTACATCAGACCCTTTTCTGGTAGAGGGAAAATGTTTGTGCTTTCCCTTTTTCTTCTGTTAATACTTATGGTAACACCTAACTGAGCCTCACTCACATTAAATGATTCACTTGAAATATATACAGAAATTGTAATTTGCTTTTTTTTAAAAAAGGGGGCTAAAGTAACACTTTCCTACCTATGTAAATTATAGATCCTAAATTCATGCACCCCGTGGGAGCTCAATAAAGATTTACTGAATTGAGTTTATGCTTTTATTTATTTTCCTTGCATAGTCTGACAGAGCTAATATACAGATTCTGATTTGTTTTGCCAAGAAAAGCCCTTTCTCAAGCAGATTTATTTACATAATCTATAATCAACTGAGTATTTGATTAAATGGAGGCAGAAGGCATTCTGGCCTTTTGTATGGTTATTGCTTCTGTAGGAGATACAACATATGAGGGCATAGAGGTCTTAATTAATTAATATTTCCTAATTAGAAAAGAGACTCTGCCATGTCTCAAAAAGAATACATAGTTTGGAGGTGTGGTAAACTGGGACCTACTTCAGTTGATTTTCTTAATTTATACAATCTTATTTATATTACATTAAAAGTTATTTTAAAATGATTACCTCAGTACTAAAAAATTAAAAAGACAAATAATATACAAATCCATAGGCGATTTCAAGCACAATTATCTTCATGTTTATTGACTGGACCCCCTCAAGAATGAAGGTTTGGGTTACTCCATCCGTTAAGCCACCAAGACCCACCAAAGTGAAAGAATTTAAAATGGACAGTGGAAAAGGGAGAAGATGAAGACCGCTGAGGCCCTAAGAGCAACTCTAGTGGTAAGGGCTATAGTTCATCCTACTAACCTCCCCCTTCTAAATTTCCCTTCCGTAAGAGAGGCCCACAGAGACCTTAGAGGTCTTTCAAATCTGTGTGGAGCTTCTCCTGAATGTGTGTAGTTTAAAAATTGGACCATAGAGGGCCCGAAATGGTGCTTCTCAGATCTCCTACTATGGAGTGTGTTAGGGTACTCCAGAGAAATAGCCAACAGAATCAATGTGTGTATATAATATATCTATATTTTATAGACATACATACATAAACAGATTTATTATAAGGAATTGGTTCATGCGATTGTGGAGGCTGACAAGTCCAAAGATCTGCCAGGTGAGTTAGCAAGCTGGACATCCAGAAGAGCTGATAGTGTAGTTCTCATCCAAAGGTTGTCAGACTCAAGACCCAGGAAGAGTCAGTGTTTCAGTTTGAGTCCAAAGGCAGTAAAAAGCCAATGTCCCAGTTCAAATGCATTCAGGCAGGAGGAATTCTCTTTTACTTGGGGGAAGTTTAGCCTTCCTCTTCTATTCAGGTCTTCAATTGATTGGATGAGGTCCACTCATATTAGAGAGTGCAATCTGCTTCACTTAGTCGACCGATTTAAATGTTAGTCTGATCCAGAAACACCGTGTGATGGTTAATATTAAGTGTCAACTTGATTGGATTGAAGGATGTCTACATAGCTGATAACACAGTGGTCCCAACCTTTTTGGCACCAGTTTTGTGGTATACAGTTTTACCATGGGGTGGGGGATGGTTTCAGGATGAAACTGTTCCATCTCAGATCAGGCATTAGATTCTCATAAGGAGCGGCACGACCTAGATCACTTGTGTGTGAGTTCACAATAGGGTTGGTGCTCCTATGAGAATTTAATGTGGCCGCTGATCTGACAGGAGGCAGAACTCAGGCGGTAATGCTCACCCACCCTGCTGCTCATCTGCTGTGACGCTGGGTTCCCAACAGGCCACTGACCTGTATGGGTCCACAGCGGGGTTTGGGGACTCCTGTGGTAAAGTATTGTTTCTGGGTGTGTCTATGAGGGTGTTGCCAGAGGAGATTGACGTTTGAGTCAGTGGACTGGGAGAGGAAGACCCACCCTCAATGTAGGTGGGCACCATGCAGTCAGCTGCCAAACGGCTAGATGGCGGCCAGAAGAGGGATAACCTTGCTTGCTGAGCCTTGTGGATTTCATCTTTCTTCCATGCTGGATGCTTCCTTCCACTCCTCCTGCCCTTGGACATCAGACTCTAGGTTCTTTGGCCTTCGGACTCTGGGAGCTGCACAAGGGCCTCCTGGGGACTTTTGGGCCTTCAGCCACAGACCGAGGGTTGCACTGTTGGCTTTGCTGCTTTTGAGGCTTTTGGAATTGGATGGAGCAACTGCTGGCTTCTTTCTTCCTCAGCTTGCAGATGGCCTACTGCAGGACTTCACCTTGTGATAGTGTGAGCCAGTTCTCCCTAGTAAACTCCATTTCATATATTCATTAGTTCTGTCCCTCTGGAGAACCCTAATACACATCCTCACAGAGACACTCAGAATAATGTTATTTTTTGTTTGTTTGAGATGGAGTCTTGCTCCGTCGCCCAGGCTGGAGTGCAGTGGCATGATCTCAGCTCACTGTAACCTCTGCCTCCCGGGTTCAAGTGATTCTCCTGCCTCAGCCTCCCAAGTAGCTGGGATTACAGGCTCCCATCACCATGCCCAGCTAATTTTTGCATTTTTAGTAGAGATGGGGTTTCACCATGTTGGCCAGGCTGGTCTAGAACTCCTGACCTCCGACTCCCAAAGTGCTGGGACTACAGGCATTCAGAATAATGTTCGACCAAGTATCTGGGCACCTGTGGCCCAGTACAGTTGACACACAAAATCAGCCATCACCATGGGTATCACCATGAGTGATGACTTCACCCTGTGAGTGCTTTCTTAAATTTTGTGCCTCAGGCTCCTTGCTTGCTGTATTTCCAATGGCTGCTGTAACAAATTGCCACAAACTTAGTGGCTTAAGCAACACAAATTTATTATTCTGAAGTTCTGGTCCAGAAGTTTGAAATCAGTCTTACTGAGCTAAAATCAAGGTTTTGGCAGTGCTTCATTCCTTCTGGAGGCTCCAGATGGGAATCTGTTTCCTTGGCCTTTCCAGTTTTTAGAGACTATTCATGTTCCTTGGCTCATGGCCCTGTTTGTCCATCTTCAAAGTCAGCAATTTGGGGCTGAATCCTCATTCTGCCATTTCTCTGGTTCTCTCTTTGATTCTATCTTCTACTTTTTAAAGACCCCTGTGATTACACTGGGCATAATGAAGATAATCTGGGATAGCTTCCCTGTCTACAGTCAGCTGATAAGCAACCTTAATTCTGTCTGCAATCGTAGTTCCTTTAGCCACATAACCTAACATATTAACAGGTTCTGGGCCTTAGGATGTAGGCATCTTTGGGGGAACATTATGCTACCTACCATACCTGCCTCATCCTATCCCTACCCCTGGTAGCAGGGATTGCAAGTCAGGCCCATTCCTGGGAGACAAAGGCCTTTTGTGATTAATGGCTTCGGCTGGAGCACTCCCCATCAGCCCGACTGAAACTTACTTAGAATGACACTGCACTGGCCATCAGAGAAATGCAAATCAAAACCACAATGAGATACCATCTCACACCAGTTAGAATGGCAATCATTAAAAAGTCAGGAAACAACAGGTGCTGGAGAGGATGTGGAGAAATAGGAACACTTTTACACTGTTGGTAGGACTGTAAACTCGTTCAACCATTGTGGAAGTCAGTGTGGCGATTCCTCAGGGATCTAGAACTAGAAATACCATTTGACCCAGCCATCCCATTACTGGGTATATACCCAAAGGACTATAAATCATGCTGCTATAAAGACACATGCACACGTATGTTTATTGCAGCATTATTCACAATAGCAAAGACTTGGAACCAACCCAAATGTCCAACAATGATAGACTGGATTAAGAAAATGTGGCACATATACACCATGGAATACTATGCAGCCATAAAAAATGATGAGTTCATGTCCTTTGTAGGGACATGGATGAAATTGGAAGTCATCATTCTCAGTAAACTATTGCAAGAACAAAAAACCAAACACCGCATATTCTCACTCATAGGTGGGAATTGAACAATGAGATCACATGGACACAGGAAGGGGAATATCACACTCGGGGGACTGTGGTGGGGTGGGGGGAGGGGGGAGGGATAGCATTGGGAGATATACCTAATGCTAGATGACGAGTTAGTGGGTGCAGCGCACCAGCATGGCACATGTATACATATGTAACTAACCCGCACACTGTGCACATGTACCCTAAAACAAAGTATAAAAATAAATAAATAAATATTAAAAAAAAAAAAAAAGAATGACCCTGCAGTCTAAGACATTTCCTATTCTGCCTTCTTGTCTTCCTCCCTCTCTTCCACATTGGTCAGACTTACATCTTGGACAGCCATCCCAGCCATCTTCTACTGCCTCCCTATTTTTCCCTCCCAGACTTTTCCCCGCAAAACATCTGTTGCAGGTGGTATTAATTTCCTATCACGGCTGTGACAAATTACCACAAACTCAGTGGCTTAAAACAACGCACATTTATTATCTGACAGTTCTGGAGGTCAGAAGTTTAAAATGGATTGGCAGCGCTACACTCCTTCCGGAGTCTCTAGGGGAGAATCTATTGCCTTCCCAGATTCTAGAGGCTTCCTACTTCCTTCCCTCATGGCACAGCACTGCTCCAACTTCTGCTTCTGTGGTCCCATCTCCTTCTCTGACTTGTGTGATTATATTGTGCCCACCCAGATAATTTGGGATAATTCCCCTGATCTCAATACCTTTGGTTTAATCACAGTTGCAAAAATCTCTCATCACATAAGGTAACATTCACAGGTTCCTGGGATTAGGACATGGACACATTAGTAGGGGCCATGACTACCACACATCTAATTTCATTTTGGTGTCTGCTTTTCAAAGGACCCAAACTAGCAGTCACTTTAGCTAAAATGCCCTCCTATGAGCTTCTATAGTACCTTCCCCAAAAAGCACTTACACAACTCTAATTACTTCTGTGTTTATGTTCCAAAGGACTGTGGACTTCCGGAGAATATTGTCTCATTCACTGGTATATTGCTGTTTAGTAAAAGTGTCTGGCATTTTGTAGATGTTTAATATTTATTGAATTCTTTCTTGAATAAGTATTTGAATTAAAAAAAAAAGACTTTTGAAAAGAAAATGTAAGAGATTTCCATGGTAAGAAGTTTTAAATTCTTTGTCACAATATTGCCATTAAAAATTTAATGAGGCAGAGATTTGAGATTTCTATCTAGTAAATATTTCTTCCTTTACTGCAAGCCAAATCAATGGTTTCCCTCATAAGTACTGTTGGCCAATTGCCTATTAGCTCTCAAGTTCATTTCTCCACTCTCTCCCTGTTCTGCTTCACTGGGATCTACGTTTCCCATGTACCCACAAACTCTGGTTTCCAGGGAGGCAACAGAAGATCAGAGAGCAGAACGAGAGAGGAGAAACATGGTATTTCTCACCCTTTGCCCCACTCCCCTTCTGCTTCGAGTGTCCCTGGCAGTGGCGGTATCATCTTTGTCTCTAGCTTCAAGACTCTGGTAGCACCAGTTCCTCCTGCTGTCCTTTCCACCTGAGTGGTGGTAGCACTTCCCACTCTTGCTAATCCCTGGGTTGCTTCAACATCCCTTTTTGCTCCTTAGCCTTGATTCCATCACCCACAAAACCAACTCCCTGTATTCCTTCTACCTGAAAGATCTGGAGTTGTGTTTTCCCAGTTACATGGTGATTGAAACAA
The DNA here is from genome assembly GCF_029289425.2 of Pan paniscus. Lineage (NCBI taxonomy): Eukaryota > Metazoa > Chordata > Mammalia > Primates > Hominidae > Pan > Pan paniscus. Next base: position 104,110,326 of record NC_073262.2, read on the forward strand.
ATACTTACAACTTTGAGGATTATTGGAAATTCTTAGTCCCTATAAAAAATTTCTATCCTGATTATAACATTGAATGATCAGGAATTATGTTTTCCATCAGCCAATTCTATTTAAACCCCATAGTCTTTATAACTTCTGGTAGAAAAATAGAAACAAAAATTCTGTAAATCGAGTTTTGCTTTTCAAGAGTGGATCAAAGTTCAACAAGATCCAAATATTGTACTTACAAAGAAATAGAACCAATTCTCAGAAGCCTGATTTAAATCCTATGTTGATTTAGCTAGATTATATTTTATTCAGTTTCTACAATTTTATGCAGTTTCCCAAGCATGGTGTTACTAAGAGGCCCTTTCACAGTTGTATGAGTAACTTAGAAAGTCACTGCTGTGTAAGAGATGCTTCAGGAATTAATATTAACTATATTCTTATGTTTTCTGTGTAAAAAGATGCAATATCAGATGATGTTAAAATGAATAAAAGTTCAGCTGGGAGTGGTGGCACACACCTTTAAATCTCAGTTACTTGACAAGCTGAGGCGGGAGGATCATTTGAGCCCAGAGTTCGAGACCAGCCTGGGCAACATAGCAAGAACTCTGTCCCAAAAAAGTTAATAAACAAGTATAAGGCCCAGAGAATTGCAAACTGTTGAATCTAGAAATATAACTAGAGCTGAAGAGTAAAAGTATGTGTTCTTTTTTTTTTTCTTGAGAGGGGTGTCACTCTCACAGCTCACTGCAGCCTTGGCCTCCCAGGCTCAGGTGGTTCTCCCACCTCAGCTTCCTGAGTAGCTGGGACCACAGGCACGCTATCACGCCCAGCGGATTTTTTGTGGAGACACGGTTTCGCCATGTTGCCCAGGCTGGTCTAGAACTCCTGGGCTCAAGCCATCCATTCACCTTGGCCTCCCAAAGTGCTGAGATTACAGGTGTGAGCCACAGTGCCTGGCCTAAAAGTATATATTCATAACAAAAGGCTGCACACATTGATAACCACAAATCACCTGAAAACTGGGTAGAAAGGGAAAATTTACAGTGTAACAAAGGTTGGAGAAGTCAGAGAAATACAAATTGGAGTGATATTATATAGTGGAAAAATTAAGAAAAACTGAGAAATAAAACTTTGTTAATGAATATAAACTGAATACGTATTTCTGGGTTTGTTCCCTAAGGTTCATGAACAAAAACACATTTACATCAAATATGTTTGTTTTTCATTTTAATCAAAACAAAATGGTTCTAACAAGATGAAATTTGGTTGCTGACTTCTGTCACACAAAAGAAGAGATCTCCAAACCATTTTGTTAATGGAGAAATGATATTCTGACTGCTGGCCTCACATATCATTCTGAGTTAAACATGTTTTATAATATCACAAATGAGCGAACATTTTTCAATATCCTCTTTTAATTTTTTTTGGCTGCATTTTATGCATTTCATAATCTGATGTTTTATCATTTATATGAACTAAGCCTGATGAAACCATTCGACGACTTGTAAACTTTCCACTGTAGCTTTCTCGTTGCTTGTTAACCTCCGGAGCAGTATATGGTCTTGCAGAGTGTCTGGCATGGTTATGGATATCATCTGAGCTTTTTCCTAAAAGCCTTGATCTTGATTTTACTTTTTTAAGGTGTGTAAATGAGGTCATGTCATGTAAATCCTCAAATTTATCTGAACAATCCTAAATAATAAAATAAAAGATCCGATTGGTAAATTAGGTTTCTTAAAAGTAGGTTTTAAATTTACAAGGACTTCTGACATGGATGGTCAAAAGAAAAAAGAAAAACATACAAGGACTAAAGTTTATAATAGCAACAGTTAAAGACAAAGAATGAAAACACTGAATGTTTCTTAGGCAGTCTCTAAATTCAGACCCTACACCCGATGCCTCCCATTAGATACTGTGCTAGATACTATGCTAGAAACCATGCTTTAAAAAGATCTGTTACAAAGGATCCGTTATTTCAAAAGATATTGCAGATAAGCTAGAAACCTGAAAAACTTGAGAGCTGACCTCAGGGGTCAGACTCCTAAGCAATGCTGGCCAGATTACTTTGTAATTTCTCTCCAACAAAATCTCTCTCTCCGACCCCAAATATAAATTATGAACTCTTATATTTTACTTTTCATATCATCCAAAATTTGATCTTTCATCCTTTAATAACCATCTTTAGTTAATTTATGTACATACAGAGAGAGGGAGAGAGTGTGTGCCACATCCAAGAATATGGTTATAATGTTTACATTAAAAATAAAAAATTGCATGTATACTCTGAGTAAACAAGTAAAACATTCGGTAAAATAACTGGAAGGATATATGCCATAGTAAATGATTCTTTTTCAAATTTTCTATTATATAGCTATATAAGGTATGAATCTAGTAGTTACCCTCAAATTAGGGTAAACAATTTCCTCAGCAGTTTGAGCAGCTCATCTCATAATACTTTGCAAAGATAGCCACACCAAGGGAATGGGCTGCTTGATTTGAACACAGGTGGGGATGGATTAATAGAACTGGGGATCAGGGAACATTGGGCAGGACTAATAAGAATTAGGCAGTCAGAAAAAGATTTACAAAAAAGAATGTATAACGAGTCTAAAGATAAAATTCTACCTATTTAACATTTCTGCCTGAGTTTGGAGAAGGCAAGAAAACATTCTTCCTCTTCCCTGTTATGTACACAAGACAATTAGGGAAGCCACAGTGAGATAATTTATGCTATGTTAGTGAGTAACACATAATTTTCCTTCACAGCTGATATAACTTGATTACTGGAGTGGCAGTGGAAGGGCATGGAGACCCAGGCCACTGGTCACTTTTCTAGGTGCTCCTACGACTCAATTTCTCTCTCTTCTGTCTTGATTCCTTTGGGAGATTCCTGGATTTTAGAAAATCAGATGAGTAAGTTGTTATCATCTGAAAAATGCCCTCTTACCACTCAATTATCTATTAAGAGGAAAGTTTAGGAACAGTTGGTTTAACCGAGAGAAATAAAGATAAATCTATCTCCCTTGCCTGCTCTTAGGATAAGGGTTCTGAGATCCTATATAATCTTATATCATTTAACATAAACACAATTTCTTACTTTGCTTGAAAAGTTGTATTAAAGATTCCATTTGTCTTAAAAAATTCAGAAAATCCTCTTTGAAGACTATCACCCCATCTTCTACCTTTTTTCCAAGTGTGTAGACACGTGTGTATATACGCTCACCCCCTCAATGCTAAGTTTCCTAATTTAGATAGAAAAGAAAAATCCAAAATTGAAAGTATAAGCTGATATTTATACCCTGTCACTATATAGTTAATATTTAGCTGTATAATAGTGTGTATAATATATAGCTATATAATATTTACCCTGTTACTATAAAGCTAATAGTTTTGCTTTACTGTGGAAAATAAATTCAAAGCAATTACGCAGAAATTAGATTTTCTCAAAGGTAGAATTATGCACATCAAAGTATCAATGTAATATGAGTTTTACTTACTCATATTTACTTAGCAGTTTTTCCAATTATGGGTCATGCCTGTTATGCATACTATAGGGAAGACCAGTGATTCAGAAAATTAAAAATCCCTTCCATTCCTAGATTTTAAATTTGCTTTAGAATGATTTGTATAAAGTCTAGTCGCAGATTTACTTTCCTAATTTTTTTTTTTTTTTGAGACTGATCTTGCTCTCTTGCCCAGGCTGGAGTGCACTGGCACCATCTTGGCTCACTGCAACCTCCGCCTCCTGGGTTCAAGCGATTCTCGTGCCTCAGTCTCTCAAGTAGCTGGGATTACAGGCATGCACCACGACACCCAGCTAATTTTTGTACTTTTAGTAGAGATGGAGTTTCACCATGTTGGTCAGGCTGGTCTCAAATTCCTGGCCTCAAGTGATCCACCTGCCTCAGCCTCCCAAAGTGCTGGGATTATAGGCGTGAGCCACCGCGCCTGGCCTCCTAATTGTTTTATGTTAATATTAAAAATATATTTGAATTCTCAAGTTTCTCAGCACATGATATAGCATGGTGGTGAAAAAAGACTAGAAGTTAAATTTTTGCAATTCATAATCCAATGGATTGTAAATTTTGCATATCCCTAATTTTTAGCCAGATAACTGGCACATGGGAGCTTCATATTTGTTTAACTGAAGCAAAGATAATTCAGCTATGTGAAAAAAAACCTCTAATAGTTGTAGTTATATCTCTATGAAAAGAAAATGTCGGCTATGTTTCCACAGTATCTGGCCACAGCCAATGGTTGTACTAATTTTAGTCAGGGCTAAAATCCAGCCAGTTTTCCACAATCAGGACTGTGTACTCTGACTCTCGGCTGTGTCAGCTGGGAGAATCTGCCCAGAAGAAGAGGGCACCTTTTTCTAATTCATGTCCCAGATGGTAGGTTGGAGGAGGGGTGCCACTGTTTATTTCATAAAAAGGTAGTAGGTGTGTTAACAGTCCCCCTGATTTTGTGATTGTATTTTGAATCAGGTGAGGTGATATTTAAGTTTCAGAGGAATTTTTTTGTTTGTTTGTTTTGAGACGGAGTCTCACTCTGTCACCCAGGCTGGAGTGCAGTGGCGCGATCTCGGCTCACTGCAAGCTCCGCCTCCCGGGTTCATGCCATTCTCCTGCCTCAGCCTCCCGAGTAGCTGGGACTACAGGCATCCGCCACCATGACCGGCTAATGTTTTGTATTTTTTAGTAGAAACGGGGTTTCACCATGTTAGCCAGGATGGTCTCAATCTCCTGACCTCGTGATCCACCCGCCTCAGCCTCCCAAAGTGCTGGGATTACAGGTGTGAGCCACCACACCTGGTCTTTCAGAGGAATTTTTAAATTGGAGGTCTGTATGTCTTGGGGGTAATTAAGGTTATACACACAGTTGGATGCAGATATATACACCCTAAATTATTGCCAGAACTTTGCCAAATACAGAAGTAGAAGACTTAGAAAAACATTATTACATGTATAGTTCTTCTTGCAGTCCAGTGAAACAGTGTCCTCGGAACAGACTTCTTTAGGTGAATTCTTGTGGTGGGCAGTGTGGTTGGTAGTATCCTGACTATCTTGTTAAATGACTTTTTTGGTTGGGCGACACCGTCTCTTTCTTTTCGGACCTTGGGTTTTAGATCTTCTCTCTTAAATAATTCTGGGAAAAGGTATGGTTTCGAGTTTTTCTCATCTTCTACAACCTTATATTGGAATGACTGTATTTCAGGGAACTTGGCACATTTTTCACAGCAAATTTCATCTGGTTTTATATAAAGAGTTTGTATTTCTTTTTTGTATTGTGCAAATGTTACTAAATGTTTTTTATTATTGTTATTATTTCCTTTCAATCTCTGACAATACTGGTCTTCTAATTTTGATTTTCCCCCAGTCTCTGTATTGAAATGAGTTAAAGTGCTACTTTGCCAGGAAGGGAAAGTGATTCTGTTTAAGTACTCATCTTCCCTTGGCATTCTGGCATTAGGAATTCTTGGATACGATGTTAATACTGCTTCAGGTTTTTCCTGAACAGTCCATTTATAGATGTTTACGTGCTCCTTTCTATCAAGGGACTTCATTTTCAGTGTGTTTTCACACCAAGCTTTTGATTGAGTTATTTTTGATTTACCACCCCAACTATATGGGTCTTGAATCTCTGTTTTATGAACAGAATTTTCTGCTTGAGGAAGCTGCATGAATACATGTTCTTTCCTTAGTTTCTTAAGCAGTATATCTGTAAGTATTTCTGATGACTTACTTAATGGACTTGCCTGGATATTTTCATTGGAAGAAGGTTGTACTTTGATTAAACTTGGTGTTTTAGCTTCTTCCTTAGTGTAATAACTTTTCTGTTCCTTAATTAAAGATGAATTTCCCTTTAAATTCTTTAAGGGAAAATATTTCTTTTCTTTATCTCGAATCAATTCTGCTTCTCTAAGTTTATCCTCAGAAACCGTTTGTAAAGTGGTTTGTTGAACAATTCTTGAATATTTATTTTGCTTTTCTGAATGCTTCTCCACAAAGTGACAGTCATCTCTAAAAGGTAAATGTGTTTTTATATATTTTAATGGTATAGAACTAGAATTAAGCAAATTTATATGCTGGTTGATCCCTTCTAATTGCTTTTTTGTCATTAGTCCTGACTTTGAAAGTTTTTCTATAAAAAGACTCTGGAGGTGTTTGCTTAAATCAGCTTTTAGATGTAATAATTCATTTTCTGATAAAGCTATCAGATAGTTTTGTAGAGATTTACTTAAAGGATATTTCATGTTTATTTCAAACCTTCTACCAAAACTGCCCTTTGAAATATCTTGTTGTAGTTCATGAAAAGATATTGAGACACTTTTAGTCCTTAGAGAAGATATGTTTGGGTATATAGTCTCAGATGCTGTCTCATTAAATAAACTGCTTTCTGAAATGTTTTTTAGGAAATAGTTTTGGAGAATCTCTTTTAAAAAAGATCTTAGCTTTATTTCTAAATGTTTATCTATGAAATGATGATTGAAATTGTTGACAAAAGACATGATTTCTTTCACAGTTTCAGAATATTTCCCCTGAAAACTGTTTGGCCCTTTCTGCTCTGCTTTCTCATTCATCAGATACAGATTTTGATAGATTTTTGGTAAGTCCTCCTTGGTGATATGTCCTGATTCTGAAAGTCTTTCTACAAGGTAATGCTGGATTTGTTTACTTAATTCAGATTTTAAATGTTTTACTTCTGACTCTGAGAGTTCTTCTAGAAACACACGCAACTTTGGACTCAAAATAGGTTTTCTGTCTAATTTGTCTGCTTTATCAAAATCCTCTTTGAGTTCTTCAAGGTGTTCTGTGTCACTTGTAAAATAAGGTTCAATTAGTCTTTCTAATTCTTTTTCTGGTTGTCCTCTTCTTTCAGAATGATTATATTTGAAAAAAACATTGAAGATGTTTTTTAAAAAGGATTTTAACATTATTTCATCTGATTCACTAAGTTTATCCATTAATGAATTAGTTAAACTTTCTAAAGTAGAACTGAGATCATTTTTGTCTTTACCAAGCCTCTGACCATTTCTTGGCAAATACAGTTCTTTATTTGCTATTGAATAATAACTTGAATCTTGTGGGAACATATTTTGGTCTTCCTGTATAAATTCAGCTCTACTAACAGAAGTAGTGTCTTTGGGAACGATGGGTATATTCTGCTCAGAAAGAGGTTCTGTCTCGCTTCTGATTTCTGAATAATACTCTTGGGAATCCTTTAGGTTTCCTTTAGGAGAAGTGATCCCCGTACCCAGCAAAGAACTCTTATGGCGTTCGTTATCTAATTCTATCACTTTGATTATCCCAGATTCTAAAAGCGTATCTATAGGAAATGCTTGTATTATCTGGCTTATAGCAGATCTGGGCTGTGGCAATTCTATTTCATCAGCATTTTCTTCATGAAATAGAATATGTGATGACAAACTTCTCTTCCAAGGTGTAGGTAATTGATTTTCCAAGTTCATTGGTGTTTCACTTGGCTCTTTCACTTCTATCTCCAATTCTGAGAATATTGGTGCAGTGAATATTTGCCTCATAATGTAGTCATGTACAGTGCCACTTGAACCTGATTTGGAGTTAGGTACTTCGCTTATTAAATGTTTCTTTTTGATACTACTCTTTTTTTTAATTGGAAAATCTCTCTCATCAGCTTCGAAGTGTTTTTTAGAGACATGTTCTTCTACCTCTGGAGATTGTCCTGGTCCACCTTCTAAAAATGAATCTGCAGGAATATTTTTAATTATCTGACCCCTTTCTGAAAGTGAATATTCAGGAATATTTTTAATTACTTGACCACCTTCTAAAAGTGAATCTGCAGGAATATTTTCAATTATTTGACTGCCTTCTGAAAATGAATCTGCAGGAATATTTTTAATTATTTGACTTAAAGTAGCCTTTGAATTTAAAATGTCTTCTGAAAGCCAGTTGTTTAAATCTTGTTTTTTTTCCAATATGTTGTCTTCCATACTACTTGATGATTTATCATGAATGCTTAGAAGTGGAGAACTACTTTTCTCTCTTGCTTCACTGTTCATACTAACTTCTGGTTTAGAAAATAATTTGTCTGAAAGGTCTTGCAGATTTTTACTTAAAATTGACTTGAGTATCATTGATTGTTTTAAATATTCTATATGGGGGGTAAAATTTAAAGACTTCGAGAGGTGACATGTGTTTGCCTGTACATTTCCAGCCCTTGATGATTCTCCTTTGATGCTTGGTAAAGATACATTTGGTAGATTTTCTTTTAAACTATTCTTTGTATCTAAACCCTTTATTGTATTGATAGTAGGATCAGGGGCTAACTTATTCTCAGTTTCTAACATCTTTGTTGTGAAGATATTAGGGTCAAGGACCCAGGTTTTATTAGCAGGTCCTGCAGTTTTTGATTGTGCTGGATAAGGAGGATCCTGGTCTTCATGCTCTATGACCTCTGCACCTAAGACGTTTCTATATTTGTATATATCTTGATCTTTTCTTTTTCTGACTGACATTTTGTTTATATTCCTTAGAAAAGGATCAAAACTGTTCTTGTTGAATTTCTGAAACTGCAATATTAAAAAAAAGGTAAGACATTTGGTAGCAATGATTTTGAATTTATCATATATTTTCTAGTTAATTTTCCTTGAGCAATCTGTCAATGTATCTATTCACTCTCCTACCCTCCACAAAGGGAGAAAATCAACTTTAATTATTTTAAAATATTTGAAATTGAAATAAAAATTTTAATGGAAAAATTTCAAATTCTTAATTCTGACACTATTTTGTGTCCAAGTGCTTTTTGCTACTTGGAATATTTTTAAATACTTAAAAAGCCACCCATAAATAGTTTATTTTTAACAACGCAATTTCTAGTGTTAGCTTCATTTCCTTAGACAATGGCTAACATCAGGATCCAAGTCTCATTTACCTAAATATTTGCTACATTCATAGCAATATAGGAAATATTTTTTTCTAAATTCAAGCAAGTAGTGAAAAGTACTGAAATGAAACTCATGAAAAGTATCATAAATATTCTCTAAAAACTGACTTGGGGGCATATATCATCTACCTTTAAGTCTGAGAGTTTCAACAATGATAATGAGCTCCACCCAGTCCTTAACATGTCACAGTTTAATCTTGCTTTTTGATGCATACTGTATAATGCCTCAGAAATGGATAAGGGAGAACCATATAGAAAACTCAGGATTACAGTAAAAATTCAGTGTAATATTCATAAGCAGCTTTTTAGCTCTGGGATCAAGCTCTTCTCATCATTGAAACAGGCTTCAAAATAAAAATTCTTATTGAAAGTCTTTTTTCATACCTCTGTGTTATCTAACTAAAAAAAGCAAAATGTGAAAGAATCAGCCTAGTATTTGTCTTATTTTATTTCAACTTAGTAGTTCAAAATTATTTTTAATGGATGCAACTTATTGTAACTGGTTTTCAAATTCTAGTGGATACCAAGATGACAAATTAAGAATCCCCTTGGTTTTTTTTTTTTTTTTTTTTGAGAAATACAAATTCCCAGGTTCTGTTTCCGAGTTGAGATTCATTAGGTCAGAAGTGGACCTGGGAATGTGTATTTTTTATGGTAGCCAGGTGTTTCTAATGAGTAGCTTTTTAGAACTATTGAATTAAAGTATTGAAGAAACCTAGTAATTAAGTATAATGATACTGGGATAGAATAATTCAGGACTCACCTGAAATTTTGGTTTGAATTCTATATATTCTGGTCTGAAAGATGGTGAATTATATTCTTTTGGTGAAAAAGCCACCTTATAAGAAAAGAAGTTCTAATTTTAGATTACTTGTAATATAAGAATATCAAGATCATTTTATTCTTGCAATAGTTATTAGAGATATAAAATTTTTAAACCTAAATATTTTATCATAACAACTATACCCTGCCAATTATGAAAGAAATCTACATACATATAATATTATATATGTGAAATATTGGATTCTTTGGTATTATAATAGTCACCCTATTGAATTTGTAAAGTCAATATAATGCACAGCAACTTCAAGCAGAAACAAAAGTAAAAATAAAATAGAATTGTCAGAAGAAATGTAATCTGATTTTTAAAAGGCTGTGAGATGCCTTTACACAATACATGGCAGCTCATATTATATTGAGATAGCATTTTATTTATTTATTTATTATTTTTTTGAGACACAGTCTTGCTCTGTTGCCCAGGCCAGAGTGCAGTGGCATGATCTTGGCTCACTGCAACCTCTGCCTCCTGGGTTCAAGAGATTCTTGTGCCTCAGCCACCTGAGTAGCTGGGATTACAGGCATGTGCCAGCACATCTGGCTAATTTTTGTATTTTTTGTAGAGACGGGGTTTTGCCATGTTGGCCAGGCTGGTCTCGAACTCCTGACCTCAAGTGATCCGTTTTCCTTGGCCTCCCAAAGTGCTGGGATTACAGGCGTGAGCCACCGCGCCCAGCCATAGGTAGCATTTTCAATGATTATCAACCTGTCACTGTTAAATGAATATTTAAAACTCCCTAAAGAAATACTAAATCAAGATGTGTGGGAACAATTACAGGATCACAGAACCATTGAATTTTTAGAGATGGAAGTATTTTAGAGACAATCTAGTTCTAGTTCTTATTTTACACAGAATCTGAAGCTGAAGTTTCTTGTCCCAAGTTACCCAGATGACTAGTAGCTTAAATCCTAGGTGTCCAAAGTTTTCACTGGGTACTCAGTCCCCCACACAATCCAGATAGCAGTGAGGGAAAATGAGTGGCTTTAGAAGCATCATAATGTGCATCCACACTGCCAACTCATAAAGAGAGAAAACGTGACACATCTCTTTACAGAACACTTGGTACTTCAAATGACTTTCCTATACATTATCTCCTTTAGTCTGTAGAGGGTTCACTATCGACTAAATTAATTAAAATAACAATTCAATGAGTAACATTTTTATTAGAGATACTTTTAGGTTATTTTAAGGTTTAATTAACATTAAGCAGTTAATAAATGACCCTATTCTTAAAGCCTCAATGGCTTCCCACTCATTGTCCTCACATACCAACTCTATATTGTCTCTGCAAGTTTCTCAGTATTTGCCAGTATCGTTCCTCTCCTTCAGCCAAATGTGTCTAACTCTGAATTCTTGACATACATCTTGTACTTCCATACCTATTCTTTTGTTCCTTTTGTTTTTCTTTGCTTAAATTTCTCCCAAATCTCTCTTAAACACAGTTTATGTTATAACATTTGAAAGCTCATTGCTTTAAATGAATAGAAAAATTTAAAAAAGAAACATGTATGATAAACAAGTGAAAGAACAAGTAGTAGAAAAATATAATTTCATTTTTGTAACAAAGCAAACAAAAAATTCCCCCTATTACAAGCATGGACAAATGTGTGAATGGATTCAAAATGCTTACATTGTTTTCACACAAAAGTAGCTCTGGAGGAGAGGAAGGAGGATGCTATTAACTTTTACTCTGTTTAACTGGGTATTATTGATTAGATGAACATACAATTCCTTCACATATAAAAAGCTTCAGTAAAGTAATATTGGGGGAATGCTCTAGGTATTCATGTTAGGAAGCTAGGAAAAGACAATAAAACAAACCAATACAGGAGCTTCAAGATGGCAGACTGAACATGTGAGTCTACTCTCCTTTCTCCCAAGGTTCCAGTACATTAACAGAAAATATTATTTCAAAAAGAAAGAACCATGGCAATACTAGAAATCAGTAAGGTGAGCTACCAGGATCTAGAACTTTGAGAAAATACAGAAAATATGAGAGCAGATATAATTGACTTAATGGAAAAACCCAATCAGAAAAACCATAACCTTAAACAATAGTTATTAGAGATGTAAAATCAGGGGGATCTGAGAAGCAATACATTCCAAGTCAGTGTATTAATCAGGGTTCTCCAGAGGGACAGAACCAACAGGATATATGTATATATAAAAGGGAGTTTATTAGGAAGAATAGCGCACACGATTACACAGTGAATTCCCGCAATAGGCTATCTGCAAGCTGGAGAAAGAGAGAAGCCAGTAGTGGCTCAGTCCAAGTTCAAAAGCCTCAAAACCAGGGGAGCCAACAGTGCAACCCTCAGTCTGTAGCTGAATGCCCCAAAGACCCCTGGAGACTGCTACTGCAAGTCCCAGAGTCCAAAGGCCGAAAAACCTGGAGTCTGATGTCCCAGGGCAGGAGGAGAGGAAGCAAAGCATCTGGCAAGGGAAGAGGGAGTGAGCCAGAAGACTCAGCAAGCAAGCTCATCCCTCCTTCCTCTGTCTGCTTTATTCTAGCTAAGCTGGCAGTGACTGGACAGTGCCCACCCACATTGAGGGTGGGTTTTCCTCTCCCAGTCCACCGCCTCAAATGTCAGTCTCCTCTGGCAACACCCTCACAGACACACCCAGAAACAATACTTTTCTAGCCCTCTAGTCATCTCTCAATCCAGTTAAATTGACATCTAATATTAACCATCACACTCAGCATACACAAAGAAAATCAGATCATGGGAATGTCCATAGTTATTAAAGAGCTGCATTTGGAAAAGCTGGACCTCTTGGACCCTTCGTTATCACCCCTCTCTTTCTCTGTGCACACAGAGCAAACTCTGCTGGCAGCACTGTCTTTTCCCAGTCACTCTCCCGAACATCAAAAAACTGTTCTCTAAGGAGAATATGGCATATTCCTAAGCAGAGATATAAGTTTTGGGCCTTGACAGGGAAGCAGAGTAATGATTGCTGAGACTCACACTTCCAAATTAGATACCTAAAAGGGGATTTGAACAAAAGGAAAGGGAGTTCCATCCAGGAAACACACTGGTTCTTTGGAAATGTAGAGTCCTCAGCCATCCTACCTGCCATCTTCCATCCCCACACACCCTCCAGGGAAGCCTGCCCAGCACATAGACAGAGTATACCTATATAATCAACATACCCCTCCATTTATAAACATAAAATGAAGTTTACCATATATATGAGAAAAATTGATACATGTAAATGAAGAATCAATAAGAACAAATGGAACTAACTCCAGCGTAAATAGAAATATTTCTGACAAATGTAGGAGGAGGGTGACCTTTGGAAAAGATTCTAAATAGCTCAGAGATATTCAAGAGGATATTGAGTTCCCTTTAGCTGTATGATAATTATCTCAAATTTAATGTATATAAAATACAATTTTAGATTAGGCACCACACTCCCAAAAAAGAAAACCCTTAGCCTTTCTGTTTTTCCTCTTCTCAGTTGATGATGCATCTATCTCTGGAATTGTTAGGCCAGAAACCTAAGGGTTTTTATTCCTCTCCTTCTCCTTTCCATAACTAATCCAGCATTAAGTCCTGTGGCTGCTGCCTTCAAAACAGATCAAGTATGACCAGGTGCAGTGGCTCACACCTGTAATCTCAGCACTTTGGGAGGCTGAGGCAGGTGGCTCACTTGAGTCCAGGAGTTTGAGATCAGCCTGAGCAACATGGAAAAACCTTGTCTCTACAAAAAATACAAAAAATTAGCCAGGTGTGGTGGTGCAGCCTATGGTCCCAGCTACTCAGGAGGCTGAGGTGGGGGATCACTTGAGCCTGGGAGTGGGAGGTTGCAGTGAGCTATGATCATACCACTACACTATAGCCTGGGCAACAGAGTGAGACCCTGTCTAAAAAAAATTATATATATATATAATTTATATATTAATATATATTGAATATATAATATATATAATTTATATATGATATATATATATCCAATCACTTTTTCCCATCAACCCCCCTACTACTATAGAACAAGCCACCATCATGTTTCCCCGAGCAGTGGTATCCTAAGTAGTCTCTTGATCCCTGTGACAGAAAATGCTAGTTGCCTTCCTAAAATGTATTATCTCAAGAACTTACATTTTTTTTAAGGGGCAGAAATGTCCCCTATCAAAAGAGCTACATCTTCTAGCCTCCTTTGCAGACAGGAGTGGCCATGTGACAAAATTTTGGCCAACTAGACATAATTGGAAGTTGTTGAGAGAGTATCTTAACTCTCTCTTCTGAGAGAGTGTCTTAAAACAGAGGCCGACAGTCAGGTGCAGTGGCTCACACCTGTAATCTCAGTACTTTGGGAGGCCAAGGTGGGTAGATCATGAGGTCAGGAGATCGAGACCATCCTGGCTAACACGGTGAAACCCTGTCTCTACTAAAAATACAAAAAATTAGCCGGGCATGGTGGCACGCGCCTGTGGTTCCAGCTACTTGGGAGGCTGAGGCAGGAGAATCACTTGAACCCGGGAGGTGGAGGTTGCAGTGAGCCAAGATTGCATCACTGCACTCCAGCCTGAGTGACAGAGTGAGACTCTATTTCAAAATAAAAACAAAAAATAAAAAACAAAACAAAAACACAGAGGCCGACTTAGGTGATAAGTATGTAACTGAACTTGTCTTTTTCTTTCTTCCTGCCTGGAATACATGTGATGCCTGGAGATATAAAGTCCATCTGGTGTTACCCTTCAGTAACATGCTCATGCTGAAGATGGCTGTCCATAAAGAAAAGGAATCTGGGCCCCTGATGATGTCATGAAACCACAATATTACGATTTAAGGCACTGTTTCTAAGTTTTTGTTACTCATGCTTAACATGTTACTCATGATTAACTCACGTTAAATCATGTTTAACATGATTCTTAACTGAAAAACTTCTACACATACTGAATTTTATTCTTTTACAGTAGAATCAAGCTAGAAATCAGTAATAGAAGAAAATTAGAAAATTCACAAACATTTGGAAATTAAACAAAAAATTCTTTAAAAACCAATGGGTCACAGAAGAAATTACAAGAAAAATTAGGAACTACCTTGAGACAAATGAAAACACAACATACCAAAACGTATGGGACACAGAAAAATCGATGCTAAGGGGAGAAATTTATGGCTATAAGCATTTACACTAAAAAAGAGAAAGATCTCAGGCCGGGCACAGTGGCTCATGCCCGTAATCCCAGCACTTTGGGAGGCCAAAGTGGGCGGATCACCTGAGATCGGGAGTTCGAGACTAGCCTGACCAACATGGAGAAACCCCGTCTCTACTAAAAATACAAAATTAGCTGGGCATGGTGGTACATGCCTGTAATCCTAGCTACTCAGGAGGCTGAGGCAGAATTGCTTGAACCCAGGAGGTGGAGGTTGCAGTGAGCCAAGATCGCGCCATTGCACTCTAGCCTGGGCAACAAGAGTGAAACTCCATCTCAAAAAAAAAAAAAAGAAAGAAAGATCTCAAATTAACAACTTAACTTTATGTTAAGGAACTATGTATACATTCCTTAATGCATACATTAGAATAAGAGCAGCAAACTAAACCTAAAGTTAAAAGAAGGAAGGAAATAATAAAGATTAGAGTGGAGGTAAGTAAAATAGAGAATAGAAACACGATAGAGAATATCAGTGAAACCAAAAGATGGTTCTTTGTAAAGGTCAACAAAATTTACAAACCTTTATAGCTAAATTGATTAAGAAAAAAAGAAAGACTCAAACTACTAAGATCAGAAATGGAAGTGGGATATTATTACTGATTTTACAGAAACCAAAAGGATTATAAGAGTACTATGAACATTTGTACACCAACAAGTTGGATAACTTAGATGAAATAAACACATCTCTTAAAAAAGCCAAACTACCAAAACTGACACAAGCAGAAATAGACAATTTGAATAGACTTATAAGAAGTGAAGAAATTAGATTTAATCTCTTGACCCAGTTATCTGTGGATTTTTAGTCCCCAGATAGCTTTTATGAATACTGCTCACTGCTTTTCCTGCCCTCATTCCATGTTATGTGAGATAAAGACAAGCAAGTCCATCCTTCAGGTATCCTCCAGCCAGCTTAGAACGGACATATACAATAATTTGCAAATAAAACTATGTTCCCTCCAGTTCCATAAAGGGAATTGGGAACTAGGCTCCCGCTGCTCAAGACCAACAGTGCTGCTGTACTTAGGAGCAGATGAAAGGGTGAATACAAACTCCAAAAAATGTTTCTACTGTTTTGAACATGAATTCTAGGTGAACAGGTTTCATTTTCTTTCATTACTATAAAGATGTCACTCCATAGTCTTCTGCCTTTCATAGTCTAATAAGAAGTCTGGGCCGGGTGCAGTGGCTCATGCCTGTAATCCCAGCACTTTGGGAGGCTGACATGGGAGGATCACGAGGTCAGGAGTTTGAGACCAGCCTGACCAACATGGTGAAACCCCGTCTCTACTAAAAATACAAAAGTTAGCTGGGCGTCATGGCACATGCCTGTAATCCCAGCTACTCAGGAGGCTGAGGCAGGAGAATCTCTTCAACCCGGGAGGTGGAGGTTGTGGTGAGCCAAGATCGTGCCACTGCACTCCAGCCTAGGCGACAGAGTAAGACTCCATCTCAAAAAAAAAAAAAAAAGTCTGTTTTTATTTGTTACTCTGTAAATATTTATTTAAATCTGTAAATAATGTGCCTTTTGCCCCTCTGAGTAAAGGTTTCTCTTTATCATTGATTCTTAGTAATGTGATTATTAGCATGGTTTTCTTTAGGTTCATTCCCTTGGAATCTATTGAGCTTCTCAGATATGTGGGTTTATAGTTTTCGTCAAACTTAAAAATATTTTGACCATTTTCTTCAAATCATTTTTCAGTTCCCCTCCCAGACTCCAGTTACATGTGTGTTATACCACTTTGTATTTTCACATGTTAGTGATACTGTGTTTTTTTTTTTTCCTATTTTGTGTTTCATTTTTGTGTAGCTCCTAATCCTCTGTCTTCAGGTTCATTGATCTTATCTTCTGCAGCATCTAATATGTTGTTAATCTCTTAAAGGTTACTATTTCAGATATTTTTTATCTCTAAAAATTTCTTTAGGGTTAATTATACCCTCTATTTTTTTCCTCATCATACTCACGTTTCCTCTACCTTCTTGAACGTATGAACTATATTTATAATGGCTCTCTTAACATTCTGTTCTATCATTGATGTCATTTCAGGATCTTTTTCTATTATTTGATTTTTCCCTACATAATGAGTCATATTTTATTGCTTTTTTATATGCCCAGTATTTTTTAAAAATACATTTTATTATTTCATTGTTTAGACACTAGGTCTCACTATGTTGCTCAGTCTGGATTCAAACTCCAGGGCTCAAATGATCTTCCTGCTTGAGCCTCCTGAGTAGCTGGGACTTCAGGCACACATTGCTGGTATACCTGGTAATTTAAAAATTTAACTTAATCTTAAGACACAGAGTCTCACTCTATTGCCCAAGTGGGAGTGCAGTTGCAAAATCAGCTCACTGTAGCCTCTAACTCCTGGGCTCAAGTGATCCTACTGCCTCAGCCTCCTGAGTAGCTGGAACTATAGGGGGGCACCACCACACCTGGCTAATTTTAAAAATTTATTTTGTAGACACAGGGTCTTGCTTTGTTGCCCAGGCTAGTCTTGAATTCCTGACCTTAAGCAATCCTCCGACCTCAGCCTCCCAAAGTCCTGGGATTGCAGGTGTGAGCCACTGTGCCTGGCCAAACACCTGGTAACATTGTATTGAATGTTAGGAATTGTGGATTTTATGTTGTTGATTGATAAATTTTGTTTTTTTTTCTTTTAAATCGTTTTGATTTTGCTCTTATGCACATTTAAATTACTTGGAATTAGTTGGGTTCTTTTAAGATTTATTGCATAGAAGGTTGTCTAGAGAAACTTTTAGTGGAGCTTTAGAAGGGGCTGATTTAGCCTCTCTACAAAGGTGATACCCTTCTAAGGATTCTACTTACTCTCATGTGTTATGAGTCTTTCCACTCTGGCTGATGAGAATATGGAATTATTGGAAGTCCTGTGTGAGTACCTATAATTTTCTACCTTATCTTTCCAGTGGTTCTTTTCCTTGCTTTCAGTAATTTTCTGCTTAGATCAGTACTCAGCCAAAGACTCCAGAGGAACTTCTTTACAGTTATCTGGAGCTTTCTTGCCGCTGTAGTTTTTTCTCTTCTGGTACTCTACCAGTTCGCCTCTGTCTGCTAAATTTCAGACTCTATCTCCTCAACCCAATGAGATCTCCAAGTTCTGTTTGGCTTCCCGCTCCTGTGCTGCTGCCTTCAGGCAGTAAACTAGTACAATTATAAGGCTCACTTTGTCCCTGTAGTGAACTCTTCAATTTTATGTTGCCTCGACATCCATTTTGAATACAAGTTTAAATTTCTCACACCACAAATAGAGCTTGGTCACTCTTGACACAGTTTTCAATTCTATACCATGCCCAAATAGCTCAAGATGGCGGCCAGAGATTAGAACTCAAGAGGCATCTCTCCTACCTGGCAGACTGAGTTCCCTGCTTTCCCACCACTTCCTTTAAATGGACCATTCAGGAATTTACCCACAAACTTAAAGTGACCCATGCCCTATTCTCTGTCACATGTTCTTCTCTCTCTCTCTGTCTGACTTTTCATTCCTGCTTCTCATGACCCAGGGACTGACGGACTGCCCTCCTGACTCACTGTGCCCTCCTTGCCCAGGATCTATAAGTAAAAAATCTTTGAATTTGTTTCCTATTGTGGTGGTATGCAAAATTTGCACCTTCCATCTGAAGAACTAGGGGCTATTCCATGCCAGGTTTTCCCTGGGATGCTGGACGGAACATAAGATAAGGTTCCTAGTGCCAGTGTACTGGTCAGGAGAAATAAAGTGGACACAAGTCAGACAAGAGCTAAAGGGCATCTGCTAGTATAAACAAGTTTCCTGTGTGAAGGACCCCCTGGTCTCAGATAACTAGGCATTAGGCCATCTGCCAGGTAAAAGAAATATCCTGTGAAGGCACACTGTAAACACCCATATCCAGTTCTCCTTCATTTCCTGCTAGGGTAGGGTTACTAGTCACCCTGGTACTGGAACACCAATTTAGCTGGGGGCTCCCCAGATGGTTCACTTTTTTTTTTTTTTTTTTTTTTTGAGATGAAGTATCTCTCTGTTGCCCAGGCTGGAGTGCAGTGGCACAATCTCAGTTCACTGCAACCTCCACCCCCTGGGTTCAAGTGATTCTTGTAGTTGTAACTACAGGTGCACACCATCATGCCTGGCTAATTTTTGTATTTTTAGTAGAGGAGGTTTCACCACGTTGGCCAGGCTGGTCTTGAACTCCTGACCTCAAGTGATCTGCCCACCTCGGCCTCCCAAAGTGCTGGGATTACAGGTGTGAGCCACTGCACCCGGCCCCCAGAAGGTTCACTTTTCTAAGCAATCAGTCATATGCTGCCTTTTTCCCTAGTGTCATCCTGTGCTATCATCAATCTCTGATAGGATGCACTGAGAAGGGCACTTCACCACTGATCTATTTTTTCCAAAAACTCAGAATGCAAACATAATAATGGAAAAAACATCAGACAAACACAGATTAGGGGACATTCTGCAGGATACCTGGCTAGTGCTCATCAAGATTGTCAAAGTCATGTTAAAAACAACAACAACAAAACAAGGAAAATCAGAAAAACTGTCAAAAACCAGAGGAAACTGGAGAGTCATGACAACAAAATGCAATGTAGTACTCTGTACTGAATCTTGAGACACAAAGAATATATTAATGGAAAAATTGGACAAATTCAGTCTGGATTTAGGTAATAGTAACGTACTAATGTTGGTTTCTTAGTTTTGGCAAATATACTATGGTAATGTAAGATGTTAACAATGGAAGAAAGTGGATGAGGGGTATATAGGAACTCTCTAATATCTTTACAAGTGTTCTGTAAATCTACAGTTATTCCAAAATTAAAAGGTTATTTTAAAAAACTAATCTACTTATGAAAAAGCACAAAGCCGGCCGGGCGCAGTGGCTCACACCT
Source organism: Pan paniscus (assembly GCF_029289425.2). Taxonomy (NCBI): domain Eukaryota; kingdom Metazoa; phylum Chordata; class Mammalia; order Primates; family Hominidae; genus Pan; species Pan paniscus. Next base: position 104,130,120 of record NC_073262.2, read on the forward strand.
GTAATCCGAGCACTTTGGGAGGCCAAGGCGGGTGGATCACAAGGTCAGGAGATCGAGACCATCCTGGCTAACATGGTGAAACCCCATCTCTACTAAAAATACAAAAAATTAGCCAGGTGAGGTGGCGGGCGCCTGTGGTCCCAGCTACTTGGAAGGATGAGGCAGGAGTATGGCATGAACCTGGGAGGCGGAGCTTGCAGTGAGCTGAGATCGCGCCACTGCACTCCAGCCTGGGCGACAGAGCAAGACTCCGTCTCAAAAACAAACAAACAAAACACCAAGTAAACATTTACAGATAAATGATGCCAAATTTTTTGGTCAATCTCATTATGAATAGATGTACAAAATTCCTAAATAAGTTATAGCAAATTCTGTGTAGTATAACCCAGGAGGAATTATATGGGAATACAAAGATGGTTCAACATTAGAAAATCTATTCATGTAATTCATTATATAAACAAATTATAAGAGACAAATTGTGTAATTTCCTCCACAGGGGTCAGCATTTGATAAAAATTAACCCCATTCTTTTTCATTTTGTTTTGTTTTTGAGACGGAGTCTTGCTCTGTCGCCCAGGCTGGAGTGCACTGGCCTGACCTCGGCTCACTGCAACCTCTGCCTTCTGGGTTCAAGCGATTCTCCTGCCTCAGCCTCCCGCATAGCTGGGACTACAGGTGCCTGCCACCATGCCTGGCTAATTTTTTGTATTTTTAGTAGAGATGGGTTTCACCGTGTTAGCCAGGATGGTCTCGATCTCCTGATGTCGTGATCCCCCTGTCCCAGCTTCCCAAAGTTTAGGGATTACAGGCGTGAGCCACCACGCCCAGCCCAATCAACCTTATTCTTGATTTTCAAATAAATCTTCTAACAAACTAGGAATAGGATTAAAGAAGTGCTTTCCTACCTCATGCATTGCACTTAAAATTGAGACACTAATAGAATATTCATCAGAATCTGTAACAAGAATGCCTTTTCTTACTGCTGCTGTCCAATACTGCTTAAGAGTTTAGCCAAGATTAGAAAAAGAAACAACAGGTAGAAATATTAGAAGTCAGGAAACAAAACTGTGCTTAATGGACGACATGATCACTTATCTTTAAAAAATTCAAGAGAACTGAAAAATTAAGAATAAGAGAGTTTAGCAAAGTGAACCAATATAAAATCAACATACAAATATATACACAGTATTATATAACACTATGTCCAAATATTGCCTGAAAAATATAATCTTAAAAAGATCCCATTCAGGTTTACATCAGAAACTATCCAATACTAAAGAATCAACCTAATAAGAAATGAACAGGAGCTATGAAATATTAATAAAGAAAATAGAGGTTACTGAATTTTCCTGGATGCAAATTTTGTAAATATATCAAACTACACCAATCTATAATTCAATGCAACCCCAATTAAAATCTCAGAGTTATAGAACGTGCCAAGATGATTCTAATACTTCATCAATAAGAATTTATAAGAATTACCAAGAAAATGATGAAAAAGCAGATGTGTGTGTTCCCTGCCAATATTAAATGAATTTAAAGTTATAGTAATTAATGTTGTATAGTAATGTCATAGAAATAGGCAAAATTAATGGAACAGAATACTGAAACAGCTCATGTACATAAGGAAATTAGCATATAATAATTAGCATGTTGTATTAGTCCATTTGCACACAACTATAAAGAACTACCTGAAACTGGGTAATTTATGAAGAAAAGAGGTTTAATTGACTCACAGTTCCACAGACTTAACAGGAAGCATGACTGGGGGGGCCTCAGGAAACTTCGAATCATGGTGGGAGGTGAAGGGGAAGCAAGGCCTTCTTCACATGGTGGCAGGAGAGAGAGCAAGCAAAGGGGGAAGTGTCACACACTTTCAAACAACCAGATCTTGTGAGAACTCACTCACTGTCACCAGAACAAGGGGGAAGTCCACCGCCATGATTCAGTCGCCTCCCACCAAGCCCCTCCCCCGACGTGGGGATTACAATTCAAGATGAGATTTGGGTGGGACACAGAATCAAACCACATCACATGTTAAATTAGCATAGGATAAATGTTGAATTTCAAAGCAGCAGGAAAAGATGAGCTATATAGTCAAGACTCATTTGCAAATTATAGAAACTAACATAAGTTTAAAAATAAACGTATCTGGGCTGACACAAATAGATTTATTATCTTGCTCCAAAGAATAAAAGCCTTTTATGTAAACTGAGAGAATTATAGGACAATATGACATAGTCAAAGGGTGCCAAAGGCAGGAATTTTCTAATTTTATAGGTACAAGAAACTGTTTAAAGTACTAAATGCAGTTAATTATTTAAATTAGTTGACTTAAAAATTATATAAATGAAGATGTCAAAGTTCAAACTTGAAGTAATTACAGAAAGACTGCATTTCCTACAATTGCGGTTTTTTTCCATTTTATTTTTTATTGTGGTAAAAAGCACATAACATTAATTTTACAATGTTAACCATTTTTTAAATGTACAGTTCAATAGTGTTAAGTATATTCACATTGTTGTGCAACAGATCTCGAGAATTTGTTCATCTGGCAAAACTGAAACCCAGCTGGGTGTGGTGGCCCATGCCTATAATCCTAGCACTTTGGGAGGCTGAGGTGGAAGGATGGCTTGAGCCTCAGAGTTTGAGGCTGCAGTGAGCCATGATCGCACTCATAATCTCCACTCCAGTGGCATTGTGAAGTATTTGTCCTTTCGTGATGGGCTCATTTCACTTAGCATAATTCCTCGAAGTTCATCCATGCTCTAGCATGTGACGAGATTTCTTTTTTTTTTTTTAAGGTTGAATAACATTCCACTGTATTTATATACCACAGTTTCCTTATCTGTTCATCTAAGGATATTTGTGATGTTTCTACCTCTTGGGTATTGTGAATAATGCTGCAGTAAACATGGGTGTGCAAAATTTCTTCAAGGTCCTGTTTTGAATTCTTTTAGATATATACCCAGAAATAGGTATGTATCTATCTATCAGAAATAGGATCACATGGTAATTCTATTTTTAATATTTTGAGGCACCTCCATGTTGTTTTCCATAGTGGCTGCATCATTTTACATTTCCACCAACAGTGCACAAGGGTTCCAATTTCTCCACATCCTCACCAACACGTTAGTTTCTTTTCTTTTGATAGAGGCCATCCCAGTGGGTGGGAGGTGATAATTCACTGTGGTTTTGATTTGCATTTGTCTTATGATTTGTAATGTTGAGCATCTTTTCATATGCTTATTGGCCATTTGTATAGCTTCTTTGGAGAACTCTCCATTTTTTAACTGTGTTGTTTTTTGTTGGTGTTGAGTTGTAGAAGTTCCTTATATATTCTGGATATTAACCCCTTATCAGATATATGATTTGCAAATGTTCGCTACCATTCCATGGATTACCTTTTCACTCTATTGTTTCCTTGATGCAAGAAGTTTTTAAGTTTGATGTAGTCCCACTTGTCTATTTTTACATTCAGTTTTAAATGCTCTAAAACTTAGACCCCTCAAACCACTTCTGGATAAAGACTTTACCAATTTTCTCATGAAAAGAGATAAGATATCTATACTAAAACCATGTTCTATTTGTCACTTAAGTGGAAACTCCAAATAGTGTTATTTTACATAGTAAATTATGTGATTAAAAACAATTATTTACTTTTCATTATTTTCATGCTTAGAAATTTTACTATCTTATTTTTCTTCTCAAAGTATTTGTTAATTTTTAAATGAATCTATTCATTTGTCATTCATTCACTTATTAAGTAATTATTTAACAAAAATATGGAGCAGCTATTATAAACCAGGCAGTCTCCCAAGTTTTAGATCACAACTGTTCTCTCCTTCCATTCCTTACTCCCCAAATGGGGTAACCTTTAAGTACAATCAACCCTAATATGTAATATATACATTTAATTTTAAAGATATCAATGCATTTTATGAAGTTTGCCTTAGAAATAATATACTTCATTTTAAATAGGAAATACAGTGGCTCATTTAACTAGGAATTCTAAGGGATGGGCATGGCTGGCTCCAGGGACTTAATGTGATCAGGACACTCTCTCTCCATGTTGGCTTTTACAGGCATTCTCTCTTCATCTGGTAGGAAATTACCACTGCTAGCTCTTGGTTTAAAAGAATAAGGGGTCGGGGATGTGGCTCACACCTGTAATCATTTGGGAGGCCAAGGTGGGCTGATCACCTGAGGTCAGGAGTTCAAGACCAGCCTGGCCAACATGGTGTAACCCTGTCTCTACTAAAAATACAACAATTAGCCAGGTGTGGTGGTGTGCGCCTATAGTCCCAGCTACTCGGGAGGCTGAGGCACAAGAATTGCCTGAACCTGGGAGGAGGAGGTTGCAGTGAGCCAAGTTTGCACCACTGCACTCCAGCCTAGGTGACAAAGCAAGACACTGTCTCAATAAATAAATAAATAAAAATAAAAGAATAAGAACACCCTGTCTTAATATTTTTAATTAAATTATATGCTCATCCTTGTAGCCTCTGAGGCAGTGTCAAGACTGCTAACCACACTAGGGATTGGGGCTAGGACAGGGGTGAAACCCTCAGGAAGGGATGCTGACAGACAAGAATAAGTTGACTATAGGGAAAATGTAATAAATTGCATTGAGACAATTGCCTATCCATTTCAGCAAAGATATTGGTAAGTTCTTACGTCATATTAAAAAAAAAAGCATAGATAGATTAAATAGTTAAACATAAAAACCATATGCTATAAAAGTACTAGAAAAACATATAGGAGAATACTGACATAACCTAAGGACCTTCTAAACAAGATATAAACCAACAGCCAAAAAAGGAAAAGGTGTCGAATTTGACCACATAGACATTTAAAAATACCTTTGACCTCAAAGAAGTTAAAAAACATAAATAACAAACAGCATAGATAATGTATTGTTATCCAAAACATATAAAGCATTTTCACATGTAAGTAAGCAAACACAACCCGATTTGTAAATATGGGCAGAGATTATAAACAAATAACAGAACTACAAATAGATAATAAACACATGAAAATTGTTCACTCATTAATAATCAGGAAAATGCAAATTAAAGTATCAGTGGACTATTATTTTGTGCATCAAATTCATAAAAACGAAAATGTGAGTGTGGGATGAGTACTTTCTAGCATTTTGATGCAAATGCAAATTAGCATATCTATTTTAAAGCATAATCTGGCAGTATCAAAATAAATATGCTTGTACCCTCTGATCCAACAATTCTACTTTTCGTACTTATCCTATACTTATACAGGTGAATAAAGTTAATACTTACCATTTAGCAAGTGTCTATTATGTTCCAAGCCCTTTAAAATTCTTTGAAAGAGGTGATAGATAGTATACTCATTTTGCAGATGAGAAAACTGAAACTCAGATGTAAACTGCCCAAAGTTATATGACCATGGAAGAATCTGGATTTAAACCTAAATATTTCTGCCTGTAAAATCCAAGGTCTTTTTACTGTATCATACTAGTTCTCTTACTACCACCAAACGCTACCTTTCATTGCTAAGTAAAATTAATTTCCCCATCTCTCCTCACCTTTTTTTCATCCTGACTTTTGGGGAAATGATTTAGGGTCCAGTCACTGTCAGGGTTTAAGTAAAAGCTAATTAAGCTATATCTTGAAAGTCTTAATTTATGAACGGGCTCTAAAAATGTGAAGGAACTATTGAAAGACTGTCACCTGAATCAGCTATGAGTTGAAAGAGATGTTATCAGTCCTTTCCAATTCAGATTTAGTACTCCAGAAGTTTGCCTCAAAATACTGCATTTCTATAACACACTGTCTACCTTGGCTCATTTAAAAAAAAAAACAAAAAAACTCTTCTTTTAACTTCAAACAACTCCGAAGATTATTTTCCCACAGAATTCTAAAGATTTTGTGACCTGTTTGTGAAGCAATTAGCTTGGACTTTCAGAAATTTGTTCTAGAACTCTGAGATGTCTTCAGTTTACAAGTCTGTTGCCCTAGGTGATAGATTCAATCTTTTAAGTCTGTTGATTGTATATACTGGAATATATGTTTAGTGGGTTACAAACCCAATTTATCTTTTTCAATTTAATTTTGTTTTATATGTTGGGTATGGCTCTGACTACCACTCCTAAGAAAAACATCTTAGGTAAGTTTTCTTTTTCGTTAAAATATTTGACAATGATCTTTCTTTTTAAAAGTTAAGCTTTTTATTTTGAAATAAATGTAAATTAATGTGCAGTTGTAAGAAATAACAGAGAGAGCTCATGTACTCTTCCTTATTCAGCTTTCTTCAATAGTAACATCTTTCAAAACTGTAGTACAATTTCACAACCAGGATATTGACATTATACAGTTAAGACCTAGACATTTCCACAAGGACCTCTAATATCCTTTTATAATCTCACCATTTCCTTCCTGCTCCCATCCCCTATTAATGTCTGGTAACCACTAATCTGTTCATTTTTTATAATTTTGTCATTTCAATAATGTTATATAAATGGAATCATACAGTGTGTAACATTTTGGGATTGTCTTTTTTTTACTCAGCATAAATCTCTAAAAATTCATCCAGGTTGTTGTACATATAAATAGTTTATTCCTTTTTATTGCTGAGTATTATTCCATTGTATGGATGTACCAAAGTTTATTCACCAGTTAAAGGACATCTGGGTTGTGTTCCAGTTTGGAGCTATTATGAATAAGGCTGCTATGAACATTGTATATACGTATTTTTATGAACATGTAAGTCTTAATTTCCCGGAATAAATGCTCAAGAGTGCAATTGGTGGGTCATAGGGTAGTTGCATGTATAGTTTTTTTAAAGAAACTGAATAAAAGGCAAGATGGTTTACTAGGAGAACACATGGACACAGGAAGGGGAACATCACACTCTGGGGACTGTTGTGGGGTGGGGGGAGGAGGGAGGGATAGCATTAGGAGATATACCTAAAGCTAAATGATGAGTTAATGGGTGCAGCACACCAGCATGGCACATGTATACATATGTAACTAACCTGCACATTGTGCACATGTACCCTAAGACTTAAAGTATAATAATAATAAAATAAAAAAAAGAAAAAGAAAAAAATAAAAAAAAGAAAGAAACTATCAACAGAGTAAACAGACAACCTACGGAATGGGAGAAAATATTCACAAACTACGAGTCTGACAAAGGACTAATATCCACAACCTATAAGGAATGTAAACAATTGAACAAACAAAAAACAATCTCATAAAAAGTGAGGAAAAGACATGAATAGACACTTCTCAAAAGAAGACATACAAGCAGCAAACATATTTAAAAATGCTCAGCATCACTAATCATCAGAGAAATGCAAATCAAAGCCACAATGAGACACCATCTTACACCAGTCAGAATGGCTATTACTAAAATGTCAGAAAACAATAGATGTTGGCAAGGCTGCAGAGAAAAGAGAATGCTTACACACTATTAGTGAGAATGTAAATTAGTTCAGCCACTGTGGAAAGCACTTTAGGTATTTCTCAAAGAACTGAAAATAGAACTACAATTTCAGCCAGCAGTCCCATTACCAGTTATATATCCAAAGAAAAATAAATTGTTCTACCAAAAAGACATATGCATTTGTATGTTCATCGCAGCACCATTCACAATAGCAAAGACATGGAGTCAACCTAGGTGCCCATCAACAATGGACTGGATAAAGAAAATGTGGTACATACACACTATGGAATACTATGTAGCCGTAACAAAATGAAATCATGTCCTTTGCAGCAACATGGATGCAGCTGGAGGCCAAGATATACAAAATTGTAGGCTATAAAACAGTTTCAGTTTTAAAGGATTCAAATCATAGATATGTTTTCTTACCAAATAGAATTAAATTACAGTCATTTCTAGAAAATCTTCAAATATTAGGAAACTAAAGACATTTCTGAGTAACCGATCCATCAAAGAACAAATCGAAAGATAAATAAGAATGTGTTTTGAACTGAATGAAAATAAAAACATAAGTCAATATTTATGGGATAAATTTAAAGCAGTACTTAGAAATTTATAATAATATATGTAATAAAAAAGAAATATCTCAAATTGTTTACCTCAGGCTCCACCTTAAGAAAATAGCAAAAGAAGAACAAATTATTCATAAATTCTTCTAGAATACTGAAGGGGGGAGAATATTTCCCAACTCATTCTACAATACCAACTTTACCAAAACTATTAACAACATTACAAGAAAGCTACAGACCTATATTTCTCATGACTATGTGTGAAAAACTTTTCATAAAATTTAGCAAATGAACCCAACAATATATGAAAAGGATAATACATTATAACCAAGTAGGGTTGATCCTAGGAACGTAAAGTTGATTTAACAATAAAAATATCTGTGCATTAATATTTTATTATACTAATATACTAAAAAGCATATGATCATATCAGTAGTTTCAGAAACAGCATCTGACAAAATCCAGCACCTATTATTCATCAAATCTCTCAGCAAACTAGGACTAGAAGAGACTTTCTTAAACCTAATGAAGAATGTCTATGAAAACCCTATAACTAACATCAAACATAATGGTGTAGTGATGGAAACATTCTAGTTCTTGATAATGGGTGACGATTACACAAAAATACACATTTGTCAAAACTCATTGAACTGTCCACATAAAATTGGGTATAAGTTTCTCTAGGAAGAGTATTGGCCAGAATTCTGCCCACTAAGTGAAATAATGAAATCAATTTTTGGATCTGCATAGCTGGCCCTTGGGCTAAACAGCCGTAGTGGCCCAGCTGATACCATCAGGTTTCATCTGCTGAACCATCTGTGAACCTGGTCCAGATATTTAGGGGAAACTGTGAATCCAGGGCCCCAACTGAACCAGTGGCTTTGTTTTTGGTGGCAGAATAAAGAAAAATGTATTGCCTAAATTAATGGCTGCCAATTTTTTTGCAAAACCAAAATGATGCTAGGACCAGGTCAGATGCACCCCTAAACACACTATTACCATTTGGCTAGCAAGGCCTGTTGGTTTAGGCCCCTTTCAAAGCATGCTAAATAAAGGACTAAGTAGAATCCCAAAGTGAAGTACATATGGTCTTTCACACTCAAAAAAATTAAAAACTAGTAGGGGATCAAAGAGATAGTTTTTTCTTTGATTGCCAAAGGAATTGAGTGTTGTGAATCTGCCCATATAGTTTTTTTTTTTTTTTTTTTTTTTTTTTTGAGACAGAGTCTTGCTCTGTTGCCCAGGCTGGAGCACAGTGGTGGAATCTCAGCTCACTGCAGCCTCAGTCTCCCAGGTTCAAGCCATTCTCCTGCCTCAGCCTCCTGAGTAGCTGGGACCACAGGTGTGTACCACCATGCCTGGCTAATTTTTGTATTTTTAGTAGAGACACAGTTTCCCCATGTTGGCTAGGCTGGTCTCAAACTCCTGACCTGGCAAGCAGGTCCTTGAATTTGTCAGGGTTTGTCAGCCAAACCCTGTTGGTAAAGGTGTAATAACACCATAGTCAGGGCCACTGAAATTGAGGATTTTGACTTGCCAACCAACAGGGCATCACCTGTATCTTTGAGCAAAACTTACTGTCTGGGAGAAAGGTAACATGATCTTACACATAGGGCACTCAGCCAATTCAATATATAGTCATGTGCCATATAAAGACCTTTTGGTCAACAACAGACTACATGATATTGTTTGTCTCTATATCCCCACCCAAATCTCATATCAAATTGTAATAACAGAGGGCAGAGGCACTCACTTAAATCCGGATCCACCCACCTGTGGCAAATGGCAAGGACTCCTCTACATGTGGCAGTGCCCTGAATGGGAAAATTTCCCTTGACACTTTATGAGCATTCACAGTACAAGTGTGTAACACATCGATTTCATTACACACCCTTAACAATAGATGCTATAACAGCAGTATTCATGTGCCAATTAACAATGTGAATACACTGAGAAACGTGTTATCAGATGATTTTGTCATTGTGTAAGCATCATAGTATGTACTTATATAAACCTAGATGGTGTGGCCTACTACACACCTATGCTATAGGATCTAGCCTATTGCTACTAGGCTACAAACCTGTACATCATGTTACTGGACTAAATACTGTAGGCAGTTGAAGCACAATGGTAAATATTTGTGTATCTAAACATAGAAAAGGTACAGTAAAATATGATATTATGGTCTTATGGTACTGCCGTCGCATATTCAGTGTATTAGTTTGTTTTCACACTGCTCTAAAGAACTGAGACTGGGTAATTTACAAGGAAAAAAGGTTTAATTGACTCACAGTTCTGCATGGTTGAGGAGGCCTCAGGAAACTTACAGTCAAGGTGAAGGGGAAAAAGAGAAGCAAGCACCTTCTTTACAAGGCAGCAGGAGAGAGTGGGTGAGTGAAGGGGAAGTGCCACACTTTTAAACCAGCTGGTCTCACTCACTATCAGGAGAACAGCACGGGGGAAATCGCTCCCATAATCCAATCGCCTCCCACAAGGCCCCTCCCTCGACATATGGGGATTATAATTCGAGATGAGATTTGGGTGGGGGCACAGAACCAGACCATATCATGTGGTCTGTTGACCAAAATGTCATTATGTGGCACATGACTATATATTGAATTGGCAGAGAGCCCTATGCATAAGATCACTTTAACTTTCTCCCCACAGTAAGTTTTGCTTAAACCATATTAATTGATTTCAGGTTTTTGTGGAGATTTTTTTTTTTTCCCCTACCAGAACACAGACTCACCTGCGTATGGGGGTGGGCGGGGAAGGGGTGGGACACAGATGCTCCAACAGCTGTCAGGAGTTTAACCTTATTTTCAGACTAGGTGCATAGGGAGAGCAAGGGAGCAAGAGGGCCTCACCTATGGGATAAAGCTGAAGTAACAGGAAGCCTTTTTTTTTTTTTTTCTATTTCACCTCATCTCAGGATTGGTACTACCTCCTCCCGTGTACCTCCCTGCCTCCGGAAAGCTCCCAGACACAGGGAATTTTTTCTTTCTGGCACATGCTGCTATAGCTCTACCTGGGAGCCTTTGGTGCCTATGTCTAACAGAACCATAAAACTTTGTGTCCTTCACCTGCCTGAAGTTCCCCAATGTACTGGGCCTTTTCCTTAAAGCAGCTGAGGTCATCCCCTTCTTCCCCACCTCCCCACCACTAAGGGAGAGTGAACAACAAACAAAGCACCGTTTGGGTGGTTTCGATCCTGCCTGTCACAACTCAGCCTCTGAACAGTCATTAACAGGCAAGACAAGGGGAAGACCGTTATTAGCCATTTCCCCTCCCCAACCCCTGCCTCATACCACTTGGATGAGAGCATTTGCCACCGAAATCCAAGGAATCTTCTCATATTCCCTAACCCAGCCTGCAGGGGTTTCTTTTCCTTCCTCTTCCAGAAAGCCATGTCTCTGTCAGCATCCCATTCTTATTGTCAAAATTGGCAGAAACAGTGCAAATTCTAGGGTTTTACCCTACTTACAAGCTGTCAAGTTATCCTGCCACAGTTTTATAGATGCTGCCAGAAGACTTCTAAGTCAGAAAGAGAGGACTATATTATTTATAGTAAAGCCCTATTGAACCAGCAATTTTCTTCAGAGGGCAGAGTGGGGGCCAAGGTTTCCCCCAAAGGGGTAACTGCCACTTCTTACTGTAAAGATGAAATACTGCTGGGGCCAGGATGTCCATGTTCTTGAATCTACCATTTCCATTTTACAAGTGAGGCTTGTTGGGCCCTTTCTACCTTGTTAGTTGCTGAGTCCAACTTGACCCACCTCAAGATGGGAAAAAGTCAAAGAGTCACAAGGTCTCCTCAGCTAGAGTGTTCACTTTTGAGAAGAGCTCAGTACCTCTTGCTACTAGTTACTCAAGGTAATAGCTACTTTTCAAAAAGAGTGTACCTGATAGCTATGTCAGAGGGAAACAAGTCCAAAACCCCAAAGGGTGTCTTCAGGCAGAGGCTCTAATCAGTACAGATTCATAGCTCAAAAAAGTCATTAGGATTGCAGAGCCCCTAACATAAGCTTGCTGGACAGCTTCTAACTCAGCCTGTTGGACTGGGCCCTACTAAAAGGATGCCAGTCTGTAGGTTAGCCAAGATTAAGGCCATAGTGAGGCACATGCCACATCCTGTACCCAGAGCCCGTCAAGGTACTGGGCCTCATTTTATGGTGGTTGGGGTGGAGGTAGGGGGACTGCAAAAAGGCAATAGTTTTTCTTTGACTGCCAAAAGGACTGCCCATTATGAATCTGCCCAGATAGACCCAATAAACTTTATCTGGTAAGCAGTCCACCTAATTTTGTCAGGGCTTATGAGCCACTGCTGCTAGTGGAAACACGGTAACTACCACATTCATGACTATTGAGACTAAGGCTTTTGACTTGCTAACCAATAGGACATCATCTATACAGTGAAACTTGTGGATATCAGAGGGTACAAGCATTCAGGCTAAATCCCAACACACCCACTGGTGGAAAATGGTAGATGAGTAGGTATCCTTAAGGGAGTACTACAAATGTTTGCAAACTGATCTTAGTCCTCAGGTGTCAGTGGTGTACGAAAGGTGTGTTGACAATGTCCAAGACAGAGTACCAAGAGTCAGCTGTCTGTAGAATGGATTCAGTAAGTCGCAATGTTTGGAACAGCTAAGGTATGGAGGCAACAAATGAATTCAGTTGGTAATAATGCACTGTAAGTCTCCAGCTCCATTAGCAAATTTTACTGGCCATACAGGAATGTTGTATTTAGATAATGCATTTCTTAATTTTTCTGCTGCCTTTAGGTCCTTAATGAAGGCCATGGTTTCCCTTTGTCCTCCTAGGATTCTGCAAATTTTTTTATTGAGCCATCTGGAAGGGGACATGGAGACAGGCAAGTAGTAATTTGTATGTCACACTAGCACTTCTTTACACATGACTCTTCCAATCATTCTGATGTTTATGAAATGGAGATGATCCAGCATATAACACAATAACTCCTCATATACATTCAGATGTAGGAACAACCACAGTTGTTGTTAGGTCAGTTAAATTGGCCTAAAGAGCCTCACCTGGAAGGTTTAGTTCCCTTCTCCATTGTGAACTATGCCCAAATCCCATAAGCTGAATCTAGGTGATTTTTCCTTCCTTCCTGGGGTAGGAAGAAGCTTTGCCCACCACCAGCAAAGCCGCACCACCACTGCCATAAACTCTCCCAACCTAGGCCACTGAGATGCAAATGACACAAGCACAGATTACAGCTGAAGAAACTACATGGTGACTATACTACTGTGTCCATCCAGAATCAAATCCAGTGTACCCTGCTGAACCAACACCCAAGACCCATCTAAACAAATAAGTCTTTCCCTACAAAACCTTCCCCAAAAGATGTGACTATTACACCAGATATGTGAAATCTACATAGAGACATATCAAACATGAAAAAGCAAGGAAACATGACACAAAGGAACACGATAATTATCTAGTAACAGACCCCTAGCATAAGGAAATATATAAAATTCCAGAAAAATATTCAAAATAATAATCTTAAGGAAATGCTGAGTTACAAGAGAATACAGATTGAGGATTCAATGAAATCAGGGTAAAAATCATGATTTGAATGAGTACTTCAACAAAGAGACAGATGTCATTAAAAAAAGAACCACAGGAATGCTATGAGGAATTAAATGAATGAAATAAAAAATACAATCAAGAGCTTTAACATCAGACTAGACCAAGCAGAATAAAAAATTTCTGAATTTGAAGACAGGTCCTTTGAAATAACACAGGCAGACAAAAAACGTCTTCACCTATCAAGTATAACCTTGAATATAAATGAATTAAATGCCGATTTTAAAAATACACACTGGATGAATGGATAAACATAACAAGATGCACATATATGTTGCCTAAAATAGAATCACTTCACTGTCAAACACTTGAAAGCAAAGAGAGAGAAAAAGATATTCCACACAAACAGAAACGAAAAGCAAGCAGGGATAGCTATACCTATATCAGACAAAACAGACTTCAAGTAAAAAGCTGTCAAAAGAAACAATGAAGAACATTATATAATAATAACAAAAGGATCAAGTCAGCAAGAAAATAACAATTGTAAATGTATATGCACCCAATACCACAGCACCCAGATATATAAAGCAAATATTATTAGATCTAAAGAGAGGGATAGGCTCCAATACGATAATAGATGGAGACTTCAACAATCCACTATTAGCATTGGAGACATCCCTAGAAAGAAAATCAAAAAGAAACATTGGATTTAAACTACAGCATAGACCAAAGGGACTTAACAGACATTTACAGTACATTTCACCTAACAGCTGCAGAAAATACATTCTTTTCTTCAGAGCACAGAACATTCTTCAGGAATGACCACATGTTAGGACACAAAACAAGTCTCAAAAAATTTTCAAATTTGAAATCTTATCTAGTCTCTTATCTGACCACAATGGAATAAATGTAGAAATCAGTAAGAGAAACATTTAAAATAATACAAATACATGGAAATTAAACAACATATTCCTGAATAACCACTGCGTGAAGAAAGAAATTAAGGATTAAAGTTCATTGAGGGTCAGGTGCGGTAGCTCATGCTAATCCCAGCACTTTGGGAGGCTGAGGCGGGTGGATCATTTGAGGTCAGCAGTTTGAGACTAGCCTGGCTAACATGGTGAAACCCCATCTCTACTAAACATACAAAAATTATCTGGGCAGTAGTGGAGCATGCCTGTAATCCAAGCTACTAGGGAGGCTGAGGCAAGAGAATCGCTTGAGTCTGGGAGGTGAAGGTCGTGGTGAGTCAAGATCGTGCCACTGCACTCCAGTCTGGGCAACAGAGTGAGATCCTGTCTCAGAAAAAAAAAAAGAAACAGAAGAAGAGACATCAAAATGGATACCACAGAAATAAAAAAAAAATCATTAGAGACTACCATGAACAAGAATATACCAATAAATTTGAAAACCTAGAGGAAATGGATATATTCCTGGAAACATACAACCTACCAAGATTGAACCAAGAAGAAATAGAAAGTCTGAACAGACCAATAAGAAGTAATGAGACTGAATTAGTAATAAAACATCTCCTAACAAAGAAAAGTCCAGGACCAAATTGCTTAATCTTTGAATTCTACCAAAGTTTAAAGAAGAATTAATACCAATTCTTCTCAAACTATTCCAAAAAATTGAAGCAGATAAAACTCTTTGTATTAGTTTGTTCTCACACTGTTATAAAAAACTACCTGAGACTGGGTAATTTATGAAGAAAAGAGGTTTAATTGACTCACAGTTCCACAGGCTTAACAGGAAGCATGGCTGGGAGGCCTCAGGAAACTTACAATCATGGCAAAAGGTGAGGAAAAGCAAGCACCTTCTTCACCTGGTGGCAGGAGAGAGAGACAGACAGAGAGAGAGAGAGAGAGAAAGAGACACACAGAGAGAGGTGCCCACACTTTTAAACCATCAGATCTCCTGATAACTCACTCACTATCATGAGAACAGCAAGAGAGAAATCCTCCCCCATGATGCAATCATCTCCCACAAGTCCCCTTATCCAATTTGACATTACATTTGGGTGGGGATGCAAATCCAAACCATATCACTCTTCCTAACTCATTGTATGAGACCAGCATCACCCTGATACCAAAAGCAGACAATGACACAACAAAAAAAGAAAGAAAACTACAGGCCAATATCCCTGATTAATGTAGATGCAAAAGTCCTAAACACAATGCTAACAAATCAAATCCATTAATACAACATGATCAAGTGGGATTTATCCCAGGAACTCAAGGATGGTTCAGCATGTGCAAATCACTAAACATGATACATCATATAAACAGAAAGAACGAAAAAAACCATATGATTATCTCAATAGATTAGAAAAAGGATTTGATAAAATTCAACATCCCTTTATGATAAAAACTCTTAATTAGGTATAAAAGGAAAGTACCTCAATACTCAATTCAATGTATTTAATACACTTCAGTATACAATAAAGGCCATACATGACAAACCCACAGCTAACATCATACTGAATGGGGGAAAAACTTTCAACTAAGAACTGGAACAAGACACCACCACCCACTCTAACCACTTTTATTCAACACAGTACTGGAAGTTCTAGCCAGAGTAATTAGCCAAGAGAAATAAATTAAGGACATCCAAATTGGAAAGGAGGACGTCAAATTATCCCTGTTTGCAGAGACATGATCTTATACATAGAAAAATGTAAAGACTCTACCAAAAACTCTTATAACTGATCAATGAATTCAGTAAAAATGAAGGATACAATCAATATACAAAAATCCAGGAAGAGGAGCCAGGATGGCCAACTAGACACAGCCAGGAAGATCTTCCCTCACCAAGATAAGATCATCAAGAAGACCAGCACACTCCAAGCAGATCTTCGGAAGGAAGGCATTGAGAGTGGATGGAGGGAGGATGCAGACTCTGGTTGAAGTGGGAGGAAGCTGGGAACCCTGCATGGGGTTGCCAAGCACAAGGACTCATTCCTGGCCCCAAGCAGCTTCTAAGGAAAGGGTAGGTTAAATAGGTATAGAGTGGCCCACTCTCAACATGGATCTCCAGAATCCTAGCTGCGGGTGACCCCATGACCCCCACAGACATTTGAGCTGGCAGGGAGAGCTGTTTGGAGAGTTGGCAGGGACAGGGCTCCAACCTGTGTGGAGCCCAGAGGGTTTAGGTGCAGGAAAACTGCAGTGGACCATGGCCAGAGATGGCCATTCTGCAAGGCCTGCCATATTCCTCTAGGTGATTTTGGCTTTTGTTGACTGTTGGACCTGGATAGAACGGGAGTATCTTGCCTGTGAGACAGGGCCAGTTTGGTCTGAGTGCTTCCATCCTCCCATCTGCTGGCCACTCCCAGCTTCCCTACTTGGCCACTCCGACTTGCAGTGCAGCCTCAGATGCCCAACCGGGGTGTTTCCCAGAAGCCACTGCCATAGCTCTTTGGCTGGCAGATCCTGCCTAACCATCAGAGAGCTTTTGTAGATGGGCCCCTGCCAGCATGCATCCACCTGCAGCCTCCCCCCACCACTTTGCCAGCACACGTGTGTGTGGACCTCACTGCCCTGCCATACCAGTGCATGCACGTGGACCTTGCCGCTGCCATCATGCTGACCCTGCTGGTGTGCATGTGTGTGCAGACCCCACTGACGTCACTCCAACAAAGCACTTCTGCCAGCAGTCCCCATTGGAGTATTGTTTCCCAAGGACCAGGAACACCTCAGGCCCTCCAGCAGATGCTTAACCTTGAGGGGCCAGAGAACAAAGCAGTGTGCCTGGTGCTATGCCCCCAGGGTTAGAGCACACAGCCCAGGAGTGCTGAGCTGAGCCTTGACCCACTGAAATCATCCAGAAATGAAGCCAGTCAACTAAACCCAACTTATACCACAGCCAAACCCTCAAGGGAATCAAAGAATATAAAAGCAAGAAGCCCCATCCAAAGGACAGCAACTTTAAAGATTAAAGGAACATCAGCTCACACAGATGAGAATGAACCAGTGAAAGAACTCTGGCAACTCTAAAAGCCAGAGTGTCTCCTTACCTCTGAACAACTGCACTAGCTCCCCAGCAATGGTTCTTAACCAGACTGAAATGCCTGAAATGACAGACATAGAACCCAGAATCTGTTTGGCAGCAAAGTCATCAAGATTCAGGAGAAAGTTGAAACCCAATTCAAGGAATCTAAGGAATCCAGTGAAATGAATCAAGAGCTGAAAGACAAAATAGTCATTTTAAGCAGGAGACAAACTAATCTGGTAGAGCTGAAAAACTCACTATAAGAATTTCACAATACAATCAGAAGCATCAAAAGCAGAATAGACCAAGCTGAGGAAACAATCTCAGACCTCAAAGACCAGTTCTTTGAATTAATTTAGTGAGAAAAAATTTTTAAAAATTAAGAAAAATGAACAAAATATCTGAGAAATATAGGGTTATGTAAAGAAACCAGCCCTACAACTCATTGGTATCCCTTAAGAAAGGGAGAGAGAGCAAGCAACTTGGAAAATATATTTCGGGATATTGTCCACAAAATATATAATCCCCATCCCCAAGACATATAGTTATCCCCATCACCAAGACATATAGATGACCATCCCCAAGACATATAG
The DNA here is from genome assembly GCF_029289425.2 of Pan paniscus. Lineage (NCBI taxonomy): Eukaryota > Metazoa > Chordata > Mammalia > Primates > Hominidae > Pan > Pan paniscus. The sequence continues at coordinate 104,148,241 of NC_073262.2, forward strand.
TCATCAGATTCTCCAAGGTCAATGCAAAAGAAAAAATATTAAAGGTAGCTAGAGGAAAAAAGGGCAGGTCATCTACAAATGAAACCCCATCAGGCTCACAAGAGACCTTTCAGCAGAAACCTTATATGCCAGAAGAGATTGGGAGCCTATACTCAACAACCTTAAAGAAAAGAAATTCCAACCAAGAATTTTATATCCAGCCAAACTAAGCTTCATAAGCTAAGAGGAAATAAGATCATTTTCAGACAAGTGAATGCTAAGAGAATTCTTTACCATCAGAACTGCCTTACAAGAAGGCAGCAAGGAAGTGCTAAATATGGGGGGAAAAAGACTCACTAGTCACCAAAAAAACACATTTAAGTACACAGCCCACTGACACTATAAAACAACTACACAATCAAGTCTACACAACAACCAGCTAACAACATGACGACAGGATCAAATCCACATAAATCAATATTAATCTTGAATGTAAATGTAATGTGCCTCCACTTAAAAGGCAGAGTGGCAAGCTGGACAAAGAAGCAAGACCCAACTGTATGGTGTCCTTAAAAGACCCATCTCACATGCAATGACACCCATAGGCTCAAAGTAAAGGGATGGAGAATGATCTATCAAGCAAACAAAACAAAAGAGAACAGCAGTTGCTATTCTTATTTCAGACAAAACAGACTTTAAGCCAACAACGATAAAAAAAGACAAAGTAAGACATTACATAAGATAAAGGGTTCACTTCAACAAGAAGACTTAACTATCCTAAATATATATGCACCCAACACTGGAGCACCCAGATACATGAAACAAGTTCTTAGAGACCTACAAGGAGACTTAGATAACCACACAAAAACAGTGGGAGACTTTGACACCCCACTGAGAGTATTAGCTCATTGAGGCAGAAAACTAACAAAGATATTCGGGACCTAAACTTGACATTTGACCAAGTGGACCTAACGGACATCTACAGAACTCTCTGCCCCAGAATAACAGAATATACATTCTTCTCATGTGCATGTGGCACATGCTCTAAAATTGGCCACACAACCAGAAATAAAACAACTCTCAGTAAATTTAAAAAAAATTATATCAACCATGCTCTGGGACCATAGTACAACAAAAATACAGATCAATACTAAGAAAATTGCTCAAAGCCATATAATCACATGGAAATTAGACAACCTAATTCTGAATGACTTTTGGGTAAATAATGAAATTAAGGCAGAAATCAAGAAATTCTTTGAAATTAATGAGAACAAGGATACAACATACCAAGATCTCTGAGACCCAGCAAAAGCAGTAAGAGGAAAGTCTGTAGCACTAAATGCCCACATCAAAAGTTAGAAAGGTCTTAAATTAACAACCTAATGTCACAGGAAGCAGAATTTTTCTACAGGAAGCAGAAAAATTAGAGGAAATCAACAACAAAGCCAGCAGAAGAAAAGAAATAACCAAAATCAGAGCTGAACTGAACAAAATGGCGATGTGAAAACTGACACAAAAGATCAATGAAACAAAAAGTTGGTTCTTTGAAAATATAAATAAGATTGATAGGCTGCTAGTTAGACTAATCAAGAAAAAGAGAGAAGATCCAAATAAACACAATCAGAAATGACAAAGGGAACATTATCATCAACTCCACAGAAATACAAAAAACCTTCAGAGACTATTTAAAACACCTCTATACACACAAGCTAGAAAACCTAGAAAAAATGGATAAATCCCTGGATACATACAACCTCCAAGACCTAACCAGGAGGAAACTGAAACCCTGAACAGACCATTGGTGTGTTCCAAAATTGAATCAGTAATAAAAAACCTGCCAATCAGAAAAAGCCCAGGACCAGATAATTCACAGCTGAATTCTACCAGATGTATAAAGAAGAACTTGTACCAATTCTACTGAAACTATTCCAAAAAATTAAGAAGGAGATAGTCTTCTTAACTCCTTCTAAGAGGCCAGCATCATTCTGATACCAAAACCTAGCAGAGACACAACAACAACAACAACAACAATTTCAGGTCAATATCCCTGATGAACATAGGTGCAAAAATCCTCAATAAAATACTAGCAAACTGGGCCAGGCATGGTGGCTCACACCTGTAATCCCAGCACTTTGGGAGGCTGAGGCAGGTGGATCACTTGAGGTCAGGGTTTGAGATCAGCCTGGCCAATATGGTGAAATCCTGTCTCTACTAAAAATACAAAAATTAGGCGGGTGTGGTGGCACACACCTGTAGTCCCAGCTACTCAGGAGACTGAGGCAGGACAATCGCTTGAACCCAGGAGGCAGAGGCTGCAGTGATCCGAGATCACACCACTGCACTACAGCCTGAACGACAAAGCAAGACTCCATCTCAAAAAACAAAAACCTAGCAAACCAAATCCAGCAGCATATCAGAAAGCTAATCTACCATGATCAAGTAGGCTTTATTCCTGGGATGCAAGGTTGGTTCAACATAAGCAAATCAATAAATGTGATTCATCACATGAACAGAACTAAAAACAACATGATCATCTCAATAGACATAGAAAAAGCTTTCAATAAAATTCAACATCCCTGCATGTCAAAAACTCTCAAAAGACGGCATCAGAGGAACATATCTCAAAATATTAAGAGCCATGTATGACAAACCCAAAGCCAACATCATACTGAATGGGGAAAAGCTGGAAACATTCCCTTGAGAACCAAAACAAGACAAGGATACCAACTCTCACTACTCCTATTCAATGTAGTTCTGGAAGTTCTTCCAAAATCAGGCAAGATAAAGAAATAAAATGCATCCAAAAAGGAAGTGAAGAAGTCAAACTATCCCTTTTTGCAGATGATACAATTCTATACCTACAAAACCCCATAGTCTCTGCCCAAAGGCTTCTAGATCTGATAAACAACTTCGGCAGTTTCAGGATGCAAAAATCAATGTATAAAAATCATTAGCATTTCTATACACCAATAATGTCCAAGCTGAGAGCCAAATCAAGAACGCAATCCCATTCACAATAGCCAAAATAAGAGTAAAATACCTAGAAATACAGCTAACCAGGGAGGTGAAAGATCTCTACAACCAGAATTACAAAACACTGCTAAAAGAAATCATAGACAACACAAACAAATGGTAAAATATTCCATGCTCATGGAGAGGAAGAATTAATATTGTTAAAATAGCCATACTGCCCCAAGAAATTTATAGATCCAATACTATTCCTACCAAACCACCAATGACATTCTTTGCAGAATTAGAAAAAAGCTATTCTAAAATTCATATGGAGCCAAAAAGAGCCCAAATAGTCAAAGCAATCTTAAGCAGAAAGAACAAAGCTGGAGGCATCACACTACCCAACTTCAAACTACAGTACAAGGTTACAGTAACCAAAACAGCATGGTATTGGTACAAAAACAGACACATAGACCAATGGAACAGAATGGTGAACCCAGAAATAAAGCCACACACCTACATCCATCTGATTTTTGACAAAGTCGACAATAACAAGCAGTGGGAAAGGCACTCCCCACTCAATAAATGGTGCTAGGATAACTTGCTAGCCATATGCAGAAGATTAAAACAGACCCCTTCCTTTCACCATCTACCAAAATCAACTCAAGATAGATTAAAGACTTAAATGGAAAACCTAAAACTATAAAAACCCTAGAAGGAAACCTAGGAAACACCATTCTGGACATAGACCCTGGAAAAGATTTAATTATGAAGACTCCAAAAACAATTGCAACAAAAATAAAAATTGACAAGTAGGACCTAATAAAAACTAAAGAGCTTCTGCACAGCAGAAGAAACTATCAACAGAGTAAACAGACAACTTAAAGAATGGGAGAAAATATCTGCAAACTACGCTTCTGAAAAAAGTCTAATATCCAGAATCTATAAGGAACTTGAATCAACAAGCAAAAAGTGAAAAAAAAAACATCAAAAAGTGGGCAAAGGACATGAACAGACACCTATCAAAAGATATATACACCACCAATAAACGTATGAAAATATGCTCAACATTACTCATCATCAGAGAGAAATGCAAATCAAAACCACAATGAGTTAACATCTCACACCATTCAGAATGGCTATTATTAAAAAGTCAAAAAACAATAGATGCTGGTGAGGCTGTGGAGAAAAGGGAACACTTATATACTGTTGGTGTAAATGTAAATTACTTCACCCACTGTGAAAAGCTGTTTGGAGATTTCTCAAAGAACTTAAAACAGAACTACCACTTGACCCAGCAATCCCATTACTGGGTATATACCCAAGGAATATAAATTATTCTACCAAAAAGACACATTCATATATATGTTCATCATAGCACTATTCACAATAGGAAAGACATGGAATCAACCTAGACTTCCATCAATGGTAGATTGGATAAGGCAAATGTGGTATGTATATTCCACGGAATCTGATGCAACTATGAAAAAAAAAGAAATCATGTCATTTGCAGAAACATGGATGCAGCTCAAGACCATTATCCTAAGGGAATTAATGCAGGAATAGAAAACGAAATACTACATGTTCTCACTTATAAGTGGGAGCTAAACATTGAATACACATGGACAGAAAGAAGGGAACAGATACCAGGGCCTACTTGAGGGTGGAAGGTAGAAGGAGGGTGAGTATCGAAAAACTACCTATTGGATACAATATTTGCTACCTGGGTGATAAAATAATTTGTACACTAAGCCCCAGAGACATGAAATTTACCCATGTAACAAGCCTGCAGAAGTAACTCCTGAACCTAAAATAAAACTTGGAAGGAAAAAAACAACAAAAATTAGTAGTTTCTATACACAGTGAGCTAGCTAAAAAAAGAAATCAAGGAGGCAATCCCATTTACCATAGCTATACTAAAAATAAAATACCTAGGAATAAATTTAACCAAGGAGGTAAAAGACTTCTACAAGGAAAACTATGAAACACTGAGGAAAGAAAGAAGATAAAAACAAATGGAAAGATAGACCATATTCATGAATTGTAAGAATTAATATTTTTAAAACATCCATACTACCCAATGCAGTCTACAGATTCAATCCAATTCCCACTAAAACTCCAATGTCATTTTTCACAGAAATAGAAAAAATAATCCTAAAACCCATATGGAACCATAAAAGACCCCAAACAGCCAAAGCAATCTCGAGCAAAAAGAACAAAGCTAGATGCATCAAACTCCCTGGTTTCAAATTATGTTATAAAGCTATTGTAATAAAAACAGCATGGCACTGGCACAAAGACACATAAACCAATGGAACAGGTAGACAACCCAGTAATAAACCCAAGTATTCAGTATTTATAATTAGTTGATATTTGACAAAGATGCCAAAAACACAAAAGGGAAAGAACAGACTCTTTAATAAATGATGTTGGGAAAAATAGATATGGCCCAGAAGATAAAATTGGACACTTATCTCACACCATACAACAAAAATCATCTCAAAATGTATAAAAGACTTAAATGTAAGATGTGGAAATGTGGAATTGTAAAGTTAATAGAGGAAAACATAAGGGAAAATCTCCACAATACTGGTCTATGCAATGATTTCTTGGATAGGACTCCAAAAATGCAGGCACCAAAAGCAAAAATAAGACAAATGGAGTTGCATCAAATCAAAAGCTTCTGTACAGAAAAGGAAACAATGAACAGAGTGAAGAGACAAAACATGAACTGGAAGAAAATATCTGCAAACCATACAGCTGATAAGGGGCTAATATTCAAAATATATAAGGTACACAAACAACCCAAAAGCAAGAAAACAAATAACCTAATTTTAAAATGGGCAAAGGAACTGAACAGACATGGCTCAAAGGAAGACATATGAAAGGCCAATAGATATATTAAAAATACTCAATATCTCTGATCATCAGAGAAATGCAAATTGAAACCACAATATGATATCATTTCATGCCTGTTACAAGGGCTATTATCAAAAAGAAGAATGATACGTGTTGGCAAGGATGTGGAGAAAAGGGAACCCTTGTACACTATTTGTGGGAATATAAATTTGTACAGCCATTTTAGAAAGTAGTATGGAGGTTCCCAATAAAACTAAAAATAGAATTACCATATGGTCCAGCAATCCTACTTCTGGGTATATATCCAAAGGATTTGAAGTTGGTATATCAAAGAGATATCTGCATCCCCGTGTTTACTGTTGTGCTATTGTAATAGCTAAGATATGGAAGCAACTTAAGTGTCTATCAACAGATCAATGGATAAAGAAAATATAGTATATGTACACGGTGGAATACTACGCAGCCTTAAAAAAGAAGAAAATTCTGTCTGTGGATAAAATAATTGCAAGGTGCATTTCACATGCATGGTTTTGGTTGATTCCAAGTACAGAATTAGCAAGGACAAGGTTTTGGGGAGATTACGGCATATTTCCCAACAGTGCCATCAATCATTAGTAAGGGATTTAAATTTAATTCATGGAATTCATGGCTTAAAGAGGGCAGTTAAATATAAATGGATGAATCGGAGATATGAGGTTAATGATGTCACATCTATCACTCTCTGCCTTCATTAACCCTAATCTTCCGCAGACCCTACAGGCTTTTAAACTCAATTAGAGCTCTTACCACTTACCCTTTGTGGAAATAATCTTGCTGCCTTATGCCTGACATTTAGTGTGTCAGAGCTAGATGGTTCATCCACCTTCAGAGTATTAAAATGATTGCATTTCCTATGACTATGTGATTGATTTAATTACATACAGTGAGGCCCAGGAGTTATAATGTATTCCCAGAGCAAATGCCTCAAGACACTGCAGTGTTTTTGTTTTGTTTTGTTTTTTGTGTGGTTTTTTTTTTTTTTTTTTTTTTTTGAGATGGAGTCTCACTCTGTTGCCCAGGCTGGAGTGCAGTGGCGCGATCTCGGCTCACTGCAAGCTCCGCCTCCCTGGTTCACGCCATTCTCCTGCCTCAGCCTCCTGAGTAGCTGGGACTACAGGCGCCCGCCACCACGCCCAGCTAATTTTTTGTTTTTTAGTAGAGACAGGGTTTCACCGTGTTAGCCAGGATGGTCTTGATCTCCTGACCTCGTGATTCACCTGCCTCGGCCTCCCAGAGTGCTGGGATTATAGGGGTGAGCCACCGCGCCTGGCCGACCCTGCAGTATTTTTAACTAAACTAATTCAACAGATATTTACTACTGCCTACCGTGGACTCATCACTATTAGTGGTGAGTTCTAAGTAGTAAGAGCTCTAATTATGTATGTCTTTGAGTTTAAAATACTCATCATTATTACTAGATAGTAAGATACAGTGGTAAATAAGACTAAATCTCAGTACCATCTGTAATTTAAAGTCAAATGGGAGTAACAGACAATAAATGACTAAAGAAACATAATATGATACCAGGAAATGATATATGAAGAAAGAATACTAGGGATGGAGGAGGGTGGATGGGTAGATAATTACTTTACATAGAGTGGTCAGAGGAGCCCCCCAACCCAGCCTCCACTAGGGAGGGAACATCTGAGCAGAGTCCTAAATGGTGTGAATGAATGAACCCTGAGAAGATCCGCAGGGGAGAGCACTCCCCTGACAGAGAAGAATATTAGAAAGAGCTTGAGGCTGGAATAAGTTTAGTTTGTTCAAGGAATAGTAAGAATACTAATGTGGCTGAAGCAGAGTGAACAAAGGGAACAATGCTAACACGTGAGGACAGAAAGATTAAATAGGGGCATTGTAGATGATGGTGAGAAGTTTGGACTTTATTCCAGGCATGAAAACACGCCATTGAAGAATACTGATCAGAGGAGTGACATGATTTAGATTTCGTCTTTACAAGATCGGTCTGGCTGCTATGAGAAGAGCAAACCAGATAGAGGCAAAATTGGAAGTAGGAAAACAGCTTTTATAGCAGACAGGAGAGATGAAAGTAGCTTGGTCTAAGGTGATAGCAATGACAGTGGATTTCAGATATATTTTGAATACAGAATTAACAAGACTTGAGGGTGGATTGGATATAAGAGATGAGAGAAACCACGATATCAAGGCTGACTCCTAGGGTGTTGGTCTTAACAGTTTAGAGGTGCCATTTATAAGAATAGAAACTCCACAAGAACATTTATTTTTGTCTTTTTTGAATATAAGCTCCACAAGAACATTTATTTTTGTCTTTTATGTTCAACAACATATTTCATTCACCTAGAAATAATGCCTGGAATGTTTATATGCTGAAAAGATTAAATGAATAGGCAACATTAAGAGGAGGGAATCTAAATTAGGGGTGGAGAGTTAGTGGAGGTGAAATTAAGAATTCAGTCTTCGTCATGTTAAGTTTGACATTTCTATAAGCTATCTAAGTGAAGTAAGTTTTTACATATACGCTCTTGGAGTTCAAAGAAGAGCCCCAAGATGTGGAAGTTATTCATTTATAAATTATATTTAAAGTTACAGGGCTGAATGAATAACCTATTATTCAGGTTAGAGAGTTAGAGAAAAATTAAAATACAAGGTTAGAGTAAAAAATAAAATACAAGGACTGGGTGTGAGACAATCGAGACCTCCCCAGCAAAGAGTAGTCAACGAAGAAGGAAGAAAACTAGGAGAATGTAATATTACAAAAGGCCAGTGAAAAAGATCAGTTTCAAGAAAAGAGTGGAACTATTTTGTCAAATGTGGCTAAGTAGTCACAGAGATGAGGACTGAGAACTGATAACCACATTTGGTAATATATTAGTCTTTGGGGACTCAGTTGTGGGTTCATTGGAATGTGGTTCAGGGTCAAGATGACAAGGGTATGGCTGTAAGATCTGTTAAGGCCTCAAAAAGATTTAAGGTGGTGACTCATAGGCCTACTCAGCTAGACAAAAATTATTTTAAGAATCTTAAGTAGCATCTCAGGCCTTCTTTGCCAGACAAGGGCACTTCTAAATTTCTTAAGGACATTTTGCCATAGCACCCTGACTCTCAGCCCAAGGAAATAGGGGCCTGTCTTGAAGATATTTAGAAGTGCAACATTTGACTAATTGAGATCTTAATTTGATACACAGGAAGCCCACAAAATCTTTAACAGAATAATAGCATCTTAGACTGAAAGGAACAGGGATAGTTTAGAAAGAAAAGACACATATGTGAAATTTCAGCCTTCACTGAAAGCAAAAATGAAAAGACACATTTGAACTTTCAACTTCCCTCACACAGAACATGGGCTGCAACTACAAACAGAAGTTATTTCTTATGGAAAAAGGCTTATTCAAAGGGTAAGGCCAAAACGTGAGGGCAAGGCCAAGAACTTCAGAATTACTATGGTCAACTGACTGATATATGCCTCATGTTTTCCCTCCCTCTACCTTTAGAATTTAAGTGTCTGTTCCAATTTTCCTGTTCTTGGCTCATCATTGTATGTAGGGGACAGATAACTGGTCTCTTCAATTCATAGATTTTAAGTCTGAGAGGAGCCATACCTAAAGAGCCTCACCCACATGAACTTTAGTTAGATAAAAACATTTTGTACTTCAAGCCTGAGCTTGATGCAGTAATAGCATGACATTGAGGATCTTGGGAGGCAAGTGAGTATATTTTGCATGTGGGAGGAATATGACTTACTTGGAACTTAGTTAATCTCCAAATATGGCCCCCAATGCACACCCCTCCCAAGATTCATGCCCTTCTGTAGTCTCCTCCCATACTGAATCAGGACTGAGTATGGGACTTGCTGTAATTAACAAAAGTTAGTGAGGGTGACCCTGTGCTCGTCCCAAGCCTATGTCTTAAGAAGACCTGAAGCTTCTGTTTTTGTATTTTGGAAGCCTTGAGCTGCCACATAAAAAGCTCAGCAGCCTTGTTAGAGAGATTACATAGAAAGACCACAAGAAGAAGCCCCATGGAGAGGGAGAAGGATAATTCCCAAGATTACATGGAAAGAGAGATCTATATATTAGCTATCTATCTATCTATCTATCTATCTATCTATCTATCTATCTATCTATCTATCTATCATCTATCAAATCTGAGATATATATATATCTGAGACAGAAAGAAGGAAACAGACACATTAAACCAGATGTTCTTGCATCCCAGCTGAGCCCAGCCCTAACAGCTATTCAAGGTGTCAGACACGTGAGTGATCATGAGTGTTCCAGCCTAATCAAGCTCCTAGATAAGTCCATCTAACATCCAACATCAAGTGGAGCAGAAGAACTGCCCAACAAGCAAGTCAACCCCACAGTATCTTGAGAGATAATAAAACGTCTTTTTTAATCCACTAGGTTTTGGAATGGTTTGTTATACAGCAATAAATAACTTACTTATCAAGTGAAAGTTGAATATTTTAGAAGTCAGACTGAATGTAATACATACATTAAAAGGTAAACTACAAACTAAGTGCCCATACAAGTGGTTAATATCTTGAAAATAAAAAGAGCTCATTATAAAACCTAAACAAAATCCCCAAGTCTTCAAGGAAAAAAATGGACAAAGGACATGATCTGTCTACTCATAGCAGGGAAAACCAAAATGACTAACGAGCAAAAAAAAGTGTTAATCATTATTTAAAAGACCATTAATACTCAAATACTGTTGGTAAGAATGTAAAGTGGTACAGTCTTTCTGGAGAGCAATTTGTTAGCATGCCATTTCTGTAAATACATTAGGAGATAATCACAGATCCACAGATCCAAATAAATAAGCAAAAGAATGTTAATTTCAAACTTAATGTCCAACAATATGAAAACTGTTTAAAAACTTATGGAATATTAATATTTGAGGATATTCTACATCTTGCAGATTTTTAAGAAAATTCAAGTGGCATGCATGTAAAGTCAAAAAATAAAAATTACATGTCTGTTTTGATTCAAGCTTTTAAAATTCATAAAAGATATATGTACATATGCATAAGAAAGACTAAAAGAAAATAAAATTGTTAAATCTAGCAGTAGAATTATAACTGCTTTTATTTTTTCTTTTACGTTTCTCTCCATTTTCTAAATTTTCTGTGACTGTGCATTACTTTCACATTCAGAAAAAACAAAAATGTTATTTGACATAGGTAACTGAGAGTAATTCCCAGTTAAAATTATGTCTTTTGAAATTTGGGAGAGAATTTAGAAATGACCTAGTCTGATCTACTATTCAAATAATGAGAAAAATAGGTCTAGAGACTTAGATGCCCAAGCTAGAATCTCACTTAGAACTCAAATTCTTTATCTTCTGACCTATATATCTTTTTATACCATTTGATGAACTACCTGTAATAGTTATTCCAATAAGATATAAAGATATAAGTAAAATGGCTGTCATTTTGAGAAAGTCTATTATTTGGTGTACCTTTAAATTCACACTCTTATTCTCATTTTAAACTATAAAATTATTTGTAATAAGGAGAACATATGTTATTTCCTATAATATAATAGTTTTATTAAGAATTTCCACTGAAATAACTCCCCAGGCTTTTAAATTTCCTTTGAATTTACATTTTGTTATTGTTGTTACACTTTCAGCTGAATTACCAACCCAAGAGATTAATTTGTATTACTGGCATCTCAAATCACTTTGCTTTTCTTGAAAGTTTTTTATCCTCATTTCTTGATTGATATAAGTAAAGCAGGAATATTTAATATACTTAGACGCATTTCCACTTGGAGACATTTGAATGCATTTTCGATTTATTTGTATTTAATTTTTTAAAATAGATTATTTTGTCTCCCTAGTCTTATACTTCTAATATAAGGGCAGACACCTTGAGCTCAAGGCCTTCTTTTGGGTCTTGGCTTTGAAAGCTACCTTTTAATTTTTAATCTGGTGGAAACTAAGCCTGTGTTCTCCCTTTCAGCTAAGTTTAGATTGTTGTTTTGCCAGCTAATTTCTGTTGGAGATGAATCTAAGTTCCTGCTCTTTGGATTTATACAGATACTCCTCAAATTTACCTCTGATAGAGATGAGTCTTCTTTTAAAATTCTTGGATAGTTATCTTTTAATTTTACTTCTAATGGAAAAAATACATTTTTCCTTTTTCTGTCTGGCATGCTTTCTGATTGACGTTCACCTAAAGGTGGTATTCTGCTTGCTTTTATTGTTTCCTGGTTAGAAATAGTGCACAATGAGTGCACTTCTGTGGGTGAAGGTGTTGATTCATCATTTTTAGAAGCATCAGCAGTTGAATTATCTTGGTCCGATTGGTTCAAAGTTGGTATAGTCAGGCCTTTCTCAGAATCATTATCCAGTAACTAGAAAATACAGCAATAAAACAAACTACCAGTTAATCATTATTGACTGGAAAATTTTACAAATTAAGAAAATGACTCAAAATCAATTGTACCCTTATCCTTTAGCATAACAAATTACCATTATTATTTGTAAATTTTAATTCCTTAGTAAACATGATAAGTTCTTTACTTGCCTGAAACCATGGACTGTAGAATACTATCCATAAAAATGATAAAGCAGTGGTTCTCATATATCCAAATTTATAAATCAGCAACATCTCAAAATAAAAAATCTGAGGGTCTGACATTTTACTGTTATTACACTGTCACCAATATATCATGAAACAAAGGAAATTTTAATAACAAAATGCACAAGGAATGATACCATAAATCACAACTATATAAGAAAATAAAGAGAATATTAATAGCACCACAGTACAAAGAACAATATTGTAAAATAAAGGATAGCCTGTTAAACTAAATAAATTTAGCTTTATGAAAAATTCTCTATATTATCTTCTTTTACTCTCCTTGAACTGCGGAAAACAGTAATACATACTGACTCTTCAATTGGTATTTGGGAGCCACTGACCCAGGAATGGAAATCATTAAATCCTACTTGTCAAGCAGTAAGTGAACATTTTACTCTTCATTGATTTACATGGGGAGCCACTCCTTTATGGAATGAATACCTTATGTAAATTTAGCTGAAAAGCAAATTATATTATGTAAACTCTATGTTTTGTTTATTTCTATTTTAAACTATAGAATATCATTTCCTGTGCAAAGTTTACAATATGATAAATTAAAAGATTTTGGTGAGAAAGAGTAAAAACTGCAGTTACATCTATGGCATTTATTTCTAAGATCTTACGTAGAACTTCATGCTTTTTTCTTGTTTCTCCTTCATCTCTTCCTCAACACATTTTGTCCCCTATCTTCATATTTTTAAATGTTACTATTTTATGCAGAAGGCTCTTTCAAGAGTGTAACTATACAGATATTGCCATAATAGAAACCATAAAACAACTGAGTAACTTCTTGGATGCCTTTCTCTATCTATAAATATTTCTCCATTTATAAATATTTTATCCCTTTATAAAATAATGACTATTAAAAGTTCTCTTCCAATTTCCCTTACCTCATTTGCAGTAGTTTCAGCTTCCTCATTTACAAGAGGGATATCTGCTTAAACAATTAATAGGGGTATTTTATTTTACATAAAAACAATAAACACATATGTATGTACATTAATAAAATACTATTACATTTTTTCTCACTAAAAACAAAGAGCAACTTAAATCAAAGCAGCTATCCAAACATAAACACTACTTAGTATAAACAAGCTGATGAATCTCTGGGAAGATGGGGGAGTGGTAAATGATAACATTTCAGATCCATAAATACAAGACACAAACACAGGTACATGCTATATTTTTTAAAAGTTGAGAGGAAATAAACTCCAGATGATAAGTGATGGGACTGGGATTGGAAGAAGAGACTAGAATAAAGGCGTATGAAATCAGACAAAATAGGACCATTCAAGGAAGGCTGGTTAAAATACTTGTAAAATTTTCCTAGAAATATAAGGAATACATATTTAGCAAGTAAAAAGGGAAAACCTAAAAGGGACAAAAAGAAAATAAATAACTGAAGCAGAATTCTAGCAAAAAAATTTGCTATGGTCACAACTACATGACTTCGTTCAGCTCTTTCTTTTTTCTTTTAATTGTGGTAAGAACAATTCACATGAGACCTATCCTCTTAAATTTTCTAGTGCAAAACACAATAATGTTAACTATTAGCACAGTGTTGTAAAGCAGATCTCTAGAACTTCATCATCTTGCATAACTTAAACTTTATACTTGTTGAAAAGCAATTCCCTATTTGCCCCTCCCCCTAGCCTCAGGCAACCAGCATTCTACTCTGACTATTTCATATACCTCACATATGTGGCATCATGTAATATTTGTCTTTCTGTGACTGGCTTATTTCACTTAGTATAATGTCCTCAAGGTCCATCCACGTTGTCACATATGGCAGGATTTCCTTATTTTTAAATGCTGAATGATATCCCATTGTATGTAGACTGGCATATCTCTTTTTATTGCACTTCTCAGATATTGTGTTTTGTACAAATTGAAGGTCTGTGGCAACCTTGCGTTGAGCAAGACTATTGGTGCCATTTTTCCAAAAGCATGTGTTCACTTTGTGTCTCTGCATCACATTTTGATAATTCTCAAAATATTTCAAACTTTTTCATTATTATATCTTTTATGGTACTCTATGACCAGTGATCTTTGATGTTACTATTGTAATTGTTGAGGGGCACCACAAACCACACCCATCTAAGATAGCAAACTTTTTTTATAAAAATTTAACTTTTAAGTTCAATTGTACATGTGTAGGTTTGTTATATAGGTAAACGTGTGTCATGGGGGTTTGTTGGACAGATTATTTCATCACCAGGTATTAAGCCTAGTATCCATTAGTTATTTTTCCTGATCCTCTGCCTCCTCCTACCCTCCACTCTCTGATAGGTCCCAGTGTGTGTTGTTCCCCTCTATGTGTCCATGTGCTCTCATCATTTAGCTCCCACTTATAAGTAAGAACATGTGGTATTTAGTTTTCTGTTCCTGCATTTGTTTGCTAAGGATAATGGTCTCCAGCTCCATCTATGCTCCTGCAAAGGACATGATCTCATTCTTTTTATGGCTGCATAGTATTCTATGGTGTATATGTACTACATTTTCTTTATCCAGTCTACCATTGATGGGTATTTAGCTTGATTCCATTTCTTTGCTATTGTGAATGGTACTGCCATGAACATACCTGTGCATGTGTCTTTATAAAAGAATGATTTATATTCCTTTGGGTATATACCCAGTAATGGGATTGCTGGGTCAAATGGCATTTCTGTCTTTAGGTCTTTGAGGAACCACCACACTGTCTTCTACAGTAGTTGAAATAATTTACACTCCCACCAACAGTGTATAAGCATTCCTTTTTCTCTGCAACCTTGCCGGCATCTGTTATTTTTTGACTTTTTAATAGTAGCCATTCTGACTGGTGTGAGATGGTATCTCATTATGGTTTTGATTCACATTTCTCTAATGATCAGTGATGTTGAGCATTTTTTCATATGCCTGTTGGCCATATGTGTGTCTTCTTTTGAAAAGTGTCTGTTCATGTCCTTTGCCCACTTTTTAACGAGGTTTTTTTTTTTTTTTTTTTGTAAATCTTTGCCCACTTTTTAACGAGGTTGTTTTTTTTTGTTTTTGTTTTTGGTTTTTTTTGCCAAGATCCCTTATAAATGCTGCATATTAGACTTTTGTAAGATGGCAAACTTAATTTATAAATGTTGTGTGTGTTGTAACTATGCCACTGACCAGCTGTTCCCCCATCTTTCTTCCTCTCCTTGGCCTCTCTATTCCCAGAGACACAACAATATTGAAATTAGGCCATTAATAACCCCAAAATGGATCTAAGTGTTCAAGTGAAAGAAGATTTGTACATCCCTCACTTTAAATCAAAAGCTAGAAATGATTAAGCTTACTGAGGAAGGCATGTTGAAAGCTGAGATAGGCCAAAAGCTAGGCCTCTTGCACCAAACAGCCCAGATGAGAATGCAAAGGAAAACATTTTTGACAAAAGCGAGAAGTGCTACTCCACACACAAATGATAAGAAAGCAAAACAGCTTATTGCAGATATGGAGAAAATTTTAATAATCTGGACAGAAGTTAAACCAGCCACAAACAGTCCCTTAAGCCAAAGCCTAATCCAGAGAAAGCCCCTAACTCTCTTCAATCCAATGAAAGCTGAGAGGTGAGGTGGCTGCAGAAGAAAATCTTGAAGCCAGCAAATGTTGGTTCGTGAGGTTTAAGGAAAGACAGTATTTTTGTAACACAAAAGTGCAAGGTAAAGCAGCAAGTGCTGATGTAGAAGCTGCAGCGAGTTACCCAGAAGATCTAGCTAAGATATTGATGAAAGTGACTACATAAAATAGGTTTTTATCGTAGATGAAACAGCCTTATACTGGAAGAAGGTGTCATCTAGACTTTCATAGCTAGAGAGGAGAACTCAATGCCTGGCTTCAACACTTCAAAGGACAGGCCAACTCTCTTGTTAGAGGCTAATGTAGCTGCTGACTTTAAATTGAAGCCAATGCTCATTTACCATTCTAAAAATCCCAGGGCCCTTAACATTTATGTCAAGTGTACTCTGCCTGTGCTCTATAAATGGAACAACAAAGCATGGATGACAGCAGATCTGTTTGCAGCATGGTTTACTGAATATTTTAAGCTCGCTGTTGAGACTTACTATTCAGAAAAAAAGATACCTTTCAAAATATTACTGCTCAGTGACAATGCACCTGGTCATCCAAGAGCTCTGATGGAAATGTCTGAGGACATTAATGTTGCTTTCATGCCTGCAAACATAGATCCATTCTGCAGCTCACAGATCAAGGAGTAATTTCAACTTTCAAGTCCTCTCATTTCAGAAATACATTTTGTAAGGCTTTAGCTGCCTTAGATAATTCCTCTGAGGGATCTTGGCAAAGTAAATTGAAAACCTTCTGCAAAGGATTTACCATTTTAGATGCCATTAAGGATATTTGTGCTTCAGGAGAGGAGCTCAAAATACCAACATTAACAGGAATTTGGAAGCAGTTGATTACAACCCTCATGGATGACTTTAAGATGTTCAATAAAACTTCAGTAGAGAAAGTAACTACAGATGTGATGAAAATAGCAACAGAGGTAGAATTAGAAGTGAAGCCTGAAGATGTGAGTAAACTGCTACAATCTCATTATAAAATTTGAATGGATGAGGAATTGCTTCTTATGGATGAGCAAAGAAAAGTGGTTTCTTGAGATGGAATCTACTGCCGAAGATGCTGTGAACACTGCTAAAATGACAACAAAGGATTTAGAATTCTATATAAACTTAGTTGGCAAAGCAGCAGCAGGGTTTGAGAGGACTGACTCCAATTTTGAAAGAAGTTCTACTGTGGGTAAAATGCTATCAAACACCATCGCATACTACAGAGAAATCCTTCATGAAAGGAAGAGCCAACTGACGCAGCAAAATTCATTGTTGTCTTATTTTTAAAAATTGCCACAGCCACCCCAACCTTCAGCAACTACCACCTTGATCAGTCCCAGCCATTAAGATCAAGGCAAGACCCTCCAGCAGCAAAAATATTGCAACTCACTGAAGGCTCAGATGATCATATATATATATAAAATTTACAAAAAACCCATACATATATATATGACAGAGTCTCATCTCACTCTGTTACCCAGGCTGGAGTGCAGTGGCATGATCTCAGCTTACTGCAACCTCCACCTCCCGGGTTCAAGAGATTCTCATGTCTCAGCCTCCTGAGTAGCTGGGACTACAGGCGTGAGCGACCACACCCTGCTAATTTTTGTATTTTTAGTAGAGATAGGGTTTCACCATGTTGGCCAGGCTGGTCTTGAACTCCTGACCTCAGGAGATCTGCCTGCCTCGGCCTCCCAAAGTGCTGAGATTACAAGCTTGAGCCACTGTGCCTGGCCTCTCTATTTTTTGAGATAGGGTCTTGCTCTGCCACCCAGGCCGAAGTACAGTGGCATGATCCTACCTGATGCACTGCACCCTTGAACTCTTGGGTTCATGCAATCCTCCTGCCTTGGCCTCCCAGAGTGCTGATATTACATGCATGAGCCACTGTGCCCAGCCAGCAATTAAGTATTTTTTAATTAAGTCATGTACATTGACTTTTTACATAATGCTATTGCACACTTAATAGACAACAGTATAGTGTAAACGTAATGTTTATATGCCCTAGGAAACAAAAAAAAATCACATGACTTGCTTTATTGTGGTGGTCTAGAACTGAACCTGCAATGTCTCTGAATTACGTGTGTATACCACATTTTCTTTATTCATTCATCTATGACATTTAGGTTGTTTCTACATCTTGACTATAGTAATAACATGGCAATAAACATAGGAGTGCAAATATTGCCTTGAGATGCTGATTTCAATTCTTTTGGATAGACACCCAGAAGTGAAATGGCAGGATCATATGATTTATCTATTTGTCATTTTTTTGAGTAACCACCATGCTGTTTTCAAAAGCAGCTGCATCATTTTACATTCCCCCAACAGTGTACTAGGGTTCGAATTTCTTCACATCCTTGCCAACACTTGTTGACTTTTCAATAATAGCCATCTAACAGGTGTGATATCTCATTATGATTTTGATTTGTATTTACCTGATGATTAATGATGATGAACAGTTTTTGTATACCCATTGGACATTTGTAATGTCTTCTTTGGATAAATATGTATTCAAGTGCTCAGTCCATTTTTTATTTATTTATTTTTTTGCTATTGAGTTGAAAAGTTTCCTTATATGTTTTGGAATATTAGCCCTTTAACAAATATATGGTTTACAAATATATTCCCCCATTCTGTAGGTTTCCTCTTCACTCTGTTGTTTCCTTTACTGTGTAGAAGCTTTTTAATTTGATATAGCCCCACTGTCTGTTTTTGTTTTTGTTGCCTGTGCCTTTGGTGTCTTATCCAATAAATCATTGCCAACACCAGTGTCAATGAGATTTTCCCCTATGTTTTCTTCCAGGAGTTTTACAGTTTCCAGTCTTACATTTAAGTCATTAATCCATTGAGAATTGATTTTTGTTTATGGTGTTAAGCAAAAGTCTAATTTCAATTCTTTTGCATGTGAATATCCAGTTTTCCCAACAGCATTTGCTGAAAAGACTATTCTTTCCTCATTGTGTATTCTTGGCACACTTCTCAAAGATCAGTTCATCACATTTGCATGGGTTTATTTCTAGGCTCTCTCTTCTATTCTATTGATCTATATGTTTATCTTTATGCCAGTCCATGCTATTTTAATTGCTATAGTTTTGTAATACATTTTGAAATCAGAACGTGTGATACCTCCACGTTCTTCTTTCTCAAGACTGTTTTGACTATCTAGAGTCCTCTGTGGTTCCACATAAATTTTAGGATTGCTTTTTCTACTTCTGTGAAAAACACCATTAGAATTTTGATAGAGATTGCACTGAATCTGTAGACTGCTTTGGGTAGTATGAACATTTTTCAGAGTATTAAATCTTCAAACTCATGAACACAGGATATTTTCCCTTTATTTTCTTATCCTTAATTTCATTATCAATGTTTTTTAGTTTTCAGCGTGCAAGGTCTTTGACCTCCTTTGAAAAGTTTATTCCTAATTATTTTATTCTTTTTGATGCTATTGTAAACTGGAATTATTTTCTTGATTTCTTTTTTGGATAGTTCATTGTTAGTGTATAGAAACACAACTGATTTTTCTGTGTTGGTTTTATCTCCTGCAACTTTACTGAATTCATGTATTGGTTCTAACAGGTCTTTTTGTGTGGAGTCTACAGAATTTTCTATATGTAAGATCCTGCCATCCGCAAACAAAGATAAAGAAATATTATTATGTATTTTAAAGTGTAGTACTATACTTTAACTTGCTTTCTTTTTTTTATTATTATACTTTAAGTTCTAGGGTACATGTGCACAACATGCAGATTTGTTACATATGTATACATGTGCCATGTTGGTGTGCTGCACCCATTAACTCATCATTTACATTAGGTATATCACCTAATGCTATCCCTCCCCACTGCCCCCATCCCACGACAGGCCCCAGTGTGTGATGTTCCCCTTCCTGTGTCCAAGTGTTCTCATTGTTCATTTCCCACCTATGAGTGAGAACATGCAGTGTTCGTTTTTTTGTCCTTGTGATAGTTTGCTCAGAATGATGGTTTCCAGCTTCATCCATTTCCCTACAAAGGACATGAACTCATCCTTTTTTATGGCTGCATAGTATTCCATGGTGTATATGTGCCACATTTTCTTAATCCAGTCTATCATTGTTGGACATCTGGTTTGGTTCCAAGTCTTTGCTATTGTGAATAGTGCCGCAATAAACATATGTGTGCATGTGTCTTTAGAGCAGCATGATTTATAATCCTTTGGGTACATACCCAGTAATGGGATGGCTGGGTTTAACTTGCTTTCTTAGTGAATTTAAGAGATTTTTAAAAGACTGCATGAACAGTCCACTTATTAAATCTCTTACTGATACTTTATGATAAATTCTCAAATGTAATGCTAATCTAATTTCCTCTCCTTCTTCCTCTGCCACACTTTCTTTTTCACACACACACACACACACATTCCTCTGCATAAACACACTCCTCTACATAAAAGAGACCAATAGCTCTATAGTTCACAATGTCTAATAAAAATGCCTTTTCACAGGTCATAGTTAATATTTTAACTTTTTTCTCATCCTTAAAAAAGTAAAGGAGCATTGGCCAAGCGTGGTGGCTTATGCCTATAATCTCAGCACTTTGGGAAGCCAAGGCAGGAGGATTGCTTGAGCTCAAGAGTTTGAGATCAGCATGGGCAACATGGCAAAATCCTGTCTCTACAAAAAAAAAAAAAAAAAAAAAAAACAAAAATTAGCCAGGCATGGTGGCGTGTGCCTGTAGTCCCAGCTACTTGGGAGGCTAAGGTGGGAAGACTGATTGAACCTGGGAGGTCAAGGCTGCAGTGAGCTGTGGTTGTGCAACTGCACTCCAGCCTGGGTGACAGAACTAGACCCTGTCTCAGATAATAATAATAATAATAAAATTTAAAAATAAAGCAGCATTAAAACGTCTTTTTTTGTGTGAGATGGAGTCTCACTCTGTCACCCAGGCTGGAGTGCCGTGGCAAGATCTCGGCTCACTGCAACCTCCGGTCTCCAAGTTCAAGCAATTCTCCTGCCTCAGCCTCCTAAGTAGCTGGGATTACAGGCACCTGCCACCGCGCCTGGCTAATTTTTTGTATTTTTAGTAGAGACAGGGTTCCACCATCTTGGCCAGGCTGGTCTTGAACTCCTGACCTCATGATCCACCCACCTTGGCCTCCCAAAGTGCTGGGATTACAGGCATGAGCCACCGTGCCCAGCCTTAAAACTTTTTAAAACTCTTAATAGGGTCTAACACTTTTCTTTAAAATTATCACACTTACCATATGCCAACTATAGTGAAATGCATATTTATTTCCTAGCAAAACAGAAATCTACTTAAAGCAAATTACTAATTGTCTTTTTGTGATATAATCACTTTGATTTCAATTATCTTAATAATAAAAAAATCAAAGTAGTTTCTTACCTACTCCTACAATATTTTCAAGCTCCTCTTCAGGTTGATTACTTTTCATGTTTTCAGATGCCTCATCTATATTAGTTTCCTAGAAGCAAAAAAAAAAGAAAAAAATATATATATGGGAAAATATTTAAAGAACGAAAACATTTTCCTCTGCCTTCATAACTACTTTAATACAATACACCTTCCTCCACACCCAAATTTACAGAAGACAAGAAGGAGATGGATTTGTGAGAAAAGCAATTCAAATAGCACTATTTTAAGGAGCCACATACTCTGGCTAGGAGTTGATGTTCCAAAGTGTATCCAAGAATGGATAGAGTATTTGAGTGATGAATGTAGGAGATGAATATTACAAGATAAATTACATAATATTGTAACTTCAGGGGGTATGAGAAGATACCCCCAGGAAACAGATTACTTTTTTTATTAGAATACATTATGG
Source organism: Pan paniscus (assembly GCF_029289425.2). Taxonomy (NCBI): domain Eukaryota; kingdom Metazoa; phylum Chordata; class Mammalia; order Primates; family Hominidae; genus Pan; species Pan paniscus. The sequence continues at coordinate 104,170,039 of NC_073262.2, forward strand.
CCTATGACTTAAAAGTGATGTGTCTCTTTACAAAATTCCAAGGAGAATTATAAGGTAAAGTGATCAGTGGGCACTTATAAAATACTGATCTTTTAAAAAGAACCCTAAATTCTTAGTCCCTTTAATAAAAAGTCCTCCAAAGTGTCTCTAAAATATGAATAGTGTATTGGTAAATACTAATCAGTTTATCCAACAGCAGCACAACTCTGCCCAATTATCACAGAGGCATAAAAAAATGAAAATATCAATATGTTATAACTAACATTTTAGACTATGATCATAGTCAATGTTTTATCCATCCATTGAGAGAGCTATGAATCCTTTATTTCCAAGTCAACATGTACAGGTTAGAGTATATTTCTAAATATCAAACCTTACTCATATTTCTGATAAGGGTTTAATGTCCAGAATATACAAAGAACTCTTACAACTTAACAATAAAAAGGAAAATAACTCAATTTTAAAATTGGCAAAGGATTTGAATAAACTTTATCCAAAGAAGGTATACAAACGTCCAATAAACACATGCAAGATGTTCACATCATTAGTCATTAGAGAAATGCAAATCAAACCTACAATGAGATACCACTTCAAACCCACTAGGATGGGTATAATAATAATTTTTAGAAGTTAAAAAGGGTAGATGAAGATGTTGATCCTTCATACATTGCTAGTTGGAATGTACGATGATGCAGCTGCTGTGGAAAACAGTTTGGAAGCTCCTCATAAATCAAAACAGGAAATTATGACACAGTCCAGCTTCTACTCCTTTATATATACCCCAGAGAATTGAAAACATTTGTTCACACATAAACTTGCACATAAATGTTCACAGCAGCATTATTCATAATAGCTTTTAAGTAGAAACAAACTAAATGTCCATCAGCTGAGGAATGCATAAACAAAATGTGGCATATCCAAATAATAGAATGTTATCTGGAGAGAGAAAAGAATGAAATACTGGTACATGCTACAACAGGGGTGAAACTTAAAAACATAGCAAGCGAAAGAGGCAAATCACAAAGAACAACACATTGTATGATTCCATGTATATGAAATGTCTAGAATAGGCTAAAGCTGTACAGTTAGAAAGTTGACTAATTGCTGCCTAGGGCTAGTGGAGGGGATGGAAAAATTGGGAGGTATTGGCTAAAGGGTATGGGGTTGCTTTTGCAGGTGATAAAAACGTTCTAAAATTGACTGTGGTGATGGATACACAACTCAGTGAATACACTAAATGCCACTGAGTTCTATACTTTAAATTGGTCATTTGTATGGTATATGAATGATATCCTTATAAATTATCAGTAACTATTAAACCCTATAAATTATCAATAAATATTCATTGAATGGCACATTATCAAAACAGGTAAGTACCTGAACCATGAAAAATATTTTATATATCAAGGACAAAAAACTTGATCATCACTTTTAATTATCATAATCCCATTCTTAATAAAAAGTATTAAAAGCTATATATAGGAGAATGTATTATGTCAATTACCTCAGAATCCTTATGTTCCAATTTTGGCATTAGAATGCTTTCTAAATAGTTAGCTTTATCTATCCATGTATTCAGATTTCTATATTCTTTTTTCATCTTTTCCAGCCTAAAGAAAGAAATCAGTTATGAATGAAAAAAGCAAGTGATAGAAGAATACATATGGTATGATTCACAGAAGAATACTTGCAATGTGATCCATTTATAAAATGTTCTAAAAGAGACAAACCAACAATATATTGTCTAGGGATACAGTCAAAGGACAGGGAATGATTACAACAAAAATCAAGGTACTAGTTACCTGGGGATGGTTAAGGAGAGGGATGTAACCTCAGAAGGGTACACAGAATGTATTTCTGATATTACTGGTGGTGTATTTCTTAACCTGAATCATAAATATGTACACAATGGCGTTATTATCATTATTTAGGCTATACATACTTGTTATAGAAATTATTCAATATATATTACTCTTAGTATTTAAACTATACGTCTTAGTCAGTTTGAGCTGCTATAACAGAATACAATAGACTGGGTGACTTAAATAACAGACTTTTTTTTTAATGTACTTTAAGTTCTAGGGTACTTGTGCACAACGTGCAGGTTTGATACATAGGTATACATGTGCCACGTTGGTTTGCTGCACCCATCAACTCATCATTTACATTAAGTATTTCTCCTAATGCTATCCCTCCCCAAAACAATATACATTTATTTCTCACAGTTCTAGAGGCCAGGAAGTCCAAGATCAAGGTGCTGGCAGATCCAGTGTCTGGTGAGAGTAGTCTTCACTGTTTGCAGATGGCTTTCTTATATCCTCACATAGTGGAAAGAGATGAATCTTGTGTCTCTCTTTTTATGAGGGCATTAATCCCATCATTGTAACAGTCCTACCCTCATGACCTAATCTAACCCTAATTATCTTCCAAAGGCAATGCCTCCAAATAACATCACACTGGGGACTAGGATTTTAACATATGAATTTGAAGGGAGACACAAACATTCAGTCCATAACACTATATATATATATATATATATATATATATATATATATATATATATATAATTATTCAATACATATACAATATCTTCCACAATAAAACAAGTGAAAAAAAGGATGTATCTTCTAATCCAAGAAACTTCAAAAAGCTTGAATACCTTAAAGATATAATTAACAAGGATTAAATGGAAGACAGGGAATGTTTCCCAGTTCATTTCATGAGGACATAATGGCCTTGACAATAAAACCTGACAAAGACATTACAAAAAAGAAAAATTACAGTTTAATCTCATTCATGAATATAGATGTGAACATTACAAATAAAATATAGTTTTAGTACAAAAATCCAGTAGTGTGCAGACACAATTTGAGAATAGCAGTTGAAACTGGGAGGGCTTTTCTCATTTCAGGATTCATGCTAAGATCTAAAGGGCCTGGAGCAGTCTAACGACTATGAATGCTCAAAACTGACCAGCCAAGTATCTCTTCCAGGACAGGACCCCAGGAAATCTTAAAAAGCATTCCATTATACTACACACACACACACCCCAGCCAAATGAAAACATCAGAAGTGTGAATCTGTGAAGCTAGAGGAGTTTTCTAAGCCAATTCTCCTGCAAAAAATTCAGGCAAATTAATGTCACATAAAATAGACCAACACACTTTAACAAAGATTAAAACCTGCAATGGATTGCAGCCTATCAAATGTTTAAATCTATGAGTCCAAAATAATATTTTAAGTATTTTTTTCAGAAACTAAAGTGTAAGACCTTATACTTCTGGTCCACTACAGGTCACTGCCCTAATGTATATACAACATGAAACACCATTTCATCAATAGGCTGATTTATTTAATTAATAACATTAATATTAATAATTTTCATAATCTGAGAAGGCTTCACTTCAAAATGGGGAGTGTCAGTGGTGGAACTCTCATCTAAAAATTTTGAATGATTTCATGGCCACCCATAACCATATTATACAATCGAAAAGCCCATATACATAGAAGCTAAAAATAAGAAAGCAAGGAGTCAAACCGCCTATAACTGGTTTCAGGCTAGCTTCATAACCATTATGACTTTTTCAACAAGCAAGATACTAGTAAAAATGTTACATAACTTTGTCAAAGTTAATTTATAGGTTAAAATTCTTTATATCTTTGTGGCATACCTATTCCAGTCAGGCTTTCAAGATGCAGCATCATCTATTATAGAAGAACTACACTTACAAAATCACACTGTAATAATCGTTTTCTTAATTAGCTCTTTAGTCCTTTATGTTATTTCATTAATACTAACAACTAAACTAACCCACACAAAATAGATGCTTAAGAAGTAGAAACAGTATGAATTATCTTACTCGCTATTATTTTAATCCTAATTACTTTACTGTCTTTATGAATCCTATATATGATAGGTAAAATGAGTATCTCTTCCCCAACTGTAAAAACCATAGGCTACCAATGATATTTAGGTATAAATATACAGACTACAAAGACCTGAAGTTTGATTCTTATATAATCCCTACAACAGACCTTAAACCAGGAGATTTATGACCACTAGAAGTTGATAATTTGAGTAGTCCTACTTATGGAAATGTCAATTTTCATATTAATCTCATTCAAAAATGTATTACATCCATAAGCTGTTCCATCATTAGGCCTAAAAACAGATTAAATTCCAGGATGTTTAAATCAAGCAACTCTAACATCCACACGACCAGGCCTATACTATGGACAATGCTCAGAAATTTGTGGATCAAATCACAGCTTTACGCCTATCGTACTTGAATTAGTGCTGCAAAAACTGATCGGCACCTATGTCATCGTGAAGCTAAGTGGCATTAACCTTTTAAGTTAAAGAATGAAAGCATTGATCTTTCCACAACAATATGCCACAATTAGCTACATCAACATAATTTATCACTTTTTTCAATAATTCTAGCCCTATTTAGCCTATTTCAATTAAAAATTTCAAAATATACCTACTCTTTAAACCTGTCACCAAAAAATATTGAAGCACCAAAACATGAAACCCCTAAGAAAAAAAGTGAATGAAAATTTATTTATCTCTTTCATTACTCCCACAATAGTAGGACCACCTAGTATCCTCATCATTTCACTCCCAAACATTCTATTCCCTGCTCCCAATTGCCTAATTAGTAATCGACTAATCTCTATACAATGATTAGTGTAACTTGTATTAAAGCAAGTGATAACATTCCATAATATAAAACAACAAACTTGATTTCTAATATTAATTTCCTTTATCCTATTTTCATTGGCTCAACAAATTTATTTGGATCATTAACTCATTCATCTACACCAATCACCCAGTTATCAATATATCTAGGTATGGTTATCCCACTATGAGCAGGAACAGTAACTACTGGTTTCCACCACAAAACAAAAGCAACACTGGCCCACTTCCTACCACAAGGAAAACCCATTCCACTTATCCCTCTACTAGTAATTATTGAGACTTTTTACTCAACCCATAGTGGCTGCAGCTCTACCACTAACAGCCAGTATTACAGCTATCCATTCGTGCATTGAATTGGTGGAGCCACATTAGCACAGTTGATTTTTGAACAACATGAGCTTGAACTGTGCACGTCCACCTATATGTGGATTTCTTTCGATAAATATATTCGAAAATTGTTTGAGATTTGTGACAATTTGAAAAAACTCACAGATGAGCTGCATAGCCTAGAAATATTTCTTTAAAAATGTTTCAGTTAGTATGTCATGAATGCATAAAATATATGTACTAGTCTATTTTATCATTTACTACCATAAAATATACACAGATTTATTATAAAATTTAAAATGTATGCACATAGACATTTATTATAAAGTACTAGTCTATTTTAAAGTACTGCTATTTTAAAGTACTAGTCTATTATAAAGTACTACTCTATTTTATCATTTACTACCATAAAATATACACAGATTTATTATAAAATGTAAAACTCATGCACATAGAGATTATACATGGTGCCATTTGCAATTGAGAGAAATGTAAACAAATGTAAAGATGCTGTATTAAATCATAACTGCATAAATTAACTGTAGTTCATACTGTACTACTGTAATAATTTTGTAGTCACCTATTCTTGCTATAGCAGAGAGCTCAGGCATTGTGAGTATTCACTTTTAATGCCATGTGACACTAATCAACTCTGTGTGAGATGTCTCTCCAGTAAATAAATGCATGTCATTGTAAAAAGTGATCTCTCGACTAGCCTCACCAACATGGAGAAACCCCATCTCTACTAAAAATACAAAAAATATTAGCCGGGCATGGTGGTGCATGCCTGTAATCCCAGCTACTCAGGAGGCTGAGGCAGGAGAATCGCTTTAACCTGGGAGCCGGAGGTTGCAGTGAGCTGAGATCGCACCATCGCACTTCAGCCTGGGCAACAAGAGGGAAACTCCGTCTAAAAAAAAAAAAAGTGATCTCTCGTGGTTCTTGTGTATTTTTCTTTCTTGTTTCTTTCTTTCTGTTTTCTTTGTTTCTTTGTTTCTTTCTTTTTTTTTTCTTTTTTGGGACACAGTCTAGTTCTGTTGCCCAGGCTGGAATGCAGTGGTGCGATCTCGGCCCAGTGTGATCTCGGCTCCACCCCCCAGGCCCAAGTACTTCTCCCACCTCAGCCTTGAGTAACTACAGGTGCATGCCACGCCTGGCTAAGTTTTGTATTTTTTGTGACATGAGGTTTCACCATGTTGCCCAGGCTGGTCTCAAACTCCAGAACTCAGGGAATCCTCTCCTCCCAAAGTGCTGGGATTACAGGTGTGAGCCACTGCGCCCAGCCCTTGTATATTTTTCATTGAGCTTCGTAGTGTAAACCTTGAATAACACCATGGGACCTGTACGAAGTGCCACTAGTGATGCTAGAAGTGCTCCTAAGAAACAGAGAAAAATTATGACATTACAAGAATAAGTTGAGTTGCTTGATATGTACCATAGATTGAGGTTGCCCACCATTTCAAGATAAATGAATCCAGCATAAGGACTATTGTTAAAGAAAAGAAGAAAGAAAAATTCATGAAGCCATTGCTGAAACCACACCAGCAGGTGCAAAAACTTTGCACTTTTTGTAAAACATGAAATATTTGCTGACTGTTTATGTTACTGGTGGGGCTTCCAGTCAACCATGGCTATTAGCAGTTAAGTTGTAAGGGAGTCAAAAGTTATATATGGATTTTCCACTGCATGGGTAGGGGGTGGCAACCCTAACCTTCCATTGTTCAAGATTTAACTCTATTAACATTATCTTTGCAACAGCCTCAATTACATTTATCATCTTTATAAATGTAATTTTACTCACTCTTCTTGAATTTGCTGTAGCCCCAATTCAAGCTTATGATTCCACACTCCTGGATAGTCTTTACTATATGACCCAATAGTCCTACACTGACCATATAGTTAATCCTAGCTCCTGACCACGTACAGGAATATTATTAACTCTATTCATGACATCTTAGTAATATTATTTCACTTTAACTTGATTATTTTATGTGTAGGTCTACTAACTAATACATTAACCGTCTACCAGTGATGATGAGATAGCTGAGAAAGTGCATTGCAAGGCCTCCATACATTAATCATTCAAAAATGCCTCTAATACAGAATAATTTAACATATCACATGTTTTTTTCTGAGCCTTCTATCACTCAAGCCTAGCCCCGACCCCAGAACTGGGAGGTTGCTGACCACCAACAGGTATTCACCCACTTATTCTCCTAGAAGTTTAACTACTCAATACATCAGTCCTGTTAGCCTCAGGAGTATCAATCACCCAAGTGCACCATAGCTTAATAGAAGAAATCCGTAAACATATACTTCAAGCTCTCTTCATCACAATTTCAGTTGGCATTTCTTTTATATTATTACAAATCTTAGAACACTTCAAAACATCCTTTACCATCTGTGATGGTGTAAATGACTCAATATTCTTCATAGTAACAGGCTTCCAATGACTACATGTAATTATCAGCTCCAACTTCCTTATCCTCTTCTTCTTATGTCAACTTAACATTTAACCACCATTTTGGTTTTCAAAACCAAAGTTTTTAGGTAACCAAGTTACCTAATAATGATATCTTACAGATGTAATGACTATTTCTGTACATTTCTATTGATGAAGTTCCTATTCTTTTAGTATTAACTGTACAACTGACTTCCAATCAGTTAGCTTCAGTCTAAGCTGGAAAATAATAATTAACCTTACATTAACTTTAGCAACTAATACATCATTAGCACGACTACTTGTAATCATCACATTCTGCTTCCCACAACTAAACATCTATATAGAAAAATCAAGCTCATACAAATGTGGATTTGATCTAATAGGCACTCTCTGCCTGCCATTTCCAGAAAATTTTTTGTATTAACTATTACATTTCTATTATTCAACCTAGAAATTTCCCTCCTATTACTACTACCATGAGCATCTCAAGTAATCCAAAAGTTATTCTTACTATAGCTCTAATTTTAAACTCCATGCTAGACTTAGGCCTAAGCTTATGAATGAATCCAAGATGGACTAGAATGAGTGACTTAAGTATGGCAATAAGTTTAAATTACAACAAATAATTCTGACTCATATGGTAAGCATAATTACCAATATGCTTTCAATTTATATCAGTATCATTCTAGTTTACATCACATCCCTAATAGGACTACTAGTATAATGGGATCACACCTAATATCTCCATTACTATGTTTAAAATGTATAATACTATCACTGTTTATTCTAGGAAGCCCTGTAATTTTAAATATATGCTTTATCTTATCCACCATAATACCTATCATTTTACTAGTATTTGCAGCCTGTGAGGCTGCCATAGGCCTGGCATTACTAACAATGGTATCTAGTACATATGGCTCAGATTACATATAAAACTCAAATCTTCTCCAATGCTAGCAATTATTGTACCCACAATTATACTTATGCCAGTGACACGATATTCTAAAAATTCTAAAATTTGAATTCACACAACTATGCACTGCTTACTAATTAGTTTCATCAAATTATTCCTCTTAAGCCAATTTAGTAAAAATAACCTAAACTTTTCATTAGTTTTTTTTCTCCAACTCACTATCAGCCTCCATTTCATTATACTAACAAATTGATTACTTCCCCTAATAATTATAGCAAGTTAACATCATCTCTCCAAAGAATCATATATATGAAAAAGCTACATATTTCAATATTAATCTTTCTACATTTATTCTTAATCATAACATTTACTGCCACAGAACTAAATCTATTTTACATTCTCTTTGAAGCAACACTAATTCCAACTCTAATTATTATTCTCTGATAAGGAAACAAAAGAGAATGATTAAATCCAGGGCTCTATTTCCTGTTCTACACACTAATTGGTTTTTTACCTCAACTCGTATCATTAATTTTTATCCAAAACTCCACATGCTCATTACACTTTTTAATAACCTGTTACTGTGTTCAAACTCAGCTCTTGACATAATAGTCTTTTATGATTAGCATGCATTATAGCATTTATGGTCAAAATACCCCTTTATAGTTTCTATCTCTGACTAACAAAGTACACACAGAAACTCCAGTTGCTGAATCCACAGTTTTTGCAGCCATAAAATTAGCAGGCTTTAACATAATACGAATTACTATAATTCCAAACCCACTAATGGAATATATAGCTTATCCATTTCATATAGTATCCCTGTGATGAATAATTATAACACACTCTATTTGTTTACACCAAATAGACTTAAAATCACTTATCACAGTCAGGCTTGGTGGCTCACGCCTGTAATCCCAGCACTTTGGGAAGCCGAAGTGGATGGATCACTTGAGGCCAGGAGTTCGAGACCAGCCTGGCCAACGTGGCAAAACCCCGTCTCTACTAAAAATACAAAAATTAGCCAGGCATGGTAGCGCATGCCTGTAATCCCAGCTACTCAGGAGGCTGAGGCACAAGAATAGCTTGAAGCCAGGAGGCAGAGGTTGCAGGAAGCCAAGATCGTGCCACTTCATTCCAGCCTGGGAGACACAGCGAGACTCTGTCTCAATAAGAACAATCACTTATCACATATTCATCCATAAATCATATAGCACTAATATTTATAGCCATTTTCATCCAAGCTCCACGAATTTTTATAGGAGCCATAACCCTAATAATTGCCCATGCCCTCACCTCATCCATACTATTCTTCATCACAAACTCAAATTATGAATGAATTTATAGCTGAAATATGCTCTTCATTCAAGGACTGCAGACATTACTCCCTTTAATAACAACATGATGAGTATTAGCTAGCCTAACCAATCTAGCCCTACCACCAACCATCAACCTAATCGGAGAACTATGTGTAGTTACAGCATCATTTTCATGATTTAATTTTACCATTATTATTAATAGGACTTAATATATTAATTATAGCCTAATATTCCCTCTGCATATTAATTACAATGCAACAAGGAAAATTTACCAATCACATTAATAAATTAGCCATCACTCACATTAGAAAATGCTTTATACATCTACCTCTGCTACTCCTATCACTTAATGACAAAATTATTCTAGGACCTACATACTGTTTTTTAAAAAATTCAGATTATAAATAAAACAATAGAAGCTTAAAACTCTTTATTTACTGAGAAAGTATGCGATAACTGCTAATAATGCTCCCATATATTAATATAACAATATGGCTTTATCAACTTTTAAAGGATACAAGTAATCCATTGGTTTTAGGGACCAAAAAAATGATGCAACTCCAGGCCAGGTGCAGTGGCTTACGCCTGTAATCCCAGCACTTTGAGAGGCCGAAGCGGGCGGATCACGAGGTCAGGAGATCGAGACCATCCTGGCTAACACGGTGAAACCCCGTCTCTACTAAGAACACAAAAAATTAGCCAGGGGTGGTGGCGGGCACCTGTAGTCCCAGCTACTCGAGAGGCTGAGGCAGGAGAATGGCGTGAACCGGGGAGGCGGAGCTTGCAGTGAGCCGTGATCACGCCATTGACTCCAGCCTGGGCGACAAAGCAAGACTCCACTTCAAAAAGAAAAAAAAAAAAAAAAAAAGATGCAACTCCAAAAAAGTAGTAAGTGTTTGGCTCACATCTGTAATCCCAGCACTTTGAGAGCCCAAGGCAGGCAGATCACCTGAGGTTAGGAGTTTGAGAGCAGCCTGGCCAACATGGTGAAACTCTGTCTCTACTAAAAATACAAAAATTAGCACGGTATGGTGGTGCACACCTGTAATCCCAGCTACTCTAGAGGCTGAGGCAGGAGAATTGCTTGAACCTGGGAGGCAGAAGTTATAGTGAGCCAAGTTCACACCACTGCACACCAGCCTGGGTGACAGAGTGAGACTCTGTCTAAAAAATATATATAAATAAATAAATAATAAAAATAAATAAAAGCAAGAAAACAAAAAAGTAATATATTTATTCTCTTCCTTTATCACCATTTCACTTATCTTAATTTTAGAAATTATCATAACTATTACCAACACATATAAAGATATTTCATACCCTCACTATGTAAAAACTTCTACATCATATGCTTTTATAACCAGTCTCATTCCAGCTCTAATATACATTTACTAGGCAAAGAAATAACCCAAGTAACTATTCAAACCTTAAAACTAACACTCAGCTTCAAGTTACATTATTTCTCAATAATATCTGTACCAGTGGCACTTTCTGTTACATGATCAATCATAGCATTTTCAATATGATATATAGATTTAAATTCAAACATTGATTTTTAAGATATTTACTTATATTTCTCATCCTTATACAAATTTCAGTTACTGCCAACAACCTCTGACAACTGGCAACTCTATTGGATGAGAAGGGGTGAGAATTATATCATTTTTACTTATCAAATGATGATACAGCAGAGGGGATGCAAGTATAGCATCCCTCCAAGCTATTTTATATATTGCATTGGAGATATCAGATTTCTATTATCAATAGCACGATTTTTACTATTCTAAGACACATGGGAGTTTCATCAAATTTTCATGCTCAACCCGAACCCTATATCTTTCCATTAATTGGGCTCCTTCTGGAAGCAACTGGCTAATCTGTCCAATTTGGCCTTCATTTATGATTACCACCAACAATAGAAGGCCCAGCACCTGTCTCAGACCTACTCCATTCCAGCACAGAAGTTGTAGCAGGATTTTCCTATTAATCTGCTTTTCACCTACTCATAGAAAACAACAAAACAATTAAAACCCTAACAATATGCTTAGGTGCTGTTAACACTTTATTCTCAGCAATTTGTGCCCTAACACAAAATGACATCAAAAAGGTCGCATTTTCCACATCAAGCCAACTAGGTCACTATTGGTATTAATCACCCACATCTAGCATTTCTCCATATCTGTACACATGCATTCTTCAAAGCTATGCTGTTCATATGCTCCAGATCCATCATTCATAACCTTAATGATGACCAGGATATTAAAAAAATAGGAGGCCTCTTTAGAGCTACACTCTTGACCACTTTTTTGCTTATTACTGTAAACCTCACATTTACATGTATGCCTTTTCTTACAGGTTTCTACTCCAAGGATTTAAATATCAAAATTGCTAACACATCATAACCTGAGCCCTTTTAATTACACTTATCACCACCTCCCTAGCAACTGTCTATTGCATTTGAATTATTTCCTTTGCATACCTAGGACGACTTCACTTTTAAACTTTAATAAATATCAGTGAAAACAACCTCCTCCTAATTAATTCGCTAAATGTTTAACAACTGGTAGCATTTTCCCTGGATTTTTTATCTACAACTGTCTTAGTATTATCTCCCACTACTCATACAGGTTTTTCAAGCCATGATGCCGGCAAGATAGCTGACTAGAGATGCCTGGCACTTATCACTCCCACAAGAAAGGACCAATGCACTGAATAAACAACTAAGATTTGACTGGAATGTCAAAGGGACAGCACTGGCATGCAGCAGGGGAATGGAGACACACCTGCGGTGACTGGAAGTCCAGGAGGGCAGTGTGAAGGCAAACAGCCTCTGCTGCCCTGTCTCCTCTGTCTGGATCAGATCAGCCTGGACACAGGAGGGACTTCCCATTGTCGGGAAAAGGTTAGCAGAATATCCCCACCAGCCCCCATTGCCACCACAAATATCAACAATCCTTTCTACAGCAGAACCCCATAGTCCTCATAGGCCCTGAGTACAGTGTTAAGAGATGCTGGGAATTCACATAGCTGCATTGCCCTGGATTAGGAACACAAGGTATGCTCCCCGCTGCCCCCAGACCCACCTCTGTGAGCCAAGCTGCTACAGCACAGTGCCATCTTGGAGTGCACCCTCCTCTGGGGGACAGTGGCCACTGCACCTCTCCAGCACTGGAGCACCATCTTCATTACACCTCCAAACCCACATAGGTGACTGAACACTACACCCCAGCTGCACAGAGCCTGGGTCTAGTACTAGCTGTGACTATGGTCCTGCACAGCAGGGAAACCAACCCCAGCCACCACACTTCCAGCTGGAGGAACTGAAACTGCCACTCTCACCCAGGGTGAACCTGTCCTTAAGCCGGCCAAACTGCTGCATGCCCCCAAGCCGAAGAGACTCTTGAGCCTCAGAGCAGCTGATATATCCCTGGGCCAACAGGGTGGCTATGCACCCATGCTCAGGACCTGAGAAACAGCCCCGTAGCACCCCTGGCTTGCCCAATGGCCCTGTACCCCCAATAAGGGCCAGAGAAATCATCTTGCAGGCTGCCCCTGACAGGCATGTCCCCAGGCTGGGCAAGCAGCCAAGAGCCCATGTCCAGAACCTGAGAAACAGCTCCTCAGGCTACCTCCAGTGGCCATGCCCCTGAGCAGCTTTGTACCTGCATCCCAGACCTGTGAAATGGCCCTGTGGGCAGCCCCCAGCAGACACATCACCAGGCCAGCAAAGCAGCTGTGCCCCCACATCTCAGGCCCAAGAAACATCCCTACAGGCTGCCCCTGGCAGATAGGATTCCAGGCCAGCTGAACAGCTGTGTGCCCACATCTGACGCCTAAGAAACAGCCCCACAAGTTGCTCTGGGCAGGAATACTCCCAGGTCAGACAAGCCACTGCATGCCACCCATTTAAGAAACAGCCCAGTGAGACCATCCCTGACGAAGTCACACCACCACCTCTACAGACTCTCTCAGCCTAGGCTACTGAGAAACTTGCAAATGCCACTAATATAGATTATAGCCGAAAAAACTATGTGAAGACTAAACTACTGGATCCACCTAGAACCGGGCCAATGTGCCCCACCAATCTGATATCCCAAGATCTCATACAATATTCATACAAATATTTCCCTGGGAAATCTACTACATACGACTGAAAGAGGTGACTTTTCCATCAGATGCATAGAAATCAATGTAGGGACACATGAATCAGGAAAAAGCAAGGAAACGTCACCTTCAATAAAAACAATAATTTTCCAGTAACAGACCCCGATCATAAGGAAATACATGAAATGTCAGAAAAAAATTAAAAATAATGATCTTAAGGAAACTCAGCGAGATATAAGAGAATACAGACAGACAATTAAATCAGGAAAACAATTCATGATTTAAATGATAAATTCAACAAATAAATAGATATAAAAAGAACCAAACGGACATTCTAGAGCTGAAGAATTCAATGACTGAAATAAAATGTAAAATTGTGGGCCAGGTACGGTGGCTCACACCTGTAATCCCAGCACTTTGGTAGGCCAAGGTGAGTGGATCATTTGAGATCAGGAGTTCAAGACCATGCTGGCCAATAAGGCGAAACCCTGTCTCTAGTAAAAATACAAAAATTAGGCTTGGTGGCTCACATCTGTAATTCCAGCTACTCGGAGGCTGAGGCACGAGAACTGCTTGAACCCAGGAGGTGGAGGTTGCAGTGAGCCGAGATAGTACCACCGCACTCCAGCCTGGGCAACAGAGCAAGACTCTGTCTCAAATAATAATAATAATAATAATAATAATAATAACAACAACAATAATAATAATAATAATGAAATGTACAATAGAGACCAGGCCACGCAGAAGAAATAGTTTCTGAACTTAAAAGAAGGTCTATTGAAATAATACGGGCAGATGAAAAAGAATAGAATAAAGAAAGGCTACAGGACTTACGGGACACTGTTAAACAAACAAATTATCACATTATGAGAGTTCCAGAAGAAGAGAAGCTCCTATAATCATGAGAAACTGAATTCTTCAAACAACCTGAACAAACTTGGAAGAGACCCCTCTAAATGAGAATGCGCTGACCAACACCTATATTTCAGCCTTGTGAAATCTCTTTTTTTTTTTTTGAGACAGAGTCTTGTTCTGTCGCCCAGGCTGGAGTGCAGTGGCATGATCTCAGCTCACTGCAACCTCTGCCTCCCAGGTTCCAACGATTCTCCTGCCTCAGACTCCTGAGTAGCTGGGATTACAGGTGCCTGCCACCACGCCTGGCTAATTTTTAAATTTTTAGTAGAGACGAGTTTTCACCATGTTGGCCAGGTTGGTCTCAAACTCCTGACCTCGTGATCGGCCTACCTCGGCCTCCCGAAGTGCTGGAATTACAGGCGTGAGCCACCGCGCCCGGCCAGCCTCATGAATTCAATTACACTCTGCCCAGACTTCTGACCTACCGTAAGAAAATACATAGATATTGTTTTAAACAACTAAGTTTGTGATAATTTGTTATGCAGCAATAAAAAGAGAATACAACCAATGACCATTAGTAAACAAATGAAAATTGCAGCATATTCACCAAATGGAATGCCATGAAACAGCATAGATGAGTCTTAGAAACATAATAGTGGGTAATGTAAGCAAAATCAAATAATGCATTATTTAAGCATCCTACATATATGACTTTTTAAAAAAATTAATTTTCAAAAGGCAAAAAATAAAATCAAAACCCATTGAAGTAGTTAACTTCTGGGAAACAGGCAGGAGGATGAGACAGGAGAGAAACTCATAAGTAGATACAAATTATCCATAATGTTTTAGGTTAGGTTAAGAACTGGTTGGTAGCATTATATTATTCTATATTTAATTAGTATTATGGATTATTATTTTGGATCAAATATTATATTTAAAAGATAATATAGGCTGGGCACGGTGGCTCACGCCTGTAATCCCAACACTTTGGGAGGTCAAGGCACGTGGATCATTTGAGGTCAGAAGTTCGAGACCAGCCTGACCAACATGGTGAAACCCCATCTCCACTAAAAGTACAAAAAAATTAGCCAGGCATGGTGGCACATGCCTGTAGTCCCAGCTACTCGGGAGGCTGAGGCAAGAGAATCTCTTGAACTCGGGAGGCAGAGGTTGCAGTGAGCCAAGATCACGCCACTGCACTCCCGCCTGGGCGACAGAGTGAGACTCCATCTTAAAAAAAAGGAAAGAAAAGGAAAAAAAAAAAGATAATATAAAACACCTACAACAGCTTCCTATTTTTCTTATAATAAAATTCAAATTATGGTCTATAAGGCTCTGAATAATCTGGTCTCCACCTATCTTGTCTCAAGCCACCTTCCCACTTGCTTTTTGGTCCATTTACAATGGCTGCCATCTTTTTCTAGGCATAATCTCTTCTTATCTTAGAGCTTTCATACAAATTCATACAGTAATTCTCTACCCCTGGATCTTTGGTATGCTGACTCCTTTTCTTTAATGTTACCTCAAATATCTTCTCTAATAATTCTTTTTTTTTTTTTTTTTTTTTGAGATGGAGTCTCGCACTGTCTCCCAGGCTGGAGTGCAGTGGTGCGATCTCAGCTCACTGAAACCTCCGCCTCCTGGGTTCAAGCGATTCTCCTCCCTCAGCCTCCCGAGTAGGTGGGACTACAGGCGCCCACCACCACGCCCGGCTAATTTTTTGTATTTTTAGTAGAGATGGGGTTTCACTGTGTTAACCAGGATGGTCTCAATCTCCTGACCTCGTGATCCACCCGCCTCGGCCTCCCAAAGTGCTGGGACTACAGGTGTGAGCCACCACGCCCGGCCCCTTCTCTAATAATTCTTATAAAAATCAGTCACCTCCTTTATTTTCTACCATCTTTTTGATACCTTTGTAGTTTATTTCTTAATTTATAATTTACTTGCTTTGCTTTTTTATGTCTCTACTCATTATACTCTAAGTTCTTTCAGAAAAGATACTATGATCTTTAAAATGATCACTGTGATTCTGAGCTAGGTTATTTCAGACCAATCATCTCACTGCACAACTGTAAAAGCTGGACAAAACACTGTCTAAATCGTGTTGGAAAGAATCAGTGAGTTATAAAGACAGCAAGGATTTGCATACCCAAGATTCCAGACAGAAAGGAAGTCCAGAGGCATGGAGCCCATCATTTGGTGCCATTTTTCCTTCAAGGCATTTATGCCTTAAGATGGCCAAGAAGTTAAAAAGCCGAGTGGAGCTTTGAGATAGAAATACAAGGATGTGAGAACAAAAACCAGAGTCCAGGGCTTGTTGGGATGAGAAGTCCTGGAAAACACCCAGTTGGGACCGCAAAAGGCTTTAAGAGAATGAGTGTCTCTTCAAATGTTATGACCTAAGTTACCTCATGTGCCTCACACTAGTCCCAGTCCTGACACTAGGAGTAAGAATAAACCACAAAGAGACTAACCCCCCTCACAGGAACTAAAGCCCAGCTTCAAATCATTTCAATTTCAATCTTAATTGAATTAAAGTGATCTGGGATTGTTAGTGCTCCTAGCCCAGCTGGCTGCCAGATACAAATGTATACTTTCTCTGTAGGTATATGTAATTAAAATCAAGCTCCTCAAATTAGTTCTATAAATTTTCAAGTACAATGTCTGGCACTCAGTCAAAACAACTAAGCATGTGAGCATATAAGAACTGACTGAAAACTAAGAGAAAAAAAAAAACAATTTAAATAGACTCACAGAAGATCCAGATAATGAAATGGTCAGACTTGGATTTTAAAATAGCAATGATTGCTATAAACTGAAAGTGTACATACCCCAAAATTCATATGTTGAAATCCTAATCCCTTATGTGATGCTATTTGGAGGAAGGGCCTTTGGGAGGTAACTGGGTCATGAGGGTAGAGCCCTCATGAATGGGATTGGTACTCTTATGATAAGAGACATGAGAGAGCTGATCTCCCTCCACAGTGTGAGGATATGGTAAACAGAAGGCCATTTGCAAACCAGGAAGAGGGCCCTCAGCAGGAATCAAATCAGTTGGCACCTTAATCTTGGATGTCCCAGCCTCCAGAACTGTAATAAATAAAAGTCTATTGTTCAAACCATTCAATCTATGGTATTTGTTATAGCAGCCTGAGCTGACCGAGACAATAATAAATATGTCCAAAGAATTAAAAGACAAGGCTGTGGATTGTGGCAGATAAATAGAAACTATAAAAATGAACAGAAATTCCATAGTCGAGAAATAAAATAACTGAAATTAAGAATTCAATTGATTTAATGGCAGAATAGAAACAAGAAAGAGCCTGTGAACTAGAATATAAGTCAGAAGAAAATACCCAGACTGAAGCATAGCAAAAAAAAGGACAAGAAATACAGAAAGAAAAAAAAAAGCACGAGACCTACAAAATACATTGGTGAATGAGGAGATAGCAAGAATTATGCTTTATCCCTCATAAATGAGTTTTCACCTCAGCTAGGCACAGTGAAATCCCAGCACTTTCGGAGGCTGAGACTGGAGGATCACTTGAGGCCAGGAGTTCAAGACCAGACTGGTCAACATAGCAAGACCTTGTCTCAAAAAAAAAAAAAAAAATTAGCCAGGTGTGGTGATGTGTGATGTGTCTGTAGTCCCTGCTTCTTGGGAGGCTGAGGCTGGAAGATTGCTTGAGCCCAAGAGTTTGGGGCTGCAGTGAGCATAATCATGCCACTACACTCCAATCTGGGCCAAGTTGGGTGACAGAGTGAGACACTGTTTCAAAAAATAAAAATAAAGGGAGTTTTCACCTCTTTCTTTGGCATAACACTTTTTCAAACAAGATACCTAAATTGACAAGTAAAAATCAGAAATAATCTCTGAACCCATGAAACAACGGCACCATAATGAAAGTTTCTGAGCCTATAGCAAGCCTATGTCTCAAAGGGAGAAATTAATATATTATACAAATAACACCTAAGATGAAAATTTTGAGCTCTTTTGAACTTTTTTTTTTTTTTTTTTTACCTTTCCCGGGGTTGTTGCTGAAGTTTTTCAAGTCGCACTGCAGATGGCTGGTTGGAGGATTGCACAGCTGGAGTCCCAACAGTAACATTCAGGTCTGGGGATAAGAATGCTGGATATTCTACTGTCTGTGGTGTAATAACTTTTCTGCAAAATAATGATAAAGTGAAATATTGAAATTATACAAAAGTCCACGTCCAAAATCAGTGGCAGCTATCACTTTTGAACGCTTCTCTCTTTTACACTTTTAGCTCACCTAGCCACCTTGGGCCATCGAAGGCTAGAGCTAGGAAAAAAGCCAAGAGCCACAAATCCAGAGATAAGTGCTCTCTTGATTATCCTTACTACTAAACTTAGATCATAGGCAGCAGGGATGGAAAAGGACAGAAGGGCCTGAAGTTCTAATGAGAAGTACAAAGTATTTGAGCCCAGACCTCTCTCCAAATCTTTAGACCCAAATCTCTAACTCTTTTTTTAATTTCTTTTTTTTTATTATTATACTTTAAGTTCTAGGGTATATGTGCACAATGTTCAGGTTTGTTACATATGTATACATGTGCCATGTTGGTGTGCTGCACCCATTAACTCGTCATTTACATTAGGTATATCTCCTAATGCTCTCCCTCCCCCCTCCCCCCACCCCTCACAGGCCCTGGTGTGTGACGTTCCCCATTCTGTGTCCAAGTGTTCTCATTGTTCAATTCCCACCTATGAGTGAGAACATGCGGTGTTTGGTTTTTTGTCCTTGCGATAGTTTGCTCAGAATGAAGGTTTCCAGCTTCATCCATGTCCCCACAAAGGACATGAATTCATCCTTTTTTTATGGCTGCATAGTATTCCATGGTGTATATGTGCCACATTTTCTTAATCCAGTCTATCATTGATGGACATTTGGGTTGGTTCCAAGTCTTTGCTATTGTGAATAGTGCCACAATAAACATACATGTGCATGTGTCTTTACAGCAGCATGATTTATAATCCTTTGGGTATATACCCAGTAATGGGATGGCTGGGTCAAATGGTATTTCTAGTTCTAGATCCCTGAGGAATCGCCACACTGTCTTCCACAATGGTTGAACTAGTTTAATATTTTATTTTTAAAACCTATTAATTTTTTGGAATGTATTTTGTGCTAGGTGCAATGTTCATATGGCTATGTATATTACCTCATTCACTTTTCACAGCAAGCCCATCGGATGAGAATTATTAGATCCTATTTTATATATAAGAAAGCTAGTGTTAGAAAGATTAAACAACTCCTCCCAAGGTCTTACAGCTGGTAAGTGGCAAAGCTAACATTTGAACACAGTCTCTTTGACAATAAAGTTTAGATTCTTAAACTCTATTCTATACTATGCATAGTGGTAAGCACCTTAAACTCAACATGTCCAAAATAGAACTCACGATTTTCCCCTTCTCCAGATATGCTCTTTCCTAAGTGTTCCCTGGTTCAGGAAATAACAGCAACAAATGTATACCCAGTGGTCCCTAAATGTGAACATCTTTTTTCCTCCTTTCCCCTTCTGTCATCTTCCATCTCCAGTCACTTCCTAATTACAGGAGATATAGCTAAACATTCTAAATATTTTACAAATTAGTTTGTTCCTCTGTTCCATTATATTAGTCATGGTTGTCCATAAAAAGAGAACCAATACGATGTATATATACATAAATATATTTATGATAAGCAATTGGCTCATGTGATTATGGAGGCTGAGAAGTCCCAAGGTCTGCAAAGTTAATCAGCAAGCTGGAGACCCAGGAGAGCCAAAGGTATAATTTTAGACTGAGTTCAAAGGCCTGAGAATCAGGAGAGCCAATAGTGTAGTTCCAGTCCAAAGGCTGGTAGGCTGGAGATCCAGAAGAGCTGATGTTTCAGTTTGAGTCCAAAGGCAGGGAAAAGTTAATGTCCCAGTTCAAAGATAGGCGGGAGGAATTCTCTCTTACCCCAGGGTGAGTCAATCTTTTTGTTTCATACAACTTGTTGGATGAGGCCCACCCACACTAGGGAGAGCAACCTGCTTTACTCAGTGTGCCAGTTTAAAAGTGAATCTCATCATAAACACCCTCCTCTCAGAACAATTTTTGACCAATAGCTAGGTACCTTATGGTTGCCGCTAACACGTCATTAGATCTGTTGCATGATATGATCCAAATGGCAGAGCAGCTTGCATGGCAGCCTGGACCTGTTGCAGAGCCTTCTCTTGTTCTGGGCCCCACTCAAAACTGGCAGCTTTTTGAGTCATCCAGTAAATGGGCCAGAATAACACACCCAAAGGAGGAACAGATTACCTCCAAAATCCAAAGAGGCCCACCTGTGGTTATTTCTCCAGGTGTTGTATCTGTTTTTTGTTGTAGGAGAAGCCAGATGCAACAACCCATCCTTCACTGTATACAGGATATCACCACCCATACCATGGACCCCTAGAAATTTCACTGAGGTAGAAGGCCCTTGAATTTTTGTCATATTTATTTCCCACTCTCTGACACAAAAATGTCTTATCAGTAAGTCTAGAGTAGTTGCTACTTCTTGCTCACCAAGTCCAATCAGCACGTCATCAATAAAACGGACCAGTCTGCTATTTTGTGGAAGAAAAAGGCAATCAAGATCCCTGGGAACTAAATTGTAATGTAGGGCTAGAAAGCTGATATACCCCTAAGTTAGGACAGTGAAGGTGTATTGCTCACCTTGTCAGCCAAAAGCAAACTGCTCCTGATGGTCTTTATTAACAGGTATGGAGAAATAAGCATTTGCCTGATCTGTAGCTGCACATCAGACACCAGGGGATATGTTAATTTGCTCAAACAATGAAACCACATCTAGTATAGCAGCTGCAATTGAAGTTGTCACTTGGCTAAGCTCACAAGAATCCACTGTGATTCTCTTATATCCATCTGTCTTCTTCACAGGCCAAATATGGGAGTTAAATGGAGATGTGGTAGGAATCGCCATTCCTGTGTTTTTCAGGTCCCTGATGGTGGCACTAATCTCTGCAATTCCTCCATGCAGTATTGCTTTCGGTTTACTACTTTCATAGATGGAGGGAGTTCTATGGCGTCTTCTTGGCCTTTCCCAAAATAAAAGCCTTCATTCCACAGATCAGGAAAGCAATGATTCTGCCAGCTACTGAGAATATCTATTCCAATTATGCATCCTAGAACCAGGGAAATAACCACTGGATATGTTCAGGGACCCACAGAGCCAACTGTGAGATGGACCTTAGCCAAAACTCTACTGATCAGTTGAGCTCCATAAGTCCTTACTCACTGATGGATCACAGTGACATTCAGAGTCCTCTGGAATTAGTGTTAGTTCAGAGACAGTGTCTAGTAGTCCCCAAAAGCTCTGATTGTTCCCTTCTCCCCAGTGCACAAATACCATGGTAAAAGGCCATAGGTCCCTTTGGGGAAGGCTGGGAGAAATACTAACAGCATAAATTTTTGGAAGTATACTAGGGTCCTTCCTTGAAGGACCTCCCTTTCATTAAAGGAGTTCTGAGTCTGTAAAGTAGCTCAAGTCTGGGAATTGATTGAGAGGCCATGACTCTGTTTTTATGATGCAGGTTAGACTTTTGTTCCCTCGACCCAGAACTTTTCTGCTTATACAGATGAGGTTAGAATTTAGTAGGCTTCCTATCTACTCATGTCTAGGAACACATGATCAGACAGCCAACACCATAGGTTTGTACTAGCAAAACTATTCTGATTGCTTCTTTGATTCTACTGTCCATTATGGTAACCATGCCCACCTTGCCTTTGGTAGTTGAGTATCTTCACTTGGTTCCTGCCACCCTGGGACTCAATTACTCCCATTGCATTTAAGTTTCCCAATTCAGTGACTGCAGGTGCCACTGTAAAGTCTGGCCCACAGGGAAGAGCAATCACAGAGCTCTCCAAGGATGCCAGGGTACCCTTCACAAACTCATTTCTCATAGTCATGGTAAAACGTGTGTCTTCTGGACCCTCCCAGGATGGGTGAGTCAATCTTAAATGGCAAGTCCACTCTAACATAATTTCTCTGAGCCTCTAAAACCCTTCCTCTACATTAATCGAGCATTTCTAACTAATTCACTGTGAGCCGTCTTTTGGTTCCTTTTTCAGTCATTCAAGTAAACAAGCTATGAGAGCCCTTTCTAACTCCCCAAGCTACAGCATTAAATGCAAAAATGTCTGCTTAGGCCAGCTGCAGTGGCTCACACCTGCAATCCCAGCACTTTCGGGGTCTGAAGTGGTGGATCACTTGAGCGCAGGAGTTCGAGACCAGCCTGGGCAACATGGCAAAACCCTGTCTCTACAAAAAATACAAAAATTAGCCAAACGTGGTAACAAATGCCTGTATTTCCAGCTACTTGGGAGGCTGAGGAGGGAGGATTGATTGAGCCTCAAGAGGTCAAGGGTGCAGTGAGCCATGATCTGTTGCCTAGGCAACAGAACAAGACCCTGTCTCCAAAAAAATAAATAAATAAAAATAATCTCTGTTTAGTAAGTCCATATCAATAAACTCAGCCTGATCCAACTTTAGGTTCCTTCCACCATCATCCCCTGCCCTTAATATCCATCCCTATACATGTTCTCCAGATTTCTGTCTATATAAATTTAAAAACTCAAATAGTTCTTTTGGAGTATATATGGAGTACATTCCTGAGAACCCAAAGGAGTAAAATTTGCTCACATTTGAGAAGCATAAACCTACAATGACGATGATGGTAATGAAAAATATTTATTAATTTTATAAATAGGTAACAACTAATTAGGCATTTTGCTATTTGCTCTCATGTTCTAAGTACTTTACATGTAACTTATTTAATCATTATAGTAACTCAATTGGGTAGTTTTAATTTTTATCCCATTCAACAAATGAAGCATAAAGAGCCTAAGTAACTTGCCCAAGGTCATATAGGATGTGAGCCCATGCAGTCTGGCTCTAGGGCCTGAACTCTCAATCACCGTATCTTGCCCCTGCCAACTCCTCTAGCTCATCCCTCATTGCTCTCCTCCTTGCTCCATCTCTTAGCCACTCTCAACTAAAGACTGTTCTCTAACATAATAGAGCCTCTTATGGCTCCCTGCTTTTACTTCTGTGCTCTATCAAGAGAATGTGTCCCCTCACTCCTCCAAAATCAGCCAGATGCACTACTACCACTTTTACAAGTCTCACTCCAAGCACTTTCTTTTGTGGAGCCTTACTTGATCATTCTTTCCTCCCCAACTTCCCTGACAAGAATTAGAAGCTCCTTGGCATCCCACAGTTCTTTATGTTTGGCTCTTGAAGGGCTTTTATTCCATTTGCATCATCAGAGTAATTATTTTTTATGTTACTTTGCATTAAACCACGAGCTACTCAAGGGCAAGGAGAAGGCCTCAGATGTCTTTGTATTTGCCATGACTTGGGGATATAGCAGACATTCAATAAATGTTTATTTAATCAATGTATGAAGAAGAAAGGTAAACATAAGAAAAAGTTCAGCTTTACTATTTCAACAAATCACCAATATCAAATAGATAAAGTATTTTAATGACAATATCCAGTGTTGATGAGACTACGGGAAAATAAGCACTTCAGAGCACAATTTCCCGTTCAACACCTAATTCCCTCAATCCCATTTCAGCTTTTTTCCATTTCTTATTCTTGGATAA
Organism: Pan paniscus; assembly: GCF_029289425.2. Lineage (NCBI taxonomy): Eukaryota > Metazoa > Chordata > Mammalia > Primates > Hominidae > Pan > Pan paniscus. The sequence goes on from NC_073262.2 coordinate 104,194,357, forward strand.
CACCATAGATTAAATCTCTTTCTCAGGTGCTCATTTTTCTATAATCTATTTTTATTGTTGAAATTTCAAGATTGATTAGCATACTATATTTTAAGTTACTTTTGGTTTGTTAATGACATTTGTTTTACCATAGACTTTTTACAGATGATTTTGTAGCAATTGGAGTGGTGTGGAGGTAAGGGTAACATTACTATACTGCAGAGCAGAAAACTGATAACTATCAGACAGTCTTATGTTAAGTCTCTCACCTCTTTTCCCAAAAGGGGTATCTCCTTGGCCTGCTTTCCTTATTAAGCTACTCCTCCCTTCCCTCCTTCAGCCATGAACTTGGCACTCCTTCTCTTCTTTTATCTCCATACATCCTCAACTCCTCTATCCAGGGCTATATCCAGAAATTCAAAATTTCTCCCTGTTATTAAGCAAAACAATTCACTACTCTCTTCACCTCAGAGTCTACCCCATCCTGGCCATGTCCTGGGGACTTCTTAAAATAACTCCACCAAAATGCTCCACCAAATGGATTAAAATTGTTTTAAGTGCCACATGATCTGACCATATTAATGAGACTTAAAACACTTACGTCACGGGATCTGTTCTTTCTGGAGGTGGTGCAAGATTCATAAACATGGATGGCTCAGTAATTTTCTGAAGAGGTTTTAACTGAAAAAAATGTAAGTGTATTTTAGCACTGTTTAGTTACAATTAAAACTCACTAATTGTAATACCATACCATATTGATACCATAATGCTATGAATACCCCAGGACTATGAAATAGGCCTTAAATGAGACATGTAAGGAAATAAGGAATTAAGAGAGGAAAGAAGACACTAACATTTATTGGGTACTAAATATTTGCCAAGCATTTTATTATACTTTTAATCTTATTTAACCATCTCAATAAACCTATACGGTAAGTAACTAAGCATATTCTACAGATGATACTGAAGATCAGTAATTTGTTCAAGGCTACACAGTAGGCAAGAATCAGGACTTGAATGTAGCTTTATCTGCCCCCAATGTAGTGCCCTGTTTACAGTATCACGATAGGTTAAGTAGGGGACAATATCACTGAAAAGTTCACAGACATAAAATCAAGTTTTTATTTTGAACTTTTGTTATATATCCTATTCTTTTCCATACAATTCCTTTGTTCCTGGTTTTTAGTAGATTCCACCTACATAAAATAATACTTGCCCAGTTTTATCTGAAAAGAATATCTCTCCTTAAAAATGGCTATTACTACAGATTATACTTATGTTCAGACACAAAACCTACCTCTGGAGTTGGTGCTCACAAGCTATAACTGTCACAAAAGGAGTAAACAATTAGGGGTCCCTATAAGGCCTAATTACAATAAGAAATTTAAAAAATAACAGAAGAAAAAGTAAAAAATCAAAGCAGAGAAGGGGAAAAAAAAGCTTGTTCCTTGTAGCTTTCATCTGTATATTACTTCTGATTCAAAATGTATTAAACATCATTATAACGTAACATAGGCACAATTTTAAAACATATTCCAGAGATTTCTCAGTTAACACGGTGGTAGACTTGTTTAATAAGGCTGATGTCTTCACTCTCAATTCCTAATTTAAAAAGACCCAAAACTTTAGAAAGGAAAAACTGAAAGTGAAAAATGATATGCAAATAAAGGTCATTTCCCCTATATAACAGCAGCACTAAGAGGACTGCATTTTTGAATACCACAAAACTGGTGACACCCAGGAATATTAAGAGTTCTTTCAATATTTGATGAGAGTATATATTGGTACAACTTTTCTAGAATAATTCCTTGAAAAGGTCATTGTTTTGGACAAGAATTTCCTTTCTAGGAATCTGGCCTAAGGATATAATGAAAGAAAAGGATATAAGTTAGTACATAAAAGTATTTGTGGCAATGTGGACCTATGGTAGTGAATTTAAAGGAGGAAGTCAAAATTAGGAAGATATCTTCTTTGGGTTTATTAGTCTCTTGATGAATCAAGGAGAGTTCAAATAGCACCAGATGTTGAAATAACTGTGGAGGAAAGGACCATATGAGTACAAAATATTATCTGAATTAGATCAATTACTCCATTTTGTTTTCTCAGAGCAGGATCTCATTATATTGCCCAGGCTGACTCAAGTGATCCTCCTGCTTCAGCCTCCAGAGTAGCTAGGATTATAGGTGTGAGCTACCAGGCCAGGCAATTACTCAATTTTTAAAAACTATTTTTAGATGCAGAAATCCACACTGATTTCTTGAATACTTGTGTTTCAAATTACATCAATATGTATGTGTATACACAAATAAAAGCAAGTTTTATTTTATTTTTTTTTGAGACAGAGTCTCAGTCTATCGCCCAGGCTGGAGTGCCGTGGTGCGATCTTGGCTCACTACAACTCCCGCCTCCCAGGTTCAAGCGATTCTCCTGCCCCAGCCTCCCAAGTAGCTGGGATTACAGGCGCCTGCCACCATGCCTGGCTAATTTTTGTATTTTTAGTAGAGATGGGGTTTCACCATGTTGGCCAGGCTGGTCTCAAACTCCCAGCCTCAGGTGATTCACCCACCTTGGCCTCCCAAAGTGTTGGGATTATGGGTGTGAGCCACCACACCTAGCCTAAAATCAAGTTTTATAATAAAGACATTTTGAATAAAATATCATTGCTTTAAAATGTATAAACAAATCATAGTAAAGTCTCATCTTTCTTTAGGCTGAAGAGAAGCCCACATACCTCAAAGTCGGGAGGTAAAGAAGCATCTTTTAAAAATATTTATTTTGAACAATTGTTCAAACTGAAATAGAGCCTCAGAAGAGGACGATTTGACTGAAGAGTTACAACAGAATAATCTTTTAAAAGAGGGGAACTAACCTGATGTGAAAATCCATAACCAAAGTTTCCATAGGAGAACATAAATTCCACCTCCAGCCTGCAGACAAACTAAACATGTGATAAATTTTATTGTTTGATCAGGATGATATTTTAATGGAGAAGGGACAAAAAGTGATATTTTTACCTTACAAATCTGTAAGTTAGAAAAGCCAAAGTATGAATCTCCTGACTTTTAAAAAAGCATTTACACAAGGAACTCCTACAGAAGAATCTATTGAGTTCCTGAAATGTTAAAACCCTTTATGTTAAAGTTAAGTAGTATTATACAATTAAAATATGGAAAATATCAACTTCTAATTGTTACTAGGATTACACTGAGATGCTGACATACATATATACATGTGATTCATACATGTGTATGAATATACAAATAAACATTCATGTATGTATATTTTTAATTATTTACTCACACTCCTCTCACCTCCAGTCCCAGTTTCAGATAAAATTTTGATTTAGACAAGTGATTTCATTTCTCTGAAACCCAGGTTGATAAAGGAGGGCATGAGAGGTAATAAAGTCAAGTGTCCATCTTCCTGTTTTTTATGTTCCTGGCCCCTGTTTTGGCCACTGGCAGCAAAAGCCTCTCTGAATAGAAAGATCAATTAATCCAACTACTAATTTTAAGCACTTAAAAATAAATTAAATTAAGAACTGCAAACAACTCTTTAGAAACTCTCCAGAGAGAAAAATAATACTTCCTCAATTTAGCAAGTGAGGCTCCTGAGGCTATGCATGTCAAGGCAGCAGCCAGAGGCATTCTACTCTCTTACCCAATGATTTCTAATTTTCTTTATCACCATTTAGCAAAAAAAAAAAAAAAAAAAAAGAAGAAGAAGAAGAAGAGGAGGAGGAAGAGGAGGAGGAGAAGGAGGAGATTTTTGTTAGTTAATATTGTACTTTCTATTTCATACATTTCTGCTATTTCAAACAGTGACTGGTACGGCAACTAAAAGAATAAAAACATGTAGGCTACAAATAATATCAGAGTAAAGTTACATGAAATGTTAAGAATATATTACATGCACATAAAACTTAGGAAGTTTCAGTAAAGTCCTTACTATGTTTCCATGCAACACTTGGACCTCTTCAATGAAGCACCCTTTCTAGAAAAAAAATAAAAATTTTAAATATAGAATTACCCATGTATTTCCCTGTATATTATCCAAACCAAGGGTCCCCAACCCCTAGGCCATGGACTGGTGCTGGTCCATGGCCCATTAGGAACTGGGCTGCACAGCAGGAAATGAGTGGTGGGCAAGCGAGCAAAGCTTCATCTGTATTTACAGCCACTTCCCATCACTCACATTACCGCCTGAGCTTCATCTCCTGCCAGATCAGTGGGGGCATTAGATTCTCATAGGAGCACAAAACCTATTGTGAACTATGCATGCAAGGGATCTAGGTTGCATGCTCCTTATGAGAATCTAATGCCTGATTATCTGTCACTGCCTCCCATTGTCCCCAGATGGGACTGTCTAGTTGCAGGAAACCAAGCTCAGGGCTCCCAATGATTCTACATTCTGGTGAGTTGTATAATTATTTCATTATATATTACCATGTAATAATAATAGAAATAAAGTGCACAATAAATGTAATGCACTTGAACCATCTCGACCCACCCTCCCCATGCTGGTCTGTGGAAAAATTTGCTTCCACAAAACCAGTCCCTGGTGCCAAAAAGGTTGGGGACCAATGACCTAAACCACAAATCAGGAAATAATTTTTCAAATGCACATATGAACCTAATAGCCAAAGTACAAACATAAGGAATGTTCAAAAGAAGAAAATAAAAATTCCAAGTTCAAGTAACAGAAATAAATGTATTTTTATTATGTTGTAGACAAAAATGTTCCTGCTAAGTTACAGTTCCCCTTTTTGAAAGTCTTAAAGGAACTGCCATGCCCACATTGTTTTTGAGGGTGTATCCAGCATCCTTGCCATAACTAACTCCATCTTAGAAAAAGACTCCATTTTATATTTCGTAGGGCACTTTGCCAACAAGGATAAGATGTTTTGTTTAAGGCATAAATAAAAAAATAAAGACTATGTTCAACCAGATAAGGGCAGAAACAAGCATACTCTTCCACTGTTTTCAGCAGAGGACTCTGTGACTATAAAAGATTAGGCTTTCAGCAGCTCAAAACAGCCATCTTAACTGACACCATCTTACAGTCACTTGTGATAAGAACTTGACTTCTGCCACTGAAGGTTCTGCAACCTCAGACTCTTCCTTGCAAGACCAATGGACTGCCCAGCCCAGAGCAGGGCTCCTTTTGTCTTCTTTGCTCCCCATAGGCCAGTTCGTTAACCTTTTCTCCTATTTCTTTTTCCTCTTGATATTAAATGTTACTTTGTTGTGGAATGTAATGTTTACATACTAAGTGTACTATTATGTATGTTTGCAATATTGACTGACTTGTGGAGTGGCTTGAGCCTGTGTGCCCACGGCACGCGGAGTGAACGAGAGGTACTTAAGGAGAACTGGCTCCTTGGGAACTCCATGTAGCTTGTGGCTTTTGTGATTGAAATAGCATTAATAAAAGCCTGACATTGTGGAAAGACACAAACATGCATGGGCCTGGTTACCTCTAACCTTGCACCCTCCTAAGAGAGGGGTTACTTAAACATAATTCTATATGATAAGCTGAGTCCCGATAGGACTGAGTACTTCTCGCATCTCTCAGGGATGGCTGGATCTTTTAAACCACGTTAACCTTTGGTATCCTTGCTCAATATCTGTAGTCATCTCTGCTGTAATGAGTAGGTCCACAATTTTCCAGAAACTTTTTGAGTGCCAAAATGACACAGAAGTAAAAAAACTCCATACTTGGCCTATGTGACAAGTCACAATCAATATACAATGAAGACTTTGTTTCATGCACAAAATTATTTAAAATATTGTATAAAATTACCACCAGGCTATGTATATAAGATGTATATGAAACATAAATGAGCTTCATGTTTAGACTTGGGTCCCATCCTCAAGCTATCTCATTATGTATATGCAAATATTCCAACATCAAAAAAAAAATTAGAAGTCCAAAATGCCTCTGGTCCCAGGCTTTTTCAGGTAAGTGATATTTAACCCGTACAGACATTCTGGAAAATACTATGGGTGTTCCTCAAAAAATTAAAAATATCATTACTATATGATCCAGCAATCTCACTTCGAGTATACATTTAAAGGGATTGAAATCAGTATGTCAAAGAGATATCTGCACTCATGTCAGCACGATAGCCAAGATATGGAAGCAACCTAGTGTCCATCACCAAATGAACAGATGAATATGTGCTGTATATACATACATGCAATGGAATACTATGCAGCTTTAAAATAAAAGGAAATTCTGTCATTTGTGACATGGATGAAACTGGAGAATTTTATGCTAAGTGAAATAAGCCAGGCACAGAAAGACAAACACTGTATGATCTCACTTATCTGTGGAACCTAAAAAAGTCAATCTCATAGAAACAGTAGAAAGGTGGTTACCAGAGGCTGGGGAGTAGGGGTAGGAATGGAGAAAGGGAAGATGTGTATAAAGTTAGACTGGAGGAGCAGGTTCTAGTGATCTCCTGCACTGCCTGGTTAACAGTAACGTATTGTATATTTCAAAATTGCTGAATAAAATAGATTTTCATCATCCTCATTATAAAAAAAGATAAGCTGGTGAGGTGACGGAAATATTAATTGGTTTGATTGAATCTTTTTCAGTGTATACATAGATCAAAACATCACATTGTACCCCATAAATATATAAGTATTTATCAAGTAAAAATAAATAATCAGCTAAAAAATTAATTTATGGGCAAACAGAGGAATACACCCATATGGAATTGTATGCAGCAGCAAAAAATTAACACTAGCTAAGTGTATTAATATTAGAAACATACTACATTTAGAAATATAATATTTCTATAATCATACATAAGTAGTAAATCTATGAAAAATAAGGGAATAATAAATACAAAGTTTTGGATAATCATTTTTTCTTGAGGGAGAGGGAGGAGACAGAAGATGGCATCAAGCAGCAACATAAAGACTTGAACTCTATTTTTATTATAATAAAACAGAGAAAATGCAAAAACCTTGCATTATAAAAGTCCTTTAGACCTCATCTTCTCCCTATGCTATATGCTGTGGTTGTCATATGCATTACCTCTCCAAACATTATAAACCGCACAGATCATGTTATAATTTTTACTTTAAATAGTCACACAAATTTTAACGGAAGTAATAAGAAAACCTCTAGCACCTCCATTCTGCTGTTGAGCCCATTCAGCAAATTTTTAATTTCAGATATTTTACTTTTCAGTTCCAGAATATGTATTTGGGTCTTTTTATATTTTCTATTTTTCTGTTTATGTTTATAAGAATGAATTGGAAAGAAACTCTGAACAATGAAATGTTATATTAGAATTGTGGAATGATGGGTGATTTCTGAATTTTAAAAAATTTACCTTTGTATTTTAAAATATTAGCATATTATTCATGATCTTATAAAAATAAATATTGAAAAGTTTGCATATATGCTTCTAGTCTAAGTATCTAAGCTTCTACATTTTCTTCAACAAAAATTAACTAATAAGTAATGTCACATTTTTTGATGCCTAAATTGCCATACAGTCAAAGGAACTTTAGTCATTTCCAAAGATCTTCTCCCAAAATATTTTTGAGAATCTCTGGTTGTTTATACTTATTCATTACTCCATATGTTTATCCTTCTTCATCTCTTTCTATGTATTAGAAATTTATCTGATTTAACAGTATGCCATTTTTTAAAATCTCTGTGTGTGTATAGATATGTTTGCTGATCTATTTATAAGTTGCAATCATCATTACTCTTCACTCCCAATGTTTACCTTGGATACTGTAAAAATAAGAAAATTCATACATATATATCCACAATATCAGTATTATACCCAAGAAAATTAACAATTCTAGAATTTTTTCTAATATTCAGTAAATATTTATTAAATTTTCCTAATTGTCCCAAGAATGTCTTTTATTTATGTTTATGTTTTATTTTTTGAGACAGGGTCTCACTCTGTTGCCCAGGCTGGGGTGCAGTGGTGCAATCATGGCTCACTGCAGCCTCGACCTCACTGGGCTCAGGTGATTTTCCTGCCTCAGCCCCCCATGCAGCTGGTACTACAGGCAGGTGTCACCATGCCTGGCTAATTTTTTGTGGGTGTTTTTTTGTGGGTTTTGTTTTTGTTTTGCTGTTTTGTTTTGTTTTTAGAGAAAGGGTTTCACCATGTTCCCCAGGCTGGTCTCAAACTCCTGGGCTAAAGCAATCCACCTCCCTCAGCCTCCCAAAGTCCTGGAATTACAGGTGTGAACCACCATGCCTGGCTCCCAAGAGTCTTTTACAACTTTTTCGAATCTGTATTCAGTCAAATGTGTTGTATCTCTTTAAATCTAGAACAGTTCCTTCCATCTTTGGTGCGTTTTGGTTTTTTTTTTTAATGACCAAAGCTATTTAAAGAATCTACACTGGTATGTCCCATTTCTGTACTTATCTTAAGGTATTGTTTAACTTTTTCCCCACTCACTAAATTCCCGTAAACTTGAAGTTAGTTCTACACTCAGCTTGATTAGATTTGGGTTACACTTCTTTCTTTTTTTTTTTTTTTTTTTTTTTGAGACAGGGTCTTGCTCTGTCACCCAGGCTGGAGTGCAGTAGTACGATCATAGCTCACTGCAGTCTCGAACTCCTGGGCTCAATCGATCCTTCTGCCTCAACCTCCCAAGTCACTTGGACTACAGGCACATGCCACCACACCTGGCTAATTCTATGTGTGTAGAGACAGGGTCTTGCTATGTTGCCAGACTGGTCTCCAACTACTGGCCTCAACAACTCTCCCACCTTAGTCTCCTAAAGTGCTAGGATTACAGGCCTGAGCCACCGCACCCAGCCAGGTTAAACATTTTTGATGACGATAAGTCATAGATAATACTGTGTACTTCACATTGTATCATTACAGGAAGTACATGATGTTAAGTTATCCACAATTCATTATGCTAAATTCGAGCTCTTGGTTAAAGTGGCAACTACCACATCTGTCTATTGGAGAGTAACATTTCCCCTGCGCTGTTACTACGGCACCATGCAAATATCTTGCTTCCCAATAAACTTTTACCTAATGGTTTTTAGTGCCATTGCTAAATATTGACTGAATTAATCATTATTCATTACAAAGAGTTGCAAAAACAATAATTTGTAATTCTTTCATTACTTCCACATTCATAAACTGGTATTCTTTTGTTTTAAAATTTTCCTTTTTCTTCCTATGCCACATCTTTTCTTCTCTTTTTTGAAGATCACCAAGGAGTCACGAATTTTCCTTTATTCAGAATGTTGCAATAATCTATGTTCAACTTATTCTGAAGTTGGGCAATAGGAGTCCCTGCAATCTGGCTGTTGACATAACCCCATTAGTCTTTGAAGACTTCCTTGCTGTATGTAACAAAAAATATTCCTGAAAAGACTTTAGATTGTTTATACTTATTCACCAATCAGTAAGTTCTTGACTCTGAGTTCAACACAACCACAAAATGAGCTGCTGGAAAGTGAAAAGGACTCCTAGAAAGGAGAAAACAAGAGGGAAGCAACCATAAAATCTGTATATAAACTCTGCCAAAATCTTTGGCTAACCTCTAAAAGACACAGGCACAAGGAAGTCTGTAAGCAGCCCAGCTAAGGATGAAAGAACTAAACCAAAATTTGTATTGCCAACTAAGAGACAGAGTTTGCAGCTTCAGTCATGTCTTAAGACATTTCAGAAACATAATAAAACATGTTTAACTCTATTTAGCCATTCTACAATGTATACATATTTCAAAACATCATTCTGTACACGATAAATATATGCAACTTTTATTTGCAAATTTAAATAGCCAGGCACAGTGGCTCAGGCCTGTAATCCCAACACTTTGGGAGGCTGAGGCGGGCAGATTATTTGAACTCAGGAGTACGAGACCAGCCTGGGCAACACAGCAAAACCCTGTCTCTACTAAAAACACAAAAAGCAGTCTGGTGCAGTGGCACGTACCTGTAGTCCCAGATAGTGGGGAGGCTGAGGCAGGAGAATCCCTTGAGCCAGGGAGGCAAATGTTGCAGTGGGCCAAGAAAATTTATTTTCCAGAAAGTTAGTTAGTGATACAACCTAAAAGTGTAAGTGTGGGTTTTTTGGTTACTTAATTTCATATATATATATATACATTCCGGAATATATATATATATATGTGTGTGTGTGTGTGTGTGTATATATATAATATTCTGGAAAAAATGTATATATATATACATATTCTGGAAAATATTTTTTTTCCAGACGGAGTATTGCTCTTGTTGCCCAGGCTGGAGTGCAATGGTGCAATCTTGGCTCACCACAACCTCCACCTCCCAGGTTCAAGCAATTCTCCTGCCTCAGCCTCCCAAGTAGCTGGGATTACAGGCATGCGCCACCATGTCCAGCTAATTTTGTATTTTTAGTAGAGATGGGGTTTCTCCATGTCGGTCAGGCTGGTCTCGAACTCCCGATCTCAGTTGATCTGCCCACCTCGGCCTCCCAAAGTGCTGGGATTACAGGCTGGAAAATAAATTTTTAGAAACATTATGCTATTATAAGCCAACTCTTTTAAAAAATATATAGCCAAAAGGAGATTTTATTTCTTAAACACATGAATTTGAAGGCAGATAATAAACAAAAAAAGCCCATCAAGTATAATAAATCACAACAAACTGGACAACCAACTGGCAACGTGATACCAAGGTGAAAAAAATCATTTTATACATACCTGAATTACCTCATAAAGATGTATCTGAACACTCCCTAACAAGAAAGCACGTTTTTCTCTATTGTCATATTGTACGAGTTCCAATAAAATATTATTCCGCTTATCATCATAACGTCTGGGAACCTCAATATCAAAATATATAAGAAAAGAAGCATTAAATTTGAGCCTAAATATTTCTGAACACATACATCCAATATACTATTACTATATTATGCAAATATTATTATGCAAATACTATTGCATACTATATTATGCAAATAAATATTATTTGCATACCTAGTGATACGTTTTTGTATGTCATTAGCTTTATAACTTTCAACCTCACAGTCACATATATACTAATATCAACAAAATGAAGATCTTGCTTATATCTAATGTCAATTATCATCTTTTGGAAACACCCATTACCTACATTCTCTTTTTAACACTACACAAAAGTTCACCCTCAATACTCTATTGAAACTACACTATCAAAGACAATCAACTACCCAATACGAAATCCAAATAATCCAGATAATCCAAATACAGGTTATCCAAATATCCAACACTAAAAAATATCTAATATCCTTCTCAGTCTCTGTTCTTTAACTTTTTGACAAAATATATACCATTGCCTGAACTTGAAACTCTCTCCCAACCCTGAGCTCTGGAGCACAGTACCATTATTATGTAATCTTTAATATCTGTACACTATTGCTAATTAGAAAAAAAGTCATGCCTCCCCACTCCTAAGAATCCAGGTGCCTTCCTGCAGTGTTTCTCCTGATGGTTGACATCAGAGCCGATATCAGCCTTCTTAAAGTTATGCTAGTGACTGTCTTCCCCCAAGAAATGAGAAAAAGGAATGCAAGCCCTGTGTGCCAGCAGACTAGTTAAGAGGGCAGGCTCCATTTTTCAACAATTTGGCATCTTGATTATTGGAAACAGTAGAAAACTACAAATGCTCAATAAAATATTTAAAATACCATTTTAAAAGCAAAACAGGGTTAATAAAATGGTGAGAAGTAATCATATAAAACTCCAAGTATTGACAGACACTCAGAGAAGTAAACTAGACCCTGAAGTTACATTTGCCCTCAGGGCACTTCCCAATCAGGTGACCTAAAACTGCAGTTCATATGGTCTTGAAAGGCAAAGAACAGAGAAGACAAATCATGATACATTTAACAGAGGGTCCTTCCCCAACCATCCTGCCAGAAAGCTGAGAACCCAAAGGGCTACGGCTTCAGTGAATGGAGAACCCCTTCTCCCATCACATCTACAGAAGGCTGCAAGGAAAGTTGTACTGCTGAGTAGAACGGAGTGTGGGGTTCCTAATAAGCTATAAACAAAAACCGGTTCAGTGAAATTGCAGCCTAAAGTCACAGTCACTGAATCTTATAAAAAATTTCGAGCCAGATACTTAAAATGGTTTACATGGTAAACATTATATTATGTATATTTTGTCATAACATAAACAAATAAACAGGACGACTTATATTTTTAAAAATATCTCAAGTGGAATTTAGTTGAAAATGGTCCCAAACTGGTAGTGGGCTCGGTTGCCTTAGAAGAAACACAAATCTTGTGTAGAGCTACTACTTTCATCCTAGACCTCAAAGAAGTTCCACAAATAATTTTCCAAGGAAAATGAGCGGTTAACAGTCAAAAATAACTCAGTCGGCATGGAAACAAAGCGCCACAAATGAGAAGAGCAAAAATAGACCCCCAAAACACCTTAAATATTGGAATTTTAAAGAGCTATGTTTATTATGTTTAAAGGAACAAAAACCAAACTGAAAATATACTCCTGGCACAGGAAACTTTAAAAATGATTTAACAAACCTAAACAAGGAACAACTCGTAGAAAAGAAAACTAAAACAATTGAATAAAAACACTATATCAACTCAACCACAAATCTGATGCAGCTTTGGAGAATTAACGAACTAGAATTAAGGAATCCCAGCACTTTGGGAGGCCAAGGCGGGTGAATTGCTTCAGCCCAGGAGTTTGATACTAGCCTCAGCAACATGGCAAAATCCCATCTCTACAAAAAAATACAAAAAGTAGCCAAGCATGGTAGTGCACGTCTTTAGTCCCAGCTACTCAGGAGGCTGAGATAGGAGGATCACTTGAGCTCAGAAGGTTGAGTCTGCAGTGAGCCGTGATCGCGCCACTGCACTCCAGTGTGGGTGACAGAGGGAGACCCTGTCTCAATAAAACTAATAATAATAAAATAAAATAAAGATCAGAAGAATTACTTGGAATGCAGGGCAGAGAGACAAAGTGATGAAAAATATTTTTTATAGGTTAAAAGACATGGAAGATAGTGTAAGAATACCTAACGTAAGTTAACCAGAGTCCAAGGAAAGGAAATAAAGGATTAAGAAAATGGAGCAGAGAAGCACTATTTTAAGAAATAATAGCTAGCCAAGCATGGTGGCTCATGTCTGTAATCCCAGCACTTTGGGAGGCCGAGGTGGGTGAATCACAAGGTCAGGAGTTCGAGACCAGCCTGACCAACATGGTGAAACCCCATCTTTACTAAAAATACAAAATTTAGCCGGGCATGGTGTCGCACGCCTGTAATCCCAGCTACTCAGGAGGCTGAGGCAGGAGAATCGCTTGAACCCGGGAGGCAGAGGTTGCAGTCAGCCAAGATCGTGCCACTGCACTCCAGCCTGGGTGACAGAGCAAGACTCTGTCTCAAAAAGAAAGAAAGAAAGAAAGAAATATTAGCTAATAATTTTTCATAACTAATGAACATCAACAATCCAGGTTAAGCAGCCAATAAATCCCAACATAATATACAGAAACCCAAATACAAACACATCAGAGTGAAATTAGAAGAAAAAAATATATAACACACACAGAAAGAGGAAGATACATTATTTTCAAAGGTGACAGACTGACAAGTGACTTCTCTTCAACAAATATGGAAGCTAAGAGATAGTGAAATACTTCAGAAAATAACTGCAAATTTACAATTCTATACTCAAAAAAAATTTCATTCAAAAATGAGAATGACATAAAGACCTGCAAACTAACAAAAGAACAGAAAACCAAACACCGCATGTTCTCACTCATAAGTGGTAGTTGAACAATGAGAACACATGGACACAGGGGAGGGGAACATCACACACCGGGGCCTGTCGAGGGGTGGGGGGATAAGGGAGGGATAACCTTAGGAGAAATACCTAATGTAGATGACGGTATGATGGGTGCAGCAAACCACCATGGCACGTGTATACCTATGTAACAAACCTGCACGTTCTGCACATGTATCCCAGAACTTAAAGTATTAAAAAAAAAATTCCCTACAGAACAAGAAAAAAAAAAAAAAAAAGACCAGGCAAACAAAATCGTTATGTCACCAACTAACTCTCATAGGAAAAATAATTTTAAATAAATAGTTCTGACAGAAGGTAACTGACCCCAGGAGGATGATCTGAGCTGTAAGAAAAGTTAAAGTGGCAAATATGTAGGTAAACTAAACAAATATAGACTATATTAAATAAATACAAATTACAACTCAAGGGAATTAAAAATACAAAAAAAAGAGACAATAATAACATATTAGTTGAGGGTGATAAATGGAATTAAAGTTTCTAAGATCCTTGCTCTTCCCAGGAGAAGGATGAAAGATGAGGGTATTGTTAAACATTGGATTTGATAAGCATACATAATTTCTATGATAGCCATTTTTAAAAAGAGTAGTGTATAATCTCCAAAACAAGAAAGAAGAAAAATGGAATGAAATTTTAAAATACAGTTGACCCTTGAACAACATGGTTTGAGCTGCATGCGTCCACTTACACATGGTTTTTCAATAAAAGTTAGACCCAATGTGCCTGCCTCTCCTGCCTCTCCTTCTACCTCCTCCACCACTTCCTCCTCCGCCACCCTTGAGACAGCAAGACCAACCTCTCTTCTTTCTCAGCCTGCTCAATGTGAAAACGACAAGAATGAAGACCTTTATGATGATCCTCTTCCACTTAATGAACAGTAAATACGCTTTCTCTTCCCTATGATTTTTTTAATGTTTTCTTTTCTCCAGTTGCGTTATTGTAAGAATACAGTATATAATACATAACATACAAAATATGTGTCGATCAACTGTTTATGTTATTGGTAAAAATTCTAGTCAACAGTAGACTATTAGTAGTCTACTGACTGGGGAAGTCAGTTTTGACTGCAGAGGGGGGTCAGTGCCTCAGTGCCTGTGTTGTCCAAGCATCAACCGTACTCAATCCCAGAGATGAAGAAAAGAAGACAAAAGAGGAAAGAAGAAAAAAATAATCCATGGTTCAATTGGGATAAATAGAAAGCACAAAAGAAGGTAACAGATTTAAACTCAAATATATTATAATTATATAAAATGTAACAGATGCTACAGTAACGTTACATACATTAACATTACATATATTAACTACTACACTAACAGATGTAGATAAAATAAAAAGACTGTCAGACTGGATATTTTAAATCTATATTCAGTTTACAAAAGATAGAGCTAAAACATAATGTAATTTATATTTTTCTAATATAATATTCTATTTCATCAATATTTTCAAATTTTTAGCATAGAGTTATATATGGTATTCTCTTACAGTTTTTAACTGCCTTCATATTTATACCTATATTCCAAATTTTGCATAATTTTCTTAATAAGACTTACCACAATTGTGCCTACTGTGTTACTTTTATTACTAATTAGCTTTTGTATTGTTACATTTCTTTAACATCTATACTGTTGTAAATACCTCATTTATTTCTTTTGTTACTAATTTCTTCCTCTTGATTTCATAAAGTTTTACTGTCATTTTCTAAGTTCTCAAATTTAATGCTAATTTAGTTTCCACACTCATCTTCCTCCCTCCTTCCCCCCTTCTCCCTGGCTCCCTCCCTCTCTTTCTCCTTTCTTCCTTCCTAATACAATTTTGTTTAACTTTTAGTGGTTGCTCTAGGGATTATAATATGGATCTTTCACATATCACAATGTATCCTGAATTAAAATTAAACCACCATGTCCAATAGCATAATTCTATTTACACCTCCTCATTCTCTGTGCTATTCTGGCCATGTATTGCACTTCTACATATGCTACAATTCCTATCATTCATTGACATTATTGTGTTTTTAAATAATAAAACTCAATTGTCTTTTGGATAAATTTTTTTAATAGTCTTGTATTTTTACCCACTCATTTACCATTTCTAGTGCTCTTCCTTCCTTTATATCTGGGCTTCTATCTGGGATCATTTGTCTCCAACCTGAAGCTTTCTTTGATATTTATTACAATGCAGGTCTTCTAGATACAAATTCTCTCAGCTTTTGTCTTTCACCATCTTTTTGAAGTATATTCTCACTGAATATAGAAATCTAGGCTGAATTTCCCCGCCTCCCAGCATTCTAAAGCTGGCATTCTCTTGTCCTCCGATTTACATGGTTTCTGATGGAGAGTTAGCTGATATTCTTATTGTTGTGCATCTGAATGTAATGTGTTTTTCCCTCCTCTGGCTGCCTTTAAGATTTTCTCATTATCTTTTGTTTTCAGCAGTTTGAATGGGATGTACATATGTGTGATCATTTCTGTACTTACTCACTTAAGGTTCACTGAGTTTCTTGAATCTATGGATGGATTTTTAATCAATCTGGGGAAGACTTAAGTCATTAGTTCTTTAAATATTTCCTCTTCTGGATTCAAATAAAGACAACCAGAAACGACAAGGGGGATATTGCCACTGACCCCACAAAAATACAAACAACCATTAGAGAATATTATGAACACCACTATGCAAATAAACTAGAAAATCTCCAAGAAATGGATAAATTCATGGTCACATATACCCTCCCAAGACTGAACCAGGAAGAAACTGAATCCCTGAATAGACCAATAACAAGCTCTGAAATTGAAGCAATAATAAATAGCCTACCAACCAGAAAAAGCCCAAGACCAGACGAATTCATAGCTGAATTCTACCAGATGTACAAAGAAGAGCTAGTACCATTCCTACTGAAACTATTCCCCAAAATTGAGCAGAAGGGACGCCTCCCTAACTCATTCTATGAGGCCAGCATCACCCTGATGAAAACTTGGCAGAGATTCAACAAAAAAGAAAACTTTAGGCCAATATCCTTGATGAACATTGATGCAAAAATCCTCAACAAAATACTGGCAAACTGAATTTAGCAGCAGATCAAAAAGCTTGCCCACCACTGTCAAGTAGGCTTTATCCTTGGGATGCAAGGTTGGTTCGACGTATACAAATCAATAAATGTGATCAATCGCATAAACAGAACTAAAGACAAAACCCACATGATTATCTCAATAGATGCAGATAATGCAGCTATTGAATAAAATTAAATACCATTCATGTCAAACACTCTCAATAAACTAGGTATTGAGGGACCATACCTCAGAATAATAAGAAAGATATTATTATTCTGAGGTATGGTCCCTCAATACCTAGTTGAAACCCACAGCCAACATCACACTGAATGGGCAATGATTCCCTACTCTTTTTTTTTTTTTTAACAAACCTCAACTTTATTCAGCTGATGTGCTTCAAAAACAATGGATGTAAATCCAAACCAATTCCCTACTCCCCTTAAAAACTGGCACAAGACAAGGATGCCCTCTCTCACCACTCCTAGTCAACATAGCATTGGAAATCCTGGCCAGGGCAATCAGGCAAGTAAAAGAAATAAAAGGCATCCCAATAGGAACAGAGGAAGTCAAACTATCCGTTTGCAGATGACATAATCCTACATCTACAAAACTACATCCATAGTCGCACCCCAAAAGCTTCTAAAACTGATAAACAACTTCAGCAAAGTCCTAGGATACAAAATCAATGTGCAAAAATCACTAGCATTCCTATACACCAACAACAAGCCAAGAACTGAATCAGGAATGAACTCCCATTCACAACTGCTATAAAAAGAATAAAATACCTAGGAGTACGGCTAACTAGAGAGGTGAAAGATCTCTACAAGGAGAACTACAAACCACTGCTCAAAGAAGTCAGAGATGACACAAACAAATGGTAAAACATTCCATGCTCACGCATAGAAAGAATCAATATCATTAAAATGGCCATTACGGCCCAAATAAATTTATAGATTCAATGCTATTCTTATTAAACCACCATTGAGATTCTTCAAAGAACTAGAGAAAACTACTTTAAAATTCATATGGAACCAAAAAAGAGCCCAAATAACCAAAGCAATCCTAAGCAAAAATAACAAAGCTAGAGGCATCACACTACCCAACTTCAAACTATACTACAGGGCTACGTAACCAAAACAGCATGGTACTGGTACAAAAACAGACACATAGACCAAAGGAACAGAACAGAGAACCCGGAAATAAGACCACACACCTACAACTATCTGATCTTTGACAAACCTGACAAAAACAACCAAATAGGGAAAGGATTCCCTATTCAATAAATGGTGCTGGGATAACTGGCGAGCCATATGCAGAAGATTGAAACTGGACCTCTTCCTTATACCATATACAAAAATTCACTCAAGATGGATTAAATATTTAAATGTAAAACCCAAAACTATAATATAAAAACCCAGGAAGACAACCTAAGCAATACCATTCAGGACATAGGCAGAGACAAAGATTTCATCATGAAGACACCAAAAGCAATCTCAACAAAAGCAAAAATTGACAAATGGGATCTAATTAAACTAAAGAGCTTCTGCACAGCAAAATAATCAACAGAGTAAACAGACAACCTAAAGAATGGGGGAAAATTTTTGCAAACTATGCATCTAACAAAGGTCTAATATCCAGCATCTATAAGGAACTTAAACAAATTTACAAGAAAAAAACAAACAACCCCATTAAAAAGCGGACAAAGGACATAAACGGATACTTTTCTTTTTATTTATTTATTTATTATTATTATACTTTAAGTTTTGGGGTACATGTGCACAATGTGCAGGTTAGTTACATATGTATACATGTGCCATGCTGGTGCACTGCACCCAATAACTCATCCTCTAGCATTAGGTATATCTCCCAGTGCTATCCCTCCCTCCTCCCCCCACCCCACAACAGTCCCCAGAGTGTGATGTTCCCCTTCCTGTGTCCATGTGTTCTCATTGTTCAATTCCCACCTATGAGTGAGAATATGCGGTGTTTGGTTTTTTGTTCTTGCGATAGTTTACTGAGAATCATGATTTCCAATTTCATCCATGTCCCTACAAAGGACATGAACTCATCATTTTTTATGGCTGCATAGTATTCCATGGTGTATATGTACCACATTTTCTTAATCCAGTCTATCATTGTTGCACATTTGGGTTGGTTCCAAGTCTTTGCTATTGTGAATAATGCCTCAATAAACATACGTGTGCATGTGTCTTTATAGCAGCATGATTTATAGTCCTTTGGGTATATACCCAGTAATGGGATGGCTGGGTCAAATGGTATTTCTAGTTCTAGATCCCTGAGGAATCGCCACACTGACTTCCACAATGGTTGAATTAGTTTACAGTCCCACCAGCAGTGTAAAAGTGTTCCTATTTCTCCACATCCTCTCCAGCACTTGTTGTTTCCTGACTTTTTAATGATTGCCATTTTAACTGGTGTGAGATGGTATCTCATTGTGGTTTTGATTTGCATTTCTCTGATGGCCAGTGATGGAGAGCATTTTTTCATGTTTTTTGGCTGCATAAATGTCTTCTTTTGAGAAGTGTCTGTTCATGTCCTTCGCCCACTTTTTGAAGGGTTGTTTGTTTTTTTCTTGTAAATTTGTTTGAGTTCATTGTAGATTCTGGATATTAGCCCTTTGTCAGATGAGTAGGTTGCGAAAATTTTCTCCCATTTTGTAGGTTGCCTGTTCACTCTGATGGTAGTTTCTTTTGCTGTGCAAGAAGCTCTTTAGTTTAATTAGATCCCATTTGTCAATTTTGGCTTTTGTTGCCATTGCTTTTGGTGCTTTAGACATGAAGTCCTTGCTCACGCCTATGTCCTGAATGGTAATGCCTAGGTTTTCTTCCAGGGTTTTTATGGTTTTAGGTCTAACGTTTTAAGTCTTTAATCCATCTTGAATTGATTTTTGTATAAGGTTTAAGGAAGGGATCCAGTTTCAGCTTTCTACATATGGCTAGCCAGTTTTCCCAGAACCATTTATTAAATAGGGAATCCTTTCCCCCTTGCTTGTTTTTCTCAGGTTTGTCAAAGATCAGATAGTTGTAGATATGTGGCATTATTTCTGAGGGCTCTGCTCTGTTCCATTGATCTATATCTCTCTTTTGGTACCAGTACCATGCTGTTTTGGTTACTGTAGTCTTGTAGTATAGTTTGAAGTCAGGTAGTGTGATGCCTCTGGCTTTGTTCTTTTGGCTTAGGATTGACTTGGCAATGCGGGCTCTTTTTTGGTTCCATATGAACTTTAAAGTAGTTTTTTCCAATTCTGTGAAGAAAGTCATTGGTAGCTTGATGGGGATGGCATTGAATCTGTAAATTACCTTGGGCAGTATGGCCATTTTCATGATATTGATTCTTCCTACCCATGAGCATGGAATATTCTTCCGTTTGTTTGTATCCTCTTTTATTTCCTTGCTCAGTAGTTTGTAGTTCTCCTTGAAGAAGTCCTTCACATCCCTTGTAAGTTGGATTCCTAGGTATTTTATTCTCTTTGAAGCAATTGTGAATGGGAGTTCACTCATGATTTGGCTCTCGGTTTGTCTGTTATTGGTGTATAAGAATGCTTGCAATTTTTGTACATTGATTTTGTATCCTGAGACTTTGCTGAAGTTGCTTATCAGCTTAAGGAGATTTTGGGCTGAGACAATGGGGTTTTCTAGATATACAATCATGTCGTCTACAAACAGGGACAATTTGACTTCCTCTTTTCCTAATTGAATACCCTTTATTTCCTTCTCCTGACTAATTGCCCTGGCCAGAACTTCCAACACTATGTTGAATAGGAGTGGTGAGAGAGGGCATCCCTGTCTTGTGCCAGTTTTCAAAGGGAATGCTTCCAGTTTTTGCCCATTCAGTATGATATTGGCTGTGGGTTTGTCATAGATAGCTCTTATTATTTTGAAATACATCAATACCTAATTTATTGAGAGTTTTTAGCATGAAAGGTTGTTGAATTTTGTCAAAGGCCTTTTCTGCATCTATTGAGATAATCATGTGGTTTTTGTCTTTGGTTCTGTTTATATGCTGGATTACATTTATTGATTTGTGTATATTGAACCAGCCTTGCATCCCAGAGATGAAGCCCACTTAATCATGGTGGATAAGCTTTTTGATGTGCTGCTGGATTCGGTTTGCCAGTATTTTATTGAGGATTTTTGCATCAATGTGCATCAAGGATATTGGTCTAAAATTCTCTTTTTTGGTTGTGTCTCTGCCCGCCTTTGGTATCAGGATGATGCTGGCCTCATAAAATGAGTTAGGGAGGATTCCCTCTTTTTCTATTGATTGGAATAGTTTCAGAAGGAATGGTACCAGTTCCTCCTTGTACCTCTGGTAGAATTCGGCTGTGAATCCATCTGGTCCTGGACTCTTTTTGGTTGGTAAGCTATTGATTATTGCCACAATTTCAGAGCCTGTTATTGGTCTATTCAGAGATTCAACTTCTTCCTGGTTTAGTCTTGGGAGAGTGTATGTGCCGACGAATTTATCCATTTCTTCTAGATTTTCTAGTTTATTTGCATAGAGGTGTTTGTAGTATTCTCTGATGGTAGTGTGTATTTCTGTGGGATCGGTGGTGATATACCCTTTATCATTTTTTATTGCATCTATTTGATTCTTCTCTCTTTTTTTCTTTATTAGTCTTGCTAGCAGTCTATCAATTTTGTTGATCCTTTCAAAAAACCAGCTCCTGGATTCATTAATTTTTTGAAAGGTTTTTTGTGTCTCTATTTCCTTCAGTTCTGCTCTGATTTTAGTTATTTCTTGCCTTCTGCTAGCTTTTGAATGTGTTTGCTCTTGCTTTTCTAGTTCTTTTAATTGTGATGTTAGGGTGTCAATTTTAGATCTTTCCTGCTTTCTCTTGTGGGCATTTAGTGCTATAAATTTCCCTCTACACACTGCTTTGAATGTGTCCCAGAGATTCTGGTATGTTGTATCTTTGTTCTCGTTGGTTTCAAAGAACATCTTTATTTCTGCCTTCATTTTGTTATGTACCCAGTAGTCATTCAGGAGCAGGTTGTTCAGTTTCCATGTAGTTGAGCGGTTTTGAGTGAGATTCTTAATCCTGAATTCTAGTTTGATTGCACTGTGGTCTGAGAAATAGTTTGTTATAATTTCTGTTCTTTTACATTTGCTGAGGAGAGCTTTACTTCCAACTATGTGGTCAATTTTGGAATAGGTGTGTTACGGTGCTGAAAAAAATGTATATTCTGTTGATTTGGGGTGGAGAGTTCTGTAGATGTCTATTAGGTCCGCTTGGTGCAGAGCTGAGTTCAATTCCTGGGTATCCTTGTTGACTTTCTGTCTCATTGATCTGTCTAATGTTGACAGTGGGGTGTTAAAGTTTCCCATTATTAATGTGTGGGAGTCTAAGTCTCTTTGTAGGTCACTCAGGACTTGCTTTATGAATCTGGGTGCTCTTGTGTTGGGTTCACATATATTTAGGATAGTTAGCTCTTCTTGTTGAATTGATCCCTTTACCATTATGTAATGGCCTTCTTTGTCTCTTTTGATATTTGTTGGTTTAAAGTCTGTTTTATCAGAGACTAGGATTGCAACCCCTGCCTTTTTTTGTTTTCCATTTGCTTGGTAGATCTTCCT
This sequence comes from Pan paniscus, assembly GCF_029289425.2. Taxonomy (NCBI): domain Eukaryota; kingdom Metazoa; phylum Chordata; class Mammalia; order Primates; family Hominidae; genus Pan; species Pan paniscus. Next base: position 104,216,774 of record NC_073262.2, read on the forward strand.
CCATCCTTTTATTTTGAGCCTGTGTGTGTCTCTGCACATGAGATGGGTTTCCTGAATACAGCACACTGATGGGTCTTGACTCTTTATCCAATTTGCCAGTCTGTGTCTTTTAATTGGACCATTTAGTCCATTTACATTTAAAGTTAATATTGTTATGTGTGAATTTGATCCTGTCATTCTGATGTTAGCTGGTTATTTTGCTCGTTAGTTGATGCAGTTTCTTCCTAGACTCGATGGTCTTTACATTTTGGCATGATTTTGCAGCAGCTGGTACTGGTTGTTCCTTTCCATGTTTAGCGCTTCCTTCAGGAGCTCTTTTAGGGCAGGCCTGGTGGTGACAAAATCTCTCAGCATTTGCTTGTCTGTAAAGTGTTTTATTTCTCCTTCACTTATGAAGCTTAGTTTGGCTGGATATGAAATTCTGGGTTGAAAATTCTTTTCTTTAAGAATGTTGAATATTGGCCCCCACTCTCTTCTGGCTTGTAGAGTTTCTGCTGAGAGATCCGCTGTTAGTCTGATGGGCTTCCCTTTGAGGGTAACCCGACCTTTCTCTCTGGCTGTCCTTAACATTTTTTCCTTCATTTCAACTTTGGTGAATCTGACAATTATGTGTCTTGGAGTTGCTCTTCTCGAGGAGTATCTTTGTGGCGTTCTCTGTATTTCCTGAATCTGAATGTTGGCCTGCCTTGCTAGATTGGGGAAGTTCTCCTCGATAATATGCTGCAGAGTGTTTTCCAACTTGGTTCCATTCTCCCCGTCACTTTCAGGTACACCAATCAGACGTAGATTTGGTCTTTTCACATAGTCCCATATTTCTTGGAGGCTTTGCTCGTTTCTTTTTATTCTTTTTTCTCTAAACTTCCCTTCTCGCTTCATTTCATTCATTTCATCTTCCATTGCTGATACCTTTTCTTCCAGTTGATCGCATCAGCTCCTGAGGCTTCTGCATTCTTCACGTAGTTCTCGAGCCTTGGTTTTCAGCTCCATCAGCTCCTTTAAGCACTTCTCTGTATTGTTTATTCTAGTTATACATTCTTCTAAATTTTTTTCAAAGTTTTCAACTTCTTTGCCTTTGTTTGAATGTCCTCCCGTAGCTCGGAGTAATTTGATCGTCTGAAGCCTTCTTCTCTCAGCTCGTCAAAGTCATTCTCCGTCCAGCTTTGTTCCATTGCTGGTGAGGAACTGCGTTCCTTTGGAGGAGGAGAGGCGCTCTGCTTTTTAGAGTTTCCAGTTTTTCTGCTCTGCTTTTTCCCCATCTTTGTGGTTTTATCTACTTTCGGCCTCTGATGATGGTGATGTACAGATGGGTTTTCGGTGTGGATGTCCTTTCTGTTTGTTAGTTTTCCTTCTAACAGACAGGACCCTCAGCTGCAGGTCTGTTGGAGTACTCAGCCATGTGAGGTGTCAGTCTGCCCCTGCTGGGGAGTGCCTCCCAGTTAGGCTGCTCGGGGGTCAGGGGTCAGGGACCCACTTGAGGATGCAGTCTGCCCGTTCTCAGATCTCCAGCTGCGTGCTGGGAGAACCACTGCTCTCTTCAAAGCTGTCAGACAGGGACATTTAAGTCTGCAGAGGTTACTGCTGTCTTTTTGTTTGGCAGGGCACAGACAAACGGATACTTTTCAAAAGAAGACACACATGTGGCCAACAATCATGTGAAAAAAAGCTCAACATCACTGATCATTAGAGAAATGCAGATAAAAACCACAATGAGATACCATCTCACACCAGTCAGAATGGCTATTACTAAAAACTCAAAAAAAAAAAAAAAAAACAGATGCTGATGAGGTTGCAGAGAAAAAGGAATGCTTATACACTGTTGGTGGGAGTATAAATAAGTTCAACCATGGTGGAAGACAGTGTGGTGATTCCTCAAAGACCTAAAAACAAAAATACCATTTGACACAGCAATCCCATTACTGGGTATATACCCAAAAGAATATGAATTGTTCTGTTATAAAAATACATGCACGTATATGCTCATTGCAGCACCATTCACAAGGACAAAGACATGGAATCAACCTGAAAGCCCATCAATGATAGACTGGATAAAGAAAATGTAGTACATATACACCATGGAATACTATGCAGCCATAAAAAAGAATGAGATCATATCCTTTCCAGGGGCATGGATGGAGCTGGAGGCCATTATCCTTAGCAAACTAGCACAGGAACAGAAAAACAAATGCTACATGTTCTCACTTATAGGTGGGAGCTAAATGATTAGAACACATGGACACATAGAGGGGAACAATACACAGTGGGGCCTATCAGAGGGTAGAAGATAGGAAGAGGCAGAGGATCAGAAAAATAACTGAGTACTAGGCTTAATACCTGGTGATGAAATAATCTGTACAACAAACCCCCATGACACAAGTTTACCTATGTACCAAGCCTGCACATGTACCCCAGAACTTAAAAGTTAAAAAAAAATATTTCCTCTTCTCTTCCTCTGGGACTCAACTATATGTTATAAATTGAGTGACAGTATCCCACCAGTTTCTTACATTTTTCCATTCTTTTTTTCCTCTGAGCTTCAATTTGAATGATTTTGATTGACCAGTCTTTCAGTTCACAGATCCTTTCTCCTACTGTTTCCAGAATGCTTTTAAGTCCTTCAATGAATTATCCATTTCAAATACTGTATTTTTTAGATCTAGAATTTTTACTTGGTTCTCTTCCATTTTCACTGTCTTCAAAATTCCCATTTTGCCCACCATTTGCACACTGTTTCCACGTTGATACGTTTATGACAGTTATTTTAAAGTTCTTGTCTCTAATTTGAACATCTGGGTCATCTGCGGGTTTACTTCTATTGACTGCTTTTATCCCTCCATAAGTGGTAATTTTTTATTCTATGAATGAACATTATAAATGATAGAGACTCTGGATTTTTTAAATATCTTCCTCTAAAAAGTGTTCAGTTCTTTTTTGGAAGGCAATTCCTGGCAGATTATGTTCGTCCTATAGAGGCTTCGTTAGAGGATGGGTCTATTTCAGTTTCTGTAGAACATGGTCCTTGCTCTTAAAACTTGGCCTTTCTGGGATCTCAACTGAATTCTGGGACTATTGAATGAGAACTCTCTGCTTTTGCTCAGACTCCAATAACTCTGAATTTGGACTTCTGAACTTTCTAGTCAGCTCTCAGCCCTCCAGCGTCTGTTCTCTGTAGTTTCTCCTGGAGGCTTACCCTGTACACACCCAACTTATTTTCAGCCAAGAACCTGAGAAGAATACCTACATAGATTTCTGGGCTCTTTATCTGCTATTCCTTTTTCTTTAGAAACCTGCTCAACAAATTCCAGCCCCCGTAGGAGCCCTAAATTGCCATCTCTGCTTTCTCTTCTCCCTCTGCTCAGCGTCTGCTTCCTCCATGCACCAAGACTGCCATTCTCTGCTTGGGTTTCTCTCTGCTTGGGTTTCACTCCGCTGTGCGGGAATCACTGCCAGATAAAAAGCTGCTGTAAATGTGGAGCTCACCGCTTGTGCTTCCCTTCTCTTTAGAAGTGCCTCCTTCCACTTTCCATTGTTCAATGCCAGGATATAGTTCCTTCATGTATTTTTCTGTTTCATAGCTGTTTAGAGCAGACGAGTGAATCCAATACCAGCTATTCCAGCATGGCCAGAACCAGAAATCCACTATTACTCATTCTTCAGTCTGAGTTTTTATATCACTTTCCCAGCAGCTTTCTGGAACAATTAAACTAAGTTAAATCCACTTCCTATGTATTTTCAGTTGTTAGTTTGTATGGATTTAAAAAATTTTAACCTAGATCTATGTTGTACATTTTAGCAAATTAAAGTCCTAAAGCGTATGCAACGTAATTTTATTTTATCCTAATTATATACTATATAAAGTCAAGAATTTCTACAATGGTTAAAACAAAGAAACAACTTTTTTCTTACTCCCGCCTGTATTAATCATGGTTTTTTGTTGTTTTTGTTGTTTGTTTTGGTTTGATATTTTTGAGACAGGGTCTCACTCTGTCACTCAAGCTGGAGTGCAGTGATAGGATCATGGCTTACTGCAGCCTCAAACTACTGGGTGCAAGCCATCCTCTGCCTCAGCCTCCAGAGTAGCTGGCACTACAGGTACATGCCACCATACCCAGTTAATTTTTTAATATTTATTTTGTAGAGATGGGGCCTCACTATGTTGACCAGGCCAGTTTTGAACTCCAGGCCTCAAGCATTCCTCCTGCTTTGGCCTCCCAAAATCCTGGGATTATAGGCGTGAGCCACTATGCTCAGTCAATCACATTTTGTTTTGTTTTTAAGAAAAACAAAAAGCTTCTGTAAGTTATGATGTTCTGGCATCTTAAAAATCTTGTTGAGGGAGAGACTTCCCCTCCCAGGGTTAGACTGCTAGAGACAGCAAAGGCTTAGCAGAGAGCACATCTTTCATTTGCAAACTAACCAATCCCAAGGCTATAGCTCCAACCACTTTTTTTTTTTGGTCTCACTTTGTTGCCCAGGCTGGAGTGCAGTAGTGCCATCTTGGCTCACTGCAAACTTTGTCTCTCGGGTTCAAGCGATTCTCTTGCCTCAACCTCCCAGGTAGCTGAGATTACAGGCATGTGTCACCACACCCAGCTAAGTTTTGTATTCTTAGTAGAGACGGGTTTCACCATGTTAATCAGGCTGGTCTCGAACTCCTGACCTTAAGTGATCTGCTCTCCTCGGCCTCCCAAAGTGCTGGGCTTACAGGCATGAGCTACCGTGCCCAGCCAACCACCTGCTAATCTAATTCTCACACACATTTCCCTTGCCCTAAATTATCCCAGGGCCAGGTATTAGAAAACTAGAGACCATTTCTATAACCCAAAGACCCCTGAAATTATTCAAACTAGCCAATCCTAAACTGGTTTCCTGGCTTGCCTTTCCCTCAGCAACCCCCAGAAGGCCTAGACTCTCCCCTCACTCCTGTCCTCTGCCTCCTGACCATTCTGATACTTCCCCTGTGGCCCTCAGTGGTGTGTCATGTCCCCTACTCTCAGAGAATATAACAAATTCTTTTTTCAATGACAGTACCTCTCCACGTTTTCATACAGTCATACTTCTGTAAGTTAAATCCTGGGTGCAATTTTAGAATTACACCCCACCCACCCCCTAATTTCCATTCCTCAGAAGCTGCCTTTTCGACCTCTAAATAAATTTCTCTAAGTTTTGCCTTCATGTTTCTAAGTAACTACTTCATGTTTCTGGAGCTAACTACTAACTGCATATTGTGGAAGAAAAATATTATCTCTCAATTCTCCCCTGACAGTTTTCATACTTCTCGCCATTCCTCCAATATATTCTATAACATACATTTTTGTTAGATTGTTAGTGTTTATATTAGTTTATATGTGTAACTGTCAGAGTTTAACAATATATTACAATAATTATATTTCCTTTCCTGTATCATTTTTAATTTCCCTGTAGTTAACATGTGTCTTGCTTTTTTATGTTTCTTTGTTTGCTTGTCCAATTTTCTGTGTAATTATTAAGTCATTCTCAAACTTTCTATTAGAGTTCCATTAAAACTGTCCTTTTAATGTGCTCAAACTAACAGTACCTATTTAAATAAATACAGGAAACAGATTTTGATTATGCTAATGAAGATAAACACCTTACTATATACTTTACATTATTTTCAAGTATTAATGTTTCAAATTTTATTTAAATGGACATATATCCCCCAAATTCTTGAGAATTTGCCAATGAAGCTTAGGAAAAACTATTTGCAGAGTAAAACAAACAGTATGTATTGCCTCCAGCAAAACTATTCCTTGTTTTTTCATTGCTTAAAACAAACAAACAAACAACAACAACAACAAAAACCTATGCTTAAAAAACTGTCTTCACAGTGTGGCGATTCCTCAAGGATCTAGAACCAGAAATACCATTTAACCCAGCAATCCCATTACTGGGTATATACCCAAAGGATTATAAATCATGCTACTATAAAGACACATGCACACGTATGTTTATTGTGGCACTTTTCACAATAGCAAAGACTTGGAACCAACCCAAATGTCCATCAATGATAGACTGGATTAAGAAAATGTGGCACATATACACCATGGAATACTATGCAGCCATAAAAAAGGATGGGTTCATGTCCTTTGCAGGGACATGGATGAAGCTGGAAACCATCATTCTTAGCAAACTATCACAAGGACAGAAAAACAAACACCGCATGTTCTCACTCATAAGTGGGAATTGAACAATGAGAATACATGGACACAGGGTGGGGAACATCACACACCAGGGCCTGTAGGGGGCTGGAGGGCTGGGGAAGGGATAGCATTAGGAGAAATACCTAATGTAAATGTTGACTTGACAGGTGCAGCAAGCCAACATGGCACATATATACCTATGTAACAAACCTACATGTTGTGCACATGTACCCTAGAACTTAAAGTATAATAAAAAAATTAAAAACTGTCTTCACTACTCAACACTTAAACAGATAAAGTCTGAAAAATAATATGGAGCATAGAAGAGAAAAGGCTTTAGGATTTCCCTAAAATTCAACTAATGTAATAAATAATTGGACAAATCAATGAATCCTGCAGCTGTATGGAATAATGTCATTCTTTTTTTTTTTTTTTGAGACAGAGTCCAGCTTTGTTGCCCAGGCTGGAGTGCGATGGCATGATCTCAACTCACTGCAACCTCCACCTCCTGGGTTCAAGGGATTCTCCTGCCTCAGCCTCCTGAGTAGCTGGGATTACTGGTGTGCACCACCATGCCTGGCTAATTTTTGTATTTTTAGTAGAGAGTGTTTCACCATGTTGGTCAGGCTGGTCTCAAACTGCTGACATCAAGTAATCTGCCCACTTCAGCCTCCCAAAGTGCTGGGATTGCAGGTGTGAGTCACTGCGCCCAGCCATTTTTAAAAAAGTTTTAAGATACATTTAAGATTCTAATAAGCCTAACTGTAAACAGAAACATAGTAAGTGCCGGTGTGTGAGGCAGTTTAATGAAGTGTGGTCTGAAACCAGACTGCCCACATTCCCAGCTCAACCACTTACCACTTACCAGCTCTATGACCTTAAGAAAGGTCCTTAACCACAGAGTGCCTCAGTTTCTTCATCCGTAAAATAAGGATGATAGTGTGTGTGTGTGTGTGTGTGTGTGTGTGTGTGTGTGTGTGTGTGTGTGTGGGTTGTAATAAAGACTGACTAAGTTAATCCTTAAAAAAATAATTAGAGACAAAGGGGAATACAGGATAGAAGAAAAGGAATGGGAAAGGAGATGGGAAAAACTCTAAGGTGGAAGACAGTAGATGGGAAGAGAAGAGCAAGATAGAGATAAATACATGCAGAATGAATACTGGAAACCACAGACAGTAACATCTCAGGAAAGAAATCTACTAAGATTATGCATTTCACAGTAAAATTGTTTCTTTTTTTAAAACACCACTATAGCCCATGGTATAGAAATAGAATACTGTAAGATACCAAATAAAAAGGCACTTACTGCTTTTGTTTCTTTTCTACTCATTTTTATAAAAAGACAGAATTAGGGTAGAATATTTGGAACTATAAGGAGCCGTTCTAATATCTAGAAGAGATATTAACATTACCTGTACAGAAAAATACTTCACTTCATCGAACTTAATTACAGTGTTCTTCTCATCGTTTTTGGATAGCAAGCTACACATTTTTGTACATTTCACAGCTTTGTTTATAGAGATGCGAATGAATAAATTAGCATAATGTTGTAAACTGACTGAAAATAGAATGATATTGAGGAAATACATTTTGTTGTAATTGAACAATAATACATTATAAAATTAATACATTAAACGATTCAGACCAAAACCTAAGAATCAATCATGTAGCATTAAACAATAGAAAAAAAGTATTCTAAAATAGTATTTTTGCCCATCACTGGTGGACACAATATAAGTAAAAGAAGGTTGATTCTTCCTTACATCCCTTATATTTTTAACCTCACATTTCCAACAAAATTCCTTTGCAAGTTTTGCTATGTATTAATTTCAAGGTGACTAAGTATATGCAATATATAGTTGAAATTTTTCCTAAGGATAATTATGTAGAAATTCAAAATATTTAAAAATATATCAGATTAACCTATTTTTAATTTTGAGACAAAAAGTGTTCTACTCTAATTCACTTAAGAATATAGTTCATTTATACTATATTGGTCTGTATTGTATCTTTCATAGAATGCTACAGAGTAAAACAATTTTGTTTCAAGATTTAACTATCTTCAAAAATCTCATTATACAGAATTATTTTCCAAAATTCTCTTTATATAAAAAAGAAACATCAAATCTCCATAATGAGGCTGGTTTTATGCTGTGATAAATCTAAAAATAAGCACTCAGCTTATTTAAAAGCACCAATATAAATTAAATCCTTTTAAAAATGTTTAAAGGAAGCACACATTACTTACAAATAAATTAGCATTATCATACAAGAAGATATATATTTTTCCTTTCATTTATATGGTGATTGAGGTGATTACAGATGGCTGAAAAGCTTTTGTTACTCTCACATCAAAAAGTCCACTTTATTTCCCCTGCCACTAAATCTGGGCTGGCTCTATGATTACATTAACCAATAAAATGTAATGGAATGTGACTAGGGTTGGGACTAGTAAGCCAAAAAGGCACTCAACTAGAGCACAAAATTTAAGGGGACACCAACAACTAGTAATCAAGATAAATAATATATTACTGTGATATATTTTTAAATTAAAATTAATAAAGGGGGATAAAACATGATAGGACTTAGGGAAAGAGAGAGAGATCCAACCATTTCAGCATCCCTGCTAAGTCTAGCCTTCCATGCATCCCCACTAAAGCAACTAGACATGTAAATGGGCCACTTCAGATATTCTAGCCCTTTTGAACTGTCAGACAACTATAGCCCAAGCTTTTATATCATGAAGCAGAAGAAGCAAATAGTGAATGAACAGTAGTGACTGATGATAAAATGGTCAATGTGTTAAGCCACTAAGTTTTGGAATGGTTTATAATGCAGCAATGGATAACTGAAACAGTGAGATATAATTACTATGATTCTTAAATCAAAAGAAAGGATACTCTTAGGCATAAAATGTCTGCAGTTCTTTATATGAATGCCCAGGCAGCCAACCTACAACAATCAAAACAAAAACACAGACAGTGAATGCATTTAAAAAGTTAACTGTTCTTTCACTTTACACTGAGCTCTATTTTTAAAAAGTAAAACTCCACGTTGTTGGTTTTTCTCATTTGAAATATTGTTTCTCATGAAAAATATCTAGTTAATAGAAATCATTGGAAAGCAGAAATACAGAAGAAAAATGCGCAGGCCACATTCAAAGTAAACCTAAAATGAACAAGAATACAAAGCCAAAGAATAATTCATTATTAACATAAATCTGATCATCACTCTTTAAATTGTTTTTATTTGATATTTGGTGAGAACTGATAAAATATAGCACCCTGCATATAAAATTAAGAAATGTGCCTTATTTCAGACAAACTCTTTTATCCAGTATCCTAAGACCACTTAATTCATTCAGCAATGATTCATTGGCTATAACATGCCAAGGACTGTAAAATATTCATGCTCTTGCACCAAGTTTTTCTAAATGTTAAAGAAAATTGCATCATGTGCTTAACCAAAAAATCAAATACAAAATAAATGCAGGAACATCTGAATCCTAATATGAGAATTAGCCAAATATATTTAGCCATGTTTAGTATTTAAAACCAAGTAAAAATAACAGAAATATTATATTAAACATTGTATATGATAGGAGGTAGAGGGACAAGAAAAATTCTTATTTCATACCCAGTTACCACTCTAATAGTGTTCAGAAAATAAAAATAACTGTAAATGAATGTCATAATATTTGACAGTTCTATATGCATGTAGATTCTCATGTCTTGTTCTGTACTTTGAAAACAGAATAACAGATTTTTCTGGTTCTCAGCCTAGATACTGGGTCCTCCTTCTGTGTGGTGTGTGTGTGTATGTGTGTGTGTGTGTGTGTGTGTGTGTGAAAGAGAGAGGGGGGTGTTTGCTTTTGTTTCTAGGAGGTTTTTTGGATCGGGGAGGGGCGCAGGATCAATTTTCAGACTTTAGCATGATCTAGCAATAAATATAATCACTTTAAGAGCTCAGTAAAATTACTGATTCCCAGGCTCCTCTCCTAGAGATTCTAAGTTAGCAGATCTTAGGTGGAGCCTCAAGTTAATGTTTTATAAAAAGCATCTGAGGTAATTCCGATATAACTAGATTTGGGAATCCCTAATATAGAAGATATTATTTCTGTGAATCAGGATGTTTTCCATAATTTCAGTGATTATTACAATGTTTTTCTGACTCATAAAAATGAAAAATTCATAAATACGCCATCAGAGAGAACCATTTTCTGCATATACTGTTTGATTATCAAATAATAAATAACTTATACAGGTTTTTGAGGGTTACTCATACATACCACATCCCCAAATGGCACCAAATTTGGTGTCTCCTGTGTTATTTCCAGTTCTTCACTATCAGACTCTTTAAGAGTTTTTCTCAGCATCTACAATGTAAATAAATTAAGATTTGGGAAGAGAAAGACAAACATAACTAGGTGAAACATCAATTCAATAATTATTGTATGAATCTCTAGTAAGTATCAGGTCTCCTCAGTTGTGGGGTATTAATATGATTAAGAAACTCATCCCTATCCTCAATAAGAAGTTAGTAGAGAAACAAAAATGTACACAAATATAAAATTAAGAGAATCATGAAAGAAGAGAAAAGTACATAGTTCTTCAGTTTGTTAAGAGATTGAATATTTAGTAGGATATCTTGAAAAGCTTATAAAGAGAATTCCAGTTGGCCCTAGTATAGGAGATACTTTGAGTCTGAATCTCTACTCAATCAAATATATATATACATACATACACACACACATACACACACATATATATGCACACATGCACACACATATACACACATATACATGCACATGCACACACACACTATAGGGACAGAAAGCAAGGAAAGAGAAATCTTAAGAGATGCTGGAAAAGAACAGAGAGGAGTAGGGAACACAAAAAGAAGCACAGACAAAATCATCCTGAGAAAGAGAAAGTTCAACACTGAGCACAAAAATTCTGACCACAGGTCTAGGAGTTGGTAGTTCACAGCAATGGCCATAGAGAAGGGACCTGAAAGAGAAGGACCAGAAGTAGCTCATCATGATGCGCACTGCTTCTGGGGTAAGGCATCAGAGAACAAGAGGTATCCCTGCATACATGGCAGGGAAGAGAAAGAAGGATATAAGAGGGGAAAATTAAGCATACCAGAAAAACCGAAGAGAACAACAGGTTATGCCCCTCCTTTCCCCTTACCTCCCATCAATTACTTCATCCATTTAAAAAAAACTGCTTCAATACACTGAAAGAAGAGAGTACACTTAAACTACGGCAAAGAAATGACCATGGCCAAGAAATACGGAAAATCCGACCAACTCCATTAAAAGCTATTATGGGGAGAAATCTTCAGATGACAAAAATTCTTCCTCCCAAATAACCACAAAACAGAAGTAAATTATAACATAAGATTTCAAACTGAATTAAGTATCTTCAAACAAGCATTTGGAGATGTTTTTAAGCCTACAATTAACAATTCATTCATTTATTCAACAATTAAAACAGAAGTTGACCAAAGAGAAGAAACAAAAAATGAAATGAGTGTTGATCAATTCAGAAAAGAAATTTTTAAAAAAGACAAACCATCCCAGAAATAAATGCTAAATTATAAAGTGCCCAAAGGTAGCGTCGATTCAAAAAAACTTTATAAGGGGCATTGAAGAAGATAAGAACCAGTGAAGAGAATGATAATGAGATAGAGAAAGAAGCATAAAGGGTCAGAGAAAAGTGGTTGAATTGGAAGGCAGGTAAATGAAAAATCCTCGAAGTAAAACAAAACAATGGAGGAAAAACGAATGTTTAAAGTTATAATCCAAGAAAAATTTAAGTATTAAGAGAAAAATCTGTATGTGGATAGGACTCACCATGTGTCTAGAAAAACTGGCTCATAATGATCAACTCCAAGATATGTCCTAGTAAAATTATTAGGCTTTATAAAGACATCTTGCCTACAGGCAAATGACCAAATTATCTATGAAGATAAGAAATAAGACTGGCATCATATTTCTCAAGGGCAACATACAAAGCAATGCAACTGCAGAGCTGTATTTTTATAAAGTTCAAGGCAAGGAAGGTCAAGCCAAGGATTTTTATCCAACCAAGTCTATTGTTATCCAACAAAGTAACAGCATTCATGTATCAAGGCTATTTTAAAAAATACATGAAACAGGCATTCCAGATAACACTTTACTCTTGAGCCCCTCCCAAGAAACCTACTAAAAGATGAGCTTCAACCAAACCAAAAGATAGTGGGGAAAACTTCAGGATAAGACTTATGGAGAGGACAGGCACGGTGGGTCACACCTGTAATCCCAACACTTTGGGAGGCCGAGGTGGGTGTATCACTTGAGGCCAGGAGTTTGAGACCAGCTTGGCCAACATGGCGAAAACCCACCTCTACTAAAAATACAAAAATTAGCTGGGCGTGGTGGTGCACACCTGTAATTCCAGCTACTTGGGAGACTGAGGCAGGAGAATCCCTTCAACCTGGAAGATGGAGATTGCAGTGAGCCAAGATCGCGCCACTGCACTCCAGCTTGGGCAATAGAGTAAGACTCTGTCTCAAAAAAAAAAAAAAAAAAGACTTACAGAGAGCAGTTAATATATTTAACTGCAGAGTTAAGATTAAAGTAAAGATTCAAATGTTACTACTACAGAAACCACCAAACAACTATAATAAATAATAAGGGAGAAAGAAAGGAACAAAGTACACATAAAACAAGAAATTAACTAATAAAATGATGAGAATAAGCCCCCACCTATCAATAATAACCTTGAATGTGAATGAATTAAGCTCTCCACTTCAAAGATATACACTGGCTAAATGGATCAAAAAAACATGACCCGATCTTTCGGATTTGGGTAAAAGAAGCCAGACCTACTGAGTTTACATTTTGCTTCTGCCCTCTCTGGCTGTGTTACCCTGGGCAAGTTACTTAACCTCTCTAACCCACAGATGCTGCATGCAATTTGCTGAATCATAACAGAACCTATTTTATGGGGCTCTTGTGAGACTTAAGGAAATTAATATAAATAGGTCAGACATGGTGGCTGACACCTGTAATCACAGCAATTTGGGAGGTCAAAGCAGGAGGACTGCTTGAGCCTAGGAGTTCGAGACCAGCCTGGGAAACCTAGTGATACCGGCCCCCATCTCTACAAAAGATAAAAGTAAATTAGCCTGGTGTGATGGCACATGCCTGTGGGCTGAGGTGGGATCATTGCTTGAGCCCAGGAGTTCAAGGCTGTAGTGAGCTATGATTTTGCCACAGCACTCCAGCCTGGGGGACACACACACACACACGACTCTGTCCACACACACACAAAATTAATATAAAGAAAGCAACTAATATACAGTACCTGGTATATGGTAATCAATACTTAAGAGTTTACTCTAGTTAAAAACCGAATTGCCTTTCCCAAAAATGCATACGTTGCAATCCTCACTCCTTGTGCCTCAGAATGTCATTGTATTTGGAGATAGGATTTTTAAAGAGGTAATTAGATTAAAATGAGGTCATCAGGGTGGACCCTAATCCCATATGCTGAGAAGAGAGGTCTCAGAAGAAACCAACTCTACCACCTTAATTTTGGACTTCCAAGCCCCAAAACTGTGAGAAAATAAATGTCTGAGGTTTAAAATACCCAGTCTGTGGAGCTTTGTCATGCAGCTCTAGCAACAAATGCTGCTTGCATTATGGGACAGCAATGCTAGATTTTACATATGGTAAGCATTCCTTCTATAAGCACTTATTAGCACCTACTACCTGCTGGCTGAGCTGGGACTCATATAGGGTAATTGCCTCCAGCATAATTTTTTTGGGTCATGGGGCAGACAGGGTCGTGCTCTGTCACCCAGGATGGAATGCAGTGGTACAATCATAGCTCGTTGTAGCCTCAAACTCCTGGGCTCAAGCGATCCTCTCACCTTGGCCTCTCAAAGTACTAGGATTAGAGGCATGAGCCATCATACCCAGCCTCAGGCACAAAACTTAATTGAATGCCAAAAAACTCAGTCACCATGATAATAATGTGTATACACTTTTTAAAAAAATTTTGGTAGAGGGGAAGGGGCATGGAGCTCTCATGCTTTCTCTGGGCATGTGACCCTCGAGGAATATTTTAATGCATGTTTTTAAAAAAATCAAAATGCTTTCCCCACTTCTCACTACTGCACTTCACCAATATTACAAAGAAAATAGGCTGGACACAGTGGCTTATGCCTATAATCCCAGCACTTTGGGAGGCCAAGGTGGGCAGATCATTTGAGCCCAGGAGTTCCAGACCAGCCTGGGCTACGTGGCAAAACCACGTCTCTACAAAATATATAAAAATTAGCCAGGCATGGTGGCGAGTTCCTAAAGTCCTAGCTACTCAGGAGGCTGAGTTGGGAGGATCACCTGAGCCCAGGAGGTTGAGGCTACAGTGAACGGTGATTATGCCACTACACTCCAGCCTCTGTGACAGAGTAAGATCCTGTCTCAAAAAAAAAAAAAAAAGAAAGAAAGAAACAAAGAAAGAAAGAAAAGAGAAAGAAAGAAAAATGCAAAAAAGTTGATTAAAAAAAAAAACATGACCCAACTATATGCTGCCTATAAGAAACTCATCTCATCTGTAAAGGCACATATAGAATGAAAGTAAAGGGATAGAAAAAAATATTCCAAGAATAGCTATGCCAGGAGCAGAAGTAGCTATGGTTATATCAGATAAAATAGACTTAAAGTAAAAAACAGTAAAGAGACAATTTAAAAAAAGGTCATTAGGTCATTATATAATGATAAATGTGTCAATTCAGCAAGAGGATATAACAATTCTAAATATATTATGTACCCAACACCAGAGTACTCAGATATATAAATAGTATTACATCCAAAGGGAAGGATAGACTCCAATACAATAATATCTGGGGACTTTAACACACTACTCTCAGCATTAGACGGATCATCTAGACAGAAAACTAACAGAGAAACATGGGATTTAAATTACACATTAAACCAAATAGACCTAACAGACATTTACAGAATATTTCATCCAACAGCTACTGAATACATACTCTTCTCATCACCACATGGAAAATTCTCCATGACAGACTATATCTTAGGACACAAAACAAGTCTTACCAAATTTTAAAACATTAAAATCATATCAAGTATCTTCTGAGACCACAATGGAATAAAACTAGAAATCAGTAACAAGGGGAACTTTGGAAACTGTACAAACACAGGTAAATTAACAACATGCTCTTCAATGATCATTGGGTCAAGGAAGAAATTAAACAGAAAATTAAAAAATTTCTTGAAACTCATACAAATTGAAACACAACATACCAAAACTATGGGATACAGCAAAAGCAGTGCTAAGAGGGAAGATTATAGCAGTAAGCACCTATATCAAAGAAGTAGAAAGGTTTCAAATAAACAATATAACAATACACATCAAGAAAGAAGAAAAGCAAGAATAAACCAAACCTAAAATTAGTGGAAGAAAAGAAATAACAAAGATCAGAGCAGAAGTAATTGAAATAGAACCTTTAAAAAGTACAAAGAATCAGCAAAACAAAAATTTGGCTTTTGACCTTACTAAAGTAACCAAGAAAAAGAGAACCTCAAATAAACAAACTCAGAAATGAAAAAGGAAATATAACTTATGTCACAGACATACAAAAGATTACCAGAGACTATTAGAAACAACTATACACTAACAAATTGGAAAACTCAGAAGAAATGGATAAATTCCTAGACAAATACAAGTGACCAATATTGACTTAGGAAGAAATAGAAAGCCTGAACAGACCAATAACAAGTAATGAGATTGAAGCAGTAATAAGATGTCTCTCAGCTAGGCACGGTGGCTCATGCCTGTAATCCCAGCACTTCGGGAGGCTGAGGCAGGCAGATCATGAGGTCAGGAGATCGAGACCATCCTAGCTAACACAGTGAAACCCGGTCTCTACTAAAATATATGAAAAAAAATTAGCCGGGCGTGGTGGCGGGCGCCTGTAGTCTCAGCTACTCAGGAGGCTGAGGCAGGAGAATGGCGTGAACCTGGGAGGCAGAGCTTGCAGTGAGCCGAGATCACGCCACTGCACTCCAGCCTGGGTGACAGTGCGAGACTCCGTCTCAAAAAAAAAAAAAAATGTCTCTCAACAAAGAAAAGTCACAGACCACATGACTTCACTGCTGAATTCTACCAAACTCTCGAAGAAGAAGTAACATGAATTCTCCTCAAACTATTTCAAAAAATGAAGAAGACAGAATTCTCCCTGACACATTCTTTGAGGCCAGTATTACCCTGATGCAAAAACCAGACAAGGATACAACAACAAAAAAGAAATCTATAGGTCAATATCCCTAATGAACATAGACGCAAAAATCTTCAACAAAATACTAGCAAACTGAATGAAACCGCATATCAAAAAGATAATATATATATATACCATGATCATATGGGGTTTATCCCAGTGAATGCAAGGATGGTTCAACACATGCAAATCAATAAACATCAAACATCACATCAACAGAATTAAGGGCAAAAACCAAATGATCATCTCAATAGACACAGAAAGCATTTGATAAAATTCAATATCCCTTCATGATAAAAAAAAATTCAACAAACTGGCATAGAAGGAATGTACTTCAACATAATAAAGCCCATATATAACAAATGCCTGGCTAACATCATACTGAATGGGGAAGAGCTAAAAGCCTTTCCTCTAAGAACTAGAATAAGACAAGAATGCCCACTTTCACCAGAGTGAAAGTCCCAGCCAGAGTAATCAGGCGAGAGAAAAAAATTAAAGGCATCCAAATTGGAAAAGGGAAAGTCAAATTGTCCCTATTTGCTAATGATATGATCTTTTATCTAGAAAAACCTATAGATTCCTACAAAAAACTCCTCTATCTGATAAATAAATTCAGTAAAGTTACAGCATACAAAATCAACATAATGTTATGAAACTAGAAATCAGTAACAGGAAATTTGGAAAATTCACAAAGAGTGGAAATTAACAACAGACTTCTGAATAACTAAGGGATCAAAGAAGAGATCAAATAGAAATCAAAAAATATTTTGAGACCAACAAAAATGGAAACACAATATACTCAAACTTATGGGACGCTGCGAAAGCAGTTATAAGAGGGAAGGTTAGAACAATAAATATCTACATCAAAAAAGAAGATCTCAAATAAACAACCTAACTTTACACTTTTAATAACTGTGTAGCAAAAACAAAGTAAGCCCAAAGTTAGCAGAAGAAAAAAATAATAAAGATTGGAGCAGAAATAAAATAGAGAACAGAAAAATCATTTTAAACATTAATGAAACTAAGGATTGCACAGCAAAAAGCACTATCGACAGTCAAAAAAAAAACAACTGTTGAATAATGAGAAAATATTTGTGAAACTTATCACAGATGAATGCTAGTATCCCTAACAATTAAAGGATTTTTGAAAATGTCCTAATATCTTCCAACAACTTTGAAAAGGTGAGATTCAATTTGATTCCCCTTTGCCATTTAGGTCTCCATGCTCTAGTGGTACTACTAAGTATAGTGGTAAACTCAAGAGTTTCAGGAGGCCAATAATTCACTTTGCAGACAGGACGCAGATTTGCTTCTGCAGATTCACTCTGTAATAACCTCAGGAATGAAAACAGGGGTAACTAAAGTTTCTGAAGTTTGGCCCTGTAACCAAATAAATAAAATCCCAGTGATGATGATGATGGTGACAGCAGCTAACTTTTGACTCTGTACTTTGTTCTTTGTACTGTGCTAAGCACTTTATATCATTATTTCCTTTTGTTCTCCTTTAAGTAAGGCAGGTAGCAATTGTCTTCATTGAACAGTGAATAAAACAAGACTCTAACAAGTTAAATAATTGCCCTAGGTCCCACAGGTCAACTCTTTCTCAGGTATTACCACCCTCTAATTTAGAGGGTTTCAAAAGGATTAAAGGGGGCCGGGCACGGTGGCTCACACCTGTAATCCCAGCACCTTGGGAGGCCAGGTGGGTGGATCACCTGAGGTCAGGAGTTCAAGTCCAGCATGATCAACATGGCAAAACCCCGTCTCTACTAAAAATACAAAAATTCACCTGGCGTGGTGGCGGGTGCCTGTAATCCCAGCTACTCAGGAGGTTGAGGCAGGAGAATCACTTGAACCCGGGAGGCGGAGGTTGCTGTGAGCTGAGATCATGCCACTGCACTCTAGCCTGGGGGAGGGCGACAGAATGAGACTCCGTCTTGGAAAAACAAAAAAAAACAAAAAAAGCCAAGATAGCCAAATAGGAACAGCTCCAGTCTGCAGTTCCCAGTGTGAGTGACACAGAAGACAGGTGATTTCTGCATTTCCAACTGAGGTACTGGGTTCATCTCACTGGGGCTTGTCAGACAGTGGGTGCAGCCCACGGAGCAGGGTGGGGCATCACCTCACCCAGGAAGCACAGAGGGTTGGGGAATTCCCTTTCCTAGCAAAGGGAAGCTGTGACAGACGGCACCTGGAAAATCGGGACACTCCCACCCTAATACTGCACTTTTCCAATGGCCTTAGCAAACGGCACACCAGGACATTATATCCCACGCCTGGCTTGGAAGGTCCCATGCCCACGGAGCTTTGCTCCCTGCTAGCACAGCAGTCTGAGATCCAACTGCAAGGCAGCAGGAAGGCTGGGGGAGGGGCATCCTCCATTGCTGAGGCTTGAGTAGGTAAACAAAGCAGCTGGGAAGCTCAAACTGGGTGGAGCCCACCTCAGCTCAAGGAGGCCTGCCTGCCTCTGTAGACTCCACCTCTGGGGGCAGGGCATAGCTGAACAAAAGGCAGCAGAAACTTCTACAGACTTAAACATCCCTGTCTGACAGCTTTGAAGAGAGTAGTGCTTCTCCTAGCACGGAGTTTGAGATCTGAGAATGGACAGACTGCCTCCTCAAGTGGGTCTCTGACCCCCGAGTAGCCTAACTGGGAGACACCTCCCAGTAGGGGCCAACTGACACCTCATACAACCGGGTGCCCCTCTGAGACAAAGCTTCCAGGAGAAGGATCAGACAGCAACATTTGCTGTTCTGCAATATTTGCTGTTCTGCAGCCTCCACTGGTGATACCCAGGCAAACAGGGTCGGAGTGGACTTCCAGCAAACTCCAACAGACCTGCAGCTGACGGTCCTGACTGTTAGAAGGAAAACTAACAAACAGAAAGGACATCCACACCAAAATCTCATCTGTACATCACCATCATCAAAGACCAAAGGTAGATAAAACCACAAAGATGGGGAGAAACCACAGCAGAAAAGCTGAAAATTCTAAAAATCAGAGTGCCTCTTCTCCTACAAAGGAACACAGCTCCTAGCCAGCAAGGGAACAAAGCTGGACAGAGAATGAATTTGACGAGTTGAGAGAAGAAGGCTTCAGATTATCAGTAATAACAAACTTCTCCGAGCTAAAGGAGGATGTTCAAACCCATCGTAAAGAAGCTAAAAACCTTGAAAAAAGATTAGATGAATGGCTAACTAGAATAAACACTGTAGAGAAGTCCTTAAATGACCTGATGGAGCTGAAAACCATGGCACGAGAACTATGTGACGCATGCACAAGCTTCAGTAGCCGATTTGATCAAGTGGAAGAAAGGGTATCAGTGATTGAAGATCAAATGAATGAAATGAAGTGAGAAGAGAAGTTGATAGAAAAAAGAATAAAAAGAAATGAACAAAGCCTCCAAGAAATATGGGACTATGTGAAAAGACCAAATCTACCTCTGATTGGTGTACCTGAAAGTGACAGAGAAAATGGAATCGAGTTGGAAAACACTCTTCAGGATATTATCCAGGAGAACTTCCCCAACCTAGCGAGGCAGGCCAACATTCAAATTCAGGAAATACAGAGAATGCCACAAAGATACTCCTCGAGAAGAGGAACTCCAAGATACATAATTGTCAGATTCACCAAAGTTGAAATGTAGGAAAAAATGTTAAGGACAGCCAGAGAGAAAGGTCGGGTTACCCACAAAGGGAAGCCCATCAGACTAACAGCAGATCTCTTGGCAGAAACTCTACAAGCCAGAAGAGAGTGGGGGCCAATATTCAACATTCTTAAAGAAAAGAATTTTCAAGCCAGAATTTCATATCCAGCCAAACTAAATTTCATAAGTGAAGGAGAAATAAAATCCTTTACAGACAAACAAATGCTGACAGATTTTGTCACCACCAGGCCTGCATTAGAAGAGCTCCTGAATGAAGCACTAAACGTGGAAAGGAACAACCGGTACCAGTCACTGCAAAAACATGTCAAATTGTAAAGACCATTGATGCTAGGAAGAAACTACATCAACTAACCAGCAAAATAACCAGCTAACATCAGAATGACAGGATCAAATTCACACATAACAATATTAACCTTAAATGTAAATGGGCTAAATGGTCCAATTAAAAGACACAGACTGGCAAATTGGATAAAGAGTCAAGACCCATCAGTGTGCTGTATTTAGGAGACCTATCTCACGTACAGAGATACACACAGGCTCAAAATAAAGGGATAGAGGAGGATCTACCAAGCCAATGGAAAACAAGAAAAAGCAGGGGTTGCAATCCTAGTCTCTGATAAAACAGACTTCAAACCAACAAAGATCAAAAGAGACAAAGAAGGCCATTACATAATGGTAAAGGGATCAATTCAACAAGAAGAGCTATCCTAAATATGTATGCACCCAATATAGGAGCACCCAAATTCATAAAGCAAGTCCTTAGAGACCTACAAAGAGACTTAGACTCCCACACAATAGTAATGGGAGCCTTTAACACCCCACTGTCAACATTAGACAGATCAATGAGACAGAAAGTTAACAAGGATATCCAGGAATTGAACTCAGCTCTGCACCAAGCAGACCTAATAGACATCTACAGAACTCTCCACCCCAAATCAACAGAATATACGTTCTTCTCAGCACCACATCACACTTATTCCAAAATTGACCACATAGTTGGAAGTAAAGCACTCCTCAGCAAATGTAAAAGAACAGAAATTATAATAGACTGTCTCTCAGACCACAGCGTAATCAAACTACAACTCAGGATTAAGAAACTCTCTCAAAACTGCTCAACTACATGGAAACTGAACAACCTCTTCCTGAATGACTACTGGGTACATAACGAAATGAAGGCAGAAATAAAGATGTTCTTTGAAACCAATGAGAGCAAAGACACAACATACCAGAATCTCTGGGACACATTTAAAGCAGCGTGTAGAGGGAAATTTATAGCACTAAATGCCCACAAGAGAAAGCAGGAAAGAACTAAAATTGACACCCTAACATCATAATTAAAAGAACTAGAGAAGCAAGAGCAAATGCTTTCAAAAGCTAGCAGAAGGCAAGAAATAACTAAGATCAGAGCAGAACGGAAGGAGATAGAGACACAAAAAAACCTTCAAAAAATCAATGAATCCAGGAGCTGGTTTTCTGAAAAGATCAACAAAATTGATAGATCACTAGCAAGACTAAGAAAGAAGAAAAGAGAGAAGAATCAAATAGACACAATAAAAAATGATAAAGGGGATATCACCACCAATCCCACAGAAATACAAACTACCATCAGAGAATACTACAAACACCTCTATGCAAATAAAGTAGAAAATCTAGAAGAAATGGATAAATTCCTGGACACATACACCCTCCCAAGACTAAACCAGGAAGAAGTTGAATCCCTGAATAGACCAATAACAGGTTCTGAAATTGAGGCAATAATTACTAGCCTACCAACCAAAAAAACTCCAGGACCAGACGGATTCACAGCAAAATTCTACCAGAGGTACAAAGAGGAGGTGGTACCATTCCTTCTGAAACTATTCCAATCAATAGAAAAAGAGGGAATCATCCCAAATTTATTTTATGAGGCCAACATCATTCTGATACCAAAGCCTGGCAGAGACACAACAAAAACAGAGAATTTTAGACCAATATCCCTGATGAACATCGATGCAAAAATCCTCAATAAAACACTGGCAAACTGAATCCAGCAGCACATCAAAAAGCTTATCCACCATGATCAAGTGGGCTTCATCCCTGGGATGCAAGGCTGGTTCAACATATGCAAATCAATAAACGTAATCCAGCATATAAACAGAACCAAAGACAAAAACCACATGATTATCTCAATAGACGCAGAAAAGGCCTTTGACAAAATTCAACAGTCCTTCATGCTAAAAACTCTCAATAAACTACGTATTGATGGGACGTATCTCAAAATAATAAGAGCTATTTATGACAAACCCATAGCCAATATCATACTGAATGGGCAAAAACTGGAAGCATTCCCTTTGAAAACTGGCACAAGACAGGGATGCCCTCTCTCACCACTCCTATTCAACATGGTGTTGGAATTTCTGGCCAGGGCAGTCAGGCAAGGGAAAGAAATAAAGGGTATTCAATTAGGAAAAGAGGAAGTCAAATTGTCCCTGTTTGCAGATGACATGTTTGTATATTCAGAAAACCCCATCGCCTCAGCGCAAAATCTCCTTAAGCTGATAAGCAACTTCAGCAAAGTCTTAGGATACAAAATCAATGTGCAAAAATCACAAGCATTCCTATACACCAATAACAGACAAGCAGAGAGCCAAATCATGAGGGAACTCCCATTCACAATTGCTTCAAAGAGAATAAAATACCTAGGAATCCAACTTACAAGGGATGTGAAGGATCTCTTCAAGCAGAACTACAAACCACTGCTCAATGAAATAAAAGAGGACACAAACAAATGGAAAAACATTCCATGCTCATGGATAGGAAGACTCAATATTGTGAAAATGACCATACTGCCCAAGGTAATTTATAGATTCAATGCCGTCCCCATCAAGCTACCAATGACTTTCTTCACAGAATTGGAAAAAATACTTTAAAGTTCATATGGAACCAAAAAAGAGCCCGCATTGCCAAGACAATCCTAAGCCAAAAGAACAAAGCTGGAGGCATCATGCTTCCTGACTTCGAACTATACTACAAGGCTACAGTAACCAAAACATCATGGTACTGGTAACAAAATAGAGATATAGACCAATGGAACAGAATAGAGCCCCCGGAAATAATATCACACATCTACAACCATCTGATCTTTGACAAACCTGACATAAACAAGAAATGGGGAAAGGATTCTCTATTTAATAAATGGTGTTGGGAAAACTGGCTCGCCATACGTAGAAAGCTGAAACTGGATCCCTTCCTTACACCTTATACAAAAATTAATTCAAGATGGATTAAAGACTTAAATGTTAGACCTAAAACCATAAAAACCCTAGAAGAAAACCTAGCCAATACCATTCAGGATATAGGCATGGCCAAGGACTTCATGACTAAAACACCAAAAGCGATGGCAACCAAAGCCAAAATCGACAAATGGGATCTAGTTAAACTAAAGAGCTTCTGCACAGCAAAAGAAACTAGCATCAGAGTGAACAGGCAGCCTACAGAATGGGAGAAAATTTTTGCAATCTATCCATCTGACAAAGGGCTAATATCCAGAATCTACAAAGAACTGAAACAAATTTACAAGAAAAAAACAAAAAACCCCATCAAAAAGTGGGCAAAGTATATGAACAGACACTTCTCAAAAGAAGACATTTATGCAGCCAACAGACACATGAAAAAATGCTCATCATCACTGGCCATCAGAGAAATGCAAATCAAAACCACAATGAGATACCATCTCACACCAGTTAGAATGACGATCATTAAAAAGTCAGGAAACAACAGGTGCTGGAGAGGATGTGGAGAAATAGGAACGCTTTTACACTGTTGGTGGGAGTGTAAACTAGTTCAACCATTGTGGAAGACAGTGTGGCGATTCCTCAAGGGTCTAGAACTAGAAATACCATTTGACCCAGCCATCCCATTACTGGGCATATACCCAAAGGATTATAAATCATGCTGCTATAAAGTCACGTGCACACATATGTTTATTATGGCACTATTCACAATGGCAAAGACTAGGAACCAACCCAAATGTCCATCAATGACAGACTGGATTAAGAAAATGTGGCACATATACACCATGGAATATTATGCAGCCATATAAAAAGGATGAGTTCATGTCCGTTGTGGGGTCATGGATGAAGCTGGAAACCATCATTCTCAGCAAACTATCGCAAGGACAGAAAACCAAACACTGCATGTTCTCACTCATAGGTGGGAATTGAACAATGAGAATACTTGGACACAGGGTGGGGAACATCACACACCACGGCCTGTCGTGGGTTGGGGGGAGGGAGGAGGGATAGCATTAGGAGATATACCTAATGTAAATGACGAGTTAATGGGTGCAGCACACCAACATGGCACATGTATACATATGTAACAAACCTGCACGTTGTGCACATGTACCCTAGAACTTAAAGTATAATAAAAAATAAAAATAAAAAATAAAAAAAAGGAATTGCTATAAAAGAAAAAAAAAAGGATTAAAGGGTTCAATGTGTGCCAATTGAAGGGAGATGCAATTGGCACACATTGAACCCTTTAATCCTTTCACCACCCTCCAGGTGCCCTGCTGGCCCCGGTCCTCCAGGTGCCGGCCAGGCCCCCACTCACTCACGTTCAGCAGCCGGTGCCCGGTGCCCTCCTGGTTCTTGTTCTTAGGCAGGGCCGTCGTGCCCTGGTTCAGGGCGTAAGGGACCGAAGAAGCCTCCGACCCTTTAATGTGCATGATATCCGGGCTGCTGTAGGGATTCCTCTGCAATAGCGGGGTGGGGGATAGGACTTGGACCTGCCCGCTGCGGTTATCAAGTGTGCTGAAAGGCCTATTTGTCTCTTGGGGTGGCTCCATCTCTCCATCTTCTGCGGCCTGTCTGCGCCCAACCGACGGCCCGCTACTGCGCAGGCGCGGCCCTCCCGCAGCCTTTCTCACATTTTCCCAGCGCGTGCGTGCCGCCTAGTGACCCACTCAGGCCGGGCCCATGCTGGGAGTGGCTGGAGGCCAGCTTTGGAGGCATGCGTGCTTAGCGAGCCTGGAGGGTCTGCTGCAAGCACTTGCCAGGCCATTTCAGTCTCCTTTAGAAGGAAGTCAGAGCACGCTGGTGGAGAGCAAGACCCCTCATGGGGCCCAACCACTTTAGTTCACTGTCTTGTCCGCCCTGTAGCCCTCACGAGTCCTTTTCTCCCTGCACCATTTCTTTCTAGAAGATTTACAATGTCAGTCATTACTTCCTCTACACTGTCCCGTGAGCTCCAGATGTTAAATATCCAACAGTCTACTTTGACATCTTTACCCAATTGTTCCACAGACACATAACACATTAATATTCATCTTCCCTCTTAAACCTCTAGTAGGTTCCAAACTCATTTGGTGCAGCAATGTCATATCCACAAAATCTTAAACATTCAGACACATTTTAAAATTCTGACCCTAAATATCTGAATCTTACTTACCTTTTCCTTTTATGGCACCTAATTTGGGACAACTCACACACGAGACAATTGCAATGATTTACTCATGGGTCTGCCAACCTGCTGTCATCCATCCCTTTCACTGCCCCCGTATTAGTCCTTTGCAGTAACGAATGGAGCTGAAGGCCATTATCCTAAGCAGACTAACACAGGAACAGAAAACCAAATACCACGTTCTCACTTATAAATGTGAGCTAAACAATGAGAACACATGGACACAAAGAGGGGAGCAACAGACACTGGGGCCTACTTGACGGCGAAGGGTGGGAGGCGGGAGAGGATCAAAAACTACCTTTTGGGCACTAGGCTTATTACCTGGGTGATGAAATAATCTGTACACCCCCATGACACAAAATTTACCTATATAACAAACCTGCACATGTACCCTTGAACCTAAAAGTTAAATTAAAAATATAAATAAATACAAACAGAACAAAACCAGAGAACTCCAGAACTTCTTTATTGTACATAAAAATCTGAATTTCTTAATATGGAAACCAAAGGTCTGCAAAATGTACTCTCCTAGCTCAGGATCATTATTTATTCCTCTTATTTTTGGAATCTATTCTTCTTTTATTCAAGGACCAACTCAAAGGTCAGCTTTTAGTTAACTCTTATATCCCCATACACCTATCCTAAAGGCAGAGTTAACTGCTATATCCAAGCTACTTCTTGGCATATCCTTGTCAGCCTAAATAACAGAGAGGGAGACTCTCTGAAAGAAAATGATGTTTATTCAGGAGTAGGCATTGCAATAAGAATACAAGTGCCACAGTAAACTATGTGCATATACAGGGAGGTCAAGGAAGACAATGGTTTTTAAAGCAAAAATGATTGTTTTGAGAGAATTATCCTTGGCTACAAGGATCAATAACAAGGATGTTGCCAGTTGGACATTGGACAGGCAGTTGCTGGGCAAATGTCCTCATAGAAGTATTTTTTGTGTGTCAGGTTGTGATGGCCTTTGTGCAAGGTGTGGTTTTGTGCAGTCTTTTATGATAGTCCTCATTATCAGACATTTGTGCATGAAAATCGTCCTTTCACGGCCTTCCCCAGCTCTATTTGTTAGGATTTTTAACACAATGACCAGAACTTGATTTTGACAACTTTCACATCCTATTAGTGGGCTCACACTATTAGTTGCTAATCTCAAAAGATAGAGTTCTTTAGGGGCAGGAACCTGCACCTCACCTTGTGCTCCTCAGAGTACATGGCCCAATATCCCAAGGCCCTTAACACATTTGTCATTATTTCAGATTTATACTATGTGGTGTGTTAATTACTGCACCCCATGAAACTTGCTGTCCAGCAGCTCACTCTGTTCTTAGGGTTCATGTTATGCAACATAAAGTACACAGCATCACAGATGAAGTCATATTTTTTTTAAAAATCTAATCAAACCGCCGGACCTAACCTCCAGTCTATAGGAAATTCAGGAGATTGAGGAACAAATTAAGTGATGTCATTAGGAAAAAGTCAGACAATTAAAAAATGTAGGTGAGGCACTCTAAAGCAAAACTAGCTTGGACTCTTCAAAAAATTGTCATGGGAAATTAGAATGGTACCACCAACTCTGGAAAACAGCTTGGCAGTTTGTAACTACATACAACCCATCAATTTCACTCCTGGGCATTTATCTTAAAGAAATAAAAACTTAATGTTCACACAAAAACTTGCACATGAATGTCCACAGCAGCATTATTCACAGACTGGAATGAGCCCAGATATCCTTCAATAGGTCAATGAGTTAAACCAAACAAAACAGTAAAAGGAAATGAACTATTGATACACACAACAGCTGAGATGACTCAGAAAAAAAGAGATCAACAGAAAAAAAGCGAATCCCATAAATTACATACTGTATGATTCAATTTATAACATTATTGAAATGACAGAGTTTTAGAAACTGAGCTCTTTGTACCTGGCCAAGGGCTCTGATCAGCAAGGTGCCCCTGTGTTATCTACCCAGTGCAGTGCTTCACCAGGATGGCAATAACAGTATTTTAAGTCAGTGAGTAATGAGAAACCATGATGCCCTACCAATTGGACTGGATCAGCTTGCATGTCAATCTAGTCCACTGTAAGCTGGAGAAAGTTACATGAATTCTCATTGACGGCCTCAGCAATGTGCCTCAAGTGTCACTGTGAGATCATTCCCTACTTCCTGGAGACATGCATTAGCAGTGAACTTCTTCCAAACTTCCCTGTCATCACAGTCAAACAATTTTTGAGACACACCAGAAACATCAGGGAAAACAGAGTCCTCTGTACAAGTCCTTAATCAGGGAATACTCAATGTTTTTCCCTGATGAAGGACTTGTACAGGGCTACTAGCTGCTCAGGTTTATATGCCTCCTGGGTCATTAGGAGATCTGAAGTCTAAGTTGTACTTCCCAGACCTGGAAGAATACAAAGGCAACTATGCCCATGCCAGTTACATATTATCAACGTAGCCAGCTTTCCCAAGTGCATTCCACAGCAGCTCTAGCCTTCTTTATTCTCTAGGATATATAGCTTTCTATTGCTGCCATAACCAATCACCTCCAATTTAGCAGCTTAGTCAACATACACTTGCTATCTTACAGTTCTGTATGTCAAAAGTCCGACATGGGCAGCACCAGGCCAAAACCAAGGTATCCACAGAGCTGCCTTCCTTTCTTGGCTCTAGGGGAGGATTTGTTTCCTTGCTCATTTGGGATACTCATAGAACTCAGTTCCTTGTGGTTATGTGACTGAAATCCATTTCCTTGCTCATTGTTGGCCAAGGGCCGTACTCAGCTGCAAGGTCATCACTCTCCTTGGCTCATGGCCCCCTCTTCCATCTTCAAAGCCAGCAATATCATAACTTCTGACCTCTCTGACCACAGACATAAAAGGCTTTCTTCTCTGCTTTTAAGGACTCATAAGATTACACTGGACCCTTCTGGATAATACAGGATAATGTCCCCGTTTTAAGGTTCATAACCTTTATCATATCTGCAAATCCGTTTGGCCATGTAAAGTAGTATATTCACAAGTTCCAGGGATTAGGACATGGACATCTTTAGGAGACATTATGCAGCCTACCACAATCCACCACATTGGCAGCAGCTTTCTCACATTTCTCTTTGATGACACGGCTCAAGTATGCTAAGCGTTGGCTCTAACGAGCA
The DNA here is from genome assembly GCF_029289425.2 of Pan paniscus. Classification (NCBI taxonomy): domain Eukaryota; kingdom Metazoa; phylum Chordata; class Mammalia; order Primates; family Hominidae; genus Pan; species Pan paniscus. Next base: position 104,245,492 of record NC_073262.2, read on the forward strand.
TGGCTTCCCTGAAGTTTGCTGACGGGGAAGATTGTGAACTCCTATACTGCCAGCTTATTGCCAGAATGAGAACCATTGCTGGTCACAGTGAAAGCTGGAACTAGCAGGATGCCTTCAGAATTGCCAGCAAATTCACAATTCTGTGACAGCAGGGAGAATCCCTTTTCAGCAGCTCCAGCCTTACAAACAGCAAAAGAGATTCCCAGTATAATGTTCACTCCAAATTTAGACCTATTGTCAGGGTCAACTATCTCTATCATCAATTTGTCAATCCTCTTCTGTTCTATAACATTCAGTTGCTTGCTAATCAGGGCAGGCCCAATAGTTTTATTGATGTGCTCAACAGCCTTTGAAACATTTTTTCCCATAGCTAGTCTTCTCCTCAACTTGAGCTCTAGGGTCTCATATACAACAGCTGAGGTACCATTGGATATAGTTCTGAAGAGATCTTTCCCAGTGCAGGACCCATCTCAAGAGGGGGATTTCCTGGAAAACCAGAAACCTCTCTGACAAAGAGCTGGAGAACAGAGATGGTGAATTTCTACTCCTATTTCTTGTCACTCAGAAAAAAGGGACAGAGGAAAGGGTACTGCAGATGTCAACTGGGAGCCCACAAGCTCACAGGTCTCTCCTTTATTCCCCTGAGCCTTGCCCTGCTCAGCCTCTTTTGCTACATAGATTTTTAAAATCTCCCTCTATGATCCTGATGTACAACCAGATACGAGAACCACTAGTACAGATTATAATGAGAAGCAACTTGTTAGTTACTTCTAGGTAAAAAATTTAGGTTATATAATTTTTCAAACAAAACATACATTCCCTTTTTATTGGTCATGATGTAGAGCATCTTTCAAGCTAAATTATAATTATTACATGATACTCAATCACTAAGCCAGTTTCAGAAAAGACAAATTTCATATTTCAATTTATTCAGTAAGGGGAGGTCAAAAATGAAGGCTTTTTTCCCTTCTACCATATTCGCTAAATTTATGTTTAAACCTGATATATATTTTATAACACTATTTAAGTTATGGCTTTTTCTAAACCAGTGCTTTTTAAGATAATAGTTATAAATACAACTGTTTTGAGAAAATAGGAAATAAACACTTTCACTTGCTGGTTTCTAGTTCATTATTCCCTTTGTCATTAAGATGATAATGCTAGACAAATTAATGTTTAGACATAAATAGCAAACACAATTTTAACATTTTTCATAATACTGAGAGATGTTTCAGTATTATATAATCAAAAAATCTATTACAAATACACATGTACACATCTTATAAAAATACATTTAAAAACAAAAATGGGACAAATACTGGGTCATTATTCCTCCAAAGGTGAGCTGGTATTATGAAGAGGCTTTGATTTCTTTCTCTTTATCAGGATATTCTTCCACCTCTGAGGAGAACATTAACTCTGGAGAAGAAAATGAACAGATCATACTTAAAATTGTTTCCCAGTGCCTCCAACGGAGTTGTATAGCTTATTTATAAATAGTCCTTTTAAAAATTGACATAATATATACTAATAGAAAGCCCTCAAGTAAGATTTCTTGACAGTGAAATATGATTTAAAAGGTAAGCTGATAACAAATGTACAAGTTTTACATTTTAAAATATTTAAATTTTAAATTATAAACCCCTTAAAAGTAAAATGTAATAGAGACAATATACACAATCCTACCTGGAAATTTAAGTCACTTAGAGAATCAAAGATCATTAAATAGCTAAAATGTCTAATTCTACAGTGATCAGATCATCTGAAACATAGGGGACAGATACAGAGGAAGGACTTGGAACTAACAAGAGATGTGTGCCAGGATATTTTAAATGGGTCATCCCATTTAATCATCAAAACAACGCAAGAAGCCAGGTATTATCATCTCATTTTATACTTACTTTTTAAATCCACATGTATGACTAACATGGCCTTAAAAGAACAGGATTCTGGAAATATTTAGACTGAATACTGCACAATCCAGATGCAGTTTTGATCCCAACCACAATGTAGAATGCTATTAGCTGACATTTTCTACATTTAAACTATTACTTAGCATAGATGTTGGCGAAATTCTGCATGCTAAGGCTTCTGAGGCAGATAGGTTGTAAATAGTTGGTCAAATAAAAAATAAAATAATAACCAAGGCCCAGAAAATATCCATAAAAGATGTTTGGCCAGGTGCAGCGGCTCACGCCTTAATCCCAGCACTTTGGGAGGCCGAGGCGGGCGGATCACGAGGTCAGGAGATTGAGACTGTCCTGGCTAACATGGTGAAACCCTGTCTCTATTAAAAATACAAAAAATTAGCCGGGCGTGGTGGCGGGCGCCTGTAGTCCCAGCTACTCGGGAGGCTGAGGCAGGAGAATGACATGAACTGGGGAGGCAGAGCTTGCAGTGAGCCGAGATCGAGCCACTGTACTCTGACCTGGGCGACACAGCGAGACTCCGTCTCCAAAAAAAAAAAAAAAAAAAAAAAAAAGATATTCAAGGGTAAAACTGTTGAACATTGGCCAAGGAAACACAATTTACAATACAAATACTAAACAGTTCCTCAAGCAGCATAAAAGGTTAGCAGTTTGCTAATATGATGATTCTTCTTCAGGTGTTCCAAAAGGGGTCTGGGGACTAGAGATGAGTGAATCACTGCACACTGAGCATGTTAAAAGAGTACTAAACACTGTTAGCCAATGAACGGTTAAGAATTTGTACCAAATAGAGAAGGAAGAATAATTAACTTGAGTATGTGTCTGACAGAGAGGCTATGTAGACAAAGCATGATTTATTTCAAAATTCATCAGCAGGAGACTAAGAGAAGTGAAGAGCAAAGACTTTTTCTAAATTACTTGAAGGGTTCCAAGAGAAGAAATACCTCCTGAAAATGCACAAGGGCCACAGAAGCCCCTCATTAAGTAGTTCCAGACTCAAGCCCTCCTAGACACTCCTCCCTGCTTCTCTTGGCATTCTGTTACACCACTTTATTTTCTCTCTTCTTGTATCATTTTAATTTAAATGTGTCTTTGTTATTGGAATATTATAAGCTATACCTATTAAAAGGAGGTTTATAAAACCATTATAGAAGATTTCAGGATATTCTTATGCTATTTTTTTTCTTTAATACCTTCACTAAGATCCATGCCTGGCCTATAAGACAAAAATAGCCAAGATAATCCAACCAGAAGAGCCACCACGAGATTCACCACAATCCATGGCTGGAGAATCTGTTCCTCAATTCCTGCTTCCCTAAAAATGTAGAAATACTCATTAGAAGTGCCTTCAGTTTGGTTCATATACACAAATATATCTATTTTATGAACTTTAAGAAAAAACAGCAGTCCTCTCCTAGAGAAATAACAAGTAAAGCGTGAAAGAAAATATAATTTCCCTGTAAAATATACCACATATATAATGAGAACAAGGGTTCAAAGGTTATTTAAACTCTGAACAGATCTGCTGTATACGTTCATATAAATGCAAAGTTAGTATTCCCAAGAAAATCATCTAAAAGTTTTCCTTCCAACTACCATGACATTAATCCTCAATAAAGTATCTTTGCTTTCTCTTTACCTAATGTCCCTAGCCACTCTCTCAAAAGACTACTTTTGGATGCTACGTGCAGCATTTGGGGAAAAAAAAAAAAAAAAAAGACTGCTTCTCTAAGTTTTATGAACTATAATCTCAGCCATCCTGTCAGCTTCATGGCTGGCCGCTGATGTGCAGATGTTGGCTCTCCCTATTCTGCTCTTTCTAGCATTGCTTAGTTTTCTGAATCTATCCCAGCTACTCACTCCCATCACTGTTCTGGGGTATGAAACTCCCTGACAGGGGGTAAGAATGCAGGGCTCCTTCCGTCCATCATATGATGACTTATTTTAAAACTATAACTTGGCTGGGCGCAGTGGCTCACGCCTATAATCCCAACACTATGGGAGGCCAAGGCGGGTGGATCACCTGAGGTCAGAAGTTCAAGACCAGCCTGGCCAACATGGTGAAGCCCATTTCTACAAAAATACAAAAATTAGCCAGGCATGATGGCGGGTGCCTGTAATCCCAGCTACTCGGGAGGCTAAGACTGCAGAATCGCTTGAACCCAGGAGGCGGTGGCTGCACTGAGCCGAGATAGTGCCGTTGCACTCCAGCATGGGTGACACAGCGAGACTCTATCTCGAAAAAAAAAAAACTATAACTTGAAGATCTAAAACAGATTTTTAAAAGGAAGATATTTCATTAAAAATGCAGGTGGACATAACAATAGTCACCCATTAACCAAAGGAATAAGTATTTTCTTGCCATATATTTGGAAACAAAAACAGAGCCTTCATTATTTGCAGTTGAAAAAGAATGGAAGGATAAGAAAAGTTGCTGTTATTGCCATTAACAATTGCTAATGTCATTGTGAATTCTTACCAGAGGCTACCATTAACAGAAGAAGGTGTGTAAAGGTGGATTCTGTCACTTGTCATTTGCTGACTCAGAGATAGTATAAGAGCAGTAAAGTACACTGAGAAAAAGACAAATGAAATTACTAATAATTTTTAACAACCTGGTTTATTTTGAATTTATAGATTAATATCGAAAATAATCTATACTTTGGTGACTGATGATATAAAAGAAATTTATTTGACGAAATAAATATATTTCAATAGGCCAGATATCCTTATATAAATTTTTGAGAACAATAGGTGCAGAAGGATCTTTTGAGACGTTCACTATTTCATCATTAGAACTGAGAAGAACCTAGAACATCTTTTTAAAAGTTAAATGACTTGCTCAAGGTCCTAAAACTAGTTTTATTAATATTCTCAAAACTTAGAACAAAATGCATTCCAAATGATCAGAAAGATATAAAATATTGTTTGTTATTAAAAGGCCATACCTGCTGAATCTGTTTAATGTCAAGTAGAAAATACAAAAGTTAAAAAGTAAGTAATACAGTACAATAAATTAAGCTTTTCAAAGTTATTTAGATGAACCTCAATTGAAAAAATAATTCTATCAATATTATGCCTTTTATGTTTCTAATTACAAATTCACTGAACATCTATAGGTAATGTTTATAAGGAACAGTAATACAACTTTTAAAAAAAAATTATATTTATCCTGGTTCAAAATTATGGTATAACTGAAGAATTAACACAGTTATCATGTTAAACTGCTTACTCACAGAAAGATGCTAAAGCTGTAGGATCCAGGGCCAAAAAATTTCGGATTGCTACTGATATTTTAGCAAAGTCAATCCTAGAAAATATAAAAGTTTCTTGTCACAGCGCAGTTGTAAACTTCTTAACAAAACTTTACTTTCTTGACTATAGTTTTTTCCTTCTCTAGTCTAATGCTACCACATATACTATTATTAGGTTTTAAGTAGCTACAGTGTATACTTAACACACATGACAAAATCATCTAATTTACAAAGGCCACATAAAACATCTAACTAGACTACTTTGGACAACATTCCTTTGGGGTTAAAACATCCTAAAGAAAATTAAACTTGATCTACAAAATTTCATTAGTTTCTACCTCTTTCTATTACCCATATCATTAGGCTCTAACTCGGTGGATTTTTTTTAAAAGGGGCTAAATTGTGTTCCCAAAAAGATACGTTGAACTCCTAACCTGGAGTACTTATGAATGTGACCTTATTTGGAAGCAGGATCTTTGCAGATGTAATAAAGATAAGATAAGGTCATTAGGATGAACCCTAATCCAGTATGACTGCTGTCCTTATTAGAAGAGACACAGATACAGAGATACACAGGGGGAAAGCGCTGCGTGACGATAGAGGCAAATATTGGAATGATGCATCTACAGCCAAGGAATGCCAAGGACTGTCAGCAACCACTGAAGTGAGGGGAAGGTCATGAAACAGATTCTCCCTCAGAGCCCTGGAAAAAGGAATCAACCCTGGCCACATCCTGATTGCAGACTGCTCGCCTCCAGACCCATAAGAGAATAAATGTGCTGTTTTCAGCCAGCCAGTGTGTGGTACTTTGTTACAGCAGTGCTAGGAGACAAATACAAATGCTCTGAGTTTCACCTATACCTGATTTAGATGGCATTTAGGAACTTCTGAGTTGACTATATTTGGATGAAATTTTGGACCTATGAATTGATGCTGGAATGGGTGAAGTCTTTTGGGAATATTTTGTTTACAATGGTCTCATCCCCTCAAAAAAGAACAGAAGTAGACTGGCCTTAAAACTTTTTGAAGTAACATTGATACTCTATAATTCTATTTTGAAAACTATCATGGTCAGTGACACATTTTGCTCAGCATTTCCTCCTGAAGAAGTTAGACAGATCTGGAGTCATAGGCATTACCTGTCAAAAGCTGAAATTGTACTCAGAGCCAAAAGCAAGTACAGAAGACTCTGGAATGGATATGCTAGGGTCTTATATTGTTGCAGAAGGTTTGAGAGGTTGGATAGCTGATCTCCTGCTAGAACATATATCACAACAATATTCCACACAGCACAGCCAGCCAAGAATCCATGAGAAAAGAGACCAATCATCCTGAATGGAAAAGGGTTTGATTATTATACATGAATTACTAAAGTAAAAAGCTAAAACATGTTTAAAATCTCTTCATATACAAGAATAAAATTCAACATTTCATGACAAGTAAAAGCAAGCTCTTTCTTTTTAGTTACACTGATAGGTAGATCACTCAATTCCAATAGGATGTTTAAAAAATATACCTACCTACCATTTTAAGTTGTCATTTCATTAACAATATTGAACAACCAAGAGGTTATTTTTTTCTTTAATTACAGAACTCAGTTAACATTTATTTTAAGAAAAGTCCAACAAAAGCAGCCACCTGAAAGCCCGGTGCACTGTAAGTGCCACATCTCTGGTGGTCCAGGAAGGCTTCATGTCCATTGACACATCTATGTTTTCTGTGGTCTTTATCAACTCTGAACGATCAGCAGCCTGGAATCTCCCTAAGAACACATAATGTAATTACTAACAACTAGCGAGAGAGAACCCTGGTAGCCATTTTTTTTTTAATTCCATACTCAGGAAGCCGCAAACTAAGACTGAAATATTGCTGTTCTATCTGAAAATTCTCCTTGACTCAGTACCTATTTCAGAAGGATCTTTTCTTGGGGATCCTTAAACATAATTTTTCATCTTGAAGAAAAATAAGCGATGTCAGTGTATTTTCTTCTCAATCCAAAGTGAAGTAACAATTTCAGAAATCAATTATATTTAATAAAAAAAAATGAACTTTCAACTCAGAATAAAGTCTAGAAACCTTTAACATGACCTAGTCTACAAAATTCTAATTTAGAGACTTTGAAGTATTAAAGTTTATATGCCTATACTATCAAGGTAAGTCAATATTTGAAAACTACTTTAAATTTCTTAGGAAAAGATGTCAGGATGTGTAGCATGGCTTTCTGGGATGACAGGAAAGAAATAGGCTGCTTCATAAATTTCTCTTTAGAACATTCCTGTGAAGAACTTCAGTTCAAAAGTCAGCACTGCAATATTGTATGAGCAGGGCTTTAGCCTTTTTACTGTTGATTCAGAGGCTCCTTCTTGTATATCTAGTAATCCACAAATAGACCTCAGGAAACAGGAAAGGTTCCATTTCAATTATCCTCACCAAACCCAGTTCGCAGGTGTTTTGGAGGATGAAAGACAGGGGTGTGACAATTTTCCCTAAGAAAAGACAACTTCTGGGCAGACAATAGAACCACTGGTACCTTTTATGGCCAGTTACTCTAGCAGGGAAATTTCTATGCTAAGTGAAGCAAGAATAAAAATGAGGATTAAGTGATACTGCTTGAAAAAGAACTGCGGCAATTTAAATGACCACGTGGTAGATGAATAAAACCACGTGATTAGAAGTCATAAAACTACAGTTCAAGTCCCAGTTCCACCCTAACCAAACTGTGAGACACTGGGTAAGTCAGCCTCTCTAGACCACAGGTTTCTTATTGGCCAAGAACTGCAAGATCCCTTAAATGGGATCTTCTGAAGTAGAGTTCTAAAACAAGGTACACAAAATCTAAATTGTAAATTTTAAGGACTAACCTTTATGTTTCAGATGAGTTCTTTAGGCAGCATATGCTTAACATATCCATGGTAGTATATAGTCATGATCATGCTTTGAGTAGGTTTTTCTTAAACACTGTGTTATAGACGGAATGCGTCCCCCAAAAATTCATATGTTGAAGCCCTAACCCCCCAGTGAGTGCGAGGTCACTGGGAGGTAATTAGATTTCGATGAAGTCATGAGGATGAAGCTCCCATGATGAGATTATAATCCTTTAAAGAAGAAGACACACCAGAGCTCTCTCTGCCACATGACGACACAGTGGCAGCCACTGGCAAGCCAGGAAGGGGCCTTCTCCAGTAACCTAATCTGCTTGAACCTTGTCTTGCACTTCCTAGCTTTAGGAACTATGAGAAATAAATGTCCGTGGTTTAAGCCACTCAGTCGGTGGTATTTTGTTATAGCAGCCTGAGCTAAAATACACGCAAACCTAGTATACATTATACAATGTCAGAACTATCTTGCAAAAGAATATACAGCTATAATGTTGTATTTCTTATTTAATATGGTAGTATCATCATGTATTTTCTCTCTTATTGTCAATTGTAGAATTTATATCATTATCTGTCCCACCACAACTACTACCAATTGCAGCAAACTGGTAAAGTACAAGAAAGAATAAAGAATCAGGCAGGGGTGGGGAAGATCTTTACATTGCCCATAACCCCATAAATCCAGAAACAACCAGCATTAATATTTGAGCCTATTTCCTTCAAGTCTTTTGTCCTATGCATAGATCAAACTGTGTGTGTGTGTGCACATGTGTATATGCTCATTTTTTATCAGAATCTTTCCATAAAATGAAAAATTCTCCCTAAACACTATGTTTAATGGTGAAGAACATTATTATATAGATACACCACAACTTACTGAAATTATTCCTCTCCTATTTCACATTTAGGTTGTTTCCAGTTTTTCACTCTCATGAATCATAGCATGATGACCAGTTTTGTGTATAAATTGTTGTACACAGTTTTGCTTAATTCCTTAATTCAGATTTCCAGAAGTATAAAGGATATCCTTGGACAATTTTTAAAGAGTTCATATTCTAAAACAAGGCATCTACTTACGGCTTTTTTCCACAAATACTTTGCCTACAGGCTGGCTAATGCCAGTGGGTGCAGTGAATACAGACTGCTGTTCCACAGTAGTTTGCTCATCAGTGATTATGTCTTCATCTTCTACTCCTAGCTCATTGGCATACTGTAATTCTGCTGGCTGGGTTTTCCTGTAATAAGGACGTATGTATGAAAAATAGATGATTATTGAATTTTTTACAGACTTACATAAGGAACTAGCTATAAATATAATGGAAAGGGCCCTGGACTTGGAGTTAAGAAATGTGGTTTTCACTCAAATAAATCGGTTATTAACTATTATGTGCAGCAAGTTACTTACATTTCTGAGGGCTTCAGTTTTCTCATTTGAAAATTGAAGTGACTGAACTAGATCTGTAAGCTTCTTTCCAAATTTAAAACTGTATGATTCTGTATAGATACTGATAAGGTTTGGCTATGTCCCCACCCAAAATCTCATCTTGAATTGTAATAATCCCCACCTGTCAAGGGACTGTTCTGGTTATAGTGAGTTCTCAGGAGAGCCGATCGTTTTGTAAGGGGCTTCCCCCTTCACTCAGCTCTAATTCTTCTCCTTCCTGCTGCCCTGTGAAGAAGGTTGTGTTTGCTTCACCTTCCACCACGATAATAAGTTTCCTGAGGCACCCCCAAGTCATGCTGAACTGTGAGTCAATTAAACCTCTTTCCTTTATAAATTACCCAGTCTCGGGTATGTCTTTATTAGTAGTGTGAGAACGGACTAACACAGACATTGATCACTATTTGTAGGTTCATTTTCAAATACAAATAATAGTGCTATATATATGCCTTCCAGTGTTATTTCTTTAAAGTACACTACTCATTTTATCTTAATGCTAAAACACAGTTTTACTTATTCCTAAAATAATCATAATTTGAATTCTGTTAACATAAGAAAATAAATCACAATAGCCTATTTCATTATCTTTAATTTTTAAATATCCTTAATGTTTAATTTTGCTACTTATATATTCTATTTGTGTTCTTCTTTTTTAGAGATGGCTCTTAAGTTTTTTTATTTAAGTACAATCTTAATTTTTTTTATTTTCTCAGTGGTTTACTCTTCTGAAATTTATCATTAGATTGGTTTAACTGATTTTTTGTAATAATACTTATCCTAGAGGTACACAAATACAAGTATGTAATAAGACTTAATGAGAAGCTACTGTTTCGGAGCTCCAAACAAAGCATCAGGGTAATCCTGGAGAATAGTTAGAAGAATAAATAAATTCCTACTTTGTCTTCCTCCGAGGTTTTTGAATAACTGCCTCCTCAGCTGGCTCCGCATCAATACCATTTTCATTTCGTAATAAAGATGAACTAGATGACTTCTTTTGGGTGGAGGAAGTCTCCAATTCTGAAAACAAAATAAATTTAACTTTTCAAATAACTAAAACATAAAAAGGAAAGTAATGTACAAGACTTGTATAAGAGAAAAGAACTTCAAGAATTTTAATTGGGCAAAAATGTTTTCACTATCTTACAAATTTTTAATTTTTTAAAAATGTTATACTTCCAAACTCTCAATGTAAAAATTGAAATTGTAATGCCAAACAATATGGAAAAAAATTAAGTAACCCAATACCCAGGCTGTGTTGAAGATTCCCAAGATTATTTCCTGGTTCGCTGACTTTCTAGAAGGGCTCACAGGACTTGGAAATCATCACACTCACAATTATGGTTTACTACAGCAAATGGATATAAAGCAAAATCAGCAAAAGGAAAAAGTACATGGACCAAGTCCAGAGGAAACCAAGTACAAGCTTCCAAGAGTCCTCTATCAGTGGAGTCAAATAGGATGTACTAACATTACTGGAGAGTAATGAGTTGTGACAACACATGTGACACATGTTGTACAAGAGAAGCTCATCAGAGACAGTGCCCAAGGTTAGGGCTAGTCACATAAGCCTAGCACATACCAAAATTCTGGATGCCCGGAAGGGAAGCAGATGTTCAGCAAAAATCACTATGTGTGCACAAATGCACAGTGAGTCACCTTATAATTTAGGGAAAGTTTTCTATCAGTGTAGGGAGCTGTTTATCATCCAAGTTCCCAGATGCCAGCTAAGGGCCAATCTTATCAGCAGGCTTTTCCAAGGATAGCAGTCTCAGGTCTGCTATATTAACTCTTTTCTGTACACAGGGTAGGTATTAAGTTTAAATGAGTCAGTGAAGCCTTCTTCTAATCCACTAGCTACTCTTCCTACCTGGAAATACTAGCTCCCTGGAATACCTTCAAGACCTTACAATTCTATTGTAATAAAATACTTACAGCCTCGACTGGAAATATAATGCAAGCAGTAGAGCCTACCATTGGTCATCCTGAACAAAATAAATAAAAACACAATTTTTAAATCCAGAAACTTAGAAAGCTGAACCTGCCAGGCTTGGTGTACTTTGGAATGGCAATGACAGGTCCTTTTTGATTCAAAACTTAGTTGGGTCCTGAATTTTCTAAAAAAGGTCATTTCTGTAAACACACTTTTCACAAATTATAAAACTAGGTATTGGTATCCATCTTGATTTTTAAACTTGTATCTTAACTAAATTACTAAAAGGGCACTTTTAATGAAACTACATTTACTGCCACTAATGAGATAAACTGTAGAGTAGTTAAAGCTAGTCTGAGCACCATTTCTGTCTCTTTTCCTTCTTCTGCCATCATCCGCCCCTTCGTTCTCATAGACCCTCAGTGCCCCCAGGCACTGTGGCATCCCACTTCAACTTGCCTTCCAAAATTATGTTCCATTCTCCTGACTTTTCTAGTTCCTGCCCTTCTACTCCTATAATTCTTCCATCCAATCAAGACACGCCGTTTTCTAGAAGGACAAGTAATTAGGAAAATTATAATAAATTATTAATAAGGGCTGATGTTAATAGGAGAGCACTAATCTCCCCATCTTTGTTCCTTCCCTGAGTTTGGCTCCAATACAACCTGTCGTCATTTTTCTAATTATTATAAAAGTCATAATGCTCAAAATATAAAAAATTAGTAAAATATAAATGAAGGAAGAAAATTTTAAAAATCATACTTCCTCCTTCTAAAACTTCTACCACTGTAACACTGCTATATTCTTCCATTCTTTTTACTATGTAGATGTATGTACATATTTACGTTCTGGGTTGAACTGTGCTCCAAAAAGAGATATGTTCAAGTCCTAACTCATAATACCTGTGCGTGTAACCTTATTTGGAAACAGAGTCTTTGCAGATGAAATCAAGTTAAGATGAGGTCATGCTAAATTGGAATGGGCCCTAAATCCAACGACTGATATCCTTATAAGAGGGAAATATGGACACAGACACACAAGGAAAAATGTGAAGATGGAAGCAGAGATTGGCATTATGCCACCACAAGTCAAACAATGCCAAGGACTGTCAACAACCATAAGAAGCTAGAAGAAATGGCCAGGCGCGGTGGCTCACACCTGTAATCCCAGCACTTTGGGAGGCCGAGGTGGGCGGATCACCTGAGGTCAGGAGTTCAAGACGAGCCTGGCCAACATGGCAAAACCCTGTCTCTACTAAAAAATACAAAATTAGCCGAGCATCATGGCAAATGCCTGTAATCCCAGCTACTCAGGAGGCCGAGGCAGGAGAATCGCTTGTACCCGGGAGGCAGAAGTTCCAGTGAGCTGAGATCGCACCATTGCACTCCAGCCTGGGCTATAAGAGTGAAACTCCATCTTAAAAAAAAAAAAAAAAAAAAAAAAAAGGCTCGAAGAAACAAGGAAGGATTCTTTTCTAGAGACTTCAGAGGGAGCATAGTCCTGCAGACAACTTGATTTTGGACTTCTCACCTAAGAACTATGAAAAAATAAACTGTTGTTTGAAGTCACACAGTTTGTGGTAATTTGTTATGGCAACCCTAAGAAATTAACATAGTATATTTTACAAAAATGGGATCCTCCAATACATACTATTTTATAACCTTTGTTCTTTGATTTAATAATACACAACTGATGATTATCCGTGTCACCCTAACAATCCTTTTAATGGGTACCTGGTTCCTATTTATGGATAAAGTATGATTTATTTAGCCAGTATCACACCGTTAAATATTTGGGTCATTACCAATTTCTACTCTTATAAATAACGCTGCAGTTAACATCCTTTAATTACTGCAGCTATTGAATTTACTACTATTCCCAGAAATCCGGACAGGCTGTATCTATGCTCCTATGAGCAAAGCATGAGTGCACCCATTTCCCGTCAATATTGGATTTTATAATTTGAAAAAAGCATTGCCAATTTGATAGGCCAAAAAATGGTATAGTATTTTATTTACCTTGTGAACTGCCTGGGACATAGAAAGACTAAACAAATGTTAGCTGTTGTTTCACCATATTATTGTTAGCACAGAATCTATCATTTCCCCACTAATCTGAAATGTCCATTTCATCATTTACTAGATTTTTCTATGCACTGAGATCTGAACTTTCTGTTTAGTCCTGTATTTGTTGCCCTCCTCTCATAATCTATACATATATGATCAAAAGAGACGTGTAAAGTATTCTTGGCTTAAGCCATTGGAGTTATTCTAGTGGTAAATATTTTAAACATAAAAGCAAGAAACCACCTGTGGGATATGGATAGGGGGAAAGAAATGAAAGCAGAGAGGTTTTTATCATGTCATCAAAATCACAAGTGCTATCACAACCTAACCTTGGTTTCTTCACATACCAAGAGGTAGCCTTGTCTTTTTCTGTCTTCTTTGAACAGGAGCCTCTGGGTGCTCTTTGAGTTCTTTAGTTGATGGCTCACTGCCCTCAGAGGGCCTTCTCCCAGCAGTCTGAGCAAGGCCTTCCAAAGAAGCACTTGCTATAGAAAAACAGAGTAGAAAAAAATGAGATTACTTGAGCAAAGATCACTGAATCTTAAAAAGATGGAGGAAAAGGTAACTAGAATGTTTCCTATAGAATAACCCCATCTCTTTCAGAACTAATTATCCCCCAAATCTTTCCTTCCTCCTCACCTGTAACTTTGGGCTTTAAGTTAGGAAAAGAAATAAATGAAGGAATAAGAAAGGCTGAGGAAGAAAAAACGAGGGGGCTAAAAAGGAGAGCAAAAGACAGGAGGAGAAATTGCTTCAGAACATTTAGAACTTTGAAAAAGGTGGAAAACATAATAAAAACTGATACCATAGAGAATTCTCTTACTTGCCTCTTGCCTTAAGAATTTTCATCAGCCTCTATATAGTAAAGTCCTTCATTAATAAGTTAAAGAATAATAAAGTCATCATGGATAATTGGAGTTAGCAGGTAATTTATAAGTCTCTTCATTTGGTCATTCACTTCAACTTCTTCCCTCATGAAATCTTTTAAAAGAATTTCAACACATACCTGACTGCATTCCCTTCCTTGCTTGTCTTCTTCACAAAAGAAATAGAAATTGCACTGGGTGCAGTGGCTCATGCCTGGAATCCCAGCACTTTGGGAGGCCAAAGCAGGCGGATCATCTGAGGTCAAGAGTTCGAAACCAGCCTGACCAACATGGCAAACTCCCTCTCTACTAAAAATACAAAAATTAGCCGGGTGTAGTGGCATGCGCCTGTAGTCCCAGCTACTCGAGGAGGCCGAGGCAGGAGAATCGCTTGAACCCAGGAGGCAGAGGTTGCAGGGAGCCAAGATCACACCATTGCACTCCAGCCTGGGCAACAGAGCAAGACTCCATCTCAAAAAAAAAAAAAAATAGAAATGTATCAATAAACAAATGAAAATGTTTAACCTCAGTAGTATATAGAGAAATGTAAACTAAAATAAGCTACTTTTCCCCCACTAAATTAACAAAAAAATTTTAAAGATTGATATTGTCCAATGTTGTTAAGGATTTAGAGAATGAGACACTCTCAGACTCTACAGGTAGCAAGATAATAACTAAAGCTTCCTTAAGGTAATTTAGCAGAGTCAGTCAAACTAATAACGCACACATCCTGCACCTAGCAATTCCACTGCTAGCAATCCATCCTACAGAAGTACTTCTTCCCTACCACCCACTATTTTATGCAGAACTGCAACATTGTTGTAGTGAAAAATTGGAAATAACCTAAATAAATAACAGAGCAGTGATTATGGTACATTCTTATCATGTAATACAATGAAGTCACTGTTTAAGAATACATAGAACTCTATGTATTAAGAAACAAAGATAGTATGTATGATTCCTTTTATGTTTTTGTTGTTGTTGTTTGTTTGTTTTAAAAAAGGAGCAGCAACCACAGAAACCTTTTAGGAGTGTGAGAGGTCACAAGTAAAGAGTGACGTTAAAGGATCAGGTAAAGATAACCTTGAGGTTTCAAGCCTGAGGGCTGGGAAAATGGTAGGTTCCATTAACAGAAAATCATGAGACGTAAAAAAATTATTTATTCTTAAAGGCAACGATGGATTCTAGATGTGCTGAGTTTAGAGTTACGGATGCAACTTCCAGGATTATTAGTGGATGACTAAGACAAAAACGAGTTCTGCTCATGACTGAAGCTTTACTATTTAAATGATGATGTGGCCATGCCTTCAGACTCATGCTGTAATGTAGAGATATTCTGACTGAAGTGAGATTTAAGAACTCTGTGTTTCTAAATTCATGTTCAAGGGTCTGGAATCAATCATAGCTTAAAACCATGTATGTTGTCTGGGGATAAAAGACCTTAAAGAGTCCAGGAATATCATGGAAATAGGAGCTTAGATGGCACCACCTTCTATTCCATGAATGCGTCCAGATACTCCTCAGGCTGCCCACTGCCCTGTACCTCACCACCACCAGGAATTCCACTGCTTCAAACTGGCCTTAATTCTATCCTCAATGAAGTGGAGATTCGGGGCTGCTGGGGCCTTAATTCTCCCTTATCTGTGATGTTTACTACGCCTGAGGTCCTGGGAAAACTTGTGATCCCACACAACAAAGAATAACGTCTTACCTGGTGTGTTTTTTGTTCTGGGCTTCTTTTTCTTAGGACGACTAAGTGGAATATCATCTATAAAGCAGGAAAAAACGTCAACAGAAAAGGCTGCCTAAAATTCAATGCAGAGAACAGTCAGAAGAGAACTTTTAAACAGGGAAGAATTCTCCCTCTCTTCCCTGGGCCTGGCAAACGTTTATAGATTAGGGGAAGAAGGCAAGAAATTGAGAAGATCAGAGAGAGCCCACAGTGTGGTACCAGTAGCACACTGCATGTCAGTAATGTTAGAAACCATGACACAGAAAGTGGGTTCAACAAATATTCATCTGATCCCCTATATTTCCCAGCCTCCTTGCACATAGGTGTAGTCTATGACTGGTTCTGGCCTATAGGCTGTGAGCAGAAGTGATCTGTGTCATTTCAGAGCCAAATGTTGAAAGAGCCAGTGAGTAATCTTCCAGCTTTCTCTTCCCTTGTTGTGGTGACTGAGGAAGCCTCATGTTAAGATGGTGGGACCACAGCACAGAAGTAGCCTAGATTGCAGGCCAGGCGCAGTGGCTCACACCTGTAATCCCAACACTTTGGGAGGCCAAGACAGGCAGATCACTTGAGCTCAGGAGTTCGACACCAGCCTGGCCAACATGGCAAAACCCTGTCTCTACTAAAAATACAAAAAGTAGCTGGGCATGGTGGCACACGCCTGTAATCCCAACTACTCAGGAGGCTGAGGCAGGAGAATGACTTGAACCCAGGAGGCAGAGATTGCAGTGAGCCGAGATCACACCACTGCACTCCAGCCTGGGCAACAGAGTGAGACTCTGTCTCAAAACAAAAGAAAAAAAAAAAAGTAGCCTAGATTGCTATATCAATAGTAAAAAGGTAGTGAAAGGTAATGGTCCCCCATTTTTGCCATAGCAGACTTTGTATTAATTAGAAATAACCCTGTGTGACACTAAGTCACTGAGATTTGGGGGTTTTAGTATAGTATAACCTTGTCTACCCTGACTAAATGAGACAAAGGAAGGTGCAGTCCTCATTATAGAGCTACAAATTAGCCAACAGTTATGTGCTGGGTGACCCCATTCAGGGATGAAGTGCTTTTATAATGGAAAGGTCATCTAGTGCTATGTATCAATGACAATTTTTAAATGGTAGTCATGGGAGATTATTTCACAAAAACATATTGTAGAATTACAAATTACACCATTCAGACTCAGTTTTAAGAGAAACAAACCAAGGAATCAAACTAATTTTTGAACACCAAATATTATATTTACATTAAACTAACTCACCTTGACTAACACGTCATATAACACCAAACAAATTTAATCAGCAGGACAAAGACAAAAAAGAAACAATTAATTAGAAACCTGTTAATATTCACAGTGAAAATTCTCTTAAATCATTACAAATTTAAAATAAAATTAGCTTTCACATAATAGCTAGTTTACGAACTAGTTTACTGTTTATAATTAAGCGGTTTAATAACACTGCTAATAAAATAATGTCAATATTTTCTGAACCTACATATACATATTCCCTACTGTCTATTAATAAAATGGATTAAGCAGATTAAGAACTCTTACTTATCACTGATTAAAATCAGCTTAAACTCTGAGGAAACTATTCTCACAAAAGACCAGAATTCTGATTTAAAAAAAAAAAGACACCAAAACAGTTAGAAAGGGAATGGATCCATTATCCTACCATGTTGATATTCAGGCTTTTAAATATAACATTCCATTATAACTGTTATTCTTAAAATTCAAGGATTTTTCACCTTTAAAATTTCAGAAAATCCCTAAATTTTTCAGAAGAGTTTCCTGAATCATTGTAATTTTGCAATGATACTAGTCAATTTTTCCACTGTCTTCATTTTCCATTTTTAAAGCTCAATAATGAAATTACTGTAAATTATTTTTACCTTGGCACAGGTGGAAGAGCTCGTGGAGGACGCTGTGGGGGAAAAAATAAATTTGCTTGTAAGTAAAAGCCTAGAGCATCTTTACTTCAAATACCATAAAGCTATTTTTTTTTTTTTGAGATGGAGTATTGCTGTGTGGCCCAGGCTGGAGTGCAACGGCACGATCTTGGCTCACTGCAACTTCCATCTCCTGGGTTCAAGCAATTCCCCTGCCTCAGCCTCCCAAGTAGCTGGGATTACAGGCACCCACCACCATGCCCGGCTAATTTTTGTATTTTTAGTAGAGACGGGGTTTCACCATGTTGGCCAGGCTGGTCTTGAACTCCTGACCTCAGGAAATCCGCCCACCTTGGCCTCTGAAAGTGGTGGGATTATAGGAGTGAGCCACTACGCCCGGCCAAAGCAATTCTTTCAAAAGTCTGTTGTTCAGACATGACAGAAAAATATAATGGATCAGACTAGGATCTTCAAATCTCTTGATAATCTTGTTCATCAGTGAAACCTGGGAGGTACTGATGAGAAACATGAGCAATTTAAAATTTGTTCTCCCATCCTAAATTTCATATAAAATTCCTTCCTTCCTACATTCCTTTCCATCTCTAGGCCAGGCCCTTTTCTAAGCACTAGGAATACACTAATGAACACAATGGAGAGAACTCTGCTCTTACGAAACTTACATTCTAGTGGTTGAGTATTAGAAACAATGTTAAAAATATATATATGATAATATATACTATATATTATATGCAGCATGTACGATAAAATATATATTTATATGCTATATTTAAGACATATCTTGTATACATATCGTGTGTGCGTATATATATATACACAAGATACACACACACATATACATATACACACACACACACACACACACACACACAAAACGTAATGAATGAAGGAGACTGAGTGCTACTTTTGTTAGGGAAAGTTTCTCTGAGTTTGAGCTGAGACCTGAATGAGAGAGGAGCAACCGGAACAAATGCAAATATTTTTAGGTTAAATTGGGCTTGGAATGTTTCAGGTAAAAGGACAGCAAGGCTGCCGCACAATTACCAAGGAGAGGTAGGCAGGAGCCAGATTAGTTAGGGCCTTGCAGACCAAGGGAAGTTTGGATTTTGTTTTAATTCAATGGGAAACAAATGGAGGTTTTAAACCACATACTAACACAATTTTTAAAAAGGCCAGTTGCATACACTGGGAAGAATGCGTTTTAGGGCAGAAAGAAAGGTGGGGGGAACCCTTCTAAACCCTCATTTACATGAATAAGAAAAGTGTTTGTAGTTCAGACAGCATTACAGTTGAGAAGTATTTTAGAATCATATACTAACAGAAATGCCTAGAAGCCAATTTAATGTTCCAAGTATCTCATGCTGCTTGCATAAGACATTTATTCAAAAGGGTTAAATTTTAGACACTCTTGTAGTTTGTCCCATTTAGCAATCCATTCGTTCGAACAGTAGATTAATGCAAGTACTACAAGATTAGGACGAGGCAAGCTGCCGTAATACCATCCAGTAGTCAAAATTACAATTGGAAAAGAATGACAGTCACAGGAACGCGCTATTGTTCTAAAGATGCTACGAAGCGCGCGCGATCGATCCCAGGGCTCTGTTCACGTAACTGATTTCAAAAGTCCCGCAAAAATGACGTTCCACCCACCCAGAGACCCAACCTCTAATCCTCAAAAGTAGGACGGCTCAACTGAAGACAAAAATCCTAACAATTAAAAGTAGCTAAGGCTCGCTTACCACAGGATTCTTCCCCATTCTGCGTTTAGCCGGCCTCGGCGGCCGCCGGCCCCCAAGCACCTGGCGTCCCACCCCTCCCGGCTCGGTCGCGCGCGCAGGCGCAATGCGTCATCGGGCCGCGCCGCCTGGCTAGTACCCCGGGCGCAGCGCCCTGCGGGGATGTTGCGGTGAGCGGCGTGCAGGGACCTGGATTGGCCAGTCCAGACTAGCCCTGCCAAAAAGGGGGCCTCGGAGTTGGGGGTAATGTGCCCAGGAGCAGAAATCCGGCGACCGTGGCGCTGCAATCACAGCTTTCCCGTGGTTTCCTAAGTGGTGGCGGTGATTTGTTTGCGGGAAGCGGGGCGTGACGGAAGACCTTAATTAAAGGACTCCGCAGGCGAACAGATCTCTTCTGGGCAGCTACAGACCTCTCCTCGGAGGAGTCTAGGAGAGGCCTGGCTGGAAGCCCCGGCACCCGCCGGGCCCCGGGCCTCAGATGAGTGAGGCGTCGTCGTGGCAACGCGGGCTCAGGTCCCCGCAAACTTCATGCCAGGCCTCTCTCTCCCACTCCGGGAGTTCGGTCCCGGCCTCGCCTGCGTCTCCGTCCCACTCCTGTGAACACTGGAGGGGCGGATGCGCGCACCCCACGAGCAAGGCCCTCCCTTAGTGATCCCCAGCTCGTTGGCGCCCCCCCACACACACCCATCCCCACTGCCAAGTGTAGCTGTTTACCCGCCACCTCTCGAGGCCGACGCGCCCCTCGCCGCTCACCAGGTGGCCCTCCTCCAGCCGAGCCCCCGAGTCAGTCCTCATGGTGCTCTCCCCGCGGGGCTGCCCCGGCGCAACCGCCGGCGGCCCGAGCCCAGCTCCCCGCGACGCAGCGGCCTCCGGGACCTGTGGGACGCCGGGGCTTCGTGGCGCCTGGCGAGGCCGCCGCCCCCTGAGCCAGGTCCCCGCCCGCCTCTGTCCTGCCAGGCCCTGCTGGGTTTGGGAGGAATGCGTTTACTCTCCAGGACCAACGAGTCTGTGCAGGCCTGGGTGTGTGGCTGTGTATTAATACAGGCAATTCTCACATTTTCTCCGGTTGCTTACCCTTCATCCCACGACTGTGTAAATCAAATTCGGAAAAACTTTTTCTCAACCTTAAAATCAAATCCAACCTCACATAAATATCACTACAAACTACCTAATTTGCATCGTTTTGTTTGGTTGGGTTTGTTTTTTTTTAAAAAAATAATTTTCACTTTAAGTAACAGAGAACTACAAACATTTTGAATCATGCATTCTGTTTTACAGTTAAGAAAGAAATGGGAAAGATGGAAGAATGGTGTGGATATGGAGAAGAGAATGATGCAGAAGATGAACAGATACAGGGACAGGGAAAGCGCCTGGAAATCTCACATCTGGGGAAAGAAAGAGAAGCAGCACTTTGTAATGGCATCCTAATCTTGTTACCAAACAAACGGGGCTTGTTGCCCTATACGCACAGAAGCCAATATTATGGCGCTGATTTTTTGAGAAAAGTTTTCATTGTGAGTCAGCTAACAAGGAGACAGGAGTATAGCTCTAATCTGTCTCCCTGTGTTGGCTTTAAGACAGTATTTTTATTAGAAAATGTTTAGGGGGTGGATTCTGGGATTAGTAGGTGATTGGTGGAAGGAAAGAAGCCATCTGGAAAATCCTCTGGCGTTCGCAGTTACCTCTTCATGTCCCTTCATGGGTCGCATGTGCAAATTTTGGAGGGAGTCAGTGTGAAACATGGGGGAAGATTCAAGCTGTGACGCCAGCAAGCTCATTTTGTACAGACTCCAGGTAGCCATCCGTGTTAGTACTAACCACTTTCAGCCAGTTTGCTTTGTTTTGTTTTGTTTTGTTTTCTAATCTCACAATGGAAGAAGTTCAGGCGTTTTATTTAGCAAGTTGTTTTTTATCTGCCGTCCTGCATGCTCAAGAATTTCTGTTAGTCCCTGGTTTCTTTAACTCTGAGACACCGTTTCACTCTTGTGATTTTCTATATATAGGTCTCTGGGATTAATCCATTGCCTTTTTCTAATTTAGGCCTGCATGTAGATATTGGCTGTAAGGAAAATTAGTGTTTGTCACACCTCTCATGAGAATAATTTTTTCCTTGTAGGCCGATTTGTAAATAGTGAAGGCAGTGCAGTTTCTTGTAGGTTTTGATTTTAGATGTGAAATGTGTACATTAAACCTTTCTTGCTGAGTTAGTCAAGTAAGCACTTTTTGTAAAAGATGTTTTCATAAAACACGTTTCATAGAGTACAGTTTCTAAAGTTAAATATTGCTTATTTTATTTAGGAAAGCTCTTTATTTAAATCTTAAAAAGATCATGTGAAATCTGCAAAAGGTTCTCATACTCAGTGACTTAACATTATTCATATTTCTACCACAGCTGCATATGAGGTAAAGGAAAAAAAAATAAGTTAAAATAGGTAACTACATAACCATACAATAAAAATTTTTTTCAAATAAGATTAATTAATAAACTGCTGCACTTTTAAAGTTGTACACATTAAAATGGGTCAAATACTGTTGTTTTAGATTGCAACTATGGATCGCTGTATCAAGGGTACAGTGTTAAAACTCCAGCATTAAACAAGAAGTCTCATTAAGACTCAGTATCTGAGGTAATCCATGTTGCTGGTACCCACTGAGGCTCCTCCTGAGCCTTCTGTATGGCAGACAACAACTGGGCACATGCATCGTGCAAGCTGTCATTCACAATCACATGATCAAAAAATTGGCCAAACTGAGTTTCCATTCTTTGGGCTAAATTTTCCATCTCTTGTAGGTCTTCATCCTTTAGGAGAAATAGAAAAATATGGATAGTACAGACTTAATTGGACAAATGGAAAAAATACAGTTTGTTATGCTGTCACATTCAGTTGTGAAACTATGTATAAAAACAGTAAGGTCCGAAAATTTTGCACAGATGATTTTCAATAAAGTTTCAAAAATATTTTTTCAAAATTCTACAAAACTAGCAAACTAGAAAATAGTAATTTTTTTGCCCTCTGTTATTGAAATAATGTGGCTAAGTATAGATAAAATAATTTTTTTTTTTTTTAGACAGGGTCCCACTCTGTCCCGGGCTGGCATGCAGTAGGATCATCTCAGCTCACTGCAGCCTCTGCCTCCCAGGCTCAAGTGATCCTCCCACCTAGGCCTCCCAAGTAGCTGGGACTATAGGCACATGCCATCATGCCCAGCTAATTTTTGTAGAGAAAATATAATTATTATAACAGGTATAAACATATCCTTCTAAATTAATGTGAAGCATAAGCAAAGCTGGGAAAAGTATATCACTATCCACAGTATGTCATCCTTTATTTCTTAGAAATGTATTACTGAGATAAAGAAATTTTAATTTGGAAGTTTTTTTAAATAATAAAAGACTGAAGTTTTTATTTTAAAAAATGAGGTCCAATAAATGTCTTCTAAACTACAAAACTTATGTTTTAATCTTTAGTCTTAATGTCTCATCATGTTTTGCAAAATTTAGTCATAGTTTGCAGACAGATTACTCCCCTCAACTTCCCGTGTGAACTTATCTTACTCTTACCTAAACACTTGAAACTTTTTAACCATATACAACATAAAACCAAAGAAAATGTACCAGTTTAAATAAAATTTAAACGTAAATTTCAAGTGAACATTAATCTGATAGGGATAACATTAAAGATACAAAATGGCCACTTTCAACATGAGGATGGTATAAGCCACTTATATTATGTTTCTACTATTGTGAAATGTTCATTTAATGAAGGTAATTTGGCATTCACTTGGCACTAATGCATTAAATTCATTGCTGTTATTTTCTTATTAGTTCATGAAAATAGTACAACTTGTCACCAATACAATCTGAAACACAAATACAAATGCAGGCACCAAAATCTTGTGGCTTTACAAAGTGACCATACATATGATCCAGAAACAATTTTGTTAATTTGTTTAGACTGCCATAAAAATGAACAATTTTAAATGCCCATAAGACTCAGCAAATACATTCATGGACTCCACTGTTCACAAGGCAAACTGGAAAATCAGACCTCCATAGTCATTGCAAAAAATATGAAAATAAAAATAATAAGAGAAAGGATAATTTAAAGATACCTGTGCTTGCTTTGGTAGCACACAGACTAAAACTGAAACAATGCAGAGATTAGCATGGCCCTTGTACAAGCATGACATACAAATATTTAGTGAATCATTCATATTTTTAGTTTCAATTTTGCCAGGTAAATAAATTCTAGAGATCTGTTTCACACAATGTGAATATACTTAACACTAAATACTAACACTGAACTGTACACTTAAAATGGTTAATATGGTAAGTTTTATGTATTTTTACCACACATATACACACACACACAAGTGGCTGTAATATCTTGATGTGGGTGATGGTTATCTGGGTGCATACACATAAAAATTCATTAAACTGTACACTCTGTACACCTTACTGAATGTATGTTATGACACAATATTTAAAGCGTATTTAATGTAAAATATATGTACGCAACCGGAAAAAAATCACCTGTTCTAAGATGAGATCACTGATTAATTTCACTTGGCTTGCCCCCTCTATTATTACCATCATCATTTTACAGATGAGATATACTCACTGAGCATTTTTAAAGTAAGCTTTTAAGTAAAAGATATTCTGTTTAAAATACAAACACCAGGCTCATATATGCCCAATTTCTGTTTGGCTTTGCAAACTACGGCTCAAGGATTTTTTTTTAAGCTAGACCCAAAAAAATAAGAAAGTAAAAAATAAGGGTAGCATCATAACATTTATTAAACTTCATATCTGTAAGTGATGTCCATCCAAAAGGATAAATCGTAAGGGCATTATCCATTAGAAACAAAAATTACATTCTCTAACACAGATCCTGTAGAAACAATACAGTTTTAATTTTTTTCTTTAAATAAAACCATAGTAAACCATTTTATTGAGGGCCTTTTGGGGAGGGGGTCAAAAAGGAGGAGGAGGACAATGAGATCAGAGATCCTTGGCCCAGCCCAACCCAGATCTCTCCCACGCAGAAGCCACTGAAAGCAATACAGTAGTTTTTGATTTGCTCTTACCTTGAACTTCATGTCCACATAGTAGTCAGTAATAATCTTGGCATTTTTCCGAGATTGTTTCATACACCTCATATTCGATGGCTTTATAAATATGACATAGGGCTTCAGTTCATGGGTTCGAACCCCTTGAATATCCTACACAGAAAATTTAAATGCACATTTATTTTTTGTTTGTTTTGTTTTGAGACATGGTCTTGCTCTGTCACCCAGGCTGGAGTGCTGTGGTGCAATCACAGCTCACTGTAGCCTCAGCTTCCCAGGCTCAAACGATCCACCCATCTCAGCCTCCCAAGTAGCTGGGACCACAGGCATGTGCCACCATGCCCAGCTATTTTGTTTTGTTTTATTTTGTTTTTGAGTCTCATTCTGTTGCCCAGGCTGGAGCGCAGGGGCGGGATCTCTGCTCACTGCAACTACTGCCTTCCCAGTTCAAGCAATTCTTGTGCCTCAGCCTCTCTAGTAGCTGGGATTGTAGGCGTGTGCCACCACACCCAGCTAATTTTTGTATTTTTAGTAGAGATGGGGTTTCACTATGTTGCCCAGACTGGTCTCAAACACCTGGCCTCAAGAAATCCTCCCATCTCGGCTTTCCAAGGGATTATAGGCATGAGCCACTGCACCTGATCTAAATGCACATTTAAAAACAGAAGTCCTAGCTTTCTAGAGTGAACATGAAGCTTCTCAAAATTTCTAAGACCAGAAATTAGCAATTATTTTTAGAGTATAGTCTCATGTACCCTCAACTCCTCAATTCTAAAAAACAAATGAACATTTAAAAAATTTGAAGATGGAGTTTTAGAATCAAAATTAAGGTCAAATCCTGACTCTTATTAGCTATGACTAGCAATTGAAATCTTACTAGCTGAGTAAGAGTCTATACATGAGAGAATCTCATTTACTGAGAGTAGGATTCTATACATGATCTCATATGACAAAGACAAAGACAGACTCTCAAGGTGGATCAGCTCTGTTTCACCTTCACTTCCCTTTCCTCTTGCTATTGTCTCACATTGGATACTACTACCATCTGTTTTCCTCTGATTCTCTAGCACACAAAGTATATTTCTAAATGACTAAGAAAACATGGCTGGGCGCAGTAGCTCATGCCTATAATCCCAGCACTTTGGGAGGCTGAGGCAGGTGGATCACTTGAGCCCAGGAGTTCCATTGCCAGACCAGCCTGGCAAACATGGCGAAACCCTGTCTCTACTAAAAATACAAAAATTAACCAGGCATGGTGGCTTGTGCTTGTAGTCCTACCTACTCGGGAGGCTGAGGCACGAGAATTGCTTGAACCCGGGAAGCGGAGGTTGCAGTGAGCTGAGATCATGCCACTGCACTCTAGTCTGGACGACAGAGCAGGGCCTTGTCTCAAAAAACAAAACAAACACAGACACACACACAGACACACACACACACACGAAGAAAATACAAAGTTCATAAAAATTGGGCCTACGGATTGCATGCTGTTTATCTTACCTTAACTTGCTCACCCCTGCTCCATTCTACATGTGGTCTCAGGAAGGTAGCCACAGATATGACAACATAGAAACCTCACCTCCTTGTACAAAGCAACATCTTATTCACTCCACAAGAAGTTACTCTGATGCCTTTGTGATCAAGGTTAAAGCAAGAAAGATTCTTGCTTCTCTTTGTGACCACTCAATCAGTTCTGCTTTTCTGTCTGAGAAGCAAGACTTCTTTCCCAACTAAAAGTAAAATGTTGTCAATTGACACGTTAAGTAAGATCTTATATATGGGAAATGGCCTTATTCTTAAAAGGCTAACAGAATAAATGTCTCAACTATAACCTACAGCATGTGCACAAAAAATGGATGATACGCATTCATTGTTTGGGGACATAAATATTCCACCATGGACCCACCTGAGGCTCTAAGTCCATGACACAGATCTTTCCTTCGACAAGGACTGTTTGAACAGCATCCACACTAGTGCCATACAGGTGGCCTTTGTACTCACCATACTCCAGCATCCTGCAAGAGCAGGCCAAACAAAACAGAACACTTTCTACAAGGAAAATATTATTAGTAGTAACATGAGGATAAACTGCACTAGAGTTGAATATAAATATGTGGACTTTATTAACACAGAAAGAATGAATAGATATTCAAGAGGTGAACAAAATGAGCATATCTAGAGTTTATGTATTTCCTCAAGTTCTCCAAGGTTTGCAGACTCCATTCTGCTCCCTTTCCAAACCCAGTGAGTTGGTGTGCTGTATATCGATGTACATTTCTTGCCTAACTCCTCAGAAACAAAAGGAATTACCCAGGAGATTTGGAAAATACATAAAAATAGGGAATCTATTTCAAATGTAAAACAACAAGAGGTAAGAATCAGCTTCTGAACCTCTACTTTACCTGTGACTATATATGAGGCTTTCAAATGTTTCCTTGGACACATAGTGATACTCACGCCCATTCATTTCATAACTCTTTTTAGTACGAGTAGTGTCTATCAGAAAAAGGGAATGAAAGGTTTCAGTGTCTTCAGAATTCTTTGATTACCAATATGCATTTGAATAAAGATATCTAATCAAAATAAATAAATGAATATATAATCAAGGAGATAAAATGCTAGAACTAAAAAGAAGAAGCCTGAATTGGTGATAAGTTCTCGTATCAACATCAGTTAGTCTATAAACCTTTACTGAGTGCTTATGGTATGAAAAAGAATGCACTAGGTATTAAGCCAGCATAAGAAAGACCTAAGGGAACACCTGTTATTACTTCAAAATAAGTGCTAGTGAATTATGTGTGAACCTTTAGATGCCTGAAGGCTCCCAGGTAGCAATACCAATAATATCTTACATTTGGATAGTGCATTTCCCATGATCTCATTTCATCTTCCACACTCTTACCTTAGGTAAACTGTTAATATCTATATTTTACTCATAAGTAAAGCTTTTGGAGAAACTTGCTCACATTCATAAGACTGGTGAAAAGCGAAGTTGAAATTAGAACCTACATGTTCTGACTCCTCTAGATGAGTGTTTTTTACAACAATAGATTCTCAAATTTGAAAGGGAGAAAGCCCATGACAGTCTGCAATCTTGACCAGATGCATTAATACCCAACCGAGTGGTGATTCGTTTTAGGGATCTCTAGGAGGGAAAGATTAGCTGAGTCTAGATTCAGTCTGATTCTTTGATATGGCCACTTTGATTACAGACTCTTCAACTTAAATAGTGCCAGGTTGTATAGAATATAGGAGTTCATCAAATATCTAAAAGTTATTTGTTGTCTGCTCATTCATTTATTCAACTAGTGTGTACTGAGTGCCTACTATGTTCCAGGTATCATGTTAGGTTCTGAAAACACAAAGATGAGTAAGACAGTTTCAACTCTGCATCCTATATACTGTAAAGCTAGTCCCTTAATCTATATTACCATTAGTTCCCCTTATTCATACAGAATTTGTGTATTTGCATCTGACAAAGTTTAAGGATGAAATAGATCAACATCTGATGATATCAATACATGGAAATGATCAAGTAGAAGCTAGAAACCGGCCTTAAATTATCAAAGGAGTTACCAACCTTCAAGGGGGTCTAAAAGCAAATGTCATCTTGGGGTCATTTTTGTTTTTTCCTTATTCAAGCCTCTCATCAGATCCTTAGAGTTCCTACAGTTACATCACATCTCCCATAGCTTCCTACTTAAAACAAAATTCTAGTAAAACCTTATAGCTCTCAGGTGATAGTGAATTATGTCAATCTAAACCCAAGATGACTCCTCCTTTGCTTCCATTGGACTAATATTTATATGGTAGGTTAAAGTCTGTGAATTGATGCATAACTCGAGGTATCCATTTTAAGCTTAAAACCTCAATTTAAAAAGCAAAATATGAGCAGTATTTTCTCACTTTGAATGATTAAAATTCTACGTTGATATTCTTAAAATTCTTCTATATTCTGTGGGCATTTTATTTTTATTCAGACCATCGAAAAATGGTGATTTTGGCCGGGCACGGTGGCTCACGCCTGTAATCCCAGCACTTTGGGAGGCCAAGGCGGGTGGATCACCTGGGGTCAGGAGTACAAGACCAGCCTGGCCAACATGGTGAAACACCATCTCTACTAAAAATACAAAAATTAGCTGGGCATGGTGACGTACACCTGTAATCCCAACTACTCATAAGGCTGAGGCAGGAGAATTGCTTGAACCCAGGAGGTGAGGTTGTAGTGAGCCGAGATCACACCACAGCACTCCAGCCTGGGCAATGCAGTGAGACTCCATCTCAAACAAAACAAAACAAACAAACAGAAAAAAAAAAAAAGAAAGAAAAGGAAAATGTTGATTTCTTTGGTAGTTTTTGCTTTTCAGATTAATGCCCATTCCTGTACACGAAAGCAGTACTTCAGAAAGCACAGCCTATAGGATGCGATCATAAAGCAACTTCTTGGTCTCCCACAGCCCTTCTGTGAGGCAAGATCTTCCCCAGCCCCTGCACAAAATTCTAGCAGTTTCCTGGCTGGGCGTGGTGGCTCATGCCTATAATTCCAGCACTTTGGGAGGCTGAGGTGGGCAGATCACTTGAGTTCAGGAGTTGGAGAACAGACTGGCCAACATGGTGAAACCCCATCTCTATTAAAACTACAAAAATTAGCTGGGCATGGTGGTGGGTGCCTGTAATCTCAGCTACTCGGGAGGCTGAGGCAGGAGAATCACTTGAACTCGTGGGGCAGAGGTTCCAGTGAGCCAAGATCACACCACTGCACTCCAGCCTGGGCGACAGAGTAAGACTCCGTCTTAAAACAAAACAAAACAAAACAAAACAAAAAACACTAGCGGTTTCCATGACTCTTTCACTCAGGTTTAATTTTAAAAGTCTATCATCACTCATGCCACAATTTCATTTTCATCATCCAGTCTCAACTGACTAATTAAAATTCCATTCCCACATAATCATCAAAATTATAAACTTCACTTAGATTTTAGGCTGCTTCTCCACACATCTGGCTCAAATTTGCTGCACCAGGGAAGCCTGCGCTCAGAGAAGCCAGACGAGAGCCAGACGAGAGTATGAGTCACTTCTCTTTCCTTTCACCATATTTCTACTGCTCCTGCTTCTCTCTGCCCCCGATAGATCTCACTTCCACTGGTTTAGAACTCTCTAAGGCTAGAGTGCAGGGAGGGAGAGGAAAGCAGGAAGGAAGGTTCTGGTTTGGCAAATACTGATTCTGGCTGCTATTGGCTTTTTTTAGATTTGGCAGATCCTTAAATCCGGCTCTTTCTCTCCTAAATGATATATTGGGTTATTCTGCAAACCCTATCACCAACACAAGGCCTCTCAAGTCCATTCCTATTCCAGTTCGTCATCTGTGATTCCTTCCAAAGCCTGATATATTTGGGAATCCACTTTTGGCCTTTTTCTCCTCAGGCTTCCTCCTGGGCAGGAATCATATAACCCTGGGCTGACTGTCTTATACATTACCTGCCCAGATCTGGTCCTTGGGGAACATCATAAGTCTAGCTGTGATGGACCCTACAAGGACAGCTACTTCCCAAATTATAGCCATTGGCCACTTCCTGTAAGCTCTTCTCCTTTGGGTTTTTCAGGTGTAATTCGGACACCATTCTTCTGTGTCCCCCAAAGTGCAGAAGACACATAGGAAGCTCTCCAAGTGGTTCCCCTAGGTTCCTCTGTCTTGTCTTGAGGGGAGGGGGAAGCAAGCACACCCACACACTCTTCCCACACTCAGTGGGTCGGGAACACCCAGCACCGCTCTCTCCAATAAAAGCCTCCCCAAAAAGCCCCATGAATCTCCCTCCCCAAGCCTTTTATACCCTCGAGGTGTGTGAAGAGTTTAACTTGTTTTCACATTCCTCATTTAAAGATGTGCATCTTAGTGCCTCAGTCAAAAGTTTAACTTTCTTTTACACATATTAGAAACAATGCATTATTATACACTATTATAAACATGCATTATTATGAACTTTCTATTTTCTTGAAATCAGGAATTCTATCTCAAGTCTTGATCTTTTCTATTTTTACAATAAAACAGGTTGTCTTAGAGTGATTTTAAAGGTTTTTTTTGAAGGATGAATCTCAGTATGAAACAAATAATTCCTTCTATTTTTAGAATTGTAGCTCTCAAATGTCTTAAAGCTTAAAAAAAAAAACTTCATATAACAACTCTAAATGGGTAAAAAACTCACACAACTCTATATAGAGAAAAGTCTGGAAGATTACGTTTTAGGAGTTGCTTTGGAGCTGGTAGTAGTAAAGGGGGAGCTTAGGAGAAATAAAGGAGTTACGAGTAAAAGGAAATAAGAAAACACTTTTTTTTTTTTGAGTCGGAATCTCACTTTCTCGCCCAGACTGGAGTGCAATGGTGCAATCTCGGCTCACTGCAACCTCCGCCTCCCAGGTTTAAGCGATTATCTGTCTCAGCCTCCTGAGTAGCTGGGATTACAGGCATGCAGCACCACACCCGGCTAATTTTTGTATTTTAAGTAGAGACGGGGTTTCACCATGTTGGCCAAGCTGGTCTTGAACTCCTGACCTCAGATGATCCACCCACTTCAGCCTCTCAAAATGCTGGGATTACAGGAGTGAGCCACCGTGCCCAGCCAGAAAACACCATTTTTTAAAAAGCTGTGTATTTTATAATCATACTTATAAATTTATATAAAGTTGTTTATGCATATATCAATTTTTAGATAGTAAGCACTGGATGTATGTTAACTATTATTGCTAACTATTAGTTTGCCTGAAAGACCATCCCTATAATTGTTAAGAAATAGAAAAAAGCCATTTTAGACTGTTGTGGGGTAGGGGGAGTGGGGAGGGATAGCATTAGGAGATATACCTAATGCTAAATGACGAGTTAATTGGTGCAGCACACCAACATGGCATATGCATACATATGTAACAAATCTGCATGTTGTGCACATGTACCCTAAAACTTAAAATATAATAATAATTAAAAAAAGAAAAAAAGCCCTTTTAAAAGCCAGCTGCCTACATTCCAATAAGTCAATTTTCCTTATTAAAATAAATATGGTTAGAAATACTTAAGAACTATCCCTGGTGTTGTATACTTTTACAACAAAGATGGAATGACATAGTTAAATGAGATCAGCAAAGAAAGTTTTACCAAAACACAAACGATTATGAAAGCAAAACTAAACATACGTGGCACAGCACTTTGAAAATGGCTGGGATTAAATTCAATAAGTTGTCTTCTGAGCTCATTTACTCCAACACCAGAGGGTCCTAAACACAAAAAGTCACACACAGAAATCACCAGATGTGGATAAATATAATTATGTGATGGAATTATCATTTTAGTCCTTCTACTGAAGAAACTTGAGAGCAAATATTTTTAGGGAAATTATGTAACTTCCTTTCTCATAAATTGGAAGAACCCCAGAAAACTCTTCGGAATTTTTCTAGTGACCCATGGAGTAATCCACATTGTTTCAACATTCAGGAATGAGGTAAGGAATCACAGGAACCTGACCCCCAGCAAACTTCATCTAATGTTGAATGCCATGAGAATTAGCTGGTCTCATTTTAGAGAATCAGAGAGCTCTGCCTTTCTTCTTCAAATGAAGTTTTTATCAAGTGACAGCCAGAAACCAGCATCAACAATTATAGGTTCTGTGACTTACAGAATTCAGGGGCACATTCCTGACAGATGATCGAGTCAGCACCCCCATGTCCGGCTGGAGGCAGGGCCGACTTCATGGGTATAGAACCTGTGCAGTTACACAGGGCACATGCTTAGAAGGATACTGTGCTTGGATGAATTCTCTACTATTGCATCTTGAAATCTTTGATAATTTTTTAACAAGGGGCCCTTGCATTTGCATTTTACAGTGGGGCCTGCAAATGATATTGCTGGTCCCAGCTGTAAGGCACATCGTTCTGCTCTACAGGGACCTGCCTTGCTCATGAAGCTAAACACGCAGACACGAAGGCAGTAGGATACAAGTTGCTACTGCTACAGGGACCAACTTTGCAAAAGTCATGGTCACAAAAGCAGGTCACTCCTGCACTATCTTTGCCATGATCTTTATAAAGCACCAAAGATACAGTCCAGAAGATGTTAGATACTTTTCTAAATGAAGTAGTTACAAATTTCTTAGGGGAATGGACTTTAAGAATTTAACATATTTCTCAGGGAAATGGACGTTAAGAATTTATTTTCAGGATACAGGTTAATGATCTGTCTGGGGAAACACTCATCTATGTTTACAGAACAATTCTAAGCAGGCAAAAAAAAAATCTCAGTCATAACGACATCGTAATACTGGTTATATAGTTCATGGACACCATGTCATAACACATTCACTTGTAGATTTTTTAAAAAGCTTGTTACAATAAAATGTTACTTATAAACACACATGTACAATGGCTTTGTTTTTTAAAAAAGGTATTTGTATGGGGGTCCATAAAGAGTTCTACTTTCACCATTATTCCCAATGCAAGACACCTGAATCTAGAAGGAAGACTTCTCAAGGAGGAGGAGAGACAGTGCATGCTGGGACATACCCATGAGCACTATGAGGCGGTACTTGTCTGAAGGGCGTCGCTGGTACCTCACCACCTCCTCGTAAGGGGCACCCACTGCACTGTAGCAGCTGCCGGTGCAGCACACACTGGCATGCAGCGGGCTGAGGTGAGACTTCCTGCGACAAAGGCGCATGCTGCGGCGGAAGCCAGCTAGGGAGGGGAAGTGCACAGAACGTAAGAACCAGGCAGGAGAGATCACTTGTAGCTTCACACCTGATGAAATATGTAGCAACCATGATCCTAAAGTGTTCATTAATATAGTCAGGTCTGTCTGAAGTTAGAAGATGGGAAGTAATATGAGGGAAAAATATGAAAATGCCCCCTGTGCTAGCCCATCTCGCACCTGCTCTGGGCCAGGCATTGTCTTGGGTGCTGGCGATAGATGGCTCAACTAATCCAAGGCCACTTTCTCATGAAATCTACATTTTGTAGAAGAAGAGAGACAAACATAAAAAACAACAAAAAATAAGTACTCATAAGAAGACCAGGTAGATAGAGAGTGATGGGGGTGCTTTTTTAGATAGGCAGTAAGGTTGGAGTATCTCTGAAAGGTTGGCGTTGAGCAGACATCTGGAGGAAGGCAGGGAGCCACATCAGGAAGCCTCTGCAGAGACGGGCAAGCCAGGCCAAGGGAACAGCAAGTGCAGTGGTGCAGAGAAACGAACTGTGCTTGGAGCATTTGAGGAACAGCAAGTGCAGTGGTGCAGAGAAACGAACTGTGCTTGGAGCATTTGAGGAACAGCAAGGAAGCCTGTATAGCTGCAGGGCGGTAAGCAACAGGGAGTATGGAAATAGGGTCAGGGAAGTGGCTGGAGCCAGATCACACAGGGCCTCTGAAAGTGTTGGATTGTTGTGGAAGTGTGATGGGAAGCTGTTGGCAGTGACATGATTTGATTCATGTTTCTGAAAGACTCCTCTGGTTGGTGTAAACCGTAGGGAGAGCAAGTGTGGCCTCAGGAGAGAGCAGTTAGGAAGCTACTGCAGTGGTCTGGGTGAGAGATGAGGGTGGCTTGGGCCAGGGTAGAAAGAGTGGAGCAGCCTCATTTTTCACATTTTTCAGGTGGTTTCACTAAGACCCAGACAGGTTAGGTGGTTGCTTAGGACTGTGTGATCAGTGCAAAGTTGGACACATGGGTCATGATTTCTAAGCTCCTAGATTCCTGCTTAATCTGCCTTTCGAATCATAGGGCTTTCTGGTATCTTCAGAGCTGTTTCCAGGTGCTCTCAGTAGACAGAGTTAGCAACTCTATGTGTACATATAAATACACATGCACATTTCGATCTATATTTGTATGTCTATATATTGAAAACCATGAGTTCACACCAGTACATACAATGTCAATCCAACACTACAGGATTCATTCTAGACTTCCCCTTTCCATGTTTATAACTCCCTTCTCTAACAGTGAGAACCCTGGCCCTTGTTTTTTTTTTTTTTTTGCTTATTGTATCAATCAAGAGCACTTAAGTGTGCAAGATAGGGGACAGACAGTGTCGATAGCCTCGCACAAAGTGTCAGAGCCCAAGCTAGATGAGGCGGGCATCTTTGTAAAGCCTGTTGGGTATCAGAGGCCAAGTGATGGCAGCTGCCCTCTTGATTTTACTCTGCCTCTGACAATTGGCACCAGGCTACCATTGTCCCCTGCACAGATGCCTTCTTCACCCTGCTCATGCTCCTTACTCTCCACCTTTGTGTAGCTGCCTACTCTGCTCAGCTCTACCTAATAGCTTTTAGGCTGAATGATTCTGAAAGCAATACAGAAAGGTGGCCCCTTGTTTTTTTTTTTTTTTTTTTTTTTCACGCTCCCCTGATGATTCCAAAATGCATCCAGCTTGGGAACCAACCTTCTAGACCCTGCGGCTCTGCTAGTTTTCCCCTGCCTCCCTATAGAAGGAAGCCCAGAGCGGTTTTACATGAGTGGTACCTGGTCCTTCACAAAGCTCTGCCCAGGTGACAGATGATAGAAATGTGGCCATAAGAAGTAAGTTTAAAAGTCAGAGACTTTGTCTCTTTAGCATAAGATAAATAGGTTACGAAACAGTCTGGAAGAAAACAAAAAGATTTGTGTTTGATGAATAATGAATAGATACCCAGTGGAAATTAGATGAATAACAATGAATAATTAATAGATCAGAATATTGACAAGAAAAAAGGACAGAAAGAAAAGCAAACTAGAACGAGGAACAGGTCCGGAAATGTTCATTAGCAAAAGAAACTTTCAAAACAGTGTCAGGTTTGGAAACATAATTTAACAAGTGACAGAGACCCACCTCTTGTTAATTTATCACCTACCTATAAAGAACTTCTGACCGTAGCCAACAAATTCCTCCTTGTCTGAAACACAAAGAACAGATGGAGCAGAATATGTGAGAGCGAGAAGTTTATTCAGAATAAATTCATGAAATCATTTTCAACTTTTCAAGTGACCACCTTAGTAGATGGCAGCAGAGTTGAATTTATCCTTGAGTGGCTCACTGAATGTTCTAAGCATTTTTCATCCTATTATTCACACACAACAAACTATAGAGACGCACTTCACAGAATTTGAGCGTTACACTGAATGTATTCTGTCTAGTATGGTTAAAGCCAAAACCAGTTTATTAATTTTTTAAGACAAGTTTCTTTAGGATATGTTTAAAAATACATACCCAGTTCTTATGTTTTTACTATGATTCAGTATCATATAACTTTAAATAAGCTTAAAGTAGCTTTTTGTTCGTCTCCCTCCCTGCCCACCCTCCTGCTCTTGTTGCTCACTCTGGAGTGCAATGGCACGATCTCGGCTCACTGCAACCTCCACCTTCCGGGTTCAAGTGACTCTCGTGCCTCAGCCTCCCGAGTTGCTGAGATTACAGGCACGCGCCACCATGCCCTGCTAATTTTTGTATTTTTAGTAGAGATGGAGTTTCACCATGTTGGTCAGGCTGGTCTTGAACTCCTGACCTCAGGTGATCCACCCACCTCAGCCTCCCAAACTGCTGGGATTACAGGGCTTACACCTGGCCTTGTTCTTGACCATACTGTGTTTATAATTTTTTTTTCTGCAAGTCCTATAATTAATCTCTTTGCTAGATATGGGTTTTTATTTTCCCCCTCTTAAAAGGGTTCATTCTATATAAGATAAGATTTGCTCTGTGGCTGCCAAATGTTTCTGACTGGCCAGGACTCTGAGAGACAAAATGAGGAAAACTGTGCCCACTGCCTCTGAAGCATCTAGAGATAGTTCAAACTCCTGTTTCTCCTTTCATTGAGATCTCAGGAAAAAACTCCAGAAAAAAAGTTATTAAGAAAATTATTTTCAAATTACTTTTTACTTAAGTTCCTTCTCAAATATATAGCTCTGCTCTGATCATTGAAATAATATATGGCCAGGTGCAGTGGCTCACGCCTGTAATCCTAGCACTTTGGGAGGCCGAGGGTGGCAGATCACTTGAGGTCAGAAGTTCGAGACCAGCCTGCCCAACACGGTGAAACTCCGCCTTTACTAAAAATACAAAAAATTAGCCAGGTGTGGTGGCTTGTGCCTGTAGTCCCAGCTACTCGGGAGGCTGAGGCAGGAGAATCACTTGAACTTGGGAGATGGAGGTTGCAGTAAGCTGAGATCATACCACTGCACTCCAGTCTGGGCAACAGAGAGAGACTTTGTCTCAAATATAAACATATATATAAAATATAAAGAGCATTTGTTAATAGAATGAACTGACATATGCAACCTTTTTTCTTAACCTTTTTTTTTTAAGTGTTTTAAAATACAAAGAAAGAAAACACACCAATATCAATTCCATCTTCTGGTAAGTAAGTATATTTTCTCACTTAGATATGTCAATAAGTTTAAAAGGAAATGTTTTCTTGGGGATACATTTATAAAGCTTAATTATTTTTATTGTTCTTTTAAATGTTGTCTATGAAACTGAATATTTAATCATTGATTTCACCCACAAAATGTCATATCCTTGGAGAACCTCACAAACTTAGTTTGGAAGTGTGTTTCCTCGGGAAAAAATGTAAATATGAGGGGAAAACCGTAAACAACAACAAATACCGTATCTTCATCTTAAACATTATCCGGTCAAGTATTCATTTTTGAGGCACTGAAAGATCTTAAACATAGTTCTATTTGGTATATCTAGGAAATAAAAACAATTACCTTCTGAAAGTTCCTCTGGATATTTGGGTAAGTGCAGAAACAGACATGAAAAAGTTAAGCCTTTAAGAAGATCATGTTAGCCATCAAATCAAGGCAAATGACATAAGCAAGACGTGCACGTCACCACTAGCAAAAGGTAACTCGGGTAAGGCCTGGCAAGGCAAATGATCACCACATGATTGGGACTGAGAAACTGGTTTGCCCTGACTCCGCTGCTTGGGACAGTAACTTTTTCTGAAAGTTGCCTATCAAGACTCTCCCTGAAGGCTTTTTAACCCAGGAAGACTCTACTTGGTTGGCACAAAATGGGGCTTCAAAGGGAGAAGTTAAAGGAAAGTAACAGGTTTGAGCCTTCTCTCTCCTCTCTCCCTGAGGCAGTATTGCAGCAGCTCTGTGAAGGGGAGGAAGTGGTAGAAATGGTGCTGAGGCTGGGTGCTGCAGCAGCCTCTGGCCCGAGCGACGGTCCTCATTCCTTCCCCTTCCTGCGTCTCA
The DNA here is from genome assembly GCF_029289425.2 of Pan paniscus. NCBI lineage: Eukaryota > Metazoa > Chordata > Mammalia > Primates > Hominidae > Pan > Pan paniscus. The sequence continues at coordinate 104,283,493 of NC_073262.2, forward strand.
CACAATTCCATCCCCAGCTGCCCCATGAAGACAGAGGAAACCAAATACAAAGCAAACTGTTTTCTTTGTTTTCTAGATATCGCAAAATAGCCATATTCTGTTTTTTGGTTTGTTTTGAGATGCAGTCTCCTCTGTCACCCAGGCTGCAGTGCAATGGCGTTATCTTGGCTCACTGCAATCTCTGTCTCCCGAGTTCAAGCAATTCTCTTGCCTCAACCTCCTGAGTAGCTGGGATTATAGGCATGAGCCACCACGCCTGGCTAATTTTTGTATATTTAGTAGAGACGAGGTTTCATCACGTTGGCCAGGCTGGTCTCGAACTCCTGACCTCAAGTGATCCGCCCGCCTCGGCCTCCCAAAGTGCTGGGATTAGAGGCATGAGCCACCATGTCCAGCCTTTCTTTTTTTTTAATGACGCTTCTGATTAAATAAACTATACAATCACCTCATCACCTCCCGGGGAAATTCAAGGAAGTCATACTATACTTTATTCAGACTACAGACCGAAACTGAAGAACCTTAACTGCTCACTAAGCAGTCTAAGTAACAGAATTAAGCATCATGGAATGCATGCCAAGAGTTCTATGCTTAGAAAATATGCCAGCTGGGTGCTAATTGTTCCTTAATTGAGCTCCTCAGAGAGCTGGGTTCAGAACGTATCGATGCTTGAGAGTTCTCACTTTTCCAGCTGAGAGGAGTCCACAAGGGGCGTTTTACAGTAGGCACCTCCCTCTGCAGTGCTGTTCTCAAAGAACTGGCTGCTGACTCCCCCGAGGAACAAGATTTCACTATAATAACGCCCGCTAACACTTGTGTAGCACTTCCTGTGTACCAGGCACTGTTCTAAGCACTTTATTCATATAAATTATTGTTCCCATTTTAGAGGTGAGGAACCTGAAGGGCAGAGAGGTTAAGAGCCAGAGAACCCGCAGTTAGTGAGTAATGAACCCAGGGTTCAAACTGGCCAATCTGGCTGGAGTCGGTGGTCTCACCCACTGCCTCTCCTTCCACAGACCCGCAAACACTCCCCGGCCTCAACCACAGCCTTCACATGTGGAGTGTTTTCCAGTGGGACAGAACAAAGAAGGATGAGAATAAGCTAGAGGAATTAAAAACTAAGCCAATCCCAAACACTGGGCAAGTATAAATAATCAATTAAATTATTTCTAACAGGCCAACCATCTAATGGAAAACAGGAAATTTTGAAACAACATAAATGTACATAATTTAGAAAAGTGGTTCACAACTCATCTGTCTCAATGCTTTCTTTTTTTAATAACTAATATTTGTAGCAATCTCTCTACTTTTATGAAAGGAAATTAATAGATGGCATAATCTACCACACATGTAATTTTAAAAATCAATACAATGCTCCAGCTGTAACATTAAAAAACATTTTAAAAGAAGTAATTTATATTTTAAAAATATATATATATTTTAAAAGTATATATATATGAGGCAGACGGATCACTTGAGATCAGGAGTTCGAGACTAGCCTGAGCAACATGGAAACCTGTCTCTACTAAAAATACAAAAATTAGCTGGGTGTTGTGGTGCACACCTGTAATCCCAGCTACTCAGGAGGCTGAGGCACAAGAATCACTTGAGCCTGGGGGATGGAGATTGCAGTGAGCCCAGATCACACCACTGCACTCCAGCCTGGGTGACAGAGTGAGACTCTGTCTCAAAAAAAAAAAAAAAAGTGTATATATCAAAATATAAATCCTTGGGCATAACATCTTTGGAAGACCTAAGAAACTACTAGATGCTTATATTAATATTTACTTATAACAAAGAAGCATGGATTCAAGAGAAGTAAGAAAATCAGAAAATATTCCTTATATGAAGTACAGAAAAATAGAAAAGAAGCAGGTGGACACTAGAATAAAAAGTGCTTTGGTAAGTAATAAAAGGCTAGATTTATTTGTATGTGGTAAGAGAAAGAAGGAAATTGCCTTAATTGGGGTAAAGATAATATGCCAAAGCAATTAGAGACCAATGAAATGGGAGAAAATGAGGAAAAATAATATACTTGGAATTGGATAAGTCATATTAACATGCCCCAGCAGGTTTGCAGTTTAAAAATAAAATTCTGTGGGGCCTATTTTGTTTTTAATGATGTCAACATTATTTTGAGGGACAGACACTTGATAGTTACCATATGTCATCAATAATAACAAATAATAAAGAAAAAGAAAATTAATTCAGTATAGATATACTTTCCAGTTTATTTACGAGCAATATCGAATAAACCGGATACGTGGAATAAATCATTCAATAATTGCAAGGCAATGCCTGCATTCTGTTTGAATGTCTCTCTCCGTAATGACTGTCTTCTAAACCACTGTGCTTCTCATGCTAAATCTTATGAAAACTTTTTGTCTGTTGAAAAATGACCCTTTTATATTTGTAACGAGTTTTGTCCAGCAGGACAGTCAGAAGATACGTGGGTCAAGAGACACTAGTTAAAGGCCAGGAGTATCCCCAATCAATGTGACAATAAAAAAATGCTCCCAAAAAGTTCCAAAATGCTGCATCAGGGACAGTACTAGCCCTGTGAGAAGTACTGGTTAAGGTAAAATCTACATCTCTCAACTGCACTGTTGCTGTATTTTTTAAAATATATTTTATTGGGACCAGGTGTGGTGGCTCACTTTGGGAGGTCAAGGTGGGAGAACCACTTGAGGCCTGGAGTTGGAGACAAGCCTGAGCAACACAGTGAGACCCTGTATCTACAAAAAATTGAAAAATTAGCCACGCATGGTGGCATGGGACTGTAGTCCCAGCTACTTGGGAGGCTAAAGTGGGAGGATCACCTGAGCCAAGGAAGTCAAGGCTGCAGTGAGCTATGATCATACCACTTGCACCTCAGCTTGGGCAACAGACTGAGACCTTGTCTCAAAATAAATAAATAAATTAGCCAGGTGTAATGGCATATGCCTGTAGTTCCAGCTATTTGGAAGGCTGAGGTGGGAGGATCGCTTGAGCTCAGGAATTCGAGGCTGCAATGAGCCATGATCACACCACTGCACTCCAGCCTGAGTGACAGAGAGACCTTGTCTCAAAAACATTAAAAATTAAAATGAAAAATAAATTTTATAATGTATATTTGAGGTTGACAACATGATGTGGGGTACACGCAGTTACTTTTTAATTTTTTTACTGTTGATATATTTAAACAATTATTATAATCCTAAATATGTGTATAAATTGCATCAAAATTTAGAATATACATTTAAAAATCAGTACCAAATACTCATTTTTTACTTACCAGATTCAAATGTTTCTTCATCTATGATTTTCCATGGAGGCAAAAATAAAAAATGTTGTTACATGACCATCTACACTGAGTCTATATTTTAAGTCTAATTCTCTGGCCCCTACTTCTGCCCATACACCACCTTTTTAAAGTTTTTTTCCTAAATCAAGGTCAAATCGATGGTGTCTCTATGGCACATATCAGCTTTACATGAAAGACATGGTATTCGGCAGTTGAGCCATGATGACAGTCAGGGGTGCAGCAGGAGCTTAAAATAAATAAAATAATAGGGGGTGAATAAAATAAAATGTAAAAAGCAGCTCAGAGGGAAGGGGAAAGTGGAATGTCAGGGAAATCCCTAGAGATTGTTGGATACTGCTCGGCTTTGCTGCAGAGGGCTTGCCGATGTAGGAGGGGTGCACCCTGCCTAAAGAGTTGGGGACCCACAAACGGGGGTGATGACGAGGAGAGTGAGCATATGAATGACTTGATTACGTAGGCATGATCAGGTGGCTGAGAAGGATGTGAGATAAACCAACTTCCGCATTAGTTAAAACAACTCTTGTTAGCATTTTAAAGAGAGATTAAGGATTAAGAAACATACATGGAGGGTAATTTGAAATACATGGCAACATTACCAATGCATGCGTCCTTGGATCAGGCAATGCTGCATCTAAGGTATTCTCATGCATGTAAAATGATATACTTATAAAGCAATTCATTGTAGCACTGTTTACAATAGAAACAAATGGACATAACACAATGCCTACAAATAAGTGATTGTATAAGTATACAATAACCAATAAGCTGTTAAAAAAATAAAACAAGGCTCTTTATGTGCTAAGATAGAGTCACCTCCAAGATATAGAATGTTAAGTTGGAAAAGCCGGGAACAGAACAGTGTGCATTTCATGCTATCAAAGGTTATGTGCATTTGGATTTGGAAAAAAGATGGGGGTGATGAAGAGGGGAGGAGAAATATATACATCATTGCTTTTTTTTTTTTTTTTTTTTGAGATGGAGTCTCACTCTGTCGCCCAGGCTGGAGTGCAGTGGCACAATCTCGGCTCACTGCAAGCTTCGCCTCCCGGGTTCACGCCATTCTCCTGCCTCAGCCTCCTGAGTAGCTGGGATTACAGGCGCCCGCCACCACGCCCGGCTAATTTTTTTTCTATTTTTTTTTTAGTAGAGACAGGGTTTCACTGTGTTAGGCAGGATGGTCTCGATCTGCTGACCTCGTGATCCACCCACCTCGGCCTCCCAAAGTGCTGGGATTACAGGCTTGGGCCACCGTGCCCGGCCACATCATTGCTTTTATGTGCACAGAATATGTCTGGGGTGATACTGAAGAAACTATTAACATTTATTGCCCCAAGAAAGAAAAATGAGTAAGAGAACATGGAAAGAGAGGAACTTCTTACTGAATATACCTTTGTAGTTATTAAATTTTGAACTATGTGAATTGTTACCTAATAAAAATATAATGGAAATTGTAGAAAGGAAATGAATATTACTGCAAGTTTAAAAAAATGTATACTTGGTAAAATAAACATAATGTCAGCAGTATTCTGCTGTTGCTGTGGAAAATATATGTGAATCATTGAAATGCCCACTGTTTTAAAATTTTATACTGTTCTCTCACTTCTAAAAACTAGACTAGCCTGTAAAGCAAAGACAGATTCACCTGTCAGACTAAGGTTCTCCAACTGGTCTCCTAACAAAATCCTAGTGATTCTTAAGCCAATCTTAGTTCTGCCACTAAATTTGAAAAATCTTTCCCCAATTTACAAAAAAATTAAAGAAGAGAAATGTGAAAAACTTTCATGCATGTCTCATCATTTTGGAACCTACTACTATTTATCTATACTAGAATCCACCAGAAGATGGCTTCAAACTTAATAATAAAATACATACATATTGCTCTTTAAAATTTTGATACTGCAATATTTTATGGTATTTCACAAAGAGCAGAGGTTTCCAAGTGTTCTACCATCGGATATGCTGAGTGTTACTAAGTGTTCCTGAGATCATTTACAAAGCACTGCTTTCTAGAGCATTTTCTAGTGGATCAGTGGGAACCTGGAGACATTACCACAGCTTCTCCTTCCAAGTGCCAGAACTACAGAAGATAGATGGGGGTGGAGGGTCATTTTACACATTTCTCCCCCAGGAAAGGCCCATGGCCCCTTTGGACACCTCTGCTTCAGATAATCTATAATTGACATGCTTCATATTTCTTCTAACAGCAAAGCAATCAAGAGAAAATGTTACCTGCTTCCACACATTTCTCATCAATCTTCATGTCATCTTCTATAAAAGAGTATAGAAAGGGAGAAACAGAATTTAAAATGTGTCTGCATTAAAAACAAAATTCCTGGCCAGGCATGGTGGCTCACGCCTGTGATCCCAGCACTTTGGGAGGCTGAGGCGGGCAGATCACCTGAGGTCAAGAGTTCGAGACCAGCCTGACCAACATGGTGAAACCCTGTCTCTACTAAAAATACAAAAATTAGTCAGGCGTGGTAGCACATGCCTATAATCCCAGCTACATGGGAGGCTGAGGCAGGAGAATCATTTGAACCCAGGAGGCAAAGGTTGCAGCGAGTCGAGATAGTGCCATTGCACTCCAGCCTGGGCAACAAGAGCAAAACTCCATCTAAAAATTTTAAAAAATTTTAAAAATTTAAAAAATTTAATTCCCTATGTATGTCAATAAAACTCATAAAATAAAAATAAAATTGTGTATGTCAATAACATTCAGTCCACCTTATGATAAATTTACAACTATTGCTTACTTGGAGAGATAAAAAGGGCTCTCCTATATTAAATGAAAATGTATGATGTGGGAGGCTATATAACATAAAATGGTTAAAAATTAAAAACCACAGGCTTTTGAATGCTGCACAAATTAGTTGACCTCTAAGCCTCTGTTCTCTGTCTGCAAATGGGGAGAGTAATAGCACCTACCATATAGGCTAGGATTGAGAAAATGCAGGAAAAGCTCAGGCATGTGGTAAGTACTCAATAAATGTGAATTCTCTTTACCTTTAGCTGAAATATATATAAGAGAATAAAGGAATATAACTTTAAAAACTACTTATCCTAATTCTCAAAACTCTCTACAGCATGATCTAAACCCAGCTTGGAAGGCTGTCATCTGCTTCTCTCCTTCACGCATCTTACGCTACCATTAGAGTGGACATCACGACCTTTGCTTACACTGTTCCCTGTGCCTGTCATGCTTCTAGGTCCATCCCAAACACTGATCAGAATGAATACCTCCTTGCAGAGCATTTTCTTCCTACTACCTTGAACTGTCTGCTACTGCACATCTATTCTACATCTATAACCATTCGGGGGTTTGCCTTCTTTGTTCTCCTAGACAGCTTCTTGAAGACAGGGACTGCCTCACTAGTTTTTACAGACTCTTAGTACAGTATTTTGCACATAGTGGGCAAATGATAAATTATTTCTTAAATTGAGTTTTCTTTTAAGTATTAAAATAGTTGATTTGAATAAAGGCTCTGAATTTTTTTTTCTTTCAGCACTTTACATCTTGTTTCTAGCAGTGCCCAGCACACCCCAGGTGCTCAACAAATACTGATTTAATAAATGAGGCTTATACATGTTCCAAAAGTACATAGTCTGTAAAAGTGTAGTCCAAAGTATAGTCTGTAGAATAAGCTATACTATAAAATAACACTTATCGCCACCCCTTAAAAACCACATCACTCATTAATGTTTTTAAGTGAAATATGAAAAATTTTATGAAATAACACTGTCTCATACAGGTAGGGACACAGATCAATGAGTGGCATGGTTGAGATTTTCTGCACTGGCATTTGTTTACTTATATTCATTTAGAGATTATTTTCCTAATTAATTAGATTAATTTAATTTCCTAGTTAATTAGATTGTTATTAGCCATCCATAACAACAGTGAGTTCATTAGTTCCCAGGACATAACAAAGTTGTTTTTCTTTAGGGCAAACAAAGACTACAATTTTCATTTTTATTTTACAGAGGAAGGTACAAAAACCAGGCGTGATTATCTAGTAACAGCACAAGAAGCTCTGACTTTTCTGACGCTTGACTCTGGGATCTAAGATAGGGCCACTGATTTTGTTCTCCCTAAATCAATGATTCCACATTATCAGCTAGGATAACGTACTGAATTGTGTTCCCCCCAGTATTCATATGTTGAAGCCCTTGCCCTCAGTATGGCTGTATTTAGAGAGAGGGCCTTTAAGGAGGTAATTAAGGTTAAATGAGGTCATACGGCTGGGGCCTTAATTTGATAGAACTGGTGGCCTTATAAGAAGAAGAAAACACATCAGATCAATCGATCTCTCTCTCTTTCTTCTTCTTCTCTTCTCCTTCTTCTTCTTCTTCTTCTTCTTCTTCTTCTTTTCTCTCTCTGTCTCTCTCTCCTTTCTCTCTCCCTCTCTCTCTCACTGTCTCTCTAAGGATGCACAGAGGCAACACCACATGAGCACACAGTAAGAAGGTGGCTGTCTGCAAGCCAAGAAAAGAGGCCTTACCAGAAACCAACCCTGCTGGAACCTTAATGTTAGACTTCCAGCCTCCAGAACTGTGAGAAAATAAATATCTGCTGTTTAAGCCACTTAGTCTGTGGTATCTTGCTATGGAAGCTCAAGCTAAGACCATGGCCTTATCACCCACCACTACCATACAGTTCCCAGCTCCCCCCTCCCACCAAGGGCTATGCCCAGGCTCCCCTTCACAACTCTTAACAGTGCAGCCTGTAACATGACCCTGAGTAGAAAAACCAGAAGCAGGCACCCTGGACTTGCCCCTCTTTCCCTCTCCTTCTGCTCTCGCCTTCCTGTGTCATACACCTTTTTTGTTTTGGGGGGACACAGATTGGAGCCTTTTTCCCAAAGGTCAGCCTTCAAAAGTCATTCTGCAGTTCTCTGGTTTCCTTTTCCAAATTCAAGGATGAACTGTGGTTGGTGGCTAAGGAGACACCTCTTCTTTCCCCTCTCTGGAAGCAGACAACGTCTTGCTTTGGGGTGTGTGTGTGGGTGTGTGTGTGTGTGTGTGTGTGTGTGAGAGAGAGAGAGAGAGAGAGAGAGAGGGAGAGAGAGAGCCATCATAATGAGTCATCCAGATGGTTGGGCATGGAGAAGGGGAAAGGCTAGTAACTGAAGGTCCCATTTGTTCCCTAATGCAGGGCCTTTTAGACAGAGGGAATCTTGAATCCAGACTACACTGTTTGCAACTACTGACAACTGTTCTTACCTTCTCTCGATGTCAATCTCTTCATCCGTAACATGGGAATAATAATAATAATTTCACTATGGTTTTATTGTTAGGTAATGTGTATAAAGCAGCTGAAACAAAACATCTCATCAGTTTCACAGCTTTTATTAACTTCTTGCCATATGCTATGCTAAACTCTGGAGCTGCATATAAATGTTGCCTCTCTTTTCTTTATTCCTCTCAGTGTTAGGACAATTATACTTTGCATGCATATCTTTGAATGACATATTTTTATAAATTAAGGTATTAATGACTATCACACTACTAGGTATATAGGAAGAGCTTAATAAATAGCTGAATTGAATTAAAGTGAATTTTTTAAACTACAAGAAATTTCTAAAAGACTTTGGAGATAAGAGTTTTTTCCTAAATACTATTTCTTACCTTCTTCCATAGAAATTGCTGGGTACAAGCAAATGATTGAAGCAGGGGGGATAAAAAGAACACAATATCTGTGCTATAGTTTCTCAGATTAATTTACAATAAGAAATGTAATGTGCAAAAATTATTGCAATTAGTATTCTCGGTTTATTCTCTAGAAATTTAGGGAAGATTTAGTAAGAAAATGATAAATGAATACCTTATAAAACTGATACATTTGTGAGCCTTGTTGGAAATGGGAATCTACTTGCTTCTGGTAAATCCCACCCTCTTCCATCCCAGCTAGTTCTACAAGAGTAGCATTCTATGAATTTCTGAATTAAATGCTTACTTCAGCATATTTTAGGAACCCAAATTTTCAATGGAAGGAAGAAGACAGAGAGATGGAGGGAGGGAGGGAGGAAGGGAAAGAAAGAGGGAAGACAACTATAAGTGCACCTTCAGTAAATAACTTTTTAATAATCATCTGCAAACTAACATCAATAACACTTCATTAATAAAATTGCCCTATATCTTTGGACTCAGTAGCCTGCCCCTAATATTTTTTTGGGGGGGAGGAGGGTATAATAAGACTTAAGCAGAGCAGAAACATACAAAATAATATTAATTGTAGGATCATCTATAATAGTTGAAAATAAATGATCTTTTTAGTAGTTTAAAAAATAATCATGTCTATTGGAAACATTCCCTGAGAGAGGGGACCCTTTAAGTCAGTGGCTCCAAACCTGAGGCTCGTGGACCTAGAGATTTGTGAGGATAATAATAGAGAATTGCAAACTATTTTCAGCATGGACTTCTAGAAAGCTAATATAAATCATACAGGCCACATAAGCAAATTAAATGCCAACCAGAAGTTATACTACAGGTAATTATCAGATGCTGATTAGAAACTGTAATTAGCATTTTCATGTGCCTTTAATAAATGAAAGTTTGGTTTTTAAAAAAAACTTTTTCAAAACATGGAAGAAGTAACTAAAATATCACTATGAAGATTGTGTCATGAAAAATATTTCTGATAAGATGTTAAGTGGCTGGCAAGATGGCTGAATAGGAATAGCTCTGGTCTGCAGCTCCCAGCAAGATCAGTGCAGAAGGCAGGTGATTTCTGCATTTCCAACTGAGGTACCCAGCTCATCTCACTGGGACTGGCTAGACAGTGGGTGCAGCCCACAAAGGGCAAACCAAAGCAGGGTGGGGCGTTGCCTCACCCGGGAAGTGAAAGGGGTCGGGGAACTCCCTCCCCTAGCCGAGGAAAGCTGTGAGGGACTGTGCGGTGAAGAAAGGTGCACTCCGGCCCAGATACTACCCTTTTCCCACGTTCTTCACAACCCACAGACCAAGAGATTCCCTCGGATGCCTACACCACCAGGGCCATGGGTTTCAAGCACAAAACTGGGCAGCTGTTTGGGCAGACACCAAGCTAGCTGCAGGAGTTTTTTTTTTTTTTTTTTTTTTGTACCCCAGTGGCACCTGGAATACCATCAAGACAGAATTGTTTGCTCCCCTGGAAAAGGGGCTGAAGCCAGGGAGCCAAGTGGTCTTGCTCAGCAGATCCCACCCCCATGGAGCCTAGCAAGCTAAGATCCACTGGCTTGAAATTCTTGCTGCCAGCACAGCAGTCTGAAGTCGACCTGGGACACTCCAGCTTTGACAGGATAAAATTCATACATAACAATATTAACCTTAAATGTAAATGGGCTAAATACCCCAATTAAAAGACACAGACTGGCAAATTGGATAAAGAGTCAGGACCCATCAGTGTGCTGTATTCAGGAGACCCGTCTCACATGCAAAGACACACATAGGCTCAAAATAAAGGGATGGAGGAATATTTACCAAGCAAATGGAAAGCAAAAAAAGCAGGGGTTCCAATCCTTGTCTCTAATAAAACAGACTTTAAACTAACAAAGATCAAAAAAGACAAAGAAGGGCATTACATCATGGTAAAGGGATCAACACAACAAGAAGAGCTAACTATTCTAAATATACATGCACCCAATAGAGGAGCACCCAGATTCACAGCGCAAGTTCTTAGAGACCTACAAAGAGACTTAGACTCCCACAAAATAATAGGGGCAGCCTTTAACAACCCACTGTCAATATTAGACACATCAACGAGACAGAAAATTAACAAGGATATTTAGGACTTGAATTCAGCTCTGGACCAAGTGGACCTAATAGACATCTACAGAACTCTACACTCCAAATCAACAGAATATACATTCTTCTCAGCACCACATCACACTTATTCTAAAATTGACCACCAATTGGAAGTAAAACATTCCTCAGCAAATGCAAAAGAACGGAAATAATAACAGTCTCTCAGACCACAGTGCAATCAAATTAGAACTCAGGATTAAGAAACTCACTCAAAACCGTACAACTACATGGAAACTGAACAACCTGCTCCTGAATAACTACTGGGTAAATAACAAAATGAAGGCAGAAATAAATAAGTTATTTGAAAGCAATGAGAACAAAGACACAATGTACCAGAATCTCTGGAAAACAGCTAAAGCAGTGTTTAGAGGGAAATTTAGAGCACTAAATGCCCACAGGAGAAAGCAAGGAGATCTAAAATCAAAACCCTAACATCACAATTAAAAGAACTAGAGAAGCAAGAGCAAACAAATTCAAAAAGCTAGCAGAAGACAAGAAATAACTAAGATCAGAGTAGAACTGAAGGAGATAGAGACACAAAAAAACCTTCAAAAAAATCAATGAATTCAGGAGCTGGACTTTTGAAAAGATTAAGAAAATAAATAGACCACTAGCCAGATTAATAAAGAAGAAAAGAGAGAAGAATCAAATAGACACAATAAAAAGTGATAAAGGGGACATCACCACTGATCCCATAGAAATACAAACTACCATCAGAGAATACTATAAACACCTCTATGCAAATAAACTAGAAAAGCTAGAGAAATGGATAAATTGCTGGACACATACACCCTCCCAAGACTAAACCAGGAAGAAGCTGAATCCCTGAATAGACCAAGAACAAGTTCTGAAATTGAGGCAGTAATTAATAGCCTACCAACCAAAAAAAGCCCAGGACCAAATGGAGCTGGTACCATTCCTTCTGAAACTATTCCAAACAATGGAAAAAGAGGGACTCCTCCCTCACTCATTTTATGAGGCCAGCATCATCCTGATACCATCAACCTGGCAGAGACACACACAAACAAGAAAATTTCAGGCCAATATCCCTGATGAACATTGATGGGAAAATCCTCAATAAAATACTGGCAAATGAACTCCAGCAGCACAGCAAAAAGTTTATCCACCACAATCAAGTTGGCTTCATCCCTGGGATGCAAGGGTGGTTCAACATATGCAAATCAATAAATGTAATCCATCACATAAACAGAACCAATGACAAAAACCACATGATTACCTCAATACATGCAGAAAAGGCCTTTGATAAAATTCAACAACCCCTCATGCTAAAAACTCTCAATAAACTAGGTACTGATGGAACGTATCTCAAAATAATAAGAGCTATTTATGACAAACACACAGCCAGTATCATACTGAATGGGAATGGATGAAGCTGGAAACCATCATTCCCAGCAAACTAACACAGGAACAGAAAACCAAACACCGCATTTTCTCACTCATAAGTGGGAGTTGAACTATGAGAACACATCGACACAGGGAGGGGAACATCACACACTGGGGGCCTGTTGGCGGGTGGGGGCTAAGGGGAGGGATAGCATTAGGACAAATACCTAATGTAGATAATGGGTTAATGGGTGCAGCAAACCACCATGGCACATGTATACCTATGTAACAAACCTGCACGTTCTGCACATGTATCCCAGAACTTACAGTATAATTAAAAAAGAAAAAAAAGATGTTAAGTTTAAAAAAATAAAAAGTGTTCTGTACTAAGAAAAATTCTTCTGCCTTGGGATGCTGTTAATCTATAACCTTACCCCCAACCCTGTGCTCTCTGAAACATGTGCTGTGTCCACTCAGGGTTAAATGGATTAAGGGCGGTGCAAGATGTGCTTTGTTAAACAGATGCTTGAAGGCAACATGCTCGTTGAGTCATCACCACTCCCTAATCTCAAGTACCCAGGGACACAAACACTGCGGAAGGCCGCAGGGACCTCTGCCTAGGAAAACCAGAGACCCTTGTTCACTTGTTTATCTGCTGACCTTCCCTCCACCAATTGTCCTATGACCCTGCCAAATCCCCCTCTCCGAGAAACACCCAAGAATGATCAATAAATACTAAAAAAATTAAAATAAATAAATAAATAAATAAAAAGTGGTATTGCAGCTATTACCGTAACCATCTAAAATATGTGTTCGCCACTGGAAGTTAATATGAAAATATTGTCATTGAGAAGGCATGTTTTCTTTTGTCAAAAACTGCCTTTATAGTTGTCCTCATATCTTTTCAATAAGAAAATAAAAGGAAAAGTAATTTTTGGCTTGGAGAAGGGAGACATAATAAAGTGGGTGAGGCTTGCCCTGGGCAGATCTGTGATGTTGGTATTTTTGTGCCCTTCCAGTCTCCTCTCTTTGCCTCCCCTCCGTCCTTCTGGTGTCCAGTTCCCTCCCTTAACCCCTTTCCAGGGCCCACCTGAGGGCCATTTCAGAAGGGCCTCGCTCAGTAGGCTCAGCTGGCCTCTGCCAAGCCACAGCACCTTTAATCAAGCATTTGCCACCGTGGAGCCTTTACTCACCACTCCCCAGCTGCTTGAATAACATTGTCTAGCAATCAAACTGCATTCATTAAGTAACAATTCCATCCCATATTTATTCACCAAAGGCATACACAATTGTTAATCAGTGCTTCTGAACAGTGTGAAGATTAAGTCCTCTAAGTTGATAGAACCCAAATGAAGGTATATGTGTAGTTATGGAGCCTTGCTTGCCAGTCATGTATAATGCACATATGAGCTGTGGAGATCTTGGAGGGCCTCAACTTGGGGAGGGATGTCTTCAGGTGTCACCAAGATAAGAACATATGCATTTTCATAAACTGAAAACTCTTCTAAATCCAAAGAAGGAATGTCAATGGTAGGACTTCAGATGGCTGGCTGCCAGGGAGATTATTTGGGGGCAGTGGGGACATTTAGAGATCTCCTGGGCAGGAAGCCAGCCCTGGGAGGGAGGAAGCAGGCTCCCCCAGGATGCACATGCTGGGTCTGAGGTAGACACATACTGAAATTGCCTTTGTAAAAATTACATCAGTGGGAAAATTATGGTAGTGGGGGAGATCCGATCTAGCCCAAGCTCCTCTTGCTTTTAGCTTTCAAGCTGCCTTCATTCCAGGGTTAGCTTTGAGAGACATTTTATTTATAGTTTAAATGATAACAGTCCTTCCCCTAAAACTCAGCCGCCTTGATAAAGCTAATGAGAGACCATCAAGTTAGTGGAAGGAGAGGAGCCTGAATTCTGCTAAGGTGTAGACTGTCATAAGATATGCAATTTCCCCAATAATTCCTGCAAATAACATCACTATTGTAGAACCTAAGATTGGCCTTTTGTGACATCTTTTTAGGTTTTTTGCATGTCTGACACCTGTGGCTCCATCTGGACCCACCAACCAATGGCTCCTATGGCTCCACCCAGAAGCAACTCAGTACAAGAGGACAGCTTCAATTCCCTATGATTTCGTCTCTGATCCAACCAATCAGTAGCAAGTGCCCACTGAATAGCCACCCCCACCCCCTCCCCAAACTACCTTTGAAAAACCCCTAATCTAGGGCCCTTCAAGGAGATTGATTTAAATAACGACTCCATCTCCCATGAGGCATGGCCAGCCTCACATCAATTAGACTCTTTATTTAGTGCAATGCCATGGTCTTTATTGCAAACAGGAAGAACCTGTCGGGCAGTTGCAATACTCACATAGTGTTGACTTGAGGCAGGTGTGAGGCTGGTACGGCTGAGACCACCAGAATTCCCGTTGCTTCCTATGGGGGGGAAAAAACATGCGACAGAAAACAAACAAACAAAAAACACTTTTTGTTAACCTAGATGAAACAGACCCAGAACAGCGACAAATAGAATGTTTCTTAGAATTCTGCTGCCTTCACTCAAGTGAAAAGGGTGATTGCTTCTCCAAATACATTGTCAAATAAATTTTCCAAACATATAGGCTGTCTCATCTCTTTTTCTGCCTCACGGGATCTTTTCAGAACAACAAAGACTTAGAGTGACAATCTCGCACATGATCACAAGTTTGCACATGGAGTTTCAGTAAATGACCCGTGGTAAGCTGCCTCTCAGGCATGTTAGCCTGTCTTTGCAGTCTCCTTCGAATTCTCATGACATGTTCAGGTTTCCCTCTCAGGCTATTAGAGGCTCTCTACAGTTTCTATAGATAACTCTGCTCCTTTCTTGATCTCTAGAATCACCCCTGGGCTCCAGAGCAAGGCTTCACCTTTACTTGGCACCTGAAACCTCTGTTGACTTGTTCCTCTTCCCTTGAGTCCCCCAGCAATTTCTTTGGGCAGGTTTTCCTTGCCTTGCCTACTTCAAAGCAACTTTCTAAGCAAAGTTGCTCTTCCTTCTTTATTCAACACTGTGAAGTTTGGAGCAAGAGATTTTGAAGACACTATGTTCTTTGTATTCCCAGAACTGCAGCATCACCTTTACCTGGGAGTTTGTGAGGACTGCAGAATCTCAGTCCCCACCCCAAGCCTTCCAAATTAGAATCTCCATTTTAATAAGAGCCCAGGTAAGTCATATGTATGTTAAAGGCAACAAGCTCTAATTTAATCTCTCAAACTTTGGAATACATCTGAGGTGTTTGTTAAAATGCAGATAATCAGGGCCTCCCAGATCGCCTGCCTCCAATTCCCTGGAGATAAGGCCAGGGCATCTACATGTTTAAATCAAACTCTCCATGTGATTCTAATTCACAAGAGAGTTGAAGAAGGGCCAATTTAGTCCACCTTCCTCACTTTAGAAATGAGGAAACTGATCCAGGGAAGTCAAGCAATGTGGGGGAGGTTGAACAGTTAGCAGCAGGAGGCATCTATGCTATAATCTACAAAGTGATGGACTGGGATTCAACAGACCTGGGTTCCAGGCATGCTTCCCCTCCTTAGGATCTTGGACAAATCTCCTAACGTCTGAAACTTAGTTCCCCACTTATGAAATGGGGCTCAGCCCACTTGGCATCGTGAGGACTAAATAATACATGAGACCTTACTGTAAACTCAATTAGCATGGACATGCAGGGCATTCAGATTCATTAATTATTTGAAGAGATAACATATACACATAGTAAAAATCTTAACAGTATAAAAAAGTAGGCTGGGTGTGGTGGCTCACGCCTGTAATCCCAGCACTTTGGGAGGCCGAGGCAGGCAGATCACCTGAGGTCAGGAGTTCAAGACCAGCCTGGCCAACACAGTGAAACCGCATCTCTACTAAAAATACAAAAATTAGTTGGACGTGGTGGTGCGCACCTGGAGTCCCAGCTACTCTGGAGGCTGAGGCAGGGAAATGGCTTGAACCCAGGAGGCCAGGGCTGCAGTGAGCTGAGATCATGCCACTGCACTCCAGCCTGGTGACAGAGCAAGACTCCATCTCAAAAAATAAAAACATTTAAAAAGTAAGGCTTCTTCCCTTCCTTCTGCTCAGTTTCTTGTGCATTCTTCCAGAAATATTCTCTGCATAATTAAGGTACTTTAATTCACAGCACATGCAGGCCAGAGCCAAGATTCTTGATTCCTAGTTAGGTGATGAGCTCTGTAAATATCTGTGTTTCCTGTTTTTTAACCTTCTGTACCTTTCCTTGGTTACTCCATGGTTAATTACCTGGTAGTCTGATCTCTCTCTATCTCTGTCTCTGTGTCTCTCATTCTCTATCAGCTTCCTCTCTAGGCTTCACCCTGGCCTTTCTCCTCTGGGAGCTCCTGGTTTTTCATTCTTACAAAATGCTATCCTGTACATCTTCACGTTCCCTCTGGGGGAAACTCCAGCGAATGGGGCCTCTCACTGGAAAGTCACGTCTACTTGCCAAAAATATTTGCTACTCTGGCACAAACCATCAACATCTAACTCCCCCAATTTGCAATAGAGTCATTCCAAACTCCTTTAGATGGGTATTATTTTCCACCAATATGCCCTTTTTGGAGAAGCCTTCCTCCTCACTCTTTCACAGTTTTCTAAAATCAGATGTAATTTTCTACCTGTTGAAAGTAAAAACAAACAAGCAAAACAAAAACAAAACCCCCCCAGCTACTTGCATTCAAATCTGTCACTCTTATAAAGAGTTTAAAAAATATTTTATGCACTCATTCACTATTCCTAAGCACAATGCTGCTCTTCATACCACTTAACCTGAGCACCTGAGGCGCTTGGTGAAGATGCAGATTCCTGGCTCAGTCCATATCTATTGAATCAGATCCTCAGGGAGGGGAGGGCAGAGCCGGGGAATCTGTATTTTACAAAATACCCAGCTCATTTTTACTCATAGCAAAGTTGGAGAGGTGGTAAGAGAGAAAAATTGTTTGTAGATATCAAAGACCTCATTTATTGAGGCTCAGAGATACTGACTTCTCAAAAGCCACATCAGCCTGTGCTCGGGGCAGGCCTCTTGCCCAGATGTGGCAGTGGATTTAGTCTCAACACCCTCCTCCAGTCCCCCAATGTGCCTCCTGGTTTTCTGAATGAGATTCAGGAGAATCCGAGGTGCCTTCCATCATTCTGTCCCCAACAAGACATTTGTGTAGACTCTGCTATTGACATATTGCTTCTAAATGAAATTGTTTAGTTTCTTATTTTCATATTAGGTTTTCATGTGGCAATGACTAAAAGCAGCATGAGAACTTCCTATCATCCTTTATTTGTGTGCTCCCCCAATAAACCCATAATTGGGTTTTGTGTGCTCCTTGCAAGACCCCTGCCAGACCCTCCTCACCACTTTCTGACCTGAAACCATGAGGACTAATCTCATTAGGCCTTTATCCCTGTTCATGTCCTTCAGCCCCCAAGCTCAGGTCACCCCTTATCCCCTGTGCTTTAATCCCTATAAGACCCCTTCCACCCACCCACGCCCTCTGGAACTCACAGCAAATCTTCAGCAAACTCTCTTAGACCTCAGCCTCTTCTTTGAGCCCTTTCTTCTTGCTTTAACTGCAGCCCAACTCTCCCTGTGGTCTGCTTCTCCTGCAGCCTTCAAGATGGGGATGTTTCCTCTCCTACTCCCAGTGGGGTGCTGGTGAAATAGCTCTGGGGGATGGAAGCCCTGACTCGGAGGCTCTGCTGATTTCTACAGTGTTGATGCTCTCACAGTGGCTGATTTCAAGCTACCATCCTGTCTTCACTGAACGTGGGTGTGTGAAGAGATGGCTCGTGTCAGATGGCTCCAGCACATCCTTGTGTATAGCTTTCCTTCCACTGGGCCTGGAGGTGGGGGGTGTGTCCTTGCTTCTCACTGCCATTTCCAGATTATTCTTCCTCTTCCCTAGGAGCCCCCAGCTTTGAACATCATCCCACTACTTTTCTGGTAGCCATCGCCAGCTCACTCCTGCTCACTCCTAGGTCTCAACACTGTTCTGTCACAGTTCTCAATGATTTTATCACACATACAAATGTCCCTTTCAGCACGCTGGCCTATTGGGTGCTTGATCTCCTCTTTTCCAATAACCTTTCCCTCATTCAACCTTAGCCACTGCCTCCCGTTGTCATACCCAAGACCTCATCAGTACCGACAACAGCAATCTCTCCTTAATTTTAACTTCCAGCATCCCTTTCTTCTACTAACACCTCCCATCTTCCCAGCCCCAATACACCATTGACCTCATAAAGACCTGCAATCCATTGATCTTACTTCCTTCTCACCAATCCTCACCTGCTTCATTTCCTCATCTCCCTCCTAAACAGCTTACATGTCACACTCCATCCTTATAATCTGTCCCTTGGCCCCCTCTTGATTTGCTGTTAAATCCAACCCTCTGTCTAATCTGGACCCGCACCCCAGAAGCACTTCAAATATAAGGCCCTTTAACTTAAGAGGGCCTTTAATGCTGATCACACTATGTTTACCTAATCTGTTTGCTCTCCAACTCTCACGGAAACTTTTCAAGCTTTCTACTCTCTCCTTCCCAATGCCCCCTTCCCCACCCTGCTCTCTGCTTATGATTTCTCATTTCACTGAGAAAATAACAGTTAGGAGAGAACTTCCACAAGTGCCTGCCATATGCTCCACCCTCAGCTGTGCCCCATACTCCATCTTCCCTCGTGGTACCATTTCTATGGATGAGCTGTTTATGGTCCTAGGTCAGGCCAAGCCCTCTTCTTGAATACTAAAGCATATCTCCTTCCGCCTGCTCAAAGACATCGACAACAGCAATTCTCTTCTGTTTCTCCCTTATCATCAAAATGTTCCCTCTGGTGGATGACTCCCATTACTTATGCCATCTAAAAATTTTGCTCACACCACTCCACTCTCCCCTCTGGCTATTTCTCCATCATTCTGCTCTGCTTTATCCCAAAACGTCTCAAAGAGTTTCCTATGCTCACTGTCATCCATTTCTTCAAATCCCACTCTAATGAGGATTTCGGCCCCACTTCTCCACTGAAATTGCTCTTATTAAGATCACTAATGACTGTCATACTGCTAAATCCAGTGGTCAATTCTCAGCCTTCCCAGCAGAAGGTGATATAGCTGATGAGGACCCCATACAGTCTTGATTTTCATTCTGCCTCGTTGGTCATTCCTTCTCAATATCTTTTACTAGTTCCATTTTTTCTTCTTGATCTCTTAACAGTGGCTGAGCCTGGGACTGCTGCTTCTTTCTATTTGCACGCCCTCCCTTGGTAGCTTGTCAAAACTCAGTAGCATAAGGTGAGGGTGGTGGGTTGAAATTGACGTCTCAACTCAGCCTTGGAAGGTGAATCCTTTTTTGTCTTAGTCTGTGCAGGCTGCTATAACAAAGTACCGTAAACTGGGTCACTTACAAACAACAGAGATGTATTTGCTCATAGTTCTGGAAGCTGGGAAGTCCAAGATCAAGGAGCCAGTGGATGCAGTGTCTGGCGAGGGCCCACTCCGTGACTCATAAATGGCACCTTTTAGCTGTGTCCTCCCATGGTGGAAGGGGAAAATAAGCTCCCTCAGGCCTCTTTTATAAGGGCACTAATCCCATTCATGAGGGCAGAGTGCTTATGACCTAACCACCTGCTAAAGGCCCCGCCTCTTAATACTATAGCATTGGGGATTAGGTCTCAACATATGAATTTTGGAGAGGACACAAACATTCAGGCCATAGCACTTTTTAAGTTTAATTTAGTTTCCCAAGACTTTTCCCTGTTTTCTAGCTGATATGATTATTCTCGTCTCCTTGGTATTTAAGATGCTTAGGGTTTATCGATAAGTTGACATTTGGATTTATAAACCAGTGTGTGTGTGTTCATTCATCTGCTTGTCCCTCTTTATCTCATCTTGAGGTAACAGAAACCCAAGAAAAACATTTTGTTTCCTGATGGTTCAGCCCTGAGTCCAGGAGTGGTGACGTTCCTTACCTCTTCAGAAGGTGGTTAGAAGGGACAAGCCCAGCGCAGGTAGCAGGGTCTGAGATTTTTCGGGCCTGCCACCAGAGGGCATCATTCTGGTCCACAATCTGGAGGATGTCCCCCTTCTGGAAAGGCAATCCAGCGTCCATGCAGGGGATGTCGGGATCCTCCTGGGGCCAGTACTCAGTCATGGCACGGACGTACACCTGATGGCAGGTGCATAATGACACTATCAGAAGGTGCCTAATGGTGCCATCCGAAGAACCCTTGCCCATGGGCCATCATGACTTAAAACCATTTCTCCCACTCCTCCACCTGCTACTCCTATCTTTCCTCTCCACCCTCACAAAAAAGGAGAACTTGCCTCCTGAGCCTAAGTACCATGATAAAAAGCATCTTTGGGAACAGAATCTCTTAGCTTAGAGAAGTTTAGGCTCAAATGCTCATGATTTTTTATGTTGCTTCTTGACTTCTTAGTATCCCATCTCCTTGTACTGTACTCATTTACTCATTTTGCTTCTCGGGCCATCAGTATTGAAAAATATCCAACACAGTCTTGAACCCAGGTCCAACACAGTACAAAGGATAGGATTATTACGCATCATATTTAGTTGCTGTTACTTGGGGATTTACTGTGTGTGAGATTGAAGGCTCAGTAAATTCTTACCATCTTCTGGCTATTCACAGGAGGGTCAGAGACTGGAACCACCTTGAACATGATTGTGCCTCGAGACATGGCCTGGAAAACAAGAGAGGAGAAAGGATGACAATCATGGAGCTAGCAGGGTTACTGGGGCTCGGTAGACAGAGTTACAGTGCAATGTATCCAGGTCTCATGGTGACATCCCCCAAGAGCCTTTCACAAGGGCTCTGCAGCTGTCGCCATCCAGAAATGGAAATCAGGAAGCAATTTATCCCTGCATCTGCCCTGCTGTGTGGTTCTGGGGTCGCTGGTCTGCTAAAAGCCACACTGAAGTGGCCTCTTCCAGGGACGCCCCCTCCACCCCACACTGAAACAGAAACACCCCACCAGCAAGGTCTTCCTCACACAGGCCCTGGGGAGAGACAGGATCTCCATCTGACTTTCCCTCCTTATTCCCTTACTCAGTAAGCATTTCCTGAATGCCTGTTTCTACACCAGATACCCCAGTCTGATGGGGAAGAAGAGGGGCTCCTAGGTTTTCTGGGAGAACTGACAACCTTCCAAACTAATAGCGGAAATAGGGAGCTCTCAGACCAGGGGAAGGAAGAATTCCCCTGTTACATACACTGTGATGGGCATTAAACATCTAGAGATTAAGACCCCGTTTGTACTCAGGAATTTCAAAATCCCACTGTCCCGGCAACATCACAGCTGGCACCAGGGGGTAGAAGCCATGCATATCTGTGATTTCTAGTACTTCAAGCTTCCTTTGCAGCACATTCTATACCACACAGAATCTTGCAGCAGTGGCTTACAAAGGATTTAGGTGCTTGTCTCATAGCACCACTCCTCGCCTCAGTCTCTAAGCCACTGCTATGAAATCCTGGCAGGAATCCAGTTTGAGAACCACTGGTCTATCCACTATAAGAAAGGCTGCCCTCCAGGAAGATGTTGAACATTTCAGCCATAGAAAAGTGTTAGTGGGGGAAGGAGTGGTTTGCTTGGGTTCAGACTCTCCTACTAAGTCTCACTCTGTCCACCCCAGGTTCAGTTTCCAATGGAGCAAACCAGGTGATGAGGGAGCTGGGCTGCGGGCCCTGGCAGTCTTCCCGTGGCTGAAGGAGGAAGGAGCTGCTTGGGAAGGGAAGTTTCCCAGCCAGGACCAGAACTTCTCGGGGTAGAGGAGGGAGGTCAGCAAGTGACATGGGTGACAGACAAGGTCTGGGAGCCTGGAGGGACAAAGCTGCCAAGAGAAATTGAGTCCCCAGTACATCCCAGTGCACACACGTGGGCTTGATGGTCCCAGTTCAGCCTTGGCATTTCTCCAAGTCATTAACAAAAAGGCAAAAAGAAGATTTACCAGAATATGGATCACTTGTTCAGGGTCCAGTCCCTCAACTGAAACTCCATTCACTTCTACCAGTTTGTCTCCAGCATATAGCAACCCTAGGCAGACAGTAACACAAAACAAAGAAAGATACAAAGAAGTAGGATAAAAATAGCAGTAGCTACCTCAATAGCTATTTAACAAACTCACTAACCCAAGCATGCTCTAAAAATGTTTAATATAATAGAAAAGAAAGCTGCTTATTCCAACTTACATCACCCCCAGAAATGTGTGAACAGTCCATTTTTCTACCTCGTCACAAATACTTGGCATCGACTTATGGTAATATTTTTATTTTTGCTAGTCTGATGTTCTAAAATGGAACCAGAACGCTGGTAAGAAAATAGCACTAAAACCAAAGATGTCAAGGTCATAAGTCAATGACAAAAAGGAAATGGGGTAGGTAGTCTTCAAAAGAGAAAATATGGAGAAACTTGGGGTTTAAGTGAAGACTTGAGAAATGTGAGGTAAAACAGTGGAGTTGTCAGATAGTTGAGAGAAGCAGCAGAATGGTGTCATAGAACAGAAACGAAGGACGATAAAAAATTCAAGAAAGGTGTCAACAGCATCAGATGTGGTCAAGAAGTGAAAATAAAACTGAGGAGGGGCCAGGCGTGGTGGCTAATGCCTATAATCCTAGCACTTTGGGAGGCCAAGGTGGGTGGACCACTTGAGGCCAGAAGTTCGAGACCAGCCTTGCCAACTTGATGACACTCTGTCTGTACTAAAAATACAAAAAAAATTAGCTGGGGGTGGTGGTACATGCCTGTAATCCCAGCTGCTTTGGAGGCTGAGGCAGGAGAATTGCTTGAACTCGGGAGGCAGAGGTTGCAATGAGCTGTGATTGCCCCACTGCACTCCAGCCTAGGTGACAGAGTGAGACTCTGTCTCAAAAAAAAAAAAAAGAAAAGAAAAGAAAACTGAGGAGGAAGGAAGGGCCAATGGACTTAGCAACTAGGAAATTCTTGGTATTTACAATGAGAATGTTGAAGTATAAAGCATGTGCTAGGTTTTAGGGCCTCGGGGTAGTGAAGATGTATAACAGGTATAGAACCACTCATTTCAGAAGCACAACAGTAGCCAGGTGTGGTGGCTCATACCTGTAATCCCAACAGTCTGGGAGGCCAAGGCAGGAGGATTGCTTGAGCCCAGGAGGTTGACACCAGCCTGGGCAACATAGTGAGACCCTATCTAAACAAAAAATAGAAAAATTGGCTGGGCATGGTAGTGTGCACCAATGGCCCCAGCTACTCAGGGGCTGAGGTGGAAGGATTGCTTGAGCCCAGGAAGTTGAGGCTACAGTGAGTCATGATCATACCCCTGCACTCCAGCCTGAGCAACAGATTAAGACCCTGTCTCAAAAAAAAAAAAAAAAAAAAAAAGTTTTTAGAAGAACAGCAGTGAAAGGATGAAAATCTGGTTAACCGGTTGAAAGTGTGAGCAAAAGGCATTTCAAGATGGGAAAGAGCTATGCCTTTCTGAAAGTAGAAGGACAAAGTGCAGAGAAAAAGTTGGGAATATAGAGCTAAGCAGCTTGAATCCTGACTCAAACGGTGTAACTTTGAGCAAGTTAGCTTCAGAATCTCTTTGAGCCTCAGTTTCCTCATCTATACAATGGCATGATAATAGTTACCTTTGAGGTTGCCATGAGAATGTAAACTGAGAGACTTTAATGTGGTACCTAGAATGGGATGGACTCAGTGAAGGAGAGGAGCAAGATTTCTCTGGAATATTTGTTTCTTCTTTCTTTACTGCTTTATCCAAGAAATGGAACTTACTAAAGCCCTGACCCAAGTTAAGAAAGAGGGATTTCTCAGGATGGGTGTGTGGCTCACGCCTATAGTCTCAGCACTTTGGGAGGCTGAGGTGGGCGGATCACGAGGTCGGGAGATTGAGACCATCCTGGCTAACACGGTGAAACCCCGTCTCTACTAAAAATACAAAAAATTAGCCGGGCGTGGTGGCGGGCACCTGTAATCCCAGCTACTTGGGAGGCTGAGGCAGGAGAATGGCAAACCCAAGAGGTGGAGCTTGCAGTGAGCTGAGATCACGCCACTGCACTCCAGCCTGGGCGACAGAGCAAGACTCCATCTCAAAAAAAAAAAAAAAGAAAAAAAAAAAAGAAAAAAAAGGGATTTCTCTAGAAAGAAGCCTAAACAGTCAAGCGTTTCCTGTTTTTCTGGTAACTCTCAATCCCAGCTGCTCCAGCTTACCACTTCTCTCCGCCAGCCCACCGTGGATGATCCTGGCCACCAAGATGTCCCCTGTCATCTCGTGGCGCTTGATGGTGGCTCCCTGAAGAGAGAATAGACGAGATCCCTCTGTTACCTGACATGACCATTTTCCAGGTGGCTTCCCTCAATCAATGCAGCTCTGGTCTTTCAATCAATGCAGCTCTGGTTTTTCAAACAAGGCTATTCAGGCAACCAGGGACGGAGGGGCCACACAGTGCCCTGTGGCCTGTCAGTCATAGCATGCCATCAAAAAGGAAAGGCCATTCGGCTTTGGCTTCCTGGGGTCTCGTTTCAACCACATAGACATAAAAGAATATTTAGATTCATCCAAAGATACAGAAACCTCCCACAATTAAAACCTAATTAGAGGGACTGTCCTTAGAAAATCAAATTAATGCCTTCCTTAGCTTCTCATTAATATGAGGAAATAGGCAAATGCAATGGAATTGAGGGAAATACATGCATAGGTCAGAAAGCCAAATATTAAAATAAAACATATGTCTTATTTCTCACAAAAATGTCTTATAAATCTCATCTTACTTTTCACAAAAGAAAAACACTAAGCTGAAATCTTTCCTTAGAGAAAACACTGTGACATGTAATATGTTTGAAACCACAGGCAAAACTTGCAGAGTTGACAGCCGTTATTATCACTGTATATGTGATCGCAGGCAAGGCTACTGCCCAAGTAACCACTAGATATAACTTGGTTCACAATTAACCTAAGCTTACCCTAAATGGAAAGATAAAAAATGATTTCCTTACCAGGGGCTGTTGGTTTTTCACTAAACAAACAATCCTCATTGCTTCCTCACTCTCAGGGATATTGTCTGGCAGTGGAGGGAGAAGGGGTTCAAAATCTTTCTGAGCTATCGTGTCATGGGCACTGAGCAAGGCCTGGGCACAGGGAAGGAAAAGGTGAGCAAATGTCACACATGGGCCAAACCCCTCTAGAAGATAGTAACTCAATACTATCTAAGACACAGTAACAACAACAAACACCAATACAGACATGCCAGACACAGTGCGAAGCATTTTAATCCGATCTTCACAATAATTCTATGAGGCAGGTACATTAATTGTCCTCAATTTGCAGATAAGGAAATAAGGCACAGAGAGGTTAAGCAATGCACAATACACTCTTTCATTTCTGCTAAAATGTATTATGCCACGACATTCTTATTTCCTGGCAGCCCATGTAATCTGTGATGCCCCTGTGGAGTTTGAACTACAAAACAACTTTTATAATATTTTCCCCAATTAAGGTAGAACGAAGGGCAGCAGTCAAAATATCTTGCTGGTTTAATTTGTTAGTAACACTCAAGGGCTCATGTGGTACAGAATGAGAAGTTCATATGATCAAGCTCTTTGATCATAAGGTATGATCATAGGGTATGATCAAAGAGTTTCTTTGACTAGTCCACTAGGTTAAATTCTTCATTTCACGGGGTGGAGAAGCTGTCACTCTGCCACCCTGACTGAGATTGGTAGACACAATTTAGTTGGAACTCAGAAAATTCTCTAAGTAGTGTGTGCCGTTGAGGATATTTGATGACTGGTGGTTGTGTTGTGAATTATAACTTTTGACTGATAAATTTCAGCACTCCAAATGCAGACATTGTCTTAAAGTTCTAATTTATTGATAAATTGGTCTCAAATCTGTAAGTACTAAGAGATAGGTTTCTGTTCTGCAATCAAATGTTCTTCATAAACCCTCTCACACGGATAATCATCATTATACTGTATATTCCAAATACACACACATTATCTAAAACTCAAAATAGTCCCACTTTGGAAAGGAAGCATGGAGGTATTCCTCTATAACTAGAACATTCCCTGTTTGCTACCCAAGATTTTTGGATGGGCAATAGCTTTGTAGGGGAAACAAAGCACCATAGAAAGTTCTGGATGCCTCCTCATAAACACAGCAGGCTTGACTGCATGATTGACAACACTGAGCTAGTCACATCTGAGTCCCACATATTTAAGTACAATCTGTTGGTCAGTAACCGTGTACAGTAATAGAACATCTATTCAGAGAGAACAATTTCCATCACATATATTTCTCCTTCCCAACTTTGTCTATGTGCCAGATGGGGACATCTTTTCTATTTTAGCAGGCACTTGCCTTGAAGTGTGGAGCCTGGAGCATTTGTCTCAGCTCTTGGATCTCAGGGGAAGTAGGGGTTTCACGTAATAACTCCACTACCTGGTTCAGGGAAAAGGATACATTATAAAATTTTTAAAAAATCTTTATCACCTACTTAACCTCACCCAGGCTGGATAACATACATACTAACATGATATTGACCTTTAAAAAGCTATTACTGGAGCCTTCTTTTTCATCTATAAAGCCATCCATTAAAGCCTACCATCCTTCTTTATTCATTAAAATTGCTACTTTAATATAGCAAATAGAATTCAAGAGTTGAGATGGATCTAAACCCAATGCCCAATCCTGGCACATAGGCATGGAGGATGTACCAATTTGGTAACAGCATATGAACCAAGGCACTTTCCCTCTAGTGCCTCTAAAATATAATAGCTGTTGGCTGATGTCAATGCTTTGCAGGCTTATGAAGCTGTATGAGTTTCTCTAGGAACGTACCTGGGGAACTCAAAGAGCTTAATCCCATGGGATGCTCCATTCTTCAAATAGAAAATGGAAATCATAATTTCTCCTTTAGAGTATCAGTTGATTAGCAATTTTAATGCTTGTTACAATAAAAAGTGCTAAGCGGAAAAAAATTCTGCTCTCTCTGCTGTGGTTTAGGCGTAGACCTGCTTTCACAGGACATAAGACCTTTCAAGACTTTAGTCAGCCCCATTACCTACAGTCAAATGAAAACAAGCAGTTTACAAAGGTTTACCTCCATTCCCTGGGATTTCAACTGAATAAAGTATTATATATGTGCTTTTCCTGTGGACAACTGAGAACAATTTGAGTTGTTGATTACTGGAATTGAGAGCAGAAGTTTTTTCTTTCTTTTTTGCTGTTTCTTTTAATATGGTACAGGCAATAAATAATAAAATGGATTATATTTATTCATTCATTCGACAAATATTTATTGAACACTGCTGTGTGCTAGGAACTGTTTTAGGTGATGCAAAAACAGCAGTGGCTGACAAAAATCTCCATTCTCACGGAGTTTACATTCTAGGGAGGAGACACAGACAACAAATGAAATGTGTAAGTAAAATAGTTTTGTTTGATGGTGACAAGTGTTAAGAAGAAAAATAAACCAGGGAAGCTGGCTAGGGAGTGCTAGGAGGGAATACAATTTTAGATAGGTGACCAGGAAAAGCCTCACTGAGAAGGTGGCATTTGAGTGGAGACTGGAAGGAGATGAGGGACAGATCAGGTATATATCTGGGCAAGAGCATTGCTGACATAAGGAATGGCGAGTGCAAAGGGCCCCAGGCAGAAGCATGCCTGATGATTTGTTTTTTGGGTTTGTTTGTTTGTTTTTTGAGATAGTCTCACTCTGTCACCCAGGTTGGAGTGCAGTGGTGTGATCTCGGCTCACTGCAACCTCTACTTCCTGGGTTCAAGCAATTTTCATGCCTCCCAAGTAGCTGGGATTACAGGCATGCACCACAACGCCCAGCTAATTTTTGTTGTTGTTGTAGTATTTTTAGTGGAGATGGGGTTTCGCTATGTTGGCCAGGCTGGTCTTGAACTCCTGGGCTCAAGTGATCAGCCTGCCTCAGGCTCCCAAAGTGCTGGGATTATAGCCATGAGCTACTGCACCCAGCCTGATGAATTTAAACAATAACAAGGGGTCAATGTGGCTGGAACAGAGTGAATGGAGAAAGCATTGAGTGTGAAGTCAAAGAGGTAACAGCAGCTTGATTGTGTTCAGCTATGTAAGAACTTTGGTGTTTAGGCCAGGTGTGGTGGCTCACACCTGTAATCCCAGCACTTTGGGAGGCCAAGGTGGGCAGATGGCTTAGTGTCAGGAGTTTGAGACCAGCCTGGCCAAAATGGTGAAACCCCGTCTCTACCCAAAATACAGAAATTAGCCAGGTGTAGTGGGTTCCTGTTGTCCTAGCAACTCAGGAGGCTGAGGCACGAGAATTGCTTGAACCCAGGAGGCAGAGGTTGCAGTGAGCAGAGATCATGCCACTGCACTGTAGTCTGGGTGAAAGAGCAGGACTCTGTATCAAAAACAAAAAAACAAAACAAAAAAAGAACTTTGGTGTTTACTCTGAGATGGGAAGTCATTTGAAGGGTTTGAGTGTTAGTGAGGAAGTGACATGATTTGACTTGCTTTCAAAGAGGGTATTTTTGGTTGCTGTGTTGAGAGTAGACTGTAGAGGAGCAAGAGTGGACACAGGAGACCAGGTAGGAGGCAATTTTGCAATTATCTATGTAAGAGACGATGATGATGGTATGGGGTGGTGAGATCCTGGATATATTTTGGTGAGATCCTGGATATATTTTGAAAGTAGAGCTGAGAGGATTTGCTATCTGATTGGGTGTGAGGTATCAGAAAAAGAGAGTCAAAATGACCCCTAAGATTCTGGCCTGAGCACTGCAAGAACACAGGTATCATTTCTGAGATAGAAAAGGCTTCCAGAAGAGTGGGTGGGGGTGATCGGCAGGTGGGGAAGATCGGGAGCTCAGTTTGGAACATGTGAACTTGGAGGAGTCCATTAGACATCCAAGTAAGATGGAGAGGAGGCGGTTGGAATATTTGAGACTGGAATTTAGGGAAATCTCCAGGCTAGAGATATAAATCCGAGAATTATTACTATAACATTACCCTGTTTATGAAGGGCAAATAGAGTACAAGATTTAGGAAAAAAGAAAGAAATGGATACATGCTAAAAATGACGTAGGTGGTGGTGGGGAGTGTTTTAATCTGGGGAGATATCCAGCCAATGTTCTTCCTTATATTAAAGTTCAATTAAAAACATTTATTAGATGCATAGACATCAATAAAACTTTTCCTTAGAACCTTTAATTCATTTGAACTAGCAATGTGGGGAAAATGGCACCACATCAGAGCTCTACTATCCTGTGGAATAAAATCTCCTTACCTCATAGGATAACACCTGTGCTTGTGGTGTGGCAGGAACTAGTTTCTTTTCTTTAAATTCCTGGAGGCAGTCATAAATCTGCAGAAGGGCAAGGGAGGGAGAATTGATATTGATAATATGACTATTGCCATTTTGGATTTAAGACTCTCAAAGAGAAGAAACACCCCAGGCAACTGCACCAATGGCTGCACAGCATGGTGTGTGTTGGTGTTTAGTAAGTTGTGTCTCTAGTTGCCAAAGAGAAATGAACTTGAGTTTGGTGGCCCTGATGCTTCAAAAGCTTAATTATTGGCTGCCATTGGGAAATTGATCTTCCCCAAGCATTTCAGTAATAAAAAGAAATTCAAACTTTTAATCTTGTTAAACAGAGTGAGGGTAAGGTGTCTGGGACTGGAACCAATGGGGATCTGTAGATGATGCATAAAGGAGCGTCTTAAAGGAGGGGCCCTTTAGGACCAGACACCTGTGAGGACCCCTGTGTTGGGTGCCTGTGCAGCATGTGAGCTGTGTGGCTCAGGGCCACTGAAGGTTCTGAATAAGTGGCGGGCATGCTACAAACGCTTCTCTGTACTCTGCTTTGTGCTTTGGGGCTGTTTCCCATTCCTCTGCTAATTCTCTAGCACAAGTTCATTTTTTAAAATTCCAACTTCATCTCCACATACCCTTGGGAATTTTTTTCCATACCAAGATCTAGGGTTGGGCTGAGGACACCAAAGCCTGCCTAGCTCTGCAATGCACCCCTTGATCTTATTTTAGGAATTGAGTTTCTCTTACAGACGAAGAAATAAGGCCCAAGGGGCCGGCTGAGCCCCCAGTCTTTTCTATCCAGATCAATGACGATGCTGCTTCCCTGCTCTATCTCAGGGACCGCATTCAAGTTTACCTGGAAGTGATGAAGCCTGACTGGATAACTCACCAAGGGCCTAGCGGTGGTGAGCAAAGGCAATGCCCATCATGAAATTAAAACTCCTGTCTTAGCTGATCCTGTGGGAAAATGCCTGATAGAAATCAGGTGTTTTATAACAAGTGCTATGAGGAATACTTCTTCATTCATGCCAAAGATGTTGCCACTTTTATTGTATAATATTAACGTGCACTATAAGACAGACCACATTTCACACTTAAGTGAAGGAAATACCCACATCCCAAAAAATAACTTCAAAAGGATCTCTCTTAATAATAACACTTGTTCAGAACAACAAAATTATAGTAGTGGCATCTACTAGATAGTAGATGCTATTTTTCTACTATCTATTAGATGCTATTGTATAGTGCA
This sequence comes from Pan paniscus, assembly GCF_029289425.2. Taxonomy (NCBI): domain Eukaryota; kingdom Metazoa; phylum Chordata; class Mammalia; order Primates; family Hominidae; genus Pan; species Pan paniscus. The sequence continues at coordinate 104,314,489 of NC_073262.2, forward strand.
TGGAATTTTAGCCAAATTAAAAAAGAATAAACTTTATTTATTCTATTTTATGTATTTATTTTGAGATGGAGTCTCTCTCTGTCACACAGGCTGGAGTGCAGTGGCTCAATCTTGGCTCACTACAACCTCTGCCTCCCAGGTTTAAGCGATTCTCGTGCCTCAGCCTCCAGAGTAGCTGAGATTACAGGTGTGTGCCACTGCATATGGCTAATTTTTTGTATTTTTAGTAGAGACAGGGTTTTGCCATGTTGGCCAGGCTGGTCTCAACCTCCTGACCTCAGGTGATCCACCAGCCTCGGCCTCCCAAAATGTTGGGATTACAGGCATGAACCATCACACTGGGCCAGAAGAAATTTTTGAATAAGAAACTTTATGGTACCTAAACAGAACTGTAGATATTTTACTTTCTAACTTTAACAAACAAATAGGAATAATTTTTTAAAGCGCTTTTATTTATCCAGGGTTGCTGCAAGGACAAACGGTTGTAGCCAGCTGATAAAGTGTTGCCAATGACCATCGTGGTGGCTGTTTTGTGATTCCAGGGGGCCTCTGGAAGCAAAAGAGCTGTGGGGAGAAAAGGAAGGGACTACCATATTCTCCTCCATCTAAGTTAATTCCTTCCTAAGCTAAGAAGTTTGTGTAGCTCTTCTCTGAGAGTTGCCTCCTAAGAACTTTTTCCAAGTTGAAATTTCCTACCAGTTGATAAATGACACCATTGGGTAAGTAGTTGCTATGATCTGAATGTGTACTTCCAAAATGCATATGTTAAAATCCTCATCCCAAGGTGATGATATTAAAAGGTAAGGCTAGCTGGGTGTGGTGGCTCATGCCTGTAATCCCAGCACTTTGGGAAGCTGAGCCGGACGGATCACCTGAGGTCAGGAGTTTGAGACCAGCCTGGCCAACATGGTGAAACCCCATCTCTATTAAAACTACAAAAATTAGCCAAGTGTGGTGGTGGGTGCCTGTAATCCCAGCTACTCAGGAGGCTGAGGCAGGAGAATCGCTTGAAGCTGGGAGGCGGAGGTTGCAGTGAGTTGAGATCAGGCCAGCGCATTCCAGCCTGGGCAACAGAGTGAGACTCTGTCTCAAAAAAAAAAAAAATAGGTAAGGTCTTTGGGAGCCGATAGGTCATCAGGGCTCTGCCCTCATGAATATGGAATTAATGCCCTTATACAAGAGACCCCAGAGAGCTGGCTAGCCCCTTCCATTATGTGAGGACATAGCAAGAAGGTACCATTTATGAACCAGAGAGGGAGCCCTCAAAAGACACTGAATCTGCTGCCGACTGGATTTTGGACTTCCTGGCCTACTGAACTGTGAGATATCAATTTCTGTTGTTTATAAACTATTCTGCTATCCAGCCTGAATGGACTGAAGCTGTCATTTTCTACACACTCCCCACAACCCCTTCAGCAAGCAAAGGCTTCCGAGCAAAGCAGCACTCACCTTTAGCAGAGCCTGAAGCCACGGCGAGTGGAGGAGATCGTACAAGAGACACACCCCATTCACATCTCTGCTGTAGAACAGACTCAGCTCTTGCAGCACAAGCCTCAGGATCTGGGAGAGGCCTAGGAAAGGAAGAGAGCAGAGATGGGGTGGCAGGTGCGGGTGTAAATGTGAAAGGCAACTCAGACAGCTGGGGCATGCCATGGGGTCTCACCAGGAGTGGAAATGACACTGGATCTCAGGCCAAAAGATCTGACTTCAAGCCCTGTTCCATCTCTTACTTTGTGAACGTCACAAAGTCACATAGCTATCCGAAACCGAGTTTCTTTGCCCAAGATGAGAAGGTGCTAGCTTTGTCATAGTGTTGTTCTTAACACTGAGTAAAATAATAGATCGTGATGTGCAGATGTAAGATGTCATGAAAGGAAAATGATTGCTTTCCCCTCCCCCATCTTACCAGCCTGTCGTTTATCCCAAAATTATCTACTTGTGTTCTGTATCCTCTTTCTCTAACTCAAACATAAGAGTCATTTCATCCTCTCAAAAAATTCTTATTGAGAGTGATATTGAAAAATTCTAACTCCCAATAGATTTAATGCAAAGCTCAGTATTCTCCTGATTAAAGGGTCTCTAAACAGATTTTAGTGAATATTCTATTTTTTTACAGTATTTTCATAGTGTTGTAGTGATATTCTGAATGTGAACAACCTAAGAGGTTCTAAGTTTTACATAAAACATTGTCAGGTAAGGGAAAAGAAGGTTTTGAATCCATCATGTCCATTTATTTCCTTCCTGGCTTGAAATTTGTTCTTAAAGTTATCACTGGTAGGGCAGTAGTGCAACCAAAAATGTACAAGATCCTCATAGGGATCACAGTAAGTCTGTCAGGATTTCTGCCTATTCATTTGATCACATGTCAGAGGTGATATTACTTTCTGGTCTAGAAAAGGAGTCCTGGTGACACATACCATTCTGTGGATTGGTGGCTGTAGAAAGCTTCATGTCCTTCTGGTCTGGTGGATCTGCTCCTTTGTCTGACTGTATCATCCTCCCTGCCGGAGCTTCTGAAAGGAATTCAGGACTAGGAAGCGGGTCAATACACGGCACACAGCTCACTCAGTCCCACTGGCCACCAGCTCTCAGCACACTGGAATATATTTTCAATAGCATTTCCTCAGCAAGCCAGGCCCTGTGCTACACACTGGGATACACATCAAATGAAACACAGTCTTCCCCTGTGGTGCCTACTCTTAACCATCACCAGTGGCGTGAAAGAGAAAACGACTATTGCATAAAATGCTCCCCCTAACTCCATGTTTTAAACACATTTTTTAGCCTTTCAGAAGAATTGATTTCCTAGAAACCACACCTACCCACTTTTTAAAAGTAAATGACAAATACTATATTTATTTATCTTCCACCTCTTTACCCAGTTGACTTTACCCATCATTAGAGCTCAGAAAAGTCTTGCGTGGACCAGCTCCACTCAGGTGCCCCATTTCCTCTCACTGCACCTTATAGTTCTTCATAGAAGAACTAGCTGGTCTGGTCACAGTTGCAAGAATTATGGGTTATTACTGAGGCACACTCTTAGAATTTAGAGACAACACTGTAACGATCTGTTGTTTTGTGTTGTTTCTAGAGTGCTTTCCTGGCTCAATCCTACAATTTATATAGAGTCTAGACAGTTTTCTTTTTCCCTTTTTTTTTTTGAGACAGGGTCTCACTCTGTTGCTTAGGCTGAAGTGTGGTGGCATGATCATGGCTCATGATCATGCACCTTCGACCTCTTAGGTTCAAATGATCCTGCTACCTCAGCCTCTTGAGTATCTGGGACCATAGGCATGTGCCACCACACTCGGCTAATTTTTAACTTCTTGTAGAGATGGGGTCTCACTATGTTGCCCAGGCTGGTCTCCAACTTCTGGGCAATCTTCCCACCTTGGCTTCTCTAAGCACTGGGATAATAGGTGTGAGCCATCGCACCTGGCCTAGATAGTTTTCTTAACCCTATCAGATTTAATACCAGTCTTTGAAAACTAGTTTGAAATGCTTATTTTAATGTTTATTTTTGATATTGCTTTAGGTAGATTTAGTTTCAAGAGGTAGAAACCCAGAATAATTTTGGCTTAGCAGAGTAGTTTATATCTTGTTCATGTGAAAGTTCAGAGACAGAGAGAATCCAGGGCTAATAGGGCAGCCTTGCTCCATGAAGTCCTCAGGGAATATGTTCCTTCCGGCTACTGCTCTGTCACCCTAGGGTGTAGCATGGTTCTGTCTACCTGCTCCAAGATGGCAGCTGCAGCTCCAGTCATCACGTCTACATTTCAGCCAACAGGGTAGGGGAGGAAGGGATTAAGAAAACATGGGCAAAGAAAATATGCCTACTGCTCTTTAAGCAAAGTTTTCCACAAGTTGCCCTACACAGTGAAGAATCGCCTCATGCCCTGTATAACTTTCAAATGTCCCACTGAACTATCATGTCACTGAAAAACAATAAAACCTGTACTTATCTGAATCTAGACACCAACTTTTCTTTACATATAAACACAAGACACTTTTGCACTGGTTTAATATACAATGGGGAGTAGGGTATTGAGGCAGGGAAGGGGAAAAAGCCAGTAATAGGTTGTTATCAAGAAGTAACCACTGTAGGCAACTAGAGCTTAATCCCACGGGGGAACAGGGGCCAAGGGAGTGAGAGTATTTATACACCAATGGCAACATGAGGGTTTTTATACACCAATGGCAACCTTGGTATATAAATACCCTCACTCTCTTGGCCCCTGTTAGAGCCAACAGGTTAAGAGCTCTTCCCAGAGAGCATTATTTCTGACTCTTCCAGCATGCAACACGTATACCTTCAGATAGGAAGTGGAGGGGCTAGCAGCTGGAGTGGGCTCAGAGTGCACCAAAATGGTAACAACCAAGGGGTATGCGGTGGGGGTAGGGACCAACAACATTGTTATAGTAGGACAATAAAGAATACATTAAGGTTTTTGTTATAAAAGGAACACTTCAAATTAGTTGTTAAAGACTGGAGTATTGACTCTGATAGGGTTGAGAACCACTGTCTAGAATCTAGACAGATTGTGGGTTGAAGCCAGGAAGGCTATCTAAGAGAAGAAAAGATCATTATTATTTTGACTCTAAATTCTAAGGTAGTGAGAAGAGCAACACAGAAAGCTGTTACAGCATTTTAGACAACTTTCCCCTACACATTCCTTTCCAAACACCCTGAAGTCTTCTGGTTTGCTAGGTTCTACCAAAGCTTGACATCGTTATGCTTTTGACTTGCCCTCCATCACCTACCCTGCCCACTTGTAATTGAGTCAGATTAAACAATGCGTTTTCCTGTGTTCTGCGTTGTTTTTGACTCTATTGAATCATTTAGCATCACAGCTGCATATCTGACTCATCTTCCTCCCTGGAGGGGAGCACTTCTAGGGTAGAAAATTGAAAAGGGAGATGGAGTGCCTGCTAGAGAGCAGACAAAAGTCAGAGCAGACAGATGAGGCTGACACTCAGGCTGACTCTTAAAATTGGTTCCCCTCCAGCATCTCACAAATCACACGTCCTTGGCGAAGCAGTGCAGATTAAACAAGCCAACTGTTGTTTGCACGTCATGAGTGGACCACATTTCGGCCATATTTAATGCCCGAATGACTGTGCTGAGCTAGGCCTACCCATTCAGCAGTTGGGGGCACACACTAGAGACTACATATTTCTGAGATGAATTTATTGTGAGGGAGCTTTACAGATAGACTGTGCTTCACAGATAGGCGGTGGTTTCTTGAGTGAATGCAATGGTTAAAACAGCTTCTAATAAATCTAGAGCCAACTTCAGGGCTACCTAGATAACTAATTCATACATTCTAAAAGGCTCGTTTTGACTCAAAGTTTCTCAGCCATAGAGGCAAAAACAATAATTACAGTAATCTACAACTTATGCAAATTCTAAAAACTGTGCTTGGCTGCTCATCTTCAGGTTCCTATGACAAATTTATGGTGGACTGAATGTTGTGTCCCCACCCCCAATTCAGATGTTGAAGCCCAAATCCCCATTGTTGATGGCATTTGAAGATGGGGCCTTTGGGAGGTAACTGGGTTAAGGTCATGAGGTAGAGGCCTCAAGATGTCATTAGCGTCTGGGTAAGAGCCATCAGAGTTCATGTGTTCTCTCGCTCCCTGCCAGATGATGGCACAGTGAAAACGCGGCCATCTGAAAGCCAGGAAGAGAACCCTCGCAAGAACCCAACCATGCTGGCATCCCAATCTTCAACTTCCAGCCTCCAGAACTGTATGAGAAAATACATTTCTGTTGTTTAAGCCACTGTCTATGGAATTTGTTATGACAGCCAAAGCTAAGACAAAACTCATAGAAAAAAACTTCCAGAAAATGATTTTCCCTCCCTCCAGGTAGCTAAGAAAACAGTTGCAACTTCTTGCCCTCATAGCACTTCTCATTTTCCCAGTTCTTGTATCCACTGGCTTGCTCAGTGTCTGTCTCCCGCAGGTGTCATGTCTGCAGAGGGCCCTGGGGAGCAGAGATGTTGCTTATCTTGTTCATGCTGCAGCTTCACCTGCAACAGTGCTTGGGCCATAGCAAGCACTTGGTATGTTCAGTTGTTGTTGGGAAGGGGTAGAACAAGGAGAGGCCAAGATCCAGAAGTAAAAGGCTGATACCTCCCTCAAGGCAGTAGCCAGCAGCTGGGACTTCAATCCTGATGGGGGAGGCAGCTGAACTCCAGAGGCCTGTGCCCTCCCTTCCTTTCCTCCCTGGCCTGGTATCCTGACTTAACCTCTTTCCCTATCAAACTTTAAAACTGGGGGCAGAAGGGGATCTTAGAGATAATCAAATGCAAAACCTTTGTTTTACAGATAAGGAATCTGACATTCAAGGAGGTATTCAGTAGAGTTAACACGTAGTAAAATCAAGTTTTCCTCTTTTGTTTCCTTAGTCCTGAAAGATACTGATGCCTGGCATGATGCCTGGCAAAAGACTTACCTTCCTTTCCATGACTTCTGTACCAAATTTGTCAGTTGAAGCTTATCTATTTCTGCTATCTTGAGAGTGAGAATTCTTGATTGAGACTGCAAATAAGTAAGCACCCCACCACATGCAATTCCGGACTGAGTACACAGAAAGGATAACCAGTTCTTGACTCAGAAGATGCATTAGTGTGACTGATGCCTAAGGAATTTGTCCTAAATCTTGTTTTAAAAATCAGTATTTCCATTAGCTTTTTAAAATGTACTATTAAATGCCACAACCCCCTACCCTTACTATGCTTGTTTTTCAAAATAGCGCTTTTTACTAGACAAACCCTAAAAAAGCACTTGGAAACTTAATGATGAGAAATGGCCCTTACAAAAATAGCTGGCTTCCTCTGGGTCCAAATGCTGTTGATTAGGACCAGGGCAAATGCCCATTGTACTCAATCTTCCTGACAACTCATTATTCCATACTGAAGAAATGGCTTCTCGAAGCAAAACCTGCTCTTTCAAGATCATAAAATTCCCCGTATCATTTGAGTTAAAATGAAACTAAGCCATTTGAGTTAGATTACCCAGATTTATATCTTTAGCTATTAAAAACTGACAGGCAAGCTAGGCAGTTATGGATACATCTTCTGGTAACTGAGGATTATTTGCCAAGGTCTCTTACCTGCAAGACTGTAAACATGCATGTTGCTCCTATCCAGACAAAAGCTTTAGTAGGATACTAGTGGCCTGTTAGCTGCCAAAGTCACCTCACTGCTCCCGATAAAATCTCTGCACATCCTCTTTGATGTAATCCACAGATGCCTAACCCAGCCTAACAACTAAATTACTCACAAGCCTTTCCTGCCACAAATCTTCTTAAGTATTCCTTGAACTGAAGTCTAATTTGTATCATTTTCAAACCTACATTCTAGTATTTTCTCTCAAATTGCCAACACATAGTTAACAGCAGAAAAACATAGTATTTTTGTTGATTATTTCAAGATGACAGACATTCCACAACAGAAGATAGCATTTTTAATGAAAGAAAAAAATGTGGCAGGACCGGAAATAAGCCAATAACCTACTTACCTTATTAAATCTCTCATGTTATGGTGAGAAAACAACTGAAGACTGTTCAGCTAATAATAGAAGCCCATCAAAAACAGTACCTTCTGGTCAAACCCCTCCCAAGCCACTGTTCTGAACCTAACAAATAGTGTTTTCTATCTCAGATAGGAGCTACTTCTTTATCTGAAAACTTAATACTGCAGGGAGTGCTCAGTGGGGAGAGCATTTGGAAGGGGATATTGCAGAAAGGAGAGGAAGCTATTGCTGACAGCAAGGCAAAAGGTAGAGACCAAATGGCAATTACCAGAGGGTCATCAGCCCTTCTAACCATATTAATCACGTGGCTTTCCTTATCTCTCCATCATAGATGAAAACACAAGTTGGGAATGTGATACATTTGTGTTTTGAGTACAGCATATTTTGTGAAAAGCACTTGATTTCAATAAGATTTTCATTTTTAACTCACTTTTAAGAACTTTCAATACATAACCAGCTATGAAATGACATCTCTGGCAGCTGTAGTAGCAAAAAGCACTGGACTTCTAGGGAAGTAGGGAGTAGGGAAGTTCTAGGCTGGAGTCCCAGCTCTGGCAGTGAGCAAATCTTGGTCACTGCTTGTCTGAAAAATGGGGGGAAATGGGGATAACACCTGCATCCTTGGGCTGCTGTAAGCATTCATTACGCATGTGAATGACCATTGTAAACTGCTGCAGGCTTGCCGAGGACTTCTATTTACAAACATCGGCCTGGAGATTTAGGGTTTTTCTTCCAATACACTTCAAAATTTATAACTTTAATATGCTATCTGAAAAGCATATAGTAGGAAGAATCCAAAGTAACTGAACAGTTTCATTCAAGACTCCAGTAAAAGGACGAATTGTGACATGGCTTTTCTTAGAACTGAGACAGCCTATCATCATTGGAAATCTTCTCAATGGGTCAATTTGTCTCAAAGTTTTTGTTTGTCCATTTCCACATATTATCCACCCCCGCCCAGAGTCAGAAATTCTGTAAATTTGGCTTTACCAGGCAAATGTGATTATTTATGTGTTTGTTCAGAAACTCAAAACAATCTCCAATGTAAATGCAAAGTATTTAACATAAACGGATTTTTAAGGGTTGGTCCCCTTCCAACAGAGGACAGGCACATTCTGGTAGAGGCAGCAACAAGATGGAAAGGCCTCTTGAGAAAACATTACAACTGGGAGATAATTAATATCTAACGTTTCTAAGCAGAATTTTAAAGCCTCACCTTCCCTTCCCTCGATCTGTTTAGGAGGAAAAAAAAAAACGAGTAACTATCAAAATATGCTTTTTATTCAAAGAAATAATAGATTTCTTTGGAGACCCGTGTCCTTGGGTTATTGGGGTCAGAAAGTTAATTTGCTCTTTGCTAGAAAGGGTGCTGTAACTATTGGTTTACGTTTATTTTAAAGAGAGAGATTTCTAAAACCCCAGAGGGACTTTTGAGGCCAATACTTAGAGGCATGGATTACAATGTGGGCTAAAGAAATACTAAGTCTGGGTTTCCTTTCATCTTTTAGGCTGCCCTGTTCATTTCTTCTACAATCATAAAACAACCACATAAAGATGAATGCCTTTTATTATGAAAATTGCTGTTACATTACAGCCAACATTCCAAAACAGTATTTTAATAAACACTTGTCTTGATTATAAAGTAGAGCAAAAACCATGATCCTTTTTCAAAAGTAATTAACATCTTCTCAGTCACTTAACACAAATCAGGACACTCTGTATGCTCACCACGGTGTAGGAGATGAGATGAGGAAGAGCACCTATGTTATTCAAAACAGCTACTAGTGTTACTTCTACAGTATAAACCAACAACTTACAATAGGGCATTTTTTAAAAAGCAAAACACTGAAATGTTGAGGTGCCACAATACTTTTGAGATGGAAAAAGCCAAAGCTTGTTTCCTTTTTCTTCCCATCCTGAGTTCAGTGTGAAGTATAGGGAAGAACAACACCAGGCTGGGGATCGATGCAGTTTTTTGCTTATTTCCCAGTTGTTAGTCCTGCTCGAAAACACAGCCTGCATGCAAAACTTCCTCAGGCTGCCATTCACAGGCCTCAGAATACAGCGTTTGCACATGGACAAATGAGGTTCCTAGCAGCTCAGAGTCGGTGTCTGAATTCCAGTGTATTCACTCTCTGTAGCATGATAAAGAAACCAAAAACAAAATTCCTATGTTCTTTTAAGTTAAGAGGCAGAAGACTCCTATTTGGATGCATTCCACATTTTGGGGACAGAATGTGGTAGTTTTGCACAGAACCTCTCCCATCAAGAAACAGCTTAGAAAAAGTTAAAACTGCAGTTTAAAAGTTCCTTTCTCCCCTCCCTTGGCAAAGAGACATGATGCACACATGACTGGAAGGGACTCAGGAAGGCAGAGTGTGGCCACTATAGTTTCAAGTACGATCTGGTTCTTGCAAACGGATCGGGGTAACTGCAGGTGGATTCAGGCAAACCAGAAATTCAAAAATATCCATCAACTTCTTTAATATAAGAAGCTCTACTGGAAGCTTTTCTTACAACTTCATGTAGCTGACATACCCTTTACTGTAGGAAGGGATATCCTCTTCTTTTTTCAAATAGTAGACAAATGGTATTTTTGGAACTTATCATAGGCCAAGAACTGGTCTAATCTGATTTTTTACCTCCCTTTCAATCCTCCCTTTAAACTATACAGTCCTTTTTTCTGGGATCAGGGCTCTTATTATTAGTAAGGCTCATTCTAACAACCTAAATAACACAAAGTCCTTTCCAATTTCAACACTGTTCTTTTTTGCCACTACAGGAAGACTCCAGATGGTGTTATAACACTCTGTAGTAGATAATCCAGTTTTCAAGCTGTTATGCAGCCTAGTTAAGCTTCTCACGCTGAATCTGGTAGTAACATGCCTGGAAGAAAAGTTCAAAATAATTTCAAATTCACTTTTAAAGAAATTACATAAAGAGAGCAATGCATATGGGACTAAAGAAACAAAATCCCTTATGAACAAATTCAGTTGATGGCCCAACAGATTTAACTGATTTCACTTTTCCCTGTTCCCTTCTAGTTCCCCTATCTAGTGGCTGTCTTTTGCCTACTTGTAATTAGTATAGACAAAATTTTTTCATTTCCCGTCTTATTCTAAAACAAACAAAGTTTTTTTACAAGCTAGCTAATATTCTTCACATGCAGAGACACCACAATTTGCCATTACTGATTGGACATTTAGAGTATACCAATCATTAAAAGGTACAACTCTAATTAGAATCACCTAGTATGATTAATAAATATACAGATTAAGCATCATTGCAGACCTGGGGAGTCATAACTTCCAAGAATGCATTTTTAAGAAGCACCCTGAATTATGAGTTTCCAGGTATGGGAATTACTCATACCCCAATGAATAACACATCCAGATAACATGTAACATTTTCCATTCTTTAGTTTCTTAGGATAAATCCCCAGGAGTAGAACCATTGAGTCAAACTCCACATTTTTTGATGTTGTTGATATCTATGTTAGTAACAATTGCTTACCAAAAGGGTAATGGCTACTTACCCCATTATCAGCAATGTGGGAATAATAATGACTTCACTATAACCCCACCAGTAATTTTAAAACATTCTTGATAATTTAACAGCACAAAATGGTACCTTATTTAAATCTGCAGTACTACGATTTTCAGTGAGGTTGAGTATTTTTCTACATGTAAACTTACTAGTTCAGTTTCTTCTTTGGTGATCTGTTTAGAGATACTCTTCAAATAACATAAACACTAATAATCTAAGTCATCTGTGGCCAATATTTTCCCCAGTTTCTCCCCCTTTTCAGTTTATTTAATAGAAGTGTTAATGGTAGGCCGAGTGCAGTGGCTCACGCCTGTAATCCCAGCGTTTTGGGAGGCCAAGGCGGGTGGATCATCTGAGGTCAGGAGTTCGTGACCAGCCTGGCCAACCTGGTGAAACCCCATCTCTAATAAAAATACAAAAATTAGCCAGGTGTGGTGGCAGGCACTTGTAATCCCAACTACTTGGGAGGCTGAGGCAGCAGAATCACTTGAACCTGGGAAGTGGAGGTTGCAGTGAGTCGAGATCGCACCACTGCACTCCAGCCTGGGCGACAGAGTGAGACTCTATCTCAAAAAAAAGAAGCATTAATGGTATTTTAGTTGAAAAGTTTAAATAGTTAACCTAGGCCAGAAACCTGACATTGAATTCTAGTTATTTTTCTTATTTTAATTTACCTGTCTTTCCTTCTCTCTTCCTTTCTCTATATTTAAACCCCAAAGCATCTATATAATTTGCTATTCTACCCTCCCTCCAAAACTGCGAATAAGCTATCCAATACTTTGTTTTACCATTTGTTAAATAATTCCTCTTTTCCATTTTGGTTTGGTGTTTCCACTTTCATGTGAAGCTTTTATTATGATGTATTTATATGGAAGCTATCCCTTCTATTTAGGTAATTGTGTATTCCTGTGACAGTCACATACTATTTTATCTTCATTATTGTAATTTTATAAATTTTACTAACTGGAAGAGTAGGTCTATTCTTTCTCATTTTTCACAAGTGTTTTTGCACTTTCTATCTGCTGTTTTTTCAATAAACTTTAGAGTGATTCTTCCAAATTCCAAGAAAAATCAAGGCGGGAAACAAATGACTTCTAACAATCTCTCCAGGCCACCCAGATCAAAGAAGCTCATTTGTAATCTATTGGTTACAGTAAATACAAGGCAAAGAAAGAAGATGGAATTCAAATTCGTTATTTACATACTGCCTTCTGTGTTTTACCCTGTTCCATTGAATAGCACTCCTGTTGGAAACTTTCTTGGACACTAAGAATCCTTTCTGTTTCTTTTTTAGAGTTACAATTATTTATATAAATGTAAACATTTATAACAGTTTGATCAATTTACAAGGAGGATTAGATAATGAAGAATTTGCTTTAGTATTTTGAGGAACAACTGGCTTATCCTACTTTAATATACTATATAATGTTTTAAAGTGTAGAACAAAATGTGCTCTAAAGGCATTTAAGGTTTGCATTAAACTTTTATACAAAAAAAGTGGTTAATGGCATTTATAATACGGTAAATGAAAGACAGATATGAAGATAAGAAAGTATTAAATAATAACTATACTCACCTTCAAGGTGGTGAACATTATGCCCTGTTCCCCATGCTGAAGATAGGGGTCCATTAGATCCTCAATGAGGTGTACCTCAGAGCCTAAATTCCTAATCCTGCCCCAGAGAGAAAAAGATGCTGAGTTATTTTCACTTACATGTCCATTCTCCTTTTGAATCTAGTTGATGGGAAAAAGAAAGAACAGCTCAATAAAAGGGTAATGCCACAGTGGAATGGGTTAATCGATTTTTTTCTAGTGGAAGAGCGTACTCCTGCTGTCAGTTCAGAAAATGCAAGCAGCAGACTTTTAAAAATAACGACTCACTAATAATAAAGTCATAAAACAGTTACCTGGCCCGTAGCACCACATATAAGAAAACAGGAAACAAGTCATCCATGGACCACAAGAAGTCTTCGTGGAGTGACGCCAGGACACTCTGAGAGATCTCCTCAAAAGTCTGCTGGATGACCTTAAGTTTGTCTGATGGGGTAAATGTTGTGCTGTTACAGAAACAATGACAAAAAGACATCCTATAATTTTCTTAATAAAGCCATTTGATCGTGCTTTTTTGACAATATTCCCTCCTGGGGTTCACATGCCTTAACCTGGACACTTAGGCATTATGAGTTGTTGGAAAGGATGACTTTGTACTCCCATGGTGCTATGAGAAAAGTAGCCTCCAACTGTCTACGATTCATATATTGTTTCCTTTTACCCACGTGAAATCTCATTCTCCTAATATATGCTCTTTTCTGAATGAGAAATTTGGTTAATTTCCAATTGGCTAAAGATGTGATTATATGGATAAATTTCTGGCTTGGCTCTCTACTACTTTTGAAAATGCAAGGTCATTTTAGAGTAAAAGATAACCCAAGGGTCTCATTCTTATTTCTGATTTCCAGATTGAGTTTGACACCATCAGCATATAGAATGGGGATGCTTAAGGCTTAGGTAAAGATAAGATCATATTAATAATATCTTAATAGACCAAGCACTACTTTGATTTGTATGGCTTTTCAACAAATCAGAGATTACCTGATCTGCTGCAGACATTCTACTGCTGAGGCAAAACAAGCATCTTTCGTGGTTGGCAAAACCTGCAAAAAAGAGAGTGAAGGTCAAGGAGGAAAACTATTTTCTGCAACAACAGAAATAAATGATACTGATGTCAGAGTGCAGGTCTTTGGTAATAACAGATGCAAACACAAGCTTGGGTACTGTTCTATCAAAGTAAAATGAAAAAGTTTTGCTATCTCAAATCCTTCCCATTAGAGAAAAGCATATTTGCTGAGGAAAAGAAAATCTACTATACCTTTTTACTCTCTCCAAGGATTGACAAGGTTGCTGGCCAGAATTTCCTATAATGGAATCCATAAATTATTAATATAAGTTGTTACTTATGGTAGACAAAATCCCATAAAAATAGTTGACAGCTATATTGGCTTCCTTGTCCCCATTAAAAAGAACTGCTCCACAATAGGTTAAGTTTTTATAAACATTCCAGAAGTGATTTAAGAGTTTTTATCATCTCCCTAAGGGATTTGTCATTCTATATCCCAATAACCTACACGTTACAGATATTACCAAATATTTTTCCTTCACTCAGTTTTATCTCATTTCTACTACTGAATTATTCCACTGAAAACAATTAAAGCACAAAATTTTAAAAAAGCACAAAAATAAGAAAATATAAAAATTAGCTGGGTGCGTTGACACAGGCCTGTAATCCCAGCTCGCTGGGAGGCTGAGGCACGAGAATCACTTGAACCTGGGAGGTGGAGGTTGCAGCTAGCCAAGATTGTGCCACTGCACTCCAGCCAGGGCAACAAAGCAAGACTCCGTCTCCAAAAAAAAAAATTGAGGCTTATTCACTTTTCTTGGTAGCACAAATAGAGATTGGGGAGGTGGAATCAGCTTTATCACTGCCCTAGAAAGAAAACATAATAATTTAGTATTCCCTGGATAACAAGCAATAATACCTTCTAATAAAAACAGCAGGGCTGGGCACAGTGGCTCACACCTGTAATCCCAGCACGTTGGGAGGCCGAGGCGAGCAGATCACTTGAGGCAAAGAGATCGAGACCAGCCTGGCCAACATGGCAAAACTCCATCTACACTAAAAATACAAAAATTAGCTGAGCATGGTGCCATGCGCCTGTAATCCCAGCTACTTGGGAGGCTGGGGCATGAGAATTGCTTGAACTTGGGAGGTGGAGGTTGCAGTGAGCTGAGATTGCACCATCGCACTCCTGCCTGCATGACAGAGTGAAACTCTCTTTCAAAAAAAAAAAAAACACTTCAAAACCTTTAACTTAAAAATTGCAAATGGAGAGGGAGGAGAGAAAAGAAGAGAAGGAAGAATGCCAAAGACATGTATTCTGCTCTAAAGAGCTATAAAATACCAGGCAAAATAGCTCACACTTACTATATATATATATATATATATATAACTATACATAATATATAAAATACATTACTAATATATAATAAATATATATTACTATATATATGAAAACATAATAAAAAACACATTCCAAAGAATCAGCAGGTTTCACACTCATCTCCAAATATTCTCAGAAATAAAGATTATTAACTATCACTATTTTGTTAAAGAAGACGTATGCAAAAAATAATTATAAGCCATATATATAATTAGATATCAAAGTGCCAAATTTCCAATAATGCAGTTTGCATTTTAAATTAAAACCATTTGGTTGCGCTTGTAACTACTACACTTACCTCTGCACCCCAAGAAAGCCCAGGAGAGCAATATCTGGCTGCTTATTTAGTCGAAGGACACATTCCCAGTAAATGTCTTCCTCGCGATCATTATCCAAAGCATAAAGCATAAACAGTGGTGGGTAGAGCCGAGGTAGCAGCACAGGAAGCAATAATCCAGAACTCGTTACTACATAACTACAAAATAATGGAGTGGGAGAAAAGGAGCATTTTTCATATTAAAATTGAATACAGAATCCAAGGTAGAGCTTCAGTTTCAAAAAGTCAAAAGTAGAGATGGGAAGTTTTAAAGAAGTTATAATATTACTCTGCTCTTTACATATGGAGTTGATATGAGGACATTATCTATAATTTTGTCTTAGAGGAAACTGTGAATTCTTTTCATGAATTAAAAATCTCACTGAAAACCTACATTGTTTCCATTTTGAGGCTGATTTCTCTGAGGTTATTCTAGGACAGTGTGATGTTACTTCCTTTGCTAAGCAGCCTTTGTGCTCAGATCATCTGTGGTTGCTTTTTCCTGGGGTATGGCTAATAGTACTTGAGAGAACTAAGAGGGACCTCAGAGGGGGCACCTACCCAGCTACATTTTTTTTTTTTTTTTTTGAGACAGGTCTCACTTTGTCACCCAGGCTGGAGCGCAATGGTGCAGTCACAGCTCACTGCAGCCTTTAACCTCCCAGGCCCAAGTGATCCTCTCACCTCAGCCTCCCACGTAGCTGAACCCGTAGGTGTGTGCCACCATGCCCTGCTAATTTTTTTTATTTTTGTAGAGATGGGGTCTCCCTATCTTGCCCAGGCTGCTCTTGAACTCCTAAAATCAAGCAATCCTCCCACCTCAGCCTCCCGAAGTGTGGGATTACAGGTGTGAGCCACTGTGGCTGGCCCCAACCCTCCTGGCCCCAACCATATCATTTTAGAAATGAGGAAATAGATCTAGAGAACACACTTTCTCGCTGGGACTCTTTGAGTAAGATCATCTAGTCACCATTCCCTTTCTTCACTGTCCCCACCCAACTCCATTTACCCTGGCTCTGGTGATTCAGATCGGGAATCTGATTTCCCAGTGCAAAAAGACTTCCTTTCGGTTGGCAGAGGAGCAGAGAGAGGAATTGTGCTGCCTTCTTCAGGCAGCTCAGGAAATAAGAACCTAAGGAAGAATAAAAAATATAATTATACAATTATACCTCTAGGGGGGTTAAAAAGCATAAAAACACATTTCCATTAGTTATGAGAGCAAGCTTTATTATCAACTAAGTATTTTAGTTCCCTGAGAAAACTGATGTTTCTAACAGGATAAAATTAAGAATGCAGCTAATGAATAATACCACTACAAAATCTTCACGTGCTATGATTTTCTTCTGTCTAGTTACTAAGGAATGGAGAATTCTGATCTATATGAGATATGTGTTCCTTACTGGCAAATCTCATCTGAGGTCAATTTATATTAACTCTGAGCAAGGACCACTCTTCTAGAATATAAGCAAACACCGACAGAAATTAAGTGTCCAACATTAAGGGAAAAAATGATTAATTATAGAAGACACAACGTAAAGTTTTATTTTATTTTTATAGATTCAGGAGGCACATATGTAGTTGTGTTGCATGGATATATCAGGTAGTGGTAAAGTCTGGGCTTCTGGTGTACCCATCACCTGAACAGTGAACACTGTATCCTATCAGTAAGTTTTCAACCCTCACCCTCCCACACACACTCCCCCTTTTTAGAGTCCTCAGTGTCTATTATTTCCCTCTGTACTCAACATAAAATTTAAAAATGTGTTTTTAAAACTTGCTGAAAATTAATTTTTCAAATGATCAAGGGGATAAATTGGTGAGGAATTTTTTTTCCTGGGCTTTGAGTTCTGCCATAGATTTTATCTCTAACTTCTTGTATGCTAGTGTACTCTACCATAAATAAGTTCATTTTCTCTTATTTTTATGGACTTAAATTTTGACCCTTTAAAGGCAATATGCAGTCTTCTCTATTTTTGTAGACTTACATCTTGCACCTCCATCTGCCCTAATTGTATAGTTGAAAAAACTAAAAAAGGTCAGGACACTTACTTTCATTATACTCATCTAGCTAATGTCAGAGCTAGCCCAGGCTAGTGATCTTTTTAATAGACCACACTTCTCCCTCAAAACCTGAAACATTTCCAATGTTGAGGCAAACAATATATGGAAATTCTGGGACAAATTTACAAGCTTTTGTATAATTATCTCACTATAGTATTTACTTGTTGGCTTCAACTCAGTAAAAGATCTTATATCTCACAAGCTTAAATCTGTCTGTTGCCTGGAACTCTCTTCCCAAAGATGCTTACTGTCTCATTTAATTGCCTTCTTCGAGTCTCTGCTCAAATACTACCACCGTATTAGTCAGTCTGCTCTGACCTTCTCTTTAAAATAATAGCATCTCACATCTAGTACTCTTTCCCTTTATTTTTCTCCATAGTGCTAATCACTATCTGACATACTACATATATTTTTTATCTTTACTCTTTTCCCCCATTAGAATGTAAGCTCCATGACAGCAAAGACTGTTTGTCTTTGTTCACTGATAAATCCCTTGAGAGCCTAGAATGATGGCTATTACATAGAAACGCTCCATAAATATTTGTTAAATAAATGAACATATGTGATACTGTTGCCAAAGGACAAGACACAAAAACTCAAGGACAAAACTTTATATTAAACTTTGTCTACTCTGTGGTTGGGTTTTAGATACATGATTTTGCCTAGAGACTGAATCTAAATAAGACGACTACTATACTTCATACCAAAATTAGATTTAAAAACCCCAAACATTTATTTTAGCTTTACTTAATAAGACATAAAAATAAATAAATAACAATAGCTAAGGTTCATCTTTTTTATGTTTATAGCTTACACATACATTTAAAACATGTTTTACTTAATCTATTAAAGGACTGTGGCATAAAACTATTTTCTTGATGATTCAGGGTGAAACTACCCAAGCACTGGTATAAAATAGTATTCCATAGCCCGCAGACTTTAGTGAAAAGCTCTCTTACCTCACCAGCTGGAAAATTCGCTTAAGATAGGACTTAATCTCCTTTACAGCCTCCTGCAATAACCTGCGGTTGGCTCCTACGCCCACGTATGTCATTCTATACACTGCAACCAGTGTCTCCACAAGCCTGCCCAGGGGGTGCAGAGGAGTGTCACAGGCCTGAATAGGAAAAGAATCAATGAAGTCAGTTGATGTGCATTAACAGCAGAAACAATCCATCAATAAGAAACAACTTCATAAATGACACACAGTTGTCAAAATGTCAAGAGTCAATTTTGGGACCAGGAATATTCAAATACTTTAATTTTTTTGAAAGTACTGTCTACCCCAATTATATGAAGCTGGAGTTCCTAATCTTGATCAAAGAATCTCCTTAACATTTTGGGCAAATAGCTTTGGAAGTACTGATATGGAATATCACTAAAAGAAAGATTCTGCTGGATGTGGTGGCTCATGCCTATAGTCCCAGCTACTAGGGAGGCTGAGGCAGGAGGATCGATTGAGCTCAGGAGTTTGAGGCCAGCCTGAGCAACACAGTGAGAACCCCCATATCTAAAAAAAAAAAAGAATACAAAATTTTAAAAAGATTCAAATATACTTTAAACTTCACAAAAATGATAGAAAATGTTACCTTGGAGAAAATTAAACACTGACTGTTGATGATACTCTGAAACAGTCATCCTTCAGTTCCCCTGACTTCTCAGAATACTCCTTCCTGCACTTCCCATCAATATACATCACACTTTAAATTGTAGCTGGTCTTACAAGTTTTCGAAGGAAGCAAACACCCTCTCCAGGGGTGAGGGCAGCATGCTTTACTTACACAATCTCTAGTTTGCTAATGTTATTAACAAAAAGCAATTTAAAACTCTAATCTTATTTCTTAAGAACCCCCTGGAGTGCCTTAAAAAACTTTAAAAGGTTCTATCATAATAATGGGACAATCTTTAGGTAGAAATGTAATCTTGGTAGTTTGATAATTAACAAAAGAAATGCACAGGATGCAAAAACAGGATTAGAATAACATTAAGCTGTGAGTCTATCTGAATGATATACTGTGGTAGGTGAATCATTAATTCACAAGACCAATGTAATTTTTACTCTAGTTTACCTTTATTAAATATTTCCTGATGTCATCATATTTCTCCACAGAGAAGGCACCAACATGCTGTGGAATGAATTCCAAACTCTCTAGTGTCTGAGTCTGTGAACGACTCAATATTTCTGGACTATAAAAAGGGAAAGAAAAGTCTGTTGTATTTCACATCAAGAAAGCAAGATACGTGTAAATACTCACATGAAACACAATCACTAGCTCCAGTCAAAGTGGAGCATCCAACATAGTACTAAACCCAACGAACTCAGAAATCATCACGATCCTGCTATTAGTTACTCAGTTTACATAACATTCATTCAAAAAATCAGGTAGTGTTACTTTGTACCATAAATTAATGAAGATTCTACAATAAAGATTCATTCTTCATTCTACATTGAAGATTCTACAATAAACTAATGAAGATTCTACTCCAATCTAAACCATGGTGTTGGAAATAATATGACATTAGCTTGAAGATAAATACAATATTAGCTTGAAGGTGATAGACCCGTTGGTGACAACAGAAAAATGGAATAAAAGGAATAAAAGAGGGAAGGGAGTTAAGGAAAAAGGGAAATAAGTCAAAGGGCAAAGGAAGAAATGAAAACAAGGTTAAGAAGCAAGGAGATAATGACACTCCAACAGGTGACAATGTAAGCACATAACGGGTAAACAGAAACTGGATGAAGATACTAAGAGAAAACACACGCTAGTAATCAACTGAAATTTTTGGTAATAGTGTTCTATCATTAGATGACAACCAATGAGAAACTGAAAACTGTGCATAATCATTATTATTAGAGATTTTAGATAAACATATAAGATCTTTGTAGTAGCAACATAATTTTATATAAAGAGTTCATTCATTTTCACTTCTCAGAAACACCTAACAACAGTTAACCCAGGTTAACTGAAGGGCTAAAGTCTTAAGGTCGAACTGACAGGCTGTAGTAAGCTGACCATCTGTATCACGCACAAGGGGCAGTCAATGGCTTTCATCAATTCTGGGAGTTTCCATTTCTTCTACTGATAGAGTAGAAGGTAACAATTATGAACTTCATGAATGAAATACTAAAATCAATTCCTATTTATCCCAAATATAGAAAAAAAAATTACTTCTTTCTACATTTAATTTCTTGAAACACATACACGAATTTCAAGCAAGCAAAAATTATACTGTGGTTTACTTTAAGTATCAATTTTGGAGATACTCAATTAGATAGACTCTAAACTAATCTCTCCAGGCTAGAATAACAATTAGTATTTGTTAGACTTGACTGTGAAATGTTTAAAGTTCCTGAAGTATCTTTCAACCTCTGGAATTTAATTTCTATGTAACTATACTTTAGTATATTAAAATTATTTGAATACTGGTAATTTATTTAAAGAATTTGGTAACTTTTAGCAAACTAGAACATTTAATTATTCAGAACAAACATTTACATTCTGAATAAATGGATACTTGCTCAATTTTTCAATTCCCTTTAGAAAGCAACTGACATGTGGAAATGAAGACCAGCATAAAGCTCATTTAAAAATTAACTGTATGTAGTTACACGCACAGATTAAAGTATGCTCCTTGATATTTTAACAACGAAGGCACAGCTCAAACAAACCATTATCTAGAATTAAACTCAAGAAAGTCACAGTTAATTAGGAAGTTTTGCTGCAGGGATTAGTAAATTCTTTAGGTCCAAATGCTAAGCAATGCTTGTGGGAGTTACTGGTCAAGTTAAAGAAGAAAGGCAGATGGAGAAAAGCAGGAGAAAAGAAAAAAAAAAGAAAAGAAAAGAAGGTGAAAAAGAAAATTTTAAAAAGGAGAAAAAGAGAGAAATGAACAAGTACATCTGTAACTTTTCTTTCAGTATTTCGAAAATGCTGGGCCACTTCCTTCTGGGTTCCAAGGTTTCTAATGAGAAATACGCAGTCATTTGAATTGCTGATTTCCCATTATTTCACTCTAGCTGCTTTCAAGATCTTTGTCCATGAATTTTAATATGTGTCTATACATGGTTATCTGTGGTTTTTCCCAAGATGGAGTTTGTTCAGCTACTTGAATCTATGGGTTTCACGTCTTTTTACTAAACTTGATAAGTTTTCAACCATTATTCCTTCACAAAATGTTCCATCCCTCATTCTTTCTCCTTTTCTTTTCTTTTCTTTTTTTTTTTTTTTTGAGATGGAGTTTTGCTATTTTTGCCCAGGCTGGAGTGCAATGGCGCTATCTCGGCTCACTGCAACCTCTGCCTTCCGAGTTCCAGCGATTCTCCTGCCTCAGCCTCCTAAGTAGCTGGGATTACAGGCACGTGCCACCAGGCCTGGGCTAATTTTGTATTTTTAGTAGATATGGGGTTTCGCTTTGTTGGCCAGGCTGGTCTCAAACTCCTGACCTCAGGTGATCTGCCTGCCTCAGCATCCCAAAGTGCTGGGATTACAGGTGCGTGCCACCATGCCCAGCCCATTCTTTCTCCTTTTCTTCTGGAATTCTAAGGAAACAAATTTAGACCCACAAGTCCATGAGGCTGTGTTCACTTTTTTATTTTTTCATGTTTTTTCTCTCAGTTGTTTAGATTTGATAATCCATACTGATCTATCTTCAGGTTCACTGACTCTTCCATTGCCATCTCTATTCTGCCACTGAGTTCATACAATAAGTGATTTCGGTTAGTGCAGTTTTCAACCCCAAAATTTTGATTTGGCTCTTCTTTATATCTTCTGTTTCTTTGCTGATACATTTGTTCTAATATTTATTTCAAGGGTGTTTGTGATTGCACATGTGAGTATTTTATAATAGTTGCTTTGAAGTTCTTGTCAGACAACTTCAACATCTATGTCATCTGTTGATATTTATTGATTCTCTTTCCTGAAATAAATTGAGATTTTCATGGTTCTTTCATTGCTGAGTAATTTTGGTTAATGTCTTGGATATTTTGAGCATTATAAAACTCTGGGTCTTGTTTATATCCTATGGAGAATGTTGACATTCATAAAACAGTAAACATAGCAGGCTTGAAACTGCTATCTTTAGAAGCACCTGAGCTAGGTGTGGTAGCTCACGCCTGCAATCCCAGCACTTTGTGAGACCGAGGCAGGAGGATTTCTTGAGGACAGGAGTTCGAGACCAGCCTGGATAATATAGCAAGACCCTGTCTCTATTTATAAAAATGAAATAAAATAAAAAAGAACCTGCTTCTAAGGTTGACCCTTGGCTGGCACTTGGGAATTAAGCTTCGTAAAAGTTCCATATACTGACAAAGGTGTTTTGCTGTCCTTAGATTAACAATGTGATTTATGGTGAACATCTGCTTTCCTGTAAGCTGGGACTGTGGAATTTGGCAACTGCCAAGCACAGGGTGCCTATGTGACCCGCCCCCAATATAAACCCTGGGCACTGAGTCTCTAGTGGGCTTCCCTGGGCAGAAACATGAGACACGTGTCGCTGCATTTTGCTGCAGGGAAAACTGTGTTGTGTGTGACTCATCCCAGAAAGGAGAGATCATGGAAAGCTTACACATGGATTCCTCCAGACTCTACCTGTGTCTTTTTCCCTTATGATCTGGTTGTGCATCCCTACCATGTTGCTGTAATCTTACTTGTGAGTACAACTATATGCTGAGTCTTGTGAATTCTTCCAGCAAATCACTGAATGTGTAAGTGATATTGAGAATCCCTAAAACAGCAGATATTTTTGCTTTAGTCTCCTGTGGGCCATGGTGCCAATGCCAGTTCACTTCTCAAAGCCTTTGCATCCTTCCTGGGTTTGTTCTGTGAGTGTACAACTTAATGACTACTCTGGGACCTGAGTGGTCAACCTATGAGCTTGGTTCTCAAACTGTTTGGTACTAATTAGGATCAAATTCATACATGTGCAGGTCTAGGGTGAGCCCAGGAGTTCACAAACAACTTTATGGGCTTGTTTCCCAGAGCTCTTCTCTCCATCACATCCCCAGTATTTTCTGGTTCGCAGGCACCCCTTTTTAGGTCCTCTGGCCAAAAACTGCCCACTTCCGTGATTGTGCCACATCTAGGGACAGATGGTGGGAGAACAGAGAACAAAGCCAAAAATGCAATGGGGTTGGGGCTTGGCCTTCCCTTGAGCTAAGGAGCCACCAAAGGGGGAAGAAGATTCCACTCTCTCAAGAGTTTTGACTTTTGCAAGTTTCCTGTTCACGCCTGCTCCAGCTGCTACCATTACTGCCATAGAAGGTCCTGGAGGCTTGGGCATGAGAGAATAGAGAAAAAAGACAGAAAGAAAACTGAGTATATATCAACCACTCTGAGTTTTAGGAGTCCCTTTGTCACTCCTTGAGCCAGAACCAGAGGGATTTTTTCTGTATCCCTGTCTGTCTGCACCACAGTACTTGCTTTCACGTTTCAGGCTGCACTGAGTTCTGGCTGAGGGATATTGGAGCAAAACATCTAAGTAAACTCAACACTGGTTTTGTGGTACTTTGAATTCAGGTTTTCTTCCTCAATCTACTTGTTGATATTTACTTTTCAGAGTTCATAAATAACTGTCCATGTATTCTGTTCAGGTTTAATAGTTGAGTTCAACAGAAGATAAAGAAAGTGTGTTTTAATCCCTCTTACTCAGAAGCAGAAGTAAATCATTAACTTTTAAATTAAATGTAGTGAGCCTTGACTACTTACTGGTCTTAAGTTTCATCTTCCTAACATGCTCTGCTGTATGTTGAGCAGGTGTTCACTCACCTGTCTCTGTGCTGGCGCCGACTGGTGGTCAAGGCCACAGCAATATTGTCCCATGCTTTCCAAACTTCCCCTTGGCCTGGGCCCTCACAGCCCAGTTGGCGCCAACATTCATCAAACACCGCTTTCCACTTCTCATCAGCTGGCACTGCCAGGTTTCCTAGCTTCCTGCTAATAAAGTCATATCAACCTTTTATTAATCATTTCTTTTGTGCAAAATTGTTCCAAAGAACAGAAACTTTCTAACATACAACTGAGCATGCTTTTTTCGTGACCAAAACTGCCAAGACTGATGGTAATTCTATTTTTAAAACACTAAATGAAAATTTTAAAGGAATGTTTTTTAGCTAATTATTGTTTTTTGGATATTAAAGTGTATGGAATACTAAGTACAAAGCAAACCAATTGACTCTGCCTCCTATAATTCCACAGAATTAATTTTTAAAAATTGATTCCTGGCCAGGTGTGGTGGCTCATGTCTGTAATCCTAGCACTCTGGGAGGCCAAGGCAGGTGGAACACCTGAGGTCAGGAGTTCCAGACCAGCCTGGCCAATATGGTGAAACTCTGTCTCTACTAAAAACACAAAAAATTGGCTGGGCACGGTGGCTCACGCCTGTAATCCTAGCACTTTGGGAGGCCAAAGAGGGTGGATCGCCTGAGGTCAGGAGTTCGAGACCAGCCAGGCCAACATGGCAAAACCCCATCTCTACTAAAAATACAAAAATTAGCTGGGCATGGTGGCGCATGCCTGTAATCCCAGCTACTCGGGAGGCTGGGGCAGGAGAATCGCTTGAACCCAGAAGGCAGAGGTTGCAGTGAGCCGAGATCGCACCACTGCACTCCAGCCTAGCGACAGAGTGACGCTGCATCTCAAAAAAAAAAAAAAAAAAAAAAAATTAGCCAGGCGTGGTGGCCCGCACCTGTAATCCCAGCTACTCAGGAGGCTGAGGCAGGAGAATCGCTTGAACCTGGGAGGTGCAGGTTGCAGTGAGCTGAGATCACGCCACTGCAGCCTAGCCTGGGTGACAAAGTGAGACTCCATCTCAAAAAAAAAAAAAAAAAAAAATTAAAAATTTTAAAAAAATAAAAAATAAAAATTGATTCCTGTTAGAACAAGGACTTTCTGAACCTTGCACATCTTATAATGAGAATTTAAAATGCATTACATACTGGGTTCTAAAAGACTCTAAGAATAAACATGGTACAGAAAACATATCCTTGGGAACAAAAAACTGAGGTGCTACCAAATATAATAATAAAATTAAAGCTGCAATCAATAAAGAAAAACAGACATATGCCAAAAACTGTCCACTTCTGTGATTGTGCCACATCTAGGGAGAGATGGTGGGAGAACAGAAAATAAACCCAAAAATGCAATGGGCATAATATACTTAGATTTTGCCTTTTTTTCCTCATATATGCAGATTTTACTATTCCACTTGGGGTGTGTGTGTGTGTGTGTGTATGTTCTTTACTTTTCAAAATCAAGTTGTGTACAGATTCCATTTAAGAATGCTCTTTCAGGCTGGGCGCGGTGGCTCACACCTGTAATCCCAGCACTTTGAGAGGCCAAAGTGGGTGGATCACTTGAGGTCAGGAGTTCGAGACCAGCCTGGCCAACATGGTGAAACCCTGTCTCTACTAAAAATACAAAAAATTAGCCTGGCATGGTTGTGTGCACCTACAGTCTCAGCTACTTGGAAGCCTGAGGCAGGAGAATCGCTTGAACCCGGGAGACAGACACTGCAGTGAGCCAAGATCACGCCACCACACTCCAGCCTGGACAACAGACCAAGACTCCATCTCCCCTCCCACCTCCAAAAAAAAAAAAAGAACACTCTCTCACACATGGAACTTTCCTTTTAAACATCCATGCTTTAAGGCTTATAATCTAAACCAAGACTATAGACAAGACTATAGATTTAGTCATCTAAAGCAGTGTCAGTTGACAATTCAAGGAGGTTACATCTTGTTTAAGAAAAAAAAAAAAAGACTTTGGCCAGGTGCAGCGGCTCATACCTGTAATCCCAGCACTTTGGGAGGCTGAGGCAGGAGGATCGCTTAAGCTCAGGTTCAAGACCAGCCTGAGCAATAGCAAGACCCAGTCTCTACAAAAATTAGAAAAATTAGCCGGGCATGGTAGCGGGTGCCTGTAGTCCCAGCTACTCGGGAAGCTGATGCGGGAGGATCACGTGAACCCAGGAGGTCAAGGCTGCAGTGAGCCATGATCACGCCACTGCACTCCAGCCTGGTGACAGAGTGACACCCTGTCTCAAAAAATAAAAATAAAATAAAATAAAAAAGAAGACTTTAAGAACTTGACTTTGCTTTTAAAATATTAACTAGCTTTGATAAAAGCAAGACAACTCCAAACATTCAATAATTAATCCAGAATTAACACTAGTTACTCACAAAACTTTAGGTCTGTCTTTATCACTCTCATATAGACTAGGTTTGAAGTAGGTTCCAGTGATTTTTATCCCAGATCCCCATTCTCCACTAAAATAACCTTCAATGTAGTCTCCATTTGGCATAGTCAGTGTTCCCTAGGTAAAGTCAGAGAATAAAATGTGGGGTTAGAGGAAATATATTCAATATTCATTTATTTATTTAGAGACAGAGTCTCACTCTGTTGCCCAGGCTGGAGTACAGTGATGCGATCTTGGCTCACTGCAACCTCCGCTTCCTGGGTTCAAGTGATCCTCCTGCCTCAGCCTCCCAAGTAGCTGGGATCACAGGCGCCCGCCACCACGCCCAGCTAATTTTTTGTGTTTTCAGTAGAGACGGGGTTTCACCATGTTGGCCAGGCTGGTCTTGAACTCCTGACCTCAAGTGATCCACCCACCTTGGCCTCCCAAAGTGCTGGGATTACAGGCATGAGCTACCACGCCCAGCCCTCAATTTTTAAAATCAAGAGAAAAAAAGCACTAAATGGTTGTTTTCCTTTTTAACTTGCTCTTTACCAGTCTCCAACTCTTTAAAACTCAAACAAAATATGGGCACATGCATGTCTAAAAGAGTATATGAAAATAATCCATGGGTAAAAGAAAAAAAAACACACACAGGGAAAAGTCAAAAATATTTTGAACTGTATAAAATGACCATACAATATATCAAAATTTAGGGGATGATGTAAATTACAAGCAGTGCTTAGAGGGAAACTTTTAGCTGTTAACACCTATCTTTTCAGGAAGTTCTCGAATCAGTAATGTAAAATTCCACCTAATAAAATTACAAAAGGAGGAACAAACTAACAAACTAAACCCAAAGCAGGAAAGAGGAGGGAAATGATAAAGATTAGTGCAAAAATCAGTAAATGAGGTAGAAAACAAAAAATAAAGAAAAATCAATGAAACTAGAAGTTGCTTCTTTGAAAAGATACATAAAATTGACATTTAACTAGATTAATCGAGAAAACATAAGTTTATAAAATCAAGAGTGAAACAGGTTATTACTAACAGCCTATAGAATTAAAAAAGTTAGAAGGTGCTATTGTTTTGAAAGTGTGTCTCCTCTAAAATCTGTGCTGAAACTTAAACCCCACTGTGATGGTAGTAAGAGGTGGGGTCTTTTGGGAAGTGATTAGGGACAGTGTCCTCATGAATGGAGCAGTGCCTTAGAAAAGGGCCAGAGGGTTGGGCGCTGTGGCTCACGCCTGTAGTACTAGCCCTTTGGGAGGCCGAGGTGGGCGGATCATGAGGTCAGGAGTTCGAGACCAGCCTGACCAACATGGTGAAGCCCCATCTCTACTAAAAATACAAAAATTAGCTGGGCACGGTGGAACGTGCCTGTAATCCCATCTACTCAGGAGGCTGAGGCAGGAGAATCGCTTGAACCCAGGAGGTGGAGGTTGCAGTGAGCTGAGATCATGCCACTGCACTCCAGGCTGGGTGACAGACAAGACTCCGTCTCGAAAAAAATAAAAATAAAAATAAAAATAAAAGTGCCAGAGGGAACTTTTTGCCCTTTTTGCCCTTCCATCTTTTGCTTTGTGAGGACTCAGCCAAGAAGGCCTTCACCAGACAGGGAATGCTGTAGCCTTGATCTTCGACTTCCCAGCTTGCAAAATTGTGAAGAAATAAATTTCTCAGTCTATGACATTTTGTTAAAGCATCACAAACATACGAAGACAGAATGGAATACTAAGAGAACAGCTTTATGCCAACAAAGTAGATAACATAGAGAAATAGAAAAACTCCTAGGAAGACAAAAAGTACCAAAACTGACTCAATAAGAAATAGAAAATCTAAATAGACCTAAGGCAAGTAAAGAAACTGAGTTAGAAATTAAAAATTTTCTCACAAAGTAATGCTTAGGCCCAGAAGACTTCATTGGTGAATTCTCCCAAACATTCAAAGAAGAAATAATACCAAAGCTTCGCAAACTTTCAGAAAATAGGGGAGGAGGGAACACTTCCCAACTTGTTCTATGAGGCCAGAATTATCCTGATATCAAAGACAGACAAAGACATCACAATAAAAGAAAACTACAGACCATTACCTCTCATAAATATGAATGCAAAAATCCTCAACAAAATATTGGCATTAAATCCAGCAACACCAACATATAAAAAAAATTATACACCATGACCAAGTACAATTCATCCCAGGAAAGCAAGGTTGGTTTAACATCAGACAAGCAACCAATATAATACACCATATTAGTAGAATAAATGATAAAAACCACATGATCATCTCAACAGATAATGGAAAAGCACTTTAACAAAAATGCTTTTCAGCCAAGCATGGTGGCTCATGCCTGTAATCCTAGCACTTTGGGAGGCCGAGGTGGGTGGATTGCTTGAGCTCAGGAGTTTGAGACCAGCTTGGGCAACATAGCGAAACTCTGTCTCTACAAAAAAAAAAAAAAAAATTAGCCAGGCATGGTGGCATGTGCCTGTAGTCCCAGTTACTTGGGGGGCTGAGAAGGGAGGATCGCTTGAGCCCAGGAGGTTGAGGCTGCAGGGAGCTGAGAACACGCCACTGCACTCCAGCCTGGGTGACAGAGTGAGACACTATCTCAACACACACACACACACACACACACACACACACACACACACACACAGCTTTTCTCTAAAATAGAAAACAATGTAAAGATGTCCAATCTTAACATTTTTCTATTCAACATTCCACAGGAGACTCTAGCCAGTGCAACTGGACAAGAAAAAGAAATAAAAGCCTTCCATATTGTAAAGAAAGAAGCAAAAATGTCTTTACTTGTAGGTGACATGATTCTGTATGTAAGAAATCCTAAGAAATCCACACACAAAAAAAACCACTAAAACTAATAAACGAATTCAGCAAGATTTCAGGAAACAAGAACAAAATACAAAATCAACTGCATTTTTATATTATAGCAATGAAATTAAGAAAACAACGCTTTACAATAGCACCAATAAAATACTTAGAAATAAATTTAACCAAAGAAATGCAAGATGTGTATACTGAAACCTGGAAAACATTGCCGAGAGAAATTAAAGATGTAAATAAACTGTGAGGTGTTCTATGTTCATGGGTTGAAGAGTCAATATTAAGATGGCAATTCTCCCCAAATTAATCTATAGATTCAATGCAATCTCTATCAAAATCTTAGCAAGGTTTATTGCAGAATCTTGATAAGCCAGTCCTAAAATTTATATGAAAAGTCAAAGAATCTAGATTGGCCAGAACAATTTTGAAAAAGAACAAATTTGGAGGACTTATATTCCTGATTTCACAACTTACTAGGAATCAACAGTAATCTAGATGGTGTGGTATTAACACAAGGAGAGACATGTTTATCAGTGAAATGTAACTGAGAGACCAGAAATAAACACATTTTCTGGTCAACAAAGGTGCCAAGATTCAATGGGAAAAGGTGTTGGGAAATTTGGATAGCCATATGCAAAAAGATTAGTTTGGACACATAACTCAGCCCATATACAAAAGTTATCTTAAAATGAATCACAGACCTAAATATAAAAGGCAAAACTATAAAACTTTCATTTTTTTTTAGACGGAGTCTCGCTCTGTCACCCAGGCTGGAGCACAGTGCCACGATTTCGGCTCACTGCAAACTCCGCCTCCCAGGTTCACGCCATTCTCCTGCCTCAGCCTCCTGAGTAGCTGGGACTACAGGTGCCCGCCACCACGCCTGGCTAATTTTTTGTATTTTTAGTAGAGATGGGGTTTCACCATGTTTGCCAGGATGATCTTGATCTCCTGACCTCGTGATCTACCTGCCTCGGCCTCCCAAAGTGCTGGAATTACAGGTTTGAGCCAACAGGCAAAGACTTCTTAGACATAACATCAAAAGCATAATTCATAAAATTTTTTAGAGTTTATTAAAATGAAAAACTTTTCTATTTCAAAAGACACCATTAAGAAAATAAAAGACAAGTCAGACTGCAAGAAAATATTTACAAATCATATCTGATAAAGGACATGTATCCAGAATACAGAAAGAACCCATACAATTCAACAAGAGTACAAACAAAATTTTAGAAATAGGCCAAGATCTGAATAGACATTTCATCAAAGAAGATATATGAATCACTAATAAGCATGTTCTACATCATTAGTCACTAGGGAATGCAAATTAAAACCAGGAGATACCACTTCATACCCATTGGAATGGCTATAAGAAAAAAGACAGAAAATAAGAAATATTTTTTGATATGGAGAAATTAGTATCCTCAGACATTGCTGATGGGAATGTAAAATGGTACAGACACTTTGGAAAAAAGTTCGACAGTTTCTTAATATGTTAAACATCAATTTACCATACAACTTAGCAATTACACTCCAGGCATCTACTTGAGAAATGAAAATGAAAACATATGTCTACACAAGAAACTGCATTCAAAAGTTTATAGCAGCATTATTTACAATAGTCTAAAGTTGGAAATAACCCACTGTCCATCAACTGGTAAAAGGATAAACAAAATGTAGTTTTGGAATACTATTCAGCCATAAAAAGGAACAAATACTATACATGCCACAATATGGAAAAAACAAAAACATTATACTAAGTGTAAGAAGCCACATAGAGGAGATTGCGTGTATGATTCCATTTATACAAAAGGCCCAGAAAAGGCAAATCTATAGAGTGATTAAGGGTGATTAGTGGTTGGCTGGGACTTTAGGTGGAAATGGAAGTCACTGAATGAGCAGAAGGGATTTTCTTGGGTGACGGAAATGTTCTGAAACTGGATTGTGGTGGTGGTTTGTACAGCCATGTTGACCAAAAATCACTGAAATGTGCACTTGAAAGGGGTGAATTTTATGGCATGTAAATCAGCTATTTTTAAAGTAAAAAAAAAATTAGTAAAAGAATTTATTAGGGAGAAAAAAAAAGAAAGCTAGTTTCCAACCTTTCCACTAAGAGTCCAGTCATCTGAAAATTCTCCTTCATAGATAGTATCATCTTCGGAAAGCAAAACCCCATTTCCCTACAAGAAGAAACAAGAGAAAAATTACAACACATAAAATACAGAGTAACTTAAGAGTGCACGCAGTCATATCCCCAAAGCCTTATGGAATCTTAAAAGAAGGAAAATAGTACTAAGAAGGTGGAAACTAATCAAAAGATGATTTAAAAAGTTAAGGACAAAGGAGCTTTAAAAAGTTAGTAATAACTACATGCAAATATTCCACTCACCATCATTTTATTAAGGTGAAAGTTGCCCTCGTAGTATAATCCAAACTGGGTAACCACCACACCATTCCCTTGACACACATCATCTTGCCACATTCCCATATACTTTTCCCCCCTGCACAGAAATAAAAAGAAAAGAAAAAGCACGAAGATAAGGATAAAGTAGGGAAAAGACAATTATCACATGGGAGATCCCAGGCCATCAACCCTAGGTTGGTATTGCTTCCATTTTTCTAGTTAAAATAGTTAACTTTGTCTCCTCAAATATGGGACAAAGTGACAGCAAAAGACATCTCACTCAGTAATCCTCTCTGAGGAATTTAATGTTGTGGTCTGACACAGATCTGTATATATCCCAGGTAGTTACTTGGTAACTTTAAAACACATAATTTTTAAAAAGAAGGCCTAGAATTCAACTCTAAATAATTTCATTTAAAATGTAATAAGCAGAATAAAACCTATGCACAGGTTTTTCTTACACAAAAGTTTGCTAACTTAAAAAGAAAGAGGCTGGATTCGGTGGCTCATGCCTATAATCCCAGCACTTTGGGAGGCAAAGGCAGGTGGATCACTTGAGGCCAGGAGTTCGAGACCAGCCTGGACAATATGGCAAAACCCCATCTCTACCAAAAATACAAAAAATTAACTGGGCGTGGTGGTGTGTGCCTGTGGTCCCAGCTACTTGGTAGACTGAGGTAGGAGGATCCCTTGAACCCAGGAGGCAGAGATTGCAGTGAGCTGAGATCGCACCACTCCAGCCTGGGTGACAGAGTGAAACCCTGTCTCAAAAAATAAAAAAGTAAATAAAAGGGTTTGTTATAAAAGAAGGTTCATTTTTCACCTACTCAAACTCAAAGAAATCTTACTAATCTCCATGAAAAAGACAAAATAAGTATAAACTGCTTGTTAAATAATGATGGTGCTTAATCATTGGCTTAAACTGTGGGAATAGAAGGAGAATACTGTACCTAGTGATATCATCAAAGACACCATATCCTGCTTTCTTATCCATTACCCACTGGCCAATGAACATACTAGGAGAAGACGACGTCAATTTCCCACTTCGTAGAAGACCATGACCATGACGCATATTATCTTGAAAACAGCCCTCAAATACTTCACCAGAAGCATAGCTGTGGTTGGAAAGAATGGATAATTATCACATGCACATTGAATTCTGATGCTCATTTTTACAAAGTTTAGAAAATCCAAAACCATACTCAGTCTCACTGGTAGCTATAATTATTTGTTTATATGATTATTTTTCACCAATTAAAAAAACCTCATTTTTGAATGATTAAAGTTAAAAAGTTAAAGACACCATGTGTGGTATTTTGCATTAACATGAAAAACAATGTTTTTATTCTCTTATGGGAAAATGAAATAATGAGTTATTTTTAAGAGGGAAGAATAAAAGTTTTATCCATTAGAATCCTATATGTCTTATTATAGATAAGACATATAGGAGACTCTATGAGAAAATTATGGTTTATAAGGTATATAAAATTTAGGGCCGGGTGCGGTGGCTCATGCCTGTAATCCCAGCACTTTGGGAGGCCGAGGCGGGTGGATCACGAGGTCAGGAGATCGAGACCATCCTGGCTAACGTGGTGAAACCCTGGCTCTACTAAAAATACAAAAAATTAGCCGGGTGTGGTGGCGGGCGCCTGGAGTCCCACCTACTCGGGAGGCTGAGGCAGGAGAATGGCATGAACCCGGGAGGCAGAGCTTGCAGTGAGCCAAGATTGCGCCACTGCACTCCAGCCTGGGTGACAGAGCGAGACTTCGTCTCAAAAAAAAAAAAAAAAAATTTAGATAAGAACTAAATTTAATAATCCAGTATTTTAATCCTGCGATAGATGAGGGGTTAACCTTTAAAAGATGATCACACAGAGTTTCAATTTTATTTACTCCTCTAAATTTTATCTATAAGACTAAACAAAACTTAAAACTTGGAAATTTTGGCTATGCAAACATTCAGGTTTACATGGTTATATGAAAAACAAACACCAGTCCAACAGCCTTTCCAATGTTACCTGTAGACTCCTTGACCGCACATTTTTCCTTCTTTCCAATGGCCCACATAATGGTCTTCTTTGTTCATTGCCTTGTTTGGGATTCTGTATTCTCCATACCTGCCATGAAAAAGAAAAAATAACAAAAGAAGATGCATTTATGACATATTCACCTTTTGTATGTATATCCTGGTAAACATTTTAACAAGGAAGACAGAGAAAACATTCACCTGTAGGAGTAAAGGGTTAAAACAGCATCTTGGTTTAAGGTGAATCTATAACCTAAGCTGTTTGGCAAGAGGAGTGGGACATCAGCCCCACTACACTAAGATATGGTGTTTTAATCCAACTCCAGTGAAAAACAGAAGACCTGTGTCCTTCACCTATCTCTGTCACTAATTACCTGCACCACCATGCGGTAAGCCCAGGGATCTAGCTCCTTTATTTGCATAATAAGAGGGGCAACTCAGTGGGTAAATTAGATGATCTAAAGTCTCTTCTCATTCTAACAATCTATTAAAAAGAGATTTTAACACATCACAAGAATTTACATGATCACACAGACACACAAAATCACCTACCCAACATTTTTTATATACTAAATTACTTCCTTAACATTATACAAAATACTGCCATAAACTAATCATGTAAATACATTTACAGTGTTAGAAAACATGATAAACTTATTTTTAAAAAGTCATTAGAGCATCATTGAGATAATATAGCACTTGGAAAATTTCTCC
The DNA here is from genome assembly GCF_029289425.2 of Pan paniscus. Lineage (NCBI taxonomy): Eukaryota > Metazoa > Chordata > Mammalia > Primates > Hominidae > Pan > Pan paniscus. Next base: position 104,349,109 of record NC_073262.2, read on the forward strand.
TTTAACAGATCACAGAAATTAAAGATGACTTAAAACAACTGAAAGGAAAATTTTTCTATGTCCTTTGTGTAAAGGAGGACTACCGTCTCAATAGTCCCACCATTAACATTACCAAAGATCTCAGTCTTCACAACTGAGAAATGAATAGAAAACATAGCCCCATTTTAACAGATGGAAGGCTGTGTAATTTGAGGTCACACGGCTATCAGGGAAAATGACCCAGTCTAGGTAAATCAGAGGCTGTACCCCTCACTCCTGGCTCTCTTCATGCTCATACATGTGCATTTCTAAAAAATAACAACAAAAATCTACTACTTGTTTGAAAAGCAGCTCTGCATACAAAATAACATAATTTACGACCTTACCAAACTTGAATTTACTGTCATGTTTTACACAATTTTCTTACCCATCTTCCAAGCCATTCCTGAACATGCCAGAATACATCTTTCCATCAGGCCACTTCAAAACCCCTCTGGAATGCATAAGCAAAGAATAATGCATGTCAACTAATATTTCAGATAATTAATACTTTTTCTATCATGTGATGATCATCCTCACCCCAGGCATAAATCTTCAACATTTTCACCTGCCATGAGGCTTCCCTGAAAGCCAGCGTCCATCATAGGTGGCATCCTTTAGGCGAGGATCCTTGTAGAAAGTATATTTGGCACTGCGTGAAATGGGTGGTTCCTGTCTCTGAACACTGCTACCACTTCCATAAGGGGGGAGATCAGACATCCCTCTCAAAGCCTGATCTACGGCTTGGCTTATAGCTCGTAGCCACTTTGTCTAGGAGCAAAAAGTAACGTCAATAAGTTTAAGGCAACAATTCATCAAGCATTGCTTTAAATCCTGCTAGTTTTCTTTGGTGTGAATAAATTATTTGTGTCCTAATGCTTTTCTTATTAATAGAGTAATATTGACTGGCTCTTGTATTTCTCTGCTATATGTTTAAAATTAAGTCACATTAAAAAAAAACAATGAAGAACCTACAGTTTTGGGTTAATGAAGATTTATCAGACAGAACTGTGCATCATTAGTCAAGCAAGAACAATTTATATTTCTTCTTTATTACACAAGAGGCAGAAAGAGCCAGGGCGAAGATTGAAGGAAAATACCATAATAGACTAACCTTTTCCTGGGGTGTAGATGAAATGAGAGTGAACTGCTCCTCAGGTGTAGTTATCTTTAAGCCATTCCTAAAACGTTCACAAGGATAAATACCAGGACATTTAACAACCTGTCATTACAGTATCGATCCTCAAATATGAAAAGCAACCTCTTTATTTCAAGAGGAACAGAAATCAATTAATGTAAATGCTTGCTTGGTTTTGGGTGCCACCACGGTGGAAAGAACAAAGAATTCTCTGCTCTGTGCTGAACGATGGGGATGTGTGCAATGAAGATGCCCTTTCATCACCTAATCGTGACTTGCCATGATCTTCACAACAGGCCATTTTATTATCAATAGACTACTTTACTGTCTAATGTGCTGAGAGGTGGGCCTCATTATACAGAATGAGGAGACTGTCTCCGAAGCCTTCCTGAGCTTTTTTTCACATTTAAGGAAGCAACCTGGGTAACAGACTTGGACGGGGTGGGGTGGGGAGGGGGGACGCACTTACACACCACCAGCTTCTTCAGACAGTGGCTCTGCCCACAGCGTGGCCAGAGGGAAAACATGGTGCGTGGAGAACTGAAACAGAGAACACGGAGGCACTTTTATGAAAGCCCATGTAGACCTCGGGGTCTCTGCCCATATCCCCTTCATGTCATTAACCCACATGGGCCTTGCAGTCTCTGCTGCACAACCCCTTGAAATAGTTAAGTCCATGTAGGTGCCACCAATTCTGCCACATTGTCCCCATAACACAGCTAACCCAAAGGGCCTTGCCATCTCTGCTGCAGGGCCCTCTTCACATGGCTGACACTCATTCTCAAGCTGGAAACTTAAGAAGTTCTCTGAAATCCAACGCATACAGAAATCCATGCTGTAGCTAAAATAGCCTCTTTTAAAAAAAAATTATTATTATACTTTAAGTTCTAGGGTACATCTGCACAATGTGCAGGTTTGTTACATATGTATACACATGCCATGTTGGTATGCTGCACCCATTAACTCGTCATTTACATTAGGTGTATCTCCTAATGCTATCCCTCCCTCCTCCCCCGACCCCACGACAGGCCCCGGTGTGTGATGTTCCCCTTCCTGTGTCCAAGTGTTCTCATTGTTCAGTTCCCACCTATGAGTGAGAACATGCAGTGTTTGGTTTTTTGTCCTTGCTATAGTTTGCTGAGAATGATGGCTAGCCTCTTTTAGTCAACAGTTTCAGTAAAATCACACTAGTTTTGAACATAAACTGATAGTACAGTTAATAAGGATAGGGGTCCACCTTTCAGGAATTCTTTTAAGGTTAGGAATCCAGCCTACCTGGGCATGGACCAGGGCATCATTAAAGAGAATGAACCAATTCACGGAAAACCTCCCAGCATGCTGCAGAGACAGGGCTCGGTTACTACTCTCACACAGCAGTCGACGCTCTGGCTTCCTCAAGGAATCCTGGAATTAAAGACAAATATAATACAAGTCAAACAATCAAAATTATTTTAACATGTAAAGAGAAAATAAAACAGACACAAATCACATTTAAGGGAATTTGCTGGTCGTAGCTTAGCTTGGTGTAAAATCTAAATTTATATGGGCTCTAAACACTTCACAAAATTAGAGCTCAAAGGAGATTAAAAAGAAGACAAAAACAAACTAAAGAAGGTGAGTAAGTCTTCAGAGAGGATTTCTAGAAATGAGAGAAGGTATTTAGAGTACCCATTAGTATGGTCCTTAGACATTTTAGGAAAGGGGTCATTAAAAGGTTATTACCACAAACAAGTGAGGAACAGAGAAAATTGTATCAATTGTTATCGAAATGGTTGCTGTTTGCTAGGGTAACAAATGACAACTGGCATGGCTCACCGTCATTTTTCCGGGGAAGGTCTTCCAGAAGCCCAGTGTGTATTCTGCTTCCTTCCTTTTCCTGCCGAGATGGAGAGCAAGACACTCATAACAAGAACTGGAATCCTGCAGTTTCTGATATTCTGGAGATGCCTACAGGGCAAAAATTAAAGAGGAAAAAAAAAAAAAGAACATAAAACCATTATGCAGAATCTGTAGCCTCAGTCTGCCTTAGATATATAGTATTAAATGTAGGAGAAAATTCAGCCCACGAGCATAAGTAGCACACTGCAGGAGACTGGGAAAAGGAGACTGGTTTCAGAAAAATTCTACTACATAAAAGTACATATGAAATAGGGGCATAACTCAGGGGACAGAGACAAAACCTGGCAGTTAGTGAAGAGAGCAGCAGAGACCCCAGGATAGGGCAGGAGTTCTCAAATGTTTTGGTCTCGTGATCCCTTTATTTTTCTTATGTGGACTGTATCTATTGATATTTACCATATTAGAACATAAAATTAAGAAATGTTAGAAGCTTTTATTAATTCACTTACAAAAATTTTTTAATGGTAGGGCGCGGTGGCTCACGCCTGTAATCCCAGCACTTTGGGAGGCCGAGGCGGGCGGATCACGAGGTCAGGAGATCAAGACCATCCTGGCTAACACGGTAAAACCCCGTATTCACTAAAAAAATACAAAAATTAGCTGGGTGTGGTGGCGGGCGCCTGTAGACCCAGCTACTCGGGAGGATGAGGCAGGAGAATGGCGTGAACCCGGGAGGCGGAGCTTGCAGTGAGCCGAGATGCGCCACTGCACTCCAGTCTGGGCAACAGAGCGAGACTCCGTCTCAAAAAAAAAAAACAAAAAAAAAAAAACAAAACTTTTTTTGTGAGAAAAGTGGCAATGGTCCACATTTTTTCAAATCTCTTTATTATCTGGCTTTAAAAATGACAGCTGGACTTTTATATCAGCTTTTGCATTTAATCTGTTATATGTTGTTTGGTTAAAACCTATGAAGAAAATGTGGCCTTATAAAGGTATATATCTGGAATAGAGGGAAGCATTTTAATAGCCATTTCAAATAAATGTGGATATTCTCCTTTGATACTATATTAAAACTTGCTATGTGGTAGATTCTTAAAGGGAGCTGCAATGTAGAATCTGAAACCACAGCAATGAGCTTTTTGTACCCTGTGATGTTAAAGTCTAGGGGTCTATCATGCACTTTGAATGGGTCTTTTACCATCTATGGCTTTGTACCATCTATGATTGTGGATTGGACATATGGAAAATATTGGTTGACTGAATTATGCAGATTTTCCAAATGTTGATACCTTTTTTTCTATAACATCAAAAATCACAGGATAATAGAACTACCAATCTCATGAGATAAAGTCCTAAGTATCAGGAAACTGTCAGACTCACAGTGGCAGATCCATCTCTAACATTCTAATTTTCGCTTAAAAGTTGAGATTTTATTATTGGCAACAAATACTATCAGTTGTTCTCTTTGAAATGACAGGTTCATTTACTCATTTCTGAGAAAATATCTGCCAATATCCCAATCTGAAAAATCAGTTTATCTGTCAATTGTCCTTTCAAGTTTAAAAAAAAAAAAAGCAACCCATTTATTTCAAGAGGAGCTCTCAACTCAGCAATCACAGTCGTGCTTTTTCTTGAAAAACCGCCACACTTCAGCATGCAGCAGAGCTGCTTTACATGTACTTTGCATGTCACCACACATAACAGGACATTCTTAAGCGAAATTATATTTTAACTGCAACTGCATGGCAGTGAAGAATGCAGTGACTACTAGTATAGTCTGGTGCCACTGCCTTGATTCCTACCAAGGAGCCAGCAGTTTTACCCACCTTAACTTTTGCACCATCAGTGTAAATGACAATACAGTGGAAAAGGCAAATATCTTAGTATTGTCATGAAAATAGTTTTGACCTTGTGAACCCCTTGAAATAGTCTTTGGAAGCCCCAGGGGTCTGCAAACCAAGTTTTGAGAAACAACTACTGGGATGGGTGTAACCGCTGTAGCGAGGGAGCAGAAGGTAAGATCAAAGGATGATCTCTCATGTTTATGAGTAATTACTTTACTTGCCACAATTCTGAGAGTCACTCATTTTCATTTTTTCCATTCATTTAAGAAACATTTAATGAGTATCTACCACATATAAAACATTCTGCTAGAGTGCTAGGGAAAAAAAAATAAGGTATGATCTTTGTACCATAATTAGACAAGATAAAAAATGTACCAGAATAATGCAGTGGTTTTGTTAATAGGTTATATATCATAAAAGACAATCTAGGAAAGTAGGTTAAGAGGACAGATTCTGGAACCAGAGCCTGGATATTAATTCTAGCTCTGCCAATTCTCAGCTGTGTCTCAATTCTCTCATCTGTAAAAGGCTGATGATGAAATCGGTAATAATAATAATACCTACTTCACCGAGTTGATGTGGGGATTAAAGTTATATGTATATATGAATACATATAACTTGCTTAGAACAGTGCCTGGCATATAGAATTCATTCAATAAAAGTATCATCATTATTTTTATATGGAGACATTTAAAAAAATACATATATGTGTACACACATATATGACGTCAAGGCTGTGCCTTAGACTTACTAAATTATAACGTATAGTGATGGAATACAGGCAGGTTTTGTTTTGAAAAAGCTTCCACAGTTGATTTTGAACCCCTGTGATAAGGATAAGGGCCACTGATATAACATGAGAAGTGAATAACAGAGAAAGAAAGTGTTAGCAAAACACAGAGTAAATAATCCTTCAGAGATGGATAGGTGAAAGAGAACCAATATAGTCAAAGAGGGCTTTATTTTCATGATAAAATGACTTTTGTCCCAGAATGAGGATGGGAGTGGGAGTGTTTCAGGAAGGAACTATAAAGCATATGAAAGCTACAACCAGGGAAACTGAACTCTGACTCTCAACAATTCTAAGCTGATCTGGTGGAAAATTTTTTTATTAATTGAGGCCATATTGAGGTGAAAGCTGTATCTCATTGGGATATTTGATAGGTCAAACCTTCACAGCTAAAGCTAGATCAGTTTAAAGACCTTGTAGGTCTTTTCTTCAGTCTGGTTTCACAGCAGGCTCAAATGTAGAAAGCCTACATCAGTTCCTGGGTCACTCTGAGGGGTGAAATCTGTTTAGATCAAGAGACAGACCCAAAGATTAAGAGGATTCTAAACCTACAAGGGGCCAGCGTGGTGGCTCATGCCTGTAATCCTAGCACTTTCAGAGGCCAAGGCAGGCCAATCACTTGAGGTCAGGAGTTCGAGGCCAGCCTGGCCAACATGGTGATATCCCATCTCTACTAAAAATACAAGAAAAAAAAAAAAAAGTAGCCGGTGCTGTGGTACACACCTGTAATCTCAGCTACTCAGGAGGCTGAGGCATGAGAATCACTTGAACCTGGGAGGTGGAGGTTGCAGTGAGCCAAGATTGCGCCACTGCACTCCAGCCCCAGTGACAGAACGAGACTCTGTCTCAAAAACAAACAAACAACAACAAAAAAAAAAACCTATAAGGGACTTTGGAGTCATTATAATTTTTCTAGAGCCTTTCAGGGTAGAAACAAAATGAAATCACATATTTCGATGGGATTTGAAAGGTGAATGTCTCAGGACCAGCTTTAACATACATCTATATCCTAGTGTGGTGCTAACTTCCTAGGATTCCACCTAACTAGTTTTATGTAAGGGTGGACTAGTTAACATTTGAGAAAATCCTGTAACTGATTCCTCTCAGCATTTGCTAAGGTAACCTAAACACCTGGCATAAAGTCTAGCATGAATCCAGGCTGGGTAACACCCCTGCCTTACAGGTGTATGCCATTATACAGAAAGCCAGGGCTTTAAAGAGCTCTGTTTAACTCATAGTCAGCATGCATTCAATAAATTTTGACAACTACTGAATGAGTAGCATCTGATAGAGTCTCAACTTTAGACAGTTTCATAAAATGAATACAGTTTATTCATCTTGATAAGGCCCTAAAGGGAAACTGAATCCACAGAAAACTCAATTTATCTACAGTCATACTTTCCTCTGTCATTTCCCTGAAGAAAATTAAATTTAATTAGACACAGGTAAATATTAAATTACTGGAGTTCCAGATCTTGTGGTGGCATAATCCATACAAACAACTATGATCCTTGGCTTTCCAAATGTCCAAAGAGGTATACATGGAAGCTTACCACTTCAAAACAAGTAGCAAGCTTTAGCAAAACTTTTGCGTAATTATGAAGTCGTCTGATTGGCAAGAAAAACAAAGTATTCAGTATTTCCATCAACTGAGTGTTTTCGTCATTCACTTCTGACAAATCTTGCAACAGCTCTTGGTTTTTATTTAGGAAATCACTAGAGGCAGAGGAAAAAAAAATTTAGTTAATCATTTTGGAATTGGTAATATGTATATTAAATAAAAAATTTCACTAGAAAGTACCTCTTTCAGAATGCACATTTTTTAGGTGCTGTGAAAGTAGAAATACAATGAAATAAGCCAGATATAATTAAAAGAATTTCCCTATCTATAAGACAGGATTTTTAGTATGAAAAGTAGCAAATGGTAGCAATACAAACGGTTAATCACAGACTTGTGCCTATATTCTAGGAAATGAATGATGCATCCAACAATTTAAGATGAATAATCAGAGACCAGCTGACACCATTACCTGTTAATTTCAAAGCCAAAAGTCACAGCAATAAATGGCAAGACTAATTGTTCTAGGCAGCTGTGCTAAATAGAAACACTGGAAGAAAAAGCAAAGCTCCTTGCTCCAACAGAATTAGTGTGGATATTAAAACACTTCTAATTTCTTCTTTTTTCCTTCAATTATTGATCACCTAATAAGAGTTTATTATAGGAAAGTAATAAAAAGCTGCAAGAACTAGTATTACAGTTAACAAGAAACAATAAAGATGATTATATGTGAAGATTTCAATGCTGAGATCTTCAAAAGCATTTCAAACTGAAGCCAAAAATTAGCTAATATTCAGTTTTTAATAAATTCATTGTTAAAATTTTATTCCAAATTTTAATGCTGATCAATAACCCATTCAGGCTTAGCTCACCAAACCAAAATACTTAATGGTAAAGCAGTAAGAGTTGGTGAGCTGGGTGCAGTGGTTCACACCTGCAATCCCAGCACTTTGGGCTGCCAAGGTGGGTGGATAGCTTGAGCCCAGAAGTTTGAGACCAGCCTGAGCAACATAATGAAACCCTGCCTCTGCAAAAAATACAAAAATTAGCCAGGCATGGAAGCGCACACCTGTAGTCCCAGCTGCTCAGGTGGCTGAGGCAGGAGAATCATTTGAGCACAGGAAGTTGAGGCTGTAGTGAGCTGTGGTTGTGCCACTGCACACCAGCCCGGGTGACCAGCCTCTCTCAAAAAAAAAAAAAAAGAAAAGAAAAAAAAAGATCTTAGATAAAGTGCCCAGATTTTATTTATATTTGGCTGGTGCTAATGTTCCTACTTCTTTCTCCACGTTCTACTGCAGAGATCAGCTGAGGACTTATTTAATTTTACACAAGTGTTCTGCTTTGACCTGCTCCTGAGAGACGGAGGTAAGATACAGTGAACACAAACTCCCTTGGACCATATTTCTCCTCAATACCCAGTACCCAGTCTACAGTAGACCAGAAATGTTCCAACTCTTGTGAACTCCATTACTTTCCAGGACTCACTCATGTCCTTACCTATAATCTTCCCCGAAAGAGGCCAAGCTACACTCCTAAGAAATCTGAACCAGAAACCATCTCTGATCAGCTTATCTTTTCTTGGGAGTTTTTAATCTAATAGTGGCAATATCACTCTTTCCTTATATGGCAAGGTCTGTACTTTTTACTCAGATTTTTAAAATAAAAAAATATTAAAGGTAGAAACAACCTAAGTGTCCATCAGCAGATGAACTGATTGATAAAATGTGGTAATGTGTACATACAAGAGAATATTATTCAGCCATAAAATGGAATGAAATTTTGATGTATGCTACAACATGAATGAACCTCGAAAATACTATACTTAAAGAAATAAGCCAGACACAGAACGACAAATAAATACGTGATTCGACTCATATAAGGTACCTAGAATAGGCAAACTCAAACAGAGAGGAAGTAGAATAGAGGTTACCAGAGCCAGGCAGGCAGGGGGAGACAGTATGGGGGGAGTTATTATTTATCATGCACTGAGTTTTTCTCAGAGATAATGAAAAAATAGTGATGGTTATACAACATTGTGAATGTATTTGATGCCCCCTAAATTGTACACTTATTAGTGTACAATTAAGATTAAAATGATAAATATGACATTACATATATTTTATCACATTAAGAAAAAAACTTGCATAATAATCAAACCACCAGGCAAGCCTGATGTGAGCAGCTGAGTGATCAATTAGATGAATGATAAGTGCTTGTGCATCATCATCCAAGATCCACTAACAGCCATGTGGGCAGCCTAGCTGTGCTTTAGACATTCTCAAACTCTCCTCTGAAAATGAAATCTTTACGGTAATTTTAAATATTGACTTTGTAAACAGAAATTGGAAAAAGATGTCATTGCTGCCTTTAACTATATAAAACCCAGGCTCTGGGCATGGTGCTGTGCAAAAGGCAAGAGGCTTTCAACTTATGTCATCTCATTTTCCTGCTCTAACAAGGTCAATTCTTCAGTACTGTGAATCTAACTCGGAAATACTAGAGGAAGGTCAACAACAGCAGAATAAGGAACCAGGGTCAGTAACTGCTGTAGCCCTTCAGGAAGCCCAGAAGCTTTCCATTTAAACTGTCACAAGTCTCCATCTATTTTTTGCATCTTCCTGTAATTAAACTTGCTTTTCTTCAAGCATTACTATTTGCAAAAATAACTATTGAATTTTCTTTCTGCTCCATTTAATTATTGGTTTGGCTACAGCCCCATTTTCTCCTATTTTCTTTGGCTATGATTCAGCATTTCACCAACATTATAGGTTAACTAAGCTATTTTATTCATTATAATAAAGATATTTAAAATAATAAATATAAAATCAGTAATTACAAATGTAAACTTGTCAAAACCAGAAGTTCTCAAATGTAAACAACAACAACAACAAACAATAAGCCCATCCATGTGCTGCTTATAAGAAATATATCAAAACAATGCAGACAGGCTGAAAGTAAAAGAATGGAAAATTGTGGTGTATTAAGATCAAGAATTTTAAAGTTACTACATAAGGTTAAAGACATATTCTTGAAACTGTCATTTAAAAAAAATAAAGGCCAAACCCCTATATTTTGGAAATCAACAAGCATGTGAGTCCAATAATTCATAATGGATTAGAAAAATACTTTCGAAAATATTTAGAACTGAATGACTATAAAAACAAAACGTATTAAGACTTGTAAGATTCAGCTAAAGCAACAATTAGAGGGAAATTTATAGCCTTAAATGGCTACATTAGAAAAATTTTAAATTTGAAAAATTAATGAACCAAGTGCTAAACTAGAAGTTGTTAAGAAGTTAACAGGTGAACAAAAAGAAAGTAGAAGGAAATAAAAAGCAGAAATTAATGAAATTTTTTTAAAAGCGAAAGGATTCCCTAATTTTTGAAAAAATTAATTTAAAAAGGGGTAAACTGCTGACAAGACTGATCAAGATAAAAAAGATAAAAGGCCCAAATGAATAATCGTAAGAATGAGAATCAGGGGGTACAACTACAGTTATTCTGGTGTAATCATCTTAAGACTATGGTAGGAATATTATGCCAATAAGCTTTAAAACAAGGGTGCAATGAACAATTTTCCAGAGAAATATAAATAACAAAAGCCATAAGAAGAAATAAAGACCTGAACATACCTATTCATTAAATCAGTAAAAACTCCCTACAGCAAATGCCCCCATGAAACCTAGATTATTTTTACAGATGAATTCTACTAAATCTTCAAAGTACAAATAATTCCTACTTCATATAAACTATGAACTTCCAGGAAACAGAAAAGGAGAAAAAGCTCCTCCATATCTGTGAGTTCCAAATCTGCGGATTCAACAACCTCAGACCAAAAATATTTCATAAAAAAATTATGTTTCTACCACTTTTTTGTCATTAATCCCTAAATGATACCATATAACAACTATTTATATAGCATTTATATTTTATTAGATGTTATAAGTAATCTAGAGATGATTTAACATATATGAAAGGATGTGCACAGGTTATAGGCAAATACTAAGCCATTTTATATCAGGGACTTGAACATCCTTGAATTTTGGTTTCCTTTGGGAGGTCCTGGAGTCAATCCCTCATGGGTACCATGAGACAACTGTATAAGTAAATTTAATTCAGCAATGTATTAAAACCTTAATACATTAAGATTACTGAATTTTGGAATTTGGAAACTCAGATGTTTAACATTATAAAAATCAATTCTTCTACAACTTTTAGAAATAGGGCCTTTTTAACCCTATAAATTATATCTACCAAAAACCTAAAGTAATCATTTTTAATGGTGAAATATTAAAAGTATTCTCATTAAAACTAGAAATGAGATGAGAATGTTAGCGTTCCTTCTATTAGGATAAAAGATCAAAAGCAAACATGGGGCTGGGCATGGTGGCTCACGCCTGTAATCCCGGCACTTTTGGAGGCCGAGGTGGGTGAATCACTTGAGGTCAGGGGTTTGAGACCAGCTTGGTCAACATGGTGAAACCCCGTCTCTACTAAAAGTACAAAAATTAGTTCGGGGTGGTGGTGCACACCTGTAGCCCCAGCTACTTGGGAGGCTGAGGCAGGAGAATTGCTTGAACCCAGGAGGCAGATGTTGCAGTGAGCCAAGATTGTGCCACTGCATTCCAGCCTGGACGACAGAGCGAGACCCTGTCTCAAAAAAAAAAAGCAAACATGGCAAAACATTAACATCTGCTAAATCTGGGTGGTAAGTACATATTTAAAGTATTTTCTATTAAAATACAGAATTTTTGGCCTGGCACAGTGGTGCATGCCTATAATTCCAGCACTTTGGGAGGCCGAGACAGGAGAACCCTTGAGCCCAGGAGTTCCTAACCAGCCTGGGTAACACAGTGAGACCCTATCTCTTCTATTTTAAAAATAAAAAAAACTTAAATACAGAATTTCTAAAACCTTGGCTTTGTTGCTGGGTCAACACTTGTTGAGAAACTATCTGTTCAGGATTATTGCCTTGTGTAAGGAGCCTTTAAATTATTTACCCAGAAGCTAAATGCAAATAGGTTGTATCTGCGCAAACACTTTTTTCTGTGCATCATCACATACATTTGTTCCTCTCCAATGGGAGAGAACATTCCCATTTTTCAGATGAAGAACACTAGGCCTACTGAGGTAAAGAGAGTTGTCCAAAGTCTCAGGGATAGCACAGAAGGACCCCGAACCTGAGCCTAGTCATTCAGTACTTTTTCAATAGCATACTACTTATAATGATAACCAGTGGCTAATAGTACCTGTCCTTTATAAGACTTACTGAAAGTTTATATTTTGACTTGTTTGGTAAAATGATGAAGTCAAAGCTTTCCCTGAGCACTCGAAAACAGAGTACTATAAAATGTCATCTTTGGCGGAGAGAATGATAACTGGAAGGTGTGGGTTTGCTTACATGGCAGGCTTAGCAAGAAGCTGGAATCCTCCCATAACCAGGAAATTTGTAATAGATGTGCAATACCTTGAGCAGAAAAGAAAACACATGTACATTAGTTGAAATGTAAATTAGTTCTTCAGTTTCCAAACACATACCTGGAATAGATAATTCTTGATTATTTCACCAATGAATTTCAGAAGTTTTGTGATGTCAACATTTGTGAAGGGCAGGTTGTGTAATAATTACAATAATGGAGGTAAAGGGAGTGGTAGGGGAATTCCAGCTTAGTAAAGATGGTAATATAAGGCTGGTCACATTGGCTCACACCTGTAATCCCAGCACTTTGGGAGACTAAGGCGGGAGGATCGCTTGAGCCTAGGAGTTTGAGATCAGCCTGGGCAGCATGGGGAAACCCGACTCTACAAAAAAATAGAAAAATTAGTCAGGCATGGTGGCACATGCTTGTAGTCTCAACTACTTGGGAGGCTGAGGTGGGAGGATCCCTTGAGCCTGGGAGGTTGAGGCTGCAGTGAGCTGTGATTCCAACATTGCACAGCCTGAGTGACAGGATACGACTGTCTCCCAAAAAAAAAAAAAAAAAAAAGATGGTAATATAAAAGGAAATTTTAAAAACACCTAAAGCTAAGCAGAAAATGCAGTAATTTACTTGGTATCTACCAAGCAATATCTATTACGTGGTAACTTAATTAACATACTTGAGAAAACATAATTAAAATAGTTGAATTTTTGATGAAAATTTTCTGTAATCTTCACTTCAGGTTTCCCAATTAAGAAATGACAGTGAAGGCTGGGGGCGGTGGCTCACTCCTGTAATCTCAGCATTTTGGGAGGCCGAGGCAAGTGAATCACCTGAGGTCAGGAGTTCGAGACCAGCCTGGCCAACACGGTGAAACCCCGTCTCTACTAAAACTACAAAAATTAGCTGGGTGCGGTGGCGGATGCCTGTAATCCCAGCTACTTGGGAGGCTGAGGCAGAAGAATCGCTCGAACCTGGGAGGCAGAGGTTGCGGCGAGCCAAGACTGTGCCATTGCACTCCAGCCTGGGCAACAAGAGCGAAACTCCAGCTCAAAAAAAAAAAAAAAGAAAAAAGAAATGACAGTGAAGGTAAGAAAATATGTTAAAAGTGCTTGAGTCAGTGTTAGAAAATGTTGATTAAATATTGATATGCTGCTAAAGAACAAGTCTAGTTATACTGCTTTGAGCCCTGTACATTTCTTGTACACACTTGGGCTGGCAAATGGAATCAACTGACTTTGAGGAAGAAGGGAAACTCCTACTAAAATTAGCCCACAGTACTATACAATTAAATATGGTTATAATGGTTAATTTTATGTGATGTGTATTTTATTACAATTAAAAATAATGTTGGCCAGGCACAGTGGCTCACACTTGCAATCCTAGCACTTTGGGAGGCTGAGGCAGGAGGATAACTTATGCCCAGGAGTTTGAGACCAGCCTGGGCAACATAGTGAGACCCCCATCTCTACAAAAAATTTAAAAAAATTAGCTGGATGTGCTGGCATGCACCTGTAGTCCTAGCTTCTTGGGAGGCTGAGGTGGGAGGATCACTTGAGCCTGGCAGGTCAAGGCTGCAGTGAGCTGTAATGGTGCCACTGCACTCCAGGCTTTAATAACTTTATAATTATAAAAATAATTTTAAAGATTCATACATAAACCCAAATATTTTACTTGCCCCATCTATAGGAATAAACTGTTACATTAAAAAAAGCCCAAAGTATCAAAAGCATTTTTAAGCATAAGGCCTAAAGTACCAGAGAAGAAAAAGAAGTGAAATAGAGGTATTATGAGATGAATTCAAGTCAAAAAAGGAAAATTATACCAGTAAAAGCTGGAATCACAGAAACAACAAAATCTAGTTTTAAAAAAGAAACTAGTATCAAGTTCTATTATTTTTATTTTTCATTATTGAAAGATGATGAGTTAAAATACTCAAACCAGGGTACTTCCTCTTTGACAACAGCTTCAACTATTTTCAGTTTTGCTTAGAATTAAAATAGCATCCAACTATCTGTACATATTATATAGGTTGGAAAGGAAATACACTAAGATGATAAACAGTGGTTAGTTCTGGTGGTAGGATTATGGGTGATTTTTGATTATCTTTATTTGTGCAGTTTTCAGTAATAAACACATGTTATTATGTTATAAATAATCAAAACAAAACACCAACAAAACACGAACTCCCTGAGGGCTGGTGCTTTTTGCAGGCCCCATGCTGTGCTGCTGTGGGCTTGGAGCTCCCCGCAAATGCCTGGCACTGAGTGGGCACTCAGTGTTTGCTGGATGGTTGAGGTGTGAATGAATAGAGAACAAAACCTATACATACTTCAGATCAAAGCATAACCTAACATACATTAAAATAACACTTAAATTATGCCTCACATCATCATATCAAAATACAAGTTAAGAAAACGTGAGAAACATTTTAAGTTACATTTTCAAGTACACTTGGGATATTTTGCTTGAAAAATATGCAAAGAACCTTGAATAACTATTCCAGGTTTTATTAAGGAAAAACATCTTCATGTTAAAAATAGTTGGGTCTTTTAAAACTTCCATTTATATAAAAGTCAAAAGCAGACATCAGAACAGCTCCATATTTACAATCAGCAGTTGGTCTTAAAATAATTTGTTTAGTTACTAATTTCTTCCAAGTTTTAGTACAATTTAGTTAAGTAAACAAAATTGTTTTCTAAAGAACCAGACTTATTGTAGTACATTTAATGTAAATTATGCTATCACTCTGCTAGAATATAGAAGAAAACATGATAATTCATTATTTTTAAATTTTTTTTCACTTAGAGAAGACTAAATTTTAGCAATCCAGAACTATAGTTGGCTTAAGATTAAAATACTGCTTTGCAATTTCTATTACCTTATATCACTCTCCCTAATCTAGTCTCTTCTGATTAAGGAGCTGTTCTCCTTGGCAGAATAACCCTGCAGAGATTGAACATGACACGGGACTGGATACTTGCTCTGTATAACTATCCAAGAAGAGACTTGAATGCTTCAGGATGACCAAACTCCTGGCTTCCTTTACCCCATGAAGGAAGCTGCTCAATGAGGCTCCATGCTGACCAATGAGGTAACACAGCTTGCTGAATCGGCTAGCCACCTCCTGCAACAGCTGGACTGTAGTTATAGTGCCCAAATTTTCTATAACAAAATAATAATGATGACAACACAAACTGAAAACCGGTCACTTTATTATGATATGATTATGATTATGAATTCCTCTAAGACTACTTAACCTGTTGCCATGTGCTCTCAACTAAGGAACCCAAATGATTACAGTATTAAAGCAACCTCAAAGATCACAGTATCCAGTCCTTTGAGGAACTTGTTAAAAACACATTCACAGGAACCTTATAGATTCCAGGATGGCTTTTTCTGTTAAAAAAGACTCTCCAGGTGATTTTAAAGATGAGCCAAATTTGAGAACCACTGAGCTAATGCAACTCTCTGGTCATTTTGAAGATAAGTAATCTGAAGCCAAGAGAAGGGAAGTCAATTATCTAACTTAAGCCACTGATTAGTGACAGTCAGGAATTAAACTCACTTGGGGAGTTATATCTTTGTAAACATTTTCAGCTTTTTTGTTCTGACTTCTGCTCTACTTGCCTCTTTGAAAAGCCCAACCCTTCAGTGCAGAGAAGGCAATCCAAACATTGGACCACTGAGGATGCTCTGAATTTCAGAGAGGGCACCAGGATATTATTTGCTTTTTGCCTGTCTAAAGTTCCTCATTTCTAGGACTTCTTTCCAAGCAATTAGGAAAGTAGACTGGGAAGACCAACAAAGAAATCAGCAACCAGGACAGGAAAGAGGCAGATTTAACCTTTCTTTCAGAGCAATCCAGGAAGCTTCCAGCTTAGATTGCTTCCTTTCTCTTGGCAAAGTCCTGGAGTGTTCAGCCTACCTAGAGGAGGGGAATTTATAGAACAGAGACTCCACAACACTTAAAAGGCAGAAGGTAATAAAAACAAAAACACAAATGCAGACAGTCCTCAGCTTACAAAGGGATTATATTCACAAAGACTGTAAATTAGTTGTTTGAAAATATGTTTTTCCACTAGAAACAATGGGCAGGCCGGGCACGGTGGCTCATGCCTGTAATCCCACCACTTTGGGAGGCCGAGGCAGGCAGATCACTTAAGGCCAGGAGTACAAGACCAGCCTGGGAAACACGGCAAAACCCCGTCTCTATTAAAAATACAAAAATTAGCAGGAGTGGTAGTGCACACCTGTAGTCCCAGCTACTCAGGTGGCTGAGGCATGAGAATTGCTTGAACCCAGGAGGTGAAGGTTGCAGTGAGCCGAGATTGTGCCACTACACTCCAGCCTGGGTGACAGAGCAAGACTCTGTCTCAAAAAAAAAAAAAAAAAAAAGAAACAATGGGCTGACCTGCAGAAGACAATGTCCTCAACATGGCAAAAGTGATGTACTAGAGAATTAACCTGAATTCTGGGTCAACACAGTGGGGCAAGGAGTGCAGGAGAGAGAAAGAGAAAGAAAACTTCCTGTTTTCTGACTGTAGGGCCAAACCCAGAAAAAAAATTTGAAATAGGAAAAGTTTATCTGCAACAGTTCCCTCAACTTCCATTCTGCATTCCTTTCTATTCTCCCAGAGACCCCCAGGTACCCAGTATATCTGGACAGTGGCATCCCATCTAGTACTACTGTAACCCATTCCCTCTGTGTTACCCCCTCACTTCCAACCTCTTTGTAGCTGGGCATAGCTAAGAAAAAGAATCAGATTTAATCAACTCATGCTGAGGGATAAGATCTTTTTTTGTCCCCGAGATGGAGTCTTGCTCTGTCACCCAGGCTGGACTGCAGTGGTACAATCTCAGCTCACTGCAACCTCCACCTCCCAGGTTCAAGCAATTCTCCTGCCTCAGCCTCCCGAGTAGCTGGAATTACAGGCACCCACCTGGCTAATTTTTGTATTTTTAGTAGAGATGGGGTTTCACCATGTTGGCCAGGCTGGTCTCGAACTCCTGACCTCATGATCTGCCCTCCTCGGCCTCCCAGAGTGCTAGGATTACAGGAGTGAGCCACCAAGCCCAGCCGGATAAGAGCTTTAACACTCTTATAGTTATCCACAACTTTAAGAGACTACTTGTAAATCCAAATAAATCTCTACTTGATATAATTCTAAGAACTATAATGAGGAAAATAAAAAATTCAGATAGTATACTGGAAGATCTCTTAGGACCAGCAGGGGGAGAAGTGTTGTTTGGAAGTCTAACTTTATGTAGGGTCAACTTTCCCAAAGTTGTTTTTGTTCCTCTGCCATGAATATCCTAAAAGTTCCATTTTCTACTGGAAGCCGCAGGAGCTCTGGGAGTGGTAGGACAGGGCAGGGGCAGTGAGGCTATTGACAAATTGGAAACAGTTTGTAAATTGTTGACTACCTGTGTACACACACACAAAGACAGTGCATAGAAAGAAGTAAACCATAAACTAACAGGTTTTCATTATTTGTGACATAGGAAGAAGAGATAAAGACCTGATGGTTTAATGGTGGGAGAGAGGGGGTTGCAACTTACCTAAACTGAGAAGAGGCCTGAGAATCTGAGATTTGATATCACTTAGTTTTGAATAGAATCGTCTTTCTGTAGTAGCTAACTCGTGGAGACTGGCAATATACCCCATAATGTTTTTATCCACCAAGGCTAGATAGCTATCTTTTCCTGCTGTCACTCTGCTTATATATCCAAGCTGAAACAGAAGAAAACAAAAGGATTAAATATAACATATAATTATGTTAGTAATTTGGTATACTGAAGCTGGCTTATATCAGCTGACAAGAGCTAACTGTTAAATATTCAGAAAATTTGCAAGCAAGTAATTAAACCATTGGCAGCTTGAAAATTGGCCATAGTGAAAATCTGCAAGCACCACAGACTAGGGTTTTTTTTTGGGGGGTTGTCGGGGGTCGCTTTTTTTTAGAGCTGGTTCATCAGTACATCATTGTTATATATGCATATCCAGATCTATACATAACTATACACACCTACTTTCAATTATCTCCAAGATACCTTTCATTTCACATTACAAGTGTTTGGAAACAGACCCCCTGGATATATAAAGATCCAAATGATAGGGATACATGTCTCAGGACCCCTTTCTGAGTAAAATAAGATTAATGAGACCAGGGAGGATCTCTATGCTATATATTAAAATATCTAGGATCTAAGAATTAACCTGCCTTTTGTACAATGAAAAGAGATTTTCTTAAAAAGGGACTTTTTGTCATTTACCCAAGATACCACTGTATAAAAAACATTCCATGTCTTTATTCACATATCCCATTACATCAGGCAGGCAAGCTACAGACCCAATGCACTATTAACATCCCATGGTAACCAAAGACACACACGAGAGCTTCATTCCTTTCATCAGCCTATTTGATCGTCTATCTAGACTGTGAAATCATTCATGGGGAATGTAAAGCCAGGACTGGCAACTACAGACACATCTTGGCCAATGTTGCCTTTAATCTTTAAATTTGTTTTGTTTTGGTAGAGACAGGGTCTTGCTATGTTGCCCAGGCTGGTCTTGAACTGGCCTCAAGTGATCCTCCAGTCTTGGCCTCCCAAAGTTCTGGGATTATAGGGATGAACCATTGTACTTGGTCCCAATGTTACCTTTAGCAAGAAAGATCTTGTCCCCACACATTCATAACTTACTAGCCAGAAAAACAAACACAAAGACTAAAAAACAAAACAAAACAAAACAAAAAAACCCATATGCTATTCTACTTAATAAAAATAAGAAATCCTAGAATATACTAGTTTTGGGGGTTAATTTCCCTGCAGCATGTCACTTTGAGAATGTGAGTTACTTTATGGGGAAAAGAAAGCTAGAAATAAGCCAATGGTTTCAGTTTACAAAAAAGAAGGGAAAACAGAGTGGGAAAGCAGATCAAATAAAAAGGGGATAAACAGTAGGTAAACAGTAGGAAGTAAAATTAAGGCCAAGCAAGGTGGCTGAGGCCTGTAATCCTAGCATTTCAGGAGGCTGAGGCGGGCAGATCACTTGAGGTCAGGAGTTCAAGACCAGCCTGACCAACGTGGTGAAACTCCGTCTCTACTAAAAATACAAAAATTAGCTGGGCGTGGTCGTGGGCACCTGTAATCTCAGCTACCTGGGAGACTGAGGCAGGAGAATTGCTTGAACCCAGGAGGCGGAGGTTGCAATGGGCCAAGACTGTGTCACTGCACTCCAGCCTGGGCAACAGAGCAAGACTCAGTCTCAAAAAATAAATTAATTAATTTAATTAAATTAAAAGTGGAGAAGTGAAGCAGGGAAAAACAGAACACTGTTGGTTGTCTGTTGGGTCTCTCATGGTCTGCCATGAGCCTATCTCAGGCTCTTGCATTGTTACTTCCCACTTAATAGTTAGAAATTCATCTACTCTATTTCTAATTCACCTCGAGGGCTCTACGGCTGCAGTCAGGAAACTTCATAGTAAAATGTACTTTTCAATATTCCTACATGAGGGTGTTAATTCAACAAACATTTATAAAGTATGTACTATGCTCATCAAATATCATCAAAATATTTATAAAGTATGTACTATGCTACAGCAGTGAATGAGATAGCCTAAAATACCTACCCTTCTGAATCTTACATTATAGTAAGGAGGACAGACAATAGACAAAGTGAGTAAATTATATAATGTATTCGATGGTGATAGGCCCTTTGGAGAGAAAAGATAAGGAGTGAAGGGGGCTTGAAAGGAGTTTGCAATTTTAAATAAGGTAGTTAGAGATGCTTACTAATAATTAGCCATACATACAAATAAAAACAAAAACAAAAGACTTCTCATGTGTTACTGAATGTGGGCCTTAGGATCCAATTCCTGTTCACCTTACTACAGGAGAGAAGTACTGGAGTCTTAGAACCACTGTGATTCTCTGGAAGGTTGTCACCTTCTGTAGGGTCCTGTCGGCCACTGTAATATAACCCAGGCTGGAAGTCTTCTGTATCCACTAAAAACAGGGAATAATCCCTGCCTGCAGCTACGCTCCAGACTCCATTTTCACTGCTTATCTGCAACAACAGAAAGATAGTGTCTGTCCAAGATAAAGGCAATCAGAGAGAACTTCGGATTCACAGGAACTGAAACGTTAGGTTGCTTAAATAAGCGTGGTGCAAAGTGAGTCATATCTGAGAGCAAACTTACCCAGCAATTTGCCCAATCAAATGCAGAGCAGGTGCAGGAGTAAGACGGAATCCCTTGTTCAGCTTTTAAATTTAGAACTGTTTTTATAAAAATCTGAAAAATTGGAATTTAAAAAGGAAAAACCACACATCTAATTCTTTATTGTTACTTTTGGAAGTCTGCACAGACTGTATTATAATGAAGAGACCCAGAAACTTCCAGAACCCTACTCTAGAAGTGACAATTAGGACATACCTCTGTCCTTCCACATTTGGCTGTGTGCACAAAAATCGAGGTAAAAGAAAACAAACTAATAAGGCTAAATTCTATTCTGGCCAACTAAACTATTGGGTGCTAAAATTCAGTTTTCCCACTTGGAACTCTACCAGTCCTACGTGACTTTACTGTGCCTACTCCCAGGATGTTAAAACAGGCAGAGCCCCTGAGAAGCCCATCTACAGGGATCCCTTAGACCAGTGGTTCTCAGTGGTCTTTGCAGCAGCAGCAGCAGCCATCACCTGGGAACATGTTAGAAACACAAATTCCCAGGCCCCAGAGCTACTGGGGGAAGGGGAATGGGGAATAGAGTCCAGCACTCGGTCGCTTTTTTTTTTTTTTTTTTTGAGACTCTTTCGCCCAGGCTGGTGTGCAGTGGCGCAATCTCGGCTCACTGCAAACTCCACCTCCCGGGTTCATGCCATTCTCCTGCCTCAGCCTCCCGAGTAGCTGGGACTACAGGTGCCCGCTACCACGCCCGGCTAATTTTTGTATTTTTAGTAGAGACGGGGTTTCACCGTGTTAGCCAGGATGGTCTCGGTCTCCTGACCTCATGATTCGCCCACCTCAGCCTCCCAAAGTGCTGGATTACAGGCGTGAGCTACCGCGCCCAGCCCAGCACTCTGTTTTAACAAGCGCTCCACAGGTGATTCTGATGTATGCAAAAGTTTGAGAACCACTGCCTTTAAATCAATAATTTTCAAACCTCGGGATTCCACACAGTGATTCAGTAGCCACCATGCCAAGGCAGGTCCCAGGGCTCTAGGCCCCCACTCCATCCTTAACCAAAGTAGTTCCTCATTTGTGGGTTTTATGTATGGGATTCCTCATAAGATTTCATTTGGAGAAAGTGTGTTACTGCAAAAACTACTACCTCTAACCTCTAGACCCAGCTTCAGCTCCTAGACTGATAGGCAACACACACACACACACACACACACACACACACACACACACACACACACACACACAAATACACTCTCTAATCTGTTAGATGCTTTGTGTTTAGATAGTTTCAGCACTGACTCCTGGACTGACGAACAACCCCTAATCTATTAGATCCTTAGTATCTAGCTAGGCTCCAAATCATAGGTGATTTTGTGTGTGTGTTGTGTGTGTGTGTGTGTCTACTACTAATTTTATAGCAGTCTTCTTCTGGCATGACATTATGTTCTCAAATTCAGGCTATCCAAATAACGGACTTCCCATTCATTTTGGAAAGGACGCATTACAATTTTTGCAAAAGGAGTCTTCTTCCTAGTCTCAAAACTAATTCAAATCTCACTCTGCCTTCACTTTTAATTCTCACAGATTAATCAGGATGACTTCAAAAATGTTTTTCTCAGCCTTCCTCAAATAAAAAAACCAAGCTCCCAATGATGTCGAAGAGTTATGAAACTAAAATCTTGTAACAAACTATTCTCTTGTTTGACTCTAAAATGTTAAAAAGGAGTTTGATTTTCAGGTCTCCATGCTACATTACAAAGGTTTCCTTAGTATGAATAAGCACACACTTCAAATAAACAAAAAACAAGGAACAATGATTTGCAATATCTTTGTTTGTGATAATGTATCAGAAACTGAATAGCTTACTACTACGATGTTTTATACTGAAAACATTTCAGATTGGAGCTAGAAGTAATAATTGTTCCCTAATGTTTTATTAAGCCTTTTCTTCCCAGTAAAATTAAGTTCACCAAAAGGAAAGGCAGCATGTACAAATCTTAAATAGTGACAGATGCACAGTGCACATTGCATATATGAATTATTGGCATATTTATTAACTGTCACATTCAAATCATATTCCTAAAATTGACGTAATTGCCCTTCTTTAATCTCCATTACTCCAGAGGGAGCATGTCTTGGGATAGGGGAGATATCAGAATCCAACTACATATCTATGACCTCCATATTCCATTCTGTCACATGGAGGGCATCTCTACCAAAAACCCTAAAACTCTTGTTCAAGGAACCAGTACAATTGATGAGAATTTGGTATTTCCTCAGGGTGATGAGGCGGAACACAAAGTGGAGAAACACTGCTACGGAACTTCGTCAAAGAGACTAGAAGCTACCAATCTCTCAATAGCACTACATAAACTAAAACCAATCCATCCAACAGTAAAAAATAAAATAAAATGAAATAAAATTCACCTCTACTTTTAGCTTTACTACAGAAAGTGAAAAGGCTTACAAAAAAAATGTTTTACTACTCTGCATGTTATTTTTAAATGCACACACAAAATTACACCACCAAATAATGTTATGTAAAAGTCAAACAATGGAGAATTCAAAGAGTAGACATTATCTGGTAACGCTGAGAAAACAGCAGAGTCCTAGAAACATGTTTTAAAAGAAAGCACTTTTTCATTTTTTTACTTAAAAAACAAAGAAACTATGAATATTTAATGAACAGTTGAAGCTAAGAAATATAAACACATAAAAAACGGATATTTAGCTTGAAAACACGTGGCTTCCTGTTTTTAAAAATTTTCTTATGAAAACCAAAACAAATTCAGGTTGTATGTATGAAATTCCCCTGATATTTTAAAATAAGAAATGGAGAAGTATAAGGTGTTACAGCTAAGAATTGTGGAATAAGTTGCTAGCAAGTTCACAAAAGTACCTTTGCAAGACGAGGAACTGTTGTTGGAAAATCGGAATGCCCAAGTTGACCAAAGGTATTGCTACCCCATGAGTAAACCTATCAAAAAAACACAGAAAAGTAGCTAAGCGTTGTGAATCTGATTTTGCACATCAACTCTGAACCTTTATAATAATTAACATATATACACGAATACCAACAATTATACATTAAGTACTTATATTAGTCTTTCACTCTTTAACAGATATTAAGGAAATTCATTTTTAAACAAGACCAGAGATAATGCGCAAATAGAGTCTTGGTACATAAGAAGACAGAGTCCAAAAATTAGCTGGGCATGGTGGTGCATGCCTGTAATCCCAGCTACTTGGTAGGCTGACGCAGGAGAATCGCTTGAACCCGGCAGGCAGAAGTTGCAGTGAGCCAAGATCGTGCCACTGCATTCCAGCCTAGGCAATATGAGCAAAACTCGGTATCCAAAAAAAAAAAAAAAAAAAAAGAAAAAAGAAAAGAAGAAGAAGGCAGAATTGAGGAGTCAACAATAACAATAACTAACACTTTTCAGGTGCTTACTAACTGCCAGACATTGTTCTTAACACTTTCTGTATATTAATTGATGATTCATTCTCACAACAATCCTAACAAAAATAAATAAATAAGGAAACCCAGAGAGGTTAATTTACCCATGGTCACAAATTCATATGTAAGAGGCAGGATTTAATCCCAGGAATTATCGTATACTGCCTCTTTTAGAGAAAGCAATAAAAACATTAAGTGATATAGAGGAAGAGTAATCATGATTTCCTACTCTGTAGATAAAAGTACTATGGAATGAACAGAAAACCTTTCATACATGAAGAGTTACTGTAAGAGAAACACAAGTACCTACACGCCACTACAGAAAAAGAAACTAGATTGCAATGACTAGGTTTAAAATGTTTGTTTATTCTGATTATGAAAGTAATTCACGGTCATTGTACAAGACTGTGACAGTACAAAAATAAAAATAGAAATAAAGTGAAATCACTGATCAACCACTTGGTGGCACCTACTCTTTTGCACATCAGTAAGTATAGATCTGTAACATCATTGTTAATAACTATCTAGAACTCTACTGTGCATATACTTTAACAAATTACCTACTGAATTAAGTTCTTTCCAATTCCTTTTTTTTTTTGGAAGCAGAGTCTCAATCTTGTCACCCAGGCTGGAGCACAATGGCGCGATCTTGGCTCACTGCAACCTCCGCCTCCCAGATTCGAGCAATTCTCCTGCTCAGCCTTCCAAGTAGCTAGGATCACAGGCGTCTGTCATCACGCCCGGCTAACTTCTGTGTTTTTAGTAGAGATGGGGTTTCACCATGTTGGCCAGGCTGGTCTTGAACTCCTGACCTCAGGTGATCCGCCCACCTCAACCTCCCAAAGTGCTGGGATTACAGGCATGAGCCACCACACTCAGCCTCCAATTATTTAATATTAAAAAGGATAGGAAAAATCCTTGAATACATATATTCATGTATCTATTTGCTTAGGATAACTTCCTAGGCAAAGACTATGCCATTCTGATTTTTGATACATACTGACAAACTCTCTTCCAGCAAGGTCCAGTTTACATTCCTGCCTGCACTGCACGCACATTTTCTCCCACATCCTAATCAATGCTCAGCATTGAATGTAATCCTTAGGTTTGCATAGGTTAATCTCATAGGTGAGAAAAACACTGTACTGTTGTTTTTTAATTTAAATGTATTTGCTAAATGATCATCTTTTCATTTATTGCTGGCCATTTCTACTTCTTTTATGATGAAAATATAAATATCCTTTTGACAATTTTTATCCTTTGACAATTGTTCCTTTATATATAAGTGCAGCAACACTTTATCACATATGTTGCAGATATTTTTACCCAGTTTGTTACGTATTTTCATTTTGTTTACAGTGTTTTATTTGCTGTTCGGGACTGTTGAATTATCATATTGACAAACATATCTTACTTTCTAATTTCCAGTTTTGATGTTATGTCTTTTTCTATGCCTAAAAGACTCATCTTAATTTGTTCATACACACACACGCACACATACACACAGTTCTAGTTTTTAATGACATCATTAATACACCCAGAATTAGAATATGTATAGCCATCTTAGTTTTCTCCTACAAATACGAAGCCATACATTTACTACATTTACCGGATACTCAAGTCTTGTTTTCCCAACTGAATGGAAACACCCACTTTTATATCTTAAATTCTCATATATACTTGAGATTATTTCTAGCTGACAGGCATATTTCTGTTGCATTGATCTGTTTAATTTTATAATATATAAGGATAAATCTCTCTTTTTACCTGGCTCACCTATGTTTATTCTTCTAAAGTAATTTTGGGATTATTTTATCAAATTGTAAATATTACACTGGAATATTTTGGGGACTGTACTGAATTTTCACTGTGCTGATTAATGATTTAAGAGAGAAATGACATTTTTACAACTGACGCATCTCATCCAAAAATAAAACCTCTCCCTTTACTACTGCTTTCATGACCCTTCAAAAGAGTTCTAAAGTTTGCATCATATGGGTTATATGCATTTTATACTTATTCCTACTTCCTTAACACTTTTGGTGTAGTTCTGAGCAGAATTTCCTCGAGTATGTTTTGTTTTATTGTATGTATACAATAAAGCCAGTAATTTTTATTTTGTAACTGACCTCCTTCCGAATCTCTCATTTTTAAGTCTTTTGAATGAATCATGTTAAAAACAGTAAATTCCCCTTTTTCTTTCCTAATATTAATATTTATACAAGTTATGTTAGTTTTTTGGCTAGCCTAGTATGTGAAATGTGCAATCAAATCAAATATTAAAAGGGCTTCGAATCCTTTATTGGCTTCTTAAAAAGATAAAGGAATTGGTGAAGCACCATTATCGAAATATGAATATATTTAATATTAACTTATTGCAGATGAGCAGTCTGGGTTTTAAAAAAAAACTTAAAACAACTTCTTTATGTTTATGTACATGGGTATGGTTTTTAGTAATGCTAGAGGTCACTTTCAGGTCCCACAGTTTTAAAGAAAAATGACTTTATTTTCTTAGTGTTTTACTATGTATCTTCTTTGTAACAAATAAAAATTCACCAATACCCTGGAAAATCTGGGGTTCTCTTTTTAGGTGAGAACACATTATAGAAAGCTCCTAAATCAGGGAGAAAAGTGTTTAAATCCAAGCTCTACTGTTACGTATGTGTGACTTTAGACAAGTTACATAATTTCTCTTACTCCACTTCCCTCGTCTGTAAAGTGGAAATAATACCATACAAAATATTGGAAAGCTAAAATGAGATACGGTTATCATTGCCTGACATATAGCAGATAATCAACAAATGAGGGTCCAACAATGTCATGTTGGCCTTCCATGAAAATAAGGTAAGCATTTAATAGTTTGCCTCCTACCTGGGATTTCGCAGTAAGTGCAAGAGAATGGTAACCACCTGCCTCCAGATGGATTACTTCTTTGCCATCCAGACATTTTACACACAACGGTTGAAGCCTTAAAAAGAAACACACAGGCACACAAAGTCAAAGTATTCTCAGCAAGAATCATAGCCTTTCTCAAATTATAAAGTGCTGTCGTGTAAAAATAAACATTTCTAAAGAAAACATTAAAATAAACATAATGGATATATGGTCAATCTGCTCCTAAATATCATAAATAATTTTTGGAAGGTTTTAACCTTTGTCTATCAATCACTAATTAATCCCCATAATTTAGAATCTGTTAAGAATCATAAAACTACAAATGATTCTTTATAGCAAAAAGTATACTTAGGATACAATAAAAAATAACCACAGAAGGAAGGTAATTTTTAAATTAATTCCAGTTGCCTTCACTCTACTATGAATAGAGACATTTATATTAACTCATTACTTTAGATGATCATTCCAATTACTCACTTAAAAACTTCCCAATATCTAATTTGTTAATATCGTAACAGTTTCTAATAAACAAAATGCCAGTTTTACCCTAATATATGTGAATAGACATAGTCTGATGTTTGAATTATAGTTATTTTGGCAGTGGCAGAGACATCTTTCAGGTTAAAAAACAAAACAAAACAAAACAAAACTGTTGGCTCTTATCTTTTCCTATGTGACAGGTGGGGGCCTCTTTTTCATCAATTAAAAATCTGAGCCATTCCTGTCTTCCAGTGAAATATAATCTTATCCCAACACCCCTTTCTGTACTCCAAGATGAACACACATTTAAGAAGATATGGAAAAGTGCACCATGGATACTTAAGTCTTTTACTGCTTTTTTTTTCTTCTCCTTTTTTTTTTTTGAGATAAGAGTTTCATTCTTTTGCCCAGGCTGAAGTGAAGTGGCACAATCTCAGCTTACTGCAACCTCTGCCCTTCCCAGATTCAAGCGATTCTCCTGCCTCAGCCTCCTGAGTAGCTGGAATTATAGGAGCCCACCACCATGCCCAGCTAATTTTTGTATTTTTAGTAGAGACTGGGTTTCGCCATGTTGGCCAGCCTGGTCTCAAACTCCTGACCTCAGGTGATCCACCTGTCTCAGTCTTCCAAAGCACTAGGATTAAAGGTGTGAGCCACCACGCCCGGCCAAGTCCTTTACTGTTAAGAACAAATTCAAGAGTAAAGTGACAGCTTTTTATCAGAGTTAATGGTGTGTAATAATCTGAAGCTAGAAGAGCCCAGATTTCCTCTATGAGGAAAGTGAGATTTAGAGACCTTCCCAGGAGAGAGATTATTGGTTTAAGCCAACTTGTATCAGTAAATGTTGGTAGCGCTTACCTAGGCAGAACATCGCCGTGCCCCAGCTGCCCTTCCTTCCCTTTCCCCCAGGTCCACACTTCTGTTCTCAGAGAAGGCAGGAGCGCATCTGCTTCTCCACTGTATGTGGGGGTCAGAACCACTGTCCTCGTTTTCACCCGTGCAGCCTTTCTTAAGAGCCTGGGGGAAACTGAAAACCAACCAGACGTGGGGTGAAGGAGTGGGAGTCCAGAGGGTAAGAAAACATATCATTTGGACAAACTTAAGATTTTCAAAAACATACGCCACCAATGGTATTTTTGAAGGATATTCTAGAGGCTCTCTGTAGAAAAGGGGACCTGTTAGTCAAATGAAATTGGTAAATACTCACTGCTACAATCTATCCTCCCACTACCTCCTCTGCAGAGATTCACACACACATTAGCACACACTGAAGGTGGTGACAAATCCTGTAAATAAAAGCCCTGTTTAAATATGTTTAACCCAGCTGGAATTCCAAACATTTAGCCACAGAAACCTTTTCTGTACAACATCTAGTGACATCCTATAGAACTTGTATTCTAAAGAATATGCTGAACAAAATACTATACTAAGGCTGACAAATACTTTTCTCATTTGAAAACAAAAATTAACGAGCCAGGCAAAGTGGCTGTAGTCCTAGCTACTCAGGAGGCTGAGATGGAAGGATTCCTTGAGCACAGGAGTTTGAGGTTATAGTGTGTTATGACTACATCTGTGAATACCCACCGCACTCCAGCCTGGGCAACATAGCAAGACACTGTCTCTTTTTTTTTTCTTGAGACAGAGTTTCGCTCTTGTCATCCAGGCTGGAGTGTAATGGCATGATCTCGGCTCGCAGGAACCTCTGCTTCCTGGGTTCAAGCGATTCTCCTGCCTCAGCCTCCTGAGTAGCTGGGATTACAGGCATGCACCACCATACCCAGCTAATTTTTGTATTCTTAGTAGAAACAGGGTTTTGCCATACTGGCCAGGCTGTTCTCAAACTCCTGATCTCAAGTAATCCTCCTGCCTTGGCCTCCCAAAGTGCTGGGATTACAGGTGTGAGCCACTGTGCCTGGCTCCCATCTCTTAAAACACAAAAAGCCTTTCTAAGTCAAGGTCTAAGTTGAAATATATTATGAATAATTGTAATAAAGAATTCATTTTAGCTATAAAATGTAAACATTTCTGAGACGGGAAAAAGATTATGAAAGGGATATACTAAAAAGCTTTTGTACTTGCCTATTTCAAATTATTTTACAGAGATGTTAAAAAATGTTTTAAAAGAACATTGCCATCTTTTATAGTGTTCAAAATTACATCAAACACACACAACACTATGTGAATAGTGTTTGATGCCAGGATAAGATTTGAAGAAAATCATCAAATGTCACTCAGTAGAGACTTAGTCATTAAGTCATTAACTTGTGGGCCACAAGAAAGTGATCATCACTGCCTAATATCAACATCTTTTCTGGTGAATGTATCGTTTCTATGCATACGGAGACTCAAATAAACCTACTTGAAGATTCCTCAAGGATGTACTCCAGATAATTCTTAGAGAGGGGGAAAAGAGTACATGTAAAATTTTTCGAAAGATACTTTAGGTTACTAAGTAAAATTTAACCATAGGATATAAGTCTATTAGTGGGATTCATGATGTAATGATATGAAAAAATATTCCACATTTGTAGTTCAAACAGATTGCAAATATATTTATATACTTAAAATGCTAAAGGACACTTAAGAATAAGAAAAGTTTGGTGCAAGATTCTCCTTCAGACTTAATAGAGATCATAGGCCTTCTTATACATCATATATATTATATATATATACATATATATTCACATTAATCATGACTTAAGTTTTATTTGTGTAGAGGAAAATCTGGTGGTAATGAGAATTAAGAGTGGCACAAGAGTGTTCAGTAAGTAGAACAAGGGGAGAAACAGGTGCAGAGTAAAAAAGGTAAGTTTTAGTACAGTCTAGAATTCCTAACTTTTGAGCTTTGCACAAAATCATGTAAACCAGGAGTTGGTCAATTATAGCCCATGGGCCAAACAGGGCCTACCATATGTTTTTGTAAATAAAGTTTTGTTGGGATATAGCTTCACTCATTCATTACATATTGTCTCTGGCTGCTTTTACATAACCACAGCGTAGCTGAGTAGTTGTCACAGAGACAGGATGTCCTACAAACCTTAAAATATTTCTCTTTGGCTCTTTACAGAAAAAGTCTGCCAAATCCTGGTCTCATCAAATGCTTCTCAGACTTTAGTGTGCATACTAATCACCTGGGGGACCTTGCTCTAATGCATGTTTTGATTCAGTAAGTCGAGAGTGGAACCTGAGAGTCTGCGTTTCTAACAAGTTCCCAGATGCTGCTGATGCTGCTGGTCTGCAGGCCACTCTTGAGAAGCATAAGTCCAGATGGCTGAGACTGCTGAACTGATTGAGAAAAGGAGAAGAACCAACTGCATAATATTCTAAAAAGTTTATTGCCTATGGTCTCAGCAAATGAAATTTTCTCTTCTTGAAGCTTAAGAATTCTCTCCTCTTTCAAGTCAAGTACAGTAATTCACTTATCCAATGGTCGCATCTCCAACCTCATCGATCTGGAGTATAGGTCCCAATTAGGAAATAAGAAGGGTACTGTAACACTCCAGAACAATAAAATAAGATTCACAATAAGGTTCATAAGCAGGAGCAAACATCAAGAAAAAGTGACGTTCTAACTTTATAGTGATATCTAAAGCAGATAAACATGTAACTTTCTTTTAAAACCACCATTAAATAAATTTTCACATTTGAATATGTCAGCTTCATAATTAGGACAGCTTTTTTAATAATACAGCATGCGATGTCAGGAGCATCCTGGATTCCCCAAAAGTCAATTCACAAAACCTAGTTATTTCCTTACCTTGTGACAACAATCCAGGGAGGGAGAGTCTTCGACTGCCTCCCTCTGTTTCTTCTTCTCTGATATCCACAAGACTTGAACTTTTCTTTCCTTGCATTGATTCCTGTTTAACCTGTTCTTCCCTGCTATCTTTCAAACCTTCAGGGCCAATGGCACTACTGCCTGCCTGAGCTCCAGTTTCACAAGGGGTTGTACTATAAAAGTTCATAACTTTCTTCAGTGACAAGGCACCAGCTTCATAAGTAGCAGCCACTCTCACACCAACAGCAGATGCACAAGAGACCACCAGGCTGTTTAGGGCTGAGGTGCTTGTGGTAGGCGGGCTGTGGAGATTAGGAATTGCTTCTTCTAAAAGAGGCTAAAATATACACACATAAAAAATTATATAAAAATATAATCCCTTATGCAACAAGCAATCAATAAAAAGAAAGGCTAATATCCATCGCTATTTGCATGTAAGAATCTAAAACGACAGAAGTTCTCTTCATCTTCAACTAAAGGTATTCTCTTCTTGATCATGGAGTTAACACATTAAATGGAAATGAGTACTCAAAATACAGTTCCTTTTCCAAAGTACTTCCTTTTGTCTAGATGTTGTGTTTTTCTATGGTATTTCAAAATAAGCCTCGGCTGCTTTTATAAAATTAAACACAGTAAAAAGGGAGGGAGAAGAAAAGGCATGGAAAACACTGCCTTTAATGCCAAGTGCACTGTGACAGCCCTGGACAGAAGATGGAAAAAATGCAAATTTCATTATTGATCCCTTTCAGGAAAATTTATACAGACTACTACCTAGAAGTGGCAGGAAAAAAATTAGATTTTATGAAGAAAAAAAAAAGCTTTCCCTGAAATGCTTTATAAATTGAAATTTAGATATAGCATATAGAGATGGAAAAATAAGTTATACCTGTAACCTATCATCTCCCAAATTATGCTCAACTCGAGTGCCTTTACTGGCTCAATGAGTTATTTTCTATGACCCAGGGGCTAGACAAGCTGTAGGATTACCTTTGCTCTTGCTACCACAAATGGCAAATGTGGTAGGTTAATAATTAAACATTTGGAACCAGTGTTCTTAGTGTGATTCTAGAAGTGTACTAGAAAGTCAAACTAAAGTTTTCTGATATCTTAATGAAAAAATCAGTTGAAATTTACTCTAAGCTGTCAAACATCATTGTTCCCTAAAAAGGAAGGTCATTAAATGTACCTACCAAACACATAAAAAAGCTTTCAGCTCATCAGCATAGATCATATTGAAAAATTTGCTTCTTATTGTACCCAAAGATCTCAAAGGGAATATACACATTCCTTCATTTGTCCTAAACTAAAATACAAACATAATGTGTGTGTGTGCGTGTGTGTGTGTGTGTGTGTTTGTATATTTTAACATTGGCTTCTGACTTCCTAAAGGAAATAATTCCTGGTACCTAGCGAAGTGCCTGACATGTAAGTACTCAAAACATTTTGTTGAATTAAACGCTAAATTCAAATGAGCTATTTCCATGCAAATTAGTCTGTAAATAGTCAATAAACAAATATACTTAATAAAACGAAAAAGAAATACAAAGCCTATTACTTCTTTGGTGATACAGCTCCCACGATAGCTTGTTCAGAAGAACTAGTGTCACTATGTCCACTTTTTGTTTACAAAGGCTCCTTACATAAGCAGTGATGGTATTTAGAGGTAACTATTTTAGGGGGTTCTTAACCACTAGGTACAGCAAAGTCACAAAACTCTACCTTATATAAACCTTGAACTACTGTTCTAACTGGCTCCTTCTACTTAATTATATTTAAAAATATAGTAATAAGCCCTCCCCTACAAAAAACATAATTAGCAATTTTGATGAAATATATAATTTTAGGAGTTCCAGTCAACCAGTAATACTTTGGTTTATTTCCCAAGTGAGAGAGTCTCAGTTATATCTCGCCAGAAGAGAAAAAACTTGCCCTAAAACAAATAAATTCCTTGTGAATTAGCTGTATGATTGAGATGTTATTTACAAAGAATAAATTAAATGTAATAGAAACACACATTTAATTTAAATAAATTAAATTTAATGCAATAGAAACACACACATTGTTACTAGCATAAGTAACAAAAACTTCCAATGTTTAACAAAGTAAGTAAAATGTGATAAGCATGTACAGTCTAAGAATTTTCTACATGCATTCTTGTTAAACTACTACTTTTGCTTTGTTCAGACTTTATAATACCTTTCTCCAAACAGCTTATCCTTGATTTTTTTAAAAATTCAAATACCCACAAGTTTCAGTGAATAGATTGTGAAATAAAGACTACTTCTAAAAATACCTTCATGTTCACATTCTGACAGAGTAAACAATAAGAATCGAGAATCAAGAGGCTATGTGGTTTCAAAAACCTAAAAAGAAACACTGCAGGACAGATCTTTTATGATTATGATCTTTTGTTTTGTTTTCTTACAGTTTTGGTAAAGCAAAATCAAAAGGCCACACTAAGAGTAAAACACAGAAATAATCCTTTTAAAACAATTTAGTTTAAGCGGGAACTCAAACTTTACCATGTGCTACTGATAAACAACTTTTGTTCATTCTACCACAAATCTTCAAAATGAAAATAGTTTTAATAAGATATATAAAATAGGCTGGGCATGATGGCTCATGCCCGTAATCTTAACACTTTGGGAGGCTGAGGTGGGAGGATTGCTTGAGCTCAGGAGTCTGAGATGAGCCTGGGCAACAGGCTCTACTCTACTTAAAAATAAAATCAGCAGGTGTGGTGGCATGTGTATAGTCCCAGCTACTTGGAAGGCTAAAATGGGAGGATCGCTTGAACCTGGGAGATCAAGGCTGCAGTGAGCCACAATCGCATTACTGCACTCCAGCCTGGGTGACAGAGCAAGACCGCATCTCAAAAACAAACAAACAAAAAGATAAAATATTAGCCACCTCTTCAAATTAAGCCCAGTAAGGACCACAGCTATAATTGAAAAAAACTGAAACATGTAATTGCCTGTAAGTTTTAAATCTGCCTACAATTGAAGGATCTGCCACAAAACAATCTTCCCTGTTAAAGAAGGAAAATACTTTTCTCTACAGAATTCTGAAGAGTGTTACAAACACAAGTAAGAAGAATCTTTGTGAATCTCTAGTTATATTAAACTATTCAGGGCCCACCAAAATTCAGTACTTTAGCCATAGAAAAAAAGTACTAGCAAGAAAAAAAAAATGAAATGCTCCTACTTATAAAACAAGCCCAACATGACACCTTTCAATATCATAAAGGGCCAGAACAAACATAAAGAGTGATTTTGAATTAATCCAGGTTCTTTCCTTTATCTAGGCTTGCCTGATAAAACAAAATTATAATCAAACTCAAAAAATAAAAAATGCTACCAAGCCTTACTCATTTTAAAGTTTCTAAAGAAAAGCCCATACAGTTCAACTCTAGACACACTTTTATTTTATAAAATTGAGCAGGTACCTGAGATGGCATTGGCTTTTCACCATGCTCTGAGTCCTCTCTTACTGAATGATCTGACAGTTTCCGTAGGTATTCATTGACTGCTTGGGTGTCAGGGTATGATGGTATGTTTCTGGCAGAGGAAATTTCAGTTGTTCCCATGACATTTTGTTGAGAGGACATGGCATCGCTGCTTGTGATCTGAGCACTTACTGCATTCAGTTCAGTAGCAACAGACTGATCATTTGCTACGAGAGTGTTCTCAAATACTTCTTCCTGCCTGTCAAGGGTTTCAGTGGAGGGGCTGAGAGCAGTGCTGGCATGGTCTTCTGCCTGAGATTCTGTCAGTGTCACACCTAATGGGCAACAATGACTGTCTGATATAATCACATGGTCTTCTTTGTCAGTCATAGTAATCAAGAGCTGGCTGCACTGGTTGCATCGTTCTGGGACTGGCTTCAGATCCTGGGAAGGGAGGCACTGTACAAGGGCTAAGCTGTGGAAAGCACCACAGGCAACTTGAAGCACCACTCGCCCAGCAAGATGTTCTACCTTTTGTGGCTTTGTCACTGGGAAGGCAGTGGTAATGAGACCCAACTGACAACCGGTACCCCATGCCCAAATCTCTCTGCTTATTGACAATGCCAGAGTGTGCTCCTCGCCACATGCCAACTGTAAAATCCTGACTGCTAACAAAGGGCTGGCCTCAGAATCAGCAATGCTGACAGGATTTGGTTCCGGCACATACTGCTGGTTGGCTACTGCACACTGGCCAGCAGAATTCTCTCCCCACATGTACGCGACACCATTGTCTGTCACTGCTCCACTATGGAAGCTTCCTGTTGCCACAGTAACAACATATTGCCCAACCAGGGCATTTTCTAGAATGGGGCTACTTGGACAAATCTCCACTGGTCCACTTCTCCAGGGAAGAGTCCCAAAGCTGTAGACCTCACCATCTGAAGGTTAAAAAAAAAAAAAAAAGAAAAAAGAAAGGGTTAGTGAATTAACTAAAAATTTTAACAGCAAACTTTTAGTCCCCTCTAGATTTAACCAAATTGGATTTTCTTTTTAAATTTTCAAAAGCAGTTGTAGAAATCTGGTTCAAGCACACAGTATTTCACATTAATTCATCTTTTTAAAAATGACTCTTTTTAATATTCTGCACTATAGTGAGAATTTCTACAAAGTGCAGGAGGCTAATCCTTTCCTTCAGCCTCATCCTACAAACTCCTCACATCAATCCACTCCTAACGGCCATCATCCAGGCTATTATAGAAACAGATTCCAAGTGTTCAAAGGCAAAATAAATAACCATGTTAAGATAAAATAAGCAAAAAAATAAGACAAAACAGACACATTCACTAATATCTACAATTCACTACTACTAAACAAGTTGGAACAGCAAAAAATTATGCAATGGCTTAAAAATATTAGCGATTCATTTTGGCCAAAACTAAGAAATTAACTTTATGCCTCTAGGCTGTACAGGAAGCACCAGTTCTTAACAAGACATGGCTGTCTTCACTTTGTATGTCACATTATATATAGTTTTGAGATGTTACATAAATATACAGGTTGAGTATCACTTATCCAAAATGCTTGGGACCAGAGGTGTTTTGGATTTCAGGTCCAGGTTTTGGAATATTTGCCTTATGCTTACTGACTGAGCATCCCAAATCTGAATGTTCCAATGAGCATTTCCTTTGAGCACCATCACATGAGCACTCAGAAAGTTCTGGATTTTGGATCATTTTAGATTTCAGATTTTTTAATGTGGGATGCTCACCCTGGACTTTATGTACTAGATACTAGCTAGTCTTTCTGAGGTGAGATTTGTTTAAAAAGCAAATCAGCTTCTTCTCTGAAAAAACATCAAATGGCAGACGAAGCTAGGGCAGC
This sequence comes from Pan paniscus, assembly GCF_029289425.2. Taxonomy (NCBI): domain Eukaryota; kingdom Metazoa; phylum Chordata; class Mammalia; order Primates; family Hominidae; genus Pan; species Pan paniscus. The sequence continues at coordinate 104,385,840 of NC_073262.2, forward strand.
AGGAGGGCCCAGAGGCCCCAGGGACCCTGGGATGGGGAACCACAGTGACTTCCATGGAGGCTTGGGCAGTGGCATCTGGGGCCAGGGTCGGGGCCACAGAGCTCAAGGAGGCAAGGCTGAGGATAAGGAGTGGACACCCATGACCAAGCTGAGCTGCCTGGTCAAAGACACGAAGATGAAGTCCTGGTGAAAACCTATCACTTCTCCCTGCCCATCAAGGAGTCTGAGATCATTGACTTTTTCCTGGGGACCTCTCTCAAGGATGAGGTTTTGAAGATTGTGCCAGTGCAGAAGCAGACGCGCACTGGCCAGCACACCAGATTCCAGGTGTTTGTTGCCACTGGGGACTACAATGGCCACTTGCCCCAAGGAGGTGGCCACTGCCATCCAAGGGACTATCATCCTGGCCAAGCTCTCCAATGTCCCCGTGCACAGAGGCTACTGGGGGAACAAGATCAGCAAGCACCACGCAGTCCCTTGCAAGGTGACAGGCTGCAGTGGCTTTGTGCTGGTGCGCCTCATCCCTGCACCCAGAGGCACTGGCATTCTCTTAGCCCTAGTGCCCAAGAAGCTGCTGATGATGGCCAGTATCGATGACTGCTACTCCTCAGCCAGGGGCTGCACTGCCACCCTGGCCAACGTCACCAAGGCCACCTATGATGCCATCTCCAAGACCTACAGCTAACTGGCCCCCAACCTCTGGAAGGAGACTATATTCACCAAGTCTCCGTATCAGGAATTCACTGGCCACCTCGTCAAGACCCACACCAGAGTCTCCAGACAGAGGACCCAGGCTCCAGCTGTGGCTACAACATAGGGTTTTTATACAAGAAAAATAAAGTGAAGTAAGCCTAAAAAATGTTAAAAATAAAAAGCAAATCATCACAACAGAACAAAGCAAAAAAGCAAATGAACCTGTCAGAATAACTGGCTAGCTTTAGAATTAATGAAAGGCCCAGTGAGTTGGGTATATAAATAACTTATGTATGTCCAGCTATGCTACCAAGTCTTAATTTTACTGTAGTATTGTGGGAGCTTGGGAGCAGGTACACATAAGCTATGCTGGCTAAAAATTCAATGAAACAAAGACTTGGCTACGGGTTTTAAAAAATACTGAGCCAAGCCCACTATCCTTTCTTTTCCATATGACCAGAGATTTATGATTTTTTTTTAATTAATGAAGAAATAAGCACTGTTTTTTTTCTCATAAGGCAGCAATTGAGTTGATGATGAAAACATGCAAACTTTATCTTTGACCTATTACACATGGCAGATACAGGTATACACTCAAGTTAACTCATCACATCATCTATATACGTAAGGACTCAATAGTGGCTAGAGGGAAGATATGTGCATTTATTAGGAAATGTATAGTCTGGATCAAGAATACTGACATGAGAAAATAAGCTCACTGGTTAAGCTCTTTTAAACTTTGTTTCCTAATACAACAGTATACTTGAAAAAGCTCACCAAGTCTTTCAATTAACATTATTCCACTAGAAAGAGCAATACTGCAAAGAAATGGATATTTAGATCCCCCTCCTTAAAAAACAAAAACAAAAACTGGAGCATATAAAAAATAGTGAAACAGGCTGGGTGCAGTGGCTCAGGCCTGTAATCCCAGCACTTTGGGAGGCAGAGGCAGGCGAATCACTAGGTCAGGAGTTTGAGACCAGCCTGGCCAATATGGTGAAACCCTGTCTCTACTAAAAATACAAAAAAAAAAGAGCCAGGAGTGCTGGCACTGGCCTGTAGTCCCAGCTACTCGGGAGGCTGAGGCAGAAGAATTGCTTAAACCCAGGAGGTGGAGGTTGCAGTGAGCTGAGATCGTGCCACCACACTCCAGCCAGGGCAACAGAGCGAGACTCCGTCTCAAAATAAATAAATAAATAAAAGTGAATCAATGAGGTATCTTCATTGAATTATGAGCTAATGGTCATATTTAATAGAGATGAAGAACCTTGAAAATTTCTAGCACTCAACCATTTCCTCAGCTGGAAAAGATAGCACTGGAGATCCGTATGCAATTTCAAACACACACTTGTGTTAGACGACGTTTTCTTTTGGTAACTGTGACACTTAATACCAGGACACTGCTTAAACATGAATAATGATAGGCTATTTAAATATTTTTGAAAAGTTTTCCTTCAGTTGTCCTAGCCTTGAAGGTATGATTCTAAAGATACCATGTTTATAGTCGAATAACTTTTTTTTTTTTTTTTGAGACAGGATCTTACTTTGTCAGCTAGGCTAGAGTGCAGTGGCATAATCACAGCTCACTGCATGCAGCTTTGGTCTCCCAGACTCAAGCTATCCTCCTGCCTCAGCCTCTGAAGTAGCTGGGACTACAGGCGCAGGCCTCCATGCCTGGCTAATTTTTAAAATATTTCTTGTAGAAACATGGTCTCCCTATATTGCCCAGGAAACATGGTCTCCCTATGTTGCCCAGGCTGATCTTGAACCCCTAGGCTCAAGGGATCCTTCTGCCTTGGCCTCCCAAAGTGCTGGGATTACAGGCGTAGGCAATTGTGCCCAGCCAGTTTCATTAGCTTAATGAAAATATTCCAAATATCTTATTGAAAACAACAGAATTCCACTTATATTTGCTTGAGAACTATATATTTTAAATCTCATAGGACAGGTATTGAATATAGTTCACACTTTTAAAGTAAGATTGTTTTTAAAGTCCTGAAGAATAATGTTATAATAAAACTGATATAAGACAAACTAGAAAGAAATCCATGTTTATCCCATACAACCACCAGGACCAGATTTAATCCTTGTTTCCTAGAATTTGTCTTCCTTTAGTTCCTAGAAAGAAAATACCAAAGCATTATTTAATACCTTAATAAATACTTACAGAGCAGAAATTTATAAATTAGTGAAGTAGATGGCAATTGGTGCCCAAATCAAATTTGTCATGATTGAGTTGATAAAGTGCCATTAAGATTAAAGGTACCTCTATAAATTACAGCACACGTTTTGGTAATAGACTCATAGATTTTATAATATGCATTGTGAATTGCTATTTATGCCTGAAAAAAAAATTATATTGAGAAAGTTCAGCCAAGTGGCTTTAAAAGCAGGCTTTGAAATCAGACTGAGTTCCAGTCCTGACTCTGACACTTCAATAGCTGTGTGTGCTTGGGAAAATTTGATCTCCCTGACTTTCAGTTTCCTTGTCTGTGAATAATAATAGAAGCTACCTCATAAGGTAGTAGTGCAGATTCAGTGAGATAACACATGGAACTTGTTATCTCACTAACTTGTTATCTACTAACACATGGGGCTTAGTATAGTGTCTGGCACACAACTGCTTAACAAACATTAGCTATTATTAGCATTAGTATTCTGATAGACTTAATGAACAAAAGTTATAGCAAGAGTCTCTGAATAGGTAACCTTTTAAAAAGTTAATTTTTCATGTATTTATTACCATAAAATTTTAAAACTATAATTCTCCCTTTTATTCTAGTTAATAGTATATTTTAAATTTAAGAACTAATCTGATTCCTGATAAGGGAGTAAGAATATATCTTGAAAACAGAAATAGTTCATTAAGAACCCCTAGGCTGGGCGTGGTGGCTCATCCCTGTAATCCCAGAACTTTGGGAGGTCGAGGCGGGTGGATCACCTGAGGTCAGGAGTTCAAGACCAGCCTGGCCAACATGATGAAACCCCATCTCTACTAAAAATACCAAAAAAATTAGCTGGGCATGGTGGTGAGTGCCTGTAATCCCAGCTACTCGGGAGGCTGAGGCAGGAAAATTGCTTGAACCTGGGAGGCAGAGGTTGTGGTGAGCTGAGATGGCACCATTGCACTCCAGCCTGGGCAACAAGAGCAAAACTCAGTTTCAAAAAAAATAAAATAAAAAAAAGCAAAGACTTGGAACCAACCTAAATGTCCAACAAGGATAGACTGGATTAAGAAAATGTGGCACATATACACCATGGAATACTATGCAGCCATAAAAAATGATGAGTTCATGTCCTTTGTAGGGACATGGATGAAACTGGAAACCATCGTTCTCAGCAAACTATCGCAAGGAGAAAAAAATAAACACCGCATGTTCTCACTCATAGGTGGGAATTGAAAAATGAGAACACATGGACACAGTAAGGGGAACATCACACACCGGGGCCTGTTGTGGGGTGGGGGGAGGGGGGAGGGATAGCATTAGGAGATATACCTAATGCTAAATGATGAGTTAATGGGTGCAGCATACCAACATGGCACATGTATACATAAGTAACAAACCTACACGTTGTGCACATGTACCCTAAAACTTAAAGCATAATAATAATAAAATTAAAAAAAAAAAAGAAAGAAAAAGAAAAAGAACCCCTAGTATCCAATGACTCCCATACCTGACCTTCCACACTCAGGCATTTGTTAGCATTGCAGTTCGTATTTGTTAAGCTATTCTTTTCATTACCTTCAGTCAGAAGAACTCCATGTTTCACTCCGAGGGCTGCCTGCAAAACAGTCTTTCCTCCCCAGCCTGGCAATCTCTCTGGTGTTATGGGAAAGGATCCTGCCTGCCAGATATGGACCAGGCCTCTTTCCTTGGATCCTTCTGCCTCTGTTGAGCTAAAACATCAAGAAACATAGCTTAATTGTTTCTACAATTCAGAACAGTATCCTTTGTTCTTAATACTTTTCATGATTGTACCTTTTACCAGCACATGGATGACTAGGTCAGATAGCTGAATTAGCACATATTTTATGCTTTGGTTATGCTCACAGAAGCCAAGGTAAAACAACTATTTATATAAAAGACTGAAGGATGTAGGGCGTGGTGGCTCACACCTGTAATCCCAGCACTTTGGGAGGCCGAGGCAGGCAGATCACAAGGTAGGAGCTCGAGACCAGCCTGGCTAATACGGTGAAACCCTGTTTCTACTAAAAATATAAAAAAAAAAATCAGCTGGGCATGGTGGCGTGAACCTGTAGCCCCAGCTACTCAGGAGGCTGAGGCAGGAGAAGCGCTTGAACCCGGGAGGCGGAGGTTGCAGTGAGCCAAGATCTTGCCACTGCACTCCAGCCTGGGCGACAGAGCAAGACTCTGTCTAAAAAAAAAAAAAAAAGACTGAAGGACACTCTAAACCCACAAATTACTTTTCTCCATCTAAGAAGCAAACAAAACTTGGGCTATTTTTAGAAGTTTTAGCATTTGGTAGCATAAAATTCCAAGATTCTAACTTCTCAATATATTCACTCCTTGTTTAGATATCAAAGCTACAACATGCCCAAGTTGAAGTCTTATCATAAAATTTTATAGTAAGTAAAAAGTACTTGATGAGAACAATATGAGAAACAGGAATTCATATTTCACTTTATGTTGAAGTGTAGAACTGCTATTTAAATTTTTAGGAATCAAGTTTATAATAGATATCAGTAAAATCCTTAATGCTTTGCTCAAGTTCTAGCTAAAGAATTCTACACATCTGATGATTTCGGTTTAATACAAATACACATAGCTGCACAGTAATGACCATATCCTAACTGCCTTCTTCTAAGAAAAGGGCACGTTAAGATATATGCCACCATTGGTAATACATTTTTTCATTTTCTTTTTTCTAGAACGCTGATGCCAAAATTTTAATGAGGCACAGAAACTCTTTTGAATAGCTAAGCATTTATCTACATTTGCTAAATAATATTCCCTTAAATTATAACTGGACATAACCATGGTTCTATAGGAGGAACAGTATACATTTAACCTTCCTTTTAAATATCTTCCATAACTAGTTCTTTAAGGATGGAAGATGATTAAGATTAGCAAGGCTACTTCTGAAAACCTGAAATTATTTGTGAGGGAAAAATGGCTACAAGCACTTTAAAATGATGAAATGAAGACACTTAGTGCTTCTTACAAAGCTTACAACTAACTAGCCTTTTTAAAATTTTATCTTTACCAACGAACTAACTACAAATGTCACTATTCCCACTTAACAACCATCAACAAGAAAATTAAACTGAAGAGAAGCTACACATATGTGAAGCTGTTTGCTATGTTTTCCTAGGAGGATAAGAGAAAAGGAAGAAATGGTTTTACCTTCTCTTCTTTGAGTCCATCGGTCAGTGGGAACACTCCATCACCAAATCATTCCTTCTTTACAGAAAGTCTATCAAGACCTAAACAGTACAAGTAAGGAAAAGAGCAGTAAAAGAATATTTTACCCCTCAGACATTAAAAAAAAAAAAAAAAAAAAAGCAGCCCTCTAACAAGTGCACATTCACTAGGAAATAAATATGCAGTAAAACTATTTAAACTATTTCATATCTTGCCTGCCAAAGTCAAACATAGGCTGAGCCTGCCCACTAAGCTTATAAAAATGCCCATTGACTGTCAAATGTAATGTCAAAGGAAGAAAAGACTACCTACAATTAAGCTGTACTCTTCCAGGCAATAGATTTTTTTATTATAAAGAAAAAAGTTCAATCTGAAAAATCAATGTGTTAAGTACAAAAAGTATACACACATTAAGGTTACTTTTTAAACGCTCTGTCTGGAAGGCATGAAGACTTAAATACCAATTAACTCAGATTTTCTAAAATCTCTTCAGTAATGTATCTGATTCAAGTAGTTTTAATTTATACTTTTCAGTAATGCACAAAAATTATGTCATTAAAATAGGAAGTTTTCCACTTATTGGAAGAAGGAACATTTTCCCCAAATCACCTTCAATTCAGACCAACATGCCTCATAACCCAAACGGTTGAAAGAAAGAAGTCTGAATTTTAAATCAGCTGTTTTAAAATCCACCTTTAATAGAAAATAGCTGTATGAAAATTATGGTTACAAATATCATGGCCCATCAGTTTAGAAACTCAGTATTTAATAAAATAAGAAATAGAAAAATAAACAGAAATGCTGAGTGCATTTCAACTCAGAAATCCACATTTGTAAGGGTACCAAAACACAAGAAAACAAAAGCAGTTAGGTCTTATTTGTGTAAACCATAAAAATATTGGGGCCAAATTTGTGGTTTTTCTGCAAAAGGATATGGAATGGTCACTGTGTTCTGGAAACAGCTCATACTGGCAGGAGTGATCTGGGGTCCATCTGTTTCCTCCAGGTTGCCTGTGAATTCTTACCATTTCCCATCTGTACATCTGAAGAAAATTACTTTCCACCTAATGCTTATTTTAGAAAGATTATGAATCATTCAAAGTTGGAAAATGGGTACTATGTTAACAAGAGATATATCTGAATAAATTTAATAAATGATATTCATTTAATAAATACAATTAAGTGCTACTATGCTTTGTCCATGATAGTAATTAGCCTTTTGTAAAATGCACAGTTCATGGCGTACAGAGAAATTCTGCCACCAGATCTAATCTGTGCTTATCTATCAGAGATCATGGAGTTACTACGCCCTTGATTAAATTTCAACAATATGTAGCGGAAGCCAGAGAATTATTCTACGAGGATGTGGAAGCACACAAGCACACCTTACTTCACACAACTGACACACTATATGTAAACGGAATTTTGTCCTACTGACTAACAATCAAAAATGTTGAGAATCTTTTGATAAAATGAATAAAGTCAACCTTTATTCTCTCTTAGTGCCAGATTTTTGAGCACAGTTTTCTTAAAGTTGGTTACACCTTACTCAATATTATTTATCACCACCACTCATTTTTTTTTAACCTAAATGGAATTAAAACTCTACAAACTGTTTTTACAACTTTCTTTTCTTACTTACATATAGGGCAGGCCAAATAATGGTCTCCAAAGGCATCAAGGTCCTAATGCCCAGAACTTGTGACTATGTTAGGTTGCGTGATACTAACCAACTCTCCTTAAGATAGAAAGATTATCCTGGTTATCCAGGTGCACCCAATGTAATCATAAACATCCTTAAAAGTGGAAGAGGGAGGCAGGAGGAGAATCAAAGAGACATGATGATGGAGGCAGGGTCAGAGATGACGCTACACTGCTGACTGAACATGGAAGAAGGCAGCCATGAGCCAAGGAATGCAGGTGACTGGTAGCAGCTGAAAAGGCAAGGAAAAGAATTCTTTCCTAGAGAGTCCAGAAAAAAGCAGCCATGCCGACACCTTGACTTTAGTCTACAAGACCCGTGACAGACTTTCAGCCCACAGAACTTGAAGATAATACATTTATTTGTGTTATTTTAAGCCACTAAGTTCATAACAATTTGTTGCAGCTGCAGTAGAAAATTAATATATTATTTCATAGACATCTTTTTATATCAGTATTTACAGATTTTTTTTTTTTTTTTTTTTTTGAGACGGAGTTTTGCTCTTGTCACCCAGGCTGGAGTGCAATGGCACGCTCTCGGTTCATTGCAACCTCCGCCTCCCAGGTTCATGCAATTCTCCTGCCTCAGCCTCCCGAGTAGCTGGGATTACAGGCACCCGCCATTACGCCTAGCTAATTTTTGTATTTTTAGTAGAGATGGGGTTTCACCATGTTGGCCAGGCTGGTCTCGAACTCCTGCCCTCAGGTGATCCACCTGCCTCGGCCTCCCAAAGTGCTGGGATTACAGGTATAAGCCACCTTGAGCCACCGCGCCCGGCCCCTATCTCATTTTGTTTTAATGGTGTTTAATATGTTTGACATCTTCCAACAAGATACATCTGCCTGAAACTCAAATAGGGCAATGAAGAAAAGAAAACTGATTGCTGAGGAAACATAACTAAAAAGGAATATTGCAACTAAATGTGGGGATCTTATGTTATTAAAGTTTTATCCTCATATACTTAAGTAAGGGTGGTATTTACCAACTCTATTTAATCTAACATTCTTTCTCAATTACGTATCCATCCAGGAAAAGAAAGTAAATGAAAAACTTTTGTCTTTCTAATATTTTTATGATTGTCTCTCCAGGAAATCTATTAAGACTCACCTCAACCAGTCAAATAGCATTCAAATTTCTGTATGTTATTTCATTGCTTTAACATTTTAAGTTTTTATAAAATTGCCTAATCATAAAACTTCCTCTGGGGATATTTCTTCCAGAGAAGCTTTAAGGTCTTTATCATTCCTTAAGAGGGCAAGATCCTTGTACTCTGCTGCTTTTCTTCTGTTACAGTAACTTTCCTGCATAGACCTGTTAACCAGCTCTGATAAAGAAGCCATGTGATGTTGCATAAACAGCATTTACTGTGGGACCCTCTCTTACCTTGCATGGCCTCTCCACAGATAAATGGCATCTCCGTAAAATGAGCAAACCAGACTTCAGTCTTCTGAACCGCAGGACACAGCTAGATTCACTTTAAAGCATACCACTCTATCCTTCAAATTATTATCTCCTTCACAGTGATATGTAAAGTAACAAAACCCCAGGGGGCCCTTTAAACAAAAAGCAAACCTTGCTTCTTAATAAACTGATGCCACTTTTAGACTCCACTGGATACACATCCTTCTGTTACATCTAACAGAGAAATAAGTTGTCCTGTACGAGCCAAGGCTATCATTTTAATACCATGATCTGGAAGTGCCCTTAACAACAACAACAACAACCTAGTCTAGATGTCCCAACTATTGTTAGAAAGATGAGCTACAACCATCTTACAGGTCTACAATACCTTAACCAGAAATCTATAGCTCTGAAAATTAAAAGTTTTTTCAATAACGCCTTTGGTGGCAAAATCTAATCCGACCTGAACTCATCTGACAGCAAAATCTGACCTGAACTAATATGAGGTTATTTATCACTTTTATCCCTTTAGTGTGAATATTCATACATCGTGTTGTAGAAATATCAATATGAATATAATAGGGCAGCACCACAGATCCCACAGGAAGTGTTATATAATATATAGTTTATGCATCTTATTCTAAAGAACAAAACATAAATCTGAATTCCAAAATGCATCTTGCCCGAAGGGTTTTGAATAAAGGACCAGGAATCTATATTCAAAAACAACTATCGTTTTTTAGTAGAAGTCTCAAAACTTTTAACTATTTTATACTTAACTTGGTTTCTTTTATGTACTTTGAACATTTACTTCATTTTGGAGAGTACACTAGGGAGTTGCATTGCTTCCAGTGGGACAGTCTATGGATGCTTTCATGATTTTTTTTTTTTTTTTCATTTTTGAGATGGAGTCTTGCACTGTCGCCTGGATGGCGTGATCTCAGCTCACTGCAACCTCCACCTCCTGGGTTCACATGATTCTCCTGCCTCAGCCTCCCGAGTAGCTGCGATTACAGGTGCACACCACCACACCTGGCTAATTTTTGTATTTTTAGTAGAGACAGGGTTTCACTCACTATGTTGCCCAGACTGGTCTTGAAATCCTGACCTTGTGACCTGCCCACCTTGGACTCCCAAAGTGCTGGGATTACAGGCGTGAGCCAATGCGAAGGGCCAATGATTTATTTTAATGACGATTTACATTTGTTTCAAAAGTTTTAAACCAATTTTATGGTGAACACTCACGGAGCACCAAAATGAATTTTTGCAAGGAATATCCTGCCTGCAAATACTCCATCGGCTCATCTTCTCAATGGAGGAAGGAAGCCTGGGTTCTTAAGTTTCATACAATGCTGCCAATTTGGTGAAGAAGAGGTGAATAAATGAGAGATGCTCTGGGGGCAGAACAACTAGTACTTGGTGATTAGACAAAGGTGGGGGACCAAGGAGAAGCAGGTATCAGAAATGATCCCTGGTTCTGCCTCAAATAGCTGTGTGTTGGTGGCTCCATTTCCTGAAATGGGCAAGAGTGAGGGAGATAGGATTCTGAAGCAAAGATAAGATTCTGGTAGGATAAAATTTATTTTTAAGTTCAAGATGTCTGTGAGAAACCCAAGAGTACATATTAAGTGAATAGTTGAATATATGAACATGGAGTTCAAGAGAAAAGTCTCAGCTGCTGCTAAACTTGGGAGGGTGTATGGATAGTGTTTAAAAACAAGACAATAGATAATGTCATTGGGTATATGGAAAGAGAAAGGAAAGCGCAGTGTCAAGCTTTAAGGAGCTCCTGCACCTGGAAGTTGGATAGGATGAGGATCGGACAAAGAGGACTGAGACTGAGAAGTGGTCTGCCGTGGGCACGTGAAAGCAAAGGAAAGCACTTCAGGGAGGACGCCAATTAGGTCAAGGTAGCTGGGGTCTTGTAAGATAACTAAAGTGTCCATTGGATTTGCCAACACAGGTAATAGCTGAGCATGGCCACAATCTCAGTGGTTTGTTTGGGCACTGAAAACCAGATTGAAGTAAGCTGAATATAAACAGGAGGTGACAATGTGGAAATATCTTTATTTTCAGTGGGTGATCCTTTTGAAAAATGTTGAAATGGCAAACAAAGAAATGGAGCAGTAGCTGAAGGGGAATGTGAAAATGAAGGGTTTTCTTTTGCTGGAGGTTGGGGAGATGAGAGGAAGCTGAATATGTCTGCATGACAAAGGCTGTGATCCTGGATACAAGGATGATGAGGACAGTGGGCAGAGCCAAAGTCCTAGACAAAGTGAAGGAGGATGCCATCCAGAATATATGTGGGGGGATTGTTTTTTTCATAAGAAGAAAGGTCTACGTTTTTGAAAGAAGAGAGATCACAGGTACAGATATAAGCAGAATTATACATTTTGTGGTGGGAGGATAAGGGTTCCATATGATGGTACCTGGAAGTGAAGAGGACTTCACAGTATGCATGTTGTATAGTCTAATCTCCCTCCTGGCTCTATTCATTCTGTTTCTTTATTTTATCCCACCCTGCTATACATTTTTGTAAGCTGCTTTAAATCCTTTTGGGAACAAGGCAGGATATAAATAAAAATTTTAAATGTGGTAGAGAAATGTGTTGAGTGTATTATCCCAAATGCAAAGAGAAAGTTAAATCATGCAGGATCCTATGTATTCATCTCTACTAAACTATTTTCTGGATAAAGTCTTTTTGGCTTAATTCGGTGAAAGGTAAATTTGTGAGTCATAAGTATAATAACTTGCAAATGCTTAAATTTCAACCACTAAAACCACATGTATTTTTTTTCATCTACTATGTTCCAGGTATTATGCTAGTCTAAAATTTCCATGGAAGCAGAGTGACAAATATCGTATTTTCTAGTACATCCCAGCAGCTTAGTCCTGATATATAACAGGTACTCAATAAACATCTGTAAATACATGACTTCCTGCCCTTAAGAAATTTCCATACTAGTATGTTCTCTTTCTCATTAGAATAATGGCTCTCTATAGAGTTAGACAGTACCCTTAAGGGATAAGAAAGCTAATTTACACTAGCAAAGCTGGGCCTTCCTAGTCTTATTCTCCTGTCTCAATTACCGGTTTAAAATAGTAAAACAACAGTAATAATTGTAGTTATAAGAGTAATGTTAATCAGTGATTAGAATGACAAGACATTCAGATAGAAAGGCAATAAAAATAATAGGTGAGTAAACTGTATCATAATGCCCTGAATGGAATATAGACATTGAGTGACTTGGATACAAAATTACCATAGATTTCATGTAGCCATTAACACTTCCTTTTTAAAGTCTGAGTTGGTTACATTTTATTACAATGTAGTAGAGTGACAAGTGATTTGGATACAAAATTACCATCAATTTCCTATAGTCATTAACACCTCCTTTTTAAAGTCTGAGTTGGTTACATATTATTACAATGTAGTAAACCAGAGTTTACACTTTGCAGTAAACAATAACAGAGTCTGGTATTTTACACATGGTAAATGCTTAATAAATAATTTGCTTTTAGAGGCTAGGTCAATGTTTACACATGGATTATGGTAACCTTTGACTCAAACACCTGACTTACAAATAATCTATACACCAACAACAACTGCTACTTCCTGGATATCCTGCCACTGAAGCCTTCCCAACCACTGTGGAAGGTTGAGGAAAACTCACCTTGCACTGAAGCCTTGGCCAACTAACCACCAACAAGGCCACTTGGAACCCCACGCCTCTCAGCCTTAACTGCTGCACAGAAAGCATTGCCTGATACCAGTATGGGAGCCAATGAGCCTTTAAATCTTGACTCAGAGTAAGAGAATTCAGTAAATTAAGGCATTGGATATATTCGGTAGGCTGGCCTAGAAAGCTACTTATTAGCTATAATGTTGTTACTAATAGGATATGCACTAAGTCACTGATTCAAAATATATTTTAAGCTCCTGGAGGTCAGAGACTATGACTTATTCACCGGTATACTCTTGTACCCATAATAATCATTCTGAACAAGCTGGTTACATTTAAGTGAATGCTTGAGTGAAAGATACAGCCCCTGATTTTCAGTTGCAATCCACAGACTTCCACGCTATAGATTTCTAGTGCCTGTAATAAAAATCAGTATCAGATACAAAAGAAAAAAGTGTCTTCTCCTAATAGAAACTCTCATATATAATTTGCTAAAGGTATATCCTAACAATGAAGACACTTTTATCTCATGTCACTTTAAAAATGGTTAAACAACTCAGAGAAGTGTTCCTTTCTCCCTTTCTCCTTAGTACACAGACAGCTTTTGGTGCAATGGGAAACAGGAAGACTTTACAGTCTTTTTTTAATGCCTTGCTAATTTCATGCTGAAACTTACTGAAACTACACTCTCCTGGTTATGACGATCCTCTAAATCGGAAATTATTCATGGTGGAGTGGGGGGAAAGTGTGTAAATATGGTACAATAAATTCCCAGCAATGCCCATTTAGCTCTTTTTTGTACTCACTGCATATGTTAAACACATTTTTCAGGATTATTAAATAATAATCCCATGATGCATTGTGATGAATATTATAATACTAACAAATGAATTTCAAATTCCCAGGTACTGCCACTATTTGTGCCTGTTATTACATGGTACAGTGAATGTCCTGGTAAGTCCTGATACAAACTACTTATTCCGTTAATATTTGCAACTACTCTCTTATTAAAATGGCCACAATTTTTTCAAAGGCAATATTAGATTTACAGTTCAAAGTATGTGACTTCTTTCACCAACTGATAACACTTAGTGCTTAGGATCATTCAGGGGCCACATAACTAAACAGGAAATACACATACTAAAAAATATTATTCTCGTGATACAAGTTTCACTTGCTTTAATAGTGCTAGTAGCAGGTACTCTTTATTAGAAATAAAAATATTGTTTAACTCACAAGTTTAAATACTGAGGTTACATTAGGGATCAGCTACTAAACGTATCATTCATTAGTCAACCATTTAACACATTGTCATCAGGTTACTTACTAATATCTATAGAGACAACTATTTTCTTTGAGCAACAACTGGGATACTTGCATTCAAGGTATAAACTCAAGATAACTACGTTGTAATAAAATGTAACCAAGTTAAGCTTTTCAAAGTGTTAATGTTAATACTACACAAATCTGTAGTAATTTTGTATCTGAGTCACAACATGTCCAAATTCCTTTGAGGGCCTTATTATACAACTTGCTCCCCTATACTTCCAGAGTTCATGATTGGTATATGCCTACATTTCCCAAGCATCTCTAGAATGTTAATTCCCCTGCAGGCTTCATGTCCTAAAGAAAGCATTTTCCCAGGAGCACAAACAGCAAAGCAAAACTGACCAAATAATTGGTCTGTCTCCTCTCCTTAGAAAAGCTTTACATAGTGGAGCTGCACTGGCACATTCCTTTCTTATTGCAGGGAGAGAAGAGTTCTTTTTCCACAGTCTCCTAATTTGAGGGTACAAAGTAAAATAAAGCAAACATATTGGGAAACAGTCCTGACTATAAATAAAAATGTTAAAGTGCTAGTTTCACAAACTATCTTAACTATACATAAAACTGTAAAAATAAATAACAAATCTATGTACTCATCATCCAGTTTTAACACATATTAACATATTTTCATATTGGCTTCAGCTCTTTTTTAAAACACAAGAAAAAATAAGTTACAGAGGTGAAGAAACTCCACTCAGAATTAGTTACTATTTCTAAAGTTAATGTATCCCATTCCCACGTTTTCATATTTACTTTTATGTACTTTCATTAGATATACACATATCAATAAATAATGCATGCTATTATGTTGCTTTTAAAGTGTACACAAATGCATCTTACTGTATAAATCCTTTAGCATTTTGCTTTTTTCACCCAGTATTACATACTTGAGATGTATATATGTTGGTAAGTATAGATCTAGCTCATTCATTTTTATGAGAAGATAGTATTGAATTGCATGAATAAACCAGTCTATCCATTTCCCCACTAATCTTTACAGTTGGATTGCTCTACTTTATTGCTCTTTTAAAGAGCTGCTATAATCATCCTTGTTATATGTTTGCTTAGCCAATTGCCCCAAGTTTAGTTAAGATCTTGGCTCTACAAAAAGTTATGCTGTGGAAGAAAAAAAAATCCTGGAGTGAATGTTAGCCCACCCAAATGCCATTATTGGGTCTAAACCACTCCCTTCCTGATAGGGAGGCCATGTGAACTGAAGAACTGTGTGATGACTCAAAAGAAAAATATTTAAAACGTGATAATTAAGGGAAACATGAGATGATCAATTTGTGGAATTAATGAGATGAAAGCTGATCTTCTCTCTGGACATAATTCACTAGCAGCTAAGCGAAACTCTGCCAACAAACCCCAGTCTTTTTCTCATAGGTATTGAGAAAACTGTAAATTTTCTTCAAATTTGAAAGAAGTATACAATAGCTCCAAAAACTACCAATTTAAATATGTTTTCCTCTACCCACCTGGATCAATCAGTTCAGCTACATGCAGGCAAACATCAAGACATAAGCTAAAGAAAGCACCATCACATATACAGACGAATAAGAGACAGGGAAAGGAAAATTAAATGCAATATGAAAAAGAAACAAGCCAGAGATTGTTGCTATTTTATTGATGACTACCTAACATTTTCTTAAGGACTGACACCCTACAAAACCGAGTACTTTCTTATTACAGACAACAAAATTGTTTGGTCATCAATGACGGGTTAAGAGAAAAAAATCTGTTAAAACTCTACCAGGAAAATTCATATCCTGAATACACTTGAAATACGTGGTAGATTTAATTCCACAAAGTTATAAAAAGAGCTAAATGATTTAAAAGTCACAAATCCTCACAGCATGCCTCTGAGTGAGAAAGGTACCTCATAGTACCCAAAGCGGGCCTTCCTTTATACAAGCTTAAAAATCACCACTCTGCCTTTCTTCCTAGTTTTTCAACTCATACTTTACCTAGTCTCACATTAATAAATAATTGTAGTTTTTTACAAGTCAGTCACATTTTTGAGATTATCATTAGAATGGACCCAGCAGCTACTGCTTTAAACCCACAGTTTTCATGAAAAGGTAGGAGATTCCACCTAATTACAAAAACACTAACATCAAGACTCATTGAAGTTCTTAGCATACCCTTTGCTTCTTTAACAGTCAAAGTGCCCAAAGTAAGTGTTTCAAATGACAGCCCAAATTCTGAAAAACTGAAATTTGGAGAGAAGGGATTCCTGTTTATATTGTGTACATTTAAAAAGTAAATAGCCTGCATAATGCCACTCAAGTTTTGTTTTTTTCCCAAAATTATCGGTTTGGTATTTCATTTTTCTGGATCATTACAGTTTCAAATTTTAACACTATTAAACAACTTTGACGTTTTCTTGCTATAATTATGAATTTTAAATCTGCTAATACTGGTCATAGTTTAGAAACTAATAAATTCAAACCATGTATAGATTCTGTCAGTATCTTTTTCACATTAAAATGTCCTTATGGAACACCAAAATTACTACAGAACAACTTGAAATCATATTTTATAGCTACTTCCTTAAAATATTCAGTTCCCTTCCCCATCACTTAAGAAAAGAGTCAGTTTGGATCATGATGTAGTGGGTGGAATTAACTATAAAAACAGCTAATATGTATTGAATATTTACCATAAAACAGGCACTGTAATAAATACGATACATGAACCATTACATGTAAAGGTACTGTTATCAGGAAAACATTTTTATCCCCAATTTAGAGACAAGAGAACTGAGGCAGAGAGATTAAATAACTTGCCCAAAATCAAAGATGTAAATGGATGTGACTCTGGGTATGTTCAGATACAAAGCCTAGACTCTTAACCACTATGCTTATGTTATCAAGGTTAAAACACTGTAGTTTACTGCAAAAACAAATTTTTCACTGCTTTAAATTATTCATTAACTCAAAGGTCAACCGGTCACTCCAAATCATATGATAAATGGGGGGGGGGGGGGGAAATGTGGGACCAATAGGTTTGCTGAAGTTTTGTACCTGCTCAGAATAAACATATCACACAATTTTATTCCATATAGCCAAATATAAGGGTAACTGAGTAAAGATCTTCACTTGGGTACAGCAGTCAGTTCCTTCTCCATCCTAAACCAGAAAGAAAGCACTGTTCTTGGATATGCTACTTCAACAAGAGTGTTTTTTCTCTTCCACCATCAAAGCCTTAAGCAATAGTACGATTCTACCAGTCTACTGTTGCCTGTCTCCAAAGTAGCCCTATTATCCGAGGACGAACACCAGCGTCAAGGACCTGTGTTATTTTTCTGGCTTCGCTTCTCAAAATAACTTATCTTCTCCTCTTGATGAATTACTTGATAGGCTCAAAGACTTGCCTAAACTACTAATTCTTATTATCAAAGCCATTTTCTTTCTCCGCAACCGCCTTTTCAAGTAGCCCTTGGTCCACTCTTCAACGCGATTTGCACCCTGTGGCAAGGCCGCCAGGGACACTCAGCAGGGTTCCCGGCCACGGACCCCAGTTTATCAGCTCAGCGCCTAGTGTGGGCATTCAAGAAATTCTCGTGAATGAATAGCTGGAAGGCAGCGTGGGTGGAGGCGGGAAGAGGGGACTTGAAGGAATTTCACGCAGCTGAGACCACTGCAGCGGCGCCCAGTCTGGCGAGGGAGAGACCGGGGCAAGTGGGAGAACCTGGGGCCAAGGCAGGGGCCGCCTCGGGCGCTGCTGGACCGGCAGGAGCAGTCGATCGCACCCAGAGCTGGGAAAATGCGGGCGCCGTCTCCGCAGGCCCCCGCAGGGCGCTCTCCGGCCTCGACCACAGCCTCCGCCTAGCTCCCTGTCCCCGGCCTTCCGCATACAAGGGGTCCCAGCCGATAAGCCCTCCTTAGCCAATAGCCAACCCGGGACCCACGCTCGCTCACCTGAAGCTCCACCGGCAGCACCGCGCTCCGCATCCGGCGCGAGCTTGGCAACCCAGTGGGTCCGCGGGATCAGCTGATTCATGGAGGGCGGGGCCTCCGGACAGGGCGGGGCTGCAGGGCGACTAGCGAGGGTAAACGAGGGCGCGGGCGGCTCTTGGAATCCGAGCTCCTGGGAATTGTTCTTGGGAGACTGTCGACGGCGTCTGTTGGGGGTCAAAATTACTGAGAATGCGTTAGGCACTGCAGGCTACGTACTTGGGAGCACAGCCTCTCCCTTAGTTTAGGGCGGAGCTATCATTCCTGAGATGCGCTTTGATGATGACGTAGAATAGAGTCGTCCAAGCCTAGCTACCCGAGCGCTTCCATGGTAACAGGCAGTGGTGAAAGTGGTTGGGAGCAGCAGTCGTTTGTTACCACCTCAAACTGCAAGGGCCGGAAGTATAAAAGTAAAAAGGCTGAAATATTTTCAAATTGCCTTTATGGACAGTACCCTAACAGTGGTCGCTTCTCCCCCCCACTCCCGCGAATGACGTCATCGCCTCGCGGCCCCGTTTCGCCATTGTATTCTCAATGTGTAAACTTACTGGTTAGTTGCAACCCCAAAAGATGGGGTGGGATAGGAGAAAATGAAGTGGCCTCTCCAGTGATTCCCGTAGTACTCCCCAATATACAATCAGTAAAATCAGCTTTCTTGTCCCGCGCAGTTTCATAACACTGTTTTTCGCAGCCACAGTCCCACCCCACCCAGCCTGCACTCTCAAGTCCTCCCATGATTTTATGATTTTCCAGGGCTGCCACTCATGTCGCACAGTGGGTGGAAACCTTCTGCTGCTAGGCATTGTGCCATCGCTGGACCTGCAAACATGCAAATATTTAGACCATCAACGACAGATGTGTAGTCGGGTTCTGAAACTCCTATATCCTATTCACCAACACCCTCAACTCAATTTCCTCCCTGATCCTTCGCCCACCTGCAAAACTGTTAGTCTGCAACAGTTCAACCAACCTTGCACACTCCTGCATCGGTGCAGAAAATCACACAACCCTGAGAATTGGCACCACTGCGAACGAAAAGTGTCCAACTTCAGTCGGGACTTCCATGTGCGACTACGCAATATTGCTGAGCCTAAGACAGTCACGTTTACACATTGCTACTCAGATTATCTCCTATTCCCCTCCCCTGCTGTTCCCAGCCCTCACGCTCTTCTAACCTCTTACTGAACTCTACTCACTCACCCGCTTTGGTAAAAATAAAAATAAAAAATTTTGTCTCTTACATCTCTGAGGAAAGTGAGACCACTAGAGGCGAATTTCCTTAAATCCCAAATCCCATCAGCCACTACCACAAAACCTACCTGCAACCAGTTTTGATTTGTTTTGTTTTGTTTACAGGGAGTCTCGATCTGTCGCCCAGGCTGGAGTGCACTGGCGCGATCTCGGCTCACTGCAACCTCCGCCTCCCAGGTTCAAGCGATTCTCCTGCCTCAGCCTCCCAAATAGCTGGGATTACAGGTGCCCGCCACTACGCCCGGCTAATTTTTGTGTTTGTAGTAGAGATGGGATTTCACCATGTTGGCCAGCCTGGTCTCGAACTCCTGACCTCAATTGATCCACGTGCCTCAGCCTCCCAAGGTGCTAGGATTACAGGCGCGAGCCACCGAGCCCGGCTCCTTTTCACCGAGTCCTTTTCTTCTCCCTCTTTCTTCTTAGAAGATCCTGAACTCAGGATCCCTAATCTCCCCAAAGGAAAGACTTTGTTCTGTTGATGAAAAAAGACAAACTTTATAAAATATTTGAAGAGGTTAAATATACTCTGATCGAAACATGAGTAACCATGGCCTGGGACACAGCCTCAAGAAGTCCTGAGAACATGTGCCCAGGGTGGTTGGGTTATAGCTTGGTTTTATACATTTTAGAGAGACAGAAGTTATAGGCAAAGACATAGATCAATACATGGGGGGCCGGTGGTGCTCACAGATTATAGGTGGATTCAGAGACTTTATGATGGGTTGAAAAAGCTAAGCTTTTCCTAAAGAGTTGAAGTTAGCAGAAAGAAATGTTTGAGTTAAAATGAAGGGGGTTATAGAAGCCAAGGTTCTTGTTACGTAGATGAAGCTTCCAGGTAGCATATGTTATAGGACCTTAAAATGTGTCAAGACTCTTGGTTAAATCTCTCCTGGATCAAGAAAAGACCTGAAAAAGGAAAGTGATTCTGTATAAAATGCAAATTCCCCCAACAAGAGACAGCTTTGCAGGGTCATTTCAAAATATGTCAAAGAAATATATTTTGGGGTAAAATATTTTTATTTTCTTCAGGGCCCACTATCTGTCTTGTAATGCTATACCATAGTCAAGTTAGAGTTGGATAATCTTATTGCTACAAGAGTCTATTTTGTCAGTCTTATGATCTCTATTTTCATTTCATGAAAATGGTTTAGACCACTTTAATGCTGGTCTAAACTCCAAAGGGAGAGGATATAATGAGGTATGTCCAACCTGCCTTCCCATCATGGCCTTAACTAGTTTTTAAGGTTTTCTTTAGGATCCCCTTGGCCAAGGAGGGTGGAGGGAGATCTATTCAGTTGGTTGGGGGGGCTAAGAATTTCATTTTTTTATTTACATTTCCATTACTTATCCCTTCTCCTTCATGTATTTTCAACCTCTGCCTGTCTTCTTATTCCTATATACTTACAGTGTATAAACCTGCTATCTATCTCATCTTTAATTTTTTTACTTTCTGCCTTCTTTCCTTTCCAACCTCATTTCCTACCTCTACTTTCTGACTTCCCAGTCTTCCTCACCATTTCCTTAAGTCTACTGAAATCAATAGTCATCTTCTCATTTTGTAATCTAATGGTACCCTCATAGAATGGAAGCATTCTATGCAACCATCTAAAACAAAGAGGATGATCTCTATATACTGATATGGAATGATCTGGAAATTAGGAGATAAGAGAAAAAAGCTAGATGCTAAGTCCTGTCCATAGTAGTCTACCAATTGTGTGTTATGTATGTCTTTTCAGGAGAGAGATAGGTAGGTTGGAAGATAGTGTAAACTGAAGAATCACCTTTCTAAATTTGAGATATACAAATTGTCTCAGATTTAGAAAGGAGACTTCGTGTTTTTTTTTTTTTCTGAGACAGAGTCTTGCTCTGTCACCCAGGCTGGAGTGCAGTGGCTTGATCTCAGCTCACTACAACCTCCGCCTCCCAAGTTCAAGTGATTCTCCTGCCTCAACCTCCCGATTAGCTGGGATTACAGGCACGCGCCACCACACCCAACTAATGTTTGTATTTTCAGTAGAGATGGGGTTTCACCATGCTGGCCAGGCTGGTCTCAAACTCCTGACCTCGTGATCCACCCGTCTCGGCCTCCCAAAGTGCTGAGATTACAGGCGTGAGCCACTGCACCCCGCTGAGACTTCTTTTCTTATAAAGAGTTATAACCTGCAAGGTGGCCATACTGACAGGCTTGGAAGTATAGCCTACAGTAGAGACCATTAGCAGGCATTTTGAAGGAGGAACGATTAAGGCAGGAGCTGAATGGGTTGGCTAAACATACACATTGAACAGATTGAATATTCACTAAGGGGGGTCCTGACACATGTATACTGAATAGCATGCATGTTACATGCACCCCATGTTCACTTTGGGATAGAGACTTAACATTAATTGCATTACATAATTATAATATCATTTTGATATAGAGGGCAATTATAATTATGTAATGCATTTAATGTTGAAGGTGAAGCAGGAATACAAAGGCACTTAAGTGCTCAGCCACTGTGAACTAGCCAGAACCAGTCCATGGCCGGTGGTCTCTTATCAGGAGAAAGTTACTGAAATCAGTGTCTTGTCCAATCAAAGCTATAGTTATGGCTTGTGGGACAGAGGCTCAGTTAGTCAGCGTCTGGTGGTAAATGAGCTGCAATTGTTTTAATATTGCTTATCTCAATGCCAGCACTTGTTTAGCTGCTAGGAAAAAAAAAAAAAAAGAAAGAAAGAAACCTTTGGCAGTTAGAACATAGCTCATTCATTCATTCATTCATCTTTGAGACAGGATCTTACTCTGACACCCAGGCTGGAGTGCAGTGGCATGAACATGGCTCACTGTAGCCTCAACCTTCTGGGCTCAGGCAATCCTCCCACCTCAGCCTCCCGAGTAGATGAGACTATAGGTGCATGCCACCACACTCAGTTAATTAATTTTTTTTTTTTCTGTAGAGACAGGGTCTCACTCTGTTGCCCAGACTGGTCTCAAACCCCTGGGTCCAAACAGTTCTCCCACCTTGGCCTCCCAAACAGGTGCGAGCCACTGCACCTGGCCCAGAACATAGGTTATTCTTTAAGTGTAGGGGTGTGTGACAACCCTTTCCTGGTGTGGCCTTAGATCCTGTTTGTAATTTGGTATCTTATTGCCACAAAGAGTCTGTTCCATCAGTCTTGTGATCTCTATTTTAACGGCTCGTCACGTGTCTAAGCCACAGAAGGGAGGGGTTATAATGAGGCATGTCTGACTCTGCCATTGCCAGGAACTCAGTTTTTAAGTTTTCTCAGGGGTCCCCTTGGCCAAAAGAGGGTCCATTCAGTTGGGTGGGGGACTCAGGATTTTAATTTTCGTTATCAACAAATAGATAGGTATAACATATATTTTTATCCTAGTATATGCATGTATTAGCTCTGAAAGGATAAAGAGTGGCTACCACTGTGGAGGGGAATCAGGAACAAGAGGGAGAAGAAAATTCACTTTTCCCTCTATGCCATTTTGTGCTGTTTAAATTTTTAATCATATGCTCTTTACTTATTTTTAAAGCTTTTAAACTTTATTTTGGCAGGGTCTTGCTCCATCGCCAAGGCTGAAGTACAGTGGCACAATCTTGGCTCACTGCAGCCTTGACATCCTAGGGTCAAGTGATCCTCCCACCTCAAGCTCCCAAGTAGCTGGGATTACAGGTGCACACACCTGGCTAATTTTTGTATTTTTAGTAGAGATGGGGTTTCACATGTGGCCCAGGTGGCCCAGGCTGGTCTCGAACTCCTGATCTCAAGCGATCCGCCTGCCTTGGCCTCCCAAAATGGTGGGATTACAGGCGTGAGCCACTGCACCCATCCCTAAACATTTTCCTTAAGGGTCTAGTTCTCAATCGTATCTTCCTTTCACTTTTTTCTTCCTTGACTGCCGGGACACACTCCTTCCAAGAGTCATAGCAGGAGTTTCCCCCCTACTCCTTCAGACCTTTCCTTTACCTTTGCAGACTCCTTTCACCTGCCCCTTAAATTCAGGGACAAAATAAATATTTATTACATACTTATTATGTGTCAGGCATTGTTATAGGCGCTGAAAAGACATAATAATGAATAAAATAGACACGAGTCCCTGATCTCATGGAACAAACACTCTGGTGGTGTGGAAGAGGGTCTCAACACGGAAGTCATCACTTCCTCCCTCCATGCATACAAACATCATTACTGACATCAAGAGATGGATCCTGTGTCCTCTCCCCGCAAATGTAGGCTAGCCTTGAGACTTTTTTTTTTAAGTAATAGAATGTGGCAGTAATGAAGTTCTGAATCAAGGCCTTAAAGAGAACTGGCAGCTTCCATGTTTCTCTCTAAAAAGCCAGCTTCCATGTTTTTCTCTAAAAAGCCAGCTTCCATGGTATACCCCAGATTGATTGACCATATGAAGAGAGAGGTCACACGGATAAACACTGAGGTACCAGACATATGAGTAAAGCCTTCTGGGACCTTCCAGGTCAGCCCAGTCACCATCTGAATGCAGCTGAATGAGTGGCATCAGCCAATGCCAAGTGAAGCAGAAGAACAGCCTAGTCAAACACTTCCTGAATTCCTGACCTAAATTCCTGAGAAATAATAAGTTGTTGCTTTAAGCCACCAAGTTTTGGGGTGGTTGGTTATGCAGCAGTAACTGAAACAAGTGGGAAGAATGGGAGATAATAAATCTAAAATATGGTAATGACCAGGGCTATAAAGAGGCAAAATAGTGCAGTAGCTAAAAGGCCATGCTGGAGCCAGACAGCCTGCATTCACATTTCAACTCCAGCTTTGTGACCTTGGCGCAATTTGTTTAACCTCCCTGTGTCTCAATGTCATCATCCAGAAAACGGATAATAATGTTACCTACTTTATGGAGTGATATGAGATTTAAATGACCTAATATATATAAAGTGCTATTGTACCTGGTACATAGTAAATGTTATGTATGTTGTTATTACTATTATTATTGAGAACAACAAAGAAAGGTAAGGAACTAGAAGGCAAAGGGTCTAATTTTATATTAACTGGACAGGGAAAGCCTATCTTTTAAGAAGACATCTGGGCCGGATGTGGTGGCTTACGCCTGTAATCCCAGCATTTTGGGAGGCCAAGGTGGGCGGATCACGAGGTCAGGAGATCGAGACCATCCTGGCTAACACAATGAAACCCCGTCTCTACTAAAAAATACAAAAAATTAGCCGGGCGTGGTGATGGGCTCCTGTAGTCCCAGCTACTCGGGAGGCTGAGGCAGGAGAATGGCGTGAACCCAGGAGGCAGAGCTTGCAGTGAGCTGAGATCGCGCCACTGCACCCCAGCCTGGGCGACAGAGTGAGACTCCGTCTCAAAAAAAAAAAAAAAGAAGACATCTGAACAGAGACCTGTAAAGAAGTGAGGACATAAACCACATGGACATAACTGCAAAGTCAAGGAGGGTGGTGCTGCTAGAGCTGAGAAAAGGGTGGGAAGGTGAGAGATAAGATAAGAGCCAGTAGATAATGATCTGGTAATAGGGCCAGGAAAAGAACTAAGGGTTTATCTGAGTGATACAGGCAACCCTTGGAGGCCTTTTCACAGACGGTTTTGTAATCTAGCTTCCCTTTTTCAAGGGATGATTGTTCTGCTTTGTGGAGAGTAGAGAACAGAATGTAGGAGTGGAAGATTGGAAGCAGAAAGATCAGTAAGAGGCTAATGTAATAGTTGCAGATAGTTATGATGGCTTAGCCCCAAGCGGCAATTGAGGAAAAGGTAAAAAGCAGTTTGGTTCTGGATGTATTTTGAAGGTAGAGCCTGCCATATTTGCTCATTGATTAGACATGAGCTTTGAAAAAAAGAATTAAGGCCAGAGTTATTGGTAAAGATGAGCTGGCTGGGTGCAGTGGCTTACGCCTGTAATGCCAGCACTTTGGGAGGCTGAGGTAGGAGGATCACCAGAGGTCAGGAGTTCAAAACCAGCCTGACCAACATGGTGAAACCCCGTCTCTACTAAAAATGCAAAAATTAGCTGGACGTCATGGCATCTGCCTGTAATCCCAGCTACTAGGGAGACTGAGGCAGAAGAATTGCTTGAACTTGGGAGGCAGAGGTTGCAGTAAGCAACCTTGCACTCAACTCCATCTCAAAAAAAAAAATAAGCTGTAATTTACTGAGATAGGGAAGACTGGAAAAAGAGTATATTGGAGGCTATGGGAAGGAAGTATTAGGTTTTCATGTTCAGAAAGTGGCAATATTTTATATGGCTACTAGGCATTGACTGGATAGGAGTCTGGTGTTGAGGAGAATGATCAGGGCTGGAGATATAACACTGGAAGTCATTGATAGAAAAGAGAAGCAGTCTGAAGCCTGAGCCCCAGGACACTCATTCTATTTAGAGATTGTAAGATGGAAAGCATCTAGTCCAAGATCCTGCTGGGTTCTCTGAAGGGAGAAATCATTTGTGTTTGAGAAACAGAAAGAAGGCCAAAAATAGCTAGCAGAGAAGGGGTGAGAGGGAAGAGTGGCACAAAATGAGGTTACAATGATCATGTAGCGGTTGGTAGGCCAGAGTATGACTTTGTATTTTATCCTAAATCCATCAGAAAGTTTTAAGTGGGGGAATGACCTGACCTGATTTGTATTTTTCAAAGTTCATTCTAGCGTGTGCTTTACAGGTACTTCCATTTCATTAAACAGAATATTAAAAAGATGTTTACTTAAGAGTTAGGAGTTCATAAAATTAATATTATTTGTTTAAGTTCATTCAGACTGAATAGATTATAGGAAATTTAGGAAGGAAGTAACCGCCCAATGGCTTCACCTTTCCTGCTGCCTAGACAGAGCTGATTTATCAAGGACAATTTATCAGGGAAATTACAATGGAGAAAGAGTAATTCAGGCAGAGCCGGTGTGCGGGAGACCAAAGTTTTATTATTACTCAAATCAGTCTTGGGGGATCGGAGCTTTTAAAGACAAAGTGGCAGGTAGGGGCTTGGGAAGTGGGGAGTGCTGACTGGTAAGATTGGAGATGGAATCATAGGGGGTCGAAGTGGGTTTTCTGGCTGTCTTCTGTTCCTGAGTGGGATGGCAGAACTGGTTGAGCCAGATTATGGGTCCGGGTGGTGTCAGCTGATCCATCCAGTGCAGGGTCTGCAAAACATCCCAAGCACTGATCTTAGGTTTTATAATAGTAACATTATCCCCAGGAGCAATTTGGGGAGGTTCAGACTCTTGGAGCCAGAGGCTGCATGACTCCTAAACCTAATTTCTAGTCTTATAACTACTTTGTTAGTCCTGCAAAGGCAAACTGGTCCCCAGGCATGAAGGGGCCCTTTTTCATGAAAGGGTTATTATCAATTTTGTTTCAGAGTCAAACCATGAGCTGATTTCCTTCCCAAAGTTAGTTTGGCCTTCACCCAGGAATGAACAAGGACAGCTCAAAGGTTAGAAGCAGGATCGAGTTGGTTAGGTCTGATCACTTTCACTGTCATAATTTCCTCAGTTTTAATTTTTGCAAAGGTGGTTTCAGAAGCAGGGAAACTTAGTAGAAGGTATTGCTTTAGGCCAGATGAGGGATGGTGATGCTTGGACTAGAGAGAGACAGCTGTATGAATAGAGAATTAGATAGATTTGAGTTACTTTCTGGAAGTAGAATTGACATGATTTACTGATGGATTAAATGTGAGATTTTATTTGTATGCTGCCTGGGTTTACTTTTCTGAGTAACTGATTGATGGGAATACCATTTTCTGGGTTTTTTTTGTTGTTGTTGTTTTCTTTTTTTTGAGACAGAGTCTCACTCTGTCACCCAGGCTGGAGTACAGTGGCATGATCTTGGCTCACTGCAACCTCTGCCTCCCGGATTCACACCATTCTCCTGCCTCAGCCTCCCAAGTAGCTGGGACTACAGGCATGTGCCACCACGCCCGGCTAATTTTTTTTTGTATTTTTAGTAGAGACGGGGTTTCACCGTGTTAGCCAGGATGGTCTCGATCTCCTGACCTCATGATCCGCCCGCCTCAGCCTCCCAAAGTGCTGGGATTACAGGCATGAGCCACCGCCCCCGGCCAAGAATACCATTTTCTGAACTGGAGAAAACTAAGGAGAAGCCATCTCTGCACAGTTCGAGAAATCTGTTTTTGCCATATTATTAAACTTTGGAATACCTTTTAGGCAGTCAAGTAGAAATGTCAAATTGACAGTTGGTGTTGTAAAGAAGTCACGCTGGAGATTTGAGAATTATTCATAGATAGGCGCCGTTCAAAGCCAAGGGACTAGATGAAGTTATCTAGAAGCAAAGTACAGATAAGGCCCAGACTGAACACTGGGTCCACTCAAATTAGGAAGTTGAGCAGGGGAGGAGGAATCAGCAAAGATGGTTGCAGAGGAGTCCCCAGAGAGGCAGGAGGAAAACCAAGGAAGTGCCCACTTCACAGAATCAAGGAGGCTTTCAAAAAGGGTGGCATGATTATGGTGTTAAATGCCACCAAAGAGTAAAGCAAGGTAAGATCTGAGAAGTAGCCTTTGGATTTTGATAGCATGGAATTTCTGGTGACTTGGCAAAGGCAGGTTTGTTAGAGCAATAAACCCAGAAACTTTATTGGGGTGAGTTAAAGACAGAATAGGAGGTGAGGAAGTGAAGACATCTCCTTCAAGTTTTGCTGCGGAGTCAAAACCTGGGGCAGTATCTAGAGAGGATGTGGGGTCAAGGTATAGAGTAGATGCTCCAAACCCAAGCATTTAAAAACAACGATGACGACGACAACAGATAGCATGACAGCAAAGCTAGATTTTCTATTAGACAGAATCTGACCTTAAAAGGAAAACAGAAAAGATATCCAAATGTATCTCTCTATATATTGTTGTAGACTCAATACTGTGAGTGCACAGTCTGGGTCAAATCTACTTATAAGTTCTTTTATCATGGCATATATAACACTAATTTACAAACCTGTCTGTCTCTCTTATTAGAGTCTAAGCTCTCAATTTTACTTATTTTTAAATTCGTGAGTCTAGCACAGTGCCTTGCACTTTACTGACTATTCGATGAATTCATTTATTGAGATTCAGCAATTTAACCATTTGTTGAAATGCAGTTCATTGAAATAGACATAAGTACTTGCCTTTTCTGTCACCTACCTGGTTGCCATTGCTTATAGTTCACATCCTGTGATTGGCTGCCCACTGGGAGGAATTGAAGAGAGTTCTTCCCACTTCCCTATCCTTAAAAGTCATACAAGACAAGGATCTTCCTCGTCTCAAACGGCAAAAAGACTGAAAGCAATGGCTTTTCTTCCCCAGAGTGATCCACAAGTGTGGAGTGGTATGTGATGCAGACTCTGGGAGGTGATGATATTTGGACTAATTTTAATAATGTTGCAATATGATATATTTTTAATGTACTATTTGCAGAATTCTTTGTGTGTGCATTTTATCCTCAAAACAACCCCATACTAGGAATAATTATTCCCAAAATACAGATGAAGAAACTGAGGCCCAGTGACCTGTCCAAGTTAATTCAGCTATTCTAAGTGGGAGACTCAAACCCAGGTCTCCAAACTCCAAATACTCTGCTTTCTCCCTACTTCAACCCCTAATGAATCAAGGTGTTTTTATTTTATTTTTTATTTTTTGAGACAGGGTCTCACTCTATCACCAAGGCTGGAGTACAGTGGGGCAACCATGGCTCACTGCAATCTCGAACTCCTAGGCTCAAATGATCCTCCTGCCTCAGCCTCCTGAGTAGCTGGGACTACAGCTGCTTGCCATCACACCCAGAAAATTGTTTATTGTTTTTGCGCTATGGGGTCTCATGCTGTCACACAGGCTGCAGTGCAGTGGCACCATCATGGCTCACTGCAGCCTTGACCTCCTAGGCTCAAGTGATCCTCCTGCTTCAGCCTCCTGAGTAGCTGGGACCACAGGCAGGTACCACCATATCCAGATAATTTTTTGATTTTTTGCAGAGACAGGGTCTCCCTATGTTGCCCACACCAGTCTTGAACTCCTGGCCTTAAGTGATCCTTCCACCTCAGCCTACCCAAAGTGCTGGGATTACGGGTGTGAACTACCATGCCCGGACAAATTAAGGTGTTAAGTAGAGTTCAGGACTAATATAAAAAGTGCGGTTTAAGAAAGGGATGATAGAGGATGACAGAAATGAAATAACAAGGTCAGTGAAGGCCAGTATTAAAAACTGAGGATAAGATTCATGGGAGGGTGGTACAGGGATATGCCTTAGAGGGGGATCGGAATGAATACTAAGTAAACATTGGTTCCAGGGGCCCATCCTGTGTGTGTGTATATGTGGGTGTGTGGGAGAGGTGTATTCACATTTATATAAGTACTCTTATTTAATTTGACAAGCGTTTATTAGGACTCTAAAAGAGGTAGAAGATCTAGTTCATACCCTGACAGTATACTTACCATCTTGTGAGGAAAACAATAAAAATAGTGATTAGAATGAACAAATCAGGATCGGGCGCAGTGACTCATTCCTGTAATCCCAGCACTTTGGGAGGCCAAAGTGGGTGGATCACCTGCAGTCAGGAGTTCAAGACCAGCCTGGCCAACATGGTGAAACCCCGTCTCTACTAAAAATACAAAAATTAGCTGGGTGTGGTGGTGCACTCCTGTAATCCCAGCTACTCGGGAGGCTGAGGCAGGAGAATCACTTGAACCCGGGAGGTGGAGGTTGCAGTGACCCAAGATCATGCCACTGCACTCCAACCTGGGTGACAGAGCGAGGATGTCTTAAAAAAAATTTAAAAAAAAAAAAAAAAGATTGCACAAATCAGACAGTGACCCAGAGCTCAGCCTTGAGGAAAGTCAGTGTTGGGGAGGGGAGGGCAAAGAAGCAAGTAAAGGTTTAGCAGACATGGCACCTCAGTCTGGACTTGAAGGAGGGCTAGGCACAAAGGAAGGGGAACATGTCAGATGAGAAACACGTGAAGGTTCAGCCAGATGAGCAAGGAAGGTTGGTTAGAAAGAGGAGCTGCTGGTGTGGCTCCTGTGAACACAGGTAGGTAGGGCACGATAGAGTCAGGCAGTTAGAAGCCAAGCTGAGGAATCGACACTTGATTCCATAGGTAAGTAGGGGAACTTGAGGATGTTTAATCAGAAATGGTCAAAGAGGCGTTTAAAAAAACAAACTGCAGGCCGGGCGCAGTGGCTCACGGCTGTAATCCCAGCATTTTGGGAGGCCGAGGCGGGTGGATCACAAGGTCAGGAGATCGCGACCATCCTGGCTAACACGGTGAAACCCCGTCTCTACTAAAAATACAAAAAATTAGCCGGGCGCGGTGGCGGACTCCTGTAGTCCCAGCTACCCGGAGAGGCTGAGGCAGGAGAATGGCGTGAACCCGGGAGGCGGAGCTTGCAGTGAGCCGAGATAGCGCCACTGCACTCCAGCCTGGTCGACAGAGCAAGACTCCGTCTCAAAAATAAATAAATAAATAAATAAACCGCAGAAAGATTTTTCTGCGCTTTCAAAGTACAGTCGTAGTCTGGGTACCTTATTCTACTTAACTATTAAAATAGAGATTGTGTGTTTGTGTGTGTGTGTGCATGTTACATTTTTTATTCTTACTAAATTAGATTACATTTCCTCTCTCAAGTTAAACAAGGTAGTTAAGAATAACTTAGATTATTGTTTTTAAAAAATATATGCTGAGATTCTAAGTGGATGAGATCTTAGAAAAGGGGCACTCACCCCTCATTGACATCTGGGAGTATTTTACTATGTGGCTGAACTTCATGCAAGAAGATAAAGCCCAAAGTGAGGAGCAAAGACCTGCTGATGACATGCGGTAATTTGGAGGAATGATTTAAATAGCAATGCTTCTACTCATCTCATACCAAAAAATAATTAGTGGACTGAATGACTAATCACCAGCTGCAGGTAAGCAGATGCTAGCTTGCTATTTTTAAAATGGAAGCACATGCTGTTTGAGACTGGTTGAGACACATTCATAAATCCTATATTGACTTATAAGTAGTTAGACATCAAAGCAAGAATATTTTAATAAAATGTAAATATCTATATTTAAATAAAATGTTCTTCTATATCTGAATAGTTTTATGCAATGTGTGCCTAATGGTGTTATACTTCCCTGTCTTTTTCTTTTCTTGTCTCAGTGTTGTTGGCAAAGCCTGTGCCGTTGACATGGCCTAGCATTCTGATCTCAAGCTGGGTATTACAAGCACCCTGGTTGGTTTGTTTTTTTCTTTTTAAAATTTCTTTCTTTTTTTTTTTCTAAAAATTAAAAGCAGTAGTTTAGGGCTAAAGAGCTTCTTTTTTCATATTACAATGCATAACACATACATTTCTATATACGTTTTTATTTAAAAAGCATTAGTCCCCCATCTACCAAAAAATCATGCCTCAGATATTTATTTGCAAGTGAATTGTTTTCCCATAGAAACAGTGAGGTTAATAATGGTTTAGTTCCTGGGCTTACTTACAATTACTGATTTATGATGTCATTCTTAGCTGAAAGCAATGCTTTTGCAGTATTTTGTAATTTAGAAAATGAGAAGAAAAAACCCTTGGTATGGAGTGAGTCATTTTTCATGAATATCGGTGCTTAAAGAAAAGCATGTTTCAGGGTACCAGGACTGAGAGATCCACGGAAACTGTGGAGTTGTGGGGCACAGCGAAGAAGGGGTTGGTGAGCAGAAACAACACCCTGCCCAGCCATATGGGAGCCCAAGGCAGAAGGAAGAATGTGTGCCTTTATACTTATGGATATCAAAATATCCTTCCACATATTGAATCAAGTAGAAAAATTAATATAATTCCTATAATTTGGGAAACACCTATATATAAAGCCCTGTGTTGTCGATCTGTTCTCACATAGAGATCAACCCTCTCTGTAGGGGCTGGGGCAGAGAGGAGGATGGGGAGGGGGGGCCCTCCTGGCAGCCCAGTGACCTGGGACCTGTGGACTGATTGGAAACCACTATTCTCTTTTTAAAATTCTGATACTGATTATTTTGCTCATCAGAGATTTTTGTGCATTAATTTTTATTTTAATTATTATTATTTTTTTAGACTGAGTCTCACTCTGTTGCCCAGGTTGGAGTGCAGTGGTGTGATCTCAGATCCCTGCAACCTTCACCTCCCAGGTTCAAACGATCCTCCTGCCTCAGCCTCCCGAGTAGCTGGGACTACAGGCGCCCGCCACCACGCCCAGCTAATTTTTGTATTTTTAGTAGAGATGGAGTTTCACCATGTTGGCCAGGCTGGTCTCGAACTCCTGACCTCAGGTGATCCACCCGCCTCAGCCTCCCAAAGTGCTGGGATTACAGGAGTGAGCCAGCGCATCCAGCCTATTTTAATTTTAAAGTTTGTTTTAGAAATATTGCATTATGAGATTATTTATTATTTTTATGCATTTAACTACTGAGTGTTTTGGGGTCCCCTTATGCTTCCTCTCAGTCCCAGCACCCATGGGAAACAGTGAGGAAGGGAGCTACATAAGGGGTCCTCCAGGCGAAAATATTCCCTCTTTTTCTTTTTCTCCATTCTTTTTCTTTCTTCCTCTCTCCCTCCCTCTCTTCCTTCCTTTTTTCCTTTCCATTTTCTTTTCTTACTTTGCACCTCCATCCCTGGCTGCTATAGAAGACTCTGCTATGGGCAGGAGCCAACTGGATACTAGGGGCTGGGAGCTGGGAGGAGGACAGAATTTCTGAGGGGTGAATGGCCTAATCAGTTTTACACAAAGCTTTAAAATACTTAATTTTTAAAAAGTGTGGTTAGCCCCTCTACATTTCAGAGCCTTGGGGCCAAATCTGGCTTGTCTGGCCCTAGCAACTGCTAGGCTTATGTATGTGATAAAGGCAGTTGGAAGAGTGAGAAAATGTTATGAAGCAACTGGGTAGGGCAAAGAAAAAAGATTTTTTAACAAAGGATGTGTGTACATTTGAGAAAGAGTGCCTGAGGTGGAACCAACTTGGCTGTGAGTAGCAAAGTCCAAGGAAAATTGGGGTAGGTGAAGAGGTTTGGGGTTTGGAAGGGCAAACCTTCCTTGAAAAAAAAGTTGGGAGGGAAGAAAAGTTGATTTGGTCAGTTCTCCATCCTGACCACCGAGTGGTGCTGTCGGTACAAGGCTGTCTCTTCTTTCTGGAAAGAGAGCCAGAAAGGGTCCAGGCACCCTGGGATTGAGATGGGAAGAGGGAGTCTTAGAGGATCTCCCACACAATTTGTGAATATCAGAAATTTACAAATCAGGTTTTGCAACTTGCATTTATTTGTATTTTATACATCCACAAAACATGCAGCATATTTTAAAGTGATAATAACTTGCAGAAGACTTTTCAAACAGTTCTAAAATTACTGTTTTTAGTACTGCGGAGTGTGCTGAACTTCATGAAAAAGGAGGGTTTCCAGGCCAGACCACTTTATTCTGACAGAGCAGGAAACTTTAGGATAATATTAAAGAAGTTAATGGGAGCGTTTCAGTGTACTTCACAGGAATTAACAAGTTGTACAAAGATATCATCATTCTTTAGTCAATAGGCTGGGCACTTCTACAGTGGACTGATTGTTCTGCGTGTACACTGACTGTGAGGGAGTGCTAGAGAGAGAGACATGGAATTGAAGACAGCAGGTGGAGGAAGCTCACCTCAGCCTCTATTTTAGTAATGCATGTTTCCTGTCAGAGAGGAAGTTTTTTCACATGAGTATCAAAAAGCAAATCCCACATACAAGGAATGATGTGCTGAGCTCTCAGACCCATTGTGTCAGGGGAAAGGGTGCTTACTCACAGTACCCAGGTCCTCATTGTGTGGAGATATGGCTAAGTCCCTAGTGTCAATACCAGTGAGTTTATTTATTTATTTTTATTTTTTCAAGACAGAGTTTTGCTCTTGTCACCCAGGCTAGAGTGCAATGGTGCAATCTTGGCTCACTGCAACCTCTGCCTCTCGGGTTCAAGCAATTCTCCTGTCCCAGCCTCCCAAGTAGCTTGGATTACAGGTGCACACCACCACGCCCAGCTAATTTTTGTATTTTTAGTAGAGACGGGGTTTCACCATGTTGGCCAGGCTGGTCTCAAACTCCTGACCTCAGGTGATCCGCCCACCTCGTCCACCCAAAGTGCTGGAATTATAGGCGTGAGCCACTGATCCCAGAACCAGTGAGTTTAAATTCTAGTTCTGATATCTATGCTCTAAAAAACTTTGAACAATTTGCAGTTTTCTTATTCAAAATTGGGGGAATAAATATCTACATCACAGAATTAACTAAGATAATGTATGCAAAGTGCTTGTTTAGAACAGATACAAAATGGTAGCCATATTCGGTGATAATGCCTACTGAAGGAAGGCAGAAGCAAGCACAGGCACAAAAACTCTGGTATGACTCATCATCCCCACATTCTTAAATTGTATGGAGAAGGAAAATAGTGAAGTAGGCTAAAAGTATGGCCTCTGCAGCTGATCCACCTTGGTTCAAATCCTAGTTCTACCACATCTTGCTTATTTGGGCAAATTATTTAATAATTTTGCCACAGAATTGTTATGAGTAAATGTAAGTAAACCATGTGTTTGCCTTCTTATTTTCACTTCCTAGAGCCAGAAGACTTGGACTAAATTCATGACAAGTTGCCTCACTCTGGGACCTGATTGTGCTATATTTGCAACCTGTTCTTTATAAGAAGAATGTTGAGTCATTCTTTTAAAAATTCATGCTGTTATACTGAGAGTGGAAAATTAAATATAAAGTTGTGGTTCTCCATTTCAGGGGAATCACATCATCAGTTCAAGTCCTTTCTGGAATTTTCCCATAGTCCATTCAGACTCAAGAAACCAATCAACCGTATAAATGCAAAGAAAAACAGAAAGTATCCAGTCTGTAGAAGCATAATTTTCTTTTTTGTTTAGACTGGAAGAAAGAAGTTTTCCACTTTCCCTGCTTCTACAGCTATCCCAAGTATTCCTACAGTTTGAGATGACGAGTCCTTTTTTAGGTACAGTGTTCAGTATACAGCAGTCCCCCTTTTTCTGTGAGCGGCGAGGGATATGTGTTCCAAGACCTACAGTGGATGCCTGAAATCAAAGCTAGTACTGAACATCTATATACACTGCGTTTTTTCCTACACATACATGCCTATGATAAAGTTTAATTTATATTGGGGACAATAAGAGATTAATAACAAAAACTAATAATAAAATAGAACAATTGTAACAATATATCAGCATCACTAGTCTTGCGCTTTGAGGCCATTAGGTAAAATAAGGGTTATTGAACACAAGTGCTGAGATACAGTTGATCTGATAACCTAGAGGGCTACAAAGTAACTAATAAGAGGGAAGAATATACAGGGTGAATAAGCTGGACAAAGGGATGATTCACATCCTGGGCAGGTTAGTGTGAGATTTTTATCACACTACTCAGGATGGCGTGCAATTTAAAACTTATGCGGTGTTTATTTCTGGAATTTTTCATTAAATATTTTCAAACTGTGGTTGACCACGGGTAACTGAAACCATGGAAAGCAGAACCATGGATTTGGGAGGACTACTGGAATGGCATTGTTTCACAAGCTAAGCCATTCTGTCACAAGAACACCTTGCAATGAGATTTCCTTACCTGCCTGTGCAATGTCTTTTTTTTTTTTTTTTTTCACGTCAAATGCTTTCCAGTAGATTTAGAATGTGGACCTACACATATGGAATCACTCAGCATTCTTGAGCATTCCATTTGTAGTTAAAAGAATTTTGATCCACAACCAGTAATCTTGTTTCAGGAGTGAAGTCCAAGATGTGGAGAAAGCCTGAATGAGAGGCAGGAATCTAGTATCAAGGCAAGGACCATGGAATTTAAGGCTAGAAACCTAAGCATATTATTCGCAGGCCCCAGGAATGGTCTTTTAAAGTCAGTAAAAACTGAATAACTCACCAGTTTCGAACCTTACTCTTTATTAAAAACAATGGAAATAGAAGATAACACTGGAATTTGCAACATCAACTTCATTGTGAAAAGCAAGTAGAAGTAAACAAATAGCATACTATTATGCAATAATAGTATGATATAAAGAAAGAACAGATAGGTATGTGTGTAAGGCTACAAAGGAGACCTAGATACCACATGCCTGCAGTTCTGTTGACTGTCAGCAG
This sequence comes from Pan paniscus, assembly GCF_029289425.2. Taxonomy (NCBI): domain Eukaryota; kingdom Metazoa; phylum Chordata; class Mammalia; order Primates; family Hominidae; genus Pan; species Pan paniscus. Next base: position 104,422,321 of record NC_073262.2, read on the forward strand.
ACAGCACTCTCAGCATGTCAGTTTCAAGTTAGGGTACTCCAGGAAGAAGTGTGACTTAAGAATTGGCTGGGCGTGGTGGCTCACACCTGTAATCCCAGTACTTTGGGAGGCTGAGGCAGGTGGATCACCTGAGGTCAGGAATTCGAGACCAGCCTGGCCAACATGGTGAAACTCCATCTTTACTAAAAATACAAAATTAGCCAGGTCTGGTGGCACGTGCCTGTAATTCTAGCTGCTTGGGAGGCTGAAGCAGGAGAATCACTTGAACCCAGGAGGTGGAGGTTGCAGCGAGCCAAGATTGCACCACTGCACTCCAGCCTGGGCAACAAGAGCGAAACTCTGTCTCAAAAAAAAAAAAAAAAAAAAAAAGAATCTTACTCTGCTGCTTTTATTTTTTACCAAAAGACATACCATCTTTTTATAAAGGATAATGTTACATGCCTCCTGATTAATGAACTAGCATCACTTATACCTGGTTTAGTTTATCTATTACTGGTTTATTTGAAATATAACAACTCATTTAAACTTCAGCCTTATAATTAGTAAGAAATGTGAGCACACTGAGAGAGAGTTCAAGCTCTTTTACAAATACAAATTATTAATGTCTCCTCATTAAATAAAATTTGCGAAATTTGGTATATAGTCTTTGGGGAGTTTTAGAAATATTTTCTACTATTTGCTAGTTTATTTTATTATTTATTTATTTTGAGACAGGGTCTTGCTGTATTGCCCAGGCTGGAGTGCAGTGGTGAGATCTTGGCTCACTGCAACCTCCGCCTCCTGGGTTCAAGCGATTCTTGTGCCTCAGCCTCCCAAGTAGCTGGGATTTCAGCCACGTGCCACCACACCTGGCTAATTTTTGTATTTTTAGTAGAGATAGGGTTTCACCATGTTGGCCAGGCTGGTCTCGAACTCCTGACCACAGGTGATCCACTCGCCTTGGCATCCCAAAGTGCTGGGACTACAGGCACGAGCCACCATGCCTGGCCTATTTGCTAGTTTAATAAACTTGGGGGAAAGTTACTTAAACTCCCTGAACTCAGTTCCCTCAATGATTAAGTGTGGTTAATAATGGTACCTACCTCACTGTCATGGCATTGTAAGGATTAATCTCTGCCTGCATGGAGCCTGGCACAGAGCAAGCAGTGACATGGTAGCTGTTGCTATGATGATGATGATAATTGCTGTATTTTTATTGAAAGCCTCCACTACCCTTGATGAAAATAGCCATGAATATAAAAAAAGAAATACATTATTGAAATGTATAGACTTTGTATAAAGGTTTTTTTAATACTGTTATTTTTCTACATTTTTATTCAGAAGTCTTAAATACACAGAAATGAACCTCCATATAGTTATCACTCAGTTTAAACGATGATCAATATTTTTACCACTTTTGTATTTTCGACCCCCAGCATTATATGTCTGTAGTATTTTAAAGGAAGCCTGGAAATTATGCTATTCTACCTATAAATACTTTAGTGTACATCTCTAATGTCAGGATTGTTTTTAAAACATAATCATCATGTAAAATTAACAATAAATTCTTAAAATCATCTAATACCATATTTGAATTTCAATACTTCTTTCAGGAATGTCATTTTACAGTTAATTTGTTCAAATCAGGATCCAAACAATATCTACATATTACATTTTTTATCTTTTGTCTTTTTTTTTTTGAGACAGGATCTTGCTCTGTCACCCAGTCTGAAGTGCTGTGGCACAACCATGGCTCACTGCAGCCTTGACCTCCTGAACTCAAGCAATTCTCCCACCTCAGCCTTCCCAGTTGCTAGGACCACAGGTGCATGCCACCACATCTGGCTAATTTTTTCAGTTTTTGTAGAGATGGGGTCTCACTATGTTACCCAAGCTGGTCTTGAACTCCTAGATCAAGCAATTGTCCCGCTTCGACCTCTCAAAGTGTTGGGATTACAGGCGTAAGCCACTGGGCCTGGCCCTTAAGTCTTTTAAATTCTCTTCATTTTCTTCTTATTTAATGCCATTGATTTGTTAGAGAAATCTGTTAGAGATTTTTGTCCTTCCTGATTTGCCTATTTGATTCCTTGTGGTGTTATTTAACTTCTGTGTCCTCCATGTTTCTTGTAATTTGGTTTTAGAGCTAGAAACTTTATTAGATTCTGGTTTAATTGTTTTCTTTGGTCAAAAATACATCACAGGTGGTGCTATATGTCCCGTTCCATCATAACAGGAGGCATATAGTATCTGGATGTCCCAAATTTAGTGAAGCTAAGACTGATCAGTGGGCTCAGATGGTGTCAGCCTGACCCCTTCATTGCAAAGTTCCTCATCAATCCTCCACCTAATGATTTTAGCATCCATTAATGATTGTTTTCTTAGATCATTGCATTAGAGATTCCATGATAGTGATATTTCTATTTCTATCCCTTCTTCTGCATTTATTAGCTGGAATTATCCCATAAGGAAAAAATTTTCCCTCATTAAGTATTTTATAATCTTGAAAAAATAATTTATATAGAAAATACCAGAAATACTTGACTTTTCTCCTTTATTAATATTCAGAGTAATAAGTTTGTAAACTAGAAACCTTCAAGTGACCACTTTTGTTTAGAATTACTGTAAAGTTATAGATTTTACGCATTCCCTGTGTTTCAATCCATTGCAGTCATTATTATTTTTGCTACTCAGATTGCCCAATCTTAAACCAATGAGAGTCCCTTTCAGGTTGGCTTTCATATCCTTTTGACAGGACTCCAACTGGCTTAAGATGAGCCTAGGACATCTTTCTTGATAACTTCCTTGTTTTCTGGCAAGAAAGATATCCCAGGCTCATTTGTTGAGTTCATACTCCAGACCTGGAATCTGGAATCCACCATTTCTCCACGGATGTTTAGCTCTTTCTTTTTAGTGGAAAATGGTGTTAAGAGACCAAAATTGGAGCAGTAGGGCTGCTCATAGCTATTGACTTGTCATTGCTTCTAGGTCTTTTTGGTTGACAGAGCTTTTTTTAAACTAATAAAAACCATAAGTTTTTATTTCCAAGTCAAATTTAAGATCACATAATTTTTACTTGATTTCTTTGATTTGATATTTATGTCTATTTTCTCTCACGCTGAAAAGTTTGGTTTCCAATGGCATTAGCATAATTGCTCACTAGTTTTAACCTAAGATATGCCTATAATAATGATGGGGTTCAGAATATGCTACCCCCAAGTATGGCACCTTGGTATTTGAGAAAACAGCAGAAGCAGGAAAGTCATTCTCATCTTCCCATCTTCCTCTCATCCCTTCTCCATTAAAGCAGGTCATAAAATCTAGCTGACTTCCCTCTACAGTAGGTCGTAAGACCTCAACTCCAGAGATAAATTTCCTATACCCCGTAAAAAGGAATATCGTTATCCTTGAAGACACAGAGACACCAAGAATAATCTGAACAAACAGGTCTTGCTAAGTTCTCCCCAGTTTCTTACCATTAGATCAGACCCTTTTGTCCTCCAATCATGTTTCTTCACAATTATCTACTTTTCTTCATCAAGCTTAGCATAAAAATACAGATTTCCTTGTTTGTTTGGGTCTTCATTTCTGAAGGCTCCTGTGTTGTGTAAACTTGCATTAAATAAATTTGTGTGCTTTTCTCTTGTTAATCTGTCTATTGGTATATGGATGTCATCCATGAACCTAGAGATGGGTGAGAAATCTTTTTTCCTCTACAACAGATTTAAAATAATGGTAATAATATTGCTACTATTGGTAAGATTACTACTACACTTTTTTTATTTGTTATTTTTATTTTTTGGGATGGGGTCTCACCATGTTACCCAGGCTGGTCTCCAACTCCTGGGCTCAAGCAATCCTCCCACCTTGGCCTCCCAGAATGTCGAGATTATAGGTGTGAGCCACCATGCCTGGCCCTGACTATACTTTATTTCCCTTCATTTCTTTGCCACCAAATATTGTTCTGCATTTTGCTTTTTTAACTTAACAATATATTTTGGTCATCACTCCATGTCATTATATATAGATCTCCTTTCTTTTAACAGCTGCATATTACTCCATTGTGTGGACATATATGAATTATTTTCGATGTTTATAACATAGATTTTACATTATTTCTCATATAATCTGTTGAATGCTGTGATAATCAACATATTCTAGAAATGTTATATTTGGCTAAATTTAATAAAGATAGAATGCAAAGACTGGAAAAAAATGGCAACTTTTAACTAAACATAGTAATTTGAATTCACACCACTTGAGAAAGGAAAAAGAACTCCAAAAATGTGGTAGGTGGAGAAGCTAGCCTGAAATGATCAGTAACCTAAAATGTTCACTGCCAATTTAAAAAGTGGCTACCATTTGTCTTAACACAAATTCCCTGAAAACAGAGCCTGAAGCAAAAGGGGTAGGGTTGTAGGGGCAGTTTGTGCAATCCTAGGGAAGTAGAAGTGAGGAGAAGGAGAGAGCAAATATTAGGATTATTAGGTTGGTGCAAGAGTAATTGTGGTTTTTGCCATTGAAAGTAATGGCAAAACTGTAATTACTTTTGCATCAACCTTATAAATGGAAGATTTTTTCCCTTTCTTTTTTTCTTTCTTTCATCTTTCATCTCTCTCTCTCTCTTTTTTTTTTTTTTTTTTTTTTTTTTTTGAGACAGGGTCTCACTCTTTTGCCCAGGATGGAGTGCATGATGCAATCACAGCTCACTGCAACCCCAAACTCCCAGGCTCAAGTGACACTCCACAAATGGAGCATGTTTCTGAGCTGATCTCAGCTCCACAACATCTCTGGCTTCCCAATGGTGGAAGCGTGCTCCATGGAACTTCCTGCAGTTCTGGATTGTATCACTTGGCCCTCGCAAGCAGTTGCTAGAGAAGCCTGAGCCTCTCTGGCTCTTGGTCTATTTAGGCTGGTGGGCAAGCACAAGGGTTTCTCCTGGTCAGTCAGCTTCATGTGTTGGGGCTCCTTGTCCTATGACGGGGGGAGGTGGCAGCAACAATGAGTGTGCTTCAAGACCCCAGAAATGGCCTCTGTTGCTATGATGGCGACCAGGCTGCTAAAGGAGGTACAGCCAAGCCAATCTGGAGTGGTTCAGAAGCTGAGCCTAATGCACAATGCTAAATGAAATCATCTAGGTCTTTTGTCTTTCAGAAATCTTTCAGAACAAAAGCTATTTCTAACACAGCAAGAAAACATCTTAAGAAGTCATCAGATATTTTTCCTTGGCTTTAAACAAGACTATAAAGCCAGTGTGGTTGCACACACCTGTAGTTTCAGCTATTTGGGAGGCAGAGGTGGGAGGATTGCTTGAGCCCAGGAGTTCTAGACAGGTACGCGGTGCATGCCTGTGAATAGCTTCTGCACTCCAGCCTGAGCAAGAAAGCAAGACCCTGTCTCTGGAAGAAAAAAAAAAAAAAGTAGTTAATTCTAGTATCTAAACATAGCAATTTACACCTTTAATAATCAGGCTATAGGCCAATGCTGTGGCTCACGCGTGTATTTCCAGCACTTTGGGAGGCAGGAAGATCGCTTGAGCTCAGGATTTGGAGACAAGCCTACGTAGCATAGTGAAACCTCTGTCTGTACAAATAATAAAAAAATTTTCCAGGCATGGTGGCGTGCACCCCCAGTTCCAGCTATTTGGGAGGCTGAGGTAGGACGAATGCTTGAAGCCAGGAGTTGAAGACAAGCCTGGGCAACATAGTGAGACCCTGTGTCTATAAAAAATAATTAGCTGGTTGTCTTGGCACAGGCCTGCAGCTAGCTACTCGGAAGACTGAGGTGGGAGGATCACTGAGCCCAGGAGGCTGAGGCTGCCGTGAACAGTGATCACCTAGCTGGATTCCAGCCTGGAAGACAGAGGGAGACCCTGTTTCCAAAAAAAAAAAAAAAAAAATGCAAGAAAAGACATCATAAACTTGACCTGGGACATAACTTTTATGTGATGAAATTCACAATCTTTTAGGAAGAAATTAGCATTTCTGATAAAATGTATTATAATTATATTATTATAAATTCAAATGGAATTAAATATTCTGAGAAACTAGCTTTTCACTCTCTCAGTTGTCAGTCAAAACTTTAATGGTCTTTGGCCGGGTGCGGTGGCTCACGCCTGTAATCCCAGCACTTTGGGAGGCCAAGGCGGGTGGATCACAAGGTTAGGAGATCGAGACCATCCTGGCTAACACGGTGAAACCTCGTCTCTACTAAAAATACAAAAAATTAGCCGGGTGCGGTGCCAGACGCCTGTAGTCCCAGCTGCTCAGGAGGCTGAGGCAGGAGAATGGTGTGAACCCGGGAGGCGGAGCTTGCAGTGAGCCGAGATTGCGCCACTGCACTCCAGCCTGGGCGACAGTGCGAGCCTCTGTCTCAAAAAAAAAAAAAAAAAAAAGTTGAATGGTCTTTGAGCCAAGTAGTCTTCCTTTTCTTCTTCTTCTTTTTTTTTTTTTTTCAAAAAATATCTCTAGATTGAATCTTGGAATTGGCTTAAGTCTCTTCTCTTGTGGCAATTTTGAAATGAAAAAATACATGCTCATAATGAAATTACCTGAACATTTAAAAAAACCATCATGAGGTTCGAATATCAAATATTCATAAATATTGTTGTGATAATAGACATAACTCTTATTTTTTCCCTTAATAATGATTGTTTATATATCCTCCATTCTGTCTCACTTTATGATTAGTACATTATAGTGGCAATAATCTTAGGAATCTAACAGAGAAAAGTGTTGCATTTGAAGACTACAGACTGCAAACCAATTTAAGCCAGATTCCTTGACATGTTGTGCTATTAATATAGTACTTTACATATAGTAAACATTAATTACATATATGTGGAAGGAAGCAAGCAAGAAAGGAAGAAAGTATTTCATTCAAACTCCTCTCTCTCCATCACCATTGGCTAATATCATCATTTGTACAGTTAAGAACAACATAGGTGCTCACCACATAGTTTTTGAATAAATGAATGAATGGCAACCCTTCTAAGACTATTGGACACACTATTGTTTGAAGGCAAAGAGATGCAGTAGATATCTTCAACTTTTTTCCTGTTTTATGATTCTGTGGTTTCTTTGACTACTAAAAGTTAGCTAGGTAGCAAATTTGTTTTAAAGTCTGAAAACCAAAATGCTTTCAGATAAAAGGTAGGGAGAAAAATACTCCTCAACATGTCCGCTTTAGCATCAGGAAAACCTAATATCAATATCGCCATCAATGATATCATATAAATATCATTGCATAGATAAGCAATGTCAATCCCTAAAAACTATGTATACCAATAGCACTAACTTGTGGCCAGAACAAGAACCTTAACAGTGCCAAATTTTATTCTATTCAATAGCAGCTGCCTCGTTTTCAGTTGTGCACATCTGAATGCAAGCAATCCCTGTCTGATGTGGAGTTTCTTGCACTGATAAGGAAAAACTGCTGAAGTTGTGAGGCTGCTCCAGGCAGAGCCATCATGTGAGTCATATGAAAGCTCCACGCTGCTGACCTCTGGCAAAAAGGGAGAGAACAAGGATAGGAGAGGCAGTGGGGGAAAGGTTCAAGTGCGGGTTTTCTCCTTGAACCTAGAAGATTATGGGTCAAGAGCTGTGTGCAAAGACTGTACAGCCTGGATGCAGCTGCTATCGTTGTTCAGAGGGAGGCGAGGCACACAGCTGTCGGAGGAGTCAGCCTGAGACCACGGAGGCTGCGTTCAAGGTATTTGTATCCCAGGAGAGAGCATCTTTCTCTATTGATAAACCAAGGAGTTCAGACACTCCCTTTTTGTAGCGGGGTCTGATTCTTCTGCGGTAGGTCTAAACCAATAAAATGAAAATTCTATTAAAGTCACAGAAAATTTATGGCTGTAGTTATCAAATTTGGGGAATTTCTTGTAAACCAAAAGGGAAAAATAATCCTTGGCTTTGGGCTGCACGAAACTCACTTGGCTTGAAGTCGAGAAAGTAGTTCTCTCAAAATCTCTAAGGTCCTAAATTACAGAGCTGAAACTTAAAAGGCAAGCTGCAGTATTAGTTGGTATGCTATGGATTTGAAACTTTAGTAATTAGTTCATGATTATTAGCAATGCCATAGATTATTCCCCTACAGCAATAAATTAAGTGGACATGAAAAAAAAAAGCCAGACTTAAACAGAAAAAAGTTGCAAAACATCCATCAAAGAGATTTAGGTTAACCTGAATGTTAAAGACACATTTTTAGGTGAAGAAAGAATGTAGTATTTCAGGAGTTGATACCATTATGGTCTTTTTCAGGGATCTTTCAAGAAAAGTGCCTTTTGGGGGTACAGGAAGCTTAGAAAACATTTGAAGAGTGAAAATGAGGCAAATAAAGAAAAAATGGTTTTACCAGGCACTGAATCTTTACTTTGCATAAATTTTATTTCTGCTCTTTCTTTTTTCTCTAGCTAACAGACCTAAAAGAAGCATCATGTTCCATGACTTCATTTCACCCCAGGGGACTTCAAGCTGTCCGTGCCCAGAAGTTCAAGAGTAAAAGGCCACGGAGTAACAGTGATTCTTTTCAGGAAGAGGATCTGAGGCAGGGTTTTCAGTGGGTGAGTGAGCAGCTGATGTTGATCAAGAAGAATTTAATGTGAGCTTGTCTACGGAGGCCGGCCCTTGCTTCCAGGGCAATTACTGAGCGAGCCTTCCCAAGTCTGCTCTGGCAATGCTGTCTAATTTCCCTGGGGAAAAAAAGTCAACACTAAAAAAAGTGCTCTTTCTCTCTTCCCTTTCACCCGCTCCTTTTCCCCATTCCCCTAGAGCAGAGGAAGAGCCTCCCTTTTGGGGCAGCCTCATCTTACTTGAACTTGGAGAAGCTGGGTGAAGGCTCTTATGCTACAGTTTACAAGGGGATTAGCAGGTGAGTGACACATAGCTGGGAGAGACTTTAGAGATGAGAGTCCCGCCCCCCCCCCAATTTCACATTATAAAGCCAGGTGAGACATCATAGAAGTTCATAGCACTCAGGACCTGTGCAAGACACCATGGCCGACAGGGAGAGAGACATGATGACTTAAACAGCCTTGAAAGAAAAACAAACCTGCCCTGCCCTAATTAAAATCAGCCCACTTAAATGTTTATCAGCCTTTCCCTTCTTGCATTCAATTCAGAGAATTCAAAGAAAATAGACATTCTCTACTACTGACCCAAAGAACAATTATCACTCTTCAGGCCTGTGGGAGGCACAGTTGGTAAAGCGTCTCTAACAGGTTTTTTATATCCCTCCCTAAATCACAATGACAGAGGTTTGTAATGGCAACCTGGAATTTGCTGCTTCATTCCTCCCCCTGGCCTTTATAGAAGAAACTGAAGTTGGTTTCTGCAAATTATGGTACATGCAAAAGATGATAAATCCTAGATTTTTTATATTTGCAAAATACACAAAATGTCTGGAGAATAAAAATACTGCTTATTCAAAAGCTAAGTACTAATTTTGGTAAACAACCAACTTTGTTAAATATATGTAAAAGATCCATGAATTCCCCTTTTAGTCAAGGTGGGAAAGTTGGATGGTCACTTTTTTCTTTATGTTACTCCAATAGAGAGAAAAGTAATGGCTCAATAGTGGTTAAATATTAATTTTAAAAATATAGCTGATCCGAGTGCAGTGGTGTTTACAACTACTTGGTCACAACCAGTTACAGATTTCTTTGTTCCTTCTCCACTCCCGCTGCTTCACTTAACTGGCCAAAAACAAAAAAAGAAAAATTTTGTATAACTACTACAAGACTAAATATTTATTATTTATCTTAGTATTTATGCTGTTATTATTATTTTTACTTGTTAAAACAGGATTGTAGGGGACATACAGATTTATTTTATTTTATTATTTATCTATTTATTTATTTTGGAATGGAATCTCTGTCACCCAGGCTGGAGTGCAGTGGTGCGATCTCAGATCACTGCAACCTCTGCCTCCTGGGTTCAAGCAACTCTCCTGCCCCTGGCCCTTTATACTTTCTTAATCTGTTTTAGTCATGGTGTACATTAACTTTTTTCAATGCTGAGAACATCTGCAATAAATGACCACATTTTATTTTATTCTAAGCTTCCTCATATCAATTTGGCCATGGTAACTGTTTTCAAGGTGGCTCGGAACGGGGGCACCCTGGAACATACTTGGATACGTGGGCACCATGGACACTTCTGATCCTCTCTTCTGAGTTCTGACTTTGATTGTTCTGCACAGACCTTTCCAGCCCAAAGTTTGCACAGAATTCACTTATCTTTTCTTCTAGTTACTTTATGTTTTCTTTTTCATTTAACTCTTTCATCTACTGGGAATTTATATTGTATATTCACAATCACCCCAGCTCCATTTATTAGATTTTCTTTTCTCTGATGGTTTGAAATGCTGCCATGATTATATATTAGATCTCATGAATACTTGAAATTCTTTCTGTTCTAATCTTTTAAAAATCATGTTTCCTTAATCTATCTTATATTTGTGCTGCATGATTTTAATTATTGTTGCTTTAGGCTATTTTTAGAATATATCAAAACTCTAAGTTAGAGAATTATTGACATCTTTGCATTATTAGATTTCCTAATACAAATATCCTGTAAATATCTAATACAACAGTCTCTGGATGGTCATTGTACAAGACCCTATAGAATCCCTACCCTCCGTTCCCTGGCACACACTCAGCTCTTCCCTGTCCTCATCTCCTTCCCCTCTCCTGCTTCAATGCCAGACTGTTCCTGCCTCAGTCAAGGACTTTTAACTTGCTGTTCCCTCTGCCTGGAGCTGCCTTCCACTGTTCATGTACACAGCTGACTCCCCCTCTCCATCAGATTCCCGGTTAAAGTGTTACCTTATTTATAAAACTGTAGTCCCAGCTAGTCAGGAGGCTGAGGCAGGAGAATCACTTGAACTTTGGAGGCAGAGGTTGCAGTGAGCTGAGATCGGCACCACTGCACTCCAGCCTGGGTGAGAGTGACACTGTCTCAAAAAAAAAAAAAAAAAGCATTTTCTCTTATAAACATATTTGCCAAAAAACTTTTTGCAGGATTTGGGGGAGAATTTCACAGAACTATGTTCTGAGGAAAATACTTACATCATAAAACTTTAAAACAAAATTTCAAAGACATGATAAGGCAAACAAAAGAAACTGGGGAAAAGTATATGCAAAATAGTTCAATAAAAAGGTGGGCAAATCGGCAAATCACAAGAAAAACAGAAAAGATCCATAAACTTATGAAAAGTCAGTTTCACATATGGTTAAAGAAATATAAATTAAAATGTGATAAACCTTTTTACCTTTCAAATAGGCCAAAAAAAAAATGAAGATGAAAGCTAAAAGTCAACCCATATGATAGGGCTATGACAGAGGGACACAGGAGCCAACTGAAAGAGCTTCCAAAGGACAAAGCTGCAAAAATATGAGCAACCAAAAAAAGTGGTATTAAATTATAACCCAAAGTATAAAATAAATATCTATGAGTCCGTACTGATATAAATAAATGATTCAATACATTAACAAATGGGAGAGAAGAAACAAATCTCTCATGCCAAATAAATACAAATAATTTACGTAGATAATATACCTTCAAAGAGGTACAGCATAACTCTCCACTCCTTAAGTGTGGGTCATTCATAGTGGCATTTCTCTAAAAGTACAGTATGAAAAAGGGGGAGAAAGAGTAACTTTAGAGTAGAGAAACCTGACCAACACTATCTCAGACAGGGGACTAAGGTCAACATCAAAAGTCATAAATCATGATGATGGTATGCACTCTTTTTTTTTTTTTTTTTTCAGATGGAGTCTCACTCTGTCGCCCAGGCTGGGGTGCAGTGGCGCAATCTCGGCTCACTGCAACCTCCAGCTCCCGGGTTCAAGCAATTCTCCTCTCTCAGCCTCCTGAGTAGCTGGGATCACAGGCGCGTGCCACCATACCCGGCTAATTTTTTGTATTTTAGTAGAGACGGGGTTTCACCATGTTGCCCAGGCTGGTCTCAAACTCCCGAGCTCAGGCAATCCACCTGCCTTAACCTCCCAAAGTGCTAGGATTACAGGCGTGAGCCACTGCGCCTGGCTGATGGTATGCACTTTTTTTCTTTTTTTTTTGAGACGGAGTCTTGCTCTGTTGCCCAGGCTGGAGTGCAGTGGCACGATCTTGGCTCACTGCAAGCCCCGCCTCCCAGTTTCATGCCATTCTCCTGCCTCAGCCTCCCGAGTAGCTGGGACTACAGGTGCCCACCACCACACCTGGCTAATTTTTTTGTATTTTTAGTAGAGATGGGGTTTCACTGTGTTAGGCAGGATGGTCTCGATCTCCTGACCTCGTGATCCACCGGCCTTGGCCTCCCAAAGTGCTGGGATTACAGGTGTGAGCCACTGTGCCCGGCCTGATGAAATGTTAAATCTTTATTAAATATCAGATTGTACAAGAATGAACTATAAGAGAAAAGTTACATGGAGGAAAAAAGGTTACTAACAATATAATTTTAATCCCACTGTATTAAAAACAATGGATTTATACCTGCATTAAAATCTTCTCTATTCTCAGCACTTAGCTGATATCATGAATAAAATGTTGAATAAGGGGAGAGTAGGAGGAAATGAAGATAGAGAGAGATAATGGTGTGGCCTGGGAAGATCAGGTAACACTTAGAAGCCGGCTACAAGAATTTGGCTTTTATTCTAAGTAATGTGTGGAGATATGGTGGCTTTTGAACAGAAAAGTGGCTTGTCCTGATTGTCATTTGAAAAGTATGCCTCCAACTACTCTGCTGAGAGTAAATAGTAGGAGTGCAAGTGTCTCAGCAGGGAAACTGTTAGAAGACCACTACAAGGCTGGGCATGGTGGCTCGCGCCTGTAATCCCAGCACTTTGGGAGCCTGAGGTGGGCAGATCACCTGAGGTCAGGAGTTCGAGACCAGCCTGGCCAAAATGGTGAAACCCCCATCTCTGCTAAAAATACAAAAATTAGCCAGGTGTCGTGGGGGTCCCCTGTAATCCCAGCTACTTGGAAGGCTGAGGCAGGAGAATTGCTTGAACCCAGGAGGCGGAGGTTGCAGTGAGCCGAGATCGTGCCACTGTACTCCAGCCTGGGCAACAGAGCGAGATTCTGTCTCAAAACAAACAAACAAACAAAAAACACACTACAAAAAGTCAGATGAAAAATAATAATAAGCTCCAAATTTTCTATAATGGACATATATATATCACTTTAGTAAAGAGGGAAAATGCTTTGGAATATATATGCTATATACGTATTGATACATGTTAAACTTTTTATTTTGAGAAAATTATAGATTTATATGCTAGAATATATTTTGAAGTGAAAGTGCTTTTGTTAAGCCATCTTTGGTATAAATTGCTGCTTTGAACCACCTCAATAAGTGTGTGTCCCTCAATCCCTCTCTTCTAGAATAAATGGACAACTAGTGGCTTTAAAAGTCATCAGCATGAATGCAGAGGAAGGAGTCCCATTTACAGCTATCCGAGAAGGTAAGAACAGCAGAAATGGACCCAATAGATCTGTTTTGAGTCCTTGATTTGGTAAAAAATGTATTGCATTGATCCATTCAGCATCTAGTTTTGATTCTTCTGGAATACTATAATTACATTTTTATTTTTCATACAAGTTTTTCAAGAAATTTACACTGCTATTTTATTACTTAATTTTGAGGAAATTGAGATTTAAGACTATTATATCACTTGACCGAAACTATAAATTCACTGAGCAATTACTAATACTTTCCATGTGTTTGGCCTCATGCTAGGTGCTAAGGCTATACCTATATAACCTCAGAAAATTCCTATAAAAGAGAAAATATATAATCACACAAATTCTTACTGGGAAATTTGCCTGAACATAACATGTTGTTAGCTAGCACTTGGAGATTCTCCAGAAGGCATGCATGTTTAGTGTTCTGCCTGTATTTTCTCTGTGCCCTGGACAACAAATGGGTGAGGAACCTGGTGTCAAATGGACTTGGGTTTGCAGCACAGGTCCACCAATCACTAGTGGTATGATGTTGGGTAGGTTACTTTAGCTATTTATTACTCAGTTTCTTGCAGGAAGAGGATAATAGTGGTACCTATTTCATGGAGTTGTTATGAGGATTCAACAAGAATATGTATATAAAGCACTTATCACAGAGTCAGTTTTTCAGAGTTCAACAAATGTTGACCATTATTATTCCATTCTTCTTTTCCTGGGTAATGTCTTATTTACCATCAGGATAACTAATACTTTATAATATAAACATCAAGAAGCCAACATAGTGAAATGAATCATTTAAAATATAATTTATCAACCTTTATTGCATGAGCCATTTGAAATAAGATGATGATAGGATTGCTATGCATTTCAGCAAAATCCCAGAGAAATGGCACTGCCCTGGCCTTATTTTCTCCCACTTTTAACTACTTATCTTCTGTTCTTTACTGAGCACATGCTATATGCAGAGTATGCTGCTGGATGCTGTGAAGGATGAGAAGAGAAACCCATATCTTTGTTCTATCATTTGCAGTCTTAACAGAGCACATGATTCAAGTTACAAGTGTATAAAAGACATAAACTAAGATGAGAGCAAGTTAGTCTCAGTGTGACTGATGGAGTCACTAGATTTTGAACTGAGCTTCGAAGGATGGGTTATGCAAACAGGCATGGAAAAAGCAATTCAGAAAATGGGTTTATAACTGAATTTGATACCCTTTTCAAAAGTCTTTCAGAGCCCCTGGGAAATACATCATTTTGAATTTAATTGGAAGGGCCAAATGGGCTATTGGTTTAGCCAGAGATTTATCCTGGTAGGATCAGGTGCATTCTGGGAGAAGGCATGGTTTTAAGTGTTTAATATAATGGAAACTGCATTAACTAATGTACTTATTAATGGTCTCCATGAAAGGATGATCAGATTTGGAAAGAGATGTATGGATAGGTTAAAGAGTATTTGTGAACGTAATAGAAATTCCCAGGTCACCCGCATAAGAGGAAGGTTTCCTTTGTGAGCTTGAGTTTGCCAATTGCTTAAGATTGGCTTTGCTTAGATATTGCCCACAGCCAAGTTTTTCAGGTTGACATTTAACTGTAACAGTGAAACCTTTTGCTAGGTTTGCTAACAGATGGTTCTCAGCATGGTTCAGAAAACCTGGATCCGTTTTGTTCTGTATGCTAAATGTTTCTTTCATTGCATATTTACGGAGGAATTGCCTCTCCATCACAGGTGTTTACAATTACATTTAGTAGTCAACTGTGGACTTTCTTGGTTTGTTTTATGGACTTACCTTACCGAATGCTTTGCTTGTGTAATATTAAAAACCACAAGAGGATTTCTGACACATTGGAGGTTGTTAGGAATCCAATTTCCAACAATGAATGTTTCTTTTTACACCACTATAAAAGCTTGGAGCCCTTGTTAAAAGAGCCCTCTCCCCTCAAGAAGATATGAGGCTTTATTCGAAAACTTTGGCACTGTCCCATTTTTCCTGTAAGAACTTTAAGGATGTGAGACCAGGGAGACAGGAGGTTAAATGAGAAGGGCTGGAAGGCAAAATAAGAACAGCTGGAGTTCATTAGCTAAAATCCAGGGTCACTAGCTAAAAAGGCAACCAAAAGGTACGTGCAGGAAAACTGAACAAGTAATGCAGCCTTCTTTAAAAATCCTTGAAGCAGGAATTGCTTTTCCTGAACAATTTGGCTGCCCTGATGGTATAGCAGCCAAAGATTTATTAAGTATGATTTTACTACATATATGGTCTCTTTCTATACAGGTAGAATACATGTGGCAATTTACTAGTCTGGTCATTTGGAGTACTATTTTCATTTGACCTTAACATGTGATATTATGAAACTAGCAAAAGTATGAACAGCACTAAGGGAAATATATATATATATATTTTTGAGACGAAGTTTTGCTCTTGTTGCCCAGGCTGGAGTGCAATGGCACAATCTTGGCTTACTGCAACCTCTGCCTTCGGGGTTCAAGCAATTCTCCTGCCTCAGCCTCCAGAGTAGCTGGGATTAGAGGCATGTGCCACCACACCCAGCTAATTTTGTATTTTTAGTAGAGACAGGGTTTCACCATGTTGGCCAGGCTGGTCTTGAACTCCTGACCTCAAGTGATCTGCGTGTCTCAGCCTCCCAAGGGAAATATATCTTAATACATGTGTCAGTGCTTTTCATACTTCTTTCAATCCTCTTAACAATCTTTAGAGATAGATATTATTAATATTATTCCACTATATGGTGGTGATTCAAACCAAATCTCTCTGATTCAAAAATTCATATGCTTTCTATGCACCCACTCTAGAAATATTCATTTAGCACCTACTATGACCAGGTACTCTGCTGAACTGCTAGATACACAGCAGTACACAAAATAGATGTGTTCCCTACCACCCTCATTCCTTTGCTAATTAAGAAAAGCAGAGGCCTTCATAGTGCCTTGGAAATCTCTCATAATTGACTCTAGAATTGTATTTTAAGTGTTGATTTTTACAACTAGGAGGAAATACTTTCATTTGAATAGGCTAATGTGTTATGTTTTTACATAGTACAACATTTCTTAGTTTTATGAAACTTTATAGCAATATCTTAATAATGTGCATTGTTTTAAATATTTTTGTTCAAGTGGTCAACTTTTGGTTTAAACTGAGGACTTTCAGCCTGTTAATAGCATTTTTCTTAGGAAGGAGTCATATAACTAATCTTTTTTGAGGATGAGGCATATGACATAATCTCCCCCTTCCCCTACATAATGTATATTTTTAAAACCTTTATACCAACCCTAGGAAGTAAAATGTGCTATTTTTGTTGTAGAGATAAAGAAATTCCAGCCTCAGAGAGGTTAGGTAACTTGTCTGAGGTCACAGAGATACTAATCAGAGTTGTTAGAATCCATATCTATTCTATTTAAAATCCTTTCTACTTTATTATGATGAATTTGGAAATGCTTAACTATTTATTGTTTAGCAACAGTAAAAATAAAAATAGAAATCTGTTTTTATTATACATTTTATATAAACATTAAGGAAAATGCAGAAGAAGTATTTTTTTAATCTTTAATTTTAGATTCAAGGGGTACATGTCCAGGTTTGTTACATGAGTATATTGCATGATGCTGAGGTATCTTGTCACCCAAATAGTGAGTATAGTACCTGATAGGTAGTTTTTCAACCCCTGTCCCTCTCCCTTCCTCTCCTCTTTTGGAGTCCCTGGTGTAGTGTCTATTATTCCCATCTTATCTCTGTGTGTACCCAATACCCCCAGTTATTAGCTTTCACTTGTAAGTGAGAACATGTGGTATTTGTTTTCTGTTCCTGGGTTAATTCACTTAGGATAATGGCCTCCATCTGCATCCATGTTGCTGCTAAGGACATGATTTTTTTTTTTTTTTTTTTTTTTTTTTTTGTGGCTGCATAGTATTTTATGGTGCCAGTGTACAAATTTTCTTTATCCAATCCACCATTGCTGGGCACCTAGGTTGAGTCCATGTCTTTGCTATTGTGAATAGTGCTGTGATGAACATAAAAGTCTAGGTGTCTTTTTGACAGAACAATTTATTTTCCTTTGGGTATATACCCAGGAATGGAATTGCTGGGTCAAATGGTAATTCTGTTTTTGGTTTTTTTGAGGCAGGAGATGGGACTCGACTCCAGAGATGGGGCTTGAACACTAAACCAAATTTAGGACTAGCCAAAACAGGGCCTGGGGGGAGGCAGCTTTCCAGAACACACACCCACCAGTGTGCCATGTCAGTTTACCATTGCCACGGCAACACCTGAAAGTTACCACCCTTTCCCATGGCAACAACCTGACAACCTGGAATTACCACTCTTTTCCTAAAACTTTCTGCATAAACTGCCCCTTAATTTGCATATAACTAAAAGTGGGTATAAATATAACTGTAGAGCTACCTATGAGCTGCTACTCTGGGCACACTGCCTATGTGGCAGCCGTGCTCTGCAAGGAGAGGTACACCTGCTGCTGCTGAACACTGCTGCTTCAATAAAAGCTGCTGTCTAACACCACAGGCTCACCCTTGAATTCTTTCCTGGGTGAAGCCAAGAACCCTCCCAGGCTAAGCCCCAGTTTTGGGACTCACCTGCCCTGCCTCACTTTGAGAAATTTCTAAACTGTTTTCCACAGTGGCTGAACTAATTAACATTCCCACCCACAGTGTATAAGCACTCCCTTTTCTTCTCAAGCTTACCAGCATCCATTAACTTTTTACTTCTAAATAATAATAGCCTTTTTGACTGGTGTGAGATGGTATCTCATTGAGGTTTTGATTTGCATTTCTCTGATGATTCGTGACGTTGAGAAATTTTTTCATATGTTTGTTGGCCACTTGTGTGTCCAGAAGAAATATTTTAAAGAAAATAACATATCATGTTGTATATTCATCAATTCTGATTCTATCATTGATTCTACAGTGCCAGTAATTACAGTGTTTAAATTAGAAACAGTCTCAGCTAAGAATCTTTTAAGATCATTCTCTAGTAGAGAAACATTACAAAGTAATGATTCCCAATCCATATATGAGAAAACTGAGCCAAAAATAGGCTAAGGAGCCTCCCTAAGGTCATACAATGAGGCAGGGGAGGAGGCTGATTAGAACTTCTGAATTGCCAATGACCACAAATAGTCTCGGGTAGGCCTGGTTGACAGAAAGTCTGCCATTGAACACAATCATATCACATGACAAATACAGCAAATTCATTGTGCATAGTTACATCTTTATAAAACAAAATAATGCCAGGATAATGGTATGTGATCAGCATTACAATTCCAAAGATACCAAGACAACTACTTATCTGACACTTGTCTTAGTATTTCTCTAACATTTATCTAAAATTATTTCAATTATTTCTTTTCTTGGAATGCATAACTTGACTCATTGACTTGATTTATGATTCTCAGGTCAGAGGAAATGTAACAACAGGGACTAGAAACACTTTTTTATTCAATGTCCAATGAGGGTTGGGGAGGACTCCATCATTGACTCATTATATAATTCCTCATAAACTCATTACAATTGGCCTGGCTTTCATTAATTCATGAGCACTTATTGAGCACCACATGCCAGGCCTGTGCTAGTGCTGGAGATGCAAAGATAAGGGCAAGTTCAATCCATGCCCTCAATGAGTTTACAGCCTAAAGACAACTTTGACTACCAGGCCTTCATTACATAGAGCGACATCCTAGGACTTGGAGAATCAGCTTTCCTCTGGAGCCTTAAAGACATCCCTATTTCCTTTTGTGTCTTTTCTTTGAAGAAAAACAAAAATAAGTATACATAGGATACATTAATAATAAAAAAACACTATTTTATGAGACTCAGAATGCTAATTTTAGGATCTTTGCCCTTCTCAGTTGACTTTTGTGTCCCTCAACTGTTTAGTCTGCAGGACAGATATCACATCCTGCTGTGCAGTTTATAAAATGTCCTTAAAATTAGAAGAAAGAAAGGCCTTTTCTTCCTGGGTTTAAGACCCACACATCTGAGGCTGTAGGCATTTCAGATCCCTCTGGTGGATGGACCAAAATGATAAACAATACTGTGAGATAAATGCTTTAAACATCATCTGCTCTTTCATCTGAATTCCCTATTCATTATTCAGCAAAATTCACAGTTTTCATATAATGATTTCAGTAGTTCTAGGGCACCAGAAAAGCAGTACTAGGAATGGCCATAAAGCATAGAATATTTATAATCTAATGAAGGAGACAACTAAAAGAAAGAAGGAATAAAAGCATCTTCAACAGAAACACCCTTTACCAACCAACTAGAGGTATAGAAATGATATTAGGTAATTAGTGACCACTAATTTAAAGATAAATATTTATTGAGTGCCAGACATTGTTCTAGGCACTGAGTATATAGCAATAAGCAAAAAAAAAAAAAGTGCCCACTCTCAATGGAGTTTATATTCTCAATTATGGAGACAGGCAATAAACAAATATTTATATATACAATGTCAGACGGTGGTGACAGGCACTATGGAAAAGAATAAAGCAGGGCCCAGAGAGAGAGGGTAGGATGGGGTAGAGGTGGGATGGGGTGGAGGGCTGCTGAGGTGGGATGGAGTAGAGGGCTGCTATCTCACCTAGAATGGTCAAGGAAGTCTGCACCTACACTTGATCTTAGCCAAAAGGCCGAGAAGCGATGGAAGTCTGCACCTATATGTATCACTTGAGCGGAGGCTCTGAAGAAAGTGAGGGAGGATGAAGGCAGAGAGGTGAGAAGAGAGGATTACAGGAAAAGACATTGGCAAGTGTAAAATCCTGGGGTGGAAGTGTGTTTGCAAGTGTGTCTAAGGAACAGCTAGGAGGCCAGTGAAGCTAAAGCCAAGTGAGCAAAGATGAGAGTGTGAGGAGATGACAGGTCACGATGGGCACAGCCAACAGTAGGGTGGGCAGGAAATCGCAAGTCCTTTGAATTTACTCTGCAGGAGATGAGAGGCCACTGGAAGGTTTGGAACCAGGAGGCACATGCCCTAACTCATTTGAGAAGGATAGCAGTGTCTGGCTCTCCTGTGAAGAAGTGGCCATAGGAGGAAAGCAGGGAAGCAGGCAGATGGGAGGCATTTGCAATAATTCAGCCAACATATGATAGTGGCTTGGTCCAGGGTGCTGGCAGAAGATATGGCAAGAAGGGAGGGGTTCTGGACAATTTGGAAGGTAATGCCAATAGATTTGTATGTGATAAAAAGTTGAGAGGACTTGACATGTACGAGTGGTTAATCTTCATAAAATGGATGAATGGTTAAAAAGATTTCTGCAAAGAAACTGTGGGTTGAAGGTAAAACTAGTAATTCCAATGTAAGTGAACAACAGAGAAATACAAAACAGACATTTTTCCTACTCCTACAAAAACTGTAATTATCAAGAAGACGACATGAAGTTTTTACCCAGTATTGTTAGCAGGAAGCCTCATTCCAAGTAGATATTGTTCCTTGGCCATTTTAGCAAGTGAGAGCATGAGGCCATCATAATGAACAAATCATGCCATCATGATTTAAAAAGAAGCATCTGGAGTTTTAGTAATATAGTTAGGTGAGACTAAAATTATACTAAACATAAAATTAAAATATCTTAACAATATTCTTAGCAATTTCAGCTTTACCGTATCCTTTTGAAATCTAATTTTGCTATATGCTTTGTAACATAGGGGTGGGGGAAAGAGAGAAATTTATGAGATAATTTATAAATAAAAATACACCTAAAGTATAAGCATTCTCAACTGATGGTCAGCAAATATGGAAGGTATTCAAAACTCTAGCAGAAACATACCATAAACAAGATTTTAAGACTGAAAGTAGACGTTTAGTGGGGTTCAGGGTGAAAGGCAGGGGCAAGAAGCTGGCAAGAAGAGGGAAGGGATACTAATTCTAATTTGCCTCTGTAATGCTTTACATTTACCAAGGTTCCACAAATGGTATCTGATTCCATCCTCATATCAACCCTATGAAGTAAGTCAGAAAAGACGATGTCTCTTTTCCTAAGGAATGAATTGAGACTTAGGTTGAGATACTCTCCAGAGCTTACTCAGATAGGAAGTGACAGGGCCAGGATTCATATTAGGGCTTCTGGCTCCACAGACAGTTCTCCTTAAGACATTCAATAAATATGTTTGACAAATTAAGTGCTTACTCTCGGCTGAGTGTGGTACTAGGTGGTGTGGCAGCATCTCAAAAAGGGGGAAAGTCACTCCCTCAATTCCCATGTGGCCTTCAGCCTGAGACTAGGGAGATTAAACAGATGCCTGAGAAGCTGTTTATTACATTTACAAAGCAACACACTTGTCAAAGTGAAATAATAAATGTAGCTCATAAGGACTCTGGGGGCAAAAAGTAAAAATTAAGGCATTAGTCATTACAGCAAATAAGGTTAACAGGTGTGATGGAGCTCCTTCAGCGTAAGTCAGCTTAAATTGACAAGTAAAGAGAGAAATTCACTGGCTCACAGATCTGATAACTACAGGCTGGTAGGGCATAAGCAATATCATCAGGAAGCCGTGTCTCTCATTACCCAACACTGGTTTGCTGTGCATTCATTTTATTCCCAGGCATGTTGTCACCAGGTGTTGGTAATCTGACCCCAGCAACTCCTGGCTAAATCCCACAGGTTTAGCTCTCACAATAGAAAAGAAAGCACTTCTTTTCTAATGGCACCAGCAAAACAGGGCTCTGCCAAACTTGGGTTTTGTGCCTGTCTCTGAACCAATCACTAGGGATAGGAGAGTGCCGTGCTCTGATTGGTCAGACCTGGGTCATATGACCATTCTTGGGTAGAGGCCGGGTCAGTTCCACCAGATGAGCATGGTCTGAGGAAGAAGACGGTTGTTTTTCCAGGGGAAAATAGAAGTGCCCCCACTAGAAGGGAGAATGGCTGTCAGGAGGGCAAAACGACAGATTCACTAAAATAGGTTGATGCCTAAAGAAAATAATTTTGTTCCTAAATTTAAGGGAGTATTTCAGTTGTTTTTAATCTTATGGAATTCTACACTGGGAGGGAGTTGGTGCAGGAGATTCATGATATGCAGGCACAGGCTACAGAATAATGCTTTGAGTTTTTATCCTTTACTTTTCCTTTCCTTTAAGCTTTAAAGACACGATTTCTTCATGCAGGGATGCCCTGAGGTGAGCCTCATCATCTCTTTTTTTTTTTTTTTTGAGATGGAGTCTCGCTCTGTCACCCAGGCCGGAGTGCAGTGGTGCAATCTTGGCTCACTGCAACCTCCGCCTCCCAGGTTCAAGTGATTCTCCTGCCTCAGCTTCCCGAGTGGCTGGGATTACAGGTGTGCACCACCAGGCCCCACCACGCCCGGCTAATTTTTGTATTTTTAGTAGAGACGGGGTTTCACCATGTTGGCCAGGCTGGTCTCAAACTCCTGACCTCAGGTGATCCACCCACCTTGGCCTCCCCGAGTGCTGGGATCACAAGCATGCGCTACCACGCCCGGCCTCATGGTCTCTTTATTGTACCTTTTCTAGTCTCTGCTTTCCTGAAGCCAGAGGTCTTCCTATCTCCAGAAGCTCCAAAGGCAGACTTTCAAACCCCTCCCAGTCACTTGGCCTTTTGTGATGACTTC
Source organism: Pan paniscus (assembly GCF_029289425.2). Classification (NCBI taxonomy): domain Eukaryota; kingdom Metazoa; phylum Chordata; class Mammalia; order Primates; family Hominidae; genus Pan; species Pan paniscus. The sequence continues at coordinate 104,445,361 of NC_073262.2, forward strand.
TTTCCTTCAAGGCTGCCTTTAGTAACCTATTATTGAAGAGGCAAGAGAAAGCCCTCAGCCTTCTCCACTTTCACCTCCCTGGGCTCCCCAAGTTTGGCCGACTCCTCTTTTCAAGTTCACATTTTCTCCTTTCCACAGAGGTTTGCAACATTACTTTTAAGAAATCATCTCCAGTCTCTATCATGTTTCAACAGTTCTTTACCCCATGCTTTTATCCCTGTCTCCCACCAATCATATCCACCGGCCCTATTGACCGCTTGTGGGAGTTAGAATTTTGGAGACTGGTCATATGTCGCAAAGTCCTGCTCTAGAAGGCAGAGCACTCCATTTCCTGCTCCTCCAAAGCCCTTTATCTCTCCAGGCCTCTCCTCCTGTAGCTCTGAAGCTGGGTTGATGAGATTCCCAGAGGGGAGCATTTAGTGCTCTGAGTGCTTTGATGGAATCGATTAGGTAAATGGAAACATATTTTTTGCAACCACTCTAGCCTGTAGAAACAATAAGTTGCAATGATTTGCCATTTTTGAAATAATGAAGGTTCTTTGTAATTTTAAATATTCTTTTGCCACAAGAGATTGTTTTCCAGCAGTAAAATAACCAGAATGTTTGATTTGAAATGTTGAAAAAATATATACCATCTGATATCTTTAGAGCAGCACTTTCATTATCAATGATGGATTTAACATTTTGTTTAATTTTTCTAGCTTCTCTCCTGAAGGGTTTGAAACATGCCAATATTGTGCTGCTGCATGACATAATCCACACCAAAGAGACACTGACATTCGTTTTTGAATACATGGTGAGTTGTTCGAGCATTTTACAACACTTGAGAAAAATAACCTGGTACTTGTATAATGAATCTGTTAATATTTTATGGCATGATAAAACTTTTATTACAATGTGAAAAGTATCATGGAAATTTTCATTATTGTGATTAGTAGAACCTTATTGTTCCCACATCCATCTTTGGTCCTGCTTCCTTACCCATGACTTTTGCTGTCCCTTTTCCCCTCATCAGCAATAATAAATGAGGATCTTGAGTTTACCTTGTAAATAAAACTTTTGCACTTATTTTTAATCTAATTTTAATCACTATCTGAGCAGAATCCAACATTTTTTCATTGACAATAAAGGTAAAAATCACAAGATATTTAAAAATTGTATGCAAGCTTGCTAAAGAATAACTCATGTTGTATTTTTGGAAGAAAAAATATTTAAATAAGCAGAAAGAACTTATAAGGTATGTGTACTTGACTTGCCTCCAAGGACACTTGGAGAGTGAAAAATTCCTGCGTCGTTGTGTTCAGTGCCAGTCATTTAAAATGAGCATCTCTGTGCTGAGAAACAGGCTTTGTTCTAAGAGCAGCCAGTTAGAAAGACACACTGTGTTTGACCTTAACAGTGGGTTCTCAGAAAACCTGGTTATATTCCTTTTGCACCTTATTCTGAAAATTCTGTACTTCGTAATACCTTCTGACAGTCAAGTCAATGTTCTGCTTTAGGACGCTATCCAAGCACCACTAAATTCACTCACTTCTCTTTCTCCGCTGTTTTATTTAGCACACAGACCTGGCCCAGTATATGTCTCAGCATCCAGGAGGGCTTCATCCTCACAATGTCAGAGTGAGTACGTTAAGGGTCAGGACCCTCTCCTGGCTTGCCCACAGAAGGAGAATTCCGAAACAGACTGTCTCACAAAGCAAAGTCCTATGATACTAAATAAGAGGATGGACATCACTGATATTCCAGAGAAAAGTTTTGTTTTGTTTTCGTTTTTGTTTTTTTTTTTAAAAGGAAAGAAAAAAGAAAAAGAGTTGCTGAGTTGCTTCTTAAGATATGGAGCAATGTTTTCTGAGCAACCTAATGCTGTCAGTCATGGCTACATGCAAATGTGCCTTTAGATGAATAAATGAGTGAAGGAGAATTATACTAAAAGGAAAAAAGTAAAGCTAGGCCATCAAAAAATAAATACCTTCTTCATATCAGATTACTGTGGTCTAAGGTGAAGTCTGCAATACTTGTACTAGCAGATCCTATTATATATGTGGCCCTAACTCCCATTTTTCCAGTCATTAGAATCGAAATAATAAACTCTTAATTAGCTATAATTCTACATCTGTTATAAATTTTAGAAACCATTTATATTTCATACTTTTCATTCCCTAAGGTTTTATTGGCATTAATTAATTGATTGGCTCTTAAAATAACCGTATGAAATTTGTATATGATGTATTTATTCATTTAACTAATATTTATTTATGTATTCATTTATTCATTCATTTAAGAAATATTTATTGAGTACTTATTGCTGTAATAAGTTCTGGGGTTTCAATAATGAATAAGTTCTGTTTCTTATTTTCAATGAGCTTAAAGTCCAGTAAGATATATGAACTTAAATAGGCAGTGAGGGCCAGTCTTCAAGCGACAGCAATGCAAGATGGCAGCCACCATGGGCTCAGGCAATTTATGAAAGCCAAATATACAGCCTTAAAATAGAATGCGGACCTAAATACCCAGAAGAACTCCCCTTTGTAAGATTTGTAACAAAAATTAATATGAGTAGAGTTAATAGTTCTAATGGAATGGTGAACCCAAGAGCCATATCAGCGCTAGCAAAATGGCAGAATTCATATATCATCAAAGTTATCCTTCAAGAGCTTCAGCGCCTAATGATGTCTAAAGAAAATGTGAAACTCCCTCAGCCATCTGAAGAACAGCGTTACAGCAATTGATCAAAAAGAAAAACCACAGGCCCTTCCCCTTCCCCCATACTCGATGTAAGCAGTCTTCATTTTCCATAGTAGTACATTTTCTAGATACAGCTTGTAGAGCTCAAAGTACTGGAAAGGAAGCTCCCATTCAAAGGAAATTTATCTTAAGATACTGTAAATGATACTAATTTTTGTACATTTGGAATATATAAGTTGTTAGCCTGGCGCGGTGGCTCACGCCTGTAATCCCAGCCCTTTGGGAGGCCAGAGTGGGCAGATCATGAGGTCAGGAGTTTGAGACCAGCCTAGCCAACATGGTGAAACCCCGTCTCTACTAAAGATACAAAAAATTAGCCAGGTGTGGTGGCGCACACCTGTAACCCCAGCTGCTCGAGAGAGTGAGGCAGGAGAATTGCTTGAACCCAGGAGGCGGAGGTGCAGCGAGCAAAGATCACACCAATGCACTGTAGCCTGGATGACAGGGCAAGACTCCAACTCAAAAAAAAAAAAAAAAAGAAATATGTAAGTTGTGCTATAACAAATAAATAAACAGGCAGTGAGAAGCAAAGTGCTAAAGCCTATGACCATGGTAACTAGGAATACTGTGGGAACACATAATAAGGGAACCTAACCCAGTCCTGGAAGTAAGGTTTTGGAAAGGAATGTTTGAGGACAAAGGGTTAAGGAGAGTGAAAAAAAAAATTAAAATACCAGTTAGCTGTGTGGAGAATGGGATAGGGAGCTAACTAGAGAAATCAAATAGGAATGTTTCATGGTGTGTTAAGGACCCTGGTAAGGGTGAAGACCATTACATTATCTGCACGATCGCGGGACTTTTTTTTTATGGTAATGCTTGGCAATTTAAATAGAGGAGCAGAGAATGTAGACAGTTGGATTGAGTCAGAGTTGAAGCTCTGCCAGACATGTGAAAGGAAGAGACAGGTAGGCAAGAGAGTTGAAGAGATTATCAAGACAGAAGTTAATGTGCTGGCCAGTGGCATCTAGTCTGAGTCTAATCTGAGGGAAGGAAGTGAAGATAAGCAGCTTGCTGATAGTTATGAAGAGAGTGGAAGGCTTCAAGGACCTACAGGTGTTGATTAAATAGAAGAATGATTGGAGAAAGAATAACTGTAGAGAGTGAGATTTTCAGGCTTGAGTGACTCTCACATACCAGACACTGTGCTAAATGCTTCAAAGACATGATCCCTGCCCTCAAGGGACTTACAGCCAAAAACAAGAGATAAGAAATACACACCAATACTATTATAGGACACTTGTGTAGAATATCAAGAAAGAAATACGATCTAGTACTGTAGATGTGCAACGGCATCAAAGATATCTTCTAGTTTCAAGAAGTTTCAGATCGGCTGGGCGCGGTGGCTCACGCCTGTAATCCCAGCACTTTGGGAGGCCGAGGCGGGTGGATCACAAGGTCAGGAGATCAAGACCATCCTGGTTAACACGGTGAAACCCCGTCTCTACTAAAAATATAAAAAATTAGCCAGGCGTGGTGGCGGGCGCCTGTAGTCCCAGCTACTCAGGAGGCTGAGGCAGGAGAATGGCGTGAACCCGGGAGGTAGAGTTTGCGTGAGCCGAGATCGCGCCACTGCGCTCCAGCCTGGGCGACAGAGTGAGACTGCGTCTCAAAAAAAAAAAAAAAAAAAAAAAAAAGTTTCAGATCTTAAACACACTGCATTTCAACAGTCTAGAATAGGAGAGCATGTTACAGGGAGAGAAAATGTTTTCAGCAAAGGTACAGAGTAGGGAAATAGAGGATATGTTCAAGGAAGAGGACCCCAGAGTCATGGTTTGTTAGGGTTAGAGGAAACACAGTGTTTTGCAATCTCCAGGTTCCATTAGTGCGTTATGAAATCAATATGGTGGTTAGCAACCTGCATTTTAAAAAATGAAATAAATGGATGAGAAGAGAATAGAAAATATTAGCATGCATTACATTTTGAAAGAGCAAGTATTATTTTCTGCAACTTTTGCTCCAATTGTAACTGTACTTATATTTTTATGTATGGATGTGAATACCAGATACATATATATTTCTTACTGTAGACTGCAGTCAAAAAATCTTTAAAGCACTGGCCTGGTCTAACTTCCTTATTTTGCAGAGGAGAAATCCAAGATCTGAGAGGACAAACATTTTGCCTGAGGTTATAGAACCAGCTTATGCCATTGCTAAAAGTGATTCTTAGTTAAAATTCTTTCCCACTAGTGCCATACTGCATTTCTAGTTCTGTTGGCCTGAAATACAGAATATATTAGTGAAACAGCATACACAAGTCTGGGGAAATAGATTGGGTAGGTGGCTGAGAGCCTCATTTTCTAAGAAATGTGGACCTTAGGCAGGGTATGGTGGCTCACACCTATAATTCCAGCACTTTGGGAGGCCAAGTCAAGAAGATCGCTTGAGCCCAAGAGTTCAAGACTAGCATGGGCAACATAGCAAGACCTCATCTCTACAAAAAAATTAAAAATCAGCTGAGCATGGTGGCATACGCCTGTAGTCCCAGCTACCTGGGAGGCTGGGTGGGTGGATCGCTTGAGCCCAGGAGTTTGAGGCTAAGGTGAGCTATGATCACACAACTGCACTCCAGCTTGAGTGACAGAGGAAGACCCTGTCCCTAAAAAAGAAAGAAATGTGGATTTTATTCCTTAGACAGTACAGTCATTAGTCATTAAGTTTGAGTTGAGAGAAAATAATATGATCAGAAGAAATTTATATCACTGTGGTCTGTAGGATATATGAAAGGAAATAAGAGACTAGAGTCAGGGATTCCACTTAAGTGTTTGTTTGTTTTGAGACAGAGTCTCTTTTTGTTACCCAGGCTAGGGTGCAATGGTGCAGTCATGGCTCACCGCAGCCTCAAACTCCCAGCCTCAAATTATCTTCCCAGCTCGGCCTCCCAAAGTGCTGGAATTACAGGTGTGAGCCAAAGGGTTTATTGACGTGGCCTGGCCTAGTGCCTCTCAAACTTCAGTGAGCAGACAAGTGACCGGGAACCTGACTCAACAAGTCTGGGTTTAAGCCTGAGCCTCTGCATTCTAACATGAGTCAAGCTGATGCAGATGGTGCTGGTCAAGAGCCAAGCACTGAGCAGCAAGGATCTAGTTAGCAATTAGTAATCAAGGTTGATATTATGGTAGTGACAATAAGAATGGAGAGGAATGTGAAAATCAGTAACAAAGAAGAGTTCACCTCTTGGTAATGTGAGCATGAGGAGGGAAAGGATGGGGCCAAACATAACTGGTTTTGTGTTTGACTGACGAGGAGAATTGTAGCTCTATTAACAGAAATAGGAGAAGAAGTTGGTTTGGAGAGAAAGAGGAGTCCTGTTTCAGACGTGTTGAGGTCCCAGGTGAGACAGGATCTCCAAAGGGAAATGAGCAGTAGGCAACCTAAAAGGAAATCTGTGCTCAGAAGGGAGCTGTGAGCTCGACGTGTAGATCTGAGGGTCATCAGCACATAGAGTTTAGAAGACAAGGAGTAGGCAACCAAAAGAGCAAATACACAAAGAGAGGAGGACTGATGATGAGACTTTTGCCTTTTAGGATGAGAAGAGGAACAGGAAATGAAGGAATGAAGGGAAGCAGCTTATAGGAATGTAGAGCATCTGAAAAAAAATACACACTGTCATGGAAGTCAAGGGAAGAAGAATTTCAAGAAGGAGGGTATGGTGGACAGTATTACAAGCATCAGGAATACAGCTAAAAGTCATACTCTTGACTGCATTGACCTTGTGGATTTGTGAGGGACACACTAATAAATAAAGGAATTTATTGTGGGTATATGGAGGCACAAAGGAAGAGGTTATCCAAATCAAAGCAGGTGGGAGTAGGGATGAGTTCTCCAAGGTGGAGGCATCAGTGAATGTGGGAAGGGGCACAGAGCATCCATGCCCATCCCAGGCAAGCCACCCTCCAGAAGCCTCCATGACAGTTCAGCTATCCAGAAGGTCTCTGTACCCTAATCTTTCTGGGTTTTGCATAGGCTTCATTGTGTAGGCATGATTTATTAAACTATTGGCCACCAGTGATCAACTTAACCTTCAACCCCTCTCCCCTCCCTAATCATGCCTTGGTCTTTCCAGTGACCAGTCCCTATCCTAAGCTACCCAATGGTCTGCCAGCTATCAGTCAACTCTACAAAAAGACATCACTTTGGAGATTCTAAGGATTTTAGGAGTTGGCTGTCAGGAATTTAGTTGAAGATCAAATATATATTTCACAATATCACAGTCGTGCTATTTTATATCAGGCGCCATTAAATGGTTTTAAACAAAGAGGTGATAAATTCAGATTTTCTTTTTATAAAGCTTACACTGATGACAGTGTGGTGAATAGATTGGGATGAGGGCAATACTTTTTTTTTGAAATGTTATATTCCCCTGACCCTACTTTCTCCTTGTTTTCTTCTACCTCTCTCCCCCTACTCACACAGAAAACTTCTCTCCCTCTACTCATTCCCTGAATGCTGGTGTCTGTTAAGGTTCCAGCCTTGACAGTGAGGCTAATCAGAACCACAGTGGTACAGATGTGAGATGATGGTGGGAGAAAGTGGACAGATATGAGACCAATTACTTAGCCGGAACTGATGGGAAAAACAAGAGTCAGCGATATTTTTTTCTGGATCTGAGTATTAAAATGGATGATGGTGCCATTCACTGTGATAGAGAATCAGAAAGAAAAATTTATTTTGGAGAGATACCATGAATTGTGTTTTAGACATGCTAAGTTTGAGGTGATTATGGGATGTACAGGCAAGCTCCAGACTGTGTGGGCCTAAAGTAGAAAGGCAATCTGAGTTGGAGATAAAGATTTTGAAATCATCAGAATACAGTTGTTCATTAGAGCACTGTCAGTGGGTAAGATAGCTAAGGGAGCATGTGTAGAGTGATAACCGAAGATCAAAGATGGAACCCTAAGAATATCAATATGTTATTATTTATTATTTTATTGTTTTATTTTTTAATTTTATTTTTATTTATTTATTTATTTTTAGACGGGAGTCTCGCTCTGTTGCCCAGGCTGGAGTTCAGTGGCGCAATCTCAGCTCACTGCAACCTCCGCTTCCTGGGTTTAAGCGAGCCTCCTGCCTCAGCCTCTCAAGTAGCTGGGACTACAGGCACCCACCACCTTGCCTGACTAATTTTTGTATTTTTAGTAGAGACGGGGTTTCACCATGTTGGCCAGGCTGGTCTTGAACTTCTGACCTTGAGTGAGTCACCTGCCTTGGCCTTCCAAAGTGCTGGGATTACAGGTATGAGCCACTGTGCCTGGCCTATTTTTATTTTTTATAGAGATGGGGTCTTGCTATGTTGCCCAGGCTGGTCTCGCACTCCTGGACTCAAGCAATCCTCCTGCCTTGGCCTCCCAAAGTTCTGGGATTACACGTGTGAGTCCCTGCGCCTGGCCAGAATATCAATATATTAGATTTTAGTAGAAGTAGAACCTATAAAAAGAACAGCCAGAGGGGCAGAAGAAAAATTAAGAGATTGTGGAACCAAAAGAAGAGAGTGCCTCAGGAAGGAAGGCATGGTCTATGATGCCAAATGCTGCAAAGATAAGGAATAAGAGGTATCCATTGGGTTTCATAGGAAAAGTCATGGGAAACCATGGTAAAAAAACATTGTGAATGACACAATCATTGCAAAAGCATTTTTATAGGGGGATGAATTTTGTATTTCAGAGGACAAACAGTTCCATACAATGGCAAGATCTAGTGTGTGATCACGGGAGTTAGTGTCTGAAGTGGATTGGAGAAGCAGATCATTGGAGCTGAGGTTGGCTAGAGCTGTTCTCATGGGCACTAATGTCATGGAGTCAACAGCTGTGATCCAAGTGCCCACATCTTCAGTGAATGACAGAGAGGGATTGAGAGTTCAGCGAATGACCACTAAAAGAAGAGTAATGGAAGATGTGGCTGGATGGCATTAAAATCCAAGGGACAGGGGTTTTTACTTAAAAGTAGAGAAGTAATGGTTTTGAAGTGGTAGTGGGGAAAAGGGAGGCAGCTTATGACACTTGTCAGTGGTCAAAGGTATGAGGAAGTTATAGAAAAACTAACATCCACTTGAGAATATTTTAGGGAAGCAGTGAGCTCAAGGTCTCATTTAAGGAAAGGAGCCAGAAGGAAATTCACCAGAGGTTAGCTTTTAGGTAGTTTTTAAAGCAGGATTGAAGAATGGAGAGTAAACAGTGAAAATGTTTGGGAGAGAGAGGAGCAATAGATACGAGGCTAAACAGAGGAAGCACAGAGCAGAACGGAGATGAGTATGTTGGGAGGAAAAGGAATAGTCAGAGGCTTATATTTTGAGTTGTGACCAAGGAAGACAGGGTGGGAATCCTAGTGAGGTTATCTTGTTTCAGATTTCTAGTAGAATGAGTCCCACGGATTCCAGAGGGGATGGAAGGACTCAGGCTTCCCTATAAGGAGTTGGCTAACGGATCTCATTGGTTTTTGAGTAACTCCTGGCCCGGATGATACTAGTTCAATGGAATTATTTTGTTCCCCCAAAACTTATTGAGTTGGAAACAGGTCTAACTCCCGGGATCTGGGAAGCCTTTCTGGAAAGAGTCACCCACGATCTGGCTGATGTTGAACTGTGCAGACACCATCATATTTGGTTATGTTAGGATGCAATAATTGGTGAAGCTTCTGCAGTGTTGAAGGAAGAATCCAGGTTGGAGGGATGAAAGGGTGAGTGGGTGGTGAGGTTTGTCAGCACAGACTGCAATTTTGAGAAATGTGGTTATAAAATACCATACCTTAATACCGCAGTGCTTTACCACTTACAAATGCCTGTAGACGTATCTGGCAGAGAGGAAAGGGGTTAAATGGCAAGAAGGTGGGAAGGGACTGTGGCTAATTAGTGAAAATAGTCTACACTTGGGACATAAAAGGCATTTCAAGCTGACCTACTAAGAAGCTCTGTCTCTGACTCAGCCAGCTGGCTCTCTCCTTCCCTGTCATGTTTTCATTTTCTGTCTTTTCTCTAGTTTCTCAGGATGGTATAGTGGAGTCAGACAAGTCTGAATTCGAGTCTTGGCTCTGACTATTCCTAGACATGTTTTAAAAGTTACATTGAGCCCTGGTTTTCTCTGTAAACTGAGGATAAGCATGCTATCCCAAAGGTTGTATCCCTCACTGGTCACCAGCTTCCTGTCTTCTATCCACCTGTCTTCATCTTCCTCTTTCCCTAGTCCTGCATATTGAAAAACTTTTTTTTTTTTTTTGAGATGGAGTCTTGCTCTGCCACCCAGGCTGGAGTGCAGAGGCACGATCCTGGCTCACTGCAACCTCTGCCTTCCAGGTTCAAGCAATTCTCCTGCCTCAGCCTCCCGAGTAGCTGGGATTATAAGCATATACCACCACACCTGGATAATTTTTGTATTTTTAGTAGAGATGGAGTTTCACCACATTGGCCAGGCTGGTCTCGAACTCCTGACCTCAGGTGATCGTCTCGCTTTGGCCTCCCAAAGTGCTGGGATTATAGGCATAAGCCACTGCGCCAGTCTGAAAAACGTATTTTTAAGCACATACTATCGTATCTTCTTGTCTTTTACCTGGAATTTAAGCTGGTTGTTTGTATTACCTTTTCCATGAACATTTATATTTATAACCAATCAGAAGGTTTAAATGTCAGTGTAGGAATTTTGTGCTATGGAAGCTTCGTGGCTTGGTGAATGGTAAAATGAATAATGTGTGTATACTTGAAGCACCAGAAAGAGAAAATGCTGGGAAGATTCATAGAACCAGTTAACATTTGAACTAGGAGTCATAAGAAATTTTTAAAATTCTTAAATGGTTTATGAACCTGATGTGGTAGCTACATGAAACCTGCATAGCTGCAGGTATGCTATGGTAGGTAAACTCTCCATGCTCCTGCTTCCATTGGACCATTTGGCTCCAACGTCTTCAGGTCTTTGTTAGATCAATACTGGTCCTAGCATCTCTGAAAGTCCTAGCTTTCTAAGATGCTGTTGAAAAAGAGGATTAATCCACATAACTCTGCATCTGCCATTTTGCCCATGTCCCAGGAATGCTGGGCCTAGCCCTTCCTTTCTGAACTGCCAGAACACGTTCTCAGTTGACATACGTCTTTGTAAATATGATGTTGGTGTTTGAATTCTCAATTGCCAATGGCACTGGAAAATAGCAAAATATACTTGGAATACTAAGCATTCTTTTTTTCCCATAAGTTTCTGTAGTGATGGGAACCTAGTAATGGCTTTGGTTTCTGTGCCTCATAACCACATGAAACATTTTTAATTTGGGGCTCAGAATGTGTTTTTCCCTTTTATTTCTCCACCACTACCATTTACCCTTTCTCCCTTCTTCCTCCTACAATTTGTTCCTTATTCTTTTTTGATTTTTTTTGAGGGGGGGTCTAACTTATTTTGGTCTCTCTTCCCTTTTCATCTGTACTGTGTATTTCCCTTGTTTTCAACTTTGAATTTAAGACTTTAAAAATAGCTTTAAAAAGATAAAGATTTCTTTATTTTCTAATACCATCTAAAGATATATTTTTTTAGTGTGGTCTCCTTGTGTTGTGTTTTTAAAAGGGTTTCATATTGGAGAGCCTGGAAAACTTAAGCAGTTGTAAACTTTAGAATATCATTTCCAGGTCAACTTTGATCTTATATGCCAAGTTCATCGGTGGGGAAAAAAATTAAATCTTTCACATCTAAATCAATAACTAGTGTTCCAAAGGAAACTTCAAAGTTTCACTTTAGATTTTTAAACAAGGGTAATTCCTTCAGTATCAAAGAAATGAGATGTCAGGAAAAGCCAGAATCCCTTTGTTTAGGACACAGTCTAGTTACTTGACTTTCCTTGTCCTTTTTCTTCCCCCTCTGAATGTAAAAATCTTCTTCTTCTTCTTTTTTTTTTTTTTTGGTCTCTCAAGAGACACTTTTACTATATTCTTTGAGATGACTGTTTTTGATTTAGAGGCGAAATCAGCACGTGGTGGCTCAAATCTCCTTATGGATAGTGTTTCTTCCTTCCAGCTTTTCATGTTTCAACTTTTGCGGGGCCTGGCGTACATCCACCACCAACACGTTCTTCACAGGGACCTGAAACCTCAGAACTTACTCATCAGTCACCTGGGAGAGCTCAAACTGGCTGATTTTGGTAAGTCGCCCCTCGGGTCTCATTCTGGGCTGTGAACAATGATGCTTTTGTGTGCACTTGTTTAAGCGTTGACTGGGCCTGGCCTTTGAAAACTGGAGGCCCAAGAACATGATGCTTTGTGAGGATATCAAACTACCACAAAGGAAGTGTGAGGCACGAAACAGGGAGGGATTGGTAGCTTTCTAGGATTCCACCAAGTCCCAGTTTAGTCAGATGGCCAAAAGCTGGGCACCCCTGCTGCCCCACTGCCAGTTTTGATATAGAGACATTGGTAGAGTAAACTGTACTTAGTAAGTTTTCCTAAATCTAAGTGAATATACAAATTATATTGGAATAGATTGAGATTATCCCAAGATGATAAAGAGGTTAACCCTAGATTGTAGCATGGACTCCTGTCAGGATGGAGACTCCAGGACACTTGTTCCTGCTCTCCTACCTTCTTTATATAAGTGTGAGATGCAAAGTTTTATTCCCATTAAAGTGAAGCAGATTTCCTCTAAGTATCACTGTATCCTTCCATTTTAGCACTTATCGCAGTTTATAATTATATTCACACACATAAATACATACATGCATACATACAAATATATACACATGTGTGAACACACACACACACACAAATATATATAGATTTGCGTGATGATTTTGTCTCAACTGGACTGTAAGCATAATGAGGGCAGCCTGGGTTTGTTTTTGCTTATCATTTTATCCTTAGTGCCTGGTACCATAGTAGGTGCTTAATAAGTACTTGTTGAAAAACTGGCTCTATGTGAGCTAAGGAACCACTCTTCTCTGTTTGGCAGATGCCAAATGTTGATACTATCACTGCAGTATTTATTCTGAGATGGCAGCTTCTATCCTGACATGTAAGCATTTAACAGATATTTGTTTATCAATTCTCCACAATAGCAAACTCATCTATTGAAGTTTTTCCCAACAATAGATCATGCAATTCTGTGAGATAAACAGCTGACTGACAGAAAGACTCATTTTGCAGAACAGTACTTAGAAATTCATCTAAGGTCCTACCAAACTAATTAATTTGGATGAGCAGTCCCTACCGTTTATCTACTAAACTGGGCTTTCCTGGAGTGCCAAAACGGAAGGTGGCCATGTTAGTCATGAACAGCTCAGTTTCTGTTACAGAGACCCAAAATTACAGAGGTATAACATGCTAGAAACTTAACTTTCTTTCGCATCACAGTCCTGACCTAAGCAGGCAGAGCATGTATGGTGGCCCCATGCTATCTTGGCCCAGGCTGCTTCTGTCACGTGGCTCCTCCATCCCCAATTGTATGTTTCAAGATGGCTGCCACTTCCTGCTCATCACAGCCCGGAGGAGGGAGAAAAGGGAAGCAGAACCCTTAACCCCTCCACTAAGGCATAATCTGGAAGTTCACACATCACCTCTGTTCATATCATATAGGCAAGAACTTAGTCACCTGACCACACCCAGCTGCCAAGAAGGCCACATCTAGCTGCAAAGCAGGCCAAAATTTGAGAAATTCACTTGATGAAGTGATAGACAAGAGTCAAGATAGTGATTAGTTCTACTAAAAGCACCTAAAGTTTGTGTGCTATTTTTTCTAATGGTGTTTACCCTGGTCCGGTGCATCGTGGTGCAAGCCAAGGTCCAGAACGATGGGTTTTATGCTTTTCCCTTTTGGACAGGTCTTGCCCGGGCCAAGTCCATTCCCAGCCAGACATACTCTTCAGAAGTCGTGACCCTCTGGTACCGGCCCCCTGATGCTTTGCTGGGAGCCACTGAATATTCCTCTGAGCTGGACATATGGTAAGAGTGGTGCCGAGAAAATGTGAGTCATTCTACTCACGAGGGTTGCTTTATCATCTACATTATATTTTAATAATAATTCTAAAAATGGCAATCACGTATATATTTTTATATATATTTATATTTATATATTTTATATATTTATATAGTTATATATTTATATTTTATATATTTATATATTTATATTTTTATATATTTATTTATATGTTTATATATTTTTATATATTTATATATATTTATATATTTATATTTTTATATTTATATATATTTATATATTTATATATTTATATATATTTATATATTTATATATATTTTTATATATTTATATATTTATATATATTTTATATATATTTATATATTTATATATTTTATATATATTTATATTTTTATATATATTTTATATATATTTATATACAATATATATTTATATATTTATATATTATATATTTATATATAATATATATTTATATATTTATATATTATATATTTATATATTTATATATTATATATATTTATATATTATATATATTTTATATATTTATATATTTATATTTTTTATATATTTATATATATATATATATATTTTTTTTTTTTGAGATGGAGTCTCACTCTATTGCCCAGGCTGGAGTGCAGTGGCACGATCTCAGCTCACTGCAACCTCCACCTCCCAGATTCAAGCAATTCTCCTGCCTCAGCCTTCTGAGTAGCTCTACTAAAAAAATACTAATATTTGTAGAAGATTCTTGCAATTATTCTATAACCTTTTACTGTTGAACTGAGAGCCACAGAGTTCCTGCCCAAGGCACCTTCTGAATCTGACACTCTTTTTATTTTATTTTATTTTTTGAGATTGGGGTCTCGCTATATTGTCCAGGCTGGTCTTGAGCTCCCAGGCTGAAGCAGTCCTCCCACTTCAGCCTCTTGAGTAGCTGGGACTATAGGGTTGCACCACTGCACCCTGGCAATCTCATGCTCTTTCTTTCACGCCTTTCCTCCTAGCTCCTCTCTTTAATCCTTTGCCTTGTCTTCTCCTTGACACCTTATCCACAGAGAAACAAACATACATCCCCAAACCACAGACACACAGATGTGTGTGCACGTGCATGTGCATGCACACACATCTGCATGAACATACTCACACATGTCCAAATGTAGTTCAGAGCCTGGTTTAGGAAAAAAAAAAAAAAAAGCATAAAGACCAAGCTTCAAGACACATGATTTTCATGCCAGTTCGATTTCTAATCAATTAACTCTGGATTCTGTTATCTTGAAAAAGTCATGTATCCTCTCTGTGTCTATGTTTCTCCATTTTTAAACATGAAGGTAATAAACTCTCTCCATCTGAGTTAAATGGAACTGTAGTACAAATATAAGAACCAAATAGGTGGCTGGGCTTGCCGTCTCATGCCTGTAATCACAGCGCTTTGGGAGACCAAGGCTGGAGGATCGATTGCTTCAGCCCAGTTGTTTAAGATCAGCCTGGGTAGCACAGTGAGATGCTGTCTCTACATTTTTTAAAAAAATTAGTCAGGCGTGATGGCTAATTAAACACTTCAGGAGGATCTCCTGAGCCTGAGAAATTGAGGCTGCAGTGAGTTTTGATGGTACCCCTGCAATCCAGCCTGGGTTACAGAGCGAGACCCCGTCTGAAAGAAAGAAAGAAACAGAGAGAGAGAGAGAGAGAGAGAGAAAGGAAAAGAGGAGAGGGAGAGGGGGAGAAGGGGAGAGGGGGAGAGAGGGGAGAAGGGGAGAGGGGGGAGAGGTGGGGAGGGAGGGAAGGAAGGAAAGGAAGGAAGGAAGGAAGGAAGGAAGGAAGGAAGGAAGGAAAGAAGGAAAGAATCCAGATAGGTGCTATCAAGTAAAGCCACAGAGTTGGGGAGGCTCTAAGGTTAATGGGTTACAATAGTGAGCATGGGCTGTCAGACACTCATCATCCTAGAATGGCAGTGTTATTTTCTCTGGATCATGTTCCTGGAGACTTCCCAGTCATTTGGGGGCCACTGTTAGATATGTGATGACTTTACAGACGTAGACAACTCCCCAAAGGTAAGGAAATATATGAATCTCTTTCAGTACCTTGGAAGAAAGGGTTTATATAAAAACACAAAGCCCCATTTTCAAAAATCCATAATTGATTTTAAAAAATTAAATGGTGTCCTAAAAGGCTAAACTAAGCTTTTAGATCTCCCAAAGAATTAAGAAAAGTTGCAGACATTTTTCTCCAGTGTAGAGTCATTGATTTCTGATACCCAGTACAATTTATAGAAATATCATCTGCTAGTCAAAACCCTCCTGAAACTGTCAGCTCACACCGCTCAGCACTGTCACTTCAAAGGACTCCGGCAGGCTCTGGCTTACTCAGCTCTTAATGATGTCTTCCTGATTATGTTTCACAGAGTGAAACTTCTACCCATCAATTTTAAACTAATTTTATTATGGAATATTTAAAACATTCAAGAGTATATATAACATATATGTAGATCAGTGATTCTCAACCAGGGAGCAATTTTGCTCTGCAGGGGACATTTGGCAATGTCTGGAAACACTTTTTGTTTTCACAGCTGGGGGTGGGGTGGTGGGGGGTATCACTGGCATCTAGTGGGTAGAGACCAGGGATGCTGCTAAACATCCTACAGTGCAGAGGACAGCCCCTGCAACAAAGATTTATCCAACCCAAAACGTCTGTAGTATCAAGATTAAGAAAGCCGATGTAGGTTAAGAAGCTTAATTTACTTTTAGAGACAGGGTCTCCCTTGGTTGCCCAGGCTGGAGTACAGAGGTGAGATTGTCTCACTGCAGCCTCCAACTCCTGGGTTTAAGTGATCCTCCTGCCTCAGCCTCCTGAGTAGCTGGGAATACAGGTGTGTGCCACCACACCTGGCTAATTAAAAAAAAAAAAAGTGTAGAGACAGAGTCTCACTTTGTTGCCCATGCTGGTCTCGAACTCCTGGCTTCAAGAGATCCTCCTGCCTTGGCCTTCCCAACTGCTGGGATTACAGGTATAAGCCACCGTGCCCAACCAATTAAGAAGCTTAATAACGTGAACTTCATAACCTGCTACCCAGTGTAACAACTGGAACATAATCCGTACTGTCCTATCAACTGTGTCCCTTTCCCATCAACCTGTCCCTCCACTAGAAGGCCTTCTACCAAAATTTTTTTTCCTTTTTTCATCAGTATTCTCATATCTTTTTAAAAATAATCCTTTTACATTTTAGAGGTATTCTTAAAACTATTTTTTTGTTTTACTTGATTTTGAGGGTTTTTTTTTTTTTTTTGAGACGGAGTCTCGCTCTGTCGCCCAGGCTGGAGTGCAGTGGTGCGATCTCAGCTCACTGCAAGCTCTGCCTCCCAGGTTCACGCCATTCTCCTGCCTCAGCCATGATGTTATATTGCTTCTAGTCTTCTGTGACTTGGCTTTGTTTCATTCAATATGTTACATGTTTCTAAGATTCATCCATGTTGATCTGTTTAGCTATACTTTATTTTCTGTTAGTGAATATTTCAGTTTTTTTTAATGTCTATAGCTTTGCAATAATACTTGATACCTTGTAGGCCAAGTCTCCCAGCCTATTCATCTTCTTCATGAGGATACATCAGATAAACCTAGTTTAAGGGACATTCTACAGAGTAACTGACCTGTACTTATTGGAAGTGTCAAGATTTTAAAAGATAAAGACTGAGGAACTGTTCCAGATTAAAGGAGACTCCAGAAACCTGCCAACTAAATGTAATGCATGGTCCTAGATTGGATCTTGGGGGAGATGGTGCTCTAAAGAACACTGTAGGGACTATAGGTGAAATTTCAATAGGGACTGTGGATTAGATAGGGGTATTGGATGAATGTTAAATTTCCTGATTTTGATAATTGCACTGTTGTTATGTAAGAGGATACTTTGGTTCTCAGAAAATACCAACATAATTATTTAGGGATGAAGAGTCATGATATCTACAATTTACTCCCTAATGTTTCAGAAAAGATATAGACAGACAGACAGACAGATAGATAGATAAAATAACGAAACAAAAGTGACAAAATATTGGCAATGGATGAACCTGTTTGGAGGATATAAGAGAGTTCTTTATACTGCTGCAACTTTTCTATAAGTTTGAAATTATTTCAAGATTAAAAGTTGCCTCCAAATTGCGAAATCCTTACTGTTTCATCAAAGTTAGTGTAAGACAGCACTAGCCTAATATGTGATCAGTGTTTGTAATTTCTTCATGTGTGTTTGAGAAGAATGTGTGTGTCCACCCAATTGTTGAGTGCTGCTGGGGTTTTTTTGTTTTTGTTTTTGTTTTTGTTTTTGTTTTTTTTGAGACAGAGTCTCAGTCTGTCTCCATGCCTGGAATGCAGTGACTCAACCTCGGCTCACTGCAACCTCCACCTCCTGGGTTCAAGCGATTCTCCTGCCTTAACCTCCCAAGTAGCTGGGATTACAGGAGCACACCATCACACCCGGCTAATTTTTGTAGTTTTAGTAGAGACAGAGTTTCGCCATGTTGGCCAGGCTGGTTTCGAACTTTAGATGTCAGGTGATCAGCCTCCCAAAGTGTTGGGATTACAGGCATGAGCCACCGCGCCTGGCCAAGTACCCGTTTTTACATATGTTCAAAAATTCAAGGTTGCTAATTGTATTATCCAAATCTTCTTTATATTGTTTTTGTCTTTTTAACCTACCAATGAAAGGTGTGTTGAACTCATTCACTATATTGTTGATTTGTCAGAATTCTATCCACTTTTGCTTTATATGCTTTGAAGCTATTTTCACTAAGGGCAAATAAATTTAAGACTGCTCATTATTCCTTTGTACCACTTTCAGAATAATTTTCATTTCTCCTGAAATACATCTTTTAGAGTGTTTTGTTTTGTTTGTGTGTGTGTAGGCCTGCTGGTGGCAAATTCTCTGTTTTTGTTTTCAGAAGATAAACCCTAATTATTGAAAGGTGGTTTTGTTGGGGATGTGATTCTAGACTGACAGTTATTTTCTCTCAGAACTTTGAAGATGTCATTCCCCTTCTTTGTCTTCCATTGTTGCTGTCGAGGAGTTTGCTTTTAGCCTTATTATCTTCCTTTTGCAGGTGATCTCATTTTCTCTGGATGTTTTAAAGACTTTTTTCTTTGCCTTTATGATTATGCAGTTTTCTCTAGGAGGTGTCCACTGTGGATTTCTTTTTACTTACCCTGTTTGGTATACCTTGTGTTTCTTCCATTTATGAATTCATGTCTTTCATCAGCCATTTTCTTTTTGAATATTGACTCTATTCTATTCTCTCTCTGTAGAGCTCCAATGAAAGACTATTAGACCACATTCTTCTGTTATCCATTTCTCTTCTCTCCTTCATATTTTCCATTTCCTTAACTTTCTGTGATGCATTCTGGGTAATTTCTTCAGCTCATCTACCAGTTCTTTAAGTCTCTCTTAAACTATGTATTAGGTTGGTGCAAAAGTAATTGCAGTTTTTGCCATTAAAAGTAATGGCAAAACCATAGTTGCTTTTGCACCAACCTATATCTCTTACCTTTTTACCACATATACAAAAATGTATGTTATCTATGAATAAGTGTTTCATGAATTTAACCATGAGCAACAATGACACAATATAAAAATGCAGTTATAAGTCAAAATTATTGTTATTACTCTTATTCATTCCATTTGATTGTTGTCTTCCTGGTAAAACTAAAAATGTAATGTAGAAATAGAACAATATGCATCTTCCATTGAGCTCACTATATTTGTTTACCCTCAAAGTAATTGCTAGACCTTGGGTATTTACACTGAGATCCCTCTCCTCCCATTTTTTTCTTTTTCTTTTCAGAGTGATAAGAGGGGAAGTGAGAAGGGAGAAGATTTCCAGTTGACAAAGAATGAAAAAGAAAGAATAATCCTATTCTGCTAGGCCATGCAACCCCATAGGGTCCAAAGTGAATGCCCTTGTAGGAGGTAGATGACACTGGGTGAGCATTAGTGCATTTGTCTTAAAGAAACCAATTATAACCCATAGTGCAGAGCCTCTCCTTCACAATGAGGCCTGGTGGCAGCAGTGTCAGTAGGGGGCCAGAGCAAATAAACAGGGGCTCTAGTTAATTATGGAAAACTTGCAACTAGGACATATTGGTTATTCCCAAAGCTCCCAACCAACATTCTCTCATCTTCTGACGTCTTTTCTTCTCTCTCTTTCTGCTACCTTTTCAGACCTTAAAAGATTCCATTAGTGACTTTAGTGAGAAAAATGCAATATTTTAGGATTATTAAATGGTGTGGTTTTTAGTTTTTTGTATTGTGTTAAAATATACATAAAATTTACCATTCATCACAATTTTCAGGTGTACAATTCAGTGGCATTCAGTACATTCACATTGTTGTGTAACCGTCACCACTGTCCATCTCCAGAACTTTCCATCATCCCAAACTCAAACTCTGCACGTATTAAATGATAATTTCCCATTACCCCCTCTCCTCAGTCCCTGGTAACCACGATTCTACTTTTTATCTTGATGAATTTGACTATTCTTGGTACCTCATATAAAAGTGGAATCCTACAATACCTCTTCTGTGTCTAGCTTGTTTTGCTTAGCATAACATTTTCAAGGTTCATCCATGTCATAGTACACTGAGTTTTCCAGAAGCATTTATTTCAGTACACAAGGTCATCTATTCAGTATCAGTTTCAGGCAGCTGCTGGTGTTAGGACTAGAGAAAGTTGTCTCTGCCTAACAGATCATTTACTGTCACATTTCTCGCTGCAAACTTCCAAATATAAAAAGGGTGGTCTAGAGAAAAGCAAGTGAGAATGTCATGTCACTGCCATATATTACGTTATTCTGAATTAACTTCAACAGTAAAAAATGAAATACTGATTCATTTCTCCCAACAACATTTTGATATTCTCCTTGCACCTCCAAAAAGCCTAAAACTCCCGAGATGGATTTTTTTTCTCCAGGGACTGCCTAAGGAATCTGAGGAATCTTTCCCCCTCTTATGGAAGAATTTGTTCATGCTCAGAATAGAGAAAAAGTAGGAGGAGAACCAGAAAGAGGAGAAAACATCTAAGCAGTTTCCTCTAACTTGACTGAAGAACCACATTTGGAACAATAAAATGACCCAGCACATCTCTCCCTTCTGGAAGGGTTTAATGTTTGATGCCACCGGGTCTTTTCTCCCCTGCATATGAATTTCCCCTTCGTCTACACGGGCTGCCCCACAGGTATCTCCACACAGCAGAAATCCTCAGAGAAGCTTAAAGATATGTAGGGTAAGAGGAGCCCCAGGAATGCAGATTTAAGGACAAAACAGAAAAATAAAAGGAAATAGAAGCTGGTTCCCTATCTGGACTTGAATGTTCAGAATATTTAAAATGTTTGCTTTAAGAATAGTCTGTGGTGGGCAAAATAGATGATAGCCACATGACTTGTATTCCTAAGGGTAAGAAGCAAATTAAAAAAAAGAAACAGTTCTGAACAGAAATGAAAAAATAAGATAAATTGCATAGTTCTTTTTTTTTTATTAGATGGAGTCTGGCTCTGTCGCCCAGGCTGGAGTGCAGTGGTGCGATGTCGGCTCACTGCAACCTCCAACTCCCCGGTTCAAGTGATTCTCCTGCCTCAACCTCCTGAGTAGCTGGGATTACAGGAACACACCACCATACCCGGCTAATTTTTGGATTTTTGGTAGAGACGGGGTTTCACCATGTTGGCCAGGCTGGTCTCGAACTGACCTCATGATCTGCCCGCCTCGGCCTCCCAAAGTGCTAGGATTACAATGCTTACACCTAGAACAGATCTGTCACCTTTCAAACTTACAGTGTGGGCTTGTTTTGTTATCAATGCATTGATATTTACAGTACCTATGGATAGTCCATGTACTGAAATAAAATTGATTTAGGAATTTTGTCTTATAAGTGTTCTAAAGACTTGCACAAGTGCACACATACACACACACACTATATACATAGTGTGTGTGCATGTGCGTGTATATAAATGAGTAACCTTAGACTTAGATTTGTTAGATGAGGAAGGTTTCAACGTTCCCCAAAATGCAAATGGAGAATTTCAACCATATAAACCAAATATTGGCATTTTATCTCTGGAACACAAACATCTTGTGTTACTTTATGGTACTTACGTAATGGCCTGAATGCTCTAGTTTTTGCCAATATATTTTACATAATTTTGTATACAAGTTTAGTGGTATAGAAGATAAAGGACACTAAGGAATTGCGTAACAAAATGACTTCTTGGTTCCCTACAGCTGTTAAGTATGAAAACACACCATGAAAAGGCAACAAGCTTCTTCCAGGCAATGGAAGGCTTTTTGGGGGAGAAAAGAAAGTGAATTACAGGTTTAAACCTAGGAATGTCATTTTTTGAAACTTGTTTAAAATATTTTCAATCCTTCTAGTGGTTTGTGAGCTCCTGGGGTTTCTGGAAGGTGTTTGGGAACTGGATAGAGGGTTAGTTCATGCCTTTAAAAGCCAATACATTTCCATTTCTCTTTTATAACCAAGTAATAACCCAATTATGCATGTATTTTATATACACAGACACGTATTTATTTTTACTCCAAAACAAAATGGTCTGAGGCCTTTCAAGAAAGTGCATGTGGAGAAGTCATGGGGGGCAGGGTGGAGACCATTTGGTGGTGCCCACTAACTAGGTTTCTCAGTTGGCTTATCTCTTAGTGGACCATTGCTAGCAACCAGGGTGTTTTTAAGCATTTGACAGTTTTCCATCACTTTTATTTGCCTTCATATATTGTTTCATTTACACCCTTAGTATCTCTTGTTTTAAAGACAGGAGACAAAAAGAACATGGATATTTAAATACAAGTTAATGAGGAACTTTAAAATAACAATAATTCTACAAATTTACCTCAAGATACTTTACCAAATTCATAAGTTACATTTATCTGATCAAAATTCTTGTGTCACATATCAAGATGTTTCTTATACAGCAGAAATCAGTAGAAAAGAAAAAATAGGCCAAGCGTGTGGTGGCTCACACCTGTAATCCCAGTACTTTGGGAGGCCAAGGCAGGAGGATTGCTTGAGGTTTGGAGTTCAAGACCAGCCTGGGCAACACAGTGAGATCCCATCTCTATAAAAAAAATTAGAAAAGAAAAAAGAAAAAGAATAAAATGGGGCTGTTATATCCAAATTGGCTTTTTAAAAATCAGCAATAAGGCTGGGTGTGGTGGCTCCCACCTGTAATTCCAGCACTTTGGAAGGCTGAGGCAGGCGGATCAATTGAGGCCAAGAGTTTGAGACCAGCCTGGCCAACATGGTGAAACCCTGTCTGTACTAAAAATACAAAAATTAGCCAGGCATGCTGGTGCATGCCTGTAATCCCAGTTACTCAGGAGGCTGAGGCAGGAGAATCACTTGAACCTGGGAGGTGGAGGTTGCAGTGAGCTGAGATTGCACCACTGCACTCCAGCCTGAGTGACAGAGTGAGACCCTGTCTCAAAAAAAAAGAAAAAAAAAATTGGCAATAAAAACAACCTGTTGCTTGCTGGAGGAAAAACCTGCTTGCAAAGCTCAGTCTGATATCATTTTTTAAACAAAACTCTAAGAACAAGCCAGTCAGTTAAGCTAAAACCAAATATTTGATTATGAAAAGGGTTTTTGTATATTTTTACAGGATAAGATACAAATAAATTTCAGTCTTTCTTTTAATATGTATTCTGTTCCCAAACCAGACACAAAGCAATTTTTAAACTTGATCATCAAGAAATCTGTTTTCTCCTACACAATCAATGAAAAGTAATCTAAACAGTGTTTGTCAGGCCAGGCACAGTGGCTCACATCTGTAGTCCTAGCATTTTGGGAGGCCTAGGCAGGTAGATTGCTTGAGCCCAGAATTTCAAGACCAGCCTGGACAACATGGCGAAACCCCATCTGTATTAAAAAAAAAAAAAAAAAAAAAAAGACCATATGTCTGCAGTCAGATGGAAAAAGTAAAAATATGTAATAAACACATATCATATGTAATAAACACATATGAATAATATTAAGGACCATATTTTAAAATAAACTTGATAATAAATTTTTAATAATATTATCTACGATAAAATGTTTTACTTAAATTTCGTTCTTTATCATGCCACACAAAAATGGCAAAATGATTAAGAGAGTTTGCAAAATTATGTGGTATAGTGAAAGAGGTTTGCGGTTAAAAAAAAAAAGAGAGAGAGAGAGAAGTATGGGACCATGGGGATAGTCTCTGTAATCAGTCACCTGAACCACTTTTAACACTCAAAAGACTTATGAGAATAAAAATCTGATTTTTGCTAAGATTTATTAGCAAAATAAATCTTACTCCTTCCTGTCCCTCTGTAATTATCCTTCAGCTTGACCATGTATGAAAGAAAATTTACATTTCACTGTTTAATCTATTTAAAGATGAACATTTCCCATTAAATCAGGATGCACCTTATAATCAGTAGCATCTAACAATATAAGTCAGCCAGGCTGCAGTTGTGACTGTAGTTAGAATTGCACATGTGTGAACATCAAATGAGCCAGCGTCAAAACGTGCAGAATGGCCAGGCACAGTGGCTCACACCTGTGATCCCAGCACTTTGGGAAGCTGAGGTGGGTGGATCACTTGAGGTCAGGAATTCAAGACCAGCCTGGCCAAGATGGTGAAATCACGTTTCTACTAAAAATACAAAAATTAGCCAGGCATGGTGGCAGGTGCCTGTAATCCCAGCTACTTGGTAGGCTGAGTCGGAGAATCGCTTGAACCTGGGAGGCGGAGGTTGCAGTGAGCTGAGATCGCACCACTGCACTCCAGCCTGGGTGACAGACCAAGATTCCACCAAAAAAAAAAAAAAAAAAAAAAATTGCAGAATTGGTGTCAGCGACTTGGAAGAAAATTCTGCAAAGAAAAGTCCTTTTTTTTTCTTTTTTTTTTTAAACTCCTAGGAACCAAATGGTTGTGGAGAAGGAGTAAATCAGACATGTTTAGCAACATTCTTTAAGCAGGAGTCAAAAGTAAGCTAACACTACATAACTGCAAGGCCAGCTTAGGAGCCCAGGACCAATGACTCTCTGTTGTTTTATGGATTATTTTAAGAAATGCTGCATCATCAAATTCTTAATATAGAGGATGATACATGGGTAAGTGTAGACATCAAAGAGTCTGAGTCAAATGCTGAATGTGAAAAAGTTTTAGGAATACCGAAACCAATTTATTTTGCTTAATGTTTCTCTTTTTCGTGTACAAGTATGCTATATGAGAAAATAATCTCTATTTAATTAAATTTATAACAGCCCTTTCAATAAGTATAAAATGAACATTCTGATCATGTCATAGTTTAACTTGCATTTTTTTGTCTTAATGGCAAAAAACCAATGACGCTTCTTACAATGATAGCATCTTAGACTCAATGAAAAGTGGGGATGAAATGAAATTTGGGGATACAGTACTTTCCCCTCTTCTCCTAAAAGAGATAATGAGCTTGAATGATCTACAATGTTTGCTAACTCTACTGCTTTCCTAACTGCTGCTCGTGGTGTTCCATTTTAATAAAAAGCTGTGGGCTGTTCTTACTTTTGTTTGACATAGGGACTTTTTTTTTGGCCCAAGACTTTTAATATCATGTGGTCCGTATTTAACTCTCCCTAAAATATTTCTTGGGAAGAGAAATTCTAGTAGTTCAGTTTCGCTTGTATGATTTCTTTCAAAGTGTCAATTTACTCTTGTTTCCTTTGCTAGGGGTGCAGGCTGCATCTTTATTGAAATGTTCCAGGGTCAACCTTTGTTTCCTGGGGTTTCCAACATCCTTGAACAGCTGGAGAAAATCTGGGAGGTAGGAGAATAATTCTTCTAAAGAAAATGAAATATCTGCATTTTAAGTTTTGAACCAAATTTGCCTTACAGACAAATGAAGCAGTCCATCTGCTTTGAGATATTAAGCCCTATATTAAGATTGTAGAAACTGTAGCATTTGCCACAGCTATAAGCACCCTGGGAATGTGTGGTCAGGAAACTCCCTGTTGCCCCATAGCAGCCCATGAATCCAGCTCACTGAATGATGTTCAGGTCTCCTGCTCCCTGTCATTATTATTGTCTTAACCTCCCAGGGCAATTTCTGCCATTACTACTCAGACATGCCTCTACCTTGCTACCTCCAGTTCTAATGCTACCATATATTTGGCCCTGGATCTTTGTCAACTGAAAATAAGACATAGAATTTTTAGCTGGGTGCAGTGGCTCCTGCCTGTAATCCCAGCACTTTGGGATTGCTTTGAGCCCAGGAGTTCGAGACCAGCCTGGGCAACATGGCGAAACCCCATCCCTACAAAAACAAAAATGAGTGGGCTGTGTGGCGCACACCTTAGTCCCAGCTATTCGGGAGGCTGAGATGGGAGGATCACTTGAGCCCAGGGAAGTCGAGGCTGCTGTTAGCTGTGACCACGCCACTGCACTCCAGGCTGGGGAACAAAAAAAAGACACAAAATTTTCATAGAACCCTGATAGAACAGAGGCTTTCCCTCTTAGTGTGAAAGAAGTGTACCATTTATCATGCTTATCCACAGCCAAGTTCCTAAAGTGTCAAGGTGCCTTTGTGTGTGTATGCAGCTCCATTTCTTAATTCATTATTTATCCCTACCGCAGTTGCCTATGATATGCTTTGTTTTTATGGCCCTTATATAGTATTACAGTCATACTATAGTCATCTGTATATTTCCTTTTTTGGTCATATTTTTATTGTGGTAAAATATACAAAACGTAAAATTTACCATCTTAACCCTCCTTAAGTGTACAGCTTATCAGCATTAAATACATTCATATAGTTGCACCACCATCACCGCCATCCATTTCCAGAACTTCTCTATCATCCCTAAGGGAAGCTCTGGACCCACTGAACAATAACTGCCCATCTTCCCTCCCCACACTCCCCTAGCCCCTAGTAACCTCTAATCTACTTTCTGTCTCCATGAATTGGCCTATTCTAGGTACCTCATATAAGTGGAATCATACAAATTTGTCTTTCCGTATCTGGCTTATGTCACTTAGCATATTTTCAAGGTTCATCCATGTTGTAGAATGTGTCAAGGGGCTTTAAATCGGCGGGGTGCAGGGGAGTACTTTATTACTTGCTATCCTGGATCCTGCTGCTTGTCTTCTGGCTAAAATAAAATGTACTTTGTGAAATTAAGACATTTTATAGAGATTAATTACTGACATTAAATTTTCTTCTAGAAACATGGGGGCTATTATGAAGGAACATGGGGAAAACTGGGAAGCATTCACAACTGAAAAAAAAAATCCAAGCCAAAAGACTTTTTCTAAAAACTTTCTTGCAAGACAGAGCAATGCTATCTTCACATTACGTTATTGGGTGCTATAACATCATCTAAGCTGGAGACAGCCTACTGTAATAGCTTTGGAGTCCGAAGACCTGGGTTTGAATTCTAACCATTTTCTAGCTAAATGAACATGGGCAAGTTATGTAGTCCCTCTGAACTTTCGTTTCCTTGTCTGTAAAATGGCAACAATGATAATAAGGACTTTCTAATTCTTTATTGAGAATTCCATAAAAACAAATGCATAACAAGCTCCATGCACCATAAATGCTCAATTGATGTTTGCTTTCTTCCTGTCCCATACAAATTGTTGTACAGATGTTTCAATAACCTAACTGCTAGCAAGTATTACCTGAAATTTAACCCGATTGTTCTCTTCTTTCACTTAGCAGTATTATTTCTTGTCCACAATAGAGGAAGCACAATTGCAGTTCTGACGCTGCAATGACCTTTTATACATTTGAAGAGTTTTTCCTGGTCATTTAATCAGGAAACAACACTTACTCACCATATATGAGGCGAGTAACTCTACAAGACTCTACAAGGTCTTGTAAGAAGCTATAAGCCAAGGGGAAAAAAAAAAAGAAGAATAAGAAAAACACATGATCTGTATTTTCAAGTGTTGTTCAGTCTAGGTAGGGCGATGGGTGAAGTATACGTAAATATATGTGAAACAAACATAAACTATGTATATATGTAAAAGGATGTATGTATAGATAGTTAATATAAATTGTAATACTGAAATAAGATGTGCTATTAGGATACTTGAAGAGTAGTTTATTTGAAAAGAATATAAGTATATCCTTGTGTGCCATTAGTATTTGAAGAGTTGTATATAAACTGATTTTTTTCTTTTTCCTTTTTTTTTTTTTTTTTTGAGAAGGAGTCTTGCTCTGTCACCCAGGCTGGAGTGCAGTGGTGCCATCTCGGCTCACTGCAAGCTCCACCTCCCCAGTTCAAGCGATTCTCCTGCCTCAGCCTCCTGAATAGCTGGAATTACAGGTGCCCACCACCACACCTGGCTAACTTTTGTATTTTTAGTAGAGACGGGGTTTCACCATGTTGGTCAGGCTGGTCTCAAACTCCTGACCTCGTGATCCACCCGCTTTGGCCTCCCAAAGTGCTGGGATTACAGGTGTGAGCCACCGCGCCCAGCCTCATAAACTGATTTTTAAAATACAATATACAGTTAGGCATAGTTGTGTGTGCCTATAGTCCCTACTGCTTGGGAGGCTGAGGCAGGAGGATCCTTTGATCCCAGGAGTTTGGGCAACATAGTGAGACCCCCATCTCTAATAATAATAAATATAAATTTAAAATAACATTTTAAAATATGACATACTATCTTTGAATGACCACACAATTTAAAAAGCAATCATTTTACGGTTCTTTAGTGTTCAGTTAGCACAGCACTTAGAAATCATAGAATAAAGTAAGCAAGATGCTTCTCAAGGCCTGATCACTCTTTAGGACTCACAATGGGCTAGGTACTATGCTGGAAAGAGAAAAAATAATAATTTTCTAACCTGCTTGAGACATAGTGGTATAAATGATAACACAGCTGCTGAACGTGATGACTTTCTCACTTTGTCCGCAGAGCAAGAAACTACAGATGCAGTAACAAAACTGCATTCAATGAACATGGGACTGTAGATAACAAACTAACTTCATTTCTTTGGGTACATGCCCTGTATTGGGATTGCTGGATCATATGGAAGTTCAATTTTTAATATTTTGAGGAACCTCCATACCATCTTCCATAATGGCTGTGCTATTTGCATGCCCACCATCAGTGTGCAAATGCTCCCTTTCTTCCACATTCTTGCCAACACCTCTTTCATCTTTTTGATAATAGTTATGAGGCAATATCTCACCATGGTCCTAGGCTTCATTTGTCTGATGATTAATGATATTGAGCATTTTTTCATATATCTCTTGGCCATTTGTAGGTCATCTTTTGAGAAATGTGTATTGAGGTTCTTAGTCCATTCCTGCTACCATAACAAAATCCCTTAGAGTGGGCATTTTATAAAGAACAGAAATTGGCCAGGCGCAGTGGCTCACGCCTGTAATCCCAGCACTTTGGGAGGCCAAGGTGGGTGGATCACCTGAGGTCAGGAGTTCAAGACCAGCCTGGTCAATATGGTGAAACCCCATCTCTACTAAAAATACAAAAACTAGCCGAGCGTGGTGGTGTGCACCTGTAGTCCCAGCTACTTGGGAGGCTGAGACAGGAGAATTGCTTGAACCCAGGAGGAGGAGGTTGCAGTGAGACAAGATCATGCCACTACACTCCAGCCTGAGCAACAGAGTGAGACTTCATCTCAAAAAAAAAAAAAAAAAAAAACAGAAATTTATTTCTCACTGTTCTAGAGGCTGGAAAGTCCAAGATCAAGGCACTGTAGGCTGTTGTCCAGTGAGAGATTTGGTCTCCAAGTTAGTGCCTTGTCGCTGCATCCTTCAGAGAGGACAAATGCTGTGTCCTTACATGGTGGAAGGGTAGAAGAGCAAACGGGCCTGACTGATTCCCTCTAGCTCCTTTATAAGGGCATTCATCTCTGTTCTTGTGTCCTAATCACACGCTAAAGGTGGCTAAAGGCCCCACCTCTTAATACTGTTGCACTGGGGATAAAGTTTCAACATGAATTATGAAGAGAATACAAACATTTAAACCACAACAAGTCCTTTGCCCACTTTTTTTTTTGGAGACCGAGTCTCACTCTGTTGCCCAGGCTGGAATGCAGTGGCTTGATCCTGGCTCATTGCAACCTCCGCCTCCTGGGTTCAAGCAATTCTTCTGCCTCAGCTTCCCAAGTAGCTGGGATTACGGGTGTGCACTACCACGCCCAGCTAATTTTGTATATTTAGTAGAGACGGGGTTTCACCATGTTAGCCAGGCTGATCTCGAACTCTCGACTTCTGGTGATCCACCTGCCTCAGCCTCCCAAAGTGCTGAGATTACAGGCATGAGCCACCGTGCCCGGCCCTTTGCCCACTGTTTAATGGGGTTGTCTTCTTGCTATTGAGTTCCTTATATATTTTTTATATTAACCCCTTATCAAATGTATGGCTTGCAAATATTTTCTCCCATCGTAGGTAGTCTCTTCACTCTAATGATTGTTTCCTTTGCTCTGAAGACACTTTTTAGTTTTATTTATTCCCATTTGTCTATTTTCACATTTGTTGCCTATAAGCAGGTTAGAAAATTATACAGATTATAAATAGTTCCTGAATTTGTGTTTTACTAAACGTAGCCTACACAGATGAAAACAGGAAAGCTACTTCAGAATCTGTGATATTTGATGTCAGAAGTGCATCTCTGAAAGCAATGGGTCCATTCTAAATCTCCTAACCTCTAACCATAATTTGTTCTATATTTATCCTGAGATCTCGCTCTTAGGAATAAAAACACATTGAGAAGTCCTGAGTCTTTATTTTACTGTTTTTCTGAAGTGCCTGTAGTGTGTGTGTTTACATCTAAATAACAGCTGTCACCACTTTCTGATCAATTTTTAAAACTAATTTTAAATAAGTGTTTTTCATAAATAATCCTGGATTTAGTTCTAAAATCAGAATAAACTATGCAAACTTTGAATCCATTAATCAAAATGCTTTTAGTTTCCATTCCAACAAAGGCAGATAAACAGCCCCTTCAGACCACTGTGGTTTGAAACATAGCACTCACTGGCTGCCTTTTAAGAGCCTTCAGGGAGGGAGTAAAACAACAATTTTTGGTTTTCAGTTTCCCAGACAGTGAAGGAGAGATTTAGTAATTTTCTCAAGTGAAAAAGAATTCAATAACTTTCAAATAGAAACTGAGATCAAATTTCCAAATAAAGTATATTGAATTTTTGTTTAAACTTTTAAAATCTCAAGCTTAAAGCTTTGAACATAAGATTAAAAAAATTTTTTTTAGTATCCATTTTGTTGGCTTTAGTTAAATATCATACAAAGTAACCAACCATCTGGTAACTTTCACCTTAGAGAAAACATGATAGTGGTTGTCACCTATTTCTTCTATTGTTTTCTCTTCATTATCTTTGCTTTCTTTTCACTGCACTTTGCCAGCCAACAGAGGATGTATGGGTACATGTGACTCACACCCACTTGTTTACACATGCATCTGTGCAAATACATAAGATGGTAGGTTAAAAAAAGAAGAATTAGTTTCTTGTCCCCTGGCCTTCTCCCACAAAAGAAGAATTAGTCCAGTTGGTTTTTCAAAATGGATTCCAGGATTCTTAGTGTTCCCTCGGGCTCAGGGTGGTTGATAGGAAAAGCCTATAATCCTCTCAGTCACTTTTCAGTTTGTTTAGGGAATGGATCAAAGAAGGAAGATTTTACTGGGTGGCATGATTTTTTTATTATATGAGGGAAAATAGCACTTCACTGTCTTTTGTTTAAAGACAAGCTTAACAGATGCTAAAAAGTACATCTCTCAGCCAGATTCCTAGTCAACAAGCTGATAGATACTAAGATTCTGGATTCTTCATTGATTATATTCAGTCATTGTTGGGCAATTGACTCCCTGCCATAATAATTGGGCCAGTATCTATAACCAGCATTTTATAGATGGATTCGCTAGACTCTTTCTGTAAGAGATGTTTCTAAAAAGAGTTATAGTGAGATATGCTTCTAAGAAAAGTTATACTGTAGTAGTACAATGAAAGCTACTAGTGTTTTATTAGTATTTCACAAGAACAATGTTACTCTGTCTCCCATATATAACTGTCTATGGGCTTTTATGATTATTCTTTAAAAAAAAATACTAAGGTAATGCCTACCGGGGAACTCATGGTGCTGGCTTCATCCAAAGTCTGAGCTGTTTTGGCTTTATACTCCGAAAGACTTTATTTTCATACATCTTAACTAAAAACTGGGGCTTTAAATTGGTCATTCAAGGCCAGGCGCGGTTGCTCATGCCTGAAATCCCAGCACTTTGGGAGGCCGAGGTGGGCAGATCACGAGGTCAGGAGATTGAGACCATCCTGGCCAACACAGTGAAACTCCGTCTCTACTAAAAATACAACAACAACAACAACAAAAATAGCCAGGCATGGTGGCTTGCATCTGTAGTCCCAGCTACTCAGGAGGCTGAGGCAGGAGAATGGTGTGAACCTGGGAGGCAGAGCTTGCAGTGAGCCGAGATCGCATCACTGCACTACAGCCTGGGCGACAGAGCGAGACTCCGTCTCAAAAAAAAAACACATCGGTAATTCAAAGCATAGACCAGCCCTTTTCCAAGTGATGTTGTTCCCATGACAATCCATCAGTGAAAAACCAAATACCATATTCCAAGCTGCTAGTCACAGAGAAAACAAGCAGATGAGATGAATGTAATAGAAAAGACTAGAGTTAGTTTTGGGGTCATCTTTAGCCAACATTCCATTGCCTGAAGGTCAGTAATCTGAATCCTTTTTAATTTGAGCACATCAGGGAACAGCTGAATACCCATGCTGAGGCATAATTTAAGCTGTCAAGTGTCTCCTGTCAATATACATGTGGTCATCTGATGCAAGGCAAAGAGACAGTCACTCCTGCTTCTTTATATCCCTAGCTCCCAACATGGTGTCCTAATGCGTGATAATCATGCAGTAAATGTTCAGTGATGAGAACATGACTTTGAGCAAGGCTGTATGATCTGCCTCAGAACAAGTGAGTCAGTAAGAATGCAGGCCCCGGACCATAGGAATGTATTACAGTTTTGCCCAAGAAACCACAAACGTTGGAAACACTCAAGTTTCTTTCTCATATACATCAGCTGGTGTCATGCAATGGGACATACATCTGACGCTTCCCTGTTCTTCCCTGATCTGTCCTGCATGTCTCCATACCTCTTCCATCCACCTCATCTCCCCACCTCACCTTTCTTTTTCTTTGTTTGGCTTTATATAGGTGCTGGGAGTCCCTACAGAGGATACTTGGCCGGGAGTCTCCAAGCTACCTAACTACAATCCAGGTAATATTGATCTGAGCTTCTGAATACTCTGAGAATTAGTAATGTAAGGAGAGCATTGGCCATGCTAACAGGGCGTTCTTGTATTGTGAACTCAGCGGCAAAGATGGGTGTAGAGGAATTTCTACATTCATATATTCCCTGACTAATCTTTGTATGAGGAAGACACTGAAAGAGTAGCTGAGGTTAGACCAGTTCCCCAGCTCTGTAAAACACAAGTAGCAAGCTGAATAGAATTTGAAATGACTATTACTGTGGATTCCACATCCATTGTCAAATACCCAATGGCTCAAAAGAACAACTCAAAAGATGGGCTCACTTTTGGGCCCCCTGACTGTCATAAGTGTATTGATTAGTATTGAATTGCATATGTATAAAAAGAAAGCTAATGCAACAGAACAGAGGTAGAGGCTCGCTAGGCCTAGGACATGCCAAGTAAGCTGTCTGTAGGTTATACTTACTAAGAGTTCATTCATTGCCTGTAAACCTGACACTTGGTCATTGTCTCTCACACATTTCATCTTTCAAGACTGGCTTCTGGGATCGATTTAGAAGTGCTGGAAGTGTTATCCATGGGGGAATTCTTTGAGAAGCTGTCGCAGGGCCACATCAGAGGGATCAGATTAAGCAGTAGTCACTTCAAGGATGTTGAGACAGAGGGGAGGAGACAGGCACTGAACTACAGGATGAAGGATCATATTAGAAGCTGAAGAAGCAAATAAAGCCCATGCCAAAGCTGAGCTCTCACTGGCAGGGTTGAAGGGGAGGTAGAAAGGTACAGATAACGACAAGATTAGGGTGGATATGCTCCAAGCCAGATTTTTCTAGTCTTTATGGTCTTACATTGTTCCATTACTAAAAATGAAATCTTCCCAAATTGTTGTCCTTACTTTTTTTTTTTTTTTTTGAGATGGAGTTTTGCTCTTATCGCCCAGGCTGGAGTGCAGTGACATGATCTCGGCTCACTGCAACCTCCACCTCCGGGGTTCAAGCAATTCTCCTGCCTCAGCCTCCCCAAGTAGCTGGGACTACAGGAACCCGCCACCATGCCCAGCTAATTTTTTGTATTTTTAGTAGAGATGAGGTTTCACCATGTTGGCCAGGCTGGTCTCGAACTCCTGACCTCAGGTGATCCACTTGCTTCAGCTTCCCAAAATGCTGGGATTACAGGCATGAGCCACCGTGCCTGGCCTGTTGTCCTTACTAACTTTGGTATGAGATTATCCTGGAAGGGTTTCCTGAGAGCAAGAAATTGTAGGTAGAATTAAAATGTGATTAAAGAAGAAAATAAAATACATAGGGAGTTGGGGACTCTTTTTCTTATTTTCTTTAGCATCCAATACTTTTGCTTACAGCTGTCCATAGGGATCTGGCATCTTGAACCACCAGGATTATGGAAGCCCTACAGCAAGCTAAAGACTAACTGTAAAGTCCTTTCAGCTGCTTTGTGAATGGTTATATCTATTGCTAAAAGGCCTTAACATCATTTGCAAATAGTTTAGGATTTCTAACTATTTTTCTAGAGTTTAACACCTGAGAAAAATGCTACTCTCTGGTCACAGGACTTAGAATACTGTCTATTTCCATTGGTCTGAGATAGAGAAAAAAGAACAAGTTTCTTGTGGAGCCGTGGTCCAGTCTGCAAATTGCTCCTATCTCCAGTTGCCATGGTTTCCAGGAGAACGTGGCTCTCATCTTTTCCTGCCCTGCCTGTACTTCTCCCTGTCCACTCTGTTCTCTATTTTCCCTCAGCTTCCTAACTGAGGATGCCAGCAGAAGTTTAGAGTCACAGATGGATTGTAGGAAACAATTTGGATGATGCCAATACAAAGCTACTGTGGTGGGCATATGCTGCTCCCCCAAACTTCAGACATTTGGGTTTCAGGTTGGTCCAGGCAATCAACAGTGATCCTTAATACAAAATGTCTTGGTGAGAGCAACAATCAAGAAACTTGGCCAAAGTGCTTCCCTGCCAGATTGTGTGCTTAATAAGATAACTGGGTTCCAATAAAACAGAGAAAATATGTTACATTTTAAAAATTTTTCTGTTGTTTCAAAACAATGTGCAGTTTTTCTATATAAGAAGAAAAGTCTCCAGGCCCAACATCCATAGGGCTTATCATCCATTGTTTTTCTTTTAAGTTTTCAATTTAATCCAAATAAGTCAAAAATTTTCAGGCACCTACTATCTGCCAGGTGCTGTGCCGTGCGCTGGGGCTACACAGATGGAGAGGGTGCATTCTTGGATCTCTAGTGTTTGGGTTTGGATTCATTCACCCACACTCTTTCACCAGTTCTCTTTGTTACTGGGGTGCTCATTTGTGAGCCCTGCTTCCATGGCTTGGAGAGTTTGTGGCTGTGGGCCAGGCTGAGCTTATGGAGCAAAGGGAGTTGGAACCTTAGCCATAGACAAGATGTCTAAATCTGGATTTGGAAATCTTAAAAGTCCAGCCTATCTTGGGCCATGGGGTCAGTATTATTGATAACTCAATCCCAAGGACTGTGTTTTAAAAGGGTCTCCAACATCTGCATTTCAGGAACATCCTCTTACATGAGTCAATAAGTTCCTTTTGAGCTACCCCCTACCCATCCCCATCCCTGAGCTGCTGTGGCTTCTAAACACTTGAATGTCAGTGATTAAGGGGAGCAGAAGACAAGCTGGGAGCCAGGAAAGTATCACAGATGGTCACCGTGTCAGCAGCATTCTGGATGAGCTTCCCATTCCTTTCCTTTTCATTCTAAGTAGTCCTAGGAGCCCCCAAACTTTGAATCAGCCAGTACAATTTTGAGGGAGTCCAATTGTCCGGAACTTGGGAGAACCATCCAGTGTCCATCTATACCCATGCCTCCATTTCTAGGCCTTATCTGGACACCTCTAGGAGGACAGCAAAGTTTCCATTTGTACAGCTTTTAAAAAGTCACCTGATGCTGACCCAGTCGGATTTCTCTGACAGTTAACTGTTTTCTTGGAGCTTTGATGAGCAGGGTTGTAAGTTTTCTAGCCATCAATTCAGATTCTAGTGCCTGATTAAACCTGGGCAAGGTAAGAGGGTTGTATAATTTTGGAAACTTGCTTTTCCTTCCCTCCCTCCCTCCCTTCCTTCCTTCCCTCCCTTTCTCCCTCCCTTCTTTCCTTCCTTCTCTCTTTCACTCCCTCCCTCCCTTCCTTTCTGTCTCCCCCACTCCCCGTTTTAAGCAAGCTGGCTGAGAACTCTGTGTCCTCCACTTCAAAGGGCCAGTTGTCTTATTTTGATGTGGGCAGATTGAAAAGTAGGCTTTGAAAAGTAGGCGCTTTTTTTGTTTAATCTTTTCTCTTGGGATAGCTTTCAGAGCAATATATCCAAGTGTCAGTGAGGGGGTTCTGACGAGCACGGATTCCCAGACTCTCAGCAGGATCATTCTCTAACAGAAATATAAAAGTGAAATATTAAAAACCCTGGAACGTGAACTCCATCTGCAGAGTACCCAGTGTCTTGCCTGCTTTCACCAAGGGAAAAAAAATAAATCTTGAAAAAAGAGGGAGGAGAAAAAAAGTGTTTTGAGTAAGAGGTTTACAGGTTTAGTAGAGCATAGTAACATCCCCTCAAAGAAGTGGGTGTTGCTCTGTGACCCCCCAAAACGCTCCTCCTTTGACTCAGCCGCCAGAACACTCACCCTCCTCCGGCAGCACACCCCCTTTTCACATGCTAACTGAGGCGCCCGTGATTGGCTGAACAATAAACTGGTCACACTTGCTAAAGGGCTGCCGTCTTTCACACAATTAGCCAAGACACATTAATCAAGCTGGCGGGCCGGGGCTGCGCGGGCCTCCTGCAGTGGGGGAGGGGAGAGAGTTTGGTGAGTCTTAATAATACTCCACAGGAAGCAATAAAGAACCGCAAGCTGGAGAGGATTCTGCTATCAGAAAGTTGGAAGAGTTTAAAGCCCCAATGGATGCCGTAGCTAGAATGGACAGGAGTTGTGGCGCTGAAGATCCCAGAAACTTAGAGCAAATTGAATGTTGGTCTTGGCTAAAATCTGCTAGTAGAAGACAGTATTGTGTATTCAAATGGCGAACCTCTAGAGACATTTTTACAAAGTTCCTTTAGCCTTCTTAGCTCTCCCTACCACTCCCACGAAAATGCACTCAGGAGCCACTCTGCTTTGAAGACTCAAGCCCTGGGCGGTGGCTATGCCAAACCATACAGTGTAGGTTTCACCATCAGAACCAATAGAAATGAGGACTATACAAGAAGCAGAGAATACCATTCTGGATGAGATTTCCATTCCTTTCCATTTCATTCAAAGTAGTCATAAGCACCCCCAAACTTTGAATTCAGCCAGTACAATTTGAGGGAGCCCAGCGGGGAGATCAGTCGAGAGTTCTCTCAATTTAGAAGAAATTAAGAGAAAGTATTAGCTGGAAAGGTATTGGTCCTAAACTAAGCATCTGAAGGGTGTTAAAAATAGTTAATTTGGGGAGAGAAAAAGTTAACATTTGTATTTTTAATAATATTTTCTGATTTTTCTTTCTCAAATTCCCTTTAAATAGATGTTCCAATGGCAATACAGAGCTGATAAGATCATACCTTAGAAATCAGTTTGTTACAGAATCATGTAGAGCTTTTAAGAGAATCAACTAAATATTTAGACATTTCTCAACTAAAGTAAACGGAGGCCTTACTCCTCTGGAGGTTGTCCAGTCACCATCTCATTAGATGCAAAGATCCTGCGATAAAGAGAAACTTTTTTTCTTGCCTACATGATTGCAGCCCAGTTGTGGTTTTTAATGTGTCATTGATTGTTTCATCCAACTCCTTTTGCTCCACTGAAAGGGTCTGTCATAGCTCTGTTTGCTTCCTTAAACACGGTTTTTGAAAGCGCTCACGCTGTGTGAGCTCAAATCCTAGCATTAATGTACTGCTGGGTTCATTTCACCAAACTCAAAAGCGCTGAGTTTAAATCCCTCTCAATTCCATTTGAGGCACCAGAAGACTTTATCCTTCTCCACTAATGGTTCCAAGTTTACATCTAGATACTGGGGGTCAAGGACAGGAGAGGATTTAGAAATAACAGTGCATGACATTAGTCAATGCATTTGCCAAATTGGCAATTAGTTCCTGATGTGCGTGCAAAGCATTTTATTCCTGTCTCTTTGATGCTTGTTCCCGTAAAGAAGGGAATAGGGTCCACAGAGGCCTTCAAACTTTTAAAGAAATATCTGCTGAAAATCATGCCTGATTTGTGACATGAGCTCAGCCGCAGGGAAGCATCCGGGATTATCCTGGTTATTTTAGTCCTAGGAAAGAACACTGCACGTGGGAAGTTTTTCCACTAGGAGAACGTAATGAAAATCAAAAGGCAGGAAAGCGGTACTAAAAGCCCTGCAGGGACCAGAATCAGATGTACCATAAGCGACAGGCCAAGGGATGCCCAGTTGTTTTTCAGTATGCTTGCTTTATCAACTTCTGACCACCAGGTGGAAGCAAGAAACAGCATGGATGGCATACTGACATCGGACAGCATAGTACTGCAGCAATGCAGCCTTGTTCTAGGAATGTCTTATTTTGACCTTAAATCCAGTGTGAGAGCTTCACTGCGTCTGAAACCACCATGAGACAGAAGATGATTAAAATGATCCTTGTCCCCACTGGGATGATAAAGAGCTATTCTGCTTTGGGCTCAATGAGTTCTGAGCAAGTCTCTGTGTTTGCTGTGAGCACAAGCTAAGGTCTGCATCTGGGTCGGCATCAGCTTGGTTGTATGAGCTATTAGCCAAGGGAGTTATTCAGTGGGTTGAACTAAGGGGAAAGATATTGGTAAAAGAGGCTTTAACTGCAGGCATCAATTCATATGGAACTGTAAGTCCAAGCTCCCCCTTTTACTATCTGGGGTAACTTGAGGAAGTTACTTATTTCCTAGTTCTGTAATCTGCAAAATGGGAGAAATCCTATCATTGAAAAAGTGTTTCCTATGTGCCAGACACAGAACATACACAATTGCTAATCCTATTACTGCCTGCCAAGATCGATGCTGGGTGGAGTAGCCCGATTCTACAGATGAGGAAACAGAGGCTTTCTCCTAGGCTCACAGAGAGGTGTATACTTATTGGAAATGGCTGAAATCTGCATCCAAACCTTGTTCTCCTTTCATTAATCATGTTGTATCCCTCTGTCTCATTTTGCAGGATGAGTCTGAAAAATAAATGATATTGAATTGCATCTGCTATAGTGCCTAACTTTTAGTAGGTGCTCAATAAAAGTTCCCATTCGGTTTTTTTTTGTTGGTTTGTTTTTTTTGTTTTTCTTTTTTTTTTTTTTTTTTTTTTTTAGATGAAGTCTCACTTGTCACCCAGGCTGGAGTGCAGTGGCATGATCTCGGCTCACCGCAGCCTCCGCCTCCTGGGTACAAGCGGTTCTCCTGCTTCAGCCTCCCGAGTAGGTGGGAATACAGGCGCACGCCACTGAACCCAGCTAATTTTTGTATTTTTAGTAGAGACAGGGTTTCACCATGTTGGCTAGGCTGGTCTCGAACTCCTGACCTCAAGTGATCTACCTGCCTCAGCCTCCCAAAGTGCTGGGATTACAGGTGTGAGCCACTGCCTCCATTTGGTTTTTTACACAGTGTGGAAGTTCAGCTGCTCAGTGACTTGCCATGGTTCAGACCCAGTGACAGGTGTGTGAGAACTGATGCTATCTCTGCTCCCTTAGAAATCTTGGCTTTCTTCTAGAGGTCAGAAATACCTCCAGGCACCAGAACTGACTTTTGTTTTTACTTGCATGGCCTAAACCTTGCCTGAATCCGCACATCCTAAGAGCTGACTCTGAGTTTTCAAACGCCTACCTAAGTCAGTTGTGTGCCCGTTAAGGCTGTTCTTATTTGGTGATGGGTCCATTCTGCTCCCCACACCTAGACTGCAGTAATATGTCTGCCCACTCTATACCCACAGGGCCTTTCCCTGAGAGAATCCTTGTCATCTACATGCTACATAATGGGTATCCAGTAAGGGCTACTAAATCACAGACAACATTAGCGTTACCATTGTTAATTTCACCCAAACATGGTATAGTGGAAAGAGTGCTGAAGTTTTCTACAGAGCACACCTGACCACTTCTAGTGCTTCTAGTATTTTACACAAGCCCCCTACCTGGCACAGAATAAGTAGTCAGTAGATATTTGTGAAATGAAATCAATGACTAAGAGTTAGAAAACCTGAGTTCTAGTTCCAATTGCACCCTCTTGGACTCTAAATAATTCTTATTGTCTGCTTTGCAAAGAAGAACATGTAAGTTATTATTCACCTTATTAATGGTAATAATAATTGAGGACTAACTATGAGCTAGACACTTTACATATTTTACTTTACTTTGATTCACAACAGCCTTATCAGATAGAGACAATGTTGTAAACCCTACTTTACTGATGAGAGAGCTGAGGCTTTGAGAGAGGTATGTGACTTGCCTAGGGTCACCTAACCAGGAAGGGGGTGACCTAGAATATCCACACCTGTTGGACTCCAAGTGGGTCGTAGCCGTATTCCACTTTACCTTAATTATCAAAGGGCAGATATAATGATTTGGTAATTAAAACAGTGCCCTAGACTGGGGACTGGCCATAAACTTTTGCAGGTTCATTTCCAAATGATTATGTCTTTCCACCCAGACTTGATTTTAGAATCTGTGAGCCTGGCGACATATTTCAGGAGTGTAATCTGAGTGGAGTTCCTACCCTGGGACTCCAGCAGCCTCCCTCGCTACGGCTAATGAAGCCACTGGCGTTCACTGAATCTATGAACCTCGATTGGGCTCATTACTGTCTCACTTCTGGAGCGCTGCTGAAAGCTCCTGGGGAGTTACTATTAACATCTTTATTAACCCGTCCCCCAAATCAGTCAGTGAAATTAATTTAGATACACAGCCACTTTGATCTTCATTAATGGTTGCTTCTAGTTTCTACATTTATTTTTAGTTTTCTCATCTTTAATTTATTTGGTGTCAATTATTAGTTTTTATTGAGGGAGGAGTAGATGATCTTAAAGTAATTAAGATTAGGAAAAATTGCAAGTGAGTGAAAGCAGGTAAAAAGTATTTTTTCTAAAGTAAAACCCCAAGAATATATACAATTTTAATTTATTAATTAAAAAATAATAAATAAATGTTCTTAATGTTAAAAAGAAATAAAATTTCCTTCCAAGTTGAAGAATACAAGAGGCCTGCCTCAAGGTGCCAAATAACATGTAAATGGCTCAAACCAGAGCCTCCTTCTCCATGTTTATGGCCAGTGCTTTGCACCATCAAGCTCTGTAAAACACAGAGCTGGGGCTGGGTGTGGTGGCTCACTCCTGTAATCCCAGCACTTTGGGAGGCCGAGGCGGGCGGATCACTTCTGTAACCCCACCACTTTGGGAGGCCGAGGCGGGCGGTTCACTTGAGGTCAGGAGTTCGAGATCAGCCTGGCCAACAGGGTGAAACCCTGTCTCTACTAAAAATACAAAAATTAGCCAGGTGTGGTGGCAGGCACCTGTAATCCCAGCTACTCAGGAGACTGAGGCAGGAGAATCACTTGAACCCAGGAGGCAGAGGCTGCAGTGAGCCAAGATCATGCCACTGCACTCTAGCCTGGGCAACAGAGTGAGACTCCATCTCAGAAAAACAACAACAACAAAAAAAAAAACACACATAAACAGAGCAGGTACACAAGTGGGCTCTCCTGAGTTACTTTAACGTTTTTAAAGTAAGGTTTAATATATTTATTTCATTTTTATTTTTCATCCAACCATCTACTTCTTATTTATTCAGCAAATATGTATTGAATGCTACGTACTAGGGACTGAGAGAGTAAAAAATAAATATGACACTGGTACCTGCCTTCCAGGAATGTAGTCTAGAGGGGAAAATAAATAAATAATACAATGTGGGAAGTATACTACAGCAGCATTGCCTGGGGATCTTTAAGAAACTAGGGAAATCTTGGACTTGGCTGTGATATGACAAGAAAGAACAGGAAAATAAAAGAAAAGAAGGAACTAGGGAAACGGCCCTCTTAATTTGGGGAATTTAGGGATAGTTTTATTTATTTATTTTTTGAGATGAAGTCTCACTCTGTCACCCAGGCTGGGGTACAGTGGCGCGATCTTGGCTCACTGCAACCTCCACCTCCAGGGTTCAAGTGATTCTCGTGCCTCAGCTTCCCAAGTAGCTGGGATAACAGGCGTGCGGCCCCATGCCCAGTTAATTTTTGTATTTTTAGTAGAGACGGGGGTTTCACCATGTTGGTCAGGCTGGTCTCGAACTCCTGACCTCAAGTGATCCACCCACCTCGGCCTTCCAGAGTGCTGGGATTACAGGCATAAGCCACCGTGCCTGCCCTAGGGATGGTTTTTAAAGAAAGAGATGTGAGCTTGGCCTCCCAAAGTGCCGGGATTACAGGCATGAGCCACTGTGCCCGGCCACCCCTGCTATTTTATTCAAAGGAAACAGAAGGGGGAAGGAACAGATTTATAGAGAAGGTAATGAGTATAAGGTTTTAACATTTTGAGATTAAGGTATCTGTGGAACCACAAAATGGAGATATCTAAAAAGCAAGTAGAAATATAAACTGTGAGTACAAAAGTCCAGCCTAGAAATACAGAAGTCACATGCTTAAATCGGTATTTAAAGCCTCAGGTGTGAATTTAGTTGCCCAAAGGAGAGAGTGTAGAGAAAGAAGAAAGGACAGTGAGGGAACCCTGTGGGGCCAGTACTGCAGGACTGGGTAGAGGGAAGGGAGTCTTTAGAAGCTGAGAAGGAACAGCCAGAGGAGCTAAAAGAGACTAGTAGGTAATCCTAGCAATACCATGGAAATCATACGCCCAGCACTCACTGGAAGAGGGCTGGGTTCCATGCCTGTGTATTCTCAATGCTGAGCTCATTGGCTGCATGCGGTGGCCCTTCAATATTTGTGGAGACTACAAGGAGTGGTCAATGTCAAATGATGCCTCATTAAATACAACACTCACTGAAAAGCATGATCAAGCCATAGGTCAAAAATCATTTGTTGGGGTAGACAGAGTTCAGTCATAGCCCTGCCTCTAAGAGAGGGGAGAGTCCTGACTATGCCCATTCCCTCCACCTTCTCCATCCACCAGGAGCAAGGCCTGGTCTCTCCTTCCTTTACAGAGACCTCAGGAACAGGCTTTAGCGGATGGGATATTTTCTCAGAATCCACAGAAAGTTTTGATTCACAATTAGAAAAGTGATACGCTACAAATATGAGTTGGAGGACCAAGGTTGAACAATGCCAAGGAGCACCCTCAGTGAGGACACTGGCTTTTAGAGCATCCTGATGATGCTCAAAGGGGACTCTAAAGCTTGGGAAGGGCCAGGTGCAGTGGCTCACGCCCTTAATCCCAGCATTTTGGGAGGCCGAGGCGGGTGGATCGCCTGAGGTTAGGAGTTCAAGACCAGCCTGGCCAACATGATGAAACCCCATCTCTACTAAAAATACAAAAATTAGCCAGGTGTGGTGGTGTGTGCCTATAGTCCCAGCTACTCGGGAGGCTGAGGCAGGAGAATCTCTTGAACCTGGGAGGCAGAAGTTGAAGTGAGCCAAGATCGTGCCACTGCACTCCAGCCTGGGCGACAGAGCAAGATTCCATCTCAACAATAAAAAAAAAAAAAAAAAAAAAAAAAAGCTTGGGAAGCCTTGAGCCAAATGCTAGAGAAACTTCCAAGCCAGCTACCTGAGGAAGAGTGAAGCAAACAGTTTTGAGGGCATGAGTGAATGTGTGTGTGTGTGTGTGTGTGTGTGTGTGTGTGTGTGTGTGTTTGGGGTGAGGGTGAAGGGCACGTAGGAGAAAAAGAGTTACAGATTTTGGCAGTGCAGTTTTCAAGTTACTGCTTCAGATAGCGAAATAAGGCTAACAACATTATCAACTATTTAAATATACGGTATCTCAAGAATGCATTGTATTCAGGAAATTCCAGAGGTGTAGTTCAGTAGACAGCACTATAAGATAACCTTAGGGTGATTGTGGCAAGACTATAGTAACTAGAAAATGTTTTACCTTGAGCTGAGACTCAGAATGGTGCAGTGATGTTTTACTAAATCAACCAACAAATCTCTGTTGACTAAGGTTACCAGATTTGAATTCCGTTGTGAAATGAGCTTTATTAAATATTTATGAAAAATGGACTATTTTTACTATGGTAGCAACAGTTCTGCCCTCATTTTGATTTCACTCCACTTAGTTTGGAAATTTAAATGCTCTGCTTTATTACTTTCCTTTTGCAACTTTGCTTTTCCTACCTCGAATTCCAATTGAACTCAAATGAGAACTTTTTT
Organism: Pan paniscus; assembly: GCF_029289425.2. NCBI lineage: Eukaryota > Metazoa > Chordata > Mammalia > Primates > Hominidae > Pan > Pan paniscus. The sequence goes on from NC_073262.2 coordinate 104,489,577, forward strand.
AGAGAGAACTGCAGAGGGATGAGAAGGAGAAAAATCAGGTCTAATGATTTACTCTTGTCTTTGGAAGGAGAAGGGAAACAAGCTACCTCCAGACCTATTATTTTTAGAGGCTATTGAAGCCAGAGAAACCAGACTCCTCTTGAAATGGTGCTGTGTGAAATGCCTATCTGTTTGTGGATCATTCTCTCACTGATCACTCACAGCTTACCTACTGGGAAAAATCAATGGGAGAGAGGCAAGGTCATTCAGCCTCAGGTTATCTGCCTGAGTGGGAGGGCAGGCCACAAACAGGCGACAGGCTTTGCTTCTGCTTAATAGCAGCTCCCTGACTGACCTGGACACATCCATTCCTGTCTCAGCTAATGTAGCTACAAAATAGAGGTGGGAGGGGCGTCAGCACAATCCTTCTACCCCAAACATGGACTCAAGTACAAAATGTTGTTATTCCTGGGGTCCTGGGGCAACTATTACAGGTCATCCTTTTCTGGCAGAATTTACGAGAACTGAATTTTCCCTTGTCATGCTTCCTCTCTCACATCCCTGAACAAACATATTAAGTATGTGTCAGACACTGTGTTCTGCAACATGTATATACATTGATTAATTAAATTCTTACAACAACCTCATTTGAGTTGTTACAGATGAGGAAATGAGCCTCAGAGAAGTGTTTGTTGAGTTGCTGGTGAGTGATAGACCCTGCCCTCTTTGCTAGACCAAAGGTCCTCTGCCTTAGCTCCTCACTGGAAAATTCTGGAGACCATTGAAGACATAATAACAGCCCAGGCATGGTGGCTCATGCCTGTAATCCTAACACTTTGGGAGGCTGGGGCTGGAGAATTGCTGGAAACTGGAGTTTGAGACCATCCTGGGCAACATAGGGAGACCTAATCTCTACAGAAAATTTTAAAAATTAGCCAGAAGTGGTGGTGTGCACTTATGATCCCAGCTACTCAGGAGGCTGAGGCAGGAGAATGGCTTGAGACCGGGAGGTCAAGGATGCAGTGAGCTGTGATCATGCTCATGCCATTGCACTCCAGCCTGGGCAACAGAATGAGAACCTCTTTCAAAAACCAAAAGAAACTCATAATAACAGTACAATAAGTAACCAATGTCTGGACCCTTCCCAGGCTAGTTGAATCAAACCTCAGGGCTTCCTTTCTCGTAAAGGTTTCCAGACGATGCCAGTATGCAGCTCCCTTTGAGAACCTACCTCTCCAAAATGAGAGGTCAGAACCAAAAGAAGAAAAGGAATAAGATTAACACTTACTGAGCCCCTACAACTGGCCACGTGCTTAATCTTTTGTAATTCTCCCAGCAACTGGAAAATGATTCCCATTTTACAGATTTGGAAACTTCTCAATTATTTAACCAGAGAGGCTAAGCAATTTCCCTAAAGTCTCAAAGCTCGTAAGTGGCAAAAAGGAGACTTGAGCTTGGGCTTGTGTTCATGTTACCATACTACCAAGCTAAGAAACACACCACTGACCCACACTGAGGACTCAGAAGAAATCAAGTCAGACTTAGAGGAACTGGGGCTTGGAGCAAGTTAGAATTTTAGTAGAAGACATTTAGAGGAGGTTTCCAAGGAGAACTAACAATAAGGCAGGAACACCTGAGTGGGAGAGAGAGGGATGTTATGTCAGAAAGGGAGAGAAGCAGGAAAAAAAGAGACAGAGTGAAGAAATTTTTATATTACATTTACTATCCTACTTTCACAACTCTATGCAGTAGAAACTATTACTATCCCTCTTCTGCAGGTGGGAAAACTGAGGCCCGGTGAGGTTAAGCAATATCTTCCGGTCACACAGCTGGTAAGAGGCATAGTGTGGGTTCACCCGGGTCCTGGGTCCAAGTGCCTGGCCACGCATTGTTTATACTGCCCATAACTTTTCAAAGGAAGGGAAAGAGGAAGGAAAAGCAGATAGGATTTATTTTGTTTAATGGTCCAGAGCAGGCATTTTGCACTCATTATTTCATTGGTTCGCTTCAGGTGAATACCACCTTCAATTTGCATTGAGAAAACTGAGGGTTGCCCCTACAGAATGCGAGAAAATTTTTGCAATCTACTCATCTGACAAAGGGCTAATATCCAGAATCTACAAAGAACTTAAATAAATTTACAAAAAAAAAAACCATCAAAAAGTAGGCAAAGGATATGAACAGACACTTCTCAAAAGAAGACATTTATGCAGCCAACAGACACATGAAAAAATGTTCATCATCACTGGTCGTCAGAGAAATGCAAATCAAAACCACAATGAGATACCATCTCACACCAGTTAGAATGGCAATCATTAAAAAGTCAGGAAACAACAAATGCTGGAGAGGATGTGGAGAAATAGGAATGCTTATACACTGTTGGTGGGAGTGTAAACTAGTTCAACCATTGTGGAAGACAGTGTGGCGATTCCTCAAGGATCTAGAACTAGAAATACCATTTGACCCAGCAATCCCATTACTGGGCATATACCCAAAGGATTATAAATCATGCTAGTATAAAGACACATGCACATGTATGTTTATTGTGACACTATTCACAATAGCAAAGACTTGGAACCAACTCAAATGTCCATCAATGATAGACTGGATTAAGAAAATGTGGCACATATACACCATGGAATACTATGCAGCCATAGAAAAGGATGAGTTCATGTCCTTTGCAGGGACATGGATGCAGCTGGAAACCATCATTCTGAGCAAACTATCGCAAGGACAGAAAACCAAACACCGCATGTTCTCACTCACAGGGGGGAATTGAACAATGAGAACACTTGAACGCAAGGCGGGGAACATCACACACCGGGGCCTGTCATGGGGTGGGGGGCAGGGGGAGGGATAGCATTAGGAGAAATAGCTAATGTAAATGATGAGTTAATGGGTGCAGCAAACCAACATGGCGCATGTATACCTATGTAACAAACCTGCAGGTTGTGCACCTGTACCCTAGAATTTAAAGTACAATAATGAAAAAAATTAAATTAAAAAAATCAGAAAAAAAAGAAAGAAAACTGAGGGTTGCCATGGATGGTCAAAGTATCTTACATGAGGTCTCAGCAAAACTGAAGCAGCAGAGTCTGTATTGAAACCCTAAGTCAGCTAACCCCCAACCCACGTGCCACAAGAACCCCACTCAAGTTAGAAAGAGTATTAAAATATTGAAGGCCAAAAACACAGCACATAGACCTTTCAGAAGGGAAAAATAGAAAATGGGAAAGGATGGAAATGGATTTCATTTTGTTGATTGAAATTGGGAGATGACTGAATGAGGAAATATTTTGATTTTGTTTGGCCAGGGAAGAGCTGTAAATAGGCAGCAGAAAGTGGTTTGAAGAGAAACATACTAAACAAATGCCAGATATTCTTATCTTTACTGGTTATTTTGAACTTAGGCAAAATCATACTGAACAGAGAGTAAATAACCTGTATAGACAATTGCTTCTCTTAGTGCCCACCTGGGACTATAAAATGCCAGCAGAGAGGTCCACATTTGATTGCACCTGACCTCGAAAACTCAGCTGAAGTCACTTTCTTTGATCACTCCTTTCACTCTACAACTCTTAGCACTATGAATTCAAATTTTCATTGAACTTCCTTTTGAAATTACAAAATAATATTGTATATGCTTTATTTCAAAAATGTTTGAGAAAATGGGCAAAGAAGGAAAAAGGGTAAGCCCCTGTAACCACCACCACTATCTAGTGAGTAGTCTTCCAGATCTATGTGCATGCCAACATGAACAGATGAGTATTATCAAATTAATTTTTGCCCAACCATGATTAAATTCTTTGTTGTGATGAACAGCCTTGGTTTATTCCATTTATATAAGAACTGGAGGAAGAGATTTTTAAAACCAAAATAATGGTTGGGAACGTTGGTTCATGCCTGTAATCCGAGCACTTTGGGAGGCTAAGGTGGGAGGAACACTTGAGGCCAGGAGTTCGAGACCAGCCTGGACAAAAAAAAAAAAAAAAAGTGAGACTCCCATCTCTAAATAAATTAAAAAACAAAACAAAACAAAAAAAACAGATGTGGTGGTGTATGCCTGTGATCCCAGCTACTCCAGAGGCTGAGGTGGGAGGATCACTTGAGGCCAGGAGTTCTAGGCTGCAATGAGCCATGATCATGCCAGTGTACTCACCAGCCTGGGTGAGATCCTGTCTCTAAACAAACTAACAAACAAAATAATTACATTTCAGGCCTAAGAAAAATATAAGGCAGAAATACCATTTTGAATGAGAGTTGAAATATTATTTTCTCAATTTGGAGTGGACAATAAAGGAAATTTGATAAAGAGCATCCATCAGCTTGCCTCCCCTGCAGCTCCTCTTACAGCCCTTACATAGAAGAAGCATTCAGTTAGTATTTCTTGAGTGAATCAGAAATCATTCCCTTTTAGGATGGTTTTTGTTTGGGTTAAATGGTATCAATACTAAGAATCATGGAAACACATACACCCAAATATAAATGTTATAGAGTGCTCCAATTTTTATTATCACCTATTTTGGAATATTCAAGCCAGGATTCACTTCCATTTTTACCACAAGTGACATATAAAATTAGCTCCCCTTACTTTTTTATTTTTTATTTTTATTTTTATTTATTTATTTTTTTGAGACAGGGTCTTGCTCTGTCTCCCAGGCTGGAGTGCAGTGGCACAATCACGGCTCACTGCAGCCTCAACCTCCTAGGCTCAGGTGATCCTCCCAGTTCACCCTTTCAAGTAGCTGGGACTATAAACACATGCCACCAGGCTCAGTTGTTGTTGTAGGGACAGGTCTCACTATGTTGTCCAAGTTGGTCTTGAACTCCTGGTCTCAACTAATCCTCCAGCCTGAGCCTCCCAAAGTGCTGGGATTATGGGCAAGAGCCACCACGCCTGGCTCCCCTGACTTTTTTTTTTTTTAACCACTTTTGAGTCTTTAAGACTGCCTCATTATTCATCACATTTCACGCGCGTATACTTGTTCTCCCAAATGAATTGTAAGCTCTGCAGAGGTAGTGGGGTTTCTTTTGATCTGTTTTGTATTCTTCCCAGCACTTGGTACATGCTCTGCACACAGTGTATGTTAAACAAATATTTGTTGACTTTACTGAATATGTTGACTGTATTAGTTTGCTGGAGTTGCTGTAACAAAGTCACAAACTGGGTGGCTTAAGCAACAGAAATTTATTGTCTTACAGTTCTGGAGACTGGGAAGTCTGAAATTGAGGTGTTGGCCTGGTTGGTTCCGTGGGAGGGATGTGAGGGAGAATTTGTCCCAGGTCCCTCTCCTTGGCTTGTTGATGGTCGTCTTCTCCTTGAGTCTCTTCGCCTCACCTTCTCTGACGCACGTCTATTTCTGGGTCCACATTTTGCCTTTTTAGGAGGATGTGAGTCAAATTGCATTAGGGCCCACCCTAATGCTTTCATCTTAACTAATTACATCTACAATGACCCTATTTCCATATAAGATCATATTCTAAAGTAGTTGGGGTTAGGACTTCAACATGTGAATTTTGGGAGCACATAATTCAACCCATAATAGTGACCTTTCACCAAATCATAAAAATTCAGCAGGAGATGAGGCTTTAAAAATCACATTAGCCTACCTGATACTTGAATCATTTTTTTAAACCAAGCCAAGAAGAGCATTTAGAATTTTAACAGTATATTTGGCAACAGGGTTTTCGGGTGGATTTTATTTTTTAACGCCCTCTGTATGCTTCCCAGAATGGTTCCCACTGCCTACGCCTCGAAGCCTTCACGTTGTCTGGAGCAGGTGAGTACTACCTCAGGAAGGGATCTTTAAGCAGGATTGGAGAGACATTTCCCTGGATCTCAGTCCACTGAACAGCAGCCCCCGAGCACTTCCATGTGGGGGCTCTAAGCTGTAGGAAGATGCCTCTGGGAGCGCCAGACCCCTGAGAGTCTGTTAGTTTTTCTCTATGAACCATTCTACTTTCAGTGAGTTTGGTCATTAAAATTGTTTTGTGTCCCTCAGCCATGCCCCAGGCCCTGAGAACAGGGAGTGTTGGTCTGCAAGAGAACCTAGTGGGTTTATTATTCTCTGACACAGAGAAACCAAATAACATCATTGAGTGGCTATTGGAGGGGGGGCAACTTGATTCATGGGGGTCATGCTTTCCCAGGCCCTCTCTACGCAGTCTCGGCTCAGACCAGGGCAGACTTTTATTACCAGCTTTCAACAAATCCCTAGTTTCTTTTGCAAAGTAAAACAGATAATAGAGACATTCCGGGAATAGTTAGCTAACTAAGCTGTGCCAGGCAACCTCCGGGCTAAGAAGAACTCAGTGTTTTCGGACAATGACCAATTACAATAACCAGTATTATTTGATCTGAGAGTAATTAGCCGAGGCTCTGTTCTTTTTGCTTCAGTGAGGAGGCAAAAAGGGCAATGAGGAAAACATCAGAGACGGGGAAACGAGCTCAAATGTCAAAGAAAAACACACTCTTGCAGGTGGGGAGAAGTGGAAGAGCTTCACTGGCCAAGATCCTGACTGAACACTCGAACATTGTTTTTCCCTGAAAATATGGTAGAATTTAACTTAACCAAAAGTTGTTTGAATTCTTCACTCTTACCGTTCATTTCCTTTAAAAAGCCTCCACGTAGAATAAAATATCAGGGTACAAAGAGTAAAATAGGTTAGGAACATAGAACTGTGAACTACCAGAGATCTTTCACTGGGAGGGACAGGTATCTCCAGGACATCTGCACCCTCCACTCTTATTTTCAACAGCACTGTATAACCTGAAACCTTTTGGAGACAGGTTCTAGGGAACTACTGTTTATCACTTCATTCAAGACGTGCAGTATAGTCAGGATCCTTCCCCTCTACCTAGAGATATGTGGATTTTAGCATGCCCCATGGCTTTCTTTCATGTCACTATCAGCTTCCAAAGTAAATGGCAACTCTCAACCTGAGAACCATCTTAATACTCCATGCTGCTGCTGCTGCAGCTGCCCCTGTCCCATGGCAGAAGATAGTTCACCAGCCTCCTGCTATCACCCCACCAGCCTTTCTTTCGAGGGCTGAGCAAGGCTTGAATTCTCTGAATATCTCTCTGGCTTTTCTGACGATATAGCACCCATGGCCTCTGCGCCTTCCCTTGTCCCCTAGCAATATGTATTCACCTTTTCTCAGACTTCTGGCTTCTCTGCTCAGATCTTTAACACAGGAAGTAATGTCTAGGCTGCGCCCGGTGGCTTACGCCTGTAATCCCAGCATTTTGGGAGGACGAGGTGGGCAGATCACCTGAGGTCAGGAGTTCAAGACCAGCCTGGCCAACATGGCAAAACCCCGTCTCTACTAAAAATACAAACAATTAGCCGAGCGTGGTGGCATGTGCCTGTAGTCCGAGCTACTCGGGAGGCTGAGGCATGAGAATCGCTTGAACCCGGGAGGCGGAGGTTGCAGTGAGCTGAGATCGTGCCACTGCATTCCAGCCTGGGAGACAGAGTGAGACGCCGTCTCAAAAAAAAAAAAAAAAAAAAAAGTTGGGGGGAGGTAATGTTTAGGGGTGTTTAGAGGTATGTTGTCTAATACAGTAGCCATTAGCCACATGTGGCTATTTAACTTCTTAATTTACTTAAATTAAGTTTAAAATTCCATTCTGTTGCACTAGCTGCATTCCAAGGATTCAGTAGCCACATTGGAGTAGTGACTATGATATTGGACGGAGCAAAAATAGAATATCTCCATCATCATGGAAAATTCCATTGGCAGCGTTAGCCTGGATTATCACATGGGAAAATTCTTGGCTCTTGGAAGGGCTCTGTGAAAGGGTTAACATTAGATGGGATATATACTATGTACCTAGCAGGGTGCTACATATATTATTATATTTAATCCTTACAAATATCATTCCCAGGTCAAAGATGAGGAAACTGAGGCTGAGAGAAGTTAAGTAACTTGGCCAAGGTAGTCCACCTAAGTAAGTGGTAGAGCCAGGATTCATCCGGTACCCAGGTCTCTGTGGATTTGGCTGTTGAATCAGGTTGCAGATGTGGCGAGTAACAAGCAGCCGAAGTGTCACTGGCTTTTCTACACAATCCCTGCAGAGGTGCAGTGGTGCAGTGGAACCATTCACAGGCCTGTAGATGAATCCCCGGGGCTTGCTTGAGGTTTGATGGTGATCTCCTTAATGTGGGCCTAGTAGGTACGCACTCACTTTTTAGATTGATTGGCAAATTGTAGGACAGCTTCTGCAATGTTTCTTCCTAGTATTGGATGTATTTCTGACTGTGGGCATCTACTACATCCCAAACTGAGAACATTTAAAAAGTGCCTACTCTATCCCTGCCCTGTTCCTCTTCCTGTAGGTCTAGGGGGAAAACCAAAGAACCCAGTTGAGCTCATACTGACCAGCCTGTCCTGCACCTCGGAGGTCAGTGGCAGTGCTGTGGGTGGGAGACTTTTGTACTCAGAGCCAGGCTGTGCTAGGAAATCAAAACTGCTGTCCCAGACCCCTGAGAACAACCAGATTTTAGAAGTATGGAGTGATGGGTTAGTAGATGGTGTTTTACGCAGTCACAAAACTCAATTTTCATTTTTGCTTATTGTTTGTGTTTCTATTCTGGACTTTTAAGATTACATGTAGCTGTCCTGGCCCCCAGCACATCTTTTAGGATTGATACACAATTTTAATTATTTTTATGACTTTTATAAGCAATGGGGCCTGTGGCAATTCAGGTGGGTTGGAATGAATTTATTATCCTTGCCCACAGGGATGAGCACGCTCTTAGGCTGCTGGCAGAAATGGAAACTGGTACAGCTCTTCTAGCTGATAGTATGAATCTACAGCTCTTCTAGCTGATAGTATGAATCAAATACTTTAACATGTTGTATATATCCTTCCACCGAACATCAATTCTAAGAATTTATCCTAAGGAAATATACACAAACCCACAAAGATTTCTCTTTGAGAATATTTGTTACAGCGTGATTTTGATAGTACTACCTCCATCCCAACAATAAAGGAAACAACTCAGATAGGAGTCTAGCTCTGTAAATTATGATACACCTACATAATCGAACGATAACAGCCAGTAAAATAATGTCCTAGAAAGTGATTCAAAGTTATGGGAAGACGATCAAGGTAGTTCAATGGAAAAAGTAGGTTAGAAGAGCATGTATAGTATGATCCCATTTTTTTGTAAAACAAAAACTATACCTGTCTAAAAGCAAAGGACTGAAGAAAACAAAGACCTCAAGCAATGGTGATTATCTTTGAGTATCAGAGGATTATCTCAGAGTGATGGGCTAGTCATAATTTTCCTTCTCTGCATTTTCTAAGTGCTCTACAAATAAGTATGAATTATTTTGGCATTGGAACACTTCTCACCTCTTGAAATGTTACTAGAAGGACTGATTTATCACAGGATTCTTTACTTTTAATAGCAGATTCTCATTAATTGGGCGGGGGGTTTTCCTACCTCTGCAAGATACTCCTGTCATGTTTGGTAGTTAACATCACAAACCTAAGAGTATGAATTCACATTTACCTTGGAAAGGTGCTGGTAGGCAAATTAACATTTGTGATGTTCATTTTTTTATGCCAATGTTTATTTTTAAAGTAGGGGTTGTAACCAGTGGATAATTGTTCCAGCGGGAGTTAGAGGTGGTGGCCACATGTACAACTATGACAGTAAAGGCAATTGGTAGCAAGCAAGGCCATAGGTGACAGGAAAAAGCATAATGATACAAACATGGAAGATGTCAGTAAATCAACATTTGTGCCCAAAAAGTAACATTTGTTTTCCTGGGACTCTTTCCTCAGCCTTGCAAAAAGAGCTCAATGTGCAATAGCAAGGCGGCGATTACTGGGGCACTTGCCAAAGGCCCAGATCCTAATGGTCTTGCTACCAGTGCTGCCAGTGAAGGTTTGTGTTCATGTGGGGTGGAGTTGGCTTGTACAGGGGAGACCGACACACACTTGGCTCCTAGGAGGAAGAGTCTTCACTTGCCCACTTTGCCCTGGTGACCACCTCTACCAGCGAAGGAGAAGGAGAAGCAAAGTGCAGCAGTCATAGTTCAGAGGCTGTGAGACTGGAACAAGTCCAGAAACTACCAGAAGCCCTGAAACAACCCTGTGGGGAGGGTGAGGGTAGGTTCTGTTGGTTGAAATGGAAAATCCTAAAAAAGAGGTCCTTGCACTAATTAGTACCTACCCTTCTTTTATTCATTCACCTGGTTTAAAAAAAACAAAAACAAAAACCTGTTCTTATTTTTTTTTTTGAGACAGGGTCTAGTTCTGTCACCCAGGCTAGAGTGCAGTGGTACGATCATGGCTCACTGCAGCCTCGACCTCCTGGGCTCAGGTGATTCTCCCGCCTCAGCCCCCTAAGTAGCTGGGACTACAGGTGCATGCTACCACACCTGGCTAATTTTTGTATATTCTGGTAGAGATGGTTTTCACCATGTTGCCCGGGCTGGTCTTGAACTCCTGGGCTCAAGTGATCCTCCCACCTCAGCCTCTGAAAGTGTTGGGATAACAGACATGAGGCACAGCTCTGGCCAAATAACCTGTTCTTATAAGAAAAGGGGTGCCCCTAATACCCCTGTAAACTCCATTAGCCTTTCTTGGCTTCCCCAGACACTCTACACAAACACAGTCTAAGTAAAAACAATATGCCTGCCATGCTAACACAAGTTTAAAACAGGTCTCCCAGCCTTCGCTGTCCAATCAGACTGCAGCCCCTCAGCCCCCACTACAGGGCAGTTCAGGAGCCATCTGTTGTGGGTTAATGTTGGGGGAGTATTCGAGAGAACAAATCGCTGATTGGGGTGGGACTGTGGAGGTGGAAGTTGATAGATGCATTGCTCCCCACCACCTACCCGCCCTCCCCATGTCCAGAAGTTCATATTTAACCAGAAAGCATGAAGCCTGCAGAAAGTGGATTCAGGGCCCAATTTTGGCACAAACTTCACCTCACTACCCAATAGTGTGGGTGGACCAGCTAAAATTTGTTCATGAGATTTCCCCTGAGTCTCCTTCCAGAGAGATCCTAGGCTCTAGTGATTTGTACTAACATTCCTCTTCCAAACCTCCATTTCATGGGCCCTAAAAAACCTCTGCCTGGACAGGATACCCTGGATGAGGAATATATCTGCCAGTCCTTCTTCAGGCCACAGCAAATGAGTAGACTTCTACCCAATTCCTTTTTCTCCTAACTGGCCTGGAAATTTGCAAGGATTTGGAAATTTGCAAATTTCTTCTCTATCTTGCCTATGAAGCAATTATTCCTGAGTTTGAAAGTAGTTATCTGTTTGCAGAAACAGTTTCATGTCTTGGGAATCAAATAGCTCAAATTTTTTAATGCAAATCTTATGCAAAAATTAGGTAAATTAGAATTCTGGGCCAAGACTTCCAGCATCTCTGCATCATGGCACCTGGAAGGGAAATAATATCTGATCTTTCTTGCTTTAAGTCAGTAGGTGTATTTGACATTAAGTAAGCCCATCTATGTCTGCTTAATTGGGGATTTGCTGTGGTGTCTCATGGCCATACAACTTAATTCTGAATGTCAGACATCAGTCCCATGATCAGCTGCCCGCTGGGATATGCACAGTTTTCCCTCTTGTGCCTTTCCAGTTATAAACCTATGCGTGGGTTGTGGAGTTGGGTGTACATAAATGATTGGCATTAGATGAGCAAAGCCTTTCAAGCATTGTAAGTAAATGGGAAACATGAAGACCCGCAAGCCACCCTCCCCAGCTTCATGTCAGGCCTCTCTCCCCATTTTTGTCCTGGGCCAGCCAACTGGCCTTGATTCCCTTCTTAAAACTCTGGCTTCTCCCTCCCACTCTAGGGTCTGTGTAGGTACCACAGATCCCTGTCAGTCAAGGCCTGCCTCTTTCCTGCCCTCCATTCTTCAACTCTCAGCTCAAATGCCACTTCCTCAAGAAATCCTTTCCTGACCACCTCTTCCCATTATAGGTCAGGTATTGAGGCTATCTTAACCCTTAAAATAAGGTCAACTTGAGGATTTGTCCTTACTGTGATTTAGGTACTTAATTATCTCTCTGCCTCTGCTCCATCTCAGGGGAACCAAAATGTTATACCTGGGCTGCTGTAACAAAATACCTTAACTGAGTGATTGCCAATTAATAGAAATGTATTTCTCACAGCTCTGGAGCCTGGGAAAACCAAGACCAAGGTGCCAGCAGCTTAGGTGTTGGAAAAGGGGTCTCTGCTTCACAGATGGCACCTTCTCACTGTGTCTGCACAGGGCAGAAAGAGCAAAAGGGCTCTCTCAAGCCTCCTTTATAACCTAATTACCTCCCAAAGTTCCCATTTTCTAATACTATCACTTTGGTGATTAGGTTTCAACATAAATTTGAATTCTGGAGAGATACAAACAGTCAGACCATAGGATTCTTTTCTTCACAGTTGTACTTAGACATCTGTGTGATAATTTGATGAACATCTGACTCCTCTACCTGAGCTGCCAGAAGACAGTCTTGTCCTGTGTCTCCCAAAGCCAACCACTTACTAGCACATAGTAGTTGCTCAATAAATGTATTTGCTCATCTCCAGATATATATTTCCACATAAGATCAACTTGAGGATTTGTCCTTACTGTGATTTAAGTACTTAATTATCTCTCTTCCTCTGCTCCATCTCAAGGGAACCAAGAGAGCTTCCTAACTAATAAGCCTGGGTGAGCTTCAGAAATGCTGCAAACAAGTGTATTTTCTACCCAAGCTTCACCCTCCAGAATCACCTCTTTAGAATTCTGTGCTTTTCCCCCTCCAGATTTCTGTGCTTGCCACCCTTGGAGTCCAGAGCCTTGAACATGTTTTTTGTTTGTTTGTTTGAGACAGAGTCTTGTTCTGTTGCCCAGGCTGGAGTGCTGTGGTGCAATATTAGCTCACTGCAGCCTCTACCTCCCAGGTGCAAGTGATTGTCATGCCTCAGCCTCCTGAGTAGCTGGGATTACAGGTGCATGCCACCACGCCCAGCTAATTTTTATGTTTTTAGTAGAGACAGGGTTTCGCCATGTTGGCCAGTCTGGTCTCAAACTCCTGGCCTCAAGTGATCTGCCTACCTCAGCCTCTCAGAGTTCGATCATATTTTGAATCAGGCCTTTCTACTTGGTTGGGGCTGCAGTGTTCCTCCAAAAAGAATCCTTGATTATATATTTCTGTTTATAATTATATTTCTGTGTCTTTTATGTGTACATGGTGCCCAGACACACGGTGGAGGGCAAGGGAGCTGAGTGATAGAATGAGGAGATTTTTCCCCTTCAACTTAGTAACAGGACAGTCAGTAAGAGTTTAGTATGGGGGTTACTTTTCCAGTTGCCATCAACTTTAGCAATTCCAGGAAAATTCTACTTAAAATCTAAGTCTAGCCATCTCCTTTTCTTTACTTTTTGTTTTTCTCCCTTTGTTTTTCAGAAGGGAGGCTGCTGGAGAAACTCTATTTTTCTCTCCCACTTTTCCAGGCTGGGCAGGGTTCCTGAAGCTGAAGACCTGGCCTCCCAGATGCTAAAAGGCTTTCCCAGAGACCGCGTCTCCGCCCAGGAAGCACTTGTTCATGATTATTTCAGCGCCCTGCCATCTCAGCTGTACCAGCTTCCTGATGGTGAGCAAGGGAGTGTGTGTGTGTGCGTGAGTGCATGTGCATGAGTGCGTGTGTGTGTAAGTCTTGGTGTCTTAAGTAGTTTGCCTCAGCACCGGAGAATCATAGCATTTACCCCCAGGAGTGAAGTTAGAGATCAGTTTGCCTGGGAGAAGCAAGATAGGACCCAATCTTGTCTGAGTTTTGCATGAGCTTCTCTCAAACTCTGAAGCACTGGTGGGGAGAGGTTACAAGGACCTCTTTGTAATGGTCCAGACATTTCACAGGTACACATTTACACTCAGAAATTGGATGAGATGGACGTTGTCTCTGAGTTGTTTGCCTTAGCTACCATCTGCCAGGAAGCCACACCAGTGTTTCTAACAAGACTCTTCTCCCTTTCTGCGGAGAGTAAGATGATAGGTGAAGCGGATATGTCCTGACAGGGAGCTGGGCCTTTCTTGATTGGTAATAGCAAGCTGCAGAAGGCAGTGCCGGGGTGGGGTGCTGGGGGAAGGGAGGCCTCCTCCCAGGCTGCCCACCTCCTGTAAACACAAGTTACCCCGGAATCAGCCTTTGCTGCCTGGGCCTGAAGTCATCTTCCAAACCTGAAATCTGCTGAGGGATCATGTGGTTGGAACTCCCGTCATGTTTCTTGGACTGTGGCCAGGAAGGGCTACAGGAGGATGTGGGCAGTGGTCATGGGGGACTATCCTTAGGTGAGGTTTCTTTGAAAAAAAATCCACGATTCAACTAAAAATAGTTTTAGGAACAAGGGACAAGTAGACAAGAAAAGCAAAGCTACCAGGAAGGAAAAACAGAAGAGAGAGAAGCAGCCAGGGCTGGTTTTAGAAGTCCTAAGCCAGAGAAAAGAAAGCTTAGGAGGGAGGGCCTAAGGGCTGGAACTGGGATGAGGACACTGGAAGGGGCGTGGGGGAGTGGCGATGGGGTGCAGTGAGATAAGGATGGGGACAGGGTGAGGAGCTACTGCCCAAGAGGTGTGGAAACAGCCTGGTCCGCCTTGCGAGAGTTTGCAGACGCAGCTCCTCTGTGTCTAGGACATCGTCCTGCAGCAGTCCAAAGCGCTTAGTTTGGGACTTGCTGAGGCATTCTGTTTTATGACTAAAGTGAGTCATTTAGGATCTCCAAAAATAACCATAATCATACAACTGGGGTTAATGTCTTACTTAACCCTGTAGAAAGAGTCAGTCATTAGTATTTATTAAATTGCCATTAAGTGTCAAGAACATATTAAGTGCTATAAAAAGTTGAGGAAAACAAGAGACTTGTCCTTGGCCTCCAGGTTCTTATGAAGTGGGAGGAAAAGAGGGTGAGGAAGAGGAAACGGGGCACCCTCGCACACATATCAGCACAAATCATACCTAAACAGCTAAAAATCTGTGCATAATCAACTGCAGATGTGCAGAGACTATGTGTGTGTTGAAGGCAATTATTTGGAGGAACAAGAATTCAAATGAGATGGATTAGACTGGAGGTGAATCTAAAGTGG
This sequence comes from Pan paniscus, assembly GCF_029289425.2. Lineage (NCBI taxonomy): Eukaryota > Metazoa > Chordata > Mammalia > Primates > Hominidae > Pan > Pan paniscus. Next base: position 104,504,651 of record NC_073262.2, read on the forward strand.
AATTTGGAAGGAGGAGAGAGGCATATGGGTGGAACAAAAGACATTGCAGGCAGATCCACAGTTCTCACTCCTTTCCTGGTACCTCTGCCCCCACTTCAGCCCCATTCCTCGCCGGCCACTCCCATCCCAATCCCCTCTTCCCAGTCCAAGCCCCTAGATTGTTCCTTTTCAGCTTTCTCCTGTCAGACTTGGGACTTATAACTCTATTACTTCATGCAAGTGTACACGCTTGGATGTACATACACACGCACACACACACACACACTCCCTTCTCTCCACTTAAAGAAACTTTCCCCATTGGCCCTCCTTTAGGATCTGTTATTCCACATGCTGACAATTGCTGGGGATCTTCAGAGTTTTCTAGGCTCCAGCTTTTGCTTGACGCAAGGTGATTAGGAAGAAACAATCACTGTCCAAACTGATGTGTTGTTAGAAACTTGGGTTTTGATTTTTCCTGGCTGACCCAAAAGCAAAGCCACCAACAGAGGGGCCGTGGTGCATGGATATCTAAGGTTGTGTGTGTATGTGTGTATAAGTGTGTGCGCGTGTGTGTGTGTGTGTGTGAGAGAGACAGAGAGAACAATCTGTATTCCTTACCTGTTCGCCCAGTCACAGAGCCCAAATCTACTTTGACACTTTTAGAAAAATGAAAAGATGGAATCTTGCAGGAGGCTGCCTGCACTAGCGGGGGAAACCAGGAGTGCTCACAGCAGGAGGGAAGTTGACTTTTCTTTATACATATAGGGGTTTTTCCATGCAGAGTTTAAATTATGCCTGATAAAAGGAGTTTCGTGGATGTTTCAGTTCTTTCAAATTCTCCTGGCTTCCTCCCAATTAAATGAGGTTTGTCAAAGCCACAGGGCTCTGCTGCTGCTGCCTCGGCGGACAAGCATTTCCTGCAGCGACATCTCGAATCCCCGAGGGAGAAGATGAAAGCGCCAGTGCCAAGAGACAGGGAAAGGCGGGGGCAAGATTGGGTGTGTGTGCCTCTGTGTGTGTGTGCTCGTGCACATGAGTGCACGAGCATGTGTGTGTGCTTGTGTATGTGTGTGACAGGGTGGTGGGTGTGCAGAAATATGTATATAGACAGATGGACAAGTAGATAGAAAAAGCAAAGCTACCAGGAAAGAAAAATAGAGGAAGAGACAGAAGCAGCCAGGGCTGGTTTGTGCACCTTCGTGACAGTGGCTCTCACCACCAGCACATTATCTACTAAGAGATGCGGTCCTTGGCCTGGCAGTGCCAGCCTGCTTTTTCATTGCCCCTGGCAATGAGCCTTTATTAACAGCCTCCTTTGCAGACAGAGCACACCAGTGGGTAATCACAGTTCCCAATCTGCAGGGACATAGAAACTCCATCCCTGAGGAGGGCTGCCCCAGGCATGAGAATTGTGCAAAAATCGGCATGCTCTTGTGAGTGATTTGTAAGGAGAGTTTCTCTGCCATAATTATGCAAGAAATTTTGCTCTCTGGTGGCATTTCAGTATAAAATTATTTAGGGGCTTATATTTATATCATTTTATTATTCTGGTTTTAGTCTGGTTGCAGGATAACAGAGTTGTCACTTTAAAATATATTCTGTTTCCCCTTTGATCTGGAAGATGCCAGCTCTTATTGTCTGCCCTCTAAAGAAGACAATTAAAGCATAAAGCCTGGGACTGGGAAATACGTGGAGAGTGGAAGGACAGCCTAAATCCCAGTGTAGGAGCGGCATAGAAATTCCACACAAAATGAAAGAATTGTTCCAGTCCATCTCTATTTTCATGACGCTGAGAAGTCCCGAACAATGCTTTCCCTAGGTTGTGGCAGTACGCTTAGAGCCAAAGGGCATTTATCAGGGGGTTATTTGCCATGAAAACCAGGAATTCCAGGATTAGTTTCCTTTTGGACAGCACCTGAAGTGGAAAAGTGTGAATATTAGAATGGCAAGCATGTGGGAACTTCTGCCAAGTTCTGACATTTTCCCTTATTGACTCGTGAACACCTGAAGAAACACTTGTTGAAGGAGAAATTATTGGTAGTCCCTCTCAAAACACAGCCAACAGCAAGCTAATTGCTTTTGCAGATGGCCAGGGAGTCGCTCTTCCCACTCAGACACCGGCTTACGGCCACACTTGTGGTCCTCGTGGCTGAGCCAGCAGGGCAGGACGTCAGCTGGAGCAGCTAGGACCTAAAATTAGGCCCTTGGCAACTCTCTAATCTTAGCTGCAGGTTCAGCTTCTTCATTTAATTCCCTTTGCCCTCAGCATGAACTTGGGCTCTGGGAAAGGAACACTGTTTAATGATTTGGAGGTGGGGGTAGTAGAAAATCATTAAGCTGCCCCTTCTTAAAACTGGCTCCGCTCTGTTCTTGCAGGAAACCTTCCAAATGTTACCCTTGGAAAGTTAAGACTGATTTTGGAACCTAGCCATTTTGAACTACAGACACTGATCCAGAAAAGTATTTTTTATCTGAGGCAGTAAATGACACGTGATTTAAGAGTCTGGTCTTTAGGCCATGGTCCTTGATCGTCAGGACATCAAAGGCTGTCTCTCTTTCTCTCTCTCTCTCTGGGTTGGTCCCATTTTGCTTGCTAGCCAAGTCTCATACTTGAGTCTCCCATTCCTTCCTGGACTAAATCCCCTTCTCCTTTAAAACAGGTTTTAGCATCTTAGGGGGAGAAAATCTAAAAAGCTTGCAATTGTTTCACAAGTAATTTTGCAAAAATGCTGTACCACAGCCCCCATTGTTAGAGTATACTTATATACACATAGGGATGGAAGAAAGCATGGCATTTACCTCTACCTTTGATCACACCATCCCGATATCTATACTCCGAAAGTTCTTCAGCATGCCTCATTGCCCTGTTAAAATCTGAGTCGTGTTTTGTTTTGGTTCAATAAAATAACTTCAGGCCTTCTTTGAGTGTTATCTCCTTAATATATTGGAAGGTCCTTATGATATCACTTCCCAAAGGCCACTTTAGGCTGAATTCCTTTAACCTTTGTTTCCAAATACAAATTCTGTTTCTCCCACTTTTTAGTCATTTTGTTTTATTGTTCTCTTCTGAATCTGTTCCAATTATTTTGCTTATCTCTGAGAATATGGAGGCAGCATAGACTCAAATTTCTTGCATGGTGGGAGAATCATGTCCCATTCATTCATTGGAGGTTTACTGAGTGTCCATGAGGTGTGATATTAAAGGATACAAAAATGAATTAGTCATAGACCCTGTCCTCAAAGAGCTTACAGTCCTTTAGGAAATAAGACAAGTATATAAACAGCTGCAGATCAAGTAAACAAATAAAGTGCTCTAAGTGTTTGAAGGAGGTGAGATTAACTCCAGCTGTGGGGATCCAGGATGATTTTGTGAGTGGGCCTTGAAAGATGATGGGTCTGGATGATTGGGGAGGAAGGGCATACGGGCAAAGGAATGTCATGTTCCTCTCAATACCATCTAAGATCATTCTGAAGTTGTCTTCTTTTTAATCATAGAGGCTCAGTCTTAACTCATATACCATTGTAGTTTTTCTTACCATCGTATGCCTTTTTGCAACAATTTAAACATTCTTTAACATGTACTAATCAAGCTTAGTTTCACTCTGAATGCTTCCACGTAATTTCAAACCTATCCTGTTTATTGGTTTTATTGTGTATTCTATTCAAAGTTGAACCAGAATATTTTGTCATTCTATGAGGCCAGGTTTCAGGGGCTGGGGATGTTGGAAAAGAGGGAAGGAAGATTCTCAGCCATCCTCTTGACTCTGTGCTACTTCTAGGAGTTTGTAACGTAACTCAGACCAATCTGTCCACCTTTTAAATCCTCCATTAATCAGCCCTTAAGAAGCGAATTTGGAGATGTCCTCCATAACACACTTCCTCACCTTCTATGCACAAAGTTGTTCTTCATCCATTTCAATACGTTAGAGGAGATACTGGGTTGAGACGTGGTTTATGGGGTTGCATAGCATTGTGTTGCTGGGAGAAGTCTGGGAAAACCAAGTCCCTCAGCCCTACCAAGCCCTTAAGTTGGTTAAATTTGTTACGTTCATGGCTGAGTCTCCAAGTAAAGATAAATAATTCAGAAAAGAGTTATTTATAAAGGATCTTAAAGATTATTTATTCCATACCTTCATTATATAGCTGAATCACTGATGCCCAGGGAAGAATAATCGTACCTGCCTTTTATTGGACATCTATATGCTTTATATAAATTATCAATCTATGTACTAATTGGTGAGGCTGGAATTGTTATCCTCATATTACAGATTAGACAGCTGGAAGTCAGGTAGGCTAATTGCTTGAAGTCACACAGCTAGAAAGTTGTAGAGCCAAGATTTTACTTCAAATCTGACTCCTAAAAGCTACTCCTTTCCTACTATTCATTGTTCTTGCTAAAGATCACATAGGAACTTAGCTGCAAAATCAAGATTAGAACCAAGATCTTGATGCCCAGTTCTGTGCTCCTCCCACTCTGTCATGTACTGTGTTTATTTTAAAGCTTTTCTGGGAAAGATTCCACACGTCTCCAGGTAGCGTGTTTAATATCTCACAATTAAGAGGGCTCAATTTATGTTGAATAGAGATTTACACCCCAGGACCAACTTCTTCCTCAATGCCATCTTACTTTAGTTTATTTTCTTTTCTTTTCTTGTAATAATATATGCAATCAGCCTTGGGTTTTAAGATTTTTTTTTTTTTTTGAGATGGAGTTTTGCTCTTGTCGCCCAGGCTGGAGCGCAATGGCATGATCTTGGCTCACTGCAATCTCCATGTCCCAGGTTCAAGAAATTCTCCTGCCTCAGCCTCCCGAGTAGCTGGGATTACCTGCCTGTGCCACCACGCCTGGCTAATTTTTGTGTTTTTAGTGAGACAGGGTTTCACCATGTTGGCCAGGCTGGTCTCAAACTCCTGACCTCAGGTGATCCACCTGCCTTGGCCTCCCAAAGTGCTGGGATTACAGGCGTGAGTCACCTTGTCTGGCCAATATTTCTTAATCGATGGTGATAAATGTTTTTGTTTCACCTGTAACTCATTCAGTTTTATAAGAAAACATCAAGGAATCCAGTGGAAAATGAGTTGAAGGCATAAAATAGCAATTTATGCAAGAGGAAACAAAAAGAGCACAGCAACACATGGAATAAATCGACTGCTTTACTAGGGATTAAAAAAATACAAATTACCGTTAAATTAGTTGTTTTTTCCTGTAACCTAATAGCTCCCAGTGTTGATGAGATTGTGGTAAAATGATTCTCTGCTGATGGTATTGAAACTTTTGCAAAGTGTTATAGCATGCATATCGGGAGCCATAAAAATGATCATACCCTTATACCCTATACCTTTGTTCCTGGAAATTATCCAAAGAAATAATTGAATAGGGGGGAAAACCCTAAAACCTAGATTAATGAAAATGTTCATTGCAGTGTTGTCTATAATGTTTTACAATTTTTTAAATAAAAAGAAGCAATGTAACTGTTAAACACCAGAGAAACAATTGGACAAATGTTGGTATATTGACTCAACATACAGTACTATATAACCATTTTAAATGATCATTAATAGAAGTGTGTGATATTATGAAAGTTCTTATGCTGTAACATGAGCTATAAGAAACTAGAATACAAAATTGCATATTATAAGGTATCTCTGAAAATTAATATGCACATGAACAAAACTGAAAGGTAGTGTACAAAATAAAAAATGCTATTCTAGTTTAGGGGGGTTGTAGGTCATTTCTTTTCCTTTCTCAGAGCTTTCTTTAAACTGGTGTTATATTGTCTTAGTTGTTTAAAAGAATAAGTTAAAACAAAATGGCACAGGCAGTCTGAGCTGTGGATTGAGAGTTAAAGGACCTGAGTTTTCTTCTTTTTTGTTTCCCAACATAATGTGTTTTGGCTGTAATAAACCTCAGTTTCTCCATCTGCACGATGGGTTAACACTAGTTTTCTTTACCCCAGATTGACAGAATATTTATTTTTATAATGCTTCTAACTCACCGAATGCAAGGGTTCAAATAAATTTGGTCCTGGGAGAATGAAGGGCAGGAGGGAAAGGAAAAAATAAATAGGCATAATTAATTTTAAAAGGAAAGATCATCTGCTTTAATCAGAAATGTATGTGTATTGTGCCCCTAGTCAGAGTTTTAAGTGCACTTCGTGTTAGTTAGCAACTTCAATTTAAAGTGCTGTGTGATCCTCTGGGCTTTGAAGATATGAATTCTCTATACATACACATGAGCTAAAATTACCGCATAATCACGAGGATGTGTGCACTTTGAATAATTGAATGCACTAAACATCTCCAGCTGATGGATTGATGATGTGGGAGAGTAGTGCAAAACCCACGTGACACGGAAGATTACAAGACATTTTGAAATGATAGCTTAATTTTCAACCTTTTTTTTTTTTTTTTTGCTTGTGCTTTCTCTTTTAGCGATTATGGGCAAGTAAAAGAGATTTGATTATCTTGTTTCCTGTGAAAGGTTATTTAGCCCCTCAATCCCATTAAGTCACTTTCTGCACTCCAGTGCACTGAGCCTTCAGGTTATCAGCCCAGGAAGAGTAAATGGAGACACCAGGATCAGATTTCTAAAGGAAGGAAAGTTAAAGCAAAGTTTGAAAGGGGTGACAGCCAACAGCCATGAGCTTAGGAACTCAATTAGACTAAAAAGACAACTATCTCATTATCTCGTTCCGAAATGATCTAAATACATAAGAATCTAAAAGTTTTAAATAAACTTGTCCTGCCGACTGTCTAGATGACTGAATTTCCCTTCTCAAAAAATTTTTAAACACCCGCTTTCATATTTATTTATTCTAAGAGTGAAGCCGCTGCGATAATTATGCTGTCAGCCTCGGGAAGCTAATGAGGAGTCACCAGAGTGGAAGGTTTTGCATTTGTGAGATTGCTGAAGGAGAGCCGCGCTGCAGCTTTCTTCGTTTTTTATTTCCCTTTCTTTCTTTCTTCCTCCTTTTTCTTTTTCTATGAGTTGGGAAGGAGAGTCTGGCAGTCCACAGCCAAATTGGAATCCTTTTGATTAACCGGTTGCCTTCCCAGCATGTTCTGCCAGATAGTGTCTCTCTCTCTCTCCCTCCCTCCCTGCTTTTGAGGAGCTGCTGCTTTTGAGGGGCAAGGAAGCCGGAGGGAAATCCCAGCTTTTCATGCCACTGTCCCCAAGGCAAGAGGATACTTCTCCCCGAGAGAAGTTCCCCAAATGGTTTGGATTTGAGTTGATTTGAGAATAATTGGTAAAGTATACGCACTGTTTATTTTAGCCATTTAACTGTCTATGCTATGACAAGATCTAATAGAAAGTAGAATACAAAATTGCATATTATAATATCCGTGTGAAAATGTCTTATGCATATCAACAAATGGTATGATGGCTCCCCTTTCCAGCCTATTTGGAATATGCGATTCCAAATACAAGACAACGAGACCCCAGATTACCCACGGCATTTAAGGGCAGAAGTTTAGGCCAGGCGAGGCAGAGCTGGCAAGTTTATTTCTTCCCTTTGGGTGTGAGCAGCTTCCAGCAAACAGTATTATTTAAGGCATTTTATGCTTTTGGTGCACTAATAACAGAAGCCTCTCTTTTTGTTAAATTGTGAGATATTTTGAGCACCCCAGATTTATGCAAATTGTGAACCTGGGAAAAGCAATGCCCAAGTGGAAAGGGGCCCTGAGTAAATTTTGCGGATGTGCTTTGGTGACAATGTGGCTGCTGCCTCTTGCTATTTTTCTCAGATATCTGTGCTAATACTTGTAACAATGGCTACCATTTATTAAAAACATATTGTGTATCAGAAACTAACACAAGGTGTTTTGCATATATTATCTTCTTTAAACTTACAGCAATCTGCCAGGAAGTTTTATTTTCCCTACTTTTCAGATAAGCCCCTTGCAATGTCAACTTTTGGAGGAACTGGCTTGTAGCTTTAGTGTAGTGAGCATTCAGGAGTAGCAAGCACTTAACAAACACAGGCACTTGGGAAAATGCGAACTGCCAGTATTCTGAGCTAACCAAATACCTGATTTGGACATCAAAGGTAGTATATATATTTTCAAATAGTTTTTTTTTCTCAATTTGCAAAAGTTGCACCTTAGAGTCTATATAAATAGATTGCCAGCCAGGCCCCGAGGCTCATGCCTATAATCCCAGCACTTTGGGAGGCTGAGGCAGGTGGATCACCTGAGGTCAGGAGTTCAAGACCAGCCTGGCCAACATGGTGAAACCTTGTCTCCATTAAAAATACAAAAATTAGCCAGATGTGGTGATGCTTGCCTGTAGTCCCAGCTACTGCGAGGCTGAGGCAGGAGAATCACTTGAACCCAGGAAGTGGAGGCTGCAGTGAGCCGATATCACCCCCACTGCACTCCAGCCTGGGCCACAGAGTGAGACTCAGTCTCAAAAAAGGAAAAAAAAAAAAAAAAGATTGCCTAATGTATCTAACAAAATTGGAAACTTTCTAAAACATATCTAGCCCAACGCGATGCTCATTGCCTATCACTCTCGAACATCACCCTCTAACTAACGTCCGGACTCCTTGACATGATATTAGTTCCCTTCACCATCTGGTTCCAACTATTTTTCCAACTTTATCTCCCAGTCTGTCTTGTTCTAACCATGCAAGATGACTTGCAGTTCCCTCAAACACTTTTCTTCCTTCATATCTTTGCTCATGCTGATCCCTCAACCGGGAATATCCTCCTTGGCAGTCCTTCACTAATGAGGGCATAGTAATCCTTCAAGTCTCAAAGGGCACCTTGTCTATGCTCAGTTTGTGCTCCATAGACTTGGAGGGAGAGGTTATCATAATCCTTTGTGCCTCACTTTTGGTCCTTCTTTGTATGTGTATGTGTGTGTTCCTCCCAGTTTTATTCCTATTTTTATCATCTTCAACAAGTAGCATACTGCCTTGCACAAGTGTTCACTTGGTAAATATGCATGAAATTGAATTAAATAGAAGGCACTTGCCAACTATTGGATTCAGTAAAGTGAGTCATCTATGAGTCAGTATGAATTATTAGTAAATAAGTCTGGCTCATGTTTTGACATTTCTTCAGGTGGCAAATATTACAACAGACAAAAATATACCACAGAAGATCCCAGGAAATAACATATTGGTGCTTCTCTCTTTTCATTCCTACAGAGGAGTCTTTGTTTACAGTTTCAGGAGTGAGGCTAAAGCCAGAAATGTGTGACCTTTTGGCCTCCTACCAGAAAGGCCACCACCCAGCCCAGTTTAGCAAATGGTGGTGAAAAGAAAGGGCGAGATCACCAAGGTTCTTCCAGGTAAGTGGTTGCAACAGTGAGGTTCCTTATGGAACAAATTGAAAAGCAATTGGTGCCGGGTGGAGAGGACATTGCTCAGGGATTCAGAGCACCTCTGTGCTGTTTCTAGTTCTTCCTCGCCAGCTCTAGGACAGGTGGCCTTGCCTCTTCAGGCCTCCATTGCCTGGGCTGGGCAAAGAGAATAATTACATGCATTGCCTTTCTCTTCCACTCCCGGAGCAGGGATAAAGCTCCTAAGACAGAACTTCCATGCTTCCTCATCGGTGTGAGATCTTCAGCTGACACAGGTGGGACGAAGGGAGGCAGAGGTTGCAGTGAGCCAAGATCGCACCACTGCACTCCTGGTGCGTCAGCCTCCCAAGTGCTGGGATTATAGGCGTGAGGCACAGTGCCCAGCTGGAAATCTATTTGTATAGACTCTAAGGTGCAACTTTTGCAAATTGAAAACAACTGTTTTCTGTTAACTAGGGAATTCTCACTGTCAACTGACAGGGCAAAATTTTGTCCTGGTAAGGGTAACAAACAAAGTTTTCCCCAAAACAAAGGGGTTTCCGGGATGTAGGATGCTCAGTACTAGAATTGGTGCAGTCCTGGGTAAACCAGGATGGTTGGTCACCTTTGTGGCACAAATTACCTTCCAGGGTAATCTTGAGGAGGAAGGGGTGCTGTGAAGGATTTTCCCAAACCCACCATACCCTTAAATGAGTACCGCTAGCAGGCACAGGAAGCCAGGTGGGACAACTCCAAAAGTCACCGTAGTATAGACAACCCTATAGATGTCTCAAGAGCACTTCCCATACTGGGGCTTCCATGGTGGTAGATGGGACAGCAAACAAGATAGAGGAATCAAGGTAGAGCCCACATGCAGAGCCTGCCAGCCAGCCTGCCCGCCCTTTAGGTGATCCTGGCTATATTCCAAACCACAAGCATTATCCTATGATTTGGCCACCCATTTGACAACCACAGCTTGGCCGTGCTTCCCAGGGGCCTAGATGGTAACCACCGGCATCTCCCTACACACCCCTCAACAATATCACTCACATGGCTGGATTCACTCTTCATTCTTTCTTTTGATCTCTATCTTTGGCTGTCACGATTTAAAGGCATATACACATTAAAGATATCGGCTTCCTGGCTCTTCTAAGATCATTGTCTTGTCTTCAAAGAGCAGGGAAGTTTAAAATTATAGCTGATCCTCAGAGCATTTTATGAAATACCTAAGTTTGTATTTTGACAATATACATTTAGAATTACAATTGGTGATATAATATGGTATTTCCCAAGCAAAATATTCTCTAGAGCAGAGTTTTACTGTATAATTATTTTAAACCTGCTAGTTATAAGGACAGAATGAACTTTAGCTGCATTCTGTGAAGTGGAGGGCCTTACCCTTCATAAAATTATCAAAGATACTAATAGAAATGGGCTCAGATGGTGGTGCTCCATTAACATTATTATTATTTCTATTGTTGTTATTTTATTTTCTTAAGCAGCTGGAAGGTAGGGAGATAACCTTGCCTTTCTGATCTACAGTGACCTTCCACAAAGAATTGCTACCTGTAGACATAAATTGGTCACAATAGAAAATCAATTAAATGCAGCATGTCAAGCTTGTGGCCTGCGCCAGCAATTGAAGAAGGGAGAAGGCAGATTTTGCCTCTGCTGGAGTAAGCTCATGATGTCCCTAGGCCTTGGTACGAATGTAAGGAGATAAAACTGAGATGAGCCACAAGAGGGAAAAGCTAGAGCAATTAAACTGTTTAATAAATGGCTTGGGATCAGCGAAATCTAGAGTGCTAGAGTTAAAGAGACTAAAAGCAGTAATCACATGGACACTTGGGGCCTGTAAATCTTTTCCAGTGAATTGAATTTATGTTAAAATATTCACTTTTCAGGAGAGTCAAAATGTAAATTGGCGTATTAGGACTTCGTAACTGGCAGCAATGCCTCAAAATTAAGATTCTTGAAAGAGCTTCAAAATGTCGGTTTCAGGCAGGGAAAAAATGTGTACTGATGTCTACAACAGAGAAATAGAGGGGAACTAAAATTTACTGGATAGATACCACACACCAGGCACTACAGTAAGGGCTTTACGCATATTCTTTCAAAGCTTGGCATGTTTTGAGCAGTTGGTGGTGGTGAGTTACAATGATAGCTTATAGAAGCCATCTGGAGATAGATTTTGATTATTTGCAAAGCTTTCTTAGTTCTTATAACCAGGGTTAAGATGCTGCCTCCCTTATGTTTTATCATTACCTTTTCTATCAATATATATAATGCCATCAATAACTTTGCAATGTTTAACTGATTTTCCTTCATCAATACTCTGTTGTTCATTATTTTGATTGTGTTTATTTTTCATTCACTTCCAGGGCTGTATTTCTGCAGTTTCGGTTTTCATTTGCTTCAGCTTACTAAGAAGCTTCAAATCTAACTCCATACTGAACAAGGGGTTTTATGTCCTCGCCTATGACCTGGAATAGTTTAAATATGGTGTTCAAGGCAATAGTACATAATAGTGGAAGAAAATTCAGTGGAAGGTTATTGCTATTGTCATTTGCATAGAATTTAAGTGATTGATTTAAAAAAACTGGACATAAACTGAGTCTAAGAAGAGGGCTTCTGAATAACTTCATTCATTTTGGCATTTGTTAAGAGATTCCTGGGCTAGAAGGTTGATTTCCCAAAAAGACAGATAAGAGACTGACAATTTAAAAGAATCTGGAGACAGAGCTGGTGCTTACAGAGACCTGCCACTCCTGTGTTCACTTACAATTTCTCCCAACAAAAGGATTTCTGTGGCAAGGAGAAAACTAGCCTAAAGTTTAGAAAAAGATGGTTTCTTGGATAACATTGTTAACAAAAGGACTTCCTGAGGACTATTTATTATTATTTTGTAGGGGGCACTTCCTCCTTCACTAAACTGGATTATCAGAACGTATTACCACCCAACCCATATTTTAGAAGTTTGGATTTGGCTGCTGATTAGAAATGAATTTCAGGCTATCTCCTCCTACTGAATCTTAATTGTCTGTGATGATGGCAACAGTGATGGGGAATCTAAGCGCTGGTTTGATGGTGGAGATATTGAATAAGTAGTTGGGAGCAGAGTTCCAAAGATGTAATTTAAGCCCTGTTGCACCACCACACACACACACACACCCCTCAAGTAAAATGAGAGATCTGTCTTAGCTAACACGTGTGCCGTTTTATACAATGACTCCTTCTAAAAGCAGCCAGGGAAACTCAAATCGCTTCTGTCCAGGGATCATCTCAGGAAATGTAGCAGCCTAGAAACCAGAGACCTCTGTATATCCTTTGGAAGAGCAAGGAGGAACTAATTAAGAGAGAATTAAAAAATAGTAACTATCCCCCAATGTCTGAGATGGAAAAAGGAAAAAGACACATGGGTAGCCCAAATCAACCTGCCTGAGTAAGTATCTGATTTTAGTAAGGCATTTGACAAAGACTGTCCAGCTATACCTGAAAGATGAAACAGTGTAGGCTGGGTGATGGAGCAGATATATGTACTCAAATCATGGTGTTTAACCCAGAGAAAGGCCAGCCGTGGTGTGCTACAAGGTTCAGTCTTGAGTCCTATTCTGGTCAAATATTTTTATTAATTACTCGAATAAATCAGAGTACATGGACAACTTTATACAACTCCTTGAAGTAAGTACTATTATTATTAATTTATGACTTCCATTTCACAAAAGAGGAGACTGAGGCTCAGTGAAGTTAAGTAACTCCTTCATAGTAGCATGCCAGAGTGAAGATGCAAACCTCAGACCTGGCTCTCCAATGTTCCTGACACCTATCGAATTTAGAGAATACACAACTCTTGCAGAGGCAGCTGCTATTTAGTATTGGATCATGATTCAAAAGACACCTTGCTAGAAGCCAATGAACAGCAGGCCAAAACAACACTTATTTGCATCAAATTTCATCTGACTTAAATTCTTACACTTTGGGCTACAACTTAAAAAAGGCTATGCCTTAGTGGAAATTGGCACTTTTAAGTACAATATGAATTAATAGTATAATTTCGCTGTCCCCCAGAGATAATGCTAGTACCAATCGAAAGCTCAGGGATGCTACTGTTGACGCATCAGCAAGAGTTCTTGAGCAGTTTTACCTGTCCATCAATACAAAGAGTTCCCACAACAGTAGTGGGATTCCTCTGCCTCCCTGAAGATATGAGAGCTATAGGAGGGATTCCCATGTTGGAGGTTAGAAGAGCTGACCTCCAGTGTCCCGTCTAATTCCAAGATTCTCCAATAATGACTTTGGAACAGCTGTGGACAGATTATACTTGGAATTATGCTTAGATACTATTGCTGCAGGAATGAATAGACAAATTTTGTTATTAAAAAAATGATTTTATTAAGTGGAAGTTGACAGAATTATCCTCTTTATAATGGAGGAACATTATGCTTATGCATATGCATATACCTTATGCATATACCTTATGCATATGATTATGCTTGTGCTTCCTTCTTTAATGGATTTACCTATTCAAAAGCTTAATAAATGTTATAAGACTCTAAAACATTTAAATCTTTCATTTCTCAATTTTATCAAATAAACATTCCTGGAATTTGTGCATATTTTTTCATCCCATGTTTTTGTTGTTTCTTCCGTATAGACCAACACCAGACTTCAAAAAACATAATTTATTTTTGTTCAGTTTGAGGCACTAGTTATTTTAGTGATGCTTACTTAGCCACTAGTGCTATTCTCCTAATATTTCTGTCTTCCAGGCATCCATAATGGGGTCGCACTTCTTGGCTCTCTGATGGGTGGATATGGCCACGTGGTTAGTTCTGGCTAATGAATTGTGAGTGGACGTGATCTCTGTCACTTCTGGGCCAAGCGTTCATTTGATTGCCAGTATAAGACCCTCCAAATTTCTTTCCTTTTTTTTTTTTTTGTTCTGTTTTTTGAGACGGGGTCTCACTATGTGGCCTAGGCTGGCATGCAGTGACTATTCACAGGTTGTGATCATCACACACTACAGACTCAAACTCCTGGGCTCAAGCAATCCTCCTACCTCAGCCTCCCAAGTAGTCAGGACTACAGGTGTGCACCACCACATCTGACTCAAATTTCACTTTACTTTCCCTCGGTTCCAGTGACCAGCAGTGTTTAAGATGATCCCAGAATGAGGAGATGTAGAACAGAGTTCCTGGATGACATATGATGAAGGCGTAGTGGAAGAGAGAAGTAAAACTTTATTGTTTTAAGCCACTAATATTTTGAGGTTATTTGTTACTATAGTATAACCTAGTCTATCCTGACTGCTACCAGGACACATAAAACACACACCTGCACTATCCAACGTGGTAGCTACTAGCTACATGTGACTTTATATTTACATTTGAATTAATTATTAAATGTAAAAATCAGTTTCTCATTCACACTGACCATATTTCAAATGTCAATAGCTCAGAGGCTGGTGGCTGCCATATTGCATGATGCAGATACAGAACATTTCTATTATTGCAGAAAGTTCTGTTGAACGGTGCTGACATAGAGTGTCAGGATTTATACGAGAGTTGATAGTGATGTCTTCTAACATTTCTTGATATTTTAAGTGTGCATTTAATACCACCTTGAAGTTAGTCTCTAAAGATTTTGCCTTTTAAAAATAAAATCTCTGAGAGCCTCCAGTGGATGCTGGAAGAAAATAAATCACTCTGAAAAGTTACACTTCTTAGAACCAAACAACTCAGAAGGTCTTTTCCTGAAGGTTACATTGACAGAGAAGATGAACACCTTTTGATTAGTTTTGACACCTTTCATTAATAAATTCCGAGGGCAGTTTTATTTTAGTCCATCCTCCCTGATTTTCTGCACATTTTCTACTTCTAACTCTTCTCTATCCCTAAGTGGGTTGATGTGCACCTGATATAAGATCTCATGTGCATAGTAATGAAATCATCCAAGTTTATTATCATCCTTATACACAATTGTTTCTATTGTAAGAACTATTAATATCATTGGATATTACAAAAAAATCTTGTAAGTAGACCAAAATGGAACCAAGATGTAAAATAATCCTTCTCATTAATTATTCAACAAACATCCAGGCAATAGAAATACAAAAATTAACAGTTTCCCCAAGGATCATATAGTCTAATGGAGAGTTAGCTGTAAATAAATATAAGATCCAATGACAACATATCAATCTGCCCTATCACAGAGGAGATGACATAGGCTTTGTCATGAAGGGAGAGTGTGCCAGGCAGGCAATTGAAGGGATAAGAAGATCCCCGGGCAGGGCGCGGTGGCTCACGCCTGTAATCCCAGCACTTTGGGAGGCCAAGGTGGGCAGATCACGAGGTCAGGAGATTGAGACCGTTCTGGCTAACACGGTGAAACCCCGTCTCTTCTAAAAATGCAAAAAAAATTAGCCAGGCTTGGTGGCGGGCGCCTGTGGTCCCACCTACTTGGAGCTTGCAGTGAACCGAGATCACACCATTGCACTCCAGCCTGGGTGACAGAGCGAGACTCCTTCTCAAAAACAACAACAACAACAACAAAAGATCCCCAATGTGACGGCATTATAGAAAGGACAGGAGCTGGGAGAGGTGACATGCACCTGTATTGCCAGCTACTCAGGAGACTGAGGTAGGAGGATCCCTTGAGCCTAGGAGTTTGAGGCTGCCTGGGCAATAGAGCAAGACTCCATTGCTAAAAAAAGTAATAATAAAACTAATAAAAAAGAAAGAACAGGGTGTTTTGGGTTGTAAGGAACTGAAAACCCCAATTCAATGGCTTAACCCACAAGGGTATTATTTTACATAAGAAGCCTAGAAGTAGGTGGCTCCAAGATTGATTCATCTGATGGGTCAATGACATCACAGGGACGTAGGGTCTTTCTATCTTTCTTCACTGCATCTTCAGTGTCCTTCATTGCCTTAGTCCTCAGGCTGGTTCCTATCATGGTCACAAGATCCTGCCACAATTCCCAGCATCATATGCAGATATGTCTACATCCAGTTGAAGAAGAGACCATCTCTTCCTGTATGCTTCATTTTAAAAGAAAGCACAGGCTGGGCGCAGTGGCTCACGCCTGTAATCCCAGCACTTTGGGAGGCTGAGACGGGTGGATCACGAGGTGAGGAGTTCAAGACCAGCCTGGCCAAGGTAGTAAAATCCCATCTCTACTAAAATTACAAAAATTAGCTGGGCGTGTTGGCAGGTGCCTGTAATCCCAGCTACTCAGGAGGCTGAGGCAGGAGAATTGCTTGAAACTGGATGGCAGAGGTTGCAGTGAACTGAGATCATGCCACTGCACTCCAGCCTGGGTGACAGAGTGAGACTGTCTTAACAAAAAAAAAAAAAAAAAAAAGGAAAGAAAGAAAGAAAGCACAGTTCTCTTTATATCTTCTGATAAGACTGTCACATACCTGCTTCTGAAATGCTAGCAAGGGGAATTCGATAGCTGCTTTAGAATGTTCAGGATTTCCTCCTGATCTGAAGCTAGGACCACCTCTCCTGAGGGGCAAATTCCTAAATAGTCATGACAACCTATCAGTCTGCCCTATCACAGAGGAGATGACTGGGGAAGAAGTGGGGACAGACTGTTGGGCAGACAACCAATAGAATCTGCCACAGCAACTAATTGATCATTGGGCTGTGTGGTGTTGGGGGCAGTGGGAGGTGAAGAATGGGCATAAGGTTTCCAATCTGGGGGCCTGGATGGCTTGTTACATCATTCACAGTTGGGTACTTCCTTTGAGAGAGACGGTTATGAGCTCACTTCTAGACATCTTGAGTTTGAGGTACTGGTGTGCATAAGATGATTAGAACCGCCGGCCTGGGAACAGGACGTGGAGATGGCTGTGAGTGAGTGTCATCTACACACTGATGGTCCTTGAAGTCCCCAGGATGTGACTGCCCAAGAGAACATATCTGAAGAGAGGAAGCACAAGAATTGTACCTTGGGAAAGCTCAATATTAGCTTTATTTAAGCAGTATTTAGAGCTTGGAGATGGAAGAATCAACAAAGGAGACAAAGCATTAGTGGTTAGAAATTGGTGGAAAGGGGAGGTGTTGCGCGGAGAGGGGAGGGACTAGAACCATTCTGTGTGACAGAAGTTAACAAGAGCATTCCAAGATTGAGTAGCCTGCAGAGAAAACCACCAGGAAGGTGTGAACAAAGAAAGGCCGTGGATTTGGGAGGCTACCGGTCCTTGGTAACCTACAAGGGAGCAGCTTCCATGGCATGGTGGTCATAGAAGAGCACGATGGATTAAAGAGACAGTGACAGGTAAGAAAGCAGAATCAGGGAATATCTTTCAGAAATTCTTGCATAAAAGGATAGGAAAGATGGAGGACTCACTAGAGCATGGAAGGACTGACAGGTTTCGTGTTTTGTTTGGCATAGGAGAGATTATACATTTTTATGAGCTGAAGAAAAAAGAGAGAAAGAAGTTGAAGAATCAGTAGATAATCCAAAAATACCAGGCATGATCCCTTCTCGAGTTTTTGCCTGGCTCGTGCCTCTGCCTAGAACCCCTCTTCCAAATATCCACACAGCCAACTCCCTTGCCTACTTCAAGCCTTTGTCCAAATGTCACCGGTTGGTGAAGCCTATCCTGGCCACCCTATTTAATGGGCCACTAATTTGGAAGCCTCCTGTACACCAATCCCCCTTAACCTGCCCTATTTTTCTAAAGCATCTTATCACTTGATGTCGTGCTCCATAATAGATTTACCAATTTATGATATTTATTGTTTCTCTCTCCCCCCAGCTGGAATGTAAGTTCCATGAGGATAAGAATATGTTTTATTTTATTTTATTTATACTTTTTTGAGATGTAGTTTTGCTCTTCTCACACAGGCTGGAGTGCAATGGTGTGATCTCAGCTCACTGCAACCTCCGCCTCCCAGGTTCAAGTAATTCTCCTGCCTCAGCCTCCTAAGTAGGTGGGATTACAGATGCATGCCACCATGCCCGGCTAATTTTTGTATTTTTATTAGAGATGGGGTTTCATCATGTTGGCCAGGCTGGTCTTGAACTCCTGACCTCAGGTGATCCACCTGCCTTTGGGTGAGCCACCACCTCCGGCCTAGGAATCTGTTTTATCCACTAGCGTATCTCAAGCACCTTGAACACTGTCTTGCATGTAGCAGAGTCTCAGTAAATGTCTTTTGAATGAATGAACTCTACCATGTTTCAACTGCAACCCAGCACACTTTTTCTCCCTTGTCCTGTTCTGTTTTGGCTTTGTTTTTTCATATATGATGTACCAGTGTATTACATTTGTTATGTTTTCTATCTCCCACAGTAGAAATCAAGCCCCACAGGAAAAACGATTTTGATATGTTCTGTTACTGATATATCCCAAGCACCTAGAATTGTGCATGACACATAGTCGGTGCTTAGGAAACACTTGTGGAATAAATGAATCAGTGAAGATTCAGAGATTGAAGGAAAGGAGATTGAGAGTCTATGTTTGCCTGGGAGAGGGTAAGAGATGCATGTCCTCTGAGACTGGAGAAGAGGAAAAGTACACAGATAAAACATAATCAAACCATTGAGCAGGTGTACAGAATCAGGAGCCAGGTGGTACACAATCAGGCATTTGTTCAAATCTGTCTCTGCCACTTACTAACTGTGTGATTTGGGGGCAAGTTACCTCCCTTCTCTGCTTTCACTTCCTCCTTTGTAAGATAGGAATGATAATAGTATCTGACTCATAGAGTTGGTGGTGAGGATTAAATGAATTAATACATTTAAAATATCTTAAAGAAGCTGGGCACGGTGGCTCATGCCTGTAATCCCAGCACCTTGAGAAGCCAAAGTGGGAGGATCACTTGAGGCCAGGAGTTTGAGACTAGCCTGGACAACATAGTGAGACCTCATCTCTACAAGAAATTAAAAAATTAGCTGGGCATGGTGGCACACGCTTGTAATCCCAGCTGCTTGGCAGGCTAAGGTGGGAGGATCGCTTGAGCCCAGGAGTTCAGAGGTTGCTGTGAGCTGTGGTGGTGCCACTGGACTCTAGCCTATGTGACAGAGCAAGACCCTGTCTCAAAAAAAAATAAATAAATTGGGCCGGGCGCTGTGGCTCACGCCTGTAAGCCAGCACTTTGGGAAGTCGAGGCAGGAGGATCTCCTGAGGTCAGGAGTTCGAGACCAGCCTGGCCAACATGGTGAAACTTGGTCTCTACTAAAAATACAAAAATTAGCCAGGTGTGGTGGCACACACCTGTAATCCCAGCTACTCGGGAGGCTGAGGCACAAAAATCGCTTGAACCCAGGAAGTGGAGGTTGCAGTGAGCCAACATCACACCATTGCACTCCAGCCTGGGTGACAGAGCAAGACTCCATCTCAAAAAATAATAAGTAATAAAATATTTTAAACAGTGCCTGGCACATAGTAAGCACTATAAAAATTAGGTGGTGGTGGTGATAGTAAATGAAAAAAAAAGGAACAGGGGAATTAAATATGCTAATACTCATGGGGTTTGACCTGCAAGGGAAGGCAGGAGGACAATATGGAACCAACTTAGATTTAACAGTGAGTTTGGGTTTGGGGATGACGTTGGGAGGGAAAGTCGACAACACCTGATTCTGGTTCTGTTTGTGACTGTGGCTCCATTTGGTAAGCCTGGCTAGAGCTGCAGGAACCCTGGGTTTCACTAACCTCCTACTCTGAAGAACAGATTAAAAAATGAGGATCAGAATTTTAAAATATAGATATTTTTCTCTGCAGACAAATTCCAATTCCTGAAAACTTGTATGAATAAAATAATGGCACTGATTTTTTCCGCTTTGAGATCTTTTTGGTTTTTGTTTTAGTTTTGTAGGTATTTTGTAATTTTTTTATGTTTCAATGTTTAGAGAAAGATCTAGCGGATTCGAGGCAGGAAACACAAAAGGCCAGGCTAATCACACGAACAGCGCCCACTACAATGGCTGCAATGGGCCACGCATCTCTGGAAAAGACAATTCCCCAAAAGAGTGCCTGGGGAAGGCAGATAAAAGACCGAAGTTGGGTCATGTGACAGGTGTCACTTGAGTAACGATACTGGGGCCAGAGATAAAAGCCCACTCCTTCAGGTCACATGACCCAGCTTCATTACGCTCCCAGCAGGGGGTTAGAGAGTCTGGATGCCATTTTTACTTATTTATTTATTTGTGTTTTTTCCCCTTATTCTGTGATAATGAGAAAATGTTTAAACTCCCATCTCTGTGTTTAAACATTTCTTCCTGCTGACAGCAGCGGGATACCCCTTGATCAACTGTCAGATTGGAAAGTGCAATTTTTCTGGAAAGTAAACAGCATGTTAGCTGGTTGGAAATAATTTTCTGTTTATTGGTAGCTGTTACTCTAGGAGTGATGGAGCCCTGTGACAGCACTTGTCAAGTGAAGAATAAGAAACAAGTTTGGAAATACCTTTAAGACATAGCTCTGACAATAGGGCCTTACTAGTTTTTGATAGAAATGAACTCTAAAAAATTTAAAATGGGCAAAAAAACTTTTCCAGTGTTACCAACTCTCAGAGATCTTTCCGGCAAAACTGACAGAGAATCAAAGGCAAATTCATGGAATGCTGGAAGTGGATGGGTCCTCAGCAGGCACAAAACCTAACCCCTGTGTTTTACCACTGGGGGAACCTTGGACTCTTCTCATTAATAAGAGGAAAGCAGCCAGGCGCGGTGGTGGCTCACGCCTGTAATCCCAGCACTTTGGGAGTCTGAGGCAGGCGGATCACGAGGTCAGGAGATTGAGACCATCCTGGCTAACACGGTGAAACCCTGTCTCTATTAAAAATACAAAAAAATTAGCCGGGCATGGTGGCAGGTGCCTGTAGTCCCAGCTACTCGGGAGGCTGAAGCAGGAGAATGGCATGAACCCTGGAGGCGGAGCTGGCAGTGAGCTGAGATCGCATCACTGCACTCCAACCTGGGCAACAGAACGAGACTCCCTCTCAAAAAAATAAAAAATAAAAAAAAATAAAAAATAAAAGTAAAATAAAATAAAAAGAAAGCATGACAACTATCAATATGACAAATAAAGTTTTATTTTCTTTTATGTATGAAGATGAATGCAAAAAGCTGGTGGAAGCAGCTTAAACATTTTGACCTAAGTATACTTAACAAGGTTTAATGGCACATATAGATATATACAGTTGACCTTGAACAACACAGGGATTAGGGGTGCCAAGCCCCCCACCCCCTACCCCCACTCCCCACCCTGTGTGCAGTAGAAAATCCACATGTAACTTTTTTTTTTTTCTTTTGAGACAGGATCTAGCTCTGTCACACAGGCTGGAGTGCAGTGGCACAATCATAGCTCATTGCAGCCTTAACCTCCTGGGCTTAAGCCATCCTCCCACCTCAGCCTCCCAAACAGTTAGGACTACAGGCACATGCAACTACACCTGGCTAATTTTTTTAATTTTTTGCAGAGACAGAATCTTGCTGTGTTGTCCAGGCTGGTCTTGAATTCCTGGTCTCAAGTGAGCCTCCCGCCTCGGTCTCCCAAAGTGCTAGGATTTCAGGAGTCAGCCACCACACCCGGCCCACATGTAACTTTTGACTCTTCAAAAAAAACTTACCTAATAATCATCTACTGTTGACTAGAAGACTTACCAATAAGATAAACAACCAATTAACACACATTTTATGTATGTATTTTATACTGTGTTCTTACAATAAAGTAAGCTAGAGAAAAGAAAATGTTATTAAGAAAATCATAAGGAAGAGAAAATATATTTACTGTTCATTAAATGGAAGCGGATCATCATGAAGTTCTTCAACTTTCTGTCTTCATGTTCAAAGGGCTGAGAAGGAAGAGGAAGAGTTGGTCTTGCTGTCTCAGGGTGGAAGGGGCAGAAGAAAATCCACTTATAAGTGGACCTATGCAGTTCAAACCCACGTTGTTCAAGGGTTAACTGTATGTATGTGTGTGTGTATATATATATATATATATATATATATATATATATATATATATATACAATATCTTTTTTTTCCCAGTGGCTAAAAGAACACCATTAGTCTTTTGTTAATTAAACATGTCATCAGAAAAAAAAAAGGGTTTTTCTTTTTCTTTTTTTTTTGTTTTTTGTTTTTTTGAGATGGTCTCCTCTGTCACCCAGGCTGGAGTGCAGAGGCACAATAATGGCTTACTGCAGCCTCAACCTCCCTAGTAGCTGGGACTACAGGCTCAAGCCACCATACTCAGCTAATTTTTTTTTTTTTTTAAATAGAGATGGGGTTTCACCATGTTGCCCAGGCTGGTCTCGAACTTCTGGGCTCAAGCAATCTGCCCGCCTCAGCCTCCCAAAGTAGTGGGATTACAGGCATGAGCCACCACACACAGTCAAAGGTTTCTAATTATAAGTAATATGTATTCTCAAGCTATATAAAGGTCCATATCTATCTTCAATTAGGGTAAGTTTAAGGTCCTAATTTGTCCCGGAATTCGCCTCACTTTTTCCTGATGGTTAGAAAAGTAATTCCAGCTGCTTGACGAGGTGCTTTCACCTAGATGTTTCTAACAAATATGTCAAATTCTGCATGTCCAAACTTCTCCCTACATCAAAAACAAAGCAAAAAAGGTCTTCTCCATTCTCGTTTTGGTTAATAGCATCACCATCCTCCCAATTGCCTGATTCCCCTTTCCCTGCCTCCTAAATACCTTTCGGTCCATTTTCTTCTATCGCCAGTGCCAGGCTATGTGGTTCTCAAAGTGAGGTCCCTGTACCACCAACATCAGCATCCCCTGGGAAGTGGTTAGAAATGCAAATTCTCGGGGCTTACCTCAGACCTACTGAATCTGGAACTGAGTGGGGTGGAGCCTGGTAAATCTGCATTCCCTAAAGTGAGAACACTGTCCTGGCTGTATTCTGCAGATCTTGCCCTGTAGTCTCCTAACTGGCCTTCCAGCCACCAATTTTTTCTCTGGAATATTCCCCATACCAGTAGTTCTCAACCTTGGCTGCACATTGGAATAATCTTGAAAATACTGATGCCTGGGTCCCTGTTTAATTGCTCCAGTCTGCAACATAGGCACAGGACTTTTTTAAGCTCCCCATATTATTCTAATGTGTAGCCAGGGCTGATAATCACTGCTCCACCCGGAAGCCAGTGTTCTCTTGCTAAAAAACAAATCAGATGATGTCACTATCCCCCCTAAAAAATCTCTATCAGTCATAGGATAAATTCTGAACCAGCTCATCAGCATGGCCCCAACTGAGTACTCCAGCTGGCTCCATTAGCCTCCAGGCTCACTCGCTTCCTCTACACTCAGCCACGTGGAATTTCTCAGTATTCCCTGAATGCAGTATGCTGTTCACATCCATAGCTTTTTGCACTTTCTGTTCCCTCTGCTTAGAATGCCCTCCTCCATCCTCTCTGCCTGGTGAACTCTTATCCCTCAATGCTCAGCTGAAAGGTCCTCCAGCCCAGGGTGAGTTGCTGTCTTCTCTGGGATCCCAGAGCACTCTGTTGCTATGTACATCATAGTATTGGTCCCATTTCATTGCAATTATTAGTTGACACTTCTTTCTTCTTCTTCTTCTTCTTTTTTTTTTTTTTTTTTGAGATGGAGTTTCACTCTTGTTGCCCAGGCTGGAGTGCAATGGCACGATCTCAGCTCACTGCAACCTCTGCCTCCCGGGATCAAGTGATTCCCCTGCCTCAGCCTCCCGAGTAGCTGAGATTACAGGCATGTGCCACCATGCCAGGCTAATTTTGTATTTTTAGTAGAGACAGGGTTTCTCCATGTTGGTCAGGCTGGTCTTGAACTCCCAACCTCAGGTGATCCGCCCGCCCCGGCCTCCCAAAGTGCTGGGATTACAGGCATGAGCCACCACATCCGGCCTTCTTTATCCTTTTTAAAAACTGACAGCATTAGGAGATTAGAAGAATGCTTAGCTTTTTAATTTTATCCCCAGTGTCTAGTGTAAGTTGGACATTGAGAAGATGTTCAATCAATGTTGGTTAAGCAAATGAATTGGAAACACCACCACTTGCTGCCTTCCACTGAGATCAAATCATGGTGCCATTTTGCTTTTCTTTCCAGAATCAGTAAAGATCATATATCTCATATCATACACATATGACTTAGTAATCACATACCACAAACACGTGATTAGGAGCCAACCAGATCAAGTCTGTCACTTGCTGACCTTGGTTTTCTAATCTTTAAAATAAGGTCAATAATGCCTATTTTGTAGAGTAAGTGTGAAGATTCATTGTATAACACCCAGCAGCATGCCTGACACAGACTAGGCACTAAATAAATTAAAATGTTTATTATAATAATAAGTAAATAAAACTCACTGAAAAGAAAGTTAAACTG
This sequence comes from Pan paniscus, assembly GCF_029289425.2. Lineage (NCBI taxonomy): Eukaryota > Metazoa > Chordata > Mammalia > Primates > Hominidae > Pan > Pan paniscus. The sequence goes on from NC_073262.2 coordinate 104,529,251, forward strand.
AGCAGCACTTCTGTTTATACATCTGTCTCTCTCTTCAGTGTGAGCTGCTGAAAGGCAAAAGCTGTCTTATTTATCCATGTGTTCCCTGGGGCGGGGAACACAGTAGGCATTCATTAATTAATTCAGTCGCTCATTCACCAAGCATTTATTAAGCTAATGAATGAAATGAATAATATTTGGGTTAGAATGATGGCTTGCTGTTTGGGGCACAGAGAGACTCACACATTTGTCTGTCTTACAAAACAGAGAATCACAAGTTTGGCCACTGGAAGGTGTCTCAGAAATCATTTTTAAAGGTTCTCATTTACAGGTGAGAAAAGGGAGATAACTAACCAGGAAAGCCATTTTAATTTCAATATTGAGGATAACATTTCTAGGTTGGGAGTGGATGCTGACCAAGTAGGAAAGCAAGTTCACATTTGTAAAAGTTCTTGGGTGGGTGATACTTAACTAGGACAGTGCTTGGTTTTTCATGGTGAGAAACTGGGCAGTTGAGAAGAATTTTTTTTTTTTTTTTTTTTTTTTTTTACCATACCCATCACTTTAAACATTTATTAATTTTGAGTGATGACAACATTCAAAATCTTCTAGCTATGGTGAAATATACAATACATTGTTATTTGTTATAGTCACCCTGCTACATATTAGAACACCAAAACTTGTTCTTCTTTTTTTTTTTTTTTTTTTTTTCTTTTTTTTTTTTTTTTATTGATCATTCTTGGGTGTTTCTCGCAGAGGGGGATTTGGCAGGGTCACAGGACAATAGTGGAGGGAAGGTCAGCAGATAAACAAGTGAACAAAGTTCTCTGGTTTTCCTAGGCAGAGGACCCTGCGGCCTTCCGCAGTGTTTGTGTCCCTGGGTACTTGAGATTAAGGAGTGGTGATGACTCTTAACGAACATGCTGCCTTCAAGCATCTGTTTAACAAAGCACATCTTGCACCGCCCTTAATCCATTCAACCCTGAGTGGATACAGCACATGTTTCAGAGAGCACAGGGTTGGGGGTAAGGTCACAGATCAACAGGATCCCAAGGCAGAAGAATTTTTCTTAGTACAGAACAAAATGAAAAGTCTCCCATGTCTACCTCTTTCTACACAGACACAGCAACCATCCGATTTCTCAATCTTTTCCCCACCTTTCCCCCCTTTCTATTCCACAAAACCGCCATTGTCTTCATGGCCCGTTCTCAATGAGCTGTTGAGTACACCTCCCAGATGGGGTGGTGGCCGGGCAGAGGAGCTCCTCACTTCCCAGTAGGGGCGGCCGGGCAGAAGCGCCCCTCACCTCCCGGACGGGGCGGCTAGCCGGGCGGGGGGCTGACCCCCCCCCACCTCCCTCCCGGACGGGGCGGCTGGCCGGGCGGGGGGCTGACCCCCCACCTCCCTCCCGGACAGGGCGGCTGGCCGGGCAGAGGGGCTCCTCACTTCCCAGTAGGGGCGGCCGGGCAGAGGCGCCCCTCACTTCCCCGACGGGGCGGCTGGCCCGGCGGGGGGCTGACCCCCCCACCTCCCTCCCGGAGGGGGCGGCTGGCCGGGCAGAGGGGCTCCTCACTTCCCGGTAGGGGCGGCCGGGCAGAGGCGCCCCTCACCTCCCGGACAGGGCGGCTGGCCGGGCGGGGGGCTGATCCCCCCACCTCCCTCCCGGATGGGGCGGCTGGCCGGGCGGGGGCCTGACCCCCCCACCTCCCTCCCGGACGGGGCGGCTGGCCGGGCGGGGGGCTGACCCCCCACCTCCCTCCCGGACGGGGCGGCTGGCCGGGCGGGGGGCTGACCCCCCCACCTCCCTCCCGGACGGGGCGGCTGGCCGGGCGGGGGGCTGACCCCCCCACCTCCCTCCCGGACGGGGCGGCTGGCCGGGCGGGGGGCTGACCCCCCCACCTCCCTCCCGGACGGGGCGGCTGGCCGGGCGGGGGGCTGACCCCCCCACCTCCCTCCCGGACGGGGCGGCTGGCCGGGCGGGGGGCTGACCCCCCCCACCTCCCTCCCGGACGGGGCGGCTGGCCGGGCAGAGGGGCTCCTCACTTCCCAGAAGGGGCGGCCGGGCAGAGGCGCCCCTCACCTCCCGGATGGGGCGGCTGGCCAGGCGGGGGGCTAACCCCCCCACCTCCCTCCCGGACGGGGCGGCTGGCTGGGCCGGGGGCTGACCCCCCCACCTCCCTCCCAGACAGAGCGGCTGGCCAGGCAGAGGGGCTCCTCACTTCCCAGTAGGGGCGGCCGGGCAGAGGCGCCCCCCCCCACCTCCTGGACAGGGCGGCTGGCCGGGCAGGGGGCTGATCCCCCCACCTCCCTCCCGGACGGGGCGGCTGGCCAGGCGGGGGGCTGACACCCCCACCTCCCTCCCGGATGGGGCGGCTGGCCGGGAGGGGGGCTGACCCCCCCACCTCCCTCCCGGACGGGGCGGCTGGCCGGGCAGAGGGGCTCCTCACTTCCCAGTAGGGGCGGCCGGGCAGAGGCACCCCTCGCCTCCCGGACGGGGCGGCTGGCCAGGCGGGGGGCTGACCCCCCACCCCCCTCCCGGACGAGGCGGCTGGCCGGGCAGAGGGGCTCCTCACTTCCCGGTAGGGGCGGCCGGGCAGAGGTGCCCCTCACCTCCCGGACGGGGCGGCTGGCCGGGCGGGGGGCTGACCCCCCCACCTCCCTCCCAGACGAGGAGGGAGGACGCTCCTCACTTCTCAGACGGGGTGGCTGCCGGGCGGAGGGGCTCCTCACTTCTCAGATGGGGCGGTTGCCAGGCAGAGGGTCTCCTCACTTCTCAGACAGGGCGGCCGGGCAGAGACACTCCTCACATCCCGGATGGGGCGGCAGGGCAGAGGTGCTCCCCACATCTCAGACGATGGGCGGCCGGGCAGAGACGCTCCTCACTTCCCAGATGTGATGGCGGCCGGGAAGAGGCGCTCCTCACTTCCTAGATGGGATGGCGGCCGGGCAGAGACGCTCCTCACTTTCCAGACTGGGCAGCCAGGCAGAGGGGCTCCTCACATCCCAGACGGTGGGCGGTCAGGCGGAGACGCTCCTCACTTCCCAGACGGGGTGGCTGCCAGGCAGAGGCTGCAATCTCGGCACTTAGGGAGGCCAAGGCAGGCGGCTGGGAGGTGGTTGTAGCGAGCCGAGATCACGCCACTGCACTCCAGCCTGGGCGCCATTGAGCACTGAGTTAACGAGACTCCGTCTGGAATCCCGGCACCTCGGGAGGCCGAGGCTGGCGGATCACTCGCGGTTAGGAGCTGGAGACCAGCCCGGCCGACACATCGAAACCCCGTCTCCACCAAAAAAATACGAAAACCAGTCAGGCGTGGCGGCGCACGCCTGCAATCGCAGGCACTCGGCAGGCTGAGGCAGGAGAATCGGGCAGGGAGGTTGCAGTGAGCTGAGATGGCAGCAGTACCGTCCAGCTTCGGCTCGGCATCAGAGGGAGACCGTGGAAAGAGGGGAGAGGGGAGAGGGGAGAGGGGAGAGGGGAGAGGGGGGAGGGGGAGGGGAGAGGGGAGAGGGGAGAGGGGAGAGGGAGCTCTATCTACCACACAGTCCTTCTCTGAATCAGTTGAGAAGAATTTTAACAAAAATCATCAGAGGCACTTTTGAGTATTGTCAATTCCATATTATATACTTTATCTGGTGGAAAATAAAGCACCTTCTACCCAACGTGCATGTAAATTTATGTTGCTCTGTCCTTTTAAAGGGCAGGTAGAAGGCACAATGTAGGTCATTTAACAGGTGTCATTCCAGGCAACAACAAAGAACACATAAAAAAGCATGTAGCAGATGTAGTCGTGTAAATAAGCCTCTTTTTAAAAATGAATCACCCGTGTTCCCAAGATCAGAATCACTCCCGGGAACCTGGTGTGGAGTCTCCCAGATGCAGAAGAAAGAGGAATGAATGAATGATCCAGACCAGCCAGAGACTAAACTGCAAGCAACGTTAGGTTTCCTTGTGACCATTCAGACTTAATGTGACTCTATGAGAAAGCACTGTTGCAGGCCAGGGATTGGCAGGCAGCCCCGGCCCCCAGCCTCAGATAACAAGCTGCTCTCCAAGAACACGTGCTAGGAAAAGTGCTTGATCAGAGTGTCAGCTTGTGGACTGAGTAGGAACACTAAGTGGTTTTGTCTGTCACCTCCTTCACCCCAGCTGGAATTTGGCCATAATCTGATGGAAACACTTTGCCCACTTTCAGGAGAATTTTCCACTATCAGTAAGGCTGCTTTTTCATACTTCGGCTATCACCAAAGGCTTTCAGAACACTCGTACTACTATCGCCCAGGGGAGCTTATATGTCTCAAGGGTAGGGGGTGGGGGACCCAAACCATTCTGAGCATGGAACACTCAGTTGATTGAGGTTTCATCCATGTTGAATTTCAGTCCCTGTTTCCTGAGGACTAGACTGTACTAGATGCTGTCCTGGAATCATGTCTTCATTAGTCCCCTGGGCCACATGACCAGTGAGTGAGTAAGCTGGGCTTCAAACTCAAATCCAGCCCCTGAGGTTTCAATGTCCATACTTGAACGTCTACTTGTGATGTCTTCATGTCACTGTGAAGAGGACTGACAGGGCTTCAGAAGCTGCTGCGTGGGAAAGGGTTAAAAGTGTCAGAGTGCCTGGGTTCAGATCCTGACTCCACAGCTTTGTAGCTGAATGCCTTTCGGCAGGTTACTTAACCTCATTAAGCCTCAACTTCCTCATCTGTAAGAATGGGTCCAGCAATAGTATCTGCCTGTAAGGGGGTTATCATGAGGCTTGAAAGGGTTTGACTCATGACAACTGTATAATAAATGATAGTTACTAGTATTGTCATACACATCACAAATACAATCAACATTATGGATTTACTCCCATCTAGGCATGAATAGTCGTGTGTTTATGTGTACACAATGTGACAAAGAAGAAACACAATAGCCACAATTTATCGGGCACTTATTATATGTCAGATAGTAGAATAGGGGTTCTGCACACATAACCTCATGCTTTTCATATATATGACCTGATTTATTCCTCATAGCCATCTGTGAAGTAGTTAATATTATTTTTATTATTATTATATATTTTTTTGAGACAGTCTTGCTCTGTTTCCCAGGCTGCAGTGCAGTGGTGCGATCTCGGCACACCACAACCTCTGCCTCTCGGGTTCAAGCAATTCTCATGCCCCAGCCTCCCTAGTAGCTGGGACTACAGGCGTGCGCCACCACACCCAGCTAATTTTTTGGTATTTGTAGTAGAGACAGGGTTTCACCATGTTGGCCAGGCTGTTCTTGAACTCCTGACCTCAGGTGATCCGCCCACCTCAGCATCCCAAAGTGTTGGGATTACAGGCGTGAGCCACCATGTCCAGCCAGTAGTTAATATTATAATCCTCCCTTTCAGATGAAGAGAATGAAGCTCGCCAGGCACAGTGGCTCACGCCTGTAATCCCAGCACTTTGGGAGGCCGAGGCAGGCAGATCACTTGAGGTCAGGAGTTCAAGACCATCCTGGCCAATATGTTGAAACCCCATCTCTACTAAAAATACAAAAATTAGCTGGGCATGGTGGCACATGCTTGTAGTCCTAGCTACTCTGGAAGTTGAGGCAGGAGAATCACTTGAACCTGGGAGGCGGAGGTTGCAGTGAGCTGTGACAGTGCCACTGCACTCCAGCCTGGGTGACAGAGTGAGATTCCATCTCAAAAAAAAAAAGAAAAGAAAAGAAAAAAGAAAATGAAGCTTACACAAGTTAAGTGACTTGCTTGGAGTCACACAGTTGATATTATATATGGTGATGCTGAGCTTAGATTCCAGAACTGCTTTGAGAGCCTATGCTTCTAATCACTATTCTACAGTGTCTCTCTGAGGCAATAGGCTTAAAAAAATAGATTCCAAAAATTGCTGCTTTCAAATGTGTTGTCTTTTAAAGAAATCTCTTTGAAAAGTGCCAGCTTACCCCATCAATACTGCCATTGTTCAGGCTCTTTGGCCTTCAGAACCATACTCAATCCTCACGAGAAAATGAGTCTCAATTTTATCATCCTCATCTTTTAATCTAAAATGGTATTACTTAACTTGATCATGCACCTTATTCCCCGGACTTTGATCTAAATGAATTTTAGCTGTTAAAAATCAAATCCACCTTTAAAGGATAAGTATTTGTCCTCATCAAGATACTCCATTCACTTCAGTGTCGAAAAAGAAACGATCCAGAGTGTTTTTAACAGCATCTTTGGAATAAGTAATTCATCTTCCAGGGAGATTGCTTTGAAGGAGAGCCTCATGTGGGATGCATAATCTCTGGTATGTTTATTTAAAACATACCTTAAATTTCCTTACACATATTAACAAGTAACTTGCCTGGAAGCTCCAGACACTCAGCTCTACTAAGGCAGGAGAAATTGATGAGGTCATCAAGTCCTTTTGAATTGTATGTTCCTAGACTTTTAAACTTTTATTCAGTGAATTGTAAACATGAGCAAAAGGTTTCACTGCGGGAAAGGACCCTGCCTAAACAGAGACGCTCACACACATGCACCTCAACCCACCTCTCCATTCTGTAATGTGGAGCCTTAAGCCATTGCTGGCTTAGGGCTAGAGAGACTATTTGGGACTCTGAAGAGACAAATCAGAATAGGCAGCTTTTTTGATAGGAAGTCAGCAACTTCCATTCTTGCAACTACCCTGAGCTTAACTTAAATGCCTTCCAGTTGCTAAAAACCTGCAGCTGCATCTGAGCCCAGACAGGCTTTTAACAAAAGTTGTCCATTTTTATGTGGCCAGCCATTCGGTAATCAATACACACAAGATCACCCTTCCACAACCTTTTTCAGTCGCCAACACTTGATGAGTCAGGGTAGTTAACCCAGCCCAAAGACACTGTAGCTGGGCTTCATCACTACATTAGACCCTACTTAAACCCCTCCTTGCTGATTTACTTACAGCACAGCTCTTCTACTTTTTGCAGTAACATAACTTTGGTTAAAGTTCTTGTCACTTTCAGTTTTGCCTACGCTGCCTCCCACTTCCTCCCAAAGCACCCCCCATCCCCATCATGCTGTGCTCTCCAGATGTTCACAGTCCTGAAATATCCCACATGACAAAATATATACATGTTGTAATTATCCAAGTAAGTCCATCTTTGCTTACTTTGGTCTGGTTCCCATTTGTCTTATCAGTTAAATAGCAAAACTTTGATTAGTGTGGTAGGCAGAACACTGCCCACCCCCCAACCAAAGATCCCCACATCCTAATCCCAGGAACCTATACCCATGCTATGTTACATGGCAAGGGGGAATTAAAGTTGCAAATGGAATTTAGGTAACTGATTAGCTGACCTGAGAATAGAGAACATATCCTGGATTATCTAGGTGGGCCCAATGTTATCACAGGGTCCTGAAAGTGTGTAAACCAAAAAGTATCTGAGACAAGCCTCAATCAATTTAGAAAGTTTATTTTGCCAGCCGGGCACGGTGGCTCACGCCTGTAATCCCAGTGCTTTGGGAGGCTGAGGTGGGCGGATCACGAAGTCAAGAGATCGAGACCATCTTGGCCAACATGGAGAAACTCCGTCTCTACTAAAAATACAAAAATTAACTGGGCGTGGTGGCACGTGCCTGTAGTCCTAGATACTCAGGAGGCTGAGGCAGGAGAATCACTTGAACCTGGGAGGTGGAGGTTGCAGTGAGCCGAGATTGCACCACTGCACTCCAGCCTGGCGACAGAGCGAGACTTCGTCTCAAAAAAAAAGAGAGAGTTTATTTTGCCAAGGTTAAGGATACACCTGCGACACAACTTCAGGAGGTCCTCACGACGTGTGCTCAAGGTGGTTGGAGTACAGCTTGCTTTTACACATTTTAGGGAGACATAATACATCAATCAATACATGTGAGATCTACATTAGCTCCATCTGGAAGGGCAGGACAACACAAAGGTGGGGAGGGCTTCCAGGTAACAGGTAGATTTAAACAGATTCTGACTGGCAATTGGTTGAAAGATCTGTTATCTGTAGAAAAGAATGTCTGAGTTACCATAGGGGTTGCAGAGACCTAGGTTTTATCATGCAGATAAAGCCTCCAAGTAGCAGGCTTTAGAGAGCAAAGTAAATTTCTTATCAGACTTAAGGTCTGTGTTGATGTTAATGCTGGAGGCGTCTAATGAGGCATGTCCAAACCCTGTTTCCCTTCATGGCCTGAACTAGTCCTTCAGGTTAGATTTTTAGGGTGCCCTGGCTGAGAAGGGAGTCCATTCACATGGTTGTGGGCAGGGCCTTTGAATTTTATTTTTGGTTTACAAGTGTAAGAGTGAGGCGGAAGAGAAAGTCAGAGTGATGTGATGGAGAACTGGGCCTGCTGTTGCTGGCTTTGAACATGGGAGAAGAAGGCCATCAGCCAAGGAATGCAGACAGCCTCAAAAAGCTGGAAGGGACCAGGAAACAGACTGCCCCTACAGCCTTCAAAACGGAGCACAGCCCTGCCGAAATCTTTATTTTTAGCCCAGTGAGTACCATTTTAGATTTATGAACTAGAGAATCATAAGAAATTTGTGCTATTTTAAGCCACTGAATTTATGATAACATGTTATCGCAACAATAGGAGTCCAACACAATCAGCTGAAGCCTAAATAACCAGAAGACACATTCACTTCACATTTTCTGCGTATCACTTTTGAGAGAAATATTCAAATCTCAAGAGAAACTTAAATCAACAGTTTACTTTTAAGCAAGATCCTAGATTGAATTCTCTTCAAACAGACCCTGACAGGATTGGGGGCCACAGATTTATTGGGGAGCTCTCTCTGGTGCAAAAAGCTAGATCTGGCTGAGACACTGGCCTGCAATGCAACTGCATCTGAGGCCTTAGGCAATCCTACAATCCTACAGGCAGCTCTGGAACTGGCATGGCCCTTCAAAATAGCCCCAAACTGAGGCAAAGGGGCTGGAGCTCTGTATCCACATCATCTGGTTTGAGAGACAGAACAGCCTTGGGTGAGGTGGTTCCTGGTGGCTTGGAGCAACGCCCAGGCAATAAGATACTGTGAGCCATCCACCTTTGATATTTCTACCTACTGCTGCTGGGGGACGGATGGATTGGCGATGAGGAGAGGATCTGGGCAGGCGCTAGGATATTCCCTACAAGCAATCTATATTTCTATGGGCTTGTCCTGAGATCAATACCTATTCCATCTTGTCTTGCTATGACATAAGAAGAGCTATTATTAATTTAGTGCTTCCTACATAACAGAGACTATTTGAAGGACTTTACACTCACCGTCTCTAGTCCTAGCCTCCTCCCAACCTAGCAAAGTAACTATAATTAGTTCCACTCTGCAGATGAGGACACTAAGGCTCAGAAGCTTAGACAGGCGGAGTGCTTTGTCCCAGGCCACCCAGCTAGTGAAGTGGCAGAGCCAGGTTTTGACATCAAAGCCGGCCCATTTTATCCCCAGTCTTCCACAGAGCACACGGACCACACCTCTAGAAAGAGAGTCAGCATTCACAGACATCAACCTGGCACCACAAAAATTCTTGGTCCTCAAAGAAAGATAAGATTGTATTTGGTAAACTCTGATTCCTAAATAGGAAAAGGGGCCTGAGACAGATTGATAAGATATTAAACAAGGCTGAAAATGAAAAAAAAAAAACTTCTGGTGGCCCAGAAGGGTTGAATTGATCAAAGTTTGAACTACACACTGTAAATCAAAGTTAATTACATTTTTACTCCAGGTTGTACGTGGTGGATTTTGTCATCATTTTTACTTGTTCCTCGGTGTTCTCTTTCCCAGTGGAAGCTCCTGGGGGAAAAGGGCCAAGAGGTTCTAAGTTTCCTCATATGGCCCCTAGCACCACATCAACACAGGAGAGCACATCATAAATACCATTTGATGATTTTCTTCCCGCGCATTCATAGCCCCAGACCCCGTGTAAAGGCCTGCTAAGCAATATCATTCACTGAAGCGCTACTCTCCCTGCGGGTTGGGTCCAGAAAATACGGTGCTCTGGAAAACACTGTAAAAGCTGCCTCTTTAATAAGGATCCTGGTGTCCCGTGATGGATGCTATAAAACCTCAGACTGGCTGGTGTGCTCACAGCCATGTAGGACCATTAACAGCGTCTGGTCCTGTGGTAACATACTTCATATTCACAGTGCAAAAGAGAAAGCATTTATTATAAATAATGCTAGGTGACCCTGGAGTAAACACAGCTGTGCCCTTGTGGTGTCTTGTCAGTGGTGCTCCCTCAGTAGATTAAAGAAATCCATGTTTTATGGAGCCATCACTTATTCTGTGTATACACAGAGGGCTGGTTTGCTATCAACCTGCAGCTCACTGTGTATAAGGTTTCAGGCCCAGGAATTGCATGAAGCTGAGATGCTTCACTAAAACACTTATTCTTGCATGTTCTAATATTTGCAAAAGGGGATGAGAGTCGGTTTCTATTTGTTCCTAAATGATTTACACGACGACTGGGGCTCTATACAACTTGTGGCTGCCCTTCAGATTTCTTATAAGCTCCTCTCTGCACTCCAAGCACCCTCCCCTGCAGCTGAGGCTGGGGGAATGAACATGACTGTCATCCACTAGCTGTGGGACTTGGGGCTATTCCTTTAACTCTTTGAGTCTTATTTTTCTCTCTCTCTTTTTTTTTTTTTTTTTGTTTGATTTTTTTTGAGATGGAGTCTCACTCTGTCACCCAGGCTGGAGTGCAATGGCACGATCTCGGCTCACTGCAACCTCCGCCTCCCGGATTCAAGCAATTCCCCTGCCTCAGCCTCCCAAGTAGCTGGAATTACAGGCACGCACCACTACGCCAGGCTAATTTTTGTATTTTTAGTACAGATGGGGTTCCACCATGTTGGCCAGGCTAGTCTTGAACTCCTCAAGCGATCCACCTGCCTCAGCCTCCCAAAGTACTGGGATTACAGGTGTGAGCCACCACAGCTGGCCACTTTTCTCATTCTTAAACATGGGAGAATGAGCTCTGCTTCCTGGAATTTGTGCTAAATTTGATGGTCATCCCCAAATTAGGGGACAGAGTAGGAAGGAAGTGGTAGTACAGCGTAAGATCCCTTAAGCTGCTAGGAAAAAAATAGAATATATATACATATTGTATTTACATAACTTTATAATATAGGCATAGTAATAAATACAATTTTTGTTAAATATGGACATGTAAAATCATGCACAGATTATATATTATACAGCTGACCCTTGAACAACAGGTTTGAACTTGAAGGATCTACTTACACGTGGATTTTTTTTCAATCAAACACAGATGGAAAATAAAGTATTCACGGGTTGCAAAACCTATCTATAGCAAGGGCCAACTTTTCATATGCACAGGTTCTGCAGGACCAACTGGAGGGCTTGAGTATGCATGGATCTGAATATATGGGAAGTGGGGTGGGGGTCCTGGGACCAGTCCCCATATATACCAAGGGATGACTATGTATGCACTTGTAGATGTGTGTGTATATGTATATAAAAGGCTTGCATTATTTAATTGTATACGATTGGTACAGCAGCATAAACACAATTTATAAGTAAAAACTATACATATATTGGGGTGAGCCACCAGGACCAGTGAACGACATAGCCCAGACTAACACTGCAGTTTGGAGTGGTGAACCAACGCCATATGGTGGTTTTCTTACAAGATTTCCATCACCTCTCCAACCACTTTCTCCTCATTGGTCAGATCTAGACCCCAAGAAACTGTTCCTTTCATTGTTTTCTCTGCCTTCTACAAACTGAGATACTCGAGAATCTTCCTCAACCATGAAGAGGTTGATGCTGAGGAGGGATTTTTACCTCAGGGATTAGGGAGGAGACTCCCCTAATTAGGTGGGTGGTGTACCCATAATCCACACAACAATTAGATTTTTGAAGAAAAACCTATCACTGGAATGAAACCAAATTCTTGAAGGTTCTGTTTATACACAAACTTAGTTGCCTCTCCTCCATTCCAAAAGAAAATATACATATTTTTTCTTTAATAAGATGTATATATATATATATATATACATATATTTGTGTGTATATATGTGTGTGTGTGTGTGTATTTATCTCACTAAAATAATGTTTTACTGTCACAAATTCAGGGCTACTGAGTATTTGACTTATGTTTTGGGGGCCCACTATGTGTCAAACATGTTGCTAGGCCCTGGGAATTCATGAATCTCCATGACATCATCTCTGCCCTTGAGGTACTCACATGGAGTGAAGGAGATGGGCAAGTCAACAAACGTCTTAGTTCATTTTCTGTTGCTTATAACAGAATACCTGAAACTGGGTAATTTATAAAGATAAGGAATTTATCCTTACCATTACGGAGGCTGAGAAGTCCAAGGTTGAGCAGCTGCATCTGGTGAGGACCTTCTCGCTGGTAAAGACTCTGCAGAGCATAGAGGTGGCACAGGGTATTACACAGCAAGCAGGGCTGAGCGTGCTAGCTCAGGTCTCTCTTCCTCTTTTTATAAAGCTACCAGTTCCCTCTCATGATAACCCATTAATCTATTAATCCATGAATGGATGAACCCATTTGTGGGGGCCAAGCTCTCATGATCCAATCACCTCTTAAAGGCTCCACCCCTCAGTACTGCTACATTGGGTATTAAGTTTCAACATGAGTTTTGGAGGGGACATTCAAACCACAGCAACAAAGAATCACAAAGTGTATGTCAAGCAGTGAATTACATATAGAGTTATGGGCACAAGTAGCCTGCCTGGGAGACCAGGCAAGGCTTCCCAGAGGCACTCCCTTCCAAAAAAGTGAGTTGAATTTGCCAGGTAAGGAAACACAGAGTGGATGGGAGCAGGGCATTGCGGAGAGGGGGATCCTTATCTATGAAGGTTCGGAGGTATGGAAGAGACAGGATGACAGCAGGGGTGCATGATTCCACAGGGCAAGAGAATACATGGTGTTAGGGGAAGTGTCAGGATGTGACCTAGTAAGTTAGGTAGGGAAGCTTGTAAAGAGTCATATATGTTCTGACTTTATCCTATACACAAAGGAGAGGGATGGAAGGCTTGTAAGGAGGAGATAGGCATGACCATGTGGTAGGCTACCCCACTGTGGATTAAACAGATATTTTCCCCTTTTATCATCAGCAAGAAAGGTATCAGAAAACCATATTGGATTTATGAAGGTAGTTTCCCTATGTGTGTAACCCAGGGGTTATTTTGTCCTCCCTAAGAAACAAGGGATAAGAGGCAACATAGAAGCCTCCCTTTGAAAAGGCCCAAATGCCCTGGAACAACTGAAGATAGCTTGCATTGAACAGCTAGAAGGAGGGCAAGGGGCCTATGGAAAGGGGCATACAGAGGCAGAGGAAACCCTTTGTGTATTGGAAAGGTAGCCCTGCTGCCAAGGGGAAGAGAAGAGGGATAGATCTCAGTGGTCAGAGACTGGTGAAAGAACAAATTCTGCCCTAGGAGACCTACAGGCAAGGAGGAGTTGGCTGTATGTGAGAATTGAAAGAAGAATTCTTGCAAAAGCCCTCATTCAGGTGTCTGTGGAAGTCACCAGAACAGAAAACCCTTTCAGGTGAGCTTTCAAGGCCAGCAGCTACTCAGTTTCAGGAGCTTCTTCTCATCATCAGGGCCAAGAAACAGAATTGACCTGGGCTGAGCTTCTCCTTTAAGATTATTGCAAGCCGGCCAGGCTGATGGCTCACGCCTGTAATCCCAGCACTCTGGGAGGCCGCGGTGGGTGGATCACCTGAGGTCAGGAGTTCAAGACCAGCCTGGCCAACATGGCAAAATCCCATCTCTACTAAAAATACAAAAATTAACTGGGCTTGGTGGCACACACCTGTAATCCCAGCTACTCAGGAGGCTGAGGCAGGAGAATTGCTCCAACCCAGGAGGCGGATGTTGCAGTGAGCCAAGATCACGCCGCTGCACTCCAGCCTGAGAAACAAAGTGAGACTCCATCTCAAAAAAAAAAAAAAAAGATTATTGCAAGCCACTTCTCATGACATCTAACAGGGAGAGTGCAGACATTAGTGGCTACAGGACGTGGTATTTGTAGGGGTGAAGATATTGGGGGTCACATTTGTCAGACCTTAAAAGATCAGATCAGTGTTTAGTCCTGTTAATTACCAAGTCATAGAACACTTTGTGAGATGTTATTCTATTATCACTACTGGGCACACACACACACACACACACACACACACACAAAACTGCCTTTAACTTGCCACATTAAGATTTCTCCAGAAATGGAGTCTATTCATTTTATTTAAAAAATTAAAAAAAAAAACAGCTTCTTAAAACAGCCTTCTTAAGGTATAATTCACATACCACACAAGTCATTCATTTAAAGTGTAAAATTCAATGGCTTTTAGCATATAGGTTGATTGTGCAACCAGCACCACAATCCATTTTAGAACACTTTCTTTCCGTTTTTTTTTTTGATACAAGGTGTCCCTTTCTCTCTTTTTTTTTTTTTTTTTTTTTGAGATGGAGTTTCACTCTTGTTGCCCAGGCTGGAGTGCAGTGGCGCAATCTGGGCTCACTGCAACCTCCACCTCCTGGGTTCAGGCGACTATCCCGCCTCAGTCTCCCAAGTAGCTGGGATTACAGGCCCATGCCACCATGCCCAGCTAATTTTTGTATTTTTAGTAGAGATGGGGTTCCCCATGTTGGCCAGGCTGGTCTCAAACTCCTGACCTCAGGTGATCCACCTGCCTCGGCCCACCAGAGTGCTAGGATTACAGGCAAGAGCCACCGCACCCGACCTCAGGGTCTCCCTTTCTTGTCCAGCTGGTCTTGAACTCCTGGGCTCAAGCAATCTTCCTGCCTCAGCCTCCTGGGTAGCCGGGACTATAGGGACACACCACTACACCCAATCTTAGAACATAGTCATCATTCCAAAAGGAAACATCATAGCCCTTAACCATCACCCCTTAAATCTCCATCCTATTCATTTCTAGGCCATCATGAATCTACTTTTTGTCTTTATAGATTTGCCTATTCTGGACATTTTATATAAATAAAATTCTACAATTTGTTGTCACTTGTGTCTGGCCTCTGTCATTTAGCATAATGTTTTCAAGGGTCATCCATGTTGTAGCATCTATCAGTAAGTACTCCATTCCTTTTTATGGCTGAATAATATTCCATTTTAGGGTATACCATTTTTATTTATCCATTCATCAGTTGATGGTCATTTGGGTTGTTCTACTTTTGCCCGCTGTGAACATTCATGTACAGGTTTTTGTGTGGATATATGATTTATTTCTCTTGGGTATACACCTAGAGTGGAACTGCTGGATCTTATGTATACACATGGTTAACATTTTAGGGAACTGCCAGATGTTTTTCCAAAACAGGGGTACTGCTTTACATTCCCACCTGCAGGGTATGAGAAGAACCTCATTTTAATGTCAAATTCACATTAATTCGTAGGGGAATTCCCCTTTGGATAGACAGGCTGGCTCTTGCCCCTTACTCCTGAGGGAAGAACTGGGACGTGGTCATAGTGCCGGCTTTTGCTTTTGGCCTTGCTTAGAACTTGTTTCAGAGTATCTAGGCCATCCCCTTTGTTTCAGGCAGCCTCGACATCTGGGACATTGGAATGCAGGCTTATTTTCCTGTTTCTTATGAGTATTTTAAAGACAGAAATACTCTGAGATCCTTGGAACAGAATAGCTCAATTTTATGAGGTCTGTTGGTGGTGGTTGCCAAAACAAAATGTATAGCTGTAATACTTAAAATTGTTGAACATTAACCCTGGAAGTGATAGTGAAGAGACCTTCTAGTCCAGGCATGGTAAATAAGCAGCAGCTTGCAAGGACATCTGATGGGTTGTAGGTGCTTGGGAGTATGGAGCTCCACCCAGGCTCAGGAAAAGGACAATGATTGGTTAACAGTGTCTGCCATGGTGGCAGGAAGACATCAGTCATAGCCCA
The DNA here is from genome assembly GCF_029289425.2 of Pan paniscus. NCBI lineage: Eukaryota > Metazoa > Chordata > Mammalia > Primates > Hominidae > Pan > Pan paniscus. The sequence continues at coordinate 104,545,120 of NC_073262.2, forward strand.
TATGCTACCTATTTTCTCTCTCGATTGAGGCCACCTGTAGTGGCCTGGGAAACAGGTAAGGAAGTATCCATGGCCGCAGAGCTGGCTAATGACAGAGTTGGAACAAGAATCAGTACAATGTTTTTTCCTCTGCACCATACGGCCCTCAGCTCTGAAAACTGCCTCCTAAAGGGAGCTGACTGGGGACAGGAATAGGGTAACCCAGTCAGAAGTTCCATTTCTATCCTTCTGTGTTCAGACTGTTCTCATCAGTGCCTATGGGACTTAGTCCATCAGGGTAACTAGTTAATGATTATAAAAGCTTGGTAAATGCTAATAAAGAGGGACCGTTCCCACCTGCCGAACCCCTATATCTCCAGCATTCATGTGGAACGCCCTTTGAAGTCCACAAACCTGATGTGTTTGTACACAGGGAGGCGTGAGGGGGATGGGTTTGGACCAAGGAAAAAAAGTGAAGCCCCTTCTGATTTGAAAGGGAATGATCCTGCGTGTGAATTCTCCACTTGAACAAAGAGAAAAGGAGTTCCATATTCTGCCCTTAGATCAATCAAACCCCATTTTTCCAGAAGTAGAAAAGACCAACGTCATTCTGGAGGAGGGGAAATGATTTTTCCTTTCTCCAGGGGAGAAATGAATATTGACTATGAAAGATAGCCATGTTTTGATGGTTGCCCCACATTATGAATATATTTAATACCGCTGTACACTTAAAGGTGGTTAAAATGGTAAATTTCATGTCAGGTGTATTTTATCACAATTAAGAAATTGGGGGAAAATAACAATTTTTGAAATCCTTAAATCTATTTGAATTTCATTAAGATGTAAAATATGCCTGAGTTTCTCCTTTTCCACGTTATTAATGAATGAAACTGCATACCAATAAAAAGTTTACATAAAACTCAGAGACCTCTTGTAACAAATTCCTTTTCTCTTTTTAAATATTATTGTATAAAAATTTTATTATTATGTTGTTGTTGTTGATGCTTTGAGATGGAGTCTCACTCTGTCTCCCAGGCTGGAGTGCAATGGCGCAATCTTGGCTCACTGCAACCTCTGCCTTCTGGGCTCAAGCGATTCTCCTGCCTCAGCCTCCCCAGCAGCTGGGATTACAGGCGCCCACCCCTACACCTGGCTAATGTTTGCATTTTTAGTAGAGACGAGGTTTCGCCATGTTGGCCAGGCTGGTCTGGAGCTCTTGGCCCCAGGTGATCTGCCTTCCTTGGCCTCCCCAAGTGCTGGGATTACAGGCATGAGCTAGCGTACCCAAAATTTTGTTTAAATATAAAAAATGAGGCGGGGCGTGGTGGCTTACACCTGTAATCCCAGCACTTTGGGAGGCCGAGGTGGGCGGATCACCTGAGGTCAGGAGTTTATAACCAACCTGGCCAAAATGGTGAAACCTCATCTCTACTAAAAATACAAAAATTAGCTGGGCATGGTGGCAGTTGCCTATAATCCCAGCTACTCGGGAGGCTGAGGCAGGAGAATCGCTTGAAGCCAGGGTTGGAGGTTGCAGTGAGCTGAAATCATGCCACTTAACTACAGCCTGGGAGAAAGATCAAAACTCTGTCTCAAAAAAATAAATAAATAAAAATTACAAATGATCTCCCTTTTCCTTCTGTCCCTCTATCTTCTTCTTGTTTCTTCCTTCCCATTATCACTTGAGCACCTACTGTATTCCCCGCATTATGCTACAGTTCCCGTGAGTGAGCCACAGTCCCTGCCCCTGAGGACTCACAATCCAATAGGGCCTGTGCCTGTTCCCTACCCAGGGGACAGCCTCAAGCTGTACCACAGCCTGGAGTAGGAGGCAGAAACCAACTGCCTCCGGGGAAAGGAAAGGTCAGGGATGACTCTATAAAGTCAAGTTACTGGGCAGAGAATTAGGAGAAAAGCATTCCAGGGTCAGCATCCACAGAGGCATGGAAGGTTCCAAAACTGCAAAAAGTTGAAGATCTACAGTATTAGGTAGATGTGGAGGAGGGACATTGGAGAACCGTAGGGATCTCTCTTCCCAGACTCCTGGAGGGAGCCTGGCACCAGACCCCTGGAGGGAGCCTGGCACCAGACCCCTCCTGTGAAGAAGGCTCCTGTTTTTTTCAAAACTAAACCAGGAATGCAGGCCAGGGTATGCATGTGCGTGTGTATGCATGCATGCATGTGCGCCTGAGACAGAGCTACAGGAGTTGGTGATGAATACATTTGTTAAAAATTTGAATTCATGTCTAACTGTTCTTTTAGATCTCCTGTTGCATAAGATATCGTTTATTTCATTTGACAAGCTCATGACATCAAACTCAAAGGTGAGGACTGCCTCTGTCAGCTAGAGATTTGTTTAAACCTTTTGTGAATGTCATCATTATATTTTTCAGACTGCACCATCTCTTGGATGACAATGGGATGTATAAATTTCCCCTCAACTATGCCCCATCACTGTCCCCTCTGCCTGTCCTAAACCCACTTCCCTCTCAGTTCAGTGAGTGTCCTCTGGCTCTGGTGAGCAGGACTAGGGAAGCCACCAATGAAACAAGTGCCCAGCCTGAGCAGGCTGGAGCAAGGAAATGTCTTTGAGTCACTGAACGTTATGAGTGTTCAGCATGGGTTTCTAATGTTATCCACCTCTCTCCTTTCTGTGTGTGTTTGTGTTTTGTTTTGAGATACAATTCACGTACCATAAAATTTACCATCTAAGAGTATATAATTCAGTGGTTTTCAGTATGTTCACAGAGTTGTACAACCATCTTGAAACCAACCATGGTTTCTTATTTGGGTGATGAAATATTCTAAATTGATTCTATTTTAGAATGTTTTCATCACCCAAAAAAGAATCATGTATCCATTAGCAGTAACTCCTTAGTCTCCCCCGCTCCCTGACCCCTGACCCTAGGCAACCACTAATCTACTTTCTGTCTCTATAGTTTTGCCTGTTTTGAACATTTCTTATAAATGGAATCATATAATATTATATTATATATATTAATATCATAATATATATTTATATATTCAATATATCATATATGTATCATATGATTATATATAATATGATTATAATATAATATGATTATTTTATATGGGATTTTGTGGTTGGCTTCTTTCACTTAACATTATTTTCAAGATTCATCTATGTTGCAGCATTGATCAGTATTTCCTTCCTTTTCATGGCTAAATAATATTCCACTGTGTGGCTGTACCACATTTTGTTTTTCTATTTATTGTTTGATGAATATTTGTGTTGTGCTCACTTTCTGGTTATTATGAGTAATGCTGCTACGAACATTTGTGTACGAGTTTTTCTGGGACCCTATGTCTTCATTTATCTTGGTTACAGATGGAGGAGTGGAATTGCTGGCTCGAATGGTAACTCTACATTTGACATTATGAAGAACTGCCAAACACTTTTTTTATACTTTTAAAATCTGAATTAAAAGGTAATTTTAAAATTTCAAAATATATGGCTTCCTTCTAACAGTTGTAAAGCAAAAATAAAATTTGAAGCCCCCCACTCCCCTCCACAACCACCGGAATGAAGTTCCCCCTCAGCTAGGGCACTCTAAAATCTAATCTGAAGGACTTGTTCAGGCCATGATCAGAAGTAGGGATTGGACATGCCTCATTAGACCCCTTCAGCATTAATGTCAACAGAGACCTTAAATTTGATAAGAACATTTACTTTTCTCTTTAAAGCCTGCTACTTGGTGGCTTCATCTGCATGATAAAACCTAGGACTCCATAACCACTTATAACCCAGACATTCCTTTCTACTGATAATAACTCTTTCAACCAATTGCCAATCAGAATATGTTTAAATCCACTGTGACCTGGAAGCGCCCACCTTACATGTATTGACTGATGTATTATGTCTCCCTAAAATGCATCAAAGCAAGCTGTACCCTGACCACCTTGGGCACATGTTGTCAGGACCTCCTGAGGCTGTGTCATGGTGTGTCCTTAACCTCGGCAAAATAAATTTTCTAAATGGATTGAGACCTCTCTCAGATCCTTTTTGGTTTACACAGTTGTACACAGCGGTCTGTGCTCCTCTGTGATTATGTGTTTATTATATGACGAGGGCATCATAGTTCCTGGGCTCTGGCTGGCCTAAGCCTGCAGGTGCCGCCATCCAGCCTCCCAGGAGAATCCCAGGTTAGTATCTCAGACTCATGGAGGAAATTTCCTTCCTGTCTGGCCTAAAATCTTGGCTTTGCTCAATGCTCACATCGCGTAGGTCCTGCCCACCCTCTTCCCCTTATGCATTGACCAATGTCTACAGGGTCGTGAAGGGTAAAGGCCTAGATAGTTCTGGGGGTGCTGAGTTCCCACAGCAATACAGAGAAGAAAAGACCAAGTGAGACGTTCATCATGACCAGAAGACCTAGGCAATACTTTTGTGACGGATCAGATCTCAGTAGTCCAGACTGGGGAAGGCAGTGGGATGAGGAAGGATGTCTTTGAGCCAGGCAGCAGGGGTGTGGAGGGGGAGAGCCTGGCCTGCCTAGCAAATTGCCCACCTACTGTGTACCAGCTGCTCTGTGTCCAGCTCCTTATTTACCCCCACCTTTACAGAGCAGGAAGCCAAGAGCTCAGAAACCCTTGCTGTGTGCCCCACAGCAGCAGAAGGTAAACCTGAGCTGCAGACCACATAGGCCAAGTCCCCGGGTCCACCTCAGACCCCGGCCAGCAGCCCTACGATCTGCAGCCTGGATACTGGCACAGGAGCAGGGGACTGGCTCCATTTGCGTTTGCCCGGGCATTCATTCCACATCATTCAGTAGCCTTCAAACAGCAGCACCTGGCTCTGCCCAGCAGAGCGGCTGTCACTGCTATTTTAGAGGCAATCATATATTTTTAATAACCAGCAAAATCTCCCTGTGAGAAGGGAGGGAGAGTTGAAATTACAGCCAAGCAATTTGCATTGCGAATCAAGTTATCCTCCCTCCTGCCCTCCAAGAATATGCAGAAATAAATGCCTCCTAATGAACCCTGGGGGGCTTAGGCTTTGATATGAATTCTGCTGTAGGCAGAAAGAGTTCTAGCCAGACTGCGACCCAGCATGAAGTTGGAGCAGGAGGGTCAGGGCCGTTCCCTTCAGCACAAGGGAGAAAGGAAATTGGATTATCTTGCTAGCAGTTGGGGTTTTTCTATCACTTAGAACCACAGATGAGAGCTCCCCACTTTCAGATGGGGGGAATTAGATTTAGCCGTATTCAACCAGCAGGCTCCTCACCCCACTCCATCTTCTCCACCCTGGTTCATAAGCCCTCCAGCCCCATCTAGACTCCCTGGGTCTATCAGGAGCTGCAAAGCCTTTGTCTTTTCCAGGACTTAAGAAGATCTATGAAAGATAGATGGATGGATGGATAGATAGATAAACAGACAGACAGACCACCTTTCTATCTGAAGTCAGGTAACCTTTCCTTCTGGCTGCCACTGGGAAAATACCAGCTCCCCTGTCCTCCCCCATGGCCTCCAATGTCTGTGTTTACTCAGTACAGGAAGGTGTGCATGTTGCAAGCACGCCTTTGTAGGAATGAGCCATATGGGGGCTGGCCTGTCAGCCAAGTGGCTGGGTAGAGTGCATGGTATGGATCTGAGGGCATGTGCATGTGATATTTATGTGGGCCTGAAAGCATGTGGTAATAATGGTTCATGGGGACTTGTGAAAGAGGGGGTGGGAAGCCTGTTCATTGCCCGCCTCGGGCAATGCATAGAAATGGGCACCAGCCCAGCGTGGACAAAGGGAATTTGCAGGAGATCCCCAGCTCCCTGTTGCTCTCACCTTTCCTCAGAACTACGACATCCTACTGATCAAGATTTCTCCTTCTTCTCTGCTGGTCCTGCTTGAGAGGGGCCTGGAAGCTCAGCAAACCTCTTGGCATGAAATGAGATCTTGCATGCAGAGACAGGGTCTCTCAGTGATTGAGCAAGTGGGGGTGTCCATCAGACAATTCCATTTCAAAGCCCAGATCCACCAACTGGGATAAGTAAAACAGGTTCCTCTATCCCTCCATTTCCTCATTTATATAATGAGGATAGTAAAAAAAATTATCCTTCTGGGTTGTGGTAAATACTTAATAAATGTGAGTCATTTTTGGAGTGAGTGGATTAGTAACTGCTCAACACTTTAGGATCCCATCATTGCAACTGGCATTGGAGCAAGATGATTTAGCCTTCTGAAGGCGTTCTGAGGGACAGTGGATGGAGGCCTGTGGGTTAGGGCCACCCTCAAGGGAATCACTGAATCCATGGTACAAGGAAGGTCTCTGCTGACACGGGTGCTTTCAGTATTTCTTTGTCGGTGACGGCACAGTGTACATAAGTTTGAGGAAACTGTCTACATTAAGATGCCCCTGGGAAATAAAAAGAAAGGGGAAACTGTTATGGATTAAAACAAAAAGACACATAAGAGTCATATTAGTCAAATGCAATTGGGAACACTGATTGGATCTTGATTTAAATGAATCAAATATAAAAAGATATTTATGGGACAATCAAGAAAATCCAGACATTGAGTAGATATTAGATCATGTTAAAGAATTATTGTTGGCCAGGCATGGTGGCTCACGCCTGTAATTCCAGCACTATGGGAGGCCAACGCGGGTGGATCACTTGAGGTCACGGAGTTTGAGACCAACCTGGCCAACGTGATGAAACTCCGTCTCTATAAAAGAATTAAATAAATAAAAGTAAAACATCAAAAAGGAAAGAATTATTGTTAATATTTTTAGATGTGACAATGGTATTGTGGTTATGTTAAAAGACCAGATGCTCTTTATCTCTTAGAAAATATACTGAAATAGTCGTGGATAAAAGAACACAATATTTTGGGTTTAATTTAAAATAATCTAGCTAGTGGGGGTGGTTTGGAAGCAGGGAGAAGCAGATGAAACAAGTTTGGCAAAGGGATGGTTCAAGAGGTTTCATTGTATTGTTTTCTCTAATTTTGTGTATTTGGCCATTTCCATAATTAAAATATTGAAAAGAAAAAAAAGAAGCCCCCTCTGGAGCTGCCCCTTGGAGGGTGGCTTCTGCCCTCTTACAATGTCACCACAGCAGCATGATTCACTCAGGCCCTTGGACCCACAGGGAGGGCCAAGGCTCAGCAGTGCTTTCTAAGCCCTATAAATCAACAAGCACAGCTGAAGCCATTTAGTAGGAAGCTTGTTAATAAGAAAAATATGGTTTAAATGGGTCATTTTATTGGAGAGAGGGAGCAGAAGATGATGGAGAACAGGGCCCCCCTGGCAACGAGGAGGTTTGTAAGTAGTGCCAAGCTCTCCTTCACAGGCAAGAGTTGGATTGCGTTAACTCTATCACGCCTCAAACCTTTTCCAGGAGGATGGGAAGCCCAAGGTGGGAGCAACAGGAGGGGGGATGGGCCCAGAGAATGTGCAGAGAGAGCGCCCCTTGGGTTATCCCCGCACCAGAGATGTGTGGGTCCTTCAAGGGGCAGCTGGGAATTTTCAGGTTCAAGGAAGACCACAGCTGGGCTGGAGCATGGACTCTCATGTGTGACCCAGGGCACAGAACTGAAGGGAGAAAGTCAGCTTGAAGTTTTCAAGAAGGGTAATGAGCCAAAGAGATAAGGAAGACCTCTTTATCTCTTTGGAGATAGGAAGAGAGGTGGGACTTCAAAGGAAAAGAACCCAAGAGGGAGCCTGAGGAATCAATAACGTAGTCAAACCAAGGTAAGGATGACTGTGCTTGAAATGCACTGGAAAGTGTTTTTTGATGATAGTTGCCTTAGAGGATCATGAGACTTAGCTTTCTTAGACCAGGGACTAAGAAGGTCCAAGCACCTGAGTTTAGGGCTTGGGTAATGACAGACTAAGGAAAGAAGGCTGAACTAATCTGATTTCCCATTGACGAGGATCACTGCATGGGTCACAGGAAGAACACTGAACTTGTCAAAAGACCCAAGTTCCAGTAGGCTTTGCCATTTCCTAATGAGGGAACTGAGCAATCAATCCCTTGAACTCTTTCATCCTGAGTTTCCCCATTGACTTAGGGTGAATGATACCTGTTTCACAGGCTTGCTGTCAGAGCCGTATTTGTGCAATAAAAAGTGCCTAGGATTTGGAGTCAAGGCACCACGGAGCCTTAAGCATGAGCCTAACCATCACCCTGTGATTTCAAGCCAACGAAATTCAGACAATGCCTCCGAGCCTCTGTTCCTCATCTGAAAAACAGGAGAGGAATACCAGCCTACATGAAGAAGTAAAGAGAAAATGTAAGTAATCAGCTTAGCACAGTACCTGGCACATGGTAAACACCCAATAACTGTAGGAATTAGTATTAGCAATATAAAATATAAGAATAAGGAGTACTTGCATCAGCAGCACATGTGCTTAAAACAATTGGAATGGTACAGAGAAGATTCACATGGCCCCCGTGTAAGTATTACATGCAAATTCATGAAGCATTTCATTTTTTTTTTAAGAAAGAACATTAAATGAGGTTAAATGTGGGAAGTCACTAAGAATGGCACAGAGTAAGTACCCTAGGTGAGGGAAGGAAGCTCAGATGGTCCCAGACTTCTGGTTAAAACGGTGCCTTCCTCAACTTAGCATTTACCATTTGTACTTTTTCTCTTTTCACTTTGGGAACAGGGACTGCCTAGTTTTAACACAGGCACTCCTCTGCTTTGACATGCAATAGACATGGTAGTGTCTATTAGATCAATAAAGACTGTTGGTTGACTAAGATCTTTCTCCACAGGGGCAAATGTACAGAAACTACGTCATGGGCATGATCCAAGACTTAGGAGAAGAAGAAGGGGGGTTAGAAGTTGGGAAAATAACAGCAGAATATGGTTGATTGTTTCCTTTTTTTTTTTTTTTTTTTTTTTTGAGACAGAGTCTCACTCTGTCACCCACACTGGAGTGCGGTGGCACGATCTTGGCTCACTGCAACCTCCACCTCCTGGGTTCAAGCGATTCTCCAGCCTCAGCTTCCCAAGTAGCTGGGACTACAGGTGTGCACCACCATGCCCATCTAATTTTTTATATTTTTGCAGAGACAAGGTTTCACTATGTTGCCCAGGCTTGTCTCAAACTCCTGGGCTCAAGTGATCTGCCCGCCTCCATCTCCCCAAAGTGCTGAGATTACAGGTGTGAGCCACCATGCCCAGCCTGGTTGTTTTTGTTTTTGTTTTTATCTTTTGTTTAACTGGGTAGCTTCAGAAAAGTTTTTAACATGAACAGTGATTTGTAGACCAAGAATCTTAGCACTGAAGCCAAAAAAAAAAAAAAAAAAAGGGAGAGAGAGAGCTTTTTGCATTGTTAATACTCATAGGTATATATGGATCTTTAAATATGGGTATGCAGACAGCTTTCCTTCCCAGAGTTTGTACCTTGTGGTTGCTGAGGAGACAATTATGACATTACCTTTGCTAAATTAAACCTCGTCTACTTCACCCACATTTGTTCTCGGTTCCTGCCACACAGGAACATCCCTCCCTCCCCTGGCCCAGCCTGCACCCTGGCTGGTCCCCAACCCTTCCATGGAGCAGGAGGTGACCCCAGCTGGGTCTTGGGATGTTTTCCTTCCCGTCTGCCCCATTAGTCCCCGTATGGTAGACGCCCGGGGTGTGAAACTGCACACCTACAAAGTTGGCCTTCTGGTTTGGGAGGCCTCAAGAGGAAACCAATGGTCCCTGCATTTCCTGTGGATGAAGGATTATGTGATTGAAACAAATCACCCCTCATTCTTCTTCCCAAGTCACACATGCCCAGTGGCTGAGAGTTAAATGAGCATGAGACATCAAATCAAGGCCGGGCTGAGACTCCGGAGCTTAAAGAGAGGCTTGTGGACTTCCAGGATGCTTGTTCGTCTCCTTCCAGCCCTATCCCTTTCTCCAGTGAAGGGAGGGGGCCAGTACCATCCCCTTGTGCAGAAAGGGTGAATTCTATCACCCCACTTGCTCTTGTTCCTGTTACTTTTCTTCTACTTTCTTCTCTCTTGCAGGCTGATGAAAAGTTCTTTGAGTTTCAAAGGGCTTGTTGCACACAAGCTCGGCCTTGCCGGCTGGTGCCAGGCAAAGAATATACTTGGAATTAACATGGCACTGTCTACAGCCATACCACCCTGAATGCACCCAATCTTGTCTCAATTAACATGGCACCACAGGCCAGGGTGCCTGGAAGGGCCTGGAGGGAGGGCTTTTGACGTGGAGATGAGTGCCACTTGGCTCCTTCTGTAACTAATCACCACTGTTGTTGAAATATTACTATTTCTGTTACAACCACTAATGCCTTAAATGAGGAACAGGCACTTTGGGGTAACAACAAATACAGGATTGTCATTTCTCATTTGGGATCTCCCAAGCCTCCCAGTGAAGAGCCAGGGAACCCCAGTTTATTGCTGTCTGTTGACTGAGTGGGAGCAGCGCCAGGAACCACTTGACTGCTGTTTAAACCAGGGCTTCCCTGATATGGTTTTGGAGTACTGAACCTGGAAGGAGACCTATAGGGAAGTAAATGCAAGGGACATGAGTCCTAGAGTCACCCAGCCTGAGTCCTAGCTTCAGCCCTCACTAGCTATGTGACCTTGGACCATTACTTGCCCTCTCTGAGCTCCTTTCCTCAAAGAAATGAATATACTACTAATATCACTAATACTATTGGGGTTGTCATGAGAGCTGAAGGTAACAGAGACAGGCAGTTAGCACAGCGCCTGGCACCCAGCAGGGGCTCCAGGATGCAAGCTGTTATTATGGTTTTGTTGATCTTGGTGTCTGACACCCTTCATAGACTCCCCCACTCCACACACACACACCACACACAGACACACCCATGTCCTTAGCAAAATAACTAGCTTATGATTTACACCTCTCTCCACTGGCACTGGGTCCTAGGAAACCCATAGCGATGACAATGACCAACACTGTGCATTTCCCTTCCTGTTTTATAAAGCACATTCAACACCCACACTCTGCTATTTAATACAGACCCACCTTGTGGGGTGTATTGTGTATCCTTAAATTTTTTTTTTCTTCAGAAGAGAAAGCTAAGAGGTTAAGCAAGGTATTTGGAGTCACATAATTCACAAATGGCAAATCTGGGGCCAAAGCTTGATATCCTTCCTTCCACTCCAAACTGCCTGTTGATCCAGCATTCCCCAAAAATGACACGTACCATCCCCCAAGGGCCTGGCTATTTGCTAGGGAATTAACTCACTTATCGGTGAGAATGTAGAGACAGCTGTCAGAGGTTCACCCATCGCAGGTAAAATATTTGTATTTTGATGTCAGTCTTCTATTTGCTAGGCCTTGATCCAAAGGATTCACTGTAATGGGCATTTTCGAGTCTTGTGTAGGAAATTACATTAACCCAGTGGGTGACTGTCTTTTTCCTTCTATGTATAAAATTTGTCACACACATTGAGGCTATGGCCACAGGAAATAAAGGGGAGACATCACAAAATTGTAAAGTGGTCAGCAATCTTTAACTCAGTAGGGTGTAGCCCAGCCACTGGACCACTGCCTCCTAGACTTAACCCCCTTGTCTCAGCCAGCTGGACTCGGCCACTGGGCTCTGGGCCAAAGGGGAACCAGTTTAACCTTCTGGGCTGAGCTGAGGGAAGAGTGAGATTTTCAATGACATCTTCATCTCCTTTGATCTTAAGAACATCCTATGAGGTTGTGTGCAGTAGGTACAATTTTCCCTTACATCAAGAAGGGGGTTATGAAGGCTTAACTGAGGTGCCCAAGATCCCAGGCCAGCATGCAGTGGTGTCCAGACCAATCTCACCCTTTCCAAGTGGTGCCTCTTCTACTCCTTCCTGCACACCCTGCACTTCCTGGATAGTAAATGAGGAAACCACAAGTTTATCCTCCCAGGAGGCTGGCCAAGCCTTGTCTCTACAGATGGAACAGTGAATCAGGGAGACTGGTAGAACCCACAGAGACCACCCTGTTCACCACCACATTGCATTTAGGTTCAGACTCTGGAACTCCACTATGATGTGGGTTTGGAGAGGGCCCAGAGACAAACCTCTCCCAAAATGGAGCTAAGTAGGGAGAAGAGGAGGTCAGGGGTTGACCTTGTTATATTCTCTAAGAATGTGAAGGATTAACTGTGGCTGCCATTTTTCCCTAGGACAAGGCAAGAGATTATGGGTTTAAATCATAGCAACAAGATTCAGAATAGACATTAGAAGGAGCTTTCTGGTCACAAAGCCCAAAAAAGCTGAAGTAGATTTACAGGAGAGGAGATGAAGCTACTTCTTTGGAGATTTATAGGAAAAAGGTTAGCTGTTGAGTAGAATAGCAAAACTCATCATGGAGAAGAGGATATTGAAGTCTAGGATTACTAGATTTCTCTTTGAGTCTCAAGGCTAAAAACTGCCAGATGATACTATATAAATAGAAAGTGTAACTACACTTATTTTTAATTGAATAATCACTGTTTCCAATTTGGGATTATTTCAACAATGCCTCTTCTTGTATTTTTATTTTGACTCTCTAGGGGAAACTTGAAGTTTCCTGGTAATTTATCATTTTAACCACAGTTTTCCTGAGGCAGTAAGTTTATATAGGAAAATAGTTTACTCTGAATCTTCAAAATTTTTTTCTATGGTATAATTTGCCATCACACTAAACACACGTGTCATTATCTCATAAGCTCATAATTGCTGACTCCTCTAACCCTGACATCTCCAGAACACGTAGTTCTCCAAAAGAACACAACATTGCAATGCCAATACAAAATGCAGGCACCCCTGTATGTCAGGGTGAGAAGTCAACATTGTTTTGAAAAGGAACTGCCACCCAGGGTTAGAGGAATCAAGGCTGCTGTGCGACTCTGGCTCCTGATGCTTTCTCCTTGCATTGGAAAGTCCTGTCCATAGATGCAGATGAGGCTGCCGACTTGTTCCCAGAGGGCACATGTGCCACAGCCTTTCTAGCAGGTGAGGTGTTGATGCAGATTCAGACACACTCCTGCCCTCTCTCCCTTGTGTTTATGAGATGCCTCCCAGAGGACTGAGCGGAGTCTGGGAGGCTAAATCATCAGCCGGCAGGGCTAAACCTGTGGCTAATTTATTCTGAGCTAGCCAGAAAGCACGAAACTAACTGAATCATCCATCGTGACTACATTACAGAATAGGGCAGCACTTTCCAACATTCCTCACGCCATGGCACACGGAGAAAATAATAATACAACATAAGACACCCCAGGGCAAACAAATGAAGTTGTTTGCAACTAACCAAGTGGCTCCAGCCACTCCAGTCCTTGCCTGGGCAGCCAGTGGCTGAAGGGCTAATATTTTGTGCCATTTATTGGGAGGTCTAGTGTAGAGCAAAATGGTTAGGGCAGAGTAGTGCCAGGTGAGAGAGGGTTCTGAAGATAGAGGGCTTGGATTTGAGTCCTGGCTGTGTCACTTATGACCTTGGATGAGACCCTTAATCTCTCCTTGCCTCAGTTTCTTCACAGATGTAATGGGCTTAGTAACAGGACCTACTTCAAGGGCCTGTTCTGAGGATTAAGTGAGTTAATCCATGTCAAGTGCTTAGAATAGTGTCTGGCACAGAACAAACACTGAGTAAATGGCAACTGCTGCTGTTACTGCTGTATCAGCTCCAGAGACCCAGGGCTGGCTTCCCAGCAGGGAAGCGCAGGCACAAACGGAATAACACTCCAAATCCAATTAGAAGTCGTAGTCAGATGATTCATTGCTTTCCCCAAATCTGTGCCTCTTCTGTTCTCTTCTCTCACCCTCTTTCTTTCTCCCCTTCCCTAATGTGGCTGTGGATGCCTCAGAAGCAATAGTAAAAGAGGAAAGAGAGTTGACCTGGAGTGGGAATGCACATCCCAATTCTAGTTCTTTCACTCTCTAGTGGGCTGCTGGGCAAGTCGCCTCACCTCTCTGCCCCTCCAGCTCCTCATGGGTTCAGTGGTTGACCAGATGACTGAAAAGGTCTTTTTCTGCTTTGATGTGTCATGGTTGGTACAGAATTACATGCTATGGAGTGCATGCATGCCTGTGTGTGCGTGCGTGTGTGTGTATGTGTGTGCGTGTGTGTGTAGGGAGGCGTGCGGGGATGGCTATGTCTGGTGCCTAAAACCGCAGCACTGATGTCCAGAATGATTAATACAAGTTAATGTTTTCTATGAATCAAAACCCTCCAACACATCCCCACCTGCACTCAGAACACACCTTCAATTTGCCAGCATTGCCCTCCAATTGCTGCATTCTAAATTGGAGCCTTTTCTACCTAAAGAATAAATCCATAAATATGTCTCCTAGGTAACATCTTGTTAGCCCCATTACTCAAAGCTCTTGAAAATAATAAAACTGCATTTCTTTATTAAAATATGAATTCAGACATTTCACTTAGGCATCTCACCCAATTAGCCTGAATTAGTAAAGTATGTTCACATTTCTGCACACATGAGGGCATTGGATAAATGCATACAGACTTATATTTATCCATAGAAAATGCATGTTTTAAAAAGCCATTTCCCAGCATCTGCGGTTATTCTTTCCTATCTCGATTTTACTTAGAGGTAGTTATAACATGTTCATCCTTCATGTTATTAAAAATTAATACTTTAGCCCAAATAGTCACTCATGAATAACAGCCAGCGCAACATCTCAATTTCATCCTGATCCTGACAAGAACTACCTCCCACCTTCCCGGTATGAGAATTTTCTCCCCTTTTCTTTCTCCCCCACCCTCTAGAGAGGATGCTCCTCTGAAGCCATTTCTCACACTCCCCGGAAGCCAGCTGTCCTGCTCTTGCAAAGTCACTCAAGAATGTCCTGGCACAGTGAGGAGGAGGCTCGGGCAGAGCCGGGTAGCCTGAAGGATTTGGCAGAACAAAGCCCCACCAAGCAGGACCCTGCGGTTTCATTTTGTTTTCACTGACATAATGCCCTTCCTCTGTGAAGCCCAGCTCAGGCCTGTGTGAGACAGACTTTCCTGGGGTTTGGATACCTACCACAGGCTCAAGTGACTGCCGGTCTGTCCAACGGCTGGGGCGATGTTTTTGAAGCTTTAGAGAGAGCTCTGACCTGCTTCCTACTAATGGAAGGGCTGACAGCCTGGAGCAGAGCCAGGTCCAACAACTGGGCATCCTCACAGCCTTCATATGTCAGGCTGTGGGGGGCCCAGGGCTGGCAGCAATAGCTGTCATGGGCCTGCATCCTGGAGGAAGAGAGGGAGGGCAAGATGAATGTGGCCAGGACTTTGATTGCCTGCCGCCTTTGACAAATGACAACGGTTAGGAGAAAGAGTTCACCAGGAAAAACAAAATGCAACTCACAGGGCAGCCCTGGAGCTCTTTGAGGAGAGGTACATTTTGTCTCCCCTGGTGGCACAGCCATTGTCCAAGGCAGAGAGAAGCAGGCCC
This sequence comes from Pan paniscus, assembly GCF_029289425.2. Taxonomy (NCBI): domain Eukaryota; kingdom Metazoa; phylum Chordata; class Mammalia; order Primates; family Hominidae; genus Pan; species Pan paniscus. The sequence goes on from NC_073262.2 coordinate 104,560,470, forward strand.
CTGAGTGTGGCGTGGCCCAACCAAGCTTCCCTAAGACTTGATTCCTGTGGTAGGCTGAATAAAGGCCCCCAAAGATACCCAGATCCTAATCCCTGGAACATGTGAATGTTACTGTTGGCAGCAGCAAATCGGAACAGGTCTCTGTTCTGTTCTGTTCAGGTTCTCTCATCAACCTCAATTCTTGCCTTCTCGGAGGAAAAAATTCAACGAGGGGGCGTAAGGGAAAGTAAAAGACAGAAGCAAGTTTTTGAGCAGGAGTGAAAGTTTATTAAAAAGTTTTAGAGTAGGAATGAAATGAAGTAAAGTACACTTGGAAGAGGGCCAAGTAGGCAACTCGAGCGATTCAACTGCACTGTTTGATCTGTGACTTGCGGCTTTATACGTTGGCACATGTATTAGTCCGTTTTCACACTGCTGATAAAGACATATCTGAGACTGGATACTTTATAAAGAAAAAGAGGTTTAATGGACTCACAGTTCTGTGTGGCTGGGGAGACCTCACATTCATGGCAGAAGGTGAAAGACACGTCTTACAGGGTGGCAGGCAAGAGAGAATGAGAGCCAAGTGAAAGGGGAAACCCCTTATAAAACCATCAGCTCTTATGAGACTTATTCACTACCATGAGAACAGTATGGGGGAAACTGCCCCCACGATTCAATTATCTCCCACAAGTCCCTCCCACAACACGTGGGAATTATGGGAGCTACAATTCAAGATGGGATTTGGGTGGGGACACGGCCAAACCATATCAGCATGCTTCCGGGGTCTGCACTCCTTCTCCCCTGATTCTTCCCTTGGGGTGGGCTGTCCGCATGTGCAGTGGCTGGCCAGCACTTGGGAAGGGCTGCATGCACAGTGTGTTCACTGAAGTTGTATGCATGCTCACTTGAGGCATTCTTCCCTTACCAGTCAGGTGTAGAGGAAGGTCACATACCAGTTAAACTCCGCCATTTTGCCTCTTAGTGCACATGCTCAAGTCCACTCACCCAACTCCTGAGATCTTCCTGCTGATCACCCACTTCAGGTGTTTTCTTTCTAATGGAAAATTGCCTTTTCTTAGTGCTGGCTGTGACTAATTATTATTTTAGAGAGACAGTTTAACAACTGCCTGACCATCACCTAATGGTTACCTGACATTCCTGGTTGGGGTGGGGGCCCTATCTTTTCCTGCTCATGCCTGCCTGCCTACCTACTGTAACATCATCTCATCTCGCAAAAGGGACTTAATAGAGATGATTAAGTTAAGGATCTCGAAATGGGGAGATTATCCTGAACTTGTCTGAGTGAGCCTTGTATGTAATCACAAGTGTCCTTATAAGAGGAAAACAGAGGGAGAGGTGGCTACAGAAGTGATGGTGATAGGAGGCCTGAAGCAGAGCTTGGAGTCATGTGCTTTAAAAATGGAGGAAGAGGCCACAAGCCAAGGAATACAGGCAACCACTGGAAACTGAAAAAGGCAAGGAAACGGCTTCTCCCCTAGCACCTCCAGAAGGAACTAGCCCTGCTGACGCCTTGACTTTAGCACACTGAAACTAATTTCAGATTTCCTGTCTCCAGAAGTGTGACAGTATAAATTTGTATTGCTGCAAGTCACTAAATTTGTGGTCATTTGTTATAGCAGCCACAGAAAACTCAGATGGTTCCCAAGTGCAGGAGATGCCCTAGTTGCAGGGCTGCCGTTTATGGCAAAGAGACTCCTGAGAGACAAAAGGGAGCACCAGTGCACCTCTAGGCAGTTATTCCCACAGATTGTGCATCTCTGGCCAATGCTAGGAGTGGCAAGGGCTGGGATGAGGAGGGAAAGCAATAGACATTTACTGAGCATCTGCTATGTGCTGATATATCATGTTCATATATTCTAATTTAACCCTTGCAGCAACCTTATAAGGCAGATGCTAGTACTCTGTTTTCTGATGAAGATGGTGAGCTCAGAGACTCCTGATCACCTGCCCAAGGTCGCACAGTTGGTCAGCAGCTGTTCCTCTAGGAAAGTTTACTTGGGGCTTCCCTTCATCCCTGCTCTATATATCCCTTCCTTATGGATCCCCCAAAGTGAGAGATTGGGTGAGGCAGTTCTTATAGCTCCAGTTCCAAGGAGTTCATTTATTCATTGCCCTATTCATTCATTCACTAAATATTTAGCCAGTACTTCCCATATGTTAGGTCCTATGCTATGGGAATCAGGGCTTATCCTGTCTCAGATCACTTACAAACCAGGAACAGACTTTACAAAACAAATTATGCCGGCATTTCCCTCTAAAAGTCCACCACCCACCTCTGACAAGGACGTTGGCACAGAGGGTCATGCACAGTCCACAATGAGAATTCTTTTATTTTATCAAGGAGAAGCTAACATTTGGCCTTGTTGGTAACTTGTCAGAACAGAGGGAAGAGGGACTGGCATCCTTCATGAGGAGGTGATGCCACTAGTTTTCCTGAAGGTGTGCATAAATTGCATCAGGCCCCAATGCTCTCTCACGCTACTCCCTGCACATCAAGAGTAAGCAGGGGTTAATGATTGGCCAGTTTACAGGTGCAGGCTGTGGCCTGTACAGTACTGCTGCTAATCTTGATCCAGGGTTTAGCTTGGACTTTGCTTCCGTAACTTCAGGCTCTGTAGGGGCAAGAACAAGGCCTAAGGCTTGTGACTACATCAGCTGCTCCATATCTGGGGCATAACAGGAAGACATTGTGGAGTTTCAACTGGGTGTTCCTCTCTTTATGTCCTCTCCCAGCAACGATGCTGACTTTGCGTCCCATTTGGTCTTCTACTGTTGGTTTCTTCCAATCGAATGCTTTCAGTTGCAAATAATGAAAAATTCAATCCAAACTGCTCACATAAGCAAGGTATTTTATCGGCTTCGTTTAATCTAAAAGTCTAGAGTAGGGCTGACTTCTAGGAAGAGCTGTTCTAGTGGCGCAAACAATGTGAACAGGCTGGGGTTTTTTTTTCCTCTGCATTTCCCAGCTTCCTTTCCTCATCAGCCTTTGCCCACATGAGGCTCTCTTTCTTTGGGCAAGATGGCTGCCAGCAGTACCCCAAACAGAGTCTTGTTGGCCCTGATGGGCAGATGAAGGTGATGGTCCCAACTGGGAGCCAATCAAGAAGGCCAGGAGGAGAGTGATGCACTGATTGGTTTAGAGTAGATCACGCGCTCCCTCCCTAACACTGGGGGTGGAGCACCTGTGGCACACAGCTGAAAATGGGAGGGAGGATGACTTCCCGGAGGAAGTTGGGGGTATTGTTAAGAAGGGGAAGGGGAGAATGGATAGATATTGGGGAGCCAATCAATAAATGTCTATAAAACTTATAGGTTTTGTTGTTGTTGTTGTTTTGATTTTAAACGAACAAATTCCCTACCCTTCTTAATACTTCCTGGGAGTGAATAATCTTGCAAGGGCTTCCTTAATTGGGTACTTATGATATGACACTCTCCTTAACACTCCCATGAACACATTTCTTCTTCATTAGGGCTTCAGGAGTTTGAAATGCCAAGCTCTTCCCTGTGTTTTCTGTCTGCGCTTCCCCTAAAAGAACCAGGGCTGCAATATTGCCCTTGATTAATCACAGCCCAATTATCTATGTGGATTATCCTTCTTTCTGTTCTCACATCCTGCCTGCCTTTTAGCCACCCCCTGCTCATTAAGAACCTGCCTGCCTTTTAGCCACCCCCTGCTCATTAAGAAGACTGTCTAAAAGGATGGGGTTTAAAAAAAAAAAAAAAGGAAGTACAACTCCAAATCAGCAGTTCAGCTCCTTACTAACCCTGGTAAAATTTTTGAGGAAGACTTTGAAAGGAATGATTGCTTGAGATTATCTTGAATTTCCAGCATACATGATTACTTTACTGACTCCTTCCCATGTCCTGTCCACCCCCACCCCAAGTCCCAGCCTCCTTAGAGATATTGAAAACAGCTAAATCCAGAAAAGGCACATTCCTTAGACACCCAGACATTTCAATGGTTCCATTCTTATTCTCTCATTTCCTAGGTATCTCAAGTAACTTTTTATTTTTAAATCAAGCCAATTGTTTTTGAGACCTGTTGAAAGGATAATGGCCCAACCCCACTCCCCAAGTTGAGAACTCAGATCCCACCTCTCAGTTTCCTAGCAAATGAGTCAGAGAAGCACAAAAGCCCTTGCTAAATCAGGTAAACAAAGTGAAGGGTGTGGAGGCAGGCTGGGGGGACCAGGCATCCCTTCCAGCATGTCGAAGTACTTACATCACCTTCCCCGAGCATTGATCACTATTTCCACCCACACTGAACTGGATTCACCCTAACTCTGGTGTAGGCTAGACAGGAATTGGTAATGATTTCCTAGGTTTTCAGTCACCTTGGCAGAATTTGAACAAAAGGAAAAAGATATCTTTTCTACTTTTTAAAGGTCAATTTTTTCCCCAACATCTATAACAAAAAAAAAAAAGTGATTTTTCTCTGGGATTTGCCTTTCTCCTGACCACAGCTGGTGGAACAGAGACCGCCATCTCGGCCACTAGATGAGAGCAGTCGGGCAGTTATTAGAGAGCTCCAGCTCCTGCACGCCATCATATGACAGCAGCCCAGAAGCTTTAGGTTTGGTAATGAACAAATGGAAGTGTTTTCAAATCCAAGCCACCGGCCCTACATTCAGCCTGTAAGTCTTGGTAGAAAGTAGGGGGCTGGCATTTCCTTTTACTGGCAACACAGCTTGGCCTAGGTGGCCCTGCATGTTCGCACAGAGAGTTACGGTAAGCATTGACAACCTCTCCCAGCTATGTTTAGAAGGGGCATAAGCAGCCCATCCCCTTGGCAATGTTTGTGATGACTGTTCTCACAGCAGCAAAATGCATGCTGGACTCAGAAACATTCTATAATCCTTATTTGCAGGTGATAATAGAATACTAGTTGTTGCTGTTATTCTTATGATCCCAGTTTTACATGGGAAGAAACTGAAGCCTAGAAAAGATTAGTACCTGTAGCTTTCCCAAGGTCATATCACTAATAAGGACACAGCCAGATTTCAACCAGGACCTGCCCGACTCTGTGCATCATCCAACCATTAAGTTTTACTGCCTCTCCACTCCCTTTCCCCGGAAGACCCTAGAAGGGCAGTCAGGCCTGCCTTTTCAAGGCCCTGGAGAAAGGCCAAGCTTCCTTCCTGGATCTTGGAACCTCCTCCTGCTTAGGATGATGTGGTTCTCTAAGCCCTGAAAGTTTCACCCAGGACCTCTAGGTGAGAAGCGACTCTCCAACACCAGCAGGTTCACAGAAACCATGATGCCCAGAAGGGGAGCAAACCCTTCCTTCGGCCGGGGCTCAGGAACCTGAGGATTAATTGCCCTGCAAGCGGCTTGTTAGAGGCTGTGTTGGCAGATGAGGAGAGCAGCAATAGAATCAGCCAATTAAGCAGCCAATGGTGCTGAACTAAATGTGACCTCGTACTTAATTGTGGATGTTGTTTCTCGGCAGTTTCTCACCAGTCTGGGTTTGGGGGAAAGAAAGGGAAGGGTGAGGGGAGGGTGAGTGGTGACGGGAGGGTCCTATTTGTAGGGACTCAAGACTCTCATTTCTTTCTTTCTTAAGGGGACAGTAGCATCAGGGATTCAGTGATTTCCAGCACAAGAAAGTTGAGGAAGGGTGGCCTGTCTCTGCTGTATCCCTGGGGCAGCAGGCAAGTGGAAGGCCTAGGCTTAGATGACAAAGCGACCAGCCCTTTTCAGTTGAATGAAACATTTCCAAACAGGCTGGAGACTTAGACTCAGGATCACATCTCTAATAGGGAGGAGGAGACACTGATAGAGGCAGGAGCCTGTGCTGTGCTTCATAGAGAGCTCACGCCATTTGGAAACCTCGTTCCTCTCTACTCATACCCTAGCCTGGTGATTAGGGAGACCCTCGGTCCCCTCCATACTTTGTCACTAACATGCCTAGAGCACCAGGTTCAGAAACTTGTGGGCCTAGAGAATAGGGGGTTGGGGGGCTCAGACGGAGAGGGAGATACTAATGTCTCCACATCTCCACAGCTGGACCCGCCGATCCAGCTGCTTCTCTATTGCCTTTGTGACAGCTTCAGGGGTGTGCTGCTTGGATCTCCCCTCAAGAGATGACTTGCCACTCCACTGCAAGGAGTGCGGTGGGCTGACAGCCTCCAGTTGGTAGAGCCTTTGGGACTCACCCCGGCTCTGAGGTTACCTCTTCTTGGTCAGCCCTAGCTAATGACTGAGCATGGTGGAGTGTGGGGCTTGGAGTCTCTACCAGCGTGGCATTCCCAGTGAGGTTGGCTGAGAGAGACTTCGTCAGATGTACATTGCATTCTCAGACTCTCCCTACCCAATTCGGCTTCCTTGCCCTTTCATCTTTCACAGGCATTATCCCCCAACAAACCTCTTGCTGCACTCCTGACTCTGTCTCAGCATCTGCTTCCCAGCGATGGGCTTTGGACACACTCCCCCAGTACGTGGCATCTTGGCATTCGCAGAAACAGCAGCAGCAGGTCATAAAACCTAGGAAGGTCCCTCTTACCTTTCTTCCACCCTTCTCCCCTGAAGTGGGTCAAAAGACACTCAGAGAGGGGGCCCCCCTGTACCTGGAGGAGAGGAACATCCTTATGTCTGAAAACACAGGGACACAGAGAAAAATATGAACAGGCCTTGCTAAGTTCACCCTCCCTAGTTTATTGCCATTAGATCATGCCCCTTTGTCTAATCATACTTCTCCATGACTACCCATCTCTTCATCACGCTGAGCGTAAAAATACACATTTGCCTGTTTCTTTGGGTCTTCATTTCCTCATGAAGACTCTTGTGTCATGTAAAACTTAAATAAGTTTCTATACTTTTCTTTTGGTACCTTTCTTTTATTATAGGGGCCTCTGCCATGAACTTAGCAATGTTTGAGGAAAGCAAGCTTTTCTTCCCTTATACCAGAAGACACAGCCTTCTAGTGAGGATATGTCCCAAAACCAAAGGGCTGTTTCTTTCCTATTTCTTCCCAGCCCTATTCAGATTCTCCAACAGGCATCCTCTCCCTGCCTACTCCTGTCCGTGTCCCAGGGAGCAGACAGTGTGGCCTGCAGCTCTGCCAACCAGTGCCTACCATGTCTTCTCCTGAATCCCAGACTAGTGGAAAACCAAACAGGTTGCTAAAAGTTGGGTTCTAGTCAACAAGAGGGAAAATGTCACAGGCTGGCAAAAGCATTTTTACCTCTTACAGGTGAGACTGTGAGTTTGCAGAGTCAGCACAGACATTGGCTCCACAATGACGAAGATGCCACAGGTAAGGAGCGCCTGTCTTTGGAGCAGACAGTTCTTTAGGGATGGGATCAGGTGGTGCAGATGCATGAAGAATATAAAGCACCAGAGGTACAGCAAGGCACCAGGGAACCCACAGGAGCAAGAGGCCAACTCAGCTTGTGAGAGCCCTAGGAGGACTTCCTGGTGCAGGCAGCATGAGGGTTCTGTCTGAAGTGACAGGAAGGGTGGGGTGTTATAAACGGAGAGAGAGGCAGAGATTCCGAGTGAAGGGAGTGCAGGAGGATTCAGGGCATGGTGACTGGCCCAGCATGAGTGGGGTACTTGGTGTTTTGAAGACAAAGTTAGAATGATAGGGTATCTTTAAATAATGAAGGACCTTGAATGCCTAGGATATTTGAATTTTATTCTATTTGTACTGGGGAGCCATGAAGAAATGTCAGAAGAGGGGCAATGTGATCAGATTAGTGTTTTAGAAATATAGGTTCTTGACAGGACAAAGGGGTAGAGATTAAAGATGGGTAGAACAGTTAAAGGCTGTTCCATCAATGAAAGCAAGGATGGTGATGGCCTGACTAGGTCAGAGAAATAGCCATGGTGAAGAGGAAAAAGATTGGAAATGTATTACAGAGGAGAATAACCAACAGGATTGGATATAGGGCAAGCTGAGGAAGAGAAGGTGCCAGAGTCATGAGTCTGAATAATCTACTAAGTGACCTCAGAACAGGATTGAGGGTAAGTGGAAGAGTGTGGGTCAGGATACGTGGAGGCTGAGATGAAAGCAACTGTACATGGAGTTCTGGAGTCTTGGAGAAGGATCAGATTAAAGATACAATTCTGGAAGTCAACCTCATCGTTATCTTCACACCTCGGGTTCAGGTGCTGAAAAGGAGAGGGAGAAAGAGAAAAAAGAAGAGAATCCAAGACCAAATCTTGGGACAGCCTCCATTTAGAAGGATGAGTCCAGAAATGATTGAGATGACATCATCACAGTGCAGTGGGGCCAAGATCTGGAAGAAGTCCCAAGTAGAAGGGCATGGTCAACAATATCAGATGCTATAGAACGTCATGAAGGATGTGGCCCACTGGGAGGCTGCCAAGTGGAGAACACTGGGGTGGGGTTGGCCTTAGTAAGTGTGGCTGCAGCAGAAAGCTGCAAACGGAATACAGTTTTGCTTGGGTCGAGTCATGAGCTGAAGGCAGGGAAATGAAGTAGAGTGCTGATCCCTCTTTCAGGAAGTTTGTTGAAGAACAAAAGAAGAGAAGTCTTAAGTTTATGTAACAACATGTTCCAAAGAGTTATTTATCTAAGAGCATACATTTTTAAAACTTTTTATTCAAAAATAATTTCAAGCATGCAGAAAAGTTGCAAGATTATAAATCATACATAGAAAACCCATCCACCAGGCATGGTGGCTCACGCCTGTAATCCCAGCACTTTGGGAGGCTGAGGTGGGTGGATCACTTGAGGTCAGGAGTTCGAGACCAGCCTGGTCAACATGGTGAAACCCCATCTCTACCAAAAATATAAAAAATTAGCCGGGTGTTGTGGTGCATGCCTGTAATCCCAGCTACTCGGGAGGCTGAGGCAGAAGAATCGCTTGAACCCGGGAAGCAGAGATTGCAGTGAGCCAAGATCATGCCACTGCACTCCAGCCTGGGCAACAGAGTGAGACTCCATCTCAAAAAAAAAAGAAAACCCACCTACTTTTTACCTGGATTCATATTTTGCCCATTTGTTTCATCATTTGCTTTCTCATTTTCTCTCTTCTCTCTCGATACACACACATATAAATATATACAAATATATAATTTTACCTACCCATGCACATATATGTCAAATGTTTCTCTGAACCATTTGAGAGTAAGTATAGTTGACCCTTGAATAATGCAGAAGTTAGAGGCATCAACCCCCTATGCAGTCAAAAATTCTCATGTAACTTTTGACTCCCCGGAAACTTAACTACTCATAGCCTACTGTTGACCACAAGCTTTACCAATAACATAAATGATCAATTAACACATAAGCTGGAGTAAGCTAGAGAAAAGAAAATGTTATTGAGAAAATCATAACAAAAAGAAAATATATTTACTATTTATTAAGCGGAAGTGGATCATCAGAAAATCTTCATCCTTGTCATGTTCACACTGAGTAGGCCGAGGAGGAGGAGGAAGAGGAGGAATCAGTCTTGCTGTCTCAGGGGTGGCAGAGGTGGAGGAGGTGGAAGGGGAGGTGGGAGAGTTGGGCACACTTGGTATAACTAAAATCCATGCACGAGTGGCCCAATGCAGTTCAAATCTGTGCCATCAAGGGTCAACTGTACATATTTCATGGCCCTTTAACCCCTAAAACCATCGGTATGTATTTACTAAGAATAAGAATAAGAGTACTCTCTTACATATCCATAGTATATTATCAATTTTATTAAAGTTAACATTGATACAATCTTTTTTTCAATTGACCAATATCCTTTATAGTGTAGGGGAGGAAAAGTACTCTTTTTCTTACCCATCGCAAGGTTCATGGCTGAAGCCCTTATAACAGAAGACATTAATAACAAGAGAAAAACATACAAATTTATTTAATATATTTTATGTAACATGAAAGCCTTCAGAAATGAGGACCCCAAGAAACTAAATATAAAACTATCTGAAAGGAGACACAAACAGGGGTGTTTTTGACCTGAATACATTTAGTAGGATTATTTGATGACATGGAAGTCTGTTCTCCTGAACATCTTTCTGAATTTTGGCAATCCCAGTATCTCACACTGGTATTCTTCTTTTTACCAGATGAAAATGGTACACATATCTCGTCGTATTTCCTATCTTGCCTTGGCTGCCAGAAAGCTCAAAGCTAAATTTAGTACTCTATCACAACAAATATATTACCATAGATTTTTCTTCTATTTATATCTCCATTTACTATATGTATATATTTTTCTATTTATATCTCCATTTATTATATCTTGATGTGTCTCTGGGTATAGCTGTCTACATATGGATTTATTACATAAGTGTCTTTAATATTAAACCTCCTAAAATTATTTTTGGAATTTCATGGGGTAGCTGCCTCATAAATAGGAAGTTCCTCAAGAGACACTTGTCTCATTCGGCTACTTATTTACCCAATAAAGAGCTAGACCAATATGTACCACATATAAAAGCTAGACCAATATGTTTTCTCTTGTTACTGTTACCTACCTTTCCTAGTCCCAGCTATAAATGGCCTTGCCACAGAAGATAATTTGGTTTGAGGAGGAACTCTTAGTTAAAATAGAAATGTCTCTCTTTGGACTGTGTCCCAAGTCTTTGTGTTTAATTTCTTCTGCAGGCTTCAAGTCTGATGCTGACAGAAGCCAAAGGGAATGCTGGTCCAAAGAGGCACACCCTTCCCAAGCTGACTTTTGTAGAGAGAAGGAAAGAAAAACCTGACCTTGGGGAGCTAGGTGCTCCCCCAAGCCATGCCAGAGAAAGGAAAGTAGGTCGGAGGGCAGCAGTTTCCTTAAAGATGACCTTTCTCTCTTTTTATTGAGACAGAGTCTTGCTCTGTCACCCAGGCTGAAGTGCAGCAGCGCAATCTCGGCTCTTTGCAACCTCGACCTCCCAGGTTCAAGCAATCCTCCCACATCAGCCTCCCGAGTAGCTGGACTACAGGTGCGTGCCACCATGCCCCGCTAATTTTTGTATTTTTGTAGACATAGGGTTTTGCCATGTTGCCCAGGCTAGTCTTGAACTCCTGAGCTCAAGCGATCTACCTGCTTCAGCCCCCCAAAGTGCTGGGGTTACAGGCGTGAGCCACTGTACCTGGCATGGAATCAAATTTTAAAGCTAGAAACGGTCTTCAGAGATTGTCCAGTCCCACTCACTTTACAGCTGTGGAAGCTGAAGTCCAGAGGTCACAGAGCAGGTTAATGGCAGAATGGGCCCCCACCCAGGTCTTCCCATGGCTGGAGAAACATCCTTCCCTTTCCACTTCATCTTCACATGTTCCAGGACTAGAGGTGTCCTGAGTTCAGGGACCACCAAGTCTGAATTATCACTTCTCTAGAACCCAGCAAAGTACCTGGCATACAGCAGGCCCCTAATAAATGCATTTTTTTTTTTTTTGAGATGGAGTCTCGCTCTGTCCCCCAGGTTGGAGTGCAGTGGCATGATCTTGGCGCACTGCAACCTCCGCCTCCCGGGTTGAAGCGATTCTTGTGCCTCAGCCTCCCCGAGTAGCTGGGATTACAGGCACCTGCCACCACACCCAGCTAATTTTTTGTGTTTTAGTAGAGATGGGTTTTCACCATGTTGGCCAGGCTTATCTCGAATTCCTGGCCTCAAGTGATCCGCCTGCCTCAGCCTCCCAAAGCGTTGGGATTACAGGTGTGAGCCACCACGCCCAGCCTTATAAATGCATTTTGAATGAATGAGCCATCTGAATTCTCACCTTCTTCCTGGAAGTTTGAAGACCAATGTTTTTGAAATTCTTTGAAAGAGACTTATAAGATTCTTAATGTGCACACTCTATCATCTCTGGCATGGACAAGAAAATGCACTGACAGTTCTGGTGAGCAAGTCTTCCCTGAACTTCTCAGGGGCTGAGACCGACATTATACCTTACTTACAATATGCAGACTCGGGTGGTCTGCATCCTGTGGCTCACATGGGATAGGGGCTGCCTGAAAGGTGTATGCTGGCTACTGCGTTAGCATAGCAGAGTGGTAGGAAATGCAAACTTTGAAGCCAAGCTTCTGAGGTATAAGGGCCACCTCTGTCACTAGCTGTGTAATCATGGACAAGTTACTTACCCTCTCTGAGCCTCAGTTTCCTCCTCTGTAAAAGGTGGATAATATATACCTACCTTATAGATAGATATATATACATGGGTATGTGCATGTGTGCAAGTTCTTGGAACAGTAGCTGGCACCTGGATGGTCTGTGCAAGTGAAGGCTATTATTATTCTTGTTGTTCGTAGTAGAGAAAGGGAAAAATGACCCCACCTACAGATCTCTTCTGTAAATTCTCTGGTGTCTCTTAGAAGCACGCAGAAAGTTTTGGGATCATAGCTTGTAACTACAAGTGGCAGCTCTCTCATATGGAGCCAGTGTAGACTTGGCTCCAGAACCAGCCATCAGACTATCTTCGCTGCTTTGGGGTGTTGCCTCTATCACAGGGGAAATGGCTTCAAAGTTCCTCACAGATCTGTCTGTCTTTTGTTCTTGGTCCCACTTTTGAGGACTGAGCCAATAGTCAATGCAGAGTCCCCACTGTGAAAGAGAAAGGTCGGCCATGCGCGGTGGCTCACGCCTGTAATCCCAGCACTTTAGGAGGCTGAGGCAGGAGGATCACCTGAAGTCAGCCTGACCAACATGGTGAAACCCTGTCTCTACTGAAAATACAAAATTAGCTGGGTGTGGTGGTGCACACCTGTAATCCCAGCTACTCCGGAGGCTGAGGCAGGAGAACTGCTTGAACTTGGGAAGTTTGCAGTGAGGAGGCGAAGGTTGCAGTGAGCCAAGACTGTGCCACTGCACTCTAGTTTTTTGGGGTGGTTTTTTTTTTTTTTTTGGCTTTGAGACAGGATCTCACTCTGTTGCCCAGGCTGGAATGTAGTGGCACCATCATAGCTCACTGCAGCCTCAAACTGCAAGCCTTGAACCACTTCAAGTGATCTTCCTGCCTCAGCCTCCTGAGTAGCCGGGACTACATGCACACATCATAGTATGCCTGGCTTTTTTTTTTTTTTTAATTTTTGTAGAGATATGATCTCACAATGTTGCCCAAGCTGGTCTCAAACTCCTAGGGTCAAGTCATCCTCCCACCTCAGCCTCCCAAAGAGCAAGATTACAGGTGTGAGTCACCATGCCCATCCCACTCTGGCATGTTGAGTATTTTGGGTTAAAGGTATTTGAAAAAAAAAGCAGGTGCAAAAAGATCACTCTGACCTTCCATCTGTTTCTTAAAAGCAGAAGAGGCTATTTCCATGTGAAAGATGCCCTCCCTATACTAGAAGGAAAGCAATGTTCTTATCAAGAATGGATGGTTGAGACTGAGAGAATTCTAACACAGACCTTATTAAAATAACTCTTATCTTTATGCCTCCCCCACATAATTTAGTTGCTTTTTCACAACTTACTATTCTTCGTCCCATTCAGTATATAAGTAATTGACTCCAACTATTTCTTTGAGTCTTCATTTCCTTATGAGGGTTCCATGTCACATAAAACTTGTGTTAAATAATGAATGCTTTTCTTTTCTTTTCTGAGATAGAGTCTTGGTCTGTCGCCCAGGCTGGAGTGCAGTGCTGTGATCTTGACTTACTGCAGCCTCTGCCTCCCACGTTCCAACAATTCTCGGGCCTCAGCCTCCTGGATAGCTGGGATTACAGGTGCACACCACCACACCTGGCTAATTTTTGTATTTTTAGTAGAGACGGGGTTTCACCACGTTGGCCAGACTGGTCTTGAACTTCTGACCTCAGGTGATATGCCCGCCTTGGCCTCCTAAAGTGCTGGGATGACAGGTGTGAACCACTGCACCTGGCCAATGAATGCTTTTCTCCTGTTGATCTGTCTTGCCAATTTCATTCTCAGGCCTATCCAAAACAAAACAAAATTCTAAGAGCATAGGGGTAAAATTTTTGTCTCTCCACATAGTATCAAAGAAAAGAAAGGGAGCCTGAGGTTTTCTAGAGGCAGGTAGGCAAGGGAGTCACCCCAAGTCTTTTGGGAGCCATGTGGAAGTATTATCTCATAGTATTCAATGGTAGGATAGCCCTTTGCAGTTTCCCACTTTCAGAACATAAAAACATGGGGAATGAGGATTTCTTAATTGTTGCCATTTTCCAAAAACACAGGGCTTAAATTTCATATTGTCATAAGGACACATACCTCCATGGTCACGAATGTATAACCAGGGATACCTAAAGCCCCAAAGTAAACATGGAAAATCTCCCCAAAGTATTCAAGTAATTTTACCTGAAATTGTGGGGGCAGAATCATTATTTTACGTAATACAAAAAGAACGAAAATATTTATGATTTTGAAGCTAAAATATTCAAAGAGGTTTTTAGAACCCTTGTGCTAAATTTCTAGCCCCTCACCTCAACCACTTGGGGTACCTGTGTACCCCTAAAAGTTTGAGAAGCACTGGTCACTTATGCTGTTATTGAATTCTCATAACTCTTTGATATACATGTTTTTAATCAAAGCTTCATAGGGACAATGTCATCTTTCATGTCATGTTTTGTTTCTTCATGTACCTCCATAACTGCCTTTTTTTCTAACCTCAGAATTTTGTTTGAATGACAAACTTTTTGTTTTGGAATATTACAGAAACATTGGAGAGCTAATACAGAGAGTTCCTCCACACTCTTCACCTGTACTCCCAGGTTCCGCTAATGTTAACATCTTACATACCCACAGCACATTTGTCAAAACTAATAACATTAACTTTGGCCTTTACTATTAGCTAAACTACAGGCTTAAATTCCACCAGTTTTTCCACAAACATCCTTTTACTGTTCCAGAATCCATTCCAGGATTCCACATGGCACTTAACATAAATGCCTTTTGCTTGACTGGAGGAACCTTTCATGAGTCCCACTAAGTGCCAGGCATTGCCCTACATCTTGAGGAGCTGATGAAACAATCTCCGATTGTTTCAAAGGGATCACATGGGGAAAGTGGCTCATTGTCTGCTCCGTGCCACACAGGTGTGGGCAAGGCCTCCGCGCCGGCAGCAGTTGGGTTCCCAGCCCCTGCTCCCTAAGTCAAGGCAGCAATCTGAGCCCAGGACGTGACCCGTGTCGGTCTCCGCGCTGGGTGCCCTTCCGGAGCCGGCACTGGAAGGTTAGCGCCTCTGAAATCAGATAAAGGACGTCAAGCCACAGCTGTGTTTGTTTTATAAATTAAAGGGCGAATCATTAAAATGACTGTTTTCCTGAAAATAAAGAGATTAAACAGTTCTCCTTTCTCCCCTGCTGCCTCCCCGCCTCTTTTTCCAATTTGTCCCACAGGACTCCAGATTCGTGTTAATGGCGAAGAATTATCTGTTTCAATCTTGGGGCCTGGGCTGGCTCCATAACAATTATAATCTCCTATCTGAAGCGGCCTGGAGGCAAAGGGCCGGTGAGGCTGAATTCTTTGCAGAATTAACCGCCATTCAGATGGATAGGAGAAGAATTGAGCGGGGGCCTTCAAGGTGATTCTCAACTTTCCTTAGGTACTTTTCCTATGGCCCTTTTCTGCAGAAGGTTCGGTGTCTGTTGGAATTTAAGGTTTTAACACAGAGAGAAAGAAAAGAGGATAAAATGAGCATGTGAAAAGTGCATGAAAAGCACCTGGCATGCAGTAAGTACTCAATAAACATTAAAGAGGCCGATGAGAAACATTTGTACTTAAATTAGAAGACAGTGGGGAGCCGGAAGTGTTTCTCAGAAGGATGACAGGGTTGGATGGAGTGGGGGTCTTTCAAGGAGCTTATGAACTAGGAGGGGCTTACATCGCGAACACATCACATGACATACGGCGGTGAAGAGAGCATGCGTCTAATAATTATGCGGTCACTCTACCTGCATGATGTCATTTCATCCTCACATAAAGCCTATCCGGTAGCCACTATTTTATCCCCAATTTACAGATGGATAAACAGATTAAAAAATATGTCCAGCTGGATGCGGTGGCTCACGCCTGTAATCCCAGCACTTTAGGACACCGAGGTGGGTGGATCACGAGGTCATGAGTTCAAGACCAGCCTGGCCAAGGTGGTGAAAACCCGTCTCTACTAAAAAAACAAAAATTTGCCAGGTGCAGTGGCAGGCGCCTGTCATCTCAGCTACCTGGGAGGCTGAGGCAGGAGAATCAGTTGAACCTGGGTGGCAGAGGTTGCAGTGAGCTGAGATCACGCCATTGTACTCCAGCTTGGGTGATAGAGTGAGACTCTATCTCGAAAAAATAAAAAACAAATATCCAAGTCTGTTCAGCTAGTAGAAACCGGGCAGGGCAGTTCCAGCACCTGCCCTGCCTCCCAGAGAGACGAGGAGGGGTCGCAGCTCTGTCACAGCAGTGCCCACTTGCTCCTTGACTGGCTAGCACAGAGCCTGAGGTGTGAATACTCAGTGAAGAGTGTGTTAAATACGTGAAGAGCTGTGACTCCCAGTCATCCCTGACTAAGAGCTATTGACCAATCTCATGCTCCTGTTTCCTCTTCTGGCACAAAAGGGAAAGCCTGTGGCTTATTTTATCAAAACATTATGGGGTCGGGTGTGGTGGCTCACGCTTGTAATCCCAGGATTTTGGGAGGCCAAGGCAAGTGGATTGCTTCAGCCCAGGAGTTGAAGACCAGCCTGGGCAACATGGCAAAACCCCGTCTCTCAAAAAAAAAAAAAAAAAAAAATAGCAGCACATGGTGGTGCACACCTGTGATCCTGGCTACTTGGGAGACTGAGGCAGGAGGATCGCTTGAGCCCAGGAAGTGGAGACTGCAGTGACCAGTGATTACACCACTGCACTCCAGCCTGGGTACCAGAATGAGACTCTGTCTCCCGCCACGTCCCCCCAGAAAAAGAAAATACATTATGGAAAATTAGCAACAGGAACTCTAAAATGCTCAGATAATGCAAAAATACAGTCAATATAATTGTATCAGTTCCCTGAGCTTTGTAATGAAAGGAGAGCCTTAGTTTTTTATTTTTTTTAATGGGAAAATAAAGAGCTTTCCCCTTCAAACCAGCATGGAGGTTGTACACCATGAGAAAATGCGGAGGCAGCTCAGGAGATGAAGGCTGAGGAGGAACTTTAGGCTTGGAGGTTTCTAGGGACAATCCATAAAGATGGTGGACAGTGAAGTCACTCCTGTGCCTAGTGAGACTTTCAGAACTGAGGTAAAACTCACCCCTTACCCCTTTCCCAAAAAAGAAAAAAATGACACCATTGGCTGGTCATGGTGGCTCATGCCAGTAATCCCAGCACACTGGGAGGCCAAGGTGGGTGGATTGCTTGAGCCCAGGAGTTCAAGACCAGCATGGCCAACATGGCAAAACCCCATCCCTACTAAAAATACAAAAAATTAGCTGGGCATTGTGGCGCATGCCTGTACTCCGAGCTACTCAGGAGGCTGAAGCATGAGAATCACTTGAAACCGGGAGGCAGAGGTTGCAGTGAGCCGAGATCATGCCACTGCACTCCAGCCTGGGCAACAGGGTAAAACTGTGTCTTAAAAAAAAAAAAAAAAAAGTGACCATTAAAACAACAGCAATAATAAACCTTGTAGCATAGCAGCAAACAAAAGAAAATGAATTTCTCAATCTAACAGTAAAAAAAAAAAAAAAAGGATTCTCCCAGTGGGCATCTAAATAGCCTTTGCAGGCCTCTGAATTGTTCACCAAGAAATCCCTAAGCGGAAATTAGACAATGAGAAAAACAACTAAGACTGCTTTGTATGGCTAAACAGCATCAAAGACCTACATTTTACAAGTATGGAATGGGCTTAAAGTGAAAAACCAAGCAGCCCTCATAAAAGTTAGAAAAAAAGCCTCCAGAAAAGCCCAGAGAAAGCTGAGACTGAGGGGCCAGTCTTCCCTGGGAAGGAGGCAGCCGCTGCTGGCAGCTGGGCCGGGAGCTGGTGGTGGAGCTAGCTGGGACCGAGGAGACGGTTCTTCCTTTCCATCTGACATTTGATCCCCTCCCTGAGGCCTATGTTATTTAATGGTGCAGAACTTCCCTTTCCCCTAAAATTGAGATCCAGCTGGGCCATTTCTGGTTCCCACAGGTGTGTGCAGGCTCAAGCCACCCTGGCTACTGTGAAAGCTACAGGTGGGGGTCCTGACAGAGAGCAGGGTGGTGGCTATCTGGGTTAGGAGGCTGGGCGGGCAGCTGAGGGTGAGTGGTAAGCTGCTCTACTGCACCCCATGAGACAGCCCCCGTTAGGTCAACCTCACGCAGCAGCACACTGCACAAAATAAGGTTGGTTTTAGCTGAGCACTTAACATTTGTTTGCTTCTCAGCTTGTTTCATCCTTTCATAAAACGAAAAATATCATACATACAAAAAAGCAGAGAGGACAATACATTGAGCCCCCAAATATACCTCCCCCAGATTCAACAATTATCAGGATTTTACCACATTTGCTCAATCTATCCCTTTTTCCTTTTCTATCTTTGCTGAAATGTTTTTTTGAAAGCAAATGCAAGATATGCTATCTCTACCCATATATTTCAACATGCATCTCCCCCAAAAATATGAACATTTTCTTACATGACTACCGCACTATTTTCATGCCCAAGAGAATAAACAATAATTTCTTGGTGTTCTCTAATACTCAGTGTCTCCTTTTGCCTATAAGAAATGATGCCTTGAGATTAGAATCAGGGCTAAGGAAAAGCCTCCCCTCATGCTGTTTAAGACTAGAATGAACACTATAGCCCAAGTCCATTCTCCAAGCTTCAGTCCAGAATCTTTGCCTTGGTTTTGCAGGCAGACATTTCCCATAAACATCTACCTCTGTGCCTTGATGTGTAGTCTTCCATCTCCCAACCCCAGCGCAGCCTCTAAAACAAGAGTTTGGGCTTTTCAGCTACAGAGTGTCCTCGAAGTGTAGAGTGTATCAGAATCACCTGGCACTTGTTAAAATGCAGATTTCTGGGCTCCACCCCAGAGTTTCCAGCTTAGTGAGTGTGGGGCAGGGCTGGGAATTTGCATATCTAACAAGTTCCCAGAGATGAGGATTCTGCTAGTCCAGGGACCATACCTGGAGAGCCACAGAGCTACGACAAACCACACAAATGGGTCTTTCTTTGAGGAACTACGGCCTGCTCTGCTGAGGCTGCCTCATGACATGGCTCCAGCAGTGCCTTGTGCTCCAGGGCCATCCGTGTGCAGACAGAGATTGGGAATGCTTCCATTACCCTGGAGTTATTCCCGACGCTGACATACTTGGGCCTTGGTGTATCAGCTCCCACTAAGCAGGTTTCTGTTGCCTTGTTACCCAGCAACTAGCCCAGCTTTGCTCTCCCATGCCTGGGCTCCTTGCCTGGTAACCCATTCCCTGAGGGACCAGATTCTCATCCTCCAATCTCAGCTTTCTCTGGTCAAGTCACCTTACACCAAATCCTTGACTTGTCCTGGGGCTTGGCTGACTTTCTCCCCGCCTTACCAGGGCAAGTCCAGCAGTTGTGAGGACTTTCCTATTACATCTGCTCAGAGCAGCACCTTTTCCTCATTCACACAGAAGTGCAGTGCCAGGCCCTCGTCTGGTTCTCTGTCCATTCCTTGCTCCATCCTGATCACCTATTGAGCCTGGACCATTGAATCATAAGTCCCATCTGGCTCCCACCCCAACCCTGCTCATTCCCCCTCCCTCCCCACCCTTCCCAGAATCAGCAGCACACGTGCTTCCTAGGGCTGCCCAGCCCTGCTCTGTCAAGACCCAGGCCTGAGCCAGAAGGGCTTCCTGAAAAGCCAAAGCCACATCCCCTCCCAGGCAGGTCTGATGGCTCTCCCTCGATCAGGAAGCTTGTCCCAGGACACAGCCTCACCCTAGTGGCACTGGGTTTCCTTCTCAGAGGAGCAGCTGCCCTGAAGGAAAGCTGGGCTGGGTTTTGCCCAATTTCTCAGAGGGGTTGCTCTTGGGGCTTGAACCTCTTTATACACTAAAGTCAGCCAGCCAGTGAGTCAGCTAAATTTACTAGCCCTATTGGCCCTCAGACGGGCCCCGTGGGCAAAGACTAAAAATAGCAGGTGTGAGGGCCCCAGCTTTGGGGTGGGATGGGTGAGCGCATTCATCCATCCATCCAGGAAACACTCACTGAGCACCTAGGAGGGCAGGAACTGTTTTGGACACAGGGCACCAACCAAATGACAAAATCCTTGTCTTTATAGAGGTTGCATGCCAATGAAGGAGACAAATAATCATAAACAAATTTGCAAAAATATGTAGAAGACTCACATAATTCTATAGTAGGGTCCAAAAATCTCAATAGTGTCAAGTGTGGGATCCTGTGAGATTGATAAAATATCAGGGTGAACATGCTGC
This sequence comes from Pan paniscus, assembly GCF_029289425.2. Classification (NCBI taxonomy): domain Eukaryota; kingdom Metazoa; phylum Chordata; class Mammalia; order Primates; family Hominidae; genus Pan; species Pan paniscus. The sequence goes on from NC_073262.2 coordinate 104,580,724, forward strand.
AGATGGCAGGAATCAGCCACCAATCATATTTCCTCTTTGCTGAAGTTACTGTGGGGTGTGCTATTAAAGGGCACCACTGCATATTAAGTCATGTAAGAAGGAAATGCTAAGAAAATACATCAAACATGGCAGGAAGGCATGCAATGCTGGGGTGGGGTGAGCTGAAATTTTTTATTCTATTTATTTTATTGAGACAGCCTCATTCTGTCACCCAGGCTGGAATGCAGTGGCATGACCTTGGCTAACTGCAACCTCTGCCTCCTAGGTTCAAGCAATTCTTGTGCCTCAGCCTCCTGAGTAACTGGGATCACAGGCGTGAACTACCATGCCCAGCTAATTTTTTGTATTTTTAGTAGAGATGGGGTTTCACTACGTCGCCCAGGCTGGTCTCGAACTCCTGGGTTCAAGCGATGCACCCTCCTAGTCTTCCCAAAGTGCTGGGATTACAGGTGTGAGCCACCGCGCCCGGCTGAGTTGAAATTTTATATAGCTTGATTTATTTAATAAGAAGAATGCCTCACTAACAATGCAACCTGAAATGGAGATTGCATCCCCCTACTGGCACGTACAGGACTGAGAAATCCAGAAACACGGAGGCGTAGGAAGGTACAAAAAATAAAGGCAAGGATTGGGAATCACTAAAGAGACCACAGCAAAGGGAGTCAAATGAAGGGACCAGAAGACCAGAAACAGATCCTCTAGCAATGGATGATGTAGTTACTGGCATCCCTTCAGAGAGAGAAGGAAGGGGACATTCCAGGCAGGTGGAAGAAGACAGGAGATGACTCAGAGGTGAGAAAAAGCAAATAATATTCCAAAGAAAAATTTTCTTGGCTGGATTGTTGACGAGCAAGAGTTAACATGGATCCAGGGTAAGAGGACTAGGAAATGCAAAGTGTGAAAATTCATAATCAGGAAGAATGATTTTATCTTGAGCAAAAGGCCCTGGGACGCCATCACAGGCTTGGAGATGCGGGTGGTACCCACAGTTGCCTAAGGAAGACTGGCAGGGGGGCTCACATGCTGTGGAGAAGCGGTGGCCCAGAGCTGGCAGTGGAGACAGAGAGGCTGCCAAGGGCAGTAGCCAGGAACTGTGGGCTGTTCTGGCCCCTTTGTCTCTCCAAAGATGTGTGGGAGGCACAGAGGGCCAGAGGTTTCCCAACTCCTGAGCAGCTCCCCTGTTCCTGTTTATTCTTATTCCTTTAATGATATGATGAGCTCATGTTCTCAGAGGTGCCAGGAATGAATTAGCCATGCAGCTCACTTCAGCATTAGCAGAAACCATGGAGTGTCCTGCAGCAGGTAGGTCTGAGCTGCGTGTCTGGAGAGGGCAGGATGACAGTGCCACATGCATGTGGGTCCTGCCCTCCAGGAGCCAGCCGGCGACCCTGCCAGCAATGGTGGCCAAGCAGGAGGGAGGGGCAGCTGCTCAGACCACCAGGGAACAAAATGTTCCTCTCCTCTTTGGAGGAAAATAATCAAGTAGATTTCCTCTTTCTTTTTTATTATTCTTGCTTGCTATGGCAGAGCCATAGACTCTCCAAGGAGAGATTCCTTGAAACCACTGCCTCCTTTCCTAGGTCTCAGCTCCCCAGCCTATAATTGCATGTGTGTAAATCCCTCCCCAACCCCACACTCATCCTCATTTCTAACCAGCTCTTCCTAAAATTCCACTCTTTCTTAAGGAGTCTCTTCCACAGAACCCTGGGGAAAATCACTCCATGGTCCATTTAAGTCTTCATTTTCCTCTCACCTTAACCCAAACCTGTGCAGGCGAGTCAACATCCTGCCTCTTCCTGCCCCCTTACCGAAGCCTCGCCTTCTCCTAGTGTCTTCCACACAACAGGGGAAGCAGCAGCATGTCTATGCCATTTGGTCATGCCAGTCAAATCCCTGCCATCTGGGCACACCGCCTTCTCCAGGTCTCTGCTGGCTTCTGGATTGCATTTCCCGTCTTTCCCCTGTCATCATCCTTGGTGACCTCAACCTTCATGTCAATGACCTGTCCAGCTCCCTGACCACCCTCTTCTGTGCCCTTCTCCACACGGATGACCTCTGTCCCATAGGATAGCGACCACAGCTGGACCGCATTACACGGTTCTGCCTCCCCTCCAAGACCTCGAGCGTGGTGCAGACCCTTCAACCTCAGCCTCCTACCCTGCCGACATCCCGCTTCCTCAGTCCTCCTGAACCAGTTCTTTGTCATTGCTGAATCATCTCATTTCTTGACCCTTTGTAACACAAACAATCTAGTACCTCTCTGTGGTCTACATTTTCAATACACACATATACAGCTCTCCAGGTTCTACCATGCCTTCTTCCCTGGGTCTCCTTCCTCCCCAGCAATTAGCACTATGGAGCCAAAAGAAAGAAATACTTGCAAATTTACCTTCTCTTCTAAGATGCAATTACTTTTGCACCAACCTAATATATGCATTAATATTATGCACTTACTATAGGCTAGATTCCTCTAAATACTTTGTGTGGGTTGTCTCCTTTAATCCTCACAATAACCCATGGGGTGGGTATAATCATTACTCCCATTTAACATATAAGGAAACCCAAAGCACAGAAAAAAAAAAAGTACTTTGCCCATGGTCATGCAGTTGGAGGCAAGATTCAAACCCAGAATCCACTATCACTCACCCACCTTCCAAGTTAAATAGAACAGGTATTGGTCTACTACAGTTTTTATTTATTATTTATTTTTAGCTGCTCCTTGCAGAGCAGGGCTAATTCTTAGGCAGTGTGCCTGAAGTTAGCCTATTAGTATATATATATATATATTTTTTTTTTTTTTTTTTTTTGAGACGGAGTCTTGCTCTCATCGCCCAGGCTGGAGTGCAAGGCACGCTCTCGGCTCACTGCAACCTCTGCCTCCCGGGTTCAAGCAATTCTCCTGCCTTAGCCTCCCAAGTAGCTGGGATTACAGGCACCCGCCACCATGCCCGGCTAATTTTTTGTATTTTTAGTAGGGACAGGGTTTCACCATGTTGGCCAGGCTGGTCTCGAACTCCTGACCTCAGGTGATCCGCCCACCTCAGCCTCCCAAAGTGCTGGGGTTACAGGCATGAGCCACCATGCCCTGTCACCTACTAAGATTTTTAAAGCAGTGTGCCTGTGATTCATTCTAACCTTCATATAGTAGTGCTTTATACAGTGGAGAAACTCAATAAAGATACGTTGAAAGTATTTAATTTACAAAGTATTTAAATTACACCAATCTGATTTGTGTAGAAAATGTAAGACACTCAAGTTCATGAAGTGAGCTCCAAATGTGAAAACACTGAAAAGATGGATGCGTGGATCAAAGGCACAAGCATGCATATTAAAAACAAACAAACAAACAAAAAACACTCTTCTACTTGAATCATTAAACTTAAAATGTTTATAACACTGTAATCTATGCTCATTCAGATGCAAATTTCCAATTGTTGATGTATTTACATCCATTTCTCAAAGAATCAACACTTGGAATAAACAGTCATGCAAATAGTATCAGAAATTTCTTTTTTTTTTTTTTTTTTGAGACGGAGTCTCGCTCTGTCGCCAAGGCTGGAGTGCAGTGGCACGATCTAGGCTCACTGCAAGCTCCGCCTCCCGGGTTCACGCCATTGTGCCATTCTCCAGCCTCAGCCTCCCGAGTAGCTGGGATTACAGGTGCCTGCCACCACGCCCGGCTAATTTTTTTGTATTTTTAGTAGAGACGGGGTTTCACCATGGTCTCGATCTCCTGACCTCGTGATCCGCCCACCTCGGCCTCCCAAAGTGCTGAGATTACAGGCGTGAGCCACCGTGCCCAACCCAGAAATTTCTTAAAGACTCAACTCAGATTTGTTTTTAAATTTATACTCTATGTGAAAATTTTTTAATTTAACTGACAAATAATTATGTACATTTATGGTATTCAACATGATGTTTTGGTCTATACATTGTAGAAACCTATACATTGTACACATTGTAGAAAGATTCCATAAAGCTAATTAATAACATCTATTACCTTACCAATTTATCACTTTTTGGGGGGGTGAGAATGTTAAAAATATATTCTTTTAGCAATTTTGAAATATACAACATGTTAACTGTGTTCATCATGCAATGTAACAGATCACTAAAAGCAATTCAGATTTTTTTTTTTATACTTTAAGTTCTAGGGTACATGTGCACAACGTGCAGGTTTGTTAATGTGATCCCAGAGAATGTGATGTTTTCTGTATTTAAGAATAGATCCCAGAAACAAAATAACCATTGATAAAGAAACCTACTGTTACCATAGCATGCAAATACAGGCTTTAGCACTGAGGCAAAGGCTATCTGAGAATTGTGTTGGCAGCTTAAATGTCCATGGTTTACCAGGCAGTCATCGTTCTCATTTGCTACATGGAATACGTATGTCATGGCATAATGATATGTAGAAGCTGTATCATCACACTGAAAAAGCCCCTCAACCACTGCCTGCAAAATCAGCTCTGAATTGGCAAAGTAGACATCCCTAAACCTCAGCCTTCTCTCTCAAGCTAATTCCTCCAACATCAAGCAATAACTATTAAGGAGCAGCTGCTCCAGGTGACAGGCGACCAGCATGGCTGATTCCTAGCACATCTCTCTGAATTGGTCAAAGGCAAAAACCAAAAGCAAAACTAAACTAAAAACCACACACACACACACGCACGCACACACACACACACACGCACACACACACACAGAGAAACCTTTCAAGATACTCTAAGGATAAACTCGAGAAATATGGGGAGTGTGATAAGAAGTAGCTTAGGTTCAGTTAATACACAGAGTAAGCACAAGACACATTACAGTGTCTGCATCAACAAAACGAAGGGAAAAATCCGCCTAAGCAGCAGATCATGGATCAAAACTCAAATTCCAGAGATTGTGGCAGTTGATTGGCAAAACCTGTCAATTCCAGACTGGCTTAAATTGTCGTTTAGGAACAGATGTCTTTTAGGAGTCAAGTATCTGAAGGCAATTAACTAATACTAACTCACTGGGCCACTCTAACTATGCCTGCTTGGCAATCAGTAAAAGCTTCCCAAAAGGATGGTGGCAGAGTACAATGGAAAATAAGCTGGAAGCCAGAGAGGATGTGGGGAGACTGGCTTTCCCACCCATTGCCAGGGAATGTGGATGCCACAACATTTTTGGCAAGAGTCAGGCAGTACATATTAAAACTCACTTGCCCTTGGTACCAGCAGTCCCACCCTGGGAAATCTATCCTAAAGAAATAAATGCATCCAAGGGCAATAATATGTTGCAAGGCTATTACGTTGCAGTGTTGTGTGCACAAGCAAAAAACTAGAAACAAACTGAATGTCTCTCAGTATAGAAATAACTGAACATGCAACAGACATCTGTTGACTATTCATTCAACATCATCTGTCCCCTTCTTCTTTGCAACGGAAGCTTGATTCTGTTTAGGTAACCATTCCCAGGAAAGGAGACCTGTAGTCCCCACTCCAGAGGAAAATCTGTATTAGTCTAAAATGAGGTAGATTTGAAATATACTAGTTCCACCCTGGTCCCACCATGTCCTAGCTGTACAACCTGGGTGTCACTCCACCTGCCTGGGACCCCAGTTTTCTCTTCTGCAAAATGCCCATTCTTACACTTGCCCTGCCTAGATGGTAAGGTTTTTATTATGTAAAAGCATGTTGACAACTTGTAAGCATTCTACCAATTTAAAGAAGGATGGGTTTTGGATCAGCCTCTATGTGTGGATGTTGTGTCTGCACTCACCTCCAGGACGCCATTCACACCCGCCTCCTCAGCGCCACACTGTTCCTACACATGAGCTAAGCGGCAGCCAGCCAGGGCCCCAAGCTAGGCTGGCTTTCCAATGCTTTGTTTCCACCCAGGGCTCCAGCCAACACTTCGATTAACTTCTAACTGAAAAACGATGCCAGCTGTAGGACCCAGCTGCTCTTGCCTTCGATGGGATTTCTCTCAGGTTTTCTTTCTTGTGACTCATGACTAAGATGTCCCATCCGTATCCACCATCTTTCCAAAGAAAATGTGTAAGATTTGCTTCCCGGGTCCAGTCCTCTCCCCACTCACAATCACACATGCTGATTTAATATCAGGAGACGTAAACATTTGCTGGACTTTCTCCATTTATCCCCATCCGTCCGCGGCTATCTTCCCCCACACACGCATTTCTATGTTCTCCTTTTCTCGACACCCACTGCTTTACCCATGCTGCCCTGCGTTCCCTTTATTTCTCAAACACTCAGTTTTCCTAAAATGCAGTTTCCCATTCTCTGGACATAGGAGACTTCTTGCTTCTTCTCCAATGGGGTAGGAATTAGTAAAATTTGCTCCCAAAGCTGCTGTTTCCTTTTTTTTTTTTTTCCAGAGAGATGCCATTTTGGGTGTGTGGTGTTTAAAGACCCAGGGCTGGGTCCCTTGGGGATGAGCTGGAATAATAAGGTTGCTGAACCAGACCTAACCCATTTGGTTATAACAGAAAGTTGTTTTCTACCGAGAGTGGCTTTGAGGCTGAGACGGAGGAACAACATATGGGGGAACAGGCAGAGGCGGGAGGCAATCATAGGGGGACCTGGAAGACCCACAGGGGCTGGCTCAGGGTTAAAGGGAAGCTGGGTCCTGTAGCAGGGTGCTCCCGGGTTGCCATTTGCCATTGATGTCTGGGGCCTCTAGGACTTTTTCCTTTAAGTTCCCCTTGTCCCCTGCCTAGCTTCACGATCCCTCCACAGTCCAAGGCAGAGGACCACAAAGAGATGTCACAGAGAGCACCTGGGTTGCAGTCAGCACACTAGGGTTTGCATTTTGACACTGCTCCTTCCTAGTGCTGTGGCCTCCAGGAAGTCACCTCTCTGGCCCTGGGGGCCTCCTCTATGAAGAGGGAACTGTAATACCCAGGAGGATCAAGGCGAACCAATGCATACTAAGGCTCCTGCTCAAGGTGTGGGCCTCTGCTGCACGAGGCCTACAAAGGAAGGGTTTGCAGTAGATTACAAGCAGCTCATTCTGAATCTGGGGAGAAAATGAGTCCCATTAGGGGAAAAACAAAGCCCTGCATAATAGGTATTAGCTGCAGCCCTACAGAGTCAATAAGAATTAGGTGGGTGATATAACGCTACCCTTGGATAAGTTTGCCCTAATTTTGGCAAGTTCCAGTCTAACCCTCTGAGGCTAGGTCTTTTCTCCCTGGATGGAGAGTTATTTCTTTAAAAGAAGAAAAGAGGCTGGGTGGGGTGGCTCAATCCCGTAATCCCAGCACTTTGGGAGGCCGAAGTGGGCAGATCACTTGAGGTTGGGAGTTTGAGACCAGCCTGGCCAACATGGTGAAACCTTGTTTCTACTAAAAAATACAAAGATTAGCCAGGTGTGGTTGCAGGCACCTGTAATCCCAGCTACTCGGAAAGCTGAGGCAGGAGAATCGCTTGAACCCGGGAGGCAGAGGTTGCAGTGAGCCGAGATCATGCCACTGTACTCCAGCCTGGGCAACAGAGCGAGACACCATCTCAAAAAAAAAAAAAAAAAGAAGAAGAAGAAAAGAAAAGAAAAACTCATTTGTCATTTTGTATGCATATAAGCAAGAGGGAACCATTTGTCTCTGTCCACATTACAAACAGAGCCCAGCTTGATGCCAGCATCCTCAACAACTGCCCCTATGTTACCTGAGGATTTACATGGTGCTCCAGAAGGAAGATCTTGGCCTAATCCAGATTCTGACACTACCTGTGTGACCACAGACTGGCCACTTACCCTTCTCTCAGGGCCTTATTTATTCATTTGAAACAAAATACTGGAATCAGGAGCTAAGGTTTCTTCCATCTCAGGCATTCAGTGATTCTGGTCCTTGGTGGGAGGCCTGGACCTTATCTCCCAGTGCAGAACTCCTCTCCCAGGCTGGGTCTCCCCAAGGAGACTGAGAGTTAACTGTGATAAGTTCTGAAGAACAAGAGTCCCACAGCCACCATCACCACAAGGAGAGGTCATCCAGGAACTCTGCCAATGGGTGGCAAGGCCAGTCTTGGTGGTGATGGGGAGGTGGGGATGGGAAGGTGGAGACTGTCCTCTCCCCACCCAAATCCTGCCTAGTGGCCTCCTCCAGTGCGCCACAAGAGGACTGAGTCTTGGTTGCTCCAGGCGGAAGAAGCTCCTCCCTGCACACCAGAGCTCCTCATTGTCCACAGACATGTCTCCCCATAATGACTTTAGTGAATGTGCCCCGAGGACAAGATGATCATGTATTCCAGAGAGAAAGGAATACCCTCAACCACGCCTCCTGGGGGGTGGGGATGGCCAGGACCATTGTGGTGCTCCTGCTGGCTCCATTATAAACAGGGACAATGAGGCCAAGTTACACAGGAGTCCATATGTTCCACTGAAATTAGCCACAGGCCTCGATGCAGTCCGGTCTCAGAAAGAAAGTCATGACCTGTGCCCATAGTGAACATTTGATGCTAGCCAGGCCAGGAGTGGGAGCCAGCGGGGTGTGGGTCAGACCTTGACATCTCTGCCTCTTTTAGAGCCACAAAGCTGCTAGCAGCAGAGCAGATACAGTTCGTGGCAAGAAAATGAGAGAAGCACAGCGTTTTCATGGATCACAGGCATGGGGGAGAAGACACTTCAACTCCGTTGTGTGCTGACAGCTCATGTAGCCTGTCCCACCACTCCTCGGCTGGTCCCACGACCTGAGCCTCTGTCCACGGCCCCCTTCCGTTCAATGGTCTGCATTGTGCAGGAAATCTCTTCCTTTTGTTTTTCCATCCATTTATACCTCGGCTCATTTGTTTTCCATTCTTGGGAGCAATTCATCTGCTCTTGGGCCCCACAATGTCTTTCTTCCCTTGATTCTTAGACAAGATGCTTGGACAGGTCCATTGTCTTAACAGTGGCCAACTCGTGGTATTTAATAAAAGTTGTGCTTTAAAAAGAAAAACCAATAGGGATTCCAGTTTTTATCCATGGTAACTTCTGAGAAATTTGGTAGTGGTGCTGCTCCTGTGTGGCTTGGCCTTTGTGCTTTTTGTTTGGATTTCAGGGGAGAGTTCCACAGGGATACCTGGGGAAATTTTCCATGATGCCAAGACAATGGGCAGAGTTCCTCCCCATTCCTCTCTGCCATCCTGGCAGATTGTAAAATTATACTCTATTGCTAGAATGAAGGAGAACTTGTATGGAGAGTCCTTTCTATTGCTCTGTGGACTACAGCCCTTCATGGTTGTTCAAGAAAAATGGATTGGGGGGCAGAAAGAGAAAAAGGCAGTGAGGTTCAGAGCAGTTTGGGCCCAGGCAGGCTCATATATGAGAGGGACAGAGGCTTGCAATAGAAAGTGTTGCAAAGACCTGGCCTGGAAGTCCCAGAAAGGGTCTTAATTGTAAGTCATTTGGTCAATGCATCGCAGGCTTTTTTCTGGGTGCACCAGATAAATTACTGTTGCTGGGATCATTAGGGGTGCAATTATCCCAGTTATTAATACACCACCAAACGTGGGAGGGGAGGGCGTGCTCAGCCCCATCCATGGGCTCCCAAGCTGCAGGTTTTCATTTCCCAACAGCACAGGAGGCCTCGTAGGGATCCACAGAATTGTCAAGATAACTACTGGCATCTCTTGGCTCCAACAGAGACTCTCACAGTATTATAGACAGAAGAAATGCCATTGAAGAAGTGGCTGTAAGATTCTTCAGGGTTGGGTCTCCTTGGATCTCTCACACTTTTTCCCTAAAAAATGTGTCACAGGTAAAGTAAGTATTTCCAAACAAAGCTTCAGGGTAGCATAAAAAGGGTCAGACTCTCTCTGCTCCACACAAGCCATGGGTTTCACGATGTCTATGTATCCATACATGCACGTGCCATGTGCGCGCACACACACACACACACACGCATCCCTTTGAACATGGTCACTGGTGGAGAATGAACGGCCTCTGCTCTAGCCTGAGCATCTGTAAGATGGTCAGGGGATGCCACAGGCCCCACTCATCTACAGGGAGGCGTCTCATCGAGCCAGACTGCATAAAAGCACCTCCTCAACATGGCGGACGCTCAGCACTCTTGGCAGAAACACTTGGCACTCGCAGGAAATCTCAGCAGGGCGGCTTGTTTCCGCTCATCAAACACCAGTAGCTTTCACCGAGAGCAGCAGCAAATGGAAGAAATGTGTCTGATCGCATCCGGGCTGTGTGTCAGCACTTTTCCGAGGCAGAGTTAGCTGGATTCTAGCTTTGAAGAAAAGGTTGTTACACTCTCTTTCTGTCCTGCAGTATCAGCCAAGAAGCAGTTGGCAGGGACTTACCTGACACCCAGCTGCCCTCCCAATGCCCCTGGGACAACCTGAGAGGGTCAGTTGAGAAACAGAAACTAATGACAGAGCCCACCCTCTCCCTGCTAAACACAGGGCTGCCAGCTACTCAGGAGAAATGAATGCCCAGGGACAAAATACTTCGGCCTCTCTTGTGCCTTCTCTGTGGCCATCCCAATAGCTTCCTGTTCATTCTGCTCTTGTTGGTCCCCCCAGCGGCTAGGCAGGGAGGGGAAGCAGAGTGTAGAGCCCCATGCCTCAGTATGACTTGCACCTGCTCAGCAGCTCCAACAGCAAAACTGGTGAGGAGATGCAATCTGTGAATTATCAGTGGGTCAGGTGCTGGAGGATGCCCAGGCATCCCCCAACAAGTAGCTGCTCTTATAACCAAGAAGCCACACTACCCCCCATCATAAGAGGAGTAGGGGAGTAGAACAAAGATACCCTTGACCCCATTCCTTGCACCACAATCTCCTACCCAGACTAGAGAAAGAAGTGTCTATTTGCAAGGCGGGATTCGTGTGTTCCACACTTGGATTCACTCCTGTGGGCCCAACTCACCATCCAGAAATACAAAAGGACTTCTCTGAAGAGTATAAAGCCCCACACTCTTTCAGAGAGCTGCCTTGGAAGGTCAGAACTCTTTTTTAAAAGTGAATTTAAACAGGTCGCCAATAAGGGCAATCTTTGAAATATACTCCTATGCATTCTGAAGTCAAGAAGAGTGGCCACATGGGGTCAGTGGTTCACATCTGTAATCCCAGCACTTTGGGAGGCTGATGCAGGAGGATGGCTTGAGCCCAGGATGTTTGAGACCAGCCTGGGCAACATGACAAAACCCTTGTTTCTACCAAAAAAAAGTTTTAATTAGCCAGGTGTGGTGGTACGCACCTGTGGTCCCAGCTACTCAGGAGGCTAAGGTGGGAGAATTCCTTGAACGCAGGAGGTTGAAGCTTCAGTGAGCTGTGTTTATGCCACTGCACTCCAGCCTGGGCGACAGAGAGACTCTGTCAAAAAAAAAAAAAAAAAGATGATGTAGTATTTGAAAGTGTACTTTCCACTTTTTTATTTAGGTTAAGTACATACACATTAAAGTATACAAATTGGCCAGGCATGGTGGCTTGTGCCTGTAATCCCACACTGTGGGAGGCCAAGGTGGGTGGATCACCTGAGGTCAGGAGTTTGAGACCAGCCTGGCTAACATGGTGAAATCCCATCTCTACTAAAAAATACAAAAATTAGTCGAATGTGGTGGCGCGTGCCTGTAGCCCCAGCTACTCAGGAGGCTAAGGCAGGAGAATTGCTTGAACCCAGGAGGCAGAGGTTGCAGTGAGCCAAGATCACACCACTGCACTCCAGCCTGGATGATGGAACGAGACTCCACCTCAAAAAAATAAAACAAAACAAAATAAAAATAAAGTATACACATCTTCAGTAGATAAGTTGATGAATTTTTGCAGATGCATTCACACATGTACCCATCATCCAGATCAAGCTATAGATTTCCAGCAGCCCAAGAGGTCCTTCATGCCCTTTCCAAGTTGATACCAAGCAAGTTACTACCCTTCTGACTTCTGTCACCATAGATTCATTTTACCTATTCTAGGAGTGCAGATAAATGGAATCACACAGGACCTACCCTTTCATGTCTAGCTTCTTCTCCACATTCTACCTGTGGTGCTGCCTCACATTGCTGAACGGAGGAGTAGTTCAGGCTTTTTCATTGCCTAGTTGTATTCCATTGCATGAAAATCCTTACTTTGCTTTGGTCCTTTGTGGCATGAGTGATGGAAAGCAAGAGAGAGCTGTGTGGACTTGGTCCTTCTGCTGGGCAGCCCGGGAGCAGAGGCCAGCATGCAGCCATGGGGAGGAGGAAATGAAAGCAGAAAATGGACTGCAGAGCCCTCAGGAAGGAAGGCTGGAGCCAGCCCTGCTGTCTTGGGCCATTTGTCCTAGGCGCTCCTGCTGAGTAGGGAAGGAAGATTTCAGACCAACCTCCCTCCCCACCCCCAACAACAGCCGACTGTTCCTAGACCGTCGCCCCCTCCCCAAAAGCTCGTTCCCCAAGGACAAAGAGAAACTCAGAGATCTCAACTGCTCCACAAGCCAGTGTGAGGAGAGGCCCTTTATTTCCCGGGGCCTCTGGCTGACTAGCCAAACCAGTCGAGCATGACAACAGTCTGCCCATTAATGCGAGTGCCAGCCCCAAGCATCTGTTTCTTTCTCTCCTGTTTCCCGTGGGTGGTGGGTGGGGGCTCTCTCCAGCTCCTCTGCACTTTTTCCTCCTAATCACAATCATTTGTCTTAACAGGGCTGCAAACCACTGTGGCTAAAAATCCCAAGCAGCGCCCGCACAAAGCCAACAGGCACCGGCCTTGCCCACATCCCCTGGCTAGCCTAAAGTGAAATTGAAGCAGCCCACTCTGCCATTATCCTCTTTCCTGCTTGTTTCGCAGGGCCTACGGCTACTTTTAGATGGCCACACTGCCTGGTGTGGCCTCCAAATATCTGACCACCCCTCCTCTGGTTTCCAAAGGCAAATGCCAGGACCCCATTGACACAAACCCAGTGCCTTAATGATCTGAAGACCAAAGAACCAGCCTTCACAAGGGGTCCTGGAGGTGCTGTTTAGGCCAGGAGAAAGACTTCGCTCCGGGGGTGGGCTTTCTGAGTGAGTTCCAGTCTTAATGAAAACCCAAGAGGAGCTTTGGGAAAATGTGAAAGGGGCTAACTGCGGAGGCGGGGGAGCCACCCACGGCCACCCAAGACCACTCACTCTACCTGCCCTTTCCCACCCCAGCTAAGGGTCCTAGACGGCCACCCTCCACCCAAACCCCCACCCAACACCAGGTTATCAGCCTGGCACCCTTGTCCCTGCTGCAGGCTGTGTCTACCCCAGGGCCCAGCCTCTAAGCCTCTCTCCTTTGATTCTCCACGCAGCACCTTCTCTTAACCCCCACTGCTGTTATAGGCTGAATTGTCCCCACCCAACCCCCACCCATATGTTGGAGCCCTAACCCCCAGTACCTCCAAGTGTGACTGCATTTGGAGACAGGGCCTTTAAAGTGGTAATGAAGCTAAAATGAAGCTGGTGGACCCTCAGCCAATACAACTGGTGTCCTTATAAGAAGTGGGAGAGACACCAGGGATGTGTGCACACTAGAACAGGCCAGGCAAAGACACACGGGGAAGATGGTCCTCTGTAGGCAAGGTCAGAGGCCTCAATAGAAACCGGCCCTGACAACACCTTGATCTTGGACTTTGAGCTTCCAGAACTGTGAGGAAATACATTGCTGTTGTTTCAGCCACCTAGTCTGTGATATTTTGTTATAACAGCCTGAGCAGGCTAATACAACTGCCTGTACTTTCTTTTGAGAATGGCCCAGACCTTGGTCACTGCTCCAGCAGACCCTGCCGGCTGACTGCCACCCAGGGGGAGAATGGGGAGGAATGGAAAGGGAGCCCACACTGTTCCCAACCCAGGCCCCACCCACCCTACTGTCCTGAGCCACCTTCCACCAGGATGTCTGTGGGGCACCCTGTCCCCTGGTCCCTCCCAGCTCGGTGGCAGGGTCTCCTCTGGCTTCACCTGATGGAAGGTGACTCCCAGTCTCCTTCTAGCCAACAGGACCACAGATGCATTAGGCCCCCTCAGAAGCAAGCAGTGCATGGGGATCCATGCTGAGATGAACAGTTCCCAGTGCAGAGCAGACGGTGTCAAGCTCTGGAACGGAATGGGAAGAAGAGACTGCCAGCAGGGTGTCTCCAGGCGCAGGGTGTCTCCAGGCACAGGGAGGCCTCTGGAAGGACAGAGGTAAGAAAGGTGACTGTGGGCCCGTGGGGTGGCTCTGAACAGCAGCAGGCTTCAGACCCGTGCATGCGACCCTCTTTTCTGCCTCCTTGACCACCTCAGGCTTCCTCCTTCCCCTTCCCCGAGGCATCAGCCAGAGGCCCTGGGACTCAGTGACCTTTAACTCAAGGCAGCCAGGCCAGGAGCCAGCGTTCTATCCCTCCTGGGATCCAACAGCAACATGGACAATCATTTCAGGACCTTTCTCTTTCACCCCTGAGACCCTGTCCCAGGTCCCTTGTATTCACTTCCTATTAGGGCAACAAATTGCCACACATTTAGCAGCTTGAAACAGTACACATTTCTTCTCTTCCTTTTCTGTAGGCCAGAAGTCTGACATGCGTCTCACTGGGTTGAAACCCATGTGAGGGCAGAGCTGCGTTCCTTTCTGCGGGGAGGACCTGTTTCCATCGCAGTTCCAGCTGCCCACGTTCCTTGGCTGGTGGCCTCTGCCTCCATCTTCAAAGCCCGAAGTAGCAGTCTAGGCTTCTTCACATTGTGTCATCTGACTCTGACTCTCTTCCCCCCTCTTTCACTCACAATCACAGTCCCTTGTAATTGCACTGGGCTCTCGCAGGTGACTGAGGATTATCTCTTAAAGTCAGCTGACTACTAACTCTAAATCCCCCTCGCCACGTAACATGACATAGCCTCTGGGTCCGGGGATTGAGGCGCAGACATTACCGGGAGGCCATAATCCTGCTGATCACACACCTAGGTTTACATTTCTGGGTGTTCTCTCTTCCCAGGGAGAACAAGAAGAGAGAACAGTAGGAAAGTTATTCTGCCCCCTTCCTCATCCTTCTCTGCCATCCCCCACCTCACTTCCCCTTCACAATAAGCCCCATAGCTCAGCTCACCAGCGTGAAACAGCATCCACAGACTCCAGAGTACCTATCTGGACCCACGGAGCACTGTCTCCAGACACCTGTCTGTGTGCCATGTGCTGTCCAGACCCACAACTGGCCATAGGAACAGATGTCTGCTGCCGATGGCTGAGGATGTCAGGCTCTTTCCCCTGGGCCTCACAGGGAGGGCCTCACTCTGGGTGAAGAATCTCATTTCTCAACCTTTGGGATTAGGAGGGTCCAATCATCCAGAAGTGGTTCATTCCTGAGAGACCTAAGCCCACTGAAATTCCAGGTTGCTACTCCCAGAGGCAGGGCAGACTAGGCACACATGTCAGAACCTCTCTTTCCCAATACGGAGCCACAGGCTGTTTGGTGAGCATAGAACCACAGGAAAAAGAATTTAGGTTGTCTGGAAGGGATGTTTCCATCCATCATGGAAGCTCGATGACTCACATTTTCCCAGCATCCAAATACTCTTGTTAAGTGGCCTGTGAGTTTCCCACTGAGTGTTTTAAATAAATGCTTTATACATACACCCTCTCCCACCCCCACAGCTCCAGGATGACCCCAAATGTGCGATTTCTTCATCCTTACCCTGTCAAAACACCCTCAGTACAGCTCCCCAGAAACCACATCCCCTTATGCAAGGCACACGCTGCAGCTTCATCCATCCACAGGCATCTGAAGGAGCGACCAGCTTCCAGTGAGGGGTCCGGCGGGATGAGAGAGCTGGGGGAGGCACGTCCACCTCGTAACCTTGTCCCTAGTTAAGAACTTCTCTTGTGTGCTTCAAGATAGAACTACAGAATGAGAAAGTTGGAAGTTGGAAGAGGGACCCCAAAATTTATCTAGTCCAATCCCACTAATTTCCTAACTAGGAAACTGTAAAAACAGTTTTAAAAGTTAAAGGTTGTACAGAATCATTACTGTTGTCATCTTCATCACCATCACCTTCGCCATCACCATGATTTCATAAACCTGGATTCCACAGTCTACCGATGAGTCACTTCATTCAGGGTCTTTTCTAAGAAACTGGTTTTTCCCACCTCCCTTTATGTAGGGTCCCTATGAACTCCTTCTGGCTGCTAGAGGGTGCTCTGGTCTGAATGTTTGTGTACTCCCACCAAATTCATATGTTGAAACCCAACCCCAAGGCGATGGTATTAGGAGGTGGGGCCTTTACAAGGTGATTGGGTCATGAGGGTGGAGCCCTTAGGAATGGGATTAGTGCCCTTACAAAAGAGGCCTGAGGGCACTCGCTCGCCCTTTCCTCCATGTGAAGACTGCACAGTAAGGAGCCATCTGTGAAGCAGAGAGCCCTCACCAGACACCAAAGCTACACCTGTAGATCGGCATCATTTGATCTTGATCTTGGACTTCCCAGCTTTCAGAACTATAAGTAATAGATTCCTGTTGTTTATAAATTACTTAGTCTAAGGTATTTTGTCATAGCAGCTCCAACAGACTAAGACAGAGGGAGAAAGGGGATGGCCTCAAGTTCAGGAGCATCTCTGTCTTCTGAGTGCTATCTCTCAGAAGGACCCCCAGGGGTACGCTCAGGCCTCCATCTCCCCCAGTTGTGGGGCTCTGCACATGGGCTACAGGTGTGGGGACAGCCAGTCAGTTTTAACGAATCACTGATGTACATGGAGCACACTGCAGTCCAAACCCTGGTGCTTTTTAGGTGGTAACTCATTTAATCATCATACCAACACTTTGCAAGAGAGGAGCTCGAGATACAGAGAGGATAAATCACTTGCCAAGGTCAAGGGACTGGCAAGGGGCAGAGCCAGGATGCAAATCCAGGGTCTAACCCCCATCTCCTGTCTGCATTTCTGATTGGGTGCAGAACATTCTAGGACTCAATTTTCCGCCCTTTCTCCTTTTTCTCTCTCACAGCTAATCGTCCCCCTTCCCCACAGTGCTGCCAGGAGGGTGACTCACATCCATGCTTTTGCCCACCCCACAAGCCTCCTGGTAGCTATTTCTGGAGGGAAACTATCTGAGAAGGAGAATGGGAACGGCTGTTTTCAATTCTAAACTCTGACGCAGCCAAAGCCAGCACCCAGCCCAGGGCCCTACCCTCTTGCTTTTTCCTAAGAGATGATAAAGATGGTGTTGGTGGTGATGACAGTCAGAGGGAAGCAGGAGACTGAGGTGCCAGGAACAGGGCAAGATAAACTGAGTAAGACTGCAATTTGCTAAAGCCTACACCAAAATCTTTGCCAGCCACAAAATTGCTATGCTCATTTGAGTTAGATTTCCATTCCAGCTCAAATGCTCTGTACAGCCATCCTGGGACCTTCCCAGGATCCAGGGTATGGAGCTTTAGGGGACTCTCACTCCCCCTGTGCCCACAGAGGCCCTGATGCCTGGAGCGTGGGCACCGCCTCTGGGAGGCTCCAGGGTGCCTGGAGTCTCCTGGAAGCAGAGAGAAGCTTTCAGCTGTTCCCACCCCTTGGATCAGTTTCCAGCTTGAGACAACGTGCTTGTCAAAGCCCCTTGGAATTGCCGGAGTAGGTACAATCTAAACATTCATGTAGTTACAGGATAATAATTACACCTTCCATGTACATAACACCTTTCTTCCCCAGAGCAGCCGGCTTCTCACATTATCTCATTAATCCTCCTGTCCCTGGGAGGCAGGGAGGACACAGCGTGACTACCCTGAGTGAGAAGGGAGAGTGAGGGAGACAGAGAGAGAAGGTACTTGCCCAGGGTCACACTCTTAGTCACATGCTTCAGGTGTAGGCTGTGCTGGGTCCTTGGCCAGAAATCAGAAAAATCATAATGGTTGTCCTCAACTGAGTGCTTTACTCAGTTGACCCTAGGCAGTCATTAGCATAGTTTCCCTCAGTCCTGGCAATGGCCTTGTGAGGCTGGGATTATTCTGGTCTCCTTTACAGATGGGGGAACTGAGCTCAGCGAGGTGCAGCTCCTTGCCGGGGTGTGGTAGGCAGGACGGCTGGGCTGCACGTATTCTACCCTTTGCAGCAGACCCCAACAGCCTGCTCCTGAAGCTGGTCTTCCTCCCAGAGCAATACTAGGTAACCAAAGGCAGAGCACGTTTAACAGGGAGGGTTGACCCCCTCCTCTGGCCCCTGGGAGGTCAGAGCAGTAGCTGAGCGACCAGGAGGCAGAAAAAGCAGCTCATTATGTAGTCTTATGGAATCTATAGAAAAGACCTAATTCACTGAGAGCGGCACCCCACCCCCACCCCTCCTCCAGTCCCATTCCCGTTTCCTGGCCCATCCTTTTGACACAGGGACAATTACTGCTATTCATGCCCACCCCGAGGCCACCTGCCACTGACCCATTCTCATGCACATGGAGCTAAAGATCAGGCACAAAGCAGGCCAATCTGAGGTTTTCCACCCGACCTAGGAGGGGACCCTCTGTACACCCCCCACCCCTCACCCCCACCGTCAGCATTCAGGGCAGCCAGGCGTCTGCGAATTCCAGGAGGCTGCCTGGCCTGGGAGACCCATCAAGGAACTGGCTGCTGGGGACTGCCAATGCCTGCTCGTCCACACCAAGACCTCACATCAGTGTGGGGAGGTTCAGCCCACAAGAAACCGGTCTTTGGAATGAAGGCTGGGGTGGTGATCCTAGACAAACCCATGCTTTGGGAGCCCCAAGTCCTGACTCCCACACACAGATCCCTAGAGGTGGCTCACTGGAGCAGAGTGTTCAGTTTCTGGAAATTTTGTGAGATGGTTGATGTCACACTGGTAGCTTGAAATCGGCTACCAATTTGGGAGTAGTAATGCCATGTTAATGGCCAAAGCCACAAATCGGCTCCGCCCTCTCCCAGCCAGCTATTAAACATTCACCAGCACACCACTGTCTGGGGGTCAGATACTGCAACCTTCCTAGAGCATCTGGGAAGTCCGAAAAACAATGGCCAAGATCTCAGGGCAGCCAGGCCGTGAGTAAGCGGCAAACTTATTTACAGCAAACACTGTCTTCCTGATGGGTTTCTGGGAATATTCTGCCACCTTGCAGAAATGTTGCCTCTAAGCTCCTTCTTCAAAAGAGGTGTTATTTGGACCACAGAATGAATTCTTGGCATGGCGAGGTTGTGGCTGGCAGATCTTTGTGCTATCACTCACACTAGCCCAGGCACAGAAGCATACCTTCTTCACAATTCTTGCAAATTTTTGATGAATTAAATTAAACTAAATTTTTTTTTTAAAAAAAGGAAGTTTCAGGCTGGGCGCGGTGGCTCACACCTGTAATCCCAGCACTTTGGGAGGCCAAGGCATGCAGATCATGAGGTCAGGAAATCGAGACAATCCTGGCTAACACTGTGAAACCCCGTCTCTACTAAAAATACAAAAAATTAGATAGGCGTGGTGGTGGGCGCCTGTAGTCCCAGCTACTCGGGAGGCTGAGGCAGGAGAATGGCGTAAACCCGGGAGGCAGAGCTTGCAGTGCGCCCAGATCGCGCCACTGCACTCCAGCCTCGGTGACAGAGCAAGACTCCCCCTCAAAAAAAAGAAGTTTCAGTTTGTTCTAGTTGAATCAACTTACAGCTGTCAGGGGCAACGTTTGATAAAGAAAAGTTTATCCGGCTGGCTATAATTCATTGGCTGCCTTTGAATTTGGGGTAATGACAAGGCCTCTCCCTGCACAGACCTGAGAGCCCTTCCTGTAGCTGGAGCTTCCTTTTGGCAACTGAAGAACTTCTCAGGATTCTTCTCCAAGTGACGTTAAATGGCCCAGCTGATTTTATTAAAACAATCATAATTGTTTCCTGCAGAAAACAGGAGAGTAACAGAATCTTACATAGGTTATTTTGGAGGTGATTTCCTGCTGGAATGAATGCCTCGTGAGTAAGCCTGGGGACAGTGACATGAACAGCTGCCTCCCTAGGACGTTTCTTTATGCTTGAGTATAATAAAGTAATTAAGAAATATGAATAAATGGCAACTACTGCCAAAACCTCCAAAATACCATCAGTTTCAACTGCTATGCCTTAGGGAGACATCTTTTTCACCCTGTTTGTTCCCAACTCTGAGCCCTTATCCATGTAGACTCTTCACAGCCCCAATTCCCAAATGTCCCTGCAGCTCCCAACCCCTGTGGCTGGCGGCAGAGGCAGCGCTGGCTTTCCACAGGCTCCCTGAGGACTCCAGGCCTCTTCAACGCCTCCCTCATGCCTGCCTTTTCTCTGGTCTGTACATTGGAACATCCTTATCTCTCCAACTAGGCAGGAGGAGACATAAATGTCATTCACCCCTGCAACAAATAGTTCTAGACATTGGGGTAGACAATGGAGATTCAGCAAAGAACAAGAGGAAACTGTCCCTGAGGCAGACAGATGAGTACATATATAGAAAAGTTGGGGCACGTCTCAGAGGGATCCCTACCCTCAACTTGACACACCAACGAAGACTTCCCAGGTTCCAAGAGCAACCTGAAGGGTGAGTAGAAAATATCTAGATCAGGGGTTAGCAAACTTTTTCTGGAAAGTCCCTGCTATTCCAGATAGTAAATATTTCACTTGGGCTTTGTGGCTTTATGGTCTTCATGGTGGTAGCTACTCAATTCTGCCCTTGCAGCACAAAAGCTGCTGCAGGCACCATGTAAACAGATAAACATGGCTGTGTTCCAACAAAACTTCATTTATGGACACTGAAATTTAAATTCATATAATGCTCGAGTGTCACAAAATCTTCTTTTGATTTTTTTTATGGGGGCTACCATTTAAACATGTAAACATCATTCTTAGCTCTTGAGCTGGATTTGACCCACAGGCAAATACTCTCCGACGCCTATTAGCTCTGTGACCTTAGGCAACCTTGCTGAGACTCCGTTCGCTGATCTCTGATCCAGAGGTAGGGTGCTGGCGTGGAAGTGGGGGCTGGGGTTCAGGGTTTGCAGGCTGAGGGATGGTATGGAGGGAGTGGAGCAGGAGGTGAGCCTAAACGGAACCCTGGAAACCCTGGAAAGGAATTTGGACTTTACCCTGTGGGTCAGAGATGGGTTCTCATTGGGGGAGTCACTTGTTAAACAAATATTTATCAAGTGCCTACTGAATGCCTGGCATTATCTGGGGGGCCACTTCAGATTGGGTAGCCAGGAAAGGTTTTCTGAGGAGGTGGCGTTTGAGCTGAGACCTAAATTACAAGACAAGGTTTATGCAGTGACATAGCCTTTAATTCTTACAATTATCTCTAAGGACTGATGAACCGATCCTCATTTTACAAGGGAAGAAACGGAGTCTCAGCAAGGTTGCCTAAGGTCACAGAACTAATAGGCATCAGAGAGTATTTCAACCGCTCTGGGTTCAAACCCTGCCCCTGGCATTTTTTAACTAAGTAACCTTGGCTAGTGACCTCACCTCAGAGTCCCTGCACACTAATAATGAGTTCCTCTTTTCTCCATCAAGAAGCAGATCTAGTGATATTTATACATTAAAGAAATATGTATTGAAGACCTACTATGTGCTAGGACTGTTCTAGGTGCCTGGGACAATGAACAAGGTAGTGTCTGGGTCAGCGAACAAAACAAAGATTCCTGTACACACAGAGGATGGGGAGGGAGGGTTGGAATTTTAGATGGAGTAGTCAAGGTAAACCTTATTGCAAATGTGGCATTTGAACAGACTCAAAGGAGATGAGGGAGTTAGATGTGCGGATATTTTGGAAATGAGTTCCAGGCAAAGGGATGAGCCAGTGCAAAGGCCCTGAGGCTGGTTGCATGCATGGTGTGTTCAAGGCCCAGCTAAGTCAGTGTGGCTGGAGTAGAATGAGGGATGTGGAGAGTGGTAGGAGATGGGGTCTGAGAGGTGATGTGGCCATGGTGGGGAAGGGGTCAAGAAAGCTCATGTAGGACCTTGTAGGACACTGTAGACTTTAGTATTCCTCTGAGAGTCACTATCTTAAGGTTCAAGCCACTAGATTCTGTGTTTAGGGTCCCTCAGAGCTCTAGGATTCTATGGTTCTGTGACTGTACCCACCACAATTTGACAGCCAGGTTTAACTCAGAACTAAGTAGTCACCCAAGAAGAGAGATCGGGACTGGAAGAGACTGGGAGACACCCTTCTGCAGATTTCAGACTGGAGAATATTAACTAATCAGACATTCTCTGCAGCACAGGGTGCCTGGGTTATAGGTAGCTTCCTAACTCTGAAAACTCCCTAACTCTTCCAAAGTGAGTTGCCTTACTAGGCACATGATGAGTTCAGGAGTCATGCAGGAAAGTGTCAAAAGTTTTTTCAAAATCCTGGTATATTTTGCAAGACTCACCCGGTTCTAGCCCAATCCTAGGGTGATAAGAATATGCTGAGAGGAAGGCCAGGGGCCAGGCTGCTCTGGAAAGACCCTGAGAGTACCCTCTCCACTCCAGATCTTGGCTGGAGAGGGTTGGGGTGGGAGTTAGAGGAGGACAGGAAGGGAAGCTTCCAAACCACCTGGGACAGACTTGACACTCATACCCCACCCTATTATGAATCTAGTTTATTCTGCCTCCGGGCCTTCTGGCGTTTTTGTTTTGTTTTGAAGATCTGTTTGGTTTTGTTTTTTTCTACATCTGTTTCTAAGTCCCTCCTGTTTAGTTCTTTTGCTCTAAATAGATCAGTAATGGCCTCAAACTGTGTATGGGGCTGTGACACAGGCTACTGGGATTCTTAATAGCCTCCCTGGGGCTCCTCCTATTTCCCTGAGGAAGTAATAGAAGCTCTAAGAGCACAGGCCAACACAAAGGTGAGGTGTCCCTCATGGACCTAGTCTCGGGACAAATACAGTGACAGCTCCACGTGACTATCCAACAGAAACAGACTTTTTTTTCTTTTTTCTTTTCTTTTTTTTTTTTTTTTTTTTTTTTTTTTTTTTTTTGAGACGGAGTCTCACTCTGTCGCCCAGGCTGGAGCGCAGTGGCGTGATCTCGGCTCACTGCAACCTCTGCCTCCCAGGTTCAAGCGATTCTCCTGCCTCATCTCCCAGAAACAGACTTTTTATATGAGCTCGAGGGAGTTTCTTTTGTCCTTAGAGAATCTGGAACTAGCCAGGTTCTGATTCTGCCAAGAAATCCACTTCCTAGTCAAGGAATATTCTTGGAGCCCAGTGCTCCACTGCGCCTCCCAACACATACACAACAGGGCACCTGTACATAAATCTATTGTCTTGTCTGAGCTTGGTATGAATTCCTCACCTGTTAAGAATGTTGGTTGTTTTTTCCTGCTCCTTACAGGCTGATACAATTTCATTAGATACATTTTCTTCATTCCCTCCTTGTTACCCCTGGCTAAGAATCCCTTTACCTTTTTGACATTCTCCTTTTTTGCATCTCTGAGATCTTCACAGGGCATTGTTTTAAGTTATTCCCCCACAGAGAATTGTCAAATAACCAAGTAGTCAGTCCACTTACTGTTCCATTTATCCCTTAACACTCTAGAAATGTGCTCATTTAGCTGAGGTTTTCTGAAAACACATCTAAGGGGATGTGGAGATGCACAAAGTGTCAAAGATAGCTTTTTTTCCTTTAAAAAAAACTTTATTTTTAATGACACAAGTCTTTTCTTTAAACATTCAGGATGCAAAGAAATTGATTCCTGGGGAGAAAGATGACGATTTTCAAGCCAGCGGGGGAAAGATGTTGCCTTTTACCTCCTTTGTCTTCTGTCCAGGGCTCACCTGAACCATCTTTCCTTAGTCTTTCAATAGAAAAGGCTCTTGTTGCAAACACCAGAGAGCCAGCAGGCTGAGTACTGGATTGTTCAAAACAGCCATGGAAACTCTGGTCTAAATAAAACCCAGCCGAAATATTTTTTACTTTAACCGAGAAGCCTCACCAGCCTCAACAATCTCAGAAACTGAAAAAAGTATCAGTGCTGCTGGGGACAGGAGTCAGAGTTTCCTGTCACCATGCCTGGGATGATAGGGTCGTGCGATGGTATGATTAAGGGCATGGGTACAAGGTTTACAAAACACATGGCTGGGTTTATGAAGCCTGCCTCCACCTCTTACTACCTGTGCTAGCTGGGGTAGATTACTTAACATCTCTGTGCCTCAGGCTCCCCTTCTACAAAATGAGAATAACAAAAGGAGCTACTGTAGGGTTGCTAGGAGGATTAAATTAGATAATACACACAGAGCAATGAAAACAGTGTCTGATACATAGGAAGCATTATGTAAGCATTAGCTACCTGTATTATCATTGCAGTAATGTAATGTCTGATATATATATATATATGCAGCACATGTCTCTCCAACAGGCTATACAAAGCAAGGTTTGAGCAGATCCTTCATTTCTTTGGATATTTATATGCACAGGGGTTGCCCTAATTGTAGAGCCCTTATAAATCTACCAGTCCATGCCGAGATGCTTATAACCTAAGCCCTTGCTGCAAGCCCCTTGTTTTGCTTCCTGGCACTGAGCCTAGCAGCCTGTCCCGGCCCCACATTAAAGTCAGAGAGGAAAGAGACAGAGGGCCAGCTGCTCCAACTCCTTCAGTCTGAGCAGGGTGTGGCAGGCAAGGGTTGGGACTTTGGCAGGAGAAGTGAAGTCCCCAGCCAAAGAGTGACCAACCAAGCATGAGACAGTGTCTTGCTCTCCTTCTGTCATACACAACCCCCAATATGTACCCTCACAACACCCCAACACTACCCAACACCACAACTCACATAGACACCAGCAAAGCTGTCCTGCTCTCGACACCCTCCCCCTTGGCCTTTTTCTCTGGGACAGACCCTAACTGGGTAGCATTCTTTTTTTCTTTTCTTCTTCTTTTTTTTTTTTTTTTTTTTTGAGACGCATTGCACTCCTGTTGCCCAGGCTGGAGTGCAATGGTGCAATCTTGAATCGCCACAACCTCTGCCTCCTGGGTTCAAGCGATTCTCCTGCCTCAGCCTCTTGAGTAGCTGGGATTACAGGCATTTGCCACCACACCCAGCTAATTTTGTATTTTTTAGTAGAGATGGGATTTCTCCACGTTGGTCAGGCTGGTCCCGAACAGGCTGGTCCCGACCTCAGGTGATATGCCTGCCTCGGTCCCAAAGTGCTGGGATTGGGTGGCGTGAGCCACCACACCTGGCCTCAGGGTAACACTCTTTTTTTTTTTTTTTTTTTTTTTTGAGACAGTGTGTCGCTCTGTCACCAGGCTGGAGTGCAGTGGCACGATCTCGGCTCACTGCAACCTCCGCCTCCTGGGTTCAAGCAATTCTCCTGCCCCAGCCTCCCGAGTAGCTGGGATTATAGGCGCCCACCACCATGCCCAGCTAATTTTTGTATTTTTAGTAGAGACGGGGTTTCACCATGCTGGCCAGGATGGTCTCAATTTCTTGACCTCGTGATCCACCCACCTCAGCCTCCCAAAGTGCTGGGATTACAGGAGTGAGCCACCACACCTGGCCAGCCTCAGGGTAACACTCTTAACTCCAGTCTGTGATGCAGGGCCGGGGTGGGAGGTGGCAGGACAGTACACAGACATCAGAGTTGGAGGGACTGCACACATCCACGCTCCTCTGTGTACTAGCTGTGGACCTTAGCAGGAGAGTTCATCTCTCTGAGCTTCAGTTTCCTCATCTGTAAAATAATAATAATGCCTATATTCAAGGAATAGTGTTGGGATTAACCTAGATAATAACTAGAAAACATTCAACACAAGTGCCTTGTATACAGCTACTGTCCTATAAATGGTACCGGTTGTGATTGTTATTGTTCATGGTTCTTCCTGTTGCTGAGAACAGGGCAGGCATAAAGAAAGAAAGAGAGATGAAGAGACTCGAGGTAAACTACTTCATGAAGGAAATCTCCACCCCAGAAAGAAACCAATACCCTTCATCCTCTCGGCAAGTTTCGGAGCATCCACATACCACCAGAAACTTGAATCTGTCATGTTCTCTAATTTGGGACCTTAAAAAGGGAACAACCATTAGCAGGTGTATTCATATCAGTCATATTATCAACCCAGATCACTTATTTGAACAGCAGAATTCTTGGTTTCTTGTCCCCACTGCCTGCCAGCAGGAGACACGTGGTTGTGTTCTGATGGCACCAGCCCTACATCCTGCACTCTCACACATGGCCATTTCCCAGCGGAGCCCCGGGCAGGAGCCTGATCCACCCACTGATGATCATCCCACGTTGGGCCATTCGTCCAGGTTCCCCCTCCTGGCTGTCTGAGGTCATCGTCCTCTCTGACAATGACTCTTTCCCATTTTGGGGTCTCAGGCCCCTTTAAGAATCTGGGAAAAGGACAAATGCTTCCTTGTAATTTGCATAGATTCTGGCTAGCTTCTAGGCCCCCTTAAGACCACTGTTCCAGAATATGTGGGGACACTAGAGCCTGCTTCCTGTCTTGGCTGTACCCCACAGAGTCTATTGGAATTTGGCTTCCCCGAGGATCAGAGTGTTCTTCCACCTGGCGGCCTGCATGGAGCCAGCTTGTTAAAAAGTGGTCCCATATGCGCCACACGGCTTTGCTTAGAGCTTCATGTTCTGGCAACGAACCCAAAGAGACTGAGCTGTCCCACATTTCTGAAGAAAAGTGAAAAGACAAAGCATGGGTAATTTCCCAGTATTCTACAACCAGAGGAGGGTATGTGGCCCTGACCCAGGGGCCAGGGAGGTGGGATGCTCTCAACCTATGCCACAGCCAAACCAGAAGCTTGGCAACAGGAACTAACGTGAGCTGGGCATTCGTGCTGTGCTGTGAGCCATGATAACTGTCTAACTTAATCCGTTCAGCAACCCTGTGTGGTGAGAATATTCTCCCCATTTCACAGATGAAGAAACAGGCACACTGAGGTCAAGGAATTTGCCAAGATCCCAGTACAGAAGAGCTAGGGCTTGAACCCAGGGAGTCTAACTCCAGAGCCAACGGCTGACCTCTCTGCTACCTCACCTCTGTTATCAGTTGCCTCATCTTTGTTATTACAGACAGACTGGAGAGCAGGAGAAACAGAAATGTTCCCACAGTGCTCACCTCTGGCATCCTCTCCAGTGATGTCACACTCCCAACAGACTGGAATTCAGAGAAGCAAAGTAACTGCCAAGCCACGTTGGTTCCCTGATGCCCCCTGGTCTCTTCTGCCCAGAAGCAAAAGGCACCAGAGAGGGACAGGTGGGGAGCTCAGTACCAAAGGACTTGCTTCTCTACCAAATCAGGGCATCTGGGCTTTTCGGACTTGGGTCAGGGGACCTCATCCCTGGTTTCTCCACCCAGACCTGCTCCTAAGGAGTATAAGTTGTCACAGCTGCAGGCTAAAGACTTTGCTACAGCCACACTAACTAAGACAATAGCAACTAGATCAAGACTCTAAACACATATCCTGGTGGCCTCCAAAAAGTCACCAGAACACTTTCATCTGGGTTGTGTAAATTGGGATATAGCTTCCTACCCAAGAACAAAAAAAAAGATGATTTGAGCCTAAGCATTGCTATGTCCTGTCACCTGTCCCTCACAAAGGACCTAATCACAAATTCCTGCCCCAAACCCCTGGCATGAATACACTCCTTAAAGTACAATCTATGTACGGACAACCAATAGTATACTTCATAGTCACATTTTCACTAACAGCATCATGGTATTGAAAACAGGATGGTATTCTTGACTAAAATCACATACTTTTAGACACCTGACAATGCTAGAAGCAGCTTCCACATCCAAAATGCCAGAGGGCCTCTATGGGAGATATTCCAGATTGATTTTATAACCATCCTGATTGGTGTTTGAGAGCAGCATGGAAACAAATCCCATCTTTGTCACACGCTGGGGACTTAATGTAAAACCCTAAATGCTACTGAGATACACAATTTGACTCCTTCTCAAATTATCATGCTTCGACACCCTTTTGATGGACTGTTTGTTATAAAGGACCAGGAAGAATACTTCGGAAGATTTGAATGGAACTTAGACAACAGCTTTCTTTGACAGATTTGGAAAAATGAGATCCAGAGAAGTTAATTACATCACTTAGTTGATCTATTGAGAAAATATCTGTGATTGGAGACAGAAACTTGGGCTGGAGTGCTAGTTCTGCCTCTTCCAAATCCCTGGAATCTTGATGAAGTTAGTCAAAAGGCTCAGTTTTCTCACCTGTAAAAGCGGACCATAAGCCCCTTCTCAGAACTGATGCAAAGATAGCAGTAGATACTGGAGCTTGTGGAAATGTTTTATAAAAGGTAACAGGTTGGCTGGGCACGGTGGCTCACGCCTGTAATCCCAGCACTTTGGGAGGCCGAGGTGGGTGGATCACGAGGTGAGGAGATCAAGACCACCCTGGCTAACACGGTGAAACCCCGTCTCTACTAAATATATTTTTTTAAAAAAATGAGCCGGGTGTGGTGGTGGGTGCCTGTAGTCCCAGCTACTTGGGAGGCTGAGGCAGGAGAATGGTGTGAACCCGGGAGGCAGAGCTTGCAGTGAGCCGAGATGGCGCCACTGCACTGCAGCCTGGGTGACAGAGCGAGACTCCATCTCAAAAAAAAAAAAAAAAAAAAAAAAAAGGTAACAGGTTGTACAGATAAAATGATGTATCATGAAAGATGCCTCCCATGCCACTCATTTTTCCTTTGTCTATTGAAAAGATCACAGAAGCAATGGTGGTGGATGTTGGGAATGTTTGTGCTGGCTTTACAAATGTTGGGTTCTCTTTTAATTAAGACCTGTCTTTTCTTTTCTTCGGATGGGAGAAAGCCTGGCCTGCCTTAACGGCCTCCAGACCTGCATATGTTACTGCTGCCAGTGGAAAACAAAACCCAAAAGGAGAGAGAGGGAAAAAATAAATCTTTTGGTTTTGCAGCTAAATAGCCCAAAACGCAGCTAGCAAAGTTCCATAAAGGTTTGGCATTCACCAACACACAGTGGAAACAAAGCTGACCCCTCCTCTGGCCATGCCCTCTGACCCCACGGCCAGGAATACTTCTGCTGTCAGCCTGGGGAGCTGGCTTCAGGGTTTTCCTTGGGGGCTGTTTGCCTTTGGGGGTTGGGGAGGGAGTATCTTAGTACCAGCCCCCATTCCCAACTGGCAGGGGGAGTTTACTGATTAATATTCATGAGCAATATTTTGTGCCTGCTGCAGTTTCTCACGCAAGGTGGGTTTTGAGGGAGGAATATATTACGGAAATCACCCTCCTGCCACCACCTTTGGAAATACAGGACCCAAGTCCCAAATTGTAAATATTTAACACGGGGAACCTCCTTTCCTTCTGTCTCCCCCCGCCCGCCACCCCTTACCCTCTCCCTGTATACATTAAACTTATTCTTTCCGTTTAACAAGGGCCACTGTGTTTCTTCCCAGCTCTGTTCAGTTGGAACCTTGGGTCTGTGTCCATAGAGTCACATAAAATGTCCATAAATCCCTTCAGCCACAGGACACAATTGATGGTAATTCTTTGCCGTTAAAGTTGTCACTGGCCACAGCCCCAGAGCTGGGAAATGCGTTC
Source organism: Pan paniscus (assembly GCF_029289425.2). NCBI lineage: Eukaryota > Metazoa > Chordata > Mammalia > Primates > Hominidae > Pan > Pan paniscus. Next base: position 104,610,103 of record NC_073262.2, read on the forward strand.
TATCTGCTCCGTCAGATCCAGCCCTGTGCAGTCAGTCAAGGACCCCCAGTCCTTAGCCCCCAACCCCCAGCCCCTGGAGATGAACCCAAGAACAAATAGAAAACAGTAAGAATGCTGAGGTGATTTCCATTGATTTGGGGTGGGAGGGGGTATTCCTTCTTTCCCACACTCAGCGCCCTCATGGCTGGAATATCCTACCAGTGGGAATATTCTAATTGGCAGCAGGTGGAGACAGAAAGAGCAGGGAAACCAGGAAGTGGAGAGCACAGGTTTAGGACACATCTTTGACTGAAGTTTTATCTCATCAGCAAAATGAAAGAAAGGAGACTTGCCATCTCTACCATGTGGGAACATGGGGAGGATGGAAGGCAAGAGGGACTTTCGAGGAACTTTGTGCAACAGCTGCACAGCCTTGGCTTCCGAGGTCATTTGATTGTAGTGGTTGTTGCCAACTGCATGACAATAATAAAACAAGGGTAATGCAGATTCAGAGATGGAGGTGGACTGTACGGGACTCCTCCCATGAGCAGAGGGCCTTTGATGAGGCCCTCAGCTGGATCATCTCATTTAACTCCCACATTAGCCTTGTGGACTAGGTAGTTATCCCCCTTCAGAGATTAGGAAACAGGCCCAGCAAGGCCAAGGAACTTGCTCAAGGCCACATGACAAGGCAGTGGTGGAGCCAGGCCTTGAACCTGGCTTTCTTGTGTGACCTTGGACAAGCTATTTCAGATCTCTGAGTCTCAGTGTCCTCATCTGCAAAAATTAAGGGGCTATGCAGGATGCAAGATCCCCCAGGCCGAGAATACTGGAGCACCATTGTCGGCAATCTACCTGAGCCTGTAACAACAGGCCATGGTCCACATTCCACAAGGGGAGACCCTGAGCCAACGTCTGTGGTGTGGATGCACTGAAGGCTGGGTAGGTCCAGGCGCAGGCATGCTCTGTGTAGGGCCCTCACTGGCTGCCTCTCCCAGGGCCGGCATCTTCTGTCGGTCACAGCAGAGACCCTGCCAGTGGGATCCATGTCCAGTGGCAGGAAAGCTTCTCAGGCGAGAGGCTACAGGCTACAGAGCAAGCCAGATGGACACGGCTTTTCCCAAACAAAGAAAATATTCTCCCTGGCACCCAGCCTCCCTGGCTGTGCAAGCAAACCAAGAAGAAAAGCCACCCTGTAGCCTGCTGACAGACAGCATGGTGGCAGCCAGCCAGCCCTGTGCCCACATCGCGCAATCAGCCCATTCTCCTCGCATCCTCCCTGGGGCGCTGCTCTAGTCCTCTCATGGGGCCTCACAGAAAGGAAGTTGGGCAGGAGCAGATTGAGGCAGCCTTGCTCTCAGTCGAACCTCTCCAAAAGGCAGTTTAAAAGGCTTGATTCTGTGGGAGTTGCTGGGGATGCTCCAAAACCGGAATGGCTTCAGAGCCTCCAGAGAGATTTCCTGTCTCACCTTCACCCCCGCTGCCTGCCCTTCCCAGAATATGAGCAGCACATATTCCGGAAAGCCCACGCTGACAAGTGCGATTACCTTCCAAGCTGTTGTAGCGTACCAGTGGGGAGAGTCCTGTTGAGGTTAGAGGAAAGGAACCTCACCTCCAGCTGAGTCTCTTGCCACAACCTTTAGGGCAGGCCTCAGCAACTCTCAGCCTCAGTTTCCTTCAGGGTGAAAATGAGGCCCAATCCGATTTGTGACCAGCTTGACTGTGGGAGTAGCTCAGAGACTTCAGCACATATAACCAGGTACAACGTGACACGGGGCCGCACAGACCTGGCTTTGTACCGGAAAAAAATTTTCTATTTATCTACTCTTGTCTGATGCCAATCTCGTGACCTATGAACGCCTGCTCTGAGTTCCTGAGACTCAGAACAGGGACAGCCTCAGCCACCATTTTACCTGGCCTGATCCAAATTAGAGAAATTGCCTTTCTTTTTTAACCTCCAGAGAACCTGTTTCCTGCAACAGCTGGTACCTGAACTGCATGTGTAAGATATTGAGCCCTGTGGGCCCCCGGGACCCCAGTGATTAAAGTGCCAGGGCAATGCTGAGTCTTCACCAACAACCAGAGTGACTGGGTGGTTACTCAGCCACAGTAGAGTCAGGGCTTGTCACTGAATGCTCTGCTTCCTTGTATGTGATATAGAATCTTCTCTCTGAAGACAAAGAATAAAACAGAGGTGCTACAATGTTTCCTCAGCTTCCTCCCAATCATATCTGCTTGCTTCTAGGCAACCCCTATTTCCTTTATTAACTAATGGCAGGAAAAATTTATTACCAGCTGGAATCCAAGGACTTAAAGGCACTGTTGACCTGAAAAAGCATTTCTGGGGATATGAGGACAGCTGGAGTCTGAGAAGTGGCGCCGACATAGATGACCTTAAGTGAGTCACACAAGCATCTCTGCTTCATTTTCTCCACCTGTGAGAAGGAGTTGCACCACCTTAGCTCTTACCAGTGATAGAGGAGCAGGTGAAATACCAGCGCACACACGTGGGCAATAAACAGAAGACCCTATTGGGGGTTTTCAGGGATATTTTAAAGCTGTTTTCATTTGAAAACTGACAATGAGGATATTATGGTTTATGCCCACTTTAAATGGATTTGGTAGCCAGGCACAGTGGCTCAGGCCTGTAATCCCAGCACTTTGGGAAGCCAAGGCAGGTGGATCCCTTGAGTACAGGAGTTTGAGACCAGCCTGGGCAATATGGTGGAACCCCATCTCTACTAAAAATACAACAATTAGCCCGGGGGTGGTGGCTCACCCCTGTAATCCCAGGACTTTGGGAGGTGAAGGCGGGCAGATCACCTGAGGTCAGGAGTTCGAGACCAGCCTGGCCAACACGGTGAAACCCTGACTCTGCTAAAATACAAAAATTAGCCAGGCGTGCTCACATGCACCTGTAATCCCAGCTACTCGGGAGGCTGAGGCACGAGAATTGCTTGAACCTGGGACGCAGAGGTTGCAGTGAGCCGAGACCACGCCACGGCACTCTAGCCTGGGCAACAGAGTGAGACTCCATCTCAAAAAAAAAAAAAAAAATTAGCCCAGGTTGGTGCATGCCTGTAATCCCAGCTACTTGGGAGACTGAGCCAAGATTGTGCCACTGCACTCCAGCCTGGGCGACAGAGTGGGACCCTGTCTCAAACAATAATAATAATAATTTTAAAAATTAATGGATTTGGTAAAAGTAAGTCAGGTAATTTTCCTGAACTAGGCGCCATTTATGAAGCCCAGAATGCTTCACAGACCAAACTACCCCACCATGAGACTATCACTCCCCACTCCCTCTCCATGCAATCACACTTCCCCACCACCATGACTGTGTAGTCTTCAGACATAGCAGCTGGCTTTGAGTGGTTTTCCAGATCAGTGATGGTTCTGTGCAAATCCATTCATCTCTCCTTAAGTGGTCTCCTTGGAGGCCACAATCATGTTTGGTTAGGGGAGGCTGGTTGGGGTAAAAGCCACAGATCCAGGGTTGTGGTAAAAACAAAGCTGACAGGCTCACATAGGGCAGGAACCTGTGACTTCAGGCACAGCTGGTCTATAATCAACAGGGCTGAGCAGCCTTTCCCCAGGGTTAGGACTAATAGGTCCCAAGACATACTTAACCATCACTTAGGCTATTAGATAATGCCCCTTGCCCACCGGGACCTGAGACTACAGCTCTTTTAAATGTTTTTGTGTTTCTGTTTTGCGGTCAAATACTCTACCACTAAGCTATACCCCCTGTGTTTCTGTTTTGTTTACAGATTTTAACATGTCTAATTTTATTTTATTTTATTTTATTTTATTTTATTTTATTTTTTTGAGATGGAGTCTCACTCTGTCACCCAGGCTGGAGTGCAATGGCGTGATTTTGGCTCACTGCAACCTCCGCCTCCCAGTTGCAAGCAATTCTCCTGCCTCAGCCTCTCGAGTAGCTGGGATTGCAGGTGCACGCCACACACTCTGCTAATTTTTTTGTGTTTTTAGTAGAGACAAGGTTTCACCATGTTGGCCAGGCTGATCTCAAACTCCTGACCTCAGGTGATCCACCGGCCTCAGCCTCCCAAAGTCCTGGGATTACAGGTGTGAGCCACCACACCCGGCCACAACTCTCTTTATAAATATGTTTTCAGAGAGTTTTTTATTTTACAACCCAAAATTATTTTCTTATATACATTACTAACCCCATGCCAATGCCCAGCACATAGGTTTTAAATATTTATTTTAAAATACTAGCCTGGGCCGGGCGTGGTGGCTCAAGCCTGTAATCCCAGCACTTTGGGAGGCCAAGGTGAGCGGATCACCTGAGGTCAGGAGTTCGAGACCAGCCTGGCCAACATGGTGAAACCCCGTCTCTACTAAAAATACAAAAATTAGCTGGACGTGGTGGCGGGCGCCTGTAATCCCAGCTACTCAGGAGGCTGAGGCAGGAGAATCACTTGAATTTGGGAGGCAAAAGTTGCAGTGAGCCAAGATCACGCCACTGCACTCCAGCCTGGGCAACAGAGCAAGACTCCATCTCAAAAATAAAAAATAAAATAAAATACTAGCCTGGACAATATAGGGAGACCTCATTTCTACAAAAAAAATTTTAAAATTAGCTGGGTGCATTGGCACATACCTGTAGTCCCAGCTACCTGGGAGGCTAAGGCAGGAGAATCACTTGAGGCAGAGGTTGCAATGAGCCGAGATCATGCCACTGCACTCCAGCCTGGGCAACAGAGCAAGACCCTGTCTCAATCAATCAATCAATAAAATACTTATTTTTCTTTCTTTTTTTAAAAAAATATTTTTAAATAAATTCATTCATTCATCATATACTGTGCATCTATTATGTACCAGACCTTATCCTAAGCTTTGGAAGACATTGTATTGAATTAACACAAACAACAGTTCCTGACATCAAAGAACAGTAAACAAATAAATGTATGATGTCAGGTAAGACTACATGCCAAATAAGACAAATCTAATTAGAGTGGAATGCTGGCTACTGTTTCAGATAGTCCTGAGGGACACTCTGCCAACACTTGAGGGGAGACCTGAATGATGTGAGTGGGGAACTGCAAATGTGTCTGAGAAAGAGCAGTCCAGGTGAAGGGAACGGCAAGGGCAGAGGCGCTGGGTTAGGCAGATGCTGGGCATTTCTGGGAACAGCATGGAGTCCAGCGGCTGGAGCAGAGTGGGAGGAGAGGCTGCCAGGGGCCAGCACAGGCTGGGCCTTGAAAGTCAAGGTAAGGCCATGGGGTTTATACTGAGTGTGGTGGGAAGCCATAAGGAGGACATTGAGCAGGGATGTGATATATGGCTACACTGTGGAGGATAAACTGGAAGGGGCCAAAAATGGAAGACAGGAACATATGGCAGAGTCCAGTGAGAGAGAGTGGAGCCTTGAGCCAAGGTAGAAACAATGGAGGGTGAGAAGCAGAAGCACGCGGGATGTCCTTTTAAGGCAGAACCAAGAGGATTTGCCAATAGATAGAAATGAGTGAATCAAAATTACTTTGTAAAGATCTCTCAAGTCAGTTAAGCTTCTTTGAGCCAAGAGAATTTTCTGTGGGGTGCTTTGTTGTGTTTTGTTTTGTTTTTGAGACAGAGTCTCTCTCTGTTGCGCAGGCTGGAGTGCAGTGGCGCGATCTCAGCTCATCGCAACCTCCGCCTCTCAGGTTCAAGCGTTTCTCCTGCCTCAGCCTCTGGAGAAGCTGGGATTACAGGCCTGTGCCACCACACCCAGCTAATTTTTGTATTTTTTAGTAGGGACAGGGTTTCACCATGTTGGCCAGGCCCGTCTCAAACTCCTGACCTCAAGTGATCCGCCCACCTCGGCCTCCCAAAGTGCTGGGATTACTGGCATGAGCCACCGCACCCAGCTGGGTTTTTTATTTATATATTCACTTTTCTTAATTGTGTTCATTTCTTCCATCATGGGCTATTGGAGGTATTATGATAATCAGCAAAACTTAGTTATATACTTAAATCAAACAGTCCTTGACCATGTTTCTCAAATGCCAAGCCCAGGAGGTTTGGACCATGTGAATTCATTTATTAGAAATTCTATTACTGAACCAGCATAGTGGCATGCACTTGTACTCCCAGTTACTTGGGAGGTTGAGGCAGGAGGGTCCCCTGAGGCCAGGAGTTTGAGGCTGCAGCACACTACGATTGCACCTGTGAATAGCCACCACACGCCAGCCTGGGCAACATAGTGAGACCCCATCTCTAAGACAAAAAAATTCTATTACTGATTTTTATGTTCTGTATGCTACTTTGACACAAGTAGGCCCAGAAATATTTAATTTGTCTGAGAAATATATTGCTAAGCTTGAAGACAACAATGAAAAATATCAATGAGAATTGTAGGGCAAAAGTTGTACGATTTTTTTTTAGCAAAAAAATATGGGGAAACATTTGTGTTTAAAAAAAATTTTTGAACCGGGCTTGGTGGCTCATGCCTGCAATCCCAGCACTTAGGGAGGCCAAGACGGGCAGATCACTTGAGGTCAGGAGTTCGAGACCAGCCTGGCCAACATGCTGAAACTCCGTCTCCACTAAAAATACAAAAATTAGCCAGGCATGGTGGCACATGCCTATAATCGTAATTCCAGCCACTCTGGAGGCTGAGGCAGGAGAATTGCTTGAACCTGGGAGGCGGAGGTTGCAGTGAGACAAGATCACACCACTGCACTCCAGCCTGGGTGACAGAGACACTCCATCTCCAAAAAAAAAAAATCTTAAAAGTCTAAACACAAGAGGCCGAGTGTGGTGGCTCACGCCCATAATCCCAGCACTTTGGGAGGCTGAGGCAGGCGGATCACGAGGTCAGGAGATCAAGACCATCCTGGCTAACATGGCGAAACCCCATCTCTACTAAAAATACAAAAAATTAGCCGGGCGTGGTGGTGGGAGCCTGTAGTCCCAGCTACTGGGGAGACTGAGGCAGGAGAATGGCGTGAACCCAGGAGGTGGAGTTTGCAGTGAGCTGAGCAGAGATGGCGCCACTGCACTCCAGCCTGGGTGACAGAGTGAGACTCCATCTCAAAAAAAAAAAAAAAAAAAAAAGTCTAAACACATGAAAGAAAAAAAATCTATAAAGTCTCAGAATCTAGGCAAAACAAGCAAAAACAAAACAAAAACTTCGCAACTCCATTACTGATGTCACCATGAATTATCTTCTTTATCACCTCCACCCACAGTGTAATGACAGATAAATTACATGCCTGAAGTCATGCTCCAGGCTGAGGCCTAGACCGACTTTTTCTCTTTTTCCTAAATCAGACACCACCAAGGCAAGATGAATCTGCAGGAAACTTAGTGAGGGCAGAAATCATGTATGGGGAGTAGAAATATTCTATTTGTTGGTTTTAATACAACATGCTTCTTCTTGCACCTTATAGGAGGTGTGCTTGGATCTGAATATCAGGGATTATAAAGGATCAGATTTTCCCTGCCTAAAATCAAAGAACAACAGAAGTACAAGAATGTTGAGCTTATTTGCTCCAGATTTAAGATATTTAACAAGTGGTGTGTCAGACCAGAAGGCAGATGGAGCGCGGGGCTGGTACATACTGGTGCAATGTGAGCCCTGATCTTGTCCAGCTCCCTATTGCACAGACGAGGAGTTTGACACTCAGAGAGGTGTCATAACTTGACCATGATCATGTGGCTAGCAAGTAGATGAGTCTGTCTGAAACCCTTATTCCTGGTTCACTGCTTTTTTTCCCACTACAATATTCTGCTCCTTATTCAATATTAAACACCAAATATAAATACCAAAGAATGAATTACCATGGTCCTAAAACAGCTTTGACTCACGTACTAAAAAATGGCAGGAGTAAGGTGACTTCAGGTACAGCTTTAGAAGACCGTTTCACTCTTCCGGTATCTTGGATCCGCTTCTGTGGGATTGGCTTCCTTCTCAGACGGTCTTTCTCCCCATGATGACAAGGTGGCTGCTAGAACCTCTAACCTAACATCCCTTGAGGTTAAGTCCAGCAGGAAAAAGTTCTCTTTTGCTCTTTCTCTCCAGTCCCAGCAAAAGCCTCATTGTGTCTCATTGGCTCTGACTGGGTCATATGACATTGCTAATCAATCATCGTGGCCTGGGGAATGAATGGACTGATTGGTTAAGGATTACATCCCGTGCTGTCTCCCCACCCCCTCCGAAGGTGGGCTGAAAGTAAAGGAGGGGTGGTTTCTCCAAAGGAAGCCTGGGAACTATAACCTGGGTAAATAGATGAATGGATACTGGAGAACGTAAAGCAACAAATGTTGTTACAAATCACTGTCACAAGTGATGTAACATAAGAGGATGGACTGCAGAGAAAACCTCTAGGAAACTCCTTAAGGACAGAATATGGCAGATGAGAGGAGAAAGCAGGAAGACCCTATTAGAGTCTGTTTCCTCTATAATGTGGCCAGAGGCATTCACAAACCCTAAGTCCAATGGGAAAACTGGCTCCAGTGTATTACAAACAAAGAATGCAGTAGTCAAAAAAAAAAAAAAAAGAGAGAGAGAGAGGAGAGGGCCGGGCGCCATGGCTCACACCTATAATCCCAACACTTTGGGAGGCTGAGGTGGGCAGATTGCTTGAGGTCAGGAGTTTGAGACCAGCCTGGCCAACATGGTGAAACCTGGTCTCTACTAAAAATATAAAAATTAGCCAGCATTGTGGTGGGTGCCTATAATCCCAGCTACCTGGGAGGCTCAGACACAAGAATCTCTTGAACTCAGGAGGTGGAGGTTGCAGTGAGCCATGATCATGCCACTGCACACCAGCCTGGGCAATGGAGCGAGACTCCATCTCAAAAAAAAAAAAGAGAGAGAGAGAGAAATAGCAATCGTGTTGGGGGTATGGGTAAGACTTACGGAGTTGCTGGGTTTTAAAACAAATTTTGAAAAACAGGAGAAGCAGATGAATGCGTAGAAGCGTGCTATTGTCTGAATGTTTGTCTCTCCCAAATTCCTGTGTTGAAATCCCTACCCCTAAGGTGATGGTATTAGGAGGTGGAGCCTTTAGGAGGTGACTAGGTCATGAGAGCCTCACCCTTAGGAAAGGGATTAGTGCCTTCATAAAAGAGGCCCAAGAGAGACACCTCACCCCCATCATGTGAGGACATGGCAGGAAGGTGCTGTTCACCAGCCAGAGAGCAGGCCCTCACCAGACACCAAATCGGCCTTGATCTTGGAGTTCCCAGCCTCCAGAACTGTGAGAACTGCATAACGTAGCTTATGCTGTTGTTCATAAGCTACACAGTTTATGATATTTTGTTATAGCAGTCTGAATGGACTAAAACAAGGAGAGAAGTATTTCAAGTAGGCATGAAAACCTGATGCTGGCAACAATCATATGTGTGAGAGATGGACAGTCTTCACTCACTCACTCACTCATTCCTTCCCTTCCTCACTTAGTCAATGAATATCAGTCGAACTGTCAGTCCTGGGTCTATGACAGTGGATAAGATACAGACCCTCCATCAGAGAGCTTGAGGCTAGTGGTGTCTGCAACAAGGAGGCTGAAGACTTGTTACAACAGGGAGAATACAGAGCGCAGTGCTGAGGGCCACCTATCTGAGAACTGCGGGAGAGGAGAAAGTGAAACTCTGCTGAGAGCAGGATGAGCCAGGCTGATCTAGGAAAAGTGGGAGAGAGGGGGGGTTCTGGATGAGGGAGGAATATGTGCAAACGCTCAAGTAGGTGGGGAAGAGCAGGCCAAATTGGTTGAAGTCTTGAAGGCAGATGGGATAATTTAGATTTGATGAAACCACTGCAGGCCCTACTCAGGGTTGGACTTCATGAAAATGGCATAGAAGCAAAACTGCTTCACCAGGGAAGGGCAGGATAGTCTTTATAGTCGTTAGGACACTTCCTTGCAACTAGGATATGGGAATTCTCACCTGAGGATATGAAGCCCAAATGGAATGAACCTTGAGGTAGAAAAACAGACAGCTCAGCAGTACATGCAAGAGATGTCAGCAGTCAGAAGGAAGTGGAGAGGAGGGAGTGAAAATGAGAGCTGAAGTGAGTACAGGGGCAAGGAAAGCAATAACAGAAGGTTATTTTAGCAGAAGAGGCAATAACAGAAACCAGAATGCTCTGGGGGAAAAATCTAGGAAGCCGGGTAATACCAAGTGTTGGCAGGGTTAGGGGGACATAGGCACCCTTGTACATGCTGATGGGAGTGTGGGCTGTTGCATCCACTCTGTAAAGATCCCAACTACATTTTCTTTCTTTCTTTTCTTTTTTTTTTTTGAGACGGAGTCTTACTTGGTTGCCAGGCTGGAGTGCAGTGGCACGATCTCGGCTCACTGCAACCTCCAACTCCCTGGTTCAAGCGATTCTCCTGCCTCAGCTTCCCAAGTAGCTGGGATTACAGGCATGCACCACCATACCCGGCTAATTTTTTGTATTTTTAGTAGAGACGGGGTTTCACTGTGTTAGCCAGGATTGTCTCGATCTCCAGACCTCGTGATCCGCCTGCCTTGGCCTCCCAAAGTGCTAGGATTACAGGCGTGAGCCACCATGCCAAGCTGATCTCAACTACATTTTCTAACCTCCAATAATGCAGATTGCATGGGAAATTGGGAGCAATCGGAGCATCCATCTCCGGGTGGGTGAATAAGTAATCGTGGTAAATACACATGATGGAATATGACACAGCAGTTAGAAGCAACAAATTAAATGCATTCATAGCAGCTTGGGAGAATCTTTAAAATTTGGTGCTAAAGCAAAAAAAAAAAAAAAAAAAGCAGAAGATAAAATGAGGTATGTAGTAATACTATATATGTGAATTAAAAATACAGCGACCTGCCCAAACTCTCCTTCTCCCTCCAGTACTCTTGATCCCCTTTTCTGGATTATTTTTTCCCACAGCACTTACCAACTTCTAACATACTGATAATTTTTTGTCTTTTTATGTGTATAGATGATTGTGTTGCATCCCCTGTTAGAATACACATTCCAGGGATCCTTGTCAGTTTTGTTCACTAATGTATCCCCGAATGCCTGGCACAAAGCAGGTACTCAACAAATACTTGTTGAATGAATTGATGACCAAGACAGCAATACACATTTTGCAAGACCACACACAAACCAAAAGATCTACTCTCAGGACATGAGAATAGTTGCCTAAGAAATTGAGAAAAGGGAGTGGGGCATGAGGAATAAAAGAAAATGAATAAATAAAGCATAAGAAACAAAACAAAAGGGGTGTTGGAGCAGAAAAGTCAAAATGCAAAGAGGGGAGGTAGCCAAGCAGGGAAGATAGCAGGTGGGCCACCCCCAAGAGCTCAGGTGGGCCAGGAGGAGGGATGAGATGGAGCCTGGAGAGGCCTTGCTGTGCAGGATATCCTGGTCTTTAGCATGTCAGTGGCTTCTTAGTCCCATTCTCTCTGGTTTCCCAGCAGCTGACCTGGGTCTACAATCAACCATGCCTGACTTTTCCAAGACATCAGGCCTTGAAAACATAAGACCGATGACTCTATCAGTCCATGTTCTGGGAGTCCAGAGGTTGAAGGATTCCAGGTGAACAGGCCTCCCCAAACCCATCTTAGGAAACATATTAGCTGCAGGAGGCTGCCCCCGGGGACCATGCAAGCCCCAGAGCAGTTTGGCCAATTTTTAGATTTGGAATTCCCAACTAGTTCATATGCATTAGCAGGTTTAAGACAAAACATAGACTATATTCATGCTAAAAGGCATCTTACAAGTCATCAGTTTCCCCACCAGTAGCATGAGAAATACCCAGATCTCCATGGAGATCTCAAGCCTGATCTCCATGGAGATTCAGATTCAAAAGATCTTAAGGGCCCCAGGAATTTGTTTTGTTTTCCTTTTTAACTCCCCAGGTAATTATGGCTCATCCTGGACCAGACCCTTCCTACCCCTCCAACTCCCCAACAACTGGGCAATTGGAATATCGGTCCATCCCTAAAAGCCAACCAGGCTCTCCCGAGGGAGGCAGGAAATCCCTGCTCCCTCCATCCCCCACCGGGAATGCTGCAGGGGGCTTGAGGAGGCGACACAGTGGGGAGCTCTGGGTGCAGGTGGGCAGACAATGGGCCAACACACCCCCTCAGCCCCGCTCCAGTATCAGCATTCCAGGCCCACCCACCTGGGCCCTTGGTCACCGGGAGACCTCACGCGTACACACAGGCTCTAACCTGCCCTGAGCCCAGATCCAGTGTTTCCCAAGCAGCTCTCTCAGCCTGCTGTGAACAAAGGCGATTGTTCTCCCAGGAATGGAGGGAGATGTCTCTCCGTCTTTTCTCTCCTTCTCTTCCCATTCCTCCCATCTCTGTTCCCGTCTTGAAACCTTGGGAGAGAAGGTATTCTAAATATGACTACTCTTGGCTACTCTTTCCTCTACAACTTGAAAGTCATACGCTCTTGTCTATGGTTATTTGGGCACCTGCAAGCAGTCAGAGGCACATTTTTCCACCTTGGAAGCTGAGGTGCAGGGAAAGGAGGGATTTTTTTTTTTTAATACACATTTGGAGTTGTTGAACCTTCCTGTGGGAATCCTCCTATTATTTAAAGGATGGATCGTGTCTGTCCCTGCCCCTACCTGATGAAGCAGTAAATCATAACAAGAGAATCTGGCTAAACAAGTTTCCAATTCAAACGTTATCTTGTGGACAAAGAACTCTTTGAATATGGTTGCTGTGTTTGGCTTCTTGTGATGGAGTGGAAAGTTATGTTTTCACTGTTGCTGAATTCTTCTCTCCCTTCAGTGTCGGATGGCCATTCACAGAGAAAGAAGTGTTGAACTGAAAGGGGATAGGGGAGGCCACGTGGCAAGAGAGCAGTGGCCAAGCCATTTCCGGCTAATTAACACATGGATATTGATCATATTTCCTCTGCGAAGCTGCTGCAGATAAGGTGGTCCATCCCCCTTGGTCACCACATCATCAATAAGCAGACAGCCCCTTTCTAGAAGAGTCCATAATCCAAACATGCTTTGGGTAGGTGATTGATAGAAAGCTACCATTTTAAAAAGATTCCAAGTCTAAACAGAATGTGTCTGGTTACTGGAAAATTAAATTACCCTCTGCTGGAGGAACTTCCCCTTCTAGTGAAAACAAAGTTATAGTTACAGATAAAATCGAAAATTGGGCATAAATTTTTAGAGGCTTCTAAGAGCAAGCACGTGTGATTGTTAAAATTTATGAGCTTAATTTTATTATATGTTTGTCCCAATTTGATATATTTCATAAGTGAGAAAGTACCGCCCTCCCCCTCAAATTTGGTAGAATTTAAAGGGTCAAAAGTCCAATAGCCTCTTGTTCAAAACACCCAGAGGCCCAGGTTTTATTTAATTCTTTTCTCTGGGCTGTTCTGGGAAATATCTGTTTCTCCCTAGAAACATGATAACCAGGCTGCCGAGGAAAGAAAGAAAAGATAGAAACTCTTCCTGGGCTATGATGGCCTCTCTTTCTCTGGGAAAGGTTACATGTAACACCCTGCCTCTGTAGACATGTCTCATCAGACGTCCTCACTTTTTCTTGCTTATAGAAACAAGGCGAATGTAGTAAAACTGGAAGCAGGCTGTGATGAGACAGTTTTCACAGCAGCCAACAAGAGAGCCGTTCCAAGTTCCAATCGTTTTACTTATTCAACAGATTTTTTTTTTTTTTTCCTGACAGGGTCTCGCTCTGTCACCCAGGCTGGAGTGCAGTGGTGCAATCTCAGCTCACTGCAACCTCCACCTCCCGGGGTCAAGCAATCCTTCCACCTCAGCCTCCCGAGTAGCTGGGACCACAGGCATATGCCACCAGGCCAGGCTAATTGTTTTGTATTTTTTGTAGAGATGGGGTTTTGCCATGTTGCCCAGACTGGTCTTGAACTCCTGAGCTCAAGCATTCTGTCCATCTCAGCCTCCCGAGTAGCTGGGACCACAGGCATATGCCACCAGGCCAGGCTAATTGTTTTGTATTTTTTGTAGAGATGGGGTTTTGCCATGTTGCCCAGACTGGTCTTGAACTCCTGAGCTCAAGCATTCTGTCCACCTCAGCCTTCCCAAAGTCCTGGGATTACAGGCGTGAGCCACCAGACCAGGCCTTGACGGATCTTCGCTGTGTTTGTGCTCCAGCTCGGCACAGTTCTAGGTTCTAAGAAGAATATAAGCATCTTCAAGGACATTCCTATTTGTAAAGTACATTTTCATTTACAGTGTGCTTTCACTCACAATAACTCAAATAGATGCCTAGCAAGAAAGAAAATGGTCTCTGGATTTAAAACACTCAGAGAAGCTGGGCATGTTGGCTCATGTCCATAATCCCAGCACTTTGGGAGGCTGAAGCAGATGGATCACTTGAGGCCAGGAGTTCGAGACCAGACTGGCCAACATGGTGAAACCCTGTTTCTACTAAAAATACAGAAATTAGCTGGGTGTGGTGGCTCACACCTGTAATCCCAACTACTCAGAAGACTGAGGCACAAAAATTGCTTGAACCCGGGAGGTGGAGGTTGCAGTGAGCCGAGATTGCACCACTGCACACCAGCCTGGGCAACAGAGCGAGAATAATAATAATAATAATAATAATAATAATAATAATAATAATAATAAAAACACTCAGAGGCTGGCAAGGGAGGTTGGATTGCAGAGAAGAAACCTCCAGAGAATGGGAGAAGCTCTTGCTTAATCCAGGGCTACCCTCTGAGAGACATATTAAAAGTGCTGGCTGGGCGTGGTAGCTCACGCCTGTAATCCCAGCACTTTGGGAGGTCGAGGTGGGCGAATCACCTGAGGTCAGGAGTTCGAGACCAGCCTGTCCAACATGGTGAAACCCCATCTCTACTAAAAATACAAAAAAAAAAAAAAATTAGCCATGTGTGGTGACGGGTGCCTGTAATACCAGCTACTTGGAAGGCTGAGGCAGGAGAATCACTTAAACACAGGAGGCGGAGGTTGCAGTGAGCCAACATCGCGCCACTGCACTCCAGCTTGGGTGACAAGAGCAAAACTCTGTCTCAAAAAAAAAAAAAGTGCTGCAACTCAGAGAAGAGAGATGAGTAAAACCTGGGCCTCCAGGTGCTTCCAACCAGAAAGTCTAGAATTTCCAATTCTGTGGGCTTGGTTTGTTAAGTGTTCAGCTGGAATGATGTCTTCCTCTGAGACCCAAACCTCAACAATAACACCCCTCTCTTTCCTTTGAAGCCAGTTTCAAACTCTTCCCTAACAGAGAAACTTTATCTCCTACATCCTCTGTACTCTTTGATTCCATCCATGGACATGGGGCCGGCGAGTCCAGCTGGACCCTGCTGCAGCCCTGTTCTGAACCCATGTAATCGACATAGGTTTATGTTTGGGGAAAAATTGCTTTGATTTTTCTTGTGATTAATGCGCTAAGATGTTACATTAGGGAAGGCAACTCTCCCACCCCTGTCTGTGGGCCCCATTAGGCTGGGTGGGTTCTCGGGAATGCAGCTGACTGCATGTGAACACGCACGTACCCAGTGTTTGGCAGGGCTGCAGGATTGCAAGGCACTGGCTCTTCCATCACACTGTCATCGCATAGCAGGAAACACCCTGGGCAGCCCAGCTGCAGTGCTGCTGGCAGCAGAGAGCTGACCAGGGTGGTGAAAGGCACCAGGCCAATCCCTCCTGTCCTCCACAGGCCCCCTGTCATGTCTATGGTAGGTGGGAGGCTCTTCACGGTCACGCAACCACTGACCCACCATTGGGCTGGATAGGATCCTCAGTCTCCATGCTGGGCAGTCTTGCAAGGACTTCAGTGCATCCTGAGTTGTCATTGTCACTATTTACCATTACCACCATTATCAAAGCCACCTACCTGCCCCTTGACATGCTCCAGGACAGTCTACCTGGGCCCCCTTTCAACCAGTGTGCCATTCGCGAAACCCCTCCCATACAGACATTGAGACACCCTGACTGTTGATATGACAGCGGTTTTAAAATTCAATTCCATTCAGAACAAATATAACGAGCCTCTATTATCTTCATTCACTTCACATTTATTGATTTCCTCTGTGCCTAACACTGGGATTACAACAGTGAATTTGCCTGGCTTTCAGCACTTAGTAAAGCAGTGTCCAGGACAGTGCAGTCATTTATTCTCCAGTCCTCCTGAAAAATTCCCAGATGCCCTCTCCCCACTTCTTTGGCTCTCCCACGAAATAGCCATTATCAGTTGGCTAGAGCATTAGCAAGGAGAGTATAAAAGAGTGTGGGTAAATCAGACAGCTGTTCAAATTGCAGCTCTACTACTCACGTATTACCGGACATGAAGCTACTTAGTATCTCTGAGCTCAGTTTCCTCATTTGTAAAATGGCAATAATAAACTCTTCATTAAAGGAGCATTGTGAAGATTAACAAACTAAGAACATGTGCAAATTGCCAATGTTGGTGTCTGACACATAGTAGCAGACCCTCTTAAATGGTAGGTACTATTGTTGTGGTGGTTATATACTATTACTACTATTATCATGACTACAGTTGTTATTCACATCTTTGTCCTTTGGTTGGGAGGATAGCCATCAAGTGACAAGTACCTTGGAAAAACCCTTGGCAGATACCTCTCCTAGGAAGTAGCTTATCTAAGTCTCAGGTGGTGGCATAGCACATGGTACCAATTCCAGTTTTTCACTGGAGGTGGCAAAACCTTTGACAAAAGCAAATGTTTATATCTATCTGGAGGAAAAATATAATTGAGGGTTTTTTTTTAACTTATATGTGATCTCCAGTTAATTATTTCATCCCTGGGGATCAGTATTCCTAAAACACAAAACAAAACAAAACCAAAGACCCTGGGTTGGATCCTACTCTGACTTACCAGAGGGAGGGAAGTAACACCAACACTTCTTTTTCCTTATTTTTTCTTAAAGGGTTTGGCACATCATGGTTTTTTTTTTAAATAATTATCATCATCTAAAAATGCTTTATATGTGAATAATTAGTTTGTTTTTCTTTCTTTTTTTTTTTTAGTTTGGGGAAGTTGGAGGATTACAAGGGAGAATTACAACTTGACATCTTTCTCTTTTTTTTTTTTTTTTTTTTTGAGACTGGTTCTCACTCTGTCATTCAGATTAGAGTATAATCCCAGCTCACTGCAATCTCTACCTTCCAAGCTCAAGTGATCCTCCCACCTCAGCCGCCTGAGCAGCTGGGACTACAGGCGCAAGCAACCACACCTGGCTAATTTTTATACTTTTTTACTTTTTTGTAGAGATGGGTTTCACCATGTTGCCTGTGGCTGGTCTTGAACTCCTGGGCTCAAGCAATCCTTCCACCTTGGCCTCCCAAAGTGCTGGGATTACAGGCGTGAACCACGATGCTCGGCCTATATCTCATTTCTTCATCCCCTTAGACAAGCAGAAGAAAAATAACTTTCTGAATCCACCCAGGAATCAGCTTATTCAGACCAGATCAATTGTTAATAGCAATAATACAGAAACACTCACACATAATTTGGCTTTACTTGTACAGAAAGAGCCGGGCATAGTGGCTCACACCTGTAATCCCAGCACTTTGGGATCGCTTGAGGCTAGGAATTTCAGATCAGACTGGGCAATATATCAAGAGTCCGTCTCTACAAAAAGACAAAAAAATGCACAAATGGAATTTTAATTTTTAAAGATGTCTAGTTTTGTATCAAATAGACCAGGAAGATAACATAGACAGATAATTTCTACACATAAAAATATTTCCTTCAGTCAATGTAATAACCATAAAGTGGCTTTCATGACATCCATTTTCAGATCTTGATATTGGGCCCAATTCACAATTTAAGTACAGTTTTCCTATTTTTATTGCCAACACATTGAGTACAGCTATTTCTCACTGTTTAAATCAGCGGGAGAAATTTCATCTAGAATTATTTATTTTCACTCTTTAATTTTATTCATGTGCCTCTGGAGAATGTATCTTTTGTATGATTCTGTTTCCCAAACCCTAAGGAAAACAGAAGACAAGATGCTATTGGTTTAGGGCCTTTGAAAGGTTATTCGGAGGGGTCTCTCCTGAACTTTTTTTTTTTGTAAGTCATATTTCAAGTCTTTGATCTTGACAACCCTGAAATATTACCTTACAATTACATCATAACTATGAAATGACTTTTGTTGGCTAGTGACATGACTTTTTTAAAAGTTTCCACTAAATACACAAATATTACAGTGAAAGGATGTCAGAGTATTCGAAATGATTAGTGATGGTATTAAAATTGCCAGTATTGCTATATATTGTGCCCCTAGGAAATTCAGAATATTTATGATCAGGACTTCAAGTAGTCTAGACTTTTTTTTTCTCCTTTTAAAAGTGATTTTTAGCCTTTTCCACATGCTTTGCCATTACTTAAAGACATTCAAGTCATTGTTATTTTTTCAGTGGGGAAAAATAGCTAACATTCACACAAAAGTCAATAGAGCAACTGAACGAAATAAAATAATCTCAAACATTTATTAATTCAATAAATGTTTACTGCAGAGTCATAATATACATGATACAAATTCAACTGTGTGCCCTTGGCCCTTATTGCCCCCCAAACAAAAAGAAAGAGAAAGAAAAAAATAACTATTTCAATAGTGGCTGTTGTAATCACCTATCCACTCGGTGACTGAGGTCCCAGAGCCGGCCGGAGGAGGGACACGGACCCACTGTCAGCTTGGCTAGTTTTACTTTCTTCATACCTCTCAGAGGTGAGGCTGAATGAGACGCTAGAGTCTGAAAAATAAGTGTTTAGGGTACATCTGGCCTGTAAATAAGTGCCGACTGATTCATCTGGTTCCCAACTAAAACAAAATAGCAATCTGATCCATTGTTGGAGAAAAACCTAGCTGTGTTGAACTTGGTGAAGGATGTTACTATACTTTATAAGCCGTTGAAGGGGTTAGGCATAGTGGCTCACACCTGTAATCCCAGCACTTTGGGAGGCCGAGGCAGACGGATCGCCTGAGGTCAGGAGTTCAAGGCCAGCCTGGCCAACATGCTGAAACTCTGTCTCTACTAAAAAAAAATACAAAAATTAGCCGGATGTGGCGGCGGGTACCTATAATTCCAGCTACTTGGAAGTCTGAGGCACGGGAATCGCTTGAACATGGAGGCGAAGGTTGTTGCAGTGAGCTGAGATCTTGCCACTACACTCCAGCCTGGGCGAAAGTGAAACTCTGTCTCAAAAAAAAAAAAAAAAAAAAAAAAAAAAAAGGCCCCTGAAGGGATTTTCCATGGTTAATCTTGAAAGTTTTATTTGTGCTACCACTCATGGTAGATGCTCAATACAATGTATCCAGTAAAGTACATCTGCTGTATACAGGCTCTGTGCTGTATACAGGGGAAAATTCCTGACCACTTAGTGGACATTTTGGAGATCTGAAAACAAGATTATCCACACAAACATACATATACATACACGTATCTGACTTGAGAATAAGCCACATTTTTTGTAGAGTGGGCCACTCTTGACGTGTCCTTTTCTCTTTTTTGTTTTGAGACAGTCTCACACTGTCGCCCAGGCTGGAGTGTAGTGGCCGGATCTTGGCTCACTGCAACCTCCACCTCCCAGGTTCAAGCAATTCTCCTGCCTCAGCCTCCCAAGTTGCTGGGACTACAGCCACGTGGCACCATGCCCAGCTAATTGACATGTCCTTTTCTAGCCTAATAGTTTAACTCATATTTACTTATTAGGAACTGTGAGTATGTCAAATGATATAAATTTAAAGGGTGAGATGAGACAAATTTTTATTTAGATTTCTCTTTTTAGAACTAATTATTGATACAATTGGAAATTTTGTTGTTTTTGTTGATGGTAATGGTGGCTTTTTAAAGAACAAGCTAGTGACTTAAAAATAAGCATAGGCTGGGCACGGTGGCTCACGCCTATAATCCCAGCACTTTGGGAGGCCGAGGCAGCCAAATTGCCTGAGGTCAGGAGTTTGAGACCAGCCTGACCAACATGGAGAAACCCCATCTATACTAAAAAAAAAAATACAAAAATTAGCCGGGCGTGGTGGCACATGCCTGTAATCCCACCTACTCGGGAGGCTGAGGCAGAAGAATCGCTTGAACCAGGGAGGCAGAGGTTGCAGTTAGCCGAGATCCCGCCATTGCACCCCAGCCTGGACAACAAGAGCAAAACTCCATCTCGAAAAAAAACAAAAAACAAGTGTAGCTGAACGTGTTGTGGTGCCCATGGGTAATCCCAGCACTTTGGGAGGCCGAGGCAGGTGGATTGCATAAGCTCAGAAATTTGAGACCAGCTTGAGCAACATGGTGAAACCCAGTCTCTACAAAAAAAATGCAAAAATTAGCTGGGCGTGGTGGCACACACCTATAGTCCCAGCTACTCAGGAGGCTGAGGTGGGTGGATCGCTTGAACCTGGGAGGTCAAGGCTGCAGTGAGTCAAGATCACGCCACTGCACTCTAGCTTGGGTGACAGAGTGAGACCCTGCCTTAAAAACTAAAAAAACAGAGGCCGGGTGTGGTGGCTCACGCCTGTAATCCCCGCACTTTGGGAGGCCGAGGCGGGCGGATTACGAGGTCAGGAGTTTGAGACCAGCCTGACCAACATGGTGAAACCCCGTCTCTACTAAAAATATAAAAATTAGCCAGGCATGGTGGCGCATCCCTGTAATCCCAGCTACTCAGGAGGCTGAGTCAGGAGAATCGCTTGAACCTGGGAGGTGGAGGTTGCAGTGAGCCAAGATCGGGCCACTGCACTCCAGCCTGGGCGACAGAGTGAGACTCTGTCTCAAAAAAAAACTAAAATGGGCCTGGGGCAGTGGCTAACACCTGTAATCCCAGCACTTTGGGAGGCTGAGGCAGGTGGATCACTTGAGGTCAGGAGTTCGAGACCAGCCTGATCAACATGGTGAAACCCTCTCTCTACTAAAAAAATACAAAATTAGCTGGGTGTGGTGGCGCACGCCTGTAATCCCAGCTACTTGGGAGGCTGAGGCAGGAGAATCGTTTGAACCCAGAAGGTGGAGGCTGCAGTGAGCCGAGATCGCGCCATTGCACTCCAGCCTGGGCAAAAAGAGTGAAACTCCATCTCAAAACAATAGATAAATAAATGATATAAATAAAAACAAGTGTAAACCCAGAGAGCTTATTTGCTGATCACTGTGCAACATTAGCCAGTGGAAGGCTTTTATCTGTAACATGTATACTATGTATATACTGTTTAGTCGTGAGCCATAACATCAAACATTGACTGATACATATGTGCTGGATTCTGTGAATTGCTTCCCTGGCCCCAAACAGCCTCAGTTGCACCAAATCTGAAATGCATCCTGCCAAGCATTTTCCCCCTAATTGTTTTAACACAGGATATTTGCAGGAAAAGCTTATCCACCCATTTCTAATTCCATTACAGTTCGCCCCCTTAAGATGTTACCTTGCCCAAGCTAATTCTATCAAAAAAAAAAACAAAAAAAAACTTTTTACTTCCTCTTTCAAGGTTTCACTACTTTGCAAACAGGTGGTCCATCAAAACAGCTGCCCATGCCCTCCTCCTCAACTCATATTTGATTCAAGCTCAGAAGGAACTTTGTTTAAGCACTCAGACTCCTGGAGAGGTTGGAAAACACACCAGCCCGGGATCAGGAGGAGAGAACTGAAGCAAGCACTGAACTTTCTAACAACTCAAACCTAATCTTTCCCTCTCTCCTTATAGGATCAAATGGAAATTGCAAAGGTCATATGCAATAACTCATTCAAGCTGACCTTTTGAGTTCAAGAGAAACTAGGATGACAAGATAGAAGTGTGGCTTTTAGACAGAGGGCCATCCTGCCTGGGGACATCAACAGATCTTGGTAGCTTTATTTTAGAACTAGAAAGAATGGCAGGAGAAGCAACGAGCATCCTCATTAAAGCTGATTTACCGGAGAGACTCAAAATCCTCCTTTCCTCTTTGGTATCACCCAAGTCACTCATGCCAATTTGTGAAGCTGCACATCATTATTTTAGTTGTCTGCAGCCCTTGGGTGAGTTTTAATCATCTCAGTGGCCTGGTGGCTACAAGCAGGGCTCTGGACACTACAGTGAAGAGTTTTCACAGGCACATTTGGTGTCCACCAATTCAGATGCGACCAAAGGAACTAAAGGAACATAGTCTCATTGATAAACTTTGGGGCAAGTTTTGGGTTTTGTTTTGTTCCTTCTCTCATAGCATAGGAGCTAACTGTCCTCTGATGTAACAAAGATAAATCAGAATCAGGCTCTGGCAAAGGTTTGTATTTGATCAACAAAACACTACACAAAAAAGTAGGAAAGTCCGGCATTGCCCTGCTTTCCGAAGCTCTCACTGCTATGGGTTCATCCCTGCTAAAATTGCTTCCTTTCTGCAAACCTCCCGATAATCTTCCTAAAGGAAAAAGCCTTAAACAAAAGATCCCTCTGCATAGAATGTTAATTGTCAGGTGACAGGAGTGTCAGTGGGTTCAGCTTCAGAGAAATGCTGAAATCAGGGACACACATGTCCTTTCTAGTGCTATTCAGTTCTCCTTATGTTCCTACACACATCCTTCACCCCGGGGAATCCACAGGTCTGTGCCTCAAGAGCCCCAGAATCACTCACCCCAGGCTGGCTGCAGATTCCACCCCCACAGCCATGGGTATGCCCTGCCTGCACTTCTGCTCTTTCCTCAAAGCCATGTGATGGGACAGAAACCTGAAACATTCCTTGGGTGCTCTTGGTATTTGAATCATTGTCTAAATGGGTTTGACACAGCAAAGTTTAGAAACTTTGTGAAGAGAGAAATAGGTGGCTGGGCAGGGATGGTTCACATCTGTAATCCCAACACTTTAGGAGGCCGAGGTGGAAGGATCACTTGAGGTCAGGAATTCGAGACCAGCCTGTCCAACATGGCGAAACCCCATCTCTACTAAAAATACAAAAATTAGCCAGGCGTGATGGTGCGTGCCTGGGGTCCCATCTACTTGGGAGGCTGAGGCACAAGAATCACTTGAACTGGGAGCAGGACGTTGCAGTGAGTTGAGACCTCACTGCTGCACTCCAGCCTGGGTGACAGGGTGAGACTCCATCTCAAAAAAAAAAAAAAAGAAAAAGAAACAAAAAATAAATAAAGAGAGAAATAGGGAAAAGTGAGAGAAAAGATGGGAACTGTCAAAAAACAGTGATCCTGCGGTATGTTGCAGGAGACTCACAGTAAGCAAATGCTGGCCGCCTGGAGGGCAGGCATGGTGCCAGTTGCATTTGGGTGGCCCCATCAGAGACCCTGACGGCTGTTCATATTGCTGCCACCCTTCTATCTGGACATTTCTTGTAAGATCTTTCAACACTGCTCTAGATTTGTGTAATTCTAATCTCTGTGGCTATACAGAGAAAAATGAGGTCCAACCAAAATAGGAGCAGGGCTCTCTGGAGAATGTCTTGGATTCTAAGGGAGGTATAGCTCAGGGGTGACCTACTAGAAAGTTTGTCTAAGATCTTTACTGCCCACTGGTGTTGCCAGGGAAACTGGCATGGTGGAAGTCGGCCCATGCTGAGCCTTATTAATAAGTAGCTCAGATTTGCTGTCACACAAAGGCTGGGAGACCACCATGACATGGCAATAGACACAGGGTGAGGGCAAAGCAGGGACATGAAAGAACCACAGTTATATGGACACAGTAAGGAGACAGTTAAGGACACTGGGGTAAGTGTAGAGGGCTGGTTCTTGTTGAGATACAGAAAGAAAAATATCTTCCCTTAAAAAAATCAACACCATATTCTTGCCATAGAGATAAGAAAAGTGGTGATGAACCAGCCCAAAGTAATCTCCAAGGGACCCAGCCTTTTTGGAGATATGACAATCTACAAAGTCGTTGATTTCCCAACATTCTCCCTTCTGTGCCTTACAGTGCAGAGTGATACTGATTTATTAAGCCAAAGTAAACTGAGGTTAATTTAATTTTGAGGATTTCTCAACATGCCTTCAGAGAGTTGGAGACACTCTAGGTTGTTGTGAAACTGAGGCTGGAAGTCCCTGTCATCCCACATATCTAGGTTTAGTGGGGCCAACTGATTGCCTCAGGGGGAGAAATAAAGGAAGTACTAAGAAACCTCCTTTTTCAGGTGAAGGTAAGTAACAAGAAAAAGGATAAGCATGTTTATTTAATAAATGATTTCATGATCTCTGAAATCCACCCTTCCAGCATGTATCTGTGGGGCTAATCCTGCCTGCTCAGGCCCAGGAGGGGTGAGCCTGCTTGAGCCTCGGGCAGCTGCAGAATCAGACAGCTGAAGAAAGGCCCGGGTACCAGCCTTCAGAGGTAGGTCAAGTGAGTTAGCCACTTTTCCTAAACAAAGAGTGCACACATGCACAAGTACTTGATTAAAAACAATTTTTTTCTTTTTTCTTTTCTTTCTTTTTTTTTTGAGACAGAGTCTCACTCTATTGCCCAGGCTGAAGTGCAGTGGCATAATTTCAGCTCACTGCAACCTCTGTCTCCCTGGTTCAAGCGATTCTCATGCCTCAGCCTCCCAGATGGCTGGGATTACAGGTGTACACCACCACGCCCGGCTAATTTTTGCATTTTTAGTAGAGACAGGCTTTCACTATGTAGACCAGGCTGGACTCGAACTCCTGACCTCAGGGGATCTGCCCACCTTAGCCTCCCAAAGTGCTGGGATTTAGGCATAAGCCACTGTGCCTGGCCCTGATTGAAGACATATTTCTATAAACATTTCCTTCTGAGCAAATTTCAAGGCAATTAGAAAGGCTCCTGTCCTCTCTAAGCCTATATTTTCAGCTTTTCCTTTATTTCTGTGACCTACCCGCATATCTTCATGATAAATGTCTTTTTGCTTAAATTAATTAGAATTGGCTTCTGTTGCTTGCAATCGAAGTATTCTAACTGCTACACACACCTTCAGAAAAAGTCCAGGTTGTTAAAATGGAAAACCAAAATAGAAAAATAGGAATTTATTTTTCCTAGCTTTTTCCTGTCAAGAAGGAGAGAGATGAACAGAGACAATTGCACTCACTGGTTTGCTTTGTGAGGTCATAATTTTTCATTATTTGCCAGAAGAAATAAGATACACATTGAGATGGAGAAGTCGTCTAATGTGAACACTGCAGAGTTTACAGCTCAGTGTCCTGTTAGAATGTATGAAATTCTCTCGCTCTGAAATACGTCCTTTCCATGTCCCCAGACCAGGCTTTGCTGACAGCAGCTGGGCATGTTTTCAGTACTCCTCAGCTCAAGTCATCATCTAATGCAGAGACAGGCTTCATTTCATTGATGGAAACTGTAAAGCTGACTCCTTACTGAAGATCTCTCTTCTGTGTGTCTGATGCCAGACTAGGCCCTGGGGGAAACGCAGAGGAACAGGACCCTGTTTCTGCCCTTGAGAAATTCACAGTTTAGTGGAGCAGCCGGGCACTGATGCTCCTCACATGGTAGCTGCTCCTGAACGGAGGCCATGGTTGCTAGGCAGCTGGTTCAGAACAGTTATTCAAGTCAGGAAGTCAAGTCCTGCTTTTAGCTCTGCCCCTTGACATGTGAGATAAGTCACTTGTCTGAGGATCTTCTGCCTACAGTGTAATACATATAATTAGAGAATTACTTAACATCTCCCTATAATGAGCTGCAGTTGCATATGCCTGGATATATTTTAATGATTCCAATTAAAAGGGAATACAATCTTGTTCCCAGGTCTTCCTGAGTAAAATCCAAGCACCCGTTCCCACCAGTCTTATAGATCATTACTATATTTCTTTGGTGTCTTCCAAAATGGCATGACTAAAGTCAGTAAGTTTATTGAGAGAATGAGCAAATGACTCAAGAGTCAGTATTGGCTCCTCGTGCTACAACGTCTAGCACTTAAACAACTGTGCCCTTCACGGTCATGGACATCTGTCCTTTTGGCCTGCTCAGCTTCCATCCCCTCTTTTTCTAGTAACAGCTCCTCATTTGGCTTTGGGGAACTATCGCTTCCTGTTGGATACAATCGTAGTGGTTCTTTTAACCAAATCTAAGCCAGGCTAGAAACACAACACCGGAATTTCAGTCTTGAATGTTCTTGAGAATGGTCAGAGGTCAACGGAGACTGCAGTACCCTGAAGAGAGTATCCATTGGTTCCTGCGGCCTGAACCCTGGGCTTTGCTCTGGCTCCTGTCCTTTCTGAGCCTATATTTTCTGCTTTTCCTTTATTTCTGTGACCTACCCGCATGTCTTCATGATAAATGTCTTCTTGCTTAAATTAATTAGAATTGGCTTCTGTTGCTTGCAATCGAAGTATTCTAACTGCGACACACACCTTCAGAAAAAGTCCAGGTTGTTAAAATGGAAAACCAAAATAGAAAAATAGGAATTTTGAAGCTAAAAGAAGCTTTTGAAATCTAGTTAAACTCTTTCATTTCCCATAAAATCTGACCCAGAGAAGTGACGTGACTTGATGAATATCCTACTATTGGTTGGTAAAAGCCAAGCCTAGAACCCAGGAGACCTAGAACCCAGGAGCCCTTCCACTTTTCTACCCTATTTCCTGTCCTCAGATCTTCTCTTCTAAGGTTATTGCCTATGACTACTTTCATGCTACTACAGTAGAGTTGAGTAGCTGTGACAGATGACATATAGTCTCCCACGCCTAAAATATTTACAATCAGGCCCCTTATAGGAAAAGGTTGCCAACACCTGCCATACACCATACATAAATGAATGTATGACTGTGTTCCAATATAACTTTATTTATAGACACTGAAATGTTAATTTCATATAATTTTCAAGTTTCTCCAAATATCCTTTTGATTTTTTTAAACACTTAAAAATGCGAAACCCATTCTTCGTTCACAGACTGTACAAAAACAGGAAGCAGGCTGGATTTGACCTACAGAATGATGGGATCCTACATGCATCCCTGGTTTTAGCCAGTTTGTGTTACGGTTTCTGCTACGTGCAATGAAATATGACCTAAATGATAAAATAAAGTCATCCATACATTTATTGCTCATCTATTATGCGTGAGGCACACAATGAGGAATAAGACACAATTCCTTCTCTTAAGGACTCAGTAATCTAGTTAGGGACTCAAGGGCTTCCACAATAGTAGTCACCTTTATTAAGCACTTATAACAATGTGCTGATTGCCTTCCCCTTTAGATGAGTTATCTCATTTAGTCTTAATGATGCCATGAAATGGCTTATTGCTGTGTCATAGATTAGGAAAGTGAGGCTCAGAGAGATCAAGTACCTGGCGCAAGGTTACATAGCTTACAAGTAGTAGAGAAGAGTTGAACCCAGGTTGTGTGACTCTGAAGCCTGGAGACCCAAATGCTGTGCTAAATGAACCCGCCATACACTGTGATTCCCACTGTCTGCCATCTGCCTGCTCCTACCCAGTCCTCCACAGACCAGAGGACTTCCTGCTGAAATGCTGCTCATCCCTCTGTCCCAGGTGTTTGAACATCCCAACCACCAACTTTTGAAACTCCTCTTCCTTCTTCTGAGCACTCATAGCACCTGATGTCTAGTTACTCTTCTTGAGCATATAGAGTTTTGATTGCCATTTAACTTTTTCTCTCTCCCCAAGCTATACTACAGTGTCAAGGGCGGGAATGTTCCTCTGCCTCTTTGGTAACCCTTAGGGACAAATAGTCAACTCAAAGTTGAAACAAACTATCAAAAGAATGAGATGAAAGGAGAGATCAGGCAGCTAAAGAAACAATTAAGGACCAAGAAATCATCAACTTCTGTAAGTCAGAAAAAACTAAAGGCACAAAAAGCACCAGCCCCCAAAATGAAATGAACACATCAGGGAAATACTTGAGGTAATACAAGTTAAAACAGAGGGGAAAAGCAATAATTAAGGCAACTATTAAGAAAGGAATAGAAATAGAGGGTAAATTGATATCCATCACTGAAACAGAAGCCTCCTCTCTATCCTAAAAAATAGAACTGAAAAAATATTTGAGAACATAATACAGAAAAACTTTTCCAAGCTCAAAGAACACTTGAATCTTCAGATTTAAAAGGCCCACTCAGCTGGGCACAGTGGCACACACCTATAATCCAGCTACCTGGAAAGCTGAGGCCGGAGGGTTGTTTGAGCCCAGGAGTTCAAGACCAGTCTGGGCAACATAGCAAGACCCCGTCTCAAAAAATGAACAAAATAAAATAAAATAATAGGGCCCATTCTATGCCAGACAAGGTCTAGATACTTAGAAAAGAAAAGAAAGAGAGAGAGAGAAAGAAAGAAAGAAAGAGAGAGAGAAAAGAAAAGAGAGAGAGGGAGGGAGGGAGGAAGGAAGGACAGACAGACGGATGGACGGAAGGAAGAAAGGAAGGAAGGAAGGACCCATTCTAAACTAGGGAAATATGATATAGATCGATCAACAAGAATTCTTGGCCAGGTGCAGTGTCTCACGCCCGTAATCTCAACACTTTGGGAGGCTGAGGCAGGTGGGTCACTTGAGGTCAGGAGTTTGAGACCAGCTCTCAAACTTTAGTAAAGACAGATGGTGAAAATCTGTCTTTACTAAAAATAAAAATAAAAAAATTAGCCAGGTGTAGTGAAGTGCACCTCAGCTACTAGAGAGGCTGAGGCAGGAGAATCGCCTGAACCTGGGAGGTGGAGGCTGCAGTGAGCCGAGATCATGCCACTGCACTCCAGCCTGGGCGACAGAGCAAGACTCCATCTCAAAAACAAAAAACAAAAAAAAAAAAAAACCTAGGATCTGACAAGGGGAAAACTACAAGCCTGGCATCATCCTTCCAAATAGCAACATTTAATGCCAGAAGGCAATAGAAAAATGCCTACAAGGTTTTGAGGAAAAGAAAAGGCAACTCAAGAACATTACACTCAGCAAGATGTCACTCACATACATAGTGACATAACAGTCAAACATTCTCAAATATGAAAGAATTTGGGGAATATAACACCACTAAGTCCTTCTGCAGGGGCAAAAAATAGGAGAAAAAAGCCTACTCGACAGTGAAATACAACCAGTCAAAAAAATTGACCAAATTAGAGAACTAGTAATGTGAAACTCTTGATAAAAGGACTAGCAGTAAACACTGAATTCAATTAAATATAGAAAGAGGACTAGACCTCTGGAGAAATAAATAGATGCAAATCAGAATGTAGATGCTATAAAGTCAAACAAATTAAAAATTATAGAAGCATCAAAAATTGGGAGTGGGGAAGAAGCATGAGAGCACTAAATCATCTTATTACCTGGCAGGAAGCCAATCAAAACCACCCACCCAACCTTTCAATTAATTTTCATCATCTATTATATTTTTCTAATCTTGGGATGATCTTCTAGAAACTAACATGTCTTGTCATTCAGGAACTAATCTTTGAAGTTTATTAATTTCACCTGAGTTCCTTTTTACTGTTAAGTTCAGGTAAAACCAAGCCTAATGTTTTTAATTATTTTAAAAGCATGCATAATATAATCATGTTACAATAAAATTATTTGTGACCTCTCTTGCTTTCTGATTATTTTTCAATGGTAATTGTAACAATAGCTAATTCTTTTTACGTGCTCACTACGTGTCAACACTGTCTTAAGAACTTTACATGTATCTACAAATTTAATCCTCATAAACTCACTCTATTGCCCAGGCTGGAGTGCAGTGGCGTGATCATGGCTCACTGCAGCCTCCACCTCCTGGGCTCAAGTGATCCTCCCACCTCAACCTCCCAGATATCTGGGACTACAGGTGCACGCCACCACACCCAGTTAATTTTTTAAAAATTTTTTTTGTAGAGATGAGGTTTTGCCATGTTGTCCAGGCTGAACTCCTGGGCTCAAGCGATCCACTCACCTCAGCCTCCCAAAGTGCTGCTATTACAGGCATGAGGACCGCCGGCCCCCCACATAAAATTTTTAAGGAGTAGATATCATCACCCCCATTTTACAGGTAAGGAAACTGAGGAATGGAGATGTTTCCTATGGGTTACACAGATAGTACATGGGAGAGCTAAGAGTCAAACCTAGGGATTAAGACTCCAGGGTCTTTGCTGTCTTTGCTCTCAACCATCATCCTATATTGCTTCTCCACAAGTGGATAGGTAGGACATTTGTTGCTTTCTTTGTACTTGAAATTTTAAATGATGATCATATGTCATTTTTAAAAAGTCACTACCAAAAAACAAAAGAGCTTCTACTTGGAAAACAAGATGAATATTCCCTGGGCCAACAGAACAGAGGCTAAACCATCCTGACCATCTAATAATCTAGGCAGGGCATGTTTAAGAGAATTAACTCCTTTACAACTAGAGTAGGCTTTGGAACAATAGTAGCCTGCAACTTTAATGATAATCATTGCAAAACAGCATATCTGTGTTTTATTGGCTCTAGGCAGATTAGCTGGAGGAAATAAGCTTCCTCAAGAGATCACCTCTGGGAGAGAGGAAAATATGCAATAAAAGAAGAGGTCGAAGAAGTCCCAGGTGTACGGAGTCAGCATCCAGATTACTGTATCTCTGAGCAATTTGCTGGACTGACACAGCTTCATTTTAAATGACATAACATAACCAGCATGATTCATCCTGCCGTCCAAGGGCTATATAATACGTGTGGTAATGGGGGAGCATCTCCCGAGAGGGTACAGGAACAGCTGTGTGTGTCACCTGGGAATGGCACCCACCTATAAATCCCATCTCTTTGACAACGATTCTAAAATCCCTCTGTCACTGTCACTCACCCGCAAAATTAATGACTAAAGGGGAGAAGGAGAGGAAATGCCTCGCCCCTGAAATAGAGAAAGACTGAGAGAGGGACAGAGCAAGTTAATAAATAAAACAAGAGCCTGAAGGGAAGAGCTGCTTTGTCAGAATATAAATATTTCCCTTCCCCTTTTATCTTTAATGTAGTGTGAGAAGCTTATTAAAGGGAAATGCTTCTCTGTCCCTGGAGCCCTCGCACAAGCCTTGCGGGGAGCTGCCTGCAGAACGGGGTCGCCTAGCCCCACGCTTTTAAACTCTTCCCTGCTGGAAGTGAGCGTAATGTGCAGAGCAATAAAGAAGGGCTGGGGGAGGAAAGGGAAGACATTGTGGCCATTAGGATCCTTATCTTGATGGGCCTGGTGTCAGGTTATGTTAATCGCTGGGAGATGCTGAGAGACTGAGGATGAGAAATGCCTGTCTGCTCAAAGGCTTGGCCTGAGATTCCAAGGGAGGCTGACATTGCTAGACTTACCCTCTGCTCCGTTAGACAGAACAACATCCAAATTTAGACAAAGGGGAATTTGCCTGATGGAGGCGTGGATGGAGAGTCCTGTGGGTGTTCCTCTGAGGAGCCCTTGGTGGCTGCACATCTCACATCTCCAAGAAGACAGCCAGCACGAGCAGTCCCAGCATACCCCCAACAGAAGCCTATTCCAAAAGCATGGAAGACATTTGCCATCCACATCTCCTTCCTAAAACCCCTAAAAGGATGGGACATTAAGGGCCTACATACCAAGTCAGACCAGCACAGAGCCTGGCATGTGGTATGTGTGCAGTAAGTCTGTACGGTACGACACGGAGACTGTACTGGGCTTGTTTACCACTGTATCTGTGGGTCCACACACAGGGGCCAGCACACTTGGTTTTGGATGGATGAATGAACACATGCATTTAGACACAATTAGGGCATCTCCTTTGCTGGCCATGTTTGCTGCCTCTCCAAAGGATCTTTGGATCTGGTCAGGATTTGGGTCCTGCTGAGCTTTGAGGCTACCATATCTTTGCTGGCCTTTTGGAGATATTCGGCCATGTGGTTATACAAACATAAGCCACCCATCCATCAGGTGCCAAGTCTAGCCAAAGGCTGGGAGTTGGGGGTGGAGAGAACGGCTAAAAATTGCTGCCAAAACGTGCTACTCCTTCAGTCTCCTTGGCTGAGATCTTCCAAAGGAGCAGGCCCTGATTGCTTTGCTACTATACACCACCTGCCACATACCCATGCGTTTCTATTTCTATAATGTAATCAATGGAGAGAACAGAAATGACTTTAAAACTGCATTTCTAAGTCTCTTTTGTGCTCAGACCAGGGTATGCACTTAGCAAGTGTCTACTGCCATTTCAAACCCATTAGGCATCACATAATCATTCCTGCTGCAGAACCTGCTCTGCATCCCCATTTGGGCGCTCCATCCTACCCATTTTGATGTCTCTTGGGGTCTCATCCTCAATAATTTTTTGTCTATGGTTCCCTTCCCACTGAAACTAATTAGGTTGGAATAAAGACTCAGCTACAGGCCGGGCGCAGTGGCTCACACCTGTAATCCCAGCACTTTGGGAGGTCGAGATGGGCGGATCATGAGGTCAGGAGATAGAGACCATCCTGGTTAACACGATGAAACCCCGTCTCTACTAAAAACACAAAAAAATTAGCCGGGCATAGTGGCGGGCGCCTGTGGTCCCAGCTACTTGGGAGGCTGAGGCAGGAGAATGGCATGAACCCGGGAGACGGAGCTTGTGGTGAGCCAAGATTGCACCACTGCACTCCAGCCTGGGCGACAGAACGAGACTCTGTCTCAAAAAAAAAAAAAAAAAGACTCAGCCACTTTCAGGATCAACGACATCTTATGGCAATGTCCATGTTACAGGGAAGTGTATAATTCAGGGATGGTGAGCCATTCTTAGCTGGTTCCTAGAGAATTCCTTGTCCAGGGTTCTAAACATTACCTACAACAACTGGCAATACCTGATTTAACATTCCGCCTCCTGTATAAGCCCCATCTAGCCTCCCTGTGGTCTCAGCCGCACTAGGGGCCTGGAACCTTGAGAGGGCCTGTTTCCAGTGTTCCCACCAACAGGGTGGAGGAGGAGGTGTGGGGGCGGGGTGGCACACATATATCTGAGGGGTGGTTGTGTGGGAGAGGGATTAAATTTGTACTGTGAAAATCAATGGAAGCCTTGGGGAGGCAGATTTCAGTTCAATATAGTGAAGGACTTTGTAACAATTAAAGCTGTCCAAAAATGAAATGGGAACATGCAAAGAAAGCCCTCTCTCCCTGGAGTTCAAGCAGAACTGAGATCTCTCCTGCCAGAACTGTGTTTTGGCCAGTGGCACAGACACCTGACACTTGTCAGTGTGATCAATTGGTGCCTCCAGTTCTGGAGCCAGATGGCCCGGGTTCAAATCACAGCCCCACTAGTTACTAGCTCCATGATCTTGGACAAGTTATTTAGCCTCTCTAAGTGTCCATTTCTGCATCTAAAACATGCAGATAAAAACACATTAGACTTTCTGGGCAATTGTGAGGGTTTTATGTTTATCAAAAGAATCTGTGTTTGTTTTGTTTGTTTGTTTTTGAAAAGTAAGATGGGGTTCTAAGCCTTTGGGTGCTCAAAGCCCTTACTGGTTTATAGAAGTCATGAAAGACCGGGCACCATTTTTACTTGCTACAACATAAAACAGCATTTTTGTAATTAATTGTTTTTGGGGGTTTTGTGTGTTTTTAAAGATAGTAAGGCAGATGTATTCAAGGGGGGCCATGGTGATAGGTATAGGGACCACCGTAACAGGGACTTATAGTTGGGGAGGAAGATTGGACTCAACTCCTATAATTGTTATTTTACATACACACATAAACACGAACTTCAGTGTTTAAGCTTTCAGAAATTATGAGGAAAATTATTTTAAACCAACAAATTTAACTGCATAAAGAAAAGTAGAAAACAACGTTTTTATTCAACAAATATTTATTAAGCACCATCTAGTGCAAAGCCTCCTAGGAAATAAAAATATGTTTTAGGCTGGGCACAGTGACTCATGTCTATAATCCCAGCATTTTGGGAGGCCGAGGTGGGCGGATCATCTGAGGTCAGGAGTTCGAGACCAGCCTGGCCAACATGGTGAAACCCCGTCTCTACTAAAAGTACAAAAATTAGCCAGGCATGGTGGTGGGTGCCTGTAATCTCAGCTACTTGGGAAGCTATGGCCGGAGAATCACTTGAACCTAGGAGGCAGAGGTTGCAGTGAGCCGAGATTGTGCCACTGCACTCCAGCCTGGGCAACAGAGCAAGACTCCACAAAAAAAAAAAAAAAATTAGATGCAGATGCTGCCTGCCAGTGGTTTGCTGTGCAGCAAATAACTGCTTCTGACCCTTCCACTTACAAGAATGGGCAGGGTTCCACAGGCTCTGCAAATCTAAAATGAGCTATAGGGCATTTTGAATTGGCTTGTATCCCAGATGAAACAGGCAGGACCATAAGATAAAACAAGTTGAACATTTTTTAATGTGCCATTAGGACTTCAGTTTTTTCCCTGTTTTCCATCAGAAGGTCAGCTCCTCTGAAGATTATAATCATGTTGATAAACGCTATATGCATATTGCCTAAAACTGAAAAAGAAATTTTTTCTTCTTTTCTTTATACCTAGCACAGTTTTTGTTTCTGAAAGACCTATGCCTAAAAAGGGCATGGGTAGAAATAAACATGTGATGCCCAAAATATCTTTTCTATGGGGTATAAGCATCCAGATTTGGAAAAGAAAGCTTTTTCTTCAACAGCTCCTGTGGTCTGCAGCAACTTACAAACATCCATCTCT
Source organism: Pan paniscus (assembly GCF_029289425.2). NCBI lineage: Eukaryota > Metazoa > Chordata > Mammalia > Primates > Hominidae > Pan > Pan paniscus. Next base: position 104,644,531 of record NC_073262.2, read on the forward strand.
TCAGCGTATTTGTGCATTGGAAATATTCAGGATGGAAATGTGACTTTCCTCTGGCCCTGCCATTCCTACAGTATTCTCACTCTCAACTGAGCATACATGATGCTGGCAGCCTTTTGAGAAACCAGAAACTTTAGTTCCCATCTGCCCAGATCAAATTGCCTCTTTAAACCATTACAAATAATAATCATTCCTTACTGAGCATTTGTAACATGCTCAGTACTAAGTACATTGTATTATCTCATTTGACCTTTGCAATCCTATGAAGCAGGTGCTATTATTAAATATTATCACCATTTTACAGATGAGGAAACTGAGGCCCAGGGGAGTTAAGAAGCGTGTCCAAAGCCACATAACTAACAAGCTACTGAACAAGGATTAAAATCCACAAAACCTAGGCTCTCCACCAAAACTATCAAACTGCATCTCTAAAGAAAGATGAGTCCCCACTATACCAAAACTAAGAGCTTTCAAAATAGTGAATGGGAAAACTACTCTACCACTCTTAGAAGAGAAATGTGAGGTTGTTTCTAGAGGAAACATCCTGTATTCCTTACAGTGATGCAGCATCCCATGAACATCCTGGTCTTGTGATCTTCTTTGGGACAGCTGGCTGCATAGGAGGTAGAGAGAAACACATCCTCACCAAGGCTTCCACAGAAAACACGAGCTCATCCTGTCTGTTTGCTCTCTAAGAGCCTTCTCCAGGCCAGACATACACAGATGGCTTGTGCTGTTAGGAGCAGGCTAAATTTCTTCCTTGTTCTTATTTCCTTCCCACAAGTGTTTTTTTTTTTTTTTTTTTCTTCAAAGAGAGAACTGGATCCAATGTCCCATTCTTAAGCTGGCATGGTGGCTCAAGCCTGTAATCCTAGCACTTTGGGAGGCCAAGGCAGGTAGATTACCTGAGGTCAGGAGTTTGAGACCAGCCTGGCCAACATGGTGAAACCCCATCTCTACTAAAAATGCAAGCAATTAGTCGGGCATAGTGGCAGATGCCACTATGAATGTAATGTAATCCCAGCTATTTGGGAGGCTGAGGCATGAGAATCGTTTGAACCTGGGAGGCGGAGGTTGCAGTGAGCCGAGACGGTGCCAATGCACTCCAGCCTGGGTCACAGAGTGAGACTCTGTCTCAAAAAAGTCCCATTCTTTGACTTACTACCTGTGTAACCCTAGACCTCTCTATGCCTTGGTTTTCCCATCTGTAAAATGGGTCAAATAAACTGTAGCCACCTCAAAGTGCTGCTATGAGGATGAAGACTCAAGAAGTGTGGGTTAAGGGCTTAGCACAATGCCTGACTATGGTAAACACTCGATAAATGTTAGCTGTTAATAAAAATAGTAACGACACAGCTAATACCAGACACCGGAGTCAGTTAGCCGGCTTACTCTTAACTGTTCAGCTGGAATTTAAGTCAGGACATCACCAACCCTGTGTGCCAAAACACAGCAAGACCAATATGGTCCTCAGAACTAGGGCTTTAAAATAGGGTAATCTCTTGGAGCCATGGACCAGCTTTATAAATTAAGGCTAGGGGAAGAGGAGGAGTGAAGTTTCACAGGTAAACCAAAGCCCCTTTTGTTAGAGTGAGAAGTCTGTCGCTTCTTTTGTTTATCTCTTCTCTAAATGTTTCCTCTCTGGCCTCCTGGGCTGTTTTCAAAACCCCTCCGTTTTGGTAACAACTCTTCACAAGTCTGCTGGAAGCCAGAGAAACAGGCCAACAGCCCCTTCCCCAGCACAAACAGCCAGCAGGCACAGCCAGGTCCCTCCCCTACCTCTGGGGTGAGGCTGGATGCCAGCAGTGGTTTCTGCAACACCCTTCCAGTCCTTTCTTGACAAGGCACAGCTGTCCGGGGCAGCTCAGGCTATGGACACCAGGCAGATCAGCCCCACTCACCAGCTTTCTGTGGGTCTCCCAGTCACGGGCCACCCCAAAAGCCCCTCACTCCAGCCAGTCACTTGGATCCTTCACTCTGGAACTCACACAAGCTATTTGCAATGTGAGGTGGGGAGGAAGCAGAGAAAATAAAGTTGTGCCCTTATGTGCAAAGCTCTTGGGTAAAACACAAGCCCAGGAACCCACACGTGTGGGATTCTAGTTCCAGTTCTTTCTGTCGTGAATTGTCCAGCGCTTGGACAATTCACTCTACCATGTTGGGCTTCAGTTTTCTCACCCCCCAAAATAAAGGGAATGAATGACTGGAGTCTGAGATCACTTATAAAAAAATCAATCCCTAGGCCGGGCACGGTGGCTCATGCCTGTAATCCCAGCACTGTGGGAGGCTGAGGCGGGCGGATCACAAGGTCAGGAGTTCAAGACCAGCCTGGCCAACATAGTGAAACCCTGTCTGTACTAAAAATACAAAATTACAAAAATTTCGTATTTTTGTAAAAATACAAAAATTAGCTGGGCATGGTGGCATGTGCCTGTAGTCCCAGCTACTTGGGAGGCTGAAGCAGGAGAATCACTTCAACCCAGGAGGCGGAGGTTGCAGTGAGCTGAGATTGTGCCACTGCACTCCAGCTTAGGCAACAGAGTGAGACTTTGTCTCAAAAAAAAAAAAAAAAAAAAATCAATCCCTGAACCATTCTCCAACTCGGCCCTTCCTATTTATTTATTTATGAGACAGGGTCTCACTCTGTCACCCAGGCTGAAGTGCAGTGGTGCTATCACAGCTCACTATAGCCTCAATCTCCCAGGCTCAGGTGATCCTCCCACCTCAGCCTCCTGAGTAGTTGGGACTTTAGGCACGCTCTACCACGCCCAGCTAATTTTTGTATTTTTGGTAAAGACAGAATTTCACCATGTTGTTCAGGCTGGTTTTGAACTCAGCTCAAGCAATCCACCCACCTTGGCCTCCCAAAGTGCTGGGATTACAGGTATGAGCCATAGCACCCAGCCTAGCCCTTCATTTTTAAATAACAGGATAGGCTGGCTCCTAGCTCAGGCCAAACTCCCATTATAATTTTGAGACAAATTCAAGGTCATCACAGAAAACCAGATTCATTTGTCGATCAAGGCTATAAGATTGGGCCAGGCACGGTGGCTCACTCCTGTAATCCCAGCACTTTGGGAGGCCCAGGTGGGCGGAACACTTGAGGCCAAGAGTTCGAGACCAGCCTGGCCAATGTGGCGAAACCCCATCTCTACTAAAAATACAAAAATTATCCAGAATCTACAATGAACTCAAACAAATTTACAAGAAAAAAAACAAACAACCCCATCAAAAAGTGGGTGAAGGATATGAACAGACACTTCTCAAAAGAAGACATTTATGCAGCCAAAAAACACATGAAAAAATGCTCACCATCACTGGCCATCAGAGAAATGCAAATCAAAACCACAATGAGATACCATCTCACACCAGTTAGAATGGCAATCATTAAAAAGTTAGGAAACAACAGGTGCTGGAGAGGATGTGGAGAAATAGGAACACTTTTACACTGTTGGTGGGACTGTAAACTAGTTCAACCATTGTGGAAGACAGTGTGGCGATTCCTCAGGGATCTGGAACTAGAAATACCATTTGACCCAGCCATCCCATTACTGGGTATATACCCAAAGGACTATAAATCATGCTGCTATAAAGACACATGCACACGTATGTTTATTGTCGCACTATTCACAATAGCAAAGACTTGGAACCAACCCAAATGTCCAACAATGATAGACTGGATTAAGAAAATGTGGCACATATACACCATGGAATACTATGCAGCCATAAAAAATGATGAGTTCATGTCCTTTGTAGGGACATGGATGAAATTGGAAATCATCATTCTCAGTAAACTATTGCAAGGACAAAAAACCAAACACCGCATGTTCTCACTCATAGGTGGGAATTGAGCAATGAGAGCACATGGATGCAGGAAGGGGAACATCACACTCTGGGGACTGTTGTGGGGTGGGGGGAGGGGGGAGGGATAGCTTTAGGAGATATACCTAATGCTAAATGACGAGTTAATGGGTGCAGCACACCAGCATGGCACATGTATACATATGTAACTAACCTGCACATTGTGCACATGTACCCTAAAATTTAAAGTATAATAATAATAAAATAAAATAAAAATACAAAAATTAGCCGTGGTGGTGCACACCTGTAGTCCCAACTTCTTGACAGACTGAGGCATGAGAATTGCTTGAAACTGGGAAGCAGAGGTTGCAGTGAGCCGACATGGCGCCACTGCACTCCAGCCTGGGTGACAGAGCGAGACTGTCTCAAAAATAAAAAAGAAAAGAAAGAAAAGACTATAAGATCCATGATGGCGGGGACACACATTCCCCGCATCTCACACAGCACAGGGCCTGAACATAATGACTCTAAATACATTTTTAAAAATAAACGAAGACCATGTGGTTTAATTACACCCTTTTAACTTGAGCTGTACCTTACTCGTTCATTCAATCATTTATCGAACGCACTCTGCTGCTGGCACTGTGCCCCACTGCAGTGTGACTGTGTGGATTTAAATAACCTTCTGTGACTACCTATAAACAAAATAACTGGTGACTGACGCAGGGAATTAAAAGCAAGGAGAGATTCCTCAACATATTAATGAGAAAGTTAGCTAAGAAATAAAGGGCTTCTCTGTTCCCATCCCAGAGGCTTCTGATAGGCAGCATTCTAATAAAAGTTGCTTTAACCGGCTTCACACTTTCAAAGCCAAAATTAACACCATACAACGGAAGGCCCCAAATAAATTCAGAAGGTAAGACCCGAGCCAGGGAGGGACTTGGATTTACTCATGAAAAGGAAATCTCAAAGCCCTCTTCAGTCTCAAACTGGCTCACTCCACCCTCTCTTAACCACCTCTTCGATCCGTCACCTCCCTTTGGGGACCCCGCCAGGTTCCTCAGGGCCAGCCACTCCTCGGCCCCTCCTTCAGGTGAAACCATTCTCAAATTAAATCACAAAGAGGAGCAGCCAGTCTGCAATGATCTGTGTTTATTTAGTAAATGGGTTGATTGCCCTCATTTGTGGAGATTAAGGGTTAATTTCCCAATGCAAAGAGAACCGATTTCTCCAAAAGGAGCCGCAGATAATTAAGTGGAAAAAACAAAATTCAAATACCTCTCCCCACCCCGACCCCTACCACCCTGCCCCTTCCCATCCAGTTTTGGCCTCTCGGTGGCCTCTCCTGCAAGGTAGCCACAGGCTCTGGGTTCACTGAGGCTCTGAGGAAGGATTTGGTAAACAAAGGCTTAGGAATTCTTTAGGCCCCTCTAAGCTGACATCTGGCAAATTCGAGATCACATAACAGTTTCTCTCTCCCCCCCTCTTCTGGCTTTGAAAGGCAAATGTTTTGAGGTTTGTGTTCTCTCCCATTCACAGGGTTTTTAATCAAGTGGAGTCAAACCACTTTGTCTACACCTTAATTGAAGAGCCTGGCTCTAGAGCTTAAAGTACTATTTAGAATAATAAGGAGGAGGCAGGGAAAGGGAGAGAGGGAAAGGCGGCTAAGTGGAAATGTGAAAGGCTAGAAAAGCGATGGGCAAGTGGCCTTTCAGGGAACACTCAGGGTATCGCGTGCCCAGCCTTCTCAGCACAAGTGGCCACAGGCTGTGAGCTGCTGGGCCTGGCTGCTGCGCTGCCATCAGAACCTGGGAAGACAAGAAAGTCCCTATTTGGAAAGTCCTAGCTTAGGCGAGGAACTCCCAGATAGAGCCATAGGCTATCAGAGCAGAGCCAGATCACAAAGCCCAGTTTCTACCATTTACAGATGCAGACGAAGCCTCAAGAGGTGCACTGACTTGCCAGAGAACAAGGGGTTAGTGGCTGGACCAAGACCCCAAGAATTCTCATTTCCCTGGCTGTAACTGAAGTCTTTCTCTGTTCCTCTGGAGAGAGAAATGCACTACATCCATCTCAAAACAAATTTTCATACACTTGGGAAGACAGTTAAATGACTTCATATATTTTTCCAAGAGAAACAAACTTTCAACTTGTCTTCTCATCAGCTACTTTGGATCCTGACTGCACAGTAGACTCACTCGAGGAGCTTTTAAACAGACTCTCTAGGAGTGGGGCCCAGAAAGTAGGCTTTTTAAAAAGTAAATCTCTCTACAACAACCTTCCACCACCCCTTTGAGAGTCACCTTTTTAACTTCTTTGGGTTACTCTTCATACTGGTTCCTTCACGCCGCTTCATTTACTTTCTGCATGCCAAATTTATGTGTTTAATTTAAAAGCAATAGTAGGGCCAGGCACAGTGCTACATCCTAGTAATCCCAGTGCTTTGGGAGGCCAAGGTGGGAGAATCACTTGAGCCCAGGAGTTCAAGACCAGCCTGGGCAACAAAGAGAGACCTTGTCTCTACAAAAAATTTTAAAAATTAGCCAGACATGGTGGCATGCGCCCGTAGTCCCAGCTACTGGGAGGCTGAGGCGGGAGGATCAATTGAGCCCAGAGAGTTCCAGGCTACAGTGAGCTACGATGGCATCACTGCACTCCAGCCTGGGTGACGGAGCAAGACCCTGTCTCTAAACACAAATAAGTTAAAACAATAGCAGTGATTGTTGACGCATGATTAGCTTGTGGTCCGTTGTGATTCTCAAGTCTTTTGTCCCGAGCTAGCCTTTCACCATCCTGTTTCTCTGCAATGTATAGGTCTTTATTTTCATTGAACTTCATCTGACTGATGAATTGCACAATCTAATTCAATAAATTGAACGTCTACATTGTGAAAGACGAGGGAGAAAAATAAGACATAGTTCCTACTCTCAAAGACCTTTCAAATAAATAGGTGGGGTAAGAAAGCACCAAAATAACTGAAATACAAGAGAGAATACAGTAATATCAAAGAAAAGTGGCAAAAGAAATTGACTTTTGATGAGTACCTACCATGAGCCACATACGTTGTGATAAAAATAGGATTAGGCTTGGCTGTGAGGCATTGGAAAATCTAAAACAATGTTGGCTAAAACATGATCAAAGTTTATTTTGTTCTCATATTTGAGAAATCCAGAGGGAGTCCATCCCAGACTAGCATGGTGCACATCTGTGTTAGAGACTCAGGCCCCTTCTCTCTTTTGCTCCTTTCCCAGTGTCACCTCATGGTCCACAACAGCTTGTGCAGTTGCAGCTGTCAGGAGGAGGGAAGAGGGGTACTTCCCACTCCCTTTAAGTTGCACACAACACTTTTGCTGACACCCCATGGCCCGGGCTCAGTGGATCCCAAAAGGGAGGCTGGAAAATGAGATCTTTATTCCAGTTGGTCATATGTCCATCTGACGACTGAGGGCTTTATTACTATGGAAGAAGAGGGGAACAGATATTGGGGGACAACTAGTAGCCCCCACACCATGTTAAGAACTTTAGATTCTTCAGTGCACTTATTTCTCAAAACAACCCAAAAGAAAGATGTCTCCCCGGCCTTTACAGATAATTCCTATCTGGAAACACTTTTGCAATCACAGTCAACTCAATGTCAGTTGCAGCCCTGGGAGGTATATTCTCAAATTCTTTATCCAGGCCATTGAGCAAGAAGAAGGTGGTTGCAAGACCCAGCCTTGTTAATCAGCCTTTAGTGGATACCTCTCCTAGACTGGTGCTGATCCTCTGTGGTCAGCCTTCTGCCACTGTGGACACATTCTCCAGGAGAAAGTCGGAAGAGACGTGTGTTTTCACCCTTTTCTAAGCCTTGTACTGTGGTTAGTAAGGTTCTCTCTAGTAACAGACAAGGAGTCAGACGGCTTCATTCATAGGGATGGTAGAATTCTGAGGGAAGGAAGCAGCCAGGAAACAGCTCTCAGGACTTGGTCTTTTTGTCTTCTCCTTCTGAAACAGGTGTTCCCTCTCTCCTTCCTTCCTTTCTCCTTTGTTTCTTTCCTTCCTTCCTTCGTATTTTTCCACTATAAAGGCCGCTGCTCTCCCATCTTTCCTTCCTCTGCTCCTGCTGCCACCATCTAATTTCTGTCTCTACTCACTTCACTGCCTCACAGCTCTTGCTTCCTTCAAGCTTCTACTGCTTCCTGGTTTCTGCTCGTTCCCTTCTCACTGAATGCTTCCCAGCTTCTGCCAGCATATTTTACACTCAGAACCCCAAATGAAAGCATCCGATTAGTTGGCCTCTCTGTATCCAGCAGGCACAACTGTTGGACCGAGGTCTCATGCCAGACAACCTCATGGCTGGGTCACATCGTCTACTCCAGACTCAATCCTCTGAGGACAGGATTCATGTGGCACAAGGTACATAAATGGCAAGGTCAGTCTAAGGAAATGCTATGAAGTGAACTGTGGAAGTAGCAGCTGTTGCATTTCAGAATAGCCACTGTGACCTTGTTGAGACTCATAAATAAGGTCCCAGACCCAACATCACACCATGCAACGACATTTATCCAACCATCTCTCTCTCTCACACACACACACACATACACACACACACATTCACACCCCTCACACATGACACATGTCACACTCCCTTATGGTTCTCATTATTTCCATCCTTCAGTTCAAAAAGTAATCAACTAGAGTGAAAACTTTATGCAAAACTAAAGGCATCAAGCTGGGCACAGTGTCTCAGGCCTGTAATCCCAGCACTTTGGGAGGCCGAGGCGGGTGGATCACCTGAGGTCAGGAGTTCAAGACCAGCCTGGCCAACATGGCGAAACCCCATCTCTACTAAAAATACAAAAATTAGCTGGGCGTGGTGGCAGGCGCCTGTAATCCCAGCTGAGGCAAGAGAATCACTTGAGCCCAGGAGGCAGAGGTTGCAGTGAGCCGAGATGGCGCCATTGCACTTCAGCCTGGGCGATAAGAGCAAAACTCCATCTCAAAAACAAAAACAAACAAACAAACAAAAAAACTAAAGGCATCCTATAAGGTATCAGTAACATAATGTACCGCTGTGGAATACAAGCCTGGTTCAGTGATTCCCAAACTTGACTAATTCCAAAGAATCACCGAGTGAGTGTTTAAAAATTAAATCCCCAAGTCCCCCACTAGAGATTCTGACTCAACATATCTGAAGTAGGGCTCAGGCTTCAGAAAATTTTTTTCTTTTTTCTTTTATTTACTTCTTAGGTGATTCTGATGACCAGCCAGGCTTGGACTCCACTGCTCAAGTTCCATGTTTACCCTTCCAGAGGATTCCCTGGAAGCTTTCATTACTACCTTAAGTCTGGTTCCTACAGCTTCTCCTCCTAGCTCTCTGCTTGATAAAATTATCTTACTGGGAGAGCCTGATATACAACAAGTTTCCCACTTGCCCTAGGGGGCAGGAGTAGGGCTCCCAAATCTCCCAATCTAAATGCCCACTAGTGCAGTTTCAGAAATGGAATTAAATTGTTCCTTAGGTAACTAGAGAAAATTAACAGATTCTTCCAACTTGGTTTGAAACCTGAATTAGGTGGAATGTTCAAGGGGTCATCACTAACCTGGACTTGATATATCCCAGCCTAGAAATTCTGGGGTTTCTCTAAATTTTGGAATAGCTTTTTATCAGACATATAAAAGAAGATACATTAGTGTTTATCATAAAAGACATCAGGTAGCAGTGCAGTATGAAGTGGAAAATGTTATATAGACCTAAGCTTTAGTTCAGGCTGGCTGCTATGGAAAGGAAGTTATAACTTGGACTGCACAGGATTGTTGTGAAATTAGAGATACTGTACCTAAAGCACTTGGAACTTTATAAATGGTAGTCGTTGTATTTAGAAAATAACGATTTTTGAGGCCGGGCGCAGTGGCTCACACCTGTAATCCCAGCACTTTGGGAGGCCGAGGCAGGCGGATCACGAGGTCAGGAGATGGAGACCATCCTGGCTAACAAGGTGAAACCCCATCTCTACTAAAAATACAAAAGAAAAATTAGCCAGGCGCAGTGGTGGGCACCTGTAGTCCCAGCTACTAAGGAGGCTGAGGCAGAAGAATGGCGTGAACCTGGGAGGCGGAGTTTGCAGTGAGCCAAGATCGGGCCATTGCACTCCAGTCTGGGCAATAGAGCGAGACTATGTCTCAAAACAAACAAACAAACAAACAATTTTTGATGCTCAAACTAATCTGAAGATAATAAGTTCTAGCACACCCAGTGGTACACCAGGGCAAGCTCTTAGGGGCTTGAGGAGCTGATTGTGTGCATCTTTTCCAAACACTAAGGTCAGTGACATCATATTGGCTTGAAATCAGCTATGGTAGCATTATTTACACCACGGAAATTGGCAAATGTACAGATCAGGGCTTTTTTTCCTGGAGAGTCGATTGTTAAACATTTACCAGCATACCACTATAAAAAATTACAACCTCAGCAAAGAGCCAAAGCCCCAAAATATGCAGCTAACTTGGCCTTTTATTTGATCCCTAAGATTTGTATCCATATAACTAGACCAGGATTCTGCCCTGATGATTTTTTGCCTATGGATCACACAGCATTTGGTAAATATTACCTCACAAATTCTCCCAACATCCTGGGGGAGCAAGAGATGTTAAGTGACTTGCCTGAGGCAGGACAAGAAATCAATAGTGAAAGGCAGAACTAAACCAGTCTGTATCAACCACCTCTGCAATCCTTCCTAGACATCAGTACCGTGCAGACCCACATTGGAGACATGGGTAGCAATTACCAAAGGTGCTTTTTACATCATAACCCAGATACCCGAAGTCGCTTTCTACAGACTATGGTCCATATGCTCTGACCTTTGAGTACAGATTTGACTCCCCAGAATGGCCAGCGCTCTACATTTGGACATTTTTTCCAGAACTGTTCATGGTCTTTTATTAATCAACTTCCTCCATGTTTTCTCTCCCAGGGACATGTGTTTGGAAAACTGGTTGGCCAGAGTTAGGGTTCTGTTCTGACTCTAACATCTGCAAGTGGCAACATAACCAGTCAACACTGTATTTTTATCTGTGACCCTTTCTCTGGACTCCCCAAGGACAGAGCTCCAAGAGTCGTTTCTCTCTGTTGCCTCATCTTCGTAATACTCTGGAAATGAATAAATGAATAATCCTTGTTGTAAGCAGCCTCTCAAATGGCTCCCTATGATCCCCCAATGGTTTTGCACACTCTATGTATAATCCCTGCTACCCCTTGAGTGTGGGAAGATCTGGTGACTTGCTTCTAGTGACTAGTATATGGCAAAAGTGGTAGGATGTCACTTCCCAGATTAGGTTACAGAAAGACTGTGACTTCTATCTTGATCGTCATTTTTTCCTGCTCTCTCTCTCTCCCTCCTTCTTTCCCTCCCTCTCTCAGAGGGAGAGACTCTCTGAGCCTTTGCTGTGAGGGAAGCAAGGTGCCATATTACGAGTGGCCTTATGAGAGGTCCACATTGCAAGGAACTGATGTCTCTGGCCAACAGCTAGTGACAGCCTGAGGCCTGCCAACAGCCACATGAGTGAGCTTGGAAGTGGCTCCTCCAATTGAGCCTTGAGGCCATCACAGCCCTGATCAACACCCTGATTATACAATAGTCAATGTATAAAACTCTCAACTAGCCCAGTGTGGTGGCACTCACCTGTAGTCCCAGCTTTTCTGGAAGCTGAGGTAGAAGGATCACTTAAGACCAGGAGTTCGAGGCTGCAGTGAGCTATGATCACTCTACCTCACACCAGCCTGAGTGGCAGGGTGAGATTCTATCTCAAAAACCAAAAACAAAAACACAAAAACCCCTCTCAATCGACAAGGGAAGTGTTGGTCAGACTCAGTGACTGAATTTACCATATAAATCATCTCTACAAGATGCGGCCTGCACATCTAACATGATTATTGCATGGTCCTCCTCTTCTGCAACTTAGATATCTCTAACTTTCATAACCCTTGAAAGGGTTTCAGGGATAAGAATATCCCCATTTTTGGAATGATCCAACACCCCAACAAAAATGAACACAAGTCAATGACAACCTGACAACTGGAAATTCCAAGTTCTCCATGTTATCATGTCAAAATTGTCTAGTAAAAGAGAGGCCCGAAAGAAAAGCATGTGCTAAAATTTGCCCTTTCTAGTCTTGCATGAGTAATTCTTGGAGCAGGAGCTTCATTACAACCGCAGGACTGGGGCACACGAAGATGGCCATTTTCAAATCTGGCCTGACATCAGAATGTAATTCAACTAGATAAACCTGGGACTTGGCCAAAATAAGTAGCATTTGCAAAACTGGAGCCAATGAATAGCATCACTTTTCTGCGGGACTATATGACTACATGTGAAGAAATAAAGGCCTTTGTTATTTTAAAGGGCAGGGACAATTGGAAATTTTGCAGCAGATAGTTACAAAATTTTCCACCCTTGGCTCTCCCAAGAAGATACCAGTTAGTGGCTTTGGGAGTTGGGTGTGGAAGGGGTTGCTTAGGAAGCAAAATTAAATTGATCCTGGACAGAATATAAACAAATGTCACTACATTTGTCATAGAACCTAAAACATGATTAGACCCTTACATTGTGAACTTACTTTTTCTGATCTTCTATGACTTGGCTCCTTAAAATCATAGCATTCTGTATCAGGCAAGGCTTGGAAAGCCAGAGCTCCCCCTCTCACAGCAAATTCTTATTTTGGAGAATAATTTTGGATTGATTTTTTTAAAATCTTTAAAAACAAAACAATCTGTTTTAAAAATTGGCTTTGCTTCTCTGCTTTTTGGACTTGTCTGCCTGGGACAGAGCAAGAGGACTCACATCTGTGACACTTTCCATCTGGGATGGGTTTTCTGCATCTTAGGCATAGACTGCTTTTCATTCGTCCCTTGTATTTAAGGGTTTTTTTTTTTTTCTAAATTATTATCCCTATTGCCTAACATCGGAGCTGTCTGGGGTTATAATATGGAGAGTAGAAGCTCATCAGCTAAACTGGTTTTAGTTGCAGTTGAGACAGTATTTTATCCTGTCAGTTTTCTTTTTTTTTTTTTTTGATGACAGTGCTTGGTATTTCTTCCTCAATAAGCAAAGATGACTTAGATCAGTGGCCTGATGAATAAGCATGAAATTTTGATTTAGAAAAGGAGGATATCCTGAAGCTCATGGAGAGAAAAAAGGAATCTAACCCCCCACCACACATACTTTAAATGACAAAGCAAAGCAGCAGCATTGTCTTTAAGCAACATATTTCAACCGAAGATCAACACTCCCCGATGTTAGGTAAGAGGAATAATAATTTAGAAAGAAAAGGGGGGCCCTTTTAAAAACACAAAGAAGGAATGAAACATTTTTAAAGCAGGTATCGTATTACCTTCAGCACATGTCCCAAAGAAAAGGAAAAAAAAGGGGTGGGGGGGTCCGGGAGGGAGGGCGAAACTGATGCTTGGGAGGAAGAAGGCGACTCCCGCTGAGGGCCGGATGGAGGATGTGATCAGTCTAACACTCTGCCTTGGCCCAAAGGCTTCCTTCCGCCCTTTCGACCTATTAACAGGAGTGGGGAAGGACAAAGAACCGTGAATCGGAAAGAACGATTCCCAGCAATCTTCAGTGATCGAAAATAAATAAAGAAAAACAGAGAAAGCCAAAGTCTCCCATGGAAGGGAACCCAATTAATTGTCTTCGATTTCAGAATGAGTTTTTTTCCTGCTGTAGAAGAAGCGCACGGGAGGCAGCAGAGACAGCAACTTCTGCCAAGGTTCAACCTGATCAGAAATCGCTCAGAGCTCCAGCACCCGGGACTGAGGCAGAAGGGCTCCGCCAGGAATAACGTTTTTTAAAGCACAGGATTGCGCTGTGTGTGTGTGTGTGTGTGTGTGTGTGTGTGTGTGTGTGTGAGAGAGAGAGAGAGAGAGAGAGGAAGGAGGAGGAGGAGAGATTGATCGATTGATTTTTTTCTTTTCCTTCTCAACATGTCACTTTCCTGCATGGGAATTCCTGATATTCCTGGCAGCCCGGAGAGAGGGGAGAGGCTCCCTGGTGACTTATGACCCCCGCAGGAGTAACCAGAGAGCGCGCGCGAGCGCCCAGCGCCTGGCTCAAGACGAAGATTTAACCGAGAACAAAAGAACGTTTGCCAATCAGAAAACGCTACCCGAGAACGAGGATAACACCGCTTTGTGTTCTGAAAACTCTTTAATTAGCCTGGTTTCTAAGACGCATTAAAACATTTCTACGCAGATTCTAAATGGAGGATCAAATGGTTGCTTCTGCAACGAAGATGGGATCCCGAAAGGCCACACGCCGCAGAACCAAGGCACACGGGGCCACTGAGACGCCCGGCGCGTCGTACAGAGTGTTCCTGGGCGCTCGGTCTCAGGTTACTTCTAGAACCAGTCTCCCCAACGCCGTCTTCGTTTCCTTAAAACCTCGCTAGAGTCACCCCAGCTCCCCAGACTCCAGGCCGTGCGCGCGGGCGGGGTGGCCTGAGCCCGGGTTCCCCGCTCTCCCTGCTTCGGGCCCTTCCTCCGAGGGGTCCTTCCTCCCGCCGTCACTCGGCCCCCTCCACCCGACTCGGGTTTCTCCTCGGAGGCGGCCCCTCCTCCTTTTTATAACTCGGGGGAGGGGAGAGGGGACTGTGGCCTCGCGTGGACTGTTTGGGTCCGGGGGGAAAGAAGCGATCCGCAAGGCGCACCCCCTTCTCGTCCCGTCCCAAACCCCACATTGAGGACCCGGCGACCCGAAAGCCCCGCCAGAGCCAGCCTTTGCAGTCCTAACGCGACTCCTGGTCACGTCTCTCCCCGAAGGGGCGCTGCGCGGTCCTCGCTCCCCTCAAACGCCGCTGGCGAAGGCGCCCCTGCTCAGGAATGCGCATCTGAGTGCACCAGGAAGAGGAACAAATCTTTGAAGCAAATTCCCTTTCTGCGCGTTTTCCCCCCTGAGCGAATTCAGGGTAAAAGTTTTTCCGAACTTTTCCCTCCCAGTCCCCCGCCCCTCCCCTCAGGAATCCGCCCAGAGCGCCGCGGACACCGCCTCCGCCGCTCCCGCGCCCGCCCCTTCCGACTTCCGCCCAATCCGAAGGCGGCCACCGAAAAAACAAAGGCCGCCATTGGGCCGCCGGAGCCTGGGGCCGCCCCCGGAGTGGTTTGTGAATGGGGGGAGGGGAGGGGAGGGGGCGGGCCGGCCCGGAACCCCGCGAGCCCGACGCTTCTTCTGGCGACCAGCGCGACTCCGAGGCGTTAGTCGGCGCTCACTCCCGGCGGGCGGCGGCGGCGGGCGCCAGGACTCGCTGCTGGGGCTGCGAGGGGCTGGAGGGGCCGGGGCCAGGCCGCGGGCACGAGCGCCTCGCGGTTTCGGACGCAGTGTGACTGGGTTTCCAAAAAGAACTCGCCGTGCTCCCGACTCCGGGGCCGAGATCGGACTCAGCAAGAGCCGGCCGTTTGGCTGAAACTTGGGGCCGAGCTTTTGGGGCTGAAGAAGGAGCGGGGTGTGGAGGAGGAGGCGAAGGAGGCGGCGGCGAGCGGAGCCTCGAGGCCAGGAGGCGGGGCAGCCCCGCAGAGGCGGCGGCCGGGGCGAGCGGGCGGCGGCGGCAGGGGTTCTCCTAGCGGGGACCGGACCAGGCGCGGGGGGCGTGCGCGCTGCCGTGCGCCGGGGGTCCAGAGACTTGGGCAAACTTTGAAGGGTGCCGGAGCCGCTTGTTGCTCCTCGCGGCGGAGGAAGCCGCACCGTTACGTCCCCGCGGGGAGAGCGAGGCGGCCCTCCTCGGCGCCCCCAACCCAGGCTGACGAGTTTTGGGCCCCCGGCGGCCCTGCGAGTGCAGGGCGGCGGCGTCTGCGGCGCCTCCGCGGCGCGGGCACCCAGGCGGCAGCGCCCTTTGCTCCACGCCGCCCACGGCCGGGCCCCGGCGCCGTGAGGACTCTCATGCGCCGGGCGCGGCGGCGCCTCCCCGCATCCAAGCCTCTCCCAACCGCCTCGTCGCACTCCTCAGGCTGAGAGCAGCGCTGCACTCGCGGCCGGCGATGCGGGACCCCGGCGCGGCCGCTCCGCTTTCGTCCCTGGGCCTCTGTGCCCTGGTGCTGGCGCTGCTGGGCGCACTGTCCGCGGGCGCCGGGGCGCAGCCGTACCACGGAGAGAAGGGCATCTCCGTGCCGGACCACGGTTTCTGCCAGCCCATCTCCATCCCGCTGTGCACGGACATCGCCTACAACCAGACCATCCTGCCCAACCTGCTGGGCCACACGAACCAAGAGGACGCGGGCCTCGAGGTGCACCAGTTCTACCCGCTGGTGAAGGTGCAGTGTTCTCCGGAACTCCGCTTTTTCTTATGCTCCATGTATGCGCCCGTGTGCACCGTGCTCGATCAGGCCATCCCGCCGTGTCGTTCTCTGTGCGAGCGCGCCCGCCAGGGCTGCGAGGCGCTCATGAACAAGTTCGGCTTCCAGTGGCCCGAGCGGCTGCGCTGCGAGAACTTCCCGGTGCACGGTGCGGGCGAGATCTGCGTGGGCCAGAACACGTCGGACGGCTCCGGGGGCCCAGGCGGCGGCCCCACTGCCTACCCTACCGCGCCCTACCTGCCGGACCTGCCCTTCACCGCGCTGCCCCCGGGGGCCTCAGATGGCAGGGGGCGTCCCGCCTTCCCCTTCTCATGCCCCCGTCAGCTCAAGGTGCCCCCCTACCTGGGCTACCGCTTCCTGGGTGAGCGCGATTGCGGCGCCCCGTGCGAACCGGGCCGTGCCAACGGCCTGATGTACTTTAAGGAGGAGGAGAGGCGCTTCGCCCGCCTCTGGGTGGGCGTGTGGTCGGTGCTGTGCTGCGCCTCGACGCTCTTTACCGTTCTCACCTACCTGGTGGACATGCGGCGCTTCAGCTACCCAGAGCGGCCCATCATCTTCCTGTCGGGCTGCTACTTCATGGTGGCCGTGGCGCACGTGGCCGGCTTCCTTCTGGAGGACCGTGCCGTGTGCGTGGAGCGCTTCTCGGACGATGGCTACCGCACGGTGGCGCAGGGCACCAAGAAGGAGGGCTGCACCATCCTCTTCATGGTGCTCTACTTCTTCGGCATGGCCAGCTCCATCTGGTGGGTCATTCTGTCTCTCACTTGGTTCCTGGCGGCCGGCATGAAGTGGGGCCACGAGGCCATCGAGGCCAACTCGCAGTACTTCCACCTGGCCGCATGGGCCGTGCCCGCCGTCAAGACCATCACTATCCTGGCCATGGGCCAGGTAGACGGGGACCTGCTCAGCGGGGTGTGCTACGTTGGCCTCTCCAGTGTGGACGCGCTGCGGGGCTTCGTGCTGGCGCCTCTGTTCGTCTACCTCTTCATAGGCACGTCCTTCTTGCTGGCCGGCTTCGTGTCCCTCTTCCGTATCCGCACCATCATGAAACACGACGGCACCAAGACCGAGAAGCTAGAGAAGCTCATGGTGCGCATCGGCGTCTTCAGCGTGCTCTACACAGTGCCCGCCACCATCGTCCTGGCCTGCTACTTCTACGAGCAGGCCTTCCGCGAGCACTGGGAGCGCACCTGGCTCCTGCAGACGTGCAAGAGCTATGCCGTGCCCTGCCCGCCCGGCCACTTCCCGCCCATGAGCCCCGACTTCACCGTCTTCATGATCAAGTACCTGATGACCATGATCGTCGGCATCACCACTGGCTTCTGGATCTGGTCGGGCAAGACCCTGCAGTCGTGGCGCCGCTTCTACCACAGACTTAGCCACAGCAGCAAGGGGGAGACTGCGGTATGAGCCCCGGCCCCTCCCCACCTTTCCCACCCCTGCCCTCTTGCAAGAGGAGAGGCACGGTAGGGAAAAGAACTGCTGGGTGGGGGCCTGTTTCTGTAACTTTCTCCCCCTCTACTGAGAAGTGACCTGGAAGTGAGAAGTTCTTTGCAGATTTGGGGCGAGGGGTGATTTGGAAGAGACCTGCGTGGAAAGCGGTTTGGATGAAAAGATTTCAGGCAAAGACTTGCAGGAAGATGATGATAACGGCGATGTGAATCGTCAAAGGTACGGGCCAGCTTGGGCCTAATAGAAGGTTGAGACCAGCAGAGACTGCTGTGAGTTTCTCCCGGCTCCGAGGCTGAACGGGGACTGTGAGTGATCCCCCTGCTGCAGGGCGAGTGGCCTGTCCAGACCCCTGTGAGGCCCTGGGAAAGGTACAGCCCTGTCTGCGGTGGCTGCTTTGTTGGAAAGAGGGAGGGCCTCCTGCGGTGTGCTTGTCAAGCAGTGGTCAAACCATAATCTCTTTTCACTGGGGCCAAACTGGAGCCCAGATGGGTTAATTTCCAGGGTCAGACATTACGGTCTCTCCTCCCCTGCCCCCTCCCGCCTGTTTTTCCTCCCGTACTGCTTTCAAGTCTTGTAAAATAAGCATTTGGAAGTCTTGGGAGGCCTGCCTGCTAGAATCCTAATGTGAGGATGCAAAAGAAATGATGATAACATTTTGAGATAAGGCCAAGGAGACGTGGAGTAGGTATTTTTGCTACTTTTTCATTTTCTGGGGAAGGCAGGAGGCAGAAAGACGGGTGTTTTATTTGGTCTAATACCCTGAAAAGAAGTGATGACTTGTTGCTTTTCAAAACAGGAATGCATTTTTCCCCTTGTCTTTGTTGTAAGAGACAAAAGAGGAAACAAAAGTGTCTCCCTGTGAAAAGGCATAACTGTGACGACAGCAACTTTTATAGGCAAAGCAGCGCAAATCTGAGGTTTCCCGTTGGTTGTTAATTTGGTTGAGATAAACATTCCTTTTTAAGGAAAAGTGAAGAGCAGTGTGCTGTCACACACCGTTAAGCCAGAGGTTCTGACTTCGCTAAAGGAAATGTAAGAGGTTTTGTTGTCTGTTTTAAATAAATTTAATTCGGAACACATGATCCAACAGACTATGTTAAAATATTCAGGGAAATCTCTCCCTTCATTTATTTTTTCTTGCTATAAGCCTATATTTAGGTTTCTTTTCTATTTTTTTCTCCCATTTGGATCCTTTGAGGTAAAAAACATAATGCCTTCAGCCTCATAATAAAGGAAAGTTAATTAAAAAAAAAAAACAAAGAGCCATTTTGTCCTGTTTTCTTGGTTCCATCAATCTGTTTATTAAACATCATCCATATGCTGACCCTGTCTCTGTGTGGTTGGGTTGGGAGGCGATCAGCAGATACCATAGTGAACGAAGAGGAAGGTTTGAACCATGGGCCCCATCTTTAAAGAAAGTCATTAAAAGAAGGTAAACTTCAAAGTGATTCTGGAGTTCTTTGAAATGTGCTGGAAGACTTAAATTTATTAATCTTAAATCATGTACTTTTTTTCTGTAATAGAACTCGGATTCTTTTGCATGATGGGGTAAAGCTTAGCAGAGAATCATGGGAGCTAACCTTTATCCCACCTTTGACACTACCCTCTAATCTTGCAACACTATCCTGTTTCTCAGAACAGTTTTTAAATGCCAATCATAGAGGGTACTGTAAAGTGTACAAGTTACTTTATATATGTAATGTTCACTTGAGTGGAACTGCTTTTTACATTAAAGTTAAAATCGATCTTGTGTTTCTTCAACCTTCAAAACTATCTCATCTGTCAGATTTTTAAAACTCCAACACAGGTTTTGGCATCTTTTGTGCTGTATCTTTTAAGTGCATGTGAAATTTGTAAAATAGAGATAAGTACAGTATGTATATTTTGTAAATCTCCCATTTTTGTAAGAAAATATATATTGTATTTATACATTTTTACTTTGGATTTTTGTTTTGTTGGCTTTAAAGGTCTACAACGAAGCCCCACTTTATCACATGTACAGATCACAAATAAATTTTTTTAAATACAAAATGAACATTTATTTAGTTTACTATTCCTGTAATATTAAACCAAAGAAGAGAAAGAAGGAAAGTATGGGAAAATAGTATGGAGGGACAATATTGAGTGTGTCCCTCAAAGAGAATGGTATATATTATTGAGGTCTTTTTTGCTCCTGCCTTTAAGATACAGAGTATAATGAATGCCTTGACTGTCATTTAATTTTTTTTTTTCCTGTTGTTGCTGCTTCCTGCCTTCCTCCACACCACCCCACTACATACCCCTAAGCCTTTTTACATCCTGCTTTGGATGACTGTTGAAGGTATTGAATAAGCATCTCTTTTAGAGAAGTGCTGTCTGATCTATGTTTTTACTGCCCTTAGGAGATGAAATCCATATTCAAAAGGGACTAGAAGATAGTGTTTATATTTGCTGCTTTCTTTGGTAGTGTTTCCCTTGTGAAGAATACAGTGAGTTTTTGGGTGTTTGGTTTTTTGTTTTTTTTTTAAACTGATCAGTGTTTTGGTATTCTAATGTAACTTATGTAGATTGGTAATCCTTAAATGCTTTGGGTTCAGGTGCTAGGGAAAGCCAGTGGATACTTCGAGATTAGAAGCCTTGCTTGTGGAGTGTTCTCAGCTGAAGGCTTCCCTCTACCTTCTAGGTAAACCAAGCAGAGGTCAAGCAGCTCCCAAGGTGGCAATGACTCAGCAGCTCCGGCAGCAATAGACTCCACGCCTGACCCTGGGATGGCCTCTGAAGCCACTGAAGCTATTCTTTCCTCTTGAGAAGAGGCTAACTTTGGAATCAGATTAGACAGGGAAGCCGTCACTAGCCAGAAACTTTGATATGAAAGAGTCCCTCGGGAATGGAAAAGGCACTTTAATACATCCAATTCTGAGCCTTACTAGAATTTTTTTTCTTTCCATTCGCCTCTCTTGTTTAATTCCGGTGCCTATTTCCTGGCTTTTTCTAGTACAGTGGCTTCATTCCCTGGCAGCCGTGGGACCCAGGAGCAGACTGGGTGCTGCTGTTTCTCTTGCCCCGCTTGGCCTCAAAGTTTCTGTAGTTCTAAAGTACAACAGAAACAGTTCTGTTTTTGTTTTAATTAACAGGCTCACACACATGGCTCGTGTGTTTTTCAAACGCATGAAATGAAAACCAGTGACAGTTCTCGCAGGAGCAGGAAGCTGCATGTATACAGTTCGTGCTCAAGATCCTCCCGGGTTTTGAGCATCACAATGGGTATGTGAGGTCATCTTAACCTGTGAAGATTTTGGCATCAAGGAAGGGAAAACAGTGATTGCAAGTCTCTGAAGGTTTACCCAGTTTTGTTCATAAAATGACACCTTTTAGGTTAAAGCATGCCTCTCTTAACACCACACTAATACCGCCTGTTAAGAATGTTTGCTTTTAGAGTAGGTGGAAGGCTCCCAACGGGGTTTTTTCCTTGCAAATTAACTGCTGAAGGCACTTAGACCCTTCTACAGGGAAAGCCCAGTGGCTGCTCCTCTGAGTGTGTCCCCTTCGTTTCATCAGCACTGCCTTGTCTTTCAGGGCTCTCAAAGATTGAAGAGTGTTGGTCTTTAGTAAGGGAACAAAGACGGCAGATGAATACATTGCTACCTGCTTTTTTTTTTTTTGTAAGCAAAGATAAAAGTGTTCAGTTTAATTCCCTTCACATTGTGCTGTGTTCTTATGCAGTCAATTCATACCTAGGAATTTTAGAAGCTCAGGGATTTTTCTTAAGGAGGCACATCTCTGCAGAAAATATGTGAGGGAGAGTGTTTGTGAAAGAGCATGTGTAGCGTTTAAGAAAAACATTGGCAGGAGTTTGGTGTTAATCCCCAGATAAGGAGTAGAAACACTTGTGAAAATTTTCTGCAGTTTATAAAACAAAACTACTCTGTACAACAACCCTATGCAACACCTAATCTTTTTAAGTAGGTATGTGAGAAATCTTGGCAAGAAAAAAATAAAATAAAAGTCTGGACAACATCTTACCATTAAAATAAAGAGAGAGAATTTTAAAATGTGCCTAAAATAAAATAATGATATTAGAAATCATCTGGGTAGAACTCTAGTAGTATAACAGCTGTAGGTTTGAGCCCTGTAATTATACTGGGAAAATCTCTCCTAACTCTCCCATCTTTAATTTCACTGAAAAGACAGGTGGCTATTTATAGATGGTATATTTTTATATATGCATACGTGAAGGGTGAATAACAGCCTACGGGGCTCCAGGAAATCCTAGAAGGGTCCAAACCCACACCAATGTGGACTGAAATAAGCAATTCATAAATCTGTTCTATTTTTCTCTGATTTACCCCCCTCAGTGGCATTAAACCGAATTCGTAAAACTTGGTTCTTCACCTCTTCTCACTGTGTGACATTTCTTACATCTGAATCTGTGTTCTTTACATTTCATGCTAAAGTAAACTAGTTAAAAAGGGTACGATTAAAATGCCAGCTCTTTAGTAAACACACATTGTGTCTCTTACTCTCTTTGGTTCTTTAAAAAAAAAAAAAAAAAATCTAGTCACTTGGAATTTTCTCAATTTGTGGATTTGTAGTAGAAGGAAAAAAGGAAGTTTGACCAAGACAATAGTTGTTTATTATAAGGGACCCAGTTCAACAAGTACTGATCAAGCAGCCACTACACTGAAGGTACTAGGAAAAGGACTGGAGGGATGCAGATCAGAGTAAGACAAAGTCCACCTGAAGTAACTGTCAACCTAGTTGGAGTAAGGAGGGTGTCCCCCAAGGAAGAATAAGCAAAGAACTTTAATGCTGGATAGAACCTGGCACATGTCAGTGTAGAAGCACAAATGCTGTTTGGAATAATATTACCTGACATTTGGTGGCATTTACTGTTTTTAAAAGCTCTTTTCACATTCACTATTTAGCTTGACTCTCACCATTATTACAACCCTGAAATGGCAATAATTTTTATTTTAAAGATGAAGAAGGCCGGGCATGGTGGCTCACGCCTGTAATCCCAGCACTTCGGGAGGCCAAGGTGGGCAGATCACGTGAGGTCAGGAGTTCAAGACCAGCCTGGCAGACATGGTGAAACCCCAGGCATGGTGGTGCATGCCTGTAATCCCAGCTACTGAAATTGAGGCTGAGACACAGAATCACTTGAACCCGGAAAGCGGAGATTGCGATGAGCCGAGATCACGCCACTGTACTCCAGTCTGGTCAGGAGAACAAGACTCCATCTCAAAAAAAAAAGTTGAAGCTATTGTGAGGAATTCAGATGTACCTTAGCTGAGGGTTTACTTTACTTTGTAAGGACAATTTAGGGAGCAGAAGCCCACCTCTTTTTGCTCGTTGGCCTCTTTTAATGCTTCCCACCTGTGAAGCTCTTTATGCTGGTGGGCCCTGGCATCAGATTCAGCTTAGAGTGTAAGAAGTGGTCTCCAAGAGATGTGCATCTAACGAGCAAGAAAGGAAATTTGGGAGGCAGGGAAAAAGTGGGGAGGAGTGAGGAGATAGATAAAGTTCTATCTAGGCCATGAATAAAGACAAGTTGTTTGAATCATCTAACCTAATACTACTTACTCTTAGAAAATCTGATCCCCAAACTTCAGCTTGGCCTTGCAGAATCTAGAGGCTAATTGAATTAAAAGGAAAAGCACGCCAGGGAGAGTATGGTGAGACAGAGACTAGGAAATATAGTACCAGCAATGAAAGCATATGCGGCATAACCTAGCACCGATGACATTTTTCAATTTCCAAAGGAAAAAAACAAATGGCATACAGCATTTGGTTCCAGTTTCCAGGCCTGGAGTCTCTGGAGGGAGGGATGGGGGTGGCAGCTGGTCATAGCAGCTTTTTGCAGCAGACATAGGGAACACATCCTTAGCTAAAATCATGAATTATCTTCACCTCCAACAGATGGTTTCTTGAGGACCTACCACATGCCAGGTGCTGTGCTAGCCCTGTGTGTTTAGCACAGTGGCTGCTGGGACTCACTCTCTCCAGTCTCAGCCAGTGCATCGACCCACAAACAGCACACCTCGCTTATTTCCCACACTAGCTTCTGGAGGGGGATGAGGACAGTGGGCCAAAAAACACTGTGCTTTTCATTTCAGAAGTGTCTTTCTCCCCAGGTTCCTACAGTACTAATGAATAAATAGCAGCATCTTGATCGCGTTGTAAAGATGGGGAAACCAGCACCGTGAGTCTAAAAGTAGCTTGTGCCGTGTCACAAGTAAATTATAACAGGCCAAGCCACAATGAAGGGTCCACCCAGGTCACCCAGTGACTCTGAATTTAGTCATCTTTCCCCCACAGCAGTAGGTTTTGAAGATGTGGTATGGTCTAAAGGAACCTGAGAGGGGCAAGGGAGTGGTGGGGTATGGGGACCAGCTTTGTCAAGGGAAGCATGGTGGTACAAACATGTCACCAAGGACAATAAAGATTAGCTGTTTGTACTTTGTTGATAATAATGATCATTGTCTTTATAATTGCTAACATTTATTGAGCATTACCTATATGCTAAGTCTTGAGTACAATATGGTATAGTGGTCAAGATAGCTCACACGAAGCCTAAACCATAGTGCTTGGCATCTAATAAGTGATCAATAAACATCAACATTATTATTCTTATATCATTATCTCATTTACTCTTCACAATATCCCTAGGAGATAAGTATAATTATTCCCCATTTGACATGTAAGGGAACTCAGGCTCTAAAAGGCGAGCTGGAGAGCCGCAAAATTGGCTCCAGTCTGTGCCCCTAATCACCATGCCACAAATATTTACCAAGGTTTTAATGCCTCACATTCTCTATTATTCTTCTCAATTTAATCCAGAACCATTCAAAAGGGAGGAAAATAACTTACATCAGGACAGAATGGAATCGAGGAGGGGATTTTCAGTGTTAGTCCCCAGAATGTATTTATTTTTTTCTTGGTGAGATACAGAAGGCTTGTAAATGCTGTTTACATTCTGAAGTGCCAGATACTCCCCAGTCTTGTCCTGCATAAGTTTCTACATTGGGGTCCTAGGGCCTGGCAGCAAGAGGGAGCTTGAGAAGGTGCTTCCCAGACACCACGTCTAGCCCCTCAGGAGTTGGTGTCCGAGTCCCTAAGAGGCCTCCTCCACTGCCACAGGCCCCTTCCCTGCCCATTCCAGCCCTGAAGAACAGGGCAGGCTCAGGAGGGTGGGACAGGGGCTTAGTGAGAAAACTTATCCTTCTTGCAGAACAGGACAGGCTGTCTTTCTGCTAACAGTGAGTCAGTGAGTGGGAAAATGAGGAAGACAAACCCCAGCACCACGGAAACCCCCTTCCTGAAGGCCTGTGTGAAGAATCACAAAAACATTCACGTGATTCTTATCGTATATGTCCTATCAATATCATCATAATGAAATGGTGACATTGATAGCTGTCACTTAATGTGTCAACTATGCATTAGTTCTGTGTTAAGCACTTACATTAACTCATTTAATCCATACATTGTGAGATGGAAATTATTATTTTCATCTTACAGGCTTTCAATATGAACTTGTGAAGTCATACGGACCGTTAGAGTCGGACATGAACTCAAGAGAGAGTTGTGCAAGTATCCTACCCTAAATCCCTTTTAATTATCCCCAGTTTAACAGACAGGGCAACTGAGGCACAGAATTTAACTGGGCCTTAAGGAGGTACAATGGGGAATATTTTAGGTCTGCTTCCCATTGGAGTGCTCTTGGGAAACCATTCTTGGGCAAGAGTGAAAACAGTTGCAGAGAATGTAGTTAAATCCCTCTGCCCTTCCACCCTGACCCCAGGAAGTGTAAATTCTGAAGACAACACTCTTTCTGTTATTGTTATCCTTAAAAAAGAAAAAAACACATGAAATAATTTCACAAGTTTCAACAACAACAAATTCAGGGCATCTGCAGAGAAAGAAGTGGGTCTTTGTCTTTCTTCTGGTGCTGAATGTCAAGGTAAAATAACATCTTGCACCCCCATTCCACGGTACCACCCCCTTCTGGATTTGTGGTTCTGGGGGCTTACAATATTTGCCAGCAAGAAAACTGGATTTCCAACAGAGGGAAAGTTCCAGTCATCGGGGACTTCATAGAAGAAATTGGTAAAAAGAAAGCGAAGTCTTTGCCCAGTACAACTGTCTACTAGTCTGCTAATTAAAGCCTGATGTTAGTTAGATATCATGGAGGGCTGGAGTCCATTCTTTAGTTTATCCAGGGCCTAGGTGAGCTTTAGATTGCTTAAAATTCTACATTCTCACAGAAAATCAAGCATGCATAAAAAAGATGAAAGGGGGGGATGGTGGTGGTGTGTGGTATGTGTGGTATATGTGCGTGTGTGTGCATGTATGTGTGTGTGTACTATTTCAAATAAAGGGGGATGGTGGGGGGGTAGTTCAAGCTGGATTTTGCTGATCTAAAGGGGAGCAGATGATGAGGGCAAATCTAAATGTTCAGATAAGATCTTTTTCATTTTGTCCATTATTTAAAAGACTATTTCTTACACATTCTCTCTCTCTCATGATTGACATTGAAATGCTACATTTCTCATTGTTACCTTCTGGGTCTTGTTCCATGAAGGCTGACATGGATGTCAAATGGATGGCATCTGACACCCTTACAGAAAGACACATACCAGTCTGAAAGGAGATTATTTAATTTTTAGCAGAAAAGAATCCATTCTAAGGATGATTTATTGTCATTTTGATCACCATTTGTACTTACAATTCCAAGGAGTTAAATTAGAAAATAACACACTTTCTTTAGGAAAAAATATCAATGTCTTATTAATTTGCCACCAGTACTCCCAGCTTCCAGCATAGCAGGCATCTGCCAGTCCCTCTTGCACATTCTTCAAAGGCCAAATGGCTTGATAAAGTCAGAAGACCCAGAAAATGAGAACAACTGTTTCCAACCATACCATCCTCTCAAGCACAAAGAAGTTTCCTCTTGCCGTCAGCACAAGTGGCTAACAAAAACGAAGGCTAAAAATTAAACTTTTCGAGTCCTTCATTCAGACTCCATTAGGAGCACTCCCTCTACAAAAGTGAATTCATGTTTCGTTTGAGGTGGGAATCTATTTCACTAGGAGTTAAATGAAACAGCAAGGAAATTCCGTTAGTTCATCTCTGATGACAGGAAGGCAACATACAATTCCTCCATTCACCAAGTGGTTTTTGGTCTACAAGTTGTACAAAATGTTTATTTCAGATAACTAAGTCCTCTTTCAGTGCAAACTACCACTATTATATATTTAAAACTGCTCTGCATTTGTCTCTCAGGATTACTAAAATCTGTCTGAGCTGTTGAGGTGACTACTGAAAAAAATCTAAATGCAATCTCTACCGTCCAATCAGAATGCTATCTAAATTGCTTTTTATTATTTAAATTATAAAACACAATTTCTAGTAGTGAGAACATTAGGTTTGGATATCTCTGCATAGGCATAGAAAGACTCAACAGGTTCTACCTCCAAGACAGTTACTGCATGGGTAGGAGTAAACATTAATATGTCTCTTAATGCTGGCTATTTGGTTTTAAAAATGAAAGACCCAGATATAGCCTTTCGCGTAGGATCAGCCTTTAAGAAAAATTACAATGGAGCTAGCCTCATTTTCCTTGGGGATGCTTCTTTTAACCTAGAGATCTTGGGGACACTTCTTTTAACCTAGAGATCTTTCTTACCTGTCACTCTCAACCAAGAAAAAGGAAACACAAAGATGGAATGCATTTAAAAAAAAAAAAGATCAAAGGGAAAACTCAGGAAAGAGAGAGCAAGATAGCAAGAGAGAATTCTGAACACAGCCCTGTTCCTGAGCCACTGACACCTTTATTCAATCATTCTTTTGACAACCATGAATTGACTTTCCATCATTACTCTCACTCCCTGCACCTGAGTTATAATAAGCAGTAACACGCATGAGTTTTGATGTGCCAGGCACACATGTAGAGTGTACTAAGCACTCTATACATCTTATCTCATGCGATTCTTTCAACAGCTCTCTGAGACACATACTATTATCCCCATTTTAAAGATAGGGAAAGCTGAGACACCAAGAGGTTAAGTAATTTGCCCAAGACCCCTCAACTCGTATGCGTGCTGCTTCTCTCGCTCCCTGAATTTTTTTCCAGCCCTGACTACTAAACTGTTGATATCCACAGAATCAACCCCGTTTCTTTGAAATATTGCTAAAACTGTGATTAGCTTTTCCTGTGATTCAAGTACATCTATCCCAGTCATGTGTTACTCGTTAGCAGAAAATTAGGCCCTGCTTTTCCATGATCTACGTTTAATGACCTCACCCCACGTGGCAGGGTTCCACAGGAGGATCAGGGCCACCTGTTGGGCTGATAGACTGGTGGAGCCACAGGGGGCTTGGACTTAGCTCATCTCCTTGTGTTCTTAGGTATAAAAGGCAGAGAAGCCTGATAAGAGCACCCCTGGGCAAGAGGCCTCTGGAGGTCGGCAGCGAAGTCCAGGCAACTCCCTGCATATGCTCCGCAGTGCTCCCCCTGTGCTCAGGCTCCAAACTCCCCTTGAAAATGAGAGAGTTGAGAGATAACCACAGATTCCCTAAGGAGGTTGGGAGTTGCTTGTAAAAGACACATTAATGGCTCCCTCCAAGCATGAAAAAAAGTCATCATTGTCATTCCAGTTTGGGGAAATATCTTCAGCTCAGCTCTTGGGTTCATGGTGCTAAGCAGGCCAAGGACACAAGAATGTCCCAGAGCCAAACTAGGGTCCTCCACCCTATAGTCTGAGATGTCCCTTTCCCTCCCTGGGGCATCCTGGGTAGGACAACATGGATGTTTAAAAGCCTCCTCATCCGCACTGTTGGAAGAAGAAGGTGGGGCAGGCATCTCTCTAACAGCCAGCCAGTTATTGTAGTTCCTTCTACAGGACTTGCCTCAGGGGACAGAGGGCAGATTACATGGAAAAAGACAGCCACGCTCTTCCTGATGTTGTCAAGGACTGGCATGCTCCATGGCCGTCCCCTGCAGTTCTGCAGGTTCTTGGTGTTTAAGAAGCATCGTGGACTACTGGGACAAGGTAATTGGGTTGAGATCTAACAGCTGGTATTTACATTTTACTCTGCTGGAATCTGCAACTTATCCTCGGCTGTGTCCTCTCCCTGAATCCTTACAATCAGCCAACCACCATAGATTCTGCTTCCTCCCCACGACCAGTACCTGTTGCTTTGATCACTCTAATGGCGCCTTAACTGGCCTCCCTGCCTCCATTTTGGTCCCTCCTCCAATTCCTCCACACCCTGTGCTAGAGGGAATTATGGCAAATGCAATGATGACAATGTCTCTTCCTTGTTTAAAACCCCTAAGCATGGTCTGCAAAGCCTTCCTTGATCTCTGCCTGGCTCTCCAGCCTTATCTCCCACTATTCCCGCTCTGCAGAGAATATTCTGGCCGTGTTGATCTGTTATGGTTGCCCTGCACACTCATGTGTCACAAGAATTCATTTTTTGATGAAAGAGAGAATTTGTGGCTATTATGACCATTGAAAGCTAACAAGCCCCTTATTGGACGCACTCCAGCCATCTTTGCTCCCACCAGAAAGGGGCTGGAATGCGAGTCCAGAAGGAAATCAGAGCGAAGGCCTGGACTTCCTCTACTCCTGATCACTCTAGGACAACTAAAGGAATCCTCAAAAAAAGGGGACACTACAGGACTGAAAGAAGAAAAAAAAGCAAATCAAAAAAGATTAAGTATTATTAGTACCTAAAAAGCAGCGATTTTCTTCTATTCAATTTCTGGTGCCCAACACAATATCCAGTGCATAGCAGATGCTCAGTGTGCTGGCTTAGTGTCCCCCCAAAATTCATGTCCTTCTAGAACCTCAGAATGTGACCTTATTTGGAAATGGGTCATCGCAGATTTCTTTAGGTAAGATGAGGCCATACTGGCCTAGAGTGGGCCCTTAATTCAATATGACTATTATCCTTATGGGAAGAGGAAGAGAGGCCAGGCACGGTGGCTCACACCTGGAATCCCAGCACTTTGGGAGGCCGAGGCAGGTGGATCACTGGAGGTCAGGAGTTCGGGACCAGCCTGGCCAACATGATGAAACTCCGTCTCTACTAAAAATATAAAAATTAGCCAGACGTGGTGACACACGCCTGTAATCCCAGCTACTCAGGAAGCTGAAGTGGGAGAATCGCTTGAACCCGGGGGGAGGTTGCAGTGAGCCGAGATCATGCTAATGCACTCCAGCCTGGGCGACAGAGTGAGACTCTGTCTCAATAAATAAATAAATAAATATAAAAATAAAAAAGAGGAGGAGAAGAGATGCAGAGAGAGACACAGGGAGAGCACCATGTGACAGAGGCAGAGATGGGAGGGATGTGTCTACAAAGCCAAGGAACACCTGGGATTGCCAGCAACCACTGGAAGCTAGGAAGAGGCAAAGAAAGTTCCTCCCCTAGAGCCTTTAGAGAGAGCATGGCCCTGTTGCTGCCTAGATTTCAGACTTCTAGCCTCTAGAGAGGATAAAGGTCCATTATTTTAAGCCACCCAGTTTGTGGTAATTTGTTACAGCTGCCCTACAAAGGTAATACACTCAGTGAATGTTTGTTGGATAAATAAATAAAAGAATAAATGAACAGATCACCTGTGGGAAATTATTTGGAGCCAAATAAAGCATTAACACCCTTAGGAATATGACTTATACTCCCAGCTACTCAGCTGAGGCTGGAGGATGGCTTGACCCCAGGAGTTCGAGGCTGCGGTGAGCTATGATGGTGCCACTGCACCCCAGCCTGGATGACAGAGCCAGACCCTGAGAAAGAAAGAAGGAAGGAAGGAAGGAAGGGAGGAAAGAGAGAGAGAAGGAAAGAAAGAAAGAGAAAGAAAGAGAGAAAGAGAAGAAAGAGAAAGAGAAGAAAGAAAAGGAAAGAGAGAAAGAGAGAGAGGGAGGGAGGGAGGAAGGAAAGGAAGGAAGGAGAAGGGAAGGGAAGGGAAGGGAAAGGTGAAGGGGAAGGGAGGAGGGAGGAAGAAAGGAAGGAAGGAAGGAAGGAAGGAAGGAGGGAAAGAGAAAAGAAAATCTGATGGAAACTATGAGCTCAGTCCCCAGAAAAATACAAGTATAGTCATACACACAGAAGATTTTAGACAATGTCCTCCTAACCCACTCCCACTCCCACAAAACCCATTTAACCAAGATTAAGAACTCCTGAATTAAAAGACACAGGTAGAATATTTAGGATTTTTCATCTTTTCTTTGAACACACTGAAAACATAAAGGCCTGAGAATGGTGATGGACTGTAGGAGAGTAACCTGGCCCAGAAATGCAGAGACCCGAATTCCAAATCCAGCTTTGCCATCATTCAGTTCCTTTTGTTCACTCTTCTACTCACTCCCAACCCCAGTAAACTGTAGATGCTTTTAGGGTCAGAGGACAGGCTAATGAGATAATGCTGGTAAAGCACTTTGCCCCCAAGAAAAGGTTCCTATGTAAACACAAGATATTATTAGACATTATCAAACTTTGGCTGGGCCAGCAGTGACCCAGCCACAGTGGTGAGTCCTCTTCCTTATCTACTGTTTGGCCAAATTGGGTTTTTTCTCCAAGGCAGGAGTGTGGGGGGTCTGCTGCTGGCTGGTGTTGGGAACTTTGATAAGTGAACCCTATCACATCCCCTTAAGCAGTGCAAACAGATCATTTGACTACATTTGATGAAAGGCCCCATCCTTTGCTAACAGTGAGTCCCAAATCTCTTTGTGCGTACATATTGAACAATCTTCAGAAAATCTTCAGGGAATCTTCCTTTACTGTGTGCGTTAACTTCAATGCGAATTATTCAAATATATCAACAGGAAAATATATCTTATTTCATGTTTGGTGGTTGTGATTTATTTATTACCTCTTAGGAATTATTACATAGGATTTCCCCTTTATTTCTGCTGTTCATGGCCAATTTGAAAAAAGAAGAAAATAATGATACCACTGGTTTCAGGGATATTGGTTTCAGAACTTATTAAAAAGAAAAAGAAAAGAGTAATTTCTACAATTAGTAAATTGCCATCAAACTGAAATGCCTTAAACTAACATTTCCTCTCCTTCCCCTGCCAAAAAAGGAAAAAAAAAAAAAGTAATTGCTCAACTTCCACAAGAATTTTTTCTAAAAATCTCAAGGCAGCTTCTTTTGCTTCATCAGAATTGACAAGGAGGATATAGTAAACTGAGAGAAACATAAAATAACCACAATAATTCTCATCAACACAAAGATGACATAGAATCTTAACTAAGACCCTTAAGGAATCCCACTACAAAGGAAAAGGAATTCACCCACAATTACCCACTTCTCATGCACACTAAGGCTATCTGACATATGATATTAGCCAGCTCTGCATTCAGTCATACTACCAAATTTCAACAGTCATACTTTTCAATCAGAAGAATGATCTTTCAAAGAGATTGTTGAGTTTTAACTGGGTTGTGCATGAGAATCTTCTCTCCCCCTTCCTTCCCTTCCTTCCTTCCTTCCTCCCTCCCTCCCTCCCTTCCTCCCTTCCTTCTTTCCATAAGCACCTATTGATCACCTATTATGTACCAGGCATAATGCTAAGTAAAGGTGAATAACATACACCTGTTACCTATAAGATGAGTATTTAAACCATTCAGACAGCAGATCTTGATACTTTTGGATGGGCAGAGATGCACCTTGGGAAGAGGATATTGTCTTCTATATGTGGGAAGGAGGGGTAAGGAAGGAGCAAGAAGGGATCACTGGTAAGAATGATTGCACTTGGAAGACAAGTTTGTCTTCAGACAAGTTTGAAAGGCACAGTTACGATCCACTGCTAATATTCTTACCATTTTACTTCCTCTCCTTCTTCCTCCTGTGGATCAAACATTTAATGGCTACTCAGAACCACCTTAAATGACCTCCACTCTAACCTATGATATGTGATCTATGTGTTTGTACCCAGGATACATGTATTTATATCACAGGCTCAATTATGAAGGTGTGCTGTTTCAAAATCTTTTCCTCTCCAAATACTGTGTCCTAGGAACATTCATGCCTTATCAAAAAGGAATAAGGATGAATGAAAGAGAACCCCCAGTAGGTTTTAGAAAAGGTATACATTGAAATTGTTTAAGTACACATTTAACATTTACTAGAAATAGCTCTGATTGCAAGAGAAAATTAAAGTAGACAAAAGCCTATAATCAGATTTATGCTATCTGATCATGTAATTAGACCTGGCTTTTAGGCCATCCTAACAAGTTTATTTGAAAAGGAAGAGAGATCATTGTTTATTGGAATGGCAATAATTTGGGTTTCTTTAATTGACTCCTGGTGTGAATACGTTGATGCCTGCTGCTAAGAGGCAACATGGAAAGTTTCCAGGAAAAGTTCACATTCCAGGAGAAGCTCTGGAATCTACTTTCCATTGCAACCCAATTCAGCCTTTGGGTTTGAGTTTGTAACAAAACACCAGCTTTCAAAGGCAGCCTCACCAGGCAGCAGCCTCCACAGCAGTGCCAGGGGCTGGGTAAGGAGCCCGGCACTTGGCTGGCCCATCAGGATAACAGAGGGTGTTTCCAAAATCCGTCCTTCCCCATGTCCAAAGCACTAAGGGTGCCGAAGGCTGTGGCTACAAGAGCCAACAATGATTCAGAAACTGCCCTAACATTCTGATATTAAGTCAGCCCGAGAGAGGCCGCGATGAAGGCAGGAGGGGAGTGAAAGAGATTTCTCCTTCCAGTGCTCCCAAATTCCCAAAAGCAGTGTTGCCAGTTGCCTGCAAAAAATGAATATACTCCCTAGAAATTTAATAAGGTACAAAATAAAAATAATCCATAACCCACTTGTAAGCAGAGGCATGTTTCGAAGTTCCTCACTACTCTCTGCCCTGGCAAATTGACATTTTCCTTATAGGGAGTTTTAGGAGAGAAGGAAAGTAGAGACTGGGGGTCCTGAAACAGGAAGTGGAGATTTCAAAGACTGGTTTGATTCTGACAGCCTAACTGATACCATCTCTCTCTCAATCTCTCTCTCTCTCTCTTTCGCTTTCTCACTCTGTCTCTCTCATAACAACTACCATTTGTTCAGCACATCTATGGCACGTATTACCTCAGTTCATCCTTACAACAACCTTGCAAAGTTAATGGTATTATTCCAATATTACAGATAGGGAAAATGAGGTTCAAAGAGGTTAAGTAACCAGTTCAGGATCATAGGGTAAATTTAGCCAGGATTTCCACCTAAACCCGTCGGACTCCAAAATCCACAGTCAGCTCACTGCCATCCCAGAGTACCTGGCTGCACTCTTCCTGCCATCCCCATGGCTTGGCCAAGGCAGGCAGGGACAGCAGTGGCAGCCAATCGTCCTGCGCATGAGGTCATATGATGTTTTACTCTCTAAATCAGTCTCTATTTCCTATAGCTCTCTCTGGAAGAGATCAAGCATTTTTATCCCACCTTCTTCTTTTTTTCTATTTCGGTCTTACCTTTCCAGGAAATGGAGAGCCATTGGCCAGAATAGAAAACAAAAGCAACCCCATGTCTCCATCTGGCCCACAGGTTCCCTTGAGGCGAAGGATGTGGGGCCAGGCTGAGCCAGGACAGGTGAAAAGCTTCTTCTCTCCACTCCTCTGGCTCTTTTAGCAAACATCCTCCAGAAAACACACCCCAAAATGAGTATGCAAAGAGTCCCACTTTCCATCAGAAGACAGAACACACCTGATAGGTGGAGCCACATTTTTTTTTCTTTTCTTTTTTTTCTTTTTCTTTTTTTTTTTTTAACGGAGTTTTGCTCTTGTCACCCAGGCTGGAGTGCAATGGCACAATCTCAGCTCACTGCAACCTCTGCCTCCCAGGTTCAAGCGATTCTTCTGCCTCAGCCTCCTGAGTAGCTGAGATTACAGGCATGCACCACCACACCTGGCTAATTTTTAGTAAAGACAGGTTTTCACCATGTTGGCCAGGCTGGTGTCAAACTCTGGACCTCAAGTGATCCACCTGCCTTGGCCTCCCAAAGTGCTGGGATTACGGGCGAGAGCCACCATGCCCAGCCTGAGAGCCACCTTTCAAAAGTGCAAATCCAATCAACTGTGCTGCTTCAGAACTTGTGAGGGCCCCCCGTGGAGAACCCCTTACACTGACATACAGGCCCCACCTGATCTGGCCTCTACTCACTCCCACCTTCACCCCTTACCTCCTTCCTCCTTGCTGGTGTCCCCAAGTCACACTGGCCATCTTTCAGGTGGTGAGCCAAGCACTCTCTTACCTCGGGCCTCAATCTGGGAATGCTATTCCTACCCACTCCATGCGCATAGCCCAGCAGGCTTTCTCTCTCTATGGTTTAAGCTGAAATGTTCCCATCTCAGAGAAGATTCCACTGACTCCACTATTTAATTAGGTACCTCTCCATCTCCATCATTCTTCGGCTAAGTTCCCTATTCAATTCCTTTTTGGAACTTACTACAACTTATATACCTTTTTTCTTTGTTTGTTTATTGTCTGTCACCCCATCCAGGCCCCCAGCACAGAGCCTGGCACATATTAGATGCTCAAAAAAAATTTGTTAAATGAATGAATGCACGAGCTTCAAAAATTGTTTGAGTTTTCTTGATAGGATGGCTGTGACAATCAAAACTAATTGCATCCAATATACTCTTTCAAGAACTACAAGATGCCACTTTCTGCAGAAATGCTAATACATAATTACAGGAAAGAAAAAACTCATGATTGGTGCAAGAAAAAACTGACCAAGGGTTATCATGTAATATTTTAATGATCCATTTATAAGTCTGCTACCCCAGTGGATTCTGTGCTGTCTGAGAGCTGGAACTGGGTTTTGTTTCTATTTTATGTCCAAATCATAGGACAGTGCCTGGCATATACCACTTGTTCAATATCTGTTTGTTAGGAGGAAAGAAGGGAAGAAAGGAGAGAAAGAGAGGGAAAAGAGAAAGAAGGAAGGGAGAGATGCAGGGAAAAAAGGAAGAAGGAAGGAAGGAAGGAAAGAAGGAAGGAAGGAAGGGAGGGAAGGAAAATAAGTTTCAAGTAATAATGCAGCAGTAAGCCTAAGAAATGCCCAACAGATTCTTTACAACTGACAATTATTGAGTCGTAGGATCTCTGAGCTGGGAATGACCTTTATTTGTCTAATTCCCCAGTTGAAGATTTGAAGAGAAATTTCAATGCAGAGAGACTAAGTGGCACATAGCTAGTTAAAATATAACCAAGATAAGAACTCAGGTTTCCTAACTCCAAATCTATACCATGCAGGTTCCTTCTGGCAGAGAACTAATAGGCTGAAACTACAGTCACACAAATCTGATTATTTGGGGCAAGTACAAGAGGGTTTCTAGTAACTTTGCAGTTGCAAACCCTGATGCAGCTGAAGCCTCTTGATGAAGCCCTGAGAATCTATACGAATCAAATCCAAGAGCTGTGTGCCCTGCATGAGCTCATCGCACTTCCAGTCTCTTGCTGAGAGGCTGTCAAGCTCTCTGCAGAAGAGTGGCGTCTGGGTGTTTATACATGGATGTGCAGCAGTGACACTGTAGACATCTTCTGTGTAGTGTAAATATGAAGTGGTCTTCTTAGCAACCTTCCTTCCTCCCTCCTCCAGCCACAATGCACCTGGTAGCCATGAACCCTACCATGTTGGTATAACATGGACAAATCATCACAGTCGCTTCCTCTGAGCAGTCCCCCAGATTACAGTTGATGTGAGGTTAAGTGGCTGATCCAAACTAGACCAAGTTGGGCTTCCCCTGAAAATTACTGGAATTGAAAAGAAGTCAGGCTAGGCACAGTGGCTCACACCTGTATTCCCAGCACATCCTTTGGGAGGATGAGGTGGGAGGATTGCTTGAGGCCAGGAGTTCAAGACCAGCCTGGACAATGTAGTAAAACCCCATCTCTCAAAAAAAATTTTTTTTAATTAGCTGAGCATGGTGGCACACATACCAGTGGTCCCAGCTACCCAGGAGGCTGAGGTAGGGGGATCACTCGAGCCCAGGAGTTTGAGGCTGCAGTGAGGTCTGATTGCTCCTCTGCATTCCAGCTGGGTGACAGAATGAGACCCTGTTTAAAAAAAAAAAATGAAAAGAAATCAGTCTCTCTTTAGGTCCCCAGGCTGTCAGATGAGTCTGGATGCCATCCATGGCCATCTTATGGGCCTCAGAAATAAGAAGCAGCAATAACACTAATGCCACCCAGGTCCCTGATCCTACTGTTCCTGAGATGCAACTCAGTGTCATCATCAGCATCATCATCAATCATCACTAACCCTTTTTCTCTAATATGGCCTGCATTAAGCTTCTGTCATTTGTAATCAAAAGGGCCCTACTAATAAAATACACTATTTTTTTAAAAACTTCAAAGAATAATTAGACTAAAAAGAAAAAAATGAGACTTTCCAATATGCACTTCTTACTGCCTAAAATGTCTCTTATTCTGGAAACTATCCAATAATGCCAACTTCTAAAAATAAAGTGGTAATTGGGAAAAGGGTGGGAAATAATAAAGCAGATAAAACAGTAGATTTGGCATCCCCACAAGTATTGTGTGTCTGTCTGGGTCCTTCAAGAAGCGGATGCCAAGACAGGATTAGGTGTGCAAGAGATTTCTTGAGGAAAACACCTGTGAAGGAAGATGAGGAGGGAGCCAGGAGAACCATGAGACTGGGCACAGGTCCGCCTTGGGCGTAGGAGAGAGGGAAGGAAGGTTGGATGGAAGTGTCTCAGACTGCTGTGCAGTTCTAAGAAAGTTCCTCAAGGATATCGGGAGTTCTTGAGCCAGTCACCCATCAGAAGAGTCCCATATCTGCAGCATCTCCCAAAATGGAGCCTGGCTACCATAGCATCTGTCATACACAGTCATTGGCTGGGAGCAGCCTGTGAGAAGCTTAGCCTCCAGAAAAATGTGGTGATCACCTCAGAGCATAGCAGCTAGAACCCTCTATCAATTACACTCCTCAAAATTAGAGACCTGAGGGGTGCCTTTTCATGGCCACCACGGGGTGCTGTTCTCTTCGCACGGCCCCATTCAGTACCTGTTTCTTCAACATCCTCCTGAAAGCCACCTACTCCTCTGTCCTGATTTATACCAACCGAAGTGCTCTATCCCTCTCTGAATTCCCAAGATATTTTCTCGTACCTCTCTTACACAGCTTCATGCTTTCTATCTTGCATTACTTTCTACTTCGTATTGTGTGTGTATATAAGCAGCACACTCAGATACAATGAAACCTTGAAGACTATTCTGGAATGGGTCTGAGGTGGGGGTGGAGGCTGCTCACCTCATCTTCTTACTCTGGGCACTGGAATCTTGATCTGAATCCTCAGAGTTTACCTCATTTAGATATCTGCTTTATTCCCTTTATTCTCAGACTCTTATTTGCTCACATTTTAACATTTCTAAAATTGGAGTGCAGCTTATAATTTATGTCAAAAGAAATTTGCCACCTGCTGGCAGGAGAGTGAGTTGAGAAGGAGTTGTTACTGTCTGCCTGTGGGAGAACTTAGCGAGGCATATTTACAATAAGTGAAGCAAATATTTATTGCTGAAGGCATGACTACACTTTCATGTCTTTCAGCAAAACATCAGACAAGCACTTCAGAGGACACAGGAAAAGGACTGCCAGTCTACACTATGGGCACTGTAATTATATACAATAAAAATTGACAGATATCTCAGGAGAAATAGCAGAATTTTTAAAGTTACAGGAGTTTGGTGTGATCGGCTCATTCATTGAAAAGTCACCCTCAGGTTCCAAACATCTTTCAGAAGCTTCTGGGTGACCTTGGGAAGAAGCTTTTACCCTATAGAAAGGAATAATTTAATTAAGGGAAGGACAAAACTATGAGTTTAACCAAACAGGAAATACAAATGAAACCCTGGTGTTCCACAATATGGCTAAAAATTAGACTGCCTAGCCTACATTTGCTAAGGAGGTCAACATCACCAGCCCACGATTGGAAAGTAGAGAATCTCCATGATGCTATGCACAACTGCCAATGGTTACAGATGATTCCCATGATGCTATGCACAACTGCCAATGGTTACAGATGATTCCCATGATGCTATGCACAACTGCCAATAGTTTCAGATGATTCCCATGATGCTATGCACAACTGCCAATGGTTACAGATGATTCCCATGATGCTATGCACAACTGCCAATAGTTTCAGATGATTCCCATGATGCTATGCACAACTGCCAATGGTTACAGATGATTCCCATGATGCTATGCACAACTGCCAATGGTTACAGATGATTCAGAAGAATCCACAGACTACACCTGAAAGAGGTTTATTATCAAACACTGAATGAGATGCTGAAAAAGAATATATGGATAAATATTATTTTTAGTGTTCATATTTATTATAGTGGTTTTTACCCCCTTAAAACCTGTTATTAAATCAGTAGTGTACCTAAAATACATGGCATCTTGGAATTGAGGAACTAGAGTTAGTATAATAATCAGTGGCATAGTTCTTTAACTTTTGGCTTTAGGTTGATGCCAAAAGGAATTGTTAAGAATGATTAAATCCACACCCTGTAAAGAGAATTCTATACAGTTTATGATACTGAGTTGGCAAAGATCAGTATAGGTAACACAATTCACTCTCCCTCCCTTGCCTATGGAAGACATCACTGATCATCCATGAAGCTCTTTTTTGCTAAGCCAGGAGTCTGCAGAATTATTCCCAATCAAGTCTTCTAGGCAGTCACTACCAACTGATTGAACTTGGTACATGATAGGAATCTTGGCTGCCATCCCTATGCTATATTCTTGTATGGAATGTGACTCTGAAGAATATACAAGGAGCTCCAATACATCTCTTTCTCCACCCTAAAGAGTTAGTGAAATCTAGCCAGAGCAATCAGACAAGAGAAAGAAATAAAGGACATCCTGATTGGACAAGAAGAAGTCAAATTATCCTTGTTTGCAGGAGATACGATCTTATGTTTAGAAAAACCCAAAGACTCCACAAAAAATAACTACAGCTGACAAGTTCAGTGAAATTGCAGGATACAAAATCAACATACAAGAATCAGTAGCATTTCTATATGCCAACAGCAAACAATCTGAAAAAGAAATTTAAAAAGTAGTCCCATTCACAATAGCTACAAATAAGATACCTAGGAATAAACTTAACTAAAGAGTGAAAGAGCTCTACAATAAAAACTATAAAACATTGATGAAAGAAATCAAAGAAGACACACAAAAAATGGGAAAATATTCAATGTTCATCGATTAGAAGAATCAATAATTTTAAAATGTCCATACTAGCTGGGTACAGTTGCAGTTGCCTGTAGTCCCAGCTATCGGGAGGCTGAGGTGGGAGGGTTGCTTGAGCCCAGGAGGTGGAGGCTGCAGTGAGCTAAGATCATGCCACTGCACTCCAGCCTGGGTGACAGAGCAAGACCCTGGCTCTAAGAAAATAAATAAATAATATAAATGTCCATACTACTCAAAGTAAACTGCAGATTCAATGCAATCTCTATCAAAATATCAATGACATTCTTCACAGAAATAGAAAAAAAAATCCTAAAATTTATATGAAATCATAAAAAATGGAATAGCCAAAGCAATTCTGAGGAAAAAAGAACAAAGCTGCAGACATCACATTACCTGACTTCAAATTATACTAAAAAGCTATGGTAACTGAAACAGCATGGTACTGACATAAAAACATACATGTAGACCAACCGAATAGAGAACCCAGAAATACATCCACACATTTATAAACAACTTATTTTCAGCAAAGCTGCCAAGAACATACATTGGGGAAACCACATTCTCTTCAATAAATGGTGCTGGGAAAACTGGATATCCATATGCAGAGGAATGAAACTAGATCCCTATATATCACCATATACAAAAATCAAATCAAAATGGATTAAAGACTATGAATCTACTAGAAAAAAACATTGGGGAACGACTCCAGGACTTTGGTCTGGGAAAAGATATCTTGAGTAAGACCTCAAACCACAGGCAACCAAAGCAGAAATCAACAAATGGAATCACATCAAGCTAAAAAGCTTCCAGGACAGGTGTGGTGGCTCACGCCTGTAATCCCAGCACTTTGGGAGGCCGAGGTGGGTGGATCACCTGAGGTCAGGAGTTCAAGACCAGCCTGACCAACATCATGAAACCCTGTCTCTACTAAAAATACAAAAATTAGCTGGGCGTGGTGGTAGGTGCCTGTAATCCCAGCTACTTGGGAGGCTGAGGCAGGAGAATTGCTTGAACCCAGTAGGCAGAGGGTGCAGTGAGACGAAATCAAGCCATTGTACTCCAGCCTGGGTGACAGAGTGAGACTCCATCTCAAAAAAAAGCTTCTGCACAGCAAAGGAAACAATCAACAAAGTGAAGAGACAACCCACAGAATGGGAGAAAATATTCACAAACTACCCATCTGACAAGATATTAATAACCAGAATATATAGAGAACTCAAACAACTCTATAGGAAAAAATCTAATAATCCAATCAAAATGGTCAAAAGATCTGAATAGACATTTCTCAAAAGAAGACATACAAATGGCCAACAGAGATACAAAAAAATGCTCAACATCACTAATTATCAGAGAAATGCAAATTAAAACTACAATGAGATATCATCCCACCCCAGTTAAAATGGCTTTTATCCAAAAGACAGGCAATAACAAAAGCTGATGAGGATGTGGAGAAAGGGGAACCCTCATATACTGTCAGTGGGAATGTAAATATGGTTAACAATAATACAGCCACTATGGAGAACAGTATAGACATTTCTCAAAGAACTAAAAATAAAACTACAATATGATCCAGCAACTCCACTGCTGGATATATTTCCAAATGAAAGCAAATCAGTATATTGAAGAGATACTGCCATGTTTATTGCGGCACTATTCACAATAGCCAAGATACGGAATCAAACCTGTTTCCGTCAACAGGTGAATGGACTTTTAAAACATGGTGTATAGACACAATGGAATAATATTCAGCCATAATAAAGAATGAAATCCTGTTATTTGCAACAACCCGGATGGAACTGAAGGACATTATGTTGAGTGAAATAAGCCAGGTACATGTTTTTACTCATATGTGGAAGCCAAAAAAAAAAAAATCAAACCCATGGAGATAGAGAATAGAACAATGGCCACCAGAGGCTGGAAATGGTAGTGAAGAGAGGGGGTTACGGAGAGGATGGTTAATAGGTACAAAAATACACTTAGATAGAAGGAGTAAAATCCAGTGTTCCGTAGCACAATAGTGTACTATAGTTAACAATAATGTTCTGTATATTTCAAAATAACCAAAAGAGGAATTAGAATGTTCCTAATACAAAGAAATGATAAATGACTGAGGTGATGGATACACCAATTACTCTGATTTGATCATTACACATTGCTTTGTTATATCAAAATATCACATGTGGGCTAGACACGGTGGCTCTCACCTGTAATCCCAGTGCTTTGGGAGGCCGAGGAGGGAGGATCACATGAGGCCAGGAGTTCGAGGCTGCAGTGAGCTGTGATCATGCCACTTCACGCCAGCCTTGGTGAAAGCACAATTCTGTCCTGAAAATAAAAATAAAAATAAATCACATGTACCCCATAAATATGTACAACTATTATGTATCCATAATTATAAATTTTTTAAAAAGAATTCATGAAAACTCACAAAAATGTGGTCAAAAGAATAGTTTGAGGACTAATTTGAAATCTTTTTGAAGGTTCTGGGATTTCTAAATCCAGTGTCCCACATTGCTTTGGGCTACCCCACCTGGTTACTAACCACAAAAAGTTCTATCTTTGTTTATCTGTGTATATATACACACATAAACATATATACATACAAACAAACATACATACATTGTTTATGTATTATATATATGTTTATGTGTGTGTGTGTGTGTGTGTATCCTTTAAGTACCACTCAACTTTCAATTGATGTATTTAAAACATTTTCTTCCTGCTGGGCATGGTGGCTCACACCTATAATACCAACACTTTGGGAAGCCGAGGAGGGTGGATCACGAGGTCAGGAGATCGAGACCATCCTGGCTAATATGGTGAATCCCCGTCTTTACTAAAAATACAAAATAAAAGTAGCCGGGCGTGGTGGTGGGTGCCTGTAGTCCCAGCTACTCGGGAGGCTGAGGCAGGAGAATGGCGTGAACCTGGGAGGCAGAGGTTGCAGTGAGCCGAGATCGCGCCACTGCACTCCAGCCTTGGGCAACAAAGCGAGACTCCATCTCAAAAAAGAAAAAAAAGATTTTCTTCCCTAAAATATGCCCTACAAATGCTTGCTATCCATTCTACTAACTAATGAAAATGGTTGTGTGGTTCTCTGTCTTTATTCTCTGGGTCTTTTTTTTTTTTGAGACATTCTCGCTCTGTCACCCAAGTTGGAGTGCAGTGGCACAATCATAGCTTACTGCAGCCTGGAACTCCTGGGCTCAAGCGATACTCCTGCCTCAGCCTCCTGAGTAGCCTCTTGGTCTTTCATCAAAGTGTGCTTTCCTTTACTGGGAAGGATAATAAGCACTTCCTGCTTAGAGTCCAAGCTGAAAATGAGTCCCCCACTTCAGAGGGTTTGAATCCTCCTGTGTCACACAGTCAAGTTTCCCCCAGACAAAGGCCACTTGGGGTATTACTATTTAATCATGGTAAGCCCGAGATCATATAGGTTCAATGTAGCATGTCTTATTTTCCCTTAATAGGCTGTGAGCTTCCTCAGGCTAGGGACTATTTATCTATTTACCCCTATAATACTATTCAATCTCTCCCCCAGAACATTCATGTAAAAGGTGCTCTCTCTATATATATACATATGTGTGTGTGTGTGTGTGTGTTGTGTGTGTGTTTAATGAAAAAACTATTTTATTAAGACCAGCCATGAACTATTTGTCTATTTATCCCTATTATACTGTTTAATCTCTCCCCAAAACATTCATGTAGAAGGTGCTCTCTCTCTCTGTCTGTGTGTGTGTGTGTGTGTGTGTGTGTGTGTGTGTGTGTGTGTGTGTATGTGGTTTTGTCTCTCTTTTTTTTTGAGATGGAGTGTCGCTCTTGTTGCCCAGGCTGGAGTGCAATGGAGCGATCTCAGCTCACCTCAACCTCCACCTCCCGGGTTCAAGCGATTCTCCCGCCTCACCCTCCCAAGTAGCTGGGACTACAGGCATGTGCCACCATACCCAGCTAATTTTGTATTTTTAGTAGAGATGGGGTTTCTCCATGTTAGTCAGGCTGGTTTCGAACTCCCAACCTCAGGTGATCCACCCACCTCGGCCTCCCAAAGTGCTGGGATTACAGGCGTGAGTCACTGCGCCTGGCCATATGTGGTTTTCTTCTAATGAAAAAACTATTTGACTAAGATCCATCAGGGCCTCTCTTGCCCCCCTCTCACGATGTGACATGCTGGCTCCCCATTCACCTTCCACCATGATTGTAAGCCTCCTGAGGCCCTCACCAGAAGCAGTTGCTGGTGCCACACTTCATGTACAGCCTGCAGAACTGTGACCCAAATAAAACTCTTTTCCTTAAAAATTAAAAAAAAAAAAGACTCATCTGGAAAGGGCTCAAAGGGGAGAGAATGTGTCCACTGCGCTGGACTATACTTTTGTTACAGTCTAGGTAACTCTAGAATCTGACAAATCAATAAAGAAATTTTGTTTCTGTAAATATTATCTCCTTCTCATCTCCATCCCTAGGAATCCATAATATTTGAGGAATTCTTCAGCCTAAAAAATAAATAACCACAGAGTGCCTTTCATATGCAGCATCTGTGATTCTTAATGCTGGCTGAACATCAGAATCACCTGTGGAGCTTCTAAAACCTATCAGTACCAGGACCCTATTCCAGAACAATTCAATCAGAATCTATGGGGGTGGTGCACAGATACTTCATTTCTCCTAGTCCTTGCAACACCTCCGTATGAGAGGTGCTATTATCCCCATTTTCCAGAGGAGGAAACTGAGGCTCAGGCTAAGCGAGATTAAGGCTTGCCCATTACACATTTAATAAG
Organism: Pan paniscus; assembly: GCF_029289425.2. NCBI lineage: Eukaryota > Metazoa > Chordata > Mammalia > Primates > Hominidae > Pan > Pan paniscus. The sequence continues at coordinate 104,689,083 of NC_073262.2, forward strand.
GGACACACAGCCTGATTCCCAAATAGCTCTCAAACATACGTTATTTTGGTAAGTGCTGTTCATAACATATTTTAACAACATGTGGATATAGAACCACCAAGAGCCCTTATCCTGCTAAGCTATGGACAAGCCAGTGGATCAGACACAGAGAGACATTCATCTGCCTACACAGCAGCAGGAAAGGACCTGTACTCACTTCCACACCGCAGTTTTTACTCTCAAGCAGAGCAGTCACAAACCCTGTTTCTTTGACTTGTCAACTCTTTCATAACATCTCACCACCATGACCAAGATAGCTGTTTTCTTTTTTTTTTTTTTAATTTTTTTGGTAGATATGGGGGTGGCAGTCTTGGTATGTTGCCCAAGCTGGTCTTGAACTCCTGGCCTCAAGCAATCCTCCTGCCTCAGCCTCCCAATGTGTTGCAATTGCAAGCATAAGCCACTACACCTGGCAACTTTTCTCTTGAGGAATCAGAAGGTTAGAGCAGCACAAATACTAGAGCGGATGGCCAGGCCAAAAGCCAGCATTTTTAATAAATATTACTGTGAATTTTGAACACTTTTATTTCCTGAATATGCTATGTACTTAGATTTCAGTGAGCACGAGTGCATGAGATGAAATTTGCTTTAAAAAGACAGAGTCAAATGGACTGACACAGGTGAACCAAAAGTGAGAATAGCTTGCCTTCTTTAACTCCACTTTGTTGCTTCTCATTTTATTTATTCCCTAAACAAAACAAGAAAACTCAAAGTGGTTCTCAGTAAGACTGAAGAATTCCCCTAAGAATTCCCATCTTTATGAGTTACAGAATCGAGTCAACTTTTCTTTTTTCCGAATGCTGCCTGAAGAGCTACTTTTCACTGCTATTCTGAGCAATTCTGGAGCTGCTGAGATGTCTTGGGGAAGGGTGGAGCAGCTGCCAGACTCCTCAGGTTCTGATGGAGGCAGATGCTTTTCCCCAGCTTGTTGCTGGCTGGGAACAAGCCTTCCACAATATGGATTTCGTTGTCTGAACTCCCTCAGCTCAGCAACGCCCCTTGTCAGAGCACAGAGCCCACAGTTATATCACAGATTAGCCCAGGAAACAGCTAGTCATGAATCACAGAGGCTCATGGATCTCTGCCGAACAAAGAACTCCAGCTCTGGGAAACTTTCTGGCCCAGCCTCTCCCTCTGTCCCAGTGGAAAAGCAGGTAATTTCCCACTGGCCCAGTAGAAAACCAGTGCAAGGTTCATGCAAGACAGGTGGACTTAACCTGGCCATTTCTTTCTTTTTCCTCATCTACTAATGCTGTTTTCATACCAACTGCATCCTAAACACAGAGTTAAGATGGTGATTCATAGTGGTGGTGGGCGTCTCAGTAGGAGCTTTCTTAAGAAGAAAGGGCTTTGAATGAGCCAATGAAAGCTGTTGCCAGGGAACCAGATGCCATGAACAGGCCACTCCAGCAGCATAAGAATACAAGCCAGGAGTGCTGGACTGAGCATTAAGTGTACTTGGCAGCTGAGTCCTACAAGGCCTGTTAACCCTTTGTGCACCTATGTCTAGACAGTGAGTCAAGAGAAGGATTATGGTAAAATCTGAAAAAGCCAAGCCACCCCTTCTGTCAGTATCTCCCACTGGAATGTGCCATTTCAAAGTTGTTCTCCCTGCTTGACTAACAGCTCCCCTGGACACCTGCTTTAGAGTGGATTGGCTAAGAGATGGGCACAAGCAAGGGTTGGTGTGGAGGATGACGCTCCGCAGAGGGCACTGCTCATGTCTGATCGTACATGTTAGAACACTAATGACTCCTCTTAACTTGTGGTTGAGTTTTATGTGATCTCTTAGCCTTTGGAGAAGGGACTTTGCTGCCCCAGGTGGGTCTGCTCTATGAGATAAGGAGGCAATGCTTCCCCTCTTCCTTAAATGTATACTTCAGAGCCTCCTAGGGCCAGTTGGAGATTGGCAGCCTATGCCTCGTGTTCAGATTGTTGGCTGGAGGAGTATGGACCCAGGCTGCTGGCTGGGAAAATGGGGAACAGGCAAAGCTGCTGTGGATGGGCCTCCCGACCTACCTCCCAGGACTCCTCCATCTTGTCCCACTTCTTCCTCTCCCTCTTCCATCAATCCCCAATCCAGGCATCCACTCTGGGTTCCATTCCTGCACAGCTTGATTAATTCAATCTCTGCAAAGGTACTAGCATCTTATCTCAGTTCTCAGGAAGATGTGAATGCTTTTCCAAAGGAAACTATAAAGGTTGAAAAACAGGCAGTGAGGTTACCTGTGGGCTAGGGGCTCCTTGGTTCACAAGGAGAACTCTAGCAACGTGTGGGTCTTGAGGGGAAGATTCTCCCCACACACAGGCTCCCTGACACCCTTCCTCTTCCTCAGATTGTCAGCTGCAGCTCCCTGGCTGCTCCCCTCTGGGGGCTAAGGATGGGGACATCAATTTGAACATCAAAATCTCACCAATGTGGGCAAAGAGTGGGAAGAGAATTTGTGTATACCTTGGGTGTTGGTATGTCCCTACAAAGATACATGTTTTATACATCACATTAACATTTATCTAAAATGATCAGCACAGGGTTCACAATTTTCACTCTGTGATAATCAGAAAATATAAAAATTATTCTCATCATAGAGTTAAAATGGTGAGCTGGAAGCCAGTTGACAGAGAAGCGTCTGGTTAGGCAGTCTAGTGACTTACTATCTATATATATTAGATTTCCTGTTGTGAGGAAATGACTTTCAGAGCATCCATTTGTGCAGCAAAACCTCACTGCTGAGCTGGGCACAGTGGCACTTATCTGTAGCTCCAGCTACTTGAGAAGCTGAGATGGGAGGATCACTTGGGCCCAGGAATTCAAGACCAGCCCGGGCAACACAGCGTGACCCCCATCTCTAAAATAAAACCAAACCTCACTAGTGTGTGCTAATAGTGGAAGACAATTCATGTATATTCTGAATTGTGAGATGGAATTATTCATTAAACAATATTTTCAGCTGGGTGTGGTGGCTCATGCCTGTAATCCCAGCACTTTGGGAGGCCGAGGCGGGTGGATCACGAGGTCAAGAGATAGAGACAATCCTGGCCAACATGGTGAAGCCCTGTCCCTACTAAAAATACAAAAATTAGCTGGCTGTAGTAGCACGTGCCTATAGTCCCAGCTACTTGGGAGGCTGAGGCAGGAGAATCACTTGAATCTGGGAGGCGGAGGTTGCAGTGAGCCGAGATCATGCCACTGCACTGCAGCCTGGCAACAGAGCAAGATTCCGTCTCAAAAAAACAAAAACAAAAACAAAAAACAATATTTTCTATTTATTGAGCATGTACTATGTGCCTGGCACAAGACTCGGTGCTTGACACAAATCATTTCATTTGTTAATTACATAAACATCATTGTAACAGTATTTAATGAAAATCAAAAGAAAAATTTACCCACCACCAAACAACATAGATCAAACATTGCTATGTTATTATTACATTTTATTACTCTAATGTTCAACAATGCTAAATTATCAGAATCCATGCAGTATCAATGAATGACATCTGCTCTAAGATCCTCCCTTTAGAATTAAAATCATCCCTGCTCCTGTCACCCTCCATAGGTTGGTTCCTATGGAAGTTTGTTATTTTTGCCCCAAGTAACTGAGCTGCCAGCCAGGTGGTGATTGATTTTCCCCATGTTATGAAAGAACCAAGAATGTGTGGCTTTTCTTTCTTCTACAAACTCACTATCTCTCCACCGTAAATTTAAAAGCTTGCAATTACAGTGAATGCTCCTACTAATAAAGTGAAGCCATGAGCAAAGGGATAACTAAATATTTTAGACTCCCACAGCAAACCCTTCAGAAAGATCTAAAATAAATAGATCCCTAGTCCCTTCCCTCTGAACTAGACAGGCCATGCAGCCATAATTTATAGCTAAGGAGAGAAAGGAAGCAGAAATCCAAGGCTGACACTCTCTCTCTTGCTATGATTCCAGAGTATTCTTTGTTGCCTTTCGCATTTTCTTCTTTCAAACCTGGCCTGGGCCACATAAGAAATTAGCCATAGTCTCTGAATAAGCCAAGTAACTTATCCTTAGCAGGTCTGTGCTTCTTCTAACAAGTTCAGAGGGTTTTATCTTCTACACTGATTGTTAGGGCGCTTTCAGCCTGTGTACTAAGCCTTGAGTTGGTCAGCACCTTTAACCTATGGGTCTGAGCTTTGTACTATAGCAAACTACCAACTACTAAAACAGGATTTGACCCAATTCTCTTCTTTTCTATATTTTTCATACATCTCTTTGGGCATGCTAAAAAGCAAAATGACAAATATTCTATCAGCTGCTACTATAATGCAAGGGGTTCTATGCTATGGGGAGTATTAAGAATTTTAAGATATTGGCCAGGCACAGTGGCTCACACATGTAACTTTGGGACGCTGAGTCAGGAGGACCACATGAATCTAGGAGTTTGAGACCAGATAGGGCAACACAGTGAGACCCCATTCTACAAAAAATAAAAAATTAGCCAGGCATGGTGGAGTATGCCTGTAGTCCCAGCAGTACAGGGGGCTGAGGTAGGAGTACTGCCTGAGCCCCAGAGGTCAAGGCTGTAGTGAGCCATGATCGCAGCACTGCATTCAGCCTGGGTGACAAAGCAAGACCCCGTCTCTTAAAAAAAAAAGAATTGTAAGATGTAGTCTCTACCTTCCAAAGACTTCAAGTCTAGTTGGGACATAAAACACAAGCAAATTGAAAGCCTTAATAATGTAAGGCGTTGCTGCTTGTCATGTACATGGCCCATCTTTTAAATTTTTTTTGAAACAGGATCTTGCTCTGTCTCCCAGACTGGAGTGCAGTGGTGTGATCACAGCTCACTGCAGCCTCTACCTTCTGCGCTCAAGCAATCTTCCCACTTCAGCCTCTGGAGTAGCTGGGACTACAGGCATGCACCACCACACCCAGCTAATTTTTTATTTTTTGTAGACAGACTGGCTAATTTTTTACATGTTTGGTACAGACAGAGGGATTTTGCCATGTTGCCTAGACTGCTCTTGAACTCCTGAGCTCAAGCGATCTGCCAGCCTTGGCCTCCCAAAGTGTTGTGATCACAGGCATGAGCCACCGTGCCCAGCCTCACAGCCCATATTTTTAAAAATCTTTTGTTTTGACTTTTTCATACAACTTGTCTTTGGTGCTTATCGTAGATAACTGTAGTTGGCTCTATCAACTTTTATTCTACATTCCCTCTGGTGCAAGAGCTAGAAAGCAGCAAACTTTATTTTCTAGACTTCCTTCCAACTAGATTTACAAAATGAAGTTAAGAGAAGCGAGGCTGGGGAGATCTGAGTGCTTAGAAGTAGTCATGGCAGCCAGACCAGAGGTCCAGGGCCCAGTCACCAGCTTCATGGCTGAAGCGGGTAGCGGGGGCCAAAGTCATAGCTGCTCTCTGAGAGCCATGATGGGGCTTCTTATGAAGAACTGCTACTACTCTATTCCAGAAGTATTACAAGAAGAACAACAGGCTGAAATTGGAACCAAATTTGGGCAAGGTCCCATTTCACCTCTGGTTTGCTCTATGGCTTTATGCAAATCATTTCATCTCTCTGTGCACTGATCTTTACTCTTTCATTAACAAGAGCAACACCAAGGACTCTCCTTGTAGAGTGCCCCTAAAGATGAATAAAATACTAGAAAACATGATCACACTTCCTTTTAAAGAGGGATAAAGGTTCTGACAGTACCACATAGGCCGCCTCTCCAGAGTGGCATTCATTTACTCCAAGCACTTTGGAACAAGGGATACACTCCTGAATGTGCTGGGAGGTGGCCATTGAACAGCATCTATTTTCTGTTTCATGTGGTTTCTATTTATTTACAGAGTGCCATGGTTATTCATGATGTTTTACAAACCATAAAAACAAGGTCTCCACCCTATAGAAGTTACAGTGTAATTCAAACAGACTTGCTGCATGGGCTGACAGGTCAGGCGTGCCAGGAGATGGTGTTGGTGTTGTATAACATGGGTGTGGAGGGGTTCTTCTTGAGTTATAAATACTTTCCAGTTACAAGGGCCTTTCATCTGGGATCCCCAAGCACTTTAGAATAGCAATAACCCGGATTGCTTTCTAAATGTGCTTTCTATAAACTGTTGTGGGGACAGAGTAAATGCTTTTAAATGACTATTAATTGATCTGTGGATCTGTTCATTGTCCATATTAAACAGCATAGATGTAAACACAATGGTTTAGGAGAGGCCCGCTTTAGGCTGTGGTCTGGCTGCTTACAGATTACTGCTGCCCCACAGAGACCCGGAAGGCTTGCCACAGCCTTGGGAGGGCCAGATGGACACTCCTAGGCATTTTCCTAGGTGATATGCTCACTCAACCTAGACTCAGAAAGAGCACTCCTTGGCGCCCTGGTTCACTGCGTATGGATGAGTTAACATTTCAAAGTCAGGTGAGTTCAGAGAAGGAATCTCCTCTGGAGAAACTTGGAGCCATTCCTTGGCTAACGATGGTGGTTCTCATTCAGGTCCCAAGGCCTCCATTAAGTTCCTCTTATGCTGCTTTTCTCTCTTTCTTGAGCAATGGCACTTTCAAAACGGCAAGATTTATCTTTCTTTGCAGCTGGTATAGAGTTTCCCCTTCTGTCTTACTCAAAGACCACTTAACTGGTGATTTTTCCTGACCCATTTGACAAGTTCATTCATATCCAAGAGAAGACTGGCCTGGGTTGCAAGTCTTGAAAGTTCACCCAGAGGTTGATGAGATAAGGATTCCTCCTTCTATCCATCCTTTATAAGCTTCTCAGAGTTATCTTTCTAAAAACCCAGATGGAATAATATCACCCCCCTGCTTTAATAAAACCTACCTGGGGGTGCAAATGACTCACGCCTGTAATCCCAAGGTAACAAGGGCAACATTAAGGACTCTCCTTATAGATTGCCCCTAAAGATGAATAAAATACTAGAAAACATGATTACACTTCCTTTTAAAGAGGGATAAAGGTTCTGACAGTATCACATAGGCCGCCTCTCCAGAGTGGCATTCATTTACTCCAAGCATTTTGGAACAAGGGATACACTCCTGAATGTGCTGGGAGGTGGCCATTGAACAGCATCTATTTTCTGTTTCATGTGGTTTCTATTTGCGAAGCTGAGGCAGAAGGATCGCTTGAGCCCAGAAGTTCGAGACCATCCCGGGCAATGTAGTAAGACCCTGCCTCTAAAAAACAAAACAAAACAACAACAACAACAAAAACCTACCTGAAGAATAAAATCCAAAATGCTTCAGCATGGTATATGCAGCCTTCATGGCCTTGGCCAGCTGACCTTTGTCCTTGCATCTCTGTCCACATGACCTGCAGTTTTGTTTTCTTTTTTGTTTTTATTTTTGTTTTGAGATGGAGTCTCACTCTGTCGCCCAGGCTAGAGTGTGCCATCTCAGCTCACTGCAACCTCCACCTCCCCAAGCAATTCTTGTGCCTCAGCCTCCCAAGCAGTTGGGATTACAGTTGGGATTCCTTTTTAAGGCACACCACCACGCCTGGCTAATTTTTGTGTTTTTAGTAGAGACGGGGTTTCACCATGTTGGGCAGGCTGTTCTCCTCCTGACCTCAAGTGATCCACCTGCCTTGGCCTCCCAAAGTGCTGGGATTACAGGCATGAGCCACCACAACCAACCGGAAAAAAATTTTAATTGTAGTAAAATACATGTAACATAAATTTACTTTCGTTTTAGAGATGAGATCTCACAATGTCACTAAGGCTGATCTCAAACTCACGGGCCCAAGGGATCTTCTTGCCTCAGCCTCCAGAGTAGCTGGGATGACAGGTGTGTGCCACTGCACTGGCTCAAATGGACCATTTTAACATTTTTAAGTTTACAGTTCATTGACATTAAGTACATTCATATTGTTGTGAATCCACCTTCAGAACTTTTTCATCTTCTCATACTGAAACTCTGTACCCACTATACACTGATGTTCCATTCCCCTCTCCCTGCCAGCCCCTGTCAATTACCATTCAACTTTCTCTCTCTATGAATCAGACCACTCTAAGTACTTCACATAAGAGAAATCATACAATGTTTGTTCTTTCATGATTGGCTTATCTTGTTTAGTGTAATGTCTTCAAGGTACATGCGTGTTGTAACATATGTCTGAATTTCCTTCCTTTTTTTTTTTTGAGATGGAGTCTCACTCTGTTGCCCAGGCTGGAGTACAGTGGCATGATCTCGGCTCACTGCAACCTCCGCTTCCCAGGTTGAAGCGGTTCTCCTGCCTCAGCCTCCCAAGTAGCTGGGACTACAGGCGTGTGCCACCACACCTGGCTAAATTTTTATTTTTAGTACAGACGGGGTTTCATCAAGTTGGCCAGGCTGGTTTCGAGCTCCTGACCTCAGGTGATCCGCCCACCTCGGCCTCCCAAAGTGCTGGGATTACAGGCATGAGCCATGGTGACCAACTGAATTTCCTTCCTTCTTAAGGCTGAATAATACTGCATTGTATGCATATGCTACATTTTGTTGATTCATTCATCTGTCGATGGACACTTGAGTTACTTCCACCTTTTGGCTCTTATAAACAGTTTTGCTCTGCATATGAGTATACAAATATCTCTTTGAGACCCTGCTTTCACCTCCTTTAGGTATACAGACCCAGAAGTGGAATTACTGGTGATACGGTAATTCTGTTTAATTTTCTTAGAAACTGTCATACCATTTCCTACAGAGGTTGTGCCATTTTGCATTTCCAACAGCAATGCACAAGGTTTTCAATTTCTCCATATCTTCACCAAATACTTGTTATTTTCTGTTTTTGTTTTTGTTTTTTAATAATAGCCATCTTAGTAGGTGTGAAGTGGTATCTCATTGTGGTTTTGATTAAATTCTGTTTGGAGCCTCTGCATTCACTCATTCGCTGTCTTGATTCCCCCTAATAAACCCTATTTTATTTTACAACAGAATCTCTATTTCTTTCTCAGGAGACTTGAACTTGGTTGGGGGTGGAGGGGTCAGAGGGGGAGGGGAAAGTGCCACATAGGAAGATCAAAAAGGTAAGTGGGCTTGTAGCCTGTTGTGCTTCTTCATATAGGCCAGCAGTGGGCACTCCCACAAGACTGCCGGGGTAGTTCAGCTGACAGCTAACAGGCAGCTTGCTTTTCCAGGCTTGAGCAGGTTCCTAGATCCCCAGCAAAGGGGTCTTTTTGTTTCCTGACCCTCTTCCCTCCTGTCTGTGCTCGTCACAATGTCACAGTTAAAGAGACCCAAGCATCCCAGGCTACACAGTGCTTCTCAAAGCAGGTGCTCCTGGCATTCTAGTGGGACAGTTCATCACTATGTGGGAATTTCACACAATGTAGAACATTTAGCATCTGGGGCCTCTGCTTGCTCAATGCCAGCAAGACCCCCAATCATTGCAACAACCAAAATGTCCCCCACCCACATTTCCAGAGCACCCCCATCAGGGGATAGGTTGCCCAGTTGAGAACCAGGTATGCAAAGGAAGCTAGAGAATCCCAGTGTCTCCCGCTCAGGCAAAGCAGCAACTACCATAATGAGGTCTCGTGTCCAGTTGAGGGGATGATGGAGCTCAGCCAAGGAAAAAGTCACAGGTGGTTTTAGGTGACCTAGATTACACCCTGGCTCTGTTAATGCTTAGTTGACAGTGACAGGCTCACATATCAGGAGAGAGGGGAAGACGCTCTCTAAAAACAAGATGAGAACAATAACAGAAAAAGTACCCCAACAAGTCCCCCACCCCATGCAACTGGGACTTGCAACCTGAGCCTGGTCCCTTCAGTGTCCATTTGACCCCCACCCCCATCCCCGGGGAATGCACACTGCACCCGGCACCCGTCTCTGCCTTGCCTGGGTTAGTTTAAGGGACTTCATTTCCCTGTGCTGCCATAGCAACCAGGAAACAACCTCCGCTCAGACAAGAAGGATGGTGCTGTGACCGAGATCTGTAGATGCACACGGCTGGTAACAGAGCAACCGGGACCAAGGGACAACAAGAGCTCAGGAGAAGGGGAGAGACAGGTCGCCCAGAGAGTAGACAATCCAGGGCTTGAGGAGGCTGGCTGTGCGGTTTATTTTTTCTCTCCACAAAGACACACACTGTCTAAACTGTGTGGCTGGTTGTTATTAAGAAGCTGCTGCGAGAGGGAAAAATGTATTTAATAAAAGGCCCTGTGTTTGTGGTCTTCTTGGGCTTGCTGTGAGCTCTGGAAATCTTGAGGTGTGACCAGATTTCAGCCTTCAAAACCAAGATGGACTGCCCTTGAGAAGGGGTGGTCAGAGGGAAACATGTTCACGCTCTCCCTCCTGAGCCGGGGCCACGGGAAGCTGGGCCAGGACAAACAGAAGTTAGAAGTCTACTTTGAACCAGAGGTGAGTCCCACAGCTGAAGAAAGGCACATTTTGGAGGTGGGAGAGGAATGCTCTATGTTTCCACTTGGGAGGTAAACCATGTGTGTCTTGGTTTGTGTTGTTAGTGAGGTGGCGGGGTCACTGGAAGATCTTCCTTCCTCCTTCATGAAACTCAAGAAAATAACATCATTTTCCTGACACACCGAGATTGCCCCTGGGGCCCTCATCTTTCCCCTTGTAGCTGTCTTTGCTTGGACCAAAGGAGATTCCAGATTGTCTGGAATTTGGATGGTTTGGTGCAAGACCAGAATTTCCACCTGGGTTCTAGGCAAACTGATGGTTGTTTGGTTTTTGGAAGTCGTGCTCTGCAGTTGAAATGCTGTGTGTGTTCATGCCATTTCAATGGCTTCCTTGAACTTTCTGGAATTCAACCCACAGGACTCATATTTAATATAGGCCAAAAAAAAAACACCTCATTTTAGAAGATTTTAAAGAGGTGGCAAAATTCCCTTGTTATACTAGATTTTTATTTCACTTGAATCCTGCCAGGGATAAGAAACCTATTGGGGATACTTTGCAAATTTGGGGGTCATACAGAGATTTCCATTGTCATGGTACTTTGTCATGATATTTGACCTTTGCTGTGTTAAACGGCATATAAAGTTTCAAAGGACCTGTATGGCCAATGGCATTTACTTACCTACAAGATATGTAACTGCTTTATAGGCCCCTAAATAGCCAAATTAGGTAATGTTACATAGCATCTGGAATGTATAGAAATTCTCCCCACGTACAGCTGAAGTGGTGGTGGCTTGGAATGCTCCTATTTAAACTGCCAGCTAGTCCAGGTCTAATTTCAAAGTTATCTGCTGCCCCTAATAATTCTGACCGCTTACTTGCATACCAGGAAACTTTAACTGGCCTGTAACCTACACACAAGCTGAGTTAATCCTCCAGCCATACATGACTCTCCTGAAAGTTGTATGGGGTGAAATAGAACCATGCCCTGGGTTCTACTAATTTTGAAATGTGGAGAGAAAAGGCAGTTGCTAAGAAGAGCAATTGTGTTCCATAACACCATGTGAACAGTTCAGAGAAAATCAGTAACTAAAAAAATGCCGAAGGCTTTGCACAAGCAGTATTTGCTATAGAAAGGTCTTCCACAGTGGCTCCGTCAAAGTGGCTGCTTTTCATTGCAGGATTACTTGAACTGGAGGTCCCCAGAAGACTATGTTCCTGTCAGCAAACCTCAAGATAAGAACAATGCCAGCCAGCACTCCTGGAGCCTCTTTCTCCCTAAAACTTTCAGCACTAGAAAGGGTGCCCTGATCCTGTACTCAGAAGGTTTAGCCATTTCAGCATGGACACCCAAAGAGAGGAGAAAAGGCCCCTACTGCCCCAGAGGTCCCTGGAGGAAGCTGGATCTTGAACTGCACACACTTCAAGACCTCAAAGAAGCCATCCTGGCATATGGAAGGCAACAGGTAGGCAGAACGCTCCCTTGGGTTTGGGGAAGGTGCTGGTAGCATGTCTAGAAACCCAGTTGCAGCTTTGGGAATAACTTCTTGGACCCGGGGAAGGTATGAAACTCTCAGACCTCTATTTCTTCATCTCTAAAATGAGATTGACTGTACTCTTAGCCCTATCTGCTGCACACCATTGTCATGAAGCTTAAATGAGATAATGTATGTGAAAGGGTTCTGAAAACCATAAAGGGCTACATTATCATCATTTTATGTTTTCCTTTCAGTTAGAGTAACACAAAGTCCTTTTCAGCACTCAGACAGATTCAGGCCAGCAGACGTTTCATCAGGATCCTTGAAATCCTGTCTCATAGCCACAAGCATCATCATCCCACCTCTGATGTTCTTGGCTCTGTGGAAATGAGAGGGAGAACATTTTAAATATTTACCTTGAGCCCTTCAGCGTCTGCAGGATAAGTTAATGACTTTTTCCATCCTGAATACAATATTAAGGGAAAACGCCTGTGTTCATTTTTCTGATTCATACTTCCTAATGTCTTGTGAGATGTGCATCTGGCCCCTGCTTTATATAATTGCATGCATCAGCCCTTTGGCTGAGGCCATAAGATAGTCTGGGAAGATGTGTCACTTTATAAAATTCTAGGTTAGAAATGGTGGGTGACTCCCTAATTTAAAAGTGTCTACTGACTTTTCATTCCCCACAAAATAAAGTCATTAGCTTCTTCTATCAGGCCTTTCACACATTGGCTTTTCTGCTCCATGTCTAGCCACATTTCCCACCTGTTCCTGTACCACTTCGATCATGGACGCCATAAGGCCCCACCCATGTGATTAGCTCATCATTCCCCAACACCTGTGCCCTTTCATGACTCTCCATTTTTGCACACACCTCTACAACTGGCAAGCTCCCACCCATCCTTCAAAACACAACTTAAATACCATCCCCTCACTGAAGCCTTCTCCCACTTGCCTAGGCAGAGATAGCCCATGCCTCCCTCCTCTGCAAACATTCCCATACCGTCATGCACTGAAATTTATTTCTTTGACTGTCTGTCATTCCTGATGGATTAACATCTCTTCCAATATGGGGACCATGTCTAAATCATTTCCAGAAAGAGTACCCACAAATGTTTGTGGAATTAATGACTTGGTCATGCATGATATTTTCAATGTTTCTTAGATCATCTCCCAGAATCATTGTTGGACAATTTATCACCTACCCCCATGCCAGGCAGAGCTTCCAAAAGAAAAGACTCCTCTGCCCTCTTTTCATCTTTCAAAATAGAGAAGCTTGATGATCCTGACTGAATGCCCAATGCTCTTTGCCTTAAAAATAATAAATTCTTGAATAAAAGAAAACCAATTGTTGAATGCTATAATGTTGCATTATAGCTAAATATTATTTTATTTAATCCTTACAAAGACCCTGTGCGATATAGTTTTTCTTGCCTCCTTTTATAGATGAGGAAACCAAAGCTCAGGGTAGATAAGTGATTTGCCCAAGGCCAGAGAGCTACTAAATGACAAGGCCAGAATTCAAATCCAGGACTGCCTACCTCACCAGGGCCTGCATACTTTGCACTCTGCCCTGTTGTTTGTGGACTCGAAGGGACTCCAGTGGTCCACTGGTCATTGTGCTGGTCATGGCCTGTTTGTCTCAGATTCCCTCTGTTCCCTTCCCCTGCTGTGCTCTGCATCACAGGCAGGTTGACCACAGGCTATATACAATTCTGCAAACATCTGTGTCCACTGGCTTCTAGTTGAATTTGCCAATGGGAGACACTGGAAAGAGATTGGAGAGGGAGAAGAAGAGGAAGACCACGGTATTTCTCCCTTCCCACTCTGCCTCAAGTGAAAAGAAGCATCTGCATTACCTCTGTGATACAGCTCTCAACAGACAGGCCCACTATGACCCCTAACTCCTCCAGGTGACCCCACCAGCTCCTCCCTCTGTCCTTCTAGCGTAAGTGTGGTGCTGGTTTCCTGATGTTACTGATCTCAGTGTTGCCCCCCCAACTGTTTGGCTTCTGAGGTCTCCAATCACCTGTACAACCAATTCTCTAAATCAAATTCCTTCTGTGTTTACTTAGTTTCTATTTTCCTGGTTGGGCACTGAGTGATATATAGGCCCAGAGTAAGAATACCTTCCATCGTCTTCAGATGCTTGTCTATAAGGCTAAATACTTGAGGTAACAGAGATCTTAATAAAGTAGATAAGTCAGTTTGGGGTGAGTTTCATTTTTGGTTATATTTGGGCTCAACGAAAAAAAGAAGTTGCTATCTTCCTGTGGCATCCATCTTCTAAATTTATAGCTCATATCTGTACAAAACAGAATATGTAGTCTAACTCCACATGAGTAGAGGGAAATGGTGTGAAGAAATTAGAGAAAAGAAAACGTATGGAAGAGTACAGGGCTGGAGTTTAAGATTAACGGACATAGTAGATTAAAAGAGGAGGGGAAGCAACTCAAAAGGGACTTCGAATTAAAGAAAATGAACACACTGGGCTCAGTGCCTCACACCTGTAATCCAGCACTTTGGGAAGCAGAGGCAGGAGAATTGCTTGAGCCCAGGAGTTCAAGACCAGCCTGGGCAACATAATGAGACCCTGTTTCTATCAAAATAAAAATAATACAAATTATTTAAAAAGAAAAGGAAAGGAACACCTCAGAAGCTTCGGAAAATAGAGTACCATCTGACTATGAAAACAACAGCCTGGCAAGAAACTTTTAAAATCATAATACCCAGTGCCAGGACAGCTATAGGGAAACAGAAGTCTCACATGTTAGGAGCACAAATTCACATGACATTTCTGGAGGGCAATTTGGCAAAAGCCTAAAAGGGGCTGATACCTTTTGATTCAACATTCCACTTTTAGGAGCTGGCCCTAGGACATAATCAGATGTATGTTCAAAGATCTATGCAGAAAAACATTGACTACAGGGTTCTTTATTACTATGCAAAACACTGAAAACAGTAAATGCCCAGCAATGGAACATTGATCAAATGAACTCTGGTAAATCATGTAATGACCTGGGTCAAGCAATGAAGTCATGTGTTAGTCATGAATAACATGAGAAAATCTGCACAATGTTTTTCTTTTGTTTTGTTTTGAGACAGGGTTTCCTCTGTTACCCAGGCTGGAGTGCAGTGGCACCATCACAGCACACTGCAGCCTCAAACTCCTGGGCTCAAGCGGTCCTCCCATCTCAGCCTCCCCAGTAGCTGAGACTACTGGCTCATGCCACCATGCCGGGCCAATTTTTTGTATTTTTGTAGAGATGGGGTCTAGCTCTGTTGCCCAAGCTGGTCTCGAACTCCTAGGTTCAAGAAATCCACCCACCTTGGCCTCCCAAAGTGCTGGGATTACAGGTGTGAGCCACCATGCCTGGCCTGGAATGTATTTTTTTAAAGCAGATTACAAAAATGTATTCATATAATAAAAATACCAGTGTTCATTAACTTTTTTTGAGTAGTTGTGTTATTTTTGCCACTATTCTAAGTGCTTTCCAAGTATAATTCATTTATGCTTTCTAATAATCCTGGGCATAAGTACTATTATTATCCACTTTAAAGGTGAGGAAATAGAAGCACAGAGAATTCGAGTGACTCACTCAAAGTTATACAGCCAAGTAAATCACTGCACCAGAATGTGAGACTAGGCCACATAGAAAACATCACCTCTCTAATATAAATCTGTTTTTAAAAAAGTGATTATTGACCGGGTGTGGTGGCTCACACCTGTAATCCCAGCACTTTGGGAGGCCAAGGCAGGTAGATCATCTGAGGTCAGGAGTTCGAGACCAGCCTGGCTAACATGGTGAAACCCCGTTTCTACTAAAAATACAAAAAATTAGCTGGGAGTGGTGATGCACGCCTGTAATCCCAGCTACTCAGGAGGCTGATACATTTCTTTTTACCAAATATATTTTTTAAACTATGGGATTTTACAAATAAAATTAAAATCTATAGCTTTGAAAGAGGTAGACAGTTGACCCTGGAAATCAAGGTGAGAGGCTTCGGGGAGGAAAATGGAATGGCAAACAGTGCTGCAAGTTGAGTCCACCAATAACCACACCATCTGTCCATGAGGGTGAGTATTTCTTTGTCCAAATAGGATAGTTCAAGAGTTTAAAACAGTACACTCAAAGTCAAAGAGCCAAAGTGAGGATGGAAAAAGGGGTAGAGTAATAGTGCTGCTCACGGAAGGATCTGTTCTTGGCTGGACTGTGAATCAAGAAACCTGCATGACTCAGGCCCCACCCAGACCTGTAAGAATAAAGGCTGTCGCAGAAAGGTGCAAGTCAAGGTTTAAAGCATCTCACAACACCTCCAACTCTCTGGATCTGACAGCACACATGTGGCAACCCGTCTGGAGTTTATAGCTCAGCATACATCCACCCTTGAACTTTCTTGATGGCCCAACTCCTTACGGGTAAAGATAAATGTTAAGTCAAGAAATCAGAGGTCAGCATTCTTAGACTTCTGGATACACACAAATATGTCGCTTGGTTGGTTTTTTGTTGTTGTTGTTTTTTAACAGAAGGAAATCTTGTTTAGCTTTTCCAAAGTTGAAACCATTCTTCTTGAGGCCTTTAATTTATTCAGCTTCCCATTATTGAGACATCAAATAGCTATAAAACCTAAGTAATCATAATTTGGGGTAGGATAAATATGAACAATGTGACATTGATTAAATAATGTATTTAAGATAATGTGTTTTAAAATTCAGTTCACAGGACACGCCACTTCTCTGTTCCATTGAGAGATAAACAGGATTTAGATAACTATAGCAGATTTCAACCAACATTGTACAATTGTCCCTCGGTATCTGCAGGGTTCCAGGATACCCCTTGATTTCAAAACCAAGGACCAAGATTGCTTCCAGGAATCCCTGAGGATACCAAAATCCAAGGACACTGAAGTCCCTTATATAAAATGGCATGGTATTTGCATATAACCTACACACACCCTCCCATATACTTTGAATCCCATATACTTATAATCTAGAGATTATAAGTAATCTCTAGATTACTTATAATACCTAATATAGTGTAAATGCTTTGTAAATAATTGTTATACTGCATTGTTCTTATTAGTATTATATATATATATATATTTGTTTTCTTTTTTTTGTAGAGGCAGAGTTTTGCTCTGTTGCCCAAGCTAGAGTTCAGTGGCATGATTGTAGTTTACTATAACCTTGAACTCCTAGGCTCAAGCAATCCTCCTGCCTCAGCCTCCCAAGCAGCTAGGACTACAGACATGTGCCACCACACCCAGCTAATTTTTAAAAAATTTTTTGTAGAGATGGGGTCTTGCTATGTTGCCCAGGCTGGTCTCAAACTCCTGGGCTCAAGCAATGCTCCCACCTCAGCCTCCCAAAGTATTGGATTACAGGCGTGAGTCACCGCATCTGGTCTATATTGCTATTATTAATTGGTTTTTTTCCACATATTTTTGATCCGCGGTTGATTGAACCTACAAATGCGGAACCCACAGATGCGAGGGCCAACTGTATTGCTACTGCCATCTCCATTATAAATTTGGTTAAGTTTAAAAGTATTGTCAGCCTTGTTCCATTGAATAGTCACCACTCATTCTGTACTGCCTAATTTCTCCCCACATCTTAATACTCAAGGCATTTAACTCTTTCGTTGCTATTTTCAGCCAATGTCCCCCCATGAAGGAATCTTTAGGTTACCCTTTTTTTTTTTTTAAGACAGAGTCTCGCTCTGTCACCCAGGCTGGAGTACACTGGCATGACCTTGGCTCACTGCAACCTCCCCCTCCCAGGTTCAAGCGATTCTCATGCCTCAACCTCCTGAGTTGCAGGGATTACAGGTACATGCCACCATGCCTGGCTAATTTTTGTATTTTTAGTAGAGACGGGGTTTCAGCATGTTACCTAGGCTGGTCTCGAACTCCTGACCTCAGGTGATCCTCCCACCTGGGCCTCCCAAAGTGCTGGGATTACAGGCATGAGCCACCACACCTGGCCCAGATAACCATTTTATCAAGTAGAAAATAATGTAAGAAATATGCCTTTTGAATTAAGTTTATTTTTCCTATTCAAACCATAATATAGGGTTTTATACAAATTAGAAAAATATAGAAAAGGAGAGAGAATTATAAATTATCTGTTACCCTTTTAGCCAGAGATTAGGAGGATGAAGTTTCCTTGCAAGTCCTGATCAATAACCTGCTACTTGTTTGACGGTGTCGGTAAAATGTAGGAACTGCTCTGGTGGCTGTCAACAGTGTTAAATAGGCACCAAGGCAGCAAAGGGGAGAAAGAGCAATTTGCCTGCACTCCTTTTTCTGAGTGTGCTCCATTGGAGCAGGTCCTGAGACGTTGTACTTGGAGCCTTTAATAAACCTAGAAGTAGGAAAGGTCAGAGAGAAACATGGTCAACTCCAACTATGAGGTCAAAGGTAATGTCAATAACAGCTGAACTTATTGAGTGCTTAGTGTGTGGCAGGCATTTTACCTGTATAACCTCATTCAATCTGCACAAGCCTAAGAGCTAGGTGCTAGCATTACCTCCGTTTTATAGGAAGGAAACCTGGGGCTTGACATTAACTAATTTGCTCAAAATTACATACCTAAGTGGTGAAGCTAGAATTGGAGACCAACAACGGATTCCAAAGCCCCACGTTTAACCCCTAAACGGCTTGATTTTGAAAACTCCACATTCCCCAGAGAAAAAGAAGCATCTCCCCAGCTTTAACAGTATGTTTAAAAAGTGGATCTGAGTCTTTCAACACATCCATTAAGCTAACCCTTTGTAATTCTAGGAAAGCAAATCAGATTTTTATTAAAATTAATTTGGATGATAAGTAGCATTTCTATAATAAGCTATATATATGATCCAATACACTCCTGTTTCTCTAGGTTTTATGTACTTCATTCATTTGTTCCCTTGTATAACTAATAGAATATTTATAACAATGACTGGGGCCGGGCACGATGGCACACGCCTGTAATACCAACACTTTGGAAGGCTGAGGTGGGCAGATCACCTGAGGTCAGAAGTTCAAGACTGGCCTGACCAACATGGAGAAACCCCGTCTCTACTAAAAATACAGAAAAATTAGCCAGGCGTGGTGGTGCATGCCTGTAATCCCTGCTACTCGGGAGGCTGAGGCAGGAGAATTGCTTGAACCCGGGAGGCAAAGGTTGTGGTGAGCCGAGATCATGCCATTGCACTCCAAACTGGGCAACAAGAGCGAAACTCCGTCTCAAAAAAAAAAAAAAAAAAAAAGGCTAACACTTATGTAGAAGTTAGTATTATACCAGTACCATTCTAAGTGCTTTACACTTATTAACTCACTTAATCCTCACAACAGGTTAATAAGGTAGGTGCCTTTTTTATTGTAGCAAAATATATGTAACATGAAATTTACCATTTTAACCATTTTAGATGTACAGTTTGCTGGCAGTAAGTATATTCACATCGTTGTACAATCATTACCATCATACATTTCCAGGAGTTTTGTCATTTTGCTAAACTGAACTCCATGTCCATGAAACAGTAACTCCCCATTTCCCTCTGCCACCAGCCCCTGCAACCATATTTCTGCTGTCTCTGTGAATTTGACTATTCTGAGAACTTCATATAAGTGAAAGCATACAGTTGTATCCTTTGCGGCTAACTTGTTTCACTTAGCATAATGTCTTCACTCATTAGAAGAATGAATTCATGTTGTAGCATGTATCCGAATTTCCTTCTTTTGCAAAGCTGAGTAATAGTCCCTTGTATGTATACACCACATCTTGTTTTTCCATTCTTCCATCAACAGACACTTAAGTTGCTTCCACATTTTGGCTGTTGTGAACAATACCCTATAAACATGGATGTACAAATATCCATTCATGTCCTTGTTTTCAATTATTTTGTGTATATACCCAGAAGTGGAATTGTTTGGATTATATAGTAATTCTATTTTTAATTCTTTGAGGAACTACCATAGGATTTTCCATAGCAGTTAGTTACACCATTCTACATTCCCACCAGCAGTGCACAAGAGTTCCAGTTTCTCCATATCCTCATCAACACTTGTTACTTTCTGTTTTCTTTTTAAACACTTTTTTTTTTTTTTTTCGGTGATGGAGTTTCGCTCCTGTTGCCCAGACTGGAGTGCAATGGCGCGATCTCAGCTCACCACAACCTCTGCCTCCCAGGTTCAAGTGATTCTCCTGCCTCAGCCTCCCTAGTAGCTGGGATTACAGACATGCACCATCACACCCAGCTAATTTTGTATTTTTAGTAGAGATGGGGTTTCTCCATGTTGGTCAGGCTGGTCTCGAACTCCCGACCTCAGGTGATCTGCCTGCCTCAGCCTACCAAAGTGCTGGGATTACAGGCATGAGCCACTGTGCCTGGCCTTAAACACTTTAATTTGATAATAACCAGATCCTTTTGTAGTTCATAAGCATGATGATTGGGTGTTCACATGCATGTGTGAATGTGCCACCCTCTGAACCTCGTTACAACGTCAACACATTACCTGTCTGACCTGAAAAAATATTTCTTTTATTTTATAATAGCCATTCTAGTGGGTGTCAAGTAGAATCTCATTGTGGTTTTAATTTGCATTTACCTAGTGATAAATGACATTGAGCATCTTTTTATGTGCGTATTGACCATTTGTATATCTTTTCTAAAGAAATATCTATTCAAGTCCTTTGCCCATTTTTTAAGTGGGTTGTTTGGTTTTTTGTCATTGAATTGTAGGAGTTCTTAGATATTCTGAATAATTGGTCCATGCCTGTAATCCCAACACTCTGGGAGGCTGAGGCAAGAGGATCACTTGAGCCCAAGAGATCGAGGCTACAGTGAGACATGATCACACCACTGCACTCCAGCCTGAGTGACAGACTGAGACCCTGTCTCTGTCTCTCTCTCTCAAAGAGAGATATTCTGGATATTAATCTCTTACCAGATACAAATTTACAAATATTTTCTCCCACTCCATGGGTTGCCTGCCTTTTCACTCGGTTGATAGTGTCCTTTGATGCACAAAAGTAGGGAGGCTAAGGCAGGAGAATTGCTTGAACCCGGGAGGCAGAGGTTGCAGTGAGCCAAGATCGTGCCACTGTACTCCAGCCTGGGTGACAGGGCGAGAGTCTGTCTTTAAAAAAAAAAAAAAAAGTTTTTAATTTTTATGAAGTCCAACTTATCTATTTTTTTCTTTTTTGCCTGTTCTTTTGATATCATATTCAAAAACTCATTGCCAAACTCAATGTCATGAAGCTTTTCCCCTATGGTTGTAAACTCTAGGGGAAAACTTTTCTAAGAGTTTTACAGTTTTAGTTCTTATGTTTAGGTTTTTGCTCCATTTTGAATTAACTTTTGTAAATGGTGTACGGTAAGAGTCCAATTTCATTTTTTTTTTTTTTTTGCATGTAAAGTATGTACTTTTGTCATCCTTATTTGACAGATAAAGAAACTGAGGCACAGGTGAATCAAATAATTTCCCTAAGGTCACACAGCTAGTGAGTCACCAAGACAGGATTACAAATCCAGGCAGATTGAGCTCTCATAGGACCTGGAGCCTAATTTTTGCTGCTAGCAATCCTAGTTGTACCTTTACATTTATGACATATGGCTGGTCAAATCTTTGATGCTGAATGGTTTGGTCAGGAATCAAGCCTTGTTACAACACTGCATTAATGAGAAAATTCAGACCACTTCACGACTTTCTTCTTTATGACCTTGTATCCAGGAACATATGCTCACCAAAGATAGATAGGAGAGAGAGTTATTATTTGCACAGAATCCCAAAAATTAAACCTGCAGAGAAAGGGCTGGCTGAGAGCAGCAGTGTTTGCATGAGGCTGATCAAAGTCACGCTGGGGATGGAGGATGCTTTCCAGGCACAGCTGCAAGTGGCTTCTCTCCTCTCCCTCCCACCCTGCCCCCACCTCTACTCCAGTTGCACTCACGTGGCAGCCCCAAGGCTGGCTCCAGTCACACATGCACAGGTGCAACAACAATGATCAGTCACCCTGTTCTAAGATTTGGCCTTTGCCAGAGAACACTGACTCCGGCAAGACAGACTGAGGGCTAGGAGATGCCAGCTGTGCCCCTCCTGAGAGAAGGACTTCTGGCTGGAGCAGGCAGCTCACAGCACAGGTGGTCAGCAGTAAAATGCAGACATTATTGGGTTTTTCCATTCAATCGAGCCAACGTCTGAGTAGTTAGGAAATGCCCTGGGCCTAAAACAGTGCCTGACACATAGCAGATGCTCAACAAATTGTTTAATGACATATTGGTTACAAGGATGTGGCCAGGGGGGCAGGCGGGCTGTAACCTCTACCCAACAGGAGTGCACAATCTGGTGAAAGAGGTGGATTTGTGCCCCAGTGACATTTTGATACAAGGCGGTCCGTAAGAGAGCGAGATTATGATTTCCTAATAAAGAAGGCAGAGAGTGTGACTGCTTCTTACTGGGAAAAATCTAGAGCGGCTTCTTGGAGAAGGTAGAATTTGAGCTGAGTCTTGTAAGGATAAGTAGGGTGAGACCTTCCAGGCTTAGGTGAGCAGAGGCCTCTAGGGGAGAAGGTGCAGGGGAGGGGAAGTCAGGGTCACTAGCCAGGCTCCCTGCTGGAAATATACCTGGGGAAGTGGGTGGGGCCAAATTGTGGAGGGCTGTGCCTGCCAGTTCTGGGATTTGGGGGTTTCTCTCTTCACGCTTCTGCTGAGTCCTGCACACAAACGCTGGGCCACCCTCTGCGGTATGATGGCAGCTAGCTACCTAGGGCTTTGTTGCCTTCCTGGGGACTCTGGCTCCCTGCCACCCCATATCTGCTGGCCAGGAGCACAAGCCCTACCGTCTCCTTCCATCCTCTGAAAACCTTCAGTGGCCAGCACTAGAGCAGGTGGACAAGACAGCCAGTGCGGGGGAAGGGACAGGTACACAGGAGTCCCCTTCACGCCTCTGCATTCAGAGACCTCATATGCATCAGGAAGGCAACTGGCCAGAGCAAGTCCCTCGTTAAAGGAAGCACTCATGGTGGAATGTGGATAATAGGCCACCCCGTGCACACTAATTACTCATTGCAGAAGAAACCCGAAGCTGGGATTGATTGGCAAAGCCAAGGCAGGCCTGAACAGTCTGAAACCATCCATAGCCAGCCTCCTGCTGTCATGTTTATTTTCCTGTTCCAGAAACTCCCTCCCCGGCTCCCTTCTGTCTACTTTTGTATTTTAGAGTGACTTTTGAGTGGGTGGTTAGGTCTAGGATAACTTTAGGGAAGAACTAAGGAAATATGCATGAGAAGAGGGTGGGTGCCAGAAAATTAGTTAATTTTTAACATGTTTTCTATTTAGAAATATAATCTATATTACTGAAAACTTAATTTTATTTTTTAAAAAAAAGAGAGAGAAGAAAGAACTATTTGTAATCTTATGCCCAGCACCCTAATACTCCCATTATTAGCTTTTTCATCTATTTTCTTCCAGTCTTTCCATCATGACTATATATAGGATATGCTTGTATGAGGTTGTAATTATACTATACATGCTTTCTTATATTTTGTTGTTTTCCACTGAAAATATTCTTCAACAGGTTGGAAGTGAGTAAGTAGATTTCACCCTGACTGGTATCCTTGGTTAGACCTAAGCAGGCCTTGGGCATCCCTCAGTGCTTCAGTTTATCCAGTGAGATGGGACATTATTAACCAACTTCATGGGCATAATTTGAGAAGTTATTAAAAGAAACCAGGAAACTAGAAAACAACTTAAAGAGAATGTGGTAGACAGGATGTCCTGCCAAAGATATCTATGTCCTAATCCCTGGGACCTGTGAGGTTACAGGGCAAAGGGAAATCAAGGTTGCAGATGGAATTAAGGTTATCATCAATAGATGGCCTCGAAATGGGGATATTATCTTGGATGATCCGGGTGGGCCCAAGGTAAGCAAAAGAGTCCTTAAAAGCAGAAGAAGGAATCAGAAGGAAGATCAGAGAGAGGGCAGCCTGAGAAGGACTCAGCTTAAGGTTGCCGGCTTTGAAGATGGAGGAAAGGGCCACAAGCCAAGGAATGAAGGTGGGGGTGACCTCTAGAAGCTGGAAAAGGCAGGGAAACAGATTCTTCCCTAGAGCCTATAGAAGGAACTCAAGCCTGTCAGCACCTTGATTTTAGCCAATGAGACCCATTTTGAACTTCTAACCTCCAGAACAGTATGAGAATAATACATTTATGTTGTTTAAACCACTAAATGTATGGTAATTTGTTAACAGCAGCAATAGGAAATGAATACACCAAGATCAGCTTCCAAATCCTAAGCAAAAATATATGTAAATACCCTAAATTCCAGGTCTAGGATTCCCTAACTCTTCTTGGCAACTCCCTGCACCATGGTGCAAGCTTCTCAGTAAAGCTTCAGAACCAAGCTGGTGCTTCAGAAATGTCCACTAATGGCCAGGCGCAGTGGCTCACGCCTGTAATCCCAGCACTTTGGGAGGCCGAGGCAGGCAGATCACGAGGTCAGGAGTTCGAGACCAGCCTGGCCAACATGGTGAAACCCCATCTCTACTAAAAATACAAAAATTAGCCAGATGTAGTGTTGGGTATCTGTAATCCCAGCTACTCGGGAGGCTGAGGCAGGAGAATCACTTGAAACCAGAAGGCAGATGTTGCAGTGAGCCAAGATCACACCACTGCACTCCAGCCTGGGTGAAAGACCGAAACTCTGTCTCAAAAAAAAAAAAAAGAAAGAAAGAAAGAAAGAAAGAAAAGAAAAGAAAAAGAAATGCCCACTAATGAGAAACTGCAAGGGTTCCTGTCCAGACTCAAACAGCTCATCTTGCCATCCGCACAGGGGCCACAGCATCTTGGAAGAGGCTGGTCCTTACTGCATTCAGAGGAAAGTCAGTCAAAGCAAAGATTCACAGAAAAGAAATGAGGTTGCAATTCACCCAGAAAAGGCCTCTTGTCTAAAGGCCTTTAGACAATACAAAGGCCTTTAGAATATAAAAAGTACCCAACAAATATTTATCGTATGACTGAGTGAAAAAATGCAGTGAGTGAAAGTGTCATTTAGCTTCCACCATCCTCTCTATAATTCTTTCTTTCACGTCCTCTGGGAAAAGCCTCAAGACCACATGAGACTGAATTTCTAGGCTGTTTTTGCACTTGAAGTACCTGCCACATAAACTTTCCAGACATCAAGGAGCAGGTGATGCTGTATGTTTGAATTCTAAGCATTCGTTTAATTCATAAGTCCCCAAGGAGTAAAGCCAATTGAATAGTAAGCCACATTTTCTTTTATCTTGAACCTTGAACCCATGCACTCTGGCCCCAAATCTAGAGCGCTTTCCCAGGCTTTCTCACAAGCTGTCTCCTTCCCACTCTGCTGCTTGTGCATTTTGGGCTCACTTGATGTGATTGTATTAGTTATCAATCCATCTTAATCATCCCCTTTTTTCCAGTGCTTGTTTCCCACCCCTTCAATCCGTAGCAGCTTTAAATCTGTTGCTCCCATATTATATCCACGTATCAGAAATACTTTTGGCTGCAAGCAACATAGTTCATGATTACCAATGGTTGAAGTTGGGGAATCAGCAAACACTGCTCACTGGTCAAATCCTGCCCACTACTTGTTTGTGTAAATAGAGTTTTATTGGAACACAACCATGACCATTTGTTTACATATTGCCTATGGATGCTTTTGCACTACAAGGACAGGTTGAGTGGTGGCAACAGAGACCATATGGCCTGCAAAGCCTAAAATATTTACTGTCTGACCCTTTATAAAAAACCTTCCAGGCTGGGCATGGTGACTCACGCCTGGAGTCCCATGCACTTTGGGAAGCTGATACAGGTGGATAACTTAAAGTCAGGAGTTCAAGACCAGCCTGGCCAACATGGTGAAACCCTGTCTCTACAAAAAATACAAAAATTAGCCAGGCATTGTGGCACATGCCTGTAATCCCAGCTACTCTGGAGGCTGAGGCAGGAGAATCGTTTGAACCCAGGAGGCAGAGATTGTAGTGAAACAAGTTAGTGCCACTGCACTCCAGCCTGGTTGACAAAGCGAAACCGTCTCAAAAAAAAAAAAGGCTGCTAACCCCTGATTTAGGCAATAAAGAGATTTAATTATCTCAAGTAACACAAAGTGGAGGGGCAGGAGTTTCATGCTTGCCCAGCTGCTTGCCAATGCCATTAAGGACTCAAGCGCTATCTTTTCCTTCCACCATCCTTTGAATGTTGGTTTTTCTTATTAGGCTTGTTAGTGCATGTTCACAAGATGGTCCCATACTTTCAGAGGTCACATCTGGGTTCAAAGCAGAAGAAAGGGGCCAGCAAGCAATCCTTGCACAGCTGTTCCTTCTCTAAAAAAACAAAGACCTTCCAGAGGCTCCCAGTAGTTTCACCTTAGTTTCATTGACCAGAGCTAGGTCCCTTGGCCACTCTGAGACGCACCGGAGTCTGGGAAAGCAAGGCCCTCCATGTCTTCACTTTCCTGGATTCAACCAACCAGGGATGGAGAATATTCAGGAAAAAAAATAACAATCCAAACCAAAAAAACAAAAAAGTATAACAACTATTTATACCGCATTTACATTGTATTCAGTATTATAAGTTGCTAGAAACAATGTAAAGTATAGGGAGGATGCATATGGGCTATACTGTACAAATATTACTACCACCATTTTATAATATATAAGGGACTTGAGCATACACAGATTTTAATATCCACAGAGGTCCTGGAACCAATTCCCCACAGATAACGAAGGATGACTATTTGGGAAAGGGGATCTGCTGACAAAAAATTGGGACTCTTTTAGCAGAAAGAAGTGAGGGGGAATAAGTGTTGGGCAGTTAGCATAGTCTCCCATCACCTGGACAAGGGAAAGGAGAAAAGACCTAATATTTGTTCACCACCTACTATGTGCATTAAGTATTTTACATACCTCAGCTCATATAATCCTTAAACTGAGGACACTGAGTAAAATTATTCAGAGAAGAAATTAACATGCCCAAGGATGGGGCAAGATCTCAAGATCAATTCCATCTTCAAGCAAAGCCTCTGCTCAGTCTCCACTGTGTTCTCCTCAGCTCCCTTTAGGAGTACTGAGAGATTAGAAAGTGCTTTCACAAGTGCAGGGTGGGCAGAGAGTGAGAGCGTGCACCCTCTCACCTTACCATAAGCTGGCTCAGTGGAACACCCTTTCACTTACATTATTTCATTTACACCAAAAACGAGGTATTATGTCAGTATTGTGGGCTAAATTATATAATGATTAGACGATTGAGAAGTGGTGGGGCTGAGATTGGAACTATTTGTTCATTTATTCATTTCCCCACAATATCGAGCCCCTAGTATGTGCCAGGCACTGTGAAACTTGACTCTCGGGTTGATTCCAGAACCCATGCACTCTCCATTCCCTCTACCACTATATTAGCTCCATTTTAGAGACAGGTTCAGAAGGTTCCAGAGCTCACGCAAGATCACAAAGTTCCCATGAGGCAGAGCAGGCCTTGAGCCCAGGGGCTCTGGCTGTAAATCCAAGGCTGTTTCCCAAGCTCTCACAGGCTGTCTCCTTCCCACTCTTTGGCTTGTGCTTTTTGGACCCACTTGATGTTTCCCTGTGTCCATTGTTCAGCCTCTGCAGGCCCATAAGACTGAAGTGAAAGACTGTTCTGAAGAGTAGAAAGAGATTTGGTGCCTACAAAATGAGTTTCAGGATACCAGAGCTATTGAGCCACTGAATTAACCAACCCTGGTATTCTCTAGCCTTTGGTCTTTTTGTTACATGAGATAACAAACTTTCTTTCTCATTGTTCAAGCCTGTTGAGTCAGGATTTACTGCATCCTAACCTGTATGAAAACTTTGGTCACTCTAGAATATAGTTCTTACAGTCTGGGACACTCACTGAGGCACCTGCTTTGAAACATCTTTATTTATTGTTTTGACATCAAGCTGGTTCATGGTGCTAACTCCTGATCTGGTCCTTTGATGAGATGATCAGTTATTGAAGAATAAGAAGCTTTGCACTGATGTGAATTTTGAAGCCCTAGATTCAAGCCCAGCTCCACTTCTAACTGGCTCCACACAGTTGCTCTCTATCCTTCCAGGCTATATTGTTGCCTTGGGAGACTTCCTTAGCCAAAGGGGACTAAGTGGGTTTCATTTCTCATGCCAGTTCTCACTGGAACACTGTGTGGATCACTTTCATGGAGCATCCAAGAATATATGCTGTATGTTTCCATTCATATGAAGTTCAAGAATAGAACAAAACAGTCCACGGTGTTAGAAATCAGAATAGCAATTACCTGGTGGGTAGGAGGATACTGACTAAAAAGTGGCATGAGGGACTTCCTGGGTGGATGAAAATGTTCTGGATTTTGTTTTCTGTGGTGGTTACAAAGGTATATACAATTGTCAATATTTATCAAATGAACATCTAAGCTCTGTGCATGTTATATAAATTATGCCTCAGTTTCAAAAATGTTCTTAAGGAGAAAATGGATTCTGAGATCACCTTCAGTTCAGCAGTCAAGAATTCTGTGATTGATTAGGGATGTCTGCCATGGACACTGGGGAGGGTGAGACATGTCAACACAAATATCACACATTTGCTATTCTTTTGCCTAAGCAATCATCCTCTGAGAGTTTCTACATCACTTAAGTGGTTGTAGTAACTCAGTCCACCTTATAGGATTACAGATGAGGTGAAAGTTCTTTGTATAATGTAAATTCCTAGTCAATTGTAAGATGTTATTATTCATATTTATTCCCTATGATGTCTTGCACAGTGGCACTGACTTTGGCAGATAGGTTCCCAGAAAATTCTCCCCAGCTTAAATGAAATGCATCAGAGCCAGGTATTTTCAAAATGCCAGGCTCCCCATGAACATGGACATGATTTGTCTGTCCCATTATTCACATTACAAACATTGAATGCCAATGCAGATTTGTGAGCTGGCTTTCCCATTACAGTACAGAGCCATTTTTGAAGATACTAAAATGATTTCCACAGGCTGAACTAGGTAATGTGTTTTCTTCTGAAGTTTTTACCCTTTCCTAATACTCTATCTCAAGATGGGATCTGGTATATGTCATTTCTCCTTCTGCTTCCAACTGCAAACCTGCAGGGGCCTTTCAGAGCTTTGCTCTGAGGGCTCTTGGTTCATGTCTATTAGCCGAGGCATCTGTTTTTGGTGCCTTCTGGCACCTTCTGGGAGTTTCCTGGGTTACTGATGAAGATTGTGCTAACCAGCCTGTATCACTGGGTGGCTCAGGGCTCAGCAGCTGTGCTGTTTCCTGACTGGTGTCCCCACAGGGAGAGCAGGACAGAGCCTGGCAACCATACCTCCACTTCCGAAGCCAGCTGGAGAGCCAGGCCCAACGGCAGATCCAGCCGGGGCATTCAGCCAAGAGATACCTCCGAGGCCTCCTGCGGACTTGGCCCCCAGACGCCATGTATAGGCTCTGGTGCGCAGGTCAGTGAAGAAATGGGAGGGGGGCACACCCCAAACTGCCCCACCTCCCATTCTGGTGTGACAGTGTGTTTTCCATCAAGACCTGAAACACCAGGATTTCAAGCCCAATTCTGCGTTAAAGCAAAGTCCCCACGCTTGGTAGCCCACAAGCCCCTTTCACGGCTCCCGTCCTTTGTCCTCTGACGCATTTGCAGAGGGAAGAACGGCCTGAAGTCCTGCCTTCACTCCCATCCCTTGCCCTCAGCAGCCTCACATGCCACATCCAGGCCAGAACTTTCTTCCCAATCTTCTCCACTCAGAGACCCTCCAGTTCAACACCCATCTTTTACAAGATAAGGAAGAAGAAGCCCAGAGAGGCAAAGTAATTTGTCCAAGATCATTCAGTCAAAAGCAGAGCTGGGACCAGAAGTCAGATCCACCCTTCACCCCCACAGTTCCACATTCTTCCCAATATTCCTTAGTTCCCCATCTGAGGTGATCCCAGGTCCTCCCGGAAGTGAAATGTTACGACTCTTCCTCTTAAAAATGGCGGCTCTCCAGCGCAACCCATTAGGAGTGCGATGGACACCCTTCTGATGAACAGACCCTAAATGCACTCTGTAGATGCTTGAAAACAAAAATGGGAAGTGGTTGGGGATTAGAGTTGCCAGATTTAGCACATGCATACCCACCCCCGCAACACGCATAAACAGTTACGCTTGCAATCTTCAATCTTCGGGATGTACTTCTACTAAAAAAAATTCATTGTTTATCCAAAATTCAAACTTAACTGGACATCCTGTATTTTATTTGGCAAGCCTATTTGGGATGAGAAGAGTGAGCAGAGAATGTGCCAGTACCCACTCGGCTGTTTGCCATTTCTTCAGCAACAACAAACAGCCAGAACTAGAGAAAGCCTGACTTTCTTCCTGCTTTATAGGTTTACCCTGAGGAAGAAGAGAAAGCAATTCACTCCCCCAATAAGTGGTGACTTGAAGCAAAATGAAAGTTGTGGGCTCCTCCAGTCATTGGTTTTACTCTCAGGGCAGTTCCACAGTTATAGGCAGTTCCATTTATTTGAAACTTTTGAGAAAGAGCCACTTAACCAAAGAAATGTTTCTCATTGAGTGGGGCAGAGGGCAGAGCAGGCCATTCTCCTACAGCCTAGGTCCAACATTCCCCAGAATGAAGGCCCCTCTTGACCTCAAAAAAGGTCGAGTCCTCCATGGGAGTCTATGGCTAAAATGTGTGGTTTAAGGAAGGATACACACACACATGCATTCTTGAGCTCCTTGCCGTAATTCCTTGCCAAAGCCCCTCTTGAAGTTGAGGACCTCAAGCTGGAGGCACAATGGCAAGAATCTGGTGTAAGCCCATCAGTCCAATGGCCCCTACCACCCTCTTCCTGCACATCTCAGAGCTCCCCACTTTGTGATACTAATGTACATATTCTCTTGGACTTCTTTACACCCCTGTGATTAATCCTCCCCACCCTTCAAGCTCACACCTTCTACAAAGTCTTTGCTCAAAGCTCCAGTCAATATTGAGCTCCTTGTTTTCTGAATTTATATTACACTGACACTCAGAGCCATACAGAACACAAGAGAGCTTTGTCTCTCCAATAGACTACTGAGTGCCTTTTAAAAGGGCCCAAGTCTGGTTCCACTGTATCTACTTCACTGACTAGCCGAGGGGTGGGCCCATAGGGAAGTCCTCAATAAATACTTATAGAATGACTGGATTGAGGAGGCTGCTGATCATGGGGCCTACAGAAGCAAATAGGATACATCCACTACCACTGGATCTCCTCCTGAGGCAGGAGGAGCTTTTCACCCCAAAGCAGCAGCCATGCTCCTTCCACCAGGGAGACCCAGTTCTTGGGAATGATGGGGTGGAGGAAGTACACATGTAGTACAGAACCAGAAGCACCCAAGACACTAGATAGACAAGGCCTCTGTGGGTTCTATCTGACTTTTTAATCTTCCTCATCTTCTAATTGTCTTCCCTAATGGGCAATGTCCAAAGCCAAGACTAGTGTAAGTGAGGAACCTTGTAGTTACCACCAAGAACTTGAAGTTGGCTACCACTATTTCTATCAATATCTCCTGATCTACTCTTCAGGATACATCAAGGATTCTGTGCTACTCCAGGACAGTCAACTTAATGTACCAAAGAAGCTCAGGCCACAACAAGATCTTTCAGGTGTACCCCCAAAATACCATCTCCTGCCTGTCTTCCCTTCATTTTGGATTCAACAAGGAAAATCTTTTGAACAAGGTACGTGTTGATTTACATGTTGATTTTATGACCAGTTCTCAGATATTTGAATTGTTAACACCTTAAAATGGCATTTCCCAAAACAAGGTCTTGAGATTCTGGGTTGCATAGTCCTCAATCTGTAAAATGAGGGGTTAGTGCGCACCAGCACTGTCCAATAGTGCTTTTCACAGTGATGGAATGTCCCATATGGGCTGTCCAATAAAGTGGCCATTAGCCACATGTGGCTATTGAGCACTTGAAATGTAGCAGTACAACAGTGAAACTGAGCTTTTTATTTTATATTAATTAATTTATATCTAAATAACCACATGCAGCTGGTGGCTACTGTGTTTGGCAGTGTAGGTCTAGACTTTAGATTTTAGATGATTTCTTAGATCTGTTCCACTCTTATATTCCTGAATCCTGTGATTTTTGTGGCAATATGATGTGAAATATATATATAGGATTTAGAGCCAGAAATGTGTATCGAAATGGCTATTCTCTCATTTACTAGTGTAAGATCTTAAGTAAGTCATTTAACCTCTTTGAGCTTCTGTTTGCTCATCTCTGTAATGGGCACAGTAAGATCTACATAGTAGCTATACGGAAAATTATTGCAAGCCATCTGTAAACTGTTTAGTACTATGGGGATTGACACTGTCAATCCCAATATTATTCTATGGAACTTGAAGCATTAAAAGAGCCAGAAGTCGCCTTTGGTAAGGGAGATGGGAAAAGACAACTGGGTAGCAGTAATAGGCAAAGACGAGAGCCTTGGCTGGTAGCAGGGTTCTTGAGAAAATAAAAGAGCAAGAGCCCAACATAAGATTTTTGGCCAGGCTCAGTGGCTCATTCTGTAATCTCAACATTTTGGGAGGCCAAGGAGGGAGGATTACTTGAGGCTAGGAGCTTGAGACCAGCCTGGGCAACATAGTGAGACCCTGTCTCTACAAAAAATTTAAAATTTTAGCTGGGCATGGTGGCACATGCCTGTAGTCCCAGCTACTTGGGAGGCTGAGGCAGAAGGATCACTTGAGCCCAGGAGTTCAAGGCTGTAGTGAGCTATGATGGCACCACTGCACTGCAGCCTGGGTGACAAAGTGAGACTCTGTCTCTAAAATATGTATAATGAAATTTTCCAGAAACAGTGGCAGTGCCTGACCAACCCCCATCTTTGGGGAAATGATCTGGTCAGGATAAGTAGAGAATCTGGTTTATCAAATGAATGGAGAAGTGAACATGGCAGGTTCTCAGAGCCTGGGGCCATTAAACATTTCAACCAACCACACATCTCACTTGAGTCTTTTTTTTCTTTTTCTTTCTTTTCTTTTTATTTTATTTTATTTTATTTTATTTTTTATTTTTTTTAGAGACAAGGTCTTGCTCTTGCTCTGTCACCCAAGCTGAAGTGCAGCCATGTGATTATGGCTCACTGAAGCCTTGAATTCCTGGGCTCAAGCAATCCTCCCACTTAGCCTCCTAAGTAGCTGGAACTGTAGGAGCACACCACCACTCCCAGCTAATTTTTGTATTTTTTGTAGAGATGGGGTTTCATCATGTTGCCCAGGCTGGTTTCAAACTCCTGTTCTCAAGTGATCCTCCCACCTTGGCCTCCCAAAGTGCTGTGATTACAGGCATGAGTCACCGCTCTGGGCCTCAGGGCTTTCATTTTATGGCTGGATTAACAGTGCACACCTGAGGGATAAAGTGACTTTCCTAATTGATGCCATATACCAAGGAGCTGTCACAATCAGGCAGAAAACAAAGAGGCTGTATCAAATAGTGATTAAACATGTGGCCATTAGCACCGATTCCAAGCCATATAGCCACTCTGGGCCTTGGTTTTCTCATTTATAAAATGGAGATGACCATACCCATCTTTATCTCACAGTGTTGCATGTGGGAATTAAATGAGATAATATACTAATAGAAGCTGGCACATACTATGTGCTCAATAAATGTTCATTATACCTACTTAGCTTGTGTTTTAAGCATAATTACTAACTGGAATGCCCAATTGCCCATGATCACAGGGGCCAAAAAAAAATCTATTTTAAAAGAAGCAAAAATAGTTCAGTGGCTGTAACTTGAACCCTGATGGATGTTTTCATTTGTTTGAACCTCATCTTCCACTGGTTTCCCTCTCTTTGCCCGACACTTTATCTGAAGAAGTAGCAAAAGTCCCAGCTGCAAATCCCAGGTCTCCAATAATGTGATGCTGGCTAAGTCACTTATGCTCCCTGCATCTTCAGTTTGTGCATATGTAAAATGCAAATACTGCAGTCTGCATTCCTTCCTCCCTGGGTTGTTTGTGAAGAATAACAGGAGAGGACAGAGCTACTCCAATGCACATTATCTGGATTATCTGAATCCATGTCTGAGATATAGAGAGACTAAGTTTTGTGGTCTCCTTTCAACAACTAAAGCTTCCAATACTTTGCTTGCAAACCTGTTTCTACTAAGCACAAATAAACGAATCAGATGATGATGTTTACTAAGAAAAAAAATTCTGTTTCCCCTCACATTGATTGAGTCACATATTCAAACTCACCTGGGATATTGCCAAAGGGAAAATTGTCTCTGTATCCCCCTACTCACAATGCCGCCCACCCCAACTTAGATACCCAATGTGTAAGACTGTTCAGACTGGGCACAATGGCTCATGCCTGTAATCCCAACACTTCGGTAGGTTGAGGCGGATGGATCACTTGAGGTCAGGAGTTAGAGACCAGTCTGGCCAACATGGTGAAACCCCGTCTCTACTAAAGATACAAAAATTAGCTGGGCATGGTGGTGCATGCCTATAATCCCAGCTACTCGGGAGGCTGAGGCAGGAGAATCGCTTGAACCTGGGAGGTGGAGGTTGCAGTGAGCCAAGATCATGCCACTGCACTCCAGCCTGGGCAACAGAGTGAGACTACATCCCCCGCACCCCCCACCCAAAAAAAAAGAGACTATTTAGTAAGTTTCACTTCCTCCACCCTCAGAAATGCATTTGGTTCCCGGTGTATCTGACCAGAAAAGATGAACCTAGTTTAGTGTCTGGTTTGACCCCAAGGAATCATTCTACAAGGGATCATTCTAGAATATCCCCAAAGGTCTTTAGTGCTGCACTCTGTATGGAGTTGAGGTCCTCTTAGGAGCAGGCCTAATGTAGCCCTGGGTCACCTCATATTAATGAGTCCCCAGCCCATCAGATTTTCCTGGGCCACTAAAACCAGAGCAGACCCTCTGAACCTGAACCTGAGCCTGTATTTCTTCCACCAACACTCAGCCTCAGTTCACATCTAGCATGGCCTTCAGGAGCCAGTGGGCAAAGGAAGGAGAGCTGGAGGGAGGGAGTAGCCCCACCTGTGGGCAATTGACTCTTGGCCCAGTGACACCAAGGATGGAAATAATGAACAGGAGCAGAGAGGGAAAGTGAGGCTGGCTGGAGGCAGGAGGAGAAGCAGCTCTCAGAAGTCTTGTGATCCATCACACACAGGCCCCCGAAGCCTTCCAGAGCCCCTAGTTGAAAGACAACCCCACATTGTTCCATGGAGCTGCATGCTGGGAATAAAGGTATTGCTAAAGCTTGGCTCCAAACAAGGAAGCTTTGCCAGACTGCTTCAGCAATAAATCTACCTTGAGAAAGTGATGAAAACAGCTGCAGGACCCCTTAAACCATTGATGAAAGACTTGTTAACTATGTTGGAGTCATCTGTTGACTCAGATCCTTCCTGAGGGTTGCAGACAGGATAAGTTCAGAGAGCTAAACAGCAGTCTTACCTCAGTGCATTCGGCAGAGGCTTTTCCACAAGTAAAGAGCCAGGAGACAGCCCGGGAATCCCAAGAGCTTGCTTCAGGCTGAGCACCTCCATGACAACAGAGCAGGCTGCAGGTCACGCCACCATAATCACACCACTGTCGTCCACTAATCCCTCACAGTTTACAAGGGGCTGTCACATTCATTATCTTATTTGAGCTCCAAATAACTCTACAAGGAAGTGAGGGCAAGAAATCTGTATCCCCATTTTACAGATTGGGAAACTGTGTCCAAGAAGTGAAGACTCAACCCTGAGCCTCCTGACTGCTAGTGCAGCTCTGTTTCCACAGACCTGGCTGCCACTTCCAAGGAGGCACTATCAGAAATACAAAATAAGGGAGGAGGGGGAGCAAGGGAGGGCCTTGAGCACTTTTACTCAGAGAAGCAAGAAGGGAGGCAGTTTGGAGGCAGCAAGAACGCCACGTCCATTTCCAGGGTGACAAGCTGACCCATTGTTCACCATTGCAGGTCAACAGGGCCTGGATGAAGGGGACGCTGGAGCTGCTGGACACGTGGACCAGGGCCCTCTAGCCCAGAACCATGGCAGTCAGGGGACTCGCTTGCCACCACGCAGGAAGCAGCCCTGGCAGGAAGACGAAACGCAGGCAGAGGTACCATTTCTTTTTTTTTTTTTTTTCCCCAAGACGGAGTCTCACTCTGTCACCCAGGCTAGAGTGCAATGGCACAATTTTGGCTCACTGCAACCTCCGCCTCCGGGGTTCAAGCATTTCTCCTGCCTCAGCCTGCTGAATAGCTGGGACTACAGGTAAGCACCACCAGGCCTGGCTAATTTTTTGTATTTTAGTAGAGATGGGCTTTCACAATGTTACCCAGGCTGGTCTCAAACCCCTGAGCTCAGGCAATCTGCTGGCTTCAGCCTCCCAAAGTGCTAGGATTACAGGTATGAGCCACCGAGCCTAGCCAGAGGTACCACTTCTAATGGGCTCTCTTCTGTCATTGTTCTTGACTACAGAGAGGATTCTCTCTCCCTTTGCCATTTCTTGAGACTTCCAGAGAAGGGAAGAGTACTTTGACCTTTTTGACCACCATTTCCCCAAAGTGTCACCTATAGAACTGTAGCATTGCAAGATGCTCCATTTAACAAAGTTTTGGCTGGGTGTGGTGGCTCACGCCTGTAATCCCAACACTTTGGGAGACCAAGACAGGTGGATCACCTGAGGCCAGGAGTTCGAGACCAGCCTGGCCAACATGGTGAAACCCCGTCTCTACTAAAAATACAAAAATTAGCTGGGCATGATGGTGGGCACCTGTAATCCCAGCTACTTGGGAGGCTGAGGCAGGAGAATCGCTTGAACCTGGGAGGAGGAGGTTGTAGTAAGCCAAGATCGCACCACTGCACTCCAGCCTGGGCAACAGAGTGAAACCCTGCCTCTAAATAAATAAATAAGAGTTTCATAGGCAAATACACTGGGGAAGTGCTGCATGCCTTCTCCTCCTGGAAAGTCACATGTGTAGTTAGATACAGAGAGCTTGGAGAAGTTCTATAACATAGTCACCAGCTTAACTTTGTTAAACTCTGGGTTTTCCAAACTTATGTAACCACAGATTCTCCCCTGGTTCTTTGCTCATCTTGGCAGCTGTTAATCTTGTTTGAAAAATAGCTATTGCCTTAGACTCAGAAAAGCCTTGTTTTGGGTCCTGCTTTTTGATAGTTGTGATGAGCCTGTCCAAGAATTGTAACTAACTTTGAGCCTGAATTCACCTCTTCTGTAAAATGGAGCTATTATCATATGTCTAACAAGGTTACTGTGAGAATTAAATGAGTTACAATGTAGAAACACTTTCTAAACTCTAAGGCCGTGTGTGTGTGTGTGTGTGTGTGTGCGCGCGTGCAAGATAACAATTGTTCAGAGCAACATAGACAACATCTGCTCCCATCCTGAATAAACTCATTTGACTAACAAGAAGGTCATCTGCCAAGGAGAAGAGGAAACGGGGAGAAGAGCCACAGAGTGGAAGGGCAGAGGGGAGAAACATTTCTTTTTGGGGGATGGTGGGGGAGGGACACGATCTTGCTCTCTTGCCCAGGCTGGAGTGCAGAGGTGCTACCACAGTTCACTGCAGCCTTGACCTCCTGGGCTCAAGCAATCCTCCTGCCTCAGCCCCCTGAGTAGCTGGGACTACAGGTGCGTGCCACCATGCCTGGCTAATTTTTAAAATTTTTTTGTAGAGATTGGGTCTCACTATGTTGCCCAGGCTGGTCTCAGACTCCTGAGCTCAAACAATCCTCCTGCCTCGGCCTCCCAAAGTGCTAGGATTACAGGTGTGAGCCACTGCGTTCAGCCTGAGAAACATTTCATAAGGGATAAAAACACCAATACTAGCACTTCATTTTGATTTTTAATCAAAATCTTGTGATTTTTTTTCACAAGATCGCACTATATGTCAGGCATGGCTAAGTATCATTCTTTCCATCATCAACAATAAAATGTTTTATTGTAATAAACAGCATTAAAGAGCTTGCTGTTACAACCTTATTTTTCTTCCCAACCTGCAAAAGAAATTTCATCCTTGAAACCATAAGCCTAGCCACAAGGGCTGTTAAAGAAACCTGCTCTGCCCCTTTATGACAGCCTGTTACAGGAATGTGTATCTGTCGTTCCCTAGGACACGTCAATAGAGAATCACTTTTGTTTATATGCTTCAAAGGAAAGCTACAATGAAAAGACACAGCAAACCTCCAGGAAGGCCTTTGGGCATGGCCGCATCGATCACTCTTGGCTCCCAAGTGACAAATCCCACATTACATTCTGTGGAGGCGCCTTCCCTAGTAGGAAGGCAGATCTCAGCGGTAAGAACCCAAATGTCTTGCTCATTGATCTGGGTAAAGCCAGTCATGCAGAGTTCATTTAAGGACACTGAGGCATGCCAAACATCACTTCCTTGCGCCACTCACCTTACAAAATAAAAGCCAGAATCTAGCTGGATGTGGGAATGAGACTCTGGCAGGCTCCTCTTTGCCTAGTGCTTAGCTGCATGCATTCGGAAATCATACTGTCTGGGCTCAAGTTACCCCCACTTACAGTTGTGATCTTGGACATATTAACCAATATTGCTGATGCTCAGTTTTCTCATCTGTAGAATGGGGATAATAATTACCCCATAAGGCTATTGTGTAAAAACCCAGATCAGGAGACTGGGGCTCTCTGAACCTGCCTCCCCCAAAGCTAGGGCTGTCCCAGTGCCCCAGCACACTCCCTTCCTTTCTCCCCATTAACTACGACGTGATAAAAGTCAAAACTCAACTGTTCATCTCCATACCTGCAATTAATATATTCTCATTCTCATCCTGTTTTTAAAGATAAACAAAGGAACATGAAACTCCACAAGGCCAGAAGCGGCCACTTGTTACAGGCGCTTCCTGCTGAAAGATGCCTCTTCCCTCCTGTAGCATCTGCCACTGGCTCCAGAATAATCACCCCTGGGGAAGTGAAGAAGAAAAAGGTTGTGTGTATATGTATGTTTGTGCATACAGGAGAGAGAGAGAGGAGGGGAGAGAGAAAGATTAATCCTAATCTAGAAATAAGGTGACTCGAAAGGATGTCTCAAAAGAGAACTGGCCTCTCTAGCGTCTGAGCTGACCAGGTGGAGCTGGAATAGAGCTGTAGTAATTTACTAAAGGTTGAAAATCATGAAGTGCAAGGAATTTCAGCTGCCACCAATTCTACCTTAAAGCATGTGTTATTACCACACTTCCTGATAGCAACAGAATTCTTTGATTTCTTAAGGGGCAAGGGATTATCTGTAAACGTTTTAAAGGACAGAATTTGAGTTTGTAAGCAGTAAACTTACTTCAGATTCAAAATGCTGGAGATCTTGAATCCAGCAACAGTTTGGCTCCACTGAGGGTCTATCACCTTTGAAAATGCAGGGGAAATTTTGCAAGTCTATCAATCTCCTTTGGGAGTCAAATACACCTTTTTTAGAGATGTCCTTGGCTGTCTCTGGCCTGGTCCTGCCTTGCAGTTCTATGTGGGTCTTTCTTCGGTGTTTGGAGGCACCAGTGATGAATGGGGACAAGCAAGGGCCCCCGGATGTTCTGCCCGGAGTGGCTATGGGAACATGAGCAGGTCACTCACACATTCTGAGCACAGTGACTTTATCTGTGTATCCAGATAATAATGTCAACCTTACAGGGCTGGTAGAAGAGATGAAGCACTTTTAGGAAAGTATGTTGTATCTGACTGTGATCTACAGTGATGTTGATTAATTGCAGGGATTCATGTCATCTGAAGTGTTCCTGAAGCAGCCATGGGCACTCCAGGTGGTCCTGCTGCCAGTGAGGGAGGTTGTTTACAGTCTGTTCAAGATTTTCTGAGATTTCCTGTGTCTGAGTTGATCTAAACCTTTCCATCCACACCAGAAGGGCCTCTGTCTTCCCAGGTTCCTTTGGTGCAGGAGTGAACAGCAGGCTTGACCTGCCAAGCTCACCACAGGCCCAAGGAAAGCCCTCGACTTTGCTCCTGGGTCAGCCCAGAACTGAGCCAGGCCCAGAGGAAAGGAGTCCCTTCCCTCAACCCATGTATATGGTTTCACAGAGGAAAGCAATATTTTCCACCATATTAAAACTCTGTGTAAATTTTTAATTAGGATAAAGAAATTAAGTCTTGGCTCGTCAGCCATACCTCACACAAATCATTTGAGTTTCCACATTGATTTCTCAATGCAAACCTTGTCAAACAAAATGCACAAGGTCAGTATTCAAAAAAGGGCAGTTGGTGTGGGCAGCTGGCACCTGGACAGTGAGGGTCTCCAGGAGCATAAAGATCCTATGTGCGTGTGTTTGGTTTATCATTTTCTTAATGTCTCAAAATTATAAATATTACCCTGCATAGATTTGGTTGAATTTCCTTCTTCAATCAACTCTAAATACATAGGTTGCTTATGTATGCTTCTGATCTTTTTTTATCTTTTTGAGTACTAAAAAGGAGACGCTAGAAGGGTGTCTGACTTCCCAGATTTCTTTGGCCCAGGAGCAAACAGCAGGCCTAATGCTTTTATTTTTCCTCCTATGAAACTGAACTCCTGAAACCAGAACATGTACACATTGCACAGAGCCAAGTTCATATGTTAAAAGTTGCAAACTAAAAGGAGAAATTTTCAGCAACCTCTGAATAATTAGAAACAGGAGGCTCTTACTACTACCCCCAGTGAATCTCTCATACACACACACATACACATACACGCACACACACACACACTTTTTGGGGGACAGAAAAAAAACTGGACAAAGTTGCTGATTCTGACACACAATGATTCTTTTTCAGCTATGTTCATATTACATAAGTATGAAAAAGCTTCAATTTTTCTGCTAGTGGCTAGATAAATGCTAACGAGAGGAGAGTCTACTCTCAAAGAAATATGGAAATAATCCTAGTTTCAAACACTATTATAATTGCATATATTAGCTCATTTAATCCTTACAACAACCTTATAAGGTAAGTAGTATGATTACTCCTATTTTACAGAGGAAGAAATTGTGGCTTGGCTTAGATAAGGTCAGCAATCACAAATGCTATTTCCTGCACCTCCTTAGTGGAAAGCTT
This sequence comes from Pan paniscus, assembly GCF_029289425.2. NCBI lineage: Eukaryota > Metazoa > Chordata > Mammalia > Primates > Hominidae > Pan > Pan paniscus. Next base: position 104,729,978 of record NC_073262.2, read on the forward strand.
GCTCAAACAATGTTCTGTACTTTGCTTTTTCCCTTAACAACATATGCTGAGATTTCTCCCAATCAGTTCAAAGAGATCTCAGCTATGTCATTTTAGTCCGGCTCAGTCTTTCCAGCTGCAAGAAAAAGAAAGACTTTATATCCTCTCAAAGGCTCTTAAACTGAGCATGTTTATAATTCTCAGAGGATTCACAGGCAGGATTAACAGGGGCATATGCTGGATCCCAGGAGACCAAGTGGCACCACTGAAGTCAGATACCGGCTCCCAGCTGGATTAGCTTACCTCTCTCAGCAGCTCCTGGTGCAAGAGATACAATAAGAGACAGTATCATTTGCCCCTGCAGGCAGCAGGGTTTGGATACCTGCCATGATCGTTTTGTTTTTAAATTTTCTCCAGGCACCAAAGGCTTTGAAATTACCTCCTATCTCAGAAGAACCACCCAGAATCTTGGAGCCCCTGAAGAGCCAATTTAAAGCCAATGAGCCCCCAACAGAGCTCTTCATCTTACCGGTGGAGATTCATTACCACACCAAACAACCCCCAAAAGAGAAAGCCCACAGAAGAGGTAGGTCCCGGGTGCATGGGCACTCCTGAGGGAGAGCCTGGGATGGGGGGTCCTGCCAATTCTACATGCTCCTACATCATGGCTGACGTTCCCTATGGTCATCCCCTTCAGAGAATATTTTTTAAAGAAGGAAAAAGGATAAAATTTAGAGGAAGATCTCTTCTGATCATATTCAATTGGATTTTTAAAATATTTATTATACCCTTCATTAAGCAATGCATTTTGTTAAGCTGTGGAAGAGAAAGGAAGACAGGTATATACATAAGTAAGTCCAATGCACCATAGGTGTTATAAAACGGCAAGAATTTTTCAGGCAGCTTACAAAAAAATAATTGTATAAAACAAGACAACTAAAATTGAAATTGGAAAAAAAAAAAACCTGGGTAAAAGGAGTAGAGAAATAGATGTTATCAGACATCTGAGATGATTTCATGGTTTGAAGTAAGTACTGGATTTAGCTGAGTTTCCTGGCAGCCAAGGTAAAAAGGACACTGGAATCTTTACACCTCCATTTTATAAAAGAAAGATAAAAGTTCATCCAAAAAGTCATTTTCCTGATTTTGAATTAGGTTATTTTGTAAGGGATGACCTCTATAATCTTTGCCACGGCAGAGATTATGTGCTTCTAAGCAAAGTTCTAAGAGAATATGAGCAAAGGAGTTCAATTCCAACTGGCGACGTGGGCTTTTTAGGGGAGGCTTCTGAGTGACCTCTCTTCCTGTGTCACAAGGAAAAACTCTTTCTGACTTTCCTTTCATTCCATAGTACTCTTGTTTAAGACACATTCTTGCTCCAGGGACTTCTCTGGGCCCTCTGGGGCAAAAAGTGTCCTAGTTTTGACAGGGGTCCTAGTTCTGAGTTTTCTAGAAATTTCAGCAGAGACTGCCACTGGCTTCTTGGAGAGTTTGACTCCTGGGAATCACACAGGCAGCCATTTTGTTCTAAGGCTGTTTGGACTTCTTACTGGAAAGAATGCCTAACGGTGGAGCTTAAAAGACCAATGGAAGGGGACATGAAGGAACTTTCTGGGGTGATGAAAAATGTTCTCACTCTGGGTTGCTTGTATGGATTATAGATTTGTCAAAACTCATTGAACTGTACACTTAAGATCTGTGCAATTCACTCTATGTAGATTTTACCTTGCCAAAAAAAATTACTCAGCTCCCTAAAAAAAATAATAATAATAAATAAAATCAACAACACAGTGTTTTAAAATGCAGGTCATCTTATTATTCAGGTGTGGTGAGGCCAACAGATCAGGAGACAGTTGGCACTGAAAAGATAGTTTGTTACTCACAGTTCCAAGAGGAGGAGGCACACCACACCATGCAGGGCCACACGGGAGCGCACCAGCCTCCAGGAGGCAGAAGGCAGGGAGCACAGGCAAGAGGCTGTATTGTGGTTTTCACAGAAGGAATATGGGCAAGGCAGAGCAAGCAGCCTAAGCAGATTTAGAATTGTCTAGTTTGAATAATTCAGCCAGCTCTGCAGCATAGGGGCTATCCCTTGCTGTCTGGTACTGGCCCTCTGATAATTACAGCAGGCAGATAGTAGCCTGGGAATGTTAAGAGTTTGATAAAGGAGGTTGTTGAGGGTCAGGAACTCTGGGTTGGTTGGGGTGCATATGACAGGTATGTTCCCAGCTGAGTCATTTACTGTGTCTAGGAATTGGCCAGCCCTGGGAGGGACAGTCAGGTCCCAGACATCAAAACATCAGAATGAAAAGATACACTTAATAAAAAGACAGATAAGACTATTCACAAGATTGGGTTCGATCTGATTATTTTCCATGATGACCCTGATAGGAAGGTGAGGAAAACCACCAGGCCATCATGAACCAGATTCTTAAAGCCAGATGCACTGAGCTTACCAACACACTGACAATGAAACACAGGAATCGGGTACAAAGACAGTGAATTCATGGAGTTCTTCCCCATTTACATGTCATGAGGACCCTCCTTTAAAAGCATCATGAGCCTAACTCAAAATGTGTTAAGCAAAAAGAAAGAAAAGGAAAGGGGAAAAAGGAAAGAAAGACGGAAGGAGGGGAGACACAGAAGGAAAAGGAAAGAAGGAAGGAAGGGAAGAAAGGAAGAAAGGAAGGGAGGGAGGGAGAGAGGAAAGGAAGGAGGGAAGGAAGGGAAGGAAGGAAGGAAGGAATTTGTTCATGCAAGAATCAGGTGACTGCAGGACCGGCTGAATCCAGGCCTCAGAAAATATGTGTGCAGTACTTTTCTCTCAACTCTGTTAGCCTTTCCTCTGAAGCAGGCTCTTACCATGAGGTGATAAAGATGTCTTCCTGCAATTCCATGCTAATCTCCTTCCTGTTAACCTCTATAGGAAGGATATGCCTCTTAAAAGCTCTTGCAAAGCGCAGAAATCACCCCGATTGACCAGACTTGGGTCATGTGCCCACCCCGGAACCAATCTCTGTGGCTAAGGCAATGAGGTACTCTCATGCCAGGCTTCAGTTCCATAGCCCTCTCTGGAATCAGCAAATGGACACTGCTCCAACCAAACCATATGGTGTGAGCAGGGAAGGGGTAGGTCCCCAAAAGAAGAGACATTAGGCAAAAACAACAGACCTCTGCTACAACTCAGCCTCCTCTTTGTCTCCTAGGTGCTCCACACCCTGAGTCAGAACCAGAAAGAAGCGAAGAATCCACACCTGTGTGGAGACCTCCCCTGAAGCATGCGTCCTTAGAAACACCATGGGAGTTAACAGTGCATCTCCCAGTGGACGCGAGCAGGGACACACTCTCACCTCAAGGTAGCTCCTCCCTCCCTCCAGCATCCCTCGGGAACCTCACTCTGAAGGGAAGCAAGGCAAGACACACAAGGGTCCACAGCCAAGGAAAAGGAGTCTGGAAGGGAGGTTAGTTCACCAGCAGCCACTGGAAGATGGCCTTTGTGCAGGCAGCAGCTGCCTTCACCAAAGTGCTGCACTAAAACTAACAGTGTCCAGCTCACCAGTTACTTACCCCCTAACTCATCCCACTGCTAATATTTTAACAGTGTCCAGCTCACCAATTACTTACTCCCTAACTCATCCCCCCACTATTTTCTGGTTGCAGATGTAGAAAAGCGTCAAACTTACCAAAAGTTTCCTGCATGCCTTATAGTTTATCCTGTATTTTTAAACAATGAAATTTCACTTCTAATCTGTTTATAAATATGTATTTATTCATTAAAAAGTCCATAATATCGGCGGGGTGCGGTGGCTCATGCCTATAATCCCAGCACTTTGGGAGGCTGAGGTGGGTGGGGATCACTTGAGGTCGGGAGTTTGCCAGCCTGGTCAACATGGTGAAACCCCGTCTCTACTAAAAATACAAAAAATTAGCCAGGCATGGTGGTGCACACCTGTAATCCCCGCTACTCGGGTGGCTGAGGCACAAGAATCACTTGAACCCAGGAGGCGGAGGTTGCAGGGAGCTGAGATTGTGCCACTGCACTCCAGCCTGGGTGACAGAGCAAGACCCTGTCTAAAAAAAAAAAAAAAAAAAAAAATTTTAAAAAGCCCATAATATTGATAAAAGTCTTCACTCCAATTTCCATGATGTGGACATTTGAAATTATACACATGGGTGCATCTAAGTGTTTGTGTTTATGTGTTGGATAGGTTGGAAGTAACAAGCCATATTTAGAAAGCTCCCCATTTTCAGAAAACTGAGCCTCCTTTCCAAAAGGCACATGCAAGATGACAGTATCACAGATGTCAAGTGACCTCTGACTACTGGTATCAGAAATAGGAAGATGCACATTAATGTGTTTGGAGTTCTTCCTCTGTGCCAGGCACTGTTCTTAGTTTTTAACGTATTCTCTCAGGTACTCCTCACAGCAATCCTCTCCTCCTTTTACAGATCAGAGAACGGAAGCCCTGAGAGATAGGTAGTATGTTTGAGGTCACATAACTATAAGTGGCCTCACTAGGATTGGAGCTCAGGGCTTCCAGTGCCAGAATCCATGTTCTTACTCATTAGACTACATTCCCTTTCAGTATAAGCCCAACATTGTGACTTTTCTAACTAATACCAAAAAAAAATTAAAAAGAATAAAAGAATAAACCAAACAATGAACCTAGGTCAGGACGTTCTCGAAACATTTAGGTTTCGAGAATGTCCTTTGATTATTGAGGCAGAGGCTTATTTGGTCTATCTCTTAAGTGGGAGTTAATTATCCTAAAGACTTTAATGTTTCCTTTTTCAAAAAATCCAAATATCGGCAGAGATCACTCTGCAAATAGAGAAAAAAGCACCTTTCTACTTATGGGCCACAATGCGAGGTGCACAGCTGGAGCCACGAGATAAAGGACACCAGTGAATTTCATCTTCCATAGTGTTCATTTTGCACTGCCCTACATTTGTTTTGAGCTGCCATGACCACCAGGAACTGAGTACCAGAACTTGTCCCTCCTCTGCCACTCTGCCAGGAGGAAACTGGTTTAAGAAGCCCCTTGGTATAAATTATGCATGCGACTGAACCTGGGAGTAAATGCAGAAAGAAAGGGACCTAAAGAGGCAGTTCCAGCTGGGCGCAGTGGCTCACACCTGTAATCCCAGCACTTCGGGAGGCCAAGGCGGCAGATCACCTGAGGTCAGGAGTTCGAGACCAGCCTGACCAACATGGTGAAACCCCATCTCAACTAAAAATACAAAAATTAGCCGGGTGTAGTGGCACACACCTGTAATCCCAGCTACTCTGGAGGCTGAGGCACAAGAATTGCTTGAATCCAGGAGACGGAGGTTGCAGTGAGCCAAGATCACGCCACTGTACTCCAGCCTGGGTGACAGAGAGAGGCTCTGTCTAAACAACAACAGCAACAACAACAACAAAGAGGCAGTTTTTCATGGCAGTCTTCACACAGAGGTCCCTGCTGCACGGGCATGTTGATGCTGAGTGGGACTGCTCCATTGCCACGGAGGCGACACATATTTATTTACTTGCCTAGGCCTGGATTACTTCACCTCTAATACCACAGAAATGAAGCCAGCTTTTATGTATGCATCCACACATATATATTTTTATTTTATTGCTTAACCGTCTGAGAGTAAGTTGCAGACATTGTACCATTAATCCCTTATCAGCACGTATCTCCTAAGTCCAGGAATATTCTCCCTCCTAGCCACATACAATTACCACACTCAAGAAAGCAAATACTGGTGTAATAGTACTTTCTAATTTCTAATTCATAGTCACATTTCTCTATTTATACCGATAATGTTCCTTTATAGCTTTTTTTCAACCTAGAATTCAACTCAGGATCATGCATTACATTTAGTGGTCCCACTCTTGAGAATCTTTTCATCTAGAAGAGTCCCCCAGTCTTGTTTTTCATATCATCGACATTTTTGAAGAAGACGGGCCAGTTGCTTTGCAGAATTACCTTCGATTTGGATTTTTCTATTTCCTCATAATGAGATTCAGATCAAATCTTTTTGGCAGGAATATCACAGAGGTGATGTTGTGTCCCTCTCGGCCCATCATATCAAGGGATGCAAAATGTCAGTTTCTTCCATTGTAGGTGATGTTAAATTTTATTATTTGGTTAAAGGTGATATCTGCCCCATTTTTCCATTGTAAAGACACTTTGCCTCTTTTTAATGAATAAGTAGTCTGTGATAATTTGAGACCACATGAAGCCAATTTTTAAACCCAAATATTAATAGCAACTATTGTTTTACATGTGAAATAAAGACCACTCCCTCTGAAAGAGGTGAAGCCGAGGCCTCAGTCACTTGGGTTCCTGGGTTTCCTGCTTCCTAGAGCAGGCCCTGTTGGTGTTGAGAAGAGAAAACAGAAGCAGAGTGTAGAGTATGCTCTATGGAATGCTACCATCAATCCTGATACCCTCTGACTTCCATCTGGAAGGTAGCACTTTTTATTTAACCCTGAGGAAGGAATGCGATCATTGACTCTGCCTAGCACAACTACTTTTTGGTCAGAAATCTGTATCCAATAATCTCATCAGCTCTAAAGCTGGGATCTCCCTAGTCAGAGCCTTAGGACTAGGGGTGGAAGGAGTTTGCACCCTCTCCAGTCCTCCTTCCATCTCAGGATTTCATCCGTAAGATGAGAATAAAAACCACCACCACTCAATTCCTCCCAGTTCTTGGCAATTTTCCAAATGAACAGCCACGATTCTAGCCAAGAGTCATGTCATTTTGGCCACCGGAGATATCAGGTCCCTGGTGCTTAGCAGGACTGGAAAAGAGGGACAAACCTGAGAATGAGTGGAATAAACCATCCTAACACCAGGACGATTTCTCCCTTCTAGCCACAATACAATTGCCAGTTCTTCATAGCAGTCTTCACACGGAGGTCCTTCAACCAAGTTAGAAGAGAGCTTCCTTCTCCTTCCTGCTGATTCTGTTTTCTCACACAGGCTTTTTCCCCTTTTGTTTTTAAAGATGATGATGCCCCACCCCACGATGTGGCCCCACCATTGGATCTTCTACCCCCGATTAAAGGAAAAAAAAGTCCTGAGAGCCAGAAGGGCGTGGACAGCCCTAGGACATCAGACCACAACAGCCCCCCAAGTCTCCCGAACATGAGAGTGCCCAGGAGGGCACTGCCAGCAGCTCAAGGTAGTCATTCCCAGAGTGCATAGACGCCCCCCACTGGCTTGAATGTGGCTCATTGCCAGGGCCGCGTGGCTGCTATGATGTAAGTTTTCTGAAAGGCATTCCATTGAAAAGGGGTAATTGACACTGTTTCTGATGACGTCAGTGGGATTAATGTTCCCCATGCGTATTTCTAAAGGGTCAGTACATGTTTTAAGGGTTTGCTGCAGCAACATGCACTGCTACGCTGTTTTGTGCTTTCCTCACTCCTGGCAGCAGCATTTGATGACACAGCTCCCTGTGCTCCTCGGGGAGACACACTACTGGATTTACCAGGCACACTCCAAACTGAGCCATAACCCTTGCCCCCTGAGGCAAGAGAGCCCGATGAGCCTGCCAACAGAAGAGTCCCCAGACAGAAGTCAACTCCAGCCCAGGGCAGAGCCTGTTCACAGAGACGGAAAGACCCTGATTTCTAGGGAAGGGTGAGGCAGGGCAAGGCCATTCCCTCTAGGATTTAGCCTCACTTCAAGTACTTATCCTTAAGGAGCTAATAGTCAAGGAGGGGACTAAGATGCTTATACAGAGCAATAATGCAAGGACAGTGCAAGAGCAGCTCCCCCAGGGCTTCCATCTAAAGGTAGCTCATAGAGCAAAAATTGCTTAAAGTCCAAGTTACCCCTGAAAAATCCCTGGGAAGGTGCCACGCTGGAGACTGACAGACCATTTTCAGGAATATGTGGTCCAGGCAGCTGTTTCTGCTTCGTTGAAGGCTTGGGCTGCTTTCTCAGTTTGAGCACCAGATGAAGGAGATGACATGTGTTTGGGGGACAGATTGTATAAAGAAAGAGGTATCTCTGTTAACAGCAGAATCACACTCAGGGCTGTGAGAAGCTCACACTTTGAGAGGCATGTGGGAACAGAGAGCCATCACAGAGGCAACAGATTTCACATCTTTCATTTCATGCTCACTCAGGGACAGAATGCCTCAGTATTTAAATCAGTCTCACTTGCTCTCTCTCTCCCCCACTGCCCAGCACACCCCCTTCTCATTCTCTCCCCAGAGCATATATAGTTGAATTCTTTAAGCATAAATTAAATCCACAGATTAACAGTTCCATTCTGTGTTTGCAGCTTCTGTTTCAGGCTGAGATGGTCAAAATTAAATCCCTTCCTTCCCCGCAACATTCTCTCTATCCCTAGAGACGTTGTTTTCACCTAGAAACCGTTCCAGGGTTGGAACTTCTCTTTCACAACCCCCTCCCCTTTATACTTGTGTGACAGCAATGCTCTTTTCATTTTGATACAATTGAACCAAACTTGGTGTACTGTTATGTCCCCACCTGGGGCCTTCCTAGGAAGTTGCATGGCCTGGGACAAATCACAGCAAATGGATACTCAGGCCTACTTTAGACATCCTTATAAAGGGAGAATCTGATTAGAATAGAATGCCAGTGGCTGGGCGTGGTGGCTCATGCCTATAATACCAGCACTTTGGGAGGCTGAGGTGGGCGGATCACGAGGTCAGGAGTTCAAGACCAGCTTGTGCAACAAGGTGAAACCCCATCTGTACTAAAAATACAAAAAAAAAAAAAAAAAAATTAGCCAGGCATGGTGGTGTACATCTGTGATTCCAGCTACTCAGGAGGCTGAGGCAGGAAAATCACTTGAACCTGGGAGGCAGAGGTTGCAGTGAGCCGAGATAGCACCATTGCACTCCAGCCTGAGCAACAGAGCAAGACTCTGTCTCAAAAAAAAAAAAAAAAAAAAAAAGGATAGAATGCCAGGACCAGGACTGAGAAAAGAGAGCAGCCTGAAGCCTCAAGTGTGTGTGTTGGGTGTGTGCATGTGTGTAAGTGAATGTGGGATGTGTGCTTATATGCCCATGAGTACCTGTGTGTGCTTGTGTGCATGCATGTCATTGTGCACATCTATATAGGCATGGCTGCATATGCACGTGCATGTCTACATATTCAGTCCTGTGAATGTATGTGTCATATGCTCATGTATGTCACTGTTCATGTGTATGGGGGTGTGTGTGCATGCTTGCCCTGTGAGAGTGTGCATATATGTGTGTGTGCCCCTGTGTGAATATGTCAGTGTGTTTGTAAGTGTGCATGTGTATGTGTGTACTCCTTAGCATCCACTCTAGCTGGTGGCCTGCTAGTCCAGGTAGCTGGACTCCTGGACCCTTTGTCTTGGAGATGGGGAAGGTAAGTATGGTATAATATGAATAAATTTGGTCTTTGTCCCTGGTTTCTATTACTAAGCTAAAACTCTTGGAATTTTCTGAATGATAGTAGTATCTTTTGTTATTCTTAATGAGCCCCTTTGAAAACACCTGAGTTTATGCTAATGAGGTGATGTAGGGTAAGGCCCCTAGGTAGCCTCATGATGGGTGACCAGAAGGACCAAGCGATAAGAGGATTAGAGGGTTGGAGCTTCCAGCCACAACCTCCAGGAAAGGGGAGGGGACACTGGAGATCAAGCTCTTTATTAGCTGTTGACCACTAATTAATAAGCTTCAGCATTGCTGAGCGTGTCTAGGTGGGAGGGCAGCAGGCCCAGAGAGGGCACGGAAGCTCGGCACATGCTCGCCCATCTCTTCATATGGCTGTTCACAATATCCTTTCTAATGTCCTTTATAAATAAGCCAGAAAATATAAGTAAGCATTTCCCTGAGTTCTGTGAGCTGTCCTACCAAATTGTTGAACGCAAGGAGAGGGAGGATTGTGGAGGCCCAATTTAGAGCTGGTCGGTCAGAAGTACAGGTCACAATCTGGGACTTGCAATTGGCATCTGAAGTGGGGGGCAGTCTTGTGGACTGAGCCCTACCCTGTGGGATCTGACACCATCTCCAGGTAAAGAGTGTCAGAACTGAATTAAATTATAGGACAACCAGTTGGTATCTGCTGGAGAATTGCTTGGCATGGGGGAAACCCCGCAATCTAGTCCCAGGAGTGTTCTGGGTTGAGCGTTGAGATTCGAGTGGGGGAATAAATGACTTGTTTTTTACTTTTACAGTCAGGTTATAAAAAATACCTTCAATCTTTCTAAGTAACTAGGGAGACACAGCATCCTTCACCTTGACCTGAGCCCCTGGCATCACCAAGCCATCCCAGTATTTCATCTAGAGGTTCTGGCTGTGCATGCTGAGTACTGCACAGGACATCTGATGGAGGCAGACAGCAGAGGCAGGAAGCAGGAAGCCCTGTTCTCAGGGGCTGGGCTGCATAGAGCTGAAGGAAGGGACTCCCTTTCCTTCACACAGAGTGCCCCCGCTCACTTAGCCCTGCCCCTGAGGTAGCCAGGCTCTCCTGAAGGCATGATGTAGGCAAGTGGTAGCCCCTCCCTGTTCATCCCACCTTGACCCCCGGAAGGCAGGGCCTGAACAATAGCCCTGCTCTGCTGAGTCCCAGGAGTAGGGCTCACCCTATACTCTGGTGGGCACCCAAGCACACAGGCATCTACGGGTGTGTGCCCACGGGGGACCAGGGGAACATAGCCCAGGTTTGGTCTGTCTCCCTCACCAACATGGTACTGACACTGCCTATGCTTGTGCTTATTTTCAAGAAGATTCCAGCGACCCTACACTGGGACACTTCTTGCTGGGTCCAGATGGAGAAAAAGTCTGCCTGTCCCTCCCAGGGCATACCCAAACCGAGGCGCTTCCATCAGGTAAAGGTAAGCTAACACATTCCAGGGCAGCCTTGTTTTTTTTTTTCAAAGGGGAAGATGTTACCTGCAGCTTCCAAATTTTCCCAGCAGCAGCGACATCATTAAAAACAGACGCAAGTCAGCCAGTTTCTCCCCTTTCACCGACACAGAGGTGCTTCTGTAGCTCAGACACAATGATCCAATGTTTGCATAACAAGTTTACTCTTGCTGGAGCATTTGGAGAGAGAAGTTCCAGTGGAATGGCTTGGAAGAGGTCTAATGTGCCACGCTGATGCCTTGATGAGAATGATAAAGTCCTTTTGGTATTTGCCCAAACTAAACACTGCCTTTTCTCTTCTTTCCAACCACCCTGCAGAGGTGGAGATGGCTAATTGGTAATCCAATCAGGTATCCTTGTTATGTACATTGGTTCATCCCTGTGAATCATCTGGCTCCTGACAGATAGCAAGGCAGTTTCCAAAAACCCTTCTGGCATGTTCACTTTTTAGAAAAGAGATGCTGCCTCTGGGCAATAGCCATTTTGCAAAGGAAAAAAGAAATGAAGTCAGAGGGTGATGAGCATCAACCACCCAGAAACCACCGTGATGTGTATGCATGAGTCTGCAGACAGCAGGCTCCTTGATGTGGGAGATTAAAAGCTGCACTCATTTGGGGGGTTACGTCATGACCCGCTCAATAAAAAGAACATGGATTCAGAGCTAGGAGATTTGAGGAGCTCTGGCCTCGTCTCTAAGTTGCCAGATGACTTTGAGTCAGTCCCTCATCCTCCCTGTATCCAAGGTTCCTCCACCAAAATGAGAGGATTGATTCCTCCCCTGAGAAATTCCTTGACCATTGCTGCATTTTACATCTCGTGTCCGCTGCTATTGAAGCAGCCACCCAGTATATGGATTTCCAGAAAGTAGAATGTATTTGATTCCAAATTCAGCATCAAAGAACTTCCATCAGCAGTTGGTTTATACCAGGATATGAGTATAAAAATATCTTGGTTCTGAATTGGTGGAAGCAGGAGTTAGACAGGTGGAGGCCACTGTCAGCATGACACAGCTGGTGCAACAGCTGGAAAGCAAATATGATTCTGTTCACCTGCTGCACATTTGTCCACTCTGTTCCAGGAGAAATAGTTCCCCCTTTTGGCACAGCAAAAGCTAGAAGCAGAAAAGGAAATATTTAGGCTGTAAGTTTATTGTCACCATTGTCAATATGATGCTTCAGTCATTTTAGTATCCCTGGCACCTAGCATAGTCCCTGACATATACATAGAAGGGTCACAATAAATGTTCATTTAAATTTTTTGAAAAATATTTCAATAATTTCCATGACATGGAGAAAGAGAAAGATGAAACTTATGCTGATAAATGAAGACATGCCTGCCATCTTGTCCCAGTCCCACAGATGGTATATTTAATCCTACTTGCCTCTCAAACCTAAAGGCATTCACTGCATGCTTATTGAATGAATGAATGAATGAATCAGTTAGCCACTGACCTTTCTCAAGCCTTCCCTCCATGGGCAGTTGGTTGACCTTCAGTCTTGATGGTAACAGGATGTTGCTCAAGAAGGTGGTGAAAGATCTTAAACCCACATCTTCCTATAAAGGTCTGGCTTTCTAAGAGTCTCTATTAATGAGCAAAGATTTTTTTGGTTTGGGCTTTTTTGTTTGTTTGTTTGTTTTTGTTTGGTTTGGTTTGGGAGACAGTATACTGAAAAAATTTTTCCTCTCGCAAAAATATTAGGTTGGTGCAAAAGTAATTGCGGTTTTGCCATTACTTTTAATTGCAAAAACCACAATTACTTTTGCACCAACCTATAATTGCTCCAACCACACCAAACTCTTTGCAGATCAGTTTGTTCAAAACCATCTTAATCACTGTCTCCACCCTCCCCTTCCAGCCTCATCTCCTACTATATTCCAGCCCACCCCTTGCTCATCTCTTTGATGACCTAAAAATTCAGTCTTCATTCTTTTCTCTCCAAACTTTTGCTCAAGTTTCCCCCAAATATTTAGAATAGCTTTAAGTTCATCTTTTCTGGAACATTTTCCTTAATAAATCCACCTCATTGCACACAGCTGCCTAGATGTAGCCTCAGCCCCATTCCTCTCTCTCTTTCTCAATCCCACTTTTGTGATTATTGTATTTATCTGCATCTGTTTTCTGTTTAGCTTCCAATATGAGTCCTAGAGAACGTCTCATCTCCATCATATGTCCAGGAAAAGCTTGTTGATTGACTGAATACTCCAGGTGCCACAAAGGAAAGTTCTTTAGGGATCATAGTTGTTGCTGGGTTTTTTGTTTTAATTAAAAAAAAAAAAAAACTCTTGAGTAAAGGAAGGAATACGATCCATCTGATCTTTCTGAGACTTCCAGGCTCTGTCAACAACTATTTGGAAATAAATTCTTCGGCAATTAGATCATGGTATCTTCTTTCAGACAGCATAGGGAAATGAATATAAACCTTCAGAAGGAAAAAAAAAAAAAAAGATGTGAAGACTAGAGCTGGAATTTGACCCTTTTGGTCATGTTGGGATATTGAACATTTAGAAAATTGAAAGTCTTGAGAAAGGAAAAGTTAACTTAGAAGGATACAAGTCAAAACACTGGATATGCCCTCTGAATTGCTTATCCTTGATTCAAATCCTTCATCTACTCCCCTAGTCACAGTGCCAGCAATAGAAGTTTTCTCTCAGAAGTTCTTTTATTCAGAAGTTTGTTTTACAAAGAAGTTCAAGGATGTTTATGCCAATGATTCAGGTTGGGCATCAAGTCCCACGTAAATTTAAATTCCTGGTCTCTTTCAGAGTTTCTGTTTAGTATTGTTCTTGTTCTAAATGGATTTTTACCCTCAAAATGTTTCTTGGGTGTTTTTTGTTTTTTTAGACAGGGTCTTGCTCTGTTGCACAGGCTAGAGTACAGTGGTGCAATCATGGCTCACTGAAGCCTCAAACTCCTGGGTTCAAGCTATCCTCCCACCTCAGCCTCCAAATAGCTGGGGCTACAGGCACGAGCCACCATGCCCGGCTTTTTTTTTTTTTTTTTTTTTTGAGATGGGGTCTCCCTGTGTTGCCCAGGCTGGTCTCAAACTCCTGGCCTCAAGCAATCCTCCCACCTAGGTCTCTCAAAACACTGGGATACAGGCATGAGCCACTGCACCCAGCCTTTCTTGTTTGTTTGTTGTTGTTATTTGTCATTTAATTAGCATCCTTCCCCCTTGCAACTCTTTCTTGGTGTGGTGGTTTTAAAATACATCCACAAATTCTTTGACACTTCCCCCTTCAAAAGGGAGAAACTAACTCTTCTCCCCTTGAGTGTGAGTGGGATATGATGGCTCACTTCTAAATAAAGACAGACTATGGCAGAATTGATGGTATGTGACTTCTGAGACTGGGGTCATAAAAGGCACCAAGGCTTCCTCCTTGCTCTCTCTCTCAGATTACTCACTCTGGGGAAAGCCAACCACCATGTCTGTGATGAGGCCACTCAAGCAGCCTATGGCAAGCAGTCCACATGGCAAGGAACAGAAGCCCCTTGCCAACAGCCAGAATGAACTTCCTAGGCTTGTGTGGGAGTTGCCTTGAGAGGAGGTTCTCCAGCCCCAGTCAAGTCTTCAGATGACTGCATCCCTGGCTGACACTCTGTCTGTGACCTCACAAAAGGCTGCACCAGAACCACACACCTAAGCCACTCCAAGATTCCCACAGAAACTGAGACATAACAAAGGTTTATTGTTTTAGGTTTCAGGATCATTTATTTTGCAGTAATAGATAACTAGTATTCTAGATAACTAGTATTCTTGGTGTCATTTTGTGATGGTCTGTGATTTGGTTGACAGAAAGATGAGTCTAAGAATATCCCAGCTGGTCTGAAAACACTGATCATTTAGGAGTAAACATAGGCTAAGTGACTGTTCTCCCCATTTTTCCTTTGTGATAAGTTGGTTGTGGGACCCCACAGGTAAAAGAATCCTTCCATGTTGGTGGGGTACTATTTAAAGTATGATTTTCCTTAAGTAGCCCATCTCTTAGTAGCTGTTACCTTACTGATGATGCCGAGAGATGTAAGGGAGGACAATTAATTTTGATAAGGCCATGTGAGGAAGAAGAAAAAACTCTGGTTTTATTCCCACCTGTACTGCCCAGGATTTCTGTGATCACAGGCAAATAACATCATTGCCTTGGACCTCAGCTTCCTCATATGGAAAAAGAGGAGTTGGTATTAGATCCAGTCCTCACAGCACATGTCCCGTCGAACTCCAATTCCTCAGAAGGTTAACAGGCATTGTGTAAAAAAGGAAAGGTTCTAGGGCCAGATACATTTGGAAACCAGTGGACCAAAGTTAAGCAGATCCCTTACCATAGGACTTCCTAGAGCCTCTGATATGCTGATGTGCACCGTGGTTCTTCAGGATGGGGATATGCACTGTTTCCCAAACTTATTTGATCACTGAATCCCTTTGTTTTTGGTAAAGCATCATGTGGATCTAAAAAGTTTTTGGCAAACTTTGGAAAATGCTAAACTGATGATTTCTAAGGTTCTCCTAACATGGCATGTTTCTAAATATGCCCCTTTCCCCAAGGAGACTCTCTCGGTGGAGCAGTTCTTGTGTCTAAATCCTGAAACAGGATTTCAGCCATTAATCATTTGTGACTATTACTATTTTTATTCTCTAAACATCAGTTCTGAATCATAGAGTCCACAATCCATCCATCTCTGGATAGGAAGAAATACAGGAAGATAGGAGCCCCACGTGGTTATAGTGTACATTGTCCCTTGTGCCTTTTCAGTGTTTTTCATAACCCTCATGAGAAATAATGTTGGCAGATGTTACCAGTACTAGTGATCTCCGGTCAAATGTTTGAATAAAGGAGAATGTGGCTGGATATGGTCTCTGGGCACCCAGCATTTCCTTCCAGTGGGCCTTCCTGTACTACAGAGGCTAGAAGGCTAAAAACTACATTTCCCAGATAATCTTTGCAGCTAGGGAGCTGGATGCAAATTATTTTCTGCCAATTAGATGTGCTTGCATGAGATTTGGAGAGCAGAAGTGAGGCAGAAGCATCAAAGCTCTGGGCACTGAGCTCATGAAGACTGAGCATGATAAGAGGCAGTTACTGTATAGTAACTCTGTTTCTTCTTAAAAATATTTGGGCAGTTTCTGTTCTGGGCTGAACCCTGACTAAAAAGCTCTCCTTACAAAAATTACAGGAGATTCCCATCAGGCTTGGCATGGCGCTAAGTTAGGTCTATCACATGTACCACAGTGTTGAGTGATTGTAGAAGGGCAGGCTGTGATAGCTGCATTTGTCCCAGGCTTCAGAAGGAAGCAGTGTTCTTTCCCTCACTGTAGTGAGACCAGCAAGGCCTCACAGCCCACTCTGGAAGGTGTCCTGATAGCCACCAGTAGAGAGCTACTAAAACACAGTAGGGACTCTCCTTCATTTCCTTTGACAGAAACCTCTTGTGATTCCTAGAAACATAAAGACTTCCTTACCTCATATGTAGCTGAAAAGGTGGCATCATCACCACTTTATGGCTTCCGAAGAAGAAACATGTCAAGAATAATAGCTTGCGGCCAGGCGCGATGGCTCATGACTGTAATCCACTTTGGGAGGCTGAGGAGGATGGATCACCTGAGGTCAGGAGTTGTTGAAACCCTGACTCTACTAAAAATACAAAAATTAGCCAGGCATGATGGCGGGTGCCTGTAATCCCAGCTACTCAGGAGGCTGAGGCAGGAGAATTACTTGAACCTGGGAGGCAGAGATTGCAGTGAGCCGAGATAGTGCCATTGCACTCCAGCCTGGGCAACAGAGCGAGACTCCGTCTCAGGAAAAAAAAAAAAAAAAGAATAATAGCTTGCTTTGAATCCACTAGCTATTCATTTTTTGAAGAAAAAATCAATACAAAGTACTGAAGAATATATTATTTCTTTTTTTTAAGATGATGGTACTTATGTCATTTTTTACAGAACCTGTGAAGTTATGAATTCTACCTCCCTTGCATTTGTTCTGTTTCAGAGAACCCTAGAGTCAAGAGGGAACTTAGGCATCACCATCATCAGTATTTAAGCAAAGGAAGTATTTAATCAGACTTTCCGAGGATACCAGTAAATAAAACAGATAAAAGCAGAACTATCTGGTTGAAGTGGAGATGGTCTAATTATGTCCCTCCCAACTTCTCTGAACCCAACTAACTCTTCCCCTCCTAAGATGGTTCTAGGAGTGGGGGTGGGGGACTATGCAGGGCCACTAGAGCTATGTGACAATTAGAAAACCTGCTGGGCCAGGCATGGTGGCTCATGCCTATAATCCCAGCACTTTGGGAGGCTGAGGCAGGAGGATCATTTGAGCCCAGGAGTTCGAGACCAACCTGAGTGATATCTTTTGGCTGTGTCCCCACCCAAATTTCATCTTGAATTGTAACTCCCACAATTCCCACATGTCATGGGAGGAACCCGGTGGGAGGTGATTGAATTATGGGGGCAGCTCTTTCCTGTGCTGTTCTCCTGATAGTGAATGAGTCTCACGAGATCTCATGGTTTTAAAAAGGGGAGTTTCCCTGCACAAGCTCTCTTTGCCTGCTGCTATCCATGTAAGATGTGACTTACTCCTCCTTGCCTTTTGCCATGATTGTGAGGCCTCCTCAGCCACATGAAACTGTGAGTCCAATTAAACCTCTTTCTTTTGTAAATTGCCTAGTTCCGGTTATGTCTTTATCAGCAGCATGAAAACAGACTAATACACTGTGCAACATAGTGCGATCCCGTCTCTGCAAAAACTTTTAAAAATTAGCTGGGCCTGGCGTGCACACCTGTGGTCCCAGCTACTCCAGGGGCTGAGGTGGGAGTATTGCTTGAGCCTGGGAAGTCAAGGCTGCAGTGAGCCATGATTGCACCACTGCACACCAGCCTAGGCAATAGAGTGAGACCTTGTCTCAAAAAGAGAAAAGAAAACCTCTGATTTTATGGATAAGGAAACTGATGCCCAAAGAGGTATGATTTGCTCAAAGCCACACAGCTTTCATATGGCAAATCCAAGGCTCAAACCCAGATCTTCCTTCATCCAGTGAGGCCAGAGCTTTTCCCACTGCATCACACAGCTTCTAGTCCCTCTTATCCAGGTTTTCAAGCTTCAAGGACCAGTGAAAGTTCCCTCTCTACTGTGATGCCTTACCTGACCACCTCTGCCACAACGATTGCTATTTCCTTACGTTCCACTCATTCTTACCACCTGGGCCTCTTACCAAGCACTCCCTCACATCTTTTATCCTTTGTACTATTTTTCTTCTTTCCCCTCCTAGATTTAAAATTCCTGTGAGTAGATCCCCCTCATCTACCTCTGAATATCACAGAGAACACATTTGGTACTCCCAGAGTATTTCTCATAATATTTACTGAATATTATGAATATTGACTGAATAATATTTATAAAAGGAATAATGGAAGAATGTGTTCAGCTAAATTCTAATAATAGAATCCCCCACCCTGGATTTTAGCTGAACACATGGCTGCCTACCGAGAGATTATGCTTCCCAGACTCACTTGCAGCTAGGTATGGCCATGTGACCAAGATTTGACCAATGGGATGTGAATGGAAGTAACACATGCAACTTCCAGGTCATTTCCTTAAAAGGAAACTGTTTGCCCTTCCCCTCCTCGTTCTCCTTGGACTTGGTTGTGGTAATAGCTTCAACCATGTGGAAGAAAACAATTCCATATGGGATGATGGAGTACTAAGATATTAGGAACCAGGGTGCTCAGGTAACTTTACGGAGCAGAGCCACCCTGATCGGCCTGCCTGCCTACCTCTGGACTTGTATGTGCAAGAGAAATAAATGTTTATCTTTTTGGGTCTCTTGTTTTACAGCAGCTTACCTTGTGCCTTAACAGAATGCAACTATAATATCTGCCAACATACTTCACATTACTTTGTGAAAATCAAATCAGATCACACTTGCACTCCATCTTGTAAAGTATTAAGTAAAATTCCAATATGAAATATGGTTGAACCTCAAAGAAGGCCCATTACATGTGTGTTTGACTCCTTCGATACAATATACTGAATACCTCCCATAAGCAAGGGACATGGAAGGATGTTAATATTGAGAGCAAACACTCTCAGGCACCTTGCTATGCATGTCATCTTGTTCCCTTATCCCAACGATCCTAGGAAGTGAGTATTTTCAATCACATATCATAGGTAAGGAGATTGAAACACAGGGAGCTCACTTACCTGGTAAGGGCAGAGCTGGGCTTCATTCCCAGGCCTGTCTGTCCTCACTCCACATACCAAAGCTCCACCCCAGGCACTGCAGTCACTGCCCTCAAGGACCTCAGAGTCCACGTGGAGAACAGATTCACAAGCCAGTAACTGTACCACAAGGCAGAATGAAATGAGTGCCATCACAGAGGCCTAAGAGCACAATCCGGGGTATTCCAGGAAGGAGCCATTAATTCTAGCCTAGGAGGTTGGGAAGGGCTTTTTACAGAGGAAGTTCCATTTACACTGACCTTTGAGAAACGAGAAGTAGATAGACAGAGAAGGGGAGGGCCAGCCAGCCGAGACACCAGAATGAACAAAAAGAGGAATGTAGAGAACACGTGGATAATGAGGAGCAGCGTGGTGTGAGTGGACTGTGGAGGGGCTTCATGCTGGGGGTGAGGAGGAGCTGGGCCTGAAAGGCAGACCAGGGCCAGACCAGGGAAAGCCTTGTATGCCAGGAGAGAGCCAAAATGCTGCTGTTTAGGCAACAAGGAATCACAGATGTTTGAGGAGGGATGTCATGCAACCCAACACGTGAGCTAGCATGAAGGAACAGACAAGAGAAAAGGCAGAGGGCTCAGGCTACTGCAAAATCAGCCAGACAACACTGGGTGAGGGCCCGGGTGCAAGGCAGTGAGCAGCCATGCCTAAAAGGCATGCTCCCTAGGGCCACTGACTGGACGTGAGCATCTCAACCAGCACTCTGAGATCTGGGTCGCCCATGACAAGCCTGTTTGCAGATCCTCTTTATAAAATTGGCTACAATGCTCATCTCCAATCTTCTACTCAAATTCGCTCTTTTTTTTTTTTTTTTTTTTTTGGAGACTGAGTTTCATTCTTGTTGCCCAGGCTGGAGTGCAGTGGCACGATCTCGGCTCACTGCAGCCTCCGCTTCTCAGGTTCAAGAGATTCTCCTGCCTCAGCCTCCCAAGTAACTGGGACTACAGGTGGTGCACCACCACGCCTGGCTAAATTTGTTGTATTTTTAGTAGAGATGGGGTTTCACTGTGTTGGTCAGGCTGGTCTCAAACTCCTGACCTCAGGTGATCCACCTGCCTCGGCCTCCCAAAGTGCTGGGATTATAGGCGTAAGCCACCGTGCCCAGCCCAAATTATCTTTATTCTGTTTTTACTTTCAGTTAAGAAGTTTGTTTTGGAAAGGGGGGCATGTGTGTCTCCTGTATTGTAATTAAGCGAAAACAACAACTAAGGCCTGGAGCCCACATTGTCCCCACAGCAGCACCCACAGGGTCACCGCTCTGGCAGCCTCCCTCAAGCCAAGTCAAAAGTCCCACCAGCACACAGAAAAAAATAGATCCCCATGCCATGTGCCTCTCAGCTTGTCAGCAGTGCAGTGTGGCTGTTTTCTGGCTCCTGGGCTGTAGGGGAAATGGTTGAGCTTCCTAGCAGGCAGCTGTGGTAAATAATGAGTTCTAAGGAAAACCCTGATAGCAAACTTCTTGGGAGCTACGAGGCAAAGGGCAGGGCGGTGGCGGTGACAGACGGTGTTTGTGTAACCCTCCTCCACCCTCTCACCTGACACACACAGAGCTTTCTCTTTCATGACTATTTTTTAGCCTCTTTTTCCCTTTCAACCACCGACCACTCAATTCTTTGAGGGAAAATTAACATTCATTATGCAATTTATCTCTCTCCTTTTAATCCAGAGTGTCTGTCTCCAAGGTCCCTACTCAATAATTAATGTTTGTTCTCATTTCCCATTCTCCAGAGCATCTATTCTTGAACTGTAGGGTCAACAATTAACACTAATTACGGCTTTTCCTCTCTCCAGTGTTGATGCTCAGAATCCCAGGCCGCCTGCTCAGCCTCAGCTATCGGCGCGCACGTGACCGTGTGTGTGCCCTGAGATGCAGGAGCACCGTGAGGCAGGCTTTGTCAAGCCCCACCACAGTTTAGCAAATCAGTAAAACCCAAACATTCTTTCTTGGCATCCTCTCTAGTCTATTTGTTATTGGTAATGAGACAATGAAGCAAAAAATAAATAAATAAAATTATTTGGAGATGAGTTTGGTGGCTAGGCAGACTAGAAGATTTCTAAGTCTTTTCCGGTTTGAATTTTCTAGGATTCCTTTTTTTCTTCTCTGTTGCTCTCTCCCTGATATCTCACACCTCCTCTCTCTCTCCGCTTCTCTCTCTCTCTCATACAAACACACCAAATTTCCCTTTAAAAAACCTTTCTTCCTGCTGGGCATGGTGGCTCACACCTGTTATCCCAGCACTTTGGGAGGCAGAAGCAGGTGGATCAGCTGAGGTCAGGAGTTCGAGACCAGCCTGGCCAACATAGTGAAACCCTGTTTCTACTAAAAATACAAAAAAAATTAGCCGGGTGTTGGTGGCAGGCACCTGTAGTCCCAGCTACTTGGGAGGCTGAGGTAGGAGAATTGCTTGAACCCAGGTGGTGGAGGTTGCAGCCAGCCAAGACTGTGCCATTGCACTCCAGCCTGGTGACAGAGCGAAACTCTATCTCAAAAAATAAAAATAAAAAACCCTTCATATAGGACCCACTCAATTGACCTCTTTGCTATTACCTCTCCCTTAACTTTCACAAGTCTCATTCTAATTCTCATCAGTCATTAAGACAGCATTGTTTTAACTAATTTTCATTTTGACTGACAAGGGTAGCTAGGAAAATAATTCTCACCCCAGGTGACTAGCAGATCACAAAAAAAAAATTCATCAGGGGCTGTGAAAAAGCCTGTCTGTCTTTTTGGCTAGAATCACATGGACTAGAATCCCTCCTGGCTCCCCTGGTCCAACACTCTGTGCTACAACTGGAGAGGGGGGCTTTTTGTGCTTGTCTGTCATCCCCCATGGCTGCACACACTGAGACACAGCTGCTGTTCAAATCTGGGCATCTTGCAGCATGTGTCAAACGTTAACTGTTTCATGATCTTGTTTTGTCAAAAGTTCTTCTTACAGAATTTTATCATCATGGACCCTACAGAATTTTACCTTTAAACATCTTAGATAAAAACATTATTTTCCTCAATGCTTTTTTAATCCTAGATCAACCTTCTCTCCAGAATATCATCTGTGGATTTTCAAAAACATCCAATTCAAGGCCGGTGCGGTGGCTCACGCCTGTAATCCCAGCACTCTGGGAGGCTGAGGTGGGCAGATCACTTGAGGTCGGGAGTCGAGACCAGCTTGGCCAACATGACGAAACCCCATCTCTACTAAAAATCCAAAAAATTAGCCAGGCGTGGTGGCACATGCCCGTAATGCCAGCTAGCCAGGTGGTTGAGGCAGAAGAATTGCTTGAACCCCGTAGGCAGAGGTTGCAGTGAACTGAGATCGTGCCACTGCACTATAGCGTGGGCAGCAGAAAGAGACTCCATCTCAAAAATTAAAAAAAAAGAAACAGTTCATTGCAAAGCTTAAACACTGAGGCAATCACTTCATGTTTTCCCCTGTCTTCGGATAAGGGAATAAATTTTTACAAGACTTTTTCCCTCTCTCAGGTAAAATATCTTACTGTTTTTCAGCCTATGAATCTGTCAATTCAAATATCAGCCATGAAGAGGAAGGGCCTAGTAGTCAGCATTTCCTAAAAGGTAAGCTTTTCCACTAAAAAGTCACCTCGACTTCTCTATGTAATTTGACTCATGATCATATTATTTCATATATAGACCTCCAGAAACCCACAATTTCTCCCCAAATATACCAATAAGTAGCAGAGAGGATTTGCTTCTTGGAAAGCCTGAGAAATGCGTTGTTCTGTTGAGTTACTCATGGGCAGCCCTGTGGTCTGAGTGTAAATATTAGTGAGGAAGAGACGTCGGGTGGAACCAAGTGCTTGTGCTTAGCTGGCCTGGGGAAGGATAATTTGCAGGGATGTCCTGTGGGTCCTGCAGGTAATCCACTGCACAATTCCCTAAATAATGAGGTAGACATTGTCCCCTGGAGTCGTGCATCCCTCAGCCTGCACACACCACAAGCTAGGAGCCGATCTGGGAAAGACTCAGGCTTGTATTTTCAATGGAGGACTGAGGCCAGGTCTGCCTCTCCTCAGATTCCTTTTCTATTTCATTTCCCCCAAGGAGAGATCTGCAAAAACTGGGAGTATAGGTTGACTTTGTAGCTCATCCTCCACCCACAGACATGGCTGCTGCTGCTTCAGACCAAGGAAAGGATGATGACCTGGAGACTTTCTCTCCTAAAAATAGTCTTTGATTAACAGAGAAATGTGTGTGGTGTTCCTGGCTGCTTTTTTTTTTTTTTTTTTTTGAGATGGAGTTTCGCTCTTGTCGCCCAGGCTGGAGTGCAATGGCAAGGTCTTGACTCACTGCAACCTCTGACTCCCGGGTTCAAGCAATTCTCCTGCCTCAGCCTCCTGAGTAGGCGGGATTACAGGCGCCCGCCACCAAGCCTGGCCAATTTTTGTATTTTTAGTAGAGACGGGGCTTCACCATATTGGCCAGGCTGGTCTCGAACTCCTGACCTCGTAATCTGCCCACCTCAGCCTCCCAAAGTACTGGGATTACAGGCGTGAGCCACCACTCCGGGCCTCCTGGCTGCTTCTTTTGGGGCTGGGCAGCAATGAATCCTGCATGAAGAAGCTGCTGTAGGAACAGGCGGGAGGCAGTGCCACAGATCAAGGGCTATAGGCAAATCAGGGTGGAAGGATTGTTTTTGCCAGAGATTGCAAAACTAAGAGAAAAGGCACAATTGTATCCTTGCCAATCTCAAAATCTGTAAGCAGAGAAATATCTGGGAGTCTGGCCCTCTGCATTCCCCCTTGCCATCTTCCTTGGGCAGACATCCTGACGAAGGTAGAAAGAGTTTCCATGCCATTTTTGTTCATTCTCATGCATTGGTTAGAACTGGGCCAGAGCAGCTCTTAAATAGGAGCCCTCAGTAAAAATGATGATGATGGTGGTGGTGGTGGTGGTGGTGGTGGTGGTGGTGGTGGTGGTGGTGGTGACAGCTACTGTTGTTATATATTCCTGATATGCCAAACATCATGCTGAGTGCTTTGCATTCATTATTTCATTTCATCCCTACAGCAATGATAGGAGATAAATCCTATTATTATCTTCATTTTTCATCTAGGACAATGTGGCTCAAGAGAGGTTAAGTGACTTGCCCAAGGTCACACAAAGTAGTAAAGTTAGGATTTGAACCCAAGGAACCTGTATTTTTATGACTAAGCATGGTTCATAGTAGCATTGGTCTAAAGAGGGGCAATTCCATCTGACAATATATGAGAGTTTAGGAAGTCCTTGACTTAGTAATGACACATGCAAACAAATGGCTTCTGTCCAACCTCCGTTTCCCCCTCCAATTCCCCCTACTCAGCATCAGACACCCTTTTGTGGGTAACACTAAAAAGGATTTGCAACTTCTAGAGATATCATAGGGAGAAGAGGAGAAGCTGGAAAAAAAAAAGTAACAGTTTGGGAGAATCAAAGTCCTGAAACAAATTTTCAAGCAAGATAAGCCTGTTTACAGGCTAGCTCTGCAAACCAAAATATTCTTTCTAATAGCACCTAAAATGTTACCATTTCCCTTCATTCTACTATTAAAATCTCACCAATAAAAAACTAACCTTGGATTAAGAAGTATCCTCTTAAGATTCTGAAACTTCAGAGAGGTGAATAGTCTGTCACACTTTAGTAAAAGTGTATTTAATCAGATAGTTGCTCTCTTGCAACCTAGCTAGAAACAGCTGCTCTGAGGGACTAAAAATTCTGATGGGGTGGAAACAAAGGTGAGTAATTTGGAAGTATATAGAGCTTAAGGGTTGAAATATGCCTGGCCCATGGAGTGCCCCAGGGGGCTCAGATGAACAGCAGAACATCAGCTGCATGGAGAAGGGGACACTAGAAGGAGAAAAGTACAGAAGGGGCCATGACAGTGCCCCAAAGGCTAACTTAGCCTATTACAGGGGGCCTCGCAGAAAGCTGTAGATCCAGGAAATGGAGAGAACGTTTTGATCCTTCTCGCCTCTATTCCTAGTAACTAAAAGACCTTGGACTAATGCAAATCTCTTTCCTATTTCCAGGCTTTAGAATGTACTGTTCCCTCTGCCTGGAGCACAGTTCCTCATCTCCTCCTATCCAACATTTTTTAATTGCGGTAAAATACAGATAACATAAAATTTGTCATCTGAACCATTTTTAGTGTGCAGTCCAGTGGCGTTAAGTACATTCACATTATTGTGCAAACAGTCTCCAGAACTTTTTTCATCTTGCAAAACTGAAACTTTACACCCATTAAACAACACCCCCTTCTCCCTCCCCTAGCCCCTGCCAACCACCATTCTACTTTCTGTTATCCCCTGACTTTTACCCCTTGTCCTAGTTAACTCCTGCTAATCCTTCACTTCCCAATTTAGTCCTCAAACTGACCTCCCCACAAAGGTTTTTCCACTTTCCCCTCACCCTCCTTCCCTTCCCCCTCCCTGCCGATGGGGTGACACTCACCACCAACATGTGCACAATGAACCATGCTTACCCAGTTACAGCCACAGCAGCTCACTCACTGCATTGTCCACTGACTAGACTTTTCTCTCCATGAAACTGCAAGCTTTTTTTCTTTTCTTTTCTTTTGAGACAGGGTCTCCCTCTGTTGCCCAGACTGGAGTGCAGTGGCTGGATCTCAGCTCACTGCAGCCTTGACTTCCTGGGCTCAAGCGATCCTCCCATCTCAACCTCCTGAGTAGCTGGGACTACAGGTGCTTGCCATCATGCCTGTCTTTTTGGGGGTTTTTTTTGGTAGAGATGGGATTTCACCATGTTGCCCAGACTGGTCTCCAACTTCTGGGCTCAAGCCATCTTCCCACCTTGGCATCTCAAAGTGCTGGGATTACAGGCGTGAGGCACCACACTCAGTCACTAGACTGCAATCTTTTTAAGGGCAGGGGCCCACCAGCAACCCTATTACCTGGTAATATGCTGCTAACACATACCTACTGTCAGTGCAGCATAAGCATTTAATGATTGAAAAGGTTTAGCTACAACATGGGTGAAACAGGCTTTTTTTTTTTTTTTTCAGGTTGACTTGGAAACTTAATCACTATGCAGAACAGCCTCCACAGGAAAATGCATTCCACATATAAGCATAGGGTGCCTCTTTCACAACTTAGAACCTTATTTGTTCCCTTGATTTGCCCAATGACCTTAACAAAAACATTTTTACATCACTTTGTGCTTAATATTCCCCATTTGTTGCTAAGGGAATAGATATAACACTACTTTGAAAGTATCTGGGCCAGGCGCAATGGCTCACACCTGTCTGTAATCCCAGCTATTCAGGAGGCTGAGGCAGGAGAATTGCTTCTCCTGCCAGCGGCAGGGTCGCGGTGGCAGAGGTTGCGGTAAGCCAAGATCGCACCATTGCACTCCAGCCTGGGCAGCAAGAGCAAAACTCCATCTCAAAAAAATAAATAAATAAATAAATAAAATACCTGATACCTCCTGGAACTGAGTTCAAAGACCAATTTAAAACATCTATTCGTTGGAACACCTATAGAGGTTTCACAATTTTTTTTTTTTTTTTTTTGAGACAGAGTCTCACTCTATTGCCCAGGCTGGAGTGCAGTGGCACAATCTTGGCTCACTGCAACCTTCATCTCCCAGGTTCAAGTGATTCTCATGCCTCAGGCTCTCTACTAGGTGGGATTACGGGCACCCGCCACCGCACCCGGCTAATTTTTGTAATTTTAGTAGAGATAGGGTCTCACCATGTTGGCCAGGCTGGTCTCGAACTCCTGACCTCAGGTGATCCACCCGCCTCGGCCTCCTAAAGTGCTGGGATTATAGGCATGAGCCACCATGCCTGGCCTAGAGCTTTCACAGTTTTTTGTTTTCTTTTTGGTCATTTGGTTTTAATTACTATTTTCAGATAAAAGTGATAGGATTCTGAAAGGATTGTGTAGATGGTAGTCTTTGGGTATTTGTGGACATGAAGGTTGATTTCAGCTATTTGAAATGACCTCAAAAGTCAGGGGACTGGCACGGTGTGGTGGCTCATGGCTGTAATCTCAGCACTTTGGGAGGCCAAGGTTGGAGAATTACTTGAGGCTAGGATTCAAGACCACCCTGGCCAACATAGCAAGACCCTGTCTCTAAAAATATTTAAAAAATAAATAAATAAAACATCAGGGACACACACAATTTGTCATTTTACAGAGGCATGAAGTCAAATCATTGATATTGCAAGGCTGGGAGACAGAGACTATTACTAAGCTAGTGAGTGAGCCTAGCCAGCCTCGCAGCACTCACACGTCTCATACTGTGGTCTATAATTCATTATAACATCTGCAATAGCTCTTGTGCAGTTACTTTTCAAACAGAAGAACATTGATTTCTTTATATATACATAGATACATACACATGCATTTTTAATGGCCCTAAAAAAAGGCTGACTGCTGGGACTCGTGATGGAAGTAAGAGAAAGTGAAGTGGTCTAACAATGTGATGGTTCTCTGCCAAAAAAATAGTTTAATAAATCACTCTAAGCCTTTATTTATAGTCTCATTAAGAGTCCGAAGAACTCTCTCTCTTTTTCCAATTCTTTTTTAGTTTTATCACCAATAGATACACACTAGGAGTATTCACAAATCTAAGGATTCTTAAAATTCTCAGGATGTGTCCTTCCCAAGTAGCCAGGATCTGCTGTTCATTTAGTGCATGATATGCATTAAGGGATCAGGACCTTGCCCAAGTAGTGAAGTAATACTTAGCACAGTGCATTTTAAAGCAGGTGTAGATCTTAGGATTTTGTGTGTGAGTTATATTTCTCAACCTGTATTAAAGTTTAGAATATTAAATTTTCTTCTGTCAGAGTGATCAAAAATTATAACTTTCATTAACTAGTAATTCTTAAATAGTATTTTCTATTTAATCACTCTTCAGACATTCATGTTGTCTTCTCATCACAACTATAAAGAAGCTTAAAGCCAGTTGCGGTGACTCACACCTGTAATCCCAACACTTTGGGAGGCCAAGGCAGGCGGATCACTTGAGGTCAGGAGTTCGAGACCAGGTTGACCAACATGGTGAAATCCCATCTCTACCAAAAATACAAAAATTAGCCAGGCACAGTGGCAGTCACCTGTAGTCCCAGCTACTCTGGGGGCTCAGGCAGGAGAATCACTTGAACCCAGGAGGCAGAGGTTGCAGTGAGCCAAGATTGTACCACTGCACTCCAGCCTGGCAACAGAGCGAGACTCCATCTCAAAAATAAAATAAAATAAAATAAAATAAAATAAAAAACAAAGAAAGAAGTATGAGTCTTTTCTTAAGGATGTTTCCCGCCTAGTTTCTCTCCCTTGCTCCTTTCATACATCTCTATGTGGCCTGAGGATTTTGCTATTGTCTTGGTTTCCCCATAATCCCTCCTTTTAAAATTAATGTAGACATCAGAATCAGACTGTGTTCAACAGAAAGAATCTGTGAGTATGTTTTTTTGTTTGTTTGTTTTGAGACGGAGTCTGGCTCTTGTTGTCCAGGCTGAAGTGCAATGGCACAGTCTCCGCTCACTGCAACCTCTGTCTCCCGGGTTCAAGCCATTCTCCTGCCTCGGCCTCCCAAGTAGCTGGGATTACAGGCGCACGCCACCACACCTGGCTAATTTTTTGTATTTTTAGTACAGATAGGGTTTCACCATGTTGGCCAGGCTGGTCTCAAACTCCTGAGCTCAGGTGATCCGCCTGCCTCAGCCTCCCAAAGTGCTGGGATTACAGGCGTGAGCCACTGGGCCCAGTCTGTGAGTATGTTTTACAAAGCAGAAAGATATTGCTCATTCATTTATTCGACAAACACTAATTGTCCATCTACTAGTGACAAATACTATGGTAGGCACAAAAATACAGTTGAGAGACCACGTCCATGGCTTAAAGTAGTCCACAGGGGTGGAATGTGTTGAGAGCTATGAACGAGTTCAGACTGACTCAGCCTGGAGGTTGAGAAGGCTTTTGGAAGGAGAGGACACTTAAGCAGAGTTTCTAAGAATGTATGTAGGAACTAGCCGAGTGGTAAAGAAAGGATGCTCTAGGAGAAAGGACAATATAAAGGTGAGAGAGCATGGCAGCATGGAGAAACTGAAGCAACTTGTAATGACTGCACCCCACGGTACATGCAGGGGAAGGAGTGATGAAAAATGCACCTTGCAAAGGAGGCAGGAGCCAGATCATGAAGGGCCATAGAAAGCAGCTAAGAGGCCTGGTGCAGTGGCTCATGCCTGTAATCCTGGCACTTTGGGAGGCCGAGGCAGGCAGATCACCTGAGGTCGGGAGTTCGAGACCAGCCTGACCAACATGGAGAAACCCCATCTCTGCTAAAACTACAAAATTAGCAAGGCGTGATGGTGCATGCCTGTAATCTCAGCTACTCGGGAGGCTGAGGCAGGAGAATCGCTTGAACCCAGGAGGCAGAGTTTGCGGTGAGCCGAGATCATGCCATTGCACTCCAGCCTGGGCAACAAGGGCAAAACTCCATCTCAAAAAATTTTTAAAAATGAAAGCAGCTAAGGAATTTACGCCAATGACGGTGGGACTCTGCTTACACAGGAATTGACATCACCAGATTTTTATTTTATAGAAATGACTCCCAGCTATGTAGAGACTGGATTGGAGGAGATAAGACTAGGGGCTGGGACCCCAGATATCTTTATTTGTTTGAGAAGAAGTGACCAAAAATAATATTTTCTGGCCAGGTGTGGTAGCTCACACCTGTAATCCCAGCACTTTGGGAGGCCGAGGCAGGCAGATCACCTGAGGTCAGGAGTTTAAGACCAGCCTGGCCAACATGGCAAAACCCCATCTCTACTGAAAATACAAAAATTAGCCAGGCATGGTGGCACACACCTGTAATCCCAGCTACTCGGGAGGGATACATTGAAGCAGGGAAAATTGCTTGAACCCAGGAGGTAGAGGTCGTAGTGAGTCCAGGCTGGGCAGCAGAGCAAGACTCCTCACAAAATATATATATATATATATATATATATATATATATATATATATTTTTTTTTTTTTTTTTTTTTTTTTTTTTTTTTTTTCAGGCCAGGCACGGTGGCTCAAGCCTGTAATCCCAGCACTTTGGGAGGCAGAGGTGGGTGGATCACGAGGTCAGGAGATCGAGACCATCCTGGCTAAGACGGTGAAACCCCGTCTCTACTAAAAATACAAAAAAAAAAAAAATTAGCCAGGTGAGGTGGCAGGTGCCTGTAGTCCCAGCTACTCAGGAGGCTGAGGTGGAAGAATGGCGTGAACCTGGGAGGTGGAGCTTGCGGTGAGCCAAGATCGTGCCACTGCACTCCAGCCTGGGCGACAGTGTGAGACTGTGTCTAAAAAAAAAAGAAAAAAAAAAAAATATATATATATATATATATATACATTTTTTTTTTTTTCTGGAGAATGGAGACCACCACGTGAATGACATTTGCTGGCTGTTTTGTATGCAGTTCCACCTTCAGCCTTTTTTCTGAATTACTTTCCTCCACACAGTCTTCCACCATAGATATCCTTATTAATCCTGTGATGTTTCTTGATTGGAGGGTTTCTCGCGTGGTTGACATTTTGCTGTTATGCATCTCGAATTTAAATTCAGTCCTCTAGCTAGGCTTTCGTTCTGGGCTTGGTAAACTGCCACGTGCCTTTAGACCTTTCCATAAAAAATAATTTATGAACTTTTGAGAGAGATTGGTATTCCCAAAGCTAAAGCTAGACCCTTGAGACTTAGCTAGGCTTAATCTAAAAAGATATAAGTAAAAGGACTGTTATCCCAAATTGGAAGAAAAATATTGCCCTTGCATTTACTGGGTACTTCCATATTTAAATTCAGACTGACTCATATTTTCTAGATCTGTCTACTTGACTCCCTAGTTAGAGCTCCCAGGGGGATGTCTTTTGCCTGGAGACTTATTCAGGCCTCCAGCAACTATTCCCTACGCCCATCTCACCCTCCTCCTCATTCAGGAAGATTTAAAGTGAAAATGTGTAGCATAAACAGGATCTTAAATCTCATCCCAAGAATTTGATAATGACAATACCAAAAGGCCATTTTGGGTCTTGGTCTCCTGCATTAAACAAGCAGACTCAAAATTTATTATAATACTACAAACACTCTGTAGGTCATAGGTGTCTTGAGTCACATCATATAAAATAAAGTATTTTTAGATATTCTTAAGGAAAGGTCAGAAGGACCAAAATTATCCTTCCTTTTATGGTTAAGTTTATACTGGGGAGAATTTTTTTTTTAATGATCTGGAATTTGCATTTGCATTTTCCATTTATGACCAAAAAAAACACAAAACCATGAAGGGACTGAGGCTGACTTTCAGGCCTTCTCCCATTGGTTCCTGCTGGGGCCAGCAAGTCCCTGTGCAAAGCTATGAGAAGGCAAAGATGCTTTCTGAGACCTGTTTGGCAATGGATATATCCCCTCCATGGTGATGAAACATTGCAAGTTATGGGGTATGTTCCATGACAGCATGTTAGCCATCAAAGGGTGCGCATGCCTCAGAAATGATATACATAGACAAAGGCCCTAAACAGATTTAAAGAAGCTCCTGCCAGCACCTCCAACAGCTACTGCCCTTGTAACCACTGGATATTTGGCCACTTTGGACCCTACGGGTGTGATATTCTTTCCCAAACCCTGACATGTATCTAGGAAGGAGCCAGGTGGCCCGCCTAGCCTAATAAGGTGACTCTTTGGAGCTGATCTCTATTTTGACACCAGATGGGGCCCAAAAGAGGGTCCCATACCAAGGCAAATATGCATCCTGAAACAATGGGAATAAATATGACTATGTTTCTTTCTTTCTTTCTTTTTTGAGACAGAGTTTCGCTCTTGTTGCCCAGGCTGGAGTGCAATGGCACGATCTTAGCTCACTGCAACCTCCGCCTCCTGGGTTCAAGTGATTCTCTTGCCTCGGCCTCCCAAGTAGCTGGGATTACAGGCGCCCGCTACCACATCTGGCTAATTTTTGTATTTTTAGTAGAGACAGGGTTTCACCATGTTGGCCAGGCTAGTCTCAAACTCCTGACCTCAAGTGATCCGCCCGCCTTGGCCTCCCAAAGTGCTGGGATTACAGGCGTGAGCCACCACGCCCTGCCGACTATGTTTCATTTTTATTGAAAACAACAAACAATGACCTGGGAATTAAACATAGCCAATGCAGATTTAAATAGAAGGAAATGTTAAGGAGCCATATTCCCTGCTAGAATCAGATGCCCTTTCCTGCTTTTCAAGTTTTGAGTGTTTGGTGAAGGAGTCCATGATTTGAAGAAGGCAGAAGAGGCTTGGGATGAGAACCCCATCTAGTAAGGGTCATCTCTAAAACTGCCTGATTATCTGGTGGGAATGCTATCTCCTCACTAAAAGCCTGTGGTTAGATTAATGCTAGCATTTGAAAATCTGCTAAGGCCTGATGGTGGGCAGCCAAGGAAGGAATGTGTTTTCTGTTTATCTCTTTAGTGGCAGAAATGTTCATCACAGAAAGACTGTGAACTCCCAGTTTCAGGCATGCCTGGAAGTTGTGCAGCCTATAGTCTGTATAACCTGTATACACTGTAAAAACTGGAATGTGCACACCAGTTTCTGAATGACAAAAAAGAACCAGGCCTTTGCAGCCAGTTACCTGGGTTGGTCGATGGGTTAATCAGTTTCTTTGATGTGATAACAGGGGTAGATCTTGCCGCATCGTTCTGAAAGGAGGTTTTACCACCCCCACTGTTCTGTCTCCCAGGAATGCAGTTTGAGTTGTGTCTCCTCCTTGACAGCTTGGACCTCAGTAAATTACCAAGGTCTTGACCCAAGAGATGGAGAAGTCCTAAGTGATTTTTCAGTCTCCTATCTAAAAATGTGTTTACATTTCTTGAACTCTGGCTGACTGATTCATTCTCCTGGTGTTGCAAGAACTTTCCTTATGCATTAGAATTCATAAGTTTCATTTCTAAGAGGCCCATGGTTCCTTCCAAGCCACAGTGTAGTGAACCTCATCACAACACAATTCTGCTGGGCTGGATTTGTCCCAAGTGTGGATCATGGCCAAAGCAGCTGTGATGTGGCAAGCTCATGGAAGCTAACGGGAGGCAGTGTGATGTGGAGGGGAAAGTGCAAGACACTAAGTCAGGACATCTGGGTTCTGGGTCCTGGACTTGTGTTATTTCAAGGTGTGCCCTTGAGCCAACTGAATGAAAATGCTTTCAGGGCCTCAGTTTCCCCCAAGCTGATTCAAATTTAAAAAAAAAAAAAAAATTTTTTTTTTAAACAGAGTCTCACTCTGTTGTGTCCGGAATTGGTGGGTTCTTGGTCTCGCTGACTTCAAGAATGAAGCCACGGACCTTCGTGGTGAGTGTTACAGTTCTTAAAGGTGGTGTGTCCAGAGTTTATTCCTTCTGGTGGGTTCGTGGTCTCGCTGACTTCAGGAGTGAAGCTGCAGACCTTCATGGTGAGTGTTACAGCTCTTAAAGGCGGCACATCTGGAGTTGTTCGTTCTTTCCAGTGGGTTCGTGGTCTTACTGGCCTCAAGAGTGAAGCTGCAGACCTTCGCGGTGAGTGTTACAGTTTGTAAAGGTGGCGCATCCGGAGTTGTTCATTCCTCCTGTCTGGCGTTGTTCGTCCTTACAGAGAGCTGATTGGTCCGTTTTGACAGACTGCTGATTGGTGCGTTTACAATCCTTTAGCTAGACACAGAGTGCTGATGGGCGCATTTACAATCCTTTAGCTAGACAGAAAAGTTCTCCAAGGCCCCACCCCACCCAGAAGCCCAGTAGGCTTCACCTCTCAATAGCACTCGCTGCGGGACTTTGCGGCACCTAGCCCAGGCACTCCGGCAGCCCAGAGGGAGCTCATCCCCCGATCAAGCCCAGCAGGCGTCGGCCGCGACAGGCCCAGTCCGCGCCCACCCGGAACCCGCGCCGGCCGACGAGCGAGCTGCGGCACGCAGCCCCGGCTCCTGCCTGCGCCTCTCCCTCCACACCTCCCGGCGAGCAGAGGCTCAGGCCTCGACCAGCCCCAGAGAAGGGCCCCACAGCGCAGCGGCGGGCTGAAGGGCTCCTCCAGCGCGCCAGAGCGGACGCGGAGGCCGACGAGGCGCCGAGAGTAAGCAAGGGCTGCTAGCACGTTGTCACCTCTCACTGTCACCTAGGCTGGAGTGCAGTGGTAAATCTCGGCTCACTGCAACCTCCACCTCCCGGGTTCAGGTGATTCTTGTGCCTCAGCCTCCTGAGTAGCTGGGATTACAAGCACGCGCCACCACTCTGCTAAGAAATGTTTTAAATCTGTGCAAAAGCCATTTTCAAAGAGAAGAAGACAGCTGAGAAACAACAGAAAAGGGAAGGTCAGCCCACAAAGAATGAGTAGAGGCTTAAGTTCAAAAAGACAAAGATACAGAGTCATATATGGCCATTGGCTCCTAAAAGAGCTACTTATGAGTATCAAGTATGGAAAGAACTTGTTGTTGGACATTCGTCCCACAGAAGAGACTAAACCCTTCGTCAGTAGAGCCATGTGCTTAGCTAAATCTATTCCTCAAATAAACATTCCTTTAGAACATTAAAGTTACTTTTTTTTTTTTTTTTTTTTGAGATGGAGTCTCACTCTGTCTTGAGTGCAGTGGCGTGATCTCAGCTCACTGCAACCTCTGCCTCCCAGGTTCAAGTGATTCTCCTGCCTCAGCCTCCGGAGTAGCTGCGACTACAGGCGCGCACCACCACGCCCGGCTAATTTTTGTATTTTTAGTAGAGATGGGGTTTCACCTTGTTGGCCAGACTGGTCTCGAACTCCTGGCCTCAAGCAATCCACCCACCTCGGCCTTCCAAAGTGCTGGGATTACAAGCATGAGCCACCGCACCTGACCAAATTTACTTTCTTAAGGGAAAAAAAAGAAAAGCAAAATAAAACCTATCCTTTTCCGCCATGGAGTTTTAGGGTCGGGCAGTCTTGGAGGGAAATCCTTACTCAAAACCTCACTAGTGGTACAACTTTGAGTGGGTTACTATACCTTTTGCACCTCAGCTGCCACACCTATAGAGAACATTGACAATGACAGCATGGAGGGGAGTCATGGCCATCACACGACAGCCCCATGCTGGTGTCCGGGTGGTGCCTTCTTCCCGGCTGGCTCCACGGTTTCCATGGTTTCTGTTAGTCCCCTCCCTCCATCCCCACTTTGGCATTTGCCTTTGTTTGATTCATGTTTCCACCCTTCCTCTTGGCCCTCCACATTATGAGGAAAAAGGGAAGCCTCTGATCTCTCTATTTGGAAGTTTGCAGAAGCCTTTTCCTACTTCAGTGAAGTGCAGTCATACAAAATTTATACTCAACAGCATCAGCAGATTTTTTTCCATCAATATTTCCTTTTTAATTTCAGCTTTATCTGAATTTTAATAGCATAAAGAATTTACTTTTGTTCTTTTAAAGAGCAACCAAAACAAGAATAATATATATTTGA
Source organism: Pan paniscus (assembly GCF_029289425.2). Taxonomy (NCBI): domain Eukaryota; kingdom Metazoa; phylum Chordata; class Mammalia; order Primates; family Hominidae; genus Pan; species Pan paniscus. The sequence continues at coordinate 104,765,468 of NC_073262.2, forward strand.
ATATAAGGTCTTAACACTATGTTTAACATTGTGTTTAGGCTATGCCTATAGAGGTTACAGGTGTTTTTTGGTGAGTAAATTATGAATGCCATGGGTGTATATGTGCTTATAATCTTACATACATATGAACTAGGTGTGTGTGTGTGTATGGTATATATAAAAAGTCATGAGATCCAGATCTGACCACCTTGATCTTTTTTCCTCTTTGATTTTCACTACAGCAAACACTGAACCTAGAGCCAATCTTCACATGAACCTTTATGAAACCTCACCGTTGACCCAAACAACAGAGAAGCAGGTATAGTATTGACTCTGAATGAGGATGACACTGGGAGTCACAACTCTTGGGTTCTTGTTTCAGCTTGCTGTGTGCCCCTCAGTGAGACTCTTTACCTCTCTGGGCCTCATTTGCCTAATCAGTAAAATGAGACAAGTAGACTATGAAATCACAGAGGTTCCTTTACTCTTAGACTTGGAATGTCTTAACTTGGACTGTATTATTTGGCTCTTTACTTGTGTGAATAAGCTCAAGGTCTTTCCCTGACTTCTACAAAGTCAGAAAGGGAATAAGGGAACACAGAAAGGTGGCATCCAGTGAGGCAGTAGGCACTAGTTTTCATTCGTAAAATTAGTAATTCGTAATTAGAGATAAACATTAGCAATTAAGAAAAACAAAGTGCAAAGGTAATCATGAAGAAAGGAGGATGGTGCTTCATCTAGATACATTAAGAATTTCTATTAGCGGGCCGGTCACAGTGGCTCATGCCTGCAATCCCAGCACTTTGTGAGGCTGAGGCAGGCAGATCACCTGAGGTCAGGAGTTCGAGACCAGCCTGGCCAACGCGGTGAAACCCCGTGTCTACTAAAAATACAAAAATTAGCCGGGTGTGGTGGCATGCACCTGTGGTCCCAGCTACTTGGGAGGCTGAGGCAGGAAAATCGCTTGAACCTGGGAGTTGGAGGTTGCAGTGAGCTGAGATCATGCTGCAGCCAGAATCCAGAGCGAGACCCTGTCTCAGGAAAAAAAAAAAAAAAAAAAAGAATATCTATTAGTGGTTCAAGGACATATGTTCACAAATATTTATAAGTTTGTTCCTTCCTTGGAAGCTTTGAAGCTGGAACTGTCTCCAAATTCTCTCTAGAGAGACAACTCGGGAATTCCTAGAACTGAATCCAGGGCCTCGGAGAACCTGAGGCAGAGGCAGCACATGCAGCTCCAGGGGACTCCCAGGTCTCATCCTACTGTGTGACACCTCCAGGCCATGATCTTGATTTCTCCATTCTGTCCACCTTCCTTCCTGCCACAGCCTAGCTATCTCTTCTTCCCCAGCACTCATTATACATAGTGATAAAGAAACGGGTTTGCTTTCATGTGCGTGCCTGAGCTGGGCTCTGAGGTAGGACCTGAACTCTCTGTGACAACCCTAGGCCTGGGTCAGGCCTCCACTGAGGTGAAACGCAGCTGAGCAGCTCCTCCCTGCTGCCAAGGAGCTGCAGAACCAACATTTGCATATTTTAAATGCCCACTTTGCAGACATCCCATTTAAGGGATCTAGAGACAGAGTTTTTGAAAGAGTGTGTGACTAAGGAAAACATAATATGGTATATTTTGATAATTCTGCAACCCAAAGGCCATGCAAAGGCCTCACATACCCTAAACACACCCCAAATTCACACAGCCCCACGGTTCTATTCCAAAAGACCTACTATCACCTGCAATGAAAGAGAGGCTCAGCCAGGTGCAGTGGCTCACGCCTGTAATCCCAGCACTTTGGGAGGCCAAGGTGGGCGGATCACGAGGTCAGGAGTTCAAGACCAGCCTGGCCAACATGGTGAAACCCCGTCTCTACTAAAAATACAAAAATTAGCTGGGCATGGTGGCGCACATCTGTAATCCCAGCTACTCGGGAGGCTGAGGCAGGAGAATCGCTTGAATGCAGAAGATGGAGGTTGCAATGAGCCAAGATCACTCCATTGCACTCCAGCCTGGGCAACAGAGCAAGACTCCGTCTCAAAAAAAAAGAAAGAGGGGCTCAACCATGTCAAATTAAATCCTAGGTTGAATTATTAACTTTGCAGTCAGAAGAAGGAACACCAGAGCGAGGGGTCTTAAACTCTCATCCTGGTTCCCCCCGTGAGGCTGTGGAAAGTCAGCTCCCTGAGAAGCCCATGCACCTGCGTCCTTTGTGAAATGATGGGGTGGCTCCCACCAGAACCCATTGGTTTGTCCAAGTCGCAGTAGTCCCAATTCCTTTAGAAGCAGCCCTGGAAAGAAAGGGCATCTGAGGAGAAGTCTAGGGAGCCCCACCAGCCCCAAACACAGAGAAAACAGGGTGGGAGGGAGGTGGGGGTGACTTCCTGGCCTCCTGCACCCCCGCTTACTTCTCGAGGCTAATGGCCTCTTATTAGATTAATCACTGACTTCAGTTTTAACTACTTCCTCAGCCTACTCCATGGCAATGACTAATTTCATGTTTATTATAAAGCATCTGGAACACATTTAGAACAAATTTCTGTCCAGCTGATTTCAGTTCCCTACCTTGATGGGCCACTGGCAATCCAGGGGATTCCTTCCCTGTGGCCTTTCCCACCCTGAAGCAGAGGACATCACAATACTGATCTTAGCAGCACCGTTCCTTTCCATCAGTTCCCCCACTGGCTCCCCCCTCCCTCCCTTCCTTGGGATCTGACCCTATTAGGGGTTCAGTCACATGAAAGATTTGTACTTTTATCACCCTGCTAGCTGAGCGAGGGGAAGACATGCCAAAGGTGGATATTCTGGTATTACCACCCTCTAATGAGAAGTCGCAGACCTAGATTTTGAAAACAATCTCTGGCGTGTGGGTTGGAGAGAAAGCCACAGGGTGCTCTGCAGAGGCTGGGGTGACGGCGTTCCCTGGGCTGGAGGCTTCTGCAGAGGCCCTGCCGCTGTGATGGGAGAGCCTTCACCTTGTCTCCTCAGAGGCTGTCCGAGCTGCAGTGGGAGCAGAAAGGGTTAGGCTCCTTCCTCCAACACACGATGAGGATGGCAAATGGTGGGAATTGTTCCCAAGGCACCCCTTCCACACCTGACCCAAGGAGCGGGGCCTAGGCAGCGAATCCATCAAAAGAAATGAGAGTAGCAACTGATATCAGCAACTTCCTAGGAGTTGGAAGAGGGGGTGAGGTGGTGGGGGCAGGGGTAAGAAAACTACAAGGGGAAATGTGGAGATGAAAAGAGAGCAATGAAAAAAGAAAAAGGAGACAACCAGACATGTTTCAACTCCAAGCTCCCATTTCCTCTTTCAAATGAACTGCTTCCCCACTGTGAACAGAATCAAGTATTTATGAAGGCATTTTTTGCATATTAATAGCTGCATATGGAACATTGCCAGAGCTGCAGTCCTGAAGGTACAGTGCCCTTTTTTAATGCAGGTCTTTCAAACTCCTCACAGAATTTGGTATTCTTCAGATTTATTTTCATTTCTGCCTCGTGGCTCCTCCTAAGGCCCTTCATTTGATTAAGGGAAATTAGTTCCCGGGATACTTTCAGAGACAGAGTATTGCTCTTACCTCGGTGAGCTGCTGACATCAATCACTGGAGAAGCTTTTCCTCTCCCCCAAGGCCTCTCTGTGTAGAGGCCGCAGGTTGGGTAAGGTGACCAGCACCTAAAAAGAGTATTAAAATTATAAATGAAAATTTCAAGAGGAAATATTAATATAGCTAGACAGTGGTGGGAGGAAGTAAAACTAGAAAAAAAAGTAAAACAGTTTCATTAACTTTACCATCTATACTCAGTAAAGATTACCTCCAATTTTAAAAGAAAATCATTGAGAACCAGGAGAAAAATAAACAAAAGACAGAAACAATTCATATCCAAAAAGGAGTAACAGAAAATAAATATGAAAAAAATCATTCATCTTGATTAACAATTTATATGCATATTGAGGCAAACTGTAAGTACCATCTTATATCTGAGAGTTGTGCCTTCTCTTACTCTTTTTAAATGGTAACACCCAGGGCTGCCAGAGTTTTGGTAAAACTGGTATACTTATACACTTCTGGTGGAACACAGTCTTGGTTCAATCCCTTTGTAAAGTAAAATGGCAATATAACTCATGAAACATGAAAAACATGAAATATCCATTGATTATGTATTTCTGACTTCCTGGAATTTATCCTAAGGAAATAATTCAACAGAAAAAAAGAAAAAAGTCAGTGAAGATGTCCATTGCAGCATTATCTATAACAGAGAAAATCTGGAAACAGCCTAAGAGTGTAACATCAGAGAAATGATTTTGGGGAGGTTTAGAATCTTGTGGCGGTTTAGAATCTTGTGGCCTCCAGCCGCATGACTCCTAAACCATAATTTCTAATTTTGTGGCTAATTTGTTAGTCCTGCAAAGGCAGTCTGGTTCACAAGTAGGAAGGGGGCTTGTTTTGGGAAAGGGCTGTTATTGTCTTTGTTTCAAAGCTAAACTGTAAACTAAGTTCCTCCCAAAGTTAGTTCAGCCTACACCCAGGAATGAACAAGGACAGCCTGGAGGTTAGAATCAAGATGGAGTTGGTTAGGTCAGATCTGTTTCACTGTCTCAGTTATAATTTGGCAATGGCAGTTTCACCCTCAGTGAAGGGTTTACTTCAAGCATTAAAAAAGAATGATTGTTCGTACTAGAAACTGAGATTTAATACTAATGTTTAACTAACAGGCAACATCACTGACATTTTGGACCAGATAGTCTTTGTTGTGGGGAACTTTCCCGTTGATTGTAGGATGTTAAGCAGTATACTAGATGCCAGTAGCACAACCCTCCCCAGTTGTGACAATCAAAAATGTTTCCAGACCCTGTCAAATGCCCACTGGGGAGCGAAATCACCTCCAATTGACAACCACTGGTTTAATTTTTTTTTTTTTTTTCTTTTTGAGATAGAGTCTTGCTCTGTCACCCAGGCTGGAATGCAATGGCACAATCTCGGCTCACTGCAACCTCCACCTCCAGGGTTCAAGCAATTCTCTTACCTCAGCCTCCCAAGTAACTGGAATTATAGGATCATGCCACCACTCCCAGCTAATTTTTTTGTATTTTAGTAGAGACAGGGTTTCACTGTGTTGCCCAGCCTGGTCTCGAACTCCTGAGCTCAGGCAATCCACCCGCCTTGGCCTCCCAAAGTGCTAGGATGACAGGCGTGAGCCACCGTGCCCAGCCTGATTTAACATTTTAAAAGTGGAAATCAAAATAAGTCAACTATGACTGCAACTATGTAAAAAAAAAAAAATGTATCTATTCGGAAAAGACTTGCAAATAATGCATGAAAAAAGTGCTGTCATGCTAACTTGAAATCAAGGTGGATTATGTTATTTGTTTTCCTGGGCTTTTTTTTTTTTTCATTGTTTTGCCTTTTTCTAAATTCTACCTATAAGGAAAGACAGATCATGAGGAGAGCTGGTTTTATTCAAGTCTAGCATAAAATAATCTCGGACTCAGTGTATACCACAAGTATTCAGCAAGCTGAACAGGGTCAACACCATAGCACCATTATTTTTTAGCAAATTATCATTGGTTTAAAATATTTAACATTAATCAGGTTTTTATTAGTTTATTGAATAGAGTCATCAGCATTCTCTTTTTAAGGATCTCAATCCCTTTTTGGCATTTTATCCCTCTAACTCTAGACTTTGGGGGACAATGAATTCATCTTTCTGAAAAATTGGAACTCAGAGCATAAAACTCTCATCCATCCAGATCCATCTATGTAAGCTTGGGAAAAGAGGGGCACTGAGCCCACTTGTTTATAGAGCTGTCAGGGCAGAGGTTGTCAGTAAAGAGTATCAAAGTACAAGCTCAAACCTTAATTAGATTTCCCAAAAATGATTGCATCTCTTTGTTTAAAATAAGAAAGAAAGCATCTCACCAGTTTTCACATTGTCACTTTTCTCCCTTTGTTTAAACTATTTCCAGGCTAGGGAGAACAAACATCCTTTCTCACATGCCTTATCTTGGGTTTTGTTTTGTTGCTTTGTGGGGCTTAGAACTTTGATAGTATCCTAAAAATCCTGTTAAATTGGTGTTATATCCCTTTCTTCACTTCTGTTTCAACCTATACTATCTCTTGAGTTCAGGTTTCATAAGTTTACAACAGTATAAATTCATATTTAATCTTATGTATCCTAAGTTTATCTCTTTTGGATTTCAAAGAGTAGCCTGTAATTCTAGCATACTAGGATTTGGTTTGAATAAACCTGTGTTTACCTCCATCTGTTTCCTTGGTGGTTTCACAGATGGTGTTCATATCCCCGTCAGCTCTCCTCTTTCAGGACCAAAAAGCAACACGCACACGAAAAAAAACAAAAGATAAAACACCTGTAGACACACTATGTTTTGTACAAGGGTACAAACGTAACCTTTTATTTCAGTGTCCTTTTAAGCCATACCCTACCCTGCCTTCTATAAGGCTGTTATCTGCCTTTGTATCCTTTGTGTCTGGCACAGTTCCTGGTACATGGGAGCCACTCAAAAATAAATCAACAGGCCGGGCGCAGTGGCTCACACCTGTAATCCCAGCACTTTGGGAGGCCAAGGTGGGCAGATCACTTGAAACCAGAAGTTCGAAACTAGCCAGGGCAACAAAGTGAAACTAAACCTGTCATTAACATTAAGATCCATGTTCTGAATAGAAAAAGCCTATCTCCTCTAAGTAGAATTCAGAGATTGCACTTGTTTTATTTTCAGTGATAATGAGATGGAAGTTCAACTGATATTTTCCCCACAACTCACACAATCTCTGGGCATTTCCTGCCATTGGTCATTATGATTTGGTTTTTCCTTCTCTGGAAAAGCTTTGGGTCATGTGCAGACTCGGGGATGTCACTAGGCATCCTTCTTGGAGATCTCTCTGAGGCTGACAAGTAAGATTGGTCTCCACACCAATGCCTAAGAGAATTTGCTTCTGCATTTCCCCATCAAGAGAAGTGCTCTTGACTCCCTACCCTGCCTTTGTTTCTTGTTTCTAAAGTCAGCTGTCTTTTCCAAGACACTGCCAACGTTCACCTATTTCCATGCCTGTGCTCACTCTCCCTTCTCTCTCTCCCCACCCCTCTGGTTTTGTAAATAGCTTTGGTTGTGGAACTTTATTCAAAGGCTTTTTGAAGATCTAAGCAAACTTCATCTTCTGGTTCAACCTTACCCACAGGATTACTTTGTCTGCCCCAAAACGCCCTAGACAATTTAAGGCTAATTTCCTGAGAGGGGTTTGTTTTTAATTACAAAAGGAAGGCTTTTATTTGCTGAGTTTTCACTGCAACTATCATTTATTCCAATAAGTCTGTATTAATTGACGTCTTGGCTGCTAGTGACACATAATATCTGCGTAGTTAATTTTTTTCCTTTTTTCTTTGTATTATGAAAAATTTCAAACATATGTAAAAGAATAGTATGATGAACCTCCACATACCTATCACAAGCTTTAGCAATTATCTCCCCATTCTCTTGAGAGGGTCTTTTTTTTTTTTTTTTTTTGAGATGGAGTCTCACTCTGTTGCCCAGGCTGGAGTGCAGTGGTACAGTCTCGGCCCACTGCAACCTCTGCCTCCAGGGTTCAAGTGATTCTCCTGCCTCAGCCTCCCAAGTAGCTGGGATTACAGGCGCCCGTCACCACACCCGGCTAATTTTTGTAGTTTTAGTAGAGTCGGGGTTTCGCCATGTTGACCAGGCTGGTCTTGAACTCCTGACCTCAGGTGATCCACCCACCTCGGCCTCCCAAAGTGCTGGGATTACAGGCTTGAGCCACCCGCCTGGCCAAGAGGGTCTTTTTAAATGGTAAAAACAGCCAATGTTTTTGAGTTTTACTATGCACAGGGTTTAGGACTATCTCATCCTTACAACATCCCCATGTAGTTGGTACAGTTATTATCCCTGTTTACAGATAAGGAAATAGATGTCAGGACTAATAGGGCCCCTTTCACACATGAACCGCACTTTAAAGAGGCCTAGTCATTTGGAAATCCAATAAAGCTGCATTTAAATCCCAACTTCTAGGCCAGGAGTGGTGGCTCACATCCATAATCCCAGCACTTTGGGAGACCAAGGCTGGAGGATTACTTGAGCTCAGGAGTTTGAGACCAGCCTGGGCAACAAAGTGAGACCCCATCTCTATAAAAAAGTAGCAGCCGGGTGCAGTGGCTCACGCCTGTAATCCCAGAACTTTGGGAGGCTGAGGTGGGTGGATTACGAGGTCAGGAGATGGAGACCATCCTGGCTAACGAAGTGAAACCCTGTCTCTACTAAAAATACAAAAAATTAGCCAGGTGTGGTAGCACTCACCTGTAGTCCCAGATACTCGGGAGCCTGAGGCAGAAGAATCTCTTGAACCCAGGAGGTGGAGGTTGCAGTAAGCTGAGATTGCGCCACTGCACTCCAGCCTGGGTGACAGAGCAAGACTCCATCTCAAAAAAAAAAAAAAAAAAAAGCCAGGTGTGTTGGTGCATATCTGTAGTCCCAGCTACTCAGGAGGCTGAGGCAGGAGGATTGCTTGAGCCTGGGAGGTCAAGGCTGCAGTGAGCCATGATCATACGACCGCACTCCAGTCTGAGTGACAGAGCAAGACTCTGTCTCAAAAATGAATAAAATAAAATAAATCCCAACTTCTTCCTTATAGGCTGTGTGGCTTTAGGCAGGCTATTTAACCTCTCTGAGGCACAGTTTCCTCATAGGGTAATAATATTTCCCTCATGCGATCATGATGAGGATGAGATGAAACATATTGAAAGGGATTCACACAATGCTTGGCAGTAGGCAGCCCCCAATACATTATAATCATTACTGTTGTACTCCCCTGTCCCTTTCCTTGAAAGCCATTATAAAACAGAACTTGGAGCTTGTATACAATCTAAAGGTTTAGACATGGAAAAGGAGAAGCTTGAAAAGCAGGAATAATTTAAAGGAGGACAATGAGTCAATCTACCAATTGTTCCTCCCTTTCCCATCCCCAACCCCCAATTCAAGCATCCCTCTCTCTGCCTCCCAGATATCCTCCATGCCTTCTGGAGTGTTCACAGTGTTTCACTGTTTAAAATTCTAACCATTAGAGATTATTTTGGGTTCCTCATACCTCTTTGTGAAAGTTTCTTAATTGCTTTCGCCATATACCTAAGGGAGCACAGCTGAAGGTCTAGGGGCAGAGGGGAGGCAGGGAATTTGGGGGCCAGCAGCACTGTGTCAGCAGGGCACCATGGCCCACAGCACAGGGCTGCAGAGGAAAATGTAGAGGTCGGAGGACAGAAGAGCCCAGTGGAGGGGAAGGGGTCAGGAAAGTGTGGAGGGCCAGGAAAGTAAAAGAAAGGACATTTTTCTTTCTCTTCTTCCAGCCTTCTGCTGTCACGCATGACCAGGACTACTGCAACTCCATAGTCCGGCTGAATTTGGGTTAAACTTTTATGGGCGAGTCTGGGAATCAAAACACCATTTTTTTTTTCCTAGTAAAAATCGACTGATTTAAAAATGACCTTTTCACAGTGGAATCAGTTTGCAAGTTGAGATTCCCTGTCTGTCAGTTGTCAGATTGCAAAAGTCCCACCAGACCCAACAAAACAAGGAAGTCACACAGTTTTGAGTTCAAGTTTTGAGTTAGAAGGAGCTGAGGAGTTGTTCAGATTTCCCACCTTTCACCCCTCGACATCCCATCTCCCAGTCTAAAATAGAATGTGTCATCTCTCAAACACAGGCACAGTTCCGGCCTGAATACAGCTAGCCACTCCCTCACAGAAAAAGCTGGCTTCTACCTCCCTTGGGGCAGAAGAGATCACTATTTTGGCTTGAAATTTTTCTCCTCCAGCTCCTGCTGAGCCAGATAAACAGTGATTCTGTTGTATCAACAAAGCAGGTAATAATGTTGAAGACAATAGCAATTAGAACTCACAGCTAAGATTTACTTATAGTAGAAGCTCTGGAATGAAAGTGTCCAGAGTTTCATTCAGAATTTCCTGGAAGAGAACAATGAGCTTAGCCCCATTTTCTAGGTAGGGAAGCTGAGGCACAGAATGACTTAGCCAAAGTCACGAAATGAGCCCCTCACAGGAGCAAAGACTGGAGGTTGCCATGTTTCTCTTCCGAGGCTCATGTTTGCTAGCTGTTCGGCTAATTTGCTAAACACTCAGGAGGATGTCAAATCTCCTTCTATAAAGTTGAGGACATTAAAAAATAGATGAAGACCAAAATTCCCGACAGGCGGAGAACAAGAAAGCTCTTGTTTGGCTACCAAACTAACTGTCTCCACCGTGCCTACTTGTGGAGCCCTCGCAAAACGGCCCACTCAGCCCATTTCACCAGCACCAAATTCCCTGCAGAATGTAAAAAGTGGGCCCAGACCTCACGTGGCCAAGAAGAGCAGGATGAGCCCAGGTGACAGGCGCTAGACTGCTGGGCACATTTGTGTGGGTGGAAACCCGCTGTGGCTCGGGGGTTCTGCTGCTCCTCAGAAAGAGGCTATGTGGCCAGGCTGGGTTGCTGAGCTGAGATCCCAGGCATCCATCTGACCTCCTGCACACTGGAGGCCTCCTCCCTTCCAGCCAGGGAAACCTAGACAGAGACAGAACCTCAGAGTGAGGACTTTGGGGGTGGCCAGGGTGGTCGGCCTTGCCACAGACAGAGTGCCCTCCAAGTCAGCCTGAGGTTGACAATGTATACAACACCCGGCCCATTCGGATCCCCTTCCTAGGCAGTCCCATCTCAGGGAGCCCATGGAGTCCCAGGTACACTCAGCCCCACCTCTGGCCCCATTCCCACTGCCCGCTTTTAGGTCCGTAGGCTGCCATGGGCAAGGAACAACAGGGCCCGGGAAGGCCAAACACTGGGAAAGTTGCCAGGCCCTTTGCTCCTGCAGGAAGGGCCCCTTCCAGGATTTAGTTCCCCTACCCTAGCAGGGGGTGGGAGGACAGGGAAGCTCAGAATCCCAGCCCTCCTTCTCCCCTACCCCCAGTGACTAAATCTCTCAGATCTCTGTGTGCCCCTGGGACTCAGAGCCAACCAAGGGGAGTCGAAGGACAGACTATCAGCCAACGAGGGGAGCCTGGGGGTCAGAGGAGGGACTGACTCTTCCTTTTGTTTACTCACAGGAGGCGACAAATGCCCTGTGTGCACAGAGGTTTGATGTGGCAACTTGAGAGACCACCTAAGGGTTTCAGCAAAGGCTCCCCCGACCCGCTCTTCAAACGTTAAGATAATGGCGGGGTGTGTGCCCCAGCACATTTCAGATCTTGGTTACAAAGGCCCTCCTCCTTTCTGTTTTCTTCCTCCAGCTCAGCTTGCCCGCAGGTTCCCGGAGCCTCTTGGCAGCCTGTTCTCCGGCAGAATGAAGTTGTGAGCTGCGTGGGAGGGAGTTAGACAGTGAGAGTGTTGCAGCCTCCTTAATGAGGGACAATCGCTCTTCTTGGAGCCATTAAGCCGCAGCTACAAAGATGGGGAACCCCAATTAGAAAGGAGTGGGAGAAGTAATGAGGAAGGCCCGAGGGACACCTACAGGACAGATCCTTATCTCTGGTGGCTCTGTGGGACCCAGGGTGGAGATGCAGCCACTTGGGTTTAGAATTTCATCTCCTTCTTAAGGTTAGACTTCCCAAAGTCTGTTTGGAAAGCCAACCCATGGTAGTGACCATTTAAAATATAACAGTTGAAAGGAGGAGGAAAAATTACTGGGGAGAAGGGTTTCTCCCTGGGTCTGTAGCTCAGATATTATAATCCAAGAGTAAGAAAGGAAACAGTAAGATGCGTCTGTAATTTTAATGGATGTTCTCTTTAAGTTTTGCTATATTATATATGTGTGTAAGTCTAGATATTTGTACGCAACCAATAGCTCTCCCTTTTTTCTGTGTGATAGCTCAACTGAATCACATTGTGTTTACAGCAAGATAATAATCCTGGATTTTCCATGGCTCACTCTGTCAGAGTATAAGATTAGCTCTTGAATTCATTAACAGTCATCTCCTTTTAAATGTCAGATAACTTTTTAAATGCCAAGTATTTACGCAATGCCTTCTGTGCAATTCAAATCAGCTTTACCAAATTAACTCGTTAATCTTTATTGTTTCATTTACTAAAGAGAAAGGCTTCCAGGTGTTTTTAGCAGAACATAAAAATATTAAAGTATTTGCAGTACAATATAGGTGAAGGGATGGGTTCTGTTTTTCTGCTAAACATTTCACCATTCCATCAGTTTTTTTGGTTTGTTTGTTTGTTTGGTGTGGGGGTTTTTTGTTTGTTTTTTTGTTTTTTGTTTTTTGTTTTTTGTTTTTTGTTTTTGAGACGGAGTCTCGCTCTGTCGCCGAGGCTGGAGTGCAGTGGCGCAATCTCCGCTCACTATAACGCTCACCTCCTGGGTTCAAGCAATTCTCATGCCTCAGCCTCCCAAGTAGCTGGGACCACAGGCTTGCACCACCATGCCTGGTTAATTTTTGTATTTTTAGTAGAAATGGGTTTTGCTGTGTTGGCCAGGCTGGTCTTGAACTGCTGGCCTCAAGTGATCCAGCCACCTCAGCCTCCCGCAGTCCTGGGATTACAGGCATAAGCCACCGCACCTGTCCATTCCATTAGTTTTTTAATCATCTCCACCAAAGTATTCACATAAAAGAAACAAAAAACCTTCAGGCATCTCTGCTTTCTTCAGTTCCCCCATTTTCCTTCCCTTCCATTTAACCTTGTGTTTTCTTCTCTCTCCTGTACCTTTAGAGACCTTGACTCCTGATCACTATTTATTCTTCTGTCTTTGCTCTCAACATACCCAAGAGCTGCAAGTGTCAGTTTTGATTGCTCTGCCACTCAGAAAACAGAGGGGTGCCTCATGGGGTCAAGAATGGAGCCCAGAAGACTGGGGCAGACAGGCCTAGAAATCAGGAATTCCAATTTCCTTTTAAAAGATCCCCTGCTTACCTCTAAATAATCAGACCACAGGGCCAGGCATGGTGGCTCACTCCTGTAATCTCAGCACTTTGAGAGGCCAAGGCGGGTGGACCACCTGAGGTCAGGAGTTCAAGACCAGCCTGGCCAACATAGCAAAACCCCATCTCTACTAAAAATACAAAAATTAGCCGGGCATGGTGGCACACACCTGTAGTCCCAGCTACTCGGTAGACTAAAGCAGGAGAATTGCTTGAATCAGGGAGGCAGAGGTTGCAGTGAGCCAAGATTGTGCCACTGCACTCCAGCCTGGGCAACAGAGCAAGACTCTGTCTCAAAAAATAATAATAATAATTAAATAATTCAATAAATAAATAATCAGACCACCGAGATACCAGCTACCCTGATTGCTAAAGATAGATTCATCCAGGGCTGGCTCCAGCTTGTCATCCAGCTCTCTCCTCAGAGCAGCCTCCTCTGACCATTTAAGCCAAGCGGCCACCCCCTTCCCATTACCCTTCCTCCTAGCACCATTGTGTTGTCTTCACAGACTAGTCACCACCTAAAAGCATCATCTTGCTTATGTGTGTGTTTGTTTGTCTGACACATAGTAGGCACTTGATAAATATCAGTTTAATGGATAAATGAAAAACCAACCAAGCATGTGACTTTCATTTTTATTTTTGTATTTGTTATTACTTTTATATTTATTTATTTATTTATTTATTTTAGAGACAGGGCCTCACTCTGTTGCCCAGGCTGGAGTGCAGTGGCATAATCATAGCTCACTGCAGCCTCAAACTCTTGGGCTCAAGGATCTTACCACCTCAGCTTTCTGAGTAGCTGGGACTACAGGCACACACCACCACACCCAGCTAATTTTCTTTAAATTTTTTTGTAAAGACAGGATCTCACTGTGTTGCCCAGGTTGGCCTCAAACTCCTGAACTCAGGCAATCCTCCTGCCTCAGCCTTCCAAAGTGATGAGATTATGGATATGAGCCACTGCACCGGACCTAGCATGCGACTTTCTTTCCTGCTTTCAATTTTCTGACTTTTTCTTCTCCCATCACTACCTCTTCTTTATATGTTTAATCTTTTTTTCCCTCCCATCTCCCAAATCCCCTTTCACTATCATTCATTCATTAGAACACTTGAACATAATGAGCAAAAACAGTACTTCACATTCCAGTGGGTATAGAGCCTTCACTCAAAACATTCCATCAAGCTAGAATTGATGGCCTCTGAACATTAGGGAGATGAGCCATATGGTCAGGAGAATTGTTTTATCAAAAGACTTATAGGTCAAGTGGTTTGGGGAGACTTTTCTCAAAGCCTCTCAACTCCCCACTCTTCAATCTGAGCCCCAAATAAGGAGTTAAAGTAATTTCAGGCGTTGGAACTGGTCTTGACTATGCCTTTTGTTCTCCCGTCTAACACAAAATCTTCTCTTGGGGATAATGGAGAAATTTCCCTCAAATCATTATCATCTGATTTCTATTATTCTATCCAGTGATTCATGCATGATTGTGGAGGCTAGAAAGCTTGAAATGCCTTGTCTGAGTCTAGCTTGGACCAAATGCTTTCATTTTATCGAGAAATGGAGAGGGACTGTCTCACCCTGAAAAGCTAATCAGATATGTGGCTGAGATGATAAAAAAATTGGATGTGTGTTTATCCAGAAAAATCTTTATCTCTAGCCACATTTCAAAGCAAAAGAAAAGGGTGTGGGTGTTCGTTGGAATGATGACTGTTTGTGGGGACTTACCAGTTGTTAATTCATCATTAATGTTTAAAAGTAATATAAATGTTATGGGAGGGAGAGTTTATGACTGCCCAGGGAGATGGCCTTCTGAGAGTCTCCTAGAAAATATGGAAATTATCAAATCCACACTCAGGGTGATCTCATGACATATTAATGTATGTGACCCCAGCAAATTTGTCCCAAAAACAATAAATTTTATCTTTGGAAATGAGGAACCAGTGCTACCTAGAGGACTGTCTTCTGGAAGTCAACACATACTTCCTGTAAAGGTATCTTCACTGCTCCCTCCTCCTTTGAATTGAGGTGGGCCATAACCTGTTAGTTACTCTTTTGTTCAGCAAATATGTATCAAGTGTGTGTTCATTTCCAGACCCTGTGCCAGAAACTGCTGGGACAATGGGAATGGAACAGCCATGGTTCCTGCCTTCAGGGGGCTTCCAGTCTAGAGGAGGAGGAGAGATGGCTGCACAAGCCTGAGCAATCATTGTGGTCAATGATGGGAGGTACTCATGCTCTGGGTGGTCACAGGGGCACAGGGAAGCCATACTTGAAAGATGAAGAAGAGTCAGAAGAAGGGGAGAGGGAAGGACACTTACAAAGGTCTTGCTCCGGGAGCTCAAGGGCTGGTGCCCATGTGGCCCTCTGCACCTGCTATTCCCATAGCCAAGTAAACACTTCATGCAGATAGACCTTAGAACCTTCCCTCACCATCTTCAGAGCTTTGCTCAGTCATTGCTTTTTCATGGGACCTTCCTTGACTCCCTGCTTAAAACTGCAGCCTCCACTTCCATCCCCAGCTATTCCCTCAGCCCACTTTGTGTTTTATTTTTCTCCCTATCACAAACCACCTTCAGACGTACTTATGTTCCACTTCCTTATGATTCTGTCTTCCCTTTCAGTGGAATGGATGTGCACTCTTCATGACGGTGGAGACTTTTCATCCCTTTGGGCACTGCCGTATCTGCTCTGCCTGGCATAGAAAAGACACCCAATAAATATTTGTTGTATGACTAAATGAAGCAGGAGAGATCATCCAGGGCCAGGCAGGAAGGGCTTATAAACCTTGTAAGCCAGTTGGCCTTCCTCTTGAGGACAATGGCCTTTGAAGGTTTCAAGCAGAGAAGTGATATGGTCCAGTATGCATCTTCGAAGGAGCAGCCAGGTTGCAATGTGGGGCATGGGCTGGAGGGCAACTTCAGATCCAATTCTGTGGTGTCCTGAAATGTGACACCCTTTGTACGGCCCAGAAGCTCGGAGAGCCCCCGGGGCCTCCCAGACTCCTCTGTTAGCTCATTCTTCCTTCTGTCTCTGCTACATTTGTTCAAATCAGTCTTCCTAACATATCAAATTCATTTTTGTCATCTTGGAAATAAACTGGAATCTTGCTATAACCATATTTGCTGCAAAGCAGATTTGATAACCATTCAGCCACTATATAAGTATCAAAAAGATCTCATTAAAAAGGAGCCTTCAACAGATGGTAATTTTAGCTCTGCCATATAGCAGCTAATGGCTTTGGGCAAGTTGCTTAACCTCCCAGAGCCTCCTGGTTTCCTGTCTGTATAATGGGAGTAACAGTACCTGCCTTACAGGGTTGTTGTGAGGGTTAAATAATTAAAGCCCTGGGACCTAGGAAGGTCCCTTTTTCCACTTCCGTAGGTATTAATTAATAAACAGTCTTGGGCTATTTTCTCTCTATAGGGTCCTCTGTGTCTTCAACAGTAACAATAGTTGCTGCGTATTATTGTTTCAATGATTTTTAAAATTGCCTTCTGTAAATATTTGGGGATTTGGACTAGCCCTTGTTGCACTGTATATCATTCATATGAAAGTTCGGGCTTTCTGCTTCTCTTCACAGGGAGCCCAGCAGTCCTTGGAGGCAGCAGCTCAGAAGACAGGAGAGCCTCAAAGTTGTATAAATAAAGGGCTGATATGTTCAAACAGAAAAGAATTTTACACGCGCAAGCTGCACATCGACATGACGCCGTTCCTGAAGGTGATCTCACACTGAGAAGACGAGGGGTTTTATAGACACAAACACAGGAATTCCAGTTAATACACTTCTGCATGGTACAAAAACAGCTTCAGAAGTCCCTCAGAGCTCCTGCATTATCAGAAGGGACAGAAAATAGGCAGTTTGTAGCAGATGAAGAAAGAACAAATTAGGACAGTAATCACAGCCAGCCAGCGGGGACAAATCAGTCGGGTGTCTGGTTTGGGTGGTGGGGGACAGGGAACAGAGAGGAGAAAGAGTAACTTTAAACCACCTCATAGAACAGTCAAATATAATTCATTTTATCTTGACAGTAGCTAAAATAATTGTTACTGTTTTACCACTGTCACTTGGTAGAGTTGATATTACTACTATAGAGAAGACTGATTCTTGAGTTAACTATTTAGACGTCAACTGCAAATTCCTTTCTGGATATCTGGCCTTGCTTTCTGTTCTCTAAGAGTTCATTGATCTCACAAGCTCAGCTTCATTTCAAGTTAAGGGTTCTGAGGGTTTCTATAGTGAGGGTGGCATTTGTCCATCTTTGCAATACTCCCTCCCACCCCAGCATCGAACACAGTACCCGACACATGGAAGGTGCTCATTAAATGCTCCATAAATTGGCCCATACTTTTCATTGCACACCCTCTGGTTTAGGGCCCCTTTCCTACCCATTCTTTGCCCTCCTCAGAACTTACTGAACTGGAAATAAATAGCCATGGAGTCAAAGAAACTGACCAGGAACACAGCCAGGCCTGGCATGGAAGGATCTCAGATCCTTCATAGTACCCTTGAGGAAATATTCCAGGCCTTTGATAAGAAATGACTGAGAAAGACAGGAATGGGGCAGAAGAAACCAAATACTTGCGGAGTGCATGATGGTGGCTCTATCTAGTGCTATAGACTGGCAGGGCCTTTGGAGGTCATGAGGGTCACCCTCCGAATTCCCTGGGCTGCCCCAATCCCAATTCTACAAGGTGGGGCTTTGATTAAGAGTCATGCATTTGCCCAAAATCTGTCTCTGTCCATGACTGGGCTCTGCTTTTCGGGGCTTCCTCTTAGATAGGCTCTTCCCCAAGGGTGGAAAGTTGGCCACCAGCTTCTATTTCCCAGGTCATTCCGGAACTGAATATAAACCAATGTGGGTCACTTATCCATACCCAAATGAAATGCCATTGGCCCACCCTGGAGCCACAGGGACTGAGAATGGGAAGAGAAATGATGTCTGACAGAGGAAAATGGGGTACTGAAAACTATAAGAAGGAATTTCAGCTACTCAGGAGATTGAGGTGGGAGGATCGCTTGAGTCCAGGAGTTCAAGGATGTAGTGTGCTATGATTACACCTGTGAATAGCCACTGCAACCCAGCCTGGGCAACATAGTGAGACCCCATCTCTATAGAAAAAAAAACTACAAGAAAGAAGAATGATTCTGGACATCAAAAGAAAAGATATTTGTTATGAGTATTCAAAAAATATTGCCATACTCCATGACTTATCTGGTGAAACTATCCCTTTTATTCTTAGCAACAGTTTAGTTCTTCACTTAGGGCTGAAAGAATTATGAATCGTACTTTCTGGGAGGAAATATCATCACAGTCACCATTCATTAACCAATATTTGAGCACCTGCTATCTACTATGTGTTTGGCAGTTTCTGGGCATTTGGGATACATCAGTGAACAAAACAGACCAAGATCCCTGCCCTGCTCCAGGATAGTACAGGTAACAGACAACAGACCTAATACACAAGCAGAGTGTGTAGCATGTTCAAAGGTGATAGCTGCTAAGGAAATGAGATAAGAAAGTGACTCACGCCTGTAATCCCAGCACTTTGGGAGGCCAAGGCGGGCAGATCACGAGGTCAGGAGATCGAGACCAGCCTGGCTAACATGGTGAAACCCCGTCTCTACTAAAAATACAAAAAATTAGCCGGGTGTGGTGGCGGGCACCTGTAGTCCCAGCTACTCGGGAGGCTGAGGCAGGAGAATGGCATGAACCCGGGAGGTGGAGCTTGCAGTGAGCCCAGATCGTGCCACTGCACTCCAGCCTGGGTGACAGAGTGAGACTCTGTCTCAAAAAGAAAAAAAAAAAAAAGAAAATATGGAGCATCTAAGAACGCAGAATTCAAAGTGGGGAATTTTACAATAATTGCTTGTATATTTAGTATCCACAATGCTTTTGTATTACACTTTTTTTGTCCAGCAATTTTGGCACAGTATTACAGAAGGAAAAGTGTTGTCATCCCTAAGGCCCACTTTCCTGGCCGCCTCCCTCAAGACTCACAGAAATGGCAACTCAGCCTGCTTCCAAAGGACTCACGAAGTACACGCTCGGTACACTTTCTGACTCCCAGGCCAGTCTTTGCCCCAAAGACCTTCTCTTGGAAATGTTCAGTGTTCACTGCTCTCCCTAGATAGACCTTCTCCTTATGGATGTGGTAGCTACCAGATTCCTAGGGATTGCCATGTAGTAATAAGACACAGTCTCAGGGTAGTACAGACAAAGATGATGAGTTCAAACAGAGAAGAGCACACAGGCTGTCCTCCACACCTGGAGCTGTGTGGAAACCAACTCATCCTATACATTCATTTGTGTATCTCCTGCCTGTCCGCAGGGCATGTCATTCATTTTTGCCTGGGGCATGTAGGAGGCTTTGCATGTGGCAGGGGATGAGGGTAGGTGATAAGAAAGGTCAAGGCAGAACAAGGGAATGGAAAGAGATAAAAATAATCACAGTTGCTAACATTACTGAGGACTTATTCTGTGTCTGGCTTTGTTCTAAATTGTATATGCATGCATTTATTTAATTCATAAAATGAATCTAAGTATGTAGAATTACTCCATTTTACAGATGAGAAAACTAAGGCATTGAGAGGCTAAGTAACTTACCGAATGTCACACAGTTGGTAAATGGCAGAAGCAAGATTTGGTCAGGCAGCCCAGTTCCAGTGCCTATGCTCAACCATCTGTTATAAAGCTTCACTGCAGCCCCCAGCTGAGCCCTGTCCAATCAAAAACACCGCCTATCATGTTAGCTAAGCATCCAGCACTCCTTCTAGAAAATTCCATTCCTATGGACACATTCCATCTGCACCAGGAAGATTTTCTGACCCCACAGGATTTTGCCCTTCCCTCCAGTCCCACCCAAGTTCTGTGGAGACAATATAAAGCTTTCTCTCCCACTGATCATTCGGTTCCCCTCAGCCAACATATTTTTATTTTTATTTTTATTTTGAGACAGTCTCTCTCTGTCACCCAGGCTGGAGTGCAGTGGCATGATCTCGGCTCACTGCAAGCTCCCCCTCCTGGGTTCATGCCATTCTCCTGCCTCAGCCTCCCAAGTAGCTGGGACTACAGGCGCCCGCCACCATGCCAGGCTAATTTTTTGTATTTTTAGTAGAGACGGGGTTTCACCATGTCAGCCAGGATGGTCTCCATCTCCTGACCTCGCAATCCGCCTGCCTCAGCCTCCCAAAGTGCTGGGATTACAGGCGTGAGCCACCGCGCCCGGCCCCCTCAGCCAACATATATTAAATATGCTCTGAGTATCAGACACTGTGATAGGCACTGAGGATACAGAGATGAATCATCTCTATCCTTGACCTTCCAGGGAGCCTAGAATCTAACAGGAAGATAAACAATGAAACAGGTAATAGCACAATGTTGTGGCAGAGGCAGGCTCACGTTACTACAGGAGAGCATTCATTCATTTTCCATTTATTGCATGTGAACTTCTCACATTTTAAGAACCTCTTTACAACACTGAAGGCAGGGTTTCACCATGTTGGCCAGGCTGGTCTCAAACTCCTGACCTCAGGTGATCCACCTGCCTCAGTCTCCCAAAGTGCTGGGATTACTAGCGTGAGCCACTGCACCCAGCTGAGACCAGCCTGTTTTCTAAACCAAAAAAGAAAAAAAAATTTTTGAACCATGTTTTTAAAAACTCAATTTGTGTTTTTTCAAAAAGAAATGGTAATTGATGAATGAATAAGGATAGAGGTTTTTTTCAGGGACTTTTTAAATTATCAGTGTTAGGTCATGGTAGTAGGGAAGAAAATAGCAATAATGCCTATTAATGCTAGATATCAAATTGAATATCCTGATACTCCACGTTGATATCAAAGGATGTGTATGTTACGCCCAGAACATCTGAAGAATGAGAAATAAGCTTCCACCTCGCAGTTCCCACACAGTTAGCATATAGTGCCCTCAAATGCAAGGTAGAGGAATTGGCCTGAACACGGACAACAGCCAGCCATGCCTGGAGTTAGAGCTGCCCCACCTGTTTTGAGACCAGTCCCAAGCATTACGTATGTGGGCAGGTGTACATGCATCCCACCAAGCAGAAGGGAGCTGCCCCGAAACCTGTGGATTTCACATACAACAGGAAAATAATGCTTGGCTTAGGACATCATCCAAAGATGGAGCAGGGTGCCTTAGGAGATAAGTTCTGGTCTCCACAATCATTTAAACGTGCCTTGATGACCACTTGGCAGGAAAGTTGTAGAGGGATCACGAGCTGGTCTCAAGATTTAATGGTTCCAGGACACTTGAATAATATTCCCAGGAAAAAATATGTATGAGTGTGTTCTATTTCCAAAAAAAAAAAATGGAATTAAGTATAATATTATCAATATTAAAGTGTCAGACTAGTAGTTGGGAAGCCCTGGATGGGGCAAGGGGTACTTCTCTGACACTCTGATACTAAGTGACCTTGTGACGCTTCTGAGACTCCATTTTCTCTTTAATAAAACAGAAATAATAATACTGGGACCTGACAGGGCATGGTGGCTCCCACCTGTAATCCCAGCACTTTGGGAGGCCGAGGCGGGTGGATCACCACCTCAGGTAGTTCGAGACCAGCCTGGCCAACATGGTGAAACCCCGTCTCTACTAAAAATATAAAAAATTAGCCGGGCATGGTTGCATGTGCCTGTAGTCCCAGCTACTCAGGGGGCTGAGACAGGAGAATCTCTTGAACCCAGGAGGCGGAGGTTGCAGTGAGCTGAGATCGCACAACTGCGCTCCAGCCTGGGCAACAAGAGCAAAAGTCTGTCTCAAAAAAATAATAATAATACTGGGAACTCCATACCTGCCTCTCAACAGTGAAGCAAGCATTACATGAACTAATAGTTTTGAAAGAATGTTCACATCTGTAAAGGACTCAATTCATAAGGGAGAAAGGAACATTCGCTGATCCCTGCTAAGAGCCAGGCCCCTCACAGGTTGAGCCTTGTGTAATCTTCCCGTCACCCTTCCCAGTAATTGTGCTGATCCCTACTGTGCAGATGAGGAAACCGAGGCTCAGAGATGATCAGTCACATGGCTGGCAGGAGAGGGAGCTAGGATTCAAAGCCAAAAAACCCCACAATATCAGAGATCTATGAGGTCTGTCTGTTCTGTTCCTGTGTACCTAGTTGTACTTCTTTGTTCTAGCTGCAGAACCCAAGAAGGGAGCAGAGATTTGATATTATATATTAATCTTTTTTATCTTAATAACACAAGATACTTTATGATTTTTCATAAGGTCTTTTTTTTTTTTTTTTTGAGATGGAGTCTCACTCTGTCACCCAGGCTGGAGTGCAGTGGCGTGATCTCGGCTCGCTGCAAGCTCCACCTCTTGGGTTCACGCCATTCTCCTGCCTCAGCCTCCCAAGTAGCTGGGACTACAGGCACCCGCCACCATGCCAAGCTGATTTTTTATATTTTTAGTACAGAGGGGGTTTTACCATGTTAGCCAGGATGGTCTCGATCTCCTGACCTCGTGATCCGCCCACCTTGGCCTCCCAAAGTGCTGGGATTACAGGCGTGAGCCACCACACCTGGCCAAAATCATAGTCTTTAACAAAGACAGTGTAGGGGACTTTTCTGTTACACAGGAAAAGTTATACTACCTTGAAGTTGAAACTTTTGAATGAGATCCTGATTTTCTTCCATCATTAAGAAAGTATTGAAATTAGTCATTTATATTCATGTATCACATGGTATGTTACATGGAATTTCCAAATGTCTCTTCCTGGTTAAGCCTTTTGAGAACTCTACAATTATTTATTATTACTTCCATTTCACAGGTGTAGAAGCTGAGGTTCTATGATAGGTCATGCAGCTGGCTCAAGACAGGCTGGAGGCCGCACTTCAGACTCCTGCAGCACATGCTCCTCCATCCTCCCAGCAGCTCCCTAAGAAAGCCTGCTGTGGTCCTAAAAGTAACATGCCCAGCAGGGGGGCTGTGCATGAGAGTGGAGGGCAGGATGGCTGGAAGGTTTTCCAAGGAAAAGATAACCTAAGATCACTTGTCCAGCATCTGTCAGTTTCCAGTTGAAGAAACTGAGGCTCAGGGGTTAACTCCTATGGTCTGTAAGACATCAAGTGTAGTAGTTAGGACTTGAGTGCAGACAGCCTGACTGCAGGACCTGTACTTCAGCCACCGGAGAAAGCGCCTCTCACATGTTGGTTTCAGTGCTGTAGTTTGTGTTCACAAAGTGTTTGTGACTCTTCCTCCTCCTCCCCCAGTCTTATAATACCACACTGCTGCCAGTGCTCTAAATACAGCTCAGTCTTATCAGTGGTTTGCTTGAAATTCTTTACTGTGTCCCCATTGGCCCTCTGGTTAAATTCCAAGCATCAAAGATGTATTTATTTTACAAATAGAAAAATATACCATGTGCAATTTTTCTTAAACTCCGAACTGTAACATGCAAGATCTGGCCTGTGTCTAATTTACACTGTCCACACACTGCCCCCGCACCAAACTATCCCCTAACCAGCACATGCTGCTTCCTCTGCTTGGAATTGTTCTGCCTTCCCTTCACTGCAAGATTTAGCACTGTGTCTGCTGGTAAACAACCTTCCCAGCCTAATTTAGCTTCACCTCCCGTGAGGCCCTGCAGAAACCTGTCATAATCTGCCACAACATTTATCACGCTGCATTGCAAACTGACTTGTCATTTCCCCACAAGCCAGTGAGCATCCTACGAATACATCTTTCATCTTTGTGCCCCCGGTGCCTATCTCAGTACCTGGCACACAGCAGACACTCAATAAATGTTCATTAGCTGAATGAACAGAGGAAGAGCAAACAACCTGGCCAAAATAACAGAACTGGGATTTGAATTTACAGTCCCTCCATTTGTTTTGCTCACTCACCAAGTATTATTACCTGTTTCCATCACTCTGTTTTAATCATGCATTTGTAACTCAGACTAAAAGTGACATCACATTTTATTTAGGTTTAGTTTCTTTAATTCAAATTTTGAATCTGAAATATATTCAGAAGGTTTTTTTTTCAAATTTAAGTAGAAAACAGCGTGCCTTCCAGCTGCTCAGCTCCCTTCCCTTGAACAACTGGAGTTGCTAGTTTCCTGTGTCCCCTTCCTGGAATGTATAATGCATATATATAAGCAAATACAGATAGATACATACACAGATAGATATTATATGCAAATCTTAGCATATTATACACATTGTTCAGAGTCTTTTTGTTTGTTTGCTTGTTTGTTTTTTTAGATGGAGTCTCACTCTGTCATCCAGGCTGGAGTGCAGTGATGCGATCTCCGCTCACTGCAACCTCCGCCTCCTGGGTTCAAGCGATTCTCCTGCCTCAGCCTCCCGAGTAGCTGGGACTACAGGCACGCACCACCACACCTGGCTAATTTTTGTATTTTTAGTAGAGACAGGATTTCACCATGTTAGCCAGGCTGGTCTCGAACTCCTGACCTCAGGTGATCCACCCACCTGGGCCTCCTAAAGTGCTGGGATTATAGGTGTGAGCCACCACACTTGGCCCAGAGTCTTTTTTTTTTTTTTACTTACTACATCTTGCAGTTCTACATTAATTCATAAAGAGATGCTTGTAGGCCAGGCGCAGTGGCTGACGCCTGTAATCCCAGCACTCTGGGATGCCAAGGCGGGTGGATCACCGGTCAAGAGATCGAGACAATCCTGGCCAACATGGTGAAACCCCGTCTCTACCAAAAATACAAAAATTAGCTGGGCATGGTGGCGGGTGCCTGTAGTCCCAGCTACTTGGGAGGCTGAGGCAGGAGAATCACTTGAACCCGGGAGGCGGAGGTTGCAGTGAGCTGAGATCGCACCACTGCACTCCAGCCTGGCAACAGAGCGAGACTCCGTCTCAAAAAAAAAAAAAAAAAAAAAGAGATGCTTGTGCTTTTTAATGGTTGCATCATATTCCATTGTATAAGCTAATAATAATTTATTTAACTAGTCCTCAATTGATGGGACATTTAGGTTGTTTCCAATCTGTTGCAGTGAATGAATGACTTTAAATAGAAGTTATTTCACATGTATATTCTTTTTTTTTTTTTTTCAAGATGAAGTCTTGCTCTGTTTCCCAGGCTGGAGTGCGGTGGTGCGATCTCAGCTAACTGCAACCTCCACCTCCTGGGTTCAATCAGTTCTCCTGCCTCAGCCTCCTGAGTAGCTGGGATTGCAGGTGCATGCCACCACGCCTGGCTAATTTTTGTATTTTTAGTAGAGACAGGTTTTGATCATATTGGCCAGGCTGGTCTCTAGCTCCTGACCTCATGATCTGCCCACCTCAGCCTCCCAAAGTGCTGGGATTACAGGCGTGAGCCACCACACCTGGCCACATGTGTATTCTTATATCTAAAAAAAGATAGTTCTTTTGACACTTTTCTAAGCAACATACAATTGAATTGACAGAGTTTCAAATTAAGACTATTTCTTTTTCTAACAAAGATTCACCTGAAAATATTTTTCCAAATCCCTGAGTTTCTCTATCTCCCTCTCCCACTCTGTGAAATGAGAAGATATTCCTTGCCCCTGAAGGCTCATGGCTGTGTGTTGTTGAGACTGAAGTTTGATCCTTCTTGGCATTAAAATTCTTCCAAAAGAAGAAGCTTGACTCTCCCTTTCAATACAGTTTCTTGTTAGATTAAAAGGCTTTATAACCAGGGATATCTAGTCTTCTAACTTAGCCTGTTACTCCTTTCCATTTATTCAGGGAATTTTTTTTTTTTTTTTTTTTTTTTTTTTTTTTTTTTTACTGTACCAGGCCAAATTGACTTTGTCTCCAAAATAAGAAACCCAAAAGTAAGAAAATTATTTACCTGTGTTAGCCTTTTTATGTCAGTATATATCATCAGCTACAAACACTAAGCTAACAAGTGAGAAACAAACACACAAGGTAAAAAGCCACCAAGTGAGGGAAGTCAGAGGGGAATTAAAGAGAGTGCCAAAATAGCAGATAATTAGTTGTCTCTTCTCAAAGCAGGATGTGGCTTTGATAACAAAGTGGAAAGTTGACTGTCACTACAGAATGAGGGTAAACCCGGAGAGACTTCCAGGACCCTTCATGCCAGATTCCAGCTCTAGCACCGAGATGAAGCTGTGGGTTGAGCAGGGATCCAGGTGACAAAGGCCCAGATCTGGCCTCATCAGACACATGGGGCTTACTTGGGTCACCAACTCTACCTGCCATGTTACTTTGGCACTGAGGAGCTGCTCTTGCAACACTCTAGAGAAGAGCATGATTCTCAGTCCTGGCTGCATATCAGACTCACCCTAGAAGCCTTAAAATGCCCCAACTCCAGCTGTATGACTGTTATTATTTGGAGTCAGGTCCTGGGAATCATATTTTCTAAAACTTCTCAAATAATTCTAATGTGTAGCCAGGGTTGGTAACCACAGTTATGGAGATTTCTGGGAGGAGAGATTGCAAGCAGCTTGTATGACTCAAGGAAAGAAGGAAGAAGGGATCAAATGTGATAAGAAACCAAATCCGTGGTAATCCTGAGGATGCCACAAAAGGCCTGTCTGACCCTTTGGCTCCCCTGCTTTAAATCCTGAATGCTTTCCATTTGTTCTCAAGATAAAGACCAAAGTCCTCAACCTGCCTTCAAGGCCATGGGGGTTTGACTCCTCCCAACCCTGCGCAGTTCTCTCAGTCTCTGCTGTAGTCACACTAGTCCTCCCTCAAGTCCTGGAGGTGCCCTGCTTCCTTCTGCTAGTTGGCCTCTGTCATGACATTCTTCTCCCCTTCCTCCAGTAAACTCCTACATGCCTTAGGCATTCAGCACTGCACAGATGAATGGGATAAGACCCCATGAAAATAAGTACAACCAGGAAGCTAACAGTGCTCGATGCTGCTGATGCCAAGCCTGCCTGGCCCTGGCTTTTTTTTTTTTTTTAAGAGACAGAGTCCAGGGTCTTGCTATGTTGCCCAGGCTGGACTCAAACTCCTGGGAACTCCTGTTTTAAGCAATTTTCCCATCTCAGTCTCCCAAGTAGCTGAGACTACAGGTGCATATTATTATGCCTAGCCCTGCCTGGCTCTTTAAGCCTGTTTAACACTAGTAGCAGCCTTCCTGGAGACTTAAGTAAAAAGTTGACGAAGAAGGAGAAGAAACCACTAAGAAAACTGGCTTTCCTTTTACCAAAGGTCATGGGATCACAGAATTGTTTAAAGTGTTTGCATTTATTATGTCTAATGTATTCTTTGTTGTGTGTTAACCCAATAGGAAAGTGGAAATGCACTGGACTATCAGGAAGAAGCAGGGAGACCCCTCAGAGAAACTCACCACGACGGCCAAGGTACAGACCACTAGGTGGGGCTTTATAATCTTATAGCCATAACTGTCAGATGAACTTTGCACTGTTAAAAGATGTTAATGGGAGGCCAGGCACGGTGGCTCGTGCCTGTAGTCCCAGCACTTTGTGAGGCCAAGGCGGGTGGATCACCTGAGGCCAGGAGTTTGAGGCCAGCTTGACCAACATGGTGAAACCCCATCTGTACTAAAAATACAAAATTAGCTGGGCGCAGTGGTGCATGCCTGTAATCCCAGCTACTCGGGAGGCTGAGGCAGGAGAATCACTTGAACCCAGGAGGTGGAGGTTGCGGTGAGCTGAGATCGCGTCACTGCACTCCAGCCTGGGCAACAACAGCGAAACTCCATCTCAAAAAAAAGAAAAATGTGTAAAGTCACAGATTTTGGATTTCACCCTTAACTTGATCTTTTTCTGTTTATATATTTTACCATGTCCTTCAGTTGACATCCAATCAAAAATAATTAATTTTTATACTAATTTTACAAGAGCTTGTTGTTTGGGGGATACCAGACAACAATATATCATGGTAGCCTGATCCTGGGTTTGGTTAAGCTTCTAAGCAGATTTCTGTTCACATGAGCTCTTACCACCTCCATTTTCAAGGCAGAGTGACACTAGCCAGGGAAACATGCTCCAGTCTTCAGATCTGCCATATCATAAATCACACATGCAGAATGTGAACACTGACAGGGCTCCAAGGGCTTGGCCAAGTGTGATAGAGGTTTTAGGCAACACAGAACATGGCCAAACCTAAGCAATGACCAAGTCAGTCAAAACAGATTTCCTGTCTCATGACGGAAGAGCAGGCACCAGCTGGATTGCCTAAAGGTTATTCAGACCATGTTTAATGCAATGAAATATCACCACAGAAAATTAAAGAAGGCATTTTCCTGTCCTGAATGATAAACACTAATGTTCAGAAAGGATTTCAAGTATTTGAAGAAAAAAGAAGAGGGAGTGCCAAGGAATTTTTTTTAACTATTTAAGGATCAATTTTCAGCCAGACACAGTGGCTCACGCCTGTAATCCCAACATTTTGGGAGGCCACGGCAGGAGGATCACTTGAGGTCAGGAGTCTGATACCAGACTAGGCAACACAACAAGATCCTGTCTCTACAAAAAATTTTAAAAATTGCTGGGCATGGTAGCACATGCCTGTAGTCCCATCACTCCAGAGGCTGAGGCAGGGGATCATTGGAGCCCAGGAGTTTGAGGCTGCTGTGAGCTGTGCTATGATCATGCCACTGCACTCCAGCCTGGGCAACAGAACCAGACCCTGTCTCCAAAAAAAAACAAAAACAACAAAAAACAGGTGACTAATGCTGATGGGGAAGGAGGACACTGGCTCTGTCAGCTTCTCAGTGAGTGTCCCAGCAGCCAATGCCCTCATTAACCTGATAAGGCTGGTCTAATTCGTGGCTAGTGTACCAAGTCGTTTCATCATAGTGCAGTCTAGACCAGAGATTTTTGTAAGAACCACCTATCTAGACCCATTCTAGCTAGCACCTGGGAGCTTATTAGAAAAGAGAATCTGGGGTCTCACCCCAGACCTGCCTGTTAACAAGGTCCTCAAGTGATTCATATGCCCACTGATGTCTGGGAAACACTGAAATCTATTCATCGAGGAAACTGGGTTTCAGATTCAAAAGACATGGATTCCTTTACCAGCTGTGCTTTTGATTAAGTCTGTAGTTTAGGGAAGGGCGGATTGCTTCTCTGGGCCTTGGTCTCCTTTCCCATAAACCAAGGAGGTCGGGATGGATCATCTCTAGGGCCCCATCCCATTCTCATGCTCTGGCCGTCTATGAGTCGCTCAGGCTTGCACAGTGGTAGGCTGTAGATCCAGGACTGGGGCCGGGCCTCCTTCCCAAGCTCATCCCCCACCCCCACTTCCAGGGAAGGCCGGTCTGCCACCTTCACTGTGTCCTACATAAATCTCTTCTACCACCCAGCCTCCCTCAGGTGACAGCCTGGGAGGAGGCCATCCCTGTGCCATTTGTGAGCCCTGGCTCAGTGCAGCAACAAGTGAGTGAGAGCTCAATGGGTCAAGATGGGAGCACTGCTTTGCCACGGTTCTCTGGCATGGCATGAGGACTCCATAAACCTCTGGGCCTCTGGAGGCTTCCACTTCCTGATCTGAAAATAACAAAATTGACCTTCCAATCTCTGTTTCTCACTTTCTGTGATTCAATGACATTGGAACTGTTTCTGTTAAGGGGAAAAGCAGAATCCACGGTGCTACCACTGAGATAGCTCCATGGTTCAGCCTCCAGGTTCAGGCCATCTTAAGTCTTTAACCACCGACTGCATGAATGGAAGCTTCCATTATTCACTCAGCATACACTTGCTGATCCCTACTAAGTTTCATAGCCTTCATGGTTGGATAAAACACACTCCTTACTGCAGCTCCCGCTTTGGTGGAGGAAACAGATATGTGTGCAGACAGCTCCAGTGAGTGGAGTGTGATCAGTGCTCTAAGAGAATACAGGAAGGACAACTGATCCAGACTGGGGCAGAAATCTGATCCAGATAGAGAGAAATCAGGTAGGGCTTCCTGTAGGAGGTAATGGCTGACATGAAGGAAGGCATTTACGAACCTAGACTGCGTTCACCCATTTGTGATGAAGACATCAAGAGAAGGCAGCAGTTCACACTCCCTGTGTGCCAGGCACCAGGCTATGCATTTTCTGTAAAGTGCCTCATTTAACTTTTATACTAATCCTGTAAAGAAGCAGGCCTTGATATCCCTATTTGTCAGATGAGACAATTGAGGCACAGAGTGGTTAAGTACCACATCCTTGGTCGCAGAGCTGGGCAACAGTGAGGCTGACCTCCCCAGGCTGTCTGCATAGATTAATGCTGGATGTTAACAGCTATCAAAAAGAGGGTTCGCCCCCCACAGGAGAAAACAGCAAGGTCCGGGGAAATAGAGATTTAAAGAAATACTACACACACACACACACACACACACACACAGACATATACACACACACATTCATACATAGACACACACACAGACACATATACACAGACACACATACACACACACACACACACCCCAACTAGAGAAATATGAATGAAAAGATTCTTCAAGCAGTTTTTTTAAAGGGAAAAAAAGGTGTGGCCAATCGGGGAGGGAGGCCAAAGTGGTCCAGCATTGCGGCATCTGCGCCTCCGCGGCGGCAGGGGCCCCGCAGCAGGCGCGCTGAGAGCAGCTCCTCTCGGGGCCTGCCGCGTTTATGGCTTCAATAGCGCCGCTCCGGGTCCCCGCGGCGTCGGAGAGGCTTCTGCCTAGCGCCTCTCTGCTGCGCGAGGTCGTCCCGGCCTTACAAAAGGAGCTCCTCGCTGGTGAGCTCAAGACCCCAGGCGGGCTCTCCCCGAAGGGTCACTTCTCCGAGTGTGTCGCCTCCTTTAGTCTTTTCTTTTCCTCTCTGTGGTGGCTTGTGATGTCTCTAACGCTGGGGCCTCCTATGGACTCCATCCCGAGATGGAGACTGGCAGAGCTAGAAGGTCTAAACATCTGAAAAGCAGGCACGCATAGTCCCTGGGGAGAAGGCAGGGAGGCAGGCAAACCCCTGGAGTGCCACCCAAACAATTGGACTTTTTAATTGATACTGTTTTATTTTGGCCAATTTTCCACTTAGGGGTGGAGAAAAGGGAAGTAATTTTTGGCATTTACTTTTTTTTTTTTTTTTTTTTTTTTTTTTGGAGACAGAGTCTTACTCTGTTGCCCAGGCTTGAGTGCAGTGGCGCGATGGCTCACTGCAACCTCCGCCTCCCAGGTTCAAGCAAGTCAGCCGCCTCAACCTCTCGAGTAGCTGGGATTGCAGGCGCCTGCCACCACGCCCTGCTAATTTTTGTATTTTTAGTAGAGACGGGTTTTCGCCAGGCTGTTTGCGGGCTTACACCCGCGTCGGCCTCCCAAACTGTTGGGATTACAGGCGTGAGCCACCGCGCCTGGCCATTTTTGGCATTTACTATGAAGCAAGACGTAATGCTAGGTGCTTTATGTACTTTGAGCTTATTTTATCCTCACTATAACCTTATGAGGCAAAGTGCATTGTTTCTATTCCACAGATGAGGAAAATGAGGCTCAAAGAGGTTAGGTAACTTGCCCAAGGGGCACACAGCCAGTAAGTGGAGAAGCTGAGAGATGAACCCAGGTTTCTATGACTCCATGGTCCTTGAATCTTTGAGTTGTGATGCCATCCCTGTGTTTCTGAGAGGAAATAGTAAAAAGTCAGGGAAACATCACAAAATTATGGCAGTATGTTTTTTAAGCCAGCATGAATCTTGGAGGTGATCTAGAAGTTCTTTTATATTATGGATGAAGAAACCTGAGGCCTACAAGTCAAGAGAATCGTGCATGACAACTAATTATTAAAACCAGGGTAACTGGAGTCTGCCCAGTGTTAGTGGTTATCTAGTTCAGTTCAGTTCCGTTCAGGTCAGTTTTGTTTTGAAGACTTTTCCTTGGGCAGTTTCCAGCTTCAGGAATAAACAGCTCCAGAAGGAGCAAGTGTAATGATTGCCTGACCTGTGCAAAGAAGTGAGGAGTGGCCAGTGCTGGAAAAGTTCCTCCTAACACTGTGGAGAAAACAGGGAGACCAGAAGTGTGTGCCCAGGAGTCCTGGTGGTGCCACTCACCAGAATCTACAGCCTGGAAGATGGCACCATGCAAAGGTCTGGGGCTCCTTGCTCCCCACATTGCCCAGTATGATGCCTGCACAGTCATGGCACAGCACACTGCCAGGCCCTGCTATCTGCAGCCTGCAGTACTAGGTGCAAAATATTCTGCTAGTCCTTAGC
Source organism: Pan paniscus (assembly GCF_029289425.2). Lineage (NCBI taxonomy): Eukaryota > Metazoa > Chordata > Mammalia > Primates > Hominidae > Pan > Pan paniscus. Next base: position 104,797,489 of record NC_073262.2, read on the forward strand.
ACCTACATGACCTAACTCTGGTACTGCTCTATTTTTCCTCTGGGAAGTATTTCAAAGTTCTCCTTCATATTGGAAGAGGAGGAAGTAGGAAGTGGTGCACGCTTAAGAATGTTTCTGGTTTACTCCTACACAGCCCAGACTGGGGAAGTCCCCGGGGAAGTCCCCCAGAGTCCCAGAGAACAACAGTCGTCCCTTGATTCTGAAAATTCTCTTCACCTTCCAGGAAGAAAAGCTCATTTCTAACAAGAGACCTAAATTTGTCAAAACCCAAAAGCAGCTAAAACTAGAGATAAGGACAACATAAGAAAGGAAAATTATAGGCCGGGCCTGGTCACTCACGCCGGTAATCCCAGCACTTTGGGAGGCCAAGGCGAGCGGATCACCTGAGGCCGGGACTTCGAGACCAGCCTGACCAACATGGAGAAACCCCGTCTCTACTAAAAATACAAAATTAGCTGGGCGTGGTGGCACCTGCCTGTAATCCCAGCTACTCAGGAGGCTGAGGCAGGAGAATCGCTTGAACCCGGGAGGCAGAGGTTGCAGTGAGCCAAGATAGCACCATTGCACTCCAGCCCGGGCAACAAGAACGAAACTCCGTCTCAAAAAATAAAATTAAAAAAGGAAAATTATAGACCAATCTCACTTATGATCAAACATACAAAACTCCTAAATAAACTATTAACCAATCAAATTCTTAAGCTTATATTTTTAAAAGTATTAACAATACACACAACTGAATTTGGTTTATCACAAGAATTCAAAGAGGGTCTAACATATGAAAATATATTTATAATCCACACTAAGAGGTTAGTGGGGAAAAGCCTTAGGGTCATCTCAATAGATGCAAAAGGAAAAAAATAAAATTCACCCATTCCCAATTAAAACTTATCAGACTAAGAATAAAAGAGGGCTTCTTGATTTTGACAAAGAGTATCCATGAAAAACCTATAGTAAACATCACACTTGAATACTTGAATGGTAGAACTTGAGAAGCATTCTTTTTTTTTTCTTTTTTGAGACACAGTTTTGCTCTTGTCGCCCAGACTGGAGTGCAACGGCACGATCTCGGCTCACTGCAACCTCCGCCTCCCAGGTTCAAGCAATTCTTCTGCCTCAGCCTCCCAAGTAGCTGGGATTACAGTTGCTCACCACCGCGCCTGGCTAATTTTTTGTATTTAGTAGAGATGGAGCTTCACCATGTTAGTCAGGCTGGTCTCGAACTCCTGACCCCAGGTGATCCACCCTCCTGGGCTTCCCAAAGTGCTGGGATTACAGGCATGCGGCACTGCGCCTGGCCAAGAAGCATTCTCTTTAGAGACAGGACTAGGACAAGGATGTCCTCTATCAGTGATTCTATTCAACATTGTACTAGCCATGCTAGCCAGAACGGTAAAGAAACCAAAGAAAGGAAAGATGAAAGGATAGGAAGGAGGAAAATGACACTGGTATTATTTCCAGACTATATTATTACTTATATGGAAAATTCAAGGGACTCTACAGACAAGACATTAAAAGACAAAAGAATTCAGCAAGATTACTAAATACAGATCAATACACAGAAATCAATTGTGTAAAAAATAGTGTTTGAAAACATAAAGCACAATTTAAAAATAGAATTTAAAAGGAATTGTTATTATGGAAAACTGCAAACATACACAGAAGTGAACAGAGCAGCACAGTGAATCCCATATACCCATCTCTTGGCCAGTGTTGTTCACCTGTATCTCCAACTCCTTTCTCTCTCCCATGTTATTTTGAAACAAATTTTAGGCTCATATCATTTTATTCATATATACTTGAGAACATATCTCTCAAAGATGAGAAATGACTTTTTTTATTATTATTATACTTTAAGTTTTAGGGTACATGTGCACAATGTGCAGGTTAGTTACATATGTATACATGTGCCATGCTGGTGCGCTGCACCGAGAAATGACTTTTAACATAATCATGATACCATTATTACACCCAAAATTTAAATAATTATTTAATATAATTGAATATTCAATCAGTTTTCAAAGTTCAAATTGTCCCATAATTATTATAATTGTTTTGGAATTTGCAAACCAACTGTTTACAATTGGTTGATATGGCCTTTAAATCTCATTGAATTTATAAGTTCCCTTCCATTTCTTTTTTTTCCCCCTTTTAGTGTATTTGTAGGAAATTGGGTCACTTGTCTTGTTCAGTTTCAATCTAGACTTTGCTGATTGCGTCCTCATAGTGTAGTTTAACATGTTTCTCTGTCTTCCACATGTCCTGTAAGTTAACACTTGGGTCTAGAAACTTGATCAGATTCCGGTTTGGTTTGGTTTTTCCTTTTGGCAGTCTATAAATTCAGTGCAATTTCAATTTTAAAAATCCCCAACAGGGTTTTTGGCAGAACATGATTAGCTGATATTAAAATTCATATAGAAAAGCCAGAAATAGTTGTCATGGTCTGAATGTTTGTGTCCCCCAAAAATTCACATGCTGAAACCTCATCACCAATGTAAAGGTATTTGGAGGTTGGGCCTCTGGGAGGTGATTAAGTCATGAGGGCAGAGCCCTCATAAATGAGATTAGTGCCTTTACAAAAGAGGCCCCAGAGAGCTATCTTGCCCCTTTTATCATGTGAGGACACAAAAGAAGGTGCCCTCCATGAACCAGAAAGTGAGACTTCCCCAGACACTGAATGTCCCCAGACACTGAATGTTCCAGCACCTTGATCTTGAACTTTCCAGCCTCTAGACCCACAAGAAATAAATTTCTGTTGTTTCTAAGCTACCCAGTTTATGGTATTTTGTTATAGCAGCCTGAACAGACTAAGACATTAGCCAGTATAATTTTGAAAAAAAATAAAGTGGAAGTTTGCCCTGACAAATATAAAAACTTATTTTAAAGCTGTAAAAAATAAAACTGTGTGCTATTGGCTTAGAGACAGACAGAAGAGAATAGAGAATCCAGAAATAAATGTGCCCACATATGGAAACTTGATATATGGCAATGGCATTATAAAGGGAAATAGTGGAGAAAGGATGATCTATTATTCACTATATAATTTTGAGACAACTGGTTGTGCAATTTTAAAATTCTCACCTCACAAAATATCAGGTGTATTCAGGAGCTTAATGTCAAAAAGCAAAATTTAACTTTTAGAGGAAAATATAGCAGAATATTTTTATGAATTTGGGAAAGGAAAAAACTTTTTACCTATTATTCATAACACAAACCATAAAGAAAATTATTGATAAATCTTTTTTTTTTTTTTTTGAGACGGAGTCTCGCTCTATCGCCCAGAAAGTGCAATGGCATGATCTTGGCTCACTGCAACCTCTGTCCCCTGGGTTCAAGCGATTCTGCTGCCTCAGCCTTCCAAGTAGCTGGGATTACAGGTGTGTGCCACCAGGCCCGGCTAATTTTTGTATTTTTAGTAGAGACAGGGTTTCACCATGTTGGCCAGGCTGGTCTCAAATTCCTGAACTCAAGTGATCAGCCTGCCTTGGCCTCCCAAAGTGCTGGGATTACAGGTGTGAGCCACTGTGCCCTGCCAATGAATCTGACTATATTAAAGTTTGAAGTTTTCAACAAGACAACATAAAGTTAAAAGCCAAATTGCAGATTAGAAGGAGATACCTGCAATGCATGTAACCAACAAAGCATTAGTAACCAAAATGCAGCAGCATTTCTTCCCTCTACAAATAGGGAAAGAAAAAGACAATCAACCCAAAGGAAAAATGAGCAAATGATGTGAACAGGCAACTAACAGAAGAAGAAACACAAATAAATGGCCATAGAGAAAAAAAAGTTCTCCCTACTAATCAGGAAAATCCCAGTTAAAACAAAAAGATATCATTTCATATATATCAGACCAGCAAAAGTTTAAAAGTCTATAAACACTATTAATGAGGATATAAAGTTTTAGTAATTTAGAGCAATTTGAAAATATTAAATAAATTGAAGATGCATATATCCTGCATCCCAACAAGTTCATTCCCAGGTATCCTTTAGAGAAAGCATGTATGAACAGTGACTCACCTAAAAAGGTTCATTGAAACATTATTAATAATCATAAACAATAGGAAATAATAAAAATGGCCACCAATAGTAAAACGGATTTTTAAATGGTCACATATTTATACAACGGAATACTATATGATAGCTGAAAATAAAATTACATGTATTAATATGGGTTAATCCCAAAAGACTTATTAAGGTTTTTTTGCCTTATTAAGCAAAATAAGGCAAGTTGAACAAGTTACATAAATAATATCATTTATGTAAAGTTTTAATTTGTAAAAAATACTATATATTGTTTACATGTGCATGTATATGTAATACAGATATAAAAATATATGTGAGGATTGATAAATATCAAATTGAAGAGACTGATTACCTCTGGGAGGGAGAGGGAAATGGGATTATATGTGTCTTAATCCATTTTGTGTTGCTATAACAGAATGCCTGAGATTGGGTAATTTATGAAGAACAGAATAGTCTCCCACAGTTCTGGAGGCTGAGAAGCCCAAGATCAAGATGCAGGTTTCTTACTGTGTCCTCACGTGGTGGGAGGCAAAAAGGCAAGAGAGAGGGAACTCATTCCCACAAGCCTTTTTTCTTTTTTTAGAGATGGGGTCTCTCTATGTTGCCCAGGCTCAACCTGAATTCCTGGACTCACACTATCCACAGCCTCAGCGTCCCGAGTAGCTGAGACTACAGGTGTGCATCGCTGTGCCCAGCCCACAAACCCTTTTTATAGCAGCATTAATCCATTCATGAGGATGGAGCCCTCCATGACCTAAACACTTTTTATTAAGCCCCACCTCCCAACATTGCTGCATTGAATATTGATTGAGTTTCCAACACATGAATTTTGAAGGCGACAATAACATTCACACCATAGTAGCATGTGATAAATGAAGTCTTGGACTGTGTCTTAAATGTTTGATTTCTTTAGAAAATGCATGACTCAGGCTGGGCACAGTGGCTCATGCCTGTAATCCCAGCACTTTGGGAGGCCAAGGCAGGCAGATCACTTGAGTTCAGGAATTTGAGACCAGCCTGGCCAACATGGTGAAACCCTGTCTGTAGTAAAAATATAAAAATAAGCTGAGCATGGTGGCGTACACCTGTAATCCCAGCTACTTGGGAGGCTGAGGCAGGAGAATTGCTTGAACCTAGGAGGTGGAGGTTGCAGTGAGCTGAGATGGTGCCATTGCACTCCATCCTGGGCAACAGAGTGAGACTCTGTCTCAGAAAAAAAAAGAAAGAAAGAAAACAATGCATGACTCAAATATAGCAAAATGTTAAAATTTTACAAAACTAAGTGGCAATGAGTATACAGTATTTTTCCTATACTGTGAATGCTTAAGATATTTTATAGACTTTTAAAAAGTACTTAAAAGTTGTAAGTTATTCAAAGCACTGACTTCGTTTGTTCCAATACTTCCTAAATATCAGGTTATTTTACTAAGAGAAAAAAAAATCACCCTTCTATGGCCCACATCCCAAAACTGGGAAGGTTTCAATTCTAATCACAATGGAAGTTTCACCAATGTACAACCTCAGCTTTTGGTCAATACAAATACGCCCTCTGCTGGTTATATCATGCCCTGTCCCAGAGTTCAAAATAGTTGTGAAGAGCAGTGAGAGTGAGAGTGAGAGTCTTCAGTGAGAGTTTTTTCGCGCCAGTCATGTTAAGGAAAGAAATCCTCACAGAACTACCCTTTGGCACCAAGATACTTTAATCAGCTTCTGCTCTCTGTTAATGTTACATATTATCCAAGACAAAATAAATTGCGAGGTGCAGCCCCAGTCAACCTTTCCAATTCCTCAACCACCTTTGCGCGTTAACAATCTTGTGCCCCTCTAAAGTCTGGTGGTTGATTTGAGAGACAGTGGACACCTCCCTGAACCTGAGTAGAAGTAGAAGAAAACCAAAGTTGCAAAGAAGCTCTTGGGCGGGGAAACCACAAAATAACATTGAAAAACAGATTAACTGTAGTATTAAGGGAATGATGCCAATGGAATAATGGGTGAACTTTTTCTTTTCAAATCTTTCTTTAAAAGTATAACATCTTCAAATAAAACTGAGAAGAAATAAATTAATTCATGCAAGAATCTACTTCTCAGAGAGAAAGGCACGAATTGAATATTAGAGTCTTCCTTTCAAAAACAGTTTTGTGTTTTGAGGTTGGTTTTGTTTTAATGTTCATCTTCCCCACTGGAATGTAAGCTCCCTTAGATCAGCATCTGTGTCTATCTGATTCAAATTGGTACAAATTTTCTGGGGAACAATTTGGCAGTAGGCATTGTGACTTAAAAACTGTACATACTTGTGCTTTGGCTCTTCGGGTAAAGATGGCGGAGCGCGGTACGGCTTTTCGCTGACTACATTCAGCCCGTCTGATAAACTTGTCCGGATTGAATATGCTTTGGCTGCTATAGCTGGAGGAGCCCTGTCAGTGGGAATTAAAGCGGCAAATGGTGTGGTATTAGCAACCGAGAAAAAACAGAAATTCATTCTGTATGATGAGCGAAGTGTAGACAAAGTGGAACCAATTACCAAGCACATAGGTTTGGTGTACGGTGGCGTGGGCCCAGATAACAGAGTGCTTGTGCACACAGCTCGAAACTAGCTCAACAATACTATCTTGTGTACCAAGTGCCCATTCCCACAGCTCAGCTAGTACGGAGAGTAGCTTCTGTGATGCAAGAATATACCCAGTCAGGTGGTGTTTGTCCATTTGGAGTTTCTTTACTTGTTTGTGGTTGGAATGAGGGACAACCATATTTATTTCAGTCAGATCCATCTGGAGCTTACTTGGCCTGGAAAGCCACAGCAGTGGGAAAGAACTATGTGAATGGGAAAACTTCCCTTGAGAAAAGATAAAATGAAGATCTGGAACTTGAAGATGCCATTCATACAGCCATGTTAACCCTAAAGGAAAGCTTTGAAGGCCAAATGAGAGGATAACATAGAAGTTGGAATCTTCAACGAAGCTGGATTTAGGGGGCTTACTCCAACTGAAGTTAAGATTACTTGGCTGCCAGCCGGGTGGGCGCGGTGGCTCATGCCTGTAATCTCAGCACTTTGGGAGGCTAAGGTGGGAAGATCACCTGAGGTCGGGAGTTCAAGACCAGCCTGACCAACATGGAGAAACCCCATCTCTATTAAAAATACAAAATTAGCCGGGCATGGTGGTGCATGCCTATAATCCCAGCTATTCGGGAGGCTGAGGCAGGAGAATCACTTGAACCCGGGAGGCGGAGGTTGCTGAGAGCCGAGATCGCGACATTGCAGTCCAGCCTAGGCAAAAAGAGTGAAACTCCTCCAAAAAAAAAAAAAAAAAAAGAATTGCTTGGCTGCATAACAATGAAGTAACTGAAAAATCCAGAATTTCAGATAATCTATCTACTTAAACATGTTTAAAGTATGTTTTGTTTTGCAGACTTTTTCATATGTATTTCTACATGGCTTAAATCGACTGTTTTTAAAATGACACTTATAAATCCTGATAAACTGCTAAACCCACAAAAAATAGACTGTACATCCTTTAATCAGAAATATGAACAAAGAGTAAATTTTTTAATAATCAAAACATTCCTGACCAGATGCTGTGGTTCACACCTGTAATCCCAATACTTTGGGAGGCCAAGGCGGGTGGATCATTCGAGGCCAGGGTTTAAGACCAGCCTGGCCAACATAGCAAAACCCAGTCTCTACTAAAAATACAAAAAATTAGCTGGGCATGGTGGTGCATGCGTGTAACCCCTGCTGCTCAGGAGGCTGAGGGATGAGAATCGGTTGAACCCAGGAGGTGGAGGTTGTAGTGAGCCGAGATCGCACCACTGCACTCCAGCCTGGGCGACAGAGCAAGACTGTCTCAGAAACAAAACAAAATAAAAATTCCTTTCAAGGATATTCTATGCAAAGTTCTTTATGGTTATAAAAAATAGAAGCAATATGAATTTTTAAAATTACATGTTTGGTTAAGTCACTTATGGTACATTCATACGATAACATACTGTGCTGCTATTAAAAATTTTTTTTGAGACAGGGTCCCACTCTGTCTTTCAGGCTGGAGTGCAGTCGTGCCATCACAGCTCACGGCAGCTTCGATCTCCCAAGCTCAAGCGATCCTCCCACCTCAGCCCCCTGAGTAGCTGGGATGACAGTCTTATGCCACCATGCCCAGCTGATTTTTCTATTTTTTGTAGAGACAGGATCTCACCATGCTGCCCAGGTTGGTCTCAAACTCCTGTGCTCAAGCGATCTGCCTGCCTCAGCCTCCCAAAGTCCTGGGATTATACACATAAGCTACCACATCTAGCCTAAAATCATTTTTAAGAACATTTAGGCCAGGCGTGGCAGCTTATGCCTGTCATGTCAACACTTTGGGAAGTTGAGGCAGGAGAATTACTTGAGGCCAAGAGTTTGAGACCTGCCTGAGCAACATGACAAGACCCTGTCTCTACAAAAAGAAAAATTTTAAAACATTAGCTGGATGTGGTGGTGTACACCTGTAGCCTCAGCTATTCAGGAGGCTGAGGTGGGAGGTCCCTTGAGCCCGGGAGTTCAAAGTTACAGTGAGCTGTGATCATGCCACTGCACTCCACCCTGAGCAACAGAGCGAGACCCTGTCTCTAAGAATAAAAAAAAAAATTAAGAATATTTAATTATATGGGAAAGTTGTAATATAAAAGTAGATTAAAATTGAATATACACTAATCAATTATATGGAAATATGATATTCATTATATATACATGAAAGCAAATACACCAAAATATTTGCAGTAGTTGTATATGGGTAGAGTGAGAGAGCATGGTGAGATTTTTTTGGTTCTTGTTTGTTTTTACCGTGTGCTGGCACTGGTTTAGGCACTTTCCTTGTATTAACATATCTCTTGCTACTTTTTTAAAGCAGCTTTATCAAGGGATAATTGACATACAATAAATTAGACCTTTTCAAATTGTACAATTCCCATGAAACCATCACCACAATCGAAATACAATATTCATCACTCCCAAAAGTTTCCTCATACCTCCCCTATTCCAGCCTCCTTCATCCCCAGACAACAACTGATGCGTTTTCTGTCACTATAGATTAGTTTGCATTTTCTAGAATTTTATATAAATGGAATCATGCCACATGTACTTTTTTTCTTTATTCTTTTTTTTTTTTTTTTTTTTTTTTTTTTTTGAGATGGAGTTTCACCCTTGTTGCCCAGGCTGAAGTGCAATGGCGCGATCTCAGTTCACTGCAACCTCCGCCTCCCGGGTTCAAGCCATTCTGCCTCAGCCTCCCGAGTAGCTGGGATTACAGGCTTGCACCACCACGCCCAGCTAATTTTGTATTTTTACTAGAGATGGGGTTTCTCCATGTTGGTCAGGCTGGTCTCGAACTCCCAACCTCAGATGATCTGCTTGCCTCAGCCCCCCAAAAGTGCTGAGATTACAGGCATGAGCCCCCACACCCAGCCAGCCATATGTACTTTTTCGTATGATTTCTTTCACTCAACATAATTATTTTGAGATTCATCCATATTGCCAGGTATATCAATAGTTCATTCCCTTTTACTGCTGAGTTGTATTGTATTGTATATATACACCAGTTTATCTGTTTATCTGTTGATGGACATTTGAGCTGTTTCAGTTTTGACCATTACAAATAAAACTGCTGTGAACATCTGTGTACAAGTCTTTGTATGGATTTATGCTTTCATTTCTTTCATTTATCTTGGGTAAAATACCTAGGGGTAGGATAGTTGGATGGTACGGCAGGTATATATTTAACTTTTTTAAAAACTGCCAAATTATTTTCCTTAGTGGTTGTACCATTTTACATTCCAAACAGCAGTAGATGAGAGTTCCAGTTCCTCCACATCCTTGTCAAATCTCAGTACAGTCAGTCTTTAATTTTAGTCATTCTAATAGTTATGAGTTGACTGTGGGGGTTTTGTTTCTTCTTTATGATTTTTTTTGTGTGTTTTCCAATTTTTCTGCAATAAAATGTATCTTCCATAATCAAAAAATTATTTAAAGTAACTAAAACAAGATGTAGACTAGTCCAATATGAAGTCTTGGTCTGGAGACTCTTCATTCTAAAAGAGTAGCCCAACACGGTCTGCAGAGCACCCAGCAAAGAGCACTAACTGTGTGGCCTGTGTAACCCTTCCTCATATCCTCATAAGATAACATTTGTTTTTTTGGCCAGGCATGGTGCTTCATGCCTGTGATCCCAGCACTTTTGGAAGCTGAGGCGGGCAGATCGCTTGAGCCCAGAAGTTCAAGACCAGCCTAGGCAACATAGTGAGACTCCGTCTATACGAAAAATAGAAAAAATTAGCCGAGTATAGTGGTGCACACCTGTGGTACTGGCCACTTGCAAGACAGGTGGGGAGGATTGGTTGAGCCCAAGAAGCTGAGGTTGCAGTGAGCCGGGATTGTGCCACTGCACTCCAGCCGGGGCGACAGAGCAAGGCTCTGTCTCAAAAAAAAAAAAAAGTTAACATTTGTTTTTTGGGGGGTTTTTTGGGGGTTTTTTAAATTTTATTTTATTTTATTTTTTATTTTTTTATTTTTTTTTTGAGACAGAGTCTCACTGGAGTGCAGTGGTGCTCCACTGGTGTGCAGTGGTGCTCATTGGAGTGCAGTGGTGCTATCTAAGCTTACTGCAACCTCCACCTCCCAGGTTCAAGCTATTCTCCTGCCTCAGCCTCCCGAGTAGCAGGGATCACAGGCATGCACCACCACCACACCCAGCTAATTTTGTATTTTAGTAGAAATGAGGTTTCACCATGTTAGCCAGGCTGGTCTCCAACTCCCGACCCCAGGTGATCTGCCTGCCTTGGCTTCCCAAAATGCTGAGATTACAGGCGTGAGCCTAACATTTGTTTTTTAAAATCAACTTGCTTTTCAATGTTATAACCTTTAAGAAAAAATATAAACACACCTAAACCTCCCAATGTTATCTATTATTTCCTTTTTCTGTTTTCCAGTTCATATCCGTCCAGATTTTATAGAGTTCTAACACACTATTCTGTAGTTTATATTTTTACTTGTCATATCAGTTTTTCCATATTGCTTATTTATCTTTTTAACCATAATTTTAAATGTCAAGTTAATGTATCATAAATTACTCCCCCAGTCTCCCTTGTTGAGCTGTTTCTAATTTTTCATGATTAATAGTAATGTTGGCTGAGGGCAGTGGCTCACACCTGTAATCCCAGCACTTTGGGAGGCCAAGGTGGGTGGATCACGAGGTCAGGAGTTCAAGACCAGCCTGGCCAATATGGTGAAACCCCATCTCTACTAAAAATACAAAAATTAGTCGGGTGTGGTGGCACACACCTGCAGTTCCAGCTACTCAGGAGGCTGAGGTAGGAGAATCACTTGAACCCAGGAGACAGAGGGTGCACTGACCGGAGATCACGCCACTGCACTCCAGCCTGGGCAACAGAGCAAGACTCCGTCTCAAAAAAAAAAAAAAAAAAAAAAGTAATGTAATAAGAAGTAAGTTGGTACAAAAAGCTTGTTTCTTCTTTTGAATTCTTTCCTTATGATAAATACCAGGAGTGAGATTCCTGATCAAAGGCTAGAACATTTTTCTGATCACTGATACATACTGTCATATCACTTTCCCAAAGGATATTTTAATACTAATTTTAATGTTACTTGCCATGTGTCAGCCCTGGTTTCTGAAGTATTTGCTAATTTTCTGGGTATAGCATACGTCATTGTTCTAATTTGCATGCCTTTGGCTACTCACCAGGTAGATGTTTTTCCATGTCTGATCTCCTCCTAGGATAACTGCCTGTTGTCCTTTATTGATTGATACTCTGTTTTCACAGACCCAGAGCCAAGGAGTATGACCCTTGACTCTCTCAGGGCTTCCCGGACTGAGCACATCCAGACCCCAGAAGCAGATATTGTGCAAAAGGTGTAAGTGTTCAAAGTTGTAATAACATAGGCTTCTCTGCTTTTATTTTGTTTGTATTTTTAATTGGTTTAGTTTGGTTTTTTTTCAGACAGGCATGGGAGTTCTCAGCTGACAGTATGCTCTAACAGCCAAAATTAAACGGTTGTCTAAGAAACAAAGATTATTGGGGATGATTATATTGTGATGTGTTTCCTACCTAAATCATATTTATTTGGCTGGTTGGATAAAGAGTGAAGTTAACTCTAACCCTATGGGAACAGCTGTTTCCATTTGCCCAATCTGAGATCTACAGAGATGCCTAGAAAGCTGAAATCTATCACTTCAACCTGGGTTTCTCCCCTCAGCATTCAGTCAGCTCTGAGTAAAATAAATAATGCTGATAATCTTAACACCAATATTAATAATAATTGCTAGCCCGTATTGAGTGCTTCCCGTGTACTGTACTTACGCGCTTACTGTGAGCCCAGCCAGTCAGGCGTAGTGTTTTGACTTAAGCTACTTTGGTAGTGGCAGCTGGTGTGGCCTCTCTGCCTCCATCTGGAACCACAGCCTATTGTGACTTCCCAAAAACCTCGATGACTTGAGAACCTGCTGTCACCTGCCCAGGGATGTAAGGATTCCCTCCTGGGTCAAAAAGGTTTTGTGTTCCCCAGGACTAAAGGGGGAAAGGCACTTGGATGAATGAGACAGCCACCAGAGGAACACCATTTTTAGAATTTTATACCTGATCTTTTCTCACAATGTATTTTAAATGCTTATGACAACCATCCCCACCAAAAAACACAAAAATTTTTTTTAATCAGGAGAAAAAAACACAAACTTTTCACAAAAGTCATCATAGCCTTTGTGACTTAATTTCAGGCTTGACAGAGGGATTCCTGACCTACAGATTTCTGAAAAAAAAAAGAGCAAAACAATCAGGTTTGTGGTTCTCATTTGCAGCATACCTATTCCTCAGGGAAATTAAAGGTTTTCCAAGCACTAAATTCTAAAGGAGACTTCTCGTATAGGCTTTTATAGAGTGACATTGAATGATTTAAAGTCTCATATATTTACAGGAAATTCCATTCACCTCATTCAACAAATATTTCTCAAGTTTCTACAGTAAGGCCCCGTGCTAGCAGAGCACAGTAAAGAGAATACTCATTTAGCTAAAAAAAATAAAATAAAATGCCCAGAACCAGACCCGGCACAGAGCAGGCACACAGTAACTGATATTGCTGCAATCCACGTGGCTGCTTTTCAGTGCCCTTTCTACCCAGGGGGCATAAGTCAGTTATCCTCAGGGCAAACAGTGAGTGACAGCAATTCTACAATGGATAAAACCAACACAGCACATGACCTTTTAGTGGCTGAATTTGATCAAGGATAGAATTCAGAGGGCATGTTGCCAGGCATGGTGGCTCATGCCTGTAATCCCAGCACTTTGGGAGGCTGAGGCTGGTGGATCATCTAAGGTCAGGAGTTTGAGACCAGCCTGACTAACATGGTGAAACCCCATCTCTACCAAAATACAAAAATTAGCCGGACGTGGTGGTGGGCGCCTGTAATCCCAGCTATTCGGGAGGCTGAGGCAGGAGAATCGCTAGAACCCGGGAGGTGGAGGTTGCAGTGAGCCCAGATCGCACCATTGCACTCCAGCCTGGGCGACAGAGCGAGACTCCGTCTCAAAAAAAAAAAAAAATGAAAAGAATTCAGAGGGCATAAAGGAATGAATGGATAGTTACATGTTCCTAACACAATCTTTCTTAAAGGTCACTTTCTTTTTCCAGCTAATCCTTTGATAGAAGAAATTTCAGTTAAATAATTCTATGCCATTCAATTAAAAGCATAAATATGCAACCCCAAAGAGCAAACAATTTATCCCACTCTCTAAATTTTAGGATTTATTCTGAGGAAATCCCAAAAGTGAAGACCAATCTTTCTCATCTTCCTTACCATGGGATATGCAGAAGAAAAAGAGTTGACTAAGTATGTCAAATGTCAGGCACAGTGCCTGCAGAGAACAGGTGCTCGATGTTGGCTCACTTGCCCTCTTTCTTTCCACCAGAGTTTTTCTTTAGTTTGATCCTGTTGGTTTGCTCTTTTCAAAGGGGCAGAGATTATGATGTACACCACCTACACAGAGGACTTCTGGGATACGGGCCTGAGTCACCCGAGAGGTTGAGTGCTGTGTATACATCTCTTCTTCCAAGAGAAAGAGAAGGGAAGGCTGAACCAAGACTGTTTAGCCAGGAGACATCAGCCAGCATCAGTCATGTGAGTGTAAACCTCTAAAAGCTTGGTCCAAAAGCCTTACTTGGATCTCATCAAGGATACCATGTACAGTTGTATAGATTGCTCACTATATGAGGGCACCCGATAAAGAGGATGAGGGGGGCACTGAGGTCCAGCCTGTGGTCTGCTTACCAAGCCCTGCACAGCCACATTGGGCTGCATCCTCCTGAAGGATGGAACATCATTTCTAATTCCTTTTTTTTTTTGGAGACACAGTCTCACTGTGTTGCCCAGGCTGGAGTGCAGTGGCGCGGTCTCGGCTTACTGCAACATCCGCCTCCCAGGTTCAAGTGATTCTCCTGCCTCAGCCTCCTGAGTAGCTGGGATTACAGGCATGTGACACCGCTCCCAGCTAATTTTTGTATTTTTTCAGTACAGCCAGGGTTTCACCATGTTGGCCAGGCTGGTCTCGAACTCCTGACCTCAAGTGATCCACCTGCCTCAGCTTCCCAAAGTGCTGGGATTACAGGCGTGAGCCACTGCACCTGGCCCCATTTCTAATTCCTACAAAGGTACTGAGTGGGTAGTCATGACCCCACTCTGCCATCCTCTCTTAGGAGGAACCACTGTGTTATTCTAGCCCATGGGGAAAGGTGAAGACTGACATAGTTGTGGTCATCTGCCTGAGGTTTCCTGAAAGTTAGCAAATCATTCTGCAGTGAATAAAGCTGGCTTTGATTTAGAATAGTTAACCATTAATCATGGCAACACCAATCTATCAAAGGTGAAAACTCTTTCCCTTTGATCCAGCTCTGTAAATCATGATTTAGAATCTAAGAAAGGAGGCAGACCATAAGTGTTTTTTCTTCCTCTTTCCTCTTATGAAATTATTTCTAGCAGTTTTACATCAAAGGCTGAACCTCTGAGTCTCCCCCATCGGCTCTGCATTCTCTAAGATTCACTCTTCTGCTTTACCTGGAACCCACACAAATTCCATTCTAAGCCAGTGTGTCACCTTGTTCAACATAATCTTCTTTGATGGATTTTTTCATTTCCTATACATATTATGGTCCCCTTCCTTGATTTTTCACCTTTAGGAGAGGGATTTGATTAACGAGGCCAAGAGAAAGGAAAAACCCAAGAAAGACAAAACCAAAGGACCCAAAAGGGAGAGAGAAGGAAAGGTCTACGGGCAAGCAGAGGCTGCCATTGGTAAGAGAGTGTGCCTGCAAGTAACAACCTGGAGAAGACTTCTGTTAGGGGTCGGGAGGTGGTATGGATAATTAGCATGGATCCTACCGGACAAACTCTCTGTTTTGAGACTTCTTGACTACTACAGCCAAGATGGTGTTGCAGCCTTATGTCATATCAGTATCTTAATAGACAGAGATACAGGAAAACGGGGAGCCTAGAGGCCTGTGATCACCAAGAAAAGAAATTATAATAATAACAGCACCTATTTACTGAATACCTACTCTTATTTATTAGGACTCTGTATATGTGATCTCATTAAATCCTCACAACATCTCCATGAAGGAAGTGTTATTATTATATTCATGTAGCAACTGAGGCTGAGCAAGGTTGGGTGACTTACATAATATCAAGTAGATCAGACAGTAAAGTGGTAGACCCAGGGCTTGTCCTTTCCTATTTGACTCCCAGCAGATTCTATTGCCACTGCCTCCATAAAATAATAACTATATCACATAATCAGAGTATTGGGTAGTGAGAGCATTTGGGAAGGGGAAGGATGCCACAAGTGTTGAATGATCCTCCAAGCTATGGTTTCTGTCTTGGTTCCCTATGTTGAGCCTGACCAGGAACTCGGATTCCTTTGCTTCTGAACACTTTCTTTAGCCTAAAACTTACGCCCATCCTTTACTGCCCACATGATTCAGAAGACCCTCCAAACAAATCCAGTGCTGTTAGAAAGGACAACAATGGATACACTCCTGAGTGAAACCTATTTTTGACATTTGCTTGTTCATCTCTTGCTGAATTTACATTTTTGTAGCCCATGACTTGGGTAGCATTGGTGGAATTAGGCAAAGGAAATACTTGTGGTGCCCCTACCAAAGGTGAAGCGAAGGAAGGGTCCTTAGAGTACGGAAGGCTGAACTTTGCCAGGTTACAAAGCTGCAACCTCAAGCCAGACTCTCAAGGTATGACTTTCCAGCTGTGTGTACAAGCCTACCCTCCGGACGGTCCTGCCCCCACCATAAGTCAGAGTGAAATAGAACCTTTTTTTTTTTTTTTTTGAGATGGAGTCTCGCTCTGTCACCCAGGCTGGAGTGCAGTGGCACGATCTCGGCTCACTGCAACCTCCGCCTCCTGGGTTCAAGCAATTCTTCTGCCTCAGCCTCCCAAGTACCTGGGATTATAGGCACCCACCACCAC
Source organism: Pan paniscus (assembly GCF_029289425.2). NCBI lineage: Eukaryota > Metazoa > Chordata > Mammalia > Primates > Hominidae > Pan > Pan paniscus. The sequence continues at coordinate 104,814,024 of NC_073262.2, forward strand.
ACCCAGCTAATTTTTGTATTTTTAGTAGAGACAGGGTTTCACCATATTGGCCACACTGGTTTCAAACTCCTAACTTCGTGATCTGCCCGCCTCAGCCTCCCAAAGTGCTGGGATTACAGGTGTGAGCCACCACGCCCGGCTGAAATAGAACTTATTTAATAGCAAGACTGCTGAATGTCAGTTGATCCAAAGAGGATAAGGTAGTTTCTCAAACGGTGGTGTGTGAACTACTCTTCCCAAAACACTTGGGGTGTTTGTTACAATGCAGATTCCCACTGAACCAGATTCTGGGGCCTGGGCTTAGGAATCTCTACCCCAGGTGATTCCATTGCATGCTAACTTTTAAAAGTTACTAAAAAGGGGCCAGGCACGGTGGCGCACACCTGTAATCCCATCACTTTGGGAGGCTGAGGTGGGTGGATTGCTTGAGCTCAGGGATTTGAGACTAGCCTGGGCAACATGGCAAAACCCTGTTTCTACAAAAAATACAAAAATTAGCCAGACATGGTGGTGTGCCTGCAGTCCCAGCTACTCAGGAAGCCGAGGTGGGAGGATCACAAGCCCAGGAGTTCGAGGCTGCAGTGAGCCATGATCGTGCCACTGCTCTCCAGCTTGGGTGACAGAGCAAGACCCTGTCTCAAAACAAAAAAGTTACTAAAAAGGATGTCTAGTGATCACATTAAGTTAACTCAGCTATATCTCTATCCCCAATTGTTCTCCCCCAGGAAAGTCAAAGGACTCAAAGGCTAAAAAAAAATTAGAAAAAAAAACAAGACCCCAAAGGAAAAGGACACAGAAGGAAAGAAATCTGGAGATAGCAGCAGAGCTGAGCGGGCCTGATGTCAGCTATGAGGAAACAGAAGACACCTCAAATAGAGGTTCCTTTGCCTCAGACTCCTTTGTAGAGGACCCTTGGCTTTCTCCCAAATACGATGCCCAGGAAAGCCAAGTTTCTCTAGATGGAAGATCATCACCCTCTCAGATTGCAACTGTCACTGGCAACATGGAATCTAAAGAAGAGAGAAGATGTGAGGACCCTTCCAAGGTAGGGTCTGATGTCCTCAGCTTGACAGAGGAAGTTCTGTTCTCACTCGGCGTGACTGCAAAGATGGGAAAGCTGCCTCTAATTATATTGCACTTACTAAAACAGCTCGACCACCTAATGGTCTTATGTTCTACTTTGGTATCTTCTGACCCTAGTAAGAAGCCAGACCTGATCAAAGATGCAGGGGTAGCAAAGCCCCTCTGAAGTGATGATGCATTCTGTGAGGCCCCCACATTGCCAGGGCAAGTATCCACCCTTTAAAGAATAGAAAATGATCACAGCACCCATCTCTGAGAGGTGCAGGACTCATGGTTACAGGGAAAGGTGGGTACTGGCTGTCAGAGCTGAGCATATTTCCTTGACTCAGGCTAGGGCTCATACATTACTTGCCTTCCAAAGGCTGTGGAAATTCCTACTTTCCTAATCTGCGTTTCTGCGGTATGCAGCTGGAATAGAGAGAGGCAGCCTGTACACATATACCTGCTTTTACAAGATGCTTTTGGGCCGGGCATGGTAGTTCACGCCTGTAATCCCAGCACTTTGGGAAGCTGAGGAGGGTGGATCATGAGGTCAGGAGTTCAAGACCAGCCTGGCCAACATAGGGAAAGCCCGTCTCTACTAAAAATACAAAAATTAGCCAGGCACAGTGGTGCACGCCTGTAATCCCAGCTACTTGGGAGGCTGAGGCAGGAGAATCGCTTGAACCTGGGAGGCAGAGGTTGCAGTGAGCCGAGATCACACCACTGCACTCCAACCTGGGCAACAGAGAGAGACTCCATCTAAAAAAAAAAAAACAAACAAAACCACAAGATGTAAGAGTCACTTTGTTCCAGGGACCTTGCTTCTAATGTGGAGGTCTGAAGAGAAAACCTGAGTGTAAGGAAAAATTACCCTTGAAAATTGCTGCAATTCGGCCGGATGCAGTGGCGCATGCCTGTAAACCCAGCACTTTGGGAGGCCAAGGCAGGAGCATTGCTTGAGATCAGGAGTTTGAGGCTGCAGTGAGCTATGATTATGCCACTACACTCCAGCCTGAGCAACAGAACAAGACTCTATCTATCTCTAACCAAAAAAAAAAGAAAAAAAAGAAAAAAGAAAATCCCTGCAACTAACTAAAAAAGAATATCATATAGATGCATCATCTGTCAGTAAGACCAAAACGGCCAATCTTTCCTCTGCTGTTGGAATAAATTACTATTTCTTCCCCTGAGACTAAGGTACTGAACTTCATTTTGACATCTTATACAAAAAAATTAAAAAGTAGCCTTAAACACTACAAATGCACACACAGCTAAGCCACTACAGTTAAACTCACATATGTTACATTAACCTTTACCACACTTGTGAGCCAGGTATGATTAGCCCCATTTTACAGATCCAGAAATAGAAACTAGAAAGAGTTAAATGCAGGTTGCCAGAAATTGCACAACCATTGAGTGGTAGAGCCAAGACTTAAGCTTAGGTCCTTTGACTCCAACTTCAGGACTCTTGTCACCATTTTAAATTATTATCTATTTACTTATTTTATGGCTCATGGTCTTCCAAAAAGGATTCCAGGAAGATGTTCCTTTATAGTTCTCAGTCCCTCCCAGCTTCCTGGATCACACAATTTGGCTCTGCACAACAGATGAAAATTTTAACCTATGGGCAGAACTTTTCTGAACCTGCGGGATCATCAGCATTTCTTAGATTTATTGTCAATCCATAGTACTATGCTGCCTCTGCAAAGACTAAAAAGCAAGGAGGTTTTTCTCTGAGTTGGATACACAGAGTTCCTGGAAGGCTTGCCTCTCAAGGTTCCCTTCATAGGCATATTTCTGAGGAAGAGGCACTAGGGAGAAAAAGAAAGCTGTGACAACCTTCCTATAAACTGAAAGAACAACCTTCCATTGGAAAGGTGAGTTTCTATGGGATTAAATGTGAATCTGACCCATCTATACCTAAGATTGCCCCTGGTAAAATAGCTTCTTTTTTTTTTTTTTTTTTTTTTTTTTGGAGGGAGCTTCACTCTTTTTGCCCAGGCTGGAGTGCAATGGCGCAATCTCGGCTCACCGCAATCTCCGCCTCCCGGGTTCAAGCAATTCTCCTGCCTCAGCCTCCCAAGTAGCTGGCATTACAGCCACGTGCCACCATACCTGGCTAATTTTGTATTTTTAGTAGAGATAGGGTGTCTCCATGTTGGCCATGCTGGCCTAGAACTCCTGACCTCAGGTGATCTACCCACCTCAGCCTCCAAAAGTGCTGGGATTACAGGCATGAGCCACGCCCGGCCCCTTGTTTTTATATTTTTGAGGCAGAGTCTTGCTTTGCCACCCAGGAGTGCAGTGGCATGATCATAGGTGACTTGTTACCTTGAACCCCTGGGCCCAAGCAATCCTCCCACTTCAGCCTCCCAAAATGCTGGGATTACAGGCATGAACTGCTGCACCCAGCCACAAGTAATTTTTGAAAGCTCCTTGGGTGATTCTAAAGTGCAGCCAGGGTTGAGAACTCTAGAACCTACCATGTACTGGACATTATGTTGGCACTTTCATTATTTCAGCTAATCCTGGCAACAGTACCATGAGGAAGACAATATCGGGAAGTTTCAGTTGTGATCCCTAAATCCCAAAGCAAGTAAGAGAGAGAGTTGAATCCAGGTCAGTCAGACCCAAAAGTCCAAGCTGGTGGTGGCTGAGTCTATGCAGCTGTGGGCAAAGTGTGGAGTCTGTTTAATGATTCCATCTTTGATTAGAGACAACACTGTCTGGGGTGGAGAAGGGCTCACTGCTGAGACAGACCCATCTGTTTATTGCACTGAGAACACTCTGGTTTCTTAGGCCCTCCTCACTAAGAGGGAGCAGGAGAAGGCTTCCTGGGACAGGCTTCGAGCAGAAAGAGCCGAGATGAGGTGGCTGGAGGTGGAGAAGAAGAGAAGGGAGCAGGAAGAGCAAAGGCAGCTCCAGCAGGAGCAGCTGGAGAGAGCAAAAAAGATGGAGGAGGAGCTGGAGCTGGAGCAGCAGAGACGTACAGAAGAGATCCGGTAGGTCGGGCAAGCCAAAGAGACTACAGCCATGTTAGGAAGCAGAAGAAAAAGACAGTGGTTGACCTCCCCTAGGGGCAATGTTTGGTTCTGAGGCTCATGCCCTGAAGTTAAAATAGCATGTGTCATTTTTCTCTATCCTCAGTTTTCCTAGGAACAACACTCACCAGAGATAAACTGTAGCGTCTCAACCATGTGCATTGGTACACTCTGCTGAATGTCACTCTCTTTCAAGTTTAGAACCCCATGTGAGGGTTACTCACATTGATGACCCTGAGATCTTCTTGGGAAGGCTCTGAGATTCAGTCCAGCAAACATTTGTCAAGCCCCTGCACTTTGTTGTCTGCACTGTGCTAGGCCCTTTCACAGGCCTCAACTGCAATTTAATCTTCACAACCCTGTAAGGCAAGAGTTTTGAAATCCATAAGCATGAAAAATGAACTTAAGACCCCTGCTGCAGAGCACAGAGCTGTGTACTGAAACTTCTAGGCTTCTGGTTTCAAGCCCGCTGGGCTCTTTGCTCTTCAATCCTGGCTTCCCTTGGAAAACTGAGTCTCCTGGGAATAGGTTGCTCCCTGTGGCCTGTGGGCTGCAGAGCCTCCCCCATGGGCACTGTCTGTTGGCTCATCTCACAAGGATGCCTCAGTGTTTTCTGCCATTTCCCTGACCATCTTGGGTTTTCTCAGCTTGAGGAAACAGAGACTCCAAGAAGAACAGCAGCGGCAGGAGGAGGAGGAGAGAAAGCAGCAGCTCCGGTTGAAAGCAGCCCAGGAGAGAGCCCGGCAACAGCAAGAGGAGTTTCGGAGGAAACTGCGAGAACTACAGAGAAAAAAGCAGCAGGAGGAAGCCGAGAGGGCCGGTGAGGGGGTTCTTGAGCTCTTTGCATCTCTCTTCTACTTGGGGCAGAAACACTTTTATCCAACTGTGAGTGTTCATTTATTCCTATCCTAGGCCTTAGTGTGTTAAGCACTCTAAATAATATAAACTATTTTTTTCAAAGTGATTATGTATGACTATAATTTGTTAATATAGATTTAAATAAGAAAGTAATGACTTGCTTGTGGAAATGACTCCAGAGTCCCATTCTCAATCCAACAATCTCCTGAACTGGGATCCTGCCCTTCCCTTTGCCCTTTCAGCATTGCTCAAGAGCTACCTAAATTGGAGATACAGCCCTACTCTTTGCTTCCTTCCCGAGCAGATGGAAACAGCCACAAACATCTGGATAGCTTCAGGGCAGACTTTCAGGTGCTGATGTGTGGAATCTTGCCAGCCTCTTTTTAAAAAATTATTAGTTTTTTGTTTGTTTGTTTTTGTTTTTGTTTTTTTGAGTCGGAGTCTCACACTATTGCCTGGGCTGGAGTGCAATGATGTGATCTCAGCTCACTGCAACCTCTGCCTCCCAGGTTCAAGCAGTTCTCCTGCCTCAGCCTTCCAAGTAGCTGGGATTACAGGCGCCCGCCACCATGCACAGATAATTTTTTGTATTTTTAGTAAAGATGGGGTTTCACTATGTTGGCCAGGCTGGTCTCGAACTCCTGACGTCATGATCTGCCTGCCTTGGCCTCCCAAAGTGCTGGGATTACAGGTGTGAGCCACCGTGCTCAGCCCAATTATTAGTTATTTTTAATTGACATACAATAATTGTACATATTTACAGAGTACAGTGTGATCGTTTGGCACATATATGATATGTAATTATCAAATTGGGGTAATTTGCATATCCATCACTTCAAACATTCATCATTTGTGTTGGGAACATTCAAAATCCACTCTTCTAGCCAGGTGTGGTGGCTCACACCTGTAATCCCAGCACTTTGGGAGGCCTAGGCAGGTGGATCACCTGAGGTCAGGAGTTCAAGACCAGCCTGGCCAACATGGCAGAACCCTGTCTCTACTAAAAATACAAAAATTAGCTGGGTGTAGTGGTGGCCTGTAGTCCCAGCTACTTCTTGGGAGGCTGAGGCAGGAGAATCACTTGAACCCAGGAGGCGGAGGTTGCAGTGAGCTGAGATAGTGCCACTGCACTCCAACCTGGGTGACAAGAGCAAGACTCTGTCTAAAAAAAAAAAGAAAAAAACTGCACTCTTATAGCTATTTGAAAATATAAGTTATTGTTACAGTTGCCTACAGTGCTATAGAACACTAGAACTTACTCCTTCTATCCAGCTGTAATTTAGTAGTCTTTAACCAACCTCTCCCTACCCACCTCCACCAACCCCCTACCCTTCCCTGCCTCTAGTAACCACTATTCTATTCTCTATTTCCATGAGATCAATGTTTTTCGCTTTCACATGAGTAAAAATGTGTTATTTATTTTTCTATGCCTGGCTTATTTCACTTAATGTAAGTCCTCCCAGGATCATTCACATTGTCATAAAAGACAGAATTTCATTCTTTTTATGGATAAGTAGTGTTCCATCATGTATATATATACCACATTTTCTTTATCCACTCATCTATTGATGGACATTTATATTGATTCTGTATCTTGGCTGTTGGGAAGAGTGCAGCAATAAACACACGGGTGCAAGTATCTCCTCAACATGCTCATCTCCTCTCCTTTGGATATATACCTAGTAGTGGGATTGCTGGGTCCAGCCTCACCTTTGAGGAAGAGATAGGAACTTCAGCAGACAAAACTGTGGCTACTTCCTGGTTCTGGCTGTAGACTGGTCAGTCCAGCTGAGGAAGCACCAAGTTTCTTTTCTTTTCTTTTCTTTTCTTTTTTTTTTTTTTTTTTGAGACAGTCTCGCTCTGTCGCCAAGGCTGGAGTGCAACGGCGCGATCTCGGTTCACTGCAAGCTCCGCCTCCCAGGTTCACGCCATTCTCCTGCCTCAGCCTCCCGAGTAGCTGGGACTACAGGTGCCTGCCACCACGCCCCGCTAATTTTTTTGTATTTTTAGTAGAGACGGGGTTTCGCCGTGTTAGCCAGGATGGTCTCAATCTCCTGACCTCGTGATCCGCCCGCCTCGGCCTCCCAAAGTGCTGGGATTACAGGCATAAGCCACCACGCCCGGCCAGGAAGCACCAAGTTTCTCTAGACCCTGATTTGACACCGCTCCCCAACCCAGCTTCATACCACCACATAAGCACACCGGGCTCTGGAAAAATTCTTCCCTAAGGCTTTGTATTAATAAAGGACTCTTAAATTAGTAAATTAATCCCCAAGGTACTCCCCAGAGAGGATCTGGCAGCCTGCTAGCAGGTCAACTGCAAAATTTCTCACGGGGAGTCCTTCAGAATCACAGATTTGAGAGTTGGATCCGAAAATTGTTTTCCCTAAAAATGATCCTTGCTGAGCCCACCCCCTTTTCTATTCTGCAGAGGCAGAGAAGCAAAGGCAAGAGGAATTGGAAATGCAGTTAGAAGAAGAACAAAAACACCTGATGGAAATGGCTGAAGAGGAACGACTGGAGTACCAGCGGCGGAAACAGGAAGCAGAAGAGAAGGCTCGGCTGGAGGCAGAGGAGAGGAGGCAAAAAGAAGAGGAAGCAGCAAGACTGGCTCTGGAAGAAGCCATGAAACAAGCTCAGGAACAAGCCAGGTACTGGATATTTGGGCAACAGTTGCCATAGGGGGATGGTTCAAGGGCTTCACTGTCCAGTGCTAGTGCTAGCTTTGCACTGCCTTTAGACAAGAAAAGTCCCCCCACCCCCAGCATGGCTTGGAAGACTGAAAGGCATAGAGGGATTCTTTTGCTGCAAATGTCAAGGATTCCTTTGTAGCTTAATGAAGTTGTAATGAATCTACAAGGGAGTTTGGAGATATCTACGTCAATCCCCTAGTTTATAGATGAAAAAAGCAAGTCCCAAAGAGGGAAAGGATCTTGATCACAGACAAACAGTGACTTAGGGACAATGCCAAGACCAGATCTAAGACCCCCTGATTTCGAACCCACTGCCTGCCTTGATATCTACTGAGTGCCTGTTATGTGCCAAACACTGTTCTAGACACTAGGAATTCAGGAGTAAGCAAGACAGAGAAGGTCTCTCTTCCCATCACATTTACATTCTAGGGGTGGGAATGGAGACAGACTCTAAACAAATATTTTTTAAAGCTAGCAATAAATGCTATGCAGAAAAAAATTTAATGATGTGATAGGACACCGGGCACAGTGGCTCACACATGTTAATTCCAGCACTTTGGGAGACCAAGAAGAGAGAATCACTTGAGCTCAGGAGTTCAAGACCAGCCTAGGCAACTAAGTGAAACCCCCATCCCTACAAAAAAAAATCAAAAAATTAGCCAGGTGTGGTGGTGAATGCCTGTGGTCCCAGCTACATGGGAGGCTGAGGCAGGAGGATCGCTTGAACCTGGGAGGTCAAGGCGGCAGTGAGCTAAGATCAAGTCACCACACTCCAGCCTGGGTGACAGAGCAAGACTCTCTTTTTAAAAAAAAAAAAAAAGGCAGGGGCTGCCGGGTGCAGTGGCTCATGCCTGTAATCCTAGCACTTTGGGAGGCTGAGGCGGGTGGATCACCTGAGGTCAGGAGTTTGAGACCAGCCTGGTCAACATGGTGAAACCTCATCTCTACTAAAAATACAAAAAGTAGCTGGGCATGGTGGCAGGCACCTGTCATTCCAGCTACTCGGGAGGCTGAGACAGGAGATTTGCTTGAAACTGGGAGATGGAGGTTGCAGTGAGCTGAGATCGTGCTGTTGCATTCCAGCCTGGGCGACAAGAGCAAGGCTCTTTCTCAAAAAAAAAAAAAAAGGATTTGATAGGATTGCAAGTGGCTCATTTTAATTGGCTAGCCAGGGCAAGACCTCTCAAAAGAGGTGTCATATATGGTGAAACTTGAATAACAAAGAGCCACATAAACATCTGAGAGAAAAATATTCCAGCAAGTAAACAGTAAATACAAAGGTCTGAAGAAAGAAATGAGACTGGCATGTTGGAAGAATAAAAGACAGTATGGATGGAATGAAGTGGACAAAGGGCAAAGAATACTTCCAGATGAAGTTAGGGATGTGGGCCAAGACCAGATCTAACATGAGGGCCTTGTTAGAAGAAAAAGCACAGAATCAAAGTTATCCGGGGCCAGGGGAATTTTCCCCCTTTATTCTCCTACACTAGTGATTATCATTGCATCTTTCTGATAATAAAAACTGAGGTATGTATTTCAATTGACTTTTTAAAAGCTAGGTCCTCTATAGTTGCTACATCATGAACTTCCCTTCCTTAGTGAAAGCAACTAATAATCGTCCCTTTTTAGAACCACCAAATAAAGAGGCACAACCCCGAAAACCATGTGATTCCAACGTTAACTGTAAATACTTTTCCCCTTGATATTTGTCCACAACTTAAGCTGAATCTAAGATGATAAATACTCTTTAGGGGACCAAAAAGAGAAGGCAGCCAGTGCAACTCAATATCAAGTTTGTCTACTAACCTTGAGTTCTTCCTTCTCTGGACCTTCCTCAGCTGTTAGGTGAATTACAAAATGGATCATTAGGAAAGCCCTGACTCCATTTCAAAATTATGTATTCCATGTACCATAGAAGCAGAATTAGCTTCCTAAATATTGAGACCACAAGCAAACTATTGGGAGTTCCAACTTTCCACACGAGAAGAAAACTGACGGTCATCCAAGAGAAATCTGGGCAATTTATAAGGCTAGTCCAAGTAGCTGAAAGCAGAAAACCAAATAACTAAAGGAATGAGGGGAAGAGCCTCACTCTACCAAGACTCAGGAGAATTTGATACTAACTGGCTTTATTTCATCTTCACTGTGTGACACTGGCCCAGGTACTTTAACTTCTCTGGCCCGTTTCCTCACCCCAACCCCCTTTTTTTGAGACAGAGTCTCACTCTGTTGCCCAGGCTGGAGTACAGTGGCACAATGTCGGCTTACTGCAACCTCCACCTCCCAGATTCAAGAGATTTGTGCCTCAGCCTCCCAAGTAGCTGGGAGTACAGGCACGGGCCACCATGCTGGCTAGTTTTTATATTTGTATTTTTTATTTTTTTTATTTTCAAATCTTCAAAATAGTCTTTATTCTACATTTTTAGCATAAAAATTCCACAAGTTAACTGCACTACAGTGTAGAGAGAGACATACAATGCTGAACTTCCAAAACAGTCAACGGTACAAACATCACATGTACAGAACTCACAATTTAGATGAACTGAAATTTTAAGACAAAATAAAATCCAGTTTCAGAAAACAAAAATCAAAACATTAAGGATCCCTGAAATATTCTTAACCCTAATGAGATTTCACTGGACTCAAGTCATTTTGTAGTGAGGCATTCACAATATGACCCTATTAACCCAGTCCAGGAATTTTGGGGGACCAAATGAGTGGCTGCATCAGACACTCTGACAAAAAATGGTAACCAATTTTTGATCTGAAAACTCCTCTTAATTTGGCTCTAAACCGTCAATCAGGCTTTTGAAATGCATCTTCCTCCTTGCCCCTCATAATTTTTTTTTTTTTTTTTTTTGAGACGGAGTCTCCCTCTGTTGCCAGGCTGGAGTGCAGTGGCGCAATCTTGGCTCCCTGCAACCTCTGCCTCCCGGGTTCAAGCGATTCTCCTGCCTCAGTTTCCTGAGTAGCTGGGATTACAGGCGCATGCCACCACGCCCAGCTAATTTTTGTATTTTTAGTAGAGATAGGGGGTTTCACCATGTTGGCCAGGATGGTCTCAATCTCTTGACCTCGTGGTCCACCCACCTCAGTCTCCCAAAGTGCTGGGATTACAGGCGTGAGCCATTGCACCCAGCCACCTCTCATATTTTAAACTAACTGTTGTTCACAGTACAGTCTGCAGGATATCTTTGTTCAAACATAGCTCAGTTTTTCTGGCACCAAAACAAATTTGGGTTAGGTTCATGTATGCAGAGACAACCTATGAGGAGGACCCAAAAGGCACCCTCCATTTTTGCCTGAGGAAATACGAAAGCAGAAGTAACGGGGTCTGTGCTTGGGGCACAGAGGGGGTTTCAGAGGATCCTTATGAAAGACTAGTTAAAAGATGACCAGTGGGGAGAAGTACAAGGAAAGAAGGAAATTGGCTTTCAGTCCTGCACCATTGATTCAATGGAGACTGGCGGGAGGAAATGGAAGACTAGGGTTGGAGATGGGATGGGTGGGGCAAGGGATGTAAAGGAAAAGGCACACACTAATGCGTTCCATTTATAACAAGTAATATAAATCAAAGACTTAAAGGGATTAAAGACCAATCAGAATAATTTTGGAACTTTTTTTTTTTTTTTGGTGACAGAGTTTCGCTCTTGTTGCCCAGGCTGGAGTGCAATGGTGTGATCTCGGCTCACCGCAACCTCCGCCTGCCAGATTCAAGCAATTCTCCTGCCTCAGCCTCCTGAGTAGCTGGGATTACAGGCATGCACCACTACGCCCGGCTAATTTTGTATTTTTAGTAGAGACGGGGTTTCTCCATGTTAGTCAGGCTTGTCTCGAACTCCCGACCTCAAGTGATCCGCCTGCCTCAGCTTCCCAAAGTGCTGGGATTACAGGCGTGAGCCACCGCGCCTGGCCGTAATTTGGCAACTTTAATTCTTAGGAAGATCAAATTTCCCTCCAAACCTAATTTGATGTTTTATTACTAACAGCAAAGACCAGTATGGCACAGTATTACTCCAAATTAAAGGAAGATCCTTAGGGCAGCTTCGCCCACATTCATTTTATGAATGGATACCTCCCTTACCTCAAAATGCTTCAGAGAGTTACTGCTACCATTACGTGGTTCCTTATTAAATTTGAAAAGTGCCTGAAAGTTGGGGCACCAGAAAGACATCCCAACAGCATGTGTCTAAACTGCAACTTCAGGTTAATATGACTACAGCAGTTACATTGTGAGAAGTGCTGAAGGTATGTGATGTCTTTTCCGGCACAAAGGTGGCCTTGGTTCCTCACCAGATGGTGTAGCCACCATCTGATTCACCCATGAAGAAATTCCCCTTCCACTGAGTTACGAGGACATTGGCTGCCTGCATGACTGCAAGCTGAGCAGCACTGGGAGGGCATCCAGGAGGTGGAGGAAGAATGTTGCCAGCAGTAGCCCCAGCTCCAAATCTGGCACCTGCATCATACCCTCCTTCCACCAGCACTGTGGAGCCAGGTGGATAGATGGGACCAACTGGATAATAAGCCATGGGGATTGTGGAACCTAAAGACCCAACAGCCACAGACTGGGCCATGGGAAGATACAGAGAGGCTCCAGGAAAGCGGCCGACATGGTGGGGACTGTGGCAGCCCCTGGGTGCACAAAGCTTGGATGATAGAGCTCTGAGTAGGCAGTCGGAGCATCAGTATAGGGTAGAGCCTGAGAAAGATGCAAGGTCTGAGGGTATACTGGATTCCCAGGAGGCTGCACAGGCTAGGTTGGCTGTGTTGGATATTGACCTTTGCTGTTCATGGTGGCTGCAGGTCCGGTTCGTCTCGGCATCAGGGACGGTTATCTTTTCCGTCCTCTTCCTGTTCGGAGCCACTTCATGTCACGTGACAGTCCGTCTAGCGTTACCCAACGCCTGAGTGGCGCTGCCGCCGCAGTTTTTGTATTTTTAGTAGAGACGGGATTTCACCATGTTGCTCAGGCTGATCTCAAACACCTGGCCTATCTGCCTGCCTCTACCTCCCAAAGTGCTGGGATTGCAGGCATGAGCCACTGCACCTGGCCCGTTTCCTCATCTCTTAAATGAGGGAGTCCTTTCCAGCAGTGTAAGAACTGTGAATTATGCCTCTCTTTTTACTTTTCCAGTAGGAGGCTCATGGTACTCCAAACCTTGTGTGTAAATTTACTAAATGAAGAGTATGATCTTCCACTGAAATCCAAGATCAACAGCCCGAAGTCTAACTGATAATTATTCAAATCTAAAGTTATCTTGCTGGCTTATAAGGACAATTTCTAGGGTGTTTAATCATTATTGGAATTGGGGGTGGGGTTGTCTCCTTAGGCAAAAAGCTGCTTTGGAGAAACATCTTCATTTCTATCAAGAACTCCATAAGGAAGCCAGTGGCCTGCAGTGGACACAGAACATTTCCAGACCATGGGTTTACTCTTATTTCCAGTTCCTACAAATACCCAGGCCTTAAGGCTAGAAGAAAACTAAAAAGTAAGTTGGGAGGTGGTGAAAGAAAAGGAGAAACTTCCCTTTATAATAAAGTTCTAGGGGCCAGGCACGGTGGCTCATGCATGTAATCCCAACACTTTGAGAGGCTGAGGCGGGAGGCTTGTTTGAGGTCAGGAGTTTGAGACCATCCTAGGCAACATAGTGGAAACCTCATCTTTATAAAAAAAAATTTAAATTAGCCAGGCGTGGTGGGGTGTGCCTGTAATCCCAGCTACTCAGGAGGCTGAAGCAGGAGGATCACTTGAGGCTAAGACTTCCAGGCTGCACTGAGCTATGACGGTGCCACTGTACTGCAGCCTGGGTGACAGAGTGGGACCCTGTCTCTTAAGAAAAAAAAAAAAAAGTTCCATTCTGAGCCCAATTAGTTAGTTCCATTTCATCTGGTTAACCTCAACCCACACCTAAGATATTCTCTACTCTGGAACCTCCATTTCCACCACTCCTCCACAACTCACACACTTTGTTCAACCCAACTGAACTCTTCATTCACCTAAATCCTTTATGTTCTCCAGAACCACGTAAATCCAGAAGCCTTGGTGCCTAAAACTGCCCATAATTTCAGTCTGAAACACTAACGTGGTCTTAGGATAGTCAAAGTATTTCATTTCAGTCAATGTATCTGAAAGAGTTTAGATAAATGAAAATTTTGTAATGCAAAATTTTGTAATGCAGAGAAATTTATATATTCAAATATATAATTTTATTATACATCTCTCTATAAAGCAAAACCACAACCATTTCACCCTAAGAATCTAAAACATAATGTCTATTTAGAACAATGCATATCTGCAACCACTTGATAAATGTTCATTTCAGCAAAATGAGCTGCTTTGTGAGGCCATTCTCACATCCTCGAAGTATAGATTCTAGAGCTGCACTGCTGAGTACACAGCACCAGCCGCATAGCTATTTAAACTTGTTAAAACATTCTTCAGCCACAACACCCCCATTTCAAGTGCTCAGTGGTCATGTGTGGTTACCGGCTACTGTATTGGAAAGCACAGATGTAGAATATTTCCATGACAGGAAGTTCTATTGGGCAGCATTATTCTAGAGCCCTGAACATTAATAAATCTTGAGTTTTAGCCCCTGTGCCCTGAAGAATTAACCACCCACAAAAATTTCCCCAGTTGAAAAAATTACATTGACTCTACCAGGATCTTTTTTTTTTTTTTTTTTTTTGAGACGGAGTCTCGCTCTGTCGCCCAGGCTGGAGTGCAGTGGCACGATCTCGGCTCACTGCAAGCTTCGCCTCCCGGGTTCACACCATTCTTCTGCCTCAGCTTCCCGAGTAGCTGAGACTACAGGCCCCCGCCACCACGCCTGGCTAATTTTTTATATTTTTAGTAGAGACGGGGTTTCACCGTGTTAGCCAGGATGGTCTCGATCTCCTGACCTTGTGATCCGCCTACCTTGGCCTCCCAGAGTGCTGGAATTACAGGCATGAGCCACCGCACCCAGCAGTTTTTTTTTTTTTTTTTTTTTTTAAGACAGGGTCTCACTCTGTCGTCCAAACTAGAGTGCAGTGGCGCCATCACAGCTCACTGCAGCCTTGACCTCCTGGGCTCAAACAATCCTCCCACCTCAGCCTCCCAAGTAGCTGAGACTATAGGCACGTACCACCACACTTGGCTAATTTGTATATTTTTAGTACAGATGGGGTTTCGTCATGATGCTCAGGCTGGTCTCAAAATCCTGGGCTCGAGTTATCTGCCCACCTCAGCCTTCCAAAGTGCTGGGGTTACAGGCATGAGCCGCTGTGCCTGGCCCAGGATGAGACTTGATTAGATATTTAACATCTCTTTTAATATTTAATAAAATATCCCTTTAACAAAATGAAGAAAGATATTTTTAGCATACAAGTTATATAAAAGGATGTTATTTAAATCTAGAGCATCTGAACTGAATTTTTTCACAAATTTCTTTTGGCCCTACTCTATACTTAACTGTCCACAGATGAAAAGCTTAATATTTGCAAGTAATCCCCTCCAATTCCTCATTAATGTTTGTAAGGTATTTGCTTTCTACAGAAATTACACCTTTACAACCCAGAAATCCAACCTATTTGTAGTCTGTATTGCTGTTATTAGATGTGCTTAGATTTGATACTTATTTTAACTCCTTTTTTGTAAAAATTAAACAGAAATAAAACAGTCAAACACTAGATAGTATCAGTCATACTGAACTTAAATATGTCATATAAACGTTTTCTCAAGCTTGTGGACCCTACCTGGACATTCATTCATTCAATCAATTCATTCAATACTACTTAATCAGATAAGAAAGGAGCATCTCAAATAATTCAACCCACAACAGAACAAACACTTGAGGATAACATCCTTGTGGGGGAAATTACCATTGCTGACTTTATTTTCTCCCTTTTGTTACAGATTTAGGATGTTGCAGTCAAGCACCAGATAAGAGTGACTTCCCTAAATGTTATTCAAGGTCCCTTCAGAAATCTGATAATCTGTTAAAATTTTTGTTGTGAAATGCCTATTTTATCAGCACTGCTAATCAGATAAGCACACATTTAAGTTAACCATAGCAGAGTGCAATGCATTTCGAAAAATCCAAAAAACTAAAAACAAGAAAATTACTTCCCCAGTAGCTAAGTCCCACCAAAATCCTGAGTGTCTTCAGACATTCAGAGACGCAAACAAAATTAAGATACCAAACTACAGATTCATAGTTCAAATACCCAATCAGATCTGTTATTCAGTCTTGACAGAAATATGCAACTCATGAGGATTTTCTTAAAATGGGCCTAGTTCCTAGTCACTGTTCAATGAACATAATGATAAATATCAGGTGACAATCTAAAAGCTCTAACTTATACCATACAAATAATTTTTCAGTTAGGGTCAAACATAAGAATTATAAGATCAAGCCAATCAATCTCTTTCTCAAAAGGTGACTTGAGTAGGTATGTAAGCTATAGTTTATAAAATGCATTCAAAGGGGGTTTTATTTGGTCTTCTCAAGTAGTTAGATGACATTCTATTTGAGATAACATGAAACTGGACTGTATGTATGCATAGATGTAAATTCTGTGATTCATTAGCATTAAAAGGAAAAGTTAAGCCCTCTAATAGGAACAAACTAATCTGATATTTTAATTTTACACAAAGTTTAAATATTTAAGATAAAAAGAAATAAGGCTGGGCCAGGCACGGTGGCTCACGCCTGTAATCCCAGCACTTTGGGAGGTCAAGGCAGGCAGATCACAAGGTTAAGCGATCGAGACCATCCTGGCCAACATGGTGAAACCCCATCTCTACTAAAAATACAAAAATTAGCCAGACGTAGTGGCACAGTCCCGAGTAGTCCCAGCTACTCAGGAGGCTTAGGCAGAAGAATCACTTGAACCCGGGAGGCAGAGGTTGCAGCGAGCCAAGATCACACCACTGTACTCCAGCCTGGGTGACAGAGTGAGACTCCATCTCAAAAAAAAAAAAAAAAAAAAAAAAAGATATAAAGAAATAAAAGGAAAACATAAAATATACCAAACCTTACCACTTTGTACCTTGTTAAAGGAAGAACTGAAATTATCAATAAAAATCCAGTAAGAATTTTTGGCATGCCCATTTATTCAACATGATTAGGTAACTGTATCATATATATGCACCATACAGGAATATCAAGTTTTTAAAAAAACAGAACACTGAGTATTAAAAAGGTATTGTGGCCTTAATTAAATCCGTGATTCAGAAGGCACTTCAGTAACTTTCAGTGCTTCAAAGTCATTAACATCATCACTGTACAGTAATGAAGAAAAAATTTGTACCATGTGCAATTTCCAGTATTTATGCAAGAAAACCTTATTTTAGGCATTTTTTTCTTTCTATACAATTAAAATAAAATAAGCACTAGTACGATTTTTACAAATATTGTTTATTTTAATGAAGCTGGTACAGACAATGTCCATTTAAAACCCATATCCCAGGCCAAAAAGTACAAATAAAATCAAAAAGAGCAGTGTTCTGTTGTATTCATTTCTGCATGTATAGCTTTATTAATTGCTAATGAAAATTAGAACTTTTCTGGGATCTTCTGACAAGATTTTTAAAAAATCTTAAAATGCCTTTTCTTCAGTGAAGCCATCTTTGGAGTTAGTCATTACTCTCACCTTATCTGTCATCTTGACTTCAACCTGATATTCCTCTTCTTTTGGTCCAGACCCTCAAATTTTAAAAGTAGCTTCAAGTTAAGGAAAGGTCATTTTTCCACAGTTCAGTTCTCTGAAAAACTTCCATCTCCCACTGAAAGTCACAGTCCAGGAGTGAAGTAATCACATGCTAGAACATCAGGGCCAATTGGAAAGTCATTATGAACACTTGCATTGGTCGATCTTATTTATCACCACAAGCCTGAAAATGCAATGTCCTGAAAAAGGTGACCTCTCTGTGCACACGTCATTTTTAAAAAGGAGAGGGTAATATGAAGGGGACTGAGGCTTGATCACCAAAAATCAGCACAATGAAAACAAACAATAATGAATAATGAGCACTAGAATTCAAATTACCAGATGTTTCAAAGAGATGGGGTGCCAGTTTTCAATTCCGTTTTGAACACCACATTACAAAAGAACTATTTTTAAAAATAAAAAAGGATTGAGGGAAAAGAAAAAAAATAAAAAGAATATCTAAACTGTTGAATGACCCCCCGTTTGTTCCTGATAAACTTCAATCACATCTTCTTCCTCCATTCCCAGCTGTAAGAGGAAAGAAAAATGTTAGAATATAAAAGCAGTTTTTAAATTGACTACAATTACGTGGCCACTAATTTAAAAGTGCAAAGAGATCCAAATGTGACCCATACTTACACTCCTCTAATATTAAGAATCCTGTGTTCTTTAATCTAAAGAATATAGAGGTGTCTTTCCTTCTGATTCTGTCTATTTAGTTATTCATCTTACTTTCCTGAGTCAATTTCACTTCCCAGTTTATTCGCTATATAAAACTGAAGTGTTTTTGACAGCCACGTTAAAGAACTTTTAAATCTAATGAAACATGTATTTAATAGTTTAAGTGATAGTTTAATAGGATATATCTAATTTGGTGTTTGTTTGTTTGTTTTTGTTTTTTGAGACAGGGTCTCATTATATCACCCAGGCTGGAGTACAGTGGCACAATCTCAGCTCACTGCAACCTCAGCCTCCTGGGCTCAACCTCAGCTCACTGCAACCTCAGCATCCTGGGCTCAACCAATCCTCCCAGCTCAGCCTCCCAAGTAGCTAGCACTACAAGCGTGCACCACCATACCTGGCTACTTTTTCTATTTTTAGTAGAGATGAGGTTTCGCCCTGTTGCCCAGGCTGGTCTCAACTCCTGACCTGCAGTGATCCAGCCCGCCTCAGCCTCCCAAAGTGCTGGGATTGCAGGCGTTGGGCCACTGTGCCTGACCAAAAAGTTTTAAATTTTATAGGTAACATTTTTGTGCAGAATTTTAAATATGAAAATAAAGTATGTTAAGAAATCTCAACATAACACATGTGAATTTAGGATTTTAAAGTGATCAGAATGGCTCTAGTAGTGTTAAGCTATCTTGGTTGTGGAACATATTTGAATATTTAAATAATTATTAAACATGCTTTTAGGCCAGGTGCAGTGGGTCACACCTGTAATCTCAGCACTTTAGGAGGCTGGGGGGGCGGCAGATCACCTGAGGTCAGGAGTTCGAGACCAGCCTGACCAACATGGTGAAACCCCGTCTCTACTAAAAATACAAAATTAGCCAGGCGTGGTGGTGCGTGCCTGTAATCCCAGCTACTCAGGAGGCTGAGGCAGGAGAATCGCTTGAACCCGGGAGGCAGAGGTTGCGGTGAGCCAAGATTGTGCCATTGCACTCCACCCTGGGCAACAAGAGCAAAATTCCATCTCAAAAAAAAAAAAAAAAAGATGCTTTTAAAACAATTTTAATTGCCCATATAGCATGGTAAATACTGCAAGGAATAAAATTCCAAATGTTATTAGAAACCTTCAAAACAGGAAGACAGCATGAGTCCTTGAGCTATAAAGAATATAAAGCTACAAACTTCAAGAAGTACATTAACAGAGACAAGTGAACAACAGCACAGGAGGGTCACTCCCTAAAGACCTACTGTCTCCCACTGCACCAACATTCCTCTGAAAAAATAATCTCTTAATTACAAGGAGTGTGTAAGGCATGTGTCAGTAAAATGTATTAGATATCTACTGTATGGTCCCAGAGATTATGCCAAGTTAAAGGAAAGTAAAAGATGAGTTTGGAACTTCTTACTGTGCCAGAAAGTAAGGAAGTGTTCAAGAAGGTGGTGGACACTAAACCTAAGGGGAATATTTGATGAGAAAGGGGATATTCGCATAGTTTCAAAGTGTGTCCCCTCAAATTACTTAATTGTAACAGGAAAAACAGTTAACTACAAAGTAAAAAAAAAAAAAAAAAGACAACACTTAAACTAAGTGATCAAAGCCTGGGCACACAGGGAGACTCCATCTCTACAAAAAATTTAAAAGCAGAGCATGGTGGCACATGCCTGTAATCCCAGCTATTCAGGAGGCTGATAGTGATAGGATTGCTAGAGCCCAGGCGTTTGTGGCTGCAGTGAGCTATGACTGCATTCTAGTAGTCATACTAGAAAAACTTTTTTTTTTTTTTTTTTTTTTTGGAGACAGGGGACTCCTCGCTCTGTTATCCAGGCTCGTCTCGAACTCTTGGGCTCACTCAAGTGATCCTCCCGCTTCAGCCTCCCAAGCAGCTAGGACTATAGGCGTGCACCACCAATCCCAGCTATCAAATGCTGCACAATGTTATTTTATTTTATTTACTTTATTTATTTTTGAGACAGGTTCTCACTCTGTCACCTAGACTGGAGCACAGTGACATGACCAGGGCTCACTGCAGCCTCGACCTCCTGGGCTCAAGTGATCCTTCCACCTCAGCCCCCCACATAGCTGGGACTACAAGCATGCACCACTAAGCCTAGTTAATTCTTTTTTTCTTTTTTTTTGAGACAGAGTCTCGCTCTGTTGCCCAGGCTGGAGTGCAGTGGCGTAATCTCGGCTCACTGCAACCTCTGCCTCCCGGGTTCAAGCGATTCTTCTGCCTCAGACTCCCGAGTAGCTGGGACTACAGGCACATGCCACCACGCCCGGCTAATTTTTGTATTTTTAGTAGAGACGGGGTTTCACCATACTGGCCAGGCTGGTCTCGAACTCCTGACCTCGTGATCCGCCCACCTCGGCCTCCCAAAGTGCTGGGATTACAGGCATAAGCCACTGCACCTGGCCAAATTTTTTTATTTTTAGTAGAGACGGGTTTTCGTCATGTTGCCCAGGCTGGTCTCGAACTCCAGGACTCAAGCAATCCACCCACTTTGGCCTCCCAAAGTGCTAGGATTACAAGTATGAGCCACCGTGCCTGGCCCACATGCTGTGCAATTTTAATTGGTGAATCTAAGGAATAGTTATACAGGAGAGTATTACACTATTCTCACAATTCAGTAAGTTTGAAATATTTTCAAAGTAAAAAGTTAATAACCCTATATTGTTCCCACTATCAGAAATATCAGTAATGTTACTCTATGTATGAAGGGAATCTATGTATATAGATACACACACACACACATACACACACACACACTACTTTGAGATATCTCTATAGAGGGAAGATGGGTGGAATATAAAAGCAAAGCAAACTGCTCGTAGAATAAAAAAATCAAATGAAGACAGAGAAGCATAAAAAAATAGGGTAAAACAAGATGACAGAGCCAAATATATTAATATACACTATGCTTCTGTATTAACATTCTCAAAATAGGTCAAAAATCAAAATCCAGCCATTAATGTTACCATCACCATGAAAGTATACCAGAAATTTACCAAATTTGAGGAACATTTGTCTATCTTCAAAAAGGATGTAGCATGTGCCCTATGACAATTTCAGTACTCATTTTGTTTCTACCATCCTTTTTATTGGCACTTTTAAAGGCACTATAGGGGAAGTTCAACCCAAAACATTATTTCTTCTCTCCAACAAATGATACGCCATTTAAATCAGAGAATATTCAAGAAAAGGGCAGTTTTAACACCAGTGAACCAAACTGCTCAAAGGAGAATTTAAATTTTTTCTTGACTCAGGAGAAAAAAAAGTATACTCACTTCTTTTGGAGTATGATTATCAGCAATTCTCTGACCCTCAAAGAGAAACCTGAGTGAATTCATTGGAACGCCCTAAAAAGGTAAAGATAATAATAATACATACATACACACACAAATCTTAGAAAACATAATGGTAACTTTGATGCACAAAAAGCAAGCATGAAAGCCTTAGAACACTACATAAAAAATAAAATTAGACAAGCTAATTCAATCATAAATACTATATACTGTACTGAGTAGCAGCTATTTGCAAGGCCCTCCCTGTACCAATTCTTTACATACATAATCATAAGTGTTAAACACAACAACCCTGGAAGGTAGGTATTACCACCTTATCTTCATGTTACAGCTAGGGAACCTAAGGCTTGGAGCTAGCCAAGAATTTAAGCCCAAACCTGTTTCTAAGCCTATGCTCTTGACCACTACTCGATTCACTTTGCCCTAAATCTGTAAGCTAGAATAAAAGATCAGATCAGAAACTGGACGTGCACCCTCACTAGCTTCCAACTATACTGGCGAAATTGGTTTTAAACAGATTACATCATAAAATTTGGTAAAGCACAAATGGCTAGCTAGCTAATCTACCATAAACCTGGATGGCATAGATAGCGCCATAAATATTACAAAATATATTAGTATACATTTTTCTAATCACTCTTCAACAAAAATAGCTGAAAGGGGAGACGGCTCACTTGAGGTCAGGAGTTTGAGACCAGCCTGGCCAACATTATCATAAAATCTGGTAAAGCGCAAATGGCTAGCTAGCTCATCTACCATAAACCTGGATGGCACAGATAGCACCATAAATATTACAAAATATATTAGTATACATTTTTCTAATCACTCTTCAACAAAAACAGCTGAAAGGGGAGAGACAGCTCACTTGAGGTCAGGAGTTTGAGACCAGCCTGGCCAACATAATGAAACTCCGTCTCTACTAAAAATACAAAAATTACGGGGCAGGCGCAGTGATTCAGCCTGTAACCCCAGCACTTTGGGAGGCCGAGGCGGGTAGGTCACTTGAGGTCAAGAGTTCAAGACCAGCCTGGCCAACATGGTGAAACCCCATCTCTACCAAAAATACAAAAATTAGCCTGGCGAGGTGGCACGCGCCTGTAATCCCAGCTACTCGGGAGGCTGAGACAGGAGAATCACTTGAACCCGGGAGGTGGAGGTTGCAGTGAGCCAAAGTCGTGTCACTGCACTCCAACCTGGGCGACAGAGGAAGACCCTGTCTAAAAAAAAAAATACAAATACAAATACAAAAAAAAATACGAAAATTAGCCAGGCCTGGTGGCAGGTGCCTGTAATCCCAGCTACTCGGGAGACTGAGGCATTGGGAATCACTTGAGTCCAGGAGGTGGAGGTTGCAGTGAGCTAAGACGGCACCACTGCACTCCAGCCTAGGCGACAGAGTGAGACTCCGTCTCAAAAAAAAAAAAAAAAAAAAAAAATCAATTCCCTGGCCTACAGATGGGGGGCGTAGAGACTATATGAATTTTCTTCAGAGTTATGAAAATTAAATGACGATGAATCTTTTTTTTTTTTTTTTTTCTTGAGACAGAGTCTCACTCTGCCACCCAGGCTGGAGTG
Source organism: Pan paniscus (assembly GCF_029289425.2). Taxonomy (NCBI): domain Eukaryota; kingdom Metazoa; phylum Chordata; class Mammalia; order Primates; family Hominidae; genus Pan; species Pan paniscus. Next base: position 104,836,925 of record NC_073262.2, read on the forward strand.
CAATGGCGTGATCTCGGCTCATTGCAACCTCCGCCTCCTGGGTTCAAACGATTCTTCTGCCTCTGCCTCCCGAGTAGCTGGGATTACAGGCGTGCACCACCATGCCCAGCTAATTTTTGTATTTTTAGTAGAGACAGGGGTTTCACCATGTTGGTCAGGCTGGTCTCAAACTCCTGACCTCATGATCCGCCTGCCTTAGCCTCCCAAAGTGCTGGGATTAGAGGCGTGAGCCACTGTGCCTGGCCAATAATGTATCTTAAATACCTGTGGCACAGTACACATAATTGAGATTTCAATAAATGTTTCTTTCCCCTGATGAATTTCATCTCAATTTTAACACTCAAAGTTATTACAAATGTGAAGTAGTTGAACCCCAATTAATGTGATTTTATTAAGTTAAACAATTAAAATCTACAAAAACAGAAGAGACAAAAATGCTTATTGTTTTACTTATCCTAACACCTAGTTTCTCTTTCTTATAATAAGTTTTTTTAATGTGAGTTACAAATTTAAACTGTTAAAAGCAAACCTTCTAAAAATGAAATCTACAGGCCGGGCACGGTGGCTTATGCCTGTAATCCCAGCACTTTGGGAGGCCAAGGCGGGCGGACCACAAGGTCAGGAGTTCGAGACCAGCCTGACCAACATAGTGAAACCCCGCCACTACTAAAAATACAAAAATTAGCCGGGCGTGGTGGTGCATGCCTGTAATCCCAGCTACTCGGGAGACTGAGGCAGGAGAATCGCTTGAACCAGGGAGTCACAGGTTGCAGTGACCTGAGATCACACCACTGCATTCCAGCCTGGGCGACAGAGTGAAGACTCCATCTCAAAGAAATAAATAAATAAATGAAAATAAAATTTACAATACCTGAGTTAATATTATGTAATATAATTCAATTTTTTTTTTTTCTCTTTTTTCTTTTTTTTTTTTTGAGATGGAGTCTTGCTCTGTCACCCAGGCTGAAGTGCAGTGGCGTGATCTCAGCTCACTGCAACCTCTGCCTCCCAGATTCAAGTGATTCTCCTGCCTCAGCCTCCCGACTAGCTGGGAATTACAGGCATGCGCCACCATGCCTGGCTAATTTTTGTACTTTTAGTAGAGACAAGGTTTTGCCATGTTGGCCAGGCTGGTCTTGAACTCCTGCCCTCAGGTGATCCGCCCACCTCAGCCTCCCAAAGTGCTGGGATTACAGGCATGAGCCACTGCACCCAGCCTATAATTTAATTTAATAGACTGATTAAACATATATTTCTTGCTTATTAAATCATAATTTCACTTAAAATATATCTTGGTTGTCTCATATTAATTCCAATTACATTTATTTTCAAAACCTATTTTATAAGGCCAGGCGTGGTGGCTCACGCCTGTAATCCCAGGACTTTGGGAGGCCAAGGTGGGCAGATCACCTGAGGTCAGGAGTTCGAGACCAGCCTCACCAACATGGAGAAACCCCATCTCTACTAAAAATACAAAATTAGCCGGGCGTGGTAGTGCATGCCTGTAATCCCAGCTACTCGGGAGGCTGAGGCAGGAGAATCACTTGAACTTGGGAGGCGGAGGTTGCAGTGAGCAGAGATCGTGCCATTGCACTCCAGCCTGGGCAGCAAAAGCAAACTCCATCTCAAAAAAAAAAAAAAAAAAAAAGAGATAATATACTAATAATACTACTACTTAAATTTAACATATGGCTAAACACTCATGATTAGAAGTACAAAAACAATCCATAGTAATCACCAAAAAATTACTTGCCTTTTTTGCTATATATACTGGTAAGCCATCAAGACAGAAACATTGATTTGAGCTCGCTTTACAATTCTGAGTTACTTTTCAAACTAGTTCCCATCTTACGAATTCAAACTTTAAAATGGGCCACAAGACAAAAAAAGCAGTTAAGCAGGGTACAAGAAATGATAGAGTGTTTTCCTTGAGTTGCTAATGGTGAAAATAATAAAACAGGATTTTTCTTTTGACAATCTTCTATAAAAAAAAAAAAATTAACGACAAAGCATTGTACTTAATACCAAAATGGACGAACCTGTCTTTGACAGTATGATTCTTTGAGTTTCTTGAGATGTGTTGTCATTTTCACTTTGAAGTGAATCTCACTGCTATCCTAAGGAGATAAAAAAGAAAAAAATTATCCCTCTTTGTATAAATCATTTGCTTTACTTGAACCAAACTATTTAATTACACATATAGTGCAAATAGAAACATAAACCTTGTAACCTGTATTTTTCCACCACAATATTCTTTTTAACATTCTTAACAGGTTTTCTTAAAACAGTGTAATCATCCTCAAAGTTACTGTATACCCATTACAAAAGAAACCGAGTAAAACACAGTTAATCAGTCTTCAGTGTTAAAATTATCAGTATAAGTCTAAGTAAATGCATTCCTTCATTTGCCATTCTATTGTCAAAATAAAAGATGAACTATCGCATCTTTTATTTATCCCAATAGCAACTCAAAACAAAAAGTCTGTCCCCCCAAGTGAAGTGTCACTGAAGGTGGTCGCCTAGGAGAAAAGCAATTAATTAGACAATAATTAATTGTATAAAATTCAATTTTATACAATAAGCGACTGAGAAATTTATTCCTGCCATAAAAAATCACCACATGGGGCTGAGCGCAGTGGCTCATGCCTGTAATCCCAGCACTTTGGGAGACCAAGGCAGGCGGATCACAAGGTCAGGAGTTCAAGACCAGCCTGGCCAGTATAGTGAAACCCCGTCTCTACTAAAAATACAAAAATTAGCCAGGCATGGTGGCACACACCTGTAGTCCCAGCTACTCAGGAGGCTGAGGCAGAAGAATTGCTTGAACCCAGGAGGTGTAGGTTGCAGTGAGCCAAGAACACGCCACTGCACTCCAGCCTGGGCAACAGAACAGTACTCCATCTCAAAAAAAAAAAAAAAAAAAAAAAAAATCACCACATGGAATCTGGTTTCTCTCACATGAGTAAAATGAGTAAGAACCTGAGTTAGTCAAACTGATTTGTGGGACCAAAAATTCTTTTATTCTGCTCAGATTGTGAAACAAACTATCAGCCAACCATCAGAAAAAATACTGTTACTTGCATAATGTAAACTTTCAAAGCCAAACTTCATGACTACATATCACATTCACAAATGTGTATTTGCAGAAGCTGCACATTTACAGTATTTTTCTTGTGACTGTAACTATGAAGAAATAAAATTATCTTCACATAGATCATTTCATAAACAGATAAAATTCTACAGCCAACCTCATGCTATACATTAAAATCAATTCCAGGCTGGGCATGGTGGCTCATGCCTGTAATCCCAACACTTTGGGAGGCCAAAGCAGGCGGATCATTTGAGTTCAGGAGTTCAAGACCAGCCTGACCAACATGGTGAACGCCATTTCTACTAAAAATACAAAAAAATTAGCCAGGCATGGTGGCGCATGCCTGTAATCCCAGCTACTCGGGAGGGTGAGGCAGGAGAATTGCTTGAACCCAGGAGGCGGAGGCTGCAGTGAACCTAGATCTCGCCACTGTACTCCAGCCTGGGCAACAGAGTGAGACGCCATCTCAAAAAAAAAAAAAAATCACTTGCAGATGAATTAAAGAGCTAACATTAAAATTTTTTTGGCCAGGTGCAGTGGCTCACTCCTGTAATCCCAACACTTTGGGAGGTCAAGCCGGGCAGATCACGAGGTCAGGAGTTCGAGACCAGCCTGGCCAACATGATGAAACCCTATCTCTACTAAAAATATAAAAAATTAGCCGGGTGTGGTGACAGTTGCATGTAATCCCAACTACTCAGGAGGCTGAGGCAGGAGAACTGCTTGAACCTGGGAGGCGGATGTTGCAGTGAGCCGGAAGTACCACTGCACTCCAGCCTGCATGACAGGACAAGGCTCCACATCAAAAAAAAAAAAAAAGAAAATTCTCAATATTTTCCCCTCAAGGGAGAATTTTTTCCCCCTAATTTTGGCCTTGGGATGCCCTATTGCAAAGCATGATTTTAACCTAGAAACCAAAAAAAAAAGAGGTGGATAAATTTGACTTAATAAAAACATAAAACGTCTGTATAGTAAAAGATGCCATAAACAAAAGTTAAGACATACTGGAGGAAATATTCATAACATGTAACAGACAAGGAAAATGAAGACAATATTTTTAAAAATCCCACAAATTAATAATTCTTAAAAAGACATTCCATGGCATATGGACATATAGATAGATCAATGGCATAAAATTGAGAGCCAAGAAATACACCCTTATATCTATAGTCAATTTTTTGACAAGGATACCGGAACAATTCAGTGAGAAAAGGACAGTCTTTTCAACTAATGGTCTGGGACAAACACCCATAAAAAATTATTCAAAATGATGAAAGATTTAAATGTAAGAGCTAAAACTATAAATAAAACCATAAAACTTTTTTTTTTTTTTTGAGACAGGGTCTCACTCTGTCACCCAGACTGGAGTACAGTCACGTGATCATAGCTCACTGCAGCCTTGACCTCCCAGGCTCAAGTGATTCTCCCTGCTCAGCCTCCTGAGTAGCTGGGACTACAGGCATGTGCCACCACGCCCTACTAATTTTTTATATTTTTTGTAGAGATGGGGTTTCGCCATGTTGCCCAGGCTGGTCTCCAGCTCCTGAGCTCAAGCAATCTGCCCACCTTGGCCTCCCAAAATGCTGAGATTACAGGTGTGAGCCATTATGCCCAGCCTTAAAACTCTTAAACCACAAGTGTAAACCTTTGTGACCCTGGATTAGGTAATGGTTTCTTAGATAAATTACAAGCAACAAAAGAAAAAACAGATGAACTTAATTCACCAAAATTAAAAACTTTACGCTGCAAAGAATAAAACCAAGAAAGTGAAAAGACAACTCAAAGATAGGAGAAAATCTATGCAAATCATATATATGATAAAGGTCTAATACCCAGAATAAAAGACATATTACCACTCAACAATAAAAAGACAACTAACCCAATTTAAAAATGGGCAAAAGATCTAAAGAACTTCATTTTTCCAAAGAAGATGTACTAATGGCCAATAAGTACATAAAAAAATGCTTGGCATCATTAGCCATCAGGAAAGAGCAAGTTGAAACCACAGTGAGATACCACTTCACACCCACTAGGATTATAACCAAAAATGTGGATAATTACAAGTGTTGACCACAATATGGAAAAACCGAAACCCTCATATGTTGCTGCTAGGAATGTAAGATGGTAGGGCCACTGCTGAAAACAGTTTGGCAGTTCCTCAAAAAGTAAAACATATAGTTGCATACTAGAACCAGCAATTCCACTCCTAGGTATATATCCAAGGGAGCTGAAAACATATGTCCATACAAAAACACACATGAATGTTCACAGCAACATTATTAATAGTAGCCAAAATATGGGGACAAACTAAATATCAACTGATAAATGGAAAACAAAATATATTCTACCCATATAATGGAACAGAATTCAGCCATTAAAAGGAATATAGTACTGATACATGCTACAGCATGAATGAACCTTGAAAACATGCTAAAACAAAGAAGCCAGGTCAGGCATAGTGGCTCACACCTATAATCCCAGCACTTTAGGCCAAAGAGGGAGAATCACTTAAGCCCAAGAGTTCAAGACCAGCCTGAGCAACATAGCGAGACCCCTGGAGAGGGAGATGGGGATGGGGCGGCGGGGAGGGGAGGGAGGGGAAGAGGAACAGGGAAGCAAGGCAGAAAAGAAGAAACAAACCAGAATAAAAAGTCACATATCAAAGCTAGGCATGGTGGCTCATGCCTGTAATCCCAACACTGTGGGAGGCCGAGGTAGGCGGATCATCTGAGGTCAGGAGTTTGAGACCAGCCTGGCCAACATGGCCAAACCCCATCTCTACTAAAAATACAAAAATTAGCTGGGCATGGTGGTGCACGCCTGAAATCCCAGCTACTCAGGAGGCTATGGCAGGAGGGTCGCTTGAACCCAGGAGGTTGAGGTCGCAGTGAGTTGAGATCAGGCCACTGCACTCCAGCCTGAGTGACACAGCGAGACCCTTGCCTCAAAAAAAAAAAAAAAAAAAAAAAAAAAAAAAAAAAAAAAAGCCATATATCTTATGATTCCATTTATATGTAATGTCCAGAAAAGGCAAACCTATAGAGACAGAAAGTAGAATCATGGTTGTCACTGGCTGGAGGAAATAGGATGGGGAATGACTGCTAATGGGTACAGGGTGTCTTTCTGGGGTAATGCAAATGTTCTGGAATTAGTAGTGGTGATGGCTGCACACACTTGTGAATAATACTAAAGCCACTGAATTATATACTTTAAAATAGTGAATTTTATAGTATGTGAATTTTATCTTTTAAAAGTTTTCAAAATAAAGCCAGGCATGGTGGCTCACACCTGTAATCCCAGAACTCTGGGAGGCCGAGACGGGTGGATCACCTGGGGTCAGGAGTTCGAGACCAGCCTGGCCAACATGGGGAAACCCCGTCTCTACTAAAAATATTTTTTAAAAAAATTAGTCAGGCTTCGTGGCAGGCACCTGTAGTCCCAGCTACTCGGGAGGCTGAGGCAGGAGAATCACCTGAACCTGGGAGTGAAGGGTGCAGTGAGCCAAGATCACGCCATTGCACTCCAGCCTGGCAACAAGAGCACAACTCCATTTCAAAATAAAATTTAAATTTAAAAAATTTTGAAAATAAAAAATAAAAGTCTTCAAAATAAGATAATCACAGAAAAATGGGAAAAGGGTATGAACACAATTAACAGAAGAATATAAATGTAACAGACCAAAAAAATTATACCTTATTAATAATCAGGTAAATGAAAAATAAACAAAAATGTTTTACCTAGCATATTTGAACAAAATTTAAAGACTGTTAATATCCCATGTTTGGGAGAATATAGGGAAATGGTACTGTCACACTTCAATGGAAATACCACTGCACTCCATCCTGGGCGAGTCCACCCTTCCACCAATTCTCTGTCTTTTGTCCTTCAGAAAACCCACGTAACTATGTAGATTCATTCCTCCAACGGTTGTTAGCTAACCTTAATTAACATTTCAGAGTCAATAAGATACAGACTAGAGCCGGGCACGGTGGCTCACGCCTGTAATCCCAGCACTTTGGGAGGCCGAGGCTGGCGGATCACGAGGCCAGGAGATCAAGACCACCCTGGCTAACACAGTGAAACCCCGTCTCTACTAAAAATACAAAAAAATTAGCCGGGCATGGTGGCGGGCGCCTGTAGTCCCAGCTACTCAGGAGGCTGAGGCAGGAGAATGGCGTGAACCCGGCAGGCGGAGCTTGCAGTGAGCCGAGATCGCGCCACTGCACTCCAGCCTGGGCGACAGAACAAGACTCCATCTCAAAAAAAAAAAGATACAGACTAGAGTCTAGGGAAATAGGGGGCCGGAAAAGGGTCAGGAAAAGGGCTGATAAACCTTTTACTTAAGGTTGGCCCTAGTCTTAACACTTAATAGTATTCACTGTATTTGCCCCTGAAGCACACTAACCAAGAAAACATTCCTATTTGGAAAAATTAAGATGATCTAAAACTGCCTGGCAGAGTAATTTAAAAAACAGTATCGGCCTCTTCTACCTCTAACAGATGCATACACGGTAAATTAAAAGGCATACATAGTCATTTTAAAATAATTTGCCTTAAATAATTTTTTTTCCTGTGAAAAAGTATTCACATTGAAGGGGAATCAAAAGAGAAAAACAATGAAACTCACCTGTCCAATGACTTTGAGTTTAATATATTCACCTTCCTTCTTATCCCCCAAGTCCTCAGTTGAAGGTTTTGCCTCCTGAAAGAAAATTAAATTTCAAGATAAAAGTTCCTACATGCTATTTTAATTACTCACTTATGAGTATCCATTACTTTCATTCAGGATGCAAAATCTGCACCTGAGAATACAAACAGCATTTCTTTTCCATGCCAGTCAATTAAGAAAAAAAAATCCTAAGTCAATTACTGTCCCAAACACCATTCACTAGAAATCAAGAAAGGGGTCTCTTTTATTATAATACCCCATAGTAATGGTCTAAAACTTTACCACGCATCAAAATCAGTTGAAGAACGTGTTAAACAAACTGCTGGGCCCAAGACCCAGTTTCTTATTCAGCACATTTGTAGTAGGGATAAGAATCTCTTTCTAACAAATTACCAGGTGGTACCGATACTACTGGCCAGAGGAACAACTTGGAAACAACTGCCCTACAGCCAGCTCTTACCAGCACAAAGGAAGTTCATCCTCCATGAATTTTTAGACAAACTTCTGAATCCAAGATTATCTTCTCACAGCCTATCATGAGGAGTTTACTTTAACTACAAAACTGTACTAAGAAATGTAAATTAATCATATTAGCATAAGCAAGGCTATTATTTATTATTTTTTTGAGACAGTTTCACTCTTGTTGCCCAGGCTGGAGTGCAATGGCTCGATCTCAGCTCACCGCAACCTCTGCCTCCCAGGTTCAAGCAATTCTCCTGCCTCAGCCTCCCGAGTAGCTGGGACTACAGGCATGCACCACCATACCCGGCTAATTTTGTATTTTTAGTAGAGACGGGGTTTCTCCATGTTGGTCAGGCTGGTCTCAAACTCCCGACCTCAGGTGATCCGCCCGCCTTGGCCTCCCAAAGTGCTGGGATTACAGGCGTGAGCCACAGTGCCCAGCCAAGCAAGGCTATTTAGAAAGGAAAATCAAATAAGAAAGTATTAGCCTAATGTACTCTGGAGTCAAAACGAATCAGTTTTATATAATCAATTATTTTAGACTATCCGAAGCATAATGCTTAAGTTTAAAAGAGGAGACAAAAATAGGAAGACAAGATACTTGAGAGGCTGTGGCAGTAGGACTGCTTGAGAGCCCAGGAGTTGGAGGCCAGCCTGGACAACATAGCAAGACCTCATCTCTTCAAAAAAAAAAAAAAGGATCACAAAAACAGTTACAAAACAATTTCCAATAAAGAGATACTGAAATGAAAATGAGGTTAACAGAATAAATTAGTTAAAACAACTTCACCATGAAGTATCTCAAGAATAAGCAAATCATTTTTAGTAAAGGGGGTACCTTGGAAAATTTCATGAATAATGTGGTAAAAAAGTAGCTTTTTTTCTCTATGTGCTACACCTTAGTTTGGCCACCAAATTACCCACTTATTTAGATATATACCTTATTATCCGTAATAATTTCAAGCAGTTAATCCGTATTTGATAAGAATAACCATAACCATTACCTGTGTATCTCATGCCAGTAACTTAAAATACAAAATTCTTTAACATTCAACAATTAAAAGAACATATTAAACTAGAAGCAGCTTTTAACTTTAAAATACAGGCTAGAGTCTAGGGAAATGCTTAGATAATAGAACTGATTTCATTAGTATGAATCCTTGCCTGTTTTTCATTCTGCAGTGCTTTTAACATTTGCTGACTACTGACTATTACGGCAGCAGGCAAAATTAACCTTCTTTAGTGAGACAGTATTTCACCTGAAAACTAGAAGACTGTCTTCAAATATAGTCTCTCCACATTTCTATGAATTTATATTCATAGTAAACAGCTGCTTCTTCCTCTAAGTATCTAGAAGGCAAAGAGCTTATTCCATGCAGTGAAGGGCAATAAACAGCAACCAAGCCCTGAGTCCTCTGTAACTGGAAGGAGAAGAGGCCTTAAGAAGCTTTGTTTAAGTTAGCACAAAGGACAGCCCCCTCCCCTAGCAGCAATATATCAGCACAACATGAGTGGCTTTGCTCCTGTGTCTCCTAGATAGGGTAGCTATAGCGGCTACTCAGCACAAAAGAATTCTTCCCCTCCTCCCCTCCATCATCCTCAGTGCTTCAGAATTCTCCTAAAGTCCAGCTTCTCCAATCCTGTAACTACTCAGATCAAAAAGCATAAATACCTTCCAGGACTTTAGGGCCTATAACCTAACTCTATAGCATGACATTCTCTGCTTCCACCATCAAGCTCAATTCTCATTTTTCTCTCATCATTCACTCAACGAACCCAAAGATTCTGTTCAATTGGACTATTTGCTGTTCCCTGAATATGTCCATTAGCATTACTTCAACTTCAGCCCTTTGCGGCCCTAGTTTCATTTACCTGGAATATATATACATATCCTCTCTCAGCCTCTCTTGAAATCACCTCAAGGATATCTACCTCACACATGAACTTAAGTTCAGTATTTTTTTTTCTTTTCTTTTTTTTTTTTTTTTTGAGACAGATTTTCGCTCTTGTTGCCCAGGCTGGAATGCAATGGCACAATCTTGGTTCACTGCAACCTCTGCCTCCTGGGTTCAAGCGATTCTCCTGCCTCAGCCTCCCAAGTAGCTGGGATTACAGGAGTGTGCCACCACGCCCGGCTAATTTTTGTATTTTCAGTAAAGATGGGGTTTCCCTATGTTGGCCAGGCTGGTCTCGAACTCCTGACCTCAGGTGATCCACCCACCTCAGCCTCCCAAAGTGCTGGGATTACAGGCTTGAGCCACTACGCCCGGCCTGCTTTTTTTTTCTCTTTTCTGTGACAGAGTGTCGCTCTGTCACCCAGGCTGGAGTGCAGTGGCACAATCTCGGCTCACTGCAACCTCTGACTCCCAGGTTCAAGCGATTTTCTCATCCCTCAACCACCTGAATAGCTGGGATTACAGGCATGCACCACCACGCCCAGGAATTTTTTGTGTGTGTATTTTTAGTAGAGACAGGGTTTCATCACATTGGCCCAGGTTGGTCTTGAACTCCTGGCCTCAAATGATCTGCCCACCTTGGCCTACCAAAGTGCTGGGATTACAGGCGTGAGCCACCATGTAAGGCCAAGTCCAGGATTTTTTAAAACTCGTCTATGAACCACAGCACTCCCCCAACCTTCCAAATGATATTAGTATCTTCCTTTAATGCTCCTACTTGCAATTTATTCATATATTTTATGGCATTTATTTTCAACTTAAAAATACTCTCCCTTGACCTTACTTCTCTAGTCGTTTTTCTCCCCTTTTTTTTGTTTCTTTTTGTGGTTATTGTTGTTGTTGTTTTGAGACGGAGTCTTGCTCTGCTGCCCAGGCTGGAGTGCAGTGGTGCGATCTCGGCTCACTGCAACCTCTACCTCCCAGATTCAAGCAATTCTCCTGCCTCAGCCTCCTGAGTAGCTGGGATTACAGGTGCGTGCCACCACGCCCAGCTAATTTTTTGTATTTTTAGTAGAGATGGGATTTCACTGTATTAGCTAGGATGGTCTCGATCTCCTGACCTTGTGATCCGCCCGCCTTGGCCTCCCAAAGTGCTGGGATTACAGGCGTGAGCCACCACGCCCAGCCAATTCTCACCTTTTTTCAAAATCAAACTTCTTAAAGAGTATTCAGCTTTTGCTATCCCCACTTTCACTGTCAACCTACTGTAATGTGGTTTATGCCCCCATCATTCCACTTAACACTCTCCTCACCAGTGGTTAGCAGGTGGATTCTTTATTGCTAAATCCAATGTACACTTTCAAATCTCATCTGTAACTCTCTCAAACAAACACTGATTGAGTTTTACCTTGAAAACTCTCCACCTTTGGCTGCCAAGATTAGGTTCTCTCCTCATTTCTGTAATTTCCTTCAATGCTGGGTTTCATCTGAATTCTGTGTCTTCAATCCTCTGCTTTTCTGTCTCCCTGGTGACCCATGGTTCCAACTAGTTCTCAGATACTAATAACTCGGCCGGGCGCAGTGGCTCACGCCTGTAATCCCAGCACTTTGGGAGGCCGAGGTGGGCGGATCACGAGGTCAGGAGATCGAGACCATCCTGGCTAACACGGTGAAACCCCATCTCTACTAAAAATACAAAAGTTAGTCGGGCGTAGTGGCGGGCACCTGTAATCCCAGCTACTCTGGAGGCTGAGGCAGGAGAATGGCGTGAACCCGGTAGGCGGAGCCTGCAGTGAGCTATGATCGCGCCACTGCATTCCAGCCTGGGCGACTGAGCGAGACTCCGTCTAAAAAAAAACAGATACTAATAACTCAATTATTCCTTCTAACCTTTATGAGTTTCACACTCATATATCCAAGTGCCTGAATATATCCTTGGATACGTCAGTGTGAAAGTGTCCCAACTAAATCATTATCTCTAACTCTTGTGTCAGTTTTAACTCCTCTTTCTAAAAATCAAAATCAAAACAAATTATAATTCTTCCTGGATTCCCAATTACAATAAATGGTTACCATACAATCAGCTGCCAACAACAGAAATTCCGGGGTCATCTTTGGCTCCTCTTCTGCTTTTAAACATTAAACTTCATACTTAACATCACTCATCATTCTGACAATTCTGTATCTTTTTTTGTTTTGTTTTAGAGACAGGGTCTCACTATGTTGCCCAAGCTGGTCTTGAACTCCTGGGTTCAAGCAATCCTCCCATCTCAGCCTCCCAAAGTGCTGGAATTACAGGCATGAGCCATGACAATTCTATTTCTTACTAGCTCTCAAGCCCATCCCATTCTCTCCCTTCCACTGCTTTAGTTCAGCCACTCATTGATGCTTATTAACATCACTGCAAAAACATAACTGGCCTGGTGCAGTGGCTCACACCTAAATCCTGGCACTTTGGGAGGCCAAGGTAGATCACTTGAGGCCAGGAGTTTGAGACCAGCCTGGGAAACACGGTGAAACCCTGTCTCTACAAGAAATACAAAAATTAGCCAGACGTGGTGGTACACACCTATAGTCCCAGCTACTTGGGAGGCTGAGGTGGGAGGATCATTTGACCCCGGTAGGTCAAGGCTGCAGTGAGCCAAGATTGTGCCACTGCACTCCAGCCTGAGTGAAAGAGCGAGACCTTGTCACTAAAAAAAAAAAAAATTAATTTTAAAAATAGAATAACTGAGGTTCCCAGTCTTCCTCCCTTCAATTATTTCTCCAAACTGTCACCAGAGCCATCTCTCTAAAATGCAATCTGGTCTGCTCAAAATCTTCAGGGTTAAATTCAAACTCCTAGGCCAGGCATGGTGGCTCACGTCTGTAATCCCAGCACTTTTGGAGGCCGAGGAGGGTGGATCACCAGCCTGACCAACATGGCAAAACCCTGTCTCTACTAAAAATACAAAAATTATTAGCCGGGTGTGGTGGCACATGCCTGTAATCCCAGCTACTCAGGAGGCTGAGGCAGAGAATCGCTTGAACCCGGGAGGCAGAGGTTGCAATGAGCCGAGATCGCCCACTACACTCCCATCTGGGCAACAGACGGAGACACCGTCTCAAAAAAAAAAAAATTCTAACTCCTTAGCTGACATACACTGATCCTTCATGTGCTGGTCCCTGCCTAGCAATGAAACCTTATTCTCCTCCCTCTGTTAGCAAATATCCTATCCTCCAGCCACAACTATCTACAATTGCTGGAACATGGCACCCTCCACCTTATCTCAATTATCTTTTTACATGCTGACCCCCTCTTCTTGGAAGGCCCTTTCCCACTCTATTCACCTCTCATGACCACCCAGACATCACTTCCCTGATCATCTTCTTAAATGTTCCCATACTGCTTACTTATCTATCATAACCATTTGTTTGCATATCTGTCTCTCCTATCAGATTTGAGTTTCTTATTGGCATGCCTTACTCTTCTTTGTATTTCTGGTCAAGCACAGAGCCTGGTACTTTTGAAGATACTCAATATTCTTATTAAACAGTTTTCTGTGACAGGTTGGTATGTCTTGTCTTCCCTACAAGTTTACAAGTGGAGGGTCCAAGTTTTTTCACCTCTCTAACCTCTGTAGTGCCAAATAAATACTAAGCAATTTTTAAATGTTTGTTGAATAAATAAGATTGACAGCACTATTTTCTGTATATCACAGAATCTTACTCATGCTTCATACTTCTGTATGCAATAGTTCAAACAGATCTTTTCAGTTTTTTGCATTCACAGTTGAGAATAAGAGATAATTCACCTCAATTTCATAAGAATATGTGAACAATTGGATTTTAAATTTCCAAAAACAAGCTGCCACTTTCCCTAGACACTCCATTTGGTGATGTCTTCCCAACTCTTAACCACCATAATAACAATCACCTGTACCACTTGTTTAATAGCCTCATGCTTGTTTAAGGCAGTCATCAAGCTTTTTGCCTTCTCTCTTTGACAAACTAGCCTTGAAAATGAGAAGATCCTGTACAAAAAAAGGCCAAAGTTTGTCTCCAACGAGCTCAGTGTCTTTTGTAGGCTGTCTTTCCTTCTCTTCCTTGTAAAAAGCAGCCAATACAGAACGGTATGATACAGTGATTACAAAACAGTGAAAGCATTTAGCTCTGAGTCTGGGACACTAGGTCATCAAAGAAAAGAGAATCCCAAAGAGAGCTCGGTGATTTGGCTGGAAAGGATACACAGCCCCAAAGCAGAAGAAATGGGTGATGGAAAGATTAAGTGAATATACAGGATCAAAGAGAGAACTGAAAGCCTCTTAGACTGCAAAAGATATGGAAAACACAATAGGCCTCATTTTCAAATGTACAATATTCATGAGGAGGGTTTTATTATGCTATTTCAAAGTCAAAAGAACAAGACCTTTGCTTAAAAGCACTCTGGAGGCTGGGCGCAGTGGCTCACTTCTGTAATCCCAGCACTTTGGGAGGCCAAGGCAGGCGATCACCTGAGGCCAGGAGTTCAAGAGCAGCCTGGCCAACATGAAGAAACCCCATCTCTACTAAAAAAAAGTGGTGGTGGTGCACGCCTGTAATCCCAGCTATTCGGGAGGCTGGGGAACAAGAATCACTTGAACCCGGGAGGTGGAGGTTGCAGTGAGCCGAGATCATGCCAAAAAAAGCACTCTGGTAATCAGTACAGTGACAATTCAGTCACAATGACAGAGCATCACACTTAACTACTGCCAATGTGTCACGGACCCAGCTGCACAAGGATTGCCTTTTTTTTTTTTTTTGAGACAGAGTCTTGCTCTGCCTCCCAGGCTGGAGTACAGTGGCGTGATCTCAACTCACTGCAACCTCTGCCTCCCGGGTTCAAGCGATTCTCCTGCCTCAGCCTCCTGAGTATCTGGATTACAGGCACACACCACCACACCTGGCTAATTTTTGTATTTTTAGTAGAGACGGGGTTTCGCCACGTTGGCCACGCTGGTCTCGAACTCCTGACCTCAGGTGATCTGCCCACCTCAGTCTCCAAAAGTGCTGGGATTACAGGCGTGAGCCACTGTGCCCGGCTGGATTGCTTATTCTCACTGAAAAAGGAGGGATTCTAGGAAAACTCAACAAAAAATAAAATACATTTACTCTTATTTGATGATATTAACAAATCTGTTCATTTTTTAAGGTGTGACAAGAGTATATTGGTCATGTTAAAAGAAAAAGCCTTGGCTGGGCACTGTGGCTCATGCCTGTAATCCCAGCACTTTGGGAGGCCGGGGCGGGCCAATCACCTGAGGTCAGGAGTTTGAGACCAGCCTGACCAACATGGAGAAACCCCGTCTCTACTAAAAATACAAAATTAGCCGGGTATGGTGGTGCATGCCTGTAATCCCAGCTACTAGGGAGGCTAAGGCAGGAGAATCGCTTGAACCCGGGAGGCAGAGGTTGCGGTGAGCCAAGACTGCGCCATTGCACTACAGCCTGGAGAACAAGAGCAAAACTCCGTCTCAAAAAAAAAAAAAAGGGGGGCCAGGTACGGTGGCTCACACCTGTAATCCCAGCACTTTGGGAGACCGAGGTGGGTGGATCACGAGGTCAGGAGATCAAGACCATCCTGGCTAACACAGTGAAACCCCATCTCTACTAAAAATACAAAAAATTAGCTGGATGTGGTGGTGGGCGCCTGTAGTCCCAGCTACTCGGGAGGCTGAGGCAGGAGAATGGCGTGAACCCAGAAGATGGAGCTTGCAGTGAGTAGAGATGGCACCACTGCACTCCATCCTGGGCGGCAGAGGCAGAGCAAGACTCCGTCTCAAAAAAAAAAATTAAATTTAAATTAAAAATAAAGAAAAAGCCCTTCTCTTTTAAAGATACATACTGAAATATTTACAGATGAAATGATACAATATTTAGAATTGGCTTCAAAATAATATGGGGGAGTATAATGGGATGCTGTAGATTATAGGCCAAAAGGAGGCCACAAGGATTCATTATAATACAGTACATTTAAACATAAATTTAAAAAAATTCATTAAAAAATTCACTCGAGCCAGGCACGGTGGCTCATGCCTGTAGTTACAGCACTTTGGGAGGCCAAGACAGGCAGATCATGAGGTCAGGAGATCAAGACCATCCTGGCTAACATGGTGAAACTCCATCTCTACTAAAAATACAAAAAATTAGCTGGGCGTGGTGGTGGGCGCCTGTAGTCCCGGCTACTTGGGAGGCTAAGGCAGGAGAATGGCGTGAACCCAGGAGGTGGAGCTTGCAGTGAGCCGAGATCACGCCAATGCATTCCAGCCTGGGCAACAGAGCAAGACTGTATCGGAAAAAAAAAAAAAAGTCACTCCAAGCTTCAAATTCTATATATATCAATTTATTTTATTTCCTAATGAAGAAAGCTCAAAAAGGGTTAAACAGGATAATTCTAATGCACCATTAAAAGGGAAAAACTGAGAATTACAGTGAAGTCACTTCCCTTATACTTAAATAATTTACCACAATTCCATTTTATTTATTTATTTATTTTGAGTCTCGCTGTGTCACCCAGGCTGGAGTGCAGTGGCACGATCTCGGCTCACTGCAAACTCCGCCTCCTCAGTGGCTGGGACTACAGGCGCACACCACCACCCCCAGCTAAATTTTGTATTTTTTCATAGAGACAGGGTTTCACCATGTTGCCCAGGCTGGTCTCGAACTCTGGTGCTCAGGCAATCCGCCTGCCTCGGCCTCCCAAGTGCTGGGATTACAGGAGTAAGCCACTGCACTGGGCCCACAATTCTAAAAACACAAAAATATATGTATATTTTCATCTTCATGATGCATATGTTCAAACTTAGTAAGACAGTACTAGAGATTTAGAACAGAACTGACCAGATTTAACTGTATAACTTCAAGGTTTAGGTCAAAGCTGTCAACACAATGGGCCTCTGAATATTTACATTCAACCCTGAATGGTAGTTAAACACTAGTCATGCACAGATAGCTTCTCAGGAACTCAAAACTATAACTAAAAATTTTACTGGTTGTGTAAACCTTACCCTTTGAGTCTAGACCTATGCTAAGCCTAGAACAAACCAGTTTGATTGCAGCCAAAAGTACTAGCAAACAGACTTGGAAGTATGACAGACATTGTTAATTACCTATCTGGTATCTATTTTCCCTTTCTTCCTTACAAAGGGAAACCTAAATTTACCCAGATAAAAAACGTATTTCCCAGCTTCTTTTATACCCATTTTGGCCAAAGAGATATAAAGTGACATACTTTTTCCCTTTTCTCCTGTCTGGAACACAAAGTAGCTTTTTTGTGCCCACAAGTAGACAAGCACCAGAGTGAAAGACTGCTGTTAAGGATGGAGAAGAAAATAATATGAAGGAACTGTGGAGCTACCACATCAGCCTTGAGCTACTTTTGTCTACATTTCTTGTTTTATGAGAAAAAAAAAATTGTTTAACCTACAATAAATCAAACTTTCTGTTATTCAGCCCAAAAGTAATCCTGAAATAGAAGGTGCTATAAAAGGTATAAGTTTGGCTCATATTAAAAACAGGTGCTAGAAAATTCCTCAATGGGCATCAAAAGCAGAATGAATAAGTAAATTGAGTGTACTGCATTCCACACAATGGAAAGCCACACAGCAATGAGATGTAATAACATACAACTATACACAATAATAATGAACAAACCTCTAAACAGTGTCGGGCAAAAGAACCAACACACAGAGATACATACTGTATGATTTCACTTATAAAATGTTATGCTGTATAAAAACAGACAAAACTATTCTACTTGTTAAGTCAATACAGCGGTTCTTCATCTGAGTGCTGGTTGCATGGATGTGTTCAGTTTGTGAAAGTTCGGCCAACCAAACACTCTTGTGCACTTTTTTGTACGTATATTACTCTTTGGTAAAACCTTTAAAAATAACTGGCCCTAGATATTGAGAACAACCAGCCCAGCAAACAAAACTCCACCCTTCCTTCCTTCCTTCAGGTCTTTTCCTTCAGATCCTCATTAGCTCAGAAAAGGCAACTGAATGCAAAAATAGCCAAAAAATATAACCGATACAATGTATCTTTAAGTAAACATAGTCACATTGCAGGAATTATCCAGATTTTAAACTGTAAAACTAAGGTGCTCAATAACAGTATCTGTGTGAACTTTTCCCCATGACTCTTTTAAAAAGAAACAGAATATCAGCCGGGATGGCGCAGTGGCTCACGCCTGTAATCCCAGCACTTTGGGAGGCCAAGGCAGTCAGATCACCTGAGGTCGGGAGTTCGAGACCGGCCTGACCAACATGGAGAAGCCCCATCTTTACTTAAAAAAAAAAAAAAAATGAAATTAGCCGGGCGCAGTGGCTCACGCCTGTAATCCCAGCACTTTGGGAGGCCGAGGCAGGCGGATCACTAAGTCAGGAGATCAAGACCATCCTGGCTAACGCAGTGAAACCCCGTCTCTACTAAAAATAAAAAAACTTAGCCAGGCGTGGTGGTGCGTGCCTGTAATCCCAGCTACTCAGGAGGCTGAGGCAGGAGAAATGCTTGTACCCAGGAGGCAGAGGTTGCAGTGAGCAGAGATCACGCCATTGCGCTCCAGCTGAGACTCTGTCTCAAAAAAAAAAAAAAAAATTAGCTGGGTATGGTGGCACATGCCTGTAATCCCAGCTACTCGGGAGGCTGTGGCAGGAGAATCGCTTGAACCCGGGCAGCAGAGGTTGTGGTGAGCCAAGATGGCGCCATCGCATTCCAACCTAGGCAACAAGAGCGAAACTGTGTCTCAAAAAAAATTAATTAAATTAATTAAGTAGAATATCAGCATTATATATATATACTTTTTTAAATCACAACTTCAGGGAATTCCAAAATGGAATGCTAAAGATGTCTTAATAAAAAATTAACTGGGCCAGGCACCGTGGCTCATGCCTGTAATCCCTGCATTTTGCAAGGCCAAGGCAGGCGGATCACCTGAGGTCAAGAGTTCAGGACCAGCCTAGCCAACATGGTGAAATCCCATCTCTACAAAGATCAAAAATTAGTTGAGCATGATTGCAGGTGCCTGTAATCCCAGCTACTTGGGAGGCTGAGGAGGGAGACTCGCTTGAACCTGGGAGGCGGAGGTTGCAGTGAGTCGAGATGGCACCACTGCACTCCAGACTGGGTGACAGAGCGAGACTCCGTCTCAAAAAAAAAAGATTATCGGCCTCTCTTCCTTTATCTGCCATCGTGGTGTGTGCTTGACTCCACTTCTCGCCATGTCTTCTCACAAGACTTTCAGGGTTAAGTGATTCCTGGCCAAGAAACAAAAGCAAAATCGACCCATTCCCCAGTGGATTCGGATGAAAACTGGTAATAAAATCAGGTAAAACTCCAAAAGGAGACATTGGAGAAGAACCAAGCTGGGTCTATAAGGCATTGCATGATACAACATACTTATGCTGTCTGAAGGTCACAATCATGTTACCATATCGAGCTGAAAATGTCACCACTATCTAGAGAGTTGGACATGTTTTATTGGGAATATATTTTTTTCTCTGAATCTGTTATGAACGTGTTGGTTGGCTAGGTTCAGTAATAAATATGTGAGACCTTTCATTTAAAAAAAAAAAAAATCATCCTTAACAATCCCAGTGTCCTGGAAGAAGTAAATGATTCAAGTTTGGATATAGTTACCAGGTCTATTGCTAACAGAAGTAAAGATGAAGAAGGTATGCAAAAATATCATAAGAGAAAAACTATTCCATGGCAACCAGCCCTGCCTCAATAACAAAACAACATCAAGAGGACTGAAAGAGGAGGAGGAAGGTACCTGCTGTTTCATGTTTTTGAGGCGACCTTCCAATTCTAGGGCCTAGAATCGTGCTGTGAACATTGTGACATTTAATAAACATTTGTTGAATGAATCTGGCCACTCTCCTTTAAAAAATTTTTTACTAATTATCCACTCAATGTGCTAAGCATTACAGGAAAAAGAGGATAAATAAAGCCTGATGTAATGGAGAAAAGACACTTGGAATGTAAATAACTGGCAACGCGGTGGCTCACACCTGTAATCCCAGCACTCTGGGAGGCCGAGGCAGGTGGATGACTTGAAGTCAGGAGTTCAAGACCAACCTGGCCAACATGGGGAAAGCCCATCACTACTAAAAATATAAAAACTAGCCAGGCGTGGTGACACACATCTGTAATTCCAGCTACTCGACGCGCTAAGGCAGGAGAATCACTTGAACCAGGAGGCAGAGGTTACAGTGAGCCGAGATCATGCCACTGCACTCCAGCCTGGGCCACAGAGCAAGACTCCATCTCAAAAAAAAAAAAAAAAAAAGGAACGTAAATAACTGTAACATTACATGTAAAAATTATGAAAGAGACACCCTAACTGCCTTCGGGACTAAAGGATGTCATGAGTTGACAACTACTTAATAGTTTTTAAATCTGAACTACTAAATCTTAATGAGTAATCATAACATTCATATTCAATTTTTAAACTACTAGTAAAGTTTGTTTAGATAATGCTACAATCTATACATTTGTAACATCCACTAGCAGGACCTCATGTCTATCAGAGCGGACACAGTATTATTCTTCTCCTAGGGCATGAAATGCTTAACTACATACTCAAGTAATAACTACAGTTTAACATATCTATTCTATGATATAAATAGTAGTACACATAATTATGAATTTTAATACACAACCAGTTCATCATATTCTCCTGCTATCTCAAGCAAAGAATTTCTAAAATCAGTAAAAATCAATAGCAGGGAGCTATATAGAACACTGCAGGGAATACTACTATCATGGCAGCAAAAATACAATTAATGTAGATTAAAGATAACTGCAAATTCTTTGTTACTCTCCCATTGAGAAACAGTGTCTAAATAAATGCCTTTCCCTTGAATCTGGCTGACCTTAGTGATTTGAGTGGCCAACAGAATTACGAAGTGACTTCCAAGGCTAGGTTGTAGGAGACTTGCTATTTCCACCCAGGTTCTCTTGGAACACCTATTCTCTCTGTGATCCCTGAGCCGTGAGTCTGAATACCCTGGGGTCTCCATGCTGACATCACATGATGAAACCACTAAGAAAGGCTCTGAGACTATATGGAGACACTTGCCCCATCCAGTCTCATCTCACCTGACAACTAGCTGTTCCAGCCCCCAGCCACTTGAGTCATCTCAGCTGAGGCCCCACACACCAAGAAGCAGAGGTGAGTCTAATCCACAGAGCCCTGTCCAAATTGCAGATTTATAAACAAAATAAATGGCTGTTGTTTTAAGTCACAAAATTTTGAGGTAATGTATCAGATAATCAGAATTACACAATGCTTCCAAATCCTTGACTAAAGATAAAAGGAAATCATTCAATCTCTCTTTGGGGGTGTTAATACAGATTCAGTTAGAGTGGAACAGTCATCCAATTGCTACAATTAACAGACTTGAATTGAAGAGCTGACCAAGCTACCTTTAATGATTTTGGTATAAAAAAGAAACACTATAAACTCAAATATCAGAAAGGAGGAAGGGGAAAATATTTGTACAAATTACCCTTATCCTTTTGATATTAAGCTTCGGGTTCTGTACGAGCACTTTGTTTTGCTACAAGGTGAGACTGGGCTAAAGGAAAGCACCCAATCAGATTTCTGTTACTGGTTAAAGGATGGTCCTTAACCATTTTGAGGAATCACGTACCCCTGATGAGACTATGGGTCCTTTCTCCTATTTAAAAAAAATATATATATATGGCTGGGCTCACGTCTGTAATCCCAGCACTTTGGGAGGCCAAGACGGGCAGATCACCTGAGGTCAGGAGTTCGAGACCAGCCTGGTGAAACCCCATCTCTACAAAAAATACAAAAATTAGCCAGGTGTGGTGTCATGTGTCTATAATCCCAGCTACTAGGGAGGCTGAGGCAGGAGAATCACTTGAACCCAGGAGGCAGAGGTTGCAGTAACCGAGATCACACCACACTGTACTCCAGCCTGGGCAATTGAGCAATGCTCTATCTTAAAAAAAAAAAAAATACATATGCACAAATACTCACAAAACACTCCATACAATGTAAGCGAACTTTCAGTCTTTATGGTCTATGGGCCTTAGGTTTAGAACTTGTTTTAAAGGATTATTTAATCATGGTACACAAATCCACTAGATGATGTTGGAATTGTTAAAATTATAAAGAAGTGGGGTTTTTTGTTTTGTTTTTTTTTTTGCCAGGCACGGCACCTCACGCCTGTAATCCCAGCACTTTGGGAGGCCAAGGCGGGCGGATCACAAGGTCAGGAGTTCGAGACAGCCTGGCCAATATGGTGAAACCCCGTCTCTACCAAAAATACAAAAAAATTAGCTGGGCATGGTGGCTAATTTTTTGTGACTCCGTCTCAAAAAAAAAAAAAAAAAAGTTTTTTGTTTTTTTTCCTTTTCTTTTTTTTTTTTTGGGGGGACAGAGTCTTGCTGTGTCGCCCAGGCTGGAATGCAGTGGCATGATCTCCGCTCACTGCAACCTCCACCTCCCAAGCTCAAGCGATCCTCTCGCCTCAGACTCCCAAATAGCTGGGATTACAGGCATGAGCCAGCAGGCCCAGCTAATTTTTGTATTTTTAGTAAAGACGTGCTTTCCTCATGTTGGCCAAGCTGGTCTCAAAGTCCTGGCCTCAAGTGATCCCAAAGTGGTGGGATTACAGGCGTAAGCCACCCTACTCAGCCATTAAGAAGTGTTTCACTCAAATTCCAAAAACAATCATTTTTTCATTAATCAATGGAGGACCCAGCAATTGAAGTCTTGTGTGTATTTAATGTCCACCGATTTTAACCTTGTTATTACTCAATTTCACTATTTTAACACCAGACAATAACCTTCTGAGAGCTGCCTCAGAAAACACATCACTCTAAAATAACTTGATTCAAATTAAGGTTGTCTTCTTAGGACAGTGGTTTAGTCTCATGCTGATATTAAACAGTACAGGATTTGGAGATTCTTGTTCTCACTTATAAACCTCTTAAGATTAAGGGTTCAGCTTTATAACTCTTTTAAGTCTTCAGCACTCAACACTGAACTTGTACTGGGTCTTCTTTGTTTTGAGTCAGGGTCTCTATCGCCCAGGCTGAAGTACAGTGGCATGATCTTGGCTTGCTGCAACCTCGACCTCGCAGGCTCAGGTGATCCTCCCATATCAACCTCCTGAGTAGCCGGGACTACAGGTACAGGCCATCATGCCTGGCTAATTTTATTTTGTGTAGAGACGACGTCTCTCTATATTGCCCAGGCTGGTCTCAAACTGGGCTCAAGCAATCCTCCCCCACTTAGGCCTCCCAAAGTGCTAGGATTACAGGTGTGAGGCGCTGCACCCGGCCAATGTACTGAGTCTTTTTTTTTTTTTTAAACGGAGTCTCACTGTGTCGCCCAGGCTGGAGTGCAGTGGAGTGATCTCCAGTTACTGCAACCTCCGCCTCCCGGGTTTAAGCAGTTCTCCTGCCTCAGCCTCCTGAGTAGCTGGGATTACAGGTGCGCACCACCACGCCTGGCTATTTTTTGTATTTTTAGTAGAGACGGGGTTTCACCATGTTAGTCAGGCTGGTCTCGAACTCCTGACCTCGTGATCCACCCAACTTGACCTCCCAAAGTGCTGGGATTACAGGCTTGAGCCACCGCACCCGGCGAGTCCTAATGATGTTGGTCAATCAGCCTACAGCAACAGTTCTCAAACTTTTTGTTCTCAGGAATCTTACACTTAAATTTATTTAGAATCCCATAAAGCTTTTGTTAGGTTGGTTACATCTATTGATGTTTACAGTATTAAACACTGAAAACTGAGAAATGTCTTAAATATTAATTCATTTTAAAATACCAACAAACCTGTTATATGTTAAAAAATATATATTTTTATTAAAAATATTTTTCAAAACAAAATTAATGAAAGAGTGGGACTGTTACACATTTTTGCAAATCTCTTTAATGTCTGGCTTAATAAAAACAGCTGGATTTTCACATCTGCTTCCACATTTAATTTGTTTTATCACAAGTCATGTTAGTTTCTAGAAATGTCCATTGAACACTCATGAAAGAATGACAGTGAAAAAGACAAATAATGTCCTAGTATGAACATGAAATAAAAGAATCTATTTGTATCCTAGGTCCTTCATTTCTTTATGTATCTCTTAAATAACCTGACTTCAAAATGGAGCAATAAATTCTACATTTTATAATTATTTCTTTATGTTGCTCTTCCATCAGTCTACAATAAATTTCAAAATGCTTCCTGGAAGCTTCTGAGAAACAAAATAAAAGGCTGACGAAACTAAGCATTTACGCCTATACTTTTCTTCCTAGTAACCAAGTAAACAACTACCTAGGGAAACACTTATAATGCCCACTTGGGAATTAATCTAGATTATTAGTAAGTAGATCCATCCAAAATTCATCTAGATTATGGTTAAGCTTTAAAATGTTAAGTGTACATTTTGTACAATAGTACCAATCTGCAAAAACCTCACTTGCTCTCACGAAATGGTACAAAACTGGGTTAAAAGCCAAGGGAATAGGTGTGTTAAATTTAAAAGTTCAAGTACATCGTGGAGTTGAATGAAAAATAGTTTTCTGAACAACTACCATTAAATGAGTAAAAGTCCAAAAATAATGTAAAAAGTCAAAGTCGGCTGGGCGCGGTGGCTCACGCCCGTAAGCCCAGCACTTTGGGAGGCCGAGGCGGGCGGATTGCGAGGTAAGGAGATCGAGACCAGCCTGGCCAATATGGTGAAACCCCGTCTCTACTAAAAATACAAAAATTAGCTAGGTGTGGTGGTGAGTGCCTGGTGGTGAGTGCCTGTAATCCCAGCTACTCGGGAGGCTGAGGCCCGAAAATTGCTTGAACCCAGGAGGCGGGAGGGTGCAGTGAGTGGAGATCGCACCACTGCACTCCAGCCTGGCGACACAGCGAGACTCCGTCTCAAAAAAAAAAAAAAGTCAAAGTCGTCTGAGCAAACAAAAGACCAGACAAAAACTTTATGAATTAAAAACTAGCCATAAAGTTGTTTAATTAGAACAGGATGAGGAAGAAAAGGGGAAATCGATCACTCCTGATTAAGTGCAAATCCCAAGTAAATTATTGATACTAACAGTGAGCTGGAGCACTTGGCCTTACCAGACAACTTTCTGCAAATATTCTGCAACTACTCTACATACACAAAGTTTTCCTATGCTTTTCCTCAAAAATATGAGACTTCTTCAGGTTAATGCCCAGGTGAGATGCTTTTTGTTGCTCTAGCAGTTTAGTTCTATTTTCTTTCTTGGTTATTATGAATGCTCTCTTACAGCTGGAGAGCTAGGATGAACCAATCCCGAGTAAGAAACGGGAAAGTACAGTAAAAAGGCGACAGCTCTGCACCCCCACACGGAAAAAGACTCAGAGGAGAGCAGCGGCATCCTTGCCCTAGCTCCAATCCGAACGGAGGCAGGATTCCCAACAACATCGGACGTCTCCCTCCCTCGCCGCCCCACGCCCTCCCGACGAAGAAGCAAAAAGTGGAGAGTCCAGCCGCTTCTCAGGGCCACGGAGCCTCCCAGTCAGGGATTCTCTCCCGTTACATAACTAAGGCCTAGGGCCCTGCTTCTGCGATTAGTCCTCTGGAGGGAGACGGACGGGTTCTCCAGAGACCCTCCCAGGGAGGTGGAAGCGGGGCTCTGCACCTAGTCGACCCGGGAGAAAGAAGTGGGACGACATGAGGGAGACCGCCACCAGAGGCGGTGGGGTACAGGGGGTGATGAGCGAGCCCGGAGAGGGGCGGGCGGCTCCGGGAGCCCCGCAGCAGGCCCCGGCACCTCCGGCCGTAGTCGGCTCCTCTCCTTCGCCTGCCTAGTCCCCACCGGCCGCCCCCTCCCCCATTCCGCGCTCCCCTCCCCCGCGCCTCCATCCCCGACCCCAGCCTAGCGGCAGGCAGACCTGCAGGGAAGGCCCTGGCCACCGCCGTTGGATGGCTCCCAGCCCGGTACCTGGTCAGACATGATGACGGTGGCTTCACCCGGGGGTCTCCGCACAGCAGCGGCCTCGGGTAAGCAGAACCTCGCTCCGGGGTTTACAAATCCTTCTCCCTTCCCCACAGCACAACACCGCGGCTGCAGTAACTTCCGCTACGCCTCGCGTCACTTCCGCTTCGCGCAGGGAGGAGGCAGAGAGAGAAGAGAGGAAAGACAAGGCGGGAAATGGGTGGGGGAGCAGCCAAGGGGAGGGGCAGGCTGTGGAGCTGCTTTGCCGGTGGTTGCGCGGGTGAACGGCAGTTTTGTCAGCTCCTTCAAGGACCAGGTCCTGCGCATCAGTACTAGGGCCATCCCCCAGGAGCAAAGGTCCTGGCTCCATGTCTCAATGTTTGGAGCCACTCTCACAACCTAGATTGCTCTCTCTCCCTTACACCTTGCGCGTCTCTGACGACTGAGCCGAGATACTTCTTTTGTCTCCTCCCAGCCTTGTTCATCAACCCCCCACCCCCAAATATGTTTATTTGAATGCCAGTACTTCTAGCTCTAGAAGCAACATTTTCGGTTAACCAGCACCCTTGCCAAACACATGACCGTGATTTAAAACAACAAGAAAGCAACGACCCAACACAATCTTGACGGCTACTGATGCTAAAGACCGCTGCTGAAAGTTCTAAATGGGGAGTGAGTAATTCCAACCCTTGAATTGGTTGCTTTGAGTTAAGGTTAAAGAATGATTCTTCTTGGCAGGGCGCTGTGGCTCACGCCTGTAATCCCAGCACTTTGGGAGGCCGAGGCGGGCGGATCACCTGAGATCAGGAGTTCGAGACCAGCCTGGCCAACACGGTGAAACCACGTCTCTACTAAAAATAACAAAAATTAGCCGGGCATGATGGCTGGCGCCTATATTCCCAGCTACTAGGGAGGCTGAGGCTGGAGAATCGCTTGAACCCGGGAGGCGGAGGTTGCAGTGAGCCGAGATCCGCGCCATTGCACTGCAGCCTGGGCGACAAGAGCGAAACTCCCTCAAAAAAAAAAGTTGGCGGGGGGGGGGGCGATTCCGCTCCCCTCGCATGGGGAAGCAGGCTCTGACCGGCCTGCAGAGCTGCAGCAGCCCTTTGCGCCCTCCTCGCCCTCCCCACCAACATCATGCTCCAATTCCTGCTTGGATTTACATTGGGCAACGTGGTTGGAATGTATCTGGCTCAGAACTATGACATACCAAACCTGGCTAAAAAACTTGAAGAAATTAAAAAGGACTTGGATGCCAAGAAGAAACCCCCTACTTCATGAGAATGCCTCCAGCACTGCCTTCGGGATATACTGATTCTACTGCTCTTGAGGGCCTCCTTTACCATCTGAACCAAAAGCTTTTGTTTTCATCTCCAGCCTCTGGGCAACTCTTTGCTAGACCCTGTTTTTTGGCTTTAGAGCAAGCAAAATGGGGCCTCAATTTGAGAACTACCCTACATTTCCAACATACTCACCTCTGCCCATATTCCCTTTCCAACTGCATGGGAGGTTCTAAGACGAATTGTGGTGCTAGATTAGTAAACATGACTTTTAATGGAAAAAAAAAAAAAAAAGAATGATTCTTCTTAGATTTCTTCTGTAAAACACAATGGCCCTACTGGCATACGCAGTGGCCCTACGGGCATACTTATGGAGGATAAGAATATAAACAAATAGAATTGAGAATCCTGAAATAAATCAATAACCCTCACATTTACATCAACAAAAACACCAAGACAAATCAATGGTGAAAGAACAGTCTTTTCAACAGTTGGTACTACCACTGCTGGACATCCACATGCAAAAGAATGACTTCGTTTTGTTTTTTGTTTGTTGTTTGTTGTTGTGTTTTTTTGGTCACCATCTCAAAAAAAAAAAAACAAAAAACACACACACAAGGAAGCCGGGCACCGTGGCTCACACCTGTAATCCCAGCAATTTGGGAGGCCCAGGTGGGCAGATCTCTTGAGCCCAGGAGTTCAAGACCAGCCTGGGCAACATGTTGCAGTGTGCCAAGATCATCCCACTCCACTCCAGCCTGGGCAACAGAGTGAGACCTTGTCTCAAAAAAAAAAAACAATCAGGCGCGGTGCTTCACACCTGTAATCCCAGCACTTTGGGAGGCCAAGACGGGCAGATCACTTGAGATCAGGAGTTGGAGACCAGGCTGGCCAATATGGTGAAACCCCATCTCTACTAAAAATGCAAAAGCTAGCCAGGCTTGGTGGCTCAGGCCTGTAATCCCAGTTACTCGGGAGACTGAGGCAGGAGAATCGCTTGAACCTGGGAAGCGGAGGGGGCTGCAGTGAGCTGAGATCACGCCATTGCACTCCAGCTTGTTACTGGGTGACAGAGCGAGACTCAGTCTCAAAAAAAAAAAAAAAAAAAAACAAGGAGATACCACTTTATACCCACTAGAAGGGCTATGTTCAAGAAGACAGAAAATAACAAGTGTTGACAAGGCTATGGAGAAATTAGAACCCTTATACCCTGTTAGTAGGAATATAAAATGCTTTAGGCTAGGCATGGTGGCACTGGCCTATAGTCCTAGCTACTTGGGAGGCTGAGGCAGAAGGATCCCTTGAGGCCAGGAGGTGGAAGCCCCAGTGTGCTATGCTATGATCAAGCCTGTGAGCCAATGCACTATATAGCCTGGACAACAAAGCAAGACCCTGTCTCAAAAAAAAAAAAGTTTTGAAAAACTGTCTGTCAGTTCCCAAAATTGTAAAACATAAAGTCACCATAAGACCCAGAAATTTCACTCCTAGGTATATACCCAAGAGAATTGAAAACATATATCCATTCCAGACTCAGTGGCACATGCCTATAATCCCAGCACTTTGGGAGGCCAAGGCAGGAGGATACCTTGAGGCCAAGAGTTCAAGATTACAGTGAGCTATGATTGCATTCTAGCCTGGACAGCGTAGTGAGACCCTGTGATATGGTTTGGCTCTGTGTCCCCACTCAAATCTCATGTCCAGTTGTTATTCCCAGTGTTGGGGGAGGGACTTGGGAGGTGAGTGAATAATGGGGACAGATTTTCCCCTTGCTGTTCTCAATATAGTGAGTGACTTCTCACGAGATCTGGTTGCTTAAAAGTGCGTAGTACTTTCCGCTTCACAGTCTTTTTCTCCTGCTTTCGTGTGAAGAAGGTGATAGCTTCCCCTTTGCCTTGGTCCATGATTGTAAGTTTCCTGAGGCCTTCCAGTCATGCTTCCGGTTAGGCCTGCAGACCTATGAGTCAATTAAACCTCTTTTCTTCATGAATTACCCAGTCTAAGGCAGCTCTTTATAGCAATGTGAGAACAGACTAATACACTCTGTTTCTAAAAATAAAAATAAAACATATAACAAAAACATGTACACTAATGTTCAAAGCAACATTAGTGAGCTACTGCTCCAGCCTCCTACTAGGGCTGAGGGATTAGGGAGAAAATGGAGAGTGACTGCCGATGGGTACAGAGTTCCTTTTGGAAGTGATGAAAATGCTCTAAAATTGATTGGTGATGGTTGCACAGCTATATGAATATACTAAAAATTATATATTTTAAAGACGTGAGCAGTATAAGCTAATTATCTCAGTAAAACCATTATATTAAAAAAAATACAATGGCCTTGAAAAGAGCTGCTAGTAATAGGTGAAGAGGATTATTAAGGGAGCCTACATCCAAGCAAGTTAGTCAGGAAAAGCTTCCAAAATAAATACATAAATAACATCTAAATTGAAGGTCGGAGAGTAAGCTGAAATAAGCTAGAGCAGCAGTAGTTCTTTTTTTTTTTTTTTTTTTGAGACAAATTCTTGCTCTGTCGCCCTGGCTGGAGTGCAGTGGCGCAATCTCGGCTCACTGCAACCTCCACCTCCCAAGTTCAAGCAATTCTCTGCCTCAGCCTCCCTGAGTAGCTGGGACTACAGGCATGTGCCACCACACCTGGCTAATTATTTTTTTGTATTTTTAGTAGAGGCGGGGTTTCACCATGTTGGCCAGGCTGGTCTTGAACTCCTGACCTCGTGATCCACCCGCCTCGGCCTCCCAAAGTCCTGGGATTACAGGCTTGAGCCACCACGCCCGGCCCATATAATTCTTAATCTGTATTATAGTTTTTCAGTCCTACAATTTCTATTGGTCTTTTTCAAATTTGCTATGTCCTTGTTAACAATTCAAATTCTCAGTTGACATTCTCTATATACCTTAACAATAATTAACATGGTTATTTTAGATCCTGTTTCTGATCATTCTAGAGCCCCTGGAGGCACTTGCTTTTTTTGATTCTCATTCACATTATCTCCTCATTATCTTTGATTACGTGCTGGGCACTGTGTTTGAAACTTTGCTGAAATAATCTGTAATAACAATATTTTCTTCCTTCAGAGAGGAGTTTTGTCCTAGGGCACTAGGAACCCAGAGTCACCTTAATCCAATTTTAGGGACTGAGATTTTCTACCTGCCGGAATTCTCAAAGCTGGGCTTCAATTCATGCCAGTTCTGTTTCATTCTTAGTCTCAAGAGTCTACCCTTAGATGTCCTATTCCAAATCTTGGGGCGTTCTACACATGATATACTCAACTGTTTTTCCTTCTAAATAGACTTTGGTTTCAGAGCAGTTTTAGGTTCACAACAAAATTTAGCAGGAAGTACAGTGCCCATATCACACATGCATCCCACACTATCAGTGTCCCACACCAGAATAATATAAATTATTACAATTGATAAACCTATGTTGATGCATCATTATCACCCAAAGTTCACTCTTGGTGTTAGACATTCTATGGGTTTTATTTTTTAATTTTTTTTTTTTTTTTGAGACGGAGTCTCACTCTGTTGCCCAGGCTGGAGTGCAGTGGCACAATGTCGGCTCACTGTAACCTCTGCCTCCTGGGTTCAAGCAATTCTCCTGCCTCAGCCTCCTGAGTAGCTGGGATTACAGGTGCCCCCCACCATGCCTGGCTAACTTTTGTATTTTTAGTAGAGATAGGGTTTTACCATTTTGGCCAGGCTGGTCTCGAACTCCTGGGCTCAAGTGATTCGCCTGCCTTGGCCTCCCAAAGTGCTGGGATTACAGGTGTGAGCAACCACACCAGGCCCTTACTTATTTTTTTGGGACAAGTAAAAAATGGCTCTGTCGCCCAGGCTGCAGTGCATTGCAATCACAGTTCACTGCAACCTCTGCCTCCTGGCTGGGCTCAAGACATCCTCCCACATCAGCCTACCAAGTAGCTGGGATGACAGGCGCTTGCCACCACGATCAGCTAATTTTGGTATATTTGTAACGACGGGGTTTCGTCATGTTTCCCAGGCTGGTCTCAAATCCCTGTGCTGAAGAAATCCACCCACCTCAGCCTCCCAAAGTGTTGGAATTACAGGTGTGAGCCACTGCACCCAGCTTCCATATGAACTTTAGAATTGATATGTTGATAGGCACAAAATTAAATGCTGTGATTTTGATTGGGATTGCACTGAATCTATATATCAAGTTGGGAAGAAGTGACATCTAACTGACAACATTGAGCCTTCTTATCCATAACATAGAAATCCTTCATTTATTTAGCTCTTTACTGATTTTTTTCATCAGAGTTTTGTAGGTTTCTTCATACAGATTTTAACATATTTTGTTAGACTTATACCTAAATATTTCATTGGGGTTGATGCTAATGTAAATGGTGTTTTTTTGTTGTTTCTTGTTTTTTTGTTTGTTTGTTTGTTTTTGAGATAGAGTCTCACTCTGTCGCCCAGGCTGGAGTGCAGTGGCGCAATCTCAGCTCACTGCAACCTCTGTCTCCCAGGTTCAAGCAATTCTCCTGCCTCAGCCTCCCGAGTAGCTGGGATCACAGATGTGCACCTCCACACCCGGCTAATTTTTTGTATTTTTAGTAGAGACGGGGTTTCACCATGTTGGCCAGCCTAGTCTCGAACTCCTGACCTCAGGTGATCTGCCCGCCTCGGTCTCCCAAAGTGCTGAGATTACAGGCATGAGCCACTGCACCCAGCCGTAAATGGTATGTTTTTAATTTCAAATTTCACTTGCTCATTGCTGGGCTGGAGCTAGTTTTTAACTTGTATCCCTGAACTGACAAAATGTTGAAAGCACTGCTCAGCCTTCCAGCCACTTCTACTATAGTTGGCAAATGCCAAATGGGGAAATGACAACAGATCTTGAACTCACTCCTCTAGATTCTTCCACTTTCCAAGATCTTGGTATTCTTCACTACCTTCATAACGCTTAGATGACTTCAAGCAAATTTTTAGGAAATATTTTATTCAGCTTTTCTAGTTGTCCTCAGTAATAGGGCTGGTCTTAGCTACCTGGTCCCCTTACTAAAGGTGGAAGTCCATAACCTTAAAAATTAAAGTTCACTTTAGATCTTTTTAAAGATTGTTTTTAAAACAATTTCTCAGAATCCTTTAAATTAATGCTTCTCAAATTTTTTATTCTTGGACCCCACGAATCAGAATTGCCTGGGTTCTGTATTTGAAAAGCCAGACTTCAGGCCCAACTCTAGACCTATTGATTCAAAATCTCTCTGGGCAGGGGCCAGAAATTCCCAAATTTCCAAGCTCTCTGTATTATATTTATTATAGCGATTTGAGCATCGTTGATTTCATAAAGGGTTTTTTGTTTGTTTGGTTGGTTGGTTGGTTGGTTGGTTTTTAGATGGAGCCTCACTGTGTCCCGGAGTGCAGTGGCACGATATTAGCTCACTGCAACCTCTGCCTCTCGGGTTCAAGTGATCCTCCTGCCTCAGTTCCCCTAGTAGCTGGGATTACAGGCACGTGCCACCATGCCCAGTTAATTTTTGTATTTTTAGTAGAGACGGGGTTTCACCATGTTGGACAAGATGGTCTTGATCTCCTGACCTCGTGATCCCCCAACCTTGGCCTCCAAAGTGCTGGGATTACAGGTGTGAGCCACCGCGCCTGGCCTCATGAAGTTTTTTTTTAATGGTGACACCTTGGGATAAATAAAAACTGTTGGCCAGGCATGGTGGCTCATGCCTGTAATCCCAGCACTTTGGGAGGCTGAGGCAAGCAGATAACGAGGTCAGGAGATCGAGACCATCTTGGCCAACATGATGAAACCCCGTCTCTACTAAAAACACAAAAATTAGCTGGGCATGGTGGCGTGCACCTGTAGTCCCACCTACTCAGGAGGCTGAGGCAGGAGAATCGCTTGAACCCGGGAGGTGGAGGTTGCAGTGAGCCAAGATCGCGCCATTGCACTCCAGCCTGAGCAACAGGAGCAAAACTCTGGCTCAAAAAAAAAAAAAAAGAAAAACTGTCACTTAAGAAACACTATATTAAAGGAATGAATGTTAGCTTTTGCTATGGTACAAACACTGGTAATACTTCCTAAGAATAGACTGAATCTTCCTTGGTTCACTTGCTCAAAAACTGAAGGAGTTGTGGACTTGCTTTCTTCTTAAAAAGCGTAATCAGGGCACAGTGGCTCACACCTATAATCCCAGTACTTTGGAATGCTGAGGCAGATGGATCGCTTGGGCTCAGTAGTTCGAGACCAGCCTGGGCAACAAAGTGAGACCCTTTCTCTACAAAAAATGCAAAAATTAACTAGGCATAGTGGCACAGGCCTGTGGTCCCAGCTGCTTGGGAGGCTGAGGTTGCAGGATTGCTTGAGCCTAGGAGGTAGAGGTTGCAGTGAGCCAAGATCGCACCACCGCATTCTAGCCTGGGTGACAAAGAAGGACTATGTCTTGGGAAAAAAAAAAAAAACTTAAAAAAAGTGTAATCAAGTGTGAAAAGATAGCTGATTCTTACATTTTTTATTCTAATACTCATCCCCATGAAAAGAAGGTCAGCATCTCTAATAATAGTATCTCTAAGAATTGCAAATTAAAATGAGATACAATGTTTACATATCTGTTTTGCAAAGATTAAAAGAATACATAAGCCCAGTATCGTTGATGTGGTTTGGCTCTGTGTCCCCACCCAAATCTCATCTTGTAGCTCCCATAATTCCCACGTGTTGTGGGAGGGACCTGGTGGGAGATGACTGAATTATGGGGGTGGGTCTTGCCTGGGCTGTTCTCATGATAGTAAGTCTCATGAGATCTTATGGTATTATAAGGGGGACTTTCCCTGCACAAGCTCTCTTTGCCTGCCGCCATCCACATAAGATGTGGCTTCCTCCTCCTTGCCCTCCACCATGATTGTGAGGCTTCCCTAGCCATGTGCAACTATAAGTCATTAAACCTCTTTCTTTGTAAATTGCCCAGTCTCGGGTATGTCTTTATCGGCAGCATGAAAACAAACTAATACAATTGTCAAGATTTGAAAAATGGGCACTCTCAAGCAAGAATGGTAGGAGTGTAAACAGTACAATTGTATTAAAGGGCAACTTGAAAACATCTGCCAAAATTTTATACATACAAACAAATTTTACACAAGACAATTTATCTTCTAAGAATTTATTATTCAGTAATACACAATTATTTATAAACATATATATTCAAGGATGTTCTTTTTAGCATTATTGATGATAGCTAATAAACTATATACAATTATGTGCCTATTAATGGCAATCAGATAATTATGCCTGTTAATGGGAATCAGATAAATTATGCTACATCCCTAGAATAGAATCCTGCGCAGAGATGGGGTTTCACCATGTTGGCCAGGCTGGTCTCGAACTCCTGACCTTATGATCCACCCACCTCAGCCTACCAAAGTGCTGGGATTACAGGCCTGAGCCACCGCACCCAGCTGTATTATTTCTGCTATTCATTTATTCGCTTAACAAATAATTGTTTAGCTCCTGCCATTAGCCAGGCACACTGGTCTAGGTACTGAGGAGAGTAGTGTTTTAGGGAGAAGATAACTAGCTACTAACAAATAACCAAAAAATCACAATGTCTCCACAAAGTAAAGCTTTATTTGTCATTCACATCACAGTCTGACTTGGGTGTTCAGTAAGCATCCTTTATTTACTTATTTATTTATTTATTATTATTATTATTTTTTTAACCCTCCTGGGTTCACACCATTCTCCTGTCTCAGCCTCCCAAGTAGCTGGGACTACAGGCACCCGCTACCGCGCCTGGCTAATTTTTTTGTATTTTTAGTACAGGCGGGGTTTCACCATGTTGGCCAGGTGGGTCTAGAAATCCTGACCTTGTGATCCGCCCGCCTCGACCTCCCAAAGTGCTGGGATTACAGACGTGAGCCACCACGCCTGGCCAGTAAGCATCCTTTAATATTCTGATTTAAGGAATCAAGTTGGTCTCCTACCAACTTGTGCTGGCACCATCTTCTCATGCAAGCATCTGCAAACATTTTTTGTAAAGGGACAGATAGCAAATGTTTTAGGCTTTTATGTCACAACTATTCAATTCTGCTATTGAAGCATGAACACAGCCATAGACAATATGTAATTGAATGAGCATTATTGTGTTCCAATAAAACTTTATTTACAAAACCAGAATATTAGCCGGACGTGGTGGCAGGCGCCTGTAGTCCCAGCTACTCCAGAGGCTGAGACAGGAGACTCGCTTGAACCTGGGAGGCAGAGGTTACAGTGAGCTAAGATCACACCACTGCACTCCAGCCTGGGTGATAGAGCAAGACTCTGTCTCAAAAACAAACAAACAAAAAAACAGATGGTGGGCTAAATTTGATGCATGGGCCATGATTTGCCAATCCCTGTTGTAGGATGTCCTCGGAGTCTTGAACTGATTCTCTTTGCATTCAAGAGGTCAAAAGAAAGCATGAGAAAAAAAGGAAGAAAGAAAAAGCATGAGGAAGGCCTAGAAATGGCCTGACTTCAACCCTCTCTCATTGGCCAGAATCCAAACACAATGTCACAACTAAGTGAGTCTTTCTTGCGACCCAATGAAAGGAAAAGAGAGACACAGTCTGCCCTTTTCCTTACCAAATATTGTTTCTTTTTTTTTTTTGGCAGAGTCTTGCTCTGTTGCCCAGGCTGGAGTGCAGTGGTGTGATCTCAGCTCACTGTAACTTCTGCCTCCTGGGTTCAAGTGATTCTCCTGCCTCAGCCTCCCGAGTAGATAGGACCACAGGCACCTGCCATCACAACTGGCTAATTTTGGTATTTTTAGTAGATACGGGTTTCACCATGTTGACCACGGTGACCAGCTTGGTCTCGAACGCCTGACCTCATGATCCAACCGCCTCAGCCTCCCAAAGTGCTGGGATTACAAGCATGAGCCACCACGCCCGGCCCCCTCAGATATGGCTTTCTATTATCTGGCTTTCTATTATCTGGTGACCTATGAACTAAAAAGACCATCTGCCCATATACACCCGTGATAATGCAACATAGACAGGAAAACTGGGAAAAAAACATCCTCATTCAGAACAAGGAAGAATTGAGGGCACATGGGTCACTGGACCACAGCAATTTTGAAATCCCACTGGGTAAGTATTGTGAAGGCCCTTTCACAATGGGTCAGCTCTACTGGTGGACTCTCAGAGTTCACATCGTGGGGATGTCCTCACTTCATGCAAGTTCCAACATTCTGTGCGAGGCAATTGTCTACATGGATGTTCTACCTCTTGTCAAGTTCTGACACCATGGGTGGGCCTTCCCTTCACAGGACACCCTCTTCACACTAGTCAGGCTCTGACATTCCTCTCCAGGTGACACCATGTTGACACTTAGTCAGCTCGGCCCTAGCTAATGGCTTTGGAGCTAAATTGTTCAGAAAGGGAAAGAGAAAAAAGAAGAGAGAAAGGAATAAGGGGAAGAGAAAAAATAAAACTTTTCTTAATTTCTTACTATTAGGGCTAGAAGCAGTCAGCATTTCCTACTTTCAAGGCCCCCAACTTTTTTATTCTATTCCCTTTCATTTCTGCTTACAAACCCAGGAATTCTTTTTTTTTTTTTTTGAGAGGGCGTCTCTGTCGCCCAGGCTGGAGTGCAGTGGCGCAGTCTCGCCTAACTGCAAGCTCCGCCCCCGGGTTCATGCCATTCTCCTGCCTCAGCTTCTTGAGTAGCTGGAACTACAGGCGCCTGCCACCACACCCGGCCAATTTTTTGTATTTTTAGTAGAGACGGGGTTTCACCGTGTTAGCCAGGATGGTCTCGATCTCCTGACCTCGTGATCCACCCACCTCAGCCTCTCAGAGTGCTGGGATTACAGGCTTGAACCACTGCGCCCGGCCCAGGAATTCTTTCTTGATCTGATCTCTTTCATGTAATATCTTGCCAAACATTGCTAAAAATAATCACTATTAAGTTTCTACTTTCTATTTCCTTCCTCCAGGATGGATGACTCAGTAGACACATGGCCTGCTGCTCAAGTAACCTCAGGCAACAATTTTGTGAAATGTACTGCCACTCTATTTCATGGCTTAGCATCTTTTCAGCCACTAACATCAAGTTCATTGCAGCCCACCACTCACCTGCTGTCTCAATAATATATAGCTAAGGTGTGGCTTTTTTACAATAGAATTTTACTTCAAGCCAATACTCTTAAAACTGAGAGAGGAAACCCCAAGTGCCACGGAAAACAGCCAGTTATGTGAGGAGGCTGGAAGAGGCGGTGTTTCATTTGCACAGGGCTTAGGGGATTGGTTTGACCAGGCATGTTATTTACAAAGCCCGAGTAAAAACTGACCCTTCCAGCATAGCCTTTTAATATGCAAATGCAGGGCACCAAGATGTTTTACACGTGTGGGGCTATGTGGGGGAGGCCATGTTGCCAGGCACATGTGGGGGCAAGGGCAAGAGGACAGAGGTGGGAATTACCCTGTGGACCCAGTTTTAATGGCCTACATTTGCATATTAAAGGTTGCCGGCGGGTTCTAAGAGCCAGAGCTTTTCTGCTAAACAGACATTTCTGGAGCTGCTTTAAAAGAGACAAAAAATTCCTAAAGACCCCTTTTCCTCTCTATCTGCCTAAAATAATTTTTTAATAACTCCTATAACACTATTATTCTTCTTTTGAAAAAGAACAGGGCCGGGCGCGGTGGCTCCTGCCTGTAATCTCAGCACTTTGGGAGGCCGAGGCAAGCGGATCACTTGAGGTCAGGAATTCGAGACCAGCCTGGCCAATACAGCGAAATCCCGTCTCTACTAAAAATACAAAAAAATAGTCGGGCATGGTGGCATGCGCCTATAATCCCAGCTACTCAGGAGGCTGAGGTAGGAGAATCGCTTGAACCCAGGAGGCGGAGGTTGCAGTGAGTCAAGTTCGCATCACTACCCTCCCACTTGGGGGAGAGAGCAAGACTCCGTCTCAAAAAAAAAAAAAAAAAACAATAAGAAAAAGAACAACCAATTTGTTGACAATTATGGTGAATCTGTGGTGTGGTAATCTGTGGTAGGTAGAATAATATCCCCCAAAAGATATCCATGTCCTAATGCCCAGAACTAATGAATATGTTACCTTAAATGGCAAAGTGGACTTTGCAGATGGGATTAAATTAAGGATCTTGACATGGAGTGCTGAATTTTCTATGTAGGCCAAATGTTATCACAGGTTCTTATAAAAAGGAGGAAGAGCCAGGCGCGGTGGCTCATGCCTGTAATCCCAGCACTTTGAGAGGCTGAAGTGGGCAGATCACCTGAGGTCAGGAGTTTGAAACCAGCCTGGCCAATATGGAGAAACCCCGTCTCCACTAAAAATACAAAATTAGCTGGGTGTGGTAACGCATGCCTGTAATCCCAGCTACTCGGGAGGCTGAGGCAGGAGAATCGCTTGAACCCGGGAGGCGGAGGTTGCACTGAGCCGAGATCGCCGCCATTGCACTCCAGCCTGGGCAACAAGAGCGAAACTCCGTCTTAAAAAAAAAAAAAAAAAGGAGGAAGAGGCCGGACGCGATGGCT
The DNA here is from genome assembly GCF_029289425.2 of Pan paniscus. NCBI lineage: Eukaryota > Metazoa > Chordata > Mammalia > Primates > Hominidae > Pan > Pan paniscus. Next base: position 104,875,810 of record NC_073262.2, read on the forward strand.
CACGCCTGTAATCCCAGCACTTTGGGAGGGCGATGTGGGCAGATCACGAGGTCAGGAGATTGAGACCATCCTGGCCAACATGGTGAAACCCCGTCTCTACTTAAAAAAAAAAAAAAAAAAAATTAACTGGATGTGGTGGTGCACGCCTGTAGTCTCAGCTACTGGGGAGGCTGAGACAGGAAAATTGATTGAACCCAGGAGGCAGAGGTTGCAGTGAGCGGAGATCACACTGTTGCACTCCAGCGTGGCGACAGAGTGAGACTCCATCTCAAAAAAAAAAAAAAAAAAAGAAAGAGGAAAAAAAGGCAAGGCAGTCAGAGTCCAAGAAGGAGCTGTGACAAAGGAAGTAGGGCCATGAGCCAAGGAATGCAGGAAACTTCTCTTAGTCTGTTCAGGCTGCCATAACAAAACACCATAGACTGGACGGTTTAAACAACAGACGTTTATTTCTCACAGTTCTAGCAGCTGGGAAACCCAAGATCAAGGTGTTGACAGATTTGGTTCTTGGTGAGGACTTTCTTCTTGGCTTGCAAGCAACCGCCTTCTTGCTGTATCCTCACATGGTAGAGAAGAGCATGTGATCTCTTCCTCTTCTTATAAAGGCATTAATCCCATCATGGGAATTCTACTCTCATGACCTCATCTAAACAAAATAGTCTCCCAAAAACCCTATCTCCAAATATGATCATATTGGGGATTAGGGTTTCAACATATGAATTTCAGGGAGTCTATAACATTCCAGAAGCTGGAAAAGCTGAGGAAATAGAGCCTGTCCTAGAGTCTCCCCACTCTAGATGCCCTGTTAACACATCTATTTTAGCTCATTGAGTCCCATGTCACACTTATGACATCTAGAAGTGTAAGGTAATAAATTTGTGTTGTTTTAAGCTATTAAATTTGTGGTAATTTGTTACGGCAATAATAGGAATCTATTACACTTGTTACAGATGGTTAGACAGGCATGAGCAGGGTAGGAGAGGGCTCTCTCCTAACCCACCAGAAATGTCAGACTTCACAATTATCACATTGCCTCTCTAAAAGTGATAAATTAGCAGCAGGTCCCAGGGAGAGGCCGTTTCCTGATGGTCTGCACCTGTTGTACTAAAGTGTTAATTGAATGCAGACACCAGAAAGAAGGAACTTCCCTGGCATGTGCATTAAGAGACAAAATGGTGGAGTATGACCTTTGGGACACTCCACTGGAAAAGGGAAGAAAGCTTCAGATGGGGATGCATACAACTTCCTAAACACAGCGCATGTGCTCACTTCCCAAACATAAAAAGGGCAGCATGCAGCCCACCCTAAAGGAAGAATCATGGAAAAGGGGTGAAAGACACCAGAAGTGGGGCAGCCTACAAAGTCCTAGGATCACAGCTAAAGGCAGCACTTGACCTTCACATGCCTGCTTGGATCTCTTCCAAGCATACTTTCCTGTTCTACAGCCTTTTAAAATAAACTTCAGCCCAGGCACGGTGGATAACGCCTATAATCCCAGCACTTTGGGAGTCCGAAGTGGGTGGATCATGAGGTCAGGAGTTCACAACCAGCCTGGCCAACATGGTGAAACCATGTCTTTACTAAAAATACAAAAATTAGCTGGGCGTGGAGATGCACACCTGTAATCCCAGCTACTCAGGAGGCTGAAGCAGGAGAATTGCTTGAACCCGGGAGATACAAGTTGCAGTGGGCCGAGATCAGGCCACTGTACTCCAGCCTGGGCTACAGAGTGAGACTCTGTCTCAAACAAACAAACAAACTTCAACTCCTTCTCTAAAAGTTGCTGTGGTCTCTTTTTCTGCCTTACACCCTTCAGTCGAATTCTTTCTTTTGAGGAGGCAAGAATTGAGGTTGCTGCAGACCCATATGAATTTGCTGCCAGTAACTCAGATATCTTTTGCCAGTAATGCACTGTCCTTGCTTGTGAACATAAGTGTGTTTCTATCCAACCTGAAAAGTATACAGTGAGGCCAGGCTTGGTGGCTCACAATTGTAATCCTAGAATTTTGGGAGGCCAAGCCAAGAGGATCGCTTGAGACCAAAAGTTCCAAACCAGCCTGGGCAACTGTATTAGCCCGTTTTCATGCTGCTGATAAAGACAAACCCAAGACCGGGAAGAAAAAGAGGTTTAACGCACATGTTCTCACACATAGGTATGAATTGAACAATGAGAACACTTGGATACAGGGTGGGGAACATCACACACTGGGGCCTGTCCTGGGGTGGGGGGATGGGGGAGGGATAGGATGGAGATATACCTAATGTAAATGACAAGTTAATGGGTGCAGCACACCAACATGGCACATGTATACATATGTAACAAACCTGCATGTTGTGCACATGTACCCTAGAAAATAATAAAAAATAAATAAATAAATAAAAAGAGGTTTAATGGACTTAAAGTTCCACATAGCTGGGGAGGTCTCACAAACAAGGTGGAAGGCAAGGAGGAGCAAGTCATGTCTTACATGTATGCCAGCAAGTAAAGAGAGAGCTTGTGCAGGGAAACTCCCCCTTAAAAACTCCCCCTTAAAAGACTTATTCACTATCATGAGAACAGCACCAGAAAGACCTGCCCCCCATGATTCAATTACCTCCCACTGGGTCCCTCCCAGAGCACTTGGGAATTCAAGGTGAGATTTGGGTGGGGACACAGCCAAACCATATCAGCAACATAGCAACATCCTGTCTCTATAAAAAATTTAAAAATTGCCAGACGTGGTAGCTCACGTCTGTAATCCCAGCACTTTGGGAGGCTGAGGCAGGCGGATCACCTGAGGTCAGTAGTTTGAGACCATCCTGCCCAACATGGCGAAACTCTGCCTCTACTAAAAATACAAAAAATTAGCCAGGCGTGATGGGAGGTGCCTATAGTCCCAGCTACTCGGGAGGCTGAGGCAGGAGAATCACTTGAACCTGAGAGGCAGAGGTTGCAGTGGGTCAAGATCATGCCACTGCACTCCAGCCTGGGTGACAAGAGTGAAACTCCATCTCAAAAATAAATAAATAAATAAATAAAAATTAGCCAGGCATGCTGATGTGACCTATAATTCCAGCTACTCCAGAGGCTGAGGTGAGAGTAGCACTTGAAACCAGAAGTGAGTTCAAGTGAGCTGTGATCATGCCATTGCACTATAGCTTGGGTGACAGAGTAAAACCTTGTCTCTTAAAAAAAATATATATATATATACATACAATTACTAACATATACTCATTACTCATATCAATAATTGATATCATTTTTACAATATATAATTAACTTGTAGACATTGAGCTTTTCTTTTCTTTTTTTTTTTTGAGACTGAGTCTCACTCTGTCGCCAGGCTGGAGTGCAGTGGGACGATCTTGGCTCACTGCAACCTCTACATCCCAAGTTCAAGCAATTCTCCAGCCTCAGCCTCCCAAGTAGCTGGGATTACAGGGGCATGCCACCATGCCCAGCTTATTTTTGTATTTTTAGTAGAGACAGGGTTTTACCATGTTGGCCAGGATGGTCTCGATCTCTTGACCTTATGATCCGCCCTCCTCTGCCTCCCAAAGTGCTGGGATTACAGGCATGAGCCACTGCACCTGGCCCCTGAGCTTTTCTTTTTTAAAAAAATTCCTTTTTTTTCTTTTGAGACAGAGTCTTGCTCTGTCACCAAGGCTAGAGTGTGGGTCTTTCCCTATGTCATCATGTACTGTATTGTACAATACTCATTCAATCAGATTATGAGTTAATCTAGGGGCACAACTCTTTTTTAAAATAAAGATGGGGTCTTGCTATGTTGCTCAGGCTGGTCTGAAACTCCTGGGGTCAAGCGATCCATCCACATGGGCCTCCCAAAGTGCTGGAATTACAGGCATGACCTACAGTGCCCAGCCTAGGGGCACAACTTTAGGATTAATTAATTATTTAATTATTTAATTTTTTATTTTTTTTCAGACGGAGTTTCACTCTGTTGCCCAGGCTGGAGTGTAATGGGCAATCTCGGCTCACTGCTGATACCTCCTCTTCTCTTAGTCTCTTTATTTATTTATTTATTTATTTATTTATTTTTGAGACGGAGTCTCGCTCTGTCGCCCAGGCTGGAGTGCAGTGGCACGATCTCGGCTCACTGCAAGCTCCGCCTCCTGGGTTTTACGCCATTCTCCTGCCTCAGCCTCCTGAGTAGCTGGGACTACAGGCGCCTGCCACCACGCCCGGCTAATTTTTTTTGTATTTTTAGTAGAGACGGGGTTTCACCCTGTTAGCCAGGATGGTCTCGATCTCCTGACCTCGTGATCCGTCTGCCTCGGCCTCCCAAAGTGCTGGAATTACAGGCGCGAGCCACCGCGCCTGGCCTATTTTTCTTAGGTTTCTTATGTATTCTTAAGTATTCTTTTGTATTTTTCATGAGTCTATGACTCATTTGAAGTACTTCTTTTTTTTTGAAACAGGGTCTCACTCTGTTGCCCAGGCTGGAGTGCAGTGGCCTGATCACTGCTCACTGCAGCTTAACCTCCCAGCTGAGAGCGTGTCACTGCACTCCAGCCTGGCGAGAGAGTGAGACTCCATCTCCAAAAAAAACCAAAAAACAAAAATTAGCCAGGCATGGTGGCACGTGCCTGTAAACCCAGCTACTCAGGAGGCTGAGGCAGGAGAATTGCTTGAACCTGGGAAGCAGAGATTGCAGTGAACAGAGATCAAGCCATTGCACTTCAGCCTGGGGCAACAGAACAATACTCTGTCGCAAAATAAAGAAAGTCTTTATGTTTATTTATGAACAAATCATTTTGCTGGATATACAATTCTGAGTTACTCTTTTTTCTAACACTTTGAAGATATTCTTCCACTATTCTCTAAACACTATTATTGCTGTTAAGACCTCCCTTAGTCTAATCGTTTTACTTTGTACGTTGCAGGTCATCTGACTTTTCTCTCTGGCTGAATTTAAGATTTTTCTCTTTTTGATATCTTGTGGTTCTGACATAACCATTCTGTGATTATGATACTCTACACCATACTTAGGTATGAACTTTCCCTCTGAATTGTGTTTCCCTGTATCTGTGAATTCTTGTCCCAGGTTTAAGTGATCCTCCCAAGTAGCTGGGACTAAGGTGCATACCACCACACCGGCTAATTTTTAAAATTTTTTGTGAAGACAGAGTCTCACTATGTTGCCCAGGCTGGTCTTGAACTGAGCTCAAGCAAGCCTCCTGCCTCAGCCTCCCAAAGTGATGGGATTACAGGTATGAGCCACTGTGCCTGGCTGAAGTACTTTCTTTATGTTTATCTGCAGAGTACTAATTCTCTTTTTTGTCCATGTTTTACCTTGTTTTCTAGCAAATCTGTCAAGTTTTTATTTCAATGTTATATGTTTTATTCTAGAAGTGCAATATGATTCTTTTTCAAATATGCCAAATCATTTTAATACTTACATCTTGCTCTTTTTCCTGATTTCACGTTTTTTATTTAAACATTTCAGATTAAGCAATGTAAAATCTATATATGATAAATTTAACATCAGAAGTTTTTGAAGAGGACCTACTGTGTTTTTTGTTCTGAATCTGTTCTTTGTTTTTGTTTGTTAATTTTTTAATGTAAGCTGATATTTGGGTTTCAATTTGTGTCAAATTTGAGGAAGGTGGCCAGTATTTTAAAGAGCTTGCTCACCACAAAACAAAAATGAGGCCGGGCGTGGTGGCTCACGCCTGTAATCCTAGCACTTTGGGGGGCCAAGGCGGGTGGATCACGAGGTCAGGAGATCGAGACCATCCTGGCTAACATGGTGAAGCCCCATCTCTACTAAAAACACAAAAAATTAGCCGGGCGTGGTGGCGGGCACCTGTGGTCCCAGCTACTCAGGAGGCTGAGGCAGGAGAATGGCGCAAACCTGGGAGGCGGAGTTTGCAGTGAGCCGAGATCGCACCACTGCACTCCAGCCTGGGCGACAGAGCGAGACTCTGTCTCAAAAAAAAAAAAAAAAAGAATAAACAAAATATGTATTTAAAGGAAACTACCCACAAAGTAACCAAGGTTACCAAGTTAACAGCTAGTCAGTTAATAAAGGAAAAATAGCAATTTTCTCATGTGATTATTTTATCTATAAAGCCCCTCCCATATCTTCAGTTATTCGCTTTATAAAAACAGTTGTTTTTATCTAGGAATCAGTAATTTACAGGAAAGCCCAAGGTTTTATTTAATTTGAGATATTAAAACTAGAGCCTTCTTTTGTTTCTGTTTTCTCAGGGTGCAAAGTGGGGTGTATGTGTGTTTCCCAAGTGTAGACCGTGTATGCTTACCCTTGGTGGAAGTATACAGTGTCTATTTTGCTCTACATTTCTTTTTTTTTGGAGACGGAGTTTCGCTCTGGTTGCCCAGGCTGGGGTACAATGATACGAACTCGGCTCACTGCAACCTCCACCTCCCAGGTTCAAGGGATTCTCCTGCCTCAGCCTCCCAAATAGCTGGGATTATGGCATGCACCACCAGGCCCGGCTAATTTTTGTATTTTTAGTAGAGACAGGGTTTCACCATGTTGCCCAGGCTGGTCTTGAACCCCTAATCTCAGGTGATCCACCCACCTCGGCCTCCCAGACTGCTGGGATTACAGGCTTGAGCCACCGCGCCTGGCCCTTTCTTTTTTTTTTTTTTTTTTTTTTTGAGACAGAGCCTTGCTCTGTCACCCAGGCGGGAGTGCAGTGGTGTGATCTCGGCTCACTGCAACCTCTGCCTCATGGATTCAAGCAATTCTTGTGCCTCAGCCTGCCAAATAGCTGGGATTACAGGCATGTGCCACCATACCCAGCTAATTTTTGTATTTTTAGTAGAGACAGGGTTTCACCATGGTGCCCAGGCTGGTCTCAAGCTCCTAGCCTCAAGTGATCTGCCTGCCTCAGCCTCCCAAAGTGCTGAGATTACGGGCATGAGCCATCACACTGGGCCTAGTTTCTTATAATTGTTTAATATGCATAGATTTTGTTTTTCAAAAAATTAAAAGTTCCCTAAGAGCAAGTAATCTTGAAGTTGGAGCAGAGATGGTGATGTCAAAAATAGAGGCTAATTATTAGTCTGGTCAGGACCATACCATGATATGGTCGAGGGTCTGGACCTTAGCTTTACAAGCCAAGAAACTAAATTTTTATCATTAACCCAGATTGATTAGTTCAGAGGAAATGGCTCATTTTGTGCAAGCTCACAAGACACCGATGAATGGGTATCACTATATTTTAGCTGGTCAGGCAGAAATGAGACTTTCTTGAGCTGCTTTACCACACAACTCACCAGACAGCCTCTATGTTTTCTGGGTAGACTAGCCTCCACATTTTTATGTTCAAATGTTCAGGAAACGGGGTCTTGCTCTTTCACTCAGCCTGGAGTGCAGTGGGGTGATCATAGCTCATTGTAGCCTCGACCTCCCTGGTCAGCCTCCCAAATAGCTGGGACTACAGGCACATGCCACCTTGCCCACCTAATTTTTTTATTTTATTTTATTTTTTTTGAGATGGAGTTTCCCTGTTGTTGACCAAGCTGGAGTGCAATGGCGAGATCTCAGCTCACTACAACCTCCGCCTCCTGGGTTCAAGCAATTCTCCTGCCTCAATATCCCTAGTAGCTGGGATTATAGGCAGATGCCAAGACGCCCAGCTAATTTTTGTATTTTTAGTAGAGACGGGGTTTCACCATGTTGGTCAAGGCTGGTTTCAAAGTCCTGACCTCAGGTGATCTGCCCGCCTTGGCCTCCCAAAGTGCTGGGATTACAGGCGTGAGCCACCACACCTAGCTTTTTTTTTTTTTTTTTTTTTTGTAGAGACAGGGGTCTCACTTTGTTGCCTAGGCGGGTCTCAAACTCCTTGCTTCAAATGATCCTCCCATGTGTGCTGAAATGTTCAGGAAACTTTTCATTTATTTATTTATTTATTTATTTATTTATTTATTTATTTATTTATTTATTTTGAGACGGGGTTTCGCTCTTGTTGCCCAGGCTTGAGTGTAATCAACGGCATGATCTTGGCTCACTGCAACCTCTGCCTCCTGGGTTCAAGCAATTCTCCTGCCTCAGCCTCCCGAGTGGCTGGGATTACAGGCATACTCCACCACGCCCAGCTAATTTTTGTATTTTTAATAGAGACAGGGTTTCTCCATGTTGGTCAGGCTGGGCTCGAACTCCTCACCTCAGGTGATCTGCCTGTCTCAGCCTGCCAAAGCGTTGGGATTACAGGCGTGAGCCACTGCACCCAGCCATGTTCAGGAAACTTTTTTTAAAATTTATTTTTATTATTTTTTTATTTATTGGAGACAGAGTCTTGCTCTGTTTCCCAGGCTGCAGTGCAGTGGCGCAATTTCAGCTCACTGCTACCTCCGCCTCCCAGGTCAAGTGATTCTCCTGCCTCAAACTCCTGAGTAGCTGGGATTACAGGCGCCTGCCACCACACCCAGCTAATTTTTGTATTTTTAATAGAGATGGGGTTTCACCATCTTGGCCAGGCTGGTCTTGAACTCCTGACCTCGTGATCCACCCACCTGGGCCTCCCAAAGTGCTAGGATTACAGGCGTGAGCCACTGCACCCAGTTTCAGGGAACTTCTAAACTGAAATAGAAACTCAATTGAAACAGATACCCTTGATTTGCATGGGGCCCACAGGGTAAAGTGAGGGAAAGACATTAAGGTTCATACTAGTACTGATTTGATGGCAAGAAGTCCTCGGAAAATGCTGGACTGCCCAGAAAGACAATAGCATCATGAGAAAAAACCATCATGCATCTAGTTGCATGAGCCAGACCAAACAAAAAGGCTGGCTGTTAGAACACACGGTCAGAGGTTTGAGCCTATTTCTGTCCATCTCCCAACATATTATCCCAGTAGCCTGATTTCTCCAAGCACCCAGGGTCTCTGGAAAAAAAGGACTCTGGCAAAAAGAAAAACATGTGACACAAGGGGCCAACAACTCTGAAAGAACAAATTAGAAGGCACAAAAGTTGATCCCCTGTTGGCTGGAAAGGGACATCAACCCATGAAGGTAGCGATATAGAGAAGGTGGACAATGGTGTGGGCAGCACCTGCTTTCAACAAAGTGGAAGCAGTCAACAGAGTAGAGGTCTGCAATACCAGCAGACACCAGAGCAAGAAAATACAGCACTGTAGGCCAGGCATGGTGGCTCCTGCCTGTAATCCCAGCACTTTGGGAGGCTGAGGCGGGCGGATCACCTGAGGTCAGGAGTTCAAAACTGGCCTGGCCAACATGGTGAAACCCTGTCTCTACAAAAACACAAAAATTAGCCAAGCATAATGGTGTGTGTCTGTAATCCCAGCTACTCTGGAGGCTGAGGCGGGAGAATTGCCTGAATCCGGGAGGTGGAAGTTCCAGTGAGCCAAGATCACACCATTGCACCCCAGCCCGTCTAAAAAGAAAAAAAAAGAAAATACAGCACTGTACGCGGCAGGTCAGTGATTGTGTGATAGAAACAATTTCCATGTCCATCTTCTGGGTACTCCTAAAGGAAACTATGAGGAAGATTGTATGATTTTGCATTACTTAACTTCTCTGAGAAGGAAAACAAGAGTAATAATAAGTAGAGAGATTTTTACATGTTTCTTTCACTGCTGTGTCTCTAGTGCCTGTAAGAATGCCTGGCACAGGCGGGTGTGGTAATCCCTGTAATCCCAGGGATTACAAATGCCTGTAATCCCAGCACTTTGGGAGGCTGAGGTGGGCGGATCACCTGAGGTAGGGAGTTCGAGACCACCCTGATCAACATGGAGAAACCCCGTCTCTACTAAAAATAAAAAATTAGCTCGGTGTGGCGGCCTGTAATCCCAGCTCTCAGGAGGCTGACGCAGGAGAATTGATTGAACCCAGGAGGCAGAGGTTGCGGTGAGCCGGAGATCACACCATTGCACTCCAGCCTGGGCAACAAGAGCGAAACTCCATCTCAAAAAAAAAAAAAAAAAAAAAATGCCTGGCACAGGCTGGGTGCAGTGGCTCACGCCTGTAATCCAGCACTTTGGGAGGCCGAGGTGGGTGGATCACGAGGTCAGGAGTTTGAGACCAGCCTGACCAACATGGTGAAACCCCGTCTCTACTAAAAATGCAAAAATTAGCCGGGTGTGGAAGTGCGCACCTGTATAGTCCCAGCTACTCAGGAGGCTAAGGCAGGAGAATTCCTGAACCTGGGAGGCAGAGGTTGCAGTGAGCGCTGAAATCCTACCATTGCACTCCAGCCTGGGCGACAGAGTGAGACTCCATCTCAAAAAAAAAAAAAAAAAAAAAAAAAGAATGCCTGGCACAGAGTAGACACTCAAATATTTGTTGAATACATAAAAGATGTTCACCATCCAGAACATCCCCTTCTTGTTACCAGGCACATGGAAGGTGTCTGACCAAAATGGTGTCTTTGGCTAATCTCATTAGGTTCCAAAAAGTCCCTGGAGGCTCTACTAGCACCTTGAAATTATCCCACCATTCACTCATTCCATTCATCCATTCATTTACTTAGTTACTAGTCATGTTTATGGAATCTCTACTATGTGCCAGATACTAGCCTAGTACTTGCAGATTTTGCAACTAACTTTTATAGAGTTTATATTCTAGTTGGAACAGGGGTGGAGTTGGGGTGTACAGAGAGGACAGACGAACCATGTTTCTCATCCTTGTTATTTCACCATGTTAGCCATCAGTAAAATTGTAAGCCCTGGCCGGGCGCAGTTGTTCACACCTGTAATCCCAGCACTGTGGGAGGCCAAGGCGGGCAGATCATCTGAGGCCGGGAGTTCCAGACCAGCCTGACCAACATGGAGAAACCCTGTCTCTACTAAAAATACAAAATTAGCCGGGCGTGGTGGCACATACCTGTAATCCCAGCTACTCGGAAGGCTAAGGCAGAAGAATCGCTTGAACCCGGGAGGCAGGGGTTGCGGTGAGCTGAGATCATGCCATTGCACTCCAGCCTGGGCAACAAGAGTGAAACTCTGTCTCAAAAAAAAAAAAAAATTGTAAGCCCTTCTATCATCTGTACTCTCCTATATTCTCCTTCTTATATTTCTTTGTGCTATCTCCCCTTCACTCAGTACTTTAACAAAGTACTAAGACTCTTACTTCTCCCTTGCAAGAGAAAATCTCCAATTACTGGCCGGGCGCAGTGGCTCATGCCTGTAATCCCAGCACTTTGGGAGGCCGAGGTGGGTGGATCATGAGGTCAGGAGTTCAAGACCAGCCTGGCCAACATGGTGAAACCCCATCTCTACTAAAAATACAAAAATTAGCAGGGTGTGGTGGCAGGGGCCTATAATCCCAGCTACCCAGGAGGCAGAGGCAGAAAATTGCTTGAACCCAAGAGACAGAGGTTGCAGTGAGCCAAGATCATGCCACTACACTCCAGCCTGGGCAGCAGAGCAAGACTGCATCTCAAAAAGAAAGAAAGAAAGAAAGAAAATCTCCAATTACTTTATTTGGCCAAGTTACAAACCCAAAATCAGAGTCAGCTCTGAACTCCTGATTAAAGCATCATATGGAGGTGACTATGTAAATGGTAACGTGCAAGGACAAATTCTAGGACATACCATGGCAAAGAGATTTCTCATTGAATAAGTGGTTTCATTTCATTTTGGGAATAGGATTTAAGGCTTTACATGTAAAGAAAAGAATTTTTACTTCCTGCAGACATTCATTCATTAAATTTTTAAGAATTAATTAGATTCTATTTCATGAGTGGCACAACATAACATCCTATACAGACACAAATATGTGTAAAGTAGACTCAATTCTCTAGCAGATGTCACTTCTGCTAAGGAGACTAGACAGAAAAATACTGTGCAGTTAAATAACACTGTAAACAGACATGGTGTTTCTAACATCTCACCCACCCACACATACCCCTCTCCCAATCAGGTAATTTTCATCTCTCTTGTCTCCCTGACCACACTGGATTACAGCTGTAACTATAATCAACCATGCTTTTTTTCTTTTTTGAGACAGGGTCTTGCTTAGTAGCCCAGGCTGGAGTGTAATGGCGAGATCATAGCAGGCGTGAACCATGCACTCGGCCAATTATGCTCTTGAATTCACCCTAGGCCGGGCGTGGTAGCTCATGCCTGTAATCCCAGCACTTCGGGGGGCTGAGGCAGGCGGATCACCTGAGGTCAGGAGTTCAAGCCCAGCCTGGCCAACATGGGGAAACCCCGTCTCTACTAAAAATACAAAAACTAGTTGGGCATGGTGGCGCGTGTCTGTAATCCCAGCTACTGGGGAGGCTGAGGCAGGAGAATCACTTGAGCCCAAGAGGCAGAGGCTTCAGTGAGCTGAGATCGTGACTGAGATCGCGACACTGCGCTCCAGCCCTGGCGACAGACTGAGACTCCGTTTCAAAAAAAAAAAAAAAAAAAAATTCACCGTAGATTCCTCTGTCCTGTGACTTTCTGTTATTCAACCCAGGATTTTCTTTCCTTTTAATCTCAGGTTGCAGAGTTGCTACCTATTTAATGTTCCACAATCTTGAGCAGGTTGCAATTTTTTTTTTTTTAGATGGAGTCTCGCTGTGTCGCCTAGGCTGGAGTGCAGTAGTGCCACCTCGGCTCACCGCACCCTCCGCCTCCTGGGTTCAAGCAACTCTCCCAGCAGGTTGCAATTTAATGATTAGGAACAATCTGCATATAGGGCCTGGGAAGTGAGTAAGGAAATTTTACCCCTGTTGGAAGACAGACTTGTGAAACAACTGGGGTATTTAATCCCAGTCCCTGAGACTGAAAGGCTTCCAGAAAAGTAAGTAACACTAAATCAAGAAGACAGTCTAAATTCAGCCCCGCACAGTGGCTCATGCCTGTAATCCCAGCACTTTGGGAAGCCGAGGTGGGTGGATCACCTGAGGTCGGGAGTTCGAGACAAGCCTGACCAGCATGGAGGAACCCCATCTCTACTAAAAATACAAAATTAGCCAGGCGTGGTGGTACATGCCTATAATCCCAGCTACTTGGGAGGCTGAGGCAGGAGAATTGCTTGAACCCGGGAGGCAGAGGTTGCAGTAAGCAGAGATCATACCACTGCACTCCAGCCTCGGCAACAAGAGTGAAACTCCGTCTCAAAAAAAACAAAGAAGAAAAAGAAAAAAAAAAGACATTCTAAATTCATACCCTGGGGTCATTTTAACAAATGCAGCAAAAATAGGAGAGGCTTATTGAAAGAAAACTGTGCTAATAATTCATTTGGCCAGACAGAAGAGAACGGCCAGGAATGCTCACAAATATAGTGACAGTAATGGTGTTATTCTGAGGCCTTCGCCTCAAGGCAGGGCTTGAAAGGGGATAAAGTCTAACGGCACTAGCTGGCATTTCAAATTCTAGATGCCTGAGGCAGACTGGCACCGAAACAGCTCCTCGTTTCTCTCAAAGTGAACATATAATTCATAGAGGGTTAACAAAATAATATCGTGAAGTTTTTCCCCTTTAAATCTCTAGCGGTGGCGGGGCGCGGTGGCTCACGCCTGTAATCCCAGCACTTTGGGAGGCCGAGGTGGGAGGATCCCTTGAGGTCAGGAGTCCGAGACTAGCCTGGGCAACATCGTGAAACCCTGTCTCTACAAAAAATTAGCTGGGTGTGGTGGCACAGGCCTGTAGTCCCAGCTGCTCCGGAGGGTGAAGTGGGAGGATCGCTTGAGCCTGGGAGTTGGAGGTTGCAGTGAGCCGTGATAGTGCCACTGCACTCCAGCTTGGGCAACAGCCAGACTGTCTCAAAAAAAAAAAAAAAAAAAAAGGCCCGGCCTAGTGGGTCACGCCTGTAATCCCAGCACTTTGGGAGGCCGAGGCGGGCGTATCACGAGGTCAAGAGATCGAGACTATCCTGGCCAACATGCTGAAACCCCATCTCTACTAAAAATACAAAAATTAGCTGGGCGTGGTGGTGTGTGCCTCTAGTCCCAGCTACTGGGGAGGCTGAGGCAGGAGAATTTCTTTTTTTTTTTTTTTTTGAGACGGAGTCTCGCTCTGTCGCCAGGCTGGAGTGCAGTGGCAGGATCTTGGTTCACTGCAAGCTCCGCCCCCTGGGTTCAGGCCATTCTCCTGCCTCAGCCTCCCGAGTAGCTGGGACTACAGGCGCCTGCAACCACACCCGGCTAATTTTTTGTATTTTTAGTAGAGACGGAGTTTCACCGTGTTAGCCAGGATGGTCTAGATCGATCTCCTGACCTTGTGATCCGCCCGCCTCGGCCTCCCAAAGTGCTGGGATTACAGGCGTGAGCCACTGCGCCCGGCTAGGAGAATTTCTTGAACCCGGGAGGCGGAGGTTGCAGTAAGCCGAGATCACACCACTGCACTCCAGCCTGGGTTACAGAGCGAGACTCCGCCTCAAAAAAAGAAAAAAAGGCGCAAAGGCTCCGTTCAGGCCCTAGATCCCGCGATACAAACTTTCTCGGCCCGCCCCAGCCCGCTGTGGCGGGAACATTCTGGAAGTGACGGCAATCTCTGCGGCAGTCTTCTGTCGGAAGTGACGTCGCTATCCCAGAATCCTCAGAGAAGGAGTAGCGCGTTCGTGCGTCCTAGTTCCAGTACAGCGTGGAGGGCTTAGGCAGCGTGTTCTGATTCTTTGCGGGACGGCGAGCGCATTTGTGCTTTGCCCGCCGCGGCCTAGGAGGCCTTTTGAGGCCGCGTAGCCGGTGTTTTTGAACTGACTCCACAGCTTCTGGCGGGCCGTGCGGCGCCCTGACCCGGCCTCACCATGTTGGTGCTGTTTGAAACGTCTGTGGGTTACGCCATCTTTAAGGTAGGTGGGAGAGCGAGCCGTTAAAGGGGGAAGGCGGATGCTGGACAGACGAGGAGAGGGAAAGACTTAAGCACGGAACTACTCAGAGTAGCGTGGGTGCCTGTTATAGCCCGGGCTCTGGGAGGAGGGAGAAGGCCTTTACACCTGAGAGCCATGTTACGTGTAACACGTGGCCCCGCCGTTTGGGGAGACCCGTTCTGCATTAGAGGATTTTATTTCCTCCCGTTGAAGAGGTGGGCAGGAGGCGTGTTAGAATTTAACAGATTATAGGGAATTCGGACTTTATTCTAGATGTTTTGAGGAATGATCGAAAGATTTTTTTTTTTTTTTTGAGATGGAGTTTCGCTCTTGTTGCCCATGCTGGAATGCAGTGGCGCAATCTTGGCTCACTGCAACCTGCGTCTCCCGGGTTCAAGCGATTCTCCTGCCTTGGCCTCCCGAGTAGCTGGGATTACAGGCCTCCATCCACCACCACGCCTGGCTAGTTGTTTTTGTTTGTTTGTTTGCTTTTTAGTAGAGACGGGGTTTCACCATGTTGGCCAGGCTGGTCTTGAACTCCTGACCTCAAGCGGTCCACCTGCCTCGGCCTCCCAAAGTGCTGGGATTACAGGCGTGAGCCACCGTGCTCGGCCAATCGAAAGGATTTAAGCAGAGGAATGACCTGCTAATTTGTCTTAATACGGTTACTCTGCTGTGTGGAAATTAGACTCGAGGAGATAAGAACGGCAGCAAGAATACTTTTGCATTCATTTGGACAAGATGAAATTGCCTGGTATGGAGAGAAACAAATATCGATAGAAATTGTGAAGGTAGAACAGAAAGGACTGGCTAATAGATTGAATGTGGGGTTTTGGTTTAAATAAGATGTTAAGAAAGTTTCTTGTGGGGGAAGGACTAAAGATTTCCGGTTTGGACTTTTCGAAGCTTGCGTTGTCTATTAGACCTGATAATGCAGTTGTGTAGATCGGGCAGTTCAGTATTTCAGATTTGAAGCTTAGGGGAAAACATCTGGGCTGGTAATGTCAGTTTGAGATTTGGTTGTTTTCGTGGGGAAAGTTTGACAAGTTCGTCAGCACTGAAATGGTTGAATGGTAAGACATTCGTATCGCAAGATGCTGTTGAAATGTTAGGAAGAATGAGTGAGATTGAGTGCCTTTTCTTGTGCGGTGCAACTCTTCTGAGGTCTGTGAATATAGCAATGAAAAATAAAGTTTTTATGTATATTCTACATATGTATATGTTGGTAGAAAGCAAAAACGCTAGGTAAAAATAAATGTAATACAATTTTAGCTATGAACTAAAAAACCATTTGTGGTGTGGATGCAAGAAAGTCTGGATGGGTGCAGAGTTCTCCATGTTTCACTTCTGATATTTGAAAATACGCAGTTTGCATTTGATACGTCAAATGTTATTTTTAAGAAAACCAATAAAATCATTAAAACCGAAAAGGCAGTTTTGCTTGTTTTTACCTTAGTTGGAGTTATCTGCAATTGCCGTATTAGTGTTTTAAGGAACTTGTAAGTAAGCTCTTTAGTCCCCTTTAGAGCTACGAAACATGTCAATTTTACTTTTCTCCAGCTTTTTGGAATCTTATCTAAATTACCATGTAGAGTTCTGCATAGCTTCAAATTCTCTTAGCCAATGTGGTCTGTAAGTGTCTATCGATGAATTTCACCGTTAATTGCCGTAGTATACTGTCCTGTACCGGATGTGAAGAGGAGCAACTCTGCACAGTGCACTGGTTGTCTCCCATGGTAGGAAGGAATTGGCTTATCAATGGTCGGATTTCTAGACCTGGGTCCTAAAATACTCAACCGTGTCTCGATGAATTACTCATTTCTATTAATGAAAAGTGTCCTCCTCCATGAAAATGTCTTTGAGTATTCCGTTGGAGTTTGCAGTGCTATTTATCTGCAAGTTACTGTTCAAAATGATTAAATTGTGGTTTATGTAACCTAGTACTAAAGAAATAACTAGTTAAGCTCGAATATGTTGATATTGATTAGTTTGTAATTATTGGAATTAACATTGATCATTTCTGAGTATAAAAGACAAACGTTCTGGAACTAGTGATGGCTGCACATTTTTGTGAAAATGCTCTACTAAAAAGTGAATTGTACACTTTAAAAGGGCAAATATTAAGATACATGTAAAATTAATATGATATATGGTGAATTTTATCTCCTAAAAAAGTAGACATACGGTTCAAAGTTATTAGTTTCCTTTCCCATAATCTTTCAAAATGCTAGGGTATAAAATTATGTTGGTTGCCAGGCATGGTGGCTCATGCCTGTAATCCCAGCACTTTGGGAGGCCAAGGCCGGCGGATCACAAGGTCAGGAGTTTGAGACCAGCCTAACCAACATGGTGAAACCCCGTCTCTACTAAAAAAAAATAGAAAAATTAGCTGGGCGTGGTGGTGTGCGCCTGTAATCTCAGCTACTTGGGAGGCTGAGGCGGGAGCATTGCTTGAACCCGGGAGGCGGAGGTTGTGGTGAGCTGAGATCGTGCCATTGCACTTCAGCCTGGGCAATAAGAGCACAACTCCGTCTCAAAAAAAAAATTATATTGGATGCATATAATTCATGCTTTGATGAGAATGCTTTAGGAAGTTTTTTGAAGTTTTTTTTTTTTTTTTGAGACGGAGTTTCACTCTTGTTGCCCAGGCTGGAGTGCAATGGCGCGATCTTGGCACACCGCAACCTCTGCCTCCCAGGATCAAGCAATTCTCCTGCCTCAGCCTCCCGAGTAGCTGGGATTACAAGCATGCACCACCACGCCCAGCTAATTTTGTATGTTTAGTAGTGACAGGGTTTCTCCATGTTGAGGCTGGTCTCGAACTCCTGACCTCAGGTGATCTGCCCGCCTCAGCCTCCCAAAGTGCTGGGATTACAGGCGTGAGCCACTGCACCTGGCCTTGAAGTTTTTTTAAACTTCCATTTACAGTGAGGAAAACATTTTATGTATAACCCATGTACACATACAAATTCATGTTTATGTATTTAAAATTTATTTTGAGGCAGGGTCTTGCTCTGTCACCCAGGCTGGGGTGCAGTGGCAGGATCACGGCTCATTGCAGCCTTGGCCTCCTGGGTCAAGTGATCCTCCCACCTCCTCCCGAGTAGCTGGGACTACAGGCTCAAGCCACCATGCCTGGCTAATTATTTATTTATTTGTATTTGTATTTATTTATTTTTTGAGATGGAGTCTCACTCTGTCGCCCAGGCTGGAGTGCAGTGGCGTGATCTCGGCTCACTGCAACCTCCGCCTCCTGGGTTCAAGCGATTCTCCTGCCTCAGCCTCCCGAGTAGCTGGGATTACAGGCATGAGCCACCATGCCTGGCCTAAATTTTTTTTTTTTTTTTTTTTAAGAGGCATAGTCTCACTGTGTTGCCTAGGCTGGTCTCAAACTCCTGGCCTCAAGGTGCTGGGATTACAGGCATGAGGTACAGTGTTCTGCCCACTTATGTGTTTAGAGCGATTCAAAAGGAAAACACTTCCAAAAAGTTATTGCTCATTAACAGGGTTATATATATATATAAATGTAAAGACATTGTGTAAAGGAACTGTTGTGATTAATTCTAGGATATTATAAAAATTCAGCCTGTGGCCGAGAGCAGTGGCTCACGCCTGTAACCCCAGCTACTCGGAAGGCTGAGGCAGGACAATCAGTTGAACCTGGGAGCAGAGGTTGCAATGAGCTGCGGTCGCGCCACTGCCCTGCAGCCTGGGCGACAGGACAAGACTCCGTCTCAAAAAAAAAAGAAAAAAAGAAATTCCACCTGTGTCCTTGTGTCACGTGGCACACAGCGTAAGATTTTAGTCTTGCTCATACCAGACTTCTTCAGCTGCTCTTCCATGTGGTAGCCATTAGTACGTATAACCATTTCACATGAGATGTAACTGATAGGACTGAGGAAGTGAATTTTAACTTACTTGAATTTTAATGGTTATATTGTACAGTGTAGCTGTGTAGCATAGCATTTTGTGTCACTTCATTTTCTCAAGGTTTGGAGAAAGATTTTTGATGTATATACCAAATGTTTATATAAAACCTAAGTACTGAGCAATATATTTTTTCTAACTTTATTGGGTGTACTTTACATACTGTATAACTCACCTGTAGGTTTTAGTTACAATCCAGTTTTATAGTACACTTTGTTGCAAAAAGTTCTCATGCCCATTTTCAAGTTAGTCCTGCTCTAGACAACCACTGTTCAGCTTTCTTTCTTTTTGCATAATTTTTTCTAGAAGTTTCATGTAAGTGGAGTAGTATTTTAGTCTTTTGTGTTTGGCTTTTTTCACTTAGTGTAATGCTTCTGAAGCTAACCGAAGAGCTTTTTCACATTTGTTGCGTGTATGGATTTGTTTCTTTTTGAGCAGTGCACATTTTAAACTAATTATCAGTTTTATCCTGTATTCAAACAAGTTTCATAAAACATTAACTTGCTCATATTGTCTGGAAGTGAAACTTAAAAGTTAGCATCAAATAATTTACACAAAACATAGAGGTTGGGTGCAGTGGCTCACGCCTGTCACCCTAACACTTTGGGAGGGTGAAGCAGGAGGATTGTTTGAGCCCAGGAGTTGCAGACCAGCCTGGGCAACATGGCGGAAAAAAAATTAGCTGGGCACAGTGGTGCTTGCCTGTAGTCCCAGCTGCTGCAGGAGGCTGAGGTGGGAGGGAGGTCACGGCTGCAGTGAGCTGTGATTGAGCCTCTGCACTTTAGCCTGGACAACAGAGTGAGACCTCATCTCAAAACAAAACAAAAACCACACAAAGTCTCAAGCAATCAATTAAAAATGAAAATGAGGAGGCTGGGCGTGGTGGCTCACACCTGTAATCCCAGCACTTTGGAAGGCTGGGGTGGGCAGATCATGAGGTCAGGAGTTTGAAACCAGCCTGGCCAACATAGTGAAACCCCGTCTCTACTAAAAATACAAAAATTAGCCGGGCATGGTGGTGTGTGTCGCCACATCTGTAGTCCCAGCTGAGGCAGGAGGATCGCTTGAACCAGGGAGGTGGAGGTTGCAGTGAGAAGACCGCGCCTCTGCACTCCAGCCTGCGTGACAGGGCGAGACACTGTCTCAAAAAAAACAAAAAAAGTGATTAAAATTCTTAATTCCATATACCCTCACCAATATTCTGTATCAGCTGCCGAAGTATTAGATAGGATGGGCTCAATCCTAAAAGGCACAACCCCCATATTTAACATCCCTAAAATTGGGATGTCTTACAATTGATGACAGGTCAATTGGGAGTGTAAAAGAATAACATAAGCTGGGTGTGGTGGCTCACGCCTGTCATCCCAGTACTTTGGGAGGCTGAGGCAGGCAGATTGCCAGACCTCAGGAGTTCGAGACCAGCCTGGGCAACAGGGTGCAACCCCGACTTTACTAAAATACAAAAAAAAAAAAAAAAATTAGCCAGGCATGGCAGCATGTGCCTGTAATCCCAGCTACTTGGGAGGCTGAGGCAGGAGAGTTGCTTGAACCAGGGAGGTGGAGGTTGTAGTGAGCTGAGATCACGCCACTGCGCTGCAGCCTAGCCGACAGAGCGCAAGACTCTGTCGCAAAAAAAAAAAAAAAGAATAGCATGTTAAATTTTGTGAAATAGAGTATGCACAGATATTATGCATATATTTTTATTTAAAAAACCAGCTGGATCAGGCGCCCTGGTTCCTGCCTGCACTCCCAGCACTTTGAGAGGCCAAGGCAAGAGGATCACTTGAGTCCAGAAGTTAGAGATCAGCCTGGGCAACAAAGCAAGCCCCTGTCTCTACAAAAAGATTTTTAAAATAGCTAGATGTCGCAGTGTGCACCTATAGTCCTAGCTACTTGGGAGGCCGAGGCAGAAGAATCGCTTGAGGCCAGGAGTTTGAAGCTGTAGTGACATAGGACCACACCACTCCACTCCAGCCTGGACAACAAAGCGAGACCCTGTCTCTGGAAAAACAACACAGCTAGTAAATTTAAAACTATACTTTGCTAATAAGCATTATTTATCAAGTCCATAATATAGCACATCTACACATTAAGACGCAGTTCTAGTCTGGTTATATATTATTTTCAGTAAAAGAAACACAATGTTGCAAGTTGTATAAAACTTAGATGAGTGACAGGATGATTTTAGGGGTTTGTTCTGATGTATAAGTTTTTTTTTTTTTTTTTTTTTTGAGACGGAGTCTCGCTGTCGCCCAGGCTGGAGTGCAGTGGCGCGATCTCGGCTCACTGCAGGCTCCGCCCCCTGGGGTTCACGCCATTCTGTTGCCTCAGCCTCCCGAGTAGCTGGAACTACAGGCGCCTGCCACCTCGCCCAGCTAATTTTTTTGTATTTTTAGTAGAGGCGGGGTTTCACCGTGTTAGCTAGGATGGTCTCGATCTCCTGACCTCGTGATCCGCCCGCCTCAGCCTCCCAGAGTGCTGGGATTACAGGCATGAGCCACCGTGCCCAGCCTGTATAAATTTAATCACACATGGTTGAATTAGATATGTTGATAAAAATAACCCAAACTAGAAAAACTTAAAGTCACACAAAGCAGTAAACAACTACAAAGCCTAGAGTTGGTATTAACAATTTATAAACTAATAGCTCTAACTTTGTATATCATGAAGTTTTAGAATCCAAAGACACCTCACCAAGTCTCATGACTATACTGAAAACATTGATTAAAATTTTTTGAAATTGTTCAGAGAATGCAGCTAACCATAACTGAAGTTCACTATTTTTAAGAGGATATGTATCAAATAGGGGATATGACTCATGAGTAAAATTCACATTTTTTTAGCTGAAAAGCAAGTATATTTGAAGATAACATTTGGGTAACAAAATTGCCGTATTTAAAAGATACTCTCGGCCTGGCGGGTTGGCTCACGCCTGTAATCCCAACACTTTGGGAGGCCGAGGTGGGTGGATCATGAGGTCAGGAGATCGAGACTATCCTGGCTAACACGGTGAAACCCCATCTCTACTAAAAATACAAAAAATTAGCTAGGTGTGGTGGCAGGCGCCTGTAGTCCCAGCTACTCTGGAGGCTGAGGCAGGAGAATGACGTGAACCCAGGAGGCGGAGCTTGCAGTGAGCCGAGATCCTGCCATTGCACTCCAGCCTGGGTGACAGAGCGAGACTCCGTCTCAATAAATAAATAAATTAATTAAAAAATACTATCACCATTCTTAAACTGAAGTTAAAATAACAAAGGAAATGTGATAAAATCAGGGCAATTCATGAGCACACAAAGGTCTTCAAAGACTATGTTATGTCAGCCAAAACCATTACTATGACAAATAAAACCATTGTGTTCCCAACTGCAACATCTTGAAGGAAACATTGCTAATAAAGACCATCTAAATAAGAAAGTTAGAGATATTGCTACATTTTCTGTATTACATTTGTCTCAAAGTTTTTATTTGTCTCAAATTTTTAATCATTTCTTTTCAGCCAGGGTAATGATAAATATTTGTATACAAAAATCCATTTTAAGTTTTATCATTTTAAGTTAAGATAATTTCCATTTCTAAGTAGAAATAGTATACAACTATTACCATTGCAATCTTTAGCATTGTTGTTACAATAGTACTAGGTTTAAAACAAGTCTTTGTATTTTATAGATACAAACTGAAATATTAACAGGTAAAAATTAAATGTCTAGGTCTTGCTTCAAAACAGTACAAGGCGTCTGGGTGTGTTGGCTCACGCCTGTAATCCCAGCGCTTTGGGAGGCCGAGGCAGGTGGATCACCTGATGTCAGGAGTTCAAGACCAGCCTGGCCAACTTGGTGAAACCCAGTCTCTACTAAAACTACAAAAACTAGTTGGGTGTTGTGGTGTGTGCCTGTAATCCCAGCTATTCAGGAGACTGAGGCAGGAGAATCGCTTGAACCCGGGAGGCGGAGGCTGCAGTGAGCCGAGATTGCGCCACTGCACTCCAGCCTGGCGACAGAGTGAGACTCCATCTCAGAAAAAAAAAAAAAGCCATTTACTGTGATTCCTAAAAGTATGCATGAACATGTGTTGCACAGACATTCAAAGTCTTGGAGAATATATACCTAAATGTTGATAAGTATATTGTTGATTAAAGTACCCTATGTTTCTTTTGCATTTAAAAAATTTCTCACATCTAGATGTGTCTTACAATTGATGATAGTTTTAGAGAAATCCATAATACTTTCATGTTAGGAGGATCATAGCAGTAAATAACGAATATAATCTATTGAAAGTAGACAAATAAAAGTTTTTTTTGTTTTTTTTTTTTTGAGATGGAGTTTTTTGCTCTTGTTGCCCAGGCTGGAGTGCAATCGCACAATCTCGGCTCACTGCAACCTCCGCCTCCGGGTTCAAGCAATTCTCCTGCCTCAGCCTCCCGAGTGGCGGGGATTACAGGCATGTGCCACCACGCCCAGCTAATTTTGTATTTTTTTTTTTTTTTTTTTTTTTTTTGTAGAGACGGGGTTTCTCCATGTTGATCAGGCTGGTCTTGAACTCCTGACCTCAGGTGATCCGCCTGCCTCAGCCTCCCAAAGTGCTGGGATTACAGATGTGAGCCACCACGCTTGGCGCAAATAAAAGTTTTTAATGATTACAATACTTTACTGTAAAGGGATTAATGGCTCTTTTAAAAGAAAGGTTCTCGGCCAGGTGCAGTGGTGCACACCTGTAATCCCAGCTACTCAGGAGGCCGAGGCACTAGAATCTCATAAACCCAGGAGGTGAAGGTTGCAGTGAGCCAGGATTGCTCCACTGCACTCCAGGCTGGGCTACAGAGGGAGACTCCATCTCAAAAAAATAAAAAGAAAGAAAGGTTCCCTGCCCTAGGACCCCATAGCTCCAGCTACGGCCCAAGGCTGGGGCAGGAATATCACTTGAGGCCAGGTAGATTCTAGACTGAATAGCCACTGTACTACAGCTGACTGGACTAGATCTGAATTGCATTTAGCTGTTAAATGGGCAATTCGAACTAGTAATTTGACCAAAATTACATGCAGGGTAAGAAAACTAGTTCATTATCTTAGTGAAAGAAATAGCTTCTACCACCTTCATTTTACATGTAAAATTGTATTTGAAGAAGGCAGCTGTATATGCCTCACCTGTACCATTTAAATAAAACTATTTAAACATTTTATTACAGGTTCTAAATGAGAAGAAACTTCAAGAGGTTGATAGTTTATGGAAAGAATTTGAAACTCCAGAGAAAGCAAACAAAATGTAAGTACTCTTGAAATCAATAATTTAGCAGTTAACATTTAGGGCTTGTTTTATTTTTTACATTTTTTCCTGATTTATATAATGTTACATTCGTAGTTTTCTGTTTTGAAATCTGTTTCAGGAATAATTTTGGTATGAACCTAATTATTACAAATGTTTTACTTGGAATATAGGCCATCTCAATTTGAAGGCAGTAGTCTCCCCCTTACCCACAGGGATTATGTTCCAGAAGACCCTGTGGATACTTTAAACCTCGGATAGTACAAAATGTGATTGCTGTCAGTAGGAACACATTTGTCTTCGTGTCTTCCACACACGAATGTAATACCTTTTTTATCTTAACTAAGCACTTACCGCGCACAGGGGTTGTAACCTGCTTTTTGAGTTTTGCAACATCAAAACTAGCATGAACTACTTTTTCTTTCATCACAATTTCATGGAAGATTCATTCTTAGTGTAGATGTTAAATCTTTGGTTTTTTTGTTTGTTTTTTGAGACAGAGTCTTGTTCTGTCACCTAGGCTGGAGTACAATGGCGCAATCTCTGCTCACTGCAACCTCCGCCTCCTGGGTTCAAGCTATTCTTCTGCCTCAGTCCCCCAAGTAGTTGGGATTACAGGCACCCACCACCATGCCCAGCTAATTTTTGTATTTTTAGTAGAGACAGGGTTTCGCCATATTGGTCAGGCAGGTCTCAAACTCCTGACCTCAGGCGATCCGCCTGCCTCGGCCTCACAAAGTGCTGGGATTACAGGCGTGAGCCACCACACCTGGCCTAAATCTTCGTATTTGTATGTATATTTAAGGGACCACACTAGTATGTTCCCTTACCAGATAAGAAAACCTTGCTTAAGATGACACTGTTGCCTGGTGTGGTGGCTCATGTCTGTAATCCTGGTACTTTGGGATACCAAGGTGGGTGGATCATTTGAGGTCAGGAGCTCGAGACCAGCCTGGCCAACATGGTGAAACCCCCTCTCTCCTAAAAACACAAAATTAGCCGGGCGTGGTGGCACATGCCTGTAATCCCAGCTACTGGGAGGAAGCTGAGGCAGGAAAATCCCTTGAGCCTGGGAGGCGGAAGTTGCAGTGAGCCGAGATTGCGCCACTGCACTCCAGTCTGGGTGGCAGAGTGAGACCCTGTCTCCAAAAAAAAAAAAAAAAGATGACACTGTTTTAGGCAACTAGAAGACTAGTTTTCCTTCTTAAAGGGTTATATGCTTTGTTGGGTTAATCTGATTCGTTGTTGTCAATGATGTATTCTTCTTGGAACTGAATCTAAGTGATCTGACTCAATATTCGTCACTACCACTGAGACAACGATGAATCAACTATATGTTTCTTTCTGCATAAAATACTACCCTGAGGCTGGGCGTGATGGCTCACACCTGTAATCCCAGCATTTTGGGAGGCCAAGGCAGGCGGATCAGTTGAGCCCAGGAGTTCAAGACCAGCCTGGGCAATATAGGAAAACCCCATCTCTACCAAAAACAAAAATTAGCTGGGTGTGGTGGCGCACACCTATAGTCCTAGCTGCTTGGGAGACTGAGGCTGGAAGATCCTTTGAGCTCGGGAAGTCAGGGCTGCAGTGAGCTGTGATTGCACCACTGCATTCCAGCCTGGGTGACAGAGTGAAGTGAGACCCTGTCTCAAAAACATAAAGGGGGCCGGGCACAGTGGCTCACGCTTGTAATCCCAGCACTTTGGGAGGTCGAGGTGGGTGGATCACAAGGTCAGGAGTTTGAGACCAGCCTGGCCAATATGGTGAAACCTCTTCTCTACTAAAAAATACAAAAAAATTAGCCAGCCATGGGGGCTGGGCACGGTGGCTCACGCCTGTAATCCCAGCACTTTGGGAGGCCGAGGCGGGCGGATGACGAGGTCAGGAGATGGAGACCATCCTAGCTAACACGGTGAAACCCCGTCTCTACGAAAAATACAAAAAATTAGCCAGGTGTGGTGGCGGGTGCCTGTAGTCCCAGCTACTTGGGAGGCTGAGGCAGGAGAATGGCATGAACCTGGGAGGTGGAGTTTGCAGTGAGCCGAGATTGCACCACTGCACTCCAGCCTGGGCGACAGAATGAGACTCTGTCTCAAAAAAAAAAAAAAAAAAAAACTAGCCAGGCATGGTGGCACAGGCACATGGCTGTAATCCCAGCTACTTGGGAGTCTGAGGCAGGAGAATTGCTTGAATCTGGGAGGCAGAGGTTGCAGTGAGCTGAGATCGCACCACTGCACTCCAGCGTGGGTGACAGTGAGATTCTGTCTCAAAAAAAAAAAAAAAAAACCATAAAGGGTTAGGATGTAACAAGAATGAGACCTGACAATAAGCTATTTTTTTTAATGGCATTTGTACAGGATAGACAAATGAATATCATGAGATTCCTAAAAGGGACTCACGTACGTTTTCTTGAGTCAATTCTATGCTGTATAATAAAGTCATCCCTGTACAGCTTTATGCAACAGGGGTTTGTATTAAAGCTTCAACATCTTTACTCTTGGCCAAAATTTCCTCCAAAGCCTACAACTTTCTTTTAATAATCCAAACATTACTAGCCTAACATTTAGAAAAACTAGTAATTGTATGAAGAATATCTAACTTCACACCCTGATACACAATGGTAGGCATGTTTTATTGGTGTGTGCTTTGGAAACAGTCAAGCACTTCTTTCCAAGTTATGTGGCTTTTGAATCAATGCACCGCCCCCAATAACATGTTTATCTCTTTTTTTTTTAATTCTAGAGTAAAGCTAAAACATTTTGAGAAATTTCAGGATACAGCAGAAGCATTAGCAGGTAAAGTAAAAAACTAGAAGCTTGCTTTTTTGAAAAAATTAAGTCTTAGCTGTTTGTTTTTCTTGTTTAAAAGGTTGTTTGCTTCAGTTGCCTGTGTTAACCTTATTCAATGTTGTCAATGATGCATTCTTATTGGAACTGAATTTAAGTGATCTGACTCATTCGTCACTACCACTGAGACAACATTGAGTTAGCTTTTTTCACCATAGGGCTGGTTTTCCCCATGTGTGAGGAGAGGTGAGAAGTGGTTAAGTTGATCTCCCTGTGGAAACCAGCAACATAATGCTGAAGCACAATTCAGTAAAAGGTGTTCTACAAGGGACCAAGGTAATGTGGTCAAGTATACAGCTCTCTCCTCATTTTAATCCAAGGGTAGAGTTGTAATCCTGAGAACAGCCAGGATTCACAGTTGAAAAATAATTTAAAAAGCTCTTCTGGGGGTATAGATTTTTAGTTCAAAAAAGCATATCAATATTCAGAGTTATACAGAAACTGACAGAGGTGTTATTTTTAAAAGATTCAGAAGAATGGATGACTCATACTCTTCAACTGTATTTCATCACGGGACAACAGAGTGATCGGGTTTATTTACTGTAATTGACTGCAGTAGGTCTTACAGTTTTGTTTTTTTAAGTGTTAGGGAAAACAGGAAGAGCAGATATAAAGCCCAAATCATTAAATTTTCAACTGCCTAAATTCTTTATCACAAATCAGCCAACTGTTTGGCGGTGTAGTTTGAAAATGAAGGACCGTGAGGAAGAATATGGCTTAAAGCTGGGCAAGAATATGACAGATGCAAAAAATTTTGTTAAATAACCACAGGAGAAAGGTACAGTTTTTGTCTGAAAATTTGGAATCCAACTAAACATGCTGGAACATAACAGACCACCCTAACCTTGGCGGAGGGGTAGGCTGAAGGAAGACCCATAGGGCCAGTTTCTTTGTTTTATAAACATAGTTCTAGGGCTGCTTCACCAACTCTTCAGTAATTAGAGTTATATACAGCCATAAAAAAAATTATGGTAATATTAACTTGGAGAATTTTTTAAAAGATAGCCTGTTCATCGCAGCTTTTAAGTATGGGTAAACATTTGGTAAGATTCCAAGCAAGATTGTGTTAGCTGTATTCCAACTCTAGGGGGTGTTGTTGACATAGACTGGGATATGAACAGTTCCTAGTCCTGATCTCAAGTAGCCTCTTCTGAATTCCTTTTTGCATACGATCTTTAATCTGCTTGGGATATTTCTGGCCAGTCCTTATTAAACTGTATTAAATGGACAAGCCAAACTTTTGCTCAAACAAGCAGGTTTTTACTATTAATACCTAATATATTGAGCACATACTGATTGTCAGATTTATGCTTATGATTTCATAATTGTTATTTAATTCTTGAATCCTGTGAGGCAGATAACCATCATCTCTATGTTACAGATGATAAAACTTGAAATTTAAGCAGTATTTCCAGATTCATTTACCTAGCTTCTTTGTATTATTTAAAATAATGTACAATAAGGCTGGGTGCGGTGGCTCATGCCAGGAATCCCAGCACTTTGGGAGGCCAAGACAGGCGGATCACCTGAGGTCAGTTCAAGATCAGCCTGGCCAACATGGTGAAACCTCGTCTCTACTGAAATTACAAAAATTAGCCGGGTGTGGTGGCACACACCTGTAGTCCCAGCTACTCAGGAGGCTGAGGCAGGAGAAACACTTGAACCTGGGAAGCAGAGATAGCACTGAGCCAAGATTGCGCCACTGCACTCCGGCCTGGGCAACAGAGCGAGACTCCATCTGAAAAATAACGTAAAATTAAGTAGTGTACAGTAAATGGACAAAATGCCATAGTAGTTGAGAATTTAAAGTCAATCCCCCCCAGTCTAAGCTCCATGAGGGCAGAGACTGTTCTGTACTGTCAAATTCCTAGACTCTAGCAAAGTATACAGCTATAGAAGGTTTATAATAAATATTTTGGGGAAAATGAATGAAAATAGTGAATTTTATCAGGAATGCTGTCATAGAAACATTTACAATGCCTTTTCCTATCTGTTTTCACCAGAAAGTTAAATGAACATCAGCTAATTAAGAAAGCAGAATCCTTCCCCTGGGAATTCAGTTCTCACTGCCTATTATAAGGCAGTTTTGACATGACAGAACCACAACTAAATGGCTATAAATGTCACAGTGTACATTTTAAACCTCATAGCCTTAGAGTTTGATGAGACCAGGCACAGTGACTAACACCTGTAATCCCAACACTTTGAGGGGCTAAGATGGGCAGGAATTTAAGATCAGCCTGGGCAATATAGTGAGACCCCCTCTCAAAAAAGATTTTTTTTTTTTTTTTTTTTTGGAGATGGAGTTTCATTTTGTCACCCAGGCTGGAGTGCAGTGGCATGATCTCGGCTCACTGCAGTCTCCACCTCCTGAGTTCAAGTAATTCTCCCAGGAGGCTGGGTTCAGCCTCCAAAGTAGCTGGGATTACAGGTGATACCACCATGTCCAGCTAATTTTTGTATTTTTTAGTAGAGACCAGGTTTTGCCTGTTGGCCAGGCTGCTCTGGAACTCCTGACCTCAGGTGATCCACCCGCCTTGGCCTCCCAAAGTGCTGGGATTACAAGCATAAGCCACCGTGCCTGGCCATCATTTTTTTTTTTTTAAATAAAGAAATAGGGTCTGTTGGGGTGTGATGTTGAATTTGTATTGGTCTCACACATTCATATATGCTATTTACATGAAGTGGTTTATTTTTATTCTTGATTGTGTTTTCAACTTGCAAGTCTTTTTTTTTTTTTTTTTTTGATACTGATCTTCGGCTGGAGTACAGGGGCGCGATCCCAGCTCACTGCAGTCTCTGCCTCCTGAGTAGCTGGGATTACAGGCTCATGCCACCACACTCACCTAATTTTTGTATTTTTAGCAGAGATGGGGTTTCACCATGTTGCCTAGGATGGTCGCATCTCCTGACGTCGTGACCCGCTCACCTCAGCCTCCTAAAGTGCTGGGATTATCCATTTGATCATAATTCGAATGGATATACGATCAGGAGGGAAGAGCAAGACCTGACTTATTAAGCACAAACTGCCTGACCTTGGAAATTGTTGATAGACCTTCATTCCTGCCAAGCATTTTTCTTTTCTTTTTCTTTTTTTTTTTTTAGATGGAGTTTTGCTCTTGTCACTTAGGCTGGAGTGCAATGTCACGGTATCACTTTAACCTCCACCTCTGGGTTCAAGCGATTCTCCTACCTCAGCCTCCCGAGTAGCTAGGATTACAGGCGTGAGCCACCAGGGCCAGCTAATTTTTGTATTTTTAGTAGAGTGTTTCGTCATGTTAGCCAGGCTGGTCTCTCGAACTCCTGACCTTAGGTGATCTGCCAGCCTCAGCCTCCCAAAGTGCTGGGATTACAGACTTGAGCCACCACGCATAGCCCAAGCATACTTTTTATGTTTTTTGTTTTTGTTTTGTTGAGACAGGGTCTGTCACCAGGCTGCTGGAGTACAGCGGCATGATCATGACTCACTGCAGCCTTGAACTCCCTGGGCTCAGGTGATTGTCCCAGCTCAGCCTCCCCAGTAGCTGGACTACAGG
The DNA here is from genome assembly GCF_029289425.2 of Pan paniscus. Taxonomy (NCBI): domain Eukaryota; kingdom Metazoa; phylum Chordata; class Mammalia; order Primates; family Hominidae; genus Pan; species Pan paniscus. The sequence continues at coordinate 104,906,105 of NC_073262.2, forward strand.
CACGTGCCACCACACCCAGCTAATTTTTGTATTTTTAGTAGAGACAGGGTTTCGCCATGTTGGCCAGGCTGGTGGTACACACCACCATGCCTGGGTAACCCAAGCATACTTTTACCTCAGTCAAATGTCAGATAAATTTCAGAAGAGGTATTAGTTCGTGTGGGTCCAGAGAAAGGGAATATAGGTCTAAGGAAGGGTGAGAAATATAAAGCAGCTGATTTAGAACTTGCCAGAAATACCAGCGGTCTCAAAATAGAATAGGCAGCCTTTGCTACTAAGTTTTACATTGCTGGAGGTGTACAAGTGGAGATACAAGCAAAGCTAAGGCCTTCACTCAAACATGTTTATATTGTGGCAGAACTTTGAAAATGATTACACTCATTTTTACTAGTTTTGATGTGATTTTAGGATATTTCAGGACAGTCTATTTGAAATGACAAAGGAAAGTGAGTCTGTTTTGTCTTCCCAAAAAGATTGTTTCTAAGATTTCATGATTCTCCCTTGAGTTCATGAGAAGATTCTTGTGAGAAGGAAAGAAACCCTGGACCTGATTTTACCCCTGGCTCTGTAGCAAAAATGAGGGTGGGAAGATCAAATGAAATTGTGAAACATGTAACTTATAAAACATTTATCATTTCATTTCAGAAGTAACATTAAATTCAAGCCCTTTGAAAGGCCTATTTTATTTTTTTAAGTGTCAACTAGGGCAAGGTCTCAAAGTTAAAAATTTGAGAGTTAATGCTTTTGTTTTTCTTTTTCTTGAAAAGCATTCACAGCTCTGATGGAGGGCAAAATCAATAAGCAGCTGAAAAAAGTTCTGAAGAAAATAGTAAAAGAAGCCCATGAACCGCTGGCAGTAGCTGATGCTAAACTAGGAGGGGTCATAAAGGTAAAGTCACGATATTTTTGGTCATGCCTGCTAGTCAGATCTCACAGCATACCAACTACAAAGCCTAGCCTTTGCAATAAGTTGCTTATCATAAATTCTCAATACATTTTTTTCTTTTCTCTAAGCTGCATGATAATGGATTTCCCCTAACATCAGCTGAACTGAGCAAATAAGTAATACCTATTTGTTCTAGAAGATACAGAAGAACAAAAAATGATAAAAATTGACTTTAACAAATCTGCTACCCATATATAATGTTAATGTTCTATGTATATCATGCCATATTTTTGTCTAGCCACATTTTTTTCCAACAAAAATGGGGTCCTTATATTTTTTAGAAATATATTTATTAGAAAACTTTTAGTAGGGGTGTATTGCTGGAGATGAAATAAAATGTGAGAGTGGAAAGAAAGACTAGGAAAATAGCCTCCCAAATACAGAAAGCAGAACAATTCGGGCGGGGCGCGGTGGCTCACACCTATAATCCCAGCATTTTGGGAGGCCAAGGTAGGAAGGATCACGAGGTCAGCAGATCGAGACCATCCTGGCTAACACAGTGAAACCCTGTCTCTACTGAAAATACAGAAAATTAACCAGGTGTGGTGGCAGGCGCCTGTAGTCCCAGCTAATCGGGAGTGCAGTGGCGCAGTCTCACAGCTCACTGCAGACTTGACTTCCTGTTCTCAAGCAGTCCTTCCTCTTCAGTAGCTGGGACTACAGGCACATGCCACCATGCCGGCTAATTATTTTATTTTATTTTATTTCATTTATTTGAGACAGAGTCTCACTCTGTCGCCCTGGCTAGAGTGCAGTGGCATGATCTCGGCTCACTGCAACCTCTGCCTCCCGGGTTCAAGGGATTCCCCTGCCTTAGCCTTCCAAGTAGCTGGGATTACAGACGCCCGCCAACACGCCCTGGCCTCCCAAAGTGCTAGGATTACAGGCGTGAGCCACCACGCCCAACCTGTAATTTTTTTTTTTTTTTAAGACGGAGTCTCACTCTGTGGCTAGGCTGAAGTGCATTGGCTCAATCTTGGCTCACTGCAACCTCCGCCTCCTGGGTTGAAGTGATTCTCCTGCCTCAGCCTCCCGAGTAGCTGGGACTATAGGCACCTGCCACCACACCCGGCTAATTTTTGTATTTTTAGTAGAGACGGCGTTTCACCATGTTGGCCAAGATGGTCTCGATCTATTGACCTTGTGATCCACCCGCCTCGGCCTCCCAAAGTGCTGGGATTACAGGCGTGAGCCACCGCGCCTGGCATAACCTGTAATTTTAAAAAGAAGCTAAATAACAGGTAGTAAAAGATCTCCTTAAACCAACTACTTGGTCAAATTATATTAATCTTTTTATAGCTTTTAATTTATATAGCCAAGCTGTCTTCTGGAAGCTTGTATCAGTTTTTACTTCCACCAGTGATACAGTCAAGTATTCTACAAACACACTGGAAATTATGCTTCTTGTCCAACTGAGAAATGCGTATATTTAAATTAGTGCCACTTTAATATTTAAGAAATAATTTCAGGCTGGGCGCAGTGGCTCACGCCTGTAATCCCAGCACTTTGGGAAGATGAGGCGGGCGGATCACTTGAGGTCAGGAGTTTGAGACCAGCCTGTACAACATGGTGAAACCCCGTGTCTACTAAAAATACAAAATTAGCTGGGCATGGTGGCTCATGCCTGTAATAATCCCAGGCCGAGACAGGAGAATCTCTTGAACCCGGGAGGCGGAGGTTGTAGTGAGCCAAGATTGCGCCACTGCACTCCAGCCTGGGTGACAGAGTGATACTGTGTCTCAAAAAATAATAATAATAACTTCAGGAAAGTCTTTTTTTTTTTTTTTTAATTTAATATAGATGTTCTTGTTCTTGTAGGAAAAGCTGAATCTCAGTTGTATCCATAGTCCTGTTGTTAATGAACTTATGAGAGGAATTCGTTCACAAATGGATGGATTAATCCCTGGGGTAGAACCACGTGAAATGGCAGCTATGTGTCTTGGATTGGCTCACAGGTGAGAATTACTGGAAAATAAAGTCAACTTACTTTTATTTGATAAGCGCTTAACATAGATCTGTTCTAAGAATGTTACAAATGCTCATTTGAACCACATCAGAACCTTATGAAGAAGATGATAGTAATATCCTCATTTACAGATGAAACTGAAGCCCAAGGTCAATACAGCTGGTAAGTGGTAAAGCCAGGATTTGAACCCAGGCAGTCTAGCTCCATTGTCTGGATTCTTAAAACCTTAAAACCTCATCAAAGGAATTCTCTACTACTCTGATCTTGGATGCCCTGTTTCTTGGGCTTTCCCTCTTTTATCTCTGCTAAGTCATGCCACTCCTCCATCTACTTAGTATTCCCCCAGATTCTCTCATCTGCTATGGTCTTATGGGATAGGTGTGTATTTGTGTTTTCATTGTTTTACTCTGATTTTTAATAAGGCAAAGAGGACTAGGTGCAGTGGCTCACCCCTGTAATCCCAACTCTTTGGGAGACCAGGAGTTTGAGACTAGCCTGAGCAGCATAGCAAGAAATATGTCTCTCTCTGTGTTTTTTTGTTTGTTTTGTTTTTGTTTTGTTTTTTTTTTGAGGCAGATTCTCACTCTTTCGCCCAGACTGGAGTGCAGTGGCGTGATCTCTGCTCACTGCAGCCCCTGCCTCCCAGGCTCAAGTGATTTTCTTGCCTCAGCCTCCGAGTAGCTAGGATTACAAGCGTGCACCACTACTGCCCAACTGATTTTTGTATTTTTAGTAGAGACGGGCTTTCACCATGTTGGCCTGGCTGATCTTGAACTCCTGACCTCAAATGATCCATCCGCCTTGGCCTTCCAAAGTGCTGGGATTATAGGCATGAGCCACCACACCCGGCCCCCTTTTTTTTTTTTTTTTTTTTTTTTTGAGTCAGGGTCTCACTCTGTTGCTCAGGCTGGGGTGCAGTGGTGCGATCTTGGCTCACTGCAACCTGGACATCCTGGACTCAAACAATGCCACCTCAGCCTCCCAAGTAGCTGGGACTGCAAGTGTGCGCCACCATCCCTGGCTGATTTTTTAACTTTTTGTAGAGACGGGGTTTTGCCATGCTGCCCAGGCTGGAACTCCCAGGCTCAAGTGATCCACTTGCCTTAGCCTCCCAAAGTGTCGCGACTGCAGGGGTGAGCCACCATGCCCAGTCTTCTCCCTATTTTTAATTGCATGTTAACCCTATCATATTTAATTAGAAGTCCCTTAGAATAGGCATTATTGCTATGTTGTGATACATCTGTTCATGAAAAGCTTAATACTTTGGAATTGCACTACAGTTAACAGGGTTGTGAAGAAAATAATGGTAGGTAGTTGCTCAAAACCTGTGCAACTTTGTAATCAGTACTGTCAAATAGTAATCCTAATAAAATTATTACCACAGTTAAAAGAAACACTACAGGCTGGGCACGGTGGCTAACGCCTGTAATCCCAACACTTTGGGAGGCCAAGGCAGGCAGATCACAAGGTCAGGAGATCGAGACCACGGTGAAACCTCGTCTCTACTAAAAATACAAAAAATTAGCCGGGCACAGTGGCGGGCGCCTGTAGTCCCAGCTACTTGGGAGGCTGAGGCAGGAGAATGGCGTCAACCCGGGAGGCAGAGCTTGCAGTGAGTGGAGATCGCTCCACTGCAGTCCAGCCTGGGTGACAGAGTGAGACTCCATCTCAAAAAAAAAAAAAAAGGGAAAAGAAACACTATAGGCTGGGTGCAGTGGCTCACGCCTGTAATCCCAGCACTTTGCGAGGCCGAGGCAGGTGAATCATGAGGTAAGGAGATCGAGACCATCCTGGTTAACACAGTGAAACCCCGTCTCTACTAAAAATACAAAAAATTAGCCAGGCATGGTGGCGGGCGCCTGTAGTCCCAGCTACTCGGGAGGCTGAGGCAGGAGAATGGCGTGAACCCGGGAGGTGGAGCTTGCAGTGAGTGGAGATTGCTCCACTGCACTCCAGCCTGGGTGACAGAGTAAGACTCTGTCTCAAAACAAAACAAAAAAGAAACACTACAATTTAAAAAGGTCAATTTTAAAATTAAAAGGTGGGCATAGATTGAAAGGGTTGAAGCTGCTAAGCTAGAGTTAAGAGCAAAAATGCACAAAGGTTAGGGAGAGCTTTGTAATAAGCATTTCTAAGAGAGAACAAATAGTGAAACTGAGTCAAAAATCCAAACCTGGGTAAATCTGCATTGTGTATAGCAGTGGTTCCCTATCAAGGGCAATCAGATGTCCCCCCGGTAGGCATTTGTCTATGTCCATAGACATTTTTGGTTGTCACAATTGGAGGTGAGTTGGGGTCTGCCATGAATATCTGGTGGATAAAAGTTAGGGATACTGCTAAAGGTCCTATAATGCACAGGGCAGCCCGTACAACAAGGAATTAGGCCCAAAATATTGTGCTGAGATGAAAAAACATTTATATACAGACAATATTGTTACTCCACAGCTTTCTGTTTTCAGTTGTTAAGAGTCCTGCAAAGTTCTTAACTGGTAGTATAAAGCTTAATATGTGCTATAAAAAATTGCATGAACCAATATGGCTTTTTTTTTTTTTTTTTTCTGAGGCAGAGTCGTGCTCTGTTGCCCAGGCTGGAGTACAGTGGCACGTGATCTCGGCTCACTGCAACCTCTGCCTCCCCAGTTCAAGCGATTCTCCTGCCTCAGCCTCCAGAGTAGCTGAGATTCAGGCGTGCCCCACCATGCCTGGCTAATTTTTATATTTTTAGTAGAGACAGGGTTTCGCCATGTTGGCCAGGTTGGTCTCGAACTCCTAACAGGTGACCCACCTCGGCCTCCCAAAGTGCTAGGATTACAAGCGTGAGCCACCACGCCCAGTCCAATATGACTTTTGTATTACACAGCTTATCCTATTTGTCATTCATACATAAACTCATTCATGTTACAGAAATAAAGGTCATAGCAGCACATATAGTTTTTTTTTTTTAATGTGTATTTTCTGGTCTCGTATGGTGCATTTCTACTTAGCTGATTTTTCTTCTTAGAAAAACCAATTACAGCTCTGACTACAGGCCGATTTGAGTAAAAACAAAAACAAAAAAAAACTTTAAGGTGTTAATTTAAATGCTTTTCCTAGATGCTATCTTACTAATTTATTTTCCCCTTTCTTCCCAGCCTGTCTCGATATAGATTGAAGTTTAGCGCTGATAAAGTAGACACAATGATTGTTCAGGCAATTTGTAAGTATAGTACATGCAAAGTCCGATTTGTTGCTCTGTCCTTCATGCGTTTTCATACTGTTGAAACTATCTTTTATGATTCTGTCTGTTGAGAAAGAGAAAGGAGGCCAGGTGTGGTGGCTCAAGCCTTTAATCCCAGCACTTGGGAGGCTGAGGCAGGTGGATCACCTGAGGTCAGGAGTTCAAGACCAGCTTGGCCAACATGACAAAACTCTGTCTTTACTAAAAATACAAAAAAATTTAATGTGCATGGTGGCGTGTACCTATAATCCCAGCTACTCAGGAGGCTGAGGCAGGATAATTGCTTGAACCCAGGAGGCGGAGGTTGACTATTTGGAGATTATATGAATCACAGAATTAACATTACGTTAATTAATTCATTTGTATTTTTCCATGAAAATGTGAAAAACATAAGTGCAATCTTTGTAGTTGTGTATTCTGCTATGTCATTAAATGGTTTTTAGAAAGCTCAAAAGCTGCCAGGCACAGTGGCTCATGCCTGTAATCCCAGCACTTTGAGAGGCTGAGGCGGGAGGATCACCTGAGGTCGGGAATTCGAGACCAGCCTGACCAACATGGAGAAATCCTGTCTCTACTAAAAATACAAAATTAACCAGGCATGGTGGTGCATGCCTGTAATCTCAGCTACTCGGGAGGCTGAGGCAGGAGAATCACTTGAACCCTGGAGGCAGAGGTTGTAGTGAGTTGATCGTGCCATTGCACTCCAGCCTGGGCAACAAGAGCAAATCTCCATCTCACTAAAAAAAAAAAAAAAAAAAAAATCAAAATCTTAATCGTTTTTCTATTTTAGAAATGCATTCGGCCGTGGCTCACGCCTGTAATCCCAACACTTTGGGAGGCAGAGGCTGGTGGATCATCTGAGGTCAGGAGTTCGAGACCAGGCCAACATGGTGAAACCCGATCTTTAGTAAAAAATACAAAAATTATCTGAGCATGATGATAGGCGCCTGTAATCTCAGCTATTCAGGAGGCTGAGGCAGGAGAATCACTTGAACCTGAGAGGCGGAGGTTGCAGTGGGCCGAGATTGCACCATTTCACTCTAGCCTGGACAACATGAGCAACACTCCGTCTCAAGAAAAAAAAACAAAGTATTCGGCTGGGCACAGTGGCTCACACCTGTAATCCTAGCACATTGGGAGGCCAAGGCGGGTGAATTGCCTGAGCTCAGGAGTTCGAGAGCAGCCTGGCTAACATGGCGAAACCCTGTCTTTACTAAAAGTACAAAAAAGTAGCCAGTCGAGGTGGCGTGTGCCTATAGTCCCAGCCACTTAGGAGGCTGAGGCAGGAGAATCACTTGAACCCAGGAAGCAGAGGTTGCAGTGAGCTGAGATCGCGCCACTGCACTCCATCCTGGGTGATGGAGTTAGACTTTGTCTCCAAAAAAAGAAAAAAAAAGCGCTCAACCAGCAATTCCTTTCCTAGATTTATACCCAAAAGAATTAAAAACAGAACTGAGTTGCTTGTACACCTATGTTCATAACAGTGTTATTTACAAAACCAAACAGTGGAAACAACCCAGATACCTTTTAACAGATGAATGGATAAACTGCATTGTGGATGCAGCTTGAATGTCCCTAATCTGAAATTCAAAATGCTCTGAAATCTAAAACTTTTTGTGGTACCACACAAATCCACAAGTGGAAAACTCCACACCTGACCACACGTCAAAACTTTGTTTTATGCACAAAATTATTTAAAATATTGTGTAAAATTACCTTCAAGGTTTTGTATATAAGGTATATGTGAAATGTAGATGTATTTCCTATTTAGACTTCGAGTTCCATCCTCAACCTCATACGTGTTTGCAAATACTCTGAAATACTTCTGGTCCCAAGCATTTTGGGTAACGTACACCCAGCCACTTCACACAGTGGAATGTTAGTCAGCCTTAAAAAGAAATGAAATTCTGATACATATTTCAACATGATAAACCTTGAAAATATGCTAAGTGAAATAGTCACAAAATACTGCATGATTCTGCTTATATGAAGTACCTAAAATAGGTGAACTCAGAGACAGAAGTATAAAGATAACTAGAGGTTGGGGGGAAGGTGGGAATGAGTTACTGTTTAATGGGTACAGAATTTTTCAGTTTCTGATGATAAAATTGCTCTGGCAATAGATCGTGGTAATGGTTGCATAACATCATAAGAATACTTAATGCTACTGAATAGTACACTTGAAAATGGTTGAAGTGTTATTTTTTATTCTTTTTTTTTTAAATTTTTTGCGACGGAATCTTGCTCTGTCACCCAGGCTGGAATGCAGTAGCACGATCTCGGCTCACTACAACCTCCACCTCCTGTGTTCAAGTGATTCTTCTGCCTCAGCCCTCCAGAGTAGCTGGGACTACAGGTGTGCACCACCATGCCTGGCTAATTTTTGTATTTTTAATAGAGATGGGGTTTCACCATGTTGGCCAGGCTGGTCTTGAACTTCTGACCTCGTGATCTGCCTGTCTGCTGGAATTACAGACATGAGCCACCGTGCCCAGCCTGAAGTGTTAAATTTTATGTTGTGTATGTTTTACCACAATAAATCCCTTTAAGTTCCTGGGTTTTTTGTTTGTTTTTAATCTACTACAGCCTTGTTAGATGACTTGGATAAAGAACTAAACAACTACATTATGCGATGTAGAGAATGGTATGGCTGGCATTTCCCTGAATTAGGAAAAATTATTTCAGATAATTTGACATACTGCAAGTGTTTACAGAAAGTTGGTGAGTAATTTGTTCATCCTTTAAGGCATTGAAAGTAAATGAATTTGATTGCATCCTAAAACATGACGTATAGCATTTTGTTAAGCAAGATTCCCAGGGTTTTTGCAATTTCTGTGTATTTGGGAAGTGTAGCAATTTAGTGTCTTAAATTTAAGAAACAAAATGAATTTTAACTTAGATTTTGATGGCCTATAACATGATATTAATACCTAATGCTAAATAGCAGTATTGCCGTCTGTACTGTTAATATACAGAGGAACTTGATTGTTGATTGTTGTTAACGTACAGAGGAACTTGATTGATTGATGGTTTACTTGCCTTACGAATTACTGGCCCCAGCTTCAGTATAAAATTGTGACATTATTATTAGTCCTGTCTTTTTTAAATTTTTGCCACTTATATTCTGTAATAAGTGTTGTGGCATATTTTGTCCTCTTTTTACTCTGATTATTTTTTGGAAGAAGGTGGTGGGGAGACATTTAGTGTCTAAACTTAAACCCTTAAATGAGGAAAACTGTTATACTAGGTCAAACTTCTTCATTTTTTTGTTTTGTTTAGGCATCCTTTTCATTGGCTTTCTACTTTTTCTTTTGACTATTTGCTGGATTTTATATAATTTGTTGAAGAGTGATTCTCCCTCATCCCCTGCAAACATTCCATAGGCGATAGGAAGAACTATGCCTCTGCCAAGCTTTCTGAGTTGCTGCCAGAAGAAGTTGAAGCAGAAGTGAAAGCAGCTGCAGAGATATCAATGGGAACAGAGGTTTCAGAAGAAGATATTTGCAATATTCTGCATCTTTGCACCCAGGTAAATTTTACTCCTGGAGAATCTAGTTGTGGTGTTACCAGCTCTATAGTACTAATTTTTCTGATGGCAATGATGATTTTTACACTTATTGTTGTTCACCTGATAACATAAATATGAGGGTGTTCAGTCACTACCTCATCTGATGCCATCATGATTTGTATACTTAAAAGGGGGAAATACATATTAAAAGGAAGTAATTTACAATCATCGTCTGAATAATGAATTAACCAAAAATCAATTAAGATGGCAGAGAAGGCCAGGCGCGTTGGCTCACGCCTGTAATCCCCGCACTTTGGAAGGCCGAGTCGGGGATTGACCTGAGGTCAGGAGTTCGAGACCAGCCTGACCAATATGATGAAACCCCATCTCTACTAAAAATGCAAAAATTAGCTGCGCGTGGTGGCGTACACCTGTAATCCCAGCTACTCGGGAGGCTGAGACAGGAGAATCGCTTGAACCAGGGAGGGGGAGGTTGCAGTGAGCCGAGATGGCACCATTGCATCCAGCCTGGGCAACAAGAGCAAAACTCCATCTCAAAAAAAAAAAAAAGATGGCAGACAATTATGGATTGAGCCTTTTAATTCTGAGTTTTATGTCTGTATCTTGTGATTTTTTTTTTCTTTCAGATTTGAAGGTAGCCATATAGGAATTAAAAAGAGCATGATACAAATGTTTATTGCTCAGAAATTTTTTTTTTTTTTTTTTTTTTTAATTGGAGACAGAGTCTCACCCTGTAGCCCAGGCTGGAGTGCAGTGGCACGTTCTCAGGCTCACTGCTACCTCTGCCTCCCAGGTCCCAGTTCAAGCGGTTCTCCTGCCTCAGCCTCCCGAATAGCTGGGATTACAAGCACGTGCCACCATGCCCAGCTAATTTTTGTATTTTTCGTAGAGACGGGGTTTCACCGTGTTGGCCAGGATGGTCTTGAACTCCTGACCTCATGATCCACCCACCTCGACTTCCCAAAGTACTGGAATTACAGGTGTGAGTCACTGTGCCTGGGCTGCTTAGAATCTTTTAAAAATACAGTTACGCTGACTAAGATTTTCAGGCAGTGGACCAAGTAGTTTACATACATTACATAACGAAGTCCTCATTACAGCCATCTTATAGAAAACTGATGTTAGGATCATGAGGTCAAGAGATAGAGACCATACTGGCCAACATGGTGAAACCCTGTCTCTACTAAAAATACAAAAAATTAGCTGGGCATGGTGGCGGGCCCCTGTAGTCCCAGCTACTCCAGAGGCTGAGGCAGGAGAATCACTTGAGCCCGGGAGGCAGAGATTGCTGTGAGCTGAGATTGCGCCACTGCACTCCAGCCTGGGAAAAAAGAAAAAGAAAACTGATGTTAGGCATAGGTGATGTACCCAGTACCCAGGGTTGTGTAGCTGCTCTTTCATAATTGAGGGCTCCAGTGTTTTAGACAGGAATTTTTACTGTTTTTACTCATACGATATTTATGACTTAACTTTATTCCTTATACTAGGTGATTGAAATCTCTGAATATCGAACCCAGCTCTATGAATATCTACAAAATCGAATGATGGCCATTGCACCCAATGTTACAGTCATGGTTGGGGAATTAGTTGGAGCACGGCTTATTGCTCATGCAGGTGATGGTTTTAACGTAATTTGTAAATATGAGTGTTTGAAGTATTTTCTGGTTAGGATTTTGTTTACATCTTTAAACTACAGCTGTTAAAGAAATTTTAGCTGATAACACAAAAGTAGATGATATGTGGGAGATCACTAAGGGCCAAGTGTTCAATGATGATTTCTATTTGTTTGCCTGATTTCCTTTTGGATAATGAAGGCATCTTTAGTCACTACCTCTTCTGAGACACTTGTGGTCCATTGTTAGAAGTTTGTTAGGGTTAATTAGAACAATCGGACGAATGCAGGACGATAAAACAGTTAACATTTTCATAATAAAAACTCACTAGACCTAGATTTGAATACAGTTTTAAGAAATCACTGTAGAGAAAGAAAAAAAAAATCACTGCAGAGGATTTGTGCCCTTGATTGATTACCTTAGTTTCACTATTGAGTGTGAGGATGTAATATATTTGACTTTCAAAAATATTTTCAACAACTGATTTATAATAAAACTTTGTATATGTGTATGGCAGTATTATAAGGATGATATGCTATAATTAAAATGCTATGTAATTGAATACCTACAAATACAATGAAGTACTGATTCATCATTTTTATGTTACTTGGAGACATTGTTATAATTCATCAAAAAAGATAATATATATCATCTGCATCAGAGTGTTTAAAATGGCATAACTCCTTTTTTTTTGTTTGAGACAGAGTTTCACTCTGTTGCACTGGCTGGAGTGCAGTGGCTCACTGCAACCTCTGCCTCCCAGGTTCAAGCAATTCTCCTGCCTCAGCCTCCCAAGTTGCTGGGATTACAGGCATGTGTTGCCACCATGCCTGGCTAATTTTTATATTTTTAGTTGAGACAGGGTTTTTGCCATGTTGGCCAGGCTGGTCTCAAACTCCTGACCTCAGGTGATCTGCGCACTTCAGCCTCCCAAAGTGTTGGGATTACAGGCGTGAGCCACTGCGCCCGGCCTGGCGTAACTGCTTTAGCTACATCATTAATCAAAGGTTTCATTCAAATGCCCTCAGCTATAAGATCAGATGATTTCATTGTCTCTACCCATTTTCATAGGTATAGCTAAACTTGTAGCAGTAAGCAATGGCAGGGGTTAATAGAAGTATGTATTTGTTGGCCAGGCGTGGTGGCTCACACCTGTAATCCCAACACTTTGAGAAGCTGAGGTGGGTGGGTCATCTGAGGTCAGGAGTTCGAGACCAGCCTGGCCAACATGGTAAATAAAACCCCATCTCTATTAATAACACAAAAATTACCCAGCCTTGGTGGCATGAGCCTGTAATCCCAGCTACTTGGGAGGCTGAGGCAGGAGAATTGCTTGAACCCGGGAGGTGGAGGTTGCAGTGAGCCAAGATTGTGACATTGCACTCCAGCCTGGGTGACAAGAGTGAAATTCCATCTCAAAAAAAAAAAAAAAAAAGAACTATGTATTTGTTACACTTTTAAAACTATGTCTAGTGCTTAAGTTCATAGTATTAATAGAGTCTGTTTTCTGACAGGAAATATTCTATACAGCATATCCAACTAAGCAGCATGTTGATAACAATAGTCCCCAGCTATTTATGGAGATGTATTTTAAGCTCCCCCCTCCAAGAATGTTTGAAACAGAGGATAGTACTGAATCCTATACTGTATATGCTGTTTTTTCCTAAACATACATATCTATAATAAAGCTTAACTTATAAATTAGGTACAGTAGGATATCAACAACAGTCATAATATAACAGTTATAACACTATGCCAGCAGGGCCGGGTGTGGTGGCTTATGCCTGTAATCCCAGCACTTCGGGAAGCTGAGGAGGGTGGATCACGAGGTCAGGAGTTAAAGATCAGCCTGGCCAAGATGGTGAAACCCCATCTCTACTAAAAATACAAAAAAAAATTAGCTGGGTGTAGTGGTGGGTGCCTGTAATCCCAGCTACTTGGAGGCTGAGGCAGAGAATTGCTTAAACCCGGGAGGCGGAGGATGCAGTGAGCCAAGATCGCGCCACTGCACTCCAGCCTGCGCAACAGAGCGAAACTCTATCTCAAAAAAAAAAAAAAAAAAAAAATGCAAGCATAACTGTTTTTGTGCATTGGTTACTTGAATATAAGCACTGCAGTACTGCACAACGGAGAGGGCTACGAAAGTGACTAATGGGTAGATAGGGATGATTCATGTCCTGGGGGGAGCTGAGTGGGATAGCAAGAGATTTAAAACTTAGGAACTATTTATTTCTGGAATTTCCTTTTTAATATTTTCAGAGTGCAGTTAACCACAGGTAATTTACCACACAAAGTGAAAGCACAGGTAGGGGACTATTAATAGATACTTCTAGGAATATCTCTTCCTAATAAATGTGTTTATTTGTAGGCTTTTTCATATCTAAAGCAATAGAATATTTGATACAATCTCAGAAAGCAGGGACCAGATTAGTGTTCGTGTGTGTGACATTTATGTCACTCCTGTAGTATACTAATGGAATTTAGAATAGTACTACCATCTCTCAGGTGAATAGAAACATTGAACTTAATAAGCTTAGCCTTCAGTTTGTCCTAGGCATTCATTGCAAACCTGCTTGTGCTAATGAAGGAATTACAAATGAAACATCAAGATTTTTAGGGAATTCTGGATTATAGAATTCTATATTATATGTGATTTTTATTTATTATGGTGCCTGTAATAATTCTATAGGTCTTTTGTTTTAGTACGTGGAACATTCATATATTTGGAGGTGCATTCTTTGTAACTTTTTTCTTTTGTAGGTTCTCTTTTAAATTTGGCCAAGCATGCAGCTTCTACCGTTCAGATTCTTGGAGCTGAAAAGGCACTTTTCAGAGCCCTCAAATCTAGACGGGATACCCCTAAGTATGGTCTCATTTATCATGCTTCACTCGTGGGCCAGACAAGTCCCAAACACAAAGGAAAGGTGTGTTACAGGGTTTTGCTTTGTTTTTGAGGTTAGACTTTTTCATTTTTTACAACCCATTTTTCTTCTACTCTGTAGTACACATTAAATCTTCTATTGTCTCTTTCTTGTTAAATAGGGAATGGTGAGTTATTTAAATAAAAAGCGCTTTGTGTACACTGAAGGATAAGGTTAGAAGAAACTGTTATTGGTTGGATTAAAGCCAGTTTCTTCCATTGTGTTAGTATTTTTTTTCCCCTAGAATCTCCCTGTGGTTGGCACACTGAAAATACTATCTCTGGCAGGAAAAAAAAAATCTAACATTTACGAATCATAAAAAATAGCATATGCATTATGCTAAAACACTTTGACAGAAGTCACTAAACTTTTTTTTTTTGAGACGGAGTCCTACTCTGTCGCCAGGCTACAGTGCAGTGGCTTGATCTCGGCTCACTGCAACCTCCAGCTCCCTGGTTCAAACGATTCTCCTGCCTCCCTGCCTCAGCCTTCTGAGTAGCTGGGATTACATGCACGTGCCACCACACCCGGCTAATTTTTGTATTTTAAGTAGAGACCAGTTTCACCATGTTGCCCAGGCTGGTCTCAAACTCCTGACCTCCTGATCCACCCACCTCGGCTTCCCAGAGTGCTGGGATTACAGGTGTGAGCACCCGTGCCTGTCCTAAATCTTTAGTAGCCTTATGAGATGTAGGTATCTCTATCTTGCAGATGATGAAACTGAGGCTTAGACAAGTTAAGTACTTTCAATGTTTTTGAAAGATGTGTCGTTTAACAGATCTAAACTGAAAATTGATAAAATTTAGAGCAGAGTGGTGGAGGAAAATAAAGCGTTCAATAAAATAAAATGTTAATTAGGTTGAAAAAGAACCCACGCTTTTTTTTTTTTTTTTTTTTGAGATGGAGTCTCACTCTGTCGCCCAGACTGGAGTGCAGTGGTGCCATCCCGGCTCACTGCAAGCTCTGCCTCCCAGGTTCACGCCATTCTCCTGCCTCAGCCTCCAGTGTAGCTGGGACTACAGGCGCCCGGCACCACACCTGGCTAATTTTTTGTATTTTTAGTAGAGACGGGGTTTCACCGTGTTAGCCAGGATGGTCTCGATCTCCTGACCTCGTGATCCACTCGCCTCGGCCTCCCAAAGTGCTGGGATTACAGGCGTGAGCCACCGCGCCCGGCCAGAACCCACACATATTTAAGATTGTTACGAGGAAAAAGATGCACTTGTTTTCTGTGACCTCATAGCACAGAACTAATGTCACTGAGTAGAAACTAAAGTTTAAAAATATTTTTAAAAAAATCCTAGTTTGAGCTAATATTTGACATGAATTGCTGTAAAATCTTTTCAGCCACAGAAGTGTTGGTGGTGATATATGGCCATTAGATTGTGGCAAAGGTTGAAATACGATGGATGATTTGAATTGTATGATTCATAATGGTTTTATAACTCCTGATTTTAAAACATCCAAGTTATTGAGGATTTTACATCTGAACATGGAATATAGTTCTTCATGTTTTTCTATTAGATTTCTCGAATGCTGGCAGCCAAAACCGTTTTGGCTATCCGTTATGATGCTTTTGGTGAGGATTCAAGTTCTGCAATGGGAGTTGAGAACAGAGCCAAATTAGAGGCCAGGTTGAGAACTTTGGAAGACAGAGGGGTAAGAACTACATCATGCCTATTCCAGAAGTATTACTTGTCAAAAGTTAATAAACTGAGTAAATTTATTAACTTCATCTGCTAAACAGTTTTATGATACTTATTAGTGTGTCTAAAGTATTCTTTTTGTGCCTACTGTTAACAATTGCTATTATTTACCAAGAATTGATGTATCCAACTGCATTTGCCATTAGGATATGCTATTCAAAATAACAAAACAAAAAATAGCAGAAATTGCTGTTTGCTGGCCCACTGATTCACTAGACTGTATAGTGTATTATAAAGAGATTATGACTTAGAATTGTATTTGTAATTTTTCCTTTTCTTCTTAGATAAGAAAAATAAGTGGAACAGGAAAGGCATTAGCAAAAACAGAAAAATATGAACACAAAAGGTGAGTACATTTAAGTGAGGATGGGGTGAATAGTTTTTTTAAATGTTAATTATTGACAGTAATTTTTTATTGTAAACTTCACCTTGATGTGCCCATAGTTTTTTCAGATTTATTTATTTGACAAAAATTGTGTATGTTTATTGTGTGCATGTTGTTTTGGAAAATGTGCACATTGAGGAATGATTAAGTCAGGCTCATTAACATGCATTGTCTTATGTACTTTTTTTGTGGTGAGGACACCTTAAAATCTACTTAGCAATTTTCAAGAATATAATACATTGTTAGCTGTAGTTAACCGTGTTGTGCACCCCTAATTTTTTTCCATGCCATTTAGTTTTCCGCATTAACTTCTACTAGTTTTCATTCATATACATATTTAATTTATTCATTTCCAGATATTGGTAGTAAATTTTTTTAATCTAAAGTTCCTCTATAATATGTTCTTTATCAAAAAGTTCACTCAGCCGGGCACAGTGGCTCATGCCTGTAATCCCAGCACTTTGGGAGGCTGAGGCAGGCAGATCACCTGAGGTCAGGAGCTCAACACAGGCCTGGCCAACATGGTGAAACCCCATCTCTACTAAAAATACAAAAAATTAACTGGGTGTGGTGGCGGGCACCTGGCTGAGGCAGGAGAATTGCTTGAAACCCGGGAGGTGGAGGGTGCAGTGAGCTGAGATCGCACCCCTGCACTCCAGCCTGGGCAACAAGAGCAAAACTCCGTCTCAAAAAAAGTTCATTCAGAGTTAATCCCTACAGAAACCTATTTTGTAAAAAGTATAAAGACAGAAAACAAGTCTAAAGATGGCTGAGGCATGACAAAGCATTCAAACTTAACTATCAGATTAACAAAAGATTTGTATGTGGAGGGGTATTTGGGTTATTATTTGAGGCAATGCTCAATGCTGGTGAGGTTGTGATGATGCAGGTAGAATGTGGCACAGCTATTCTAGGAAGCCATTTCACAGTATGTATCAAGATTCTTCAAAATGTTCCTAGTCATTAACCCAATAAATTATACTTTCAGGAGTCATAATCCTTCAAGATTTTTTTTTTTTTTTTTTTTTTTGAGACAGTCTGTCTCTGTTGCCAGGCTGGAGTGCAGTGGCACGATCGCGGCTCACTGCAACCTCTGACTCCCCGGTTCAAGTTATGCTCCTGCCTCAGCCTCCCGAGTAGCTAGGATTACAGGCATACACCACCACATCCAGCTAATTTTTGTATTTTTAGTAGAGTCGGGGTTTCATCATGTTGGCCAGGATGGTCTTGATCTCCTGACCTCGTGATCCGCCCGCCTCGGCCTCCCAAAGTGCTGGGATTACAGGCGTGAGCCACAGCACCCGGCCTCCTTCAAGAATTTTAATAGTAAAATCTTGTAAGTGGATGAGGAGAGTAATTAATATATAGAACATTACCAATTATAAGTACATAGTTAAGTATAATTTAGTGTTTTCTGGAAAGAAATCAAATGTGTTTCTGTGGGCATTCACATTTTCTTTTTTGTGAATTTTCCAAGCTTTCTACAATAGCCATACATTCTGCAATATTTATAGTCTATAACTTATTATCTCTAGTTGACAAACATGGTTCTTTGTTTCTTAAATTATAAATGTCTTTAACCTAAAAAAATGAAATAGTCATGCAGCTTACAAGTCTGCTTAAAAAACAGAACATTTTTTAGCTTGTTTTGAACCAATTTTTTTAATGTTCCTGTGCAATTCGTACTTTTTACTTTAAACATATGCACTTAAAGCATCCGTTCACATTTTAGGCACCCATTTCAGTATTTTCTTTCTGCTTACATTAGAACAAAAGCAAATGTTGGGTTCTGTGGAATCTTTTCCATGTGCATGTATTTGTATCCTTTCTTGTTCTTGTGATCTTGTGATGAAGACTTCTATACTAAGCTTGGTTTAGATTTTTTGTTCTGCCTTTTTTTTTTTTTCCCATTGAGCAGTGTTCTGAAAGTTGGATGGTTCAGTTTTCACTTTCTAGTTAGGTGTGAAGACGTTTTCTCCTTTCATTTCCCCCATGCTGATTGAGTGTTTTCCTGTACCATAGTAACTACATTGATTACTAAATCAGAATTCATTTAGCTCACCACTTCTCTTGAATGTGATTGACCTACTTGAAAAATATTAATACCTTTAACTTTTGGAAACTATTAGTCTTCATAAACTACCCCAAAGCCACTAAAATGAAACAACATTGTGTGCTTATGTAAGTATTATCTAATGGCATTTTCTTTATCTCTTGAGAATTATTTCAATTCCAGATACTTGTTAGAGATTTTCTAAAACTTTTTGGGTCTTTCAGTGAAGTGAAGACTTACGATCCTTCTGGTGACTCCACACTTCCAACCTGTTCTAAAAAACGCAAAATAGAACAGGTAGATAAAGAGGATGAAATTACTGAAAAGAAAGCCAAAAAAGCCAAGATTAAAGTTAAAGGTTAGTTTGAATTTTTTTTTTTAACACAACTTATACTCACTTCTTTAGAACTGTGGATTTTGTGAGTCTTAAAAGTACATGCCATCCCACTTTATTATAAAACTGCTCATTGAACGCTAGTGGTGTTTTAATAATGCCATTATGTTCTCTAGGAATATGATATTGTTAAATTTATCAGACTGCACAGAGGAAATGTGAGAAGTTTAGTCAAATTAGGTATTTTACTAAGAGTTCCAAAACTTCATTTCTCCTACATGAACTATTTGGAGAATTAAGAGAAAAAAGGAACGTGTTTTCTAAATTGGTTGTTGAAAATTTTTTGTTTTATAGTTAAGAATGAATATAGAATTGATGGAACAGTGATTTTCTTCATTGTTTCTCTTACACGGAGCGGACTGGAAGGAATACATACTGGTAGCCTGCCGTCATAGTTACAATATCTAATAGGTGCTCACCAGTTAACTAGGCTGTCTTGTGAAGTTGATAAGCAGGCGCCCCATTATTAGTTACACCTGGGTTTATTGAACACCTACTAGCAAGTCTAGCAAAAGAGTAAAGCATTAACACAATGATTGCTTTAACTTGGTTTCTAAGTAGCTTAGTGGTCAAAAGTGTATGATCTACAAATGTGGATAGTATACTTGATAGAGAAAACAAACAATTTATTTAACTTTTATGCTTCTTTTTATTGAAAAGTAAGGAGATCCCTAAACCCACTAGTAGCATTTGAGGCACCAAACTCTGTCCTTTGTATCCTCAATTGTGTATCCAATAAGCTTTTCCAATTTATTTGTCAATTTTTCATCCCACAATTTCCCCCCTCTTTTTTTACCCCCAAGACAGAATCTTGCTCTGTCACCCATGCTGGAGTGCAGTGGCATGATCTTGGCTCACTGCAACTTCCACCTCCCAGGTTCAAGCAATTTTCCTGCCTCAGCCAGTTGAGTAGCTGTGATTACAGGCACGCACCACCACGCCCAGCTAATTTTTTTATTTTTAGTAGAGACAGGGTTTCACCATGTTGGCTAGCCTGGTCTCAAACTCCTGACCTTGTGATCCACCCACTTCGGCCTCCCAAACTGCTGGGATTACAGGCATGAGCCACCACGCCCAGTCCTCTCCCATTTTCTATATGTGACAATTCCAGTTGCTTTGGCCATCAACCTTGACTTTTTTCTCATAACTCAATCTAGTCTGACAGCAAATCCTCTCAGTTCCACTTGAAAGTATGTAGTAGCCACAGTGGAACCACCACTAGCTTTTTAAATCTAAATTTGTTCCAGCCATACTGACCTGCTTGCTATTTCCTGAACCTACTATCCATCCACTTATCCCACCTGCCCTCCAAAACGCCTTACGACTTAAGCATCTGCTCTACTCTACCTGGACTATTTTCCCTCAAGATACATGTATCATTCATTCACTCCCTCACCTCTTCTAGGAGTTTGCCGACCATTCTGCCTAAAATGGCCATATATACTGCCCTTTTCCAACATTCCCCTTCCTGCTTTATTTTTATTCTTACCACTTTAATATCTATTATGTAATGTATCATTTATGTCTCTCCACTCTGCCACTAAAATAAAAAAGATTCATAGGGAAACGAATATTTTTGCCTCTTGTGCCTTGCTCGAATTGTTTAGTACAGAGTCTGACATGAATATTATTTGGTCGCTGAATTGCTGAATTTCTCTCTCTTTTCTTTTTCTTTTTTATTTTATTTTTTATTTTTTTGAGACAGAGTCTCCCTCTGTCGCCCAGGCTGAAGTGCAGTGGCGTGATCTTGGCTGACTGCAGCCTCCGCCTCCTGGGTTCAAGCAATTCTCGTGCTTCAGCCTCCTGAATAACTGGGATTACAGGCATGCACCACCATGCCTGGCTAACTTTTTTGTATTTTTATTAGAGACAGGATTTCACCATGTTGGCCAGGCTGGTCTTGATATCCTGACCTCAAGTGATCCTCCCGCCTCAGCCTCCCAAAGTGCTGAGATTACAGGCGTGAGCCACTGCACCCAGCTGGTCACTGAATGTCTAATGATAGCTATGTGTTGAGTCCTTATTGTAATGTGTGCTAAGCATTATACTTAGTGCTTTCTGTGCATCATCTTTTTAAATCAGTAACAGTCCAGTAAGATAAGGCATTCTTAAGTTTTATAGATAGGGAGTTTCACCAAGGGTAAATACAATTTTTCAGGGTTGCAGCAGGTAGATTAAACCCAGGCCGTCTGACTTCAGAGTGCAAGCTCTTAACCATTTCTAATATAATTGACTTTCTTCCCAATAATGATTGGAGATCAGATGACCTTTGTTTTAATCCTGATTTTTATACATGACTTCATGATCGTGAGAAGATTGCTCTGAGCTCTATCTATATCATTCGTTAAAGTTAGTGGTAGGCCTTGGAGAACCTTCCCAATTATAAAATAAACAAAACAAACATTTGGTAGTTGATGAGAATGACAGAAAAAAACTAGGACTCAAATGTTTTTGGAAGGAGTGAGATCTGATACAGTGTTAATTTGTTGTGCCTTTACACTTACCCTATTCAGTTGAAGAAGAGGAAGAAGAAAAAGTGGCAGAAGAAGAAGAAACATCTGTGAAGAAGAAGAAGAAAAAGGGTAAAAAGAAACACATTAAGGAAGAACCACTTTCTGAGGAAGAACCATGTACCAGCACAGCAATTGCTGTATGTTTGTTTTTAATTATCGGTTTTCACTTGGAGGGGCCAGTTCTCTGTATTTCAATCTATTTTCTATATCAGAAATGAGCAGGCATTTTAAAAAATGGTTTTCATTGATGGAGAGGTAAAAGTGAAATGGCTTTGTTGTATTTATATTATAAAAGGCCATTTCCCAAATCTAGAATTTATTACTAAAAATCAAGTTTGCATTGAGGGGAGGAGTATGATTTGCTCAAGCTTACTTTTTTTATAGGTGGGGTTTTTATATTTTCAATGTGATTACTCACCCATACAATTTCAGCTCTTTCAAAGCATTCTTGTTGGCTATTTTCAGAGTCCAGAGAAAAAGAAGAAAAAGAAAAAAAAGAGAGATAACGAGGATTAACAGAAAGGAATTACGATTATATCACCCGGACACACATCATGCTTAAGATTCAACTGGGAGCATACCAGGGATGCTGTCTAACGTAATCAAGGGAAGGTTCAGTAAAACAAAGTGATTTATCATCTATAACTTCAAACCTATTTGTCTTGACATCAAGTCTGTTAACCTTATGTCATCATTTCTTAGAGTCTTTGATATACAAATAAAATTTTCTTTGTATTTTAAGACAATTTTGTGATCTCTTTATATCTTAGGTAGAGAATCTTTGGCTCTTTCTATAGTTTGCCATGTGATGATTATTGTTTTGATAATTATAACTGAAAAGTGAGAGTTGTTTTGAAATTTAATCTTTTGGAAGGCAGTGATTAAGTGGACCAATTCAAGACCCCACTCTAATGTGTTTCTTTTGCCTTTTGGACTACTTTTTATTTTCCACCTATAATCTTTCTACCTCTCTTTATTTAAATAAAGATTTGTTTCTTATTCAAATTTTTAAATTAGGTGAGCAAAACTTTTTAGTTCAAAAGGGTGGGAGACAGTATCCCTCCCTTTACTGTTTGCAATTCTAAAAGGCATACCAAAATAATTCTTAAAACCCTGATTTGTTTTTAAAGTAGTCAGCCTGAAGTGACTTTTTTAAAGGTTGTACAAAGTGATCATAAATAATGGAGAATAGAGAAAAAATAAGAAAAAAAAAAGTGCCAGTTGGAATGAGGTATAAAGTAGGACAATAAAATGGCAAAGAGAAACCTTTATTTCTGAGTGGTAGTGTTTAATATGCAAACAGAAGCCTGGTAGACCACCTTATAGTCATGACAGTCATGAATTTTACAGCACTGTTATGTATTGCCAGTTTGTGTATGTCATAGACATCATTCTAAAGCCCAATTCAGTAAAAGCTGTTGGTGGATGGACACTAGAATGACTATGGCTTTTGAGTTCCCCCTCTGCTTTTCAAGTCAACAGCCCCTCTTTGGTTTCCTCATTTGTAAATCACAGATAATGGTCAATTTTACCTCTCCCAACTGGTTTGTAGAAAATGAAATGACATAAACTTTCAGAGATGTTACTAGGCTTCAAATTTAATTTGCTTGAAGTAAATGTTGATAAAATACATGCAGCCATCCCTAGACAAAATTACATAATAAAACTGGTTATCTTGTTCCCAGGAGAACACTGTCATTTTCGCATCACCCACTGGTACCGCAGATACATTCCTAATTTAGGACAAAACAGACTTAGTTTATGACCGACTTTTGATGAAAAAGGCCTAACCACCTACCCAGCTGCATAGTCAAAAGGTTTACATGCAAAACAAGGTAGGTTTTTGAGAAACCTAAATAATAAACTTCCAGTTATTTGAATAGTCTTCTGCAGGCCCAGAGAAAGCATAGTTAAATCATACAGCAACCACTTCTCATAAGGGCTGAAGGTTTAACTATTTAAAAAACTAACCAAAAGGTAGGTTTTTGTTCTACTTGGTACTGTTGAAACACTTCTAATGAAGAGCCTTGTGAACTTAGTTTGAAATCGGAAACTCGGGTGAATTTTATATGCCTAGTTTTTATTAGTAAATTTGAAGAATTTCTGTGGCTGCACCACAAAACTCTGCTGAAAACCTACTGATTCTCCATTTCCCTTCAAAAATGTAAATTTCTGTCTTCCAGTTTAAACTGCTGTATCTGTCCATTGCCTTCTGGCTCCTCAGCACAATTACAAGGCCCTTGAGTGAGCTGTCCTCTCTCCTCCAACTTTGGTGCTCTGTTCCAGGGCTCTTTTAGAAAAGATTTATTTGCTGCCCGTGAAGGGTTCTCTGATCCATCTGTTGCTTCTCTATGGCCATTTTCAGACTTGGCTCAGGCTCATCCTTTATCCCAGCTGTATTTGTACCCTTTAGGATAACATGGAGTAGGGCCAAATGTCTCAAACCCTAGCTAGTGTGCATAGGAATTATCTAGAGACCTTGCTTGATAAAATGCAAATCTGATGCTCTATTAGTGCCACCAGAGCAAAAAAAAAAATGCAGGTCTGGGTTGGAGCCCAAGATTTCCTCATTTTTTACAAGCTCAGGTGGTGGTAGATGAGGGTCCATGTGCATGGTAGCAAAGTACTAGGATAAATTAAACTCTCAGAACCTGTTTGCTTATCCGAAACTGGATTTCTCTGAGAATTAAGTGAGATAATGCTTGTGAAGAGGTTTATGTGGTAAAGTCAAGATTTAACCCCTAGCTACTTGAGACACTGAAGCAGGAGGATCGCTTGACTCCAGGAGGTTGGGGCTGCAGTGAGCCATGGTCACACCACAGCACTCCAGTCCAGGTGACAGAGCAAACCCTGTCTCTTAAAAAAACTTCTAAAAGAAGTGCAGTTGACTTTTGAACAATAAGGGACTAGGGGGACTGACCCCCTGCACAGTTGAAAATTTTGCGTATGACTTAATGATTCCCCCAAAACTTAACTGCTAACAGCCTACTGTTGACCAGAAGCCTTACCAATAACAAACTCAAAACACATTATGTTACGTATTACTGTATTCTCACCATAAGCTAGAGAAAAAAGTGTTGAGAAAATACTGTTCATTCAGTGGAAGTGGATGATCATAAAGATCTTCATACTTGTTTTCAGTTGAGTAGGCTGAGAAGAGGAGGTGTTACTCATGCTGTCTCAGGGGTGGCAGAGGCAGAAGAAAATCTGTATGTGTCAAGGGTCAACTGTAAATTACAATAGTTCCTAAAACATCTGGAGAACTTTTTAAACAGTAAATTTCTGATTTACTGGGTATCGGGTAGAGCCCAAGAATTTCCATTTGTTACAGATTCCAGTTGATGGTTGGGGGACAGCACCTGGACCACTGTACTGCAAGGACTCCCTAGCCTAACCCTATAGTTCTCCAAACTAAAACCAAACTTAAATTGATGGTCAAGAAGTCAGGCCCGCCCATTTTGGCAACATGAAAAGCACCAGAAAGCCAGCGTCAGGCCTCAGTTGTGCTGTTGCACTGTAGGTAATTGAGGAGCCTCAGAGGGCTAGACAATCAGGTCAATGCTCTTCCTACATAGATAATGCAAGCTTGAATGGGTACAAGAAAAAATTAGTAGCATTGTTTCCTGGCCGTAAGAATTTGCTTTTGAAGGGACAAACTTAATTGCTGATACTGCAAGTGTTCTATGTATAATTAGTATTAAATAAAAGGGAAAAAACTTAGGCATTTTTTTCTTCTTTTTTTGAAATGGAGTTTCGCTCTTGTTGCCCAGGCTGGAGTGCAATGGCGCGATCTCGGCTCACTGCAACCTCTGCCTCCCGGGTTCAAGCAATTCTCCTGCCTCGGCCTCCTGAGTAGCTGGGATTACAGGCATGCACAACCACGCCTGGCTAATTTTGTGTTTTTAGGAGAGATGGGGTTTCACCATGTTGGTCAGGCCGGTCTCAAACTCCTTACCTGAGGTGATCCACCTGCCTCAGCCTCCCAAAGTGCTGGGATTACAGCCGTGAGCCACTGCGCCTGGCCCCATTGTGTTGTTTATTAAAGTTGGTGAGAAGAATACCAGAATTAAAGCACCACACAACATACAGCAAAAAGTGTACATGCAATGCAAAATCATCTGAAAAATATCAGTGAGAAGATAAATTCATGCCCTAGTCCCAACATTGTGCATGTGGCTGAGCATTTCTTAGTCTTACTTTAGCTAAAATTTTAAGGAGTCTGATATGACTAGTTGAAAGAGAAAATTATCAATTTAGCATCATTAAATTTTTATTTATACTAGACTCACCGTATCTTCATATCCAAGTGCTTCTATTTAGTATTTTTTGAGTACTTCCAGATTTTTTTGTAGGCTGCAGTGAATGCCTTTGAACATTTATTTATCTTCATGTATTTGCATTTCCATAGGATAATTTTTAGATACAGAATTACTATGTCAAAGGGGATATAAGTGTAAAATAATGTCAGTTTGCCTCCAAAAGAATGTCGTAATTTACACTCCTATACTCCAATAGCATTAAGAGAAAGCTCCTATGTCAGGAACCGTCTCATAATCATCTTTTTATTAGCATCTATTCCAGTCCCCTGCTCACTAGCAGTTTTTCATATAGTAGTAAACAATGTTTTAAAATATTAATTTGAACTTACTGGCTTTAAACCTGGATAATTTTCCTCTCACAATTCTGTGGTCCATGATTTACAAGAAGATTCCATTTATCAGTACAGTATTGAAATCATCTTCCAGATTATACGCTCCCACCTAGCCTTGTGCTGCTAACCCAAAGGGTATTTGTGTAAACAGAGAAATATTTATCTTTTTAAAGATGGGGGTTTCACTGTGTTGCCCTGATCTTGAAATCCTGGCCTCAAGTGATCCTCCTACCTCAACCTCTGGAGTAGCTGGGACTATATGCACAAGCCACTGCGCCCAGCTGTTGGAACATTTTAGTAGCCTGAAGATAATTGGAATCTTGTCATTGGAAAAAATAAATAGTTTGAGTCTAGCAGTGAGTTGTGCTTGCTACCCCTGTGGAGATAGGTTGGAATAGCAGCTCACTAGAGGTTTCTCACGAAGCCTGGGGACCCGAGGCTGGTATCTGCTACTTTGATTTAAACCAAGCCCCCAAACCTGGCAAGGCACCAAGCAGTAGCTTTGGAAGTGGCTGCCTGGAAATTCCTGGCCTACAGTGTTGAGACAAAGGGCCCCTAGTATTTCAGCTGGTCAAGACATCCATTTGCATACCAACTCCTATGTCACAGCAGCAAATGCAGCCTTCAAAGTTGGAAGGTAAACTGTTATTAGGATAGCTATGAATGTATCCTATATAAAAGTAACCAAAGCTGAACCAACTCTCATAAAAACTACAGCCCTTGATTACTCAAAGTGTCACAATACTTAAGAGCTAATGGCTGTAAATGAGACAGCAAGGAGCATGACATCACATTTGTCAAAAATTTGATCTGTTGTCAGGGCAATAGGAGATTTTAGAGTTAAAAGGAATCCAGGAAATCACCTATATACAATGAAGACTCAGACCCAGAGACCTTTATACATGCACCCAGCGTGCTGGTGTATTCCAAAGACATTAGGCCTGCTCTTTTCTTTTAGAAAGCAATGTTTTTGTTTTTGTTTTTGTTTTTTTTTGAGATGGAGTTTCACTCTTGTTACCCAGGCTGGAGTGCAATGGCACGATCTCAGCTCACTGCAACCTCTGCCTCCCAGGTTCAAGCGATTCTCCTGCCTCAGCCTCCCTAGTAGCTGGGATTACAGGCATGTGCCACTATGCCTGGCTAATTTTGTATTTTCAGTAGAGGCAGGGTTTCTCCATGTTGGTCAGGCTGATCTCGAACTCCCGACCTTAGGTGATCCGCCCACCTCAGCCTCCCAAAGTGCTGGGATTACAGGCATGAGCCATGGCGCCCGGCCGAAAGCAATTTCTTTTATTGAAAGTTTACACATTTAATTCAGCGTTGGTCTTTTAGGTTTCAGTTTACAGAAAAAGCATCATAGGAAACAATCAGATCCAAAATGTGCAACGTTAAAGTCAAATAATTAAGAACGTAGGGGAAAGAGCCAGGCGAGGTGGCTCACGCCTGTAATCCCAACATTTTGGGAGGCGGAGGCGGGTGAATCACTTGGGGTCAGGAGTTCAAGACCAGCCTGGCCAACATGGCAAAACCCTGTCTCTACTAAAAATACAAAAATTAGCCGGGCATTGTGGCACACGCCTATAATCCCAGCTACTTGGGAGGCTGAGGCAGGAGAATTGCTTGAACCTGGGAAGCGAAGGTTGCAGTGAGCCGAGATCACACCACTGCACTCCAGCCTGGGCACAGTGAGACTCCCATCTCAAAAAAAAAAAAAAGAAAAAGCGGGAGAGGTGCAGGCCTATTGGCTCATGCCTGCAATCCCAGCACTTTGGGAGGCCAAGGTGGGCGGATCACTGGAGACCAGGAGCTCCAGACCAGCCTGGGCAACATGGCAAAACCCCTTCTGTTAAAAAAAAAGAAAGAAAGAAAGTTAACCAGCCATTGTAATGTGCGTCTGTAGTCCCAGCTACTTGGAAGGCTGAGGTGGGAGGATCACCTGAGACCAGGAAGTTCGAGGCTGCAGTGAGCTGAGACTGCACCACTGCACTCTATCCTGGGTGAAAAGGGAAGACCCTGTCTTTAAAAATAATAATAAATAATAAAAATAAATAAATGGTGCGGGGATTTCATCGTGATTGCTTCTTAGGAATTACATCCTGAGAATTAACGGTGGCATGGGGGATAAGGGACTACTCGTTTCATTATATCTTAGTAGCAGTCGTCTCAGTCTCTAAACTATGTGTATGGATTGCTTAAATTAAAGAACTATTTTTTAAAAATTATTCTTAAGCCGGGAGCGGTGGCTCACACCTGTAATCCCAGCACTTTGGGAGGCCGAGGCTGGCGGATCACGAGGTCAGGAGATCGAGACCATCCTGGCTAACACGGTGAAACCTCGTCTCTACTAAAAATACAAAAAATTAGCCGGGCGTGGTGGCGGGCGCCTGTAGTCCCAGCTACTTGGGAGGCTGAGGCAGGAGAATGGCATGAACCTGGGAGGCGGAGCTGGCAGTGAGCCGAGATCGTGCCGCTGTACTCCAGCCTGGGCGACAGAGCGAGACTCCGTCTCAAAAAATATATAAAAAATATAATTCTTAAAAAAATTATTCTTAAACATGGGTATGAGGAAGAGGGGCTGTTTAGATCAGAGGTGGGCAAAGGACAGCCTGAGGTTCAAATCCAGCCCATAGCCTGTTTTTGCAAGTAAAGTTTTATTGGAACACAGCCATGCCCATTCCTTTAAGCTCTGTCTGTGTCCGTACTGTTTATGGCTATATGCTCCAACAGCACAATTATGTGTTAAAAAGGACTATGGCCTGCAAAGCCTGAAATATTTACTATCTAGTCCTTTACTGGAAAAATTTTCTGACCACTGTTTTGGATTAAAAGGAACTTAAAGGGTCAAATGCAATGTATAAACCTTGATTTCAAACCTGATTTCAAAACATGAAAGACATAAAAGATGTTCTGGGAACAGTTAGGGAAGTTCTAATATAAACTGGATATTACATGACTTTAGTGAATTATAATTACCTTTAGATGTGATTAGGCTGCTAGGGTCATGTAGGATAATGTCCTTAGTTTTCTTTTTGTTTTTTTTTTTTGAGATGGAGTCTCACTCTGTCGCCCAGGCTAGAGTGCAGTGGTGCGACCTTGGCTCACTGCAACCTCAGCCTCCTGAGTAGCTGGGATTACAGGTGTGCGCCACCATGCCCTAATTTTTGTATTTTTACTAGTGATGGGTTTTCACCATGTTGGTCAGGCTGGTCTCAAACTCCTGACCTCGTGATCCGCCCGCCTCGGCCTCCCAAAGTGCTGGGATTACAGGCGTGAGCCACTGCGGCGGCTGTCCTTAGGTTTTGTTTTGTTTGAGATGGAGTTTCACTTTTGTTGCCCAGGCTGGAGTGCAATGACGCCATCTCAGCTCTCCACAACCTTCGTCTCCCGGCTTCAAGCGATTCTCCTGCCTCAGCCTCCTGAGTAGCTGGGACTACAGGTGCCCACCACCATGCCCAGTTAATTTTGTATTTTTTAGTAGAGACGGGGTTTCTCCATGTTGGTCAGGCTGGTCTTGAACTTCCGACCTCAGGTAATCCACCCACCGTGGCCTCCCAAAGTGCTGGGATTACAGGCATGAGCCACCGTGCCCGGTCTGTCCTTAGTTTTTAAAGATGCAAGCTGCTGGGAGGAAGTATCCTGATGTCTATAATTTGTTTTGCAGTGCTTCGGCAGAGATTATGAATATAAATAGATGAAGCAAATACAGCAAAATGTTAATAGTTGTTGAAATATGTTGTGGGGGTATATGAATGATCATCATACTATTTTCTCCCTTTTTATTCCTGAATGCTTGAAATGATCATAAAGTCTTATTTTTTAAAGCAGAAACATGCTGTTTATTTTGCTTTAATTCTGTGTTCTTTCTCTCTGAAAACTTCCAAGATCCTTGCAAAGTTCTTGCCAGCAAGTATTTGGGACACCCACTATGGGCCAGGCATTTGTGAGCAGGGAAAACTCAAAAGAAAAAGATGCAGTAGCTGATGACCTCAGAGAATTCACAAAGTGAACCTCAGACCTCAAACGCTCCTGATGAAGAAGGCATGTTCTCATTTAAATAAATGACTGAGGAGGGGGGAATGTGGGGAAGCAGCAGTTAGAGATTGCCATAGAAGATGAGAATTATGGAAATTAGGAACACAGAAGCTGTGAAGTTGAATTTGAGTTTATGAAACAGAAATCATTCCTCTCCCTTTCTCTACTAACCACCAAATACTACACATTTGAAGAAAATAGAAAACAGCCGAAAGAGCTGAGTGGCGTGGCACTTGCCTATAGTTTCAGCTACTCAGGAGGGTGAGGTAGGAGGGTCACTTATACCCAGGGGTTCGAGTCTAGCCTGGGCAACCTAGCAAAACCCTGTCTCTGGAAAACAAAAAACAAAAAAGCAGCAAAGCCCCACCCCTTGGCAGGTAATAGAGTTGGGACTACAGCTGCATCCCCTTGTAACCCCGTCTCCCCACCCCAAAATTGCCCTTCCACATCCTTTAAGCTTTGGCAATTTAGTACTCACCTGGAGAGCTCTTCTGTGCCACACAAGTGTAAGGAGGTAGCCATGTGCCTTCTCAGGGCCTCATAAAACTGCCTCTTAACCTGAGCCAAGAAGCAGGGAGGGCTTGGTTTCTAGCAAGGGTAAATGTGCCTGACTCCAGGAAAAGAATCAGTCAGACAACAAATGCATCTATTTATAGCCTAAAATCTGCTGGGCCAGCAACATGCTAATAACAAGCTGGGCATGATGGAGAGGCCACAAGCCGACTGTCAGGATGGGAAGAGCCCTGCACTAATGGTCAGAGAAAATATACGTGAAAGTGCTGCATAAGCCAAATGGCACTATTTAAAATATGCTTGCTGTTATAAGCTGATTTCACTACTTACTAGTTCATGTCCTTAGACAAGTCAACCTTGCCTTTTCGGTCTCAGTTTCTGCAGCTATAAAATGGTAATAATTTTTTGTTTATCTTGTAGAGCTCTTAGAAACTCAGATTAAAAAAATGCACAGGCCAAGCGCAGTGGCTCATGCCTGTAATCCCAGCACTCTAGGAGGCCGAGGTGAGTGGATCACTTGAGGTCAGGAGTTCAAAACCAGCCTGGCCAACATGGTGAAACTCTGTCTCTACTAAAAATACAAAAATTAGCCAGGTGTGGTGGCACAGCCCTGTAATCCCAGCTACTCAAGAGGCTGAGGCAGGAGAATCGCTTGAACCTGGGAGGCAGGGGTTGCAGTGAGCCGAGATGGCGCCACTGCACTCCAGCCTGGGCAACAGAGTGAGACTCTGACTCAAAAAAAAAGCACAAATTCCTTGTAAACTGATCAAATATATTGTATTATTATTACTCGAAATTTATTCTACATAAAAAAATAAGATGCAAGAATGTACCAGCCTCATTTTCTCTTAATTTTGTGCACGCAGCTAGCTAGAATATTCCTCAGCCTTTCTTGCAGTTAGGTATGGCCATGGGATGAGCTCTATCCAATGAAAGGGTAGTGGGTGGCAGCGATTACATCACTAGGGGGCCTGTTCCATAAAACTCCCCCAGTACACTCCTCAATGCCTTATCCCCCATTCTGTCTCAGTGTGGCAGATGATATGACCTTGGAAGTCATTTGTTAAAGATAGAGAAGTTACAAGATAGAAGAAACCTGGGATGCTGAATCACCAGTACTGTCAAGGACAGCTACCGACAGATGACGAACATCTGTTTTGGACTTCATAGACAAAGAATAAACTTTTGTAACGTTTAGGCAATTATATTAGGTTGAACCACATGAAACTGCCAATATTTGACTGGTTTTGACCTATAAAAATCATTCCATGTGGTACAACCTAATAGACATTTTGCTTTGTTTCCTCTAAAATGAAAATCTTAGGTGGGGTGTGGTGGCTCATGCCTGTAATCCCAGCACTTTGGGAGGCCAAGGCAGGTGGATTACGAGGTCAGGAGATCGAGACCATCCTGGCTAACATGGTGAAACCTCGTCTCTACTAAAAATACAAAAAATTAGCTGGGCATGGTGGCGGGCACCTGTAATCCCAGCTACTCGGGAGGCTGAGGCAGGAGAATGGCATGAACTCAGGAGGCAGAGCTTGCAGTGAGCCGAGATCACGCCACTGCACTCCAGCCTGGGCGACAGAGCAAGACTCCGTCTCAAAAAAAAAAAGAAAAAAAAAAGAAAATCTTAGAGGAAAAAAAAAAGTTGTTTTGTTTTGTTTGTGTTTTTTTTTTTGCTGGAGTGCAGTGGCACAATCATGGCTCACTGCAGCCTCAATTTCCCCTGGCTCAAGTGACCCTCCTACCTCAGACTCCCTAGTTGCTGGGACTACATGCACACGCCACCATGCCCAGCTAATTTTTGTATTTTTTGTTGAGATGGAGTTTTGCCATGTTGCCCAGGCTGGTCTCAAACTTCTGGGCTCAAGCAATTCACCCACCTTGGCCTCCCAAAGTGCTGGGATTACAGGTGTGTGTGAGCCACTGCGCCTGGCCTTTTTTTTTTTTTGAGACAGGGTCTCTCCTTCTGTTTCTCAGGCTGGAGTGCAGTGGCGCGATCTCGACTCGCTTTAGTCTCAACCTCCCAGTCTCAAGTGATCCTCCCACCTCAGCCTCCCCAGTAGCTGGGACCACAGGTGTGCAGCACCACGCCCAGCTAATTTTTATATTTTTTTGTGGAGATGGGATCTCCCTATGTGGCCCAAGCTAGTCTCAAACTCCTGGGTTCAAGCGATCCTCTCAAAGGGTGGGGATTACAGGCATGAGCCATTGCGCCCGGCCTGAGGAAATGTTTTCAACAGCCACATTTTCAAAAGTGAGAAGGGAAATTAGTATTCTTGAGCTCATAGATCAGAGATTGTGAACTGTCTGCCTTTGGTCCACATTTGGGTGTAAAAATATTTTATTTGCTGCACAAAATGTTGGCCCACATAGTTTTAAACAATTGAATTCATTGCTGAATCAAATATATCTTCCTGTGATACAGTCAAAAATATTTTTCTTTTTCATTGTTTTTTTGACCTTTGGAATTAACATAGCAAAACAAAAACCTAAAACCAAACTAAACAAAGCAAAAAGAACAAATCTACTTTAATAAACAAAGAATTAAACTGTTTAGGCCTTAAAAGAGAGATCAATTTATAATTATGGGATGAGTAAGTTCTTTCTAAAATATAACATGAAATTCACAAAATAAAAATAAATTGATAAAATTGATCACATTACTCTTGTATGGCAAAAATACTGTAAAATAGTCAAAATATAACAGATACTTTCTTTAGTATGTAAAGGGATTAAACAAGGTAATAAGAAAAAATGAAAATTACAAATAGCAGGCAGCTCAAGAAGAAAAGGTAGGGCTGGGCACAGTGGCTCATGCCTGTAATCCCAGCACTTTGGGAGGCTGAGGTGGGCGGATCACCTGAGGTCAGGAGTTCAAGACCAGCCTGGCCAACATGGTGAAACCCCGTCTCTACTAAAAATACAAAAAATTAGCTGGATGTGGTGGCAGACGCCTGTAATCCCAGCTACTTGGGAGGCTGAGGCAGGAGAATCGCCTGAACCCGGGAGGCAGAGGTTACAGTGAGCCGAGGTTGAGCCACTGCACTCTAGCCTGGGCAATAAGAGCAAAACTCCGTCTCAAAAAAAAAAGAAGAAGAAGAAAAGGTATACAGGCCAGGTGTGGTGGAACACACCTGTAGTCCCAGCTACTCGGGAGGCTAAGGCAGGAGGACCCCCTTGAGTCCAGGAGATTGAGGCTACAGTGAGCTATGATAGCGCCACTGTACTCCAGCTTGGACGACAGAGCAAGTCTGTCTCTGAAATAGAAAGGAAAAAAGGTATACAGATCATCAATAAACATAAGAACAACTTTACCAAATTACCAAAATTAAGTAATAATAATACCCAGTGTTGGCCAGAGTGTAGGGAAACAGACATACATTGTAGGTGAGAGTATAAATTTGTGGAAGCTTTTGGAAGGATATTTTGCTAATAGCTAGAGTAAAAATGCTAACCAGGCAATTATACTGCTAGTTTAGTATAGGAATCTAGTCATAAAAGTCACTAAGATATAGGTACAAGAATGTTCTTTATACTATTGTTTATATATATATATATGTATATATATATGTATATATAAATCTGATAAATGGGGCTAGTAAATAATTCTATTTCCAAAACATTCAGCAATTAAAATGCAAAAATATTTCCTGGATAGACTATTTAGTGGGAAAAGCAAAATGCAGAACAGTGTGAAACCATCTGTGTAAAATTTTTGAAAGGATATGTATGTTTTTCTTTTTTTCTTCCCCTTCTTGTTCCATATACAAGAAGCTATCAGGCTGGTTCACACCTATAACCTCAGGACTTTGGGAGGCCAAGGCAGACAGAGTACTTTAGCCCAGGAGTTCAAGACCAGCCTGGCCAAAATGGTGAAACACTGTCTCTACTAAAAATGCAGAAAATTAGCTGGGCATGATGGCTCACTCCTGTAGTCCCAGCTACTCGGGAGGTTGAGGTGGGAGGATCACTTGAGCTTCAGAAGTCGAGGCTGCAATGAGCCATGATGACACCACTGCACTCCAGTCTGGGCAACAGGAGTTGCCCTGTCTTAAACAAAACAAAACAAACAAACAGACAAAAGCTATTAACAAGTTCCCACCTTTGGGGCAAGGGATTAGAGATTTGGGGATCAGAGAATGGGGAGGAAGATGTGAAGATGTTTGCTTTTCATTTCTTTCTGTATTGTTACATTTTTATATATTTTTTTCCTTTTGAGACAGGGTCTGGCACTGTTACCCAGGCTGGAGTGTGTGGCACGAGCTCACCTCTGCTTCCCGGGCTCAAGTGAGCCTCCCACCTCAGACTCCCTGGTAGCTGGGACTACAGGCAGAAACCACCAAGCCTGGCTAATTTTTCTATTTTTTGTAGAGACAGTTTCACCATGTTACCCAGGCTGGTCTCAAACTCCTGAGCTCAAGCAATACACCTGTGTTGACCTCCCAAAGTGCTGGGATTACAGACATGAACTATCATGCCCGACCTGTTTCATTTTTTAAAAACCATGTACCTGGCCGGGCACGGTGGCTCACACCTGTAATCCCAGCACTTTGGAAGGCTGAGGCGGGTGGATCACTTTTGGTTGGGAGTTCGAGACCAGCCTGACCAACATGGAGAAACCCCATCTCTACTAAAAAATACAAAATTAGCTGGGCGTGGTGGTGCATGCCTGTGGTCCCAGCTACTCAGGACGCTGAAGCAGGAGAATCTCTTGAACCCGGGAGGTGGAGGTTGGGGTGAGCCAAGATTGCGCCATTGCACTCCAGCCTGAGCAACAAGAGCAAAACTCCGTCTCAAAAAAAAAAAAGTGCCTGTGTTATTTTCACATGTATTATTTTCATGCTTTAAAAATGTAAAATAAATGAAGCTATAGGCAAAAACTACCATAATATATTTTATCTAAAGCTAGGATACTGGTTATTTGTTTTGTTGTTTGTTTTTTTCCTCGAAGAAATCATGAGGTATATATATAGTTCTGTGGCTTCACCACTGTAATCCCCAAGGCTTTTCCAGTAGGGAACAAAGTAGAAAGTGTAAAGTATAAATGAACAGATTATTTGAGATTCATCAGTTCCCTGTACATAGCTCTCCCTTAGCCCCAATTACTATTCTTTCTACTTCAGGCTAAGAAATCACCGCATGGTTTTGAAAGTATTAAGCTATCATTTTATAGCAGAAGAACTAGAATCACAGTAGAGTTATAGGGACAGAATTATTCCAGCTTCCACCTGTTTACTCTCTATTAGAGAAATGTAATGTGAAATGGTAGATTGGAGACCAAAGTGTTGTATTACAGTAGGCTTAAGTTAATGCCAGTGATCTGGTTTGATCCTAAATGAACTGTAATGATTTGAAAGAAAGCACAAATTTTAAGATTTTGCTATTCCTTCTCTCCTTGTTCTAGACGATTTGTCTCTTTTTTATAGTCTTCCTTAGAGCTTTCCTCAATCTCTTGTCAGTTCTTGGAATTGAGTTTTCTTACTTCTTCCCAAATCACAGATGTTTTCCCACCCTGTGAAATCTAGGGACTGGCTGGCCAGAGTGTTACCGCAATTGTGTTATTCTGGAGGAAATCCTTTCTTTATCTGCCAGGAATTTCTGGCTCCATACCAGGGGAAAAAATTTGGTGCACTGCCAGGTAATTGCCTTCTTCCTTTTCCCTTTAGCCGTCTGCAGGCGACTAGCTGGAGCCCACGGGTAAAACCACAGCCTCCAGGGTTGGGAGGGAGCAACTTTCAGGGATCCTGAAGGTTAAGGCCAATCACTTCTCCTCCATACAGACAGGACCTCATTTAAACCACAACCTAGCCTTTGTTAGTGCCTTCCAAAAGGAGAACTCATCTAAACTCTGTTGATCACGAATCTCAGTGTTAAAAATCACTATCATAAAATTTTTTCTTTCATCTACACCAGAGGTTGGCAAACTTTTTTGCAAAGGACCAGTTAATTAATATTTTAGTCTTCACTGACTATATGATCTCTGTCGTGACTGCTTAACTCTTCCATTGTGGTGCAAAAGCCAAAATACCAAACAAACGCGTGTGGCTGTCTTCCAATAAAACTTTCTTTATGGACACTGAAAGGTGAATTTCATTTTATTTTCCCATGTCATGCAATATTATTCTTTTTTCCCCCATCCATATATAAATAGAAAAACCATTCTTAGTTCATAGGCAGTATAAAAACAGGTAGCAGGCTTTATATAGTTTGTTGGCCCCTGATCTTAACAACTGGTTTTCTTTTTTTTTTTTTTCTGAGACGGAGTCTTGCTTTCTCACCAAGGCTGGAGTGCAGTGGCACGATCTCAGCTCACTGCAACCTCTGCTTCCCAGGTTCAAGTAATTCTCCTGCCTCATCCTCCCTAGTAGCTGGGATTACAGGCGTGCACCACCACACCTGACCAATTTTGTTTGTATTTTTAGTAGAGATTGGGTTTCGCCATGTTGGCCAGGCTCATCTCGAACTCCTGAACTCAGGTGATCCGCTGCCTCAGCCTTCCAAAATTCTGGGATTACAGGCATGCGCCACCATGCCTGGCCAACAACTGGTTCTCAAACTGTGTTTTGGGAAGCCCTCTGAGGAGACAGCTCGCTGGGCTAGGGAATGCCAGTCTTCCAGTACCCTTTTTTTCTGTTTTATATATTGTCCTTTCAAATTTTGTTTCAAGGGTTCTATAACCAAAAGTTTAAAAGTCACTAACCTAAGCAGAATCCCTTCTTTTGCAACTTTAGCCCATTTACTTTTGGTCTTCCCTCAGTGCAGGTAGAGAAGAGCTGGTTATTTAACTCTTTTTTTTTTTTTTTTTTTTTTTGAGATGGAGGCATACTCTGTCACCCAGGCCGGAGTGCAATGGCATGATCTCGGCTCACTGCAACCTCCACCCGCTGGGTTCAAGCAGTTCTTCTGCCTCAGCCTTCTGAGTAGCTGGGATTACAGGCACCTGTCACCACACCCGGCTAACTTTTTGTATTTTTAGTAGAGATGGGGTTTCACCATGTTGGTCAGGCTGGTCTGGAACTCCTGACCTCGTGATCCACCCGCCATGGCCTCCCAAAGTGCTGGGGTTACAGGCGTGAGCCACTGCACCCCGGCTATTTAACTCATTTCATAGGCCTCTCAAGGAAGTAATTAAATAATTGAAAGCTTAATCTTAAATAAGCCTTATCCTTTCGTATACTTCATAAGTCTGCCATATTTTTCCAATCCTTTAATTTGTATTTATGACCCTTCTCTCCAAAATCCTACAAATTTGCACACAGTGAAATAATACTCCGGATGGAAGAGTACCTTTCTGTGTATCCCAGCATCTTTCCCTTATTATTCAGGGTCACCAGCAGCACCATGGCCAGAGGGAGTGTCCAGATAGTGCTAGAAGAGAGGCAAAAGGCAAGGCCAAGTCTGATGTGAGGATTAAGAGAGTCCCTAAGTGGGAAAAAAAAAAACGTCCTGAGGTCAGAATCCAGGAAAATCTTGAATGGACAGGAAGCAAAGTGGGATATAGGTGAGGGCAAGCAATTTAGGAGAGATGCTATGAGCAACACAGGGGTGCCTCAGGATAATCACCCATGCCTCCTTTATAGACAAATAATATATTTTTGTTTATTTGTTTTTTGGTGGGTTTTTTTTGTTTGTTTGTTTTTTGTTTTTTTTTGAAATGGAGTCTCGCTCTGTCTGCCAGGCTGGAGTGCAATGGTGCAATCTTGGCTCACTGCAACCTCTGCCTCCTGGGTTCAAGCGATTCTCCTGCCTCAGCCTCCAAAGTAGCTGGGATTACAGGTGCACACCACCACACCTGGATAATTTTTTTGTATTTTTAGTAGAGACGAGGTTTCACTGTGTTGGCCAGGCTGGTCTCAAACTCCTGACCTCAAGTGATCCACCCGCCTCAGCCTCCCAAAGTGCTGGGATTTACAGGCATGAGCCACCGCACGCGGCCTTTTTGGTGTTTTTTTGTCTGTTTGTTTTTGAGACAGGGTCTCACTCTGTCACCCAGGCTAGAGTGCAGTGGTGTGATCATGGCTCACTGCAGCCATGACTTCCCAGGCTCAATTGATCCTCCCACCTCAGCCTCCCAAGTAGCTGGGACTACAGGCACTTGCCACCATGCCCAGC
This sequence comes from Pan paniscus, assembly GCF_029289425.2. Lineage (NCBI taxonomy): Eukaryota > Metazoa > Chordata > Mammalia > Primates > Hominidae > Pan > Pan paniscus. The sequence continues at coordinate 104,944,662 of NC_073262.2, forward strand.
TAATTTTTTGTATTTTCAGTAGAGACGAGTTTTCACTATGTTGCCAAGACTGGTCTTGAACTCCTGGGCTCAGGCAGTCCGCCCACCTTGACCTCCCAAAGTGCTGCAATTTACAGGTGTGAGCCACTGCACCCGGCCTGTATGTTTGTTTTTTGTTTTTGAGACAGGGGTCTTGCTGTATTGCCCAGGATACAGTGCTGAGTTACTCAGACTGGTCTCGAACTCCTGGCCTCAAGCAATCCTCCTGCCTCAGCCTCCTAAAGCCCTGAGAATACAGGCTTGAACCACCATGCCCAGCCAATACATTTTAGTCATAGCAAATATTTATATTAAAAGAGAATTAAAATCACCCATAATTCTACCACTCAGAGATAATTACTATTAAAAATTTGGTGTATGTCCTTCCAGAATGTTCTTCTATGACCATATATAAAACATTATTATTATTATTATTATTATTATTATTATTATTATTATTATTATTTGAGATGGAGTATCACCCTGTCGCCCAGGCTGGAGTGCAATGGCGCAATCTTGGCTCACTGCAGCCTCTGCCTCCCAGGTTCTAGCGATTCTCCTGCCTCAGCCTCCTGAGTAGCTGGGATTACAGGCGCACACCACCATGCCTGGCTAGTTTTTGTATTTTTAGTAGAGATGGGGTTTCACCATGTTGGCCAGGCTGGTCTGGAACTCCTGACCTCAGGTGATCCACTCACCTCGGCCACCCAAAGTGCTGAGATTACAGGAATGAGCCACCATGCCCGGTCCATATATAAAACATTTGTATACACAGTATTGTCACTTTTATGTCCCACGGACAACTCAAACACACTATGTGCCAAAAAAATAGAATTTTCCGTCTTCCCTAAACCTGTTTCACTGTCACCTACTGTTCACTTCAAAACCTAGGAGTTCATGACCCTCTGTCTCCCTCACCACCATCCCACGAATCACTAAGTCTCCTTGTTAGCTCTTCTCTTCCAGAAATCATACTAGTCACACTCTGACCCATTCTTTCTAAGACTGAAGTCTAGCACTTAAGAAAATATAAAACAGGCTGTGTGCAGTGGCTCATGCCTATAACCCCAGTACTTTGGGAGGCCAAGGTGGGAGGATTGCTTGAGCCCAGGAGTTAAAGACCAGCCTGAACAACATAGTGAGACCCCATGTCTACAAAAAATGAAAAAATCAGCAGGGCATGGTGGTGTGTGCCTGTGTACCCAGCTACTTCGGAGACTGAGGCAGGAGGATCAGTTGAGCCCAGGAGGCTGAGGCTGCAGAGAGCCATGATTGTGCCACTGCACTCCAACCTGGGCAACAGATCGAGACCCTGTCTCAAAAAAAGAAAAAATATGAAACATGTTTATTTCAAGAGTCTACATTTGCATAACTAAAAACTGGGCTCCCCAATGCAGGGTGCCCAGTGTCTCTGTCAGCTAATATTGTACTACCCGCTGGACACCTGGAAGTTGTCATTTTCAGGGAAACCAATAAAAACAGGTGTGAAGTCATGTTTAGTCATTTTGAAGTCAGGTGTCTATGTTTGAGGGTTGAATTCTAGAGGCCTCCAGAAATAAAAGGGGTACAGCCTAGCTCCGAAATGAGTTGGTTACAGAGGTGTCCAGATATAATGATGGTGAATATACCTTGTAATTTAGAATCTAAGGAAGGGTTATTTGGAAGTGGGTAATTAGTCTCAACTAACATTGGTGCCACTTCTCCTTACAGTCTGAGGAAACTGTGGAGGGAGAAGGTGCTCCCAGATGACAGAGCCACTCTCATTCTGCTATACTGATGATAACAGGTAACATTTATTGAGTACTTGGTGTGTACTAGGCATAGTGCTAAGAGTGCTCGTTCTTTCTTTTATTCCTCACAACACCACTGTAAATTGAGGCATGTGCAAAACAAGAGGACAGAGAGGCTTAGCAAGGTTAGCTACTTTGTCTAAGGTCACTTAGCTAGAAAGTGCAAGAGCTGGGATTGGAACCACGACCATGCAACTTCAGAGTCCTAGTACTTAAGGCATTCAGTCTTTGCTGCCTATAACCACGACTCCACAGTAAGAACCAGGGTCAGAGAGAAAAGGAGGTGACCCAGGAGGATGATCCATCATAGTCTTGTGGAAGGTAGGGGCCTGGGAATGAACCCAGTCCAAAGGGAGTAAAACTCCTAGTCCAAACTGTGCCCCTAAAGCTTCTGCATTTGAACGAAGGCCTGAAACAGACATTTACAATAGAATGAGCCAGTTTGGACTGTTGAAGAGGCTCTGAGTAGGGAGTTAGCTACCCTGAAGAATAAGGCCAGAAATTTGCCAGTTTCCCAATTTCCGAGTGTCCAATACTGTCGGGGCAAGTTCTTCACCTGCTGCTCATCTCCTAATTTAGCCATCCATATGCACAGTTAACAGAAACCTTTGGATTCCAAAAAAACACTGTTATTATATAATATTCACTTCAACAACCTATTACCCTTGCAAGCTTCCAAATGACTGAAAATTTTACACTCACTCAGCAATTATTTAAAATTATCTACTGATTCTGTCTCCCAGACACTGTGTCAGATGCTGGAGATGTAGTGGTGAACAGGAAAACCAGAGTCCTTGTTTTCATGGCGTAAAGGGGAGAAAGCAGATGGTATTTGAGTAATTTACAAAGTGTAAGGAATGACATGGTGGGAAAGTATATGAGTCTACACAAATACCTAGCAAAGAGACTTTCCAACTCAGAGGTCAGGGAATGTCTCCTTGAGGAAATTACTTTTAAGTTTAGACTTGAAGAAAATAGGCCTTTGCCTATTGATGGGGTAGGTAATATTAATAGAAGGTGAAGAATCAGCTGGGCACGATGGCTCATGCCTGTAATCTCAGCACTTTGGGAGGCCAGGGCACACTGATTGTGTGAGCTCAGGAGTTTGAGACTAGCCTGGGCAACACAGTGAAACACCCATCACTACAAAAAATTTTTTTAAAAATTAGCTGGGCAGGGTGGTATGTACCTGTGGTCTCAGCTACTCGGGAGACTGAAGTGGGAGGATCCCTTAAACCCAGGAGGTCAAGGCTACAGTGAGCCAAGATCACACCACTGCACTCCAGCCTGGGTGACAGAGTGAGACCCTGTCTCGATCAAAAAGGAAAGAAAAGAAAAAGGGTGAGCAATCTAGATGGAAGGAAAGTAGTCTTGGAGGTGGAGAAACTGCCAGAGAAGAAGAGTGAGATCACCAGTTGGAAAGGAAAATGGGATTCAGGCAGAGTTTTTTTGTGTTTTGTGTGTGTGTGTGTGTGTGTGTGTGTGTGTGTTTTAATTTGAGTTGGGGTCTTGCTCTGTTGCCCAGACAGGAGAACAGTGGTGCTATCATAGCTCACTACAGCCTCGAACTCCTGGCTTAAGTGATCCTCCTGCCTCAGCCTCCCATGTAGCTGCGACCATAGGTGCCCCCTAGACAATGGTTTTTGTCGATGGTTTTGTTTTACAAAATGGGAGAGGTTTGAGCATGCTCATGTCTAATGGGAAGGAGCCAGTTAAGAAGGTGAGACTGACACAGTCTTACCCATAGTAGAACCTTATGCATAGTGTGAGGTCCCTAAGAAGATATGAGAGAAGAGAATCTAGGGCTCAGGAGCAGCATTTAGATTTAGGAAGGAGAAGAAAACTCTCTTATAACATGCCTGAAGAAAATGAGGGTTACGGATTTGGATGGGTTTGCCATTTGTTAGTGGGAGTTGGATTCTGTCTTTTCAGGAAAGGAGTGAGATCATCTGCTGAAAGTAAGAGGGTACATAAGGCATTGGGGACCTGAGGAGAAGGCTTGAAAATAGCCACTGTGAAGGGTTGTGTCTGTGAATTTAGAGGGGCGCTGGTCTGCCCAGGTGTGGGTTTTTATCCAGCAGCATTCAACAGCCCAAGCATGGGTAGCTAGAAAGCAAAAAGCTGGAGTCATCCAGGCCCAGGGCTTGCCAGGCAGATGCAATGAAAAGACAAAGGGGCAAAGGAGTGTAGGATATTGGCAAGAGAGTGGGTGAAGTCAGGGGCCATGGAATATAAGTTGGTGCAGAGGGGGAAAAGACAAGAGAGGGCCAAAAAGAGAGAGCACGAATGGGTCCATGGACTAGAGAGCAGAGAACTAGGGAAGTGGGAATAACTGAGCAGCTCTGCTGTAAACATACACTGAATCTGATCACCTTCTATCATCTCCACTGCTACCAACCTGTTATAAACTACGATCATCTCTCTCCTGGACCACTGAAATGGCTTCTTCCTTCTTGATCCCTCTGCTTCAATTCTTATTACCCTGCAATCCGTTCCTCACTTACATTAAAATTATCTTTTTTTTTTTCTTTTGAGATGGAGTCTTGCTCTGTCACCCAGGCTGAAGTGCAGTGGTGCGATCTCAGCTCACTGAAACCTCCGCCTCCCAGAGTCAAGAGATTCTTCTGCCTCAGCTTCCCAAGTAGCTGGGGCTACAGGTGCTCACTACCATGCCTGGCTAATTTTTGTATTTTTAGTAGAGACGGGGTTTCACCACATTGGGCAGGCTGGTCTCAAACTTCTGACCTCAGGTGATCCACCCGCCTCAGCCTCCCAAAGTGCTGGGATTACAGGCATAAGCCATTGTGCCCAGCCTCAAATTATCTTTTTACGTATGAGTCTCTGGTACCAGCCAACATCATGTGCCTCCTCATGATGCACTGAAGAGAACACAACATCAGTTTTGTGGTTTTCCTGACAAAAATGCATATCTGGTTAGAATCACGAGGAAACATCAGACAAACCAAAATGGAAGACCATTCTACAGAATGACTGCATTCTAAAAATGTCAAGGTTGGCTGGGGGTGGTGGCTCACCTCTGGAATTCCAGCACTTTAGGAGGCTCAGGTGGGAAGATCACTTGAGGCCAGGAGTTTGAGAGCAGCCTGGGCAAGACAGTGAGACCTAATATCTACAAAAAAAAATTTAAAAATCAGCAAGGCATGGTAGCACATGCCTGTGATTCCAGCTACTCAGGAGTCTGAGCCCAAGAGGTTGAGGTTGCAGTGAGCCATGATCATCCCACTGCACTCTAGCCTGGGCAACAGAGAGAGACCCTGTCTCAAAAAGGGGTTGGGGAAAAGGTCAAAGTCGGGAAGACAAAGAAGGACAGAGGAACTGGTCTAGATTAAAAGTGACTAAAGAGATAATAATGAAATACAGTGGCCTGGTGCAGTGACTCATGACTGTAATCCCAGCACTTTGGTAGTCCGAGGAGGGAGGATCATGAGGTCAGGAGATCGAGACCATCCTGACCAACATGGTGAAACCCCAACTCTACTAAAAATACAAAAATTAGCCTGGCGTGATGGCACGCACCTGTGGTCCCAGCTACTCAGGAGGCTGAGGCAGGAGAATCACTTGAACCCGGGAGGCAGAGGTTGCAATGAGCCGAGATCGTGCCACTGTACTCCAGCCTGGTGACAGAGTGAGACTCTGTCTCAAAAAAAAAAGAAAAAGAAAAAGAAAGAAATAATATAGTGTTTGTCCTGAAGTGGATCTGGGACTAGGACACAAGTAGTTATAAGGAACATTACTAGGATAATTAAACTTTGAACATGACCTACAGATAAGATAACAGTACTGCTGTTCCCATGTTAAATTTTCCGATTTTGACAATCTAAGAGAATATCCTTGTTTTTAGGACATACGTGAAGTGTATTTAGGAGTGAGAGGACACAATCATCTGCAATTTACTCTCAAATGATTGAGAAAAAACTGTGTATATAAAATGTGTGTGGTGTGTGTGCATGTGAGAAAGAGATAATTATGAAAGGAATGAGGGTAAAATGTAAACAGTTGGTGAATTTGAGTAAAGGGTATATGGGAAAAGTTACCCCTCCAAAAAAAAGTAATCAATCATGTTAGTTCCCTGGTTGCAACTCATCAATGTCTTCCCATGACACTAAAATGAAAACTCCTCATTAGGGCCTACAACATCCCTGAAATATGCAGCCTGCTTATTTTTATTTATCTCTTTGGCCTCATCTCCTTTCATTCTGTTCTTTGATCACAGCCTTCCAGCCACACAGATTTTCTTTCTGATTCTGGAGCACTTTAAGCTCATTCTTGCCTCCAGGCCTTAGGACTTCTGTCTCCCTCTGTCTGAAATACTCTTCTTCCAATTCACAGCGTTCATTCCTTGTCATTCAGGTTGGAGTACTTGTATTACTTCCTCAAAGGAGCCCTCCCCAGCCGTCATTCTAACGTTGCCCCATCTCTCTATCCAAAAGTTTTCAGCATACCAGTTATTTACCCATGTCTGCCTCCTCCGGTAGACGGTAAACCTCCAAGAGCAGGATCTGTGTGGTCTTATGCATCACCCTCAATCAAGAGCAGGATCTATTTCCTCTTCTGCATCATCCCATCTCCTGCACCTCATTCAGTATAAGAGGACATGCTCAGGGCCGGGCGCAGTGGCTCATGCCTGTAATCCCAGCACTTTGGGAGGCCAACGCAGTAGGATTTCCCTGAGGTCAGGAGTTGAAGACCACTCTGCCCAACATGGTGAAACCCTGTTTCTACTAAAAAATACAAAATTAGCCTGGTGTGGTGGCAGGCGCCTGTAGTCCCAGCTACTCTGGAGGCTGAGGCATGAGAGTCGCTTGAACCCGGGGGGACAGAGGTTGCAGTGAGCTGAGATCGCACCACCGCACTCCAGCCTGAGCAACAAGTGAAAACTATCTCAAAAAAAAAAAAAAAAGACATGCTCAATAAATCGTTTCTGAAGTCATAAACAAACAAGGAAGGAGACTGTGAACAGAGAGTATATTAGTGAAGGAAGCGGACCAGTGCTGATGAGCTCCACGTGTTAAGAGTGGGTGAGTCTGGGGCCAGCGTGGTGGCTCATGCCTGTAATCCCAATAATTTGGGAGGCTGAGGCAGGCGGATCACCTGAGGTCAGGAGTTCGAGACCGGCCTGGCCAACATGGTGAAACCCCTGTCTCTACTAAAAATACAAAAATTAGCTGGGCATGGTGGTGTGTGCCTGTAATGCCAGCTACTTGGGAGGCTGAGGTAGGAGAATTGCTTGAACGTGGGAGGCGGAGGTTGCAGTGAGCAGAGATCGCAGCCACTGCACTCCAGCCTAGGCAACAGAGTGAGATTCTGTCTCAAAAAAAAAAAAAGAGTGGGTAAGTCCCTCATGCGCAGTGGAGATAGCTCCTTAAATGATGAATGGGCCGGGCGTGGTGGCTCATGCCTGTAATCCCAGCACTTTGGGAGTCCGAGGCGGGCGGATCACCAGGCCAGGAGTTTGAGACTGGCCTGGTCAACATGGTGAAACCCTGTCTCTACTGAAAATACAAAAATTAGCCTGGCATGGTGGCGGGTGCCTGTAATCCCAGCTACTCAGGAGGCTGAGGCAGGAGAATCGCTTGAACACAGGAGGTGGAGGTTGCAGTAAGCCGAGATTGCGCCGTTGCACTCCAGCCTGGGCAACAAGAGTGAAACTCCATCCCCCCCAAAAAATAAAAATAAAATGATGAGTGAAGAAAGTAAATGTCTATGAAGTATGGAACAATGATGGTGCATTGGAGAAAAAGAGTTTCTCTTACTTCTTTATGTCCCTCCCTTCCTTGGAAGCTGGAAAAGAAGCTGCCAGGGATGAACACCTTTGCTTCTCCTCATCCTTGGAAACCATTAAAACTGCGTCTGAATCTTTGCTGCACTCCTAGAGTATGGACTGGAAAATAGCCCAGGGGAGTCAAAATCCTGACTTTGATTCACAAACATGCTTGAAAGAAAAAAGAAAGGAAGGAAGGAAAAGAGAAATTGTGGCTGTGACCTAACCATAGCCAAAAAAATCTCTTTGACTTCCAGTGGTTTGGTATTAATGGAAGCCTTTTATCTTCAGCACTTTGTCCTTGTGCTGCCAAGTGGAGGAAGGGAAAGTGCAGAAAGCTCTGTCTGCATAATCATGTGCCTGCTGGCCCTCCCCAAATCCAGAGCCATGTGAAGGCTCACCCTCCTGGTTCTGGGAGGCCCCAGGCTAGCATGAGAAATCAGTGGGAAAATGTTCCTTCAGATGTCAAATCCCACCTTCTCTCAGAAAAGAAAGACATAAATAAAGCCGCAGGCAAGGACAGGCAGGCCCTTAGGTTGCTTATGCGAGCATTCTAAAAATCTCCTCATCAATGCTTAGCCTAGATTTCACAGACCAAATGCTAATATGTTTTGCCCTAAAACACAGTTTATAAAATTAAGAGATCCTTTCCCAGGGGACCTCAGCCTCATGGCCTCTGTATCTCTTGTTAGGACCACTTTCAAGGAGGAATAATTTACTCAAAAGTGCATTTTAGGCCAGGCATGGTGGCTCACGCCTGTAATCCCACTTTGGGAGGCCGAGGCAGGCAGATCACTTGATGTCAGGGGTTTGAGACCAGCTTGGCCAATGTGGTAAAACCCCATTTCTACTAAAAATACAAAAATTAGCTGGGTGTGGTGGCGGGTGCCTGCAGTCCCAGCTACTCAGGAGGCTGAGGCAGGACAATCGCTTGAACCCAGAAGGCAGAGACTGCACTGAGCTGAGATCATGCCACTGCACACCAGCCTGGGTGACAGAGCGAGACCATCTCAAAAAAAAAAAAAAATGCATTTTACCCTGCAGCTCCCTCCAAATAATTACCTTTTCTCCCATTTTCTATAAGAATTATTTAAATTGCCGGGCACAGTGGCTCAGGCCTGTAATCCCAGCACTTTGGAAGGCCAAGGCGGGCAGATCACCTGAGGTCTGGAGTTCGAGACCAGCCTGACCAACATGGAGAAACCCCGTCTCTACTAAAAATACAAAATTAGCCGCGTGTGGTGGTGCATGCCTGTAATCCCATCTACTCCGGAGGCTGAGGCAGGAGAATGGCTTGAACCCGGGAGGCGGAGGTTGCTGTGAGCCGAGATCGCGCCATTGCACTCCAGCCTGGGCAACAAGAGCGAAACTCCATCTCGGGGAAAAAAAAAAAAGAATTATTTAAATAATCTTTTTATTTTGGAATAATACTAGATTTACAGAAACGATGCAAAGATAGTACAGAAAGTTCCATATACCTCTTGTTCATTTTCTCTTGTTAACATATTACTATGGTACATTTGATTCCATTCATTATTCTGTTACTATTAACTAAACTTGGCACTTTGCTCAGATAGTTTTTCCCTAATGACCCTTTTTCTGTTCCAGATTCCATCCAGGATACCACATTACATTTAGTCATCATGTCTGGTCAGATACTTTGTAAAATGTCCCTCAAATTTGGATTGTCTGGTGTTTTCCTCACATGTAGATTGGGATTATGGGTTTTCAGAAAGAACACCTCAGAGCTGAAGAGCCCTTCTCATCATATCAGGGTAGATGACATACACATGGCATCACTGGTAATGTTAACCTTCACTGCTTGGTTAAGGCAGGGTTTGCCAGCTTTCTCCATTGTAAAGTTACTGTTTCTCCCTTTCTGTAATCTGTTCTTTGGAAGCAACTCCCCCTAAGTCTAGCCTACCCTCAAAAAGGTAGAAAGGGAATTGGGAGGGAATTAAGTTCATTTCCTGGAAAAGGGAGTATTTACAGACATTATTACTGTTATTATATTAAAATTCAGACAAGGTCTTGTTCTGTCACCCAGGCTGGAGTGCAGTGGCCTGATCTCAGCTCATTGCAACCTCCACCTCCGGGGCTCAAACAGTCCTCTTGCCTCAGCCTCTGAAGTAGTTGGGACTGCAGGCATGCATCACACAGGCTATTTTTTAATGTTTTTAGGAGAGAAGGGGTTTCACCATGTTGGCCAGGCTGATCTCCAACTCCTGAGCTCAAGCGATCCTCCCACCTCAGCCTTCCAAAGTGCCAGGATTACAGGCATGAGCCACCGTGCCCAGCGGGAGTATCTACATTTTTTAATTTTTTTATTTTTTTGGAAATGGAGTCTCACTCTGTTACCCACGCTGGAGTGTAATGGTGCGATTGCGGCTCACTGCAACCTCCACCTCCCAGATTCAAGTGATTCTCCTGTCTCAGCCTCCCAAGTAGCTGGGACTACCGGCACGCACCATCGGGCCTGGCTAATTTTTGTATTTTTAGTAGAGATGGGGTTTCACCATGTTGACCAGGCTGGTCTCGAACTCCTGACCTCAGGTGATCCGCCCACCTTGGCCTCCCGAAGTGCTGGGATTACAGGTGTGAGCCACTGCACCCAGCCAGATCTACATATATTAAATGGGGTTATTCTGTCTGAAAGATTAGTTTCTTCTTCTCGATTAATTTTTATTCATTAATGGCCGGGCACAGTGCCTCACACCTGTAATGCCAGCACTTTGGGAGGCCAAGGCAGGTGAATGGCTTTGAGCTCAGGAGTTTGAGACCAGCCTGGGCAACATGGCGAGACCCCTGCCTCTATTTTAAAAAGTACAAAAATTAGCTGGGCATTGGTGGCTTGTGCCTGTAAGTCCCGGCTACACAGGAGGCTGGAGAATTACTTGAGCCCAGGAGGCTGAGGTTGCAGTGAGCTGAGATTGTGCCACCTGGGTGACAGAGTAAGACCTAGTCTCAAAAAATAAAATAAAATAAAATAAAATAAAATAATAATTTTTATTCATTAATGTATTTATATCAGCCTGAACTCATGTTTATAGTCAGCTCTCGGTATCTATGGATGGGTTTTGTATCCATAGATTCAACCAACCACGAATCAAAAAATAAATAAACCCAGAAAATGAAAAAAACAATGTGACATTTAAAACTAATATGCATTTTTGCCGGGCGCAGTGGCTCACGCCTGTAATCCCAGTACTTTGGGAGGCCGAGGTGGGAGGATCACCTGAGGTTGGGAGTTTGAGACCAGCCTGACCAACATGGAGAAACCCCGTCTCTACTAAAAATACAAAATTAGCCGGGCATGGTGGCATATGCCTGTAATCCAAGCTATGTGAGGCTGAGGCAGGATAATTGCTTGAACCCAGGAGGCAGAGGTTGCGCTGAGCCAAGATCATGCCATTGCACTCCAGTCTGGGCAACAAGAGTGAAACTCCATCTCAAAAAAAATATTAATGGGTGCATCACACCAACATGGCACATGTATAGATATGTAACAAACCTGCACATTGTGCACATGTCCCCTAGAACTTAAAGTATAATAAAAAAAATTAAAAAAATTAATGGGTGCAGCACACCAACATGGCACATGTATACATATGTAACAAACCTGCATGTTGTGCACATGTACCCTAAAACTTAAAGTATAATAAAAATATTTTAAAAAAATAAAACTAATATGAATTTTTTTTTTGAGACGGCGTCTCGCTCTGTTGCCCAGGCTGGAGTGCAGTGGCACAATCTTGGCTCACTGCAAGCTCTGCCTCCTGGGTTGACACCATTCTCCTGCCTCAGCCTCCCGAGTATCTGGGACTACAGGCGCCCACCACCACATCCGGCTAATTTTTTGTATTTTTAGTAGAGACGGGGTTTCACCATGTTAGCCAGGATAGTTTCAATCTCCTGACCTTGCGATCCACCCACCTCGGCCTCCCAAAGTGCTGGGATTACAGGCGTGAGCCACCGTGCCGGCCAACTAACATGCATTTTTAAAACAATACAGTATAAATACTATTTACATAGCATTCACATTGTATTCTGTATTATAATTAACATATAGATGATTTAAGGTATAGAAGAGCATGTGCATAGGTTATATGCAAATACTACACCATTTTATTTCAGGGACTTCAGCATCCTTAGATTTTGGTATCCTTGGGGGTCCTGGAACCAATCCCCAGTGAATACCAAGGGACAACTGTACTCATTTGATACTTCGGGTTATAATCCAATACTATGTTGTTTATTTTGTTATTCAAATTGATCCAGTTTTGGCCATCGGGAGCTCTTTCCAGTTGGTCTTTGCATCTCTTTGACATGCACACATTCTTGTAAAATGTTAAAAACATACAAATGAAAGATAATCACTTATCTTTGGAGGCATTTTATTTTTAATGTTACATACATGGGGCTGCACTCGGTGTCTCCTGCCTGTAATCCCAGCACTTTGGGAGGCCAAGGCAGGAGGAGTCCTTGAGACTAGGAGTTCACGACTAGGCTGGGCAACATAGCAAGACCTCATCTCTAACAAAAAAACAAAAAACAAAACCCCAAAAAACATTACATACAGGGACTTGGCATCCTCCAGTGGCAATCCTCCAGTGATTCCAGAAAATATGTCATTTTATTTTTTTAGTTTTTTTGAGACAGAATCTCAGTCTGTCACCCAGGCTGGAGTGCAGTGGCATGATCCCAGCTCACTGCAACCTCCGCCTCCCAGGTTCAAGTGATTCTCCTGCCTCAGCCTCCCGAGTAGCTGGTATAACAGCCAACAGGTGGCAGGCACCTGTTATCCCAACTAATTTTTATATTTTTAGTAGAGACGGGGTTTCACCATGTTGGTCAGGCTGGCCTCGAACTCCTGACCTCAGGTGATCCACCCGCCTCAGCTTCCCAAAGTGCTGAGATTACAGGCATGAGCCACCGCACCCAGTTGCCAAGATGTCATTTTAAAACATAATGTTTCCCTGATCTGATTGTGCCATTATAATGAGTTATGATTTACCTTTAATTACCTCGATTATTTTACTTGTTAAAAAATTTACATTTGTGGGCCGGGTGTGGTGGCTCACACCTGTAATCCCAGCACTTTGGGAGGCCGAGGCGGGTGGATCACGAGGTCAGGAGATCAGACCATCCTGGCGAACACGGTGAAACCCCATCTCTACTAAAAATACAAAAAAAATTAACTGGGCGTTGTGCCAGGCACCTGTAGTCCCAGCTACTCGGGAAGCTGAGGCAGGAGAATGGCGTGAACCCAGGAGGCGGAGCTTGCAATGAGCCGAGATCGTGCCACTGCAATCCAGCCTGGGCAGCAGAGTGAGACTCCGTCTCAAAAAAAAAAAAAAAAATTACATTTGTGCCAGGCGAGGTGGCTCACAACAGTAATCCTAGCACTTTGGGAGGACAAGGCAGGAAGATCACTTGAGCTCAGGAGTTCAACAGCAGCCTGAGTAACATAGTGTGACCTTGTCTCTACAAAAACATACAAAAATCAGCCAGCTGTGGTGGCATGCGCCTGTAGTCCTAGCTACTCAGGAGACTGAGGTGGGAGGATCTCTTGAGCCCAGAAGGTAGAGGCTGCAGTGAGCTGTGATCATGCCACTGCACTCCAGCCTGGGCAACAGAGCAAGATCCTGTCTCAAAAAAAAATTTACACTTATAATCTGGATTCATTGTAGGAAAATTCAGATAAGAAATAGGAGAAATTGCCAGGCATGATGGTACTCATCTGTAATCCCAGCTACTAAAGAGGCTGAGGCAGGAGGATCATTTGAGCCTAGGAGTTTATACTGTAGTATGCTATGTCTGTTGGATGTCTGCACTAAGTTCAGCATCAATATGGTGACCTCCCAGGAGCGGGGGACCACCAGGTTGCCTGAGGAGTGGTGAACACAGATTGGAAACAGAGCAGGTCAAAACTCTTGTGTTGATCAAGAGTGGGATCATGCCTGTGAATAGCCACTGCACTCCACCCTGGGCAACATAGTGAGACCCTGTGAAAGAAAGAAAGAGACAGAGAGAGAGAGAAGAAAGGAAGAAAAAGAAAGGAATGGAAGAGGAGGGGCAGGGAGGGGAAGCAAAGTGGGGAGTAAGGAAGGAAGTATCCATAATCTCATTATGCAGTGATAATTACTTTGTTTGTTTGTTTGAGACCGAGTCTTGCTCTGTCGCCCAGGCTGGAGTGCAGTGGCACGATCTCGGCTCACTACAACCTCCGCCTCCTGGGTTCAAGGGATAGTCCTGTCTCAGCCTCCTGAGTAGCTGGCACTACAGGCATGTGCCACCACACCTGGCTAATTTTTGTATTGTTAGTAGAGACGGGGTTTCACCATGTTGGTCAGGCTGGTCTTGAACTCCTGACCTCAGGTGATCCACCCATCTTGGCCTCCCAAAGTGCTGGGATTACAGGCGTGAGACACCCTGCCTGGCCATTAATTGCTTTTGTTTTTGACTCCAGGCTGGAGTGCAGTGGCACAATCTCAGCTCACTGCAACTTTGACATCCCAGGCTCAAGCAATCCTCTGCCCTCAGCCTTCTGAGTAGCTTGGACTACAGGTGCATGCCACCATGCCTAGCTAATTTTTTTTTTCTTTTTCCTTTTTTCTTTTTGTAGAGATGATGTCTCACTATGTTGCTCAGGCTGGTCTCAAACTCCCGGGTTCAAGCAATTATCCTGCCTCAGCCTCCCAAAGTGTTGGGATCACAGGCATGAGTCACCACACCCGGCCGATAATTACTATTAATACTTTGCTATACGTTTCTCCTTTCTAGTGTGTGTGACTGTGCATATCACTTACATATATATGTATATTTTTGAGACAGAGTTTCACTCTTGTTGCCCAGGCTGGAGTGCAATGACGAGATCTCAGCTCACTGCAACCTCTTCCTCTGCCTCCCGGGTTCAAGCAATTCTCCTGCCTCAGCATCCTGAGTAGCTGGGATTACAGGCATGTGCCACCACACCCAACTAATTTTGTATTTTTAGTAGAGATGGAGTTTCTCCATGTTGGTCAGGCTGGTCTCAAACTCCCGACCTCAGGTGATCTATTCACCTCGACCTCCCAAAGTGCTGGGATTATAGGCGTGAAGCACCGCACCCAGCTGTGTGTATATATATATATATATATATATATATATATATATACACACACACACACACACACACAATATTTATATACACATACATATATACATGTATATACATATATGTATATATATATACACATACATATATATTTTATAAATATATGTATATAATATATACATATATAACATAAATATATGTATACAATATATACATATATAACAAATATATGTATACATACATATATATGTATATAAAATATATATTTGTATATAAAATGTATATATGTATGCATATATATGTATGTATATGTAAATACGTATACATATATATATATATAAAATTTTTTTTGGATGGAGTCTTGCTCTGTCACCCAGGCTGGAGTGCAGTGGTGCGATCTCCGCTCACTGCAATCTCTGCCTCCTGGGTTCCAGCAATTCTCTGCTTCAGCCTCCCGAGTAGCTGGGATTACCGGCGCCCGCCACCATGCCTGGCTAATTTTTGTATTTTTAGTAGAGGCAGGGTTTCACCATGTTGGCCAGGCTGGTCTCGAACTCCTGACCCATGATCCACCCGCCTTGGCCTCCCAAAGTGCTGGGATTACAGGCATGAACCACCGTGCCCGGCCCACTTACCAATATATTGTTAGAGCTTTCCCACGTCACTATATACATTTTTTTTTTAATGCAAACAGTCTTTATTATGAGAAAACAGTGTTATCTAGGAAAGTCACATGCTGGTTTCTTTTTAATAAAATGACAAAGCAGGTTTCTTAAATAATTTACAAAGAGCAAAAATTGTTCTTGAACAGGCACACCCACAGTGCTCTGCATTTAGCATATACATAGGTACCCGTGAGCCCAGGTCTTAAGCCTGGAAATATCTCCTATGCCTTCCTACGAGTCCCTGGTAGGGAAAGCAGGGATGAGAGTGGGGCCCCCAAGAGCCTTGGCACCGGAAACACAGTGGGTGAGTGACTCTGCAGATGACTCCCCAACAACCAGGCACCTGGGTACACAGCTAAGAGCTCTCTAACATCTGATGATAGCACTTCACATTGTAGATGAGGCAAATACAAGGCTCAAGGTCAAGTGTATGATGAGTTTCTAAGCTCAAGAGTCCCCTGGGAAAGTGGAAGGAACAATTCTCCCCACCTCTGCAAGGTCTCCCCAAGACACTCTCAGGCTATGGCAGGCAGTCACTGATGGATCCAGATGTGGCCAGAGCCAGGGGGCTCTGGGCCCCTTGTTAGTCAGGTCCTTGTTAGCAGTGGCCCAGGGGTACTGATGACGCCTGGGGGCTTCCTCCAGGAAGCTCATGGGGAAGCACAGACATCCTTGGGTATGAAGCCTTGGCAATCAGACAAGGCTTGTTTCCTGCAGGCCACTTACTCAGCCATGAATAAGAGAGATGATGTCACCACTCTCTTCCGCCATAATGGCTTCATCTAGCTCTTGGGACAGCTTCTGGAGATGCTGAATTCCCACCCCCATAGGCTCTAGGTCACTGCCAGACTGGCTGGGAGAGCAGAGGGGCTCTGCTGAGGAGTAGGGGCTCCAGAAGGCAGCCTCCCGCGTCGACTGTCATAATGGGTAGGCATGGGAGCCTATCCGGGCAGAGAGGCAGTTATGCTCCTTCTCCCAGGGGTCTGTGGGCTGAGTGGGCAGGGGCATCTCCAGACAGCCGGGTGCTCTTCTGGCTCAGGCTGTGAGTTGGGGATCCACTGCCCTTCTGGGCCCCTCTCTTCCTCCTCCTGGCCTTCACCTGGGTCTCCACCAGCCACTTGGTGCCACTTTGGCAGGACTCCTGGATTCTCTGGGGCATGGCACCCAAGGCACTCTTAGCTGAGTGAGCCGTAGCCTGGAGGCCCTGCTGCCCTGGCTCTGGGGTTTCCAAGCATTTGCAGGAAGGGCCTGCACGGAAGTTGAGGTTGATGGCTCTCAGAGGCAGCCTCCATTGGAACTGTCTGCACAGGGACCCCAGGGACCCGCGGAGTTCTCCTGATGGCTGGTCACGGGCTGCAGCTCCTTGCGTCCTCCAGCTGCTCCTGGTGCTGGAGACATCTCCGGTGCACGGAGGTCCCCATTCTCTGCCACCAAGAAGCCATCTGCCTGGCCAAGAGTCTTCTCTGCCCACTAGACCCCGACACAACCAACGCCAATCACACCCCGAGCACAGCTGCCCCACTATATACATTTAATGGATATTTAACTCCCTTTCTACTGTTTTTTTGTGTGATTATAAACATCCTTGTATATATTTAAATCATTAATTTGTGCCATAGCAACTAAACCAAGCTTGTTTCCAGACTGTAAAGGTTTGCACATTCCAGCTTCCTAAGTCTTTACTGAAATAATTCAGCATGATTTTTAAATTTACTTATAGTGCCTACCTTATAGCCTGCATTGTGGTAAAAACCAAAGCAGCTGAAGAATGATCCCTGCTTATGATGTAAAAATGGAGGCAGAAGACCTAAATCTAAGGCAATATACAATTTAATGTGACAAAATTATGATATAGAGGGTATGTAATTGCTGAAGGAATTCCAAAGAAAAAATAAATAAATTCTGACTTAGCTAATGTTGGCATCACATGATCGTTTTATATGTGGTGAAGATTGTCGGTGCTCACCAGTGACTGTGTTCTTTTCTTCTTCCTGGCCTACAGCCAGAGTCCCTCTTCCAGCCTCCAGTGCAGTTAGGTATGACCATGTGCCTGTTCTGGCCCGTGGAATGTGAGCAAGAGTGATGGGCACCACTTCTAGGTCCATAAAAACCTCTCAAGCACAATCCTCACTCTTTGGCCATCCCTTCTCTTGCTGAATGGAGAGGACAAAGAAAGGGACAAACAAAAGGGTGGAACCACAGTTGGAAAAAGCCTTTGTCCTTCAAGCAATTCTCCTGCCTCAGCATCCTGAGTAGCTGGGACTACAGATGTGTGCCACCACACTGGTTGGGCCTTAGTTTCATTATCTGTAAAATGCAGGGTGGGCCTAGATGGTAGCTAAAGGCAGTTACAGTTCTAATTTTCTTTTTTGTTTTGTCTTTTTTTTTTCTTCCTTTTTGTGGAGAACGGGGTCTTGCTATATTGCCCAGGCAGGTCTCAAACTCCTGGGCTCAGGCTATCCTCTGGCCTCTGCCTCCCTGACAGCTGGGATTACAGGCGTGAGCCACCGCGCCCTGCCTCTAATTTTCTTTAATTAAATTTCATGTGATTCTCACTCTAACCACGTGAAGTCAGCAGGACAAATATTATCTCTCTTTTACAGATCTGCTAATCAAGTCCTCAGAGATAAGTCTGTCCCCAAGGGGAATGAGGCCTAAAAGCACCTCATGGGCTAAGGATGGAGTGGTGGAGCAGTGTAGAAGATTGTGGGGCTTTAAAAATTCATTCTTTCTGAAAAATAAAGGGAAACTCAAATGAGAGATCCCACCTTGCAAAAAATTTATCTTTCTCTAAACCTACTATACACACGATGACTTCAGCACTATTTTTATCAGACAGAATCATATCAGTGTGAACCAAGAAGTCCTACAAGGAATAATAAATCACACATAGGCAGCTGCAGCCAGAATTATCCTAATCCAGGGATAATTCTGTCCAATAAACTTAAAGGATTGCCTCGAAGTTCCAGAACATGTTAGCAGTAGAGCTAGACAGAAACCCAGCCTTCTATCCCCAGGACTGGGCACTCTTATCATGTTGAAAGGCTGCAGGGGTAAGGCCACGGTTGAGGACATCTCAATTTTCCCTTGGTAGCCATTCATGACTGATGCAAAGCCCTAGAGTCATTGTAAGCTTTGCCACACAACTCTGCCATATAGTACATTTTTTACTAAGGCAAGCAACCTCTATGAAGTTCTTTCTTCTTTCCTTCCTTCCCTCCCTCCCTCCTTTTTCTTTGTTTTTCTTTCGCTTTATTTCCCTCTTTCTTTCTTCTTTCTTCCCTTTCTTTCTCTCTCTTCTTTCTTTCTTTCTTTCTTTCTTTCTTTTTCTTTCTTTCTTTCTTTCTTGTTTCTCTCTCCGTCTTTCCCTTTCTTTCTTTCCCTCTTTCTTCCTTTCTTTCCTTTTCTTTCTTTCGACAGCGTCTTGCTCTGTCACCCAGGCTGGAGTGCAGTGGCGCCGTCATAGCTCAGTGCAGCGTCAACCTCCCAGGCGCAAGCTGTCCTCCCACCTCAGCCTCCCGAGTAGGTGGGCTAATTTTTGTATTTTTTATAGAGATGGGGTCTTATTATGTTGCCTAGGCTGGTCTCAAACTTCTGACCTCAGGTGATCCTCCCATCTCAGCCTCCCAGATTGCTGAGATTACAGGCATGAGCCACTATGCTGGGCCAGACTCTTTACTTTCCACACTTCTCCGCAATTTGATCATTCAAACCTGTGTGCTGAATGATGCCTGTGGAAGGTTGAATATTGTATCTGCTAAATGCTTCTCTTAGCTGGGATTTGGAGTCTAGTGAGCATGTGTCAAGCTGGCAACATTCAATGTCATCCTCCTTCGCTGATAACTCAGCTGCCTTGTGCTGAGAGGGCACTCCACCATGGGCCCTGAACATGCCTGCACTCTCTTGCTGAGTAGGCCAATCCATAAGACTTTCAGGCTCCTGATACTGAGCAATGTCTATAGCTACTCACACAGATATAACTAGGCCAAGGCAACTACTGTAATTACCTGTAACTGCTTGCTCCCTAGAGGGAGTGGGGATTGGCTCATTTGCTGCTTGCTCAAAAAGTGCTAAGCCCTTGGCCCAGGATTCCTCTCCTGTAATGCAAACCACTGCAGATACATATGTCATCTGGGCTCATTGGGTTGCCCCATTAGAACTTGAGGGCAAGGGAAACCATTGCAAATAGGCTGACACATGCTATTTGCTGTGCCATGAATAATAAATTCCTCTGTCTCTGACCAAGGAGTGTCATGACTATTGCCAGCATCCATGAAACAATGACAGACTAACATATTAGCTTGCAAGTGGCCTTCATTGTCCTTGCAGCCTTTTCTCCACTTGCTCCACTTTTGCACTCACCCAGTAGTCTCCCAACCTCTGGTCCCCTGGTGCATGGGGCTATCTGACTCTTAGTATTTGCAGAGAAGCTAAGGCTGTGCAAAAGCTATAGACATCCAATCTACAGAGCTCTTAATTCGTGATTCATTCTGCAAATATTTACTAAGGACCTATGCCAGGAACTATTCTATATGATGCAAATGCAACAGTGAACAAAATGAACCAAGTGCCTTTACTTATGAAGATTGCCTTCTAGTGGAGGAGACAACCAATTTAGGACCCTCTCTATATATAGTCTATATATATATATACTTAAGAGTATATAAATTTTCTGGGGTTTTTTTGTTTTTGTTTTTGTTTTTGAGACGGAATCTCACTCTGTCGCCAGGCTGGAGTGCAGTAGTGCGATCTCGGCTCTCTGCAATCTATGCCTCCTGGGTTCAAGCAATTCTCCTGCTTTAGCCTCCCAAGTAGCTGGATTACAGGTGTGCACCACCACACCTAGTTAATTTTTGTTTTGTTTTGTTTTGTTTTGTTTTTGAGACAGAGTCTCGCTCTGTCGTCAGGCTAGAGTGCAGTGGCGCGATCTCAGCTCACTTCAACCTCCACCTCCCGGGTTCAAGCAATTCTCCTGCCTCAGCCTCCCAAGTAGCTGGGAATACAGGTACGTGCCACCACGCCCAGCTAATTTTTGTATTTTTAGTAGAGACAGGGTTTTACCATGTTAGCCAGGATGGTCTCGATCTCCTGACCTCATGATCTGCCTGCCTTGGCCTCCTAAAAGTGCTGGGACTACAGGCGCCTGCCAACACAGGCGTGAGCCACCTCGCCCAGCTTATTTTTTAATTTTTTTTGAGACAGAGTCTTGATCTGTTGCCCAGGCTGGAGTGCAGTGGTGTGATCTCACTGGAACCTCCAGCAAAAAGAGAATGTTTAGATATTAAAGTTTTGGAGCCAGGAATGGTGGCTCCCACCTGTAATCCCAGCACTTTGGGAGGCCGAGGCAGGTGGATCACTTAAGGTCAGAAGTTTGAGACCAGACTGGCCAACATGGTGAAACCCCATCTCTACTAAAAACACAAAAATCAGGCCGAATGCCATGGCTCACACCTGTAATCTCAGCACTATGGGAGGCTGAGGCCAAGGTGAACGGATCACCTGATGTCAGGAGTTCAAGACTTGCCTGACCAACATGGAGAAACCCCGTCTCTACTAAAAATACAAAATTAGCTGGGCGCAGTGGCACATCCCTGTAATCCCAGCTATTTGGGAGGCTGAGGCAGGAGAATTGCTTGAACCTGGGAGGCGGAGGTTGAGGTGAGCCGAGATCACGCTATTGCACTCCAGCCTGGGCAACAAGAGCAAAACTCTGTCTCAAAAAAAAAAAAAAACACAAAAATTACTTGGGCGTAGTGGTGCATGCCAATACTCCCAGCTACTCAGGAGGCTAGGCAGGAGAATCACTTGAACTCAGGAGATGGAGGTTGCAGCGGGCCGAGATCTTGCCATTGCACTCCAGCCTGGGCGACAGAGTGAGACCCTGTCTCAAATAAATAGACAAATAAATAATAGGCCAGGTGTGGTGGCTCACGCCTGTAATCCCAGTACTTTGGGAGGCCTAGGTGGGTGGATCATCTGAGATCGGGAGTTCGAGACCAGCCTGACCAACATGGAGAAACCCTGTCTCTACTAAAAAAATACAAAATTAGCCAGGCGCAGTGGCGCATGCCTGTAATCCCAGCTACTCCGGAGGCTGAGGCACAAGAATCGCTTGAACCCGGGAAGCGGAGGTTGCAATGAGCCAAGATCATGCCATTGCACTCCAGCCTGGGCAACAAGAGCAAAACTCTGTCTCAAAAAAAAAAAAAAAATAATAATAATAATAAAGTTTTTTGTCCTGAACATCCTAATTTATCCCTATAGAAGAGCCAGAGGATTCCAGGCAAGGATTATATAGGAACAGTGCTCAGCAATGTGATTTGAAGAGCATCAGATATGCTTTCTTATTTAAAAGTATCTCCTTTACTTGCCTCGTTTCTGTGGAGTAAACTTTACTACAAACTCCAGTCTTTGTTTGGTGGATAGATAACAGTTCTTGGCCAGGCGCGGTGGCTCACCCCTGTAATCCCAGCACTTTGGGAGGCCGAGGCGGGCAGATCATGAGGTCAGGAGATCAAGACCATCCTGGCTAACACGGTGAAACCCCGTCTCTACTAAAAATACAAAAAATTAGCCAGTCATGGTGGCAGGCGCCTGTAGTCCCAGCTACTGGGCAGGCTGAGCCGGGAGAATGGCGTGAACCCAGGAGGCGGAGCTTGCAGTGAGCCGAGATCGCGCCACTGCACTCCAGCCTGGGCGACAGAGCAAGACTCCGTCTCAAAAAAACAAAAATAAAAACAAAAAAAACAAAAAACAGTTCTGTCTGCACTCAGGCTTCTCAAGGTCTCCCCTTCAAATCCTCCTACTCCCTTCACCCCCAGGAATACTGGGGCTGCTATTCCATATATAATATTTTCCCATCATAACATATATGTTAACCCTTAAATTGGTAAGTATAAGAGATATGTGCGGCTGGGCGCGGTGGCTGAAGCCTGTAATCCCCCGAGGCCGAGGCAGGTGGATCACGAGGTCAGGAGATCAAGACCATCCTGGCTAAGACGGTGAAACCCCGTCTCTACTAAAAATACAAAAAATTAGCCGGGCATGGTGGTGGGCGCCTGTAGTCTCAGCTACTCGAGAAGCTGAGGCAGGAGAATGGCGTGAACCTGGGAGGCGGAGCCTGCAGTGAGCGGAGATCTCCCCACTGCACTCCAGCCTGGGCAACAGAACAAGACTCCGTCTCAAAAAACAAAACAAAAAACAAACAGAAAAAAAAACAAAGATATGTGCAAAGGGGAGTGGAGATCCATAGGAGGGAATGGCAACTTTCTTAAACAAGTCTAGAAAGGATTCACTGGGAAGATTGCAGGATAACTGGAATTTGAAGGATGGTTAGAATTTTGCCAGGTGAAAACAAAAAGGTTTTCTCAGGTGGAGGGAATAGCATGAACTTTATTTAATTATAAAATTTCTTTTTGAAATAGAAGTATTCCAGTTAAGGATGGCCGGGAGTGGTGGCTCATGCCTGTAATCCCGGCACTTTGGGAAGCTGAGGCGGGCGGATCGCAAGAGATTGAGACCATCCTGGCCAACATGGTGAAACCTCATCTCTACTAAAAATACAAAAATTAGCTGGGCGTGGTGGCACATGCCTGTAGTCCCAGCTACTCGGGAGGCTGAGGCAGGGGAATCGTTTGAACCCAGGAGGTGGAGGTTGCAGTGAGCCGAGATCGCGCCACTGCACTCCAGCCTGCTGACAGAGCAAAGCGAGACTCTGTCTCAAAAAAAAAAAAAAAAAGTAATATTCCAGTTAAGAATAACACATTAGGGATAACACTAAATCTTCATATAAATTTATTGTATTGGCTCACTTTACTGATTGATTGAAGGTTGCAAGATAGCATAAGACTCTTGGATTGCAGGTTTTGGGAAAGAAGAGTGGGGTGGAAGTGGGAAAGATAACTCTGTTTATCTAAGGGAAGATTTGGCTTAAAGCTCCCAAAATGGCTGGCACTTGTTCAACACGTGATGATGATGAAACTGACATGGATACTAATCTTAAGGGTAAACAAAGAGTGTCAAGCTATCAAGACTGTTTTAATAATGATGATTCCAAAGTAAAAAAGTAACAATAGTATTTTACATTTATGTAGTGTATTAGTCTGTTCTCACACTACTTATAAAGAACTACCTGAAACTGGCCAGGCACGGTGGCTCACGCCTGTAATCCCAGCACTTTGGGAGGCCAAGACGTGCGAATCACGAGGTCAGGAGATGGAGACCATCCTGGCTAACATGGTGAAACCCCGTCTCTACTAAAAAATACAAAAAATGAGCCGGGTGTGGTGGCGGGCGCCTGTAGTCCCAGCTACTCCGGAGGCTGAGGCAGGAGAATGGCGGGAACCCGGGAGGAGGAGCTTGCAGTGAGCCGAGATCGCGCCACTGCACTCCAGCCTGGGCGACAGAGTGAGACTGTGTCTCAAAAAAAAAAAAAAAGAAAAAAAGAAAAAAGAAAAAGAAATATGATCCAATCACACCGCAATCCAATCACCTCCCACCAGAAGCCTCCTCCAACACTGAAGGTCATAATTCAACATGAGATTTGGGTGAGGACACAGAGCCAAACCATATCATATAGCATTTTAGAATGTTCAGTGGACATTTTTGCATTCATTAATTTATTTGACCCTGACTGAAGTTATGAGAGATAAAGACACTTCGACTCAAAAATATTTTGATCACTAATCTAAGGATCACTCTCCTAATTAGCAGAGCTGGACTAGAATCCGGGCATCCTGATGAAGTCTAGCATTATTTTCTTTGTTCTTCTGGAACAAATTAACCCTCAGGGTGACAATGAGAGACTTTTAAAAGAATTCACAGGAAGGGATATAGCCCATAACAGAAAGTTCCAGGCAAAGATTGTGAAAAATTACAGCTTTCTGAAAACCAAAGGGCCAAACCATGTAATGTTGGATGATTGTTTTTGAATTCCCTTGATTTCCTATCAAGTTGAGTCCTGCACAGACATTGAGGTTCACCCTTTGTTTATAACTTGGCTTGAGTCACTAAAGGCAGTTGATCAGCAGCTGTAGTGCAGCCCAAACACCTGAGGGCTGATCTCTTCCCACCTCTGCTTTATGATGAAAATTTCTTAAGTGAGTGAGTGGGTGTTATTTGCTGAGAAGGAGCTTCACTGAAAAATGCCTAGCAGACAGCAAAGGAGTCCTCATTTCCTTCTTTGTTATCTTGTTTCTTTTTCTCAAGAAACTTTGAGTAAATAAGTAGGGAAACTTAGTTGATTTTTTTTATTATACCTTATTTGGGTTAAACTCTGTATTACTTGATTATTGTTTTCTTTTTTCTTTTCTTTTTTTGAGACAGTCTTACTCTGTCACCCAGGCTGGAGTGCAGTGGCACGATCATGGCTCACTGCAGCCTTGACTTCCTGGGTTCAAACGATCCTCCTACTTCAGCCTCCTGAGTAGCTGTGACTACAGGCATGTGACACCATACCTGGCTAATTTATTTATTTATTTATTTATTTTTAGGCAGAGTCTTGTTCTGTTGCCAGGCTGGAGTGCAGTGGCGCAATCGGCTCACTGCAATCTCCACCTCCTGGGTTCAAGCAATTCTCCTTCCTCAGACTCCCAAATAGCTGAGACTACAGGCGCCCACCACCATGCCCGGCTAATTTTTGTATTTTAGTAGAGACAGGGTTTCAGCATGTTGGCCAGGGTGGTCTTGATCTCCTGACCTCAGGTGATCCACCCGCCTCAGCCTCCCAAAGTGCTGGGAGTACAGGGGTGAGCCACTGAACCCGGCCTGGTTTTTTTTTTTTTTTTTGGTAGAGATTTTTGCTGTGCTGCTCAGGCTAGTCTGGAACTCCTGGACCCAAGCGATCCTCCTGCCTTGGCTTCCCAAAGTGCTGGGATTATAGGCCTGAGCCACCGTGCCTGGCGTTGATCATTGTTTACTTCCATTTATTTTATTATAGCTTTTCCTGTTCAAGGGTTTTTGTTTGTTTGCTTTATTACAGACAGGGTCTCACTCTGTCACCCAGGCCAGAATGGAGTACCATGATCATAGCTCACTGCAGCCTTGAATTCCTGGCCTCAAGTTATCCTCCCACCTCAGCCTCCCAAAGTGCTGGCATTATTACAGGCATGAGCCACCACGACCCACCTCAAGTGTTTTTTAAGTTAAAAAATTATTTAACTTAACCTCCAAATTAGGAGGTCTGCTAGAGTACTTCTCTGAATAATATTTTTCTATAAAGTGTACATGGGTACACTTTATAGAAAACACCTGCTTATATTTTCTGGGTCCTTGAATGAATGGAGAAGGTGTGACAGTACTTTCTGTCAGACTGCATGTGAAGTACAGCTTAACTGGGTACAGGATTCTTGGGTCACAATCATTTTCCCTCAAACTTCGCAGATGTTACTTCGCTGTATTTTGGCACTTGGTGTTAAAGTAGAGAAGTATGATGATATTTGATTCATTTTCTCAGATGTAGTCATTTTAAATAAAGTGTCTCAATATCTGTGAGATTTCTTTTTTCTGTCCTTAAGATATTTAAAACTTCTGATTATAAAAGTAAGATTGGAGATTACCAAACATTTGGAAAGTACAGAAAATTTAAACTATAAAATTTAAAATAACCAATGAACAAATAATATTTCACGATAACTCTTATTAATACTTATTGGTGTGTTTCCTTCCAGTCCAGGCCAGACTATTTTAAAATAAAGATAATAGATATTTAAAGTAATCTATTTAACATATTTAAAATATTTTCAGAGCATTCAAGCTCCTCTATACATTCCAAATTAAGAAGCCTTGATAATAATGACTAACATCTATTAAGTAATTCTACTACATGCCAGGCACTCTTTTAAATGTTTTACATGTATTAATTAATTTAACCTTTATCATAAGCCCATGAGGAAGATAATATTTATCTCTACTTTGTTTTTCTTTTTTTCTTTTTTTTCATGAGGCTCTGCTTTCACGGTCTGTATTCGTACTAAAAATCAACGTCAAGCGAGCTTTTGCCCTTCTGCTCCACGGGAGGTTTCTGTCCTCCCTGAGCTCGCCTTAGTTTTTTTTGTTTTGTTTTGTTTTTTGAGCTAGAGTCTCACTGTGTTGCCCAGGCTGAAGTGCAGTGCCACAATTTCGGCTCACTGCAACTTCCACCTCCTAGGTTCAAATGATTCTTGTGCCTCAGGCTCCTGAGTAGCTGGGATTATAGGTGCCCACCACCACATCTAGGTAATTTTTTTTTTTCATTTTTTTGAAACAAAGTTTCACTCTTGTTGCCCAAGCTGCAGTGCAATGGAGTGATCTCAGCTCACTGCAACCTCCGCTTCCTGGGTTCAAGCGATTCTCCTGCCTCAGCCTCCTGAGTAGCTGGGATTACAGGTGCCCGCCACCACGCCTGGCTAATTTTGTATTTTTAGTAGAGATGGGATTTCGCCATGTTGGTCAGGCTGGTCTCAAACCCCTGACCTCGTGATCCACCCGCCTCGGCCTCCCAGAGTGCTGGGATTACAGGCATGAGCCACTGCGCCCAGCCCATTATCTCTACTTTTCATATAAAGAACTTTAAGCAGCAGGGCATGGTAGTTCATGCCTGTAATCCCAACAGTTTGGGAGGCTGAGATGGAAGGACTGCTTGAGCCCAGGAGTTTGAGACCGGCCTAGGCAATGTAGTAAGATGTTCTTTCTAAAAAAAAAAAAATTTCAAAATTAGCCAGACGTGGTGGCTCATACCTGGAGTCCCAGCTACTTGGGATGCTGAGGTGGGAGCATCACTTGAGTCTGGGAGGTTGAGACTGCAGTGAGTGATCATGCCACTGCACTCCAGCTGGGACAACAGGGCAAGAACTTGTCTCCAAAAACAAAACAAAACAAAACAAAAACAAACAAACAAAGAAAACAAAACTTAAAACAGGCTAACTGACTTTTATAGCAACATTATTTATAATAGCTAAAAAGTGGGAAAAAAACAATTGACCATCAATGGATAGATGGATAAATGATATTATTCAATCATAAAAAAGAATTAAGTGGCCGGGCACAGTGGCTCATGCCTGTAATCCCAGCACTTTGGGAGGCTGAGATGGGTGAATCACGAGGTCAGGAGTTCAAGACCAGCCTGGCCAACATAATTGAAACCTCGTCTCTACTAAAAATACAAAAATTAGCTGGGCATGGTGGCAGGTGCCTGGAATCCCAGCTACGTGGGAGGCTGAGGCAGGATAATCACTTGAACCTGGGAGGTGGAGGTTGCAGTGAACCGAGATTGCGCCACTCCACTCCAGCCTGGGCAACAGAGACTCGGTGTCAAAAAAAAAAAAAAAAAGAAAAAAGAATTAAGGATTGATACATGCCGCAAAATGGATGAACCTTGAAACATGCAAAGTGAGAGAAGCCAATCACAAGCGGCCATTTATTGTGTAATTCCATCTATATAAAATATCCAGGGTAGGCAAATCCATAGAGACAGAAGTAGGTTGATGATTGTCAGGGGCTAGAGGGAGGGGGCACTGGGGAGTGATTGCTAATGGGTAAGGGGTTCCTTTTTGCAGTAATGAAGTGTTCTAAAATTAAGTAGTGGTGAAGATTGAATTATAGATTATATAAAAACCACTGAAATGTGTACTTCAAAAAGGCGAATCTTATGAAATATGAATTATATCTCAATAAAGCTGTCATAACAATTGTTTTGAATGAAGAAGGGCTCTCTGAACACATAACCGAGAAGCCATAAAAGACTGATATGTTGGACTCCATAAAAACACAGCCTCTCACTCCTGCTCTCAAGGGATCCTCTAGACTGCAGGCTCACCACCATGCCTGGCTTCTACAAATGTTTAAGAGAGAGAAATGCCCATACATCACTTTAAAAAATGCAAATTAAAACCAAAACAGGCCAGGTGCGGTGGCTCACGCCTGTAATCCCAGCACGTTTGGAGGCCGAGGTGGGTGGATCACCTGAGGTCAGGAGTTCGAGACCAGCCCGGCCAACATGGTGAAACTTCATCTCTACAAAAATACAAAAATTTTCCCGGTGTGGTGGTGCATGCCTATAATCCCAGTTACTCGGGAGGCTGAGGCAGGAGAATTGCCTGAACCCAGGAGTTGGAGGCTGCAGTGAGCCAAGATTGCACCACTGCACTCCAGCCTGGGTGACAGAGCGAGACTCTGTCTCAAAAAAAAATAATAAAATAAAAATAAAATAAAACCGAAATAAACAATTATTTTTACCTACTAACTGCTGAAGCTTTAAACATTTTATAATACTCAGTATTGGTCAGACAGTTAAGAAAGAGACACTTTTGATGGTAATGTAAATTAGTACAAATATTTTTAAGGACAAAGTAACTTCTGTTATAAAAAGAAAGCATGGGCTGGGTGCGGTGGCTCAGGCCTGTAATCCCAACACTTTGGGAGGCCGAGGCGGGCAGATCATGCAGTCAAGAGATCGAGACCATCCTGACCAACATGGTGAAACCCCGTCTCTACTAAAAATACAAAAATTAGCTGGGCGTGGTGGTGCACACCTGTAGTCCCAGCTACTCGGGAGGATGAGGCAGGAGAATCACTTGAACTGGGGAGGCGGAGGTTGCAGTGAGCCGAGATCAGGTCACTGCATTCCAGCCTGGTGACATAGTGAGACTCTGTCTAAAAAAAAAAAAAAGAAATTTGGCATACCAAAATTCTAGTAAAAGTGGGCACAGATGTATACACAAGGATGTTCATCAGAAAATTGGAAATAAATTAAATGTCCTTCAAAAATGATTGGATCAATAAGTTATGATCTATTCATAAAGTGGAAGATTATAACGCCACTGAAGCGATAGATCTACACGGAAAGATTTTCAAGATTTGAGTGGGAAAAATCAAAAGCCAGTTGCTGGCAGGACTGGGACTAAGGTGTGGCAAGGCCTTGGCCTAGGGTACAGTGCTTAAGGTGACACTCACAATCAGGGTGGTACAAGTGCAGGGTCAGCCCCTGTAAGTAACTGCCTCCTTAAATAGTACATCCTAGTCTCTCTTCTGTTGCCTCACTCTCAGCCCTGCAGAATAGTGTGCATTATAGAACCCTATATCTATATGTAATAATTATTTAAATAAATATATATATGTAATTGTATAAATCAGTACACACTTTTGGGATAGCATATACGTATGTATATTTATACATTAGTTTTATAATATATATAGGTTATATAACACTTATTGCTTATATACACATTAGTGAAAGGGAAAATATTGGAAGAATATACACCAAACTATTAGCAATCACGTTTCTGTGGTATAGGATTATGGGGGGTTTCACTTTCTTAGTTACACACTTGCATTAGTCCATTTTCACACTGCTATAAATATACTATCTGAGACTGGGTAATTTATGAACAAGAGAGGTTTGACTCACAGTTCTGCCTGGCTGGGGAGGCCTCAGGAAACAATCATGGCAAGATACCTTCTTCACAAGCTGGCAGGAGAAACAGCCACTTTTAAGCCATCAGATCTTGTAGGAACTCACTCACTATCAGAACAGTATGGCTGGGCACAGTGGCTCACGCCTGTAGTCACTGCACTTTGGGAGGCCAAAGTGGGTGGATCACTTGAGGTCAGGAGTTCGAGACCCATCTGGCCAACATGGTGAAACCCCTTCTCTACTAAAAATACAAAAATTAGCCGGGTGTGGTGGCATGACCTGTAGTCCCAGCTACTGGACAGGCTGAGGCATGAGAATCACTTGAACCTGGGAGGCAGAGGTTGCAGTGAGCCAAGATGGAGCTACTAGACTACAGTCTGGGCAACAGAGCAAGATTCCATATAAAAAAAAAAGAACAACATGGGTGAAACCGCCCCCATGATTCAATCATCTTCTACCAAGTCCCTCCTTTGATGTGGGGATTACAATTTGAAATGAGATTTGGGTGGGGACACAGAGCCAAACCATATCAATATTTCAGAAGTCTTGTGTTAAAAAGCAATTAACAATTACATATTTTTTGGTTACACAAACAAACAAGAAAGGTTTTAAAAATAATAGCATGGGCCAGGGACGGTGGCTCATGCCTGTAATCCCAGCACTTTGGGAGGCTGAGGCGGGCGGATCACCTGAAGTCGGGAGTTTGAGACCAGCATGACCAACATGGAGAAATCCCGTCTCTACTAAAAAAAAAAACACACCCACAAAATTAGCCAGGCGTAGTGGCTGAGGCAGGAGAATTGCTTGAACCTGGGAGGCAGAGGTTGCATGAGCCAAGATCGCGCCATTGCGCTCCACCCTGGGCAGCAAGAGCGAAACTCCATCTCAAAATAATAATAATAATAATAATAATAATAATAGCATGATGATACAAAAGTATTTGATATGCTATATATGTGTGAATACTGAATTGAGCACTTTGTGTAACTATTGTTGCTATGTAGATACTGTGTGAGGATGAAATCATGAAAAAGATGAATGAATATTATATCTTTTGAAACATGTATTTAAAAAATTATATAATAGCATTCCCTCTGCTAAATTACATTCTTGCCAAGTAGAAATTCAAGTTACACAAGCAAGAGCCTATTTTAACTTTTGGATGAATGTTGTCTTCCCATATATATATATGCCTTACCTACCTGCTTCTAGATAAAGATCAGGTTAAGTGTCTTTCACATGGGAATTTCAAAGCAGTTTAAGGGCAATAATTAGTTCTCATAATAACTCTGTGAAAGTGTGTGTATTTTTTCATATCTATTTTCACATGAGAGGACTGACAGGCTAAATGGTTTCCTGGTATTCTGTGCTCCATTATTGTTGAAACTAAGACTGTTATTGCTTCATTGGCCACTTTTTTTTCCTTGAGAAGTGATAAAGCAATTGTTGGGTCAATAAACCAAACAAAAATAGCTATTTACATATCAATTTTTTTTTTTTTTTTTTGACACAGAGTCTTACTCTGTCACCCAGGCTGGAGTGCAATGGCATGATCTTGGCTCACTGCAGCGTCCTCCAGAGTAGCTGGGATGTGCTACCATGCCCTGCTAATTTTTGTATTTTTAGTAGAGGAGGGGTTTCACCATGTTGGCCAGGCTGGTCTCAAATGCCTGACTTCAGGTGATCCGCCCGCCTCGGCCTCCCACAGTGATGGAATTACAGGCGTGAGCCACTGCGCCCAGCCATATGTCAAATATTTTTAAAACACGAGGACAGTATTTTTATTTTTTGGACTTTCTAAACAATCTTTAGCATTTTTAATTTACTCTATACCCGAATAGTTGATTGGGACAACATTTTCTTTCCTTTTTTCTTTTTTCTTTTTTTCCTTTTTTTGAGACAGGGTCTTGCTCTGTCACCCACACTGGAGCATAGCAGCATGAACAGGACTCACTGCAGCCTCGACTGCCCACGCTCAAGTCATCCTCCTGCCTCAGCCTCCTGAGTAGCTGGGACTATAGGCACAGGCTGCCACACCTGGCTAATTTTTGTATTTTTCTGTAGAGATGGGGTTTTACCATGTTGCCCACAAAAGTCTGGAACTCCTGAGTTCAAATGATTCTCCTGCCCTGGCCTCCCAAAGTGTTGGGATTACAGATGTGAGCCACCACGCCCCGCCAGGGCAATGTTTTCTAAATTAAAATATATTTTAAAATATAGAAATAATCAGAGTAGCTCTGCAGTAGCTTCATCTGAGATTTGCTTTGAATATTTCTTTAATTATTAGAAATGTACTTACAGATAATTAATGTGGTTTAGTGACTAGGAGACCTATTTTTAAAGATCCTGTCCTGGCACACTGTGAAAGTATGATACATTTTTGAAACAGGCAGGGTTGAAATGTCTTTCACTGGTGCCACACACTATGCTAACCACTTTATATACATTATCTCATTCAATCCACAACATGGTGAGGTAGTTTCAGCCATTATATTTCTCATTTTACAGACAAACAGAAAGCCCAATAGTGAGACTTATTTAACATTACATAGAAGGTGAGAAGTTAGGCAGGATTCTAAACATCAAGTCAGTAATGCCATTTTGATCTTGCTATTTTCACCTCATTTTTTGTACCCTGAACTTGAATCAGATATGTGATTTTGACCTGCCATTTTGAACCCTGTATTTGTGAATATACCCATGTAAACTATTGTTATAACCAGTTTAATTCTTGATGAAATTTCTCTGCAGTACAGTGAAACTATTTCCAATTTTTTTTCTATTCTCATTTTTTTTTTTTCGAGACAGAGTCTCGCTCTGTTGCCCAGGCTGGAGTGCAGTGGACTGCCCTGAGCTCATTCCAACCTCCACCTCCCAGGTTCAAGCAATTCTCCCACCTCAGCCTCCTGAGTAGCTGGGATTACAGGCATGCACCACGCCTGGCTAATTTTTGTATTTTTAGTAGAGATGGGGTTTCACCATGTTGGTCAGGCTGGTCTCAAACTCCTGACCTCAAGGTCCTTCCTCGGCCTCCCAAAGTGCTGGGACTATAAGCAAGAGCCACCGCGCCCAGCCTCTATTCTCATTTTTATTTTACCAAAATTATGCTCAGGATAAAATTTTTCCATGTGCATTTAAAAATAAGATTCATTTCAGTCATTAGGTCTTTTTTTTTGTAATTTAGAGATGGATGTCACTCACAGGCACCATCATAGTGCAGAACAGCCTCGAATTCCTGGCCTCAAGGGAGCCTCCTGCTTCAGCCTCCAAAAGTAGCTGGGACTATAGGCATGCACCTTTATGCTGGGTATTTTAGTCATTAGGTTTTTATCCTCATCAAACTCTGTCCATTTTAACTACTGCTATTGTGAACCTTCTTTCATAGCTGTTATTTCTATGAAATTTGAGTTTTTCCTCTGATTCAGTCAAAACATTCATTGGGTTAACATGGTAAGGTCAAAACATTCTTTTTTGCCTGGGATATAAGAATTCAGGCTGGGCACAATGACTCACGCCTGTAATCTCAGCACTTTAGGAGGCCAGAGCAGGAGGATCTCTTGAACCCAGGAGTTCAAGACCAGCCAGGGCAAGAGCAATGTATCAAGACCCTATCTGTAAAAAAAGAGAAGAATGAAAGAAAAAAAATTCAATAAAGGTCATTTTTTATGATAGTGATGATGAGACAACTAATACCTGCTTTAGCCCCCTCTCAGGAGGCTCCAGTGTAGAAAGATGTGACAGTGCTTTGTAATCTGTGAAAGTTAAATAAATGCCTCTTTACTAATTGTTAAAATAAGTTGTAAAAATCCATCCTCTGAAACTCTTCTGGAAGGCAAGTACCTTCCTGTTCCTGCTGTGATGTTATCTGCAAAAATGCTTGCAGCCAGGATTGTCAGGCACTTGTAGTCCCAGCTATTCCGGAGGCTGAGGCAGGAGGATTCCTTAGGAGCGAAGGAGTTAAGGTCAGCCTGAGGAACTTAGTTGCAAGACCCTGTCTCCAAAAGAAAATTTTTTTTAATTAAAAATAAATTCATTCTTGTAGGGACATTAAAAAAATATGGTTGCAGACATCAACTGATTTTCTAAGTATATCCTAGTAACACTTTACTCACTGCTCTCTTCTCATTTGTTTTCCAGTCCAACCTCATTAATTTTTCTTTCTCTAGCCCTAATGCTGAAATCCTTTGTGATATAGAGACCAGCTTTGGCACTCTAATGGATTCTTTACCATTGATTATCCGTTTCATCATCATGGTTGCTGTAACTGTTGCATAGGATTGAGTGATATAGCATTACTGGCTGGCAGTTCTTGAGAAAAATTAAAACAAGCCCATTGCCAAATGGATTTTGTCTCAGCAAGAGTGCAGGTACACTATTATTATATAAAAATCTCCTGTTATCATAGCTCTCTGTCTCTTGCCTAATGTACCCCTGAAAAGTTTTTCTGTTTTGTTTTGTTTCGTTTTTTTGAGATGGAGTTTTGCCCAGGCTGGAGTGCAATGGCACGATCTTGGCTCACTGCATTCTCTGCCTCACGGTTTCAAGTGATTCCCCTGCCTCAGCCTCCCGAGTAGCTGGGATTACAGGCATGTGCCACCATACCTGGCTAATTTTGTATTTTTAGTAGAGACAGGGTTTCTCCAAGTTGGTCAGGCTGGTCTTGAACTCCCAACCTCAGGTGATCCGCCCACCTCGGCCTCCCAAAGTGCTGGGATTACGGGCATGAGTCACTGCACCCGGCCAAGAAAATTTTTTTAAAGATGAGGTTGTATTAGGATTCTCTAAAGGGGCAGAACTAATAGGACAGATGTATATATGAAGGGGAGTTTATTAGGGAGAGCTGACTGACACAATCACAAGGTGAAGTCCCACGATAGGCCACCTGCAAGTTGAGAAGCAAGGAAGCCCAAGTTCCAAAACCTCAAAAGTAGGGAAGCCAACAGTGCAGTCTTCAGTCTGTGGCCGAAGGCCTGAGAGCCCCTGGCAAAACACTGGTGTAAATCTAAGAGTCCAAAAGCTGAACAATGTAGAGTCTGATGTTTGAGGGCAGGAAACATCCAGCATGGGAGAAAGATAAAGGCCAGAAGACTCAGCAAGTCTGCTTCTCCCACCTTCTTCGGCCTCCTTTATTCTAGTCCCGCTGGCAGTTGATTAGATGGTGCCTACCCAGATTGAGGGTGGGTCTGCCTCTCCCAGTCCACTGACTCTAATGTTAATTTCCTTTGGCAACACCCTCACTGACACGCCCAGGAACAATGCTTTGCATCCTTCAATCCAATCAAGTTGACACTTAATATTAACCATCACGGGGATCTAGCTATGTTGTTCAGGCTGGAGAGCAGTGGTTATTCTCAGGCATCATGGCAGGTGCCATGATGCTCACTGCAGCCTCAAGCTCCTGGGCTCAAGCAATCCTCCCACACTAGCCTCCCAAGTAGCTGGGTCTACAGGTGTGTGCCAGCATGCTTAACTTTTGAAGAACTGTCAAACTGCTTTCCAAAGCAGCTGCACCATTTTGCATTCCCAACAGCAATGTGTCAGGGTTCTAATTTATCCACATCCTTGTCCATACTTTCTTCTGTCTACTTTAGCCTTTTTTTTTTTTTTTTTTTTAATTGAGACAGAGTTTCACTCTTGTTGCCCAGGCTGGAGTATAATGGCGCAATGTCGGCTCACCACAACCTCCGCCTCCTGGGTTCAAGCGATTCTCCTGCCTCAGCCTCCGGAGTAGCTGGAATTACAGTCATGCGACACCATGCCTGGCTAATTTTGTATTTTTTGGTAGAGACGAGGTTTCACCATGTTGGTCAGGCTGGTCTCAAACTCCCAACCTCAGGTGATCCTGCTGCCTTAGCCTCCCAAAGTGGTGGGATTACAGGCGTGAGCCACCACGCCCGGCCTTACTTTAGCCGTCTTAATGAGTATAAAGTGGCATCTCATTATAGTTTTGATTTTCCTAATGGCTAAGGATGTTGAGCATCTTTTTTTATGTGTTTATCAGCCATTTGTATATCCTTCTTTAGAGAAATGTCTATTCAGATATTTTGTTCATTTTATCTTTATTTTTTATTTTTTAGAAACCAGGCCTTACCTTGTTGCCCAGGTTGGAGTACAGTGTGATCATAGCTCACTGCAGCCTGGAACTCCTGGGCTCAAGCGATCCTCCCACCTCAGGTTCCCAAAGTGCTGGGATTACAAGGATGAGCCACTGTGCCTGGCCCCATTTGTCCATTTTTAAGTTGGATTTTCACTTTTAGTTCAGGAAATTCTATTCATATATTCAACTCATTTGAGAATTTCTCCTGATGCTTCTCTGCTCCTTAGAAAGTATGTTTTATATTAGATTATTGTTTTTCAAATAAGTTCTGCATTTATTGAGGACCTAATATATGTCCGACTTAGACTAAATATTTGGGCTACAGTTGGAGACCTTAAGGAATTCACCATCTCTCTTCCTAAGGAGATGTTTTGCAACACAATGCTATAAATACTGTTGCAGGCCTCACAGTAGATTAAAATGGCTTAACAGCAAAACCCCTGTGGGGATACGAACAAGAAGGTTTAAACTAACGTTACAGAGATAATACAATGGAGTTTTTGTGCAAGGTGGAAAAAGTCAAAGTATACAAGTTATATCTCTCACCAGTCACCACAGTACAGAAAACACTGATCACATCAAACATGAAGACAGCTGAGTAAGAGGTGCTGGCCTTAGAGCAGAGCTTGCAGAACAGAACAAACAGAAGGAAGACAATTTCCCAGTACTAAGTAAAA
Organism: Pan paniscus; assembly: GCF_029289425.2. NCBI lineage: Eukaryota > Metazoa > Chordata > Mammalia > Primates > Hominidae > Pan > Pan paniscus. Next base: position 104,981,176 of record NC_073262.2, read on the forward strand.
CTGGGACCTTTTGCAGAGCACTGCCCAAGACTCTTCAACAATGCAATTCATAAAATCTTTATTTGAAGTAATCATTTGGAAATTACAGGTTGACAATGTATCACTGTTTTTGCAAATAGTAATAAAGGAACTGACCTCAGAAGTCACCTTGTGCCATAGCCAGACCTGCATGGTACAAGAGAACAGGACACATGAAAGAAAATAATCAATGGACCATACAAGAAGAGAAATTAAAACAGAAAACACAACTTAGCCATGTATGGCTAAGGGCTTTCACAGTTCTTTTCCTTTTTCCTTTTTTATTTTATTTTTTATTTTTAGAGACAGAGTCTCACTATGTTGCCCAGGCTGGAGTGCAGTGGGTATTCACAGACACAATACCACTATTGATCAGCAGGGTTTTTTTTTTTTTTTTTTGAGACGAAGTCTCGCTCTGTGGCCCAGGCTGGAGTGCAGTGGTGTGATCTCAGCTCGTTGCGGAAACTCCATCTCCCGGGTTCAAGCGATTCTCCTGTCTCGGCCTCCCCAGTAGCTGGGATTTCAGGCGCCTGCCACCACACCTAGCTAATTTTTATATTTTTAGTAGAGACAAGATTTCACCATGTTGGCCAGGATGGTCTCGATCTCTTGACCTCGTGATCTGCCGGCCTTGGCCTCCCAAAGTACTGGGATTACAGGCGTGAGCCACAGCGCCCAGGCTAGCAGGGAGTTTTTGACCTGCTCCATTTCTGACCTGGGCCGGTTCACCCCTCCTTAGGTAACCTGGTGATCCCCGCTTCTAGGTGGTCACCATACTGATGTGGAACTTATGCTGACACCTGATCGGCATAGCACACACTACAGCCCAGAACTCCTGTGCTCATCCATCCTCCTGCCTCAGCCTCCTGAGTAGCTGGAACTTACAGGCATGCACCACCACATCCAGCTCACCGTTCTATAATGAAGAGAAAAAAGAAAATAAATATCAAAATATCATAACCTTCTGCATATTGTTTATGTTGCATATAGACATGTTTGTGTGGACTGCAAATGAGAGCTTTGTTTTTGTTTTTGTTTTTTTTTTTTTTTGAGATGGAGTCTCGCTCTGTCGCCCAGGCTAGAGTGCAGTGTCACCATCTCGGCTCACTGCAAGCTCCGCCTCCTGGGCTCACGCCATTCTGCTGTCTTAGTGTCCCGAGTAGCTGGGACTACAGGTGCCCGCCATCACGCCCGGCTAATTTTTTGTATTTTTAGTAGAGACGGGGTTTCTCTGTGTTAGCCAGGATGGTCTCAATCTCCTGACCTCGTGATCTGCCCGCCTCGGCCTCCCAATGTGCTGGGATTACAGGCGTGAGCCACCGCGCCCGGCTTTTTTTTTTTTTTTTTTTTTTTTTTTTTGAGACGGAGTCTTGCTTTGTAGCCCAGGCTGGAGTGCAATGGCATGACTTCGGTTTACTGCAACCTCTGCCTCCTGGGTTCAAGTGATTCTCCTGCTTCAGCCTCCCGAGTAGCTGGGATTACAGGCGCCTGCCACCACGCCCGGCTAATTTTTGTATTTTTAGTGAAGATGGGGTTTCACCATGTGGGCCAGGCTGGTCTCAAACTCCTGATCTCAGGTGATCTGCCCGCCTCGGTCTCCCGAAGTGCTAGGATTATAGGCGTGAGCGTGAGCCACCGCGCCCAGCTGAGAGCTCTTTTATACTGCAGATTTTAGACACTTGGTTAGTCATTTTTGCTGTCTTCATAAAGTCTTGCTCTAAGGAAGCATTCCCATTGCAGCTAAATATGTTAATCTTGTGGAATCCACTAGGGACAATCAAAATTCTGGTTCCTGGAATGGCTTATTTAAACACTCTCTATTCCACCAAGTGCCTGAGGAGTCTTACTAGAATGATACAATATGATTCTTTGAAAAAAGACATTGCAAACCTAATGTATGATAAACCAGAGTACTAAATAGAATATTAACATATCCTGGAGGCTTCAATAAATATTAGGGTTAGGATTTAGTGCTGATAATAAAGTGTCATCTGTGAAGTAATTTGGATTTTTATAATGAACAATGAGTTTACATAATTTTTTTTTTCTGTATTTCCTTACCTTGAGTATAATTTTTGTTCTGAGGCTAGGCGCAGTGGCTCATGCCTGTAATCCCAGCACTTTGGGAGGCTGAGGCGGGAGATCAACTGAGGTCGGGAGTTTGAGACCAGCCTGACCAACATGGCAAAACCCCGTCTCTACTAAAAATGAAAAATTAGCCGGACATGGTGGCGGGCGCCTGTAATCCCAGCTACTCAGAAGGCTGAGGCAGGAGAATCACGTGAACTCGGGAGGTAGAGGTTGCAGTGAGCCGAGATCGCGCCATCACACTCCAGCCAAGGCGACAAGAGAGAAACTCCGTCTAAAAAAAAAGCAAGCCGGCTCTGTGACAAACCCTGTAATCCCAGCACTTTGGGAGGCTGAGGCGGGTGGATCACGAGATGAGGAGTTTGAGACCAGCCTGGCCAAGATGGTGAAACCCCGTCTCTACTAAAAATGCAAAAATTAGCCGGGCGTGGTGGCAGGCGCCTGTAATCCCAGCTACTCGAGAGGCTGAGGCAGGAGAATTGCTTGAACCTGGGAGGCGGAGGTTGCAGTGAGCCGAGATTGCCGCCACTACAATCTAGCCTGGGCAAGAGAGCAAGACTCTGTTTCAGAAAACAAAACAAAACAAAACAAGACTGTAGGAGGCCAAGGCAGAAAGATCTCTTGAGTGCAGGACTTCAAGTTCAAGGCTGCAGTAAGCCATGATCACGCCACTGCACTCCAGCCTAGATGACAAGGTGAGACCCTGTTTCTTTTTTCCTCTTTTTTTTTTTTTTCTTTGAGACGAAGCCTCGCTCTTCTCCCCCAGGCCCCCAGGCTGGAGTGCAATGGCACGATCTCGGGTCACTGCAACCTCTGCCTCCCGGGTTCAAGCGATTCTCCTGCCTCAGCCTCCCAAGTAGCTGGGATTACAGGTGCATACCACCACGCCCAGCTAATTTTTTTTGTATTTTAAGTACAGACGGGGTTTCACCATGTTGGCCAGGCTGGTCTCGAACTCCTGACCTCAGGTAATCCGCCAGCCTTGGCCTCCCAAAGTGCTGGGATTATAGGTGTGAGCCACCACACCCAGCCAGGTGAGACCCTGTTTCTAAAAATAAATTCTAGGACATTAAAACATATATAAAAGAATAAAGAAGAAAATATTTAAAGTCACCCATAATTCTTTTCCTCCCCAAACCAAAACCATAGGAGAGGAGTGTCACACTACTCCAGAGTGTGAACAAATCTCTTTGGGAACATAGAGGACAAGGCAAGTAATGCTGACTGGGGAATTGGAGAATGCTTAACATTCTCTAGTTGGGAGGTGACAATTATGCTGGCTTTAGCCTGGAGAAGGGGCAGGGAAAGGCACTGAAGGTGGAGGGAATAGTCAGTAGGAAATGACAGAATCACTCTCTTTTTTTCTTTAATTAGAAAGAAGGTAAAATTTGGAGAAGAGCCTGATACATTCTGAGAACTCTAAGAGGTTCAGTGTATCTAGACTATAAGAGATAAAAGAGGGGGATAAGGTTGGAAAGAGTATGAAGACCTTTGTTCATAAAGGTAAGGAATTGGGCTGCTTTCTGTAGGATTGTCCTTAGTTATACTGAGATAGGCAAGGTAATTGACAACTAGAAGCACGATGCTGTTCCCTAGCCCCTTAACTAGAAAGTTGTTACTTACCCCGGCTGGATGCTGTGGCTCACGCCTGTAATCCCAGCACTTTGGGAGACTGAGGCGGGCAGATCACGAGTTCAGGAGTTCGAGACCATCCTGGTCAACACGGTGAAACCCCGTCTCTACTAAAAATACAAAAAATTAGCTGGGCGTGGTGGCGGGTGCCTGTAGTCCCAGCTACTTGGGAGGCTGAGGCAGGCGAATGGCGTGAACCCGGGAGGCAGAGCTTGCTGTGAGCCAAGATTGCGCCACTGCACTCTATCCAGCCTGGGCGACAGAGCAAGACTCCGTCTCAAAAAAAAAAAAAAGAAAAGAAAGAAAATTGTTACTTAGCCTAATCACCCCACCAGATTTTCCTCTACGTCCTTATTTTTCTGTTACCAAAGTTGATAGTTAGGGGAAAAAAAAAATCCTTATAGGAGGATGCAGGAAGACAAGACAATAGCAAATGTTGGGGCTCAGAAAACAATACCCCAAAATATGGTGCTTTGGCACGCTGAGCATTTTGAACTAAAGGAAATTTAAAGGCCTTAGAAGCAGCCTCAGAACCAAGAACTTTCTTTCTCCTGTTTCTCCCCCACCCCAAGCTCAGGGTGGAATTCTCTGAAGCTCCCTTATCTGAAGCTCCTCCAGAAGGAACATAGTTGCCTTTGATCACTGAAATTTCAAAACAGAGAGGATGAAACTCACGGAGCAGGAAGGAAGACTGAGGAAAATCACCTCATCTAGACAGGCTTTGTCACAAGCCATTGTCTGTTCTTCAGGTCCCATTCAATTTTCAAATAGAATCATTTACAAATGATTGCCTATTCTTTGGGCCCAGTCAACTCTCCCCCAAATCATTTACTGCCTCTCAAAATTGCCTACATTTTTCTCATCTCCATCTCCCTTCTCCCTCTCCCCTACACAGCTTCAGCCATCTGGCCCTTCTTTGAGTTTCATATTTTGTATGGCTCCTGTGCACGCTTGCATGTTAATAAATCTGTTTGCCTTTTCTCCTATTAATCTATTGTCAGTTTATTTCGGCGGACTTGAAACTTTAAAGGCGTAGAAAAAAATTCCCTTTGCCCTGACAAAAATAAGATGTCTTACAGATGTTCTACAAAAGGATTTGGCAAACAGAATGCATGTGAGTAATCCTTAGCTGTGAAACCATTCTAGTAATAGTTTGTGTTTTGTGCATTTTCTTAAAGACATTGATTTTGGGCATATGGAAAGATTATTCTGTAATATTTGAAGGAGGGAAAAAAACCTCACAGGTCTGATAGTTCCATTTTTTATTCTGCACTTTATGAAGGATAAATGTATGGTGTCTGTTTCTGGATGGTAGACAAGCTATAGGAAAGGGGTTCTGATCCAGACCCCCAGAGAGGGTTCTTGGATCTCCAGCAAGAAAGAATTCAGGGCGAATCTGCAAAGTGAAATGGTTTCACCATGTTAGCCAGGATGGTTTTGATATCCTGACCTCGTGATCCACCCGCCTCGGCCTCCCAAAGTGCGGGGATTACAGGCACCAGCCACCGCGCCCGGCCTTTTATAGATTTTTTTGAGATGGAGTCTCGCTCTGTCGCCCAGGCTACGGTGCAGTGGCATGATTTCGGCTCACTGCAACCTCCGCCCCACGGGTTCAAGTGATTCTCTTGCTTCAGCCTCCTGAGTAGCTGAGATTACAGGCACCCGCATCCACACCCAGTTAATTTTTGTATTTTCAGTAGAGATGGGGTTTCACCATGTTGGCCAGGCTGGTCTCGAACTCTTGACCTCACGTGATCCACCCACCCTGACCTCCCAAAGTGCTGGGATTACAGGCATGAGCCACCTCGACGGCCCTATTTCTTGATCATATGCTAAACAAGGGGTAGATTATTCATGCTTCCCCTTTTTACACCATATAGGGTAACTTCCTGACATTACCATGGCATTTGTAAACTGTCCTGGCACTGGTGGGAATATAGCAGTGGGGACTACCAGAGGTCACTCTCGTCACCATTTTGGTTTTGTTGGGTTTTAGCTGGCTTCTTTAATGCAACCTGTTTTATCAGCAAGGTCTTTATGAACTGTATCTTGTGCTAACCTTCTATCTCATCTCATCCTGTGACTTAGAATGCCTTAACCGTCTGGGAATGCAGCCCAGCAGGTCTCAGCATCATTTTACCCAGCCCCCCACCTTTTTTTTTTTTTTTTTCCAGAGGGAGTCTGGCACTGTCGCCCAGGCTGGCATGCAGTGGTGTGATCTTGGCTCACTGCAACCTCTGCCTCTCGGGTTCAAGCGATTCTTCTGCCTCAGCCTCCTGAGTAGCTGAGATTACAGGCACGGGCCACCACAACTGGCTAATTTTCATATTTTTAGTAGAGACGGGGTTTCACCATGTTGGTCAGGCCGGTCTCGAACTCCTGACCTCGTGATCCGCCCGCCTCGGCCTCCTCCCAAAGTGCTGGGATTACAGGCGTGAGCCACTGCACCTAGCCACCCAGCCCCTATTTAAGATGAAGTTGCTCTGGTTCCAATGTCTCTGACAGATATACACTGAAAAAACTGATTAGATTGATAACTATATAATGGAAAAAATCCCCCTAGGAGGATGAGTCAGTAAGTAAAAGGTAGTCATGCTTCTGAAAGAAAAGAATGCCAAAAAATGCCAGACATACAGTAAGTCTCATGCTGGATTAAATAGAGACATGCCCTAAAATGCCTAAAAGGAGGCTAATGATTAGCCTTCTTTTTAATCATTATTATTATTATTATTTGAGACAGGGTTTCACTCCGTTGCCCAGGCTGGAATGCAGTGGTATGGTCTGGGGTCACTACAATCTCTACCTCCCAGGTTCAAGCAATCCTCCCACCTCAACCTCCCAAGTAGCTAGGACTACAGGCACATGCCACCACACCCTGCTAACTTTTTTTTTTTGTAGAGACGGGTTTTGCCATGTTACCTAGGCTGGTCTCGAACTCCTAGGCTCAAGAGATCTACCGCCTGGCCTCCCAAAGTGCTGGGATTAGAGGCATGAGCACCATTCCCAGCCTAATCACTATTTTTATAGTTGAAACTTGTATTTTTCTCTATAAAAAAGTGTGGAAGTTTATCTTGCTTTTTTGAAAAAGTTGAGACCAAACCCAGACAAAGGTTTTATCCTAAATTTGTTGTATGATTTGATTTCCTACTGCAACATGGGTTTTAAAATCAGTCTTTTATTTTAAGGGAAAAGGAATACATTCAAGTGGAAGAGGTTCAAATTTTAAATCATGATTAGTTTTGTATTTGGAAAATAAAACCATCACAATTCAGCTCTAATTATCTAATCAGTTTTAACTAGAGAAATTCTAGATTAAGAACGAAGAAAGTTTTGACATGGGTATTTCTGTGTTTCAGGGGCCTCCAAAAGGATGAATATGTACTTATCTTACACGGGGTGAAGGCTGTGAGAGTGAGTATTACAGTAGCTTCATTATTACACAAATCCTGCTCTTGAAATTATTTGTGTAATTTCTGCAAGCAGATAGTCCAGTGCAGTTATTTGGAGGTCACTGTGAAGGGCCAGATAAATATTATCAAAAGCCAGAAAAACTAGGAAGCAAGGCCATAATAAGGTCTTGTTTCCTTTTTTTTTTTGAGATGGAGTTTAGCTCTTGTTGCACAGGCTGGAGTGCAATGGCCTGATCTCAGCTCACTGAAACTTCTGCCTCCCGGGTTCAAGTGATTCTCCTGCCTCAGCCTCCTGAATAGCTGGAATTACAGGCATGAGCCACCACGCCTGGCTAATTTTGTATTTTTAGTGGAGACGGAGTTTCTCCACGTTGGTCAGTCTGGTCTGGAACTCCTGACCTCAGGTGATCTGCCCGCCTCAGCCTCCCAAAGTGCTGGGATTACAGGTGTGAGCCACTGCGCCCAGCCATAAAGGTCTTGTTTACTGACTTCAGTTTATTTCATGTGCTTATGCAACAGCCTTACCTGCTAAGTAAGAAAAATGTAGACATGCTTAAGACCTGGAAAAAGTATTGAAAAGGTATCAAAGGTTTATAGAATGTGCAGTACATATTATTCATATTCATTATGATTTTTTCTAATCCTGACGACAGAAATATAAGCCTACACAGGATCAAATATTTGCCTTGTTTTTTGTCTTCAATTGGCTGGCTTTTTTTTTTGAGACAGAATCATGATTTTTTTTTAAAAAACGTAAAACAATTTTTTTTTTGAGACAGAGTTTCACTCTTGTTTCCCAGGCTGGAGTGCAGTGGCACGAACTCAGCTCACTGCAACCTCCACCTCCTGGGTTCAAGCGATTCTCCTGCCTGATTTATATTTTTCCAGAATTTTCTAAGTATATGTTTATAGAGAATTGTACACACATACAGCTGGGATAATGTATTACTTACATTTAACATTCTGGTTTTCCAATTTAATACTATATCATGGGCATGTCCCCATGACATTATTTTCTATAAATACCATTTTAATAGCTCTATAATATTTAAAGCTATTTATATTTCATGGTTTACCCAGCTGTTCTTTTATTTAAATTATTTAAATTTAAATTTAAATATTTAATTTATTTAAATTTAAATTATTACCCAGCTGTTAGATATTTAAATTAATTCCAATTTTTAGTACTATATATAAACAATGCTGTGATAGACATTTTTATCTGCCTTTCTGAGTATTTCCTTAGGATTTCCTTAGGAGAGCCATGAATAAATTTCATGGCTATTCTTAGAGTAATTTTTTTTTTTTTTTTTTTTTTTGAGACAGGGTCTTGCTCTGTTGCCTAGGCTGGAGTGCAGTAGCATGATCATGGCTCACTGCAGCCTCGACCTCCTGGGCTCAAGTGATCCTCCCACCTTAGCCTCCTGAGTAGCTGGGACCACAGGTGTACACCATGGCCAGCTAATTTTTTCATTTTTTGTAGAGACAAAGTCCCGCTATGTTGCCCAGATTGGTCTCCAACTCCTGGTGCTCCTGTCTAAGCCTCTCGAAGTGCTGGGATTACAGGCATGAGCCACCACACCCAGCCTACTGTAATATTTTTTAAGAATTTGATTTCATTTATTCTATTAATGCATAAATCTTAAATTATTTCAGACTCTAATCAAATAAACTATAAATGTAAAATATGAACAAATGTATTCAGGGCCTGAGCAGAAGTTATCTGAAAATTTTTCTTTAGTAAGTCAATTCAAAAGCATGAATAAAAATTCATGAAACATTTTTCAAGTGGATCAATTTTTATTCACTTTTATAGACCCATTATTTTGTTTAACTCATGGTTATTTTGACACACAGTGTTTCTTTATATAATATAGGTTAGGCCTCATTTACTCATTCACTCAGGTGCAGGTGCCCTTTCCCCTGACTTAATCTGTATTAGTGAGTGTTTGCCGTATTACCTCCCATTTAAAAAAATATATAAGTCTAGGCTGGGTGTGGTGGCTCACGCTTGTAATCCCAGCACTTTAGGAGGCCAAGGAGGGCAGATGGCTTGAGCCAGGCATTGGAGACCAGCCTGGGCAGCATGGTGAAATTCAGTCTTGACAAACAATAAAAGAACTTAGCTGGGCGTGGTGGTGGCGCACCTGTAGTCCCAACTACTTGGAGGCAGAGACAAGAGGATCACCTGAGCCCATCAGGTCAAGACTGCAGTGAGCTATGATCATGGCACTGCACTCCAGCCTGGGGACAGAGCAACACCGTGTCTCAAAGAAATAGAATAGGCTGGGCAAGGTGGCTCACACCTGTAATCCCAGCACTTTGGGAGGCCAAGGCGGGCAGATCATGAGGTCAGGAGTTCAAGACCAGCCTGACCAATATGGTGAAACCCCATCTCTACTAAAAATACAAAAATTAACCGGGCATGGTGACACATGCCTGTAATTTCAGCTACTCAGGAGGCTAAGGCAGAGGATTACTTGAACCTGGGAGGCGGAGGTGGCAGTGAGCCAAGATTGTGCCACTGCACTCCAGCCTGGGCAACAGAGCAAGACTCTGTCTAAAAAAAAAAAAAAAGGCCAGGCGGGGAGGCTTGACTGGGCGGAGTGGCTCACGCCTGTAATCCCAGCACTCTGGGAGGCCGAGGCAGGTGGATCACGAGGTCAGGAGACTGAGACCATCCTGGCTAAGATGGTGAAACAGCGTCTCTACTAAATGTTAGCCAGGCATGGTGGCATGCACCTATAGTCCCAGCTACTCGGGAGGCTGAGGCAGGAGAATTGCTTGAACCCAGGAGGCGGAGGTTGCAGTGAGCTGAGATTGCGCCACCGCACTCCAGCCTGGGCGACAGTGCGAGACTCTGTCTCAAAAAAAAAAAATTATATATATATATATATACACACACACACAAATAGTGTGTGTGTGTGTGTATATATATACACACATATATATGCATATATATACATATACATATATATATATATGTGTGTATATATATACAAAGAATTAGGTGGGCGTGGTGGCGAGTGGCGAGTGCCTGTAATCCCAGCTACTTGGGAGGCTAAGGCAGGAGAATTTCTTGAACCTGGGAGGCAGAGGTTGCAGTGAGCGGAGATCGCGCCACTGCACTTTAGCCCAGGCGACAGAGCAAGACTCTGGAGTCTCACAAAAAAAAAAAAAAAAAAAAGAATTCAGCCAACAACGTGAATAGGCTTAAAAAAGGAGATTCTTCCCCTGTTAAACCTCCAAGTGTTAACAGTCTGGTTGACACTTTGCGATCTCGCGAGACTCTGAGCAGACAGCCCAGCTAACCTGCCGAGACTCCTGACAGAGTGAGAAGCCGTCTCAAAAAAAAAAGTACTATTTATTTTACTTTTTTTTTTTTTTTTTTGAGACAGAGTCTGACTGTCGCCTAGGCTGGAGTCCAGTGGCGCGATCTCGGCTCACTGCAAGCTCCGCCTCCCCAGTTCACGCCATTCTCCTACCTCAGCCTCCGGAGTAGCTGGGACTACAGGCGCCGGCCACCACGCCTGGCTAATTTTTTTGTATTTTTGGTAGAGACGGGGTTTCATCGTGTTAGCCAGGACGGTCTCCATCTCCTGACCTCGTGATCCGCCCGCCTTGGCCTCCCAAAGTGCTGGGATTACAGGCGTGAGCCACTGCCCGGCCAACAGTACTTTTGAGACAGAGTCTGGCTCTGTCGCCCAGGCTGGAGTGCAGTGGTGCGATCTCGGCTCACTACAACCTCTGCCTCCTGGGTTCAAGAGATCCTCCTGCCTCAGCCCCCCTAGTAGCTGGGATTACAGGCACACGCCACCATGCCCTGCTAACTTTTTTATTTTTTATTTTATTTTTTTGAGACGGAGTCTCGCTCTGACGCCGGGCTGGAGTGCGGTGGCCTGATCTCAGCTCATTGCAACCTCCGCCTCCCGGGTTGTATATTTAGTAGAGACAGGTTTCACCATGTTGGCCAGGATGGTCTCGATCTCTTGACCTCGTGATCTGCCCGCCTCAGCCTCCCAAAGTGCTGCGATTACAGGCGTGAGCCACCGCGCTTTTCTTTTTTTTTCTTTTTTTTGAGACAGAGGTTCGCTCTTGTTGCCCAGGCTGGAGTGCAATGACACGATCTCGGCTCACCGCAACCTCTGCCTCCCAGGTTCAAGCGATTCTCCTGCCTCAGCCTCCCAAGTAGCTGGAATTACAGGCATGCGCCACCATGCCCAGCTAATTTTTTTTTTTTTTTCAGTAGAGACGAGGTTTCTCCATGTTGGTCAGGCTGGTGTCCAACTCCCCATCTGAGGTGATCCGCCCGCCTTGGACTTCCAAAGTGCTGGGATTACAGGCGTGAGCCACCGCACCGGGCCAGAAATAGTACTTTCAAATGTGGTTCCACTGGGCAGGTATACATGTGGCTCAAGGACTTCAGAGAGCAAATGATATCTGACCTCAGAGAGCAGTGATATCTGATTCTTTTTTTTTTTCTTTTTTTGAGACGGAGTCTCACCCTGTCGCCCAGGCTGGAGTGCAGTGGCGCTATGTCTGCTCACTGCAAGCTCCGCCTCCTGGGTTCACGCCATTCTCCTGCTTCAGCCTCCCGAGTAGCTGAGCTGGGACTACAGGCGCCTGCCATCACACCGGGCTAATTTTTGTATTTTTAGTAGAGACGGGGTTTCACCATGTTAGCCAGGATGGTCTCCATCTCCTGACCTCGTGATCAGCCCGCCTCGGCCTCCCAAAGTCTTGGGATTACAGGCGTGAGCCACCGCGCCCGGCCCTGATTCTTATTTTAAGATATCCTTCACTGTGTTATACTACATTATACTTTTATTATTTCTTTCTTTCTTTCTTTCTTTCTTTTTTTTTGAGACAGTCTCTGTCACCCAGGCTGGAGTTCAGTGGCAAGATCTCGGCTCACTACAACCTCTGCCTCCTGGGTTCCAGCGATTCTTGTGCCTCAGCCTCCAGTGCACCACCATGCCCAGCTATTTTTTTGTATTTTTAGTAGAAACGGGGTTTTCGCTTTGTTGGCCAGGCTGGTCTTAAACTCCTGGGCTCAAGTGATCCACCGTCTTCGGCCTCCCAAAGTGCTAGGATTATAGGTGTGAGCCACTGCATCCAGCCTATTTTTCTAATTCCAAGCCTTAGTAAAAATCTTAACTACATATGGTATAACTTGGAGATAAATGAAGGGTACTGTATCTACTCTTTGAAGGAAAGTAGAGCTCCATGTTTGAAATCAACAAGGAAAAGCTCTTAGAAGACACCAGTAGAGAAGTCAAAAGGCAAATAAGTAAATTTGTGAAAAATAGAAGTCCTGCCAGGCGCGGTGGCTCACGCCTGTAATCCCAGCATCTTGGGAGGCTGAGGTGGGTGGATCACGAGGTCAGGAGATCGAGACCATCCTGACTAACATGGTGAAACCCTGTCTCAACGAAAAATACAAAACAAAACAAAACAAAACTAGCCGGGTGTGGTGGCATGTGCCTGTGGTCCCAGCTACTCAGGAGGCTGAAGCTGGAGAGTTGCTTGAACCCAGGAGGAGGAGGTTGCAGTGAGCCGAGATCTCACCACTGCACTCCAGCCTGGGTGACAGAGCCAGACTCTGTCTCAAAAAATAAAAAAAAAGAAAAATAGAAGTCCTTTTCTGTGATCTTTCAAATGCTTGGGAGAAGCTGGGTTTTCCTGCTGTCAGTCACTCAGGATGGGAGGTTCTGATGGTTTTATTTTGCTCTTGAAGAAAAGGGTGACCCCAGAAGCTAGGTTAACTAAAATTTCCAAAGTTAGACGAAAAGGGAAGGAAAGAGATGAGACAATAAATCTAGGTTTCAAAAGCAAGACTCTTTTTATTTGTTTATTATTTTTTAAAAGCTTTGTTTGTTTTAGGAAGACAGAATTAGGTTGCTTTCAGGCCCAAAGGATGTCAGGGAGGTCAACTGGATTTTCTTCTCTCCCCACAACTATACCTTGATCTTCCAAAAGGAGACAATGCCCTGTCCTGTTTCTCAGTTTAAGCCTAAAGATAAAATTCTAAAGTTTCTAAGCAGCTTTTAGTTGTTTGTTTTTCTGATCTGGAAAGGTGTCCCAGTGCTAACTTCCATATTGTTTGTCTGCTAGAGCTAAGAGTTTTTCTTCTATTTTTCTTTGATACCACCCCTTTATGATCATGAAGTTTATTCTTAGAAGTAGTCGGTATTTCTGAGCCCAGGTAATACCTACATGTCCTCATTTATTTAACAAGAAATTGGCCTTGGTCCTTATTTCAATTCTTGTTCTAATAATCTGCTTAGTGCCCCTCTGTCCCTTCTTAAAACCAGGACCAGTCCTCCAACTGAAGGCAGAGATATCATCCATGAGGGGCTATAATACATAGTGAAGATCAGTTTCGCAGATGCTGTTAGTCTGTCCTCTTGGATTTCTGTGTTGTTCTCCTTTATTTCCTGCTTCCTTACCCCTACCAGGAAAAAAATCCTACTTGTTGGGGTTTTGGTGATTAGAATATTGGGGATTATTTTACCCTTGGATACTATGTTAGTCATCAGGGCTGTTCACAAATATTCAGGTTCTCTTTCTCATGACATGGTAGGATTACATTTTCTGCCCTCTTTTTTTCTTTTTTTTTTTTTTGAGACTGAGTCTTGCACTGTCGCCTGGGCTGGAGTGCAGTGGCGCGATCTAGGCTCACTGCAACCTCTGCCTCCCAGGTTCAAGCGATTCTCCTGCCTAGGCCTCCGGAGTTGCTGGGATTACAGGCACCTGCCACCACACCCAGCTAATTTTTTGCATTTTTAGTAGAGAAGGGGTTTCACCTGTCTCGAACTCCTGACCTTGTGATCTGCCCGCCTCGGCCTCCCAAAGTGCTGGGATTACACGCGTGAGCCACTGCGCCCAGCCTCTGCCCTCTTAAAGTTAGGTTTGGCCATCTGACTTTGGTGGCCACTAAAATATGAGTGGAAGTAAAGCACACTGCTTCTAGGTGGAAGCTTTTTTAATGGCTACAGCAAGACACTGCAACACTAGCAATTAAATTTTATGATCCCTACTGTCGCAATTTTGAAAACATGTGTCTCAGTGAAGCCTCTACCAACCTAAGGACCTCAGTGATTAAAATGAGAGAGTCCATGCAGTGGACATTTTGCTGAGCTCCCCAGATCCACCCTTTAGGTCTAAAGCATTCTTTCTCCCAACTGCTGGAACTGCTGGTGGCTGACAGTGCTCAGCTGGGTCCCTCTCTGGGGGTAGCTGTTGGCTAAAGAGAGCCCTTTTATCAAAGGTCACGTTTCTCTTTTTTTTTTTTTGAGATGGAGTCTCGCTCTGTCACCCATGCTGGAGTGCAGTGGCGCGATCTCGGCTCACTGCAAGCTCTGCCTCCCGTGTTTCACGCCATTCTCCTGCCTCAGCCTCCCGAGTAGCTGGGACTACCGGCGCCTGCCGCCACGCCTGGCTAATTTTTTGTATTTTTGGTAGAGACGGGGTTTCACCGTGTTAGCCAGGATGGTCTCGATCTCCTGACCTCGTGATCCGCCTGCCTCGGCCTCCCAAAGTTCTGGGATTACAGGCGTAAACCACCGCTCCAGGCCGGTCACATCTCTTTCAATATGTGCAGCCCACATCCAGTGACTGGTTGGTGTGAAGGTATAATTTTACTGGGTTTTGCCGGGCGCAGTAGCTCACGCTTGTAATCCCAGCACTTTGGGAGGCCGAGGGGGGTGGATTGCCTGAGGTCAGGAGTTCGAGGCTAGCCTGGCCAACATGGTGAAACCCCATCTCTACTAAAAATACAAAAATTAGCCGGGCATGGTGGCACAAGCCTGTAATCCCAGCTACTCGGGAGGCTAAGGCAGGAGAATTGCTTGAACGCGGGAGGCGGAGGTTGCAGTGAGCCAAGATCGTGCCAATGCACTCCAGCCTGGGCTACAAGAGTGAAACTCCGTCTTTAAAAAAAAAAAAAAAAAATTAACTGGTTTTACCCAACTTGGCTAGGCAGTCTGTCTAATGCTGGATTTCCTACTCCAAGGCAGCATTCAAGGAGCCTAAATTATCAGTATACTTGAGGGACTTTTTCCCTAGATGTACTCCACTGAAGGAATCTTGAATGAAAAGCTTGCTGGGTTTGGGGGGTCTTTTAGGTGTACCTTAAAGTGTTAGCAGACACAGATTAGGACAATGCTGAAAGGCCAGCCCAGCTCAGAATTCCTGCAGGATTGATTGATGCCTCAGTTGCAAATGCGTTGCAATTCAACTTCTCCCTCTGCCCAGTCTTGCATCCCTCAATCCCCACAGAGGTTGCTCTTTGCCATCATTAGGTAATAACCTCCTGCATACAAATTTCAGAGTTTCAGTGTCTATTTCCTGTGAACTCAAGTTGCGATGGGTCCCCTGATGACTTATATCAAACATGTAACGTGTGAGAAATAAACCTTTATTGCAATAAGATGCTGAGATTTGGGGAATGTTACTGTAATTTAGCCCATCCTAATTAGTACAGATGCCAAACCTCACCTGCATCACCAGTCCTTTGTTCTCAGCTGAGCTTGACTTACATTGTCTGCCTTTTGTCGTGGACAGGTTTCTTGCCAAGTCTTAATTCTGTTCTTTGATGTTCTTTCTCACTGTGAGTGAACAGCCATGTCCCAACTGAAATATCACAAGAAGGAACAGAAAAGGGAAGAGGGTACATATCTAGTTGTCTACCTACCAAGTCAGCGGCATGTGTTTTTTCTTGTGAATTTCCTAAGACCTTTTCTATGTTCTATATAATTTATCATACATTTATAACATGTACAGTAGTCCTCCCTGCCCCTTATCCACAAGGAACTTGTTCCAAGACCTCCAGTGGATGCCTGAAACTGCAGACAGTACTGAACCCAATTGCTATAAACTGGAATACATTTCTATTACGTCTTCTACCCACAAATTTAATGCCTTTTCCATCTTAACTAAGCACTTATTACACATTGTGGCCATCACTTTTGCAGTTTGAGGTATGGCAGCAAAACTAGCATGAATTTATTTTTTCTTCACAATTCAGTTTCACAGATAGATTTTTTTTTTTTTTTTTTTTTTTTTTTGCCAGAGTCTCTATCGCCCGGGCTAGAGTGCAATGGGCAACCTCCACCTCCTGCGTTCAAGTGATTCTCTTGCTTCAGCCTCCGGAGTAGCTGCTGGGATTACAGGCACGTGCCACCACTCCCAGCTAATTTTTGTATTTTTGGTATAGACGGGGTTTCACCATGTTGGCCAGGCAGGTCTTGAACTCTTGACCTCAAGTGATCCTCCTGCCTTGGTCCCCCAAAGTGCTGGGATTACAGACGTGAGCCACTGCACCCTGCCAAAGATTCATTGTTACCAGCAATCTTAGCAACCTCAGCCTATAATTTTTTTCCCTCCTTATTAAGTCAAGAACTCTGACTTTTTTTTTTTTTTTTTTTTTGAGACAGACTGCTCTGTCGCCCAGGCTGGAGTCCAGTGGCATGATCTCGGCTCACTGCAAGCCCCACCTCCCGGGTTCACGCCATTCATTCACTGCCTCAGCCTCCCCAGTGGCTGGGACTACAGGTGCCTGCCACCACGCCTGGCTAATTTTTTTGTATTTTCAGTAGAGACGGGGTTTCGCCGTGTTAGCCAGGATGGTCTCGATCATCCTGACCTTGTGATCTGCCTGCCTCGGCCTCCCAAAGTGCTGAGATTACAGGCAAGAACTCTGATGTTTTAACTTACAGGAAGCACTTTACAGCTTCTGTATGGCTGAATTGCCAGCATCACTACTCTTGTGCTTTGGGGCCATTAAGTAAAACGAGGGTTAGTTGAACACAAGCACTTGGATATTGCATACTGCCACAGTCAGTCTGATAAGAGACTGCTACTAAGTGATTAAGGAGGTTATAGCGGATACACTGTACAAACCATGATTCACATCCCAGAAGGACAGTGTGGGATGGCAGCGATTTCCTCACAGCTAGTTAGTAACAGTACTCAATTTAAAATTTATGAGGCCAGGCGCAGTGGCTCACGCCTAATCCTATCATTTTGGGAGGCCAGGAGGGCGGATCACCTGAGGTCGGGAGTTCGAGACCAGGCTGACCAACATGGTGAAACTCCATCTCTACTAAAAATACAAAACTGGCCGGGTGTGGTGGCGCATGCCTGTAATCCCAGCTACTCAGGGGGCTGAGGCAGGAGAATCGCTTGAGTCTGGGAGGCGGAGGTTGCTGTGAGCTGAGATCGTGCCATTGTGCTCCAGCTTGGGCAACAAAAGAGAAACTACGTCTCAAAAAAAAAAAAAAAAAAAAAAAAAAACCACTTATTGTTTATTTCTGGAACTTTCCATTTAATATTTTCAGACCGTGGTTGACTGCAGGTAACTGAAACAGTGGATAAGGGGGAACTACAAAAAGGACACTTAATGTTTCTTGGAAAAAATCTTAAGCAAATAAAAATTGAATGATGAAGTACTTGATCTCAATTTGAGGAAGATAAAAGTGTACTACGAATTAATAAACTTTAAACTTTCTGCACCTCTAACATACTAAAATCCAATTTCTCTGAGTGCTAGAAACTCTCAGTTCTTGAAAGACAAATGGTAAAACAATACCGTTTCTAATTTAGACCTTTTGGGCAAGACAAAATACAGTAATAAAGCTATAAAGAATCGGTCGGGGGCGGTGGCTCACGTCTGTAATCCCAGCACTTTGGGAGGTCGAGACGGGCGGATCACGTGAGGTCAGGAGTTCGAGACCAGCCTGGCAAACATGGTGAAACCCCGTCTCCACTAAAAATACAAAAATTAGCCGGGCGTGATGGCGCCGCCTGTAATCTCAGCTACTGGGGAGGTTGAGGCCGGAGAATTGCTTGAACCTGGGAGGTGGAGGTTGCAGTGAGTCGAGATCGCGCCACTGCACCGCAGCCTGGTCGACAGAGCAAGACTCCGCCTCAATAAATAAATAAATAAATAAATAAATAAAACCTAAATAAATAAAGCTAATGAATCAAAGCATATGCTCTTCGTCTTTTTAAGGGATTTTACTAGGTAGAATTTTTTTTTCTCTGTCTAAAGGGTAAACAGCATAAACATATTTCAACTAAAAAGAGTCTTAGAATCCGGGGTTGGTATTGCTACAACCCCTAATTATGGAAGATGTTTAGTATAACAGAACCAGTTTAAGGAATGTGGAGATTTATTTACATCAAATTCAGATAAAGAGGTAACAGCGGACTAGAAGCAGCAAGCAGAGCATGACTTAAGGAGTCTATCTATGACTGTATCTGTGGAACTGCCCTTAGCCACAATGAAAGACCAGCAAAACCAGCCTTCAGCATAACCCTCCTGCCTGGTAGGAGATGGGAAGGCCAGACTTCACCCCTCAAGATCGCCCTCCCACGCGCATTTTCCACCTCGCAGCTAAGAATTCAGTCCAGACTTCCGATCATGGCGCCACGCACGTCACCTTCTCCCCTCGCCGCCGGCAAAATCCCACCCACGTCGGCTGACCCCGCAGCGGGGTGTAAGGGCGGGAGGGATCCCGTCTCCTATACTGGTCGCTTGTACAAACCAGATCCAAAAAACGCACTACACAAATCCTTGGAAACTGCGGTACCAACGGGATCTTCTCAATTCCTTGAGTGCAAAATGATCCCACTCTCTATCCCGACACAACTCTAACTCCATTTTCCTTTCACGTGCCCTAAAAAGCCCTCAAGGCCCCCAGCCTTGGTGAATCCAGGCCCTCTCTCGGGGTGGGCACCGCGCTGTACGGACAGACGCGCGCACGCAGCGGGACGATTTATAGAATTAAAAGTCTTTTTTTTTTTTCTGGCTTCGCATCCTTGCAAATACTCAATATTCCTGTCAACTAAGAAGGCTAAGGGAATGGGCGGTTGAGGAAAGCAGGACGTCGATTACAGCGAACACATCAAAGGGGTGGTCTTTCCAATTCCGGCTTTTGTTTGAGTCAGAGGGGAGCCTGAGGAGGCCAAGGTCTCCGGTTCTGGGAAAGGCGGGTCCATCCGGATTCTTTGGGCTGCGGAGAGGGAGGTTCCAGCCCCGTGAAATAACAGAGGGCAGTTCTACCCCTCGAGGCTTTCCTCCGAGAGTACTGAGACGGAGACGTCTCAGTCGGGAGAAATCCCGGAACTCGGAGGAGTCTGCTGAACGCCGAACAAAAAGATGTGGCCGTCGTCTCTTAAACAAATACGCGAATCCCAAGCCATGCACATTTGGAAGGCATGCGTATGTGTGTGAAGGAGAAAGGCCACCGCTGCCCACCGCAGCCCCACCCAGCCCTCGGCCATTCACCGGAGAGACGCGCCGCGCTGGGGCCTCCGAGCCCTCAACCAGCCCCGGACGAGGGGTGGGGCCGGGCGGGGCCGTGAGCGCGCAGGCGCAGTGCGGGCTTCATCCCGCCGCCGGCGCCGCCGCCGCCGCCGCCCGCGCTGCACCACAGGCTAGAGACAGACAGGGCCGGGAAGAGCCGGAGACTGAGGAGGAGGCGGAGGCGGAGGCGGAGGCGGCGGCGGAGGCGGGGCGACTCCGGTGACCGGGAGCGCCGCAGACTGGCAGCTGCGGCGACTCCCCCCTTTGTGTCTGGTCTGCTCGGAGCCACTGGAAGTGCCTCCCGGAGGGACGCAGGGTGTCTCGCCGCCTCCCTGCCCACCCCCTTCCCCGGCTACCTTCATCCGCCCTCCCGCCGCCCCCCGCCCTCGGTCCGCGACGCCCGAGTTCCGCCCGGAGCCCAGAGCTGCGGGAGAACGAGGCGGCGGCGGCGGCGGCGGCGGCGGCAGCGGCGGCTTCCTCGGGGGGTTGTGATTCGCTCACAGGAGCCATTGACGGGAGAAGAGGAGGCTTTCTTGGTGGAATTTACCTCAGGCAAGATCGAGCCGCAGGAATAAAAAGCGAGGAAGGGAAGGGAGCGCCGCCGGGAGGACTGGAAGGGGCAGCCTCTCACACCCACTCCGCCTGCTGTCTCGGGGAGCCCGGGCCGGGGCCGCGACCCCTCCCCTCCCCCGCTCCTACCTCTCCTCAGCCTTCGCCAGGGCCTCCCCAACCCTCTCACGGTTGTTCTCCGAAGGCGTGGGGACTGTGAGCTTGTCCATGGAGGCAGGCACCTTTTTTGATCCAGTCAAGGAAGAGGATCTGTTGTTTTCGAAATCAGAGTGAAGGAAGCACCGAAGCGAAACTTAAGGAATCCTGCCTTCCCGGAGCCGCGGGCGATGCGACTAGGGCTGCCGGGCGCCGCCGCCGCCCGCCCGGCTTCGTCCTTCCCGGCAGTCGGGAACTAGTTCTGACCCTCGCCCCCCGACCCCGGATCGAATCCCCGCCCTCCGCACCCTGGATATGTTTTCTCCCAGACCTGGATATTTTTTTGATATCGTGAAACTACGAGGGAAATAATTTGGGGGATTTCTTCTTGGCTCCCTGCTTTCCCCACAGACATGCCTTCCGTTTGGAGGGCCGCGGCACCCCGTCCGAGGCGAAGGAACCCCCCCAGCCGCGAGGGAGAGAAATGAAGGGAATTTCTGCAGCGGCATGAAAGCTCTGCAGCTAGGTCCTCTCATCAGCCATTTGTCCTTTCAAACTGTATTGTGATACGGGCAGGATCAGTCCACGGGAGAGAAGACGAGCCTCCCGGCTGTTTCTCCGCCGGTCTACTTCCCATATTTCTTTTCTTTGCCCTCCTAATTCTTGGCTGGCCCAGGGATGACTTCCTCGCTACAGCGGCCCTGGCGGGTGCCCTGGCTACCATGGACCATCCTGCTGGTCAGCACTGCGGCTGGTGAGTAGCTCCGGCCGGCACGTCCCGGCCACTGCCCCTGCGGGTGGCGAGGGAGGGATCCCGCAGAGGCCGAGGCCTGTGCTTGCCCTTCGCCATGCGTCCCCCCCGATCGCGGTGCAGCGGAGCTGCGACCCGGTGCCTGCGCGCCTGCCCCATGCCTTCCAGGGAAATCGCCTTTAATATTCTTGTGTATTTTCCTATCCCCACTTCCATATTCCCACCCCACCCCCTTTACGGGGTGAAAAAGACATATTGGGTGTGGTATCTTGACATTTTTAGCTGTGAGGTAATGCAACGATTAAAAATAATATTTTAATCACCAGTGAACAGTGCCTATTATGAGATCTCTGGAAACAGACCTGTAGATTTTTAAAATTATTATTATAAAGAAGCGGTTTTGGCTTATAGTAAAAAGAACATCAACTAGAGAACACAAACTTGAACCTTATTTTGAAATTTAGATCACGCTGGGAATCCATGTTCCTTTCATTATTCAGAAACGTTACCGAATGAATAGAATAAATGTTGAGGAAGCCAGAACTGTGAGATTCTTGATATATTGTATTATACGGTTTGATAACTTTACTGTTAGTCATCTGGCATCTGTCTATTGGCTTTGCTGTCGAGACAACTTTGACCTGACATTAGACTTCTAGGAGATTTGACTCCGAAAGTTCTTTTGACATTTCACTAAAGTCTAAAGGGTGGTAGTCATCCTTTCCTTTGGATATTTTCATTTCAGTTCTCAGAAACCTTAGGAAAAAGACCTTATCTTCTATTTGCAACTATTTTTTCAAGCAGCCTTTTGGTGATTTGCTTTTAGAAATTTTCAGGAGTGAATTCTACATATAACTCGTACACTTGGTTTATGATGGGCAAATGGATTGTGCTTTTAAAACGAGTAAAGGACCAAATGACCCTTTCGAATTACTTTTTTTCTTTTGATAAGTGTGTTTCACATTAAACAAATTTCTCATTGCTATGTTAGATACAGAGGTTACTTGCGTATTTTCATTTTGAAAGTCTGATCTAGGAAAATGCCGAAGAAAATTTGAAGTTTCCTTTTATGCTTTTGCTATTGTTGAATAATGTCTACTGTTGATTAATGTCTGTTAAATTGATGATAAATCTATATGGTTCTGTTAAAATAATTTGAACTTCTGAGTTTACTTTAAAACTGATATTTTAATATTTTTAATAATTGTAGTTGCTTTCAGAGTAAAAATGATTTTTCTCTAAATTTCTTTATATTGTGTTAGCTATTTAAATTCTCTAGCCATAAGCCATGTGGTTCCTGTAAAATATGGAGTAAAAGGCCTTAAACGTTCCATGAGCAGAAATCTCAGAACATAGGCTTTTCAATGTTATTTGTTATTCTTAACCTTTTTAGAATATAGATTCTCATTTATGATGACGTGCTCATAATATTGTGATCAGAACTGATAAAAGTAAGAGAAAAAGCATTTATTTAAAAATAAACTTAATTTTTGTTTGGTAATACAATCATCTTAGAATAGTGTCTCTTAAAAGGGAGAGAGTAAAAGAATCACTGCTTAAAAGTGGTTGTAGTCTTTTTTTTCTTTGGTATTGCATAGCACCAGATGACAAAATTTGTGAAGCTGGATTTCAGACCTGTAACAGTAATGATAATAGCTAGTATTTATTAAGTGCCTGCCATGCACCATCAGCTATTCAAATAACTTTACATATATTTTTTCATTTCGTCTTCATGACAATTCTATGTTGTAGGTTATTATCATTCCCCTTTTCCATAGAGGGAGAGTAAAGTACAGAGAATTTGAATAACTCACCACACAGTCAGTAAATTATGGAGCCAGGATTATAGTGTGCGCCCTTACATACCACATTAATGGTAACAGCAGCACTAGCAGCAACAACTTCTCATCTTATTGGATATATGAGATGGAGTAATTAGCCTTCACCAGATCAACCTTTGTAAAGAAGCAGGGACACTTACAAGGTGTTAGTGCAGCAGTGGTTATGCAAATGTCGTAGTTCTGAACATGTAAAACTTTGCTTGGCCTAATATTGAA
Organism: Pan paniscus; assembly: GCF_029289425.2. Lineage (NCBI taxonomy): Eukaryota > Metazoa > Chordata > Mammalia > Primates > Hominidae > Pan > Pan paniscus. The sequence continues at coordinate 105,004,147 of NC_073262.2, forward strand.
GTGGCTAGTGCAGCTTCATTAAGTGCAAGCTGATTAGAGAGGGCCTGTGTGGATTTGGTTTACACAGATGCAGTGATGTTAACTCGACAGGCGCAAATGGTGCAGCTGAACAGGAAAATAAATCCTAGAAGACTGATTGATAGCACATCCTTTTTCGGGGTCATGGATAAATCATTTCTTTTGATTCCCTCTTTCTCACTTATTGAGTTCTTGGACTCCTTAATTCTTAGAACATTTTCTTTTCTTTTCTTTTCTTTTCCTTTCTTTCTTTCTTTCTTTTTCTTTCTTTCTTTCTTTCTTTCTTTCTTTCTTTCTTTCTTTCTTTCTTTCTTTCGTTTCTTTCGTTTCTTTCGTTTCTTTCGTTTCTTTTTGTTCAGACAGAGTATCACTCTGTCGCCCAGGCTGGAGTGCAGTGGCACGACCCTGGCTCACCACAACTTCCGCCTCCCAGGCTCAAGTGGTTCTCCTGCCTCAGCCTCCAGACTAGCTGAGATTACGGGAGCCCACCACCATGCCCAGCTAATTTATTTTTATTTTTTGTATTTTTAGTGGAGACGGGGTTTCACCATTTTGGCAGGGTGGTTTCGAACTCCTGACCTCGTGATCCACCTGCCTCGGCCTCCCAAAGTGCTGGGATTACAGGCATGAGCCACCACACCCCGCCTAATTCTTAGAACATTTTCTATGCCCCCCCCCCCAAAAAAAAAACAACTTATGAAAAATAAGGTGTGCTGGCTTGGTTTATGAATGAATTCTTAATAAAAGAATACAACACAGCTATTATTTAAAGGTCAACTTCTGTAATGCATTTTAAATAATTCACTTGATTAGATTGCAATTTTACATACATCTCTTGAGGAACACACACATTATATAAAGTAAGATTAATCTAATGTTAGTGAATATTACTGAGTAACTGAAGTTTAGTAATCTTCATTTTAGTTTTTCTCAAAGTGTGGGTAATGCAACAGAATTACCTGGGGTTCTTGATAAAAATGCATATTTTTGGCCCTATAGTCCAGATGTACTGAATGAATCTCTCTGGGAGAACCCCCCCAAAGTCTCACTCAAGCAGGTGCTTGAGAAGCACTGCTTTATATCATCAGTCCTGATTGTTTGGATTTCTTTCTTTTTTTTTTTTTTTTTTTTTGAGTTTTGCTCTTGTTGCCCAGGCTGGAGTGCAATGGTGTGATCTTGGCTCACTGCAACCTCCACCTCCCGGGTTCAAGCAATTCTGCCTCAGCCTCTCGGGTAGCTGGGATTACAGGCATGTGCCACCACTCCTGGCTAATTTTGTATTGTTAGTAGAGACAGAGTTTCTCCATGTTGGTCAGGCTGGTCTTGAACTCCTGATCTCAGGTGATCTGCCCGCCTCGGCCTCCCAAAATGCTGGGATTATAGGTGTGGGCCACTGTGCCTGGCCCTGGCCCTGGCCCTGGATTTCTTTCTTTCTTTTTTTTTTTTTTTTGAGACAGAGTCTGGCTCGGTCACCCAGACTGGAGTGCAGTGGCGCCATCTCAGCTCACTGCAACCTCTGCCTCCCGGGTTCAAGTGATTCTTCTGCCTCAGCCTCCCAAGTAGCTGGGACTACAGGTGTGCACCACCACACCCGGCTAATTTTTGTATTTTTAGTAGAGACGTGGTTTTACCATATTGGCCAGGCTGATCTCAAACTCCTGACCTCGTGATCTGCCTGCCTCTGCCTCCGAAAGTGCTGGGATTATAGGTGTGAGCCACCACGCCTGGGCTGGATTTCTTAAATATGGTGATTCAGTGACATTTTGCTGTGTAATTATTGGCAACCACAAAATCTTAGTGGCATGCAACAATAGGCATTTATTCTGCTCCATGTGTCTCTTTCTGGGGTCCAGGCTAGAGGGAGAAGTAACATCTATCTGGGGGAGGCTTGTGTCATGGCATTGGCAGAAGTGCAAGAGGCCAAGCCCAACCCTACCAGCATATTTCCAGACTCTGCTCTCCTAACATCCCATTGGCTGACTGAGTCATATGGCTAGGCTAAGCTCAGAAACAAGAGGTATCAAAGTACACTTTGCCTATGATGAGGCTACTGTAATATTTGGATGTATAGTACTATTGCAGAAGAACGAAGAATTGAAATGCTCAGTAGACCACATATAACCAGTAAGATGGTCCAGAAGGGAGGCTTTTCTTACCCTTTGAAGAGGGCCAACCTCTTAATTAGTTTTTTGCATTAAAATGATAAAAACTTTGGTCTCTACAAAAGCTATTCTGGCATGTGGGATGATGTGATAGTAGTGGTATTGATGTGGTTGAGTAGTGAGGTGAGAGATAACTGTTCACACAAGACAAAACCTTTCCTTCATTAAAGGCCAGTTTTTTTTTAACAAAAAGAGAAGAAATTGAATATTGATCTCTAATGGGTAAATTCTAACCATTAAAAAAATACTGAGTGGAATCTGTGTGAATCAGTTAATTTTATAATTGGCCACACCACTTATTTTGGCACCTACTCATAGATTGCTGTGCTGCTGGCTATCAGTTTTTGTTTTTGTTTTTGTTTTTGTTTTGAGATGGAGTCTTGCTCTGTCACACAGCCTGGAGTGGAGTGGCACGATCTCGACTCATTACAACCTCCACCTCCCAGGTTCAAGCCATTCTCCTGCCTCAGCCTCCCGAGTAGCTGGGATTATAGGTGTGCACCACCATGCCTGGTTAATTTTTGTATTTTTAGTAGAGATGGGGTTTCACTATGCTAGCCAGGCCGGTCTCGAACTCCTGATCTCGTGATCCACCTGCCTTGGCCTCCCAAAGTGCTGGGATTACAGGTGTGAGCCACCACACCCGAAATTTTTTTATTTTTAGTAGAGATGGGGTTTCACCATGTTGGCCAGGCTGGTCTCAAACTCCTTACCTCAGCTGATTGGCCCACCTTGGCCTCCTAAAGTGTTGGGATTACAGGTGTGAGCTACCGCACCTGACCAGATATCAGTTTTATGTATTTGCCTTGTCCTTCGTACTGATAATTGCTTCCAGAGGACAGTATTCATGTCTGATTAGTTTTATAATTTAGTAGATATTTAAGAAATACTTTGTGAATGAATAATAAATAGGAATTTCAACCAGGAATATTCTAGGGTTGTTTATTGACTCAAATAACACACTAATAACTTTTTCTTTGTCCTAGTTCCTTCAACTATAAAGTATGTAGTTTAAGAGGTATAGTGGGAAGACCACTGTTGGGAGTTAATGAGACCTAGATTCTATATGATTCCGGGCAAATAGGTTACTTAACATAGTTTTCTTACTTGTAATAATATGGGGTTGTACTTGATCATTTTGAAATACAGATTCATGGGTACCCCACTAGACCTACTGAATCCAAATCTCTGGACAACGAGCCTGGGAATCTGCCTTTGATGCCCTCATCAGCCAGTAAATTTTAGGTACCTTTGAGAACTACTGGATCTAAGATTCTTTCTAACTCTCAAGTTCTATAACTTTATTTCTACTTTTTGTGGTAATTACTACTTAATCTATATCTTTTATTGCTTAATCTGGTAAACATTAGGAACAAACATTTCTTAATTTGTGCATTAAGCAATTACCCAAAATCTTTTTCCTTTTAAAAATTTGCAGTGTGGCCTGGGCGAAGTGGCTTACTCTGTAATCCTGGCACTTGGGGAGGCCAAGGCAGGCGGATCACTTGAGGTCAGGATTTCGAGACCAGCCTGGCCAACATGATGAAACCCTGCTGTACAAAAAATACAAAAATTTGGCTGGGAGCTGTGGCTCACACCTATAATCCCAGCACTTTGGGAAGCCAAGGCGGGCTGATAACCTGAGGTCAGGAGTTTGAGACCAGCCTGACTAACGTGGTGAAACCCCGTCTCTACTAAAATACAAAATTAGGCTAGGTGCCATGGCTCACGCTTGTAATCCCAGCACTTTGGGAGGCCAAGGTGGGCTGATCACCTGAGGTCAGGAGTTCGAGACCAACCCGGCCAACGTGGTGAAACCCTGTCTCTACTAAAAATACAAAATTAGCCGGGTGTGGTGGCACATGCCTGTAATCCCAGCTTCTCGGGAGGCTGAGGCATCGCTTGAACCTGGGAAGCGGAGGTTGTGGTGAGCCGAGGTTGTGCCTTTGCACTCCAGCCTGGGCAACAAGAGCGAAACTCTGTCAAAAAAAAAAAAAAAAAGAAAAAAACAAAATTAGCCATGCGTGGTGGTGCATGCCTGTAATCCCAGCTACTCAGGAAGCTGAGGTAGGAGAATCACTTGAACCGGGGAGGCGGAGGTTGCAATGAGCCGAGATCGTACCACTGCACTCCAGCCTGGGCGACAGGGCGAGACTCCATCTCAAAAAAAAAAAAAAAAATTATTATTTTCAAAAGCACTAATATTGGCTGGGCCTGGTGGCTCATACCTGTAATCCTAGCACTTTGGGAGGCCGAGGCTGGTGGATCAACTGACGTCAGGAGTTTGAGACCAGCCTGGCCAACATGGTGAAACCCCATCTCTACTAAAAATACAAAAATTACCCGGGCGTGGTGGCGGGCGCCTATAATCCCGGCTACTTGGGAGGCTGAGGCAGGAGAATCACTTGAACCCAGTAGGCAGAGGTTGCAGTGAGCCAAGATTGTGCCACTTCACTCCAGCCTTGGCAAAAGAGTGAAACTCCATCTCAAAAAAAACAAAAAAACAAAAAAACACTGATATGAAAGATTATATGCATGCCTAGCATCACAATGCCCAACACTGTACCTTAACCCTGCCTTGTGCATCAGTAATGTTTAAAATACATTACCCAAATTATCAAGATATAGTGCAAAATGTGTGCAATCATTCACGTCTTAAATGTGTCGACGGTGGACTTGGTGGAAAAATTATGAGACATGATAAAGTATTGTGCCAGAGGCATTGGCCTAAGAATTTTAGATGGAGTTAGGTATTTGGGACAGTTAGGTATTTGATCCACATCTCTTTCTGGAAGGTTAGATGCAAATGGAGGTTGAGAAATTTCAGTTTCTTTCTTTCTTTCTTTCTTTCTTTCTTTCTTTCTTTCTTTCTTTCTTTCTTTCTTTCCTTCTTTCTTTCTTTCCTTCTTTCCTTCCTTCTTTCCTTCCTTCTTTCCTTCTTTCCTTCCTTCCTTCCTTCCTTCCTTCCTTCCTTCCTTCCTTCTTTCCTTCTTTCCTTCTTTCCTTCTTTCCTTCTTTCCTTCTTTCCTTCTTTCCTTCTTTCCTTCTTTCCTTCTTTCCTTCTTTCCTTCTTTCCTTCTTTCCTTCTTTCTTTCTTTCTTTCTTTCTTTCTTTCTTTTCTGACGGAGTTTTGCTCTTGTTGCCCAGGCTGGAGTTCAATGGCAAGATCTCTGCTCACTGCAACCTTCACCTCCCGGGTACAAGTGATTCTTGTGCCTCAGCCTCCTGAGTAGCTGGGATTACAGGCATGCACCACCACACCCAGCTAATTTTGTATTTGTAGTAGAGACGGGGTTTCTCCATGCTGGTCAGGCTGGTCTCGAACTCCCGACCTCAGGTAATCTGCCTGCCTCAGCCTCCCAGAGTGCTGGGATTACAGACGTGAACCACTGTGCCTGGCCAAGAAATTTCAGTTTCTTCAAACCAGATCTCACTTCCCCTTTCTCCTTCAAGACAGTAGTTTGCCCTTATAATTGGTGTCAAAAATATACATGATCATGTACTTTCATTCTGCCCCAGTAAGTTTAGTGCAAAATAGGAAAATTTAGAACAAAATGTGTTAATGATAAGTGTGAAGGGATGTATAACTATTTGGCCAGTAATCCAAATTCTTCAGTTTTTTGTTTCATTTAGATGAGGAAATAGTTAAGACTTTCTATTATTATTAATCTGTGTTCAGTCTTTGCTTTTGTAAATAAGAATAGTCTGTGAGCAAATCTATGTAATTGTAGTAGACACACCAGGCTAACCTTTTAGGGCAAGCTTTTTTTTTTTGTTTTCATTTGAAAAATTAAGAGAAAAAATATTAATCTTCACACAACCCTAACACTTTTTGTTTTGGTATGTTTTCTTCTAATTAAAAAAAAGATGCTTTTTTTTTTTTTTTTTTTTTTGAGATGGAGTCTCGCTTTGTTGCCCAGGTGGGAGTACAGTGGCGTGATCTCGGCTCACGACAACCTCCACCTCCTGGGTTCAAGCGATTCTCCTGCCTCAGCCGCCCGAGTAGCTGGGACTACAGGTGTGCGCCACCATGTCCGGCTAGTTTTTGTATTTTTAGTAGAGACGGAGTTTCACTATGTTGGCCAGGCTGGTCTCGAACTCCTGACCTCGTGATCTGCCCGCCTCAGCCTCCCAAAGTGCTGGGATTACAGGCGTGAGCCACCACGCCTGGCAAAAAAAAAAAAAAAAAGCATGTATTTTTATATGGTTGTGATTTTATAATATCTATTAATTATCTTTTTTTTACATAGAATAATATAGTCATGTATATGTGATCTTAATAACTATCATTTTTTCATAATTGTGTGATATTCCATTGAGTGTATTTGTTATTTACTTAATTCATATTGGGAGATGTTTAGGTTGTTTCCGATTTTCTTCTTTAATAAACAATGCCATATTTAATACTTCTGTGCATATGTCCTGCTTGTTGTTTGATTTATTTCCAAGTTCTTGTTTTGACCTATCTGTAGCATGAGCCAATTTAATCCTTTTTTTTCATCCTTCAAGTACTTTCTTCATTTGGCTTCTAAGATACTATTCTCTCTTGATTTTTCTCCTACCTCACCAGCAACTTTGATAGTTCCTCCTTATGTCCCTGACGGCTAAATGTTGTGTTTCAGGATTCAGTCTTTAGACCTTTTCTTTTCTCTGTCTGCACCCACCCTCTTGGTGATCTCATCCAGTTTTATGGCTTTAAATAGCATCTAAAGGCGTACAAGTTTCAAATTTATTTCTATCTCAGACTTCTTTCCTTGAAATTCTGTTGCATGTAGCCAACTGTGTATCTGTCATATCTACTTGGATGTCTAATATTCATCACAAACTTAACCTGTCCAAAACTGAACTTCTGAAGCTGCTTCACCAGACCTGTTCCTCCTATGTCTTAGCCTATTCAGCAAATGTCAGTTCTATCCTTCCAGTTGTTCAGGCCCCAAATTAGAGATATCTTTGTCTCTTCTCTTTCTTTTTTTCACATTCTTATCCAATCTGATAGCAAAAACTCTTGGCTTTACCTTCAAAATGTATCTAGAATCTTATTGCTTCTTACCACCTCCACTGTGCTACTACCTTAATCTAAAAGCCACTATCTTCTCTTACTTGTACTTTTTTACTAGACTCTGTTTCCTCTGTTAACGTCTTTGCTTTATTACAGTCTCCTTTCAACATAGTAGCCTGAGTGACCCCTTTCTTTTCTTGTTTTTTTTTTTTGCCAGACAGAGTCTTGCTCTGTCGTCTAGGCTGGAGTACAGTGGCGCGATCTCGGCTCACTGCAACCTCTACCTCCCGGATTCAAGCGATTCTCCTGCCTCAGCCTCCCGAGTAGATGGGATTACAGGCGCGTGCCACCACGCCCGGCTAAATTTTTTTGTATTTTTAGTAGAGACGGGATTTCACTGTGTTAGCCAGGATGGTCTCAATCTCCTGACCTCGTGATCTGCCCACCTCAGCCTCCCAAAGTGCTAGGATTACAGGTGTGAGCCACCGCGCCCGGGCAGACCCTTTTCATACATTAGTTAGATAAGACATTTCTTTGCTTAAAACTATTGTTTTCCCATCTCATTCAGAATAATAGTCACAGTCATTTAAAATATTGTACACAATCTGGCTTCTGCAATTTATGACCTCATGTGCCAGCCTGTCTTGCTCAACTTTCATTGGGCTTTTAACTTTACAAACTAGGAAAGATTCTGAAAATTAAATATTTTAGAAGAGATTAGGTTTAAGATACCTTATTCTATCTAATTTGACAGTGGCTACAATTAGTTAATCTATATTGGGGAAGTGAAGAGACACATGAGCATTTCTCATCTTTAGTATAGTTACTAATACTAAGGGCCTTACATATTTACTGTGTTATCTCATTATCCTCTAAACAGACTGATCAGTACTATTATTTTTCTTTATTCTGCAGATGAGTAAACTGAGTAAGTGGGACACTTGGGAATCAAGGTCAGGCCCCTATGGCTCCAAAGCAAAACATTCATATAATACATAAAGTGTTAGTCTAAAGGTATAAAATACTTGGAATCTTTTAGGCATCTGAAAATCTTACTGGTATTTTGATCATGCCAGAATAATTGTCCAGATTGAACTATGTCTTAGATACAGTCTCTTCTTTTGCTGTAAATGACAGCAAATATCTTAGGTTTTGTTTTATGTGTAGCATTCAAATGTCAGTGGATAATAAAAAAAATTCATTGAAGATTCAAAGCTTCAGTTTTGGAAAAGAACACCAGTTAGATTAGAAGAGTGATGATGACATATTTAGTTGAGGATACATTTTTAATGTTTCCATGTGTTCTTAGTGATTAAAACCCCATGGGGCCAGTCTAGTGTGAAGAAAAACTTGTATTTAGTTACTTCACAAACGACTGTATTGTAGTGATAAGAAAGGCAAGATTAAAAACAGTCAAATGATATGAAGAGATGAATTTATTCATGTTACTTATTCAAACAGAGTTTTATGTGGGATATAACTTTTCTGAGATACTTAATCGTTTTTTCCTTTGGCTAAACCAATGTGTTAGCTTGATGAAACGTTATCAAGAATGCTAATCTATAAATTCAGTTTAGTCTTTCACACCAACTTGTTCCATTTGTACAGCTGTTTCTTAAGAATCATTGTTTGGCTGTCACGGTGGCTCATGTCTGTAATCCCAGCACTGTGGGAGGCCGAGGTGGGTGGATTAACTGAGATCAGGAGTTTGAGAACAGCCTGGCCAACGTGATGAAACCCTGTCTCTACTGAAAATACAAAAATTAGCCGGGTGTGGTGGTGCATGCCTGTAGTCCCAGCTACTTGGGAGGCTGAGGTAGGACAATCGCTTGAACCCGGGAGATGGAGGTTGCAGTGAGCCGAGATCGTGTCACTGCACTGTAGCCTGGGTGACAGAGCGAGACTCCATCTCAAAAAAAAAAAAAAAAAAAATCATTGTTTGTCCATATACTTAGGTTTGTAAGAAATTGAGTTATACTGATTCCTTGCTAAGGCCTTCTTTTAAAAGCAAGATACGCCGGGTGCAGTGGCTCACATCTTTAATCCCAGCACTTTGGGAGGCCGAAGCGGGCAGATCACGAGGTCAGGATATCGAGACTAGCCTGGCTAACACGGTGAAACCCCGTCTCTACAACAAAATACAAAAAAGAATTAGTTGGGCATGGTGGTGGGTGCCTGTAGTCCCAGCTACTCAGGAGGCTGAGGCAGAAGAATCCCTTGAACCTGAGAGGTGGAGGTTGCAGTGAGCCGAGATTGCGCCACTGCACTCCAGCCTGGGCGACACAGTGAGACTCAGTCTCAAAAAAAAAAAAAAGCAAGATTTTAGTCTTAGGTTTTTACTGTGTTCTACTCTAAGCATCTAATAGGCTTTATATTTCACATTACCCTTTTAATGAAAATAGATTAAATTCAGTAACTGACATTCTTTAATAGATTAAATTCTAGTTATTTGCAATTAAAAGTGTGGGCTGGGTGCAGTGGCTCGCGCCTGTAATCTTTGGGAGGCTGAGGCAGGAGGATTGCTTGAGGCCTAGAGTTCGAGACCAGCCTGGGCAATATAATGAGAACCCTGTCTCTACAAACAATTTTTAAAAATCAGCTGAGTGTGAGTCTGTAGTACCAGCTACTTGGGAGGCTGAGGTGGGAGGCTCACTGAAGCCCAGGAATTGGAGACTGCAATGAGCTGTGATCATGCCACTGCACTTCAGCTTGGGTGACAGGTTGAGACCCTGTCTCTTAAATTTAAAAAACAAAAAAGGCTGGATGTGGTGGCTCAGGGCTGTAATCCCAGCACTTTGGGAGGCCAAGGCGGGCAGATCATGAGGTCAGGAGATTGAAACCATCCTGGCTAACATGGTGAAACCCCGTCTCTACTAAAAATACAAAAAATTAGCTTGGCGTGGTGGCATGCGCTTGTAGTCCCAGCTACTCGGGAGGCTGAGGCAGGAGAATCGCTTGAACCCGAGAGGCAGAGTTTGCAGTGAGACGAGATTGCGCCACTGCCCTCCAGCCTGGGCGACAGAGTAAGATTCCATCTCAAAAAAAAAAAAAAAAGACTTGTTTTTGCTTTTGATTTTATCATTTCTTTTAAAAAAACTTTTTGTTATTTAAGATTCTAAAATTATACAAAGTCATTGTAAAAGGGTTTTATAAATTTTTTTTTTTTTTTTTTTTGAGACTGAGTTTTGCTCTTGTTGTCCAGGCTGGAGTGCCATGGCGCGATCTTGGCTCACCGCAACCTCCGCCTCCTGGGTTCAAGTGATTCTCCTGCCTCAGCCTCCCGAGTAGCTGGGATTACAGTTATGTGCCACCACGTCCGGCTAATTTTGTGTTTTTAGTAGAGATGGGTTTTTCCATGTTGGTCAGGCTGGTCTCGAACTCCTGACCTCAGGTGATCCGCCCGCCTCAGCCTCCCAAAGTGCTGGGATTACAGGCGTGAGCCACTGCACCTGGCCCATTAAAAAGGGTTTTTAAACGATGATGATGGTGAAGTGTAGAAATGATAATGAAGTATACAAAAAAAAAAAAAAAATCGTCTCGTGTTTCCTTAATCCCATTTCCTGGATGTAACCAGTGTTAATAGTTGGTGTATAATCTTTAATGCTTTTTTGTATGTGCTATAAATAAATATCTGTATAATTAGAATTTGCTTCTAAACAAGGTGGAATAATATTGCGTATATTGTACATAAAGTTTTGTGATTATTCATCTGGGACAGTTCTAGAAGTAAGATCATGTGGTTAGAAATTTGTACATTTAAAATCTTGAAATGAACTGCTAGAATTTCTTCAAAATAGGTTGTACTGTCATTTCTACCAGTAGTGTATGAGAACCTCCCTTTTCTTTCGTGTTTTTTTTTTTTGAGACAGAGTCTTGCGCTGTTGCCCAAGCTGGAGTGCAGTGGCACGATCTTGGCTCACTGCAACCTCTGCCTCCCAGTTTCAAGCCATCCTCCTGCCTCAGCCCCCCAGTAGCTGGAATTACAGGCACGTGCCACCATGCCTGGCTAATTTTTGTATTTTTAGTAGAGACAGGGTTTCACCATGTTGGCTGGGCTGGTCTCGAACTCCTGACCTCAGGTGATCCACATGCCTCGGCCTCCCAAAGTGCTGAGATTACAGGTGTGAGCCACCGTGCTTGGCCGAGAATCTCCCATTTTCTTATACCTTTTCAAATACTACGTAATATCATTCTTTTCAATTTTTGCCAGAGCAAAATAAGTGATATCTTGTTTGTTTAGAGTCCTTTAATTATTAGTGGAGCCAAGCTTTTCATGCTTGTCAGCCAGTTGTATTTCTCTGAATTGCCTATTCTAATGATTTGTTTGTTTTTCTTACTGATTTAAAGGTGTTACATGATATAAATATATGATATAAATGACTTTATGCAATTACAACTGCTTTTTTTTTCCTTTATGACATCTGGTTTTGTGTTATCTTAGGAAAGCCTCTACCTTATGTACAACTACCAAAAATGCTTTTAGTAAGTAGTCTTTTTTTTTTTTTTTGGGAGATGGAGTTTCACTCTTGTTGCCCAGGCTGGGGTGCAATGGCGCAACCTCTGCCTCCCGGGTTCAAGTGATTCTTCTGCCTCAGGCTCCCGAGCAGCTGGGATTACAGGCATGTGCCACCACCCCCAGCTAATTTTGTATTTTTAGTAGAGACAGGGTTTCTCCATGTTGGTCAGGCTGGTCTCGAACTCCTGACCTCAGGTGATCCGCCCGCCTCAGCCTCCCAAAGTGCTGAGATTACAGGTGTGAGCCACTGCGCCTTAGTAAGTAGTCTTATAGTTTTGTTGTTGTTGTTGTTGTTGTTGTTTTTCAATAAAATAGGGCCTTGCTCTGCCACCCAGGCTGGAGTGCAGTGGTATGATCACAGTTCACTGTAACCTCAATCTCCTGGAAGCTCAAGTGATCCTCCCACCTCAGCCTCCCAGTAGCTGGGACTACAAGTGTGTACCACCATGCCTGGCTAATTTTTTTATTTTTTGTAGAGATGGGGGCTAGGCTGCTCTTGAACTCCTGGGCTCAAGCGACCCTTTTGCCTTGGCATCCCAAAGTCCTGGAATTACAGGCATGCACCAACACACCTGACCAGTGTACACTCTTTTTTTTTGGAGACAGGCTGTCACCCAGGCTGGAGTGCAGTGGTTCAATCTCAGTTCACTGCAGCGTCTGCCTCCCAACTCAGGCCATCCTCTCACCTCAGCCCCCTGAGTAGCTGGGATTATAGATGCATGCCACCATGCCCGGCTACAGTCTACACTTTTTTCTTTTGAGATGGAGTCTCACTCTGTCGCCAGGCTGGAGTGCAGTGGCGCAATCTTGGCTCACTGCAACCTCCGCCTCCCGGGTTCAAGCGATTCTCCTACCTCAACCTCCTGAGTAGCTGGGACTACAGGCGCGCGCCACCATGCCCAGCTAATTTTTGTATTTTTAGTAGAGATGAGGTTTCACCATATTGCCCGGGATGGTCTCGTTCTCTTGACCTCGTGATCTGCCCACCTTGGCCTCCCAAAGTGCTGAGATTAAAGATGTGAACCACCGCACCCAGCCTACAGTCTGCACTCTTTTTTTTTTTGTTTTTGAAAGAAGTCTCGCTCTTGTCCCCCAGGCTTGAGTACAATGGCTCAATCTTGGCTCACTGTGACCTCCGCCTGCCGGGTTCAAACGATTCTCCTGCCTCTGCCTCCCAAGTAGCTGGGATTAAAGCGCCTGCCATCACGCCTGGCTGGTTTTTGTATTTTTTAGTAGAGATGGGGTTTCACCATGTTGTCCAGGCTGGTCTGGAACTCCTGACCTCAGGTGATCCACCTGCCTCAGCCTCCCAAAGTGCTGAGATTACAGGCGTGAGCCACTGCGCCCGACCCAGTCTACACTCTTAACTGCTGGACTGTACTGTCTCTTATATAGTCAAGTTGTCTTCTCATCACTGAATTCCAAATAAAGAAAGTGTTACATTTGAGTTGAAAGTATCATTTAGGGACAGGTTATTTGATACGTGTAAAATATGCTTCTGCGGACATGTCACAGTATATTTTATGTGTGTCATGGTAAGTAGGTGACTAATATCAATTGGGTAAAATGCCTGATCATTGGAACCCAGACATTTCTGGCTCTCATTGTAGAGCCTTACTTATTTTCATTTAAAAATGTCTAAGAACTGTAGTTGTTTGAGTTTCTAGCTTTAAAAAGTTAAGGGAGCATCTGGCCGGGCGCGGTGGCTCACGCCTGTAATCTCAGCATTTTGGGAGGCCGAGGCGGGCAGATCATCTGAGGTCGGGAGTTCGAGACCAGCCTGACCAACATGGAGAAACCCCGTCTCTACTAAAAATACAAAATTAGCCGGGCGTGGTGGCACATGCCTGTAATCCCAACTACTTGGAAGGCTGAGGCAGGAGAATTGCATGAACCCAGGAGGCGGAGGTTGCGGTGAGCCGAGATCGTGCCATTGACTCCAGCCTGGGCAACAAGAGCGAAACTCCGTCTCAAAAAAAAAAAAAAAAAAAAGTTAAGGGAGCATCAAATAGGTAAATAAATGACTAGTATCAATGACTTAAAATGGCTCAGCATGTACCTATATTTAATACATTCAGAACAACTTTGAGTTAGAACCTAGTCTCTGCAGTTGGTGTATGGAAATACATAGCATAAACTGGAATTAAACTGGAATTCTTTGTCACCCTAGTAGTCCATTCTAGTAGTCCTATTTCACAGGATGTGATACACTTAAGGTTAGAATAATGGTAGCAAGAGATAAACAGACAGAGTTTGGGGAGTCTGGGAGAGGAAGGAGACAAAATATTTTACTAAGTTTCTCTCATACTGTCTTTCTATCTCCACCCAAACTGCCCCAGCTTGGTGTAGCCTTATTGCCCTTGCCTTTGCTTTGATCTATACTGGAGTAGGCTCCAAAACGGTGTACGATTCTTTGACTGTGACCTCTGGTAGTAATTTAAAAATATATATATTTTTTTGTAGGGACAGGTCTCGCCATGTTGCCCAGGCTGGTGTCAAACTCCTAGGCACAAGCGATCCTCCTGACTCAGCCTCCCAAAGTGTTGGGGCTACAGCTGCGAGCTACTGTGCCCAGTCTAGACAGTAGTTTTAATGTTAGAAAGCCTTGAGGGTACTACTTGAAGCAAATAATTATAGTTGAAAACAGAATTCTAAACAGTGAAATAAATGACAGTACCAGAAGAAAGTTAACAGATAGGAATATTAAAATTACTAAGAGAATATACTCTGTGGGTTGCATTTATCACCTGTAAGTTAGGTGAGCTGATTCTTGAAATCTTTTCAAGCCCATTTTACTTATTTAGGTCACTAATTATAGAGTTTGTTGTTTAGAAGATGGCATCTAATTAAGGTAATGAGAGAGAGAGAGAGAGAGAGAGAGAGAGAGATTCCTGTGAGATTCAGCTGAGTCATATCATCAGTAATTATCTTGAGAACTGTGTTGGAGGAGCAGTGAATTTCTGTTGCTAATGAATATTTCATTATTGTTTGAAGGAACCTGTTGTATAAAAGATTACTCCTGGCCGGGCGCGGTGGCTCATGCCTGTAATCCCAGCACTTTGGGAGGATGAGGCAGGTGGATCACCTGAGATCAGGAGTTCAAGACCAGCCTGGCCAACATGGTGAAACCCTGTCTCTACTAAAAATACAAAAAAGTTAGATGGGCATGGCGGCAGGAACCTGTAATCCCAGCTACTTGGAGGCTGAGGCAGGAGAATTGCTTGAACCCGGAAGGCGGAGGTTGCAGTGAGCCAAGATCCTGCCATTGCACTCCAGCCTAGGCAACAAGAGTGAAACAACGTCTCAAAAAAAAAATAATATTAATAATAATAACATTTCCCCCAAAATAACCGACATTCATAAAATATACAGAGAATCATATTAGATGCTTACTAGAAGTAACAGATTAAGTAAAATAGCTACTGTTTAACAAAAGTAACTTCTCCCTTTATGAGTGCCTGCTATGTGTCAAGTGAAATGCAGTGTTTTTACATACATTTTCCTTAGATCCTCAGAGTAGCTGAAAGGTAGATATTTTTCCTGTTTTAGAGTTAGGGAAACAGACTAACAGAATAAGTACTTTGTCTAATGATATGTAAAAATAATTATTGAATTATTCATCGAGTACCTCCTTGTGGCAGGTATTATGCTACGTGCTTTAATCTGATTCTTATATCAGCTTTCTTTTTCATATATTTATGAAAAATATAGATTTTTTCATAAATAAAGATATTGAGGCACAGAGAGGTTAAATAAATCATCCAGAGTCTAGAAAGTGACAGAACTGTATTTCAAACCAGTATCTTCTTGATTTCTAAAAGTCTTTACTTTTTTTTTTTTTTGAGACAGAGTCTCACTCTATTGCCCAGGCTGGAGTGCAGTGGCGCAATCTCGGCTCACTGCAACCTCCGCCTCCCGGGCAAGCGGTTCTCCTGCCTCAACCTCCTGAGTAGCTGGGACTGCAGGTGCCCGCCACCACGCCTGGCTAATTTTTGTATTTTTAGCAGAGACAGGACTTCACCATATTGGCCAGGCTGGTCTTGAACTCCTGATCTCATGGTTCACCCGCCTTGGCCTCCCAAAGTGCTGGGATTACAGGCATGCGCCACCACGCCTGGCAAGTCTTTACTCTTAACCATGTTTCCTCTCATGACTTCTTCATGTTGTAAGATACAATTTATCACATTGACTTGCCTTTCAACTTTTAAATTCTGTGAATTTTTCTCTCTGTAAACTAAGCAAGGTAGGACAAGTCAATTAATATCTTTACACCAATTGTGTATAAGGAATGTGTGATTCATTACCAGAAAGATTACTATTCTTGATCAATTCTGTTTCCAAATTAGAATGTATTCACTGAATATATACTATGTTTAACTGTGTTATGATACAGAAGTGTGAATCTTGGTCCCAGAACTGAAGCTATTATAGGATAAGAACATAAACATGATGGTTTATGCTCAACTACTAAATTGTAAGTTTAAAAATCCAGATTTGGAGTAAGATATACAGAATGCACATAGATAGTAATAATTTGGGCAATGGATAAGTCACTGTGGCTGAACAGGTAGGGATAAAAGCTTACAGTTCCTAGCTGAATGCGGTGGCCCATGCCTGTAATCCCAGCACTTTGGGAGGCTGAGGCGGGTGGATCACCTGAGGTTGGGAGTTCGAGACCATCCTGGCCAACATGACAAAACCCCGGCTCTACTAAAAATACAAAAATTAGCCAGGCATGGGGGCGGGAGCCTATAATCCCAGCCACTCGGGAGGCTGAGGCAGGAGGATCGACTTGAACCTGGGAGGCGGAGGTTGCAGTGAGCTGAGATTGCGCCATTGCAGTCCAGCCTGGGCAACAAGAGTGAAACTCCATCTCAAAACAAAAAACAAACAAAAAACAAAAAAAAAAGCTTACAATTCCTTTGAGGCTGGGCTAAGGAAATTGGCCTGATGATGGAGATGTTCTTTGGAAGAGCAGCCAGGTGGCAAAGGCACAGTGATCAAATATGTGATTAATAGGAGTGATCCAGTCCTAAACAGGGATAGAGGCTGAGAGGCCTAGTCAAGTGGTCTAGACTGCACATGAAAAGGAAGGGAAAAATCGGTAACTTGAGCAATCCTTTATCATCCCTACAGCCACTCAGTTTTAGGTCTGATCAGCAGTTATTCCACTGAGCTGCTGGATGAGCTGAGGGTGGTGATGAAGGCTGAGTTATTTGGTATATATGTAGTCTACCTTATTTAATATTGGCTCAGTTGCTGTACTCAGCTCTGAAGACTTGAAATCTGGCTGATGGGTTATCATTCTATGTGAAGAAAGTATTGTAAGGGGAGTATAGATGGTTAAGGAGGTAGCAGTAAAAGTAGCAGTGCAGAAGAACAGAGATGTGCATGTAAGAGCTCAATGATACTGTTTAGGGTTGCATTTACCAGGTAGATTCTTCTCACTATTTTTATTCTTGATAGCTGGGGTCTTTGGGACATCTAGGCTTATTTATTTTGTTTGGCTGCAAAAAAGTCAGGTAAGAGGAAACACTTGGAAAGCAAAAAATAAATGAAGGCAGAGAACATCATAAAGAGATATATGAAAAGAAGCCCCATTTAAATTATTTGGTAAAATGTGATATACATGGTACATCAGAGATATTGCATGCTTAAAGTTTTTGGATTTTACAGATACAGCAACAATGTATTTCATTGATGTGAATGCCTTAGAGTTATCTTGCGCAAGAAACTTTATTTTTTTTTTTGAAACGGAGTTTCGGAGTTTCGCTCTTCTTGCCCAGGCTGGAGTGCAGTGGCGCGATCTCGGCTCAAGGCAACCTCTGCCTCCCGGGTTCAAGCAATTCTCCTGCCTCAGCCTCCCAAGTAGCTGGGATTACAGTCATGCGCCACCACGCCTGGCTAATTTTGTATTTTTAGTAGAGTCGGGGTTTCTCCATGTTAGTCATGCTGGTCTCGAACTCCCAGCCTCAGGTGATCCACCCGCCTCGGCCTCCCAAAGTGCTGGGATTACAGGCATGAGCCACCGTGCCCAGCCTGAGCAAGAAACTTTTTATCGATATCTTGAATCTCCAGTATAATAAAGTTGGGAGCAGGGTCAATAAATATAAATAAATAATACTTTTTCCTCAAAAATATCATATTTTTTTAAACCTAAGACATCATCAATCATAGGAGACACCACTAGGAAAAAAACACTGCCAAGTAAATTATGAAACTATAGTGATTGTAAAACTAACCCCAATTTCAGAAATGTTGCGATGTGCAGTACATACATTATACAGAAGTTAACTATCAATTAATATCTCCTTGAACCTTTAGAACTTGATCTATAGTCTCACTTAAGTAGATTACAGTAATAAGAAAGTCAGTCTCTGGTTTCAATATTTTGTGACTGGATATCTATAGGGAAAAGTAAATGTAGGTAAGTGTAGGGTTTTTTTTGTTTTTTTGTTTGTTTTGTTTTGTTTTTTTGAGTCAGGGTCTCTCTCTGTCATCCAGGCTGGAGTGCAGTGGCACAAACATGGCTCCCTGGGGCCTCCACTTTCTGGGCTCAAACAATTCTGCCGCCTTAGCCTTACCTGAGTAGCTGGGACTACAGGCATGCCACCACGCCCACCTAATTTAAAAAATTTTTTTTAGAGACAGGGTCTCGCCATGTTGCCCAGGCTAGCTTCGAACTTCTAAGCTCAAGCAATCCTCCCACCTCAGCCTCCCAAAGTGCTGGGATTATAGACGTGAGCCACCACGCCTGGCCAAAAATGCTTCCTTATATTGTCATCTTTAAAGATTTTCTGGCCAAGCATGGTGGCTGGCTCCCGCCTGTAATCCCAGCACTTTGAGAGGCTGAGGTGGGCGGATCACCTGAGGTCAGGAGTTTGAGACCAGCCTGGCCAACATGGTGAAACCCGGTCTCTACTGAAAATATAAAAAATTAGCCAGGCACGGTGGCAGGCACCTATAATCACAGCTACTCAGGAGCTAAGGCATGCTCCTGAGATTGGAGATTGCGGTGAGCCAAAATTGCACCACTGCCCTCCACTCTGGGCAACAGAGCAAGACCCTGTCTCAAAAAAAAAAAAAAAAAAATCTATACTTACCTTACTTACTTTTCTTTATAGACATTTAATCATAAAATATTGAAACCAGAGACTCATTTTTTCTTATTACTGTGATCTACTTAAATGAGACTGTAGATCAAGTTCTAAAGGTTCAATGAGATATCAATTGATAGTTAACTTCTGTATAATGTAAGCTGTCTCAAAACAAAATAATATAAAGATTTCCTTTTGTTTTTAGGGAAATTTCTCATTCAGCTCTTTTCTAATTGCAGGTGAAAACAACTGGCTTTTTTTAAAAAAAAGCTATATGTGAAGCAAATCGTGTGCTGTTATGCACCTAATTTTGCCATGTATGCTTAATGAAGGAGGCAGGAGGCCATTTAGCCATCAAGGGAGATAACTTGGCCTAGTGCTTTTCTGCAGGGAAGCAGTTAAAATAAGTTTGAAGAAATTATATATTTAAGGAGAAGGCAAGTTTGTAACACACTAAGACAAAATATTAACTGCTGAGTTTTGAATATTCTTGTGGTTTTCCCATGTCTACTGACATTTGAACATTGTTTAGTAATACTATAAGGAGATATTGAGCAAAATAAGTTGGAACCCTGCCTTCTGTAATCTAGCTTTTACATGTTTATGTAGATTAGGTTAGGTTAAGAGAAAATACCGTAGTATTTTGTAGCTATACAAAGCATCTGGATCCCTGACTTCAATGGCACTTATGTACTTGTTAAGAAGACAGATCATAGCTGGGTGCGGTGGCTCACGCCTGTAATCCCAGCACTTTGGGAGGCCGAGGTGGGCAGATCACCTGAAGTTGGGAGTTCGAGATCAGTGTGATCAACATTGAGAAACCCCGTCTCTACTAAAAATACAAAATTAGCTGGCCATGGTGGCGCATGCCTGTAACCCTAGCTACTCGGGAGGCTGAGGCAGGAGAATTGCTTGAACCTGGGAGGCGGAGGTTATGGTGAGCCGAGATCGTGCCATTGCAATCCAGCCTGGGCAACAAGAGTGAAACTGTCTCAAGAAAAAAAAAAAAAGACAGATCATAAATAAGTAGATACATAAAGGAACAAGATCATTAGAGATTGTGATAAATGCCACAGGGCTATATTAGAGGGTAATTGGGGAAGGCCACTCACATTAGATAAAGGGGGTCAGTGAAGCTTTCCTTATGAGGTGAGACCTGAGGAATAATCAGCCAGATATGTGAATAATTGCAGGAAAAACATTCCAGGTAGAAGAACAGAAAGTGTAAAGGCTAGGAGGTAAGAAAGAGCTCGATATTTCACAGGATCAGAAAGGAGCTTGTTGTGGCTCGAATGTTGTGAACTAGGAAGAGAGATGCGCAACAAGGGGTTAGACAGGCAGGCAGGAGCCAAATCATTTGGGGATTTGTAGGCCATAGTAAAGATGAAGTTTGAATTTTATTTTGAGAAAATAAAAAAATGCTTTAGAAAGAGTTTAAGCAGAGTAATTTCATAATCTAATTTTCATTTTTCAAAGACCACTCTGGTTTATCGGTAGAGAAGAATTAGAGAGGAGCCATAGGAAAAAGAAGAAGACTGGTTAGGCAGATGTGCTAGTCAAGATGGCCAAGGGTAGTGGCAGGTTGGATTTTTTCCTCTAGTACTGTCAAGTAGCATTTTGGTATCATTGCAAGCCTACTTCTCTAATATACTGTTTTTTAAATAGCAGAGACTCTTTGGACTTAGAATGTATAGTTGAGTGCTGGGCTTGATGGCCAATGCCTATAATCCCAGCACTTTGGGAGGCCGAGGCAGGAGGATTACTTGATCCCAGGAGTTCCAGACCAACCCGGGGAACATAGTGAGATCCTGTCTGTACAAAAAATAAAAAATTAGCAGGGTGTGATGGCACTCACCTGTATTCACAGCTGCTCAGGAGCCTGAGGTGGGAGAATCACTTGAGACCAGGAGGAGTTCAAATCTGCATTGAGCACAGATGATGCCACTGCCCTCCAGCCAGGCTGACAGAGCGAGACCCTGTCTTAAAAAAAAAAGAATACATAGTTGAATTAGTTTATTATTATTATGGAGATGAGATCTTGCTCTGTCACTCTCAGGCTGGAGTACAGTGGTACAATCATAGTTCACTGCAACCTTTAAATCCTGGGCTCAAGCCATCCTCCTGCTTCAGCCTCCTGAGTAGCTAGGACTACAGGTGTATACCACCATGCCAAGCTAATTTTTTTTTTTTTTTTTTTTTGGTGGAGACAACGTCTCGCTATGTTGCCCAGGCTGGTCTTGAACTCCTGGCTTCAAGAGGATCTTCCTGCCTTGGCCTCCAAAAGTTCTGGAAGTACAGGGTGAGCCATCATGCCACCCTTAATGTAGTATTCTTTGACTGCAGAATTAGATTTGAATTGAATAATACAAAAGCTGATTTTTAACTATGCCTTGACTGAAAACTAAATTCTTTTAAAAGTACTGATAGAAGAAGTAGTCTTAGAGTTTAGTAGACGATAATGATAATAGCACACATTGCTGTTTTTTCATAGTTAATGAGCATAATGGTTATATTTAATGAGAGTTTTAAAATTTATGTTTTTATTTCTACTTGGTGATTTTCATAACAAATTATACTTAGGCTCAGGTCTCAATATAATTATCTGATTAGTGCATAGTTTTAAATCTTTAACTTTGCCACTAGAAATACACTTAATTTTTAATTTAGCTACTAATTGTGAAACATTTTTGTTTAGTATTTTGTTGTTTTATTCATGTAAATCAATTTAAGCCTTTTCTTATTTAAATTACTTAATTCTACTTCTATAATCTATTCTAATACTGAATTCCGAACTCTCCTAAATTATTCTTGATTTAGATAAAATGGTTTTAAGCTGGTAACTTTAAAAAATACAATTACTTCAAAATAATACACATACATGACAGAAAAAATTCAAATTGTGAAAGGGCATAAAATGGAAAGAATATTTTATAACATTCTTATTATCTAAGCCAGGCAAAGGTTGGCAGCTTTCTTTCAGTTGGATGTCACTCAGCCTATTGAGTATGCAAATGTCTTTTGTTTGCATGCCACCCAACTCAGCAGTAGTGAGTGAAGGAGAACTGATGAAGATTGCCAACAGTACCTCACATCTCATCTCCCCTTTTATATAAGAGTAAAATTAGATGGCATGTGGTGGCAATACCTGAAAGGAACATGGTTCTAAGAGTGAATTTAAATAGTTTATCATTTGTATTAATAGATGTTTTTTACTCCAGTAGGTGCACATTTTTCTGGTAGTGGATACAGACAATTACAGTGTACTAAGAACTTTGCTGAAGCATTTCAAGGCAAAGGTATTAAAATAAAAATAGATAAAAGTGGTTTGTTTTGCTAATGAATTTTGGAGATAATGATCAGTAGACCGCATTTACCAAGTTTGGCACGCCAACTGAAATATCTTCATCTTCTGTATAGGTTGTTAATCCTTAATACATATGTAATACTTAGTCTTTTACTTGGTATAAGTCAATGAGATAGTTAATCTTCATTATATAACATTTTAAGTTGATATAAATGAGCAGTATTTTGGGGGTTTTATTTTTAAAGCAAAAGGTGAGCCAAAATATTAATCTTTAACAAATATAGTGGACAAAAATTTGTTGAGAAAGTTTCAGATTAAGGAATCATGCAGCATCAACCAAGGAGCCTCAACATAATAATTAACCCAGCTTCTTAACAAAGATATGATTTAATTTTTATTGTTGAATGATTTCAAGACTACATTTTCCTTTTGGGATTGTTCTGTATGATGCAGTAAAATGTTGGAAATCACAATGATTGCTTAAAATGAACGTGCTGCAAAAAGGGCTCAAAAGTGCTTTTTGTAAAGAGCTCTATTGTTAGTACAATTTTGCTCGTGGGTCCTCTGTCTTTTAGGGGAAGGCTGTAATGCCTAAAAGTTGCCAGTGCTTCATTAAGCTAATGCTGAATTATAGCCAGACATTCAGTTGATCCAGACCCCAGACTTTCCTGCCATCCAAGAGGAGCAGTTGGGGAAGGGAATGAGGTGGAGGTAGGAGGTGGAATAGGCCTTTTTTACATAGTAACTTTATGTATTTATTGTGTCAAATGAGTTTAGCATACTTGTATTATTAGAATCAATTTGGCCGGGTGTGGTGGCTCACACCTGTAATCCCAGCAGTTTGGGAGGCCAAGGTGGGTGGATCACAAGGTCAGGAGTTCGAGACCAGCCTGACCAACATGGTGAAACCCTGTCTCTACTAAAAATATAAAAAGTTAGCCGGGTGTGGTGACACACGCCTGTATCCCAGCTACTCAGGAGGCTGAGGCAGGAGAATCGCTTGAACCCAGGAGGCGGAGGTTGCAGTGAGCTGAGATCACACCACTGTACTCCAGCCTGGGCAACAGAGTAAGACTCCGTCTCAAAAAACAAAAAACAAACAAACAAAAGAAAGAATTAATTTGAGCCTTGAATGCTCTCTAACTTTTTCTCCCATTAGCCTTTCCATTTTTTTTTTTTCAGTTAATAAGAAACAATACTGATAGCAAGACTTGCATTGTGTGTGTGTGTGTGTGTGTGTGTGTGTGTATTTTTTTTGAGACAGAGTCTTGCTCTGTCACTCATGCTGGAGTGCGGTGGCATGATCTTGGCTTGCTGCAACCTCTGCCTCCTGGGTTCAAGCTATTCTTATGCCTCAGCCTCCCTAGCTGGGACTACAGGTGCATGCCACCCTGTGTTGCTAATGTTTTTTTTTTTTTTTGAGATGGAGTTTCGCTTTTGTCGTCTAGGCTGGAGTGCAATGGCGCAATCTCAGCTCACAGCAAATTCCGCCTCCCGGGTACAAGCCATTCTCCTGCCTCAGCCTCCGGAGTAGATGGGATTACAGGCATGCGCCACCACGCCCGGCTAATTTTGTATTTTTAGTAGAGATGGGATTTCTCCATGTTGGTCAGGCTGGTCTCAAACTCCGGACCTCAGGTAATCCACCCTCCTCGGCCTCCCAAAGTGCCGGGATTACAGGCATGAGCCACCGCGCCTGGCTGTCCTGCTAATTTTTGTATTTTTAGTAGAGATGAACCCCTTCCCTCCCCTCCCCTCCCCTCCCCTCCCCTCCCCTTTTCGAGACAGAGTCTTGCTCTGTTGCCCAGGCTGAAGTGCAGTGGCGTCATCTTGGCTCACTGCAGCCTCCGCCTCCCGGGTTCAAGCAATTCTCCTGCCTCAACCTCCCGAGTAGCTGGGACTACAGTTGCGCACTGCCACGCCTGGCTAATTTTTGTATTTTTTGTAGAGATGGGGTTTCACCATGTTGGCCAGGATGGTCTTATTCTCTTGACCTCGTGATCCTCCTGCCTTCTCCTTCCAAAGTGCTGGGATTACAGGCATGAGCCTTTTTTTCTCGTATAATTTTGAACAAAATAATAGTTAGTTTTTCATTCAAATTAGAAATTTAAGTAAAAGTGATACCTCTAGAAAGTTAACGTTTGACTCATTTTAAGAAAGCAAGATTATAATAGGGTCATCTTATTTGTTCAGATTCTTTAGATTTCATATTTTTATATTTTAAAAAGTTTCAAACCTACTGAACATTTTACTTTATGTGGATGTACACTCACTTAAGAGTGAGATATTGCAGGGCGTGGTGGCTCATGCCTATAATCCCAGCACTTTTGGAGGCCAAGGCGGGTGATCACATGAGGTCGGGAGTTCAAGACCAGCCTGACCAACATAGAGACACCCTGTCTCTACTAAAAATACAAAAGTAGCTGGGTGTGGTGGCACATGCCTGTAATCCCAGCTGCTTGGGAGGCTGAGGGAGGAGAATTGTTTGAACCTGGGAGGCGGAGGTTGTGGTGAGCCGAGATTGTGCTATTGCACTATAGCCTGGACAACAACAGCAAAACTCCGTCTCAAAAAAAAAAAAAGTGAGATATTAAGGGCTTTTACTTTCTATATTTTATATTTCTATGGTACTTGAATATCATTTTACCAAATTTGTAAGTCTTATAATTACTGTGATTAGAAATATAATTTTAAGCCCTAATAAAATGACTTATTGTCATTTTAGAGCTAAAATTTGTCTTGTTTCTTTGGGTTTGTTTTTTTTTTTTGAGATGGAGTCTTACTCTGTCGCCCAGGCTGGAGTGCAGTGGCATGATCTCAGCTCACTGCAACCTCCACCTCCCTGGTTCAAGCAATTCTCCTGCCTCAGCCTCCCAAGTAACTGGGATTACAGGCATGCACCACCGCACCCGGCTAATTTTTATATATTTTTTTAGTAGAGACAGGGTTTCACCATGTTGGCCAGGCTGGTCTCGAGCTCCTGGCCTCAGGTGATTCGCCCGCCTCGGCCTCCCAAAATGCTGGGATTACCGGCGTGAGCCACTGAGCCCGGCCTAAAATTTGTCTTTTGCTAGGTATATGGATTTGTAGATGAGTGTGCAGTAGCAATGATCATAGTTTATTTTATGAATTAATAGTTAATGAACATCAGATATTGGTGATACAGCAATAAACGAGATAAATATATTTCCTTTTGGAGTTCATAGTTAAGGTTTGTTACATGGGTTGGGTATATTAGGTTGGGTATATTGGGTGGTGCTAAAGTTTGGGCTTCTACTAATCCCATCACCCAAATAGTAAACATAGTACCCAATAGGTGGTTTTTCAACCCGTGCCCTCTTCCCTCCCTGCTTTTGGAGTCCCCAGTGTCTATCGTTCCAATCTTTATGTGGGTGGAGACTTTTTTTTTAAGACAGGATCTTGCTCTGCCAGGCTGGAGTGCCAGGTTGGAGGCTCACTGGCACCTCAACCTTCCAGGCTCAAGCAATCCTCCCACCTCAGCCTCCCAAGTTGCTGGGAGTACAGGCGTGTGCACCATGTCCAGGTACTTTTTAAATTTTTTGTAGAGACAGGGTCTCGCTATGTTGCCCAGGATGGTCTCAAACTTCTGGACTCAAGTGATCCTCCCATCTCAGCCTCCCAAAGTGCTGGGATTACGGGCACGAACCATCTCACCTAGCCCTGTACACTTTTTAAACTCCATTTACAACATTGGTCAGCTTTTTCTTATTGTACTATAAATTGGACACTAATGAAGTTTTGTGGTCCTGAAGCCTGAAAAAAAAGTCAGATACAGTAATTAGAACTGTTTAACTGTTCCATCATTTCCTCTGCTATCTTATTTTTATTCATTCTGTAGAAGTCCAGACAGGAAAAGGTTGATTGTTGGTAGGGTGACTATATAATTTGCAAGTCCCAGGGCAAAATGAAAATGGGGGCTCCCTTATTCAAAAAGCGGGAAAAGGGGCAGGGCGTGGTGGCTCATGCCTGTAATCCCAGCACTTTGGAGGGCTGAGGTGGGCGGATCACGAGGTCAGGAGATCGAGACCATCTTGGCTAACACGGTGAAACCCCGTCTGTACTAAAAATACAAAAAATTAGATGGGCGTGGTGGCAGGCACCCATAGTCCCAGCTACTCAGGAGGCTGAGGCAGGAGAAGGGCATGAACTTGGGAGGCGGAACTTGCAGTGAGCCAAGATCAAGCCATTGCACTCCAGCCTGGGCAACAGAGCGAGACTCCACCTCAAAAAAAAAAAAAAAAAATAGAGCAGGGAAAATGTGCTGTTAAAGGTACTAAAATATATACCTTTTTTCTTTCTTTGTAGTGTCTCCTTCAACTTGTCATATTTTTAAAAAATTTATCATCTAATGTCAGTCTAAGCAAAGAAAAATCAGAATTTTAAATCATTAGCCTGTATTTTACTGTTCACCCCTATATGTTGTGTAGTGTCCATTTAAAATGCAAATATAAGAATATTTACCTCATTTGTGGAAACTGAAATTATACAGTCATTTTGTAGCTTGCACTTGCATGTGTAGTTTGTTTTTGCTAGAACAGTAGAAACTCTGTACAAACTAACTCAGTGGTTTGTATTTCACTTCTTGATGAATACATATTCTACCAACATTCTACCTTCTGCTTACTGATGAGTAGGGAAGGACTGAGAAGAAAAGGAATTATGGGTGGCCCTATCTCTACCTTTACTTTTATGTTATTATATCCAGCATAAGTGGTTGATTAATATAGGCAAGTAATAGGAGAAATAAAGGATATAATAGGATTCCTTCATTGTTAGTTTCATAAAACACCATTGCCTTCTTTCTGTGTTCCGAGTAAGTTGTAGCCCCTTGGGGCTGTGAGCAACCCCCTCCAATGAGAATTAATACAATTTTCTTTGTACTGTATGGCAGAGAAGATGCTCTTACTTTGTTTTGTTTTGAGAACCCTGGCTAATCCTTGTCAGGAGGATGCTAGGCTTTATGGGTTTAAGGAAATTGGTTATATGCTGTTAACCATTTATACAGTAATAAATTGTTTAATAGGAATTTAAGGCCCAGGCCATAACAGGAGTCCTACTGTTTTATTTTCTGGAAAGTGAACGTAGTTTCATGAGTGTGGAATATTTGTAGCATATTAAAATTGCTCTCTAGGTACAGTTAGCTTATCCCTTATGGTTTTACCCTGCTGTAAGGGGAAACCATACAGAATTGAGCATCAATGAATAAATAAACCTCTGTGCCAGAGATTGGCAGGCTTTTTGGATCATGGTGTCATTCCAAGTTAGGGTTAGGCACACACTAGAGGCTGTGACTTGGTAATTCAAGTGTTTCACTTGGTTGCTACTGTGCCCTGGCTGCTATGCAAGGATGGCAAGAATGGCGTAATAAACTTAAAGCTGTAGTAATGCTATAATTGTCTGATAGTAGTGATTAAGGTCTGGGTTAGTATACCCGAGGAGTCCTATTCAGGTGTTATTCTTTTTTCTTTTTTACTTTTTCTTTTTCTTTTTTTTTTTGAGACAGAGTTTCAAACTTACTCGATTGTCGCCCAGGCTGGAGTGCAGTGGTGTGATCTCGGCTCACTGCAACCTCTGCTTCCTAGGCTCAAGTGATTCTCCTGCGTTAGCCTCCCAAGTAGTTTGAACTACAGGCATGTGCTAATTTTTGTATTTTTTTTTTTTTTGAGTAGAGACAGGGTTTCACCATGTTGGCCAGGCTGGTCTCGAACTCCTGACCTCAAATGATCCGCCTACCTTGGCCTCCCAAAGTGCTGGGATTACAGGTGTGAGCCACTGCACCTGGCCTAATTTTTGTATTTTTATTAGAGACGAGACTTTGCCATGTTGCTCAGGCTGGTCTCAAACTCCTGACTTCAAACTCCTGATCCATCCTTCTTGGCCTCCCAAAGTGCTGGGATTACAAGTGTCAGCCACTGTGCCTGGCCTCAGCTGTTATTCTTCATGCGTATATTTGTTTTGTTCATTTGGGGCACCTTGTTGGTTATCATAAATTTTGGTGTGATCAGGTACTGCTCCTTAATAATACTGTATTTGGCTGGGCGTGGTCGCTCACGCCTGTAATCCCAGCACTTTGGGAGGCCGAGACGGGTGGATCACGAGGTCAGGAGATTGAGACCATCCTGACATGGTGAAACCCCGTCTCTACTAAAAATACAAAAAAATTAGCCAGGCGTGGTGGCGGGCGCCTGTAGTCCCTCCCAGCTACTCGGGAGGCTGAGGCAGGAGAATGGAGTGAACCCAGGAGGCGGAGCTTGCAGTGAGCCAAGATCCAGCCTGGGCGACGGAGTTCCGTCTCAAAACAAAAACAAAAACAAAAACAAAACTGTATTTATACTTTATTCTGCATAACTTCTTTTAACTCAGGATTTCTTTTTCTTTTTCTTTTCTTTTTTTTTTTTGGAGACGGAGTCTCGCTTTGTAGCCCAGGCTGAAGTGCAGTGGCGTGATCTCGGCTCACTGCAAGCTCCGCCTCCCAGGTTCACTCCATTCTCCTGCCTCAGCCTCCCGAGTAGCTGGGACTACAGGTGCCCACCACCACGCCTGGCTATTTTTTTGTAGTTTTAGTAGAGACGGGGTTTCACCGTGTTAGCCAGGATGGTCTCGATCTCTTGACCTCGTGATCTGCCCGCCTCGGCCTCCCAAAGTGCTGGGATTACAGGCGTGAGCCACCGTGCCTGGGCTTTAACTCAGGATTTCATAAAGAAAACAAGATTGAGAAAAACCAAATCTGTTTGTTGTATAAAATAATGTATAGCTCTGAATAGTCATGTCTGATTTTGGGTAAAATGCTAAAAGACCATTCTTCTATGAAGTGCTTTTTACTTTTGCAGTTTTAGGTGGCAAAATAATTTCATATTCTTACTTCCTCACAGAAACCATATGTCTGTGGTTGCTTCTTAGCTCTATCAAATATCCACCTAAGTGCACCAGTAGGTTAAATTGTTTCTCATAAAAGGTTAGTTTTGACAAATTTTTGCTGTTAGCTTTTCATTATCACCAGATCTTGACTGTACTGGCACAATGGTGTATAAAATCTAGAGAGGAAACAAATCAATGTGAACCATAGCATAGTTAATGGGTCTTCTCCAAAGCACTTATTTGGTTAGATAAAAGTACATAAAGCACTTCTCACTGTGTCTGGTACAGAGGGGAGGCATGCAACAAATGTTTTTAGAATAAATAAAAATTCAGTTCTTGTAAGCATTAGTATTAATTACATGAAGGACTTCCAGGCACTGTAATCAGTCTTCTATCTTTGAGATTTGAAAGAAGCAGGAAATAGGGCGTAGGACCTACAAGGAAACAGGAAGATTATCCATGTTTTTATTTCGCATTCCACTTGAACTATCTTGGAAACACAGGGTATAACATCAAACAATGGTCATATAAGTATTTTTTAAATTTTGTTTTTATCTGTTGCTTTATCTGCTTTGTGGTATATTATTGTATTCTATGTCTGGACATGTCTGGACGTTTTCAGTTGATTCATTAATATCAGGAGTAGTGTGAGTGTTTCCTTGTCAAGGAGATACTGCATTTTCTTCCTAGTCCCATAATTAGCCAAAGGAACAAACTACTCTTCTTAAATGTTCATCAAAACAGATATATGAGTCTGGGCGCAGTGGCTCACGCCTGTAATCCCAACACTTTGAGAGGCCGAGGTGGGTGAATCACTTGAGGCCAGGAGTTTGAGACCAGCCTGGGCAAGATGGCGAAACCTTGTCTCTATAAAAAATACAAAAATTAATCAGGTGTGGTGGCGCACATCTGTAATCACAGCTATTTGGGTGGCTATGGCATGAGAATCACTTGAACCCAGAAGGCGGGGAAGTTGCAGTGAGCTGAGATCGCGCCACTTCATTCCAGCCTTCATGCAGAGCAAGACTCTGTCTCAAAATATATATATAAGATTACACATATATTTCAAAAAAATTATATTTTCCAAAACCAAAAACCCCACAGGTATATGATCTCTAAAACAGGCTGGACGTGGTGGCTCATGACTGTAATCCTAGCACTTTGGGAGGCTGAGGCAAGGAGGATCACTTGAACCCAGGAATTCGAGACTTGCCTGGGCAAAATAGTAAGACTCTGTCTCTATTAATTAAAACAAAAACAAAAACAAAAATGACAGGCATATGATCTCCGAAACAAACGAATCATGCAGGTCAACCAGGATGTGGGGAGAACTCAAAAAGGTATATAAACAATAACACACAAACCTAATTGTATTATAAATGGATAATACACTGAAGGGGTTGGGGAAGAAAATAACTAGCCTAAGATACTTTGGAAAATTATAAGGCTAAAGACAAAAAGAATTATATGCAAATATTGTGGTGTCATTAGTAAGTTTCTTTCTCATAGGGGCAGGGGTTAGCAATTCTACTTTACATATATACTTACAGTAAACAAATTAGAAAATATTGTGGATAATAAGACCTAGGTTCCTAACTCTCTCCACTGAGAGGACCTAGAATTAGGAATACCACAGTAGCAGTGACCACAATAGTGCCCCAGATCTTGATTTCTTTTCTTTTTCTTTTTTTTTTTGACAGTGTCTCACCCTGTCGCCCAGGCTGGAGTGCAGTGGCACGGTCTTGGCTTACTGCACTCTCCACCTCCTAGGTTCAAGTGATTCTCCTGCCTCAGCCTCCCTAGTAGCTAGGACTATAGGCATCTGCCACCACGCCTGGCTAATTTTTGTATTTTCTGTAGAGATGGGATTTGGTCATGTTGTCCAGGTTGGTCTCAAATTCCTGACCTCAAGTGATCCGCCCGCCTCGGCCTCCCAAGATGCTGGGATTACAGGTGTGAGTCACCATGCCTGGCCCCAGATCTTGGTTTCTAAATAACATTCTCCACTAATAAGAACCCTTGAGAAATGACTGATTCCAGGACTGAGGCAGGGAAAATCAAAATGAACCTGAAACATTTAATGGTATCAGAAAGTAACTAAAAAATGATAGGGGCATATGAAAGGATCTAACCAACTTGAAGAGATAGTTCCATTGGTCAAAGCTAAGACAAAATAAATAATCATAGTATTGGATTTGAATCCATAGAATATAATAAATATCAGTGAGTCCATACTAACATAAACAAGGGAGAAAGGACAGCCTATCTAGCTAGCTAGCTAGCTATCTGAGACAGTCTCTCGCTCTGTCACCCAGGCTGGAGTGCAGTGGCACGATCTGGGCTCACTGCAAGTTCCACCTCCCAGGTTCACAACATTCTCCTTCTTCAGCCGCCCGAGCAGCTGGGACTACAGGCGCCCGCTGCCACGCCCGGCTAATTTTTAGTATTTTTAGTAGAGATGGGGTTTCACCGTGTTAGCCAGGATGGTCTCAATCTCCTGACATCGTGATCCGCCCGCCTCGGCCTCCCAAAGTGCTATGATTACAGGCGTGAGCCACTGCGCCCGGTCTTTTAATTTTTTTAAATAATAATAAAATAATAGTAAACTTTATTTTTAGAGCAATTTTATGTTCACAGTAAAATTGAGAGGCAGCTCTTTTTTTGTTTTTTACAGTAGAATTTCAGTTAATAAATAGAAGGAATGACGGAAATAGAAAATCATCATTAGGCGATCTCCATGGCAGGTTCTTGTTGCAGGCAAGAATCAACCAATGGATGCTAAAATTAGTGGGTGAAAGTGTGGTAAGAAACACGGTATTTAAATAGGCTCTAAGTATCTGCCCTACAAAATACTTACTCATTACAAAGGGGAACCTTTGTAATGTAACACTGGAGAAATCTGGATATACCACTCTAACCTGGTGACACATTGACATCTGTCAGAAGACAAAAATTTTGACAAACCAAGTTTAAAGATTAATTGGCTTTTATTAGCAATTCATGAATCAGGCAGCATCCCATCTAAAGATTTACGAAGGCACTCCAATGAGCTGAGCAGTGGAGGCAGGCTTTATTGGTAGAAAAAAGCTGAAGAAGGCAGAAACAAGGAAAAAGAGTGATTGCTCATTACAAAGTTACTTTCCTTGTAGGGTTAAAACAGAGGAACTTCATTATCTTGCTAGCACAAATAAACTGGCCCCTTCTGATTGGTTGCTGTGAATGGCCTGTTTGTTGGAAAACTGGCCCATTTTATTGTTCGGTTTGATTATGTGGTGCCTAGCAGGAGTGACTCCATTCAGGTTTTGTGTGCTCTGTTGGAGTCTAGTGTAGAAACGCAGCCCAAAACAGTGGCTTTCTATACGTTTATTTAACACGTCAGATGCTTCCTGATGCAGTGCACTGAGAAGGACATAGCATCGCCTCTGTGGTATTTTTTTGCCAGGAAAGGTAATTTTTGTCTAATCATGAGAAAACAGAGATAAACCCAAATTGAGGAACATTCTACAAGATAACTTCCCAGTACTTTAAAAAAGTCTCAAAGTCATAAACAAGAAAGAACTGAGGGACTATTGCATATTGGAGCGATCTAAAGAAGTATTACAATTTGTGGAATTCTTGATTAAATCCTGGACCAGCAAAAGGACATTAGTGGGAAAATTGATGAAATTCAAATGAGATCTTATATTGAAGTTAATTGTGTCAGTGTACATTTCCTGGTTTTCATAATTGCAAGTGATTATGTAAGGTTTGTTAATATTAGGAGCAACTGGGTAAAGGTTACACAAAAACTCTATACTATTTTTGCATTTTTTTCTGTAAGTTTAAAACATTTTCCAACTAAAAAGTTGAAAACACATGTATTAGAGACACATGTGTATGTGTCTCTAATAATCTTAAATATATTTAAGATGATAGAAGGAATTCTTGAGATAGTAAAATGAAGTCACCAAAAAACAAAGAAACAAAACGAAATCACCAAAACCTATCAATAAATTTCAGGTAATACTTTTGGCAGATTCATTCTTTGAGATGGAGTCTCACTCTGTCGCCCAGGCTGGAGTGCAGTGGCGCAATCTCGGCTCACTGCCAGCTCCGCCTTCTGGATTCACGCCATTCTCCTGCCTCAGCCTCCCGAGTAGCTGGGACTACAGGTGCCCGCCACCATGCCCTGCTAATTTTTTTGTATTTTTAGTAGAGACGGGGTTTCACTGTGTTAGTCAGGATGGTCTTGATCTCCTGACCTCGTGATCCGCCCGCCTCGGCCTCCGAAAGTGCTGGGATTACAGGCGTGAGCCACCGTGCCCGGCCGTTTCTGTTATACTTTAAAAAATATAATTTATATTTGGCATCTATAGTTCTCAATAAAAATATAAGCAAGAATTTTTAGTTTTGTAAATTTTATAATCTGGGTCTAATAAATCTTAAAGGGATACTAGAGTTTATGTAATCATTAACCACATTATTTTAGACATTTTTTTGTGCAAACTGATTTTCTTATGTTTATACCTATGGTCTTCAGTAATTACTATTTCACTGATAGTTGTAAGAATATGAAATTAAGGCAGGAAGAGGAGAAGTATTAGTTTAATGTGTACTATATGCTGTGTGTGTGTGTACACACTTACATGCTGTTGATTCTCATTGTTCTTGGATTCCATATTTGTAAATGTTCCTACTCACTGAAATTTATTTGTAACCCCCAAATTAATATGCATAGTGTTTTTGTAGTCATATAAGGATATCTATAGAGCTGTGAAAAATGTAAGTCACCTGATGCACACGTTCTCAGCCGACGTCAAACAAGGCCACATTCTGACTTCTTGTTTCAGGTCTCATGCCATAAACAAATGTCCTGTTTGTGGCCCATTTAGTGCCATATTTTTCTCATTTTTGTGCTTTTTGCTGATGATTTCACTGGTCAAAATGGCCCACAAATATAGTGCTAAAGTGTTGTCTGGTGTTGTAAGTGCAAGAAAGCTCTTTTCCTTATGGAGAAAATACCTATGTTAGATAATCTTCAGTCAGTCATGAGTTATACAGGCATGAATTATAGTGCTGGTAGCCAGGAGTTGAGTGTCAGTGCATCAACAAAATATATTAAAGTGACTTTAAACAATCACACGCACACAAAACAACATTATATATTGATCTGTTAATGCAAATGTGGTGAGCACAGGCTTATAGCAATCTAACCTTGTATTTCTCCTAGAAGCAATGGTTCAGTGTTCACTAATTCAGTGTTTGCAGTAACTATATAGAACATACAAGAATCAATTGTATGTGTGTGATACCCATCTATCTAATATATATTACATATTGTTCATTATATATTAAAAATGTTATTAATTATATTACTTTTTTTTTTTTTGAGATAGGGTCTCACTGTTGCCCAGGCTAGAGTACAGTAGTGTTATTTTGGCTCACTGCAACCTCCACCTCCCGTGTTCAAATGATCCTCCCACCTCAGTCTCTTGAATAGCTGGGACCACAGGCGCGCACTGCCACGCCGCCTAATTTTTTGTATTTTTAGTAGAGATGAGGTTTCACCATGTTGCCTAGGCGGTGTGGAATTCCTGAGCTCAAGTGATCTGCCCACCTTAGCCTCCCAAAGTGCTGGGATTACAGGCATGAGCCACCACGCCCAGCCTTATATTATTAATATATGTTTCATATATACATATACATACACAGGCATACCTTGTTTATTGTGCTTCACTATTGCACTTCACAGATAACTGTGTTTTGAACAAATTGAGGGTTTGGGGTAACTCTGCATCAAGCAAGTCACTCAACACCATTTTTCCAACAGCATGTGCTCTTTTCATGTCTGTGTCATATTTTGGTAATTCTTGCAATGTTGCAAACATTTTTATTATTACATTTGTTATAGTGATTTGTGATCAGTGATCTTTGATGTTACTATTGTAATTGTTTTGGGGCACCAGGAACCACACCCATATAAAATGGCAAACTTAATAAATGTTTGTGTTCTGACTGTTCTATCAGCTGTTGTTCCCCTGTCTCCCTGTTTTCAGGCCTCCCCGTTTCCTGAGACACAAATATTGAATTTAGGCCAATTAATAACCCTGCAATGGCCTTTAAGTGTTCAAGTGAATGACAGAGTTGCACGTTTTTCACTTTAAATCAAAAGCTAAAAATGATTAGGCTTAGGGAAGAAGGCATGCTGAAAGCCAAGACAGGCTGAAAGCTAGGCCTTTTGCTCCAGTTAGCCAAGTTGTGAATGCAAAGGAAAAGTTCTTGAAGAAAATTAAAAGTGTTACTCCAGTGAATACAGGAATGATAAGAAAATTAAACAGCTTTATTGCTGATAGAGAAAAAGTTTAAGTGGTCTGGATAGATTAAACTAACTACAACATTCCCTTAGATCAAAGCCTAATCTCAGAGCAACACCCTAACCCTCAGTCTTGTTTTTTTCTTTTGGAGACAGAGTCTCCCTCTGTCGCCCAGGCTGGAGTGCAGTGGTTCAATCTTGGCTCACTGCAGCCTCCACTTCCTGGGTTCAAGCAATTCTCCTGCCTCAGCCTCCTGAGTAGCCGGGACTACAGGTGTGCACCACCATGCCCGGCTAATTTTTGTATTTTTAGTAGAGATGGGGTTTCGCCACATTGGCCAGGCTGGTCTCGAACTCAGGTGATCCACTTGCCTTGGCCTCCCAAAGTGTTGATATTACAGGTGTGAGCCACCGTGCCCAGCCCCCTCAGTCTTCTATGAAAACTGAGAGAGGTAAGGAAGCTACAGAAGAAAAGTTTAAAGTTAGTAGAGGCTGAATCTCAACAGATTTTCAATGTAGATGACACATTTTTATGTTGGAAGAATATACCATCTAGGACTTTTATAACTGGAGAGAAATTGTTGGGCTCAGTGGCTCACACCTGTAATCCCAGCACTTTGGGAGGCCGAGGCGGGCGGATCACCTGAGGTTGGGAGTTTGAGACCAGCCTGACCAACATGGAGAAACCCTGTCTCTACTAAAAATACAAAAAATTAGCTGAGTGTGTTGCTGCATGCCTGTAATCCCAGCTACCTGGGAGGCTGAGGCAGGAGAATTGCTTGAGCCTGGGAGGCGGGGGTTGCGGTGAGCCAAGTTCGCGCCATTGCACTCCAGCCTGGGCAACAAGAGCGGAACTGCATCTCAAAAGAAAAATAAATAAATAAATAAACGTAACTGGAGAGAAATCAATGCCTGGCTTCAAAGCTTCAAAGGACAAGTCAGCTCTCTTGTTAGGGGCTAATACAGCTGGTGACTTTAAGTTGAAGCCGATGGTTATTTACCATTTTGAAAATCCTAGAGCCCTTAAGAATTATACTAAATATGCTCTGCCTGTGCTCTATGAATGGAACAACAAAGCCTGAATGACAGCACATCTGCTTACAGCATGACTTACTGAATATTTTAAGCTCACCATTGAGAACTACTGCTCAGAAAAAAAGATTGCTTTCAAAATATTACTGATCATTGACGATGCACCCGATCACCCAAGAGCTCTGATGTAGATGTATAAGGAGATGAATGTTGTTTTCATGCCTGGTAAGACAACATCCATTCTGCAGCCCATGGATCCAGGAGTAATTTTAACTTTAAAATCTTATTTAAGAAATAATATTTCATAGGCTATAGCTGCCATAGTGATTCCTCTGAATCTGAGCAAAGTAAATGCAAAACATTCTGGAAGGAATTCACCATTCAAGATGCCTTTAAGAGAATCAGTGATTCATGGGAGGAGGTTAAAATATCAGTACTAACAGGAATTTGGAAGAAGTTGATTCCAACCTTTATGGATGACTTTGATAGGTTAAAGACTTCAGTGGAGGAAGTTACTGCAGATGTGGTGGAATAGCAAGAGAACTAGAATTAGAAGTTGAACCTGAAGATGTGACTGAATTGGTGCAGTCTCATGAGAAAATTTGAATGGAGGAAGAGTTGCTTTTTTTTTTTTTCTTTTTCAGAAAGGGTCTCACTCTGTTGCCCAGGCTGGAGTGCAATGGCGTGGTCACAGCTCACTGCAGCATCAACCTCCTGGGCTTTATCAACCCACCTCGACCTTCCAAGTAGCTGGAACTACAGGTGTGCACTACCACACCTGGATAATTTTTTTTTTTTTTGAGATGGAGTCTTGCTCTGTCGCTAGGCTGGAGTGCAGTGGTGCGATCTCGGCTCACTGCAACTTCTGCTTCCTGGGTTCAAGCGATTCTCCTGCCTCAGCCTCCCAAGTAGCTGGGACTACAGGCACGTGCCACCACGCCCAGCTAATTTTTGTATTTTTAGTAGAGACAGGGTTTCACCGTGTTGGCCGAGATGGTCTCTATGTCTTGACCTCGTGATCCGCCCGCCTCAGCCTCCCAAAGTGCTGGGATACAGGCGTGAGCCACGACGCCCAAACAATAATTTTTAAATTTTTTGTAGAAACAAGTTTTCACCAAGTTGCCCAAGCTAGTCTTGAACTCCTTGGCTCCAGAGATCATCCCACCTTAGCCTCCCAAAATGCTGGCATTACAGGCATGAGCCACTGTGCCCTGTTTAAAAGTTGCTTCTTATGGATGAGCAAAGAAAGTTGTTTCTTGAGGTGGAATCTACTTGTGCAGATGCTGTAAACATTGTTTAAATGACAACAAAGGACTTTTTTCTTTTTCTTTTTCTTTTTTTTTTTTTTTCAGACAGAGTCTTGCTCTGTTGGCCAGGCTGGAGTGCAGTGGTGTGATCTTGGCTCACTGCAAGCTCTGCCTCCTAGGTTCACACCATTCTCCTGTCTCAGCCTCCCGAGTAGCTGGGACTACAGGCACCCGCCACCACGCCCGGCTAATTTTTTGTGTTTTTAGTAGAGACGGGATTTCACTGTGTTAGCCAGGATGGTCTGAATTTCCTGACCTCATGATCCACCCGCCTTGGCCTCCCAAAATGCTGGGATTACAGGCGTGAGCCGTGGCGCCCAGCCTAGGACATTTTTCTTTTTTGAAATGGAGTCTCCCTCTGTTGCCCAGGCTGGAGTGCAGTGGCACGATCTCGGCTCACTGCAACCTCTGCATCCCAGGTTCAAGCTATTCTCCTGCCTCAGCCTCCTGAGTAACTGAGATTACAGGGACCTGCCACCATGCCCGGC
Source organism: Pan paniscus (assembly GCF_029289425.2). Taxonomy (NCBI): domain Eukaryota; kingdom Metazoa; phylum Chordata; class Mammalia; order Primates; family Hominidae; genus Pan; species Pan paniscus. The sequence continues at coordinate 105,042,241 of NC_073262.2, forward strand.
TAATTTTTTTTTTTTTTGAGACGGAGTTTCACTTTTTTTGCCCAGGCTGGAGTGCAATGGCATGATCTCGGCTCACCGCAACCTCCACCTTCCGGGTTCGAGCGATTCTCCTGCCTCAGCCTCCTGAGTAGCTGGGATTACAGGCATGCGCCACCATGCCTGTCTAATTTTGTATTTTTTAGTAGAGACAGGGTTTCTCCATGTTGGTTAGGCTGGTCTCAAACTCCCGACCTCAGGTGATACGCCCGCCTCGGCCTCCCAGAGTGCTGGGATTACAGACATGAGCCACTGCGCCCAGCCTTCCATGAAGTATTTTTAAATTAAAGAATGTACATTACGTTTTTTGTTTTGTTTTTTTGAGACGGAGTCCCAAGGCAGGAGTGCAGGGGCCTGATCATGGCTTTTTCTATATTCCTTTTTTTTTTTTTTTTTTTTTGAGACAGCGTCTCACTCTGTCACCCAGGCTGGAGTGCAGTGCTGCCATCTCGGCTCACTGCAACCTCTGCCTTCCGGGTTCATGCCATTCTTCCGCCTCAGCCTCCCCAGTGGCTGGAACTACAGGTGGCCGCCACCACGCCCGGCTAATTTTTTGTTTTTTTAGTAGAGATAGGGTTTCACTGTGTTAGCCAGGGTGGTCTTGATCTCATGACCTCCTGATCTGCCCACCTTGGCCTCCCAAAGTGCTGGGATTACAGGTGTGAGCCACCGTGCCTGGCCCGTCATGTTTTTTTTTTAGACCTAATGCCATTGCACACTTAACAGACTACAGTATAAACATAACTTCTATATGTACTGAGAAACCAAAGAATTCATGTGATTTGCCGTACTGTGATATTTGCTTTATTGCAGTGTTCTGGAACTAAGCCTGCAATATCTCTGAGGTACGCTTGTATTTCTTATCTAATCTTTCTAAAGCATCCAGGCCCTTCTACATGAGGAGTGAGAACAGACAAAATTAAGTGATTTGCCCAATATAATAGCCAGAACTCAGGGTCTGGTTCCAAAGTCTGCAGATTAAAAATCTCTTTTTAGATGACATTATCTGTTTTGCCTAAGACATACAGTAAAGGCATCTGTAAATTTATCTTGACATTTAATTAGATGTGTTGACAAAAAGACTCAAACTCTGTAAAATATTTGAAGAGATTTATTCTGAGCCAAATATGAGTGACCAAGGGCCCATGACACAGCCCTCAGGCAATCCTGAGAACATGTGTCCAAGGTGCTTGGGTTACAGCTTGATTTTATACATTTTAGGGTGGCAGAAGTTATAGATATCAGTCAACACATGTAAGGTGAACATTGTTTCAGTTCAGAAAGGGGGGACTTCCAGGTCATAGGCAGATTCAAAGATTTTGTAATTGGCTCAAAGAGTTAAGTTACCCTCTAAAGACCTGGAATCAATAGAAGGAAATGTCTGGGTTAAGATAAGGGGTGGGGGAGACCAAGGTTCTTATGCAAATGAAGCTTCCCTGTAGCAGGCTTCACAGAGAATAGATTGTAAATGTATCTTATCAGTCTTTAAAAGGTGCCAGACTGTTAGTGGATTCTCTTCTGGATCAGGGAAAAGACCTGGAAAGGGAAGGGGATTCTCTGCAGAATGTGGATTTTCCCAAGAGACAGCTTTGTAGGCTATTTCAAGATGTGGCAAATAAACATATTTGGGGTTAAAATATTCTGATTTCTTTCCTTATCTGTCATGTGATGTTATGCCAGAGTCAGGTAGGAAAGTAAGCCACATTATGTAGGGTTAAATAAAACCCCTCTGATGAGACTATGGTTTGTAAGGCGTGACTCCCCAGGTCCCTCAGATACAAATTTGAGGAGAAGAAAAAGGTCAGAATTTAGTCCTCAGATGGCAAGAATAGTAAGATTTCCCTCATATCTTTCTATTTGAAAATTAACTTGCCTTCATTTTAAAGTCAAATTTAACATTATGTATTTTTGTTTTAACAATTTACTTTTTTATTCAGCGATTCACTTATTTAAAATGCCATGTACTAATTAGCGTAACATTTTCTAGGTAGTTTTTAAAAATTTCTTTTGGGATTTATGTTTATTTTTGTTCATTTATTTTTATTTTCTATTTTTTGAGATAGAGTCTTGCTCTGTCACTCAGGCTGGAGTGCAGTGGCAAGATCTCAGCTCACTGCAACCTCTGCTGCCCAGGTTTAAGCGATTCTCTTGCCTTAGCCTCCTGAGTAGCTGGGATTACAGGTGCGTGCCACCATGCTTGACTAATTTTTGTATTTTTAGTAGAGATGGGGTTTCAGCATCTTGGCCAGGCTGGTCTTGAACTCCTGACCTTGTAATCCACCCGTCTCGGCCTCCCAAAGTGCTGGGATTACAGGCATGAGCCACTGCACCCGGTGTATGTTTTTTTTAAATGAAGTCTTAACTGGGAAATGTGAAACCGTGAAGTATTTCAGTTTCCATAAGTAAGATCTTAAATGTTTAGCGTGTCAAATGTCTCTAGAAGAAAACAGCGTCTTGTTGATTCTTTAGCTTTTCACTACTCTTTACAATGCTTTTCCCCAAAAAGCAATATGAGAAATTAGAAAAAAGGTTATTAAAAACCCAAGGGGGCCAGACACAGCGATTCATGCCTGTAATACACGCACTTTGGGTGGCCAACGCAGGAGGATGGCTTTAGGCCAGGAGTTTGAGACCAGTCTGGCCAACATAGTGAGACCTCATATCTATTTTACATATTTTAAAAATTATATTAAAAAATTAAAAAAATCCCAAAGGGAATGGAATGATAGTCATTTGCTGTAAAGAAATCAGAAGATTTTCATAATAATGCTTTTATCCCTTCCATTTTTCCTCTAGAGTTATAATTGAATAATTAATTGCCTTATGTTGCTTATTGCTTATAATAATTAGGGAAATTAGGATGTATCTAACAAAAAATAAAAGACTAAGAAAAAAATACAAAAGACTCTTGACCATCAAAAGGTAGCTTTATAAACATCTATTCAAAATACATTTATTCAAAGAAATAATGAGCAATTACAAAATTAAACTTGAGAATATCCTTATTAAATAAGATAGTATAGTTAATTAAAATAATTTATACAGAGAAACTGAATTTTATTGCTTTGTCTTAAAACATTCAGACTCCTTTCTAACATTGTTTACAATTAAGGGTTTTGGGTTTAAGTTGAAGGATGAGGCCTGCTAACATTACTAAATATGCGTTTATAACCCTATACGTCCTGTCTGGAGTATGCAAACATCTGTAGAAGCATGATTTTTTTTTTTTTTTTTTTTTTTTTTTTTTTTTTGAGACAGAGTCTTGCTGTCGTCCAGGCTGGAGTACAGTGGCATGATCTTAGCTCACTGCAACCTCCACCTCCCGAGTTCAAGTGATTCTCTTGCCTCAGCCTCCTGAGTAGCTGGGACCACAGGTGCATGCCACCATGCCTGGCTAATTTTTGTAGTTTTAGTAGAGATGGGGTTTCACCATGTTGGCCAGGCTGGTCATGAACTCCTGACCTCAGGTCATCCACCTGCCTTGGCCTCCCAAAGTGCTGGAATTACAGGCGTGAGCCACCACGCCCAGCCAGGATGAGGAGTTTTTAAGGCAATATAACGCAATATTTAGTAATTGATTCCTTTAATCTATGAGGTCCAACTTGGAACAAAAATGTTACCAGGCTTCATTTAAAAAAGAGAAATTGAGGCCAGGCATGGTGGCTCACACCTGTAATCCCAGCACTTTGGGAGGCCGAGGCGGGTGGATCACTTGAGGTCAGGAGTTCAACACCAGCCTGGCCAACATGGTGAAACCCCGTCTCTACAAAAATACAAAAAAATTAGCCGAGCATGGTGGCGCACGACTATAATCCCAGGTACCCGGGAGGCTGAGACAGGAGAATCGCTTGAACCCAGGAGGCGGAGGTTGCAGTGAGCTGAGATAGTGCCATTGCACACCAGCATGGGCGACAGAGTGAGACTTCATCTCAAAAAAAGGGAGAAATTATATTGAAGCCAGCCTGGACAATAAGACCACATCTCCAAAAGGAAAAAAAAAAAAAAAGTTTAAAACCAGGCCAGGACCTATTTGCAGATGTACAGTTATCATCACAGAAAGCTTTGTTCTCCAGAAATTTAACTTTGTAACTAGTATTCTTAGCACTATAGTATTTGATAGCAAAGCTACCCGCCCCCACCCTTTTTTTTTTTAAAAAACAAGTTTTGCATTATACAAGACTGAATGGTGCTTGGCAGAGAGGAATTTTAAGAATTTGGAAGGGCAGTAGAATGGCGTGAACCCGGGAGGCGGAGCTTGCAGTGAGCGGAGATTGTGCCACTGCACTCCAGCCTGGGCGACAGAGTGAGACTCCGTCTCAAAAAAAAAAAAAAGAATTTGGAAGTAGGGAGGTGAATGGAACTAGACTTTAACTATAGACTAGAAGCTTCCCTTTCCCAGTCTCTGCCCATTAAAAAAAAAAAGTCACTTCCACTAGACGATTCATAGATGTTGGGAAAACACAACTGGGGGAACTTTTGATTTTCTTTTTTAATGTGGGATGGGTTGAGCGGGAGTACTCAAGAAATTGATAGGTAACTGTAGAGTAAATAACATGTAATGTCATTTTAAAGTTTGTATTTTGTTGTGGTGGTTGTTTTGAGATGGAGTCTCGCTCTATTGCCAGGCTGGAGTGCAGTGGTGCGATCTCGGCTCAGTGCAACCTCCGCCTCCCGGGTTCAAGCGGTTCTCCTGCCTCAGCCTCCCAAGTAGCTGGGATAACAGGCACAAACCACCACACCCAGCTAATTTTTGTATTTTTAGTAGAGACAGGGTTTCACCATGTTGGCCAGGCTGGTCTCGATCTCCTGACTTCGTGATCTGCCTGCCTCGGCCTCCCAGAGTGCTGGGATTACAGGCGTGAGCCACTGCACCCGGCCGTTAAAGCTTGCTTTAGTAAGCAGAAAACACTTTCAAAGATACATGTGAATGACAGCTGCTATTTGTCTTGTAGCTGATTCAAAGTACTCATCATAAAGTTGTTTTTTTGTTTTTTTTGAGACGGAGTCTTGCTCTGTCGCCCAGGCTGGAGTGCAGTGGGGCGATCTGGGCTCACTGCAAACTCCGCCTCCCGGGTTCCCACCATTCTCCTGCCTCAGCCTCCCGAGTAGCTGGGACTACAGGTGTCCGCCACCATGCCCGGCTAATTTTTTATATTTTTAATAGAGACGGGGTTTCACCATGTTAGCCAGGATGGTCTCGATCTCGTGACCTCGTGACCCGCCTGCCTCAGCCTCCCAAAGTTCTGGGATTACAGGCGTGAGCCATCGTGCCCGGCCATAAAGTTTTTTAAGTTAGCCATTTCCAGTGTCTGATCTTCAGTGAAGTTTGTAAATTGTTTTTGTCTTGTTTTGTTTTGTTTTGTTTTGAGATAGAGTCTCCCTCTGTCTCCTAGGCTGGAGTGCAGTGGCATGATCTCAGCGCACTGCAGACTCTGCCTCGTGGGTTCAAGTGATTCTCCTGCCTCAGCCTCCTGAATAGCTGGGATTCCAGGTACACGTCACCACACCCAGTTAATTTTTCTGTTTTTCATAGAGATGGGGTTTCACCATTGTTGGCCAGACTGGTCTCAAACTGCTGACCTCAGGTGATCCACCTGCCCCAGCCTCCCAAAGTGTTGGGATTACAGGCATGAGCCACTGCACCCGGCCTGTATATTCTTTTAAAATAATAAAGATAGGGAGCTAGATATTAGTAAAAAGTAGCAACAAAGATGTAAGGATCAGATGATGACCCAAGGACTGTTAGTGGAGGGTTTTGCCATGTTGGCCAGGCTGGTCTTGAACTCCAAACCTCAAGTGATCCACCCTCCTCGCCCACCCAGATTGCTGGGATTACAGGTGTGAGCCACCATGCCCAGCTGACAGGTGAAATACTAAGAAATAACATGGCTAGGCTCAAAAATGAAGCTTAACACCTCCTTGGAATAGAAAAGCAAAGTGTTCTACCTAACTGAACTCTGGGGCCAGAAGTTGGCAGTTTTTCCCATGATTTCTTGCCAGGCTGACAGGGTCCAAAAGTGACCATGTGAGAAGGAGATCAGAACTTGGCTCCCACTTCAGACACGGGGGCTGTGTCTCCTTGAAAGGATGCCAGAAAGAGAACAGCATCTTGCTTCTTGGTGTTAAAAACTTTTTTCATTGGCCAGGCACTGTGGCTCACACCTGTAATCCCAGCAGTTGAGGAGGATGGGGTGGGAGGATTGCTTGAGCCCAGGAGTTCAAGATCAGCCTAGGCACAGTGGCAAGACCCTTTTCTGTCTCTACAAAAATTTAAAAAATTTCTCGGGATGTTGGCGTGCACCTGTGGTCCCAGCTACTCAGGACGCTGAGGCAGGGGTATCGTTTCAGCCAGGAATTCGAGTCTGCAGTGAGCTATGATGGCGCCACTGTACTCTGGCCTGGGCAATAGCATAAGACCTCCTCTCTAAAAGAGAAATGATAAAAGGCCAGGTACAGTGGCTCATGGCTGTAGTCCCAGCACTTTCGGAGGCCGAGGTGGTTGGATTGCTTGAGGCCAGGAGTTCAAGACCAGCCTGACCAACATGGCGAAACCCTATCTCTACTAAATATACAAAAATTATATTTGTTTAATTACATACCACGGATGTGGTGGCCCGTGCAGACGTCGCAGCTACATGGGAGGCTGAGGCGTGAGAATTGCTTGAACCTTAGAGGCGGAGGTTGCAGTGAGACAAGATCATGTCACTGCCCTCCAGCCTGGGTGACAGAGCAAGACTGTCTCAAAAAAAAAAAAAAAAAAAAAGGCCAGGCACAGTGGCTCACCCCTGTGATCCCAGCACTTTGAGAGGCCGAGGCGGGCAGATCACTTGAAGTCAGGAATTTGAGACCAGCCTAGCCAACATGGTGACACCCTGTCTCTAATGAAAATGCAAACGTTAGCTGGGCATAGTGGCATGTGCCTGTAATCCCTGCTACTTGGGAAGCTGAGGCAAGAGAATTGCTTGAACCCAGGAGGTGGAGGTTGCAGTGAGCCAAGATTGTGCCACTGCACTTCAGCCTGGGCGACAGAGCAGGACTTCGTCTGAAGAAAAAAAAAACACGTTTTTTATAAGCTATGGCCCTAGGTCTGGCGTGGTGGCTCACGCTTGTAAATTACCAGCACTTTTGGAGGCTGAGGCGGGTGGATCACGAGGCCAGGAGTTCGAGACCAGCCTGGCCAACACAGTGAAACCCCGTCTCTACTAAAAATACAAAAATTAGCTGGGCGTGGTGGCAGGCGCCTGTAATCCCAGCTACTCTGGAGGCCGAGGCAGGAGCATTGCTTGAACCTGGGAGGTGGAGGTTGCAGTGAGCTGAGATCGCTCCACTGCACTCCAGCCTGGGTGACAGAGCGACACTCCGTCTCAAAAAATAAAATAAAAATAAGCTGTGGACCTAAGGAATATGAGAATTAAGAGATACCCTTAGTACCAGAAATTTAGCCAATATACTCACTTGCTCTATAAAGGCATCTGCAATATCCCCAATGTCTTTACAAGGTTGGCATCTCAAAATACCATTATAAGACCTAGTTTTGGACTGAGAGCAAGAGATAGATATGTTAAAATAACTTTTAAGATAAATTTAAGACAACTTAAAGACAAATTTTAAGAGATTAATTGAGCAAACATTTTTTTTTTTTTTTCCGGAGATGGAGTCTCGCTCTGTCGCCCGGGCTGGAGTGCAGTGGTGCGATCTCGGCTCACTGCAACCTCCGCCTCCTGGGTTCAAGCAGTTGTCCTGTCTCAGCCTTCGTAGTAGCTGGGACTACAGGCACATGCCACCATATTGGTCAGGCTAGTCTCGAACTCCTGACCTCAGGTGATCCACCTGCCTCACCCTCCCAAAGTGCTAGGATTACAGGTGTGAGTCACCATGCCCGGCCGAGCAAGTAATTTTTTATGAGTCAGGACTACCCCTATCTTCACCCCTTGCCCCAGCCAGAATAGATTCAGTCTGCCGCTAGTGCTGCTGCATGGTTGGAGAGGATTTATGGACAGAAAAAGGAAAGTAATGTACAGGAAACAGAAGCGAGGTACAGAAATAGCCAATTGGTTACAGCTTGGCATTTGTCTTATTTGAACCTGGTTTGAAGATTTGGCAACATGTGATTGGCCAAAACTTTGTGATTGATACAAGAGTATGTTATAATCTGTTTACACATTGAGTTGGGTTACAGTTCACTATATAGAAAAATCTCTAGGCCGAGATTAAAGGATATGAGGAGACAGCTTTAGGCTAAACTTTATTTAACAGATATAGAGGGGAAGCACCTGGAAAGATGCTGTGGAGGAGTTGGTGAGTGGGAGTTGGAAGATAGAGAAACAAACCAAAAATCCGAGTTGGCAAAATCACATTTTGAAACATCTGAAAAAATAAATCTTATTTAAAAAATCTTTATGTGAAAAATTTAAAGCTTTTAGAAGAAAAAATATATCCTTTTGACCTTGGTCTAAAAAAGAATTTATTTAAAAGGGCACAAAAACCAAAAATAATAAAAGGAAGATTAATACATTGAATTGCATTTCAAAATTCTATACAGCAGGATGCATTACAAAGTGAAAAAACAGCTACAGATTGAGTAAGATATTTGTAACATATGTAATCAAGTAAGAATTATCCAAAATATGAAAAATATTTTTTAAAAAGGTAACAATCCAAAAGGGAAATGTGAAAGGATTTGAATAGGCAATTCACAAAATAGGAAACCTGTATGGTTGATAGATACTTGAAAAGATGCATCCTTAAACAAAGAAATGCTTGAAAGAAGGATAAAAAATGTTTTGGATGGTCTTACATTAGCAATTAAATGCTGTGGCCAGAAGTAACACTTTACTTAGGCCCTGAGTGATTAGGATGATCAGAGCTTGCCTGGTGACCCATAGGAAATAGAACCACGAGCAAGAAATAAACTTCTGTTATTTAAAGCCACTGAGATTTTGGGATTGTTACTGCATATAATTTAGTTTATGGCCAGGTACGGTGGCTCACGCCTGTAATCCCAGCACTTTGGGAGGTCATAGTGGGCTGATCACCTGAGGTCAGGAGTTTGAGACCAGCCTGGCCAACATGGTGAAACCCCATTTCTACTAAAAATACAAAAATTAGGCAGGCGTGGTGGCGGGTGCTTGTAATCCCAGGTACTCAGGAGGAATCGCTTGAACCTGGGAGGCGGAGGTTGCAGTGAGCCAAGATTGTGTCACTGCACTCCAGCCTGGGTGACAGAGCAAGTCTCCGTCTCAAAAAAAAAAAAAAAAAAAAAAAGTAAATTTTGGCTGGGTGTGGTGGCTCATGTCTATAACTCCAGCACTTTGGGAGGCTGAGGTAGGAGGATCACTCGAGGTCAGGAATTTGAGACCCACCTGGGCAACATAGTGAGATCCCGTCTCTTCAAATATTTAAAAACTAGCTGGGCGTGGGTGGCATGCACTTGCAGTCCTAGCTACTCAGGAGGGTGAGGCAGAAGGAGTGACTGAGCGTGGGAGTTTGAGGCTTCAGTGAGCTGTGACAGTGCAACTGCACACTAGCCTGGGTACCAAGTTAGACCCTGTCTCTTTAAAAGTAAAATAAAATAAATTGCTCTGGTTACCATGTAGAGATTGGATTATAAGAGGATGTTGAGAAACCACTAAGGAAGTCATTAAAGTTATTCAGGCGAGATATGATGATAGTCAAGACTAGGATAGTGCATTGGATAGGACGTGGTATATTTAGATGGAATCTAGTGATAATATTGAAGGCGGGCTTGGCGAGGTGTTTCACACCTATAATGCCAAAACTTTAGGAGGCCGAGGCGGGAGGATCACTTGAGCCCTAGAGTTCGAGACAAACCTGGCAACATAGTGAGACCCCCGTCTCTACAGAAAATACAAAAATTAGCCAGGTGTGCCAAGTGGTGATGTGTGCCTGGTACTTCCCAGCTACTCAGGAAGCTGAGGTGAGAGGATTGCTTAGGCCCGGGAGATTGAGACCTCAGTGAGCTGAGATCACGCACTGCACTTCAGCTTGGGCATCAAGCAAGACCCTGGCTCAAAAAAAAAAAAAAAAAAAAAAAGGCAGGTATATTGGATTTAGTGAACAATTGGATGTGTTATGTATTTCTGCAACAAAATTTTTAAAGTAAGCAAACAGTGCTTTTGTGGACCAAAAATCAAATTAAGTAAAAAGGAAAAAAAAAAAAAAAAAAAAAAACAAGAAGCAAGCCCTTAACAAGGCTTTGTTTTCCTCTGAACCTTAAAACTTTTTCGTTCCTATACTATCATTTCTCTGAGGTAGTTTGATTTCTTCACTTCATTTACATTTTTTTCCATTCTCACAGTATTTCTCTAGTTAAGAATTGTATTATGCCTCTACTGCACCATTATAGGAAATACTTTTTATGGTTGGACATTGTGGCTCACGCCTGTAATCTCAGCACTTTGGGAGGCTGAGGTGGGTGGATTGCTTGAGTTCAGGAGTTTGAGACCAGCTTGGGCAACATGGCCAAACCCCATCTCTACAAAAAACACAAAAATTAGCCAGGCATGGTGGCACGCAGCTATAGTCCCAGCTATTCAGGAGGCGAGGGGTGGGAGGATCACTTGAGCCTGGGAGGTGGTAGTTGCAGTGAGCTGAGATCATGCCAGTGTGCTCCAGCCTGGGTGACAGAGTGAGATCCTGTCTTCACAAAAATAAACAAACAAACAAACAAATAAAATAAATAATACCTTTTATTATTTACCTCTGATCTATTCCTATTACAGTTCTGCATTCAGTGTAATTTCCCCTAGGGGTAACTGCAATTTCATTTTTTTAATATACCCAACAAAGAGCTGTAGCTCCCTCCTGTCTGCAGATCAGTGTTTATAGGACAGGATATAATATTCTACTATGCTAACTTTACCTTTTACCCTTTCCTTAGCACATGCACACACATGCGTGCACATACTGTCAGAGTCCCTATTTCTCTCTCTCTACACACTGCCAGTCTCTCTCCCTTGTCCCCGCAGTCGAGTCTGTCTCTCTCCTTCTGTTTCTCTCTCTCTCTTTCTCTCTCTTTCTTTTTTTAAGAGACGGGCTTACTCCATCTGCCAGGCTGGAGCACAATGGTGCGGTCATAGCTCACTGCATCCTCAAACTCCTAGGCTCAATCAGTCCTTCTTCCACTTTAGCCTCCAGAGTAGCTAGGACCACAGGTGCATGCCACCACACCCTGGCTAATTTTTAAAAAGTTTTTTTTTTGGTAGAGATGGGTCCTCGCTGTGTTGCCAGATTGGTCCTGAACTCCTGGGCTGAAGCGATCCTGCCTGCTCAGCCTCCCAAAGTGTTGGGATTCCAGGTGTGAGCCACTGCCTCCAGCCTTTCTCTTACACATGTGTACACACGCATACTGTCTTATAGTCCATGAAAATGGAAAGATTTATTCCAATGGTTCTGTTCTTAATATTCTCAAATGCCTTTATATCTCTTGATATCTTGGCATTTTCAGGTTCATCACAAATTCTCCATCTTTCCACATATATCTAACTGTAAGCCTTTGCATGTGCCCATAGTGTTACTGGAAAGGGGTCTTGATCCAGACCCCAAGAGAGGGTTCTTGCACCTCGTATAAGAAAGATTTTGGGGTGGGTCCACAGAGTAAAGCAAAAGCAAGTTTAAGAAAGTAAAGTATTTTGTGTGACTTCAGGGCCTATACTAGTTCCATTTGGCCCCATAAATATCTCTAGAATCTATTCCTTTCTTGTTTTCCTCTGCTCCTGCCTTTATCAGTTCTCTCCTTGTATTATTGCAGTAGGTTTCTAGATGGTAAATGTCCCTCTTTTCTTCTTCCCCCAATCTCTTTTTCATACTCCGCCAGAGTACTTTTCTAAAATACAAATCTATTCATTTTATTCCCCTGCTTAAAATTCTTCAGTGGTTCCTTGTGGCCTACAAAATGAAGTTCAAACTCCTTATCATGGCACATCCATCATCTGGTTCCTGCTTACATTTTCAGCATCATTTCCTACTACTCCCCCTTTCCCACTCTGCATTCCAGTAACACTGAACTATTTATGGTTACTGGAACTTAACACGTTCTTGCTAAGCTTTTGCTTACGATACGTCCCTTGCTTGGAATTTCCTTCTCTCCTGGTCTGCTTTTTGAATCTTTACTTATCTATGACAGTTTAGCTCAAGTTATATTTCTGTGACGCTGATATTTTAAAATATTCCTTGATATTCCCTAGAGAGATTGGGCAGTATATTAGTCTGCTTGGGCTGTGTATTAGTCCATTTTCACACTGCTATAAAGAACTTCCTTGAGACTGAGTAATTTATAAAGGAAAGAGGTTTAATTGACTCACAGTTCCACATGACTGGGGAGGCCTCAGGAAACTTACAATCGTGGCAGAAGGGGAAGCAGGTGCCTTCTTCACAAGGCAGCAGGAGAGAGAAGCATGAAGTGGGAACTTCCAAACACTTGTAAAACCATCAGATCTCTTGTGAACCCACTCACTGTCATGAGAACAGCATGGGGGAAACTGCACCATGATCCAGTCACCTCCCTCCCTTGACACGTGGGGATTATGGGGATTACGATTTGAGATGAGATTTGGGTGGGGACACAGAGCCAATCCATATCAGGTTGCAGTAACAAAATACTGTAGAATATGTGGCTTAAACATATTTTCAGAAACTTACTTTCTTCCAATGTGGAGGCTAGAAGTCCAAGATAGGGTGCCAGCAGTCAGGTTCTGGTGAGAGCTCTGGGTTGCCTTCCACTGTGAAATTAGAGAGAAAGAAATCTCTCTCTTCTTATAAGGCCATCAATGCATTTGGATTAGGACCCCATCCTTATCATCTCATTTAACCTAAATTAGTACCTAAAAGCCCTATCTCCAAATATAGTCACACTGAGGGGGGATAGGGCTTCATTATATGAATTTGGGGGGAACACAGTTCAGTTGTAGCAGTATGCAGTATTTGTTGAAAGAAGTGCTACAGTCTTTTTGTTTTATGATTCACTGTTTACATGATTGTCTTTCCCATTAGATTACACATTTCTTGAGAGTTGGGATTGTTTACTTTTTAAAATATTCTTCAGACTTTGAATATGTGGAATTGTTGAATATGTGGAGTTGTTGAATGGGCTAAGTTAATTGCATTATAGGATGGGATTAATGATGTATATTTAAGTAAGGTAGATGCCTAGAGTAGATCTTCTGGACTGCTAACTTTGACTGACATTACTGATGAATCATTTTGACCCATTCTTTTTGCCCAGCTTGCCAACTGGATGGGTCCTTTGGTTATATATACTTTCATTCAAAGCATTTTATAACATTAACAACTTGGACAGGCGCGGTGGATCACACCTGTAATCCCAGCACTTTGGGAAGCTGAGGCAGGTGGATCACCTGAGGTCGGGAGTTCAAGACCAGCCTGACCAACATGGAGAAACCCTATCTCTACTAAAAATACAAAATTAGCCAGGTGTGGTGGCACATGCCTGTAATCCCAGCTACTCAGGAGGCTGAGACAGGAGAATTGCTTGAACCCGGGAGGCGGAGGTTGCAGTGAGCTGAGATCGCGCCATTGCACTCCAGTCTGGGCAACAAGAGCGAAACTCTGTCTCCAAAAAAAAAAAAAACTTGATGAAGTTAATCTATATTTTAAGAACTCTAAATGATTAAAAACTTTAGAAAGAATTGGGATTTTTCACAATTAGAGGAGACCAAGATACATTTCCTCAGCTGTTAAACAATTTCAATCTGCTAAAATATGCTACTTCATTAAGATTTTGGGAAAGAAATTTCAAGTAACAGTTTAATGTTTTGGTGTCCATCATGTCTCTTTTGCTGGAGCAATAATAGATTTTGCATATATTTTATTGTCTTTTGTGTAGAAAGCATGGTATAAAGATAAATACATTAGAATACAAAAATTGCTCCCTCTGGATGATATTAAAAATAAGACACATGTTTTTCAAGGTATTCTGTTGCTGTTGATGAGTTTTGAGAGTAATACAAACATAGGTATGAATTTTGTTAATACTGCTTTTCAGTGAGCCTGGTCAATTAAACCTCTTTGAGTATCAGTTTTCTAATCTGTAAAGTGATACATTTATATTACAATTTGGTTTATTTAAATGCATTTTAAAATTGAAAATGTAAAACATTCATTTATAGTCATGCACCACTTAATGATGTTTTTTGGTCAACAGCAGACCGAATGAATATATGATGGTGGTTCGTAAGATTGTAATATTGTATATTTACTGTACTTTTTCTGTGTTTAGATACATAAATACTTAACATTGTGTTATGTTAGTATTGCCTACAATGTTCAGTAGTATAGTAACATATAGAGTACAGGTTTGTAACCTAGGAGCAAGAGACTATATAACCTAGGTGTGTAGTAGGCTATACCATGTAGGTTTGTGTAAGAACACTCTATGATGTTCATACAATAACAAAATCTCCTAACAAGGCATTTCTCAGAACTTATTCCCATTGTTAAGCCACAATGTGACTGTTTTAAAATTCTAACAGTACAAAAGAGTAGCCAATGAAAAACTCTTTTTTTCTACTCTAGATCTCTAATTCTTTTTCTTCATCTTTAAAGTGACCATTGTTAAGTTTCTTACGTTTTTCCAGAAATATTCTTTTTATATATAAATATAGGTACTTATATATTAAGTATAGGTATGTGTGTGCATATGTACAAATGTGTGTTTGGGGTTGCCATTAAAAACAATAAGTTATGTAGAATAACTAGTATGAAGCAAAACAGTACAGCAGATTTTAAATGATGAATGTTATTAACTCTCTTCCCTTTCTTTCATCAAGGCTTCTTAAGAGCTTATGCAGTCAGAAAATTCCTTTAAGATTTGTTTTCATTTTGTAATTTGAAATGTTAATTTTCAGATCACAAAGGTTGTCCATGTTCACATATAAGCAGAAAAGTAATTAATATCTAACACCAGGTAATGATTTATTCCTTACCGGTTATTTGAGATTTTTCTGTACCATGCTGTTTCATTCCATTAGCACAGTGGTATTTAAGTAGAGGTGATTTTGCACTCAAGGACATTTGGCAATATGTGGAGACATTTTTTGGTTGTAACATCTAGGAGATGCTGTTAACATTTACTGGATGGAATCTAGGGATGCTGTAACACGTCTTACCATATGTGGGGGACAGCCTCCACAACAAAGAATCATTTGGCACAAAATGCAAGTATTACTAAGGTTAAAAAACCGTAAGTTAGCATAAATAATAATGAATTAAGTATAAGTTGCAGCCTCGCTCATTCTTTAATTATAGTTTGTGTTGACTGTTTATTTTGTGATTTTATTATTTTATTATTTTAAAACTAAAATGATCCTAAATTAGATGTTATCTAATATGCAACAGATAGGTACATCTGTTTTGTTTCTCAGATTCTGATCTTAAAGTAAAGTCATTTTATCATATAGCATTGGCATTTGTTTTGCAAGTTTTTACCTTAATTAAAAATACATCAAAGGCAGCAGAAATCTGTGTGTTTTGTTGTCGTTGTTGTTAACTAAAATGATAAAGGGATCCTCAGCTGTTAAATCTACTTTGTTGTTTTGAGGTTTGACCTGGCCTTATTCCATATATAGCCATCTGCCAGCTGGTAAGGTGGTATCTAGTAAGGATATTTAAGAGTGTTGCCTTGCCAGATCTAGCCGTAAGCAAGTCCTATATCTAAATTAACCTTTGAGGCTGAAAATCATATAGCCATCTGCCAGCTGGTAAGGTAGCATCTGTCTAGGATGTTCAAGAATGTTACTTTGCTAGATCTAGAGGCAAGCATGCTCTCTGCTAAATTTCATCTTTACTGGACCTCCAGGATCTTTAGGACTTGTATTAGTCAGGATTCTCCAGATAAACAGAACCAATAGGAGTAAGTAGATAGGTAGGTAGGTAGGTAGATATATGTATAGATAGATACACAAGGGGACCTCAGAAAGTTCATGGAAAATGCATATTATGAAAAAACTCTGCATGTTTTTCAAAAATTTTTTGTGCCAAAATAAACTTGAACAGGATCTAGTTTGAGGCACTAAGGAAGGCTGAGACATCAGTTTGAAAAAAGCTCCTATCAAAGCAATATGAATTCTGCTAAAATTGAAGCAAGAACAAACATAAAATTTATAGTGAAACTTTGGTAGAAGAATGGTGAAATCATTGATGCTTTACAAAAAGTTTATGGGGACAATGCCCCAAAGAAATCAGCAGTTTTACAAATGGATAACTCGTTTTAAAAAAGGACAGGACAGGCCGGGCATGATGGCTCATGCCTGTAATCCCAGCACTTTGGGAGGCTGAGGCGGGCGGATCAGGAGGTCAAGAGATCGAGACCATCCTGGCCAACATGGTGTAACCCCGTCTCTACTAAAAATACAAAAATTAGCTGGGTGTGGTGGCGTGCGCCTGTAGTCCCAGCTGCTCGGGAGGCTGAGCCAGGAGAATTGCTTGAACCCGGGAGGCAAAGATTGCAGTGAGCCAAGATCGCACGACTACACTCCAGCCTGGCGACAGAGCGAGACTCTGTCTCAAAAAATAAATAAATAAAAAAGGACAGGACAGTGTTAAAGATGAAGCTTGCAGTGGCAGACTGCAAGGAAATTTGCAAGGAAAAAATTAACCTTGTTTGTGCCTTATTTGAAGGAGACAAATGATTAACAGCAAAAACAATAGCGAACATCACAGACATCTCAAGTGATTCAGCTTACACAATTCTGGCTGAAAAATTAAACTTGGGCAAACTTTCATCTCATTGGGGGCCAAAACCATTGCACCCAAATCAGCTATAGACGAGCAGTGCTTTCAATGGAATTTTTAAACAAATGGGATCAAGATCCTGAAGCATTTCTTGAAAAAATTAAAACAGATGAAACATGTCTTTACCAATATATCCTGAAGACAGGGCATAATTAAAGCAATGGCTACCAAGAGGTGGAAGTGGTCCAGTCAAAGCAAAATGGACTGGTCATGGCAACAGTTTTTTGGGATGCTCAAGGTATTTTGCTTGTTGGTTTTCTGGAGGGCCAAAGAATGGTAACATCTGCTTATTATGAGAATGTTTTGAGAAAACCAAAGCTTTAGCAGAAAAACACTAGGGAGAAATTTGCTAAAGAGTCCTTCTCCACCATGACAATGCTCCTGCTCATTCCTGTCATCAAACAAGGGCAATTTTTAAAGAGTTTCAATGGAAAATCAATATAGTCCTGATTTGGCTCCTTCTGACTTCTTTTTGTTTCCTAATCTTTTTGTTTGTTTGTTTTTGAGACAGTGTCTTGCTCTGTCACACAGGCTGGAGTGCAGTGGCTGGCGCAATCTTGGCTCACTGCAACCTTGACCTCTGGGGCTCAAGCGAGCATCCTACCTCAGCCTCCCGAGTAGCTAGGACTACAAGGTGTGCCACCATGCCTGGCTAATTTTGTTTATTTTTTGTAGAGATGAGATCTCAGTATGTTGCCCAGTCTGGGCTCAAACTCATGCCTGGTGGCACAGTGAGACTCTGTCTCAAAAAAAAAAAAAAAAAAAAAAAAAAAAAATATATATATATATATATATATATATATATTTACGCCTGCAATCCCAGCAATTTGGGAGACTGAGGTGGGCAGCTCACTTGAGCTTAGGAGTTGCAGACCCGCCTGGGCAACATGGTGAGACCCCTTCTCTTCAAAAAAATTCAAAAATAAGCTGGATAGGCTGGGTGTGGTGGTTCCTGCCTGTAATCACAGCACTTTGGGAGGCCAAGGCGGGCAGATCACCTGAGGTCAGGAGTTTGAGATCAGCCTGGCCAAGATGGTGAAACCCCGTCTCTACTGAAAAAAGACAAAAAAATTAGCCAGGTGTGGTTGTGGGCATCTGTAGTCCCAGCTACTCCGGAGGCTAAGGCTGGAGAATTGCTTGAACCCATGAGGCAGAGGTTGCAGTGAGCTGAGATCATGCCACTGCACTCCAGCCTGGGCGACAGAGCCAGATCCTGTCTCAAAAAAAAAATACATATATATATATATATATATATATATATATGTTTTTGTACAGTTATACAGTATGTTCGTGTTTTAAGCTAAGTGTTTTATTATAAGAGTAAAAATGTTAAAAACAGTTAAATCACAGGTTAAAAAGTTGATGAAGTAAAGTTAGAGTAATCTAAGGTTAATTTATTATCAAGGAAATAAAAAACAAAAGTAATGTTGTCTAAGTATAGTGTTTATGAAGTCTACAGTAGGGTACAGTAATGTCCTAGGCCTTCACATTCACTTACCTCTCACACACTGACCTAGAGCAAGTTCTAGTCCTACAATCTCCATTCATGGTAAGTGCCCTATACAGGTATACCATATTTTATCTTTCATACTGTATTTTTGCTCTACTTTTTCTGTGTTTAGATACACAGATACTATTGTGTTGCAGCAACCTACAGTATTCAGTGGAATAGCTATACAACTATCCTATAGTCTAGAAGTAATAAGCTATATCATATAGCCTAGGTATGTAATAGGCTATGTCATCCAGGTTTCTCTAAGTACACTCTATGATATTCATACGATGAAGTCACCTAACAACAAATTTCTCAGAACATATTTCTGTCATTAAGCCACACATGACTGCCTTAAGTATTGTTCCATGAAATTTTTATTTTAGTTTTATGTTTACTTTTGCATTTGGTCATGATTCAAAAAAGCATTTCTTATACTATGTTTCTTTCTATACTAAGTTAACTATAAAATGGTACATCACTGGTAATAGTGATAATAAACTGGCCATTTTCATGAAAACTTAGTTTTATCTTGGCTAGGCACAGTGGCTTATGCCTGTAATCCCAGCACTTTGGGAGGCTGAGGCGGGTGAATCCCTTGAGCCCAGAGTTAGAAACCAGCCTGGGCAACATGGTGAAACCCCGTCTCTACAAAAAAATTAGTTGGGCATGATAGCCTGCGCCTGTGGTCCCAGCTACCTGGGGCCTGAGGTGGGAGGATCACCTGAGCCTAGGTGATTGAGGCTGCAGTGAGCCCTGATTGTGCTACTGCACTCCAGCCTGATGGATAGAGTGAGACCCTGTCTCAAGAAAAAAAAACAACAACAACAGCAACAAAAAAACCCACAAAAACAAAAACCGAAAAGAAAAGGAAACTTAGTTTTATCTTGACAAAGATATCTAATTTGCTTCTAAGCTTTTTAAATTGAAACAATGCATGGCCTATCTTTTGAATTTGTGAGCTTGCCACCCCTGAAAACATCTAAGTAGATCATCTGTCAGAGATGTTACAGGTAGGATGAATTCCTGCTTTATTATGGAAAATTTGACTTCTAGTTCTTTCCAAGTAATATTTTATAATTCTAACTTATATATGTGGTCCTATTCCTAGAAAATGATGTATTCTTTTCATACAGTTTTTCCAGTGGTACTGAAAATAACCTCAGCCCGAATTGGCTTTGTTAAACTTGGAAGTTTTTCAAGAAACATGACTCTAGAATTCTTTACTAGGTCTTCGCAAAATATTTCGCCTTGCAGTAAGAATTGTGTTCCTCTCATATCTCTTTTTTTCCTTATTTCCATGCTTTCCCATTTTATTCACATGGAAAATTTTTAGTCAATTAGCATTTATTTTGGGGCTTCCTCAAAAACTCTAAATTTTTTTTTTGAGATGGAGTCTCGCTTGGTCCCAGGCTGGAGTGCAGTGGCGTGATCTCGGCTCACTGCAACCTCTGTCTCCCAGGTTCAAGCGATTCTTCTGCCTCAGCCTCCAGAGTAGCTGGGATTACAGGCGGGCGCCACCACGCCCAGCTAATTTTTATATTTTTAGTAGAGATGGGGTTTCACCATTTTGGCCAGGCTGGTCTTAAACTCCTGACCTCATGATCCACCCGCCTCTGCCTTCCAAAGTGCTGGGATTATAGGCGTGAGCCACTGCGCCCAGCCAAAAAACTCTAAATTTACCTCTTTAGGAATTTCAACCTGACCATTTGTATCTCTTCTTATATTTTCAGTTGTTGCAATAAATTTTAACTTTTTAAATGTTATTTTATAAAATTGTTTCCATTCATATATACATTTTCTTTTTTATAACAGCTTTATTGGGATATAATCTACATAGCATATAATTCACCCATTAAAGTGCAGAATTCAGTGCTTTTTAGCGTATCCACAGAGTTGTGCAACTGTCACCACCGTCAATTTTAGAACATTTTTCTTACACCACTAAGAAGTCCCATGTCCATTAGCAGTAATTCTTCATTCACTCCCTCCCCAAGCCTCTGGCAACCACTAATCTACTTTCTGTCTCAAATTTGCCTGTTCTAGACATATCCTATAAGTTGAGTCGTATCATATAATATATAGTCTTTGGTGTCTGACTTCTTTCACTCAGCATAATGTTTTCAGGGTCCATCCATGTTGTAACATATATCCAGCACTTCATTTCCTTTTATTGCCCAATAACATTCTATTACGGATATACTGCATTTCCTTTATCCTTTCATCAATTGATGGACATGCGGTTGTTTCCACTTTTTAGTTATTATGAATAATGCCATTATGAGTATTAACGTACAAGTTTTTTTTGTGGACATATGTTTTTATATCTCTTGCATATACCCAAGAGTGAAATTGCTGGGTCAGGTGGTTAAGGTGTAAGAGTTCTTTTTATGGCCAGGCACGGTGGCTCATGCCTATAATCCCAGCACTTTGGGAGGTGAAGGTGGGTGGATCACCTGAGGTTGGGAGTTCGAGACCACCCTGACCAACATGGAGAAACCCTGCCTCTACTAAAAATACAAAATTAGCCAGGCATGGTGGCGCATGCCTGTAATTCCAGCTACTCAGGAGGCTGAGGCAGGAGAATCGCTTGAACCCGGATGGTGGAGGTTGCGGTGAGCGAAGATCACGCCATTGCACTCCAGCCTGGGCAACAAGAGCGAAACTCCGTCTCAAATAAATAAATAAATAAATAAAAGTTCTTTTTTATATTCTGGATACTAGTACTTTGTTAGTTATATGACTTGTAAATTTTTCCCCCATTCTGTGAGTTGTCTTCACTTTCTTTATGGTGTGTTTTGAAGCACAGAAGTTTTAAATTTTGTTGACATTCTATCTATTTTTCCTTTTGTTGTGCTTTTTGGTATCACAGCTAAGAAGCTATTACCTAATCCAGGATCATAAAGGATCTACACCTATGTTTTATTCTGAGATATTTATAGATTTACTTATTACGTTTTGCGTTTCTGATCCATTTTCAGTTAATTTTTGCTTATGATACAAGGTTAGGGGATCCAACTTTATTCTTTTATACATGGATATCTAGTTATCACAGCATCATTTATTGAAAAGGGTAATTTTTTCCCCATTGAATTGTCTTGGCACCCTTGTCAAAAATCAGTTCACCATATATATAAGGGTTTATCTCTGAACTCTCAATTCCATTCCATTGATGTGCATGTCTGTCTTTATTTCAGTATCACACTGTGCTACAGTCTTTATTTGTTGCTTTGTATTACGTTTTGAAATCAGGAAATGTGAATCCTCTGACTTTGTTCTTCTGTTTCAAGATTGTTTTGGCTATTCTGGGTCCTTTGCATTTCCATATAAAGCAGCAGCTTGTCAATTTCTACTCGAAAGGCAGCTGGTGTTTGAAAGAGATTGCATTGAATATGTAGATAAATTTGGGGAGTATTGACATCTTAATAAATATTAAGTCTTATAATCAGTGAGCATGGGATGTCTCTTCATTTGTTTAGATAAGATTACTTTTTTTCAGTGATGTTTTGCCGTTTTCATTGTGTAAATCTTGCACTTCTTTTGTTACATTTATTCCTAATAATTTTGTTCTTTTGATGCTATTATGAATGGGCTCATTTTCTTAATTTCGCATTTGGATTGCTCATTGCTAGTGTACAGAAATACAATTGATTTTTATATATTGATGTATTCTGCAATGTTGTTGAACTTTTATTAGCTCTAGTAATTTTTTTGTAGGTTCCTTAGGATTTGCTTATATACAAGCAAATTTGGATTTTGTAGATTCCTTAGGATTTGTTTATATGCAAATCCTAAGGAACCTACAAAAAATTACTAGAGCTAATAAAAGTTCAACAACATTGCAGAATACAAGACCATGCCATCTTCAAACAGAGATGACTTGACTTCTTCCTTTCTAATCTGTATGTCTTTTTATTTCATTGTTCTTTTTCTTTCTTCTTTATTTTTACTTTTTGTCTCCTTTCCCTGGCTAGGGGAATCTCCAGTACAAGTTTGGATAGGTTTGGGGAAGCCAACATTTTTGTCTCGTTCCTGATCTTCGAAGGAAAGTTTTTAGTTTTTCACCATTAAGTATGCTGTTAGTTGTGGGTTTTTCTTTTTTCTTTTTTTTTTTTTTAGTATTTATTGATAATTCTTGGGTGTTTCTCGGAGAGGGGGATTTGGCAGGGTCATAGGACAATAGTGGAGGGAAGGTCAGCAGATAAACATGTGAACAAGGGTCTCTGGTTTTCCTAGGCAGAGGACCCTGCGGCCTTCCGCAGTGTTTGTGTCCCTGGGTACTTGAGATTAGGGAGTGGTGATGACTCTTAACGAGCATGCTGCCTTCAAGCATCTGTTTAACAAAGCACATCTTGCACCGCCCTTAATCCATTTAACCCTGAGTGGACACAGCACATGTTTCAGAGAGCAGGGGGTTGGGGGTAAGATTATAGATTAACAGCATCCCAAGGCAGAAGAATTTTTCTTAGTACAGAACAAAATGGAGTCTCCCATGTCTACTTCTTTCTACACAGACACAGTAACAATCTGATCTCTCTTTCTTTTCCCCACATTTCCCCCTTTCCTATTCGACAAAACCGCCATCGTCATCGTGGCCCGTTCTCAATGAGCTGTTGGGTACACCTCCCAGACGGGGTGGCGGCCGGGCAGAGGGGCTCCTCACCTCCCAGACGGGGTGGCGGTCGGGCAGACACACTCCTCAGTTCCCAGAAGGGGTCGCGGCCGGGCACAGGCGCTCCTCACATCCCAGACGGGGCGGCGGGGCAGAGGCGCTCCCCACATCTCAGACGATGGGCAGCCGGGCAGAGACGCTCCTCACTTCCTAGACGGGATGGCTGCCGGGAAGAGGCGCTCCTCACTTCCCAGACTGGGTGGCCAGGCAGAGGGGCTCCTCACATCCCAGATGATGGGCGGCCAGGCAGAGACGCTCCTCACTTACCAGACGGGGTGGCGGCCGGGCAGAGGCTGCAATCTCGGCACTTTGGGAGGCCAAGGCAGGCGGCTGGGAGGTGGTGGAGGTTGTAGCGAGCCGAGATCACGCCACTGCACTCCAGCCTGCAATCCCAGGCACTCGGCAGGCTGAGGCAGGAGAATCAGGCAGGGAGGTTGCAGTGAGCCGAGATGGTGGCAGTACAGTCCAGCCTTGGCTTGGCATCAGAGGGAGACCAGGGAGACCGGGGAGACCGGGGAGAGGGAGAGGGAGAGCAGTTGTGGGTTTTTCATAGATGCCTTTATCACATTGAGAATGATCCTTTCTATTCCTAATCATGAAATGGTGTTGTATATTTATTAAGACATTAAATACACATTGACTAGTATTTGCTTTCCCACATAGAAAATATTATTATTATTGTTATTATTTTTCTTGGAGACGGAGTCTTGCTCTGGTCACCCAGGCTGGAGTGCAGTGGCACAATCTTGGCTCACTGCAACGTCTCCCTCCCGGGTTCAAGCAAATCACCTTCCTCAGCCTCCGGAGTAGCTGGGACTACAGGCGCATGCCGCCACACCTGGTTAATTTTTTGTATTTTAGTAGAGATGGGGTTTCACTGTGTTGCCCAGGGTGGTCTCAAACTCCGGAGCTCAGGCAATCCACCCACCTCGGCCTCCCAAAGTGCTAGGATTAAGAAAATATTCTTAATACTAGTCTTTCAAAGTTTTCTTCTCTTATTTTCTCTCTTCTACTTTGAAGGGAAAGCAGGGATCAACGTAAGAGTGCAATAAATATCTTTTTTGAAATTCTAAACACTAAGGTTGAATTGTCACTAATTTACTTTATTTAAAAATCATAAAGGCTGGGCGCGGTGGCTCACGCCTGTAATCCCAGCACTTTGGGAGGCCGAGGCGGGCGGATCACGAGGTCAGCAGATCGAGACCATCCTGGCTAACACGGTGAAACCCCGTCTCTACTAAAAAAAAAAAAAAAAGCCGGGCGTGGTGGCGGGTGCCTGTAGTCCCAGCTACTCAAGAGGCTGAGGCAGGAGAATGGCGTGAACCCGGGAGGTGGAGCTTGCAGTGAGCCGAGATCGCGCCACTGCACTCCAGCCTGGGCGACAGAGCAAGACTCCGTCTCAAAAAAAAAAAAAAAAAAAAAAAAAAAATTATAAAATGTGGCCAGGCGTGGTGGCTCACGCCTGTAATCCCAGCACTTTGGGAGGCCGAGATGGGCGATCACCTGAGGTCAGGAGTTCGAGACCAGTCTGGCCAACATGGTGAAACCCCGTCTCTACCAAAAATACAAAAATTATCCGGGCATGGTGGCAGGCGCCAGTAATCCCAGCTACTCGGGAGGCTGAGGCAGGAGAATCGCTTGAACCCAGGAGGCGGAGGTTGCAGTGAGCCGAGATCATGCCATTGCACTCCAGCCTGGGGGACAAGAGTGAGACTTTGTCTCTCAAAAAAAAAAAAAAAAATTATAAAATGCATTGAAAGTGGGATAATGGAAATGTTTTCTTGGGGGAGTCACGTACTTTATCTGGGTTAACCTGTTACAGAGAGAGTTAGTCTAAGTGAATCTTAAAATTGTTATCCTCAAATTTCAGTGATCTTTTACTTTATAGCTTGTATGCTTCTATGGTCCCCCAGCAAGAAATCTTGTACTCATTAGCAGTTATTCCCAGTTCTTTTCCACACATACTCCCCTATCCCAGC
Organism: Pan paniscus; assembly: GCF_029289425.2. Taxonomy (NCBI): domain Eukaryota; kingdom Metazoa; phylum Chordata; class Mammalia; order Primates; family Hominidae; genus Pan; species Pan paniscus. The sequence continues at coordinate 105,067,190 of NC_073262.2, forward strand.
TGTAGGTAAGTACTAGTTTACTTTCTGTTTCAGTATCTTCACCTATTTTGGGTGTCTTATATAAATTGAAATCTATAAATTGTAGTCTTTTGTGATTAACTTCATGGTTCATCCATGTTTTAGTGTATATCGGTACTTCCTTTCTTTTTTTTTAAACTATGGCAAATCATATAATAAAATTCACTTTCCCAACAATTTTCAAGTATATAGTACAATATCGCCAACAACATGCACATTGTTATGCAACAGATGCCCAGAATCCCCCTATCCTGCATGGCTGAATGTCTACATCCACCAAACACAACTTCCTACTTCACCCTCCCTCTAGCTCCTGGCAACAAACCACCATTTGACTTTCTGTTTCTGTGAGTTTCACTGCTTTAGATGCTTTATGCATTATTTCATCTTTTGTGACTGGTATACTTCTCTTAGCATAATGTCCTCAAGGTTCATCCTTGTCGTAGCATATGACAGGATTTACTTCTTTTTAAAAGACTGAATAATATTCTCTTGTATGTATATACCATATTTTGTTTATCTGTTCATCTGTTGATGTACATTTAAGTTGCTTCCACCTCTTGCCTATTGTGAATAATAATGCAGTGAACATGTGTACTGTGGACTGAATTGTGTTCTCCTCAAATTCATATATTGAAACCCTAACTCCCAGTGTGACTGGGTTTGTAGATAAGGCCTGTAAGGAGGTGATGATAAAGGTTAAATAAGATAAGGTTGGGGCCTAATCCAATAGGGCTGGTTCCTTTATAAGAAGAGGAAGACACCAGATCTTTTTTCTACACTGTAGGAAGACACAGCAACAACATGGCCATCTGTAAGCCACGAAGAGAGCTCTTACCAGGAACTGATGGATAGCACCTGGATCTTGGACTGCTCAGATAGGTTTATACGATCTAGTCTGTGGTATTCAGTAGCCCAAGCTGACTAATATAATGGCTGTGTGTGTACAAATAGCTTTTCAAGATTTTTTCCAATTCTTTTATACAGTGGGAAAATTGTATTCTATTTATACCCAGAAATAGAATTGCTAGAACATGTAGTAGTTCTATTTTTAATTTTTTGAGGAACTTCCATATTGTTTTCCATAGCGGCTGCACCATTTTTCATTCCCACCAACAGTGTACAAGGGTCAAGGATTCCAATTTCTTTATATATTCACCAACACTTACTTTCTGCCTCTGTCTCTCTTTCTCTCTCGCTCTTTCCTTTCTTTCTCTCTCTCTGTCTCTCTCTTTCTCTCTTTCTTTCTTCTTTTTTTTTCAAGACGGAGTCTTGGTCTGTCACCCAGGCTGGAGTGCAGTGGCGCGATCTCGGCTGACTACAACCTCCACCTCCCTGGTTCAAGTGATTCTCCTGCATCAGCCTCCCAAGTAGCTGGGATTACAGGCATGTGCCAGAACGCCCAGCTAATTGTTTTATTTTTATTTTTATTTTTGGTAGAGACTATTGGTCTTTGCCCACTAAATTGGAAGATATATTACCTTGTAATTGCCTTCAGAGCAGGGTTTTCCTCCTTTAGCTCATTGACATCTTGTACCAGATAATTTTTTTTCCAGATAATTTCTGTGTGTGTATGTGGAGGAGCCATATGTGCATTGTAAGATTTTGCCAGCATCCTTGACAAATGTTGGTGGTACTACCGACTAATAACATAGTGGTACAAATGTTAGTGGTACTACCGACAAATGTTAGTGGTACTACCACCGGTTGTAGTGACAACCAAAAATGTCTCCAGACATCTCCAAATATCCCCTGGGGCGTAAAACTGCATATCATTGAGAACTTTATGGCCCTAAAGAAAGAGATACAGTTTTATTCTCTGCTCGCTTTCTTTTCTGTTAGTCTCGATTATTTGTCATTTACAATATTTAACTTTGCTCAGCAAAATTTTAACCTTTCAAATAAAAGAAGTAGGTTACCGCTTTAAATTATTGCTAAATAATTCTCAGGGCAGGTTTTTCTAAGTGAATTTGAACTTAGAAACATAGAATAGAGATGGATGAAAGTATTCTCATTTTATTTATTTTTTTATAAGAAAATTTATTTTTGAAATAATTTGGGGCACATGTGCTTGTGAAGAAATCCGTAGATATTGAGAGAGATGAAGTGTTAAAGATAGTTTAATTCAACAAATTTCTAAAAAAAAACAAAACCTAGAGAAATTATGTAATTTGTTTTTTGTGTTGGTGTTGGTGTATATAGTTACATCAAAAATTTTTAAGACTTTAGTTAGATGTGTTCTACATGTGGAACACTTTTGTGTTGAAATGTTTTGTGGAGGTCACTAGTGATTTTTAGAACACTATACATGTACTAAAATGTTCTATGTAATATTGGATGGAATGATCCATTGTTTTATTTACCCTTCTTTTTCTCTAGAACTTAACTCTACATTTGGAAGTAGTGTATCTTACGTTTTTTAATTTTTAATAACAAAGCCAAATAATCTTCTCAGTGAATTAGACATTTATTTATTTATTTTTTGAGATGGAGTTTACCTTGTTTCCCAGGCTGAAGTGCAATGGCACGATCTGAGCTTACTGCATCCTCCGCCTCCCGGGTTCAAGCGATTCTCATGCCTCAGCCTCCCAAGTAGCTGGGATTACAGGCATGCGCCACCATGCCTGGCTAATTTTGTATTTTTAGTAGAGGTGGCGTTTCACCATATTGGTCAGGCTGGTCTCGAACTCCCGACATCAGGTGATCCACCTGCCTTGGCCTCCCAAAGTGCTCGGATTACGGGTGTGAGCCAACACACCTGGCCTAGACATTTTTTAAAGTGTAGTAAATATGTGACATACTGGCAATGTTGCATCACCATGTACTTGAAAATGCTATCCAGATGCTTTTTTGTATAGGAGTCCCACAAGATATGCAAACATTTTTATTTATTTATTTATATTTGTATTTATTTATATATTTAAGACAGAGTCTCCCCCATCACCCAGGCTGGAGTGCAGTTGGGTGATCACAGCTCACTGTAGCCTCAACCTCCCAGTCTCAAGCCATCCTCCTGTCTCAGCTTCCCAAGTACCTGAGACTACAGATGTGTGCCAACATGCCTGGCTAATTTTTAAATATTTTGTAGAGACAGGGTTTCACCATGTTGCCCAGGCTGATCTCAAACTCCTGGGCTCAAGCAGTCCAACCATCTCAGCCTCCCAAAGTGCTGGGATTGCAGGGGTGAGCCACTGCACCTGGCCTATTTTTAGTTTTTTGAGGAACCTCCAAACCATTCTCCGTAGTAGTTTTATTAATTTACATTCCCACCAACAGTGTATAAGGGTTCCCTTTTCTCCAGACCCTTGCAGCATTTGTTATTGCCTGTCTTTTGCCATGTTGCCAGGGTTGGTCTCAAACTCCTGGGCTCAAGTGATCCTCCCGCCTTGGCCTCCTAAAGTGTTGCAATTGCAGGCGTAAGCCACCATGCCTAGCCCTACAAACATAATTTTTTTTTTTTTTTTTTTGAGACGGGAGTCTTGCTCTGTCGCCCAGGCTGGAGTGCAGTGGCACAATCTCGGCTCACTGCAACTTCCGCCTCCTAGGTTCATGCCATTCTCCTGCCTCAGCCTCCCGAGTAGCTGAGACTACAGGCGCCCGCCAACACACCTGGCTAATTTTTTGTATTTTTAGTAGAGACGGGGTTTCGCCGTGTTAGCCAGGATGGTCTTGATCTCCCGACCTCGTGATCTGCCCATCTCGGCCTCCCAAAGTGCTAGGATTACAGGCATAAGTCACTGCACCCGGCCACAAACAATTTTATACAAAGAATTTGAAATTTGAAAATTAACACAGGCCGGGCGTGGTGGCTCACGCCTGTAATCGCGGCACTTTGGGAGGCTGAGGTGGGCGGATCCCCTGAGGTTGGGAGTTCAAGACCAGCCTGACCAACATGGAGAAACCCTGTCTCTACTAAAAACACAAAATTAGCTGGGCATGGTGGCGCATGCCTGTAATCCCAGCTACTTGGGAGGCTGAGGCAGGAGAATGCTTGAACCTGGGACGCAGAAGTTGTGGTGAGCCAAGATTGCGCCATTGCACTCCAGCCGGGGCAACAAGAGCGAGACTCCGTCTCAAAAAAAAAAGAAAGAAAATTATACATTGTTGAAATAATTTTATTTCATTAGATATGCATAATAATTTTTAGCTCTACAATTTTAAGTTCGCTTGTGTTTTTGAGTCTGTAAATCATAATGATGGGCCTATTGGGCATTCATTTCAATATAGTATTAGTGTAATAGAGCAAAGAGTATATGAATACTCATGATCCTACCACATTTGGGGATATAGTCTGTAGACCCTTTTTGTGCCCATGTGCACACACTCACATACATTTTTTTTTTTGAAACAGAGTCTTGCTCTGTTGCTCAGGCTGGAGTGCAGTGGTGCCATCTCAGCTCACTGAGCCTCTACCTCCCAGCTTCAAGTGATTCTTCCGCCTCAGCCTCCTGAGTATCTGGGATCACAGGCATGTACCTACCACGCCCTGCTAATTTGTGTATTTTTAGTAGAGACAGGGTTTCACCACGTTGGCCAGGCTGGTCTCAAACTCCCGACCTCAGGATCCACTCACTGCGGCCTCCCAAAGTGCTGGGATTACAGGTGTGAACCACTGCACCTAGCCATAAATTTTTAAAAATGCAGTTACATTATGCTGGTGTTTAATACGGTCTTCTCCCTCTAAAAATAGATTGTAGATTGGCTGGATGCGGTGGCTCACACCTGTAATCCCAGCACTTTGGGAGGCCGAGGTGGGCGGATCATGAGGTCAAGAGTTTGAGACCAGCCTGGCCAACATAGTGAAACCCTGTCTCTATTAAAAATACAAAAAAATTAGCTGGACATGGTGGCAGGTGCCTGTAATCCCAGCTACTTGGGAGGCTGATGCAAGGAGAATCACTTGAACCTGGGAGGTGGAGGTTGCAGTGATCCAAGATTTCGCCACTACACTCGAGCCTGGGCGACGCTGCGAGACTCTGTCAACAAATCACATCTAAACAATTTTTCATGACTGCATAGTATTTTATTTTGGGGTGTAGTATGATTTTGACAACCTAAATATATCTATAGAGAACTGATTACTGGCCGGGTGCAGTGGCTCACGCCTGTAAATCCCAACACTGTGGGAGGCTGAGGTGGGAGGAATCCTTGAACTAGCTTGTGCAAGATGGCGAGACTCCATCTCTACAAAATGTATTTAAAAAACTAGACAGGCATGGCGGCATGTGCCTATAGTCCAGCTACTCGGGAGGCTGAGCTGGGAGGATCCCTTGAGCCCATGAGTTTGAAGCTGCAGTGAGCTGTGATTGCACCATTGCACTCCAGCTTGGGTGACAGAGCAAGACCCTGTCTCACATACACAAGAAGAGAGAAATGATTACCAGTGTTTGCTATTACAAATAGTGTTCTAGTAAGTAAGTACACTTATACGTATTTGTATTTTTTTAATATAAAAATTTGAAAGGGAATGTGGAGTCTTAGGAAGATCCATATTTAAAATTGTTATTTTATGATGCTCTCCAGGCAGGTTATAGAAAATTATGTAGGTTAAGAATGTTTCTAGGATATTCAAAATTTAGTCCTCTTTTAAGAGTAGGTAATGAGGATGGCCACCCATTGCAACATGGGTTGAAAAAATAGAGTCATCCAAAACCATCTCATGGAATTCTTATTTATTTGTTTATGGGTTTATGACTTATATTTACACCATTAGAATATAACACCTTAAGGGTAGGTGGGCACTGTCTTATTCCCAGCATTTTTCCTGGTTTAGAATACTGCCGGGCACATAACCCGCACCTAATAAGTATTTGACTTTTTTTTTGAGACAGAGTGTTGGCCAGGCGCGGTGGCTCAAGCCTCTAATCCCAGCACTTTGGGAGGCCGAGGCGGGCGGATCACGAGGTCAGGATATCGAGACCATCCTGGCTAACATGGTGAAACCCCGTCTCTTCTACAAATACAAAAAAAATTAGCCGGGCGTGGTGGCTGGCGTAGTCCCAGCTACTCGGGAGGCTGAGGCAGGAGAATGGCGTGAACCCGGGAGGCGGAGCTTGCAGTGAGCCGAGATTGTGCCACTGCACTCCAGCCTGGGCGACAGAAGGAGACTCCGTCTCAAAAAAAAAAAAAAAAAAAAAAAAGTGTTGCTCTGTCGCCCAGGCTGGAGTGCAATGACTTGGTCTTGGCTCACTGCAGCCTCCTCCTCCCGGGTTCAAGCAGTTCTCCTGCATCAGCTTCCCGAGTAGCTGGAACTACAGGCACGTGCCACCATGCCTGGCTAATTTTTTGTATTTTTATTAGAGACGGGGTTTCGACATGTTAGCCAGGATGGTCTCGATCTCCTGACCCCATGATCCGCCTGCCTCGGCCTCCCAAAGTGCTGAGATTACAGGCATGAGCCACCGCGCCCGGCCTCTTTAATGACTGATTTTTATGTAGACTCCAGGATATATAAGCCTCTTAGAGGTTTAAGCGTGGCTTATGTGCTTTTCTGTGGTTTAGCTGTTGGCTCTGATTTAGGAGAGAACAATATATTTTATTGCTGTTTGGGAAAGCTTGGATTATTTTGTCAGCTTAGAATTGGGGTGTGTGTGTGTGTGTGTGTGTATGTGTGTATTTTTTGTTTTAATCAGCTTTTGCTTGTCTTTCTCTTTAGGTGTACAGAAAAGAGTTAAAATAGCAGGCCTGGGGTGGGGGTGGCAGCTCACACCTGTAATCCCAGCACTTTGGGAGGCCAAGGCAGGCGAGGTCGGGAGTTCGAGACCAGCCTGACCAACATGGAGAAACCCTGTCTCTACTAAAAATACAGAATTAGCCGGGCATGGTGGCACATGCCTGTAATCCCAGCTACTCAGGAGGCCGAGGCAGGAGAATCGCTTGAAACCGGGAGGTGGAGGTTGCAGTGAGCCAAGATTGCGCTGTTACACTCCAGCCTGGTCAACAAGAGCGAAACTCCATCTCAAAAAAAAAAATAAATAAATAAATAAATAAATAAAAAATAACAGACCTGAGACTGCTATCTTTAGAATGGCCTGCTTGCAACTTGGCCCTTAGCTGGCATTTAGGAATTTAGATTTTGGGAGTGTTCCCACCATTCCCAAACCGATATGAGTGGTTTACTATGCCTAAAGTGTTTGTGCAAACAGTGTGGAAATATGCTTTATATTGAATGCCTCCCTTTCTTCTGGGAATTTGGATACCTGCTAGGCTAAGTATGCCTATGTGATCCATGACCCAATAAAAACTTTGGACACTGAGTCTCTAAGGAGCTTCCTTGGTTAAACAACATTTCACACGTTTTGTCACAATTCACTGCTAGAGGAATTAAATGCACCCTATGTAACTCCATGGAACTGATGGAAGTTTACACCTGGTTCTCTCCTGACTTTGATTCATGTCTTTTCCTGTTGCTGAGTTTGGTTTGTATTATTTTGCTGTAATATATTATAGCCTTGAGGCTGGGTGCGGTGGCTCACGCCTGTAATCCCAACACTTTGGGATTACACCCAGATGAGGTGGGTGGATTGCCTGAGGTCAGGAGTTCGAGACCAGTCTGGCCCACGTGGTGAATCCCCATCTCTACTAAAAATACAAAAAAAAAAAATAGCCAGGCTTGATGGCATGCACGTGTGATCCCAGCAATTTGGGGGGCTGAGGCAGGGGAATTGTTTGACCTAGGGAGGTGGAGGTTGCAGTGAGCCAAGATGGCACCACTGCACTCCAGCCTGGGCAACAGAGCGAGACTCCGTCTCAAAAAACAACAAGAACAACAACAACAAAAGCATTATAGCCTTGAGTACGACTTTGTGCTGAATTCTGTGGGTCTCAGGGATCCCCAACACAACATCAAATTTGAGAACATCCTGAACAGGTAGGTACCTTATGAAGATTTTAATCTCTTTCCTACTATGATCTTTCTCTGACATCATGAGAATGCTCAGCAAAATGATAATTTAATCTGTTGTATTCTAGATACAGAAATATGTAAATTAAGGGATGAATATTTTATTTTTGAAAGGATTATTTGCTTTACAAAAGATTTCACCATGGGCTGGGCGAGGTGGCTCATGCTTGTAATCCCAGCACTTTGGGAGGCCGAGGCAGGTGGATCACCTGAGGTTGGGAGGTTGAGACCAGCCTGACCAACATGGAGAAACCCTGTCTCTACTAAAAATACAAAATTAGCCGGGCATGGTGGCGCATGCCTATAATCCCAGCTACTTGGGAGGCTGAGGCAGGAGAATCGTTTGAACCTGGGAGGCGGAGGTTGCAGTGAGCCCAGATCATGCCATTGCACTTCAGCCTGGGCAACAAAAGTGAAACTCCATCTCAAAAAAAAAAAAAGATTTCACCATAAGATTGGGAAAATAGAGGACTCTTTTGCTTGATTTATATACTTAAATTTAGAAATTTGAGTTTACACTAAATTTTATAGGGACAATTATGTTAGATTAAGATACTCTGTTTTTCATATATTTCATAACAGAATTTGTGATACTCTGAAATCCCAGTTGTATTTGTCCTGAGAAGTTTGTGTTCTGGGAAAGGAATACTGTTGCTTCAGCTATTTAGTTATTTGCCCCATTACTGCAAGGTTCCTGTGTTGTTTATTTTAGATAGTTCATTTTGACATTTAGATAAACCAAAGCCAAACACACAAGCATGCCCAGAATTAGTCCCTGAACTTCATTCCAGGGTAAAGATAAGACATTTAGACTTCTCCAGTACAGATAAATATATTACAACTACTGAAAAATGAGTGTTATGTGACTCTTGTATTTTTAGATACAGAATGACAGTGAAGGTCTTAAAAAATTTCTATCAGTTAAACTTATGGGAAAATTTATATTCACTTATAGATCCTACTTTTCAATTATAGGTTATGCCTAGGATTCTGTGACTCAATAACACCTTTTAATAACACGAATGAAAAATATTTAAATTCCCCTGAACTATATGTTGTCCTATTCAGCTCTATATTGTGTCTTGCCTTTGAAAAAATGGACTTCATTGAGGTATAAACTGCATCTATTTAAAACTGTACAATTTGGGCCGGACACAGTGGCTCACGCCTGTAATCCCAGCACTTTGGGAGGCCGAGACGGGAGGATCACCTGAGGTTAGGAGTTCGAGACCAGCCTGGCCAACATGGCAAAACCCCGTCTCTACTAAAAATACAAAAATTAGCCGGGTGTGGTGGCAGGTGCCTGTAATCCCAGCTACTCGGGTGGCTGAGGCAGGAGAATTGCATGAACCCAGGAGGCAGAGGTTGCAGTGAGCCGAGATCGTGCCATTGCACTCCAGCCTGGGGGACAAGAACGAGACTCTGTCTCAAAACAACAACAAAAAACTACAATTTGATGAGTTTTTGTTTTGTTTTTTGTTGTTGTTGTTGTTTTTGAGACAGAGTTTCACCCTTGTTGCCCAGGCTGGAGTGCAATGGCATGATCTCAGCTCACCACAACCACCATCTCCCAAGTTCAAGCGATTCTCCTGTCTCAGCCTCCTGAGTAGCTGGGATTACAGTCATGAGCCACCACTCCTGGCTAAATTTTTTTTGTGTTTTTAGTAGAGATGCAGTTTCTCCATGTTGGTCAGGCTAGTCTCAACCTCCCGACCTCAGGTGATCCGCCTGCCTCAGTCTCCCCAAGTGCTGGGATTACAGTCGTGAGCCACTGCGCCTGGCCAATTCGGTGAGTTTTTATAATTGTATAATAGTCATGAAACTCCCCGCCATACTCAACATACAGTACATTTTTATCATCCCCCAAAGATTCCTTATGCCCCTTTGTATTCTGTTTGCCCCTTGCCCTTAGCACCAGGCAATGACTGATCTGCTTTAGATTACTTTGTATTCTCTAGGATTTCATATGAATGAAATCTATATGCACTTGTGTGTGATGTCTTTTGCTCTGAACAATGTTTTTGATATTTATCCATATTGTTACATAATCTATTCCTTTTATTGCTGAGTAGTAACTTATATGGATGTATCACATTTTGTTGATCACCAATTTATGAACAGTTGTTTACATATTGTAAATAAATTGCTATTGTATGAGTTTTTGTGTGATATATGATTTCATTTTCCTGTTTTGTTTTTGGTTTTCACTAATAAAAAAGATTGGTTCTAGTAGTCAGGCATTGTGGCTTGTGCCTATAGTCCCAACTATCCAGAGACCAAGGCAGGAGGATCACTTGAGCCCAGGAGTTCAAGTCCAGCCTGGGCAACATAGCAAGACCCTGTCTCTTAAAATAATTGGTTCTAATAGTTCTTGTTAGTGGCAAAAATTAGGGGAAAGAAGTACATCAATAATTTACTTATTCAATAAATACTTGTTGAATGCCAAGTATGATGCCATGTGCTAAAAACACAATGGTGAACAAGGACTCAGCCCCTGCTCTTATTTTAGCTTATACTTTAATGAACAAGCTAAGCACATTTACAAGTAGTAAGAATTATGGGGATTGTGTGCATAAGTATAGAATGTTATGGAAGTATGTGATAGGGGATCCCGCCTCAGTGGTCTGGGGTAATTAGAGTAGGAGTCTTCAGAGAAATGTTCAAGAGGAACAGAAAGTAAATAAATGAGGCACTCCAGGTAAAGAGAACAGAATGCATGAAGGCCTTGATGTGAAAAAGAGAATGGTACTTTATGTGTGCTATCTGGATGAAGCTGGAGGGATTTGGAGTTTCTAGATTATGTAGGTCCTTGTACAACATCTTAAGGATTTTGGAAATTTTCCTGAAGGTGGTAGGAAATCACTAAAATGTTTCAAGCAAGGACGTGACATGATCAAATTGTGGATCTTATCATTGCAGTTTAATATATACTGTCTTTTTTTTGAGTAAATTATTTATAGTCCCTTCATTATCAGAAATTCTGCCCATTATTTAAAATTCTGTCTATTACTTTTAATAATAATTTTTAGTAATACTAAGTATATACCCAAAAGGAAGGAAATCAGTATATCAAAGAGATGTTTGCACTCCCCTGTTTACTTCACCATTGTTCACAACAGCCAAGATTTGGAAGCAACCTAAGTGGCCATCAACAGGTGAATGAATAAAGAAAATGTGGTACATATACACAATGGAGTACTATTCAACCATCAAAAAGAATGAGATTCTGTTATTTGCAACAACATGGATTGGAGGACATTATGTTAAGTGAAATAAGCTAGGCACAGAAAGACAAATTTTGCATGTTCTTACTTGTTTGTGGGAGCTCAAAATTAAAACAATTGAACTCATGGAGATACAGAGTAGAAAGATGGTTATCAGAGGCTGAGAAGAATAGTGGCAGAGGGGGTAAGGACAGGGCAGAAGTGGGGATGGTTAATGGTTACAAAAGTATAATTAGATGGAATGAATAAGATCTAATATTTGATAGCACAAGGTGACTACAGTCAACAATAATTTGTTGTACATTAAAAATAACTAATAGAGTATAATTGGATTGTTTGTAATACAAAGAATAAATGATAAAGGGGATGCATATGCCATTTACCCTGATGTGATTGTTAACTCATTGCATGTCTGTATCAGAATATTTCATGTACCTCATATATACCTACTATGTACCCACAAAAATTAAAAAATTTTTAGTAAGAGATGCTATCAAGAAGATGAGTAAAATATTGCAGTAAGACTAGGACCACTCCCTATTTTATTATTTTATTTCTGAATAAGTAAAAAAATTTATTTTTAATTTTTGTTTTTGAGACAGGATCTCACTGCCACCCAAGCTGGAGTGCAGTGGTGTGAACTTGGGTTACTGCAATCACCACCTCCCGGGCTCAAGTGATCCTCCCACCCCAGCCTCCCAAGTAGCTGGGACTACAGGCACACACCACCACACCTGGCTAATTTTTTTTATTTTTGGTAGAGATAGGGTTTTGCCACGTTGCCCAGGCTGGTCTCGAACTCTTGAGCTCAAGCGATCCGCCCACCTTGGCCTCCCAAAGTGCTGAGATTACTGGGGTGAGCCACTGCACCTAGCCCTGAATATGTAGAATTTAAATATGCAGATGCTAGTGGAATACTAAAGTTTTAAATTCCCATTTATGTAAGAGAAGGCTACTTGCTGGAAGTAAATCGGGGATAAAGCCAAGAGGCCTGGTATTTGATTTTCGGTAACAGTCTATAACCAAGTAACTTACCTACTAACTTATCTTGTTACTTGTTATCTAGTAACTTGTTACGTTATTGAGCACTCATTTATAGTACTTGCTCTGAGTCTGTGAGGAGGAAGTCTTTTAGGAGAAGCAGGGATTATCAGAACAATTTACAGTTGTGCTTTAATGGACAAAACCAAAACATGATTACAGTTTGACAATTTTGTTTATATATAGTGCTTAGTATATTTATATAAACTCTCTAGATCTGCACTATCTAAAATAGCACTAGAGACACGTGGTTATATTAGTTGGCTTGGACTGCCACAACAAAATACAATAGACTCGATGTCTTGAAACAACAGCAATTTATTTTTTCACAGCTCTGGAAGCTGGGAAGTCCAAGATCAAGGTGCTAGATGATTTGGATCCCTGGTAAGGGCTCTATTCCTGGCTTGCAGATGGCCACCTTCTCTCTGTGTCCTCACATAGCACAGAGAGAGGAAGCAAGCTCTGCAGTGTCTGTTCCTATAGGGTACTAATCCTATCTCATGACGTCCTTGAAACCTAGTTACCTCCAGAGGCTCCATGTCCAAATAACATCACATTGTGGGTTAGGGTTTCAGTATGTGAATTTGAGGGGGACACAATTTTAAGTCTTACAGCAGTGGCTATTTAAATTTACATTGCAATTAATTGAAATTAAAACAATACTAAAAATTCAGTTCCTCAGTCACACTAACCGTATTTCAAGTGCTTAATATCCAAATAAGGTGACTGAGAGTGATGGTTCACACCTGTAATCCCAGCACTTTGGGAGGCCAAGTTAGGAGGATTGGTTGAGCCCAGGAAATTGAGACCAGACTGGGCAACATAGCCAGACCCCATCTCTATCTAAAAAATAAAAATAAAAAAATATGACTACTGGTTACTGTATTAGACAATGTAGATTATAGAATATTTCCATTTTCACAGAAAATTATATTGGATGGTGCTGATATATAGTATATGGAAGTCTGTCATGATAGCTATTGATCACACAAAAGATGTCAGTCTTATTTTGAGTGAGATACAATGCTGTGATTGTGTCTTACTTGAAGTCTGCTTTCCTCAGTAAAAATCCATTATAATGAACTCCTTTAAGAAGTGGAGAGTTTTTTGTTTGTGGGGAGTGATTAGTTTTATTTTAAAGTGTTTTTTGGCCCAAAATGGTTAGTTTTATTTTAAAGTGTTTTTCGATTATTTTCATGGTATGTTCTTTTGTGTACTTTTTATCTTAAAATTAAAGTAGTATTGCCAGGGGCGGTGGCTCACGCCTGTAATCCCAGCACTTTGGGAGGCCAAGGTGGGCAGATCATGAGGTCAGGAGATCGAGACCATTCTGGCTAACACAGTGAAACCCCGTCTCTACTAAAAAATACAAAAAATTAGCTGGGTGTGGTGGTGGGCGCCTGTAGTCCCAGCTACTTGGGAGGCTGAGGCAGGAGAATGGTGTGAACCCGGAAGGCAGAGCTTGCAGTGAGCCGAGATTGCGCCACTGTACTCCAAACTGGGCAACAGGGTGAGACTCCGTCTCAAAAAAAAAAAAAAAAAAAGTAAAGTAGTATTGCTAATTACCTGTTTCAGATCTCATCACAAAGGACACTATGTTTTTTTTTTGTTTTTTGTTTTTTGTTTTTTTGAGATGAAGTCTTGCCGTGTCGCCCAGGCTGGAGTGCAATGGCGCAATCTCGGCTCACTGCAACCTCCGCCTCCCGAGTTCAAATGATTCGCCTGCCTCAGCCTCCCAAGTTGCTGGGATTACAGGCGCCCACCACCACGCCCAGCTGCCCAGCTAAGTTTTGTACTTTTAGTAGCGATGGGGTTTCACCATGTTGGTCAGGCTGGTCTTAAACTCCTGACATCATGATCCGCCCATCTCGACCTTCCAGACTGCTGGGATTACAGGCGCGAATCACTGCGCCCGACCGATTGGTTCTATTTATATAGCACTTTTCTTTCTTTCTTTCTTTCTTTTTTTTCCCAGAGGGAGTCTCGCTCTGTCGCCTAGGCTGGAGTACAGTGGCACGATCTCAGCTCACTGCAACCTCTGCCTCCTGAGTTCAAGCAATTCTTCTGCCTCAGCCTCCCAAGTAGCTGGGACTATAGGCGTGTGCCACCACACCCGGCTAATTTTTGTATTTTTAGAAGAGACGGGGTTTCACCATATTGGTCAGGCTGGTCTTGAACTCCTGACCTCAGGTAATTCACCAGCCTCGGCCTCCTAAAGTGCTGGGATTACAGGCATGAGCCACCGTGTCCAGACTGTATAGCACTTTTCAAAGCCCTTTCATATATCTCTGCTACTCACAGTGAACCCGAGTGTGGAGATTGCATGTAAACTATGCAGTATACATGGCTTCATATGTGGGTATCTCTTAGAAGACACACAATAGTGTGAACTCTCCTAATAACTGTATATAAATGTGTAAGTTGAACCTGTATTCTTTCCTTTTTTCACTCCTTTCTTTTTTTTAAAGTGCCTTGGGATTTTTAGAAGGGGATATACCTTTCCAATAACCCATATACTATTGTCTGCCAAATTGACCATATTTTCAAAACAGATTTATTATCTATCTACCTACCTACCTACCTATCAATCATCTGTCTTTCTATTGAGAGACACTAATATTAGCATCTGATCCAAAACAATGAATGAGATTAAACCTCATGTAATAAGATTTTGAGTTAGAATAATAGCCTTATATGTGTTTGGGTTTTGCATACTGTAGCTGTCATATCGTGTTTCAGTTATTCATTGCTTCAGATGATTAAGGGTTTTTTTTTTTTGTGCTCAGCTTTAATATAGCTCATTTATCATGAACATGATATAATAATTTTTCATGACTATTATCTATTTCTAGTGATTTCTTCATCAATATAGATTTATAATGACTTTTTTTAGAATGAAAGAAGAAACAGAAAAATGACATAAAGATCAATTATTTTTAGCAAGCAATAATATAAAGATATTTTATATTATTTTTAGCAAGATTATATATATATATAGAGAGAGAGAGAGAGAGTATTATAGATAAGCCATTAAAATCTTTGGAAACCTATGCTAATTTTTCTGTGTCATACTTTCATCTTTTTCCCCCAACATCATATAGTAGAATGAGACACTTCTACTCAAAGGACAAGACATAGATTGCAAGTTTGACTTTTTTGTTTTTTTTTGAAATGGAGTTTTGCTCTGTCACCCAGACTGGAGTGCAATGGTGTGATCTTGGCTCACTGCAGCCTCCGCCTCTGGGGTTCAAGCGATTCTCCTGCCTCAGCCTCCCAAGTAGCTGAGATGACAGGCACACGCCACCACGCTCGGGTAATTCTTGTAGTTTTTAGTAGTGACGGGGTTTCTCCATTTTGGCCAAGCTGGTCTTGAACTCCTGACTTCAGGTGATCTGCCCACTTTGGTGTCCCAAAGTGCTGGGATTACAGGTGTGAGCCACCATGCCCAGACTTTACTTGTTTTTCAAGTAAATGATTGGACACCTTCAGTTTAAATGATATGGTAACACATGGACAATTCTGTATAGTGATACTTTTTGTTTAAAGCATTTATTTGCCATATATATAATATTTAAAAAATTTTTGAGCCACGTACTGTGACTCACTTCTGCAATCCCAGCACTTCCGGAGGCCAAGGCAGGAGGATCACTTGAGTCCAGGAGTTTGTGACTAGCCTGGGCAACATAGCAAGACCTTGTCTCTGCAAAAAAAAAAAAAAAAAACAAAAAAAGAAAACGCACACAAAAATTAGCCGGGCTTGGTGGCATGTGCTTGTGGTCCCAGCTACTCAGGAGACTTAGGTGGAAGGATCCCTTGAGCTTGAAAGCCGGAGGTTGCAGTGAGCCAAGGTTGTGCCACTGCACTCAAGCTGGGCAATATTACTGAGACCCTGTCTCAAAAAAAAATTTTTTTTTTTAAATTAAATGCTTAATTCTCTTATAGTCTATCTTTGTTAGTGTGCTCAGTTAGAATTTGGCCTCTGCTGTATTCTGTCAAATTGTCCTCTTTATCCTTTCTATAGCTCTGAGTTTAACAGATCTTTAGAATAGATGATAACCAGTGGTGATTGTTTCTTTAATGTGCACATTTTTCTTTATTCAAAAAGATGGCTTTCTTTTTATTTGACGTGTATTTTTTGCATTCTCTAACCCAATTTTCTTATACATTTGGGACTTCAATTTGTATCTGCCTATACTTATAATTACAATTTTTATCCCTGCCAAATCTTCCCTGTGTATAAATTGGTTATCATTAGGTTCTAAAAAGTTTTTATAGAGTTAATTTGAAAAGCTGTTCTTCATAATTGTGTACAGTTTCTAGAGTTTTACATTTATGGACCTACCTTGCATGCAATATCTTGAAGACAGAAAAAAGTGTAGGCTGTTCTCAAAACGTTGGAGTGAGAAAGTAAGATGTCCTGCTGCCAAATATAAAGTTGTTTTTATACTGTCTCTCTGCTGAAAATCCTTTTTATTTTTCTCCTTTAAGCCTTCCTCTTTGATTGAGTGCACTCTCTTCTTTACTAAGGTTTTAGTTTTTTGGATACTTGTTTAACAAACTTTTTGTCAGCTACCATTTGGCAGCTCACTTTCACAAACCTCACACTCCTCTTTTTACCTACTTTTAGTTGTTTGGCAAACATCTATATTTTTGTACAACTTTGGCAAAAATGATTTATCAATGTAGCTCCATACCTGTTGAATAAAAATAGTAGAAATTATACATCACAAGAAATAGAACCTTATTAAGAATTTTCTTTACATTTAACTTTTAAGTTCAGGGGTGCATGTGCAGGTTTGTTATATATGTAAACTTGTGTCATGGGGGTTTGTTGTACAGATTGTTTCATCACCCAGGTATTAAGCTTAGTATTTCATTAGTTATTTTTCCTGATCCTCTCCCTCCTCCCACCCTCCACCCTTTGCTGGCCCCAGTGTGTGGGGTTCCCCTCTATGTGTCCATGTGTTTTCATCATTTATCTCCCACATAATTGAGAACCTGTGGTGTTTGGTTTTCTGTTCCTGTATTAGTTTGCTAAGGATAATGACCCCAAAACCATACAAATTCTGGAAGACAGCCTAGGCAATACCATTCTGGACATAGGAACAGGCAAAGTTTTCATGACGATGCCAAAAGCAATTGCAACAAAAGCAAAAGCAAAACAAAAAACAAAAGCAAAACGAGATTTAATTAAACATAAGAGCTTCTGCACGGCAAAAGAAACTATCAACAGGGTAAACAGACAACCTACAGAATGGGAGTAAATTTTTGCAAACTATGCAACTGACAAAGGTGTAATAACCAGCATCTATAAGGAGCTTAAACAAATTTACAAGAAGAAAGCAACCTCGTTAAAAAGTGGGCAAAGGAAATAGATAGTTTTCAAAAGAAGACATGCATGTGGCCAACAATTATATGAAAAAACGGCTCAGTATCACTGATCATTAGAGAAATGCAAATCAAAGTCACAATGATATATCATCTCACACTGGTCAAAATGGCTATTATCAAAAAGTCAAAAAATAACATATGCCAGGAAGGTTGTGGAGAAAAAGGAACACTTATACACTGTTGGTGGGAGTCTAAATTAATTCAGCCATTTTGGACACATGCATGTGTATGTTTGTTGCAGCACTGTTCACAATAACAAAGACGTAGAATCAATCTAAATGCCTATCAGTGGTAATCTGGATAAAGAAAATGTGGTAAATATACACCATGGAATACTATGCAGCCATAAAAAAGAATTCTTAAAGGTTGATTCTACATCTGAAAATTACTTGAAATTAAACTAAAAAAGCCCAGTGTTTAAATTTTTTGGCATTTGACATTAGAATATCCATGCTATGGAGAAAAAGAAAACTTTAAGAATATTTTTTAAACAGAGAAGAACATACTGTACTGATATCTTGAAGGATTTCAAGCTAAACTAAAAATTCAATAGAAAAAATAAAATTAGTGCTAAAGGAAGTAAAGAACAGACATTGTAGTACAAAATTGAATAAGAGGATTGGAACAACACCTTGAGAAACTCTCACAGAAGCAGAGGAAACAATGAGAACGATAAAAGAGAATGTGCTGATTTTGGAGACCATGGATCCATAATCATATATCCATAATATAATATGGATCCATGTCATCATTTCCAAAAAAAGACATAAGAAAAATGAATGAAAACAGTTAACAGAGCATACATTAATATTATTTTCCTGACCTGAGAAAAGACCAAACTTTTTTTTTTTTTTTAAGAGATGGGGTATCACTCTGTCACCCAGGATAGGCTACAGTATTGCCCTAGTAACCCAGACTCTAGGGTGCAGTGGTGTGATAGTTCACCATAGCCCTGAACTCCTGGGCTCCAGCTATCCATCTGCCTCAGCCTCCCAAGTAGCTGGGACTGCAGGCATGCACTACCATATTTAAAAATTTTTTAATTCCTTGTGGGTACCTTACTGTGTTGCCCGGGCTGGTGCAAACTCCTGGCCTCAAGCAGTCCTTCTGCCTCAGCCTCCCAAAGTGTTGGGATTACAGGCACAAGACGCCGCACTCGACCACACCAAACTTTTTATATTGAAAGTATTGATTATCAAAAACACATATAATAAAAAGAGAACAGGCCAAGTGCAGTGGCTCATGCCTGTAATCCCAGCACTTTGGGAGGCCAAGGTGGGTGGATCACCTGAGGTCAGGAGTTTGAGACCAGCTTGGCCAACATGAAACCTCGTCTCTACTAAAAATACAAAATTAGCTGGGCGTGGTGATGCATGCCTGTAATCCCAGCTACTTGGGAGGCTGAGGCAGGAGAATGGCTTGAACCCGGGAGACGGAGGTTGCAGTGAGTCGAGATCATGCCACTGCACTCCAGCCTGGGCAGCAGAGCAAGACTCCGTCTCAAAAAAAAAAAAAAAAAAAAAAAGAACAGTACTTAGATACATGCTAGTATGTTTGTTGAATAAAAGAACATCAATAAGCATGTGTAATTAGTCTAACCTTCCTAGGTTGTTGAAAAGGAACTAAAATCAAGCTTCACCTCCAAAAATATAATGCTTATAATGACCTGTGCAAACAGTTTTGAACAAAAATGATAATTCCAGGAAGAAGGGGAAGCTAGAAAATTGAGAGTTTTAAATCAGAAGCAGCAGTTCAATTGAGAATAAGAATTGACTGGATTCAGTTGTTTAGCTAATGATAAGAAAAAGAAAAAATGACATCCCTTTGACATTTTCTTAGTTATTCCACAAACATATCTGCATAATTTATATTTTATTGTATTTTTCTTATCTTTTTAAAGGTAAGAAATCATAATATACTTTTTTCTTTTTTTATCATTCAATTTCTTTTTTTATTATTATTATACCTTAAGTTCTAGGGTACTGTGCACAACGTGCAGGTTTGTTACATATGTGTATAGTATACATTTTCTTTGTTGTTTCCCGTATGTGGTTGGGGTAGCATTTTGAAGAGATGGTCCTTCCACCTGCAAAGCTATTTGTATATTAGAATATTTAATTCTCCTGGGGACTGGACTAAAAGCCAGTGAAAATGCTTCAGGCATTTTGACAGGTAAACCAAAACAAAGTAAAATACCACTTCCACACATTTCCAAATTCTTCTCCCTTGCATGCAGTCCTGCCAAAATTAGGAACCACTATTTTTTTTTTTTTTTTTTGAGATGAAGTCTTGCTCTGTCGCCCAGGCTGGAGTGCAGTGGCGTGGTCTCGGCTCACTGCCTCCCGGATTCAACTGATTCTCCTGCCTCAGTCTTCTGAGTAGCTGGGATTACAGGCATGCGCCTGCATGCCCAGCTAATTTTTGTATTTTTAGTGGAGACGGGGTTTCACCATGTTGGCCCGGCTGGTCTCAAACTCCTGACCTCGTGATCTGCCAGCCTCTGCCTCCCAAAGTGCTGGGATTACAGGCGTGAGCCACCGTGCCCAGGCTAGTAACCACTGTTTATCTATTAATTTGTACTCAGGGTGTTAATAGAGCACGTTAATTGATTTTTTGAATATTGAACCAGGCTTGCATATCTGGGATAAACCACCTCGTACCTTTTTTTTTTTTTTTAACTATACTTTTTTTTTAAATGCTCAACTATCCACAGGCCCTTATGGTTTTGTTTTTTGTTGTTGTTGTTGTTTTTGTTTTTTGAGATGGAGGTTTGCTCTTTTTGCCCAAACTGGAGTGCAGTGGTGCGATCTCAGCTCACTGCAACCTACACCTCCCAGGTTCATGTGATTCTCTTGCCTCAGCTCCTGAATAGCTGGGATTACAGGCATACACCACCATGCCCGGCTAATTTTTTGTATTTTTAGTAGAAACAGGGTTTCACCATGTTAGCCAGGCTGGTCTCGAATCCTGACCTCAGTTGATCTACCTGCCTTGGCCTCCCAAAGTGCCTGGGATTACAGGTGTGAGCCACTGCGCCTGGCCAACATTGGATTTTTCAGTTGTATTACCAGTTTTATGTTCAAAACTCCTTTAAGAGGTTCTATTTTTATGCATTGTCTTTACTTAACCCAATCTCTTCATTTATAAATATGTAAATATTATGTATTTAGAAAATATGTAATGGTAAAGTTTGAAAGGATGCCTGAGTAACCAAGAACAGTGGTTTCCTGGGGTGGAAGGAGGGTAACATCGGAATAGACAAATGGGAACAAGGGTATGAGTGAAGCTTTTCACTATATAATCATTTATAAAATGGACAGATTGATCGGCTGACACTAAAGTTCTTTTCAGTGTTCTAATCCTATGAATCATGTCTAGAATATTTAAACTATTGATAAAAGACCAGCATCTACAAAATTTTTAAGTTTTCTTATTATTGTTGGTTAATATCATCTCCAGAATTTAGTTATTAGTTTTGTTCAGAAACATTATTTAAATAAATCAGCCTCAGTGCTATGGTGCGTATGAATTAAGCCATACTAAAGGTACACATCCAAAATAAAGAAACAAGTCAGAAGCCCCCAAGGAATATATTGGCCAAGTGTATTAGACTATTATTTTCGCTAATCAAACACATTAGGAAAGCCTACTGTAAGAAATGAAATAAAGATCAGATATTGCTTTCGATAACCTTTTACTTTAGTATTCTCAGCAATGTTGGTAAATATTTATTAGCTGATAAATTATGTGGCAAATGTTCTACAAAAATTAGTTAAATCGGATTATGTGTGTGGAGAAAGATTGGCATTAAAAGTACATTAGGTTGTCCTTTTAGGATAAGTCTATTGAGCATTTCTTTTTCTGGTTATTATATTGATAGTTTGAATAACAGAAAGTAATTTTTTTGGTCGTGCATGGTGGCTCACGCCTGTAATCCCAGCACTTTTGGAGGCCTAGTTGGGTGGATCATCTGAAGTCGAGAGTTCGGGACCAGCCTGACCAACATGGAGAAACCCCATCTCTACTAAAAATACAAAATTAGCCGGGCGTGGTGGCACATGCCTGTAATGCCAGCTACTCAGGAGGCTGAAGCAAGAGAATCGCTTGAACCCAGGAGGCAGAGGTTGCGGTGAGGCGAGATTGTGCCATTGCACTCCAGCCTGGGCATCAAGAGCGAAACTCTGTCTCAAAAAAAAACAAACAAAAAAAAAAAGAATTTTTTTAAATTGAAGTATAATTTATACCTGAAGTTCACTCAATTTAAGTGAACAATTCAGTTATTTTTTTTGCAAATGTACACACTTGTGCAATGGTTACCAGTTTAATTTTAGAACATATATATACCCTAAAAAGAAACCATGTACCCATTCATAGTTACTCTTTGTATCATTAGTTTACCATACCTAATTATGTATGTAACTTTGTATAACTGACTATAAAATATGATAAAAGTAAGTACTATGCAATTTCCAGAATTATTCAGCCTTCTAGGTTTGTTTTGAAGACTTGGTAATTTTGAACATGGACATTTTCTTTGATGATATTTTTTATTTGGACACCAAAATTATTTAATAGAAGCAAGAGTGGTGAGAATAATTTGAGTATGAGAGGATTGCTTTTGGGAAATGAGAATTTTAAAATTTCCTTCTTGTTTGGAGTTTACAAATGAATTCATGAACAGAAGAACGTCATTGAATGTAAAATTACAAATTTATGTAAAGATTTCAATTCAAATAATTTAGTAGGGAAATTTATGAAGTCATTCAGATAAGACAAAGATTTTATATAATATTTTGAAAACATTAAATAATTTGTCATTCCTTTATTTCCTTTATTTTAGCTTCACAGAATCAAGAACGGCTATGTGCATTTAAAGATCCGTATCAGCAAGACCTTGGGATAGGTGAGAGTAGAATCTCTCATGAAAATGGGACAATATTATGCTCGAAAGGTAGCACCTGCTATGGCCTTTGGGAGAAATCAAAAGGGGACATAAATCTTGTAAAACAAGGCAAGTGATACTTTCCTTACCTGAAATGACTGTGTTTTATACAATTGATATTTATCTAAAAAGGACATGGGAGTATGTTAAAATCCTGTTCAGAAAAACAGTGAATTTAAAAGTGTATATATAAAGCCAGGTGTGGTGGCTCATGCCTGTAATTCCAGCACTTTTCGAGGCTGAGGTGGGCGGATCACTTGAGGCCAGGAGTTTGAGACCAGCCTGGGTAATAACATGGTGAAACCCCGTCTCTACTAAAAATACAAAAATTAGTCGGGTATGGTGGTGTGCGCCTGTGGTCCCAGCTACTCAGTAGGCTGAGGCAGGAGAATCACTGAACCTGGAAGGCGGAGGTTGTAGTGAGCTGAGATGTCACCAGTGCACTCCAGTCTGGGCAACAGAGCAAGACTCCATCTCAAAGAAAAAAAAAGTGTGTGTATATCTCCACAAGCCCCAAATTTATAAAAGGCTATTTATTTTTAGATTATTTTAAAAACATCTTTCTTATAATGTTATACATGCCCGTTCTATGAATTTTGGAATATATAGAGAACTACAAAGAAAACAAAAGTCTACAATAATATACTCTTTAAAAATATTTTTACTGGCCGGGCGTGGTGGCTCACGCCTGTAATCCCAGCACTTTGGGAGGCCGAGGCGGGTGGATCACTAGGTCAGGAGGTGGAGACCAGCCTGGCTAACACAGTGAAACCCCGTCTCTACTAAAAATACAGAAAATTAGCCGGGCGTGGTGGCGGGCGCCTGTAGTCCCAGCTACAGGCTGAGGCAGGAGAATGGCATGAAGCTGGGAGGCGGAGCTTGCAGTGAGCCGAGATCGCACCACTGCACTCCAGCCTGGGCGACAGAGCGAGACTCCGTCTCAAAAAAAAAAAATTAGGAACATACTGTATAAACAGTTTCATATCCAGTTTTCTCCACCTTAATTATAAGCATTTTTCCATGTCTTTAAAGAATCTCTGAAAACCTTTTTAACTTTTGCACAACATATCATTGTATATATGTATCATAGTTTACTTACAGATTATTCTGTTGGTAGACATTATGTTATTTTCATGTTTTCACTGTAATGCATAATGAAACACAGTTGTTCAGTGAACAACTTTAAACATAATTTTTTGATTGTATGTGATTGTTTCTTGAAATAGATCCCTTGATGTAGAATTATTAGGTTATAAGATATATCAATATTTTAAAGACTGTATAAAAATTTCCATGTGGCTTTCTAAAAGTACTGTTCATTTATATTCTCTCCAACACTGTATGAAGGTGTCTGTGTTACTGAATCATTTTTCTTTTTTTATTTTTATTTTTTGAGATGGAGTCTCGCTCTGTCACCTAGGCTGGAGTGCAATGGTGGGATCTCGGCTCACTGCAACCTCCGCCTCCCGGGTTCAAGCGATTCTCCTGCCTCAGCCTGCCAAGTAGCTGGGACTACAGGTGCGCACCACCACGCCCAGCTAATTTTTGTATTCTTAGTGGACACAGAGTTTTGCCATGTTGGCCAGGGTGGTCTCGATCTCCTGACCCTCATGATCCGCCCACTTCGGCCTCCCAAAGTGCTGGGATTACATGTGTGAGCCACCGTGCCCAGCCATTTTTCTGATATATATTATTTATTTATTTGTTATTTTATTTTTGAGACAGAATGTCACTCTGTCACTCAGGATAGAGTGCAGTGGCACATTCATGGCTCACTGCAACCTTGACCTCCTGGGCTCAAGCAATCCCCCCAAGTCAGTAGGACCACAACTAGGCACCACCATTCCCAGCTAATTTTTAAGTGTTTGTAGAGATGTGGTATGGCTGTGTTGCCCAGGCTGGTCTCAAATTCCTGGGCTCAAGTGATCCTCCTGCTTTGGCTTCCCAACGTGCTGGGATTCTAGGCGTGAGCCACCGTGCCCAGCCATATTATTTTTTAAACCTAAAACAATATATTTGGTATAGACAAAAATGAAACCTTACTCTTGCTTTAATAATTCTTCGATTAGCTGGGTGCAGTGGCTCACACCTGTAATCCCAGCACTTTGGGAGGCCGAGGCAGGCAGATCACCTGAGGTCAGGAGTTTGAGACCGGCCTGACCAACATGGAGAAACCCCGTCTCTACTAAAAATACAAAATTAGCCGGGCATGGTGGTGGCACATGCCTGTAATCCCAGCTACTCGGGAGGCTGAGGTAGGAGAATCGCTTGAACCCGGGAGGTGGAGATTGCAGTGAGCTGAGATCGTGCCATTGCACTCTAGCCTGGGCAACAAGAGTGAAACTCTGCCTCAAATAAATAAATAATTCTTAGATTAATCATGCAGTTAAACCTTTTTTGGTGGCCTTTTCCCCCCCATGAAATGTCTTTGGTATCCTTTACCATTTTTCTGTTTCTTAAAAATATGTTTCCTGTTGATTTGCAAAACTGTTTCATAGCTTACACGTACTCTCACATTTATTGAAATTACTGCTTAGTTTGTTGTTTTTCTCTTAGTTTTCTTTATCATATTGTCTCCTTTTTTGTATTCATATTGATTTATAGGATGTTGGTCTCACATTGGAGATCCCCAAGAGTGTCACTATGAAGAATGTGTAGTAACTACCACTCCTCCCTCAATTCAGAATGGAACATACCGTTTCTGCTGTTGTAGCACAGATTTATGTAATGTCAACTTTACTGAGAATTTTCCACCTCCTGACACAACACCACTCAGTAAGTAAAGTAACCAACTTTTCTTTGTATTTCCTTTCTCCAAAGATTTGCAAAATATAAAAAAACATAAAAAACATTCAAGGTTGAAGCCAGGCGTGATGGCTCATGCCTGTAATGCCAGCACTTTGGGAGGCCGAGGTGGGTGGATCACCTGAGGTCAGGAGTTTGAGACCAGCCTGGTGAAATCCCGTCTCTGCCAAAAGTAAAAAATTAGCTGGGCGTAGTGGTAGGCGCCTGTAATCCCAGCTACTCAGGAAGCTGAGACAGGAGAATTGATTGAACCCGGGAGGCAGAGGTTGCAGTGAGCCAAGATTGCGCCATTGCACTCCAGCCTGGGCAACAAGAGTGAACCTAAAAGAAAAAAAAAAATTCAAAGTTGTTGGGAGTGAGAGGTAGAGTTCCAGCATCATAAGATTACATCTGGCAAACACCTGAAATCCGAAAGCGATGCACCAGGACTTCCAAGGCATCAATATATTACTAAATAACTTTGGTAAAATATAGTACTGGCCAGGCACAGTGGCTCATGCCTGTAATTTCAGCACTTTAGGAGGCCAGAGCAGGAGGAGCACTTGAGCCCAGGAACTGAAGACCAGCCTGGGCAACATAGTGAGATCCCATCTCTACCAAAACAATAAATAAATTAGCCAGGCGTGGTGGTGCGCATGTGTAGTTCAGCTATTTGGGAGGCTGAGGTTGGAGATTTGCTTGAGCCTAGGAAGTTGAAGGTGCAGCTATTGTGCCACTGCCCTCTAACCTAGGTGACACAGCAAGACTCTGTCTCAAAATAAAATAAAATGTAGTACTTTACAACCTGTATGGAGGGAAATTTGGTTAAGACAACTACATGTGTGCTTACTCTTTCACCTAGCTTTCACATTTCTTGGAATTTATCTAGAAGATACATCTTCAATAGTACGAATATACATAGACATTGAGTTGTTTACTGCAGTGTTACTTGTAACTGCACAATATTAGGAAGTAAATGTCCAAGAATAGGAGATTAGTTGAAATATACTATGGTACATACATGTAATGGAGTACCAACTATACAGCTATAAGAAAAAAATAAGATCTCTATGAACTAGCACAGAGTGATTTTCACCGGTAATATTAGATGCAAAAAGTACATATAGTAGGCTGTCTTGTATAGGACTGGAAGGAAAATAAAAAAGCCTATCTATTATTGACTTACCTTTAAAAAGAGAAACAAAGAATAAATAGAAAATAATGAACTTGGTTATTTATAAGGGATCCAAGGAATGAGACAGAAAGAATATGGAAGGGAGTGAATGTTCTCTGAGTGTAGCTTTTTTTTTGGTTTTTGTTTATTTTTTTGTTTTGTTTTTTTGAGATGGAGTTTTGCTCTTGTTGCCGAGGCTGGAGTGCAATGGCACGATCTCGGCTCACCACAACCTCTGCCTCCCAGGTTCAAGCGATTCTCCTGCCTCAGCCTCCCTAGTAGCTGGGATCAGGCATGTGCCACCACGCCCGGCTAATTTTGTATTTTTAGTAGAGACGGGGTTTCTCCATGTTGGTCAGGCTGGTCTCGAAGTCCCGACCTCAGGTGATCCACCTGCCTCAGCCTCCCAAAGTGCTGGGATTACAGGTGTGAGCCACTGTACTCGGCCTGAGTGTAGCTTTTTGTATGTAGTTTTTACTGTTGGCATCATGTCACTATTCTACGTAAGCAAAAAAAATTAAGTACCTAACAATGGAAAGGAGAAAAATTCTTCACAGTATACGCAAACTGAAATAAATGAACCCAATTTTATTTTTATTTTATTTATTTATTTTTTTGAGACAGAATCTTGCTTTTGTCACCCTGGCTAGAGTACAGTGGCATGATCCCGGCTCACTGCAACGTCCACCTCCCAGGTTCAAGTGATCTCCTGTCTCAGCCTCCCAAGTAGCCAGGATAACAGGTGTCTGCCACCACACCCAGCTAATTGTTGTATATTTAGTAGAGATGGGGTTTCGCTGTGTTGGCCAGGCTGGTCTCAAATTCCCGACCTCAGATGATCCGCCCACCTCGGCCTCCCAAAGTGCTGAGATTACAGGCCTGAGCCACCGCGCCCGGCCCCAGTTGTATTTCATATTACTATAATAACTACCCTGATACCAAAGTTATTGAAAGATAAGGGGGGGGGGGGAAAGCCCTGAAGAGAAAAAGAACTAATTCAAGTGATTTATAAGCACAGTATTTGACTATATACACTCTTGTGCAAGATGTGATATAAAGGATGGAGGAGAATTGCAAACAAATACTGAACTCTTTTGAGAAGATTTGTCTTTTAGTAGTGTGGGCAAAGCAATTCTGAAACCATCGTAGATGCATTATAGGATTAAGAAAATAAGTTGAGGCCGGGTGCAGGGGCTCATACCTGTAATCCCAGCACTTTGGGAGACTGAGGCGGGCAGATCACGAGGTAAAGAGATCAAGACCATCCTGGCCAACATGGTGAAACCCCATCTCTACTAAAAATACAAAAATTAGCTGGGTGTGCTGGTGCATGCCTGTAATCCCATCTACCCAGGAGGGTGAGACAGGAGAATCACTTGAACCTGGGAGGCGGAGGCTGCAGTGAGCCGAGATCATGCCATTGCACTCCAGCCTGGGCAGCAAGAGTGAAACGCTGTCTCAAAAGATAAAAATAAAAAAAAGGAACGAAGCCTTCTTAGAAAAATGATTTATCCCAAGACTGGAGCAGGATAGATACAAGATAAGCCTGGGACATCTTGTAATGTTTTAATAATTTTTGTAAGAAAGTAAGGAAAGAGCCTGTAATCCCAGCACTTTGGCAGGCCAAGGCAAGAGGACTGCTTGATCCCAGAATTTCACAACCAGCCTGGGCAACATAGACCTTATCTCAAAAAAAAAATTAAAAAGTAGCCAGGTGTGGCACACGCCTGTAGTCCCAGCTACTTGAGAGGCTGAGGTGGGAGGATCACTTGAACTTGGGAAGTCAAGGCTGCATTAAGCTGTGATCAGGCCCCTGTACTCCAGCCTGGGTGACAGTGAGACCCTGTCTCAAAAACAAAACAAAGCAAAAAAAGGAAGGAAAAGTACCTAAAAATATCATGGAGACTTGTCATAAGGACACAGGAGCCAGCTGGAAGGAACTCCCACTGGCTAAATCTGGGTTAATTTGAGTGCTAAACAAGTACATTAATGAACTGTGAACCACTGGAAGGAAAATGAATCATGAGTAGAATGTCAAGTGCCAACTGGTAAATGTAGGATTGCTGGAGTTGGCAGCTTATCATTCTGCAACCATTGTGTTAAGGATTGGATCAGGCAAGAATCATCAAAGGATCCTAAATCTAGGGGCAGTTTCAATGAGGAGCCAGGATATTTGCATGCCTCCCACATATCTCAAGGGAAAAGTTAGTAATTATAAAATGGGAAAAATGGACACCTTGACCAGATAATAAAAGTTAACATTATTAAAGAAGGACACATGGAAATCCATGATACCTAGAGAAGGACACATAACTAATATAGTACTATATTCCAGTCAAGAATGCATAACCTGAATTTAATCATGAGGTAATATCACACAAACCCCAAATTAGGAATGTTCTGTTACAAAAAGGGGGATCTCATTTTTCAAAAATGCGACTGTCATATAAAACAGACTGTGGGAAAGGTCTAGGTCAAAGGAAGCAAAACAGACTGGACGACTAGGCAGTGCCTGTCTTTTACTGGATGAGAAGAATGTGATAAAGGACATGATGATTAGAGAAAAATGTTGTTTCAATGTTAAATGTGCTGAAGCTGATAACAGTACTGTGGTTTTATAAGAGAATAATCATATTCTTAGGAAATAATCTAAGAAGTGTTTAAGAATAAAGGACCATCATTCTACTGTGTATTGGTTCAAAAAAAGATTGTGTGTGTGTGTGTGTGTGTGTGTGTGTGTGTGTGTGTAGAAAGAGAGAGATAATAAAAGCAAACAGTAAAATGGTATCAGTAGGTGAATAGGTAAATCTGGGTAAAAGTATATGGTGTATTCTTTGTACTATTCTTGTGACTGTTGTGAAAGGTTTAAATTATTTCCAAATAAAAAGTTTAAACAATTTTTAAAGTTTAAAAAGTTAAAATATAGCACATCTCAAGAATTTTCTTAGTCAACCAATTATAACAGACCATACTCTAGGATCATCAGTTTTGGATTATTTCCTTTGATTTGTTGATGAAGCACTAAACTGAAAGCAATAGGAAATTTTCTTTATAGCTGTAGTTTCTACCTATTGAAGGCCATTAGCTTCTATTAGGAGATTGTATTGAATTGGATACATTTATTTTTCACAAACAAAACAAAGTCTCTAATTTTCACTTGTACTTCTAGCTAGATGAAAGAGAGAAAGTGGCCATGTGCGGTGGCTCACACCTGTAATCCCAGCACTTTGGGAGGCCAAGGTGGGTGGATCACCTGAGGTCCGGAGTTCCATGCCAGCCTGGCTACCACGGTGAAACCCCATCTCTACTAAAAATACAAAAATTAGCCGGGCATGGTGGCGCATGCCTGTAATCCCAGCTACTTGGGAGGCTGAGGCAGAAGAATCACTTGAACCCAGGAAACAGAGATTGCAGTGAGCCGAGATTGCACCACTGCCCTCTAGCCTGGGCGACAGAGACTCCGTCTCAAAAAGAAAAAGAAAGAGAGAAAGTGAATTTGTTCATACATATCCTCAAAGATCTTTACAGCTGCCTTACATTTCAGATTGTTACCTAGGTCTTAGTTTAGTTTACTATAACCTTTTGACCCAAAAGTAGGAATATTGCCAGCTAGGAATCAGTAATGCTATTGCAATAAAAAGGGAAAGTGTTTTAAGTAAAGCGCTCTAATTTGGAAGCATTAACTCAATTTATATATTTTGTTCTTGAGACAAAAAAATTGAGTGAAGTTAAAGTTGGCAAACAAGATCAGTTTTGGCTTTTGCACTAACCTCAAGAAAAATAACTACTGTAATATCAAATGTCAGACATTTAGTCTGCAATTGCTAGATGTTTAACCAAAATAAAAATAATTTTATTTGTTGAAGTTTAAAGAAAGAAATTAAAATATAAAAATCAGAAACAGAACTTTTGCTCATGGCCATATAACAATAAATAGAAAGTTTGGTGATGGTGAGTTTTTTCTCCTTTAAAATTTTTCATTATGGCAGGGCACAGTGGCTCATGCCTGTAATCCCAGCACTTTGGGAGGCCAAAGCAGGCGGATCGCTTGATCCCAGGAGTTTGAGACCAGTCTGGGCAACATGGAGAAACCCCATCTGTACCAAAAATACAAAAATTAGCTGGGCATAGTGGCGCACACCTGTGATCCCTGCTACTTGGGAGGCTGAGATGGGAGGATCACTTGGGTTTGGGAGGCGGAAGTTGCTGTAATCCAAGATTGCGCCAGTGCACTCCAGCCTAGGCTACAGAGTGAGAACCTGTCTTAAAAAAAAATGAACATAAAAATTTTAACAAAAACATATTTTAAAATTACAAAAAACTGGCCAGGTGCGGTGGCTTACGCCACTAATCTCAGCAGTTTGAGAGGCCAAGGCGGGCAGCTCACTTGAGGTCAGGAGTTTGAGACATCCTGGCCAACATGGAAAAACCCTGTCTCTACTAAAAATAGAAAAAATTAGCTGGGTGTGGTAGTGGGCGCCTGTAATCCCACCTATTCGGGAGGCTGAGGCACGAGAATCGCTTGAACCCAGGAGGCAGAGGTTGCAGTGAGCAGAGATTGTGCCATTGCACTCCAGCCTGGGCGACAGAGTGAGACACTGTCTCAAAATAAATAAAATAAAATAAAATAAAATAGCCGGGCGCAGTGGCTCATGCCTGTAATCCCAGCACGTTGGGAGGCCGAGGCAGGCGGATCATGAGGTCAGGAGTTCAAGATCAGCTTGGCCAATATGGTGAAACCCCATCTCTACTAAAAATACAAAAATTAGCTGGGCATGGTGGCACACCCCTGTAGTCCCAGCTGTTCGGGAGGCTGAGGCAGAAGAATTCCTTGAACCCGGGAGGCAGAGGTTGCAGTGAGCCGAGATCATGCCACTGCACTCCAGCCTGGGCGACAGAGCGAGACTCTGTCTCACCAAAAATAATAAAATAAAAAATAAAATTACTAAAAACTGTGCAAACTTAGCAAAGAAATAAGTGGATCGCCGGGCACGGTGGCTCACATCTATAATTCCAGCACTTTGAAAGGCCGAGGCAGGTGGATCATGAGGTCAGGAGTTCGAGACCAGCCTGGCCTATATGACGAAACCCCATCTCTACTAAAAATACAAAAAGTATAGCCAGGTGTGGTGGCATGTGCCTGCAGTCCCAGCTACTCAGAAGGCTGAGGCAGAAGAATCTCTTGAACCTGGGAAGTGAAGCGGAGGTTGCAGTAAGCTGAGATCATGCCACTGCACTCCAGCCTGGGCAACAGAAAGAGATTCCGTCTCAAACAAAAACAAAAACAAAAACAAAACAAAACAAAAAAGTAGGTAGTGTGGGAAGACTGTGGAAAGGTTATTTTTTATTTTTATTTTTTATTTTTTTGAGGCGGAGTCTCGCTCTGTCGCCCAGGCTGGAGTACGGTGGCTCACTCGGCTCACTGCAAGCTCCACCTCCCAGGTTCACGCCATTCTCCTGCCTCAGCCTCCTGAGTAGCTGGGACTACAGGCGCCTGCCACCACGCCTGGCTAATTTGTTTTTGTATTTTTAATAGAGACGGGGTTTCACCGTGTTAGCCAGGATGGTCTCGATCTCCTGACCTCATGATCCGCCCGCCTCGGCCTCCCAAAGTGCTGGGATTACAGGCGTGAGCCACCGCGCCTGCTGGAAAGGTCACTTATTATTCCTATAGTTTTGTATTGTTTGAATCTTTAATTTAAAATGAGAATATATTCATGTATTATTTGTGTAACCAATAACCTGCTTGTTAATTTGGAAAAAGAGAAAAATGACATAAGTAGCAAGGAAAAAAATAATCTCCAATAGTCTCTACACCCATATACAACCATTGTTAATATTTAGAATGTTTCTTTCCAGTCTTTTCTCTCTTATTTTTGCGTAGCTGTATTTGTAATATACATCCATTTTAGATCCTGCCTTTTTGTTTAACATAAATATTTTCCAGGTTACTATATATGTTTCATAGTTGTCAGGTTTTTGTTTTGTGTTGTTGTTTTTTGATTCAGTCTCGTTCTGTTGCCCAGGTGGGAGTGCAGGTTTTTTGTATTTGTATTTTTAGTAGTTTGGCCAAGCTGGTCTCGAACTCCTGACCTCAGGTGATCCACCTGCCTCGGCTTCCCAAAATGTTGGAATTACAGGTGTGAGTCACCACGCCCGGCCACATTTTTATACTTTTTCAAAATACTAGTGTAACATCTCACGTACCCCATAAATATATATACCTACTATGCACCCACAAAAATAAAAAATTAATATATATTAATGTAGAAGGCACAGGATAAGAGAAATATAAGGTTGCATCCTTTAGGAAAATATTAATTCTTTAATGCAGTAGTAACAAAATTCCATTTACACATTATTTATTGTTCATCAGACAGTTTTCATTCTGAAGTTTTGTTAGCTCTGCACTTCTGAATGCCAGCCTCTATCCCGTATCTACCCTACCTACCTACCTTGCTCCTCTTCTCTCAAAAAGTAATCCTTTTTCATGTTGGGGTTTTTAAAATTTTACATTACTTACTTGCCTGATGAACAAAGCAAAACCTGTTAACTGACCTGGCTTTTACTGATAAACTCAGTGGAAGCTTTTCGTCTGTAAAATCTAAGTCCCGGCCGGGTGCAGTGACTCACGCCTGTAATTCCGGCCCTTTGGGAGGCCAAAGTGGGCAGATCACCTAAGGTCAGGAGTTTGAGACCAGACTGATCAACATGGAGAAACCCCGTCTCTACTAAAAAAAAATGCAAAATTAGCCGGGCGTGGTGGCACATGCCTGTAATCTCAGCTACTTGGGAGGCCAAGGTAGGAGAATCGCTTGAACCCGGGAGGCGGAGGTTGCAGTGAGCCAAGATTGCAGCATTGCACTCCAGCCTGGGCAACAAGAGTGAAACTCTGTCTCAAGGTTAAAAAAAAAAAAAAAAAAAAAAATCTAAGTCCGAAGCACGTATGGTGGAATTGACCAGTGTTTAATAAATATCTTCTGAAATACTAGACAGAATTGGTTGCAGACTATGAAATAATTTCCATGTCTTTATTTCAACAGCTGCAATTTTTATTGTCTTTTTAGGATTTCCAATTCCATGTGTGTCCCTCTCTTCCTGCCTTAACTGTGTCTAATTTCCTTATAATGTGCTCTCTGATTACTGAGCATTTTCTGCATATTTTCATATGCAAAAACTAATTACCCATCTAATAATTATTTAGTGGTTTCAGATACAGATGTACTATAATAGAGTCATAGATACATGGAAACATTTAAAATACATTCAAAACCAAGATGAGACTAGCCATGATTTGAGTAACAAGCATCTTTAAAATAATGTTAAATAGGCTGGGTGCGGTGGCTCATGCCTGTAATCCTAGCACTTGGGGAGGCCGAGGTGGGTGGATTGCCTGAGTTCAGGAGTTGGAGACCAGCCTTGGTAACACAATGAAACCCGTCTCTACTAAAATACAAAATAATTAGCTGGGTGTGGTGGCATGCGCCTGTAATCCCAGTTACTTGGGAGGCTGAGGCAGGAGAATTGCTGGAACCCGGGAGGCGGAAGTTGCAGTGAGCTGAGATTGCGCCATTGCACTCCAGCCTGGGATGCAGAGCGAGACTCAAAAATAAATAAATAAAATAAGTTAAATAATAGTTGAACAGACACAACTTTGACCAAGAATACACGGACAACTTCAATATACTGTTTTGAGCACTTCTCAAAATGTCTCATTAAAAACAACACATTTTGTATTAGCTGTAATATGAAATTAGCTTAATCAACTGCCAAAAAAAAAAAAAAAGGATAATTTGAGGGAGTGAAGCAAAAGGTTTCACTTGATTGTTTGGAATGTTATATAGTGTAATGATTAAGAGCATAGGTCATCAGTCGTAGTGCCTGGGTTAAAAACCTTGCTGTTAAACTTGCTAAACATAACCTTGAGCAGATTATTTAGCCTCTGTACATCAATTACTTCATATGCAAAATAATAGTATCCAATTTATGTGGGTGTTTAGATTAAACAAGATAATACACTAAAGTGCCCACATAGAGAAGACTTTCAATAAATAACAGTTACTTTCTTAGGAAATAACTGTCTTTAAGTCATTTTAGAAACTATTACAAACATCCTCCCCCATATCATTTTCCTTTTACCATAAAGGATACTTTTCTGCTAATTTTTATTTATTATGTATGAAAGCCTATATTCTGTGATTTTTTTTAATTTGAAGGATTGTTATTGAGTTTCCTATGATATTTGTTGTTTCCTATGTCCTTATACTTGAGAAACAGAACACATACTATTTCCTGCATCTTTCATACACAGAAAAAAAATAAAAGCTAAGCCGGGAGCGGTGGCTCACACCTGTAATCCCAGCACTTTGGGAGGCCAAGGCGGGCGGATCACAAGGTCAGGAGTTTGAGACTAGCCTGGCCAATATGATGAAACCCATCTCTACTGAAAATACAAAAATTAGCTGGGTGTGGTGGCAGGTGACTGTAGTCCCAGCTACTTGGGAGACTGAGGCAAGAGAATAGCTTGAACCTAAGAGGCGGAGGTTGCAGTGAGCTGAATTCACCCCACTGCACTCCAGCCTGGGCGACAGAGTGAGACTCCATCTCCAAAATAAATAAATAAATAAATAATAAAAGCTATAGGAAGTTGTTCCTGAAAAAACAGATATTCTGCCTTTTTTCCTCCAATTGTATATTTGTAAAAGTGTTTAGCAATAAGTAAGAGGCAGTGGATCCTCATTGTTCCTGAATTCCGTTTTGCCCCCCTTTTACTTGCTAAAATGTATTTGTAACCCCAAAACCAATATTCACAGTGCTTTCATGGTCATTCCTAGACATGCACAGAGTGGCAAAAAATTCGAGTCACCCAAGGTGCACGTTCCTAGCTTAGGTTGAAGAAGGCTATGCTCTGCCTTCTTGTTTCAGTTGTCATACTGTAAACAAGTATCTTTTTCAGTCTATTTAGTGGTATTCTTTTGCATTTTTATGCTTTTTGTTGCTTTTGTGGTTTGAAATGGCCTGCAAGAGTGGTGCCAAAGTGCTGTCTAGTATTCCAAAGAACAAGAAGGCTGTGATACACCTTCAGGAGAAATACGTGTGTGAGGTAAAATTCATTCAGGCATGAGTTATAGTGCTGTTGGCCATGAGTTAAGTGTCAATGAGTCAACCATATACAACCATATACAGTACGTTAAATAAGTTGTCTTTAAACAGAAAAACATAAAAGAAGGCTACGTATTTGGAATCGGTTGACAGAACATTGTGACTTGAGGCTCTTTTTAAGTTAGCAGGGCATGGTGGCATGTGCCCGTACTTCCAAAGTAGTCCCAACTGTTTGGAAGGCTGAGGTGGGAGGATCATTTGAGCCCAGGAGTTTAAGGCTACACTGAGCTCTGATCACTCTACTGCACTCCAGGTGGGGCAACAAAGCAAGACCGCTCTAAGAAGGGCCAGGCATGGCAGCTCACACCTGTAATCCCAGCATTTTGAGAGGCTGAAGTTGGTGGATCACTTGAGCCCAGCAGTTTCAATAGTAACTTGGGCAACATAGCAAAACCCCGTCTCTACAAAAACAAAACGAAACGAAAGAACAAAAAGATTAGCCAGTTGTGGTGGTGCATGTTATAGTCTCAGCTATTTGAGAGGCTGAGATGGGAGAATTACCTGAGCCCAGGAAGTCGAGGCTGCAGTGAGCCATGATTACACCACTGCACTCCAGCCTGGGTGACAGACCGAGACCCTGTCTCAAACCATAAATAAAAATAAAAAAGAAGAAAAAAATCAAAAGTGTATATATTGTGGTAGGCAGCTTCTGACATGGTTCCCAATGATCCCTGCCTCCTGGTATTCTCACCCTTGTGTAATCCTGTCCTTCTGAATGTGAGCTAGACTTAATAACTTGATTTTAACAAATTAGACAAAAGTGATGGTATATCACTTCTGTAATTAGGTTTTAAAAGACCATGACTGTTATTTTGCTGATGTGTTCTCTCTGGCTCTTCTTTTGTGCTTGCTCTGTTGAAGAGGGCCACTTGACAAAGAACTGAGGTCAGCTAACTTGCCAATACCCAGCAAGGAACTGAGGCCCATAGTCCAACAATTTGTGAACCCTGCCAACAGCTATTGAGTGAGCTCAGCGATAGATACTGTCTTAGTTGAGTCTTGAGATGACTATGGCACCAGCCTACACCCTGATTACAGTCTTGTAAAAGATCCTGGCAGAGCACTTATATAAACAGTATGTAGATTCCCATAGAAACTGTGAGATAATAAAAAATTTTTTAATAAAAAAAAGTAGAGCAGTTTAGGTTGATAGCAAAATTGAGAGGAAAGAAGAGAATTCCCATTATCTCCCCCCTGCTCCCACACATGCATAGCCTCCCCCATTATCAACATTCCCACCAGAGTGGCACATAATACAGTTAAGTATTTGTATTTACACATTAAAACCTCCAAACACATGCTTGAGATGGGGTGTGCAGTAAGAAGCACTACTGTGTTTTAACCTTTGGCAGCTTTTATTCTTTCCTCCCAACTTTCAATTATTTTCTTTTCATTTCCAATTTTTTAACCTTTCTCTACTTGAAAATAGTGACCAGTTTCTTTTTGGTTATAGTCATCCTAATGTGTATGATGTAATATCTCATTATGGTTTTGGTTTTCATTTCCGTAATGAATAATGGTGATGAGCATCTTTTCCTGTGCTTCTTAAACATTGTATATTTTATTTGGTAAAATGTTAATTCAAACCCATTGCCCATATAAAAATTGTGCATATTTGTCTTTTTATTGTTGAGTTGTAAAAGTTCTTTTTACATAGTAGATACAAGTCTCATTCTTTGGCTTGTCATTTTACTTAGTTGGTGGTATTCTTTGAGGTACATAGTTTTGACATTTTTAATGAAGTCTAATTTATCTTTTTTTATTTTGTCACTCTGAAACCATTTTCTTTTTCTTTTTCTTTTTATTTTTTTTCTTTTAAATGGAGCCTCACTCTGTCGCCCAGGCTGGAGTGCAGTGGTGCGATGTCAGCTCACTGCAACCTCCACCTCTTGGGTTCACGCTATTCTCCTGTCTCAGCCTCCCGAGTAGCTGGGATTACAGGTGTTTGCCACCATGCCTAGCATTTGTATTTTTAGTAGAGATGGGGTTTTGCCATGTTGGGCAGGCTGGTCTCAAACTCCTGACCTCAGGTGATCTGCCTGCCTCGGCCTCCCAAAGTCCTGGGAATACAGGTGTGAGCCACCACACCCAACCTGAAACCATTTTCTAATACACAGTCACAAAGGTTTGCTGTTGTGTTTTTTTCTTGGGGTTTTATAGTTTTAGCTCTTACATTTAGGTCTGTGATCCATTTTGAGTTAATTTTTGTATATGGCATGAGGTAGGGAGTCCAACTTCATTCTTTTGTTTGATATCCAGTTTTCCAGTATCTTTTGTGGAAAATATTATTTTTCCCAATTGAAAAGTCTTGGTATCCTTGTCAAAAATCAATTGACAGGCCGGGCACGGTGGCTCATGCCTGTAATCCCAGCACTTTGGGAGGCCGAGGCGGGTGGATCATGAGGTCAGGAGATCAAGACCATCCTGGCTGACACGGTGAAACCCCATCTCTACTAAAAAATACAAAAAAATTAGCCAGGCGTGGTGGCATGTGCCTGTAGTCCTAGCTACTCAGGAGGCTGAGGCAGGAGAATGGCATGAATCCGGGAGGTGGAGGTTGCAGTGAGCCGAGATCGCGCCACTGCACTCCAGCCTGGGCGACAGACCGAGACTCCGTCTAAAAAAAAAAAAAAAAAAAAAAAATCAATTGACCGTAAGTGCAAAGGTGTATTTCTGAACTCTTAATTCTATTCCATTCATCAATATGTCAAGGATCCATTGATCCTTATGCCAGGACCACACTGTCTTGATAACTATTGCTTTGTAATTAGTTTTAAAATAGAGAAAGCTGAGTTCTTCAACTTTGTTCTTCTTTTTCTTTCTCTTCTCTTTTCTCTTCTCTTCTCTTCTCTTGAGATGGAGTTTCACTCTTGTTGCCCACACTGGAGTCCAATGGTGTGATCTCAGCTCACTGCAACCTCCGCCTCCCAGGTTCAAGCAATTCTCCTGCCTCAGCCTCCCGAGTAGCTGGGATTACAGGCTTGCACTACCATGCCCAGCTAATTTTTGTATTTTTAGCAGAAACAGGGTTTCACCATGTTGGCCATGGCTGGTCTCGAACTCCTGACTCAGCTGATCCGCCTGCCTCAGCCTCCCAAAGTGCTGGGATTACAGGCGAGAGACACCGTGCCTGGCCTGTTTTTCTTTTTCAAGATTATTATGGCTGTTTTGGGTTCCTTGCATTTCCATATGAATTGTGATCAGTTTTCCATATCTGAAAAAAGACAACTGGGATTTTGATAGGCAGTTTGGGGAGTATTGCTATATTAACAATAGAAAGTCTCTTAATTCATGAACACGATATCTTTCCATTTATTTAGACCTTATTTCATTTATTTCAACAATGTTTTATAGTTTACTCAGTGTACAAGCCTTACAGTTCTTTTGTTAAATTTATTCCTAATTATTTTTCAGAGCAGTTTTCTGTCTTAGTCAAGACAGCTGCATGTAGTGTATGTACGTTACAATAAATTATTTTGTAAAAATTTTAGCTGTGGTAAAATACACAAAATGTGAAATTTATCGTCTTACCATTTTTAAGTGTACAGTTCAGTATAGTTCCTATTGTCGTACGACCAATCTCCAGAACTCTTCACCTTCAAGTACTGAAACTCTATACCCATTAAATAACAATTCACTATTACCCCTTCTTCTCAGGCCCTCCAGCCATCCTCTACTTTCTGTCTCTATGAATTTGACTACTCTAAGTTTATCATATAAGTAGAATCATATCATATTTGTCTTTTTGCAACTAGCTCATTTCACTTAGCATAGTGTCATGAAGGTTCATCCATCTTGTAGCATGTGTTAGAATTTTTTTGAAGGCTGAATAATATTCCATTTTACGTAAATACTACATTTATTCATCCATTCATCCATCGTGGACACTTGAGTTACTTCTACCTCTTGGCTATTATGAATAAAGCTCCAATGAATGTAGGTATACAAATATCTCTTTGAGACCCTGCTTTCAATTCTTTTGGATGTATACCAAGAAATAGAATTGCAGAATCATATGATAAAAATGCTATTTTTAATTTTTTTTAAGAGACAGGGTCTTGCTTTGTTGCCTAGACTGGAGTGCAGTGGCACGATCATAGCTCACTGTAACCTTGAACTCCTGGGCTCAAATGATCCTCCTGCCTCAGCCTCCCGGGTAGCTAGGATTATAGGCACATGACCCCATGCCTGTCTAATTTTTTTTTTTTTTTTTTTTTTTTTTTTGAGACAGAGTCTCACTGTGTCGCCCAGGCTGGAGTACAGTGGCACGATCTCGGCTCACTGCAACCTCTGCCTCCCGGGTTCAAGCGATTCTCCTGCCTCAGCCTACTGAGTAGCTAGGATTACAGGCACCCGCCACTATGTCCAGCTAATTTTTTTGTATTTTTAGTAGATACAGGGTATCACCATGTTAGCCAGGCTGGTTG
This sequence comes from Pan paniscus, assembly GCF_029289425.2. NCBI lineage: Eukaryota > Metazoa > Chordata > Mammalia > Primates > Hominidae > Pan > Pan paniscus. The sequence goes on from NC_073262.2 coordinate 105,107,256, forward strand.
CAAACTCCTGACCTTGTGATTCACCTGCCTCGGCCTCTCAAAGTGCTGGGATTACAGGCATGAGCCACCACGCCCGGCTGCTACCTGGCTGATTTTTAAATTTTATTTTAGAGATAAGATCTTACTATGTTGTCAGGCTGGTCGTGAACATTCAGCTTCAAGTAATCCTCCCACCTCAGCCTCCCAAAGTGCGGCATGAACCACTACGCCTGGCCTAGTTTTAATTTTTTGAGAACCTACAAGGCTTCCAGTTTCTTCACCTTCTTGCCGTCACTTGTTATTTTTTTTAAATAGTCGCTGTCCTAATGGGTGTGAGGTGAAATGTCATTGTGGTTTTGTTTTATATTTCCCTAATGATTGGAGATATTGAGCATCTTTTTATGTGCTTGTTGGCCATTTGGAAAAATACCTATTCAGGTCCTTTGCCCATTTTTTAATTGGGTCATTTGTTTTATGTTGTTAAGTTGTAGGAGTTCTTTATATATTTTGGATATTAACCACTTATCAGATATATGATTTGCAAATATTTTCTCCCATAGCTTGCCGTTTCACTCTTTTGATTGTATCCATAATGTGCAAGTTTTTATTTTTGTTTTTGTTTGTTGGTTGGTTTTTGTTTTTTTGTTTTTGTTTTTTTTTTGAGATGGAGTCTCACTCTGTTGCCCAGGCTGGAGTGCAATGGTGTCATCTCAGCTCACTGCAATTTCCGCCCCCCACCCCGCCTACCCACCCAGGTTCAAGCCATTCTCCTGCCTCAGCCTCCCAAGTAGCTGGGATTACAGGTGTGTGCTACCACATCTGGCTAATTTTTGTATTTTTGGTAGCAATGGGGTTTTGCCATGTTGGCTAGGCTGGTATGGAACTCCCTGACCTCAGTGATCCGCCCACCTAGGTCTCCCAAAGTGCTGGGATCTATTATAGGCATGAGCCACCACGCCCAGCCCAAAGTTTTTACTTTGGATGTAGTTCAATTTATGTATTCTTTTGCTGCCTGCAACAGGTAATTCTTTATTTGGTATTGGAACTTGTTACTCAGGAATGTGTTCTTTTGACCGGGTACAGTGGCTCATGCCTGTAATCCCAATACTTCAGGAGGCTGAGGTGGGAAAATCATTTGATGCCAGGAACTTGAGACCAGCCTGGGTAATATAGTGAGACCTTGTCTCTGAAAAATAAAAAGAAAAGTTAGCTGGGCATAGTGGTGCACACCTATAGTCCTAGCTACTCCAGAAGCTGAGGCAGTTGGATCACTTAAGCTTAGGAGTTTGAGGCTGCAGTGAGGTGTGACTGCACTCAGGCATCATGAGAGAGTATCTTACTCTATATAACTAACCCAGAAGATGATAAAAATTTGAAGTAAGATTTCCATACATTGCTTTTAAACTATGGTAAAGTCAAAAAATTTTAAGTCGGGAAGCATCTGTATTTCTCATTTTCAACTGTTACAGGAACTACTTTAAACAGCACAGATATTCTAATCACATCACTTTGGTTGTTCCCCCAATACTTGTCTGTTGTTTAAAAATCAAGGCTTTGTGTTATAATATGCTGTTCATTGTCAGTGTCTAATATTTCCTTCCTTCCTTCCCTCCCTCCCTCCCTTCCTTCCTTCCTTCCTTCCTTCCGAAAAAAAATAAGGCCGGGCGCGGTGGCTTACGCCTGTAATCCCAGCACTTTGGGAGGCCGAGGCGGGTGGATCATGAGGTCAGGAGATCGAGACCATCCTGGCTAACACAGTGAAACGCTGTCTCTACTAAAAATACAAAAAATTAGCGGGCTTGGTGGCAGGCGCCTGTAGTCCCAGCTGCTGGGGAGGCTGAGGCAGGAGAATGGTGTGAACCTGGGAGGCGGAGGTTGCAGTGATCCGAGATTGCGCCACTGCACTCCAGCCTGGGCGACAGAGCAAGACTCCGTCTCAAAAAAGAAAAAGGCTGGGCGCGGTGGCTCACGCCTGTAATCCCAGCACTTTGGGAGGCCGAGGCGGGCGGATCACGAGGTCTGGAGATCGAGACCGTCCTGGCTAACACGGTGAAACCCCGTCTCTACTAAAAAAAATGCAAAAAATTAGCCAGGCGTGGTGGCGGGTGCCTGTAGTCCCAGCTACTCGGGAGGCTGAGGCAGGAGAATGGCATGAACCTGGGAGGTGGAGCTTGCAGTGAGCCGAAATCGTGCCACTGCACTCCAGCCTGGGCGACAGAGTGAGACTCCGTCTCAAAAAAAAAAAAAAAAAAAGAAAGAAGAAAAAAAAGTAGAGATGAGGTCTCACTCTTTCGCCCAGGCTTGTTTCGAACTCTTGGGCTCAAGCAATCCTCCCGACTCGGCCTCCCAAAGTGCTGGGATTACAGACATGAGCCACTGCACCCAGCCAATGCCCTAATAGTTTCTAATTATTTTTGAATAATATAAATGGTAATTAATGCCTCTGTTTTTTAATCATAGAACTTTAAGATGTGTTTAGTGATCCTAAGTATGACTGGTTTTTACCTGAAACTTTTTTTTGTAGGGTTGCCATAATAAATTATCACAAATAGGGTGGCTAAAAATAACAGAAATTTGTTCTTGGACAGCTTTGGAGGCCAGCAGTCTAAAGCCAAGGTATTGGCTGAGTTGGTTCCTTCTGGAGGCTGTAAAGGAGAATCTGTTACATGCCTTGAGATCTCCTAGCTTTGACAGGTTTCAGTAAATCATTGGTGTTCCTCGGTTTGTAGCTGCGTAATTCTAATCTCTGCTTCTGCCTTCACATGGCCTTCATCTCTGTGTGTCTCAAATCTCCCTTTGCCTTTATCTTTTTTTTTTTTTTTGAGACAGTCTCACTCTGTCACCCAGGCTGGAGTGTAGTGGTGTGATCTCAGCTCACTACAGCCTCTGCCTCCCGGGTTCAACGGATTCTTCTGCCTCAGCCTCCTGAGTAGCTGGGACTACAGTTGCACACGACCATGCCTGCTTATTTTGTATTTTTGGTAGAGTTGGGCTTTCACCATGTTGACCAGGCTGGTCTCAAACTCCTGACCTCAAGTGATTCGCCCGCCTGGGCCTCCCAAAGTGCTGAGATGACGGGCATGAGCCACCGCACCCAGCCCCTTTGCCTTTATCTTATAAGGACATCTGTCCTTGAATTCAGGAACCACCATATGCAGGATGATCTCAAGATCCTTAATTACTAAGTGAGGGCTTAGTGCCTAGGGTGAGGGCAAGGGCAGTTCTCTAAAGAACTGCCATTGGCCTTTAGGATAAAACATCAGTTGTACCAGACCATCCCAAGCATTGAAGGATTTTAAAGTTCCTGGTCTACACTCATTAATGCCAATAGCCCTCTAACCCTAATATGACAATTAAAAAAAATGCCCCCATACACTTTCACATCCCTTTCCCAGCAGGAGGAGGAATGCTTGTCTTAAGAAAGAAAGGATATTTAGAACATATATTGCCTTACTTCTCCATGCTAATGGAAAGCATAATGTCATACAGAAAAGTAGAAAACAGACACAGAATTAGTGTCTCTCTTTTGAAATTGTCTACTTACCTATCAACATGAGTTCTGAAATATTTGTATTATTTTGAAATAGCAAAATAATGAGACAGGCTGGGCAGGGTGGCTCACGCTTGTAATCCCAGCACTTTGGTGGGGCAAGGCAAGCGGATCACTTGAGGCCAGGAGTTTGAGACCAGCCTGGCCAACATGGCGAAACCCCATCTCTACTAAAAAATACAAAAAAACTTAGCCTGCCTGGTGGTGCACGCCTGTAGTCCCAGCTACTCAGGCGGCTACAGCACAAGAATTGCTTGAACTCGGGAGGTGGAGTTGGCAGTGAGCCAAGATCGCATCACTGCACCTGGGCAATAGAGCAAGACTGTCTCCAAAAAAAAAAAAAAAAAAAAGACACATTAAAGGCTTATTGCCCATGTTCGTAGTCTTATTTCAATTTTTATTCATCTTCAGAATGAATTATATGGACCATTCTACTTAGAATAAAGAATTTTAAGACCGGGCATGGTGGCTTACACCTATAATCCCAGCACTTTGGCAAGCCAAGGCAGGAGAATTGCTTGAGTCCAGGAGTTCAGGATCAGCCTAGGCAATATAGTGAGACCCTGCCTCTACAAGAAATTTTTAAAAAATTAGCTGGATGTGGTGGTGCACGCCTGTAGTGCCAGCCACTCAGGAGTCTGAGGTGGGAGGATCACCTGAGCCCCAGGGAGATGGAGGCTACAGTGAGCTGTGTATTCTCATGGGTCTTATATTTTGAAAGAAATTATGCTGTACAAATTATACTTATTATAATTGATTTCCCCATTCTTATTAATAAAAAATATGCCTGCCTAATAGAGCTTTTTATCCGCATGATAGCAAACTATTTTTTAATTATGTTCTGAAAATAAAATTTTACTTAAGCAAAGACACCTGGCATATGTAAGCCTATGAAGCTTTATTATGCATAAATAAGTTTGATTTTCAAGAGGTTTTTTTTTCTAACACTGAAAGTAACTTAGTCTGTTTTATAATAGTCATCTAGGAACTTAATGGCTAAAGAAGACCCCAGGTTGGGCACTTCTAATGAATTTGTAGACTAAAAATTGAGAATTCTGTATAATGAATCAGATTCATACATCAGAGTTAATACTAACAAGAATTTGAACATAATAATTTTCCTGGAATAGTAAGTAGTTTGTCTTTATATCACTAATAAATAATGATCAGATTTCCATGAAACTTGAATTACAGTTAAAAAATCAATAAGATAAAAATGTAGAGGATAATATTTGAGGCTGCTTCTCTATCACAAATCAATGCAAACGCCAGAACACTGCTATAAAGTCAAGTGTTCTATTCTGAAGGGTTTACTTTGCCTGTATTGCACCACAATCAAGTTATACTTTTTATATTTTTCTGAACTGGTCTGGGTTCAGTTTCCTCGAAGAAAATACCACCTAGCTAGTTTATGTAAGAAAGGACAGCAAATTATTAAACTGATTGCAGAATTGTTGAGAGCACTTGAATAATGATCCTCAAACTTTAGCATTAATCAGTATCAGTTTGGAGGCCCTTGAAAACAGATTGTTGGCCCCACCCTCAGATTTTTTTACTGTAGGGGTGCACCACCAACACCTGGCCAATTTTTGTAATTTTAGGAGAGATTGGGTTTCGCTATTTTGGCCAGGCTGGTCTTGAACTTTTGACCTCAGGTGATTAGCATGCCTCACCCTTCCAAAGTGCTGGGATTGCAGGCGTGAGCCTCCGCATGCCACTGCGCCCGGCCTATTTCCAGTATAATCTTGTCATTAGTGCTCCCCATCATGTATTTATTCATGTATCCATTCATTCATTCAACAGGTATTGAATACACACTATGCATGCAAGCCACTTTCAAATATTGGCAATAAAGAGGTGAATAAGATTTTGTTTCTCATTCTCTTTATTATCCCTATCCGTGAACTCCTGTTGAGGGTATAAGGGTGAATATGTCAGGAAGGAATATGGGTAGATTGGAATATTGTAATTATGCCAATAATTACAATATTATGACATAAGTGCTGACAGTATTATAAAGCATTTTATAAATACTGAAAATTGTGTGAGTTCAGGTGTTTATATGTATATTCTTAATATTTTAAAAATAAAACATCTTTTGAAAAAGGTGAGAACCACCCTTAGACTGTTTTTTAAAATGTAAAATTTACTGTCTTAACCTTTTTAAACAAAAAAACAGAGTCAGGTTCTCACTCTGTCTCCCAGGCTGGAGTGCGGTGGCATGATCATAGCTCACAGCAGCCTCAAACTCCTGGGCTCAAGTGATCCTCCCACTTCAGCCTCCCTAGTAGCTAGAATGTTTTTTTTAATGTTTGTAGAGACAGGGTCTTGCTGTGTTCCTCAGGATGGTCTCAAGCTCCTGGCTTCAAGCAATCCTCCTGCCTCGGCCTCCCAAAGTGCTAGAATTACAGGTGTGAGCCAGCACGCACAGAGCTTAACCATTTTTAAAAATATAAAATTTACTCTCATAGTAATTTTTAAGTGCACAGTTTAGTAGCATTAAGCACATTCACATTATTGTGTAACCAACCTCCAGAACTCTTTTTGTCTTGCAAAACTGAAACTCTATACCCATTAAACAACTCACCAATCTCCCCTGCTCCCAACCCTTGGCAATTACCATTCCACTTTGTGTCTGATGAATTTTACTACTTGAGATACCTCATATAAGTGGAATCATAAGGTATCTGTCTTTTTTTTTTTTTTTTTTTTGAGGTGGAGTTTTGCTCTTGTCGCCCAGGCTGGAATGCAACGGCACGATCTCAGCTCACTGCAACCTCCGCCTCCTGGGTTCAAGTGATTCTCCTGCCTCAGCCTCCCGAGTAGCTGGGATTACAGGTGGCTGCCATTACACCCAGCTAATTTTTTGTATTTTAAGTAGAGATGGGGTTTCACCATATTGACCAGGCTGGTCTCAAACTCCTGACATCAGGCGATCCACCCTCCTTGGCTTCCCAAAGTGCTGGGATTACAGGCGTGAGCCACCACGCCCGGCCTTTGTTGCTCTTTTGTACCATTTTGTGTACTGTTTTTCAGATTTTAAAGTAAATGGAGATATGAAAAAAGAAAAACAAAGTTAAGGGAACAAAAAGCAAGGAATAAGACAATTATAAAAATAAAGACAGTGGTGATTAATTTAAGTCACAATAGATGGAATTCCTATATAACCTAGAGAGAAAGTTAGAATATAATTGGACTAAGAAGAAGGTGCTGAAGATAGAAGTAGATTTAAAGTTGTAGTTTAAGGTTTATACATCTCACAAGTGGTAAATAAATGTTGATCTTTAGGAATATTACATATCTTACCCCACAAAACAACTGAAGTGCTGTGTTTTAAATAAACAAACATGATTAATTTTAACAGTGTTAAAAATTCATTTTATAGTTAGTAGTGGGATTCTGGGCATTACTTACAGACTCCTTTGTTTGGATAAAATTTTGTCTACAATTGTGAGAAAAACATGGACAGAATTTTTAGAAAATTGAAAGTTTTATATGTTGACACACACTTACGTAAGATGTTACATGGGCAGTAGTAGGCATACTAATATATCAGTCAGCTGTTGCTGATAATACTTCATCAGCAAGCCACCCCTAAGCTCAGTGGCTTTAACAACAAGCATTTATTCTCATAATCATAGGTTTGTAGAACAGCTGGATTTTGGCTGATCTAGGCAGGACTCAGCTTCAGGCTTCAGGATCAATTCATATCTTTTTGTCTGGGACCCACGATCAAGGGGCAACATTTACTCAAGCTTCTATCAATAGTGGATTGCCTGCTTATAAGAAGTGCAAACGCAGCTACCCAAGCATATTTTAGATTTCTGCTCGCCTTATATTTGTCAGCTTCTCATTGGTCTGATCAAGTTACGTGGCCAGATTCAAAGTCAAGGGGCAAGGAGGTACACTCCATCTATCACGAGGCCATGGCAGAAGGTGGATATATTTTCATTATAGGGAAGTGACAATTTTAGGAAGTAAAGAGAGTTACCTTCTAAAGTCAAAAGGTATGTACACACACACACACACACACACACACACGAGGTTGTACTAAATATATAGCTACTCAAAGATATGTATATATACACAAATGCACACACACAAGTATGTATTGGAACCTATACATTTAGTACCACTTATTTTTTGTGTATGGTATACATTCATTTCCTTGAAAATGAAAATAAGTTATTTGTGTGTAAGAATGGACATCCAAAATGTACCCACAATGATATAAATAAAAAATACTTTTCTCACTCTGCTAGCTTTTACTTTTGTCTGTTTTTGTTTTATTTTGTTTTAAAACCAAGATAGAGTTGGATTAAAAATAGAACTTCCTGCATATGCCAGAATTTCTCCAGTGCTTCTGAGCAGGACATGTGAATGCCTCTGAGACAGGTTTGCAGACAGAGATATGTACAGGGAGAAAGAAGAGAACATAAAAGAATAGGAAGGGTAAAGAGTAGGATTAGGGAAAAGAAGTGTCTGTTTTAGAGATCAAGTACCAGCAACAATTAATCTAAACTCCCCTTAGGGTCATCAGTGCCCTTGATATTGTTACTTCCTTACTCTCACTATATAAGGAGTATGGTTTGTAGGATGTGAGCAATGTTTTTTTATTTTTGTTTTTTGTTTTGTTTTTTGTTTTTTGTTTTTGGAGACAGAGTCTTCTTCTTGCCCAGGCTGGAGTGCAGTGGCACAATTTTGACTCACTGCAACCTCAGCTTCCCAGGTTCAATTGATTCTCCTACCCGAGTAGCTGGGACTACAGGCATGCACCACTATGCCCGGCTAATTTTTGTATTTTTGGTAGAGATGGGGTCTCGCCATGTTGCCCAGGCTGGTCTGGAACTCCTGGGCTCAAGCAGTCCTCCCACCTCAGCCTGCTGAGTAGCTGGGACTACACAGATGCGCCACTACACCCGGCTAATCTTTTAATTGTTTGTAGAGATGGGGTCTTGGCAGGTTGTCTAGGCTGGTCTTGAACTGCTGGGCTTAAGTGATCCTCCCGCCTTGGGCTCCCAAAGTACTGAGATTGCGGTCATGAGCCACTGCTCCGAGCCCACCCTACCTCTTTATTCCCAAGCTTTTCTGTCTATTCTGTTCCTTCCCTAAGTACGTCTCTTTATTTATTTATTTTTTTTTGTTTGAGATGGAGTTTCACTCTGTCCCCCAGGCTGAAGTACAGTGGCACGATCTCGGCTCACTGCAACCTCCGCCTCCCGGGTTCAAGCAATTCTCTTGTCTCAGCCTCCAGAGTAGCTGGGATTACAGGCGCCCACCACTACACCCAGCTAATTTTTGTATTTTTAGCGGAGACCAGGTTTCATGATATTGGTCAGGTCAGGAGATCCACCCGCCTCAGCCTCTCAAAGTGCTGGAATTACAGGCATGAGGCACCACGCCTGGCCAGGTGCATCTCTTACTAACTCTGGCCTGCCTTATTGCTGACTACTGCCTCTAGTGCCAAAAGAGAAACAACTAGAGGATGTACAGCCTATTTGTCTGCTTCATTTAAAATTCTTCTCTTAGCAACAAAATTAAAGTCCTAAATATAACTAAAAAATCAAATGTATACATTTGTGGAATGTAAAAGGAATTACACACAATGTTCTTTTTATTGTCATTATAGTCCCCAGGCTCCTTACAAGGAAAAGTAGCTACATTTGTTACATAGAAAAACAGCCCTGAATTATTTTCAGCTACCTACAAACACCATGGTTAAATCTTCAAAACATATTACTGAACTGAAGAAGCAAGGCACAAAAATTCCATTTATATAAAATTCAGAAATAGGCAAAAAAAACTCAGCATTCAGTGATAGTAATACTATTAAGAAAAGCAAGGAAATGATTACCACAGAAGTCAGAATAGTGACTATTTCTGGGGCAGAGGAAGGATGTTAGGAACAGGTAGGAGCAGGTAGGAGACTTTTGGGACCCTTGGTGTTGTATTTTGTGGCCTTGGTGCTAGTTACATAAGTGTTTGCTTCATAATGATTCACCAAGCTCTGCATTTTGTATTATAAACATTTTCGTGTATAATGCTTATACATTATACACGAAAATGTATATAATTTTGTGGGTTATATTTTGTAAGGTTTAAAAAATGGAAGTCAGGATGGGCGGTTACAAGTGGTGACTCACGCTTGTAATCCCAGCACTTTGGTAGGCCTACGCAGGCAGATCACTTGAGACCAGGAGTTCGAGACCAGCCTGGCCAACATAGCAAAACCCCTTCTCTACTAAAAATACAAAAATTAGCCAGGTGTGGTGGCAGGCAACTCTAATCCCAGCTACTTGGGAGGCTGAGGCAGGAGAATCACTTGAACCCAGGAGGCAGAGGTTGCAGTAAACAGAGATCCCGCCATTGCACTCTAGCCTGGGCGACAATAGCGAAGCTCTGTCTCAAAAAAAAAAAAAAAAAAAAAAAACCAAAAAGGAAATCAGTGTGCGAAGTGGGAAAGCTAGAGCAAGGGAAACAACTAGGAAACAGACCAGGAGAAATTTAATGGGAAAAAAAGTTATTTGTTTTTCGCCAAATATCTATCTTGTTTTCCTTATAAGAGAGCAAAGGTTACTATGATAATTAAAATAACATAAAATGAATTGAGGGAGTTGCCTGCTGATGCGATTCATATTTTGTTGTTCAATCAGTAAATAACTGGAAGATACAGCTTTCACTTTGATAGTCAAATTAGTTCATGGTCATTTTCTGAAAACAGTTCTTGAGTATGGATTCTGAATTTAGAACTGTCATTTTGTAGAGCAGTTAGGAAAATTGACGAGGGATCTTTGAGTGACATAGTCTTTGGTTTAGTTCTATATTGTGAGTCTCGTGAATTTTCTGTATTGTGAATTTTATTTTTAATTTGTTTTGTTTTAAATAATGACTATTATAGTGACTAGGTTTCCATTTTTCTAGTGGTAACTTTAGGCTTAAATGGACATTTCTTACTCAATTAGGTTATTGGTGTTTTCTAAGAATCATTAAATACTTTTTTTTTAAAGTTGTATAGAGTAACAGACTCTATTCTATCATATCTAAAAAGTACAATCTTAGTACAATAGAGGTAATTAAAGTAGAATTATACCAAAAATACTTTGAGAGTATATTTAATGGTGTTTTCTTTATTCTTCGATGAAATGTTTTGATGTACAATGGTCTGCAAATTAATTCTTCTATTTTTCTTGTATTTTTAAAATTCCTAGTCTGTTTACTTAAATGTGATCTTTCCATTTTTTATTTAATGATTTTATTCCAATCAAATATAATTAACTGTTTTAATTCATTCTTTAATAAAATAAACAAATTGCTGAAATTGTCTCTCCTAATCATAAAATAGCTATTTAAAATACATTCTAAAGAAATTAAAATTGTAAATACTTATGGAGCTAAAAGTTAAGGAGGAGGAGCACTGAATGTTTTTCCCATTTTTTCATATCTTTTCTAACCTTTTGGCGGGGGTGGAATTTAACTTTAGACTGTTATTTCTCTCTCTCCTTCAGTTTTTCACTGTTTCTTTCATAATTCACTCATCGAATGCCTTGATTCAATTAGCCAAGTATGGGCTATTTTTTTTGTTGTTGTTATTTTTTGCTTTTTCTTCCAAGCTAGATCTATTCAAAATGATTAACAAGTTAAATTTAAACCAGTCTTTCATATTCAGTATTAACTACTTGTTTGAAAAAACAAGAAATCTGCCCCCTCTCAATTTTTTAGGGCATTAAATGTAAACATTAGTCTGATTATGATTACTGCCATTCCAAACATATTAATTAAAAGAAATCAACGTTTATTTCCTATAAAAACATTTGTTCAAAACATTGAGCTCCACAATAAATCATAGTACAGAAACAATATCTTAACAATTTGGATTATTTTGCTAAGGAATTCACTTAACTGATCACATCATTTTAGATTTAAATGTTTTTCTCTACTTGTATGAAAGCTACATTGCTTGAAAACTACAAAAACTAATCCCCAATTTGCCTTTCTACACAGTGGTAAAAGATTAAGGAGCTGACATAACCACTAGTGTGTTATATTTAAGCTTCCCTTTGCTGCTTGCTGCACATGTTACAATGTTGTTCTTTCTTTGACACAGACCCAGACAAAAGCTGAGTGTAGCAAGGAAACAGACAGAACGCCTCCAGTAGTGGCCCCCGCCTGGCTCCAGGATTTGTAAACAGAAACATCCCAGGCTCCAATGAGACAGACAGAGGTTCCCTGTCTGTTCTGCATTCAGGAAGTGTTTGCTTGTATAAGCCCAACTATTGCACAGGCATACATAGTAGTGTTTACATTTGGCTGAGTATTTAACTGAGAAAACTTAATAGGGAAGAAAAAGAGGGTTTATTAGAGGTAGGAGAACAAGACAATTCAGGTATAACATAGATGTAGCATATGTTATGTAAAAAGGTTTTTTTATTTTGAAGAAATAGACAACAAAAAATAGTTTTCTAGTTAAAGGCCTCTTTTGCACGTACACGTGAATACACATATTGAAATATTTTTCCTGGCAGTTTTTCAGGGATCTCATATTTTTAGACCATGTGACATAGGCTTGGAAAGTTTTTATTTGAAATTTAACCAATCATATGGTTTATAATGAAATGGGAAAAGTTCCCTTGTCCTGACAGGGTGTGTGATGCGGGGTGTGGCTCACTTCTTCAGTGTCCCGCTGCTCAGACCTCTAGGGGAGCATACAGACAGGTAGGCTGTGGGGCTCCGACCTCACAACAGTGTCTAGGAGTGAATGTTTACAGCTCCTGAATCCGCAGTGGGCGTGTGTTACAGGGTGCTCTTTTAGTTTGCCATCTATAGGCGGCTTGTGTTAGCTCAATTAGACCCCCTTCCTTATCACAAGGACAGAGGGATTTCTGTATCCCAGGGTTTCCTGCCTTGGTGTACGGGAAGAGTCGGCTCACACCTGGGCTTGGAGAATGAGTGCAAGGTTTATTAGTAGAAGTAGCTCTCAGCAGATGGGGGAACCAGAAGGGAGATGGTTTTCTCCTGGAGTTGGGCCGCTTGGTGGCCAGGGCTCTCCTCCGTCTGCCCCAGCCAAACTCCGCGTCGTTGTCGTTCTGTCGACGGCCTGCCGGCGTGCGGGTGCCTATCGTTGTGCTCTTCTGCTGGCGTGCTCCTCTCGACGACCAGCCACTTTCTTCCGCCGATGTGCTCCTCTTTACGTCTGGCCGCCTGTGTGTCTGCCTGCTAGGGTCTCGGGTTTTTATAGGCCCAGGATGGGGACATGGCGGGTCCGGGTGGTCTTGGAAATGCAACATTTGGACGGGAAAGCAGGAGTGCCTGTCCTCACCTAGGTCTGTTGGGGTGGAGCCCTAGCCAGGGACGCACCTTTCTCTACCCATTACTTACCTCCCCACTTCCATGTCATTTAAGGAGGGCACACTGTTCCCTTCCCAGCACTATAACATGTTTAAAATGTTTTAAAACTTTTTTCATTCTCTCCAATATATGAATTAATAATCCATATTTCAGATTTTGAATTAATGAATGTTTAATGTAAAAGTTTTGTTAAATTTTCTTTTATAAATTTGAGAATAAAAGCAAAGAATGCTGAGCCTTCAAAAAACTGTACGAGAAGACTCATTATACAGAGTTTTGGAAGTAGGAGGACCTTAAAAGTCACTTACAAGATCACTTATTTTTATTTTATAGCTTAATGTATTTTAGTAACAAACAGGAACAGCAAAAAGACAGCATTAAAAACGTGCTTGAATGTGGGACAACTCAAAAAAGTAGAGTGAACAGATGGAACCTACTCTATGATTAAAATGCTGCAAACATCATTTAGTTGCTGTCAATAAGAAATTTACTTATTTTCCAAAAATCCAAATGCAGGCATTATCCAGAAAAATTTAACAGGTTTATTTATAATTGTTATGGCCAGGCATGGTGGTTTATGCCTGTAATTCCAGCACTTTGGGAGGCCAGGACAGGCAGATTGCTTGAGCCCGGGAGTTTGAGACCATCCTGAGCAACATGGCAAAACCCTGTCTCTACAAAAAATAAAAATTAGCCAGACGTGGTGGCATGAGACCAGATGCTTGGGAGGCTGAGGTGATAGGATCGCTTGAGCCTGGGAGGCTGAGGCTGTAGTGAGCCATGGTCATACCATTGCACTCCAGCCTGAGCGACAAAGTGAGACCCTGTCTCAAAAACAAAAACAAAAACAAATCAAAAGAACAAATTAAATAATTGTTATGAAGTTGAACTTCTAAAACTTGTTCACTGAAATGTTTTGACCCGCATTAATGCTTTATGTCCCACATTTATATTGAAAATCCACATGCAAATAAAAATGGAAAAACCACCAATACCTCATTTCTGTTCCTTATTTTTTCACTCACAATCTTATACTTAGGTGCCTTTTGACCCTATGGGGAAAAAATAATGTTCAGAACTACTGAGAGGTGACAGCGTGCTGGCAGTCCTTACCGCCCTAGCTCGCTCTCAGCGCCTCCTCTGCCTGGGCTCCCACTTTGGCGGCACTTGAGGAGCCCTTCAACCCACCACTGCACTGTGGGAGCCACTTTCTGGGCTGGCCGAGGCCGGAGCCCACTCCTTCAGCTTGCAGGGAGGTGTGGAGGGAGAGGCGCGAGCAGGAACCAGGGCTGCGTGCCACGCTTGCGGGCCAGCTGGAGTTCTGGGTGGGCATGGGCTTGGCGGGCCCTGCACTCGGAGCAGCCGGCTGGCCCTGCCGGCCCCAGGCAATGAGGGGCTTAGCACCCGGGCCAGCGGCTGCGGAGGGTGCACTGGGTCCCCCAGCAGTGCCAGTCAACCGGTGCTGCTCTTGATTTCTCACCGGGTCTTAGCTGCCTTCCCACGGGGCAGGGCTCGGGACCTGCAGCCCGCCATGCCTGAGCCTCCCACCCCCTCCATGGGCCCCTGTGCGGCCCGAGCCTCCCTGATGAGTGCCGCCCCCTGCTCCACGGCGCCCAGTCCCATTGCCAAGCGGTGAGACAATCGCCGAGTGGTGAGAGCATCACCTATCCGCAAGCAGTGAGTACCATCAGACCCCTTTCGCTTGCTATTCTGTCCTGTCTTTCCTTAGAATTCGGGGGCTAAATACCGGGCACCTGTCAGCCAGTTAAAAGTGACTAGCGCAGCTGCCAGAGTAAAGACACGGGTGTCAGGCTTTCTGGGAAAGGGCTCTCTAACAACCCCCGACTCTTCGGACTTGGGACCGTTGGTTTGCCTAGAACCAGCTTCCGCTTTTCCTGTACTTCTGGACTGAGTCGAGGGTCGACAAAGAGGAAAGCCATGCAGCTCCGGGGTCCCAACAACAAGTTGGTTGACCCTGTGGCCATGGGCAGAACTCTCAAAGGCATGTCGCCCAAGCGAGACTTGCCCATCTATCCTATCTATCCTGACCCTTGCCCCCTGGGTCCTAATGCCTGCCAGACAAACGTCCTCTCGCCTCTTTTCTCTGAGGTTAGACCCACTTCTAAAAATTGCTACCTGTCTCTGGTGCTTTTCTAGTTTCTCCTATAAGAATGATTTCTAGTATAAACTTCAGGACCCTGTTACCTTCTTTAGGCACCTGGGCTCACCAATCAGAAAGACATAATTTTTGCCCAAAGCCCTGTCACAGTGGGGACTACCTGGAATTTTAGGATCCCTCCTCAGACTAACAGGCCTAACAAAAGCTATTCCTGAAGCTAGGATATGGGGAGCCTCAGAAATTGTATCCTTCCTATTCATATAAGTGAGGACAAAAGGTGTCACTCTTCCAACCCTGGAGATCCCTTCCCTCCCTCAGGGTATGGCCCTCCACTTCATTTTTGGGGCATAACATCTTTATAGGACAGGGGTAAAGTCCCAAGACTAACAGGAGAATGCTTAGGACTCTTAACAGGTTTTTGAGGATGCGTTGGTAAGGGCCACTAAATCTGATTTTTCTCAGTTGGTCCTCCTTGTGGTCTAGGAGGACAGGCAAGGGTGCAGGTTTTCAAGAATGCGTCGGTAAGGACCACTAAATCCGACCTTCCTCCGTCCTCCATGTGGTCTGGGAGGAAAACTAGTGTTTCTGCTGCTGCGTCGGTGAGCGCAACTATTCTGATCAGCAGGGTCCAGGGACTGTTGCAGGTTCTTGGGCAGGGGTTGTTTCTGCTGCCGCATTGGTGAGCGCAACTATTCCGATCAGCAGGGTCCAGGGACAGTTGCACGTTCTTGGGCAGGGGTTGTTTCTGCTGCTGCGTCGGTGAGCACAACTATTCCGATCAGCAGGGTCCAGGGACCGTTGCGAGTTCTTGGGCAGGGGGAGAAACAAAACAAACCAAAACCGCGGGCGGTTTTGTCTTTCAGATGGGAAACACTCAGGCATCAACAGGCTCACCCTTGAAATGCATCCTAAGCCATTGGGACCAATTTGACCCACAAACCCTGAAAAAGAGGCGGCTCATTTTTTTCTGCCCTACGGCTTGGCCCCAGTATTCTCTTTCTGATGGGGAAAAATGGCCACCTGAGGGCAGTACAAATTACAATACTATCCTGCAGCTTGACCTTTTCTCTAAGAGGGAAGGCAAATGGAGTGAAATACCTTATGTTCAAGCTTTCTTTTCATTGAGGGAGAATATACAACTATGCAAAGCTTGCAATTTACATCCCACAGGAGGACCTCTCAGCTTACCACCATATCCTAGCCTCCCTATAGCTCCCCTTCCTATTAATGATAATCCTCCTCTAATCTCCCCTGCCCAGAAGGAAATAAGCAAAGAAATCTCCAAAGGACCACAAAAACCCCCGGGTTATCGGTTATGTCCCCTTCAAGCTGTAGGGGGAGGGGAATTTGGCCCAACCCGGGTACGTGTCCCCTTCTCCCTCTCTGATTTAAAGCAGATCAAGGCACACCTGGGGAAGTTTTCAGATGATCCTGATAGGTACATAGATGTCCTACAGGGTCTAGGGCAAACCTTTGACCTCCCTTGGAGAGATGTCATGCTACTGTTAGATCAAACCCGGGCCTTTAATGAAAAGAATGCGGCTTTAGCTGCAGCCCAAGAGTTTGGAGATACCTGGTATCTTAGTAAAGTAAATGATAGAATGACAGCTGAAGAAAGGGACAAATTCCCTACTGGTCAGCAAGCCATCCCCATTATGGATCCCCACTGGGACCTTGACTCAGATCATGGGGACTGGAGTCGTAAACATCTGTTGACCTGTGTTCTAGAAGGACTAAGGAGAATTACAAAAAAGCCCATGAATTATTCAATGATGTCCACCATAAATCAGGGAAAGGAAGAAAATCCTTCTGCCTTCCTCAAGCGGCTACGAGGCCTTAAGAAAATATACTCCCCTGTCACCTGAATCACTCGAGAGTCAATTGATTCTAAAAGATAAGTTTATTACCCAATCAGCCACAGATATCAGGAGAAAGCTCCAAAAGCAAGCCCTGAGCCCTGAACAAAAATCTAGAGGCATTATTAAACCTGGCAACCTCGGTGTTCTATAATAGGGACCAAGAGGAACAGGCCCAAAAGGAAAAGCGAGATCAGAGAAAGGCCGCAGCCTTAGTCATGGCCCTCAGACAAACAAACCTTGGTGGTTCAGAGAGGACAGAAAATGGAGTAGGCCAATCACCTGGTAGGGCTTGTTATCAGTATGGTTTACTAGGACACTTTAAAAAAGATTGTCCAATGAGAAACAAGCTGCCCCCTCATCCATGTCCACTATGCCGAGGCAATCACTGGAAGGTGCACTGCCCCAGAGGACGAAGGTTCCCTGGGTCAGAAGGCCCAACCAGATGATCCAACAACAGGACTGAGGGTGCCCGGGGCAAGTGCCAGCTCATGTCATCACCCTCACTGAGCCCCGGGTATGTTTAACTATTGAGGGCCAGGAAATTGACTTCCTCCTGGACACTGGCACAGCCTTCTCAGTGTTAATCTCCTGTCCTGGACGACTGTCCTCAAGGTCCGTTACCATCCGAGGAATCCTGGGACAGCCTGTAACCAGGTATTTCTCCCACCTCCTCAGTTGTAATTGGGAGACTTTGCTCTTTTCACATGCCTTTCTTGTTATGCCTGAAAGTCCCACACCATTATTAGGGAGGGATATATTAGCCAAGGCTGGAGCTATTATCTACATGAATATGGGGAACAAGTTAGCCATTTGTTGTCCCCTACTTGAGGAGGGAATCAACCCTGAAGCTTGGGCATTGGAAGGACAATTTGGAAGGGCAAAAAATGCCCGCCCAGTCCAAATCAGGTTAAAAGATCCCA
The DNA here is from genome assembly GCF_029289425.2 of Pan paniscus. Taxonomy (NCBI): domain Eukaryota; kingdom Metazoa; phylum Chordata; class Mammalia; order Primates; family Hominidae; genus Pan; species Pan paniscus. Next base: position 105,125,028 of record NC_073262.2, read on the forward strand.
CCAGTTTTCCTTATCAAAGGCAATATCCCTTAAGGCCTGAAGCTCATACAGGATTACAGAATATTGTTAAACATTTGAAAGCTCAAGGCTTAGTAAGGAAATGCAGGAGTCCCTGAAACACCCCAATTCTGGGAGTACAAAAACCAAACGGTCAGTGGAGACTAGTGCAAGATCTTAGACTCATTAATGAGGCAGTAATTCCACTATATCCAGTTGTACCCAACCCCTATACCCTGCTCTCTCAAATACCAGAGGAAGCAGAATGGTTCACGGTTCTGGACCTCAAGGATGCCTTCTTCTGTATTCCCCTGCACTCTGACTCCCAGTTTCTCTTTGCTTTTGAGGATCCCACATACCACACGTCCCAACTTACGTGGACGGTCTTGCCCCAGGGGTTTAGGGATAGCCTTCATCTGTTTGGTCAGGCACTGGCCCAAGATCTAAGCCACTTCTCAAGTCCAGGCACTCTGGTTCTTCAATATGTGGATGATTTACTTTTGACTACCAGTTTGGAAGCCTCGTGCCAGCAGGCTACTCTAGATCTCTTGAACTTTTAGCTAATCAAGGGTACAAGGTGTCTAGGTCGAAGGCCCAGCTTTGCCTACAGCAGGTTAAATATCTAGGCCTAATCTTAGCCAAAGGGACCAGGGCCCTCAGCAAGGAACGAATACAGCCTATACTGGCTTATCCTCGCCCTAAGACATTAAAACATTTGAGGGGGTTCCTTGGAATTACCGGCTTTTGCCGACTATGGATCCCTGGATACAGCGAGATAGCCAGGCTCCTCTATACTCTAATCAAGGAAACCCAGAAGGCAAATACTCATCTAGTCGAATGGGAACCAGAAGCAGAAACAGCCTTTAAAACCTTAAAGCAGGCTCTAGTACAAGCTCCAGCTTTAAGGCTTCCCACAGGACAGAACTTCTCTTTATATGTCACAGAGAGAGCTGGGATAACTCTCGGAGTCCTTACTCAGACTCGTGGGACAACCCCACAACCAGTGGCATACCTAAGTAAGGAAATTGATGTAGTAGCAAAAGGCTGGCCTCACTGTTTAAGGGTAGTTGCAGCAGTGGCCGTCTTAGCATCAGAGGCTATCAAAATAATACAAGGAAAGGATCTCACTGTCTGGATTACTCATGATGTAAATGGCATACTAGGTGCCAAAGGAAGTTTATGGCTATCAGACAGCCACCTACTTAGATACCAGGCACTACTCCTTGAGGGACTGGTGCTTCAAATGCGCACATGCGTGGCCCTCAACCCTGCCACTTTTCTCCCAGAGGATGGGGAACCAATCGAGCATGACTGCCAACAAATTATAGTCCAGACTTAGGCCACCCGAGATGATCTCTTAGAAGTCCCCTTAACTAATCCTGACCTTAACCTATATAATGATGGAAGTTCATTTGTGGAGAATGGGATACGTAGGGTAGGTTACACCATAGTTAGTGATGTAACCATACTTGAAAGCAAGCCTCTTCCCCCAGGGACCAGTGCCCAGTTAGTGGAACTAGTGGCACTTACCTGAGCCTTAGAACTGGGAAAGGGAAAAAGAATAAATGTGTATACAGATAGCAAGTATGCTTATCTAATCCTACATGCCCATGCTACAATATGGAAAGAGAGGGAGTTCCTAACCTCTGGGGGAACCCCCATTAAATACCACAAGGAAATTATATAGTTATTGCACACAATGCAAAAACACAAAGAGGTGGGAATCTTACACTGACAAAGCCATCAAAATGGGAAGGAGAGGGGAGAACAGCAGCATAAGCAGCTGGCAGAGGCAGCAGAAAGGAAAGAAAGGGACAGGAAGTCAAAGAAAGAGACAGAGAAGAGACAAAGAAGTCAGAAAGAGGAACAGACACAGAAAGAGAGTTAAAAAGAGAGGAAGAGACAAAGAAGTCAGAGAGAAAGAGGAACAGACACAGAAAGAGAGTTAAAAAGAGAGGAAGAGACAAAGAAGAAGTTGAAGAGAAAGAAAGAGAGATGGAAGTAGTAAAGAAAAAACAGTATACCCTATTCCTTTAAAAGCCAGGGTAAATTTCTATCTACCCAGCCAAGGCATATTCTACTTATGTGGATCTTCAACCCGTATCTACCTCTCAAACAGTTTGCAAGAAATAACGAAATCTATCCTTACTGTATAATCCCAAATAGACTCTTTGGCAGCAGTGACCCTCCAAAACCGCCGAGGCCTAGACCTCCTCACTGCTGAGAAAGGAGGACTCTGCACCTTCTTAGGGGAAGAGTGTTGTTTTTACACTAACCAGTCGGGGGTAGCACAAGATGCCACCCAGCGTTTACAGGAAAAGGCTTCTGAAATCAGACAACGCCTTTCAAATTCTTATACCAGCCTCTGGAGTTGGGCAACATGGCTTCTCCCCTTTCTAGGTCCTGTGGCAGCCATCTTGCTGTTACTGGCCTTTGGGCCCTGTATTTTTAACCTTCTTGTCAAATTCGTTTCCTCTAGAATCGAGGCCATCAAGCTACAGATGGTCTTACAAATGGAACCCCAAATGAGTTCAACTAACAACTTCTACCGAGGACTCCTGGACCGACCCGCTGGCACTTCCCCTGGCCTAGAGAGTTCCCCTCTGAAGGACACTACAACTGCAGAGCCCCTTCTTTGCCCCTATCCAGCAGGAAGTAGCTAGAGCGGTCATCGGCCAAATTCCCAACAGCACTTGGGGTGTCCTGTTTAGAGGGGGGATTGAGAGGTAACAGCGTGCTGGCAGTCCTCACAGCCCTCGCTCACTCTCAGTGCCTCTGCCTGGGCTCCCACTTTGGCGGCACTTGAGGAGCCCTTCAGCCCACCACTGCACTGTGGGAGCCCCTTTCTGGGCTGGCCAAGGCCGGAGCCCACTCCCTCAGCTTGCAGGGAGGTGTAGAGGGAGAGGCACAAGCAGGAACCGGGGCGGCGTGCCGCGCTTGCAGGCCAGCCAGAGTTCCGGGTGGGCATGGGCTTGGTGGGCCCCGCACTCGGAGCAGCCAGCCCCGGGCAATGAGGGGCTTAGCACCCAGGCCAGCAGCTGCGGAGGGTGTACTGGGTCCCCCAGCAGTGCCAGCCCACCGGCGCTGCTCTCGATTTCTCACTGTGTCTTAGCTGCCTTCCCACAGGGCAGGGCTCGGGACCTGCAGCCCGCCATGCCTGAGCCTCCCACCCCCTCCATGGGCCCCTGTGCGGCCCAAGCCTCCCTGATGAGTGCTGCCCCCTGCTCCATGGCGCCCAGTCCCATCGACCACCCAAGGGCTGAGGAGTGCGAGCGCACGGTGTGGGACTGGCAGGCAGCTCCACCTGCAGCCCAGGTGTGGGATCCACTGGGTGAAGCCAGCTGGGCTCCTGAGTCTGGTGGGGACGTGGAGAACCTTTATGTCTAGCTCAGGGATTGTAAATACACCAATAGGCACTCTGTATCTAGCTCAAGGTTTGTAAATACACCAATCAGCACCCTGTGTCTAGCTCAGGGTTTGTGAATGCACCAATCGACACTCTGTATCTAGCTACTCTGGTGGGGCCTTATAGAACCTTTGTGTCGACACTCTGTATCTAGCTAATCTGGTGGGGACGTGGAGAACCTTTGTGTCTAGCTCAGGGATTGTAAACGCACCAATCAGCACCCTGTCAAAACAGACCACTCGGCTCTACCAATCAGCAGGACGTGGGTGGGGCCAGATAAGAGAATAAAAGCGGGCTGCCCGAGCCAGCAGTGGCAACCCGCTTGGGTCCCCTTCCACACTGTGGAAGCTTTGTTCTTTAGCTCTTTGCAATAAATCTTGCTACTGCTCACTCTTTGGGTCCATACTGTTTTTATGAGCTGTAACACTCACCGCAAAGGTCTGCAACTTCACTCCTGAAGCCAGCGAGACCAGGAGCGCACCGGGAGGAATGAACAACTCCAGACGCGCCGCCTCAAGAGCTGTAACACTCACCGCGAAGGTCTGCAGCTTCACTCCTGAGCCAGCGAGACCACAAACCCACCAGAAGGAAGAAACTCTGAACACATCCGAACATCAGAAGGAAAACTCCAGACGCACCACCTTAAGAGCTGTAATACTCACTGCGAGGGTCCGTGGCTTCATTCCTGAAGTCAGTGAGACCAAGAACCCACCAATTCCGGACACACTACCAATAAAAGGAAGAAGATAATATTTTTTTAACAGGAGTTTTCCATCATAGTAGTTTTTTTTTTTTTTTTTTTTGAGAGAGTCGCACTCTGTCACTCAGGCTGGAGTGCAGTGGCGCAATCTCTGCTCACTGCAACCTCCACCCTTCGAGTTCAAGCGATTCTCCTGCCTCAGCCTCCCAAGTAGCTGGGATTACAGGTGCCTGCCCCCGCGCCTGGCTAATTTTTTGTATTTTTAGTAGAGACGGAGTTTCACCATCTTGGCCAGGCTGGTCTTGCACTCCTGACATCATGATCCACCCACCTTGGCCTCCCAAAGTGCTGGGATTACAGGCGTGAGCCACCATGCCTGACCCATCATAGTAGATTCTTAAGGATGCTTTCTACAAATGCATTGTGCTAGTTGGATATCTTTTGGCATGATTGTTACACGTTTGGCATGGATAACATACAGGTTAATGTCTTCAAAAAGGCCAACCAGATAGGCCTACTCAACAGAGATAGCTATTTTCAAAACACCAATAGCTGTACTCTAGATGTGCCAATCTATTTTGAAGTCCCAAACAATTTCTCACCTCAGACACTGGAAGAAAATTTGCCAATCAGAAGTGCAGGGGACTTCTGATTAGGACTTATTACAGAGTGCCTCGCAAATAGGTCTGTAATTCTGAGGTTTCTTCACCTATCCTGTAGAGGACACTCTCTTAGGAGCAGCTTTTTTTTTTTTTTTAAATAAATTTTGGAAACAGGATTTTACTCTGTCTTCTAGGCCGCAGTGTAGTGGCGCAATCATAGTTCACTGCAGCCTGCAACTCCTGAGCTCAAGCAACCCTCCCAACTCAGCCTCCTGAGTAGCTGGGATTACAGGTGTGAGCACTGTGCTTGGTCTCTTATGAGCAACTTTTGTAACCACTTGCTTACTGGATGCTTTACTTCCAGTTGATTTATGGACATTGTTGTGCCTTTTATGAGCCATGGTATAGAGACCTCCTTACTCTCCTTCTCCTTTGGCTGGAGCTTGGCAAGCTAGAGGTGGTGCTGGCACTCTATAACCACTTTGTTTTATGGATAAAGAAGTAAGAGCCTAGAAAAATTATATAATTTGTCCACAGTGGCTAAAGTGGGACTAAAACTTATGAGCTCTTTTCACTAAACTACTTTACCACTGTTACCTGAAATATTTTGGGAGTGTAATATTATCAATAATAGACTACTTATTTCCTAACAACTGGTTGTTAATGATAATGTTAAATTATAGTTAAATTTTGAAGTTAAATTCACTGTTCGTCATGGTTGCTAATATTTGATGTAATGCCTTAGGACAAATTTTCCTACCTAGGTGTCTTAGTCAAAGTAGTGTGGACTGGGTACTTAGTTCTAGAGTCTGGGAAGTCCGTGTCCTTAATAGTGCCTGCAGATGGTTGTCTTCTCATTGTAACTTACATGTTACATGTAACTCACATGCCAATGTTCTCACATGGCAGAGAACAGAAAGATAGATCCTGTGTCTCCTCTTTTTTAATTTTTAATTAATTAATTTTTTTTTTTGAGACAGAGTCTCACTCACCCAGGCTGGAGTGCAGTGGTGTGATATCAGCTCACTGCAACCTCCACTTCTTGGGTTCAAGTGATTCTCCTGCCTCAGCCTCCCAAGTAGCTGGGATTACAGGCACACACCACCAAGCCCAGCTAATTTTTTGTATTTTTAGTAGAGACAGGGTTTCGCCATGTTGGCCAGCCTGGTCTCAAACTCCTTACCTCAAATCCTCAAGTGATCCACCCACCTTGGCCTCCACTTTACAGACATGAGCCACCATGCCTGGCCTTTTGTTTTGTTTTGTTTTGTTTTTTTATAAGGGCCCAAACCCATTCATGAGGGCTCTACCCTCATTATATAATTACCTTCCAAAGGTTCTACCTCCATATACTGTCACGTTGGGGATTTAGGCTTCAACATACAAATTTGCAGGGCACATATTCAGTCCATAGGCCGGGTGCGGTGGCTCACACCTGTAATCCCAGCAGTTTGGGAGGCTGAGGCGGGTGGATCACCTGAGGTCAGGAGTTTGAGACCAGCCTGACCAACATGGTGAAACCCTGTCTCTACTAAAAATACAAAAAATTAGTTGGGCGTGGTGGCGTGTGCCTGTAATCCCAGCTACTCGGGAGGCTGAGGCAGGAGAATCGCTTGAACCCAGAAGGCAGAGGTTGCAGTGAGCCGAGATCGCGCCACTGCTCTCCAGCCTGGGTGACAAGAGCGAAACTCTGTCTCAAAAAACAATAACAGCAAAAAAATTAGCCGGGCGTAGTGGCGTGCACCTGTAATCCCAGCTACTCGGGAGGCTGAGGCAGGAGAATTGCTAGAGCCTGGGAGGCGAAGGTTGTAGTGACCCGAGATCGTGCCATTGGACTCCAGCGTGTGCAAGAGAGTGAGACTCTGCCTTAAAAAGAAAAAAAAAAAAAGGAATTCATTAAATGTTCAGCTGTTTCTTCCTCCTCACATGTACGGTGGTGTCCTCCTCCACTCACTGCTTTACCTAGGATAAGAGCAGCCTTGGGTCTCTTCACTCTTGGAAGAGTCTTTTCATATTCTACTTTTAAATCCATTTAGTTTCCTTTTGTCCTTAGATCTTATTTTTAAAGAAAAGGTTATGATTTTTAGGTTTTCTGACTTGTTATCAGGGAAGTGTTTTGGCTTGTTACTAAGATGGGAATAAAATTCTTTGCATCTTTGTATACTCTAAGCAGAAGTGGGAGTCACTTTTTTTCACATTGGTCGAGACAGCATCTTGCTCTGTCACCCAGACTGGAGTGTGGTAACACAATTATGGCTCACTGCATCCTCGAACTGCTGGGCATGAGCAGTCCTCCTGCCTCAGCCTCCCAAGTAACTGGGACTATAGGCATGCACTACCACACCCAGCTAATTTTTTATTTTTTGTAGAGACAAAGTCTTGCTCTATCACCCAGGCTGGTCTCAAGCTCCTGGCCTAAAGCAGTTCTCCCAGCTTAGCCTCCCAAAATGCTGAGATCACAGGCATGAACTACTGTTGCCTGGCCTTTTTTCACCTTTTTTTTTTTTTTTTTCCTGAGATGGAGTTTCGCTCTTGTTGCCCATGCTGGAGTGCAATGGCGCCATCTCGGCTCACTGCAGCCTCTGCCTCCCGGGTTCAAGCGATTCTCCTGCCTCAGCCTCATGAGTAGCTGGGATTACAGGCATGTGCCACCATGCCCGGCTAATTTTTGTATTTTTAGTAGAGACGGGGTTTTACCATGTTGGCTAGGCTGGTCTCGAGCTCCTGACCTCAGGTGATCCACCCGCCTCAGCCTCCCAAAGTGCTGGGATTATAGGTGTGTGAGCCACTGCGCCTGTCCCCTTTTACACATTTTAACATATGTGATGTAAGTCATTTTATCTTATCTAAAAAGCTGTCAGTTGAGGCTATTATTATTATTATTATTATTATTATTATTACTGAGTCTCAGTCTGTCACTCAGGCTCGAGTGCAGTGGTGTGATCTCGGCTTACTGCAACCTTCGCCTCCTAGGTTCAAGCGATTCTTCTGCCTCAGCCTCCTGAATAGCTGGGATTACAGGCACGCACCACCACACCTGGCTAATTTTTGTATTTTTAGTAGAGATGGGGTTTCACCATGTTGGTCAGGCTGGTCTCAAACTCCTGACCTCATGATCCACCCGCCTGGGTCTCCCAAAGTGCTGGGATTACAGGCGTGAGCCACTGCACCCAGCTGAGGCTATTATTTCCTTATCACCAAGAAAAAGAAATACCATCAAGTAATTTTACAATGCCACAAATATGATATATCCCACTGTAGGAGATTTTAAGATGTGATCAATGTATGTATTAAAATTGATGAAATATGGGAGTTGTCACCTATGTAAATGTGAACTTGATTGTTAACTCTGGCAGAATGTCCACTCAGCAGCAACCCTTCAGTGTTTCTGTCAACAAACCATATGCGAAGTCAGATGAGTTGTATTGTTTGAAAATGTTTCATTGGATAACAAAATGTTGATGGTTGCTAACGCTTAGTGATGGGCATTTGGAATTTGTATGTACACTCCACTTCTGTATACAGTAGTAAGTTTTTTATAATAAAAAGATTAAAACTAGAACAAGCAACCTTCCATTGGCACTTTCTGGCATGATCAAGAAAGCATCTGCATTAAAATTTTCAGAGTCGTGTTAGTGGATGGAAAGAAAATTCCAGAGACAAAAGTCAAAAGAATGTTTTAAAGAAATGTTGGGTTATGATCTCAGTGATGTTTTTAATGACACATAAGGTAGAAATGTATGGAAAAATAGGACATAGTTGACAAATTTGAAAAGATATTCAGAAGAATCTAACTCTAAATATGAAAAAGTTTTAGGAATACCTACACCAATTTATTTTGCATCTGTTTTTCTTTTTACAGGCTGTATGAGAGTGACTTTAATAATCTCTGTCCAAATAAGTCTAAAGGAGCTTATCAAGAAGTAAAGCATAACATTCTAGGGGATAAGTCATAGTTGGTCGTAGTTTAAGCAGCATACTTTTTAGTATCTCTTATTTTGAATAAAAAAAAAGTAAGTACCATGTATATAGTTAATCATTTTTAGTGTTTCCAAGATACTGCTTTTCTTCATAGGCTATAAAAAGCTTTTGTTGCTTATATTAGTAACAAAAACAATTTTGCAAATGGAAACATTTCTAGAAACCTTACTATTTATATTAGTATTATATAAATTTATCCAATTTCCAGAAATTTGGGTAATGCTAAAATCACTTTCCAACAACTAAGACTAGGAAAATTGTCATTTCTATTTTGTAATAAAAGCTTGATAAAATACACATTAGTTAGCTATATGCAATGTTCTCATAATTTAGTAAAAGCAAAAAAAAAGCCTAGAAAGCTAAATCTTAGTGGAAAAATCTTTATTATTAAATTTTCAAATGTACTAATTCTGTGCTTTTTATGTACAACATTTGGTTTTTCAGGTTTTTTCAAAATCTAACCTTTGTTACATTAAAATTTTAATATTTTATTTAATTGGTAATGTCCTTTAAATAACATTAATCTAAATTTTCAATACTGAAATTTAAACATGTCCACATATTTAAGAATTAAAAATTAGATTTTTAAAAAATAAAATTAGATTCCTTATCACTTCTCATTCCTAGTTGAATTCAAAATACATTTTTCAAATAAGTAATATGGTTCAGTTCTTTTGGGAATTATAGCATTGGATATCTTAACTCATTTCCAGAGACAGTTTTATCTGTAATGCCATATTAATATTACATTTAATATTTAATTTTATTTTTTATACAGAAGACTTAAGATAATCTTTATTAACTCATATTTACTTGAATTACACAAGAATGTAAGAACACATTTAAATATTCAGTCTTTCTCATTTGGATGTGGCAAAACTTTGTTTCATGTTAGACTATGAATTTTTTTATTGTAACAAATATTTAAAGAAATACCAGTTTTTGGCTGGGCACGGTGGCTTATGCCTATAATCCCAGGACTTTGGGAGGCCAAGGTGGGCAGATCACGAGGTCAGGAGTTCGAGACCAGCCTGACCAACATGGTGAAACCCTGTCTGTACTAAAAAATACAAAAATTAGCTGGGTGTGGTGGCGTGTGCCTGTAATCCTGCTACTTAGGAGTCTGAGGCAGAAAAATCACTTGAACCCAGGTAGCAGAGGTTGCAGTGAGCTGAGATCGTACATCTGTGACATGGATAATATTCAGTGATAAAAGGAAATGAACTGCTAAGCCACAAAAAGACATGGAGGAACCTAAAGTACATATTGCTAAGTGAAAGAAGGCAGTCTGAAAAGTCTGTATATTGTATCATTCCAACTATATGACTTTCTGGAAAGGAAAAACTATAGGCACATAAAATATCCTTGTATAGTCATGAATCTATAAATTATTTAGTTTTGTGTGTGCGTGTATGTGTATATATTGAAAATAGTTTATCTTTTAGGTTTAGCAAATTCTAAAATGAGGTTTTTTTTGGGTTTTTTTGTTTGTTTATTTGTTTGTTTGCTTTTGAGACGGAGTCTTGCTTTCTCACCCAGGCTGGAGTGCAATGGCATGATCTTGGCTCACTACAATCTCTGCCTCCTGGGTTCAAGTGATTCTCCTGCCTCAGCCTCCTGAGTAGCTGGGATTACAGGCAAGCGCCACCATGCCCAGCTAATTTTTGTCTTTTTAGTAGAGATGTGGTTTCACCATGTTGGTCAGGCTGGTCTCAAACCCCTGACCTTGTGATCCGTCTGCCTCAGCCTCCCAACGTGTTGGGATGACAGGAGTGAGCCACCGCACCTGGCCTTAGTTTTTTTTTTTTTTTTTTGATTGAAGTAAAATTCACATAACTTAGAATTAGTCATATTAAAATGTACCACTCAACACATTCATAGTGTTGTGCAACTATGACCTCTGTCTAGTTCCAAAACATTTTCATCACCCCACAAGGGAAACCCTGTATCTAATAAGCAGTCACTCCCTATTTCTTCCTCTCCCAGTCCCTGGCAACTACTAACCTGCTTTCTGTCTATGAGTTTGGCCTATTCTGAGTATTTCATTTCAATGGAATCATAGAATATTCAACCTTTTGTAAATCCTTTGTAGGAATATACCACATTTTGTTTATCCATTCATCAGTTCATGAACATTTGTGTTGTTTCCACTTTCGGCTGTTGTAAATAGTGATGCCGTGAAGATGCGTGTAGAAGTTTTTGTTTGAACACTTGTTTTTGGTTCTTTCTGATATATGCCTAGGATTGGAATTGCTGGGTCTTATGGTGATTCCATGTTTAACTTTTTGAGGAACTCACAAACTGTTTTCTACTGTATACTTACCATTTTATATCCCACTTGCAATGTACAAGAGTTCTAATTTATCCACATCCTTGCCAGCGCTTTTTATTTTCTTTTTTTTAAATTGTAGCCATGCCAATGTATGTGAAATAATATCTCACTGTGGTAAAATGAGTTTTATATTTAGCTTTTCTGCCTGTAACTTACTCTGTGTGTTAAAAGGAGGCACAATGATCAATGTGTTAAAATCTATTAATATCTGAAAAATGGGCTGGGCACAGTGACTCACACCTGTAATCCCAGCACTTTGGGAGGCCAAAGTGGGCACATCAACTTGAGGCCAGGAGTTCAAGACCGATCTGGTTAACATGGTGAAACCCCATCTCTACTAAAAATACAAAAAATTATCCAGGTGTGGTGCTACAAACCTATAATCCCAGCAACTCAGGAGGCTGAGGCACAAGAATTGCTTGAGTCTGGGATGTGGAGTTTGCAGTGAGCTGAGATTGCACCATTGAGCTCCAGCCTGGGCGACAGAGCAAGACTCTCTTAAAAAAAAAAAAAAAGAAAGAAAGAAAAAAGAAAATATAATAAATGGCCTGCAAATTAAGAGTATTTCAGTGTTGTTTCAACATATCCTTCTATAGAAATATAGTTTAGACATTTTAATAAGCAACTTCTACTTAATTTGATTGAGACAAATAAATTCATTAAAACAGGAATGCCCATTAGAGGAACTCTTTGCCGTAGAGGCATCCTACTTTGCCATAGAAGCTTCTAATTTGAGTATAATATGCTTGATTTTGATTGAATATAAAGAATGAATAAAGATGCTGGCAGTCATCAAGCGCAGCTTCTGATCAGTATTACCAAACATTGCATAACTACGTCTAGTAAAACAATGAACAGCTCTTTCATAGGGCAACTCATTCTGTTTTAGACAGGTCTGTTTATAAGCCATGCTTTTCTGTATGCTCAACTAAAGGCTCTTATCCTTGAAGATACACTGATTGGAACTGGTTATTTGATGTGAAGACAGCTATCATATCCTCCCAAGTTTTCTTTTTTTTCCTCATCAGATGCTTTCAGTTCTTTCTACCCATCACAGTTCAGAGGTCTCAAACCTTCATAGTTGTACTTGCTCTCTTTTGGATATGCTCTAGTTTGTGGCCATCCACCCTAAAGGGTATTTGCTCTAGATGCGATCTGACCCACAGAATGGAACTTAACACATAAAATGTTTACATGTTTGTGATAGCCCTGTGATTTACCTATGTGTGTTCCCATTCCATTCTGCAAGTGAGTAAACTTGGGCTCAGATAGGAGAAGAAACTTTCCTAAGGTCATATATTAAGTGGAAGAAGTGAGCTTCAAGTCCTTTTCAGATTTAACTGCCTGCAAAGCCATGCTATTTTCATTAATAAAAATACCAATATTGATAAGTGTAACTACCATTTATTGCGTAGATAATATATGCTTTTTTAAAAAAAAACTTTAATTTTTTTTTTTTTTTTTTTAAAGAAACAGAGTCTCACTTCATCACCCAAGCTGGAGTGCAGTGGTACAATCATGGCTCACTGCAGCCTCAAACTCCTGGGCCCAAGCAATCCTCCTGCCATAGCCCCCTGAGTAGCTGGGACTACAGGTGCATGCCACCATGCCTGACTAATTTTTTTTTTTTAATTTGTTTTAATGCCTGGCATTTTGCTATGTTGTCCAGGCTGGCCTTGACCTTGTGGCCTCAAGTGATCCTCCTGCAGCAGCCTCCCAAAGTGTTGGGATTATAGGCATGAGCCACTGTGCCCAGCCAGATAATATATTCTTGACGTTGTGTTAAGTACTTAGACTACCATCTAAATCTTACAGCTAACTTGGGAAATACAGAGTACTATTTTTATAAATGAGGAAATTGAGGATTTAAAACCAAATGTGATTCTAAAACTGTTAGATTCTAAGACTCTTAATATTATACTATCCTAACTAATCTGTTTCATGGTATTGTTGATGTTTTAATAATTAGGAGCACACCTACTTGGTGTTTTAGTGTTCCAAATCTATACGGAATAGTCTGTATGATTAAAAAATATAATTTGTAATTATCACATTTATTACTAATTTTTTCTTTCATTTCCTTTGATGCAAAAACATTACTAATTTGATTATACATGGGTACAGCCTTTCTAAAGGGCAGTCTGTCAGTATTTAACAAAATACTTCTTAAAAAAAATGACATTTCAAAATTTGTTTTCTTTTAGGTCCACCTCATTCATTTAACCGAGATGAGACAATAATCATTGCTTTGGCATCAGTCTCTGTATTAGCTGTTTTGATAGTTGCCTTATGCTTTGGATACAGAATGTTGACAGGTAAAAATTACTATTTTTTGTCCTATTGTTTATTAAACATGCAATTTAATCAATTTATTTGCTCCTTTTAAATTCCGTATGTTAAAAAAAATAGTCTCAAAGTTATGCAAAATACACCCAGCCTCAATAGTATCATGTATGGACAGTATTGTTTCATTTAAATTATCAGTCACTACCCCTTTCCATGCCACTGGATTATTTTGAAGCAAATCACAGATATCATATATCTGTAAATATTTAATTAGATATTATATATCTATAAATATTATCTCTACAATACAAGAGCTTTTTTTAAATTTTATTTTATTTTATTTTATTTTTGAGACGGAGTCTCGCTGTCGCCCAGGTTGGAGTGCAGTGGCGGGATCTCGGCTCACTGCAGGCTCCGCCCCCCAGGGTTCACGCCATTCTCCTGCCTCAGCCTCCTGAGTAGCTGGGACTACAGGTGCCCACCTCCTCGCCCGGCTAGTTTTTTGTATTTTTAGTAGAGACGGGGTTTCACCGTGTTAGCCAGGATGGTCTCGATCTCCTGACCTCGTGATCCGCCCGCCTTGGTCTCCCAAAGTGCTGGGATTACAGGCGTGAGCCACTGTGTCCGGCCAGTACAAGAGCTTTAAGAATACATATCCATAATACCATTTTCACATCTGAAAAAATAACAGTAATTCCTCAGTATCATCAAATGTCAAGTTGGTTCTAATATACTTTAGGTTTGATGGACTGTTTAGGAAATCAGCGTTCATTGATTCATTTGAATAACTTCTATACAATCTTCTTTAAAGTTTTTATAATATTGCTTAGGGTTTTAAACTTTTAAAGTATGTCATCATGGAAGTGTCTCCCAGAATTTGGCTTTCATGCTATTCTGCATTCATCTTAATTTATAGGTATTACCTAGTTTAGTAAATAGCTTTACTCCTATTGACATTAGGCATAAATCTTGCTGCTAATCTTTCTGCAGCTCTTCTTTTTAAGTGTAATATTATAAAAAGTGTAAAAAGATATTCATTTTAAGAAAACCATATATTAGTAACCTGTTTCCTGTTCCTATAGGAGACCGTAAACAAGGTCTTCACAGTATGAACATGATGGAGGCAGCAGCATCCGAACCCTCTCTTGATCTAGATAATCTGAAACTGTTGGAGGTAAGTTTGATGTTAGATTATGGACTGTTGTTTCTACTGTGATACTAGACCTGGAACAGTGACTTCATTCAATCATTAAGACATTCATTCATTTATTTAACCCTATTTACTAAATTACAATTTTTTGTCAAGGCCTATTCTAGGCACTAGGAACATAGGTGAACAATACAGATATGTCTCCTGGGGCTTCTATTTGAGTTGGGGAGTCTACAAACAGGTACAGGAATGTATAATATAATTGCAAGTAGTAGTAAGTGCTATGAAGAAAAGTACAGTGGATAAGAAAGTGATGAAAAGGGGGTTATTAAAGAAAATACGGGCCAGGCGCAGTGCCTCATGCCTGTAATCCCAGTACTTTGGGAGGCTGAAGCTGGTGGATCACCTGAGATCAGGAGTTCAAGACCAGCCTGACCAACATGAAGACACCCTGTCTCTGCTAAAAATACAAAATTAGCCAGGCATGGTGGTTCATGCCTGTAATCCCAGCTACTCAGGAGGCTGAGGCAGGAGAATTGCTTGAACCCGGGAGGCAGAGGTTGCGGTGAGCCGAGATCGCACCATTGCACTCTAGCCTGGGCAACAAGAGCGAAACTCTGCCACAAAAAAAAAAAAAAAGAAAGAAAAAGAAAATATGGCCAGGTGCAGTGGCTCACGCCTGTAATCCTATCACTTTGGGAGGCTGAGGCAGGGGGATCACTTGAGGTCAGGAGTTCAAGACCAGCCTGGCCAACATGGTGAAACCCTATCTCTACTAAAATACAAAAATTAACTGGGAGTGGTGGCGCCCGCCTGTAGTCCCAGCTGCTTGGGAGGCTGAGGCTAGCGAATTGCTTGAACCCAGAAGGTGGAGGTTGCAATGAGCCAAGGTCACGCCACTGCACACTAGGTGACACAGCAGGAATCCGTCTCAAAAAATAAAAAAGAAAAAGAAAATATATTTAGAAAGAGGTTGACCTTTGAGTAGAGATTTGTACAGGGTATGAGAATAAAGACATGAAAGTTTGAGAAGAGTGTGCCACAAGGGATCCATAATAGACAACAAATAAATACTCCTTGTCTGCATATATTACATATTTTTATAGATACATAAGGCTCTTATATATAGAATTTAAGTTTCATTTGGTGATATCTCAGAAGCTACATTAAAAGTGTTACCATGATGAGTGTTTTTATATTTATTAAGAATGACTTGAAAACTATGGTCCCCAAACCAGAGACTATTAAATAATAGATGTGATAGATTTGGCTATATAAAAAATTATAAGAACTTTCTGTTTTGGGAGAGACATACCATAAACAAAGATAAAAGCCAAATTTGAAAAATAAATTTCAACATTTCAACATTTAAGGGAAAACTTGATAAAGAACTGATATAAATCAAGATGAAAGAAACATTCTATAGCAAATGGACAAAAAGGCTAAGTGCTGTGACTCACACCTGTAATCCCAGCTCTTTTGGGAGGCCAAAGTGGGTGGATTGCTTGAGCCCAGGAGTTCAAGACAAGTCATGGGCAACATGGTGAAACCCCATTTATTTTGTAAAAAATACAAAAATTAGCTGGGTGTGGTGGCACATGCCTGTAGTCCCAGCTACTCGGGAGGCTGAGGTTGAAGGATCACTTGAGCCCAAGAGGTAGAGGTTGTGGTTAGCCTAGGTGACAGAGACCCTGTCTCAAAAAAAAAAGGACAAAAGGTATTAACTGCCAATTCACAAAAAGAAGTAAGTGTGGCTAAGAAATGTACAGTAAGATGTCCAATTTACAAGGCTGAAAGAAATACTAGTTAACCCATGGAATTTTAGCCATGATTAAGTGATAGAAACACTTCCAAACATTGCTGAATTAACTATATATTGATATAACCTTTTTAAAGGACACTTTGTATAATTTTGACCTGGAAACAGTGTATGAAACACAACATATATCCTTAAATAAATGATGGTAAATCCCCAACCTGTTTTAATAAAAAGTAAAAGCAATCCCCAGAAGCCAAAAATAACGAGAATGGGTTACATTTTGCTGGTTCTTTGGGTGTTGAGTAATTTTTTTGTATTCTGGATATTGTGAATATTGTATTGTGGAACACTGAACTCAAAAATTAGCTAGGTATCATGGCACGCGCCTGTAATCCTAGCTACTCAGGAGGCTGAGGCAGGAGAATCACTTGAACCCGGGAAACGGAGGTTGCAGTGAGCTGAGACCGTGCCACTGCACTCCAGCCTGAGCGAAAGAGCAAGACTATCTCAATTAAAAAAAAAAAAAAAAAAAAAAAAGATTTTTTTTTTGTTGTTTTAGTAAGCAATAAACTTGGTTGAACACATACCACAAATCTGTCTGGGGCAGAAGCTCAAATCTCAGTTCAGTTATTTTATCTTTTTTTTTTTTTTTTTTTTTTTTTTTTTTTTTACTCTGTCATCTGGAGTGCAAGGCATGGTCTGGGGTCACCGCAACCTCTGCCTCCCGGTTTCAAGTGATTCTCCAGCCTCAGCCTCTATGTAGGGATCTTTATGCAAGTATTTAAGCCTCCACAAAAGTGACTACAGGCGCGTGCCACCACGCCCAGCTAAGTTTTGTATTTCTAGTAGAGATGGGGTTTCACTGTGTTGGCCAGGCTGGTCTCAAACTCCTGACCTCGTGATCCACCCGCCTCAGCCTCCCAAAGTGCTGGGATTACAGGCGTGAGCCACCACGCCCGGCCTCAGTTATTTTATCTTTAGCTGGAAACTCTCTTGTATATTCATTGGGCTTTCCTCTCTCTGAATTTCTCCTTTCTAGGGTTCTCCCCTCACTTTCTAGCAACTGTGGCTGTCCAAAATATGTCCTGAGTTTCCCAAGGCCAGAACAATTTTCTGTTCTTCTTTTTTCTTTTTTTTTTTTGAGACGGAGTCTCACTCGGTCACCCAGTCTGGAGTGCAGTGGCGCGACCTTGGCTCACTGCAAGCTCTGCCTCCCAGGTTCACGCCATTCTCCTGCCTCAGCCTCCTGAGTAAGTGGGACTACAGGCGCCCACCACCACGCCTGACTTTTTTTTTTTTTTTTTTGTATTTTTTTAGTAGAGATGGGGTTTTACCATGTTAGCCAGGATGGTCTCGATCTCCTGACCTCATGATCCACCCACCTCAGCCTCCCAAAGGGCTGGGATTACAGGCGTGAGCCACCGTGCCTGGCCTCTGTTTTTTTTTTTTTTTTTTTTTAATTGAGACAGTCTTGCTCTTTCGCCCAGGCTGGAGTGCAGTGGCGCGGTCTCAGCTCACTGCAACCTCCGTTTCCTGGGTTCAAGTGATTCTCCTGCCTCAGCCTCCTGAGTAGCTAGGATTACAGGCGTGTGCCATGATACCCAGCTAATTTTTGTATTTTTAGTAGAGACAGGGTTTCACCACTTTGGCCAGGCTGGTCTCGAACTCCTGACCTCAAGTGATCTGCCCACCTCAGCCTCCCAAAGTGCTGAGATTACAGGCATGAGCCACCACACCCAGCCTAGAATGATTTTCTTTAGCAATTTTAGTTCCACTGCACAGTGCTGATTTCAGCCTGCCCTCAGGATAAAAGTCATAAAAATGGGTAGCTTGCCCCATACCACTTTTTTCTCAAAGCTTTAATGCCTCTCAAGATCTATCTGCCTTTAGATCTTTCTTTTTTTTAAATTTTGTCCAGCATTTATAAATGTTCTCTATGGGCAGGCTGGGTCTGGTAGGAGCTTCATCAGCCATACTAGAACAGAATTTATTAATTTCTTGATAATGGAATAAACTGTAAGCAACAGAGAGCTGTAGCATTCTGTTTAAATTTGTACTTTATTATTTAGTAAATTTGATTGTTCAATTGTGATATTAATACCTTGCTTTCTTTAAAACAATTGCAGCTGATTGGCCGAGGTCGATATGGAGCAGTATATAAAGGCTCCTTGGATGAGCGTCCAGTTGCTGTAAAAGTGTTTTCCTTTGCAAACCGTCAGAATTTTATCAACGAAAAGAACATTTACAGAGTGCCTTTGATGGAACATGACAACATTGCCCGCTTTATAGTTGGAGATGAGAGAGCCACTGCAGATGGACGCATGGAATATTTGCTTGTGATGGAGTACTATCCCAATGTAAGTTCTTCATAGAAAATAAACTGAGGCCAAGTGTGGTGGCTTATGCCTGTAATCCCAGCACTTTTGGAGGCTAAGGCAGGTGGATCACTTGAGGCCAAGAGTTCAGGACCAGCCTCGCCAACATGGCAAAACTCCCGTCTCTACTAAAAATACAAAAATTAGCCGGGTATGATGGCACACATCTGTAATTCCAGCTACTTGGGAGGCTGAGGCACGAGAATTGCTTGAACCCGGTAGGCGGAGGTTGCAGGGAGCCGAGATTGTACAGCCCTACTCCAGCCTGGGCGACAGAGCAAGACGCAATCTCAAAAAATAAAAAAAAATAAACTGACATTTATATTAGTTGTTAATCAGACTTCAGAGAGGACCACTGTATTACAGATAGAGCATTGCTGACTCACAAACTGGATTATTAATGGTCTGCAATGAAATAAGGATCTCACACCAGAATGTGAATCAACTAATTATACTGTTTGTTGCGCTGTCTCCTCTTTCTATCTGTTTTTCTCTTCTTTATTTAATTTTTTGATAAGTTTTTTGATGAAAGAAGCAGTACTTTGATTGACATTCATTCTGATGCAACATTCTTTTCTCATAAGCAACTGGTAATAGTTTGTAGATAAGCACTTTGAGTGGCA
This sequence comes from Pan paniscus, assembly GCF_029289425.2. Lineage (NCBI taxonomy): Eukaryota > Metazoa > Chordata > Mammalia > Primates > Hominidae > Pan > Pan paniscus. The sequence continues at coordinate 105,144,239 of NC_073262.2, forward strand.
CCAATACATAAATGAATATATTTACAAAATCCTTTTGTTTTCTACTTATTAACCATAACAATATAATTTGTATTCATACTGGTGAATGATACACTTTTCTATCTTAATTTGATCAAAGAATTGTTTAAAAGGAAATAATCATTCATAATTTTTAGTATTAGAGACATAAAAATTGATAATGTTTAAATTCCCCTTTCCATCCCTTCCTCTCCTCTCTACACACAGAAATGTCATACTAACTCTTTCAAGATTCTGAAATGTAGTAGTTCATTAGATCTTCATGGAATCCTAGCCTATTTGCAAATTCTTTATAAGGATGCTAATTCACTCTTCATGTTAAAGTGAGTTAATTCTACCTTTTTTTTTTTTTTTTTTGGCATTTTTTCCTCTATATAGGGATCTTTATGCAAGTATTTAAGTCTCCATACAAGTGACTGGGTAAGCTCTTGCCGTCTTGCTCATTCTGTTACTAGAGGACTGGCTTATCTTCACACAGAATTACCACGAGGAGGTAAGATAGTCAATAGATGAAATTGACACTCATGTGGGTTCAAAATTCACAACAGGAAATTTTAATTATATCTTCAAAGTAAAAGTATAATTTATATTATTGGAGATTTATTATTAGTCAGTTGTTTGAAAGATTCAGCATGAAATGCATTTGAAATGTAACAGAAAGAGCTTTCCCACACAGCTGCCAAGATGGCAGAGGGGCAGTCCTGGTGCTTGATAGCTGAGTAAAACTCCTGGGCTACCTGGAGGCTATCATGACCCAGCAGAGAAAGTAGTGGTCATGTCCTGTGAGGACATCAACATTTCTGGCAGTTTCTACAGAAACAAGTTAAAGTATCTAGCCTTCCTCTGCAAGCGGACAAGCACCAACCCTTCCCAAGGACCCTACCATTTATGGGTCCCCAGCCACATCTTTTGGCAGACCACCTGCGGTAGGCTGCCCCACAAGACCAAGCAAGGCTAGGCTGCCCTAGATCACCTCAAGGTGTTTGATAGAATCCCCCTGCCATATGACAAGAAAAAGCAGGTGGTGGTTTCTGCCACCCTCGAGGTTGTACGTCCGAAGCCTTGAAGAAAGTTTGCCTACCTGGGGCACTGGGCTCAGAAGGTTGACTGGAAATACCAGGCAATGACAGCCACCATGGGGGAGAAGAGGAAGGTCTATTATCAGAAGATCTGTTACCAGAAGAAAAACAGCTCATGAGGCTATAGGAAAAGGCTGAAAAGAACATAGAGAAGAACATTGACAAATACACGAAGGTCCTCAAGGCCCACAGACTCCTAGTCTGAGTCCAATAAAGACTGTTTATTCCTCATGCTTGTCCTGGCCTGCCCTTCCTCCATTGTTGCCATGGGGATGTAGGGGACCCAGGGGCAGCAGTCCAGGTGCCCTAGGCAGCCTGGGACTTACAAAGCTGGAGATAAGGAATGAATCTTAGTCACTGTCTTTCTATTAGGTTACTTTAAACAACTCTAAAAGTTGTGCAGACATAATTTGTCTATGATGTACTTGTTTGCAAGAGAGTTTCATAAAATCATTAGTAAAAACAACCTGCTACTTCAGTTGGAATATTGGCAGCCCGGGCGTGATTGATGGCTCATGCCTGTAACTCTGACACTTTGGGAGACCAAGGCAGGTGGATTGCTTGAGCTCGGGAGTTTGAGACCAGCCTGGGTAACATGGTGAAACCCTGTCTCTACAAAAAATATAAACATTAGCTGGACGTGGTGGCATGCACCTGTAGTCGCAGCTACTTGGGAGGCTGAGCTGGGAGGATTGTTTGAGCCTGGGAGGTGAAGGTTCTAGTTAGCTGAAATCACACCACTGTATTCCAGCCTGGCTGACAGCTTAGACTGTCTCAGAAAAAAAAAAAAAAAAACAAATGTGAACTGGAACACTAATTGAAGAGTTTCCCTACCTTGTGAATGGGGAATCTGTTTATATTTCCTACCTTGTCATATACTGTACTCTGCAGCTGTTAGGATGTGAGAAAATGCCTGTGGGGACAGTATGAGCCTGGTGTTATACAGGGTATTTATGGATGTGTAGGCTAGGAAGATATGCAACCAAGGGATTACAGCCATTGCATTCTCTTCCCTGTACTTTGTGATGAGAAACAAATAAATTAATTTTAAAGAAAAAAATATAACAGGAAGAATAAGAGAAAGAACTTTGGCTGGCATGGTGACTCATGGCTGTAATCCCAACACTTTGAAAGGCCAAGTGGATCTCAAGGATCACTTGAGCACAGGAGTTTGAGACCAGCATGGGCAACAAAGTGGGACCCTTTCTCTACAAAATATAAAAGAGTTAGCCAGATGTGGTGACATGCGCACATAATCTGAGCTATTTGGATGGCTGAGGTGGGAGGATTGCTTGAGTCCAGGAGGTCTAGGCTGTAGTGAGCTGTGTTCACCCCACTGCACTCCAGCCTGAGTGACAGAGTGAGACCCTGTCTCAGAAAAACAAAAAAAGAAAGAAAAAGAACTTCAAGACTTACAGGGACCATTAAGAATTTAATTCTTGGCCGGGCACGGTGGCTCACGCCTATAATCCCAGCACTTTGGGAGGCCGAGGTGGGCGGATCACAAGGTCAGGAGTTTGAGACCAGCCTGACCAACATGGTGAAACCCCGTCTCTACTAAAAATACAAAAAATTAGCCAGGCATGGTGGCACGCTTCTGTATTCCCAGCTACTGAGGAGGCTGAGGCAGGAGAATCGTTTGAACCTGGGAGGCAGAGGTTGCAATGAGCCGAGATCACGCCACTGCACTCCAGCCTGGGTGACAGAGTGAGACTCCCTCTCAAAAAAAAAAAAAAAAAAGAAATTCTTGTCCATTAATAATTTCTGAGTTGGGTGCAGTGACTCACATCTATAATCCGAACAATTTGGGAGGCCGAGGCAGGAGGACTGCTTGAGCCCAAGGGTTCAAAACCAGCCTAGACAACATAGTCAGACCGCCATCTCTACAAAAAAAGTTTTAATCAGCTGGAGGTGGTGGCACACACCTGTGGTCCCACCTACTCAGGAGGCTGAGGTGGGAGGATAGCTTGAGCCTAGGAATTCTAGTTGCAATGAGCTATGATCATGCCACTGCACTTCAGCCTGGTTGACAGAGTGAGACATCATCTAAAAAAAAAAAAAGAAAAATGAATTCCTTTTCATACTCTGAACATTCTTCCTCTAAGATATACATGCGAGCATACTTAGAAAATATTCTTTTCAAAAGAAACTATCCACGGAGTAAACAACCTACAAATGAGAGAAAATATTTGCAAACTGCACGTCCAACAAAGGTCTAATATCCAGAATGTATAAGGAACTTAAACAATTGAACAAGCAAAAAACAAATAGCCACATTGAAAAGTGGACAAATGACATGAATAGACACTTCCCAAAAGATGACATACAAGCAGCCAACAAAAATGCTCCATATCACTAATCATCAGAGAAATGCAAATCAAAACCACAATGATATACTATCTTACAACAGTCAGAATGGCTGTTAATGAAAAGTCAAAAAACAACGGATGCTGTTGAGACTGGAGAAAGCAGAACACTTATACATTATTGGTGGGAGTATAAATTAGTTCAGCCACTGTGGAAAGTAGTTTGGAGATTCCTCAAAGAACTTTAAACAGAACTACCATTTGACCCAGCAATCCTATTACTGGGTATATATCCAAAAGAAAGCAAATAATTCTACCAGAGAGACACAGGTCTTCTGTTTTTCACAGCACTATCCACAATAGCAAAGATACGTAATCAACCTACTTGTCTGTCAGTGGTGGACTGGATATAAAAAATGTGTTAAATGGCCGGACGTGGTGGATTACGCCTGTAATCCCAGCACTTTGGGAGGCTGAGGTGGGCGGATCACCTGAGGTCGGGAGTTCAAGACCAGCCTGAGTCAACATGGAGAAACCCCATCTCTACTAAAAATACAAAATTAGCCGGGGGTGGTGGTGCATGCCTGTAATCCCAGCTACTCGGGAGGCTGAGGCAGGAGAATCTCTTGAACGTGGGAGGCAGAAGTTGCGGTGAGCCAAGATCGTGCCATTGCACTCCAGCCTGGGCAGCAAGAGTGAAACTCCATCTCAAAAAGAAAAAAGAAAAAGAAAATGTGTTACACATACACCATCGAATACTACACAGCCATAAAAATGAATGAAATCATATCCTTTGCAGCAACATGGATGGAGCTGGAGTAGGTTATGCTAAGCAGGAACAGAAAACCAAATACCACATTTTCTCACTTTATAAGTGGGACGTAAACATCGGGTACTCAGGGACATGAAGATGACAGCAGTAGAAACTAGGGACTACTAGAGTGAGGAGAGAGGGAGAGGGGCAAGGGCTAAAAAACTGTTGGGGCCGGACGCGGTGGCTCATGCCTGTAATCCCAGCACTTTGGGGGGCTGAGGCAGGCGGATCACGAGGTCAGGAGATCAAGACCATCCTGGCTAACACAGTGAAACCCTGTCTCTACTAAAAATGCAAAAAATTAGTCGGGCGTGGTGGCGGGCGCCTGTAGTCCCAGCTACTCGCGAGGCTGAGGCAGGAGAATGCCATGAACCCGGTAGGCGGAGCTTGCAGTGAGCCGAGATCACGCCACTGCACTCCAGCCTGGGCGACAGAGCGAGAGTCTGTCTCAAAAAAAAAAAAAAAACAACTACCTGTTGGGTACTATGCTCATTACATGAATAACAGGATCATTTGTACCTCAAACCTCAGCATCATACTATAAACCCAGATAACAAACTTGCACATGTACCCCTGAGTTTAAAATAAAAGAGGCCAGGTACCATGGCTCACACCTGAAATCCCAACACTTTGGGAGGCTGAGACGGGCAGAGAGCCCAAGAGTTCAAGACCAACATGGTGAAACCCTGTCTCTACAATAGCCAGGCATAGTAGCATGCATCTCAGGAGGGTAAGGTGAGAAGATTGTTTGAGCCCGGGAGGCGGAGGTTACAGTGAGCCAAGATCTCGCCACTGCACTCCAGCCTGGGCAACAGACCAAGACTGTGTCTGAAAAATAAGGCTAGGTGCGGTGGCTCACGCCTGTAATCGCAACACTTTGGGAGGCCAAGGCAGGTGGATCACCTGAGGTCAGGAGTTCGAGACCAGCCTGGCCAACATGGTGAAACCCCATCTCTACTAAAAATATCAAAAAAAAAAAATTAGCCAGGCATGGTGGCAGGTGCCTGTAATCCCAGGTGCTTGGGAGGCTGAGGCAGGAGAATCAACAAAAGCGAAACTCCATCTCAGAAAAGTAAATAAATAAAAGAAAAAAATGTTCTTTTGATTCTAGGGCATTTTCAGACTTTTTAAAGCCCATTTTTGGACCTTAGGTTAAGAACCTCTTAGCTAGGCTATATTATATTTTCCTTGTATTAATTTTGTTTAAGTGAACTACAGTGCATCATTAATTTTTTTAATTTTTAATTTTTGTGGGTACATAGTAGTGTATATATTTATGAGGTACGTGAGTTTTGTTGTTGTTGTTTTTTGTTTTTTTGAGATGAGTCTCGCTCTGTTCCCCAGGCTGGAGTGCAATGGCGCAATCTCAGTTCACTGCAACCTCTGCCTCCCTGGTTCAAGCAATTCTCCTGCCTCAGTCTCCCAAGCATTACAGGCATGCACCCAGCTAATTTTTGTATTTTTAGTAGAGATGGGGTTTCACCATGTTGGCCAAGATGGTCTCAATCTCCTGACCTCAGGTGAGCCGCCCACCTCTGCCTCCCAAAGTGCTGGGATTACAGGCATGAGCCAGTGCACCTGGCTGGCTTTCATTTTCAAAGTCACCTCATTGTCCATCATGCCAGTCAGCAGGGAAAAGTAAGGGAAGGTAAAAGGAATTGTCCCTTTCTGTCTCCAGAAGTCCCACTCCTATGCTTGTTTGTTTCCCAGAACCTAGTGCACACTTAGCTCCAAAAGAGGCTGGTAATATAGTTGTTGCTGATGTTGTTGTTTCCTGCTTGTATTGCTGCCTCAAATAATATTGGGTTCTGTTACTAGGTAGGAAGAGAAGAATACATTGTGGGGATCAGCCTTTGCTCGTGTTTCAGAGCTATGTAGTTATATTCCCTGTTGTAACTGTGGTCTTCCTCACCTTTCATGCATATTTTTGCTAGTTGTTCAGAGCATCTTTTTTTTTTTTTTTTTTTTTTTTTTTGAGACGGAGTTTAGCTCTTGCTGCTCAGGCTGGAGTGCAATGGCGCGATCTCAGCTCACTGCAACCTCCGCCTCCCGGGTTCAAGCAATTCTCCTGCCTCAGCCTCCCGAGTAGCTGGGATTACAGGCATGCACCACCACGCCCAGCTAATTTTGTATTTTTAGTAGAGATGGGGTTTCTCCATGTTGACTCAGGCTGGTCTTGAACTCCTGACCTCAGGTGATCTGCCCACCTCAGCCTCCCAAAGTGCTAGGATTACAGGTGTGAGCCACAGCACCCAGCCTGGAGCATCTCTTTAATACATTTGCTTTCTCACTTTGTTTCAATATACACCTCACCTCATAGATACCCCAAAGTTACCTTTGCTATAATTGTGTCTTTGTGCTTTCTTCTACCCTCATCCCTTTCTACATTTCCTTGTCATATTATAGCCCTGACATTATTTTTTCAGTCTCTCTGACATCTTTAGTGAAGAGAACTTTAATATATCAGTTTCTTAGATCTTTGTTTCATTGTATATTAGCATGGATCATCTTTTCTAGCTGATGCTTCATGTATAAATAATTTCTCCTGAATAATTTATCCGTTCATTTATCTTGACATCTTGCTTCTCCTGAATACAGAATTGTCCAAAGTATTGCCTGTGTCAGCAACTTGATGCACTTGCTGTAGTGCTTTAGCACATTAACCATTGGACTGTGTCCACTTAGCTCTTAAATATTATACTGCCTTTAAAAAGTTGGCTTAGCACAGAACTTAAAATGCCATCCTAATCTCCCTTTTCAAGGCTTGCATAATTTAGCAAGGTTTCAAGTCAAATGTAGGCTGAAAAGAATGATTGCCATCAGATGTAAGTTTTATTTAAACAGAGCTGTTACTCTGAAACATTAGCTAATGTTACCACTAAATAAGGGTAATACCTTTTTAAAAACTAAGTACATAGATGCTGCTATTGCATATAAATATAGTAGCTATTTGAATTTATGGGATTTTTTTTTTTTTTTTTTTGGAGTCTCACTCTGTTGCCCAGGGTGGAGGGCAATGGCATAATGTCGGCTCACTGCAACCTCCGCCTCCTGGATTCAAGCGATTCTCCTGCCTCAGCCTCCCAAGTAGCTGGGATTACAGACGTCCACCACCATGCTGGGCTAATTTTTTGTATTTTAGTAGAGACAAGGTTTCACCATGTTGGCCAGGGTGGTCTCAAACTCCTGACCTCAGGTGATCCACCTGCCTCGACCTCCAAAAGAGCTGGGATTACAGGCATGGGCCACTGTGCCTGCCCAGAATTTATGTTTTTTACCTGATTATTTAAAAAATATTCCCTGGCCGAATGCAGTGGCTCAAGGCTGTAATCCCAGCACTTTGGGAGGCCGAGGTGGGTGGATCGTGAGGTCAGGAAATCGAAACCATTCTGGCCAACATGTGAAACCCTGTCTCTACTAAAAATACAAAAAAAATTAGCTGGGCTTGGTGGCGTGCGCCTGTAGTCCCAGCTACTCGGTAGGCTGAGGCAGAAGAATCGCTTGAACCCGGGAGGCAGAGGTTGCAGTGAGCTGAGATTGCTGCCACTGCACTCCAGCCTGGGCGATGGAGCAAGACTCCATCTCAAAAATAAATAAATAAATAAATAAAAAATATTCCCAAGTACAGATGTTTCTTGACTTACAATGGGATTACATCCCAATGAACTGATTATAAATTGGCTGGGCATGGTAGTTCATCCCTGTAATCCCAGCACTTTAGGAGGCTGAGGCAGGAGAATCAAACTCCTGAGCTCAGAAGTTTGAGACTAGTCTCGGCAACATAGTGAGACCCCGTCTCTACAAAAATAAAAAAATTAGCTGGCTGTGGTGGCATGCACCTGTAGTCCCAGCTATTTAGGAGGCTGAGGTGGGAGGATTGCCTGAGCCCAGGAGGTCAAGACTGCAGTGAGCCAAGATCATGCCACTGCACTCCAGCCTGAGCAACAGAGCGAGACCCTGTTTTTATTTATTTATTTACTTTTGAGATGGAGTCTCGCTCTGTCGCCCAGGCTGGAGTGCAATGGCGTGATCTCGGCTCACTGCAAGCTCTGCCTCCCGGCTTCATGCCATTCTCCTGCCTCAGCCTCCAGAGTAGCTGGGACTACAGGCACCCACCACCACGCCGAGCTGATTTTTTGTATTTTTAGTAGAGACAGGGTTTCACTGTGCTGGCCAGGATGGTCTCGATCTCCTGACCTCGTGATCCACCCGCCTCAGCCTCCCCAAGTGCTGGGATTGTAGGCATGAGCCACCACGCCTGGCCAGAGACCCTGTTTTAAAAAAATGAAAGAAAGAAAAGAAAAAAGATCGTAAGTTAGAAATATTGTAAGTTGAAAATGCATTTAATACATTTAACCTACTGAACATCATAGCTTAGCCTAAACTATCTTAAATATGCTCAGAACACTTACATTAGCCTACAGTTGGCCGAATCATCCAATACAAAGTCTACGTTATAATAAAGGATTGAATATCTCATGTGATTTATTGAACACTGTTCTGAAAGTGATAAAAAGTAATGAAGTATGGTTTCTACTGATTGTTTACTGCTTTCCCACCACTGTAAAGTTGAGAAATCATAAATCAAACCATCTGTAAGTGAAAGATCATCTGTATGCCTATACTATACTATTTTTACTTGAAGTGCTCTTTCACTGAATTCTATCCTTCCCAGCATCTTCAGATATAACTTTGTTATTTGGAGTAGAAATTTGGTAGTAAGGAATTATACTGTTATTACTTATTCAGCTGTTTGTTGCTTCCGAATAAGGAAGAATTGAACCTATATTTATTTGTAATAAGATCTCCCTATGAATTTTTTCCATATTATAATAGCAACGCATGCTTATTACCAAAGAAATATCTGACCAAAAAAATAGATATAGACAACTCAGACTTCACCAGAAAATTACTGTTAAGTAGTTTGTATATAGTCTTTCATGTCCTTGGGAGGGCAGGGGGATAGCACTGGTAATAATTATGTATAAATATCCATAGATTGACTATTTTTGGTCAGGTTTTAAAAATACATATAACTAATATCTTGTTGTGCTTTCCTTTGAGATATTTGCCTACTGCACTGTTCTGCCCAGGGCAAAATTATTGTATGTTCCAGCCTCCCTCCACACCCAAATAAAGAAAATTAAAATGAGTACAGAGGGGAATTTAAAAGGGAAAACTTTTCTCAAAAGGGCAGTCTGTAGTTCTGCCCATTGATTTGGTATTATTATATAAATATATTTCAATGTTTCCATGAGTTTTCCTATATAAATATTAGCTCAAGATTGTACGACATATATTTATGTTGTGGCTTTATCCAGAGTAAGAAATGCAGCTCTTGCAGGAATTGAGTAGGAGCCAAGTTAATACAAGCTTTGGAAGACTGGAGAACAGGAAGTGGGTAAGGGAGGAAATGAGAAAGAAATCAACTCTTAGGTGAAGAAATTGGTAACTCCTATTTTTTCTTCAAATTGTACTGTTGCTTAATTTTTTACATCAATGATTATTATAATTATCTGTAGTTTCATTACTGGTGAAATTGCATTTGAATGCTCATTAATGAGCGTAATACATCTGAATACTGAGTCTATTTGTGCCAAAATACAAATCCTCAGTAAATGTATTGACTTTGTTCTGATTGCTCTGTTTTTCTCTATACCTAAGCAGATATTTTAAATTTCAGAAATTGTGCTATAGAATTTTTTTTCAGTTCCAGAGCTATGGTTTTATTTAATACAAGGTTTATATAAGATTTCCTTATAGAGAAGAAAAATATAATGTACTTATATTTGGTGAGAGGCTTAGGTTAGATTCATTCTTTCAGTCGGCAATCATTTACTGTGTGTCTACTCTGTGCCAAGCCTTTTAAAGTCAGGTAAAAGATGTTCTCTTTCTGCCTTCATGGAGCCTGTAGTCCTATGATAAGGATAAAAAAGTAATAGAAGGAGCATAATACTACTTTGCTTCTGTAAAATCAGAAAAACAAGTTTTCATATCTTGGTGAGAGATACCACTTCCTCCACTTGTTTTTCCAAACCATTGTAAAACTATTTGTGGTTAGATTTGAAAAGCTGAGGTGGGCTTAGAGATATGGCTAAACCTCAGGGCAGAACTGGAATGTGCTGTCACAGATTTGATCTGTAAAGCCATAGAAGAGCAGTTTAAGATTTATGTTAAAATTTTGGAGCTCCATTAGTTTTTCACTGATACTTATTTTAGACAAGCAGACTTTTTTTTTTGATGTTTATACCAAATATTCCTTTCTGTATTGCCTCCTTTTACAGCCCTATACTATAAATGAAGAGAAAAAACAAGTGCGTGTTAGAATCTGAAGTGGCAGCGTGTTTGTTTGTTTTAGTTAATGTTTATACATGCAACAGGAGTTATATTGTAAAATATATTAGAAAATAGTGATGAGTGTGAGTTGAAATTTCGATTTCTTTTTTTGTTATTAGAAAATTAATGGGCAGAAAAATAATACTACTTCTATATTTATGTATATTCATTTCATGTTCAATAGTCCCTTTTACTCATTGATAAATATTTGAAATTATCCAAACAGATCATTATAAACCTGCAATTTCCCATCGAGATTTAAACAGCAGAAATGTCCTAGTGAAAAATGATGGAACCTGTGTTATTAGTGACTTTGGACTGTCCATGAGGCTGACTGGAAATAGACTGGTGCGCCCAGGGGAGGAAGATAATGCAGCCATAAGCGAGGTGAGTGTATACAAAAGGTATCACACTGATGTACTTTGAAATGATAATTTAAACATCTACTGGCCAGGTGTGGTGGCTCACGCCTGTAATCCCAGCACTTTGGTAGGCCCAGGTGGGTGGATCACCTGAGGTAAAGAGTTCGAGACCAGCTCGGCCAACATGGCGAAACCCCGTCTCTACTAAAAATACAAAAATTAGCCGGGCGCAGTGGCATGCACCTGTAATCCCAGCTACTCGGGAGTCTGAGGCAAGAGAATCGCTTGAACCCAGGAGGAGGAAGTTGCAGTGAGCTGAGATTGTGTCACTGCACTCCATCCTGGGTGACAGAGTGAGTGAGACTCAGGACAATTATCCTCATATACTGCCAATTATAGAATACTAGGAATTACAAAATTAGGATAAAAGACATCTCATAAAGGCCTTTGTAAAGTTCATCAGTTTATTTTGGAACTCACTGCCATTCCAAGTCATTTTTACAAGCATTAGGAACAAATTTGTAGGAACTGATTTTTGAGGCAAGGGTAAAGTTACCAAGTTTAAGATAACACAGTCCACCTTCTGATAATCACCATTACAGTGTGGAACATATCCTTCCCAGCTTTGTTCTCTGCATTCATATATACTTGTCTGTGCACAACATATATGTATTTTTGTGATTTTAAAATTTTATTTATTTATTTATTTTGAGATGGAGTTTCACTTTTGTTGCCCAGGCTGGAGTGCAATGGTGCAATCTCAGCCCACCGCAACCTCTGCCTCCCAGGTTGAAGCAATTCTCCTGCCTCAGCCTCCTGAGTAGCTGGCATTATAGGCATGTACCACCATGTCCGGCTAATTTTTGTATTTTTAGTAGATACGAGGTTTCTCCATGTTAGTCAGGGTGGTCTTGAAGTCCTGACCTTAGGTAATCCACCCACCTTGGCCTCCCAAAGTGCTGCAATTACAAGTGTGAGCCACCACGCCCAGCTGTATTTTTTTTTTTTTTTTTTTTTTTTTTTGAGACGGAGTCTCTCTCTGTCACCCAGGCTGGAGTGCAGTGGCGCGATCATGGCTCACTGCAAGCTCCATCTCCCGGGTTCACGCTATTTTCCTGCCTCAGCCTCCTGAGTAGCTGGGACTACAGGCACCCACCACCATGCCTGGTTAATTTTTTATTTTTTTTTTAGTAGAGACGGGGTTTCTAGAGACGGGGTTTCACCGTGTTAGCCAGGATGGTCTCGATCTCCTGACCTTGAGATCCACCCGCCTTGGCCTCCCAAAGTGCTAGGATTACAGGCATGAGCCACTGCACCCCGCCACCCAGCTGTATTTTTGTGAATTTTAAAAAATATTAAGTTGTATACATATTGTTTTGCAATTTTCTCACTGTATCTTACAGATTATTTATATTGATATACATAGGAAAGTCTAGCTCATTCTTTTTGATTGATTAATAGTATTCACTAAAATGGATTTACCACAGTTTACTTATTCAGGAAGGGCATTTTATAGGTAAAAAATAAGTTATAGAAAGGTTTAATGACATGGTTAGGGTCAAATAACATTGACATGACTAAGATTTACATATAACTTCTGGTCTAATGTCTGTTCTTCAGAATATGCTACGTTGTCTCTCTAAAAAATATCACTCTAATTTATCAGGTTGGCACTATCAGATATATGGCACCAGAAGTGCTAGAAGGAGCTGTGAACTTGAGGGACTGTGAATCAGCTTTGAAACAAGTAGACATGTATGCTCTTGGACTAATCTATTGGGAGATATTTATGAGATGTACAGACCTCTTCCCAGGTAAAAACTACTGTCAAAAGTTGATATTTTTTGAAGTGAAGCAGTTATATCTTCTTTCTCTACCTATAGTACCTAACTCAACTTTTATGTAAGAATCTTTTTACTTTCATTTAAACCTTTAGTTCATTGCTATCTAGTGTTTAGAAACATTATTAGCAGCAGGATGCAAATTAGGAATTTTTTTTTTAGAGTACTCCAGGTTTTCATCTGAGTGAAATTTAATTAATTGCCAGTAATAGCTTATCTAACTGTATTTTGTTTGGTCTCTGATTGCTTTAGCAGTAAACATTTTCCTTATGCACCATCTGAGTGTTTGAGACAAGGTACACTTACGATGTTTACTGAGTTGAACCCAGAAGGAATTAGAAGCAATGAATTATTTGTAAACACTTTTTCCTTTTCTTTTTTTTTTTTATGCTCCCTTTCTCCCTCCTTCCTTCTTTCCTTCTTTTTCCTTCCTTCCTCTTCTCTCACCTTATCTCCTTCCCTTCCTCCTCTTTTCTCTTCTTCCTTCCTTTCAATGAAAGAATACTCATTGGCCAGGTGCGGTGGCTCATGCCTATAATCCCAGCACTTTGTGAGGCCGAGGCTTGCGGATCACCTGAGGTCAGGAGTTCGAGACCAACCTGACCAATATGGTGAAACCCCATCTCTACTAATAATATGCACCTGTAATCCCAGCTGCTCGGGAGGCTGAGATAGGAGAATCGCTTGAACCCGGGAGGCAGAGGTTGCAGTGAGCCAAGATCTTGCCGTTGCACCCCAGCCTGGGCAACAAGAGCAAAACTCTGTCTCAAAAAAATAAAAAAAGGCCTGGCGCGGTGGCTCACACCTGTAATCCCAGCACTTTGGGAGGCCGAGGCAGGCGGATCATGAGGTCAGAAGTTCGAGACCAGCCTGGCCAATATGGTGAAACCCCATGTCTACTAATAATACAAAAATTAGCCAGGCGTGGTGGCGAGCACCTGTAGTCCCAGCTACTCAGGAGGCTGGGGCAGAGGAATTGCTTGAACCCAGTAGGCGGAGGTTGTAGTGAGCTGAGATCACGCCATGGCGCTCCAGCCTGGGTAACAGAGCAAGACTCCGTCTCAAAAAAAGGGAAAGAATACTCATTTAAGTGAATGTTTGTTTGAGGCTTACTTGAAATAGTCAAATGAATTTATAGTTTTCCCTTCTTAGGGATTACATCATTGTAGTATCATCTAAAAACTTTAACTATAAATCTGGCATTGCATTCTTCTAGGTGCTATACAGATGATTTGATCTGTGTGGCCACTGTCTTTTAGGAGTAACACCATTAAAAGCATAGAAAAAGGAACTAGCATTGGACAAATTTATGAAATAGAGCTATTTAACTTAAAAAGATTAATAGTGGAGTTGAATTGTTTGGCTTTAAAGACATTAGGCATTACACATTAGTTTATATATATCAAGTGTGTATATATATACACACACACACACATATATATGTATCGTGTGAGTGTGTATATATATATATAAATAAAATTTTATTTATTTATTTATTTATTTATTTATTTTTTATTTTTTATTGATAATTCTTGGGTGTTTCTCACAGAGGGGGATTTGGCTGGGTCATAGGACAATAGTGGAGGGAAGTTCAGCAGATAAACAAGTGAACAAAGGTCTCTGGTTTTCCTAGGCAGAGGACCCTGCCTAGTGTTTGTGTCCCTGGGTACTTGAGATTAGGGAGTGGTGATGACTCTTAAGGAGCATGCTGCCTTCAAGCATCTGTTTAACAAAGCACATCTTGCACCGCCCTTAATCCATTCAACCCTGAGCGGACATAGCACGTTTCAGAGAGCACCGGGTTGGGGGCAAGGTCACAGATCAACAGGATCCCAAGGCAGAAGAAGTTTTCTTAGTATAGAATAAAATGAAAAGTCTCCCATGTCTACTTCTTTCTACACAGACACGGCAACCATCCGATTTCTCAATCTTTTCCCCACCTTTCCCGCCTTTCTATTCCACAAAGCCGCCATTGTCATCCTGGCCCGTTCTCAATGAGCTGTTGGGCACACCTCCCAGACGGGGTGGTGGCCGGGCAGAGGGGCTCCTCACTTCCCAGTAGGGGCGGCCGGGCAGAGGCGCCCCTCACCTCCCAGACGGGGCAGCTGACCGGGCAGGGGGCTGACCCCCCCACCTCCCTCCCGGACGGGGCGGCTGGCCAGGCAGAGGGGCTCCTCACTTCCCAGTAGGGGCGGCCGGGCAGAGGCGCCCCTCACCTCCCAGACGGGGCGGCTGGCCGGGCGGGGGGCTGGCCCCCCCACCTCCCTCCCGGACAGGGCAGCTGGCCGGGTGGGGGGCTGACCCCCCACCTCCCTCCCGGACGGGGCGGCTGGCCAGGCGTGTGGCTGACCCCCCCACCTCCCTCCCGGACGGGGCGGCTGGCCGGGCGGGGGGCTGACCCCCCCCACCTCCCTCCCGGACGGGGCGGCTGGCCGGGCAGAGGGGCTTCTCACTTCCCAGTAGGGGCGGCCGGGCAGAGGCGCCCCTCACCTCCCAGACGGGGCGGCTGGCCAGGCGGGGGGCTGACCCCCCCACCTCCCTCCTGGACGGGGTGGCTGGCCGGGCGGGGGCTGACCCCCCCACCTCCCTCCCGGATGGGGCGGCTGGCCTGGCGGGGGGCTGACCCCCCCCAACTCCCTCCTGGACGGGGTGGCTGCCGGGCGGAGAGGCTCCTCACTTCTCAGACGGGGCGGTTGCCAGGCAGAGGGTCTCCTCACTTCTCAGACGGGGCGGCCGGGCAGAGACGCTCCTCACCTCCCAGACGGGGTCTCGGCCGGGCAGAGGCGCTCCTCACATCCCAGATGGGGCGGCGGGGCAGAGGCGCTCCCCACATCTCAGACGATGGGCGGCCGGGCAGAGACGCTCCTCACTTCCTAGATGTGATGGCGGCCAGGAAGAGGTGCTCCTCACTTCCTAGATGGGATGGCGGCCGGGTGGAGATGCTCCTCACTTTCCAGACTGGGCAGCCGGGCAGAGGGGCTCCTCACATCCCAGCTGATGGGCGGCCAGGCAGAGACGCTCCTCACTTCCCAGATGGGGTGGCGGCTGGGCAGAGGCTGCAATCTCGGCACTTTGGGAGGCCAAGGCAGGCGGCTGGGAGGTGGAGGTTGTAGCGAGCCGAGATCACGCCACTGCACTCCAGCCTGGGCACCATTGAGCACTGAGTGAACGAGACTCCATCTGCAATCCCGGCACCTCGGGAGGCCGAGGCTGGCGGATCACTCGCGGTTAGGGGCTGGAGACCGGCCTGGCCAACACAGCGAAACCCCGTCTCCACCAAAACCAGTCAGGCGTGGCGGCGCGTGCCTGCAATCGCAGGCACTCGGCAGGCTGAGGCAGGAGAATCAGGCAGGGAGATTGCAGTGAGCTGAGATGGCAGCAGTACAGTCCAGCTTCGGCTCGGCATGAGAGGGAGACCGTGGAAAGAGAGGGAGAGGGAGACTGTGGAAACAGAGGGAGAGGGAGACCGTGGGGAGAGGGAGAGGGAGAGGGAGCTAAATAAAATTTTTTTAAGAGACAGAGCCTCACTCTGTCACCTAGGCTGGAGTGCAGTGGTGTGATCACAGCTCACTGCAGCCTTGACCTCCCCAGGCTCAGGTGATTCTCCCACCTCAGCCTCTGAGTAGCTGGGACTACAGGCATGCACCACCAAGCCTGGTTCATTTTTGTATTTTTTTGTAGAGACAAGGTTTCACCATGTTGCTCAGGCTGGTCTCAAACTCCTGGGTTCAAGTGATCCACCCACTTCAGCCTCCAAAAGTGCCTGGATTACAGGAGTGAGCCACTGCACCAGGCCAAACATTAGTTTGTAATTCAAAAATACAATGAAATAAATCAGTGATTAGTAGATTAAGTACAGGTCAATCAGTTATCTAGAAGTATATTTTCTAGTTAATTAAAAGTACAGAGATTCAATTGAGGCATTTTTCTGAAAATAGCAGTAATTGCAGTAGTATCAACAAGTACTTTTTTTGGCCGGGTGCGGTGGCTCACGCCTGTAATCCCAGCACCTTAGGAGGCCGAGGCAAGTGTATCACTTGAGGTCGGGAGTTCAAGACCAGCCTGACCAACATGGTGAAACCCTGTCTCTACTAAAAATACAAAATTAGCTGGATGTGGTGGCACATGCCTGTAATCCCAGCTACTTGGGAGGCTGAGGCAGGAGAATCACTTGAACCCGGGAGGCAGAGGTTGCAATGCTGAGATTGCACCATTGCACTCCAGCCTGGGCAACAAGAGTGAAACTCGGTCTCAAAAAAAAAAAAAAAAAAAAAAAGAAGTACTTTTTTTGTTTTGTTTTTAAGAGACAGGGTCTCACTCCTGCCCAGGCCGGAGTGCAGTAGTGCAATCATAGCTCACTGCAGCACTGAACTCTTGGGCTCAAGCAGTCCTCCTGCTCAGCCTCCTGAGTAGCTAGGACTACAGGTGCATGCCACCACGCCTGGCTAATATTTTATTTTTTGTCGAGACGGTGTTTTGCTGTATTGCCCAGGCTGGCCTCGAACTCCTGGGCTCAAGTGATCCTCCTGCCTCAGCCTCCCAAAATGCTGTGATTGCAGGCATGAGCCACCACACCCAAACCCACAAGTATTGTATTATCAGAACTTTGACCACAGTTTGGTAATTTCTTTGTTAATAGTCTCATGTAGGATTTTTGTTTTAGAAGCATGTCTGACTGAAATGATTTTTTCATCAGATTAGTACACTGCTACAAGCAATATATTTTGAAAAACTACTGTGTTCAAAGAATGACTATCGCTTTTGATCTGATAAATAATAAAGAATGATATCAAATGTTTGAATAGGGAAAGGCAATTAAATCTTGTTTTCAGAAGATTATTTTAGCAAATATGTAGGATTAATTAAAATAGAAATAGAACTAGAAGGGGCTTAAAAAGGAAAAAGAAATGGAGAGTTACTGTTTAATGGGTACAGAGTTTCAGTTTGGGAAGATAGAAACAGTTCTAGAAATGGTTAGTAGTAATGGTTGTACAATAGTGTGAATGTACTTAATACCACAGAATGGTGCACTTAAAAATGGTTAAAATGATCAGTTTTATGTTATGTATATTCTACCACGATAAAAAAAAATAAAGGAATAAGAAGAGAGTTGCTTTAAAATACCCCGTAATCTTGGATATGGAAATGGGGAGAGGCAAATCTGGGAGAAAATGCAGAGAAGAAATCTGTACTTGTGGTTATCTGTTAAAAGAATGAGATTCAGGCCAGGTGTGGCTCACACCTGCAAACCCAGCACTTTAGGAGGCTGAGAGGGGTGAGGGTGGATCTCCAGGTCAGGAGTTCGAGACCAGCCTGGCCAGCATGGTGAAACCCCGCTCTACTACAAATACAAAAATTAGACAGGTGCAGTGGCACACGCCTGTAATCCCAGCTACTCAGGAGGCTGAGGCAGGAGAATCACCTGAACCTGGGAGGCAGAGGTTGCAGTGAGCCGAGATCACGCCACTGCACTCCAGCCTGGGTGACAGAACGAGACTCCATGTCAAAAAATAAAAAGAATGGGATTCAAAGGAATTGAGAAATATTCAGAGGTTGGCCGGTCACGGTGGCTCAGGCCTGTAATCCTAGCACTTTGGGAGGCTGAGGTGGGTGGATCATTTGAGGTCAGGAGTTCGAAACCAGCCGGGCCAACATGGTGAAAGCCTATCTCTACTAAAAATATTTAAAAATTAGCTGGTCGTGGTGGCAGTCACCTGTAATTCCAACTACTTGGGAGTCTGAGGCAGGAGAACTGCTCGAACTAGGGAGGCGGAGGTTGCAGTGAGCCGAGATTGCCTCCATTGCCCTCCATCCTGGGCAACAGAGCGAGACTCCATCTCTTAAAAAAAAAAAGAAGGAACTATTCAGAGGTCTTAAAACACAGTGAGGGTGGGCCAGGCACAGTGGCTCACGCCTGTAATCCCAGCACTTTGGGAGGCCAAGGCTAGTGGATCACCTGAGGTCAGGAGTTTCAGACCAGCCTGACCAACGTGGTGAAACCCCAACTGTACTAAAAGTACAAAAAAATTAGCCAGGCTTGGTTGTGGGCACCTGTAATCCCAGCTACTCGGGAGGCTGACACAAGAGAATTGCTTGAACCCGGGACGCAGAGATTGCAGTGAGCAGAGATCGCGCCACTGCACTCCAGCCTGGGTGACAAAGCGAGACTCTGTCTCAAAAAAAAAAAAAAAAAAAAAAGTGAGGGTCAGAGTGGCAACCAGAAAGATGAGTTAATCCTGGAGACTGTTCGATGGGGTATTGACAGACAACTAAATAAATTTTTAAAGACAATTAAAAATAATAAATAAGATGGAAATTTAAGATTAAAATGGTTATTTGGGAGTTGTCTACATAGAGATGGTAACTGAGAAGTTATGAGTCGATGCACTCCTTTAACTGGAACATAAAAATAAAGAAAAATAGGTGAATAATGACTGAATATTGGGGTACTACCCCCATGAAGTAGGTTAATTAAGAAGACAAATGATCAGAAAAATAGTGAGAAAACTGAAAAATCCTAATGCCTTGTAAGTCAGTATTAGAAAACTTTAAGAAATAAGATTTCAGCCTGAGGAAGCTGATTAAGAAATAAAAATAAAAAACCACACCAAGATTGATGGCAATAGATGTAATTGAAAAGTCAAGAGGAAACAGAACTGAGGAATGATTTTTGAATTTGAGTAGGAGGAGGTCATTGGTATTTTTAGAAGAGTTTCTGTGGAATACAGAACACAGAAATCATGTTACAGAGTGTATATAGGAGGGGAAAGTATTTAAAAAGCACAGTCAAGGGATACAGGGCACTCTTGAAAATTTTAACAATTAAATGAGGTGGAAGTAGAAAAGAAAAAAGGATCATATAAATATATTAATAAACCTAGAGAATAATGTATACTAACTATAAAATTCTTATAAAAGATTTTTTAAACTTTTATGATATACCTCAAAATGCAGTATGTGCTGTATTATTAAATGGAAACACTATGTAATGAAGGTTACTTCTCTATAAAATGTTAGTAAAATAAATGATATATCTGTATTACAGAGGAAGAGTGAAATGCTACAAAGTTTAAATAGAAGGGGGAGAGGGAAGAAAAAAAGAAGAGATAGAAAAAGGAAGAAAGAATAAGTGTAATTTGAGAAGGGAGCTAAAAAAAGGTCTGTAACTGGTAGAGACATAGTTAACAAGTGGCACATGGGGTGAGAAGCAGGTAATGGTATCTGATAGTGCTAGATATTACTATAATATTTTGGGCAGTTCTAAAGAAAATGAGATTATAAAACTTTCCTTGAGCAATCCAGCGATAGTAAGGAAATTCAGTAAGGTTTTAAGGAAATACAATAAGGTTATTATCTTCCATGATGATTATTTTTGTCATTAACATTCACCTTTGTATCTCTAATACCTAACACTAAGTTAGCACTAAACAAGTTTCTATTGAACAATTAGATTTTGAACTGTGAAGATTTAGTGGAAATTTATTTGGTAATTCTTAACCATTGCATTCATAAAAGATTGTGCTTCAATTTCCTTTAGCAACTTTTAAAATTATAATTTGGACCTAATTTTTTAAAAGAGTAAAATTGTGAATTTTTAGTTATTCTACTAAACCAGCATTTGAAAAAAAATAATAAATAACACTTGGAAGGTATGTGTATGTGTTGTGTGTATGTCTCAGAGACAGATCAGATACATTAGTAAATACCTTGCAATTCACAGATGGTATAGGATAAGGTTTTATCACATGGGGTTTCAAGGAAGAAAGTGATATACTAACTGCCATGATTATTAAATCCTTTAATTTTATCTCTCAAGTTCAATGTTGATGTTATTGATCAACACTAAGTATCTGCTTAAATGTTTACAGTATGTGAAACTCACTTGTATTTATACATAAGGCAGTATTACAACAAACTTGGGCGATGCTGCACAGATAATAGAATTAATCTTTGTAAATCTTTTTTAATATTGGTGGAGGGCAAGTATTTATGAGTTGTTTTGAGTATTCAAATAGAAACAAAACTTAAATGAAACATAAACTTATTTGTAATGTGGTTTCCATCTGGGTCATTATAACTTTGTATTATCTCCATGTAAGTGATATAAGGAAGGCTGCAGACATTGCCATTTTGCTTACAGGAAGTCTAAAACACAGAATAGTTAAATGACTTTTCCAAGGTCAAGATGAAGTGAAGATTAGAACCTAAATGCCTTATCCTCTGTCTTGGCGTTCTTCCTTCTAATTTATCTTGTCATTTTAATAGGGTGGGAGGACGGGTAAAGAGACAGGAACAGTCTCTGTGTTCTTTGCCATGGTTTCTACTAGATCATTGAGTGTTGGTCCCAGGGGTCTTCTGTGTGGTTCAATATATTATATACATAAACTTAATTTTATTATCATATTTTGTAAAAATCAAAAGCCTAACATCAGAGTTGATTGTGCTTATTGGCAATGAATAGGGTTATTAAATAGTGATAAAATAGTTAATAATATTTAAGTCCATGATCTAAATACTACCTGTTAGTTAAAAGGAATTTTTAGAGCTGGGCACAGTGGTTCACACCTGTAATCTCAGCACCTTGGGAGGCTGAGGCAGGAAAATCATTTGAGGGCAGAAGTATGAGACCAGCCTGGGCAACATGGCAAGACCTTATCTCTACAAAAGTATTTTTAAAAATTAGCTGGGCATGGTGCCACACTCTTGTAGTCTTAGCTATTAGGGAGGCCACTTGAGTGCAGGAGTTCAAGTTACAGTAAGCTATGATAATGCCACCGTACTCCATCCTGGGCAACAAAGTGAGAGCGTTTCTTTGAAAAAAAATTTTTTAAAAGTATATTGATTTTTCTTTCAAATGACCATTATCATAAATATTTTTGTAACATTTGATACAGTCTGGCTGGACTATAATAGAACCAATGATGTAATGAGACATAGTGACTGTTCAACCCACCCACTTACATTTGGTTCTGTAGGCATATTTGTTGTACTAGGTCCTGGAGTTTTTCCTCATCTTTACCCGCCTCCATGGGATCAGTGTTCAGGCATGTTTTCAAGTATTAAGTATGCCTTATAAACATAATAGTCTTTTTTCCCTGAATTTAGTAATACCAGAAACCATTTAAAAATACCTATCCATCATTGAAACTACCATTTGACTTATCAACAAATATTTGAGACTATTCTAAGCAAAACATTTATTAATAATGCATTAGACTGGGCATGGTGGCTCACGCCTGTAATCCCAGCACTTTAGGAGGCCGAGGCTGGTGGATCACCTGAGGTCAGGAGTTCAAGACCAGCCTGGCCAACATGGTGAAACCCTATCTCTACTAAAATATGAAAATTAGCTGGACGTGGTGGTGTGCGCCTGTAATCCAAGCTACTCGGGAGGCTGAGGCGAGAGAATCACTTGAACCCGGGAGGCAGAGGTTGCAGTGAGCCGAGATCATGCCACTGCACTCCAGCCTGGGCAACAGAGTAAGACTCTGTCTAAAAAAAAAAAAAAGAAAAAAAAATCATTAAACCTACAGCAAGGTCTCTTTAGGACTTCCAAATGTGCCTGAAGGGGTTGAAAAAATAAAAAGATTGTGACACAATTTTTTTTGCTTACTTGGTATCAGAAATACCCCTGTTATTCTATCATTTATGATAGTTAGAAATTTTATTCTGTCATTCTTTTCTACAAATCCACAGGGGAATCCGTACCAGAGTACCAGATGGCTTTTCAGACAGAGGTTGGAAACCATCCCACTTTTGAGGATATGCAGGTTCTCGTGTCTAGGGAAAAACAGAGACCCAAGTTCCCAGAAGCCTGGAAAGAAAATAGCCTGGTAAGAAAAAACTAAGTTATTAAAGAGAGGACTTATGACTGAATATGTTTTAATGTTGTTTGAAACAAAAATAGACTGTTAATAACGTTAATAGTTTTTGGAGTTGCCTAATGCCACAAATCAAACTTGATTTTTATGATGTTTTCAAATTTTTCAATATGAAAAAAAGTCAGTTTTTAGTTCCATTTTGTTTTTTTCCAAGCTTAAAATACTATTTAGAGAGAATAACTAATGTGTCATAAGTTTGCCAGATTAGGTAACAGCTGGATAAATTAACATATTAATATTTTAAATATTATTGAAATTCTATCTTACTCTCTTGAGAATAGTACCAAAACTGTTAAGTAGTGCAGGCTTACATAACCAATGGCTAATGAAAATTTAGGCTAGACCTGAAAAAAACCAAGGTGCAGCCTATGAATTCTGCTAATTTATTAAAAATATAATTCGGCTGGGTGCGGTGGCTCACTCCTGTAATCCCAGCACTTTGGGAGGCCGAGGCGGGCAGATTGCCTGAGCTCAGGAGTTCGCGACCAGCCTGGGCAACATGGTGAAACCCCACCTCTACTAAAATACAAAAAATTAGCCGGGCGTGGTGGCGTGTGTCTGTAGTCCCAGCTAGTTGGGAGGCTGAGGCAGGAGAATTGCTTGAACGTGGGAGGCAGAGATTGCAGTGAGCCGAGATCACACCACTGCACTCCAGCCTGGGTGACAGAGCGAGACTCTGTCTCAAAAAAAAAAAAAAGCATATATATATATTTATATACATATATATTTATATACATATATTTATATATATGTAAAATTCACAACAATGAAATATCTCAAGTCCCCTGCCATTTGAGTAAGTTGTTGTTACAACACTGAAAACATCTTACAAATTAACAAATATACACTCATATAATCTTTTAGTATAAATAGGATAATCTAATTATCTACTATCATTTCTGAAGTTTATTTTTTTACTTAAACACATTTTTTTAATGTCAGTACCTCTAGATGTATCTATTTCTCTCCATTTGGTCAGTATTCTATTGATAAAATCATATAATGATTCTATTGGATGATATATGATAATTATTGTATTAAAAAGGAAAAAACTACCTCTCCCTACTATCACTCTCCGTAAGTAACTCCCTTTAGCAATCTTTTGGGTTTTTTCTCTTCCAAAGATTACCATTATAACTTCAAATACTCTATCTATTCTTAAGTTATCTCTCATTTACTTTCTCCCAGTTTGTAATATTCTATTATTAAATGATTTATGTTTTGTCTGTAAATTCATCTAATATTTAAATACAATAACGAGAAATTTTTGGTATTATGATTATGTAAGCATTCACTGCACAACAAAGTATTGTGCTTGGATTTATAGGAAATAAAAATTCTACATTAGTTACTAAAATCTCCCCTGCGCTTTGGGGAGAATGTTTCAAGTTATCATCCATCACTTGAGCCCAAGGGTTTGAGGCTGCAGTGAGCTATGATCACACCACTGCCCTCCAGCCTGAGTAAGACCCTGTCTCTTTAAAAAAAATGTCATCAAGTCTCAGCTGCCCAGGAGGCTGAGGTAGGAGAATTGCTTGAACCCCAGAGGTGGAGGTTGCAGCGAGCCGAGATCGTGCCACTGCACTCCAGCCTGGGTGACAGAGTGAGACCCCATCTCAAAAAAAAACAAAAAAAAATTTAAAAAGTCATCATCAAATGATTTCTTTTTGGTTTCTTGTCATCTTTCTTTGTCTTGTTTTTAGGCTATACTCAGAAGCGCATTAAAAATCTCATGTCATTCTCTTTCTTGTAAACGATTGTTTTTTTGATGAAGTTCCTCCTTAAGTAATGTGTATTAGTATGTGTATGGTGGTAAACATTATGAATCCTTGCATGTTTAAAAATGTTTTTATCTTGCCCTCACACTCGAGTAATAATCTGCCTGGATAATAGTTTCAATATCATAATTATTTTCTTCACAACTTTGAAACTACTACTCCATCATTCTCTAGCCTACAATCTCCATGTGCTCTAGGCCCTAGTCTCCAGTCTAATGAGAATATCAGTGCCATCCTGAATCATTTCATTGCTTTTTGTTTTGTTATGTTTTTGTTTTATCCTCTTAATTTTTTTTCTCTATAAGCTTTTAAGACTTTATCACTAGAATTGTGAAATTTCACCTTGATGTTTGTAGGCATGGATCTTTACACACATTTTGCTTGGCACTGGGTAGGTTTTCAGTTTGAAAATTCAAAAGTTTCTTAAATTCAGAGGAATTTTCTTTTTTCTTTTTCTTTCTTTCTTTTTTTTTTTTTGAGACAGGATCTCGCTCTGTCATTCTGGCTGGAGTATAGTGGTGTGATCATGGCTCACTGCAGCTTTTAACTCCTCTGCTTAAGCTATTCTCCTTCTTCATCTTCCTGAGTAGCTGAGACTTCAGGTGCATACCACTTTGCCTGGCTTTTTAAATTTTTGGTAGAGACAGGGTCTCGCTTTGTTTCCCAGGCTGGTCTCAAACTCCTGAATTCAAGCGGTCCTCCTACCTCAGCTTCTCAAAGTACTGAGATCATAAGCATGAGCCATCATGCCTAGCCTGGTATTTTTTTAAAATTATTTCTTACCTTTCAATTCTTCCTTCTGGAATTCCCACTAGACAAATATTGTACCACCTGACATTCTAAGAATCATTTTTTTCTTATATTTTCCATTTTTTCTCCCTCTATGTTTTTCTTCCTCCCGTCCCCCTCCCCTCCCCCTCCACCTCCCCCTCTGCCTCCCCCTCCCCTCCGCTTCCCCCTCCCCCCTCTTCCCCCCTTCCCTCCGCTTCCCTCTCTCCCCTCCTCCCCACTTCCCCTCCTTCCCCCCTTCCCCTCCCTCCTCCCCTCCCCACACACCTGGCCTCCCTTACTACATTTTTCAAGATTTACTCAGCTTTATCTTCAAATGACCCATTTAGTTTTCACTATTACCCTTGTATCAGTTATCTGTTCATTAAAGTTTTAGCTTCCACGATCATAATTATATTTCCAGAAACTTGTTTGCCTTTTCCATAGCAATCTGTTCTTATTTCCAGAATGTAATAAGAGTGATTCATTCTGAAGGTGTTGTTTTTATGCTTTATACAAATTAATTTTCTTGACTATAATAAAAGGACAAAAAGTGAAAAAATAAGCAACTTAAATTATTTTACTATATATTTTCACATTTCAATTTTAGATTATCTTGGTAGGACTAAAATAATATTTCCATTTTGGATCCTGATTTAAGTGGGGTGATGTCATGTCAGAGACAGGCTAGAGACACATTATAGTTTCCATACAGATTTAGAATGAGCACTGTCTTCATTGGTTATCTTAGTCAGTAGGTTACTTTCAAGTTTGGCTTCTGTTTCAAGTCAGATTGAAATATTTAAGTATGTGGCAATTAAAGAGCTTATTGTCAAGCACATACGTCCAAGATTGCTTCCAAAACTACAGTCCCTGCTATGGGAACTGGGACAGATTTTTGAGAGGTCCCTGATAGCAAATGAGAGGCTGAATACTTTACTAGGATTAATTAGAGGTGCCAGCCTCACAATAGAGTATCCCTAAAAGAAAAATCTGTGAAATTTTATTCTAGTAAAATACAACTTCATCTTCCTTAAATTGTTTTATTTCACCAGCGCAAATGGGATCTATTATTTTGAAATATCTCTCGGCAACCCTATCATTATGAGATATGCATCATATGCATATTTACCTGAAAACTTTTTACTTCCAGTATAGAGTAGGTTGCCAAGTAAGGAATTCATAATACTTGGTTCACTTCCAGGGAATCCATTTAAATCTAATGTGCTACAGTCAATAAACTGCTTCTCTGCGGTGACAATACAATACTAGAGTTAGGTAGCAAGTACATAGTTCATAAAAAGAGAAAAATGCAGCTATGTCTAAAGAAGCCATTTTTGCTTTCATAGTTGCATTGAGATTAAGAAACATTCCTTTAGTAGTAAAACTCAGAATCTTTCAAATATTAATGAATATAAAAACTAGCTTTAATTTTATAAATTGCCAGGGACTCAAGCATAGTTTAGTCAATAAAGGGGGGAAGAATAGTTTCCTGATAAAAATGAAAGCATAGAAAATAGTCTAAAGGAAATACATGAAAATGTTAAACCATAGTTATCTCTGAATATTGGGTTCATAAATGACTTTTTCTTCCTATATGTTTCAGAATTTACAGTAAAAATGAACTACTTTAACAATCACATACACATGGTTTTGTTTTTGTTTTTGTTTGTTTTTTTGAGACGGAGTCTCGCTCTGTCACTCAGGCTGGAGTGCAGTGGCGCAATCTCAGCTCACTGTGGTGTCTGCCTCCTGGGTTCAAGCGATTTTTCTGGCTCTGCCTCCCGAGTAGCTGGGACTACAGTCACGTGCCACCATGCCTGACTAGTTTTTGTGTTTTTCGTAGAGATGGGGTTTCACCATATTGGTCAGGCTGGTCTCGAACTCCTGACCTCATGATCCACCTGCCTCAGACTCCCGGAGTGCTGGGATTACAGACATGAGCCACCATGCCCGGCCGGTTTTTTGTTTTGTTTTGTTTTGTTTTTGTAAAGACAGGGTAGTTGCCAAGACTAGTCTTAAACTCCTGGCCTCAAGCAATCCTCCCACCTCGGCCTCCCAGAGTGCTGGGATTACAGTCATGAGTCAGCATGCCTGGCCCCCACACACAGCTTAAGGCTTTTGTTTTATGTTAAAATATTTTAAATTGGTAAAATAAAAAATTATAGGCCACGTTTATTTTAAAGTAGCTTTTTTCCTCCTACATAAAATTTTCAGGTATAATTTGTTTAACTGTACTACCATTCTTCATGTTTCCCATTCTTTTCCAGTTTTTTGTCACCCATACTATAGTGCAGGGAGACAATAATAGCTCACTGTAGCCTCGAACTCCTAAAGTGCTGGGATTATAGGTATGAGCCCAGCCTCTTTTCCAAATGTTTATACTCCATTTCTTAGTCTGTCTTGAATTCTTTTCTCTCCCCTGTTAAAATCACTTGCCTGGCTTTTCTTTATTCCTTAGTGTTAGTTTTGTATAACCTCTTGTAATCAATGGTTTTATCCTAATATATTTTCACATAAAAGGTGGCAACTTAGCCAGGCACGGTGGCTCACGCCTGTAATCCCAGCACTTTGGGAGGCTGGGGCATGTGGATTACTTGAGGTCAGGAGTTCGAGACCAGCCTGGCCAACATGGTGAAACCCCATCTCTACTAAAAATACAAAAATGAGCTGGGTGTGGTTGTGCATGCCTGTAATCCCAGCAACTTGGGAGGCTGAGGCAGGAGAATCACTTGAGCCCGGGAGGCAGAGGTTGCAGTGAGCAGAGATCATGCCACTGCACTCCAGCCTGGGCGACAGAGCAAGATCCATCACAAAAAAAAAAAAAAAAAAAAAAAAAAAGGCCAGGCACGGCAGCTCATGCCTATAATCCCAGCACTTTGGGAGGCCGAGGCGGGTGGATTGCTTGAGATCAGGAGTTTTAGACCAGCCTGGCCAACATGGTGAAACCCGGTCTCTACTAAAAATACAAAAAATTAGCCGGACATGGTGGCAGGTGCCTGTAATCTCAGCTACTCAGGAGGCTGAGGCAGGAGAATCACTTGAACCTGGGAGGTGGAGATTGCAGTGAGCCGAGATTGCACCACTGCACTCCAGCCTGAGCAACAGAGTAAGATTCCATCTTAAAAAAAAAAAAATGCGGCAACTCTTCCTCAGTTTATGTTTGCCCTCTGGTCTTTTTAAGAAATATATAGTACATTTCAGAAGAAACTACCAGTTCTTTTCACATAGTTTTAGTTTTTCCATTTTCTCTTTTGGACAAAATCTATAGACTTCTTCTGTGATCTAGAATTCAACATTTTACATACTTTTTCGTCTGACACAACCCACATTAAGAAATACAACTTCAGCCAGGTGCAATAGTGCACACTTGTAGTCTAAGCTACGTAGGAGGCTGAGGGAGGAGTATCGCTTGAGCCTAGGAATGTGAAGCTGTAGTACACAATGATCCCACCTGTGAATAACCACTGCAGTCCAGCCTGGGCAACATAGTGAGACCCCATCTCAAAAAAAAAAAAAGCAAAGTTTACATCATTACATATAGTATAATACTTAACCTTACCACCTACTCTATGTCCTAGTGTTTTCTATTCTAGTCTAGAGCATTTCAGTTTTGGTTAGAGTTGTTTGTTTTAAACCACTGAGCTGATTTTATGACCCACCCATGAGATCCAACTTAACGTTTTCCTTCCTTTGGGTAGGAAAGATTGAAAAAGTTCCTTGTTTATCTTTTCTACTTTTTTTTCCCCCTACTTGTCTTTCCTCATCAGTGTTAATAATGCCACTCCCTTTAACTTATTTACACAAGCATTAAGGTATCATTATTTACCTATTCCTAGAGTTAGAGTCCCCTTTCAAAGGACGCATCAGATTTTGCCTGAATATTTATGTTTTCACTTCTGATTTATTCTCAATTTTTGTACATTTAAAGAGCTATAATTGATAAACTGCATGTATTAAAGTGTACATTTAGGTATGTTTTGATATATGTATACACCCATAAAACCATCATCACAGTCATGATTGTGAACATGTCAATTACCCCCAGAAGATTTCTTGTGCGCTTTTGTAATCTCTCCTCAACTTTCTCTATCCCCCATGAGTCCCCAGGCAACCACTGATCAGCTTTCTGTCACTAGAGATTAGTTTACATTTTCTAGAATTTTATATAAATGGAATCATATAAATGTACTGTTTTTCTGGCTTCTTTCAGTATAATTATTTTCAGTTATAATTAACTATTAGTTATAATTATTCATGTTCATTATTAGTTATAATATTATTAGTTATAATTATTATTCATGTTCTTATGTGTAGCCATAGTTTATTAATTGCTAAGTAGTATTTCATTGTATGCATATGATACAGTTTGTTTGTCCATCCACTCGTGATGGATATTTGACTTATTTCCGGTTTCAACTTTTATAAATAAAGCTGCTATGAATATTCATGTACAAGTCTTTGTATAAACATATGGTTTCATTTACTTAGGTAAATATCTAAGAGTAGAGTGGTTGAATCATGTGGTAGGTATATGTTTAACTTTTTAAGAAACTGCCAGTTTTTGTGACCGGGCGCAGTGGCAGAGTTCAAGACCAGCCTGGCCAACATGGTGAAACCCCATCTCTACTAAAAATACAAAAATTAGCAGGGTGTGGTGGTGCATACCTGTAATCCCAGTTACTCGGGATTGAGGCTTGAGAATCGTTTGAATCCAGGAGGCAGAGGCTGCCGTGAGCTGAGATCGCACCACTGCACTCCAGCCTGGGCGACAGAGCAAGACTCTGTCTCAAAAAAAAAAAAAAAAGAAAGAAAAGAAAAAAGAAACTGCCAGTTTTCTAAAGTGGTTGTGCCATTTTACATTCTGGCCAGCAGTGCATAAGAGTTCCAGTTTCTCTGCATCTTTGCCAACATTTGGTATTGCCAGTCTTTTTAATTTTAAACATTCTTTTTTGGAGGTGGTGGAGGGAGTACAGAGTCTCATTGTATCACCCAGGCTGGAGTACAGTGCTGCCATCATAGCTCGCTACAGCCTTGACCTCCCAGGCTAAAGTGATCCTCCCACCTCAGCCTCCTGAGTAACTGGGACCACAGGTGTGCACAACCACATCCAGCTAATTTTTAAAAATTTTTGGCCAGGTACAGTGGCTCACGCCTGTAATCCCAGCACTTTGGAAGGTTGAGGTGGGCGGATCACGAGGTCAGGAGATCAAGACCATCCTGGCCAACATGGTGAAACCCCATCTCTACTAAAAATACAAAAACAAAATTAGCCAGGTGTGGTGGCGGGTGCCTGTAGTCCCAGCTACTCGCAAGGCTGAGGCGGGAGAATGGCATGAACCCAAGAGGTGGAGCTTGCAGTGAGCCGAGATCGCGCCATTGCACTGCAGCCTGGGCGACAGAGCGAGATTCCCATCTCCAAAAAAAAAAAAAAAAAAAAAAAAAAAAAAAATTGTAGAAATGGAATCTTGCTGTGTTGCCCAGGCTTGTCTTGAACTCATGGCCTCAAACAGTCCTCCCACTGCAGCCTTCCAAAGTCCTGGGATTACAGGCATGAGCCACCATGCCTAGCCTAGATTTATAATTATCATTTTATGCTTTTCTCTCTTAAAAAAGGAGGAGGCTGGATGTGATGGGTCTTGCCTGTAATCCCAGCACTTTGGGAGACCGAGGCAGAAGGATCATTTTGGCACAGTGGTGCCTTAGCCAGGCACAGTGGTACTTGCCTGTCGTCCCAGCTACTCAGGAGGCTCATGTAGGAGGATTGCTTAGGTCCAGGAGTTCAAGGCTGCAGTAACCTGTGATCATGCCACAGCACTCGAGCCTGGGCAACAGAATGAGTCCTCTTTTTTTGTTTTTGTTTTTAAAAAGGAGTTACAAACCAAAAATATAATAATAGTGGCTTTTATAGTTACCTAAGTAGGCTTTTGGGTTCTACTTATTATCTAATGTCCTTTGAGGGACTCCCTTTAACATTTCTTGTAGAGCATATCAGCTTTTTTTTTTTTTTTTTTTGAGCCAGAGCCTTGCTCTGTCGCCCAGGCTGGAGTGCAATGGCGCGATCTCGGCTCACTCCAACATCCGCCTCCTGGGTTCAAGCAGTTTTCCTGCCTCAGCATCCCAAGTAGCAGATGTAGATATATACAAGTCTTTGTATAAACATATGGTTTCATTTACTTAGGTAAATACCTAAGAGTAGGATGATTGAATCATGTGGATGTTTAAAAACAAACCTAGTCTGTTTTTAAAAAGGGAGTTAAAACCAGCTTTCCCCTGGCCAGGCGCAGTGGCTCACGCCTGTAATCCCAGCACTTTGGGAGGCCAAGGCAGGTGGATCACGAGGTCAGGAGTTCAAGACCAGCCTGGCTAACATAGTGAAACCCCATCTCTACTAAAGATACAAAAAAAAAAAACTTAGCCGGGCATGGTGGCAGGCGCCTATAATCTCAGCTACTCAGGAGGCTGAGGGAGGAGAATCACTTGAACCCGGGAGGCAGAAGTTGCAGTGAGCAGAGATTGTGCCACTGTACTCCAGCCTGGGCAACATTGCAAGACTCTATCTCAAAACAAACAAACAAACAAAAAACTAGCTTTCCCCCAAAGGGAGACTATTATAGGGAGACTATTGTTCATTGCTAATAAATAGGAATACTACAGAATGGGACTGTTTTTGATACTACTGTTTTGGAACTAGTTTAAAGAAGAGATGTCTGTAAGTTTTAAGGTTTAAATGAGGCACTCTTTTTTTTATTCTTTTGAGGCGGAGTCTCACTCTGTCACCCGGGGAGGAGTGCAGTGGCACGATCTTGGCTCAGTGCAACCTCTGCCTCCCGGGTTGAAGCAATTCTGCCTCAGCCTCCCAAGTAGCTGGGACTACAGACGCATACCACCATGCTGGCTAATTTTTTTTTTTTTTTTTTTTTGAGACAGAGTCTCACTCTGTCACCCAGTCTGGAGTGCAGTGGCATGATCTCGGCCCACTGCCTTCATGGTTCAAGCGATTCTTCTGCCTCAGCCTCCTAAGTAGCTGGGACTACAGGCGCATGCCACCACACCCAGCTGATTTTTGTATTTTTAGTAGAGACGAGGTTTCACTCTATTGGCCAGCCTGGTCTCGAACTCCTGACCTCGTGCTCCACCCGACTTGGCCTCCCAAAGTGCTGGGATTACAGGTGTGAACCACCACGCCTGGCCAATTTTTTTATATTTTTAGTAGAGATGGGGTTTCACCATATTGGCCAAACTGGTCTCAAACTCCTAACCTCAGGTGATCTTCCTGCCTCAGCCTCCCAAAGTGCTGGGATTATAGGCGTGAGCCACTGCGCCCAACCAAGTATCCTTAACTGGGGGTAAAGGAGAAAAGCTCACCTAGAGATAGAAGATAGCCAAATGTCCCCAAGTTCCATCAAACTCAAAACTTACTTTTGAAGCAGAATTAGTGGCTATTGATTGACATAACGTAACTGAATTAGCAACAATGACCTAAACCTGTGGCCTTGAAGAAACATCTGCGACTTATTGTTGCTTTTACTTTTATGAATAATTCTTCAAGGAGTTAAGGTAAATCTTGCTTGCTTACTTGTTCATCACCTTTTGAGCATGTTCCGTAATCCTTGAAGCCTAAAATATGTTATTAGAGCTATGTAAAATACTGGTTAAGGTAATTGATTTTTCTTTTACCTCATGTGGTAAACTGAAAAGCTCAATACATTTTTTTTTTAAAGACACATGGTTTGACATGTACTTTGTCTTACAGGCAGTGAGGTCACTCAAGGAGACAATCGAAGACTGTTGGGACCAGGATGCAGAGGCTCGGCTTACTGCACAGTGTGCTGAGGAAAGGATGGCTGAACTTATGATGATTTGGGAAAGAAACAAATCTGTGAGCCCAACAGTCAATCCAATGTCTACTGCTATGCAGAATGAACGGTAAGACCCTAAGGGGTGTGGCATCTATCAATCAGTATTAGAAACTGAGACCCAACAAAGAATAGAAAATAAATACTTTTAAACCAGACTAATAGTTCAATGATTACCTCATACAATCTA
The DNA here is from genome assembly GCF_029289425.2 of Pan paniscus. Lineage (NCBI taxonomy): Eukaryota > Metazoa > Chordata > Mammalia > Primates > Hominidae > Pan > Pan paniscus. The sequence goes on from NC_073262.2 coordinate 105,177,471, forward strand.
AAGTTATCATTTTTCTTTCAATATTCCTATTCTTCTATTGAACATTTTTGTTTGGTACAAGTGCAAGATGAAATCTGCATTTTTTAATATGTAAAGGTATAGTGAAAGAAGTTAGTCTTTCTCTATTTATGGTCCAACTTTCCTGCAATAATAAAGGTAAAATGTTTTTATAACTCCAAAAGTTCATAAGCACTTCTATATAAATTGTCTCATTTATCCTTTGTTGTTATTCCTTCTTCCTCTGCTTTTTTTTTTAAGTAAATGGAACTATGAACTTGCCTATCTAACCACTGTTTCACTGACACTAAGGTTTGTAGACTTCCTGTCTAATGCTCTTTCTTATAGAATATACTACTACTACTTTTACATGAAAGCAATTCAAAGGTCTTTCTGTTCCATCATTAATATTATTTTACAAGACATTTTCTTTGTTAGAACTATGATTTTTGGTTCTAAATAGAAAGGCTTTTAAAAAATTCCTACAATTTGGAACTTTCTACGTCTGTATTTCTTTTTTCCATGTTTGGGGTAAAAAAGCCTTTCTATGACTTTGTCATTTTGTCTAATACATGTTTAAAACTTTCAGAAAGGCATCCAGGAAAGGGTTACTGGAGAAAATTGAAATAAAAATAAACTCGATTCTTGAAACTTTTTTTTTTTCTGTGTGGTTTTTGTTTTTTTTGTTTGTTTGTTTTTGGAAACCGTGTCTCACTCTGTCCCCCAGGCTGGAGTGCAGTGGCGTGATCCTGGCTCACTGCAACCTCCGCCTCCCAGGTTTAAGCGATTCTCCTGCCTCGGCCTCCCGAGTAGCTGAGATTACAGTCACGAGCCACCACGCCCAGCTAATTTTGTATATTTATTAGAGACAGGGTTTCACCATGTTAGCCAGACTGGTCTCAAACTCCCGACCTCTGGTGATCTGCCTGCCTTGGCCTCCCAAAATGCTGGGATTATAGGCGACAGGTGTGAGCCACCGTGCCCGGCCTATTTTCTGTTCTAATTTGTGAAAGCTATTTGTATTAGCCATAGGTGAAAAATTTGGTTTGCACTACTTTTGTATAGGTCAAATTAGTTTCAAATATAAACTCTTATACCTTGTATATCAGCAAATCAAGAAAGTTAGACACTGGCAATTCTAATTATAAATTTTCTCACTTTACACATACCTGAGGACAGTCTTCTGCTTTTATCTCCCCTCATCTCTGTATTTCCCATGTCCTCTAGTATGATGTTTATACCTCTCTCAAAAGTCAGCTAAAGCTTTTATTTTGAATGCTTTCAAACTTTTCTTGAATGGTAAGAAAAAAAAAACCTTGATGGCCCACCTTGATTTGGCCACTTTTCGCCTCCTGTGTCATTCGGCTCAACCTTCTGCATGCATCTTCTCATCTCCAGTCTCTACTAATAATTTCCTCAAAATTATAATGCATCCCATAGTTACGCTAACTCTAGGTTTTATTTTCCTGAGTCTTACCCTCCATGTCTCCTTAGCTTCCTTTTCTTGTACTGTATAACAATTTTTTTTTCTTCTTTTCCTTCTATCATCTCCCTTATAAATAACTGTCACTCCCAAGGAATGACAATGACAGCAAAGAACCCATGATAATTGGAGAGCAGTTCTGAATCTTTGATCCTTTATTTGAACATCATATTCTGCCTTATACCTTAGGCTCAAGGACTTTTACTGATATGACTCAGACTACCCCAGAAAGATATGTGCCATTACTAGGGCATGCCTCTTAATGGAGGCCTTTGGAACAACCTAAAAGCTTATATTCTTTTTACTATTTGGCCATTGGAACTTAATTGATAACATACCTTTTGAGTAGGCACTATGCATCTAGAATTATGGAAATACAGTAAACATATACCGTGGTTCTTCCTCTCATAAAACATAACGTCTGGTTGTATGAATATACATTCCATAAATATATATTTCATGATGTTATAAAACTATAGGGGAGATTTTTTAATTAACTTATAAACCAAAATAATGAACATTTATAAAAATTATATCTCATCCACATACATTTTTCAGTAGGCTTAATTCACGTAAAACTAACACTTATCAAGTTATTAATTGACACTTGATTATTTGATTAGACTTTTTAACCTTTAGAAAAATGTACTTTTGGAAGAAAATGAAAAACAACTCAGACTTTAAAATCAGAGGTGTTAAATTTGGAGAGACAGTTTGTCATAAGTGTACGTTCTCAATGTGATACTTTTTTTCTTTCTTTAAGCAACCTGTCACATAATAGGCGTGTGCCAAAAATTGGTCCTTATCCAGATTATTCTTCCTCCTCATACATTGAAGACTCTATCCATCATACTGACAGCATCGTGAAGAATATTTCCTCTGAGCATTCTATGTCCAGCACACCTTTGACTATAGGGGAAAAAAACCGAAATTCAATTAACTATGAACGACAGCAAGCACAAGCTCGAATCCCCAGCCCTGAAACAAGTGTCACCAGCCTCTCCACCAACACAACAACCACAAACACCACAGGCCTCACGCCAAGTACTGGCATGACTACTATATCTGAGATGCCATACCCAGATGAAACAAATCTGCATACCACAAATGTTGCACAGTCAATTGGGCCAACCCCTGTCTGCTTACAGCTGACAGAAGAAGACTTGGAAACCAACAAGCTAGACCCAAAAGAAGTTGATAAGAACCTCAAGGAAAGCTCTGATGAGAATCTCATGGAGCACTCTCTTAAACAGTTCAGTGGCCCAGACCCACTGAGCAGTACTAGTTCTAGCTTGCTTTACCCACTCATAAAACTTGCAGTAGAAGCAACTGGACAGCAGGACTTCACACAGGCTGCAAATGGCCAAGCATGTTTGATTCCTGATGTTCTGCCTACTCAGATCTATCCTCTCCCCAAGCAGCAGAACCTTCCCAAGAGACCTACTAGTTTGCCTTTGAACACCAAAAATTCAACAAAAGAGCCCCGGCTAAAATTTGGCAGCAAGCACAAATCAAACTTGAAACAAGTCGAAACTGGAGTTGCCAAGATGAATACAATCAATGCAGCAGAACCTCATGTGGTGACAGTCACCATGAATGGTGTGGCAGGTAGAAACCACAGTGTTAACTCCCATGCTGCCACAACCCAATATGCCAATGGGACAGTACTATCTGGCCAAACAACCAACATAGTGACACATAGGGCCCAAGAAATGTTGCAGAATCAGTTTATCGGTGAGGACACCCGGCTGAATATTAATTCCAGTCCTGATGAGCATGAGCCTTTACTGAGACGAGAGCAACAAGCTGGCCATGATGAAGGTGTTCTGGATCGTCTTGTGGACAGGAGGGAACGGCCACTAGAAGGTGGCCGAACTAATTCCAATAACAACAACAGCAATCCATGTTCAGAACAAGATGTTCTTGCACAGGGTGTTCCAAGCACAGCAGCAGATCCTGGGCCATCAAAGCCCAGAAGAGCACAGAGGCCTAATTCTCTGGATCTTTCAGCCACAAATGTCCTGGATGGCAGCAGTATACAGAGTAAGTGGAGGGATCATATAATCTCTCCTGTGTGTCTTTTGGGGCCATTTAAATAACTATTTAGAATCAACTAATAGATATATTTCAACTAGTGATTATTTACCTTTACCACTTTTGTAAATGATCCATTTGAGGCGGGGCACAGTGGCTCACACCTGTAATCCTAGCACTTTGGGAGGCCAAGGGAGGTGGATCACCTGAGGTCAGGAGTTCAAGACCAACCTGGCCAACATGGCGAAACCCCATCTCTACTAAAAAATAAAAAAAATTAGGCCAGGCACGGTGGCTCATGCCTGTAATCCCAGCACTTTGGGAGGCCAAGGCGGGCAGATTACTTGAGATCAGGAGTTCAAGACCAGCCTGGCCAACATGGTGAAACCCCATCTCTAAAAAATACAAAAATTAGCCAGGCGTGGTGGTGTGCACCTGTAATCCCAGCCGAGATCACGACACTTCACTCTAGCCTGGGCAAAAAAGCGAAACTCCATCTCAATAATGAAATAAAATAAACCATTTGGGCCAGGCATGGTGGCTCATGCCTATAATTCCAGCACTTTGTGAGGCCAGGGCAGGTGGATCACCTGAGGTCAGGAGTTCGAGACCAGCCTGACCAACATGGTGAAACCCCGTCTCTACTAAAAATGCAAAAATGGCCAGGCACGGTGGCTCATGCCTATAACCCAGCACTTTGGGAGGCTGAGGCAGGTGGATCACGAGGTCAAGAGTTCAAGATCAGCCTGGCCAAGATGGTGAAACCCCCGTGTCTACTAAAAATACAAAAAGTTAGCCGCGTGTGGTGGTGGGCACCTGTAATCCCAGCTACTCGGAAGGCTGAGGCAGAGAATTGCTTGAACCCAGGAGGCGGAGGTTGCAATGAGCCGAGACTATGCCACTGCACTCCAGCCTGGGTGACAGAATGAAACTCTGTCTCAAAAAAAAAAACACACACACACACACACAAATTAGCTGGGTGTGGTGGTGCCCACCTGTAATCCCAGCTACTTGGGAAGCTGAGGCAGGAGAATCGCCTTAACCCAGGAGGCGGAGGTTGCAGTGAGCTGAGATTGCGCCATTGTACTCCAGCCTGGGCAGCAAGAGCGAAACTCCATCTCAGGAAAAAAAATAAATAAGCCATTTGGTTGGGCCTCAAAGGTAATTAGACTATTGTAAAGAAAAAAGTAATATTTTTGTCATTGATAATTAAAAAGTCAGTGTCACAATAGTCAGAATAATTACCCAATTTAATATGTGCTTTATGTGGCTGCTGCTTTATAATGCAACTCACATACTTGCTATGAAAAGTTGAAATAAAGTAAATACAGTTCAAGAGCTCCAAGTAATGTTATACCAGTATAATCTTTGAAACATTTTATTGCATATATTAATATTGATTATGTCTGCATTTAGGTTTTATCAAACTAACCTTAATAAATCTTGAAGATCCAGAGAAATTTTGGGAAAATTACTATAAAGAAACTGTAGGCTAGGCACGGTGGCTCACGCCTGTAATCCCAGTGCTGTGGAAGACTGAGGTGGGTGGGTCACTTGAGGCCAGGAGTTCAAGACTAGCCTGGGCAACATAGCAAAACTCCATCTCTACAAAAAATTTAAAACTTAGTTTGGTGTGGTGGTGTGCGCCTGTAGTCCTAGCTACTTGGGAGGCTGAGGCAGGAGGATCACTTGAGCCCAGGTGTTCAAGGCTGTAGTGAGCCATAATCATACCACTGTACTTCAGCCTGGACAAGAGAGTGAGACTCTGAAAAACAAAACCAAAAAAAAACTAAGATTCTTCTTAGTTTCTTAGTATCATCTTTTTCAAGAGTTATGTGTTGAGTCTCTCACATACCTACACTTTTTTTTTTTTTTTTTTTGAGACAAGGTCTCACTGTTGCCCAGGCTGGAGTGCAGTGGCAAGATCATGGCTCACTGCAGCCTCAGCCTCCCGGGCTCAGGTCATCCTCCCGCCTCAGCCTCCCAAGTAGCTGGGACTCTATACCTATACTATGATACTATGAGCCCCATAGCCTCGTAGGCAAATAACTTAAATTGATGTTTGATTTCTTGCCCTAAAGGGATTGCAACACAAAACGGGGGAGCTTACCAAAATCTGTAACAGTTATTGTTATACAAAATGATTTATTTTATTATTATTATTTTTTATTTTTTTATTTTTTATTTTTTGAGACAGAGTCTTACTCTGTCGCCCAGGCTGGATCATGCAATGGCACAATCTCGGCTCACTGCAACCTCTGCCTCCCGGGTTCAAGTGATTCTCCTGCCTCAGCCTCCCGAGTAGCTGGGATTACAGACATGTGCCACCATGCCCTGCTAATTATTGTATTTTAGTAAAGGAGGGGTTTCGCCATGTTGGCCAGACTGGTCTCGAACACTGGACTTCAGGTGATCCACCCACCTCAGTGTCCCACAGTGCTGGCATTACAGGCGTGAGCCACTGCGCCCAGCCTATTTCTCTTTTAGACTAAGGCATTTATGAAAAAAAGTTATGTTTTATTGTCAAGGGCTTGAAGGAAGGATACAGGTCTCAAAACACAATCAGTAAAATTTAGCCCCTTGCTTGAGTGGCTTGTATTACAGATCAGTTGACAGACCCTTATTGCAGGGCTCTGAGTCAGTAAGACATCGTGTCAGATAGGCCAGGCATGGTGGCTTACACCTGTAATCCCAGCACTTTGGGAGGCTGAGGCGGGCGGATCACCTGAGGTCGGGAGTTCGAGACCAACCTGACCAACATGGAGAAACCCGGTCTCTACTAAAAATACAAAAGTAGCCAGACGTGGTGGCACATGCCTGTAATCCCAGATACTTGGGAGGCTGAGGCAGGTGACTTGCTTGAACCTGGGAGGCAGAGGTTGCGGTGAGCCGAGATCATGTCATTGCACTCCAGCCTGGCAACAAGAATTAAACTCCATCTTAAAAAAAAAAAAAAAAAAAAAAATCTTGTCAGATATAGGAAGAGGAAATTATTAGAATGTTTGTACTCTAATATTTCTGTTATTCTTCTGAAAAATATTGTATGCCAGGTGCCTTTAAAATTTGATCCAGGCTGGGCATGGTGGCTCACACCTGTAATCCCAGCACTTAGGGAGGCTGAGTCGGGCACATTGCCTGAGCTCAGGAGTTTGAGACCACCCTCGGCAAGATGGTGAAACCCCCCATCTCTACTAAAATACAAAAAATTAGCTGGGCATGGTGGCATGCGCCTGTAGTCCCGGCTACTTGAGAGGCTAAGGCGTGAGAATCACTTGAGCCCGGGAAACAGAGGTTGCAGTGAGTCAAGATCATGCCACTGCACTCCAGCCTGGGCTACAGAGTGAGACTCCATCCCAAAAAAAAAAAAAAAAAAAAAAAAAATTTGATCCACCTTGAGCATTAAATACAATTAAATACAATAATTAAGTACATTTTACCAAGTTAAGATCGCTACCAAAACCAGAAGATTTGAGAATACAGCTGAGAAGTTTAAATGTTCTCCTGTATTTTGTGTGTGTGTGTTTTCCCTTGCCTTATAAAATAAGTCAATCAGTTATTAAAACATTTGGGTTAAAGAGTCTCAAAAATAAGTTGGTTAAGCTTTTCCTAGAAAAACATTGTCTGGCATTATGAATTTCAAGAAATGTTCATTAGCACCCTCCTGAGACATTGGTTTGACCTTTTCTTGAGTTACATCCCTTACCCGTTATTTCTTAAGTTTGTTAAATAGCTCATTTTTCTGCACTTTTATTTTCAGTAGGTGAGTCAACACAAGATGGCAAATCAGAATCAGGTGAAAAGATCAAGAAACGTGTGAAAACTCCCTATTCTCTTAAGCGGTGGCGCCCTTCCACCTGGGTCATCTCCACTGAATCGCTGGACTGTGAAGTCAACAATAATGGCAGTAACAGGGCAGTTCATTCCAAATCCAGCACTGCTGTTTACCTTGCAGAAGGAGGCACTGCCACAACCATGGTGTCTAAAGATATAGGAATGAACTGTCTGTGAAATGTTTTCAAGCCTATGGAGTGAAATTATTTTTTGCATCATTTAAACATGCAGAAGATGTTTAAAAAAAAAACAAAAACTGCTTTATCCTCCTGTCAGCACCCCCTCCCACCCCTGCAACAAGGACTTGCTTTAAATAGATTTCAGCTATGCAGAAAAATTTAGCTTATGCTTCCGTATTTTTAAATTTTGTTTTTTAAGTTTTGCACTTTTGTTTAGTCTCGCTAAAGTTATATTTGTCTGTTATGACCACAGAGTTATATGTGTGTGTATCAAAAGTGGTCTCAAAATATTTTTTTAAGAAAAAAAGCAAAAACAATGTATTGCTGATAATCAGTTTGGACCAGTTTCTTAAGGTCATTAAAACAGAAGCAAATTAAGACAGGTTTGACTGCAGTGGTGTCTGGTATCCATGTTTTATTTCTGGGCACAAGCTAGTTTTTATGTTGATACGTTCCTGAACATATTATCTTGTTGGACATCTTTTCTCTTGTGTTTTGTTTGAATGTGCAATAGTTTATAGGCCACAAATAAGCTTTCTTGTAAGCTCTCTTCCTAACAGGGCACATATTCTTCCATAATATAAACACTTTTCTGCCCCATCTCCCATACTTTTGAAGGTCAGTTCTATGACAGTGAATTTTGCACAGGAGAAGCAGCTACCTGATTTCTTACTTTCTCTCTCCTTATCATGGAGAATACAGAAACATTGTCTGAAAGGGCTCTAAAGAAGGAACTACCAAAACCTGACTTGAAATGCCATTTCTTTTAACCTTCCAAATCCTAAATGTTTCCTTCCAGGCATTTTAATAAACTTATTTGCTTCTGGTTTTGGGAGTTCATAAGAGAGAATAGAACAAAATACAGGACATCAAATATTAGCCATTTCCCATTTTATTTTATTTTTCTATGTAGGTTCATGTTCCATGTTCATTTATTTAAGAAATACATTTTTATTGGTAAGCTTATAGAGCTACACTTATGGAATTTTTAAGTAGGTAAATAAATGGTTAAGACAAAATAGTGTTATAGCCTTCATTCTCTGAATAGGCCATCTTTGACTCATAAAATTACACTTACTGTTTATTATAACTTCAGAAGTAATTTATAGTTCTGAACCTATAGTGTCTTTTACCCTGTTCCCAAGCAAAGACTGGTGACTTTATCTGAAAATGATTCCTCTTCCCATGACCTAAAACACTGTGAGGAAAAATCATTCAAGTGGCATGCCAAGTCCCTATGAAGGAAGGGCTGCTATCAAACCTACCTTTTTTGAGCAAACTGAGACTAAACTTCTCTCTTTTCAAAATTGTGTTATCTTCCTTAATCCTATTTTCATAATTTTTCCTTTTGCCAGTTTTTCACATTATCTTTGATATGTGAGCAACATTTATTATTTACATTAGAGTATACCTTTTAGTAATAACATGACTTGAAATCATATTATTTTTAAAAGCCCTTTGCTTCTTTCATTACTTATAATCTCCTCTAAAACAACCTCTGCATGTTTTTTTTAAATAAAGCACTTTCTGTCAAATAATGGACTTTTTCTAAACAAATTATTTTCTATTAATTTGCAAACTGATGATTTCACTTTTTTTACTTTTTTTTCGATTATGAGAGTACTTAGTAAATGTTATATAGTTTAGTTCTAAGATAGTTCCAGGGATTAAAAGGTTAAGAGGAAAACACAAATCACCAAATTTCTGATTTATGTTTTTATCTCCTGAACAATATTTTCTCACTCATATTCCTCTATCTTATCACTTAGCTAAAGACAGCCTAAATTTCCCAATTTTCTGTCCAAAATATTTGTGATTTACTTGTATATAAGCCTTCTCATTTGCCATGTGCTGTGATCTTACAAGTTAGATGTTACTATACCTACCATTTATTCAGCTGGATTGCTGAACACAGTTCTGGATTCATAGAATTAAGAATATCTTGTTAGTGCCCAGGATTTCCACGTTTTGTGTTTTATTGGCCCTTTTCTTGATTCAGCCCCTTAATCGATTTTCAGTCTTCTGGCACGTAATTTTTTTCACAGTTATTATTCTTCTATTAACAAATTATTTTTATCTTTCCTAGTACATTTTCACTTAGTTCTCTTGCCCTTAAATATCTTTCACATGCATTTTAGGATATTCTTTTCAAATATTTGTAGGACAACTTTGAATCAAAATAAATTATGTTCCTTCTCCAATTTGAAGCATTGAGGATAAATGACCATTTGAGGTCTAACTGATCTTTTCCTGCCAGAAGAGTTATCTTACGTTCTGCTATATTTGTATTTGGGCCAGTTGATTGTAGGTTGTCCAACATTTTTTAATATTGGGAAAATTATGATAAAATGCTTTAAAAATTAATATGCCAGATTAAAATAACTGAATAGTTTACTATTTCATTCAAGCATGTTTAAAACAAATAATTTCCTTTCACCAGTTTTTCTTAGTAAACTCCTGAAAAAGTAGGAAAGGTGGAAAGTATATATCATTTTTATAAATTTTAAATTGTACATCAGACTTTTAAAATCTGTAATATACAAGCAAGCAAAATTATTTTAAATGACTTAATTGTATGCTAATACTCATCTGATAATAAATGCTTCTTAAAGTTGACATTTAACTGCTATCACAAAGTTTTATATGTAGAAAAGTGGGGTCCTTTTGAATAAAAGATCATTCAACTAAAAATATTAAAATTTATTTCACTGGATGGTAATGTAACCTTAAAAGCATCATAATAGGTAAAGTCTAATATTAGTTCCCTTAACAAAATCCTAACTGTATACCAGAATTAGGTCACTGAAAGAACTTGATTTGAATTACGTTTAGACAAAAATGATTTAATTGTAAATTCTTAAAACTTTCTAAATGCATAATTGGCAAAAAAAAAAAAAAAAAAAAAAAAAAACCCCACTGTTACCAGTGTAGGAAGTTACAAGAAGGCACATACTGAATGCTGAAGTATACATATGCTATTTCTCTTAAACCTCAGAGCAACCATATGAGCATTGTAATTAATATTCCCATTTTACAGATGAGGAAACTGAAGCTAAGAGAAGCTAAGTAATATGCCCAAGGTCCACATCTAGTAACAGACAAAGCTGGGATTTCAGTCTATGTCTGCCTCTCTCCACATCTCTTTCATCCATACCACACTGCCTACATGCCATATGACAGGATGTGTAATGGGCTAACGTTTATTTAAAAAGTTCAGGCCAGGTGCAGTGGCTTATGCCTATAATCCCCGCACTTTGGGAGGCCGAGCCGGGTGGATCATGAGGTCAGACGTTCAACACCAGCCTGGCCAAGATGGTGAAACCCCGTCTCTATTAAAAATATTTTTTAAAAATTAACTGAGCGTGGTGGTGGGCGCCTGTAGTCCCAGCTACTCAGGAGGCTAAGGCAGGAGAATCTCTTGAACCCGAGAGGTGGAGGTTGCAGTGAGCTGAGATCGCACCACTGCACTGCAGCCTAGGCGACAGAGCAAGACTGTCTCAAAAAAAAAAAAAACATAAAAATTCAGTCACTATACTCTGGCACAATTTTCATTTGTATATGAGCCAAACCACATACCTTAATGATTTGGGAAGTTAGGCAAATATGAGCTATGTAGACATATCTATGCTGATTGTTGCTTGAGAAATAATTACTAATTCTAGACAAAACTCAATCCTATATCTTCCATCATGAATCTTAAAATCATTTCACTTCACTCCTAACATTTCTTACATTGCAGAACTAATGGTAAAGTAAATTTTACGGAAAAAGTTAAGATAGCTTTGGGAACAGAGACCTTTCCCTAAATTGATTCCATAGCAGATTTGGGGGAATTAACAAAGAATTTCAGTCTCATCAATCCTTTGAATCCATCTTCAAAACTTCTGCTTTTAATAACTTTAGAAAATTTACTAATCTATAGAACTAATTGAGTAGGATATAGGAAGGATACAAGGATATAATGTCCTTTTTATAAAAGAGTTTAGTATAGCTTCTTTACATGTATCCACTTGTTCCAGAAAATGTGCATTGGTTCTGAATGTGAAAATATTTAAAGAGAGAAAGGAACACTCGAGTAAGTGTGGGCTTCAGTGGGAATTATCACAAAACATTGGCAAGTATTTTTATTTAAATTATTTTCAAATTTGACTTCTACAGCCAAATGGAATTGGTAGGCTGTAGCTGTTACACTGAAATTTCCAGTCTTTGTAAGTGCCTCCTGAAAGTCATTTAAAATGGAAAAATATTTCAATGAACTTTTCCTTTTTTCATATTTATGGACATGAATATTTTATTGGAGATCATTAACTCCTAGAATTTGAGATTATATTTCCATACAACATTTTATAAAGTTATGTTGAACTTACTACCTGTTATGTGCAGGTTATTATGTAACTATTCACAGATTGCTTCATATATTGCTTTATCTTCCCAGCTAACTTCTTAAAGTTAAAATCTGGACACATATGTTGATTATCTAGACCAGTCATTCTGGAAATTGTAACACTCCCACATAAACCCCAGGTGACTTTTTCAGAATGCAATGTTTCTAAATGTACTGTTACTGGCAGTTTACTCTCCAGCATATAGGGTTGCATTTTAACTTTTAAATTATGAACTGTGCAAACTTTACCCAAAACTATCTTGCATGATTCCCTCCTAAATATATTCCTTGATTAAGTAAATCTGGCAAATCACTGTTTGAGCTAGTTACATAAAATTTGTTATCAAGAGAAGGCTTTTCTACAAGTTTCCAGATTAACATAAAGAGAAGAGGGAATCACAGGGCATTTAAGTGCACCTTCCCATTACTTTCCTTAAATCACCTCATAGTTAGGCTGGGCGCGGTGGCTCACGCCTGTAATCCCAGCACTTTGGGAGGCCGAGATGGTGGATCACGAGGTCAGGAGACTGAGATCATCCTGGCTAACACGATGAAACCTCATCTCTACTAAAAATACAAATAATTAGCCAGGCATGGTGGCACGCGCCTGTAGTCCCAGCTACTCGGGAGGCAGAGATAGAATCGTTTGCACCCGGGAGGCGGAGGTTGTTGGAGTGAGCCGAGATCGCGCCAATGCACTCCAGCCTGGGCGACAGAGTGAGACTCCATCTCAAAAAAAAACAAAAAAAAAAAACAAAAAAAATCACCTCATAGTTTATGTCTGACTTACTCCAAACCTCAGTTATCTGATTTGTAGTCTGTGTCAGGAAAGTTTTCTTCATATCTATTCTGTCTCCCTCCTCTTTGATTTTAAATTTTTTTCTTTCACCCAGTAGGACAAAAAAGAGCAGTTGGTCATCATCCCCAATATTCTTAGTCTTCAGTATGCTTCAGGCCTCTCAATGAACACTTAAGTCTCAATTCTTCAGACAAAATTGCTTAAGCTCTTTCTCCTCAGTCCTATTTTAATGATTTTATATTTAAGAATATAGAATTATATTTTCTTTTATATTCAAATTCATTACTCCAGTTAAGTAATAGTTTGATAGTTTGATAGAATCGAGAGTTAAGATGTTTCTATTTGAAAGTGGATTCAACCATCAGACCACCAGCAAATCGGCACTTAATTTTTGTGTTATCTAACATTTTCTATTGTGGAATTTTATGATTTTATATTCTCATTAGTTATAACTAAAAAGCCATGCACAGAGAATTGTATATCATTTTGCCATTAAAATTTTTTAACATATTGCAGCAAGCTTAGTTTTATGATTGAGCCACAACCTTTTACATATTTTTTTGTATGAAATATTAAACACTAAATGCAAGATTAACTTTCAAAAGCAAACCCTACATTAATCAGGTATTATCTATGGACATTTTTGTAGACCACTTTTGAAATACTTATTATTTTGCAACATAGACTGGACTATACAACTTTCATTTAACTTTTAGGTGACTGATTTAAGTTGAGTGTGCATATAGAGAAAAACCTAGAAATTTATCTCGTGGCAGATACATTTGAAAGTACTTCAGAAGAATTTATGCTGTATATTAAAACTAGGCTCAAAATAAATCTATCATATCTTTAAAAGTCCAATTCTGTTATTACTGTGATGTTTGTAGTGTTACTATTAAACATTGTGAACATACACATTTTTAAAACAACTTGAAACCCATTTTAAAATCTGGGTAAGAGAGAAGGAATCTTCAGAACAAAATCACATCATTAGGGTGTCCAGTTTATGATAGAATTTTTAAGCAAATTACTGTATTTGAAACTACAACTTGATTTGGTTTTCAGTTTTAAAAGGCAACATGTGGGTTTTATCCATTTTATTTATACCTTTAGATTTCAGAAACATCTTCATGTTTTAGATGCATTCTACAGACATCATATTACTTAAAAACTCAGGGCCCCTTTCATCCCTTTGTACACTGAAAAAGTTCAATTGTTAGCAAGTAAGCAATTAGATCCAGTTGAATATTTAAAGTGTTTGTTGCACAGTTCATTTAATGTTTCATCTTATTTGACTTTTTCACATAGATATAATATCAGATTTCATTAATTATAAAAAGTTGCCCAGTTCTGTAATTACTGAACAGAGGGAATGACTCAACTAATTGGCTACATGTTGCAACAAATTTAGGCCTTTAGAATTGAAGCACTGACTTAAAACGACTTACATTTCTGTTCTTTGGTCAAATGACCATACATGATATGGGACAAATTGTTTCATTTTGTTTGTTTTTTAATAAGGGAACTTGGTAAAGTAGTTCCTGTCAGATAGGATTTTCTCAAGAGACAATTTAACGTTATAAAGCCTTCTAAAAGTGAACTAAATATTTTATAACTTTAGTAATAGCTTGGATGGTTTTGAGAAAATAACCTGTATTTATCACATTGTCAAACAGAATTTTTCTTTGAATCAGACAAGTTCAAGCTCTAAATTGATGTGCTATATACTTAAAATCCTAGGAAGTTATCTGTAACCAGTCTCTTGTCTCAGGCTCTTCACCTTGTTACCAATCCTCGTAAGTATGTAAAGGAAACATATTTTTAAAGAAGCTTAACAGTAAGAAAAAATTACTAAAAGATGCAATTCAAAGATAGGTCCCAGTTTAACATTGAATTGCTTGACTTCTGTGGCTTTTCTTTTTCTGGCCACATTTATTTATTTAAGCAATTTTTGTATGCCTTGTTATTTCATTTCCATAGAGATTATATTGTATCAGTGTTTATGTAAGCTGGAATCATCCTCAGTTTTTTGCTGATAATTTTTCAAATAAAGATACATGGATAATTGTAAAATACACTAACTCTTAGGGTGTTGTAGTAGCTGAAACATGGAGATGTGTAGCTGTCATGCTTTTTCTGAATGGACAGGAGAAACATAAGCTACAGAGTATTCACTTCTGAGGATGCTTTTCTGGAAAAAGAAAGGCTAGAAAATACTCGCACTTCCTCAGAACCCTCTTTCTTGTTAACGGGTATCTTTTGTTGGTGTGTTTTGCTCTTACATTACAGATAGACTATCATATATGACTTTATGAATAATTTCAGTTATTTTGCTTTTGTATAAGCTGTCTGAAGCCTTGCTATGCTGTATAAGTTGTGTTTGATGGATCAGTGTGAGTATAAAATAAAGCAAATCACTTTTCTTTTGTATTATCTATGGATGCCACTATGAAAGCTGACATTAAGCCACTAAAGAGTTTTCTATGAATAAGTGTAAGTAAATGCTTTGATATATATAAACCTAAATAAAAAGATTGTATTGATACAGAGACATTGGAGAAGGAGATTTTAAGGCAGTTCTTTAGGTTTAAAAAGGCTTGCTGTAAAATGGTGCATTATTCCGTTTATTAAAGATCATATTAATGACAATAGTAATTGTGTTTTTTTATTTTAAGAGGTCACCAGAAATTGTTAGTATGATAATTAGGGAGTTTGCACTAGAATAGTAAATATTCTATCTAATATGACTTTCATAACTCAGTATGATACATCAAAAAAAAAAAAAAAAAAAAAACTAAATAGGCCGGGCGCAGTGGCTCACGCCTGTAATCCCAGCACTTTGGGAGGCCGAGGCGGGTGGATCACGAGGTCAGGAGATCGAGACCATCCTGGCTAGCACGGTGAAACCCCGTCTCTACTAAAAATACAAAAAATTAGCCGGGCGCGGTGGCGGGCGCCTGTAGTCCCAGCTACTCGGGAGGCTGAGGCAGGAGAATGGCGTGAACCCGGGAGGCGGAGCTTGCAGTGAGCTGAGATCGCGCCACTGCACTCCAGCCTGGGCGACAGAGCGAGACTACGTCTCAAAAAAAAAAAAAAAAAAAAACAACTAAATTTAGTATAATAGTTGCTATTTTCTGACCATGTATTATATGCCAGGCACTGTGTTAGTTATTTTACATACGTTGTTGATAATTCTCACAACAATCCTACATAATATGTATTACTATCCCCCTTTTATAAATGAAGAAACTGAAAGAGAAATTAAATACTCTGCCCAGTCACAGAACTGGCAAGTGATGAGATTGTAATGCATTTTACGTTTTGCTTTGAACTGCAATTTTCAAGCTCTCCTTGTGGCAAGAGAAACTCAAAAATAAAAATAAAACTGCCCGGGCGTGGTGGCTCACGCCTATAATCCCAGCACTTTGGGAGGCCGAGGCAGGTGGATAACGTGAGGTCAGGAGTTCGAGACCAGCTTGACCAACATGGAGAAACCCCGTCTCTACTAAAAATACAAAATTAGCCGGGTGTGGTGGTGCATGCCTGTAATCCCAGCTACTCGGGAGGCTGAGGCAGAAGGAGAATCGCTTGAATCCGGGAAGCAGAGGTTGTGGTGAGCTGATATCGCACCATTGCACTCCAGCCTGGGCAACAAGAGTGAAACTCCGTCTCAAAAATAAACAAATAATAAAAACAGTTCAGTAGTTAGAGTAACCAGGAATATTCATGGAGTAATTTAAAGGTGCAGAAAGCTATCAGGTACCGAAACAGCTATTTTTATTGGCCTAATATTGTGTTTGTGCTTCACATCATCAAATAATCTTTTGGGTTGGATCTTAGTATTTTAAATAGAAGGCCTTGTTAAAGCAGAATATGAGTTTGTGAAGGCACACATTGTTTGTCTCCAGATTAATTCAATGTGTTAGCGAAGTGTCCTGGAGCAGGATCTCGTGTCAATCCATGGGACAACTATCCTTAAAAGGGTGCTGGGCCACTTTACCTATATGCCTAGGGAACTTTTGCTTGTGGAAAACATGACCTACTCCCATAGGCTGTTGTCACCTTAAATAATACTTTATTTTAGGGATGGAAGAGATTTGGGGTATCCTTTTCATTTGGACTCATATGCATATGCGTAACCTTACAGTCTGGTATGTTACAGGATACCATTGCAGTTTTCTACCGAGCCCACTATGTAATATTCAAAATTATACCTGAATGTCCTTAGAGAAAATGTGATAACCTGGGAAAAATGTGTAATAATAACCTGCTGAACCTTTTAATAATGACTTGCCACAAGTAAAATATTCTCATTTACACCTATACCTATCTAATCTACCTGGTTTACATCCTTCTCTGCGAAACAGCTAGTAAACTAGTGATTAATCTTCCTCTTTATTCTACAACATCTTTCAGATCAAAGGCCAAATTTTATATTTTAGCAGGTTTCATTTTATTGATATATTATTACTCACTTTTTCAAAATTGAATCATTGCTGTACTGAGAAATACCAAAAAGTATAATATGATCCCTGCCTTCCCTTACCCAACAATTTCCTGGGTTGGCCTTGTCTCCTCCATGCCTATCCAGGAAATTGTTGCATTCAAGTAAGATGACATGTAAGGGCCCAAGTAAGTGGTAAATTACATGCTCAATATGTGTTTGAAGAGCCAAAGAAAACTTCAGTTGAGGAAATGATGTTGAACAGGGTCTCGAAAAGATGTATGAGACATCAATAGAAAAAGTGAAGACAGGCAGGGCACGGTGGCTCACGCCTGTAATTCCAGCACTTTGGGAGGCCAAGGCAGGTGGATCAGGAGGTCAGGAGTTTGAGACCAGCCTGACCAACATGGTGAAACCCTATCTCTACTAAAAGTACAAAAATTAGTCAGGCACGGTGGCACGTGCCTGTAATCCCAGCTACTCAGGAGGCTGAGGCAGGAGAATTGCTTGAACTTGGGAGGTGGAGATTGCAGTGAGCCAAGATGGTGCCATTGCACTCCAGCCTGGGCAACAGAACGAGACTCCATCTCAAAAAAAAAAAAAGAAAGAAAGAAAAGAAAAGAAAAGAAAAAAAGTGAAGACAATATTTGAAGTGACCAGAAGTAAGGGAGGACATGGACTGGAAATAAAACAGACAAAGTGGATCCAAACAGATAGTATAATTTTTGAAAGCCAGATCCAAGTGTTTGGGCTGCTGTCATAGACAGTAGGGAGAACAAAGTTTCTGAGGAAGGAAGAAGCTTGATAGAAGCAATGTGACGAGGTTTGGACTGACAAGTATGCAGGATAGATTAGAAGGGGAGGGATTGCACTGGGGACATGAGAGAAACTACAAATAAAATGCAATTTCCATTGTGACCAGTAAGTCCCATTTTCAAGGGGCATCAGAAAAATTTTTTTGAACATCTAATGTGTGGCAAATACTATTCTAGGAGATAAACAGCCCTGCTCTCAAGTTGCTCACAGTAGATTTGGAGAAAATGATAGTACAAATTCAATTGTTATGGAAGTGAAAGCCCAGGATGTTGTGGGAGTACATGGCAAAGATACTTAATCCAGTCTTGCTGAATTGGGTAACTTTTTGATAACTATGATGACTGTCAAAATGTGAGTAAGAATTAAGAGATGAGCAATGACTCTCTAAGCAGAGTTACAGTATCCACAAAGCCCTAGAAAGCCTGAGAGGGTAGAGTTTTTTCAGGGGGATGAGAGGACATTCAATGAGAGTAGGATATGAGATGTTATATGGAAGGATGGAGAGAGATGACTACACACACAGCTATTACAGAAGGGTTAGCATGCTGTTCTTAGAGTTTGAACTTATCCTAGAAGTCATGGAAGAATTTAAACAATGGGGTTTCAAAATAGGTAACTCAGTTGGTAGTATATAGGATGAATTGAGAGGAAGGGAGAAACATAGAAATACATATACCTGGCCGGGCCTGGTGGCTCACACCTGTAATCCTAGCACTTTGGGAGGCCAAGGCAGGAAGACTGCTTAAGGCCAAGAGTTCAACACCAACCTGGCCAACAAAGCAAGACCCTGTCTCTATTAAAAAATAAATAAAAAAGAAAGAAATACATAGAACAGTATGGTGCTGGTGAGAGATAATGAAAGCCTTAAACCAAGGTAGAGTCAGTGATGGCAGAGAAGAGGGAGCAGATTGGTCTGGGTTAAAGAGAATCAGTAGGACCCAGTGAACCATTAAGATGAGCATTGGAGAGAGAAAGACTGTTAACTTCAGGGTTCTAATTTGGAAAGGGAGGTTAATGAAAAATCTCAGGGAATGTGCAGCTGACAAAGGGTCCTGCCCTTATAAGTTTTAAAAATAGAAAAATTTTTATATATTGTCTTGTTATTATATCATGTGTTCAAATTTTTGGTTCTGAAAATATAGGTAGACAACTTTCACCTATGGTCTCTGCAGAAATGCTTCAAGAACTGAGCCTTCCCTAGGTAAGTCACTCAGAAATTCAGTTCAATCTTTTTAAATGAATGCGTTATGAGACCAACTTGTTGCACACAGCATTTGTACTAGGAAATTTTGATGAAGTGGCCCTGTGCCTGTACTGTAAAATGAGCATGGAAGCTGGGTGCGGTGGCTCACGCCTGTAATCCCAGCACTTTGGGAGGCCGAGGTGGGCGGATCACCTGAGGTTGGGAGTTTGCGACCAGACTGACCAACATGGAGAAACCCCGTCTCTACTAAAAATACAAAATTAGCTGG
Organism: Pan paniscus; assembly: GCF_029289425.2. Lineage (NCBI taxonomy): Eukaryota > Metazoa > Chordata > Mammalia > Primates > Hominidae > Pan > Pan paniscus. The sequence goes on from NC_073262.2 coordinate 105,196,910, forward strand.
GCGTGGTGGCGCATGCCTGTAATCCCAGCTACTCGGGAGGCTGAGGCAGGAGAATCACCTGAACCTGCAAGGCAGAGGTTGCAGTGAGCCAAGATTGCGCCACTGCAACCTCTTGTACTCCAGCCTGGGCAACAAGAGCAAAAACTCCATCTCAGAAAAAAAAAAAAAAATGAGTATGAAGAGCAGCCTTAAAAGGAAAAATGTGTCCTGAAATGGTGGGTGCTGGAAAGATGGAGAGGGGGTTCTATCAATTGTAGATATGTGATCTTCCAAGGACAGCTCCCTTCTCTTGCCCAGTGCTTCCCTTTCCCATCAAGTCCTCAACTAGCTAACTTTCCAACCCTGGAGCTGTTCCATTCCTGTCTACTTACTTAGAAAAGGTGACAAAACCTCAAAACTATTTCCTATTCAAGGAAACAAGCATCCCTTATTTGTATGTATGTTTAATTTTTTTTTTTTTTTTTTTGAGGCAGAGTCTTGTTCTGTCGCCCAGGCTGGAGGGCAGCGGCGCCATCCTCCCGAGTAGCTAGGACTACAGGCATCCGCCACCATGCCTGGCTAATTTTTTTTTTTTTTTTTTTTTTTTTTGTATTTTTAGTAGAGATGGGGTTTCACCGTGTTAGCCAGAATGGTCTCGATCTCCTGATCTCGTGATCCTCCCACCTCGGCCTCCCAAAGTGCTGGGATTACAGCCCTGAGCCACTGCGCCCGGCCTATTTAAGTTTTTTTTGAAATTGTGATAAATGGGACAGATAAAAGGGAAGTTTTCCTTTGTTACCAACTTTTTCAATGATGATTGAACTAATCAGTCGTTTATATAAAATGTCATGGAAAATATGCTTAAATTCCTAAGGAAAAAAGTATTTAAGGAAACGCATTATTCTCTTTATATGTCATGCGGAACTTCAGAACTACTATTTTTTTAAAATAAACATTTTATTGGCCAGGCGCAGTGGCTCACGCCTGTAATCCCAGCATTTTGGGAGGCCGAGGCAAGTGGATCACCTGAGGTCAGAAGTTTGAGACTAGCCTGGCCAACACATAGTGAAACCCCATTTCTGCTGAAAATACAAAAATTAACCGGGTATAGTGGCATGCACCTGTATTCCCAGCTCCTTGTGAGGCTGAGGCAGGAGAATCGCTTAAACCCGGGAGGCAGAGGTTGCAGTGAGCCAAGATATCGCCACTGCACTCCAGCCTGGGCGACAGAGCAAGACCTTGTTCCCCCCCCCCCCAAAAAAAAGAAAGAAAGAAAAGAAAAGAAAGAAAGAAAGAAAAAGAAAAAAAAAATTTTTTTTTTAGTAAGTCGGCTTATCCGTGACACTTGGTGATGCCATCTAGAAGTCACACCTCACTTTTAGAAAAGTAAAATTTTTTTTATAAAGTAAGTAAAAACTACTACATCTCCTTGTCTTAACTTCCACTACTCTTTCTTTTTTTTTTTTTTTTAATTATACTTTAAGTTTTAGGGTACATGTGCACATTGTGCAGGTTAGTTACATATGTATACATGTGCCATGCTGGTGCGCTGCACCCACTAACTCGTCATCTAGCATTAGGTATATCTCCCAATGCTATCCCTCCCCCCCTCCCCCCTCCCCACCACAGTCCCCAGAGTGTGATATTCCCCTTCCTGTGTCCATGTGATCTCATTGTTCAATTCCCACCTATGAGTGAGAATATGCGGTGTTTGGTTTTTTGTTCTTGCGATAGTTTACTGAGAATGATGGTTTCCAATTTCATCCATGTCCCTACAAAGGATATGAACTCATCATTTTTTATGGCTGCATAGTATTCCATGGTGTATATGTGCCACATTTTCTTAATCCAGTCTATCATTGTTGGACATTTGGGTTGGTTCCAAGTCTTTGCTATTGTGAATAATGCCGCAATAAACATACGTGTGCATGTGTCTTTATAGCAGCATGATTTATAGTCACTTGGGTATATACCCAGTAATGGGATGGCTGGGTCAAATGGTATTTCTAGTTCTAGATCCCTGAGGAATCGCCACACTGACTTCCACAATGGTTGAACTAGTTTACAGTCCCACCAACAGTGTAAAAGTGTTCCTATTTCTCCACATCCTCTCCAGCACCTTTTGTTTCCTGACTTTTTAATGATTGCCATTCTAACTGGTGTGAGATGATATCTCATAGTGGTTTTGATTTGCATTTCTCTGATGGCCAGTGATGATGAGCATTTTTTCATGTGTTTTTTGGCTGCATAAATGTCTTCTTTTGAGAAGTGTCTGTTCATGTCCTTCGCCCACTTTTTGATGGGGTTGTTTGTTTTTTTCTTGTAAATTTGTTTGAGTTCACTGTACATTCTGGATATTAGCCCTTTGTCACATGAGTAGGTTGCGAAAATTTTCTCCCATGTTGTAGGTTGCCTATTGACTCTGATGGTAGTTTCTTTTGCTGTGCAGAAGCTCTTTAGTTTAATTAGATCCCATTTGTCAATTTTGGCTTTTGTTGCCATTGCTTTTGGTGTTTTAGACATGAAGTCCTTGCCAACGCCTATGTCCTGAATGGTAAGGCCTAGGTTTTCTTCTAGGGTTTTTATGGTTTTAGGTCTAACGTTTAAGTCTTTAATCCATCTTGAATTGATTTTTGTATAAGGTGTAAGGAAGGGATCCAGTTTCAGCTTTCTACATATGGCTAGCCAGTTTTCCCAGCACCATTTATTAAATAGGGAATCCTTTCCCCATTGCTTGTTTTTCTCAGGTTTGTCAAAGATCAGATAGTTGTAGGTAAGCGGCGTTATTTCTGAGGGCTCTGTTCTGTTCCATTGATCTATATTTCTGTTTTGGTACCAGTACCATGCTGTTTTGGTTACTGTAGCCTTGTAGTATAGTTTGAAGTCAGGTAGTGTGATGCCTCCAGCTTTGTTCTTTTGGCTTAGGATTGACTTGGCGATGCGGGCTCTTTTTTGGTTCCATATGAACTTTAAAGTAGTTTTTTCCAATTCTGTGAAGAAAGTCATTGGTAGCTTGATGGGGATGGCATTGAATCTGTAAATTACCTTGGGCAGTATGGCCATTTTCACGATATTGATTCTTCCTACCCATGAGCATGGAATGTTCTTCCATTTGTTTGTATCTTCTTTTATTTCCTTGAGCAGTGGTTTGTAGTTCTCCTTGAAGAGGTGCTTCACATCCCTTGTAAGTTGGATTCCTAGGTATTTTATTCTCTTTGAAGCAATTGTGAATGGGAGTTCACTCATGATTTGGCTCTCTGTTTGTCTGTTGTTGGTGTATAGGAATGCTTGTGATTTTTGTACATTGATTTTGTATCCTGAGTCTTTGCTGAAGTTGCTTATCAGCTTAAGGAGATTTTGGGCTGAGACGATGGGGTTTTCTAGATAAACAATCATGTCGTCTGCAAACAGGGACAATTTGACTTCCTCTTTTCCTAATTGAATACCCTTTATTTCCTTCTCCTGCCTCATTGCCCTGGCCAGAACTTCCAACACTATGTTGAATAGGAGCGGTGAGAGAGGGCATCCCTGTCTTGTGCCAGTTTTCAAAGGGAATGCTTCCAGTTTTTGCCCATTCAGTATGATATTGGCTGTGGGTTTGTCATAGATAGCTCTTATTATTTTGAAATACGTCCCATCAATACCTAATTTATTGAGAGTTTTTAGCATGAAGGGTTGTTGAATTTTGTCAAAGGCTTTTTCTGCATCTATTGAGATAATCATGTGGTTTTTGTCTTTGGCTCTGTTTATATGCTGGATTACATTTATTGATTTGCGTATATTGAACCAGCCTTGCATCCCAGGGATGAAGCCCACTTGATCATGGTGGATAAGCTTTTTGATGTGCTGCTGGATTCGGTTTGCCAGTATTTTATTGAGGATTTTTGAATCAATGTTCATCAAGGATATTGGTCTAAAATTCTCTTTTTTGGTTGTGTCTCTGCCCGGCTTTGGTATCAGAATGATGCTGGCCTCATAAAATGAGTTAGGGAGGATTCCCTCTTTTTCTATTGATTGGAATAGTTTCAGAAGGAATGGTACCAGTTCCTCCTTGTACCTCTGGTAGAATTCGGCTGTGAATCCATCTGGTCCTGGACTCTTTTTGGTTGGTAAACTATTGATTATTGCCACAATTTCAGCTCCTGTTATTGGTCTATTCAGAGATTCAACTTCTTCCTGGTTTAGTCTTGGGAGAGTGTATGTGTCGAGGAATGTATCCATTTCTTCTAGATTTTCTAGTTTATTTGCGTAGAGGTGTTTGTAGTATTTTCTGATGGTAGTTTGTATTTCTGTGGGATCGGTGGTGATATCCCCTTTATCATTTTTTATTGCGTCTATTTGATTCTTCTCTCTTTTTTTCTTTATTAGTCTTGCTAGCGGTCTATCAATTTTGTTGATCCTTTCAAAAAACCAGCTCCTGGATTCATTGATTTTTTGAAGGGTTTTTTGTGTCTCTATTTCCTTCAGTTCTGCTCTGATTTTAGTTATTTCTTGCCTTCTGCTAGCTTTTGAATGTGTTTGCTCTTGCTTTTCTAGTTCTTTTAATTGTGATGTTAGGGTGTCAATTTTGGATCTTTCCTGCTTTCTCTTGTGGGCATTTAGTGCTATAAATTTCCCTCTACACACTGCTTTGAATGCATCCCAGAGATTCTGGTATGTTGTGTCTTTGTTCTCGTTGGTTTCAAAGAACATCTTTATTTCTGCCTTCATTTCGTTATGCACCCACTAGTCATTCAGGAGCAGGTTGTTCAGTTTCCATGTAGTTGAGCGGCTTTGAGTGAGGTTCTTAATCCTGAGTTCTAGTTTGATTGCACTGTGGTCTGAGAGATAGTTTGTTATAATTTCTGTTCTTTTACATTTGCTGAGGAGAGCTTTACTTCCAACTATGTGGTCAATTTTGGAATAGGTGTGGTGTGGTGCTGAAAAAAATGTATATTCTGTTGATTTGGGGTGGAGAGTTCTGTAGATGTCTATTAGGTCCACTTGGTGCAGAGTTGAGTTCAATTACTGGGTATCCTTGTTGACTTTCTGTCTCGTTGATCTGTCTAATGTTGACAGTGGGGTGTTAAAGTCTCCCATTATTAATGTGTGGGAGTCTAAGTCTCTTTGTAGGTCACTCAGGACTTGCTTTATGAATCTGGGTGCTCCTGTATTGGGTGCATATATATTTAGGATAGTTAGCTCCTCTTGTTGAATTGATCCCTTTACCATTATGTAATGGCCTTCTTTGTCTCTTTTGATCTTTGTTGGTTTAAAGTCTGTTTTATCAGAGACTAGGATTGCAACCCCTGCCTTTTTTTGTTTTCCATTTGCTTGGTAGATCTTCCTCCATCCTTTTATTTTGAGCCTATGTGTGTCTCTGCACGTGAGATGGGTTTCCTGAATACAGCACACTGATGGGTCTTGACTCTTTATCCAACTTGCCAGTCTGTGTCTTTTAATTGGAGAATTTAGTCCATTTACATTTAAAGTTAATATTGTTATGTGTGAATTTGATCCTGTCATTATGATGTTAGCTGGTGATTTTGCTCGTTAGTTTATGCAGTTTCTTCCTAGTCTTGATGGTCTTTACATTTTGGCATGATTTTGCAGCGGCTGGTACTGGTTGTTCCTTTCCATGTTTAGCGCTTCCTTCAGGAGCTCTTTTAGGGCAGGCCTGGTGGTGACAAAATCGGTCAGCATTTGCTTGTCTGTAAAGTATTTTATTTCTCCTTCACTTATGAAGCTTAGTTTGGCTGGATATGAAATTCTGGGTTGAAAATTCTTATCTTTAAGAATGTTGAATATTGGCCCCCACTCTCTTCTGGCTTGTAGGGTTTCTGCTGAGAGATCCGCTGTTAGTCTGATGGGCTTCCCTTTGAGGGTAACCCGACCTTTCTGTCTGGCTGCCCTTAACATTTTTTCCTTCATTTCAACTTTGGTGAATCTGACAATTATGTGTCTTGGAGTTGCTCTTCTCGAGGAGTATCTTTGTGGCGTTCTCTGTATTTCCTGAATCTGAACGTTGGCCTGCCTTGCTAGATTGGGGAAGTTCTCCTGGATAATATCCTGCAGAGTGTTTTCCAACTTGGTTTCATTCTCCGCATCACTTTCAGGTACACCAATCAGACGTAGATTTGGTCTTTTCACATAGTCCCATATTTCTTGGAGGCTTTGCTCATTTCTTTTTATTCTTTTTTCTCTAGACTTCCCTTCTCGCTTCATTTCATTCATTTCATCTTCCATTGCTGATACCCTTTCTTCCAGTTGATCGCATCGGCTCCTGAGGCTTCTGCATTCTTCACGTAGTTCTCGAGCCTTGGTTTTCAGCTCCATCAGCTCCTTTAAGCACTTCTCTGTATTGGTTATTCTAGTTATACATTCTTCTAAATTTTTTTCAAAGTTTTCAACTTCTTTGCCTTTGGTTTGAATGTCCTCCCGTAGCTCAGAGTAATTTGATCGTCTGAAGCCTTCTTCTCTCAGCTCGTCAAAATCATTCTCCATCCAGCTTTGTTCCGTTGCTGGTGAGGAACTGCGTTCCTTTGGAGGAGGAGAGGCGCTCTGCATTTTAGAGTTTCCTGTTTTTCTGTTCTGTTTTTTCCCCATCTTTGTGGTTTTATCTACTTTTGGTCTTTGATGATGGTGATGTACAGATGGGTTTTCGGTGTGGCTGTCCTTTCTGTTTGTCAGTTTTCCTTCTAACAGACAGGACCCTCAGCTGCAGGTCTGTTGGAATACCCTGCCGTGTGAGGTGTCAGTGTGCCCCTGCTGGGGGGTGCCTCCCAGTTAGGGTGCTCGGGGGTCAGGGGTCAGGGACCCACTTGAGGAGGCAGTCTGCCCGTTCTCAGATCTCCAGCTGCGTGCTGGGAGAACCACTGCTCTCTTCAAAGCTGTCAGACAGGGACATTTAAGTCTGTAGAGGTTACTGCTGTCTTTTTGTTTGTCTGTGCCCTGCCCCCAGAGGTGGAGCCTACAGAGGCAGGCAGGCCTCCTTGAGCTGTGGTGGGCTCCACCCAGTTCGAGCTTCCAGGCTGCTTTGTTTACCTAAGCAAGCCTGGGCAATGGCGGGCGCCCCTCCCCCAGCCTCGCTGCCGCCTTGCAGTTTGATCTCAGACTGCTGTGCTAGCAATCAGCGAGACTCCGTGGGCGTAGGACCCTCCCAGCCAGGTGTGGGATATAGTCTCGTGGTGCGCCGTTTTTTAAGCCGGTCTGAAAAGCGCAATATTCGGGTGGGAGTGACCCGATTTTCCAGGTGCGTCCGTCACCCCTTTCTTTGACTCGGAAAGGGAACTCCCTGACCCCTTGTGCTTCCCAGGTGAGGCAATGCCTCGCCCTGCTTCGGCTCGCGCACGGTGCGCGCACCCACTGGCCTGCGCCCACTGTCTGGCACTCCCTAGTGAGATGAACCCGGTACCTCAGATGGAAATGCAGAAATCACCGTCTTCTGCGTCGCTCACGCTGGGAGCTGTAGACCGGAGCTGTTCCTATTCGGCCATCTTGGCTCCTCCCCCCTTCCACTACTCTTTCTTAGCTGAGTTTCAAAACCCCACTGTAACCTTGGTCTTCCTTTTTTTATATAGTTTCTCCCTTCTCCAAGCAATTTTATACTTTGCTGCAAGTCATCTTTCTCAATGCTCTTACCAGCACACCGGGTTCAACCTACTGAGTAACCTCAAATTCCAAGTTTCCTACCATATAGTAGCCATGTACCTTCCCAAACGTATCTTACTCTATCTCTACTTCACACTTTATTAAGCTGCTTATATATTTCCTTACTAAATTGTCAGCCTTTTGCATCAGGGAGGGAGTCTTAACAGTTTTTTCTGTTCCTGAAGTACCAATATATAATTTAATGCTATTATGATACCAAAATAGTCTTTTTATTTTAAAGTGCATTCTCATTTAACCTCTATTAACCAGGCTTCTTAGTCCATCTGAGTCACTCAATGTGCTGGAAAGTAATTTAACTGCAGGCAATTTATTTAGTTATTCTGTGAGATTTGTGCACATCTTTCAGGTTAAAAAGGACAAAATAATAAGCACTGAGGGAATATATGGATGTGCAATATATACAGAGAACTTTAAATGAGTACCAGTATTACCTGCATTCAACACCATGGTTTCAGAAAGAGTGAAGGTAAGTTTGAAAAATAGGTCTTTCTTCAATGCTTTTACTTTTTTGTTTTTTGCTACAGTGTTTCTATTCCTTACTTTTTCAATTATGTTAATAAAACACTAAAATCACCATTTCTCTGGTGCTCAGGGGCAAGTCTCTGCACCACTTTGACCACTAGGTGGCTCTCTCGTTTCATGTTCTAGTAACTGGGGGCCTCTTCATTCTTTTCAAAGAATAGATAGGTATCTCTGTTGTAGAATTTGGTTCATAACATTTTCTTTTCTTTTTCTTTTTCTTTTCCTTTTTTTTTTTTTTTTTTTTTTTTTTTGAGGCAGAGTCTAGCTCTGTCACCCAGGCTGGAGTGCAGTGGCACCATCTCGGCTCACTGCAACCTCTCTGCCTCCCTGTGGCTCAAGCAATTCTGCCTCAGCCTCCTCAGTAGCTGGGACTGCAGGTGTGTGCCACCACACCTGACTAATTTTTGTATTTGTATTTTTTTTCATTTTTCAAGACAGTGTCTCACTCTGTTGCCCAGGCTGGAGTGCAGTGGCACGATCTCAGCTCCCAGGACCTGCAACCTCCACCTCCCAGGTTCAAGTGATTTTTTGTGCCTCAGCCTTCCGAGTAGCTTGGGTTACAGGCGTGCACCACCATGCCCAGCTAATTTTTGTATTTTTAGTAGAGATGGGGTTTCACCATTTTGGCCAGGCTGGTCTCAGACCTGACCTCAGTTGATCTGCCCGCCTCAGCCTCCCAAGGTACTGGGATTATAGGCGTGAGCCACCATGCCCAGTCAACATTTTCTTATTGATTATGAATACTTAGTAGGACAGGCTCTGTAAACACCATTTGAAGAGTCCAGTGCTTTCCATGGGCTGAGAAGGTTTGGGCTTGGCTGAAAGCCTACTGGTAACTCCTCTCCAGGACAATGCAAATACCAAAGCCAGGCCTGAATAAGCATGACTCTGCTACCTTATGACTTCACTTTCATCCCACAGTAAAATATAATTTATAATTTCTGAGACATCAGAAGAGGTGTCTGTATAGTCATTCAGACATTTTCATGGAACCCTAACATTTGCCAGGATTCTATCAAAGTTTAGCAGAGTTCCATGAAAGCCTTTTATGTGCAAAGTTAGGCTTTAGGGTTTTAAAAAAACCATTATTGACTTTGGCTTTCTTTTTGTTTTTTTGTTTTTTGGAGGGGTCAGGGTCTCATTCTGTCACTCAGGCTGGAGTGCAGTGGTGTGATCACAGCTCACTGCAGCCTTGACCTCCTGGGCTCAAGCAATCCTTCTGCGTCATCCTCCCAAGTAGCTGGGACTATAGGTGCATGCCACTGAAAGTTGTGAAGCCAGCTGGGCTTCTGTGTCGCTTGGAGAACTTTTGTGTCTAGCTAAAGGATTGTAAATGCACCAATCAGTACTCTGTAAAAACGCACCAATCAGCACTCTCTAAAATGGACCAATCAACACTCTGTAAAATGAACCAGTCAGCACTCTGTAAAATGGACCAATCAGTGCTCTGTAAAATGGACCAATCAGCACTCTGTAAAATGGACCAATCAGCAGGATGTGGGGAGGGCCAAATAAGGGAATAAAAGCTGGCCACCTGCGCCAGCAGCGGCAACCCACTCCAGTGTCCTTTCACCCTGTGGAGTGTCTCTTATTTTGCTCTTGGCAATAAATTGTGACGCTGCTCACTCTTTGGGTCCGCACTACCTTTATGAGCTGTGATACTCACCGCTTCATGCCTGCAGTCAGCAAGACCGCAAACCCACTGGAAGGAGCAAACAACTCTGGAGTCACCGCCTTAGGAGCTGTAACACCCACTGCTAGGGTCTGTGGCCTCACTCCTGAAGTCAGTGAGATCACGAACCCACTAGAGGCAAAAAACTCCGGACACATCTGAACATCTGAGGGAACAAACTCCGGACACACCATCTGTAAGAGCTGTGACACTCAGCGTGAGGATCTGCGGCTTCATTCTTGAAATCAGCGAGACCAAGGACCCACCAGAAGGAACCAATTCCGGACACACCACCACACCCATCTTATTATTGTTATTATTTGGTAGAGTTGGGGGTCCCACTCTGTTGCTCAAGCTGGTCTCAAACTCCTGGGCTCAAGTGATCCTCCCACCTCATCCTCCCAAACTGCTGGGATTACAGGATCAGTGAGCCACCATCCTCAGACAACTCTGGCTTTCTTGATACTTAATTTTTTAAATAGGTTTAGTGAGTACAGGTGCTATTTTGCTACACGAATATATTGCATAGTGGTGAAGGCTGGGCTTTTAATGTACCCATTGCCCAAATAGTGTACATTATACCTATTAAGTAATTATTCATCAGTTACCCTCTTCCCACCCAATGTCTATTATTCCACTTTCTGTGTCCATGTGTACACATTATTTAGCTTCTACCCAGAAGTGAGAGCATGCTGTATCTGACTTTCTGTCTCTGAGTTATTTCACCTAAGATAATGACCTAGTCTAGTTGCATCCATGTTGCTACAAAAGATAAGATTTCATTTTTATTTATGGCTGAATAGTAGTCCATGGATTCCATATCTTTGTTATTGTGAATAGTGCTGAGATAAACATACGAGTGAAGATATCTATTGGTATAATTTTTTTTCTTTTAGGTAGATACCAAGTAGTGAGATTGTTGGGTTGAATGGTAGTTCTATTTTTAGTTCTTTGAGAAGTCTCCATATTGTTTTCCATAGAAGTTGTACTAGTATACATTTCCACCAACAGTGTATAAGTGTTCCTATTCTCCACATCATCACCAACATCTGTTGGTTTTTTACTTTTCAATAATAGCTATTCTGACTGTTGACACATTGTGTTTGTTTTTTTTGTTTTTTGTTTTTTTTTAATGGAAATGGGATTCTTGCTGTGTTGCCCAGGCTGGTCTTGAACTCCTGGTCTCAAGCAATCCTCCCACCTCATCCTCCCAAAGTGCCAGTATGATCATTGTAGTTTTAATGTGCATTTCTCTGATAATTAGTATTCTTGATTATTTTTCATGTTAGTCACATGTATGTCTTCTTTTGAAAAATGCTGATGGATGTGGTGGCTCATGCCTGTAATCCCAGCACTTTGGGAGGCTGAAGCAGACAGATCACTTGAAGTCAGGAGTTCAAGACCAGCCTGGCCAACATGGTGAAACCTCCTCTACTAAAAACGCAAAAATTAGCCGGCGTGGCAGCAGGCGCCTGTAATCACAACTGCTCGGGGGGCTGAGGCAAGAGAATCACTTGAACCTGGGAAGCGGAGATTGCAGTGAGGCGCTGAGTTGGTGCCACTGCACTCCAGTCTGGGTGACAGAAGGAGACCCTATCTGAAAGGGAAGAGAGAGAGGGAGAGGGGAAGAAAAGAGGGAAAGAGAAAGGGAGGGAGGGAGGAAGGAAGGAAGGAGAGAGAAAGAAATAGGGAGGAAGGGAGGGAAAGAGGAAGAGAGGGAAGGAGGGAGGAAGGAATGAGGGAGAGAAAGAGGGAGAGAGAGAAGGAAGGAAGGAAAGAAGGATGGAAGGAAGGAAAAGAAAGATGCCTGTTCATTTCCTTTCCCAACTTTCTAATGGGGCTATTTGTTGATGATGTTTTTTTTTTTCTGGATGAGTTGTTTGAATGCCTCGTAGATTCTGGATATCCACCCTTTGTCAGATGTATAGTTTGCAAATATTTTCTCCCATTCTGTAGGTTGTCTCTCTCTCTCTTCCACTCCCCTCCCCCTCCCCTCCCACCTCCCCTCCCCTCCCCTTCCCTCCCCCCTCCCCTCCCCTTCCCTCCCCCCTCCCCTCCCCTTCCCTCCCCCCTCCCCTCCCCTTCCCTCCCCCCTCCCCTCCCCTTCCCTCCTCTCCCTTCCCCTCCCTTCCCCTCCCCTCTCCTCTCTTCTTTTCTTTTCTTTTCTGACAGGGTCTTGCTTTGTTGTCCAGGCTGGAATTTAGTGGTGTGATCATGGCTCACTGCAACGTTGACCTCCCTAGGGCTCAAGTTATCCTCCCACCTCAGCTTCCCAAGTAGCTGGAACTGTAGCCATGTGCCACCACATCCAGCTAATCTTTTAATTTTTTTGTAGAGACAGAGTCCCACTGTATTGCCCGGGCTTGTCTTGAACTCCTAGGCTCAAGTGATCCTCCCTACTCAGGTTCCCAAAGTGCTGGGATTACAGACGTGAGCCACTGCACCTGGCCAATTATTTACTTTGTTGTGCAGAAGCTTTTTAGTTTAATTAGGCCCCATTTGTCTACATTTATTTTTGTTGCATTTGCTTTTGAGCAAATAAATTTCAAAATTCTTTGCTTAGGCCAATGTCTAAAAGAGTTTTTTCTAGGTTTTCTTCCAGGATTTTAATAATTTCAGGTCTTACATTTAAGGATTTAATCCATCTTGAGTTAATTTTTATTAACTCAAGACAGGGATCCAGTTTCATTCTTCTGCATATGGCAATCCAATTTTGCCAGCACTATTTATTGAATAAGGTATCTTTTCCCCAGTTTATATTTCTATGAACTTTGTTGAAGATCATTTGGCTGTAGGTGTGTGGCTTTGTTTCTATGTTTTCTATTCTGTTTCATTAATCTAAGTGTCTGTTTTTACATCAATACCATACTGTTTTGGTGACTCTATCTTGTAGTATAATTTGGAGTCAGGTAAGGTGATGCCTCCAGCTTTGTTCTTTTGGCTTATGATTGCCTTGGCTAGTCCAGCTGTTTTTTGATTCCATATGAACTTTAGGATTGCTTTTTTTAATTCTGTGAAAAATGACATTGGTAATTTGATAGGAATTGCTTTGAATCTGTAGATTGCTTTGGGTAGTATGGTCATCTTAATGATACTGATTCTTTCAATCCATGAGCATGGGATGTTTCTCCATTTGTTTACTCTACAATTTCTTTCATCAGTGTTTTATAGTTCTCCTTGTAGAGATGTTTCAACTCCTTGGTTAAATGTATTCCCAGGTGTTTTATTCTTCTTTTAACTATTATAAGTAGGATTGAGTTCTTTATTTGGTTCTCAGCTTGAGCATTATTGGTATATAGAAATGCTACTGATTTTGGTACATTAGTTCATATCCTGAAACTTTACTAAAGTCATTAATCAAACCCAGGAGTCTTTTGGAGGATTCTTTAGGGTGTTTTAGATAAAAGACCAAATCATAAGCGAACAGATATAATTTTAATTTGGATGCCTTTTATTTCTTCCTCTTGTCTGATTGCTCTAACTAGGACTTCCAGTACTGTATTGAATAGGAATGGTGAAAGTGGGCATCCTTGTCTTGTTCCAGTTCTTAAGGGAATGCTTTCAACTTTTCCCCATTCAGTATGATGTTGTCTGTGGGTTTGTCATATATGAGTTTTATTATTTTGAGGTAGTTTGTTTGAGGATTTTTACCAGGAAGGGATGCTGAATTTTATCAAATGCGTTTTCTGCCATCAATCGAGAGGGTCATACGGTTTTTTGTTTTTAATTCTGTTTATGTGTTGAATCATACTTACTGATTTGTGTATGTTGAACCATCTTTGCATCCCTAGAATAAAACCCAGTTATTGTGTTGTATTATCTTTTCAATGTGATGTTGGATTTAGTTTGTTAGTATTTTGGTGAGGATTTTTACATCTGTGTTCATCAAGAATATTGGCAGGTAGGCTCGCTGCGGTGGCTCATGCCTGTAATCCCAGCACTTTGGGAGGCCGAGGCAGGCGGATCACCTGAGGTCAGGAGTTCATGACCAGCCTGGCCAACATGGTGAAACCCCGTCTCTACTAAAAATACAGCAATTAGCTGGGTGTGGTCATGGGTGCCTGCAGTGCAGATACTCAGGAGGCTGAGGCAGGAGAATCGCTTGAACCCAGGAGGCAGAGGTTGCAGTGAGCCAAGATTGAGCCACTGCACTCCAGCCTGGGCGACAGAGCAAGACTCCATCTCTCTCTCTCTCTCTGTCTCTATATATATATGTATGTGTGTGTGTGTGTGTGTGTGTGTGTGTATATGTACGTGTGTGTATATGTATATGTATGTGTGTATATATGTATGTGTATATACATATGTGTATATATATGTATATGTATATATATATATATATGCATTAGTTTTTCCTTTTTTGTTGTGTCCTTGCCTGCCTTTTGTATCACAGTGTTACTAGCTTTGTAGAATGAGTTAGACAGGATGCCCTTCTCCCCGATTTTTTGGAACAGTTTCAGTAGGAGTAGAAGAACTGGTACAAGTTCTTCTTTGTAAGTCTGATAAAATTAGGCTGTAAATCCATCTGGTCCTAGGCCTTTTTTGTTGGGAGATTTTTTAATTACTGATTCAATTTCATGGCTCATTATTGGTCTGTTCAGGATTTTCTATTTCTTCCTGGCTCATTCTTTGAGAGGTTGTATGTTTCCAGGTATTTATCCATTTCTTCTAGATTTTCTAGTTTGTGCACATATAGATAATCATAGTAGTCTCTGATGATCTTTTTTATTTTGGTGGTATCAGTTGTAATATCACCTTTATCATTTCTTACTGTGCTTATATGAATCTTCTTTGTTACTTGGATAATCCAGCTAACAGTCTATCAATTTGTTTATATTTTCAAAGAATCTTTTCATTTCATTGATCCATTGTTGTTGTTGGTTTTTGAGACAGGGTCTTGCTTTGTCACCCAGGCTGGAATGCAGTGGCGCAATACAGCTCACTGCAACCTCACCCTCCCAGGCTCAAGCCATCCTTCCACCTCTGCCTCCTGAATAGCTGGTATTACAGGCACATGCCATCACGCCTGGCTAATTTTTGTATTTTTTGTAGAGACAGGGTTTCATCATCTTGCCCAGGCTGGTCTCAAACTCCTGGGCTCAAGCAATCCTTCTGCCTTGGCCTCCCAAAGTGCTGGGATTACAGGCATGAGCCACTGCACTGAGCCTGTATTGGTTTTTGTTTGTTTGTTTTTTGTTTTGTTTTTGCCTCAATATCATTTAGTTCTGCTGTGATCTTTGTTATTTTTCTTTCTTTCTTCCTTTTTTTTTTTTTTTGGAGACAGAGTTTCTCTCTTGTTGCCCAGGCTGGAGTGCAGTGGCGCGATCTCGGCTCACTGCAATCTCCACCTCCCGGATTCAAGTGATTCTCCTGCGTCAGCCTCCCAAGTAGCTGGGATTACAGGCGCCTGCCACCACGCCCTACTAATTTTTGTATTTTTAGTAGAGATGGGGTTTCACCATGTTGGCCAGGCTGGTCTCAAACTCCTGACCTCAGGTGATCCACCCGCCTCAGCCTCCCAAAGTGCTGGGATTACAGGCGTGAGCCACCGCACCTGGCTGATCTTTGTTATTTCTCTTTTTTCTGATAGCTTTGGGTTTGGTTTGTTCTTGTTTTTCTAGTTCCTTCAGGTGTGACATTAGGTGGTTAATTTGAGATCTTTCTATCTTTTTGATGTAAGCATTTAATGCTATAAAATTCCCTCTTCCAACTGCTTTTGCTGTATCTCAGAGATTCTGGTATGTTGTGTCTCTGCTTTCATTCATTCCAAATATTTTTTAAATTTCTAGGCTAAGCACAGTAGCTCACAACTGTAATCCCAGCACTTTGGGAGGTGAAAGTGGGAGGATTACTTGGGGCCAGAAGTTTAAGACCTGCTTGGGCAACATGTCAAGACTCCATCTCTATTAAAAAATTTTAAAAAAAATTTGGGCCAGGCGCGGTGGCTCACACCTGTAATCCCAGCACTTTGGGAAGCCAAGGCGGGCAGATCACAAAGTCAGGAGTTCAAGACCAGCCTGGCCAATATGGTGAAACCCTGTCTCTACTAAAAATATAAAAATTAGTTGACCGTGGTGGTGCATGCCTGTAATCCCAGCTACTTGGGAGACTGAGGCAGGAGAATCGCTTGAACCCGGGAGGCAGAGGTTGCAGTGAGCTGAGATCATGCCACTGCACTCCAGCCTGGGTGACAGAGTGAGACTCTGTCTCAAAAAAGAAAAAAAAAAAAGTAGCCAGGCATTGTGGCATGTGCCTGTAGTCCCAGATACTTGGGAAGCTGAGGCAGGAGGATTGCTTGAGCCTAGGAATTTGAGGCTATAATAAACTATGGTCATGCCATTACACTTCAGCATGGGTGACAGAGTGAGACCTTGTTTCAAGAAGAAGAAGAGGAAAAAGAAAAATGTTTAAAAATTCTATCTTAATTTTATCATTTACCCAAAGATCATTCAGGGACAGGCTGTTACATTTCCACATATTTATATAGTTTTGAGAGTCCTTCTTGGCATTGATCTCTAGTTTTATTCCACCATGGTCTGAGAAAATATTTGATATGATTTTGATTTTTCAAAATATGTTGAGACTTGCTTATTGGCCAAGGATATGGTCTATTTTGGGGAATGTTCCATGAACAGATGAGAAGAATGTATATTCTGCCATTTTGGGTAGAATGTTCTGTAAACATCTGTGGGGTTCATTTGGCCTAGAGTTCAATTTAAATCGAATTTATTTGTTGATATTCTGTCTTGGTGATCTGTCTAGTGCTATAAGTGAAATGTTGAAGTCCCCCTACTATTGTACTGTTGTATTGTTGTCTATCTCTTTTCTTAGGTCTAGTAGTATTTGTTTTATGAATCTGAGTGGACCAGTGTTGAGTGCATATATATTTAGGATTGTTGTATCTTCTTGTTGAAATTTTTGTCATTATATAATGACCTCTTTTGCCTTTTTTTTTAACTGTTGTTGATTTAAAGTACGTTTTATCTGATACAAGTATAGCTACTCTTACTCACTTTTGGTTTCCATTTGTGTGGAATTTCTTTTTCCACTCCTTTATTTTAAGTCTGTAAATGATGACTACTCATTAGGTGGATTTCTTTTTTTTTTTTTTTTTTTTTTTTGAGACAGAGTCTTGCTCTGTCCCCCAGGCTGGAGTGCAGTGGCGCTATCTCGGCTCACTGCAAGCTCCGCCTCCTGGGTTCCCACCATTCTCCTGCCTCAACCTCCCTAGTAGCTGGAACTACAGGCGCCCGCCACCGCGCCCAGCTAATTTTTTGTATTTTTAGTAGAGACGGGTTTTCACCGTGTTAGCCAGGATTGTCTCGATCTCTTGACCTCGTGATCTGCCCGCCTCGGCCTCCCAAAGTGCTGGGATTACAGGCGTGAGCCACTGCGCCCGGCCCTAGGTGGATTTCTTGTGAGCAGCATATAATTGGATCTTGTTGTTGTTATTTTTATTTATTTATCTATTTTTTGAGATGAAGTCTCACTGTGTTGCTGAGGCTGGAGTGCAATGGCATAATCTTGGCTCACTGCAACCTCCGCCTCCTGGGTTCAAGTGATTCTTCTGTCTCAGCCTCCCAAGTAGCTGGGGTTACAGGTGTGTGCCACCTTGCCTGGCTAATTTTTTTGTATTTTTAGTAGAGACAGAGTTTGACCATGTTGGCCAGGCTGGTCTCAAACTCCTGACCTCAGATGATCCACCCACCTCAGCCTCCCAAAGTGTGGGGATTACAGGTGTGAGCCACCACACCTGGCCTGTTGTTTTTTTAAAATCCATTCTGCCGGCCTATATATTTTAAGTAGAGCATTTAGTCAATTTACATGCAAGGTTAATATTGATATGTGAGGTTTTATTTCTGTCATAATGTTAATTATTACCTAGTTGCTTTGTAGTCTCAATTGTGTAATAGCTTTATAAGATCTGTGAGTTTTGTACTTTTGTGTGCTTTTATGGTGGCAAGTATCGTCCTTTCATTTCTATGTTCAGAACTACTTTGATCATTCCTTGTAGGTCTGGTCTAGTGGCAACAAATTCCCTTTATGTTTGCTTTTCTGGGAAAGACTTTATTTCTCCTTCATTTATGAAACTTAGCTTAGCAGGATACAATATCTTGGCTGGCAGGTTTTTTTCCTTAAGAAGACTGAAAATAGGACCCTACTCTCTTCTGGCTTGTAAGATTTCTGCTATGAAGTACTTTATAGGTGATTAGATGCTTCTCTCTTGCTGCTTTTAAAATTTTTTTCCTTCCTAGTGACTTTGGATAGTCTGATGGCAATATGACTAGTTGAGATTTGTCTTGCAAAGTTCAACAAGGCATGTTGTTCTCTGAGATTTCTTTACCTCTCAGTCTTTCTTTATGTCTAAGTCTCTAGCAAGACTGGGGAAATTTTCCTGAATTATTTCCTCAAATAGGTTTTAAAAGATTTTTACAGCTGGGTGTGCTGGCTGACACCTGTAATCCCAGCACTTTGGGAGGCCAAGGTGGGTGGATCACCTACACACCCTGTGATACTATTCGTAATATCCTAGGGGGATGTTACTCCTAATGTGTACACCGTGTAATATTATAAATAACATCCTAGGAGGGTGTTACTCCTAATGTCACAAGGGGTGTACACACTGTGATATTATTCATAATATAGTAGAAAAATATTACTCCTAATGTCACAGAAGGTGTACACTTGTGATATTATTCGTAATATCCTAGGGGAATGTTACTACTAATGTCACAATGGGTCTACACCCTGTTATATTATTCATAGTATCATACTGGGATGTTACTCCTAATGTCACAGGGGATGTACTTCCTGTGGTATTATTCATAATATCTTACGGGGATATTAGTCCTAATGTCACAGGGGGTGTACAACTTGTGATATTATTCATAATATCCTAAAAAGATGTTACTCCTCATCTCACAGGGGGTGTACACACTGTGATATTATTCATAATATCCTAAGGGAATGTTACTCGTAATGTCACAGGTGCTGCACACCTTATGATATTATTCATAATATCATAGAGGGATATTACTCCTGATATCACAAGGAGTGTACACCCTGTGCTATTACTCCTAATATCACAGAGGGATGTTACTCCTAATGTCACAGAGGGTGTACACCCTGTGATATTCTTCCTAATATCCTAGGGGGTTGTTAATTCTAATGTCAGAGAAGGTGCACACCCTGTGATGTTATTTGTAATATCCTAGGGGAATGTTACTCTTAATGTCACAGGGGGAATACTCCATGTGTGTACACCCCCTGTGATATTATTTGTAATATCCTAGTGGAATGTTACTTTTAATGTTACAGGGAGTGTACACCATGTGTGTATACCTCCTATGATAATATTCATAATATCCTAAGGGGATATTACTCCTAATGTAACTTAAGGTGTACACCATATGTGTACACACCCTGTAATATTATTCATAACATCCTTGGGGATGTTACTACTAATGTAACTTAAGAAATGTACTATGTGTGTACACCTCCGTGTTATGTTATTCGTAAAAACCTCTGGGGATTTTACCTTTAATGTCTCACGAGTTGTATAATGTGTGTACAACCCTTGTGATATTATTTGTAATATGCTAGGGGGATATTATCCCTAATATTTTGGTAGATGTCACTCCTATGAAACAGGGGTTGTACACCATGTGTGTACACCACAGGGGGTGATATCATTCCTAATATCCTACAGGGATGTTAACTCGTAATGTCACAGGGCGTGTACACCATGTGTGTACAACCCCTGTGATATTATTCATAACATCCTAGGGAGATGTTAATCTTAATGTAACTTAAGGTGTACAACATGTGCGTACACCACCTGTGACATTATTCCTAACATTTTAAAGGGACGCTACTTCTTTTTTTTTTTTTTTTTTTTTGAGACGGAGTCTCGCTTCGTCGTCCAGGCTGGAGTGCAGTGGCACGATGTCGGCTCACTGCAAGCTCTGCCTCCTTGGTTCACACCGTTCTCCTTCCTCAGCCTCCCGAGTAGCTGGGACTACAGGCACCTGCCACCACGCCTGGCTAATTTTTTTTCTGTATTTTTAGTAGAGACAGGGTTTCACCATGTTAGCCAGGATGGTCTCAATCTCCTGACCTCATGATCCGCCCGCCTTGGCCTCCCAAAGGGGATGTTACTTCTAATGTCACAGGGGTTGTATACCATGTGTGTACACGCCCTGTGATATTATTCGTAATATGCTAGGAAGATGTTTCTCTTACTGTCACAGGAGGTTTACACATATGGTACCATCTATGT
Source organism: Pan paniscus (assembly GCF_029289425.2). Classification (NCBI taxonomy): domain Eukaryota; kingdom Metazoa; phylum Chordata; class Mammalia; order Primates; family Hominidae; genus Pan; species Pan paniscus. The sequence goes on from NC_073262.2 coordinate 105,217,012, forward strand.
ACACCCCCTGTGATACTGTTTGTAATATCCTAGGTGGATGTTACTTCTAATGTCACAGGGTGTGTACACCATGTGTGTACACCACCTGTCATATTATTTGTCATATTCTAGTGAGATGTTACTCCTAATATCACAGGAGGTGTACACCATGTGGATACATGCCCTGTGATATTATTCGTAATATTCTAGAGGGATGTTACCCCTAATGTCACAGGGGATGTGTACACTCCTTGTGATAATTTGCATACTATTCTAGGGGAATGTTATTTCTAATGTCACAGAGGATGTCCACCGTGTGTGCACACCTTTGTGATATTATTTGTAATATCTTAAAGTGATGTTACTTCTAATGTCACAGGAGTTGTACACCATGTGTGTATACCTTCTGTGATATTCTTTGTAATATCCTAGGGAGATGTTACTTATAAGGTCACAGGGTGTGTACCCCATGTGTGTAAACCGCCAGTGCTATTCGTAATATTCTATGGGGATGTTACTCCTAATATCACAGGGGATGACACCCCCTGTCATATTATTCATAACATCCTAGGGGGATGTTATTCCTTTTTTTATTTTTTTATTTTTTGACGGAGTTTTGCTCTTCCACCCAGACTGGAGTGCAGTGGCGCGATCTCAGCTCACTGCAACCTCTGCCTTCCGGTTTCAAGTAATTCTCTTGCCTCAGCCTCCCAGGGGGATGTTATTCCTAATGTCACAGGGTATGTCCATCATGTGTGCACGCCCCCTATGATATTATTTGTAATATCCTAAAGTGATGTTACTTCTAATGTCACAGGGGGTGTACCCCATGTGGGTAAACCACCAGTGATATTATTTGTAATATCCTAGGGAAATGTTACTGCTCATTTCACAGTGGGTTAAACGATGTGTGTACAACCTGTGATATTATTTGTAATATTTTAGGGGGATGTTACACCTAATGTCACAGTGGGTGTACACCGTGTGTGTACACCCTGTGATATTAATCGTAATATTCTAGGAGGATGTTATTTCTAATGTCACAGTGAGTGTACACCATGTGTGTACACCCTGTGATATTAATCGTAATATTCTAGCGGGATGTTAGTTCTAATGTGATGGTGGGTGTACACACATTGGCCAGGCGCAGTGGCTCACGGCTGTTATCCCAGCACTTTGGGAGGCCAAGGCAGGTGGATACAAGGTCAGGCATTTGAGACCAGCCTGGCCAACATAGTGAACCTCCGTCTCTACTAAAAATACAAAAAAAAAAAAAAAAAGCCAGGCGTGGTGGTGGGAGCCTGTTGTCCCAGCTACTCGGGAGGCTAAGGCAGGAGAATCACTTCAACCTGGGAGGTGGAGGTTGCAGTGAGCCCTGATTGGGCCACTGCACTGCAACCCAGGCGACAGTGTGAGACTCCATCTCAAAAAAAAAAAATCCAAAAATTAGCCAGGTGTGGTGGTGCATGCCTATAATCCCAGCTACTCAGGAGGCTGAGGTAGGAGAATGGCTTGAACCCAGGATGTGGAGATTGCAGTGAGCCGAGATTATGCCATTGCACTCCAACCTGTGCGACAGAGTGAGACTCCATCTCAAAAAAAAAAAAAAAAAAAAAAAGATTTTTACTTTTTCTTATTCTCTCTTAGGAATACCTATGATTTATAGGATTGGCCACTTTACATATTCCCATATTTCTTGAAGGCTTTGCTCATTTTTAAAAATTCTTTTTTCTTTATTTTTGTCTGACTGGGTTAAATTAAAAGACCTGTCTTCTTCTGCTAAATTTCTTTCTTCTGCTTGGTCTAGTCTATTTCTAAGTCTTTCAACTGTATTTTGTAATTCCTATAATACATTTTTCATTTGCAGAAGTTCTGTTTTTTTAAAAATCTATCTTTTTAGTAAATTTTCTTCTTTTTTGTAAATTTTTCATTCATATCCTGAATTGTTTCTCTAATTTTTTCATGTTGTTTTTTTCACCTTTTCTTGGATCTCATTGAACTTCCTTACAATATATATTTTGAAAATTCTTTGTCTGTAATTTCAGAATTTTCATTTTGGTTAGTATCTTTTGCTGGAGAGCTAATGTAATCTTTTTAGGTTGTTGAAACACTCTGTTTTCTCATACTGACAGACTTCTTACATTGGTTCTTTCTCATCTGGAGAATCTCTCACTTCTTGTTTTTGAATTTACTTTTCATTGCATGGGACTTTTAAAAGAATTATCCCCTTCGAGGGTGTGACTGTAATGTATGTTGTGAATGGTTGTTTGGCTTCAATTCTGGGTGCTGTCAGGGGGCCAAAGTTCTGTATGAATTCCTTGGTTATAGTTAGCCTTTGTGCAGTGGCCTTCTCAAATGCTGGTTGTAGTAACACTGTGCTGGGCATATTAGCAGGCTCACTACCTTCTGCAGGGCTGAGACTCTGGAGGTCTCAGGAAGCTTACCTGGTTCATAGCGCAGTGCACTTCGGTCAAAAGGTTTTGTATTGGGTTGTGCAGTTCCATCTCTAGACCAGCAGGTGGCGAATACGGGTAAGAGCCAGATGCCCAGGGTGTGTGCGTGCTTAATCTTTGTTTACTGGGAGGGGCTGTCTGTTGTCTCAGGCGGTGGGCTAATCTGTGGGTGGACTGATCTGTGGAATGCTGGGTGCCCTGAGTTCCCTATTTACCCCAGGAAAGGAGGACGAAGCTGGGTGCAGCTGGACTGCTAAGCTCACCTTCGGATACCCCAATGACAGTGGAAGCACAAACCCTGATGAGGCTGGTCGGGGGCTTGTGGTGAAATGCGCTGAGGTTTCCATCACAGGCAGAGAGGGCTGCACCAGCTCCATGTCCTGACCAAGAAGGAATGCCATCTGCCTCCCAATCACACCCCTGTCCTGAGGCTTTGTGACCCTGAAATAGGCAATGTCGTTTATCTCTAGGCTGCAATATAGCTGAGGGCCACAGAAATGCCTGTCCCAGGGCCCTCCACTGAAACGGCCTCCCGTGGGAACCTCTTCCCTCAGCTGAACACAGACAACTTTGTGGCTTCGTTGATCTCTACTGCAGGAAAACTGTTGCTCCATGTAGAGAGGGAGAGGGGCCCTACTCTTCATGCAAGCCGGGCCTGGGGTGGTGGGAACACTGCCAGTTGGGGTGCACCCACCCCTAATAGCCCTGCATTGACCATCCATAGGCACACCTGTGCCAACCCCCCACAGGAACAGCCTGGCTATGTACACAGCAATGATTGTAGGGGAGAAGTCCCCCTCTCTGTGTCCCTTCTTGAGCACCAATGCTGCCTGCCCACTGGGGTTGAAACACACTCCTCCAGCACCACACCTGCATCTCTGCTGCAAGGGGCACAGTCACCTTCAGTGCGCAAGCAGGGAGCTCTCAGGCACAGGAGACCCTGTACTCTCGTCTCCTTTGTCCCAAGGGGTGCTTTGGCACGGTGTACACTCCCTTCCCCTATGGACAGTTTGCCCTGAGGGTTACACCTCCAGGAACGCCACAGCTCCCCCTGGATCCCACTGGCCCTTTGTGGTTGCTACAGCCTGAGGAGGTGCAAGGGAATGTTTACAGGGGATCCAGTAATGCAGCAACACAAGGGCTGAGACTCATTGGGCAGGACATAGGCCCTCAATGGGTGCACAACCAGTATGGCACCCACCACCTCAGCTTGGGTCTATGGGCAGGGTGAGCAATCCTGCATGAGCTGGCAACCTGGTGCTCTGCCCTCAAGAAGTTCTCAAATCACTGCTCATACTGGTGCCAATTCAAGAGGGTAGAGGGGCTCTTCAACAGTTTGGAAACCAGCAGTCTGCTGCAGCAAGGGTGAGTGAAATGAGCTAAAAACATCCCCACCTACCCTTTCCACAGGACTGCAAGTCCCTTGGGTATTATCTCTGCCAAACTCTTGCTTCCCTCTTTTTTCTGTGCCCCAACTTCTTCCTGTGGGTTCTGTCACTCTTCCATCAGTATTCCACTTGGGCCATGATTATTCACCTTTGGTTCTTCTCTCTGAGGAGAACTGGCATCCAATGTTTCTAGTCAGCCATCACTGATCTTCCTGTCTTTCCCCTATCAATTTCTACTCATGGCTGTTGGATATTTCATATTTCCTCTCCAGATCTACCCTCCCTTCTGCTCTCTGCTACAAGAAGCTGACTAGTTTGATATTTATTTATTTATTTATTTATTTATTTAAGACAGTGTCTCACTCTGTCGCCCAGGCTGGAGTGCAGTGGCACCATCTCGGCTCACTGCAAGCTCCACCTGCCGGGTTCACACCATTCTCCTGCCTCAGCCTCCAGAGTAGCTGGAACTATAGGCGTGTGCCACCACGCCCGGCTAATTTTTTGTATTTTTAGTAGAGATGGGGTTTCACCGTGTTAGCCAGGATGGTCTCCAGCTCCTGACCTTGTGATCCACCTGCCTCTGCCTCCCAAAGTGCTGGGATTACAGGCGTGAGCCACTGCACCCAGCCTATTTATTTCTTAAAAGACAGAGTCTCACTCTGTTGCCGAGGATGGAGTGCGGTGGCATGATCAGGGCTCACAGTAGCCTCAAACTCCTGGGCTCAAGTGATCCTCTCACCTCAGTCTCCCAAGTAGCTAGGACTACAGACACATGCCACCATGCCTGGCTCTTTTTTTTTTTTTTTTTTTTAAAGAGATGGGGTCTTACTATGTTGCCCAGGATGGTCTTGAACCCCTGGCCTCAAGTGATCCTCCCACCTTAGCTTCCCAAAGTGCTGGGATTATAGGCATAAGCATAATGCCAAGCTGATACTTAATTTTTTGAGGAAACAATTTCTAATTACTTTTTCTCCTTATTTTCTCTTCTCTGATACTTTCTACCTAAAAATTGCTTTCTTACATTCAGAATTGTTGAAGAGGCTTCAGTGTCTCTTTGTATATTATCATAATAAAAACAAACAGGTACTATTTTCCTATTACTATAAAGCTTTTTGAGTCTTTAATTTTTCATTAGGATTCCTCTAGATGGCCGGGCATGTTAGCTCATGCCTGTAATCCCAGCACTTTGGGAGGCTGAGGTGGGTGGATCGCAAGGTCAGGAGATCAAGACCATCCTGGCCAACATGGTGAAATCCCATCTCTACTAGAAATACAAAAATTAGCCGGACGTGGTGGCATGTGCCTGTAGTCCCTGCTACTCAGGAGGCTGAGGCAGGAGAAATGCTTGAACCCAGGAGGCAGAGTTTGCAGTGAGCTGAGATTGCACCACTGCACCCCAGCCTGGGTGACAGAGTGAGACTCTGTCTCAAAAATAAAAAATTAAAAAAGATTCCTCTAGATGTATAAACTGACTGAAAGTTCTCCAGTTATAAGAACGTATATTGGAAGTTTTAGGTGGCAAGTGAAGCTACTGATAGCTGCTTTACTAAAGATGAACATGAAATAATGAGGAAAGGCCGGGCACGGTGGCTCACACCTGTAATCCCAGCACTTTGGGAGGCCGAGGCAGGCAGACCTGGGGACGGGAGTTCAAGACCAGCCTGACCAACATGGAGAAACCCCATCTCTACTAAAAATACAAAATTAGCTGGGCATGGTGGTGCATGCCTGTAATCCCAGCTACTCGAGAGGCTGAGGCAGGAGAATCGCTTGAACCTGGGAGGCGGAGGTTGCGGTGAGCCGAGATTGCACCATTGCACACCAGTCTGGGCAACAAAAGCGAAATTCCATCTCAAAAAAAAAAAAAAGGAAAGAATGAGACATGACTGTATCTATCCTGATAAATCAAAATACCTCCAAATAATCTGGGGAGTGCTAAAGTATCATGGATTATATCTGACTCAGCAATCAAATTTCAACCTATTGGGGTGATGGGGGGGAGGAAGCGCCACCCTTTCAAAGGGATTTACGCAGAAATAGTTTATATTTCTCATCCCAAAGCAGATTTGAAGAATTAAAACCAGAAACCAGGCCCGGTGCGGTGGCTTATGCCTGTAATCCCAGCACTTTGGAAGGCCAAGGCGAGAGGATCACTTGAAGTCAGAAGTTTGAGACTAGCCTGCCCAACATGGTGAAACCCCGTCTCTATTAAAAATACAAAAAAATTAGCTGGGCATGGTGGTGCACACCTGTAATCCCAGCTACTCAGGTGGCTGAGGCAGGAAAATCTCTTGAACCCGGGAGACAGAGGTTGCAGTGAGCTGAGATCTCACCACTGCACTCTAACCTGGGTGACAAGAGTGAGACTCTCTCAGAAAAAAAAAAAAAAAAAAGTGAAAATAAAACAAGGAACCAGAACCAAGATTCTTCAATTCACAGTTTGAATAAAATTATGGAAATAGTCTCTCCTAAGGTATGTAGAATTTCAGTAAACCATGCTCTATCTAGTCCTCCCTCTCAATTACTTCTGATTGTCTGTATCATATACATATCTGCATACAAGAGGAATACTTTAAGCTCTATTCTCTAAGAAAGGAGGAAAGCATGATGAGCATAGGGCTAAATTTAGCCAGCCAGCTGTGTTTTGTTTGGCCTGCAGAGTATTTAACATTTGTTTTAGGTGGGACCTGGACCTTCCCCAAACCCAGCAACTTCCAGTTGTCTTAATCCAACTAGATTTACCCGTTTATATTACCTTCCTAATCTTTGTAATCTTTGGTTTGTACCTGCTGTAAGAACTTTCATCGCAGACATAATGTGAATATAAGAGCCTAGAGGAAAAGCTTGGCATTGTGGAATTGAGAGGAGGGGAACTTGAGAGGTGAGCCATCCCTGGCTAAGACTCTGACGTAGGGCAGCTTTTCTGCCCTCTCCAGTGGTGCACACTTTTGTCTTCTTCCATAGGAAGTCCATGGTTACCTTATTTCTCCATTCTCCATGCCCACATCTCTCACTGAAACCTGTATCTAAATAAGGTTCCAATACTTATTCATGGGATAAATGACTACCCAAAACTAAACAAAACTGGCTTACCTTAAACCCCAAACAAACTTTCATTATATAAGCATCACCAAGCAAATGGGGTACTCAGAATCATCATACACTCAGCTTGGTTGTCTGCATAGAAGCTTCTCTTTTTTTTTTTTTTTGAGATGGATTCTCACACTGTCGCCCAGGGTGGAGGGCAGTGGCATGATCTCAGCTCACTGCAGCCTCCGCCTCCAGGGTTCAAGCAATTCTCCCGCCTCAGCCTCCCGAGTAGCTGAGATTACAGGCAGCCGCCACCACGCCCGGCTGATTTTCTTTTCGCATTTTTAGTAGAGACAGGGTTTCACCATGTTGTTCGGGCTGGTCTTGAACTCCTGACCTTGTGATCCGCCCACCTTGGCCTCCCAAAGTGCTGGGATTACAGGCGTGAGCCGCTGCTCCCGGCTGAGGCTTCTCTTTTTAATGCATTTTTCTTTTAACTTGATAGGGGAAATAAAAGTAGAAAAGGAAAGCCATGCTTGAGAAAAGAAAGGTTAAACAAAAAGAGTTTCAAGTCAGTCTTTTAGCATGTTAGGACCAAAGGGAAGAGGCATTCAGGAATATTCGCTCTAAATCAAGCCCCTGCCTCCCTGCTGAGGCCAAGAAGTACGGAGCTGTGTGCTAGTAACTTCAGAAACTCACCCCAGTGTCCTTCACCTTCACAGTCTTATTTGTACAAAGATTTATTTGTACTGTTTCTCACCCAAAATTTTTCTAGTAGTAACCCTGGGCTATTTATTCTTATAGTCTCTCCTGTCAAAGAAAGCAGTAGATGATATCCTTTTATCTATTTCAAAGTTAATGAGGCTGGGTGCAGTGGCTCAGTCTGTAATCCCAGCACTTTGGGAGGCCAAGGCGGGTAGATCACTTGAGGCCGGGAGTTCGAGACAGCCTGGCCAACATGGTGAAACCCCGTCTCTACTAAAAATATAAAAATTAGCCAGGCGTGGTGACGCAAGCCTGTAATCCCAGCTACTCGGGAGGCTGAGGCATGAGAATAACTTGAATCTGGGAGGCAGAGCTTGCAGTGAGCCAAGATTGCACCACTGCACTCCAGCCAGGGCAACAGAGTGAGACTCTGTCTCAGAAAAAAAAAAAAAAAAAATTAATGAAAATCTTCCCTATAGTTTGTTCTTCTCTAAACTACAAAATCCCCTTCTCCTTCTCCCTATCCCTTTAGCCTCTTTCTTAGATATCTTATTTGGAAATGCTCTCCTCATTTATTGCTAAACTTTATCTGATTTATCTTCACCTAAATTATGGGGGCCCAAATTTGACTTTTAGTGTTTTCAACTTTAGTATACAATGGATAACTTACAATTTTATATTGGGTAAGGTTATTGATGCTACTGATCCTGTTAAACTGCCTTTTCTGGACCAAAATGTGAGTGAAATTCAGGCTAGAATTCAAAAAGCGTAAAATCCATTATTCAGCATACAGATATGCCTCTCTTTAAGCAAATCTGCTACCTGAAAACATGATTTTATAGAACAAAAACTGATTCTTTAATTAAAAGGATTCACCAATACTTTTCATTAAATAGACTCTCCTCTGGTACAGATAGTCTTTTCAGTTACACATTTATCATGCAAATCAACATGCAGTTGCATAATTTGGGAGGGTGAGAAGAAAACTGTGCAAATTAAAGCAATATAAGAGCTGCCAATTTTATAGGAAGTAACAATATGTTCTTGTGTCCTGTAATTCTACACTGCTCTTTCCTGCACCTTCCTTAATAAGTCTCCACCCAAAAGCAAAATTAAAGGGTTTCATTTCTCTCTCCTCTAGACTAAGTAAATGAACTCCTCCCCAAACAGATAGTGGGTAAATAGGAAGGAAATTAACTGCTCAGTTTAAAAAAGGAAAAGGTAGGCTGGGCGCGGTGGCTCAAGCTTGTAATCCCAACACTTTGGGAGGCCGAGGTGGGCGGATCACCTGAGGTCAGGACTTCCAGACCAGCCTGGCCAACACGGTGAAACCGTCTCTACTAAAAATACAAAAACTAGCATGACATAGTGGCACATCCCTGTAATCCCAGCTACTTGGGAGGCTGAGGCAGCAGAATCGCTTGAATCCGGGAGGGGGAGTTTGCAGTGAGCAGAGATCGTCCCACTGCACTCCAGCCTGGGCGACAGAGCGAGACCCCATCTCAAAATAGTGATAATAATAAAATTGACTAATGTATACATTAGTCTGCTCCTTTATACAATTTATTTTTGGCCGGGCGCGGTGGCTCACGCCTGTAATCCCAACACTTTGGGAGGCGGAGGCGGGCGGATTGCCTGAGCTCAGAAATTCGAGACCAGCCTGGGCAACACGGTGAACCCCGTCTCTACTAAAATACAAAAAATTAGACGGGTTCGGCGCCATGCGCCTGTAGTCCCAGCTACTTGGAAGGCTGAGGCAGGAGAATTGCTTGAACCTGGGAGGCGGAGGTTGCAGTCAGCTGAGATCACGCCAATTGCACTCCAGCCTGGGCGGCAGAGCAAGACTCCGTCTCCCGGAAAAAAAAAAAAAAAAGAATAATGAAATGATAGCAGGACATTGTGGTGGGCACCTGTAACCCCACCTACTTGGGAGGCTGAGGCAGGAGAATCGCTTTAACCCCGGAGGTTAAAGCTTTTTACTCCCATTGCTTCACCTTTGGCACACCACTGCCTACTATGTGCCAGGCAATGTTAGGTGCTGGTATTGCCATGTTAGGCAGAACACTGCCTGGCACCCAACAGATGAAGTCTTGCTCTCATGGAGCTTCCTGTTTAGTGGGAGCGATCAACAGAGAATAAGTAAACAAGAATTTATAACGTTCAAAGAGCTATAGAAGGAAACAAACTAGATCCCAAAGCAGAGAGTAACAGGAAGAATTACAGGAGACTCTGCTAGGCTGGGTGGTAAAGGATGGTTCATGTCCTTGGTGCCTGATGAGCAAGAGGGAGAGAGATGTGAGTTGAGGTTAGAAGATAGGCAGATGCCTGAACAGCCTTACAGACTTTTACTTTTATTCAAAGGTGCAGGGAAAAAATCCATTCAAGTTTTAAGTAGTAAAGTGACATAAATTTGTTTCCAAAAGATTAGTCTGGCCACTGTGTAGAGAATTGATTGAAATCTGCCAAAAAATAGAAGCTAGTCGCCGGGCGCGGTGGCTCACGCCTGTAATCCCAGCACTTTGGGAGGCCGAGGCGGGCGGATCACGAGGTCAGGAGATCGAGACCATCCTGGCTAACACGGTGAAACCCCGTCTCTACTAAAAATACAAAAAAATTAGCCGGGCGTGGTAGCGGGCGCCTGTAGTCCCAGCTACTCGGGAGGCTGAGGCAGGAGAATGGCGTGAACCCGGGAGGCGGAGCTTGCAGTGAGCCGAGATCGCGCCACTGCACTCCAGCCTGGGCGACAGAGCGAGACTCCGTCTCAAAAAAAAAAAAAAAAAAAAAAGAAGCTAGTTGACCTGTTGGACTATTTTTAGTTTTGGAGAATGACAATGGTGGGTTGGTCTCAAAAGGTGGCAACAGTGATGGAAAGAAAATTAAAATATGTTTGAGTATGAGTATTTGAAAGTGGAAAGTGAGGTCAAAGAAGTTGTCGAGAACAACACCTGGGTTTCTGGCTTCAGTAAGTGGGAGGATGATGGTGGCTTTTACTGAACTGGAAAGTTTGCTGGGACAGGTTTCTAATAATGACTTGATCCAATAGATCAAGTCATATACAAAAGAATGATACAAATACATAAGAATGATCTGATTAAGATCAGATTACTTTCCTAATAATGACTTGATCCAACATGCATCTCTCTCTGAGACTTTAGTTTTTTTTAAATTTATTTTTGAATTTTTGGGGTTTTTTTTTTTTAGACAGAGTCTCACTCTGTCGCCCAGGCTGGAGTGCAGTAGTGCGATCTTGGCTCACTGCAACCTCCACCTCCCAGGTTCAAGTGATTCTTCTGCCTCAGCCTCCTGAGTAGCTGGGATTACAGGCGCCCACCACCACGCCCAGCTAATTTTTGTATTTTTAGTAGAGATGGGGTTTCACCATGTTGGCCAGGATGGTCTTGAACTCCTGACCTCAAGTGATCCACCCGTCTCAGCCTCCCAAAGTGCTGGGATTACAGGCCTGAGCCATGGCTCCTGGCCTGTGTTTTTTTAATACACTTTATTTTATAGAGCAGTTCAAATTCACAGAAAAATTGAGTGGAAAATATAGCACATTCTCTTATGACCTCTTCCCCACGACCAGCCTCCCTCACTATCAACATCATGCACTAGAGTGGTACTTACATTACAATCAATGAATCTACATGCATACATCAACATTATCATCCAAAGTCCATGGTTTATATTAGGGTTCACTTTTGGTGTTGTACAGTCTCTGGGTTTCACAATGTATAATGTGTCCACAATTATAGTATCCTACACAATAATTTCACTCCCCTAAAAATCCTCTGTGCTTCTCCTATTTATCCCTCCCTCCCCTAATCCCTGGTAACCACTAATCTTTTTTACTGCCTCCATAGTTTTGCCTTTTCAAAATATCATATAGTTAGAATCATACAGCCCTTTCAGATTGGCTTCTTTTAATTACCAATGTGCATTTAAGTTTCCTCCATGTCTTTTGATGGCTTGATAGCTCCTTTCATTTTAGCACTAAATAAAATTCCATCCAATGGATGTACTGCAGTTTATTTATCCTTAGTTGACTTCTTATTTGCTTCCAAGATTTGGCAATTATGAATAAAGTTGTTATAAACATCTGTGTGCAGATTTTTGTGTAATTTTTTTTATTAAAAAATTTTTAGAGACGGCATCTCATTATGTTGCCCAGGCTGGACCTGAACCCCTGGGCTCAAGTTATCGTCTGACCTCAACCCCTCCGGTAGCTAGGACTACAGACATGCACCACCATGCCTGGCATGTAGGCTTAAGTTTTTGACTCCTTAGGGTAAATAGCAAGGAATGCAATCACTAGATCATATGTATGAGTGTGTTTAGTTTGTAAGAAACTGCCAAAGTGTCTTCTATACCATTTTGATATCCCGTCAGCAATGAGTAAGAGTTCTTACTGCTCTACCTCCTTGTCACCATTTGGTATTGTCACTCTTTTGGATTTTAGCCTTTCTAGTAGGTTGGTACTGATATTGTTGTTTTAATTTGCGATTCCCTAATGACTTACAATGTTGAGGATTTTTCATTGCTTATTTGCCTTCTGTGTATCTTCTTGGTGATGTGAATCTGTTCAGGTCTTTTGCCCTTTTTTTTTTAGACGGAGTCTCACTCTGTTGCCCAGGCTGGAGTGCAGTGGCGCGATGTCTGCTCACTGCAAGCTCTGCCTCCCGGGTTCATGCCATTCTCCTGCCTCAGCCTCCTGTGTAGCTGGGACTACAGGCGCCCACCACCATGCCCAGCTAATTTTTTTTTTTTTTTTGTATTTTTTTAGTAGAGACGGAGTTTCACCATGTTAGCCAGGATGGTCTTGATCTCCTGATCTCGTGATACGCCAGCCTTGGCCTCCAAAAGTGCTGGGATTACAGGTGTGAGCCACCGTGCCCAGCCTCTTTTGCCCATTTTTAAATTGGGTTGTTTTCTTATTGTTGAGTTTTAAGAATTCTTTTTATTTTTTTAGTGACCAGAAATTATTATTAAACTTTATTTTTAAATGACACCAATTATAGCTACTTTTCTTTTTATTTCAATCAGTTTTGGGGAGACGGGTGGTATCTAGTTACATGAATAAGTTCCTTAGTGGTAATTTCTGAGATTTTGGTGCACCCATCACCAAATCATGAGCAGTGTATGAGCAGTGTACACTGTACTCAATGTGTAGTCTTTTATCCCTCACCCCCCACCCTTTCCCCCGAGTCCCCAAAGTCCATTGTATCATTCTTATGTATTTGCATCTTCATAGCTTAGCTCCCAGAGTTTTAAGAATTCTTTGTGTATTTTGAGCTGGGCATGACAGTTTGTGCCTGTTGTCCCAGCTACTTCAGAAGCTGAGGCAGGAGGATCCCTTGAGCCCACGAGTTCTAATTCAGCTTAGGCAACATAGCAAGACCCCATCTCTAATAAACAAATACATTTTAAAAATAGTTCTTTGTATATATTTTTTAAAAACAACATTTTTTTTTTCCCTTGAGACAGAGGCTCACTCTGTCACCAAGGCTGGAGTGCAGTGATGTGATCACAGTTCACTGCGGCTTCAACCTCCCAGGCTCCAGCCATCCTGAGCCACCATACCCTGCTACATTTTTTTTTTTTTTTTTTGGAGAGAGAGGGTTTGCTATATTGCCCAAGCTAGTCTTGAACTCCTGGACTCAAGTAATCCATCCATCTTGGCCTCCCAAAGTGTTGGGATTACAGGCCTGAACCACCACACCCGGCCATATAACACTGTTTTATCAGATACGTCTTTTGCAACTATTTCCTCCTAGTCTGTGACTTATCTTCTCATTCTCTTAATAAGCTTTCAGTTTTGTCTCTTCAGACCACTGTTTCATGTGACATTTTCAATTTTTAATTATTGTGTTAAAATACACATAAAATTTACCATCTTAACCATTTTAAGTCTACAGTGGAGTGGTATGTATATATTCAAAATTTTGTGCAACCATCACCACCATCCACCTCCCTAACTCTTTCATCTTATAAAACTGAAACTCAGCCGGGTATGGTGGCTCACACCTGTAATCCCAGCACCTTGGGAGGCTGAGGCGGGCAGATCATCTGAGGTCAGGAGTTTGAGACCAGCCTGGCCAACATGGTGAAACACTATCTCTACTAAAAATACAAAAATTAGCTGAGCGTGGTGCCAGGCGCCTGTAGTCCCAGCTACTCAGGAGGCTGCGTCAGAAGAATCGCTTGAACCCGGGGGGCAGAGGTTGCAGTGAGCCGAGATAGGGCCACTGCACTCCAGCTTGGGGGACACATAAACAAAACAAAACAGAACTGAAACTCTATAACAGTTTCATTTTAATTCAGTCAAATATGGAGATATTTTATATTGAATAAGACTCTTTTTCCCTTTTAAAAAAATAAAAATTTTTTTTATTATAGAAGTAATATGTATTTCTAATGGAAAACTTGAAAACACATAATTAGAAAAAAGAGGAAAAACCTATGAAAACCTCTGGCACCAGGAAGACTAGTGGCCTTGGAAGTAGTCTGGAAACCGCACCCTTAGCCGGGACAATTTGACAAACAATACATATCAGGAGCATAAAAAATATACTCTTTGACCTAACAATCCTTGTTTCGAAATGTATTCAAAGGAAATAGTTAGATAGGTGCCCAGAGAGTGAAATACAAAGATGTTCTTAATCGGAAAAAAATTGTAAACAACCTATATTTGTTTTCTAGGGCTGTCATAACAAAGCACGGCAGACTGAGTGGTTTAAACAGAAATGTATTTCTCACAATTCTGGAGGCTAAAGGTCTGAGATCAAGCTGTCAGCAGGATCTTCACATGGTTCTTGTAAGTGTCTATGTTCAAGTTTCCCCTTTTTATAAGGGTGCCAGTCATATTGGATTAAGGCCCATTGATGACCTCATTTTAACTTAATTATTTCTTTAAAATCCTATCTCCAAATGCAGTCACATTCTGAGGTACTGGGGGTTAGGATATCGACATATTAATTTTGGGGGAACACAATTCAGCCAATTATGCAAACCTCATCTAAGAATTGAGAATAAATAAATTAGGATGCAGTCCGTACAATAGTTCAATCATACTTTTTAGCTCATGTATGAATATTTAATACCACCATTAAAAATGGCCTTAGGGTCAGGCGTGGTGGCTAATGCCTATAATCCCAGCATTTTGGGAGGCTGAGGCAGGTGGATCACTTGAGGCCAAGAGATCGAGACCAGCCTGGCCAACATGGCAAAACCCCTTCACTACTAAAGATTAAAAGATTAACTGGGTGTGGTGGTGCATGCCTATAATCCCAGCTACTCAGGAGGCTGAGGCAGGAGAATCACTTGAGCCCAGGAGGCAGAGGTTGCAGTGAGCTGAGATCGTGCCACTGAACTCCAGCCTGGATGACAGAGTGAGACCCTGTCTCAAAAAACAAACCAACAAACAAGGCCTTAGGGTTATATATGACATAGAAATAATTTCATGGCATATATTGTCAGTGAAAAGAACAGGCTACAAAATAATATGAATAGTATGATCCTCGCTCTTTCTGTGTGTGAAATACATAGACAAATGCACAGAAAAATGGCTGGAAAAGTTCATTATATTTTGGGGATGATATGGATGAGTTTTCTTTGTTTTATTTCTATATATTGCTTAACTGTGCATTTAAATTTTCCCATACTAAGTCTTTGAAGTATATATAGATATATAGATATAATAACAATTATTATTATTTTTTGAGACAGGATCTCACTTTGCCACCCCAGCTGGAGTGCAGCAGTAAGATCAGGGCTCACTGCAGCCTCTACCTTCTAGGCTCAGGTGATCCTCCCACCTCAGCCTTCCAAGTAGCTGGGACTATAGCCACATGTCACCACACCTATAGGTATGAGCTCAGAGCCTGATAGGGCTATTCTCAAACTTGAGGAGAAAATTTTAAAATGGGGTTGGTTCCCAAAAAGAAAGGAGGGTGACTGTGTCCAGAAAGGTGGGGTGGGAGGAGTGGACAGGGCAGCTCTGAAGGTACTTGCCTTTTTTCCTAGTTATTGTTTTGTCACTGGCCACCTTCATTTTTCACTGAATTGAGTCTTCCACGTGAAGAAGCATATCATCTGCAAAGATCTCTGTGATTTCTAGCTTTGGAGGCAGAGGGTGTCTATTTATGTCTCATTTTTTGTACAGATGAGGTTTCACCACCTTGCCCAGGCTGGTCTTGACTTCCTGGGCTCGAGCAATGCTCCCACCTCAGCCTCCCAAAGTGCTAGGATCACAGGCGTGAACCACCATGCCTGGCCAGTCTTTGTAATATTTTAGAAGAACCCCTGCCCCCAGCACACACACACACAGACACACACCCCAAAAAAAGAAAGAAGAGGGAAAAGTCCACGCCATGCCTAAAACATGTTTTACAGAACAGTTTTCTAGTCATGTAGTTTTCCTTCAGCTATTTCTGCTTTCTAGCTGCAAATGAGAGTGTCAGTGGGATATGAAAGCTTACTTAATGTTCATAACTGTTTATATTTGCCCCTATATAGTAATGTCCTGTTCATTAACGTGCAATGGAGTGCTCGGTGTACTTTTATTCCTTTTTGGAAGCTCTTTGGAAAGGCTTTTGCTTAATCATAGGACATTGCTGAAGCCAATGACATTATGATTGAATGATTCATCTTGGTTTAAGACTTATGATCAGACAGGCTCTGAGCTCTATTCTCCAACCTGGGGAGAAAATTTTACAATAGAGTGGGTTCTCAAAAGGAAAGGAGGGTGACTGTGTTCAGTGTCCTGATCTCTGTGATTTCTAGCTTTGGAAGCACAGGGTGCCTATTTACGTCTCATTCATGAGAGAATTGACTGCAGGCGTTTTTCTCCTAAAGTCTGTTATTTCTTTAGAGGCTGGGCCTACCACTCCAGTTATATTCCTCTAGGCCGGCCCTTCCTCTACTTCTGTAGCTTGGGTAATTTATGCACAAAACAGGCAGCGTTTGAATAAAAGGACAACATCTACGTCAAGACACAAAATAATTAGAGGTTAGCTGTGTACATGATTCTACATGCTAAGCTTTCACTTTGTATAATATACCTGCATGGCCATTGAAACTGTTGTTGGTGAAGTGAAATGCAGCCACTCCCCTGGTTGTTACATGGAGTGGTGACAGATTTAGCCTCACTATACCTGCATAAGTAGGTAGTATACAACAATAGCAGAAGTTGAAATTTTAGTCTTACAATAGAAGGGGTAGCTGGCATTAAGTACCTTGTTTACACCTCTGATAAGTCTTGAGAATGTCTCTAGAACTGAGAATCCTCTGCAGAAATGAGAGTCTAAGCTCTGGGAATATCGTAAGATTCCCAGGAGGGGGTGCTATGTATAGTGAGGGTTGAAAAAAAAGCTCAAGGACAAGATCCATATTTACGGACAGAAAGCCAACAAAGAATACACAGTAGAAATGGGGCCACGGTGGCTCACGCCTGTAATCCCAGCACTTTTTGAGGCCAAGGCGGGTGGATCACCTGAGGTCAGGAGTTATAGACCAGCCTCGCCAACATGGTGAACCTCGTCTCTAGTAAATATACAAAAATTATCCAGGCGTGGTGGCATGAGCCTGTAATACCAGCTACTCTGGAGACTGAGGCAGGAGAATCACTTGAACCCAGGAGGCAGGGGTTGCAGTAAGCCGAGATCACACCACTGCACTCCTGCCTAGGGGACCGAGCAAGACTGTGTCTCAAATAAACAAAAAAGAATACACAGTAGGGCCGAGCGCAGTAGCACACGCCTCTAATACCAGCACTTTGGGAGGGGGAGGAGGGCGGATCGCGAGGTCAGGAGATCACGACCATCCTGGCTAACATGGTGAAACCCCGTCTCTACTAAAAATACAAAAAAAGTTAGCTGGGTGTGGTGGCGGGCGCCTGTAGTCCCAGCTACTCCGGAGGCTGAGGCAGGAGAATGGCGTGAACCCAGGAGGCAGAGCTTGCAGTGAGCCGAGATCGCGCCACTGCACTCCAGCCTGGGTGACAGAGAGTGAGACTCCGTGTCAAAAAAAAAAAAAAAAAATACACAGTAGAAATGAGAGAAAGGCAAAAGGCAGGAGGAGAACTAGGATAGTGCTGGAAATGCTCCACAAGAGATAAAAGACAAAATTTCAAGGAAGAATGGATGCGCAACAGTGATACAGGTCTCAAAAGAGAGGCAGAAGGAACAGGTCAGTGGGCTGTTTGTTAGGCAATCTTTGAGAAACTTGGTTGTTTGAAAAGTAAGTTAGAAAAGACAGAAAATAAAGGTTATTTTGTTGAGTGGAATTAGAGGAGGAAGAAAACTTTCAGGAAGTTTGTTAGTAACATGAAGGTGAAGAGTAATGGTGAGATATATTAGAACAAAGTTAACTTTCAGAATTTGTGTTCAGGTTAAGAGTTTTTGCAATTGAGTCTCTTAATTATATACTAGTATTTCATCCTTTCATTTTCTTTTTTTTCATATTATATAGCACATACTTCATACGCCACTTCTTGCCCTTGGTTTCCCAAATTAACAGAAATGCTCATGCGGATATGTCCGTGTTCATAGCAAAGCAATGAGGATGCACTCCAGAGTCCTGGCATTTTGCTTTGACCCAGGATCAAATTTGAGGCAATGACGGTGGCACATGCCTGTAGTCCCAGCTACTCAAGAGGCTGATACAGGAGAATCGCCTGAACCCGGGAGGCAGAGGTTGCAGTGAGCCGAGATCATGCCACTGCACCGCAGCCTGGGCGACAGAGTGAGACTCCATCTCAAAACAAACAAAAAACAACAAATATTTGTTCGATTGAATTCACAATCAACTATTTGCTCATCACCCTTATTTTATATATATCTTTCTAATCTAGGATATGATAAAATTATATTAGTACCATGAGGATTGAATATTGCTCTAATATTATTCTAAAATATTAGTGATGAAAGAGACCTTAGAAATCATTTACTATACAGTGGTTTCATTTTGCAGATAGGAAAACTGAGGCACAAAGATGTTAAATGACTTGTCAAAGTGGCAGAGCTAGAGCCAGGAGAATCCAGGTCCTCTTGATTCCTAGTTTGCTACTAAACACCCCTAAGCCATGAAGAAGGTTGCTTCTGCTTTATGTTATGCTACATTTTTTCTTTCTCTCTCTTTTCGCATGCTTTTTTGGTCCCACTTGAACATGAGATCAACATGCAAATCAGAGAACCTGAAAAATTTGAGAAAAACAAGGACAGTTGTGTTGTGACCCAGTATACAGGGAATGGAGGTATGATAACTTCCTCTTTCTACAAAGTTATCAGGTTTACTCATGTTTCCTGGGCCTTAGTTGAACGTGAGAGCCTTTCCCAGATATAGGCATCTTTTCTCGTCAGTGGATGTATTAGAAAGGCAGGAGACCAGAGCTCTGACTTGGCTCTGTTATCATTCCTGTGGTCTCTAGAAAGTGACTTTCCCTCCCTGGGCCTCAGTTGTCTAATTTGTAAAATATGAGACTTGGATTACATGAGTTCAAAAATGTTTTCGGCTCTAGAATCCTATGATTCTACCTTCTGAATTATGAAGGATTTAATTTTTTTCTACCTTCCAAGTAAAAGCCATACCTAAGCCTCATGGAATTTGATCACCCCTACCTTTTCCTGTGAATGTTAACAGGCCTTCTCTGCTCTGTTTGCTATAATTGGAATGATTTAGTTTTTATTTCAGTGGTTTCAATGATTGTTTTCCATTTCTCATTCTACCAAAGAAGTAATTGGCACAATGATTAAAGGTGATCTATGACTCAGTTCTGCTGGATCCCTTTCAAGTGTTACTTCGCAAATCTCTAGACCTCCTCCCCTCTATGTCTCACTCATACAGAGTTGGATACCAACTATGGATCTGATTTTTTTTTAAGTTTTATTTTATTTTATTTTATTATTATACTTTTAGGGTACATGTGCACAATGTACAGGTTAGTTACATATGTATACATGTGCCATGCTGGTGTGCTGCACCCATTAACTCGTCATTTAGCATTAGGTATATCTCCTAATGCTATCCCTCCCCCCTCCCCGCACCCCACAACAGTCCCCAGAATGTGATGTTCCCCTTCCTGTGTCCATGTGTTCTCATTGTTCAATTCCCACCTATGAGTGAGACTATGCGGTGTTTGGTTTTTTGTTCTTGCGATAGTTTACTGAGAATGATGATTTCCAATTTCATCCATGTCCCTACAAAGGACATGAACTCATCATTTTTTATGGCTGCATAGTATTCCATGGTGTATATGTGCCATATTTTCTTAATCCAGTCTATCATTGTTGGACATTTGGGTTGGTTCCAAGTCTTTGCTATTGTGAATAGTGCCACAATAAACATACGTGTGCATGTGTCTTTATAGCAGCATGATTTGTAGTCCTTTGGGTATATACCCAGTAATGGGATGGCTGGGTCAAATGGTATTTCTAGTTCTAGATCCCTGAGGAATTGCCACACTGACTTCTACAAGGGTTGAACTTGTTTACAGTCCCACCAACAGTGTAAAAGTGTTCCTATTTCTCCACATCCTCTCCAGCACCTGTTGTTTCCTGACTTTTTAATGATTGCCATTCTAACTGGTGTGAGATGGTATCTCATTGTGGTTTTGATTTGCATTTCTCTGATGGCCAGTGATGGTGAGCATTTTTTCATGTGTTTTTTGGCTGCATAAATGTCTTCTTTTGAGAAGTGTCTGTTCATGTCCTTCGCCCACTTTTTGATGGGGTTGTTTGTTTTTTTCTTGTAAATTTGTTTGAGTTCATTGTAGATTCTGGATATTAGCCCTTTGTCAGATGAGTAGGTTGCAAAAATTTTCTCCCATGTTGTAGGTTGCCTGTTCACTCTGATGGTAGTTTCTTTTGCTGTGCAGAAGCTCTTTAGTTTAATTAGATCCCATTTGTCAATTTTGGCTTTTGTTGCCATTGCTTTTGGTGTTTTAGACATGAAGTCCTTGCCCACGCCTATGTCCTGAATGGTAATGCCTAGGTTTTCTTCCAGGGTTTTTATGGTTTTAGGTCTAACGTTTAAGTCTTTAATCCATCTTGAATTAATTTTTGTATAAGGTGTAAGGAAGGGATCCAGTTTCAGCTTTCTACATATGGCTAGCCAGTTTTCCCAGCACCATTTATTAAATAGGGAATCCTTTCCCCATTGCTTGTTTTTCTCAGATCAGATCAAAGATCAGATAGTTGTAGATATGCGGCGTTATTTCTGAGGGCTCTGTTCTGTTCCATTGATCTATATCTCTGTTTTGGTACCAGTACCATGCTGTTTTAGTTACTGTAGCCTTATAGTATAGTTTGAAGTCAGGTAGTGTGATGCCTCCAGCTTTGTTCTTTTGGCTTAGGATTGACTTGGCGATGCGGGCTCTTTTTTGGTTCCATATGAACTTTAAAGTAGTTTTTTCCAATTCTGTGAAGAAAGTCATTGGTAGCTTGATGGGGATGGCATTGAATCTATAAATTACCTTGGGCAGTATGGCCATTTTCATGATATTGATTCTTCCTACCCAGGAGCATGGAATGTTCTTCCATTTGTTTGTATCCTCTTTTATTTCCTTGAGCAGTGGTTTGTAGTTCTCCTTGAAGAGGTCCTTCATGTCCCTTGTAAGTTGGATTCCTAGGTATTTTATTCTCTTTGAAGCAATTGTGAATGGGAGTTCACTCATGATTTGGCTCTCTGTTTGTCTGTTATTGGTGTGTAAGAATGCTTGTGATTTTTGTACATTGATTTTGTATCCTGAGACTTTGCTGAAGTTGCTTATCAGCTTAAGGAGATTTTGGGCTGAGACAATGGGGTTTTCTAGATATACAATCATGTCATCTGTAAACAGGGACAATTTGACTTCCTCTTTTCCTAACTGAATACCCTTTATTTCTTTCTCCTGCCTAATTGCCCTGGCCAGAACTTCCAACACTATGTTGAATAGGAGTGGTGAGAGAAGGGATCTGATTTTCTTTTGCTTCTTTTTTTTTTTAAGATGGAGTCTTGCTCTGTTGCCCAGGCTGGAATGCAGTGGCACAATCTTGGCTCACTGCAACCTCTGCCTCCTGGGTTCAAGCAATTCTCCTGCCTCAGCCTCCCAAGTGGCTGGGATTACAGGCACCCACCACAATGCCCAGCTAATTTTTGTATTTTTAGTAGAGACGGGGTTTCACCATATTGGCCAGGCTGGTCTCAAACTCCTGACCTTGTGATCTGCCCACCTCAGCCTCCCAAAGTGTTGGGATTACAGGCATGAGTCACCACGCCCGGCCTTTTGCTTCTTTTGGAATTAGGAGGGGGGTCATAGGATGTCCTCAGGATCAGAGATCCAAGGAGATATCTGGAAGGAAGAATGTGTTCTCTCAGTAAAGGAAGGGGAAAGCTGCCGTGTTGCTGACTCTGCTATAGCAGATGACAAGGAGTTAATTGCAGCCTAACTCCTCTCCTCATTGTGGGGGTTACTGGCTTTGCAGTGTCTTGGCAAAGTCTCATAGACATGTCATGGCAGCCTATCCCTTGCTTTCTTCTGTTTACATGCCTACACACCCAGGGATGGAGAATCAAGAGATCAGTTTTCTGGCTGCCATTGAAAGGATGCTCTGTCAGAAGCAAAGGCTTGACTTATTCTGAAGATTACCCTGATCTGCAAAGCTGCAGAATGCATAGTTATTTGTTACCTGGACTTAAAGTAAGGCAAGGCCCAGTGTCACATTACTTTGCCTCTAACAGACCTTTCTTGCAATGACTGTTTCATGCCATCAGTCACTCAACATTTACAAAGCACTTACCTTAGCATGAAGGAAAGGTTGAAAAGGAACAGAAACCATGATCTCAGGGATTGAAGACTGAAAAATTGCTGTGAGAATAGAGAATGCACAGAAACATTAAGTACTATAAAAACAAGTACATATTAACATAATACATAGTATTTCCAGAAATATTTAGAAATTAATTGCAATGATCAAACCTGGATGGAGTTAATCAGAGTCATGGCACCCAGTGGGATGACTTAGAACCATGAGGGGAAGTTAGATAACTTGCTTTAGATCATGCAGCTATAAAAGAGGAACTGCAATTTGAATCCAGGCACTCTGGCTCCAAACTTAACATCGTACTAGATTGCGTCTCTGAAGTCAAAGAGCAAGGAAAGAAAATACCCTAGTGCAGTTGTTGAGAGTATGACCTCTAGACTCAGACTCCCTGGGACTCCATCCTGCCTCTAGCATTTACCATACACTCCTGGACAATCCACTTACCATTCTATCCTTTCTTTTCCTTATCCATAAAAATGGGGATAATAGGCTGGACGCGGTCACTCACACCTGTAGTCTCAGCACTTTGGGAGGCCTAGGTGGGCAGATCACGAAGTCAGGAGTCTGAGACCAGCCTGACCAACATAGTGAAACCCCATCTCTACTAAAAATATAAAAATTAGCTGGACGTGGTGGCATGCGCCTGTAATCCCAGCTACTAAGGAGGCTGAGGCAGGAGAATTGCTTGAACCCGGGAGGCGGAGGTTGCAGTGAGCCAAGATCGTGCCACTGCACTCCAGCCTGGCAACAGAGTGAGACTCTGTCTCAAAAAAAAAGAGGGGGATAATAGTAACTGTGTATGAAGTTGCTATAAGGTACAAATGTGGTATATAGTGTGTAAAGTGTGCAGCCCAGTGCCTCAGACATGGTGATTGCTCAATAAATGTTAACTATCAATAAAATGATTATTATCATCCTATTTCTAAGAACCTGAAGTCCTACCAGGATAGTAACTCTAATTGCCAGAATAAGAAGGGGAAGTTTGGGTTGAGGTTATTTTCCAATCAGAAGTCCTTGAAGGAAAATCATGTCAGAAGGGAGGGAAAGGAAAGGAAACCAAGACTCTGGTTAGTGTAGACCCTCTTGGGTTGTGGACAAGAGAGTATGGGATTGCCATTTTATTAGTAACTTATACATTGTGCATGAATTTAACTTCCCTTTTGGTTTCCTCTTTTCATCCTCACTATTACTAGACCATGCATATATTGAGAAGTGATCTATGCTGCAACTCTCCCTCAGAACTGTACGTACTTAAAATCAAGTTAGTAGAGATTTTGAAAGGACTGTGCTTTAAAGAAAACACAAAAAACCAGTAACATAATAGATGATTGTCCTTATTCATAGGTCAGGGAGCCACTAGTCCACTGCAGCTCTTTTCTCCTAGAGAGATCTTCAAGAAGAGGTCTTTGTGCCCCATATGTAATGACTACTTAGGAGCTGAGTCAAACAAAGAGTCTTATTTTAGTTTTCTAAATACCAAGTCTGGGCAGGCCTGTGTTTTCACTACATGGGAGGAGTCAAGTATCTTTTCACTACATGGGAGGGGTAAGTGGTTAAGTTTTTTCATATGTTGGCTGCCTAAGTCATTCTGCTTGGTACCGTGGCTCAGTTAGTTTTGTCAACTGACCAAGGACTATATAAGTGAGGGCAAAGCTACACCCCACTGTGTGTAACAGGAAGGAGTGACATGGCACTCTGCCCTTTGAATTCATTGTGTATTCTGGGCCTGACTAAGTGATATTGAGAAAAGATAGCAGTAATCATTGGCAACATTAGTGCTCTTAAAACCATTCACTCACAAATATTTATTGACAATAGTAGAATATCTGTAAAGAACACAGTATCTTGCAAATAGTAGAAGCTCAAATTTTGTGGACTATAAACCAATGTTTGGGCTGTACATTTGCCAATATGCAGCATTTAACTACATTTCTTCAAGCAAAATTCAACTATATCTTCAGAGTAAAGAATAGGAGAAAAGGAATGAATTAGATACAATGTCGTTTGGATGTATTTTTCTACATTCAGCTCCCCGCTATTAAGAAATCCCAGCTCCAGTTCAGCAGTGGTAAAGTGATTGCTATCACACAGCAATGAGTGGTGTCTGTGAGCTCATGTTGAGCAGTTGTTACAGAATTTGAAAGGGCAAGGCATATTTCATGTACGAGTCCTCAACTATCTCCATCAAGCTGTCACCATAGAGACTGAGAACTTAAAGACTTCCTTTCAATCATCTTGGAAGGGAAATGTCTATTTCTGGCTGAGGCTTGGCGTCTCTGGAGAGGAGTTTATAAAGCATGTCTTACTATCTGCTACGTAGTGAGGAATTTAGGACAAAATTTGGAGTAACCTTGTGGGGTAAGATAATCAGCACTTTTAAAAAAAAGGAAAACCTACTTAGATTAGCGTAGAGCTAGATCCTATAAGTCAGTTGTGATGTGGATAGGATTTAGGTACTCTGGAAATCACTAATCTTCATGTTTTGTGACATATAGGTTATGGGAATGGTTAGGGTTATAATCCAGTTATAATCCAGAAAGAGGTAGGCAACCTATAGGACAATCACCACCCTGGGATTTTCTGCAAACAGTTGTCATAAACTTAAATATCAGTTACCAAAGATCATGGTTTAAGCAATTTTTTTTTTTTTAGCTGCTACTTCCTTTGGTCCTTATAGATAGATAAGACCAAGCACCTCTTCATATGTTTCCATTTTTTGTCTCTACTGTAAGACCGATCAAATGGTTTTTAAAGTAATCTAATTTTGTTTTCTAGAAAGATGAGAGAAGTTTAGTCTTTCAAATAGCCTATGTTAGCACTGATTCTCAAGCCAAGTAGGACCCGTGGAAAAACAGGATTGCTTTCAGTCTATTTTACCTCTTGGAACATTAATTCCATAAGGAAAGCACTTCATTAAATTCTGCTGACATAGAAAGCTTAAAAAATGTGTTTCTTGGTTCTTTTTAACTATATTAAACTTTTTTCTTTGGGCTGGCCTTGGTGGCTTACGCCTGTAATACCAGCACTTTGGGATGTCAAGACGGGAGAATGGCCTGAGCCCAGGAGTTCAAGACCAGCCTGGGCAACAAAACAAGACCCCCGTCTCTACAAAAAACCCACAAAACTTATCTGGGCATGGTTGTATGTGCCTGTGGTCCCAGCTACTTGGGAAACTGAGATGGGAGGATTGCTTGAGCCCAGGAGGTTGAGGCTGCAGTGAGCCAAGGTCACACCACTGCACTCCAGCCTGGGAGCAAGACCCTGTCTCTAAAAGAAACAAAACAAAAAACAAGCCTTTTTCTTTGGATGCTTCCAAAATTGCATTGGAATCCATTAAATTTTAAAATGCATACCCTTGGGTATCACAATTTCACTTCAAGGAATTTCTTCCGGACAAATATTCCCATTAAACGAAAGTCCATTCTGAACTTGAAGTGCTCAGGCTAATTCCTGCACTTGGCTCCAAGAATGCTAGGCAAAAGACTGGCAAATTCTCTTCTGGAAAAAAATCAACAGCACAAGAAAGCACATTCGGGAGTCCTACAATGAGGCAAGTGGATCCCACTTGATGACTTCAAAGTGAAATCTACCAGAGGACAAGTATTATTTGAGTATACGGAGGTAATAATAAACTATTATGTGAAAGTCACTTGACATCTGAGGAATGCCTCCATCATGAAATCAGACACTAAAACAATGGAATTTAGAGTAAACAAAGACAATGCAGGAAGAGAAATAAATTATGAAACATAAACAACAATGGAATGCTGTGATAAGAAAGAATTATCTGTAGACAAATTCTATATGATTCCACTTATATGAGGTAGAGAAAGAGAAAGAATGGTGGTTGCCAAGGACTGGGGGAATGGGGAGTGGGGAGTTATTGTTTAATGGAGAAAGAGTTTCAATTTTGCAAGAGGCAGAGTTCTGAAGATGGGTGATGGTTGCACAATAATATTAATGTACTTCATGCCACTGAAATATATACTTAAAATAGTTAAGACAGTCAAGTTTATGTTGTGTGTATTTGACCACAATACAAAATTAGAAAGAAAATGAATAATGGGAGCTCTTGGAAATGAAAAATATGATTGCTGAAATGAGAAATTCATAGACAGTGTGGAAGATGAAGACGAGGACATTTCCCAGAAGGTAAATTCAAGAGATGACATATAGATGGAAAATAGAGGACAAAGTTAAAGGATCAGCCTGTAATCCCAGCACTTTGGGAGGCTGAGGCAGGAGAATTGCTTGAGCCCAGGAGTTCGAGACCAGCCTGGGCAACATAGCAAGATGTGTCAATATTAAAAAAAAAAAAAAAAAATTTAAAGTTAGCCAGGCGTGGTGGCTCACATCTGTAGTCCCAGCTACTTAGGAAGCTGAGGCAGGAGGACCACTCAAGCCCAGGAGTTGAGGCTGTAGTGAGTTATGATGACAGAGCAAGACACTATCTCTAAAAAGAGAGAGAGAGAAATATTGTATCAGAGTCCCAACAGCAAGCCTAATTCAGCACATGAGCACATGGTTGGGATAAAGAGATTTTTATGAAAGGACTATTTACGGGAGTGTGAGCAGCGAGGATTAAGGGGAC
Organism: Pan paniscus; assembly: GCF_029289425.2. Classification (NCBI taxonomy): domain Eukaryota; kingdom Metazoa; phylum Chordata; class Mammalia; order Primates; family Hominidae; genus Pan; species Pan paniscus. The sequence continues at coordinate 105,243,953 of NC_073262.2, forward strand.
AAACAAAGGTGGTATAGTGTCCAGGGACCAGCAGCAGTGAGAAGCTATTACACTCCCAGGGCTGAAAGTGCAAGGGGAGGAGGCCGTGTAAATGAGGTCCAATAAGAACTAGAGCCAAGGAGGAAGGACCTTCCAGTGATAGATATAGCTAGTGCCTGAGAGATGGGGCTCTGCAACAGCAACAAGACAAGAAAGCACATTCAGGAATCATACAATGAGGCAAGTGGATCCCACTCGATGACTCCAAAGTGAAATCTACCAGAGGACAAGTATTATTTGAGTATATGGAGATAATAATTTGAGTATACAGGAGAAATATTCTGACCTCTCTGTCTTCCTGTGATCTGATCTGATATTGGCCAGACCTAACCAGAAGGTAGACTGGGTGAGAGTCTATAGTTCATATAGTCTATAGTCATCCTCTCAGGGTAGGGTAGGTCTAGTATGGGAAAGAAACTAAATTATCAAAGAATAGTACAATAACATTTTCCCATCTGAAAAACATCTGGTGTCCATCCTAGCGAATTAAAAAAAAAAAAAAAGCCTTACACGAGGCAGAACATAATGAAATTTCAGAAAAACATTAACCAAGAAAAGATCCTAAAAGCTTGCAGAGCGGAAAGAAGAGCTCATATATAAAGGATCAAAAACCAGAATGGCATTGGATTGATCATCAGCAGCACTGAATGCAGTATGACAATGGAGCAATGTCTTCAAATTTCTGAGGAAATTTTCTTTTCTTTTCTTCTCTTTTTTCTTTTCTCCCTCCCCTCCCCTCCCTTCCCCTCCCCCTCCCCTCCCCTTCCCTTCCCTTCCCTTCCCTTTTCTTTTCTTTTTGAGACGGAGTTTCGCTCTTGTTGCCCAGGCTGGAGTGCAATGGTGCCACCTCAGCTCACCACAACCTCTGCCTCCTGGGTTCAAGCAATTCTCCTGCCTCAGCCTCCCGAGTAGCTGGTATTACAGGCATGTGCCACCATGCCCAGATAATTTTGTATTTTTAGTAGGGACGGGGTTTCTCCATGTTGGTCAGGCTGGTCTTGAACTCCTGACCTCAGATGATCCGCCTGCCTCAACCTCCCAAAGTCCTGGGATTACAGGTGTGAGCCACCATGCCCTGCTGGAAATATTATTTTCAAGCCAAATTGTCAATTAAGTGTAAGGGTAGAACAAAGACATTTGCAAACATGCAATGTTTCAAAAAATTTCACAGTGGGAGGTTTAACCGGCATCGTACTAGCTAATTCATCACTAGATATTGTCTTACATGACACATATTATGTTGTAGGCCACTTCCACTATGTCCTATCAATAGGCGTGGTATTTGCCATCATAGGAGGCTTTGTCCACTGATTCCCCCCTATTTTCAAGCTACACACTTAATCAGACCTATGCTAAAATCCACTTCACCATTTTATTTATAGGTGTTAATTTAACTTTTTTCCACAGCACTTCCTCGGTCTATCCAGTATGCCTCGACGTTACTCCGATTATCCTGATGTGCACACCATGTGAAATATTATCTCATCCATAGGCTCATTTATCTCACTAACAGCAGTTATACTAATAATATTTATAATCTGAGAAGCCTTTCCTTCAAAATGAAAAGTACTAACAATTGAATAACCATCTACTAATTTAGAGTGGCTTTACAGATGTCCACCACCCTACTGCACATTTGGAGAGCCAACTTACGTGAAAGCCTAAACAAGAAAGGAAGGAATTGAACCTCCAGAAATTGGTTTCAAGCCAATCCCATAACTTCTATGACTCTCTTGATAAGATGTTAGTAAAATTATTACATAACTTTGTCAGAGCGAATTTATAGGTTAAATCCTATATGTCTTAATGGCTCATCCAGTTCAATTAGGCCTTCAAGACACCACATCCCCTATTATAGAAGAACTACTCACTTTCCATGACCATGCTCTTATAATTATTTTCCTAATTAGTTCCCTGGTCCTAGACATCATTTCCCTAATACTCACAACAAAATTAACTCATACTGGCACCATAGATGCTCAAGAAATTGAAACTGTGTGAACTGTTTTACCTGCCATTATCTTAATTTTAATTGCCCTCCCATCCCTACGTATTCTGCACATAATAGACAAGGTTAACAATCCTTCTCTTACTGTCAAAGCAGTTGGCCACCAGTGATATTGAAGCTCTAAATATACAGACTATGAAGAGTTAGGCTTTGATTCTTATATGATTCCAACAGCAGACTTAAAGCCAGAACTTCGACTCCTTGAAGTTGATAACTGAACAATTCTCCCAATAGAGATCCCTGTCCATATATTAATCTCATCCGAAGACATCCTGCATTCATGAACTATCCCCTTACTGGGCCTCAAAACAGATGGAATCCCCGGATGCTTAAATTAAACTACCTTAACTGCTACATGTCCAGGCCTTTACTATGGACAGTGCTCAGAAATTTGTGGGTCTAACCACAGTTTTATACTTATTGTCCTAGAATTAACCCCCTTAAAATGCTTTGAAACCTGATCCACGTCTGCACTGTAATATCACTGTAAAGCTATCTAGCATTAACCTTTTAAGTTAAAGATGGAGGGGATCTGCACCTACTTGCAGTGAATGCCTAAACTAGATACTTCCACATGATCCATTGTCATCCTGTCAATAATCGTAACTTTATGCTCCATTATTCAGTTAAAATTATCAAATTTCATTTATTATACAGCCCCTATACCAAAAACAATCAAAACCCAAAAACATAAAGCCCCCGAGAATTAAAAAGAACAAAAATCTATTCACCTCTTACTATCCCGACAATTCTAGGTCTACCTGCAGTAGTATTAATCATTTTATTTTCCCCTGTACTATTTCCAACCTCCAGTCATCTAATCAGTAACTGATTGATTTCCATTCAACAGTGACTAATTCAACTTGTACTAAAACAAATAATAATAACCCATAATATTAAAGGATGAACCTGATCCCTTATACTGATCTCCCTAATTCTCTTCATTGCCTCAACCAATCTCCTTGGGCTTCTATCCCATTCATTTTACCAACTACCCAATTATCAATAAACCTAGGTATAGCAATCCCCTTATGAGCAGGCACAGTCATTACAGCCTTCTGCTTCAAGACAAAAACCTCCTTAGCTCACTTTTTACCGCAAGGCACACCTATACCACTTATCCCTATGCTAGTGATCATTGAAACTATTAGCCTATTCATTTAACCAATGGCACCAGCTGTGCGATTAACAGCCAACATTACAGCTGGAAACCTGCTAATACATTTAATCGGAGGAGCCACACTAGTACTGTCAACTATCAGTCTTCCCACAGCTTCAATCGCTGTCATTATTCTAATCCTACTAACCATCCTCGAATTCACCGTAGCCCTTATTCAGCCTACGTCTTAACACTGCTGGTAAACCTTTACCTGTACAACAACCCATAATGACCCACTATACACATGCCTACCATATAGTCAAACCCAGCCCCTGACCACTAACAGGAGCTCTCTCATCTCTCCTAATAACATCTGGCCTGGCCATGTGATTTCATTTTAACTCTATCACCCTTTTAACCCTGGGCCTACTAACCCACACACTAACTATATACCAGTGATGACGTGACATTATCTGAGAAATTACATTTCAAGGCCACCACACATCAATCGTCCAAAAAGGCCTCTGATATGGAATAATTCTATTATTATCTGAGAAGTATTTTTTGCTGGTTTCTTCTGGGTATTCTACCACTCTAGTCTAGTCCCAATTCCAGAATTAAGGGGACACTGACCCCCAACAGGTATTCCTCCCCTCAACCCCTTAGAAGTCCCCCTCCTGAATACATCTGTATTACTTACATCAGGATTTTCGATTACTTGCACTCACCACTGCCTGATAGAAGGTAGTCGAAAGCAGATACTTCAAGCACTATCAATCACAATTACCTTAGGTATTTACCCTTCTACAAGCCTCAGAATATTTCCAGGCCCCCTTTACTATCTCTGATGGAATCTACAGCTCAACATTCTTTACAACCACAGGCTTTCATGGATTTCATGTTATTATTGGATCAACATTTCTCACTATCTGCCTCCTCCACCAATTAAAATTCCACTCTACATCCAATCACCACTTTGCCTTTGAAGTTGCCGCCGGATATTGACACTTTGTAGATGTAGTATGACTATTCTTATATGTCTCTATCTATTGATGAGGGTCCTACTCTTTTAGTATAAACAGTACCACTGACTTCCAATCAATTAGTTTCCATAATATCCAAAAGAGAGTAATCAACCTGACACTAGCCCTAGTAACCAACACCTTACTGGCCCTATTACTAATAATAATCGCATTTTGGCTTCCACAGCTTAATATCTATATAGAAAAATCCAGCCCCTATGAATGCGGATTTGACCCCTAGCCTCCGCCTGCCTCCCCTTTTCCATTACATTCTTCCTAGTAGCCATCACATTCCTCCTCTTCGACTCAGAGATCGCTCTACTACTACCCCTGCCATGAGCCCTTCAAACAACCAACCTGACACTAATGATCGGCACAGCCCTTATACTAGTTACCATTTTAATCCTAGGCTTGATTTATGAATGAGCCTAAAAAGGATTAGACTGTGTTGAATTGTAAATAGTTTAAGTCAAAATAAATGATTTTGACTCATTAGATTATGGTAGACCATATTTACCAGATCCCCGCGATTTATATCAATATTATATTAGCATATACCGTACCACTGCTAGGAGTATTCGTCTATCGACCCACCTAATATCATACCTATTATGCCTAGAAGGCATAATACTATCAGTATTTATCATAAATACTCATAACTTTAAATATACATTTCACTCTAGCATCGATAATACCCATTATTCTCCTAGTATTTGCTGCCTGTGAAGCTGCAGTGGGCCTTGCCTTACTAGTTTCAATCTCCAGTACATATGGTCTAGATTATGTACAAAATCTAAATTTACTTCAATGCTAAAAATTATTATTCCAGCAATTATACTGTTACCAATGGCATGGTTCTCTAAAAATTCTATAATCTGAATCAAGATGGTTATCCACAGCCTACTCATCAGCCTCATCAGCCTACTATTTTTTAACCAATTCAATGATAACTCATCCAACTTCTCATTAGTTTTCTCTTCTGACCAGCTGACATCACCCCTTCTAATCTTAACAGCCTGACTACTGCCTCTTATAAGTCTAGCAAGCCAATATCACCTGTCCAATGAATCACTCCCATGAAAAAAGCTCTATATTTTTATATTGATCTCCCTACAGACTTTTTTTTTTTTTTTTTTTGAGACAGAGTTTCGCTCTGTCGCCCAGGCAGACAGAGTGCAGTGGCGCGATCTCGGCTCACTGCAAGCTCCACTTCCCGGGTTCACGCCATTCTCCTGCCTCAGCCTCCCGAGTAGCTGGGACTACAGGCACCTGCCATGGCGCCCGGCTAATTTTCTGTATTTTTAGTAGAGGCGGGGTTTCACCATGTTAGCCAGGATAGTCTCGATCTCCTGACCTCTTGATCCACCCGCCTCGGCCTCCCAAAGTGCTGGGATTACAGGCGTGAGCCACCGTGCCCGGCCCCTACAGACTTTTAAAATCCTAACATTCACAGCCACAGAACTAACTATGTCTTATATCCTCTTTGAAGCCACGCTAGTTCCTACCCTAATTATCATCACCCGCTGAGGCAACCAACCAGAATGCCTTAATACTTCTTATTTTACACACTAGTAGGATCCCTTCCTCTACCTGTAGCATTTGTTTATACTTAAAATACCTCAGGTTCACTAAATATGCTAGTAATAATACTTACTACCCAAGAGCTATTAACCACCTGATCCAACAACCTTATTTATCGTTGAATTGTTTAAAATATAGTAGGCTGATGAGACCGATAAGTAGGCTGTGGATAACCATGTTGATTCAAATTATAGAATTTTTAGAGAACCATGTCATTTGGATTGTAAGATTGCGTAGGCAAACAAAAAGTACCGCTCTGGCTTAATGTGTGGTGGGGTGTTGAAGGGGTTGGCTAAAGCGTAAATACCTGGGTCGCCCAGGAGGTCAGGTGAAAATAGTACCAGAGTTATTAGAAGGAGGAGGAGAAAAATTAAACCTAAAATATCTTTGGTTATACGGTAGGGGTGGAAGGTAGTTTTATACCAGAATAAATGCTGGTACAAGATAGGGTCACCCCCGCCAGCAGGCTCAAAAAAATTAGTGTTGAGGTTACGGTCAGTTAATAGTATAGTAATCCCGGCGGCTAGGACTGGAAGAGAAAGGAGTAGAAGGACTGCCATAATGAGGACTGATCAGACGAAAAGGGGTGTTTGATACTGGGACATAGCTGGGGGTTTTATGTTAATAATAGTGGTAATAAAGTTAATGGCTCCTAAAATAGAAGAGGCACCTGCCAAGTGGAGCGAGAAGATGGTCAGGTCCACAGAGGCTCCTGCATGTGCTAGGTTTCCTCTTAAAGGGGGATAAACTGTCCAGCCGGTTCCAGCGCCGGCTTCTACTATTGAGGATGCAAGTAGGGAGCAGAAAAGATAGAGGGAGAAGTCAGAAGCTCATATTATTTATCCGGGGGAATGCCATATCGGGTGCACCAGTTATCAGAGGGACTAGCCAGTTCCCGAAACCCCCAATTATGATTGGTATCACCATAAAGAAGATGAAAACGAACGCGTGGGCAGTAACAATAACATTGTACATCTGATCATCTCCTAGTAGAGTTTCTGGTTGGTCTAGTCCTGCTTGAATTAGGAAGCTTAAGGCGGTGCCTATTATCTCCGCTCTTGCGCCGAATAGCAGGTATAGTGTTCCGGTAACTTTGTGGTTAGTTGAAAACAATCAACGATTGATGAACATAGGTGGGGGGAGCGGGTAAAATGGCTGAGCAAGCATTAGACTGTAAATCTAAAGACAGAGGTTAAGGCCTCTTTTTACCAGCCCTGAGGAGATTTTTCATGTTGAATTGCAAATTCAAAGGTGCAGCTTCAATCCTGCTGGTTATTTTTATAAAAAATTAACCTTCTATATGCTCTTTCTTAGGAAGCAATTATAAAACAAAGGAATAAACAAGCAAATAAAAAAGGAAGACCCTGGGTTGAGGGAACGTGGGATACATGCACAGACAAGTGTAGGGAAATGCCAGGAAATCATAGGATAGCTATACAGAACTCCTAGAACATAATCGAGTTCAGACAGAGCAGGAGAAAAGAAGGTTCCATTTGGTTGCCTTTAAGGGAAAAAACAAACCACTATCACTTTCAGAGAGATTTAACAATTCTTTTGAGGTTTTGGGAAGGGCAATGAAAATAAGCAAATGACTACTTTAAAAAATCATCCCTGGCCTGGCGTGGTGGCTCGCCCCTGTAATCCCGGCACTTTGGGAGGCGAGGCAGGCAGATTGCCTGAGGTCAGGAGTTCGAGACTAGCCTGACCAACATAGTGAAACCCTGTCTGTACTAAAAATACAAAAGTTAGCCGAGCGTGATGGTGTGCACCTGTAATCCCAGCTACTCGGGAGGCTGAGGCAGGAGAATCGCTTGAACCCAGGAGGTGGAGATTGCAGTGAGCCAAAATCAAGTCACTGCACTCCAGTCTGGGTGACAAAGCGAGACTCTGTCTCAAAAAACACCAAACCAAAACAAAAAAATCATCCTTCTAATAGTATTTGTTTAAACTGTGTATGTAGATTGCTTTTATACAACATTAAAATTTAAAATATTCTCTCAAGAGTGAAAAGATATAAGTGTAAAGGTATCATAGACCATTGTATGTAATGGTGTGTCCATTAGCAGGAGACTGGTTAAATTATGGTACTGCCAAATGATAGAATACTATGTATTCTTTAAAGGGAGTGAGATAGACTCTAGATGTCTACTGAGTCAAAATATGTCCTAGATATATGTTTAAGGGAAAAAAAAAATACAGGTTTCAAAAATTATACCCATAATGTGATCCTTTTTTTTTTTTTTTTTTTTTTTTTTTTTGAGACAGAGTTTTGCTCTTGTTGCCCAGGCTGGAGTGCAATGGCACGATCTCGGCTCACCGCAACCTCTGCCTCCTAGGTTCAAGCAATTCTCCTGCCTCAGCCTCCTGAGTAGCTGGGATTACAGGCATGCACCACCACGCCTGGCTAATTTTGTATTTTTAGTAGAGAAGGGGTTTCTCCATGTTGAGGCTGGTCTTGAACTCCTGACCTCAGGTGATCCGCCCGCCTTGGCCTCCCAAAGTGCTAGGATTACAGGCGTGAGTCCCCGTGCCTGGCCAATCCTATTTTTTTAAGTAAAAAAAAAGTCTTATAAATGTATATTACATTATACATAGAAAAATGAAAGGTTGGGGGAATTGTGGAATTTTGTTTTCTAATTTAATAATTTTTATATTGAATTGTTTAGGTGAGAATGGACTTCGTGTACTCAGAAAAAAATCAACACAGATGAATTTCTAATATGATTACTTTGGACTTATAAATCAATTTTTCCATAGCTTCTGTTAACAATATTCATTCATCAAACTATTGTCTTGGGTATTAGAGAGACAGACATGAATAAAATATATTTTCTGCCTTCAATTTTATCACACTCCAGTGGAACAGTTTTTAAAGTACTCTGGTTTCAGGGGTGCAGTATATGTTTTGATCTGAATTTCATTTTCAAAACATATTTTGCTTTTCCTGAGACAGTGTCTTGGTCTGTCGCCCAGGCTGGAGTGCAGTGGTGTGATCATGGCTCCTGCAGCCTCTGTCTCCTGGGCTAAAAGAATCCTCTTGTTTCAGCCTTCTGAGTAGCTGGTACTACAGGTGTGCACCACCCTGCCTGGCTAATTTTTTGATTTTTTGTAGAGATGAGGTCTTGCTATGTTGCTCGGGCTGGTCTCCAACTCCTGAGCTCAAGCGATCCTCTTGCCTTGGCCTCCCAAAGTGCTGAGATTGTAGGCCTGAGCCACCGTGCCTGGCCCAAAACATATTTTAAATATTTAAAAACCAATAATAAAATTCAATTAATTTAATATAATAAATTTTATTTTATTTTATTTATTTATTTTTTCAAGACAGAGTCTCACTTACTCTGTTGCCCAGGCTGGAGTGCAGTGGAGTAATCTCAGCTCACTGCAACCTCTGCCTCCTGGGTTCAAGCGATTCTCCTGCCTCAGCCTCCCGAGTAGCTGGGATTACATACATGCACCACCACATCTGGCTAATTTTTGTATTTTTAGTAGAGACTGGGTTTCACCATGTTGTCCAGGCTGGTCTCAAACTCCTGGGTTTAAGTGATCCACCTGCCTCTTGGCTTCCCAAAGTGCTGGGATTATAGGTGTGAGCCACCATGCATGGCCAATATAATAAATTTTAATATATCAGGGCCACTACTAGTTAATATCTGCTGACAGTGTTTGGTTTTTTTTTGTTTGTTTGTTTGTTTGTTTTAGATGGATTCTCACTCTGTTGCCAGGCTGGAGTGCAGTGGCGCGATCTTGGCTCACTGCAACCTCTGCCTCCTTGGTTCAAGCAATTCTCCTGCCTCAGCCTCTGGAGTAGCTGGGACTACAGGTGCGCGCCACCATGCCCAGCTAATTTTTGTATTTTCAGTAGAGACAGGGTTTCACCATGTTGGCCAGGATGGTCTTGATCTCTTGACCTTGTGATTTACCTGCCTCGGCCTCCGAAAGTGCTGGGATTACAGGCATGAGCCACTGTGCCTGGCCAGTATTTTCTTTATGTAGACTTCAGTGTTAAATTTTTCCTGTCACTTTAGAGCATATATTTGAATTTATTGTAAACATGTCATTACTTAAAAAGGTCGTAGCTTTACATTGGTTTGTTTCGTTTCTTTTCTTTTTCTTTTTGAGATGGAGTCTGGCTCTGTCACCAGGCTGGAGTGCAGTGGCAGAATCTCGGCTCACTGCAAGCTCCGCCTCCCGGGTTCACGCCATTCTCCTGCCTCAGCCTCCCGAGTAGCTGGGACTACAGGTGCCCACCACCATGCCTGGCTAATTTTTTGTATTTTTAGTAGAGACAGGGTTTCACCGTGTTAGCCAGGATGGTCTCGATCTCCTGACCTTGTGATCCGCCAGCCTTGGCCTCCCAAAGTGCTGGGATTACAGGCGTGAGCCACCATGCCCAGCCTGGTCTATTTCATTAGCGCTACACTCTAACCAACTGAACTAACCAGCCAGCTAAACTGTTCTTTTTAAAATCCAGGTCTGCATATGTCTCCTTAGAGAAAAATCTCCAGGTAACTACACAACCACAGCTTCTGTCTGCTGAGCACAATTAAACATCTAGCAAAATCCATCAGTTTGATGTACATTCTTATGTACAATAACAAATACATGGATAACATGTCAGGTAAGGTAGATAGGGTTTTGCAGATTCTTAAATTTAGAGCTTTATACATTTTCAGTGTTTGCCTGAATTTTGTAAGAAAGCATGTGAGCAGTTGTCTGCTTTTGTGAACCAATTTTTAAAACATTTATCATGGCTGCTGAAATAGATACAAAGTAACAATAGAATAAGGAACCACCCTATACTTGTCACCCTGCTTCAACAATTATCCATATTCTGCCATTCTTGTAGCATCTATATCTCCATTTGATCTCCTCTTTATTATTATTTTTTCCAGTATTTTCCACTGCTCCTATTTCAAGTCTGAGTCTGCCTAGTTGCAGAGCAATTAAAAGCACACCGTCGGCCACGCGTGTGGCCCATGCCTGTATTCCCAACACTTTGGGAGGCCAAGGCAGGTGGATCACCTAAGATTGGGAGTTTGAGACCAGCCTGATCAACATGGAGAAACCCTGTCTCCACTAAAAATTAGCCGGGCATGGTGGCGCATGCCTGTAATCCCAGCTACTTGGGAGGCTGAGGCAGGAGACTCGCTTGAACCCCGGAGGCAGAGGTTTTGGGGGCACCGAGATCGCGCCATTGCACTCCAGCCTGGGCAACAAGAGCAAAACTCCATCTCAAAAAACAAAAAACAAAACAAAACAAAACAAAAAAACACTGTTGCCATTTGCAATTACTTCTCTGTATTAATAAGGATTTTCTCAATATTGCTCAACCCAAACAAAATACAGAAATATTTTGGATACTGAAACTATCATTTATAAACCCTAATTTCAAACTGTAATGCTCACCAAAATAACCTTGTTTTCTGAGATTACTTTTTTTACATTAGATCTTTCTTCAGGGGCTAAAATGAATACATAAACATTGCTTTTAAAACTTCAAATAGTACAAAGAGGGTGTATACAAAAGGACATGTTCTTCCTTTCTCTACCCCTCCCAGTTCCCCTTTTCAGAGGCCAGTTTCTTGGGAGAACCTCCAGATATTCTATGCATGTGCATATAACTATGCATATAACTAAAGTCTTTAAAAAGCAAAGGCCGGCCAGGTGCGGTGGCTCATGCCTGTAACCCCAGCACTTTGGGAGGCCGAAGCAGGTGGATCACCTGAGGTCGGGAGTTCGAGGCCAGCCTGACCAACATGGAGAAACCCCGTCTCTACTAAAAATACAAAATTAGCCAGGCGTGGTGGTGCATGCCTGTAATCCCAGCTACTCGGGAGGCTGAGGCAGGAGAATCGCTTGAACCCAGGAGGCGGAAGTTGCGGTGAGCCAAGATCGCGCCATTGCACTCCAGCCTGGGCAACAAGAGCAAAACTCCGTCTCAAAAAAAAAAAAAAAAAAAAAAAAAAGCAAAGGCTATTGGTAGTATACACTGTTCTATATCATGTTTTTGTTTAATTAGCATACTTTTTTTGAGACAGAATCTCACTCTGTTACCAGGCTGGAGTGCAGTGGTTCAATCTTGGCTCACTGCAACCTCCCCATCCTGGGTTCAAGTGATTCTTGTGCCTCAGCCTCCTGAGTAGCTAGGATTACAGGCACGAGCCACCACGCCCAGCTAATTATTGTATTTTTAGTGGCGAGACAAGGTTTCGCCACATTGGCCAGGCTGGTCTCAAACTTCTGGCCTCAAGTGATCTGCCCACCTCAGCCTCCCAAAGTGCTGGGATTACAGGTGTAAGCCACTGTGCCCAGCCTCAATTAACATATATTTTAATACATAGATTGAAGAGTTTCTGAAAAGATACAAGAACTGCTGGTATAGTGGAAACCATATCTCTGAAAGTACAATGTCAATAAACCAAAAGAGGAAGGAGCAATACTGTCCTTTTAAGAACCAGAAAAGGCCCTATGACAGTTGATATTTGAGTTGAACCTTTTTCTTTTTTTTTTCTTTTTGAGACAGGGTCTCATTATGTTGCCCAGTCTGGTCTCCAACTCCTGGGCTCAAGCGATCCTTCTACCTCAGCCTCCCAATTAGCTGGGATTATAGGCATGCACCATTGAGCCTGGTCCTAAGTCGAATCTTGACGGAATATTGAAGCATGGCAGAAAAGTAGATTGTTTTAAGTGGTAACATTCACCAATTCCAAACATAATTTCTTTCATTCTCCTTCTTCTTCCCTTTTCTCTTCTTCCCAGCATGTTAGATGGTAGGTACAAAATATCTTGGGCAGTTGCTGGTCTGTTGAAAATCATCCTGACTGGGCATGGTGGCTCATGCCTGTAATCCCAGCACTTTGGGAAGCCAAGGCGGGCGGATTGCTTGAGCCCAGGAGTTCAAGACCAGCCTTGGCAACATGGAGAAACCCCATCTCTACTAAAAACACAAAAATTAGCCAGGCGTGGTGGCATGCATCTGTAGTCCCAGCTACTTGGGAGGCTGAGGTGGGAGAATCACCTGAGCCTGGAAGTTCAAGGCTGCAGTGAGCTGCGATCACGCCACTGTACTCCAGCCTGGGTGACAGGGCAAGATCCTGTCTCGAGAGTCTCTTGGGAAAAAAAAAAAAAAGAAAGTCACTACCCTACTGTGGTGAAAGGATGCTGGAATAAGAGTCGAAAGACCCCAGTTCTAATTTTAGGAAGCCATTTAACCTCTTTAGTTTCCTCATTTATATCATGAAGATACCATATGCCTGTCTTTTTTATTAGATTTTTGAGACAGTCTGCTGAACTAGAGTACCATCATATGGTGAAACCAAATTGGCTTTGGAGTCTAAAATCATGGGTTTGAAATCAGTAGGTTTTTTGTTTTGTTTTGTTTTGTTTTGTTTGCTACTGTGAATGGTATAGTTGCTAAATCATTCATTTCTTTAGCAGGAAATTATTGGGTATCTGCCATATGCCAGCCTCTGCTAGGCATAAAGATACAAAGGTGGACAAGACAGACAGGATCTTAAATTGTAATTTTTTTGAGCACTTAGTGTGTACCAGGCACTGTGGTAAGGCAGAGAAGTAATGGTAAATCCCTAGGTAGCCTCATGTGTCACACGGGTGCAAATAATGTCTATGTGCTGAAACCTCATGGTCTGACTTCTCTGAAACTGAGTTTTATATATCCAACATATATTTTATTTATTTATTTATTTGTTTGGGGATGGAGTCTTGCTCTGTTGTCCAGGCTAGAGTGCAGTGGCGTGATCTCGGCTCACTGCAACCTCCACCTCCCGGGTTCAAGCGATTCTCCTGCCTCAGCCTCCAGAGTAGCTGGGACTACAGGCGCACACCACCACACCTGGCTAATTTTTGTATTTTTAGCAGAAACGGGGTTTCACTATGTTAGCCAGGCTGCTCTCGAACTCCTGATCTCAGGCAACCTGCCTGCCTTGGCCTCCCAAACTGCTGGGATTATAGGCATGAGCCACTGTGTCCGGCCTATTTATTTATTTTTTGAGACAGAGTCTTGCTCTCTCACCCAGGCTGGAGTGCAATAGTGCAGTCTCGGCTCACTGCACCCCCTTCCGGGTTCAAGTGATTCTCCTGCCTCAGCCTCTGGAGTAGCTGGGATTACAGGCACCCGCCATGGTGCCTGGCTAATTTTTGTATTTTTAGTACAGACGGGGTTTTGCCATATTGGCCAGGCTGGTCTCAGACTCCTGACCTCAAGTGATATGCCTGTCTCGGCCTCCCAAAGTGCTGGGATTACAGCACCTGGCCTCAACATTTATTTTAAATAATTCATTAGAAACTCAAACCTAGTATGTACAAACCTAAATTGATTTCAGTACCATGGCTTTTCCTTCCTCCACTCTTCCCCTTCTCTATAAACACACCACCATCTACCACGATTTTCAAGCCAGAAATCTGGGGGACTTCCCCAAGAGACCTCCCATACTTCCTATCACCTGCAAGACGAATTAACTCTACTAGAAGGTAGGTCTTCTAGTGAATCCATCCACTTTTTCTGTCTCTGAAATCCCCCTTGCTCAGACTTCTTTGCAATAGGCTTCTTACGATTTTCATTACTTCCTGATCTCCTACAAGCCATTCTCCATACAGTAGCCAGAGTGGAGTTGATTCCCAGCGTGAAAACAACAGCAACAGCAGCAAACTTTAATTCCCAAACCTTCCTGAGAAGATTCTTCCTCTGGGTTCTGGAGCTTCTGTTGTGCTACTCAGGATAAATTAATTAGAGATGCAAGAAATAGTGAGGTCAGAAGGAACAGATTGATATACTTTAGTTTAGCAAAGGCAGGGAGCTATTCAAGAAGCCAGAATGAAGCCTAGGAGGTGAGAGAATGAGGCCAAAGAAAGAAGAGCCAGGTCCAGGTCTGGCCTATTTTTAGAGAGACGAGGGACTGGAGACTGTTGCTGTGTTGTGATGAGTAGAACTTGGAGACAGAGATCAAGTTTTTTTATCGTGTCTATTGAGACTCATGCAAATAAATTCCCCTTTCATAACGTTTTGTTATATGTCAAATATCATGCTTATTTCATAGATTTCAGTAAATATTAGATAGCCTTTCATTTCTACTTTAACAGGTGTCTGTTGTTTCTTTTGAGTGAGACATTGTGCTGATGGAGGCAATGAATGAGCTCAGCTCTATTCAAAATACATTATTGTACTTAGAATAAAATCTGAATCCCTTACCAGGGTCTCAAAATCTCTGCATCATCTAGCCTTTACCTCTCCCATCTTATCTCTGAACTACTCTCACCTTTGCTGATGCTGCCCTTCCTCTGGATCCTTAAACAAAGAGAGCTGTTTCCTTTCTCAGGCTCTATGCAGCTATTTCCTGTTTAAAATGTTCTTTCCATGATGGCTCATTGTTTTTGTTTGTTTGTTTGTTTGTTTTTTGAGACGGAGTCTCACTCTCTTGCCCAGGCTGGAGTGAGTGAAGTGGCACGATCTCGGCTCACTGCAACCTTTGCCTCTCTAGTTCAAGCAATTCTCCCGTCTCAGCCTCCTGAGTAGCTGGGACTACAGGTGCATGCCACCACACCGGGCTAATTTTTGTATTTTTAGTAGAGACGGGGTTTCACCATGTTGGTCAGGCTGGCCTTGAATTCCTGACCTCATGATCCGCCTGCCTCGGCCTCCCAAAGTGCTGGGATTACAGGGGTGAGCCACCACACCCGGCTGGCTCATTCTTATCTTTTAGGTCTCATCTTAACTTCAGAAAGGACTTCTCACCTAGCTTAGCTAGATCTCTACTATTGTTCTCTTCGATGGCACTGTGTTTTTTTTTACAGAATTTTGCAAATTGTAATCTATTTACATGTGTAGTTATATGTGTCTGCACCCATGCATGTTTTATTTACTTGCTCACTGTCTCCAGCAGATGTTAATTCCATGAGGACAAGGAGCTTGTGGGTTTGCTCACCACTGTAAAGCCATCACAGTGCTCTGCACATAGAAGGCAGTCAATGAATATTTGTTGAGTGAACAAATAAGCTCTTATGGAGGTTAACACTGAGAAGGAAATACAGATATTGAACAAATAATCATGTTATGATGACTATAACAGGAAAGTATGATGTTACTGTAAACCCAGGGAAACTAACTTAAGTGGGGTGGGTGGGTATGACAACCCAGGCCTCCTCCATCTAAAAACTGAGAAGTTGGCCACGTGACAAGAGTGAGATGTGTTCCAAGGAGAAGAACTAGCATGTGTGAAGGAATTAGGATGAGAGTATTGTTTTTGGGGGAAAATGAAAGAGGAGCAGAATGGCGGGAGCCTAGAGAGGAAGAGAGGTCAGAGGTGGGCCCATGGAAGTTATGGGAAGCCTCAGGACTGGGAGATTGGTCCTAAGAAAGGATGGTAAGCTTTAGGCTGTGTAGTGAGGTGATTACATTTGTGGTTTTAAGATACCACTATAGATGTGTGGGGAATTGGGAGCTTAGAGAAGTTAGGGTGGGGCAGAGATGATCTAGGGAGACTGGCTAAGTAAGAGTAAGAGTGCAGGCCAGAGAAGATAGAGGCTTGGCTAGAAGGGATGGTATGCCTGGAGAATAGTAGTAGATTCATGAGCGATTTAGGAACAAGAGTAGTTAAAATACAGTGATTCACTGGCCTTACCCCAAGGAAGGGGGAGAGCCAAGATGACTTCTAGGGTTTTGATTTAGACTACTTAGAAGATGGTGGTACCACTGACTGAGATAGGGAAGACTGCAAGAAGAGTCAGTTGGTGGTGGTGAAGAGATGATGAATTTTATTTGTGGACAAGGTTTGTGGTACCTGTGAGATATAGGAGAAGAGATGCCAAGCAGGCAGTTGAAGAGATGGCAGTGTGATGGTCAGTGGAATTCTGGGCACAAATGCAGCTGCCAGTCTAGGAAGTGAAAGGCTTAGATGAGGTTCTCAGGCACTCTTACTTTTCAAGGGTCAGAATGAGAAGGAGCCAGCAAAAGTGACCAAGGCAGTCACAGAGGTAAGAAGGACAGCTGGAAATATGTAGTGCTATGGACACACATTTGGCCTAAGACAAATTTCAGTGAAGTAACAGTCAGATTTTACATACAGAATATCACTCAGGAGTTCAAGTTCTTACAATTCTCCTTTTAATTAGGAAATCATGTATCAACATTTCTTGGGGAAAAACCTCTTTTTTTGTTTTTAGATACAAGGTCTCACTCTGTCACCCAGGCTGGAGTGCAGTGGTGCAATCATGGCTCACTACACCCTCAAACTCCTCGGCTCAGAGGATCCTTCCACCTCAGCCTCCTAAGGAGCTAGGACTACAGGTGCGTGTCACCACACCTGGCTAAAACATATGTGTGTATATATATGTGTGTGTGTGTATATATATATATATATGTATGTATTTTTTTTTTCTGGGTGACAGAGTCTCACTCTGTTGCCCAAGCTGGAGTGCCGTGGTATGATCTCAGCTCACTGCAACCTCTACCTCCTGAGTTCAAGCGATTCTCGTGCCTCAGCCTTCCGAGTAGCTGGGATTACAGGTGTGAGCCACCATGCTTGGCTAATTTTTGTATTTTTAGTAGAGAGGGAGTTTTGCCATGTTGGCCAGGCTGGTCTCAAACTCCTGGCCTCAAGTGATCCATTTGCCTTGGTCTCTCAAAGTGCTGGGATTACAGGTGTCAGCCATTGCACCAGGCCCTAATTTTAAAAGTTTCTGTAGAGATGGAGTCTTGTTATGTTACTCAGGCTGGTCTCAAACTCTTGGGCTCAAGCAATCCTCCCACCTCGGCCTCCCAAAGTGCTGGGATTACAAGTGTGAACCACTGTGCCTGGCTTTATTTTCTTTTTTGAGGCAGGGTCTCACTCTGTCACGCAGGCTGGAGTGCAGTGGTGTGTTCACGGCTCACTGCAGCCTTGACCTCCCAGGTTCAGGTGATGCTCCCATCTCAGCCTCCCGAGTAGCTGATACTACAGGTATGCACTACCATGTACAGCTAATTTTAAAATTTTTTGTAGAGATAGGGTTTTGCCATGTTGCCCAGGCTGGTCTTGAACTCCTGGGCTCAAGGCATCTGCCCACCTAGGCCTTCCAAAGTGCTGGGACTATAGGCACTGTGCCTGTCCTCAGGCCTCTATTTTCATGTCAGTATTTTATAAAAGGTGTATGCCTTTTAGACGATTAATTATTATAATTACAATGGATGCATACTTTTGATTTTTTTCATTTAAAGTGAAAGGAATTTGTGATTTCATAATTACCATTTTGATGGCTGTATAATGTTCCTTCAATGACATTTTAGAGGTCTGTAAGTGGATACAGCTGATTCTAGAATAACTAAAGGAAGAAAAGAAACCACTACAGGACAATAAACTTTTTCATAAAACCCATCTTCTTTTACCACAGCAGGATCATTGTAGAGTTAAGCAAGCACAGGAGCAAATGAGCCTATCAATAATTTTGTCTTTTGAAGTTTAAATACAGACAAACCAATTCCAATATGTTGCTTTTTGTCTACAATTTTATGTAGTCACATTTCAACCTCGGAGAGAAAATGGGAAAATTGGAATTATATCCTAAGAAGAGCAGGGTTAAACTAGAGGGAGATACGTTTATTTTGTTGATCCTTGAAATACAAGGACTCTCTTTGTAGATAAACCAGCAAACTAAAAACCAATACATCACCTTGATGCACATTGTTTTCTTTGAATCTTCAACAATAGATAATGAAGTCAAGAGTAAATGATGCTTTTATTCATTGCCATTAAATCTTAAAAACAGACTGAAGAGCTCTAAGTTATCGAAGCAAGTTTTTCTCTTCTTTTTTAGCATTCTTTAATAATTTAATACTTTTTTAAAAATTATTTTTATTTTTTTGAAAGTGTCTCACTCTGTCTCCCAAGCTGGAGTACAGTGGCATGATCTTGGCTCACTGCAACCTCTGCCTCATGGGCTCAAGCGATCCTCCTACCTCAGCCTCCCAAATAGCGGGGACTACAGGCATGCACCAGCTAATTTTTGTAGATACGTGGTTTCACCTTGTTGGCCAGGCTGGTCTTGAACCCCTGAGCTCAATGATCCCCCGGCCTTGGCCTTCCAAGGTGCTGGGATCACAGGCATGAGCCACAGTGCCCTGCCAAATTTCATGGTTTCAAAGCTTTGATTTACAAGTCATCACAAATATCCTTTAGTACAAAGGGTGCTGAAGTGGTTAATTACCTGCTTTAATTGAAGTGCTCTCATTTGTTTAAAGTTAAGCCCTATACTGATGAGTGAGGTAAGCTATCAAATAAGATGAAAACAAATTTCCTGGAACTGCAGGTTTGAGTTTCTGTAGGAAACATAACTAGAAGCAAAAGGCGAAATGGCTCCATCAGATCTCATGACTGAGCCAAGGACATTTTTTTAAGCTCTTTGATCTAGTGAAATCAGTTGATTTAGTGAAATCTAATAAGATCTGCTGAAATCAGTTCTTCAGCTCAGGCAAGCTAAAAGCCTCTTGCCACCAACAAAGATGTCTCTAGTTTGGTGATATCCAAATCAATTGATCAGGAAGCTAAGGACACCAGGGCTGCAGGACTTCCTTTGGATTAATTCAGTAAATATGTATTGAGGTCCTACTTTGTGCAAGACAAAATACCACATACAGCTTCCATGAGTTATTTATTTCAGAGTCTCGCTCTGTCGTCCAGGCTGCAGTGCAGTGGCGAGATCTCCGTTCACTGCAGCCTCTGACTTCCGGGTTTCAAGCTATTCTCTTGCCTCAGCCTCCTGAGCAGCTGGGATTATAGGCATGTGCCACCATGCCTGGCTAATTTTGTATTTTTAGTAGAGACAGGGTTTCGCCATGTTGGCCAGGCTGATCTCGAACACCTGACCTCAAGTGATCTGCCTTGGCCTCCCAAAGTGCTGGGATTACATCCTTATTTAAAGGCATATCTTGTCTATCCATTCTTTTCAGACCAGACTTGGCTCTTTGCATGGATCCTGCTGGCAGTTTCCTGTATGTTCCTATCCAGTGAGAAGCTGTTTTTGGCCTCACACCAGGCTGTAGGGGCCAGATAGTGACGTCAGATCTATCCAGAGCACCAGCCAACTTAAGGCAGGTTCCTGGGCTAAGGGGCTGGGGCTTTCTCTGTGGAGGGGGAGAGAGGAGGAGAAAGGGGAATGGATGGTAAGGAGAGATGTGGGTCTCTGAATCACATGGAGACTCTGGAAGTGCTGACCATCTTCTACACACCACATTCTCATATCATCCTTGGTTAATAATCATAACAACAGTATGAAGCACATGGTACTGTTTAACTGCATTTTACAGATAAGGAGACTGGCTAGTGATCCACTCAAGGTCACAGAGTAAGTGGTGGTCATGGGATTTTAATTTCCTCTCTAGGTCTTTTTTTTTTAATTTTTTTTTTTTTAAGACAGAGTTTCGCTCTTGTTGCCCAGGCTGGAGTGCAATGGAACGATCTCGGCTCCTTCCAACCTCTGCCTCCCGGGTTCAAGCGATTCTCCTGCCTCAGCCTCCCGAGTAGCTGAGATTACAGGCATGCGCCACCACGCCCGGCTAATTTTGTATTTTTAGTAGAGACGGGGTTTCCTCCATGTTGGTCAAGCTGGTCTCGAACTCCCGACCTCAGGTGATCCGCCCGCCTCGGCCTCTCAAAGTGCTGGGATTACAGGCATGAGCCACCACACCCGGCCTCCTCTCTAGGTCTTTAAAAGCCTTCCACCTCACGCCTGTAATTCCAGCATTTTTGGAGGCCGAGGTGGGCGGATCATGAGGTCAAGAGATCAAGACCACCCTGGCCAACATGGTGAAACCGCCTCTTTACTAAAAACAGAAAAATTACGGGGCGTGGCGGCACGCGCCTGTAATCCCAGCTACTTGGGAGGCGGAGGCAGGAGAATTGCTTGAACGCGGGAGGCGGAGGTTGCAGTGAGCCGAGATTCGAGCCAGTGCAGTCCGCCACTGCACTCCAGCCTAGGTGACAGAGAGAGACTTCTTCTCAAAAAAAAAAAAAAAAAAGGCCTTCCACCACCGCGCACAGGGACCCAGTAGGATTTCAGGTCCAGAGTGAATCATACTATGCCCTCCACTCCCACATTTTTACACGACGAAATCTGTCTAGCATGTACAACTAATAAAAATAGGAGAGGGAAAAGAGGTCATGGATAGGCAATTTATAGCCAAACAGGTGGGAGTGTAGGTTTTGGGTCCACCATTTTTTATTTTCTTGATGAGGTGCCCTTTAGGTCATTTTAGAAATAGTGTCACTGCCTGCCTTCCCGAGTCTTTGCCACACCAAAGACTTGTTTCCTCCGCTAGGCAAAAATATGGATGGCTGTCCCAGTTCTGTCTCAAACAATGATCGTGTAGAATCAAATAAGGCCCTCTGTAAACTATAGCACTTTACAAACTGGTAAGGTAGCAGCCATCCTTCCAAGGTATCAGGGAACAGCGAAGCAGCTGATTAAAATAGTCTTGATTACTTGAGATACAGGAGGGTAGGAATAACATGTGGTAACTGAACTCTATAGATACTATCTAAAATCGCATTCTAACAGGCAAGTTTAATCTTTCTGAGATTTGCCTCTTTGTAGAGCTCTAAAAAATAAAAGGAGAGGGGTGTAAAATGCCAGTAAGATTAGTTAAATTTCTTCTCCTTTTGAGCCCTGCCCATAGGTAGATGGAATTAGGGCAGAACAAAAACATTAAGAATAAAAGCCCGAAAGAGATGCGCGTACAGGTGAACACAAGTGAACACTGGGGTAAGGAAATGAGTTATGCGGAAAAGGCTTCAGACCATCCCTGGGAACTGCTCCGGGTCTGGACATTTCCTTTGGCAACCTTCCAGAGTCTGAGTCCCCAGGGCTCCCCCCGGCGGGAAAGGAAAGGCGCGCGTGGCTAGGCGCGCGCGTACACGGGCACTCACGTGTACACACACACGCGCGCACACTACACATACACACAGGGCCCATTTCCTCCGCTCCCTCCCCGCGGGGGGCGGGTCTCTTTCTCTTTAAAGAGCAGACGGTCTCCGCGCACACCCAGGCTCTCAAGGCCTCGGGGGCCCGGGACCCGAGCTGCTCGTAGCCAATGGGAGCAGTGGAGCGGCTCGAGCGCGGCTGACGCTGCACCAATGGGCGATCGTGGGGGGCGGGGGCAGCAGAGGAGACACTATTGTTGATGAGGAGCAGCGGCGGCGGCGGCGGCTGCACCACCTCGTTGCTGCCTGCCCCGGCCCGGTCGCCCCCTGCACCCCGGAGTCCGGCTTCGTCACCCCGTCTTGGGGGGCCTGCCCTCCGGCCTCAAGAATCCTCCCCCTGCAGCCCAACAACAACAAAACCCCCCGTCTCGCCCAGTCACCGGGGAGGGGGGGACCATGTCCCAGCGGGTGAGGCGCAATGGGTCCCCCACGCCGGCCGGCTCCCTTGGGGGTGGTGCGGTGGCCACGGCCGGGGGACCCGGGAGCCGCTTGCAGCCCATGAGGGCGACGGTTCCGTTCCAGCTGAAGCAGCAGCAGCAGCAGCAACATGGCAGCCCCACGCGGAGCGGCGGCGGCGGCGGCGGCAACAACAACGGTGGCTGCTGTGGTGGCGCCTCAGGCCCCGCAAGCGGCGGCGGCGGCGGTGGCCCGCGCACCGCCTCGCGCAGCACCAGCCCCACGCGCGGCGGCGGGAACGCGGCCGCGCGCACCAGCCCCACGGTGGCCACGCAGACGGGCGCGTCCGCGACGTCCACGCGAGGCACCAGCCCCACGCGCAGCGCCGCGCCTGGAGCTCGCGGGAGCCCCCCACGGCCGCCGCCGCCGCCGCCGCTGCTGGGCACCGTGTCGTCGCCCAGCTCGTCGCCCACCCACCTGTGGACCGGCGAGGTGAGCGCGGCCCCACCCCCAGCCCGCGTCCGGCATCGGAGGAGGTCTCCGGAGCAGAGCCGAAGCTCGCCGGAGAAGAGGAGCCCCAGCGCCCCGGTTTGCAAAGCAGGTAAGTGCTGGGGGTCGCGCAGCAAGGGGGAGGCGGCTGCGGGAAGGGGTCCCGGGCGCGCGCTGCAATCGCGCGGGGACTGCAGAGCTGCCGCGGAGCCCGGGTGGCTGGGGGCGGGGCTGGGGGCGGTGCCGGGCGGTGGGGACCGGGCAGTGCGGCCCCGTCTTTCCCGGGCCTACCCTACGCCCCGCCCGCCCGCCTAATTCACCCCTCTGCCCGCCCCGCACGGCTCCCTGGTGGTGGAGGTGCAGCGGCTAAACCTTGGGCTTGAGCTGATGAGTGTTAATGATAAACCTGGCGTCCTGGCCTTACTCCTGGAGGAGTCGTTACTGCTTACCCTCCCTTGAGGGTGAGGCTAGGAGTGGTTTGTCACTTTGTTTTAGGGACAAGGTTAATGTTGGCATAGCCCATATCTGCTGCTGCTAAGTATTTCTGTTCACAAAACAGTTTCAGATCTGGGGTACTGAATGCATTAGCAGTGGCAGATTTGGATCACTGAACAGACGAGGCTGAGAACCGTGTTTTAGCATTTCCTAAGACTTGATAAATGGGTAGCAAGAAGTGAAAATTAAACAAGATTCCTTAGGAAGGTTTATGGGTTTTGTCTGAGGCTCTGGGTGTATTTCTGATTTTGTGTACTGATTCTGTGTTTTGAATGTAGAAAAACAGAATCCAGTGTTTGTCTCCATCTTGTTATTGTTTTAGGGAGCTAACATTCGTTGTTTTTCTGTTTACCTGGAAGCTTTCTTGGGGAAGGTCCTGAATGGAGCTGTTGGGTGCCAATGGAGTCATTCATAAAGAGTAACTCAAAAGAGAAATTCAAATTGTGGGAAGTGGAAAGGAATAAAATTTATAATTTTGTTGCCTTAAGGAAAGAAATGGGTGGTTTTTAGTTATGTATTCATTTTTGTCAACATATATCTTTGTCTTTCCTTGTCTGGGGAACTTCTGTTAGAATTTTCCAGGCAGAATGGTTGGGAATTTCAGGAAACAAATTCAGATGAAATAGTTTCCGAAATGGAAGGAATAGGATGACTCTTTCTTACTATTTATTTTATGAAAGTTTTAGATAATACTTATTTAGAGATAATTGCCCTGGAAAATGATGAATAGTATTTTCTTTTTTTGAGACAGAGTTTCTGTTGCCCAGGCTGGAGTGCAGTTACACGATCTCGGCTTACTGCAGCCTCCAACTCCCGGGTTCAAACGATTCTGCCTCAGTCTCCTGAGTAGCTGGGATTACAGGCGACCGCCACCATGCCCGGCTAATTTTTGTATTTTTAGTAGAGACAGGGTTTCACCATGTTGGCCAGGCTGGTCTCGAACTCCTGACCTCAGGTGAAACGCCCGCCTCGGCTTCCCAGAATGCTGGGATTACAGGCATGCGCCACTGCGCCCGGCCCAAATAGTGTTTTCTAATTAGAACCAGAGCACTGTTTTATTTATGTATTTATTTTTATTTATATTTTTATTTATTTTTTGAGACGGAGTCTTGCTCAGCTGCCCAGGCTGGAGTGCAGTTATGTGATCTCGGCTCACTGCAACCATGGTCTCCTGGGTTCAAGCGATTCTCCTATCTCAGCCTCCCGAGTAGCTGGGATTACAGGCACCCGCCATCATGCCCGGCTAATTTTTGTATTTTAGTAGAGACGGGGTTTCACCATGTTTGCCAGGCTGGTTTGGAACTCCTGACCTTATGTGATCTGCCCGCCTTGGCCTCCCAAAGTGCTAGGATTGCCCGGCCCAGAGCACTATTTTAAACCTTTTGAGAATGCAGAATGCTTTTCTAAAACCGTGATAAAAGTACTAGATTTCCCCTCCCTGCTTCATAACCTCTGTCACCTACTGAACTCTTACTATTTGGCAGGTGGTTTTTATGCAAAATCTCATTTAACCCTCACTATAGCTTTTAGAGAGGTTAAGTAACAAGTGGCAGAGTTGGTATTTATTTGAACTTTGGTCAGTTGTACTCCAAAGACCATGTCTTTATATTATATCAAGGAAGTGACATCATGATGTGTAAGATAGAATGTGGGAAATATATAGCACACCAAAATTACATGTACTTAGTTAGGTAACTGTTTTTTTTTTTTTTTTTTTTTAAGATGGAGTCTTACTCTGTCAGCTAGGCTGGAGTGCAATGGGGCAATCTTGGCTCACTGCAACCTCTGCCTCCCGGGTTCAAGCGATGCTCCTGCCTCAGCCTCCCGAGTAGCTGGGATTACAGGCACGCGCTACCACGCCTGGCTAATTTTGTGTTTTTAGTAGATACAGGGTTTCTCCACATTGGTCAGGCTGGTCTCAAGCTCCCAACCTCAGGTGACCTGCCGACCTCGGCCTCCCCAAAGTGCTGGGATTACAGGCATGAGCCACCGCGCCCAGCCACTAGTTAAGTAACTCTTACAGATATGAACAAAACTGCTTTAGTCCTTCAGCCTTCTGGAGCCAGCATAGTGCATCAGGTGGAAGGGAAGGAGCTGGCTTATAAGTGGGCAGTAGAGGTGGCAGAAGGAGGCACAGCCTGTAGTCTGATAACAGAATCTGGCTCTCTTAACAACTGTTTGACACTCAGAGAAACACCCTGAGGAGAACTGGGTTGAATTAAGTATTGGCAAGGTGTGGAGGAAGGTACTCTTTTCCTCTGATCTCTAGGAGGGCTCTCTTTCCTGGGATGTCAGGCTACTCCCATGTCCTCTCTTCATGGTTTTTGAACGCTCCCCTTCCCTAGATCATCCCGTAGAGTATTTGCTGTAAAATTATCCCCATTTGCTCCCCTACCAAAATAAATAAATAAATAAATCCAGAAAAATAAAAACTCTTATTTCTCAAAGTGTAGTCTGTGGTTTATCTGTATCAGAATTAGGGTGTTTGGTATAATAAAAAATAATTTGGCCAGGCGCGGTGGCTCACAGGGGTAATCCCAGCACTTTGGGAGGCCGAGGCGGTGGATCACCTGAGGTCAGGTTTAATACCTGTGTTCCGCCAACTAGAAAAATAAAAACTCTTATTTTTCTAGTGCAGCACTTTCACTTGGGTGTGAGAAATATTGTCTGTTATTAAGTCATACTCTAGAGTGAATGTCTCACAGTTTCCTTCCCAGGAATTGTTGTTTCACTCTAGTAAATATCCATGCAGAGTAGAACAAAGTGTTTTCAGATTTCAGGTGTTCATAACACACACAAAACTACGATGAAATCATTTGCTGTTTTTATCTGACTAAATCTGGAAGGAAAGTCTTTGTAAACGTCAGAGTCCCTTTTTCATTAAAGGGAGGCTACCACCAGTTTGCAGCTGTGATGAATGTAAAAATCCCTACCATAAAGGGTAAGGGTCTACCCCATATAATTCTATAAACCTCATAGGACTCAAATTTCAGGGTCCATCTAGATCAGGCTGTTGACTTCTAGGTGTCTTATCAGATGAACTGGATGCTGTAACCTTTGTTAGGGATCCAGTATCTCAGAGTCCCTAAGTTGAAGGTATCAAGATCCCTATCCAGTTGCTTTATTCTTCTAGGGTTAGAGCTAATTGGCTGGTGTAGAACTTCCTACTCTTGACTACTATAAAGTAATCCAAGCACCCATCCCTGACAGATATTTTAAACTTCCCACCTTCAGTGACTGTCATCTCCATAGCAAAGCCGTTTGTCATTAGGAACTGAGGTATGTTTAGAAAAGGTACCTAGGCAACAGTGTTAACCAGAAAGTTTATTTTTGTGCCTTCTCTCCTTTTACCCAACTTCATTTTATTTATTAAAATGTCAAATAGATTACAAATGGAGAGATGGTATAACATAGAGGTGAGGAGGATATACTTTGGGTAGACAGTTTGAGTTTAATACCTGTGTTCTGCCAACTAGAAGCCATGTGATATGGAAAGTTATCTTTCTTATCTGTGAAATGGGTGGTGAAATCTACTTCATATGATAGTAGGGATTAAATAAGGGAAAACTGAAAAACAGCACAGTACCTCAGTATAAAAGTTAGCTGTTGTGTATCATATTAGTTTTGCTTCTAGTTTTAGTGTATTTAACATAAATTACCAGTGTAGGTTCAGTTTTCATGGTTGTATGAAGTTTCAAATTGGTGATAACATTGCCTGTGAACATCCAGAATGGTGTTTCTCAAAGTGTAGTCTGTGGTTCATCTGTATCAGAATTACTTAGGGTGTGTGGTATAATAAAAAAAATTTGGTCAGGCACGGTGGCTTATACCTGTAATCCCAGCATTTTGGGAGGCCAAGGTGGGTGGATGACCTGAGGTCAGGAGTTCGAGACCAGCCTGCCCAACATGGCGAAACCCCGTCTCTACTAAAAATACAAAAAATTAGACAGGTGTAGTGGCAGGCGCCTATAATCCCAGCTACCGGGGAGGCAGAGGCAGGAGAATCACTTGAACCCAGAAGGCGGAGGTTGCAGTGAGCCGAGATTGTGCCACTGCACTCCAGCCTGAGCAACAAGAGCAAAACTCCGTCACAACAACAACCACCACCACCACAAAATATATATATATATAGCAAGTCGTGTTCTTGCTAGTTTCCCCCTTCCTTTGGATGTATTAAGTTGTGTATAAATTCATTTGTTTATTGGAGTTGGGGAGTGCCAAGGGCAGCAAAAAGTGATAACTTCTTTGGACTAATAGGCAGAATCAAGAAGCAAGATACCAGAACTTCATATTTGTGTCATCTTTGATGTCTACTTTCTAGTACCTTATGAAATACATCTCTAAGAATTTAGTGTTTCTCTGACATTTGGAGGATTGCTGCTAACATTACACATTCAAGGGAATTCTTTTTTTTTTTGGAGACTGGGTCTCTGTCACCCAGGCTGGAGTGTAGTGGCACGATCTCGGCTCACTGCAACCTCTGCCTCCGGGGTTCAGGTGATTCTCCCGCCTTAGCTTCCCGAGTAGCTGGGACTACAGGTACATGCCACCATGCCCAGCTAATTTTCTGTATTTTGGGTAGAGACTGGGTTTCACCATGTTGCCCAGGGTGCTCTCCAACTCCTGAGCTCAAGCTATCTGCCTGCCTCAGCCCCTCAAAGTGCTGGGATTAGAGGCACGAGTCACCCACACCCGGCTAAAGGGAATTCTTTTGGTTTGTGATGTCTATATTTTGCAATGAAGATGAGGCAAAGTAGAAACTATTAGTTTTATGTCTTGGCTAGTAGAATTTACATTTAATTAAGTTAAATTCTGTAAGCTTTGATTGAACTACTCTGTGTTATTAACAGTGTAATACAAAGATGTAAAACACACAAGGAATTCCAGAGACTCACAAACTAGCCATGTAAGACAGATGCATAAGCATATAATGTGATGAGTTTTCTGGCTTAGAGAGTGAATAATTCCACAGGGGATGGGTATAGAGGTTCCCTCAGAGGAGATGAATTTTGAATGGGATTAGAAAGGGAAGAACAGAACTTTGCAGTTGGATCTTAGAGGTGTGAAAATAAGCCTATCATATTCAGTTCTTTGTGGCTTGAAATGTAGGGTAATAGGGTGTTGGGATGGGGAGAGCGGAAATAGTAGAAAAAGAAAGGAGAGACGTAAGTTTTCAGAATGACTTTGAATAGAATATATACATTAGAAAGTATTCCATGGTTAACAGTATGTACTCTGGAGCCAGACTGTCAGGGTTCAGATCCTGGAGTTGCCATTTACTTGCTAGTAGTTTAACTTTAGGCAAGTTCACTTTACTTGTAAAAAGGGGATACTAATGATACTTACCGTAAATAATTGTTTCAAGGAATAAAATCCTTGTAATCTGTGTGTGGGGTATAGGAATCTCAATATTAGATATTTTCTTTTCTTTTTTTTTTTTTTGAGATGAAGTTTCACTCTTGTTGCCCAGACTGGAGTGCAATGGCAGATCTTGGCTCATTGTAACCTCCGCCTCCTGGGTTCAATCGATTCTCCTGCCTCAGCCTCCTGAGTAGCTGGGATTACAGGCGCCTGCCACCACGCCCAGCTAACTTTTGTATTTTTAGTAGAGACGGGGTTTCACTATGTTGGCCAGGCTGGTCTTGAACTCCTGACCTCAGGCGATCCATCCGCCTCGGCCTCCCAAAGTGCTGAGATTACAGGTGTGAGCCACCGCGCCTGGCAGATATTTTCTTTTTTTTTTTTTTTTGTCGGAGTCTCACTCTGTCGCCCAGGCTGGAGTGCAGTGGTGTGATCTCGGCTTACTGCAACCTCCGCCTCCCAGGTTCAAGCCATTCTCCTGCCTCAGCCTCCTGAGTAGCTGGACTACAGCCACGTGCCACCATGCCCGGCTGTTTTTTGTACTTTTTTTTTTTTTTTTTTAGTAGAGACGGGATTTCACCATATTGGACAGGCTGGTCCTGAACTCCTGACCTCGTGATCTGTCCGCCTCGGCCTCCCAAAGTGCTGGGATTGCAAGCGTGAGCCACCACGCCCAGCCAGATATTTTCACATCATTGTCTTCCTTCTCATCCAAGGCTTTAGGCACTCACAGTTATTATTACTAGTATTTATATTCTTAGAATAAATAGAATATATATATATATATAAAATAAGATGAGTAGAGTGTGACTTGAGATAGGAGAAACTCACAAAGGCATTGATCACCTGAATTTTGGGGGAATGGCAGTGGGAATGGCAAGAGTAAAAAAAATTGAAAAGACTGATTTGGCGAACTGTTGGATGTAGGGATTGAGAAAGAGGGAGTTGAGGGTGATAGTTTGGATGGTGGTTCTAATTGATAACAGTGAGGAGAACAGATTTGGGAAAAGAAAATGAACTCAGTTGTGGATGTATTTGGTTTGTGCTCTCAGGAACTTCAGATAATTTTCTAGATTGTGGCAAATAACATTTTAAAACTCAGGGATACACTTTGAACTTGGGGGTAAAAATTAGGACTCATTTATTGCAGTTCAGTAAACATTCATTTAACATGTACATCATGCTAGGCATTTACATATGGGCAACACTCGAAATGACTAATCACTAGGGTGGATAAAAGGATAGGGAAAATGCTGAAGATAGAACTCTGGGAGGAAACAAGCATTTTTAAGGGTAGAAAGAAAAGCCAGTGAAGAAACCTGTGAAATGTGGTAGGAGGAGAAATGGTAGAATAGTGTTGAGAAAGCCGAAAAGAAAGATTGTATTTCAAGGAGAGATAGTAAAGATTTTCAAATGTCATGAAGTAGGCTGAGCCTGGAGAATAGGCCTTTGAATCTGGCATGTAGATTAGTCAATGATCTGTGAGAGAAAGTAGTTTGAGAAGCATGTTGGGGCACAAATCAAAGTGGAGGATGAGGAAGTAGAGGTAATGAGTATAAAGTACTTTAATGGGGACGGAAGGAAAGTGAAAAAACTGGGTGAAGGGTGTGCTTAAGCTTCAGTTATTTACAGGATGTGGAAAACTTCAGCTTGTTTATAGCTTTTAGGGAAAGGATTTATAGAATGAAAGATTGTAAATTCAAGAGAAGATGGTAAATGTAGATGGAGCAAGGTTATGGAAAATGCGAGAGGCATGGGATCCAGTACATGGTAGAGTCTGGAAATCTCAGAAACAATTAAGGACATTTTTTTCTCTGAGGAGGGGAAGAGGTAAGGGCGTAGGTTAAGATGATGGTAAATCAGCAGTAGAAGGGAAGGAAGTTGAGAAAGTAAGCTACTTCCATTTCCAAACTACTTGAAGGCAAAAATAGCATGCTTGTCTTTATACTATATTTTTAAATTTAAATTTATTTTTTTAAACTACGTGTGCATAATTTAAAATGTCAAATAGCACTGAACTTATTATCAAATAAAATGTTCCCTTGTCACATCTTTCTCCACTCCCTCTTCCTGCCCCCTAGAAACAACCACTTTCAACTCTTAGAGGTTTCTTTGGCTGTTTACCTACACATTTTTTTTTCTTTCTTTCTTTTTTCTGAGACAGAGTCTCGCTCTGTTACCCAGGCTGGAGTGCAATGTCAGGATCTCAGCTCACTGCAACCTCTGCCTCTTGGGTTCAAGCAATTCTTATGCCTCAGCCTCCTGAGTAGCTGGGATTGTAGGCATGTAGCACCATTCCCTGCTAATTTTTGTATTTTTAGTAGAGGCAGGGTTTCCCCATGTTGGCAAGGCTGGTCTCGAACTCCTGGCCTCAAGTGATCCACCCGCCTTGGCCTCCCAAAATGCTGGAATTACAGGCGTGAGCCACCGTGCCTGGCCTACACATTTCTAAATAATATGCTATACTACTGCTTCAGGAGTTTTTTGTTTTGTTTTGTTTTTTTTCAGTTTTATGTATTATGTAGTGACTTGCTACTGTGGAAAATGTGCACTTAATTCTCTAATCACCATCCTACAGAATCCTTCCATTGTAGGTGTAGCATCTTTTGGTTAAATCAGTATTAATGTTATTATGACCATGTAAATATTGATTACAGTAGAGCCTTGTTGGATACTACAGTTATATTTTCTTTTTAAATAACTTTTTATGGTCCTTGAGGTTAAAATTGTTTTTCATTTTGATTGCTTCGTTTTCTATGTACCTATCACAAATTTATCCCTAAGAAAGTTTTGATAATGGAAACTTCCTGTAAATAATTAAAAACATAGCAGAGAGTTACTTTTGTTTATTTTCCTTGGAGATATGTCTTTGGAGTCCCTCATCCTCATATTCCAAATTAGCTCATTGATCTCTACATCTGTGGCACAGCTATTAGAACCGGGAACTTCCCTGGGAATTCTCTTCACTTCTCTCCTGTTTTGGATACTCTAATTTCTGGATGTTGTTTTGCTGGAGTGCATTTTCCAATAATTTTTTGAGAGAGGATACATGGGAGGTATATGTTATACCCAGACCTTGAATATCTTCAGTGATGTCTTTATACTTGCCGGTTTGACTGGGTATAGAATTAGAATTGTAGGTTGGAAATAATTTTTCCGCTGAGTATTGAAAGCACTTCATCTTCTAGCTTTTGGAATTGCTGTTGAGAATTTGGATGCCATTCTGATTCTTAATCCTTTGTTGGTGATGGTGGCTGTCCTCTGTGGAAGGGTTACCACCATTCTGAAATGAGGATTGCCTTGTTGTGAGGTGTTTCATTGTTTGTTTTCTGTTCACTGTGCTGGTTACTCTGTGGGCTTTTTCAGTCTAGAGACTATTTCTGGGAATTTTTCTTTTATTATTTCTCCTTTCTGTTATCTTTGTTTTTTGTCTTTTTGGAAGCTGTTTTATCTAGTTGTGGTATATCTTGGAGCACATCTGTAATTTAACAATTTCTGTCTAGTTTCCGTATCTTTATCTGTTTGCTTTTCTTTTTTATTATTTTTCAAAATTTCAAAATATATTTTCTTTTAAAAAATAGAGACTGAGTCTCGCTGTATTGCCCAGGCTGGTCTGGAACTCCTGGCCTTAAGTGATGCTTTTGCCTTGGCCTCCCAAAGTGCTGGGATTACTCACGCCTGGCCTGTTTCTTTTTTTTCTTTCTTTTTTTTTTTTTGTTTGTCTGTTTTTGAGACAGAGTCTCGCTGTCGCCCAGGCTGGAGTGCAGTGGCGAGATCTCGGCTCACTGCAGGCTCCGCCCCCCGGGGTTCACGCCATTCTCCTGCCTCAGCCTCCCGAGTAGCTGGGACTACAGGCGCCCGCCACCTCGCCCGGCTAATTTTTTGTATTTTTAGTAGAGACGGGGTTTCACTGTGTTAGCCAGGATGGTCTTGATCTCCTGACCTCGTGATCCGCCCGCCTCGGCCTCCCAAAGTGCTGGGATTACAGGCGTGAGTCACTGCGCCTGGAAGCCTGTTTTTATTTCTATCAGATTTATTTATTTGAGACGGAGTCTCGCTCTGTCGCCCAGGCTAGAGTGCAGTGGAGAGATCTCGGCTCACTGCAACCTCCGCCTCCCGGGTTCAAGCAAGTCTCCTGCCTCAGCCTCCCAAGTAGCTGGGACTGTAGGCGCGCGCCACCACGCCCAGCTAAATTTTTTGTATTTTTAGTAGAGACGGGGTTTTACCAAATTGGCCAGGCTGGTCTCGAACTCCTGACCTCAGGTGATCCGCCCGCCTTGGCCTCCCAAATGCTGGGATTACAGGAGTGAGCCACTGCGCCCAGCCTATCAGATTTATTTTTATCTTGTATTCGTTTTATTGATTTTTACATTTTGGCCATTATACTTCAGTTCTTCAAGAGCACTTGCCTTGCTGTTTGTTCTTTGTCCTGTTAATGCCTAAAAGTTTTTTTTTTTTTTTTTTTTTTTTTGAGATGGAGTCTTGCTCGTTGCCCAGGCTGGAGTGCAGTGGCACTGTCTTGGCTCACTTCAACCTTCGCCTCCCGGGTTCAAGCAATTCTCCCACCTCAGCCTCCCGAGTAGCTGGGACTACAGGGGCACACCACTACACCTGGCTAATTTCGGTGGGTTTCACCATGTTGACCAGGCTGGTCTTGAACTCCTGACCTCAAGTGATCCGCCTGTCTCCACCAGCCAGAGTGTTGGGATTATAGGCGTGAGCCGCTCGGCCTGTCCACTTTCTATTAATATTTAAGTGAGACATTAAAATGCTGATTAAATGTTTTCTGTGTTTAGATCAGGCTGCTAGCCTGGAGCATGTTACTCTAGAAAGAAGACGCAGGGACTCCCAAAAGTAGGTTTTTTTTCTTCTCTTGGGCCAGTTTCCCCAGGGAAGAGACCTCAGTATCATGCCTAAGGATATGTGTAGTGTCCTTAAGTCCAGAGCCTGTCTCGTTAATTTCTATAGCACAGATTTTCCCAATCTTTTTGTTCTGGAGACCCCTTGGCATCGTTTTCATTTCTCAGGGAACCCAGGCATTTGTCACCAGGAAGTTGAGATATATTGCTCTAGTAATAATTTATGCTCTTTTGAGTACGAGTGGTTTCTCTATGAATCTGTTTATTTGACCATCTTATTAGCCTATTCATTTTGTATGGTTTTCCTCTCTCCCCTAAGGATATCATCATTATTGCAAGTAAGTAGTGAAGTAAAGGAAACTTTAGTTTTTCCTTCTAAATAAATTCCTGTATGATTTTTTTTTACCTTGTTTAAGTGTTAACAATAGTTTTATCCCCAGTTTTTAGTATACAAGATGCTAATGAGATATTATGTGATCTAGGGTATGTACAAGAGGCACACCCCCAGCCAGCTTTTAAGACTAAACATGTTATTTTTAACTAACTTTTTTTGGGGAAAATGTGCAGTTAAGCTTAGCTTACCTTTCTTGAAATTAATCTCTTCCCTTTTCTTAGATTTTTTAAAACTTATAAGGCAACCATAATGTTTTGATTAAATAATTTATATAAGACAATGGGATTTATTTTTTCTAAAGGTATATTTAATTTAAATGAACTTAGTAAAGTTATTTTTTACAATAGGAAAATTTATAATGTTTATAGTAAAAGCTACTAAAACCATAAAGCAAGGCAATATAAAAAAATATAGCTTAACACAATTTTATCTGAGAGCTTCAAAAATTTCTTTTTCTGTAACAAGATCTGTGTCAAATATAGGTCTAGCAGAATTATTAATGTGTGGCAATTTCTTGGTCTCTATTCTAGACCTGTACATAAAAAGTGATATTTTCAAAACTGAAAAAAACAGTTTATTTATTTCAACAAAACATGTGTATATATATTTTTTTCTGTACAAATACTCAGTTCTGGGTTGAGCTTGAAATGAGCACACCCAGATTTCATATTCAACTGAAATGAAACTTTTTTCCTTGATCTTGATGCTTGTTAAACAAGAAGAAGCTTGTTGATGCATATGAGAATTTGAAAACTACAGCAAAATATTCATCGCTTACATGTGAATGACAAGACTTTATTCTTTCCATAGAAATCTAGAACTTATTTTGGGGCAGATGAGGAAATCTTGGGTGGAGCATAGGATCAGGCTGCAGCAAAGTTATCACCTAAACATCTGCTTCCAAAACAACTTGGTTGAAAACTTGTTTTTGTCCTTGCCTCTTTTCCCGTGTATTGTTCTAGTGAGTTTATGTATTTTTATTCTGTTAGTATTATTTAATAGGAAGTATCTGACATTTTTTTGATTGAGGCTGGCATGTGGCAGTTGAGATGAAATTAGTGCTAGTTTAACCCAAAAGAAATTTACTGACATTTTTCTTCTTCTTCATGAGCTAGTATAGGCTGCTGCTTGGAGTCTTCGCCCTCAAGGAACTAACTCTGTAATTGTATGGTTTAATTTACCTACCAGAATGTCTCTCTTTCCTCTCCTCTCTCCCCTACTCCATTCTTTCTTTGCAGGCAATAATGTGCACATGATAAAAATTATAAATGGTAAGGAGAATATAGTCAGCAGTCTTCTTGCTGTTTGTCTCAGTTCATTCTTCTCAAGAGAAATCCAGTTGTTTCTTTGTATAATTCCAGAGCTATTCTATGTATATTCAGATATATGCATATGTCAGCTGGGCTTGTTGGCTCATGCCTGTAATCCTAGCACTTCGGGAGGCCGAGATGTGTGGATTGCCTGAGCTCAGAAGTTCCAGACCAGCCTGGGCAACATGGTGAAACCCCGTCTCTACTAAAATACAGAAAAAAATTAGCCGAGTATAGCGGTCGGTGTGCGCCTGTAGTCCCAACTATTTGGGAGGCTGAGGCAGGAGAATTGCTTCAACCTGGGAGGTGGAGGTTGCAGTGAGCCAGGATTGCGCCACTGCACTGCAGCCTGGGTGACAGAGCGAGACTCTGTCCCCACCCCCCCAAAAAACAAAAAATACATATATATATATGTATGTATGTGTGTGTGCGTGTATGTCGTTGTGCACATAGGTTTATAGTGGACCATGCATTATTTCATCAGGCTTTTATTTATAAACATTTAGATCATTTCTAGCCTTTTGCTGTTAAATGATGCTAGGTTGAATATTCTTGTATATACTTCTTTGTGCACTTATATATGAATTTATCTGTAGGACAAATTCTTTTTTATTATTATTTTTTATTTTTTTTGAGATGAAGTCTTGCTCTGTTGTCCAGGCTGGAGTGCAGTGGGGTGATCTTGGCTCACTGCAACCTCTGACTCCCGGGTTCAGGCGATTCTCCTGCCTCAGCCTCCTGAGTAGCTGGGACTACAGGCGCACACCTGGCTAATTTTTGTATTTTTAGTAGAGATGGTGTTTCACCGTGTTGACCAGGCTGGTCTCGAACTCCTGACCTCGGGCGTTCTGCCCGCCTCAGCCTCTCAAAGTGCTGGGATTACAGGCATGAGCCACCGTGCCCGCCTGACAAATTCTTAGAAATAGAATTTTTTGGGTCAGAAGGGTGTGCATTTTTCTTTGTGTTGTCAGATATATTTTGGGAATTGATATCAGTTCGTACCTGAATTTCATGAACATTTTTTCCCCATCCTCCTTTGGATTATGTTTTATCATTTCATCTTACTATTATTTTTTGGAGTCCTTGCCCTCAAGGAGTAAACTCTTAATTGTACAGTTTAATCTACCTACCAGAATGTCTCCTTCCCTCTCTCTTTTCTGTCTTCCCTATCTTCACTATTGTTGCCTCTTTTTACTGTGTGCTAAAGTGGTTGTGCTAGAGCACTGCTGTCTAGTAGAACTTTGTGAATGATGGTGTGTTGTCTAATATTTCATATGGTAGAACCTTACATATAATTCTATTTCCTCCCACCCATCCTTTGTGATATAATTGTCAAATACTTTGTTATTCATCAAATATTTTCTCTCTCTTATAAACTTTGTAATGCTTTGTTATTTATTTATTTTTATTTTTTATTTTTTGAGATAGAGTCTTCTTCTGTCTCTGAGGCTGGAGTGCAATGGCATGATCTTGGCACATTGCAACCTGTGCCTCCCGGGTTCAAGTGATTCTCCTGTCTCAGCCTCTTGAGTAGCTGGGATCACAGGCACGCGCCACCACACCGGGCTAATTTTTGTGTTTTTAGTAAAGATGGGGTTTCACTGTGTTGGCCAGGCTGGTCTCGAACTCCTGACCTCAAGTGATCTGCCCACCTCAGCCTCCCAGAGTGCTGGGATTTACAAGCGTGAACCACCGTGCTCGGCTTATTTATTTATTTATTTGTTTGTTTGTTTATTTTTTGAGATGGAGTTTTGCTCTTGTTGCCCAGGCTGGAGTGCAGTGGTGCGATCTCAGCTCACTGGAACCTTCACCTCCTGGGTTCAAGTGATTCTCCTGCCTTTAGCCTCCCAAGTAGCTGGGATTACAGACGCCTACCACACACCTGGTTCATTTTTTTTTTTTTTTTTTTTTTTTTTGGATTTTTAGTAGACACGGGGTTTCATCTAGCCAGTGTTTTAGAGCAATTAAAAATAGAAAGAAAGTCTTTTATATTTATCCTAATTTCTACTATTTTCAGCAGCCTTAATTTCTTTGTTTGAAAATAGGGTGGTTCTAGTTAGTGTGAATGAAAAAGGGTTTATTTAAAAAGTGAAGAATTGATAGGATTTGTTAACTGATTAGATTTGGTAGATGAAAGAGTGTAATGATGGCAGGGATTTGGAACCTACTTGGGTGGTCGGGTTAATAATGTTGCCAGTATTAACTTGTTTCATAAATGCTGTTAAATTTTCTGTATTCATACAGAGTAGGCCATGGACTTTTGGAGCATAATGCACTAAAATTTTTAACATTTAAAAGTAATAAAAATATGGAAAACTTGGACGATAAAGGAAAAGGCTCATGTATTAGGGTTATCTAGAGGAACTGAACTAATAGGATAGATGTATATATAAAGGGGAGTTTATTAAGGAGTATTGACTCACGTGATCACAAGGTAAAGTCCCACAATAGGCTCTCTGCAATCTGGGGAGCAAGGAAGCCAGTCCGAGTCCCAAAACCTTAAAAGTAGGGAAGCCGACAGTGCAGCCTTCAGTCTGTGGCAAAGGCCTGAGAGCGCCTGGCAATCCACTGGTGTAAATCCAAGAGTCCAAAAGCTGAAGAAACTGGAGTGAGATGTTTAAGGGCAGAAAGCATCCAGCATGGGAGAAAGATGAAGGCCGGAAGACTCAGCAAGTCCGCTCTTCCAAGATCTTCTCCTGCCTGCTTTATTCTAGCCGCACTGGCAGCTGATTAGATGGTGCCCACCCTGATTGAGGGTGGATCTGCCTCTCCCAATCCGCTGACTCAAATATTAATCTCCTTTGGCAACACCCTCACAAACAAACCCGGGAACAATACTTTGCATCCTTCAATACAGTCAAGTTGACACTCACTAATAACCATCACAGCTCATGATTATTTTTGGATGTTCCCTTCTAATTTGCCTTTTTTTTTTTTTTTTTTTTAAGACGGAATCTTGCTCAGTCGCCCAAGCTGGAGTGCAGTGGTGCCATCTCAGCTCACTGTAACCTCTGCCTCCCAGTTCAAGCAATTCTGGTGCCTCAGCCTCCAGAGTAGATGGGATTACAGGCACCTGTCACCACGCCCAGCTAATTTTTGTATTTTTAGTAGAGATAGGGTTTCACTACGTTGGCCAGGCTGGTCTCAAACTCCTGATTGCAGGTGATCTGCGTATCTCAGCCTCCCAAAGTGCTGGATCACAGGTGTGAGCCACCGCTCCGGGCCCTTAATTTACCATTCTTTTTTTTTTTTTTTTTTTTTTGAGATGGAGTTTCACTCTTGTTGCCCAGGTTGGAGTGCAATGGCACAATCTTGGCTCACTGCAACTCCCATCTCCTGGGTTTAAGTGATTCTCCTGCCTCGGCCTCCTGAGTAGCTGGGATTATAGTCGCTCACGACCACGCCTGGTTAATTTTTTGTATTTTTAGTAGAGACAGGGTTTCACCATGTTGGCCAGGCTGGTCTCAAACTCCTGACCTCAGGTGTTCCACCCGCCTGGGCCTCCCAAAGTGCTGGGATTACAGGCGTGAGCCACCACGCCCGGCCAAAAGTTTGTAATTTTTATCTTACATGCTGTTCTACTGGGATATAATGGGCTATATTTAGTAGTGTCTGGGAAAACCGTTTAATTATATTTTCCTATTGTGCATGTATGTTGGTATTTCTAAAGATAAAGACAAGTTTGGGAGGCTGAGGCGGGCGGATCACCTGAAGTCAGGAGTTCGAGACCAGCCTGACCACCATGGAGAAACCCTGTCTCTACTACAAACACAAAATTAGCCGGGCGTGGTGATGCATGCCTGTAATCCCAGCTGCTTGGGAGGCTGAGGCAAGAGAGAATTGCTTGAACCTGGGAGGCAGGGTTTGCAGTGAGCTGAGGTGGTGCCATTGCACTCCAGCCTGGGCAACAAAAGTGAAACTCTTGTCTAAAAAAAAAAAAAAAAAGATAAGGACAAGGGATGTCTGTTTATATTATTTTATTTTTTTTAAAGACAAGGTCTTGCTCTGTTTCCCTGGCTGTAGTGCAGTGACATGATCTTGGTTCGCTGCAGCCTCGACCTCCCTAGCTTAAGTGATCCTCCCACCTCAGCCTCCTGAGTAGCTGGGACCACAGGTGCATGCCACCTTGCCAGGCTAATTTCTTTATTTTTTTTGTAGAGATGGAGTCTCACTATGTTGCCCAGGCTGGCCTCAAACTCATGGCTTCAGACAATCCTCTTTCTTTGGCCTTCCAGTGTTAGGATTACAGGTGCGAGCCACCCTGCCTGGCCTGTTTATGTTATTTTAGAACCCGTGCTCACTTTGTGCAGAGCAGGATGTTGAGAACACATCCTTGACCTTATGGACTTTAGAATTTAAGAAAGAGATAATTCAGATTTTTGCAGTATTCAGGGGTTAACAGTACAAAGAAGAACATATGTAGTATTACCGAAAAGAGTAGTACTTCATGACAAAAGCCTGATATGGCCGTATGTGGCTCTATCTTGAGTCAGAATGCTTTGTGTGCAGTCAGGAATTGTTGGGTGATTGGTAGAGTAGAGATCTTTCACTTCTATAGAAAGCAGATGCCATTAATGCTATCCCTAAGAATTCTTGGAAGGTCTACTCCTGGAAATTAATTTAATGTCATGGGAATGCTCCTATTCTACTTCAGGGATGTTATATCTCAATTGTATAGGGAAGATTGAGGACCCACACCTTTGGACATTCTCTCTAGCAGTTAAACTTTTTTACCCCTAAATCTCAGTAACCTGCAGTCCAGAAAGGGAGAACTTGCAAGATTTAAGTGAGACTCAATACAAATTTTGTCAAATGAATAAATGGCTTCCTGTTAAAAAATAAAAAAAAAAAAACAGGCTGGGCATGGTGGCTCATGCCTGTAATCCTAGCACTTTGGGAGGACGAGACTGGAAGATCACTTGAGCTCAGGAGTTTTCGAGACTAGCCTAGGCAACATAGGGGTACCTCATCTCTACAAAAAAATTGAAAAATTAGCTAGATGAGGTGGCACACACCTGTAGTCCCAGCTGCTTAGGGGGCTGCGGTGGAAAGATCCCTTGAGCCCAGAAGGTCGAGGATGCAGTGAGCCATGATCATGCCACAGCACTCCTGCCTGGGCAACAGAGTAAGACCCTGTCTCAAAAACAACAACAATAGCAACTAAAGAAACCCCCACAAAAGTGAAGACCCATGCCCCATCCTCTATTCATCTTTTAAAAAGTATTTAACTTTTGTTTTGTTTTGTTTTAAGAGACAGGGTCTCGCTATGTTGCTTAGGCTGGTCTGGAACTCCAGGCCTCAAGCAATCCTCCTGCCTCAGCCTCCAGAGTTGCTGGGATTACAGGCATGAACATTTGTGCCTGACATTTATCTTTTGTGTATTCGTTCTCTATTAGTTTGGAAGCTTTGAGCATCACTGGATTTTGTCTGTCTTGAAAACTATTTTCTTGTCTTTTAATCAATTTCCCTGATAATTGAGAGTTTGAGAAATTCACACGTTAATTGAACCTTAGAAATCCTCATAATGTGTTCATTTGTTAACCCGTTTTTCTTCATTTATTTGAATGTATTATATCCTCTTGGCAATTAAAGTGCGGCAAACACCAAAAAAGATTTTTTTTTGCCCTAATCATTTATTACTATGGTGACTGAAAAGAAATGATTTTTCTGTCACTAACGAAATAGTCTTCCAGGTTCTCTCTTGCATTTCAAGTATGCTACTATTCAACCTTTTCTGTGCATGTATATAAGCATTTGTCAGGACAGAGGTAGACTCGTGATTGCCAAAATTTCCCCAGTGAAATCGTCTTGGCCTGGAGGGGGTGCGGGAAGAGAGTGAGTGAGTGAGAGAGAGAGAGAGAGAGAGAGAGTGAGAGTGTGTGTGTGTGTTTGTGTGTGTTGAAGACTTACTAACTTGATTCTGATTGAAAAGAAAGACACTAATATTAAATTTTATTGGGCAAATTTTTTTATTTATAATATTTACTTTAAGAACACTTACTGAGATATAAAATATATCCAGAAAAGTCTACCTCAAAAAAAAAAAAAATCTCAGAGTTGCTGGGATTTCAGGCATGAGCCACCATGCCTGACATTTGTCTTTTGTGTATTTGTTCTCTGTTTGGAGGCTCTGGGTTATCACTGGATTTTTGCCTATCTTGAGCACTATTTTCTTGTCTTGTAGTTAAACTTTGTTTATGAAGGTTGTACTGATAGCCCACTATTGAGTAGTTTTAATGTCTTCAATAATCCTGGAAATCTTCCCATTGGAAATTTTTTTTAATACTGGAAAATTGTATATTTCTAGTAATGATATTATGTTGATTCATATACACATTGTCTGATACTCTTCTGTATCGATTAATAGTGTACACATCTTACTGCATTTCAGGCTGTGTACAGTAAGAGGTAATAGAACAGTTTCCCCTTTGTAATCTTTTTTTTTTTTTTTGCCCATATTGGAGTCAGACTTGCATCATACTGTATTTTTAAAAAGATTTGAAATGTGACCAATTTGTTAATAAGTCTGAACCCTCAAATAGGAGGCAAGAAAATATGGTATAATGTGTTGTTATAAATTAGATTGAATACTCTGTCAAATTTATAAACTTCTAGTGGGCATTTATTTCTTTTTCTCTTTACAAATTACTCTAGTAAAAACACCTTTATAAGTGTCTATTTGGGGCTGGTATGAGTATACGTTTATATATATATATATTCTCTTTAGAAAAAATGTCCCCCAAAACAAAAAAGAAAAAGAAATGTCCCCAGGATTAAGATTATTTGTTAAGTTTTAAATAATTTAATGCTTTTTCTGGAGTAGATTTGGTTTTAAGAAGGAAAAATTAATTTTTTGGTTCCTATAGTTTTACTTTTTTCAGAATGTCATATAAATGAGTTGTAGCATTTTCTAGCTTCATTCACTTAGCATAGTGCATTTGAGATTCATTCATGTTATTGCATGTTTCAGTAGTCCATTTCTTTTTATTGCTGAGTAGTGTTCCATTATATGAATGTACCACACTTTGTTTATGCATTATTAGTTGAAGGGTATTGGGGAGTTTGCAGTTTTGGGTGATTATGAATAAAGGTACTATAAACATTTGTATCCAGGTTTTTTTGGTGAACCTTGTTTTTGTTTTCTTTGTTAAAAACCTAAGATTGGGGTTTCTGGGTCATACAGTAAGTGTATGTTTATAAGAAACTGCCAGTTTTCCAGTGTCTTTGGCTAATATTTTGTTGAGGATTTTTACATTTATATTCATGAGGTATATTGTAGTGTTCTGTTCTTATAATGCCTTTGCTTGGTTTAGGTATTGGGGGAAAGTTGGCTTTATAAAATGAGTTGAGAAGTGTTCCCTTCCTTATCTGTTTTTAGAAGAGGTTATGTAGCATTGATAGTATCTCTTCCTTGACTGCCAAAATTTCCCCAGTGAAATCATCTTGGCCTGGAGTGGGTGCGGGAAGAGAGTGAGTGAGTGAGAGAGAGAGAGAGAGAGAGAGAGAGTGTGTGTGTGTGTTGAAGACTAGTTTAGTGTGGTAATGAGAAGGGGAGAAAGAGTAGAACAGGGAGTTTGATCTGTAAGACAGTGAACAATCAATTGGGAGAACTCACTACCTTTGGAATGTTT
This sequence comes from Pan paniscus, assembly GCF_029289425.2. Classification (NCBI taxonomy): domain Eukaryota; kingdom Metazoa; phylum Chordata; class Mammalia; order Primates; family Hominidae; genus Pan; species Pan paniscus. Next base: position 105,286,605 of record NC_073262.2, read on the forward strand.
TTGTTAGAAAAATTTTAACTATAAATTCAGCTTATTTAATAGATACAGGACTATTAGGTTATCTCTTTTTTGAGGAATGAGCTTTGGTAGATTGTGTCTTTCAAGGAATTGGTTTATTTGTGGACATGCAGTTGTGGTATTTCATTATTCATCTGTGGAGTTTGTAGTGGTGGCATCCTTTCGGTCATTCCTGATTTGAATATTTGTATATTTTCTCTTTTTTTGTTTGGTCAGAATGGCTAGAGAGGTTTATTATTTTTATAGGTCTTGTCAAAGAACCAGCTTTTAGTTTCATTTACTTTCTTTGTTATTTTTTCATTTCATTCATCTCTGCTCTCGTCTTTATTTTCTTCCTCCTACTTGCTTTTGGTTTAGTTTGCTCATTTTCTGGTTTCTCAGATGGAAGCTTACATTATTGATTTGAAATCTTCTTTTTCTAATAGAAACATTTAATGCCATACATTTTTCTCTAAGCAGTTGTTTAGCTGCATGTCACAAAGTTTGATATGTATTTTCATTTTAATTCAGTTCCAGGTATTTTCTAGTTTTCCTTGAGGCTTGTTCTTTGACCCACAGATTACTTAGAAGGGTTTTATTCAGTTTTTAAATATTTTGGGATTTTTCCAGATAGCTTTCTTGTATTGATTTTTAAATTTGATTTCATATCAGAGAGCATACCTTATTTTATTTCTTTTCTTCTAAATTTGTTGAGGTTTATGTCCCAGGATATGATCTACTTTGATAAATGTTTCACATGCCCTTGTGTATTGTGCTGTTGTTGGGTAGAGTGTTCTATAAATGTCACTTAGGTCAGATTGATTGATAGTGGTTTTCAGGTCTTACATATCTTTGCTGATTTTCTATTTGTTTTATCAGTTGCTCAGAAAGGAGTGTTGAATCTCCAAATATAGTGGAATTTTCTATTTCTTCTTTCAGTTGTTGCTTCATATATTTTGAAGCTTTAAAAAAAAGTCCATAAACATTTAGAATTGTTATATATTTTTCGGTGAATTGACCATTTTACTGTATAATTTCCCTCTATCCCTGGTAATTTTTCTTGTTCTTAAGTCTACTCTGATTAGAGTTTGCAAGATCTATTTTTACTATCCTTTCTATAATTCCATCCTTTGTTGTATTTAAAGGGATGTCTTATAGACAGCGTATTGTTGGCTCTTGTGTTTTTAATTTTAATTTTATTTTATTTATTTTTTTTGAGATAACAGTTTCCTCTGTCACCCAGGCTGGAGTGCAGTGGCATGATCTTGGCTCACTGCAACCTCCTCCTCCTGGGTTCAAGCAATTCTTGTGCCTCAGCCTCCTGAGTAGCTGGGACTACAGGGATGTGCCACCAGGCCCAGCTAGTTTTTGTAGTATTGGTAGAGATGGGGTTTCACCATGTTGACCAGGCTGGTCTCCAACTCCTGACCTCAGGTGATCTGCCTGCCTTGGCCTCCCAAAGTGCTGGGATTACAGGGGTGATCCACCATGCCCAGTAGGTCTTGTGTTTTTTAAATCTAGTCTGATGATCTTGTATGTTAATTGTTCTGTTGAGACCATTTACATTTGTTGACATTATTGATATATTTGGATATAGGTGTGCTGTTTTTTTTTGGAGACAGGGTCTTGCTCTGTTGCCCATGCTGGAATGCAGTGGCACAATTATGGCTACGGTGGTAGCCTTGACTTCCCAAGCTCAGGTGATCCTCAAACCTTGGCTTCCTGAGTAGCTGAGATTATAGGCGCATGCCACCTCACCTGGCTAATTTAAAATTTTTTTAGAGATGGGTTTCACTGTGTTGCCTAAGCTGGTCTCGACCTCGTAGGCAAGTGATCCTCCTGCCTTGGCCTCTCAAAGTACTGGGATTATAGGTGTAAGCCACCTCACCTGGCACCTTCTGCTTTTTGTTCCATAATCTCCCTTTTCCTACCTTTCAGATTGCTTGACTGTTGTCTTAGTAATTCATTTAATTTATGTGTTTTTTTTGACTCTTTGTATGTTTTGTTTTGTTTTTGGTGGCTGCTATGGGGATTACAATATACATACCTAACTTTATATTTTACTTAGAATTAATACTTTACTGCTTCAGGTGAAATGCAGAAATCACACAATCTATGTTTCTTTAGCCTCTTTACATTAGTGATTCTATATGTTACATCTTTAAACATTGTAAACCACATACTCAGCATTATAATTTTTGCTTTCAACAGTCATACCTATTTTAATGAATTTAAGGGGAGAAAAATGTTTTATGTACAAGTATATTTATTACTTCGTTTGCACTTCCTTTATTCCTGAAGTTAGTTTCCCTTTGGTATCATTTTCCTTCTGCTTGAAGATCTACATTTAGCATTTGTTTTAGAACAGGTCTGCTGCTGATGAATTATCTCAGTTTTCCTTCACCTAAGAATATCTTTTTAAAAAAAATTGAGACAGAATCTCACTCTGTCTTCCAGGCTGGAGTGCAGGGGCGTGATCTTGGCTCACTGCAGCCTCTGCCTCCCGGGTTCAGGTGATCCTCTTGCCTCAGCCTCCCAAGTCCTGGGACTACAGGCATGAGCCACCACACCTGGCTAATTTTATATTTTTAATAGAGACAGGGTTTCACCTTGTTGACCAGCCTGGTCTCAAACTCCTGACCTCAAGTGATCCACCCGTTTTGACCTCCCAAGGTGTTGGGATTACAGGTATGAGCCACTGTGCCCAGCCTAAGAATATCTTTACTGCAGGAAATTTTCACTAGATGTAGGATCCTGGGTTTATTGTTTTACTCTTTTAGCTCTTCAAAAATGTAGTTTGTTGTCTTCTGTGCTTTCTGATGAGACATCTATAATCACTGGAATCATTGTTTCTTTGTATGTAATGTGTTGTTTTTCACTGGCCCCTTTAGGAGTTTTTTTCTTTAATCTTTGATTTTTTAGTAGTTTGATTATTTATGGGCATACATTTAATCCTGTTCGTGTTCACTTAATTATTTATGTTTCTCATGAAATTTGGAAGGTTTTGTTTTGTCAAATATTTTTTTTCTGCTCCAGTTTTTTTCTTTTGTTCTTCTGGGACTTCACTGACATAACTTTTTGATATTCTCAGATCTCTGAGGCTCTTTCCTGTTTTTTTATTTTTATTTTTTTGAGATGGAATATCTCTCTGTCTCCCAGGCTGGAGTGCAGTGGCATGTTCTGGCTCACTGCAACCTCTGCCTCCCGGGTTCAAGCGATTCTCCTACCTCAACCTCCCAAGTAGCTGGGATTACAGGCACGCACCACCACACCCAGCTAATTTTTGTATTTTAAGTAGAGACGGGGTTTCACTATGTTGCCCAGGCTGGTCTTGAACTCCTGATCTCAGGTGATCCACCTGTCTCGGCCTCCCAAACTGCTGGGATTACAGGCGTGAGCCACCACGCCTGGCCTTTTTGGTTTTTTGTTTCTTTTGAGACAGAATCTCGCTCTCTTGCCCAGGCTGGAATGCAAAAGTGTGATCTCAGTTCACTGCAGCCTCTACCTCCTGGGCTCAGGTGATCCTCCTACCTCATTCTCCTGAGTAGCTGGCATTATGGGCGCACATAATCCTGCCTGGCTAATTTTTGTATTTGTTTTGTAGAGATGGGTTTCACTATGTTGCCCAGACTGGTGGCAAAGTCCTAGGCTCAAGCGATCCACCCACCTTGGTCTCCCATAGTGCTGAGATTACAGACGTGAGCCACCGTGCTTTTTTTTTTTTTTTTTTGATGGAGTCTTGCCCTGTTGCCCAGGCTGGAGTGCAATGGTGTGATCTTGGCTCACTGCAACCTCCGCCTCCCAGGTTCAAACGATTCTCCTGCCTCAGCCTCCCAAGTAGCTGGGATTACAGGCACACACCACCATGCCCAGTTTTTTATTTTTATTTCATTTTTAGTAGAGATGGGGTTTTACCATGTTGGCCAGGCTGGTCTCAAACTCCTGACCTCGTGATCCACCCGCATCGGCCTCCCAAAGTGCTGGGATTACAGGTGTAAGCCACTGCGCCCGGCCACCACCGTGCTCATTTTTTCCCCCATCTTTTTTTCACTCTTGTTCAGACTGGATAATTTCTGTTGATCTATTTTTAGGCTTACTGTTTCTTTCTTCTGTCACATTTTGTTATTCAGTCCATTCAGTAATTTTTATTTTAGTTTTTTTAATCTAAAATTTTCATTTAGTTCTTTTTTATAGTTTCAATTTCTGTATGAAAATGTTTATCTTTTCATTAATTTCATGTGTATTTGCCCTTACTTCAGAAAGCATGATTATAATAGCTGCTTAATTTTTGACAATTCCAAAATCTGAGCCATCTTAGGGTTGGTGTCTCCTGCTTGTTTGTACATTTTGAATATTTTACTTGAGACTCTGAGTCCTATTTAAGGCACCTGGAAATGTTGAGTTTTTTCTTTTAGCAGGCAATCAGACTGGTTAGATTCATACTCCAAGTGTCATCTTACCTTCAGTGGGCTGTGGTTCTAATGTCAATTTACTTTTCACAGTCTTTGCAGTACTATTTGGGTCTGTCTTTTGTGTATGTACCTCCCAGGAGTCAGTTTGGGACCTGAGTGGTGGTCGGTATCTATATCTTAATTTAGGTCTGAAGATCTGTGTTATACTATTTTGGGTCAGTTCATACATGCACAGCCTTTAGGTGTGCCTGGAACTTCATACGTGGATTTAGGAGTGTTCCTTTTTCAGCTCCCTGTTCTCCATGATTTATTTTCACACTCTGTTTCCCAGGAGATCTTGTCCTCATTCTCTGATGACAAAGCCAGGATTTTTAACCTCTCCACACTATCATGAACTTCCTACAACTGGATATGCCTCTAGACCAAGATGGTGACAGAGAGGAAGAAATAACCTGGTTTCTCTCTGCACTGTTCCAGTTACAGAGCCTCAGTTCCTCTGGTCAGAGGGAAGGATTCTCTGTTTTAGGTGCCTTTGTGGTCACTGCCGAAGCCATAGGAGTGCAGTTTTGTGACCAGTACTTGACTTGGGCTAGGGCCAGAAGAGTAAAAAAGAGAGAAAAAGAGCTGGGATTCCACCCATAGCCTTCATCCTGCAGGGCCCTCCTACCTAGTCCATTGGCCACAAAGAAAGTGTTTCTCCTGGACTTTTTCCTGCCCACTCCTACTGTGCAGTTCTAAGATTTGGGATGCCCTTGAATCTAATCCAGGACATATGGGAGGGGGAAAAACTCAGTGAATCACTTCCCTATCAGCTCTTCTAGTTTTTGTTTTGTTCCTAAATCTAGCTGCCATTATTTACTTTTTTGAATCCTCGGAGGACTCCATATATGCTGTCCGGGTTTTTAGTGATAATTGGTGCTAGAGATAGAAGTGTGTTAGTTCATCTTAGCCAGAACTGTAGGCATTTCCCACCCTTACTCCATCAACTTTTAATTTCAGATGCGTATTTGAAAGTCTGAGTACAGTATGAGAAATAGTAAAACCGTAAAAATAGGAAAACAATTATAGTAAAACTGTTAACTGTTACTGAGTACCTTCTGTATTCCAACTATAATGCTAAGTGTTTTGAATATGTAATGTAATTCTTAAACTGCCTTTATAAAGTAGGTATATTACCATTTTAATATTGAGGTTAATTATTTGTGGTCAGATAGCTATTAAGTGGTGTAATGAGTGTATAAACCTGGGCCTTTACAGACTCCAGAGTCGCTCATCCACTTGCTGAGTCAGCTAACATTAAAAAATTATATTTTTAGGCCAGGCGCATTGGCTCACACCTGCAATCCTAGCTCTTTAGAAGGCTGAGGCAGGCAGATCACCTGAGGTCAAGAGTTCAAGACCAGCCTGGCCAACATGGCAAAACCCCGTCTCTCCTAAAAATACAAAAATTAGCCGGGCATGGTGGCGCGTGCCTGTAATCCCAGCTACTTGGGGGACTGAGGCAGGAGAATAGCTTGAACCCGGGAGGCGGAGGTTGCAGTGAGCCGAGATCATGCCACTGCACTCCAGCCTGGGCAACAGAGCAAGATTCCATCTAAAAAAAAAAAAAAAAAAAAAAGATCAACAATCCCACGATCCCAATACTGGGTAAGTATCCAAAGGAAATGAAATCAGTATGTCGAAGAGATACTTGCACTCCTGTGTTTATTGCAGAGCTATTCACAATAGCCAATAGCCAAGATACGGAATTAACCTAAATGCCCAACCACAGATGAGTGGATAAAGAAAATGTGAGGTAGGTGTGTGTGTGTGTGTGTATGTGTGTATGTGTGTGTGTGTGTGTACGTGTACAGACTGGTAGTATATAGAAATACCATTCAGCCATAAAACAGAATGAAATCTTGTCATTTGTGGCAGCATAGGTGAATCTGGAGGATATTATTATATTAAGTGAAATAATCCAGGCACAGAAATACAAACACCACATGATCTCACTCATGTGGAATCTAAAAAAATTCGTTTCATAGGAGTAGAGTAGAACATTGATTACCAGAGGCTGGAAGAGGAGGTGATAGAGGAGGAGGGGACTGGGAAAAGTCAGTCAACTGGTACAAAGTTGCAGTCAGGAGGAATAAGTTTTAGTGTTCAGTTGCACAGTAGGGTGACTATAGCTAATAGCAATGTAGTCAAGATAGCTAGAAGAGATTGTGAATGTTATCCTCACAAAGAAATGATAAATGTTGGCTGGGCGCAGTGGCTCACGCCTGTAATCCCAGCACTTTGGGTGGCTGAGGCGGGTGGATCACAAGGTCAAGAGATCGAGACCATACTGGCCAACATGGTCAAACCCCGTCACTACTAAAAATACAAAAATTAGCTGGGCATGGTGGTGGTGCATGCCTGTAGTCCCAGCTACTTGGGAGGCTGAGGCAGGAGAATCGCTTGAACCCGGGAGGCGTAGGTTGCAGTGAGCCGAGATCATGCCACTACACTCTAGCCTGGCGATACAGTGAGACTCCATCTCAAAAGAAGAAGAAGAAAAAAAGAAATGATAAATGTTTAAAATGATGGATATAATTACCCTGATTTGATTATTATACAGTGTATTCATGCATTGAAACATCACACTCTTATCCTGTAAACATGTACGATTGTTAATTAGAAATAAAAAATTAAGAAATTACTATTTTTAGCTTCAGAATAATGAAGCGTTAGAAGCACTCTTTTTAAAATTATACATTCATAGTTTTATAACCTGCTCTTTCCACTTAAAATATTGGCAACAATTTCCATATCAATAGGTACACTTCTACAACATTTTAATTGCTATGTAGTATTCCATTGTGTGGATCTTCCACATTTATTATTGGGTAGTCTTTTGCTGTTATAAACAGTGCACAGAACGTTAATTTCCATTTGGTACTAGGTTGAGTTCCATTGTGGTTTGAATGTGATTGCAGAAATTGAACTTTTGAATTCTGACTGTGCACTTGTGCTGAAGATATTATGCTATGTGACTCAGCTGTGGGTAACTCTATAGTTAGTGAACTTTATTATAGGAAATAGTGTTATTGTGCTACATTTATATATAGAGAGTTTTACTGGTTTTTATTGAAAAGCGTGTATCTTTATTTAATGGCGAACATTACTTAATATGTTATAATCTTCTCTGAAATAGTATGTGTTTTATACATTTAGTACTTTGCTGGATTAAATTCATTACATCATTCACATTGGATATTCAGTCACATTAAGCCTTTTTTTTTTTTTTTTTCTTTTGAGACAGAGTCTCACTCTCCTTCTCCTTTCCCAGGCTGGAGTGCAGTGGCGCGATCTTGGCTCACTGCAACCTCTGCCTCCCAGGTTCAAGCGATTCTCCTGCCTCAGCCTCCTGAGTAACTGGGATTACAGGCACCCCCTGCCACACCCAGCTAAGTTTTGTATTTTTAGTGGAGACGGGGTTTCACTATGTTGGCCAGGCTGGTCTCAAACTCCTGACCTCTGGTGATCTGCCCACCTCGGCCTCCCAAAGTGTTGGGATTACAGGCGTGAGCCACTGCGCCCAGCCCCATTAAGCTTTTTATATACCAGATTTTGTTCAAAGGCTGCAGACCAAACCTTTCATTTTTGTTAACTGTCTTGTAAAGTATACTGATACAAGGTCTATGAGGTTAAAATATGTGGATGACACAGTGCAAACTCATTATTTCCAAAAAAAAAGCATGTTGAACCACAGTTCCTATCAGTGAATCTAGAAAACTTTTTTTATATGCAAATAATACATTCCAGTTCATTTATATACTTCTGTGCATTTTCACAAATAATAACTAATTATCCCATGATATCCCTCCTTAAGGGTGAGTGTCATTAGCTCCTGATGATTTGAGTACATTTAATTAGATATCTTTTCTGAAGTTATATTTAACTGAAAGAATATATTGACTCCAGAGGTTTTAAGCTGTTCTTTTCACTGCCACTTGTGTATATGGTAGGAAAAATGATAAAAATATTTGAAAGAATTAGCTTGGCAACATAGTAGAATAGCCTGGAATGTCTGAGAACTGCTCAGTGATTTGTGTGGCTAATAGTGCTAGGTAGAAGGCTTAGATTAGTCTTAGAATTGGCACAAGACGAGAATGAGACAACTGAGGCATTGGCCCTGGATACATGTTTTTGGTGTCTGCCAGAAAGCTTGGTAATTGAGATAAATAATATTTAAATAAAATGCTTCAAAATAAAAATTAATTTAACACAATTCAAAGAACTAATTATGAAAATTTTAAAGATAGGGTCCAACAGGGCAAAGATTAAGAGTCATGCAAGTACATGATTGAGTCCTGTTTAAAATTTTGATAGTTCGTTATCATGCATGACTTACCTTGAGTAATTTATCTATCTAGTAAGTTATTTTGCCCTCAGAACACGTGCCTCATTTGCCTTACCGTAGTAGTTTTGGCCTCGCTTATAAGAAGTCAGTCTGAAGGAATTACGGGTTTCTCTGTGAGTCAGTGTATTAGTTTTCTATTGATATGTGATAGATTGCCCCAAATATAGCAGCTTAAAACAATATCCGTTTATTATTTCACAGTTCTGTAGGTTGAAAGTTGGGGCGGGGAGGAGGCTCCACTGTGTTTTCTGCTCAGGGTCTCAAAAGCCAATATCAAGATCAAGCTGGGTTTGGCTTTTATCTGGAGACTTTGATGGGGAAGAAGGTGCTTCCAAACTCATTCATGGAGTTGACAGAATCCAGTTCCTTGAGGTGATAGGACTGAGATGACTGCGTTGTTGTGGGCTGTTAGCTTTAGGGGTCACTCTCAGCTCTGAGGCTGCTCTCATATCTTTTCCCCATGACCCTCTCAATTTTCTTTTTTCTTTTTTTTTTTTTGAGACAGAGTTTCGTATGCTGCCCAGGCTGGAGTGCAGTGGTGTGATCTAAGCTTACTGCAACCTCTGCCTCCTGGGCTCAAGTGATCCTCCCACCTCAGCCTCCCAAAGTGCTGGGGTTATAGTTGGCCAACCCTCTCAATTTTCAAAGCCAGCAGTGGAATATCTCTCATATAGAATCTTTTTTACTTGGTCTTCTGCAGCCAGCCAAAGAAAACTTTCTATTTTTAAAGGGCACTTGTGATTAGATTGGGCCCTCCTGGATAATCTCCCCATTAATAACTCACTACTAACTGATTAGCAACCTTAATTTCATCTACAGAATCTCTCTTGGCACATGATGTAATAGTGGATGTGATATCTCGTTGTGTTTTCAGTCCTGGGGATTAGGACAGGAAATCCTCTTTTTGTTGTTGTTGTTGTTGTTGAGACAGAGTCTCACTCTATCACCCAGGCTGGAGTGCAGTGGTGCAGTCTCGGCTCACTGCAACTTCTGCCTCCCAGGTTCAAGCAATTCTCCTGCCTCAGCCTCCTGAGTAGCTGGGACTACAGGTGCATGCCACCATGCCTGGCTAATTTTTGTATTTTTAGTAGAGACGGGGTTTCACCATGTTGACCAGGCTGGTCTCGAACTCCTGACCTCGGATGTTCTGCCTGCCTTGGCCTCCCAAAGTGCTGGGATTACAGGCGTGAGCCATGGAAACTGGCAGGACAGGAAATCTTGGGAGACCATTTTAAAATTCTGCCTACTGTAGTCAGCTAAGAAATTAATACAAACCATTCATCCTACCCACTGGTAGTGACTTATTACAAACACAAACAAATAGCTATAAATATGTATTATGGCAACATTTGTTATGACTAAAATTTGACAGAAGAAAACATTCATTCTGCAATTTGTGTCTGCATAGTTTGCTTAAATTGGGAATGGTATTGTTACAAAGCAAACCTTTTGATGATAGAGACTTTGTTGAGAAAATCTGATATAGTCAAAAGCAGATTGGGTCTTTATTATAAACTTTACATTAAAAACAATTGAAACGGAAGTTATGTTAGCAAAATAAACATGAAAATTGAAAAAAAATAGAAACAGTTTACCTATGGTTTTCAGAAAACTAATTTAAAAAATGTTGACTCATTGAAGTTTGCATTGGAAAAATACTTTGGTAAAATGTTTATTGGTGTTACACGTTCACAAACGCACACACATATGTACCATATGTACAGTCATAATTCTAGGTGAGGATGGCAGACAGAAGGCTTGAAGAGTCAGAGAAGTTCAGCCAGCCACATTTTTTTTTAAATTGTATCTGAGCATGTACTATGTATGTTTATATTTTGACACTGCTAGGTGGGTTTTCACTGGTGGGTGGGATGTGGGGGTATGTTACAGACAACTTTCACTTTCTACTGTATTCACTTCTGGTTTTTGACTATTTTGAAATAACATGTTTCGTTTCATTTCTTTTTTTTTTTTTTTTTTTGAGACAGAGTCTCGCTCTGCTACCCAGGCCAGAGTGCAGTGGCGCGATCTTGGCTCACTGCAACCTCTGCCTCCCGGGTTCAAGTGATTCTCCTGCCTCAGCCCGCTGAGTAGCTGGGATAGCTCATTTTTTGTAGTTTTAGTAGAGATAGGGTTTCACCGTGTTAGCCAGGATGGTCTCGATCTCCTGACCTCGTGATCCACCTGCCTCGGCCTCCCAAAGTGCTGGGAGTACAGGTGTGAGCCACCGCGCCCGGCCAGTATGTTTCATTTCTATAATAAAAATGCTGATCGAAAATCTGTGTTATAGCAGTGATTTAAAATAAAGTTAAATGATTTTTAAAGAGTTTAAAAATAGAGTAAAAATGTCGTAAAAACTGGGACTTGCTCCAGGCCTCTATTTGAGTTACTTTAGTAAATTTTTCTTTTTTTTGAGATGGAGTCTTGCTTTGTCGCCCAGGCTGGAGTGCAGTGGTGCGATCTTGGCTCACTGCAACCTCCGCCTCCTGGGTTCAAGCAGTTCTCCTGCCTCACCCTTCCGAATAGCTGAGACTACAGGCACGTGCCACCATACCTGGCTAATTTTCGTATTTTTAATAGAGACGGGGTTTCACCATGTTGGCTAGGCTGGTCTCGAACACCTGACCTCAAGTGATCCACCCGCCTCGGCCTCCCAAAGTGGTGGGATTATTAGCATGAGCCACCACGCCCGGCCTAAGTATTTCTTTTTGAGGTAGCTTAAAGAAAAAAAGCTTTGTGTGTGTGTGTCTGTGTGTCTGTGTGTGTGTGTGTCTGTGTTTGTGTGTGCGTGCGCGCGCATGTGCTGTCTCTTTTTCCATAGAAATAATATTGCTCTGTTCTTGAATCCAATTATTACAATGAAGGTGATAATTATGTAGAGAGGAATAACTGTGTCAAGGTATTCCTGAATGGTACTGGTGTTATGTTTTAGACCAATCTCAAGATAAACCTCAGCCATTTGGCCCCACTAGATAGTGTAGGGATCTAAACTAAACTAGATAACCTAAGTTAAATTACCTATTTCTACTCAAGTTGAAGTAGTATGCTGGCTATATTTTTTTCTGCTAGGTTTCAGTCTTTGGAGGCCTTTGGGATATTGACAGATGAGGAGATAATTGATAAGTAGTGAAGTGGACAGCTAGCATGGCTGAACCACAGAAAAGAGTAGTGGATTGAGGTTATAGGGTGATAATAGTGAGGATAGTAGTAGAGTAGTATTAGAAGTAAAATCACTGTTCCCAGGCATGGTGGCTCATGCCTGTAATTCTAGCACTTTGGGAGGCCCAGATGGGAAGATTGCTTGAGGCCAGGAGTTTGCTTAGGCAACACAGTAAGGCTCCATCTTTAAAAAATATATATATTGTAAATATATATTATATATTGTATAAAAATATATTATATATTTATATATAAAATATTTTTATACAATATATATTTTATAAAAATATATAATATATTTTATAAAAATATATAAATATATAATTATATATAATACATACATATTATATTATATATAATATATATTATATATTTTTATATAATATACTATATATTATATATATTAATATTTATATATTTAGATACATATATAAAGATATAAAAATATTTATATATTAAATGTGGTGGCATGCACCTGTAGTCCTAGCTACTTGGGAGGCTGAGGTGGGAGGATGGCTTGAGCCCTGGAGTTGGAAGGTACAGTGAACTCTGATCTGGGCATAGTGGCGGGTGCCTGTAATCCCAGCTACTTGGGAGGCTGAGGCAGGAGAATTGCGTGAACCTGAGAAGTGAAGGTTGCAGTGAGCTGAGATCACGCCACTGCACTCCAGACTGTGTGACAGAGCGAGACTCTCTCTCAAAAACAAAAAAAAGAAAAAGAAGGTATAGTGAACTCTGATTGTGCCACTGTACTCTAGCCTGGGCTACAGAGTGAGATCTTGTTCCTAATAAATAAATAAAATAAAAGAACATTTTCTAAAGTGTGGTATAGGATGGTAGATTTTGGGTCAAGTTTTATTTTCTGTATCAGCAAAGAAAAAGGAAAGAAAGTAATATTTGAATGCATGTCTCATGCATTAAATATATGCCTCTAAGGGCTGTGTTTATTTCCATTTCATAAATGAGAATACTCAGTCCAAGAGAACTAAGTAATTTAATGTTTCAGAGAATTTCTAAATGTGGGATTTCAACTCATGTCTGCTTCGTTTTGGGGACCATGTTTTTAAAGTCTTCTCACAGTGTTATATATAATATAATTTAGTCAACATTAAACCTATTATGAATAGGTATCCTACCAAGTTGGATAATTTGAAAGAACACCAAAATAAGGAATAATATATGCCAAAAGTTCCTCCCTTCTTGCAGAAGGGTTCAGACAGTTTCTGGTTGAAGCAGAGATTAAATACATTGATAAATCAATAGAGTGATCTGGAATAATTGGTAGAAATTGGTTGTAAAATGGTGTTAGGGACAGATTTTTTTTAGTCTTTTAAACCCACATCTTGCTTTGGTAGACACAAAAATCATGATATGATATTGGAGATTTCAAAATAAGTATTTCAAAATTAAAACAGCAGGGATTCTAGGAAGAAAAAACTTAATCTTTAAAACATAGATACAGTGTGGTTGGGGCTACTTATTTATCACCAGGCTTTTCAGTCCCAAATAGTATGGAAATCTGTGAATTGTTCTGTTTTTATTGCCTAAGTGCAATAAAAAAGATTAGCTTTGTAAAATAAGGAGAGGATAAAGTTTGCTTATTTTCAGGAGTGAATCAGAAGATGTTCTTCCTCCTCAAATTTTCTAGATTTTTTTTTGGAAGTTACTCTGTTAATTGAATCAAATTTGAATGATAAAAACTATCATTTGAGATGTTTTTGCCAACGTGGAACATAACTAAGAAAAAATGTTTTTCACATTGTTTCAAGTGGGATTTTCAGGCATGTCATTATGAAAGTATTTCCTTAAATCATCTTTCAGAACAAAAATATGAATGAGTATTGCTTTTTTTCCGCCTTATCCTTGAGTGCTTTATTGGGTCAAAGTTGAAGAAATATTAAAGCACTAATTTGCTTTATCCAGTTCGTTGGATTTTTTTCTTTGTTTGCTTGAAGTATTTTTCTAGACTCTTGATTGCAAATGACAACTCAGCTTAAACTAAGCAGAATGACAGTAGAACTGAAGAAATAACCACAAACATAGATAGATGTGGCCACAAAAGTTAAGTACTTTCAGGACATTCTCTTAATTTCTTAATCTTTCATTTGGGTCTGTTTGTTAGCTTCATTCTCACGTACTGTCTAAGTACTTTCAGGACATTCTCTTAGTTTCTTAATCTTTCATGTGGGTCTGTTTGTTAGCTTCATTCTCACGTACTATCTAAATCAACAAATCTTTATTGAGTACCTGCTATGTGCTAGCTACTATTTAGTTGCTGGGGAAACAAGTGATGAAATAAGACATACCAATTTGTTCCAAAGGCTTAAGGGGCAAAAATGAAAAGAGAAATAAGACACATCAAGCTTCTGTCCTCAAGGAGCATACTTTCTTTTTTCTTTTCTTTCTTTTTTTTTTTTTTTGAGATGGAGTCTAGCTTGTCACCCAGTCTAGAGTGCAGTGGCACAATCTCGGCTCACTGAAACCTCTGCCTCCTGAGTTCAGGTGATTTTTAGGCCTCAGCCTCCTGAGTAGGTGGGATTACAGGCGCCTGCCACCATGCCCAGCTAATTTTTGTATTTTTAGAGACGGGGTTTCATGAAACACGTTGGCCATTCTGGTCTTGAACTTCTGACCTCAAGTGATCCTGCCTCAGCCTCCCAAAGTACTGGGATAAGCCACCGCCCCCTGGCCAAGGAGCATACTTTCTAGTGTAGAGACTTTGTCTACATAGCAGGGAACAGGGCCACAGACCATTCAAGACTCATATTTCCGTCTGCAAGACCCACAAGGCAAGAGGGCTTCTTCTCCACCAACTCCAGCTAGAAAAATTACAGGGAAGGATAATGTTTCATTCTGCGCCCATTTCAGAGTCAGTTACTGCATCCAGAAGAATGAATTATTGTTATTAGCTGAGCCTGGTCATGTACTCACCCTATTAGGGACTAGCATCTGTTACCAAAAGACAGGAAGGCCTGCGGCAAATGAGTATACTGGGCAGGCAAAAATAGTGCTAGCATGGTGTTTGCATTTTGAAGTTTAATTCCTTGTATTTAAAGCTGCAAATAAATTTGCCAAATATGCAAAGCTTTACTAATTTTTGAAAGCTTGAAAGTGTTGATCTTTCTCCTTATTTCTAAATCTAAAGTAATTGTGATCTTCACTTTCATATCCAAAGAGCCAGACAAATAACTTAATGATTTAAATATATTGCTTCCCACATAATTCACTGTATTGACAGGAAGGTTGTAGTTTTGTTGATCATAAACACCGTTTTGAGATTAATGCTACATGGTGTTTTAATTTGGGTTCCACCAAAAGAAGACCCTGAGACAAGGATTTGTTTGGTTCCAAATAGTTCATTTAAGAATGTTGAAGAAGTAGGAAAGAGACAGGGAAGGGACAAAAGTTAATAAGCGTGCTTTAATAAGTAGTATACCACACTGGGCAACTGGTCATCAGTCTCGCTGAGCTCCCTCTGCTAGATTACATAGAGAATATGCCTCTGGATTGTCCCATTGAGGGATAAGACATTTACTACCTCTTGCCCTTCACTGGTTGAAGTTTCTGGGAGTAACTCCCAGGCTCTCTTGCTTGTCCTGCTGCCAAGCTGAGTATGCTCCTTCAGGCAGAGAAAGCTCTGGCAGAGAGGCTCAGATGCTGAGAAATTGTCTGGAGAACTGTTCATAGAAACTGCAGGTGTTCTCCACGCTGGCTGTGAATGGAAATGGGTGGGACATTGATAGATTCAGCTATGAATGGTGAAATACATTGTATATCCTCAAAACAGGTGAATTTTTCCTTTGATTTTGATTAAAATTCCCATATATTGGTAGAGCAGTGTAAGTACCTACCCTAACCATGCCACTCCCACGCTGGTTCACTTTATTTGCTTTGCATTAGGGTGGTTACCACTGCCTGCTGCAGCAAATCCCAGAAATTGTTGTGACTTAGCAAAGGTTTATCATGTTCAATATAGGTTGGGTGGCTCTCTGGCAGAGCTCTCTTCCAGTCAATGACTCAGAGACCCAAGCTGACACTCCACAATCTTAAGAGTTTTTTTTCTGTTTAGCCATGTGGATGGGAAAAATCATGGAGAAAGTACATCAGCTTTAGGTGTGTTAGTTACTTCATTCATAACCTATGGCCAGACCAGTTGCATGGCTGTGACCTAACTGGAAGGGAACCTGGGAATTGTAAGAAATTGACCCATTTGACCCTGAAGAATTTTCACTTAGCTGTCAAAATTTCATTAATTTTAATAGGGTCTTCAAGTCCTGTAAAAATCACATTTATTCTTTTTTATTTACATGTTGAGCATATAATTAATTACTATTTTCACCACCTGCCTCCCCCTCCTTTTTGTTTTGAGAAGGAGTCTTGCTCTGTCGCCCAGGCTGGAGTGCAGTGGCACGATCCCGGCTCACTACAACCTTCACCTCCTGGGTTCAAGCGATTTACCCACCTCAGCCTCCTGAGTTGCTGGGGTTACAGGCGTGCGCCACCACGCCTGGCTAATTTTTGTATTTTTAGTAGAGATGGGGTTTCACCATGTTGGCCAGGGCTGATCTTGAACTCCTGATCTCAAGTGATCCACCTGCCTTAGCCTCCCAAAGTGCTGGGATTACAGGCATGAGCCACTGCACCTGGCACTATTTTCTTTTTTTTATTTTTATCTCACTATTTCCTTTTACAAACAGTAAAAATAAAGGCAAGTCATTTAGTTTTTCACAAAATTGAAACTTCATATTCTTATATAAGTCACTAATTTGGCATCTGACAAATGCGGTGGAATTTTCTTAATTTCCTTTTTAAAGTTTTGACAGCATTTGGTATCTGTATATCATAATTTAGTAAATGTTTATTGAAAGTATAAGATCGGAGGTGACAGACTGGGTGTGGTGGCTCATGCCTGTAATCCTAGCACTTTGGGAAGCTGAGATGGGAGGATTGCTTGAGACCAGGAGTTCATGACTAGCCTGGGCAACATCATGGCAAGGCTTTGTCTCTACAAAAAATAAAAAAAATTAGCCAGGCGAGCTGACATGGTGGCATGCACCTGTAGTTCCAGCTACTCTGGAGGATGAGGTGGGAGGATTGCTTGAGCCTGGAAGGTCGAGGCTACGGTAAACTGCGTTCACGCCACTGCACTCCAGACTGGGCGACAGAGTGAGACCTCATTTCTTTTAAAAAACAAAAAGGACTTAAAGTACCTTTTGAAATATGAGACTTTAGTTCTGTTCACTTTCCATATTTTGCTCCTTTATTGTCACTCTTTGAAAACTGGTGTTAACATATTTTTGGTTGCAAGTGAGTCTGTTGCAGTTTTTTTTTTTTAATTGTTTGCAAAAGAAAGACTACAATGGGAGTCCAGAAGGGAGCTATGGAGTATTTACAAACTGAAGCAGTGTGAACTTTGGTTGTAGCTGGCTGATTTTGTGTATGCTAGAGGGCTAAATCCTTAATTCACCATTAAGTAGTTCCTGTTACTGTTTGCTTTGGACTAAAGTTGCTAGTTCCTGCTCTAGAGTGATGAATTAAAGGCTAGCCTACCCTATTTTTCTTTTTCTGTTTTTTTTTTTTTTTTTTTTTTTTTTTTTTTTTTGAGACGTTGTCTTGCTCTGTCGTCCAGGCTGGAGTGCAGTGGTGCAATCTCGGCTCACTGCAGCCTCCGCCTCCTGGGTTCAAGCGATTCTCCTGCCTCAGCCTCCCAAGTAGCTGGAATTACAGTTGCCTACCACCACGCCCGGCTAATTCTTGTATTTTTAGTAGAGATGGGGTTTCACCATATTAGTCAGGCTGGTCTGGAACTCTTGACCTCAGGTGATCCGCCTGTCTCGGTCTCCCAAAGTGCTGGGATTACAGGCGTGAGCCACTGTGCCCGGCCTACCCTATTTCTTATGGATTTTACTTTATTTCTTTATCTCTTCATAAAGAGCCTTCTTGAAAAGGTTATGTCTAACTTCTTCCTGTTTGTGCCTCAGAATATCCAGTGTGACTTTTGCCTGATGACTTTATTGAAATGGCTCTTGAACGAGGTTACAGTGTCTTCTACATGATGGGTGTTTTGTATTATTTTTGATTTAATCCGCATAGCAATCTAGTGAGGCAGCTTCTTTTCAAACTTCTGTTTCTTTTCAGGTACCTGAAATGTTCCTCCCTGCACCCCCCCCCGACCCCTGAAATGTTCTTGTTTCCTAGGGTTCCATACAGTACTTACTTCTTCTGTTTCATTAGCTGCTGTCCATGGCTTTAACCTGTCTATAATTGATTACTTCTAAATTTCTCCTTCTGGTGCAGAACTCTAGACACACTCTTAAATCCATACTAATGTATAAAATTGTCTATCAAGTCTCAATTTGATATCATATAGCTATATCAAACTCAGTGGGTTTGAAACTGAGCTAATTATCTCCTGGTTGCCTAAGCCTGAAACTTGTGGAACACATAATAATGCTAGTTACTATTTACAGTGTCTGGGCTTTGTACATATATGTTTTCACTTAATCCTCATAATAACCCTGTTACCAGAACAATTAAGGAACTTAACCAGTTGGTAATAAAACTTAGTATAACTGATGAAGTTGAATTTGAACCACGTCTGGATGGTTTCCAATTCCATACTCTATCTACTCTGCTGCACTTCTGTTCCCCTTCCCTTCAATATGGACATAGCACAGAGGCGCAGAGAAATACCCCTAGGAGGACCCGGTACTACCAACGTCTTGAGTTGCTGTAAAACATTTCATGTTGCATGATTCTGGTTGCCTTGCTCACTTAGTTTACTACAATAGCTACTTAACAGATCTTCCTGACCCAGTTTCTTCTCCATCCACAGGGCTGTCCAGAAATTTCTTCTAAAATACAAATCTAATTGTCATTTCCCTTACTGCCTTCAGGATAAAAACCAAAATCTTTGGCATAGCATCTAGGACCTTTTCTGGCCAATTCATGGTCATATTGCATGGTCTTTTTGTTTCAATCATTTTAAGATACATGGAGTTTCTAGAGCTATAATTCGCCATTTTGCTTTTGTTTTTGTGGCATGCTCTTTCTTCCTCCATCACTTTCAACTTCTCATTTTTTACAAGTTGGGGCCGGATGCAGTGGCTCACACTTGTAATCCAGCCCTTTGGGGGGCTCAGGCAGGAGGATCACTTGAGAGACCAGGAGTTCAACACCAGCCTGGCCACATAGTGAGACCCCATCTCTACAAAAAATTTAAAAATTAGCCCAGGCATGGTGGCGCATGCCTGTAGTCTTAGCTACTCAAGAGGCTGAGGTGGGAGGATTGCCTGAGCACAGGAGTTCAAGGTCATAATGAGTGCCACTACACTCCAGCCTGGACAAAAGAGTAAGACCCTGTCTCTTAAAAAAAAAACAACAACAAAAAGCCTGAGCAACAGGTGATTCTCTGTCTCTACAAAAAATACAAAAATTAGCCGGGTGTGGTGGTGTGCACCTGTGGTCCCAGCTACTTGGGAGGCTGAGGAGGGAGGATCACTTGAGCCCAGGAGGCAGAGATTGCCGTGAACCAAGATTGTGCCACCGCACTACCGCCTGGGCGACAGAGTGAGACCTTATCTCAAAAAAAAAAAAAAAAAAAAAAGGCCAAGTGCTACCTCTCTCAGAAAACCTCTGCTTGCTCTTCTAGGTATTTCCTCTCCTCTTTAGTACCCCTCATTTGTGGTGTTTAGCACCTTGGTCATACCTCTAGTGGTAGACAACCTCTGAGATGGCTCCCAGTTGTTCCCACCTTCTGGTGTTCATGCCCTGTGTAATACCCTCCTTTTTAATGTGTGAGCAGAACCTAGTGACTCAATTCTAACAAAAGAATACAGCAGGCTGGGTGCGGCAGCTCACCCCTGTAATCCTAGCATTTTGGGAGGCCGAGGTGGGCAGATCACTTGAGGTCAGGAGTTTGAGACCAGCCTGGCCCACATGGTGAAATCCTGTCTCTACTAAAAATAGAAGAATTAGCCGGGTGTGGTGGCATGTGCCCGTAATCCCAGCTACTCGGGAGGCAGAGGCAGGAGAATTGCTTGAACCTGGGAGGCAGAGGTTGCAGTGAGCTAAGATCGCACCATTGCATTCCAGCCTGGGGGACAGAGCGAGACTCAGTCTCAAAAAAAAAAAAAAAAAAAAAGAATATAGCAGAAGTGATGGGATGTCACTTCTGAGATTAGGTTACTGAAAGATTGTCACTTATGTATTACTCTTCCCTTCCTACTTGCTTGTTCTGTTGGGGAAGCAACTTGCTACGTTTATATAGTCTTGTAGAGAGGCCCATGTAGCAAGGAACTAGTGTCTGTGGCCAACAACAGTCAGCACGGGACTGAGGTTTACCAGTAGCCATATGAATGAACTTGGAAGAAAATCCATTTTAGCCTTGATAACTGCAGCCCCAGCTGATACCTTGGTTGTATCTCTGTGGTAGACCCTGAGCCAGAGGCATCCAGCTGAATCATACCTGGATTTCTGACACTGAGAATCTATGAGATAATAAATATTCCTTGTTTTTTTTTTATTTTTTTATTTTGAGATGGAGTTTCGCTCTTGTTGCCCAGGCTGGATTGCAGTGGCGCTATCTCAGCTCACCACAACCTTTGCCTCACAGGTTCAAGCGATTCTCCTGCCTCAGCTTCCTGAGTAGCTGAGATTACAGGCATGCGCCACCACACCTGGCTAATTTTTGTGTTTTTAGTAGAGACGGGGTTTCACCATGTTGGTCAGGCTGGTCTTGAACTCCTGACCTCGCGATCTGCCTGCCTCAGCCTCCCAAAGTGCTGGGATTACAGGTATGGGCCACCGCGCCTGGTCAGATGTTCATTGTTTTAAGCCACTAAGTTTTGGGGTAATTTTTTCTGAAACAGTAGTTAACTGATAAAAATTTTGATGCCTGCAAGAGGGGTGCTGCCACAGCAAATACATAGAAATGTGGAAGAAGCCTTAGGAGGTTGGAAGAATTTTGTCAGTCATGATACAGAAATTCCCTTGAACAGACTATTGGCATAAATCTGGACTTTGAGGAAGCTGGGGTTAAGAACTTAAAAGGTGATGAGAAGCATATTGTTGAAAAACGGAGGAAGGAGAATTCTTATTACGTAGAGGCAGAAAGCTTAGAAGCACCCTTGCCACTAATAGCATGGAAAATAGGAAGCTTGGCTGATGAACTGAGTGTTACTAAACCAAAGAGGTTTCTTTTCTTTTCTTTTTTTTTTTCCTTTCTTTTGAGACAGTCTCGCTCTGTCACCAGGCTGGAGTACAGTGGCGCAATCTCGGCTCACTGCAACCTCTGCCTCCAGGGTTTAAGTGATTCTCCTGCCTCAGCCTCCCGAGTAGCTGGGATTACAGGCACGCACCACCATTCCCGGCTAATTTTTGTATTTTTAGTAGAGATGGAGTTTCATGATGTTGGCCAGGATGGTCTCGATCTCCTGACCTCGTGATCTGCCCGCCTCGGCCTCCCAAAGTGCTGGGATTACAGGCGTGAGCCACCGTGCCCAGCCCCAAAGAGATTTCTAAGCAAAGTGTGAAAGCTGCCACTGGATTTCTTGCTGCTTATAGTAAAATGCAGGAGGTGCCCTGTGAGTTTTCCTCTAATAGTATGGACATACCACTCTTACAGTATTTATCATACTGTGTTATATATACTTAATTTTTTGTATTTCTCGCTAGGCTATGAATTCTGTGAGAGGCCTTCTAACGTGTAGTGGTTTAGATCTTGCTCAGATTCTAAAGAGATTTGCACTCAAGCCTTGGCTCTGTCTCTTACAAACTAAGTGACAAGTTACTTAAGTTTTCCATCCTCACTTTCTTAATCTGGAGGGTAGGATTAATGATAGTGGAATATAAACTCCTAAAATCTCTGTATTTTTACTTGTGTGCTCACTACTAGCACCTAGAAGAATCTGGAGTCATAATAGGTGCTTAATAAATATTCATTGAATTAACGAATTGAGGAATTTCTGCCTCAGATTGTTGGTTTAAATTAGGTAATGCATGGAAGCAGTTTGCTCAATGCCTAATAAATATGAATTGCTCAGTGTTTGTTGTGTTTAGCTGTTTTTCTCCCTATTATTCATCTAGTCCTTGATGCATAGAAAACCATTTCGTGAATAAAACAACTCACAAAGCAAAAGAGTTGTTTGTAGTTCTGGATGATACATCAGGAGTCAGTTTAAAGTGTGATATATTAATATGATATATATTATCATAATCATTATCGTATCATGTAATTATATTGATACAGCTCTGATGAGTGGAGGGACACCAGGGTCCTTAGTCTCGCACTGAATTGGATAAAATGACACAGATACACGTGGAGTGGTTTTAAGGAGCTGAGAGTTTAATAGGCAAGAGAGAAGGAAGAAGCTCCCTTATACAGAGACGGAGGGAGTGGGGCTCCTAAGCCGAGAGAGGAAACCCTGTGTGCGGTAGAAAAGTGGCTGCTTATATGAGGAGGCTGGAGGAGGTGGTGTTTGATTTGCATAGGGCTCAGGGGATTGATTTGACCAGGCATGTCATTCACATAGCCCGTGAAAAAACTGGCCCTCCCACCCTAGCCTCTTAATATGCAAATGCAGGGTGCTATGATGTTCTACATACATGGGGGTATGTGGGGGCAGCCATGTTGCCAGGCACATGTTGGGGCAAGGAAGAAGACAGTGGGAATCCCCATGTTTGAGTGGACCCAGTGTTTTTTTTATTTTGAGACGGAGTTTCACTCTTGTTGCCCAGGCTGGAGTGCAATGGCTGGAGTGCAATGGCGAGATCTTGGCTCACTGCAACCTTTGCCTCTCGGCTTCAAACAATTCTGCCTCAGCCTCCAGAGTAACTGGGATTACAGGCATGTGCCACCACGCCCAGCTAATTTTGTATTTTTTTAGTAGAGACGGGGTTTCTCCACGTTGGCCAGGCTGGTCTTGAACTCCCGACCTCAGGTGATCTGTCCGCCTCTGCCTCCCAAAGTGTTGGGATTACACGTGTGAGCCTCTGCACCCGGACAAGGGTGGACACAGTTTCTAATGGCCAGCATTTGCATACCAAAATTTGCTGGCCCAGCTCTAAGAGCCGGGGTTTTCCTGCTAGATGAGAAACTTCTGGAGCTGCTTTAAAAGAAACAAAAACTTCCCAAGGACTCCTTTTCCTCTCTATCTGCCTAAAATAATTTAATAACTCCTATAACAATATCATAATAATATGATACATTAATATTTGGACATGAAGAGACTTCTATTTCTGGCCATGATGGAGAAATAGTCCCTTCTATGGTAAACAGTGAGAAAATTGGTCAAAAGATATCATCAAACAACTATTTTTTAGATATTAGATTACAGGCATTGTGGGAATATTATTTTTGAGAGAAGGGAAACATAGTAAGGTGAGCACTATGATTGCCTTAGATTTCTGCCAGAAGACACATTTTAGATCACACTGTAGGCAGGGGGAATCTCAGGGCATGATGCCTTGTTGATTTGAGATAGGGATTGGAATTCAGAGAGGTTGCAGTGGCTGGAAAGAGCTGGACAAAGTTTCAGAGAAGAGGGAACTGTATAGAAAAAGAGCTCTAGAAATCTGAATAGGTGTTTTCTTTAGCTTTTGCTGAAGGAATATATAGAATGTGTGTACAGTGAAACTCCATTAGGCTGGACAAGGAATGACTGAGGAGCTCTATGTTAAGTAATTCCCAGGGTTAGGGAGTTGTTAAGCACTTACCAGAGTGCTAAGTTGTTTTTGATCACCCAGTATGTTCAGTGGAGACCCCAAAAGGGCCGTGCCTTAAAAGTGGGGCTAAATTAGCCTAGAGTAAAGGCTACTCCCAATCTGTCCAAACAAAACCTTAAAACAAACTTTAAGGATCAAGTTGATGAACAGGTTACTTAACTGACTTTCAGAACAAAGCACAGGAATCTTTCAAGAATGATAACAAAATCCCGATACTTAAAAACATGATACTGTCTAGCATCCAGTAAAAAATGACTAGAAGCAGGAAAATGTAAACTATAATGAGAAAACTAAAGCAGTGGAAACAGACTATGAGATAATAGAGATAATATTATATGAGAAAAATTTTTTAAAACTGGCATTATAAATATGTTCAGTATGCTCAGAGATTTAAAGGAAAACATGAATGTAATGAGAAAAATGAAATATATTAAAAAGAACTGATCAAAATTTCTAAAATGAAATTTAACTGAAATGAAAAATTTACTGATTGAGGTTAACAGCAGACAACAGCAGTTTCTTACCTGATGAGAAAGATCAGTGAAGTTGAAAACGGCAGTAGAAACCACACAAAAATTGAATGTAAGAGAAAGATTAAAAGAAATAATGAACAGAACCTTTGTGATCTGTGTGATAACATGGGCGTGATTGTACTCTCAGAAGAAGAAGAAGGAAGAGCCACAAAAAAAGTCTGAAGAGGGAGAGGGGGGAGGGATAGCATTAGGAGATATACCTAATGCTAAATGACGAGTTAATGGGTGCAGCACACCAACATGGCACATGTATACATATGTAACAAACCTGCACTTTGTGCACATGTACCCTAAAACTTAAAGTATAATTAAAAAAAAAAGTCTGAAGAAATAATGACTGAAAATTTTCCTGACTTTATAAAAACTATAATCATGCAGCTTCAAGTTCAATTAATCTCAAGCAGAATAAACACAAAGAAGACCATACCAAGGCACCATAATCAGATGGCTGAAAACCAGTGATAAAGAGAAAAAAAGTTTTTTAAACAGCTAAAGAAAAACGACATTTTATGTACAGAGAAACAGCCAAAAAAAGGGCAAATTTCTTGCCAGAAACAATGTAAGACAGAGCAAAATAGAATTTGGCATTGTTAAAGTGCTAATAGATAAAATGAAACTGTAAACCCAGGTTGAATTTTATACCCAGCAAAAAATCCTTCAAAATAAAGGCTTTTTATACATACAAAACCTGAGAGTAAATTACACTATAAAAAATGCTAAAGGTAGTTCTTCAGGTGGAAGGAAAATGATCTCTGATAGAAACTTGGTATACAAAAGAATAAGCACCTGAAATAATTAATGGTAAGATAAAAGGACTTTTTGGACATTATTTGATTTATTTATGAGTTAATTGCCTAAAGCAAAATGATAACGTACTGTGTATGTATAATGTCTGCATGAAATGAATGACAATAGTAGCACAAAGACAGGAAGCAGCAATGGAAATATTAGGCCTAAGAGTCTTATATGTAAAATGACGTATTTTTATTTGAAGACACAGTGTGATAAGTTAAAGATGCATATTATAAAACCCTAGATAGAGCAACTAAGCAAAAAGTAAAAGAAATATAGCTAATGTGTCAGTAGATTACCAACCAAACCAAGATTATGAAGGAAGAGAAGGGGAAAAAAGAACAAAGAACAGGTAGAGAAAATGGAAAATAAGCAAGATGATAGGTTGGTATGACCATATAATATTAAATACTTTAACCATTTAAATTAAAATACAGAGATTATCAGACTGGATTTAACAAAAAGTAAGATCTAATTATATGACATTTACCAAGACATTAAATATAAAGAAACAGGTTTAAAGTATAAAGATGGAATAAGATGCACTGTACAAAACTGAGCATAGGAAAGCTAATATAGTGATTACTGTTTAAGGGAGACTTCAGAGTAAGGCATATTACCAAGAAAAAAGAGGGACATTTCAAAATGACAAGGGGGTTAATTTATCAATTGTAAGAGTGTTTGCATCGAATAGGAAAAATTCAAAATTCATAAAGCAGTGTTCAACATTTGTTTCCCAGTAATTGATAGTATAAGTGGAGAGAAAATCAGAATTTAGAAGACTTAATAACATTGTCAACAAATATAACCTAAGTTGCATTGTAGAACACTCAGCGACAGTGATAGGGACAGGAGGCAGGGAAATTCTGGGCAGAAGAGGGTGAGTCCCTGGCGAGGGCCCCGCCCTCAAACTGAAAAAGCCTGGTACTATATGGCCCAGTGTGAGAACTGACATCCCTGTTTGTCCGGTCAGATGTTGCCTTTTCCAAAACCACTCATGGCCTGCCCCGCCCCTCATTCTGTGCCCATAAAAACCCCAGGCCTTGCTGGCAGAGGGAGGAGAAGCAGCTGGACATTGGAGACTATAGTTGGATGTCAGAAGCAGTTTGACTTCAAAGGGACAGCTTGACAGCGCAGCTTCAGAGAGGATTCTGGATGGCTGGACTCCAGGGGAAGAATACCTTCCTGCTCTGTCTCCTTTTCAGCTCCTCTTCACACTGAGAGCCACTTTCATCGGCAATAAAATCTCCCGCATTTATCATTTCCTGTTTGTTCGTGTGACCTCAATCCTCCTGGGTGCTGGACAAGAATTCAGATGCCACGAATGTGGGTGCAAAAGGCTGTCACGCTGACCCTCCACTGAGCTGTTAACTCTTAAGCCGTCTGCGGATGGCAAAGTTAAAAGGGTGCTGTAACGTTTCCCCTCGGGCTTCAAGGGTCATGAGCACCCTACCCTAGATGGTGTCTCGGGGCTAGTATGGAGTTTGCTCTTGCTGGCACCCAAAAGCAGTCGCCCGACCACTGCACTCTCTCACCTGCGCTCCCCCTCCTGCGAGGGGTGGAGTAACAAGTGAGTGGGAGTTGGCCCCTGCCAATGCCGAAGTGGCTGGCTAGTTCCAGCGCCCATGCATCCCTGTTACTGCCTGAGAAGGGGTCAGGGAAATATCCCGCTTCAACAGCACAGTACGTATTCTTTTCAACTGCACCTGGAACATTCACCAGCATAAACTGTATGCTGAGCCATAAAATAAGCGTCAGTAACTTTAAAGAGAGTGAAATATAGAATATGTTCACTGACCACAACAGAATTAAATTAGAAGTCAGTAACAGAAAGATTCTTGAAAAATCTCAAATATTTTTGAAATTAAACTTTTCTAAATAATCCATGGGTCAAAGAAGAAGTTGCAGAATATTTGGAACTGAATGGTAATGAAAGCACATAATATATTTTGTGGCATACAGTTAAAACGTGTAGAAGAAAATGTTTATAAATGCTTATAGTAGGAAGAAAGGTCTAAAATAATAATTTAAGCACCTACCTTAATCTAGAAAGAGAACTAATTAAACCCAAAGTAAGTAGACGAAAGGAAATCATAAAGGTAACAGAATCCAGTGAATTAGAAAACTGTTGGCCAGGTGTAGTGGCTCATGCCTATAATCCTAGCACTTTGGGAGGCCGAGGCGGGCAGATCACCTGAGGTCAGGAGTTCGAGACCAGCCTGGCTAGCAAGGTGAAACCCCATCTCTGCTAAAAACACAAAAATTAGCCGGGCGTGGTGGCATGTGCCTGTAATCCCAGGTACTCAGGAGGCTGAGGCAGGAGAATTGCTTGAACCCTGGGAGGCGGAGGGTACAGTCAGCCGAGATCACACCACTACACTCCAGCTTGGGTGACAGGGTGAGACTCTGTCTCAAAAAAACAAAAAACCAAAACAAAACAAAAACCTGTTTAGTAGAGGAAATTAGTTAAATCACAGGCATGTTCTTAGAAAGGATAAATAAAATTGATAAACCTTTAGTTAATTTATGAAGGGAAAAAAAGATACAAGTTTTAAATATCAGGAATGAAATAGTAGATGTTACTACAGATCGTACATAAAAGGATAATAAAGGAACATTATGGACAACTTTATGCCAATAAATTCAACAAGATGAAATGGACAAATTCCTTAAAAGAGACAAACTAGCAAAACTGACTCAGGAAGAAATAGAAAACCTGAATATCCCTGTATCTATTTAAAAATTCTTAATTTAAAATATTCCCAAAATGAAAACTCCAGACCAGATGGCATCAGTCGTGAATTGTGTAAGAGTTTTAAGAAAGAAATAATACTAATTGCTCATAAACCCTTTAAGAAAATAGAAGAGATAATACCATAACTAATTTATGAGGTAGTATTATTCCAATACCAAAGCCACACAGACATTGTAAGAAAACTACAGAACACAAAATTTTAATTTTTTTTTTTTGGAGACAGGGTCTTGCTCTGTCACCCAGGCTGGAGTGCAGTGGCGCGATCATGGCTCACTGCATCCTTGACCTCCTGGGCTCAAGCAGTCCTCCCACCTCAGCCTCCCGAGCAGCTGGGATCACAGGCACATGCTACCACACCTGGTTAATTTTTGTATTTTTTGTAGAGACCAGGTTTTGCCATGTTGCTCTGGCTGGTCTCGAACTCATGAGCTTAAGCAGTCTGCCTGCCTCAGCCTCCCAAAGTGCTGGGATTACTGGTGTGAGCCACTGCACCTGGCCCAAAACTTCTTGACAAAATATTAGCAAGTTGAATCCAGCAGTATAAATATAATGATGATACATCATGACCAGGTAGAGTTTACCCCAAGTATGCAAGTTTGATTTAATAGTAAAAAAATCAGTATACAGTCCATCCTTATTATTCGCAGATTTTGTATTGGCAAATTTGCCCACTAGCTAAAAGTTATTTGTAACTCCAAACTCAATACTTTCTTGCTTTTTTGTGGTCATTTGTGGACATGTGTGCAGTGGAACATTTGAATTGTCCAACATGTACATTCCCAATTGAGTCAAGCAACGTTCTCTCCCTTTTTCTTCAGCTCTTATATTATAAACAAATGTCCTTTTCGTGATCGTGCCATATTTTTGAGATTTTTTGCTAATGATTTTGTTGTTTGAAATCATTATGCCCCCAAGCACAGTACTGAAGTGCTGTTTAATGTTTTTAAGTGCAAGAAAGCTATAATGTGCCTTCTGGAGAAATTAACATGTATTAGATAACTTCATTTAGGCATGAATTATAGTGCTGTTGCCTATGAGTTTAATGTTAATGAACCAGTAATATATATTAAATAAGATGTCTTTAAACAGAAACATATATTAAACAAGATCATGTATTGATTGGTTGATGAAAGTGTTGTGATTAGAGGCTTATAGGAATATAACTGTATTCCCTAGGAATAATGGCTCAGTATTTGCTAATTTATTGTTCATTGTGACTTTATAGAACAAATAACTACCATAAATAACAAGAATGGGCTATATATCTGTTACTCGATTATCTAAGAGAAAAGAAGGTAAACCACATGATTATCTAAAAAAAAAATTTTTTTTTTTTTTGAGAGAGTCTTGCTCTGTGGCCCAGGCTGGAATGCAGTGGTGTGATCTTGGCTCACTGCAACCTCTGCCTCCTGGGTTCAAGTGATTCTCCTGCCTCAGCCTCCCGAGTAGCTGGGATTACAGGTGCCCGCTACTATGCCTGGCTAATATTTTTGTATTTTTAGTAGAGATGGGGTTTCACCATGTTGGCCAGGCTGGTTTTGAACTCCCGACTTCAAGTGATCCACCTGCCTCTGCCTCCCAAAGTGCTAGGATTACAGGTGTGAGCTACTGTGCCTGGCCAATTATCTCAATTTATACAGAAAAAGTATTTGATAAAATTCACCATCTATTCATGTTAGAAATGCTCAGGGAACTAGGACTAGAGGTCAACCTTCTAATTAAAGGACTGCTTTATTATATATAAGTATATATAATATAAGCCTGCAGTTAACATCATATTTTTTTCCTCATAAGATCAAGAACAACTAAGGATGTCAACTCTCACAATTCCTACTCTGATCCTAAAATTTATATGAAACTGCAAAGACTAAAATAGCCAAAACAATATTGAAAAGGAATAATTAAAATTAAAGAACTTACATTGCGTTTGGACAGAGGTACAGATAAATGGAAAATAATAGAACATTGAGAAATAATTCACACTTCTCGATAAAGGTTCCTAAGGTAATTCAGTGGGAGAAAGAATAGTATTTTCCACAAACAGTTTTGGAGCAACTGGATATCCATATAGGGGAGGGGGATAATCCCTTTCCTTAAACTGTACACAAAAGTGAACTCCAAATGGATGAAAGACCTACATATGAAGGGTAAAATGGAAAGACTTCTAGAAGAAAACATAGGAGCAAATCATCTTGACCTTGGAGTAGGCAAAGGTCTTTTAGGACACAAAAAGCATGAACTATTAACAGAAGTAGTCGATAAATTGTAGTCTATTAAAATTAAAAAATGCTATTCGAAAGGCACCATTAAAAATTGAGAAGACAAGCCAAAAAGAAGACAAGGCAGAACTGTTCATATGCATATATTTGACAGAGAACTTGCATCCAGAATACATAAATCCAATTCAATAAGAAGACAAACCTATCAGTTAAAAAATGGACAATGGATTTGATCAGACATATCACTGAAGAAAATGTGTAAGTGGCCAAAAAGCACTTTAACTCAACCTCATTTGGTACTGGGGAGATGCTAATTAAAGCCACGGTGAACCATTGCTCATCTACTAGAATGAATGAAATGAAAAAGTATGACAATGCCAGATGTTGATGAGGATAGTGGAACAACTGGAGCTGTAATGCATTGTTGGTGGGAATGTACACCGGGTACAACCAGTTTGGAAAACATTTTGGCAGTTTCTTATAAAGGGAGACTTACACTTGTCCTAAGATCCAGCATTTCCACTGTTTACCCAAGAAAAATGAAAACTTATCCATAAAAAGATTTCTTCAAGAATTTTCGTATATGACTTATTCCTAATTGTCAAACACTGGAAGCAATCCGCGCCCATCGGTAGGCTATTAGAGGCCGAGCACGGTGGCTCATGCCTGTGATCCCAGCACTTTGAGAAGCCGAGGCGGATCACTTGAGGTCAGGAGTTTGAGACCATTCTAGCCAACACGGTGAAACCCGCCTCTACTAAAAATACAAAAATTAGCCAAGTTTGGTGGCATATGCCTGTAATCCCAGCTGCTCGTGAAGCTGAGGCAAGAGAATCTCCTGAACCTGGGAGGGAGAGGTTGCAGTGAGCTGAGATTGCCATCACTGAACTCCAGCCTGGGCAACAGAATGAGATTCGGTCAAAAAAAAAAAGGAGGTATTAGATAACCAAATTGTAGTATTTTGTATTAATCTGGGTTCTCCGGAGAAACAGAACCAATAGGATACATATATATTTTATTGATACAATAACATACACACAGATTTATTTTAAGGAATTGTCTCATGCACTAATGGAGTCTGAGAAGTCCCGTTATCTGCAGTAGGCAAGCTGGAGACCCAGGAGAGCCAGTAGTATAGTTCTAGACTAAGTCCAAAGACCTGAGAACCAGAAGGAGTTGACATAATTACCACCACATATATTCATACAATGGAGTACTCCTCAGCAATAAAAAGGAATGAACTGTTACATGCAACAACAAGCATGGATCTCATGGACACTATGCCGAGTGAATGAAGTCAGACACAAAACAGTATTATGTGATTACATTTGTATGACACCTTTTAAAAAAGCAAAACTAACCTTTAATAATAGGAAGTAGGTCAGAGTTTACCTGGGTTCAAGAGTGGAGAGATTGACTTCAAAGGAGCGTGAAAAATTGTTTAGGGCTTATGGCAGTGTTCTAAATCTTGATGGTAGTAGTGATTTAATGGCGTATTTGGCTTTCAAAACTCCAAAGATGGGTGCAGATTTATTTATTTAGAGATAGGATGTTGCCCTGTCACCAAGGCTGGAGTGCAGTGACTCAATCATAGCTCACTCCGACCTTGACCTGCTGGGCTCAAGCAATATTCCTGCTTCAGCCTCTCTTGTAGCTGGGACTACAGGCACATGCCACCACATCTGGCTTATTTTTACATTTTTTATAGAGATGGGGGTCTTACTGTGTTGCCCAGATTTGTCTCAAACTCCTAGCCACAAGTGATCCTCCCTCTTCAGCCTCCCATAGCATTGGGATTACAGGCATGAGTCACTGTACCCAGCCTGGTACATTGTATTTTATGTAAATGATACCTCATGTTTAACAAAAGAATAATTACTAATTGGATTTTTAAGTTTCTACAATAGTCCTTATCTTTTTGATACTATGCCTATGGGAAATCATTTTGGTTAAATCAATCATTTTCTTTCTAGGATAAATTATTAATTAGGTACTGCTGGGCCTGTATCAATATTTGGTTATGGTATCTGTTAAATGTTTGAAAACTTAGTGGAGAAATTAACTGAAAAAGAAACATGGAAATAACTGGAGAAGATGCAAAATTAGAAATAAATTGTGGAAATTCATTTTTTCCTAAATTTTCCCTTAGATTATAAATAAATTCTCGTGTAAGTTTATCATTTTAAAAACATAATTTTAAATATCTTTAATATTCTATGTATTTTCTGTCAGTTTTCCTGTTCTTCAATTTTTGGACATATCTTTGTATTTGAAGCCTTTTTTGGCATTTGATTATTCTTCTGTATGCATACTTAGATGTAGAATCACTGAATCAAGGAATATGAATTTCAAAAAAATATAGATAATAAATTCACATGGCAAATTCCAAGGGTACAATTGGGAATGCAGTGAAATGTCTTCCTTGCGCCTTTGTTGACAAATTTCCCTTCTTGGAGGCAGCCAGTGTCATCAGAATTTTGCGTTTCCTTCGTGTATGTGTTGCAAGAAGTTTAGATAGTGGATGAAAGACAAATTTTACAAGAATGTAATTATATTATACATACTCTTTAAAATAAAATCAACTACAGTTATTTTTACTTGAATTTCATAAAAGAAAAGGAAACTATAATGAAACTGATAGAACCTCTTTGAATTTAAATCTTTACCAGAAGAAAATATCTCTAAGATTAAGAAAAGAAAGGTTTGGAGTAATATTTTTGAAATATTGTTAATATATAAAAGAAATATAAATTACCAGTAAAAGTATGACTATTTTAGAACTCAGTTATTGAAATAGAAATGAAATGTTTTTATCTTTTTTAGACTGGTGAAAATTGATAAAATATACAAGAATGGGTACCCTTGTGATGTTATAGGTTTTTGCAAAATTTTTTCAGTAAAAGGCAATTTGGCAGTACTTCCAATTTTAATCTGTCTGTTATCTTGAATATAGTAATTTGAGATCTAGAAACTTTTCACGAACAGATCTTAAAACAAGTCTAAAAGGATACCTATCTGCTGTGAAAGTGTCCATTAATAGAAGATTAAGTTATAGTGAATCTACCAAATAGGATAAAGTATTAAACATAGTGATGTGTTGTAGATTTTAATTTATTGCCATGGAAATAGGTTCTCGACATACCCTTTTTATTTCTCTCAACAGTAAGTAATTGAATGCATAATGGGACCTCATTTATATAAAATCATATGTATGTCCAAGGGTAGACAGATTTCTGTAAATACAAATACTCATTAAAGTGGTTTTCTGCCTGGGCACAGTGGCCCACACCTGTAATCCCAGCACTTTGGGAGCTTGAGGTGGGTGGATCGCTTGAGCTCAGGAGTTGGAGACCAGCCTGGGCAACATGGCAAAATCCCATCTCTACCTAATATACAAAAAATTAGCCAGGCGTAGTGGCGTACGCCTGGAGTCTCAGCTACTTGGGAGGCTGAAGTGGGAGGATCACTTGAACCTGCGAGGCTTGAGGTTGCAGTGAGCCGAGATCATGCCACTGCACTCCAGCCTGGGTGACAGAGCAACACCCTGTCTAAAAAACAAAAGCAGTTAGCTCTGGATGGTGGACTATTAGAATTTTTAACACTCTTAGGTTTCTTTATGCTGAATATTTATCATTTGTATACTTGAAAAAATTTCTCTCCTTTCTGAACAATTAAATATGTCTAATTTATTTGCTTGCTGTTTCTGTGGATAATAGGAGACATAGCCTTTAAGACAATACCTGAGGCCAGGCACAGTGACTGACGCCTGTAATCCCAGCACTTTGAGAGCCTGAGGCCAGTGGACTGCTTGAGCTCAGGAGTTTGAGACCAACTTGGGCAAAATGGTGAAACTCCATCCCTACAAAAAATACAACAGTTAACTGGGTGTAGTGGTGCGTGCCTGTGGTCTCAGCTGCTATGGAGGCTGAGGTGGGAGGATCTCTTGAGCCCAGGATGGCGAGGCTGCTGTGAGCCCTGATCCCACCGCTGCTGTGAGCCCTGATCCTGCCACTGCAGTTCGGCCTGGGTGACAGAGTGAGACCCTGTCTCCAAGAAAAAAAAAGTACCCAATCAAGTTCTAAAAATATTTATATCAAACACTGGTTTATCAAGGTCTGTAGAACCTTTGTAATGGAATACCTAAGGGTCATGGTTTGGGATGCTCCACTAGTGCAATTGAAATTACCCAGGAACCAGTTGAACAGGTACTCATAGTTGGGGAACTCTGAACTCCAGGACCCAAGGCGCTGACTGAAATTTTCAGTGCTACACCCTGCTATATGTAGTTAATCTCTCTAAAGACTTAATTTTTAAAGAACAAGTCAAGTTTGAGCCATAGTTTTTATTTACTTTGAATTAACCAAAAAGCATGTGAATTTATTGCATACACTTGTCCTTGTTGATAAATGATAGTAACATTAGAAGTCATTCTTTTCTCTGCATCTCAAGTCTTCTTCATTTAGGAAATTAACAAAGAAAATTAATTTTTTCATTGGCCATTTACAACATATTGCCTGTATCAGGGTTTGCCTTAATCACTGGGATGGGGGGTGGGAAGTAAAATTCCTGCCCTGCAGAATCATGCTCTGTACCGGAACACAGGAACAGTCAGGAACCTTTCCAGTGAACTATGAGTTTGGGTGGGTGGTTGAGGAAGATTTTCCAGAGGAAGTTACATCTGAACTGAATTTTGAAAGGTTAAGCATGAATTAGCCACACCAAAGAAAGGGATATAAGGGTAGAGACAAACACCTAGAGGCATGTAAGGGCACAGTACATACTGGGAACTGCAAGTCCATGGTCTTAGTGTAGGGATCAAGGCAGTGCAGGCAAAAAAGTGAGGCTTCAGAGGCCAGATCATGAAGAGTCTTGTTAGCTGTCAGTTTCTTACCGTGGATTTCCTTATAAATACAGCCTTAGTTCACTTAGTCTGGGAACTTTTGAGTCATCTTTGCTTCTTCAGATTTTCCTCCCATAACCTCCTTAATAATTAGGCACCAAATCCTGTCAGTTTTGGGAACTTGGATTGAAATGGAAAAATGACAGGGTAGATGTAGACTGTGTTCTTTATTACAGGCTGTGACTTATTCTTTTTAATTTCTAGGGCTTAGCACTGGCTCACAGGCCCTTACTGTCTGAACAAATGGATTAAAGGAAGGGAGTTCCAAAGATAAAATGTTCAGTATTTTTACATGTATAACTCATCTGTTCTCCAGTTCATTATCAAAATAATAATAATCTGGCTGGGCATGGTGGCTCACGTCTGTAATCCCAGCACTTTGGGAGGCCAAGGTGGGCAGGATCACCTGAGGTCAGGAGTTGGAGACCAGCCTGGCCAACATGGAGAAACCCTGTCTCTACTAAAAGTATAAAAATGAGCCAGGTGTTTTGGTGATGCATGCCTGTAATCCCAGCTACTTGGGAGGCTGAGGCAGGAGAATTGCTTGAACTTGGGAGGTGGAGGTTGCGGTGAGCTGAGATCATGCCTCTGCACTCCAGCCTGGGTGATGGAGCGAGATTCTTTCCCCCCAAAAAAGAAATAATAATAATCCAATAATTTTAATAATCTTTGGCAGACTGGTTGAAAAGTTAACCCTTAGATTTTTAATTAAAAAAAAAATGAAATCAGACCCATTAGTAAGGTCTGTTGAATTAGTGTACCAGTAGGCAACTGAAGCAACAATGGTCATAGTTAGGGAAGAAAAGTGCCAGACAGCTTTTAGCCATTTGATATAATGCATATATACCAGTTTACATTGTGTGCGTGTGTGTGTGTGTGTGTGTGTGTGTGTGTGTGTGTGTGTGTGCGCGCGCCTCCCCACCCTGCCAGCTGAGACTAGTTTTCTTGCGACTATCCCAAAAGGGATTTTTTTTTAGTTAGAGGAAAAATTGTGAACATGTATATTTATTGCGTTTCACTTGTCACAGTTAATAATGTGGGTACATATTTTCCTGAAAATGAGTATATACTGCATTTGTTTTCTGAAAATGTGCTACAAAAGGAAAACTGAACATAGAGAGATAGGTAGCATTTATAACAATTATGTATTAGTGAAATAACTGTGCCATAGTGAAATAACTGAGAAAGCACATTATGTATCTCAGACATATTTGTGAAGCAGCTTTTATGGTTATCAGCAACACAGTTGCTGTAACTATTGTATTAGTGGAATTGAATCTTATGTGGGTCACATAACCAGCACCTGAACTTTTGTACTTGTAGCTATGCAAGACCCTTACCAAGATAATAATGTAATATAGAGAGGTGTCAAGAGGTGTTTTCATACATGTATTTGCCATCTTATAGAACTAGAATAACACTGTAATATAATATTATGAATATATCTTTAAAATATTTTAAAGCCCCTATGAAAGTTAAGCATAAATGAGCTAAGCTCATCCCCTTCCCCTGCCAAAAGATAAAATATATGAGGGTGTTGTAGCACAGAAACCAAGACATAAAGACATGCAGTAGAAACCAGGGGTCAGCAAACTTCTTCTGTAATGTACCACATAGTAAAATTTTAGACTTTACAGGTCAAGAGGTAAAATCGAAGATATTATGTAGGCACTACTATAATAAGAGAGCATGCAATTTTTCACAAATTTTTAAAGGACAAAATTTCAAAATATAATAATTGAATGCATTTTTTGTAATACAGCTCTAATGAGAAGAGGGAATTCTTTTTAAAGGGATAACATTTCACTTAATTCTAGTTAAAAGTTAGCGTTCCATATCATCAAATCAATTGCAAATGTTCATCTGCTAATGCTGATTTATATGAAATTTTACGTGTCATCTTCGAATTTGACTTTTCACCCAGACAAGAGATACACATGGCATAACTTTGTCATTATGATTTGTAGTGCTGAGCAGCAGCGTGAAGCAATGAGAGGGCCATATGAGGTCTTTGCTGTGTGTACTTAATTCTGCCTTTTTTTTTAAGCACAAAAGCAGCCATAGACAACCTGTAAATGAATGATCATATTTGTGTTCCAATAAAACTTTACTTATGGACATTAAAGTTGGAATGTGATTTAATTTTTATGGATTACAAAATATTTTAATTTTTCCCCCAACCATTAAAAAATGTACAAGCCAGTTTTAGATTGCTAGCCATACAAAAAACAGGTGCAAGACAGATTTGGCCTGTAGGCTGTAGTTTTCCCAACCTCAGATATAAACCTTAAAAATTCCCAAAATCTAATATAGATATTTTTGTATTTTTAAGCATTTTATGATTTCAGAAAATTAGTAACTTGTTTTAAAAGTGTTTCTATTGTTTTAATACCTTTTCTCAAACAGTATACTCCATATAACAATTCAAACATTATAGAAATGCCTAAATTAGTAATTAAAACACTTAATTCTGTCCCCCAGAAGGTTAGGTGCATACTTTTTCCAGATTTAAAAAATAAATGTACTAACACTGGCCGGGTGTGGTGCCTCATGCCTGTAATCCCAGCACTTTGGGAAGCTGAGGCGGGCGAGTCACGAGATCAGGAGTTCAAGACCAGCCTGGTCAACATGGTGAAACCCCGTCTCTACTAAAAATACAAAAGTTAGCTGGCACCTGTAGTCCCAGCTACTTGGAAGGCTGAGGCAGGAGAATCACCTGAACCTGGGAGGTGGAGGTTGCAGTGAGCCTAGATCGCCACACTGCACTCTAGCCTGGGTGACAGAGCGAGACTGTATGTCAAAAACAAAACAAAACAAACACTTTATGCACATCTAATTACTTTTTAAAACAAAATATGAGATCATGCCTTTTATAAACATGTGAGGACTTGCCTTTTTTCACTGACTTTATCATGAATGACTCTTTAGATCAGGACGTGTGTATCTATGTGCTTAATTCTTTGAATGGCCAGCATATTACATTATATGACTCTGCCGTAATGTATCCAATCATCTTCTCATTTTGGACATTTTGTTGTTTCTAGTTTTCTGCAATTCATTGTTATGTGCTCTTTTTGTAAATAAACTTGAAAGTTGATCATTAATTTTGAAATAGTTTTTTTAATGCCACTTTGATTTGGGGGCTTAATCTGAAAGGATGTGCACATTGAATATAGTTTTAATGTGGTCCATTTTTTTAGGAGAACACATTTTCCTTTTTTACTGGCAACTATGGGGTAAGGGTAGTTAGAATTATTCTCACAGAAAATTATACATAGATTTATTTTCCAATTATTAAATCATGTATGAGGTGTTGGTTGGTACTTAAAGTTTATTTTGATGTATCAAAGCTTGGCCTGCATTATTGAAGATGTTATTGCAAAACCCACTTCTTTTTTTTTTTTTTTTTTTTTGAGACAGAGTCTCACTCTGTCGCCAGACTGGAGTGCAGTGGTGCGATCTTGGCTCACTGCAACCTCCACTTCCAGGATTCAAGCGATTCTCCTGCCTCAGCCTCCTCGGTAGCTGGGATTACAGGCGCCCGCCACCACACCTGGCTAATTTTTGTATTTTTAGTAGAGACGGGGTTTCGCCATGTTGGCCAGAGTGGTCTCGAACTTCTGACCTCAGGTGATCCTCCTACCTCGGCCTCCCATAGTGCTGGGATTACAGGCTTGAGCCACCACGCCTGGCGAAAACCAACTTTTTTATATGTGTCTTTCCTCACATTACTTATTAATGTGAGGAAACATTAATAATATTACATTAATAAGTAATATGCTTTATTGCCACTATATTATTTTACTATTTTAATTTGCATTGGATGTCTTATAACTATTATATTGGCAAATACCCGCTTTGTTTGCTCAGAAATGAAACCTACCCCTGTTACAAAGCTGGTGGTTGGTTCTTGGCAGTTGATTTGGTTTATGCATCCCCTAGGATACTCTCAAAGGCAAGGGATCAATTAGCAAGGTGTTAATTTGTCTTAATCTTTTGGGCTGGTACTAAGTTATTGTGAAGCAGATGTGTTATTACTCCATCCTCTGTGAAGATTGAGGAATAAGATGATCACTAAGTGCCAGTATTACTTTTAGATGTCATTATCAAATAACATTGTCACTAATTTTTTAGTGACAATATTTAGTGAAAGATTGTCACTGATTTGTTTTATATTTTCCCATGATAATTACCTTCCTGTCTTATTTTCATTATGTCCTCCCATTTCCCTGAAATGTATCAAACAAGGGTTTAATTTATAAACAAGAAGGAGATCCAAATAAGAATTTGTTGGATATGAGAGATACATTGATTCTATAGAAAATTCCTGGGCCCAATCCCTGGAGATTTAGATTTGCTAGGCCTAGGGTGGGTCAACTGTTTTCACTCAGTATAGTTCTCTGGAGAGTCATGAAAGTTATTGCGTGTATCAGTAGCTTGTTCCTTTTTGTTTCTGTTTATATACAGTAATCCTTATCCTTTTTTTTTTTATGGTTTCAGTTACTTCTAGTCAACCTTGGTCTGAAAAGATTAAGTGGAAAATTTCAAGAAATAAACAATTTATATGTTATAAATTTGCGCCATTCTGAGTAGGGTGACGAAATGTCTTGCTATCTCGCATCCCCCACCAGGAACGTGAATCATTCCTTTGTCCAATCGTATGCACGTTGTCTATGCTCCCTACCTGCTAGTCACTTTGGAGCCCTCTCAATCGTTGGATTGACTGTCATGGTTTTGCAGTGCTGATGTTCGAGGAATTTTTGTTTTACTTAATGGCCTCAAAGCCCAAGAGCAGTGATGCTGGCTTGTTGTTATACTTGTTCTATTTTATTATTAGTTATTGTTGTTAATCTCATGCTGTACCTAACTTACAAGTTAAACTTTATCATAGATATGTATATATAGGAAAAAACAGTGTATATAGAATTGAGTACAATCTGCCATTTCAGGCATCTTTACTGGGGGTCTTGGAAGTATCCCCGTGGTTAAAGGGGATTACCGTAGTTAAGTTGGAGAACTTTCTACATAGTTTAAAACTTAGTTTCTGCTTTGTTTCTTTCCTAATTTTATTAAAACAAGCATTTTTGTCTTAAATCTAGGTGACAAAACACGACAGCCTTCTTCAAGCCCCTCCAGTATTATCCGACGCACTTCCTCCCTGGATACTCTTGCTGCACCGTATCTTGCTGGACACTGGCCTCGGGATAGCCATGGGCAAGCTGCACCTTGCATGAGGGATAAAGCTACACAGGTAAGCTTATTATAGTTCTTATCCTGAAGTGTTTTTCTCTGAAGCTACTTCTTCTAATATTATTTGTTCTGCTTTGAGTAGAACAAACATTTAGTGTATATTAGAATTAACTTGAGAAACTTACCAAAAAGAGCAGATTCTAAGCCTGACCTCCAGGTATTCTATAGTTGGTTTTGGTTGGGGCCTGGGAATGTGCATTTTAAATAGCTATCAAAGTAATTCTGATACATACAGATAATTTATGGACATACTTTTTTTCCCCACTTATTCTTTATAAGTTAGTTTACAACAGGGGTATCCAATCTTTTGTCTTCCCTGGGCCACATTGGAAGATGAAGAATTGTATTGGGCCACACATAAAATACGCTAACACTAATGAGCTTAAAAAAAATTGCAAAAAATTCATAATGTTTTAAGAAAGTTTACGAATTTATGTCGGGCTGCATTCAAAACCATCCTGGTCCTCATGAGGCCCATGGGCCGCAGGTTTTGGACAAGCTTGGTTTACAATATCATAATATATTTAATATATGGAGTTTGGTCTTAAAAATTTGTAACAGCAAAGATTAGTGACCATCTAACTTTACGTTTTTGTGCCAAAAAAACCTTCATGTATCAGGAGATGGGGACTGTATTACTTTGCTGATCCTAAAAATGTAAATATTCTGACAAAGGGACTCTGGAAGCAAAGTTTTATACTTCTGGGTTTGTAAAATTGTTTAATATAAAGGGATCTCAAGAAATAATTCAGGGCCAGGCGGGGTGGCTCACGCCTATAGTGCCAGCACTTTGGGAGGCCGAGATGGGTGGATGGCTTTTGAACCCAGGAGTTCAGTACCAACCTGGGCAGCATGGCGAAACCTCATCTCTGCAAAAAAATACAAAAATTAGCCGGGCATGCTGGTGCACACTTGTAGTACCAGCTACTTGGGAGGCTGAGGCAGGAGAATCACTTGAACCTGGGAGGTCAAGGCTGCAGTGAGCAGTGATCATACCACAGCACACCAGCCTGGGCAATAGAGTGAGAACCTGTCTCAAAAAAAGAAAAAACAAAGAAGAAGAAATCATTCAGGTGTACCCCTTAGTTTTACAGATGAAGAAGCTGAGGTCTAAGATCATACAGCCAGTTGAAGACTGCATCTTAGTTTGGTGTAGTTTCTTACTTACCACAATTATAACTAGTTAAATATTTGTGTAGTTATTTATTTATGGCTTCTTACATTCACTAGACAGTAAGACCCATGAAGACAGGAATTGTGTCTGGCTTGTCTATTGCTGTATTTCCATGCCCAGGACTTAATACTAAATGCAGAATAAATGGCCCAAGGAATACTTGCAAAGGAATGAATGAGCAAAACAGTTACAGCTTTATTGCTAGTGAAGAATGAAAAACATTTAAAGATTTAAAAGATTTTTTATACTGATTGTTGAAAATCAGGTAGGGTACATCTTGATTTAGACTTCAGATTTACGTTACTCCTGGTCTCAACATTTTTTGAAGAATTTTTTCTTTCTTTCTTTTTTTTTCTCCCCTGAGATAGAATCTCGCTGTGTCGCCCAGGCTGGAGTGCAGTGGTATAATCTTGCCTCACTGCAACCACTGCCTCCCGGATTCAAGCGATTCTCATGCCTCAGCCTCCCGAGGAGCTGGACTACAGGCGTGCACCACCATTTCTGACTAATTTTTGTACTTTTAGTAGAGGCGGGGTTTTACCATGTTGGCCAGGCTGGTTTCAAACTCCTGTCCTCAAGTGATCTGCCTACCTCGGCCTCCCAAAGTGCTGGGATTACAGGTGTGAGCCACCACACGTGGCCCGAGATAATGTTTTTTATTTTTATTTTTTGAGATAAGTTTCTCTCTGTTTCCCAGGCTGGATGGAGTACAGGGGCACAATCTTGGCTCACTGAAACCTCCACCTCCCGGGTTCCAGCAATTCTCTTGCCTCAGCCTCCTGAGTAGGTGAGATTACAGGCACATGTCACTACGCCCAGCTAATTTTTTGTGTTTTTAGTAGAGACGGGGTTTTGCTATGTTGGCCATGCTTATCTCGAACTCCTGACCTCAAGTGATCTGCCAGCCTCCCAAAGTGCTGGGATTATAGGCGTGAGCCAAGGTGCCCAGCCCTGAGAGAATGTTTATTAAAGAACCGAGTAAACACACTTTTCTGTGATGGTTTTGGATTTGTATATTGATTTCCAAAATTCCAGGTATTCTTAATGGGCTCAGTTTATTTTCTGTTCTGATAATCTTGAAATGGAATCCTACTGTTAGGGCAGACAATTGGGATTTGGATTACCTTGGTGTTTATACTTTAGTGCAAACTACAGAAATGAAAATGTAGACTCTGTACTCATCAAAAGTAATGAATCTTTTCTGAAATTGACTTTTTTTTTCTTTTTTTTGGAATGGAGTCTCACTCTGTTGCCTAGGTTGGAGTGCAGTGGCCTGATCTCCGCTCACTGCAGCCTCCGCCTCCAGGGTACAAGCAATTCTCCTGTTTCAGCCTCCCAAGTAGCTGGGACTACAAGCGCACGCCACCACGCCTGGCTAATTTTTGTATTTTTAGTAGAGATGGGGTTTCACCATATTGGTCAGGCCAGTCTCAAACTCCTGACCTCAGGTGATCCACCCGCCTTGGCCTCCCAAAGTGCTAGGATTACAGGCATGAGCCACCGCGCCCAGCCTAAAATTGACTTTTTTAACCAAAGAGTTCTGTGAAACTCTGTAGTTATTCACAATCTGTAACTTTGCTGAGCTTAGGGCATGTAGTTTGGTGTCCACTTGCTTTCTGCTTAATCCACATGTCACATTTAAATTTGTAGAAGTTTATTTCCTTGAGCATTTCTACAGCACCCTTTATTTCCACTGCAGTTTTAGGTTCAATGGGTTCAGACATTTTGTTATATTAGTAAGAGTATGCTATCATACAAGCCATTGGGAGCCTCTTGATCTGTGGATGCAGTTCAGTAAGTCTTTTCAGCAAATTGCTGTGACCTAACAATTGAATTAAAATATAAACCCTATATTCCCTGCCTTTTTCTAAATATCCCCCAAATTGGGAATGTTAAGGGTACAAATAAAAAGAAAATTTAGATCTGGGTGTGGTGGCTCACGCCTGTAATCCCAGCACTTTGGGAGGCTGAGGTGGGCGGATCGCCTGAGGTCAGGAGTTGGAGACCAGCCTGACCAATATGGTGAAACTCTGTCTCTACTAAATATACAAAAATTAGCCAGGCGTGGTGGCGTGCACCTGTAGTCCCAGCTACTCGGGAAGCTGAGACAGGAGAATTGCTTGAACCCGGGAGGTGGAGGTTGCCGTGAGCCGAGATCGTGCCACCTCACTCCAGCCTGGGTGACAGAGTGAGACCCCATCTCAAAAAAAAAAAAAAAAAAAAAAAGAAAGAAAGAAAGAAAGAAAATGTATAATTATCATACTGTTAATCTTATTTGTAAAGCTCGTGTAGAATCTCCTAAAGGATAACTGGGTACTCCATCCTTTCAGTTACATGGTGGGCTCTCATCTTTGGCAAGTGAA
Source organism: Pan paniscus (assembly GCF_029289425.2). Lineage (NCBI taxonomy): Eukaryota > Metazoa > Chordata > Mammalia > Primates > Hominidae > Pan > Pan paniscus. Next base: position 105,330,270 of record NC_073262.2, read on the forward strand.
TTTAGCAGTAACACAATTAATCAAAAACTCTCAAATACCTTATTTGCAGATATTGGGTTTCCCTAAGTGTATGCTAGTTAAATCAACTTTTAAAAATTGTGGTAAAATATATATAACAAGGTTTGCTGGTTTGACCATTTAAAAATACATGCCTATGTCATTTTATTGAACTTTATTGGGCTTCGCAGATATTGTGTTTTTTTACAAATTGAAGGTTTGTGGCAACTCTGCACTGAGCAAGTCTGTCGGTGCCATTTTCCAAAAATGTGCTCACTTTGTGTCTCTGCCCCATTTTGGTAGTTCTTGGAATATTTCAGCCATTTGCATTATTATTGTATCTGTTATGGTGATCTGTGCTCAGTGATCTTTGATGTTACTGTTAATTGTTTTGAGGTGCCATGAACCATGCCCATATAAGACGGGGAACTTAATTGATGAATGTTGTGTGTATTCTGACTGCTGTTCTCCTGAGTCTCTCCCTCTCATTGGGCCTCTTTGTTTTCTCAGACACAACAGTATTGAAATTAGATAAATTAATAACTTTACAATGCCCTCTAAGGGTCAAGTGAGGTGAAGAGTTACATGTCTCTCTATTTCAATCAAAAGCTAGACATGATTAAGCTTAGAAAGCAAGGCATGTCAAAAGCTGAGATAGGCCAAAAGCTAGACCTCTTGTACCAAACAGCTAGCCAAGTTGTGAATGCAAAGGAAAAGTTTTTGAAGGAAATTAAAAATACTACTTGAATGAGCATTATGAATGATAAGAAAGTGAAACAGCTTTATTGGCAATATGGAAAAAGTTTTAGTGATCTAGATAGAAGATCAAACCAGCCACAACATTTCATTAAGCCAAAGCCTAATCTAGAGTAAGACCTTAATTCTCTTCAGTTCTTATGAAGGCTAAGATAGGCGAGGACGCTACAGAAGAAAAGTTTAAAGCTAACAGGTTGGTTCATGAGGTTTAATGAAAGAAGCCATCTGCATAACATAAAAGTGAAAGGTGAAGCAGCAAATACTGATATAGAAACTGTAGTAAGTTATCCAGAAGATCTAGCTAAGATTACTGTTGAAGATGGCTACACTAAACAAGAATTTTTTTTTTTTTTTTGAGATGGGGTCTTGCTCTGTCACCTAGGCTGGAGTGCAGTAATGCAGTCATAGCTCGGTACAACCTTAAACTCCTGGGCCCTGGGCTCAATCAGTCCTCCTGCCTCAGGTTCCCAAGTAGCTGGGACTGTAGGCACACACTGACATGCTTGTATTTTTTCTTTTTTAAATGTTTTTGTAGAGACAGGATCTTGCTATGTTGACCAGGCTGGTCTTGAACTCCTGGCCTCAAGCTGTCCTCTCACCTTGGCCTCCCAAAGTGTTGGGATCACAGGTGTGAGCCACTGCACCCAGCTAGATTTTTAATGACAAAACAGCCTTATCTTGTAAGAAGATGCCGTCTAGGACTTTCATAGCTAGAGAGAAGTCAATGCCTGACTTTAAGGAACAGGCCAACTCTCTTGTTAGGGGCAAATGCAGCTGGTGACTTTAAGTTGAAGCCAGTACTCATTTACCATTCTGAAAATCCTAAGACCCTTAAGAATTATGCTAAATCTACTCTGCTTTTGCTTGATTCATGGAACGACAAAGCCTGGATGCCAGCACATCTTTTTATAGCATGATTTACTGAATATTTTAAGCCCACCATTGAGACCTACTGTTCAGAACAAAAGATTACTTTCAGAATGTTACTGCTCATTGGCAATGCAACTGGTCACCCAAGAGCTCTGATGCAGATACACACAGAGAGGAATGTTGCTTTCACGCCTGCTAACACAACATCCATTTTGCAGCCCATGGATCCAAGAAATAATTTTGACTTTCCAGTCTTATTATTAAGAAAATACATTTAATGAGGCCATAACTGCCATAGATAGTGATTCCTCTGATGGATCTGGGCAAAGTAAATGGAAAAGCTTTTGGAAAAGATTCACCATTCTAGGTGCCATTAAGAACATTTGTGATTTGTAGGATTAGGTCAAATATCAACATTATCAGGAGTTTGGAAGAAGGTGATTCCAACCCTCATGGATGACTTTGAGGGTTTCAAGACTTCAGTGGAAGAGGTCATTGCAGATGTGGTGGAAATAGCAAGATAACTAGAATTAGAAGTAGAACCTGAAGATGTGATTGAATTGCTGCAATCTCATGATAAAACTTAAGCATGACAAATTGCTTCTTATGGATGAGCAAATAAAGTGGTTTCTTGAGATAGAATCTACTCCTGGTGAAGATGTGGTGAATACTGTTGAAATGAAAACAAAGGATTAAGAATATTACATAAACTAACTTAGTTGTTAAAGCAGCAGCAGGTTTTGAGAGGGTTGTCACCAATTTTGAGAGAAATTGTACTATGGGCAATATGCTACCCACGCAGCATTGTGTGCTACAGAAAAATCTTTTGTGAAAGGACCTGAGTCCGTTGATGCAGCAGACTTCATTGTCATCTTATTTTAAGAAATTGCTGCACGGGTGCGGTGGCTCACGCCTGTAATCCCAGTACTTGGGGAGGACGAGGTGGGCAGGTCATGAGGTCAGGAGTTCGAGACCAGCCGGACCAACATAGTGAAACCCCTTCTATACTAAAAATACAAAATTTAGTGGGGCGTGGTGGTGTGCACCTGTAATCCCAGCTACTCAGGAGGCTGAGGCAGGAGAATCGCTTGAACCCGGGAGGCAGAGGTTGCTGTGAGCTGAGATCACACCATTGCACTCCCGCCTGGGCGACAGAGTGAGACTCCGTCTCAGAAAAATAAAGAAAGAAAGAAATAAAATAAATAAAAAAGAAAGAAATTGCTGTAGCCACCTTGGCCTTCAGCAGCCATCACCCTGATCAGTCAGCAGCCGTTAACATCAAGTCAAGACCCTCCACTGTCAAAAAGATTGTGACTTATTGAAGGCTCAGATGATCATTAGCATTTTTTTTTTGAGACGGAGTCTCGCTGTGTCGCCCAGGCTGGAGTGCAGTGGCACAGTCTCGGCTCAATGCAAGCTCCGCCTCCCGGGTTCACGCCATTCTCCTGCCTCAGCCTCCCGGGTAGCTGGGACTACAGGCGCCCGCCACCACACCCAGCTAATTTTTTGTATTTTTAGTAGAGACGGGGTTTCACTGTGTTAGCCAGGATGGTCTCGATCTCCTGACCTCGTGATCCATCTGCCTCGGCCTCCCAAAGTGCTGGGATTACAGGTGTGAGCCACCGCGCCCAGCCACATTTTTTAAATCAATATTTTAAAATTAAGATATGTATGTTTGTTAAGACATAATGTTATTGCACATTTAATACACTATAGTATAGTGCAAACATAACTTCTGTATGCACTGGGAAACCAAAGAAATTCATGTGACTTGCTTTATTGTGTTACTCCCTTTATTGCAGTGGTCTGGAACTGAACTCCCAACATCTCTTGAGTTATAACTGTATATAATTTAGTGGCATTAATTACATTCACAATGTTGTGCAACCATTGCTAACTATTTCCAAAACTTTTTCATCACTCCAAAAAGAAACCCTGTAACTCCCCATCCTCCTTTTTTCCTCACTATTAATACCACTGGCAGTTAATACTTAACCACTATCTCACTTTCTGTTTCCATGAATTTGCCCATTTCATGTAAGTGGAATCATACAGTTTGTTTTCCTGCATCTGACTCATTTCACTTAGCATAATGTTTTTGAGGTTCATTCATGTTGTATCATTTATTGAACTTAATTCCATCCTTACTTCCTCCTACCTCCTTCCCTGTGTTGCCTAGGCTGGAGTATAGTGGGATGATCACAGGTCATTACAGCCTCGACCTCCTGGGTTCAAGGGATGCCTCCCCTGCCCAGCCTTCTGATTAGCTAGGACTATAGGCTTGCACCACTATGCCCAGCTAGTTTTTTGAGTTTTTAGTAGAGACAGGATCTTTCTATGTTGCCCGGGCTGGTCTAGAAGTCCTGGCCCCAAGAGATGTCCACTCTGGCCTCCCAAAGTGCTGGGATTACAGGCAAGAGCCATCACACCTGGCCTTAATCTCTCTTAATGGGTGAATAATATTCCATTTATCAATATACCACATTTTGTTTACCTGTTAATCTGTTGATGGATATTTGGGGTGTTTCTACCTTTTGACTGTTCTGAACAATGCTGCAGTGTACATGCAAGTATCTGTGTGAATCCCTGCTTTCAGTTCCTTTCAATATATACCTGAGAGTGGAATTGCTGGGTCATATGATAATTCGATGTTTAGTTTTTAGAGGAACTGCCAAACTTTTTCACAGCAGCTGTATCATTTTCTATCCCCATGTATGAAGGTATATAATTCCAGTTTCTCTATATATTTACTAACATTTGTTTGAAAAATTATAGTCGTCCTAGTAGGTATGTTTTGGTATGTAATTGTTAGGATTTGTTTCCCCATATAACTAATGGTGCTGAGTATCTTTTCATGTGCTTACTGGCCATTTGCATATCTCCTTTAGAGTTCAGACACTGTCTTAACATCTCTGTGCCTCTGTTTCCTTGTTGTAAAATGGGAGAACTATAGTACCAATTTTTTGAGGTTATTTTGAAGATTAAATAAAGAAAACATATAAAACTCTCGGAACAGTATCTGGCACCTAGTAAGCATTCAATAAATGTTCTCTGTTAAATTAAAAATTAAAGTGATTACCTTTATTGTCAGATTTGAACAAGGATGGAATGTAGGTTTTATCCCCTAAGGAATTTGATCTATTGCTATTGCCTTCCTGGAGCATCCTGTTGAGAAGATGCAGGATAAAGATTGCTGAGACTGATAAGTGATTTCTGCCTTTAGCAAGGGACCTGGGGCACTTTTAGCAGTTATTTGCCTGTCTAGACACTGCTGCAGCAAAGAGTATGTTGGAAATACTTTATCTTAGGTTGTAAGTGGGTGCTTTCAGAAAGCTGATGTAGACTTTTGGCAAATTTTATCATGTCACTACTCTAAGCCCTGGTTTCTTGATTTTCTTTTTCTTTCTTTCTTTTTTTTTTTTTTTTTGAGACAATCTTGCCCAGGCTAGAGTGCAGTAGCACAATCTCGGCTCACTGCAGCCTCTGCCTCCCAAGTTCAAGCAATTCTCTTGCCTCAGCCTCCTGAGTAGTTGGGATTATAGGTGCCCACCACCATGCCCGGCATATATATATATAGTATTTTTAGTAGAGATGAGGCTTCACCATATTGGCCAGGCTAGTCTCGAACACCTGACCTCAGGTAATCCGCCTGCCTCAGCCTCCCAAAGTGCTGGTATTGCAGGTGTGAGCCAGTGCCCCCAGCCTGATATTGAAATAATTATGTATTACTCTCAGGCCTTTCCACCTCCTAGGGGAAGATTGGAAATGGGAGAAGGATTCTGGAAAATACAGAGAAAGACAAATGCAGCATTTAAAAAGTTAAGAGGGCCGGGCGCAGTGGCTGACACCTGTAATCCCAGCACTTTGGGAGGCCGAGGCAGGCGGATCACCTGAGGTTGGGAGTTTGAGACCAGCCTGACCAACATGGAGAAACCCCATCTCTACTAAAAATACAACATTAGCTAAGTGTGGTGGCGCATGCCTGTAATCCCAGCTACTCGGGAAGCTGAGGCAGGAGAATCGTTTGTACCCGGGAGGTGGAGGTTGCAGTGAGTCGAGATAGTACCATTGCACTCCAGTCTGGGCAACAAGAGTGAAACTTCATCTCAAAGAAAAAAAAAACAAAAAAAGTTAAGAACATGGAACAAGTTTTGAAAGATGTTAATCTCTCCTGTTGCATACCCCACCTCATCATTTGCTTTGGTCATGAGAATGAGTGAATGATTAAGGTTTTACTGTACATGATTATTTGTCATCATAATTACTTGACACAAAGGTATTCTCTTTTTTTCCTGTCTGTTTGGCAGCCATTCTTTATTCTGTGTATTTTCAAATAGCCTGAGAGCCTTTTAGCTTAGTGCTCCAGCATGTCAGTGGGCCTAATTGCCTATGAGACTGATTTGCCATTTCTGCTTTAGAGTTTGTACAGAGCTACAATGTCACCAACCTCTGCCCCAACACTGCCTCCGTGTTCTTTTAAAGATTCTTGTCTGATCCTTTGCGAGTTTGCCTTCCAAAAACGTTAGACTAATTTATATTTCCAGCATTAGCTACCTATGTGGCAAGTCTATTAATTTGGTTTAAACTACCTGATTTTCAGAGTGCCTTTTATATTTGCTGACTATACCAATTTAGGGAGAGAAACTGTAATGTGTATGTGTGCTTGCATTATTTGGGATTCCTTTGACTCAGAAGGTATTTTCTTTCCAACTTTCTTAACCTAGGCTTATTTACCTTATAGGTGATTTATCTGAGTATTTAACTTTTTGTGACCCACGTGATTGATGTCTGGTTTTCTTTCCTATTTCCTTCTTATTTTTAACATTTTTTTAGAGACAAGGTCTCACTGTGTTTCCCAGGCTAGAGTGTAGTGGCTATTCACAGGCATAATCACCGTGCACTATAGCCTCAAACTCCTTGGCTCAAGGGATCCTCCTGCCTCAGCCTCCTGAGTAGTTGGGACTACAGTCGCATGCCCCCACATGTCTTTCTCTTTCCTGTTTCTTTGGTTTGGTTTCTTTATGGCATAAACCAGTCATCTTTTGCTTTTAAAAGTCTTACATTATTTTTTCTTGGACCCTCTGTGTTTCTGAGGCTATTTTTTTAAAACCCTCAAAGGTTGATTTTGATTAATATTTTATGAAAGTGTTTGTTTTTTCTAAAAGGACCTTGGCTTCAGAGTATTTTATGAAAGTATTTTATTTTTACAATTTATAGGTTGGCATTTGCTATTTATGGAAAAGTTCTGAGTTTTCCAGTTTATGGAAAAGATCTGAATTCAGAAACTTTGTAAGATGTCCTGCGATTAAAACAATAAAAGTTGAATATTTGTTAAACTAGAGGTATTTGTTGAATTACTGAAGACAGCTGTTTATAAATCTACAAACTTGTTTACAGGTTGTTTTCTTTGAATTGAAAGAATAGTCTGTAATTTAGAGTAAAAATATCACTATTTTACATATTTGGTAGATCTAAGCATTACTAAAAAGTATATTTTAATGTTATGAAAATGAAGAAGTAAAATTACTTTTTGAGTAACATTAGCTGTTTTGAATAAAACCTTGGTCTACTGGTTGAAATTAGAATGTAACAGGAGTAGAAAGTGTAACATTAGGAGTAAAAGAAATGTTAAAATCTTTTTTGGGGGGCCTAAATTCAGTGACTTCAGTGTAAGTTCTGTTGTTGCCTGTCAGTAGCTTTGCCTTCCTTAGGGTAAGCCTAGGAGTCTGAGAATTTTAATTTCGAAATCTTTACTACTTGGAGTTGTGTTCCTGTCCTTTCTTATTTCACATGTTAGATCAAATTTCTCTAGGCCAGTGACACCATACATTGTTTTTTGTTGTTGTTGTTTTTATTTTTATTTTTTTAGGGTATTGCTTGTCACCAGGTGGAGTGCAGTGCCATGATTGTGGCTCACTGCAGCCTTGACCTATCATGATTAAGCAATCCTCCCTCCTTGGCCTCCCAGGTAGCTAAGACTATAGATGCATGCCACCACATCTGGCTAATTTTTAATTTTTTTTTTTTTTGTAGAGATGGGGGCCTTACTATGTTGCCCAGGCTGGTCTTGAACTCCTGGACTCAAGCCATCCTCCTCCCTCAGCCTCCCAAAGTGTTGGGATTACAGGTGTGGTCCGCTGGGCCTGGCCCATTAAATAGGCTGGGCACATCTAGCAGATGAAGGGTTATATTTTGGAATCCTTTAAAACAAATAGTTTCATGGCCAGGCATGGTGGCTTATGCCTGTAATCCCAGCACTTTGGGAGGCCACGATGGGTAGATCACTTGAGCTCAGGAGTTCAAGACCAGCCTGGCCAACATGGTGAAACCCTGTCTCTACCAAAAATACAAAAAATTAGCCAGGTGTGGTGGCGTGTGCACTTGCAATCCCAGCTACTTGGGAGGCTGAGGCACGAGAATCACTTGAACCTGGGAGGTGGAGGTCACAGTGAGCTGAGATCCTGCTACTGCACTCCAGCCTGGGTGACAGAGTGAGACTCTGTCTCAAAAGTCATTCAGTCAGTCCATCAATCAGTCAATAAAACAAATAATTTCACAATTGTGTAACTTAATTTTTTTTTTTTTTTGAGACAGAGTCTTGCTCTGTTGCCCAGGCTGGAGTGCAGCAGTGCGATCTTGGCTCACTGCAGCCTCCGCCTCCCAGGTTCAAGCAATCTCCTGCCTCAGCCTCCCGAGTAGCTGAGATTACAGGAGTGTGCCAGCATGCCCAGCTCATTTTTTGTATTTTTAGTAGAGATGGGGGTTTCACCATGTTGGCCAGGCTGGTCTCGAACTCCTGACCTCAGGTGATCCACTTGCCTTAGCCTCCCAAAGTGCTGGGATTACAGGCATAAGCCACCATGCCCAGCCTAATTTTTTATTTTATTGTCAGAAGAGATCTACTCTCAACAAAATTTTACGCGTACAATACAGTATAAATACAATAGGTATGATAATTATACAGCAGATCTCTAGAACTTACTCATTTTGCTTAACTGAAATTTTATTTCCATTGGTTGGTAACTCTCTCCATCCCCCCAGTCCCTGGCAATCACCATTCCATTTCTGATTCTATGATTTGACTACTTTAGATTTCTCATATAAGTTGAATCATGCAGTATTTGTCTTTTTGTGACTGACTTATTTCATTTAGTAGGATGTCCTCACAGTTCATCCATATTATCATATACTGCAGAATTTCTTTTTTTTTAAGACTGAATGCTTGAATAATATTCCATTGTATGTATATATACCATAGTTTCTTTATCCATTCATCTGCCAATGGATATTTCTACACCTCTGCTATTGTGAATAGCACTGCAGTGAACGTGTGAGTGCAGATACCTGTTTGAAATACTGATTTCAGTTCTTTTGGAATTGCTAGAGCATGTGGTTTTTCCATTTTTAATTATTTGTTTTGTTTTTAGAGACTGGGTCTTGTTCTGTTGCACAGGCTGAAATACAGTGGCGTGATCTTAGCTCACTGCAGCCTCGAACTTCTGAGCTCAAGTGATCCTCCTGCCTCAGCCTCCCAAATAGCTGGACTCTAGGCATGTGCCACCACACCTGAATAATTTTAAAAAATTTTTAGAGATGGAGTGTCACTTTGTTGCCCAGGTTGATCGTGAACTTTTGGCCTCAAGCGATCTTCCCACCTCAGCCTCTCCTGCGTCACTGAGATTATTGGTGTGAGCCACTAGGCCCAGCCAATTTTTAATTTTTTGAGTGACCTTCATACTGTTTTCCATAGAAGCTTTACTGTTTAGTATTCCCAACAACAGTGTACAGGGGTTCCACTTTCTCTACATCCTTACCAACACTTGGCTTTTTGGTAATAGTCATCCTGACAGGCGCGAGATGATACTTCATTGTAGTTCTGATTTATCTTTCCCCGATGACTAATGTTGAACATTTTCTTATATACCTCTTGGTCATTTGTGCATCTTCTTTGGAGAAATGTCTATTCAAGTCCTTAGCCCACTTTTTTTTTTTCCAAGTCCTTAGCCCTTTTTTTTTTTTCCAGACAGGGTTTCGCTCTTGTTGCCCAGGCTGGAGTACAATGGAGCGATCTCAATTCACTGCAACCTCTGCCTCCCGGGTTCAAGCGATTCTCGTGTCTCAGCCTCCCAAATAGCTGGGATTACAGGCACCCGCCATCACGCCCAGCTAATTTTTGTATTTTTAGTAGAGATGGGGTTTCATCATATTGGTCAGCCTGGTCTTGAACTCCTGACCTCAGGCGATCTGCCCCCCCTCTGCCTCCCAAAGTACTGGGATTACAGGCGTGAGCCACCACGCCCGGCCAGCCCATTTTTTAATTATTAGTTTTATTGCCATTGAGTTGTATGTGTTTCTTACGTATTTTGGAGATTAGCCTCTTATCAAATATATAGTTTGCAAATATTTTCTTATTTCTTAGGTTGCTTTTTACTCTGTTGATTGTTTTCTGTGTTGTGCATAAGCTTTTTAGTTTTTGCTTTTTTTTGTCTGTGCTTTTGATGTCATAGCCATGAAATCATTGTCAAGACCAATATCATGAAGCTTGTCCCCTATGTTTATTTCTAGGAGTTTTATAGTTCGTGTCTTATATTTAAATCTTGAATCAATTTTAAGTTGATTTTTGTATGGGGTAAGAGTCCAGCTTCTTTCTTTTGCATGAGGATATTCAGTTTCCCCAGCACCATTTGTTGAAAAGACTGTCCTTCCCCCATTGGCACGCTCATTGAAGATTGGTTGAGTGTTAATGTGTGGATTTATTTATGGGCTGTCTATACTGTCCCATTGATGTATGTCTTATCTTTATGCCAGTACTATATTATTTTTATTACTGTAACTTTGTAATATGTTTTGAAATCGAGAAGTATGATGCCTCTAGCTTTGTTCTTTCTCAAAATTTATTTGGCTATTTGTGGTCTTTTGTAGTTTCACACGAGTTTTAGAATTATTACCTATTTCCATAAAAATGCCACTGGGATTTTGATAGGGATTGCATTGAATTTGTAGATGACTTTGGGTAGTGTGGATGTTTTAACAGTATTAAAAGTCTTCCAGTCCATGAACATGAAATGCCTGTTTGTTTATGTCGTCTTTAATTTCTTTAATCAATGTTTTTTAGTTTTCTGTATATAAGTCTTTCACTTCCTTAGTTATGATTATTCTTATGTTATTTTTGGTGCTGTTGTAAATGAGATTGCTTTCCTAATTTTCTTAATTTTTTTCGTATTTTTAATTTTTATGGGTACATAGTAGGTGTATATATTTATGGGGTAGCTGAGATATTCTGATATTTGATGCAATATATTTGATTATAATGCATAATAATCACATCAGAGTAAATGAGATATCTATCACCTCAAGCATTTATAAGTTCTTTGTATTACAGACATTCCAGTGATATTATTTTACTTATTTTTAAATGTATAATAAATTATTGTTTACTGGAGTCACCCTGTTGTGCTATCAAATACTAGATCTTATTCTATCTAACTATATTTTTTGTACCCATTAACCATCCCCCTTCCCTTCTTGCCTGCTACTAACCTTCTCAGCCTCTGATAACCATCCTTCTACTCTCTGTCTCCATGAGTTCAGTTGTTTTAATTTTGAGCTCCCACAAATGAGAACCTGCAAAGTTTGTCTTTCTCTGACTGGCTGATTTCACTTAACGTAATGTCCTCCATTCATGCTGTTGCAAATGACAGGATCTCCTTTTTTTGTTATGGCTGAATAGTACTCCATTTTGTGTATGTACCACATTTTCTTTATTCATTTGTCTGTTGATGGACACTTAGGTTGCTTCCAAATCTTGGCTATTGGGAACAGTGCTGCAGTAAACACGGGAGTGCAGATACCTTTTCAATATACTGATTTTCTTTGTTTCAGGTATATGCCTAGGAGTAGGATTGCTGGATCATATGGTTCCTCTATTTTTTGTTTTTTGAGGAACCTCCAAACTGTTCTCCTTAGTGGTAGTACTAATTTACATTCCCACCAACAGTGTATGAGGGTTCCTTTTTCTCCACATCCTTGCCAGTATTTGTTATTGCCCGGCTTTTGGATAAAAACCATTTTAACTGGGGTGAGATGGCATCTCATTGTAGTTTTGATTTGTGTTTTTCTGATGAACAGTGATTGAGCACTTCTGCATATACCTATTTGTCATTTGTATGTCTTTTGAGAAATATCTATTGAGATCTTTTGCCCATTTTAAATTGGATTATTAGAGTTTTGCCTATTGAGCTCCTTTTATATTTTGGCCATTAATCCCTTGTTGGATGGATAATTTGCAAATATTTTCTCCCATTCTTTGGGTTGTCTTTTTCACTTTGTTGATTGTTTCCATTACTGTGCAGAAGCTTTTAACTTGATATGACCCTATTTGTCCATTTCACTTTGGTTGCCTGTGCTTGTGGGTTATTACTCAAAAAATCTTTGCCCAAACAAACATCATGGAGAGTTTTCCCAATGTTTTCTTGTAGTAGTTTCATAGTTTGAGGTCTCAGATTTAAATCTTTAATCCATTTTGATTTCATTTTTGTATAAGGTGAGAGATAGGGTCTAGTTTCATTCTTCTGCATAAGAATAACCAGTTTCCCCAGCACCGTTTATTGAACAGACTGTCCTTTCCCCATGTATGTTCTTGGCATCTTTGTCAAAACTGAGTTCACTGTAGATGTATGGATTTATCTCTGGATTCTGTCTTCTATTCCGCTGACCTCTATGTGTCTGTTTGTATGCCAATACCATGCCATTTTGGTTACTGTCATTCTGTAGTATAATTTGAAGTCAGGTAATGTGATTCTTCCAGTTTTGTTCTTTTTGCTCAGGATAACTTGGGCTATTCTGGGTCTTTTGTGAATCCTTATAAATTTTAGGATTTTTTTTTCTATTTCTGTGAAGAATGTTATGGTATTTTGGTAGAGATTGCATTAAATCTGTAGATTGCTTTGGCTAGTATGAACATTTTAACAATATCTATTCTTTTAATCCATGAACATGGGATTTCTTTCTTTTTTTGTGTGTCTTTAATTTCTTCACTCAGTGTTTTACAGTTTTCAATGAAGAGATCTTTCACTTCTTTGGTTAAGTTAATTCCTAGGTGTTTTATTTTATTTGTAGCTATTGTAAATGGAATTACTTTGCTGATTTCTTTTTCCGATTATTTGCTGTTGGCATATAGAAATATCACTGATTTTTGTATGTTGATTTTGTATCCTGCAACCTTGCTGAATTTATCAGCTCTCTCTTTTTTTTTTTTTTTTTGTGGAGGCTTTAGGTGTTTCCAAATATAAGATCATATTATCTGCAAGCAAGGATAATTTGACTTCTTCCATTACAGTTTGGGTGCCTATTATTTCATTCTCTTGTCCAGTTGCTCTGTCTAGCTCTTCCAGTACTATAATGAGTAACAGTGGTGAAAGTGGGCATCCTTGTCATGTTCCCTATCTTACAGGAAAGGGTTTCCATTTTTCCCTATTCAATATGACACTAGCTATGGGTCTGCCATAAACGACTTGTATTATGTGGAGATATGTTCCTTCTATACCCAGTTTTTTGAAGGTTTTTATCATGAAGAGATGTTGGATGTTATCAAATGCATTTTCAGCATCAAAATGATCATATAGTTTTTGTCTTCATTCTGTTAATGTGATATATCACACTGATTGATTTGCATTTGTTGAACCATCCTTGCATCCCTGGGATAAATTCCATTTGGTCATAATAAATGATCTTTTTAATGTGTTGTTGAATTCAGTTTGCTAGTATTTTGTTAAATTTTGCATCAATATTCATCAGTGATATTGGCCTATAGTTTTCTTTCTTTGAAGTGTTTGGTTTTGGTAGCAGGGTAATACTGGCCTCGTAGAATGAGTTTGGAAATATTCCCTCCTCTGTTTTTCAGAATAGTTTTAGTAGGATTGGTGTTAGTTCTTCTTTAAATGTTTGGTGGAATTCAGCACTGAAGCCATCAGGTCCTGGGATTTTCTTTGCCGGGGTGCTTTTTATTATGGTTTTGATTTTGTTACTTGTTATTGGTCTGTTCAGGTTTTGGATTTATTCATGATTAAATATTGTTAGGTTGTGTGTGTCTAGGAATTTATCCATTTATTCTAGATTTTACAACGTATTGGCATATAGTTGCTCATAGTAGCCAATAATGATCCTTTGAATTTCTGTGGTATCAGTTGTAATATCTACTTTTCCCTCTCTGATTTTATTTATTTAGATCTCTCTTTTTCTCTTAGTCTGGCTAAAGATTTGTCAATTTTATCTTTTCAAAACCCACCTTTTTGTTTTGTTGATCTTTTGTATTGTTGTCTTCATGTCAAATTCATTTATTTCTGTTCTGATCTCTATTATTTTTTCTGTTAATTTTGTGTTTTGTTTGCTCCTTTCTGGTTCTTTAAGATGCATTATTAGGTTGTTTATTTCAAGTTTTTCTTGTTTTTTGATGTAGGCACTTTTAGCTGTAAAATTCCCTCTTAGTGCTACTTTCACTGTATCCCATAGATTTTGGTATGTTGTGTTTCCATTATTTTTTTTGAGAAGGAGTTTTGCTCTGTTGCTCAGGCTGGAGTGCAGTGGTGTGATCTTGGCTCACTGCAACCTCCGCCTCCTGGGTTCAAACAATTCTCTTGCCTCAGCCTCCCAAGTAGCTGGGATTTCAGGCACATGCCACCATGCCCAACTAATTTTTGTATTTTTAGTAGAGATGAGGTTTCACCATGTTGGCCAGGCTGGTCTCAGACTCCCAACTTCAGGTGATCCGCCTGCCTCGGCCTCCCCAAGTGCTAGGATTACAGGTGTGAGCCACTGCGCCTGGCCCTCCATTATCATTTGTTGTAAGAAATTTTTAAATTTCCTTCTTAATTTCTTCATTGACCCATTGGTCATTCAGAAGCATATTGTTTAATTTTCATTTTTTTTATAGTTTCCAAAATTCCTCATTATTGATATCTAGTTTTATTCCACTGTGGTCAGTGAAGATGCTTGATATTATTTCAGATTTTTCAGAATGTGTTAAGACTTTTTTTTGTGACCTAACATGGTCTGTCCTTGAGAATGATCCATGTGCTGAGGAAAGAATGTGTATTCTACAGCTGTTGGTTGAAATGTTCTGCAAATATCTGTTAGGTCCATTTGATTTATAGTATAGATTGAGTCTGATTTTTTTGTTGTTGATTTTATGTATAGATGAACTGTTCAATACTGAAAGTGGGGTGGTGAAGTCTCCAGCTGTTATTGTATTGGGGTCCATCTCTTATTTAGATCTAATAATATTTGCTTTATATATTTGTGTGCTCCAGTGTTGGGTGCATATATATTTACAGTTGTTATATTTTTTTGTTGAATCGACACCTTTATCATTATGTAGTGACCTTCTTTGTCTCTTCTTACAGTTTTTGTCTTCAAATCTGTGTTGTCTAAATATAGCTACTCCTGCTCTTTTTTGGTTTCCATTTGCAAACAACATCTTTTTCCATCCCTTTTTTTTCAGTGTATATATTTTTTCATAAATGAAATGTGTTTCTTGTAGGCAACAGATCATTGGGTCTGTTGTTTTTATTCATGTAGCCACTGTGTGTTTTGTTTGGAGAGTTTAGTCCATTTTCATTCAATGTTATTACTGATAAGTGAAGACTTACTCCTGCCATTTTGTTATTTGTTTTCTGGTTGTTTTGTGGTTTTCCTTCTTTCCTTCCTTCCTGTCTTCCTTTTAGTGAAGGTGATTTTCTCTGGTGGTATGATTTATTTTCTTGCTTTTTATTTTTAGTGTATCTGTTGTATGTTTTTTGATTTGAGGTTACTACAAGGCCTCGTTTGAATAAACTTTCTACCCCTATCTCTTTCTTTACCTCCCTTGTAAGGCCAATAACTATTCAGTTTGCCCTTCTGAGACTATTTTCTAGATTTGGTAGGCATGCTTTATTGTTTTCATTTTCTTTTTTTTCTTTTGTCTCTTCTAAGTCTGTGTTTTCAAATAAACTGTCTTCAAGCTCACTAATTCTTTCCTCTGCTTGAGCAGTTCTACTACTAAAAGACTCTAATGCATTCTTAAGTATGTCAGTTGCATTTTTCAACTCCAGAATTTCTGCTTCTTTTTAATTATTTCAATCTCTTTGTTAAATTTGTCTGATAGAATTCTGAATTCCTTCTCTGTGTTATCTGGAATTTCTTTGAGCTTCCTCAAAACAGTTATTTTGAATTTTCTATCTTAAAGGTCACATATCTGTTTCTCTAGCACTGGTCTCTGGTTCATTTGGTGAGGTCATGCTTTTGTGAATGGTCTTAATGCTTATGGATGTTAAGCTGTGTCTGGGCATTGAAGAGTTAGGTATTTATTGTAGGTCTTTGTAGTCCAGGCTTGTTTGTACCTGTCCTTCTTGGGAAAGCTTTTCAGATATTTGCAAAGACTGGGTGTTGGCTGGGTGCAGTGGCTGACACCTTTAACTCTCCAGCACTTTGGAAGGTTGAGAAGGGCAGATTACTTCAGCTCAGGAGTTTGCGACCAGCCTGGGTAACATGGTGAAATCCCATCTCTACAAAAAAAAAATACAAAACAAGCCAGGTGTGGTGGCATATGCCTATAGTCTCAGCTACTTGGAGGCTGAGGTGGGAGGATCACTCCAGCCCAGGAAGGTGAGGCTACAGTGAGCTGAGATGGTGTCACTGTACTCCAGCCTGGGTGACAGTGAGATCCTGTCTCAAAAAAACAAATCATAGGTGTTGTAATCTAAGCTGTGTCTTTATTAGGGTGCACCCCAAGCTCAGTAATGTTGTGATATTCTTGCAGAGTTGTAGATATACTGCCTTGACAATGTTGGTTAAGATCCAGAAGAATTATCTGGATTACAAGGCAGAGACCCTTGTTCGGTTCTGTTTCTTTCTCCCAAACAGAGTGTCCTTCTCTGTTCTGAGCCCCCTGGAGCTGGGGGAGGGATGACACGAGCACCCCTGTGACTACTATCAATGTGATTGCACTGGGTCAGACCTGAAGCCAGCACAGCTTTTCACCCAAGGCCTGCTGTAACCACTATCTGGCTAATGCTTATGGTTGCTCAAGGCCCTGGGGCTCTGCAGTTAGTAGGTGGCAAAATCAGCTAGGTTTGTGTCCTTTCCTTCCTGGTGGTAAGTTTCCCCAGGCCCTGGGCAGGTCCAGAGGTGTTGTAGGGAGCCAGGGACTAGAGTCAAAAACCTTAGAAGTCTGCCTGGTGAGCTGGCACTCAGACCACAAGATGCAGTCCTTCCCACTCTTTCCTCCCTTTTCCATAGGCAGAGGAGCCTCCTCACCTTGTAGCCACCACTACCACAGACCCACAGGTAGTACTGCCAGGCCACTGCCAGTGTTCCCTTAAGGCCCAAAAGCTCTTCAGTCAGCTTGTGGTTAATGCTGCCTGGCGTGGAACTCACCCTTCAGGGCAGTGGTTTCCCCTCTGGCCCAGGGCAGGTCCAGAAATGCCATCTAGAGCCAAGGCCTGGAATCGAGAACCCCAACAGTCTGCTTGGTGCTCTCTGCCACTGTGGCCAAGCTGGTACCTAAGGTGCTAGACAAAGTTCCCTTTATTTTTACTTTTTTTCCCTTTGCTTTTCTCAAGCAGGAGTATTCCCATAGCTACCATAGCTGGGAAAATGCTGAGTTTCACCTGAACCTAGCAAGTCTCAGAGTCTTATCCAAGATCCACACTGCCTGGCCATGACTGCTGGTTTCTAAGGGCCCACAGGCTCTTTAGTCAGCAGGTGATGGGTCCTGCTGGTACTGGTTTCTTTCCTTCAAGGCAGCAAGTTCCCTTCTGGCCTAGGGTGTGTCTAGAAATGTCCTCCAGGAGCTAAGGCCTAGAAAGAGGGCCTCATATCTCTGACTGGTGTCCTATCCTGTTTTGGCTGAGCTGGTATCCAAGATGCAAGACAGAATATATCTCTTTTGGAGCTGTGAACTGTGTAGCCTGGGATTGGGTGGCACCAGCACTCCCTTGGCCGCCCCGTTCATATGTCAGTAGGTCACGTGTCCCCCAAGTCCACTGGCTCTGAGCCCAGTTACATTAGGACTTGCTTAGGAGTTGCAGTCTCTGTGTCCTACCCTGCCTTTCAAATTTATTTGGGGCCCTAGAGCACTTTAGTCCGCAGTGATGTGGCTTGCTGGAATTCAAGTTCTGGCCATGGGGTTGGGCAATTCCCCTCTGGCTAAGTCTAGTTTTAGTACTCCCTCCGTGGGTGGGTGTCAGCTGAGTTCAGCCAGTTTTGCTTTCTGCAGTGATGGCGGTGCTGAGTTCAGTGCAATGTCACACAACTGCCGTGTTCTCCCTCTCCCAAGTGTACACCACACAGCTCGCTGCAGTGGCAAGGAGGTGGAGGGGGGAGGGGGAATGGTGGCATTGGCTATTCAAACCTGTCTTTCCTACCCTCTTCCAATGCCTCTTTTAGTGACATGAAGTTAAAACCAGGTACTGTGTGTGCTCACCTGATTTTTGGTTCTTAGGAAGGTGCTTTTTTCTGTATAGATAGCTGTTAAATTGGTGTCCTTCTTGGGGGAACAATCAGTGCAGCCTTCTATTCTGCCATCTTGCTCTCTAGATTCCAGAACTTTTTTCCTAGTGTCCTTTTAAGATATTTGTTAATGTTTGGAAGCACATCTGATTTTTTTGTTGTTGATTTTGTATCTTGCAACTTGTTTGTTAGTTATAACAGTTTGTTTTGTGGAGTTTTAGAGTTTTCTATAATAACATAATGTTGTGTCCAAATGGGATAATTTTAATTCTTGTTTTTCCAATTTGGAGGCTATTTATTTTGCCTAATTGTCCTGGTTAAGACTTCTAGTACTGTGTTGAATAGAAGTGACAAGAGTGGGGCATCCTTGCCTTGTTCCTGATCCTAGAGAAAAAGCTTTCAGTTTTTCTTCATTGAATATGGTGTTAGCTGTGGGTTTCTCCTTTATGAATTTTATTTTATTATGTTGAGATACTTTCTGTTATTCCTGGTTTGTTTTTTATCATGAAAGAGTGTGAATTTTGTGAGTTTTTTCTGCATCTATTGAAATGATCATATAATGCTGTTCTTTATTTTGTTAATGTGGCATATTATATCAGTTGATTTTTTTGTTTATTGAATAGTCTATGCATCCTAGGGATAAATGCCACTTCGTTGTGGTATATGATTTTTTAAAAATTTTGTTGTTGGTTGGGTTTGCTAGTATTTTATTGAGGATCTTTGCATCTATATTTGTCAAGGAGTAACTAATACATTTTTTAACCTCATTAAAAATAATTTTGAAGATGTACTCCAGGTCTCAGTAATGAACCTGGCTCTGTGTGCTCCACTCACTGATGCTGCCCAGCGATCTAGTTTGTTTGGAATGCTTTTCCCACCATTTGACTGGATGACTCATACTCTGGTAGTATCTCCTCATTCCATAAAACTGTGCCTACCGACCTCCCCTGTCCTTCAAATTCTGGATTAGATGCCTTAGGGGACTTCTATCATCACATATATCATAATTAGCTATTTATTCCTTCTCTCCTAGAAGAAGCTCTTCGAGAATAAGAGCTGTATTTCCTCTTGACCTCCAATCGTTAATCCAGTGTCTGACACATTATTAGATACTTTAATATAAGCCTTCTAGTACATAAGACAAGACTGAACAAAATGAAAACATTTAATTAAAACTCAGTTTTACTTTTTATTAATACCTAAGTGTCCTACAATCAAAGCACAGCTTCTTAGTTGAACAAAGAAAGCAATTGTCTTTTACATTAGGCATATAAGTAAAACTGATGTTTTTGCTAGGTATTTTTTCCTGCCCTGAATATCTTGTCACTGAAGTGACCAAAGCTGTCTGTTGTTCTTTATGCTTATTTTTATTTGTCTTAGTAATTAATTGTGTTACTCTCATCATCTTTAATTTGTTCTTAATAAATCTATGGGAATCTTTTATATACCTTTGCTTTTCTTTGAATTAATCCTGATTTTTAAAAACTTTTTATTTTGAGAAAAATCTTAAGTTTACAGAAAAGTTGCAAGGATATTAAGTACCAGTAAACCTTTCACCTATATTTACCAAGTAACATTTGCCACATTTTGCTTTATTTTTGTGTCTGTATGTACAATTATGTTATTATTTGCTAATCGTTAGTAAGTTGCAGACATTCTAACTCTTCTTAACTATTTCAGCATGTATATGAACAAGGACTTTTAAAAATACCAATAAAATTATCAAATTCAGGAGATTTAAGATTGATATAATACTGTTATTTAATATAAGTATCAAATTCAGGAGATTTAAGATTGATATAATACTGTTATTTAATATATGGTTTATATTCCAAATTTTTCAGTTGTTCAGAATTTGTTCTCTGTAGCAATTTCCCCTGTAAGCTAGGATCCAGTCAGGGAGCACACATGGCATTTACATGTCATTTCTCTTCAATATCCTTTAATCTAGAGAAGTTCCTCAGCCTGAGTTTTTGAGTCTTTCATGACATTAATGTTTTTTAAGAGTGTAGACCAGTATTTTTTTGAATGTTGTCAACTTGGGTTTATATATTCCTTTATGATAAGATTCAATTTGTTACATTTTTGTTAGGAATACTGCATGTGATGTATGTTCCTTTCTGTGCCTGTGGATCAAGAGGTACATGAAGTCAGTGATGTTAAGTTTGATCCATCAGAACCCTTTGTAACTAATAGTAATTTGTGGAGAAATATTTGAGATTGTAAATATTCTGTTCTCCAAGAAACTTTCATTGGTTTTAGCATTTGTTGATGATTATTACTTAAGTCAGTTATTACTATAATAGTTCCAAAGTGATGACTTTGTAGCTCTGTCATTCTTCTGTATTGATTTGTTGGTCTAATACTTTCTAATGGAGGTATTTCTTTATGGAATTGTCCTAAATGGAGTTCATAAAATATCAGTGGAAATGCCCTAAGATTTTTCTCCTTTTTATTATGGAAATGTTAAATGTACAAAAAAAAATCAGAATACTACAGCTGTGATTCAAGAGTTTTAAACATTAGTCGTATTTGCTTTACCTATCTTGTGTGTGTGTGTGTGTGTGTGTGTGTGTGTGTGTTTGCTGCAATTTTTGAAAGTATGTTGGAGATATCATGACATTTTTATCCCTAAATATTTTGATATGTATCTCCTAAGAATATTTTCTCTATAGCTATAACAGCATTAGGTCACCTAAAAAAATTAACAATTCCATAATATCACATAATAACCAGTTTTTGTTAAAATTCCCCAATATGTCTTTTTTTTTAATGACCCAATTCAACATTTATACATTACACTTGGACCCAAAAGGACCCAGTTCCACATTCATACATTGCACTTGGCTTCTCTTAAGTCTTTCTTAATTTAGAACAGGTCATTCTTGCACTTTTTTCCTTAATTACATTAAGTTTTTAAATGAATTATTCACTTTGGAAAGAAAATAAACTTTTTGGTTTTGTAATTAGCAAGTAATTTGCGAGTTTTGGCACCGCACAAATATCCTGTTCTTTAGTAGCTTTTACCTAGTAGTTTTCACTTCCATTGATGATCCTTGCCTACTTCAGTTATTTTCTTGGAGGTTGCATGTGCCCAAGCACACAACCACATACACAAACACAAATGAACAAGAAAAACTGATTTTTTTTGGTTACACACAAAATATCATATCCTATACATTTTTCTGCAACCTTGTATTTCACTTACTATATTAAGGAGTTTTCCTAAATAGAGGGATTCCCTCTTATCTCTAAGGGTTCTTCCCCTCTTCCATGAGGAGAGGTATAAACCAACTTTTTTTTTCAAACTATATTTGAGAACCTCTATAAGATCTGAATTAAATACTGAACTAACATTTGAAATGCAAGGATAAAAATTTAAACAATTTTTGAATTTGGAATTGTATTTATAAAGCATCTCTTCATCATGATTTTAGCCTGAAGTTTTCATATAAATAGTAATATAAAATGTATGAAAGAGGGGTTATCATTTACATTTGATTAGAATTTGCAAAAAACTATTTTCATAAAACTTATTCTGTTTCTATCGTCTGTTTTACTTGAAATTATTATGGTCATTTTTTTCATCAAAAAATATTTGCATTCTTTCATATATCTTTATGACCATAGAGATAACAAAATAAGTTACGACTACTTGGCCTAATGGAATGAAAATAATAATAAACATTTACTGAGTGAATGTTTTGTTCTTGGCACCATGCTTAAAAATTAAACCCTTTACATATACTAACTCCTTTAATTACCTTATAATTTTAGTATGTAGATGACATTATTCCTTTTTTTTTGAGACAGGGTCTCGCTCTGACATCCAGGCTGGAGTGCAGTGGAGCAAGCACAGCTCACTGCAGCCTCAACCTCCCAGGCTCAAGCAATCCTCCCACCTCAGCCTCTCAAGTAGCTAGGACTACAGTCGTGAGTCATGATGCCCAGCTAATTTTTTACATTTTTTTAGAGATGAGGTCTCCCTGTGTTCCCCAGGCTGGTCTTGAATTCCTGGGCTCAAGTGATCCTGTAGCCTTGGCCTCTCAAAGCACTGGGATTAGCCATGCATAAGCATGAGCCGCTGTGCCTGGCCTGACATTATTCTTATAAATGAGGAATTTAAAAATTCATATAAGAGAAGCATCTTGTAAAGATACAATTTTTTTTTTTTTTTTTTTTGGAGTTGGAGCCTCTCACTGTCGCCCGGGCTAGAGTGCAGTGGCAAGATCTCAGCTCACTGCAACCTCCACCTCCCGAGTTCAAGCGATTCTCCTGCCTCAGCCTCCCAAGCAGCTGGGATTACAGGTGCCTGCCACCACGCCCGGCTAATTTTTTGTATTTTTTGTAGAGACGGGGTTTCACTATGTTGGCCAGGCTGGTCTCAAACTTCTGACTTCGTGATCCACCCGCCTCGGCCTCCTGGGATTACAGGCATGAGCCACCACGCCTGGCCCAAAAAATGTTATTTAACTGATCTGAAACTTAAACATGTTTGTTTAACACCAACATATGTGATTCTGAACCACGCATACTATGCTGCTTATTCACAATAGCAACGACATGGAATCAACCTAAATGCCCATCAACAGTAGCCTGGATAAGGAAAATGTGGTGCATATACACCATGGACTACTATGCAGCCATAAAAATAAACAAGATCATGTCCTTTGCAGGAACATGGATGGAGCTAGAGGCCATTATCCTTAGCAAACTAACACAGGAACAGAAAACCAAATACTGCATGTTCTCACTTATAAATGGGAGCTAAATAATGAGAACACATGGACACATAGAGGGGAAGAGCAGATTCTGGGGCCTTCTAGAGGGTGGAGGGTGGGAGGAGGGAGAGGGTCAGGGAAAATAGCTAATGAGTACTAGGCTTAGTACCTGGGTGACGAAATAATCTGTACAACAAACCCCCATGACATGAGTTTACCTGTTTACCTATGTAACCAGTACATGTACCCTTGAACTTAAAAATTAAAAAAAAAATTCATTTGTTAAGGTTTTAAATTTTATAGTATTAAGTTTATTATTTTGATTTTGGTTTTTGATTTTGATACTTTATGCTATATGGTCCTATTTACATGTTGATCTTTGTGACAGGTATTTTAACAATGGACTTAAAGAGCCTGTGGATCCTAATATGAGAAATTATAAGTACAGTAGGGGTCACCTCTGGGATGTGTGACATCAGTTGGTAACCTCAAAGTGAAACTGGAGTTTAGGGTGAAATAGGGCATAGAGTGGTGGGAAGTTGACCAAATTGTAGCCCTTCCTTTTGATTCAGTGTATTTAAGGATCCTTGTCAGAATGGAGTCCTTTTGGCTATAAGGAGAAGATCCAGACCTGGGACATGACTAATTAGAATCACAGTTTCTTCATTTTTGAAAACTTTTCCTTCCCCATTTGAAACTAGACCATTTTATAATTAGTAATTGGTACGTTAATAGTGCAAAAGATATTCAAACTGCACAGTATTTTTTGGTATTTTTTATTATTTCATGTAGTACAAAATTCAAAAGGTACAGAAGGGTATACACTAAGGGTCTTTTTCCCCAGAGACAGCCACTGGTATCAATTTTCTTTGTTACCATCTATTTTCTTCCAGATATAATTTACACACACATGCATTCTTTTTAGCAGTCCCATATAAAGGCAGTTGCTATACACACGGTACTGAGCCTTGAGGTTTTTCACTTAACAGTATATCATGGAGATTATTTCATGTCTGTATATTGTGAATTTCCTTATTCGTTTTTATAGCTGCACAGTACTCTGTTACAAAGGTATACCATAATTTATTTAGCCGAACCTAAATAAATCTAACTTACTTACATTGTTTCAGTCTTACTTGTAAGAACAGTGCTACAGGGAGTAATAGGCAAGTCATTTTGTACATAAAGATGTGCATTTGGTATCTGTGCAGGATAAATTGTTAAATAAGGGGTTGCTGTGTCAGTTTGCGCATTTATAACTTTGACAGCAGGTGCTGAATATCCCCCCATAAAGGCTGTACGCTCCCACTAACAATATAGGAGAGTTTATATTAGCAAATTGCTCAATCTTGTTGAAGCTTTAACTTTCATTTCCCTTCTTATCAGTGAGGTTGAGCATAGTTTCATGTGCTAGGAACTCATTTGTATTTTCTTTCCCAATACACTCTTTAAATTCTGGGTTTGGTATAACTACTTAAGGTTTAACATTTTGTTTTTTTTTTTTTTTTGAGACGGAGCCTCCCTCCGTCATCCAGGCTGGAGTGCGGTGGCACGATCTCGGCTCACTGCAATCTCCACCTCCCGGGTTCAAGCGATTCTCCTGCCTCAGCCTCCTGAGTAGCTGGGATTACAAGCACACGCTAATTTTTGTATTTTTAGTAGAGACAAGGTTTCACCATGTTGGTCAGGCTGTTCTCGAACTCCTGACCTCGTGACCTGTCCGCCTTGGCCTCCCAAAGTGCTGGGATTACAGGTGTGAGCCACCGCGCCCAGCCAGGTTTAACATTTTTGAAGCTGTTCTCTGAAGATACTTATGGCAAGACTAGACATAATATAGAAGTTAATATTACGAGCTCTGGAGTCTCAGGTTTATTTCTTGGCTTTGCCGCTTGTAACACCTTAGGCATCTTACATGTGTTAAGTCAGATAAAGCATATGAAAGCACAGTGCCTAGCACATAAAAGCACAAGAATGTTAGCTATTATTAGTGTGCCTGGTGCATGCTAATAATAGCTAACATTATTAGCTATTGTATGTTAGTTAACTATGGTAACTCTAGGTATTATATATAGTTAACTTTGTTCCATAAATGCTTTATTTGTAGTATAATTATAAGTATGTAAAAATACTAATTTTTTATTAGCAATAAAAATGAAGTATGCCAAAATATTAATTGTAATTAATACCAGTTAAGTAACTGGTGCCAGGAGAATTTTGAGTAATTTGTGTTAATTATTTTTAATGTCTAATTTTTCTGTAATGGAAATATGTTTTATAATAGAAAGATATGGTAGACATTGTTGTGAAATGATTTTTGTTAAAATACACCTCCCCTCTTTTTTCATTACAGACAGAGAGTGCATGGGCTGAAGAATACTCTGAAAAGAAGAAAGGGTCTCACAAGCGCTCAGCATCTTGGGGCAGTACAGATCAACTTAAGGAGGTCAGAAAAATGGTTCTAAGATAGTGGGTGTGGAAATATCCTTTTGTTGGCTATTTCCTTGATATTACGGGCAGCAAGGATTTGTCATTTTCCATTGATTTCTTTTTTCTTTTTGGCTTCTTAAATAACAAAAACAATTATTGTATTGATTTAATAAAGATTTCAATAGGGATATTTATATATCACTTACCTGATTATGTATTTTTGTCTTTTTTTAGGAGAATTCATACCTGTCTATTAACATCAGATTTAAAAATTGTAACAATACAACAAATTCACATTTATTCTTTTTTTGGTGTGTGTGTGTGTGTGTGTGTGTGTGTGTGTGTGTGTGTGTGTGTGTGTGTGTGTGTGTGACGGAGTCTCGCTCTGTTGCCCAGGCTGGAGTGCAGTGGTGCGATCTTGGCTCACTGCAGGCTCTGCCTCCCAGGCTCAAGCAATTCTCATGCCTCAGCCTCCCAAGTACCTGGGACTGCAGGTGTATGCCACCATGGCCAGCTAATTTTTGTATTTTCAGTAGAGATGGGGTTTCATCATGTTGTCCAGGCTGGTCTCTAACTCCTGACCTCAAGCAGTCTGCCTGCCTTGGCCTCCCGAAGTGCTGGGATTACAGGCATGAGCCACCGCATCTGGCCACATTTGTTATTTTTCTATATATGGTGGTGTTTCTGAAATGCAGTACTCACTATAACCATGATGGTTATGGCTCCATGCTATGATTACCATTTTCTGTGCTGCTAATTAGTGACATTTTCATTTCACACATAATGTAGAAATGCAAAAACTCGGTCAAAGAATAAATAAGATATTCATTGGAATTGCATTCGTTATTTAAAGATGATATCTGTGAATATATTTCATGACTTGAGTTGATTTTTAAATACTGTGTAATTTTTGGAACTGTTGAAAGCTAGGTGTTCAATAAACCTAAATTGAAATAAAAGTTAACTTATGGTAAAGGCAATGAGAATGATTGTTTTTTTTTAATTCTTCGTGAAAACTGTAATGTAATTCTAAGTGCTGAAAACTTTATTTGTGTAGTACTTGGGAAGCTCGAAGGCTGAGAACAATGTTGGAACATATACACATACATGCATGTGTATATGTGTATAAAATTATGAACAAAAAAATGAGACTTTGTGATATGGTTCAAAAATTCAAAAGACTTATTAAGGGTAAGTTTTACTGGTTCTTATTAAGCAAGGATGTGTTTTTGTTTCATGTGGAAAACACTCTGGTGTACTTGCTATTTTTGCTTTCTCAGATTGCAAAATTACGCCAGCAGTTGCAGAGAAGTAAACACAGCAGTCGGCATCATCGAGATAAAGAAAGACAGTCTCCATTTCATGGCAACCATGCAGCTATTAACCAGTGTCAGGTAAGAGTACCAATACCACAAAATCCAGAAAAGGAATTTGTTGTTTTTCTGGTGATTTGTTATTTCATTGGTAATTGTTTAGGACAAAAATGCTCAAAAACATATTTGAAACAGTGATTTAAATACTGAATCACAGTCTTTATAAGAAAACAGAATATTAAGTTGACAAAATGATATTTTCCTTTAGTGACCTAAGATACGACTTCTAGGAGACATAGCTACTTATCTATTTTGGTTTACCATATTTTTGGCTTTATCAGTTCAATATTTTGGAGGCAGAATGACACAGAGAATTAAGCATTGGGTATGGAACAGGCCCTGGCTGAATAACTTATCCTTTCTAAGTCTCAGTTTCCTCATGTGAAGATGGGAATAATAATACCTGTCTCGGGCGGGGAACATCACACACCAGGGCCTGTTGTGGGCTGGGGCGATGGGAGAGGGATAGCATTAGAAGAAATACCTAATGTAAATGACGAGTTAATGGGTACAGCAAACCAAAACGGCACATGGGTATGTATGTAACAAACCTGCATGTTGTGCACATGTACCCTAGAATTTAAAGTATAATTTTAAAAAATGTAAAAAAAAAATAGCTGTCTCATAGAAGTCTTTTGATAGAGACAAACCTTTATCTGCTTTGATTTTTTAGTAGAACCCATGAACTGCTCTTGATGGCTCATCCATCCAAAGAACACTTTTTTTTACTGAATTGAAATTGGATGAGATCTCTTGGCAAGGAGAAAGCAAGTTCATTTCAGGTCCTTCAGGATCTTTCAAGTTCCAGAATTGAAGCTTTGGGAATGAGGAAGGCTAGATTGAATTTTCCATGTTAACAGTAAGGCAGCAGGGCCTGGAAGGTAGAGGGAAACTAGAAGGCTTAGTTCTGTGACTCTCAGTTGTTTTATAATACTGGAGTTGGCAAACTGTGGCCCGGGAGCCAAGAATGTCCCACCATGTGTTTCTGTAAATAAGGTTTTATTAGAAAACAGTCACTCTCATTTTTTATGTATTGTCTATTGCTCCTTTTTGTGCCACAAAAATATACATTTGACTCTCTATATCTTCAGGTTTTGCATTTATGGATTCAACCAACCATGGATCAAACATATTTTTGGAAAAATAGAATAGAATATGTATAAATATAAATATATTTTAAAATATAATTAAAAGTACAAATAAAAATACAGCATGACAACTATTTACATAGTATTTACATTGTATTAGGTATTATAAGTAATCTAGAGATTATTTAAAATATACAGGAGGATGTTCCTAAATCATAATGCACTTACCATGCCATTTTATATAAGGGACTTGAGTATCTGTGGATTTTGGTATTTGGAGGGGGGTCCTGTCCTGGAACCAGTCTTCTGAAATTGAGTAGTTGAAACAGAGACTGTCTGGTTCACGAAGCCTAAAATACTTACTGTTTGGCCCTTTACAGAGAAGGCAGGCCAACCCCTTTTATAGTTTGGTAGTGTCTGATGTTTGTTAAATGTATAGATTGTTTGCAATGGAAAGTATGGGTAAAGGTATAGAATTTTTCAAACTGATTTTGCCCCAAAATATTAATACTCGGGTCAGATTTGATTTCACAGGTTTATAGAGATTGTTTTTTGTTTGTTTTGAGACAGGGTCTTGCTCTGTCACCCAGGCTGGAGTGCAGCAGGGTGATCACAGCTCACTATAGCCTCGACTTCCTGGGTTTATGTGATCCTCCCACCTCAGCCTGCTGAGTAGATGAGACTACATATGTGCACCACCATGCCTGGCTAATATTTTTTATTTTTTATTTTTGTAGAGATGGGGTCTGTGTTGCCCAGGCTGGTCTCTAACTCCTGGCTTTGAGTGATTCTCCCACCTTAGCCTCTCAAAGTGTTGGAATTACAGGCATGAGCCACTATGTCCAGCCAAATTTATAGTTCGATTATAATTTCTAGTAACTTTTTTCTATATTTGATATTTTAATTAAAAACACGGTTATACATTAGTATTCGTGTATATTAAAAACCTGTACAAACTAGATTTATTTCTGGAGAAATAGAAATTTTAAATTGACAAAATAAGAAATGAAAAATTTGTAAAGACTAATAACTTTTGAATTTGGAATGTTAATTAAAAACCCAGTCTCACTCTCAAGAGGCTGAAGACCCAGATGATTTTACAGATGAATTTGCCAACCTTCCCCTTCCTCTCATTCATTCATAAATAAATGGTATGTGTTTCTAAAAAATAAGGCCACTTTTTACTCCCAGTCCATATTTTTACTCCAAGTAGAATAGGGATTAGGATGGAATTTTATTGAATTAAGTGGCTAGTTTTAGGACTTCAGAAGTTTCTGAAGTGATTATTTTTTAAACTTGTGTTAAAACCAACAATTTTAAAGTGGTTATTCAAATTTTCATTTTTTTCTTCTTGCAAGTTGAATTTACTTAATAAAGATTATTGGAATTTACTTGAAATTTATATTTAATTTAAAAACGTTTCCTTGCAGAGAGGGTAAGGACAAGAAAAACTTGAAAAATAGAGAAACTTGAAAAATAGTTCATCTAGTTTGAGTTTTGTACACTTGACACATCAAGCGTCTTAACTATTTCTCCCATTTTATTTAGTGTTATCAGCCAACCGCAAGTCAGGCACATGTGCATCATGATAGTAATGACAGTAGTACTCATATTTAATTGAAACTCACGCTGGCCGGGCGCGGTGGCTCACGCCTGTAATCCCAGCATTTTGGAAGGCTAAGGTGGGT
Source organism: Pan paniscus (assembly GCF_029289425.2). Classification (NCBI taxonomy): domain Eukaryota; kingdom Metazoa; phylum Chordata; class Mammalia; order Primates; family Hominidae; genus Pan; species Pan paniscus. The sequence goes on from NC_073262.2 coordinate 105,359,675, forward strand.
GGATCACCTGAGGTCAGGAGTTCGAGACTAGCCTGGCCAACATGGCGAAACCACATCTCTACTAAAAATACAAAAATTAGCGAGGCTGGCGGGTGCCTGTAACCCCAGCTACTTGAGAGGCTGAGGCAGGAGAATGGCTTGAGCCCAGGAGGCGGAGATTGCAGTGAGCAGAGATCGTGCCACTGCACTCCAGCCTGGGTGACAGAGTGAGACTCCATCTCAAAAAAAAAAAAATTAAAAAGAAACCCTTAGGCTGTAAACATGAAAATAATTTCTATTAAGTTATTGTTTTGGTGGGTTCTCTATCTAGTGGAGAAAAGTGCCACACGATACATGTGTACTTCTGAGGCCATTCATCAGCCCATACAATATTTATTAATCATTTTGGCCTGTGACTGTAGTACTCATTAGGGGATGTGGTGATAAAGAAATATTGTCTGTCCTCACCAGTTCTCATATTAAAGAGATATGAGTAAACAGTTAATTATAACACTGTATAATGAATGTGTTGATAGGGAGAATTCAGAATGCAACAGAAGATGTGTTTATTTGGAAAAGGATGGAGTCATCTAGAAAGACGTCTCAGAGAAAATGGTGTCTAGCTGATCCCTGAAAGATAAGTATGAGGTGGAAAAAGTCATGTCCCCAGATAGGAGTAGTGGTAAGAGATTAGGCAGGATAGAGAGGTAAATAGCAGCCAAACCTGAAAGTCTCCATGTTCACTTATTAAGACATTTAGACTTCAACCTAGGCTATTTTTTAAAATGCAGGATATGGATATGTGACTATTTTATAATGGTCATTATGGGGTCAGATATAGAACGAATTGGGAAGAGACAAGATTAGAAGTAGGGAAATAATTTAAGAATAGGATTTAGTGATCCAAGTAAGAAATGATGGCCTCTAGTAGGGTAGAAACTTTTAAACTGCTGAGGATGAACTTGAGTGATATTTAGAAGGTAAGAATTAATAGTTGAATTCTATTAAAAGGGTTTACTATGGTAAGCATTTGGATACATTATTGGCATTCAATCCTCATCTTTAAGGTGGGGTTTGTTAGTCTCTCCATTTTATAGACAAGAACATCAAGGCCCAGAGAGGTCAGGTATATTGTTTAAGGTCACACGAGACAGCCAGAATTCTAACCTAGGCATTCTAACCTCAGAGTCTGAGGTTTTTAAACTCTGTGCTAGCTGATGGTTGACAATATTTGAGAAAAATAGAGATGAAAGTTAAGGATGATGTCAATTTTAACTTTTAAAATATGATTTAAGGCCGGCCGTGGTGGTTCACGCCTGTAATCCCAGCATTTTGGGAGGCCGAGGCGGGTGGGTTGCTTTAGCCCAGGAGTTCAAGACCAGCCTGGGCAACATGGCAAAACCCCCTCTCTACTAAAAACACAAAAATAAGCTAGGCGTGGTGCCGCGCGCCTATAATCCAAGCTACTCAGGAGGCTGAGGCACAAGAATAGCTTGAATCTGGGAGGTGGAGGTTGCAGTGAGCTGAGATTGCACCACTGCACTCCAGTCGGGGGAGATAGAGTTCTCTAAATAAACAAACAAACAGTGAAAAAATAAAAAATGAAATAGGATTTTAGAAGTTTATCTATCTACCTCAGCACCATATATAAAAGTAACTCAAAATCGTCAAGGACCTAAATGTAAGAGCTAAACCTAACAGCTCTTAGAAGAAAATATAGTCATAACATTTGTGACATTGCGTTAGGCAACGGCTTCTTAGAAATGACACTAAAAGCAAAAGCAAGAAAAGAAGTAGATAAATTGTACTTTATCAAAATTAAAAACTTGTGATTCTAAGGGCATCATCAAGAATGTGAAAAGATAACCCACAGAATAGGATAACCCACAAATCATATGTCTGATAAGGCATTTGTGTCTAAATTACATAAAGAACTCTTGCAACTCAGTAACTCACAAATCATATATCTGATAAGGCATTTGTGTCTAAACTACGTAAAGAACTCTTGCAACTCAGTAATTTAACAAAAACATTTAAAAATGGGACAGGATCTGAACAGAGAGTTCTCCAAGGAAGATGTACAAATAGCCAATAAGCACATGAAAAAGATGCTCAATATAATTTGTCAATAGGGAAATGCAATTCAAAACTCCAGTGAAATACCAGTTCATATGCATTAGAATGCTGTAATTTAAAAGACAGATAATAAGTGTCAGGGGAGGATGTGGAGAAATTGGAATATATATATATATATATATATATATATATATATATATATATATACACACACATATAGGGAGAGAGAGAGAAGCTCCTTCTCAATTAAAAAAATATATAAACTTTTATTTATTTTTATTTTATTTTATTTATTTATTTTGGGATGGAATCTCTCACTGTCGCCTGGACTGGAGTGCAGTGGCACGACCTTGGATCATTGTAACCTCCGCCTCCCGGGTTCAAGTGATTCTCCTGCCTCAGCTTCCTGTGTAGCTGGGATTACAGGCACCTACCACCATGCCCGGCTAATTTTTTGAGTTTTTAGTAAATACAGGGTTTTACTGTTTTGGCCAGGCTGGTCTCGTACTCCTGACCTCGTGATCCTCCCGCCTCGGTCTTCCCAAGTGCTAGGATTACAGACGTGAGCCACTGCACCCAGCCTACTTTTTTTTGTTTGTTTGTTTGCGACGGAGTTTCACTCTTTATGCCCAGGCTAGAGTGCAATGGCATGATCTTGGCTCATTGCAATCTCCGCCTACCAGGTTCAAGTGATTCTCCTGCCTCAGCCTCCTGAAGAGCTGGGATTACAGGCGTGTGCTACCATGCCCAGCTAATTTTATATTTTCAGTAGAGACGGGGTTTTACCATGTTGGCTGGGTTGGCTGCAAACTCCTGACCTCAGGTGATCTGCCTGCCTCGGCCTCCCAAAGTACTGGGATTACAGGCATAAGCCACTGCACCTAGCCTATTTATTTCTCTTTTTTTTTTTTGTATTTATAGTAGAGATGGGGTTTCACCTTGTTGGCCAGGCTGGTCTTGAACTCCTGGCCTCAGGTGATCCACCTGCCTCAGCTTTCCAAAGTGCCGGGATTACAGGCGTGAGCCACCGCGCCTGGCTGGAACTTTGATATATTAATGGTAGGAATGTAAACAGTTGCTTTGGAGAATAATGTGACAGTTCCTCAAAAGATTAAACGTGGAATTGCCAAATGGCCCGGCACTTCCTCTCCTAGGTATATACCCAAGAGAATTGAAAATATATGTCCACATAAAAACTTGTACATGTATGTTAATGGCAGCATTATTCATAATAGCCAAAATGTAGAAAAAACCCAATGTCTATCAGCTGATAAAAGGGTAAATAAAATGTGGTATATCCATATGATGGAATTTTATTTGATCATAAAAAAGAATGGAGTACCAGTACATGCGACAACATGCCTGAACCTTGAAAACATTATGCTAGCCAGGCACGGGGGCTTATGCCCGAAATACCAGCACTTTGGGAGGCCAAGTTGGGTGGATCACTTGAGGTGAGGAATTTGAAACCACCCTGGCCAACATAGTGAAACCCCATCTCTACTAAAAATACCAAAAAATTAGCTGGGCATGGCGGCACGTGCCTATAGTCCCAGCTACTCGGGAGGCTGCGGCAGGAGAATCACCTGAACCTGGGCGGCAGAGGTTGTGGTGAGCTGAGATCGCACCACTGCACTGCAGCCTGGGTGACAGAGTGAGACTCCATCTCAATAAGTAAATAAATAAATAAATAAATAAAAGAAAACATGCTAGTAAAAAAAAAAAAGACACAAAAGGGCACATAACATATGATTCCATTCTTAGGAAATACCCAAAATAGGCAAACCCATAGAGATAGAGAATAGACTGGTATCGGGGGAACCGCCCCCAATATTTCAACGTAGGTTCTATTTTCCCTAAGTGTCGGCTAGTCTGAGAAATAAAGAGAAAAAGAGTACAAAGAGAGGAATTTTACAGCTGGGCTGCTGGGGGTGACATCACATATTGGTAGGTCTGTAATGTCCGCCTGAGCCGCAAAACCAGCAGGTTTTCATTAAGGACTTTAAAAGGGGAGGGGGTGTATGAACAGGGAGTAGGTCACAAAGATCACATGTTTTAAAGGGCAATAAAGATCACAAGGCAAAGGACAAAGCGAAGATCACAAGGCAAAGGGCAAAATTAGAATTACTGATGAGCTTCTGTGTTCAGCTGTGCACATATTGTCTTGATAAACGTCTTAACAGAAAACAGGGTTCAAGAGCAGAGAACTGGTCTGACCTCAAATTTACCAGGACGGGATCTTTTCCCCACCCTAATAAGCCTGAGGGTACTACAGGAGACCAGGGCATATTTCAGTCCTTATCTCAAACGCATAAGACAGACACTCCCAGAGCGGCCGTTTATAGACCTCCCCCCAGGAATGTATTCCTTCCCCAGGGTATTAATTATTAATATTCCTTGCTGGGAAAAGAATTCAGTGATATCTCTCCTACTTGCACGTCCATTTATAGGCTCTCTGTAAGAAGAAAAATATGGCTCTATTCTGCCCGACCCTGCAGGCAGTCAGAACTTTGGTTGTCTTCCCTTGTTCCCTAAAATCGCTGTTATTCTGTTCGTTTTCAAGGTGCACTGATTTCATATTGTTCACCCATGTTTTACAATCAGATTTCATATTGTTCAAACACACATGTTGTACAATCAATTTGTACAATAGTGTTCCTGAGGTGATGTACATTCTCAGCTTACAAAGATAACAGGATTAAGAGATTAAAGTAAAAACAGGCATAAGAAATTATAAGAATATTATTTGGGAACTGATAAATGTCCATGAAATCTTCACAATTTATATTCAGGGATTGCAGTAAAGACAGGCATAAGAAATTATAAAAGTATTAATTTTGGGAACCGATAAATGTCCATGAAATCTTCACAATTTATGTTCCTCTGCTGCGGCTCCAGCCAGTCCCTCTGTTCGGGGTCCCTGACTTCCCACAGCAGACTGGTGGTTGAGTAGGGCTGGGAAAGTTGGGGAGAAATGATGAACGACTGCTAATGAGGGGCTGCTTTTGGTATGATTTGAAAATAGATTGCAGTGATGGTCACACAACTCTGTTCAATACCATTAAAAAACCAAAGTTAGCTGGGTGTGGTGGTACCCGTTGTAGTCCCAGCTACTAGGGAGGCTGAGGTGGGGGGATTACTTGAGCCCAGGAGTTCAAGACCAGCCTGGGCAACATAATGAGACCCTGTCTGTTAAAAACAGCAACAACAAAAAACCCATAGTTGTACAATTTAAATGAGTGAATTGTATGGTATTATACATTATATTCTAGTAAAGCTTTTAAAGAAATGTCAACCAACATGAAAAACACAAATATATAAAATACGAATACGGTTGTCTAGAAATAGTAAATTAAATTAGATGCTTAAAAAGAACCAAAAAAGTAAACAGGGAGGTTATTTAACAGTGCACTCTGAGGTCAGACTGTCTGGCTTGAAGTCTTGAGTCCTGCTGCCTGCTAGAGGTGTGAAGTTCCTCAGTTTCTCTGCATAGTAATATTACCTGTTCGTTGTGTTGTCCAGAGGCTTAAATGGGATAAAATGTTATAAAACTCTTTATGCAATTCTAAGTACATAGTAATTTCTCAGTATCTTAGGCCATTTGAGGGAGCACCTAAATGTAAAAGATGTAAACAGACTTGGTTTCCTTGCCAATTTCTTGTTAAACTTTTTAAAGCTTTTATTATTACAAAAGTACTCACAAGCTCATTATAGAAATTTTAGAAGCTAAGAAAAGTCGAATAGAAAAATTATCTCTAAAGAATTTTTTTAATGAAATAGGAAAATTTCCAAAGGAGAGCTGTATTTCTGTATCTCTCTCCCCTATTGCTGACATTTTTTTTCTTTTAAGTGTTTTATTCTTTGCATTCCTCATTGAGAGCATATCATATGTTAGATTACACTGCCTTTTTGTATTTAACATGGAACATTGTGAGTATTACAAATGCTTCATTTTTGCTGTCTTAGATTCTGTAGAACATTTTCCTAGTTAAGGTTATTTAGTTGGGTCCATTTTGTGTGTGTGTGGACTTAAAGCTTTTTCAGTATTTATTCTTTTCTCAAGATAGGTTTTTATATTATTTGATTAGGAAGCTTGAGTATTTGGGGGATTCTTTGTGTGTTTTTCTGAGACTTTTTACAAGTTATTACAGTATTTTGTTTGGATTTCACGATATGCAGAAGATGATTTTTACTAGGAAATTAATCTCTTAACATTGAAGGGACAGTATTGCTGTTAGGATAGTGGTGTAGTCTACAGCTACTAGTTAACAAAAGATAGTTTTTCTTGGGCTTACAGTTAGAAAAGAATTCTCACATACTTTTCTGCATGTTTTTTTCCCCTGGAAATTCAGGGGAGATTATTCATTAGGAAGAATAAATACTGCCAGGTTTCTTAGAGCTAGAGTCTTTCACATTTCAAAGGTTTCCCCAAATGACAAAACCGTCAGATGTTTAAATGAAATTGTCTCATTAGAAAATATAGCCAACACATTTCAGAATTATTTGATTGAGTGTTAGAGTCTGATGTTAGTAACAAGAGTGGGAGATGCCAGCATCTTCACAGTCACATAAACTAATTTTGAGGTAAGAATTTTATTTTTTTATTATTATTTTTTACAGTAGTTATGTTTTTTTTATTATACTTTAAGTTTTAGGGTACATGTGCACAACGTGCAGGTTTGTTACATATATATACATGTGTCATGTTGGTGTGCTGCACCCATTAACTCATCATTTAACATTAGATATATCTCCTAATGCTATCCCTACCCCCGAGGTAAGAATTTTAAAAGTGTGTGGGTATTTTGTGGCTGTTACTATAGCCTCAAGCAAGAAAGCCCTCCCATAGGATTTTCTTATTTCTTCATCTGGGCTGAAGACGCTTACTAGCCTAGGAGGGTTTGAGAGCCAAGAGACAGTGAGGTAGAAAAAGAAACTTACTTTTCTCTGAGGAATGGAAGGTGCATTGTAATTTGAAAATGAAAATTACTGCCCTACACTAAAATCTTGGGATGTCAGTCCAAAACAGAGCATGAATGTTATTTAATTTTTAAAAGTTTTTTGCCGTTTCAAAATTGAGAGAATAGGTACTTTTGCTGTGACCTTTATTACAGAATATAACTGCAGCTTGGAAGAGCTGTAAAGGTAGGTACCAGATGAGAGGACAGTGATTGCTGGAGGACAGAAATGAAGTAACAGTGACAGGATATTAAGAATGAAGGCCACATGGTGGTCTGGAGTCAAAAGCCCTTAAGACTGGAAAGCTTTTTTTCAGGTGCTTACTAATTTTTTTACCATTCTAAACAAGTTTTTGGCTGGGCGCAGGGCAGTGGCTTAAGCCTATAATCCCAGCACTTTGGGAGTTCGACGTAGATGGATCACTTGAGCCCAGGAGTTTGAGACCAGCCTGGGCAACCTGGTGAAACCCTGTCTCATCAAAATATACAAAAAATTAGCCAGGTGTGGTGGCACATACCTGTAGTCCCAGCTACACAGGAGGTTGAGGTGGGAGAATCACCTGAGCCAGGGAAGTCAAGGCTGCAGTGAGCCGTTATTGCCCCTACCGCACTCCAGCCTGGACAACAGAGGGAGACCCTGCTTTAGTCCGTCAATCAACAATCAGCCAATCATCAGTTTTCACCTCCCTTTGGTTGTATTAGGGTTTCTGGCTCATTTTTCTCTCATGAAACTCGGTTGAATTCCTGTATAGACCTTTCTCCATCCTACTTGCCTACCAAAGCACATTTTCATAAAAAAAAATTAATGCTATATCTCTCTCCCCTACTCAGCTACTGCTTATCACCAGTGTACCACAGATGAGCTAATGCTAGGCTGCTGATGGGACTTGTGGGAAGTGAGGGAAGTTGTTGGCTTTTAGCATTAAAATGAAAGGAGTCAAAAACAGCAACTCTAAAAGACAGGAAGCTGACTGGGCTAGTCAGTTGACTTCATCTATAACAGGTACACCTAACTTTTAAGGTATACCTAAGTCATACGTGGACTGAATTAAAAAAAAAAATTCTTCCCACATTTTATTATTTACTTCAGCATGTAACTGTCTCTAGGAAAGGACCTAAAGAGATAATATTAGGCAGGTAAAGATATGACCCTGTCATCTTTTTCCTCTATTTTTTTCAATTATTGTATAATAAAATGGACATTTTTGATTGTACAATTTTATTAATTTTTAACATATATGTAGATTATACCACCACCACTATAGTCAAGATAAAACATTCCCTCATTCTTTTCCTTTGTATACATGCTTCCCCCATCCCTAATCTCTTGTAAGCACTGCTCTGTTCTCCATCACTCTAACCCTATCTTTTTGGGAATGTCATATAAATAGAATCATACAGTATGTAATCGTTTGAGACTGTCTTCTTTCACTCAACGATAGTGCCCTTGCATTTCCTCTAAGTAGTTGTGTGTATCAATAGTTTAACTTTTTTTTTTTTTGAGACAGAGTCTCGCTCTGTAGTCTAGACTGGAGTGCAGTGGCGTGATCTTGGCTCACAGCAGCCTCTGCCTCTTGGGTTCAAGCGATTTTCCCGCCTCAGCCTCCCGAGTGGCTGGTACTACAGGCACACACCACCACGCCCAGCTAATTTTTGTATTTTTCGTAGAGACAGGGTTTCACTATGTTGGCCAGGCTGGTCTTGAACTCTTGACCTCAGGTGATCTGACCACCTCGACCTCCCAAAGTGCTGGGATTACAGGCATGAACCACTGTGCCCGGCCAGTTTATTCCTTTTAGTTGCTAAATAGTATTCCATTACATGGATTTCCCACAATGTAGCTATTGATATTAAATTCTTGTTGAAGGACATCTCATCTTGATTTTAATTTGCATTACCCTAATGAACATCTTTTCATATGGTTATTTGCCATCTGTGTATCCTGTTTGGTGAAGTGTCTATTCAAATCATTTGCCTATTTTCAAATGTGGTTGGTTGTTGTTATTAGTTTTGAGAGCTTATTAGACATTCTGGATAAAAGTCCTTTGTTGGGTAAGTTACAGATACTTTTTCCCAGTCTCAACTTGTCTTTTGTTCTCTTACTGTCTTTCACAGAGCAAACATAAAAAAATTTTTTTGGCAGTATATTATTATTTTCTTTTATGGGGATTACTTTTGGTGTCATATCTAAGGTAGCCTTTAAAGAAACAACTTTCAGACTTGAATCAGAACAACCTACTTACAATTATCACAGAAGATCACAAGACTTCATTTTTCTGTCAACTCAAGTTTGTGGAAGTGAGGACATCTTTAAGGGAAATGGAGAATTTATAAAAAGACATCAGTTCAGACTATCTTAATATATTTCTGAATTAACTAAGATTAGTGAAGTACTCATTTTAGAAAATTTCTGATTATCAAAGGATAGGAAACTACTTTTAGAAGAATTGAAAATTTCAAAAGATAAAAATCAAAAATCACATACTCTCACTGTATAGGGATAACTTTTCAATATTTGGGGGCATTTTAAATTTGGTAGGATGTAAGTTTAGTCCTGATTCTGTGACCCTAGATTATTAGCTTCTCAGAGTCTCATTTTTTCAGTGTAAAATGGGGGTAGTAACTGCCTATTTTTATAGAGAGAGCTTTTGTAAAAGTAAATAAAATAATGTATATAAACTGCTTAGAGCAATGCCTAGCACATATTAAGTGCTTAATAAGTGCTACTTACTCTATAAAACAAAATGGAGCTTCAGTCTTTTTATAAAACCTTATGTCGGCCAGGTGTGGTGGCTCATGCCTGTAATCCCAGCACTTTGGTAGGCTGAGGTGGGTGGGACACGTGAGGTCAGGAGTTTGAGACCAGCCTAGCCAGTATGGTAAAACCTTGTCTGTATTAACAATACAAAAATTAGCCAGGCATGTTAGCACATACCTGTAATCCCAGCTACTCAGGAAGCTGAGGCAGGAGAATTGCTTGAACCCAGGAGGTGGAGGTTGCAGTGAGCTGAGATCATGCTGCTGCACTCCAGCCTGGACGACAGAGTGAGACTCTTGTCTCAAAACAACAACAACAAAAATCCCCATATGTTCTGTTGTTTTCTTTGTCCCTAACTTTGAATGTTAATATTTTGTTAACATTGTTGAGGTTGTCCAAAGCATCATTTTTAATGGTCCTGTGGTATATCATATTATGGATATTCTATGCTTTTCTATGCCTGCTTTCTTCCTTTCCTTTTCCTTTTCCCTTTTCCTTCCCTTTCCCTTTCCATCGTTCTTTCTGTCTGTCTTCCTGTCTGTCTGTCTGTCCTTCCTCCCCTCCCCTCCCTCCCTCCCTCGGTCCCTCCCTTCCTTCCTAGGGTCTCACTCTGTCACCCAGGCTAGAATGGAGTGACCATGTCACTGCAGCCTCAACCTCCTGGGCTCAAGTGATCCTCCCACTTCAGCCTCCTAAGAAGCTGGGACTACAGGCGTGTGCCACCATGCCCGGCTGATATTTAAAATTTTTTATAGAGACTGGGTCTCCCTGTGTTGCCCAGCCTGGTCTCGAAGTCTGGTCCTTAAGCAGTCCTCCCTCGGACTCAGCCTCCCAAAGTCCTGGAATTACAGGTGTGAACCACTGTATCTGGCCTCTCTATTGTTAATTGTTGTTATTTTTCCATTTTTCATTAATATATACCGTTGAGATGAACAATGAAAAATGTGTCATGTCCAAATTGTTTTTCAGATTAAAAGACAGCAAATTTAAAATTAAGTATTTAGGTTGGGCATGGTGGCTCACACCTGTAATCTCAGCACTTTGGGAGGCTGAGGTGGGTGGATCACTTGAGGTCAGGAGTTTGAGACCATCCTGGCTAACATGGTGAAACCCTGTCTCTACTAAAAATATAAAAAATTAGCCAGACGTGGTGGCGGGCGCCTGTAGTCCCAGCTACTTCGGAGGCTGAGGCAGGAGAATGGTGTGCACCCAGGAGGTGGAGCTTGCAGTGAGCCAAGATTGCATCACTGCACTCCAGCCTGGAGGACAGAGCGAGACTTCATCTCAAAAAAAAAAAAAAAAAAAAATCCTCAAATTAGCCGAGTGTGGTGGCAAACACCTTTAATCCCAGCTACTCGGGAGGGTGAGGCATGAGAATCACTTGAACCTGTGAGTCGGAGGTTGCAGTGAGCCAAGATCACACTACAGCACTTCAGGCTAGGCAATAGAACGAGACTCTGCCTCAAAAAAAAAAAAAAAAAAAAAAAAAGTATTTAATTTTTATCATGACTAACACTTCAGTAATAAAAGATCTAATATGGCACTTTTTAATATATAGTTATTGAATTCTAGAATATAGTGGTTGCTTTGCATTATTACTGTATATAGTGTATTTGTGCTTATTTTATAGTTTATGGAGCAAAATTTAGTATATTAAGCCATTTTTGCATCTTAACCAGCTGCTGCCTAATTATTACAGGAAAATATTGTGGAAGTTCAGCTATTCTAAATCTAAAATAATTGGTTTTGGTACATATTCTCTAACCTTTAGATGGTCTGTAGCTATTGAGCCATATATGACATTCTTTTACCTTGCAGTGAATTTCATAGCTTGTTCATATTGGGGAAGTTGTACATGGAAGTCATATTGCTTGAAGGTAGATAATTTAATGGCTATGGAGGTCATTTGACTGTACCTGCTTTAAAATTTCTCTAGTTACAAAAAGAATCATATGAATATCTACATTGGTACAAAAAAAGCCCTTGGGAAATGTCCATGTATGTAGAAATACTCAAGAACATTAAAATAAGGAAAACTTTCTTAATATGATCACACACATACACACACTTCTCTTTACCTTAAGATCCCATGCTATTTAATGGGGAAACATGAGAGATACTTCCACTAGGATGAGGAACAAGGCAAGGATTCTTACCATCCCTACTTCTGTTTACATTGTACTAGTGGTATTAACTAATACAGTTAGAAAAGAGAAGTCAGTTAGAGCCATTAGAATTGGTGATGAAGGCCAGGCGCGGTGGCTCATGCCTTAATCCCAGCACTCTAGGAGGCCAAGGCAGGCGGATCACGAGGTCAGGAGATCAAGACCATCCTGGTCAACATGGTGAAACCCCATCTCTACTAAAATACAAAGGATTAGCCAGGAGTGGTGGTGTATACCTGTAGTCCCAGCTACTCAGGAGTCTGAGGCAGGGGAATCACTGAACCCAGGAGGTGGAGGTTGCAGTGAGCCAGATCATGCCACTGCACTCTAGCCTGGTGACAGAGCAAGACTCTGTCTCAAAAAAAAAAAAAGAGTTGGTGATGAAGAAATAAAACTCCCTTTCAGATAATATGATAGTATATCTAGTTGGAAAACCTCCAAGAATCAATAAAACCAATGAAAAAAAATTTTTTTTTTTTTGAGACGGAGTCTTGCTCTGTTGCCCATGCTGGAGTGCAGTGGCGCGATCTCGGCTTACTGCAAGCTCCGCCTCCTGGGTTGATGCCATTCTCCTGCCTCAGCCTCCCAAGTAGCTGGGACTACAGGCGCCCGCCACCTTGCCTGACTGATTTTTTGTATTTTTAGTAGAGACGGGGTTTCACCGTGTTAGCCAGGATGGTCTCGATCTCCTGACCTCGTGATCCACCTGCCTTGGCCTCCCAACCTGGGATTACAGGCTTGAACCACCGCGCCTGGCCAGTGAAAATTTTTGTATGACTGCAGTCCATAGCATTAACAAGCTAAAATCAATACCATTTATATATACAAACAGCAACCAGCTAGAAGACGTAATGGAAAATAAATTCCAATTTACAGTAGCAGCAAAAACAACTAAATACTTAAGAATGAAATTAATAAGTACTACACAATCTACATGGGGAAAATTAAAAACACTTCTGAAAGATACAAAGCAGACCTGTACAAATGTAAAATATGTTACTCTTGGATAGGATGAGTTAATATAATACTTTCTAATTTAATTCATAAATTTAACACAATCCCAATAAAAATATCAGTAAGCTTTTTTACAGCATTAGAAAAGTTGCTACTAATAGAACTTGCTACGTAAAGCTCATAGGGAAAAGTAAATATGTGAGTATAACCAGCAAAACTGTGAAAAGGAAAAACTATGAGGGCAGCTAGCCTTACCAGATGTCAAAACATACTATAAAGCCTTTACAAGTAAAGCAATGTGCTACTGGTACATGAATTGACAAACTGATCAGAGGAATGACTAGAAAGCCCAAAAATTGACTCAAGTACATACAGAAATTTACTGTATGGTAAAGGCATCTCAAATCACTGGTCAGAGATGAACTTTTGAATTACTAGCACTGGGACAAGTCGTAGCCATTTATAAAAAGAATGAGACCACACCATATACAAAAACAACCTCTAAATGGATTAAGGATCTAAATGTAAACAACAAAACCATGTAAGTATTAGAAGACATTAGTGAATTCTTCTGTAATCTCAGCAGAAAAAAAAGATTTCTATGACTCAAAATTCATAATCAACAAAAGGTTGATAAGTTTAATTATATAAACATTTTGTATGGCAGAAAACATTATAAACCAAGTATAAAAACTGAAAAAACAAAAAATATTCACAACATATACCACAGACACAAAGGGCTAATAACCCTCGTATAAAGAACTCTCAAAAATTAAGGGAAATGATGCTACCAGTGCATGCATGCACCCTCCAGTGGCATAAGGATGGCCCTTGCCTGCCACCAGCCCCCACAAGCACCTCTTGGGAGTCTGAGGATTGGCCCATGCAGCCTGCTGCTGCCACTCAGTCACACAAACCACCTCGGGGCCTGGAGATGACCTACTCAGTCCACCACTGCTACTGCACTGCCAACACCACACACAATGCCCAGAGTCCTGAGGACCCACCTGCCCAGCTCACCACTGGCACCTGAGCATGCCACATGGAAACCCAAGGACTAGCTTACCCAGACCCACCAATACTGGTGCTTGTCTGTGCCACCCAGGGGTCTAAGGACCAGCACACCAGGCCCACTGCCACCACTGCTGATGCCTGAGGACTAGCCTGGCTAGTATTCCTGTACCCTGCAAAGCCTTACCACAGCCTTCACTGACAACTCCAGCCTAAGCTGCTGAGAAACTCAGAGACACCACTGTTGCTGATTATGGCCAAAGAAATCATATAGAGACTACACTACTGCACCCACCCAGAATCAAAGACAAAGCTACCCAAGCAACGCAACAGATAAATCTATAGGAAAAAGGCTTTCCCTATGAAAGCCAATTCAAAAAATTGGAGGAAGTGACTGTTATACTAAATGTGCAAGTATTAATATAAGGATACAAGAAAAGTAGAAAAGCAAGGAACCATGGCATCTCCAGAGGAGCCCAATAATTCTTCAGTAACAGATCCCAAAGAAAAGGAGATTGGTGAAATTCCTGAAAAACAGTTCAAAATAGTGATATCAAAGAAACTCAATGACATACAAAAGAACACAAATAAACAATACAAAGAATCAGGAAAATAATTTATTTGAATGAGTAATTGAATAAAAGAGATAGATAGATTAAAAAGAACCAAACAAATCATGGAGCTGAAGAAATCAAAGAATGAAATAAAAATTCAGTTGAGAGCTTCAGCAATAGACTAGATCAAGCAAAAGAAAGAATTTCTCAACTTGAAGACAGGTCTTTTGAAACAATCCAGTCAAACAAAAAAGAATAAAAAGGGATGACAAAGCCTCTGTGACATATAGGAAGCAACAAGCAACCAAGTATTTGAGTTTTGAGACTTCCAGAAGAAGAGATGGTCAAAGACATCGAAAACCTATTGAGTGAAGTAATAGCTGAAAACTCCCTCAGTCTTACAAGAGATATGGATATACAGATACAGGAAGCTCAAAGATCCCCAAATAGATTTAACCCAAAAAGGTCTTCTCCAAGTCATATTATAGTCAAACTGTCAAAAGTCAAAGACAGAATTCCAAAAACAAGAGAGAAGTGTCAAGTCACATGTAAGAGAATCCCCATCTGTCTTAGTTCGTTTGTGTTTCTGTAAAAGAATACCCAAGTCTGGTTTATTTATAAAGGTAAGGGTTTTATTTGGCTTGTGGTTCTGTAGACTGTCCAGAACCTCAGACTGCATCCACTCATGGCGGAAGGCGAAGGGGAGCCAGTGTGTGCAGAGATAACATATCAAGTGAGGAAGCAAGAGAGATAGAGGCATAGTGCCAGACTCTTTTTAACCTCCAGCTATTGCAGGAACTAATGGAGTGAATTCACTTCTTCCCTAGAGAAAAGTATTAATCTATTCATGAGAAATCTGCCTCCATGTCCCAAACACTTCCTGTTACGCCCCACCTTCAATATTGTGCATCAGATTTCAACATGAGGTTTGGAGGAACAAACATCCCAATGATAGCACCATCAGACTAATAGTAAGTTTTTCAGCCAAAACTTTACAGGCCAGGAGAGAATGGGATGATATATTCAAAGTGCTGAAAGAAAAAAGACTGCTAGCCAAAAATATTTTACCCAGGAATAATATCCTTCAAAAATAAAGGAAAGTTGGCTGGGCATGGTGGCTCACGCTTGTAAATCCCAGCACTTTGGGAGGCCAAGGTGGGCAGATCACCTGAGATCAGGAGTTCGAGATCAGCCTGGCCAACATGGCAAAACCCCATCTCTACTAAAAATACAAAAAAAAAAAAATAGCTGGGCATGGTGGCAGGTGCCTGTAATCCCAGCTACTCGGGAGTCTGAGACAAGAGAATCACTTGAACCCGGGAGGCAGA
The DNA here is from genome assembly GCF_029289425.2 of Pan paniscus. Lineage (NCBI taxonomy): Eukaryota > Metazoa > Chordata > Mammalia > Primates > Hominidae > Pan > Pan paniscus. The sequence continues at coordinate 105,375,458 of NC_073262.2, forward strand.
GGTTGCAATGAGCCAAGATTGCGCCACTGCACTCCAGCCTGGGTGATAGAGTGAGACTCTGTCTCAAAAAAAAAAAAAAAAAGGCTGGGCATGGTCTTTCATGTCTGTAATCCTAGCACTTTGGGAGGCTGAGGCAGGCAGATCACTTGTGGTCAGGAGTTTGAGACCAGCCTGGCCAACATGACAAAACCCTGTCTCTACTAAAAATACAAAAATTAACTGGGTGTGGTGGTGCACTCCTGTAGTCCCAGCTACTCAGGTGGCTGAGGCATGAGAATCTCTTGAACCCAGGAGGCAGAGGTTGCAGTGAGTGGAGATTGTGTCACTGCACTCCATCTTGAGTGACAGAGTGAGACTCTGTGTCAAAAAAAAAAAAAAAAAGGCAAAATAAGTATTTTTCTAGACAGGCAAGAACTGAGGGAATTAATCACCACTAGGTCAGCCCTACAAGGAATACTTAAGCAAGTCCTACATCTGGAAATGAAAGGAGGGTATCTACCATCATGAAAACACACAGAGATGTAAAATTCACTGGTTGAGCAGACATAAATGAGAAAGAGAAAGTCAAATATTATCACTACAAGAAGCCCACCACATCTAAAGGTAAACAATAAAAGAGGAAGAAAGGAACAAAGGATATACAAAACAATCAAAAAACAATTAAAGTGACTGACAGAAGTAAGTTCTCACCTATCAATAACAACCTTGAATGTAAATGGCTTTAATTAGAAGATGTAGACTGGCTGAATGGGTAATAAAATAAGAACCATTAGTATGCTGCCTGCAAGAAACTCACTTCCCCTGTAAAAACACATATTGATTTAAAGTGAAGGGATGGAAAAGACTATTCCACGCAAATGGAAACCAAAAGTATGCAGGATTAGCTGTATTTATATAACACAAAATAGACATCAAGTCAAAAACCAAAAAGACAAGGTTATTATATGTAATGATAAAGGGATTAATTCAGCAAGAGGATATAACAATTGTAAATATATATGCACCTTACACCAGAGCACCAAGTGTATAATGCAAACAGTGTTAGAGCTTAAAGAGAGAAATAGACCCCAATGCAATAATAGTTGGAGACTTCAAGACCTCACTTTCAGCATCAAACAGATCATCTATATAGAAAGTCAAGAAAGAAACATTGCACTTAATCTGCACTGTAGGTCAAATTGAACTAATAGACATTTACAGAATTTTTCATCCAATAGCTACAGAATACACATACACATATCAGCACATGGAACATTCTCCAGGATAGACCATATGTTAGGCCCCAAAACATATCTCAACAAATTTTTAAATATTGAAGTTATCAAGTATCTTCTCATACCACAGACTAGAACTAGAAATCAGTAACAAGAAGGAAATTTGGAAACTGTGCAGATACATGGAAGTTAACATGCTCCTCAATGACCATTGGTCAATGAAGAAATTAAGGAAATAAAAAAAAATTTCTTGAAGCAAATGAAAATGCAAGTACAACATACCAAAACCTATGAGATACAGTATAAGAATTGCTAAGAGGAAAGTATATACCAATAAATGCCTACATTAAAAAAAAGATTTCAAATAAACAATCTGAAGAGTGTACCTCAAGGAACTAGAAAAGTAAGAACAAACCAAACCGAAAAGTATTAGAAGAAAGATTATTAAAGATAAGCGTGAACAACTATACACTAACAAATTGGAAAACCTAGAGGAAATGGGTAATTTCATTGACACATACAGCCTACCAAGATTGAACCAGGAAATAGTAGAAAACCTGAACAAACCATGTTACTGGTTATGAGATTGAATCAGTAATAAAAATTGTCCCAACAAAGAAAGGCCCAGAACTAAATGGTTTTACTGCTGAATTTTAACAGACATAAAATAGAACTAGCACCAGTTCTTCTCAAACTATTGCAAACAATTATAGAGGAAGGAGTTTCTCCTAACTCATTTTATGAGGCCAGCATTACCCTGTACCAAAACCAGACACAGGCACAACAGCCACCACCGGAAAAAAAAAAAAAACAAAACACAAAAACCCACTATGGGCCAGTATCCCTATTGAACATAGATGCAAAAATCCTGAGCAAAATACTGGCAAATCAGATCTAACAACACATCAAAAAGGTAATATAACAAGATTAAGTGGGATTTATTCCAGTGATGCAAAGATGGTTCAACATAGACAAATTAATAAATGTGATATATCACATTAACAGAATGTAGGACAAAAACCAACAATCATTATAATAGATACAGAAAAACCATGTGATAAAATTCAGCATTCATCCATGGTAAAAACTCTCAACAAATTAGGCATAGAAGGAAAATACCTTGACATAATAAAAGCAATAGGTGACAAACCCACAGCTAAATTGTACCAAATGGGGAAAAGCAGAAAGCCTTTCCTCTAAGAACTGAAACACGACAAGGGTGCCCATTTTCACCAGTTATTCAGTATAGTACTGGGGGTCCTAGCCAGAGCAACCAGATGAAAGAAAAAAAAGGCATCCAAACTGGAAGACAGAAAGTCAAATTTTTCTTTACAAATGACATGATCTTATATATAGAAAAACCTACCCATTCCAATTTATCTGTACATAAAATAACCAAAAGACTACAAAAAAAATCACAAAACTGATAAATGAATTTACTAAAGTCGCTGGATACAAAGTCAATATATAAAAATGAGTAGTGTTTCTATACACTCACAGTGAACTAGCTAAAAAAGAAATCAAGAAAGCAATTCAGGTTACAATAGCTAAAAAAGAACAACAATAAAAAACCCTGAGAATAAATTTAACCAAGGAAATGAAAGATATCTACAACAAAAACTGCAAAAACTAATGAAAGAAATTGAAGAGGACACAAATGGAAAGATGTCCTATGTTCATAGGAAGAATTCATGTTGTTAAAATGACCATACTATCCAAAGCAATCTATAGATTGATTGCAATTAAAATATTAATTATTTATGTTAAAATACCAATGACATTCTTCACAGAAATAGAAGAAACAATCCTAAGATTTGAATGGAACCACAAAAGACCCCAAATAGAGCCATACAAAGCAAAAAGAACAAAGCTAGAGGCATCATACTACCTGACTTCAAAATATATTACACAAAGCTATAGTCATCCAAACAGCATGGATCCACAGAACAGAATAAAGAACCCAGAAATAAATTCATGCATTTCAGCCAGCTGATTTTTGACAGAAGTGCTAGGAACATACACTGGAGGAAAGAACATCTTCAATAAATAGTGCTGGGAAAACTGATTTATGCAGAAGGATGAAAGTAGACCATTATCTCTTACTACATATAAAAATCGACCTAAAATGGATTAAAACCTTAAAGGTAAGACCCAAAACTACAAAACTCCTGGAAGAAAACATAGGGGAAATGTTTCAGCACATTGGTCTAGGCAAAGATTTTATGGCTAGGACTACAAAAGCCTAGGTAACAAAAAAATATATACAAATGAGACTATATTAAATTTAAAAGCTTCTGTACAGCAAAGGAAACAACAGAGTGAAGAGAAAACCTGTTGAATGGAGGAAAATATTTGCAAACTATTCATCCAACAAGGAACTAACATCGAGAATCTTCAAGGAACTCAATAGCAAAAAACAACAACAACAAAGAATCCCATTAAAAAATGGGCAATCTGACTAGACATTTCTTAAAAGAAGAGACAGATTAAATGTCTGACTAGACATTTCTCAAAAGAAGACATAGATTAAATGACCAACAAATATATATTTAAAAAAGTTCATCTTTACTAGTCATCAGGGAAATGCAAATCAAATCCAAATCCATAATGAGATATCACCTCACCCCTGTTAGAATGGCTGTTATCAAAAAGACAAAAATTAACATATCAAAGGGATACCCTGCACTCACATGTTTATCGTAGCCACTCTCGGTAGCCATTGTATGGAATCAACCTAAGTGCCCATCAACAGTTGAATGAATAAAGAAAAATGTGGTTGTGTGCGTGTACATGTGTATATATAACTGATGAGTATTTCATTGTGTATTCTACAATATAAAAACTGAAGGAATGAGAGCACTGGTAGTTTATGAAACTTAGCAAAGGTTTAGAAAAAATAAATCCAGTTTAGAGAGTTTCATGAAACATATATATTCATAGAGTACAGATAAAAATGTGAGGAGTAAAAATATTTTACTATTCGGTTTGGCATTATGAATCAAAGTCCTGAAAAATCTTTACTATCCTTTATGTCCCCCCAGGAAAATAGCTCCTCACCCCAGGAATTTATTCTAAGGAAGTATTTACAAATGTGTGCAAATAATTGTCTAGGAGGATGTTCATGACAGTATGGTTCTGTAATAGTGAAAAATTGAAAACTATTTGTTTAATAGAGCATTGATTTCTTAAGTAATGCACTCATAAAAATATTATGCAACTATAAAAATGATTTGGTTAAATGTTTTAAAGCATGGAGATAGGTTACAGGTCTGGTATAATGTTAAAAAAAAAAAAAACCACTGGGTTCAGAACACAAGGTATGATCTGTTTCTGGTTAAAAGTGTATATGTATATAGAAGAAAAAGGACTAGATAGAAGAGTTTTTATAAAATTATTAATAGTTGTTATCTCTGGTGATTGACATGTATTTAATTTTCTTTCTTCACTGAATATTTTTTTTACTTTTGCAATAAAGAAAACAATGGCAGTCCAGGCACAGTGACTCATGCTTGTAATCCCTGTACTTTGGGAGGTCAAGGCTGGGAGGATCACTTGAGGCCAGGAGTTTGAGACCAGCCCGGGCAACATAGTGAGACCCTATCTCTAATGATATCTTAAAAATTATTTAAATAAAAAAAGAGTAAACAATGAAGTTAAAAATAGTTTCTCAGGGCAAACTTTTTATGGACATATTCAAGTTCTCTGGATCACTATATCTCTGGCTTATGTTTAAGTATGTTCTTAAGTCTATTGAAAACTGTAGAAATAAAAAAATTAAAGGTGAGTGTATTAGTCTCTTCAGGCAGCCGTAACAAAATATTATGCATAGACTACGTGACTTTACACAGCAGAAATTTATCTTCCAGTTCTGGAGACTCTTAAGTGCAAGATCAAGGTGCCAGCAGGGTTGGTATTTGGTTGAGGGTTCTCCCCTTGGGTTACAGACAGCTCTCTTCTTGCTGTGTGCTTATATGAGCTCTTCGTGTGCATGGGAATGGGAGGTGACTCTCTGGTGTCCTCTTGGACCGGGGCTGCCTCCCCCATATGACCTAATTTAAACTTTACTGCTGACTGGGCACAGTGGCTCATGTTTGTAATCTCAGCACTTTGAGAGGCTGAGGCCATCTGATTGCTTGAGCCCAGGAGTTTGAGACCAGCCTGGGCAACATGGTAAAACCCTGTCTCTACCAAAAAAGTACAAAAATTAGCCAGGCATGGTGGCATGTGCCTGTAATCCCAGCTACTCGGGAGGCTGAGGTGGGAGGATCGCCTGAGGCCAGGAGGCAGAGGTTGTAGTGAGCCAAGATCATGCCACTGCACTCCAGCCTGGGCAACAAGGTGAGACCCTGTCTCAAACAACAACAACAAAACAAAACTCAACTACTGCCTTAGATGCCCCGTGTCCAAATACAGCCACATTGGCAGTTAGGGCTTCAACATATGATTTTGGGGGGACATACACATCCATATACCAGCCTTGTTGAACAAGCATCTTACATGTTCTAGGCTCTGTGCTTGGCAGTGGCACTAAAGAGATTAATAAGACATAGTTTCTCTCCTCAGGTTAATTGTAGAAAAATAATCCAAAAGAAAAAAATACCACCTCTGTTCCCAGGTGTAGCTTGCTTCTGATATTTTGGGGAAATAGTCTTTTTTTCTGGGTGAAATATAAATCTGTGTGTGTGTCTGTTTTATATGCATGCATTGGCTTTTGGTTGAATAAACATGAAGGGGCAAAGGAAGAATGTTCTTTTCACTTCCTGCTTTTGTGAAATATCTGGCGTATATGAAACTTTTGTTCCAGTAGGTAGAACAGAAAATGTTGAGAAATTAGGTGTGTAGGTTTCTAGAGAGAAATTATAGAATTTATTCTATAAACCTAGAATTTATGTTTATATTTGAGGAAAGGGAAAATCAAAAAATATAAGAGCTAAACCCTCGAAGACATATAGATCAAGCTTTAGTCTCATAATTTTCCGTTTGCAAATTTGCAAAATTATTTTACAATTCACCTTCTAAAAATTGCATCATTCTTTACAGATCACTCTGTGTTACTTGAAGTTTATAGCTCAGCTGACTACTGCAGGTTACATCAGAAATTTGAGTTTTTATACCTATGGAGTGTTAGTGACTTAAAGTTTTATTGTCTGACCAGTACTTGATTTATGACATTGATTGTGCTTTAGCCACCCACTAAACTGTATGTAGAGTTGTCACCGCTTACGAAAGCTGAAAGGGTCTAACCAGGACAAGTGTTCACATCAAATGAACTAGACTAAGAGAATAGATCTATGGATATGGCTAAGATCTTCCTCAAAAAAATAGTTTTGAGGCTGGACACAGTGGCTCACGCCTGTAATCCCAGCACTTTGGGAGGCCCAGGTGGTGGATCACCTGAGGTCAGGAATTTGAGACCAGCCAGGCCAACATTGCGAAACCCCATCATCTCTACTAAATATACAAAAATTTAGCTGGCGTTGTCGTGGGTGTCTGTAATCCCAGCTATGCGGGAGGCTGAGGCACAAGAATCACTTGAACCCGGGAGGCTGTGGTTGCAGTGAGCTGAGATTGCACCACTGCACTCCAGCCTGGGAGACAGACCGAGACTCCATCTCAAAAAAAAAAGGTTTTGACAATTGTATATCTGTGCACCAAAGATCTGAGCTATGGAGAGTGGCTCAAAAATATAAGTTGAATTTTTAAAAATTATATAACTTTTCTCTATAAAACAATTATAGAACACCCAAACTTAAGATTTTTCTTTCCTTTGGTAGTGGATGCTGAGAATGGAAAAGGGATCAGAAAGAAGAGATGGAAGTAAAGGGAATAAGTAATATAGAAGCTTGAGGCTGTGGGGAATGTGAGAACAGAGGGACTTATAAAAAGGGAAAAATTAGGAGAAAGAAATAAGTGACACTTGAAAAAAATGTGAAAAGATAATTATTTTAAGAATAAAATACATAATAGGGAAAATACAAAATAAAAATTGCAGCTACTGTTTTCTGAGCATTCATGCTTTAGACGCCAGGCACCATACCAGGTTTCCTGTCATTTCATCCTTAAAGCCATGAGGTAGGTTTCTGTGTCCTGTGTTACATATGAGGACCCAACACTAACTGAGCAGTGGAGACATGCTCACTCAGCACTTCTGCGTGGAGCTTCCCCTTGGCCTTTTTTAGTCACAAATTTCTTGTGTTTGCCAAGGATTCTTGTTGTATTTATTATGCTTTTTCTTTTTCTTTTTTTTTCCAGTTCTAAAGGGGAGCAGGAATAAAAGGAGAAATAGAGATTTAACACTAAGTTCTGTATCAGACAGCAAGATTATCAGGGAATAAAACTGATGGTCATTGATTAGAAGCCCTGTTACCTTTGTCTTCTTGCCCACCTCTTCCTGAAAGAGGTTTTCCAAAAAAACTTTCCTAAATGAAGGATAGGTTAATCACATTTCTTTGCTAGACAGCAGAAGAATCTGCAAGATGTTTATCTGGCACACTGATGTTACTAGCTTTGGCGGATACCTCTGTTAATGCTTGTTTCATATTTTATTTTGAATATCTTGTTAGGAAACAAGTAATATCCTGTAATTATGTAACCAGATAGATCTTTCCAAAAGTAATACTGTGACAGTAAAAACATTTTTAATTTAAAAATCTCTACATAGATTTTGGAAGTGGTTCTGTTAAATAAATAAATCATATTGTGAAAATGGCCATACTGCCCAAAGTAATTTATAGATTCAATGCTATTCCCATCAAACTACCATTGACATTCTTTACAGAATTAGAAAAACTATTTTAAATTTCATATGGAATCAAAGAAGACCCTGTATATAGCCAAGACAATCCTAAGCAAAAAGTACAAAGCTGGAGGCATCATGCTACCTGACTTCAAACTATACTATAAGGCTACAGTAACCAAAACAGCATGGTACTGGTACCAAAGCAGACATATAGACCAATGGAGCAGGACAGAGACCTTAGAAATAACACCACACATCAACAACCATCTGATCCTTGACAAACCTGACAAAAACAAGCAATGAGGAAAGGATCTCCTATTCAGTAAATAGTGCTAGGAAAACTGGCTAGCCATATGCAGAAAACTGAAACTGGACCTCTTCCTTATACCTTATACAAAAATTAACTCAAGATGGATTAAAGACTTAAATGTAAAACCCAAAAGCATAAAAACCCTAGAAGAAAACCTAGGCAATACCATTCAGGACACAGGCATGGGCAAAGACTTCATGACAAAAACGCCAAAAGCAATTGCAACAAAAGCCAAAATTGACAAATGGGATCTAATTAAGCTAAAGAGCTTCTGCACAGCAAAGGAAACTATCATCAGAGTGAACAGGCAACATACAGAATGGGAGAAAACTTTTGCAATCTACCCATCTGACAGAGGTTTAATATCCAGAATTTACAAGGAACTTAAATTTACAAGAAAAAAACAACCCCATCAAAAAATGGACAAAGGATATGAACAGACACTTCTTAAAAGAAGACATTTACACGGCCAACAAACATGTAAAAAAAAAATATGAAAAAAAGCTCAACATCACTGATCATCAGAGAAATGCAAATGAAAACCACAATGTGATACCATCTCACGCCAGTCAGAATGGCAATTATTAAAATAAGTCAGGAAACAATAGATGCTGGTGAGTCTGTGGAGAAATAGGAATGCTTTTACACTGTTAGTGGGAGTGTAAATTAGTTCAACGATTATGGAAGACAGTATGGCAATTCCTCAAGGATCTAGAACCAGAAATACCATTTGACCCAGCAATCCCATTACTGAATATATACCCAAAGGATTATAAATCATTCTACTATAAAGACACATGCACATATGTGTTTATTGCAGCACTGTTTACAATAGCAAAGACATGGAACCAACTGAAATGCCATCAATGATAGACTGGATAAAGAAAATGTGGTACATATACTTCATGGAATACTATGCAGCCATAAAAAGGAATGAGATCGTGTCCTTTGCAAGGACATGGATGAAGCTGGAAGCCATCATCCTTAGCAAACTAACACAAGAACAGAAAACTGAACACCGCATGTTCTCACTCATAAGTGGGAGTTGAACAATGAGAACACATGGGCACGTAGAGGGGAACAACACACACCAGGGCCTGTTTGAGGTGGGAGGTGAAGAGAGGGAACTTAGAGGACTGGTCAATAGGTGCAGCAAAGCACTATGGCACACATGTACCTTTGTAACAAACCTGCATGTTCTGCACATGTATCTTATTTTTTTTAAGAAGAAACAAAAACAATAATAAATCCCCCCCAGAATATAAATAATTATATAGATTAATCTGTTCTCATGTTGCTGTAAATACCTGAGACTGGGTAATTTATAAAGAAAACGGGCCGTGCATGGTGGCTCACGCCTGTAATCCCAGCATTTTGGGAGGCTGACATGGGCGGATCACAAGGTCAGGAGTTTGAGACCAGCCTGGCCAATATGGTGAAACCCCGTCTCTACTAAAAATACCAAAAAAAATAGCCAGCTGTGGTGGCGGGTGCCTGTAGTCCCAGCTACTCAGGAGGCTGAGGCAGGAGAGTCGCTTGAACATGGGAGGTAGAGGTTGCAGTGAGCCGAGATCACATCACTGTGCTCCAACCTGGGTGACAGAGTGAGATTCGTCTCAAAAAAAAAAAAAAAAAAAAAAAGAAAGAAAAGAGGTTTAACTGACTAACAGTTCTGCAGGCTGTACAGGAAGCATGATGCTGGCATTTACTCGGTGTCCGGGGAGGCCTCGGGAAACTTAAATCATGGTGGAAGGCAAAGGGGGAAAGACACAGATCACATGGCCGAGCAGGAGCAAGAGAGAGAAGTGGGAGGCGCTACACACCTTTAAACAACCAGATTTCGTAAGAACTCACAGTACTAAGAGGGACTGTGCTAAACCATTCATGAGAGATCCACCCCCATGATTTGGGTGAGACATCCAAACTGTATCATTGTGGCACTAGGAGAGTTTAAAGTTATATTCTGAAATCTGAGCTCTGTTACAGTCGTAAAAGAATTTCTGAGGTTGACATTCTTTTACTATATTTATTTATCCCTGTTCCTTTGCAGTCGTTCACAGATGTGAATAAATGTTCAAAATCCTACCTTCATTGTGTGGGATTTGGGTTTTAAATTATATTTCATACATGCTAAGGAGCAGGTTTGGTCACTCACACTTTTTGTGAGGCCTGTAAACTTTGATTTATTTTTGAGTTACTTATGTCTGTTGGAATTACGCTTCAGACTAGAAAATTAAAAGGTAATATTAAGCCTCTCTTCTCCATCCCATTTTCTTAAGGCTCCTGTTCCAAAGAGTGCACTTATTCCTGTAATTCCCATCACCAAATCAACAGGCTCCCGGTTCCGGAATAGCGTGGAAGGATTGAATCAGGAGATTGAAATAATAATTAAAGAGACTGGGGAAAAGGAAGAGCAACTTATAGTAAGTGATCTTGTATCTTAAAATCATTCTTGAACTCTTATAATTATTAAAAATGCACAGTTTGGGTTTCCATATTTACTTGGGTTTCTTCCTTCTCATTGAGAGAGCAAAAATTTATCTCTTTTGAAAAATCTTTGACCTGGGCGAGTGAATGAAAAGTTTTCATTTTGTTGCATGTCATAGAGGCAACTGATCTGACTTGAATTTGGATTACTGAACAGAAACTATTTTTTGTTTGTCTGTATTTAGAAACCATTAGGTGATATACTTCTTATTTGCTGTAACTCCATTTAACAAAAGTTTAGCTTACTAATTATGGGGGGCAGAAGTTTACATGACATTGAATACCTTCTAAGCATGAATCTGTCTGCTCCTTTTTTGAATGTCAGTGACTATTTGGTTTTGGTTGACATGCTAGGCTATGTCATCATAAAGTACATTTAGAAATTATCTGGCTGGGCACAGTGGCTCACACCTGTAATCCCAACACTTTGGGAGGCCAAGGTGGGCGGATCACCTGAGGTCAGGAGTTCAAGACCCATCTGGCCAACATGGTGAAACCCCGTCTCTACTAAAAGAATACAAAAATAAGCTGGGCATGGTGGTGCGTGCCTGTAATCCCAGCTACTTGGGAAGCAGGGAGAATCGCTTGAACCCGGGAGGTGGAGGTTGCAGTGAGCTGAGATCGGAAAAAAAAAAAAAATTCTGCCTATTCTCTTTACTGACTAGAATACACATGAGAATAGTTGCTATGTAAAACAGAAAAATTAACTGTTTTGGTTTAAAAACCATGCCACAGAGTATATTTATTTATCTAACCGTCTCTCTATTCTTCAGTGAAGGAGGAATTGAGTATTGTATTGATGCTTAAGGTCCTCTCCCTTAAGATAAAAGGTTGCTTTAGCTTAGAGAAAATACAGCTCCCCACACCCTCTCCTCCATCCTGCTTGATGGGGTACAGATTCCCTGATGTAATAAAGGTAAATGAATCAAAAATGTGCAGGGAGTTGGTTTCCTTGCTAAGTGATCCACACAGGCTTTCCTCTGTGTGTGTACTTGATTTTCTCCCCATCAACAGCACTTCTGTGATTAACCTTTCCCCCATTTAGGAAGGTTGACTTGAAAAAATCCTTTCAGGGCGTGGCATCAGTGTTCCTGGTTCACATGATGAATAACCTTTTTCCTCTAATGTGGAACCTAGTGTTACACCTAGATTTCATGGCCCTCATTTATAATTTTTAAAATAACCCTTAGCACACGATAAGTGATTCAGTACAATTCATTTATTCAGCAAGCATTGGCCACCTGCTGTATGCCAGGCCTTGGGAATACAAAGTCTTCACCGAAGACTCTCAGTGTGGGGGTCAGATTAGACAGGGATGTCACTAACGTGCAACATGAAATCCTAATAAGTAGGAAGAGATTTCTGATTTGTGAGTCTCTGGCACTATATGGGAAGGTTGACATTGGGTTCATTGCTGGTGATTCGAAATTAATTATAAATATACCTATGTTTTTACAATTTTGTAACAGCCGCAAGATATTCCAGATGGCCATCGTGCTCCACCCCCCCTTGTACAGAGAAGTAGCAGCACGCGCAGCATTGACACACAGACCCCTGGTGGGGCAGACAGGGGAAGCAACAACAGCAGCCGTTCCCAGTCCGTGTCCCCAACATCGTTCCTCACCATTTCCAATGAAGGTAGCGAGGAGAGTCCTTGCTCAGCGGATGACCTGCTTGTTGATCCCAGAGATAAAGGTACAGTGCTGGAGGAATGTGCTACTAGATGATAACGGAATACCTCCTCTCGTATCATTCATTCTATTCATTTTCTAGCAGAACACACACACTCGAGGCTACTCAGTTAATGTGTTCAAGGCCTAGGTTTTCAATTTGGAGTGTAAACAGGTTTGACTGTCATGCTCAGTTGATGGTCTAGTTGGGCAAGTTTATGAGCTTTTGTTAGTTTGTAGCTCTTTTTTTGCACTTGTTAATACAACTTCCTTATTGGTGAGAAACATTCTTTTTGGAATAAATGAGATGAGCACTTGCTCTGAAAAGCACTTTGGTCTCTGTCACCTGATAGTCATGATTTTATTACCTTAATGCTTTTTAAATCAATACAAAGCCTTGAAGTTAGTGTTTTTTAGGATCTATACTTGTGACATTTTAAACAAGGATTAAACAGATTTATATCAATGCAGGATGAGTGTTTAAAGCAAGGCTGATGTAAAACGTTGGAGGGTACTTTTAAAAATAACCTTAAAATACCTTAGAAGTTACTTGGAAATAGAAGCAGTTTGAATGTTAATTACAAATATTCTTGCCTTTTGAAACAAATATTAGCCTTGCATCTATGTCAGGACAGTATTTTCTTAGCCCAATCCTGGTTGCGTTGTGTACTTGAAAGCAATAATAATGACATTTATTTATAAATTCTAAAGCTCAGTTCAGTAGTCATTTATTTAGAACCTCCTCCATACAGTGTGTTGAATGTCCTAAAGTGCTCTGCTGTTAGGACTGGCTGCTACTACTACTCATCACCCAAGACATTAAAACTGTGACAAGCGCAGAAGACAGACGATTCACTGAAGAAGTTACTTTAAACTGTGGGAAGTTGTAAACTGTTACTCTTTGGACTTTTATTGCTAGCTTCTAGGTCTGATAAAACACGGGTCAGATAAAATCTGGCCCTTGATTTCCCATACTTTCTACTTCTACGTCAATAACATGTAGAAAGTCTATAAATAAATAAACTCAATAAATGTTGTGTCCTGATCCATTTGATTTTAGTAGCTGGTTGGCCTCTGTGAATTTCTTTTGTAGGAAAACTGGGCTGTAGTGCTGCTGCCAGCAAGGAGTTTGTAGCTTAGCTGGTACAGACTGAAAATTTAGAACAGATATTTAACATATTAAAATTTTTAAGTTAATATAAATTGAGGATATCAGCACTAAACAAGAATATCAGAGTAAAGAAATGTTCCTCCTGATAGGGTTAATTTAGAAAGATTTCAAAAAACTTGAGTCAGAGCCAGACTTTGAAGGACCTTTTGGAAAATAAACAGAACTTACCCCTTTTAGGTAAGGGGAAATTCATAGGCAAAAAAAATGTTTGGCATCCGGTAGCTCTGACTACCTGGAGCAAAGATTGTAGCCAGGGAGCAGAGAAATCAAACTGAGAAATTTTGAAGCACAGGCCAAGAATTAGTCATCAGCAACCAATGAAGAACCATTTCAGATATTTGTACTGGGAAAAATGGAAGTAGTGTTTGAGTGCATTTGTTTTGTAAAGAATAGAAATAAGGCAGCCAGCTAGATCAGTGTTCACTACTGAGGATTATGTGATACAGGCCTAGGCTATGGTAATTGTAAGTGGAAGTGAAATAAATATTTTATTTGTGTGTGCATTTATTTAACAAACATTAATTATCTCCTTGATTAATAAAGCACTGTTCCTGCCCTCAAGTAGTTCATGGTGGGCTAGTCCAAGAACAATTAAATATAGTATGACTATACATTTATGTAGTAATCTAATGTGTCATTTCTTGCAGAGAATGGGAACAATTCTCCTTTGCCCAAATATGCAACCTCACCAAAACCTAACAACAGTTATATGTTCAAAAGGGAACCTCCTGAGGGCTGTGAAAGGGTCAAAGTCTTTGAGGAATGCTCGTAAGTATCCCTTCCACCATCCCCACAAAAAAACTATTATGAGCTTTTTTTTTTGAGATAGGATCTCACTCTGTCATCTAGGCTGGACTGCACTGATGCAGTCACAGGTCACACTGCAACCTCTACCTCCTTAGCTCAAGTTATCTTCCCACCTCAACCTCCCAAGTAGCTGGGAATACAGATGCACGCCACTAGCCTGGCTAATTTTTTTTTTTTTTTTTTTGAGACAGAGTTTCACTCTGACACCCAGGCTGGAGTGCAGTGGCACAATCTCAGCTCACTGCAATCTCTGCCTCCTGGGTTCACGCCATTCTCCTGCCTCAGCCTCCTGAGTAGCTGGGACTACAGGCGCCTACCACCACTCCCGGCTAATTTTTTGTATTTTTAGTAGGGATGGGGTTTCACCGCGTTAGCCAGGATGGTCTCAATCGCCTGACTTCGTGATCCACCCGCCTCGGCCTACCAAAGTGCTGGGATTACAGGCATGAGCCACTGCGCCTGGCCTAGCCTGGCTAATATTTTAAAGTTTGGAGAGACAGGGTCTCACTGTGTTGTCCAGGCTGGTCCCAAACTTCTGGGCACAAGCAATCCTCCTGCCTCAGCCTCCTGAAGTGCTGGGATTGCAGGCATGAGCCACTGTGCCCAGCCTATTATCAGCATTTTTAAGTAAGCTGAAAGAATAGTATAGTGATCACTCATATGTCTACAACTCAGATTAGATAATAGCTAACATTTTGCAGTATTTGCTAAAAGTAACCACAGTACTACTATATAACCACAGTACGATTATCTTAGAAAGTTGACAGTAATGCTTAATATCAGCTAATACCCACTTGTTACTCAAATTTCTTTAGTTGTTTGCAAAATGTCTTCTGTGGCTGTCATTTGTGAACATGTATCCAGTCATGTTTACATGTTGAATTTAGCGGTATATAGGTTTGGCTGCTGCTCCTGAACGGGGGAGGTCCCAAAGGTCTCAGCAGCGTGGGAAGGCTAGGTCGGAGTTCCTGCCGAAGGGACCTGTGTGGTGCTGCTGAACCACTGTGATGTGGCATCTCCTTTCACTGAATTCCACAACAGAGTTTCCAGGGCTGGGGATGGTATTTCTGCCTCCCCTCTTTGTCTTCGCCTTTCCTTGGGGATATTTTTCCTTTCATGTATTTACCATGCTTCCCATGGGTTAAGGCAGTGTCTTGTCAGGGAACCCAGGATTGTGGGGAAGCTGGTTGTCTAACCCAGTCTCAGTTTTTCTAGTGTAGAAGCCATGAATTGTGCTGGGCAGAATAAGGGTAGGGTTGTCACAGATGTGGAAGTCTGATTCTCAGTTTTTTCACTTCTCTGTGGCCCCAGGAACTGTCTCTTCATATTTGAATTCTAGGATATTGCTAGTAATCATCTCAGTAATACGTATTTGTTTTTGGTTTTCTGTGGCAGGGAGTGGAACCATGTGTTTCTTTGCCACTATTTTGGAACTGGAAAGCAGAAATGGGCTCATTCTATTAGGTTAAAATCTGTTGGCCCAAATGTACTTTTTTGGAGTTGTGCCTGCCCCCCTCCACTGCCAGCCCTGCTGAGACAGGTTCTCACTCTGTCACCCAGGCTGGAGTGCAGTATTGGAGTCAACAGTTCACTGCAGCCTCGACCTCCCCGGGCTCAGGCAATTCTCTCACCTCAGCCTCCCAGTTAGCTGAGACCACAGGCATGCCACCACACCCAGCTAGTTTTTGTAGAGATGGGGTTTTGGCATGTGCCCAGGCTGGTCTTGAACTCCTGGGCTCAAGTGATCCACCCGCCTTGGCCTCCTAAAGTGCTGGGACTATAGGCATGAGCCACTGCATCCGGCCTAAGTTGAGCTCTTTGATTTACTCATTGGCCCTTAGGATTTGCCTAAGTGCTAAATGTAGAGATTTGGTTGATTGGCTCCAAAGCATTTTGATTGTTTTTAAGAAATGACTTTAAATATTTGTTGGGTGGTGTCCTGTGGTACCTGCCTTAGACTATTGCATTTGGAAAGTTTCTGAGGACTCAGTGTCTGAGCTATGTACTACTACATTATTTATCTTTAAAGGGAGAGAAGAAAAGACCAGAGAGGTGTGTGTGTGTGTCTGTAGATAGATCAAACATAAGATAAACCCTAACATATTACATGGTTGGGTTTTTTGTTTTTGTTTTTATTTTTTTTCTTGAGATGGAGTTTCACTCTTGTCACCCAGGCTGGAGTGCAATGGCATGATCTTGGCTCACTGCAACCTCTGCCACCCAGGTTCAAGCAATTCTCCTGTCTCAGCCTCCCAAGTAGCTGGGATTACAGACACCCACAACCATGCCTGGCTAAGTTTTGTATTTTTAGTAGAAATGGGGTTTTACCATATTGGCCAGGCTAGTCTCGAACTCCTGACCTCAGGTGGATCTACCACCTCTGCCTCCCAAAGTGCTGGGATTACAGGCATGAGCCACCGTGCCTAGTCATGTTACATGTTTTATGGCACATCGATCTGTTAGTAGAAGGTAAACCTATTCTTTTTTTTTTAATGTAATGTTTATTATACGTTTTACTGGTAGAAAGACTGTGTAACACTATTAATATTTTAATCACGTTCCAAAGACAAATTAGCAGTCGTAACTAAGTGTGGATATCTAAGAAGTAATTTTAACCTTTTGTCAATAAAATAAGTTACTCAAAGTCTTTTAAAAAAATTAGTGTCTTTTTGTCCCAGATATGTCAAAATTAGAACAATAACCACCGTGCACACTACAATGAAAGCAAGGGTAGATTGTTGGTCCCAATGTAACATTTTAGCTTTAGCCATTCTTTTAAGAATACTTTTCTCACTAAGTCTTACTTTTGCTTTAAAGTACTAACTCTGACCTGAACTGGGGGGTCGGGATGGGGTGAGGAGTGATCTCTGATTTCTAGAAATGTGTCTGTTTACCTGAAAGAAAATAGGTGGTTGGATTTGTGCCCAAAAAGGACAAAACCAGATTTTGTACTTCTGTCTCTATAATCTTTTTGATAACAGCACATACCATAGCCATGTCATCTGCACTTAGTAAGTCCTTTTTAATGAAGTTGAATATACTCTTTCCTGATCCCAGCTAATGAAGTCCTTAGATTCTTACACATGATGGCTTCTTTGCAATATAGAGGCATTTTTAAGTTATATCTACTTTGAGACACAATCCTTTTGGAATAACTGCTTAAGAAAAAATAAAATTTTAAAAACAGCGTGAATTTTTTTCTTTCTATGTATGGTTTGTAAGTTGAAGAGTGCTTTGAAGTAACGTTAGTATTTGCAGCTTCTCCTAGCATATGTGTAGGTCACATATCCTGTGGTGGGTCATGTTTTTCTTGGGTGATGCACTCTTAGAAGCCACAGAGGTTAGGAAAGTGATTCTTCTTGGTGGGCTGGAGTAATGACAGGAAGAAGAAGGCACAGGGAGAGTTTTTTTGGTGCTTTATGTTATATTGGTGTTAATGTTCTGTTTCTCGATCTGATCAGTTAGACAAGTTATTACTGTTTACATTATTTTGTGTGAGGTATATCGTAAGTCTGTTTTCATGAAAGCAGCAAGGAAGTTAAATGGTTTTTAGATTCCTGTCATTAAAAAAACAATTCCAGATCAAAAACTTTATCTAAATCAGGAAGTTTGTACTTCAGAAATGTAAAGTTTCATCCCAGAGACCTATTAGCAGCCACGAGTCTTAAGTCTTTTTTTTTTTTTTTGAGACGGAGTCTCACTCTGTCGCCCAGGCTGGAGTGCAGTGGTGTGATCTTGGCTCACTGCAAGCTCCACCTCCCGGGTTCGTGCCATTCTCCTGCCTCAGCCTCCCAAATAGCTGGGACTACAGGCGTCCGCCACCATGCTTGGCTAAATTTTTGTATCTTTTAGTAGAGACAGGGTTTCAACGTGTTAGCCAGGATGGTCTCGATCTCCTGACCTCATGATCCGCTCGCCTTGGCCTCCCAAAGTGCTGGGATTACAAGCGTGAGCCACTGCGCCTGGCCTTCTTAAGTCATTTTTAAGAAGATAACCTCAAACAAATAATTAAAAATCTAGCCCTCATTTGGATGGAACTGTTAAAATTAGCTTTTCATTTTCTACAAGAAGTTTTTCATTCTACAAGAATGAAAGTTAACTTCGGTAATTCTGTCTTCAAAGGAAAATTTAAGGCATTATTTAATTATGGAAACATAACCTCAACTTCCTCAAGTTCAGTGTATTGAAAATCATGCTCTCAGATGATAAAAATAGAAGGGTGTATGTTGTTCTTATCAGTAATATATCCAAATATACTTGTGGCACTAAAAGTACTCAACTATTCTACAAAGAATAGTGCCCAAGTTGAACATAACCTACATGATGTATTTTTCTTTGTTCTTAATTGTTATATTTGCCAAAGCTCTCCATAGTGTTCACTGTTAATAAAAATCTGCCCACCTAATCATTGTCTACTTGGAACACACATCTTTTTGGTGTCCACTCCCCATCCGCTGTTTACTCATTCTTCAAAACCCAGCTCAGAGGGTTACTACCAAACCCTCCCTCTTCCTACAGGCCACAGGTTATCCACCCCCTTGTGCTACCTCTAAACCTTTTTATAAACCTCTGTAATCATGCCTGTTAGATTCTCTTGTGGCTGTCTTAACCTCTTCTGTGCTGTGGACAACTTTGGCAGTCTGTGTGGTAAAGCTTGTGGATCCCTTCTCTGAATAATGTTTTAAATGCATCATATACACAAGATTATAAAGGAAGCTAGTTATGTTGAAACACAGCTCTGTCCCCATCACTCCTCACCCCACAAGAACTATAAATTTAGTCCACCTCCTCCTTGTGGATTGTTTCAACTTTGTATCCTCAGAATTTAGTGCACACTTGCATTTTTATTGAACTGATTTAGATTTTGTGTGTGTGTATGAGACAGGGTCTTGCTCTGCTGCCCAGGCTGGAGTGCAGTGGCCCGATGATGGCTCAGTACAACCTCCACCTCCCAGGGCCAAGCTATCCTCCCACCTCAGCCTCCCAGGTAGCTGGGACTACAGGTGCATGCCGTCAGACTAGATTATTTTTTTTTTGAAGGTTTTTATAAAGACGAGGTCTCACTATGTTGCCCAGGCTGGTCTGGAACTCCTGGGTTCAAGTAAGCCTCCCCGCTCAGACTCCCAAAGTGCTGAAATTACAGGTGTGAACCACCATGGCTGGCTGATTTAGATTTTTATTGTCATTGGAAGAGATGAGAATCAACCTAAGTCTTGATTTATTTAGGTTCTCCCACCTTAGTTCTGTGGCATTTCTGTGTTACTTTAACAATGTATTTTTTTATACTTTTAATTTTCATGAAATACCATTAATACCAATATCTTTTTCAACAATTTGGGTTAATTTTCAGGAGGACCTAGGAAAAGGGAAGGATTTGGCTTTAATAAAAAGCTTTCAAAGCAAAGGAGTTTTCATTTTGATTTCACATTTACATGATATTGCTCAGAAAACTATCAGGGTTAACTCAAAGAATTGTTTCCATCAAAGAGATTTTTACAAGCACTTGAAGAGAAAAGCCAGGCCTACCATAGTTTTAGTCATGCAATGGTGGAACTTAGCAAAAGACGGACATTGTATATCTTTAATTTCCTTGCTGTCTCCTTCCAGTATATTATAGACCTCGGAAAAATCATGGCAGTGGAATATACCATACATAAAGGCATACATGTCTTTAAACATCTAGATTTTCTTCTGCTATAGGAAATTCATTATTCCCTTGACCGTCTTAGCTCATCATTGACATGCAGTGCTCATCGGGCTGAGCCACCTGCATGGTAACGGGGCTGTCAAGGGAACTGAAAGCAGCAATGATGATGGGGGCTTCTTGCATTCTAAGATACATATGTTGAATCATATGTCAGATAGCACTTTTGGTCCTTTATGTTTGAAGCGGGGGGACAGAGCTTGAGTTTTATATTCCTTTTCTGTGATGTAAGTTAACTGTTTTTAAAAAATAAAAGAGCTTGTTTCCAAGCTTTTTTTTTTTTATTTTTTAAGTTCAGTGACTTAAAAGCATTGGGTTGTCTGTTCTATGTCTAGGCCAAAACAGCTTCATGAAATCCCAGCCTTTTATTGTCCTGACAAAAACAAGGTGAATTTCATTCCTAAAAGTGGATCTGCTTTCTGCCTCGTCAGCATCCTCAAGCCACTCCTTCCTACCCCGGATCTTACACTCAAGGGCTCTGGCCACAGCCTGACAGTCACCACTGGCATGACAACCACTCTGCTGCAGCCTATTGCTGTGGCCTCCCTGTCTACAAACACAGAGCAAGACCGAGTCTCTCGAGGAACAAGTACAGTCATGCCATCAGCTTCTCTACTCCCACCACCAGAACCAATTGAGGAAGCTGAAGGATAGGTCACAGTGCAACGTGGCTGTTGTTCTGGGAAATTGGGAACCTCCTCAGATCACTGGATTCTGATGGCATCGTGCGCTTCTGGTCGGCTGTGATGTGCTCCAGCTTTCCAGTGACATGTGACGGCGAGGCTTCTGGAAGAAAGGATCCCCCGTGACGGCTCTGCCCCACTTGTGAACGCCAACCCTCAGTGCTTAGCCTGCTTTTTATCAAAGCACTGATTGAAACAAGAAAGGTCTCATTCTTTACCTTTGGAGAGACAATATCACGTTTTTGTTTTCGAATTAGACTTCTTTAAAACATACACACACACACACACACACACACCCCCCTGATCCTTGCCAACATGATTCCTAAAGGGAGATGTGACTGATGCTGCAAGAACCATCTTTTCTATGAAAATGACTATTTTATAATATACCAATGTTACATTTTCTGAAACGTAGCAAACAGGATATTCAAAAGATTCTTTGGTGGCCTCTGTTTCTTGTTCCCTTTCTAGATGTGTGCTTTTCTCAGCTGTTTTCAGCTTTGGGACCAAAGGGATTGTTGACGTTTTCCCAGCAATCTTAATCTCATGACTATGTTCTTCTCCCAAACAAGGATTGATAGGTAAATGCATTGAACAAGTATATATAAAAAGAGATTAAAAAGCAATATTCGTACATTATGTGATTTATGTTTTTGATGTCAAAAGTTTGTGCTTTGGGTGAAATATTTGTATAACTGCTGTTTTCTTCACTACTCCTGTACACATTTCACCATGTGGTCAGAAAAGTTGTAGTCTGAAGACAAGTGCTTTAATATGTTCTCACCCATATTGGAACTTGATTTAAAAGTCAGTGAGCCAAAAGGAAACTATCCAGTGTTGATTGCTAGCTAAGAGTAAGGAGCCCCTTTGGTTTTCTGTGATATATATATATATCACACGCTCTCCCTCCTTCACCACAGGTGTCATTCTACCTTTAATCATCACTGTATCATAGCCCCAAAGAGATCCTGAAATGGCTGTGCATGGATTTCCTCCTTTGCCCTTGTGATGTTGTTGTCTTGTGGATTTGGTTGGGCTAGTAGTTTGCCAGGAGTGTAATCCAGTGGATAGTGATCCAAACTGTAGCCGCAGAATCCTGTGACTGACATTTTTCTTTGTGGTGGTGGTTGGCCCTGAGATTTGTTGCCTACAGATTTTGCTAATTTACCCCCCTAACGCTTCACATAGTGGGGAAAATACACAAGAAGAACTTGAGTATGAACGATAAGCACCTTTGAAAACTCCATACAGTTTTGGATTAGGGCTCATCCTAATATAAATCACTGCCAGTATCACATGACATCAGTATTTGATTTCTGGGTATGTGGTAGTGAGATTAAGGAGCAGCTTTTTTTTTTTTTTTTTTTTTGAGACAGAGTCTCACTCTGTCACCCAGGCTGGAGTGCAATGGCACAATCTCGGCTCACTGCGACCTCTGTCTCCCAGGTTCAAGCAATTCTCCTGCCTCAGCCTCCCAAGTAGCTGGGATTACAGGCATGTACCACCACACCCAGCTAATTTTGTATTTTTAGTAGATATGGGGTTTCACCATGTTGGTCAGGCTGTTCTTGAACTCCCGACCTCAGGTGATCTGCTCGTCTTGGCCTCCCAAAGTGTTGGGATTACAGGCGTGAGCCACCACGCCCATCCAGGAGCAGCTCTTTTTAAAAGTGAGTTTCAGCAAACAGTATTGAATAAAAGCATCTTTTTCATATCTTCATATACTACTTTATGATGCAATAATTTACTGTTCCTATACATATTATAAGGTAGAAAAAAGTTTTTAAATCCTTATAAAGAGGATGCAGTTTAGAAGGTTAATATGTCAGCTTACCCAGACATATTCTATCAAGGAAAACCTAGTGATAGCAATAAATCTTTGGAAAGGACTTCTTATACTCATGTACCTTTAAAACATCTAAGCAATTTAAAATAATCCCTGTTGAGTTTAAATTCGAGATGGATTTAGGTAAATCAGATAAATTCAACATTTGAATAAATCCGTCAGGTTTTAGATGGTGGGATTGATGAACTTTGGTACTTTCTCAATCCAAAACTAATTTGTTTGGAACTAGTACGTTATGGCTTCTCAGTCATGAAAAGCTCAGTTATTTGGGGTCTACATTTTCTCACTGAGAGCCTTGATATTTTGCCTTCTTTGTTATGCATTATAACTTGACTGTATCACCACTGAGTATCTGCTGTATCAGAAGTTCAGAAGAAAAGGTAAAACTGAAATCAGAATGGGGGTAGAGGAAGTTAAAAACAAGTTATTTAAAAAGAACTCTTGGTTTTTGGATGACTTGAATTCTGTTAAATCTGTGTTCTTGGCCTTGCACTTCCGTTCCTCTTCCATCTCTATCCCTGCTAGTCACAATGGCATTTTAGAACTAGAATGCCACTCTGTAGAGGTTTTCCCTTTTGCTCTGTTGTGCCTATTTGTCTAATTCATATCTTTCTGTGGAGTTTCATATGTCCTTAATCTAAAGTAACTTAAAATTGGAATGGAAGAACAAGTTTCAGAATTATTTACAGTCTTATAAATAGAACTTCTAGTGTAATGTTTGGTTGTAAGGAGAATGTGAATTTGCAGGTAAATGAATTGTATGGCAACCAGACAGATCCCTGGGGTTTGGGAGAAATAGAGCTTGAGATTTGAAAAAAAGGTACAAGGTACAAAACAACTCTAACTGCCAGTGCCAAAGGGCTAATTTTTAAGCATGTAAGCTTTACCACAGTCTTGAAAAAAATATTAACCATAGGTTCATTCAGCTGTTTTATTTAACCCTTAGTTCCCTGGTGGTTGATTTTTTTTTTTTTAATGGGTCTCCAGCTTTCCAGTGAAATGTGACACTCTCAATAGAATGCATAATGTTGGTTTCTAAAGTTACACTCCATAATTATTGTTATTCTGTAGAAAACTGTACAGAAGGTAAATAGAATAGCTTCAATGGGAATATAATTTAAATTTTTTTAATTTTATAAAAATTTACTTCCATTGCATTAAAAGAAATGGGTAGCATGTGTCTTTCAGAGAAAGGAGCTATTTGGTTATTCACTTTGTCAATCTTAGGTTTTTTTAAATCTTTAAACAATTTCTTCTTTGTGATGATAAAAATAATATAAATTTACTGTTTCTGATCATGACTGAGTCTATTACTTGTCATGGCTTTTGTAAGCAACTGTGTTTTAAAAATACCGGTTTTGCCTCTTTGGTTACATGTGGTGAGCATGGATGTCAAGATTATTTTTCAACTAGATTATTCAATTTGTTTTATATTTCTTATACTTAATACTTATGACTACAGTCCAAATCAGTCTTTTAGAAGGTGCTCTTGCTAACTGTGGAATATTTGACGACATGAAAGTCCTTTTTCTTTGCTTTCAGTGGTTGGCTTTCACTGAAAGAAAGTGTAAAAAAAGTCAGAATTTATAGCTTTCACTATGTCCAAGACTAGGACTGGGTTATAAAGATTTTCTTTTGTGAAGGAAAATAAAAGAAAATTTGCCACTACTGCATTTACTTTACTATTGTAAACTTAAGATTCATTCCTTAGTCTTTGGAATTTTGATGTCTCAAAACCAGATGAGTGGAAGTGCTGAATTTGCAAAATAAAGCTAAGAATGCTTAACTCTGCACTTTAAGTTTTACTCTGACCAAACTGAAGATGAGCAGAGCAGCCCTGAACAGCATTTTGTTTATACAGTCTTGTTTAAGAATAGAATTTTTTTAACTCTTCATTTTTTGTCTCTGTGGAAGCTGTGTAACTCTTTTTAAAATGCAATTTAAAACATTTTGTTATTCTAACAATTCTCTCAAAAAACAGCATTTCCAATGGTAATCGGTATTGTTACGCTGTACTTATGTATTCCCTGTACCTGAACACTTGTTGCTGCCTCACAAGAAAATAGAACTTTTATGTTAAAAATAAAGTCTGTTCTTCTTGAGTTTTTTTCTGTGAATTTTTATGAATATTGTCCAAATTCAAGTTACATTTCTTTTTGGACTGGTTATTTATCTAGCTTTTAAGCGGTACATTGTTTTTCTCAGACTAATAGAAAAATTTGTTTGTGTTCAGCAGCAAGTTCCTTGCTACCCCTCACTTGCCCTAGAACTGAAAGTACCTGCTCTTTGGGGTAAGTGCTAGGCACACATTAAAATATAAGCAGCACAGAGAGATACCCACGCGTGAGGAATTCACTGCTTCAGAGTTTTGTTAGAGGTAACTTAGCTGGGGCAGTCACTTACATTCATTATAAAGTATATGAGAGGAGTTTTTTTGTTTTAATTCTTGGTAATTCAGCCATATTCTTCCTTTGTGACAGTGGCTTATATATGCAAGACAGTCGTTGGGTTTCAGGGGACAGTTGTTGAGTTTTGGGGATTTTGTCTGTATCCACACAACAGAGCTGGTCAGAAGGCTACACTGTAATAACTTAGAAAGCAGGGACACATTTTAATGACATAAGTCACCACAGTAATTTGGTCACCAAATTAATTTTTTTTTGTTTTTGAGACAGAGTCTGTGCTGTGTTTCCCAGGGTGGAGTACAGTGGCACAGTCACTCAGCTCACTGCAGCCTCAAGCTCCTGGGCTGAAGGGATCCTTCTGCCTCAGCCTCCCAAGTGGCTGGGACCACAGGTATGTGCTACCACGCCTGGCTAATTATTTTATAAATTTATTTTATTTATTTATTTTCATAGAGACAAGGTCTTGCCACATTGCCTAGGCTGGTCTCAAACTCCTGGCCTCAAGTGATCCTCCCACCTCTGCCTCCCAAAGTGCTGGACTCAAGGGATCCTCCTGCCTCAGCCTCCCAAGTGGCTGGGACCACAGGTATGTGCCACCATGCCTGGCTAATTTTTATATGAATTTATTTAATTTTTTTTTTTTCGTAGAAACAAGGTCTTGCCACACTGCTTAGGCTGGTCTTGAACTCCTGGCCTCAAGTGATCCTCCCACCTCTGCCTCCCAAAGTGCTGGGATTATAGGTGTGAGCCATTGTGTCTAGCCTGTTAAAATTTTTGAAATATTATTTCTGAGCAAAAAAGTTAACCAGAGTTTGGGGATAGCTAATATATTTACACAATAATTTAACATAGTATCAAATGCAAAGAGAATTCTAAAATTGGCACGTAGAGTTTTCTCCCTTTCTTTCTTAGTATTCCCCCACCCCCACCTTTAAAGAGGTTGAGGAGAGCAAATATGTGAAATACAGTCCTTGTAGTCTCTTCTTCATAGCACTTCCCTGCTAATGTGTAACAGACACTGGTTTTTTTCCTTTGCTAAGATTAGGTGTGCTTTAAAATATGTTTTAGTATGATAATGCCAATAGCCTTTGTA
The DNA here is from genome assembly GCF_029289425.2 of Pan paniscus. Classification (NCBI taxonomy): domain Eukaryota; kingdom Metazoa; phylum Chordata; class Mammalia; order Primates; family Hominidae; genus Pan; species Pan paniscus. The sequence goes on from NC_073262.2 coordinate 105,401,587, forward strand.
GCTCTTTGAATCAGTGTTTTCCCAACTGTTTGGGTCTTGAAATGAACTAAATGGGTTCAACCAACTTTTTAAAAAATGAAGCAGAATAGAAAACATAAGTATATTCATACATAAGGAGAGTAGTTTTCATGCGTAAAACTTTTGTTAGAGATATATACGTATGTCCTAGCTTGTAGTATAAAAAGTATTTCTCACTGAAGATTGTATTAAAACGATATGAAGAATATTGCTGTAGCTACAACTTTTAGGTTTGTCTGGTATCTTAATGCAGGAATGAGACAGGAGTCTTGAAGACATTGTTTGTACTTCTCTTTACTACATAGCTCCAAAATTTCTAGGTTTTATAAAAACAAACCAAAAAAACCAGAATTCTCTTTCATCATTTTGCATCATCCTCAAACTGAGAATTTATCTCCATATATTCTAACTTTGATTTTATGCACTAGTGTGGATTAGTCCTGCTGAATCATTGTTTTATAGAAGACTATCTTGGAGGCTCTGATAGTTAAAAACCAGGAGTATAACCATTTGTCTCAATTCTATATCTTAAGTAATTATTTTTTAGATCATTGGGATAATTGAGAGGAGAAACAGAAAGTCCTAGATTTAGGGCCACAGTTTGGGTGCTAGTTCTGGCTCTGATGCGTAATGTTTATGGGATCTTGGGCCAAGAAGTCACCTTTGTGAACCTGTTTTATTTGTGTGATTAAGGAAATGCTGACAATAGTGCTATCACTTAGAAAATATGAAACTGTAAGCAAACATTTATCTGCCTTCATATTTTGTCACGTAAGTTTATTCATTCCATAGGGGAGCCAGTGGTTTTTGGTCATGGGAAGTGTTCTCATAAAATTCATTTTAGCTTGTAAAGTTTAAAATCGTCAAAGATAAACTGAAATTGTAATAAAAATTGATAATGCCTCTTGATAGCTTACCAAATATCGGACACTTTACATATTACTTTTACCCTAATCTTTATAATAACCCTTTGAAGCCAGGTACTGCTATTTTTACTATCATACAGATAACAAAATTGGAATTAGGTTGACTTTTCCATGGTCACACATCTGGGAAATGTCAGAGACTGGCTTTGAACCAAGTCTGACTCTGGAATTCAGAGTTAATCATGTAGTCTTACTGCTACTTTGCTTGCACCAGTGACACTGGTAAAATAAAGATGTTGGAGTCATTGCAGATTATGTGACATTGGGCCACACTGCCTTGTTCTTTGTGATCCTCTTCATTGCTACAGCTGCTGGCAGCTTAGTTCAGAGGGTCAAAAGAAAGGAGCTAGTTAGTTATCGGCTCCTGATCAAGGATGTTAGTGACACATTCTCAAACTCTCTGGTTTTTAATGTTGCTATAGCTGCAGAAAATAAAAAGAAATACTCTTTAATTTGGGGAGCACATGTTTTAGAGAGGCAAAAACGAACTTCAGTCACATTTCTGGTGGGTTTTTAATTCACCTGGCTTTTTTGAGGGAAAGACTTATATAGTTGGTTTTTTGCTCAGGCTGGAGTGCAGTGGGCAATCGCGGCTCACTGCAAGCTTCACCTCCTGGGTGCAAGCAATTCTCCTGCCTCAGCCTCCCCAGTAGCTGGGATTACAGGCGCCTGCCACCAGGCCCGACTAATTTTTGTATTTTTAGTAGAGACGGGGTTGCACCATGCTGGCCAGGCTGGTCTCAAACTGTCGACCTCAGGCAATCTGCCTGCCTCGGCCCTCAAAGTGCTGGGATTACAGGCTTGAGCCACCTCACCCGGCCTATAATTGGTTTTTAAATCTCTGTGACTTGGCATGCCCATTTAAGAGAGAGGGGACAGTAAAATCATCCGGATCACAATTCAAATGTGTGCTTGAAGGCACTACAAAAAAATAACCAAAAATATGTTAGTAGTGGTTATTCCTAGATGGTAGTGCTATGGCTGATTTTTTTCTTTCAGAAGATATTACTTTAAAATGGGAAAAAAGAAACAACTTTTTATTTTTTTTTTAATTTTTTATGAGAAAGTGTCAACATCTTTATTGCTAATATAAGCATTTAATGTCAAAGAAATGAAGGTAATTTTACAAACTCAATTTTCGTAAGTACATGAAATTTCTATTTGATTATGTGGTTTTATATCACATTCGTTCAAATGCATTTCTTTCCCTTAGAGGGACTATTCCAACATCACTCCTTTGGAATTATTTCAGTCATCCCTAACATGTGACCACCAAAGACCTTGAAGCTAAACAAAGAAAACAAAATTTCAATGACTCTTAGATGAATGGAATAAGAAGTAGTCATCACATGTCAATTAGGGATGTTTATCTCCAACAAGACACTGTCAAAATGTTTCTTCTGATACAGCAGTTATGTCAGAGCCTTCAAAAAACACGGGCAGAACAAGAGTACAATAAAAGAAGCATCTGCAACTTAAGCCTTCCACAGTCCTAAGCCTGATATGCTCAAAGCAAAGCCTCTTTCCCACAAACTAAATTCCATCCATTTGAGCTTTCAGAGATAGATGCCCAAGAGCTATCATTAATATATACAGCATATTGACTCTAGTTGCATCAGTTATGCATGAAGAGTTTAATAACCATCCAGGTCCAAAGGTGGAAGAATACATACACCGGTATGGTAATAGGCAAGAGCAGGCTGTAAAAGCAAAGGCTAGCTGTGCAAGTGCCGCCCTGTGGGAAGTTTTCTTCTACAGAGGCTGAGTGGAACAGTCCTGCTAAAGAAACCAGTGGAATAAGAACAGTCAACGTAGAAAGAGACAGAAACATTCTCTTCCGCTTATTACTTGCCACTGTGTTTTAAAAGGTATATGGTACTAAGAAGAGTTGGCTGTTTTTTTTTTTATTTTTTTAAATTATGAACTAGCGCTGCTCCACTTCTTGCTTCTTTGATGCGTCATCCTAGCTGCCTAATATGATAATATTAGGAATCCCATCAATGATTGGATAAGGTATTCTCAACTCTTCATTAATCAATTCATTTGTTGATGCTTCATATCTGAGCGGCTTCTTGGAGAGCGGGCACACCAGGAACTCCAGCAGCGCCGGATCGAAGGCGCGGGGCGGCTCCTGAGTCTTCTTGCTGCTGTCGGCCAAAGGCCGTGACCCCGACGCGTGCAGGCACCTACGGGCGACCGCGGACGGCGGCGCGCGCGTTCCCCGCAGCGCTGAGGCGAGCCTGCCGCGCGCTCCGCTCAGCGTGGTCTGGCAGCCGGAGACCAGGCCTCACTGCGCCTCCAACAGCCAGGGTCGAGCCCCTGGCTCCCCGTTCGTCCAGGCCAGCTCAAGAAACAACTTCTTCTTTCATGTTTTTTGTATGTGTTTTTTAGGTTATGGTCAGTGAGGTTTAGCCACAAGAGATATCACAGGAGAGACACAGGCAAAAAAGTTGTAATATACTCACAGGTCCTAGAGAGACCAGTCACTGCATGCTGAGAGGGGGTCACATGGGAGGGGGCTCAGCCAAGCAGGTGGGGAGCGGAGAGGCCTAAGACATGGGCAGGAGCCTTTGGGTCAGGGAGAAGCACACAAGAAAAAGAGAATTTCACTGGTGCATTTAAATGTTACTAGGTCATGGGCAAGGTAGCAAGGGAAACTTGTGGCAGGGGCCACCCATATCACACTGGGCCAGGTGCTCACAGCCTGTTTGTGGAGATGTTGAGGCAGCAAGAAAACCGGAAGTTTAAAACGTACACTACAAATGTAAAAACATACACTGCAAAATCTCACCCACAACACCAGTCAGAACTTCATCTCCTTTTTGTATTTACTCTTTGGCCAATGAGTGGTTAACTTACACCACTGAGTGAAGAACCATGTTTTGACTTTAAATGCCAAGGACAGTTTGTTTTGAACTCTTTAGTAGTCTTTTAAATGGTACAGAAAAAGATGGAAAAATAGCTTATGTTGGGCTTCTGGATGTGACCCATCTTTACCAACCATTTTTCTTATCTTGTCCCATAGTTTTCTTTGCCATGTTTAAGCACTTTACTGTTGCATGAAATGCATTACTTTCAGTTCTACTGAATATTTTAAAGTTCGTTTTTCCTTCCTAATTTCTATATTCCAAAATTCTGGGACTGCTTCATTGCTCAAGGTAGAGAAATGCAGGGCCCTGCCAACACTATGGAAGACAAAAATAACTGAATCAATTCTGGCTCTCTTCTTTTTATTCCTGCCTTCAGTAAGTCAGGTTACATACTATGGCTTATATTTAATTGTTTGTGTCTAGGCTCAGATTTTTGATATTTGATAGTTTTTGTTACTGAAAGTATTTACATAAATAAAGTACATTATATTATTTCCCATATCTTACATAGTCCCCTTGTATATGAAATAAGAACGAATTCATCTCACAAGGATTTTCTTTTGAGACGGAGTCTCACTCTGTCACCCAGGCTGGAGTGCATGGCCTGATCTCGGCTCACTGCAACCTCCACCTCCCGGGTTCAAGCAATTCTCCTGCCTCAGCCTCCCAAGTAGCTGGGATTACAGGCATCTGCCACCATGCCCAGCTAATTTTTATATTTTTCATAGAGATGGGGTTTCACCATGTTGGCCAGGGTGGTCTCAAACTCCCAACTTCAAGTGATCTGCCTGCCTTGGCCTCCCAAAGTGCTCTTATATAGGCGTGAGCCACCGTGCCTGGCCTTACTAGGATATTAATTGCCCTGGTTTTATTTTCGTTCTCCCATGTCCGTATCAACTCAATGTACTTTCCTAATACTATGATCTTGAGGTAAAACCCAAGTTTTTGAATAGGAAAACAATAATTGTACTAAAAACTTTAGGAAACAAACTCTTGTTTTATGCCTTCTTGCAATCTTTATTAAAAGAGGCTCAGAAAAATAGAGCACATGTAAACTTCCTTCGTTCTAATGCTGTAAGACCTCTACATTTCTAGATGGTCTATACAGATACGTGAAATATTTATAGTTAAAATACAAAACACTTTTTCAGTGTGCAAATACTGAAACCTGTTTGTTGAAATACAGTTTGTTTCTAATCATATCAAGGTTCTACAATTAATGAAGGATTTCAAAAACATACAAAATTACACCAATCTGATCTTATTATGCCCTGGTATTCCTGCATCTCCTAAAAAATGGTTGTAGACACACTAGGCAAAGTTTAGCTCGTCTGGTGTTTTTTTAGACTTAAAACACATTTTTATCCAGTATAAAATAAAGTATAGCTATTTCTCCCCATTTAACATAAAAAATACCTATTTTGAGGGTTGTTCTCAGCCTACCATTGGTTAAGGATAATTAATTTACTTCTTATTGAATGGATTATCTAGATTGAGACAAAAAGCAACCAGTCATTCTCTGTTCTGTGCTTATCCCGTCCTTTCCCTCGTTTCTTCAGTGTGGTGGTTTTTTATATTAGCAGTATTGGTTTAATAGAGCAAAATTTCTTTCTGACCACAAAAACTGCTGAGCTTCAAATAACTAATCTTGAGAAAATACGAATGTGGTTACCTTCATCTTAATATAGTTACTGATATGCTCTTCAAAAACAGTGGTTGGACTTGTTGGAAGTTAGAACTGGACTTGCTAAGGAAGTTAATGTTGCTCTGGGTTAAATGGGAAACATACTCTGTTGAAAGAAGAAATGTTATAGAAACTAGTAACAGAATAATAAAAGTCCCTTGTATGTCTCCATTTCGGGGGAACTTTTGCTTTTGGAAAATTTAGGGTGTTCCTAGTATGGACTTTGGGTTTCTGCTTTGTCTGCTTGTTAAAGTATCTGTATTCGATAACAGGGACTTCCTTGAACACATGTGAGGGAGATAAATATCTCAGAACTAATGCATTAGCAAGGTGACCACTACAAAGAAAAATGGTACAAACTCTCAAGACATAAAGTTAGCTTTTTTTTTTTTTTTTTTTTTTTTTGAGAGAGTCTCTCTCTGTTGCCCAGGCTGGAGTGTAGTGGTGCAATCTCGACTCACTGCAACCTCTGCCGCCTGGGTTCAAGCAATTCTTCTGCCTCAGCCTCCTGAGTAGCTGGGATTACAGGCATGTACCTCCACACCTGGCTAATTTTTGTATTTTTAGTAGAGACAGGGTTTCACCATGTTGGCCAGGCTGGTCTCGAACTCATGCCCTCAAATGTTCCACCCGCCATGGCCTCCCAAAGTGCTGGGATTACAGGCGTGAGCCACCATGCCCAGCCAAAGTTTTAGCATTTTTTGAGGCACTCAAAAGTTGAGAGCATCAGAGTCACCATGGGTATAGAATTCAGATTGGGATTCGTAATCATGATCTTGGTGATTGGAACTTGGCAGAACAGTGACAGTATTACATTCTGGGAAATTTCACTGAGTATAAAGGAAGACTTAAGTCTTCTGAAGAGATAAGTAATGGCTCATTAAAATCTAAAAGAAATAGGAGTAATATGAAAAGATTTTATGGAAAGACTTCATACCTTTTTTCTGAGTCAATGTTTCTGACCTTCAGATAAGGTCTTTCCAGCCTATACTGTACTTGGCCATTGTAGTAGTTTTCTGGAGAGCCTGTGGGCAGTTACTATTGTAGATGGCTATGGATGGGACATGGACTGCATTTTACCTACTCTGGTCCAGTGTTTTCTATGTACCATGACAAACATTACAAGCAATCCTTTTCTAAATAAGTCTGTTTAGAATAGAACTAAGAGCACATGGAAGCTACTGTGAATAACTTAGTTAAAATGTCTTTTTTTTTTTTTTTTTTTTGAGACGGAGTCTTGCTCTGTTGCCCAGGCTGGAGTGCAGTGGTGCCATCTCAGCTCACTGCAAGCTCCGCCTCCCAGGTTCACGCCATTCTCCTGCCTCAGCCTCCGGAGTAGCTGGGACTACAGGCACGTGCCACCACGCCTGGCTAATTTTTTGTATTTTTAGTAGAGACGGGGTTTCACCATGTTGGCCAGGATGGTCTCGATCTCCTGACCTCGTGATCCGCCCGCCTCGGCCTCCCAAAGTGCTGGGATTACAGGCGTGAGCCACCACACCCAGCCAGTCAAAATGTCTTCTTATGGAAATGCAATGGACTGGATGACAAATATAAAACAAACACACACTTGGGAAATTGCTTCAAAATTAAAGGGTGGGCAATTTAAAAGGACAGGAAATTGAGTGATTGATGTGTGTGTACAGTAGCTACGTTTTTATCAGCTTACACTAACTTCCATTAAATAGCCTTCCTCTCTAATACTTAGGTTCTAAACCCTGTAGGGGTAACAGATTTTGCTTAGTAATCAAATAGAACCTCAGATCATGTCACCCACAGAAAGAGGGAAGTAGAAAAATGAGACACTCCCTTATTGATCACACAGAGCTTTCTGTATGTCTGCCAGAAAGTATTCTGGGTTAAATAATTATGTCACAAAATATGAGATAAGTATGCAAATATATGTAAGGATAAAGTGTTCATAAGTAAGTGTCTCCCTCATTCAGATAGAAATTTCTAGGTATTTCAGGAATACTATTGCCAGTTGCTTAGGGAATATTCTCCCCTCATTTTATTTATTTTCAGGAATAATATAAATACTGCATACTACTATATAGCAAGTGTATGAAAAAGTGGGTCTGAAGACACTTGTACAAGCCTTAAGTATTACTGTGCATTCTGAGTTTTAGGAGATGGGAAGATAGATTTTTCTGTTTCTGCAGAGGATGGGCTTAGCAAATTAATTATCCTGCTACTTCCCCTTCAAGATTTAATAATGGAATTAGGGAGTGTCCATTATTTTGTATGAATGAAAAAACATTACATTTTAGCCTCCAAATGAAGAAAAACAAGTACCAAGTTTCTCTGTGATTTCATTAAAGCAAACTGAGTTCTCAAATCTTTCTCTCTCTAACCCAAAACAAAGCTGGTCTGGTTCTAATGGTGTTTTCCAAAACAGAAAATCCTCCTCGCTACTATTTCATTTAAAAACTGACCCCAAACCACAACCCAATTTACATGCTATCTATCTATCTTTGTTATCCACATATAAAATTCTCACAGCCAGCAAGGCAACTTAAAAGGGTTTCCAAAGAAATAAGCTCAACTCCATATTGACAGAATTATTCCTAGCCGTTATTTTGACATAAATTTCAGTATCTAAATATCGCAGACTCTGTGGTTTCTAGAAACTTCCACATAGAAGTTTCTAATATTTTCCACATAGTACCAACAGCTGCAAATCCAAGATATGAAAGATGTGTACTTATTCAAATGTGGTCTTTACCATCTGTCTAAAGTTGGCTGACAGGTGTTATATTCACAAACACCGTGCTTTTGTGTGCGGGTTACAATCTAAATCCTTTCCACGAAGGAAATACGTTGCAAAATTCATGTCTCAAGGCCACTGAAGTGACATTATAACTTCAGTCAAGCATTAAGAAGTTCATCATCTGAGTGTCCAATAGCATCTGGGTTTGAAAGTGGATCCAAGTCTGCAAACAGATTGAACCAGGCTGACATGTCTTGGTTGCCATTGTTGGGGGCTATTAAAAAAGAAAAAAAATACATTAAAGAGATTCAGTTTTGAAATCATGTTTTTGTACCATATTTATGATTTTGAAGTAGGTGCTTCTTTTGGATTAAGAAAAAATTAAGATAACTGACAATAATCTATCAACTATAGTCCCTTTAAGATTTTTTTTTTTTTTTTGGTAGAGACTGGGGTTTCCCTATGTTGCCCAGGCTGGTCTGGAACTCCTGGGCTCAAGTGATTCTCCCACCTCAGCCTCTGAGAACACTAGGATTATAGGCCTGAACCACTGCTCCTGGTTTAAGATAATTTTGAAAGGCAAATGCAGATAACTTGTGCTTTGATGAGGTGCCTATATTTAAATAATTGTATGCTGCTCTGAGAAAGGAATTGAGTTAAAAGTGAAAAGGCAAGCAATACTGTGGTCTCCATAGAACATTTAAGATCACTTATAGAAGAAAGACTCTCAGATAAGGTTTAAAAGTAAACTTGTTCATATCAAGTAAGAAATGACATTTGTAAACACTGCTTCAAGTTGATTTATGTTTATTATAAAAGTGGTATTACAAAAATATTAGACATAAGGAAAAAAACTCCCCCTAATCCTACCACATTAGCACACCCAACATTGTCATTTTGGTTTACAGTTGTTATGTCTTTTCCATGTGCACTTTAAAACTTTTTGATGTGCATTTTACAGTATGCATTTTATCTCAGGTACAACTTCTTGTTCATCAGCTCCCTCACATCTCCTTATGGAGACTGGAAAATTTTATTTCTCAAGATTCTACAAGTTGCACTGTGGCAGATATTCAAGAGTGTATATTTGGGCTGAGGGTTGGGACTAATAAAGAATGCACAGTGGCACAGACAGTGGGTCATCTCAGAAGTCTAGGCCCTTGAAAGCCAAGGAGTCCAGAAGGCAGGGTTGAGACCCAGAGGACAGTCTAAGAACTGGACATGAAACCAGAGTCACAGTGTGGAGGGTAGAAGGCAGTCCCAAGGCAATCCTCTTTCACATCACGGTAACACTCACCACAGACCAGAGGGCTGGGGTTTGGGGTATAGGGATCCAGAGCCCAAGGATCAGGGCAGAGTGAAAGGCTTCACTCTGTGTGTCCAGTTCTGTTTCTGAGTACCCTGAAGTAGTATCAGTGATAACCACACAAAATCTGGCTTTGAGTCCTGGGTGTAACACCTACTAATGAGTAATACTGGGCAAGTCATTTAACCTCAGGGGCTCTTGTCTCCTCATCTGTAAAGTAGTAACCATATGATTTATCATGATATCAGGATACATGAGACTAAATAGGGGCACTATTAGTCATTATGCCAGAAGAATAGGTGTCACTAAGATAATACCTGACCTCCTTCATGCAGCTGTTGAAGAGTCCTGAAAAGTATGTAAATATTGTACAGCATTATGCAAATGTAAGACGGTTTTATATTCATTAGTCACAATGGGAAATAAAGGTCTGTCCGTTACATCTTTTATAGAGGCTCTCCTTGTGTACACTATTACTGCCTCCAGAGATTCTTATAGGATAACAAGCAGAAAATGAATTCTATATAGAGAGAAAAAGCCCAAATTAAACATAATGTTCATAAAGTAAATACACTCATCAACAATATCGGAATCAAGAAGTAGAACATGGCTGGGTATGGTGGCTCACGCCTGTAATTCAAGCACTTTGGGAGGCTGAGGTGTGCAGATCACCTGAGGTCAGGAGTTCGAGACGAGCCTGGCCAACATGGTGAAACCCCTGTCTCTACTTAAAAAAAAAAAATTAGCACGGCGTGGTGGCGCACACCTGTAATCCCAGCTACTTGGAAGGCTGAGGCATGAGAATTGCTTGAATCCAGGAGGCAGAGGTTGCAGTGAGCCAAGATTGCACCACTGCACTCCAGCCTGGGTGACAGAGTGTGACCCTGTCTCAAAAAAAAAAAAAAAAAATGATTCCTCCTCTGAAGCTCCCCTCATGCCTGATACCCTGACACTCTTCCAGTCACTATTCACACACCCCCAACCCCAGGGAATGCCAGGGTAAATCCCATTCTGGTGTGTTATTAACAGTATCACAGTGACGCTCATTAGCATATATTTTAGTCAATGGATAGATGCGTTTCTGTTAGGTATGTACTTAGGAGTGGAATTGCTTGGTCACAGGGCATATGTATGTTAAATTTTAGTAGAAACTGCCAGTTTTCCAAGTGGTATTACCAATTTACACTCCTACACGCAGTTTTTGAGATTCTAGTTATTTAACATCCTTGTCACAATTAGGGATTTTCTTTTCTGTTTCATTTTAGCCATTGTAATAGGTAGGTCTTGAATTCCATTTTGCTTTTAATTTGTACTTCCTTAATGACTAATGAAGTGAGGCTCTTAATGAACGAATTTTAAAGTTGTTAAAATTTTCAATTTTATGGCCGGACATGGTGGTTCACGCCTGTAATCCCAGCACTTTAGGAGGCCAAGGCAGGTGGATCACTTGAGGTCAGGAATTTGAGACCAGCCTGGACAACATGGTGAAAACCCGTCCCTACCAAAAAATACAAAAATTAGCCAGGTTTCGTGGCGTGCCTGTAATCGCAGCTACTCAGGAGGCTGAGACAGGAGAATTGCTTGAACCCGGGAGGCGGAGGTTACACTGAGCCAAGATCATGCCACTGCACTCCAGCCTTGGTGAGAGAGCACAACTCTGTCTCAAAAAAACAAAAACAAAAACAAAACATCAATTTTATTAATTTTTTTGTTGTTGTTTTGTTTTTGTTTTTTTTTTGAGATGGAGTCTTGCTCTGTCACCCAGGCTGGAGGGCAATGGTATGATCTCAGCTCACTGCAACCTCTACCTCCCAGGTTCAAGTGATTCTCCTTGCCTCAGCCTCCCAAGTAGCTGGGACTACAGGCGTGTGCCATCACGCTCAGCTAATTTTTGTATTTTTAGTAGAGACGGGGTTTCACCATGTTGGCCAGGCTGGTCTCGAACTCCTGACCTCGTGATCTGCCCACCTTGGCCTCCCAAAGTGCTGGGATTAGAGGCGTGAGCCACCGCACCCAGACTGTTAAATTCTTAAGTTTAGTTTTGTTGTACCTTCTTGGTGAGAAGTTTTTTTTTTCCCCCTAAATTTTTCCTCGAAAATCAGCCTCAAGAATTAGAGGTAAATAGTGCCTTTGCTTTTTTGTGTTTGTTTCTGAAATTTATTTACTTTATAGTGTCTGTTTTAAATGATTAAGCACAACTTGTTTTAGCTGGTTTTTAAAAAGAAAAGTATAACTATAAGTACTCTGAATCCCTGAGGGATGGCTGTATTCTGAACCTGCCAGTGTGAAATCTGTGATTTGCTTGGAATTGAGGGTTTCCCCTACTGGCTGACCTCAAAGTACTGGGAAGAGTAAAATAGATTCCAGGAGTCCACACTGATATCAATGAATAAGTAAATAAGTAGGGAAAAAGGGAAAGCTTTCCCATTCAATAGAACACTAACTTGTAAATAGAGAGGGAATGAGGAAATAGAAAATCACCGTTTGGCAACAACTACAGTAATAAATATTTCATGGAAGAATTATCAGTGAATGCTAAATTAGTGGGCAAAACTTCAGTAGAAACAAACCATTTGCAGTATTTCAAAACACTTCCCACAAGATACTTACGAATTACAAAGGGAAAAATACAGCAGTCACTTTGTAATGGAGAAACGTGACAGATACCACCATAACCAAGTGATCAGGTTTAACATCACCAGAAGTGAAACAAAATAGACATCATGCACCCCCTGATAGGATTTACTAAGGCACAACACCATTCCTGCACTGGTAGTCCTGCCAAAATGCATAACCTGGGTCTAATTATGAAAAAACATTAGCTAAACCCAAATTCAAGGAATATTCAAAATAAATGACCTGTACACTGCAAAAATGTCAAGGTCATGAGACACAAAGATTGAGGAACTGTTCCAGATTAAAAGACTAAAGAGACTTTACTAAATGCAATGTGTGATCCTGGATTGGATCCTAGACTATGAAAAACTAAAATGAAGTTGAGACATTAGTGGGATAATTGACAAACTCTGAATAAGATCTACAGTAGATAATGGTCCTATGGCAATGTTAATTTCCTGATTTTGACTTGTACTGTAATTATGTAAAAGAATGTCCTTGTTTTTAGGAAATAGACAATGAATATTTAGTGGCAGAGAGGCATCATGTCTGCTACTTAAACTATTTATTTCAGTTCAGAAGAAATTTATATGTATATGATGGGGGGGTGGGGAAGAAAGAGAATGAGTGTAAAGCAAACATGGTAACATTTTGGAAACCTAAGTGAAGAATGTATAGTAGTATTTTGTATTAACTTCTGTAGTCTTTCTATAAGTCTGAAATTATTTCAAAATTTAAAGATACTGATATCACAAGGATTCAGAAGTCAGCCTGAAAGGGCTCCCACTGGCCAACACAGGAACAATGTGAGCACCAGAATCAATAAGTTCAGTGGTGATTATAAACCACTGAAAACATAGGAATCAGGCCAGGTCCAGTGACCCACACCTGTAACCCCAGCACTTTGGGAGGCCGAGGCAGGTGGATCACTTGAGGTCAGGAGTTCAAGACCAGCCTGGCCAGCATGGTGAAACCCCATCTCTACACAAAAATTGGCCAGGCGTGGTGGTACATGTCTGTAGACCCAGCTACTTTAGGAGGCTGAGGCAGGAGAATCACTTGAACCTGGGAGGCGGAGGTTGCAGTGAGCCAACATGGCACCATTGCACTCCAGCCTGGGCGACTCTGTCTCCAAAAAAACAACAACAAAAGAAAACATATGAATCTATATTGATAATAAATAAATGAGTTGAGGATAAGAGAGGTCTCTTGTTTACAGCAGAGTATTGACCAGTGAAGGGAATGAATTATATCTCAGTAAGCTGTTTAAAAAATGTGATCCATGGATCAACAGATAACCAGTTGTGTTGTGTCTATCAAATAGAGTATTATTCAGCCTTATAAAGGAAGGAAATCCAGTCACTTGCTACAGGATGAACCTTGAGGACATTATGCAAAATGAAATAAGCCAGTCACAAAAAAGCCAAATACTGCATTATTTCAGTTGTATGAGGTATCTAAAGTAATCAGACTCAGAGAAAGCAGAATGGTGGTTACCAGGGACTTAGGAGAAGGGGTTGTTTAACGGGTATAAAGTTTCAGATTTACAAGATAAAAAAGTTCTGAAGATCTGTTTCACAGCAGTATGAACATGCTTAATATTACCGAACTGTACTCTTAAAAATGGTTAATATGGGCTGGGCATGGTGGCTCATGCCTGTAATCCTAGCAGTTTGGGAGCCTGAGGCGGGCGGATCATGAGGTCAGGAGATCGAGACCATCCTGGGTAGCATAGTGAAACCCTGTCTCTACTAAAAATACAAAAAATTAGCTGGGCATTGTGGCATGTGCCTATAGTACCAGCTATCTGGGAGGCTGAGGCAGAATCGCTTGGACCCAGGAGGCGGAGGTTGCAGTGAGCCGAGATTGTACCATTGCACTCCAGCCTGGGTGACAGCGAGACTCTGTCTCAATTAAAAAAAAAAAAAAAAAGAAAAGAAAAAGGTTAATATGGTAACCAACTTAAGTGCTTGAATGCATTCTTTGTCAATAGGCATCCTGTAATCAGAAAGCATCTTGTATCCCTAATTTTACATCCATTACCAACAAACCTTAACACAAACTATAAAAGATTACAGTACAAAATGTAGTACACTTTGTCAAGCTCACAGTTTCTTTCTTTCTTTTCTTTTGGAGACAGTCTTGCTCTGTTGCCCAGGCTGGAGTGAGTGCAGTGGCACAATCTTGGCTCACTGCAACCTCTGCCTCCCGGGTTAGAACAATTCTGCCTCAGCCTCCCGATTAGCTGGGACTACAGGTGCCCGCCACCATGCTTGGCTAATTTTTTTGTTGTTGTATTTTAGTAGAGTTGGGGTTTCACCATGTTGCCCAGGCTGGTCTCCAACTCCTAACCTTGGGCAGTCCGCCTGCCTAGCCCTCCCAAAGTCCAGGATTACAGGCATGAGCCACCATGTTTGGCCCCAAGCTCAATTTCTATTCAATGCTTTCCACATTGAGGGATAAGCAGTATAGCTTTCATTTTAATAACTCATTATTAAACTTTTTCAGGACAATGAGGTGAAAACAATATAAAGTGATCCTTTTCTAAATTTATCGGAATTCAACTGATTCTTAAAGCAATGATAAAGAATATTTAAATAAATAACTTACATCTTGTTAATTTCTTTGGACTCTGTGAAGGCACTGGCTGGTTATCAGTGTGTGAAAGACAAAGCTCTGATTCCTCTTGGGAGACCCAGTCTGGGATAAAAGAAGTAAAAATTGTCCATTGTTAATCAAATAGGAAGCAGCATCAGAAAAACAAGAAAAGGTAAAAATATCTAAGTCCTCCAGTCTTTGTATCTGGGTAAGATTCTATAGTATAAGAGGTATAAAATACTGAAAATTTATCTATAGTCATATATTTTAATCATCTTAGTTTCAGATAGAGTTGGATCCGACTTCCTTACATTTTTCAAAGTGGTTTTGAAATAAATATGTGGGATGTTTAAAAAATAATTGAAATGCAAAAGGTATAGGAAGAAGTTCTAAAGAGTCAAGAAGGGAAGGAACAGGCCTGATAATTGGAATGCTGAAACCTATAAATATGCTCATACCCTTGGACTCAGTGATCCCATTCCTAGCAATTTTTCTTAAGGAAATAATTTAGCTTGAAGGAAGAAGTACATGCATGATTTTTTTTTTTTGCAGCATTATCTGTAATAATGAACAAGTAGAAACAATAAGGAAGGAATCAGGTAGATTATGTTGTATAAAATGACAGTACTTTGTAATTAAAATGTCATTATGAATACTCTATGGGAATGTGGAGAAATGTTTGCTACAACATGAAAAACCATTTATGCTATGATTAAGGCACAGCACTAGAAAGGAATTTAGATTATCCTGCCTAATCCCTTCCTTGTATAGAAAAGATCTGAGGCCCAATGTAGATAGGGTTCCTCAAACACAGATCTTTTAATTCCCAGGGAAGCTCCCTTTCCTGGTCTGTACCACAGGAGAGAGAAAAGTAAATATAAAGGAAAGACTGATAAAGTCGAGTTCTGCACAAAGAGGCAGGGGCAGATTTTGGTCCCGTCTTAACTATTTAAACTGTCTGATGACCTTGAGCAAGTTACTCAAATACTGTGGTTTTCAACTGTTCAGCTATTAAATGGGAATATCCTGTCTGCCTACAGGTAGGGATCAGAGCACATATCTTGAGTAGTGAAAAAATATTGTTGATAATTGCATTGCCAGAAACTAAAAGTTCAGTGCTGCTAGAGACGTGGCAAGTTATGGAGGAAGAGGGAGGAGTTGATAGTGGAGAATGAAATCAGTTTGTAAATCTTTATAGCTACTGAGCCATTGGTATGCCACACAAGAATAAATATTTTTAAAGATGTTACTGTAGCAAAAACATCTGAATTATCCCAGATAGAGTGCCTCTTTATCAAATAATATTGTCTATTCTTACTTTTATTCTATTCAATTCTTACTGAGTGATTATTTAACATTTAGTTTATTAATTGAGCTAACAACATGCTGCTGTCATAGAAAGTACAAAGATGACTCACTCCACATATCATGCCCTTGGGATGCTTGTAGATAGAGCGTGTACCTCAGTATTTAATACAAAGTACAATGCATTAAGACACTGTGAAGTGCCGTGAGGGGTCCCCCCGTCCAGGGGTTAAAATCTAGGATGTGAGAGACTGGAATATAAAGCAAGATAAAGTAGGATTAGAACCATGAAAATAGATAAAGCAAAGCACCACGGGAGGAGGGAGAAACCATTTCCATTTGGCAGTACTGAGGAGGACTTCAAGGACTGACAATCATGGAGAAAACACTGGATTGGGATCTAATACTCAGGCCCACGTCCAAGCTCCATTACTGAACATCAGAAGCAGAAGAAGCAACACAAGCACAGACAGATGCATCAGAGGGCTGTGGAGCACTCAGTGTGATTATAGAAAACCGCAAGTATTCTTCCTTCACTTCAGTAGGAGATAGGAGATATGGGTGGAAATGCGACATAGGCAGGTTTTATCCCTGGAAACCATGGTGTTTCATTTTATAAAATGTAAGCCAGGTGCTAACATCAGAATGTGCTGCTTGAAGAGAGAATTCCACAGAAGTGTGGAGAATGAATTGGGGGTTGGAGACCTGTGAGGAACTCTTGCAGTAACCTAGGAAACCAAATGATGCTCTAAATGGCTCTGGTGTTGAGGCAGAGAGGAGTGGGAAATTTGAGACAGGTTTCAGAAACAGAACTGACAGGATTTGGTAACCAATATGGATGTGGGAAGCAAAGTGACCCCCAAGGTGCAGGGTTGGACACAGGATGGTGGACTCTCTTCTCCTGCTGCCTTGCCCAGAAAGGGAACCAGCCTCCAGAGCTGTTCTTTTTCCTCTTGTCAACTCTGAACACAGCAAGTTTTGCTTGATGGAAGAAACAGTATTGACTGCCCTAGGTAGGAGTAATTAGCAGGTCAAGTGTTTTAAACCAGATGCCTGGGAAAATCAGTGAAGAAAACATGGGGTCTGGTGAAGGTGGGCAGGGAAACAGCCCTTGTTTCAGTCTTGTTGACAGATTCCTGAGGTGACTAATATTTTTCCAGTTGATTGGTGGACTGCAGATTTTATCTAGTAGTGCTGACGTTAAAATCAATCTGCTTGTTGGTTCTAGCATCAATAAGCACACCATTTTGCTTCACAAAGATAAAGTAAAGCACATATGTCCAAATGTTTCATAGACACTTACTGTTGAATGCTCCAGCCACATGAAAGCCAAGGTCAAAGAGTTGTGAAGGAAGGAATCGAGAAGAATGAGCGAGGGGCTCAGACCCCATGGAAGGCTCCTGGGATGTGAGACTGGCACTGGGGCTCCCAAAGGCAGTCTGGCATTCTTGGGTAAATTCACTAGTACTTGAAGAACCAGAACTTAGGAGGTTGTTCAGAAATGAGAATTCCTTCTCAAAATCTTCTCCTTCCAATGAATCTACAGGTAGATCTTTTGCAACTATTGAGTGTAAATAAAAACAGAAAGGCTTTTTTGATTTTAGGAAATGAGAGTAAGACCATAGGATAAATCAAATTTGTTTCATTGTTTTCATACTGTATTAACATAATTTTAAACAAACAACTAAAGTGACTGGAAGTTTATGTGAAAGTTATTTCTAATTAGGCAGGATTTAGGTCAAAATGGCCACATTTAACAATGAAGATATAACCATTATGAATGCTATATATGAAATAATTAAGCTACCACCTAAGTCAGAAACCAAAGGAGATGCAAAAGACATAGAAACAAATTAATAATACGAGACTTTAATATACCACTCTGACTAAAAAACAGGCCAAGAGGACAACAGATAAAAAAGATCAAAAGAGCATAATCAATAATGTAGTTATTTTGGATAACACAAACCCTGGTAATAGAAACATTCTTCTTAACCACACATTGAAAATGTACAAAAGTTGATGATACTAAGGCACACACACACAAAAATTGTGTTCTTAAAGTAGGAACATTACAAACAACATGCTCTGATCATAATGCAATAAAAAGACAATTCTAAAATGAACCTATAAAAACAAAAAGGTTGTTACACCTGTAAATCTTAAAACCTTCTACCAAACAACGTTGAAAAGGGAATGGACTTTCGGAAAAATAATGATGAAGAAAATATTTTATATCATAATCCATGGTGTTAAGTAAAATGTATAGAAGACCATTGGTTTGGACTGAGCTCTTGTACTAGACCCAACAGACCAAACCAAAATGGAGTCACTCATGCTAAAGTTCCATATCACCAAACCAAACTAAGTTATCTGGCCTTTCAAGAAATCAGGAGAGAGACATCATAGCCAAGTCCCCAAGCAGGCCAGTCCTAGCTGGCATGATAAGGAAGTCCCCTCTGCTTTAACCCTTACAAGAAAAGTAACTGCAATGATCAATCCACTTTTTGTTTTCTGTTTCTGCTTTCCCTGGTCCTTTTCTGTCTATAAAACCAACCTCCTCAGAACACTCATTCCATGTTACAGAATGGGGTGTTGCCTGATTCTAGAATTGCAAATAAAAGCCAATTGAGGTCTTTAAATTTGTTGTAATTTTACCTTTTGACAAAATAATACTTAAATGGCATGAACAAAGGAAAAATCCCATCCCTTAAACATTTTTATCAATAAAAATGAAAGGGAGAGGCATCACGGACCTGCACCCCAGCATAATTGGTGAAAGTTATTTTTCAAAATAAATAAGCATTTAAAATCTCTGGAAATGGTCCCAAGGATATGCAGCAAATGAAGAAATATTTACTTAAGAAAATCTACTATAATTTAGGAAAAACAGCAAGAGTTTGTGGTATTTGAACTGAGAACCAGTCCCATCTTCCCGCTTTCCAACTTAGCAAGATGGAGATTCCACTCCAGTCTGGTGCAGCCAGAACACAGGGCTCCTTCTCTCTCCAGCTGTCAGTCAAGGGCTAGCTTCCCAGGAGGAGTAAGATGCCAGCATTTCACATCCCGTCCCCAGTTACCTGTTGCTGAGGCTAAGTCCTAGGTGAGTGCAGTCAATAGATAATAGAGGCTCCCATCTCCTCCCCAGATCCCTCATGGGTTGGGAAGTCTGAGTTTGGTGTAGTGTGCTAAGAATATAGGGCCCCTGATCACTTGACCCTGCTAGTAAAGTGGTGGTTTCATGAAGAAAGAGGCAAGCCAAGAAGACCTAAGGCTACCGTCACTCTCCTCAGCTCCTAGAGCAAGAATGACACTCAGAAAGAAGTATGCCATTGTCCCCACTCCCAGCTCAAGCTCTGATTGAGAGATTTTCCTTGCAGGGAGTGAGGGAGAAGCCGACCATAAAACTGATGGTTCCTAATCCCTTTCCAAAGTCACTGACTTCATTTGTAACAGAGTGTAGAGAAATTCAACCCTAAGGATGCTCTCAAAACAGTGGAGGTTTTAGTAAAAGGCAACTGGAGAAGACTTATAGTGTATGAGTCTCAACATGTAGGCTAAACTGTAGGCCAGCTGCTTTGCCTGAAGGAACCAGGGAAAAAGCCAGCTGGGGTCACCACAAATTTCAGTGGCCTTAAGAACTGTTTCTTTAAATGAGTCCAGATTTGATTGGTTTATTGTGTGGAACAATTTATGCTCCAGGGACTGTTGAAATCAATAGAGCAATCAGCTGGAAGAAGCAAAAATGATAACTTGGACTTACAAAGAATTTTGTGCTTCCAAAGGCAAAATCGAGAAAATAAAAAGACTGGGACAAAATATTTACAAGTCATATATCTGATAAAGGGCTTTATAAAAAATATATAAACTCTTACAACTTAATAAGATAAGCAACCCAGTTAAATAATGGTCAATAGAGTTGAATAGATTTGTCAGTAAGGAAGATACACGAATGGACAATAGCACATGAAAAGAGTCTCAACACCATCAGTCACTGGAGAA
Source organism: Pan paniscus (assembly GCF_029289425.2). Taxonomy (NCBI): domain Eukaryota; kingdom Metazoa; phylum Chordata; class Mammalia; order Primates; family Hominidae; genus Pan; species Pan paniscus. The sequence continues at coordinate 105,421,622 of NC_073262.2, forward strand.
ATGCAAATCAAAGCTACAAATTAAAAGCACTAGAATAGCCAGGCACTGTGGCTCACACCTGTAATCCCAACACTTTGGGAGGCTGAGGCAGGTGGATCTCCTTAGGTCAGGAGTTTGAGACCAGCCTGGCCAACATGGCAAGACCCTGTCTCTACTAAAAATACAAAATTAGCCAGGCGTGGTGGCGCATGCCTGTAATCCCAGCTACTCAGGAGGCAAGGTTGGAGAATCACTTGAACCTGGGAGGTGGAGGTTGCAGTGAGCTGAGATTGCACCATTGCACTCAAGCCTGGGCAACAAGAGCAAAACTCTTGTCTCAAAAAAACAAAAGCACTAGAATAACTGTTACTTAAAATATACCAGGCATGGTGGCTCATGTCTGTAATCCCAGCACTTTGGAAGGCTGAGGCAGGTGGATCACTTGAGGCCAGGAGTTTGAGACCAGCCTGGCCAACATAGTGAAACTCCATCTCTACTAAAAATACAAAAATTAGCTGGGTGTAGTGGCACATGCCTCTAATCCCAGCTACTCAGGAGGCTGAGGCAGGAGAACCACTTGAACCCAGGAAGTGGAGATGGCAGTGAGCTGAGATCATGCCACTGCACTCTAGCCTGGGTGACAGAGCGAGACTCCATCTCAAAAAATAAAATAAAATATAGACAATACCAAATGTTGGCAAAGATGTGGAGAAACTAGAACCCTCACACTTTGCTGGTGGAAATAAAATGGTGCAATTATTTTGAAAAAAGTTTGGCAGTTCCTTAAGAAGTTAAATTCACCATACAACCTAGCAATTTCACTCCTGGGAATCTAACCAAGGAAAATGACAATGTATGCTTGCACAAAGAGAAGTACATGAATGTTCAGTAGTAGTAGTAGTATAATAGCCAAAAATTATAAACAACCCAAATGTCCATCAACTGGTAAATAAGTAAACATAAGATGGTATATCCATACAATGGAATACTATTGCTTAATAAAAAGTAATAAACTGGCCAGGTGCAGTGGCTCACACCTGTAATTCCAGCACTTTGTGAGGCTGAGGCGGGCAGATCACAAGGTCAGGAGATCGAGACCATCCTGGCTAACACAGTGAAACCCCATCTCTACTAAAAATATAGAACAAATTAGCCGGGCATGGTGACACACACCTGTAGTCCCAGCTACTGGGGAGGCTGAGGCAGGAGAATCACTTGAACCCAGAAGGCAGGTTGCAGTGGGCCAAGATCGCGCCACTGCACTCCAGCCTGGGCGACAGAGTGAGACTCGGTCTCAAAAAATTAAAAAATAATAATAATAAACTACTGATATATACAACAACATGGATGACTCTAAAAACCATTAAGTGGAAGATGCCAGAAATAAAGGACTACCTTTTGTATGGCTTCATTTATATGGAATGTCCAGAAAAGGCAAATTTATAGAGACAAAAACAGATTACTAATTACCTACAGCTTGGAGTGAATCAGAGATTAATTTAAAACAAGCATGAGAGAATTTGGGGGGTAATGGAAACATTCTAATATCCAACTGTGGTAATGGTTGCATAATCTAAATTTTCTAAAAATTAGGAACTGTTAGAATGGGTGAAATTTATGGTATTTAAATTATACCTAAATAGAGCTGTTAAAAATAAAAATAAATTCTGTACAACTCTATTGCAAATAAATTTAAAAGTCTAGACAAAATGAATAACTTCTTAGAAAAATGTAATTTACTAAAATCAATCCCAGTACAGATTAAAAGCTTAAACAGACTGATTTCTATAGAGAGAGACAAAAAACACACATGTACAAGAAAGCATTAGACCTAGATGTTTTCATAGGTTAAGAAATGAATAAGAGGCCGGGCACAGTGGCTCACACTTAGCAAATCCCAGCACTTTGGGAAGCTGAGGCGGGCGGATCACCTGAGGTCAGGAGTTCAAGACCAGCATGGCCAACATGGCAATATCCCGTCTCTACTAAAAAAAAAAAAAAAAAAAAAATTAGCCAGGTGTGGTGGCAGGTGCATGTAATCCCAGCTACTCAGGAGGCTGAGCCAGGGAGAACTGCTTGAACCTGGGAGGTGGAGGTTCCAGTGAGCAGAGATCACACCACTGCACTCCAGCCTGGGTAACAGAGAGAGACTCCATCTAAAAAAAAAAAAAAAAAAAAAAAAGGAAGAATGCAAAAAGAGCCAGGTGTGGTGGCTCATGCCTGTAATCCCAGAACTTTGGGAGGCCGAGGCTGGTGGAGCACCTGAGGTCAGGAGTTTGAGACCAGCCTGACCAACATGGTGAAACCCCATCTCTACTAAAAATACAAAATTAGCCAGGCATGGTGGCGTGCACCTGTAATCCCAGCTACTTGGGAGGCTGAGGCAGGAGAATTGCTTGAACCTGGGAGGCAGAGGTTGCAGTGAGGCAAGAATGTGCCATTGTGCTCCAGCCGGGGCAACGAGTGAAACTCCAGCTCAAAAAAAAAAAAAGAATGCAAAAAGAGTAGTAAAATATTAGCAAGCAGAGTAGTATAAAATGACAAAGCTGGACTTACAACTGGAATGCAAACATGATATAATATCAGGAAACCTATTATTATAGTTCATCATATTAATATATTTAAGAAGAAAAAGCAAATAATTGCTGACATAGATACTGAAAAAGCTGCCAACAAAATTCAACAACTATTAGCCAGGTGTGGTGGTATGCACCTGTAATCCCAGCTACTTGGGAGGCTGAAGCATGAGAATCGCTTGAACCCAGGAGGCAGAGGTTGCAGTGAGCCAAGATCTCACCGCTGTACTCCTGCCTGCGCGACACAGTGAGACTCCATCTCAAAAAAAAAAAAAAAAAAAAAAAAAACAACCATTCCTAATAAAAATTCTTAAGAAAGTAAGTATGGATGGATGCTTCCTTAACATCATGAAATTATCTGTGTCCAAAGCCAGCATCTTAGTTCAGAAATATTATAGGCATTTCCACTGAAGTCAGGAAATGTTCACTACTAGTTAACATTGTTCTGAAGGTAGTAGCCAATGTAATTAAACGAGAAATCTATGAGTTGGTAAGAAGAAAAAAACAAGATTATCTCTATTTTCAGATGACATAACTCAAATAATAAAAGAATTCAGCTATATACCAGGATATAAAACTAACATGCAAAAGTGAATAGCATTCATATATACAAAATGACCAATGAAAATATATAATGGAAAAGAAAACCTCATTTACAATAGCAACCAGAAAGATAAAATACATAGAAATAAACAATGGGAAGTGTTCAAAACCTGTATGAAAAAAAAAGTCTGAAAGATATACAAGTAAACTTTAACAAATGGAAGGATGGCCCTTGTTTTTCATGAGGATGTCTCAACATGATCAACCTGTCAGTTTTCACATTTAATGTGATTACAATAAAGTATCGAGCTTTTTAATAAAGCCCCACAATTTTATATTCAAATTGAAAAAGTAAACATGCAAAAATAGCTAAGAAAATAATAAAAAAAAAAAGGAGGGGGGATTCTAGCCTTACCAGATACTAAAACTACAAGAAAGTTTTCTTTTCTTTTTTTTTTTTGATTCTCCTGCCTCAGCCTCCCGAGTAGCTGGGACTACAGGCATGCGCCACCATGCCCAGTTAATTTTGTATATTTAGTAGAGACAGGGTTTCACCATGTTAGCCAGGCTGATCTCGAACTCCCGACCTCAGGTGATCTGCCCACCTCGGCCTCCCAAAGTGCTGGGATTACAGGCGTGAGCCACCGCGCCCAGCCCTAAAACTACAAGAAAGTTTCTATAATTAAAACTATGTGGGCCGGGAGTGGTGGCCCACGCCTATAATCCAGAGGCAGGCAGATCACCTGAGGTCAGGAATTCAAGACCAGCCTGACCAACATCGAGAAACTTTGCTTCTACTAAAAATACAAAATTAGCCAGGCATGGTGGCTCATGCCTGTAATCCCAGCTACTTGGGAGGCTGAGGCAGGAGAATCGCTTGAACCTGGGAGGCAGAGGTTGCAGTGAGCCAAGATTGCACCATTGCACTCCAGCCTGGGCAATGAGGGTGAAACTCCATCTCAAAAAAAAAAGAAAAAAAACAACTATGTGGCACTGGTGCATGCACACACCATTTGAAATATAAACAAAGTCTAGAAATACACCCAAGTAGAAAAAGAAATATAGTATATGACAAGATGTTATCTCAATACTAGGACAAAGATGGCATTTTAAAAAATTATATAAAGGGCTGGGCGCGGTGGCTTACGTCTGTAATCCTAGCACTTTGGGAGGCTGAGGTGGGCAGATCACTTGAGGCCAGGAATTCGAGACCAGCCTGGCCACATGATGAAACCCCATCTCTACTAAAAATACAAAAAATTAGCTGGGCATGGTGGCGCACGCCTGTAATCCCGGCTATTTGGGAGGCTTAGGCACAAGAATTGCTTGAACCCAGGGGGCAAAGGTTGCAGTGAGCCAAGATCGTGCCACTGCTCTTCAGCCTGGATGACAGAGCGAGACTGTTAAAAAAAAAAAAAATTATATAAAGGATAGCCTTTGGGGGAAAAAAAAAAGGTAACGTTTGATCCATTGCTAACACTCTACACATAAATTAACTTCAAATGAATTCAAGACCTAAATGTAAAAAATAATACTACATAAATACCAGAAGAAAGCATAAGAGAATTCTTCTATAATCTGGGTTTAGGAAAAACTTCCTGACTATGACTAAAGTCCAGATCCAATAAAAGAAAAGATTAACCAATTGGACTGTATTTAAAAGCTTAAAAAAATTTTTTTTAACTTAAAGAAATTTAAAGAAACAAAGTCACAAGACAAATGACAAACTAGGAGAAAATGTTTACAACCTAATTGCTTGAGAAAGATATTCAAGGTAGTTATTTAATGCTTAGGAAGTACCTTAAAGTTGATTTAGTCTTGATCCTCATTTTACAGATAAGGAAACCAGAACGTTGGGGGCATACTTTTGTTTCTTAAATAGTGATTTTAATTTATTTAATGTTGAATGACATTTACTATTTTGCTAGTATCTAATGACACTAGATATACAAACAATTGTATTCATTCATTCAACAAATATTTCCTGAGGCTTGTACTGCTGGTGGTTGAGATACATGAGACAGAAAAGCAGACACAGCCCTAGCTGTCCTGGTTATACGGATACGTTCTGATAGGACCCAAACATATAAAACAAATAATTATTTAATTTCCATTGTGATGTGCCACAAAGTAGAGGCACATAGTTGCATTCTTATGTAGAGACCCAGACAGTTTCTAATGTTAAGGAAATAAATGTTAAATAAAAATTGAAGAATTTTAAAGAATGATTCATATGTAGAGTGAAATGATTCTTACCATTTTCAGAGTTAAAAAACTGAGGTGCTCCAAATTCTCTCATTTGAGAATGTTTTTCATCGTGATCTTTGTTTGCTAAATCAAAAGCACATAAAAGAGAAGTTGAACAAGAAGAAATTCAGCAAGCTTATTTACTGTAATATTTTATCATTAGGTCAAGTGTTCAGTTGACCAAATCAGAATCGAAAACATACAAAAGGGAAACATAAAAATTTAAATAATCTTATATATAAAAATCACATTTGTGTGTGTATATATATGTGTGTGTGTGTGTGTGTGTGTATATGTATATAAATGAAACATAATACCAGAGGTATTCAGGTACTCTATTAAGTCTCTGTCCCCTTGAAATGTAAAAGTTTTCACATTCCAAAGCCTGTTCCTTCCTTGGTGGAGCTGTTCTCATTCTAGGTCATTTTATACTTGTTCTGCCTGATCTCCATGCCTTGACACTCTGACACAGTGGATGTTCATTTTACATAGAATGAATGAATATGGCCTACAATTTTATTATTGTTTAATTGACAAAAGTATATAATTTGTCACATACAACATGTTGTTTTGATATATGTAATACATTGCAAAATAGCTAAATTTAGCTAATTAACATTTGTATTGAACACTGCTCTCTTAACAATTGGTTGTCGTTGTTGTTTTTGAGACAGAGTCTTGCTCTGTCGCCCAGGCTGGAGTGCAGTGGCACAATCTCAGCTCACTGGAATCTCCACTTCTGGGGTTCAAGTGATTCTCCTGCCTCAGCCTCCCAAGTAGCTGGGATTACAGGCATGCGCCACCACACCTGGCTAATTTTTATATTTTCAGTAGAGATGGGGTTTTGCCATGTTGGCCAGGCTGATCTTGAACTCCTGACCTCAAGTGATCCTCCTGCCTCGGCCTCCCAAACTGCTGGGATTACAGGTATGATCCACCATGCCCAGCCTCTCTTAACAATTTTCAAGAATATATTGTTATTAAATACAGTCACCACGTTTTACAATAGATCTTTTGAACTTACTCCTCCCGGTCTAGTTGAAATTTTGTATCCTTTGGCCATCCCCCCAGTTCCCTCCCCACAACTACCTACCACTCTACTCTCTACTTCTATGAGTTCAACTTTTTAGATTCCACATGTAAGTGAGATCATGTGGTATTTGTCTTTCTGTGGCTTATTTCACTTTGCGTAATGTCCTCTGGGTTCATTCATTTAGTCACAAATGACAGGATTTCCTTCTTTTTGAAGGCTGAATAGTATTCCATTGTGTACACATACCATAATTTTATTTATCTGTTCATCTGTTGTGAACACTTACAATGATTCCATATCTTGGCTATTGTGATTAAGGATATGCTCTACTTTTTTTTTGAGAAAGGGTCATGCTCTGTTACCCAGGATGGAGTGCAATGGCGTGATCAGAGTTCACTACAGCCTCCAACTCCCAGGCTCAAGAGATCTTCCCACCTCAGTAGCTGGGACTCATCCCAAGTAGCTGGGACTATAGGTGTGTGTCACCATACCTGAATAATTTTTTAAAATTTTTTGTAGAAACAGGGTCTCACTATGTTACCCAGGCAAGTTTTGAACTTCTGGGCTCAAGCAATCCTCCCACCTTGGCTTCCCAAAGTGCCAGGATAACAGGTGTGAGCCACCATACCTGGACAAGGATATGGTTTACTGTTAACAATTTGTACATATTTGTGGGGCACATGTGAAATTTCGCTATGTGTATATAATGAGTAGTGGTCAAGTCAGGGTATTTAGTGTGTTTGTCATCTGAGTACAATATATTTTTGTTAAGTATAATAACCGTACTCTGCTATCAAACTTTGATACATTCCTTCTATTTCACTGTTTGTTTGTATCCTTTAACTTACCTCTTAATCCTCCTCACTGCCCCCACCACTCACCCTTTCCAGTCTTTTATCTATTTTTCTACTCTCTACCTGAATGTGATCAAAATTTTTAGCTCCCACATATAAGTGAGAATGTATGATATTTGTCTTTTTGTGCCTGGCTTATTTCACTTAAGATAATGACCTCCAGTTCTATCCATGTTGCTGCAAATAATAGGATTTCATTCTTTTTATGGCTGAATGGTATTCCATTGTGTATATATACTACTTTTTCTTTATCCATTCATCCATTGATGGACACTTAGGGTTGATTCTATATCCTTGCTATTATGAATACTAATGCAATAATCGTGCAAGTGCAGGTATCATTTTGATATATTAATTTATTTTTCTTTGGATAGATAACCACTAGTGGATTACTGGATCAAATAATTATATTTTTAATTTTATGAGCAATCTCTATACTGTTTTTCATAGTGGCTATACTAGTTTACATTCCCACCAACAGTGTATAACAGTTCTCTTTTCTCTGCATCCTCACCAGCATCTGTTATTGTTTGTCTTTTTAATAATAGCCTTTCTGACTAGGGTAAGCTGATATCTCACTGTGGATTTGATTTGCATTTCCCTGATGATTAGTGATGTTTAGCACTGTTTCATATACCTATTGACCATTGGTATGTCTTCTTTTGAGAAATGTCTACTATTCATGTCCTTTGCCCACTTTTTAATGTTTATTTTTCTTGTTGAATTATTTGAGTTCCTCGTATATTCTGGATATTAGTCCCTTGCTGGAAGAACAGTTTGCAAATATTTTATCCCATTGAAGAGATTGTAGCTACACTGTTGATAATTTATTTTGCTGTGCAGAAGCTTTTTAGTTTAATTAAGTCCCTTTTATCTATTTTTGGTTTTGTTCTCTGTGCTTTTGAGGTCCTAGTTGTAAATTCTTTGCCTAGAAAAACATCCAGGAGCATTTTCCTTAGGCTTTTCCCTCATATTTTAATAGCTTTGCCTCTCATATTTAAGTCCTTGATCCATTTTGAGTTGATTTTGTATATGGTGAGAGATAGGGGTCCAGGTTCATTGTTCTACATGGGGCTATTAAGGATATGGTCTACTTTTAATTCAAAGGCTGCTTTATACTTTTTTTTTTTTTTTTAGATGGAGTGTCACTCTGTCGCCAGGCTGGAGTGCAGTGGCACGATCTCGGCTCACTGCATTCTCCGCCTCCCAGGTTTAAGCGATTCTCCTGCCTCAGCCTCCAGAGTAGCAGGGATTACAGGTACGCACTGCCACAGTCAGCTAAGTTTTTTTTTGTATTTTTAGTAGAGATGGGATTTCACCATGTTGGCCAGGATGGTCTCCATCTCCTGACTTCGTGGTCTGCCCGCCTTGGCCTCCCAAAGTGCTGGGATTACAAGTGTGAGCCACCGCGCCTGGCCTGCTGCTTTATTCTTTTAAAAACTGGCCATAGCAATAAGCAGCATCTCCACATTTTTCACTTAAACTAGAGCTTGAGTAGTAATGATCTCACAGGAAAAGAAAGGTCATACATATGGCAAAAGATAGCATACTCTTTTGTGATCAAAACAGCGCTGTCTTGTGTGTTTTTAAATGTTTTAAACATTTAAAAAGTCAAATATACAAACCAAAACCTCCATAGGCAAAACTCTACTAAAAAATTACTTCCAAGTTTTGAGCCTATATATCAAGACAAAAATAATTGTGCCCTATTGCAACAATGGGAGCCAGTTTTTGAGAGTCAGTTTTCTAATACTCCAGTCTGTATACATTGGATTCCATCTCTATGTCATTGGTTTACTCAGTATAGACACACATAGAGACAAAAAAAGTATATGATTTTTATACTTTCTAACATCTTCAACTATTATGAGGGCCATTTTAAAAAATGAAATGTAAATTTCTCCTACATACAAGGGTGGAAAGTGTTGCTGTATAGAGAGCTTAAAGGATGTAATACATCTAAGGACAAAGTAATAGCTCTATTACACTATTATTAAAATTCTATGCTTAGTTTGGGATACTATAAAAGAATATGGGAAAAGTAAAAAAAGGTAAAAACAACCAAAGTAATTAAAAGGAAAATACATTTAAAAAGGAAGATTTAAGTAAATCAGGCTGATTTAACCTTAAGATAAGGAAGCTAAAGGATGAATTAGATTTTAAGTTCAGATACATAATATAAAAATGTTAGAAATGTACAGAAGATTTAAAAATTTTCAAATGGACTTTATCAGTAAAGATTTTAGTTGAATATAGGAAAAAAATAGAGGAGAAAATCTAGAAATGGAAAAGATTCCAGAGGTGGCTGGAGAAATAAGTGAGAAGAAGAATCCTGGTTGTGGGGAAGGGAACAGGTATTGGTGATGCAGAGGCAGAGTCACAGCAAGGAAGGTTTCAGGCTATAGAAATAGAGTTTGGGGAATGGAGAGATGTGTTAAAGGATCTTTAAGGAAATGCTGCTGGATAAGATGAAGGGTAACCTCAGTCCTCTCTCTTCCCCAGACATTTTCAGTAATGATCTGCTTTACCTTACAGTGCTTTTGGTATGGATTCATGTAGTTTGGTTTCATTTTATTTTAATGCTACAGATGCATGAAATTGGGATTAAGATAGGCAGATGAGTGAGAAAGGTCTAGCTCAAAGGCTTAGTTTTTTATTCCATTATATGAAACACCATTTGAGTGAATACCTCAGAGCATAAATGTTTGAGGGCATTTCTAATTACTTCCTCAGTAGAGTTCTTAAAGTAAAATTTCTCAAAGTCTGGGATGTTTACATTCTTCAGAAAATTTGTCCCATCCTTGCTAAATCTATAAAATACACTTTTTTCTCTGTTCTCCTGGCTTCTCTACATAAAATACAGGTTTAATGCATTGCTGGACTTGTTAGAAGTAAACAACAACAAAAATGTAAGCTGAAACCAGAGCTAGGAAAGAGAAGCAGCAAGCGAAGAAGAAAGGCAGGTGTGCTGTGGGCAATGCCTGTGCTGACACGGCCAGACAAGGCCCTTGGCAAACACAAGGAAACTGAGCCGAGCCCACAATTCTACATTAAAATAAAGGCTCTGGAAGAGGGTTAAAGTGGTCACCAGGCTGTGAGTATTCCTTGACTCTGGGAAGAAGCAGTATGAATTTTCTTTTGCAAAAAATTATCTAGGCCTCTAGGAGTCCCACAGATTAAGAGCAAACAAATATTGGCTGGTATTCACAAATCACTAAAGAAACAAGCTACCACAAGAATGCTGGGGTAAACCAACAAATAATAGATTTAGACCCCCCAAGGACTTCAGATATTTGTATTTTTGGATATGGATGTGAGTCAAAAAGTGAGAAAGAACAAGGGACTATAAAAATTAGGCAAATTTATAAAACAACAAATAGAGCTTTTATAAATAAAAAGTATAGTTGTTGGGGAAAGAATCCTCGGTGTATACATTAAACAGTAGATTAGATGCAAGAGGAGACAATTAGTGAGAAACAGATCTGAAGAACTTACCTAGAATGTACTGTAGAGGGAAAGGGGGATGAAAACATGACAGAGAAGTTAAAATATATGAGGAATTAATGAAAAGGTTCACCATAAGCTTATTAGAGTTCTGGAAGCAGAAAATAGAGAAAATGGAGGAGAGAGACTATTTTTAAAGATAATAGTTGAGTCATGCATATTTTATCACACTAAAAAAAATAATGGTTGAGCAGTTTCCAGAACTAGTAAAAGGCACAAATAAAAGAAATACAATTTATACCAGCAAAAATTAAAAAATAAAAATTGCACATTTAGACACACTGTACTGAAAGAGCAGAATACCAAAAACAAAGAGCATATCCTAAAAACGGCCAGATACAGAAATTGAATTAGAGCAAGACTCTGTCTCAAAAAAAGAAAAAAAAAGTATCTAAACTAAAGGAGGTAGTCAAGGAGAAAGGAAAATGAACTCACAATGAAGATCTGAAATATAGAAAGAAATAGTAAGACAGGAAAAATATTGGTAAATCTCAATTTTTTTAATAAAACAAGAATGATGTTCTAATTTGTAGAAAATTAGAAAAATCAGAAATGGAAATAAAATGTATAACTTTCAAATCAGTAAATGGCAGGGGTTGGGGAGGATGAAGAAAACTTTTAAAACAAATGAAAAAAAACCTCAAATAGTTCAAAATGAACCAAAACAGGAGACAAAATAATGGAATTGGAAGGACAAAACAAATGGAAAACAGAAAATACAGGTCCAAATATAGTGACAATAAACAAATGGGCTAAACTCGCCAGTTAAAAGAATGAGAAGTTGACATACTGGGCTTTAAAAAAAAATCCAACTAAACCTTGTTTATGAGATGTATCTCAGTTATAAGGACATGGTGAGGGCTAGGCATGGTGGCTCACACCTGTAGTCCCAGCACTCTGGGAGTCCAAAGCAGGCAGATCACCTGAGGTCAGGAGTTTGAGACCAGCCTGGCCAACATGGCCAAACCCCATCACTACTAAAAAATTAGCTGGGTGTGGTGGTGGGTGCCTGTAATCCCAGCTACTCAGGAGGCCGAAGCAGGAGAATCGCTTGAACCCAGGAGGCAGAGGTCGTAGTGAGCTGAGTTTGCACCACTGCACTCCAGCCTGGGCGACAGAGCAAGACTCGATCTCAAAAAAAAAAAAAAAAGAAGAGGACATGGGAAGATTGAAAGGAAAAGGATGGAAAAGGGTTACTAAGAAAACATTATTTAATAAAAGAAAGCTAGTTATGCTCTACTAATATAAAGAAGACTTTAAGCCAAAAATCACTATTATTATTGAGACAGGTTGTCCCTCTGTCGACCATGCTGGAGTGCAGTGGAGCAATCTTGGCTCACTGCAGCCTCTACCTACCCACACTTAACTGATCGTTCCTCCTCAGTTTCTGGAGTAGCTGGGACCACAGGTGCACGCCACCACACCTGCCTAATTTTTTGTAGAGATGGGGTTTCACCATGTTGCCCAAGCTGGTCTCGAACTCCTGGGCTCAGGCTATCCGCCTGCCTGAGCCTCCCAAAGTGCCGGGATTACAGGCATGCGCCACCACGCCTGGCCCCAAAAAGTATTATTAAAGCCAGAAAGGGTCACTATATAACAATAAAAAATTAATTCACCAAAAAGATATAAAAATTCTAAACTTGTATATACCCCTGTAGAAAGTAAAAAGTTTCTTCTTCAAATTTTCCTTCTCATTAAAAAAATAAATCATAAGTGTTAAAAATAATAGTTTCTTTTAAAGACTAACTTCCTTCAAGCCTCCTTGTTTTGTGCTAATAACTCTTTGTTAAGCCCTAATGTAACTGTTAGACATGCTCACAGGCACGTAGTACATTCTATATCCTTGCACCTCACCCAAGATATTTGTGCTGGACATGCTTACAGGCACATTCCAGCTCGCAGCCTAAGACCCCTCCCCTATTTGGCATAAGCAACTTCCTCTTTTCCTATATTCTCCCTTGCCTTTACCTATTTAGAAAAATTTTAAACCGTTAGCCAATCGGGTTCAGTTTAGATTGTGAGGTCTGGCTCCAGCCAATGGAGACAGGACACAGTAGCAGGGACAAGCTGTGTAAGGGATAAAAATTACTTCCTCCCTTTGTTCAGGTGTGCTCTCACCATTGTTCCATCTGCGATGAGCACCCTTTCTACAAAAAGTAAAAATTGTCTTACTAAGAAAACATTTCTAACACCCCCTACCCCCAGATCCTCAAAATACATCAAGTAAAAGACTACAGGACAAAGTTGAAAATCCAATTTAACAGTGGAAGATTTTAAAACACATTTCCCAACAAGTAAACAAAAATTAGTAAAGATATAGAAGACGTAGAGCAACACAAATAACAAGCTTGATTTAACAGATATAACCGGCTCCTGCATTCAACAGTTTGAGTATACATTCTTCTCAAGCAACATGAAACATTTACAAAACTTGGCTACTTTGTTATTCCATAAAGAAAAAGTTCCAATAATTCAAATAATTAGTGTTATAAGAACACATTCTCTGACCGTGATGCAACTTGGTTAAAATCAATAACAAAAAGATGAATTTTTCTATTTCCATAATTTGGCAATTTCAGAAACACACTTCCAAATCACTCATGGTCATGAGTCATGGAAGATGGAATGAAAATTTTTAAATAACTGAAATTGAATGATAATGAAAATACTATATATCAAAATGTATGGACCTTCATACAATGGATTCATTAATAAAAAGGAAGGAAATCCTGATACAAGCCCCATCATGGATGAACCTCAGAAGCATTAAATGAAGTGAAAGAAGCTAGACATGAGAAGACCACATATTAGATGATTCTACTTACAAATGTCCAGAAAATACAAATTCATACAGACAAAAAGTACAGTAGTGGTTAGCTAGGGGTGGGAACAGGGATTATTGCAAATGGGCATAAGAGAGCTTACTGAGGGGATGAAAATGTTCTAAAATTGATTAATGGAAATGGTAGTGCCACTCAGTAATAAATTAAAAATCACTGGCTTATACACTTGAAATGAGTGAGTTTCATAATACATAAAGTATATCTTGATAAAGCTGTTTTAAAAGAAAACTTGTAAGATATAGGAAAATTAAAAATTTGAGGGAATATAGCCTTAAAGAAAGAAAGAAAGAAAGATGGCTGGGCATGGTGGCTCACATCTGTAATCCCAGCACTTGAGCAGGCTGAGGCAGGAGATCACTTGAGGCCAGGAGTTCAAGACCAACCTTGGCAACAAAGCAAGACAACAACAACAACAACAACAACAAACCAGAAAGAAAAACATCAAAGTAAAGAGAAGAAAATAATAAATATAGGAACTAAAATTTATAAAACCAAAAATATTCAATAGAGAGGATTAACAAAGCCAAAAGTTGGTTTGCTAAAAGAATAATAATAATAAACCATTGGCAAGATCAAGAAAAAAGGGAGAAGGAACAAATGAATATCTGAAATTTAAAAGGGGAGATAACTACTGACATGGCAAAATTTAAAAGATAAAATAATAGCATGAATAGATGTTGAGACTACGGCAATGTTCGTTATATTTCCTTTGTGACTTAAAAAAAAGTTCTGTATTTGTGGGGTATAGGATCATATGCAAATGTAATTAACCTTTTGAACACATTTTGAAGCTAGGTTAGGTATACGAGTTCATGATTACAACGGTCTCTTACATTGTTTCTTTTATCCGTATGATCTATTTATGTGTGTACTTGAAAATACCTCGGCCAGGCACTGTGGCTCACGCCTGTAATCCCAGCACTTCGGGAGGCTGAGCCAAAAGCTCCAGCCAGCCAGCCAGCCAAGGAAGTGCTTACATCACCCCTCCTCCAATCCCAGGCAGTGCAGCTTACAGCTCCAGGAGAAACTCCTTTCCGCTTGAGGAGGGGAGAAAGGAGAGTAAAGGTGACTTTGTCTTGCAACTTAGATACCAGCTCAGCCACAGTAGGATAGGGGACAAGGTAGAGTCCCAAGGCCCTCATTCCAAGCCCTAGCTCCCAGATCACATTTTTAGACATACCCAGGGCCAGAAGGGAATGCGCTGCCCTAAAGGGAAGGACCCAGTCCTGGAAGGATTTATCAAATCCTTCCGAAGGCGGATTGCTTTGAGCCCAGGAGTTTGAGATCAGCCTGGGCAATATGGCGAAACCCAGTCTCCAAAAAAAATACAAAAAATAGCTGGGTGAGGTAGCACACACCTATAGTCCCAGCTACTCGGGAGGCTGAGGTGGGAGGATCACCTGAACCTGGGAAGTCAAGGCTGCAGTGAGCCATGATTGCACCACTGCACTTCGACGTGGCTGACAGGAGTGAGACTCTGTCTCAAAAAAAAAAAAGAAGAAAAGGAAAAAAAAAGAAAATATTTTTTCTTTTATTTATTGGTCACCTACTATGTGCTATGGAGTTTCTCAATATTACCTCTATCCCTAATGTCCCTGGTAAGATAGGCATAAATAACTCCTATTTCAGATGAGACAACTGAGAGAGCCATAAATTATATGTTTTAAAAAGCCAGGATCCAAACTCAGATTTTTCTGTTTTCAAAGCCTGTACTCTTCCTTACCACAGTGGTTCAAATATATGTCGACTGTATATATAACATGTATTTATTTTTTAAAGATAACACAAATTTCAGTATGAGGGAAAACTCAAAACTTAATCATGCAACCCTATAAACTGGACTTTTGTGTTTAAAAGCACCTATCTTTGGGGAGAGGAGGCAGGGCAAGCTGGCTTAATAGAACTCTCCAGCCATCATTTCCCCCCTGTACCCCACAGGAACAACAAATTGAACAATTATCCATACAAGAAAGAACCTTCATAACAACCAAACATCGGGTGAGAGATCACAGTACCTGGTTTTAACTACGTATCACTGAAAGAGGCACTGAAGAAGATAGGAAAGACAGTCTTGAATTGCCAACACCACCATTCCGCCATCTCTTGGCAGCGGCCACATGGTGTGGAGAGAGAATCTGTACTTGTGGGAGGGAGAGTGCAGTGATTGTGGGACTTTGCATTAGAACTCAGTGCTGCCTGCCACAGCTGAAAGCAACATGGGGCAGAATTCAGCCAGTACTCACAGAGGGGGCAGTTAGACCAGCCCCAGCCAGAGGGGAACCACCCATCCCACTGGTCAGAATCTGAGTTCCAGCAAGCCCCACCATGGCAAGCTAAAGCACTCTGGGGTTCCAAATAAACTTGAAAGGCAGTCTAGGCCACAAGTACTGCAATTCCTGGGCAAGCCCTGGTGTTGTGCTGGGCTTGGAGCCAGTGGAGTTAGGGTACATGTGACCTAGTGAGATACCAGCCAGCCAGCCAGCCAAGGAAGTGCTTACATCACCCCTCCTCCAATCCCAGGCAGTGCAGCTTACAGCTCCAGGAGAAACTCCTTTCCGCTTGAGGAGAGGAGAAAGGAGAGTAAAGGGGACTTTGTCTTGCAACTTGGATACCAACTCAGCCACAGTAGGATAGGGGACAAGGTAGAGTCCCAAGGCCCTCATTCCAAGCCCTAGCTCCCAGATCACATTTTTAGACATACCCAGGGCCAGAAGGGAATGCACTGCCCTAAAGGGAAGGACCCAGTCCTGGAAGGATTTATCATCTGATGACTAAGAGACCCTGGGCCCTGAATAAACATCAGCAGCACCCAGGCAGTACTCACCATGGGACTTGGGTAAGACCCAGGGCTGTGCCGGCTTCAGGTGTGACCCAGTGCATTCTAAGCTATGGTGCCCACAGGGAGAGACTTCCTCTGCCTGAGGTAAGGAGAGGAAAGAGTAAAGGAACTTTTTATTGCAGCTTGGGCACCAGCTTGGCCACAGTGGGGTAGAGAACCAAGAAGTCACCTGGGGTAGTCAGTTCTAGCCCTTGGCTTCTGGATGGCATTTCTGGACCTGCCCTGGGCTAAAGAGGAGCCCACTACCTTGAAGGGAGAGTCCTAAAAATGGCAGCATTCACCACAAGCTGACTGAAGAGCCTTTGGGCCTTGGGTGAGTATCAGCAATAGCCAGGCAGTACCTGCTGCAGGGAGAGACTCCTTCCGCATGAGGAAAAAAGAGGGAAGAGTGGGAAGGATTTTGTCTTACAGCTTGGGTGCCAGCTCAGCTGGTGTAGAATCGAGAACCAAGTAGATTCCTAAGGTTCCTGACTCTAGGCCCTGGCTCCCAGATGGCATTCTGGGATCTGCTCTAGGCTGGGGAGTAGCTTGCCACCCTGAAGAGAACGACACAAGCCAGGCTGGATTTGTTTCCTGCTGATGGTAGAGCCCTTGGGCCTTGAGTGAATATTGGCAGTAGCCAGGCAGTGGTAACAGGAGGCCCAGGCTGAGACCCAGTATTTTGCGGGCTTTGGAGAAACTCCATGTGTTTGGGGGGAAGTAAGGGAAAAGAACAAGAGTCTCTGCCTGGTAATACAGGGAATTCTCCCAGATCTTACCCAAGACCACCACGGCAGTATCTCTACAATTGTGCAAGAGCCACAGCATTACTGGGCTTGGGGTGCCCCTGCCAATGCAGATACAGCTACAATGACCAAAGATTTAGATGACAACAACTCAATGTTCTTTGAATACTTGGAAAACTTTCCCAAGAAGGACAGGTACAAACAAGCCCAGACTACAAAGACTATAATAAATACGTAACTCTTCAATGCCCAGACATTAACAAACATCCACAAGCATCAAGACCATACAAGAAAGCATGACCTCACCAAACAAACTAAATAGTGTACTAGTGACCAATCCTGAAGTGACAGAGATATGTGACCTTTCAGAGAGAGAATTCAAAATAGCTGTTTTGAGGAAGCTCAGTGAAATTCAAGATAACACAGAGAAGGAATTCAGAATCCTATCAGGTAAACTTAACAAAGAGGTTAAAATAACTTTTAAAAATCAAGCAGAAATTCCAGAGTTGAAAAATTCAATTGATATAGTGAAGAATGCATCAGAGTCAACAGGAGTATTGATCAAGCAGAAGAAAGAATCAGTGAGTTTGAAGACCGGTTATCTGAAAATACAGTCAGAGGAGACAAAAGAAAAGAGAATAGGCCAGGTGCAGTACCTCACGCCTGTAATCCCAGTACTTCGAGAGGCGAAGCGGGTGGATCACCTGAGGTCAGGAGTTCAAGACTAGCCTGCGCAGCATGGAGAAACCCTGTCTCTACTAAAAATACAAAATTAACCGGGCATGGTAGTGCATGCCTGTAATCCCAGTTATTCGGGAGGCTGAGGCAGGGGAGAATCGTTTGAACCTGGGAGGCGGAGGTTGCCGTGAGCCAAGATGGTGCCACTGCACTCCAGCCTGGGCAACAAGAGTGAAACTCCATCTCAAAAAAAAAAAATTAGCTGGGCGTGGTGGCAGACGCCTGAGGCAGGAGAATCATTTGAACCCAGGAGGCAGAGGTTGCAGTGTGCCAAGATTGTGCCATTGCACTCGAGTCTGGGTGACAGATTGAAATTCTGTCTCAAAAAACAAAAATGAAAAAAGAATAAAAAACGATGAAGCATGCCTACAGGATCTAGAAGATAGCCTCAGAAGGGCAAATATAAGAGTTATTGGCCTTAAAGAGGAGGTAGAGAAAGAGATGGGGTAGAAAGTTTATTCAAAGGGGGTAATAACAGAGAATTTCCCAAACCTAGAGAAAGATACCACTATCCAAGTACAGGAAGGTTATAGAATACCAAGCAGATTTAACCCAAAGAAGACTACCTCAAGGCATTTAGTAATCAAACTCCCAAAGGTCAATGATAAAGAAAAGATCCTAAAAGCAGCAAAAGAAAAGAAACAAATCACATACAATGAAGCTCCAAAATGTCTGGCAGTAGACTTTTCAGTGGAAACCTTAGAGGCCAGGAGAAAGTGGGATAACATTTAAACTGCTGAAGGAAAAAAACTTTTACCCAAGAATAGTATATCCAGCGAAAATATCCTCCAAAAATTGTTGTGGGAAGTCAGGGACCCCGAACAGAGGGACCGGCTGAAGCCATGGCAGAAGAAGATTTCATGGACATTTATTAGTTCCCCAAATTAATACTTTTATAATTTCTTATGCCTGTCTTTACTGCAGTCTCTGAACATAAACTGTGAAGATTTCATGGACACTTATCACTTCACCAGTCAATACCCTTGTGATTTCCTATGCCTGTCTATACTTTAATCTCTTAGTCCCGTCATCTTCGTAAGCTGAGGAGGATGTATGTCGCCTCAGGACCCTGTGATGATTGCATTAACTGCACAAATTGTAGAGCATGTGTGTTTGAACAATATGAAATCTGGATACCTTGAAAAAAGAACAGGATAACAGCAATGTCCAGGGAACAAGAGAGATAACCTTAAACTCTGACTGCTGGTGAGGCAGGCAGAACAGAGCCATATTTCTCTTCTTTCAAAAGCAAATAGGAGAAATATCGCTGGATTCTTTTTCTCAGCAAGGAACATCCCTGAGAAAGAGAATGTGTCCTTGAGGGTGGCCTCTAAAATGGCTGCTTTGGGGGCAGCTGTCTTTTATGGTCATAGCTGTGGGATGAAATAAGCCCTGGTCTCCTGTAGCGCTCCCAGGTTTATTAGGATGAGGAAATTCCCGCTTAATAAATTTTGGTCAGACCGGTTGTCTGCTCTCAAACCCTGTCTCTGATAAGATGTTATCAATGACAATGCCTGCCCGAAACTTCATTAGCAATTTTAACTTCGCCCCTGTCCTGTGGTCCTGTGATCTCACCCTGCCTCCATTTACCTTGTGATATCTTATTACCTTGTGAAGTATGTGATCTCTGTGACCCACACCCTATTTGTACACTCCCTCCCCTTTTGAAAATCACTAATAAAAACTTGCTGGTTTTGCGGCTTGTGGGGCATCACGGAAGCTGCTGACATGTGATGTTTCCCCCAGAAGCCCAGCTTTAAAATTTCTCTCTTTTGTACTCTGTCCCTTTATTTCTCAGACCAGCCGACACTTAGGGAAAATAGAAAAGAACCTACGTGAAATATCGGGGGTGAATTTTGCCTGATAAAAAATGAAGGAGAAACAGACTTGCCCAGACAGAACAAAAGTTGATGGAGGCTGGGCGCGGTGGCTCACACCTGTATTCCCAGCAGTTTGAGAGGCCAAGGTGGGCGGATCGGATCACAAGGTCAGGAGATTGAGACCATCCTGGCTACTACAGTGAAACCCTGTCTCTACTAAAAATACAAAAAAAAATTAGCTGGGCATGGTGGCAGGCACCTGTAGTCCCAGCTACTCAGGAGGCTGAGGCAGGAGAATGGCATGAACCTGGGAGGCAGAGCTTGCAGTGAGCCAAGATCGCACAACTGCACTCCAGCCTGGGGGACAGAGCAAGACTGTCTCAAAAAAAAAAGGCTGTGATAAACTATTTTGACATTTAAAATGTGACCATTTCAAAGTAATAAATTTACCATCTTACCTTGTTCACTCTCAAAGCTTGCTTCCTCATCAGACAAAACTAGCCTGAAGTAAAAACAAAAAAAAATGTAGGTTTTTTGTTATAATACACTTGTGATTCATATTCCCCAAACAGTTTTATATGGTTAAAAAAATTTTCTACTCAGGAAACATAAAATCATTGTCCACTAGATCCCCTAAAATCTATATCTGGTGAATTTCCTACTTCTTTTATAGATCTATACAGACCTTTCACCCCTTATTCCTTCAATAAACATTTACTGAGTATCTACAAAGCACCAGGCATCATGCTCAGTACTCAATCTTCAAGAACCTTCACCATCAAAACCATAGAGTAAGAAGTTTCATTTTCAAGCCTTGAAAGGTTTTAAGAACACTTGTGAACTCAATCAAGGGAATGAAGAACTCCAGAAAAGATGGAGTACCCTATTTTGAACAACGAAGTGATGTTTGCAAGACACGTTAGCCTAAAATATCCTTAATCAATACTAATTTTGGATATTTATAGCATCTATCTGATATAATAGACAAAAAGTTAAGACAAAGAAATAGGGCCGGGTGCGGTGGCTCACGCCTGTAATCCCAGCACTTTCGGAGGCTGAGACAGGCAGATCACGAGGTCAGGAATTCGAGACCAGCCTGACCAACGTGGTGAAACCCTGTCTCTACCAAAAATACAAAAATTAGCTGGGCGTGGTGGCATGTGCCTGTAATCCCAGCTACCCAGGAGGCTGAGGCAGGAGAATCACTTGAACCTGGGAGGTGGAGGTTGCAGTGAGCCGAGATCATGCCACTGCACTCTAGCCTGGGTGACAGGGCAAGACTCCGTCTCAAACAAAAAAAAAAAAGAAATTGAACACAGACATAGTCACTACACCTGGGGCATGACCTCACAGTTGCTAGTATTGAAAGTTGTTTTTAATAAATCTTTAAAGATACTTAAAAATCTATACAGTATTTACTTGTAAATACTATACAAATAAACCTACAGAGCAAATAAATATTCATGACCTGAAATGAAATTTTCCCTAACAGTATTATGTTTTTTTAAACAACTTGGATGGAAGAGAAGGTGAAGAGCTTGGCCATCTATTAGTTAGTTAACTTGGAAAGTAGCTCTCATAATGCTAAAGATACATGAGAAGATTTTGAATAAAACTCTTATGAAATGTGAGAATGGAAACATTTTACTAAATTAATATAGTTCATATAACATATGATTTTAAATGTCAATATAGGCCAGGCGTGATGGCTCACTCCTGTAATCCCAGCACTTTGGGAGGCTGAAGTGGGCAGATCACTTGAGGTCAGGAGTTCGAGACCAGCCTGGCCAACATAGTGAAACTCCATCTCTACTAAAAAATACAGAAACTAGCTGGGCTTAGTAGTGCATGCCTGTAATCCCAGCTACTCAGGAGGCTGAGGCAGGAGAATCACTTGAACCTGGGAGGGGGAGGTGGCAGTGAGCTGAGATTGTGCCACTGCACTCCAGCCTGGAGAAAAAGAGTGAGACTCTGTCAAAAAAAAAAAAAAAAGTCAATATATAAATTCACAAATTTAATTTATAACCAGACATTTTATCAATGTTTATCTTAAAACATACATTCAAGTTAGCAAAAAAAATTGGTTTGGATTTCCTCATAGAGAAGATGGGAAAATGTCTTATACTACATTTGTGTCTTAGTTCATTTTGTGTTGCTATAAGAGAATACCTGAGACTAAGTAATTTATAAAGAAAAGAGGTTCATTTAGTTCTGCAGGTTGGGAAGTTCAAGATCATGGCCTTGGCTTCTGGCAAGGGCTTTAGTGCTGCATCATAACATGGTAGAGAAGGTCAAAGGGGAAGCGGACATGTGCCAAGAGGCAAACTCCAAGGCGCATTGGGCTTTATAACAAACCACTCTCTCAGGATCACCTTCTACTCAACAGTATATGGTTTATCACTGTTTGGCCCTTATTTCTGAGTTCGTTAATATATTGAATCTGGTTAAAATGAGAATTAAATAGCAGCTTTGAAAGAAAAACAAAGGGACAATAATATAATAAAAGGGAAATGGGGCATGAAGGATGTACACGGCAACAGCCCGTATTTTCAGGTAACCAGTCCCAGTCCTATGTGTGTTATTCTGGAAACAGATTTCTAATAGTTTATTTCACAGCTGCTGGTACCTGTCCCTTTCTTCTCTCTAGCTACCCATTTCAAGAGTCACTAGAGGTACTTGTGGCTCTTAATACAAGGCTCTATCCCAAATGACAGACTCTTAATCACCCCAATCAGTTTGATACTTCTGTCATATCCTTTGCCTGCTATGTTAAAAAATGGAAAAAATTTGTGTAGGATGTGGATATTAAGAAAAAAATGGAAAAATATATATAAGGTTTCAAAACAAATTGCTAAGATCTGAATTTCTCCTCATCAAAACTCTTGTTGAAATTTGACCCCACCCTCAACGTGGGAGTATTGGGAGGTGGAGACCTAGTAGGAGGTGTTTGGGTCATTGGGGCAGATCTCTCATGAATGGTTTGGTGCCTTTTTCATGGTAATGAGTGAGTTCTCACTCTCATGAGATTGGATTAGTTCTCTCAGGAATGCTTCTGAATGGGTTGTTATACAGCCAGCACGCCCCTTGATTTTGCCTCTTCACACAGGTCTGCTTCCCCTTTGACCTTTTCTGCCATGTTATGAAGCAGCACTAAAGCCCTCACCAGAAACCAGGGCCATGCTCTTGAACTTCCCAGCCAGCAGAACCATGAGCTAAACTTTTTTACTTGATAAATTACCCTGTCTCAGGTATCCTGTTATAGCAACACAAAACAGACTATGATACAAATGTTTAGTGTTGACTGGAAAAATGACATAGGAATAAATATTCAGTAAGAGAAGAAACAATTCTTTCCACATATATCATATGATGGTATCCAGGACTTCTATAACATGACACAGATGACTTATGCCTGCTTACTTATTGAGCTGTTCAGTAAGAAAACCGCCTATTTGTTCATCTTTATTGTCTTCACTAAGCTTGCTTGGAGTGTCTTGTAGTTGCTAAAGATAAGAAAGTCAATGTTAAGTATATAGAAAGAATCTGTTTCTTCTTCTCTGCAAAGAAAATGAGAATATAAATTCTAAAGAACCATATGAAATAGGAAGTTCTGAACTAGAGAGTGAAAGATATAGGACATGTATGCTAATGTAATCTGAACTGAGCTACTGAGCTTCATACACTTGTTTCTCCTGGCTGCCTGTGCAAACTGCACATATTGTGATGTGGGGTAGCCACAGATTAGTTTAACAACTTAGTAATAGGCCTAAAGAAGACTTAAACTGTGTTTCTAGTCTGTATCACAATGCTCTAAATACAGCTAAAGATTTTCAATTTTGATTCTGAGCAGAAATTGGATATAAAATTTGCCTAAATACACAGTATGCCATACAGCGAAGCATTTATTATATTAAAAGTAAAAACAAAACAAAAAACAACCTAATTCAAGGCTATCTTTGGTGCTGGAAGATGCCATGTCAGAACATGACTTTAACATCCATCCTAAACCCCAGAAATATGCAAGATATGAGCCTATCACAAATACCACATCCAGCTTGAACAAACCAGCCAGCAACACTTTCAAGCTTTACTGAAAATATGGCAGAATGAATGGTAAGTTAAAAGGTACTGAAACCTGGCATAATGTTGGTTATCATGAACCATATCCATGACATCAGTGTAAAAGTAAAACAAAGTTTTTCTCTAACTTCTAATACTGTCAGGTAGGTAATCTGGTCATTTTTAAGAGCACATGACCACTTTCCATTACTTGTTCCTCTTAAGATTTTCCTTTGCATAGCCTTTTCTTATCTCCTTTGCATTTAAATTTTCTTTTTACTTTCTCCCTCTTTTTCCCTGTCCTACTAGTATCTTGGGCCTGCCAGCAGTATTCCTATGTATTTCAGTGTTGCTGGCAACATTTGCAATTAGGAAAGTGCTGACCCTTGGCTGAAGGAAAATGTTTCTCAATGTTTTGTAAATTTTAAATTAACCTTGGTTAAAAAAAAAAAAAGTTTCAATGTTATCACCCAAATGAAGTGTAATACATCTAAACAAGAGAACATGGAACGCAATGTACCTTGAGAGCTACAAAATCATACGGATGAAAGCCAATACAAGCTTCATGAATTTGGGACATCATTCGAGCTGTTTTCTCCCAGAATCCAAGCAGTGTTCTCTGCAAAAAAAGAAAAGGTGACACTACAGTTCTGCTTCCCCCCCATGATTTTTTAAGTGCTATATTTCCTTACTAGTTTAGTAGATGAACAGTTGCCAAAAAATAAGAAGCAGGAACTAAATTCAATTTTCCAAGTTTAGGGAACCATAAAGCACTGCAAATAGTACTTGTGCAAAAGAATCGGCATCTGTGTCTGCACGTGTGGGAGTTAACTGTATAAACAGCACAGGAATGCACACTGGAGCCACCCAGAGAGTGACTGCAGCTAAGAGAATGAAAACTTAGGGATCAGAACATCTGAGATATCAAAAAGAGAAATGTTAAAAGCACAAAAATACCAATCTCTGTTAAAGGAGGAACATATGTGTAATCTTTATGTTGATGGGAATATATAAAACTTTTTAATTGGAGAAAAATTACATTTACCACTAAATCTGGCCTTTCATCTAGAGTTCAAGAAAGATTTGCCAAAAAATTTGTTCTCAAGCTAACTCAAGTAATTGGACATTTTTCTTGCTGCTTCAAGGTTCCTGATTAAAGTGAGGAGGATGAATGGAGAGAATAAAGGAAAACTGAACTCATAGCTATTGTGTTTCAGGCAAGATGCTAAACAGATATCACACACTGTTATTTTCAAGTGCATCCTTTCTCCATTCCTGAATCCCACAGTACTGAACTGAAATAGGCAGACTCCCTAAAAGCAGGAGTGAATGTCCATTTCCTGTAGTTTATTACTCTTTTCTTATGTAAGTACAGTTTATTCAATTTTTTCCATTGAAAAATATATGTAAAAATCAATAGCTGCTACTTATTAATATCTAACTTATTCATTGTGTGTTACTTATATGTGATTTGTGGTACTATAAGCACAAGTGAGACTTCTGAGGTTAAAGTGGTATGGGATGGCAACTTGACAGAATGAAAAGAACATATAACTTAGAAATAGAAAACTTTGGTTTCTAAGCCAACATTGCCGTTCACTTTAATTCTCATAGGTGTCACTTTCCTCATCCATAAAATGACAGAAAAGGTTTTAAACTTTTGAGGGCACAGAATCTTTGCTTCAGATGAAATTGTATGTAGAACTTCAAACCTAGAAGTGGAACAGCTCTGGTTAAACTAGGGCAAATGGGCCTTAAATTTTGCCGCTTCAACATTCCCCTCTTCAACCTCAAATGGTCCCTAAGTCTCTCTCTCTCCTTTGACACCAAAGAGAAGAGCTACAGAAGTAAACAGTCTCTAAGGTCTTTTTCAGAACTTTTTGACTCTCTGACTTTCATAACCTCAATAAAGCAATTATAGCAAAGTCAAAGGAATCTAATCATACATAAATTTTTACACCCTTTAGACAACTTTTAAAAAGAAATCTCACCACTCATCTTTACTGCAAGGATATGCTGACCATGGAGGTGGGTACCTGGTAGGTAGTGAGCGAATGAGATAGCATATTGCAGCGACTAGCTCCAAGTAAATCCACTTTCTGACAAACATCCATCTTTAACTTGTCAAAAGAAGCTTTGCTATTTCTCACTTGCATCTGTACCTGCAATAAAAATGCTAATTTTTATTACAGATATATAGTATAAATATAGTATGTTATTACAGACATAAATATAGTATACGGGTTCATAATAAATATTTTCAGAAATAAATTATAATAAAGACTAATTTCTTTTCCCTGTATCATTAATATTTCATGAGTAATGATGAAGATTTTGCTACTGTTAGTAATTGTAGGAGATTCTTTCCAGAAGATATCTTTATGCTGAGAAAGTATGAGATAATAGATGGAAAGCAAATAGTTTTTTAAAAAGTATTCCAAATAAAAAGAAACTTCTAAAATTATTCATGGATAGCACTTAGCTAAGAGCAGAAGAATAAATGAAAAGGATACCTCGTTAAAGCACTGAGAAACATTAATAATATTTCTGAATCATGCAGATATTTATAAATTCCAGTAGAGGCCTATTATATTTCTTGAATAAATGGTGAGTCATGCCATCAGGTAGTGTGAATACTCAACCTTTTAATATATTAATTTATTCAACAAATATAAGGCACCTATTATATGCAAGGCATTGTTCTAGGCACTGAGATATTGTGGTGAACAAAACAATGTTCTTCCCCACCATCCTTGGGTAGGGAGGCACAGGAAAAAAAAGAAGTAAATAAATATATAGTTGCAAAGGTAGCAAATAAGTAAACAGAAATGAGTGAAGGATGACATGGAAGTCCTTGGTGAGATCATGCATGATGTTTGAACTGGGACAGAAAGATGATGAGCAGGCTACGCTAAGACCCTGGGGAGAGCATTCCAGAACTAGGGACAAGCAAGGACAAAGGTCCTGAGAGTGGGAGGGGGTGAAGACCTTATCATGTTAGAACAACAAGAAGCAAGGAGGTAGAGCACATTCTTCCTGGAGTGTAGGAAGCAAGTACAACGTGGTTGTGGAGGGACCAGGGATCAGGCCATGCAGGGTTTTTAGGGTCCAGATAGGGACTTGGATTGTATTTGATGTGGTTTGGCTGTTTCCCTGCTCAAATCTCATCTTGAATTCCCACATGTTATGTGAGGGACCCAGTGAGCGATAACTGAATCATAGGGGCAGGTCTTTCCCATGCTGTTCTTGTGATAGTGAATAAGTCTCACGAGATCTGATGGTTTTAAAATGGAGAGTTTCCCTACACAAGCTCTTTTTGCCTGCCACCATCCATGTAAGATATGACTTGTTCCTCCTTGCCTTCTACAATGATTGTGAGGCCTCCCCAGCCACGTGGAACTGTAAGTCTATTAAATCTCTTCATCTTCCCAGTCTTGGGTATGTCTTTATCAGCAGCATGAAAATAGACTAATACATTATTCTTCTTTTAAAAATTGAGGTGAAAGTTGCATAACATACAATTAGCAATTTTAAAGTGTTCAATGAAGTGGCATTTAGTGCATTCGCAATGTTGTTCAATCACTCCCTTGGACTGTATTCTCACTGTCAAAGATTGTAAAAGGGATGGAATACGAGGTAGTTGTGGCCTAAGGCCATGTATTCACCTACTTCATAGGGCTGTTGTGTGTAATCAATGAGGCAAACCACTTAATAGCTGGCCCAGAGTCAGGCTCCATCAGTATTAAATATTATGATTTCTATTATGGGTTCTCTATTTATGAAATGAATGATAAAATGAATTTTGTTATTTATGTATAGTATAATTAGGGGCTATAATTTATAATAAGGAGTTTATTTAGCAAAAACATATGTTCATACATAGTTGCTTAGGAAGTCTGTGGCCAAACTTTGTATTGTGACAGAATAAAAATTTTGATAACCTTCATATTTCCTTATAATTAACAATCATTTTACATGAATTTTTACTTAAATTCCTTTTGTCCCTCTGTAATAAACTATTTTCTTCCTGCAAACGAATCTCAAAAGTCCAAGCAAGCAACATTTAAGAAGTAATTTAGATCTATCATGAGACAGATTAAAAAATTAATAAAAAAGGTAGATGGTGTGAAGATGCCACTCCAGGAGTAAAAATAAAAGTGTGACAAACTTTTGTACTTCAACTACAGTCTCCAAGCAACCAAGAATGTCTAATGAAACATATATTTACCAAAAAACATCTGAAATTTTATTATCTTAATTATTCTGTGGCAGTTTCATATTTCATACACCAAGAAAAGGAAAGGGATACGTTTTCATACTTTTCTAAACTTTTCCATTTGCTTTAAGGTGTCTGGGTCCAGCTCTTGGGATACATCTTTCATCCACAGCAGAGCTCCTCTGTATTCTGTGCGTGCCTGCTCCATCCGATTAATTGTCATCAAGGTATCAGATACTGCCCTTTGACTGAATGTTGCTACTTCTTGCTTCAGACGAGACAGAGGAGTACACAGGGCCAATCTAATGGCAGAGAGGTAAAAATCAGAGGGTTGAACACATCATAAGTAAAACAAAACAAAGGTTTAAACCAATGAAAAAGCATATTTGCTAACAAGATGAATCTACAAGTAAAAAATTATTCAGTTCCTAAGGAGATTTTGAAAGCAAATAAGGATCATATAGCCAACTCTGAATTATCAATAAAGATGTGTTGGCCGGGCGCGGTGGCTGACGCTTGTAATCCTAGCACTTTGGGAGGCCAAGGTGGGCAGATCGCCTGAGGTCAGGCGTTTGACACCAGCCTGGCCAACACGGCGAAACCCTGTCTCTACTAAAAATGCAAAAAATTAGCCAGGTGTGATGGTGGGTGCCTGTAATCCCAGCTACTCGGGAGGCTGAGGCAGGAGAATCGCTTGAACCCGGGAGGTGGAGGTTGCAGCAAGCCGAGATGGCGCCACTGCACTCCAGCCTGGGCGACAGAGCGAAACTCCATCTCAAAAAAAAAAAAAAAGTGTCTACACCTCCTCCCTTGTTACTTTAGGAAATATGTCATTTTTGCAATACTTTGGAAGTTATTCCATGTATAAATAACTTGCCAAGTAAATCTGCCATTTAGAAAACAGTTCTGAGGGGAACAGAGAACCTGCATTCATAAAGCATAATCCAATTAACAGAAAGCCTTTCATTTGACAAGTTCAGGGAAAACCTGGGTTTTGCTAGCAGAACTAATGAGTATGGAGTTCTTAGCAGCTGAGGATGAGGACAAGATAACAAGTATTTAAGAAACACAGATTAAATCCAATTCCTCCTTTTTGCTTAGTGACCATTGGAGGGCCCTGTACTTAGTACCTCCACGTCACTTCCTTCAAGATAGACTTTTGCACTGATGTGATGTTTCAGAATAAAGCTATATAAACTGGACACCATCATTATAGGTCTGATAAGGACTGTTTTCTTCTTCTTAAATGCAAAAGATTTGGGCTAGGTTTAGTAATTACAGGAGATTCTTTGCAGTAGGTATCATTATATTAGAAACTGAAATAATAACTGGAAAGTATGTAATTAAGAAGAAAAAATTTCTTCTACTTAAAAAGTACCACTATATTTATAGTATAGTATCAAAAAGTGAAATTGGAAATACACATTTTTAAGATGTTAGTCATTCTGTGACTGTTACATTAAACCAGTTGAGAAATATAACTGATACTTGTCTGATTTTAGGGGAAATAAAAGAAATATAAATACAGGCCTAAAGGTTATTTCTAGAAATTAAGCAACCAAGAACATCAATCATTAAATAATTATTTTGAATACAAAATTAGTAATTAAGAATTAGGTGTCACAACATAACTGTGATATATTTCTCTTTAACCCTTTATTAGAATGAACAGTGACCTTTACAAATATGCAAATTTAAGTACACATGTCAAAACTGTCAGATTGACTACAGATTCAAGATAATGAACAACCATGGTAAACCTTTGCTTGGCTGAAGAACAAAGTGCCTTGCCAGTGGCATCCATCATTTTGCCAGCTTGAGTTGCATCCCGTTCTGCTTGAAACTTTAAAAAGAGCCCTAGCTCATTTTCTTCCTCTGATATAACTAGGAAAAAAATTACAGTGTAGTTAATTGTTTCCTTTCATCATTTGTTTAAAACATACACACAACTAAAAATCTCACAGCAATAACTCTCTATACAAGATTTACTTAGGGGAAGAAGAAGAGAGACTTATTTTTTAAATGCAATTCCTGGGCTCTATTTCCAGAGACTCTACTTTCCATAGGTCTAGGGAATCTGGCTTCTTATCAGCACTCCAGATGGTTTCGACACAGTGAATCCATGGACCTCGCTTTGAGAAGGACTGATTTTTAGTGACAAAAATCCCTCAAAACTATAAAATAAAGCCATAAATGATGCATTTTCAAATGTGCAGAGATGTATTTTAGGATCATTGCCTCTTACAAAGTATTTGTTCCCTATTTAAACTTGTTAATTTATTCTTGACTCCCTCCTGGCTTCAGTTTCCTATGCTCGGTATCGCAGACTCGCAGATGTCCACAGTTCTGCTCCAGCAACCCTAAAAACTGTCATCTAGTGCACTGCTGCTCAAAGTGTAGGCCATGGACCAGTATTGGTCCAGAATCCTCTGTTACCAAGCTGTGACAAGCGAAGAAGTAAGGAAACTGAGAATAACTGTGTAGAGACTTTGAGCATTTTATATTTGTCAAATCTAATAAAGTGAGCTTATAATACATTTTTCACGTATTTTATTTCATTTTTCTAAAAGTTATTTTTTTAAAAGATGGGATCTTGCTTTGAAGTCCAGCCTGGAGTGCAGTGGCTTGATCATAGCTCACTGCAACCTCGAATTCCTGGGCTCAAGTGATCCTCCTGCCTCAGCCTCCTGAGTAGCTCAGACTACAGGCATGAGCCACAGTGGTTGGCTAATTTTTTAAAAATTATTTTAGAGGCAGGGTCTCACTATGTTGACCACGCTGGTCTCAAACTCCTAGCCTCAAGCCATCTTCCCACCTTAGTTTCCCAAAGCACTGGAATTACAGGTAGGCACGAGTCACAGTGCTCAGCTAAAAATTCATTTTTATTGAATTTTACAAAGGTATCAGTTTACAACAGATTGAAAGCAAACCATGAAACAAAAAAAGGTCCTTCACCACAATTTAAGAAACACTGATCTAGTGTAAGCTGATCCTGTAACCACAATAAGACTAATAAGGGGGAAAGCCCACAGTGCTCCAATTATAAGCTTAAAGTAAATAAACAACAACAAATGTCATGCCTAATTTCATCCCACTTCACTGATAGAAAAATCAAAGTTAAAACTGAAAGGGAAGTGTCTGGCTACTTGTGGGGCAGCAACAGAACTCAGGCCTCCTCATGCTGCCTCCCCACTACCCCTGTCCCCGCTGCCATGCCTACAAGGGTGACCCAAGGAGAGCACAATGGTGTAATGAGGAAGGTGTCTACACAGTCTGTAGTCTCATCTCTAATAAAACCATGAACAACTGACCTGATCCAGAGCAGATGGGGTTTGGGGAGTCATGCTAATTTAATGCTGATTACTTGAGAGATGTACAGTTTACACATTATTTGAATCAGAACTTCATAAAATATACCTCAATTAAAACTACTAGAAAATATTCATTTGGGTATGGTGGTTCAGAAAGCACTTTGAGTACTTGGAATACTTCATTATCAAGTATCAACTGAACATAAATGATCACTGAAGCTTACCTTTATCATTGCAGAAAGAGCAGTCAATGAGGCTGAGTCTGTGCTGCTTCTATGTTGAGACCTGCCTGCCAAAATCTACAGAGACCCCTCCCTGACGTGTTCTCCCCTGAGTCAAGAGATTCCCATAAAGTTATGGTGCTGGACTAACCTACTGCTTTGTCTGATGTTACTCCCAACAGATGTATTAATACAATCGTCTTCAAGAAATCACGTATTTATACACAATCTTGAAGCGAAAATACACAATTAAATCTATATGTGTTTCCCTTCCTTATTCTGAAATGCTCCACCAGAGTGCTAAAAGATCTAGTGATTTCAGGGTACATAAACTTGCTGATTTTCTTCACGTTTTCATTTCTGTCACAGGACTCACTTGGTCCAGTGATTGTGATATATTTTACCAAGCAGTAAAAGGCCATAAGGTCGTTAGTAATCTGACCCCAAATTTCCTTTGTTCCTTTATCCTCCCATTAGTTTCAATGACAGACTCTTCTGCCTATGCAGGCTGTTCTCATTCTTTAAGCTCTTTAAACTCCAAGTCTCTTCTCTACATGTTCAACTTCTATAAATCCTTTAAGTTTTACCTCAATTCCTATCTATGGAATTGCCTTTGCCAATTACTCTAATCCACAGTTATTCTTCATTCCTAGGAATTCAGAGTTATGTCTGTATCATTATTCTGAACTCAATTACATACTACTTACATTGTCTCTCTTTTTGTGCAAAAAGTTGTTTCTCCAACTACTTCCTTGGGAAAAGCACATGGCAGGTAGTCAAAAAAATACTTGAATAATCATGCTTTATTGGATTTATTTCTTTAATGGGACAATGTATAAGCTTTGATTATAAAGCGATGAGATTAATTTACATAGCTACATGAGAAAAATTGATTCATTGAAATCAAATATTTATCGAGTACTGACTACATGCTAGACATTGTTTCTAGACTGGGGACACAGAAATAAAACAGAAAAATTCTGTCCTGGCGAGGTGCAGTGGCTCACACCTGTAATCCCAACACTTTGGGAGGCTGAGGTGGGTGGATCACGAGGATAGGAGTTCAAGACCAACCTGGCCAAGATGGTGAAACCCCGTCTCTACTAAAAATACAAAAATTAGCCAGGCATGGTGGCAGGCGCCTGTAATCCCAGCTACTTGGGAGGCTGAGGCAGAGAATTGCTTGAACCTGGGAGGCGGAGGTTGCAGTGAGCCAAGATCACGCCACTGCACTCTAGCCTGGGTGACAGAGTGAGACTCCACCTCAAAAAAAAAAAAATTCTGTCCTTAAGGAGGGCATATTCTAGTGGTGGGAAGAAAAACAATGGACAAAATATATAGAATGTTGAATATTATTAACTGGACAGGGAGTTTTGAGGGAAAGGGGTATTGTATTGTATTGTATTTTTTGTACCCTCTGAGGGCAGAGAGTATTGCATTTTAGATATGCAGTTCAGGGAATGCCTCATTTAAAAAGATGACATTTGACCAAATACCCAAAGGAAGTTAGGGATTCCACTATACAGATATGCCTACTATGTAAGATATTAATATGGCTAAAGAGGAGAAGCTTTTAGGAGGTGTGATTAGAGAGGTAGCCATGTCCAGCAGGCCCACTGTAATTAAAAAAGGAGAAGAGATCCAAAGATTGAGTTTTAACCTGAACAAGTCCAGGAGAGAAGAGAATCAGCAAAGGCCGGATGCCAAGAAAGAGTGACCAGGAGGAGGAAAACCAGGAAAGCCAAGTGAAGAAAGTGTATCAAGGAATAGGAAATAATAAATGTGTTAAATAATGTGATAAGCCAGATTTAGAAGGAGTTGGTTAATCATGACCTTGACAAGAGAAATTTGGTGGAGTGATGGGGATGAAAACTTGACTGGAGTGAGTACAAGAGAAATTGGAAGGAAAGGAACAGAGATCATGAATACAGACAATTACATCACATTTTTCTGTAAAGAGCAGCAGAGGAATGGAATTTAACTGCAAGGGCAAGTGGGAGTCAAGAAAGAGAGGTTTAAGTGATGGAAATAAATCCATTTCAGATGCTGCGCAGGCCCGGGCATGGTGACTCACACCTGTAATCCCAGTACTTTGGGAGGTCGAGGCAGGAGGATCACTTGAGGCCAGGAGTTTGAAACCAGTCTGGGCAGCATAGTGAGACCCTGTGTCTACAAAAAAATACAAAAATTAGCCAGGTATGGTGGCACACGCCTGTAATCCCAGCTACTTGGTAGGCTGAGGTGGGAGGATCACTTGAGCCCAGGTGGTGGAGACTGTAGTGAGCTGTGATTGCACCACTGCAACTCCAACCTGGGTGACAGAGAAAGACCCTGTCTCAAAGAAAAAAAATATCAGCAAAAAATAAATCTGGGTCAGAGGATTTGATTAACTGAGGAAAGAAGAGAGAATACTGGGGCTTTTGAGAACAGGTAACTGTAAATATTCATATTTTGCCATAAGAAGCTATTCACAAAATTGTTTTTACATTAAATCTTTCATTTTAAAAAATGCTAATATTTATTTTAAATGGGAATTATCAGATAGATAACTATGATTTCATACCATTGAGTCTTAGCTGGTATTTCTCGATTATCTTCAGAAGTTCAGTGCATGTCTCTTGAACAGAGTGAAAAACCTTGAGATATAAATTTTATTAGGACAATTTAAAGAACTATAAACAAATATATGTTATAAGCACTCCAAAAGCATAACATTTTCTTATAAGTATTATGTCTGTTTTAAAAACATTATGTCTATTTTTCTTGGCTATGACATGCTTCAGTTTTGGTTTTACTTCCGATGTAGAAAGCACATTCCCCCATGAGAGCTGGAAAAAAATGATAAATATATGGGAGCAAACAAAAAATTAAAACTGAAGAGTTTGTCCTCATCTCAGCTCCTGTCCTCATCTCAGCTCCAAACTATCTAAATAACAACAACATAAATCTAATATAAACTGCATCAAATATTGCCAACCACAGATGAGAGTGCAGATAACCTTACAAAGTATTAACTCGAAGTCTGGCTTTTCTCTCATACTGGTCTAAACAAAACAGATTAGTGAATTTACTATAAAAATTAAATAATGTATTATAACATCAAATATAAATTATTTTTATATTCTTTTTTTAGAATTTTCTATAGATATTAATTCTTTCATTACTACTGCTGCTAATTGCTAACAGAAAAGAAATAAAATATCCAGTAGACTCTCATTTCAAAATTAAGCACGTGAAAATTTGAGATGAGGCCACACTATATACATGACATAACTCTTCACACACATTAATAAATGTAGGTGTTCCCAGATAAGCAAGCAAGCATAAGTTTTACAGTACAGATACAATGAGGACTTTTTTTTGAGATGGAGTCTCACTCTGTCACCCAGGCTGGAGTGCAGTGGTGCAATCTCGGCTCACTGCAACTTCTGCCGCCTGGGTTCAAGCGATTCTTCTGGCTCAACCTCCTGAGTAGCTGGGATTACAGATGCCCATTACTGTGCCCAGCTAATTTTTGTATTTTTAGTAGAGATGGGGTTTCACCATCTTGGCCAGGCTGGTCTTGAACTCCTGACCTTGTGATCCACCTGCCTCAGCCTCCCAAAGTTCTGGGATTACAGATTTTTTTTTTTTTTTTTTTTTAGCAAGGCCTGTCTGTTCAGAATCTACACTAAATAATTTTTATGTGACTTAGTTCAAGAAGACCTTGGTACTGCTATATAATATTAAGCCCTAACCCTTTTATTGTCAGATGCCTAATATCATCAAGAAGCCTGAACATTCTATCTGTGGAGCAGTTTTTATTATTATTTTGATGTTTGATCAAACCTAAAGAAGATTGATAATAAACACTAAAATCTTAAAAGGAGGAGCAGGCATCAATTTTCCTTATGAGTTTAGACATGTTTGAAGTGCATTTGGTATCTGGATTTGGCAATTGTAAAATCTGTTTTAAATGCATATGGAAGAAGATTAGAAAAGAATGCAAAAGGCTGGGCGCGGTGGCTCACGCCTGTAATTCCAGCACTTTGGGAGGCTGAGGCGGGTGGATCGCCTGAGGTCAGGAGTTTGAGACCAGCCTGGCCAGCATGCTGAAACCCTGTCTCTACTAAAAATACAAAAATTAGCCAGCCATGGTGGCAGGCTCCTGTAATCCCAGCTATTTGGAAGCTGAGGCAGGAGAATCGCTTGAACCCGGGAGGCGGAGGTTGCAGTGAGCCAAGATCGTGCCACTGCACTCCAGCCTGGGCAACAGAGTGAGACTCCATCTCAAAAAAAAAAAAAAAATACAGAAAAGATAGTTCTACTAAGATGAAGTGACTATGCTTGATTATTTTTTCCATAGGTCTTTGCAAGGTTTACATACTATTTTTATTTTTATAATAAAACTGTTTCTCATTCTTAAAAAATAGTACAAATGTGGGAGAAAGTTCTTGCTTGATTCCAAATATTCATCTAATGGCCAGATTTACACTGAATATAAAACATGTCACCCACAGATGACCTAACAATGTAAAACAATACCAAAACCTCATATATTCCCACTTCTATGGGAATATATCTGGAACAAGTTCCTGTTGCATTAAAACATACAACACCAATAATAATAAAGTCTTCATTTTTACACATTTGTCATTGAATCCTAGAAATACTTTTCAACACAAATAGTAAAAGCTCGTTAAATTTTTATCTATTTCCATATTTGTTTTGGCAATGAGGTAAGTTTACTTTTTGCAGGATGAAAATACTTGATCAAGACCAGTTTAATTAGACTCATATTTTTAAGAATCCCACCATAATGATTATATTCCAAGCATAACAGAATCCCTGCTTAGAAATATTTGTTAAGAGTTAGCTTTAATTAGTATATATATGCTGAGTTAGTAAATCTGCATTTAAAAATTCAGACTTGGGCTGGGCACGGTGGCTTACCTGAGGTCAGGAGTTCGAGACCAGCCTGGCCAACATGGAGAAACCCTGTCTCTACTAAAAATACAAAATTAGCTGGGAATGGTGGTACATGCCTGTAATCCCAGCTACTCAGGGGGCTGAGGCAGGAGAATCCCTTGAACCTAGAAGGCAGAGGTGGTGGTGAGCCAAGATCGCCCCATTGCACTCCAGCCTGGGCAACCAGAGCGAAACTCCATCCAAAAAAAAAAAACAGACTTTTTAATTCATTTATATTACACTCTTCTCTATTAGCCTAATTACTTTAAACCATTTATTGGTTTAAAATTGTTTCATGGCAATTATTTAAAATAAAAAACAGCCAAAAAAGGCATTAGGAAATATTTCAATAACTCTATCTTTTAATAAAATAGAAACAATAACTATTATCTTCATTTGCTATTTGATTTTAATTATTTCAGTGAGGTATAAGACTTCACATCAAAGTACTACAAAATAGTACGACTTGATATATAATGAGTATATGGTCTCAACTGGGAATGTAATCATTAAGACTTAGCTTGAAAACTATGCGTGCCAGAGAAACTACTTTATTCATATTTTATCTAAGTTAGTGAATACCAATTTTGCAAATTTTCAGTTTGTGAGAGCCGTGACCTCCTATTCAGAGCTCTGATTGACAGATGGATACAACTAAACATTCTATTATCAAATTTGCATTTATCCTCATAAACTCTCCAGTGTGAAAACCTGTTGCAGTTCCCCTTGGAGCCCCAAATAATGGCTGGTTATATGCAATACATAGAATGCTCAAATTTACCTCAAGTTTAGCATCCAGTTCAGCATCAGACGCCACCAAGTGCTCATCCTCTTTTTTTCCTGTTGCTTTGATAAAGACCTGTTTAGTTTTCCAGTATTTCTTTTGCATTCTGCTGACTACTGACTGATTATCTTCTGGTCTGGGTTGCCCAAAGGAATCCATGGAGTGACTACAATGAACAGACTAAAATTAAATTTCTTTTAAAAATTCTCAATAATAGGCTGGGCACGGTGGCTCACGCCTGTAATTCCAGAACTTTGGGAGGCTGAGGTGAGCGGATCACGGGGTCAGGAGATCGAGACCATCCTGGCTAACACGGTGAAACCCTGTCTCTACTAAAAATACAAAAAAAAATTAGCCGGGCATGGTGGCGGGCGCCTGTAGTCCCAGCTACTCCGGAGGCTGAGGCAGAGAATGGCGTGAATCCGGGAGGCGGAGCTTGCGGTGAGCCGAGATCGCGCCACTGCACTCCAGCCTGGGAGACAAAGCGAGACTCCGTCTCAAAAACAAAAACAAAAAACAAACAAACAAACAAAAAAAACAAAAAAAACTCAATAAATATGTTTAGCTAGCCAATATTTAATCTGACAAATGGAAAAAAGATACTAAATGTAATTTTTTTTT
Source organism: Pan paniscus (assembly GCF_029289425.2). Classification (NCBI taxonomy): domain Eukaryota; kingdom Metazoa; phylum Chordata; class Mammalia; order Primates; family Hominidae; genus Pan; species Pan paniscus. The sequence continues at coordinate 105,459,482 of NC_073262.2, forward strand.
AGAGTCAGGGTCTCGTTCCATCGCTCATGCTGGAGTGTAGTGGTGCAATCATAGTTCAGAATAATGTGGGCTCAAGCAGTCTCCTGCCTCAGCCTCATGCAGCACTGGGATTACAGGTGCGAACTACCACATCTGGCCCCTAATATTAATGTTCTCAGTCAGACATGCTAATACTTGCTTTATATGGTCTAAATGTATGCTATAATTTCAACTTGCACAAGAAACAGGCAAAAGATTAATTATATTTATATTAATTTTAGTTAGATGACAAACGTAATAAAACGATTTTGCAGTTATGTCTAGAAAAAATTATATTTTATTTGATATCTATTTATAGATGTTTATTACTTTCTAAGTTTTGCTTTTGTAATAAAACTGCAAAATAAACTTGTACATACATCTTTACATACTAGTATCAGTTCCTTAGGAAAATTTCCTATAGTTATAATCGCTATGTCAAACATCCATTTAATATTTTCAGATATGCAAAGATTCCAACACATACTCTTTAAAAATCACTCAAAGAAATATTTTAATGTCCAATAAATCAACACAAATAAAGTCCTTAAGTATAAGGGAAGATATGTTATAAAAGAAATACAGATGGACATTGTAAACTGTAAACATAAAAATTAACGTATGCTAGGTGCAGTGGCTCACGCCTGTAATCCCAACACTTTGGGAGGCCGAGGTGGGCGGATGCCGAGGTGAGTGGATCATGAGGTCAGGAGATCGAGACCATCCTGGCCAACATAGTGAAACCCTGTCTCTACTAAAATACAAAAAATTAGCCGGGCATGGTGGCATGCACCTGTAATCCCAGCTACTCAGGAGGCTGAGGCAGGAGAATCACTTGAACCCAGGAGGCAGAGGTTGCAGTGAGCCAAGATCACGCCACTGCACTCCAGCCTGACGACAGAGCGAGACTCCGTCTCAAAAAAAAATAAAAATAAAAAATAACCTCCAAGAAGTTATTCTTAACAAGGTTAACATGGCTATATAAGGAAATGCAGAGTGAAAAGTATTTCTTTAAGGATATGTAAAAAGAATAAATACTAATAACATTTTGGATCTAAAGCCCAAATTATTCCAACAAACTGTAAGAGTAGGAACAAAAGGGAAATACTAAAGTATGTGACTCATTCGTTATTTCCAGGCACATCGATAGATGCTCTTGTATTCTTCATGTTAGTAAAGAAATAGAGGTTCACTTTCTTTTAATTTGAAGTAATTACTAATTAAATAAAAATAGAATGTCTAATTTCCAAATTACTAGGGGTAAAACAAAAGAGCCAGAAAAACTTTAGCAAAAGCAAAAGACCGAGTGGGAGAAACAAGAGTAAGGCATGTAACACACAGTACAAAACAAGAAGATGGAAGAAGAACAATTATATTATTTAGTATGATAGATGCAAACTTCTTTTTAAATACAAAGAATCTCGAATCATAAAAAACAAAAATCGAAATCCAACTACATGCTATTTGAGATCTACCTAAAACAAAAGGACACAAAGATAAAAATAAAGATATGAGTTAAGATATACCAGGTAAATAGAAACAAAATGAAATTAGAATAGCTATATTAATATCAGACAAAGTAGATTTAAATAAAAAGCATAAAATAGAACAAGGACAAGCTGTAAAGTCCACAAAGTGGCCAATTTTCCAGATAGCCTCTGGATTATTATCCTTTGGATATCCTCCCATATTCCTGGGCAGTATATATTAATAACCATTTAATTGCCAAACCTCTTAATATGTTATCTGAATAATTTCTCTGGACATAATTTGGAATACAGAGGGAATTTAATTTGGGTACCTAGGGAGCATGGATTTGATATAAGCATTATACTGTCCTGACACATCAAGCGTCTTGAGAGAAACTTAGTTTTTCTTTCCCATCCAGTTTCTTTTTGCTTTTGGTTGCTCTCAACTGCTTTCAGTCCTCCTCCTCCTTCCCTCCACTCCCAACTTTATAATTATCAGCAGTCCAACTATATGACAAACTGTTAATCTCTTCTACTAAACTGACTGCAGGTTTAGGCTCAATTCGAAGAACAAAATACTAGGGAGTATCAGGAGAGAATACCTCTCCCTACATCAACTTCCATATTGATGTAGCTCAAACAATATACTCCTGTCCTCGCAACCACTCTCTCCATATCTCTTTGGGAGAGAAAGAGTAACATCTGATTGGACAGCAAAAAACTAGACTCCTCCATTTCTGGAAACTATCTTGCCTGCAGAGGGCACACGTTCCCTGGCAAAGGGAGAAAGTGACTGGGAGGATAAATCTGCAAAAGGTGAGATTTGCACATTTGTGGTTTTTATGACCAAGGGCACTGCTAAATCTGCTTGCCACTGGGGGTAGGTTAGGCAGGAAGCCAAGTCTTACTGGCTTGACATATCAGATAACAGAGTTCAAGGCTGGCAGAACTATCAGATATTTAGGAGGGATTTCATAAAAGGGAGGGAGCCAAAGAGGAGGAAACCCCAAAATTTGTGTATAAAGTCCTCCCAAGACCTGTGCTAATCACTAAACGAATCATGAGGCAAGGGAGGGAAACCCAGGAATCGTGGCAGAAAATCAGCCATTGAAAGAGGAAATAACTAAGTGAAGATTTCAGCACTACCACTCCAGAGGAGACAGTTTGGAGTCTGAGTTCAGTCAAGTTAACTGGCTTCTAGAATAAAAATTCTTTTTCAGAGAAGCAAAACAGAATCCAGAATCTCTCAAATGCATCATTCAAAATCCCAAGTATCCAATCAAAAAACACTAGACATACAAAGAAATAGGAACATGTGACCCATACTCCAGTGGGGAAAGGGCAGTCAATAAAAACAGACTCCAGAGATTTCCCAGATATGGGAGGCTGAGGCAGGAAAATCGCTTGAACCCGGAAGGCGGAGGTTGCAGTGAGCCACTGCACTCCAGCCTGGTCGACAGAGTGAGACTCTGTCACACACACACACACACAAAAGATTTCCCAGATACTGCAATTATGAGATAATTATTAAACCAACTATTATTAACATATACACAGACTTAAAGTAGGATGTATGCACAATAAATGAACACATTGAAAATATTAGAAAACAAGTAAAACTCAAACTCTCCAGTTACAAAGTTCAGTAACTGTAATTTAAAATTCACTGCAGCTGGGTGTGGAGGCTCACACCTGTAATCCCAGCATTTTGGGAGGCTGATACAAGAGGATCTCTTGAGCCCTGAAGTTTGAGGTTACAGTGAGCTATGATTATGCCACTGCACTCCTGCCTGGGTGACAGACTGCCTCTTAAAAAAATAATAATAACTGGACAAGATTAAGAGCAAACTGAAGATGGCAGAAGTAAAAAGTTCTTCTTACCAAAAATTACCAATCTAAAAACTGGGGCAAGGGGTGGGAGGAGGAAGGAGGAGAACCCAAAGAAGAGATAGAATGGGATAGAAAAAAATTCAAATAAATAAAACATCCCCAAATTTGTGAATGACATTAATTTACAGATCCAATAAGCTAAATGACAAACCCCACACAGGATAATACAAAGAAAACACAAATAGACACATCACAGACAAACTGCTTAAATCTATATAGGGAAAAAAAAAGATAGCAAAGAAAACCTATCTTGAGAGCAACAGAGAAAAATGGCATATTACACACAAGGTAACAAAAATACAAACAGGTCAGTTCTCAATAAAAACAAAAAAAAGTCAGACTAAATGGAAGGATATATTTAAGGTACTGAGAGGAGAAAAACCTGTTGACCCCTAATTCCACATCTATTGAAACTGTCCTTTTAAAAATGAAAGTAGTGGGAGCACAGTGGCTCAGGCCTGTAATCCCAGGACTTTGGGAGGCTGTGGGGGAGGATCACTGGTGCCCAGGAGCTCAAGACCAGTCTGGACAAGATGGCAAGACTCCATATCTACAAAAAAATAAAAGAAACATTAGCCATGTATGGTGGTGTGAGCCTTTAGTCCCAGCTACTCAGGAGGCTGAGGCAGAAGGATTGCTTCATCCCAGGAGTTTGAGGCTGCAGTGAACTATAATCACACCACTGCACTCCAGCCTGGGCGACAGAGTGACAGTCTGTCTCTAAAAAAATAAAAAAATAAAAAATAAAAAGAAGGAAAGCAAAATAAAGATATTTTCAAATAAAGCTCTGAGAGACTACCTGATCAGATCTGGAGACTTTCAGAAATGCTAACATTACAGATGTTATGTATATCACAGCTGAACATATTAAAAAATATGGTATATATACTCAATGGAATACTATTCAGCCTTTAAAAAGAAAGAAATCCTGTCATTTGTGACAACATGGATAAATCTGAAAGACAAATACCACATGATCTCAATTACATGTAAAATCTAAAAAAGTTGAACTAATAGACGTAGAGAGTAGAATGGTAGTTACCAGAGGCTGGGGGGAGGGGTATTGGGAAGATGTTTGTCAAAGGACACAAAATTTCAGTTAGGAGGAGTAAGTTCTATTGTACAACAAAGGGACTATAGTTAATAACAATGTATTATATTCTTGGAGATATCTATGAGGGAGGATTTTTAGTGTTCTTACCACAAAAAAAGATGAGGTAATACATATGTTAATTATGTTGATTTAGCCATTCCACAGTGTTTCAAACGTAATGTACATGACAAATATATACCATTTTCTCAATTAAAAATAATTTTTGAATTAAAAATGTTAACAAATTCTTCAGTCTTAAAGAAAATTACACCAGATAATTTGGATTTATAGAAAAGAATGGAAGGACTGTAATTGTTAAATGTCCTGGTAAATATAAGATTATTGCTTCTTTCTTAATTTCTTCACATTATATAACTTTAACATGCATAGAGGCCGGGTGTGGTGGCTCACACCTGTAATCCCAGCACTTTGAGAGGCTGAGGCGGGTGGATAACTTGAGCTTGGGAGTTCAAGACCAGCGTGGGCAACATGGCAAGATCCTTTTCTACAAAAAATACAAAAATTAGCTGGGCGTGGTGCAAGTACCTGCAGTCCCTGCTACTAGGGAGGCTGAGGTGGGAGGATCACTTGACATTGGGAGGTGGAGGTTGCAGAGAGCCAGGATTGTGCCACTGCACTCCAGCCTGGGTGACAGAGCCAGACTCTGTCTCAAAAAAACAAAAACAAAAAACCCTACCATACACAGACAACAATAAAATAGCAGCTCAATTATCAATGTGCTGCCATTTTAAAAACATCATTGATATGTTTACTCATTCTTTACCACCTCACTCCATCATCATCATCATATAGTTCTTTTTCATAAAATTTACATACACTGAAATCTCTAATTTTTAGCTATATATTTTTTTCATTACTTATTTTACTTACAGATTCAGGGTCTCACTCTGTTGCCTGGGTTAGAGTACAGTGGCACAATCATAGCTCACTGCAGTCTCAAACTCCTGGGCTCAAGTAATCCTCCCACCTAAGCTTCTGGAGTAGCTGGGACCACAGGCAACACACCAACATGCCTGGCTAATTTATTTTTATTTTTGTAGTGACAATGTCCCACTATGTTGCCCAGGCTTACTTATTTTTAATTGACAAGTAAAAATTGTATATATTTATATTTATGATGTATGACATAATGTTTTAAAATGTGTATACATTTTAAATCTCCTTGGTTAAATTTATTCCTAAGTATTTTAATTTTTTTACTAGCTATTGTCAATGGCATTGTTTTATTGATTTCTTCCTTTTTTTTTTTTTTTTTTTGACAGAGTCTTGCTCTGTTGCCTAGGCTGGAGTGCAGTGGTGCTGCAGCCTCCACCTCCCAAATTCAAACAATTCTCCTGCCTCAGTCTCCTGAGTAGCTGGGATTACAGGTGCATGCCACCACGCCTGGCTAATTTTTGTATTTAGAGACAGGGTTTCACCATGTTGGCCAAGCTGGTCTCGAACTCTTGACCTCAAGTGATCCTCCCACCTTGGCCTCCCAAAGTGCTGGGATTACAGGCGTGAGGGACCCCACCTGGCCAGATTTATCAGATAGTTTGTTGTTAGTATGTAGAAATGCTACTGATTTTTTTTTTTTTTTTTTGAGACGTAGTCTTACTCTGTTACCCAGGCCGGAGTGCAACGGCATGATCATGGCTCACTGTAACCTCAAACTCCTGGGCTCAAGCAATTCTCCCACCTCAGGCTCCCAAGCATCTAGGACTACAGTTTGTGCCACCACACCTGGCTAATTTTTTTTTTATTTTTTGTAGAGATGTGTGTCTCACTATGTTGTCCAGGCTGGTCTCAAACTCCTGTCTTCCAGTGATCCTTCCACCTCAGCCTCCCAAAGTCCTGTGATTACAGTTATAAACCACCATGTCTGACCACTACTGATTTTTGTGTTAATTTTGTATCCTGCAACTTTACTGAATTTATTACTTGTAATAGTTTTTTGGTGGAGTCTTCAGAGTTTTCTAAATATAAAATCACGTTGTCCGCAAACAGATCATTTAACTTCTTCACTGACAATCTGAAAGCCTTTTATTTCTTTCTCTTGCCTAATTATTCTAGCTAGGAGTTCCAATACTGTGTTGAATGGAAGTGCTGAAAGTGGGCATACTTGTCTTGTTCTTGATTTCAGAAAAAAAAACTTTCAATTTTTCACTGAGCATTATGTTAGCTATGGGCTTGTCATACAAGGCCTTTATTACGTTGAGAGACATTCTTTCTCTACCTCATTTGTTGAGTGTTTCTGTCATGAAAGGATGCTGAATTTTGTTGAATGCCTTTTTTGTATCTATTGAGATAATTATAAAGTTTTTGTCCTTTATTCTGTTAATATGGTGTATCACTATTGATTTGCATATGGTGAATATGCAGATTCACAGTGATAAATCCCACTTGATCATGGTGAATGACCCTTCTAATGTGCTGTTGAATTTGGTTTGCTAGTATTTTCTTGAGGATTTCTGCATCTACGTTTATCAAAGATATTGGCCTATAATTTGCTTTTCTTGTACTGTTTTTGTCTGCCTTTGGTATCAGGCCTTTGTAAAATTAGTTTGGAAGATCTCCTTCCTTTTCAATTTTTTGGAAGAGTTTCAGAAGGATTGGTTTTAATTGTCTAAATGTTTGGTAGTATTCAGTAGTGGCATCATCAAGTTTGGGCTTTTCTTTAATGGGAGACTTCTTATTACTGATTCAATCTCCTTACTCATTATTGGTCTTTTCAAATTATCAATTTCTTCATGATTTAGTCTTTATAAGTTGGTATGTGTCTAGGAATTTACCTATTTCTTTTAGGTTATACAATTTGTTAGTGTGTGTATATCTATATATATAGATATATATAGATATATAGATATAGATATAGATATATAGATATATATATTTTTTAGATGGAGTCTCATTTGGATGCCCAGGCTGGAGTGCAGTGGCACGATCTTGGCTCACTGCAATCTCCACCTCCCGGGTTCAAGCAATTCTCCTGCCTCAGCCTCCCAAGTTTCTGGGATTACAGGTGTGTGCCACCAAGCCTAGGTAATTTTTGTATTTTTATTAGAGATGGGGTCCGCCATGTTGGCCAGGCTGGTCTTAAACTCCTGACCTCAAGTGATCCGCCCACCTCGGCCTCCCAAAGTGCTGGGATTATAGGCATGAGCCACTGCACCCGGCCTGTGTATCATTTTTTATAGTAGTCTATGATCCTTTGTATTTCTGTGGTATCAGCTGCAATGTCTCCCTCTTTCATTTCTGATTTTAAGCATTTCCTCTTTTTTATTAATCTAACTAAAGGTTTACCAATTTTCCGTTGCTGTTTTTTTTTGTTTTTGTTTTTTTGAGACAGAGTCTCTGTTACCCAAGCTGGAGTGCAGTGGCGCGATCTCGGCTCACTGCAAGCTCCACCTCCCGGGTTCACGCCATTCTCCTGCCTCAGCCTCCTGAGTAGCTGGGACTACAGGCACCCGCCACCACGCCTGGCTAATTTTTTTGTATTTTTTAGTAGAGACGGGGTTTCACCGTGGTCTCGATCTCCTGACCTCGTGATCCACCCGCCTCGGCCTCCCAAAGTGCTGGGATTACAGGCGCCTACAGACCAATATTTTTATTAAATATGAATGCAAAAACCCTTCACAAAATCCTAACAAATCTAATATAGTAGTGTGTGTGAGTGTGTATGTATGTATATGTGTGTGTATATACATATATGTGTGTGTATATATATATATATATATATATATATATATATGGATAAAACATGACTAACTAGGTGGAATTTATGCCAGGGATGCAAGATTTGTTTAGCATTTCAAAATCAGTCTATGGGCCAGGTGCGGTGGCTCACGCCAGTAATCCCAGCACTTTAGGAGGCTGATGTGGGTGGATCACCTGAGATCAGGAGTTCCAGAGGAGCCTGGCCAACATGGTGAAACTCCATCTCTACTAAAAATACCAAAATTAGCCAGGTGTGGCTGGGCATGGAGGCTCATGCCTGTAATCCCAGCACTTCAGGAGGCTGAGGCAGGTGCATCACCTGAGGTCAGGGGTTGGAGATCAGCCTGGCCAACAGAGAAACCCTGCCTCTACTAAAAAATACAAAAATCAGCTGGGTATGGTGGCATCTGCCTGTAATCCCAGCTACTCAGGAGGCTGAGGCAGGAGAATTGCTTGAATCCGGGAGGTGGAGGTTGCAGTGAGCTGAGATCACACCACTGCACTTCAGCCTGGGCGACAGGGTGAGACTCTGTCTTTAAAAAAAAAAAAAATCTCCTCTTTGGCCGGGCATGGTGGCTCACATCCGTAATCCCAGCACTCTGGGAGGCCGAGGCGGGTGGGTCACTTGAAGTCAGGGGTTCAAGAGCAGCCTAGCCAACATGGTGAAACCTTGTCTCTACTAAAAATGCAAAAATTAGCCGGGCGTGGTGGTGCACTCCTGTAATCCCAGCTACTCAGGAGGCTGAGGCAGAAGAATAGCTTGATTCCAGGAGGAGGTGGTTGCAGTGAGCCGAGAGTGCACCACTGTACTCCAGCCTGGGTGACAAAGCAAGACTCCATCCCGAAAAAAAAAAGAGAAAACAACAACAAAAAAACCCACAGAGCTGACATCATCCTTAACTGTGAAATAGTGAATATTTACCTTTAATATTGGGAAAGAGGCAAAGATGACTGCTCACACCACTTCCACATTTAAAAGGAAAAGGCAAAGATGTATTTATTCACAGGTGACATGATTATGTATGCAAAAAATCCTAAAGAATCTTTTAAAAATCTACTAGATCTAATGCAACAGATCTGAGCAAATTCAGCAATTAGTGAATTAGACAATGTAAAACAAAAGCATCACATTTCTATATATTAGTAGCAAACAATTAGGAAGTGAAATTTTTTTTTTTTTTGTAGAGATGGAGTCTACCTATGTTGCCCAGGTTGGTCTCAAACTCCTGGCCTCAAGTGATTCCCCTCGCCTAGACTTCCAAAGTGCTAGGATTATAGGTGTGAGCCACCACACCCAGCCTAGAAAGTGAAATTTAAAATCCACTCTCATTTTTAATAACATCGAAAGTCATGAAATATTTAGCAACAAATTCAGTGAAATATGTACCACAGTGCTATTAAAAACTATTAGCACATTGCTGAGAAAAATTAAAGAACACACAGAAATAGATCCATAAATATACAACCAAATGATTTCTGACAAGGGCACTGACATAGTTTGGATGTTTGTCCCCTCCAAATTTCATGTTGACATGTGATCCCTAATATTGGAGGTTGGGCCTTCTGGGAGGTCATGGGGGCAGATTCCTCCTGAATGGCTTGGTGATGAGTGAGTTCTTACTCTCTAAGTTCATGTGAGAGCTGGCTGTTTAACAGAGTTCGGCCCCCTTCCCTCTCTCACCACGCCATGCCTGCTCCCACTTCACCTTCCTCCATGATGAAAGAAACTTGAACTCCTCATCAGATGCAGATTCTGCACCATGCTTCTTGTACAGCCTGCAGAACTGTGAGCCAAATAAACTGCTTTTCTTTATAAATTATGCAGTCTCAGGTATTCCTTTATAGTAACACAAAATGGACTAACAGAGGTGCCAAAGCAATTCATTGGTGGAAAGGACTGACTTTTAACAGACAATACAAGGACAACCAGATATCCATATGTCAAAAGAATTGCTCAACTCTTAATTAACATCATTTACAAAGAGTAATTCAAAATGTGTAACAGACTTAAATGTAAAATTTAAAACTGTAAAACTCCCGGCTAGGCGTGGTAGCTCACGCCTGTAATCCCAGCACTTCGGGAAGCTGAGGCGGGCGAATCACAAGGTCAGGAGTTCGAGACCAGTTTGGCCAATATGGTGAAACCCCGTCTCTATTAAAAATACAAAAAATTAGCTGGGCGAGGTGGCAGGCTCCTGTAGTCCCAACTATTGAGGAGGCTGAGGCAGGAGAATCGCTTGAACCTAGGAGGCAGAGGTTGCAGTGAGCCGAGATCGTGCCACTGCACTCTAGCCAGGGCGAGAGCACGAGACTCCATCTCAAAAAACTGTAAAATTCCCAGAAGAAAAAAATCTTTGCAACCTTGGGGCAGACAATGATTTCTTAGACTATTTAAAACATGCATTATAAAAGAAAAAAAATCAAGAAGTTAGATTTCACCAAAATTTAAAATTGCTATTTGAAAAACACAATTCAGAAAATGAAAAGTTTGGAAGAAACTTTTCATACGTACACACACATATGAACAGACCTGTGTTCTGAATATATGAAGAATAATTACAACTGAGTAATAAGAAAATCTCATTTTAATAGATAAATTATTTGAGCAAACTAACAAAAGATATTCATATACAGTCATGCATTGCTTAACTGTGGGGATATGTTCTGAGAAATGTGTCATTAGATGATTTTATCATTGTGAGAACATCATAGAATGTACTTATACAAACCTAGATGTTATAAGCCTACCACATACCTAGGAGCTATTGCTCCCAGGCTACAAACCTGTACAGCATGTTACTGTACTGAATACTGTAGGCAACTGCAACACAATGATGGTAAGTATTTATGTATCTAAACATGTCTAACCACTGAAACGGTACAATAAAAATATGCTATTACAATCTTATGTGACTATTATCATATCTGTGGTCCATCATTGACCAAAACACCTTTATGCAGTATATGACTGTATACTAATGGCCATTAAGCATATAAAAATATATTCAACAACATTATTCATCAGGGAAACAAAAATTAAAACCACAAAGAGATATCAGCACACCCCCATTTGATCTTGCTAACAACCAATCTGTCAATTCAAAGTGCTGGCAACAATGAGGAACAACTGGAACCTTCATACATTGGTCGTGGGAATATAAAATGGGTATAACCACTTCAGAAAAAATTGAGTTTCTTGGAAACGCACACAATCCAGCAATTGTATTCTTATGTATTTACCTAAGATAAATGAAAAATATGCCCAAAGACCTGTAAATGTTCTTGCCAGCTTTATTCAAAATGGCCAAAAATTAGAATATCTATTAACAGGTGAATAAACAAATTATAGTATACTGCACAATGGAATACCACTCAGCAACAGAAAAACTACAAACCAAGTAATTAATGAGTAAGGGGTGTTTTTATGGGGTGATGAAAAAGTTTTCAAACTAGAGAGAACTGGTGATCTCACAACATTGTGAAAACAATAAATATCACTGAATTGTACACTTCGAAACGGTTGTTTGGGTTTGTTTAGCCAAAGTAAAAAAAGAAAAAAAAGGCTAATTGTATATTATCTGAATTTCCCCTCAAAAACAAAAAAAAAACTTTTGATAAAAGAGCAGGAATGAATTCTCAACCCACAATGATATACCAATACACATCCACGGTAATAGGTTAAATGACAAAGACTGACAACACCAAAATTGGTGAGAATGTGAGTAACTGGAACTCATATATTGCTGATGAAAGCATTAGATGGTATAACCATTTTGGAAAATGATTAGCAGTTTCTCATAAAACTAAACATGCTGCTACTTCATGACCTAGCAATTCCACCGCTAGGTATTTAAAAGCTTTATGTGGGCAGAGATTTTCATCTGTTTGTGAGCAAACAGTGCAAGACACACAGTAGATACTCAATAAGTATTTACCAAATGAATGTCTACTTATTTTAGCATTGTAATAAAAAACTAGAAACAATCTAAGTATATTAATAAAAAGCTATACAGATAAAAATGTAGTATATTCATATGACAGAATACTATATAAAACAATTAAGGCCGGGCGCGGTGGCTCACGCCTGTAATCCCAGCAATTTGGGAGGCTGAGGCTGGTGGATCACCTGAGGTCAGGAGTTCGAGACCAGCCTGAACAATATGGTAAAACCCCCATCTCTACTAAAAATAAGAAAATTAGCTGGGCGTGATGGCATGTGCTTGTAGTCCCAGCTACTTGGGAGGCTGAGACAGAAGAATCGCTTGAACCCAGGAGGCAGAGGTTGCAGTGAGCTGAGATCGCGCCACTGCACTCCAGTCTGGGTGACAGAGCAAGACTCTGTCTCAAAACAACAACAACAACAACAACAACAACAAACATTTAAAACAAATACGTCAGTGGCTAAAACTATCAATATCAATCCAAATCAATTTTTAAAATAATACTGAGTGAGGCCAGGCGTGGTGGCTCACGCCTGTAATCCCAGTACTTTGGGAGGCTGAGGCGGGCGGATCACGAGGTCAGGAGATCGAGACCATCCTGGCTAACAGGTGAAACCCCGACTCTACTAAAAATACAAAAAATCAGCCAGGCGTGGTGGCGGGCGCCTGTAGTCCCAGCTACTCCGGAGGCTGAGGCAGGAGAATGGCGTGAACCCGGGAGGCGGAGCTTGCAGTGAGCCGAGATCCTGCCACTGCACTCAGCCTGGGTGACAGAGCGAGACTCTGTCTCAAAAAAATAAAATAAGAAATAAAATAAAATAAAATAACACTGAGTGAAAAACACAAGTGCAGGCTATACGCAATATGATGTAACTTATTTAAAATTTAAAAACACATGCAATAATAGACACGTATAAAATATAATTTAAAAAACACAAAACACAGATACCAACTCATGATGTTGAGTACCTGATAACGGATGGGTGGGATGAGACTTCAGCTTTATTGGAAATGTTTTATTTCCTTATCTAAAAAAATACTAGAAAGAAATACAACAAAATGTTAACAGTTGTTAATGTTGGCCTCTGTAAATATAGATATTGTGTTACTTTAGTCTTTTTTTAAAATCTCAACTAAATTAAAAAAGGAATTTTAGTCTTTTTTTTATCTCAACTAAATTTAAAAAGGAATTTTAAAACCCTAGTGTTACATGCAAGTGAGTCAATAATGGCAAAATAATAATGAGATACATAGAAGGTGACTAACTTTTAATGGTGAATACTGGATCCAAGTACAAGTTTGAAAATTTTGATTTCTGAAAAAAACACAAAACTTAAGTGATGAATGAAAAATAGACAAAATGGAAGAGGGTAATAAGAATATTATTAAATAACAAAATCTACTTCGAACGAGGAAATCTTTCCAGTTACAGATATATTTAAAACTCACATATCCCATCTGTTGTTGTTAAAGAATATAAAAAGAATAAAATTTTAAAGGAAGCGCAGTGAGTACTGAAAAAGCTAAAGTATAAAAGTACAGAAAAAATGTAAATATAGAATCACACAATGAAATCACAAAGTTTGGCAGTATAGTAGAACAAGACAGTATATTATCCATTTTGTATCTAATATTTTGATATCTGGTCCTAGTTCCATAACTGGTATAAACTTTTATATTTTTATGATATTTATAATAAAAATATGGCATCCTACTTTTTCCACCAGTTCTCATATTTGCAATTTTTCCTCTTTGGACTGGCTGATCTCTGAGCACCCTTCTAACTCTAAAATTAAACTGGTAATTAGAACACTGCCTTCCACATAGCTGTTTCAACGACTAGATAAACAACCATTTTGAACTATTAAATAAAGAGATTTCAAAGAATACTGGGTATGATAGGCACAGATAACAAATACTAAACGATTTAAAATTTTGGTCACATAAAAATACATACATACCATTCGGAGATGTTTACTCGGCCAGTAAATATATAATTAACTCCTACTAAAGGATGAGGCACCTGTGGCTATTCCATAAATACTGATGTGAAGATGATTAAAGTAATATCGTCTTACAGTACGTCTCCTGAGTCAGAACCAAATAAATCAATACATAAATACTTTTGGGAAAAATCAAAACCATGGAAAAATGTTACTTTCCCAACAATCTATTTTACAGAGACCCATAGTTTATAACAGCTTTTATGCTGTGTGCATCAAGATCATCTATTATACGAAAAATGATTCCACCCCCTCTACTGGCAACGCCCCAGCATCGCGGGTGAGCTGCCAGGATGGACTCCCCGCTTTCCCCTCTCCGTCTTCCTTAGAGCATCAGGTATCTGACCACTGACATCACCTGGGCACCTGACCAGCTGACGCGCGTTTCCAGGAGCCATATCTGTGCCGTGGGGTCGGGTTGCCGGCCTAAGGAGCAGGATCTGTGTGCGGAGCCCCTCGCGGGCCCGTGCATTCTGCAGTTCAGCTCAAACTGCACATTTACTATGTTTTGTTTTTATCTATCGGTTGCCAATTAGTTTCTAAGGAAGACATTCCCATTACAAAATAATAGCGAAATAAAAATAAGCACCACGTTAAAAAGAGATCAGCAGGGAAGCACCTGAAGGCTGTTCGGGTGATCCGCCGCCGCCTCTATTAGGAGCGACCTCCACCGCCGAGGGAAATCACCCAAACGAGCCCCAGGCTGCCGCGCTCCTTCACTACAGCGAGCGTGGCCGGGAGGCGCCCTTCGGCCGCAGGGGACCCAGCCACGCCAGAAACCGCTCCTTGCGGGTTTTGCCTGGGGGGAGGCCGGAAGAACCCCGAGCAGGGCCTCGCCTGGAGGAAGGCCGCAGGCAGCGGCCGGGGTCCCCCAGAGAACCGAGGAGGCCAGCAAGGCCCCGAGAAGCCGCGCGCGCGCGTGTGGCCGGAGCCTCCCGCCGCGCCCCCGCCTCCTGGCGTCGCCATGGGAACCCGGGATTTGGTCCCCGGGCCTGACCGCCGCCTGAGGGGGAATAGGGGCGGACAGGAGGCAGCAGAAGCTTACCGGCGCCGCTCCTCCGCCTCCTCGGGTCGCGTTCGGCCGTACGGGGATCCGTCCCGGCACCCGTTCCGGCCACCGCCCGCGAGCACCGCGCCGACTCCCGGCCCTCCGGCAGCCAGTGCCCCTCCGGCAGCCAGTGCCCCTCCGCACCAGTGCGTGGAGGTGTCAGGCTCCCGCTGCGGGAGGCGGGAGATTTAAACCGCGCGACCTGGCGTCCGCGTTCGCCCCCCTCGGGCGCCGGCCTGACCCCGCCACCGGCCCGACTCGGGATCGGAGCATCTCTCGGTCTGCTCTTGAATGAACTCGGGGACCCTCTCTATTCCTCCTTTCCCGATTTCCTCTTTACTTAATAAAGTGAAATGACAAACACCAAACCGGTCAGAACATTACGAGGAGCTGAGTGTGAGCTCTCTGAGGCGTGGGGAAGTGGAAGGCATTGGCCCGGGGCCCTCCCGGCTCCCTCCGAGCACCCCCACCCTCGGACCTGCCGGGCCTTCTGGGGCGGCCCCTTAGCACCAGTGCTCCTTACGCGGAAAGCGTTCGCCCGCTGTATTTAACTCCCGTGTTAAAGGTTTAAAGAGGTCTAAGTTAACAACCGTTCATAATCAATCTCAAATGCACATATCCATATCCATAATGTTTATGATGAATCTTCAAGAGTAAAAGGTAAAACCGGATCCTGAAAGTCTCAGGAAAAAAACAAAAAGGAAGGCAAAACTATTTACTACTAGTAGGAGATAATTTAGTAAATTCAAACTGCATTCTTTTTAAAGGTGACTCCAAAACTTAAAAGAACTTTCCTAAAACAGCAGAATACGAATTATTAATTACAACTGCGACACATAGGCTAGCAAAGAATTAAAAGGTTAACACTCGAGGTGATAATTAAAATCTGTATGATGACAAAGATGGGGTGAGGTTCTAGAATTTATTTTATTTTATTTTATTTGAGACGGAGTCTCGCTCTGTCGCCCAGGCCGGAGTACAGTGGCGCGATCTCGGCTCACTGCAAGCTCCGCCTCCCGGGTTCACGCCATTCTCCTGCCTCAGCCTCCCGAATAGCTGGGACTACAGGCGCCTGCCACCACGCCTGGCTAAGTTTTTTGTATTTTTAGTAGAGTCGGGGTTTCACCGTGTTAGCCAGGATGGTCTCGATCTCCTGACCTCGTGATCCGCCCGCCTCGGCTTCCCAAAGTGCTGGGATTACAGGCGTGAGCCACCGCGCCCGGCCGAGGTTCTGGAATAATAACAGTACAAAATACTCACCTTAACCTAGAAATTATACTTTTAGAATAGGAAAAGTGGCAAGCTACAGAGGGTTAATTTGGACTGAAAACATTAAATGTCTTTAGACTTTTACCCTGAGATATTTGGATTTCAAGGAATAGGCAAATACCTGAGATTATGTGCAAAATTTTGTTTGTTTTTTGAGGAGTCTACAGCTTTCCTCAGAAGGGTAAAAATTAGCGTTTGGCAAACATGAGTGATTGACCTATTTCCTTGGGATGGCTTTCCTGAATCTTACTAAATGAGGCATTTCTCCTAAGGGGCATACTGCTCTCTGGCTGTAACGATCTACCTGCCTGTCTTCCCCACTAGGTGCTGAGCTGCTTCAAAGCTGCTCCTCCCTTAGGCATTTCTGCAGCCTTAGCACCTAGCACAGTGCCTAATACAAACTAGGTCCTGAATGAATGTTGAGTCCATCAATGAACGAAATGAAACAAAGATAGCTAATTCACAACTGAAGGATACATTATAAAATATCTGAAAAGAACAGATTATCTTTCTCACCAAGGAATAAATAACGTGGCAAGCGAAATGACTTTCAAATGTTACTATGCCCCATAGTAAAGTTCTTGGGGTATTTTAGAAAATGTTTGTTCCAACAAGATGAAGTTTTAAGTCAAGAGAACAGTAAACTAATATCTTCTTCAGCTCAATCTGAGGCCAACTAAAGTCCTCCAAGGAACACACCAGGAAGTCAGAATAATGGCTACCGGCCGGGCCTGTTGCTTTTATTCACTTAACTGGGTAAAATTACAGAAAGATACACAGTATCTCCAAGCCATTAATGAAGTGTAGTATTTACACTTCATATAATCACTTTTTCTTCACAAGTCGCTAAGGAAACACGGTGGCACAGTGTAGGAATAGTATCAGAAAATAATGTAGAGCTAGCTGCTGATGCTTCTCCTGGACAGGAGTCATGTCTCTCATATTTCATAAATGCCTGTGGAATGAATTCTTTCTTTAGCTGTTGGATACAATGTTTAAATGGCTTGCACTAGGAAGAGCGTGGTAGTTCACGCCTATAATCCCAGCACTTTGGGAGACTGAGGCAAGCGGAGCACTTGTGGTCAGGAGTTTGAGAACAGCCTGGCCAACATGGTGAAACCCTGTTTCTACTAAAAATTCAAAAATTAGCCCCATGTGGTGGCGTGCACCTGTAATCCCAGCTACTTGGGAGGCTGAGGCACGACAATCACTTGAACCCAGGAGGCATAAGTTGCAAGCCGGGATTGTGCCACTAAACTCCAGCCTGGGCGACAAAGCAAGACTCTACTTGCACTAGTCTCTTAACAAAAGGAGGCAGCTCAGTCATTACATTTTAGTGTTGCATAAAACCTCTTTAGAAAGTGAAATAATTTAACACTGTTAAAGTACTTTTAAATTTCATTTAGAAGTACATTTATTGAACTGTTATTTAACTTTCTATCCTTTCTATCAACATATAATACACTTATACTAAGGGGAAAAAAGGGGTTTTCCTCCATTGTATATAGACTTTTACAAGCTAACTAGACAAGAACATTAGATGACTTGGAATGTAGGGCTCCACAAATGGGATCCAAACCTAGAGTCTTAGTTTCGTTAAAGACTAATGGTCTTCACTTTTGTTTTTGTGCAAACCTCTGGTTAATCTCCCAAATAAAACCTCAGTTGATATTAGAAAACACTAAAAATTATTCTACTGTTTTGTACTGTTTTACTAAGGATTAGAGGTCTATTGAATCTGACATCATACAAAAAGCTCTATTTCTTCAAGGCATTCCAGTTTCTTTGTAATCTGTTGGATTTTACCGAAGACGTCAGGAGAAGCATTATAGGTCAGTGACAGTGGGGCCATGGAGAGCTATCTTCCCAGATATCCAAATGAGTAATTAGATACTGCAAGCTAAACATTCTGTCTCTTCCCTACTACATTTCTGTTTATTCAAGTAAAGCTACAAACAGTATTAGAATTAGACACAATTCTAGAATTAGAATTATTACGATGATTTTAAATGTGAAGTGTTATCGACATCGTTTTAAAAATTATTTCCTCCCCCTGAAACCATTGAACTTCATCTGGTATTAAGTCTCAGCCATGTTATTACACTTTCACCAACTATACATAGAATTGTTTGACATGTTTCTAAACTTTGTATCAGATAGTACCTAACAAGATACTTTCTCTGTAGTCTTTATTACTCAGATGTATGTCGCACAGCTCCATTAATTGGTTACATACCTTCACACTAGGTACTTAACCTGTCTGGATTGTGGTTTCCTTTAAATAACAAGAATGACATAATTACATGAATAATAGGATAATTTCTAAAATTCATTTTTGCTTATATACAATTCCTATTAGAATATACAGAAATTGATCTTTATACATTTATATACTATTACAATAATACGTTTAGTGGTACGCTAAAATTGAAATTAATTTTAAAGGCAAAAAAATGCAAAGCTGAACATATTATTGTAATTTAGTACCCACAAATGTCACTTAAATTTATGTATTACTTTCTTTTTTTTTTTTTTTTTGAGACGGAGTTTCACTCTTGTTGCCCAGGATGGAGTGCAATGGCGCGATCTTGGCTCACCACAACCTCCACCTCCTGGGTTCAAGCAATTCTTCTGCCTCAGCCTTCCAAGTAGCTGGGATTATAGGCATGTGCCACTATGCCTGGCTAATTTTGTATTTTTAGCAGAGACGGGGTTTCTCCATGTTGGTCAGGCTATTCTTGAACTCCCGACCTCAGATGATATGCCCACCTCAGCCTCCCAAAATGTTGGGATTACAGGCGTTAGCCACGGCACCCAGCCACATATAACCTTTCTGTTAGGCAAGTGAAGACACTTCCACACTCATTCTTTCCATTTATAAAAACATCATTCTTGTGCACGACATAAGATTGACAAAATATATACCAGTTAAGAGCTTGTCCAAGATAAGTCCAAGTTCAAATTCACTGCCATTTATTTCCTGCCTGTGTGACTGTTCAAAAACTTTAACATATATTTTTCTCTCCTATAAAATGCAAATAATTTATTACCTATAGAGGATTATTATGGTAGGATATAGTTTCATTGTTACTTTTATGGACACTGTAAGAAAATAATTTACTTCCTCAAATCTGCAAATCAATGGAACTGCTATTAGAACAACCATTAGGTTTAATTCTGTAAAACCAACCAGCCAAAAACGTTTCTCTCCTAAGTTATAATAAAGATATATTTGGTTCAGTCTGGATGCAGTGGCTCATGCCTGTAATCCTAGCACTTTTGAGGCCAAGGTGAGATGATTGCTTGAGGTCAGGAGTTGGAGTCCAGCCTGGGCAACATAGCAAGACCCCATCTCCACAAAAATAAAAAAAATAGCTGGGTGTGGCAGCATGCAATTGTACTCCCAGGTACGTACTCAGGAAGCTGGGGCAGGAGGATCCCTTGAACCCAGGAGTTGAGCCTGGATGGCAGAGCTAGACTATGTCTCGTAAAAAGAGATATATTTGGTTCATATAACAAAATACTGTTATTGTGTTTGATACTTAATCTATGATAGTCAAAATGTCAACAATGAAGTGACTAAAATGTTCTTGCTGTTTCTACACCTGGCAGTTTCTGGCTAGTAAAATCTGGATTTCACTTGCCTAATGAAATCTGATTCTAATTAGTGGCTTTTTAAATAAAAAAGATATTATTGGAATATCCCTTGCATATAGTCTTAAAATGTCAAATTTTTTCCTTTAAGAATAGGAGCCATAGTAATATCTATTAAAAATCTGTATTTTTGGCCAGGCACAGTGGCATGCCTATAATCCGAGCACTTAGGGAGGCTGAGGCATGAGGACTGCCTGAGGCCAAGAATTCATAACCAGCCTGGGCAACACAGCAAGACTGTCTCCACAAAAAATTTTAAAATCAGCCAGATGTGGTGACATGCGCCTGTGGTCCTAGTTAGGAGGATGAGGTGGGAGGATCCCTTGAGTCCGGGAGTTAGAGGCTGCAGTGAGCTATAATCGGGCCGCTGCACTCTAGCTTGGGCAACATAGTGAGACCCTGTCTCTAAAAAATGAACAAAAATAAAAATTAGTATCTTTCAAAAAATTTAATATTTTCCTTATATTTGTTATATATAGTAAATTGTTACCTTTTTTCAAAACTACGATACATCAAAAGAATTTTAGACTGTGTGAACAGATTTCAATGTTACTATCAGAAATTCCCAGATGGTATATATATATATATTTTTTGCAGGGTTGCTTGTTCCATTATATGCATTTTATATCAATTTAAACTTTTGTTTGTTCTTTCTCCAATAATATACTAGGAAGCATTCTGATATATTATTATGCATTGTTGACAACAGTTCCAAAATGGTAATTCCAAATTCAAAGGAAAAGAAAAGAAAATATTGATCATCTTCTCATAGAAAAGCTATGTTTTTCTACAAAGGCCCCACTATGCCTGGCCAAGTAATTTCTTAAAACTTTATTTGGGCTGGGTGCAGTGGCTCATGCCTGTAATCTCAGCACTTTGGGAGGTCCAGGTGAGCAGACAGCTTGAGCCCAGGAGTTCAAGACCAGCATGGGCTACATGGCAAAACCCTCTCTCTACAAAAAAAGTAATAATAAAAATAAATTAAAAAATAAATAAAAAATTGACTGGGTGTGGTCCCAGCTACTTGGAAGGCTGAGGTGAGAGGCCAGCTTGAGCCCAGAAGGTGGAGGTTGCAGTAAGCCAAGATTACACCATTGTACTCCAGTATGGGTGACATAGTGAGACCCTGTCTTGACAAAAAAAACAAAAAAACCAACCTTTGATAAGAGAGCAAGTATCAACATTTTAAAGAACTGCACTACTATGGGAAGACAGCATAACTAGTACTGGTCAGCAGGTTCTGAGCACTGCATTGTCAGGTTCCTAGCTTTTCCCCAACCATGGGAAAGCAGCACCACTCATTTATCCAAGTGATTCTTGGGAATATATAAGTCCATGTAAAGCAGGCATCTCTGGTGTTCTGGTAGAGGAACTGGGACCATTGAAAGGTCTCATGGCTTTTGAGGGAAAGGGTGTGGAGCAATATCAGAGGACTGAATAGTCTAGGCATGTATTGACCTCTCATATTCCTTCTGTTCAGGGAGTAAGATCTAACCACTTGAGTTAACCAAGGAAAGGAGTTTGGCAGGGATTGATCAGAGACAATATTTGTCCAAGAGACTTGGTCACTTACATTATATCTATCTCAAGGAAGAATGCCTGAACTATGAATGTATTCTGCTGTGGAACCAGGATTGGGAATAGGTGGGACCAGTTCTGGATGCCATTTTATTCTTTGTCTATGCATCTGATATATAGGCTTCTTTATCTTTAACCATCTAGTTTATACAGACTACATTCGGTCAGCCTAGGTTGGGTGAGTTAAGAAAGACATTTTAAATAACTGCCCTTAAGGATCATTCGAAGACCATCCAAAACAGGACTAGGAATTCATCTTTGTCCTCTCAAAGTTAGAAGATTTCCAGAGACTACAAATACAATAAAATTTATACCAATCAGCACAAAATGAGAAAAACAAGGATTCTGTGCATGAATTTTCTGGCCACCTTTATTCACTATTTGGCATTAAAATATACTTTAAGAAATGGTAACTGGAGCTCTAGCTCTTGGTCTATATGAAAATGAGGACCACATACCAGGGATGGAGGGAGCCTAGGATCCTAAAGAATGTGGAACAAAAACTACATCAGCCCTGGACTGCCTCTGGTTTTCTACAGAGAACTAAACTCCTAACTGGTTCAATACACTGTTTAGCTCTCAACTGCAGCCAAGTTTAGATATTGTTTCGCAGACTTCTGCAACAGGAACATCATTTGAGATGTAATACCATCTAATAATGAGACCAAACATATTTCCCAAATATTACTAAAAGGTTGTGAATGCTCTACTTAAGGAGTATCAATCCATTAATAATGGAAATAACATTTAAAAAATAAATTTACTTTAAATATTTTTATATAACACATGCATAAAGATAAATGCTAATGATATCATAAAATCTGTAGAATGTTTAATACTGATGAAAGGTTTTGTCTAAAGAATTTATTCTTATCTACACATGAGGAAAGATTAGGAGGTTACAGTGAAAACTGTATGCAATGCAATTTTTTTTTTTTTTTTTTTTTGAGACAGAGTCTTGCTCTGTTGCCCAGGCTGAAATGCAGTGGCACAATCTCAGCTCACTGCAACCTCTGCCTCTCGGGTTCAAGCAATTTGACTGCCTCAGCCTCCGGAGTAGCTGGGACTACAGGCACATGCTGCCACGCCCAGCTAATTTTTTGTATTTTATTAGAGACGAGGTTTCACTGTGTTGCCCAGGCTGGTTTCGAACTCCTGAGCTCAGGCAATCCGCCCGCCTCAGCCTCCCAAAGTGCTGGGATTACAGGCGTGAGCCACCGTGCCCAGCCAACTGTATGCAATTTCTAAAGGATCTGACATATATTTAATATAAAGTGCCTTCCTTAAAATATCTTGATGAATTCTTCAAAAATTGGCAATCTACTTGTCTTTATTTTGAGATAGAGTCTGGCTCTGCTGCCCAGGCTGGAGCACAGTGGTATGATCTCAGCTCACTGCAACCTCCACCTCCCGGGTTCAACCAATTCTCCTGCCTCAGCCTCCCAAGTAGTTGGGACCACAGGAGTGTGCCACCACACCCGGCTAATTTGTTTTGGATTTTTTTTTTTTTTAGTAGAGACAAAGTTTCACCATGTTGGTCAGGCTGGTCTCGAACCCCTGACCTCAGGTGAGCCACCTGCCTTGGCCACCCAAAATGCTGGGATTACAGGCATGAGCCACCGTGCCCTGCCGAATCAACATTTTGTTATCGTTGTTGTTGAGACAGAGTCTTGCTCTGTCACCCAGGCTGGAGTGCAGTGGCACAATCTCAGCTCACTACAACCCCTGCCTCTCGGGTTCAAGCAATTCTCCCGCCTTAGCCTCCCAAGTAGCTGGGATTACAGGCGGTCGCCACCATGCCCAGCTAATTTTTGTAGTTTTAGCAGAGACAGGGTTTTGACATGTTGGCCAGGGTGGTCTCAAACTCCTGACCTCAGGTGATCCACCTGCCTCGGCCTCCCAATGTGCTGGGATTACAGGTGTGAGCCACCGTGCCCAGCCTACATTTTTTTTAATGTTCTGAGTACCCTCACAGCCTAATTTTCTTGAACATTTATTCTGCCAAAAGGAACTGAATTTCTAACTTTTTCTCTATTACAATTTTCATTAATCTTTTTGAATGCTTTTTTAAAATAGCTAACTTAAAAAAATCTAAGTCTCTAACAGAAATAAAAATCTCAACAATCAATTACTGGATTTCCAATATAACCTTTGACAGCATTTCAAAAACAAATCTTAATTTGGCCAGGCACAGTGGCTCACTTTGGGAGGCTGAGGTGGGCAGATCACCTGAGGTCAGGAGTTCAAGACCAGCCTGGCCAACATGGCAAAACCCCGTCTCTACTAAAAATACAAAAATTAGCAGGACATCGTGATGTGTGCCTGTAATCCCAGCTACTTGGGAGGTTGAGACAGGAGAATCGATCGAACCTAGGAAGCGGAGGTTGCAGTGAGTTGAGATTGCGCCACTGCACTCCAGCCTAGGCAACAGAGCAAGACTCCATCTCAAAAAAAAAATAAAAATAAAAATAAAAAAGCAAATCTGAATTCAAACCAATACCTTTAAAGAGAAATGTAAAACTCAGTTTAATTTCAAGTTTGTATAGAGAATGTATGCCACAGTTTGTATTTTATAAACACAACCTATCTTATTATAAATACAAAATAAGAAAAAGTGATACGTTAGCTGTTATGAAGGGTGAAAACATTATATAAACTTCAAAAGGCTGCTTTCTGCATCTGCATCTATGTAATTTCATGGTTCTCTACCAATTTCATTTACAGAAATAATCTCTATAGTCAAATTATTGTTCACTTTCATGCCCCAACATGGGAAGTGGTAGGTGAATATCTGTAGGAATACAATTTATTGTCTGCTCCTCCACTCAGAAGTAGCTGTGTAAAAGGAGAGAAAAAGACAAGAAAACATAAATAAATATAATTATTTCACATCATAGCTAAACCTAATTAAATACTAATGATTTTCATTACAAAAGGAATTATGGGTGAGCAGTTAACTTGCATTGAGAGTGAGTAAAGGGACCAACATTGTTTCACTACTATACTATGATACAGTTTATTAAAACATTAAAAGCTATCATTTAAATTTGGTTGAGACACAATATGCTGTTGCACTTTCTATAAAGCATCTGCCAAGATACATAAGTTTGAAAGGGATACAGTTTTACCTATTAAAGAAAATTAAAAATTTTTAAAGGACAACACATTAATTGTATATTACAAATTATTCAAGT
This sequence comes from Pan paniscus, assembly GCF_029289425.2. Lineage (NCBI taxonomy): Eukaryota > Metazoa > Chordata > Mammalia > Primates > Hominidae > Pan > Pan paniscus. Next base: position 105,484,356 of record NC_073262.2, read on the forward strand.
AGCCCTAGGCCTTATATTTGGAAAGAATTCTTAGGCAGTAAGAGCTTACGTATATACATAAAAATAATTAAATTGTAATTCTTTAAACACATTTTATAATGCAGACTTATGCAAGATTTTTCCAACTGGTAAACACTTTGATCCAATTAGTCTTAAGTAGTGAGTTTTTGGATGTAAAATGTTTCATGAAGATACTCGTGGGGGCTAGGCACAGTGGCTCACACCTGTAATTCTAACACTCTGGGAGGCTGAGGCGGGAGAACTGCTTGAGGCCAGGAGTTCAAGACTACCTTGGGGAACACAGTGAGACCACGTCTCTACAAAAAATTTAAAAATTTGCCAGATATGGTGGCACCCACCTGTAGTCCCTGCTACTCAGAAGGCTAGGGCAAGAGGCTCACCTAAGCCCAGGAGTTCAAGCCTCAATCTCTAAAAATAAATAAAGAAATAAAGAAGATACACATGGGGGCAGGAGAATTGCTTGAACCCAGGAGTTAAAGGCTGCAGTGAGTCACGACTGCACCACTAACATTCCAGCCTGGGCAATAAAGGACCTTGTTTCTTAAAACAACAACAGCAAAAACAACAAAAAACCCACTATACTCACAAGAAAAAAAAATGCTCCAAAATTTCAAATTTACTATTCCTAGTATTATTATTATTTTGAGACAGGGTATCACTCTGTTACCCAGGCTAGAGTGCAGTGGCGCGATCATAGTTCATTGCATCCTCGACCTCCCAGGCACAAGTGATCCTCCTGCTTCAGGCTCAAGTAGGTCACACCACCATGGATAGCTAATTTTTTAATTTTTGTAGAGACATCATCTCACTATGTTGCCTAGGCTGGTTTTGAACTCCTGGGCTCAAAGAATCCTCCCCCTTTCCCTCCCAAAGTGGTAGGATTACAGGCATAAGCCACCATGCCTGGCCTATTAAAGGACAAATGTGTTTCTTCTTTGAATGAGAGGTGACATTTTATAAATAATACTAAGTGAAATAATACAGAATTATAAATATCAAATATATTGAAACTAATAAATGTTTTTTTTTCTTGAGATGGAGTCTATCTCCCAGGCTGGAGTGCAGTGGCTTGATCTCAGCTCACTGCAAGCTCTGCCTCCTTGGATCACGCCATTCTCCTGCTTCAGCCTCCCGAGTAGCTGGGACTACAGGCGACCGCCACCATGCCCGGCTAATTTTTTGTGTTTTTAGTAGAGACGGGGTTCCACCTTGTTAGTCAGGATGGCCTCGATCTCCTGACCTCGTGATCTGCCCACCTTGGCCTCCCAAAGTGCTGCGATTACAGGCGTGAGCCACTGCACCCGGCCCGAAACTAATACATTTTATAAACACAAACACCAGATTTATTCTAGTACACTTTCCTCTTCATCAAATAACTAATAAATTCTTACCCCTGTGTCTGTCCAGTCTACACTCAGAACTTTGTCTTCATGAGCAGCCAGATCATAGAGAGGAGCCTTACAACTAAAAGATGAAAATATTAACATGTTATATGCATTCACAGTGTTAAAACAAACATTTGAATAATCACTTATACTTATCTGAAAACTTTACAGGGTTTACCAACCTTGCCCCAATAACCACTTAATCTTAAAATTCTGTTTATTTGATCACCTCTCCTCTTTTTCCTGTATCATTGGTAGACCACAGACATTTATTATAACAAATATATTCAGAAAAAAATGTTATTTCATTTTAAGAATTTATTTATAATTAGGCCCATTTTCACACTTCCTTGACTAACCCCCAAACTATGGCCTTATATACTGTTTGTCTAGCTATCTATATGCAAACAAAACAACATATTAACATGAATTTCTTTTTCTTTTTGAGATGGAGTCTTGGTCTGTTGCCCAGGCTGGAGTGCACTGATGCAATCTCGGCTCACTGCAACCTCCGCCTCCTGGGTTCGAGCGATTCTCCTGCCTCAGCCTCCTGTGTAGTTGGGATTACAGGAGTGCGCCATCATGCCCAGCTAATTTTTGTATTTTTATTAGAGACAGAGTTTCACCATGTTGGCCAGGATGGTCCTGAACACCCAGCCTCAGGTGATCTGCCTGCCTCAGCCTTCCAAAGTGCTGGGATTACGGGTGTGAGCCACTGTGCCTGGCCAAAAATTTTTCTGATCCTGGCTTTTCTTTTGCATATCAGTATTTGTCACATGAGGTTGCAAAACCATGAGGCTTTTTTTACTCTTCTGGTTTTAGATAAGAATTTCAGTATTCATTTCCTTTCTATAACAGGTAATTGATATGTTTCTCTTGTAGATCATAAATAGAATTTACCTTCTTGTATCCCACAGCTTAACAATGTTATCTAAAGATCCTGAAATCAGCTGCTGTTCATGGGTAGGAGACCATTTTACTGATGTCACCCAACCAGTATGTGACGTTAGGGACAGCGACACCAAAGAACCATCTGAACAAAGCAAAAAAGACAAGCGTTGAATTTTAGAAAAGGGAAGTAGGTAGAATGAACCCAAAAAATATTTGTAGAAATTTTTTTTTTTGAGATGGAGTCTTGCTCTGTCATCAGGCTGGAGTGCAGTGGTGCAATCTTGGCTCACTGCAACCTCTGCCTCTGGGATTCAAGTGATTCTCCTGCCTCAGCCTCCTGAGTAGCTGGGATTACAGGCACGCGCCACCACACCCAGCTGATTTTTGTATTTTTAGTAAAGGCAGGGTTTCTCTATGTTGGCCAGGCTGATCTCCAACTCCTGACCTCATGATCCGCCCGCCTCGGCCTCTCAAAGTGCTGGGATTACAGGCATGAGCCACCACGCCTGGCCAGAAATTCCTTTTTTTGTACATCTCCAGAGAGATGAGAAATAGATGTTATTCACACATATATTCCCCCAGTGGTTTACATGACTCACCTTTAGTTCGGGGATCCCACAGTCTGATATGCCTATCTGTGCTTCCAGATGCTAAACGTTTACAAAGTGGAGAATAGGAAATACAATTAAACACTTTATTTCCTGTCTGAAAAAGAAAAGGAAAGAACATTAACCATGGTAGACTAAAAACCATCTCTAGAAGTTTATCACTTAAAAGAACACTGAATTTGTCTTACCAAAGTTGACTTAAGACTGCCAGACTCAACATCCCACACTCTAATTGTATGGTCCCAAGATGCACTGCAGATTTCTTCAGCATCTGACCACAGAACTGAGGAAACTGCCTCCATGTGGCCAGAGAGGGTCACTATGGGAGTCTAGAAAGGAAGAACCCCAAAAGGGGAAAGTGTTTTCATTACAGAATAATTGAAACAATAATAGTACTTATTACTTACAAAGCCCACATGACAGAGACAAACTGCCCATCTTTCATATCCTGACTTATTTCTTCTTTCTTTACAATGGAATGGATATTTCTGTTTTTATTTTATACAAGACACTGAGGCTGATAAAGGTAACTTGCCCAAGGTCATAGAGCTTATAAGTGGCAGACTTGAATTTGACCCCAAATATTACTCGTCTGTAGTCTTTCCACTATATTCTGCTGCTCCTCATATGTTCTACTTTTCATTTTGATCAGCATTAACACAAACTTAACTCTCCCAGCTGACAAATGTTGTATTAAAGATTAGTGCTGGATGGTTTCCCAATGGCCTTGGACTGATGGATACAGTTTCTCCCCCCTCTTTTCTTCTTGCTTGTAGTTCTCAAAATAACTATAGAATATTCTGGGAATATAACATCCTGAGATAGGGAGCAACTGGCCAGCATAGCCTGGGGGCTCTATTCCAGCTCTTAGAAACAGGATGTCCTTCAAACTTTGCCCAGAGTCAAGTGACCCCAGGTTACAAAAACCAGGGCAGGCTGTTTTTTTGGGATCCCTCAGCTGTACTGCAAGTGAGGCATATGCAGTTAACACTCCATTTGCCCCTGGCAGCTTTCTTGAGCCTTGGGGGACTGGCTCACAATGGATCCTCGGCTTCTGTTGTCCCTTGCTGCCTATCTGTAAGTAATAAACCCGTTTCATGTAATGTGTTGCGTGTGTGCTCTTCCTCACCAGATTCAGGCAACTGGTAAAACTGCAGCCCAGGATGCGGTGGGTGAAAGTATTCACACTTCTATTCCTGGTGCCTGGCATACGATGACCTTTACTATCCTCCAACCAGTGGGAATCCTCCCTTAGACTGGTTATTAGTGAAACTGCTTCACAGTTAACACAAAAACCTTTGTGATCAGACAGATATAGGTTTCAGCACCTTCACACAAAATATGCTGCCAATTTCTACACAACTCCTCCAGGTAAATTAATCTCAGTAAGTTATTCTTACCACCTCATTCCTCAGTATCTTTAAGTCCTATTATTTAATCTTTAAATAATGTACACAGTTCACTTATTAATACTCCACAATCTCTAATGTCTTTCTAAACTAAAAGCCCCAAACTAGGTAACTAGGTAGAGTACCTACCTTAAATATAAGGAGTATATAAAAGAGAGTGGGAAGAGCCAGGCACAGAGGCTCATACCTGTAGTCTCAACGCTTTGGGAGGCTGAAGCAGGAGGATCACTGGAGCCCAGGAGTTTGAGAACAGCCTAGGCAACATAGTAAGACCCCGTCTCTACTAAAAATAAAATTAGCTGGGCTTAATGACACATGACTATAGTCATATCTATTTGGGAGGCTGAAGTAGAAGGATCACTTGAGCCCAGCAGTTTGAGGCTACAGTGAGCTACGATCACGCCATTGCACTCCAGCCAGGCCCACTCCTGCAGTGGGCCACTGCACTTGGCCCACAGTTGTTTTAATAAGGGGTTGTTTTTTACAACACTTTATAATTGTAATTTAGGTTTTTGTGTGAACAAGAGAGATCTTGTCTCTAAAAAAAAAAAAGAGAGGAGGCCACACACGGTGGCTAACACCTATAATCCTAGCACTTTGGGAGGCCGAGGTGGGTGGATCACTTGAGCTCAGGAGTTCAAGACCAGCCTGGGCAACATGCTGAAACCCTGTCTCTACAAAAAAATATAGAAATGAACTGGCTGTGGTAGCACACTCCTGTAGTCTCAGCTACCTGAGAGGCTTACATGGGAGGATTGCTTGAACCTGGGAGGTGGAGGTTGCCATTAGCTGAGATTGTGCCACTGCACTCTACCCTGGGCAACACAGTGAGAGTCTGTCTCTTAAAAACAAACAAATAAACAAACAAACAAAAAAACTAGCTGGGTGCGGTGGCTCACACCCGTAATCCCAGAACTTTGGGAGGCCGAGGCGGGTGATCACCTGAGGTCAGGAGTTCAAGACCAGCCTGACCAACATGGAGAAGCCCCGTCTCTACTAAAACTACAAAATTAGCCAGGCGTGGTGGTGCATGCCTGTCATCCCAGCTACTCAGGAGGCTGAGGCAGAAGAATCGCTTGAACCCAGGAAGCAAAGGTTGCAGTGAGCCGAGATTGCGCCACTGCACTCCAGCCTGGGCAACAAGAGTGAAACTCCATCTCAAAAAAAAAAAAAAAAAGAGGAAAAGAATTCTGGAATAGGGGATAGTCAATCTACTTTTATATAACTTTGCTACATTTAACTTCCTTAAATATTGCCTCATCTGTAATATTTAGGAGTTATAACTGGATCAGAAAGCAAACTTTTTCAGTAAAGAACCAGCAAGTAAATATTTCAGCCTTTGGAGACCATATACAGTTTCTGTTGTATATTTTTCTTTGCTGAGTAGTATTCTGTTGTATGAATAATACCACAGTTTTGTTTTTTGTTTTTTTGAGATGGAGCTTCACTCATCGCCCAGGCTAGAGTGCAATGCACAAGCTTGGCTTACTGCAACTTCCACCTCCCAGGTTCAAGCGATTCTCCTGCCTCAGCCTCCCAAGTAGCTGGGATTACAGGCGCGTGCCACCACGCCTGGCTAACTTTTCGCATTTTTAGTAGAGACGGGGTTTCACCATGTTGGTCAGGCTGGTCTTCACTCCTGACTGCAGGTGATGTGCCCGCCTCAGCCTCCCAGAGTGCTGGGATTACAGGCATGAGCCACTGCTCTTGGCCCACAGTTGTTTTAATAAGGGGTTGTTTTTACAACACTTATAATTGTAAAAACCATCCTTAGCTCTCTGTAGCACAAAAATAGGTGACAGCCAAACTGGCTGTTGGGCTGTAATTTGCCAACTCCTAGACCAAATGATCCCTGAGGTCTCTTAGCATTTTCCTGAAAGAAGTAAAGGAACCTGATAGAGGAGTGAGAAACAGAACAATCTCTGATGTCATCTAAAACAAAATGAAAAGGTGACATAGAGGTAATCAGAAGGCTCTAGAATAGAAAATGACATGGTAAAAACAATAGGCAAACTTATCATATGAATAAGCTATACCATTCCTAGGCATTTATCCAAGAGAAATGAAAACAGGTTCACACAAAAACCTAAATACAAATGTTGATAGTTTTACTTATAACTGCCAAACTGGAAACAATCAAATATCCTTCAGCTGGTGAATGATTAAACCAACTGTGGCATATCCATACCACAGAATACTACTCAGCATCAATAACCCCCAACAACCTCAAAAAATGTCAAATGCTTTATGCTAAGTGAAAAGGGCCCGATACAAAAAGCTATATACACTATACTGTGTGACTGCACTTATATGACATTCTGGAAAAATTATAGGGACAGAGAACAGAGTAGTGGTTTTCAGAGGATAGAGGTGGGAGGAAAGTTGACAAGAAGGGGCAATATGAGTTTTCAGGAATGACGGACTGTTCTATATCTTGGTTGTGTAGCAGTTACATGATTCTATATATTCATCAAAACTAAATAGTTATACACCAAAAAGTGAATTTTCCTCTAATAAAACTTTTCTTTAAAAGTAGAAAAGTCAACATTGACATTGTCACTACAAACTAAGTGGAACAGAAGTACTGGAGGGAAAAAAGCAATTTTGAGAATTAAGGAGGAAAAGGCTATTGTATGTTAATATATCAAGCAAATGACAGGTAAATGAACTGGCAGCATTATTCACATTAACACATTTCAGGCAGTAGAAAGAAATGCAAAGAGAAGATACCTATTTTTGATATTTTTTTCTCTTTTTTCTATTATTTTGCTAAAATCCAAATTTTTCTTTGCTTTTTTTGAGACAAGGCCTCACTCTGTCGCCCAAACTGGAGTGCAGTGGTGCAATCGTAACTCACAGCAGCCTTGACTTCCTGGGCTCAAGTGATCCTCCCACTTCAACCTCTCAAGTAGCTGGGAATACAGATGCACACTACCATGGCTGGCTAATTTTTAAATTTTTAGAGATGGGGTCTTGCTATGTTGCCCAGGCTGGTCTCAAACTCCTAGGCTCAAGCGATCCTCCAGTGTTGGCTTCAAAGTACAGGTGTTAGCCACCTTCTCGGGCCCCAAATTTTTCTATTATTTCTAACGCAGCAACATTTTCATTGTAATTGGCACTTCAAAGGTTTCTGGCATGACTTAAATTAATAATTTATGAATGTATAAATGTAAACCCTATAAAAAGCTAAATGATTTCTCAGGAAAAATCAGTGAAAGGAGGAAAAAAGCTAAATGAGAAACTCAATATACTATTATTTCTCTCAAACAAAATGAACTATGGGAGCAAGCTTACGAAAGTATGCACCTAGAAATAAATGGTATCAGCAAAGTAGAGTGGGAGAAAATACTTAAATACATATATTCAGCAAAGAACTTGAATCCAGAATACATAAATAACTCTTACAAATCAGTAAGTAAAAACAAAGCAAAACAACAACAACAAAAAAATCAATAAGTAAAATAGAGCCAACACTCTTTTAAAAAATGGGCTATGAGGTGGGAGGACTGCTTCAGCCCAGGAGTTTGAGACAGCTCGGGCAACAAAGCAAGACACCATCTCTATAAAAAAATGAATAATAACAACTTAAAAATTAGCTAAAAATATGAACATTTCATAATTATCAAAGATCCAGGGCTTATTAAAAGTTAATCATGACTTTAATAAGTAACCATATCAAGTGCTGGTAAAGATGTGGAGTAACAGCCAGGCATGGTAGCTCACGCCTGTAATCCCAGCACTTTGGAAGGCCGAGGTGGGAGGACTGCTTGAGGTCAGGAGTTCAAGACCAGCCTGGGCAATATAACAAGACCCCATCTCTTAAAAAAAAAAAATTAGCCAGGGCATGGTGGCATGCGCCTGTAGTTCCAGCTACTCAAGAGGCTGAGGCGTGAGGATTGTGTGAGCCCTGGAGGTTGAGGCTGCAGCTGAGCCATGATTATGCCACTGCACCACTCCTCTCAAAAGGGGGGAAAGAAACGTCCATCAAAAGAATAATAAATAGCCTGAGTGTATTGGCTCAAGTCTGTAATCCCACCACTTTGAGAGGCTTTCGGAGGCTGAGGCAAGCAGATCACTTGAGCCCAGGAGTTCAAGACCAACCTGGGTGACATGACAAAACCCAATATCTACAAAAAAAAAAAAAAAAAAAAAAAATTAGTTGGGTATGGTGGCATGCAGCTATAGTCCTAGCTACTCAGGAGGCTAGGGTGGGAGGATCACCTCAGTCTGGGGAGGTTGAGGCTGCAGTGAGCCATGATCAGGCCACTGTACTCCAGCCTGGGTGACAGACTGAGACCCTATCTCAATAATGGATAAATTGTGGCATATTGATGCTGCAATGGAATGCTATATATTAATGAAAAGATCTATCTTACAGATATCATATGAAATTTTAAAAATAGGTAAAACTAATCTAAGATGGCATAACTCAAAAGTGATTACCTTTAGGGAGCTACTGGTTGAGAGGCAGGCTAGAGGCAGACATCTAGGGTACTGGTAAATCTATATTTTTATTTGGGTAGTAATTACTTGAGTATACATATTTATAAAAATTCATTGAGCAGGCCGGGTGTGGTGGCTCACGCCTGTAATCCCAGCACTTTGGGAGGCCGAGGCGGGTGGATCACGAGGTCAGGAGATCGAGACCATCCTGGCTAACAGGGTGAAACCCCGTCTCTACAAAAAAAATACAAAAACTTAGCCAGGCATGGTGGCGGGTGCCTATAATCCCAGCTACTCAGGAGGCTGAGGCAGGAGAATGGCGTGAACCCAGGGGGCGGAGCTTGCAGTGAGCCGAGATCACGCCACTGCACTCCAGCCTGGGTGACAGAGCGAGACTCTGTCTCAAAAAAAAAAAAAAAATTTTTTTTTCATTGAGCAACATTTAAGCTGCATGCCAAACTTTAAAAAGAGAAAAAATTGGCAGAGCATGGTGGCTCAAGCCTGTAATCCCAGAACTTTGGGAGGTGGAGGTGGGAGGATCACCTGAGGCCAGGAGTTTGAGGTTATAGTGAGCTATGATTGTGCCACTGCACTCCAGCCTGGGCAACAGAGCAAGACTTTGTCTCTTTAAAAAAAAAAGAGAATAAAAGAGCTACCTTCTCAGTAAAACATTTTTATAACTCAGGAAATCTTTTCCTACTCAGATATGTTCTTTAAAAGTTTGACATGCATGAATATAAACTCCCACTGGCACAATATCCAAATGGTAAGGCATTTCTAGCTTTATTTTTTATTTTATTTTTTGAGACAGGGTCTCACTCTGTTGCTCAGGCTAGAGTCCAGTGGCGCAATCTTGGCTCACTGCAACCTCTGCCTCCTGGGCTGGGCGTAGCTGGGACCACAGGTGCAAGCCACCACATCCAGCTAACTTTTAAAAAATTTTTTGTAGAGACAGGGTATCACCATGTTGCCCAGGCTGCTCTCAAACTCCTGAGCTCAAGCAATCTGCCCGCCTTGGCCTCCCAAAGTGCTGGGATTATAGGCCTGAGCCACCACAGTCGGCCTCCATTTCTAGCTTTAATTTAGCCTACCAGAGTAAAGAAGTTGAGTAAGTGCCAGATCTTTCCTCTTGCAATTCATCAGTCTATGTTTAAATGTATTAAGAAATTATAAATCATTACTTTCAGCTGGAACCAGTAAGCGCTAATATTACATTCTATTTGATAAATAATTTATGATCCCATTTTATTCATTTTCAACAATTTTTACAAGATATTTTATTGGTGACTATAAGAATTAATGTGCAAATGTGTGCTTTATTTACTGCACATTCATTATAGCTATTAGAAAATGAATGAAAAGTGTTTTTCTAAACCTGACTCAGTATTGCCCTTCACAAAAAGTATATAAATACAGGTCAGGTCACATTATAACAAATATCTTTGTAACACGATAAATAATAATCTGCATGAAAAGTCAAACTCATGGAAGCACAGAGTACAACAGTGGTTGCCGGGAGCTGGAGTGTGAGGAAATGGGGAAATGTTGGTCCAAGGGCACAAACTTTCGGTTATAAGATGAACAAGTTCTGGGGATCTAATGTACAGCATGGGTGGTGATGGATGTGTTAATTAATTTGATTGCAGTAATCATTACACAATGTTTATGTATATCTAATCATGTAGTACACGTTGAATATATTCAATCTTTATCAATTAAGTATTTTTAAAAGTAAGAAAAAATCTGGATAAACTTTCTGAGTTTGACTTAATGGAATCTAACAGCTAAATGACAGAATCAAATCCCAAATTAAACTCTTGGTTTCTAGTGATTTAGAAGATATAACTAGGATCCCTTATAAAAATTACATACTCAGTGCATGAAACAGATAATATTATCCAACAGCCAGGTAATTAGATGCTTCACTTTAGTGTAAGTTTTAATAATTAAAAGGTCCAGAATGCAACATGAGATCAAACATAATAACTAAATCATCAACCTAGCAACCATAAGCCTGGCTCAATGCCACTACATTCAAAGATACAAATAAATGTAGCAACAATACTTTGCTTACAATAAAAATTTACAAGTCTACTGAAAAAAAGGATAATCATGGTTAAAGCAGCAAGGTAAGACAGAAGGCAACATAAACAAAAAAGACCATATTAAATTACCATATATTTGTCAACACAGGCCTAAGGCAAGTACAGTCAGTTCTCACAAATACTGACCCTTGTTAGTCCCAACTGTTCTGTCTTCTGTTTCTTTCTTGGTCGATTTGTGGACTCCTCCATTTCATCTTCTTCATCTGTAGGGACTGTGTCATAGAGAATTAGATTTGACATTTTAAAAACAGTATTAATCGTGAACTGTCTGAAAGAATTCTTTACATTTCCAGATATAGTTTTTCCACATTATCACACAGTTAGGGAATGAATATTCCTCATCATTTTGGTTAACAGAAAGTTATATATAAAATATTACCTAGATTACCAATCTCTAAAAATAAAAAATAAAACATAAACTACATTAGAAAACTAAAATCTAAGTAGTTAAAAATCTTGCTATCTTTAAGGTCATCATTATAAATATTTATCATTTTATCATAGCTATGAAAAATTGCTGTTAGTTGTAGGAGAGTTATGACATTACATGTACATTATGAAGGAGGGAAGGATAAAGTAAACACGTGATAAACGCACATACATTTCAGCCATGTTTATTCTCTTAATTTCATTTTTCTACCAAAAATGTTTCTGGTTTTTTTGAGTTTTTAAAATCTTTGTTATACATCACTTGGTTAGGCAGCAAACCCAGACTGAAAACTACATAAAATATGCAACATTAAATATGTAATGTATGTTACATTATATGTTATAGTAACATGCATATTATGTTACATTAAATATGTAACATAAAATATGTAAAACATTAAAATGTTTGTGGCTTTTATGGATATTAATATTTCTCAAACTAGATTATAAACCACTTAAAGTTAATAGCTAATCATATACAATCTCATTTACTCAGCCCTATCAAAAAATAAAAAATTCTACTAAAGAATTTTCTAAACTAAATCACTTTTTGCCACCAAATTATTTGCTTTCATCATTTTTGTAAAATCTACTAAAACGGATTATATATTTCCCACCATCTTACACATAATTATTCAAAACTGGTTAAGCTTTTCTTGATCCCCCTCAAGTCTTTGTGAAATACATTTGGGGTATTATACTGTGTAACACAGCAATTACCTAAAAAGTAACAGAGGTATTCTGATCTGTTTACACCTATGCAATAAATAGTTGTAGCTACTAGGTCTTAAAATGTAAGTATCTATGGGTGTGTGTTTTTTCTTCTTTTCTTCTCATCAGTGTCTTCTTACTACTATGAAAGCACCTTCCTCTAAAAGTCCTTCCTCCTCCTCCCTCAATTTGTTCCTTTTAATCTATGCTTTCAGAGTAAAAATATTAATGTTGGTAAAACTGCATTGAAAAATTTTTTTAAGTAAACCAGCTTACCTAAGAAATTAACAGTAAAATGACTCAAAAGTCATTCTTACATTACTTAAGTCCAAATGGCTCGGAAAGTATTTTTATTTACTTCCAAGTTTCCTGAATAAGAGAACTTTGAGAATCAAGGTATTTATGTCCTATTGCACCAAACATGTTTTTGATACTTGCAATTCAGTGACACTATCCTGTAAGTAAGGGGGTGGTGGGGTAGGAAAAAAAAAATCTTGAAACACAAAGAAATATATGAATTTGTTGCCATACTGGTCTCTTTTTATGGCAAAATATGGGTTAAAAAGTCCCCTTTCACTAAACTGATTTTTTTTTTTTTGAGACAGGTTCTCACTCCATCACCCTGGCTGAAGTGCAGTGGCATGGTATCATAGCTCACTGAAACCTCAAACTCCTAGGCTCAAACAATCCCCTTACCTCAGCCTCCCAAGGAGCTAGGACTACTGGTGCATACCACCACACCTTGCTAATTTTAATTTTCTACTTTTAGTAGAGACGGGGTCTCACTATGTGGCCTAGGCTGCTCTTGAACTCGTGGCCTCAAGTGATCCTTCTACCCTGGCTTCCCGAAGTGCTGAGATTATAGGCGAGCCACAATATAGCCTCCGAATTTAAATTTTTGAAACAACATTATTAAGTCAAGGTAAAATAAATATTTAATTTACCTGTAGACCAGATCTTTAGCATCTTATCCCAGGAGCCACTGCAAAACTAAACAGATGTATATGAAGGGAAAAGACATATGTAATATGATTCATATTATTTGCCTACAACAGTAGGTCTCTTCCTCATTCAGGACCTTTTCAAAGAACTTGTGTTCCACAGAACTGAAATTAGCCTTTTTCCAGGGGCAGATAGGACAGAACATAAAATCTGGGAAATCTTGAAGGCCAAGCTTATTGCCATGTCTTTTGAAGAAAGCCAATCTGAAGTGAGAGAGAATAAAGTCAACTTGAGGGACAAGACAGCGAGAGGGTGTGCGGACCACATTCAAGCCTCTATTCCACTGGTTCCTGAGGCCCAAATGCACCATTACCCTTCTTGTGATGTGGTTGTTCAATCTTTCCTTGGATCTCACAATCCATTTACTTTTAAGGTTAAATAAGTTCAAGTTGAGTTTCTATCTCTCCTTAACCAAAAAGAAGAGGTACAGTTAATCCACTAAAGTTTGGACTAAACAACATATAAAACTTCTCGGCTCAATATGAAAAATCATCAATCTTCACCTTTGAATACAAGCATCCTGTTACCCTAACTGTCAAAGAAACACTCTTAAGTCCAGAATACTTCAATGTGGCTTAGGAAACTTTCAAATTCTAAGTGGATTTATAACCCTTCATATTAATAAATCAATATGGTATTGCCCTCAGGTTTGTTACCTTTTAACTAACTTTTACCATTTTGTCATGATAAAGAGTAGATTGATACTATAGTAAAACTCTATTAGCACTAACTTTAGTGTATGCTAACGCTCAGACTATCAACTAGGCATTTTCAGTTGATGACAGCACTTAAGAGTAGCTGATATAGACTGGAAATATGTCAATTACTATGAGGTAAGAAGGTTATATAAATGAATGGCTTGTTTACTTCATTTCTTTTTTTTTTTTTTTTTTTTTGAGACTGAGTTTCACTCTTGTTGGGCCCAGGCTGGAGTGCAATGGCGCAATCTCGGTCACTGCAACCTCTGCCTCCCGGGTTCAAGTGATTCTCCTACCTCAGCCTCCCGAGTAGCTGGGATTACAGGCATGCGCCACCATGCCTGGCTTATTTTTTTTTTTTTTTTTTTTTTTTTTTTTAGTAGAGACAGGGTTTCTCCATGTGGGTCAGGCTGGTCTCGAACTCCTGACCTCAGGTGATCCGCCCGCCTCGGCCTCCCAAAGTGCTGGGATTACAGGCGTGAGCCACCGCGCCCGGCCCATACCTCATTTCTTAAAATTTCTGGAGTTTATATAAGGTTCTAAACCAGAGATTCAAACTGAGCAAGTGACTATCTCCTATTGTATGAGTATTTACTCTTGCTTTGAAATCCTATCTTTTGTCACCGATTGTTAGGAAACTAGGCCAACACAATGAATATATGCAGAAAAAAATGTTTAGCAACAAGCTCAAATTCAAATTTAACACAGTACTAATAATATTCTAGCTACTTACTTTAGTTCCTGAGCCATCAACAGCTATAGAACCTACACTTCCAGCATGACCTCTACAGCAGTGTAGGGCTTTCACTTTGTTTCTCTCTACATTCCACTCCCATAAGAGAATAGTCTGATCCATAGAAGCACTCAATAATAAGCAGGACAAACTATCTGGAGAAAGGAGAACACAAGAATAAGAAACAAATCAGTATACCATTTAGAATACATCATGTTCTGAAACCAAAGAACTAAATTTTTTTGTTGTTATTGAAAAAGATGTTAAAAAGATAACTCATATGGCCAGGTTTTAAAAGGCTGATATGGTATAAAGAAAAGATTCTTCAAAAATAGATGATGATGGCTGGGTGTGGTGGCTCACGCCTGTAATACTGACACTTTGGGAGGCCAACACAGGCGGATCACTTGAGGTCAGGAGTTTGAGACCAGCCTGGCCAACATGGCAAAACCCTGCCTCTACTAAAAATATAAAAATTAGCCGGGTGTGGTGGCAGGCGCCTGTAATTGCAGCCACTCAGGAAGCTGAGGCAGGAGAATCACTTGAACTCAGGAGGTGGAAGTTGCAGTGAGTTGAGATGGAGCCACTGCACTCTAGCCTGGGCGACAGAGTGAGACTCTGCCTCAAAAAACAAACAAACAGGCTGGGTGCAGTGGCTCACGCCTGTAATCCCAGCACTTTGGGAGGCCAAGGTGGGTGGATCATGAGGTCAGGAGTTCGAGATCAGCCTGGCCAAGATGGTGAAACCCCGTCTCTACTAAAAATACAAAAATTAGCCAGGCGTGGTGGTAGGTGCCTGTAGTCCCAGCTACTCGAGAGGCTGAGGCAGGAGAATCACCTGAACCTGGGAAGTGGAGGTTGCAGTGAGCCGAGATCATGCCACTGCACGCTAGCCTGGGTGACACAGCGAGACTATCTCAAAAACAAAACAAAACAAAACAAACAAACACAGAAGAAAATAAAAGATGAATGTAATACATTCAATATTAACTTGAAAATGTATATTATCTGATGTAATTTTAATAAAGATACACTTCTAACAATTTATGAATTTTTTATATAATCTTTTTCTTCTTGAACACTATACTTTTTGAAAGACCTCATAATAACTGAGGTATGAGATACTTCCCACCCACTCCCCATTCTTCCCCAGCACCAAAAATGGCTTATTTCCAAATCCCTATCTAGGATTCCTCTAAGTGTAGGCAAACTGTCCTAACCTTTTTTCACCCAGGCCACATCTTTTACAACATCCGTATGTCCCACAATTGTCATTATTGACTTTCCTTCCAAGGACCAGATCCGAGAAGTCTTATCATAAGAACCAGTCAAGATCCTATGAGAAAAAAAAATCTTATGAAACACAAAAAGCAGTTTTTCCAAACCCTGAAATGTTTCTTTGGCAATGACAAAGTAACTTTGAGGATTATACTTTTAAACTTTTCTTTGATATGAAGATTGAGATTTCAAGCCATACTAGATCAGATCACTCGACGTTTCTCAACCTCCTAAAAATAATACCTGGCATGGCTGGGCGTGGTGGCTCACGCCTGCAATCCCAGCACTCTGGGAGGCTGAGGCAGGCGGATCACGAGGTCAGGAGATCGAGACCATTCTGGCTAACACAGTGAAACCCTGTCTCTACTAAAAATACAAAAAATTAGCCAGGCATGGTGGCGGGTGCCTGTAGTCTCAGCTACTCAGGAGGCTGGGGCAGGAGAATGGCGTGAACCCAGGAGGCAGAGCTTGCAGTGAGCCGAGATTGCGCCACTGCACATCAGCCTGGGTGACACAGCGAGACTCTGTTTCAAAAAAAATATATATATATATCATATATATATATATAATATATATCATATATATATAAAATATATATGATATATATAGTATAAAATTACTTTCAGGCTAGGTGTATAAGCTGTATATGAAACATAAATGAATTTCATGTTTAGACTTGGATCACATCCCTAAAATATTTCACTATGTATATGTTAATATTCCAAAACCACCCCCCCCCCAAAAAAATCCTAAATCCAAAATACTTCTGGTACCAAACATTTCCAGATAAGGAATTCCCAACCTGTAGTACTCTTTTTTTTTTTGAGATGGAGTCTTGCTCTGTTGCCCAGGCTGGAAGGCAGTGGCGCGATCTCAGCTCACTGCAACCTCTGCCTCCTGGGTTCAAGTGATTCTCCTGCCTCAGCCTCCCGAGTAACTGGGACTATGGGCACAGACTGCCATACCTGGCTAATTTTTTATATTTTTAGTAGAGACAGGTTTCAATATGTTGGCCAGGCTGGTCTCAAACTTCTGATCTCAAGTGATCCACCTGCCTTAGGCTCCCAAAGTGCTGTGATTACAGGCGTGAGCCACGCGCCTGGCTGTCCACCTGAAGTACTTTGTACTTAACCAGTGAAAACCATTTAAACTAAAAGTAAAACTAGGAGAAATATAACTTTATGTAATAACTCCAAGAAGGCATTCTTTGAAAGAAGCTCCTACCATAATCTACTCTTGAGGTGTTTTCCTACAAGTAAGGCCAGTGAGGATTTGCCCTAAGATATCTGTACCTTCTTTGCTGAGTCCAGTCTGCTCCTTCTAGCCCTAAAATAGTATGCTATGCATCTTTACGGTATTAGGCCAGGAGATCTATGGCTATAAAAGTTACTTTTTTCCTTTATGAAACAAACTATATCCTTGGTCTTAAAAGCAACATAATCGAACCAAATAAATTAAATGCTCTAAGATACATGACTTATTCAGAAGACAAATATTGCTGGGTGTAGAGAAATCCCACCTATTCAGGAGGCTGAGGCAGGAGGACTGCTTGAGCCCAGGAGTTTGCGACCAGCCTGGGCAAGAGAGAGAGACCCCGTTTAAAAAAAAAAAAAAGGCAACAATAATTGTTACTACCACATATTGAACAGAACAGAAAAGAGTACCTATTAATAAATACCTGTGTTTTTTTTTTTTGTTTTTGTTTTTTTTTGAGACAGAGTCTCATTCTGTTGCCCAGGCTTGAGTGCAGTGGGGCCATCTCAGCTCACTGCAAGCTCCACCTCCCAGGTTCACGCCATTCTCCTGCCTCAGCCTCCCAAGTAGCGGGGACTACAGGCGCCCACCACCAAGCCCGGCTAATTTTTTGTACTTTTTTAGTAGAGACAGGGTTTCACCATGTTAGCCAGGATGATCTCGATCTCCCAACCTCGTAATCCACACTCCTCGGCCTCCCAAAGTGCTGGGATTACAGGCATGAGCCACTGCACCCAGCCACCTGTTTCTTCTTGAAGACACTGAATGAAAAGATCTTTCTGTTTGGCATGGCCACTGATACAGAGATCACAAAATTAATTTACAAATAACATTAAATCACAGAAAAATATGTATATATGGATTTAAAAAGACTGAAGGAGGTAAAAACAAAACAAAAAAAAGAGAAGGGCATTAATCTGGCAATACCATTCCTCTGCCCCTTTAATTGAACTGATCCAGTCATCATGGAACATGCATTGCTCTGGCTGGGGCGCAGTATACTTCTCCACGTATTCTATTTCCACAACTTCTTCCTAATCACAAGAGAAACCAGCAACAAGTCAGGTGGTCTAGTTTTAAAATATTACATTATGAAGATAACCCCCAATTTAATATATCTCCTTTATATCCTTCATATTAGTCCCCTGTATAACTCAGCAAATTTGGAGCCATTCAAAAAGTCAAGAACTTTATTTGACCTAACTGTAAGCTAAGAGTGATATTAGGAAATAATAGCTTGGCATGGTGACTCACACCTGTAGTCCCAGCTATTAACATTAGGAAAGCTGGGGCAGGAGGACTGCTTCAGCCTAGGAGTTCAAGTCCAGCCCAGGCAACAAAGCAAGACCCTGTCTCCTAACAAAAATTTTAAAAAGAAGAAATATTAATCACCTTGTACAACTTATGCTGAAAATGGGGGGGAAAGGAATATAAGAAAGCCTTAGGCCAGGTGCAGTGGCTCACACCCATAACCCCAGCACTTTGGGAGGCCGAGACGGGTGGATTACCTAAGATCAGGAGTTCAAGATGTGCCTGGCCAACATGGTGAAACTCTGTCTCTACTGAAAATACAAAAATTAGCCAGGCGTGGTGGCAGATGCCTGCAATCCCACTACTTTGGAGGCTGAGGCGCAAGAATCACTTGTACCCAGGAGGCAGAGGTTTCAGTGAGCCAAGACTGTGCCATTGCACTCCAGCCTGGGCAACAGATGGAGACTCTGTCTCAGAAAAAAAAAAAGAAGATATAAGAAAACATTAAAATTAAGAAAAAAAGCACATTGTTTAATGGGTACAGGTCTTCTGTTTAGGATAAGGAAACAATTCTGGAAAATGGTGATGGTTGCATAATACTGCAAAGGCACTTAATGCCACTGAATTGTATACTTAAAAATGGTTAAAATTCTAAATTTTATGTTATGTATATTTTACCACAATTTTTAAAATCACAAAACAAGCAACAATTATAAGTTATATTTTTAATCATAAAAGCAATATAAGGAAACTTTGAAAATAAAAGGGAAAAATAACAGTAACTTAACCCATAGTTTTTATATTTGCCCAGTTATTTTGTGCACCAGTATTTGTACACACATATTTGCTATTCCCTTTCTTGCCAGTTCTTCCACAAATACAAAGAATGTGTTCATTTATTTCTTGAATAAAACACTCTCACAAAAAGAGGGCTTCAAAATTGAATATACAGGAATATACATATATACACACACACACTATATATATTCAATACACACATAAAATATACACACAATACATGACACACACAATATATATAGCCAATATATTAAAAAGAATCTTTGCTACTAAAGATAGATTCAGTGTGATTCTAAAAGGAGTTTACCTACAATAGCCGATAATGCCTCAAGTGAAATACAGAAGGTAAGAATTTGAACTTACTGATGAGATGTTCTCCATTTCCATGTGTTTGTCCAAGGGCATTCGCAGAAACTGGCCCTTAATAAGGAAATCAAACTCCACATGTTTGTGGAACTCTGAGGAAAATACATAACAAAATTATCACTCTTAGTGTCTAAAGTAATATTGGCAGAGGTATATGAGAACTCCCAAAACAAACAGGTACCTATTATCCCAGTGTGGCCTCTGAGTTTCTCTGCGATTTTTAAGATCAGAAATACTTTGTTCTGTTAGTATAATGTCTTTTTACTGTTGTTGGTGTAATTATTTTGGTTTAGAAAACTTTTATTATTTCAAACATACACAAAAGTAGAAATAACAATGAATCTCATCACTATTGCCCATTTTGACATCCACCAACTAATGGAACATCATCTATATTCCACCCTCCATTCCCCGGCTGGTTTATTTTAAAGCAAATCTCAGAAATTATATCATTTCATCTGTAAATACTTTAGTATGTATCTCTAAAATATAAGGACTTCAAAAATTTGTCACAATATTTTAAAATTTAACAATCACTCCTTCTAATATTAAATAGTCAATGTTCTTTTACAGTGAGCTTTCAAAAATCAGCATCCATAATCCATACATTATATTTGATTAATGTTTCTTTTAATCTTTAACAGTTCCTCCTCCTTTTTCTCCTTGCCATGTATTTGTTGATGAAAGTGGGTCATCTGTTTTGTAACATTCTGGGTTTTGTTGACTCCATCTCCAAGGTGTCCTTTAACATGTTTCTTTATCACACAAATATCCTATAAACTAGTCAGAGGTAAATGGTAAATGCCTGGTTAGATTTCAGGGTTTTTTGGGGTTTTTTTGACAAGAATATTCACAGGCAGTATTGTCTATTTCCTGTTACATCCCATCAGGATGTAAATAGGTTCTGGTTGTGTCTCTTTTTAAGATATTAAGATCCATCATAGGGCTTGGATTATATCAGTCTGATTCTATCCACCATAATGCTCCTTGTCAGTCTTTTACCTAATTATCGGGATTAACAGCTATTGAGAACCACTACTGTACTTACATTCATTTCTTTCAGAGTTGCAATATGGTAACAGTCTATACAGAAGGAATAATGTTCGGTCTATATGTTTAGAAAAATGTTACCCAACTATTTGGGTAACATACTGGAATTGCAAAGCTACTCTTACAGGAATAATTCTTTCCTCAACAAAACACTTGCAAACCAAATTCAACAACACATTAAAAAGATCATCATGACGACGTAAGATTTATCCCAGGGATGCAAGAATAGTTCAACATACACAAATCAATGTAATATACTGTGATGGTTAACACTGAGTGTCAACTTGATTGGATTGAAGGATGCAAAGTATTGTTCCTGGGTGTGTCTGTGAGGGTGATGCCAAACGAGATGAACATTTGAGACAGTGGAATGGAAGAGGCAGACCTACCCTCTATCTGGGTAGGTACCATCTAATCAGCTGCCAGCATGGCTAGGATAAAAGGAGGCAGAGGAATGTGGAAGGACTAGACTGGATCAGTCTTCAGGCCTTTATCTTACTCCTGTGCTGGATGCTTCCTGCCCTCAAACATTGAACTCCAAGTTCTACAGCTTTTGGATTCTTGGACCAGTGGTTTGCCAGGGATTCTCAGGTCTTTGGCCACAGACTGAAGGCTGTACTGCCGGCTTCCCTACTTTTGAGGTTTTGGGACTCGGACTGGCCTCCTTGCTCCTCATCTTGCAGACAGCCTATCGTAGGACTTCATCTTGTGATCGTGTGAGTCAATACTCCTTAATAAACTCCCTCTCGGCTGTGCACAGTGGCTCACACCTGTAATCCCAGTACTTTGGGAGGCCAAGGCGGGTGGCCTCATGAGGTCAAGAGTTCAAGACCAGCCTGACCAGCATGGTGAAACCCCGTCTCTACTAAAACTACAAAAATTAGCCAGCCGGGTGTGGTGGCACGCGCCTGTAATCCCAGCTACTCGGGAGGCTGAAGCAGGAGAATTGCTTGAACCCAGGAGGTGGAGGTTGCAGTGAGCCGAGATCGTGCCACTGTACTCCAGCCTGGGCGACAGAGCAAGACTCCGTCTCAAAAAAAAACAAAAAAACAAAAAATCTCTCTTTCATATATGCATCTATTCTATTAGTCCTGTCCCTCTAAAGAACCCTAATATATACATCATATCAACAGAATGAAGGACAAAAAGCATATGATCATTTCAATTGATGCTGAAAAAGCATTTGATAAAATTCAACATCCTTTCATGATAAAAGCCCTCAAAAAACTGGGTATAGAAAAACATACTTCAACATAATAAAATTCATATATAATAGACCCCCATACTAAGTGGGGAAAAAACTGAAAGCCTTTCCTCTAACATCTGGAACATGATAAGGATGCCCACTTTTACCACTGTTATTCAACACAGCAATGGAAGTCCTAGCTAGAGCAATCAGATGGAAGGAAGGAAGGAAGGAAGGAAGGAAGGGAGGGAGGGAGGGAGGGAGGGAGGGAGGGAGGGAGGGAGGGAGGGAGGGAGGGAGGGAGGGAGGGAGGAAGGGCATCCAAATTGGAGAGGAAGAAGTCACATTATCCTTGTTTGCAGATGATTTGATCTTATATTTGGAAAAATCAATGATATAATGTTATATTTGATATAATCTTTATTTTACCAAAAACCAATTAGGACTGATAAATTCAGTAAAGTTGCATGATACAAAAATCAGTAGCGTTTCTATATGCTAACAGCGAACAATCAGAAAAAGAAATCAAGAAAGTATTTCTACTTACAGTAGCCACAAATAAAATACCTAGGAATTAACCAAAGAAGTGAAAGATCTCTACAACAAAAACTATAAAACATCGATGAAAGACATTGAAGAGGGCTGGGTGCAGTGGCTCACGCCTGTAATCCCAGAACTTTGGGAGGCTGAGACGGGTGGATCACCTGAGGTCAGGAGCTCGTGACCAGCCTGGCCAACATAGTGAAACCAAGGCTCTACTAAAAATACAAAAATTAGCTGGGCGTGGTGGCAGGCACCTGTAATCCCAGCTACTCAGGAGGCTGAGGCAGGAGAATCGCTTGAAACCGGGAGGTGGAGGTCGCCATGAGGTGAGATTACGCAATTGCACTCCAACCTGGGCAACAAGAGTGAAACTCCGTCTCAAAAAAAAAAAAAAAGAAAAGAAAAGAAAAAGAAAAAAAGAAATTGAAGAGGACACAAAAAAATGGAAAGATATTCCAGGATCATGGATTGGAAGAATTTAATATTGTTAAAATGTCCATAGTACCCAAAGCAACCTACAGATTCAATGCAATCCTTATCAAAATACCAATGACATTCTTCACAGAAAAAAAAAATCCTAAAATTTACATGGAACCACAAAAGAACCAGAATAGCCAAAGCTATCTTAAGCAAAAAGAACAAACTTGGAGGAATCACATTACCTGACTTCAAATTATACTACAGAGCTATAGTAACCAAAACAGCATGGTACTGGCATAAAAACAGACACATACACCAATGGAACAGAATAGAGAAGCCAAAACAAATCCACACATCTACATTGAACTCAAACCTACACTGGGGAACAGCCAGTCTCTTCAATAATGGTGCTGGAAAAACTGGGTATCCGTATGCAAAAAAAATGAAACTAGACCCCTATCTCTTGCCACATACAAAAGTCAAAACAAAAGGGATTAAAGACTTAAATATTTGTAAGACCTCAAACTATGAAACTAATACAAGAAAACATTGGGGAAACTCCCCAGGGCAGTGGTCTGGGCAAAAATTTCTTGAGTAATACCACACAAGCACAGGCAATCAAAGCAGAAATAGACAAATGCGATCCCATCAGGTTAAAAAGCACAGCAAAGGAAACAATTAACAAAGTGAAGAGACAACCCACAGAATGGGAATAATTATTTGCCAACTACCCATCTGACAAGGGATTAATAACCAGAATATATAAGGAGCTCAAAAAGCTCTGTAGGTAAAAATTTAATAATCTGATTAAAAATTGGGCAAAAGGTTTGAACATACATTTCTCAAAAGAAAATTCAAATGGCAAACAGGTAAATGAAAGGGTGCTCACCATCATTGATCATCAGTGAAATAAAATCAAAACTACAATGAGATATCATTTCACCCCAGATAAAATGGCTTTTTTTCCCCACCCCTCCCAAGACGGAGTCCTGCTCTGTCACCCAGGTTGGAGTGCAGTGGCGTGAGCTCGGCTCACTACAACTTCCGCCTCCCGGGTTCAAGCAATTCTCCTGCTTCAGCCTCCTGAGTAGCTGGGTTTACAGGCACCTGCCACCATGCCTGGCTAATTTTTGTATTTGTAGTAGAGATGGGGTTTACTATTTTGCCCAGGCTGGTCTCAAATTCTTGACTTCATGATCCACCCACCTTGGCCTCCCAAAGTGCTGGGATTACAGGCATGGGCCACCACGCCAGGCCAAAATGGCTTTTATCTGAAAGTCAGGCCATAAAAAATGCTGGTGAGGATATGGAGAAAAGGGACCCCTCATAAACCTTGGTGGGGATGTCAATTAGTACAACTACTATGGAGAACAGTTTGGAGATTCCTCAAAAAACTAAAAATAGAGCTACCATATGATCCAGCAATAGCACTGCTAGGTATATACTCAAAAGTAAAGAAATCAGGAAATCAGTACTTCTACACAATGGAGTACTATTCAGCCATAAAAAAGAACGAGATCCTGTCATTTACAACAACATGGGTAGAATTGGAGGTCATTATGTTCAGTGAAATAAGCCAGGCACAGAAAACAAACTTTGCATATTCTCACTTATTTGTGGGAGCTAAAAATTAAAACAATTGAACTCATGGAGATACAGAGTAGAAGGAGAGTTACCAGACACTGAGAAGGGTAGTGGGGGAAGTGAGAGGCAAGTGGAAATGGATGGTTAATGGGTACAAAAGAATTGAAAGAATAAATAAGATCTTGTATTTGATAGCACAACTGGGTGACTATAGTCAATAATTTAATTATACATTTAAAAACAACAAAGAGTATAATTGGATTGTTTGTAACACAAAGGATAAATGCTTGAGGTGATGGATACCTCATTTACCCTGATGTGATTATTACACCTTATATGCCTGTATCAAAATATCTAATGTACCCCATAGATACACCTACCACGTACCTACAAAAATTAAAAAGAATATTTCTTATTCTAGTTCAAAGACTTGTTCAACAAATAGACTATATAACAGTTTTGAAATTTATAAAGGTAACTATGCATCAGAATCTCTATATATCCATGATGAAAACAAAAACAAGGAGCAACAGGAAATGCTATGTAAATATCCTTGAATATTGAATATTGAACTGTAACTTGCTAGCAATAAAAAGATTGCAGACCCTGTCCCCTCCTCCCCCACCCCAAGCCAATAAAGTTGCTCAAAAACATCACCTCAAATTTCACAAAAAAATTATGTGATTATTTGAAGACGAAGATGGGGAAAATATTACACATTAGTTTATAACTCTTACCTCCTCATTCCTCCAACTACGGTAGAGTCAGAAGAGCTCTACAGCATTGGAAACATCTGCATAAAAATACACTTGCCTCTGGCTGGGCATGGTGGCTCACACATGTAATCCCAGCACTTTGGGAGGCCCAGGAGGGTGGATCACCTGAGGTCAGGAGTTCGAGACCAGCCTCGCCAAATGGTGAAACCCCGTTTCTACTAAAAGTACAAAAAATTAGCCAGGCATGGTAGCGGGCACCTGTAATCCCAGGTACTCTGGAGGATGAGGCAGGAGAATCACTTAATGTTTCATGTTTAAATTTTCTCTATTTTATGTAATGTTTCACTTTTTAAAAAATATTTTATTATAGAAAATTTCATACATATGGAAAAGTTCAGAAATATCAATCAAAACTACAATGAGATACAGAAAATAATATAAGGAGCCTCCTTACACCTATCACCAAACTTCAACATTTTTTTTTTTTTTGAGACTCCCTCTATCACCCAGGCTGGAGTACAATGGTGCGATCTTGGCTCACTGCAACCTCCGCCTCCCGGGTTCAAGCAATTCTCCTGCCTCAGCCTCCTTAGCAGCTGAGATTACAGGCATGTGCCACCACGCCCGGCTGATTTTTGTATTTTTAGTAGAGACGGGGTTTCACCATGTTGGTCAGGCTGGTCTCAAACTCCTGACCTCGTGATCCACCCGCCTCGGCCTCCCAAAGTGCTGGGATTACAAACTTCAACAATTATTAACTCATAGCCAATCTTATTTCATTGATATTTTTACATACATTGTTCATATTAATTTAATGGGCAAATAACTTATATTAGTACAATAGTATATATTTAATATTTGTATCTTTTAAATGTTTTATATTCTTGCATGTTTTGTTATATCCTTTTTTTATGAATTCTGGACACAAAAAATAAAATACTGGTATTCATACTGTCATTTTGATATTACACTAAACACTCAAATACTGATATTGTCATTTTGCTTTGTGCTTCACTAGTAAGTGGGGCCTAAGCACTAAAACGCTTGTTTTATGCCTGCATAACTCAGCCCTCTGTAGAACAATCAATGTCTTGATTACCTCTATATTACAACTTTATACCAAAATCTTTATTCCTTAACTACAACCACCATATTTCCACATGGCCTTAAAAACAGATTAAACAGAAATTTTTTTCTGAAAACTTTTCTCTCAAAGCAGTATTTACAGTATCATCCAGCAGAAGAACCTGTACTTTATAACTTACAAATTTTACCACTACAAAATTCATACAGTATCATAAGGCCAAAAAAGGAACTAAAAACTTAATGCATTTTAGAATAATTAGGGGCATTGTGCCCTCTCCTAAGCATATATACCCACCATTTTTGTCCTTTAGTAGTTTATTGATGATGTTACTAAGGTCGGCAATTTCAGAGGCAGCAGGGATTGAGAAGGGAACATCATCTACGGCATATCTATAAAAAGGAAATGATATGTCAAGATCAAGTCTACAGATATTTGAACAAACATGCTTTTACAAATTCAACATACATTTATTGGGTAAATAAATGCCAGACATCCAGACATTTTGCTACATGTTGTAAACAAAAATGAATTAAAACATGGTCTCTGTTCTAAGATGAGGTTGAAGTTTAGTAATCAAATAGAATGAAGTTATATAAGAACAATGCCATTAGGTGACATGTATAAAAAGAACAAAGACACCATAGGTCATTTTAACCACAGAAAAGGAGGGCAGGGGAGCAGGGCCAGAAACGATCCACAAAAAAGATAACTGTTAAGCAACATTTAGAAAAGTGATTAGCCAGGCATGGTGGCATGTGCCCGTAGTCCCAGCTACTTGGGAGGCTGAGGTGGGAGGACTGCCTGAGCCCAGGAGGTCGAGGCTGCAGTGAGCTGAGATTATACCACTGCACTGCACTCCAGCCTGGGTGACACAGCAAGACCCTGTCTCAAAAGAGAAGTGAGTTTTTGCCAGGTGAGGGAAGGGTAGGCTGGAAGAAGCAGTGTGGACGAAAGCAGAGAGAACATCAAAACAATAGCTAGGAGTTGTTAAACTGCCCAACCAGCCACTTCCAGAAAATCTGACTTTGCTCCAAAGTGACCAAAGGCTAAAGAGATACACATGGAGTGCTTTATATATCATGTGAAATCATTTTTACTTCTTTTTTGTGGGTAATGAAGAACTATCACAGCAGTGCAAATTAGAAGTATTATCAGATTTTATTTAGTTAGATCTTTCTGGCTGCACAATGGGCACTGAAATAGAGGAACACATGACAGGAGGCAGATTAGGAGACTCTTATAAGAGAGACTGTGAGAAAATATTTGCAAATCATGTATCTAATAAGGAACTTGTATCTAGACTATATTAAGAACACTTACAACTCAATAATAAAAAGACAACACAAATTTTAAAATGGCCCAATAGGGACATGCAAATGCTCATTATTAGTCATCCGGGAAATGCTAATCAAACACAATGAAATATAATTTCACATCCACTAGGGTGCTATAAGTAAAAAGACAGCTAATAACAAGTGTCAGTGAAAATATGGAGCAATTGGAACCCTGATTATTGCTGGCAGTAACGTAAAATGGTGCAGTTGCTTTGGAAAACAGTCTGGCAGTTTCTCAAAAACTCAAACATGGAATTACATCTGACCCAAAAACTCCACTCCTAAGCATATATGCAAGAGAAACGAAAACATACATCCACACGAAAACTTGTACGAGTGTTCACATAACAACTATTCATAATAGCTAAAAGGTATAAACAACCTAAATGCCCACCAGCTGATGAATGGAAAAATATGGTACATCCATTCAATGGCCTATTATTTGGCCATAAAAAGGAATGAAGTGCTAATATATACTATGATATAATGAAACCATTTTTTAAAAATCATAGTAAGTGAAAGAAGCCAGTCACAAAAGATCACATTATATAATTCCATTTATTCAAAACGTCCAGAAGAGAGAAAGTTACAGAGCTAGAAAGTAGATCAGTGGTTGCCTAGGGTTGGGGGTATTATTTAACAAACAGCTCAAGGATGATGAAAAATGTTCTAAAATTGACTGTGGTGATGGTTGCACAACTTTGCAAATATGATGCTGATGATCCTCAAACCACACTTTGAGCAATAAGGCTATAGCTATATATTTATGTATATAATTCACATATATGTATATTCTTGTGTGTGTGTGACAATTATATTAGCCCCCCCGCCTCCATTTTACTGACCATAATATTAAGCAAAAAGAAAAAGCAAGAATTTTATTATTTATTTATTTATTTATTTATTTATTTATTTGAGATAGAGTCTCACTATGTTCCCCAGGCTGGAGTGCAGTTGCATTGATCCTGGCTCACTGCAACCTCTGCCTCTCAGGCTCAAGAGATCCTCCCACCTCAGCCTCCCAAGTAGCTGGGACCACAGGTGGGCACCACCATGCCTGGCAAATTTTTTGTATTTTTGGTAGAGACGGGGTTTCATCATGTTGCTCAGGCTGGTCTCAAACTCCTGAGATAAGCGATTTGCGTTCCTCGGCCTCCCAAACTGTTGGGATTACAGACATGAGCCACAGCACTCGGCAAAGAATTTTAATTTCTACGTTTTTTTACCTTTTGGAGGGCCTAAATTCACACACACACATATGACATGTATCCATTCATTTCAGGGGTTAAAACACAGTGGCCTATTATCTCTTACAACTTCATGTGAATCAACAATTATCTCAAGGCTGGACGCAGTGGGTCATGCCTGTAATTCCAGGACTTTGGGAGACCGAGGTGGGCGGATCACTTGAGGCCAGGAGTTCGAGACCAGCATGGCCACCAAGACAATTCCTGTCTCTACTAAAAATACAAAAATTAGCCAGGCTTGGTGGCACATGCCTGTAATTCCAGCTACTCTGGAGGCTGAGGCGGGAAGATTGTTTGAACCCGGGAGACAGAGGTTACAGTGAGCCAAGATCCCACCACTGCAGTCCAGCCTGGGCAACAGAGTGAGACTCTGTTTCCAAAAAAACCAAACCAAACAAACAAAAAAAAGCCCCACGTATTTCAAAAAATTTTATTTTAAGAAAAACAAAAAAACCTACTTTCAATTAAAAAACACAGTGGTTACGTTAATGCATCACCACATTCCTAGAGAAGTATCAAGGCAATGTATGTAAGTACATATACTCAGGTGCATTGATAATACGATTTATGTATACTTTCAGCAACAACACAAGGGGAGAGAAGATGATTTACTAGCTCTCCTCATAAAGCTACAAACAAAACCACAGATATAACTCAGGTGGGAGTTTCCTAGTTTATGGCTAACTTTAGCTTATTAACACGACAAATATTTATTATCATTTTCACTGAAAAATTTGACATTTTTTGTTGACTCAGCCAATCCAAGAAGCTTAATATATAGTCCCTGCCCTCAAGAGACTTCCAATATAGTTGGAAGAGACCAGGCAAACACAAAGAAAACTAACAATGCAATATATACCACAAGGCAGCATATAATTAGTTTTCGAATGAGTGCTAACAGACCTTGAGACCACTGGTTAAAATGTTTATATATCTATATAGATATACATAAATGGTAAATATGTTTTTTCATTTTCAAAAACTTTTTTCCATTTTCAAAAACGTGTTTTCAAAAACTGTGAACCACCACTAGCAGACACCCTATAACAAGGCCCACTGTTCATTGTTAAATTACACATATAAAATGTTTCATTCAGAAAGCAAACCTGAAGCCCTTCAGCCTCCTCCACACTCACAATTCAAATTATATAGAACCTACGAAGCTGGTTAGAAAGGAGGTAATCTCAGAAAAAAGGGTGGGAGTGACAGCAGAAACAACCAGGGATCCACAAGGTCATACCAAAGGGGTGGTCGGAAAGGAACCTGGGGAAGGGAGAGAAGGGTGGAATGCTTACTTACTTCTTGTTATCAGTGTAGAAGCGTGTTTGGAGCTGAGCCATGGCGAGGAGTACACACGACTTGCCCACGGAAACGTACGGGTTAGCAGACCCACAACACGAAGCTCCTGCCTTTTAAGACTACAAAGACGCAGCTCAAAATTAGACTGCACAGGTAAGCGAGGAGCTGCAGTCTAAGCCTGGACTCTGCTTTCTGCCCTCCGGTCTCCTCTGCAGAAAGCACGCGGTTGCCCTTCTACAGACGCCCAGACCACAAACATCGACTACCTACTCCTAGATTTAGGAGTCATCGATTAGAAAAGCATAGTCGTAAAGGTAGCATGTCCCTTTAATCATTGTTAGAATTCTTCCCATACGTGTGGGCCCGTAATCGATTAGGAAAAAGATCCCACTCAAATCCGCTTTATTAATAAAAAAATTTTTTTCAAGAGGCTGTCCTGAGCCTGGATAGTTCAAACACAGCTCCTAGTTACTACAAGTCTCAGAAAGCATCGCTTCTCAAACGCTGTGACCACCGGGAATTGTAGTCTTTTTTTTGCCACGCTGCCCTCAGAGTATCTTATTTGCATTAAATCCTCTAGACTCCAGCCAGATATCAAATTTCCTCTGCCTTCAGCTTTGCTTGACTAACGCCTTGCCAGTTTTTTTTTTCTCATACATATTCCCAACCAGAGGCTCACTCGGCAGAGGTTTTTCCCAAATCTCGCCTCTAACTGCGGCTTTTAGAGAGAGGCGAGAGGCGGAAATACGAAGAAAAGAACGGATGAGAGAGGAAACGGTCGACGGTGGCCGATAGTGGTCCTACTGTCGTGGGACTGCTCTGCGGGCTCCCGGTGGGGCGCGCCTGCGCATTATGCTGGTCTCCATGGCGGGGCCTCGGAGCCAAGACGAGGTTGAGTAGACTCGTTTTGAATTTTCTCCCCTCTGCTCCGGCGGACTTCCCATGTCGCCTTGTGGGGCTATCGGCGGCGGCAGGACTGGGGGAGTCAGAGGTCTGGCAGCGCTGTCTGCGCAGACCTACCGGACGCTACCTCCCAACCCCCCTTTCTTCCTCCTGCCTCCTCCTCCTCCCGTCACCTCCTGACCCGCCGCAGCTCCGAGCAACTGCCGGCCTCCGCCCCCAGCCGCAGTCGGTCACTGGCGGCGCCTTCCGCGCCAAGCTTGGGGGCCTTTTCGGGGTCCTACATGGCACGGCTTCCGACCCCCGGCCCGGGACGGGGCTCGCAGGCCCCAGAGGGGCAGGCTGGAGAAGGAGGAGGTTAGGTGTCTTCAGGAGGGTTGCTGAGCCCAAGGACGCGCCATCGCCGCGGAGAAGGAGCCGGACCCCTTGGGCGGAGCGCCCAATGTGTGGTCCCCTCACGCCGTCCCGCACCTTGCTTTTTAGGGTTCTTTTTCCGCTTTCTGAGCCCTTTTATACCTTACGTTTAGAAGGGGAAAATCATCCTCCCACACCTTCTCCCCGACTTTTTGCCTTTTTTGTCTTGAAGTTACCCAAAGGCCTGTGTATTGTTCTCAATGGTCCCAAGAATTACTCTAATATAGTTGTTTTTCTGAGGGAGGATGGATGGAGATAACTATCCTGATCCCAATGTCACTTTTTAAGGCATTCGCTTCAAGAGACAAGCAGTTTAGAATCAGGCAGAACTGGATTGCAAAATTTATGGGCAGACCGGTATGTGTGCAGGTGAAGACAAAGCTTTCCTTTTTTACGTTGTTTAAAGATGTCCTACTGTAAGGTAGACGCCTAATATTTAAATGAACGCCTAATATTTAAATAGAGAATGAGAAGAGATTTAAACAATTGGAAGAAAAAAATAATTTTTATTAGAGAGCAATGACAATAAAAGTAGGACTCTTTTCAGTTTACTCACCTTTGTAGCTCCGAATCCGGGCCCTGGAACCAGAATTCCTGGGTTCAAATCCTGCCTCTGCTACTTGATTAACCTTTTTGTGCCACACTTTTATCAACTGTAAGAATTAACTGCGGCATCGGAAGCACTCAGTATATGTTAATTATTATCATCAAATAGTTACTAATTCCAGTTTAACTAGAAGCTTTGCCAGCGTGAATAGATAAGGGAGAATAGCCACATTGAGTGGAGGAATAAAATTAGAAAACCTCTGTGCTGAAGTCCCAGGAGATCACTTATTAGGCTTGAGCTTGCTAATGGAAGTGGTGATCGTTTAACCATGTGGTTATTGTAGTGGTGAGAATTTACACATTAAATAAGTCTTGGGCATCTGAAGCTTGAAACACTTTCTTAATGAAATCTTGCCGTTGAATCTGTACTTACTGGTAATATGTCATTGGTTAAAATATATTTATAAAATGTATAATTGACCAGCAGGTTAATACATTTTTATCATTAATTTGAAATTTATCAAAATGAGAATATACAGTACCTGACAGTAGAGTTTGATCTTAATTTGATTTGAAAATTATGATCAGGAAAATAACCTGAATATATGCTTAATAATATAAGACTTTCAGTTTGCAAAACAGAAATCCTGACTTGACTAAAATACACTTTTCATTTGACGGAGACCTTTAGTTAAGGAAAGATTAGTTTTAGCATTCAACATAACTAAATACCCAGCATTATGTTTTACGGTTTTTTTCAACAATGATTTATGTGTCGTGTTTGGTGTTGCCTCCAAGCAGTACTAGGATAGCTGATGCTTTTACTTTGAGTCTTTTTCTTTAGTTGGAACATTAATTGCAAGCTTTTGGTTGGTAATCATTTTTTATGGGATGTATTTACTATATGGTCCTCATGGAGACACATTGTTATCTGGAGAACCACAGTTTGGAAAACACATTTCTCTTTATTATAAAGTTTTTTGTTTTATATGTATAATGCCACAGTGTGATAGGATACAAAGACTATGCATTAGGGCTTTGGAGTCTTAATTGTTCTTTGTGTTTTTCTTTTTTTCCAATTTGATTATGGATCCGAACTTAATGCACTCTGTGATCTTAAGCAAGTTTCTTGACAGTTCCAGTTTTCTTATCTACAAACAGAGACAAGAAGATCTACCTCAGAGTCATTGTAAGGATTAAATAAATTTGTAAAGCTCTCAAAGAGCAGCCTAATCCCAGCATTTTGGGTGGCTGAGGCGGGCGGAGCACCTGAGGTCAGGAGTTTGAGACCAGCCTGGCCAACATGGTGAAACCCTGTCTCTGCTAAAAATACAAAAATTGGCCAGGCATGGTGGGGGGTGCCTATAATCCGAGCTACTGGGGAGGCTGAGGCAGGAGAATTGCTTGAACCTGGGAGGTGGAGTTTGCAGTAAGCCAAGATCACGCCACTTCACTCCAGCCTGGGCAAAAAGAGTGAAACTCCATCTCAAAAAAAAAAAAAAAAAAAAAAAAATCAGAGCAAAAAGGTAAAAAGTTTGTGCAGAGTAAAAAATGGGTAGAAATGGATTACAGGGAAGCTTATAGTGAGAATAAACCATAAATAAAATTGACATTGTGAACACCAGCCTTAGATTTTTTTTCCCTGAAAATTAAAAAGTGCTTTTTTTTATTTTTTTATTTTTTGAGTTGGAGGGTTTTTTGGTGGTGGTGGTGTTGTTTGTTGTTTTGTTTTTGGTTTTTTGTTTTTTTTCAGAGTCTCCCTCTGTCGCGAGGCTGGAGTGCAGTGGCGCTATCTTAGCTCACTGCAACCTCCGCCTTCCAGGTTGAAGCGATTCTCCTGCCTCAGCTTCCCGAGTAGCTGGGACTACAGGTGCCTGCCACCATGCCCGGCTAATTTTTTGTATTTTAGTAGAGACGGGGTTTCACCATGTTGGCCGGGATGGTCTCGATCCCCTGACCTTGTGATCTTCCCACCTCGGCCTTCAAAAGTGCTGGGATTACAGGCGTGAGCCACTGTACTGGTTGAGGTGGAGTCTTGCTCTGTTGCCCAGGCTGAAATGCAGTGGCATGATCTCATCTCACTGCAACCTCTGCCTTCCAGGTTCAAGTGATCCGTGTTTCAGCCTCCCCAATAGCTGCGATTGCAGGCTCCTGCCACCACTCCCAGCTGATTTTTCTATTTTGTTTTGTTTTCTTTTTGAGATGGAGTCTGGCTCTGTTGCCAGGCTGGAGTGCAGTGGTGCAATCTTGGCTCACTGCAACCTCCAACTCCCTGGTTCAAGCAATTCCCCTGCCTCAGCCTCCCGAGTAGCTGGGATTACAGGCACACGCCACCACGCCCAGCTAATTTTTGTATTTTTGGTAGACACAGGGTTTTATCATGTTGGCCAGGATGGTCTCAATCTCCTGACCTTGTGATCCGTCTGCTCAGCCTCCCAAAGTGCTGGGATTACAGGCATGAGCCACCGCACCTAGCCTGTTTTTTTTTTTTTTTTAAGTAGAGACAGGTTTCACTATGTTGGCCAGGCTGGCCTCCCAACTCCTGACCTCAAGATCCGCCCACTTTAGACTCCCAAAGCGCTGAGATTACAGGCATGAGCCACTGCATCCAGCAGAAAATTTAAAAATTAATATAGGTTATTGTTTATATATAATTGCATGCATTTAAAAGTTCGATATTTAACATAACTTTAAAAACTGATTCTTAAAAAATAAATTATCCTATTAAAATATTTGTGAATTAGTCTTGATTTCATTTTTGACACCACTGATTCATAGTAATTTTGTACATATTATAAAAGGAATGTTATGTCATTTACCTCTAAAAGATGCGGTAAATTTTATTTTCTAAAGTACTTTTGAGCAATATTTTATTTATTTATTTATTTATTTTTGAGACAGAGTCTCACTCTGTCGCCAGGCTGTAGTGCCGTGGCACAATCTTGGCTCCCTGCGACCTGTGCTTCCCAGGTTCAAGCGATTCTCCTGCCTCAACCTCCCCAGTAGCTAGGACTATAGGTGCGCACCACCACACCTAGCTAATTTTTTTGTATTTTTAGTAGAGATGGGGTTTCACCACGTTGGCCAGGATGGTCTCAATCTCTTAACTTCGTGATCTGCCCACCTTGGCCTCCCAAAGTGCTGGGATTACAGGTGTGAGCCACCAGCATCCCGCCGAGCAATATTTTTTAATGTAGTTAATACGATCTGGCGCTGATAATGAATAGATTTAAAGATCTTTTACATCTTAGGACATTAACCAAGGTATCTGGAATTTGAAGAAACAACTTCAAACTGCTTTCTCTTTAATTATCCTATTTGGGGATTTATTCTAAGGTTATTGGTTGTAACAATAATATTTTAATACACAGAAGTCTGTGAAGGATACTCAACAACATGATTGGATGTTAAGACCATTTTTTTTTGGATATTACACATAAGAAATTACCTCCAAAATTTTGAACTGATAGAATTGCTGTTGAATAAGATCCTAACAGCAGTGGCCCAAGTATGGTCCTTGAAGGAGACATGACAACAACCTGAATCGTCTCTACCCCTCTGCCATACATTCACTGTCTAAAAACAATAAAAAGCCCTTTCTTCCCAAAATAAAAACGCTGAGCTGCTAATTTTACAGATGCTTTCCAATCTTTACTTTTGATATAAGATAAAATCCACTTTTTAAATGTGATAACAAAACATTCTAGAAAGCAATTTGCCAGCAAAATTTAATGCTTTAGTGTGTTTTCTGAAATCCAATCATTAACTGTTTAGGCTCCATATTTAATATTTTCTTTTTTCTTTCTGCTCTCTTTAATTGTAATACGCTTGCTTAAGAAATAAGCCTGTCAATTCTAGGGTTTGGGAGGTAGGGCATGGGGAGAAGAGCTTTTATTTTCAAGCTTCTTGTGGCTCCAAAAGATACCCTAATAGTATTTTCATTGATGAAAAATGTAATTTGCTAGAGATCTTTGTTTTAGTGATAGTTATAAAACGTGAGAATTTAAATATTCCAAATACCTGATTTTAGACAAGGAAACAGGCACAGAGAGATTGTCACCTGTCCCAAGATACATGTAGTTACCTGTAAAGTCAGTCCTCATCTTTAGTTCTCTTAAATGAATCAATTGATGGTTTTACCACACCAGGCTGATAATGGTTATTTTAAAATAAAACCTGCATAACAAAATGTAATAGTTATCTTTATGTGTAGGAAAATAAAATATACATTAAATACCTTCTCATTACAGAGAAAATGCTGCTGTGAAGACCCAATTAAAGCTTTCACATAAATGAAGCTACAGCTATCATGATTTAGTGCCCCCAAAAGGAAGAACTTCAGTGGACAAGAAAGGACATTTCTGGGGGTAGTAGAATGCTTGAGGCCTGGAATTTAAACCTGAGCCACTATCTGAAGGTAATTTTTTTTAACTAATTGAAAGTAACAACTTTATTTTGAAAAGTTAACTATTATCTATTACATGTTTAAAAAGTCAGATTACCCTTTGTATATAGGTGCTTTGTTCTATTTATGTTTATCAGTTGGAAAAAACATTTTATACTTAGCTATTTAATATTAATATCTGCATTCTTATAAACTTCACTTTGACAGGGCCAGGCGCGGTGGCTCATGCCTGTAATCCCAGCACTTTGGGAGGCCGAGGCCGGCGGATCACAAGGTCAGGAGATTGAGACCATCCTGGCTAACACAGTGAAACCCTGTCTCTACTAAAATACAAAAAAAATTAGCTGGGCATGGTGGCGGGCGCCTATAGTCCCAGCTACTCTGGAGGCTGAGGCAGGAGAATGATGTGAACCTGGGAGGCGCAGCTTGCAGTGAGCCGAGAGCTCTGAGAGCTTGCAGTGAGCCGAGAGCTTGCAGTGAGCGCCACTGCACTCCAGCCTGGGTGATAGAGCAAGACTCCGTCTCAAAACAAAACAAAACAAAAAAAACAAAAAAAAACTTTACTTTGATGGAGTTAATTGGCAGTTAGGGATAAAAATTTATAGCATATACTGACATTCAGGATAGTTGGGAAAATCAGCTATTTTAAGTCACTCTGCAGTTGTCAGGATTAAAGAAGGTAAAGCAAATTGATGGAAGAAAGGAGGAAGGAAGAGGTAATACTTTTCACTGCATCCAAATTATTTTTTTAAAGTGTGTCTGTAACTTAAAAATGTACTTTTAATCTTCATTTCAACAATGGGTTAGGTCAGTCGTCATATTAAAACCAACTTTTCCGTATAGAAACTACTTTAATATTTTCTCAATGTAACCACAAAAAATCTTTAACCCATAGATTTTCATTTCCAGAAGGCAGTAGAAATTATAGTTATTTTTATTCCATTGGCAAAATCTCAATATGGGCAAAATTCTGCAGTAGGTGGTTTGTGTTTGGCAGTCTTCCTCTGTCAACATACTCCCCACCCCTTAACTAGTGTACTTACCTAAGCCAGTCATACTTCCCTCAGTCTTCACTGCAGCATCCTGTGCAGGCCTGCTGAATCCCTCTAAGTTCTTTGAGGCTCACCTGTACTTGCTTTCTCACCTCCAAGTAAAACTTTTCACTCCCTCAGGGTAGCTCTTTTTAACTCGTTTTAAAGGAAGAAATCCATCCTTACAGAAATTTATACCAATTTGTTAATGGCTGATGTTCCCTCCAAAGTTTTTTCTTTTTAAGAAAAAGGGCTTATTAACGTCAAAGAAAATTTTACTGATGAAATTTCAGAGTGAGTGAGCAAAAGTAAATAAAGTAAAAAAAATAAAATTAGGCTAGTAAAGGTAACTTGCAGTAGGATCAGAGTACCTGTCAGGAAACTGGGAATATTTGGAATTCTTACCCCTAAGCTATTGGCACTTTTTACAACTTCTTCCTAAACTCCACTTCTCAATCTGTTCTACCTAATGTTTTTTCAGTGGCTACAATGCCTGCATAGTTAGAGCTCTAGCTTTTGGGTGGTGTCGGAGATAGAGTTTTTTGTATGTTACGGTACTGCTTCTAATTAAATTTCAACCGGCAAAAGTTGAAAACAAAAAGGAACAAATAATTCCTTTTAACATCTTTAATTTGTTAACCTATCCAGAAAAAGATTTAAAGCTATGGATTTTTGACTAATAAAGGCAGAAGAGAGCTTTGTTTATTGGTTTGAAAAAGTTCCTGTTGTAATAATAGAGTACGGGCTTTGAAATAAACACATGTAGGTTTGAGTTCTTGCTCAGCCACTCAGCATATTTGTAATCTTGGGAAAGTTACTTATCTGCCTATCCTATATGTAAATTGGAACAGGTAACTGAATCACAGCATTGTCAAAAGGGTTAAATGATATAGGTAAAACACTTTTAGCATAGTACCTTACTATGGTAAATGCTCAATAAATGATAACCTTATAATTTTGAGCAATGAACCTCATCATCTTTTTCTATAAAATGATGATAATAATAGGTCCTATATCACAGAATAGTAGAGTGATTGTTGATAATTCTAGCTAATAATTATTTAGGATAGTTGAGATTCAATACAT
This sequence comes from Pan paniscus, assembly GCF_029289425.2. NCBI lineage: Eukaryota > Metazoa > Chordata > Mammalia > Primates > Hominidae > Pan > Pan paniscus. Next base: position 105,522,586 of record NC_073262.2, read on the forward strand.
TCTATTTTATAACTATGACAATTAAATTCATAATCTTTTTTTTTTTTTTTTGAGACGGGGTCTCGCTCTGTCGCCCAGGCTGGAGTGCAGTAGTGCACTCTCAGCTCACTGCAAGCTCCGCCTCCCGGGTTCACGCCATTCTCCTGCCTCAGACTCCTGTAGCTGGGACTACAGGCGCCCACCACCATGCCCGGCTAATGTTTTTTTGTATTTTTAGTAGAGATGGGGTTTCACCGTGTTAGCCATGATGGTCTTGATCTCCTGACCTTGTGATCCGCCCGCCTCGGCCTCCCAAAGTGCTGGGATTACAGGCGTGAGCCACCGTGCCTGTCCTAAATTCATAATCTTAATTGATCTATCATAATAGTGCTTATATTTTAAAAGTCAAAGAGCTCTCAGAAATATTAAGAAATTTTTTTGATCTTGATGTCATCATGTTTAGACAGTGAATATTCAGATTACTTTAAAAATTAAGCCAGGTGCAGTAAGCCAAGATCGCATCATTGCACTCCAGCCTGGGCAACAAGAGTGAAACTCTGTCTCAAAAAAAAAATGGGAAAGAAAGAAAAAGAAAATTAAACTGTATTTAAATCGTATTCTTGACAATTTACTTTAGAATAGTAAATTGTATTCCTAATAGGAAAAAAGCAAGAAAAAGATAAATTTTTTTTTTTTTTTTTTTTTTTTTTTTTCTTTTTTATTGATCATTCTTGGGTGTTTCTCGCAGAGGGGGATTTGGCAGGGTCACAGGACAATAGTGGAGGGAAGGTCAGCAGATAAACAAGTGAACAAAGTTCTCTGGTTTTCCTAGGCAGAGGACCCTGCGGCCTTCCGCAGTGTTTGTGTCCCTGGGTACTTGAGATTAAGGAGTGGTGATGACTCTTAACGAACATGCTGCCTTCAAGCATCTGTTTAACAAAGCACATCTTGCACCGCCCTTAATCCATTCAACCCTGAGTGGATACAGCACATGTTTCAGAGAGCACAGGGTTGGGGGTAAGGTCACAGATCAACAGGATCCCAAGGCAGAAGAATTTTTCTTAGTACAGAACAAAATGAAAAGTCTCCCATGTCTACCTCTTTCTACACAGACACAGCAACCATCCGATTTCTCAATCTTTTCCCCACCTTTCCCCCCTTTCTATTCCACAAAACCGCCATTGTCTTCATGGCCCGTTCTCAATGAGCTGTTGAGTACACCTCCCAGATGGGGTGGTGGCCGGGCAGAGGAGCTCCTCACTTCCCAGTAGGGGCGGCCGGGCAGAAGCACCCCTCACCTCCCGGACGGGGCGGCTGGCCGGGCGGGGGGCTGACCCCCCCACCTCCCTCCCGGACGGGGCGGCTGGCCGGGCGGGGGGCTGACCCCCCACCTCCCTCCCGGACAGGGCGGCTGGCCGGGCAGAGGGGCTCCTCACTTCCCAGTAGGGGCGGCCGGGCAGAGGCGCCCCTCACTTCCCCGACGGGGCGGCTGGCCCGGCGGGGGGCTGACCCCCCCTCCTCCCTCCCGGAGGGGGCGGCTGGTCGGGCAGAGGGGCTCCTCACTTCCCGGTAGGGGCGGCCGGGCAGAGGCGCCCCTCACCTCCCGGACAGGGCGGCTGGCCGGGCCGGGGGCTGATCCCCCCACCTCCCTCCCGGACGGGGCGGCTGGCCGGGCGGGGGGCTGACCCCCCCCACCTCCCTCCCGGACGGGGCGGCTGGCCGGGCAGAGGGGCTCCTCACTTCCCAGAAGGGGCGGCCGGGCAAAGGCGCCCCTCACCTCCCGGATGGGGCGGCTGGCCAGGCGGGGGGCTGACCCCCCCACCTCCCTCCCGGACGGGGCGGCTGGCCGGGCCGGGGGCTGACCCCCCCACCTCCCTCCCAGACAGAGCGGCTGGCCGGGCAGAGGGGCTCCTCACTTCCCAGTAGGGGCGGCCGGGCAGAGGCGCCCCCCCCACCTCCTGGACAGGGCGGCTGGCCGGGCAGGGGGCTGATCCCCCCACCTCCCTCCCGGAAGGGGTGGCTGGCCAGGCGGGGGGCTGATCCCCCCACCTCCCTCCCGGACGGGGCGGCTGGCCGGGCTGGGGGCTGACCTCCCCACCTCCCTCCCGGATAGGGCGGCTGGCCAGGAGGGGGGCTGACCCCCCCACCTCCCTCCCGGACGGGGCGGCTGGCTGGGCAGAGGGGCTCCTCACTTCCCAGTAGGGGCGGCCGGGCAGAGGCACCCCTCGCCTCCCGGACGGGGCGGCTGGCCAGGCGGGGGGCTGACCCCCCCACCTCCCTCCCAGACGAGGCGGCTGGCCGGGCAGAGGGGCTCCTCACTTCCCGGTAGGGGCGGCCGGGCAGAGGTGCCCCTCACCTCCCGGACGGGGCGGCTGGCCGGGCGGGGGGCTGACCCCCCCACCTCCCTCCCAGACGAGGAGGGAGGACGCTCCTCACTTCTCAGACGGGGTGGCTGCCGGGCGGAGGGGCTCCTCACTTCTCAGACGGGGCGGTTGCCAGGCAGAGGGTCTCCTCACTTCTCAGACAGGGCGGCCGGGCAGAGACACTCCTCACATCCCGGACGGGGCGGCAGGGCAGAGGTGCTCCCCACATCTCAGACGATGGGCGGCCGGGCAGAGACGCTCCTCACTTCCCAGATGTGATGGCGGCCGGGAAGAGGCGCTCCTCACTTCCTAGATGGGATGGCGGCCGGGCAGAGACGCTCCTCACTTTCCAGACTGGGCAGCCAGGCAGAGGGGCTCCTCACATCCCAGACGATGGGCAGTCAGGCGGAGACGCTCCTCACTTCCCAGACGGGGTGGCTGCCAGGCAGAGGCTGCAATCTCGGCACTTAGGGAGGCCAAGGCAGGCGGCTGGGAGGTGGTTGTAGCGAGCCGAGATCACGCCACTGCACTCCAGCCTGGGCGCCATTGAGCACTGAGTTAACGAGACTCCGTCTGCAATCCTGGCACCTCGGGAGGCCGAGGCTGGCGGATCACTCGCGGTTAGGAGCTGGAGACCAGCCCAGCCGACACATCGAAACCCCGTCTCCACCAAAAAAATACGAAAACCAGTCAGGCGTGGCGGCGCACGCCTGCAATCGCAGGCACTCGGCAGGCTGAGGCAGGAGAATCGGGCAGGGAGGTTGCAGTGAGCTGAGATGGCAGCAGTACCGTCCAGCTTCGGCTCGGCATCAGAGGGGGACCGTGGAAAGAGGGGAGAGGGGAGAGGGGGGAGGGGGGAGGGGAGAGGGGAGAGGGGAGAGGGGAGAGGGAGCTCTATCTACCACACAGTCCTCTCTGTGTGTCCGAAAAAGATAAATTTTTAAAACGTTATATTCCTAATAGATATTTCATTTTTAATAAGCCCCTCAATAGGACCTTATTTGCAGTTGAATCTAACTTTGTAAAAAGTTTCCTATTTTAATAGAGTTCTTTTGTATTTCTGTGTAGTGCATATTGGAAATCAGTCAATAAATAATAGTTAAATGAATTTTAAAAATCAGGATAATCAACTCTTAGAAACATAAAATCTTAGTATTATTATTATATTTTTTGAGACGGAGTCTCACTCTGTCGCCCAGGCTGGAGTGCAGTGGTGCAATCTCGGCTCACTGCAACCTCCGCCTCCCAGGTTCAAGCAATTCTCCCGCCTCAGCCTCCCAGGTAGCTGGGACTACAAGTGCGTGCCACCGTGCCCGGCTCATTTTTTGTATTTTTGGTAGAGACGGGGTTTCACCATGTTAGCCAGGATGGTCTTGACCTCCTGACCTTGTGATCCGCCTGCCTTGGCCTCCCAAAGTGCTGGCTGGGATTACAGGTGTGAGCCACTGCACCTGGCCCAAAGTTCTTTAATTCCAGAAAATTTTAGATCTATGTAAACACCTCAGTAAATTGAAGAAATTTCTATTACCTTGCCATCAGACAGCTTTGTATTAAATTAAATCTCTATATTCAGGTCAGTTTCTTTTGCATTTTCCATAATTGCGTTAGTTAATTAGCAAACATGAGTTCACTTAAAATGTTCAGTTCCTCTGTGATATCATGAAATAAACCTGATATTAAAAATTCAGATATAGTTATAAAACACACAGAATATAAATTTTATACGTAGAGACTTTAAGTGTCTTGATCATCCTTGTATCTCCAGCACATAGAACAGTCACTTGGATGTGTAGTAATAATTCATTTTGTGAATGAATATCTGCTTATAAATATATATGATTAGAAAAAATCTGGAAGAATATGCAAAAATGTCAATAGTGATTTCTGTAAAATTATAAGTGACTTTAACTTTCTGATGTTGCTATATTAACATAATATTTGTTTTAATGACATAAACAATAAAACTTAAAATTTTATTGAAAAAATTTTTTTTCCTGAGATGGGGTCTCACTCTGTCACCCAGGCTGGCGTTATGACTCACTGTAGCCTCAAACTCCTGAGCTCAACCAGTCCTCCCACCTCAGCTTCCCAAGAAGCTATAGGGACTATAGGCACTCACCACCATGCCTGGCTGATTTTTTTTTTTTTTCAATAGAGACAGAATCTCATTATATTTCCCAGGCTGATCTTAAACTCTGGCTTCAAGCCATTCTTCCACCTTGGCTTCCCAAAGTGCTAAGATTACAGGGATTAGCCACCACACTGAGCCCTTAAAAAGAAATTTTTAATCTTTTGAGACAGGGTCTTGCCCTGTCATGATCATGGTTCACTGCAGCCTCAACGTCCTGGGCTCAGGCAATCCCCCCACCTCAGCTTTCTAAGTAGCTGGGACCACAGACACATGCCACCACACCCAGCTAATTTTTAAAAATTTTTTTGTAGAGATGGGGGTCTCACTATGTCAGCCAGGTTGGTCTTGAACTCCTGGATTCAAGTGACCTGCCTGCCCCAGCCTCCCAAAGTGATGGGATTACAGTAGTGAGCTACCAGCCTGGCCTGGAACAAGAAAAGGATACCCACTCTCACCACTCATCTTTAATATAGTACTGGAAGTCCTACTAGCCAGAGCAGTCAGACAAGAGAAAGAAATAAAGAGCATTTAGGCCAGTTGCTATGCCTCACGCCTATAATCCCAGCACTTTGGGAATCCAAGGTGGGTGGATCACCTCAGGTCCAGAGTTTCAGACAAGCCTGGTCAACATGTGGAAACCTCTTCTCTTCTAAAAATACAAAAAAATTAGCTGGGTGTGGTGGCAGGCTCCTGTAATCCTAGCTACTTGGGAGGCTGAGGCATGAGAATCACTTGAACCCGGTAGGTGAAGATTGCAGTGAGCTGAGATTAAGATCTCACCACTGCACTCCAGCCTGGGTGACAGAGTGAGACTCTGTCTCAAAAAAGAAAAAAGAAATAAAAGAGCATCCCAGTTGGTAAAGAGGAAGTCAAACTGTCACTGTTTGCAGATAATATGATTGTTTACCTAGAAAACTCTAAAGACTCCTCCAGAAAGCTCCTAGAACTGATCAAAGAATTCAGCAAAGAAGGCCAGGCGAGGTGGCTCACGCCTGTAATCCCAGCACTTTGGGAGGCTGAGGTGGGCGGATCACCTGAGGTCAGGAGTTTGAGACCAGCCTGACCAACATGGTGAAACCCCATCTCTACTAAAAATACAAAATTAGCCAGGTGTGGTGGTGCATGCCTGTAATCCCAGCTACTTGGGAGGCTGAGGCAGGAGAATCGCTTGAACCTGGGAGGCAGAGGTTGCCATGAGCCGAGATCACGGCCATTGCACTCCAGCCTGGGCAAAAGAGTGAAACTCCATCTCAAAAAACAAAAAATAAAGAATTCAGCAAAGTTTCCGGATACAAAATTAATGTACACAATTAATTTTGTGCAGTAGCTCTCCTGTACACCAACAGCAGCCAAGCTGAGAATGAAATCAAGAACTCAACCCCTGTTACAATAGCTGCAAAAAAAGTAAAATACTTAGGAATATACCTAACCAAGGAGGTGAAACACCTCTGCAAGGAAAACTACAAAACACTGCTGAAACATAGACAACATATACAAATGGAAACATATCCCATGTTCATGGGTGGGTAGAATCAGTACTGTGAAAATGACCATACTGCCAAAAGCAATCTAGAAATTCAATGCAATTCCCATCAAAATACCACCATCATTCTTCACAGAATTAGAAAAAACAATCCTAAAATTCATGTGGAACTAAAAAAGAGCCCACATAGCCAAAGCAAGACAAAGCAAAAAGAACAAATCCGGAGGCATTACATTACCTGATTTCGAACTATACTATAAGGCTGTACTCACCAAAACAGCATGGTACTGGTATCAAAATAGGTACATAGACCAATGGAACAGAATAGAGAACCCAGAAATAAACCGACATACATAACAGCCAACTGATTTTCGACAAAGCAAACAAAACCTTCAAGTGGTGAAATGACACCCTATTCAACAGATGGTGCTGGGATAATTGGCTAGCCACATGTAGGAGAATGAAACTGGATCCTCATCTCTCACCTTATACAAAAATCAACTCAAGATGGATTAAGGACTTAAATCTAATGTGATGTTAATTTTTGTTTCCCTAATGACTAATGCTGATCAGCATCTTTTGTGTGCTTACTTGCTAGCTATATATCTTCTTTAGTGAAGTTGTATCGTCAAACATCTTGCCAATTTTTTTAGTTGAGTTGTCTTACTGAGTTGTAAAAGTTCTTTAGAGTTTGAATATAAGGTCTTTGTCAGGTACATGTTTTGCAAATATTTTTTCCCATCTGTAATGAGAACACATTTTAAATTTTGACAAAGTCCAATTCATAGATTTTTTTTCTTTTATATTTTTTACTGTTTGTTTCAGGTTTAATATATCTTTGCCAAGTCCAAGTGTACAAAGATTTTCTCCTGTGTTTTCTTCTAGAAGTTTTATCATTTGATAGTCTGTGATCCATTTCAAGTTGATTTGCTATCTGGTGTGAGGTAAGGGTCAAGGTTTATTGTTTTACATACGGCTATTTAGTTGTTTTAGCACCATTAGTTAAAAAGTGTCCTTTTTCTCTTGATGTATTGATATATTTGTCAAAAAGCAATTGACTACCACCTAGAAATAGCTTCTCAGCTCCATCTCGAATCTGTCCAGTTCAGCCTGCTTGCCTCTACTCCATCCTCCACCATATCTATCAGGGTGACCCAGAAGTCCTACATGGTATCCACCTCTGGTCCCTTGGTGGCCAAGGGCCTCCTTGGCAGCTGCTTATACAAGAGTGGGCCAGATGTCTGCATCAACTCCTAGAATTTCTCCTGGATGGGCAACAGCAGCAGCTTCTGGGGTAGCCTGGACACTGGCATGGGTCTGGAGGGAGGCTATGCCAGGTCTGGTGGTATGGAGGAGCATCACAGCTGCCACAGTGACCCAGAGCCTCCCGAGTCCCCTTAAGCTGGATGTGCACACCAACACCCAGGCTGTATGCACCCAGGAGAAATTGCAGATCAAGACCCTAAACAAGTTTGCCCCCTTCATTGAGAAGGTACCCTTCCTGGAGCAGCAGAACAAGATACTGGAGACCAAGTGGATCCTTTTGCAGCAGCAAAAAGTAGCTTGGAGCAACATGGACAGCATGTTTGAGAGCTACATCAACAACCTAAAGCAGCAACTGGACACACTGAGCCAGGAGCAGCTGAAGCTGGAGGCAGAACTTGGCAACATGGAGAGACCAGTGGAGAACTATCAAAAGTGTGAAGTTTAAATAACCAAGCCTACAGAGATGGAGAATGAATTTGTCCTCATCAAGAAGGATATGAATGTAGCTTACATGAACAAGGTAGAGCTGGAATCTCACCTGGAAATGCTGACTGACAAGATCAACTTCCTCATTCAGCTGTATGAAGAGGAGATCTGTGAGCTGTAGTCCCAGTTCTTGGACACATCCCTGGTCCTGTCCATGGACAACAGCCACTCCCTCAATTTAAATGGCATCCTTGCCGAGGTCCGTGCCCAGTATGAGGAGATCACCAGCTGCAGCTGAGCTGAAACTGAAAGCATGTACAAGGAGTATTAGGAATATGATCAAGTGTGAGGAGCTGCAGACGCTGCCTGGGAAGCCAAGGATGACCTGCGTCACATGAAGACAGATCTCTAAGATGAACCAGAACATCAGCTTGCTTCAGGCTGAGAATGAGGGCCTCAAAGGCCAGAGGGCTTCCTTGGAGGCTGCCATCCCAGATGCTGAGTAGCAGGGGGAGCTGGCCATTAAGGATGCCAGTGCCAAGCTGGAAGCCGTCCTCCAGAGAGCCAAGCAAGACATGGCCTGTCAGCTGCTTGAGTAACAGGAGCTGGTGAATGTTAAACTGGCCATGGACATCAAGATCTCCACTTACAAGAAGCTGCTGAAAGGCAAGGAGAGCCAGGTGGAGTCTGGGATGCAGAGCATGAGTATCCATACAGAAACCACCAGTGGCTACTCAAGGGACTGAGCTCAGCCTGCGAAGGCCTCACAAGCTTTGGCCACAAGTATGACCTAGGGCCCCTTCCAATCCAGCTTAGACTCTGGCAGGGGCTCCACCTCCTTCAGCTGCACCAGCTCCTTCAGGGCCGTGGTTGGGAAGAGGATCGAGATCCACAATGGGAAGCTAGTATCTGAGTCCTTTGATGTCCTGCAATGAATGCCACTGCAACTCCTCCCAGCCTACCTACCTCCTCTGGCCGACCAGAGCCTGTGGGGGAGGCAACTGTGCAGGGAAGCATAGGGAACAGGAGACCACCTGAGGCCCAATTGTGGACCTCAGCCCACCCTTAAGGGAACCTAGGGTGGTTCCTAGACGACTGCCTCTTTTTCATGCTCACAACTGAAAACCAGTTTATACCTTTGGGAGCCTTCTGGTTAAAACAAAATTTTAAAAACAGACAAAACCTAGTTCAATTGTTTTTTCAAAATAAAGCCTCAGCTAAGCCAAAGAAAAAAGCAATTGGCCAGATAATGTGTGGGTCAATTTCTGGATTGTCTATTCTGTCCATTGATCTATTTGTCTATTTTTACGCCGATACCATAATTTCTTGATTGTTATATCTTTGTATTAAGTCTAAAAATCAGTAGTAGTGTAAGAACTCCAACCTTGTCTTCTTTTCCAAAGTTGTTTTGGCTGTTCAACCTTTGCACTTCCGTATGAATTTTAGAATCAGATTCTCAATTTTAAAAAACCTACTGGGATTTAGGTTGGGATGATATACAATACATAGATCAAGTTGGAAGATATAATATCTTATTGAGTCTTCCATTTTATAGACACAGTATATGTCATCACTCATTCAGATATTCTTTAATTTCTCCTACCTAGGTTTTGTAGTTTACGATACATATATCTTGCATATCTCTTGTCAAGTTTATTCCTAAATTTTTATTTTTTTGAGACAGGGTCTTGCTCTGTTGCCCAGGTTGGAGGGCAGTGGTGCAATCATAGCTCACTGCAGCTCAGGCTCAGATGATCCTCCTACCTTAGCCTCTTGAGTAGCTGGGACTACAGGCATGCACCACCATGCCCAGCTAATTTTTATATTTTTTTGTAGAGATAAGGTTTCATCATGTTGCCCGTGGCTGGTCTCGAACTCCTGAGTTCAAGCAGTGTGCCCATCTCGGCTTCCCAAAGTGCTGGGATTACAGGCATGAGCCACAGTGCCTGGCTTATTTGTGCTTTTTTTTCTTTCTTTCTCTGGAGGCCTATCTTTCCCTTTCTCTACAGAAAACCAGTTTGTGGCGTTGTTGACATCTGCATTATGTCTTTTTATTCTGTTTCATTGAATTACATCCTTTAATATGGCCTTCATTTTTATGTGCTCACATTTCTTAGTTTCTGGCTTTTCAAAATGGACACATAGTTCATTAATTCAGTCTTTTTTTTTCCATAAAAGCAAGCTTTTAAAAATATTTTTAATTGACAAAAATTGTGTATATTGATGATATACAACATGATGTATGTATATATCCTGGATGGGTTAGAGCAGGCTAATTAACATATGTATTACTCATATACTTTTTTCGTGGTGAGAATATTTAAAATCTATTCTTGCAGCAGTTTTCAAGTGTATAATATATTGTGGGGTTTTTGGCTTTTTTTCTTTCATTATTTTTAATTGACACATAATTGTATAAGTTAATGGGGTATAGTGTGATATTTTGATACATGTATAAAACGTGTAATGATCAAATCAGGATAGTTAGCATATTCATCATCTCAAACATTTTTCATTTCTTTGTATTGGGACCATTCAAAATCTGCTCTTCTAGCTATTTGAAAATATACGATATATTGTTAATTATAGTCACCCTATAGTGCTATAGAACACCAGAACTTATTCCTCCTATCTAGCTGTCTTTTTTTTTTTTTTTTTTTTTTTGAGACAGGGTCTCACTCTTGTCCCCTAGGCTGGAGTGCAGCGGCGTGATCACAACTCCCTGCAGCCTTGATCTCCCAGGTTCAAGCAATCCTCACCTAAGCCTCCTGAGTAGCTAGGACTACGGGTGTACACCACCATGCCCAGTTAATTTTTTAATTACTATATTTGGTAGAGATGGGGTCTCACTATGTTGTCCAGGTTGCCTGGGGTCAAGCTTGACCTCCCAAAATGCTAGGATTACAGGCATGAGCAACCACACTCTGTCCTAGCTGTACTTTTGTAACCATCAACCATTTGGCTGTTCCCTTCCCTACCCTACCCTTCCCCACCTCTAGTAACCATTATTCTACTCCCTACTTCTATGAAATCAACCTTTTAACTTTACACATGAGTGAGAACATGCAGTATTTGTCTTTCTGTGCCTGGCTTATTTCTCAAACATGATGTCCTCTAAGCCCATCTACGTTGCTGTGAATGACAGAATTTCATTTTTTTTTATGGCTAAATAGTATTCTATTGTGTATATATACCACATTTTCTTTACCAGTTTATCTGTTTACGGACACTTAGGTTGATTCCATATCTTGACCATTGTGGAATAATGATGTAATAAACATGGGAGTGCAGCTTTCTCCTTGACTTACTGATTTCCTTTCCTTTGGATATTTACCCATTAGTGGAATTGCTGGATCATATGGTAGTCTATTTTTAGTTTTTTGAGTAATCTCTATACTGTTTTTCATAATGGCTGTACTAATTTACACCAACAGTGTATGAGTTCCCTTTTCTCCAAATCCTTGCCAGCATTTGTTATTTTTTGTCTTTTTGATAATAGCCATTCTAACCGAGGTGAGATGATAGCTCATTGTGATTTTGATTTGTATTTACCCGATTCTTAGAGATTTTTTTTTAAAGATATATACCCGTTGACCATTCGTATGTCTTCTTCGTGAGACAGGGTCTCATTCTATCGTCCAGGCTGGAGTGCAGTGGCTCAATCTCGGCTCACTACAGCCTCAATCTCCCGGGCTTAGGTGCGAGCAGCTAGGACCACAGGTCCGTGCCACCATCCCCGGCTAATTTTTTGTGTTTTTGTAGAGACAGGGTTTCACCATGTTGTCTAGGCTGGTCTCAAACTCCTGACCTCAGGCAGTCCTCAAGCCTCAGCCTCCCAAAATGTGGGGATTACAGGTGTGAGCCATCATGCCTGGCCTGTATATCTTCTTTTGAGAGATGTCTGTTCAGCTCATTTGTCCATTTCTAAATGAAATTATTTATTTATTAATCCCTCATGGAATAGTTTGCAAATATTTTCTTCCACTCTGCAGGTTGTCTGTTCACTTTGTTGCTTGTTTAGTTTGCTGTACAAAAGCTTTTTAGTTTGATACAAATCCATTTGTCTATTTTTGCTTTTGAGGTCTTAGCCATAAAATCTTTGCCTAGACCAATGTCCTGAAGCGTTACCCCTGTGTTTTCTTCTGGTAGTTTTATAGTTCCAGGTCTCACATTTAAGTCTTTAATCCATTTTTAGTTGGTTTTTATATATGGTGAGAGCTAGGGGTCTACTTTCATTTTACTGCATACAGATATCCAGTTTTCCCAGGACCTTTTATCAAAGGGACTGTCCCTTCCCCAGTGAATATTCTTGGTACCTTTGTTGAAAATCAATTGGCTGTAAGTGCGTAGATTTTGTTTGTTTGTTTGTTTTCTATTCTCTTCCATTGGTGTGTCTGTTTTTATGCCAGTACTGTGATGTTTTGGTTATATAGCTTTGTAATATATTTTGAAGCCAGATAGTATGATGCTTCTAGCTTTGTTCTTTTTGCTTAGGATTGCTTTGGCTAGTCAAGGTCTTTTGTGGTTCCATACAAATTTTAAGGTTTTTGTTGTTTCTATTTATGTGAAGACTATCATTGGGATTTCGGGGCTTTTGTTGTTGTTGTTGTTTTGTTTTTTAAGAGATAGGGTCTTGCTACAGTACCCAGACTGGCCTTGGAATCCTGGGCTCAAGCAATCCTCCTGCCTCAGCCTTCTGAGTAGCTGGGACTATGGATGTGTGCTGTTGTACCCAGCTCATTGGTATTTTTATAAGGATTGCAGTGAATCTGTTGATCGCCTTTGGTAGTATGGTCATTTTCACAATATTAATTATTCCACTCCATAAATGCGATGTCTTTCCATTTTTTGTGTGTGTTCTCCAATTTATTTCATTCAATGTGTGTGGGGGGGTTTTTTTTGTTTTGTTTTGAGACAGGGCCTCAATCTGTCGCCCAGGCTGGAGTGCAGTGGCTCGATCTCGACTCACTCCAACCTCTGCCTCCTGGGCTCAAGCGATTCTCATGCCTTAGCCTCCTGAATAGCCGGAATTATAGTTGTGCATCACCATGTCTGCCTAATTTTTGTATTTTTAGTAGACACAGGGTTTCACCATGTTGGCCAGGCCTGTCTCAACTCCTGACCCCAAGTCATCCACCTGCCTTGGCTTTCCAAAATGCTGGGATTACAGGCCTGAGCCACCACACCTGGCCTCGTTCAGTGTTTTACAGTATTTAATGGTATCCCATAATTCTTATAGACTTTCTTTGTTCATTTTCATCGTTATTTCCTTCTTTTCTCTCTCTGGGTAATTTCAAATGACCTATGTCCAAGTTCAGAAATTCTCTCTGCTTGATCAAGTCTGCTATTGAAGCTCTCTATTGTATTTATTTCATTCATTGAATTCTTCAGCAGCAGGATTTTTGTTTTGTTCTTTTTATTATTTGTATCTCTTTGTTGAATTTCTTGTTCATATTGTGAGTTGTTTTCCTGACTTCATTGAATTATCTATTTGTATTTTCTTGTTTCTTGTTAAGTTTAAGACCATTGTTTTGAAAAATTTTTGGCAACTCGTAGCCTTTTTATCATTAGAATCTGTTACTAGAGTTACAACTCCCTTGATCAACATGGGTTTAAACTGCACAGGTCCTGTACTCAGGTTTTCTTTAGCCTCTACCATCCCTGAGACAGTGGGACCAACCCCTCCTCTTCTTCCTCTCCCTTAGCCTATTCAACTTATATTTAGATGATGAGGATGAATACCTTTATGATGATCCACTTCCCCTTAATGATTAGTAAATACATTTTCTCTTCCTTATGACTTTTTTCTTTTTTTTTTTTTTTTGGCGACGGAGTTTCACTTTTGTTGCCCAGGCTGGAGTGCAATGGTGCAATCTCGGCTCACCGCAACCTCCACCCCCCGATTCAAGCGATTCTCCTGCCTCAGCTTCCTTAGTAGCTGGGTTTACAGGCATGTGCCACCATGCCCGGCTAATTTCATATTTTTAGTAGAGATGGGTTTCTCCATGTTGGCCAAGCTGGTCTCGAACTCTCGACCTTAGGTTATCCGCCTGCCTTGGCCTCCCAAAGTGCTGGGATTACAGGTGTGAGCCACTGCGCCCGGCCATGACTTTCTTCATAAACTTTTATTTAGCTAACTTAATTATAAGAATACAGTATATAATACATATAACATAAAACTATATGTTAATTGACTGTTTATGTTATTGGTAAGGCTTCCAGCCAATAGTAAGCTATTAGTAGTTAAGCCTTTGGGCAGTCAAAAGTTATACACACATTTTTGACCGTGTGAGCAGTTGGTACCCCAATTCCTGCATTGTTTGAGGGTCAGCTGTATTATGTTCCTTTGGTAGCGTCATACTTCCTTGTGTTTCTGTGTCAATGTCTGTTTATTTGGTGGAACAATGGCCTTTTCTAAACTTTCTAGAGTAGCTTTGTAGAGAAAGACACTCACCTGCAGTTGGGTTTTATCGTGCCAGTCAGGAAGGGTATAGTGTCTGTTTGTGGATAGGTGCAGTGGTATAGTTTTCATGCAGCTTTTTCAGCTGCATTCAACGTCAGCAATAACTGGGTGCTCATTCTAATTTTAATTAATAACGTCACCAATAACTGGGTGCTCATTCTAATTTTCTCCCCAAAGGGAAGACTTAACCAAGATGTCAGGTCTGAATAGACTACAAGTAGCTACAGTAGCGCTGGGTTCCAGGTACTGGTGCTAGGCACAGGGTCTGTATTAGTCTGTTCTTGCAGTGATATAAACAAATACTTGAGACTGGGTAATTTATAAAGAAAAGAGGTTTAATTGGTTCATGGTTCTGCAGGCTGTACAGGAAGCATTGTGGCTTCTACTGGGGAGGCGTCAGGAAGCTTCCAGTCATGGTGGAAGGCAAAGGGGGAACCAGCATTTCACATGGCAGGAGCAGGAGGAAGAGAAAGAGTGGGGAAGTGCCACACACTTAAACAACGAGATCTCACTATCTCAAGGAGAGCTCTGGGCAGATGACGTTAAACCATGAGAAACCCCCACCATGATCCAGTCACCTCCCACCAGGCCCCACCTCCAACATTGGGGGTTATAATTGAACATGAGATTTGGGTGGGGACACGGACCCAGACCATATCAGAGTCTCACAAACCTGTTATGGCACCTGAGTTTTGGGGTACAGGTTAGCACTCTGTGGCAGAGTTGAATGTAGATTGACCACAGAGCTAGGGTCTGTGACTCTCAGATACCCTCTAGCAGCTCAGGCCCAGGGAGCTAGGTTATAGCTGTGATTCTACCTCTGAGAGGCAGGGCACAGAACTGGCCCAAGCCCAGGGGAACGGAGGGGGTACCCTGGAGGTTTGGGAGCAGGGTACAGCTACAGTTTGGGAACATGAGCCAATAGGGCTCGGTGGTAAGTCAAGTCCCAGGGGGATGAAGCACTGTGTAATAGTAACTGTAGTCCCTGGGAACTCGGCAGTATCTCAGACTCTGTGAGGCCAGTTGCAGCAGCAGCAGCAGCAGCAGCAGCAAGTGCCCCAGAATGGTGGAGTACAACTGTTGTTTAGGCCCTGGGGGTGTAGGGAACAGCATAGCAATGACTGCACTCCCTACGGAGAAGGGTGTCTTAGCAGCTCAGACTCTAGGGGGCTAGTCCAGCTCTAGGGAAGATGAGTACTAGATAAGTTTGGTCTGTAGGGCAGAGTGTCTCAGCTCAACCACTGCTGTGTTTCCCTAGGACACAGGATACTGTCAGCTCAGCCCTGGGATGGGCAGCTGCTCAACTTGGCCACAGCACCAGTTCTCCAGGGGCCCATGTGCTGCTTCAGCTTAAGCCTGGGCGGCATGACTGTTCTGGGAGGCCCAGGCATCATTTCCTGGAATGTGGGTAGTTGCTTCACCTTATGCACTGGAGAGGCATGACTGCTCTGAGCAGCTAAGGTACTGTTTCCCTAGGAGGCAGGATACTGCTTCAGCTCTGGCCTGAGGGGGTGATAGGAGGGGGAGATAGGAGGGGGAGGTGGGGTGGCTCCACCTCTGCTTCCCCCGACCCCTGTACAGGGGTATAAGAGCTGTTTGCAGCTCAACTTGGGGATGTTGGGCCACTGGGCTAGTGTGGTTCAGTCTTGGCTTAGCCTCAGGGATAAAGGGGAACTGTGGCTACTCAGCCCCAGAGCAAGACACACTCCAGCCATAGTTTGGATTCCAAGATGACATAGCACAGTAGCTACATGAACTACAGTGCCTGGGACACAGTGTCGGTTTCTTCTCTTGGGGTAGCACAGCAGTGTGGACTCCAGAGAGCTTCCTCAGCTGGGCTTGGTGCCTGTGAAGACTGCAGGGAACCTCAGTGGTGAGGTCTATTGGTAGGATTGGTTACTGGAATCCTCTTGCTTCCCTCCTTGGTGCAGGGAGTTCTTCCTGGTTCCTAGCTCTTCCCAGTTGGGGGATTGGGTGGTGGAGGCCGGATGCTTCCTTCCATTCTCTATGTGGCCATCCCGAGTTTCTGTGCTCGTCAATGCTCTCCCTCATTTATTTTTGTTAAAATGTAGTTGTTTATTCATTGTTTTGATTGTCTCTGTGGGGGAAATGAATGCTAGGGACTTCTAGTGGGCCATCTTGCTGATGTGACATGACTACAGTATATTGCTATTAACTGTAGTCACTATGAACTTATTCCTCGTAATTGAAATTTTGTATCCTTTGACCACAGTCTGCTTTTCTTTTCTTTCCTTTCTTTTCTTTTCTTTTCTTTTTTTAAATTTACACACCACTATACAATCAGGGAACACAGCTTTCTTTCCTAATATGAGGGTTTAAAGGAGTGTCCAATCTTTTGGCTTCCCTGGACCACATTGGAAAAAGATGGATTGTCTTGGGCCACACATAAAATACACTAATGTTAGCTGATGAGTTAAAAAAAAATAGCAAAAAAAAAATCTCATAATGTTTTAAGAAAGTTTATGAATTTGCGCTGGGCTGCATTTTAAGTCGTCCTGAGCCACACCACGGGCCACAGGTTGGACAAGCTTAGTTTAAAGGCTATAAATTTCCCTTGAAATTTTATATTAGCTGTATTCACAAGTTTTGATACATGACATGTTCTTTATGGTTCAGATCTAGTATTTGCAGTTCCATGTGAATTTGAGAGGAACATACGTTCTTTAATTGTTTGGAATGAATTTTAAATATATCCAGTAATTCAAGCTTATTCTGTTTCCTTAACTTGGCTGAGATAATTATCATGAGGTCTTGCACTATGTAATACATTTGTCAATTTGGCTCTAAGTTCTATCCACTTTTTTAAAAGTTGATTTTTCTTGTTGCTGTTTGATTGTTTTTTGAGACAAGGTCTTGCTTTGTCACCTAGGCTGGAGTGCAGTGCTATGATCACAGCTGACTGCAGTCTTAACCTCCCAGGATCAAGTGATCCTCCCACCTCAGCCATGTGATTACCTGGTACTGCAGGTGAGGGCCACCACACCTGGCTAATTTTTTGTGTGTGTAGAGACAGGGTTTCAACATGTTGCCCGGGCTCGTCTGGAATTCCTGGGATCAAGCAGTCTGCCTGCCTTGGCCTCCCAAAGTGCTAGAATTACAGGCATGAGCCACTGCACCTGGCCTAAAAGTTTTTAAAGGGAAATTTCAAAAATATACAGGAGTAGGCTGGGCAGTGACTCACGTCTGTAATCCCAGCACTTTGGGAGGCCAAGGTGGGTAGATCATTTGAAGTCAGGAGTTCGATACCAGCCTGACCAACATGGTGAAACCCCATCTCTACCAAACAGTACAAAAATTAGCTGGGCATGGTGGTGTGCGCCAGTAGTGCCGGTTACTTGGGAAGCTGAGGTGGGAGAATCGCTTGAACTGGAGAGGTAGAGGTTGCAGTGAGTGGAGATTGCGCCACTGCACCCCAGCCTGAGGGCCAGAGTGAGACCTTGTCTCAAAAAAAAAATACATATTATATATAATATATAATTATATATAATTATTTATAATTATATAATATAATTATAATATATACTCCTGTATATATTTAAATATAAATATAAATTTTATAAATATATAATATATAATATATATTCATTTACTATACTAATATATATATTATATATTGTATATTATATATTTATATATTAGAATAGTAGAATATTCTACTTATATATATTATATTTATATTTATATTTATATATTTATATATATATATTAGTAGAATAGTAAATGAAGCCAGTGTACAATTATCAGTGTATGACCAATCTTGTTTTATTTATTTCTCTATCAACTGTACCCTTTTCTCTGACTTTGGTATTTATTTACTTTCTTGAGACAAGGTCTCATTTTGTCACACAGGCTGGAGTGCAGTGGCACAATCACAGCTCCTGGGCTCAAGTGATCTCCTGCCTCAGCTTGCCGAGAAGCTGGGACTGCAGGCACACACCACCATGCCCAGCTAATTTTTTTGATCTTTAGTAGAAATAGGGTCTTGTTATGTTGCCCAGGCTAGTGTCAAACTCCTGGGTTCCGGTGATCCACCCACCTCTGCCTCACAGAGTGCTGGGATTACACGCATGAGTCACCATGCTCAGCCTGACTTTGATATTTTTTAAACAAATCCTGGACGTTCTAATAATTTTATCTATAAGTATTAATATTATCATACCATTCACATACCTAAAAACACCAAAAATACTTTCTTTAGGGACAGAGTCTCACTCTGTTGCACACGCTGAATTGCAGTGGTACAGTCACAGCTTACTGCAGCCTCAAACTCCTGGGCTCGTGCCATCCTCCCACCTCAGCCTCCCAAATAATTACAACTACAGACATGTGCCACCATACCCAGCTAATTTGTTTTTATTAAGTTTCTTGTAGAAATGGGATCTCAGGCTGGTCTTGAACTCCCATGCCGGTCTCAAATTCCTGTTCTCACGTAATCCTCCCACCTCAGCCTCCCAAGTGTTAGGATTGTAAGTGTGAGCCACTGTATCCAGCCCCAAAATTCCTTTTTTTTCGTGGAATGCCTGAACATCCCAAGAAAAATTCCTTAATATCAAATATCTAGTCCACGTTCATATTTTCCTGCTTGTGTATACACATGCATATATATGTACACACACATCGTGGTGGTACTATTTTACTTTTTTTAATTGAGGTGAAATTCATATAACTTAAAATTAATCCCTTTAAAATGAACAATTTACTGACAGTTCATTCACAAAGTTGCAAAAGTGCCATGTAGAGCTTCAAAACATCTTCATCACCTCAAAATAAAATTTGGTACCCATTAGTCCATTATACCTTCCCTCAAGCCTCTGGCATCCACCAGTCTACTTTCTTTCTCTATGGATTTACCTATTTTGGATATTTTATGTAAATAGAATCATATAATATGTGACCTTTTGTGTGTGGCTTGGCTTCTGTCACTTACCATAATGGGATTTTGTTTGTTTGTTTGTTTTTAGACAGGGTCTTGATCTATCTTTGGGCTCTACCTTTGCCCATTTTGTAATTGGGTTATTTTGGATTGTAGTCTTTTTGTTGTTGAATTGTATGAGTTCTTTACATATTCCAGACCCTTATCAGATATATGATTTGCAGATATTCTTTCCCATCTATGGGTTGTCTTTTAACTCTTGTCATGGTGACCTTTGTACAAAAATTTTTATTTTGATTGTGTCCAATTTATCTGTTTTCTCTTTTACTTGTCCTATTGGTGCCATATCTAAGAAACCATCACCAAATGCAAAGACATGAAGATTTACCCCTATGTTTTTCTTCTAAGAGTTGCATGGTTTTAGTTCTTATATTCAGCTCTTTGATCCATTTTTTATTTTTGGTATGTAATATGAGGTAGGGGTTCAACATCATTCGTTTTCATGTGGATATTCAGTTGTCCTGGCACCATTTGTTGAAGATAGTATTCTTTCCTCATCAAATGCTTTTGGCACCCTTGTCAAAAATAATTTAACCATAGGTATGTTATTTCTGGACTCTCAATTCTGTTGTATTTATTGCTCTAAATTTCCCTCTGAGCACTGCTTTTTTGCAGCCCATAGATTTTGATATATTGTGCATATTATCATTGCTATATTTTATAAATTGATATATTATCTATCATCACACCCTCTAGAGTTACATGCATTTTTTTAGTTCTATAGTATTTTATTTCTGTCCTTAAAACACACATACAAAATTACAATATTGAGATTATTATTTTATACAGAGAGTGTTTATTTAGATTTTTATAGAGTTGTAATTTGTTTGCTTGCCATTTCTTCAAGCATTTCAGGACTTTTTTCTGCTATAATATTTGTTTTTTTGAAATTTTTTTTTTGCTAAAATAATGTGCTTTATTCAGTTACCTAACAGGTAAGAAATACAGAGGTAATTCCTGTACCAAATATTTTATATTTGGTGTATATTTTTTCTCTTCCCTTCTATAATGTGCTTGCTTGTATGGCATGACTTAACTGTTCCTTTTTTTTGTTATTTGTTTATTTATTATTTTTTTGAGACAGAGTCTTGCTCTTGTTGCCCAGGCTAGAGTGCAGTGGTGTGATCTTGGCTCATTACAACCTGCGTCTCTTGGGTTCAAATGATTCTCTTGCCCCAGCCTCCCAAGTAACTGGAATTATAGGCGTGCGCCACCACGCCTGGCTAGTTTTTATATTTTTAGTAGAGATGGGGTTTCACCATGTTGGCTAGGCTGGTCTCGAACTCCTGACCTCAGGTGATCCACCTGCCTCAGCCTCCCAAAGTGCAGGGATTATAGGTGTGAGCCGTTGCACCCAGCCAACTGTAAAAAAAAAAAAAAAATGTTTTAATTGTAGTAGTTGTAGATATTTACGGGGTACATGAAATGTTTTGATACTGACATGCAATGTATAATAATCATATGTAAAATGGGGTATCCATCCCCTCAAGCATTTATCCATCCCTTCAAGCATTTATCCTTTGTGTTATAAACAATCCAATTATACTCTTTTAATTATTTTTAAATATAATTAAATTATTGACGGTAGTTATCCTGTTGTGCTATCAAATATGAAGTATGTTGTTTAGAAATTTCTTTCATATACGAGACGTTGATTGTAAACTCTCAGTTTTTTGTTTTTATTTTTTATTATGATTCTTTTTGAGACGGAGTCTTGCCCTGTTGCCCAGGCTAGAGTGCCAGGGCACGATCTTGGCTTACTGCAACCTCCACTTCCCAGATTCAAGCAGTTTTCGTGCCTTAGTCACTCGAGTAGCTGTGGTTACAGGTATGCGCCACAACACCCAGCTAATTTTTTTTATTTTTTATTTTTTTTTATTTTTAGCAGAGACAGGGTTTCGCCATGTTGGTCAGGATGGTCTTGAACTCCTGGCATCAAGTGATCCGCCTGCCTCGGCCTCCAAAAGTGTTGGGATTACAGGGTGAGCCACCGTGCCCAGCCAACTTTCAGTTTTTTTTTTAATCTTAAAGTATCTTCCTTTCACTCTCTTTTCTGAAAAAAAATGGTTTTTGTTTTTTTTTTTTTTAAAGTAGTCTTTTTTTTTTTTTCTTTCTTTTTTATTGATCATTCTTGGGTGTTTCTCGCAGAGGGGGATTTGGCAGGGTCACAGGACAATAGTGGAGGGAAGGTCAGCAGATAAACAAGTGAACAAAGTTCTCTGGTTTTCCTAGGCAGAGGACCCTGCGGCCTTCCGCAGTGTTTGTGTCCCTGGGTACTTGAGATTAAGGAGTGGTGATGACTCTTAACGAACATGCTGCCTTCAAGCATCTGTTTAACAAAGCACATCTTGCACCGCCCTTAATCCATTCAACCCTGAGTGGATACAGCACATGTTTCAGAGAGCACAGGGTTGGGGGTAAGGTCACAGATCAACAGGATCCCAAGGCAGAAGAATTTTTCTTAGTACAGAACAAAATGAAAAGTCTCCCATGTCTACCTCTTTCTACACAGACACAGCAACCATCCGATTTCTCAATCTTTTCCCCACCTTTCCCCCCTTTCTATTCCACAAAACCGCCATTGTCTTCATGGCCCGTTCTCAATGAGCTGTTGAGTACACCTCCCAGATGGGGTGGTGGCCGGGCAGAGGAGCTCCTCACTTCCCAGTAGGGGCGGCCGGGCAGAAGCGCCCCTCACCTCCCGGACGGGGCGGCTGGCCGGGCGGGGGGCTGACCCCCCCCACCTCCCTCCCGGACGGGGCGGCTGGCCGGGCGGGGGGCTGACCCCCCACCTCCCTCCCGGACAGGGCGGCTGGCCAGGCAGAGGGGCTCCTCACTTCCCAGTAGGGGCGGCCGGGCAGAGGCGCCCCTCACTTCCCCGACGGGGCGGCTGGCCCGGCAGGGGGCTGACCCCCCCACCTCCCTCCCGGAGGGGGCGGCTGGCCGGGCAGAGGCGCCCCTCACCTCCCGGACAGGGCGGCTGGCCGGGCGGGGGGCTGACCCCCCACCTCCCTCCCGGACAGGGCGGCTGGCCAGGCAGAGGGGCTCCTCACTTCCCAGTAGGGGCGGCCGGGCAGAGGCGCCCCTCACTTCCCCGACGGGGCGGCTGGCCCGGCAGGGGGCTGACCCCCCCACCTCCCTCCCGGAGGGGGCGGCTGGCCGGGCAGAGGCGCCCCTCACCTCCCGGACAGGGCGGCTGGCCGGGCGGGGGGCTGACCCCCCCACCTCCCTCCCGGACGGGGCGGCTGGCCGGGCGGGGGGCTGACCCCCCCACCTCCCTCCCGGACGGGGCGGCTGGCCGGGCGGGGGGCTGACCCCCCCACCTCCCTCCCGGACGGGGCGGCTGGCCGGGCGGGGGGCTGACCCCCCCACCTCCCTCCCGGACGGGGCGGCTGGCCGGGCGGGGGGCTGACCCCCCCACCTCCCTCCCGGACGGGGCGGCTGGCCGGGCGGGGGGCTGACCCCCCACCTCCCTCCCGGACGGGGCGGCTGGCCGGGCAGAGGGGCTCCTCACTTCCCAGAAGAGGCGGCCGGGCAGAGGCGCCCCTCACCTCCCGGATGGGGCGGCTGGCCAGGCGGGGGGCTAACCCCCCCACCTCCCTCCCGGATGGGGCGGCTGGCCGGGCAGAGGGGCTCCTCACTTCCCAGAAGAGGCGGCCGGGCAGAGGCGCCCCTCACCTCCCGGATGGGGCGGCTGGCCAGGCGGGGGGCTAACCCCCCCACCTCCCTCCCGGACGGGGCGGCTGGCCGGGCCGGGGGCTGACCCCCCCACCTCCCTCCCAGACAGAGCGGCTGGCCGGGCAGAGGGGCTCCTCACTTCCCAGTAGGGGCGGCCGGGCAGAGGCGCCCCCCCCACCTCCTGGACAGGGCGGCTGGCCGGGCAGGGGGCTGATCCCCCCACCTCCCTCCCGGACGGGGCGGCTGGCCAGGCGGGGGGCTGATCCCCCCACCTCCCTCCCGGACGGGGCGGCTGGCCGGGCGGGGGGCTGACCCCCCCACCTCCCTCCCGGATGGGGCGGCTGGCCGGGAGGGGGGCTGACCCCCCCACCTCCCTCCCGGACGAGGCGGTTGGCCGGGCAGAGGGGCTCCTCACTTCCCAGTAGGGGCGGCCGGGCAGAGGCACCCCTCGCCTCCCGGACGGGGCGGCTGGCCAGGCGGGGGGCTGACCCCCCCACCTCCCTCCCGGACGAGGCGGCTGGCCGGGCAGAGGGGCTCCTCACTTCCCGGTAGGGGCGGCCGGGCAGAGGTGCCCCTCACCTCCCGGACGGGGCGGCTGGCCGGGCGGGGGGCTGACCCCCCCACCTCCCTCCCAGACGAGGAGGGAGGACGCTCCTCACTTCTCAGACGGGGTGGCTGCCGGGCGGAGGGGCTCCTCACTTCTCAGACGGGGCGGTTGCCAGGCAGAGGGTCTCCTCACTTCTCAGACAGGGCGGCCGGGCAGAGACACTCCTCACATCCCGGACGGGGCGGCAGGGCAGAGGTGCTCCCCACATCTCAGACGATGGGCGGCCGGGCAGAGACGCTCCTCACTTCCCAGATGTGATGGCGGCCGGGAAGAGGCGCTCCTCACTTCCTAGATGGGATGGCGGCCGGGCAGAGACGCTCCTCACTTTCCAGACTGGGCAGCCAGGCAGAGGGGCTCCTCACATCCCAGACGATGGGCAGTCAGGCGGAGACACTCCTCACTTCCCAGACGGGGTGGCTGCCAGGCAGAGGCTGCAATCTCGGCACTTAGGGAGGCCAAGGCAGGCGGCTGGGAGGTGGTTGTAGCGAGCCGAGATCACGCCACTGCACTCCAGCCTGGGCGCCATTGAGCACTGAGTTAACGAGACTCCGTCTGCAATCCTGGCACCTTGGGAGGCCGAGGCTGGCGGATCACTCGCGGTTAGGAGCTGGAGACCAGCCCAGCCGACACATCGAAACCCCGTCTCCACCAAAAAAATACGAAAACCAGTCAGGCGTGGCGGCGCACGCCTGCAATCGCAGGCACTCGGCAGGCTGAGGCAGGAGAATCGGGCAGGGAGGTTGCAGTGAGCTGAGATGGCAGCAGTACCGTCCAGCTTCGGCTCGGCATCAGAGGGAGACCGTGGAAAGAGGGGAGAGGGGAGAGGGGGGAGGGGGGAGGGGAGAGGGGAGAGGGGAGAGGGGAGAGGGAGCTCTATCTACCACACAGTCCTTCTCTGAATATCAAAAATGGGGGGTTTTGTGGGGGGTTTTTTTTGTTTTTTTTTTTTGTTTTTGGTTATTCTGAAGGTAAGACAGTGGAAAAAAATAGTTTGGATCATATACAATTGTTTATTGATAGTTACTTTTCTTTTTTTTCTTTTTTGAGATGGGGTTTCACCATGTTGGCAGGCTGATCTCAAACTTGTGGGCTCAAGCGATCCACTCTCCTTGGCCTCCCAAAATGCTAGGATTACAGGCATGAGCCACCACACCCAGCCAATCTACTTTCTTAAAACCTTAAATATTATTCCTATGACTTCTGCTACCATGTTGCTATTAAGAAGGCCACTGTACGTCTAATTTCAATACTCTGTAGGGAGTCTGTCTTATCTCTCTTTAATTTGTATTTTTTGTTACCTAGGCTCAGGGGTGTTTTTATGGTCTGTCTTATCTGTCCAGCTGCATTTTGCTGTTCCTCTTTAGAATGTTGCACGTTCACTACATTGAGTATGGGTTTCTTTTTATTTCTCTTGGAATACTTAAAAGTAAGGCTTCCTTTATCTGTGGATTCATGTCTTTAGTTTTGAAAAATTGCCAGCCACTATCTCTTCAAATACAGATGATCCCTGACTTATATTAATTCAACTTATGATTTTCCACTTTATGATGGTGTGAAAATGATATATATTCAGTATACCCCTTAACCTATGATGGCGATGGCATTACATCTGGATAAACCCATTGTAAACTGAAAATACTGTAAGTCAAAAATGCACTTTCAACTTATAATAGTTTCCACTTAAGGTATTTTCAATGCACAGTGTGTTTATCGGGATAGTAACTCCATCATAAGTTTAAGAGCATCTATATTGTCTCTCCTCCATTTTCCCTTTTCTATTCTTTTGAGACTTATATGCATACTATACTATTTTTCTTATTTTTAAGTCTTTGTCATATATTTTATGTTCTGTTTTTGCTGTGATACAGTCTAGATAATTTAAAAATCTATCTTCCAATTTAATAATTATTTCTTCTGCATCTAATCATCTATTTAACTTACCCATTGCCTTTTTTTCTTTTTTTCTTTTTCTTTTTTTTTTTTTGAGACAGGGTCTCACTATGTCACCCAGGCTGGAGTGCAGTGGCACGATTATGGCTCACTGTGGCCTCAGACTCCTGGACTCAAGAGATCCTCCCACCTCAGCCTCCTGAGTAGCTGGGACTGCAGACCCACACCACCAGACATGGCTGATTGTTAAATTTTTTTGTAGAGACAGGATCTCATTATGTTGCCCAGGCTGGTCTCAGATTCCTGGTGTCAAGCAATCCTCTTGCCTTGGTCTCCCAAAATGCTGGGATTACAGACATGAACTGCTGTTTCTGGCCCATTGACCTTCTAGTTTCAGCAGTTTTTCATTGTTTTTTTGTTTGTTTGTTTGTTTGTTTGTTTTGAGACAAAGTCTTTCTCTGTCACCCAGGCTGGAGTGCAGTGGCGCCATCTTGGCTCACTGCAACCTCCACCTCCTGGGTTTAAGCAATTCTCTGCCTCAGCCTCCCAAGTAGTGAGGATTACAGGCATGCATCACTGTGCCCAGCTAATTTTTGTATTTTTAGTAGAGACAGGGTTTCACCATGTTGGCCAGTCTGGTCTCAAACTCCTGACCACAAGCGATCCACCCACCTGGGCCTCCCAGAATGCTGAGATTACCGGCATGAGCCACTGTGCCCAGTCTGTTTTTTTAAAAAATTAAACTTTTGATAGTTTTTATTATTTGCTTATCTCTGTGGTTCATTTTTTTAGACATTAATAATTATATTCAATCTTAGATGTTTCCAATATGGGGAGTCTTTAGGGGCTGTCTGAATCTGATGACTCAATCTCATGGTGGCTAATTTCCTGTTTTTTTGGTATTCTTTGATTGTTAGCTTATATTTGATTGATCTTAATATGAAAGGATACTGGAGTCTTAATTGGGTTTGTTTTTCTCCAAATAGTAGCTGCATTTTTTCTTACCAGAAGCCAGGTTACACTCTTCACCCAGAACCTTTCAGATTGTTATCCTTATCTTGGGAATTTTAAGTTTTCCTCCCCTACCAGCTATTTGTCCCAACTTCAGTTTCTTAGCCACAAAACTAATGTATTAGAACTACCCTTGGGGAAAGTTTCCTCTTTGTTTATGCTCAGCTCTTCTTTTTTTGCTCTTTTGGAGTTGGGGGGAGGGGAGGGCGGTCACTGGAGTGGGGAATGGGCTTTGATTGTTGGCACTTCTTGTAGCAGAGCCTGGACACAAAATAAAGATTTTATTTTCGGTCAACTTTCTGTTTTTTGTTTTGTATGTTTTGTAGCAAGACAGTTTTTTTTTACAGTATCTATTTGCCATATTGACACTAATGGGAGGCTCTTTTTATTTTGAAACTCCTTCTAAATAATTTTATTCTCAAATAATATAGGTATAATATATAAAATTCAAAAACCATCCAGAAAGTTATAAAATAAAATTGCTTTTACTTCTATAGCCCAAGGAAACTACAGGCTTTTTGGAATTTTTGCAATTGATTTTTTACTTGATTAGGATATAAGTGATAATTTAAAATCTTAAAAAGGAGAAGCAATTAAAAGATATTTTGTAGCCATATATTAAAAATGGACTGATTTTGTAGCTTTACAAAATTGCCCCAATTGAGAACTACTGTACTAGACCTAAGTGGCTCGGAGTTATTGGTATATATTTCTTCATTTTCTTTTTTTAAATATATCTTCCTTTTCAAAGCTTGTCAAACTAATGTTAAGTGGGATGCTTGTCTATTAATGGTAAAAATTGTATATATATAATCTCTGTCTACACCAGGATATCTATTTTAAAATTATATACTGCTACAATAGGGCATACCCAACTCATAAAGTTGAAAAACTTTATTTTCATTAAATCTCTGGTAATATGAGAATTTTAGAAGTATTTGAAAGGGTATACCAGTACCTTGTCACATAAAAGCAATCTTAAAAAGCCAGTACAGAAGTGTAGTTAAAGATAGGATGAGGGAACTATATAACACTAATTTTTGCCCTGCATTGAATGTATTCTGGTGCCTTGGCAAGTCATTTTAAAAAGTGTTAATTTTTTAATCTATAGAATGGAATTGATTTTACCTAAATTATATAGGGTACCACAGTAGTGAATATGAGAGATTTGTTTAAGATAAAACAGTCCACAAAAATACTAAGTGCTTTAGTTGATCAGCTATTTAAACTCTTTCAGCTATTAAATAATAGAAGAAAATGGAATTGAATATGATGTCAGCATGGAACAATCTAATGATTCATTAAGAGTCAACCATAATGACGGTGAAGAGTCAAAAACCAGTGCTCAAGTATTTGAGGTATGGATTCAGCTGGGAACTTTTTTCCATCCTAGGGTAAAACAGCATGCCATTTAACAGCTCTTTATGCTCAAGGGATAGCTGTTATATTTAGCGTATTCAAGAATTTTGAGCTGGGCGTGGTGGCTGACACCTGTGATCCCAGCACTTTGGGAGGCTGAGGCGGGCATATCACCTGAGGTCAGGAGTTCAAGACCAGCCTGGCCAACATGGTGAAACCCTGTCTCTACTAAAAATACAAAAATTAGCTGGGCGTGGTGGTAGGCGCCTGTAATCCCAGCTACTCAGGAGGCTGAGGCAGGAGAATGGCGTGAACCCAGGAGGCAGAGCTTGCAGTGAGCTGAGATCACGCCACTGCACTCCTGCCTGGGCAACAGAGTGAGACTCCGTCTCAAAAAAAAAAAAGAATTTTAATATTTAATTATACACATATTTTATGATATATTTAATATAATACAGAACTTAATGCTAAGATATATTCATAAAAATTTTATATACAGAGAAAAATCTATAGGTTGAATTATGTTATTTCAGGTTCCATTCCTGTGGACAATTTTGGTAAAATTAAGATAGTAAGTATAATAATCAACAATTTTACTTAAGAAATACTTTGTGTATAGCAATTTGTGTGAATTGACAACTCTTACAAAAAAGTAAAAACAACTGAAAAATGGATGTCTTTTCATTTTTATTATACACATCTTTAAAAAAAAAATGGTGATAGACTGAAGTGATTTTTTTTTTCCTTACAAAAGCGTCTAACCTGTATGGACTCCAGGGATTCTTCCTTTGGACAAAATGATTCTCCTACAGTTTTGCCCATCACTACTCCTGAAGCAAATAATTCACTCATATCACATAATATACCAGGGCCCCTGACTCAGACACAGACTCTTTCTGCAGAGCAATTCCATCTAGTGGACCAAAATGGGCAGGCTATTCAATATGAACTTCAGTCATTGGGGGAATCCAATGCACAAATGGTGAGTATATTTTATAAGTAACCAGTTTTATGCCGTTTAGCAAAATGTATTAGTCTTACTAAATGACCTTAATTTCTTGACACTTTTGACTTACATTGTGTTTATTTATTTATTTATTTTTGAGATGGAGTTTCACTCTTGTTGCCCAGGCTGGAGTGCAATGGCACAATCTTGGTTCACTGCAACCTCTGCCTTCCGAGTTCAAGCGATTCTCCTGCCTAAGCCTCCCAAGTAGCTGGGATTACAGGTGCCCACCACCACACCTGGCTCATTTTTTTGTATTTTTAATAGAGACAGGATTTCACCATGTTGGCCAGGCTGGCCTCAAACTCCTGACCTCGGGTGATCCACCCGCCTTGGCCTCTCAAAGTGCTGGGATTACAGGCGTTAGCCACCATGCCCAGCCACAGTGTGTTTAAAATACTGTTTCCATGACTTTCATTTTTATGTAAGGATTTTAAAAGATTTGCATTCGGGACTACAAATAGTACTTTAAACAGTACTTATGAGTCTCTGTGTTTGGGCACACTTGTGCTTTGAGATCAATTGGAAATGTAACATATTCTGTAACTAGTTCTGAAGTGCCAGAGTTGACATGGAACTTACATTTAATGGAATGTACACACACACACACACACACACACACACACACACACACATATTAGGCTAACTCCAGTTTTGTTTTTTTTTTTTTCTGAGATGGAGTCTTGCTCTGTCGCCAAGGCTGGAGTGCAGTGGCCCGATCTTGGCTCACTGCAACCTCCGCCTCCCGGGTTCAAGCAGTTCTCTTGCCTCAGCCTCCTGAGTAGCTGGGGTTACAGGCGCCTGCCACCACACCCGGCTAGTTTTTGTATTTTTAGTAGAGACAGGGTTTCACCATGTTGGCCAGGCTTGTCTTGAACTCCTGACCTCGTTATCCACCCACCTCAGCCTCCCAAAGTGCTGGGATTACAGGCATGAGCCACCACGCCCGGCCTAAACTCCTGTTTTTGATTTACCAACATCTCACTGACCTGCAAGCCACTTTCTGGTATGTTTTCTTGAAGAAATAGAAAGTAATGGAGGTACTGCAATGGAGGTACTACTAGTATATGGGGAATTAGACATATCCTTGCTGATTTTTGTGGGTAAATGTGTGCCACGTGAGTAACAATGCATAAAGATAAAAAGATGAGGATGGCTAAATACTTTTCAAACTGTTGGCTAAAAGTATTTTTGACCAAGTTGATAGTTTGAGCCAAAGAGGTGAAAGATTGTTTTGACTGACATATGGAAAATTACTAAGAAAACCTCTAAGTTGCTCTCTGGTTATTTAGAATATACTTAACATAAGTAATACTGTGAAGGATAATGTGTTTCTTGTTTACTTGAATTTTCTGAATTTTCTACAATAAATATTTTATTACTTTCATAATAAAATTAATAATTTTAAAAGCATAATAACTTTAATTATAAATTATACCACAGGTAAACATTTTACCTAGAATTAACCCTTGTTTCTGTTCATAATCTAGAGCATTCTAGAGTTAATCTATGCCATTTTGCTCCTTTATGATCCAGCCAAATTGAGTTTTCTAAATTCTAGGGTTAACAGTAATTGGTTGAGAGGTGACTGTGTGCAGGGGAATCCTTTTTGTTTATGTTCAGGTTTTCTGGGCCTATGCCCAGAACCATACTGCATCACCGGCAGAGGTTAATATTCAACAAATAATTTAAATGTTAACCAACTACATTTTAATTTTTCATGTCCAGAATGAAATACTTCTGTAGTTTCCCCTTTATTTGACATTTATTCTAGTTTCTATCAGAACATTTAGAAAGTTTGTTGTTTTTTTTTTTCCAACAGGAAGATCAAGGAGTCTGAATGTGTAAAAGGGTTGTCATTTTACCTAGGGTACCTTTCCGAGCAAAATTGTTTATTTGAGTCCAAAAAAAAGTTAATTAACACTCTTTGTAATTGGATTAAACTTTCTATACAAAGTAAGTACAAAGGTGGTTTTACATTGTTTAGGTAGGCGATGACACAGAAGGTTATTTGAAACCATGAAATAGGAAACATGGTATGAAGCATGGAAAAAAAATGTGAGAAACAGATTATAAGAAAGAATTTTCTTCAAAGAACTGAGGATCAGAGAGAGAATATTCCGGGAAACTTAGTGGAACTTTTGGTTTTGTTTGTTTCAGTGGACTGTATTTTTTAGAGCAACTTTAGGTTCATGACCAAAGTGAGCAGAAGGTACACAGATTTTCATATATATATACTTCCTGTACCTGCACGTGCTACAGTATCCCCCTTTATCAACATCTCCTACCAAATGGAGCTATTTGGTGTTTTTTTGTTTTATTGTTTTTGTTTTATTTACTTTTAACTTTTACTTTAGGTTCGAAGGTACATGCGAAGGTTTGTTATGTAGGTACACTCAGATTGTACAAGTTATTTCATCCACCCATGCATTAGGCCTAGTACCCAATAGTTATTTTTTCAGCTCCTCTCCCTCCCACCCTCCACTCTCAAGTAGACCCCATTGTCTGTTGTTCCCTTCTTTGTGTTCATAAGTTTTTATCATTTAGCTCCCCCTTGTAAGTGAGAACATGCAGTATTTGGTTTTTTGTTCCAGTGTAGTTTGCTAAGGATA
Organism: Pan paniscus; assembly: GCF_029289425.2. Classification (NCBI taxonomy): domain Eukaryota; kingdom Metazoa; phylum Chordata; class Mammalia; order Primates; family Hominidae; genus Pan; species Pan paniscus. Next base: position 105,553,814 of record NC_073262.2, read on the forward strand.
GTAGCCTCCAGCTCCATCTGCGTTCCCACAAAAGACATGATCTTGTTCTTTTTTATGGCTGCATAGTATTCTGTGGTGTATATGTACCACATTTTCTTTATCTAATCTGTCAATGATGGGCATTTAAGTTGATTCCATTTATTTGCTATTGTGAGTAGGGCATTAATGAACATTCATGTGCATGTGTCTTTATGGAAGAATGATTTATATTCCTCTGGGTATATATCCAGTAATAGGATTGCTGGGTTGAATGGTGGTTCTGTTTTTATCTCTTTGAGGAATCACCATACTGCTTTCTACAATGGTTGAACAAATTTACACTCCCACCAGAAAGTGTATAAGTGTTCTCTTTTCTCCACAACCTCACTAGCATCTGTTATCTTTTGACTTTTTAATAATGGCCATTCTGACTGGTGTGAGATAGTATCTCATTGTGGTTTTGATTTGCATTTCTCTAATGATTAGTTATATTGAGCTTTTTTTCATATGCTTGTTGACTGCATGTATGTCTTCTTTTTGAAAAGTTTATGTTGAAACTAGATAAAACTACTTTAAATTTCATATGGAACCAAAAAAGAGCCTGTATAGCCAAGACAATCCTAAACAAAAAGAACAAAGCTAGAGGCATCATGTTACTTGACTTCAAACTATACTACAAGGCTACAGTAACCAAAACAGCATGGTACTGGTATCAAAACAGATATACAGACCAATGGAACAGAACAGAGGCCTCAGAAATAACACGACACATCTACAACCATCTGATCTTTGACAAACCTGACAAAAACAAGAAATGGGGAAAGGATTCCCTATTTAATAAATGGTGCTGGGAAAACTGGCTAGCCGTATGCAGAAAACAGAAACTGGACCCCTTCCTTACACCTTATACAAAAAATTAATTCAAGATGGATTAAAGGCTTAAACGTAAAACCTAAAACTATAAAAACCCTAGAAGAAAACCTAGGCAATGCCATTCAGGACATAGGCATGGGCAAAGACTTCATGACTAAAACACCAAAAGCAATTGCAACAGAAGCTAAAATTGACAAATGGGATCTAATTAAAGAGCTTCTGCTCAGCAAAAGAAACTATCATCAGAGTGAACAGGCAACCTACAGAATGGGAGAAAATTTTTGCAAGCTATCTATCTGACAAAGGTCTAATATCCAGAATCTACAAGGAAGTTAAACAAATTTACAAGAAAACCCATCAAAAAGTTGGCAAAGGATATGAAAAGACACTTTTCCAAAGAAGACATTTATGTGGCCAATAAACATAAAAGTTCATCATCATCGGTCATTAGAGGAACGCAAATCAAAACCACGATGAGATATCATCACACGCCGGTTAGAATGGCGATTATTAAGAAGTCTGGAAACAACAGATGCTGGCGAGGCTGTGGAGAAATAGGAATGCTTTTACACTGTTGGTGGTAGTGTAAATTAGTTTGGCCATTGTGGAAGACAGTGTGATGATTCCTCAAGGATCTAGAACCAGAAATACCATTTGACCCAGCAATCTCATTACTCTGTGTATACCCAAAGGATTATAAATCATTCTTCTATAAAGACACATGGACATGTATGTTTATTGCAGCACTGTTTACAATAGCAAAGTCTTGGAACTACCCCAAATGCCCATCAATGATAGACTGGATAAAGAAAATGTGGCACATATATACCATGGAACACTATGTAGCCATAAAAAAGAATGAGTTCATGTCCTTTGCAGGGACATGGCTGAAGCTGGAAACCATCATCCTTAGCAATCTAACACAGGAACAGAAAACCAAACACCTAATGTTCTCACTCATAGATGGGATTTGAACAATGGGAACACATGGACACAGGGAGGAGAACATCATACACCAAGGCCTGCCGGCGGGGGTAGGGGGAAAGAGGATGGAGAGCAATAGGACAAACACCTAATGCATGAGGGGCTTAAAACCTAGATGATGAGTTGATAGGTGCAGCAAACCACCATGGCACATGTATACGTATGTAACAAACTTGCACGTTCAGCATATGTATCCCAGAACTTAAATTAAAACAAAAAACAAAAAACCAGAAATGTCTGTTTGTGTCCTTTGCCCACTTTTCAATGGTGTTGTTTTTCTTTTGTAAATTTGTTTAAGTTCGATATAGATGCTGGATAATAGACCTTTGTCAGATGCATAGTTTGCAGATATTTTCTCCCATTCTTCAGGTTGTTTGTTTACTGTGTTGATAGTTTCTTTTGCTGTATAGAAGCTCTTAAGTTTATTTAGATCCCATTTTCCAATTTTTGCTTTTGTTGTGATTGCTTTTAGTGTCTTTGTCATGAAATCTTTGCCCATTCCCTTGTCCAGGATGGTATTGCCTAGGCTGTCTTCCAGGTTTTTATAGTTTTGGGTTTTATATTTAAATCTTTAGTCCATCTTGAGTTTATTTTTGTATATGGTGTGAGGAAGGGGTCCAGCTTCTGTCTTCTGCATGTGGCTAACCTGTAATCCTGGCACCATTTACTTAGCAGGGAGTTGTCTCCCTAATGCTTGTTTTTGTCAGCTTTGTTGAAGATGAAATGGTTGCAGGTGTGCAGCCTTGTTTCTGGGCTCTCTCTTCTGTTCCATTGGTCTATATGTCTGTTTTCTTACCAGTACCATGCTGTTTTGGTTACTGTAGCCTTGTAGTATAGTTTGAAGTCAGGTAACATAATGCCTCCAGCTTTCTACTTTTTGCTTAGGATTGCCTTGGCTATTTGGCCTTTTTTTGGTTCTATATGAGTTTTAAAATAGTTTTTTTCTGGTTCTGTGAAGAATGCCATTGGCAGTTTGATAGGAATAGCATTGAATCTGTGAATTGCTTTGTGCAGTGTGGCCATTTTAATGATATTGATTCTTTCTGTCCATGAGCATGGATTTTTTTTTCCATTTGTTTGTATCTTCTCTGATTTATTTGAGCAGTCTTTGTACTTCTTTTGTACTTCTTATGGTAGAGATCTTTCACCTTCTTGTAATCCTAGGTATTTTATTCTTTTTCTGGCAATTGTGAATAGGATTGCCTTCCTAGTTTGGCCCTTGTCTTGGTTGTTGTTGGTATATTGGAATGCTAGTGATTTTTAAACATTGATTTTGTATACTGAAACTTTGATGAAGTTGTTTATCTTCTGGAAGAGCTTTTGGATGGAGAATATGGGGTTTTCTAAATGTAGGATCATGTCGTCTGCAAACAAGGATAGTCCAACTTCCTCTCTTCCTATCTGGATGCCCTTTATTTCTTTCTCTTGCCTGATTGCTTTGGCCAGGACTTCCAATACTATGTTGAATAGGAGTGGTGAGAGAGGGCATCCTTTTCTTGTGCTGGTTTTCAAGGAGAATGCTTCTGGCTTTTGCCCATTTACTATGATGTTGGCTGTGGGTTTGTTAGCTAAGCATCTTGTTTTTCTTAATTTATTTTAATTAAATAATTTATTTTTTAAGAGAAATGTCTCAGCTGGGCATGGTGGCTCACGCCTGTAATCCCAGCACTTTGGGAGGCCGAGGTGGGCAGATCACGAGGTCAGGAGTCCGAGACTAGACTGGTCAACATAGTAAAACCCCATTTCTACTAAAAATATGAAAATTAGCCAGGCATGGTGGTGCATACCTGTAATGCCATCTACTCAGGAGGCTGAGGCAGGAGAATCACTTGAACCCAGGAGGCAGAGGTTGTGGTGAGCCAAGGTCGTGCCACTGCACTCCATGCACTCCAGCCTGGGCAACAGAGCAAGACTCCATCTCAAAAAAAAAAAAGAGATATGTCTCACTCTGTCACCTAGGCTTAACTGCAGTGGCATGATCATAGCCTCCAGAGTAGCTAGAACTACAGGGATGTGCCACTGCCATCAGCCAAATGGAGCTTTTTAAAGAAATATACCCTCCTTTTTTTCAATATGACTTTTTGTTATTTATTTATTATTATTATTATTATTATTTTTGAGACAAAGCCTCACTCTGTTGCCCAGGCTGGAGTGCAGTTGCGTGATCTCAGCTCACTGCAACCCGCACCTCCTGGGTTCAAGCGATTCTCCTGCCTCAGCCTCCCGAGTAGCTGGGATTGCAGGTGCCTGCCACCAAGCCCGGGTAATTTTAGTATTTTTAGTAGAGACGGGTTTCATCATGTTGGCTAGGCTAGTCTCAAACTCCTGACCTCAGGTGATCCACCCACCTTGGCCTCCCAAAGTGCTGGGATTACAGGCGTGAGCCATCGTGCCCGGCCCAATATGACTTTTTATATAAAAGTTATTAGTAAAGATTCTGTAGTGGGTGAATCTGCAGTGGATGAAGATGTTTTGGAGTGAAGCTGAATTGGTCTTTTGAATTTATTAGAAATATTGTACACAAAGGGCCTAGTAGGTAAAAGACCACTCAGCTAAAGTTTTCTGATAATTTTCATGGTCTGCCTGAAATAGAATGTGTTGTAGCACATGACTCTTCAAAACCATGTTTGCTTTCATAGCAAAGATTTTAGGTAATTAGCTGGGTTTTCTTTAAATAGGAAAAGTAATATTAACATTGTCATTGTCAGATTATATGAATTGTAAATAGTTTTTTAGGTACCGGGGGACTAAGCTAAGAAGGGAGAAAATAAATGAGACTTTTATCTACTATGCTTGGGAAACATAGTTTCAAAATTAAGAGGATATTCCACAGATCAGTCTTAATTATGAAACTTGTATATGATTGAATAACTTATAAAAACTTATTTGTGTTTAATTTTGATTTAAAAATAACCACAGCACTTATTTTCTAAGAATGAATAGAATATTTTTCATACCCCCATTCCTAAAAGTTAGAAAATTTGTATATACATATTTTTTTCACAGATATTTAATCTTATTATAAGGGGTAAAGAATTTAAAACAATATTATTACTGTTGCCTTTTAATGTCCAGCAGGGTTTTTTATATTGTTTTGCTTTTGTCTTTTCTTAGGTTAAGTAGCATTGTCAAATATTGGGAGCTAGTACAGAGGGGTGGTTTGAAGGAGTCAGATTGCTTGAGTTTCAATTATAGCCTACCACTAAATAGCTCTGTGTAACCTTCTATGAGTTTTGTAACCTCTGTGTGACAGTTTCCTCATTTATAAAATATATATACTTGAGATACACATGATGAGGATTAAATGAGGTAATACATCTGAAGTGCTGCCACTTCCTATGAACTGAGCACGTGTAAGCAGTTGTCATCAGTTTGCAGTTGCTGTTTCATGCTAAAGTGATAAGAGTTATGGCAGGACATTTTTATCTCAAGAAACTTGTTGAACATTGGGGAAGGAAGGAAACAATTCCCATTCTTAATTTTGGGAACTATCTATGATTATATTAATATTTAAAGCATTCTAGTTTGTTGAAGTTTTTCCCCTAACATTAAATTTTTTAAAAAATTTTTTTCAAATTTATATTTGCATTTTTTCAAATGGCCCTTTTTTTTTTGAGACAAGGTTTTGCTCTGTCACCCAGGCTGGAGTACAGCAGCATGATCATGGCTCACTGCAGCCTCGACCTCCCAGCCTCAAGTGATCCTCCCACCTGAACCCCCAGAGTAGCTGGTACTACAGGCACATGCCATCACACTCAGCTAATTTTTAAAATTTTTTGTAGAGACAGGTAGCCCAAGCTCAAACTCCTGGGTTCAAGTGATCCTCTCGCCTTGGCCTCCCAAAGTACTGGGATTACAGGCATGAGCCACTGTATCTGGCCTCAAGTAACTCTCTTAAAAGTTGGAATACAGTCCCTGTCAAGCATCAGCAATATTTTCATGTTTTACCTAGCAAAAGAGGAGTCTGGGAACGTGGGTTGGAATGATTAAGGATTGTTACCTGCACTAAAGAGGTAATAGGAGAGTAGTATGTTAAGTAATAAAATTTTTGTGGTGCTGATGGAAGTCTGATGCTTCCAGACTTTTTGGAAGTCTGGAAGCATCAGATAGACTTAAATTCAAATACTGTATTAGCTATACTTCCAAATGATAGGCCCAAAAGTTTTTCTTCAACTTCGTATGTCTTTTTAGTTGATATTGCTCTAAATTTGATAGAGTAGGTTTAGTTGTTAAACTGAAAAAAAGTACAATAAATATACTATTTTCCCTGTGTTTTCAGACTTTTGAGGCACTTTGTAGTACCGTTCTTTATGAACCATAGAGGCTATATATAAATGCTGAGATACCAAAATAAATCCTATTTAATTAGACATTTATCAAGTTACCTTTTTTTTTTTTTTTTTGAGACAGAGTCTCGCTCTGTCGCCCAGGCTGGAGTATAGTGGCGCGATCTCGGCTCACTGCAACCTCTGCCTCCCAGATTCAAGTGATTCTCCTGCCTCAGCCTCCTGAGTACCTGGGATTACAGGCGCGTGCCACCATGAGCTAATTTTTGTATTTTTAGTGGAGACAGGGTTTCACCATGTTGATCAGGCTGGTCTCGAACTCCTGACCTCGTGATCTGCCTTCCTTGGCCTCCCGAAGTGCTAGGATTACAGGCATGAGCCACCACGCCTGACCAACATGTTACCATTTTTAAACTAAGGAAGATGACTTTAAATATAAGACAAATGGTTGCCACACAAATAGGTGAAACGTATGAATAATACAGTAAGTGGCAAAAGGTAAATGTATTATGTCCAGACAGACTTGTTCAGATTACCAAGTAATTAGACTTCATCCATGTGTAATGATTAAGACCATTGGTGGTTAAGACCCTAGGATTAGGGTCAAATTGCCTGTTTTTAATCCTGGCTTCACCACTTATAAGTTGTGAGACCTTGGAAAAAAATGTTTATGTGCCTCAATGTTTTCATCTATAAAATGGGGGAAATCATAGAATCCATCATAGAGCTAGGTATGTGTTTAATAATTTATTTAATTAATAATTTTTGTTAAATCAGTCTAGGCATATGCATTTGATTTTTTTTTTTAATGCTTCCAAGATGATCGTTGCCAGCCCAACAGAAAATGGACAGGTACTTCGTGTAATTCCACCTACCCAGACAGGAATGGCACAAGTGATTATACCTCAGGGGCAGCTTGTGGATGTGAATAGTCCTCGGGGTGAGTAACAACGGGATATAGGGGATTTGAGAGTGTTTTAAAAACATAAATATTTTAGAAAAATCACCTTATGAAAGTCAGTGCTAAAGTTGATTTCTTTAGGTAAAAGATTATGAATTAAATAATTAGAAAACAGCTCTTTGCCCAAATAAATTCAAAGTTCATTTTTCAACTCCTGTCTAGGTTAGCTATTTCATTTAAGAATTCTATGAAGCTGATTGACTGCTGCTTCCTCCCAAATGACCAATGAGCATAAAATAAATTATTATTAATGATAACAGTAATAATAACAGCAACAATAGCAAGAATATAATGTTAATAGCTTCAGAAGTTTTTATTTATATCTTTTTTTTTGGAGGCAGAGTCTCGCTCTGTCCCCCAGGCTGGAGTACATTGGTGGCATGATCTCGGCTTACTGCAACCTCCGACTCCCAGGTTCAAGCAATTCTCCTGCCTCAGCCTCCTGAGTAGCAGGGATTACAGGCGCCTGCAACCATGCCTGTCTAATTTTTATATTTTTAGTAGAGACGAGGCTTCACCATGTTGGCCAGACTGGTCTTGAACTCCTGACCTTGGGTGATCCACCTGCCTCCGCCTCCCAAAGTGCTGGGATTATGCACGTGAGCCACTTCGCCCAGCCATTTATATCTTTATCAATATTTTTATTAGCCATGTGACTCATTACTTTTTTTTTTTTTATCCTCTTGCTCTTTTCCTCTTTCCTTGGCTCCTTCAGATTCAGAAAAGAGAATCATGCTCCCTATTTCTCCTTGTATAGTCTTTCTTTACCTGTTTGGTAATATGCCTATTACTCTTTTTTTGTTGTTTTTATTTTTTTGCTTTCCTCCCTTTTCCCTCTATTTGAATCTCTTTTCTAACCTCGTAGCTATACTGTTTTGTTGCTTCTTCATAGCTAATGGTTTAGGGCAGATATTTTTACCTTAGTGTTATCATTCTTTGTTAATAGTCATTAAGACATTAAGAGAAAAACATAGATTGCAGAAAACATTATGAGCACAGTATATAAACAAAATTAGTTTTACATTTTCCTATATATTGCAGAACTCTTAATATACAATTATTTCTACCACTTTTATATCCTGGCTGTTCAATATAAATTCTAAAACTTAATTATAAAATTACAGTAGTCAGTATTATAATTTAAAGTAAACAAGTGTCAGAGAAATTCTTAATAAAGCATTATTCCTTTATTCTCAATAAAGCATAAATTTTCTTTACCGATTACAAATACATAAGTTTTAGTTAGGTATATTCTTATGGTCTTATTCAAGATATTGACGTTACTTTGTTCTTGTTTTTGTTGTTAAGATGTCCCTGAAGAGAAATCCAGTGACAGAAACTTACCAACTGTAAGAGTGGATACTCTAGCAGACAATACCAGCAATTACATTCTTCATCCTCAAACATCCTTCACATTGCCCAAAAAGTCAGTGACCGGGTGAGTCCACGGGAAAGAGAAGCTCATCTTTTAATATCACCATGGAAATCTTTTTACAAATTACACATTTAAAGCTGGCAGACTGTAGAGAAAATCAGAAGATAGAAGGAACTATCATTGAATATATCTTTAGTTATTTTAAGGCATCTTGGTCATAAGGCGGCTATTCTGGAAGCTATAAATGTCAAAAGTGCCACTTTTCCTCAGTGACATCTGTTATCTTTTGAAACAGTATGAAAATTTTATTAGTTTATTTAGTCTGACATTAACAGACTTTTCAGAATAAAGAAACATTCATGGCCAGGCGCGGTGGCTCACTCCTGTAATCCCAGCACTTTGGGAGGACAAGGCAGGTAGATCACGAGGTCAGGAGTTCAAGACCAGCCTGGCCAAGATGGTGAAACCCCATCTCTACTAAAAATACAAAAATTAGCTGGGTGTGGTGGTGGGCACCTATAATCCCAGCTACTTGGGAGGCTGAGGCAGAGAATTGCTTGAACCCGGGAGGCGGAGGTTGCAGTGAGCTGAGATTGCACCACTGCACTCCAGCCTGGGTGACAGAGCAAGACATCATTTAAAAAAAAAAAAAAAAGACTGGGCACAGTGGCTTATGCCCGTAATCCCAACACTTTAGAATGCCAAGGCAGGCGGATCACAAGGTCAGCAGATTGAGACCATCCTGGCTAACACGGTGAAACCCCGTCTCTACTAAAAATACAAAAAAAAAAATTAGCCGGGCCGGTGGCCGGCGCCTGTAGTCCCAGCCACTTGGGAGGCTGAGGCAGGAGAATGGCGTGAACCTGGGAGGCGGGGCTTGCAGTGAGCCGAGATTGTGCCACTGTACTCCAGCCTGGGTGACAGAGCGAGACGCTGTCTCGAAAAAAAAAAAAATTCATTATAGTTCCTAAATTTTTAAAATTGTTTTATCACATTTTTATGCATAGAATTCCTCTGTGGCAAAATGTTTAAAATGCTTTTTGCTAAATTTTATTTCAGTTTTTGTTTTTGTTTTAAAATAATACTATGATATTTTAGGGAAATATGTACATGGCTTATGTATTGTTTATGTTATTTTAATTGTTCCATAAAAGTATTTTTGAATTAAGACATTATTTTTGACATTTAATTTCAGACCTTAATAATGTTGCTTTTCACTTGATCTTAGCCAAAAGTCCAAGAAGTGACACATAATGTTACTTCAAACTAGTCAAATTTATCAGTTTTTTGATAAATGAAAACAGTTATATAATAAGAGCACAAAATAAGCTTTGGGAGAGATATATAAAACACTTAAAGTTGTTGGGACTACGTGTATCTGGAAGAAGAAATTTAGGTCTTTGACTTAGCAGTTAATAAAATAGCAGTGGTTAAAGAAAATAATAACTAATGCACCCATCAGATCAATCTGTAGTTATTGTTAAAATTTCTTATTGATGACTTCAATATTTGTCTTTGATACTAAGAGGATAAAGCAGTTGAATGCATTTTGTGTGTTCATTGAACTGCATATTTATATATATTCCTCTCCTATCCCAGAATGCTGGAAGAACCCCTTCTGGCGCCTCTTCAGCCACTTTCTTCTAATACACCTATATGGGCCTGCCGTCTTAGGAGCTGTGAGGTGAGTTATAAATAATCATTACCTAGAATTACTTAACTGATTATAACCACAGGTCATCCCCAAATGCCACTTTTGAGTACAACTAATATAGGCTATAGTTACAGTATTTTGTTTGTGTTTATGTTAAATCTGATCTCATCTATTGTTGAATTCTTAGAGATTCTAAGCTCTGTTAAAGCAGAGGTTATATAAATCTCTTTACATTTCACTATTATTTCTTCTCTTGCAACTCTCTTCCCTCGTAGTCCATGAAACTTCACTATCATGTTTCTCTACTATTTACTTTTCAACCATTTATTTTCTTTCTTTGCTTGCACTTATTTTTTTTTTTTTCATATTATCAGTAGAAAATTCTTCAAGGCTCACTTTCTGACTTTGTCTTTTTTCTCTATATTTTGTCTTTTGGAGCACTTACCTACTTTGTTGACTTTCAACTGACATCTACAAAAATGATTTTCAAGTCCGTATCACCAGTTTATTTATTTATGTATTTATGTATTTATTTATTTATTTATTGAGACAGAGTCTCACTCTGTCCCCCAGGCTGTAGTGTAGTGGTGCAATCTCAGCTCACTGCAACTTCTGCCTCCTGGGTTCAAGCGATTCTTGTGCCTCGGCCTCCTGAGTAGCTGGGACTACAGGCATGTGCCACCACACCTGGCTAATTTTTGTATTTTTAGCAGAGATGGGATTACACCATGTTGGCCAGACTGGTCTCAAACTCCTGAGGTGATCTACCCACCTCAGGCTCCCAAAGTGCTGGGATTACAGGTGTGAACCACTGCGCCAGGCCAGATTTTGAATTCTGCCTTCCTCTTGTCCCAGATATCTGGCTACTTGCTTGAAGGTTTATTTGAATTTCACCTCAAATTCACCATATCCCATACTGAAATCATCTACCATGCAACAACTAGCTCCACTTCCAAAATTCCATGTCTGTGTAATGACAAATACTGTTTCCTTAGATACCCAGGCATAAAGTTTTGTACTAATTTCTTGCTTTCCCACATTTAGGTAGTCACCAGATTCTTTTTCTTTTTTATTTTTTTGAGATGGAGTCTCGCTCTGTCACGCAGGCTGGAGTGCAGTGGTGCTGTCTCAGGTCACAGCAACCTCCACCTCCCAGGTTCAAGCGATTCTGCTGCCTCAGCCTCTTGAGTAGCTGGGACTACTTGCGCGTGCCACCACGCTCAGCTAATTTTTGTATTTTTAGTAGAGACAGGGTTTTGCTATGTTTGTCAGGCTGGTCTCGAACTCCCGACCTCAGGTGATCCTCCCGCCTCAGCCTCCCAAAGTGCTGGGATTACAGGCATGAGCCACCGCGCCCAGAAGTAGTCACCAGATTCTTTTAGTTTTTCCTTTAAAGTATCTTTTTCTTTTTGGCCCATTTTTCAATAGGCCTTTGTCCTCTTGTGCTTGATTACAGGAATAGCCTGCCCCCTAACATCTTTGACCCTCCCATTTCTGGTCCCTAATGTATATTTTTCTAAGGCTACTTGTATTTGAAGATTGTTTTAATTGTCTTTTCTCAGTGCCCAATAAGTCATGTTATTTTTTCCACATTATTTAGCCACTGTAGCTAGCTTCAAAGGCCTTTCATAATCTGGTATCATCCTACGTTGTCCTACTTTATTTCCTACTTTTCTCAAACTCATCTTCATTCTTGTTAGCCTAGTCCTCCTACTCATGACAGATACTCCAGAATTTTTCTTTAGCTCTCCCTTTACCCATTTTTATTTCCTTTTCCTATATGTTACTTTTTTCTTCTACTTACCATTTCTAACTATTCTTCAAATCCCAATGCAAGTCCTACATGTCTTTTCTATAAATTATCTAATGATTATTTTAGCCTTTATCTATTTCTCTCTTTAAATTCTTCAGTATTAATTGTCATTCTTAATTATTTACTAGCTTAGGCCGGGTGCGGTGGCTCACTCCTCTAATTTTAGCACTTTGGGAAGCCAAAGCGGGCAGATCACTTGAGGTCAGGAGTTCGAGAGCAGCCTGGCCAACGTGGCGAAACCCCATCTCTGCTAAAAATACAAAAATTAGCCGGGCATGGTAGTGGGCACCTGTAGTCCCAGCTGCTGAGGCAGGAGAATCGCTTGATTTTAGGAGATGGAGGTTGCAGTGAGCCAACATCACGCCACTGCATTCCAGTCCGTGACAGAGCAAGACTCCATCTCAAAAAAAAAAATTTAAAAATAAAATTATTTACTAGCGTGGGTTGTTCACTGTTACATAAAAATTAGACTTTTTGAGGAAAGGGACCATGCCTACTCTATATACAAACCATAGATGGTAGTGAATATTTAACTATCAGAATGCTTCATTGTTTTAAACAAATCTTAAAATGTGGGAAAGAAAAAATATTCTATTTTAATATTTTGAGAAAATTTCTCATAAAAAACCTTGTGCTATATGTATTACATTTGTTAGGACACTATTGTTGTTGCTTTTCTAAGTAGAGTACATGTATGTATATACATATATATGTGTGTGTGTGTGTGTGTGTGTGTGTGTGTAGTTTTAGCTTTTTCTCCCCCTACCTTTTGTTAGTCATGGTTTTTCAGTGGTTTCCTAAAGTTACTGTTGTGATTGTTTGATGAGGGTTTTAAAAATCATTATTACAAGCCTCATGGAATGCTATGGATATTAGAGCATTTATTAAAACAATCATGCAACCAAATCACCTTATGTTACAACTATAGTGCATTGTGTGGCTTACCTAAAATCATCGTATATCTTGTAAGAAACTGAGTACTCCTGTCCAACAGACTTGAGTATGGTTGTCCAAGATGAACCACTTCTTTCCCAGTGAGGGGTTCTTTCTCCTCTCCCAAGCTGTATCAGTGATAAAAAAATTTTTGAGTTGGCTGGGTGCGGTGGCTCACATCTGTCAGCACTTTAGGAGGTTGAGGCGGGTGGATCACGAGGTCAAGAGATTGAGACCATCCTGGCCAACATGGTAAAACCCTGTCTCTACTAAAAATACAAAAATTAATCTGGCATGGTGGCGCATGCCTGTAGTCCCAGCTACTCGGGAGGCTGAGGCAGGAGAATCGCTTGAACCCAGGAGGCGGAGGTTGCAGTGAGCTGAGATCATACCACTGTACTCCAGCCTGGTGACAGAGGGAGACTCCGTCTCAAAAAAAAAAAAAAAAAAAAAAAAAAAATTGGGTTAATGGCTGAGGAAATATTTTCTGCATTTTGGTTCAAAATATTGTTTAGTAATCTTTTATTTTTTGAATTTCTCATTTAATGATGTTTTACTATAGGCATTTTTTTCAGATTTGACTAAAGTGTATTAACTGGACAAATGTCAATACTGTATTAAAATGTTATCTGTAAGCCTATTTATAAGTATATATAGTTCTGATTATATTATACTGATTTTTTCTTTATTGACATATATTCTAATTTTATTTATAAGTAGATTATAGTATAGCTAAAATTTATATCCATTTATTTGTGGTGAATATTTTGATAAAGAGTTGTCTAGGTTAGCAGAAAAATTATAAGCATTTTCATTATTTTAGAGGAAATTGCAGATAATGTATTGTTTGGCATCAGATTATCTCTTAACTATTATAACCAAAAGTACAGCCACAACAGTATTTTGATACCTTTCTATTTGTTAAATGTATTCTTCCTTTCTGCCCACATCTCTGTTCTTATTTCCTCTAAGGGGGAAACATACATGGAGTCAATTCTAGGTCTCTGCATTTCATTGTAAGAGATCACAGTTAACATGTTTTTTCTGTTGGTATTGAAAAAAAAGTTTCTCCCCAGCTGGGTGCAGTGGCTCATGCCTGTAATCCCATCACTTTGGGAGGCTGAGGCAGGCAGATCACCTGAGATCAGGAGTTTGAGACCAGCCTGGTCAACATGGCGAAACCCTGTCTCTACTAAAAATACCAGGCATGGTGACGCACGCCTGTAATCCCAGCTACTTGGGAGGCTGACGCAGGAGAATCATCTGAACCCACGAGATGAAGGTTGCAGTAAGATGAGATAGCGCCATTGCACTCCAACCTGGGCAACAAGAGTGAAACTCCATCTCAAAAACAAAAAAAAAAAAAGAAAAGAAAAAGTTTCTCCTCTAGTACGAGGATACTCAAATGGTTGTATATAGATAATATCAATTAATTTACATTATTTATTTACACCTTTCCTTGTTTTAGAAGGAATTTAAGAGAGCTTACAAAAAATACGTAAAATATATTAGCAAGGTAGAAATTAAAAGTGGGAGCTAAACAATAAAGAAAGACAAGGATGGGAACATAAATGGAAGTAAGAAAATACATGTCTTAACCAACTGTGTGTGTGTGCATGTATACATGTACTTGTCTATAATCTAGGTATATGCTTTTCAAAAGGGGAAGCATAGTTACTAAATTCTGTGCCTTTTAGATTTAAAAATTATGCTAATTTCCATAAGATAAAAGCAAACCATTAACTATTTTTGGTACTAAGACCAGACAGAAATTTCTCTCAGAGAAGGATCTTCTTTTTTTTTTTAGACAGAGTCTTGCTCTGTTGCCCAGGCTGGAGCACAATGGCACAATCTCAACTCACTGCAACCTCCGTCTCCCAGGTTCAAGGGATTCTTGTGCCTCAACCTCCCAGGTAGCTGGGACTACAGGCAAGTGCCACCACGCCCAGCTAATTTTTGTATTTTTCGTACTGATGGGGTTTCACCATATTGGCCAGGCTGGTTTCGAACTCTTGACCTCAGGTGATCTGCCCACCTTGGCCTCCCAAAGTGCTGGGATTACAGACATGAGCCACTGTGCCCGGCCTCAGAGAAAGATCTTCATAAAAAGAATGTTGATATAATGAGCAAATTTTTCTACAGCCTTTTTATCAATCACTCACAGTTTTCATTGGGTTTCTAACAGATGCATGGCATCCTATCAAAATTAATCTCAGGCCTTCCTGCCTTCCTGCCTTCCCGCCTTCCCACCTTCCCACCTTCCCGCCTTCCCACCTTCCCGCCTTCCCGCCTTCCCGCCTTCCCTCCTTCTCTCCTTCCCTCCTTCCCTCCCTCCCTCCTTCCTTCCTTCCCTCCTCTTTCCTTTCTCCTTCCAACCTCACTCCACCAAAAAAAATCAGTTTCAGTAAAGGAGGCCCCATAGGAAATGAGTACTTTGTGGCTAGTTTTACACTGATCTGGATTGATCCAGGATAAAGTTTTAAATATCTGAAAGAATTTATATACATTATATGTTCTTGCAAGTTATCTTTTCTAAATATTCTTTCTCTCAAACAAGACGTTGATAAAGATAGTATGGCAATGAGTTTGGCATTATATTCCCTAACAAACACCTGGTTGAACTCAAATCAGACCCACTGATTGTAATAGACCATTGATCTGAGGGCACAAATGACATTCTCTTGTGAAAGGTGATGAGTCTTCCATTTTGGACAACCATCTCATTACATTTATTATGCAATGAAGTGTATTTGCTAGTAATTTTGTTTAATTTCTACCACATGCAGAAAATTGGAGATTCATACCGTGGCTACTGTGTAAGTGAGACTGAATTAGAAAGTGTCCTAACATTTCACAAGCAGCAAACACAGAGTGTTTGGGGGACCCGTCAGTCTCCAAGCCCAGCCAAGCCTGCTACACGCTTGATGTGGAAATCCCAGTATGTTCCATATGATGGAATCCCATTTGTTAATGCAGGTACTTTTTTAAAGAATTATTTTAAAAGGTTCAGCAGCAGCCATAGTCCATTGTCAAAATGTGATTTTCCTAAGGTGATAACATTTTTATTTTGGTAGCTGACAATTGAATGCTAATTGATTAAAATGCATATTAAATTGAAAAAACTTATAGAAAATATAATCAATTACTTTATAATATTGCATTTTAATATATCAATGAATAAATAAGACTTCTTTCATATATTATACTGAAAAATAAAATGTCGAAGTTTCCATTAAACCTATTTAATAAAATGTTAAAAGAGCAATTTTATTTTAAATATGTACATCAGCTGTGTTTTTCCCCTTCAGATTAAATATTTTAGCCTTCTCTCTTAATTTGTATTGTGGGAGAAATTTATGTCTATTTTATGTAGCTTGTAACTCTGGAGTTACTGTATAGAATTTGTATACAATCTAGAGTTATAGAATTCTGATACTAAAGTTCTCAAGCATTAGGTATGTTATATACAGTATTCTCAGACACTGGGTTAGTTGTTTACTAAGGGAGTAGAGTTTCAAGCAAATCTCTTAGACTAGTTAGAGCCCCAAAGAATCTAAAACTAAGCAATTTATTTTAGGACTATGAGGGCACTAATTTAGCTGAAAGAGTTGCAGTTTCATCCTGGACCTCTGAGGTTAATGAGAAATACTTAAGATGAGATAAATGTAACCACTTCTGCCTGAGTTTCATCAGTATTCTATAAAAGAAATGCAGCATTAAAAATAAATGAGCTGGGTTATTTATTTATATATTTATTTATTTATTTTAAACATGGTGGCTCATGCCTCTAATCTCAGCACTTTGGGAGGCCAAGGCGAGAGGATTGCTTGAGCTCACGAGTTTGAGACCCACCTGGGCAAAACAGGGAGACCTCATCTTTACAAAAAATAATAAATTACCTGGACATGGTGGCATGGGGCTGTAGTCCCAGCTATTTGGGAAGCTGAGGTGGAAGGATCACTTGACCCTTGGAGGTCGAGGCTGCAGTGAACCGTGATCATGCCACTGAACTTCAGCCTGGGTGACAGAGTAAGACCCTGTCTTTAAAAAAAAAAATTAACAAATAATAAAATGAACTTGAAATCCTATAGTCTTCCTTTTTCCCATCCTAGTTTTAATCTCCTTAACCCTCCATAGGTAGCTACTACGTGAATTTCATGTGTATCGTTCTAGTCTGTATTTTTATACTTTACCTTACATATTGTATCTACAATAATACATTTTATTGTTTTGGATTTTAAAAAAATGTATAAATAGTAAAGTGTAGATATTGTTTTGCAAATATTTTCATTCACCCTTTTTTTTACATATATTGGTATTGATAGTTATAAATCCTAGTTAATACAATTTAATCATTGTATAATATTCCAGCATGTGACCAAACCACAAGTATTTTTCTATGGATCATCATTTAGGTTGTTTCCAACTTTTCATTATTACAAAGAATGCTGTAGTCAAACCTCCACACTATATATACTCTAATGAAAAGCTGTAATTAGTTTTTCTAGAGTATATGCCTTAAAGTAGAATTGCTGGTTGTGAATTATGCCCATTTCATCTTTACAAGATTATCTTAAAATTGCTCTCAAGGCCGGGCGCAGTGGCTCACGCCTGTAATCCCAGCACTTTGGGAGGCCGAGGCGGGTGGATCACGAGGTCAGGAGATCGAGACCATCCTGGCTAACACGGTGAAACCCCATCTCTACTAAAAATACAAAAAATTAGCCGGGCGAGGTGGCGGGTGCCTCTAGTCCCAGCTACGCGGGAGGCTGAGGCAGGAGAATGGCAGTGAGCCGAGATCATGCCACTGCACTCCAGCCTGGGCGACAGCGAGACTCCGTCTCAAAAAAAAAAAAATTGCTCTCAAAAGTGATTGTACAGGTCCAGAATCCCTTTGAATTTTTTTGGACCAGGTATATTTCAGAATTCTGAATTTTTTGAATGTAATATGGTAACATTATGGAATACTCCTAGCAGGTATTCTATAGACCAGCAGTCCCCAATATTTTTGGCACCAGGGACTGGTTTTGTGGAAGACAGTTTTTCCACGGACCAGGATGGGGGATGGGGGATGGTTTTGGGATGATTCAAGCACATTACATTTATTGTGCACTTTATTTCTATTATTACTACATTGTAATATGTAATGAAATAGTTACACAACTCACCAGAATGTAGAGTCAGTGGGAGCCCTGAGCTTGTTTTCCTGCAACTAGCAGGTCTGAGCTGGAGGTGATCGGAGACAGTGAGAGATCATCAGGCATTAGATTCTGATAGGGAGCCAGCAACCTAGATCCCTTGCATGTGCAGTTCATAATAGGGTTCGTGTTTCTATGAGAATCTAATGCTGCCACTGATCTGACAGGAGGCAGAGCTCAGGAGGTAATGCAAGTGATAGGGAGTGGCTGTAAATACAGATGAAGCTTTGCTGCCTTGCCCACTGCTCACCTCCTGCTGTGTGGCCTGGTTCCTATCAGGCTACAGATTGGTAGTGGTCCAGTCTGGAGGTTAGAGACCCCTGTTATAGCCAATATCACATAATCAAACACCAATTCTTTAATTAGATAGATAGCCACACCAAGAGAAACAAATAAAGACTATAAATAACCTCACACAGCTCAGGCCTGGTTTCGCAGCCAAGTGAGTCCTGAAAAAACTGTTTTCTGAGCTTTTTGGATTTCAGATTTGTACATAAGGGTTTGACAGTTGTACCAATTTTCACTCCTGTCAGCAGTGTGTGAAAATTTCATTTCCCCACTTTTACTTCATGACTTAGCATTGCCAGATGTTTAAAAATCTTTTTTTGTTTGTTTGTTTGTTTTTTTGAGACGGGGTCTCACTCTGTCACCCAGGCTGGAGTACAGTGGTGTGATCTCAGCTCACTGCAATCTCAATCTCCTTGGCTCAAGAGATCCTCCTGCCTCAGCTTCCTGAGTAGCTGGGACTACAGGTATATGCCACCATGCTCAGCTAATTTTTGTATTTTTTTGGAGAGATGAGGTTTTGCCATGTTGCCTCGGCTGGTCTCAAACTCCTAAACTCAAGCAATCTGCCCACTTCAGCCTCCCAAAGTGCTGGTATTACAGGCGTGAGCCACTGTGGCCACACCTTAAAAAGGTTTTTTAAAGCCTTAAAAAACCTTTACATTATGGAAATTTTTACATGTGAATCAAAGTAGAGATAATAATATAAGAAACCCCATGACTCTAGGTATCTATCTTCCAGCTTCAACAACTATCAGTATACGGTCAATCTTGTCTCATACCCCTTACACTTCCTCATTCCCTAGATGGTTTTATAGCACATTTCAGATATATCATTCCATCTGTAATTACTAAAGTATATGGTGTATACTAAAGTATATATCTCTAAAAGATAAGGACTCCTTACATATGTATATACATATATGTGTGTATATATATATATACACACACACATACATATATGAGAATCCTGTGATCACACTTAATAAGAAAATTAACAGTAACTTTGTAATGTTATAAAATGTTCAGCGTTTACATTTTCCCACTTACCTCACAGGTTTTTTTTCCTCTCCTCAAAGGTTGTTGAAATTCAAATCCAAACAGGGTCCACAGACTGCATTTAGTTAATAAATCTCTTAAACTTCTTTTCATTTGAAGATTTCTCTCCTCTTCTAGGTAGTTTGTTCTGTAATATTTGCCATATTCTGGGTTTTGCTTATTCCATCTGTGTGATGTAGTTTTTGTTCTTTATCTCTTGTATTTTCTGTAAACAGGTCTAGAGCCTTGATTAAATGCAGATTTGATTTTTGCAAGAATACCTCCTCGGTGTGCTGTGTACTTATTGCCATCTGTGTGTGTCTCTCTGTTTGTGGTGTTCAGATTGATCAGTGGATTCAGTTTTTATAGAGTATTATAGAATGTTTTTATTTTTGCCATTCCAAGGAGTATGAAATAGTATTTTACTATTGTTTTAATTTGCATTTCCCTGTTTACTAGTAAAGTTGAACATCTTTTTCTTTGTTCATTTACTACCTTTTTTTTCTTTCTGACTTGGCTATTCATAGCCTTTGCACATTTTTCTGAGTGGTTGTTTATTAATTATTTATGATTGTTTGTAGTCTACATAGTAATTCTACATGGGGAATTACTATGTTATATATCTTATAAAATGCTATTTCTCACACTATTACTTTTATATTTACTTATGGTGTCTTTTAAACAGAAGTTTTTATATTTTAATGTCAGCTTTATTAACATTTGTATTAGTAATTGGTGTTTTTATTTTATATTTTAAAAGTTTGTTGTATCCTACAGTAGTGTAAGATATTCAACTTAAAATTTTAAGTTATATAATTTTCACATCTACTTATTTGTATTATCTATTGCTGTGTAACAAATTATCCCAAACGTAGTGGCTGAAAACGACAAACGTTAATTATCTCACAGTTTCTGTGAGTCAGGAATCCAAGAGTGACTCAGCAAAGTGGTTCTGCTGCAGTTGTCTCATGACTTGACTGAGGGAGGGTCTACTTTCAGATTCACTCTTGTGGCTGTCAGCAGGCCTTATTCCTTGCCACGTGGACCTTTCCACAGAGCTCCCTTACCACTTGGCAGCTGATTACATCCAGAGAGAGCAATTCAAGCAAGAGTAAGAGAGAGTACCCAAATGGTAGTTACAGTCTTTTTGCAGCCTAATATCAAAAATTACTTCCTACCACTTTGGCCATATTTATTAAACGTAAGTTAGTAAGTCTAGCCCATATTCAAGGGGAGGGGATTACTCAAGGACATGAATGCTAGAAGGCATGGATTACTGGGGGCCATCTTAGGGCTGGCTGCTGTATTAACAGCCCAAATAAAAACAAGAAAATAATTATAAAAGGAAATAAAATTTTAAATGATACCAATATTTATTAACCAAATGTAACATTTGCTCACTATTTATAAAATGGTATAAAAACCATATGTCAGGTGGGATGCAGTGGCTCATGCCTCTAAATCACAGCCCTTTGGGAGGCCAAGGCAGGCGGATCACTTGAGTTTAGGAGTTCAAAACCAGCCTGGACAACATGACAAAACTCTGTCTCTACTAAAAATACAAAAATTAGCCTGGCGTGGTGGCACACGCCTATAGTCTCAGCTACTTGGGAGGCTGAGGCAGGAGAACTGCTTGAACCCAGGAGGTGGAGGTTGCAGTGAGCCAAGATTGCTCCACTGTGCTCCAGCCTGGGTGACAGAGTGAGACTCCGTCTCAATAAGAAAAAAAAAAAATTATATGCCAGTAGACATTCAGTAAATGTGATATTCACTAATTTTCTTACCATAATTATGGTACCTTTGGTAAATTTTAAAATAAACTTTTAAATTTATATGTTTGTATATGTAAGTAAGACTTACTAATGTTTTCTTTCCTTAAAGCTGTATATTTGAAAGATTTTGACATTGCCACCACCAAGTTACTTTTAATCTAGTGTCTAGAATAGATGGACACTTGAATTAATATCAATAGTTGGTTTTGGCCCACAGGGAGTAGAGCTGTGGTAATGGAGTGTCAGTATGGGCCAAGAAGAAAAGGTTTCCAGTTAAAAAAAGTCAGTGAGCAGGAAAGCAGGTCTTGTCAGCTCTACAAAGCCACTTGTCCAGCTCGGTAAGCTTTATTTTCTTTTATTTGTTTCTTATTAAGAACTTATTTTTGAATAGCTAATACACATATTTTTATTAGGTTTATACAGTACCAAAAAGTATACAGTGAATTCTAAGTTTTCTCTTACCCACATTTGTTCTGTCTTTAAAGCAACAACTCTTACTAGTTTTTTGAGTCATCTTCCAAAGATATTCTGTGTATATGGATGCATATAAAGGCAGAGAGGCAGAGATCTCCTTCTTTACCCCTATAAATGTTGTTGAAAATCTCAGTAAAGCTCACTAATATTTTCTTTCCTTAAACTTACATAGTAGTGTACCTTTTTTCTTGATATGAATTCACATAGATTTATTCTCAATCTGAATGCCTATTGTGGTTATCTGCTGCACAGATATGTTACATACTAGTGTGAATGTAATGACATACTTTCCTTTTTTTCATTCTCAGTGTATCTCAAAGCTGACTCCATAGATGTACATAAAAGTACTATTTTTAATAGCCATATAATATTCCATTTATGGATGAATTATCATTTAATTCATGTAAGCTGTGAAAGGTATTCCTTATTAGTATTATACAAAGCTGCAGTTATTAACATTGTACATATTTGTGCACTCCTACAAGTGTTTCAGTAGGAAAAATTCCTAGAAATGAAATTGCTAGGGCAAAGGCTGTATCTTTTAAAAATGTTGACAAATATTGCAAATTGCTTTTTAGAGCGATTTTATAAATTTAGCAGCAAATTATGAGACCAACGTAGTAAGTTTTAGATAGATTAGGACTACAGAGTAGTCATTGCTCTTGGTAAGAATGAAAAATGTGAACCAATGAAAGATTTTACAATGTCCTTTATGAATGTAAATTTTTTAGACATTGAAAGTATTTTAAGACTTAAAATATATTGAAAGTGTTTTAAACTATTAAGTAAAATAAAAAATTTAAAAGATAATATGTAGTGGTTGGACTTAGTTGATCTTTGAAACACTTTTAGCATCACATCTCACATTATAAATACCTTAGCATTCTTGGCCGAGCATGATGGCTAACGCCTGTAATCCCAGCACTTTGGGAGGCCGAGGTGGGCGGATTACAAGGTCAGGAGTTCAAGACAAGCCTGGCCAACTGGTGAAACCCCGTCTCTACTAAAAATACAAAAAATTAGCCAGCCGTGGTGGCGGGCCCCTGTAATCCCAGCTACTCGGGAGGCTGAGGCAGGAGAATCGCTTGAATCCAGGAAACGGAGGTTGCAGTGAGCCGAGACTGCACCACTGCACTCCAGCCTGGGCAACAGAGCAAGACTCTGTCTCAAAAAAAAAAAAATAAAATAAATACCTTAGCATTCTCAAGAAGTTTTTAAAGCCCATTTACAAGGCTTTTCATATTTAATCCTGCAATATTAACTTTAGGTAATATTTAAACCTGACTGTGAAACAAACTTTCAGTTGCTTTTTTTTTTCCATTTAGCCTTGACTTGAAACTTATCAACTGCTTCTTAAATATAAGCATTATAAAAACTTTAGGTATAACTTGGGAGAAAACCTCTACATGTGAAGAAATAATTTTATTTTCCATCATTCTACAAGTACTTTTTGACTGTCTACTCTGTGCCCAGAAACTACATTGGGTGCCATAGGAAGGAGGGAAACCAAAAGAGGAATAAAATTTTACTTAATCCCGGGGAACAGATCAGGAAACAAAAACTAGTAGACAACATGATAGTATAGAATATAGTGTGAAATATATGATTTAACTACCTATTTAGGTATTTAAAGAAGGAATATATCCATACAAATTCATGGCAGGAAAGAAAGTACAATTTAAACTGGATGTTGAAGTTTAAATTGAATTTGGGTGGGTAGAGAGTTAGAGGGATGATATTGTAGGTTAGGAGAACCATATAAATAAAGCTATAGAGGCCAGGTGTGGTGGCTCACGCCTATAATCCCAGAACTTTGGGAGGCTGTGGTGGGCGGATCACTTGAGGTGAGGAGTTTGAGACCAGCCTGACCAACATGGTGAAACCCCGTCTCTACTAAAAATACAAAAAAAATTAGCCAGGCATAGTGACACATGCCTGTAATCCCAGCTACTGGGGAGGCTGAGGCAGGAGAATCACCTGTGACATTGAATTATCAAGTGGATTTAAGTAATGAAAGATTGGAGGCACAGGCCTGGAAGGAGGCTATGAAAGTAATCCAGGGCCAGGCATGGCAGCTCATGCCTGTAATCCCAGCACTTCAGGAGGCCGAGGTGGGCGGATCACCTGAGGTTGGGAGTTCCAGATCAGCCTGACCAACATGGAAAAACCCTGTCTCTACTAAAAATACAAAATTAGCCAGGAGTGGTGGCACACGCCTGTAATCCCAGCTACTTGGGAGGCTGAGGCAGGAGAATCGCTGGAATCCGGGAGGTGGAGGTTGTGGTGAGCTGAGATCATGCCATTGCACTCCAGCCTGGGCAACAAGAGCAAAACTCCATCTCAAAAAATAAATAAATAAATAAATAAATAAATAAGTAAGTAATCCAGGCATGAGGTGATTATGCCTTCCAGGAGAATGAAGAGAATGCAAATCTAGGGGAAAAAAATAGTGAAATCTGTAAGTACTTAGATATTTTTAAATAATGTTTACTTTTAATTTGCTAAGTATTAATACAACTGAGAATATGGCATATATTTTACATAAGCCTCTGAATACTTTACAGATAAATTGAATTTTCTCTAAGCTTAAATGCTTAAAGTAGACTTGTGGTTGATAAGATAGATTATCTTGAGATTATAATATAATGAAACAAATTCTTCTTTATCTTGTATAAAGGATTTACATTAAAAAGGTACAGAAGTTTCCTGAATATAGAGTTCCTACAGACCCCAAAATTGACAAGAAAATTATCAGAATGGAGCAGGAGAAAGCTTTTAACATGCTAAAGAAGAACTTGGTAGATGCTGGTGGTGTTCTTAGGTATGACATTTTTATAGTTCTTTTATTTTACAAATTAATTAGCTCAATTTCCAAGAATTATTTTGTAAGGGAAATTATAGTTTTCCAACTATATCATTAAGTAACAGTTTTATAAGGTAGAGATATCAATAGTTCCCTAGGTATTAAATTGATTTGCCACTGTGTAAGCCATTGAGTTTCTTAGCCCCAAGTTGTAGATAATTCAGACCAAAGAATTATTCCATACTGTATAGCATATACTCTGTATACCATATACCATGTAAAAGCTTTTTCTCAAAATGACAAAGACATACTTAATACACTTTATTATATATTTAGTACTTTGTTTTAGCTACTTACTATGAGCAGAAACTTCAGCCGCCTGTCATTTTTTAAAAACTAATCTTTGATTACTTACGGCAGCCAGAAATGAA
The DNA here is from genome assembly GCF_029289425.2 of Pan paniscus. NCBI lineage: Eukaryota > Metazoa > Chordata > Mammalia > Primates > Hominidae > Pan > Pan paniscus. The sequence goes on from NC_073262.2 coordinate 105,578,673, forward strand.
TTCCAAGCCGTAAATAAAATTCCATTTCACACCTTTTATGCTTTAGGTTTTAAATGTGAAATATTAGCATTCTTTTTTACTTTCCTTTATGTGTCAGTCTGGGTGAATAATTTGTTATTGTATAATGGATTTAAGTGTATGGAATATCGTTTTCGTGTGATCTTTAAAAAAACTTTTAGGTATGTGAAAAATAAATTGAGTCAACAATTAGATCCTTCAATGAAAGTCAAAAATATCACTAAAAAAATTAGATCCTGCAGTTTGAAGAGCATTGCATATAATTTTTAAGTAGGCATTGTCAGTCATTGTAATAATTTTATACAGAAATATCAATTAAAGCAGTATCCTACCAGATTAGTTCATTTTCCTACCGTCTACTTTTCTTTTTTTTTTTTTTTTTTTTTTTTCATGGCTCTCCAAGAGATCTGCATTCACCTTTAGTTAATTCTCTTGCTCACTTGGCCAGCAGGAGCTGGGAGTGCTGTAGAGGCAGTATGTTGAGCTCCTGTGAGGAAAGAATCAACCATAAAGTTCAGTCTTGACAGGTTCTATCTTTGGTTGGAAGGATGGTAGGTGTAACAGAGAAGTGTAATTTGGGACGAATGTTTGATGAATGGGAAAATACACAGTTCAAAAGATGATGATTTACAATGTCTTCTCTTTATTTTGAGGTAAAATGTACTTAATATGAATTTTCTCATGAACCCAAAATAATACAATTAATATGAAATTTAAAATGCCATTTTCATATATACTTAAAATCCCTGTATCTCCCTCAACTGTAGGACCACAGTGAAAGTCTATAAATATTTACAAATATTTTAATTTAATTGGATATAAAGCAAATCTTAGAAGAGTTAAGAGATCATTTTAAATTTTATTTGATATGAAATAACCATATATAATTTTTTCTTAAAGGATTCTTTTTTTTATGAGTATTAACCTAAGTAATTATGATTCCTACTTTGGTCTAATAATATTAAATAATTTATTGTTTAAATTTTAGTAATTTTAAATATTTTCTCTTACCAGGTGGTATGTACAGTTACCTACACAGCAAGCTCATCAGTATCATGAATTAGAGACTCCCTGCCTCACTTTGTCACCTTCTCCTTTTCCTGTGTCTTCTCTTGAAGAAGAGGAAACTGCAGTTAGAGATGAGAATTGTGCATTACCCTCACGTTTACATCCTCAAGTAGCACATAAGATTCAAGAATTAGTATCACAGGGAATAGAACAAGTGTATGCAGTAAGGAAACAGCTAAGGTACAATAGAAGAGCATTGTTCTTTTACGTTTTTCAGTTTTGTTTGTTGCTTTAAATAATACAGTGAACATTGGAGATATTTTCCAAAATATATGCTATCAGGGTAGATAAGGAATATAGTTTATTAATTTATTAAAATAATCTTATTTATAAACTGATCGTTTTCTAACAAATGCTTGGCAAGCAATGGTGTAATATGGTTTATTATAATTCTGATTACTCACTTGAGACATTCTATATTTGGATTTGGCAAATTCGACTATGTCTAAATGATGTATAAAGTGAAATAGTTAATAAATACTTTTAGAGAAGAAAACCTTTGTAGCACCAAAGATTTTAAAACCCAGGCCAAGATACTATTTGAAATGCAGTTAAATTTTATTACAACACAATAATTTGGATAGTTCTTTGTCTAATGAAATTTTATTTGTAGTACTCTGGTCTAAGTTTTTTGATCCTCAGGAAATAATAATAATTATATAAGTAATTATATAATTACTTATTTTGTGTGTGCCAGGTACTGTGCTAGGCTTTTTACATGTATGATCTCATTTAGTCTAACAATAGCACTATTAAGTTGGTATATTTATCCCAATTCTACACATGAGAAACTGGAGTCTCAGAGTGGTTAAATAATTGGCTTAAGAGGCAGTGGCAGAGTCAGGCGCAGTGGCTCACACCTGTAATCCCAGCACTTTGGGAGTCCGAGGAGGGCAGATCATGAGGTCAGGAGATCGAGACCATCCTGGCCAACATGGTGAAACCCCGTCTCTACTAAAAATACAAAAACTAGCTGGGCATGGTGGCACGCACCTGTAGTCCCAGCTTCTCGGGAGGCTGAGGCCAGAGAATTGCTTGAACCCGAGAGGCGGAGGTTGCAGTGAGCCGAGATCGCGCCACTGCACTCTACCCTGGCTACAGAGCGAGACTCCGTCTAAAAAAAAAAAAAAAAAAAAAAAGGCAGTGGCAGAACTGAAATTTAGGCCTAACGCTATATAGCCTGTGCCTATTACCATGATTTATGATACTTAGCCTTGCTCTTACTGATTATTGTGTAATCTGATCTGAATAACAAAATAAATATAGTAAGCCCCCTCTTAAAGTCATGAATAGGTTCTTGAAAACTGCTACTTTAACCAAAAGGAAATACAGCAGGTCCTTGAGTTATATCGTTCTGTTCAACGTCTTTTCTTTTGTTGTTTTTTTTTTACTTTTTTTGTAAAAGAAACAGGGGTCTTGCTATGTTGCCCAGGCTGGTCTTGAAGTCCTGGCCTCAAGTGATGCACCCAAGAAGATGGGATTGCAGAAGCAAGCCACTGCACCTGATTCAGTGTTTTCTTATAGCATTGGAGAAAATAATTTGGTTTTGTTGTATGTCCTTTCACTTAAGGTCTCAGTTTCCAGGAACCTAACAATGATGTTAACTGAGAGCTTACTGTGATTCCTAGAATTATTTCCTAATTAATACATGACTTTTCTATTTAGCAGTTTTCTTAGACATTTTATATTTATTTCCACTGGGGCATCATTAGCATAAGGCAAAAATTTAGTAAAGCCATTCACTATTTACTAAACCTGAATCTTAAGAATGGAAGTATAATACAGTTCTGCGATTTGGTCCACCAAATGTAATAAGCATATATATGTTAAATTTTATCATTTCTTTTATATATTGATTTTTTATACAATTAAATAACAGTGCTGCCTTCTATTTCTATCTTCTTTTGTCTCCATGTAAAATTCAAGCCCATCATATTTCATATAATATTAATTGATACTTTTGGAAGCAATGTAACATGATGTTTACGCACATAACCTGGGTATAGGCCCAAGCTCTCTTGTTTACTAGGTAGGTGTATGATTTTGGGCAAATTATTTCACTTCTACAGTCCTTAGTTCTATCATCTGTAAAGTGGGAATGATAATTGTACGTATGTCGTTGATCATTAAGGGTTAAAGGAGATATTTGATGTGAAGTGTTCCATACAGTGCCTGACACAGCATTAAAAACATTATTATACTTAAACTGAAAATAATGATTTCTTTAAATTCATAAAAATATCAAAGCTCAGCTGGGCGTGGTGCTCACGCCTGTAATCCCAGCACTTTAGGAGGCCGAGGCGGGCGGATCGCGAGGTCAGGAGATCGAGACCAGCCTGGCCAACATAGTGAAACCCTGTCTCTACTAAAAATACAAAAAATTAGCCGGGCGTGGTGGCACACTCCTGTAGTCCCAGCTACTCGGGAGGCTGAGGCAGGAGAATCGCTTGAACCCGGGAGGCAGAGGTTGCAGTGAGCCGAGATCACACCACTGCACTCCAGCCTGGGCGACAGAGCGAGACTCCATCTCAAAAAATAATAACAAAACTCACTCTAATATATTTAGATGTTTTACCAATGAAAATATTACATTTCTATAGTCTGCAATAATTCTATGTTGTATGGAAAAAGTTTAAATAGGAAAATATAAATTACTTACAGGGCTATAAACCATACTTTATAGAAGTTTATACTGAAAGAGAACCTTTCTGTCTTTTGATCTAAAGGCATATTGCTAAATGGTTTATGTCTTTATTCCATTTTGTATTCTTTACAGAAAATTTGTGGAAAGGGAACTGTTCAAACCCGATGAGGTACCTGAAAGACATAATTTATCTTTTTTTCCAACTGTAAATGATATAAAAAATCACATCCATGAGGTACAGAAATCCTTGAGAAATGGAGATACGGTATATAACTCAGAGATTATTCCAGCAACGGTATGATTACAACCATAATTCCTTATTACAGAGTCTTTCTCAGCTTCTATTAATATTTAGTCTAATAAGAATGGCTAGTGTTAGGCCATCTGAATAACTGCAATATAAGCAAATACAATAGGCCGGGCGTGGTGGCTCATGCCTGTAATCCCAACACTTTGGGAGGCCGAGACGGGTGGATCACCTGCGGTCAGAAGTTTGAGATCAGCCTGGCCAACACGGTGAAACCCCATCTCTACTAAAAATACAAAGATTGGGTGGGCGTGATGGTGGGTGCCTGTAATCCCAGCTACTTGGGAGGCTGAGGCAGGAGAATCACTTGAACTCAGGAGGCGGAGCTTGCAGTGAGCTGAGATTGCACCACTGTACTCCAGCCTGGGAGACTCAGCGAGACTCCATCTCAAAATATATATATATATATATAGCATCTTTTTCTTAAAATGTAAATACTCAATGTTTAGAAAATGACTAAAAGTTTTTTATTACTTTCACAAGAAGAAAAATCAGTGAATTCCCAACTCCATAATAAAAACACTGGCCAGGCACAGTGGCTTGTGCCTGTAATCCCAGCACTGTGGGAGGACGAGGCGGGCGGATCACCTGAGGTCAGGAGTTCGAGACCAGCCTGACCAACATGGCAAAACCCCATCTCTACTAAAAATACAAAAAATAGCTGGGTGTGGCCGGGCTCAGTGGCTCACGCCTGTAATCCCAGCACTTTGGGAGGCTGAGGTGGGCAGATCACAAGGTCAGAAGATAAAGACCATCCTGGCTAACACATCTCTACTAAGAATACGAAAAATTAGCCGGGCATGGTGGCAGGTGCCTGTAGTCCCAGCTACTCTGGAGGCTGAGGCAGGAGAATGGTGTGAACCCGGGAGGCGGAGCTTGCGGTGAGCCAAGATCGTGCCACTGCACTCCAGCCTGGGCAACAGAGCGAGACTCCGTCTAAAAAAAGAAAAAAAAATTAGCTGGGTGTGGTGGCGTGCGCCTGTAATCCCAGCTACTCGGGAGGGTGAGGTAGGAATCGCTTGAACCTGGGAGGCGGAGGTTGCAGTGAGCTGAGATAGCGCCACTGCACTCCAGCCTGGGAGACTGAGACTTCATCTGAAAAACAACAACAAAAAACCACTAATCTTTATTTTAAAATCAACATGTATTTTCTCTGTAAAAATTATTCTTACTCATTTAACAGACATTTATTGAGTACTATTGTATATACTTCCCCTCCCTTTTTTTAATAAATGGGCAAATTTAAATACAGTTGTTTGGGCCGGGCGCGTTGGCTCATGCCTATAATCCTAGCACTTTAGGAGGCTGAGGCAAGTGGATCACCTGAGATCAGGAGTTCGAGACCAGCCTGGCCAACACAGTGAAACCCCATTTCTACCAAAAATACAAAAATTAGCCGGGCGCGGTGGCAGGTGCCTATAGTCCCAGCTACTTGGCAGGCTGAGGCAGGAGAATCACTTGAATCCAGGAGGCGGAGGTTGCAGTGAGCCATGATCATGCCGTTGCACTCCAGCCTGGGTGACAACAGCAAAACTCCATCTCAATAAATAAATATATATCCATCTATCCATCCATCCATCCATACATACATACATACAGTTCTTCGTACTTGATTGCCCGAAGTGATAATGTTGGTTCCATATGCCATCTGTGGATATCAGTTTAACTCATATTTTTTTTTTTTTGAGACAGTCTCTCTCTCTCTTGCTCAGGCTGGATTGCCGTGGCATGATCCTGGCTCAGTGCAACCTCCATCTCCCAGGTTCAAGCTATTCTCCTGCCTCAGCCTCCCAAGTAGCTGGGATTACAGGTTTCAGCCACCATGCCCAGCTAATTTTTTTGTTTTTATTAGAGACGGGTTTCACCATGTTGGCCAGGCTGGTCTCAAACTCCTGACCTCACGTGATCTGCCCTCCTCGGCCTCCCAGAGTGTTGGGATTACAGGCGTGAGCCACCACACCTGACCTTAACTCATAGTTTGATATGGTAGTTTCTCCCTGAATATTAGTCATCTCTGTGAACATTTTCCCTACTATGAAGAGATTAATTACCCAGAAACAACTAATTACAATACAGCCAGTGATTATGCCATTAAAATCTGAAATGTAGTATATTTTGCTTTCCTAACTTGTTATCCAAATGCAGTATCTGAAAAAATATGGATATTTTAAAAGCCAAAACTATTTCTTACAATCCATAACTCTTTGTCTTTTTTTTTTTTTGAGATAGAGTTTCACTGTCACCCAGCCAGAGTGCATTCACACAATCACGGCTCACTGCAGCCACGACCTCCAAGACTCAAGCAGTCCTCCCACCTTAGCCTCCTGGCAGCTGGGACTACAGGCACCAGCCATTACACCCAGCTAATTTTTTAAGTTTTTGTAGAGACTGAGTCTCACTTTGTTGCCCAGGCTGGTCTCAAACTCCTGGCCTCAAGCACCTCTCCAGCCTTGGCTTCCCAAGCCTTACGGGAATGACCCACTGTACCCAGCCCAATAACTCTTAATTATTCACTATCTAAATGTTAGAAGTAGTCCTTGTCATCTACACTGTTGTCTAAATCCTTGCTATCTGAACTCAGGAATTTAATGTATTTGTATAGTAAAGTATACTTGTGCTTGAAGAATATGAACAAGTGAAGAGAGTAGTTGCAGAATAAATCACATACTGTGAATAAAATATGACAGTCGTAATGACGTCTTAAGATATTTTTCAATATAAGAGCTTTATTTTTACTGAAATAAATGTTCCCATTTCAGCTTCAATGGACTACAGACAGTGGGAATATTCTCAAAGAGACCGTGACAGTTACATTTGCAGAAGGTAGGTTTTCTTGAATACCTTTAAAATATAAATTCAAATGGTGTTTAACTGGAAGGAACTTAAGATATTATCTCATCTAATCAAATTTTATAGATAAGGAAACCAGGATCCAAAGACGTAGGAGCAGCTATGTTATGGTTTATCAACATACTTCCTACTATTTTAATTTCCTCTTATACTTTGTTTTTAATGCTTTTTTATGACTGACATTTTGAAGCTGATAACTAGCACAGTTAACTGTAGCTAATTCACTATAAGTCTGGCTAATTCCAGTAGTAATAACCCTAAGATGCCCTGATCTGGGAACTATGGTCCATTTTTTATGGTTGCTTTTTCTCATGTGTTCTTACTGCTGGGCCCTTTCAATATTCCAAACTTATTTCCACCCTTTTGCATTTCTTCTCTGTTCTGGAAATGTCTTTTTTCTTATGCATGGCAAACTCCTCTTAGTACTCAAATTGTAATCTCTTTTAAGTACATTCATAACTTCACCCCCTATATAAAGTTAAACCTCTGAATTTCTTTTTTTGTTTTTGAGACGGTCTCACTCTGTCACCCAGACTGGAGTGCAGTGGTGCGTTCTCGGCTCACTGAAACCTCAGCCTCCCGGGTTCAAGTGGTTCTTCAGCCTCAGCCTCCCGAGTAGCTGGGATCACAGGCGCACACCACCATACCTGGCTAATTTTTGTATTTTTAGTAGAGACAGGGTTTTGGCATTGCTGGCCAATCTGATCTCAAACTCCTGACCTCAGGTGATCCACCCACCTTGGCCTCCCAAAGTGGTGGGATTACAGGCGTGAGCCACTGCACCCAGCCAAACCTCTGAATTTCTATAATGAGCATCTGACTGATAGCATTTACTGAGCTCAGCAACACTGGCAAAAGAATAGAGCATTGGTAGGACAGGAGAGAGAATAAAGGACTTACTAGATTTGTAAAGTTGAGTATCTGAGCCATTTCAGTGGCGTGGATTGGGAGGAAGCCATATTGGGGTGATTGAAGGGTGAATGGGAGATGAGGAAGGAGTAGGGACTCCTTAAAAAGTGTACCACTTTTTCAGGAATTTTGCAATGGCAAATGGGGTTGAGGGAACGTATTTTAAGAGTAGAGAACTGAAAAGATAGATGAAGATGGTGATGGGAAGTTGAAGAAACTTCTGTTGGCTTTCCTTTTCTCTGTAAGAGTGCTAAGGATAAGGAAAGGTTTCAAGAAGGGTGGCATGGATTTGAGGGAAATGCAAATTAGAAATTATCCTGGATAGAGAGTGAAACATTGCCAGATACAGGTGAAGGTCCAATCAAAGTTAATAGTGAATTGGTATTAGTAGAATTAGTGAGTTTCTTTTTCAGTGGCACTCAGCTTCCCATGTATTGGTGCAGGAAAGCCATTTTTATGCAGAGTTAGGGTTTTACTGGAGGGATATGACCAAAGGACAGAGAGGCAAGAGAGTTTAGGTACTTGTAAAAGAGTGACTGAAATTTTATAGACCTAGGACTGTAAGCTGGATGGGGGAAGAATTTTATTAAGAAAGAGGTTGATGGATCTGAAGAAAACTGAGGGATTAATTGACTGGAGGTTCACATGAGGTTGAAGAACAATTGTAGTGAAATACATGAGCAAAATCTCTGGAAGAATAAGAGGTTGTAGCTGGGCACGGTGGCTCACACCTGTAATCCCAGCACTTTGGGAGGCCAAGGTAGGCGGATCATTTGAGGTCAGGAGTTTGAGACCAGCCTGGCCAACATGGTGAAACCTGGTCTCTGCTAAAAATACAAAAACTAGCTGGGCATGGTGGCACATGCCTGTAATCCCAGCTACTCAGGAGGCTGAGGCAGGAGAATCGCTTGAACCTGGGAGGCAGAGGTTGCAGTGAGCTGAGATCATGCCACTGCACTCTAGCCTGGATGACAGAGCAAGACTCCATCTCAAAAAAAGAATAAAAATCTAAAAATAAGAATAAGAGGTTGTGATCAGAGAATGAGATGTTTGAACTTGAGATTTTAGAGGTAGGATCATCCAGAGTATGATGATAGTGGTGGGTGACTACAGTAGTGAAGTAAAAGGACATTAATAACGAAGAAGCCAAGAAATGCATGATTGCTGTTTAGTCCTCTCAGTGGTCCATTGAGAAAGGACTCTTAAGCTGATTTTACAGATGAGGAAGCTGAAGTTTAGAAACTCAGTTATAGGATGGGTGCAGTGACTCAACACCTGTAATCCCAGCACTTTGGGAGGCCAAGGCAGGTGGATCACCTGAGGTCAGAAGTTCGAGACTGGCCTGGACAACATGATGAAACCCTGTCTCTACTAAAAATACAAAAATTAGCTGGGCATGGTGTCACACGCCTGTAGTCCCAGCTACTCAGGAGGCTGAGGCAGGAGAATCACTTGAACCTGGGAGGCAGAGGTTGCAATGAGCCGAGATTGCGTCACTGCACTCCAGCCTGGGCAACAGAGCAAGACTGTCTCAAAAAAAAAAAAAAGAAAGAAAAGAAAAGAAACTGAGTTATATAGCGTATTGAAGGTGACACAGAAAGCCAGTGCTTAAATCCATTCTTCTCTGATACTCTGGCCATTTTAAAATCAGTCAGTTGTATTATGGAAGCAATAAATGTTCATTGATAATTAGGTTTTCTCTTTCTGTTTTGAGACAGGGTTTCACTCTGTCACCCATGGTTGAGTGCAGTGGGACGATCTTGGCTCATTGTATCCTCTGCCTCCTGGGCTCCAGTGATCCTCCCACCTTAGCCCCCCAAGTAGCTGGGACTACAGGCACATGCCACCACGCCTGGCTAATTTGTGTATTTTTACTAGAGGCAAGGTTTCACCGTGTTGCCCAGGCTGGTCTCAAACTCCTGGTCTCAAGTTATCCATCTGCTCTGGCCTCCTAAAGTGCTGAGATTACAAGCGTGAGCCACTTCGCCTGGCCGATAATTAGTTCTTCACTGACTTAAAGAGATTAATATATTTGGGTTAACATATAAGAATTACATGAGAATGATTCAAATTCCCTACAATTAGTTTAAATTTGAGATACTAAGAAAACAGAGTTTTTATTTGTATTCATTTATACCAAAATGAGTTATTGAAATAAATTTAATGCTGTTATCATTAAAGACCAATTTTTCCAGGTATTGTCCTAGTTACTAGGGCTACAAAAGGTGAATTAAGTTTGGTGTTAATTGAGAAGCTCCTTAGATTTCACACTTCTAGAGAAGTTTAGTATAGTCCAGCATTATAGTACGGAGAACACACTAGATTCGAGTTACAGATATAGCGTCTTTCAAGGTAAAATATATATATATATATAGTTGTGCCTCTGTATCTATGGGTTCTGTATCCATGGCTTCAACAAACTGCTGACCAAAAATATATTTTTAATTGGATGTATACCAAACATGTACATATTTTTTCCCTATTATAATCTAGAGATGATTTAAAGTATATTGGAAGACTTCTACATTGTATTGTGTATTATAGGTAATCCAGAGAGGATTTAAAGTTTGTGGGAGGATATGCTTAGATTTTATGCAAATACGATGCCATTTTATATCAGGAACTGAGCATCTGCAGATTTTTATTTCTGATGGAGGTCCTGGAACCAGTCTTCCATGGATATGGAGGGACAATCCCATTCTAGATCTACCGAATTAAAATTAATGGAGGTTAAACCTAGGAATCTATGTTTTCTTAAACATCCCTTAGAGATTCTTATTATCTGCCAGGTTCTGCAAATAGTGGGCTACATCAGCAGTCCCCAGCCTTTTTGGCATCAAGGTCCGGTTTTGTGGAACACAATTTTTCCACAGACCCAGGGTGGAGAGTTGGGGGGATGGTTTTGGGATTAAACTGTTCCACCTCAGATCATCAGGCATTAGATTCTCATAAGGAGTGTGCAACTTAGATCCAAGAATCTAATGCTTCTGCTGATCTAACACGAGGTAGAGCTCACGCGGTAAGGCTTCCTCATGCAGTAAGGCTTGCTTGCCCCATGCTCACCTCCTGCTGTGCAGCCCAGTTCCTAACAAGGCACAGACCGGTAGGGTCAGGGACCCTTGGGCTAGATGACTTATTGAAGTCCTTTGCAAAACTTTGAAATTATTTCCTATTTTAGTTCTGATAGAAAGGGTTGTAATAAAGTATTTTTATGACTTCATAGAAGCCATAAAAATTATTTTAATAGTTTCTTTAATATAATTTAGGAAATTCACCAGGAGAATCAATTACCACCAAAGTGGAAACAAATCAGACCAGGGGTTCTTTGTCTCCTGAGCCAACCCACTTGCTCTCCTCACTCTCCTCATTTCAGCCCAAAATATTTACACAACTACAGGTAGGTATCCAGTAAAATATCCAAATTTGAGGTCCTTCTCTTTATTCCTCCATTTACCTCTTCTTCTCCTAGGGATTTTAGAGAATTGTTACAGAATTATAATAATGATGAAATATGTTTTCATTGTTAATTTCCTGATCTTTTTGTTTCTTGATTTAAGATAATTCAAACAGTATGTTTTTTAAAAGTTTAAGGTTGACTATGAATGCAGTAAATTTAGTTGTACTACTTTTCCCTTGATTCTTGTTTCTTTCTTCATTTAATAATTATTTTTAACCATACTCTTTTTATTTGTTCGGATTTTTTGTCAAAAGAATTGTATATCCTATGAGAATATCATACATAGGAAATTCAAACATTTTGATGTACTCTTTTTGGTTTAAAAGGGTTTGCAGTTACAACCAAGGTTCACCTCTCCTGATGAATCACCAGCTGTGGTATCAGTAAATAACCAGCCGTCCTCTAGTCCTTCAGGACTTCTGGATACAATAGGAAGTGCTGTAATGAATAATAATTCTCTACTGCTTGGTCAAAGTCATAGCCTTCAAAGAGATACATGCTTAACCCAAAACAATAGTACTGCCTCCACCATGGGTAACCTTCCAGAACCAGATCAAAATCTAGTTGCAATGGACGAGCTGGTAGAAGTTGGAGATGTTGAGGATACAGGGAATCTGGAAGGAACTGTTCATCGGATTCTGTTGGGAGATGTGCAGACTATTCCAATACAGATTATAGACAACCACTCAGCTCTTAGTAAGTTGAAATCAATTTATGATGTTATTGTTGTAACCTTTGTGGATTATCATCACTATATTATACTATAGATAAAACTATTATTTCTACCCAGTGGGTCTATGATATTATGTAAATGAAGCAAAATTATGAGAGAGAAGGAGGAGATTTCATTACCCTGGGTTTCAGAACTTTTAACCTTAAATTTTCTTCTTCTTATTTCTAATTATTTAGTACCATAGAAATTACTTATTCCCTAATTACCTGTTTTCCATGGAAAATCTGTGGTAATGTGAAATCAGGAAGGTCATTTTAGAGTACATGAAAAAATTAATAGGAAAAAATTAAACAAGGAAAAATATTTTCATGCAAAGGTTATTATGGAAGAATTGATGTATGCAGACATACACAAAGAAAAATGAAAGAAGTAGGCATATATAAAGGTTAAAAGGAAGATTTTCATTTTTGGTTTTTTGTTGTTTTGAGACAGAGTCTCATTGTGTCACCCAGGCTGGAGTACAATGATGCAATCACAGGTCACTGCAGCCTTGACCTCCTTGGTTCAAGCGATCTTCCCACCTCAGCTTCCCAAGTAGCTGGGACCACAGGCACATGCCACCATACTGGGCAAATTCTTTAATTTTTTTTTTTTAAACCAGCCTGTTGCCCAGGCTGGTCTTGAACTCCTGGGCTCAAGCAATCCTCCCACCTCAGCCTCCCACTCCTCACGCAGTGAGCCACTGCACCTGGCCAAAAGGAAGATTTGGAATTACAAAATAAATGTTGAGTTGAAAGGGAACTAGTAAGACTTGGGCATTTAGGTTTAGCCCAAGACCTTCTTACCTTCACTTTATTACTAATCTCTGTCAACATGGAAGTAAACTCTGTTAACTCCTACTTTATCTGTTACTTCTTTGCACACAAATTGTTCTGGATTGGGCACTTTTTGTGGGAAAAGATTTGCAGTTTGCTTTGAAGAACAAAAGTTTTCACAGAAGTTATTTTTAGAATATAAAATATTTTTCCCCTCTCTTCCAGTGTCATGAAATAGATTAACTTTTAGGATTTTTCTGTTTGTTTTTAAAGTTGAAGAAAATCCAGAAAGTACCATTTCTGTGAGCCAAGTTAAGCAAGAACCCAAAGAACCAGCATTGTCTATGGAAGCGAAAAAAATTGTGGACTATAAGAAATTATCTGCTACATAAATTATTGAAGCTTTTCAGAATTTACAACTCTGGTGACTTCTGATGTCTTAGAAAAGAAGGTGAATATAGTCAAAGCGTGGCATTGAGATAATTGGACTGAAGACCAGTTTGATGAGAAGCTTTTATTTAAAACTGATATATTTGTTGCCAGTTCCATATTTTTACCTTCCTTAAGAGATGTTTTACTCTTCTTATTTTGTATAATTTTTATGCTCTTTGATTATCTAATAAGGCCAGTATTTCAAAAGCTGTTCTGAATTTATCCACAGTAATATAGTCTGAACACAAATAGTTTACTTAACTTATCCTTGGAAATATTCAATTTTGGTTATTACAAAACAGAAAAGAACAACAGCAACAAAAACATTGTGTGAATATATGTTTGTATGTGTGTATGTATATCATGAATTTTTTTTAAGTTCTGAAAAAGAACTTGTTCTCTCTTTAAAGTTGTGAAGAAATTGTTAATTGCCAGACAGGTAAGAAAATGTTTATAATCTATCTCATTAAGAAAGATGAAGTATTAGATTTTACATCATAACACAAAGTCCAGCAGCTACATCTGTGGAAACTGTGCAGTTGCATTTTAGCCTCTTCCCTTCTAATTTTTGTACTTTTAACTACAAACCAGTAGTATACTAATGGTTATCTAATAGAAATTTAAAGTGTCTTGGTAAGTACTGAGAATTTTTACTTGAATTAATCAGATAAGCAACAGAAATCAACATATGTAGCATGGATTTGTGCTATATTGGAAGTAAAACACTATAGGCAGAAAGATGTAGAAATTAAGAGAATTGAAAAAGAATAATAGAATTCCTTGGTGTTTACAGATAATTTGGAAAACTTTTTGATGACAGCAGAGGATTTTTTTCCCTCTTATTTTGTAATGAAGATCCAGCACTGGTTAAAAAATAATTTGATTTGTAGTTACATTTTTCTATGCCAGAGCTCTTACTGAATTGATGATATTAGGATTTCTAGTATTTTAAGGTAAGTATTTATAGTTTAAAATTTAGTTTATATTTAAAACTTTAAAACATCTGATCTGGGATTTTTTTGTTAAGTAAGTATATTAACTTCAAATACCAAATTACTACTAAGCAGTATATTCATTATAAGCATCTGTTGTCTAAAGATTGGTACTAGGCTGGACATGGTGGCTCACACCTGTAATCACAACACTTTGGGAGGCTGAGGTGGGTAGATAACCTGAGGTCAGGAGTTCGAGACCAGCCTGGCCAACATGGTGAAACCCTGTTTCTACTAAAAATACAAAAATTAGCTGGGTGTGGTGGTGGGCACCTGTAATCCCAGCTACTTGGGAGGCTAAGGCAGGAGAATCGCTTGAACACCGGAGGCGGAGGTTGCAATGAGCCGAGATCGCGCCATTGCACTCCAGCCTGGGTGACAAGAGAAAAACTCCATCTCAAAAAAAAAAAAAGATTGGTAAACTAGAAATATCAACTATAATTGTCAGGAAATTAACCTAAAGGCTTTTGTTTCTCCAGAGACCATTTGTGGGTATATTTTATATTTTAAAAATAAAGATTTTAAATGGATATCAATGTTTAATATTCAAAACATGCACAATATAATATCAAATTTAACATTAATACTTTACATGAATATGAGTCACTTTTGGCTTTTCTAAGTCCAGCCTCCCATTCTTAATTGACTTTGTTTCAGGTACATGACATGTATCTAAATATAAAGTACTGTTATAGTAGAGGTAGGTGGAATTCTAATATTCCTTGCTCTTTAGATTTATATTTTATTTAATATAAAGTTTATTATTTATACCCTTTTTAATGCAAAGCTAATATTTAGTTATATGTATGATTTTTAATAAAAATTACTTTACTTTTTCCTATGAATTTAAAACATTTGATGTTGGCATTTTATACAGGCAGGTTGCCAAATTTGATTATGTTACACTAAGTTAAACACAGTACTTAATTACCTCAAATCCAGATTTCTCTTAGTCTGTGTGTACATAAAAGGAATAAGTCCAAATTAATTTATAGTTTAGTGTTGCACTATAGGTAATATTCTTTTCATTTGTTATTTCTAGTTTTTATGGAATCCTTTTCTTTCAAGATTCTAAATAATAAATCTTTACCTCTCAATAGTGGTAATAGTGGTAATGGTTTATTATTAGCTATTTCACCAATTGAACTACATTCTTTTGGAGACATTCCTTTCTTTTTTGATGTTGATTTGCAAAGGAGAAATGCTTGTTAATATACAAACTCTAGTCAGTTACCTGTGAGGATGAGATGTGTCAGAGGACTCAGACTTTGGTATAGTTAGAAAAATAATATTTTTCTCACTTGATTCTGTGTGAATGTCTCTTCTGATACTGTTTTTTAATCAGAAAGTTACAGAGCAACTTTCCCACAAACAAACCAATAAAACAAAACCCCACAAAAACCAAGAGCATGAAGAAAAGTTTAAATCCCTAATTATATACTCTTTTGGTTTTTAGGTAGAAACTGGAGCTATCAATATTTTCATGTAAGTATTTCAATGAGTAGCTCTTTAAAAATGGTTTCTAAATTAGATTTTAAAAATTTATTGTCATCTAAATGCATGTTTAGTCACAATGTATCAGTATTGTGTTTAAAGGTGCTCAGCATCACTTTTTGAAAACTATGTTTACATATTTAAAATGTTTAATTATTTTGAAATGTATAGGGTATTAAATACAAGCTTCTAAAATTTTCAGTATCTATACTGGCTTTCTCTAACAGCTCTACAGCAAAGTTTGACATGTTTTTTGTGTGTGTCATGTATTGTAAGTTGTAATATCTGTAGGAGTGAGTTGGACATTCTAAATTAGCAGTAAAAAATTCACAATTACAGCTCAGCTTGTTTATTCATTATAGTTTCCACATTTCCAACTTCCAAGTGAACTTTATATATACTACAGTGAATTATAGATAAATACAGCCATGGTGGACCTTTCCCTCAATAGTGATTTTTTGTACAAACAGTTAGTATAATTAAAAGGAAAAGCTTTTATATTTTATGCAGGGTAAATGTTTCCTAAATGTCACAAAAGTGATAGAAAACATAGCTTTTGGGATCTGGTCCTGCATTAGAGTTTCTAATTCTGAGACCCACCAGCTTGTGTTTCATCTTCTTTATATCCTGTCAGAATACATACTTAATCATGTGGGTATGAGAAAGATGTTGTTTAACTTGTACCAGGTTTAAAAAAAGAGGTTTAAAAAATGTCTGTGCATATATATATATAGCAACTTGATGTATAGTGTCCTTGTTACCATGTATTTTTTTCATTAAAAATCCTGCTTTTTTTTATACTTGTTAGTTTTCTTTTTATATTTTTCTTAGAGATAGTGGCAATTTTGTTCATCTTGAAGATGCTGAATAAACACTTGAATACCCGAGAATTTTGGCCAGAGATTTATGTCCAATTTGGAACCTGAAAGTTTTAAGCATAACTACAAGTAACTCCTGTTAGCATTACATTTTGGGGAGATATATATGCATTTAATACCCTGCAACTCAGCCAAGCATCAACATTTTAAAACAATATGTGTAATAAGTAATTCTCCACGCCCACCCCCCCAGCCCCCCGACGTTTTGGCACCATGACATTTTCAAGTATAGCTTTATATTTTAGGAGTAATGACAAAGTATGTGATCAAAAGAGAAGGGATTATTAATTTTATCCCTCTTTGCTTTTTTTTAAACTTTATTCCACTCTGTACCTATTTTTGAGGACCTTGAAAATCTTAATCTCTCCAGAAGGGATACTGCATTGGTTCTTCTCCATCAGCTGGTTTAGACATCAAACATCTTAAATGATACACTGTTTTAATATCTAAAAATCTGTCATTCTACTTAATTAACTTAGTCATAAGGACAAAGCCTTAGTATATTTTTGCCACATACATGTTATGTATAAATTTTACTGTTGAATAATACAAGTATTCATTGCTGACTGAATTCTTAAAACTTTGGGAATAGAAAAAACACATTTATTAATGGATGCTAAAGTGATTCCTGAGAAAAATAATTTGTATGGTTAATATGGAAAACCTTTGGTAATGTGATTTGGGTATAAGAATACTAAAACCAGAGTACAGGGTGTGAATCATGTACCAGGAGGGATTTTATTTTTAAATATCTTTATTGAGGTATAATTGAAATACAATAAACTGTACATATTTAAAGTACCCAATCTGATAAGTTTTGTCATATGTATACAGCCATGAAATCATCACCATAAGCAAGGTAATGAACATATTCATCACTCTCAAAGTTTCATAGTACCTCTTTGTGATCCATTCTTACTTAATCCTCCTTGCCACCTCACCATCACCAGACCACTGATCTGCTTTCTTTATGATCAGTTTGCTACAAATGAAATCACATAATATGAACCTTTTTTGGTCTAGCTTTTGTCACTTAGCATAGTAATTTTGTGATTTGTCTATATTGTTGCATTTATGAATAAATCATTTATCTGCTGCTGAGTAGAACTGCATTTTATGAATATATCAATTTGTTTATTCTTTTGATGATGGACATTAATAATTCTAGGCTATTATGAATAAAGTTTCCATGAACATCTATGTACAAGTCTTTGTACAGACTTATGCTTTCATTTCTCTTGGGTAAACATCTAGGAGTAGAATGCCTGGGTCATATGTTAGGTATATATTTAACTTTTTAACAAACTGCCAAAAGATTTTCCAAAGTAGTTGTAACAATTTATATTCCCACCAACAGTGTATGAAAGTTCCAGCTTCTCTATATCCTAGCCAACACTTGTTATGAACAGTTTTTAGGTTTTAGAGATTTTAATAGGTGGGTAGTAGTATCTTACTGTGGTTTTAATTTCCATTTCTCTAATAACCACTATTGAGCATCTTTTCATGTTGTATTTGCCATCTTTATCTCTATATCTTCTTTATTGATGTGTCTGAATCTTTTGCCCACTTTTTTTTTTTTTTTTTTTTAAGACCAGGTCTTGCTCTGTCACCCAGGCTGGAGTGTACTGGTGTGATCTCAGGTCACTGCAACCTCCACCTCCCAGGCTCAAGCAACTCTCCTGCCTCAGCCTCCCTAGTAGATAGGATTACAGTCATGCGCACCATGCCTGGCTAATTTTTTGTAGAGACGGGGTTTCACCATGTTACCCAGGCTAGTCTCAAACTCCTGGGCTCAAGCAATCCACCCACCTTGGCCTCCCACAGTGCTGGGATTACAGGCATGAGCCATCGTGCCCAGCCTTGCCCACTTTTATTTTTGTTTTCTTATTTGTTTTTTATTCTTTTTTTTAACCACAGCCAGCATCATAGCTCACCCACTTTTAAATTGTTTTCTTTTTTTTTTTTTTTTTTGAGATGCAGTTTCACTCTTGTCGCCCAGGCTAGTGTGCAATGGCATGATCTTGGCTCACTGCAGCCTCCACCTCCCAGGTTCAAACAATTCTCCTGCCTCAGCCTCCCGAGTAGCTGGGATTACAGGTGCCCACCACCACACCTGGCTAATTTTTGTATTATTAGTAGAGACGAGGTTTCACCATGTTGGCCAGGCTGCTCTCGAACTCCTGATCTCAGGTGATCCACTCACCTTGGCCCCCCAAAGTGCTGGGATTACAGGCATGTGCCACCACACCCAGCTAATTTTTGTATTTTTTAGTAGAGATGGGGTTTCACCATGTTGGCCAGGCTGGTCTCCGAACTCCTGATCTCAGGTAATCTGCCCGCCTCCCTAAGTGCTGGTGCTGGGATTACAGGCGTGAGCCACCACTCCCAGCTCCACCTGCACTTTCAACTGACTACAAATCTGAGAGGTTCTCACATCCCCTTTTAGGTTTGATAATTTGCTAGAACAACTCACAGAACTCAGGAAAGTACTATACTTACAACCACAGTTTTATTAGAAAGGATACAAACCAGAAATGACCAAATGAACTGATACGTAAGATGAGGTCTGTGAGGGTCCTGAATGCAGAACCTCTGTGCCCTCTCGTAGAATCAGGACATGTTATTCACTTTTCATATCAATGTATTCACCAACCAGGAATATCTACTGAGTTTCATGTCCAGAGTTTTCAGGGGGTTTTATTACATAGGCATGATTGGTTCAATCATTGGCCCATGATTGGACTCATTCTTCAGTCCTCCTGTCATTCCTGGAGGACAGGAGGCTGAGTTGATATCATTGGCTCAAAGCCCCAACCCAACCCTCTAATTAGATGTTTGGTCTTTATAGCATGACCAGCTCCCATCCTGAAGCTATCTAGGGGCCCACTATGTGTCATCTCATTGCATATACTCAGGTGTGATTCAAGGCGCTCATGAATAACAAATACACTCCTAGTACTTGGGAAATTCCAAGATTCACTATCAGGAACCACAGATAAAGGAAAGTCAAATTATTTATTATATAGCAGTGTAATGCATAGTTTTGTTGTTTTAATTGTGGACACCTACTTTAGTCTGAGATTTGTTACCATGTCACACTATACTAGGTTCATCTCATTTTTCTTCAAGGCTATTGTGTGAAGTGCAACATGTTTTATATATTAAGTGTATCAACTCTCTGCTACTTTTCCTGGTTTGTAGTTTGCCTTTTAATTTTGATGACTTCTGTGCTTAAACAATTCTCCTCCAACTAGATAGCAGATAAACATTTATCTAAAATTTCCTATAGCTTTCTTATGTGTTGTTTTTAGTATAGTGAAATTATTTTGTTGCAGAGGATAAGTTTAAGTAGATATTTTTTCAATTAACCAACTCTCCCAATATGATGGGTTTTTTCCCCCTCTCTTCCAATAGAAACCTAACTCCCAACACAATGGAATGAATTTTTCACTTTTTTAATTCACCTTTGAAAGGAGTAGGCAGGTTGTAAGGAATTGGAGATTTTGTGTCCCATTTTTTTTAGATGAAGAGGTCCAAAGTGGTAAATAATTTTCCCCAGGTCATCTGGAAAGGGCAGAATTGTCTGACTCCAAAGTCTTAAAAAGACGTTTACTTAGTGTCACTATTGCATCACATGTAATTACCCAATGACTTCAAATGTACCTAACATTATCAAATAATTTGTTCTGATACGAAAATTGAAAATTAAGTGGAACACAGAAGAAAATATAGTTATGACATTAGACAAGACAATGACATTAAGTTTAAATCTGGATTGCCAAACACAAGGTAAGTTTCCCTTGAGTTGATCAATTTAAGTTAAATCAAGTCTCTATTACTGAATCATACAAAAATGACCAAAAATGTTCACCAAACTTAGGGGCATATGTTTATGATGATCCAACTTGTAGATTTTGTGGTTCACATGAAAATCCACTTTAGGAAGTTCAAAGAGCCACATCAAAAAGATAGCCATCTTCCAGAGCAGCTAAAATTCAGATACCCCTGTATAATAAAGAACTATTCAGAGACACATATCATGCATTAAGATAAAGAACTGGCCGGGCGTGGTGGCTCATGCCTGTAATCCCAGCACTTTGGGAGGCCGAGGTGGGTGGATCACCTGAGATCAGGAGTTCAAGACCAGCCTGACCAATATGGTGAAATCCTGTCTCTACTAAAAATACAAAAACTGGCCGGGCGTCATGGCATGCGCCTGTAATCCCAGCTACTCAGGAGGCCGAGACAGGAGAATTGCTTGAACCCAGGAGGCAGAGGTTGCAGTGAGCCAAGATCACACCACTGCACTCCAGCCTGGGCGACAGAGCGAGACTCCGTCTTAAAAAAAAAAAAAAAAAAAAAAAAAGGACTGAAATAAGTGGGTTCACATAGGAACACCAAATTGAAGGTCACAGGGAAGATGCTGATTTGTGATCATGTGGCTTCACACAGGCAAATCCATGCATTGTGCTTTAGGGTGAGCAGCATGGATTCATTTGTTTGAATGATGTCGATGGTTAATGAATTTTAGGAGGAAGTCTGAGGAAGCCAGCTAGTTGCTAATACAAATTTCAGTGGAATAATATCTTTTCCCTTTTTTCTCCTCTTAACTCTCAATGCCAGGGCACTTTGGGAAACATTTATACTTAAAACATTAGAATATTAAACTGAAAAGACGGAGCAAAATAATTCAAATTACAGCAGTTGAATCGAGTAGTTAAAATTCAGAGATATCAAGCCAATGAATAAGACAGCATTTATGAAATACTACATTAGCAATATTGGGATGAGTTGAAGAACTTTTAAAAAGGTGAACTAAGGATGTAAGATTTTTGAGAAGTTGAATCAAATCCAGAGTGGCATGCAAGGAAAACCTTGTGTGTTTTTACTGCTGTACTAATAGTTAAAACTAGCTATTGTATTCTCCAGGGCAGATATGAAATGGCCTTCAGTCCTAGGAAACTAGCAGAGCAGTTTATCAGCTGGTATGCCATGACAGCATTGAAGCGTGGTTTGTAGAAAAACCTGTTATATATACTATACATCATTTGAGTTTTGTGTTTTTCTCATAAGATAGGATTTGTTACTTTATTTCAAAGTGTATTCACATGTTGCTCAATTTTTCTTCACAAAATTTCTGTGGATAGAGCCAAGTGTAAATATTATTTTCTTATTTAATAGCTGAAGACACTGAATTGTAGGGAATAAGTGACATGTTTATTAGTATTACATGTATAAATAATTAGGAGTTGAAATTATATAGACATAAGAACTTGCAGATAGTATCAGACAGCTACTACTAATACTTAGGTGAGTAATTTTTATATTTGAGATTAAGCCACAACCATTATATCTTAGATTCTTAAATTTCCTTACTTGGCCTAGATTTGAAATAATTCTGCTCATAATAAAGGATTGAAGACATTTATTTTACAGAGAAAATGAGCAGAAATGCACAGAATGACTTGTTATAAAAAGGGAATTATTTTAACTTCTGAAATAGTGCATGGACTTTGTACATAGACATGAAATTACACAGCAAATGACAATATATTTAATGATTTATTTTTTCAGTAACATGTAAAACCTACAATACAGCCAGGGGCGGTGGCTCACGCCTGTAATTCCAGCACTTTGGGAGGCCGAGGCGGGTGGATCACGAGGTTAGGAGATGGAGACCATCCTGGCTAACACGGTGAAACCCCGTCTCTAGTAAAAAAAAAATAATAATAATAATAATAATAATAATACAAAAAAATTATCCGGGCATGGTGGCGGGCACCTGTAGTCGCAGCTACTTGGGAGGCTGAGGCAGGAGAATGGCATGAATCCGGGAGGCGGAGCTTGCAGTGAGTCGAGATTGCGCCACTGCACTCCAGCCTGGGCGACAGAGTGAGACTCCGTCTCAAAAAAAAAAAAACCAAAAAAAACCTACAATACAAACCTTAGTGTTTCAAAAAGTTGTTTAAAAAGAATTACCTAGCCAGGCATGGTGGCGGGCGCCTGTAATCCCAGCTACTGAGGAGGCTGAGGCAGAGAATTGCTTGAACCCGGGAGGCGGAGGTTGCAGTGAGCCGAGATCGCACCACTGCACTCCAGCCTGGGCAACAGAGCGAGACTGCATCTCAACAACAACAAAAAGAATTACCTAATGACTTGCTACCCAGCAACATGCACTTTCCTTTTAACTTGCCTACCCTTCCCTAAGCTTAGCAGCATTTGGACTGTCAACAATGCTGTAAAGTAAAGATGTTCTTCATTTAACATATATTACTTACATAGTTCCATAAAATAATAGATAACTTTTCCGTTTTTTAGAAAAAAATTCAGAGTCTCACTCTGTCTCCCAGTCTGGAGTGCAGTGGGGCGATCATGGCTCGCTGCAGCCTCAAATTCCTAAAGTCAAGCTATCATCTCACCTTAACCTGCTTTTTATTTATTTTATTTTTTATGTATATTTTCTGAGATGGAGTCTCGCTCTGTTGCCCAGGCTGGAGTGCAGTGGTGCGGTCACGGCTCACTGCAACCTCCGCCTCCTGGGTTCAAGTGATTCTCCTGCCTCAGCCTCCCGAGTAGCTGGGATTACAGGCATGTGCCACCGCACCCGACTAATTTTGTATTTTTATTAGAGTCGGAATTTCACCATATTGGCCAGGCTGGTCTCGAACTCCTGACCTCAGGTGATCTGCCCACTTCGGTCTCCCAAAGTGCTGAGATTACAGGCAGGAGCCACTGCGCCCGGCCCTTAACCTGCTTTTTAAAATTTTGTGTAGAGACAAGTCTCTCACTGTGTTGCCCAGGCTGGCATCCAACTCCTGGCCTCAGGTGATCCTCCCACCTTGACCTCCCAAAGTGCAGGGATTACAGGTGTCAGCCACCATGCCCAGCTAGATAACATTTTTTGAGTGCCAGATGCTTTATAACTTAATCCTCACATCTGGCCTGAATATTATTACCCCAATTTTATATAAAAGCAAATAAATTCAAAAAGATTAAATACCTTGCCCAAGATCATATATCTAGAAAGCCAGGAACCTAGGATCTGAACCCGAGACTTTTTATTCCATAGACCATGTTATAACCAGATTTAACTCTTAACAATTCATGAACTATTAAAATGCATCATAAGGAAGAATACATTATTTATTTATTTATAGACTGAATCTTGCTCTGTCACCTAGGCTGGAGTGCAGTGGCGTGATCTTGGCTCACTGCAACCTCCATCTCCTATGTTCAAACGACTCTCGTGCCTCAGCCTCCCAAGTAGCTGGAATTACAGGCGCCCGCCCCTGCGCCTGGCTAATTTTTGTATTTTTAGTAGAGACAGGGTGTCACCATGTTGGCCAGGCTGGTCTTGAACTCCTGACCTCAAGTGATCTGCCCGCCTCAGCCTCCCAAAGTGTTGGGATTACAGGTGTGAGCCACTGCGCCTGGCCAATAATTTTTTTTTTAATGTTTGTAGAGACATGGGTCTCCCTATGTTGCCCAGGCTGTCCTTGAGCTACCGGCCTGAAGGGATCCTCCCACCTCAGCCTCCCACAGTGTTGGAATTATAAGCTACCGCATGGGCTGCAAATTTTATGGTATGTATTTTACAATTTAAAAAAAATGTCCTACCCAGAGATCATGCAGATATGATCTGCTAAATCTTTACGGTTTTGCCTTTCTTATTAACGGTCTACTGTCTACTTGGAGTGGTTTCCTGCATATGGTTTTGCATGGCAGGTGGGCCCCAAAATCGGGGCTCTGCCTGGGGAGGTTCTTGGCTTTGCCTAGGAAGGAATTCAAGGGCTACCCTATAGGCATTGTGTGAAAAGTAGCAGCTCAGGGGCAGTTCTGAAGTCACATTTATACCCACTTTTAATTACATGCAAATTAAGGGGCAGGTTAGTCAGAAATTTCTAGAAAAAGGGTGGTAAATTCCAGGTCGTTGCCATGGAATGAGTAACTGTCATGGCACTGTTGGCTGTGTTTTATGGAGAAGTGCTTTCGCCTCTTCCCTGTGTCAGCCAGTCTTCAATCTGGTCCAGAGTTGAGTCCCGCCTTCTACTTTAGTATCAGAGGGGGTCAAATTTCTTTCTCTATTTTTTTCCCACATGGAGAGTAGTTTTATCACATGGAGAGCTTGGGCTCTCATGTCTAGGAGCTCAAGCCTGGGACAGTGGTGTGCATTCTTTGAATCATCATTCTAGCCCTGCTCTGGATCTACAAAAAATTCCTGGAGCCATCCACATACTCTCTGATTTCTCCTTTTGTTCATCATTTATGGCCTAGAAAAGCTATGCAGGAATCCAATGGCAAAGTAGACTGTAAGGATGCAGACATAAATGGATTACCAACAAAAGGGCCAACAGACATCTCTGATAAAAAGACTAAAGTGATTTTCCTAAAGGATTTCATCATTTTAAAAATGGACCTGATTGCCGGCATGGTGGCTCACACCTGTAATCCCAGCACTTCAGAAGTGTATTAGTTCGTTTTCATGCTGCTGATAAAGACATACCTGAAACTAGGCAAAATATAAGAAAAAGAGGTTTAATGGACTTACCCTGGGGAGGCCTCACAATTATGGCAGAAGGCAAGGAGGAGCAAGTCACATCTTATTTGGATAGTGGCAGGCAAAAAGAGAGAGCTTGTGCAAGGAAATTCCCGTTTTTTTAAACCATCAGATCTGGTGAGACTTATTTACTATCATGAGAATAGCTCAGGAAAGACCCACCCCCATGATTCAATTACCTCCCACTGGATTCCCCCCACAACATGTGGGAATTGTGGAATTTACCATTCATGATGAGATTTGGGTGGGGACACAGCCAAACCATATCAAGGGAAGCCAAGGCAGGTGATCACTTGAGGCCAGAAGTTCGAGACCAACCTGGCCAGCATGATGAGACCCCATCTCTACAAAAAATACAAAAATTAATGGATGTAGTGCAGCACACCTGTGGTCCCAGTAACTCAGGAGGCTGAGGTGGGAGGATTGCTTGAGCCCAGGAGGCCAAGGTTGCAGTGAGCAGAGATCACACCACTGCACTTCCGTCTGGGCAACAGAGCAAGACCCTGTTTCAAAAAAAAAAAAAAAAAAAAAAAAGGACTTGATAATATGAAGCACCTTCTTTGTAATCCTCTCTGACCTTTTTCTCTGAGACCAGAATTCAGGATTGATGGATTAGATATTTACCTGATACTAATCATGAAATTGATGGAATCCATATTTAAAGTGTTGTTAGTTATATTTAATGACTTCACTCCTGAATTCCCTTTTCATTAAGGTAGCTTTCATTTCTATTATTGCTGTTTTAATAATATTATTAAATAGAAGGTTTGTGCCAGTAGATGCTCTTGTTACTAAATCAGTACTTTAAAATCTTTGGTCCTCTGTCATTCGTGCCTATGAATTTGACTACTGTTTGCTCTAATTTATTTGGGCTCTTCTAATTGGAGTGGAGCAGAGTTTTACTGTGAAACGGTGCAGTGAGTCTGTGCAGTGAAATGAAGGGTGGAGTTTTGGGGGGTGGTAATGATGTGAAACATAAAGATATAATTACCATCTAACACAATGAAGCTGCTTGTCCATAAGAGTAGTAATTATTAAACTTTTATTTTATTTTACTATTTTTATTTTATTTTTTTTTTTAATTTTTGAGACAGTGTCTTGCTTTGCCACCCAGGCTATAGTGGAACAAACACAGCTCGCTACAGCCTTTACCTCCTCAACTCAAGTGATCCTCCTGCCTCAGCCTCTTGAGTAGCTGGATATGCCACTGCACCTGGCTAATTTTTGTATTTTTTGTAGAGGCAGGGTTTCAACATGTTGCCCAGGCTGGTTTGGAACTCCTGGACTTAAGTGATCCTCCTGCCTTGACCTCCTAAAGTGCTGGGATTACGCAGGTGAGCCGCCAAGCCCTGTTGAAACATCTTCTATATAAATGTCTAATGTAATTACAAAATTCTAATTCTTGTTGCATTCTTTTTATCCCTACAAATGTATTAAACATTTGGTTTTAAAAAGTTTTAAGGCCAGGTGCAGTGGTTCACACCTGTAATCCTAGTACTTTGGGAGGCTGAGATGGGTGGATCACTTGAGGTCAGGAGTTTGAGACCAGGCTGGCCAATATGGTGAAACCCCATCTCTACTAAAAAATACAAAAATTAGTCAGGCATGGTGGTGCGTGCCTATAGTCCCAGCTACTCAGGAGGCTGAGGCAGAAGAATTGCTTGAACCTGGGAGGCAGAGGTTGCAGTGAGCTGAGATTGCACCACTGTACTCCAGCCTGGGTGACAGAGCAAGACGCCGTCTAAAAAAAAAAAAAAGTTTTAAGTATACAGTTCATTGATATTCAGTACATTCACACTGTTGTGCAACCATCACCACTATCCACTTCCTGAATTTTTTCATCCCAAACTGAAACTCTTTATGCATTAAACAATAACTCCCCATTCTACCTCCACCCCAGTGGTTCTCTTTTTCTAAATAAAGTGATCTTTCAATATCCACTATAACATCAGAAATCTTTTAATAGGGTAAGAGTGGATAACTGCAAACACAAAAAGATATCATTGGGAAACTAGGCTTTTGTGATGTTATTTTTATTTCTAAAAAATATTCAAATAAGGACATGTCCTTTACAGAGGCTGTTTGATTTCTCATTGGGAAACTTAAAAAACAAGTTAAAAAAAAAATTTTTTTTTCTTAAATGTTCTATCCTTTTCCTTCTAAATGTACACTGAAACAAGCTTTTGGTTCATTCATATTTATTTTTCTTACAATTTCAACTTTTCTTTTCTTTTCTTTTTACAACACAGGCTCTCACTCTGTTGCCCAGACTGGAGTCCAGTGGCGTGATCATCGCTCACCGCAGCCTCTACCTCCTGGACTCAAGGGATCTTCCACCGCATCTTCCTGAGTAGCTGAGACTACAGATGTGTACCACCATACCCAGCTAAATTTCTTATTTTTTATTTTTTGTAGAGACAGAGTCTCACTATGTTGCCCAGGCTGGTTTCAAACTCCCGAACTCAAGCTGTCTTCCCAAAGTGCTGGGATGACAGGCTTGAGCCACCAAGGCCTGCCCTCAACTTTTATTTTAGATTCAGGTGGTACAAGTGCAGTTTGTTACGTAGGTATATCGAGTGATACTGAGGTTTGGGATACGAATGATCTGGTCCCACAGGAAGTGAGCATAGTTCCCAATAGTTTTTCAGCATTTTCCCCTATCCCACCCTCCCCACTCTAGTAGACTCCAGTGTCTATTGTTGCCATCTTTATGTCAACGAGTACCCAATGTTTAGCTCCCACTTATAAATGACAACATGCATTATTTGGTGTTCTATGTTAATTCACTTAGGATAATGGTGTCCAGCTGCATCCATGTTGCTACAAAGGACATGATTTCCTTCTTTTTTATGGCTATGTAGTATTCCATTGTATATATGTACCACATTTTCTTTATCCAGTCCACCGTGATGGGCATGTCTTTGCTATTGTAAGTAGTGCTGCAGTGAACATAATGGGTGCATGTGTCTTTTTGGTAGAATGATTTATTTTCTTTTGAATAGATGCCCAGTAATGGAATTGCTGGGTTGAATGTTAGTTCTGTTTTAAGTTCTTTGAGAAATCTCCAAACAGTTCTCCACAGTGGCTGAACTTGTTTACATTCCTACCAACAGTGTATAAGCATTCTCTTTTCTCCACAGCCTCATTTGTTATTTCTTTCTTTTTTTTTTTTTTTTGAGACAGAGTCTCGTTCTGTCACCCAGGCTGGAGGGCAGTGGCGCGATCTCAGCTCACTGTAGCCTCTACCTCCCGGGTTCAAACGATTCTCCTGCCTCAGCCTCCTGAGTAGCTGGGACTACAGGAGCGCGCCACCACACCCGGCTAATTTTTTGTATTTTTTTTTAGTAGAGATGGGGTTTCACCATGTTGGCCAGGATTGTCTTGATCTGACCTCGTGATCTGCCCGCCTTGGCCTCCCAAAGTGCTGGGATTATAGGTGTGAGCCACTGCACCTGGCCCCATTTGTTATTTCTTTAGGGCACCATTTTTCATCTGATTATTCACAGCTGAAAAACCATAATCTTCTTGACCTACTAATCTATTTTATGGTGATGAATCATATGATAAACAAAATCTAATGGTCCTTTTGGCAGAAAATAAATATGGGAATGTAATAATAAACAAAGATCTTTTCCCCTACGTTAAATCCATTATAATAAAATAGGAGGCCAGGTGTGGTGGCTAATGCCTGTAATTCCAGCATTTTGGGAGGCTGAGGCAGGAGGATTGCTTGAGGCCAGGAGTTTGAGACCAGCCTAGGCAACCATAGCAAGACCCCATCTCTAGAAAAAAATTAAAAATCAGCTGGGTGTGATGGCAGTGAGGTGTGATCCTGTCACTGCACTTCAGCCTGAGCAACAGAGCAAGATCCTGGCTCTAAAATACAAGAAATAAAATATGTAACTTTGTTCAGAGATGTCTTTTAAAAATTGTGGCACATTTGCTATTTTAATCACTGTTGACCGCCTTAATATGTGTCAAACTGTCAATTTAAGTAGGAACTACTAGATCTCAGATCTATTCTTTTTAAAAAAGTGTTACCTATTTTATTACTGTTAAAATTTTGATGTAGTATGAAAAAGCCCTGAGTCATAGTTACAGCCATTTGCCACAGAAATTCTAAATCTCGTAATTTTAATTCCAAATAAATTGATAATTGTTAATCGCTTTATTACTCAAACAGAAAAACTAAAAGGAGATATTTACCTGATACTATCTTACCTGATAAATCAAATGAATATACAAGTCAAAACAAGTATCTAAAAAACTAGGGGCTGGGCTCGGTGGCTCACACCTGTAATCCCAGCACTTTGGGAGGCTGAGGCGGGTGAATCACCTGAGGTCAGGAGTTTGAGACTAGGCTGGCCAATATGGTGAAACCCCATCTCTACTAAAAAATACAAAAAAATTAGCTGGGCATGGTGGTGCGCGCCTGTAGTCCCAGCTACTTGGGAGGCTGAGGCAGAGAATCGCTTGAACCCGGGAGGTGGAGGTTGCAGTGAGCTGAGATCGCACCACTGACTCCAGCCTGGGCAACAGAGCAAAACTCTGTCTCAAAAAAAAAAAAAGAAAGAAAGAAAACACAGTGCCAGATGTAATTCCTAGGAATGCTGATAGATTAATGTCAAGAAATAATGTGCATTATTTGCTCTTACTATGGAAAGCAAAGGGAAAAACTAATTGAGATGAGCAGGTACGGTGGTAGAAATTACACGAAGGTTTTTTTGTGTTTTTTTTTAAACGGGTTTTTTTTTTCTTTTTAATTATCTTAGTATTATAATACTGAAAGGAAAAAAATGTTCCTTGATGCGTAACAAGAGATCTCAGATATCAATTAACTTAAATTTGAACTAGAATGGTTGAACTTCAAGAAAGCTACTTTTTTTTTAAATTCATTTTAATTTTATTTATTTATTTATTTATTTTTTGAGACAGAGTCTTGCTCTGATGCCAGGCTAGAGTGCAGTGGTGCGATCTTGGCTCACTGCAACCTCCACCTCCTGGGTTCAAGCGATTCTCCTGCCTCAGTCTCCTGAGCAGCTGGGACTACAGGTGTGCGCTACCACGCCCAGCTATTTTTTTTTTTTTTTTAGTAGAGATGAGGTTTCACCATGTTGGCCAGGATGGTCTCCATCTCTTGACCTCGTGATCTGCCTACCTTGGCCTCCCAAAGTGCTGGGATTACAGGCGTGAGCATCGCGCCCAGCCGAAAGCTGCTTTCTTAAGAGAACAAATGTCCCTAGTCTCAAATTTTTCTTTTCTTCACATTTGGAAAGAAGAATTTAAAATGAGAAAATGCTAATTTTTAAACAAGAATTTCCAGTAATTCATTTTTTTCTCTTGATTAAAGAATTTTTCCTACTGTAGAATGTGGAAGTCCTAACTTTCAATTAACTTCCCAGCCAGCATGGGAAGTTTATTACAAATGAAAGTGAAGTGGTTTTCTTTCATGTTTCAACTTAATTTTAATTACTGTATTCTATGTGTGTGTGTGTGTGTGTGTGCGTGCGTGCATGCGCACACACGCATGGTTACATGTTGCCCTGGGGAAGATATCAGAAGGTCTAGTACAGTAAATATATTCTTAATCTTATTACATCCCTGCCTAAAAACTTTAATTTTACACAAAGTGAAATGTAAATTACTGAGCTGTATTCAGGGACCCATGCTGAGTTGGTTGCAACCAAGCTGATTGCCTTGCTACTTCTACCCCAGATAGACTCATCAAGTAAATTATGGTTTTCTCAAAACACAGAAGAGAATTTTCTCAGGAGTCAAGCTTTTACCCAAGGCATTCTCTTTTCAGAATTATTATTTCTTTCTGGACACTGGAATTCTAACATTCCTTCAAGACCTAGCTCAGATACACTCTCCACTGGAAAGCTTTCCTAAGCATATGAATTACTTGGTGGTATCTCTCAACTCTCCCCATCCTCTATCCCCTGTGTTTTCTACAATGCAAATTAGCTCTGGAGTTTCACTGTCCAATACAGTAACCATTAACCTCATGTGGCTATGTACATTAAAATTAAATAAAACAAAAAATTTATTTCTTGGTTGCACAAGCCGCATTTCGATTGTTTAATAGCTATATATGGCTAGTGCCTACTGTACTGAACAGCACAGATGTGGAACATTTCCTTCACTGCAGAAAGTTCTATCAGACAGCACTGGTCTAGAGACTTGGTTAGATTCAGATTCAGGCCTTGATTTTTTAATATTTAAAATTGGGCCACTAAATTACATGATCTCTACAGTAACTTTCAGTTGTTTAGTTCTGTGATTCTACAGAAGAATACATAATATATTTTAGTTTTAGTTTTTTTGAGACAGAGTCTCACTATGTTGCCCAGGATAGAGTACAGTGGCATGATCAGGGATTACTGCAGCCTCAAATACCTGGGTTCAAACAATCCTCCTGCTTCAGCCTCCCAAGTAGCTGGGACTACAGGAATAAGCCACCATGCCTGGCTAATTTTCTTATTATTTCGTAGAGGCAGAGTCTTGCTATGTTGGCCAGGCTGGTCTCAAACTCCCGGCCTCAAGTGAGACTCCCACCTCCGCTTCCCAAAGTATTGAGATTACAGGCATGAGCCACCACACCTGGCTTCACAATCTACTTTAATAAAAGAGTCTGTAAATGGGTAACTGAGGAGTTCTGATAACACCCACATTCCAGTCAATGTAATCATAATCACAGTGTTTTCATGAGCATGTCTGACATTGTAGCGTAGACAACTGTGTGGTATCATATGGACAGCAATTCTGGTGTCCAGGAGCTTGGAAGACTCTATCCCAATAAATAAAAAGCTGAACAATTGGAGAAATCAACAATTCTTCCTAGATCCACCAGAGAAATGAAGTCACAGGGTAAACCCTTGCCACCAAAATTGGAGAGAGAGAGAGAGTAAAAATACAGAGAGCATAAAAAAATAGAGAGAGAGCATAAATCTCCACAGGAACTGGAATGAGGGCAGGCAAACCTGAACTGCAACTGAGAAATTATTGGAGGCTCAGAGTGGACATGCCTGAGAGTAAAAAGCTCTTGGGGGAGGGAGGGCTAGTTATGGAGCAAGCCACAACACTCCTGTGAGTTTTACCTGTAGGAACTTGACCAGGTTCTTATGGTAATTATTACAGGAAAATTCCCCCTTGTTTTCAGCAGGTAGAAGGAAAAAAAAGGACCCACTTAAAAATAACCAGGGCAGCCAGGTGCGGTGGCTGACACCTGTAATCCCAGCACTCTGGGAGGCCGAGGCAGGTGGATCACTTGAGGTCAGGAGTTCGAGACCAGCCTGACCAACATGGTGAAACCCGGTCTACTAAAAATACAAAATTAGCCAGGTGTGGTAACAGGTTCCTATAATCCCAGCCACTGGGAGGCTGAGGCAAGAGAATCGCTTGAACCCAGGATGTGGAGGTTGCAGTGAGCCAAGATCACCCCACTGAACTCCAGCCTGGGCAACAAGAGCAAAACTCCATCTAAAAACAAAACAAACAAACAAACAAAACACACACACACAGAAAAAACCCAGGGCATTCTGTTTTTGTTTTTGTTTTTTGAGATGGAGTTTCATTCTTGTTGCCCAGGCTGGAGTGCAATGGCGCGATCTCAGCTCACTGCAACCTCCACCTCCCAGGTTCAAGCGATTCTCCTGCCGCAGCCTCCCAAGTGGCTGGGATTACAGGCATGCACCACCATGCCAGGCTAATTTTGTATTTTTAGTAGAGACGGAGTTTCACCATGTTGGTCAGGCTGGTCTTGAACTCCTAACCTCAGGAGATCCGCCCACCCCGGCCTCCCAAAGTGCTGGGATTACAGGCGTGAGCTACCGCGCCTGGCCTTTTTTTTTTCTTTCCTTTCTTTCTTTCTTTTTTTTTTTTTTTTATAGAGACAGTGTCTCACTATGTTGCGCAAACTGGTCTGAAATTCCTGGGCTCAAGTAATCCTCCCGCCTTGGTCTCCAAAAGTGCTATGATTACAGGTGTGAGCCACTGCACCCAGCCATTCTATTTTTCTTAACAAGGCCTGCCCTCAAGAGAAACTGTCTTACCAGAGCCTAACCGTCTTAGGCAAAGGGAGATACCCAACTCCATTCAGCTCTAGACGTCCACATGGGAGAAGGGAAATAACCACAGCACATACTAATCATCCTGTACCAGCTAAGGTGGGGAAAAACTGAAAAGCACAGTTCAGAGGCACAGGCTCACTAAAAGACTGAGATCTAATCACAGGACTATAGGAAGCCTCCCTTTCCTCCACATTTTACCACTGCATTACTAAAGTCCTATTTACTGCAGTTCCGTTTACCTAGTACATCATGTTCAGCTATCAAGAAAAAATTACAGGCCGGGCCCAGTGGCTCACGCCTATAATCCCAGCCGAGGTGGGTGGATCACCTGAGGTCAGGAGTTGGAGACCAGCCTGGGCAACATGGTGAAACCCTGTCTCTACTGAAAAACAAAAACAAAAACAAAAATTAGCCGGGTGCGGTGGCACGTGCCTGTAATCCCAACTACTCGGGAGGCTGAGGCAGGAGAATTGCTTGAGCACGGGAGGCGGAGGTTGCGGTGAGCCAAGATTGTGCCATTACACTCCAGCCTGGGTTACAGAGTGAGACTCCATCTCAAAAAAAAGAAAAGAAAAAATTATTACAAAGCATCCTAAAAGGCAAAAAACAACCTGAAGACATAAGGCAAAGATCAGAACCAAATTCATATAAGACAGGCATGTTGAAATTACCAGACTGAGAATTTAAAACAACTATGATTAATATGCTAAGGGCTCTAATGGATAAAGCAGACAGCATGCAAGAACGGATGGGCAATGTAAGCAGAGATGTAAATTCTAAGAAAGAATTTTTAAAATGCTACAGATCAAAAACACTATAACAGAAATGAAGAATCCTCCTTAGTAGACTGAATGAAGATGAGCTCATTAGTAAACTGGACATGGCTAAGAGAACATTTCTGAGTTTGAGAATATGTCAATAGAAACCTCCAAAATGGAAAAGCAAAGAGAAAAAAGACAGAATAAAATGATTCAGAACATCCAAGAACTGTGGAATAACTACAAAAGGTATAAATGTGTGTGATAGGAATACCAGAAGGAAAAAAAAGGAAGCGAAGCATATTTCAAGCAACAGTGACAGAGAATCTTCCCAAATTGGCAATAGACACCAAACCAGAGATCCAGAAAGCACAGAGTACACCAAGCAGGATAAGTGGTTAAAAAAAACTACACCTAGGCTATCATTTTCAAATTACAGAAAATCAAAGATAAAGAGAAAATCCTGAAGGAAGCCAGAGGAAAACAAACAGCTTTCTATGCAGGAGCAAGATAAGGATTATATCCAACTTCTCATCAGAAATCATGCAATCAAGAAGACAGTGGAGTAAAACATTTAACATATTGAGAGAAAAAAAAAAACACCAGCCTAGAATTCTGTATCCCATAAGATTATCATATAAAAGTGAAAGACAAAGACTTTCTCAGATGAACAATATTTGAGGGAATTTGTTGCCAATAGACCTTCCTTATAAGAAATAATTAAAAGAACTTCTTGAGAGAGAAGGAAAATGACACATAGGTCAGAAACTCTCTGCATAAATAAATGAAGAGCATCAGAGAAATAATAAGTGAATATAAAATATAAACTCTTATTTTTCTTATTCTCAGTTAATCTAACAGACAACAGTTTGTTCAAAATAATACTAGGCAACAATGTAATTGTGTGTGTGTGTATACACGCAATTGCTTAGGTGTAAGTGAATGGCAGAAATGACATAAGGAACAGGAGAGAGGAATTAGGAATGATTAGGAATGCTTTGTGATAAGGTTCTTGCAATATCTGTGAATTGGTATAGTGCTATTGGAAAGTGAACTTGGAGTAGTTGTAAATGTATACTGCAAACTCTAGGACAACCACTAAATAAGGTAGGAAAAAAAAAAAAAGAGTAAAACTGGGCCGGGCACAGTGGCTCACACCTGTAATCCCAGCACTTTGGGAGGCCAAGGTGGGTGGATCACCTAAGGTCAGGAGTTCGAGACCAGCCTGGCCAACATGGGGAAACCCCATCTCTACTAAAAATACAAAAATTAGCCGGGCATTGTGGTGGGCGCCTGTAATCCCAGCTACTTGGGAGGCTGAAGCAGAATTGTTTGAACCTGGGAGGCAGAGGTTGCAGTGAGCCGAGATCACGCCACTACACTCCAGCCTGGGTGACAAGAGCGAAACTCCGTCTCAAAAAAAAAAAAAAAAGGTAAAACTGATATGCTACAAAAGTAGAGGAAATGGAATCATATTAAATAATTAAGATTTTAAAAGGCACTGGCCGAGTGCCATGGCTCATGCCTATAATCCCACCACTCTGGGAGGCCAAGGTGGGAGAGTCATTTGAATCCAGGAGTTCAAGACCAGCCTGAGCAACATAGCAAGACCCTGTCTCTACAAAAAATACAAAAGTTAACTGGGCATGGTGGAGTGTGCCTGCAGTGCCAAATACCTGGGAGGTGGAGGTGGGCAGATCACTCAAGCCAAGGAGTTTGAGATTGCAGTGAGCCATGATCATGCCACTGCATTCCAGCCTATGCAACAAAGACCCTGTCTCAAAAAAAAAATTAAAAAATATATATGTATATGTAAAAGGCAGAAAAAGAGTGAAAGACAAAAATAGGAACAAAGAATAAGTACAATGTATAGGAAACAGTAATGAATATGGTATACATTAATCCAACTATGTCAATAATCACTTTATATGTTAATGGTCTAAATATGTCATTTAAAAGACATAGTGGATCAAAAAACAAGACCCAATTACATATTATCTACAAGAAACCCACTTTAAATATAAAAACACATATAGATTAAAAGTAAATGGGTAAAGAAAAACATACCACGTTAATACTAATCAAAAGAAAGAGGAAGTAAACATATTAATTTCAGACAGAGCAGACTTCAGAACAAGGAAAGTTATCAGTGATAAAGAGGACCATTACATAATGATAAAGGGGTCATTTCTCCAAGAAGACATAACAATCCTTAACACATATTTCCCTAACAACAGATATCAAAATATGTGAGGCAAAAACTGATAGAACTCCAAGGAGAAATGGATGAATCCACTATTATAGTTGGAGACTTAAGTACCCCTCTATTATATAAACGGACAGATCCATCAAGCAGACATAAGGACATAGTTGAATTGAACAGTAACATCGACATCTGTCGACTACTTATCCAACAACAGCAGAATACACATTCTTAAGCTCACAAGGGCTATTCACCAAGCTAGACCACA
The DNA here is from genome assembly GCF_029289425.2 of Pan paniscus. Classification (NCBI taxonomy): domain Eukaryota; kingdom Metazoa; phylum Chordata; class Mammalia; order Primates; family Hominidae; genus Pan; species Pan paniscus. The sequence goes on from NC_073262.2 coordinate 105,615,068, forward strand.
TTGTGGGCCATAATACACATCTTTTTTTTTCTTTTTTTTGAGACAAGAGTTTCGTTCTTCTTGCCCAGGCTGGAGTGCAATGGCATGTGACCTCAGCTGATGGCAACCTTCACCTCCTGGGTTTAAGCGATCCTCCTGCCTCAGCCTCCCGAGTAGCTGGGATTACAGGCGCCTGCCACCATGCCCAGCTAATTTTTTGTATTTTTAGTACACATGGGGTTTCACCATGTTGGCCAGGCTGGTCTCGAACTCCTGACCTCAGGGGATCCATCTGCCTCGGCCTCCCAAAATGTTGGGATTACAGGTGTGAGCCTGCGCCTGGCCCATAATACATATCTTAACAAATTTAGAAGAATATATGTCATATAATGTCTGCTCTCAGACTTCAATAGAATTAAGCTAAAAATCCATAACAGAAAGATAACTGGAAAATCCCAAAATACTTGGGAGATTACAAAACACTTTTTTTTTTTTTTGAAATGGAGTCTCTCACTATCACCTGGGCTGAAGTACAGTGGTGCGAACTCGGCTCACTGCAACCTCCGCCTCCCAGGTTCATGAGAGTCTCCTGCCTCAGCCTCCCAAGTAGCTGGGATTACAGGCGCACACCACCACACTGGCTTTTTGTACTTTTAGTAGAGACGGGGTTTCACTATGTTGGCCAGACTGGTCTCGAACTCTTGACCTCATGATCTGCCCGCCTCGGCTTCCCAAAGTGCTGGAATTATAGGCATGAGCCACCATGCCCAGCCTTTTTTTGTTTGTTTTTGAGACAGAGTCTTGCTCTGTCCCCCAGGCTGGAGTGCAATAGGGTGATCTCAGCTCACTGCAACCTCCGCCTCCTGAGTTTAAGAGATTCTTGTGCCTCAGCCTCCCGAATAGCTGGGACTACAGGCGTGTGCTACCACACCTGGCTAATTTTTGTATTTTTTAGTAGAGATAGGGTTTCACCATATTTGCCAGGCTGGTTTGAAACTCCTGACCTCAAGTGATCCACCCCCCTCAGCCTCCCAAAGTGCTGGGATTACAGGTGTGAGCCACTGCACCCAGCTGACACAACATACTTTTAAATAATACATGGGTCAAATAAGAAACCTCAAGTGTTGTGGGAAGTCAGGGACCCCGAACGGAGGGACCGGCTGAAGCCATGGCAGAAGAATGTGGATTGTGAAGATTTCATGGACATTTATTTGTTCCCCAAATTAATACTTTTATAATTTTTTATGCCTGTCTTTACTGCAATCTCTAAACATAAATTGTGAGGATTTCATGGACACTTATCACTTCCCCAATCAATAACCTTGTGATCTCCTATGCCTGTCTTTACTTTAATCTCTTAATCCAGTCATCTCGTAAACTTCGGAGGATGTATGTCACCTCAGGACCCTGTGATGATTGCATTAACTGCACAAATTGTAGAGCATCTGTGTTTGAACAATATGGAATCTGGGCACCTTGAAAAAAGAACAGGATGACAGCAATGTTCAGGGAACAAGAGAGATAACCTTAAACTCTGACTGCCAGTGAGCCGGGCGGAACAGAGCCATATTTCTCTTCTTTCAAAAGCAAATGGGAGAAATATCACTGAATTCTTTTTCTCAGCAAGGAACATCCCTGAGAAAGAGAATGCGCCCCTGAGGGTGGGCCTCTAAAATGGCCCCCTTCGGTGTGGCCGTTTTCTATGTTCGAGACTGTAGGGATGAAATAAGCCCCAGTCTCCCATAGTGCTCCCAGGCTTATTAGGACGAGGAAATTCCCGCCTAATAAATTTTGGTCAGACCGGTTGCTCTCAAACCCTGTCTCCTAATAAGATGTTATCAATGACAATGGTGCCCGAAACTTCATTAGCAATTTTAATTTCCCCCCAGTCCTATGGTCCTGTGATCTCACCCTGCCTCCATTTGCCTTGTGATACTCTATTACCTTGTGAAGTATGTGATCTCTGTGACCCACACCCTATTCGTACACTCCCTCCCCTTTTGAAAATCCCTAATAAAAACTTGCTGGTTTTACGGCTCAGGGGGCATCACAGAACCTACCGACATGTGATGTCTCCCCCGGATGCCCGGCTTTAAAATTTCCCTCTTTTGTACTCTGTCCCTTTATTTCTCAACCTGGCCGATGCTTAGGGAAAACAGAAAAGAACCTATGTGACTATTGGGGGCAGGTTCCTCGATACTCAAGAGATATTTTAATATATTTTAAAATAAATGAAAATGAAAATACAACTGATGAAAATTTGAGGAATGTAGCCAAAACAGAGGGAATTTTGTAGCATTGAATATTAGAAAAAAAAAGATCTAAAGTCAGTAAGCTTTTACTGTAGGAAACCAGAAAAAGAAGAGCAAATTAAATCCAAAGTAAGCAGAAGAAAAGAAATAACAAAAATTAGAGCAGAAATAAATGAAATTGAAATAAGAAATTAATAAAGGTAATCAGCAAAACCAAAGGTGTTTTTTAGAAAAGATCAGAAAATCTGAATGCATATAGACAGGCTAGCTAAAAAAGTGTGAAAGTGTGGATAGAAGAGAAAGAGCTTCGATGGGATTTAGGAAAGGAATGTCAAAGAACAAAAACTTGACCATATGTCTCCAGATCTGCCCAAGGGAAACTGCTCTATCTAGCAGAACCAAGTATCTGCTTCGATTGGCAGGTTGCACATAGTGGAAATGGCTGCATGAAAGCTATTATAAAGGATGATACTACCATCACATTAATCCAATTAGTTGTACTTGTTATGACTCATGATGAAAAAGCAACCCTGAGAATATAATTTACTTCCCTATACATTTTTTTCTATGGGGAGATAATGCCCTGACCAAGAGATATGAATAGTCCAATTGCCTTGCCAGGGTTTTTTGTTTTTGTTTTTGTTTTTGTTTTTTTAGACAGAGTCTTGCTCTGTCACCAGGCTGGAGTGTAGCGGCAAGTTCTTGGCTCACTGCAACCTCTGCCTCCTGGGTTCAAGAGATTCTCGTGCTTCAGCCTCCCAAGTAGCTGGATATTACAGGCGTGCACCACCATGCCTGGCTAATTTTTGTATTTTTAGTAGAGATGGGGTTTCACCGTGTTGACCAGGCTGGTCTTGAACTCCTGTCCTCAAGTGATCCACCTGCCTCGGCCTCCCAAAGTGCTGGGATTATAGGCATAAGCCACCATGCCCGGCTGGCAGGTATATTTTTTCATTGTTAATAAATTTAGTGGCATTCTAAGGTTATATCTGGTGAGATGAACTGAAACTCATAGTTCTGACATAAACTGAGACGCTGAGTGCAAGACCATTTAAATTAATGTGGAGGCCTTTTTCATGAAAATCAGGCCACATATATACTTTTAACATAAAAGGACAGGCTATTTTAGAAGCTGCTGGGTCATATAGTCTTATGAAAGAAAATGTTCTGAAGGCGGTAAATGTGTTTATCTTAAGGTACACTGGGAGAAAAAGTAGCTGTAGTTTCATTGGTAGAGAAACATCTCAATGTTGTTGAGGGGCTCACTCATGAAACCAAAGCTTATCCCCACTCCTGGGAGCCATCAGAAGCCTCAACAGAGGAATAATGTTGGCATCTAGCTGACACCTAGATGTTACCTAAATGCGGCAGAATTTGCCAGGCTTAAGAAGGGGCTGGGATCCACCCTTTCTTATTCTGTGAGTATAATGCAGACATTATAGAGGGGAATGGTTTAAAGACAGGACTATGGGGAAGAGACACAGGCGAACTGAGAACCAAGAAACTAGGGATTATCCAGGAGGGACATCTTATTAAACCCATGCAGTGTGGTGTTGTAATTATTGCCTTGTATGTGGTACAAAGGAAAGAATTATCTAAACAAAGGCATAACTCCTCATCTCCCCTTACTCTCTGTAGCTTTAGGGAACATTTGCACCCTTCAGAAAAATAACTACTTAATTCTCTACTAATATCCATTGGGTATTTTGTCTAAGGGAAAAGGGAAAGAAGATATTAAACTGGGGTAATCCTGGTTCACAGAAGTTTGATGGGCACCAGCCTTAGTTGAATTATCATACGGAAAAGAGAATCAACTAGTAGACTCCTAGAGACAATACGGGTAAGTTTTCTGAGTTTCTCCTTGTCAATGCATAGCTTGAGATCTCCTAGGAGACAGAAGGAAGGGACACACAGGTTACATGTTTTAGTTCTTTGTGTGTTTATTAAGGGTCAGTCCTCTGGAGTCTTCCTATTTGCTGGCAAAGCTGAGGACTGCCTCTATGATAGACACCAAAGCAAAATACTGCTATCATTTGAGTCCCAGTAGGGACTGTCATGTGGCATCTTAGACAATGTATTTCTGTCTTTCTAGCTGTAACTGCAATAATGTCATGCTTGGAGATTCAATGCCTATATGCAGCAATTGGTTTGGTTTTGTGTCACAGCCACAGATTATACCTCTACAAATCTGTGTCACCAGTCAGACGCAAGGGGAAGAAAATAAGAATAGATGGATGAATCCATGCAAATCTATCAGTACTGCCTCCAAAACCAACCAAATGCATTTTGTATTAACTGTAGGAAACTTTCAAAGTGTGGTTGTGAATTAGCAGCACTGGCATCGGTTGGGAGCTTAATAGACTGCTGACCCACTGAATCCCAGCCCTACAGAATCAAAATCAGCATTTTAACAAGATCCTCAGGTTATCAGTATGCACGTGAAAGTTTGAGAAGCAAGTTGTACCATATTATCAACTTTTGTTTATAGACAACACATTTATTACTTTTTGCTCTAGTTTACAAATTATGTTTTATAGTGCTAGTCTTTTGAAGAGTCCAACATGCTGTAAATTAACAGTTTATAGAAAAACTGGACGGATTCAGGATATAGAGGCATATGGTGAAAAAGCTAATTTCTTTCATTCATATTAGCCTGGAAATATTTATTGAATTCCTACTGTGTGTTCCAGAACTGTTCAAGAACCTGAAGATATAGCAGTGAACAAGTCCCTGTTTTCATGGTGCTTACATTTTATTAGGGGGAACACACACTGGACAAACAAATGATATATTAATATCAGCTGATACGTGCTACAGTGAAAGAGAAGGAAGAGACGTTGCTATTTTGGCAAGAAGGGTCAAGGAATGCTTCACGGATACGGTGATTCTTTTCATTTTATTTCACTTTTTTAGAGACAGGGTCTTGCTCTTTTGCCCGAGCTGCAGTGCAGTGACATGATCATAGCTCACTGCAGCCTTGAACTAATCTCAAGTGATCCTCACGCCTCAGCCTCCCAAGTAGGTAGGGCTGCAGGCAAGTACCACCACACTGGGCTAATTTTTTTCTTAATTTTTTTATAGAGGTGGGGGTCTCACTGTGGTGCTCAGTCTGGTCTCGAACTCCCGGCCTCAAGCAATCCTGCCTTAACCTCCCGAAGTGCTGGGATTACAGGTGTGTGCCACTACACCCAGCCTGGATAAGGTGGTTCTTAAAGATTTTGTGCAGCCCGGGCACAGTGGCTCACACCTGTAATCCCAGCACTTTGGGAGGCCAAGGCTGGTAGATCACCTGAGGTCAGGAGTTTGAGACCAGCCTGGCCAACATGGTGAAACCCCATCTCTACTAAAAATACAAAAATTAGCCAGGCGTGGTGGTGGGCGCCTGTAATCCCAGCTACTCAGGAGGCTGAAGCAGGAGAATTGCTTGAACCTGGGAGGTGGAGGTTGCAGTGAGCCGAGATCACACCACTGCACTCCAGCCTAGGTGACAGAGTGAGACTCTGTCTCAAAACAAAAAAAAAAAAAAAGAAAAAGATTTTGTGCAGACATCTGGGGAAAGAGACGTCCAGGTAGAAGGGTTAGCATGTGAAAATCCCTGAGGCTGGAGTGTGCTTTGTGCCTTTGAAAAGCAGCAAAGAAGTCATGTCTCAAGTAAGGTAAGAAAGGCCAGAATAGTTAGAGAAGTAAGAGAGGAAACTGTTGGAGGAAAATGAAGTAGGTCCTTGCAGGCCTTTTAAAGTGGAATGGGAAGCCATTGGAGGCTTTTTAGCAGAGAAGTGACATCTTACTTCCATGTTAAAAGATCTCTGTGTTTGCTATGTTGAGAATAATCCACGGATTGGGGGTAGAGTCACGGGCAGAGTCAGGGAAACAAGTTGGAAGGCTATTACAATAAACTAGAAAATATTTTGTATAACTTAAACCATTTTAAAGACAGTAGCCACGGCTAGGTGCAATGGCTGATGCCTGGAGTCCCAGCACTTCAGAAGGCCGAGGCAGGAGGCTCCCTTGAGCCAAGGAGTTCGAGACCAGACTGGGCGACATACGAAGCCCCTGCCTCTAATTTAAAAAAAAAAAAAGGAAAAGAAATAAAGATAGTGGTTACTACTACTATACCACCATCCATTTAAGGAAGAAAGTGTGGAGAGATGGTTAGGTATATTTTGGAGATATAGCTGAAAAGATTAGATTGGAAGTGAAGTACATGAGGAAGACAGCAAGCACACTTCCTAGGTTCTTGTACTGAGCAAGTACAAGAATAGAGTTGCTAAGTACTAAAATAGGGTATCCCAAAGGAAAAGTATATTTTCCCCCCAAAATTTTGACATATAAATTTCACATGCCTAATGGACAACCAAGGAGAAATGCTGAATGTAAAATGTAATTTCAGGATAAAAAATTGAAGGTGTAATTTGCAAGCAACTACTCTCAATTCTGCCATGGTAGAGTGAAAGCAGCTATAGGCAATACTAAAGGAATGGGCATGGTTGTGTTCCACTAAAATTTTAGGACACTGAAACTTGAATTTGAATTTCGTCTAATTTTCACATCTCAAAATATTGTTCTTTTGATTTTCGTTAAGCAAGTTGAAACCAGAATGGACTGCAAAGCCTATAACATTTACTGTCTGGCTCTTTTTATTTTATTTTTATTTTTTGAGACAGTGTCTCGCTCTGTCGCCCAGGCTGGAGTACAGTGGCACCATCGGAGCTCACTGCAACCTTCACTCCCAGGTTCAAGCGATTCTCCCACCTTAGCTTCTAAGTAGCTGGAACTACAGGCGTGCACCACCACGCCAAGCTAATTAAAATTTCTTTTGCAGAGACAGGGTCTCATTCTGTTGCCCAGGCTGATCTCCTGGGTTCAAGGGATTCGCCCGCCTAGACCTCCCAAAATTCTGGAATTACAGGCGATAGCCACTGCGCCTCGTCTCTGGCTCTTCACAGGCAATTTGTGGATCCTTGTTACAAATGAAACAAGATGGGACATTAGTTGATCATTTTTGAAGTTGGGTGACGGTATACAGGGTTTCGTTATACTAGTTTACTTTTGAATATACTTGAAATCTTTCACAATACAAAGTTATGGAAATGTTTAGGTTTAACAAAGGTGAGTTATCTTACGCGTTTTTCTTTCCTTATACAAAAACCAAATCTCTCTGAAAGTTGTCTATAGTTAGTAAACGCCTTTTGCTTCTTTTCTGAAAAAGAAAAACCCTTTCGAAGTCTTTAGTGGTGGTAAAATAAGCCCTTTGGATATGACACTCGGTGACGACGAAAGCAGGCACAAAAGGAAAAGAGGAGTTTTTGGGGGGTGTCTGTGTTTTGTCTTTTTACATTACTCTAAATTCCCAGAACCAATCCCGGTTCTACAAATAAGTGAAACAAAATCCCCTTTAACACCGTAGGGTCTCACGCCCTCAGATGACTCACGGAAATGACGCCATCAGCGAAAAGCGGGGCGGGCGTAGACGTCAGCACGTCAGCCCTCCTCCATGTCCAGTTGAGGGAAGGCTCGTTTCAGTGCCGCGGTCGGCGCCCGCCAAGGGATGGGCAGCCAGAGCCTGTCGACTGCGGCTGCGCAGGTATGCTGGGGCGGGGCTTCAGGTCACCCCGCCCATCCCCAGCCTACGCGACCATTGAACAGCTGCCGCTCGAGGGCTGGGTAAATCCTCAGCGGCCGAAATGATTAGCCCAGGGGGCAGCCCCGCCCCTTGCTCCTCCCGGCCTCCCGCCCCGCCCCCATGTCCCGCCCGTCTGCCTGGCTGTGGGGTGACACGGGGCTTCGCCTTGGGAAGGGGTCGAGGGAAGCAGTTAGACGGCGGCCGGGCGGCGGCTGCCGCGCGGCACACAATGTGAGCGCGGTGATGGGGAGCGGGCCATTGGGAAGAGGGGGCGGCATGGCAAGAAATGGGAGGGCCCCGGTGTTTGGTGGTGGAGGGGCTGCAGAGTGAGGGGCGGCTGTGAGTGGGCTAGGCTGTCAGGGAGTGTTTCGATACTGTAGTGCAGGCTGGGATCGCGGTCGGGAGACGCCGAGTCCGCATTCCTCAGTTCTAGAGCTTCTCTTGGCAGCTCGGCACACCTTAAGTTTGCCTCTGTTTGGGTTGTCTTGGGATGTGAGGAGGAAATTAAAAGATTCCCCCAAACACTTCGATGCTTCTTTGGGAAGTTCCTCGCCGGTGTGTGCGTGCCCACTTCTCTTGGATGGAAAGGTGGAGAGGCCAGGTGGGCGGGTGGACTTCCACTCTCCGAGGATTGTTAGAACAAACGAACTGGGAATTCCTCCCCCGCCCCCACGCCCTGCCCTGCAACACAGCAAACAGTCCCAACTACTCCACCCCCACCCCCCCCCAGACGGAGTCTTGCTCTGTCGCCCAGACTGGAGTGCAGTGGCGTGATCTGGGCGCACTGCAGCCTCTGCCTCCCAGGTTCAAGCAATTCTCCTGCCTCAGCCTCCTGAGTAGCTGGGATTACAGGTGCCCGCCACCACGCCCGGCTAATTTTTTGTATTTCTTTAGTAGAGACAGGGGTTCACTGTGTTGGCCAGGCTGGTCTCGAACTCCTGACCTCAGGTGATTCACGCACTTGGGCCTCCCAAAGTGCTGGGATTACAGGCGTGAGCCACCGCGCCTGGCCCCAACAACTTTGAAGAGGAGACCAGAACAAGAACATTCTGAGAGCTTTGATGTATTTGAAATGTCTGAGATGTGGGCCTTTTCCTTGTATCTGTACAAAAGGTATGAGTGGGAAGGGAGTCTTGCTCCTTATTCTCACTGGACGCATTCTTGGTTATGAACATGTACCCATCTCTAGGAGTCTGTCTGCCCTAGAGGATTCTATGGTGGACATACTGTGTTAGCTGTGATGTTTTCCTGAAACACAAGTTTCTATGAAATCTAATCAGTCCATGTGAAAGTATAGCGGGTTGTTTGTGGGAAGTGAAGAAGATACATCTTTAGTTTTTGATAAGTCTAGATTTTTTAATATGGCCTCTTTTTCTAACCTGTGGATGTTTTTCTCTTTCACAGATTTATTTAATTGCCCAACTACCACTGATGAAGATATATTGGAGTGACTGCTGAAATTGCCTTTTTGTTTTTAACCAGAGGACAGTCCATTTGTTTCACTTCTTTTTGCTTTCCTTACTGCTATGAGCTTTACTGTAACGGCTGAAAAACTTGGAAAATAAAATGGACATGCTGTAGTCTTGAACATAATTTTTTTAAGGAAAACTTAAAAGTGCCAGAGTGAAAGCCAGAATGGCATCCAGAGAGAGGCTCTTTGAACTTTGGATGCTTTATTGTACAAAGGTAATTGCTTTCCTTTTTATTTTTATGTTTTAAAATACTTTATTATAAAATTTGTGACTGGCAGTAGTAACACTTTATTTAATAGATAATAGTGTATTTAGTCATAATGAATAACCCCAAACTTAAAAGCATTTAAAGGATTTTCTGTTTTCCTCTTTTTCAGGTTTGAACACACATACAATATTGGCATACTGTTAAAAACTGTAGGGTGCGGCTTTTATTTGATACTTATCCCCAAATGATCCTAAAATTATATAAGTAAAGTTATGCCCTTAAGAGAAAAATAAAATATTTTTATTTTTGTTTGTGCTTTTCATTTTCTCCCACAAGTGAGTGTAGGATAGAGACATTTTTATGAGAAGGGCATTAAGCATTTTTCTTGGAATGAACCTTTGAAATTGCATCACAAGGTTATTGATTGAACTGCGTGCTGTGTGACTGCCACTAAGTTAGCACTCTTTGAGCATTGTCTCATTTCCTTCTCACTACAATACTGTGAGGTGAATATTGTGATCATCCCCTTTTACTGATGGGAAAACTGATGCAAGGGTTACAGGAGTACTGAGTAGCCGAGAAACACAGTACTACCTGACTCAAGTGCGTACTTTTATCCATTTTTACTCCTTAATATTTTTGTCACTCAGAAATAATGTTCTTTCCCCTCCTTGTCTTTATGTGAATTTTTACTTGATAGCTTTGATTTTAGGTTATTGAGAAGAGTACTCCTTAAAAACATGTTTTTCAAGTGAGGAGGTACATTATTACTTTGAAGATACTGGCAAGGGTCAGAGAAACACCCCTAATGTACTATTTGAGTTAATTTAAGTATGTGTGGTGAAATTCTCAAGTCACAGCTTCTGTTTCTGCATTATCCTTTCATGCTCCTTAAAAGGCAGATTATTATTTAACAGTGGTCTCATTTATCTGTCATATTAAATTTAGAGATTACACTGGAATTTTCTTTGACTTCCTGGTTTGATATATATTATAATTGCTAAAGGACATACACTTTGAAATGCTTAATATGAATTTTTAAAATAGCTTTTAGTCTTGCATAATTTAATACCAGAAATGTCTTTTTAAAAATAGACGCTTCCAATAAAAAAGGAATCCAAGTCACCACTTTTGAAAATAGTCACTAACACGTTAACCAAAAATTAAAATTAATTTTTAGTATGAATACCTAGTAGTTTGAAAATGACTTATTTAAAAATACATCAAACTTACTAGGTTTTACTGTTTTCAAAATGATATTGGTGAATGGGGTTACGTGTCTCATTAATAAGTTACATTCTTTTTAGGTATATTTACTATTAAATTTAATATTAAAGCTTATTAAACAGATAGTATAGTTCATTGGCATACACTGAATTTTATTCTTAATGGCTTTTAATATAAACATGCATCCCTTCTCCTTTGAAATGTTAATCCTCAATAATGAAGGCCCCTCACTGTCAGATTTTGAAGCCTATCTCTTCTTGGACAGGAATATAAATCTCATTTTTAGGTTTAATATTTAAATAATTTGTGTGCTTAATAAGATTTAAAATTTTTTCACTTGTTTTGAAAGAATATTTATTTAAAACCGTGATTTTATATTTTACCAGTTAACGGATAAGCTTTTTGTAAGGTAGACAACATTCTCTTCTGCAGACACCTTGAATCAGGTAGCTACCAAATATACCTCATAGATTTAAGTCTTCTTTCTAATGAGGATGACTACCAAATACTGTACCCAGTTGTTCTCTATACTTTTTGCCTTATTATTCTCACTCTAGAATTTAGCCTCTCAAACCAGCTGACTTTTTTTTTTCCCAGCTGACAAACTTTTAAGGCTTTTTTTTTTCACACTTTTAATGAGCTTTCAGACCACTTGAGGACTCAGATCTTCTTATGAAAATATTTTCTACCACTTAGTTTCAAAAGCTTCTTAGACCTCTTTGTGAGCTTGAAATTGTAGTTTAGTTTTGGCTCTGCTGCTGCTTTGTTTTGTAACCTTGAACAAGACTTACCTCTTTGGGTCTCAGTTTTTCTCATTTGTTGAGTAAGCATGTGTGCATGTATGTATATACAGGGAGAATGCTTATCTAACTCAGTATTCAGGTTTTTGTTTGTTTTTACCTCTGAGGGACAAGCAGTTTTTTTTGTTGTTGTTGTTCTTATTCTGTAGATGGTTATGTAGAACTTTTTAGTTCTTTCTTTTTAAAACTTTTATTGTGGAAATTCTCAAGCATGCACCAAGTAGAGATGTTATAGTGAACTCTTTTGTGTCTGTCACCCAATTTTGACTATTACCAGCTCATGTTCAGTCACAGTTTATGTATAACTGTCAATTTGCCCTATCTCCTAATTATTTTAAAGCAAATCCCAGACAATTTATGATCTTATCTGTAAATATTTAAATATGTGTAATAACTCCTCTTAAAAACAATCATGACACAATTTTTAAAATTATCAAATATGTGATCAATGTTCTTACTTTCCTGCTAGTTTCTTAATATTCGTATTTTCCCACTGTTTGGCTCAGTATTTAAAACAAAGTACACATGTATTTTGTTGAAAATATCCGCTAAACATTTTCATGTATAGGCTCCCCTTCACCATATTTTTATTCTTTGCTGTTTATGTGTTGAAGAAACCAGATTTTGATCTTAGAGTTTTCTACAGTTTGAACGTTTTGCTCATTGAATTCCCTTGATTTTATTTAATTGTTCCTCTCTTCTGGTATCTGGAAACTGACCGAACAGAGGCCTGATTGATTTGGGTTGTTTTGGGTGTGGAGGGCTAGAATAATTTATTAGTGTAGCGGCCATCTGTGATTTTTGCCTGTATGTGTTATTTTATTAGGATTTTGCAAAACTGTATAATTTATATTGAGAACTGTCTCTATCAGCATTTGATTACAGTTCCTTAAAGGGAAGGCAGGTGGCATATATGTTTGATTCTCTTTGTCAGTTTTCACAATGACTTAATTTACTAGCATCCTCCCAAGATGATCAATTGTTTTTCTTGAGTATAAAGTCCATCTTTAATGATTAAAGTGTCTGCTGTTTTGTTGCCCTGCTTGGTTTGATGTCTACACAAAACATTGTATACATACCTGATTAAAGAAGACACCTTGGAAGATTTATGAAGGACTGCTTCCGGGCAGTAAGGTTAAGACCTCCTCCACATTTGCCACAGTGCTAACCTTGGCACAGATATTCCACAGTGTATTAACAATAGGTCAATATTAAGGTACCTACCATCACAGCGTTTCTGTCAGGTTTTAAAGTTGTCCCTGAACATTGCAAAAGTTCAGTAGGTCTAGTAGTAGTACTACCTCAGAAATAACCCTTGGGTAATACTGCTTGGTCACAGCAATGCTAAAAGAACGCTAATGGAATATATATGTCTTCTGCCTGGGTTCAATTGTAAGCTTAAATACTAGTGACTAAAGTCCTTTAAGTAGAATTAAAATAAATTACCAGTTTCAGTTTTTAGCAGATGGAGTCCCAATATTTGAAAGAATTTGAGTATAAAACTTGGCAATTTATTTGATTTTATTTTTAATTGATAATAATTTTATCTGATAATTTTAATTGATAAATAATTTTAATTGATAATAATTTTAATTGATAATAATTTATGGGGTACAATGTAATGTTTTGATACATTGTGGAATCATCAAATCAGGCTAATTAACATATCTGTCACCTCACATACTTACCATTTCTTTGTGATGTGCAATTTGGTTTCTTACCAAACTTTTCAGGTCTAACTTCACTTTCTCCTTCTAGGAATAGGCTTTAATTAAATTGTTAGAAACATGTGTCTTCTTCCTAATAGGTTACTTTGTAAACCTTATGTTGTTATTGCGTAATACAAGCAGGATGATTTCTAATCACCCAACAGTCCTGCTTTCTAAAGATTCTTTCACCAGTGTATAAGACTATGAATTCAAGTTGTATAGTCTGAACCTAGGCGCAGTGGCTCATGTCTGTAAGGCTCACTGGAAGGCTGAGGTGGATGGATCATTTGAGATCAGGAGTTTGAAACCAGCTTGGCCAGCATGGTGAGACCCCGTCTCTACTAAAAATACAAAAATTAGCCGGGCATGGTGGCATGCACCTATAATCCCAGCTACTCAGGAGGCTGAGGCAGGAGAATCGCTTGAATTTAGGAAACAGAGGTTGCAGTGAGCCGAGATTACGCCATTGCCTTCCAGCCTGGGTGACAGAGTGAGACTCTGTCTCAAAAAAAAAAAAAAAGAAAAACCCCAAATTATATAGTCTGAACTCTTCTTGCCTTCAAATGGTTGTCCCCACCCAGGGTCAAGGATTTGATTAACAGCACATTTCTTATAGCTCTTATAAGTTAAACATTAATTTGAACAGGTTTAATCTTGTATCTGGATTTTAGTTCAGTAGTTAACTACTTCTTGTCTGAGTGTATTTTTCTTAAGTATAGAAGTATTTTAATACTAGTACTTAAGTATACAGTTTTTTGTTTGTTTTGGAGACGGAGTCTCACTCTGTGGCCCAAACTGGAGTGCAGTGGCCCAATCTCAGCTCACCACAACCTCCAGCCTTCTGGGTGCAAGCTATTCTCCTGCCTCCCTCAGCCTCCCGAGTAGCTGGTATTTACAGGCACATGCCACCAGGCCCAGCTAAAAGTGACGGGGTTTCACCATGTTGGCCAGGGTGGTCTTGAACTCCTGTTTTTAATAGAGATGGGGTTTCACCATGTTGGCCGGGCTGGTCTTGAACTCCTGACCTCAGGCGATCCACCCTCTTCAGCCTCCCAAAGTGCTGGGATTACAGGCGTGAGCCACTGCGCCCAGCCCAGTATTTTTTTTAATGTCTAAAGATTTCAGGGCAGGTGTGGTGGCTCATGCCTCTAATCCCAACACTTTGGGAGGCTGAGGCAGGTGGATCACTTGAGCTTGGGAGTTTGAGACCAACCTGGGCAACATGGTGAAACCCCATCTCTACCAAAAATACAAAAAAATTAGCCAGGCATGATGGTGCACACCTGTGGTCCCAGCTACTCAGGAGATAAGGTGGGAGAATTGCTTGAACCCGGGAAGTGTAGGTTGCATTGAGCTGAGATTGTGCCACTACACTCCAGCCTGGGTGACAGAGTGAGACCCCATTTAAAAAAAAAAAAATTAGTTTATATATATGTAGTAGGCACCATGTTATTCACTGTATTTTTTGATAATTCACTTTTAACATACAGTAAGAGAGATGGTGCTGAGAACAATTTTTGTTTATTATTATATACAAAGTTTTGAGACTCATATATGTGTGTAGAAAAAGACATGTATCGGCTGGGCACAGTGGCTCACGCCTGTAATCCCAGCACTTTGGGAGACCAAGGTGGGTGGATCATGAGGTCAGGAGTTTGAGACCAGCGTGGCCAAAATGGTGAAACCCCGTCTTTACTAAAAATACAAAAAAATTAGCCAGGCACGGTGGCGGGCACCTGTAATCCCACCTGCTTGGGAGGCTGAGGCAGAAGAATCGCTTGAATCCGGGAGGCAGAAGTTGCAGTGACCTGAGATCTCGCCACTACACTGTAGCCTGGGCGACAGAGCAAGACTGTTTCAAAAAAAAAAAAGAAAGAAAAAGAAAAAGACATGTATCATAAATTCCCTATCTCAACTGCAACCCTTGGACAGACTTAAGGACGTATTTCTATTAGACACTTAGCCTTTTGGGAGTGCTGCAGTTAGTTGGTCACTAGAATATGTAGAAGAAAGAAACTGAGCCTCTCAAAGTCTTAGATAAGATTAAGCTATTTTTGTTCTGTCTGGTGTAAAGTATCAAATGCGTTAACTGAGTAAAAACATACAAAGTGACTCAAAAGCACAGCATTTTGAAATGTGGCAGTGTAGATTGAAAACCATGGTTCATTTTTGTCATTAGCTTTAAAAATTTTTTTATTTTATTTTATTTTATTGAGATTGAATTTTGCCCTGAACAGTTTTGTGAAGCTGCAGTATTAGAGGTGATATTTAGTCCCAATTCTGTGTCTGATCTTAAGGACCTAAAAGGTTAACCTAGTTTCTTTGTATCTCAGTTTTCTCATCTGTCAAATGGAAAAACATAACTATTTTACATATCTGTCAAAATTTTTTAGAAAAGAGATTTTATTTAAATGTATTTTAAGAGGAAGAGAGATAAAAATGTAATCTTTATAAGTATTTTGCAGATGTGTGGGTGTGGACATGTGTGTATCAGGATTACTTCCATTTGCCCTTGTATTAATATAATAATAGAGGGCAATATTCTCTTACTATTTTATCAGTAGTAATGAAGCTGTATTCATTAATGTCTTAACCGAGAATGTCTTAACTGATTTTAAATCTGTACTTATTTTTGCTTTCAAGGATAGTGCTTAATTATCTTGAATAATGATTTGAGGGTCCTCCCTACTCTAAACCAAATTTATTTTGGATGTTGATGATGCTCCATTTCCTGCTGTTGCCCTTTGTCCTGCTAAATCTGGAATATGACTGAAATAGATAGTTTTGCAGTGAGCTCAGAGTAAACTTCCTTTTCAGAATAAAAGTTTTGTTTCAAAAAGAAAATAGAATTTAGAGGTGTTTTATTCAGTTAAAAGGCAAGTATCTCTTTTTATACATAGATTTGGAAAAATGGAATTAGTGAATATCTGTTTAATGAGAAAATTATTAACTTATTAGTACAATTTTGGTTATAATCCTAAATAAGTTTTTAGTAAGATGGACCAATACATATCAACCCTTATAATTTAAGCCACATTTAATAAGTCTCTGGTATGTGCAAAGTGTGAAAATGGCTCTTGATTTTCTATGGCTTAATAACGGCTTTGTATGTAAGGAAGGTAATGTTCTTTGACTCTAAAGAAAAGAAAACAAAATCATTGACAGCCTAGTACTAGTAGTTACCACTTACATGTTTATTTTCAGAATTTAGGTATGAAAGCAAGAAATGTATAGTTTATATCAGTGGACCTGAAATGAAAAACGTTGTTAAGATGCATTAACTTTTTAAATTCTTTCCTTTTGAGCATCAAACTTTAAATTTCCCTGGAAGAAGGTGAAATTGATAGTACTTAAGTGTAAGTGTGGAGTATAATGTGCAGATGTGTAAGAGTCTGAAATAATTTCTTGTGTGGTTTTTTTTTTTCTGTTTGTTTCGGACAAAAAAAAAACCATGGTCTTCCCATGCATAGTTAGCTAGACAAGATCACTAACTAGGTTTTCAGGTAAGCATGCTGACTTTTCCATGTTTGTGGGACATTCAGGTAGAAATACTCAATATGTGGAGTTCAGAAGAGAGGTCTGTGCTGGAAATAAAGATTTGAGAGTTCTCATATTGGGAATTATTGGAGGGTTATTATGAGAATAAGAAGAGAAGAAGGTAAAAGGAAGTCCTGAAGAACATTGTCATTTAAGAAGAAGACAGAGTTTTGGAACCAGTCTGGGCAAAACAGTGAGATCACGTCTCTGTTATTTAAATAAATAAATAAATAGGTGACAGAGGAAGAAGAGTTTGTAAGTTTAAATGAGAGAGGAGCCAGGAGTGACTGGGTTGCCTCAGAAAGTACAGGGATATTGGCTGGGTGCAGTGGCTCATGCCTATAATTCTAGCTCTTTGGGAGGGCAGGGTGGGAGATTTGCTTGAGCTCGGGAGTTTCAGTCTACAGTGAGCTGGGATCATGCCACTCTAGTCCAGCCTGGGTGACAGAGTAAGACTCTTTCTCACACACAAAAAAAAAAGAAAAAAAGAAAAAAGTAGTCAGGGGTGTCAAATTCAACATGGCAGTCAAGAAAAGTATTACGGTCCGCGTCTGGTGGTTCACACCTGTAATCCCAGCACTTTGGGAGGCCAAGGTGGGAGGATCATTTGAGGTTAGGAGTTTGAGACCAGCCTGGCCAACATGATGTAACCTCATCTCTACTGAAAATACAAAAGTTAGCTGGATGGGGTGGCATGCACCTGGAATCGCAGCTACTTAGGAGGCAAGAGAATCACTTGAATCCAAGAGGCCGGGGTTGCAGTGGGTCAAATTTGTGCCACTGCACTCCAGCCTGGGCAATAGAGTGAGACTCTGTCTCAAAAAGGAAAAAGGAAAAGCATTATGGAGCATGTATTGGATTTGACAGTTTACATATTATTGGCGGCCTGAGGTGGGCAGATCACTTGAGGCCAGGAGTTCGAGACTAGCCTGGCCAAAATGGTGAAACCCGTCTCTACTAAAAATACAAAAATTAGCCGCGTATGGTGGTGCAGGCCTGTGGTCCCAGCTACTCAGGAGGCTGAGGCAGGAGAATCGCTTGAACCTGGGGGGTGGAGACTGTAGTGAGCCGAGATCGCACCACTGTACTCCAGTCTGGGCAACAGAGCGAGACTCTGTCTGAAATAAATAAATAAATAAATAAATAAATAAATAAATAAATTGATGGCTTTTCCAAAAGCAGTTCTGAAAAGAGTGAAAAAGTTAAAAATGCAAGTCCTTATATTATTAATTTTTTATTATTAAATTCAACAGACTTAAAATTACTACCAAACTGCTACTAAAGTTTGTAGATAGATGTTTCCTCTTTATCTTTGTACTAACCTGGCCAAGGACCTTTATTGGTCTGTGTACCACACTTTGTGTGGCACTGCTGTAGAACATCTGAAAATTCTCAGATACCTTAGAATCCATCTGTAAATCCAGAGATCTGTAATTTGAAACATATTGCTTTATAAATTGAACTGTCACTGATGATCCCTTGGTAGCAATCCAAATGTGACCTTTGAAATCGAGTAGCAATACTAGTCGCGAGGTAGTTTTCCCTAATATGCTTAAAGTAATTTAAAAATTAATAAAAACAGGAGTGCAAACTTTAAAAATTTCTATATGGAGCTTATAGACCTCTGAAAATATTTCTGATAACTCCGAGCATTCTCGGACCTTAGTTTTAGAAACAAGTCTTGAACAATTATTATATCTGAAATACTTTGATTGCTCTACATTTGCTACAGCTTTTTTTTCCTTTCTGCAAAATTACGTTGCAAGTTTTGTTACAAGCAAGTAAAGAATTGGGACCAAAGATCCAATCTACTGCAGTCTTCTTTCTAGGCACAATTATTCATATTTCTCCTATATGCAAAATGTACTTCATATCTATCTCAAGAACTCCAAAACTCTCATCCAATCATGACACCAGTCTTGAAACATGGGATCTGTGGTATATATAGATCCAGTTGTGGTTTTTCTTGATATTATGGTCTGTGAACTCAGAGGACACTTGGTATCTGTCCTCTGCAAATCCAGTTGGGCAAATATTGCCTGGTTTCTCTATCCTCAGGGAAGAAATGTTCCATGATATGAGTCAGTACCTGCCCTGGCTACTCTTCTCTCTTGCTCTTGGCTGTGTTTTCTTGGAGGTTCTTTTTTTTTTTCCCCATCATTTTCCTTTTGCTGTATCTGAAGTGGGCATTGGAGACTACACTTCGTTGTGACTGAGCAGCTCTCTCAGCAGCTTGCCTTCTGTGTTAGGAAGTCCCCTACAGAAAATGAGGACTTCCCTCCCCTTCTAATTCTTCTGCTTCTAGTTCTCTTTTGTTTAGTTATATTATCTTATAACTCCTACATAATATTCTATAGTAATGGAAATAAGGGATATACTTGTCTTGCTCCTCATTTTAGCAGGAAAAAGATTAGGTTTTCCTGTTATGTTAGCTTCAGAATTTGGGGCTGAGACATGTATATTTATGTCTGTTTTTTTTGTGTATAACCACTTTAAATCATAGATCAGTGTAATTTATAATGTTAGATATTTTATTACCTTATTTTTTTCTAGGTCTGCTGATATTTCTCATATTACCTGTTTGCACCTCTTAGAATATATTATACAATTACTAAGAATAGTTTTATGTGTGTATACATTAAGATGTGGATAATTAGTCTATTATGTTATAGAGAAATGATATTCTTAAGACTTCACATAATTGAAAAGAATCACTGTTATTACTTGCTTTAATTATTGGTATTCAGTAGTTGCCATTTTAATTTTTTTTTTTTTTTGAGACAGTCTTTGTCTTGCTCTGTCTCCAGGCTCCAGGCTGGAGTACAGTGGTGTGATCTCGGCTCACTGCAACCTCCACCTCCCGGGTTCAAGCAATTCTCCTGCCTCAGCCTCTCAAGTGTCTGGAACTACTGGTGTGCACCACCATGCCCAGCTAATTTTTGTATTTTTAGTAGAGACAGTGTTTCACCATGTTGGCCAGGATGGTCTCAATCTCTTGACCTTGTGATCTGCCTGCCTCAGCCTCCCAAAGTGCTGGGATTACAGGCGTGAGCCACTGCCTCTGGCCTAAATATTCTCCTTTAGTAGAATCCTCATTATGCATTTTAAGTAGGTTCATTTGGAATCAGGTGTTCCACTTAATTTTCAATAGTCTTTCATTGTTAAAGACGTACAGTAAAATGCTTCTAGGTCAAAGTTTAATGCCTTGTAGTGTTTTAATATACGTTCAGCCTGGCTGTTGACAAAAACCCTTGATTTCTTCTTATTATTTTTAACTCCTCCACCCCCAACTCTTGATTTCTTTTGTGGAAATATAATTCAGTTTTTTTGTGACAATTTTGTCCTGGTCATTCAAAATCTATTAAGATATAGGGAACTATGTAGACTGACTATGAAATGTGCCATAGCCATATTTGAAATCCTTTGAAGGTATCAGAATTCAGGCAAGGGTTAGTAACACTTGCTTCCTCATCCCTTTGTCAGCTTTTATTTAAAATAATGGAATTTACATTATAATGTGCCCCTTTGTTTTCATTAATGGAAATGAGCTCTACTCAAATATATTTTATACAGACTCTGCTGTCTTAAAAAATGAAAAAATAACTTATTCTTAGCCATATCTAAGAGATATCAACATTTTTCTTGATGTTTTGTGACTTACCTTCAGGCTGGTAGTGGTATCTACCCAGATTTAAAGAAGATTAAATGATATACCCATTTCACACAAAAGTCAAGCATTTCAAAACAGTTTACCTCTGTAAAAAAAAAAAAATGTTGTTTGATGCATTTAACTGCTACATAATTTTTACTGACACTGAACATTTGAATGGTAGGAAAGGTGTGTAATTTATGATGCCACTGTGAGGTGAATTTATACCTCTTTTTTATTGAGTGATTTTTGTCTCTTCAAAATACAAAATTTAACCTTTCTAGTGAATGAACTTTATTTTATGGAGAAAAATGAAAAATATATGGACTTTCTGTTTTAAGACACAGGGCATTGCTCTGTCACCCAGGCTGGAGTACAGTGGCATAATCGTAGTAGCTCCCTATAACCTTGGACTCGTGAGGTCAAGTGATCTTCCTATTTCACCCTTCCAAGCAGCTAGGACTACAAGTGTGTGCCACCACACCTGGCTATTTTCTGAACAATTTTGTTTTTTTTTAAATGGAGTCTCGCTCTGTCACCAGCCTGGAGTGCAGTGGCGTGATCTTGGCTCACTGCAGCCTCCGCCTCTGGGGTTCAAGCAATTCTCCTGCCTCGGCCTCCCGAGTAGGTGGGACTACAGGCACGTGCCACCACGCCCAGCTAATTTTTGTATTTTTAGTAGAGATGGTTTTTCACCACGTTGGCCAGGAAGGTCTTGATCTCTTGACCTAGTGAGCTGCCCGCCTCAGCCTCCCAAAGTGCTGGGATTACAGGTGTGAGCCACTGAGCCTGGCCCAATTTTTTTTTTTTTTAAGAGACAGGGTCTTGCTATGTTGCCCAGGCTGGTCTTGAACTCCTGTTCTAAGCAATCCTTATGCCTTGGCCTCCCAAAATGGTGGAATTATAGGTGTGAGCCACTGTGCCTGGCCTGACTTTTTGATTGGATTTATGTTCTAAGAAAAAATAGTAATATTTTACTTTTATGCTGAGCTTTAATTTTTTAATTAAGATATATAACTTAATTGTAGAATATTTGAAAAATACAGGTATGCAGGAGGTCAGTTACAGAAAATCTCATTATTCAGAGACTTTTAGTTCTTTATGGATGTGTAAATTAATTACATTTACTACTACAAATTATTAATATATTTAATTTGAAAAACTTCAACTTGACATGAAACTTGAAGATCATTTCAAGTTTCATGGAATGTTTTAAACTCCATTTGACAAGTGTCAATGTTATATTAATATGTCTATATATTAATATATACATGTTAATATATTTAATACATTTATAGTAATAATATTTTTCTTTCCTAAAGAATTAACTTTAGTCCCGTTTGACTCATTTTTATTGGGTGCCTGCTGTATGCACATGTCCCTTGAATTTTATATTTTCCTATTTTTTTATTTGGTTAATTTTTTAAAAATTTATAAATTGTATTTTTAGAGCAGTTTTAGGTTCCCAGAAAAATTGAGCAGAAAGTATAGAGCATTCCCATATACCCCCTGTCCCCACACATGCACAACCTTCCCTACCATCTATATCCTGGACCACAATGCGCCCTTTTGATAACTCGACTGACTTCCCAGAAACACCTGCATCAGAAACTTTTGAGTCAGAGTCTTGCTCTGCTGCTCAGGCTGGAGTGCAATGGTGCGATCTCAGCTCACTACAACCTCCACCTCCCGAGTTCCAGTGAGTCTCGTGCCTCAGTCTCCTGAGTAGCTGTGATTATAGGGTGGCTAATTTTTGTACGCCTGGCTAATTTTTTTACTTTTAGTAGAGATGAGGTTTTACCATGTTGGCCAGGCTGGTCTCAAACTCCTGGCCTCAAGTGCTCTGCCCGCCTCAGCTTCCCAAAGTGTTGGGATTACAGGCGTGAGCCCC
This sequence comes from Pan paniscus, assembly GCF_029289425.2. Lineage (NCBI taxonomy): Eukaryota > Metazoa > Chordata > Mammalia > Primates > Hominidae > Pan > Pan paniscus. Next base: position 105,637,415 of record NC_073262.2, read on the forward strand.
CACACCCAGCCTGCATCAGAAACTTCTTTACCTGACCACCATGTGTGAAACTCCAAGATAAACAGAGAATTCATGCAAGAGGACATATTTTACCTAACATTGCAGATGTGGGCCACTTCTGCTGATTTTAACTGTGATTTTTCTACAGTATATTGTTCAGACCTGGAACTTTATTAGTTATCTGAATGGATAGTTACATAAACTTTTAAGAAGTTCTAGCCTGGGGCAACATGATGAAACCCTGCCTCTACAGATAATACAAAAATTAGCCGGGCATGATGGCATGTGCCAGTGGTCCCAGCTACTCAGGAGGCCGAAGTGGGAGAATCACTTAAGCCCAGGTGGTTGAGGCTGCAGTGAGCCATGATTTTGCCACTGTACTTCAGCCTGGGCAATAGAGTGAGACCCTGTTTAAAAAAAAAAAAAGCTAATAAAAACATACAAAAAGTAAAATTTGAAACCTTTCTCACTAGGAATTGGTGTATTCTAAGCCTATTTTGTATATATACACCTCTATTACAATATTACTACTTTTGTTTATGTTAAAGTGGCTTCCAAACCTCTCTTGGATGTGATGGGTTTTCCTTTCATTAAAATTTTTGCCTTCATCTATTTAATTGACTATGACTTCATCTGAGGGCATGCTTTTCCAGCTAGAATCAGTTTCCCACTTAGACTGTAGGTCCAGATAATAAGTAAACTAAAGCAAGATGGAGGGATGAAGTCATCAGGTATAGCTTAGTGGAAAAGGTAGCATCGATCAAGGTTTTAAAGGATGTATAGTAGCTTAATAGTTACAGAAGATGTTCCAGGCAAGCGTAAGGCATGACCGAACAAAGGAAGAGTGGTCCTTAAGTATAGATTTTCATTTCTGGTAATAAGGTAGACTAGGTTGTTTAGACTTATCCTTCTGAAAATTACTAGAAATTCTGGATAAAATTTAAGAAACATCTTAAAAGCATTGAAAAACTGGCAACATGGTAAGGCATCATGAAACCAAATCTTAATGAAAGCAGAAACTTAGGTAAATGAAAGTCTCTTTTGCCTGGTGAACTTGAGGTTTTGTTTTCATGGCCTTGTAAGTGGGTAGGAGTTAGAAGAGGCTTCTGTTCTTTTCAAGATGGGCCTCTCCATAGTACTGAACTTCTAGATTCCCCCAGAGTAAGTGATCAAATAATAATAATAATAAAGAACAATTTACAATAATAATAACAAATATCAAATGTAAAGCCAAGGGACTAACCGGAATGAGAAATCTAAGAAAATTTCCCTTCTGATTCCCAAAGCTTACACCTTTGGCATAAGGATCAACTAGATTCTAAGCAAACACACTTAACTCTCCTCCCTCCACTAGGACTTCAGGGGAAAGTGCATGAGTGAGAACCAACAGAAGTAGACAGTAAACATGGATCTAGAAAGACTTCATATGTTGATATTAGAAGGCAGAGATTATAAAATAAATATACCAGGTACAGTGGCTCACACCTGTAGTCCCAGCACTTTGGGAGACTGAGATGAAAGGATCACTTGAGACCAGACTGCGCAACATAGTGAGGCCCTGTCTCTACAAAAAAAATTCAAAAATTAGCCAGGCATGGTGGTGCATGCCTATAGTCACAGCCACTTGGGAGACTGAGGTGTGAGGATCACTCGAACCCAGTATGTTGAAGCTGCAGTGAGCTGTTGTTGCTATCTCAGAAAAAAAGTTGAACAGATTCTATATATCACGGAATCTGAAAACATGGATTGTAAGATATGCCATTACTTTATGTAACATTTAGAAAAATGCTGGCAGTTAAACTGCAGATTTATAACTTATTTCCTGATGTATGAATCGACCATACCAGGTTCTCATTGTTTTGAAATTTCTCTCATCTTTTCCTAGTGATTTGGCAGTTTCTCTTGTCTTCGTTTGCATTGTTTGGCTTATGATAGATAATCTTTTCACACGTGTATTTCCTTTTCATCTATTTGAGAGTATCTCTCATTTTCAAGTTTATAAAGCACTAAGCTTTTCGTCAGAAAACATACAATTGTGATCGTTCCTATGGTAATGAATATTTGCTTCGTTAATGTCAAATTATATCCTGTTGCTCTGTTCTCAATGCCTTTCTTTGTATACAATTTCATTTTATTGCCTAATCACAGTATAATTTTTTGAAGACATTTTGAATGGTAGTTAAACTTATGTGTAGTACTAACTATACATGTTAATCTAGTGAAGGAATGTCAATATGAAGTCTACTACCAGGTTTGCACATGAACAGGCAAGAGCAAATGTCAGCTACTTCTCTAAGGGCAATTTTGAGATGCATTTTAATTTCAAAGATGTCAAATGTTAAGAATCTTAGAATCATAGAAATATGAAAAAAGTGACCTGGCAGTTTTGAAAAAGAAACAGACTGTCTTGAAATGGGGGAAAAATTGGAATTTTAAAAAATTGAATGATAAAAGTACATTTTAGAACTTGGTAGCTACAGAATTACTTAGGAAAATTTAAATACATATGTTAGAAATAAAAAAGACTAAAACTTAATGAACTAGTCATTTGTGGTAGCCAGTCTTCAGATTCCACCTCCTGGTATTTACACTCTAGTGTACAATCCCCTCCCACATTGTACCATTGTTGATCTGTGTGATCAGTAGAATTTGGCAAAAGTGATAGTATGTCATTTCCGAAATTAGGCTATGAAAGGCACTACTGTTTCACCTCAGTTGTTCTTTATTATTTTTTGATTGCTTACTCCGGGGGAATCCAGAAGTTCAGTAATGAGTAGCCCTACGGAGAGGCCCATCTTGTAAAGAATAGAAGGCTCTTGCGAACTACCATATAAGTGAGCTTTTAAGTGGTTCCTTCAGCCCAGTCAAGCTTTGGTATGACTGTGTCCTTAGTTGGCGTGTTCATTACGAGATCATGAGAAATCCTGAGCCAGAAGCACCAACCTGAGCCACTCTTGAATTCTGACCATAAGAAACAGTGAGATAATAAATGTTTGTTGGTTTAAGTTGCTAAATTTTAGGGTAATTTCTTATGCAGGAATAGATAACTATTGCATCATCTGTTTAAGAAGATAAGAACAGCTGGGCACGGTGGCTCACACCTGTAATCCCAGCACTTTGGGAGGCTGAGGCGGGCAGATCATGGGGTCAGGAGATCAAGACCATCCTGGCTAACACGGTGAAACCCCGTCTCTACTAAAAATGCAAAAAAAGATTAGCCGGGCGTGGTGTCGGGCACCTGTAGTCCCAGCTACTCAGGAGGCTGAGGCAGGAGAATGGCGTGAACCTGGGAGGCGGAGCTTACAGTGAGCTGAGATTGTGCATAAGAACAAAAAACCAAAGAAAGAGCGAAGGAAATTGTAGCTTTTTTTTTTAGACAGTGTCTCACTGTTGCCAAGGCTGGAGTGCAGTGGTGCCATCTTGGCTCACTGCAACCTCCACCTCCTGGGCTCAAGTGATTCTCCTGCCTCAGCCTCCCGAGTAGCTGGGACTACAGGCACACACCACCACGCCTGGCTAATTTTTGTATTTTTGGTAGAGACAGGTTTTCATTATGTTGGCCAGGCTGGTCTCGAACTCCTGACCTCGGGTGATCCACCTACCTTGGCCTCCCAAAGTGCTGGGATTACAGGCGTGATCCACCATGCCCATCTGGAAGTTGTACCTTTTTATTTTATTATTTTTTTTTTAATTTTATTTTATTTTTTGAGACGGAGTCTCGCTCTGTCGCCCAGGCTGGAGTGCAGTGGCGCGATCTCGGCTCACTGCAAGCTCTGCCTCCCAGGTTCACACCATTCTCCTGCCTCAGCCTCCCGAGTAGCTGGGACTACAGGTGCCCGCCACCACGCATGGCTAATTTTTTGTATTTTTAGTAGAAACGAGGTTTCACAGTGTTAGCCAGGATGGTCTTGATCTCCTGACCTCGTGATCTGCCCACCTCGGCCTCCCAAAGTGCTGGAATTACAGGTGTGAGCCACCGCGCCCAGCCAGTTGTACCTTTTTAAATGTGAAAGTTCCCAAATTTATTGTATGTATTTTCAGTTGTTGTGGGAAATATACATATATCAGAAAGTTGGCATGTACTAAGGAATAGGTTTATATTGAACAGGCCAGTATCCATTACATAACATCTTGGGATTAGTAGCATAAACACAGTCTGTATCTGGATATACTTTTAATTGAGAATCTGCAAGTGGGATTGAGAATAATAAATAGCTCTTTCTTCTGCAAATCTTTCTAGTAGTAATGGTGTTATTATGAGGAAATTGTCAGGTTTTTGCAGAAATTACTCATAATGAAATACCAGATCTAGGAAATGATGATCAGTAGTTTCTAGTGTCACAACCCCCACCACCCTTTTTTAAAAAGCTTTTCCAATTGTATCTATTATCATCCAAGTGAAAAGTGTTGGGATGAATACTTGGTTAGGAAATGCTGACTTCTCCAGTCTTATAATCCTATATGATTATCCACTGTTTCCTATCATTTCCACACTGGAATGATACCAAATGTTATACATCTTTGAACATATCTTGATGTTTTCTCTCTGTCTGGATTCCTCTCTTCCCCCGACCCTCCCTGAGAGTATCTGTTTATGATTCTTTGAAAACTTTTTTGAGCATTTGGGACTACACATTTACCTCCCAACCCTTGACAGAATCAATAACTCCCTTCTTTGTATTATTTCAGTATTTTTCACAACTGTTGCTTCACAGGCTGTTTTGCATTTACTTGTTTATACCTCTTTTCTCTTGAACAATGAGCACTTTGAGGACAAGACTCTATTTTATTTGTCTTTATATTCATGGTCTAGCATGGTCCCTAGTTCGTACATGGTTGGCCTGTACTTTTTTTTTTTTTTTGAGACGGAGTCTTGCTTTGTCTCCAGGCTGGAGTACAGTAGAGCGATCTTGGCTCACTGCAACCTCCACTTCCCGGGTTCAAGTGATCCTCCTGCCTCAGCCTCCTGAGTAGCTGGGACTACAGGCGTGTGCCACCATATCCAGCTAATTTTTTGTATTTTTAGTAGAGACAGGGTTTCACCATGTTGGCCAGGATGGTCTCGATATCCTGACCTTGCGATCCGCCCACCTTGGCCTCCCAAAGTGCTGGGATCACCGGTGTGAGTCACCACACCCGGCCTTTTTTTTTTTTTTTTTTTTTTTTGAGATGGAGTTTCACTCTTGTTGCCCAGGCTGGAGTGCAATGGCACAATCTCGGCTCACTGAAACCTCCACCTCCCATGTTCAAGCAATTCTCCTGCCTCAGCCTCCCGAGTAGCTGGGATTACAGGCATGCACCACCACACCTAATTTTGTATTTTTAGTAGAGATAGGGTTTCTCCATGTTGGTCAGGCTGGTCTTGAACTCCTGATCTCAGGTGATCCGCCTGCTTCGGCCTCCCAAAGTGTTGGGATTACAGGCCTGAGACACTGTGCCTGGCTGGCCTGTACTTATTAAACATTTTAAATAGTTGCTAGGTTGTATCAGAAAAACTTGAGGGCTGACCTGCAAGATTAGTCACTTTTACAATGTTTCTGTGGGGGGAATTTATCTTCTTTTGGTAGGATATTAGAAAATATAAATATAACTGACTTAAATGAACTTTTAAAATTCAATTCATATTTAAGTTAGGAACTGCCCATCATATCACTGAAATATTTATATGCATCTAAAATTTGATAGTTTTAAAACTTGAGTGAATACTGTAATCCAAATATCATTGCATAGAGCAAATAAAGCATTCCCCCTATTCTTAGCTGTAACCCTGTCTCTGAAGAACTAGGGGAAATTGCATGGATCATTTAATTCCATTATCCTCTCTAAAGCCTCCCAAAAGGTTAGTGGGTGTTATGAGAAGCTAAACGTCTGCTGTGCTTTAACATAATTTAAGTAATCACATGTGACTAGTGGCCCCCATATTGGACAGCACAGCTCTAAGTTAAGTGTTCAGACTTCATCCTTTACTAATAGGGAGCCATTGAAAGTATTTGGGCAGGACAGAGGAGAGGACTGGATTTAAATTTAACACATCTCATTAGTAGGTGTGTATAGGTGGGAGAAATTGTAGGGAGCTACCTAACAGTCCAAAAAGAAAGATTATTTGTCTTAATTAATGGCAGATGGGACGATTGGATGAATATTTAAGTACAGAATCAATGAACTTGATTTTGTAATTATTTTGCTTATTTTCTTATATTGGATCATGACCAACTTGATGGCAAAGTCTATATTATAATAATTGTGGTAACCAACATGTTTTGAGCATTTGCTAAATGTAAGGCACTGTTGAGTGCCTTTTGTGCATTATCTCATTTAGTGCTCTCAACAGCCCTATGAGGTAGGAAGTATTATCTTCATCTTACAGACAAAGAACAGCTCAGAGAGGTGAAGTAACCTGCTGAAAGTCACACAGATAGTAAATGCAAAGAGATTTGAGATGAAAAGAGTAAAATTTAAAATCAGGTGGCAAAGGAGATCATGAAACATTTAGATATGTGTAGCGTAGAACATTACTGTTTTGTGGGAGTTTCCTGATTTGGGCACATAGTAGATTATGAAAATATTTTTTATTGATACTTATTGAGCATATACTATGTGCTAGGCATTCTAAGCCCTTGACATGGGTTAAATTATTTAATTTTCACAACAGTCCTGTGAGACATCATTATGTTCATTTTTATAGAGGAAGAAAGTGATGTACAAACATAGGCTGACTTGTTTAAGAAAGTAACAGAGCAGGGATTAGAGTCCAAGTAATTTGGCTCCAGCACTCCTGCACTACTTAATACATTTGTGTGTTGTGTTAGTAAATAAATACTGTACAAATGGCAAGATAGGCCAGACGCTGGTGTTTCAATAAAGCAAACTCATCTTAACCATGAAAGTGACTCAGCTTGAGATTTAATTAATATTGTTTCTATGTGTGAGGATCTTTCTTTTTATGGCCTTTGGCAGTAAAATGATCTAAGCGTTTTTATAGAATGTATAAAATGTGGCTTTTTTTGTGTGTTAAATACTTTATGACCTTGAGTTTACTGATCCTGACGAAGCTCCTCTTTTCCTCTTTTTGCCCACTAAAGATCCATTTTATTTATGCACACAGTTAAAGCCACTGTAGTGTAGTGGAAACAGCACATATTGGATTTGTGTGTTCTTACATTTTAATTCCAGCATTATCCATTACTAGCTGTGTGACTGGACAAATTATACATCTTTAGAACTTCCCTTTTCTAACCTGTAAAATGAGGGAAATTAAATCTTCTTCATTGGATAGTTGTAAGGAGTAAATGGGATGATATATTTTTTAAATGCCTGCTGTACTACTTAGTGTATGGCAGATATTCAAAAAATTGTGAGTGCTTTACTTCTTAATAAATGAAACACCTCCAAATTTAAGTACTTTTTTTTCCCTTATAGTTGCTCAATTTTGTAGGTGAACTCTGTGCTTGCCAAACACTTGGTAGCCAGACCTTTAGAATTTGAACCGGATACTATAGAGTTCCTAAATAAAATATGCATTAGAAGAGAAATGCATTAATTCTTTATGGTGTTGTGTGACTGTTTTGTGTCTTTTGCCAAGAGGTAATTCTCTGCTGTATTGGAGAGGAACAATGGTAAGGAAAACTTAAGCTTCTTGTGTTTCTGGAGTTCTATCTTGAATGGATAAATGAATGAATAAATGAATCACATTCTAGTTGGACATGTAAAAAGCAAGTAGTGAAACTCTTGAGAAAATTCTCACAAAAGGTAGCTCTTTTTCTAAAATATTTCCTTCTGATTTCTCAGTAATGATGTAGAGAGCTGTAGTTTACAAGCTGATTTTAGAACCGTATATTAATAGAAAAAGCAAATAGACAAAAGGTCAGTAGTCCCTGCATATTCTGGGAACATTCTTTTAGATTTTGATTTGTAGTGTAATGCTTTTATTTTGGGGAAATAAGTTCCTTGAGTTCCCTTTAACCAAGAGCAGTACTTAAGCAATGATATTTAATGACTACATAACTGAGACTCCTAAATCACATATTGAAATCTGACTGACATAAGGAAGTATTGAGGAGGCAAAGGAAAAGAATTGAGCATCATTTTTTGAGATACAGTTAATGTACTTAAAAATTTCCAAGGGATCATAGTTTTTTTTTGAATTCAGCTTTATTGAAATGTCACAAAGCATTAAAATGCACAGATTTTAAGTGTCAAATGTGATGAATTTTGATACACGCAAACATTTGTATAAACACTACTTTAGTCAAGAAATGGAAAATTTCCATCAGCTGGGAAAGTTCCCTCTGTGCCGCTTTGCAGTCAGTCCTCCCAGAGGCAGCCATGTTGTCTAATTTCTGTTACCATAGACTGCTCTAGAACTTCATATAAGTGATATCAGGCTGGTCGAGGTGGCTCAACCTGTAATCCCAGCACTTTGGGAGGCCAAGGTGGGAGGATCACTTGAGGCCAGGAGTTTGAGACCGTAACAAGACCCTGTCTCTACAAAAAATACAAAAATTAACCAGGCATGATAGCTGTAATCCCAGCTACTTGGAATGCTGAGGCAGGAGGATTCCTTGGGCTCAGGAGTTTGAGGCCATAGTGAACCGTGATTGTGCCACTGCACTCCGGCCTGGGTAACAGAGTGAGAACCTGTCTCATAAATAAATAAATAAATACACAAATAAATACATGAATAAATAAATAAGTAGTATGTGCTTTGATGCCTAACATCTTTTGCTCAATAGATTTTTGAAAAATTTTTTTGTCATTGTAGGTATCAATAGTTCATTTTTATTCCTGGAATAGTATTCCATTGTATGAATGTACAACGATTTGTTTATCCGTTAACTTGATAGAATTTTTGTTTTCAGCTTTGGGCTATTATAAACAAAGTTTCCGTAAACATTTTTGTACCAGTGTTTTTGTGGATATTTGTATTCATTTATCTGGGAGAGGAATGGCTGGGCTGTTTGATATGTGTATATTTAACTTAAACTTTTCTAAGTGGTGATCCTATTTCATACTGCCACCAGTAATGTATGAGAGTTACAGTTACTGCACGTCTTCACTAACATGATATAGTTTTTCTACTTTTAGCCATTCTAGTGGGTATATAATAGTACCTTATTTGGCTTTAATTTGCATTTCTCTGGATAACTAATGATATTGATCACAGATTAGGATGCCGTTTGGCCGTTTGTATATTCCCTTTTGTGAAGTGTCCAAGCTTTTTGCCCATTTTTAAATCGAATTGTCTTTTTGTTATTGATTTGTAGGAGATCTTTATGTTTTTCATACAAGTCCCTGAGAATATTTTCAGCCAGTGTGGTTTGTCTTTCCATTTTCTTTTTTCTTTAGAGTCTCACTCTGGCACCAGAATATAGGTTTCACAAGTGCAGAGATTTTCATCTTTTCGTTTGCTGATGGCATGTGTCACTCAGTGGCACGATCACAGCTCACTCCAGTCTTGACTTCCTGCACTCAAGAATTCCTCCAATCTCAACCTCCTGAGTAACTGGGACTGCTGGCATGCGCAACCACACCAAGCTAATTTTTTTCTATTTTTTGAAGAGATGGGATCTCACTATGTTGCTTAGGCTGGTCTCGAATTCCTGGGCTCAAGCGATTCTCTCACATCAGCTTCCCAAAGTGCAGGGGTTACAGTCGTGAGCCACTGCACCCAGCCTCCATTTTCTTAATAGTGTCTTTTGATGAGTAGAAGTTTTAAATTTTGATTAATACCAGTTATCTTTTTTTTCTTTTTCAGTTTATGATTTTTTTGTCCTAGCTAAGAAACCTCTGTTTATCCCCAGGTAGAAAAGTGATTCAGTCTAATGTTGTCTTTCTTGTCTGTCTTGTCTTGTCTTGTCCTGTCTTTTTTCTTTCCTTTCCTTTTCTTTCCTTTCCTTTCCTTTCCTTTCCCTTCCCTTCCCTTCCCTTCCCTTTCGCTTCCCCTCCCCCTGGCCCTCCCCCTCCCCCTCCCCTCCCCCTCCCTCCCCCTCCCCCCTCCCCTCCCCTTCTCCTTCCCTTCCTTTCCCTTCCCTTTCCTGTCCTGTCCTGTCCTGTCCTGTCCTGTCCTGTCCTTTCCGAGACAGAGTCTTGCTTTGTTGCTCAGGCTGGAGTGCAGTAGCATGATCTCAGCTCACTGCAACCTCTGCCTCCTGGGTTCAAGCAATTCTCATGCCTCAGCCCCCCGAGTAGCTGGGACTACAGGCTTGTACCACCACACCTGTCTAATTTTTGTATTTTTAGTAGAGATGGGGTTTCGCCATGTTGGCCAGGCTCGTTTCAAACCCCTGACCTCAGGTGATCCGCCTGCCTCGGGCTCCCAAAGTGCTGGAATTACTGGCATGAGCCACTGTGCCTGGTGTATTTTCTTCTAGAAAATTTGGGTTTCAGTTTTTATGTTTACGTTAATGATCCATTTCCAGTTTGATTTCATTTATGCATGTTACTCTTAATTCATGGAACAAGTATTTATTGAGCACTGTCTCAGTACCAGCCACTATTTAAGGTACTGGTGTTCATTAGTAAACAAACAAATGAAAATCTCTGCACTTGTGAAACCTGTATTCTGGGGAAGTGACAAAAAATAAACTGATAAGTAAATTATAGATGAAAGGTGATAAAGGACCATGGTGGAGGGAACATGATAAGGTAAGGTAGAGGGGTGGTGAGGTTTCTGGTTTTAAGAAGGAGTAAAAATAGGCCTCATTGAGAATATGTCATTTAAAAAATGACTTGGGGTGGGGTTGTGCATGATCAGTCCTTCAACACTAGAAAGATGGCAGAGCAAGAGCAAAGAAAAATCCATTTGGTTCCAGAAAATCTCCTGAAATAGAGGAAGGCTTATCAAGCCCTCAAAGCCACTCAGGCAAAGCAGGCACTTTTGGCAAAGAAGGAGCAGAGGAAAGGAAAAAGGCTCAGGTTTAAGCAACTGGAATCATTCCTACATGATTCCTGGAGGCAGAAATGTGACAAGGTGCATCTCAGACAACTAGAAGTGAGACCTCATGCCTTGGAATTGCCAGATAAACATGCCATGGCCTTTGTTGTACACATCAAAAGGATTAATGGCATGAGTTTACCGGTGGAGAGAACCGTTGTAAGACTTCGCCTGAAGAAAATTTTTAGTGGTGTCTTTGTAAAAGTCAACCCCCAGAACCTAAAAATGCTGCTTATAGTGGAAACTTATGTGACCTGGGGATTTCCAAATCTGAAGTCTGTGCGGGAACTCACTTTGAAACATGAACAAGCCAAGGTCAAGAATAAGACCATCCCTCTGACAGACAACACAGTGATTGAGGAGCACCTGGAGAAGTTTGGTGACATTTGCTTGGAAGACCTCATTCATGAAATTGCCTTCCCAGGGAAGTATTTCCAGGAGATCTCATAGTTCTTGCTCCCTTTCCACCTTTTGGTGACCCATCATGCTCAGGCTGGAGTGCAGTAGTGCGATCTCGGCTCACTGCAACCTCCACTATATAGCAAAAATATAGTGGGCTTCCTCAGGGAGATGGGCTCACATGGCTATCGGGGTGAATGCATCAGTCAGCTCATCTGCCAGCTGAACAAGACTCAGAATATTTGAAAGCACAGTGCAGTGGAAGCATGTGTTTTTGTTTTGGGGGGAATTATCATCAGGTATCTTCAGAGAAGATTATTCCCTGCCTTATCTTCAAAAATCGGAAAGGAAGGGTTAAAATATAGTGGCTTATGTTCATGGCAAGCACCTCTCATCACAGTCCAGTTCTAAGGAAAAAGTCCAGTGTTTTCTGTATTGGCTGCTGCCTCGTCAGAAATCAGCACATGCCATGGAAGGAGTCCTGCTTTGTTGCATTTTCTATCCTAGGGTTTATTGTTGGTAAATGAGTAACTCAAGCATTTGTACAAGGCTCCCTAAGACTCCCACAGCAATGGACCAAGCCCAGGGACATAATTTAATCTGGAGAGTCCTGGGGCCTTGTTTTGAAAAGACTTGAAATACACATAAGAAGAAAGGCACATAAATAAATGTTCAGTTGTCCAGAAAAAAAAGAAGATGAGGGAGTAGCCATTCAGACACCTGGGAGAAGAGTGTTCTGGGTAGAGAAAACAGCCAGTGCAAAGTCCTTAGGGTGGGAGCATGTCTGGCATGTCCCAGGAAACAGCCAGAAGGCCAGTATAGTACAGGGTAACAGTGGACAAGGTTACAGGGATATGGGAGGGCAAATTGTTTAAAATTTTATAGAACATTGTTAAGATTTTAGCTCTTTGAGTGACATGAGAAGCCATTTGAGAGTTCCATATACTTAATGTACATTTTAAAACAGCACATATGTCCTCCTAAATATCACTTGGAGATTTCATAGTATTGATTCTTTAGGTATCTGCTTAATAGGTGTAGAAGCATTTTTTTTTCCTGATAGGCATACTTAATATTATAATGGTTTTGTTATTTCAGAAAGATCCAGATTACCTGAAGCTGTGGTTGGACACTTTTGTTTCTAGCTATGAACAATTTTTAGACGTTGACTTTGAAAAGCTGCCTACCAGGTATGTAGAAACGGTAATTTGTAACCCCTGGATGAGTTTTTCATTTTTGGCACAAAGATTTCATTGATGACATATTACAAGGATGGCAATTATGTTACCCTCTTGATACTCATGAATAACCCTTTTCTCATAGAGACATAGCTAATTGATGACAATAGTCTTTCTTGATGATGCCAGACCTGGCTTCTAGAAAACTCTGCTTCTCTAGGACACTACCAACTGGTGTTCTGCAACACACTTCATTTCTGACACTAACTACCAGATCCAACAAGTAAAGGGCAAAGTCCTCCGTAAGACTGCCTTCACTTCAGACATTAGCCACTACAAGTCTTGGGGACCACCCATACTTCAGACCAACTGGCTATAAATTCTGGGTTCTCACACCTCCTCCCCACCTCAAGTTCAGTAACTCACCACACTGACTTGAAAAACTCACTGAAAGCACTATACTTGTGATTACGGCTTTATTGTAATGAATACACATAGGACAAGGTGTGGAAGGGTCTGGAGGCAGAGCTTCCACGCCCTCTCCCCATGGAGTCAGGTGTATTGCCCTTCCTGAACATCAGCGTGTTCACTAATCAGGAAGCTCTTCAAGTTTTGGGTGTCCAGAGTTTTATTGGAGTCTTACTACATAATTGATTATGTGGTTGAGCTCAATTTCCCTCTCCCTAGAAGTATAAGTGGTGGTGAGGCTGAAAGTTCCAGCCCTCTAATTAATGCTTGTTCTTTCTTTTTTTTGAAATGGAGTATTGCTCTGTCGACAGGCTGTGCAGTGGCACGATCTTGGCTCACTATAACCTCCACCTCCTAGGTTCAAGCAATTCTCCTGCCTCAGCCTCCCAAGTAGCTGGGACTACAGGCACGCGCCACCATGCTTGGCTAATTTTTGTATTTTTGGTAGAGACAGGGTTTCACCATGTTGGCCAGTATGATCTCGATCTCTTGACCTCATGATCCACCTGCCTCGGACTCCCAAAGTGCTGGGATTATAGGTGTGAGCCACTGCCCCTTGGCCAATGCTTGGTCTTTCTGATAGGAGCAGCCTTCTATTCAAACTAAGGGCTTACCTTGAGTCACTTCATTTGCATAGACTCAGGTGTAATCCATAGGGCTTATTATGAATAACAAAAGACATTCTGAATATCACTCAGAAAATCTCAAGGGTTTTTGAAGCTATGTGCCAGAAAACTGGGACAAAGACCAGATATATATTCTTTATTATACAATAGGCATGTGAGTTGAAACTTATTTTCATTCCTGGCCTTACAGTAGGACCTTAGAAAACATCTTAGAGGAGGTGAAGTGTTTAGATTTTTAGAAACTAGATTTAAAAATCATAAAATGGAAAAATTCAAATTTATGGAAAAGTACTACTGAAAGTACAAATCTTTCATTTTTCCACCCACCACCACTCCCCACTTCCATACCATTTCCCAGGCCCACTTTTTAGATAAAGTTTTTTCTATATCTTAAGCTATCTTGAAGGCCTAATAGTTGTTCAGTAAGAGAGATTGCCTGGGGTAAAATGCAAGAAAAATGGAGAGAGGCATCTAGCCACAAAAGGAGTGCCAGTTTAAGATAAGTGTTGTCTGGGTGCCGTGGCTCACATCTGTAGTCCCAGCACTTTGGGAGGTTGAGGCAGGCAGATTACTTGAGCCTAGGAGTTTGAGACCAGCCTGGGCAACATGGCAAAACCCCGTTTCTACAAATAATTAAAAATGGTGGTGTGCACCTGTAGTCCCAGTTACTTGGGAGGCGGAGGTGGGAGGATCGATTTGGCCCAGAGAGTTGAGGCTGTAGTGTGCTGTGATCGTGCCACTGCACTCCAGCCTGGGTGACAGAGTGAAACCCTGTCTCAAAAAAAAAAAAAATGTGTTGAGGGGAGAAGGGAGGAATGGATGGTGGTTGATGATGAGAAAGAGTATCTGGAGACTTAAATCTTCAAGGAGGAAAAGTGTTTGCATTTTGGGGATAGAGGTAGGCAATCAGAAGTAGTAAAGGAGAATTGAGTCTAGAGAATCAAATAGGGGCCAGATCATGAGGTACCATGCATGCGATACAAATGGACTTTGACTTTTTTGTTGTTGTTATGGAAAATAAGAGTGCTACTGAAAAATTTTCTGTGTAGAGTGTCTTAATCATCAAGTTTGTGTTTCAAAGTCACTTTAGTGGCTGGTGGAGAGGGTTGAGACTGAAGGCAAGGAGCCCAGTTAAGAGATAATTGTGATAATCCAGAGATGTGGCTAGAGCTTTGGACCAAGATACTGAACTCAAGTAAGGATGTGAGTGTACTAAAAAAAAGACTAGTACTTCGTTATTTATAAATCCAGTTTCAGATGTCTTCCTCATTAGAATATTATTCATGTTAGGTTTATAAAGTTTAGGGAGTATTAACTCTTGACCTTTTCTCAAAATAAAATTATTTATTACTACTTTTTACCAATAAAATAATATTCTTATGATTTGTGCTTAGAAGTACTTCTGTTTTAATAATTTATAGCTTGCTTTAAATCATGGAGCTAAGAATTTTATAGAGTTAGGATTTGAGCCTTTAAATGTTTGGAATATTAGAATGAAGACTTCTAAAGTTTCTAAGGTGCAGTTGTTATCATCCGTACATTACCAGTGTCTCCTTTCTTGGGACACTGTTTCCAAAAACATTATGTAGACTTATATTGCCACTATGTTTAAAGTAACATGAAGAACGCCAAGAGCATTGCTGTATTTGTGATATAGTTTGTTTACTTAATACTGTGTTTCATGTTTTTGTCAAAAAACTGAAACATGAATTTAATTTTTCTAATAGAAAACATTCAGATTTGTAAGTATATGCTACGTACAAGATATTTTATGAAATTAGTCAAATCACCTTGAAGATAAGAGACATATGGCTAATCCTCATATAAAGTAAACTGACCTTAGAGAATTCATAATGTAAAGCAGAGATGGCTTTTACTAGAATATAAAGCCTTTGAACTTCAACCTAGGCTGCTTCCTGTAGTAGACACAGACAACCATTGGTTTACAGTAGACATTCAAGAGCCAAACAGAGGAATGGAACAGATTTGTGGAATTTGGGAAACTGCAACAAAAGAAGCATAGAATTTTGAACAGTAAAGTCCTAGAGGTGGGAAAATGCTTCCAAGTCCTTAAATGCTCATAACATTAGGAACATGGCCAAAAATTTCAACTTTATCTATAAGGCATGTTCAACCAAGCCCCAATTTTATAATTAAAAAAAATCTTTCTGAGGAGCTAATTTTTGTCCTCTTTAGTCATTTTTTAGAAGCTGATTTTTTTGACTAATTATTTATTAAAACCAATGTGCATATAGAGAATGGGATGACCAAGGACAAGGAAATACTCTTTTAAATAAGTGGGATAAAATACTGGAAAATTGAATGTTTTCTTTCTTGTTGACATATGTTTTTGGAAAAGTGAGGAGGAATAGCTTTGCTTAATTTTGAAAATTGGTTATATCTGAATCTTTGTATATTATTTTTAGATTACCTCTTTTTAGCCCTTTAGCAGGAAAAAAATATGTATATATGTATGTTAATGAGATATTTTCTGGTACTACCTATAAATAAGAGAATGAAAGAATCCAAAGCTACAAGTGAAATGGTGCCCCAACTAAAATGAAATATTTGTAACTGGGTTATAGAATTTGGCATTCCTTATAATATGCTTTGTGGCTTTTTTCTGTGTAATTTAATTACAATCAGGTGTTCATTTTATAAAACACTTTCTTAATTTATGTTGTAGGATGGTTCAGAAAGAAGCTAACTGTATTCTACATGTGACTACTTATGTGCTTCAGATTTTTCTGCATATAGTTAATTAAACAGCCTTTTACTCAGTGTAAAAATACTAGCAATACTTCATATTAAGCATAAGCTGAAGAAGAGGTAACTATAAAGTATAATTGTCATTTAATCATAGGCATGCTTTAGGGAGCTCCATTCAGATTTGGGCATTTTTCTTAAAGGGATAGGAAATTAGTATACAGTGGCTTATGAAAAGATTCTGAAGCTTTAGTGATAGCATGTTTAAAATATATTACATTTTTATAGATCTTTCGATATTTCACAGCTGAAAATGCATATTAACCTTCTGGTTTGAGACCCCTGTAAAATACGGCAGTTGATACTCAAATTTTATAGGTTGGGCACAATGGCTCAAGCCTATAATCCCAGCCCTTTGGGAGGCCAAGGTGGGAGGATAGCTTAAGGCCAGGAATTAGAGACCAGCCTGGACAATATAGCAAGACCCTATCTCTTAAAAAAAATTGCAGATTACAGAACTAGAAACTTTTTTTTTTTTTAAGGAACAACAGTAGATATTTATTTATTTATTTATTTATTTGAGACGGAGTCTCACTCTGTTGCCCAGGCTGGAGTGCAGTGGCCCGATCTTGGCTCACTGCAACCTCTGCCTCCCGGGTTCACGCCATTCTCCTGCCTCAACCTCTCGAGTAGCCAGGACTACAGGCACCCGCCACCACGCTCGGCTAATTTTTTTTGTATTTTTAGTAGAGACGGGGTTTCACTGTGTTAGCCAAGATGGTCTCCATCTCCTGACCTCAGGTGATCCATCCGCCTCGGCCTCCCAAAGTACTGGGATTACAGGCATGAGCCACCGCACCCAGCCAAGAACAACAGTAGATATTTACTGTTCACAGTTCTGGAAGCTGGGAAGTCTAAGATTAAGACACCAGCAGATTTGGTGTCTGGTGAGGGCCTGTCTTCTGTTTCTTGCTGTGTCCTTACACAGCAGAGGGATGAACACTGTGTCCTCACACAGAGGAAGGGGCAGGGCAACTCCCTTCACTCTGTTTATAAAGACAGTAATCCCATCCATGAGGGCAGAGCCTTCATGACTTAATCACTTCCTAAATGCCTCACCTCTTCATACTATTGCATTGGGAGTTAGTTTACAACATATGAAATTTGGGGGAATACCAGCATTCAGACCACAGCAGTTCACATCGAAAGCTCTACCATTCCTTAAAAAGTAGACATATAGGTCGGATGCGGTGGCTTCTGCCTGTAATGCCAGCACTTTGGGAGGCCGAGGCGGGCAGATCATCTGAGGTCGGGATTTCGAGACCTGCCTGACCAACATGGAGAAACCCCGTCTCTACTAAAAATACAAAATTAGTGGGCGTGGTGGCAAGGCTGACCAACATGGAGAAAACCCGTCTCTACTAAAAATACAAAATTAGCGGGTGTGGTGGCACATGCCTGTAATCCCAGCTACTCAGAAGACTGAGGCAGCAGAATCGCTTGAATGCGGGAGGCCAAGGTTGCAGTGAGCTGAGATTGCGCCATTGCACCTCCAGCCTGGGCAACAGGAGCGAAACTCCATCTCAAAAAAAAAAAAAAAAAAAACACATACAAGTAGACATGTAGTTGCCTGTAGAAGTATTGGCAACCACCTGTCATGTACTGGCAACCTACATGAGAATGGGTATTTTTTCATTCATGTTTAAAATTTTATTTTGTATCTGTTTTATTAAAATATTAACAGAATATTAAATATTGATAGAACATACTACTTGTATGATTACTTCCATTTTTTAGATGAACTCTAAGATGTTGGCCCCTTCAGTTGTGTTTCTACTGTCCTTCTCCTTAGGTCAATGTCTTCAGGTCTTCCACAAGTCTTTTGGACTTGCCAGGATATTTCCTATCTCTCATTTCCCTGGAAATATTAACCTCTCTCTGCAGGTCCCTCTGCTGTAATGCCTTCTGTGGCAGCACAGGAATTGTCTACCCATTCAGGTTAGGAGCAATTTTTAAGTATGGTGTAAAAATCTCTTTGAACACTCTATAATGGTGAGAGAAGTTGCAGTCACAATTTTCTATTTCTTTCTATTTTTTTTTTTTTTTTGAGAGATGGTCTTTCTGTCTCAACCAGGCTGAAGTGCAGTGGCATGATCATAGCTCACTGCAACCTCGAACTCTTGGGCTCAAGTGAGCCTCCTGCCTTAGCCTCCAAGTAGCTGGGACCACAGACATATACCACTATACCTGGTTAATTTTTTTTTTTCCAGTGGAGATGAAGTCTTGCTATGTTGCCCAGCCAATTTTCTATTTCTTAGCTGATTTGGCATAGGTTTCAACCAGGTATAGACCTCAGGCCAGAAACAGGTTTATAAGAAATACTGCATTTTTTTCATTATCTGTGACTCAACATGCCTTGATTCTAAGCCCACATCTTTCAGGCTGGTAAGATATCCATGCTTTGAGCTGGGCACGGTGGCTCACTTTGGAGGGCCAAGGTGGGTGGATCACGAGGTCAGGAGATTGAGACCATCCTGGCCAACATGGTGAAACCCCGTCTCTACGAAAAATACAAAAATTAGGTGGGTGTGGTGGCACGTGCCGGTAATCCCAGCTACTCGGGAGCCTGAGGCATGAGAATCCCTTGAATCTAGGAGGCGGAGGTTGCAGTGAGCCGAGATCGCGCCACTGCACTCCAGCCTGGCGACACAGCGAAACTCCATCTCAAAAAAAAAAAAAAAAAAAAAGATATCCGTGCTTTGTTATGCTTTGGATTTTCTGCCATCCCCAGAGATGATAGGGTTTTATTTAAGCCACTGATTTTTGATGGGGAGGGAGGGAGGTATTCTCTGGTTTTGGTTGTGTGACCACAGGAGTGACCTTCCATACATCTCTTGTGCTCATCTGTGTAGCCCACTTAAAACCATCTACTCTCGGAACACAGATTTATTATTTCATGAGGTTGGGTACTTCAGCATCCATAGGGAACTTCAAAGGTTAAATGATCAGCTCTATGTTACAGAGGTGAGATTTAGTACCCATGTCTTTAGACGTTGAATCCAGGTATGGGTTTTTATTATGAAAGAAACACCAGAGGAACCACTCATGTCTGATGTTGGCATTTGCCCTTAAAGAACCATATAGTCTTACATAGAAACCATTTGTCACAAAATGTTGATATATTACTTTTTAAAGTCTTCTGTTGATGCCCATGCTCAGAGCTCTACATTTCCTTTTTTTTTTTTTTTTTTTTAATACCCTTTTATCTCTCTTCTTTCCTTTTGCTGGTTATCTTTTCTCCCTCTTCCGATCACATGGATTGGGGAGTCTATACTAAAACAATGATGTTTAGTAAAGCAGTTGACAAATTTTTTTTTTTTGAGACAGAGTCTCACTCTGTCACCCAGGCTGGAGTACAGTGGCACAATCTCGGCTCACTGCAACCTCTGCCTCCCGGGTTCAAGCGATTCTTCTGCCTCAGCCTCCTGAGTAGCTGGGACGAATTTATAAATGTGGGAAATGTGATAACCTATAGGATAATTACACTTTATTTGGTAAAATGATACAATGAAACCAGCTAATTTTTTGTATTTTTAGTAGAGATGGGGTTTCACCATGTTGACCAGGCTGGTCTCGAGCTCCTAACCTCGTGATCCACCCACCTCGGCCTCCAGAAGTGCTGGGATTACAGGCGTGAGCCACTGCACCTGGCCAACAGTTGACATATTAAACTAGTTATGTAGATACTTCATTTTTACTTTACAGTTATTGTTTCTTTTAGAAATGGTATGCACACTGCTATACACAGTATTTAGTATACATAGTATTTTTAAGTGGAACATAATTTATTCTAAATATTTTCATTAAAAATAGTACAATTGAAGATATCAAATAGTCTGTCTCTCTCTTTAGTAAGCCTCTTCTGAAATAAGAAAAACCACTCTGCTCTAATAATCTTCTAGTTACTAATCTAGTTACTTCTAGTTACTAATCTAGTTACTAATCATCATGTGCTACATCTGTGTTGCAGACGAGAAGGCACAGAGTATCTGGAATGAATAAAAGAGCTTCTTTAGGATTTGGGCTGAAAATGAAGTTCATTTAAATGCCAGAGATTTTCTTCTTGTATTTCAACAGGCTTCTTATTTTTTTCCCTTTCTGTTGTAGGGTAGATGATATGCCTCCAGGAATATCTCTGCTTCCTGATAATATTCTGCAGGTTCTGAGGATCAAGCTTCTACAATGTGTTCAGAAAATGGCAGATGGGTTAGAGGAACAACAGCAAGCCTTGTCAATTTTGCTTGTCAAGTTCTTCATTATTCTTTGCAGGTATCTAGTAGAAAAAATAAGCTAGTTTTCACTCATAGGTGGGAGTTGAACAATGAGAACACATGGAGATGAGGAGGGGAACATCACACACTGGGCCTATTGGTGGGTAGGGTGCTAGGAGAGGGATAACATTAGGAGAAATACCTAATGTAGATGATGGGTTGAAGGATGCAGCAAACCACCATGGCATGTGTATACCTATGTAACAAACCTGCACATTCTGCATACATATCCCAGAACTTTAATAAATTAAGTAAATAAAAAAGAAGAAAAGAAAAAATAAGCTAATTATCTGTTTTAATATAATTGTTACATTACCAAAATAATAATTAATTTTATTTATTATTAGTGATGTTTGTAGTTGATATGGAGCTTTAAAGAGTAAGTGCACTTTTTGGAATAGGCTTGTGGTTTGTTAGTATGTTGGAAATCCTTTTAGTTACTATACCTAGTTATAGCAACATTAGCCAACATTTAAAAAAATTATATTAAAGTCAATGACAGTTTTTCTTCAGCAAGAAATTACTGTACCAGTATTTTTCATATGGTTCTCACCTGTAAATGTATATGCATTTTTATTACTCTGTGTTATTATCTGTGAAAATAAATCATTCAGATATTTCATTTTATTATTTTATCAAATAAAGTATAATTATCCTGTAGGTTATCATATTTCCCACATTTATAAATTAGGTCTGTGGTGCTTACATTTTGGTATGCATGAATAACAACAAGGAAACTTAGTAGAATATAGAGCTTGAGCCTTGCTTATGGAAATTCTGTTTCAAAAGGGCTCAAAATCTGGATTTTTCAGGCATTCCACATTCATCTACATATAAGAATTCAAGAACCATTAGTTTAGGGGCACTGCATATAAGAATGCAAGAACCATTGGTTTAGGGGCATCTGCATATAAGAATTCAAGAACCATTGGTTTATTGGTTCATATTCCTCTTGAAACCTATCTTCATTTCGGAAGCTACATTCTATATCTTTAAATCTATTTTCTTTTTGGAAGCCACTTTCTAAAACGTACATTATTTGTTTTATAAATATTTTATAATTAATTAGTGGATGAATAGGGACTTAATTTACCTCTTAGTCACCTTTGGCTTAATTTCTCATTGCCTTTGCAGGAATTATGGAATGATTGATCAATAATTGCTAAAACATTTCACCCCTAATTTATGCTCTCCCAGAGCCTTAGACATGTTTTTATTTGTGTGTTTTTCCTCATCCTTAAAATTTGGAAAAATAATACAAGAATTATAAGGGTTGAAGGATGCAGCCGGGTACAGTTGCTCACACCTGTAATCCCAGCACTTTGGGAGGCCGAGGAGGTGGATCGCTTGAGGTCAGGAGTTTGAGACCAGCTTGGCCAACATGGTGAAACCCTGTCTCTCCAAAAAAATGTAAAAATTAGCCAGGCATGGTGGCGGGTGCCTGAAATCCCAGCTACTCAGGAGGCTGAGAGGCAGGAAAATTGCTTGAACCTGGGAGGCGGAGGTTTCAGTGTGCCGAGATCATGCCATTGCACTTCAGCCTGGGTGACGGAGCGAGACTCTTCTCAAAAAAAAAAAAAAGGTTAAAGGGAAAGGGTTTATTCAGGTAGTAAGACATAAGTTGATCTCTGATAATTTGCTATATTTTCTTGCTAGCTACCTACTACAATTTTGCTGAAATCAAAAATCCTACAGATATTTGTTTTCAATTCATTATGTTTAGATTTTGGTAATAGAGGGAAGCACTGAAATGCTCAACAAATTTTTTGGTTGAAAAAAAATTTTTTGGGTAGTAGATAGTTTCTTATAATAAATTTAATGTTCAATAGCTACCAGTCACAGAACATGTTTCTATTTCCAGAGACCTCACTTTACTTTTTTAAAGCTCCATTTAAAAACTTTAATAAACTTTATGTTTTAGAGCTGTTTTTATATAAATCTAGAATTCCCACATACTCCTTTCCCATACCCCTCAGTTTCCTCTATTACTAATATCTTACATTAGTATGATACATTTATTACAGCTGATGAACCAGTATTTATACATTATTAACTAAGGTCCATGTGCACATTAGGGTTCACTATTTGTGTTGTATAGTTTCATGGGTTTTGACTAATTTATGTTGTCATATATAAATTTGACATAATCATCATTATAGGATCATATAGAATAGTTTTCCTACACTAAAAATGGCCTGTGCTCCACCTATTCATTCCTTACACACCCACACACACACACCCCATACCCCTGCCCGCCCCAACCTCTGTCAACCACTGATTTTTTTTTTTTTTAATCATAAGCATACCAAATGTTACAGGTTTCATTGTCACCACTGCAATATATGTACTGTGATGGAAGCATAGCCTGTGTCTCAATTTAGCCACATTAAGTTTTTTGGACACCATGATCAGCAGTACCCATTCTCATCTAGAATGAGGCTTAACCACTGATATTTTAATGGTGTCTTTAGTTTTGCTTTCACCAGAGTGTCATAATTAGAATCATACAGAATGTAGCCTTTTCAGACTGGCTTCCTTCACTTAGCAATATGCATTTAAGGGTCCTCCATGACTTTTCTTGTTTGTTTGTTTGTTTGTTAGACAAGGTCTTACTCTGTCACCCATGCTGGAGTGCAGCTGCTTGATAAGGGCTCGTTGCATCCTTGACCTCCTGGGCTCAATTTATGTTTCCACCTTAGCCTCTGAGTAGCTGAGACTACAGGTACATGCCACCATGCCCAGTTATTTATTCATTTATTTATTTGTATTTTTGTAGAGAAGGGGTTTTGCCATGTTGCTCAAGCTGGTCTCAAACTCCAGGGCTCAAGTGATCCTTCCGCCTTGACCTCCCAAGGTGCTGGGACTATAGGCATGAACCACCGCACCTGGTCCTCCTCCATGTGTTTGTAGCTTGATAGCCCATTTCTTTTTGTCACAGAATAATACTCTACTTATGGACATACCACAGTTTGTTTATTCATTCCCCTGTTGCAGGACATCTTGGTTACTTCCAGTTTTTGGAAGTTATGAATAAAGCTGCTACAAACATCTGTGTGCAGATTTTGCATACACATAAGTTTTCAACTCATTTAGGTAAATGCTGAAGAGTATAATTGCTGTATCATACGGTAAGCTTATGTTTAGCTTTGTCAGTGCAAAATTGTCTGCCAAAATGGCTATACCATTTTGCATTCCCACCAACAATGAATGAGAGTTCCTGTTGCTCTTCATGGTTTCCAATACTGGATTATACTATTGTTTTATATTTTAGCCATTTTAATAGGTGTTTGTAGTATCTTATTGTTTTAATTTGCAATTCCCTAATGACAAAAGATGTTCACCATCTTTTCATATGGCTATATACCATTTGTATCTTCTTTGGTGAAGTGTCTATTTAGATCTTTTGCTCATTTTTAAAAATCGAATTGTTTTCTTATTAAGTTTTAAGACATCTTTGACTGTTTTGAGATGTAATTCCTTTATCAGGTATCTGGGATTTTTTTGTCGTCGTTGTTGTTGTTGTTTTGAGACAGGGTTTTACTCTGTTGCCCAGGTGCAGTGAGTTCTGTTGCCTGAGGTGCGGTGGCATGATCACAGCTCACTGCAGCCTCAAGTTATCCTCCTTCTTTAGTCCCCCCCACCCCAAGTAAGTGGGACCACAGGTACATGCCACCATGCTTGGCTGATTTTTTTTAATTTTTTGTAGAGATGAGGTCTCACTATATTGCCCAGGCTGGTCTCTAACTCCTGGGCTCAAGCGATCCTCCCACCTCACCCTCCCAAAATATTGGGATTACAGGCATGAGCCACTGTGTCTGGCAGGTATCTGGTCTGCAAATATTTTTTGATAGTCTGCGACTTGCCTTTTTATTCTTTTACTAGTGTTTTGTAAAACAGAAGCTTTTAATTTTAATGAAGTTTGACTTAACTTTTTTCTTTCATGGATTATGCTTTTTTAAAAAAATTGAGACAGAGTCTTGCTCCATCTGTACACTCCAGGCTGGAGTGTACTGACATGATCATGGCTCACTACAGCCTCAACCTCCCTGGCTCAGGTGATCCTCCCACCTCAGCCTCCTGAGTAGCTGGGAGGCACACCACTATGCCTGGCCAATTGTTTTAAAAAAATTATTGTCCTGCTGGCGGAGTGCAGTGGCTCACGCCTGTAATCCCAGCACTTTGGGAGGCCGAGGCGAGTGGATCACTTGAGGTCAGGAGTTCTGGACCAGCCTGGCCAACATGGTGAAACCCCGTCTCTACTAAAAATACAAAAATTAGCTGGGAATGGTGCCACATGCTTGTAATCCCAGCTACTTGGGAGGCTGAGGTGGAAGAATCGCTTTAACCCAGGAGGCGGAGGTTGCAGTGAGCTGAGATCATGCCACTGCACTCTAGCCTGGGTGACAGAGCAAGACTCAGTCTCAAAAAAAAAAAAAATTTTTTTTTTTTAAATTATTGTCTTGCTACGTTGCCCAGGCTAAGTCTCGAATTCCTGGATTCATGCAGTCCTCCTGCCTCTGCCTCTCAAAGTGTTGGGATTACAGACAGGCATGAGCCACTACACCCAACCTCTTTTTCTTTTTCTTTTGCTCAAATTGTGGGTCTGTTTCTTTTGTGTATTGTTTCTTTTGATTTTCAAACTTGTGTCGCGTTCTCATGTGAGTTGTTATTTTTGAGTAAGTGTTGGTTATTGTTTTTGAAAAATCATAGAGATACTTTTAGGATAATATTGTCTTTCTTCTCAGTTAATATACATTTGTTTCTGGAAAAGTAGGATCCCTCTAATACAGTGAATGATTGAGCTGACTTGGACTTAGTCTCTGTGACTACTAATCTATTTTCATTTCACCTTTACTTCTTGAGTGTTGTCTTTTGGGATCTTAAACCACAGCCTTAGAGACAGTTATTTTCGGGCTCTGAATTCTAGTTTTTGTCCCTTTTCAGCATTGTGAGACTGTCAGATGCAATCAGCAGCTTCTCATTGTTTCATCTACCTCTGTCAGGACTGGTAGAAGTCATGAGTGCAAAAATGGATCTAAATGCAGGTCTCATCTCTTTCTGTGTTTCCTTGTTCTGTATCTTGGATCTGTAATTTTTCACTTCCTTATTAATTTTCTCATGCCTTTAAACATATTTTTAAAAAAAATTTTGTCCATGTTTTCTAGTTGTTCTCAGGGAGAGGACTGATCTTAGTCCACTATTATTGGAAGCAGAATTCTTGCAGAGGCTTCCAATTTTGCCTCTGCCTGTACCCTGTTTTCTCCAAGTTGTCATGCCAGTCTGACTTCTTACATTAAGAAGTCTTTTGGTTGGGTGGGTGTGGTGGTTGATACCTGTAATCCCAGACCTTTGGGAGGCTGAGGCAGGAGGATTGCTTGAGCCCAGGAGTTCAAGACCAGCCTGGGCAACAAAGTGAGACCCTCATCTCAACAAAAAATGTAAAAAGGTAGCCAGGCCTAGTGGCACATACCTGTAGTCCCAGCTTCTCAGGAAGCTGGGGTGGGAGGATTGCATGAGCCCAAGAGTTTGATGCTGCAGTGCACTGTGATTGCACCACTGCACTCTAGTCTGGGCAACCGAGCAAGATCCCATCTCTTAAAAAAAAAACCAGAAGAAGTCTGTTAATTCTGTTAATTTTTCTAAAATTAGCATTTACTGGATTTTAAGATATATGTTTTACAAGATCACAATGTCTCATAACAAAATTAATGAACGTTGCTCTTTTATTATGTCAAGGGAAAGATTTTAGGTATAGTAAATATTGTCTTGTTTTACCTCAGTCTTATAAAAAGGGAATAAAAATGAGGGACCATATTTTAGTTAAACACTAAGCACTTATGAACCCACTGCTTTAAACAAAATATGATACTGTGCCGTCTTAGAGTAAGTAAAGATGCTGTTAGCCCTTTTTCAAGGACTTTTAATGTAGTTGAGGAAATATGACATCCTTAAAAGGAAACCATAATTCAAAAAGGAAAGTGAAAATGATTATAGTGCACATGTTATAATGAAAACAGTATGTACAAAAAAGAAAACTAAGAATCTGCATAGGGACAAAAATCTGTAAGGAAATAATGTAGATGTACGTAGTTGCTTATTTTTAGATTGCAAGATATTGGTGTTTATTTTTTCTCTTCTGTTTCTACTTTGTGATATTTTCCAATTTTCAATAATAAATAGATGCTAATCAGCATATACTTTTTAAACATTATCTGTTTATAGTAGCTAAATGCTGCTTGAGTTATAGTTCACAGTTGGTGGGAAAGCAGTTATATAACCATATTGATTTTATGTTTTAATAAATGTCATTTGCATTTTGTTTGCCAGCATGTGTTCTCATAATTCAAGCTGAATTCATGAACATATGTTTTGTTCACCATTCTTATGTAAAAAATTAAAGTCTCTTTTTCTCACAGAAATCTATCAAATGTGGAAGAAATTGGGACTTGCTCGTACATTAATTATGTCATCACCATGACAACACTCTATATTCAGCAAGTAGGTGTGAACTAATCTTTTTTGTCACTTTACTGAGAGCAACTAGGTTTTACTTTTTGTTTGTTTGTTTGTTTGTTTGTTTTGAGATGGAGTTTTGCTCTTGTTGCCCAGGCTGGAGTGCAATGGCCCGATCTTGGCTTACCACAACCTCTGCCTCCCAGGTTCAAGTGATTCTCCTGCCTCAGCCTCCCAAGTAGCTGGATATTACAGGCATGTGCCACCACGCCCGGCTAACTTTTGTATTTTTAGTAGAGACGGGGTTTCTCCATGTTGGTCAGGCTGGTCTCAAACTCCTGACCTCAGGTGGTCTGCCCGCCTCGGCCTCCCAAAGTGCTGGGGTTACAGGCATGAGCCACCATTGTCTGGCCTACTATTTTTTGTATTATAGTTAGTATAGTTAAATATTTTCAGATGAGGTAATAATTGAGAAGAGACTTAAACTTATTGTTGGGTAATGCATATTTCAGAAATCCTGTACATATTGCCTAAATATAGACAAGTAGTTATTATATATACTGTTATTTAATTTAAAAATTTAAGTGTTTTGCCTGTAATCCCAGCACTTTGGGAGGCCGAGGCGGGCGGATCACGAGGTCAGGAGATCGAGACCATCCTGGCTAACACGGTGAAACCCCGTCTCTACTAAAAATACAAAAAATTAGCCGGGCGTGGTAGCGGGCGCCTGTAGTCCCAGCTACTCGGGAGGCTGAGGCAGGAGAATGGCGTGAACCCGGGAGGCAGAGCTTGCAGTGAGCCGAGATCGCGCCACTGCACTCCAGCCTGGGTGACAGAGCGAGACTCCGTCTCAAAAAAAAAAAAAAAAAAAATTTAAGTGTTTTATAAATGGCTTTTAAAATGATACAATTTGTTATTATTATGTATTATTTATTTATCACATATCCTTCTTACTGAAAACATATTACTTTTTCAAAAGGTGTTTGGCTATTTATTTTAAAGCTATCGTAGGACATATTTAAAATCTTAGTGGCTGTATCCAGTCCGTATGATTAAATGACTCTTAGTCTCAAAGGGAAAGTTTGGCTTGTTTGAATACAAATGACTTATTGTTAGATGATAAGTAAGGCATGTCTTTAATTTATGTTTAACTTTGTTCTCAGTTAAAAAGCAAAAAAAAAGAGAAGGAAATGGCAGATCAGACATGTATTGAAGAATTTGTGATCCACGCATTGGCATTTTGTGAAAGCTTATATGATCCATATCGGAATTGGAGACATAGAATTTCAGGGTATGTCTTATAAATAATAACGTTCATTTAAAACCTGAATGTCATAATATATTTGATTCTTCAAAGCAGGTCTTCTCTATGAAAGCAATTGGAAAGAAGTATATAAGACCCACAGATTTAACTCTGAGCTAGAGAAATATGTTGGAGGGAATGAATTAGTGATAAATTCTGCTTCTGAATAATTACATATGCCCTGAACTTGTATTTTGCAATGCAATTTTGAATACTAATAATCTGATAAGAAATGTTAAAGGCATAGTAGCATCAAATACAGTATACATATTTTTCAAGAAAAGTTATTTTTTAAAAAACATACTTTATAATTCGAAAATGCTTTCTAGCAGTATTTTGTCCATTTTTTTTCTTTTTTCTTTTTCTTTTCTTTTTTTTTTTTTTTTTTGTTTTTTTGAGACAGAGTCTTGCTCTGTTGCCAGGCTGGAGTGCAGTGGCACAGTGGCATGATTTCAGCTTACTGCAACCTTCGCCTCCCAGGTTCGAGCAGTACTCCTGCCTTAGCCTACCGAGTAGCTGGGATTACAGGAGTGCACCACTGCGCCCAGCTAATTTTTATATTTTTAGTAGAGACGGGATTTCACCATGTTGACCAGGATGGTCTCGATCTCCTGATCTCATGATCTGCCTGCCTCGGCCTCCCAAAGTTCTGGGAGCCACCGTGTCCGGCCTTTGTCCATTTATTTTTAATTGTAGAGCTTCTGTCATCAGGATCCCATAAGGAAAACATAAACGAGACTAAATATTTTTATTTTTAGACACGAGATCTCACTATGTTGCCCAGACTGGTCTTGAATTCCTAGGCTCAAGTAATCCTCCCGCCTTAGCCTCCCAAATACTGGGATTATAGACATGAACCACTGCACCCAGCCTCCTCACACTTGATATTTTAAAAGAGAGGATCTAATACAAGGAAATTGATAAATATTAGAGAATTGACAAAGCAAAGGTGGGACACTGACTTTAGGAAACAGCTACTTTCCCTGGGGTTATGGGAACAAAGGGAAGAGAATGGAGTTATCAGAATCTAGACTTTTGGTGAAGAGGCCCTACAGCACTGAGGTTCAGACCTCTGAGGAAGGAGCATTGCACAGCTGGTGCTGATATCTCTTGAGCAGTCAAGAGGCTCATTCTGGGATTGCCAAAAATAAGCTGAAGACAGGAACCAACTGCCATTACTACAATTAAGAATTCTTGCTGGAGTGATACTGATGAGTATAGAGAAAAAGAGCAATGTGGAACCAGTCGTTGCTCTCTTTCTTCCACGCTTCATCTGGTACCCTCTATTAGGGAGCCCAAAAGGGAGGCAGCTGGAAAAAGAAAGTTTGCATGATGCCTGCCGCAGCATCACAAAGCAGAGAGAATATAGAAGGGTGGGTTGGTAGCTTAGTGACAATAGCTGAATTACCAGTACAGAACTCAAAGAGAAGAATTTTAAAGTCACATATCATTCTTACCTGTGGGCACAGATTACAAAGAAGTGTTTCATCACTCTCAATCAGACCTCTTTTTTAAATCTCCTAAATCTCCTCAAGATTTTCCATTTTCATTTTCAACTTAACATGACCCATTTGTAAATAATTTCTACTTCCTGCAACACGATTGCAGCATTTCATTACTAAATTATTTTTGTAGGCTTTTCAGGGTTCCCATGGTAGTATAGCCACCATACCATTAGATGGTGGTGAAGAATTGATAACTGAGAGAACATTTATATATACTATGTGGTAACACCTTTTGTATGTTCTATATAGTGATGTAATATTTTATTGAAATCAGAATACATCCTGGGAGATGGAGATTGGAAAAATGTTGGTTAAAGATACAAAATTTCAGTTAGACAGGAGGAATAAATTATGCTTCAGTAACAAACAAGGGGCATAGAATAACAAAAGATTTATTACTTTTTCATGTTGTCTGTCTTTTGTGAATAGGCAGAGAGCCTCTACTCATCAGAGCTACTAAAGATCCCAGGCTAACAGAGCAGCCAGCATTTTAGCCTTTGCTGGTCACCATGTGTGAGAGAAAAAGTTTTGAAAGGTGTCAAATTGGCAATTTAATGTTCTTGTCTTGTCTGGTCATGCTACATGACACATGTCATTTTCATTCTGAACTCATTGTCCAGAACTGTGATTACATGTCCCCATCTACTACAGTGGGGCCAAGTTAAAGTCTACCATGTGACTAGAATGGGTAGAAATAGTTGTCAGTTAGTGCCGTGACTACCTTTTATCTCTGCTTATGCCCTGCTTATGAGTCTTTAAAGATACAAAGAGGGAGCCAGATGTGATGGCTCATGCCTGTTGTCCCAGCTACTGGGGATGCTGAGGTGGGAGGACTGATTGAGCCCAATAGTTCACGGCTTCAGTTAGCTATAGAGACCTGTCTTTTTTAAAAAAAAGTACAAAGAGACACTTAACAGTGCTTCATCTGTAGCCTTTATACTCATTAGCACTTTGGTTCTAACTAATCAGTGTTCCCCCTGTTTTGACATGTATGCCAGAGATTTCTCTAAGGAAAGTATATCTCCTCCTCTTCCTCCTACTCTTGCTACTTCTCTATCCTCCGCCTTAGACTTGTCAGCAATGGCAAATCTAAGAGAACATTTTAAGTTTTGAAACAATGACATAATTTTTCTTTATAGACAGCAAGACAGATACAGAAAAAGGAACATAAAATCAGTCTGAAAATGGCAGAAGAGAGGCTTTTAAAGGAATCTTTAATAATAAGAGCAAAATGAATTTAAAGATGGGGAGAGAAGATTTATAAAAAGGCAGCTCTGATAACAAATTAAATAAAATTGGTAGCTAAAAACAGTTTTTGAAAGTCAAAAAGAAGAAAATTTTTTTGATAATAACTATTAAAAAGGAAAATATAATAAAGATTATTACACCAAAAAAGAGTCATTTTCCCATATAAAGTAGAAAACATATATGGATAACCAAAACTTGCCAGATGAGGCCAGTCAGAAAATTCCAAATATTAACAAAAACACATTTTTCACTGGCCCATTAATCAGAGAACTTTAAAAATTACATAAAAATTAAAATTACCTCTGTATAGGAATACATTTTAATTCACCCAGAGATCCAACACACTTAAAAGAGAAGAATTTTACTAATTTAATTTTTTAAAAAACCACTACCTATTAAACTCATGTAGCATTGCTAAGAGTATCTACGGAATTTTCACATCAATGTTTTCTTGCGAAAGTGGAAATCAAAAGCACAGAGACCCTCTTTAACAATGAACCGCTGATAAGCAAAATATAATTATAATAACATTCCACTTACGTGCATTTGTGAGCATTAATTTACATCAGGCTTTCCAATTTACCAACATTTATAGAATTTCTTACTAGTGAGAGTTTTACAAAACTTTTGAAGTAATTGTTAAATTTGAAAACATTTCTGTATTTTCCAGACCACTGTGCTTCCAATCCAGAGTGCTCTCACATTTATAAGGTCCATCTACAGTTTGTTACCATGTATCTTTGAACATGTGTTAGACAAATGAAGGTATTCTCACACTCTGTACATTTATAGGAATTTTTCAAAAATGAGTTCTTTTAAGTATCAAATGAAACTTACGAACTAAAGAAATTACCACACATTTAAATTTATAAGGCTTATCTCCACTGACTTCTTACATATTTCAAGGAAAAATGGAAAAACTGAAGGCTTTGCCACATTTCTTAGAATTACAGGGTTTTTCTCTATTGTGAACCCTTTTATGTCCTTGAAAGAAACTGGGAAAACTGAGGACTTTACCAGTTTTTTAACATTCATTTTTCCCCCAGTATGAGTTTTTCTTAGTTTTCAAAGGGAACTGGGAAAATTGCATGTTTTCCAATATTCCTCACAATCCCACTATGTGTTTTTTCATTTGTTCTAATAGAACTAGAACATCTGAAGTCTTTACCACATTTCTTCCATTCACATGGTTTTTTTCCAGTATGACTTCTTTCATGCTGTTGAAGGGATCTGGGAAAAGTGAAGGCTTTACCACTTTACTTCCATCCAAAGGGTTTCTCTTCAGTTTGAGTTCTTTCATATCATCAAAGGGAACTGGAAAATGTGAATGATTTACCGCATTTTTTACATTCCTAAGGCTTTTCTCCACTGTGAGCCCTTGTATGCTTATGAAGGAAACTGGAAGTTGTAAAGGCTTTACCACATTCTCTACATCTATAGGGTTTCTCTGCAGTATGAATCATTTCATGTTCTCGAAGGGTGTAGGAAGAAGCTAATAATTTATCACTTTTATTGCATGCATAGGGTTTCTCTCCACTATGAGTTATTTCATGTTTGTGACAGTTTCTGGAATAATTGAAGTCTTTACCACAATGTTTACATTTATAGGGTTGTTTTCTCCAGTGTGAGTTTTCTGGTGCATTTGAAATAAACTGGGGAAAATAAAGTTTTCCCCACATGCTGTACATTTATAAAATCCATTATCACTGTGCATTACCATGTGTCTTCAAACACCTGTGAGAGAATTAAAGGCTTTCCCACATTGTTTACATTTATATGGCTTCATTTCACAGTCCTCACACTCAAATAGTTTGTGTCCAGAGTGAGTTATAATATACCTGTGAAGAGATGCATGACATATGAAGACTTTTCCACACATTCTGCATACACATGGTTTTACTTTAGTAGAAACTTTCTTGTTCAGATTAAGATTTGAATTCTGGCTGAAGGTTTCTCCACCTTGACTATTTTGTTTACCTTCACACAGTCTCTCTACCATATGACTTACATTTCTCCCATATTTTCTGACTTGATCGTCAACATTCTGGTCTTCCCATTTGTTTCCTGTAGAAGCCAAATTCCTGAAGGTTTCCTG
This sequence comes from Pan paniscus, assembly GCF_029289425.2. Taxonomy (NCBI): domain Eukaryota; kingdom Metazoa; phylum Chordata; class Mammalia; order Primates; family Hominidae; genus Pan; species Pan paniscus. The sequence continues at coordinate 105,670,660 of NC_073262.2, forward strand.
CGTCACATCTCTATAAGAGTTTCTTCTGGGAAAAATCCAGCAACGCCCGCTCCTGAGGGGTGACGGTTACAGCCACATCCTCAAAAGTCACTGAGTCCATGTTCCAGCTTCCAGCATGCTCCGGCATCCTGCCCAGGGATCTTGCAGGGCCTGCAGGTCACAGGCAACAGAGGCTGCCCCAGAACCACCTAAGGCCTCTCAGAGCTGAGGAGAGGGAGCCCAAGCTAGGAGCGCAGCCCAGAGACCCAAAAAGAAGAAAATTTTATATACTATTAATATAATATAGGAAGATAATTCTGCATATGTAAGATGGCAACAGAAAGGGGGGCAAAGTAGAGGATGAGTAGCAGCATTTAATGAATGTATGCATATATTTGCCAGGAATTACATTAGAAGCTGTGTATGTGTTATCTCTAATATACACAACAATCTTGCCAGTAATGTAAGAACTGCTTCAAAGACAAATGGTAAAGCAGGGAATTCAGACTTGGATTTCTTTGACTTTGACAGGGAGATTAAAAAATGGAATTAGGAGAAATCCATTGCTCATGGAAGACCTATACAAAGGGATCTACAGCAATAATTTACACCTTATTTATTAATCTGATTCTGAAATTAAGTGGAAATTTAGAAGATATATATTTTCTTATTCATTGTGTTTAATGCTTACCAAAATAGCGAAAGCAGGTTAGAATAGATTTAATTAAAATTAACATAATTCCAAATACAGAGCCATGTAAAACTATTTCTTTTCTTATTTGATGACAACAAATAGATGCTTTTTGTAGATTTGATTAATCTGTTATCTCAATTTTGATTCTACTTACAGAATCTCAGAAAGTTAGAAAGATTTTCTCAAGTGGAACTAAAATAAGTATAGGGAAATAAATCAGCCAGGCATGGTGGCTCACACCTGTAATCCCAGCACTTTGGGAGGCCAAGGCAGGAGAATTGGTTGAGGCCAGGAGTGTAAGACCCCATCTAGAAAAAAAAAAAAATTGGCCAGGTGTGGTGATGTGTGCCTCTAGTTCTGAGTACTTGGGAGGCTGAGGTGAGAGGATCACTGAGCCCAGGAGTTGAAGCCTGCAGTGAGCTATGATCACACTATTGCATTCCAGCCTGGGTGATGGCAAAACCTGAAAGAAAGAGGAGGGAGGGAGGGAGGGAGAGAGGAAAGGAGAGGAGAGGAGAAAGGAGTGGAAAAAGGAAAGGAAAGAGGGAGCGAGGGAAGGAAGGAGAAGAGAAGTGAGAGAAGAAGAAAGGAAGAAAGAAGAAGAGGAGAAAAGAAAGAGAAAGAAAGAAAAAGAAATCTTCCTTCAGTATGACTTGTTCATTCATTTAAACATTGATTCAAAAATATACTTATTGAGTTTCTACTTTGTGACTAGTGCAAGTTTAGTAGGATTCCTTGCCTTGCCACAGAGAAAAATAATTTAATTATGTTAAGGTATGCCCTGTGCCTCCTACTTGTCAAACCTGGAACAATATATGCACAAAATAATTATAGTAATGAATTATTTAACCATTCAGGAAGAAAATTTATGAGTTCATACCAGTGATAGATAGATAAGGGAGAAGTGAAGGGTATTGCTTACAGTAAAATTCCAAGTGCCAATTAGTAAATATAGAGGAGATGCTGGAGTTGGGGAAAAAAACACATTTTGCACACATCATTGTAAGATTGGATCAGGCAAGAATCATTCATGGATGTTAAACCTAGGGGGAAGTTTTGGTTGGGAGCATGATGTGTGTATGGTTTTTTTGTTTGTTTGTTTGTTTGTTTTGAGACAGAGTCTTGCTCTGTTGCCCAGGCTGGAGTACAGTACCGTGATCTTGGCTCACTGCAACCTCCGCCTCCCGGGTTCAAACAATTCTCCTGCCTCAGCCTCCCAAGTAGCTGGGTTTACAGGCGCGCACCACCATGCCCAGCAAATTTTTTATTTTTAGTCAAGACAGGGTTTCACCATGTTGGCCAGACTGGTCTTGAACTCCTGACCTCAGTTGATCCACCTGCCTCAGCCTCCCAAAGTGCTAGGATTACAGGTGTGAGCCACTGCGCCCGGCCATGTGTATGCTTTTAAAATGTCTCCTCACGATTACTTATTACTTGTAATTGAAAAATCAGTAATTATTTTGGACAGTACTGGGCCAAATAATCCAGTTGGTTGGATGATCAAAATTAACTGATCATCAGTAAGAAGTAGATGGGTATCATGTGCTCCACATGTGATAACCCTAAGAAGGACACATCATTGCTTATGTGTTATTCCAGCCAAGCATGCATAGTCTGAATCTAATTGTGAGAAAACAAGCAAATCCCAAGTGAAGAACGTTCTAATTTTTTTTAAAAAAGGAGGGCTGGAGGACAACTTTCTTTGAAAATATCACAAAGTGGGGTTATGGAAATGTTTCAGATTAAAAGAGGCTGAAGAGACACTAAATGCAATACCTGACCCTGGCCTGGAAGCTGTATTGGAAGAGGGAAATGCTACAAAGGATGTTAGTGGGTGAACTGACAAAACTGGAATATGGTTGGTAGATTACATAGAAGTATTGTACCAGTGTTAAATTTATTGAAGTTTATAACTATACTGTGGTATTATATAAAACTATATCCCTATTAGTAAATATTCACTAAAATATTAAGAGAGGAAGGACCATGATATATGTAATTTCCTATATATAATGGGGCCCTGCACAGTGGCTCATGCCTGTAATCCTAACACTTTGGGAGGCTGAGGTAGGAGGATCACTTAAACCCAGGAGTTCGAGGCCAACCTGGGCAACATAGCAGGACCCCATCTTCACAAAAAACAAAAAAAATTAACTGGGTATGGTGGCTTGCACCTATGATCCTAGCTTTGCAGGAGGCTGTGGTGGGAAGATCGCTTGATCCCAGGAGTTAGAGGTTGCAGTGAACTGGGATAGCACCATTTCACTCCACTCTGGACAATAGAGCAAGACACTGTCTCTAAAAGAAAAAAAAAATTTGGGATAAAGTGTTAACAGTGAACTTGGGTAAACTCTATTTGATGTTCTTTGATCTATTCTTATTGTTGCATCTTTTGCCAGAACTTGAACTTTTTCCAAATAAAATTAAGAATAATGATTATGTCCTAGGTATGATGTGAGTACAATGATTATGTCCTAGGTATGATGTGAGTACAAAAAAGAAGCATGGTGGCTGGGGCGCGGTGGCTCACGCCCATAATCCCAGCACTTTGGGAGGCCGAGGCAGGTGGATCACAAGGTCAGGAGATTGAGACCATCCTGGCTAACACAGTGAAACCCTGTCTCTACTAAAAATACAAAAAATTAGCCAGGTGTGGTGGCGGGCGCCTGTAGTCCCAGCTACTCAGGAGGCTGAGGCAGGAGAATGGTGTGAACCCGGGAGGCGGAGCTTGCAGTGAGCCGAGATTGCACCACTGCACTCCAGCCTGGGCGACAGAGTGAGACTCTGTCTCAGAAAAAAAAAAAGAAGCCTGGTTAAATCAACCAAAAACATAAACTTAGAAAACTGAGATGCAAATAAGCATTTTACAGCCCTCTCAGAAACTGGTTGATATGTATTAGCATCTGCTAAATGCTAGATGCTTGGCCCAAATATCAAGTAATAATGGAGCAATTAACTATGCTATATTCTACAAATGGTATAAGACTAAAGTTCATTTTTAGCTCTACTAAGTTATTGAAAACATGCAGTACAAACTACTTGTGCTTTAATTTTTGTGTTCTAATATATGTAATAGTTCTCACCCCTTTTGTTTATGTTAGCATATTAAATTCTTACCACAAATATATTGGAAATTATGTTCATATGTTACATCTAATACAGGAACTTTAGAATGAGTCATTGATCACAAATTGTAGAAGTACATTTTTATTATGTTAATCAGGTGAGGATGTTTATTGTTTGTAGCATAGGTTGTTTGGATAGGATATAAGCAATCTATTAGTTAATACCATAATTTATAATGAATGCACAAACTGGAAATAATCTCGTGGAAAAACCTAACTGAAAGCTAAATTAAATTTTATCCTTTTTTTTTTTTTTTCCATTTGAACCTGAGTTGACACAGCACACGTTTCAGAGAGCACGGGGTTGGGGGTAAGGTTATAGATTAACAGCATCCCAAGGCAGAAGAATTTTTCTTAGTACAGAACAAAATGGTATCTCCTATGTCAACTTCTTTCTACACGGACACAGTAACAATCTGATCTCTCTTTCTTTTCCCCACATTTCCCCCTTTTCTTTTTGACAAAACCGCCATCGTCATCATGGCCCGTTCTCAATGGTTGCTGTCTCTTTGGAGCTGTTGGGTACACTTCCCAGACGGGGCGGCCTGGCAGAGGCGCTCCTCACTTCCCAGACGGGGCAGCCGGGCAGAGGCGCTCCTCACTTCCCAGATGGGGCGGCCGGGCAGAGGCACACTTCACCTCCCAGACAGGGTAGCAGCTGGGCAGAGGCGCTCCTCACTTCCCAGACGGGGCGGCCGGGCAGAGGCGCACCTCACTTCCCAGAAGGGGTGGTTGCTGGGCAGAGGCGCTCCTCACATCCCAGATGATGGGCGGCTGGGCAGAGGTGCTCCTCACCTCCCAGACGGGGCGGCTGGGCAGAGGCGCTCCCCACCTCCCAGACAAAGGGCAGCCGGGCAGAGGTGCTCCTCACTTACCAGGCGGGGTGGCCGGGCAGAGGCGCTCCTCACCTCCCAGACGGGGCGGCCGGGCAGAGACGCCCCTCACCTCCCAGAAGGGGCGGCTGGGCAGAGGCACCCACTTCCCAGACAGGGCGGCCAGGCAGAGGCGCTCCTCACTTCCCAAGCGGGGCGGCCGAAATTTTATCCTTTTAAGATTAATTTTTCTACCACCTGATTGAATTTTTTATTTGAAACTCCAGTGAATTTTGTACTGTTACAAAGACATGAAAATCTTTGATAATGGTCTTAATTAAATAGGAAGATCTATTAATGTTCTAACATGTTTTGTTTGAAATTAAAATAAATACAGCTGGTATAATCACTGTTCTGCCTTCCACACACTGGAAATAGGCATAGATTTAGAAAGCAGTGCAGTAGCAAATGAGGTCTAATATGATTTCTAATGAATTTGGATAGTAGATCTGGATCTTAGAACTCTCTATTTTGCTGTCACTGAGTCCAGCTATGCTTATCCTATGTGGTTTGTTCTATGATCAATTGACATTTCTTCTTAGGTTTGAAATAATTATAAGGAAAATAATTTCAATAGCTCAATTATGGTCATTAAGAAGAAAGCATCTTAGACCAGCGCTTTATCAGTACATCATATTTAGACGTACAGAATTTCTATGTGGCTGTCCTTTAAATATTTTCTATTTTTGTTGGCTTTATCTAGTAATTTTAAATGCTTTTTTTAGGGAATGAAAAAATATCTGTGATTTTAAAAAATTCACCATCTACTAGTTGGAAGTATCATCATAACACTACTCTTTATTCTCCAATCTCCACACCACTATGCCCATCTAAGAGATTCATTTTGTATCAAATTGAAATGTTCTTGTTAAAAGCACGTGCAATTTGTATTGGCTTTACCAAAGCCTATAGAAAACATAACATCCATCAGAATTACTGGAATTGTCATTAAAAACAAAAATAATCCCAGCCCATACTGGATTTGTATCCTCAAGATGAAAGAAGCTAATGTATGGCCTCATTATCCATTATTATAAAGTTTCAGAAAGTGGCAGAGTAGCCTGGATTTCTGATAAATTTCAACTTTACTGTAATAATATGCTACTAATCTGAGCTGTCAGTTTAGCATTACTGCAGAACAAATTCTTTTACAGATTGGAAATTTTAAGGTCTGGCTTCTTGTTCATTTTCCAGTTATTTGGAGATTTAACCTAGCTACCATGTTGCATAATTCAAAAAAATAAATCTTAATTGATGAACAGTTCAGTTACTGGCTAGACTTCCTTTTCAAGATTATGCGGATCCTAGAGATACATAGTTCAAGACACAAATCAAAAGTAAAATATTAAATTTGTTTTATAATTGTTTTTGTAATTGTGCCGTGTCTGCTTGCCCATGTTGTAACTTATTATTAACTTCTTTTTAATGATAGACGAATCCTTAGTACTGTGGAAAAGAGCAGACAGAAATATAAACCAGCTTCTCTCACAGTGGAATTCGTCCCTTTCTTTTATCGTAAGTAACACCTCTAATTTCTCTTGCTATGATTATCATCTTACTCTGATTACTTTTTATTCTTACTCTGATTCTGATCTTGATTCAGCTTTGTTAATTTATAAAATAATGGTTGTAAGAACATATCACTGGAGTAAGGTACATGATTTGTGTTTGGCTGCAATTATTGTACTTGGTTTTATTTAATTTGCTGTTCTCAAAAATTTTTTTTAGAATAGCTGAATATTTTAATATGGTGGTATATTTTATTTTATTTATTTACTTTTTTTTGAGACGAAGTCGCACGCTTGTTGCCCAGGCTGGAGTGCAGTGGTGCGATCTTGGCTCACCACAACCTCTACCTCCTGGGTTCAAGCAATTGTCCTGCCTCAGCCTCCCAAAAAGCTGGAATTACAGGCATGTGCCACCACACCCGGCTAATTTTTGTATTTTTAGTAGAGACCGGGTTTCACCATGCTGACCAGGCTGGTCTTGAACTCCTGACCTCAGGTGAACCACCCACCTCAGCCTCCCAAAGTGCTGGGATTACAGGCATGAGCCACCATGCCTGGCCACTGGTGGTATATTTTAGAACTTCAGAATTTTTATTGAAAATAGGAAACTTGAGAGAGTTAGCCCCTATATATGTGACTTATATATGCCATCTTTCAAAAATATAGTATAATTTGCAGACTATAAAAGGAACACTGTGTGTTCCTTGAGTATGTATTTCCCATTCAAATTTGTAACTTAACATTTTGCCATATTTGCTTCAGTTCTTTCTTTTCCCTGTGAAATGAAAGAAGACAGAAATAATCCTTTGATTGCTTGCTGAAGATGACTGCAGTGCTGACTCTGCTTGACCACCAGTAGTGATACTGGCTTTAGCTAGGTAATGAAGCTCCATAGTAGACCATCTCTGGAAACTGGCCTCACTTAGAGGATATAGGACAGGAAACCCAGCCTGCCAGTAGAACAGTATAAGGTGTTTCTATTCATCAGGAGTCCTCACAGCCATCCAAGGGCTATTCTTTGGTCCTCCAAGTGAGGTTATAAAATCAAATTGGTGTGTCAGGGAGCCACTTGGCTTAGAAGTAAAGTATCCCATAAAAGCCTTTGTCTCTTGTATTTTTAGGTTGTGCGCATATTTTGTTAATTTATCCCAAAGTATTGTATATTGTATGCTTGTAAATGATGTATCTTATTCATTTTTGGAGAGAGATGCGGTCTCATTCTGTTGCTCAGGCTGGAGTGCAGTAGTGCAATCATAGCTCACTATATAACCTGCAACTTGTGAGCTCAGGTGGTCCTCTCACCTCAACCTCCCAAATACCTAGGACTACAGGTATGTGCCACCATGCCTGGCTAATATAAAAAATTTTTTTATGGAGACAAAGTCTCACTATGTTGCCTAGGCTGGTCTCAGACTCCTGGCCTCAAGTGATCCTCCCACCTCAGCCTCTCCAAGTATTGAGATTACAGGTGAGAGCCACCATGCCCAGCCTGATTTGTTTTAAATTGTATTTTTCATTTTTAAAACTAGTATATAGAAATGTAATTTGTTTTTGTATATTGATTTTTATATCCTTGTTCCCCCATGTAGAAGGGAAAAAATTCAGTCTTTCACTATTAAATATGATATTAGCTATGTTTTTAAAAATAGATGCCCTTTATTAAGTAGAGGAAGTCTTATTTTAACCCTAGTTTGCTAATAGTTTTTATTACTGAATGGACATTGACTTTTTTTTAAATGTACTTTTACTGCATCTATTTGAGGTGCTTGTTAATTGGCAAAATACATAGATTGATTTTCAAATATTAAACTAACATCATATTTCTGGCCCAAACTACCTTTGGTTGTGATTATATAATTAACTTGTATTTCTCTCTCTCTCTCTCTTTTTTTTTTTTTTTTTTTTTTTTTTTTTGAGAAACAGGGTATTGCTCTGTTGTCCAGTCTGGAGTGCTATGGTATAATCATAGCTTACTGTAGCCTTAAACTCCTGGTCTCAAGTGATTTTCTTGCCTCAGCCTCCTGAGTAGCTGGGACTACATGAATGCACCATCATAAGCAGTGTGTTAGTTCGTTCCCACACTGCCATAAAGTAATACCTGAGACTGGGGTAATTGATAAAGAAAAGAGGTTTAATTGGCTCGTGGTTCCACAGGCAATACAGGAAGCATGACAGCCTCTGCTTCTGGGGAAGCCTCAGGAGCTTTTATTTACTGCAGAAGGCAAAGCAGGAGCAGGACCAAGAGTGAGAAAGCTGGGAGGTGCTATACACTTTTAAATGACCAGATCTCATGAGAACTCTGTCATGAGAACAGCACCAAAGGGATGCTGCTAAATTATGCATGAAGGATCCGCCCCTATGATCCAGTCATTTCCCACCAGGCCCCACCTCCAACACTGGGGATTACAGTTGAACACGAGATTTCAGTGGGGGCATAGATCCAAACCATATCAGCTGGCTAATTTAACAAAATGTTTTTGTAGATAAGGTCTTGCTGTGTTGCCTCCAGGCTGGTCTTGAACTCCTGGCCTCTAGTGACCCTCCTTCCTCAGTCTTCCAAAGTGCTAGGATTATAGTATATTATCCTTTTTATGTAATACTGCATTTGATTGATTTTTTGTTTAAAAATTTTGTGTCTCTGTTCAAGGATGGTAAGGGTTTCTAGGATTTTTTGCCTTATATGTCTTGTATGGTTTTTGTCTTAGTCTGCTTGGATTGTCATAACAAAATACTGTAGACTGGGTGGCTTAAATAACAGAAATTTGTTTCTCACAGTTCTGGAGTCTGGAAAGTCCAGCAGGGTTTATTTTCTGTTGAGATCTGTCTTTGTGGCTTGCAGATAGTCACCTTCTTGCTGTGTCCTCACATGTTAGAAAAAGACTGTTGTCTCTTCCTCTTCTTACAAGGGCACTAGTTCTCTTTGATCAAGGCTCTACTTTTATGACCTCATTTAACTTTAATCACTTCTTTAAAGGCCCTGTCTGCAATACAGTCATATGGGGAGATGTTAGGGCTTCCACATATTAATTTTGGGGGTATACAGTTCACTCTATACTACTCTGTCCTTGCCCCCCCATTCATGTACTTAACACATACAGAATACATCCATTTTATCCCAACAGCCCCAAATGTCTTAACTCATTTTCACATCAACTCTGTAAGTCTAAAGTTCAAAATCTTATCTAAATATCTAAATCTGATACTGGTGAGACTGAAGTTACAATTCATCCTGACTCAAAATCCCTTTCCAACTATAAACCTGTGAAAACAAATAAGTTATATGTAACCAGAATACAATGTTGGAACAGGTATAGGATACACATTCCCATTCCAAAAGGGAGACAGTGGAAGGAATAAAGGGGTGACAGGTCTCAGGTAAGCCTAAAACCTAGTAAGGTAAATTCTATTAGGCATTAAAGCTTGAGAATAGCCCTCTTTGGTTGATACTCTGTACTTCATGCGCACTGGGTTGCCAGTGTCACCCCCCACCCCAGGTCTCTGCAAGGGCCCCACACATAATGCTGTCTGTGAGGGCAGCTCCACCATTGAGGCACTAGGTAGGTCATCCTGGCCCACTGAAACCTGACCTGTGGTCCTACCCTTTGAAACCAAGGAAGAGGAAACAGCCTTGCCTCCTGGATCTTTGGTGGGAATGGCAGCTCTCATAATCTCTGAATTGCTTTCAGAGTTTTTCTTATCACACATTCAAACTGAATAGCTTTATGGTCTGATCTATAGAATCCAAGAAGTCCAACAGTCTACCTTCATTCCTTCCCACTTTCTCTGTCCCCTTTAGTTCAAAATGGTAGTGTCTTTTCTGGTATAATCCCATATCCATTCCTGGCCTCACTGAGCTGGCTGATTAAGTCCACTAGTTATACCCATGGTCTGTTTATCAGTCACACCCTCAGTATTTTCTTTAGAACAAGCTTTCTTGTTTGTTTGTTTGTTTGTTTTTTATAATTTGGATAGACTGATAATTTTCTAAATCTTCAGCTTCTGGTTCTTTTGTGCTTGACAGTTTCTTCTTTAGTTTATTTCTGTCTTCTCACATTTTAACTATAAGCAGTCAGAAGGAGAAATTAAGCTGCTCCTTCAACACTTGCTTAGAAATTGCCTTAGCTAAATATCCAATTTCATTGCTTGCTGCACGTTCTACCTTCCACAAAACACTAGAACACAGTTCAGCCAAGTTCTTTGCCACTTTATAATAAGGATCCCCTTTCCACTAGTTTTCAATAACATGCTCCTTATTTATGTTTGAGAGCTCACCAGAATTGCCCTGAAGGTCCCTATTTCCAGCATGCACCTCAAAACTCTTCCAGCCTCTACCCATTACCCAGTTCTAAAGCTGCTTCTGTATTCTTAGGTCTTTGTTGTAGTAGCACTCTATTTCTTTGTAACAAAATCTGTCTTAGTCTGCTTGGGCTGGTATAACAAAATACTATTGATTTGGTGGCTCAAACAACAATACTGGTCATATTAAATGAGTTAGGCAGGGTTCTCTTTTCCTCTGTTTTCTGTGAGAGTTGGTTTGAGAATGCTATTATGATTTTCTTAACATTCACCAGCAGATCTGGACCTGGAGATTACCTTGTGGAAAGGTTTTGTTTTGTTTTTCATTGAGACAGAATCTTGCTATATTGCTCAGGCTCATCTTGAATTCCTGGGCTCAAGTGATCTTACCACCTCAGCCTCCTGAGTAGCTGGGACTATAGGCATGTGTGTTGTGCCCAGTGTGAAAAGGTTTTAAATTATGGAATAAATTTATTTACTAGGTGAAGGGCTACTCAGATTTTCTGTTTCTTCTTGTGTTAGTTTTTATAATTCATGTCTTTCAAGGAATTTGTGTTTTTCATCACATGAATTGTGTTGAATTTATTGGCATAAAGTTGTTCATAGTATTTCTTCATGTATCCTTCTTAAATCTGTGGAATCTAAATTGATGTCTCCTGTTTCATTCCTGACATTGATAATTTACGTTTTTCTCTCTTCTTTTTTCTTGATTGGTCTAGCTAGAGGTTTTTAAATTATATTGATCCTGGCACATGCCTGTAGTCCCAGCTACTTAGGAGGCTGAGGCAGGAGGATCACCTTAGCCCAGGGGTTCGGGGCTATAGTACACTATGATTGTGCCTATGAATAGCCACTGCATTCCAGCCTGGGCAACATAGTGAGACCCTGTCTCTTAAAAAATTATATTGATCTTTGCAGTGAACTAGCTTTTGATTTCATTGATTTTCCTCTATTGTTTATTCGTTTCCTTTTTCATTATTTTTTCTATTATCTTTAATATTAACTTCCTCTTAATTGCTCTTCTTTTTCTAGCTTCTTAGAGTGAAAGGTCAATCTTTGATTAGATCTTTATTTCGACCTTCTTTTCTAGAATGAACATGAATCATTGCTTTAGTTGTGCCCCACAGATTTTGATATGTTTGTTTTAATTTTGTTAAATTAAAATGAAGTTTTCTTGTTTGGTTTAAAATATTTTCAAATTGGGGAAATGTTGGTCAAAGCATACAAAATTTCAGTTAGGAAAAATAAATTCAAGAGAGCTACTACATAACATTGTGACTGTAGTTAGTAACAATGCATTGCCTACTTGAAAATGGCTAAGAGAGTAGCTAAAAGAGAGGTCACCACAAAAAAAGTTAAGTATGTGAGGTAATGTATATGTTAATTAGTTTGATTTAGCCACAGTGTATACATATTTCAAAATACCATGTTGTTCACCATAAATATATGCAATTTGTATTTGTCAATTAAAAAAGATTACATTAATAAAATGAAAAGGCATGTATTGTTTAATCTGCAAATGTTGGGGGAGTTTCCAGATCCTTTTTTCTTTCTTCTTTTTTTTTTTTTTTTTTTTTTTGACATGGGGTCTTACTCTGTTACCCAGGCTGGAGTGGTGCAGTGGCACGATCTTGGCTCACTGCAGCCTCCGCCTCCCGAGTTCAAGCGATTCTAATGTCTCAGCCTCTCGAGTAGCTGGGATTACAGGTGCCTGCCATCATACCCAGCTAATTTTTGTAAATATGGGGTTTCACCACATTGACCAGGCTGGTCTCGAACTCCTGGCCTCAAGTGAGCCACCCGCCTCAGCCTCCCAAAGTGCTAGGATTACAGGCATGAGCCTCCACCCCCAGCCCTTTTTTTCTTTATGGTGAAAAAGTGTATATTTGGAATTAGCCTGCTGGACTCAGTTTAGATGATCCCAGTTTTGTAGGCAATATTGAAAGCATCATAGTCAGGAGGCAGTCTAACATATGCCTTCTCTCCAGCAGGCCTGATTGGGGTGTAGACCTGGCCACATCATTATCAATAGAGCTTCTTCATGGCCTGTCTGATCTGTTGTTGGGCTTGATATCTACAGTGAACACAAGTGTTTTGCTGTCATCTTTTTCATTGGCTGACTTAGTGGCTTAAAGGGATTTTGGTGCTGGCATAGTAGTCAAGTTTGTATCTTCTCTGAGTGTTCCTCTGAGGATGTTTGGGCTGCTTTTGGAACCATAGTGTCTTGGGCCACCAGAAGGTGGTGATGTGCAGATTGTGTGTGTGTGGGGTGGGGTGGATGCCTTTTAGCCCTGCCTGCTTGGCCTTCATAGCCTTGGCTTTGGCTTTGGCTTTGGGAGGGGCAGGGACCACCTTCCTTTTAATGCCATCTTCATGAAAAGGATCTCCAGATAATCTTTTTTTCATTACTTTCTAATATATTTCCATTATGGCAAGAGAAAATACTCTTTATGACTTCAATAAACTTAAACTCATTGAGTTGTATTTTCTTATTTAAATTTATTGAGTTCCACTTTTCATCATGAATAACATTCCTTGCCTTGATTATATTTCTTGCCTACTTTGTCAGATACTAATATAGCCACCCAGCAATCTTATGATGAGAGTTTGCATGGTATATGTTTTTATGTCCTTTTTATGTATTATCTTTCTGTGTGTCCACTGTGGCTGAGTGGAACTCTGTCATCTTCTAGCTCTGTGTAAAATCAGAGAATTACTCAGCTTACAGTTTCTTTGTAGTTTTTTGCCGATCTTATGGGCTATCACACTATTGTGTGAGGATAGATACTGAGACACAAAATGAGCCCTGTGCATATTTCTGGAGCACTTCCTCTGTATAGCTTCCTCCACTCCAGTACTCTGCTTTACAAATTCCAGTTGCCTGGGCCTCTCTGAACTTTGATTTCTGTCTCCTCAACTCAGCAAATGGCTGTGTTCTTTTAGGGTTCCTCCTTTCCATGTAGCAGTTCAGAAAGTGTCTCCAAACAGGAATCTGTGGTGTGATCCTTGTGCTTACTTTGTTTTCCTTCTTGTGTGTATCACAGTTCTGTGACTCAGTTTCTGGAACTGATTTTCTCCAGTTTTCTAGTTGTTTATAGCTGAAAGCCATGCGTAGTACCAGTTATTCTGATATAGGTGGAACTTCTTAATTTTTTAATTATAAGTTTCTATCCAGGTTACCTCAAAGCTGTTTCTTTTTGGTAACATTTGTTATTGGAAATAATTTTATTGTTACAGTCTTGTCCCAGTGTGTAATGACATGTGCAAAAGGGTATTCATAACAGCATCAAAAGAAAGGGGAAAAGCAATAGCAGTTTATCAGTGGAGAACTAGATAAGTGATGTTAACACATTGTAGTGGTGTATGCCCTCTAGTCATTACAAAAAATGAATTAGGCAGGTGTATCTGTTAAGATGTAGTAATGTCCAGGCTTGACGCAGTGGCTCACCCTTGTACTCCCAGCACTTTGGGAGGCTGAGGTGGGCAGATCACCTGAGCCCAGGAGTTTGAGACCAGCCTGGACAACATTGCAAAACCCTGTCTCTGCAAAAAAATACAAAAAATTAGATGGTCATGGTAGCGTGTGCCTGTAGTCCCAGCTACCTGGGAGGCCGAGGTGGGAGAATCACGTGAGCCCAGGCAGCCAAGGCTGCAGTGAGCTGTGATTGCCCTCCAGCCTAGGCAATAAAGTAAGACCCTGTCTCAAAAAAAAACCAAAAAAAAAAAAGTAGAAAGATGTAGTAATGTCCAGAATGTATTAAGTTAAAAAGCAAAAAAAGTATGATGCAGGAGTACATATATGTACTATGTACTTTTTTTTCTTTTTTTTTTTTGAGATGAAGTATTGCTCTGTTGCCCAGGCTGGAGTGCAGTGGCACGATCTCAGCTCACTGCAACCTCTGCCTCCTGGGTTCAAGAGATTCTCCCGCCTCAGCCTCCCGAGTAGCTGGGATTACAGGTGCCCGCCACCACACCTGGCTAATTTTTGCATTTTTAGTAGAGACGGGATTTCACCATGTTGGCCAGGCTGGTCTTGAACTCGACCTCAGGTGATCCGCCTGCCTCGGCCTCCCAAAGTGCTGGGATTACAGGCATGAGCCACTGCGTCCAGCCTAGATGTCTCTTTACTAAGACTATTACACCTCTCATTAGTAAAAATTGACCATCACTAATCAACTAGAAAATGAAAGAGTTGGACAAAAACATTTCCTGGGTCCACTCCAGGACTAATATTCTAAAATTCTGGTACCAATAGTAACCTTTCTTTTAAAATTATAAATTATTTTATTTTATTTTTTAGAGGCTATACATGCATATGACAAAGAAAAAGCAGCATAAAGACCTGACAAGGGGCCGGGTGCGGTGGCTCATGCCTGTAATCTCAGCACTTTGGGAGGCTGAGGCGGGTGGATCACCTGAGGTCTCTACTAAAAATACAAAAATTAGCTGGGCGTGGTGGCAGGCGCCTATAATCCCAGCTACTCCGGAGGCTGAGGCAGGAGAATCGTTTGAATCTGGGAGGTGGAGATTGCAGTGTGCTGCGATCACACCACTGCACTCCAGCCTGGGTGATATAGCGAGACTCCATCTCAAAGGAAAAAAAAAAGAGAGAGACATCTAATTTTATGCCAGGTTTGGGTTAGTTTCTAGCCCTGTCAGTTAGTAACCATGTGACTTCAGGCAAGATATTAACTTCTGACCTTCCTTTTTCTCATTTATAAATGGGGGCCAAATATCATCCTTATATGGAGAATTATGAGAACTAAGTGAGATGACGTAAATACCTAAAATGCTATCTGGTAGATGGCTTCTCTTTTCTTTTCCTAAGACAAAATGCATATCAACCTTGGCTTTTAACACAGATCAGCCTTTTCACAAATAGTTCTTCGCGTTTGCATCAGACATTCCTTAGAGATAAATCATACTGTGAAAGACAAATCTTATTTATTTATTTATTATTTACAGAATGTTTTCAGGAAAGTGAACATCTCAAGGAAAGTCTTAAATGTTGCTTATTGCATCTCTTTGGAGCCATCGTAGCCGGTGGGCAGGTAAGGAAAGTGTTGAAATTTAATAAATAAAATTATAATTAACAGTGCAAAAAGCTTTCCATAGATTTAGTATGTTCTTTGTCTTTTTATAATTTCATTCACCATACAAATATTGAACTTATATATTGTAACTAATCTACTTCTTTTATTTTCCAAAAAACCTAAGTAATATTTAGCACTGACAATAAAATTACTGAATAAATAAACAAATTTAACAATTTTTGGTATTGTAAGTTCTTATTTATGTTAGCTTTCAAGCACTAGTTTTTATTTCAGATGATAGAGGAAGTCAACCTCATCAGTCCACTTGATGAAATTGAGGTCTAGTAGTTTGGTTTCTAAAGACATGAATTTATTCACTCTTCTGTGTACTTATAATACTAAATGTATTTTTGTAAGTGTATATGTTTTTTTTTCAACAAATCCAACTAGTGTTTTAAAATTTACAAAAAAGAATTTCTAGTTTTTTTTAAGGTAAGCATCTAAGTGCTGTCATAAACTTTTCTGTTTTTGTTTTTTGAAATGGGGTCTTGCTGTGTTTCCCAGGCTGGAGTGCAGAAGTGCGACTATTGGCTCACTGCAACCTCTGCCTCCCAGGTTCAAGCAATCCTCCCACTTCAGCCTCCCAAGTAGCTGGGACTACAGGCACACACCACCATGCCCAGTTAATTTTTGTATTTTTAGCAAACATGAGGTTTTGCCATATTGCCCAGGCGGGTCGAACTGCTGGGCTCAAGCGATCTGCCCACCTCAGCCTCCCCAAGTACTGGAATTATGGGCGTGAGTCCCCCGTGCCCTACCACTGTCATAAACTTTGAATATAAATTCTAGTTGACGAAAGGATTATAGTTCAGAAAGTACATGTATAAACATGTGTTTTCTTAAACCACACAGTTTAGATCAGAGGTGCCTAACACTTGTACTTTTTATAGCACACATCCCCTTGGCAATCTGATAAAGCCCTTTGTCAGAATGTTTTAAATGCCTGAAATAAAGGAAACCAATTATACTGAAATGCAGTTACTAAAATATTAATAAAACAAATCTGTGACATAGTAATATGTGCTTCTTTATAATACATTAAATTAAAAAAGCTATAACAGCAAGTCTAGAAACTAATGTAACTTCCAAGAAGAAATTAGCATAAATGATATTTTGAGTGACTGTAACAGCTGTAATAAATGAAAATGCATATGATTTTTACTGATGACAAAATCACAAATTTGTTTTGTTTTGTTTTGTTTGTTGTTGTTGTTTTGAGACAGGGTTTTGTTCTGCTGCCCAGAGTGGAGTGCAGTGGCTCTATCATGGCTCACTGCAGCCTTGGCCTCCTGGCTCAGTCAGTTCTCCCACTTCAGCCTCCCAAGGAGCTGGGACTACAGGTGCACACCACCACACTCAGCTAATTTTTGTATTTTTGTAAAGACACTCTTTTGCCATGTTGCCCAGGTTGAGCAATTCGTGGCTCAAGCAACCTGCCCACTTCAGACTCCCAAAGTGCTGGGATTACAGGTGTGAGTCACTGTGCCTAGCCAACAAAATCACAAGTATTATTTATACTACTGTTGTTTTGTTGCTTACATTTAAACTTGAAGGAAATACTAAATTTTAGTTAGAAATTAGTAGAAATTAAGATATCTGGTTTTTTCCATCCAAGTTTATAAATCTCTATAATTCCCTCCCTCTGTTTCTTTCTCTATCTTAGGTCGAAAGTTTTTATCTTCTCTTTTTTAACTATCAGTTTTTTCTTTCACATTAAACATTCTCTTACTAGCATCAGTGTACTATGTTCTTAATATTGTTGTACCAAATTACATATTTAAATTATAATTTAAAAAACTTAGAAACCTATATTTTTAAAAACTTAAGTAAATTTTATTTAAAGATACAAAATTATGCCAATAATACACTAGGCATATTACCTTATTATTTTTGGCATTTAGGAGGAAATCCTTGTCTACATTCAGGACAGCATCATGCAGTTTAATGCTTAGATATTTATTTGAGTTCAAGAGCCTTTTTATAAGGCTTTTTAACTTATAGCTCTAGGGAACTTTTAATCTTCTAGCAGTAAGCAACTGCTACTTGTTTGATAATGTATTTATCATTTCTTAGTCTGTTTGGAGATTTGAGAGAGTGTAATCTTCATTTCTCAAGTGAACTTCATAAACAGTTGACTTTATGTATTTGGGAGATTTCTTTTTATTTAATATGTCCAATTGAGATATATTTTATTGAGTATTAATTTTGTAAATACCATTCTGAGTTTAAGAGTTTCCTGGCCGGGCATGGTGGCTCACCCCTGTAATCACAGCACTTTGGGAGGCTGAGGTGGGTGGATCATGAGGTCAGGAAATTGAGACCATCCTGGCTAACATGGTGAAACCCTGTCTGTACTAAAAATACAAAAAAAAATTAGCCGGGCATGGTGGTGGGCGCCTGTAATCCCTGCTACTCTGGAGGCTGAGGCAGGAGAATGGCATGAACCCGGGAGGCGGAGCTTGCAGTGAGCCGAGATCGCACCACTGCACTCCAGCCTGGGCAACAGAGCGAGACTTCATCTCAAAAAAAAAGAGTTTCTTATCTGTTTGTATTAATGCAATTCCCCTTTCCTCCTTGTTTTTGCTCTGTTTTGTTTTCTCTCTGTATGTTTTTTTTTCATTGCATGGCCCTTATGCTCAATGGCCTTTTTAAAAAATATATTTTTATTCCTTTTTACTCTTGTACCTTGTTAGCCTCCAGAGCACTAGTGAAATTTCCATTTCTTTTGTTTTATTTGTCCTGTCCTTTTTTTGGCACCTAGCCAGAGTCCCTAGTTAGGTTTCCAGGTGGTCTGTGTGACCTTCTCCTCTTCACCCTAGTAGAAGAAAAGAGTCTCCTTGTAGTGAGAGGGATGGTGACCAGAATCTTATTTTTCAGTGTAAGTTTGCTTAATCACATTCCAGTATTAGCTGATTTCCTTCTTTTGGATCATTATTTCCCCATTTCTATCATTTCTCTACTACAGTGAAAAAATGATTAAGTATACAGGAATAAAAATGGAAGTGGCATTGTTATGACTAATGTAGAAGCTGATTGGATCCCCTTCTCTTTTCGAAAACACAGAGACTTGTTCTTGTTAGTGCCTAGGGGTAGTCAAACCCCAGGAGACCTCCATAATGAAACCTAACACTAAAATCAAGTAGATACTGGAAGTCCAATTTATTATTTTATGTACCAAAAATCCTTGTGATCCAGGCATAGCTATAGTGGGATTTATATCAAAGTTGGAAAGTTGTTTGTTGAATATGGCATTAGTATAAGGGTGTTTAGAGGAATTGAATATATAAAGGCTAAAGAATGGTCATGTCATAAAGATCAGAAAAATCAAAGTCTAATTACTGGTTTCCTTTCCCAAAGCATCATATCTGGGCTTCCCATTGGCATATTTGAAACCTGTCCTGTTTTGTGTTATGTTAAAAACAAAGATTTTGTAGCCAGACTGACCTAGGTTTGAGTGTCCATCTCTAACTAGTTATGTGACTTTGGATATACTATTTACATATGTTTTAGTTTATTAATTTATGATACGGAAATAGTAACATTTATGGGATATTTGTAAGGACTAAATGACATAATATATGTACAGCACTTAACAAAGTACTTGTACTTTTAAAAACTAAGTAAATAAAAGTTTTATCAGTTAGATCTATGATTTGCTTTATGTAGCAGTTAATAAAATTAAAACAGCTTAAGTTACTTTTCTAATTAAAAACAAAGCAATAAATAATTCAGAGTTAATCTGGTGCCTCTGGGATCTTCAGGGATTCAGTTTTCTTTTGAATGTCAATCTGTCATGCTTACTATTCTATTTCATGCTGCAAGATAGCTTCTAGAGTTCTGGCCATTATGTTCACATTTGGGGCTCTAAGATAGAGGGGGTAAGGAAGAAGGATACAAATGGCATGTGTCAAGTATCTTTTAAAGACATACTGAGGCCGGGCATGGTGGCTTACGCCTATAATCCCAGAACTTTGGGAGACCGAGGTGGCAGGATCTCTGAGCCCCAGAGTTCAAGACGAGCCTGGGCAACACAGGGAGACCCTGTCTCTACAAAAAAGGTTTTTAAATTAGTCAGGTATGATGGTGCACACCTGTGGTCCCAGCTACTCAGGAGGCCAAAGCCTGAATAGTTGAGGCTGCAGTGAACCATGATCATGTCACTGCATTTTAACATGGGTGACAGAGGAAGACCTTGTCTGAAAAAATAAAAAACAAAATAAAGAGGTCCTGAAAAGCTGACACTCCCTGTCTTTTGATCTCATTTGCCAAACTTGGTCATATGACTATAGAGAAGGAAAATATGTCCACATAAAAAATGTGATAAAACTTGCTTCCTTGGCCTCCTTAGCAGCAGGGGCGGCTAGGAAATGTGAATTTATTCTGGGTGGCCATGTGTTCAGGAAAACATCAGTTTCTCTGAATAAGGAAGGTGAAGGAAATTGAATATTGGGTGGGCCATTAGCAGTTTCTTCCATAGCAGTAATTATTGTTGTTGATATTATGCATTATATTGATAATTATTGATGAAAACAGTCCTAATGGCTTAAGTGCTAATTCAGATAATTTTGCATGACTATGTTCTGTTTCATTATGTTGTAATTTGACAATTTAGGGCAATACATATTGTTTATTTCTGTGTTCTTCTGGTCACCTTGACATATAGCTACCAATTACTTAGTATATGGAATTTCAGAAATATGTTTGTAGAATCAAAACCAAACCAGTCATCTTACATGTTTAAATCAGTTGTGATGGATTTTCTGTAACCAACCTGAAAACCTTAGAGAGACTTAATCGATTTGAGGTTGTTTTTTATGTTTCATTTTGCCTAAGAAATCCAGGGTTAGGCAGTTTTGAGCTGGTACAACAACTCAATAAGAACATCAAGGACTGAGGTCCTTCAATATTCCTATTCTTTCTGTAGCCTGCTACTTTAATCATGGACTTATCTCTTCATGATATAAAGGTGGCTGCAAGCATTATGTTTACATTCTAGGCAGGAAAAGGTGAAAGGCCCAAGAGCAAAGGGTCCTTCCCTTTTTGTTTATAAAATGATACCCTCTTCATAGTCTACTACCATATATCCTTGACCAGAACTATGTCACATGGCTACCCTTAGCCACAAGAGAGAGTGTAAAGTGAGTTTTCTGAGAGGAAGGGAAGATTTAATATGTATGAACCACTAGCAGTGGCTATCAGAGTATCTGTTACAAATTTTTATGTGTTTATTAAAAGAAAAGGTTGCCTGCAGATGTATTAAATTCTCATTATTGCAAACATACACAACTTCATTAGGTTTAGGTTTCATTTTTATTGTCTCTAATGTTTCAGAGGAATGCTTTGCAAGCAATTTCTCCAGCCACTATGGAAGTTCTTATGCGAGTATTGGCAGATTGTGATTCCTGGGAGGATGGAGATCCTGAAGAAGTGGGTAGGAAGGCAGAACTAACTCTGAAGTGCCTTACAGAAGTGGTACATATCCTTCTCAGTAGTAACTCTGATCAGCGTCAAGTGGAAACCAGTACTATTCTGGAGAACTATTTTAAATTGCTAAATTCAGATCATTCAGCTTTACCTAATCAAAGAAGGTCCAGACAGTGGGAAAACCGATTTATTGCTCTACAGATCAAAATGCTGAGTAAGTATTACATAATGACAACTTTTTCTGAGTCTGTTTTTTATTTTCATATCTACCACTTTCTTTTGAAATACAAGGCCATTGTATGGAAAGTATTGATTGTTTAATTCAGATATCATATGACTGCTTAGACTTTGACTTCAAAATAATTTATATAGAATTGATGTGTTTGTTACAACCTCTTTGCTTTAACAATAACAAAGTCAAGTCTCTATATTGTTTTGAAAGTGTAATCTCCTAAAAGCATCAATGTGAAAAAGAAAGTTAGCTAAGACTTTGAAATTCTAGGAAAAGTAAATTTTCAGAAAGCACCATTTGTAGTAACCTATGGTAAAGAGTCACATACAGTGAATTTTGTATGTGCCTCTATAACATCTCTGTAGAGGTCGCTTCAAAAATCTGCCCTTTCTCTAGAGGGCCTCCGTTTTTGTTTCTTTTTTTCCTCAGAGCCTGTGTGTGTGTGTGTGTGTGTGTGTGTGTGTGTGTGTGTTTCTCTTCCCTTCTCTTTGTGTTGGTTGTTTTGTGTCATTCTGCTTATTTATCTCTGTCTCTATGCTCTGCAAGCTCCTTCACCAATATATTATGATTTCTTATTGTGTTTCCATGTAAGGTTGTTAAATACAAATATTATTAACTGATAGTTCCTTTTAGAAGTAAAACGTTTTCATTAGAGCTAAACTAGGAAATTCAGAGAAGTAAAAAGAAAAGTTATTTATATCCTGCCACTCACTCATAACGAACATTAATTGTTTGGTGTATAGCTTCTAAAGGCATAAAAATGCTTTTATGTGCTTTTGTGTGTTAGTGTCATTTTAAAAATACTGAACATCAAAGTTGTTTTAAAAATTAAAAAGAAAAATGATTAGAGTAAATGTTTGTATGATCCCAAATTTTCATTTTTACATGGATGATTTTCTTTTTATTTTCCTAGATACCATCACAGCCATGTTAGATTGTACAGATAGACCTGTTCTTCAGGCCATTTTTCTTAACAGCAATTGCTTTGAACATCTCATACGACTGCTACAGAACTGCAAGGTATTTTTCTATTATTGTTGTTGTCTTTGATTTTAAGAAGCTATTTTTTGTTTTTGTTTTGATTCACATTTGAACATATTTTTACTAATTTTTATACTTAATCTCTGTTTGCATTTAATTACATAACCAAGTTTTATCTTGAATTGAAACTAGTATTAAATCACTTGTAATTGTCTAAATACTTTAAAGGTAGTCAAACTGGAATTTCTTTGTATGGGAAGAATTTCAGTTCATGACGTATATTATTTTCATTCCATCCAGAAATATCCTTGAGGCCCTTTAAGTAATTAGTTGCTTCTGAGCTCTTCTAACTATTTGTGTCTGAATATACTAAGATGAGTCTTTGAAAAACAATTGTTTCTCATGGAAACACTGTCTTCTACCACAGTTTGTAGACTCCAAGTTACATACCCTGTAAATACAGGCCACTGATTATAGGGAGTGTTATATAAAACATGTGGATTGCTTGGTGCAAACCTATTACTCTAACTCAAATTGTATGTCATTCACTGAATAATGTTTTTGTATAAGAAATAGCTTTTTTTTTGAGATGGAGTCTCACCCTGTTGCCAGGCTGGAGTGCAGTGGTGCAATCTGCAGCCTCCACCTCCTGGGTTCAAGCAATTCTCCTGCCTCAGCTTCCCGAGTAGCTGTGACTACAGGCGGGCGCCACCATGCCCAGCTAATTTTTTGTATTTGTAGTAGAGACCGGGTTTCACCATGTTGGCCAGGATGGTCTCCATCTCTTGACCTTGTGATCTGCCCACCTCAGCCTCCCAAAGTGCTGGGATTACAGGCGTGAGCCACCGTGCCTGGCCGAGACATAGCTTTTTAATTAAATGATTTATCTAACCAATATTTATTGTGTACCAATTGTGTATCAGACACTTTTCTTGTGAGGTCACAAAATATATGTTGTCTTCATAATGACTACTTTATAAATTAGGCACGAAGTTTCAGAGCGAGAGTTTCAGTTTAGTTCTTTTTGACTTCATGGCCATTATTCCTAACTTTTACACCATGTAATGACCTAAATGTTGATTTTGGGTGTTTATTTCCATTCTTCTCTCCAAATATGTGATATGTTTGTATAATTTAAATAAAATTCATAAATGATTTGGTGCCCTTTCAGGGTCAAATAACATTTTTTATTACAATTAAAGTAATACATACTCATTGTAAATGGAAACATTGATAGCATATTGATTCTCCCATACAATAATAAATATATGAATTCCAAAATTGTTGCTCATAGATGAAAACTGGTAATAATTCCCATACTTCCTAATGTAAAAATATATATTTCTATTAATGAAAAAGTAAGATCCCACATCAAGCTGAATAATATCAATAGGATACTTTTGTAAATATATTTTTGATAGCTCAAAATCATATTATAACATTAATACAAACAAAATTTTGAAGCAACCAGCTACTTGATAGCTTTTCCATTATCAGTGTTAACCTTTTCTGCAGTTGTTCAGAGGCTGTGGAAGTTAATGCAGATTTGTAGAAACCTTAATATGTTTGTAAGTGAATTTTGCACAATGTACAATTATATTTTGTTGCAAAACAATTTTGATGCCAAAATATGAAATATGGAGAACAGACTTCTTGAAACATTAAAAAAAAATTTGTTTCTGAAATGTCAACACACTCATCTTCTTTTCTACCTTGATCTTTTTTACTGTGTATCACTGTGGCCACTCTTCAGTCTTTCTGGAATATTACCCTTTCTAAAAATACTGGCATTCCCTGTTTGGTTCTAGGCTCTTTTTTCCAACCTTTCTTAATTTGCTTATCCTTTGGATGTCTCACCTTTGGATGTGTGGCTTTAGATATCATCTATAATACCCAAATTTCTTGTTGTTAGTTCAGCTCTCTTGAGGAATTCCACTTGAATGTCTCTCAAAATTTTCAAATTTGCCACATCTAAAATGGAACAGTTCATCCCCTACTCTTTAGTCTCCCCTTTCTTATCTTATCCCTACAGCTGCTTAAATCACCCAGGCTGGAGTGAGGTGGTATGATCTCAGCTCACTGCAACCTCTGCCTCCTGGGTTCAAGCGATTCTCCTGCCTCAGCCCCCCAAATAGCTGGGATTACAGGTGCCTGCCACCATGCCTGGCTAATTTTTGTATTTTTAGTAGAGACAGGGTTTCACCATGTTGGCCAGGTTGGTCTTGAACTCCTGACCTCAGGTGATTGGCCTGCCTTAGCCCCCAGAAATGCTGGGATTACAGGCGTGAGCCACCGTGCCTGGCCTGCTTTTCTTGTATTTCTAATTTAAGTCAAAGGCACCGTTATCGACCCAGTTTCTCAAAGGAGGAACTTGGAAATCAATCTCGGCTTTTCCTGATCTCTCATCTCCCACATCTGCTTATGTCACCAAAGTGGACAATTTCGTTTTTTAAACATTTCTCAAATACAGCTTTTTATTCTCACTGTCATTGCTTTATTTCAGGCTTTAATTTTTTTGCCAGATTATGGCAACATTTACTTGTTTTCTCCTTTTTCACTCTTTTTTTTTTTTTTTTTGGAGACAGTCTTGCTCTGTCGCCCAGGCTAGAGTGCAGTGGCGCAGTCTCTGCTCACTGAACCTCCGCCTCCTGGGTTCAAGCGATTCTCCTGCCTCAGCCTCCCAAGTAGCTGGGATTATAGGCACCCGCCACCGTGCCCGGCTAATTTTCGTATTTTTAGTAGAGATGGGGTTTCACCATCTTGGCCAGGCTGGTCTGGAACTCCAGACCTCGTGATTCACCTGCCTCGGCCTCCCAAAGTGCTGGGATTATAGGCGTGAGCCACCGAGCCCGGCCCCTTTTCACCCTTATCCCCTTCTACATTGAAGCCAAAACTATCTCTTTGATACATCAATGTTATCGTATCAATCCTTTGCTTAACATGTTCTCCCAAACCATGAAAATACTCTAGTGATTTTTAAATCTCCATACCATGACTTGTGCAAGGCTCTAAGACATCTGACTCAAGGCCTGCCTATTAAGCCTTTCTTACAAAGACCCTTATTAAACCCTTCATGTTTTCTTATTCATGCTTTTTAAATCTATCTCCTTGATGCTTTTATAGCTACTTGAAATAATTTCTTTTCTGCTCTTTTAAAAAAATTACTACGTAATATTTTCTGATGCTGCTGGGTCTAGATAGATACATATTAGTATCTTTTAGAAGTCTATGGGGTGACACTTAAACTTTTTGTGTTTCATACTCAACTGTGGTCTATTTGAAGGCAAGCAGGCTGACTTTAATCTCTTCTCTCCCATCATTAGGTATTTGGCACACAGTAGAAGCTTAATAAATAAAGTTGAAAATCGATTAAATTTGCAGTTCGTTGCCTAGAACAACAGGATTATGCTAGGGTAAGGGAGCAGAATAAATATCAGAAGCAAAATGTATTTGGTTTAAAAATTTGCTTGGCTGCACAACTCTCTGCCAAAAAAGGGGCATAAAAATGCTTTTCCTCTTCCCTTTTCATCTTTACTCTATAGCTAGTATTTTATAATCGAAAACTCAGGCTTATTTTAAAAGTATTAGAACAGCTACATCATGTATTAAATGATATAAACTCCAATGGGAGACTACTCTCCTTTTCTGTATAACTGTGTTAACAAATTTTAAATTATTATGATATAGGAATATGATTAATTTGAAAATTAGGATTCATTACAATTTTTTTCACTACCAGTAAGTCTTTATTGATTGATTGTATCTTCCCAGGGAAAGGAGGAGGGGAGGGAAAAGAGTCAGCATGTGTATTACAGAATGATTAGGAAATGGGAAAGGAAGTACCCAGTACAGCAAAATCAACTATCAAATAAACCCCTCAGTGATGGGGTCACCAAGGCCCAAAGGAGCTCAGTCTCCTGCAGTTCAGGAATGAGGGGAAGGGATCAGGGAAAGAACACACAGGTACCCTCCCTCTGTCCCCATAAATTCAAAATTTCACACAAAGCTTTGGTTTCTAGCAGTAAACATGGAGTTATATCCTTCTATCTCCTATTAAACAATCTTGTGGCCACTTTGACATAAGTTTCTTATACCCACATAAAAGTTCCAGAGTGACTTGGATATATATTCATATTCCCTTTCTTGCCCTCCAGACCCCACTTTCTACATGGAAGGCCCCCATTTGTTTCTATCTGCTTAAGATGAAAGATTAAGTAGGTTTGATCCATCCAAAATACAGCAGTGTCCTAAGTATTTGACATGAATCACATCAAGAAAAGGTCTTGACTTGGGAGATTGGGAGCAAGGGATGGAGAGTTCCTAGCTTCTTCTGGATTTTTGCATAAATCATTTAAGAATTGCAGAGATACCCCAAGAATTAACCAAGTATGTGTGTGGGTGTATAGGTTTCTTTTGGAGGAGGGGAATGTAAAAGAGGGCAGAGTAGGAGACAAGTTTTCAGGACAAAACATCTGGTCCAGTAGGTAATAGGGTAAGGAGAACAGAAAAGAAAGGATGGTTCAAGATCCTCACTTTAGGCCAGACGCGGTGGCTCAAACCTGTAATCCCAGCACTTTGGGAGGCCGAGGCAGGCAGATCATCTGAGGTCAGGAGTTCCAGACCAGCCTGGCCAACATGGAAAACCCCGTCTCTATTAAAAATACAAAAATTAGCCAGGCATAGTGGCATGCTCCTATAATCCCAGCTATTCGGGAGGCTGAGGCAAGAGAATCACTTGAACCCCAGAGACGGAGGTTGCAGTGAGCCGAGATCACCCCACTGCACTCCAGCCTGGGTGACAGAGTAAGACTCCATCTCAAAAAAAAAAAAAAAAATAAGATCCCCACTTTGTTTCAGGTCTTTCTGCCTGTCGCAGAAAAGATGTCAAAGATGCTTTGGCTATTTTTCTCTCAATACAAAAGAGAAACTTGTAAACAATAAAACTCTAAAGGAATATGGAGAGAAACCAACACATATTTGCACAAACTAGGCCATCTAGCGATCACCAACTCAGTGAAGTCTTATGAAGCTCAAACAAATAAAATAACTAGAGGCGGGTAGCATTTAAGAGACACGAGAACCTAGGATCACACACACACCACAAAATTAGGGGTCAGTTTAACAAACCTAAGCTCTAAAATACAAAAGAAGCACATTCAGCTTCATAAATCTTAAAGGTCAGTCTTATGTTACAATTTGAAACCACATTTTAAAGACAGTTACTTCTTTTTGCAGAATCAAATATTTTCACCATTTTTCTCTAGGACATCGTGGATGTTGCAGTAGAGGAAATGCTTGTGTTCAGATGAATAAATTTACTAAATATCTACTTTTGTCTCTTTTTTGAAAGTGATTCTTTTCATTTTCTGTTTTAACTTAAAAAGAATAAAATTTAATTGGTTAGAAATATTTTCCTTTGCCACTTTGAGAAAAATGTTTTAAAGTCAAATTTCAGAAAAATCTTTCTTTAACAATGAACATATCTTGCGTCTGCTATTGATGGGCATAATTTTAAAATAGGCATATTGAAGTTTATTTTATGACATATGGATTGATTTTTTAAATGCACATTTAAATTAATTATTACCCACATAACTGGCTTGAATGTTTGGCTGTAATTATTCACCTTATAAGTTCTCATGTAAGAAATAGGATGTCTTTAAAAAAAACTTTTTTTATAGATTTAAGAGGTACAAGTGCAGTTTTGTTACATGGATATATTCCATGAACTCTAGGTTTTTAGTGTACCCATTGCCCAAATAGTGAACATTATATCCAATGGATAATTTTTCAACCTCAAGCCTCCTTTCATCTTCCTACCTTTTGGAGTCTCCAGTGTCTGTTATTCTATTTTGTATGTTCATGTGTACCCATTGATTAGCTCTCACTTACAACTGAGAGCATCCAGTAGAAGTAGCATTTTTTTACTTTTAAGGTAAAGCTTATTTTTTTCATTATGAAAATGTTACTTCTTATAGGAAAAAAGGTAAATATAGAAAAATAAAATAAATTATATATGATTATTTCTAGCCTGTAGGCATTTTTAAAGTCTTTTTAAAAATAATTGTGGGGCCAGGCACGGTGGCTCATGCCTGTAATCCCAGCACTTTGGGAGGCCGAGGCGGGCGGATCACTTGAGTTCAGGAGTTCCAGACTAGCCTGGCCAACATGGAAACCCCGTCTCTACTAAAAATACAAAAAAGTTAGCCAGGTGTCGTGGCACATGCCTGTAATCCCAGCTACTTGGGAGGCTGAGGCAAGAGAATTGCTTGAACCCCGGAGGTGGAGGTTGCAGTGAGCCTAGATCACACCACTGCACTCCAGCTTGGGTGACAGAGCAAGACTCTGTCTTAAGAAAAGAAAAGAAAAGAAGGAAAGGAAGGAAAGGGAAAAGGAAAGGGAAAGGGAAAGGAAGGGAGAAAGGAAAGGAAAGGAAGAAAGGAAAGGAATTATGTTAAAATATATATAACATAAAAATTTAGCATCTTAACCATTTTTTAGTGTACACTTCAGTGGTGTTAAATACATTTACATTATTGTGCAGCCCATCTCCAGAGCTCTTCATCTTGTAAAATGAAAACTCTATACCCATTAAACAGCTCCCTGGTTTCCTCTCTCCTCAGCCCCTGGAAACCACTATTCTACTTTCTGTCTCTATGAATTTGACTACTCTAGATACCTCATAAAGGTGGAATCATATAGTATTTTTTCTTCTATGACTGCCTTATTTCACTTAGCATAGTGTCCTCAAGATTCGTCCATGTCGTAGCATGTGTCAGAATTTCCTTCCTTTATAACACTGAATAATATTCCATTGTATGTATATACCACATTTTGCTTATTCATCCATCAGTGGACATTTGGGTTGCGTCCACCTTTTGGCTACTGCTGTTAATATGGATATAGAAATATCTCTTCAAGATACCATTTTCAGTTCTTTTGTGTATATACCCAGAAGTAGGATTACTAGATATATGGTAATTCACTTTTTAATATTTTTTGAGGAACTTCTGTATTGTTTTCCATAGTAGCTGTATCATTTTACATTCATACCAACAGTGCACAAAGTTTTCAATGTCTACACATCCCTGCCAGCAGTAGTGTTGTCTTTTTTCTTTTTTGATAGTGGCTGTCCTAATGGGTATGAGGTAGTATTTCATTGTGCTTTTGATTTGCCTTTCTCTAATGATTAGTGATATTGAGCATCCTTTTTGTGTGCTTATTGGCCATTTGTACATCTATCTTTGGAGAAATGTCTATTCAAGTCCTTTGCCCATTTTAAAATCAGATTTGTTATTGTCTTCTTGTTGATTTGTAAAGTTTTTTGTTATGCATTAACACTAGTGTGAGCATTTGATGCATGTAATTTTGTACTTTTGTTTCATTTAAGATATTTCATTATTTTCATGTGCCATAATTTTAATGTCTATATAATATTGTATTAAGTGGATGTACCATAATTTACTTAACTACACCCTGCTAGTAGGAACTTAATTTATTTCCAAAATAGAATTTTACTTCTAGTAGAATTACTAGGTCATAGGGCATACACTTTTCTTGTTTCTTTTTTAAATTAGGGAACAGAATATTGTGTAAAAACAAGTTGTAACTCATTGGAAAATATAGAAAAGTAGAAAAATAGCAGAAATATGGTTAAGGTTCTTGATATATATGCAATTTGCTTTTGAATTTTTTTACTAATTTATACATGTAGCAGCAATGTGGAAGAGTACATAACTAAACTGGGCATGGTGGCTCATGCCTGTCATCCCAGCACTTTGGGAAGCTGAGGCAGGTGGATCACGAGGTCAGGAGTTCGAGACCAGCCTGGCCAATATGGTGAAACCCTGTCTCTACTAAAAATACAAAAAAAAAAAAAATTAGCTGGGTGTGGTGGTGCGCACCTGTAGTCTCAGCTGCTCAGGAGGCTGAGGCAGAACAGTTGCTTGAACCCAGGAGATGGAGGTTGCAGTGAGCTGAGATCGTGCCACTGTACTCCAGCCTGGGCAACAGAGTGAGACTCTGTCTCAAAAAAAGAAAAAAGGATATAGGATATTTCCATGTATCATGATGGTATCAGAAATTTTTTAGAGAGCTTCATAAAGCCTTTGTAAATGAAACTACTTCAAAGAGCTTTTACCTTTCTATTTGAGGTATTCTTTTCATTGAATTCCTGCTGAGGAATACCAGGGGTTAATTCTATGAGAGTAATTCAGAATAAAGATTTTAGTATCAGCTCCTTGAATTTTTTCACACTGTTTTGAGGGATATTTCTGAAAGCATTTATGTCACTTCACTGTAGTAAAGAATAGCATCAAAATCAAATAGTAAAGAATATATTGGTGAAGTAAATTGTTATAAAGACAAATTCAGTGATAAAGCCAACATCTCACATGTGTAAAGAATCTGCTAATCCGCTGGACGCGGTAGTTCACACCTGTAATCCCAGCACTTTGGGAGGCCGAGGCAGGCGGATCACAAGGTTAGGAGATTGAGACCACCCTGGCTAACACAGTGAAACCCCGTCTCTACTAAAAATATAAAAAATTAGCCAGCCGTGGTGGTACGTGCCTGTAGTCCCAGCTACTGGGGAGGCTGAGGCAGGAGAATCACTTGAACCCAGGAGGTGGAGGTTGCAGTGAGCCGAGATCACACCACTGCACTCCAGTCTGGGCGACAGAGGGAGACTCTGTCTAAAAAAAAAAAAAAAAAAAAAAAAGAATCTGCTTTATAGGGTCATCTCTAGGATACAATATAATTCCTACTAAAATTTGTTAGCATTGGTTTTTCTTCAGTATATGAAACTCAGATATAACAAATTTCTGATATGAATATCTTTTTAAAAAATACAAAGCTGTTTGTCATAGCTATCATGATGGTGAGCTAATATTTGTTCTTTATAGGCCAAAGTTTATTAAAATTTACATCCGGAATCATGACCTTTAAAAGTTAATTCTTTGATACCACCTATCACATTTTGTTTTGAAACAAAAATGCTGGAGAAGAAATCCCTTTAAAGAGGGAAAACTAGCTGGGCATGGTGGTGGCTCATGCCTGTAATCCCAGCATTCTGGGAGGCCAAGGCGGGTTGATCACTTGAGGTCAGGAGTTCGAGACCAGCCTGGCCAACATGGTGAAACCCCGTCTCTACTAAAAATACAAAAATTAGCTGGGCATGGTGGCACACCTCTGTAATCCCAGCTACTAGAGAGGCTGAAGAATCGTTTGAACTTAGAGGGTGAAGGTTGCAGTGAGCCATCACACCACTGCACTCCAGCCTGGGTGACAGAGCAGGACTCTGTCTCAAAAAAACAAAAACAAGCAAAAAAACAGGGAAAACCAAGCTTTGGGACCTGGGCCTTCCCTGCTGGCAGCAATAGTCTTCCTTATTTCTGGAATTTTTTTTTTGTCAGAATTACTTTAGATTTATCACTATTCATTGAAGCCATTAAGTCTTCACAACAAAGAGGAATCTTTGAAATAAGCTTCTAAACTTCTTCATTATACAAATAAGGAAAAATGTCCTAAGGCATTAAATGATTAGCCCAAGGTCAACACTAATAATTGATGGAGGTAGGATTTCTAACCCAGGTTTTCTGACCCTAAGTCCATTGTAATATATAATTTTCTAATTGTATTACTGGAACTTAAGGTCACAGTTTAGTCAGTAGGGAAAAATGTTTTCTGTATATTAAATATAGGAGAATCAAAGGTTTTATTGATATAAAAACATTTTATGGACATAGTTGATATGATTCCTGAATATATAAAAATCTTTGAAATCTTATGAAAACCTAACTCCCCAAATATACCGCATGATGCCACAGATGTCCACGATTACTTTTTGTTTAAATTATTTGTTTGTTAGTAAAGAAATGAATCCTTTATGTTCTTTTTATATAGTAGTATAGAATAAAGACAGTTTTGCTATTTAGACCCATTGGAAACTTTGGCAAATAAAGTTTAAAATATCATAAACAATTTATGAATCAGATGGACAACCTTAAGCTGGCTGCTGCTGTTTTCATGCTTTCTTTTTGTATGAGATTCGTCAGCCTATTTAAGTATGCGTTGATTTCCGTAAGTATTTGTGTAAAGGCTTCTCCGCTTGGCAAATGAGTTTCATCATACTGTAGAGTACTTTACAATTCCATGGAATCATACATTTAACTTTTATGATAGATATGATGAACCTTAAGCATTTATCAGTTTTTTTGTTTTACCAAATTACAGGGATATGATTTGAATTAATGTAAATTTTTTAAGCTGCCCAAAGATACTTGAATTAATGAAAAGAATAGGCCAGGCTCAGTGGCTCACGCCTGTAATCCCAGCACTTTTGGAGGCCAAGGCAGGCGGATCATCTGAGGTCGGGAGTTCCAGACCAGCCTGACCAACATGGTGAAACCCCATCTCTACTAAAAATACAAAAAAATTAGCCAGGCGTGGTGGCGCATGCCTGTAATCCCAGCCACTCAGGAGGCTGAGGCAGGAGAATTGATTGAACCCAGGAGGTGGAGGTTGCGGTGAGCTGAGACTGCGCCATTGCACTCCAGCCTGGGCTACGAGAGTGAAACTCCGTCTCAAAAAAAGAAGAGAAAAGCAAAGAAGAAAACTATTATCTTTAGTAGCAAGGAGAAGAATTCAAAACCATTACCTAGTCTTTACAGCTGCTAAAATCTTGGTGTTTTTGACTGTTTCTTAGGGTAGATTTTTAGAAATACAGTTACTGGGTTAAAGAATAAGAATTATTTGTTTGTTTGTTTGTTTTTGAGGCGAAGTTTTGCTCTTGTTGACCAGGCTGGAGTGCAATGGCTCGATCTCGGCTCACCACAACCTCCACCTCCCAGGTTCAAGCAAGTCTCCTGCCTCAGCCTCCCGAGTAGCTGAGATTACAGGCATGCACCACTACGCCCTGCTAATTTTGTATTTTTAGTGGAGACGGGGTTTCCCCATGTTGAGGCTGGTCTCGAACTCCTGACCTCAGGTGATCCGCCTGCCTCAGCCTCCCAAAGTGCTGGGATTACAGGCGTGAGCCACCGCGCCCGGCCCAAGAATTGTTTTAAAGATTCTTCTTACGGATTGCTATATTGCTTTCTGGAAAGATTTTACTCATTTTTACACTGACCAGTTTTATCTGACTATTTGTTTCCCTTGACCTAAATATGAAATATTATTCCTTTAAAAACCTTTGCTTGTAATAATACCACCTTTCATTTGTTTTTTGTTTGTTTTGTTTGTTTGTTTTTTTGAGTCAGAGTCTCACTCTGTCACCTAGGCTGGAGTGTAGTGGCTCTATCCCTGCTCACTGCAACCTCCACCTCCCGGGTTCAGGTGATTCTCCTGCCTCAGCCTCCCAAGTAGCTGGGACTACAGGCTAGTTTTTGTATTTTTAGTAGAGACAGGGTTTCACCATGTTGGCCAGGCTGGTCTGGAACTCCTGACCTCAGGTGATCCGCCCATCTCAGCCTCCCAAAGTTCTGGGATTACAGGCATGAGCCACCACACCCAGCTGACACCTTTCATTTGTTAAGTCTCTGTTATGTGCCAGATACTATGCTAATAAGCTAGCGTGGATTATGTCATTTAATGTGTATAGCTATTTGATGAGATATTTTTCTCCCTATTTTTGAGAAAAGCTTGGAGAAGTAGTTTTCCTTGAAATCAGACAGCCAGTAAGTTGCAGAACCAAAATTCAAACTCAGGTCTCTGATTCCAAGGCCTGTAGTGTATATATCAATTTATTGTTATGTTAAGCCTTACATATACTCTTGCATAACATATAATACCATACCTCTATGCAGTTTATTTTATATTGCATATTTCAGCATGTAACTCGACCTTTTGTTTTCTCATTTCTGAAATAATAGAACTTCCTAAGAACCTTCTTCCTTAGCATGCTCTTAATAAATTCCTTTATAAATCTGTCTCTCCCTTTGAGTATCATTTGAATTTTTTTTCAAATTGTGGGCAAGTTGAAGGCCTTTTGGGATGCTGACTTTTATATACTGAAACTAAAATACTTGATTTCTTTATTTTACTCAGAAGAGGGTAATGCCCATGTATGCTAGAGATAATCTCAATTTTCCTTTACAGAATACAAATGAATATAAATGAAGCTCAATTCTTGATGACTTTGGAGAATACTTTTAAACTAATGTTTTAACAAAATGTGTGGTCAGATAAATTTTGGAAATGCTGCACCCTGACCTCCCTTGTCAAAGTACCCATTAGCATATTTGAGACTCTGAGGAAGTACTTCTAGAAAGAACCATTTTTAAAGTTAGTTTGATAGCACTTCACAAACTTCCTTAACTATAGAACCATACTGGGTGTTACGTACTACGGTATCTTTGGTTTGTGTCAGTAACAGCTTTCCTTCTTTTTTGTGTGTATTAGTCCATTTTCATGCTGCTCATAAAGACATACCGGAGACTGGACAATTTACAAAAGTTTAATTAACTCACGGTTTCTTGTGGCTGGGGAGGCCTCACAATCATGGTGGAAGGTGAATGACACGTCTCACATGGCGTCAGACAAGAGAAGAGAGATTGTGCAGGGAAACTTCCCTTTATAAAACCATCAGATCTAATGAGACTTATTCACTTACCATGAGAACTCCCACCAAGTTTCTCCCACAACATATGGGAATTTGGGGAGCTACAATTCAAGATGAGATTTGGGTGGGGACACAGAGCCAAACCATATCAGTGTGAGACATTCTCTGCTGATTCTTTAAGAATTTAGGAATATTAACTAGTCCTAATTATTGCCATTGTTTCTTATTTTAGTAACTTTGAATTCCAAGAGAGAAATATCTAAACTCCTATTAGTTCATAATCCAAAAAGTGAATAATCTTTAATTTCTAAAAGTGTAGTATATTTCACAAGGGAATTATTGGGTTTATTTTCAAGAGACATGGAAACCCATTTAAGCTTCATTGCTGCTTATAGGTAACAATTTAATGTTCTTTCTCCATTATTCTTGTCTCTGTTTTTAACAGCTATTTTTAAATGCTAACAATAAGGTGGCAGACAAGAACGAGAAAGACCTTGCCAACAAATTACTGACAGAAATGAATGAGGACCAGGTATCTACAAAGCCTGCATCTTGTTTCAGCTGAAGTCCAAAATCAGCCAATGGGAATAACTATTCCTGTGCTTTTCTTCTTATGTCCTAAAATACACAAACATTGTCAAATTCTAATATTTATTAATTATTTTTGAAAATTACTAAAAAGTTAAAAATTGCTTTTATCTAAAGGATAAATATCTTGGTGGTTGATACAAACAATCAGTACCATTCCATTCTCTCTACGTGTGTATGGTCTTTTCAATTTGAGGAGATATAAAGTACAGGAATGGGATCTCAGTACAACGCTGTCCACCTGGTGGTGACTTTTCTAAGCACTGTGGTATATTGGGACCTTAGGGCTTTCTTTGTGAATATGTATGGTCATTGTTAATATCTTGATTCTTTGCTTCTTATTGACAAGTGATGATTATAATTCAATGGACAACCTGAATCTTGGAGGAAGGGAAGAAGATGCTGAACTCTCTGTTAATTTAGCATAAAACTTGACTTTTTGTATTCTAGAAATTCAAGTCTATACAGGTATAATAAAGCAAAAATATGTGATTTATGTTGCTTCTCTCAATACATTAGGTAATTTAGTTTGAAAAAAAACTACCTTTAAAAATTGACGTTATTTTTCTCTTCCAAAATATTTCCAATAAACTTACATATTGTCTTTTATTAACATTGTGTTAATGTCCAAGTTTATAAATAGAATTTTTGTATAACAAGACACATTATCATCTCATTATTTTTTATTCTAGATGTGAAATGCCAATTTACAGAATATTGTTTTAGATTTCTGTATAAATGTTAATCCCTCTTAAGGCCTACTTAATGTAGATTAATAAAACAATTATTATAGTCTCTTAGAGGTTCACATTACAATTCCAAATTGTAAGTGATTCTATGCTTTCATGATTGTCTAAGCCTGATATAACAGTCATGTTCAGTTTTTCAATATTCTTGATGTTAGTTTTTGTTTTTGCTATAAATACACTGCCCTGGAATTTAACATATCTCTTCTTTTTGATGAAACTTAAACAGTAATAGACAAAATTAGGCTAGTTTTTATTTTTTCATACAACTTTTAGGATTAAAAGTTGCCTTCTCAAAAACATGACAATACTTAGAGATACGTATTTCATTTTCTGTGTCTGCCTCAAATTTTCCATTTAATATAAAAATAGATATATTTAATTGTTTATAAGTATAATTGATTGGCATATGCACATGCCATCTTAGTTTTAACACAGGGTTTGGAAGCTAGATAAACAAGATTATTTTAGCTGTCTTTTTATACATGCAAATGGAATTTAAACCTGGATGGTTCAAGTGTAGTTTTGAAGGGGAATTAAAACATAATAGGATTTCTGGCTGGGCGTGGTGGCTCACACCTGTAATCCCAGCACTTTGGGAGGCCGAAGTGGGTGGATCCACTTGAGGTCAGGAGTTCAAGACCAGCCTAACCAACATGGAGAAACCCTGTCTCTACTAAAAATACAAAAATTAGCTGGGCGTGGTGACGCATGCCTGTAATCCCAGCTACTCAGGAGGCTGAGGCAGGAGAATCACTTGAACCTGGGAGGCGGAGGTTGCAGTGAGCCGAGATTGCACCATTGCACTCCAGCCTGGGCAACAAGAACAAAACTCCATCTCAAAAAAAAAAAAAAAAAGTAATAGGATTTCCAATGAATGATAGACCTCCCTCCCTTCCTCTTGAGATTGTCCATTATTTTTAAAAAGCATGTGTTAAGCTTGTTTTTTTCTCAAAACATTTTAATGTAATAAGTGAATGTTGCCTTATCCTCCTTGACATGTGGTTTATTTTTCTTTTAAATAGGTAACTTTCCTTGCAGGTTATAGTGTTTCAGAAATCCATTTCATCAGAAGAGGAATGTAATGCATGTCAAGTAATTATTTTTTCAGGTTTTCAGACCAAAGGTTTCCTAACTCAATAAAAATCGTGAGCACATTTGTTAATTTCTTGTTTCCCCTTCCCCCTCAATAGGTGTTTCAAGGACAATTGGATTGTTTGGCCATATCAACCATTCAGGCTTTGACAGCAGTAATGAACAAATCTCCAGCTGCTAAGGTGAAACATATATCCTCCAGCTTTTTTTTTTTTTTCTTAACTTTTATTTTAGGTTCAGGGGTACATGTGCAGGTTTGTTATATAGGTAAATTGGATATCATGGGGATTTGGTGTACAGATTATTTTGCCACCCAGGTAATAAGCATAGTACCCAATAGGTAGTTTTTCAATCTTCCCCCTCCTCCTTCCTTTCATCCTCAAGTAGGCCCTGGTGTCCATTGTTCCTTTCTTTGTGTCCATATGAACTCAGTGTTTGGCTCCCACTTATATGTAAAAACATGTGGTATTTGGTTTTCTATTCCTGTGTTAGTTCGCCTAGAATAATGGCCTCCAGCTCCATCCACATTGTTGCAAGGGATATGAGGATATGATCTCATTTGTTTTTATGGCTGTGTAGTATTCCATGGTGTATATATACCACATTTTCTTTATCCAGTCTACAATTGGCTTTAGGTTGATTCCATGTGTTTGCTATTGAGAATAGTGCTATGATGAACATACATGTTCATGTGTCTTTATGGTAGAACAATTTATATTCCCTTGGGTATTTATCCAATAATGGGATTGCCAGGTTGAATGGTAATTCTGCTTTGAGTTGTTTGAGAAATTGCCAGACTGCTTTACATAATGGCTGAGCTAATTTGCATCCCACCAGCAGTGTATAAGTGTTTCCTTTTCTTCACAACCTTGCCAACATCTCTTACTTTTTGATGTTTTAATAATAGCCATTCTGACTGGTGTGAGATGGTATGTCATTGTGGTTTTGATTTGCATTTCTCTAATGATTAGTGATGTTTAGCATTTTTTAATATGCTTGTTGGCTACATGTTTTCTTTTCTTTTTTTTTTTTTTTGGAGGTAGGGTCTCCCTCTGTCGCCCAAGCTGGAGTGCAGTAGCACGATCTCAGCTCACTGCAACCTCCGCCTCCTGGTTTCAAGTGATGCTCCTGCCTCAGCCTCCCAAGCAGCTGGGATTACAGGTGTGCACCACCACAGCCCGGCTAATTTTTGTATTTTTAGTAGAGATGGAGTTTCACTACGTTGGCCAGGCTGGTCTTGAACTCCCAACCGCAGGTGATCCGCCTGCCTCGACCTCTGAAAGTACTGGGATTACAGGCATGAACCACCACACCCAGCCCTGTTTTCTTTTGAAAAGTGTCCGTTCTTGTCCTTTGCGCACTTTTTAGTCGGGTTATTTGCTTTTACTTGTTGATTTGTCTAAGTGCCTTATAGATTCTGGATATTAGACCTTTGTTGGATGCATGTTTTGCAAATAGTTTCTCCCATTCTGTAGGTTGTCTGTTTACTCTGTTGATAGTTTCCTTTGTTGTGCAGAAGCTCTTTAGTTTAATTTGGTCCCATTTGTCAATTTTTGTTTTTGTTGCAGTTACTTTTGATGGCTTCATCATGAAATCTTTGCCAGGTTCTATTTTACATTTAAGTCTAATCCATCTTGAGTTGATATTTGTGTATTGTAAGGAAGGGGTCCAGTTTCAATCTTCTGCATATTGCTAGCTATTATCCCAGCACTATTTATTGAAAAGGAGCCCTTTCCCATTGCTTGTTTTTGTCATGTTTGTCGAAGATTGGATGGCTGTAGGTGTGCAGCATTATTTCTGGGCTTTCTTTTCTGTTCTACTGGTCTATGTGTCTGTTTTTGTACCAGTACTATGTTGTTGTGGTTACTGTAATCTCGTAGTGTAGTTTGAAGTCAGGTAATGTGATGCCTCCAGCTTTGTTCTTTTTGTCTAGGATTGCCTTGGCTATTCAGGCTCTTTTTTGGTTCCATATTAATTTTAAAATAGGTTTTTCTAATTCTGTGAAGAATGCCACTGGTAGTTTGATAGGAATAGCACTGAATCTGTAAATTGCTTTGGGCAGTATGGTCATTTTTTTTCTCTTTGAGACAGAGTCTCGCTCTCTCACCCAGGTTAGAGTGTAGTGGCGTGATCCTAGCTCACTGCAACCTCCATCTTCCAGGTCCAAGCGATTCTCCTGCCTCAGCCTCCCAAGTAGCTGGGATTACAGGTGTGCACCAATGCTTGGCTAATTTTTTTGTATTTTCAGTAGAGACAGGGTTTCACAATGTTGACCAGGCTGGTCTGGAACTCCTGACCTCAAATGATCTGCCCACCTCGGCCTCCTAAAGTGCTGGGATTACAGGCGTGAGCCCCCACACCAGCCCAGGCAGTATGGTTATTTTAACAGTATTGATTCTTCCTATTCATAAACATGGAATATTTTTCCATTTGTTGGTGTCATCTCAGATTTCTTTCAGCAGTGTTTCGTAATTCTTGTTGTAGAGATCTTTCACCTCACTGGTTAGCCATATTCCCAGTTATTTTATTCTTTTTGTGGTAATTGTTAATGGGATTGCATTCTTGATTTGGCTCTTAGCTTGGATATTGTTGGTGTATAGGAATGCTGCTGATTTTTGTACATTGATTTTGTATCCTGCAACTTTGCTCAAGTAGTTTATTAGATCAAGGAGCTTTTAGGCAGAGACTATGGGGTTTTCTAGGCGTAGAATCATATTGTCTGCAAACAGGGAGAGTTTGACTTATTCTCTTCCTACTTAGAAGCCTTTTATTTCTTTCTCTTGCCTGATTGCTCTGGCTATGACTTCCTGTACTGTGTTGAATGGGAGTAGTGAGAGAGGGTATCCCTGTCTTATTCTGGCTTTCAAGGGGAATGCTTCCAGCTTTTCCCCATTCAGTATGATGTTGGCTGTGGGTTTGTCATAGATGGCTCTTATTTTGAAGTATGTTCCTTCAGTGCCTAGTTTGTTGAGGGTTTTTAACATGAAGCGATGCTGAATTTTATTGAAAGCCTTTTCTGTTTCTATTGAGATAATCTTGTGGTTTCTGTTTTTAGTTCTGTTTATGTGATGAATCACACTTATTAATTTGCATATGTTGAACCAACATTGCATCCCATGGATAAAGCCTACTTGATCATAGTGGATTAGCTCTTTGATGTGCTGCTGGATTCTGTTTGCTAATGTTTTGTTGAAGATTTTTGCATCTATGTTTATCAAGGATATTGGCCTGAAGTTTTCTTTATTTGTTGTGTCTCTGCCAGGTTTTGGTATCAGGGTGATGTTGGCCTCATAGAAGGAGTTAGAAAGGAGTCCTTCCTCCTCAATTTTTTGGAAAAGTTTCAGTAGGAATGGTACCAGCTCTTTTTTATGTATCTGATAGAATTTGGCTGTGCATCTTTCTGGTCCTGGGCTTTTTCTGATTGGTAGGCTTTTTATTACTGATTCAAATTTGGAACTCATTATTGGTCTGTACTGGGATTCATTTTCTTCCTAGTTTGATCTTGGGAGGTTGTATGTTTCTAGGAATTTATCCATTTCTTCTAGGTTTTCTAGCTTGTGTGCATAGAGGTGTTCATAGTAGTCTTTGTGGGTTTTTTGTATCCTGTGGGGTCAGTAGTAATGTCCTATTTGTCATTTCTGATTGTGTTTATTTAGATATTCTCTCTTTTTTTTCTTTGTTCAGTTAGTGATCTATTTTATTAATTCTTTCAAAGAATCAACTCCTGGAATTGTTGATCTTTTGTATTTCTTTTTTTTTGGAGACAGAGTCTCTGTCTGCCACCCAGGCTGGAGTCCAGTGGCGCGATCTCAGCTCACTGCAACCTCCGCCTCCCGGGTTCAAGCAGTTCTCCTACCAGCTTACAGGCACATGCCACCATGCTTGGCTAATTTTTGTATTTTTAGTAGAGATGGGGTTTCACCATGTTGGCCAGACTGGTCTTGAACTCCTGATCTCAAGTGATCTGCCCGCCTCAGCCTCCCAAAGTGCTGGGATCACAGATGTGAGCCATTGTGCCCGGCCTATCTTTCGTATGGTTTTTGATGTCTCAATTTCCTTCAGTTCAGCGCTGTTTTGGTTAGTTCTTGCCTTTTGCTAGCTTTGGGATTGGTTTTCTCTTGTTTCTCCAGTTCTCTAGTTGTGATGTTAGGTTGTTGGATTTGCAGTCTTTCTAACTTTTTGATGTGGGCGTTTAGTGCTATAAATTTCCCTCTTAACACTGCTTTAGCTATGTCCCAGAGATTCTTGTATGTTGTATCTTCTCATTAGTTTCAAATAATTTATTTCTGCTCTAATTTTATTATTTACCCAGGAGTCATTCAGGAGTAGACAGTTTAATTTTCATGTAATTGTGTGGTTTTGAACAATTTTCTTAGTCTTGATTTCTATTTTTATTGTACTATGGTTCAAGAGTGTAGTTGGTATGATTTTGGTTTTTTGAAATTTGCTGAAGATTATTTTATGTCTGATTGTGTTGTCGATTTTAGAATATGTCCCATGTGCAGATGTGAAGAATGTATATTCTCTTGTTTTGTGGTAAAGTGTCCTGTAGATCTCTACTAGGTCCATTTGGTCATGTGTTAAGTTCAGGTCCTGAATATCTTTGTTAGTTTTCTGCCTCAA
Source organism: Pan paniscus (assembly GCF_029289425.2). Taxonomy (NCBI): domain Eukaryota; kingdom Metazoa; phylum Chordata; class Mammalia; order Primates; family Hominidae; genus Pan; species Pan paniscus. Next base: position 105,712,475 of record NC_073262.2, read on the forward strand.
TGATCTGTCCAAGTATACTGTAGGTCTCTAAGAATTACAAATCTAGGTGCTTCTGTGTTGAGTGTGTATATATATTTAAGATAGTTAGGTTTTGTTAAATTGAGCCCTTTATCATTATGTAACTTCTTTGTCTTTATGATCTTTGTTGGTTTAAAGTCTGTTTTGTCTGAAGTAAGAATAGCAACCCCTGCTTTTTTCCGTTTTCCATTTGCTTGGTTGATTTTTCTCGATTCCTTTACTTTAAGCCTATGGGTGTCACTGCATGTGAGATGAGTCTCTTGAAGACAGCATACCACTGGGTCTTGGTTTTTTATCCAACTTGCCACTCTGTGCCTTTTAATTGGGGAATTTAGCCCATATACATTCAAGGTTAGTATTAATCTGTGCATATTTGATCCTACTGCCATATTATTAGCTAGTTATTATACAGACTTGTTGACTTGTGTGTGTGGTTGCTTTATAGTGTCATGGGTTTATGTACTTAAGTGTGTTTTGGTAGTGGCTGGTAATGGTCTTTCCTTTCCATATTTAGCACTCCCTTCAGGATATCTTGTAAGGCAGGTCTGGTAGTAATGAATTCTTTTAGCATTTGCTTCTCTGAAAAGGATCTTATTCTTCCTTCACTTATGAAGCTTAGTTTGGTTGGATATGAAATTCTTTGGAATTTCTTTTTTTTCTTTTTTCTTTCTTTCTTTTTTTTTTGAGACAGAGTCTTGCTCTGTTGCCCAGGTTGGAGTGCAGTGATGCAATCCTGGCTCACTGCAACCCCTGCCTCCTGGGTTCAAGCAATTCACCTGCCTCAGCCTCCAGAGTAGCTGGGATTACAGGTGCTTGCCACCACGCCTGGCTAATTTTTGTATTTTAGTAGAGGTGGGGTTTCACCATTTTGGCTGGGCTGGTCTGGAACTCCTGACCTCGTGATCTTCCCCCCTCAACCTCCCAAAGTCTGGGATCCCAGGTGTGAGCCACTGCACCCAGCCTCTTTTCTTTAAGAATGCTGAATATGGCTGGGCGCAGTCGCTCACACCTGTGATCCCAGCACTTTGGGAGGCTGAGGCAGGCGGATCATGAGTTCAGGAGATCGAGACCATCCTGGCTAACACAGTGAAACCCCATCTCTACTAAAAAAAAAATACAAAAATTAGCCAGGCATGGTGGCGGGCGCCTGTAGTCCCAGCTACTCGGGAGGCTGAGACAGGAGAATGGTGTGAAACCTGGAGGTGGAGCTTGCAGGAGCTGAGATCGCGCCACTGCACTCCAGCCTGGGTGACAGAGCGAGACTCCGTCTCAAAAAAAAAAAAAGAAAGCTGAATATATGCTCCCAGTTGCTTCTGGCTTGTATGGGTTTCTGTTGAAAGGTCTGCTGTTAGCCTGATATATCTCCAAGTTTTAAAATATTTAAATAGATGTGCTGATTTTCACTATGTAAATTCTGAAGTGATGTATGAAAGTATGTAATACATGTGGTTTAACACCTGAAATAAAATCATTCACAAAATATCTTAATATAAGAATGAGGTTATTTATTGTTTGCCTATACTTGTGATAATTTTAAAGACAAACCCCTATAGGCACTGCTTTAAGATTTTAAAAGACATTAATGATTGAACTGCAAACTGATAGGATTTACAGTGTTGGCAAAGAATGGGACATGAGCACTGGTGTTGGAAGGATACTTTTAAGTGGTTCTGTGGTTCATGAGTTTAAAAAATTAAGTTTTATATCAGAGTTTTTCTTCATTAATAAAGTAATGACCCTTTATTTAGTCAGTTTATGACTGCCTAAAATATGACATTTTTCACATTTGAATAGCCTATCAATTTGATACTAGTTTTTCCAGGTTGTATGGCCATGGAAATTCTGCTTCTTGTATTCACTAACCCTTAGAGTTTTCTGTCTCTTCTCATTCACTGCCACTGACTGTTCTTCTGTCCAGTTATACTGATAGTTTCCTCATATGCTGATAAGATTAGTGAGGTAATCTGTGTGAAGTGGTAAGCATAGTGCCAGGCACATGATAAGTGCTAAATACATGTCAGTGACTTTTATTATTACTTTACACTCTTATCTGCCACATCTAATATACTTTATGCCTCACCTTCCTGGTACCAGAAGTGAATTAATTACTCCCTGTTTTCTGAAACATGCCTTTCATTGTATTCCTTAGATTACATTGGTTTGTGTTAGGAGACTCTAACTTTTGCCTTAGAAATGTTGACATAACTCATGGTTAGGTTCCTATTGAATAGGCTTTTACAACTTTTACAGTCTGGCTTGTGACTTAATCTCCATCTAATACTAGTTGCTGTACGATGGAAACCATTTTAAGTCCTAAATAACTGGTTTATGAGTATAATGGATTGCCTGTACTGTATTCTGAAATTCAAACATGAAAAAAGATGTTCCAGTCTTCCTTGAAAGTTGTTTTTTTTTTGTCCATATAATAGCTGGCATGTTTAAAATTCAAAAGATTATATAACAAAAATACATAATGGGAAAATATTTCCTATTCTTGACCCACATTCAACCATTTCTCTCCCTAAAGGAAACCAGCTTTACTTGTTTTGTTAAATTTTTTGATTTTGTAGTGAGTGTATATATTTCAACCTAAGGTAATGGGGCACTTTAGTATGTTCTCGGTTTTCCAGTTGTCTTTATATTTCACTTTATGACTTTGGGTGCCTACTGGTTCAAAAATACATGTGACATAGAACTTCCTAAAATGAACTTGATGTTCCAGATAATTCAGACCATTTAGATACAAGTAGCAGAGAGAAAACTCTTTGTACTCAGTTTCTTTCTGACTACTATTCAAAATTGGCAGGAACTCTTTAATTGGGTCTTTTTAGGCTGATATCTGACTCCTCTTACCTACAGTCTCCTCATTTTTTCCTCTATTTTTGTTTTGACTTAACTACTGCTATAGTAATTACAAATCAAGTGAAGAAAATACAAGAATTGTCATATACCCTAATCTGCAAATAATATAATAATTCTATAACACAGTTATTGTTAATTTCATTTATTTTGAATTTTGGTAGATAATTATAACTTCATTACTGCAGAAGTTATATGGAATCTATTTTAAAATGAAGACATGATTTAAGAAGGCAAATAGTGAATTCGTGTCTTTTTCTTTATTTAATATTAAGTTAATTAGCATAAATGAGTATTATTTAATATTTTTAATATTCCAACATATTCAGTCTTTGAAAATGTACTTTGATATATTGTCTTCCCATCCCCTAGGAAGTATTTAAAGAAAGAATTGGTTATACACATATGCTTGAAGTATTAAAATCCCTGGGTCAGCCACCACTGGAATTACTTAAAGAACTTATGAATATGGTGAGTTTATAACCTTTATTAAGAGAATTTCTGTTAATATCCGTTTTGAAAATGGTAACTAACCTTTTATCTTTTATGTTGCTTTTCAGGCTGTAGAGGGTGACCACACTTCAGTTGGGATTTTGGGCATTAGTAATGTCCAACCTCTCTTGCTTCTTATCCAGTGGCTTCCAGAACTACAATCCCATGACCTGCAAATCTTCATCTCTGATTGGCTGAAAAGAATTTGTTGTATTAATAGACAGAGTCGAACTACTTGTGTCAATGCAAACATGGGGATTAGAATCATTGAAACCCTTGACTTGCATTCTTCCCTCCATCAAACTTGTGCCGAGAACTTGATTGCAATCCATGGTTCCTTGGGGAGTCAGTCAGTGAGCTCAGAAGAAATCCGTCGACTACTGAGATTGCTGAGAGTGGATGAATCTGAGTCTGTTCACCCTTATGTCACTCCCGTGACTCGAGCAATCCTGACAATGGCCCGAAAACTAAGTCTAGAGAGTGCCCTCCAGTATTTCAATTTGTCACATAGTATGGCAGGAATTTCTGTGCCTCCCATACAGAAATGGCCAGGGTCTGCCTTTTCTTTCAGTGCTTGGTTTTGCTTAGACCAGGATCAGTTGACTCTTGGCATTGCTAACAAAGGAGGGAAAAGGAAACAATTGTACAGGTATTGGTAAAAATTATGGAATATAAATGAATACTGTCATAACAATATATGCTGTGATTCTTAAACAGGAAAACTGTTTCCAAGCATCTAGCTTTTAGATATACAGCTTATCTAAAGTCTCTTCATCCTTAGGCTTTATACAGTTTAATTATAAGTGCTTTATTGCTTTCATAGTAATAGCTGTTTATCTCAAATATTGCTGGTTAAGTTTTTTTTTTGTTTTTTTGAGACAGAGTCTGGCTCTGTCACCTAGGCTAGAGTGCAGTGGCGTGATCTCGGCTCACTGCAAGCTCCGCCTCCTGGGTTCACGCCATTATCCTGCCTTAGCCTCCCAAGTAGTTGGGACTACGGGCACCCGCCACCACGCCCGGCTAATTTTTTGTATTTTTTTTTCGTAGAGACGGGGTTTCACCATGTTAGCCAGGATGGTCTCCATCTCCTGACCTCATGATCCACCCGCCTCGGCCTCCCAAATTGCTGGGATTACAGACATGAGCCACCGCGCCCAGCCACAAGTTTCCTTCTTAAAAGTAGTGTAAAAGTGAAAGGAAAAAGGAGTAATAACCTTGAAAATGGGCCAGGTGTGGTGGCACACTTGTAATCCCACCACTTTAGGAGGTAGAGGCAGGTGCATTGCCTGAGGCCAGGAGTTCAGGACCAGCCTGGGTAACATGGCAAAACCTTATCTCTACAAAAAATATAAAAATTAGCCAGGTGTGGTGGCACATACCTGTAGTCCCAGCTACTTGGAAGGCTGAAAGGATCACTTCAGCTCGGGAAGTTGAAGCTACAGAGAGCTGTGATTGCACCACTGCACTTCAACCTGGGTGACAAAGCAAGATTGTCTCACACACACAGAAAAAAACACTATGAAAATGAATAATGTCCGGGTGTGGTGGCTCACGCCTGTAATCCTAGCACTTTAAGTGGTTGAGGTGGGCGAATCACTTGAGGTCAGGAATTCAAGACCAGTCTGGTCAGTATGGAGAAACACTGTCTGTACTAAAAATACAGAAATTAGCTGGGCGTGGTGGCACATGCCTGTAATCCCAGCTACTTGGGAGGCTGAGGCACAAGAATCACTTAAACCCAGGAGGCAGAGAGACTGCAGTGAGCTGAGATCACACCACTGTGCTCCAGCCTGGGCAATAGAGTAGATTCTGCTTCAAAAAAAAAGAAAAACAAATGAGTAGTGATATGAGTAATGATTTCTATTCCATTGAATATGCTATAAATATATATTATATATAAATATGCTATATATTTATATGAAGGAACAGAAAACCTATGTGTCTGTACATCCAGACTTAAGTAGCTACTACTTTTTAATATGTCTTGTGATTTTTTTTTTCTTAGACAGAGTTTTGCTCTTGTCGCCCAGGCTGGAGTGCAGTGGCACGATCTCAGCCCACTGCAACCTCCACCTCCCAGGTTCAAGCGATTCTCCTGCCTCAGCCACCTAAGTAGCTGGGACTACAGGCGCCCGCCACCACGCCTGGCTAATTTTTGTATTTTTAGTAGAGATGGGGTTTCACCACGTTGGCCAGGCTGGTCTCGAACTCCTGACCTCAGGTGATCTGCCCACCTCGGCCTGCTAAAGTGCTAGGATTACAGGCATGAGCCACTGCGCCTGGCCTATATCTTGTGATTTTAAAGACCTTTATTTATGCTTACTGAATCTTATTTGGAAGAATTTTAAAGATTTGAAAATTAGTAGTTTTACTTTTTTACTTTTACTACTGGAATTCCACTTTACAAGGCTGCCTTTTATTTACTAAACTCTTATGACCAAAATGGATTTTAAAGGGGTCTTTGAAACAAGGTTGGACTTCTGTGTGGCAATAGAATTTAAGCCACAGAATTGTTGGTAAAGATGTTCATGATGGCTTTATGGTTTTATGTACTTTAATGATGATGAAACTGAACAACCAACTTTAAAAGTTCTGATAATACGTATTTTTTTTAGTTTTTTTACAGGAAGTGGCGTGGGTTTTGAAGCCTTTATTACCCATTCAGGTATGTTGGTCGTGGCAGTGTGCACAAAAAGAGAATATGCAACGGTTATGCTTCCTGACCACAGTTTCTGTGATTCCCTCTGGGTAAGGCTTTAGGGCATCACATTTAACTTCTAGTATGGTTAATGGTATTTCCCACCATTGTCATAAATTCAACAGCAGTCATTTTTTTGCTAAAAAATTTAAATGAGGCTGGGCGCAGTGGCACACCTGTACGTAATCCCAGCACTTTAGGAGCCCAAAGCAGGCAGATAACTTGAGCTCAAGAGTTTGGGACCATCCTGGGCAACATGGTGAAACCTGCTATCTACTGAAAAATACAAAAATTACCTGGGTATGGTGATTTGTGCCTGTGGTCCCAGCCACTTGGGAGGCTGAGTTGGGAGAATCGCTTGAGCCCAGGAAGTCAAGGCTCCAGTAAGCTGAGATGGTGCCACTGTACTCCAGCCTGGGCAACAGAGTGAGACCCTGCCTCAAAATAAATAAATAAATAAGTAAATAAATAAATAAATATGTATATAGAATGTTAGGATGTCTTAAGGTTTTCTATAAGTAAATTTTCTTTTCTTTTTTTTTTTTTTTTTTTTTTTTGAGATAGAGTCTTGCTCTGTCACCAGTCTGGAGTACAGTGGCACGATCTTAACTCACTGCAACCTCTGCCTCCCGGGTTCAAGCAATTCTCCTGTCTCAGCCTCCCAAGTAGCTGGGACTACAGGCACGTGCCACCACACCCAGCTAATTTTTGTATTTTTAGTAGAGACAGGATTTCACCATGTTGGCCAGGATGGTCTTGATCTCTTGACCTTGTGATCCGCCCATCTCTATAAGTAAATTTAATTTTGAATTTCAATTTAAAATGAGATGGGGTGGGTGCTGTAACTCACACCTGTAAACCCAGCACTTTGAGACACCAAGATGGGAGGATTGCTTGAAGCCAGGAGTTCAAGACCAGCCTGGGGTGAGACTCTCTCTACAAAAAATTGAAAAATTAGTTGGGTGAGGTGGCACACACCTATAATCCTAGCTATTCAGGAGGATACTGGGGAGTTCAAGGCTGTAGTGAGCTATGATTATGCCACTGCACTCAAGCCTCAGCTATAGAGCATGACCCAATTTCTAAAAAAGGTTTTTTAAAACAATGATAAAATAAAATGAGATGATAGATTGTTTTGTGTTTTTTTTTTGTTTTTTTCTTTTGAGACAGAGTCTCGCTCTGTCACCAAGGCTGGAGTCAGTGGCGCCATCTCAGCTTACTGCAACTTCTACCTCCCGAGTTCAAGCAATTTTCCTATCTCAGCCTCCTGAGTAGCTGGGATTATAGGTGCCTGCCACCATGCCCGGCTAATGTTTGTATTTTTTAGTAGAGGTGGGGTTTCACCATGTTGGCCAGGCTGTTCTCAAACTCCTGATCCGCCCACCTTCCAAAGTGCTGGGATTACAGGTGTGAGCCACTGCGCCCAGCTGATAGGTTGTTTTAAATAATGCATTTGTATTGTTTTCTAAAATATAAAATGCTTCTCATTTTTAAAAATGATTCTAAGAAATACTAAAGCTTTGGAAATGCAGAAAAGGTACTGTTACAATTGTGTATATTTTATAGAATATGCTTACGTGCTTTTATACTACTATGGAAAAAATTGTTACTTTGAGAACATCAATTTAACATTTACGTTTAATCTTAATGTTCTACTATTTGTACAAATTATAGAGCAAACTTCTGAAAGCATTTGTCATTCTAAAGACATAATGTAATTTTATCCTTTTAAATGTGTGTTTCACTTTACCAGCACAACGTAACTGTTGTCCACATGCCTGGAAAAAGGCCTTTTGGTCAGAGCTTCGTCTATATCTATGACAATGGACAACAGAAGGTTTCTGCCCCTCTCAGATTTCCTGCCATGAATGAAGTAAGCATATCCAACCTACTCTTTACAGGCCCTATTGGTTGAGAATTCTTGAAATGTTTTAGTTAAGGTAGAAGGTTATGTTTATTGTAAATATGTGGCCCCAGATTTTAAAGTGTTTTCTATGTAGTAAGACTCCACACATTAATATTCAATTCTGTCAGCCTGTCATTATTAGATGAAGTCAGACAATGTGAAAAAAGGAAAACATTTAAGGAAGAAACAAAGGCTTAGAAAGAAAGACTTATAACAGGAAAGCCAAAGAAATGAATAGAGCAGATCAATCTATCGTTTAATAAAAGCTCTCTAAGTATGTGAAATACGTAAGAGAATATTATAGTGGACTCTTCTAACTTGATTATAATTGAAACAATAATGAAGAAGCTTAAAACCTTCATATTTTAGTTAGGTATAAAATAGAGTTTATGTATTGAAGTGGTTCTCAAAGAAGACTAGAGGGCCTTTTCTGAAGATAGTGGAATAGAGTAGATTATTTCTCAAGTCCAAGGATTCAAGTAATTTTTTGTTGGTTTTCATCTCAGTGACCATTTCAGGATAGTTTGTGATTAATATTTATACATCATAAAGAGAAAAAATAGTTTTCTCTATTTTCAAAAACAGTGAAGTTAAAAAAGTTCATAATCATATGCACTTTAAAAATTCAAAAATTACCAAAGAATATAAAATAGTCATAGAAGTAATGCATCCAAATGCTATAGGCCAAGGTAATTTTGCTAATAATTTCCTAAGTATACACATGCGTCTACACTTCATGATTCAGTAAAAATAAAACTGCTTCCACTTTTATTTTCAATTTATTTATTTGTGTAATTTTATGTACTATTTTATTGTGTAATTTTATGTTAAATATGAGGATATATGTTAATTAAAATTGTGTAATTTGTTTGTTTGTTTTTAGCCCTTTACTTCCTGTTGCATTGGTTCAGCTGGGCAAAGAACCACCACTCCTCCACCATCCCAAATCCCAGATCCACCTTTCTCTTCTCCCATTACCCCTCATCGGACATCATTTGGTGGAATTCTGTCATCAGCCTCCTGGGGAGGAACAATTGAAAAATCAAAATTGATTACCAAATTGATATCAGCTGGAACCCAAGACAGTGAATGGGGGTGTCCCACATCTCTGCAGGGTCAGCTAGGATCTGTTATCATCTTTTATGAACCACTACAACCTCCTCAGGTGAAGGCATTATATTTAGCAGGTAAGCATGTACAGTCATAATGCTTAAGCAAATTTAGAGTTTTTTTTTGTTGTCTAAATATATTCTGAAGAATATATTTAGAATATAGAAGAATATATTCTGAAGAATATATTTCATGTGAAGAGTGTATTTGTTTTAATTGAAGCTGAAAGGGAAGAAAAAGCCCCTCCACATACCTAATACTTTTTGTTTTGTAGGCATAAATAAAGCAAACTTTTGGGAAATATTTCAGATATCATCCATAATACTGCCTGTATTTGTCTGCTAGGGCTGTCATAGCAAAATACCACAGACTGGGCGGCTTTAGCAACAGAAATTTATTTTCTCACAGTTCTGGAAGCTAGAAGTTCAAGATCGAGGTGACATCAGGATCAGGCTCTCACTTCTATATAAGTGAGGCTTCTCTTCTTCGCTTATGAGGTGGTTACCTTCTTGCTGTGTTCTCACATGGTCTTTTATCTGTGTGCATATGGACGGAGAAAGAGATCTCCTGTGTCTCTCTTTTTTTTTTTTTTTTTTTTTGAGATGGAGTCTGGCTGTGTGGCCCAGGCTGGAGTGCAATGGCGCGATCCCGGCTCACTGCAAGCTCTGCCTCCCAGGTTCACGCCATTCTCCTGCTTCAGCCTCCTGAGTAACTGGGACTACAGGCACCCGCCACCATGCCGGGCTAATTTTTTGTATATTTAGTAGAGACGAGGGTTTAACCGTGTTAGCCAGGATGGTCTCGATCTCCTGACCTTGTGATCCGCCCACCTCAGCCTCCCAAAGTGCTGGGATTACAGGCGTGAGCCACCGCGCCCAGCCTTTCCTGTGTCTCTTATTATAAGGGGTTCTCTCAGACTACGGCCCCATCCCGATGACTTCATTTAATCCCAGTTACCACTTTAAAGGCCCTATTCCAATACAGTCACATTGGGGATTATGGCTTTAAATAGGAAGTTTAGGGGGACATAGTCAGTCCATAACACTGCCAGTACTTTTGACAGATTTTAATGAATTGATGAAACAAAATATAACCGTATCTCTAGAAGAAATTATGTAACTGCTTCCAAAATCATGAGCCTTATTCCAAAACTTGTCATTTTTTCAACTGATATATTAATATATCTGAAGAATTCATGAAGGCAGTAGAATTAGGGAACCTTGGATAAGTTTGCAAACTGTTTTTCATTTTGTTTTGGCTTTTTGTTTTTCTTTTGGCTATGATTTTAAACATATGTACTAATAGTTATTGGATCCTAACTACTTTCAAAATTATATGTATATTCTAACAGGATGTTCAGGAGTTAAGCTTTTAAGAGTTATGTAACTCTGCAGAATAGCTTCTTATTTGTCTAAATATCTTTTTTAGATTGCATGGGAATTTTGAGATGAATGGGATTGCCCACATTTCAGACTTTATATTAGAACCTTATCTTTTCTTTTCTTTGTTTTTTTTTTTGTTTTGTTTTGTTTTGTTTTTTTGAGACGGAGCCTTGCTCTGTTGCCCAGGCTGGAGTGCAGTGGCTGATATTGGCTCACTATAACCTCTGTCTCCTGGGTTCAAGTGTTTCTTGTGCTTCAGCCTCCCAAGTAGCTAGGATTACAGGTGTGTGCCACCACACCCAGCTAATTATTTTATTTTTAGTAGAGACAAGGTTTCGCCATTTTCGCTAGGCTGGTCTTGAACTCCTGGCCTCAAGTGATCCTCCCACCTTGGCCTCCCAAAGTGCTTGGATTACAGGCGTGAGCCACTGTGCTAGGCCTAAATGATCATTTTTAATGGTTGCATATTTCCTTGGATTCAAGACGTGTTATTTACTTAGGTTGTTTATAATTTCTTTCTTTTTTTTTTTTGGACAGAGTTTTGCTCTTGTTGCCCAGGCTGGAGTGCAATGGCACGACCTCAGCTCACTGCAGCCTCTGCCTCCTGGGTTCAAGCGATTCTCCACCTTCCGAGTAGCTGGGATTACAGGCGCCTGCCACCATGCCCAGCTAATTTTTTAGTATTTTTAGTAGACATGGGGTTTTTACCATGTTGGCCAGGCTGGTCTCAAACTCCTGACCTCAGGTGATCCTCCCGCCTCAGCCTCCCTAAGTGCTGGAATTACAGGTGTGAGCCACCATGCGTGACCAGATAATAATTTTTGTTTGTTTTTGTTTTTGAGACAATATCTCACTCTGTTGCTGAGGACAGAGTGCAGTGGCACAATCTCAGATCACTGCAACTTCTGCCTCCCAGGCTTGAGTGATCTCTCACCTCCTGAGTAGCTGAGACTACAGGCACATGCCACCACCTCTGGCTAATTTTTATATTTTTTTGTAGAAATGGTGTCTCACCATGTTGCCCAGGCTGGTCTCAAACTCCTGAGCTCAAGTGATCCACCTGCTTCAGCCTCCCAAAGTGCTGGGATTACAGGCATGAGCCACTGTACCTGGCTGATAATAGTTTGTTAATACTATATAAAAAAAATTTTCTGTAATGGAAATTGATTTATTTCCCAATTTTTATAGGTTTTAGATAAACTGGAATATGGAAACAAAGTAAATTTTAGCTTAATGAGTTTCAGCTGTGTTGTTTGAGTAGCTTGAAACAGCTTAATTTTAAATTTTATTCTGATAACACAGAACCAAGGAGACCATATATATTCAATGGTGTGTATGTGTGTGTAAATAATTTTCAGGTCCAAATTGTTTAAGCCCTTGGAAGTGTCAAGAGTCTGACATGGCCGACCTGCCTGGTAACATCCTTCTTTACTACACAGCAAAGGTCAGAGTAAATTTGTGAACTGTCCATCTAGTTATAACTATGTTGTGAACTGCAGTTCCTTTTCTATTCCTTTTGTCATTTCATTGGGTAATTAAAAGGAGGGGTTTGAATTGCCATCAAAATAATCATGAATTTTCAAAGGAAGGTGAGAAGCAGTAAAAATTAAGGTATACCTCCTCCACGAGGGTCCAAATATTATCATTATGTCATCCCTGTGGTACTAATGGCAATAGTTACAGTTGGAATTTGTACCGATGAATTGACTTCAGTAAGTGAAATTGTTTGTATTTGTATTCTCATAGTTTACTGGAAGGAAAGATGAAACAGAATTGTTCTCAGTTTTTTAAATGTGAAGTAGCCAAAAATTTTAAAAAAAGAAAGAAAGAGAAGAAAAAATGTTCACTTCAAAAGGAGAAAAAGGCCAGAAGGCACAGTGGCTCACACTTCTAATCCCAGCGCTTTGGGATGCCCAGGTGGATCGTTTGAGGCCAGGAGTTCCAGACTAGCCTAAGCAACATAGCGAGACCCCTGTCTCTATAAAACTTATGAAAAATGCCAAAAAAAAAAAAAAATAGCCAGTTTTAGTGGCATGCGCCTGTAATCCCAGCTACTTGGGAGGCAAAGGCGGGAAGATCCCTTGAGCCCAGGAGTTTGAGGCTGCAGTGACCTGTGATTGCACCATTGCGCTCCAGCCTAGGCAACAGAGCAAGACCCTGTCTCAAAAAAAAAAAAAAAAGAGGCGGGGGGGCCAGCACAGTGGCTGTGGCTCTTGCCTGTAATACCAGCACTTTAGGAGGCTGAGGTGGGCGGATCACCTGAGGTCAGGAGTTCGAGACCAACTTGGCCAACATAGTGAAACCCGTCTCTACTAAAAATACAAAAAATTAGCCAGGCTTGGTGGCAGGCACCTGTAGTTCCAGCTACTTAGGAGGGTGAGGCATGAGAATTGATCGAACCCGGGAGTCAGAGATTGCAGTCAGCTGAGATCGTGCCACTGCTCTCCAGCCTGGGTGACAGACTGAGACTCCATCTCAAAAAAGAAAAAGAAAGTAATAAATTATTATCATGCACCAGCTGGCTAAACTAGAAAAAGATATACAAAAATGTATAATCTCGGCCGGGCACAGTGGCTCACGCTTTAATCCCAGCACTTTGGGAGGCCGAGGCAGGCGGATCACGAGGTTAGGAGATCAAGACCATCCTGGCTAACACGGTGAAACCCCGTCTCTATAAAAATACAAAAAATTAGCCAGGCGCGGTGGCGGGCGCCTGTAGTCCCAGCTACTCCGGAGGCTGAGGCAGGAGAATGGCACGAACTGGGGAGGCGGAGCTTGCATTGAGCCGAGATCATGCCACTGCACTCCAGCCTGGGCAACAGAGCGAGACTCCATCTCAAAAGAAAAAAAAAATGTATAATCTCACAAAACCAAAACATTTTCTGAGTCCATGTAACATTGAGTATAATGGAAGCAATTAATATTTTTGCTACTTCTTTTCTTCCTCCCAGTTCTTTTGTTTCTCCCAGTTCTTTTGTCTTTTTTTCCTCAGTCCTTGCTGACCTCAGTTGCTTTTATTAGATAAGTAAAAGGAAAAAGGACTTTTTCCTACTCCACCACCCCACACCGTTTTTTTGGAGACAGGTTCTCAGTCTGCTACCCAGGTTGGAGTGCAGTGGTGGGATCATGGCCCACTGTGGTCTTGAACTCCTGAGCTTAAGTAGTCCTCCCACCTTCAGTCTCTGGAGTAGCTAGGACTACAGGCATGTGCCACCATGCTGAGCTTTTTTTTTTTTTTGTATTTTTTATAGAGACAGGGTCTTACTCTGTTGCCCAGGCTAGTCTTGAATTCCTGGGCTCAAGCAATTCTTCCACTTCAGCTTCGCGAAGTGTTGGGATTACAGGAATGAGCCACCGTGTCTGGCCTTACTTTTAAATATTTATTTTTTGTATCTGACCTAATAAAATTTGCTTATTAGTTTTATTTTCTCCCTTCTTTTTGCTGTGATACATTTCAAATCTAGAGAGGAGTCAAAAGAATGGTAAAGTGATATCCTATATACTCTTCACCTAAATTAACCAATTACTAATGTTTTACTGTACTTGCTGACTTTTGTCTCAAATCATTTGTGAAAACGAATTGACATAACTATCAAGACACTTCATCCCTGTATATTTCTACATAATCATCTACCTACCTAAGAAAATGGCCCATAATTCATCTAATATATACTCTGTGTTCAAATTTTTCCAAAAATATTTGTATAGCCTTTTAGAAATGAATCCTGGATCCAGTCAAAGTTTATGCATTGCATTGGTTATAAGGTCTCTTGAGTCTTATATTTTTGTTTGCTTTGTATAACTTCTTTTCCCAAAGATACATGTTTGTTTAATATATCTTATGTTATTTCTTGGCAGGAATTATATCTTACACCTATTTTCATTCTCCACTATATAGCATAGATAGCTAAGAAATAATTGCATATAATCCAAACAGTATATTTAGTGGCAAGTTCTGGATGTGTGACAGCCAACTTTTTTTTTTTTTTTTTGAGACGGAGTCTCACTCTCTCACCCAGGCTGGAGTGCAGTGGCGCAATCTTGGCTCACTGCAGCCTCTGCCTCCCAGGTTCAAGCGATTCTCTTGCCTCAGCCTCCCAAGTAGCTGGGATTACAGGCACGTACCACCACACCTGGCTAATTTTTGTATTTTGGTAGATGGGGTTTCACCATGTTGGCCAGGCTGGTCTTGAACTCTTGACCTCAAGTGATCCGCCCACCTTGGCCTCCCACAGTGCTGGGATTACAGGCATGAGCCACCGCACTGGGCCTGACTGGTCTTTTTGACATTATGGTCATCGTATTCTTTTTACAAAGTAACTTTGAATTTGTTAACATTAAAGTTGGATTTTTTTTTTTTTACCATTGAAAGTAAAAAATTCTATACTACCAAAAAAATAGCTATTGTCTTGTTTTTCCCCAAGAAACTTAATATGACTATTGATAAATACAATAAAACAGATTACTGAAGGAATGTTTCTGCAAAATGGTGCTATGTCATGAGACAGGGACTCTATAGTTAAATAAATTTGGGGGACTGTTGGATTCTATTTTTTTTTTTTTTTTAAGACAGGGTATCACTCCCATTACCTAGGTGGCCATGCAGTGGTGCAATCATGGCTCGTTGTAGCCTCATCCTCCTGGGCTCAAGCAATACTCCCACCCCATTTTTTGATTTTTTGTAGAGACAAGGTCTCACTATGTTGCCTAGGCTGGTGTTGAACTCCTGGGCTCAAGTGATCCACCCACTTAGGCCTTGCAAACTGCTAAGATTACAGGCGTGAGCCACTGCATACGGCCTGTTGCTTTTTTTTTTTTTTTTTTTTTCTTTTTTTGAGACAGAGTCTCGCTCTGTTGCCAGGCTGGAGTGCAGTGGCGCAATCTTGGCTCACTGCAACCTCTGCTTCCTGGGTTCAAGCGATTCTCCTGCCTCAGCCTCCTGAGTAGCTGGGATTACAGGCATGCGCCACCACACCTGGCTAATTTTTGTATTTTTAGTACAGACGAGGTTTCACCATGATGGTCAGGCTAGTCTCGAACTCCTGACCTCAAGTGATCTGCCCGCCTTGGCCTCCCAAAGTGCTGGGATTACAGGTGTGAGCCACCGTGCCCGGCCCTGTTGCATTCTTTATATCCCTCTTGGAGGTTAGTGATACATTTTTAAAATTCTGCTATAAAGGAACCAGTTTACTTTTGTTTTGTCCTACTGTTTCACCAGCTATTTGAGCATAGAACATATTTTGTTATTATAACTTAGTTGTTAACAAATGCTAGTTTGGGAAAAGCTGCTCCAGAGGATTTTTAAAATAGTCAGCGGTTTTTTTTGTACTCAATTGTAGGAGGTATTTAATCATTCATTTGCTTAAAACTTATTGAATGTCTTCTTAGTGCCAAGAATTATGCTATACCCTTAGAATACAAAGATAAATAAATAAAAGTCTCTGTCTGTAAGAAGCTTACAATCTAAAGCAAAAGAAATTTTTAAAAAAATAAGTTCAACATAACTTTATGAGCATTTATTTTTCTTTTTAGCTACCATTTATGGGGTGTTAACAATATGTTAAGCACTATGCTAAGTGTTTCACGTGTATTGTTTCACTTAATCTTCACAAAAGCCCTGAGAGGTATATGGTATTATTGGTTATCTTTTCTAAGCTTTAGTTTTCTGAAGCTCAGTAAGATAAGTAACTTTCTTAGACTCATAATTCCATTGAATCCTGGAGTTAGAACCCAGCCTGTTTAATTTATATCCTTAACTAATATACAATATTTCTTTGTTGGAATAATGTACGGAATAATGTACAAATTAATAGTGAGGGTACAAATGAGGAGTGGTTTGTTGTTCCAGGAAGCTAGAAAATCATAAAGAAGATGGTATCATTTGTGTTTTAAAAGACAAGGTTGAGCAGGGATGCATGGTAAATATCACCTAAAAAGGCATAGACTGTAAAACTGGGTTCTACATGTATTTGGGTATAGGACACTGAGCAAGAGGAGATGAGACTAGAGAGCAAGGTCACATTATAGCAAACCTCCTATGTCAGAGTATATAATAGGCAATGGATAGAATTTTTAGCAGAAGAGTAATATCAGATTTGCATTTTAGAAATGGTCTTAAGCTGCAGTGTGAAAGTTGGATTGGAGGAATGGATTCTAGAGAGTGTCATACCATTAGGAGATTATTCTGTTAAAACAGGTCATAGATACACAGTTTTTAGTTACAGACTAAAGTAGTAACTAGAGAAAGATGTGTCTGTCTCGGAGACGGATAACGTTTAAGTATTTGTTTTATTAAAGCAATTTTTCTCAATTGTTTAAGAGGAAAGCAGTAACTACATCATGTGCGCTAAAATTTGTAGGTTTACTTTCTTTTGGAATGGGGATTAGATTAGATTCAAGGATGCTGCATTACCTGAAAATTTGGATTGAATATGAAGTTAACATGCCTTTACGAATGGAGGTTAGCAAATAATATTGTTTCTAAAGTTACAGACTAAGCTCTTACTCTGAATGCAGCCAGAATTGTCTGGCAACAACATGAGGGAAAATAGTATCTTATGCCTGTAATTGTATTTTTATATTATGATTTTTTTTTTGTTCTATGGTTTATCTCTCATTTTAATCACACGTTTTATGTGTATCTTGAAATTGTGCCTAGGGAAGTGCTAATGGAAATAAAACATTGAATTTTTTTAAAGCAAAAAATCTGTTTTCATGTATTTGTTTAAAAGAGAAAAATTTAAAAACTATGACTGGCGAGGCCGGGTGCAGTGGCTCATGCCTGTAATCCCAGCACTTTGGGAGGCCGAGGTGGGTGGATCCCTTGAGGTCAGGAGTTCGAGACCAGCCTGGCCAACATGGTGAAACCCCATCTCTACTAAAAATACAAATTAAGCCAGATGTGGTGGTGCACCACTGTAATCTCAGCTACTTGGGAGGCTGAGGCAGGAGAATTGCTCGAATCTGGGAGGCAGAGGTTGCAGTGAGCCAAGATCACACCACTGCACTCTAGCCTGGGCGACAACAGTGAGACTCTGTCTCCAAAAAAAAAAAAAACATCACTGTGGCTGGCGAACAAGTTCTGCCTATAGCTCATCTGTCAGATGACAAGTAGCAGTGACCTACTTTTCTAAGTGGGTGCTTTAGAATCTAATTCCTGATTCTTTCTTTTTGATTTTTATTTATTTTTTGAGACGGAGTCTCACTCTGACACTGAGGCTGGAGTGCAGTGGCACCGTGTCGGCTCACTGCAACCTCCGTCTCCTGGGTTCAAGCAATTCTCCTCCCTCAGCCTCCCGAGTAGCTGGGATTACAGGTGCCCACCACCACACCCGGCTAGTTTTTATATTTTTAGTAGAGATGGGGTTTTACCATGTTGGCCAGGCTGGTTTCGAACTCCTAACCTCAGGTGATCCACCTGCCTCGGCCTCCCAAAGTGCTGGGATTACAGGCATGAGCCACCACGCCCGGCCCTGATTCTTTCTTTTAAAACAGAACAGCAATACTAAAATTCATATTATGGGCATCTTATCTTTGACTATCCTGTATTCCTTTTTGTATTATGGTGAAATGTTCTATATGTGGTTAAATTTATGTTTTGTTCTAATTGGTTGTTTGCCATATTTTTCTTTTATTCTTAGGCCTGCAAAAATTCAATCTGTCTTGATTTATCTACTAATTGTTTGCATGGAAGATTAACAGGAAACAAAGTAGTGAACTGGGACATTAAGGTAAATTAATAGTAAATGTTGGGCAACGTCTTACATAATTTACTGATACTCTTATTAAAGATTTTGTTTTTAAAGCACTGCCAGATTGATCTAAATAATAGGTATCAGTTACAGGGTTATGCAAACATACAATTTGAAGGGTAAACAAATGCAAAGTTAAATGACTAACATAGTTGAATGACTTTGGTTTGAAATATAGTTACCTTTGTAAGCTACAGCAGGTCTTTGGATAATGTCGTTCATTATAAAGTCAGTGAGAAAAAAATTGATTCCTGGCAGGGGCAACTGTCTGTGTGGAGTTTGAATGTTTTTGCCATGTCTGTATGGGTTCTCAAATCTTATTTTCCTTTTTCATTGGCCTCATATTTATGTCACAGCTGGAACTTTGCTTCCATCTAGAGGCTTCTACTTACTTTCCAAGACCAAACTGCTCTTATGGGTATCCCTAGCACTTTATTATTTCACTTACCATGGCAAATAGTAACTGCTTGGTTAATGCTCTAGTAGTCCAAAAGAACTTTGAAGGAAGGGTCACTGCTTTTTTCTTTTTTTTAATCAGTTCCTGGTACAGGGTTATGCAACAAATAAGTGTTGACTGAGTAATTAAATTAGTAAAGGTTGTTTAGGGTGAGAAAGGCTTAATTCTTAAATATAGTGTTTCCTTAAATGATATTTTAAATAGAAGTTATAACCTAAGTTAAATAAAAGAAATATAAAAGATAATTATAAGAGGGCTTGCTGGTAAATCAGGGAAATAAAAGATAATTATAAGAAGACTTGCCGGTAAATCAGGAAAAAAAAAAAAACTTTTCTAATCAGTTAACACCAACCAAATACATTTATTATTTCAGTGAAACAGAAATCATTAAGATAATTTTGCCTATGTAGAAATTAATCTATCAATTAGTGTTAATTTCATGTTATTCATGATATATAAAGGATTTTTCTCCTTAATTTTGGTATAAGAACACTTGTTCTTTTTCTTTTCTTTTCTTTTTTTTTTTTTTGAGGCAGAGTTTTGCTGTCGCCCTGGCTGGAGTGCAGTGGATCTCGGCTCACTACAACCTCTGCCTCCCAGGTTCAAGCGATTCTCCTGCCTCAGCCTCCCAAGTAGCTGGGATTATAGGCACCTGCCACCACGCCCAGCTGATTTTTGTGTTTTTTAGTAGAGACAGGGTCTCACCATGTTGGACAGGCTGGTCTCGGACTCCTGACCTCAGTTGGTCCGCCCACCTTGGCCTCTCAAAGTGCTGGGATTACAGGCATGAGCCACCATGCCCAGCCAGAACACTTTTTTTATCTGTTACCATAGTAGGATTTATGACATGAATGACACTTCATAAGTTAACTTTTGCTTTACTTGTAAGACTGGTTTTACAAAGCTGATTCCATGTGGTATTTTATATATAGAAATCTGTTTATATGTACCATACATACCTGAAAATCAAAGCCGTTTTTTTCTGGCCTGAGTTACACCTATGTGGATTATTAACTAGTTAGACTTTTGGCTAATGTGGAAATCAAAAAGCAACAGATTATCAAGAGAAAGGCGTATTTTTATACTGTAGCCAAATCAAAGACCAAAAAAGTTAAATGACAACTGGTAAAATAATATTTGCCTTCCAAAAAGTTAATTTACTTATTTACACAAAGAGCTCTTCAAAACTGGTATGACAAACAGTCAAAACAAAGTAGAAGATATGGGGCCAGGCACAGTGGTTCACACCTGTAATCCCAGTACTTTGGGAGGCCATGGCGGGCAAATTGCTTGAGCTCAAGAGTTTGAGACCAGCCTGGGCAACATGGCAAAACTTTGTACAAAAAATACACACGTTAGCTGAGTGTGGTGGCACATGCCTGTAGTCTCAGCTACTTGGGAGGCTGAGGTGAGAGGATCACTTGAGCCTGGGAGGTCGAGACTGCAGTGAGCCGTGATCAGTCCAGTGCACTCCAGCTGAGTGACAGAGCGAAACCCTGTCTCAAAAACAAACAAGAAAAACCCAACAAAGTAGCAGATATGTAGGATGAACAAGTCCAGAGATCTAATGTAAAACATGAGGACTATAGTTAATAAAATTACATTTTATTAGGGAGTTTTGTTAAATAAGTAGATTTTAGCTGCTCTTGTCACAAAGTAACTATGTGAAATGATAGAAATGTTAATCTGCTTCACTATAGTAACCATTTTATTATCTATGTGTATCCTACAACATTATTTTGTAAACCTCAAATATACACAATAAAATTTATTTCTAAGAAAACAAGCAAAGAATATGAAGAGGTTGTTTGAAGACTTAAGTTATGTCCACGTGGCAATTCAGAACACTTTAATAATTAATAATAAGAGCAAACCTTGTATGGTATCGACTGTATGTCAGAGACTGCACTTTTTATATATTAGCTTACTTAATCCTTGCAATACTTTATGAAGTGGGTGTTACTATTATCCTCATTTTACAGATGAAGAAACTGAAGCCAGTGATATTAGTAACTTATCAAAAGATATAGAAAATATTTTATTAAGCTACCCAAAATATCCAAAACTTTGAACTTTGCCTGAAATACCCTCTCTACCTTTTTGTTAACTAAAAGTCGAGGAGTCAGTCATATTTCTACCACCAACTGCATTTTTTTTCATTGTTTATTCTCTTGTTTATTATGCCTAATTGCCTAGTGACAGTTGTTTTTCCATTGTTGGAGTTACATTATAAAGTCCACTTATGGGGCTATGTTTCATTTGCCTATGTTCGAAATCCCTAAAGTTTGGAAAATGAAGATGGAGTAAAAATGGTCTGGCCTGATCTCTCTTGAGTTTTGATTATGGTGACCCTTGAGGCTGCCCTGTAAAGCATCTTCCTACACAAAAATTCCTTCAGCTTAGGTTATCCTGTACATTGCTTAAAGGTTTATCTAGCAGATTATAACTTCATACATGTGAAGATATTAAATGACAAAATTGTCCTCCTTTTATAAGATTTAAACATTATAATTTTCCCTTTAGGATATCATAAACTGCATAGGTGGGTTAAATGTACTCTTTCCTTTATTGGAACAAATCAGCCACTTTAGTGAAGGACAGATTCCTGAAGAAAAGAATGAAAGCACAGTTCCTGAATCAATAACACCTGTTGAAGGAGATTGGCTCGTATGGACTTCCACAAAGGCCTCAGGTATTAAGATGAAATTAACACAAAATAGTCATTGAGAAATTTGAGAATTAATTGAGAAATAAATGAAAATGTTTTACTGTCATTAGGAAGAAACTTAACCATTTGTAGCTGTAGCAGTTGTTTCTACTTTTACTAATATCATTCAGAAAGTTTATAATACTTTCATCAAAAAACTACAGATTAATCTCCAGTATCCTTAGTTTATACTCTTAGTGGAAATATGACCACATTGTTAAATTTGTGGTAGAGAAAATATGTGCACATAAATATACAATATTATAGTTGCTGCTTTTTCTGATTCTATTGTACAATAGAGCATTGGAAGCTGACTGCTGAACCAGATTTCTACTTTGTGTAACAATGTGCATTAAGATATAGAAAATGTGATATAAAAGTGATTAGAGAAATTATGATAATTAATATGTTCCTGATTCCACAGAGTCAAGACTAGAGAGAAACCTAGTTGCAACATTTATCTTAATTGTGAAACATTTTATTCAGAGACATCCTATCAACCAGGACAATCTTATTCACTCCCATGGAGTTGCAACTCTTGGTGCTTTACTTCAGAAGGTGAGCCAGTCTAACATTGTGTTGATGTAGCTAATAATTGTGATTTGCAGTTGATGTTGGGATTTTTTCTTCCTAATAAATATATTTTTAAAGATTATTACAACTTGAATTATATTAATGGATATAATTTGTTTCACAGGCAGCTTTTAAAACTTGTATGGAATCATCTTATACAAGAAATACTTATTTTATGTAATAGTGTATAATCTTTGATGTATACAACCTTGTTTGATAGCTTTGATATTTGGGATGTTGAGAAATATAAGACTATTTTAGGAATATGACACTAGGGGAATATATTCTGGTCTAATATCAGAAAAACCAATACTTAAGTTTTTATTTTTCTAATGTGGGTTTTTCTATTTTTATACTTAGTAGATGTTCTGATTAATGATTTAAAATTATAACTTAATGACAGTTATTTAAACTGAACTATATGAAACCCTCTTCTGTTTGGTTTCAGGTGCCAAGCACCTTGATGGATGTTAATGTGTTGATGGCAGTTCAGTTACTAATTGAACAAGTATCATTAGAGAAAAATATGCAGCTCCTGCAACAAATGTATCAATATTTACTCTTTGACTTTCGTATTTGGAACCGTGGAGATTTTCCCTTTCGAATCGGTGAGAGCAGGCTTTCAGATAAACATTTTATAGTTGTTTTAGAAATTTGTAACTACCTATTGACTTTATTTTAGCTGAATTACTTACCATTGAACTTTTTATTTTAGGTCACATACAGTATCTTTCAACCATCATTAAAGACAGCAGGAGAGTTTTCCGAAAGAAGTATGGTGTGCAATTTCTCCTAGATACACTTAGGATTTATTATGGGTATGATGCCCTTGTTCTTTCTCAGTTTGATATATTATTTTCTGTCTGCTACTTGATTGGAATGTGTAGACTGTAGACTTTCTCTTTACCAGCGATTCTAGTATGTTTTAACTGGAGAGAGGTAGGATACAGTGGAGGTTAAAATGATGAACAGTGGATCGCATACACAGAGTTTGAATCTGGCTTTCATTAATTGTGCAACTGTAGGCAAATTACTCAACTTCTCTGTGCTTGGGTTTCTTCATTTTTGAAAGGAGATAAGAAAACTGTTACCTCCTTTGGTTGTTTTGAGGATTAAATTAATTAGTTAATAATGTAAAACACTTAAAGTATGTCTGCTATGCAGTGGGTGTTGTATTCACATAAGCTATTTTATTCACTGAAACTCTTAACTCAGAAGATTTTCCTTAAAAAGAAAAGCAAGCCAAAGTTACTATGAATCTCAGAATTACATGGAAATTTTTTTTAACACTATGAATTCTTTTATGTGGAAAATATAGAAATGTAAAAATTAGGCTGGGCGCGGTGGCTCACGCCTGTAATCCCAGCACTTCGGGAGGCTGAGGTGGGCAGATCATGAGGTCAGGAGTTTGAGACCAGCCTGGCCAACATGGTGAAACCCCGTCTCTACTAAAAATACAAAAATTAGCTGGGCGTGGTGGTGTGTGCCTGTAATCCCAGCTACTCAGGAGGCTGAGGCAGGAGAATCGCTTGAACCCAGAAGGCAGAGGTTGCAGTGAGCCGAGATTGTACCACTGCACTCCAGCCTGGGCAACAGAGCGAGACTCCATCTCAGAAAAAAGGAAATGTAAAAATTAAAATTTCAATTCTTATACTTTGTTTTGTCTTTCAGGAATGGTTGTAAATATAATGAACTATCTCTAGATGATATTCGAACAATAAGGACTTCTTTGTATGGACTAATTAAATATTTTCTGTGCAAAGGTGGATCTCATGAAGAGATACAAAGTATTATGGGGTACATAGCTGCTACTAATGAAGAAGAACAGGTATTATGCCTAAGATAAATCTACTTTTCCTTTTTAACATTTGAGTTGCTACATCATCTTCTGAACGTATGTTTGTGTCTAGTTAAATATTTTGAGAGTAAAATATGTGTAGTGTCACATTCAATATTATGCACTTAAGAAGTAAATTTTATCTTTTTTTTTTTTTTTTTTTTTTTTGAGATGGAGTCTCGCTCTGTCACCCAGGCTGGAGTGCAGTGGCACGATCTCGACTCACTGCAACCTCCATCTCCCAGAAGGAGAAGTGGTTCTCCTGCCTCAGCCCCCTGAGTAGCTGACATTACAGGTGTGCACCCCCACACTGAGCTAATTTTTTGCCTTTTTTTTTTTTTTTTTTTTCCGGTAAAGACAGGGTTTCACCATGTTGGTCAGGCTGGTCTTGAACTCCTAACCTCAAATGGTCTACCCGCCTAGGGCTCCCAAAGTGCTAGGATTACAGGCGTGAGCCACCACGCCAGGCCAGAAGTAAATTTTATCTACTAACTAAATTTTTCATAAAATAGATGGCAGTGTAATTTAATATTCCAATTAGCTAGAAAATTTAATATATAGAAATGTTTCCTTTGTCTGGCAATTCTGAAGCCTGTTTTCATAGTCTACGTGGTGTGTGTTTACTTAGCATCGAAGTTATCATCAAAGTTAGTGGGTAGATTTCTTTCTTTTTTTTTTTTTTTTGAGACAGAGTCTTGTTCTGTCACCAGGCTGGAGTGCAGTGGCACAATCTCGGCTCACTGCAACCTCCGCCTCCCAGATTCAAGTGATTCTCCTGCCTCAGCCTCCCGAGTAGCTGGGACTACAGGCACGCAGCATCACACCCAGCTAAGTTTTGTATTGTTAGTAGAGACGGGGTTTCACCATGTTGGCCAGGATGATCTCCATCTCTTGACCTCGTGATCCGCCCGCCTCAGCCTCCCAAAGTGCTGGGATTACAGGCATCAGCCACCATGCCCAGCCATTAGTAGGTAGATTTCTAACCTAGGTTAATAAAATATTACATAAAGAGTAAATTATAAATGTGTGTCTAGTTTTACTTACATTATCCCATTTAATCCTCAGAACTACCCTTTAAGTTAGTGGTTCTCTTTGTTTGGCCCCTAACCAACTTTACCTGAAAACTTGTTAGAAATGCAGATATACTGCTGATTCAACTGCTGAACCAAGCCCTCCAGATTATTCTCGTGCACATGGTAAAATTTGAGAACCACTGCTATAACATATACAGACCAGGAATTACTTTTTGCATGTATGCTTTTGGAAATTTATATTCAGAGAGATTATGTGACTTAAAAAGTCACACAACTGATAAACCTGAAACTAGAACCCAAATGTTAAAAAAAAGCATTTTAGAGCCATTTTTGTGCTCTTCTGGTATAACCTCCGCAATACCACAAATTTAAGTAGATTTATGTTGACTAGGCTATTTTGCCCTCTATATGTAATATTTATTATTTACTCAGTGGTTACATGACTTCATTATCGGTATTAGATGAGTTAATGCAGGCTGTTTCCCTATAAGGTTGCCGCTCAAAAGCTTCTCATTATTCCCATCTTATTTCATGATAGTTGTATCTATGATTCATTGCCAACAATATTTTTTTTTGTTATTTCAGTTAAAGAGTTATTTGTTGAGGACTTACTGTTTACACACAATAATATTAGACATTACATGTAATATAATGATGAATTATTATTCTTTTAAGCTAATGGGGCAGGGGTCAATAAGAGAAGTTTACAAATAACTATAAACAAAGAAGAGTATGACAATATCTGTAAGAGAGATACAAAGTTCTATGAGGTTTTCCCAAGAGGGTTTTACATGTTGCAAAGACCAGGAAAGACTTTATGGAGGAGATGTCTTTTCATATGGATAAAAGAGGATAGATATGGTTCCAACAGGTAAATTTGAATAGTGAAAGGATATACTAAAGGAAATTGAATAAGACAAAAGCATATCTGGTTCAAAAGATATCAGAGGCCAGGTGCAGTGAGCTGGGTGGATCGCTTGAGCCGAGGAGTTTGAGACTAGCCTGGGCGGCATGACGAAACCCCATTCCTACCAGAAATACAGAAAATCAGCCAGGCATGGTGGTGCACACCTGCAGTACCAGCTACCTGGGAGGCTGAGGTGGGAGAATCACTGAGCCTGGGAAGTCGAGGCTGCAGTGAGCTGTGATCACGCCACTGCACTCCAGCCTGGGTGACAGAGGGAGATTCTGTCTCAAAAAAATTTTTTAAAAAAGACATCATATCAGATATAGTGAAGTTAAGATAAAACATTATATAGGATTTAATTAAATAACTTTTGTGGCTTATGACCTTATTTGTGCTTGTATATATGAATGTGGTGGTTTGTTTTGTGTTGTTTAATTTTAAAAGCTCTTTGGAATTTTGGATGTGCTCTTCAGTCTCCTACGTACCAGCCCAACCAGAGGTCAGCTTTTCTTACTGCTTTTTGAACCAGGAAATGCTGACATACTGTACGCATTGCTCTTAAATCAGAAGTACTCTGACAGACTAAGAGAAATCATTTTTAAGGTACAAACATTTCTTAAACATCTTTGTATTTTGGGGCGTTTGTGGGTATATGAATTTTCTTGCAATATATCCATTCTGTGACTATAAATTATTTTTATATCTATTTCTCTAAGATGTTCAACTTATTTTTATATATAGTTTTCATGTTTCAGTTGTTTGCATATTAAAAAACTAATTATATTGTAATCTGACAATCATCTCAGTGGAATATTCACTTTGTCATACCATCCTCAATATAAAACCTCTCATCTTCTTGACTTGGTGGGTCTATGTGGCAATTCAGAACATTTCAACAGCTAGTAATAATAGCAAACTTTATGTAGCAACCACTATATGTCAGGAACTAAGTACTTTTCATATATTGGCTTACTTAATCTTGCAATAACTTCATGAAGTGGGTATTATTACTATTATCATTTTACAGATGAAGAAACTGAGTCCAGAGAGATCAGTAACTTATAAAATAAATAGAAGAGTTGCTTCACAAATGTTTACTTATCCTTGAAAATTATTTTAATTTTAATAACTGTTACTTAAGTGGATTATTAGATTGATCCAGAGGTGTACTGACACACATTTGTTCTTGCAAACTGCATGGTTTGTTTCCATCTAAGCCTTTCTCATTAAGAAACAAAATTTTAAATTATTTCTCTTTAATTTGCCATGTAATTAAACTAGAGTTTTAAGCATACCAATTATACAACTACAGATGAATTTCAGTCCAGTTTTTTCTTTTTTAAAATTTGTTTATTTTTTTGAGACGGAGTCTCGCTCTGTCGCCTAGGCTGGAGTGCAGTGGTGTGATCTTGGCTCACTGCAACCTCCGGCTCCCATGTACATGTGATTCTCCTGCTTCAGCCTCCTGAGTAGCTGGGACTACAGGCACGCATCACCACACCTGGCTAATTTTTGTATTTTTAGTAGAGACGGGGTTTCACTATGTTGGCCAGGCTGGTCTCGAACTCCTGACCTCAGTTGATCTGCCTGCCTCAGCCTCGCTAAGTGCTGGGATTACAGGCATGAGCCACTGTGCCCAGTCCAGTTTATTCTTAAATCCATTTTTACATTATACTATAATAGGGAGTGCCTATTCTTTTATGCCTATTGTTCCATTATTGGAACACTAAGCATTTGGGAGTTATTTATATCCCACTGCTCAAGGTCATCACCAAGTTCTGACTTTTCACACATGTCTGCAATTCAAAAAATTGCAACCTCCGGCATAAATGGGTTAATGCTGAAGTTTTTGTACTTAAGGAATAAAATGATGCTCCAAAAACAAAGTATAGCAATGTTTTATTCTATAAGTTAATAGCATTATTTTATTCTATAAGTTAATATTGCTATAAGTTAATAGCAATACTTACTAACATTAAATATTAATGCTAATAAATACTAACATTAATATTTAATGTTAATAAGTTAACATTTTTAATGTTAAATGACAAACTATTCTTAATTTTCTATATTGAGAATATATTACTTGTCGTGACCAGATTATGGAACAAATGTTGAAATGCACGAACGTTTATGAGCGTAGTAAACAACATATTCGACTCAGAGAAGTTGGCTACTCGGGACTGGGACTCCTTCTTAATGAAGCACTTGTTAATACTTCTCTTATTAAAAACCTCACCCATCAAATCATAAATACAGGTATGAATAAGGCTGATAAAGCTAACATATTTAAGAAATGTTTTTTCCTGTAAGTTTTTTTCATACCTTTCTCAGGCTGCTTTTAAAATATCTGTTATTTGATTCAGCAGGGCCTTCCTTGGATACCATATCTTACGTAGTTTTGTTGTTTTTGTCTCCCTGGGGCATAGCACAGTTCCTTACTCAGTAAATGTTTATCGACTAAGTGATTAAGTTAATAAATGAGTCCACGGAACAAGAAAAGGACACTACAGAAAATATGTGCAAAAGATTGTTTTTTCTTAAGGAGCTTAAATTTTTAAAGGCAAATGAAAACTAATTTCAGATATTCTTTGTTGTTTCTTTTGTTTGTTTTGTT
Organism: Pan paniscus; assembly: GCF_029289425.2. Taxonomy (NCBI): domain Eukaryota; kingdom Metazoa; phylum Chordata; class Mammalia; order Primates; family Hominidae; genus Pan; species Pan paniscus. Next base: position 105,740,823 of record NC_073262.2, read on the forward strand.
CTGGTTTTTTGGTTTTTCTTTTTAGAAACAGAGTCTTGCTGTATTGACCAGGTTGGTGTGCAGTGGCTAGTGACAGGTGTGATCGTAGCTCACTGTAGCCTCATACTGGATGCAAGGGATCCTCCTACCTCAGCCTTCCAAGTAGCTGGAACTACAGGCATGTTTCACCATGCCCTGCTTCTAATTTTTTTAAATAATTTTTTTCAGTACTTAATGACAGACAGTAGAATTTATGCCAGATGCTGGGAGTTTGGGGATATAAGATTCTTTGTCTTGATTAGTTTACAATCTTGTTGATAAGACATGTATATAAAAAGATAAATAATAATATAAGAGCCATGCAGTATGGACAGTATGTTCAAGCAATCAAAAGGAATGATTATTTAGGGTTGACTCAGGAGGATGTCAAACATGCTAAACCTATTTTTTCTTTAAAATTTGAACATACCTATAATTCATATTTTAAAATGAAATAATTATTTCAGCATTTTATACAAGTATTATCCACAGTTCTTTCTTTGGTTATCTCTGGTATTTAATTTTAACTTTTTGTTTTTCCTACCATAGATCCTGTTATTAATTTCAAAGATCTACTGTCTGTGGTATATATATCTCACAGAGCACATATAAATGTTAGAGTGGCCATCTGCAGAAAGGTCAGTAAACTCTTAAGATATATTTTAATGATAGCAGCATCACCATCATGCTATAAATAACTTTGCATTATTTTGCAGCAGATACAAGTTTTCATTTATTTTATAAATGACGTAATTTTATAAGTAAACAATTTTCTTTTTGAAGTAAATTAACTTCATGTTATCATAAGAAATTAGCATGTGAATGTTTTCTTAGTTCTTCGTGGTCTCCTGCAAATATGTTCTTTCCAGAGTCAAAAATGTATTACCAGAGAATAATTTTCTTATTAAGAACCTTCAATGATTGTGACCATTTCTAATTAATATACCGTATTATAGAGTTTCTGAATCTTTTGAAACTTTCTGGAAATAATTTTCTATAATTTGTTTATGAGTATTCCAACAATGATTTGTCTTTAGTACACAGTTAACCTTTAACTAAGTCAAGAGATAGTTATCCTGTCTTCCCCTTTCAGATCATAACTTTCTCTGTCCTCCACTAGTAACCATTGACCTATTTAATTTGCTTCCTTGCTTTTCTTTTTTTTTATTTTACCTCATGATTTTGTCACAGTTCTTGATAGATAGATATATATATATGTGTGTGTGAGAATAAGAGATCTCTATATATAGAGTTTATATATATGTACACATATATACACACACATATATAATTTATTTGTTTAACTGACAGAAAAGAAAAATATATGTATTTGTTGTATAATATATATGTATAATTTCCTTTTCTCTTTAATGGAAATGCATAGTGTTTCATTGTACGGCTATTTAATAAAGTATTATCTGGTTCCTTATTGATAGACATTTAGGTTGTTTCCTGCTTTTCCATGTTATAAACTGCTGTTATGAATGTCTTTTTATGTTTTCCAATTTGTGGTAATACATCTGTAGGACATACTCCATGAAATAGAATTGCTGTTTCAAAGGGTATTAATGTTTTACATTTTGATGGATTTTTCCACATTGTCCTTCAAAATAACTGTACCAGTTTACATTTATACAAACAGTGTATGTGACAGTGATTATTTCCCTATGTACTTAGCTCTGAGTATTTGGAGCAGGTCATATAAATTGATCCTTTCCTTTTCACGTATAATTAGAAACAGCTCTCAGTGCAGCTTGGTTTTATCTATTATTTATGTATAAAATAGATATAAAATAAGTCATATTTTATGGAAACTTTAAAGTCAGCATGAAAAGTTTCTTTGCCAAGTAAAGCTTAATCTGGAAGAAAAAAAATTGTTATTCTGCACCTATAAAGTAACAGTTGCTCACTGATTGATATTGTATTAATAAAGAAAGAATCTTCACGTCATTGTGACTCCTTGCCTTCTGTATCAACATGTATTAGTACTAGTAATATTGAAGTCCTTACCAACATTGTTCATCTCTTGCTCTGAAAATTGTCAGAGCTAAAACTTCTGTTAAGAGAGATACTCAAAACCCTGGAAGCTAGAGTTGTTTTCATCTACATAGAAGTTTTTTTGACTTTGTGATAAAATTGTCTTAAAAGATCTTAACTGAATGTCTAAAGCTTTTTAAGAACTTGTTTTTATCTAAAAATTTTAATCAATTGGATAGTAGAGATCATACGTATTCTCATGTCACTGTTTACTATTCTAGCTAAGCAGTGGCATCCATCTTGCTGAAATTCATTTTCTGGAATTAAAGTTTAGTTTTTGTTCTGTTTGTATAATATAGACTTACTAAGCAATGTAGACTTTAGTGTAGACATACTGAACAAAAAAGTTTTTGCAAAAGCAACCATGGTTCATGCCTGTAATCCCAGCACTTTGAGAGGCCGAGGCAGGCAGATCACAGGAGGTCAGGAGTTCGAGACCAGTCTGGCCAACATGGTGAAACCCTGTCTGTACTAAAAATACAAAAATTAGCCAGGAGTGGTGCTGTGTGCCTGTAGTCCAGCTACTCGGGAGGCTGAGGCAGGAGAGTTGCATGAACCTAGGAGCCGGAGGTTGTAGTGAGTCAAGATCGCACCACTGCACTGGTGCGACAGAGCAAGACCCTGTCTCAAAAAAAAAAAAAACTTAACTTTCCCTGAAAAAAAATGAGACAGAAAAACATCCTTGGTATACTCAGGTTCTATCAAAATGTCTTATGTGTCCTATTCACTCCCCTAATGCTAGTGCCTAAAACTGTGCCTAGCACATAGTAGGTGTGCAATAATATTTCCTGAACAAATGTAGGGGGCTCATGGAAAGTATTTAGTTGAGAGGATATTACTCTATTATTTAACATATACCATCATCCTATTCATTTTAATTTTTCTTTTTTATCTTCCAGCAGATATTTTAGTGTACTCTTACTCTGTACAATGAGTAATACGGAGATTAGTTGGAAACACAGTGCCAGTCTTCCAAATAGTTTATAATCTAATTAAGAATATAATCTTTTGAAAGTATATTCTTCTATAGTTTCTCATTAAATTACCTTATCATTAAAATAACTGAAAATATTATTTTTGATATAAAGTACTTTGTACTTTTTGAAGAATTTTGTATTCTAAATCTTTTTACAGGTTTTGCAAATTTTGCAGTCCCAGCCAGATGCAGCACATCAAATATCACAGCAAGTGGGTTGGCAAGACACCTTAGTTAGGCTTTTTTTAAAAGCAAAATTTGAAAACGGAAATACTCTTCATAAGCACAGTAGAGCTGTTTTAATGAAAGACAATGATAAAAATATGTCAACTGAAGATACTAAGAAGAACTCTGATGAAAAAACAGATGAGGAAAAAATCACCTCTTTTGCCTCAGCTAATGTGTCTTCAGATCAGTGGAGTTTGGAGGATAGACACTCTTTAGACTCAAACACACCATTATTTCCAGAAGATAGCTCTGTGGGAGAATTGTCTTTCAAATCAGAGAATCAAGAGGAATTCTGTTATAGTAACCCTTCACATTTGAGTTTAGACCTCAGTGGAATTGACTCATGTGAAATGAGTGATAGTGGAAGTCAAGTGCCAGACAGTCTGCCTAGCACACCATCCCCAGTAGAGTCTACTAAATCGTTTTCTGTGCACTCTGACAAAGAAAGCAGCATCACAAATGATATGGGCTTTAGTGATGACTTCTCTTTACTTGAAAGCCAAGAGGTAAAATTGCTTATTTTTCCAAATGTTGTTTTTATTTTCATGTCTGATATATACTTCTAATCCTTAGAAATATGTGAGCAGTTGTTAACAATTTCATATTGTATTCATGTTCTAAGTTTCATGATCTAAGGTTTAGAAACCTGGAAGTCACTAGATTGTGAGTTTTTTGAGAGCAAAGCTAATGTCTTACTCATCTTATATCTCTAGGGCCTAGTAAAGTTCCAGGTTCATTAAGGACTTTAAAAATATGTTAAATGATTACAATGAGTATATGTAATGGTTCTTATTATGTGCTTTGAACAACTACACCCTCTAGTTATTTAAAATTACTTTATATTTTCCATAGAGATGTGAGGAGGAGCTTCTTCAATTACTGACACATATTTTGAATTATGTAATGTGTAAGGGACTAGAAAAGTCTGATGATGATACTTGGATTGAACGAGGACAAGTGTTTTCAGCACTAAGTAAACCAGGAATATCCAGTGAACTACTTCGACCATCAGATGAAATAAAACTAACGTAAGCATTTAGTTAGTGATTTTCCATCCTCCTTTTGGTGACAGCAGGAGTCTAAAATAACGTTAGTTATTGAACATTTATTCAGTATTCCGTGGATATAACAAGGGAGAAAAAGAGAAACTTTGTGCTCAGTTCTTTTTCCTATCTTTTGCCGTATTAGTAGGATCTAAAGAGGAATCCCAAACTCATTCCAGTATGAGGAGGTTTAAGTCTTAAGTAAATTTGGATCGTAAGTGATTACAGATTTTTTGTTTAAACTGTTTTCTTGCAGTATTTGAGGACTTGATACATTGTTTTCTACAGGCTTGTCCAAATTTGAGTGTTTCCGTGCTAAGAGAACGGAGTTGGGTTTTCATGATAATTATTTCTCTGAAGGATTTAGGGTTCCTTGTAGATCAAGTTTGTCCAACCCACAGGTTGCAGGCCACACATGCAGCCCAGGATGGCTTTGAATGTGGCCCAACACAAATTCATAAACTTTCTTAAAAAATTATGAGTTTTTTTGTGATTTTTTTAAGCTCATCAGCTATTGTTAAAACATATCGTTAAAATATCATTAGTGTATTTTATGTGTGGCCCAAGACAATCCTTCTTCCAGTGTGGCTCAGGTAAGCCAAAAGATTGGACACCCCTGCTGTAGATAATAGGACTCTGTAATGGTAGCACACCGGAGAAGTATTACATCTTTTTTCCACAGGGCAAGACTCTCTGTAAGGCATAATAAGGCTTTCTTCCCTAACCTTGCCAATTTCCAGCTTTAAAGAAACTAATTTAAGTATCTCATGAAGGATGGAATATGAATTATTGTCATAGCTTTTTTATAGTCAAGTAAAACAGGAAACTTTTGACTTTTAATACTATGTATATTAAAGATAAATACTCCAAACATTTCAACGTTTCTCCATTGTTGTTAAATTCCATTTATAGGCCTGGCATGGTGGCTCATGCCTGTAATCCCAGCACTCTGGGAGGCTAAGGCAGGTGGATCACCTGAGGTCAGGAGTTCAAGACCAGCCTATCCAACATGGCAAAACCCCATCTCTACCAAAAATACAAAAATTAGCTGGGCATGGTGGTGCATGCCTGTAATCCCAGCTTCTCGGGAGACTGAGGCAGGAGAATCGCCTGAACCCAGGAGGCAGAGGTTGCAGTGAGCCGAGATCACACCATTGCACTCCGGCCTGGGCGACAAGAGCGATCTCTGCACTCTGTCTCAAAAAAAAAAAAAAAAATTCAATTTCCATTTACAGTATCTTAGGGATACCTGCTAGAGATAGTATATCTTTAGAGATACAATGCTGCCTCTCAAGCTATTTTGTTTTGTTTTTAATGTCCTACTGTTTTTCTAAGCTCACAATGGTTTTAAGAGGACTTTGTTTTCCATTTAGTTTGCTACAAAAGATGTTAGAATGGGCAATCTCAGAAAACAGAGAAGCAAAAACTAATCCAGTAACTGCTGAAAACGCCTTCCGACTAGTGCTGATCATACAGGACTTTCTTCAGTCAGAGGGACTAGTTAATTCAAACATGTGGACCGAGAAGGTGCAGTAATATCTCTTTAAAATTATATTTTGGGTAGTTAAGAACTTTATTCAAAGAAAAATTTTGCACCCCCTCTTTTTAGAGCGTTAATGCTTAATCAGATTCAATAAACAAGGATAAGATGTGATGAATAGTCACAGATTTTTGTTAGCTATTACTAGGATGATTCTTTTGGCTTTTGTCAACTGAACATTGGACTAGCTTTTGAAATATTTGTGGTTTGTATTAATGTTGGGGAAAATTGATCATCAGTAAATTGAAAAACTGAATGTTTTTATTTCTCAATTTTTTTCCTTTGTGATAGCTTTTAGAGGATATGATGCTGCTCTTTGACTGTCTGTCAGTCTGCTATTCTGAAAGTCCAGTATGGGTAAAACTCTCTCAAATTCAGATCCAGTTGCTTCTAGGATTCATTGGAAGGGGTAATTTGCAGGTTTGTCCATTCTTTTATATTATTTTCTGTGCTTGCATGCAGCATAGGTATTATTTATGTAACAAGCCAGTTAGAATGTCTTTTTGGTATTTTAAGTTTTTCATTAGTTCTAAAAGTATCCATGATTTCATTTGGAGTTTTGAGGAGCTTGAGAGGCAGTTAATTTGTTATTTCTTCCTGATATTAATAACTTTATATAATTTTAAGGCTTCCTTTTACAGGATTTATACATAGCTTATATTAGAAACATTGCTCATATCATCTGTATTGAATGTAACTACTCAGATGCTAGGTAGCCTGTGTAGACTGTTTATATATGTGCAGTTTAGGGCTGTGTGTATTTATTTAGTTCACAATGAAGTATTCAGTGCCCATTCCATAATAGGGGCTTTATAAGTACAAGCACAGCACCTACAGATAAGACAGATTATTATTATTATTTTTTTTTTTTTTCAGACGGAGTCTAGCTCTATCACCCAGGCTGGAGTACAGTGGCACAACCTCGACTCACTGCAGTCTCTCCACCTCCCAAGCTCAAGCAATTCCCTAGCCTCAGCCTCCCAAGTCGTTGGGACTACAGGCGTGTGCCACCACGCATGGCTAATTTTTGTATTTTTAGTAGAGGTGGGGTTTCACCATGTTGGCAAGGCTGGTTTCAAACTCCTGACCTCATGTGATCCGCCCGCCTCATCCTCCCAAAGTTCTGGAATTACAGGTGTGAGCCACCGCACCTGGCCCAGATGAGACTGATTCTGTCTACTAGTGGTTAGTGACCTAAAACATTTCTCACTAGCCTATTGTGTAATTTTATTCTCTCAGAAATAAAAACATATTTCCCTGAGGTTGTACACATTAAAGGCTAGAACAGGAACCTCTTTCTGTATAGGGGTTATAATAGAGCTGCCTGCAAACTTGTTTCATTTGGCTCATACATGTTAATTAATTGCCAGTATTTAAGTATTAAAAATTTTACATAAAAACTAAGATTTCCCAGCTTCTTTCAAAAATAGGACTGCATGGTTGTTGATTCATTTAGTTGTATATAGTGTCTCCGGTTAGCCTGTTCCCTACTCCCCCTGTTGCCTTAGCTCAGCCAATGATTCCCATCCCTGGGCTGCACATTAAATCACCTAGAGGAGCATTCTAAAAATACCTATATAGGGCATCACCCGTAGTAATTAATTCAGAATGGGGTGAGACTAGGGCATCAGTATTTTTTTTTTGTTTTTGAGACAGAGTCTTGCTCTTTTGCCCATGGTGGAGTGCAGTGGCACAATCTCGGCTCACTACAACCTCCGCCTCCTGGGTTCAAGTGATTCTCTGGTCTCTGCCTCCCAAGTAGCTGGGATTATAGGCATGTGCCACCTCTCCTAGCTAATTTTTGTATTTTTAGTAGAGATGGCATTTCGCCATGCTGGCCAGGCTGGTCTCAAACTCCTGACCTCAGGTGATCTGCCCGCCTCAGCCTCCCAAAGTGCTGGGATTACAGGTGTGTGTCACTGTGCCCAGCCTGGGCATCAGTATTTTTTGTAATTCCTCAGGTGACCCTAATGCAAGACTATTTATAATGAGGGAAAAGAAAGCAATATATGTATGTAATATGTCAGTATCCAAAATTAAAGCAGTACTCAAGTAAATTATCTTATATTCATTAAAAGTACCTTGGTACTTTTAAATAAATCTGTAAACTTAGTGTTTATTTAATTTAATGACATTAAGTTAAAAGCAAAACATTGGATATTTAACTTTTTATGTAAATAGTATTTTCTTAAACACATACCAAAAAAAAGCCCATAACATTAACATTGGTATTTCCTGGATGTAGGGATTGTATGACTTTTTTTTCTTTAATTTATTGGACTCTTGGAATTCAGTTCCTTTAGTCGGATTCAAAAACTAAAAGGTGGGAAGAGGGATGGGTTGGGGGAAAATATGAGCAGGGTAGAGAAGTCAGAGCTTTGAGTCATGTTAGAGATCGTTTCCTCCAATGCTGTTTACATTGCTAAGATTTACATGGAAAGAGTACCTGAAGTCTCTTGTTGCCTTATCCTGCAAAGACCTGTGTGTACAGCCCAGACCAGCTTTTGGCACAAATACATTCTTGAAGTGGTTTCAGGTTCTAATACTTTTTAATTTTATTTTGCTTTTATTTATTTGGGAAGTAATATAGATCCAAGTGAGGATATAGGGTTAAGGGAGAAGGAGTCACAATATGTCATTTTTCCTGCTTTAATTTTAAGACTTAGATCTTTCTGTAGCCAAGGAAAAAGGAAACCCCTAGTGATCTAATTTACCTTTCCTCACTGGGGATTAAGGCCAAAGCTTAGTAGTAGTATACAGTATTTCTTTGTCTGGGCTTGTGCCCTGACTATGTATATTACTCGGGAATTTTAAGGGTAGTTCGGTTTCTGATCAAGGACTTGGACTCCTATATACCTGTTCTTTATGTATCAAAATATTTTGATTTCAAATAACAGAAACATCAAGCCAAATTGACTTAGTTAAGAAGATTTTTTTGCTCATATAGTTTAGAATTTCATAATTAAGGTGAGTTTAAGCAGGATTCAGTCAGGGCTCCAGTTCTATTTATTTGCTGTTCTCACAGCACCACTCTCCATCATCTGTCAGCTTGTGTTAAGCTGGCTTCCCTTATGGACACAGAACAGCTGCCAATAGCAATTAGGGCTGTATGCTACTTCTTTCATATCCAGAGAAAGAGAGTGCTTTTTCCTACAGCCATTGTTGGTAGACAGTTCTCCATGGGTCTCTTGTGTTTCTATATATCTTGAATAGTGACTCTGGCTGCCTTTGTTATGAACTAGATTTTCGAGGTTGTTCATATGAGCAACTTTGGAAGATAGAGGTTATGTCTTCCTCCAGAGAAAAGGGAAGATTTGTTTACTATCCAATATAATAAAGATAATGTCTCCCTCCATAGCAAAATCAGACAAGTTTGCTGCCCAGTATAAAAGATTTGGGTTCCCTTTGCTGGACACGGTGGCTCACGCCTGTAATCCCAGGACTTTGGGAGGCCAAGACAGGTGGATCACGAGGTCAGGAGTTCAAGACCAGCCTGGCCAACATAGTGAAACCCTGTCTCTACTAAAAATACAAAAAATTAGCCGGACATGGTGGCGGGCGCCTGTAATCCCAGCTACTTGGGAGGCTGAGGCAGGAGAATCGCTTGAACTCAGGAGGTGGAGGTTGCCGTGAGCCGAGATCAAGCCATTGCACCCCAACCCGGGCAACAGTGTGAGACTCCATCTCAAAAAAAAAAAAAAAAAAAAAAAAAAAAGATTTGGGTTCTCTTTATACTGGTGGTTTCTCTCCTAAAATGTGTCTACATGTGCAGACATCATCTAGTCCTCTTCATCTCTCACTGTGGGAATTGCACTTTGAGAAAACAATGCAAATGCTGATACTCTGGCTACTGCTATTGCTGTAGATCTTGGTCTCTGACTCAGGAGTCTTGTGTCTTCTGCCAATACCTGTGAAACTGTAGCAGCTAACCCTTTAGCTTGGAGGCAAAGTAACATCTGAGACCTTTCACAGTTCTTGACAGTTATGTAAAAATTCTGAATCCACAGAGCCAGGCAGAACTTGTGCTTTCACTAAATGTTTGCTTTAGTCTGCTCTTTCTCATCCAAACTATTTTCCTCCAGGTTTGTGCAATGGCATCAGCTAAGCTAAATACCCTTCTTCAGACCAAAGTGATTGAAAATCAGGATGAAGCATGTTACATTTTAGGGAAGCTGGAACATGTTCTAAGTCAATCAATCAAGGAACAGACTGAAATCTACTCATTTCTGATTCCCCTTGTTCGTACCCTGGTTTCCAAAATTTATGAGCTTCTCTTCATGAACTTGCACCTACCTTCTTTACCTTTTACCAATGGTAGCTCCTCATTTTTTGAAGATTTTCAAGAATATTGTAATTCAAATGAATGGCAAGTTTACATTGAAAAATATGTAAGTTTTATCTTTTTTGATCAAGATTTTTCTGCTAATTTACCATTTTTATAGAGGTGAAGTCATATATTAAATTTTATGTATCTTTTTTATTTTTTTGGTAAGATTGTACCTTATATGAAGCAGTATGAAGCTCATACATTTTACGATGGTCATGAGAACATGGCACTTTATTGGAAGGATTGTTATGAAGCTTTAATGGTAAATATGCATAAACGAGACCGGGAAGGAGGGGAAAGCAAGCTCAAATTTCAGGTAAAAAGTAAATGTTTTAATATCTAGTTTTTCTTGTTGATTTTAGGCATTTAATATTGATTAAGAGTAATACAGGCCCCAAATTTTAAAACAAGCAATATTTCTTTTATTTGTCTAAAAATTATCTTAGAATTAGAAGAAAAACAGCTAATCAGTAACAAGATCAATTAATAGTAAAATGTTCTATATAGTGATTATGCAAAAAGTTTATTAAGCTGATAGTACATTAATAGATCCCTCTAAGGAGGCTGGATACATACCATCACTTAGAGGGAAATTTACAGGACATAATGTTTATATTAGAAAAGAAAAAGGCATCAAATTTTAAGTTTCTACCTTAAGAAACTAGAGAAATGGCCGGGCGAGGTGGCTCACACCTATAATCCCCACACTTTGGGAGGCCGAGGTGGATGGATCACCTGAGATGAGGAGTTCGAGACCAGCCTGGCCAACATGGCGAAACCCCACCTCTACTGAAGATACAAAAATTAGCTGGGCATGGTAGCATGTGCCTGTAATCCCAGCTACTAAGGGGGCTGGGGCAGAAGGATTGCTTGAACCTGGGAGGCAGAGGTTGCAGTGAGCGGAGATCATGCCACTGCACTCCAGCCTGGGCAACAGAGTGAGACTCCATCTCAAAAAAAAAAAAAAAGAAAAGAAAAACAGAGAAACAGAATTAATCCATATCCTTATAAGCAAAAGTAAGGAATGAGTAAAGATAAAAACAGAAGTAAATAAAATTGAAATCAGAAAAATAATAGAGAAAATCAATGAAACCAAGGTCGAATTCTTCAAAATATCAATAAAACAGATAAACTTCTAGCAAGATTGACAAAAAAAAAAAAGGAGAGAGAGAATGATGTGAAAAATTATTTATACCAGGAAAGAAAGAGGCAGTATCACCACTGACTCCCCGGACATCAACATTGTAATAAGGGACTACTACAAACCACTCTATGCACATAAATATGACAACTTAAATGAAATGGATCAATTTTTTGACTGACACAAATTTCCAAAACTAGTTCAAGAATAAGTATGTAACCTGAAAAGTCCTATATTTATTAAAGAAATATAATTTATAGTTAAAAACCTTCGTAAAGGGAAAACTTCAGGCCCAGATGGTTTCACTGGCAAATTCTACCACACATTTAATGGAGAAATTATGCCACTTTCTCAGTCTCTTCAAAAATAGAAAAGTAGGAACATTTCTAGCTCATTTGATGAGGGTAATATTACCCTCATAGTGAAATCATAGAAAAATAGTACAAGAAAACTGCAGACCAGTATCTGTCAGGAACATAGCTACAAAACAAATCTAGCAATATATTTTTAAAATAATACATTAGATCAAGCACAGAGGCTTATGCCTGTAATCCCAGCACTTTAGGAGGCCAAGGTGGGAGGATCATTTTACGTGAGGAGTTCGACACCAGCCTTGGTAACATAGGGAGACTCCATCTCTACAAAAAAATTAAAAATTAGCTGGGTGTGGTGGTACGCACCTGTAGTCCCAACTACTGAGGAGGCTGATGTGGGAGGAACACTCGAGTATAGGAGGTCAAAGCTTTAGTGAGCCATGATCCCACCACTGCACTCCAGTGTAGATGAGCAGCAAGACTCAGTCTCAAGAACAATAATAATAATGGTAATAATAATATTTGACACAACAAAGTGGAATTTATCCTCAGGATGCAGGACTAGTTCAACATTTGAAGATTAATTAATATACTGAACCGCATTAGTAGTCTTAACAAGAAAAACTACATTATCATATCAGTAAATGCAGAAAAAGCACTTGAAAAAACTAAACATCCATTTGTAATCAAAGCTCTCAGCAAACTAGGAATAGAAGGGAAATACTTAAACCTTTACAAAAATCCTACCACTAGCTTCATATTCAGAGGCGAAACCTGAGTACTTTTCTCTAAGATAGGGAACTAGGCAGGGATATTCATTCTCACCACTGTTAGTTACTGTTGTACCACAAATCTTAGCAAGTATAGTAAGAATAGAAAAAATATATAAAAAAGCATTCACATTGGGAAGGAAAAAATAAAACTATCTAAAGATAACATGATTCTCTGTGTAGGAAGTCTTAAGGACTCTGTTATACCAATAAATTACTACAAATAAGCAAGGTTAGCAAGGCTACAGGACATAAAATCAATACACAAAATTTAATCATATTTCTGTTCACTAGCAATGAATAATGAATGGGAAACAGATTTTCTAAAAATACTTTTACAATAGCTCTAAAAATAATAAAATGCTTAGGTATCAATCTAACAAAATATATACAGCATCTGCTGTATATATGCCAAAAACTAAAAAACACTTGAAACAAATTAAAGAAGACCTAAATAAATACAGATAGACACTGTATTCATGAATTGGAAGACTCAATAGTCTTAAGTAATTTTAAGGTGTATATATTTGGTTAAGCCAAAATGAGAACATTGTTCCTTTCTTAACTTAAAATATATTGTAAACATCTTCCCATGCCGGGCTGCAAAGTATTCCATTGTTTTATATATTAGTACATTTAAATTTATTTCCCATTGTTAGACTCATTTACTAGTTTTTTTCTTTATTATAAATAGTATTGAACATCCCTATAGTTATATTTTTGTGGCTATCCAAGAAGATTTCTCTAGGATAAGTGGAATTACTAGTGTGTAGTCCTTATGATAAATACTGTTATATTTCCCTGAGAGAAGTTCTACCAGTTTGTATTCTCATCAACACTTTCCCCTTAACTTTACCTTTAGGTTTTCTAGAAATACCTAATTTAAGAATATCCTCATATTATTGAACCTCAAAACTGTGGAATTTATGTTTAATTACCATGGAGCTGTCATGACTTCCTTAGTTTTCTCAGCAATGATCTGTTTTAAATATTTAGTAACATTGTATTCCAAAACAATTGATTTCCTACTAAGTCTAATAATAGTTAACAATAACAATTATAATAACGACAACCACAAGTTATTGAGAACTTGCTATTTTTCTAGCACTATATTAAGTACTTTAAATGTTCATCTTTATTATGACAGTTATTGTTAACCTCATTTTACACATGAGAGGACACTGAGCCTCAGAGAATTAGCTAAGAGAAACAACTAAGCTAAAGATAAAGTTAGATAAGAAAATTAGCTCAGAAAAGCTAAGATTTGTATCCAGGTCTAACTCCAAGGCATGTATTTTTAACCACACATTGCTGTAGTGTCTCTCTAAAACTGTTTAAAATTTTAACTGTTCTTTTTAATGTAATTCAGTGCTGGTTTGTTTGAAACAAATTAATGCCATCATTTTAGTTTCTAATAGATGAATATTGATGTGAGTTAGATAAGCCAGTCTTCGGTTTGTTTCTTTGAAACCTATAAGCATTAATTTCACAGATTAAAATTATGTCTTTGTAGTATACAATTTTTACTTTCTTTCCTCTTGAGTCTCATTTTAGATGCCTTATAAATCAAAAGATCCCAGAGGAAAATTATTTTACTTGACAGTAAGTAGGAGGTTAATTATCTTGAGTTTAAAAGTTCTGTGTTGAGGCACTTTCCATTTTTGAAGTTCTTCACGTGTTTATTGTTGGTTGGTTTTTTTTTTAAGTTTTAAAAAATATAAATAGATTATAGGTAAAATTATATCACACTTCATCAAAGAAAATGATTCTAATGGAATAAGAAAAGCCTATTGGTTACTTAGCTTCTTTCTCATAATGCAAGATTTTATTGGTCAAAAATTTTAAATTATGGAATTAAAATGTAAATATACCTGTAAATATGTGAGTCAGTGACCTTATTTTTTATTGTTTCTTTCAGGAGCTGTTTGTGGAGCCATTTAATCGAAAAGCACGCCAAGAGAACCTGAGGTATAATAATATGCTTAAACAACTTAGCAGTCAACAGTTAGCCACTCTTAGACGCTGGAAAGCAATACAGCTCTATCTTACATGTGAAAGGGGACCTTGGGCTAAAAGGTAAGAGGATATAATTTTATTAAGTACTCTTTTTTCTTTAGTACTCTGGTCTAGAAATTTTTGAGCAAATGCCCCCTTTCACTCCAATTTCTTAAATGTTCAATTCATAAAAGGGTGCTTTTAATCTTATTTATTGTCTTTCCGTGAATTATAGGTCTGGGATGATTCGAGGTTGTATTGTTTTTTATCATACAGTTATTTGCCTTCCTTTGACCCTTTGATATGAAGTTTATTGGACTTTAGACTCTTAGAGAGTGTTAAACCAATTTACTTCTGTCTTTCTGATACCACCTCTTTGAGCTAGGGCTAATGCTGTTGTATGTTTGAATATTTTACAATTCACTTAACTGATCCTCAGTTACTTCTGTTTTGCTTAATTATATTATCTTTTTTTTATACAGCCCTTTTTAAAATGTGGTAAAATGTACATAAAATTTATCCTTTTAACCATTTTAAAATGTACAGTTCACTGGCACTGAGTATATTCATAATGTTGTACAATCATCACCACTGTCCAACTTCATAACATTTTTATCACCTAAAAAGGAAATGCTGTACCTATTAAAAAGTCACTCCTTATTATCCTCTGTCCCACTCCCTAGCAACCACCAATCAGCTTTCTGACTGTATTTATTGCCTGTTCTGGTTATTTCATATAAATGGAATCATACAATATGTGGCTATTTGTGTCTGCCGTCTTTCACTTAGCATAATGTTTTCATTATGTAGTAGCATGTATCAGTACTTTATTCCTTTTTATGGCTGAATAGTATTCCCTTATAAGGATATATCCCTTTTCTTTATCTAGTCAGCAGTTGATAGCATTTGGATTGTTTTCCATTTTTTGGCTAATTTGAATAGTGCTGCTGGGAACATTTGTGTACAAGTGTTTGAACACTTGTTTTTAATTCTCTTGAGTATAGACTATGAATGGAATTACTGGGTCGTGTGATAATTCTGTGTTTAATTTACTAAGGAACTGCCAGACTGATTTCCACAGCAACTGCATCATTTTATATTTTCACTAGCAATGTGTGAGAGTTCCAATTTCTCCGCATTCTTACTAACACTTGTTATTTCCTGATTTTTTATTATGACCCTCCTAGTGAGAGTAAAGTGGTATTTTATGATTTCATGTTCCATTTCCTAATGATTAATGATGTTTAGCATCTTTTCACATGCTTGTTGGTCATTTTTACATCTTCTTTGAAGAAATGTCTGCGCAAGTCCTTTGCCCATTTTTAGATTGTTTGATTTCTTTTGTTGAATTGTAAGAGTGTATATATAAATATATATATATATCGAATAATAGACCCTGATCATATATATGATTTTCAGATATGTAGATTGTCTTTTCACTTTATTAATAGCAGCCCTTTTGATACAGGAAAGTTTTTAATTTTAACGAAGTCCAGTTTAATCTATTTTGTTGTTGTTTTTATTTTTCTGTTTTTTTGGGTTTTTTTGGTGTCATATCTAAGAAACCATTGCCAAGTCCAAGGTCATAAAGTTTTATCCTTATCTTTTCTCCTAAGAGTTTTATAGTTTTAGCTCTTATATTTAGATCTTTGATTCACTTGCAATTATATTGCCTTTATTTGTAGTAAAATTATTTTTTACTTTGAAAACTATTGGAAATATCAACCATCTGTATAGCTAATTAAGAACTCCCATTTAACAGTGAGAGAGTAAAGGTATCAAGCTGTTAAGTCTGAAAGTCCATGTTCAAATCTTATTTCTGCTACCTGTAAACCTCATGTCATCTTGGGCAAATAATGTAGTCTGTTTTAGATTCCTCATGTATAAAGTGCAGCTACGCATACTCACTTTGGTTCTATCAGAGTTATTTGGATTAAATGAGATAAAAAATGTGAGCAGTTTTATAAAATGGTGCTAAATAGGCTGGGCATGGTGGCTCACACCTGTAACCCCAGCACTTTGGGAGGCCAAGGCGGGAAAATTGCTTGAGGCCAGGAGTTCGAGACCAGCCTGACCAACATGGCAAAACCCCATCTCTACTAAAATTACAAAAATTAGCTGGGCGTAGGGGCACATGCCTGTAATCCCTGCTATGTCAGGAGGCTGAGGCACGAGAATCACTTGAATCCAGGAGGCAGAGGTTGCAGTGAGCTGAGATTGTGCCACTACACTCCAGCCTGGGTAACAAAATGAGACTCTGTCTCTGAAAAATAAAAATAAAATAAAATGGTACTAAACAAATGTAAAATACTTGATACTTTTTTACATTATTTAAATCAAACAATCTTTGTAACTTAAGCTAAATAATTTTACTTATTTGCTTATGAATATTCTTAGGAAACAGAATCCAATTCACTGGAAGCTAGCTAATGTAGAGAATTATTCCCGCATGAGACTTAAGCTGGTACCGAATTATAATTTCAAAACCCATGAGGAAGCTAGTGCCTTGAGAGATAATCTGGGTGAGTTCCAATGACTGTTTAATTATTTGTTGAAGATAATGAGAGTGTTCGTGGGGTTGACGATTGTTATTTTATTGTTTTAAATGTGTTTACTTATGAAGGAAGGGTGGCATTTTATAATTGATATTTAAATGAGTATATGTTTTCAGTCCTGTTACATTTGGCCTAAATCCAAGGTGATTTAATACTTCCATTGATTGTAATTTCTAAAAGAAAAAAAATTTTTAATTATAAAAGTATACTGTACTTCATATCAACTGTTATGTCTCTTGCAATGAAACAATGTTCTTTTCTCTTTAGTTTTTTTGCTCATCAAGACTGAGGCTAATACTAATGTTAGAATTCTTAGCAATCCTTTTTTTTTCTTTCTTTTCTTTTTTTTGAGACAAAAGTCTCACTCTGTCGCCCAGGCTGAAGTGTAGTGGCGCAATCTCGGCTCACTGCAACCTCTGCTTCCAGGGTTCAAGCAATTCTCATGCCTCAGCCTCCCAAGTAGCTGGGATTACAGGCATATGCCATCACACCTGGCTAATTTTTGTATTTTTAGTAGAGATGGGGTTTCACCATGTTGGCCAGGCTGGTCTCCAACTCCTGACCTCAAGTTATCCTCCCAACCTTTGCCTCCCGAAGTGCTGGGATTACAGGTGTGAGCCACCACACCCAGCCATAATTCTTAGCAATCCTTTATGCCTTTTATTATAACCTATTTTTATAGTGCTCTAGACCCTTAGTATCTTAGATTGGCCAATGCCTTTTTCTAGAAAAAAAAAAAAAAAACTACTTGAGGTCAGGAGTTCAAGACCAGCCTGGCCAACATAGTGAAACCCCGTCTCTACTAAAAATATAAAAAATTAGCCAGGCATGGTGGCGGGCACCTGTAATCCCAGCTACTCAGGAGGCTGAGGCAGGAGAATTGCTTGAACCCGGGAGGCGGAGGTTGCAGTGACCTGAGATCAGGCCACTGCATTCCAGCCTGGGCAACAAGAGCAAAACTCTGTCTCAAAACAAACAAAAATTTAGCCTGACACTATTTCAAAACAGATCTTAATGGGTTTCTGCAACTCTTTAGGAAGCCTTTCCTTTATAACTGTCTCACTTGTCTTCTCTCCCTTTTTTAAGATAGGTCTGTGAAATACCCCAAAATGTTGTTTATCAAGAATCACTGGGCCCGGCACAGTGGCTCATGCCTGTAATCCCAGCACTTTGGGAGGCCGCGGCAGCAGATCACCTGAGGTCAGGAGCTCGAGACCTCGAGCTGGCCAACATAGTGAAACCCTGTCTCTACTAAAAATATAAAAATTAGCCGGGCATGGTGGCGGGCACCTGTAATCCCAGCTACTCCAGAGGCTGAAGCAGGAGAATCACTTGAACCCGAGAGGCAGAGGTGGCAGTGAGCTGATATCGCGTCTTTGCACTCCAGCCTGGGTGACAAGAGCAAAACTCCTCCTCAACAACAACAACAACAAATCATTGGTAGTCATAGGCATATTATGTTGTAGTTTTAGATGACAGGAGTACCAACTTTTAGATGTTATTTTTAAACTATTTTTATTTTTTTGAGACTGGGACTCTCTCTGTTGACCAGGCTAGATTGCAGAGGCTTGAACATGGCTCACTGTAGCCTTGACCTCCTGGGCTCAATCGATCCTTCTGCCTCAGCCTCCTGATTAGCTGGGACTACCAATGCATACCACCATGCCATGCCCAGCATTTTTTGTTGTTGTTGTTGTTAGAGACAAGGTCTCACCATATTGCCAGGCTGGTCTTGAACTCCTAGGCTCAAGTGGCAGTCCTTCCACCTCAGCCTCCCAAAGTGCTGAGATTACAGACTTGAGCCGGCATGGCTGGCCAGATCTTATTTTTTTTAATTGCCCTAACATATGGCCAAAACACTTGATGCCATAAAATGAATCAAGAGAGCTATGATGCCTGCCATTTAGAGTCTTACATTTTGAAATAAATCAGATACAGTAAGTGGTTTTCCTTAATTCAAAATAATGGCCCTGTCCATGATATAAACACTAACTTTGAGTGTTATCTTACATAGCAATAGCCAGTTGTGTATAGCTTTTTCTCTGAAAGAATCTTGTATCCTCTTCTGTAAGTATCTTTCTCTACTCTTTGAAATGTAACTATCATTAACACCCAACAAACATCTTTTGGTAAATGACTTTAATAGTTACTTAAGACATAGTGTTCCATATTATTTTCTTGACTTTTGCCAAGAAATTTCCTTCCATAAAGTTCCCTCTGTTTTTTCCTCTCCTTCTCACCCCTCGACACATGCACACAGATGTAATTTTATGTCCCTTCTTAGTCTCAGTTGTTCTTTTTGTTTGTTTTTCTCACTTTAAAAATTTACTCCAAGTGAGCCGGGCGCGGTGGCTCACGCCTGTAATCCCAGCACTTTGGGAGGCGGAGGTGGGCGGATCACGAGGTCAGGAGATCAAGATCATCCTGGCTAACATGGTGAAACCCTGTCTCCACAAAAAATTAGCCGGGCGTAGTGACGTGCGCCTGTAGTCCCAGATACTTGGGAGGCTGAGGCAGGAGAATGGCATGAACCTGGGAGGCGGAGCTTGCAGTGAGCTGAGATTGCGCCACTGCACTCCAGCCTGGGTGACAGAGCCAGATCCCGTCTCAAAAAATAAAAATAAAAAATTACTCCAAGTGTAATAGTGACAATAAAACTGTACAGAAAAAAAATATATATATTTCAAGGTGAAATTGGAAATCATAAAAAAAGGCATCAGTCTTTAATATCTTTAAAGTTCTTTGAAGTATACTTCAGAATTAACTGCAAAATGTTTTGCCTACTCCTTAGTTTTGTCTACTCCTTAGTTTTGTCTATATTTTCGTTAACTGCCAGAATTCATGGTTTTCTTTTTTTAAAATATTATCTTGTTTTGTTTTACTTACCCCAAAACTGCTTTTTATAAGCAACCCATTGCAGATGTATAGAATAGTGTTTTCATTATGGGCTAACCTGCAAAGCTAACCATGATTTAAAATATTATTTTGGATGGAAAATCCATTATTAATTTCAAACAGCTGACTTATGAAGCACCTTTTGGAACACACCCACTTGTAAATTAGGGAATTTGAAGAGTGAAAAAGTAAATATATTCTTAAATGTATCAGTAAAAATATTTGGTTTGTAGTATGGGCAACATAGTGATACCCCATCTCTACAAAAAATACGATTTTTTGTAGCATGGCACATACTTGTAGTTGGAGCTACTCAGAGGTGAGAAGATCGCTTGAACCCAGGAGGTCGAGGCTACAGTGAGCCACGATCGTGTCACTGCACTCCAGCCTGGGCAACAGAGTGAGACCTTGTCTCAAAAAAAAAAAAAAAAAAAAGGTTTGGTTTGGCTAGGTGTGGTGGCTCATACCTGTAATCCCAGCACTTTGGGAGTCCAAGGAGAAGAGTTGCTTGAGCCCAGGAGTTCGAGACCAGTCTGGACAACATAATGAGACCTCATCTCTACAAAACAAATTTTAAAAGTCAGCTGGGTGCAGTCATGTGCGCCCATGATCCCAGGTACTTGGGAGGCTGAGGTGAGAGGATTGCTTGAGCCCAGGAGATTGAGGCTGTAGTGAGCCATGATTATACCACTTCATTCCAGCCTGGGCAACACAGTAAAACCCTCTCTCAAAAAAAAAAAAATTGATTTAAGAAATTTTTTTTTGTCTGTACTTCTTTATTAGACATGCTGTTTTCTGATTGGCAAACTTAACAACTTATTTTTGGTCCTCACCTTGCTTCCATTGTTTCTGAAGCATTTAGTGGTTATCCTTCTCTGTAAGTGTATTTCTTTCCTTCTTTCTTTTCCTTTTTTTGTTTGTTTGTTTGTTTTGTGAGACAGGATATCTTTCCATCACCCAGGCTGGAGTGTAGTGGTGCAGTCACCACTCATTGCAGCCTTGAGCTCCTGGGCTGAAGTGATCCTCCTTGCCACAGCTTCCTGAGCAGCTGGTACTATAGGTGTGTACCACCACCCCCAGCTAATTTTTTAATTTTTAAACTTTTTTTGTAGAGACAAGGTCGCCCTCTGTTGCCCAGGTTGGTCTTGAATTTCTGGGCTCAAGTGATCCTTCCACCTCAGCCTCCCAGAGTGCTGGGATTATAGGCATGAGCCATCACACTCAGCCTGTAAATATATTTCTTTCTTAGCTCTGCTGCTTAACCTCCTACTTTTTATACCAACTTTTAGTCTTTTTTTCTAAAACTTTTTTCCTGCACACCTTTAAATGATGATGTTCCCAGATCCATTCCTAGAATCTTGCCTTTTACCTGTGTTCTTCCTGAGTGATCTCATGGCTAACCCACCATATATGTAATGCTGCTTTCCCATCTGTATTTCTAGTTCCAACCTTCCTTTTGAACTCTAGAACAATGTTTCCAGCTGCCTGTTGGGATATCTCTTACACAGTCTCAGTATGACATTTCTGAAACTGAATTTATTATCTTTTCTCATATGTGTATTCCTTACCCTAGTTTCTACTTCTCTTGTATCTGGTATTGTAGTTATCAGTATCTCCATATATTAGTTGCTGAAATTAAAATCTACATTATCCATGAGTCTCTCCTCATATCTCTGAAATTCCTACATATAATAGCTCTTTAGGTACTGTGTCTGGTTGATTCTATCTCTTACATAACTTTTGAATGTTTTTCCTTATTTTCATTCCCTTTGCTATTGCCATGGCTTAGCTTGGTGCTTTCTCCAAACTTACAGTAGCTTGCCAGCTGGCCTCCTTGCTGCAGTCCATCCTTCATTCTCCATCCTTCACCAATCTTTCATCAGATTTTCAATTCATACTGTTAACAGAATAGTACCATACATCTATATAAAGTCAATTTCCTGTTTGTATCAGACTACCTAGGCTTCCTTCTTTTCACTTTTTATTGCATTGTCATGTACTTCGTTAATTAAATGTTTTAATAAATTAGACCTCATGAAAAAACATGTTCAGTAGAAATAGTTACTAACTTGTTCTAGGGAAAATGTGAATCACTACTTCCCAATGTAGAGGGTATGATCAAACAGATTTACACAGAAAAATGCAGCTGTACGTTACGTTGATTCATCGTATGTCTGAGCAACGGTATCATTTGAGAAGTTAAGGGAGGATTTGTCGTCTTTATAGTGTTTTGTTATTTATAGTTATTTGCAGTATTGTGTTATTTTATATATTGTGTATGAATTATTTTTGCCATAAATGAAATGTCTTTATTCCTCAAGTTAAGTATGTTAATTTTTTTTCCAATCCTATAAATTATGCATATATTTGTATTGCTGTTCTTATTTCAATCAGATAGTTGGAAGATAAATATATAATAGTAGCTATCATTTATTTTATATTTAATGTGTACCAGATGTTTCACATATATTACCTTTCATATACATAACAACCTTGTGATGAAGTCTCCATTTTACAATTTAGAAAACATAAATTCAGAAGGGTCATTGGCTTAATAAATGGCAAAACTAAATTTGAGTCTAGGTTCACCACTTCATGTTCTTTTCATTATACCAGACCTGCCTTTTTACAGGATGTTTAGTTTATAAAATACATTACATGTATTGCATATAATTGCCTCGGAATTATGTATTAAATTCCATGTGGTCCAGAAAGTAAACACTTTCGCTCTTGGTCTGTGTATTATTTCCCAATTAAAGACAATTTATCATATATTCTTAGTATTGCTTTTGTACAAATGCTCAGTAAAAATGGTTCTATTACATTAATACAATTAGAATATTTCTTCCTTTGACTTAATTATTGGCAACCTTTAGAATTAAATATAAATAAAGAGAGTACTTGGCCTATTTCTGAAACAAATAATACTGTTATTAAAAATAGATACTATTATTTTTTAAACATTTATTCTTTTTACCTTATGAATAGTAGTGGTCAAAATCGCCATCAAATGTCAAGGATTACTCTAAATCAAAGTACCGTCTTTACTTATAATATACATATTGTCATATCTAACAGTCAGGAACACAATTAGCAGTCAGAAATTACAGAAAGGCTATAATATTGTTTTTTACTTTATGTTTAATAGATATTTTGTGTTTAAAACAGGTATCCAACACTCACAGCCTTCCAGTGATACATTGCTTTTGGAAGTAGTGAAACAAGTAAAAGTTAGTGATATGGTGGAGGATAAATTAGACCTTCCTGAAGAGGATATAACAGCCAGAGTAAATGTGTATGTATAAATATTTAAAATTATTTTGTTCTGAGAAAGGGGATTGCAAAATCGTGGAAAAGATTTGCTTGAAATTCTAACACCATGTATTTCCAGGGTCCAACAGTTAATGCTGTATCAGCTGTTAGGATTTTATCAGTATTAACTGAGATTATTGAGGAAGGCTTCTTAGAACTGGGATAACATGGAACTGGACCTTGAAATTAGAAAATATTTAGAACTGTATGATAATGAAAGCAGTACATCGAATTTGTGAGATTCAGCTATACCTGTGCTCAGATGGAAATGTACAGCACAAAATATAAACTGTTAAGCAAAAGAAATAGCATTATAAAGACAAAGCAGAAATTCATGAAAGAGAAAAACAAAAAGAAAGATTAAAAACATTGAAGCCTGGTTATTAAAAACAAGCAAACAAAAAGCAAAAAACATAAACCTCTAGCCAGACTGATTAAAAGAAAGACAACATAATTTGCCTATATTAGGATTGAAAGAGGAGATATTGCCACAAATAATAAAATGACTGAAAAGAATAGTAATAACTTTATGCCTGTAAGTTTGACAGCTTAAATGAAACAAATTCTTTGAAAGATACAAATTACCCAACGTCTGCAAGAAGAAACAGATAACCTGAAAAGCCTTAGATACATTTTAAAATTTTTAATTTGTACTTCAAAAGCTCTCTTTAAGCAAATGTAAAATGTATTAATTTCCTCATCTCCTCTTTGTGTCACTACTGTCACACGTATTACATTTCTTTGTATAAGTTCAGTAATACAGTTTCATAGTTGCTGTTTTATGCAGTTGTCTTTAAATGAATTATAGGAGGAAAACAAATATATGTTATTTATGCTTTGTTGGCTACATAATTATCAAGTATCATACTTGTGCACTTTATTTCTTTGTGTGTACATTCATTTATCATCTGATATCATTTCCTTTCAGCCTAAAAGACTTTCTCCAGTTTTTTTGTGTGTGTTTTTCTGTAGGGTTTTTTGTTTTTTTTTTTTTTTTGAGACAGGATCTCACTGTGTCACCTCAACTGGAGTGCAGAGGTGTGATCACAGCTCACTGGAGCCTCCACCTCCTGGTCTCAAGTGATCCTCCTGCCGCAGCCTCCTGAGTAGCTGGGATTATAGGCACACCACCATGTCTAGCTCATTTTTAAATTTTTTTACGGAGACAGGGTCTCACTGTGTTGCCCAGGCTGGTCTCGAACCTCTGGGCCCACATGATCCTCCCGTCTTGGTTTCCCGAAGTGCTTGGATTACAGGCCACCAGAGAGTGAGCCGCTGCACCCAGCCCTCTAGTATTTCTAATAAGGAAGGTCTGATTGCCACAAACTCTCTGTTTCTTATCCAGGGAGGTCTTTATTTTTGTTAATCCAGGTATACCTCACAAACATAAAATTTACCATTTTTAATGCATACAATACAGTGGGGTTTTTTTAATGTTTTCACAAATTTGTGCAACCATCCCTACTATATAATTCCAGAACATTTATGTCACCCCAAAAGGAAATCTTGTACCTTTGAGTGGTCGGTCCCAGTTTTCCCTTTCTCACATAACCTGGCAACCACTAATTACTTTGTCTCTGTGGATTTGCCTACTTTGGACATTTTCTGTAACTCCTACAATTTGTTATCTGGCTTATTTTCATTTGGAATAATGTTTTTAAGATTCATTCGTGTCATAGCATATGAGAGTACTTTATTCCTTTTTGTGGCTGAATAATATTTTAAATAATTTTCCATTTATAACCATTTATGGTTATCCAGAATATGGATAATCACATTTTGCTTATCCATTCATCAATCAGTGAGCATTTAGGTTGTTTCTACTTTTAGGCTATTATGAATAGTACTTCCATGAATATTCAGGTACAAGTTTTTGTGCAAACATAAGTTTTTAGTTGTCTTGGTTATCTACTGAGGAGTATAATAGTTAGATCATATGATAATTCTGTTTGAGCTTTTGAGGAATTACCAAACTGTTTTTTACAGGGACTGTGTCATTTTACATTTTCACCAGCAAGGTATGAGTGTTCTAATTTCTCCACATCTACCTCAACTCTTGTTATTTTCCTTGTGGTTTTGTAAAAATTCATTATAGCCATCCTAGATGGTTTGAAGTCATATCTATCTTATTTGCATTTTCCTAGTACCTAATAATGTTGAGCATCTTTCCATGTGCTTGTTTGCCATTAATATATATCTACTTTGGAGACTATATATGCAAATCACTTGCCCCCCGCTATTTTTTTTTTTTTTTTTTTTTTTAGACAAAGTCTTGCTCTTGTCGCCCATGCCAGAGTGCAGTGGCGAGATCTTGGCTCACTGCAACCTCTACCTCCCAGGTTCAAGCAATTCTCCTGCCTTAGCCTCCTGAGTAGCTGGGATTACAGGCATCTGCCACCATGCCCCCGCTAATTTTTGTACTTTTAGTAGAGACGGGACTTTGCCATGTCGGCCAGGCTGGTCTCAAACTCCTGACCTCAGGTGATCCACCCACCTCGGCTTCCCAAAGTGCCTGGATTACAGGCGTGAGCCACCACGCCCGGCCTGGTTCTTTTTTTAAATGTTTTTAATTTCTGTCTCTTTATTGATAGTCTCTATTTGATTAGCTTCATTGCTGTAATTCCCTTTAATTCTTTAAACATAGTTTCCTTTTGTTCTTTTGATGTATTTATGATAGCTACTTTGAAGCCATTGTTAAATTGAACATCAGAGGTCCCCCAGAGACAGTTTCTTTTTACTGCTTTTGTGTTTATGGCTCATACTTTGCTTTTTCTTTGTTTTCTCATAATTTTTGTAAAAAAAACTATACATTTTTGGTAACAAACTGTAGCCAATCTGGCTTCTGATCTCCCTCTGTTATGGTTGTTACTGTTGTGATTTTGTTTGTTTGTTTACTTTCCCGAACTAATTCTGTAGAGCCTGTTTTAACCGGCTGTGTGTTGCCAATGACGTCTCTATTCATTGGGGTTTTTTTGTTTTGTTTTTTGTTGTAAAACCTGGCCTAGTAGGGATTGTCTGTGGGTCAGCATAGCTTGGTGGTCAGTCATTGGTTAGAGGTTGTGTTTAACCCCCCTGATCCAGCTGAGTGCTATAGCTCATGAGTATAATCCCAGCTATTCAGGAGGCTGAGGCAAGAGGATCACTAAAGGGCAGGAGTTTGAGACCAACCTGAGCAACATGGTGAGACCCTCTCTCTAAGAAAATAGGCCAGGGAGGCTGGGCACGGTGGCTTACACCTGTAATCCCAGCACTTTGGGAGGCCGAGGTGGGTGGATCACGAGGTCAAGAGATTGATATCATCCTGACTAACACGGTGAAACCCTGTCTCTACTAAAAATACAAAAAATTAGCCGGGTGTGGTGGCAGGTGCCTGTAGTCCCAGCTACTTGGGAGGCTGAGGCAGGAGAATGGCATGAACCTGGGAGGCAGAGCTTGCAGTGAGCTGAGATTGCGCCACTGCACTCCAGCCTGGGCGACGGAGCTAGACTCCATCTCAAAAAAAAAAAAAAAAAAAATAGGCCAGGCGTGGTGGCTCACGCCTGTAGTCCCAGCAGTTTGGGAGGCCGAGGCAGGTGGATCACAAGGTTAGGAGATTGAGATCATCCTGGCCAACATGGTGAAACCCTGTCTCTACTAGAAATACAAAAATTAGCCAGGCATGGTGGCACGTGCCTGTAGTCCCAGCTACTCAGGAGGCTGAGGCAGGAGAATTGCTCCAACTCAGGAGGCGGAGGTTGCAGTGAGCTGAGATCACTCCACTGCACTCCAGCCTGGGTGACAGAGCAAGACTCCGTCTCAAATAAATAAATAAATAAATAAATAAATAAATAAATAAATAAATAAATAATAGCCAGCATGGTGGTGGTGTGTGCCTATAGTCTTAACTATTGGGAAGGCTGAGGCAAGAAGATACTTTGAGCCCAGGAGTTGAAAGCTGCAGTAAGCTATGATCACCCTACTGCAGTGAAGCCTGGGTGACAGAGCCAGACCCTATCTCTAAAATAAATAAATAAATAAGCAAGACCCCCCCATCTCTAAAATAAACAAACCCCTTGATCCAGTAAGACTGCCATCCTTTGCCAGTGGATCTGTACATGGCTTAGGGATTACCTTTGAAGTTCATGATTTGTATATCTGCCCTAATGTGAGTTTTGGGGGTTTTGTTTTGTTTTGATTTGATTTGATTTTTTTTTTTTTTTTTTTTTTTTTGAGATGGAGTCTTACTCTGTCACCTAGGCTGGAGTGCAGTGGCGCGATCTCGGCTCACTGTAACCACCACCTCCTGGGTTCGAGTGATTCTCGTGCCTCAGCCTCTCAAGTAGCTGGAATTATAGGTGTGTGCCACTACGCCCAGCTAATTTTTTGTATTTTTTGTAGAGATGGGTTTCACCATGTTGGCCAGGCTAATCTCAAACTCCTGACCCCAAGTGATACTCCCACCTTGGCCACCCAAAGTGCTGGGACTACAGGTGTGAGCCACTGTACCCAGCCTAATATTTAACTTTCTATGTTGATAAAGCCACATATTCAGCCAAGAATGAGTAGCTATGTCCCAAATATATTATTTGTTTACATTATAAACTACATATGGCAAATATTTCTTTGAAGCTCATTTTAATATTACAAATTGAGGGCCAGGCATGGTGGCCCTCAATTTGTCAGCACTTTGGGAGGCCGAGGTGGACAGATCACTTGAGCTCAGGATCTCCAGACCAGCCTGGGCAACATGGCAAAATTCCATCTCTACCAAAAATACAAAAAATTAACTTGGCATGGTGATGTGAGCCTTTGGTCTCAGCTACTTGGGAGGCTGAAGTGGGAGGAATGTTTGAGCCTGGAAGGTGGAGGTTACAATGAAGCAAGATTGCAGTGATTTTATCAGATTTTCTCTAACAAAAATATATTGTTTGATAATAAGTGATTACATGTAGGACTTCAATACTGTAGCAAATTAATATAATATCAAAAAGCACAACATCGTATTCAAATAAATAGAGCAGTGACCAAGTCTCACAAAAAATATATATATAGTCTTCCTCAGCCAGGTGCGGTGGCTCACGCCTGCAATCCCAGCACTTTGGGAGGCCGAGGTAGGCGGATCACCTGAGGTCAGGACTTTGAGTCTGGCCAACATAATGAAACCCGAAACCCAGTCTCTACTAAAAATACAAAAATTAGCCAGACATGGGGGTGGGTGCCTGTAATCCCAGCTACTCAGAAGGTTGACGCAGGGGAATCTCTTGAACCTGGGAGAAAGAGGTTGCAGTGAGCTGAGATTGCACCACTGCACTCCAGCCTGTGTGACAGAGCAAGACTCCATCTCAAAAAAGAAATAAACAGATAAATAAATATAGACTTTCTCTTTAACATATTTGTAACTCCTTCTCCACAGGTGAAAAACCTGGATACCATTACTCTGAATAAGCCTACTTATTTAGTCAAGCCTAGAATACACAGAAAGTGCTTTAAGAATTGCTTAACTCATATCATTAGTTGCTAACTCATTCCACTGCAAAAAAGCAAACAGATTTCAATTTTGTTTAAAGTCCTTTTTTCTTTAGGTAAAATTTACAAACAGTAAAATATAAAAATAATTTTATATTCTTTTTATATATTCTAAAAACTGTAGAATTTTATGAATCTTGACAAATACTCATAACCTGTGTTATAACCCTCACCCCAAAAAGATACTGAAATCACCTTCTCCCCAGAAAATTCTCTGTGTTCTTCCCAATCAATCCTTCCTCCTTCATCCTCCCAAAGGCAATTTAGGCTTTTTTCCACTACAGATTAATTTTACCGGTTCCAGAAATTCATATAAATAGAATCATACCATGTTTCTGTTGTTCCCAGTTCTTTTCACTCAGGAAACTCAACTGTATATATCAGTAGTTCATTATTTTTTATTGATGAGTGGTATTTGTTGTTTAAATATACCACAATTTCTTTAATCTCCAGGGTTATTTCAGTTTGGGATTATTTTGAATAAAGCTGTTATGATCATTCTCGATGTGGTTTTAATCTGCAATTCCCTTATGTATAGTTGTTGGGTTCTTTTTTATGTGTTTGGTGACCCTTCCTTTGTGAAATGTCTGTTCAAGTCTTTTGCCCATTTTTTAATTGGTTGTCTTTTTTCTTATTCAACTGTAGGATATTTTCATATATTCTGTATACAAGAATTTTTTCAGATGTTTTGTGCATATTTTTACTCAGTCTGTTCTTCAGTTTATTTTCTTAATTGCTTTATAGAAGTTTATAAATTTATTAATAGATTATACCTATTATATTAATACATGTGATTAAAAACTAACTTTTCCTTTTTTGGCATGTCAAATAAAACTTTATACAATCTTTGAGAGAAAAAAAAAGATTGCACCACTGCACTCCAGCCTGGGTGTCAGAGTGAGACCCCATCTAAAAATATATATATATTACAAATTGACTAGATTCAGTAGTATCCTTTGGTGGCATAATCAGGACTTTTACTTGTATTAGTTCAGTAATTTTTTTTAGATTTCCTTTATTATTTTCAGGGTACTGGGTAGGGGCAGTTATATAGGGAACTATCTTGATAGATACTCAGTTGGCTTTGTAATTGGGATTTTTTTTTCTTTCTTTGATGACTAGTGAATTTAATGGATGTCAGACTCATTTGTTTTACACTGAAGAACCAAAATACTTTTTGTCATTTAATATAAATAACCCTCAGACTATTTACTTTTTTAGGGTTACTCATTGCTCTATTTATCACTGTAAATATTAGTATTTCAGTGTCTGGGAAAACATTCTTTCCAGTAATTATTTTTTAAAAAAAGAAAAGCTTAGTTTTAAATAAATGATTGCAACATTGCAAACTTAAATTGGTGATACAGAACTTCTCATGGAAACCCACTAAAAATAAAATTAGACTTAGTCATTGGTACCCTGGACATGAGGCAGATATGAAATGTCTAGGACCAGAGAGTAGCTGGCTTAAAAGATTTACTTGAATAACATTCTGTGAGTGATAGGAGCTCCCATTTCTGTTTTTTTTTTTTTTTTTTTTTTTTTTTTTGAGATGGAGTTTTGCTCTTGTTGCCCAGGCTGGAGTACAGTGGCGTGATCTTGGCTCACCGCACCCTCCACCTCCCAGATCCAAGCGATTCTTTTGCCTCAGCCTCCCAAGTAGCTGGGATTACAGGCATGCACCACCACGCCTGGCTAATTTTGTATTTTTAGTAGAGACGGAGTTTCTCCACGTTGGTCAGGCTGGTCTTGAACTCCCGACCTCAGGTGATCCGTCCACCTCTGCCTCCCAAAGTGCTGGGGTTACAGGCGTGAGCCACCGCACCCACCCAGGAGCTCCTATTTCTATACTTGGCAGTTAAAGTCACCTAGGCCACCAAAAGACTGTCTCTCCAGTTACTTCCTCCAGCAAATATAAATAATATTCCTCCTAATATATGGTGACTTCACTTTAAGTAAGGTATGGCAATAGTAGCTCTTTGCATTATCTCTAGTTCCCTTGTTAGGGGAATGCTATGATGGTAATGCTCTCTAGTTTTAGTTACTCTTGAAAGTCTCATTTTATAGTTTAAGATTCATATTTAGTACTTCTAATTATTATTTACAAACACCACTACAATGCAGTCTTAGTCACAGATTCCTGTATTTTGTGGGTCAATTCATGTCTCCCAGAATATAACTAAAATGACATGACCAATATTGCCTTATTTTTCAGCTGTCCTCTGCTAATTGTTTTACAGGTTCACTGTGTTTTATTATAATGGGTCATATAAAATCAGGATGTAAAGCTTATTTTTAATGAAACTGAATCATTGAGTAATAAAAATATTTGGATACTGTTTAAGTAATTTAATATGCAGAATACTTCTTGAGGGTAATTCAGATATTCTTTCCTGGACATTAATTTGACAGATAAGTGATTTATATTTGAGGCCAGGCACAGTGGCTCATGCATATTATCCCAGCAGTTTGGGAGACCGAGGTGGGTGGATCCCTTGAGCTCAGGAGATCAAAACCAGCCTGGACAACATGGCAAAACCCCACCTCTATAAAAAATATAAAAATTAGCTGGGCATGGTGGCATGCACCTGTATTCCCAGCTACTTGGGAGGCTGAGGTGGGAGGATTGCTTGAGCCCAGGAGGCAGAGGTTGCAGTGATTGAGCCGACATTGTGCCACTGCACTCCAGCCTGGGTGACAGCAAGACCTTGTCTCAAAAAAAAGAAAAAAAAAAGGAGATTATATTTAAATGTGGTATTCTTTTCTATTTAAGAAAAATAAATGGTTGAATTTTTCTGTTTATTGGCTTCTTGTTTTTACAGTAATGAGAAAGAAGAACAGGATCAAAAAGAAAAATTGGTATTGATGGAAGACTGTGAACTCATTACAATAATTGATGTAATTCCTGGCAGATTAGAAATCACTACTCAACACATTTACTTCTATGATGGCAGCATTGAAAAAGAAGATGGTGAGGAGTTCTGGAAAAAATAATTTTTGCTGTTCAATAATTAAGTATCTAATTTATCAATCATGAATGAGAAGAGGAAAGCAGTAAGATATAACTGTCTATCATGTAAAGGGAGAAATGGAAAGCCAGTAAGGGATCAAATTTGTTATTCACCAAGGTGTGGAAGGGAATGCTTTTTAAAAATTATCAATGCATTTTTAAGGGTTTGGCTAGAGGGAATTGCTGTAAACTTAAGTTACAAAATACAGTGTTTATTATTATTATTTTTTTGAGATGGAGTTTCACTCTTGTTGCCCAGGCTGGAGTGCAATGGTGCGATCTCGGCTCACTGAGACCTCTGCCTCCCGGGTTCAAGTGATTCTCCTGCCTCAGCCTCCCGAGTAGCTGGGCTTACAGGCATGTGCCACCACGCCCAGCTAATTTTGTATTTTTTTTTTTTAGTAGAGACAGGGTTTCTTCATGTTGGTCAGGCTGGTCTCGAACTCCCAACCTCATGTGATCCGCCCACCTCAGCCTCCCAAAGTGCTGGGATTATAGGTGTGAGCCACTGCACCCAACCTAATACAGTCTTCATTTTATCATACCTTTGTATGTGTACTTATTCCTATAGGCTTCTCATGTCATCCTTTATGTGATAATAAAAGGATGATTAAATCTAAGATGCCAGCATACAGAGAAAAGGAAAACTGTTTCTGAGATGTATTCAGAATTATATTGTATTCTAATGGGAAGGCAGTAGAATAGTTATAGAACTTTAAAATAGTTTAAAAGAACCAGTTTAAATATCCAACACATTTAACAAATGGTTTATATGGTACAGAAATTGAATTCCTTTTTCCTAAAACCTTTTGTCAAGAACTAAGAGGTATTTTCTACTTAGCATGAGTAACTTTATATGGTATCTCAGTCACAAGATTTCTTCTGTTTTCAGGAGTAGGCTTTGATTTCAAGTGGCCTCATTCTCAAATTCGAGAGATTCATCTCCGGCGTTACAACTTAAGAAGATCAGCCCTTGAGATTTTTCATGTTGACCAATCCAACTACTTTCTCAATTTCAAAAAAGAGGTATGTATTATGGTTTCAGGAAATCCCAAAATGCTAGCTTTAAATACGTTTCCAGCTAGTGAGCTCTAATGGAACTTTGGGCTGTATTCTTTTATCAAGACAAAATGTTAGAGGAAAAAATATATACTTTGGGGGCTAATCAGTGTATGAATTTTTGTTGAGATTTATTTATGTTTGAGTTTTGGGGGAGTTCAGTTTTTATATATATGGCTAGATAAAGTAGAATTTTTAGTGCCTCATTACATTCACTTGTGATGTAATATACAATATGTAAGCTATGACAAGATTTATAAAATTAGATTAGTTTCAAATTAAAAAATAATGAGGAATCTATTTCTTCTAGGAATATAGTAAATTCTTAAGTAATGTAAGTTGTTAAGTGCATATGCTCTAAAGCCACATTACCAGGGTCCGTGTACTGTCTCCACCAGTAGCTGTGTAAGCTTGGGCTCATTACTGAGAATGCTTGGGCCTGGCCTTCCTCCCCTCTCTCATTCACTTGAGGTCAGACAGGTATTATTACAGTTTGACAGCTCTCCCCACCTTGCATAGCCCTCCCATTTTCTCTCATAGGCATCTCCCCTAGTAAAATATTTGCATTTTAATTGTGTCTCGGCATCTGCTTTTCAGAAGACTCACATTAGCACACACAATAACTAATTTTCCATTCTTCTGTGGAACCTAGGTTGACTTATTGATGGATTTGATTAAGATGTTTAAAGACCATTCTTCTAGTTTTACAAAAGTCTTTTTACTATTACAAGAAAGTTTTCCTTCATAGGAAAATACAAAGCATGTGTTTTATGGAAAGCTGTGTCATGTAATTAAACTAAGTCTGCCCCTGCTAAGTACTGGGTGTTTGTATAACTTTATTGTCTTTAAAGTACATTTGTATAAAGTAGCTAATCTTTATAACAACCATGAGATTAAATGTGGCAAATTTGGCCAGACACAGTGGCTCACGCCTGTAATCCCAGCACTTTGGGAGGCTGAGGCGGGTGGATCACCTGAAGTCAGGAGTTCGAGACCACCCTGGCCAACATGGTGAAACACCATCTCTACTAATACAAAAACTAGCTGGTCGTGGTGGCACATGCCTGTAATCCCAGCTACTTGGGAGTCTGAGGCAGGAGAATCACTTGAACCTGGGAGGCGGAGATTGCAGTGAGCCGAGATCACGCTATTGCACTCCAGCCTGGGCAACAAGAGTGAAACTCTGTCTCCAAAATAGGTAAATAAATAAGGCAGATTCTGGCTGGGTACGATAGCTCACGCCTATAGTCCTAGCACTTTGGGAGGCCAAGGTGGCTGGATCACTTGAGGTCAAGAGTTTGAGACCAGCCTGCCCAACATGGTGAAACCCCATCTCTACTAAAAATACAGAAATTAGCTGGGCATGGTGATGCACACCTGTAATGCCAGCTACTCGAGAGGCTGAGGTAGGAGAATTGCTTGAACTCTGGAGTCAGAGGTTACAGTGAGCCAAGATCACGCCAGTGCACTCTAGCCTGGGTGACAGAGCGAGACTCCATCTCAAAAAAAAAAAAAAAAAGGCAATTTCCATTATTCCTTTTTTAATAGTTAAAGAAACTATAAGTGAATTTTATAACTTTGCATTTGTATAGCCCTGAATAATTCACAGTACTATAAGGATAGGTATTATGTTTAATTTAATTTATTTGCCAAGATGATTAGTAAATTGCAGAACTAAATTTGAAGTATACTTGAGCAAGTTTTCTAATTCCAAGTCTAATAATATTTCCATTATACATGATAACTTTTGTAAACATACATAGCTTGATTTCAGCAAGTACAATAGAGAAATTAAAACCATAATCTACTATTTATATGAAATGTCCAGAACAGGCAAACCCATAGAGACAGAAATTAGATTAATAATTGTCAGGGCATGGGAAGGAGGCAGAATTGAGAAGTAGCTGTTAGTGACTATGGGATTTCTATTTGAGGTGATAAAAAATTTCTGAAGTTAGATAATGGTGATAGTCACACAACTGTTTGAATATAGTAAAAAAAAAAAAAAAAAACCACTGAAGCCAGGTGTGGTGGCTCATGCATGTAATCCCAGCACTTTGGGAGCTTGAGGTGGGAGGATCACTTGTTGCCCAGGAGTTTGAGATCAGCCTGGGCAACATGGTAAAACCCCATCTCTACAAAAAATACAAAAAAATTAGCCAAGATCACACCACTGCACTCCAGCCTGGGCAACAGAAACTGTCTCAACAAAACAAAACAAAACACACAACACTAAGTTGTATACTTTAAAAGGGTGAATTGTCTCTCAATACAGCTATTGTGACTACCATAATCTTCCAAGTTTGTCTTGATTCATTTTTAAAGTATAAAATGGTGTTTTTTATAGGTTAGAAACAAAATATATAGCCGACTGTTGTCACTTCATTCCCCAAATAGTTATTATGGAAGCAGGTCACCACAGGAGTTATTCAAAGCATCAGGATTGACACAGGTAGGAAATTGTAATAGTCTCTAATGAACTGTTCTGCTCTTCATTTTAAGTAAAACTTGACTTCTTCTGATTTTCCTTTGATTTTTACAACTGCTGTTCTTCCATTCAGACTGATCTTTTGAATTATCTTTGAATCTTCCTTTGTTTCCCTCACACAGACAGTGCCCTCCCTGCCACCTCCTGTATCATTCAGTTCATGGGTATATCCGTTAATAATTTTCTCTTTTTAAAAAATAAGGCTGGGCGCAGTGGCTCACGCCTGTGATCCCAGCAATTTGGGAGGCTGAGGCAGGCGAATCACCTGAGGTTGGGAGTTCAAGACCAGCCTGGCCAACATGGTGAAACCCCATCTCTACTAAAAAATACAAAAAGTAGCCAGGCATGTTGGCGGGCGCCTGTAATCCCAGCTACTCGGGAGGCTGAGGTGGGAGAATCGCTTGAACCGGGGAGGTGGAGGTTGTGGTGAGCTAAGATTCGTGCCACTGCATTGCAGCCTGGGCGACAGAGCAAGACTCTGTCACAAATAATAATAATAATAATAACATGGGTTTTAAAATCTTAATAATAAAAATAATCAATGCATGAGGTTTAAAAAAAAGGAAAAAAGCGCCTGGAAAGGGCCAAAAAATGCCAATTCTCCTACCAGCCAAAGTGAATTAATGCTCTCATGAATTACATTCTTATTTATATCCCAGTGTCACTTGGATTTGTTCTGCCAGGACGCAAAGGAAAGCCGTTGTTTTTGGCTTTCCAGGACTGTTCATAGTCTCTTAATCAGGGTCATTGCTTCCTGGCTGTCTCCTTCCTCCCACAAACACATTAATCTTTCTTAAGTGTTGCCCTTATTCAAGACCCATCAGCAATTCTTTACTATTGCCAGTGAAAAAAGTTTTATTTAATAAAGTACGTTTCCTGTTGCCTCTGCAATAAACTTTATTCTTTAAGTGCTGATCCCTCAACTTGGCACTCAAGAACAATTGGGCTACACCTAAGTATCCTCTGAGGATAATTAATGTAATGTTTCATTAAAATAGTTGGATAGTTTTAATATATCAAGATACTGTTTTTTAATATGCATACTTATGAAAATTTCAATTTGTAACAAAAATTTCTAAGTGGAATAGTCCTAAAATTCGAAATTTTAGGCCACACACAGTGGCTCACAGGTGTAATCCCAGCACTAAGGTGGGTGGATCCCCTGAGGTCAAGAGTTCGAGACCAGCCTGGCCAACATGGTGAAACCCCGTCTCTACTAAAAATACAAAAAATTAGCTGGGCATGGTGGCGGGTGCCTGTAATCCCAGCGACTCAGGAGGCTGAGGAAGGAGAATCACTTGAACCCTGGAGACAGAGGTCACAGTGAGCTGAGATCACGCCATTGCACTCCAGCCTGGGCAACAAGAGTGAAACTCCATCTCAAAAATAAAAAAGTAATTTAAAAAATGAAATAATAAAATAAAATGTGAAATTTTAAGACATTTATTCTGGGCATGGTGGCACATGCCTGTAAACCCAATGCTTTGGGAGGTCAAGCCAGGAGCGTCACTTGAGGCTAGGAGTTTGAGACCAGCCTGGGCAACAAAGCAAGACCTCATCTCTACAAATAGTTTTAAAAATTAGCCAATGTAATAGGGCATGCCTTTAGTCCTAGCTACTTGGGAGGCTAAGCCAGGTAGATAGCTTGAACCCAGGAGCTTGAGGCTGTAATGAGCTGTGATTGCTTCACTGCACTCCAGCCTGGGTGACAAAGTGAGACCATTTCTCTGAAATAAATAAATAAATAAAATAAAAATTTTAAGGTATTCAAATAAAACATGTAATTGAAGAAAAGACAAGGTTTTTTTTTTTAGGAAAGAATTTTTATCAAGACCTAGACTGTGGTATAAGATTTATGTTGAATTTTCTGTTCCTTTTTTAGAGACCAATATTTTAAAAGAAGTAAATTTAGGAAAAGTATATTGATTTATCTCCCTGTTGTACCTTTTTTTTTTTTTAGCCCATTCTTGGTACTGTCAGTAATAGTTACCAATGTCTAAGAGATGTAGATTTTTAAATTTTGATATTGCTCTTTTTTGTGCTGTCTAGAAATGGGTAAACAGAGAGATATCAAATTTTGACTACCTCATTCAAATAAATACAATGGCAGGACGAACCTATAATGACCTTGCACAGTATCCTGTGGTAAGTTTTGCATAAATCTTATAAATGTGGAATTGCCCTACAGTTTTATAAATCACAGAAGTATATACATGATACTTATTTTTTATTTAAAAAATATAAAAACACTTTGGCCTTTCTGTATGTTTTCTACCCAGTTATTTTCAAAAAGTATATAAACATGAAAACTAATTTAAATAAAAGCCTTTTTTCTTTCACTTCCTTGAAAATATCCAGTGGGGCAGGTGCGGTGGCTCATGCTTGTAATCCCAGCACTTTGGGAAGCCAAGGCGGGTGGATCACCTGAGGTCAGGAGTTTGAGACGAGCCTAGTCAACATGGTGAAACCCCGTCTCTACTAAAAATACAAAAATTATCTGGGCGTGGTGGTGCACACCTGTAATCCCAGCAACTCAGGAGGCTGAGGCAGGAGAATCGCTTGAACTCAGGAGGCAGAGGTTGCAGTGAGCCGAGATCATGACACTGCACTCCAGCCTGGGCGACAGAGCAAGACTTTGTCTCAAAAAAAAAGAAAAGAAAAGATTCCAGTGGAATTATAGGAAATAATGCTTCTGGTTATTGAACTAAAGATGAATGGATATTTACAACAGGGAAAAAATATTTTTAGAGACTATCCCTTTTTGTCTTTAGATAACCATTTGATATTAGATATGAGGATATTAGCTTCTCTAGGAAGGAATGTCTAAATTGTAAATTATGGCTCTTTTAGTTTCCCTGGATTTTACAAGATTATACTTCGGAAGAGTTGGACCTTAATAACCCTGCTGTATTTCGAGATCTTTCCAAGCCAATTGGGGTAGTTAATGAAAAAAACGCCAAAGCTATGAGAGAAAAGTAAGTGCTTCTTATTCCTTTTATAAAATACACATTGCTTCTTTGAATTTGTATTGATTTTTTACTATGGCCAACCAAAATTTTTTTTTTTTTACCGTACTACTACTTTTGATAATCAGAGTCTGATAATTACTTCACTAAGTTTTCTTGAAAATAACTTGGTTGCCTTTCAGAAATCTTGACTATACTTGTGTTGATTTCCCTTCATCACCAAATTTAAATTGATATTGCTCAGAATTTCTTTTTACCATGTAATAAGTATGTGCTAAAGAGTAATACATTCTTGAAATTTTTCTTCCCAGATGTTTTAAACTTTATAACTTAATAATCAAACATATTAAAGTATCTGTCTAATATAATATTTGGGTAGATATACAACTTATACTGATGTGTTTTCAGTAATAATGTGAATAAAGAAGAGAGAATGTGTGGCAATTTAGAACATGTCATTTTGATAAGAAGAAGAAGATTTTATAGTTCTGTTTATGATCTACCCTGTCAACTTCTCACAATTAATTTTTTCAAGGCAAGCTGCCCACAGGCAACAGAATAACCTGATTTTAATTTCCCTTTTTCTCCCTGTGAACTTAGGGATGACTTTTGAGTTTTGAATTCTAATAATAAGGACAAAACTATTTTACACATTAACTTAGTTATAGATTGATATGAAAGTAGATGGTACTTTTTTTTTCTACTTTTTCTTTGCAAACCTTCCCTAGGATTTTTATAATGTTTGATATTTGATTTGACTTGATTTACCAGTGGAACTTTGCTGTGTATATATGTATACCATCACTGCCATTAGTCAAACTTTTTTTTCTGATAATAACCAAAAGAAGATTTTATAATTTTTTAAAACAGTGTTCTAAGGAAACACTCATATAAATAACTTATTTTATTGGTAATTAAAGATACAAGTTGTTTTACATTTTAGTGGTACATTTTTGCATAGATACAAATGGCTTTGACCTGAAAACTTTTTTATTCCCCTGAATATTAATGAGTAGTATGTAAAAGGAAATTGGCCTCAGCTTAATGAACCCATTACTATTTTGGTTTTTGAAATTCAGTGTTTATGGCCTACAAAAATCTTTTATTCTTATTTAGATTTTATACACGCTAATTCAGATGTCACCATTCAGACCAATTATGCATGTATCAGTGATAGACCTTGAAGAATCACTGTATATCTTTTGGTAATAATCTGGTTTAGGCCTTTTTCCTATCCACCATCTCTTTTTTCTTTTACCTTTAGATTTCTAGGTATTAATTTTCACAATTCTTGACTGGTTCTTCCTTTTTTTTTTTTTTTCCTGTTACCTTGGCCACAAAAGGATGTTTAATTATCACAGTGCTTTATACTAGCAAAAAAAAAAAAACAAAAAAACAAAAAAAACAAGGAAACAATCTAAGTGTCTAAAAAGTAAAGAAATAGTTAAATTGTGGTACATCTATACAGTATTATGTACCTGTTAAAAATAGACTACTCAGTCATTTGGAAAGATGTCTGTAGAAAATTGTTAAGTGAAAATTTGTTAAATGAAAAATATATTGTTATGAACAATATATGTAGCACTTTTATGTGAAAAATATTTGTATATTAATTCATACATTAGGATAGATATTCACCAAAAAATTTGTGTTAATTATCTCTGGGATGTGGAATTATAGTTGATTTTAAGTTTCTTCTGTTTTGATTCTCTATTTTCTAATTTTTCTACAATGAACATGTATTATTATTGCATAACAAAAACTATTCCAGGCTGGGTGCGGTGGCTCACACCTGTAATCCCAGCACTTTGGGAGGCTGAGGCAGGCGGATCACGAGGTCAGGAGATCGAGACCATCCTGGCTAACATGGTGAAACCCTGTCTCTACTAAAAATAGAAAAAATTAGCTGGGCGTGGTGGCAGGCACCTGTAGTCCCAGCTACTTGGGAGGCTGAGGCAGGAGAATGATGTGAACCCAGGAGGCGGAGCTTGCAGTGAGCCGAGAGCGAGACTCTGTCTCAAATAAATAAATAAATAAATAAATAAATAAATAAAATAAAAATGAAAACTATTCCAGAATTAAGTGTTTATGATATTTTGTTGTTCAGAAAAAAGTATTAAGGAATAAAACTTTTTTCGTTTTCTAGTATGGTATAATGATATGAATACAGAGTTTGATAATGAGGCATATGAAGAAGGATGGACTTTTTAAAAACTGTATTTTCAGAAATAAAATACAAACTTATGCCCCCTTATGTACTTTATTATTGTGGTTTTAAAACTTTAGGATTTTTTCCCCACAGATATGAAAATTTTGAGGATCCTATGGGAACTATTGATAAGTTTCACTATGGTACTCACTATTCAAATTCTGCGGGGGTCATGCACTATCTCATTCGTGTAGAACCATTCACCACCCTCCACATCCAACTTCAGAGTGGAAGGTATGTTTTGAGTAAATGAGCTATTTTTTTATGACTATGTTAGTGTTGAAAACTGTTTGCCTTCATGTCATGTACTGTGTAACATGTCTTTTTTATTCTCCTGTATTAAATTTTGATCAGCTAAAAATAAACTAGTTTGAGAATGAGTCACTCAAACTGTCTCACACAAGTGATTTAAGGAGAATTCCTTTTTCAGTGTTATCCCAGTGTACCTTTGTGATTCTTACTGTTTTGAGGAATCTACCAGAGATTTATAATTAGATCTGATTTAGAGCTAAATCTAAGGCATCACCGGAGAGTCAAACCAATCCAATGCCTATGCCTATGTAGTCCTAAAAATATGTATCATGAGGAATCGAAGGAGGAGCAATAAGAGACTCTTACATTATTACAGCAGCTCAAACAAGTCTTTGATACCACTGTATTTACACTGTGGGTATTATAACTTACCTATGTTGTACATTTTCCTAATCCTAAGGAAACCAGCTTTTCCATGAATCTTCTGTTCCTCAGTAAATCCTCCACATAGCTCCCTATTTATACATGTTTTGTCTCCATGTTGCCTTACTGTTTAACAGCCATTTTGCCTTCCCTACCCAAACCAGAGCTATGTAAATATTGCCTTTTCTGTTCTCTTTCCATGTAGCTTTTATCTCTCACAGTTAGCCTGGGTTCCTTATTTCTGTTTATGTACAATAAGCCTTGGCTTTCAAGAAGAGACTCTGGCCCTCGGATCACTAAACATCCCCAGATTTTACATGTCCCATGTAACCTTTGATGGTGACCTTTGAAGTATTATATAGTCTATTTTTGAAGCTTTGTAAAAATTCATTTAGTCATAAAATTATTAAAAGCTGAAAAGATCCAGTTATACTTTATTGC
Organism: Pan paniscus; assembly: GCF_029289425.2. Lineage (NCBI taxonomy): Eukaryota > Metazoa > Chordata > Mammalia > Primates > Hominidae > Pan > Pan paniscus. Next base: position 105,782,327 of record NC_073262.2, read on the forward strand.
ATCTTTTTTTTTTTTTTGAGACAGAGTCTCACTCCTTCACCCAGGCTGGAGTGCAGTGGTGCAATCTCAGCTCACTGAGATGCGTGTGGTGTGGTATGGTGTGCCACCACACCTGGGTAATTTTTTTGTATTTTTGGTAGAGATGGGGTTTTGCCATATTGCCCAGGCTGGTCTTGAACTCCTGATGTTAAGTGATCAGCCCACCTTGGCCTCCCAAAGTAAGTATCCGATAGAAGATACTTTTCTCTCCATAAGATACCATAAAGTAGGCCAGGTGTGGCATTTCACACCTCTAATCCCAGCACTTTGGGAGGCCAAGGTGGGTGGATCACCTGAGGTCAGAATTTCAAGACCAGCCAGGCCTGGCCAACATGGTGAAACCCCGTCTCTACTAAAAATACAAAAAAATTAGCCAGGCATGGTAGTACATGCCTGTAGTCCTAGCTACTCAGGAGACTGAGGCATGAGAGTCGCTTGAACATGGGAGGCGGAGGTTGCAGTGAGCTGAGATTGTGCCACTGCACTCCAGGCTGGGTGAAGGAGTGAAACTGTCTCAAAAAAAAAAAAAATGCAATAAAGTATAACTAGGTCTTTTCAGCTTTTAATAATTTTATGACTAAATGATTTTTTTTACAAAGCTTCAAAAATAGATTGTATAATACTTCAAAGGTCACCATCAAGAAAGTAAAAACTGGCCAAACATGTTGGCTTATGCCTTTAATCCCCAACACTTTGGGAGGCCAGGTCAGGTGGATCACTTGAGCCCATGAGTTTGAAATCAGCCTAGGCAACAAGGCAAAACCCCATCTCTACAAAAAATAGAAAGTTAGTCGGGTGTGGTGGTGTGCACCTGTAGTCCCAGCTACTTGGGAGGCTGAGGTGGGAGGATAGATTGAACCCAGGAGGTCGAGGCTATAGTGAACCATGATTGCACCACTGTACTCCAGACTGGGTGACACAGCAAAGCTCTATCTCAAAAAAAAAAAAAAAAAGGAAAAGAAAAGAAAAGAAATGAAAACTATACCTGATAAGGGACTTTTATATATTTGTACCTAGAATATATAAAAAACCCTTACACTCAAGGTGAGGTGGCACACACCTATAACTTCAGCTACTCAGGAGGCTGAGGCACAAGGATTGCTTGAGCCCAGGAGTTCAAGTTCAGCCTGGGCAACATAGTGAGACGCCCATCTCTATTAAAAAAAAAAAAGAGGAAGGGGGAAGAGTTCTTATATCTTAATAATAAAAAGACAACCCAATTAAAACATAGACAACAGATCTAAATAAACATTTCTTCAAAGGAGATATGCAAATGTTCAGTAAACACATGAAAAGATGCTCAACAGCATGAGTCATCAGGGAAATTCAAATCAAAACCACAGTGAGATGCCACTTCACACCCACTATGATAGCTATAATAAAAAAGACAAATAATAACTAGTGCTGAAGAGCATGTGGAGAAATTGGAAACCTTATAAATACTGCCAGTGGGAATGTAAAATGGTGTAGCTTTTGTGGAAAATAGTCTGGCAGTTCCTCAAAAAGTTAAATATAGAGGGGCTGGGTGTGGTGGCTCACACCTATAATCCCAGCACATTGGGAGGCTGAGGTAGGCAAATCACTTGAGGTCAGGCGTTCGAGACCAGTCTGGCAAACATGGTAAAACCCTGTCTCTACTAAAAATACAAAAATTATCTGGGCGTTGTCGTGGGTGCCTGTAATCCTAGCTACTCTGGAGGCTGAGGCAGGAGAATTGCCTGAACCCGGGAGGCGGACATTGCAGTGAGCCAAGATCATGTCACTGCACTCCAGCCTGGGCGACAGAGCAATACTCCATCTCAAAAAAAAAAATAAAAAAGTTAAATATAGAATTGCTGTATAACCTAGAAATTCCGCTTCTAGATACATACCTAAGATAATTGAAGACATATATGCACACAAAAATTTGTACATAAATGTTCATACCAGCCTTTTTTTTTTCTTTTTTCTTTTTTTTTTTTTTGAGACAGAGTCTCACTCTGTCGTCCAGGCTGGAGTACAGTGGCTCAGTTTCCGCTCACTGCAACCTCCATCTCCTAGGCTCAAGCGATTCTCCTGCCTCAGCCTCCAAAGTAGCTTGGATTCTAGGTGTGCACCACCACACTCAAGTAACTTTTTTGTATTTTTGGTAGAGACGGGGTTTTGCCATATTACCCAGGCTGGTCATGAACTCCTGATCTCAAGTGATCTGCCCACCATGGCCTACCAAAGTGCTGGGATTACAGGTGTGAGCCACCTCACCTGGCCATACCAGTATAATTTATAACCAAAAAGTAGAAAGAAACAAGTGTCCATCTACTGATAAATGAATAATGTGATATATCCATACAATGGAATATTATTTTGCCATGAATGAATTCAAGGAATGAAGTATTGATACATGCTATAATATGAATGAACCTTGAAAACATTATGCCAAATGAAATAAGCCAGACACAAAAGGGCACATATTACATGACTTACATGAAATGTCCAAAATACACAGATAGTCAGAATAGGCAAAATGAAATAAAAATAGGCATAGAGATATAAGGTACATTAGCAGTCTCCAGGGGTGGGAGTAGGGTGAATGGGCAGTGACTGCTAACAGGTACAACATTTCTTCTTGGAGTAATGAGAATGTTGTAAAATTCACTGTGATGATAGTTGCACAATTATGAATATACTGAATTAAACCTTTGAATCATCCACTTAAAACGAGCAATTTATATGTTAATTTTATCTCAAAACTATACCTCTTCTTGAATATACTATATACTGAAATGTTTTAGATGGTCAGATGTCTATAATTAAATTATAATTAAATTCAAAATTCTGTTAAGATCAGCTCTGCTTCAAACCAAGATTAAATAGGTGTAAAACACAAGAGACAAATTGGTCATTAATGTCACTTTTTTTCTTTGTAGCATAGCCTTACCTTAGACTCAAGGCCATTAAATACTTAATAAATCCAGGAAAACAATATCAAATGAAATAAAACAGAAGGGATTTATACTGTTGTTTTATTAGGGAAAGCATAATACAATTGCAGCATATCCATTTGAGCTTCATTCAGCTACTATAGACGCAGTGCCCATGATTAAATTTAAATAAATAAAATTAAGCCAGGAGCAGTGGCCTGGGCCTCTTAGTCCCAGCTACTTGGAAGGCTGAGGTGGGAGAATCTCTTGAGGCCAGGAGTTTGACACTGTAGCACATTATGATGGTGCCTGTGAATAGCCACTGCACTCCAGTCTGGGCAACATAGTGAGACCCTCATCTCTAAAATAAGTAAATACATAAAATTAATTAATTGAAAATTAAATAATATTAAAATAAGACTATAGATTATGCAAGTAAAACATAAAAGCTTTAGCCACAGAGTTATTTCCCTAACTCACTCTCTGGTTTTAAGAGGAAGAGTTTGTAAAAATATTTATATATCAGTGATTAAATCAGCAGCATTCCTATAGATCTGTTAACCAAGTATATTGATACTATAATGTTTATAATCATATTTATACTCTGATTTTCAAATATTGAAATAACATTCACTTTCTATAATAAATTTTATTCAGCAAAAATGCCTTTTTTTTTTTGAGACAGAGTCTTGCTCTGTCAGCCAGGCTGGAGTGCAGTGGCACAATCTCCCAGGAATCTCTGCCTCCCGGGCTCAAGCAGTTCTCCTGGCTCAGCCTCCCGAGTAGCTGGGATTACAGGTGTGTGCCACCACGCCTGGCTAATTTTTGTATTTTTAGTAGCAACGAGGTTTCACCATGTTGGCCAGGCTGGTCTTGAACTCCTGACCTGAGGTAATCCACCCGCCTCAGCCTCCCAAAGTGCTGGAATTACAGGCGTGAGCCACTGTACCCAGCCCTAAAAAGACTCTTAAGATTATATTTAATTTATTTGAAATTTTTCTCCAGTGTGATTTGGTTTTCAACTAATTCAACTAAGGTGCTACTGGTGATTAAAATTAGAGTATTTAGTTCCTGACAACACAATATGAAAGATAGAGATTATCATAATAAGGAGAGTAAATTGTACATGTAGGCATCAAAGAGGAGATTCAGAAAACAGTACCTCTAATCATTAGGAACCCTGAAGGAAGTTTAAAAGTTTTGTTTCATGTCCTGTTGTTGATTTCATTCAATATTTACTTCTCTTTTAATTTCTACATGCAGGTTTGACTGTGCAGATCGACAGTTCCATTCTATTCCTGCTACCTGGCAAGCTCTTATGGATAATCCATATGATGTTAAAGAACTTATTCCTGAATTCTTCTATTTCCCAGAGTTTTTGGAAAATCAAAATCGTAAGAAATAGAGGATTAAAAATTTGACTAGCAGGTCCCAATGGAGGAGCCTCAAAAATGTCTTTCAGGACATTTTTGTAATATCCTGTAGATTATTTAAGATTCATTCTGTATGTGGATTACTTAGTGACAGGGCTGAACTAATGCTATGAGTCTTACCTTCCAGGGAAGTGCTATAGGGAACTAAGCCAAAGGAGTCAAATTTGAATCAGTAAGAGAATTTATCAGACTACAGTGTTTACTAGGGAAGCAAAAATGACCATATGCTATTTCAGCTATATATACCACTTAGGTTAAAAGTGTTTGAGTTAGATAAGGTGAGGATTTAGACTAATCATCAGCTGACTACAGGTCTGTTAACCAACTCCATGGGCAAACTCATGTCTTTATATATACAGTTTCACTGAACACAGCCAGTCAATTTTTTTTTTTTTTTTTTTTTTTTTTTTTGAGACAGGGTCTCGCTTTTCCCTTAGGCTGGAATGCAGTGCTGTGATCACTACTCACTGCAGCCTTGACCTCCTGGGCTCAAGTAATCCTCTCAGCTCAGCCTCCTGAGTAGCTAGGACTACAGGTCTGCACCACCATGCCTGCAATTTTTTTTTTGTAGAGATGGGGTCTCACTTTGTTGTCCAGGCTGGTCTTGAACTCCTGGACTCAAGTGATCCTTCCACCTTGGCCTCCCAAAGTGCTCGGATTACAGGTGGGAGTCACCATGCCCGGCCAGCCAATTCATTTTTGTATCATAGAAGGTTTCTTTCAAAGTAAGCATAGTGGCAGATTTGAGTAGTTGCAACAGATATGATAACACTCACAAAGCCAAAAATATTTATTCTTTGACTTTTTATAGGAAAAATTTGGTAACTCCTGATTTAGAGCATGCAAGAGTAGGCAAATTAAAATGACAGGATATAAGTTACTGTAATATTTGAAAATTTATGTTATGTTTTTGAAGTAGAGAAGTATGGAGTTAAATATTAATACCTTTTTAAATGTCCAACTCCTTTTTCTGTGAGGTAGTTTTACATTTACTTTTAAGTACAAATAAGGAAATTAGCAATATTTTTATTATTGGTGTTCTTTAGGGAGGTTCCACAGTATTAAAGGGTTATTACCAACTTTTTTCCCTGCCCTAACATGTAATGTTAGTGTTTGACCCTTCATTTATTCAGTACAATTATTTGTCATACTGTGGAGAATATATCCAGGGCTTAACGTCACTTTGACCATGAACTCTGGAACAAGCTGTTGGAGGCAGGGCATCACAGTAAGGCAGTCAGAATTGGTGACTTTCAGAAAATGAGGTAAATCTGTTGTCTGAGTCTGATCCTAAACTCTCAGTCAGCTATTGGACTGGATTCTTCTGAAGCAGAGTATCTAGAATAGGAGGGATGAGCAGACTACATTTGGATAAAGAATTTATAAGGTACTCTTTAACAATTTATATCAGAGTTAGTTGCTATCTTTAGCACCATTGTCCTGATGGCCTCCACTTCTAGCTATACATTGCCTCTTTGAAATGAGCCATTTGAGAAAGCAAATGTATCAATTAGAATGCCTTTAAGAATAAAAAACTTAAAAAGCAAAGAAAAACAGAATGCCTTTAGGAAAAAAATTTAATAAAACCAACTCAAAATTGTGCAAATAAGGAAATTTTAGTGTTTCCCATAATAAAAATCCTGAGGTATGGTAGTTTCAGATAGTTTAGCATCATCAGCGCCAACTTTTTTTCTGTATTTTCACTCTGCCATTCTGAGTATTTTGGCTTTGACTAGTTCCTCTCATGGTCACAAATGCCTAATGCAGTTTTAGGCATCATAGGCAGATCCAACAGTATCGCAGAAATAAGTGAGGCTGTTAATCCACTGTGTCCTTTCTTAAGAGTGAGAAACTCTTTCTCATAAGTTCTCCTCACTCTCCAGAACTGGGTCATATACCAACCCCTAGACCAGTCACCTGGAATGGGCATGAAATATAGGGCAGAGATGGACACTTGAATGAAATAAAGGTTCTGCTAGCAAATAAAAAGAGGGAATGACTATCAGGTGGGCAACGAATAACATCTGCTACACTGTAATGGGTTTAACATAAAACCAAAGACCCTGTGCATTCTGTCATTTTATGACATTTAAACTCCTCTCCAACTTGTGATACACTGGTATTTTAAGGCAGCATACTGGTATTTTGAGGCCTTCTTTTTTGAAGTTCTTTTGTGTTAACAGTCCCCCTTCTCCCCTGCCACGTTGTGTAAACAAAAAAAAACCTCATATTTGGGGAAATTTTATCAAAATGCCATGTTCTAACCTATGAGCAAATCTTTATTATGCAAGTATCTATTTAGAATAGTGGTATGTAAATATTATTCTTCCATCAGACAAATATAACTCTTCCAGTAGGTGAGCTTAAGGTATGAGTTACACCAAAAAGCTTTAAGGAGCTGTATTTTACTATTAGAGGGACTGTGTCCCTCTCATTATTTTAAGTGTAAGAAGAAAACTTAATTTTGCATTTTGGTCTGATTAAAATAAGGGTTGTAGCTATAGTTTCCCCCACTTTTTTTGCTTAACAACTTAATTCTTACTCTGATTTACCTTATAATAGCTAATTTAAAACTAGTTATTTTTGTTTTTAAATTAACTGGTATGTACTCCAATAGATAAGAATTTTAAAAGAAAAAATATGTTTTGCTTAGGAATGTGCCCTCATTAGTGTTTGTTTTACTTCGTTTATTATAATCTAAAATGATTTGATACATTTTCTTTTTACATGTCTTAGAATTTAACTTGGGTCGTCTACAAGTTTCCAAAGAATTAGTAAATGATGTCATTCTCCCGAAATGGGCTAAATCAGCTGAAGATTTCATCTATAAACATAGGAAAGCTTTGGTAAGAGTTTTGCATTTAGTTATTAGACAGAATAATAAGATAAAAGATATGTTTTCCAGAGGATGGGATAATCTTAGTTATTTTTCTAGATTAATTTGTAATCTATTATATATGCTGACTTTAGAAAGTACAATATAGCAATTTATTTTGAGGATATGAATCTTCTGATATAATGAGACTATAGTATAGTACCATGAATAAATATATATATATATAGCAAAATATTAAACATTTCAGCTCTGTAAAATGTCCATCTGCTGTGTATGTAAATATTCCAGTCACCAAGCTGGTGTAGTTTGGTGTTTTACAGTTTTCACATTTATTTCAAATCTAATAAGGATGAGTACATTTTTGTTTTCTCTGAAAGATTTCACTAAGCTTCTAAAAGAAAGGCAGCTAAGCCAAGCACAGTGGCTCACGCCTGTAATCCTAGCACTTTTGGAGGCCAAGGAGGCCAAGGCCTCACCTGAGGTCAGGAGTTCGGAGATCAACCTGGCCAACATGGTGAAACCTCATCTCTACTAAAAATTTAAAAATCAGCCAGGCGTGGTGGCGCATGCCTATAATCTCAGCTACTCGGGAGGCTGAGGCAGGAGAATCGCTTGAACCCAGGAGGCTGAGGTTGCAGTGAGCTGAGATCACGCCGTTGCATTCCAGCCCGGGCGACAGAGCGAGACTGTCTAAAAAAAAAAAAAAAAAGAAGCAAACAAAAAAAGGCAGCTAAACCCTAAATGCCACTTGAAAAAAATGGTGGGCACAGTGGCTCACGCCTCTAATCCCAGCACTGTGGGAGGCCAAGGCGGGCAGATCACCTGAGGTCAGGAATTTGCAACCAGCCTGGCCAACATGGCAAAACCCCATCTGTACTAAAAATACAAAAATTAGGTGGGTGTGTTGGCGGGTGCCTGTAATCCCAGCTACTCAGGAGGCTGAGGTAAGATAATCTCTTGAACCCAGGAGGCGGAGGTTGCAATGAGCTGAGATCGCACCACTGCACTCCAGCCTGGGAGACAGAGCGAGAAGCCATCTCAAAAATAAATAAATAAAGTATTAGTTTTTAGTTAAATTTCCTAATTTGGAATTGAAGGACTAGTGAGGGTTAGTTTAACATTGGTTATTGTGTTGCTATCTTGCAGATGATATTGATGGCTCCACTTTTCCCCACAGTAGCTCACTTTATTCTTTACCTAAACTGAAATGTTGGAGGACTCTGAAAATAATTAAGCCAGTACTTGGAAACATTTTCTATCATTATATATTTATAAAATAAGTATATATTTATAAAATTCAGAATTTGATTATAATATTTGTAAGCCTTAACCCTATGCATGAATAAGGAATTTAGAAAAAATTTAGAAAAGCAAAAATGAGTATAGCCAAGTGTGGGTGGTGTGCACCGGTAGTCCCAGCTACTTGGGAGGCTGAAGTGAGAGGATCACTTGAGCCCAGGAGTTTGAGACCAGCCTGGGCAATATAGCAAGACCCTGTATCTTTAAAAAAAAAAAAAAAAGAGTTTATTTGGGAATGAATGATGAATTGCAGTCTGATAATACCTGTGCCCTGGTGAACCATTAGGGACCAGAGATGTACCCAGGAAGGCAAGGATTTTTAAAGGTAAAGTGAGGAAGTTTACATGAGTTGTTTTGAAACAATTATCCTTGACCACACGGATTAATAACAAGGATGGCATTAGTCCAAGGTTGAACAGGCAGTTGCTGGGCAGACATCCTCGCAGAAGTATTCTTGGTGTATGGTTGTGGTTTTCAGAGTGTCTTTGTCATAGTCTTTATTGTAGGCATGTAGGCATGTATGCATAAGAGCTCCTCCTTGATGGACTCTCCACTGGATTTTGTTAGGTTTTGGCATAAGGGACTCCATTTTTATCCATACAGCTTTCACAACCCTATTAATAAGATATTAGAATTATATATTTCAATTATATATTACTGAGTAACAAACTGTTCCAAAATTCAGTGGCTTAAAAGTGTAGCCATTTTAAGGGAGGGATAGCATTAGGAGAAATACCTAATGTAGATGACGGATTGATGGGTGCAGCAAACCACCATGGCATGTGTATACCTACATAACAAACCTGCATGTTCTGCACGTGTATCCCAGAACTTAAAAGTATAACAATAAAAAGAAAGTATAGCCATTTAATCATCATCTCCCACAGTTCAGTGGGTTGACTGGCCTCAACTGAGGAATTCTGCTGCTCTTGCTTGAGGTTCTCATGCAGTTAGTAGCAGTCATATCGCAGCTGGGATTGGAGTCATCTGAAAACTGCATCGAAACGGTAGGATGCTAGCTTTTCTCCCTCTCCATGTAATGTCAGGATATCTCCTCTCCAACTGGGTAGTCAGACTCCTCACCTGGCAGCTAAGTGCTCCCCAAAAGTGGAAGCTTCCACTCTTTCTTCATAGCATAACTTCTGCCACTTTGTAATGTTTAAGCAGTAACAGTATCAATGCCAGATTGAAGAGGAGGGAAACTGAGCTCCATCTTTCAGTGCTAACAGTGAGAAAGAATTTGTAGCTATCTTAAATCAACATGTATTCTGCCCTCTGGTCACAAATTATTTTCCTCCTACATGCAAAATATATTCACTTCCTCTCAAGACACCCTTCCCCCAAAACTCTTATCTCATTAGGGAAGGAATTGGCAAATTGTTTCTGTAAAGGGACAGATAGTAAATCTTCGTTGGTCATAAGATCTATGTCACAGGTACTCAGTTCTGCCATTGTACTGCAAAAACAAATGGATGTGGCTGTGTTCTACTACTAATCTACAAATCTGGCAGCAACTCAGATTTGACCCACAGACAGTAGTTTGCTATTCTGCATTAAGGCTTGAGGCCTAAAATTCAGTATCTCATTATCTAAGTCAAGTCTGTGTGTGGATGAAACTACTCAGATGTGGCTCCTCTTGGATCTGAAGCCTGAACTAAAGAGAAAAGTTATTTGCCCCCACATAACAACAGTGGTATGAAAGGATAAGAGAACTTATAAACAGACACTCCCATTCAAAAGGAGGAGAAAAGCAGGAGGCTCCTAGCAGTCACAAATACAAATACTGTTTTATAGCAATTCAGAATTCCAGTAAGGACATGCTCTCAGATCTTCTGTTAGGGTCCAGTCCTGTCTCCCGAGAGGGGTTCTCAGTGGCTCTTGGTTCTACCTTTGAGCTTTTGGCTCCCCACTAAGTCATTCTTTTTATTCCATAAAAATAAATAAATAAATAATAAAACTTTGTTTACAGGAGTATCTTTGTCAGCCTCTTTCCTAACCACAGTGAATTGAAAGCCAAAGGTCTCTCTTCTTTTTTAAACAGTTTCTCTCTTTTACTCTAAACTAGTCTAATTCCATTTAAAGCTTTATAGGTTTCTTATGTGTCAGCTCTATTGGACAAAAGCCATTCAACATTACCAAACAGTCCCTTCTCTACTTTGGGCTGGATGGGTGGCTACTATGGAAAAATGCTCTTAAGATTCCTAGACACTCTATTTTCTAGTTGAGTAGGTCTGTGGGACACAACCTTAAATCTTTCTGAGGTCTCAACAGATTATTTTACAGCCAAACCCTTGAACTAAACTTTTATCCAAGACCATATTTTATTGGTGACATTCTGATTTGATAGTTGCCTTAGGCAGTTTCTCATTTTGAGAGTCTTTGCCCTCTAGAGATCCCGGGACTGAGAAATGTCCCCCGACTGGAGTGCAGTGACATTATCACAACTCACTGCAGCCGTGTCCTCCTGGGCTCAGGTGATCCTCCCACCTCAGCCTCCTGAGTAGCTGGGACTGTAGGTGCATACCACCATTCCCAGCTAATTTTTTGTAGAGAGTGGGTTTCGCCATGTTGCCCAGGCTGGTCTTGAATTCCTGGGCTCAAGCGATCCACCTGCTTTGGCCTCCCAAAGTGCTGGGGTAACAGACATGAGCCACCATGCCTGGCTCTTGCAATGGTTTTTTTTTTTTTTTTTTTTTTTTTTTGAATCCAGCAATATCTGGCTTTTTAATATTTTCTTTAAATTGTGCTTACAAATCACTTTTGGCTGGGTGCAGTGGCCCACACCTGTAATCCCAGCACTTTGGGAGGCCAAGGCGGGTGGATCACCTGAGGTCAGGAGTTCAAGACCAGCCTGGCCAACATGGTAAAACCCCATCGCTACTAAAAATACAAAAAATTAGCTGGGCGTGGTGGCAGGCGCCTGTAATCCCAGCTACTTGGGAGGCTGAGGCAGGAGAATCTCTTGAACCCATGGGAGGTGGAGGTTACAGTGAGCCAAGATTGTGCCACTGCACTCCAACCTCAGCGACAGAGCGAGAGACTTCGTCCCCCCCCAAAAAAAATCAAATAGTTCACTTTTTAACCGATCTTACTGCTCTCACACTTTATCATAGGCATCTGAAAGAAGCCAAATGGCACTTTAAAATGTACTGTTTGGAAGTCTGTACACCCAAATTCATGAGTTCATTCTTTCTTTCCTGTAACTGAAACATGAGTCCCATTTTTTCCTGTCTCCAATAACAATTTCCTCACTGTCTTTCAAATTATCACTAGTAATTTACAGGAGGTCTCTACCTGCCACCCTGGCCTCCTCTTAGTAAGTGGTTATTGTGAGGGAGAGAATGATTTGCAGCCATTTTTTCCACCTAAGTGTGGTTTCATTGTTTCCTTAAATTGATATTTTTTTTCTTGAATTGAATTTCTAGACAACTATTTCAATGGAAATTTTGCCACAGAGATGCATTCCATATCTATCTTTTAGCTCTTTTGTTGTTGTTTTTGGGCTGTTATAAGCATATTTGTGTTTTATTCACCTATTAGGAAATGCATATGTTAATATTAATAAATATATCTACATTATAGTAGACAGGAATAGTTAATATATGTAGTATATATTGAATAAATGCTTGCCATTATTTTGAGATAATTTTATTTTGCTGCCAGAAAGATTTGTGTGTGGAAATGTTTCATTTGTCCTTACTTTTTTAAAGAACTGAATTTACAATGTAGTTGGAAGATATCTCTATATTAATTATTAAATTTATTCTTTTTCTAGGAGTCTGAATATGTTTCAGCTCATCTTCATGAATGGATAGATCTGATCTTTGGCTATAAACAGAGGGGACCAGCTGCAGTAGAGGCACTCAACGTTTTCTATTATTGTAGTTATGAAGGTATAAATCTATACACTTTTTCTCTTGCTTTACCTTGATAGAAACTGTTGCTTAATATATGTTTACAGTTATTTGAAGCCTATTTAATATCAGAAAGACTACATTTTAAAAACATCTTTTTACTTGAAAGATTAAGAGACCGCTGCTTTTTTTGTAATAGTAGTTAAGTGTATATATGCCAATCTAATTATAAATGTCACTTATTAACATCATAAAAGTTTTTGATCTCTAATATATTTGTCCTATCCAGTTGAGTCAAACATTAAATATTCAGTATTAAACAGTAGCAGATTTTGAAACAAGGCCTTTGAAGTTACAAATAACAGATTCTTCAAATGATACATATGATGGCATTATTTAGCTCAGAATCAAGAATATCTTCTGATGGCCTTAAAATGATTTTTAAAAAGTAGTTCTTTACTAATCCTTAAGAAGACTAATAGTTCTAAAGATTGTGAATAGTGTGAAGTTATGAGAGACTTTTAGTAAATGAGCATATTTTTGCCATACCAGATCCATTCAGGTAATAGGTTTGTAAGGAGAAAGTATTGCATGGCTGTTAGAAGCTTGGACTTACCTAGTTTAGCCAATTACTAGTCGTGTAACAATCCATATTAGGTGTGGCTGAGTATAATCAGTTAACCAGAATATTACCTTTTGAAACCTTTGTTTCAAGCAATAACTTAAAGCAGTATTTTTGTGTAGTTATTACTCTTATTTGAGTTTGGCTATCATAACCAAAACAATTAGGTGTACTCTGAGTATAATTTGTATTTTTGCAAAAGAAAATTTTATTTATTTATTTTTTTATCTTGTGACTGGGTCTTGCTCTGTCACCCAGGCTAGAGTGCAGTGGCATAATCATAGTTGAGTGCAACCTGGAACTCCTGGGGTCAACCAGCCCCTGCTGTCTCAGCCTCCTGAGTAGCTGGGAACTGCAGGCATACCACCACACCCAGCTAATTTTTAAAATTTTTTAGAGAGATGAAGTCTCACTTTGTTGTCCAGGCTGGTTTCAAACTCCAGGTCTCAAGCAGTCCTCCCGCCTCAGCCTCCCAAAGTGCTGGGATTACAGGCGTGACCCACCACCCCTGGCCCAATAGAAACCTTCATAGAATATCATTTAACTTTCAATTGCTTAAAATATTTTAGCTAATTTTTATATATATTTAATGTTTGATGAGTTGCTGATTTTTTTGAATTACCTTTTCACAATGTTGTAAATTGAAGAATGGAATAATATTTTATTGAAACTATACCAATGAGGTCAGGGTGGTGGCTCACGCCTGTAATCCCAGCACTTTGGGAGGCTGGGGCAGGCAGATCACCTGAGGTCAGAAGTTCAAGACCAGCCTGGCCAACATAGTGAAACCCCGTCTCTACTAAAAATACAAAAATTATCTTGGCGTGGTGGCACGCACCTGTAGTCCCAGCTACTCAGGAGGCTGAGGGAGGAGAATTGTTTGAACCCAGGAGGTGGAGGTTGCAGTGAGTCGAGATCATACCACTGCACTCCAGCCTGGGCAACAGAGCAAGACTCTGTCTCAAAAAAAAAAAAAAAAAAGATGTGTGTACACACACACACACACACACACACACACACCAATGAGCCTGATACATTAATCAGTGATGTGGCTTGCTGATTTGTTTTCACTCTATAGTAAGTTGACTTCTTCTGGTTTTAGGAGCTGTGGATCTGGATGCCTTAACAGATGAGAAAGAAAGAAAAGCCTTAGAAGGGATGATTAATAATTTTGGGCAAACACCCTGTCAATTATTAAAGGTAAGTCATATGCGTTATCAACAACTTAAGAAGTAGATTTAAGTCAACTTAAGAAGTAGATTTAAGTACATAACAAAATATTGCAGTCAAGATCCATGTATATAGCCAATTACTCTCAGTCACAGAAAGATTTCTATTTGCTCAGAAAGTCTTATATTATTTCCAAGAGGAAAAACTGAGTACCTATTAGGGTATGCCATTAAAACTGTCCTCATGCTGGGACTCATTCCACATGTAAAACTTCTAATAGCTAACATCTGCCCAAAAAGGCACTTGCTTTCCAGAGCCCAAACCCAGTCTTAAGAATCAAATTATAGAATATTTAAAATGTAGAATCAAATTATTAAATATTACTACATATATTTCTTTCCCTATACTGGTATCTGAAATTAAATCATTATCTTCCTGATGACACACAGGTTTAGATTAATGGAAATTAATCTAATGGTAGTTTTCAAAGATGTCTTGATCTTTTTCAGTATATGAATTTAGTGATGTAGAATGTACAAAAAAAATATCATTTATTAACTAGATATGTTCTTAAGCAATCACTGTGTTTGTTAGGTACTTTACCTAATCTTCATAGTAAAAATTCAGCTATCCTCATTTTTTAGGAGTTAAAGCCAAGCCTCACAGAAGGTAATACCTAGCCTATAATGCCTTTGAGAAATTAAATACTTTTTCTATGTTTACACAACAAGAAAGTGACTAGGATTATATGTCTGACCATCTAACTCCAAAGCCTTTCTAGCATGCCATGTTTCCTCTGAATGAGTAGTTGTAAGCCCCCGTTAAACTAGATCTCTTAACATGTTCTTATGGGCCTTTATTTGCTACCTAATTAGGACACTTTCTGCCTTAAGCTATATATTTATCCATTTGCCTCAGTACATTATAAATACATTAAAGGCAGCAACTTTCTCTTAATCATCTTTGTATCGCTCTTGAATACAGTATTGAATTGAAATCGCCACAGCTATTACAACAGTAGTGTATCTAAGCTCTAACTTATAGGTGTACTTCTGTCAATACAGTAATTGGGCTAAGCTTTGTAATTTTTACTGTTCCTTAGCAACAGTTTGCTCGGAACCTCCAACATTGGTTTTTACAGAATAGTCATATGTGAAGTCAATGCTTTATCCCTTACCTTCTGGTACAATCAGAAGGCGAAAGTAACAGACTAAAACAGAATGCTTCACAGGGCTTTGAAATAGATGCTATCATATTTTCACACCTGTTTTACCTTTCTTTTTGTTTTACAAGTGGTGCTAATTAGTTTTTATTGTGATGAAAATGATACAAAAATCAGCCTTTGATTTGAAATAAAGTGAATAATATTTATTAAAAGCTAATTTTTTTTTATTGAGAGAGAGTTTTGCCCTTGTTGCCCAGGCTGGAGTACAATGGCACAATCTCGGGTTACTCCAACCTCTGCTTCCTGGGTTCAAGCGATTCTCCTGCCTCAGCCTCCCAAGTAGCTGGGATTACAGAGGCCCGCCACCACACCTGGCTAATTTTTTATATTTTTAGTAGAGACGGGGTTTTGCCATGTTGGGCAGGCTGGTCTTGAACTCCTGACCTCAGGTGATCTGCCTGCCTCAGCCTCCCAAAATGCTGGGATTACAGGTGTGAGCCACCGCACCCGATCTAAAAGCTAAATATTTTAGTACTTACAGCTTTCACATCTATTGCCTATAATCAATATTTTTTTGTAGAGATGCAAGAATTTACTTTAGATAGAATTCTGTTTTGCCTTTTAACTGTGCCTTTGAAATGTTCATTTTACTTGCCATTTATTTCATATTTATAGATGATACTGTTCTGTGTTTCTGACATGAAAGTTGAGGAAGAACAAAATTTACTTGAAAAGTATGCAGCAGTACCTATAATTTGATTCTGACAGTATTGACTTTTTTTCTTTCTTTCTTTCTTTCTTTTTTTTTTTTTTTTTTTTTTTTTTGAGATGGAGTCTTACTCTGTCACCCAGGCTGGAGTGCAGTGGCACGATCTTGGCTCACTGCAACTTCTATCTTGTGGGTTCAAGCGATTCTCCTACCTCAGCCTCTCAAGTAGCTGGGACTATAGGTGCACACCACTATGCCTGACCAATTTTTGTATTTTTAGTAGATACAGGGTTTCACCATGTTAGCCAGTATGGTCTTGAACTTCTGACCTCAAGTGATCCGCCCACCTCAGCCTCCCGAAGTGCTAGGATTTCAGGTGTGAGCCAGCACGCCCAGCCAGTGTTGACATTTTGATCTTGTCAAGGAATTAAAGATTCATCCAAATTATACATTCTGAATTCTGAATACTACATTTAATTTTACCAGGCATCTAACGTGTAAGATACTAGTCTAGTATGGAAATCCAAAAATGAATAAGGCTTCTCTAGCTTTAAGGCACTTATAACCTAGCTGGGGAAGACAGACCATAAACAACTATATGTAATCCAATATAGAAAGAAATAAATTATAATTAAAATATAAATTATTTGCCAAGGAAAAATAATAAAAGAGAATAATACATTCTGACTTAAAAATTTAGGAGAGATATCAGTAAGAAAAACTTTAAAGTAGAAGTGGGGTTTCCAAAGAAATGAAAAAAGTAGTATCTCTGCTAAGAGAATCTGAGCCAACACCTGTAATTGTCAACAATGCATGGTATGTAATTCATTGTAGCTAGAGCCTAGTGTATATGAAGGAACATAGTGAGAGATTAATAATATAGATATGGAATTGTTTTTCCTTAAAATTATTTTGAAGGAACCACACCCTCCAAGATTATCAGCAGAAGAAGCAGTGCAGAAGCCAACCAAAATAGACACTTCAGCCCTAAACCTGTTTCAACACCTTCCTGAACTCAAGTCATTTTTTATAGAGGTAATATCCTACTTGGTAATATCAAAAAGAGTTTTCTCTAAATTCTGTACATTTTAAAGTTCTTTTATTATTTAATGGGAAGTAAGGATTATAATATTTAATTCAAGATAGTAAATTATACTGTAATAATCTGTTGTTGGATTTTTAAAACATTTTTATTGGAAGCTTTTGTTTGCTGCTGAGTGGTAGTCTGAACTGTTTTTCTTGGCTTTCTTTCATCTACTTCACATTTTCCTGACGAAGAAGAATAAATAATTTGACTTAAAATGCTTCTTGTGACAATCGAGATGATATGTAGATGGAGATAATAATTTAATAGCTCTTAATTATAATGTCTGCTCATATATAAAATAGATCCTAATAAGTCCATTGTTAATTGATAGAATGAGTAGTCTAGTAAAACAGGAGTAGTTAATGGTGTAATTGAAAGAGTTTAAATAAAAAATTCAAATGTTTAAATATACATATTAAATTGAGTAATTCAGAATGTGATTATAAAATGCATTCGACCACACCCAGCCTGTAAAATCTTTATGTAGAAAATTATAGCACCCCCTCCCCCTCCCTCTCCCTCTCCCCACGGTCTCCCTCTCTTTCCACGGTCTCCCCTTCATGCGGAGCCGAAGCTGGACTGTACTGCTGCCATCTCGGCTCACTGCAACCTCCCTGCCTGATTCTCCTGCCTCAACCTGCCGAGTGCCTGCAATTGCAGGCACGCGCCGCCACGCCTGACTGGTTTTGGTGGAGACGGGGTTTCGCTGTGTTGGCCGGGCCGGTCTCCAGCCCCTAACCGCGAGTGATCCGCCAGCCTCGGCCTCCCGAGGTGCCGGGATTGCAGACGGAGTCTCGTTCACTCAGTGCTCAATGGTGCCCAGGCTGGAGTGCAGTGGCGTGATCTCGGCTCGCTACAACCTCCACCTCCCAGCCGCCTGCCTTGGCCTCCCAAAGTGCCGAGATTGCAGCCTCTGCCCAGCTGCCACCCCGTCTGGGAAGTGAGGAGTGTCTCTGCCTGGCCGCCCATTGTCTGGGATGTGAGGAGCCCCTCTGCCCGGCTGCCCAGTCTGGAAAGTGAGGAGCGTCTCCACCCGGCCGCCATCCCATCTAGGAAGTGAGGAGCGCCTCTTCCCGGCCGCCATCACATCTAGGAAGTGAGGAGCGTCTCTGCCCGGCCGCCCATCGTCTGAGATGTGGGGAGCGCCTCTGCCCCGCCGCCCCATCTGGGATGTGAGGAGCGCCTCTGCCCGGCCGCGACCCCGTCTGGGAGGTGAGGAGCGTCTCTGCCCAGCCGCCCCATCTGAGAAGTGAGGAGACCCTCTGCCTGGCAACCACCCCGTCTGAGAAGTGAGGAGCCCCTCTGCCCGGCAGCCGCCCCGTCTGAGAAGTGAGGAGCCTCTCCGCCCGGCAGCCACCCCATCTGGGAAGTGAGGAGCGTCTCCGCCTGGCAGCCACCCCGTCCGGGAGGGAGGTGGGGGGGTCAGCCCCCCGCCCGGCCAGCCGCCCTGTCTGGGAGGGAGGTGGGGGGGTCAGCCCCCCGCCCGGCCAGCCGCCCCGTCCGGGAGGTGAGGGGCGCCTCTGCCCGGCCGCCCCTACTGGGAAGTGAGGAGCCCCTCTGCCCGGCCAGCCGCCCCGTCCGGGAGGGAGGTGGGGGGTCAGCCCCCCGCCCGGCCAGCCGCCCCATCCAGGAGGTGAGGGGCGCCTCTGCCCAGCTGCCCCTACTGGGAAGTGAGGAGCCCCTCTGCCCAGCCAGCCGCCCCGTCCGGGAGGGAGGTGGAGGGGTCAGCCCCCCACCCGGCCAGCTGCCCTGTCCGGGAGGTGAGGGGCGCCTCTGCCCGGCCGCCCCTACTGGGAAGTGAGGAGCCCCTCTGCCCGGCCAGCCACCCCGTCCGGGAGGGAGGTGGTGGGATCAGCCCCCCCGCCCGGCCAGCCACCCCGTCCGGGAGGGAGGTGGGGGGGTCAGCCCCCCGCCCGGCCAGCCGCCCCGTCTGGGAGGTGAGGGGCCCCTCTGCCCAGCCGCCCCTACTGGGAAGTGAGGAGCCCCTCTGCCCGGCCAGCCGCCCCGTCCGTGAGGGAGGTGGGGGGGTCAGCCCCCCGCCCGGCCAGCCGCCCCATCTGGGAGGGAGGTGGGGGGGTCAGCCCCCTGCCCGGCCAGCCACCCCGTCCGGGAGGGAGGTGGGGGGGTCAGCCCCCCGCCCGGCCAGCCGCCCCATCCGGGAGGGAGGTGGGGGGGTCAGCCCCCCACCCGGCCAGCTCCCCCGTCTGGGAGGTGAGGGGCCCCTCTGCCCGGCCGCCCTTACTGGGAAGTGAGGAGCCCCTCTGCCCGGCCAGCTGCCCCGTCCGGGAGGGAGGTGGGGGGGTCAGCCCCCCGCCCGGCCAGCCGCCCCGTCCGGGAGGTGAGGGGTGCCTCTGCCCGGCTGCCCCTACTGGGAAGTGAAGAGCCCCTCTGCCCGGCCAGCCGCCCCGTCTGGGAGGGAGGTGGGGGGGTCAGCCCCCTGCCCGGCCAGCCGCCCCGTCCGGGAGGTGAGGGGCGCCTCTGCCCGGCCGCCCCTACTGGGAAGTGAGGAGCCCCTCTGCCCGGCCACCACCCCGTCTGGGAGGTGTGCCCAACAGCTCATTGAGAACGGGCCAGGATGACAATGGCGGCTTTGTGGAATAGAAAGGCGGGAAAGGTGGGGAAAACATTGAGAAATTGGATGGTTGCCGTGTCTGTGTAGAAAGAAGTAGACATGGGAGACTTTTCATTTTGTTCTGTACTAAGAAAAATTCTTCTGCCTTGGGATCCTGTTGATCTGTGACCTTACCCCCAACCCTGTGTTCTCTGAAACATGTGCTGTGTCTACTCAGGGTTAAATGGATTAAGGGCGGTGCAAGATGTGCTTTGTTAAACAGATGCTTGAAGGCAGCATGCTCATTAAGAGTCATCACCACTCCCTAATCTCAAGTAACCAGGGACACAAACACTGCGGAAGGCCGCAGGGTCCTCTGCCTAGGAAAACCAGAGACCTTTGTTCACTTGTTTATCTGCTGACCTTCCCTCCACTATTGTCCCATGACCCTGCCAAATCCCCCTCTGTGAGAAACACCCAAGAATTATCAATAAAAATAAATAAATAAATAAATAAATAAAATAATAAAATAAAATGCATTCATACCTATGAATGTGGTTAGGACAGATAGCATTAACCCTTCACAAAAAGAAAATTGAAAATAAAAAATTACTAAGATTAGTTTGAAAATATACATTGAACAGTCTCTGCAATACAGCAGAGGCTGGTAAACTCTTTCTTGTCTCAAATAATAACGTATTTGAAAAGTATGCAGCAGTGAGATAGGTCTAACTGGTAAATATTTTGTGCTTTGCAGGCCAAAAGGCAAACTCAAAGATATTCTGTAGATACATATATAACCACTTAAAATGTAATCATCTAAAAATATAAAACCCATCCTTAGCTCACCCACCGCCTACAAAACAGGTGGTGGGCTGGCTTTGTCCCACAGGCTGTAGTTTGTAAAACCCTGCATTGCAATATCACTGCAGCGTGTTTCTCAGATTCAATACCATGGGAAAATGAATTATCAAAAAATATAATTTTTTGATAATGTAGTGTAAAAAATGTTTATGGGTTTTATAACAGTTAAAGCTTTGGCCGGGCGCAGTGGCTCACGCCTGTAATCCCAGCACTTTGGGAGGCCGAGACCGGCAGATCACGAGGTCAGGAGATTGAGACCATCCTGGCTAACATGGTGAAACCCCGTCTCTACTAAAAAATATAAAAAATTAGCGGGGCATGGTGGTGGACGCCTGTAGTCCCAGCTACTCGGGAGGCTGAGGCAGGAGAATGGCATCCAGGAGGCAGAGCTTGCAGTGAGCCGAGATCACGCCACTGCACTCAGAGCGAGACTCCATCTCAAAAAAAAAAAACAGTTAAAGCTTTATAATACATTTTACTCAAATGAACAATATTGTAGTAAGCATCACTGTATTTTTTAATTGATGTAATAATTAAACAGTTTTATGGGGTACACCACTGTATTTTGGTACATGCTTTCACGTGTTTGTGAAAGCACTTCAAAATTAATCTGTCACTCTTTTCCTAAATCCATGTTTACTGAAATAGTTATTTAGTGTTGCAATACAAACTCTACAAACTTGGTTGTTTCCAAAAGTATCTAAGTTAGTTGCATAGAACTCAGAACACATAAAAACAATGCTCAGAAATTATGACTAATTCCCAGGATGTGTTGGGAGTCTCCAAGACTACCCCCAGGTTCAGTGATTTGCCAGAAAGACTCACGGAATTTAACATGTAGTTGTAGTCATGGCTAAGATTTATTACAGTGAAAGGATACAAAGCAACATCAGCAAAGGGAAAAGGCACATGGTGTGCAGTCCAGGGGAAGCCAGGCACAAGTGTCCAAGAGACCTCTCCTAGTGGAGTCACATAAGATCTACTTAATTCTTTCAGTAATGAAATGTGGAAACACATTTTTTTGTCGTCAGAGAAGCTCATTAGAGACCCAGTGCCTAAGGTTTTTATTGGAGGCTGGTCACGTACACACCCCTCTGCCTAGCACATACCAAAATTCCAAACTCCAGAAGAAAAACAAGTGTTTAGCATAAACCATACTATTTGCACAAACACTCTAGGTGTAGTGAGCCACCCTTGTCATTGAGGGAAAGTTTTATGTCAGTGTAAGGATGAACTGTTCGCCAGCCAAGTCCCAGATGCCAACCAAAGGCCAGTCTTGCAAGTAGGCCTTTCTGTAACAATGATGGCAGTCTCAGGCCTGCTATGTTAACTCTTTACTGCATGTAAAACAACACGAGACCCTATTTGACCCATAATCTGATGGACATGCAATACTATATTTCTTCTATAATGCCAATAGAACTATTTTCATCTTATCTAATCATTTGTGACTTTTCTTGTAATATAGTACATTCCAAGTTCCATCTGCAGGTGCAGCAACACATTTGCCCTTCTCTGTACCTACCATGTCACATAGTAGCTTTCTCCAGGACACATTCAGTATCTGGATCAGTATAAAGAACACAATAGATTTCCTTGGGTACCAATAACTTGTTAATCCCTTTTCATCCTCGTAAGAGGTATTTCCCCATGTATTAATATGAAAAGAGAAGGCCTTTTGTAGGCCATCTCTTCATAGGTGTTCAAATTGTGAAGAAAGTAGAGATAGTAGTGAAAGCAAGGGCTTAATAAATGGGTTTTTTTCAGGTACCATTTTCATTTTGCCTTGTTCAAATGCAAGTCATTCTTCTCTGGATTAATTCACAACGTGAAGAGAAAAGATAATCACCAACTTTTTAAAATTTTATAAATTATAATGAATTTTATAATTTGTTACTTAGTCCCTATTAAGTTCTTAGAACAACACCTGATACATAGTACATACCCAATAATGTTATCATTTACCTAGTAAATATTAGGTATCACTTGTGAACAACTGTCACATCAGGGAACTGAATTCAAATTATTGTTCTCTTTCACATTGTTATAAGATAATGGCAGATGTTTTCTGAATGCTGTCTTTATTTTCTGGTCCTACTGTGGCTTTCAGGAAGTACCCTAGTTAATGGGTTAGAAGTGTTTTTTAAAAGTTAGACCCAAAAGGAAATTTCTATAAATGATGACCAATTTTCTCATTTGACTTATTTGAGAAACATGTTCTTATATGATCCATATTTTCTACTTTATATGTATGTCAGTATAACTTAGGATAGATCCTAAATCATTGGCTGTTTTAAATTATTGCTGCTCTTTGAAATCTACATCTCTTTTTAAAAGCAGAATAGTTGAATAGAAGGTGATGGGTTTCAGAAATTTCAAGTATGCCATATATACATGGTATATAATTCCTTTCCTTCATTTTAAATTAATTGATTAGATGTTTCAAGAGAGTAAAATGATGTATCACAGGATTCATCCTTATTTAAAGAGACGGTTTTCAGTAATTTGTACCTAATAAAGATGAGCAGAACCAGCCACTAAACCTCTTTTATTTTATAGGGGATTAGTGATGGTATTCCACTATTAAAGGCCACCGTCCCCAAAAATCAGTATCGTTCTTTTATGTCTCAAGGCAGCCCTGAGTTACTGGTAAGTTGATTTTTACCTTTTTCACACTGCTATGCCTATATTCATTACAACTTAGAAAAAAAGAGGAAATAAATATTTTTTAAAAGCCACTTTTTGGCTGTGCATGGTGGTTCATGCCTGTAATCCCAGCGCTTTGGGAGGTTGAGACAAGCAGATTGCTTGAGCCCAGGAGTTCAAGACTAGCCTGGGCAACATTTGCTCAGAAAATAAAATCTGAAAAGATATATAAAAATAGGCTGGGCACAGTGGCCCACGTCCGTAATCCCAGCACTTTGGGAGGCCAAGGCAGGTGGATCACTTGAGGTCAGAAGTTCAAGACCAGCTTGGGCAACATGGTGAAACCCTGTCTCTACTAAAAATACAAAAAATTAGAAAGGCGTGGAGGCAGGTGCCTGTAATTCCAGCTACTTGGGAGGCTGAGGCAGGAGAATCACTTGAATCCAGGAGGTGGAGGTTGCAGTGAGCCAAGATCGCGCCACTGCACTCCAGCCTGGGTGACAAGAGCGAGACTCCTTCTAAATAAAAATAAATAAATAAATAAAAAGATACACAAAAATAGTAGTAGTACTTTTTGAGCAGTGGCAATCTTGTGAATTTCAATCCTTATATATATATATTTTTTTTTTTTTTTTTTCTTTTCTTTTCTTTTCTTTTTTTTTTGAGACAGAGTCTCACTCTGTCACCCAGGCTGGAGAGCCAATCACAGCTCACTGCAGCCTTGACCTCCTGGGCTCAGGTGACCCTTCCACCTCGGCTTCCTGAGTAGCTGGGACTACAGATACACACCACCATGGCCAGCTAATTTTTGTATTTGTTGTAGAGATCAGGTGTTGCCATGTTGCCCAGGTTGGTCTCAAACTCCTGAGCTCAAGTGATCCTCCCACCTGAGCCTCACAAAGTGCCTGCGTTTTTTAAAGTTACCAGAATTTCATTCGTCGGGGGTTGCTTGTTAACTTTTATAATCAAGAAGATAAAAGCTTTTCATTTTGAAGAGAGGAGAACTTACTATGACTGTCACTACAGGGAGACCTTAACAGTTCATTGCATTCATTGTAAATTATCCTACTGGTTTATGTTCTAAATGATATATATTATATTTTTATGGTAAGACTGGTCCCTGAATTTCTTCCATCTGCCAGCTGATAAGTGCTAATAAACTTTGAGAAATCATGAGAAAAAATAATCTTCCTAGAGAAAGATAAATTGGGCTGAGCGCAGTGGCTCACACCTGTAATCCCAGAACTTGGGAGGCTGTGGGTGGATTTCTTGAGCTTAGGAGTTCGAGACCAGCCTGGGCAACATGGCAAAACCCCATCTCCACTAAAAATACAAAAAATTAGCCAGGCATGGTGGTGCATGCTTGTGGTCCCAGCTACTCAAGAGGCTGAGGTCAGAGGATTGCTTGCTCCTGGGAGGTTGTAGTGAGCTGAGATCATGCCACTGCACTCCAGCCTGGGTGACAGAGCAAGACTCTATCTCAAAAAAAAAAAAAAAAAATTGGACAAGTTTTCTTACAATAAGATAAACAAGGCCAGGTGTGGTGACTCACGCCTGTCATCCTAATGCTTTGGGAGGCCGAGGTGGGAGGCTCACTTAAGCCCAGGAGTTGGAGACTAGCTTGGGCAACATGGTGAAACCATGTCTCTACAAAAAATACAAAGAATACAAAAATTAGCCAGGCATGGTGGCGCATGCCTGAAGGTTGCAATGAGCTGAGATCATGTCACTGTGCTCCAGCCTGGGCAACAGAGTGAAACCCTGGCTCCAAAAATAAAAGATAAACAAAGAGCTTTTTCTGTTTGAATTATCTTAAGATGTGCTTAATGAGTTTCATGTTTGAAGTACACAGTCTCACAGTGTTCCCTAAGTGATAAATGCCAATGTCATGTGAGCATCTGGTTATTCTGGGCTGCTTTCCTTAATATTTCATTTAATTTGAGTCTTCATATGTTCTTTTCCAGATAACAATAAGCATGAATTATGTTATTGGAACCCATGGATGGTTGCCTTATGACAGAAACATTTCTAATTACTTTACATTCATCAAGGATCAAACTGTGACAAATCCAAAGTAAGTAAATGAATATGTAAAGCAAAATAGCTATACCAGATACCTTATTGCCAGGAAAAAAACTAGATTAATTGATTCATTTATTCTGAAAGAAATATTTTTTATTTTTTTTTGAGACAGAGTCTTGCTCTGCGGTGCAGTGGCGCAATCCCCACTCACTGAAACCTCTGCCTCCTGAGCTCAAGGGATTATCTGGCTAATTTTTGTTGTTAGTAGAAATCGAGTTTCACCATGTTGGCCAGGCTGGTCTCAAACCCTTGACCCCAAGTGATCCGCCCACCTCAGCCTCCCCAAGTGCTGGGATTATAGGCCGCCTGGCCCTGAAAGTAATGTTTTGAGATCCAGATTATCTCTTCTTCCCTCCTTCCTCCCTCCATTCCCTCCCCAACCTTCCCTTATTTTTAAGTTATGTCCTGAATTTATATTGGTTTAAATACAAAACTTAGTTTCCATAATATGAGTTATAGAAATACAATTACATTAGGAATAATAGACTTCCTTGTAATTTTATTCTACTTTATTATGTAAAAATAAGACCTATGTATTTTAATCTCCAAAAGTTATGTTCTCACTTAAAGTGGTGTTTCCCTTACACTGAATTGTCCTGTTTGTTTGCTTATATTTTTTTCTAGTTAAATCACATTCATGGCTGGGCACAATGGCTCACGCCTGTAATCCCAAAACTTGGGAAGCTGAGGCAGGCGGACCACCTGAGGTCAGGAGTTCAAGACCAGCCTGGCCAACATGGCAAAACCCCATCTCTACTAAAAATACAAAAATTGGCCGGGCGTGGTGGCTCACACCTGTAATCCCAGCACTTTGGGAGGCAGAGGCGGGCAGATCACGAGGTCAGGAGATCAAGACCATCTTGGCTAACACAGTGAAACCCCATCTCTACTAAAAATACAAAAAAATTAGCCAGGCATGGTGGCGGGCACCTGTAGTCCCAGCTACTAGGGAGGCTGAGGCAGGAGAATGGCGTGAACCTGGGAGGCAGAGCTTGCAGTGAGCCGAGATCACGCCACTGCACTCCAGCCTGGGCAACAGAGCAAGACTCCAACTCAAAAAATAAAAATAAAAATAAAAATACAAAAATTAGCCAGCCATGGTAGTGGGAACCTGTAATCCAAGCTACTCGGGGGTCTGAGGCAGGAGAATCGCTTGAACCCAGGAGACAGAGGTTGCAGTGAGCCGAGATTGCACCACTGCACTTCAGCCTGGACGACAGAGCAAGACTCCACCTCAAAAAAACTAAAATTAAAATAAAATTCAAAAATCACACTCCATGTTGAGGATCAAATTACACCATATATTTGAAAACTATTTAAAATGATATAATTGTTATCACTGTATCTTTGTCTTCCTCAACTAGAATACAACTTCATGAGATTAAGGAAAATGTTTTTTTTCCTTTCTTATCCCACATAGTACTGTTATGTTTTGCAAGAAGCATATTCTCAGCAAATTAATATTGAACAATAAAGTTTTATAGCTAGAGTATGAGAATTAGCCCTCATTTTCTATATACACACTGAGTTGCAATCACTTGTCTTTCTGCAGAATCTGGATTGGCTAAGCTCACAGGTATTGCACTTGGAAGCTGATAAAACCAGCATGCTTGCTTTGGTTCAAATGGAGAACAGTCATCATAAGTGTTGTTAGATACACACTTATCTGCCTGATTTATCTCCTATGCATCACCTTGTGTAGGACATCCCTGGTTTAAGTTTATTTCTGATATTCCTGGTCCTGGCATATCCTGTCTTGTCTTTAAACTTTAAGGCTGTCATTTACAAAATTGCCAATTTTATTAAATTGTCTTTGAAATCCAAGATTTAAGCTTTCTTCACACCTTCACTGATTTCACCTTTTTTTGCTTACCACTTGAGATTGTTATGTATATTCTTAATTTATGAAAAATATTACAGTGAGATAACATGTTTTCTGAAAGTCTATCGTTTATTAATAGACATTTCAAATAGGACATTTGGGACTAATTTTTTATTTCTTTTTTAGAGAGGTTTAAAAAGAATAGTTCACATCAGTATACGTGATCTTGTAAGGAAAAGTCTGATATTTAATTGTGTTTACAGAACTCAGCGCAGTATAAATGGTTCTTTTGCTCCTGGGCTAGAGATCACTTCTAAGCTATTTGTAGTATCACATGATGCAAAGTTGCTCTTCAGCGCTGGATACTGGGATAATAGCATTCAAGTGATGTCACTTACAAAAGGCAAAATTATCTCACACATCATCCGGCATATGGGTAAGCATTAGCTTTTTTTCCAAAAATGCTCAAAAATTTTCTTTTTTTCTTAAGTATAAAAGTAGTACATGCTCTTTGTAAAGAGCATTAAATTTTACCTTTGAAGCTGAGTGAACTTTTTTATTGTGTAGGATTATAAATATATACTTTCTATAGGAGTGTCTCATGTATTTTGGGTATAATAAAGCACCACATAAATTAAATACATCTTCATAGTATCTGGAAAATGTTAGACTAAGTTGTTTTTTTTTAATGAATGATAAAAGTAAGAATTTTAAGACAAAATGGTAATAAAATCTGCTGTCATTAGATAAGACATCAACTGCTCTATTACTTTGTTAACAGTTAAACATGAGAGTGATGAAATTGTTGAATGTAGTTTTAACTTGCTACTTCTTAGTGTATTAGTCTTCAATATAAGAATAAAACATTGAGTAGGTTTTTTTCTAATAAACCTGTTAGGGAAGGAAAATGGAGTCTGCTGCTAATTCTGTACCAGTCAATCCTAAGATAACACTTACGTCTGCAGTTTAGGAAAAATGTATTTGTATTGTGAATTTATAGTATAGTATGTGCAGTTTTTCTAAGGACATACATTCTATAGGATTACAATTCCCAATGGGAGTAGAAGGTGAATGGGGATGAGAAAGCAAAGTAGCATATGAAAATTAACTGGGGATCTATCTCAAACTATCTAACCTCCTCCCAAGATTGGGGTAGTCATTCCCCACACTGCATGTCGACTTCTCATGCTCAGAGAAGGGGGATTTCAAAGAAAGCTCTCCGAGGTGATTTTGACATTGCTGCTTTCCTGTGTCTCTCTTCCCCAATGCTTTTCCAGTACCATGTCTACATTCCTCCCTGTTGGCATAACTGATTTAGGAATAGTTTGAACATTAACAAAAATTGCTCTTAAAGTTCTATTTTAGCAAAACGAGGCATCTCATTTTATTTAATTCCTTTTTTTACAGATATTGTGACTTGCTTAGCTACAGATTACTGTGGAATACATTTGATTTCTGGTTCCAGAGATACTACATGTATGATATGGCAAATAACACAACAGGTAGTCACACATTTAAATGTTCTTGAATTAGGTCAGAGATTCACCCTGAGAATACTAGCAAAATGTTCTACTAGGACATCGAATTGTTTTCTGGCAGTGACTGAGCTCCTTTGTATTCTTTTTACCCACATTTTGTCCTGTTCAAATCACCACATTTTTTCCTAGGTTTACTGTCTGATTCATTACCTTATTCCCTATTGCTTTCCAAAGATTCTTCCTTCTTACCTTTCCTAGGAAAACGGGAATTATTTTATTGTCTTTTAGCATAGTAACATTTCTACTTTCTTTCTTGTGGGACTACTAGAAACGATAGATTTATAGTTTTCATCAACCTGATTGCATTCTCATAATAATATTGGTCCAGGAAGTATCATTTTTATTGAATAGCTTCTGTTTTCTTTTCTTTTCTTTTCTTTTTTTTTTTTTTTGAGATGGCATGATCTCGGCTCACTGCAACCTCCGCCTCCCGGGTTCAAGCGATTCTCCTGCCTCAGCCTCCCATGTAACTGGGATTACAGGCACATGCCACCATGCCTGGCTATTTTTTTTTATTGTATTTTTTGTATTTTTAGCAGAAATGGGGTTTCGCCATGTTGGCCAGGCTGGTCTTGAACTCCTGACCTTCAGTGATCCACCTGCCTTGGCCTCCCAAAGTGCTGGGATTATAGGTAGGAGCCACTGTGCCCGGTCAGCTTCTGTGTTTTCTGCATTGTCTTAACAGGCTTTCTCCCACTCCAAATTTATAAAAAGTATCTAGAAATTTTCTTCCATTTAAAAAACCCAGCTGAGCGTGGGACATGCTTGTGGTCCTGGCTATAATACGTGGGAGGCTGAGGTGGAAGGATTGCTTGAGCCAGGGAAGCAGAGGCTGCAGTGAGCTGAGATCCTGCCACTGCACTCCAGCCCGGGTGACTGAGCAAGATCCTGTCTCAAAAAAAAAATTGTTTTCTTCTAATTTTTTTTGTTTTCTTATATTACAATCTTTAATTTCTTGGTAATTTATTTATCTACATTGGATAAGGCTTTGTTTACTTCTGAATAGGAAGCATTACACTTAAAGTGTAATGTTCTCAGATAGTCTTATATAGGTATTTATTCTTACATATGAACTTATGTTTTAGCCATACCCTCTTTTGTTTTTTGTTATTTTTTGTTATTTTTTGTTTTTTTGAGATGGAGTCTTGCTCTGTCCTGAGCCCAGCTAGAGTGCAGTGGCGCAAGCTTGGCTCACTGCAACCTCCACCTCCTGGGTTCAAGCGATTCTCCTGCCTCAGTTTCCTGAGTAGCTGGGACTACAAGCGCGTGCCACCATGCCCAACTAATTTTTGTATTTTTAGTAGAGACGGGGTTTCACCATCTTCTCCAGGACGGTCTCGAACTCTTGACCTCGTGATCTGCCTGCCTTGGCCTCCCAAAGTGCTGGGATTACAGGTGTGAGCCACCGCACCCGGCCCCATACCCATTTAAAAAAAAAAAACAACAACTCCATTTTAGTCTTACTGAAATTGTATTTAATTTATATGTTAATTTGGTTTGGGGGTTTTTTGGTTTTTTTTTTTTTTTTTGAGGCAGGGTCTCAGTCTTTCGTCCATGCTGGAGTGCAGTGGCAGTGGCACAATCATGGCTCACTGCAGCCTTGACCTCCCAGGCTCAAGCAATCCTCGCTTCTCAACCTCCCAAGTAGCTGGGACTCCAGGCATGCACCACCACGCCTGGCTAGTTTTTGTGTTTTTAGTAGAGAGAAAATGCTTGTCTCTGCCATGTTACCCAGGCTGGTCTCGAACTCCTAGGCTCAAGCGTTCTGCCCACCTCGGCCTCCCAATAATTTGGCATATTTTTATAGTTATTTATTTACAGAAATAGGAAGTGTCTTTTCATGTTTGTTTCAGGTCCTTTTTATATCCTTTGATAAAATTTCTTTCTTTTTCATTTAGATCTGATACCTTGTGATACTTACTTCAAATTATGTTTTTTATTACTATTTTTAGTGGGGTTTTAAAAATCATTTTTGTGTCTGATTATTGTTAATATAAAGAAAAGCTATACAGTGATTTGACTGATTTCTGTACAATTATATCGAATTACTTTGCCAAATCCTCTTATCAACTCTCATGGTTATTAGTATTTCTTGGATTTTCTGAAAATAAGGTAGATAATACAATCATGTGATCTGAAAATAAAAGTAATTTGCTTTGTCTTTTCTAATATACTAATTATTTCATTTTCTTATATTATTAGCTAATACAATAAGGTAAGCAAAATTATAGTGAGCATCCCCGCCTTATATCTAATTTTGATGAAAATGCCTTCCCAGTGTTACCATTTAGTATAGTGTTTGCTGTTAGGTTTCACTAGTTGTGTTTTTCACATTTAAGTATTTAGCTTACTTCTATTATTTTTTTCTTTTGGTAACTTTATAGTTTTAATGAAATTTCAAACTTGTAAAAAATTTGCAAAAATAGTATATTTTGTATCATGTGTCTTAGCAGTCTCTTTTAGTATCTCCCTCTTACAGCATCTTTTTTTTTAACCATTTAAAAGTTTGAGATATCATGTTCCTTTACCCCTAAATAGGTCAGTGTGTATTTTCTGAGAACAAAGACAATCTTGTACATAAACCCAGTGAAGTTACCAAAATCAGAATGCTTAACATTTATACAATACCATTAGCTAATCCACAGTCCATGTTCTAATTTTGTATTTCCAATAATGTTCTTTACAGCTGTTTTTCCCAGTTTATCTTATTTATAATTTTTCTCTTTTTCTTGATGTAATGTATTACGTTGAGAACTTTCCTAGGTTTGAACCATCCTTGAATTTTTATAATAAACCCACATAGTTTATGGTATATTGTTATTACACTTTACTGATGTATCTTATTAGCTAGTACTTTAATGATTTCTCTACTCTTAAGTAAGATAGATCTTTTTGTTCTGTCTTTATCGTGTTTAGTATGGGGATATGCAATCTTTACCAAATAAATTTAGGAAGGGCTCCTCTTTCTCTTGACTTGGAATTGCTTCCATAATATAGGAATTACCTGAGTTTTAAAAGTTAAATATAGTGCACTACGCACTCAGACTGATACTCACAGGGAAAGACAAATTTGTCACAGGTAGCAGAGTGTCAAGGGGAATCAATGCACACCACATGGAACAGGTGGAAGGTGTGGGCAGAGTTGTCTAGGATAATCACAAATACAAATAGCAACTATTCAAATAAAACAAATAACATACAACTATGTGTATGCTAAAGACAAAGCACGCTAAAGACATGAAGAAAGAGTCTTCTGGAAGATGACTCAGAGAGCAATTTTTTGCAATACAATTGTGTTATTAGGAAAACATAAGAATGGCAGTTCAATAAAATGGAAGATCAAACATGAAATGATAAAATAGCATTATAAGAAGAAAATGAAGGTTGCAGAAGAATCAAGTTGAGATTAAAACCAGTACCATTACATACTCCATAAATATATATACCTACTGTGTACCACAAATGTTTTTTCAAAGGGCTGCAGCCAAGACATATTTAAAAATACCATTACAAACACAAATAAACCTGAAGCAGAAACTACAAGAAAGAGATTTGATGTGGCTGCAAATCAAATTAGTGGCCTGGAAAAAAAGATGTAATCAAAGTGAATGCCAATAAAAAGGTAACTTTAAAGCAGTTAGAGAAAGAATGATAGCTATAAAAATCAAAGACAGTCAGCATAAAGATAATTGATGTCCCTGAAGCAGCGATCCCAATAAATGGAAAAATTATTCAGCCGGACATGGTGGCCAATACCTATAATCCCAGCACTTTGGAAGGCTGAGGCGGAAGGATTACTTGAGTCCCAGAGTTCAAGACCAGCCTGGGCAACATGGCAAGACCCTCATCTCTACAAAAAATTTTAAAAATTAGCCAGGCATGGTGGTACATGCCTGTGGTCCCAGCTACTCAGGGAGGCTTAAGGTGGGAGGATTACTTGAGTCCAGGAGGTCGAGGCTACAGTGAGCCGTGTTCATGCCACCACACTCCAGCCTGGGCAACAGAATGAGAGACCCTGTCTCAAAAAAATAAAGTTATTCAGAAATATAACACAAAAAGTTTATTTGAAGTTAAGGAATAATAAATCTGTAGATTAAAAGGGGAAATAACATACTTGGAAAAATTAATCCAAGACTGTCAACATTGCAAAAATTTATGTTAAGGTTTTGAGCTTAGTTAAGTTTTTGAGATGGAGAATAATTCAGAAATCCAAGTAGAAATGTAAGAATGAGTACTATTATGAATAGACTCAGTGGTTGTAATTAGTTGCAATGTTAGTTTGTGATTAGAAGGTTTAAATGCAATATAAACCTTGTGAAAAACAGGAAACAAGAAACCACCTTTACCTTTGCTTTTCTCTTGTATTATTAGGGAGGTGTTCCTGTGGGCTTAGCATCTAAACCTTTTCAGATTCTTTATGGACACACCAATGAGGTACTGACTGTCGGCATCAGCACTGAGCTAGACGTGGCAGTGTCAGGATCAAGGGTAAGATTTCACCTTTAAGAAATACTATTTATTTTGTCTACAAATTTATTACCAACACTTATAACTAAAAAGGTTTTCAGAGGAATTGATAAGAGTATAGAAATGTTATACCATATTTGTATAGGACTTTGCAAAAGTAGAATAGACTTTGCAAAATAAAGAAAACACTGAATGCCATTTTGGGATTTTATTCGTTTTATTATTTAAGGGAAGAGGACATTCTAGGAAATAAAATACTATTTGAAATTTCGAAGTTGGAATTTTTCCTAAAGTGCATGTATCCTTGATGGAATAATCATTTTCTTGGTTCCTTTCCCACATTTCTTTATCTGGCCCACTCTACTTTTATTCTTTTTTGCTGTTCTTTTCCTTTGTCTTTTTCATTTTCTGATATATCCTGTGTGTAGGATGGAACGGTGATTATACATACCATTCAGAAAGGTCAGTACATGAGGACTTTACGACCACCTTGTGAGAGTTCTCTGTTCCTGACCATTCCTAATTTGGCTATATCTTGGGAAGGACATATTGTTGTCTACTCCAGCACTGAAGAAAAGACCACCCTCAAGGTATATGACCTTTCATGCAATAGGGGTAGACTCCCAATAGCATATCTTTCCCTCCCCACATTATAGATGAGGTTTATTGAAGAAGGAAAGAACACCATATTTTAAAGATGATGTTTTTCTTTCATCATTCAGTTGTTCGTTTCTTAACATTAGATGGACTTCTACCACAATCGTAGCCTCACATTAGTATTTTATTATTGAGATTTCTATTGACTTGTGTAATATATGATTTCAAAATAATTTCTGATTATGTAGGATTTTTTAAGCTTAAGTGGAAACTGGAAATGATAGCCAACTGAAATTCCTTTTGCATAAGGCAGGGTATAAATAAACAAGCCCTCAATTTTATGTTTGTTTCCTGTCAGTGACATCACTATTTATTTATTTAATTAATATATGTGTGTGTGTGTGTGTGTGTGTGTGTGTTTATTTTTTTTTTTTTTTTTGAGACAGAGTCTCACTCTGTTGTCCAAGCAGGAGTGCAGTGGCGCAATCAGTGATACAATTATAGCTCACTTTGGCCTCAAACTCCTAGGCTTATGTGATACTTCTGCCTCAGCCCCCTCAGTAGCTGGGACTACTGGCATGTGCCACCACACCTGGCTAGTTTTTTTAATTTTTGTTAGAGACGAGGTCTCCCTACGTTGCCTAGGCTGGTCTCAAACTCCTGGGCTCAAGCGATCCTCCTGCTTTGGACTCCCAAAGCACTGGGATTACAGACATGAGCCACCATGCCCAGCCTAAGCTTTTTCAATATTAAGAGTTTTGGGGGGCCGCGAGTGGTGGCTCACGCCTGTAATCCCAGCACTTTGGGAGGCTGAGGTGGGTGGATCACCTGAGGTCAGGAGTTCCAGACCAGCCTGGCCAACATGGTGAAACCCCATCTCTACTAAAAATACAAAAATTAGCCAGGCATGGTGGTGCATGCCTGTAGTCCCAGCTACTAGGGAGGCTGAGACAGGAGAATTGCTTGAACCCAGGAGGCAGACATTGCAGTGAGCCAAGATTATGCCACTGCACTCCAGCCTGGACAATAGAGCGAGACATGGCCTCAAAAAAAAAAAAAGTCCGGGCGCAGTGGCTCACGCCTGTAATGCCAGCACTTTGGGAGGCCGAGGTGGGCGGATCACAAGGTCAGGAGATCGAGACCATCCTAACTAACACAGTGAAACCCCGTCTCTACTAAAAATGCAAAAAAAGATTAGCTGGGCGTGGTGTTGGGCACCTGTAGTCCCAGCTACTTGGGAGGCTGAGGCAGGAGAATGGTGTGAACCTGGGAGGCAGAGCTTGCAGTGAGCCAAGATTGTGCCACTGCACTCCAGCCTGGGTGACAGAACGAGGCTCCATCTCAAAAGAAAAAGAATTTTTTTCTTTTGTTTTAAGAATGTAGAGTTTTGGGGAGGGCTGAATGAGATTTTAATTCTTCTTTGGAGAGAGTGAGATTTCTCGTTTAATATTTACTTGGCAATCTGATTTGAAATCACTTTAATAATATTGTCTACACACTTGGTCTTTAAATATAGCCATATTTTTATCCTAAAATGTTAAGCCAAATAATTATTCTGTTATAGTCAGAGTTTTAACTAGTAATATAAAAACTCAGTTTTTATTTGAAATTGTTGAATTTTCCTTAATTCTTTTCAGGATAAGAATGCATTACATCTGTTTTCTATAAATGGCAAGTATCTAGGGTCTCAAATCCTGAAGGAACAAGTATCAGATATATGTATAATCGGAGAACACATTGTCACAGGCAGCATACAAGGATTCCTGTCTGTAAGAGATCTCCACAGGTAAGTAATAAAAACTAATGAAGTATCACTTAAGAAAAGGGGCAGTACTTCTAGTCTAGAGTGAAAATCAGGAATCTAAGATTTTTAATCTTTTGGTTTATCATTGATTATAAAAGTTTCTCTTTTAGCAAGTATAAAAAATTGGAGGAGCTAAAGTATTCCTAGATTCATAAAGGATATATATATATATACATTTTTTAATATGTAGAAAATTTTACATTATATATATTTTACCGCAATTAAAAAATTTTTTAGGCTGGACATAGTGGCTCCTGCCTGTAATCCCAGCACTTTGGGAGGTCAAAGAGGGAGGAATGCTTGAGCCCAGGAGTTTAAGACCAACCTGGGCACATAGCAAGACCTCATCTCTACTAAAAATAAAAACTTTAAAAATTAGCTGAGCATGGTAGCATGTTCCTGTGTTCCCAGCTA
The DNA here is from genome assembly GCF_029289425.2 of Pan paniscus. Taxonomy (NCBI): domain Eukaryota; kingdom Metazoa; phylum Chordata; class Mammalia; order Primates; family Hominidae; genus Pan; species Pan paniscus. Next base: position 105,818,226 of record NC_073262.2, read on the forward strand.
CTTGGGAGGCTGAGGTGGGAGGATTGCTTGAGCCCAGGTCAAGGCTACAGTAAGCTATGATCATACCACTGCACTCTAGCCTGGACAACACAGCAAGACCCTGTCTCAAAAGAAATGTTTTAAATATGTAGAGCTAGAAAAAAATGTTCATAGTACCAAGTCTGTATTATGGATTTGGAAATTTGTCCAAATGATGGTTTGAATTTTTGTAAAGTTTTTCTTAACTGTGGTAAAATAAAGTAGAGTATATTTAACATATTTAAGCATGTGTGTGTATAAAATTGTTATGGGGATCTGTTGTCATTTAATCTAGTGAAGGAGAGAGATACTGGAGTAGTGGATACGTGTTTTTGTTTTGTTTTCTTTTTTGAGACCTAGTCTTGCTCTGTCACCCAGGCTGGAGTGCAGTGGCATGATATTGGCTCACTGCAGCCTCTGCCTCCAGGTTCAAGCGATTCTCCTGCCTCAGCCTCCACGTTAGCTGGGAATATAGGTGCGTGCATCGTGCCCAGCTAATTTTTGTATTTTTAGTAGAGACGAGGTTCCACCATGTTGTCCAGGCTGGTCTCAAATTCCTGACCTCAAGTGATCCACCCACCTCAGCCTTCCCAAAGTGCTGAGATTACAGGCATGAGCCACTGCACCTGGCCCGAGATTTCTGGGCTTCTTACCCACCACTCACTTATGAATCAACAAGGCAAAAAGCATGTAATGAGAGGGCCTACGTGCTCAATACTGTGATGCTTACTCATAATAATGGTTTTTAAGGGGTTTAAGACTAGTTGGAAGCTGGGTGTGGTGGCTCACACCTGTAATCCCAGCACTTTGGGAGGCTGAGGTAGCTGGATCATTTGAGGTCAGGAGTTCAAGACCAGCCTGGCCAACATAGTGAAACCCCATCTCTACTAAAAGTACAAAAATTAGCCGGGTGTGGTGGCGGGCACCTGTAGTCCCCAGATACTCAGGAGCCTGAGGCAGGAGAATCACTTGAACTCAGGAGGCAGAGGTTGCAGTGACTGAGATCGCACCACTGCACTCCAGCCTGGGTGACAGAGCGAGACTCCATCTCAAAAAAAAAAAAAAAAGACTAGTTGGGGAAATATCAATATTTGTGTACTGTTGTGAACAGTTTAAGAGCTAAATTATATGATCCCAGTTACATGTGCAAGATGAGTTTTAAAGACATTAAGGATTAGCACGGATCTGAGTAGTCAGAGGAGTCTTGATGAAGGATTAGTAGGAATTAAATGGACATGAAAAGACAGGGAGGGCCTTCTTTTGGAGATGGAGGTAGGCAATATGTGAGGAAATAAAGCACAAAGACGTAGGAACAGCAATGAACATGGTGTGTACTGTGCTGCATTTCAGGGATAAGATCAGAGCAAGACTAGAACAAATGCCCACTGAGAGTCAGAGGCTCAGAGAATGGTGACTAGTATAGGAACTTTATTTCTATCTGTTTTAGGAAGAACACTAAGGATAAAAATCTAGTTAGTATCCATATAGAATCCTGTCTAACTGTTGTGTTCCTTACTTTGTCTCTCACCTTCCCTCTAATCTCTCTAAAGGGAACGTAAAGACTATTTACCTTAGATAAATGATGAATGTAATAATAAGATGTAAAAACTGAAGTAATAGAATGGGTTGGAAAATTGAAAAAAGAGTAAGATTCTCTAGGAAGTCAAAATTCTTATATTTTAGCTTCATGGTTGCTTTATTTGATTATATATGGTTAGAAGAAAAATAGATGTCAAAAATAGAGAAAAAAATCTATTTATCAAGTATCTTAACTAATGCTGTAAATACAGGCCCTTGTGTGAGTCACTTAGACTTTCTGGACACAAGTTCCCACATCTGTAAAATTAGAATGCAGAACTAGATGAGCATTAATTTATTTTCCAGATATAAAATTCTGTGAATTCATTATAAATCTGTGTAATTATGTCTGTATTTTTTATTTCTTTTCTAGCTTGAATCTCAGCATCAACCCATTAGCCATGCGACTGCCTATCCATTGTGTTTGTGTCACCAAAGAATACAGCCATATTCTTGTAGGTTTAGAAGATGGCAAATTGATTGTAGTGGGTGTTGGCAAGCCTGCTGAGGTAAAACCTAGCATCAGTAATTTCATTTCTCATGCTGTTGGGGATTACTTTGGTTCTCCTTCATTCCAACTGATTGAGAAGTCACCATTAGGGATAAACAAATTAAAAGCCAAATTTGATTTTTCAAAAGGCAGTAAATAAAAACAAGATAAAGCTATTATTCAAGAATCATGTTTATGTTATTATTGAAAGCCCACCTTTGGCAATTCTATCTACCACTCTATAGGAATAAGAAAGTTCATTTCTTCCAAATCTAGATTCAAGACCACAACTTAGATTTTCAATACATAAGAGCCTTTGCAAAAGAATAAAATATAGGCTCAAACAATAAAACTACTTTAGTTTTAACAAATACTCATCATAACTATTTGTCAGTTGTTCTTTTGTAAAAGCATCATTTTTTATTTGTAACTACAAATATCCCCATTTAGTGTGCTTATTCTCAGCGAGTTTCCTATAGTTAAATTTACTTGCTAATGATTTATCAATTATTGAATATTCAGATATCATAAATCTAACTCTCACTCTTAGGAAAACTTTGTAGTTATACTCCAGTAACTTACTGATTCTTCCAAATAATTTGTGTTATTACATAGTTAAATTAAGCATTATAAATTTTTTTAAGTCACTGTTGGTATTTTCTGAGAAATCTAACAATATGGGATCTGTCGGGGTTATTTCAAGGGAAGAAATTACCGTCACACAGTCAGTGGCTATAATAACCTGTTAAAGATCGTAAAAACCTGTTTTATAAATATTTGAAATTTCTTTAGTCCTTATGCTTTTTTTCAGCATATTATTTTACCAAAAAAAAGTGTCATTAAATTAATGTTATTATGGCTGGGCATGGTGGCTCACGCCTGTAATCCCTGCACTTTGGGGGACCGAGACGAGCGGATCACTTGAGGTCAGGAGTTCGAGACCAGCCTGGCCAACGTGGTGAAACCCCATCTCTACTAAAAATACAAAAATTAGCCGGGTGTGGTGGCATATGCCAGTAATCCCAGCTACTCGGGAGGCTGAGGCAAAAGAATCACTTGAACCTGGGAATTGGAGGTTGCAGTGAGCGGATATCGTGCTGCTGCGCTCCAGCCTGGGTGACAGAGCAAGACTCTGTACTACAGTTTAGAATATGAACTAGATCCATATTTAGTTACAAAAAGATATTTCTATTTCAAGATCTATTTTTATCTAAAACATCAAAATCTTGATTAATATGTATTTTTTAATCATGTACCAGTTTATATATTATTCTATTAGAGTGAAAATCATATGTAAAAATCAGATGGTAAGGTAGTAGTGCTTCGGAAAATACATCTGCAAATGTATTTGGCAAAACAAGCATGCCAAAGCCACTAGTACTTTGTATGAGGCTTATCTTTTATCACTCCAATAAATATACCCTGGAAAAGCAACCATTAGGCCGGGTGCGGTGGCTCACACCTGTAATCCCAGCACTTTGGAAGGCCAAGGCGGGCGGATCACGAGGTCAAGACATCCAGACCATCTCAGCCAACATGGTGAAACCCCGTCTCTACTAAAAATACAAAAATTAGCCGGGTGTGGGCCAGGTGCAGTGGCTCACACCTGTAGTCCCAGCACTTTGGGAGGCTGAGGTGGGCAGATCATGAGGTCAAGAGATCAAGACCGTCCTGGCCAACATGGTGAAACCTCGTCTCTACTAAAAATACAAAAAAAAATTAGCTGGGCCTGGTGGCACGTGCCTGTAGTCCCAGCTACTCTGGAGGTGGAGGCTGAGGCAGGAGAATTGCTTGAACCAGGAAGGTGGAGGTTGCAGTGAGCCGAGATTGTGCCACTGCACTCCAGTCTGGTGACAGACCAAGACTCCATCTCAAAAAACAACAACAACAACAACAACAACAACAAATTAGCTGGGTGTGGTGGCGCATGCCTGTAGTCCCAGCTACTTGGGAGGCTGAGGCAGGAGAATCGCTTGAACCCAGGAGGCGCAGGTTGCAGTGAACCGAGATCGTGCTACTGCACTTCCAGCCTGGCAACAGAGCGAGACTCCATCTCAAAAAAAAAAAAAGAAAAGTGACCATTAAAAAAGGTGGCAAGCTGGGCATGGTGACTCACTCCTGTAATCTCAGCACTTTGGGAGGCTGAGGTGGGTGGAGTACTTGAGGCCAGGAGTTTGAGACCAGCCTGGGCAACATGTCGAAACCCTGTCTCTACTAAAAATACAAAAATTAGCTAAGCATGATGGTATGTTCCTGTAGTCTCAGCTACTTAGGAGGCTAAGGTGGGAGGATTGCCTGAGCCCAGGAGGCAGAGGTTGCAGTGAGCTGAGGTTGCACCACTGCACTACAGTGTGGGCAACAGAGTGAAACCCTGTCTCAAAAAAAAAAAAAAAAGGTGGAATCACCATTAAAAAGTAGGTTGCACTTGAGAAAGTAATTGCAACAAACCATAGGGGATTTTTGCCCCACCTGGATGTATAAACACTTTTAAAAGACATTTATTCATTCACTGATTTAATTACTATTTGGTTAATATTTATTATACACTGGGAAGGATGGTAGGTGATGCAAATTTAATGGTGAACAAAATGCAATTCCTGCCTTCAAGGGGCTTATGCTCTCCTTGTTTTCTACATTACTTTTTATCATTCTGTTGTTAAATATTATTTTTGAAAGTCTTAAAATATTTTAAAATTACTTTCTTTTCATCAAAACTTTATTTTACTTTCTTCTTATCCTTATGATTGGCATTAACAGTACTGCAAATTCTAGAAAAGAAAATCTCCAAACCTGTATGTCTTGTTAGCAAAATTAAGAATAATTTTGAGCCAGGTGTGTTGGCTCACACCTGTAATCCCAGCACTTTGGGAGGCTGAGGTGGGAGGATTGCCTGAGCCCAGGACTTCACCAGCCTGGGCAATATAGTGAGATCTCATCTCTACAAACAAATAAAAAATTAATTAAAAATTTTAAAAAAGAATAGTTTTGAGAAGCTTATTTTGATGAAGTAATACATATTTTTGATAATTTATAAAATAAAGGAATCTGGTAACTTTGACATAACTAGGCCATTAATTGTTTAAATGTACACACTGACATTAGAGCTTTCTCAAAGACAAAATAAGTGTAAAAGTCTTTCATTATTATTATTGTTATTATTATGTGTGTATATGTGTGTGTATGAGAGAGAGAGAGTTTCACTATGATGCCCAGGCTGGAGTATAGTGGCACGATCTTGGCTTACTGCAACCTCTGCCTCTCAGGTTCAAGCAATTCTCATGCCTCAGCCTCCCAAGTGGCTGGGATTACAGGCGTGCGCCACCATGTTGGGCTAATTTTTGTATCTTCAGTAGAGACAGAAGTTTGCCATTTTGGCCAGGCTGGTCTCAAACTCCTGGCCTCAAGTGATCTACCTGCCTCGGCCTACCAAAGTGCTGGGATTACAGGCATGAGTCACCACAACTGGCCGTCTTTCTCTATTATTGATAACCTTTAAAGTGTTAATAATTCTGCTAACAATTTGTTTCTTTTCACTCTGCAAAATCAGTGTCTTACATATCTTTTTTTTATTTTTTCTTAATACTTATTCTTCATTTCTTTGGATTACTTTACACAGATGCGTTCAGGTCAGCTTTCTCGAAAATTTTGGGGATCGAGCAAGCGGCTCAGCCAGATTTCAGCTGGAGAAACTGAATATAATACTCAAGATTCCAAGTGATTGTTATTTCCATTTTCTGTTATGATTACTGAAACCTGATTTATTGCTTTGTCACTTTAACCACATCTCTCAACTCTCTGCAATGTTGCAAGGCTTTTATCCCTGAAAATCATTTACAGATAACCACAATTTGCTGTGGTATATAAACTAATTCTTGGTCTATACTAAGATGTATTTGAGAAAATACATTTGATTTGATTTTGTGGCCCATTCCTAAAGGTCATTGTATCCATTTTTAATGAGAACATTAGGTTCAATTTTCTTATTATTCCAAATGATAAAATTTAAGATTTTTCTAATAAAAGAGTACAGATAATGGGACAGTTGAGAGAGATGGCTTTAAATACATTCTTAAGTAATCATTTTCCTATTTACTGACCACTGTAATGAAAATATATCAATTTATTTATGGAACTCCTGATTGGGGATAATATTTTAAAGGTATCTGTTGCACACTTGGATTTTCAAAACTCAGTGAAAGTTACAGGTTTGCATGGTAAGAATAAAATAAGAATATTGAAACTGGTACATTAGCTAATTCTATTACTACTTAGCGTGTTTCTAATGAGAAGTTACTGAAATCTATTACTGTCCTTAAATAATAAAAATTGAGTAGAAAAAAGTGGAACTAGAGATACATTTTACAGATGTATTTCCTTAATAATATAATTAAGCAAAAGTGCTAATTGTGATTTTGACAGTTGGGCCTTTTAAGTAGCATTTGCAGCACAATTTGCATTTGCAAAGTTCAGAATTTCTTGACTCTTTCTTCACTAAGCAAATACTGTTTTACTCTAATAATTAAGAGTTAGTAATACCCAAATATGTTGAATTTTTACTTAGGATATCTGTGTGATTGATGAATGAATTGAAAAGATATGTATAACTTAAAATAATCATTTATATATAGTAATTTAAAAATTTCTATTTCATGTTTTAGGATTATAGCTAATTTTATTATATAGTATTAAATGTTGTGGTTGATTATTAAGATCTTAAAGTAAAAGTCTGATTTATTTAATTTGGAATTCAAAGACATTGTTAAACTTAGATTTTTTGTAAGATTATCTTTTGAGTTAGGTCAGAGAGCTTTTACAACTACCAGTGTTATTAATCTGAGATTTCATGTGTTTGGGAGAACTTGTGAATCCCTCTGAAATTGTGCAGAGATTTTGTATGTTAAATGCATTTTCAGGAAGGAATGGTTACATGGCTTTCTTTAAAGGGATCTGTGACCAGTAATAGTATTCTTTTTTGTTCCACAAATCATAGATGTCCTTAAATCCAATTGTCTTCTCAGTTGAATCTTAGAGAAATTTTTCTTTTGCAATTTCGCTTTCCTGTTGACCACAGTATCCAGTGCCCTTTTCTTTATAATCTTTTGAGTGAGTAAAAAAATTTTAAGAAATAAAGGATTCTGTTTAGGGAAACTTTTGAATAGATTTGATTTGATGTGAGTCAGGGCTAATAAAAAGCTATAGAAGAATTTTCTTTCCAATAAGTAAAAATCCTGTTTTATTAAGGAAAAAATAGCTATGTTTTAGGTAAATAACTCTGAAATAAACTGGTACAACAATTGTAAAATAGAACATATTTAAATGTCAAGGTGTCTTTTCTTAAGACTTCAGGAATTTGTATTGAAAAAAGTCTCAAAATAAGTTTAGTAGCAATAATTATGATGCATAACTGAGACTGGCATCTATTCATTTATTTTATTCTTTTTTGGGGTGATGGGAGGTTTCAATCCAGTGCTTCACCCGTGGTGCCACCGTGGCTATCTTTTTTTTTATCTTACAGTTTTTTAGGAGATTTCAAGTCGGCAGAACTAACATGATTGATTTTTAGTTTTTAAAATACTGATTTTTTTAGAAACTTTTTCTAAATCAAAACCTACTAAGTTTTATTTTGTTACTTATCCAGAGATTTTGATGTAAAAATGCCTTCTTTATTTTTAAGGTTACTTAATACTGGATTTGAAAATTATTTTGGATGCTTATAAGTTTTCTAAAACTTAGATAATTAGAAAAAATGCCTAAGTTTATGATGTTTTACTATGCTGCTTTTTAGATGGAAGAAATAAGCAGTTTTTACTTTATAGTACAAATAAGTTTTGTTCACAATAAAATAGATATCCTACCTGGACTAATACTAGATGTACAAGGTAGTGGAATTATTTCTTATATTGCTTTTTCCAAAAAGTAAAAACCAAAAATGTGGGCCGGGTGTGGTGGCTCATGCCTGTAATCCCAGCACTTTGGGAGGCTGAGGCAGGCGAATCACAAGGTCAGGAGTTCAAGACCAGCCTGGCCAACACAGTGAAACCCTTTCTCTACTAAAAATACAAAAATTAGCCAGGCATGGTGGCACATGCCTGTAGTCCCAGCTACTTGAGAGGCTGAGCAGCGCAGGAGAATCACTTAAACCCGGGAGGTGGAGGTTGCAGTGACCCGAGATCATGCTACTGCACTCCAGCTTGGGCAACAGAGTGAGACTTTGTCTCAAAGAAAAGAAAAAAAAATATGGAATTTAGAGAAAAATCTTTGAGAATACTAGCAACAGTCTAGAGAATGGAACTTAAATTTTATCTATTAAAAGAAGCAAACAACTATTAGCGAATAATATATTACTCATTTAAAGAGTATAGCCTACTGAATTAAAAATCACTAGATAAAATAATTGGAAAGAAGTACTTTTGAGGATTCTGGTATATTTAGATGTTACCCATAGAAATTAGTTATATATTATATAATGGGAGAAATGAACAGTATCATTGGAATGAAATAACAGGTGGACATTTCAGTTGGTGAATATAGTATCTCAAGTTGGCTCTTACAAAGTCTGTTATCTGGCCAATTGTGGTGGCTCACGCCTATAATCCCAGCACTTTGGGAGGCCGAGGTGGGCGGATCACAAGGTCAGGAGTTCGAGACCAGCCTGGCCAACATGGTGAAAACCCTGTCTCTACTAAAAATACAAAAATTTGCTGGGCATGGTGGCAGGTGCCTGTAGTCCCAGCTACTCAGGAGGCTGAGGCAGGAGAATCGCTTGAACCCAGGAGACAGAGGTTGCAGTGAGCCAAAATCGCACCACTGCACTCCAGCCTGGGGAACAGGGCAAGACACCATCTCAAAAAAAAAAAAAGTCTGTTATCTTTGCAAAACTTTTTGTATGCTTTTGTTTCTTGATACTGGTGATGACAAAAATAAAAATCTCAGCATCCTGGTGATAGGAAGAGATTTATACCAAGATAATTATTTTACTTTTGGAAAATGAGATCAAGTACTAAAACATGTAATAGCTGTGCACGCTTAGAGAATAAAGAACCTTTATAAAATTTTTTTACAACTGTTTGCAATCAGTATTCTGGCATTACTCAGATAAAATTGTAAGAGAGAAGGAAAAATAGATCAGGGCATAAAAATCAGGAAAGTATATAAAAATGAAGTTTGACAAGTTGGTTTAGTCTTTCTTTTTAGCCTGTGAAGCTCACATCTGTTATTAAGTTAATAACAAAATTAAAATCTGTTAACTTTTTTTAGGTCACAGTGCAGTGCATCCTTTTGTAGAAGAAAAAATACCAAGTGTTCATTCTGTCATTGGCAAGGAACACCAATGAGGTTTCTTTTTTTTCTCTATTTAGGGCATATTAAAATTATCCTTCAGAGTACTTGTATTGAAAATCAAGTTTATGCTTCTGAAAAGAATAAGTGGGCTCTCAGAATTAGAATTCAGATTTGACAGTTGAAATGTCATTTTCAACTGTCATTTCAACTAAGACATTTTATATTTTGTGTGAAAAGGAGTGGTCAGGGGAAACTGTTAACTTGGATACCAGATTTTTATTTAATGATGATAGAGATATGACCTTTGCCTTTATGTATATTTTATATTGTTACTACTAAAGAGACCACTGAGGAAATCTTGTAATTGAACTTAAGGAAGTTAGCTCCTTTTATATATTTATAAAATGAGTAGCATTATCTTTACCACCTTTCCACTGAAAAGATGCAAGTCCTAGGACTATATTAAATATAAATATTATATTATTAAATAATATATGTAATATGGGTGTCTGTTGGGGTTATGTGTGTGAAGATTGGTCTTTTCAAATATGTATATTTAAACCTGTCTTCTGGAAACAGGTTCTTGAACCTATCTTTAGGATACAGTTTTTGACTGGGATATAAGAAATGAAACATGTTTGTTTGTTTCCTTTTTGTTTGTTTGTTTGCATCATCAGCCATACTCATGGCTTATCCTATGCATTGTTCCTCTCATCAGCTGAAACTGTTTCTCCCCAATAAGTGAGCAATCTTAAACATTTTCATCACTCTTTAACAAAATCCATTCTCAATATTCTTTTTGCTGAATTCGTATATTGTATATGCTCAACATATTATTTGTTTTAAACTTGACTCCATCCAGAGCATTGTTCTATAGAGTTTTCCTGTATTTATCAGAGTCATGTGGTATTTTTCTTGATGACCTTAAGCAACAATATAGTGTTATCAGTCATCATTTTAATATGATTTAAAATGTGGACCACAGCCTGCCTTCTTTAGTTTAAATCTAGGCCAAGCTTGGTGGCTCACGCCTATAATCTCAGCACTTTAGGAGGCTGAGGCAGGAGGATCACTTGAGCCTAGGAGCTCAAGACCAGCCTGGGCAGCATAGTGGGCTCCACCTCTACAGGACATTAAAAAATTAGCCTTGTGTGCTGGCAAGCGCCTGTAGTCCTAGCTGCTCGGGAGGCTGAGGCAAGGGGTTTGCTTGAGCCTAGAGATCAAGGCTGCAGTAAGCTGTGATTGCACCACTGCACTTCAGCCTAGGTGGCAGAGTTAGACCCTGTCTCCAAAAATACATTTTTTTAAATTTAAATCTAGCAGTTTCTAGGCCAGTGGTTCTTAATGGATATTGCAGATCAGACTTCTCTGTGGAGTTTATAAATATACAGATATGTAGGCACTGCTTTGGACTTCATGAATCTCTTTGCTTGATATTCTTGGTATTAAAAAATTATGTCTGAGGACTATTATGTTATATCCTAAAAATTTTTCTGTATAGAAATTTGTCCATTTATCTTTATATACCAGATCCAGTATTCAGACTTATTTGAAAATAGGCTTAATCATTATCCTGAGGGACATTTTGTCTAAAATTTGCTTAGAATGGCTTTATTATCTTTATTTTGCCTGCCACAAAAATAACAAAATCTCCTTTCAGTTGAATTATTTTTATCATGAACTCTCTTTAGACTGTTCACATTTGAAAATTATAACTAATATTTGCCTCCAGAAAAGTACATCTGTTTGCTAATATTAGTTCCTGGTGACTTTCAGTGAACGTTTTGCAAACTTGAATTAGGCAACATTTTAAAGAAGAAAAAAACATGACTAACATGCTAAAGTTAAAACATAAAAGTAGATCTCTTAGAGCCTTGAAGCTTGTAATCAATAGAATTTTCCTAATTAAAAAGCATTGGGTAAATTATCTACTACTTCCAATGACTTTTGCAGGTACAGCCTCTGTATGGAAATAATCTTTAATTTTTTATAGGTATAACAGAGAAGAACGCATTAACATTTAAGATGTTTAATTCCAAATAGGAAATAATTCAGTTTTCTGTGTTAAGAAATGTAAGGCCATCCTAGAGTATAGGAGTTACGTGATTTTCTTCTGTATAAAAATCTCATTTAATAGTGGCTGTATTATCAGATACTTATTTGATTATAGTAATTCATCAGACACATCTCCTTCGTTTGGTGATTATCTCATTGACCTTTGTCACACGTGAGTGATTTCTAAACACATTGCAGGATTTGGACCTGTAAAGCCAGTGGCTTTAGTGATAAGTTAAAGGGCACATTCAACAATATTTACCTTTGTCTTAATGCCCATAATCTTATGAACTGAAAATTCAGAAGGAAAAGAACAAATAGAAAGCTACTAATTCAATATTTGTTTTTCATGGTACGGTTTTCATGTTTCCTTGGAAACATATTTTGCAAATATAACAATAATAGTAATAACACAATTTTGTCATTTAAAAAATTACCCATTCATTTTTCAAACTTGACTGTTAGTGGAGGGGTATATGTGTGTCTGTGTTTCCACTTATGTAATGGCTGTCTCATTATTTAAATTAATTTATAATTATTTTTCAGTGTACAGAGTGATTAGCGGCTTGTAATGCTGTTACAATGTAGCATTGTAATGTAAGATGAAGAAAAATTAGGATTTAGGTGGGATTTTTAAAAATTTATCAATTCAACTACTTTTTAAAGGAAGTCCTATTCCAATTGGACCTTTAAAATTTTTATTTTGGTAATATTTCAACTTAAGATGTATTAAAACTAGCAATTCTGTGGTAATCAGTGTACTAGTCAACATTAAAATGCTATTTTGGGTTGTCTTCTTTTGGTAACATATTCTGACACTAAGCAACATGTTTTACAATTTAATGGGATGAACCTACAAATTCATAAATGCTTCTCTTTATTTTGAAGGAAAAAGATACTTGTCTGTATACGACGTAATTGTTTTACTCTTCAGAATGTGAAAGTTATATTAATCACTAAACACTTTAAGAAGTGGTTCTGGTAGGATATCAGTAGTCAGACTTAATTGAAAAACTGTCAGCGTCTGTTTTGTATGTAGGGATTAAAGAGGATAACTTTATTTTTTCCTTTGGAAAGAATAATTCTTTTGGAATTTTGGAATTTTGATTTTCTTAGATGACTTTTTAGCAATTTAATGATAATAATGTCTATTTTTCTTCCAAAACTATGGCATGTTATAGTAGATCTTACTATTAAAGACCTTTTATATTTTAAACTGTTTTTTTCCTATTCTGCTTTTTGCTGCTCTCAAAGACTGTGATTGATGAACATCACCAAACTTTTTTTGTGGCAAACTGCTTATTTTATAAGTAACTTTATATAAGAAAACTTCTTAGAAAACTATGTGGCTGGTTGGTTCCATTTAGAAACTCTTAACAGGTATGGCTTTCATTCCTCCAATTGTTTGCTTTTATAGACTTGGAGCAAAAAATATAGCAAAAAGTAATCGTATCTGGCTAGATAGCCATTTCTCTCAGATTCATTGCTATAAAAATGAATCTACTGAGGCATAAAAATATGAAACATATTTAATTCATCTCTTTTGTCAGTTTTTCTGGGACTCCAATAGCATTTCAGTGTTATAGAGAGTGACAGTGACTTGAATGCATGTATATGCACATAGTCAATTCAGAGCGTAATAACTAAAAATTCAGAATGACTTGTTTTTTAAAAGTACTTGGAAATTGTGCTGCTACTTAAATATTGAAGGAATTCAGGAAGTTGTGTATTTATCTTAAAATGTTCCTTCTCACTTATTCTACTGGAATTGACCATGAAAAAGAAAATATTATGCCTTATTTATATCTAATTATTGACTGTGCAAACTGTGACTCAGTGGATATTTGTATGCCCCCCAAAAACATTTTAAAGTTGAGCAATTTTTAATAAAGATGTATAAATAATTTTGATTATTCTCATTGTAGTTAAGTTACTGTTAGTATGGTGCAATACATTCTTTCCTTCCTCATCCTTTTAAAATTAAATATATAAGATGTATGTTTTGTTTTATTACATTAAGTGCTATTTTTTAAAAATTCATTGTGTGTATATGAGCTAATACTTGATTTGTTTCTGTATAGCATGATTAAAGATAATTGAAAATTTTGCACTTATTTTAGGCCCTTGGAAATTTGTATTCTAATACTTTTTAAGAATGTCCATTTATTTTGTACATAATAAATTAGCTTTGTATATGAAAATGGGTTTGAATCAAATAAAAAAAAGTGATGTTACTTTCTTCAGTTGATTTGTAATTCTGAGTTCATAGAGTCTGATTAGAACTTATCCTTGGCTAAGTTATTTGGGTAGACAAGAGATTGAATACAGTATTTGTTAATTAGAAAATTGATCAATGTTTCTTTCTCATATGAGCAGAATTTCTTCTGTAGTCCTATGTGCACAAGATACATGTCAATTGACTATTTTTTGTCATATGTAACAACAGATATTCTGCCTTTCACTTTAGAGCTACCTCAAAAACATTGTTACAGGCTAGGCACAGTGGCTCATGCCTGTAATCATAGCACTTTGGGAGACCAAGGCTGGAGAATAGCTTGAGCCCAGGAGTTCAAGACCAGTCTGGGCAATATAAAGAGACCCTGTCTCTAAAAAAATTTAAAAATTAGCCAGGCATTGTGGCATGCACCTGTAGTTCTAGCTTGAGCCCAGCAGGTGGAGGCTACACTGAGCCAAGATCACACCACTGCACTCCAACCTGGGTAACAGAGAAATACCCTGTCTCAAAACAAACATTGTTTTAGTTTTTCCCTTAGCAAATGATTATATGCCATAAATCTCTGTTTGTAGTTAACCAAATAATATATTAGGTTGAATTTTTTAAACCTACATTCTTTCATAATTATAATCTTTAGGGCCAGTCGTGGTGGCTCACGCCTCTAATCCTAGCACTTTGGGAGGCCAAGGCAGGAGGATCACTTGAGGCCAGGAGTTTGAGGCTGCAGTGAACAATGATCACACCACTGTACTCCAGTCTGGGCAACAGAACAAGACTCTGTCTCTAAAAATAAAATAAACCTTTTATCCAGTCAACTTTTGTCAAGGTTAATAGAATCTAATCCATAATAAGACAGAAGCCAAACTCTGTTCCAGGTTCTTGTTTGTACTTTTGTCTCTAGATCCAGAATAACAAAACAACAGAGATGAACATGAACCTTTACCTACTAGCACCATCCATTCACTATACTACACTTTATTGAAGACACTTCATTAGAATTGGAAACTTCCTGCGTTAATTCATCTGGTAAGATTCTCAGTCACTGGACAATCAAAGCCATGTTAGTTACGTGCTTCATTAAGACTGCCTTGCTTTTGTAAAACAAGTTCATAACACCAATCCAAGCATCAAATAAATCTGTTTGTTTCACACAATGATACTGGAGCTTATATTTTCTTACCATATACAGTTGATCCTTGAACAACTTGGGTTTGAACTGTACAGGTCCACTTATATGCAGATTTTTTTTCAACCAAATACAGATCTAAAATACAGTATTTGGCCTGGGAAACATAGACTCTTTCTCTACAAAAAAGTCAAAAATTAGCTAGGCACAGTGGTGCATAGCTGTAGTCCCAGCTACTTGAGAGGCTTAAGCCTAGGAAGTCCAGCTGTGTGATCACACCACTGCACTCAGCCTAAGTGACAGAGCAAGACCCTGTCCCCAAAAAATAAAAGAAAATACAGTATTCATGGGTTGTGAACCCCGTGTGTATGCAGGACAGACTTTTTGTTTTTTTTGGGGGGTGTTTTTTGGTTTTTTTTTTTTAGCAGAGACAGAGTTTCACCATGTTGGCCAGGCTGGTCTTGAACTCCTGACCTCAGGTGATCTGCCCACTTCAGCCTCCCAAAATGCTGGGATTACAGGAATGAGCCACCATGCCTGGCCAGTGAAGGGATTTTTTTAAAGGCATAAACCTATAAGGACAAAGAAAACAGGAGAGAAGATGATACAATTTGGGGAATTGGAAAATCAATGGATGAATGGTTAAAAAAAAAAATTCCAAATGGATGGATGAATACTTACAGGGAGCCTAAGATAAGGACAGTTACCTAACTTCAAATCTTTCCACATGTCCTCTTAAAAAACCGTACAGATGAACAAGAAGAACAAATACAGCCTCACAACCCTATGCCTTCGAGATATCTAGAAGACAAACAGTACAGACTTCAAATTAAAAATACAAAAAAGCCAAATTCCAGCAGAGCTATCTCAGCTTTCAACAGTAAACCTCTGCAGAAAGGAAGGTGGGTCCAAGAAAGCAGGGAGTAGGGAAATGGAGGGCCTAACATTGAGTTTTTTAAAAAGAGACTCCCAGAAAGAGAAAGGCCATCCTAAGTGCAAAAGTAATGAAAAGTGAAAGAATGTGAGTGGATCAGAATACCGTATATTAAAAATGGACTTAGTGTGCAGGATTCGATGTGGCAGTCTCAGGAAGGCATTGTCTCTTGAGAAGAGTATAAAAATGTCCGGAGACTGAATAGTGAAGTGAAAGGGGAAAAGAATGGGGAAATTTATGATTTAAGATCCTACGGACAATAAAAAATAAATTGGGGCTGGGCACGGCGGCTCATGCCTGTAATCCCAGCACTTTGGGAGGCCGAGGCATGTGCATCACTTGAGGTCAAGAGTTCAGGACCAGCTTGGCCAACATGGCGAAACCCCATCTCTACTAAAAATATGAAAATTAGCCAGGCATGGTGGCACACACCTGTAATCCCAGCTACTTGGGAGGCTGAGGCACAAGAATCGCTTGAACCTAGGAAGCGGAGTTTGCAGTGAGCTGATATCATGCCACTGCGTGGGTCTGGGTGACAGAACAAGACTCCATCTCAACCAAAAAGGAAAGAAAAAAATTGGAATATGTATAATCCCATCCCTCATCCTCACCCTCACCCCCACCCCCACCCCCACCACCACCAAAAAAAAACTAAGCTATTGTCTCATGAACAAAGATTCAAAAATCCCTAAGGGAATATTAGCAGGTCAATGCTAGCAATGTGTAAGAAGGATAATGCATTATTACGGTGATGGTTAATATAATGTGTCAAATGATTGGGCTAAGGGATTCCCAGATAGGCGGTAAAACATTATTTCTGGGTATGTCTGTGAGGGTATTTCCAGAAGAGATTAGCATCTGAATCAGTAGATTGAGTAAAGGAGATGTGCCCTCACCAGTGTGGGCAGGCATCATCCAATCTGTTGACGGCCAGGATAGAACAAAAAGATGAAGGGCAAATCCCCTCTATCTTCTAGAGCTGGGACATCATCTTCCACCCTGTGATGTATGTTAGAGCTTCAGTTTCTTGGGCCTTCAGACTTAGATTGAACTACACCACACCATCGACTGTCCTGGTTTTCCAGCCTACAGATGGCATATCATAGGACTTCTCAGCCTCCCTAACCTCATAAGCCAATTCTATTGGTTCTGTTTGTCTGGAGAACCCTAACACAATAACCAAGTACAGTTTACCCAAGTAATTTAAAGTTAGATTAACATTTTAAAATTAAGGCTGGGCATGGTGGTTCATGCCTGTAATCCCAGCATTTCGGGAGGCCAAGGCAGGAGGATCACTTGAGCCCAGGAGTTTAAGGCTGCAGTGAGCTATAACTGCACCACTGTCTCCTTTTTTTTTTCTTTCTGAGACAGAGTCTCACTCTGTCGCCCAGGCTGGAGTGCAATGACGCGATCTCGGCTCACTGCAACCTCTGCCTCCTGGATTCAAGTAATTCTTCTGCCTCAGCCTCCCGAGTAACTGGAATTACAGGCGCCCGCCACCAGGCCTAGCTAATTTTTTTGTATTTTTAGTACAGACGAGGTTTCATCATGTTGGCCAGGCTGGTCCTGAACTCCTGACCTCAAGTGATCCACCCGCCTCAGCCTCCCAAAGTGCTAGGATTATAGGCGTGAGCCACTGCACCTGACCATAAAACTTAAATTAATTTGTACAGTTTTTCTTTTTCTTTTTTTTTTTTGAGATGGAGTCTTGCTCTGTCGCCCAGGCTGGAGTGCAGTGGCACAGTCTCAGCTCACTGCAAGCTCTGCCTCCTGGGTTCACGCTGTTCTCCTGCCTCAGCCTCCCGAGTAGCTGGGACTACAGGCACCCACCACCATGCTTGGCTAATTTTTTGTATTTTTAGTAGAGACGGGGTTTCACTGTGTTAGCCAGGATAGTCTCAATCTCCTGACCTCGTGATCCGCCCGCCTCGGCCTCCCAAAGTGCTGGGATTACAGGTGTGAGCCACCATGCCTGGCCAATTTGTACACTTTTTCTTGATAACCTGTCCTTTGTTGTAGGGGGCTCGGCCATGAACCTAGTGATAGGTAAGAAAAGAAATCTTTCCTGCTCTACAAAGATAGATTTGGGGCAGGAGGATAGAATATCATTTATTTGACTAATTGTTAACTTGATGGGTGACTGTTGAGTATTTTGACGTGTCAAGCAAATCCACACCAATATTTCCATCTCCCTAAACCTTTGTACTTCTTCTATAGCAGGAGTTCACCCACTTTTTCTATAAAGGGACAGGCAATAAATATTTTACACATAACTCTGTAGCAATTATTCAATTCTGCTGTTGTAGCCATATATAGAACATAAATGAGCATAGCTGTCTTCCACAAAATTTTCTTTACAAAAACAGGTGAGGCCAAGCATGCTGACTCATGCCTGTAATCCCAGCGCTTTGGGAGGCTGAAACAGAAGAATTGCTTGTGGCCAGGAGTTTGAAACCAGCATGGGCAGCATAGAAAGACCCTGTCTCTACCAACAAAACAAAACAAAACAAAACAAAAAAATAGCCAGGTGTGGTGGTGGCACATGCCTGTAGTCCTAGCTACTCAGGAGGCTGAGGCAGGAAGATCACTTGAGCCCAGGAGGTCAAGGCTGCAGTGAGCTATGATTGCACCACTGCACTCCAGCCAGGAAATTTCTGGCATCCCAACTTGAATGACTGTAGGCCGACACTGAATCCAGACTTCAGTTAACCAAACAAGCATATGCAGATTCAATCTCAAGTGCTCAACTGATATGGTTTGGCTGTGTCCCCACCCAAATCTCATCTTGAATTGTAGCTCCCACAATTCCCACATGTTGTGGGAGGGATCCAGTGGGATGTAATTGAATCACGAGGGGCAGGTCTTTCCCATGCTATTCTCATGATAGTGGATGAGTCTCACAAGATCTGATTGTTTTATAAAGGGGAGTTTCCCTGCACAAGTTCTCTTGTCTGCTGCCATGTGAGATGTGCCTTTCACCTTCCACCATGATTATGAGGCCTCCTCAGCCACGTGGAACTGTGAGTCCATTAAAACTCTTTCTTTTGTAAATTGCCCAGTCTTGGGTATGTCTTTATCTGAGCATGAAAACAGACCAATATGGTAAATTGGTTATCAGTACAGTGGGGTGTTGCTGAAAAGATACTCAGAAATGTGGAACCGACTTTGGAACCGGTTAACACGCAGAGGTTGAAACAGTTTGGAGAGCTCAGAAGAAGACAGGAAAATGTGGGAAAGTTTGGAACTCCCTAGAGACTTGTTGAATGGCTTTGACCAAAAATGCTAATAATCATATGGACAATTAAATTCAGGCTGAGGTGGTCTTAGATGGAGATGAGAAACTTGTTGGGAACTGGAGCAAAGGTGACTCTTTTTATGTCTTAGCAAGGAGACTGGTGGCATTTTGCCCCTGCCCTAGAAATTTGTGAAACTTTGAACTTGAGAGAGATGATTTAGGGTATCTGGTGGAAGAAATTTCTAAGCAGTGAAGCATTCAAGAGGTGACTTGGGTGCTGTTAAAGGCATTCAGCTTGAAAAGGAAAACAGCATAAAAGTTCAGAAAATTTGCAGCCTGACAATGTGATAGAAAAGAAAATCCCATTTTTTGAGGAGAAATTCAAGCAGGCTGCAGGAATTTGCATAAGTAATGAGGAGCCGAATGTTAATCTCCAAGTCAATGGGGAAAATGTCTCCACTTTTGCGGCAGCCTCTCCCATCACAGGCCTGGAAGCCGAGGAAGAAAAAATGGTTTCCTGGGCTGGGTCCAGGGTCCCTCTGCTGTGTGTAGTCTAGGGACTTGGTGCCCTGAGTCCCACCTGCTTCAGCCGTGACTAAAAGGGGCCAAGGTACAGCTCAGGCTGTGGCTTCAGAGGGTGCAAGCCCCAAGCCTTGGCAGCTTCCATGTGGTGTTGACCCTGCAGGTGCACAGAAGTCAATAATTGAGGTTTGGGAACCTCTGCCTAGATTTCAGGGGATGTATGGAAATGCCTAAATGTCCAGGCAGAAGTTTGCTGCAGGGGTAGCGTGCTCATGGAGAATCTCTGCTAGTGCAGTGCAGAAGGGAAATGTGGGGTGAGTGCCCCCCCCACACAGTCCCCACTGGGGCGCTGCCTAGTAGAGCTGAGAAGAGGGCCACTATCCTCCAGACCCCAGAATGGTAGATGCATTGACAGCTTGCACTGCACACCGGGAAAAGCCACAGACACTCAATGCCAGCCCATGAAAGCAGCTGGGAGGGGGGCTGTACCCTGCAAAGCCACAGGGGCAGAGCTGCCCAAGACCATGGGAACCCACCTCTTGCATCAGCACGACCTGGATGTGAGACATGGAGTCAAAGGAGATCATTTTGGAGCTTTAAGATTTGACTGCCCCGCTGGATTTTGGACTTGCATGGGGCCATTAGCACCTTTGTTTTGGCCAATTTCTCCCATTTGGAATGGGTGTATTTATCCACTGCCTGCACCCCCATTGTATCTAAGAAGTAACTAACTTGCTTTTGATTTTACAGGCTCATAGGCAGAAGGGACTTGCCTTGTCTCAGATGAGACTTTGGACTGTGGACTTTTGGGTTAATGCTGAAATGAGTTAAGACTTTGGGGGACTGTTGGGAAGGCATGATTAGTTTTGAAATGGGAGGACAGGAGATTTGGGAGAGGCTGGGGTGTAATGATATGGTTTGGCTGTTTCCCCACCCAAATCTCATCTTGAATTGTAGCTCCCAGAATTCCCATGTGTTGTAGGAGGGACCTGGTGGGAGGTAATTGAATCATGGGGGACAGCTCTTTCCTATGCTATTCTCGTGACAGTGGATGAGTCTCACAAGATCTGATGGTTTTATAAAGGGGAGTTTCCCTGCACAAGTTCTCTTGTCTGCCACCATGTGAGACACGCCTTTCACCTTCCACCATGATTGTGAGGCCTCCCCAGCCACATGGAACTAACTGTGAGTCCATTAAACCTCTTTCTTTTGCAGATTGCCCAGTCTCAGGTATGTCTTTATCAGCAGCATGAAAATGGACTAATATGTCAAGTTAACACATTGACTTCCCAAATTCTGAGTGAATGAAACCATATAAATAAATTTAGCCCTTACCATCCTTTATGTTTTCTTTTCCTTAAACAAATATCTATTTCCATACATGCTTCTCAGTATCCCTCTAATACAAATTAGCAAGGTCTCATTGCTCCTTTGATGTATAAGCCAGTGTTCTGCTCCAGGTCCAGGCATTATGAGTAGAGTATTTTAAAACAACAATAGAACCAACCAAATGTGTTCTACTTTTTATGATCACTATGTGCTGGCAATAGTAAACTGTGAGTGACAAATTACCCACCCTGCTGTACCATCACCTGTCCCCTTTCTCTTGCAGTGCCTCTGTTCTCTAAGAACTAAACTGGTAATTATCTCCCTGGGCTATGATGGGTTTGACTGTTTTTACCCAGACAGTCCATTATTACCTTTATTATTTTATTAGTTTATTATTATCAGTCTTTTTTTTTTTTTTTTTTTTTTTTTTTTTTTGATATGGAGTCTCACTCTGTCACCCAGGCTGGAGTGCAGTGGTGTGATCTCGGCTCACTGCAAGCTCCGCCTCCCGGGTTCACGCCATTCTCCTGCCTCAGCCTCCCGAGTAGCTGGGACTACAGGCACCTGCCACCATGCCCGGCTAATTTTTTGTATTTTTAGTAGAGACGGGGTTTCACCGTGTTAGCCAGGATGGTCTCCATCTCCTGACCTCGTGATCAGCCCGCCTTGGCCTCCCAAAGTGCTGGGATTATAGGCGTGAGCCACCATGCCTGGACTATTATCAGGCTTTATTGCCTAGAAAAAATGAGAAGAAATGGGAATTCTTCCTCAGAGATAATGGGCACCACCTTGTTATATAACTGACCCAAAAGAAGTTTCTGAAAGACTCATGTGAGGGAAGTTAGTTTCCTCAGACAGGGGAGATAGGCCCACTCCCATTGACAAGGAAGGTTCAGCAGGACTTGGGGGTTTCAGCTTTGTCTTTCTCTGACCAAATGTACTCATCTAAGAGTCCTATTCCTTCTCAAACAGTGCCCTGATTTAGAATAAAAGACTTGGCAAGATTCTGCTTTTAGCTGGCATTATAACTCTACAACCTGCACAATTAGATTTTAGGGCCTGTAACCCAGCCGTATCTGCCCTGCAGCTGCACAAAATGTTCTTTTTTTTTTTTTTTTTTTTTTTTGAGATTGAGTCTCGCTCTGTCGCCCAGGCTACAGTGCAGTGGTGCGATCTCGGCTCACTGCAACCTCTGCCTCCTTGATTCAAACAATTCTCCCTGCCTCAGCCTCCCAAGTAGCTGGGATTACAGGCACCTGCCACCATGCCTGGCTAATTTTTGTATTTTTAGTAGAGATGGGGTTTCACCATGTTGACCAGGCTGGTCTCGAACTCCTGACCTCAGGTGATCCGCCCACCTCAGCCTCTCAAAGTGTTGGGATTACAGGCATGAGCCACCATGCCTGGCCACAAAATATTCTTTTGAGAAGAATGGAAGCCTTCTGGTCCTTCATCTATACCATCTTATGTTGGAATGTCAAGGCCTAAAACTTGTTTTTTTTTTTCTTTTCATAAGCTCTATAATGCAGTCAGAAATAGCCATCTAGCCCATCATCTTTTTTTTTTTCTTCTTCTTCTTCTTCTTTTAGACAGAGTCTTACTCTGTCGCCCAGGTTGGATTACAGTGGTGCCATCTCAGTTCACTGCAACCTCTGCCTCCTGGGTTCAGGTGATTCTCCTGCCTTAACCTCCTAAGAACCTGGGATTACAGGCATGTGCCACCATGTCCAGCTAATTTTTGTATTTTTAGTAGAGACAGGGTTTCTGCCATGTTGGCCAGGTTGGTCTTGAACTCCTGGCCTCAAGTGATCAGTCTGCCCTGGCTTCCCAAAGTGCTGGGATTACAGGCATGAGCCACTGCGTCCGGCCTATTCCACAATCTTTTGCAATACCCATTGTTGCTACCAATAATCACTTGACCATGTAAAATTTCTTCCCTACTGACATTCCATCCCATGTCACCACTGGCAATAATTTGAATAATCTTGCTGTCATTGCATGCTACACATTATCACTATCAAGAATGAATCTCATCATGAGGTTGTCAAATATGTGTTTAAACTGGTCCTAGAATTCCAACTTGAGAAACTGTTTGAACTGTTTCTGGGAGCCATTCCTTGTGCCAACTAGAGTCAGGTCTGACAGTAAACAGTATCTCACTCCAATGGTTCAAAAGATTTTAAGGAAGAAACTATATACAAAAGTGTGGGGAGGATTAAGGGAACCAATAAAGGATGCTGAAGTCTCCAGAGACTACCAACAGGGGAAACCATTGTCACTCCTAGGTCTGAAGGGGCAAGGAGAGAAAATATTACTGTTGCTCAGAGAGGGTTGGAGGATCATAGGAGGAAGTTCTACCTCAAAAGCTATATATATATAGTGGGATGTAGCTCCTGCCAGCAAATATGGCTCAGAGCTGACAGGGAGCAAAACAGGAGGCTTCTAAAGCTGCTCTCTTCTCAGCCTTAGCCTATTGATGCCTCTTGGTGGAATTAGAAGCAAGCTCATAAGAAGCCCAGGTGGCGTAGTCTGAAGGAATGAACATCAGTGGTGACAGTTGCATGGTAGACACACCTGACAGTGATAACGTAAGCATACCCTGAAAATGACCCTATATTCTAAGAAGATTGTGTGTTCACAATTCCAATCTAAGGAATCTAGTAGTAGCCAACCAGAGATTCATTTGGAGGTTGTTGTCAGCTGGGACTCCAAACTGCACTGCAAAGCTGGGACTCGCCACTGCACTCCAAACCTGGGTCACAAAGTGAGACTCCGTCTCAAAAAAGAAAATTAAGGCCAGATGCGGTGGTTCACGCCTGTAATCCCAGCACTTTGGGAGGCCAAGGCAGGTGGATCATGAGGTCAGGAGTTCGAGACCAGCCTGGCCAATATGGTGAAACCTCGTCTCTACTAAAAATACAAAAATTAGCCGGGCGTGGTGTCGTGTGCCTGTGGTCTGAGCTACTCAGGAGGCTGAGGCAGGAAAATCACTTGAACCTGGGAGGCGGAGGTTGCAGTAGGCCAAGATTGTGCCACTGCACTCCACCCTGGACGACAGATGGAGATTCCATCTCAAAAAAAAAAAAAGAAAAGAAAAGAAAAGAAAAGAAAAATAAATTTGTAGGAGTTTTTAAAGCCACAGAGTTTAAAACTTTTGTGGTTTTTAGACTTTTTTTAGAGACTAGGTCTCACTATGTCACCCAGGACAGAGGGCAGTAGCACAACCATAGCTCACTATAACCTTGAACTCCTGGGCTCAAGTGAACTTCTGAGCCTCCCAGAGTCCTGGGATTATAGGTGTGAGCCATTGTGTGTGGCCCAAAAACTATTTTTTTTTTAGAGACGGAGTCTCGCTCTGTCGCCCAGGCTGGAGTGCAGTGGCACGATCTCAGCTCACTGCAAGCTCCGCCTCCCGGGTTCATGCCATTCTCCTGCCTCAGCCTCCTGAGTTGCTGGGACTACAGGCGCCACCACCACGCCCAGCTAATTTTTTTTTGTATTTTTAGTAGAGACAGGGTTTCACCATGTTAGCCAGGATGGTCTCGATCTCCTGACCTCGTGATCTGCCCGCCTCGGCCTCCCAAAGTGCTGAGATTACAGGCATGAGCCACCACGCCCGGCCCCAAAAACTATTTTTTAATTCAACATGAGTACATGTTGAAGAGAAGAAGTATGACAGGTGATGAAGAAAATTACTTTCAAGGATAAAAATAATTTCATTAGAATAAAATTCTGTCAGATAAGTGCAATAAAAATAAGTTCAGAAAAAGGAACCATGGAAAATTTCCAGTTGTTCACAAAAAGTGTATGGGTTTTTTGTTTTGTTTTGTTTTGTTTTTGGTTTTGTTTTTGTCCAGGCTGGAGTGCAGTGGCGCCACTTTGGCTCACTGCAACTTCTGCCTCCCGGGTTCAAGTGATTCTCCTGCCTCAGCCTCCGGAGAAGCTGGGATTACAGGCGCATGCCACCACACCCAGCTAATTTCTGTAATTTTAGTAGAGGCGGGGTTTCCCCATGTTGACCAGGCTGATCTTGAAGTCCTGACCTCAAGTGATCTGACCGCCTCGGCCTCCCAAAGTGCTGGGATTACAGGTGGAGCCACCGTACCTGGCCAAGTTTGTGTGTTTTTAAAAAAAGTCTTATAGTTATCACATCACTATTATATTTACATTCCTTTTCATACACTTAAAAGAGAGCTGTAACAATTTCAAAACGTGAATATTTATAATATGCCAGAAATTTAATCCTTTAAAGTCAAGATAAAAATTTTAGATGTCAATACAAAAAATGTGTGAAAAGATATATATGTGTGTATGTGTATATATATATTATATATATATTATTTATATATGCTTTTAGGGAGTATCTGGGCAAAACGTTTTAGGAACACAGGAAGAGGAGGTAGATGTCTAGTTTAGAGACTCACACTATAAAATATGGTGCCCTGACCAATTTCTGGAATTTTTGTCTCTTTTTTACAGCCCTCAAAGTTCAGAGAGTCTCAGGATGTAGGTCAATTTAGGACTAAAAGAGAATTCTAGATATCCTGAAGGATTGGTACCTAAGATTACGGTGTTATGGCTACCTTACGCAGTTAAAACTCTTATGTTTGGCCGGGCGGGGTGGTTCACGCTTGCAATCTCAGCACTTTGGGAGGCCCAGGTGGGCGAATCACGAGGTCAGGAGTTAAAGAGCCTGGCCAACATGGTGAAACCCATCTCTACTAAAAATACAAAAATTAGCTGGGCATGGTGGCGTGTGCCTGTAATCCCAGCTACTCGGGAGGCTGAGGCAGGAGAATTGCTTGAACCTGGGAGGCGGAGGTTGCAGTGAGCCGAGATCCCGTCACTGCACTCTAGCCTGGGCTACAGAGGGAGACTCCGTCTCAAAAACAAACAAACAAAACAAACAAACAAACAAAAAACTCTTACATTTACTGTTTCGAAAACCTATTGGGAACATCAGTTTGACAAGAAATATCTTTAAAATTCTGAACAAGAGACTTAAAAATGAACTTTGAACATACGACAGTTTAAAGCACATTTATATGCAGAGAAAGACTTAAAAATACAATTTCTGCCAAGTGAAATATTAAACAGCATGTTTCATTATATTTGCTATAGATGCCAAAAGAGTTGCCATTTTCAATGAGGTATGTTTCCTGCTTATGTAACAGTCATTTATCATAGAAGCTGTAAAATGCAATCTGGAATTTCTCTTGCCAAATTGCTGCCTGTTCTTGACATTTTATATTATTAAAGCTATAAAATCTATAAATACTTTTAGCACACTTTCACTAAAAGCAGCACTAGTAAGTAGCAGGCCTTGTCTTGTATTTCAGTAGCCACGTCAAAACTTCTGAGCCATGCGAAATAGAAAGAGGGGTCCTAGGGTATTTTATGCCCAGGGCAACAAACGCCAAATGCTGACGTAGATAGCACTTATTCGGTTTTGCCAGGAGCTGTGCTAAGTGATTTTCATAAAATATGTAATTTAACCTACAGGCAACTCCATGTGGTATTATTTTCACTTTTTTACATAGAAGGAAATGTAAGCTTAGAAAACTGAAGCAATTTACCGAAAGTCAGAGTTAACAGAGCAAGGAAACCTGAACAGTGTGCAGCCTCCGCTCACCAGAAAGTGTCAAAGAATCACATTTACTAGTACTTCAGACAGAAATTCTGCGAAACAAGGCGTATCTACTCTTGTTTTACTCCCAGACACTTCCCTGTCCCGCTTAGATCAGTGGTGGTTTTCACTCAAATTTAAGTGTGTAACAGTGTCCCCGGGAGGGCTCTGTTCAAACAGATTGTTGTACGCGCCCCCTACCCCTGCCCACCCCGAGTGTTTGATTCAGTAGGTCTAGTTTGGGATCGAGAATCTTTTTATTTTGTTTTCCTTTTGTTTTGTTTTGTTTTTGAGACAGGGTCTCGCCCTGTCGCCCAGGCTGGAGTGCAGTCGTGCCATCTCAGCTCACTGTAGCCTCTACCTCCCCGGCTAAAGCGATCCTCCAGCCTCAGCCTCCGGAGCAGCTGGGGCCACAGGCAAGCGCCACCACTGTAGGCTAATTTTTTTTTTTTTTTTTTGTAGAGACTGGGGTCTCACTATGTTGCCCACGCTGGTCTCAAACTCCTGGGCTCAAGCGATCCTCCCGCTTCAGCCTCCCAAGGTGCTGGGATTACAGGTGGAGCCACCGCGCCCGGCATCGATAATCTGAATCTCTAACGAGCTCCCGGGCGACGTTGATGCAGCTGGTACCGGGACCACTCTTCGAAAATCATCGGTTTAGAGGTTTTAATTCTGAATCCATTGCGAAAAGTGTTGGGCGGACAGAGCACTACTAACTCCTAACTTTTCTCAGAAACCTGGGCTCTGCTTTCGCCAGCAACCCGGTCCGAAGTCGCGGGCATATTCTGTCTGAAATCGTGTGCACCGCAATCCCCGCCTTGCGGTGGAGGATGGCGCTAGGCGGCCTCAGCCTCGGCCTGCTGCGCTCAGGAACCCGCGCCCCGGCTCCTCGGCGATCCATTGCTCTTTCCGCTGGCGCCGGCCGCAGGCCTCGGTCACGCCCCCAGCGGCCCGTTGGTTCCCGGGTCCCGCGGGGTGCCCCCGCCCACACGCTATGCCTTAAATTGGGCCAGGCTGAGGCGCTGCTGCTCGAGCGGCCGATCCGAGACGTGGCTCCCCGGGCGGAAGAACCATGTTGGACTTCGCGATCTTCGCCGTTACCTTCTTGCTGGCGTTGGTGGGAGCGGTGCTCTACCTCTATCCGGTGAGCGCCGTCTTGGCTCTCTGGGGCCCCGGGCGCCGCCCCAGTCTCTCTGTCGCCGGCATCCAGGCCAACCTGCCCGCTGCGGGCCGCAGGGGGCGGGCCTGAGAGGAGGGTTCGGGTTCCCTCCAGAGCTTCAGCGCGGGGACCGCACCCGGAGTCACGTGACGCCCCTCCGGGCAAGCTCTGAGAGCGACGTGGGCTGCGTCGCTACCCCTCAGGCGCCGGGCCAGGCGGGCGTAGAGCTGCTGAGGAAAAGCCCGCGCCCCCGCAGGCCGGTCTCACCTTGCCAGGCACCCCGCGCCACTCTCCAAGGCGGCTCTCAAGTACTTTGGGCAGCTTTTTGGCCATAACTCGCCAAACCCAAATTTCATTTCCCAGTGTGTCAGGAGGAGACTCCTGGGCGCGCCACTCCTTTCTTGAGGATTCTCCCAGCACTTGTGTATTCCTCTTTTCCATCTGTCCATCGATCTATCCTGACTTGAATCCAAAGTGCTTGAGGTCCAGGTCTTGCTCCTCTTAGGGGCTCCGGGCAAATGCTTCTTTGGGGAGAGCGCCGCGCTGCGGGTTCGGGTGCGAGGTTTCCTCGGCCGCTGACGCCTCTGCGAGCCTCCGGTCCTCCTCTCTCCACTTGCCTCCGTCAGCGAGAGAGGGAGGGTCTGAAAACAAAAGTGTTGATGGCTGAGGACCGTCTTTAAAACCTGTTCTACACACTTTGGGAGGCTGAGGCGGGCGGATCACGAGGTCAGGATATCGAGATCATCCTGGCCAACATGGTGACACACCGTCTCTACTAAAAATACAAACATTAGCTGGCTGTGGTGGCGGGCGCCTGTAATCCCAGCTACTCAGGAGGCTGAGGCAGGAGAATCGCTTGAACCTGGGAGGCGGAGCTTGCAGTGAGCCAAGATCGCACCACTGCACTGCAGCCTGGCGACAAAGCCAGACTCTTATCTCAAAACAAACAAACAAACAAACAAAAAACACCTGTTCTACAAAGCAAGGTGGTGGTTTTACAGTGAAAGTTGAAAAGTAGCTGAACTGCTGGAATTGACCATATACCTTCTTAAATGTTCTTTTCCAAGCAGGTAAATGGATTAGACTAGAATCTTGCAACTACACAATCAGGGACTTCCTGAAATCTTATTTTCTGAGAAACTAAACAATTCTAGTGGTTCTTGAATTTTTGGTGATTTTAAAATGATACTCTTCTTTGATCAGCTCATAGAAGCACACTGTTTATTCTTAGCACTAGGTATGTGCCAGATACGGTTCCACGTGCTGAGAATCCAGCCGTGAAACAAACCGGACAGAAAATTCCTGACTCTTGGAATTTATTTCCTAGAGAAGGGGAACAGACAATAGAAACAAATAACATAGGATTGTGGGTAGAAATAAAGTTGGGGATAGGTAGATTGTTATTTTAAAGTAGGATGGCCAGGAGATACGGAGACATTTGAGTAGAAACGCGAAGAAGGTGAAGGTGCAAGCCATTCTGAGAAAGAGCATTCTGGGTCGAGGGAGCAGCAAATGCAAACCTTCAGAGGGAGACACGCCTGGTGTGTTCCTGGAAAGCAAGGGGACCAGTGTGGTTAGAGTGTAGTAAATGAGGAAGATACCAGAGGAGAGAAAGTCAGAAAGATGGGAGTGAAGGACAAATTTTAAATGACTTGTAAGGCTTTTTAAATGGACTTTTGCTGTGTGCCACTGGAGGATTTCAGCAGATGAATGCCATTTGAAATTGGATAGAATTCAAATTTAATTTTATTAGATAAATTTTAAAAGAATCATTGTGGTTGCTAAGTCATGAATTGACATGGGTCTCCAGGTAAGGATGGAAGCAAGCCAGGTAATTAGGAGGATATTATCATTTCAGCTTGGATCATGGTAGTAGTGGCACAGATAATGAGAACTAGTCAATTGTGAAGATAGTGCCAATGGGATTTCCCAGTGGATTGGATGTGAAATGTGAAAGAGAGGCATCAAGGAAAACACCAGTTATTTTTAGCCTGGTATCTGGAAGGATAGATTAATTCCAGGGAAGATCAGGGGTTTTGTTGGTGGTGGTTGTTATTTAGTTTTGTTTTGGTGGGAGGTAGTGGGGATTTATAGAGATTAGGAGTTGGTTTTGGGTAGGCTAGGTTTGAGATGGCTGTTAGACATTCAAGTGGAGATGTTGAGGAGTAACTGAATATATGTCTTGAGTTTATGGGAAAAGTCCAGGCTGAAGATACACATTTGGGAGCTATCAATGTATAGATGGTATTTAAAGCGAGGAGAACTGGTTGCTATCTCCCAGACAATTTAGATACAGGAGAGAAGAGGTCCCAGGGGCCATTCCCTGGATTCTCCAATGTTAATGGTTGAGGAGAGAAAGAAGAGCCAGCAAAGGAGACTGAGAAGGAGCAGCCACACAAATAGAAGGAAGCCAGATGTTTTAAGCAGAAGAGGATAATCAGCTAAGTCAAATGCTGCAGATATTTTAAGTTAAGGCCTAATAATTTGATAACATTGGTAATTTTTTTTTTGTTTTGTTTCATTTAAGAGACAGAGTCTCACTCTTGCCCAGGCTACAGTGCAGTGGTACCATCATAGCTCATTGTAACCTCAAACTCCTGGCCCCAGGCGATCCTCGTACCTTAGCCTCTCAAGTTGCTGGGACTACATGCTCATGCCACCACACCTGGCTAATTTTTAAATTTTTTATTTTTTATTTTTTGATACAAAGTCTCGCTCTGTCGCCCAGGCTGGAGTGCAGTGGCATGATCTCTGCTCACTGCAGCCTCTGCCTCCCAGGTTCAAGCGATTCTTCTGCCTCAGCCTCCCAAGTAGCTGGGACTGCAGGCACACATCACCACACCCAGCTAATTTTTTTATTTTTAGTAGAGACAAGATTTCACCGTGTTGGCCAGGCTGGTCTCGAACTCCTGACCTCAAGTGATCTGCCCACCTTGGCCTCCCAAAGCACTGGGATTACAGGCATGAGCCACCGTGCCCAACCTAATTTTTTAATTTTTTATAGAAATGGGGTCCTGCTTTGTTGCCCAGGCTGCTCTCGAACTTCTGGGCTGAAGTGATCCTCCTGCCTCAGCCTTCCAAAGATCTGGGATTACAGGCATGAGCCACCGCAACATTTGTAATCTTAAGAAGAGCGGTTTCAGTGTAATTGGGGTGATAAACCTAAATGGTGTGGATTCAGAGATATCAAGTATAGATAGCTCTTTAGAGTTTTGCAGTAAAGGGGGCTGATAACTAGAGAAGGAAGTGAGGTGAATTTCTCTTAAGGTAGGAGAAATTACATTATGCTGATGAGGGCTGTCAAGTCATAAAGGAGAAACTGATGATGTAAGAAGCTTATGGCCAGCACGGTGACTCAAGCCTATAATCCCAGCACTTCGGGAGGCTGAGGTGGGAGGGTTGCTTGAACTCAGGAGTTTCAGACTAGACTGAGCATTATAGTAAGACCTTGTCTCTAAAATAAATAAATAAATAAGACATGGTGGTGAGCGTCCGTCGTCCCTGGTCCCAGCTACTTGGGAGGCTGAAGCAGGAGGATCGCTTGAGCCTGGGAGATCGAGGCTGCAGTTAGCCAAGACGGCGCCATTGCACTCCAGACTGGGTGACAGAGTGAGACCATGTCTCAAAAAAAAAAAAAGCTTAGGTTGCATGGTCTGTTACTATAACCACTCCTTTGCATATACCTTCGATTCCTTTGCCCTGTATCCATTTGTCATAATCATCTAGCAAACCCTAATTGTGATTAAATCAAATGCTCTGTCAATTCCTCCCCTGAACCCACACAGCTGGAAAACAAACAAACAAACAAACAAAACACAGGCAGAAAAGAACACAGCCATACTGACTAGTCTCATTTTAATTCATAAACCTTAAGTGGGGTGTCTGGAAATCCCCTGGTGCATTCACTCTCCAAATCTTCTAGATAACTTTTCATTCCTTCCCTGTCTTCAAATCTTCTGTCTTCACCAATAACTGATAATCTCTTTTTTGTTTTTTTGAGACGGAGTCTTACTGTGTCACCCAGGCTGGGGCTGGAGTGCAATGGTGTGGTCTTGGCTCACTGCAACCTTCACCTTCCGGGTTCAAGCGATTCTCCCACCTCATCCTCCCGAGAAGCTGAGAGTACAGGCGTGTGCCACCACAGTTGGCTAATTTTTGTATTTTTAGTAGAGACGGGGTTTCACTATGTTGGCCAGACTGGTCTTGAACTCCTGACCTCGTGATCCACTCTCGCCTCTCTTTCTTTTTTTTTTAGACGGAGTCTCGCTCTGTCTCCCAGGCTGGAGTGTAGTGACGTGATCTCGGCTCACTGCAACCTCCGCCTCCCGGGCTCAAATCCCACCTCAGCCTTCTGAGTAGCTGGCATTACAGCGCCCACTACCACGCCCTGTTAATTTTTGTATTTTTAATAGAGACGGGGTTTCAACATGTATGCCAGGCTGATTTTGAACTCCTGACCTCAAGTGATCCGCCCACCTTGGCCTCCCAAAGTACTGGGATTACAGGTATGAGCCACTGCGCCTGGCCTCTTTTTTTTTTTTTTTTTTTTTGAGACAGGGTCTCACTCTGTCACCCAGGCTGCAGTGCAATGATGTGACCTTGGCTTACTGCAGCCTTGACCTCCCAGGCTCAAGTGATCCTCCTGCCTCAGCCTCCTGAGTAACTAGGACTATAGTGCTGGCCACTGCACCCGGCGAATTTTTTGTACTTTTTAAAGAGACGGGGTTTCCCCATGTTGCACAAGCTGGTCTCAAACTCCTGGACTCAAATGATCGTCCTGCCTTGGCCTCCCAAAGTACTGGGATTATCGATGCAAGCCACCACACCTGGCCTATTTCATTGAAAAAATGAAACCAATCTGGAGATAATTTCCACACCACCCTGCCTATCTGCCTAAATTTGTGCCCTTATATTCCACGTTACCTCCTATTACTGTGAACTGGCTATGCTCCCAATTAAATGCCCCCGCCCCCCGTCTCTTCACTCCTGTACTAGATCTCCTACCTTCCCACCCACTCAAGAAAATGGCTCCGGCACAGCAGTTTTTCCTTATTTTTCTTTTGAGACAGTCTGACTCTGTCATCCAGGCTGAAGTGCAGTGGTGCAATCACAGCTCACTGCAACCTCCGCCTCCCAGGTTCAAGTGATTCTCATGCCTCAGCCTCCTGAGTAGCTGGGACTACAGGAGTGTGCCACCATGCCCAGCTAATTTTTGTATTTTTAGTACAGATGGGGTCGCCATGTTTGTCAGGCTGGTCTTGAACTCCTGACCTCAAGTGATCATCCACCTCAGCCTCCAAAAGTGCTGGGATTACAGGCAGGAGCCACTGCGCCCGGCCCAGCACAGCAGTTTTCTTCTGTTTCTTGCATCATCATAATGAAAGTGGTAGAATGGACCTTGATTTTTTTTTTTTTTTTTAAAGCCAAACCAGCTGGGACCATATATAAACTCACAACAAAGAAAACAACGAAAAATGTACTGGATATGTGTTAGTTGATGTAGAGTGTATATTAAATTTTTCAAACACCTTAGTTTAACTGACAGAGGAAGAATAATATCCTGAATGAAATAATTCTTTTTTTTTTTTTTTTTTTGAGACTGTCGCCCAGGCTGGAGTACAGTGGCGCGATCTAGGCTCACTGCAAGCTCCGCCTCCCAGGTTCATGCCATTCTCCTGCCTCAGCCTCCCGAGTAGCTGGGACTACAGGCGCCCGCCACAACGCCCTGCTAATTTTTTATATTTTTAGTAGAGACGGGGTTTCACCATGTTAGCCAGGATGGTCTCGATCTCCTGACCTCGTGATCCGCCTGCCTCGGCCTCCCAAAGTGCTGGGATTACAGGCATGAGCCACCACGCCCAGCCTTTTTTTTTTTTTTTGAGATAGAGTCTTGCTCTGTTGCCCAGGCTGTAGTGCAGTAGCACGATCTTGGCTCAGTGCAACCTCTGCCTCCCGGGTTCAAACAATTCTGCCTCAGCCTCCCGAGTAGCTGGGACTACAGGTGTGTGCCACCACGCCCGGCTAATTTTTTATATTTTTAGTAGAGAAGGGGTTTCACCGTGTTAGCCAGGATGGTCTTGATATCCTAACCTCGTGATCTGCCCTCCTCAGCCTCCCAAAGTGCTGGGATTACAGGCCTGAGCCACCGCGCTCGGCTGAAATCATTCTTTAAAAAAAAAATTTTTTTTTTTTTTTCATTTTAAGTTCAGGGGTACAAGTGCAGATTTGTTACATAGGTAAACTTGTATCAAGGGGGTTTGTTGTACAGATTATTTCATCACCCAGGTAATTATTAAGCCTAGTACCCATTAGTTGTTTTTCCTGATCCTCTCACCCTCCGAAAGGCCCCAGCATGTATTGTTCCCCTCTATGTGTCCATGTGTTCTCTTCATTTAGCCCCCACTTATAAGTGAGAACATGTAGTATTTGATTTTCTGTACCTGTGTTAGTTTGCTAAAGAAAATGGCCTCCAGCTCCATCTGTATCCCTGCAAAGGACATGGAAATCATTCTTTTCCATGCAAAGAACCCCTTTTTTTGTATTTTAATATGGAAATAATTTCTTAGATTCAGCTTAATTGGAAAGCTATTATTTAAGGTCCTGCAGATGTGTTGGTGAAACACATCTGACTTATGGGATATATGATAATTCATTATTATAAACTTTTTTTTTGTAAGGCTTCCAGACAAGCTGCAGGAATTCCAGGGATTACTCCAACTGAAGAAAAGTGAGTAATTATTTTCTTGGAATTAAGTAGAGTTAATTCTTCATTATTGATATCAAAACTAAACCATATTTTTAGCCAATCATGGTAGCTGTTGCCAGCTACTGAGGAGGTTGAGGTGGAAGATCGCTTGAGGCCAGGAGTTTAATGCTCCAGTGAGCTATGATTGTGCCACTGCACTCCAGCCTAGGCGACAGAGCCAGACCCTGTTTCTAAAAAAAATAAATAAGTAAAAAGAAAACTAAGGTTATTTTGTGGTAGGACTAGGCAGACAGATGGAAGAGAGTAGGTAGTTCAGAAGACAAACCAAAATGATAAACCATATTTTTAGATCACTCATCTTATTCAATTCAATTCCTTTGATTGCCCTAAATTTACCTTGGCATGTAACCTAAACTTTGTTAACAGAAAGGAGGGTCGTGTAAATCAAAACATTTCATTGCTTTCACTTCCCCTTGCCAGAGAAAGCTGAAAAGAGGATTAAGATAGAAGGAAAGAAGGAAAAGATTGCCATAGCTGATCTGATGATTTTCACCAGCCGATGATGTCCATTGTCATCTCAGAATTAGGTGCTGGGAAAGTGGGATAGCTTTCCAGTATCTAAGTCGGATGTTCCTATGGAGCTTTCTTATTTGGTTTGAAGTGTTAAAAATTCTTAAAATATCAGACAAATCCATATCTAAATATAACTATAGAAATATAGCAAGAAGGCAAATATAATTGAGTTTTGGATTTTGCAGTAATTTGAATTTCATGAACCTTTGTTCTCATTTATTGACACAGTTAATTCAGAGTCAACTGTTGTTTTTCTCATTTTTCCAAATTAAATTGATTATTTTGTCAAATGTTGCTCTTTTGCCAGAGATGGTAATCTTCCAGATATTGTGAATAGTGGAAGTTTGCATGAGTTCCTGGTTAATTTGCATGAGAAATATGGGCCTGTGGTCTCCTTCTGGTTTGGCAGGCGCCTCGTGGTTAGTTTGGGCACTGTTGATGTACTGAAGCAGCATATCAATCCCAATAAGACATGTAAGTTTAATTTTCTTTCTAATTACCTGATCCTTACCTTTTAAGAATGAATGTTTAGGCCGGGCACGGTGGCTCACACCTGTAATCCCAACACTTTGGGAGGCTGAGGCAGGTGGATCACATGAGGCCAGGAGTTCGAGACCAGCCTGGCCAACATGGTGAAACCTCTTCTCTACTAAAAATACAAACACTAGTCGGGTGTGGTGGCACACACCTGTAATCCCAGCTACTTGGGAGGCTGAGGCATGAGAATCTCTTGAACCCCAGGGGCGGAGGCTGCAGTGAGCCAAGATTGTGCCACTGTACTCCAGCCTGGGCGACAGAGCGAGACTGTCTCAAAAAAATTAAAAAAAATTAATGTTTATAAATAAAAACTGTATATATATATTGTTCTTGGATAGGAATAGCCAACGTTTATTGAATGCTTTGTACTATGTGCTAGGCACTGTGCTGATGTCTTATTACCTAATTGAAGATAGTATTTTAAATAATTGTGTTTTTCCTTAATTTATAAGCATATATGATAAAATCTCAGTGTAAATTCCAACAGGATTTTTTGGGACCCTGAAAAAATAGTTCCAAGGTATATCTGGAAGAGTAAAGAGTAAATGTACATGAGCAACCAGGAAACAATCCTAAAAAGAGTATTAATGGGCTGGGCATGGTGGCTCACACCTGTAATCTCAGCACTTTGGGAGGCCGAGGCAGGTGGATCATGAGGTCAGGAGATCGAGACCATCCTAGCCAACATGGTGAAACCCTGTCTTTACTAAAAATACAAAAATTAGCTGAGCGTGGTGAGGTGTGCCTGTAGTCCCAGCTACTCGGGAGGCTGAGGCAAGAGAATTGCTTGAACCTGGGAGGCAGAGGTTGCAGTGAACTGAGATCGCACCACTGCACTCCAGCCTGGGCAACAGAGTAAGATTCCATCTCCAAAAAAACCAGAATATTAATGAGGGAAATACTTGTACCATCAGTTAGTATAGAGTATTATAAAGCTAGATTAAAGAATCTTGTACTGGCCAGGCGTAGTGGCTCACACCTGTAATCCCAACATTTTAGGAGGCCAAGGTGGGAGGATCACTTGAGCCCAGGAGTTCAAGACCAGTCTGGGCAACATAGTGAGACCCCATTGCTACAAAAAATACAAAAATTAGCCAGATGTGATACATGTGCCTGTAGACCTAGCTACTTGGGAGGCTGAGGTGGGAGGATTGCTTGAGTTCGGGAGGTTGAGGCTTCAGTGAGCCAAGGTTGCTCCACTCTACTCCAGCCAGGCAGCCAGGGGACAGGGCAAGAACCTGTCTCTTGAAAAAAAAGAATCTCCTGGCCGGGCGTGATGTCTCCTGCCTGGTGTCCCAGCACTTTGGGAGGCCAAGGCAGGCAGATCACATGAGGTCAGGATTTCGAGACCAGCCTGGCCAACATGGTAAAACCCTGTCTCTACTAAAAATACAAAAATTAGCCAGGCCTGGTGATGTGCGCCTGTAATCCCAGCTACTTGGGAGACTGAGGCAGGATAATCTCTTGAACCCGGGAGGCAGAGGTTGCAGTGAGCTGAGATCATACCACTGCACTCCAGCCTGGGTGACAGAGGGAGACTCCATCTCAAAAAAAAAACTCTCATACTGTGGTCAAGCTAGGCAAACAGATGTAAGAGTAGAGAGTTCAGAAGACAAACCAAATATATATGATAAAGATAGCATTTTATGACAAAAGGGAAAAGTAATAAATGTTTTGGGGAATATTGGTTAGCTATTTGTAAAAAATAAATCTCAATCCCTGCCTTATTCTATTCCCCCCGCCCCGCCCAGCTTTTGCCCAGGCTAGAGTGCAGCAGTGCTATCATAGCTCACTGTATAACCTACAACTCCTGGGCTCAAGCAATCCTCCCACCTCAGCCTCCTGAGTAGGTGAGACTATAGGCATGCACCACCATGCCTGGCTAATTTATTTACTTTTTAGTGGAGATGAGGTCTCGCTACGTTGCCCAGGCTGGCCTCCAACTCCTAGACTCAAGCAATTCTCCCACCTCTGCCCTCCAAAATGCTGGGATTATAGGTGTGAGCCACTTCACCTGGCCTCTGCCTTATTTCTTATATAAAAATAAATTCTAGATGATTAAAATATCAGGTCATAAAGGTAATACAAGAAAACATGGTTAAATATTAAATTTTTTCTCTTTGGTTGGAGAGAATGTAGATAAACCTCTTACAATGGTACAAGATCTAGAAGCTATAAAACACAAGTTAGATAAATCTGTCTACATAAAAATGAAAAATTTTAGTACAATAACAAACATCTTGAATGGATGCGGTAGCACATAGCTGTAGTCCCAGCTACTCAGGAAGCTGAGGTGCGAAGATCTCTTGAACCCAAGAGTTGAAGACCAGTCTGGGAGACACATTGAGACTGTCTCTAAATTAAAAACAAAGTCAAAATCACCTTGAGAAAGGAAGAAAGAGAGATGGTAAAATGTTGGCCACACATTGCTACACCTGATGTGTAGTAATTGATTACCATATTTTTGTTAAATAAAAAGGCACCATGACAAAATTTAAAAGAGAAATGGAAAAGTAATTTACCACCAATATGTTAAATATATATAGTCCTTAAAAACTAATAAGAAAAAATAGGCCAGGCATGGTGGTTCACGCCTGTAATCCCAGCACTTTGGGAGGCTGAGGTGGGCAGATCACCTGAGGTCAGGAGTTCGAGACCAGCCTGGCCAACATGGTGAAACCCCGTCTCTACTAAAAATACAAAAATTAGCTGAGCATGGTGGCAGATACCTGTAATCCCAGCTACTGGAGAGGCTGAGGCATGAAAATCGCTTGAACCTGTGAGGTGGAGGTTGTGGTAAGCCGAGATCAAGCCATTGCACTCCAACCTGGATGACAGATCGAGACTCCATCTCAAAAAAGAAAAAAAAAAAAATGCCCTTTTAGAAAAATGGGCAAAAACAAGCTCATTAAGAAAGGAGTAAACAAATTTAAAGATTTCAGCCTCACTAATATTCAGCTGGGTACAAATAAAAATGAGAAATTTTACTTATCTCCCTAGAAGAGATGAAGAATACTGGCAGAACGCACTGTTGATGAGGGAATGGGAAATCATGTGGTGTACATGTACTATACAAGCTCTCTGGAGAAAAAGTTGACAGTAACCATTGACCTAACAATAATATCTTAAGGAGTTGATCCATAAATTGATCATCACAGATGTGAGAAAATATTTATATTAGCATTGTTTATAAAAAAAAATTTGAAGCAACCTAAATATCAATGACTGAATAAATGAATACTTTCAGGCCTGAATATGATGATGTAGATTGATTTTATCAGATACTTATATAGCAATTATGATATCTCAGCACTATTCCAAGCCCTTTACAAATATTAACTCATTTAATTCTCAGAACAACTTCATGAAGAAGGTATTATGGTTATCCCTTTTTTGCGGAAGAGAAACCTGAGGTACAGAGAGGTTAAGTTACTTGCCTAAGGTCGCAGCTAATTAGTGATGGAGCTAGGACTTGAAGTCAGGCAATCTGGTTCAAGATTGTGCTTTTGTAGAACAAGGATCTCTGAGGAAGAAAAAAAAAAGATTGTGCTTTTAATTACTAGGCTTTATACAACATGAAAAGATGGCTCTGTCGGGGAATATAATGAGGAAAACCGGAATGGTCTCTGCTCCTATGGAGTTTCTAGGCTAATGTTGGAGAGTGAGGGAAGTATGTAAACATTCAAATTATCACACTAATGAACTGAGAGAAGTGCTCTGAAAGAGGAGAATGTAGTTCTTTGTGAAATCTGACAGATTTTTCTGTCTCTCTCTCTGTTAAGAAATGATAACAGCTAGGCCGGGTGCGGTGGCTCACGCCTGTAATCCCAGCGCTTTGGGAGGCCGAGGCGGGCGGATCATGAGGTCAGGAGATCGAGACCATCCTGGCTAACATGGTGAAACCCCATCTCCACTAAAAATACAAAAAATTAGCTGGGCATGCTGGCAGGAGCCTGTAGTCCCAGCTACTCGGGAGGCTGAGGCAGGAGAATGGCGTGAACCCGGGAGGCGGAGCTTGTGGTGAGCCAAGATTGCGCCACTGCACTCCAGCCTGGGGGACAGAGCGAGATTCCGTCTCAAAAAAAAAAAAAAAAAAAGAGAGATGATAACAGCTGTGAAAAATGTCTAAAATGTTAACAGTATCTCGGATGCATTTTGCTGTCTTTTCTGTATTGTTTGAATTGTTTTTACAATGACAGTGTATCTTTGTATGCGTGTGAAAACAATAGTCATTAAAGAAACAAGAATTGGAGAAAATAAATTTTTGAATCCAGCTAAATAATTTTACTGTAATACTTGATAACCACAAATCACAAACTTATCCATTTTGCTTTAAAATCAGGGGAATGTGCTTTTTTTAAAAAAATTTGAAGACATTATAGTTATGTAGGTAGAAAATTTATGTCTGTATTAATGACTTAACAGTGGAATTCCCAGTCAGGATATTGTGTTCTTGCCAATTTTCACTGACTCTTAAATTGTTCATATTTTAAAAACAGTTTGCTGGGTGCGGCAGCTCATGCCTGTAATCTCAGCACTTTGGGAGGCTGAGGCAGGCGGATCACTTGGGATCAGGAGTTCGAGACCAGCCTGGCCAACATGTTGAAACCCCGTCTCTACTAGAAGTACAAAATTAGCCAGGAGTGTTGGCACACGCCTGTAATCCTAGCTACTTGGGAAGCTGAGGCAGGAGAATTGCTTGAACCTCGGAGGCGGAGGTTGCAGTGAGCCGAGATCATGACATTGCACTCCAGCCTAGGCGAGAAGAGTGAAACTCTGTCTCAAAAGAAAAAAATATATATATGTGTATATATATATATATATATATATATAAAATAAAAAATAAAAACAAGGGAATTATGAAAAACAGTTGCCATGCTTTCAGCTACAATTCTTTACCTCCCTGATCTCTTGTTCTCTTACAGGGTATCTTTTTGAGTGATTATTTTGATACAG
Source organism: Pan paniscus (assembly GCF_029289425.2). NCBI lineage: Eukaryota > Metazoa > Chordata > Mammalia > Primates > Hominidae > Pan > Pan paniscus. Next base: position 105,858,587 of record NC_073262.2, read on the forward strand.
AAATATTTAATTTGTCTGTTTCAGCGGACCCTTTTGAAACCATGCTGAAGTCATTATTAAGGTATCAATCTGGTGGTGGCAGTGTGAGTGAAAACCACATGAGGAAAAAATTGTATGAAAATGGTGTGACTGATTCTCTGAAGAGTAACTTTGCCCTCCTCCTAAAGGTAAGGTGATAAGTAGTTTGGTCTAGTGTTCTACAACATAAATAATAGTATTTATTTTTTGAGTATTGGTGTGTACTATCTTTGTTACTCTTTTCTTTCCTGTCCCTCTAAGCTAATTTTATTCTGAAATTAAAAACAACAACAATAACAAAACACACACACACAAAAGAAAAGAAAACAAAAATCTTAACATCCAGACTCACTGTATAAATTGGAATGATGAGAGTAGAGAGCACCTGAAGAAGTTTCTGTATGTATGTATGTGTATATATGTATATATTTTGTTGTTGTTGTTATTGTTGTTGAGACAGAGTCTCACTCTGTCACCCAGGCTGGAGTACAGTGGTCTGATCTCGGCTCACTGCAACCTCCGCCTCCTAGGTTTAAGCAATTCTCGTGCCTCAGCCTCCCTAGTAGCTGGGATTACAGGTGCGCACCATCACACCGGGCTAATTTTTGTATTTTTAGTAGAGGCAGGGTTTCACCATGTTGGCCAGGCTGGTCTCAAACTCCTGACCTCAAGTGGTCTACCCACCTCTGCCTCCCAAAGTGCTCCATGATAGGAGTTTTCAGATGCTGCTTGGCTTTGGAGAGTTCCTTATTCCCACTACACCTCTGAGCTGTAGGGCAGCTCCTATTAGCCGTATGCAGATTGCCACTAGTCTTAGTCGGCCCCACACTTTCTCGGAGCACACAGTCCACGCTAAGAGATCTGTGACTCCCCACTTTGCGGTTGATGAGCCTAATTAGGGCCCTCCATTCACACACTTTCACACACTTCCCCACTCCTAGTTCCTGTGTTCGTAATTGGGGTGGTGAGAGTGGCCACCCAGTTTCCCAGTTGGGGTGGCGAGCCGTTCTCGTCACCTCCAGTTTCCTAGTTGGGGTGGCGAGCCACTCTCGCCACCTCCAGTTTCCTTTTTGTAACTGTCTTAGCGAGCCACTCTCACGTCCTGTGTTGGTTCGGGTGTGAGTTTCATATGAATTGACGAGCCACTCTTGTCACCCCAAGCCCCTCTGGGTCAGACTATTCGGCACACCCCAGGAGGTGATCAGGCTCCCCTTCTGTCCCCACGGGTCCTGCCTTGGGCCCCAAAACCTTACTGCGGTTCCTGAAGCGCACTGTTTCTGAAATTGTCCTATAGCCCCTCTTTAGGTTCTGTTGTGCTGCTGGGTAGGGGCGCCAGGTCAGGGGAGAGCTGATCTCCCCTATGGGCTGAAGTTCTCCCGGCAGTGCCTGGGGTGACAGGTCTCCCCTGGCCCAGGGCTCCAGCCTCCAGAGGCAAAGGAGACAGTAAGCGTGCCATCTCGGGTCCTTTCATGGTCACCAAAAATGTTGTGGGGAACTGAGGACCAGAGAGACTGATATGGAGAACAGGAGGATTGTTTATTTTAAGGTACGCACCGGCTCAGTGGATTCACATCCAAAAAACTGAACATTGAACAAAGACAGAGCGTGGTATTTATAAGCAGATTTACAGAAGCAAAACAAAAGCAGTTAATCATACAGTGACAGGTCACATAATCTATAGCATAACATAAGTTGTGGCCTTGCATAGCTGGTGAGCTTGTAGCTGCATTGAAAGAAAAACAAGAACTGGTTAAATACAGACATTTGTAATACATAATCATGCTTAAGAAGCCAAGGAAAGGAGTAACAGTAAAAAAAATTTGTCTTTTTCTTTTTCTTTTTTTTTTTCCTTTAACCTTGCTCTGGATGGGGGTGGTGGTGTTTGAAGCCTATTCCTTTGGCCTTGGCTTTCTGGACAGTGTTATAACTGTTCTTGAAGTGAGCTTGCTAGGCAGAGGAAAACTTGTTCTTTTCTTTCTTTTTTTCTTTTTTTTTGATACAGAGTCTCACTCTGTCGCCCAGGCTGGAATGCAGTGGCGTGATCTCGGCTCACTGCAACTTCCGCCTCCTGGGTTCAAGCAATTCTCTGCCTCAGCCTCCCGAGTAGCTGGGATTACAGGCGCCTGCCACCATGCCCAGCTAATTTTTTGTATTTTTAGTAGAGATGGGGTTTCACCATCTTGGCCAGGCTGGTCTTGAACTCCTGACCTTGTGATCCACCACCTCAGCCTCCGCCTCCCAAAGTGCTAGGATTACAGGCATGAGCCACCGTGCCCGGCCTTGTTCTTTTATTTTTAACCCTTGTCTTCCCTGTTACTTAGAGTGAATGAATGCATATTTATTTTTAAATTTCTGCCTCAACTTGAGGTCAGGAGTTCGAGACTGGCCTGCCTAATATGATGAAACCCTATCTTTACTAAAAATACAAAAATTAGCTGCGTGTGGTAGCACATGCCTGTAGTCCTAGCTACTCGGGAGGCTGAGGCAGAAGCATCACTTGAACCAAGGAGGTGAAGGTTGCAGTGAGCCAAGATCATGCCACTCACTGCACTCCAGTCTGGGCGACAGAGCTAGACTCGTCTCAAAAAAAAAAAAAAAAATTGTTATCATTCCGGTGTTTTGTGTGCACAATAGAATTTTAATGTAATCAGATTATACTGCGTGGATAGTCTTTGTGTTTTTTATTTACCATTGTATTGTAAGCATTTTTATAGCACTTAGTATTCTTTGAAAATCACATTTGATCTGGGTGTAGTGGCTCACACCTGTAATCTCAGCACTTTGAGAGGCTGAGGTGGGTGGATCGTTTGAGGGGAGGAGTTCCAGACCAGCCTGGCCACCATGGTGAAAGTTCATCTCTACTAAAAATACAGAAAAATTAGCCGGGCGTGGTGGCATGTGTCTGTAGTCCCAGCTACTTAGGATGTTGAGGCATGAGAATCACTTGAACCTGGGAGGCGGAGGTTGCAGTGAGCCAAGATTGCGCCACTGCACTCCAGCCTGGGTAACAGAGTGAGACTCAGTCTCCAAAAAAAAAAAAAGAAGAAAAGAAAAGAAAATCACATTTGAAAAGAATCTCTAATGTCAATTTTACCTTCTAAATGCCTTTCTAATTGATCTACTTCTCTCCCACCAGCATTGCCATCACCCTGGTTTAGATTTCCATGATCTTACCTGGATTGCTTATTTCTCTTTCCCCTTTCCTTCCCATGTATTTTCCCATGCTTTGCAGTTGACAGATACCTCTTGGCAGTCTGATGAAACCTTCGACTCCTGAGAATAACATTTTTAAATGCATAGCTAAAGCAAACCAATATAGTTACAAAATATTAATACTTTTTTTAAAAACTATGATATTATGTTTGCCTCTTTGTTAACGTATTAAATAGCAAGATCTAATAATCCTTCCAGAAACTTCCATGATTTTAAAGTAGTGATGCAAGGGCCAAAATTATTATTATGAGATTTTTCCAGTATTTATAATCGGAACATATTTTGAGATTTGTATTGGTTTAAAAAGTCAGAGCCTATACTCACAATTGAAGGAAATGCTAAGTTTCATTCAGAGGTTAGTTAAAAAGAAAGATTGTTTTTTCCCCTGATCCAAGTTCATGGACTGCACTGGATTCCATGAACAGACCCTTTGGTATCTGTGGACTCTAGTTTGAAAACCCCTTTGTTCTTGGGACAAACTCCAAATTTTTAATGTAGTCTTCAGGACTTTTTATGATTTAGCCTGGCTACTTTTCCAGCCTGGTTTCCCACATTCTCATTTGGCTTATAGTCTAACCATACTTGTTTTCTTTTAAGTCTTCAGATGTACCCTGTTCCCTCCTATCTCAGGGCCTGTCTATGCTATTCCCATTGCATGGAATGCACCTCCAGTCATCCACACACCAAGCTAATGTGTGTTCATTTTTCAGCTCCTAGTTTAAATGTCACTTCCCCAGGGACGCTATCTCTGATCATCCCACATTGCTGGATAGGTCCCCTTTTATTTATTTTGTTTTAATTTTTTAAGACAGAGTCTTGCTGTGTTGCCTAGGCTGTAGTGCAATGACCTGATCATAGCTCACTGTAGCCTCAAATTCCTGGGCCCACGGGATCCTCCCACCTCAGCCTCCTGAGTAGCTGTGATTACAGGCATGTGCCACCATGCGTGGCTAGTTGTTTTTAAAATGTTTTGTAAAGACGTGTGTCTCATTATGTTTCCTAGGCTGGTCTTGAACTCGTGGCCTCAAGTGTTCCTCCCACCTTCATCTCGCAAAGTGCTGGGATTGCAAGCATGAGCCACTGCACCCGGCCAGTTTCCCCTTTTAGATGCTATCATAACACCCCGTGCCTTTCCTTTACAACACTTTTCCCGGTTTATAATTCTGTTTTATTTATTTATTTTTATTTTTATTTTCTTTTTGAGATGGAGTCTCGCTCTGTCTGCCAGGCTGGAGTGCAGTGGTGCAATCTTGGCATACTGCAACCTCTGCCTCCCGGGTTCAAGCAATTCTCCTTCCTTAACCTCCCTAGTAGCTGGCATTACAGGTGCATGCCACAACACCCGGTAATTTTTGTATTTTTAGTAGAGGCAGGGTTTCGCCATGTTAGTCAGTTTGGTCTCAAACTCCTAGCCTCAGGTGATCCGCCTGCCTCGGCCTCCCAAAGTGCTGGGATTACAGGCGTGAGCCACCGCACCCACCAGTAATTCTATTTTTTGTAATCCTTTGAGTGTCTGTCTCCCTCACTTAAGTGTGTGCTCCGTGAAGGTAGGGACTATTTTATTTTGATTACTGCTGTATACTTGGCTCTTGTTATAGAGCAGGCCCTCAGTCAATATTTATTACATCAGTGAATGAATACTGATAACTTAATGTTCCTAAATTATTTGACTCCTCTCTTACTTCCATAGGTCTGTCTTTTTTCTCCTCTGAAACATTTTTCCCAGCCTTGCATGGCTAACTTCTACTCCAGCCTCCAGTTTAGTTAAATATGCTTCCCTCCATGTACCATCTCTAAACTTCCATAACAACTGGATATATTTACATAAAATTAAGATTTTTTTGTTTTTTATTATTTTTTAAAATTTTCACATACAGTTGGGGTCTCACCATGTCGCCCAGGCTGGTCTCAAACTCCTGGGCTCAAGCAGTCCACTCACTTCGGCCTCCCGTGATGAGACCCTGTCTCTACAAAAAAAAAAAAGAGAAAAATTAGCTGAGCATGGTGGCGTATGCCTGTGGTCCCAGCTAATCGAGAGTCTGAGGCGGGAGGATCGCTTGAGCCTGGGAGGCAGAGGTTGCAGTGAGCCCAGATTGCGCCACTGCACTCCAGCCTAGGCGACTGTGAGACACTGTCTCAAAAAAAAAAAAATTCCATTTGGTCAGTTTGGGTTTATTTTCCTTTCCCTCTTCTATAACTTTGTTTATTCTTCCTAAAAATGTTCTGACTACACATTGTAAGCATTTTTGTATTTAAATATCTGGTAGTTCTCTTAAGAGTATGCCTTATTAAATTTAAAAATATCCATTAAAAAATTTTTTTTTTGCCGGTCTCAGTGGCTCACGCCTATAATCCCAGCACTTTGGGAGGCCGACGCAGGTGGATCACAAGGTCAGGAGTTCAAGACCAGCCTGGCCAACAAAGTGAAACTCCGTCTCTACTAAAAATACAAAAAATTAGCTGGGCGTGGTGGCAGGCGCCTGTAATCCCAGCTACTCAGGAGGCTGAGGCAGGAGAATTGCTTGAACCCAGGAGGCAGAGGTTGCAGCAAGCTGAGATCGCTCCACTGCACACCAGCCCAGGCAACAGTGCATGACTCCATCTCAAAAAAAAAAAAAAAAAAAATGTGGTTACTTAGTAGGTGTATATATTTATGGGGTACATGAGGTATTTTGATACAGACATACAATGTGTAATAATCACATTAGGGTAAATCAGGTATCTTTTTTTATTTTTTTCAGTCAAGGTCTCGCACTGTTGCCCAGGCTCAAGTGCAGTGGCACAATTATAGCTCACTGGAGCATCGAATTCCTGGGCTGAAGGGATCCTCCTGCCTCAGCCTCCTGAGTAACTAGGACCACAGGCACGTGCCACCCTGCCCAGCTAATTTTTGTATTTTTATGTAGAGATGCGGTCACACTATATTTCCTATGCTACTCTTAAAATCCTGGTCTCAAGTGATCCTCCTGCCTCGGGCTCCCGAAGCACTAGGATTACAGGTGTAAGCCACTGTGCCTCAGGCCTTTACAGTATCCACTTTTAAAAATTACATTTGGAAGCTGGGCATAGTGGCACATGCCTGTATTCCCAACTACTCAGGAGGAAGGATCGCATCAGCCCAGGAGTTCAAGGGTATTGTGAGTGATAATTGTGCCTGTGAATAGCCCCTGCACTCCTGCCTGGGCAACATAGCAGGACCCTATGTTTAAAAAAAAAAAACGGTTAGTAAATGTTGAATGCCATTTTTCCCATATGGAAGTTCTAGCTGAAACTCACACTTTCCATTTAAGACTTGAGACTGACTTTCTCAGTCCACTGTAAGCATTAATTAATACATTGGTTCTACTTTGCACACTTCTGCTTCTAAAAACAAACTGAACAAGACCTTCCTTTGCCTATGGTTGCTGCTGATTAGTTTCTATCTTTTCCAGCTTTCATCTGTAACTGATAGCCAGTATTCTCAGGGCTATCAGGAGGCTTGTGCACCCAAATTCCCATTCTCTCATTGTTACCATTCCTGTTTTGTATCTCAAGGTTCTGTATTGGTTGTACATACGTCGTGTTCTTTGAAGCTCTCAGGCTGCCTGCTTTTTGTTTGCCATAGCTGTTCCTGTTACCTCTCATTTTCCTCCCTAGAGGCAGTTATGTTGCCTCTATTTAAGCACTCACCAGTCAGAATCTTCCTATTCTGCTTAAATACCCAACATTTGTCAGTAAGAAATAATTTTGTATTTAATTGTGTATCCCCAGGAATTTTGCCCATTTCTCTTTGCCTTGCTTTCAATCATGATAGAAGCACCTTTTTCTTTTCAATAATATTATTGTTAAAAGCCTTAATTATTTTGTCTTCTCTGCTTCAAACTAAGTAATCTGACTTCCTTAATCTTTTATCACAGGCTCTGTTCTCCAAACTTTCAGTCTTTTCTGTTGTTCCATATTCCATTGTTTTCTCCTCCTACTCATTCAGAGGCAAATTAAGGTGGTTTTTTAAGTTTTGGTTTGTAGACTATGTCGTTATGTGAGAAATTTACTTTAGGTTTGTATTGTCAACCCCATAGCACAAGCCAGGTACTTAATTTAGGCATTAGTCAGTGATATAGTTTGAATATTTGTCCCTGCGCAAATCTCATGTTGAATTGTAATCCCCAGTGTTGGGGGTGGGGCTTGGTGGAAGGTGATTGGATCATGGGAGTGGAGTCCTCATGGCTTGGTGCTATCCTCACGGTAGTGAATTCTTGTGAGATGTTGTTTAAAAGTGTGTGGCACCTTCCCCCCTCTCTCTTGCTCCTGCTTTTGCCATGTGACCTGCTACCTCCCCTTTGCCTTCTGCCATGATTATAAGCTTCCTGAGGCCTCATCAGAAGCCAGGTAGGCACCTGGCACCATGCGTTCTTTATAAATTACCCAGTCGCAGCCGGGCACAGTGGCTTTTGCCTGTAATCCCAGCACTTTGGGAGGCCAAGGCGGGCAGATCACGAGGTCAGGAGTTCGAGACCAGCCTGGCCAATATGGTGAAACCCCATCTCTACAAAAAATACAAAAATTAGCCAGGCGTGGTGGCACATGCCTGTAGTCCCAGCTACTTGGGAGGCTGAGGCAGAAGAATTGCTTGAACCCGGCTAATTTTTGTATTTTTAGTAGAGACGGGGTTTCACCATGTTGGCCAAGCTGGTCTCGAACTCCTGCCCTCGTGATCTGCCCACCTCAGCCTCCCAAAGTGCTGGGATTACAGGCATATCCTTTTATTTTTTTTTTGAGACAGAGTCTCACTCTGTCATCCAGGCTGGAGTGCAGTGGCACTATCTCAGCTCACTGCAACCTCCACCTCCCAAGTTCAAGTGATTCTTCAGCCTCAGCTTCCTGAGTAGCTGGGATTACAGGCACCGACCACCATGCCCAGCTAAATTTTGTATTTTTAGTAGAGACAGGGTTTCACCATGTTGGTCAGGCTGGTCTTGAACTCCTGACCTCAGGTGAGCCACATGCCTTGGCCTCCCAAAGTGCTGGGATTGCAGATGTGAGCCACTGTGCCCAGCCTATTTATTTATTTTTTGAGACAGTGTCACTCTGTCGTCCAGGCTGGAGTGCAGTGGCGCAATTTCTGCTCATCACAACCTCCACCTCGCGGGTTCAAGCAGTTCTTGTGCCTCAGCCTCCCAAGTAGCTGGAAGTATAGGCGTGTGCCACGACGCCCGGCTAATTATATATTTTTAGTAGAGACGGAGTTTCACCATGTTGGCCAGGCTGGTCTTGAACTCCTGACCTCAGGTGATCCATCTGCTTCGGCCTCCCAAAATGCTGGGATTACAGGCGTGAGCCACCGCGTCTGGCCTGTTTTTAATTTTTAGAAACAGGGTCTCGCTTTGTCACCCAGACTGGAGTGCAGTGGCACAGTCATACCTTAATACACCTTCCTACACCTCGGCTCAAGTGATCCTCCAGCCTCAGCCTCCCAAGTAGCTAGGATTACAGGTGTGTGCCACCATGGCCAGCTAATTTTTAAAATTTGTTTTTGGTAGAGAGAGGGTCTCATTTTGTTGCCCACCCTGGCCTTGAACTCCTGACTTCAAGCCATCATCTGTCCTTGGCCTCCCAAAGACCTAGGATTACTAGCATGGGCTACCAAGCCCAGCTGGTATCTGAGATTAATGATAATTTATTTCCTTTTTTCCAACTTTAAGATTTTTAGTTTGTTTTCCTGCTTTATTGCCAAACATTCCATTATATATTTAACGTCTTTAAGATTCATAGTGCTTTCTCTCTCTCTTTTTTCTTATTCTTTTTTTCTCTTTTTTCTTGATTAGTGTTTCCAGAGGTCTTTATCTGTATGGGTCCATTGGGAGAGAGAAGGCATATAATTATTTGAACAGAGAAAGTTTTATATAAAGAATTATAGGCTGAGCATGGTGGCTCACATCTGTAATCCCAGCACTGTGGGAGGCCAAGGTGGGAGGATTGCCTGAGTCCAGGAGTTCAAGACCCACCTGGGCAACATAGTGAGACCCCACCTCTACAAAAATAAAAAAAAATAAAGAATTATAATAGGGGCTACTCTAAGGAGAACTCTAAAGAATATAGGAATACAGCTGGGCACAGTAACTTATGCTTATAATCCCAGCACTTGGAGAGGCTGAGGTGGGAGGATTGCTTGAGTTCAGAAGTTTAAGACCATCCTGGGCAAAATGGCAAGACCCTGTCTCTACAAAGAAAAATTTTAAAATATATATTAGCTGGGTATGGTAGTGCATGCCTATAGTTCCAGCTACTCAGGAGGCAAGGCAGGAGGATGGGAGGATCCCTTGAGCCCAGGAGCTACAGGATGCAGTGCTCAGTGATCACTCCAGCCTGGGCTGGAGTGCAGTGGCATGATCACTGCACACTGCATCCTGTAGCTCCTGGGCTCCTTTGTCACCTAAAAAAAAAAAAAAAGGAATAGCAGATATAAGGAACAGTCACAAACCCCAGAGCCAAGACAGAGGGCACTAAGAAGACTCCTCTTCCTCAGGACTCAGATTCAGGCTTCTTGGAGGAGCCACAGCTGCTGTGAATGGCAGAGGGGTTGCTGTGGTGCCATATTAGCAAAACTTGTTGCAAATCTGCCCTTTGGACCTGGTTGGAAATTTGTCCTCTAGTATGCTGTCCTCTAGGGTGGTGGGGAAAGCTGTTCATGGAGAGGTGTCTCACCTGAGGCACAACTGTTTTCGGGGAGTTGGCAGGGCAAGCTGCTGGCCACTCCATGCTGCAGGAGGTGCTGCAGGGTTGGAGGACATCTCTTACAAAAGCATCCAAGGGGAGGGCTGATGGGGGAAGCTGCTGACTGCTTTCCAGTGCACTGCAGGACCCTGACACTGGAAAGCTTCAGACATCACAGTGGCCTGCTCTGTGACAAGCAGGGGAACAGAAGCAAAACTCTTCTTACAAATGTCTTTCTAGCACCTTATACTGAGAAAGCTTAACATCATGCCAGGTGGCAAAGGAAAAATATGTAAAGGACCCAAGTCGATTTTTATATTATTTTATTTTATTATTTATTTTTAAATTAGAGATGGTGGTCTCACTATGTTGCCAAGTCTGGCCTCAAACTCCTGGCCTCAAGTGATCCTCCTGCCTCAGCCCCTCAAAGTGCTGGGATTACAGATGTACACCACCATGCCAGACCTGCAAGTCTATTAACAGCGAGGCAGAAAGAATGAATTTATAGGTCGGGGCAATACATTTGTAACTGATATAGTGTCTTCGAATTTTGTTAAATTTTTTTACATGAACCAACTTTTTTCTCTATATATTATATTTGTTTTCTAATTTTGTTTATGCTCTTATGTTTATTTCCTTCCTTCTGCTTTCATTGGTTAACTTGCTATTCTTTTTCTAGTTTCTTGAGATGATTGCTTAGATCGTTAATAAACAGTGCTTTCCCTCCCAATATATGAATTTAAGTCTATACATTTCCCTCTATATTTCTGTCATATACAAGTTTTTTTTGTTGTTGTTGTTTTTTGTTTTTTGTTTTTTTTGAGACGGAGTCTTACTCTCGTCCAGGCTGGAGTGCACTGGCGCGATCTCGGCTCACTGCAAGCTCCGCCTCCCGGGTTCACGCCATTCTCCTGCTTCAGCCTCGTGAGTAGCTAGGACTACAGGTGCCTGCCACCACGCCCTGCTATTTTTAGTAGAGATGGGGTTTCACCATGTTAGCCAGGATGATCTCAATCTCCTGACCTCGTGATCCGCCCGCCTCGACCTCACAAAGTGCTGGAATTACAGGCGAGAGCCACTGTGCCCGGCAAGTGCTTTTTGTTTTCTGTTTTTTGTTTTTTTTGAGACGAAGTCTTGCTCTTGTCCCCCAGGCTGGAGTGCAGTGGCGCGGCTCACTGCAACCTCCGCCTCCTGGGTTCAAGCAATTCTCCTGCCTCAGCCGCCCTAGTAGCTGGGATTACAGGCTCCTGCCACTATGCCCGGATAATTTTTGTATTTTTAGTAGAGACGGGATTTCACCACGTTGGCCAGGCTGGTCTCGAACTCCTGACCTCAGGTGATCAGCCCACCTCGGCCTCCCAAAGTGCTGGGATTACAGGCGTGAGCCACTGCGCCTGGCTTTTTTTGTTTTTTTGTTTTGTTTTGTTTTTTAATTTTAGGCGGAGTCTCCCTCTGTCGCCAGGCTGGAGTGTTGTGGCGCGATCTCGGCTCACTGCAACCTCCGACTCCGTGGTTCAAGTGATTCTCCTGCCTCAGCCTCCCGAGTAGCTGGGATTACAGGCGCCTGCCACCAGGCCTGGCTAATTTTTGTATTTTCAGTAGAGAATGGGTTTCACCATGTTGGCCAGGATGGTCTCGATGTCCTGACCTCATGATCTGTCCACCTCGGCCCCCCAAAATGCTGGAATTACAGGCGTGAGCCACCGCGCCCGGCCCGTATGCAAGTTTTGATGTGCTATATTCCCATTATCATTTAGTTCAAAATAGTTTCTAATTTCCATTGTGCTTTCTTCTTTAGCTTAAGGGTTATCTACAAGTATAGTGCTTAAATTCCAGAAAGGTAGAATTTTTCTAGTTATCTGTTTTGTATTGATTTCTAGCTGAATTGCACTAATGGCAGAGAACCAATGATTTCAATCCTTTGAAATGTCTTTGAGACTTGCTCTGTGTCCCTGCATATGGTTGTTTTTGGTAAATAAAATGGTGTGCTCTGTTACTGTTGTTGATCTTTTTTATACGCTTGTTCTTTTTAGCTGCTAAGAGGAGTTTTCTTCCTCTGTAATTGTGGATTTGTGTATTTTTTATTTTAGCTCTGTTGAGCTCTGTCAGGTTTTTGTGTGTGGGGCGTGGGTGTTTTGTTTTTGTTTTAGAGACAGGTCTTGCTCTGTCACCCAGGCTGGAATGCAGTAGTGTGATCATGGCTCAGTGCAGCCTTGAACACCTGGACTCAAGCGATCCTCCCAAGTAGCTGGTACAGGTGTGCACCCCCATGCCTAGCTAACTTTTAATTTTTTTTGTAGAGTTGAGGTATCACTATGTTGCCCAGGTTTGTCTCAAACTCCTGGCCTCAAACAGTCCTCCCACTTTAGCCTCCTAAAGCTCTGGGATTACAGGCATGAGCCACCGTGTCTAGCCTCTGTCAGTTTTTGGTTTATATGTTTGGAAGTTAGGACATTGAATGTTTTCCAACTTAGTCTTATTATATATTCTTGGTACTGACTACTTTGTCGTTATGAAATATCCCTCTTTATCTCTAGTAATCTTTCCTGCCATAAAGTTTATTTTTCCTGATATTAACTCCACTAGCTTTCTTTCAGTTAGTGTTTAATGTTTTATTGTTTTTCATTATTTTACTTTCAACCTCTCTGTCATCATAATTGGAGGATTTCTCCTGGGACTAGTATATAGTTGTATTTTTTTAATCCAGCCTATTTTAATCTTTTAATTGAAATATTCTGTTCATTTATAGCTAATGAAATTTCTGATGCATATGGGTTTAAATTTTACTCTTTGTATACCATTTGCTACTTGTTTTCTATTTGAGCTACCTCTTTTATACTTTTTTTTTTTTATATTTCCTTTCTTTCGTTTTTTAGACGGAGTCTCACTCTGTCGCCCAGGCTGGAGTGCAGTGGTGCAATCTCGGCTCACTGCAAGCTCTGCCTCCTGGGTTCATGCCATTCTCCTGCCTCAGCCTCCCAAGTAGCTGGGACTACAGATGCTTGCCACCACACCCGGCTAATTTTTGGTATTTTTAGTAGAGATGGGGTTTCACCATGTTAGCCAGGATGGTCTTGATCTCCTGACCTTGTGATCTTCCCACCTCGGCCTCCCAAAGTGCTGAGATTACAGGAGTGAGCCACTGCGCCCGACCTCTTTCATGCCTTCTTTAGAAATAATAAAATATTTTTGAGTATTCCATTTTCTCTGTTAGCTTATTAGTTACATATTTTAACTATTTTAATATTTGTTTAGAGTAGGACTTTTCACTTTTGGCAGTATTCAAACTTAGGCCTGTGATTATTTATTGTAGAGGGCTATCCTGTGCATGGTAGGATATTTAGTAGCATCTGTGGCTTTTACCTCTAGATGCCAGTAGCACCTTACCCCAGTTGTGACAATCAAAAAATGTTTCCAAACATTTCTGAATGTCCTTTGGAGACAAAATCACCCTGGTTGAGAACCGCTGCCCTAGAGATTACAATAGGCATTCTTGGCTTATTATAATCTAATGTCAGTGATAACTTTTACCAATTACTCAACAATGCCAGGGCCTTACTAACTCCATATTCTCTCTCCCACCTTTATACTTTGATTTTGTACACTAATTATTCATTTGTCATGCACCCACATTCTGTTATTCATTTTCTGTGTCTTTCTTTCAGAGCTCTTTACTTTCTGTGTGTATCTATGTCTTAAATTTTCCTTCTACCTTTATTTTATATAAAGATAAGGGATTTTGATTCTATCGTAAATCCAGGATGATCTCATTACAGATCCTTAATTTAATTACATCTACAAATATTTTTTGTTTGTTTGGTTGGTTGGTTTTTTGAGACAGAGTCTCGCTCTTTCACCCAGGCTGGAGTGCGGTGGCATGATCTTGGCTCATTGCAGCCCCAGTCTCCCAGATTCAAGCTATTCTCCTGCTTCAGCCTCCTGAGTAGCTGGGATTACAGGCGTGCACCACCACACCTGACTAATTTTTGTATTTTTAGTAGAGATAGGGCTTTACCATGTTGGCCAGGCTGGTCTCAACTCCTGACTTCAGGTGATCCACCCACCTTTGCCTCCGAAAGTGCTAGGATTACAGGTATGAACCACCGTGCCCGGCCTAAAGCTTGTTTGTAATCTTTTTACTAGACTCTGTTTTTATTCCATAGGTATTTAATAAATATTTGGTGAAGGAAGGAATGACAAAGAGACTCTGAGAGGTTTCTGTCACTGAAGTATGTTTAGGACTTTTATATATATTCTTATGTTTATTGATTATTATGTCACAGGCATTCTGTGGCAGACTTTTCATTATTTTTAATTAGATACCAAGAGTATGGTCTTTTAATTTCCATTGGGTTTAAGTTTTTTCTATCTTTGAGTTTTTAATTTATATTTTCTGTTTTTATTGTCGTGATAGTGGTTCTGTTTTGTTTTACATATCAGCCCTTTGCCAGAAGCTGAACCTGAACCATTGAGGATGCAATTATAGGTGGAGCTAGTGTTAGTCTGACAGATTCGTACCTGAATGTTGACTTTGGTTACAGAGTTTAACTGTTTGCCATTAAACGAATCTACTTAGTAACATTTTCTGAGATTTAGAAAGAAGAAACAGTAATCATTGTGCTTTTCTGTTCTCTTTCAGCTTTCAGAAGAATTATTAGATAAATGGCTCTCCTACCCAGAGACCCAGCACGTGCCCCTCAGCCAGCATATGCTTGGGTTTGCTATGAAGTCTGTTACACAGATGGTAATGGGTAGTACATTTGAAGATGATCAGGAAGTCATTCGCTTCCAGAAGAATCATGGCACAGTAAGTCTGGGGCTAAATTTAAAATTACTCTTTCAGGCTGGGCACGGCGGCTCACACCCGTAATCCCAGCACTTTGGGAGGCTGCAGTAAGGAGTTCAAGACCAGCCTGCCCCACATGGTAAAAACCTGTCTCTACTAAAAATACAAAAATCAGCTGGGTGTGGTGGTGGGTGCCTGTAATCCCAGCTACTCAGGAGGCTGAGGCATGAGAATCGCTTGAACCTGGGAGGTGGAGGTCACAGTGAGCCAAGATCATGCCACTGCACTCCAGCCTCAGTGACAGAGTAAGACTTTGTCTCAAATAAATAAATAAAATTATTCTTTCATCATTAGCCAGGCATGGTGGCATGTGCCTATTGTCCCAGCTACTGAGGCTGAGGCAGGAGGGATTGATTACTTGAACCCAGGAGTTCAAGGCTACAGAGAGCTACGATTGCAGCACTGCACTCCAGCCTGGGAGACAAGAGTGAGACCCTGTCTCTAAAAAATAATAATAATAAATTAAACAATTATTTCATCATACTGGGTAGTTTAATAATGCAGGTTGTTGCCTATCAAGAACAAGGCTTGGCTGGTTGTGGTGGCTCACACCTGTAATCCCAGCACTTTGGGAGGCCGAGGCAGGCAGATCACTTGAGATCAGGAGTTTGAGACCAGCCTGGCCAATGTGGCAAAACCCCGTCTCTACTGAAAATAAGAAAAACTAGCCAGGCATGGTGGCTTGCGCCTGTAATTCAAGCTACTTGGGAGGCTGAGGCACGAGAATTGCCTGAACCCAGGTGGCAGAGGTTATAGTGAGCCAAGACCGCACCACTGCACTTCAGCTCTGGGTGATGGAGTGAGACTCTTGTCTCACTCCAAAAAAAAAAAAAGAAAGATCTTGGCCGGGCGTGGTGGCTCACGCCTGTAATCTCAGCACTTTGGGAGGCCGAGGCAGGTGGATCACAAGGTCAGGAGTTCAAGACCAGACTGGCCAAGATGGTGAAACCCCGTCTCTACTAAAAAATACAAAAATTTGCTGGGCATGGTGGCAGGAGCCTATAATCCCAGCTACTTGGGAGGCTGAGGCAGAGAACCACCCAAACCCGGGAGCTGGAGGTTGCAGTGAGCTGAGATTGCACCACTGGCACTCCAGCCTGGGCTACAGAGCAAGAGTCCATCTCAAAAAAAAAAAAAAAAAAAAAGAGCGATCTCACCGCTGTTTCCAGGATTTTCTTCCAGTTGCTGATATTTATCCTGCATATTTTTATGCTGATGTTTTTTTTCTTTCCTTTCTTATAACCTCAAAATAGAAATAATTTCAAACTTCCAGAAAAGTTACAGTTAATACAAGGAACTCCCTCCCTCCCATATATCCTTCACCCAGGTTCAGCAGTTGTTTACATCTTGCTCCACATGCTTTTGTCATTCATCTTCTATCTTTATCTATCCATCTATCTATCTATCCATCCATTCCTCCCCCTTTCCTCAAACCATTTGAGAGTAAATTGAACATTTTGCCTGTTTTCCTCTAAATATTGCAATTGATATTTCCTACTAGCAAGGATATTCTCTTATGTAGTGACAACATAGTTATCAAGTTTCTTTGGTTGTATCAATAATAATCTTGTGGATTCTCAGTCTCCTCCCCTCCAATTCCAGGACCCAATTCATGATCACTCAGTACTTTTAGATATCAGATCTCTTTAATCTGGAACAGTTCCTCAGCTTTTCTTCATTTCTAGACCTTTACATTTTTGGATAGTACAGGACAGTTATTTTGTAGACTATCCCTCAATTTGAGTTCGTCTGATATTTCATGAGTAGATTCAAAATACATATTTTTGGCAAGAATGTGATGTTTTCTTAATATTACTAAAAGCTGTCAAAGGAAACTTTTCAGACTATAAACAGGACTTATTCTTCCTCAAATTATTTGTTTTTTTTTTTTTTTTTTTTTTTTTTTAACATCCACAGCCTTGCCACCAGAGTGGGCTTTCAAAGATTTTTTTTTTTATTTGTATAAATTTATGGGTTATATGTATAATTTTATTACATGCATAGATTGTGTAGTGGTGAAGTCAGGGCTTTTAGTGTATCCATCACCCAAATAATGTACATTGTACCCATTAAGTGATTTCTTACCCTCCTGCCCACCCCTGAAATGATCTTTTAATGTCTGAAATACCAAGGGATGGCCATTGTCCAGTCATGCCACCAGGAGTAATAACCAATTTGTGAATTCAGAGCCAATGACGACTGCATCATGACTGCTACTTAGATGAAAACAGTTGGGAGATGTCATCAGTTGTAAGATGCATACTGATTTCACAGGTGTTAAAATGTGAAAAAACATACATCTTTCCTTCAGTTGCATATTATATGTCCTAACTGCCCCCTACAAACATTGTCCCAAGTATTTTTCCACCAATATTAGTGTGCTCTTACCCTGTACTTTTGACAACATTTAGAATTGTTGGTCCTTAAATATTTGCCTTTCTAGGCCAGGTACGATAGCTCATGCCTGTAATCCTAGCACTTTGGGAAGCCAAGGCAGGAGGATTACTTGAGCCTAGAAGTTCAAGGCCAGCCTGGGCAACACAGTGAGACCCCTGTCTCCAATTTTTTTTTTTTTTTTTTTAAATTAGTGAAGTGTGGTGGCATGCACGCCTGTAGTCCCAGCTACTCAGGAGACTGAGGGGAGGATCACTTGAGCCCAGGAGGATCACACCACCGCACTCCAGCCTGGATGATAGAGTGAGACCCTGTCTCAAAAAACAAAATTTTTGCCTATCCAGTAAGCCAAAAATAACATTTTATGATTGAAATATATAGTTCTTTTTTTTTTTTTTTTTTTTGAGACGGAGTTTCGCTCTTATCGCACAGGCTAGAATGCAATGGTGCAATCTCGGCTCACTGCAACCTCCACCTCCCGGGTTAAAGCGATTCTCCTGCCTCAGCCTCCCCAGTAGCTGGGATTACAGGTGCCCACCACCACACCTGGCAAATTTTTGTACCTTTAGTAGAGATGGGGTTTCACCATGCTGACCAGCTGGTCTCGATCTCCTGATCTCAAGTGATGCACCTGCCTCGGCCTCCCAAAGTGCTGGGATTATAGGTGCTTGTCACCACGCCCAGGTAATTTTTGTATTTTTAGTAGAGATGGGGTTTCACCATGTTGGCCAGGCTGGTCTTGAACTCCTGACCTCAGGTGATCTGCCCACCTCAGCCTCCCAAAGTGCTGGGATTACAGGCGTGAGCCACCATGCCCATGTTGTGTAATTCTTTTATTACTTGTGAGGTTAAACATCTTTTTGCCTTGGTGCAGTGGTTCACCCCTATAATCCTTGCACTTTGGGAAGCTAAAGCAGGAGGATTACTTGAGCCCAGGAGTTTAAGACCAGCCTGGGCAACATGACAAAACCCCATCTTTGCCAAAAAAAAAAACGACAGGAAAATTTGCTGCATGTGGTAGTACATTCTTTTAGTCCCAACTGCTTGTGAGGCTGAGGCCAGAGGATTGCTTGAGCCCAGAAGGTGGAGGTTGTAGTGAGCCATGATTGTGCCATGGCACTCCAGCCTTGGAGACAGAGCCAGACCCTGTCTTAAAAACAAGAAACCAAAAATCATATTTTTATACTTTTGTTAAACACTTGGGTTTTTTTTATGTCCTCTGCCTATATTTCTTCATTATTTTATTTACTTTTTTGTGACACAGTATCACCATGTTGCCCAGACTGGTCTCAAACTTTTGGGCTCAAGGGATCCTCTGACCTTAGCCTCCCAAACAGCTGGGATTTTAGGCCCACCTGGCCGTTTTGCCTATATTTCTATTTTTGTGTTGCTTTTTCATACTAATCTAGAACAGCTCTTTATTTCTAATCTCAGTTTTCATTTCCTTTTACATTTATTTATAGTAAATAAAAGTTTTGTGATACTTTTTCAGTATCACAAATGTTAATGTTTTTATGTAGCTAAATCAATTTAACTCTTTCATTGTGAATTTGTACCTTGTGTTCTGTCATGTTTAGAAACTGCTTTTGAACTTTAAGGGTCTTATATAAATATTTACTTTTTTTTTCTTTTTTTTTTTTTTTTAGGCTGCAGTGCCTCAGTCTCAGCTCACTGCAGCCTTCACCTCCCAGACTCAAGCTATCCTTCCACCTCACCCTCCTGAGTAGCTGGGACCACAGATGCTCACCACCACACCTGGCTAATTTTTTGTATTTTTTGTATTTTTTGTAGAGACAGGTTTTCACCATGTTCTCGAACTCCTTAGCCCAAGCAATCTGCCCACCTTGACCTCCCAAAGTGCTGGGATTATGGGTGTGAGCCACTCCACTCGGCCTACTATTCATTTTTACAGTAGTTTTAATAGTTTGAGTGTATATATATATGTATATGTATATGTGTGTGTGTGTGTATATATATATATATATATATATTTTTTTTTTTTTTTTTTTTTTTTTTGAGACGGAGTCTGGCTCTGTCCCCCAGGCTGGAGTGCAGTGGCGCCATCTCGGCTAACTGCAAGCTCCACCTCCCGGGTTCACGCCATTCTCCTGCCTCAGCCTCCCAAGTAGCTGGGACTACAGGTGCCCACCACCACGCCCGGCTAATTTTTTTGTATTTTTAGTACAGATGGGGTTTCACCATGTTGGCCAGGATGGTCTCGAACTCCTGATCTCGTGATCCGCCCCCCTCGGCCTCCCAAAGTGCTAGGATTACAGGCTTGAGCCACCGCACCTGGCCAATAGTTTGATTTTTTAACATTTAAGTAATCTGAAATATTTTCATTTAAGGTAAGAATTGAGGACTTTAAAAAATCTATTGTTTTTCAAATACAGTATTTAGCCATTGTTTAATAAGTGTTGTGTTCTTTCCCTAAATTCTTTTTAGAACTTTTGAATTAAAATCAGGTTAAAGTTTTTTCAGGGGCTATTGACCAAATTGTGAAAATTTGGAAGCCTATTCTGCTGCTTATCATATCCAAATCTCAGACTTTTAACCTTTTTCTTTACCTCAGCCAATGTTTATCAATATTACAGGTGAAACAGAAATTTGTAATTACCTGTGAATTTTATTTTTACACTTATGCCAGTATAATACAAAAATGAGGGCTGGGCGCAGTGGTTCACACATGTAATCCCAGCACTTTGGGAGGCTGAGGTGGGTGGATCACCTGAGGTCAAGAGTTCAAGACCAGTCTGGAAACCCCATCTCTACTAAAAAATACAAAAATTAGCTGGGCGTGGTGGCGGGCACCTGTAATCCCATCTACTCAGGGGGCTGAGGCTGGGAGAATTGCCTGAACTCGGGAGGTGGAAGTTGCAGTCAGCCGAGATCACACCACTGCACTCCAGCCTAGGCAACACAGTGAGACTCTGTCTCGGCGTGGGGGAAGAAAAAATGAGGATTGACTCTACTGCTGTGTCCTTTTTCTTCTCCCTACTCCTTTTAGAGAAAAGGAATTTTTCACTTTCCACTTCTTATTAGTTTGAAAGTGCCTTGACTGAAGTCATCAAAATATATTTGTACCCTCCCCTCTGAAACTGTGGAGTAAAGGATTGTGCAGCCAGTTGAGAGGGACAGTTTAATTATTAGATTTGTTGGTGAGAAGAGTTCCTGCTGGGTAGGTGGCTCACGCCTGTAATCCCAACACTTTGGGAGACTGAGATGAGAAGATCACTTGAGCTCAGGAGTTCAAGAACAGCTGAGAAACATGGTGAAACCCGTCTCTACAAAAAATAGAAAAATTAGCTGGCGTTGGTGGCACACAACTGTAGTCCCAGCTACTTGGGAGGCTGAGGTGGGAGAATGGCTTGAGCCTGGGAGGTGGAGGTTGCAGTGAGCTATGATCGTGCCATTGCAATCCAGCACTCTAGCCTGGGTGACAGAGCCGGAACCCTGACTCAAAAAAAAAAAAAAAAAAAAAGAGTTAAAGAGTTCCTAAGTCATTAGGTTACATTGCTCTGTATTATTTTTAAAATTCTACCTATTAGATAATAGTTATGTATATTTACCTATTTTCAGGTTTGGTCTGAGATTGGAAAAGGCTTTCTAGATGGGTCACTTGATAAAAATACGACTCGGAAAAAACAATATGAAGATGGTAAGTTTGGTCACTTAATTTTTAGTGAGGACAAAAAATAAATGTGCCCCAGTTTTAATAAAGTAATCTCTGAATAGTGAGATTAAAGGTCATTTATATTTTCTTTTTTTTTTTTTTGAGACAGAGTCTCGCTCTGTTGCCAGGCTGGAGTGCAGTGGTGCGATCTCGGCCACAGCAACCTCCGCCTCCCAGGTTCAAGCAATTCTCCTGCCTCAGCCTCCCGAGTAGCTGGGACCACAGGTGGGTGCCACCACGCCCAGCTAATTTTTGTATTTTTAGTAGAGACAGGGTGTCACCCTGTTGGCCAGGATGGTCTCGATCTCTTGACCTTGTGATCTGCCTGCCTTGGCCTCCCAAAGTGCTGGGATTACAGGCATGTGCCACTGTGCCCGGCCTATTTTTATTTTCTTTCTTTATGCTTTTTTCTATATTTTCTACAATGAAAGTTTTCTTTAACAGAAGCGAGGAAAAATAAGTTAGTAAAAGAAACTCTAGCACTGACTGCAGAATGAGAGTGTTGTAGAGCTGGTATACTCTACAGGATTAATGGAAAGTATAAGTGTACAATCTTAAGAAAGCAGTTTAATAATGCACACTAAGAACCATAAATAATGGATGAAATTATATGAAAGAAGACAATATTCATGAAGATATTTTTGTAGTACTGTTTCTGCAAGTAGAAAACCAGGAACAAACTAAAGGTTCAACATTATAGGAATTAGTAGGGAAATGTCAACATGATTAAATATTACGGATATTTATAAAAAATGGCAGCCATGGCAGCACATGCCTGTAGTCCCAGCTACTTGGGAGGCTGAGATGAGAGGATCACTTCAGCTCAGGATTTTGAGACCAGCCTGGGCAATGTAGTGAGAGACCCCATCTCAAAAAATTTTAAAAAATTAGCAACATAGGCCCAGTGTGGTAGCTCACACCTGCAATCCCAGCACTTTGGGAGGCTGAGGTAGGCAGATTACTTGAGGCCAGGAGTTCGAAACCAATCTGGCCAACATAGTGAAACCCTACCTCTACTAAAAAAATACAAAACATTAGCCGGGTGCAGCAGCGCACACCTGTAATCCCAGCTACTCAAAAGGCTGAGGCATGAGAACCGCTTGAACCCTGGAGGCAGAAGTTGCAGTGAGCTGAGATCATGCCACTGCACTCCAGCCTTGGTGAGAGAGTGAGACTCTTATCTCCAAAAAATAAAAAATAAAAAATTAGCAACCTAAAAAATTCTTGCCATTATAACATTGAATAAAAATATTTTCAATGTTGTTTGGCATTGATTTCAACTTTATACAATTTACACAGAAAAATAGCAATTTTAATGTAATGTAGTACCCCCAAATTAATTATTCTCCCTTATTTTTTTTTGTTCTGTATTCTCTGTCAGTGGTTGAACAATTATAAAGCTTTAATACTTTTTTTTAAAATAAATTTTTTTTTTTTTTTGAGACAGAGTCTCACTCTGTTGCCCAGACTGGAGTGCAGTGGTGCGGTCACGGCTCACTGCAACCTCTGCCTCCTGGATTCAAGCGATTCTTCTGCCTCAGCCTCCTGAGTAGCTGGGATTACAAGCGCCTGCCACCATGCCCGGCTCATTTTTGTATTTTCAGTAGAGATGGGGTTTCGCCATGTTGGCCAGACTGGTCTTGAACTCCTGACCTTGGGTGATCCGCCCGCCTCAGCCTCCCAAAGTGCTGGGATTACAGGTGTGAGCCACCACGCCCGGCCAATACTTTTATTCTAAGCTACCTCAATTCATTTTTTTGGAAGCATGCAGGATAAATTAAAATACAGAGACTGCATTAGAATACTGGATTGTTTTCTATACATTATAGTATTGCTTCACAGGATTCTCTTTCTTCACCCTTTCAACAAACATTTATTGAGGCTGTGCTAGGCCCTATTCTGTGCACAGGAGACAAAAATCCCTGTCCTCATTAGCTTACTGTTTTAGTGATTTTCTTGGTCCAACAGAAGTAAAAAAAGAAAAAAAAAGCCAGTTTAATTGACACATTTCCTGCTATCTTGTTTTTATGACCATTATGATTATCTTGATCAATGCATTTGGATTAATTCCCCTTGATAAAAAATGTATTTCAGAAATATTGGTTAAATTAACATGAAATGAAAATAATTTATATTCTTTGATTCTAAATAAATTGTCTGGCATAATGTGTTCCTTGGGCTGTAACATGGGCATAAATCAAATTTGAGCTTTTATTAGAAATGATTATGTTCTAGTATTTATAAAAATGGGATCCCATGACTGGATCAGAGCTTCCTTTGTTTAATTCCCAACCTGCTTTGCACATTAGAATCAGTTGGAGAACTTATAGCACAAAACCTGAAGATCAGACCTTATCCTAGACCAGTTTATTCAGAATCTGAGATCAGGGTGTCGTGGGCATCAGGTATTTTTGTAAAGGCTCTCCAGATTATTCTACTGTACTTGTAGGGTTGAGAATGTACAACAGTAGTTCCCAAACTTTGCTACACATTGAATCTTTTTAAAAATATTGAAGCCTGACTCCTACCTGTAAACATTCAGATTTAATTGATATGAGGTGTGACTTGTGCTTTACTGTTGTTTGAAAAAACTTCTCAGGTGATTCTAATGTGCAGCAAAGCCTGGGAACAACTTCTTTATAGTGTTAATAATTTCTTCTTTTCTTTTCTTTTTTTTTTTGTTTTTTTTTTTTGAGACTGAATCTCGCTTTATTGCCCAGGCTGGGTGAGATTGCAGTGGCGCAATCTCAGCTCATTGCAACCTCTGCCTCCCGGGTTCAAACGATTCTCGGGCCTCAGCCTCCCAAGTAGCTGGGATTACAGACGCCTGCCGCCGTGCTCAAATAATTTTTATAGTTTTAGTACAGACGGGGTTTCACCATGTTGGCCAGGCTTGTCTCAAACTCCTGACTTCAAGTGATCCACCCACCTCGGCCTCCCAAAGTGCTGGGATTACAGGCATGAGCCACCGTGCCTGGGAATAATTTCTCATTTTAATCACTAATGTGTATTATATTGATTCAATTCTATAAATATTTAATGTAGATCTGTGATATCCTGGCATGTTTTAGGTGCTGAGGAACCTAAACAAAATTTCTTGCCCTTGTGGCACCACATTCTAGTGGGAAGAGACAGACAGTAATCTAAATAAGTAAACTGAATAGTACATTAAAAGGTGAAAAATGCCGTAGACAAAAATAAAACCAGAAGGGGATAGGGAGTGCCGGGGGTTGGGAGATTGCAATTTTAAGTAATTATTAGGAAAGGCCTCACCAAGATGAGGTGACTTTTGAGTAAACACTTGCAAGAGATGAAACCACTCATGCAGAACATGTGGATACCCAGATGTTCAAAGGAAGAATATTCCATGTAGAGGAAAAGTAATTACAGAGTCCTTGAAGTAGGACTCTTCTGCTGTATTTGAAGTACAACAGGAAGGCCAGTATGGCTGGAATGAAGTGAGTGAGAAGAGGAGCAGAAGATGAGGTCAGAAAGACTGGAGACAGGAATGGGTTTTGTATGGCTTACAGACTATTGTGTGACTAGGTTGTTACTATGAGGTAGGAAGCCACTGGCAGGTTTTGAGCAGAGTTACAATCTGAGTTATGTTCTAAAAGGATCACTTTGACTGGTATGATAGACTGTATGGGTCCAGAGCAAAAGCAGGGAAACTAGTTAGAAGGCTGCTGCAATAAACCAGGCATGAGCGATAATGTGGCTTGGACCAAGTGGCAGGCAACAGAAAATATAGAACAAGAAAAAAAAAAGGAGGAAGAAAATAATTTGGTACTTTGAGGGTAGACCTACCAACACTGGCTGACAGATTAAAATTAGGGTATAAGGGAGAGGGAGACACCAAGGTTTTTGGCCTAGTTGCAAAAGGAGGTTGTCGGGAAATAAGATGGGGAAGACTATGGGAAGATCCAGGATTTGGGGGAAAGCTCAAGAGTTCAGTGTTTGGTATGCTTCAGACAACCAAGTGCAGAGGTTGAGTTTGTTATTAGAGTTAGATACATGAGTCTGGAGCTGAAGAGAAAGAAGTCCTGACTAGAAATACAGATTTGGAAGTGCACGGTACATATATTGCACTGAAAGCCTTGAGATTAGAGATCACCAGGTAGTGAATATAGATAGAAAAAGGAAAGAGGTCCCAAAACAGCCCTGTCCTTGAGCATTTCATTACTGAGAAATTCAAGAGATTGAAAAAGAATCAAAAAAGGAGACAGAATGAGCAGGCAGTAAAGTGGGAGGGAAGTGTGGAGTCTAGGGGAGTATAGTCCTGGGAACCACATGAAAAAGTGTTTCTTGGCCGGGCGTGGTGGCTCATGCCTGTAATCCCGGCACTTTGGAAGGCTGACATGGGCGGATCACAAGGTCAGGAGATGGAGACCATCCTGGCTAACACGGTGAAACCCCGTCTCTACTAAAAATATAAAAAATTAGCCGGGCGTGGTGGCACACGCCTATAGTCCCAGCTACTCAGGAGGCTGAGGCAGGAGAATCGTTTGAACCCGGGAGGCGGAGGTTGCAGTAAGCTGAGATTGCGCCACTGCACCCCAGCCTGGGTGACAGAGGAACACTCTGTCTCAAAAAAAAAAAAGAAAAGAAAAAGAAAAAGTGTTTCTTGGAGAGTACGTTATCAACATCATCAGTGATATGATAGGTCAAGTAAGATGAAGACTGAAACATTTGTGTATAATTTTATGGGCCATTGGATATCAGTTATTGATATCTTTTAGGTTTTTATTTTATATATTTATTTATTTAGAGATAAATAAAATATTTATTTATTTAGAGATAAAATATTTATTTAGAGATAAAATATTTATTTATTTAGAGATAAATAAAATATTTATTTATTTAGAGATAAATAAAATATTTATTTAGAGATAAATAAAATATTTATTTATTTAGAGATAAATAAAATATTTATTTATTTAGAGATAAATAAAATATTTATTTATTTATTCTCTCACCCAGGCTGGAGTGAAGTGGCACAATCTTGGCTCACTGCAACCTCTGCCGCCCAGGTTCAAGCGATTCTCCTGCCTCAGCCTCCTGAGTAACTGAGATTACAGGTGCCTGCCACTGAGCCCAGCTAATTTTTGTATTTTTAGTAGAGATGGGATTTTGCCATCTTGGCCAGGGTGGTCTTGAACTCCTGACCTCATGATTCACCTGCCTCGGCCTCCCAAAGTGCTGGGATTACAGGCATGAGCCACTGCGCCCAGCCTCTTTTAGGTTTTTAGAAATTTACTTTTCTGATTATCTCACATCTGTTTCTATCCCTAAATAAGTGATTCCTGATTTGGGAGAAGGAATGGAGTTAAGAAGACAGAATTTAGAAGGAAGGTGGATGATATCAGAGAAGAAAGGCTTATGTGTTTGGAGGCCTCTAAAGTGCTGGTATTAGGCCAGGCGCGGTGGCTCACGCCTGTAATCCCAGCACTTTAAGAGGCCGAGGCGGATGGATTGCTTGAGCCCAGGAGTTTGAGACCGGCCTGGCCAACACGGTGAAACCCCGTCTCTACCAAAAATACAAAAATTAGCTGGGCGTGGTGGCATCTCTGTATTCCCAGCTATTCGGGAGGCTGAGATGGGAGAATCACCTGAGCCTGGGAAGTCAAGGCTGCAGTAAGCCAAGATCACACCACTACACTGCAGCCTGGGCAACAGAGCAAGACTGTGTCTCAAAAATAAAAGAAAAAGTCAAGTGCTGGCATTGCTCTACTTCTTGACCTAGGTGGTTGGTGGTGATTTATAATTATTCCTTAAACTGTACTTACATGCTTTGTGCACTTTTTTGTATGTATGTTAAATTTGGCAAAAAAGGAAGAAAATGATGAGTTTAAACATAAATTAGCTTTCTTTGTTGTTGGTTACTAACTTTGAAGATTTTCTTCTTATAGTAACATTGCACAGAATTATTTTTTTAAAGTTCAGTCTCCACTAATGCTTGTATTCTAAAATTATTTTGTTTTTTTCTCTAAGCCCTCATGCAACTGGAGTCTGTTTTAAGGAACATCATAAAAGAACGAAAAGGAAGGAACTTCAGTCAACATATTTTCATTGACTCCTTAGTACAAGGGAACCTTAATGACCAACAGGTGATATAATTGTTAAATGTTTATCAGGTAAAAAAATAAGCCAGAGCCAGGCACAATGGCTCATGACTGTAGTCCCAGCTACTTGAGAGGGTGAGGTGGGAGGATCACTTGAACCCAAGAGATCAAGGCCAACTTGGGCAATATAGCAAGACGCCATCTATAAAAAATAATGATAATCACACATATATACAGTGTGCTTTTCATTCACTTTAATCCAGATACCCTCCTAGAGTTCAGTGGCTTAAGAGAAGCATCATACATGTTTTTTTGGGTTTTTTGTTGTTGTTGTTGTTTTGAGATGGAGTCTCGCTATGTCGCCAGGCTGGAGTGCAGTGGCACGATCTCTGCTCACTGCAACCTCCACCTCCTGGGTTCAAGCGATTCTCCTGCCTCAGCCTCCCAAGTAGCTGGGACTACAGACGCGCACCACCACGCCCAGATAATTTTTCTGTATTTTTAGTAGAGACGGAGTTTCACCTTGTTGGCCAGGATGGTCTCTATCTCTTTCACATCATGATCCGCCCACCTTGGCCTCCCAAAGTGCTGGGATTACAGGTGTGAGCCACTGCACCGAGCTGCATCATACATCTTTTATTGTACATCATTGGTAGTACAAGTACTTGGTCTCTATTATTTAGCTCTTTGAGGCAGCTGTATATTATTTAATATTATTAAATTGAGCCAAAATTCTTGAATTACAAAAGAGGAGAAGGACTTGTGTTAGGTGTATTAGACTAAATCACTTTGCCTGCTTGACCAGGTGTGGCAGTGTGGCTTGTTGACAATACTGCCAACATACCACTGCATTTGTGGTATTGTCAGGCCAGTGAGGTGAGTTGTTATTGCCACACCTCTTCATTGTAGGAATCTTCTGCCTCACTGTACACATGCAAGTCCTTGTAGCCAGAAGTAGTTTGATATATGTTGGTGCAGAAATTGAATTTGGCTTCCAGGACAGGGATGAGATCTTCTGTCCTATTTCTGAGGCTTCATTGCTGTTTACTAGGCTAAGCCAGAAAAATAGGACTGAGTTTGTTTACCAAAGTAGATCATGAACCAGTAATATTCACAACAAATACCCTGATTTGATCATTACATGTTGTATACATGTACCGAAAATCACTTGTACTCCCAAAATACATACAACTATAGTTTATCAATTTTAAAAATATTTTTAAAAAGCAGTGTGGTATTTAGATTGGTATTCACATTATACAGATTTGGTTTTTTGTTTTAATGAAAACATCAAAATGAAATAATATACTTTTTTTTTCATTGACACTAATTTTATGCTGTAGATTATTTTAGCAGGGCCTAATATAGGCTACCTTACATTTTTCACACTTTCTAAACTTAGTTTTGTTTCCTAGATCCTAGAAGACAGTATGATATTTTCTCTGGCCAGTTGCATAATAACTGCAAAATGTAAGTATAAATTGATTTCTTTTTCAGAGGAATTACTAAATATATAGGCTGAGCACAGTGGCTCACACCTGTAATCCCAACACCTGGGGAGGCTGAGGTGGGAGATTGCTTGAGGCCAGGAGTTGGAGGCCAGCTCAGAAAACAGAGACCCTCTCTACAAAAAAAATAAGTTAACTGAGCATGATGGCCCGTGCCTGTAGTCTCAGCTGCTCAAGAGGATGAATCACGAGGATGGAGGCTACAGTGAACTGTGATTGTGCACTCCAGCCTGAAAACAGAGTGAGACCCTGTCTCAAAGAAAACAAGGCCAGGCATGGCAACTCACACCTGTAATCCCAGCACTTTTTGGGAGGCCAGGGCAGGAGGATCACTTGAGCCCAGGAGTTCGAGACCAGTCTGGGCAACATAGTGAGACCTCGTCTCTGCTAAAAATAACAATTAGCTGGGTGTGGTGGCGCATGCCTGTGGTTGCAGCTACTCGGGAAGCTGAGGCAGGATCATCACTTGAGCCCAAGAGATTGAAGCTGCAGTGAGTGATGGTCACACTATTGCATTCCAGCCTGGGCAACAGAGCAAGACTGTCTCAAAACAAACAAACAAAAATAAAACACTGTTTAGAGGACTTCTTTATAATTTTTCCCTCTTTTTTAGTCTTGTTTTAAAGGGCTGACTCACATAAGTGCTTTTTTTCTTAACCCCAAGTGCTTAAAGCCACCTCTGAAAATAGCCATAAATTTCTTGACACATTTTATGGATTGTGAATTCTTGTTAGTGCCTTTAAAATGAACTGCTGTTGACACCTTTCCAACCAAAACAGTGAGCTTTTCATTTCCTGCTGCTGCTTTCCACTTTGACTCCAAGCTAGTCTGCTATTACTAAGGTCTACCAACAAGAGTATATAGGCCACAGAAATCACGATTTAAAAGAACTCCTCTCGTTGGAATTGAAGGTGATTTTTATGTAAAATTGTAAAATATTTGATATGTTTCTAAGTTTCCTCACTTGGTTTTTAGATTGGTGGAGTACCATTTATTTATATAGTATTTATAAAAAATACTTCAATAGGCATAAAAATATACTAAGATAAAAATACTTAAAGGAAGTATTAGGGGACCAGGGAAGGTGGCTCACAGCTATAATGCCAGCACTCTGGGAGGCCGAGGTGGATGAATCACTGGAGCCCAGAAATTTGGGACCAGCCTGGGCAACACAGCGGAAACCCATCTCTATAAAAAATTCAAAAATTAGCCAGGCCTGGTGGCACACACTTGTAATCCCAGTTATGTAAGGAAGGCTAAGGTGGGAGGATCACCTAAGCCCAGGAGGTTGAGGTTGCAGTGAGCCATGATCGCACCACTGGACTGCAGCCTGGGTGACAGAGTGAGACCCTGTCAAAAAACAAAAGGAGGCCAGGCATGGTGACTCATGCCTGTAATCCCAGCACTATGGGAGGCTGAGGTGGGCAGATCACAAGGTCAGGAGTTCGAGACCAGCCTGACCAACATGGTGAAACCCTGTCTCTACTAAAAATACAAAAATTAGCTAGGTGTGGGGGCACATGCCTGTAATCTGAGCTACTGAGGAGGCTGAGGCAAAAGAATCGCTTGAACCCCAGAGGCAGAGGTTGCAGTGAGCTGAGATCGCACCACTGCACTCCAGCCTGGGTGACAGAGCGACACTCTGTCTCAAAAAAAAACAAAAAACAAAAGGAAGTATTAGGACATGAATTTAAATTTTAGAAAATTTGTGTTCACTTGAAGGATTTCATTTATATCCCTTAATGTTTAAGGAAGCTTTCTTTAAAAGGATACAAATGTAAACTTCCCATAAATTTTTCTTCTTTAACATATAGAAATGTCCAGATACTATAGATGACTAAATTGAATTTAGGTAAGCATATGTCAAAAATAATGTATTCAACCTTTTTTTTTTTTTTTTTTGAGACGGAGTTTTGCTCTTGTCACCCAGGCTGTAGTGCAATTGCGCGATCTCAGGTCACTGCAACCTCCACCTCCTCGATTCAAGTGATTCTCCTGCCTTAGCCCCCTGAGTAGCTGGGATTACAGGCGCCTGCAACTATGCTTGGCTAATTTTTGTATTTTAAGTAGAGACCATGTTGGCCAAGCTGGTCTTGAACTGACCTCAGGTGCTCCACCTGCCTCGGCCTCCCAAGGTGCTAGGATTACAGTCGTGAGCCACCACGTCCTGCCTTATTCAACCTTTTTTTAAAAATGCCTATTTGTTTGGTCCAGTGGTGCACACTTGTCCCAGCTACATTGGAGGCTGAGGTGGGAGGATTGCGTGAGCCCCAGGAGTTTGCCTAACTTGGGCAATAAAACAAGACCCCAGCTTAAAAAAATTAGTATAAAAATAGATTTAAAATCCTTGTTTTTAAAACGCATTACATTAAACCTAATATGTCTTTGCTAAAGACCTTTAAAAATCTAAATCACTTGTGCTCCGGACACCAAGAAAAGTGACTATTTCCAAGGTTGAATTAATATTTTAATCTTATTTTCAGTTTTTAGGGAGATTTTAGGAGTATTGCTATGTATTTGGATGTAGGTTAGTGGTCTTTTAAGGCTCCTCCGAAGTTTTTGAGAGAGTAGATAAATAAGAAACCTTAATAAGTCCTTACTCTGCCCCTTATTAGCCTTGGGCAAGATACTTATCTCTGCATTTTCCTCCTTTTCTAAAATAGAAGTTTAGCTCCAGATGACCTTCCAAGTTATCTCTAAGCTATGAAATTGTGTCTGATTCAGTGTTGTATTTAAAACACATTAAGTGGCTTAAAATCACATTTTAAAGCTATTTTCAGTCATCATTTTTAAGAGTCCTACAAAGGAACCAGTGTGACAGGCTGGGCAATATAGTGGGACACAATCTCTACAAAAAAAATAATAAATTGTAGTTAACTGTGCATGGTGGCATGTGCCTGTAGTCCCAACTACTTGGGAAGCTGAAGTGGGAGGATCAGTTTAGCCAGGAGATCAAGGCCTCAAGTGAGCCGTGATCACTACCACTGCACTCCAGCCTGGGTGACAGAGTGTGACCCTATCTAAAAAAAAACCCACAAACCAAAAGTCAATGTGAGAATTTTTTTTTTTTTTTTTTTTGAGGCAGAGTCTCGCTCTGTCGCCCAGGCTGGAGTGCAGTGGTGCAATCTCGGCTCACTGCAACCTCCACCTCCCAGGTTCAAGCGATTCTCCTGCCTCAGCCTCCCAAGTAGCTGGGACTACAGGCGCCCACTACCACACCTGGCTAATTTTTTGTATTTTTAGTAGAGACGAGGTTTCACTGTGTTGGCCAGGCTGATCTCGAACTCCTGACCTTGTGATCTGCCCACCTTGGCCTCCCAAAGTGCTGAGATTACAGGCGTGAGCCACCACACCCAGCCAATGTGAGATTATTAAATTCATATTGTTATATTAATTTTTTTTTTTTTTTTTGAGACTGAGTCTTGCTCTGTCACCAGGCTGGAGTGCAGTGGCGCCATCTCGGCTCACTGCAACCTCTGCCTCCCGGGTTCAAGCAATTCTCCTGCCTCAGCCTTCCAAGTAGCTGGGACTAGAGGCGCGTGCCACCACGCCCAGCTAATTTTTGTATTTTTAGTAGAGACAGGGTTTCACCATGTTGGCCAGGATGGTCTCGTTCTCTTGACCTTGTGATCTGCCCGCCTCGGCCTCCCAAAGTGCTGGGATTACAGGTGTGAGCCACTGCATCCGGCCTGTTATATTAATTTTAAGTGATAATATAGTCAAACAGAGTACAGGACTGACCACTGTGTGCAAATCTTTGTGGTGACTCCTTCAGTTGTATATTACTCTATGTTGTAAAATTGTGTGACATACATATTGTACACTGCACAAGTTTTCACATCACTTGTAAAATAGCAATTCTACAGTTCACTCAGAAGCCATAATGAAGAGGCATATGTAGGGAAAAGTTAAGGACAGGCAGTCACTCATGTTTTTTGTGAACTCTAGATATAAGAAAACTAATTAGAGTAATTGCGTACCAGGTTACTACTGATTTTAATGGTAACAATATTGGTAATAAGGTGAATCAGGCAAACTTTTTTTTATAAATTAACTTTGAGATAAGTTTAAGTTAACCCTTAGCGCAGGAAAGAGATCATTGGTAAGTAAAGTACAAGTTACTAGAAGGATATTAAAAAGTATTTGACACAGGAACAATAGAGCTACAGATGGTGTCAGCTCAAACATATTCTAGGGAAAGAGGTAGTATATAAGTTCAGAAGTTTCCATTCTTTTAATAGTTATGATCCCAGTGTATTACTAAAGGAAATATAACTACTCTTTTTCCTCTGTTTTTTTCTCAACATGTAATTTCTTTACATTTTCATTTCTTCTGGTTTTTTTCTCAACATGTAATTTCTTTACATTTTCATTTCCTCAGTGAATACAATCCATAAACCAGTTTAAGCTAAAGTAAGCCATGAGCCAGTGATCTTCCCATTTTGGCGTTGAGATAAATTCGATATTCCATTTGTTAAAAGTACAGATGTTTGGACATTACCACAAACCTACTGAACCAGAATTTGTGAATGTGAGGTTATAGCATCAGCCATTTCCCAGGTGGTTTTTGAGAACCACTGCTTTTTTTTTTTTTTTTTTGAGACAGGATCTCACTTGATTGCCCAGGGTGGAGTGCAGTGGCACGGTCACAGCTCACTGCAGCCTCAACCTCCTGGGCTCAAGTGATCATCCCATCTCAGTCTCCCAAGTAGCTGGGACTATAGGCACACACCACCACACCCAGGTGATTTTTGAGTTTTTTGTAGAGATGGGGTTTTGCCATGTTGCCCAGACTAGTCTTGAACTCCTGAGCCTATGCAATCCCCCAGCTTCAGATTCCCTCCCAAAGTGATCCCCTCCGTGTGATCCCCTCCCGAAGTGCTGGGGTTACAGGTGTGAGCCACCACGTCTGGTTGAGAACTGTTGTAAGCAATAACCACTCACAAATTTTGAGCCAGTGTATTTACCATCACAAGTAAATATTTTAGAATATTGATTTATCGATAAATCTGCTAGCTTGATTTGTCTGAATTATTTCATTAGTGCTCCTAAGTGAACTGATAAATCGGCCTAATAAGGTTGAGTGCATGAGATAATCCATTGCAATAGCCAACATTGAGCACTCCTACAGATATGATATTTATTTATTATCATAACTATTTTACCTAAGGTAAAATTAAGTGGCTCCAGTTACTTACCAGTTTTAAGAAAGAAGGCATCCAGATTACACTATGTCTGTTGGAGGGCATTCTGTAAATATTGATGTTCCATATAATGAAATATAAACCCTGTGAAGAATTTTACTTTTTAGTAGCACTTATATATCTTCTATATCATGGGAGAAAAAAAGCAAATACAAAAATCCCACCCTAAATAAGTCGTTTTTTTCTTATTCTATACCCAAGCCACGAGTTAGCTATTTTCATTGTTATTCATATAATGTTTGACCTAGTGTGTACCTGGGCAATCTGTTTTTTAACCACCTTTGAAGAAGTTCAAAAAAAATTATATGAAGAGATAAACCAAGTTTTTGGAAATGGTCCTGTTACTCCAGAGAAAATTGAGCAGCTCAGGTAAGAACACAATAAAAAGAGGAGATTATTAAAAGGTAAATTTGAACTGGTTTATCTAATTTAAAGCTATTGTTGCTATCTAGGAAAGCTACATATTTTTATAGGACTTAAAGTATTTATATGTAGATTTTATTAGGTAAATGAATCTGCTTTTTAAAATCATAAGGTTGTGTGGGAAATGTTTAACTTAGCCTGTGAAATAGTACTAATGAAGTCAAGCAAGTATGACACTCATACTTTGTTGATGGTAATAAAAAATAGACAGCCACATTAGATAATAATATAGTAGGCTTGACCGGGCGTGGTGGCTCACACCTGTAATCTCAGCACTTTGGGAGGCCAAGGTGGGTGGATCACTTAAGCCTAGTAGTTCAAGGCCAGCTTGGGCAACACGGAAATGCAAAATATTGGCCAGATGTGCTGGGACGTGCCTGTAGTCCAAGCTACTCAGGAGGCTTAGGTGGGAGGATCACCTCAGCTCAGGAGGTCGAGGCTACAGTGATTGCATCACTGCACTCCAGCCTGGGTTACAGAGCAAGACCCTGTCTCAAAAGAAAAGAAAACAATAGAAAACAATATGATAGGCTCTTTAAAAGTTCAACATACACTTATATGACCCAGCAGTTCCACTCCTTAGAATTTCATTCCAAGATAAATGAAAACATGACTACACAAAGTCCTGTTTGCATATATTCATAGCAGTATTATTCAAAATAGCCCCAAATTGGGAGTAGTTCAAATGTTCAACTGGTAAATAGATAAACAAATTGTGGTATTACCATACCATAGAATACTACCAAGTAATAAAAAGGAACACCGTATCAATACACACAACAACACAGATGAATCTTAGTGATTTAAGGGAAAGAAGTGAAACATAAAATACTGGCTACTGTATGATTTCCTTTGTGTGAAATTCTAGAAAAGGCAAACTGTGGTGATAAAAAGCATACTGTTGGAGGCTAGGAATGGGGATCAACTACAAAGGGGCATGAAGAAAATGAAACTATCATATATTACTTGTGGTTGTAGTTACACAACTGTATACAATTACTAAAATTCAAACCGTACAGGTAAAATGGGTTAATTTTATTGCATATAACTATACCTTAATTTAATTTTTTTTTAATTGCAACTGTGATTGCTTCTGGGTTAGAAGTCTGAGACTGGGTAGCAAGCAACCCTATCTTGGAGCATAAAATCAACTATAGAAAAGATAGAGTGGCTGGGCGCAGTGGCCCACACCTGTAATCCCACCAATTTGGGAGGCCAAGTTAAGAGGATCACCTGAGCCCAGGAGTGCAAGACCAGCCAGAGCAACATGGCAAAACCCTATCTCTAAAAAAAAAATACAAAAAATTAGCCAGGGATGGTGGTGCATGCCTGTAGTCCTAGCTACTCAGGAGGCTGTTATAGGAGAATCACCTGAGCCCAGGAAGTCCAGGCTGCAGTGAGCTACGATCACACCACTACACTCCATCCTGGTGACAGTGAGACCCTATCTCAAAAAAAAAAAAAGAAAAAAGAAAAGATAACCACTGGAAAGAACTAGGAGGCTTTTAAATGTTGGAAGTTTTATTTATTACATTGACTGTAACTATTATTTTAAAAGTAATACTAGTTGTCTTTTGAAGTTTTTATCATACCAAAGTGTATGAAGTAGAAGGTGAGGTTCCTTTGTAAATGTGCCCTTAAGCCTGTAACAGTTGGGCTAGGCGCAGTGACTCATGCTTATAATCCCAGCAATTTGGGAGGCTGAGGCTGGAGGATTGCTTGAGCCCAGGAGTTTGAGACCATTCACGGCAACATAGTGGGAGCCTGTCTCTACAAAATATTTAAAAATTAGCCAGACATAAAGGCATGTGCCTATGGTTACAACTACTAGGGAGGCTGAGGTGGGAGGATCACTTGAGCTTGGGAGGTTGAGGCTGCAGCATGATAGAGTGTCACTGCACTCCAGCCTGGGCAACAGAGCAAGAACCTATCTCTTAAAAATAAATAAGTAAATAAATAATTTTTTAAAGTTTAAGCTCTAATATAGCTTATGAAGCATTTCAAAAGCTGGGCCTTGTGTACTCCCACCTTATCCTCACTTGTGCCTCTTCATAGCTTTCAGTTTAGCTCTACTCAAAGTCTTCAGTTTCTCATCTCCTGTCCTGGCTTTTGCACAAACTACTCCTCTGTATAGATTCTCTTTTCGTCTCTTCTTTAGTTAAGTCCGGGTTTTGGTTTTTGGTTTTGGGGTGGAGTGTTTTTTTATCGTCGGTGGTGGTTTGAGTTTTTTTTTTTTTAATGTTGTTGTTGTTGTTCGCAGGTTTCAGCCTGTGTTTATTTCTCTCTCTCTCTCTTTTTTTTTTTTTTTCAGATGCAGTCCCTTTCTGTCACCCAGGCAGGATTGCAGTGGCGCAATCTCAGCTCACTGCACCCTCCACCTCCTGGGTTCAAACGATTCTCATGCCGCAGCTTTCCAAGTAGTTGGAATTACAGGCATGCACCACCATACCTAGCTATTTTTTGTACTTTTAGTAGACACAGGGTTTTACCATGTTGGCCAGGCTGGTCTCGAACTCCTGGCCTCAAGTGATCCACCCGCCTCTGGCTCCCAAAATGCTGGGATTACAGACATGTGCCACCACGCCCCAGCCCAGCCTGTGTTTATTTCTCTACAAAGCCCTTTCCCTAGAGTAGCTGCTCCTGCCTTATATTCCAGTAATACCCTGAACTTCCTTTATAACATGTGCTATACTTAATTGTTCATCCTTTATGTCCTATCCAATCTGCCTCCCCACTGCCAACTAGATTCTGAACCCCTTTGATGATGTATCTCTTGTTTATTGTTGTAGCTCAGTATCTAGCACAGTGCTTCACATGCAGCAGGTACGCAATAAATATTTATACAGAGGAAAGGAAGGAAGAATGTTTCCCCTTTTGATTTTGTTGTTTTTGATGTTACAAACAATTAACACTTCTGTGCTTACATCTTTACTAATATTTCCAAATATTTCTGTATAATAAGGTCCTAGAAGTGAGCTTCTAGTTGAAGGATGTATGCAGTAGGACAGTGGTTAAGATTTGAATCCTGTCAACACAACTTACCTGCTATGTGATCTTAAATAACTGCCTCTGATTTTAATCTGTAAAATTAGAATAATAATAGCACCCATGGGTTTCTTGTAAGGATTCGATAAGATCCTGTATATAAAGTATTTAAGTGAACTGACTCATAGCAAGATTGCAATACATTTTAGTTTTTATTCTCGTTGTGATGTACACTTAAGAGTTTGATATATATTGCCAAATTATGCTTCTGAAAGGTTTTACCAGTTTATACTTCCACCAATTGGATATGAGAATGTCTTTTTCTCCATCTTTTTCTAGTAATATCTGCTCTCATTCTTTTTCATCTTTGTCAATCTGGCAAGTAAAAAAAATGCTATGATTGGCAATCTTTAAGTTGTTAATTAAGTTGAGTATCATTTCATATGTCTTCAGGCCATTTGTAAGTTTTTGTGAATTGCTTTTTGTATTCTCCGTCCCTGTTTCTATGGGATTGTTGGATTATTTTAATTACTTTTAAAGAGGTTTTATACATTAAAGATATATTTACTGAAAATATTTTTCCTAGTTATCTTTAGAAATATGTAAACAAAATGTTTCTCTAGTTAGGTTATGTATATTTTTCTTTATAATTTTCTGTCAGCTTCGTGCTAAAAATAAACTTTTTAAAAATTGTAGAAACATTATTTTGAGTTTTCTTCTGGTACTTTTAAAAGTGTTTTTATTTGTTGAAATCTTTATCTACCTAGAGTTATATACAGATTTATAACAAATCTTATAAAAATGTATTTATTTTAAAATTTATAAAATTGTTAATCTTTATATACTTCTAATATATAACATATCTTTAAGCAGATAAGAATTATGATGGGACTATTTCAAGTTGGGAATGTTTGAGCAGTTGTTGAAGAACGTTTTTTAAATGTATGTACATTTCTAACTGCCTCCCAAAATAAACATCTTCAAAAAAATTTTTTTTAAAACAGATATTGTCAGCATGTGCTTTGTGAAACTGTTCGAACTGCCAAACTGACTCCAGTTTCTGCCCAGCTTCAAGATATTGAAGGAAAAATTGACCAATTTATTATTCCTAGAGAGGTAGAAAACCTTTAATATGTTTAATTCATTCAGCTATTCTCAACTCTTTTGGTGTGTGTGTGTGTGTGTGTGTGTGTATATATATATATATTTTAGACAGAGTTTTGCTCTTGTCACCCAGGCTGGAGTGCAATGGCGCGATCTTGGCTCACTGCAACCTCCACCTCCCAGGTTCAAGGGATTCTCCTGTCTCAGCCTCCCGA
The DNA here is from genome assembly GCF_029289425.2 of Pan paniscus. Classification (NCBI taxonomy): domain Eukaryota; kingdom Metazoa; phylum Chordata; class Mammalia; order Primates; family Hominidae; genus Pan; species Pan paniscus. The sequence goes on from NC_073262.2 coordinate 105,896,925, forward strand.
GTAGCGGGGATTACAGGCGCCCGCCACCATGGCCAGCTAATTTTTGTATTTGTAGTAGAGACGGGGTTTCACCATCTTGGCCAAGCTGGTCTTGAACTCCTGACCTCAGGTGATCTGCCAACCTTGGCCTCCCAAAGTGCTGGGATTACACACGTGAGCCACTGCACCCAGCCTGGTGTGTATTTTAAATTTGTTTAAAGTGGCAAATAAATGCTACCCATTATTAAATAAAAGACACAATTATTTTAGTTACAAAATAATATGTGCTTGTTTTAAAGTTCAAACAATATAAAAGTCTTCCTTCCCAAAGGGTACTACTGTTAGCAGTTTAGTATGTATTTTTATAGACCTATTTCTGTGTATGTATATTACTCTGTGTATATATGTATAGAAACACACATATACATATGTATTAAACAATTTATATGTGAAAAGTTACTCTTTCTATATTGTTCTTTAATTTTCTTTTATTGAGTGTATCATGGCTATTAGTATACCTAGCACTTGATACAGATTTGACTCATTATTAATGGCTGCATAATATTCCATTGTGTGAATGTACCATGATTTATTTTTTAATTTAATTTTTTGAGACAGAGTATCACTCTGTCACCCATCCTGGAGTGCAGTTGTGCAATCTTGGCTCACTGCAACCTCCGCCTCCCGAGTTCAAGTGATTGTCCTGCCTCAGCCTCCTGAGTAGCTGGGATTACAGGCTTGTGCCACAAGGCCTGGCTGATTTTTATATTTTTAGTAGAGATGGGGTTTCACCATGTTGGCCAGGCTGGTCTCGAACTCTTGGCCCCAAGTGATCCACCTGCCTCCACCTCTCAACATGCTGGGATTACAGGCATGAGCCACCATGCCCATCTAGCATAATTTATTTAAGCAGCCCCCGCTAGTGGAAATTATGATTGACATTTTTTTTTTAATTATATACTGGTACAGGTGTTGAGTAGAGTCTGAGACACGGAGTTTTTGTGTCAAAGTCCATGTATATGTTCAGTTATTATTATTTTTAGACAGGGTCTTGCTCTGTTACCTAGGCTGGAGTGCAGTGGTGTGATTGCAGCCTCGACCTCCCAGGCTTAAGTGATCCTGCCACCTCAGCTTCCCAAGTAGCTGGACTAAATTTTTTTATTTTTTATAAAGACAGAGTCTCACTATGTTGTCCAGGCTGATATGGAACTCCTGGGCTCAAGTGATCCTCCTATCTCAGCCTCCCAAAGTGGTGAGATTACAGGCATTAGCCACTGCACTGGGCCATGTGTACGTTAAATTTAAAATGTTCTCTAAAAGGCATTTTATACTTCTAGCAACAATGTATGAGAATGTTTTTTCTTTCCAAATCCTCACTGCCTCTGAATTTGGGTCTTATGTATATTTTATGAATCTTGCTTTTCTCTGATCATTGGAGAGATAGAACAAATTTTCATACATATATTAACAGTTTGTGTTTTTCTTTTGTTAATTCTGTCTTTATAACTTTCACTCATTTTTCTAGTGAGCTTATATATATTTGTATATTATACAAATTCTGTCAATTATATAGCAAATAACTTTTACTGTTGCTTACTTTTTTTGTTGTTTTTTTTTAACTGGATGCAGATTTTTTTTTTATACTTTAAGTTTTAGGGTACATGTGTACAACGTGCAGGTTTGTTACATATGTATACATGTGCCATGTTGGTGTGCTGCACCCATTAACTCGACATTTAACATTAGGTATATCTCCTAATGCTATCCCTCCCCGCTCCCTCCACGCCACAACAGGCCCCGGTGTGTGATGTTCCCCTTCTTGTGTCTATGTGTTCTCATTGTTCACTTCCCACCTGTGAGTGAGAACATGCGGTGTTTGGTTTTTTGTCCTTGCGATAGTTTGCTGAGAATGATGGTTTCCAGCTTCATCCATGTCCCTACAAAGGACATGAACTCTGGATGCAGATTTTAAATTTTCATATAGTTAAGTCTGTTATTCCTTTATGGTTTCTAGATTTTGTGACATGCTTAGGGAGGCCTTCCTCATTGTAAGATCACCAAAATAATCACTTGTGGTTTCTTGCATTATTTTTAAATTATTATTTTGTATTCAATATCTATATTAAAAGGAGTTTGGAATAAGTTGACTTTCTAGGAGTCATTTTATCTCTGTTAGTCCTTGACTAATTGGATTTTTTTTTCCACAGACCCTCGTCCTTTATGCCCTTGGTGTGGTACTTCAGGATCCTAATACTTGGCCATCTCCACACAAGTATGAAATATTTGTCATTGTATTTGTGACTGTCAGTTTTTGTGTTTGCACGTTTTGCATTCCTTTCCTAAGTGTTGAGGAGAAAACTCAGTATGTAGCAATGATACAACAAAAGAAAACTAGTGAATCCCCTTTTCTTCTCTTTCTTTTGAGACAGGGTCTCACTCTGTCATCCAGGCTGGAATGTAGTAGTGCAATCGCTTCTCACTGCAGCTTCGACCTCTCTGACTCAAGCCATCCTTCTGCATCAGCCACCTAAGTAGCTAGGACCACAGGCACGCGCTGCCACGCCTGGTTCATTTTCGTACTTTTTGTACAGATGGGGTTTCACCATGTTGCCCAGGCTGGTCTTGAACTCCTGAGCTCAAGCCATCCTCCCACCTCTGCCTCCCAAAGTGGTGGGATTACAGGCATGAACCACCAAGCCTGACCTGCATCCCCATTATATCTTCTGTTCATTGCTTTTTCTGTTATGTGAATCTGCTATTTGCTACTCTTTGTCTCTTTTATTACCACTTTTATACTAAGTGAAAAGTAATTAACATCTGTTTTAAGAAAATGAAAGCAGGCCGGGCACCGTGGCTTATGCCTGTAATCCCAGCACTTTGGGAGGCTGAGGCGGGCGGATCACAAGGTCATGAGTTCAAGACCAGCCTGGCTAACATAGCGAAACCCCGTCTCTAATAAAAATACAAAAATTAGCCCGGCATGGTGGCGCATGCCTGTAATGCCAGCTACTTGGGAGGCTGAGGCAGGAGAATCACTTGAACCTGGAAGGCAGAGGTTGCAGTGAGCCAAGATCATGCCATTGCACACCAAAGAAATACCACCTGTTCCCCAAAAACCTATTGAAATAAAAAATAAATTTAAAAAAAGCAAAAAGAGGAGCAATAAAGAACAGAAAAATGCACTGGGGAAAAAAAAAAAAAAAGAGGCCGGGCGCAGTAGCTGTAATCCTGCACTTTGGGAGGCTGAGGCGGGTGGATCATGAGGTCAGGAGATCGAGACCATCCTGGCTAACATGGTGAAACCCTGTCTCTACTAAAACTACAAAAAATTAGCTGGGCGTGGTGGCGGGTGCCTGTAGTCCCAGCTACTCGGGAGGCTGAGGCAGGAGAGGTGGAGGTTGCAGTGAGCCGAGGTCATCTCATTGCACCCCAGCCTGGGCAACAAGAATGAAACTCCATTTCAAAAAAATAAAAAATAAAATAAAAAATAATGATAATAATCACACATATATAGAGTACGCTTTTCATTCGCTTTAATCCAGATACCCTCCTAGAATTCAGTGGCTTAAGAGAAGCAACATATATCTTTTTTTTTTGGACAGAGTCTCAATCTGTCACCAGGCTGGAGTGCAGTGGTGCAATCTTGGCTCACTGCAACCTCCGCCTCCCGGGTTCAAGCGATTCTCCTGCCTCAGCCTCCCAAGTAGCTGAGACTACAGGCATGCACCACCACGCCCAGCTAATTTTTATGTTTTTAGTAGAGACGGGGTTTCACCATGTTGCCCAGGATGGTCTCAATCTTTTGACCTCGTGATCACTTGCCTCTGCTTCCCAAAGTGCTGGGATTACAGCCTTGAGCCACTGTGCCCAGCCTTCTAAAAAAAATTTTTTTTTTTTTTTTTGAGACAGAGTCTCACTCTGTCGCCCAGGCTGGAGTGCAGTGGTGCGATCCCGGCTCACTGCAAGCTCCGCCTCCCGGGTTCATGCCATTCTCCTGCTTCAGCCTCCCTAGTAGCTGGGACTACAGGCGCCCGCCACTGTGCCCGGCTAATTTTTTTTTTTGTATTTTTAGTAGAGATGGGGTTTCACCGTGGTCTCAATCTCCTGACTTCGTGATCTGCCTGCCTCGGCCTCCCAAAGTGCTGGGATTACAGGCGTCAGCCACCGCGCCTGGCCAAAAATTTTTAATAGAGATGAGGTCTCGCTATGTTGCCCAGGCTGGTCTCGAATTCCTGGGCTCAAGCAATCCTCCCACCTTGACGTCACAAAGTGCTAGGATTACAGGCGTGAGCCACTATGTCCAGCCTCTCTCACCTATTAATAAATCTGGATGTAATATAATTGATAAATATAATTTTAAGGCTGGAGCCTCCAATTTTAAGACATAAATTTCAGTTGAAGAGGCAATATAAAATGTCTTACATATTGATAAGGTGGTCTCATGTAACAGGTCTTAAATTTATTTAAAAATTCATTATATGATTTTCTATGATTTATCCTTATATTTCACAAAATAATATAAACTGGTGTAACAATCTTATACCTTGGTTTTCTCGAGAAATATATTTTGCATCTATCATTTAGAAATAATAAAGTAGGCCAGGTGCCGTGGCTCATACCTATAATCCCAGCACTTTGGGAGGCCAAGGCAGGTGGATCACGAGGTCAAGAGATCGAGACCATCCTGGCCAACATGGTGGAACCCCGTCTCTACTAAAAATAAAAAAATTAGCTGGGTGTGGTGGTGTGCACCTGTAGTCCCAGCTACTTGGGAGGCTGAGACAGGAGAATTGCTTGAACCTGGGATGTGGTGGTTGCAATGAGCCGAGATCACGCTACTGCACTCCAGCCTGGTGACAGAACAAGACTCCGTCTCAAAAAAAGAAAAAAAAAGAGAAATAATAAAGTGCCAGTCGCGGTGGCTCACACACCTATAATCCCAGCACTTCGAGAGATTGAGGCAGGAGGATCACTTGAGCCTAGGAGTTCAAGATCAGCCTGGGCAACATAGGGAGAACCTGTCTGTACAAAAAACTGTTAAAAGTAGCTGGGCCTGGTGGCATGTGCTTATAGTCACAGCTACTCAGGAAGCTGAGGTAGAAGGATAGTTTAAGTCCAGGAGGTCGAGGCTGCAGTGAGCCTTGATTGTACCATTGCCCTCCAGCCTGGGTGACAGAGCGAGACCCTGTCTCAAAAAATGGAATATAGTAAGAAACAGCAATAGACTAAATATATGTTAAATAATTTGGGAACATAAAAATAAGTGGCATTTAAATATAATGTAAGAGCACTTTCTATTTTCAGTTGATTTTTAACTTTGTTACATACTTGTGTTCTTTTAGTGTCAACATGTAAGATGCCAGTGGAGCTATATTGTGATTAACCTCAAATTTTCTTTGTAGGTTTGATCCAGATCGGTTTGATGATGAATTAGTAATGAAAACTTTTTCCTCACTTGGATTCTCAGGCACACAGGAGTGTCCAGAGTTGAGGTGAATAATAGAATGCCAGACTCTGTTCTTAGAATTTTGATGATCACTGTTGATGAGAATGGGCAATCTGTATGATTAAAGTATTTTTTTTATTATTATTGTACTTTAAGTTCTGGGGTTCATGTGCAGAACGTGCAGGTTTAAAGTATAATTTTTAATCTTTAGTAACTAATTGACTTTCTTCCTGACTAGGTTTGCATATATGGTGACCACAGTACTTCTTAGTGTATTGGTGAAGAGACTGCACCTACTTTCTGTGGAGGGACAGGTTATTGAAACAAAGTATGAACTGGTAACATCATCAAGGGAAGAAGCTTGGATCACTGTCTCAAAGAGATATTAAAATTTTATACATTTAAAATCATTGTTAAATTGATTGAGGAAAACAACCATTTAAAAAAAATCTATGTTGAATCCTTTTATAAACCAGTATCACTTTGTAATATAAACACCTATTTGTACTTAATTTTGTAAATTTGGATTTTTATATATCATATTTTCTTAATTCATTGTACACATTTGACTTACTGCACAGTATATTGATCATTTTAATGGGAAACTTTAGCTTTCTACTTTTTATTTTTGTTTTTTCACTTTCTATGCCATTATTTTTGTATTCTTTTTCTTAGTGTGAGCTCTAAAATCAATGTTCTTGAAAAAGAAATTATTTTGCAGAAGTTGGGGAATCATGTTTGTTGAATATGTATAAAATAGAAACATAGGCTGGGCGCGGTGGCTCACACCTGTGATCCCTACACTTTGGGAGGCTGAGGCAGGTGGATCACCTGAGGTCCAGAGTTTGAGACCAGTCTGGCCAACATGATGAAACCCCATCTCTACTAAAAATACAAAAAATTGGCGGGGAGTGGTGGCTCACGCCTGTAATCCCAGCACTTTGGGATGCTGAGGCGGGTGGATCACCTGAGGTCAGGAGTTTGCGACCAGCCTGGCCAACATGATGAAACCCTGTCTCTACTAAAAATACAAAAAAATTGGCTGGGTGTGGTGGCCCACACCTGTAATCCCAGCACTTTGGGAGGCCGAGGCGGGTGGATCACCTGAGGTCCGAAGTTCGAGGCCAGCCTGGCCAACAGGATGAAACCCTGTCTCTATTAAAAATACAGAAAATTGGCCGGGTGCGGTGGCTCACCCCTGTAATCCCAGTATTTGGGAGGCTGAGGCGGGTGGAGCACCTGAGGTCAGGAATTCGAGATCAGCCTGGCCAACATGGTGAAACCCCATCTCTACTGAAAAACACACACACAAAAATTAGCTGGGCATGGTGGCACATGCCTGTAATCCCAGCTACTCAGGAGGCTGAGGCAAGAGAATCGTTTGAACCTGGGAGGCGGAGCTTGCAGTGAGCTGAGATTGCACCCCTGCACTCCAGCCTGGGCCACAGAGCAAGACTCTGTCTCAAGAAAAACAAAAAAAAAAGATAAATGGACAAAAGACCTGAACAAACAGCTTTTATAGGATAGTATGGCTAACAAACTTTTAGAAAAGTGTTTAGTCTCACTAGTAAGTAACAAAATATTGGGGCAGGGCACAGTGGCTCGTGCCTATAATCCTAGAACTTTGGAAGGCCAAAGCTGGTGGATTGCTTGAGCCCAGGAGTTTAAGACCAGCCCAGGCAACATTGGGAGACCCTGCCTCTACAAATATACAAAAAAATTACTGGGCATAGTGACACACACCTGTAGTCCCAGCTGTTCTGGAGGCTGAGGTGGGAGGATCACTTGAGACCAGGAGAGGTCAAGGCTGCAGTGATCTGTGATCACACCACTGCACTCCAGCCTGGGCAACAGAGCAAAACCCTGTCTTTAAAAAAACAAAAAACAAAAAAGGCCGGGCTCGGTGGCTCATGCCTATAATACTTTGGGAGGCCGAGGCAGGTGGATCAATTGAGGTCAGGTGTTCGAGACCAGCCAGGCCAACTTGGTGAAACCCCGTCTCTACTAAAAATACAAAAAAAAAAAAAAAAATTAGCCAGATGTGGTGGTGCACATTTGTAATCCCAGCTACTCAGGAGGCTGAGGCAGGATAATCGCTTGAACCTGGGAGGCAGAGGTTGCAGTGAGCCAAGATCGCACCACTGCACTCCAGCCTGGGTGTCGAGTGAAACTCACTCTCAAAAAAAAAAAAAGGAGGTGGGGGGAGCTATTTCAAGAATATTTTAAGTAGGCCGGGCACGGTAGCTCATGCCTGTTATTCTAACACTTTGGGAAGCCGACATGGGCAGATCACGAGGTCAAAAGATTTGAGACCATCCTGGCCAACATGGTGAAAGCCCATCTCTACTAAAAATACAAAAAATTAGCTGGACATGCTGGCGTGCGCCTGTAGTCCCAGCTACTTGGGAGGCTGAGGCAGGAGAATCCCTTGAACCTGGGAGGTGGAGGTTGCAGTGAGCTGATGTTGTGCTAGTGCACTCCAGCCTGGGCGACAGGGCTGAGACCCTGTCTCAAAAAAAAAAGGAGTATCTTAAGTGTCTTTCAAAATTACACTTTAGCACTTATAAATTTTATATATAATACTTTACTGATAGCATTGTATATTAGTCCAACTTTTTTGGCTACACTATTTGTGAAGGATTCCTTTTTTTCTTTAAGACAGCCACTGTAGGAAATATGCCAAGTACAGATAGTGAGGAAAGAAAGGAAGAAAAATGATAATTGTCTGCAAGTGGGCTTATTTTTAACACTGCTGAATTTCATTTGTAATTTTGCTTTCAAGAATATACTCTAGTAGACTGAGGCGGGAGGATCACTTGAGCCCAGGAGTTGGAGGCTTCAGTAAGCTGCGATCACACCACTGCCCTCAGCCAAACCTGAGTGATAAAGTGAGACCCTATCTCTTAAAAAAAAAAATCCCTTTGTTGTTGAGTTATTTTATGTCATTTATTGGTAAATACCTAACATTTTAGACCTAGTCATTGCCAGTTAACATAGAATTTAATTGGATGCAGTCTGTATTTTTGAAAAAAAAAAAATTTTTGGAATAACTTAAATTCTAAAACTTTGGCCGGGCGTGATGGCTCATGCCTGTAATCCCAGCACTTTGGGAGGCCGAGGCAGGCAGATCACCTGAGGTCAGGCGTTCAAGACCAGCCTGACCAACATGGAGAAACCCCGTCTCTACTAAAAATACAAAATTAGCCAGGCGTGGTGGTGCATGCCTGTAATACCAGCTACTCGGGAGGCTGAGGCAGGAGAACTGCTTGAACCTGGGAGGCAGAGGTTGCGGTGAGCCAAGATCGCGCCATTGCACTCCAGCCTGGGCAACAAGAGTGAAACTCCGTCTCAAAAAAAAAAAGAAAAATTCTAAAACTTTAAGTGAAATTTATTATCCCTTCCCACTTATTTTCTGTGGTTTTGTGTGTATAGAGCATCTTCCTTTGTTACCCAAGTACCTCGAATGGGTTGGAAACTGGCGGAGTAGCCAATTGATATGTAAACCAAGTGTCAGATCAGATGAGATGAAAGAGGTGGAGTTTAAAGCAAGTGAGATATGATAAACAATGATGAGAGCAAAAATAGGGCAGTTGAACCAGAGTCAGCCAGTTGGCATAACTGCCAATAAATGAGGCAGTGTAGAATAACTAATAATGATTGGAATCAAGGAAAAGAGAGCATAGAGGAATCAGCTAAATTAGTATGTTTTATCCATAGTTACATGACTAACAAATGATTAAAAAGAAGTTATTCTCTAGATAATTTTTTAAATAAAAGTACTGTTAATATATAAACTAAGTTATTCATTCACTGTTTTTCTTCACAGTAAGAATGACAAAAATCTGTGTTCTTTGTATTTATCAAATGACTCAAATTTTGGCCACTTCACTGTCACTGATGGCTTATAGAATGATTCTAGCAGGAGTCAAGTTATTGCACTATCAAATGGGTTTTTAATTGATATTGAAGTAAGTAAGTTTTGTAGCTTTTGGAGTTTTTAAAAACTACTTCAGTGATTTTGATTTATATTCTTTTTGATAGTTCAGAAGTGTATTGTTAAAAAACATAAGCATGGCCGGGCACAGTGGCTCACACCTGTAATCCCAGCTCTTTGGGAGGCCAAGGCGGGTAAATCACCTGAGGTCGGGAGTTTGAGACCAGCCTGACCAACATGGAGAAACCCTGTCTCTACCAAAAATACAAAATTAGCCGGGCATGATGGAGCATCCCTGTAATCCTAGCTACTTGGGACGCTGAGGCAGGAAAATCGCTTGAACCCGTGAGGCAGAGGTTGCGATGAGCCGAGATCGTGCCATTGCACTCCAGCCTGGGCAACAAGAGCAAAACTCCGTCTCAGAAAAAAAAAAAAAAAAAATGGCCAGGCGAGGTGGCTCACACCTGTAATCCCAGCACTTTGGGAGGCTGAGGCGGGCAGATCACCTGAAGTCAGGAGTTCAAGACCAGCCTGACCAACATGGAGAAACCTCATCTCTACTAAAAATACAAAATTAGCCGGGCGTGGTGGCACATGCCTTTAATCCCAGCTACTGGGGAGGCTGAAACAGGAGAATCGCTTGAACCCAGTAGGGGAAGGTTGTGGTGAGCCAAGATTGCACCATTGCACTCCAGCCTGGGCAAGAAGAGTGAAACTCTATCCAAAAAAAAAAAAAAAAAACCATAAGTACATAACTTTTTTTCTTTTTCTTTTCTTTCTTTTCTTTTTTTTTTTTTTTTTTTGAGGCACAGTCTTGCTTTGTTGACCAAGCTGGAGTGCATTGGCATGATCACAGCTTACTGTAGCCTCCACCTCCTGGGCTCCAGCAATCTCACCTCAGCCTCTAGAGTAGCTGGGACTACATATGCATGCCACCATGCCCAGCTGTTTTTTTGTTTGTTTGTTTTTGGTTTTGTTTTTTTGAGACAGGGTCTCCCTGCGTCGCCCAGTCTTGTCTCAAACTCCTAAGCTCAAGCGATCCTCCCACCTGGGCCTCCCAAAGTGTTGAGATTGCAGGTGTGAGCCACCGCACCTGGTCCATAAAACATTTTTTTATGAACTAAAGAGCTCTCTCAAACTTGTGCTAACAAAATTTAAGGCAATATTAATTCTGTGCATGTGTTTGGGAAAATTAAAAAAACTTACATAGTGCTTATTTGGCCCACAAAAGTACAGTTCCATTTTTTATATAAATAGATTCTACCTAACTTATAACCCCTATGTCAAAATTTGTTTATCTTAAAATAGTTTGTATAAAAAATCTTTACTGCTTTATTATGAAATAATAATGTTTATTATAGAAAAATCTAGGAAAACACAAAAATATCAAACTCAGTCAGTTAATAGTCATAGTCTCACTATTTGAAGTTAACCACTGTTAAGATTCTTTTTTTTTTTTTTTTTTTGAGACTGAGTCCCGCTGTCTATTGCCCAGGCTGGAGTGCCATGGCACCATCTCGGCTCACTGCAACCTCTGCTTCCCAGGTTCAAGTGATCCTCCCGCCTCAGCCTCCCAAGTAGCTGGGATTGCAAACATGTGCCACCACACCTGGCTAATTTTTGTGTTCTTAGTACAGATGGAGTTTCACCATGTTGGCCAGGCTGGCCTCGAACTCCTCAACCTCAAGTAGTCTGCCCACCTTGACCTCCCAAAGTGCTGGGATTACAGGCGTGGGGCACCATGCCCAGCCCCACTGTTAAGATTCTAATGTAGGCTGGGCACAGTGACTCATGCCTGTAACTCCAGCACTTTGGGAGTTCAAGGCGGCCCGATTGCTTGAGCTTTTAGAAGTTTGAGACCAGCCTGGGCAACGTGGCAAAACCTTGTTTCTATTAAAAAATATAAAAACTTAGCCAGCCTTGGTGGCACCACCTGTAGTCCCAACTATTCAGGAGGCTGAGGCGAGAGGATGGCTTGAGCTCAGGAAGTCAAGGCTACAGTGAGCTGTGGTAGTGCCACTGCACTCCAGAATGGTTGACAGAGCAAGACCCTGTCTCAAAAAAAAAAGATTCTAATATAGATACTCTTTTTATGCATATGTAATTTATATATATTATACAAAATATTATTTGCATTTAACATATTCTGAACCAATAGTCTTTTCTACAAGCAGAACATTAGTATTCTTGTCACTCTGAATGTAGGCACAGATTTTTGTCATTCTTTATCTTTTTTGTGTGTGTGTGACAGAGTCTCACTCTGTCACCAGGCTGGAATGCAGTGGCGTGATCTCGGCTCACTGCAACCTCTGCCTCCCAGGTTCAAGCGATTCTCTTGCCTCAGCCTTTTGAGTAACTGGGGTTACAGGCGCATGCCATCACACCCAGCTCATTTTTGTATTTTTAGTAGAGATGGGGTTTTACCGTGTTGGTCAGGCTGGTCTTGAACTCTTGACCTTGTGATCTGCCCAACTCAGCCTCCCAGAGTGCTGGGATTACAAGCATGAGCCACCGCGCTCGGTCCCTTTCTTTTTATTTATTTATTTATTTATTTTGAGATGGAGTCTCGCTGTGTCACCCAGGCTGGAGTGTGGTGGCACGATCTTGGCTCACTGCAACCCCTGCCTCCCAGGTTCAAGCAATTCTCCTGCCTCAGCCTCCTGAGTAGCTGAGACTACAGGTATGTGCCACTACACTCAGCTAATTTTTGTATTTTTTTTTAGTAGAGACAGGGTTTCACCGTGTTGGCCAGGCTGGTCTTGAACTCCTAACCTCAGGTGATTCACACCCCTTGGCCTCCTGAAGTGCTGGGATTACAGGCATGAGCCACTGTGCCCGGCCATTTTTTTGTGTTTTTAGTGGAGACAGGTTTTCACCATGTTGGCCAGTAGTGTATTTAGTTATTTAAGGAGGGCTCAATCAACAGGTTTAAATGGTGTGCTATTCATAATTATTGCAAAAATAGGCCGGGCCTGTAATTCCAGCACTTTGGGAGGCCAAGGCAGGTGAATCACTTGAGGCCAGGAGTTTGAGATCAGCCTGGCCAACGTGGTGAAACTCCATCTCTACTAAAAATACCAAAAGTAGCAGGCATGGTGACAGGTGCCTCTAATCCCAGCTACTCGGGAGGCTGAGGCAGGAGAATCGCTTGAACCCAAGAGTCAGAGGTTGCAGTGAGCCGAGATCGCGCCATTGCACTCCAGTGTGGGTGACGAGCGAAAATCCGTCTCAACCAAGAAAAAAGAAAAAAAGAAAAAGAAAACTTAACTGGCCTTTGGGGCACATGCCTGTAATCCCAGCTTCTTGGGAGGCTGAGGCATGAGAAAAAAAATAAACCTGGGAGGTGGAGGTTGCAGTGAGTTGAGATTGTGCCACTGCACTCCAGCTTAGGCAATAAAACAAGACTGTCTAAAAAAAAAAAAAAAAAAAAAAACTTATTGAGAGAATAATATACCATTAATATTTAAAGAAATTTTTGGCTGGTGCCGTGGCTCACACCTGTAATCCCAGCACTTTGGGAGTCCAAAGTGGGCGTATAACTTGAGGTCAGGAGTTCAAGAACAGCCTGGCCAACATGGGGAAACCCCATCTCTACTAAAAATACAAAAATTAGTGGATGTGGAGGCGGGCGAATGTAATCCCAGCTAGTTGAGAGGCCGAGGCAGGAGAACGTCTGGGAGGTGGAGGTTGCAGTGTGCCGAGATCGCACCACTGTACTCCAGCCTAGGTGACAGAGTGAGACTCCAGAGGTCTCAGCCAGACTCTGGAGGTCTCAGCCCAGGCTTGAGTGCAGTGGCATGATCTGGGCTCACTACAACCTCCATCTCCCCAGTTCAAGCGATTCTCCTGCCTCAGCCTCCCGAGTAGCTGCGACTACAGGCGAGTGCCTCCATGCCCAGCTAATTTTTTGTATTTTTAGTAGAGACGGGGTTTCACCATGTTAGCCAGGATGGTCTTGATCTCCTGACCTTGTGATCTGTCCACCGCGGCCTCCCAAAGTGCTGGGATTACAGGTGTGAGCCACAGCGCCCGGCCAAAAAAAGGAATTTTTAAGAGGAAAAAGAATGCTACCAACCTAACCACATTTCTATGACTGTTTATATTTTTCCCTGTTCCACATACATACATTTTTACATAGTACGTTCATTGCAGCATGAGCTACTTTTCACTTAATAAATTTTAAACATTTTCCAGCTGGGTGTGGTGGCTCATGCCTGTAATCCTAACACTTGGAGAGGCCAAGTCAGGCTTATTGGGTGAGTCCAGGTGTTTGAGACTAGCCTAGGCAACATGGCGAAACTGCATCTCTACAAAAAATACAAAAATTAGCCAGGTGTGCTGGCGCACACCTGTAGTCCCAACTACTCAGGAGGCTGAGGTGGGAGGATTGCTTGAGCCCAGGAAGTAGAGGTTGCAGTGAGCCATGATCATGCCACTGCACTCCAGCCTAGGTGACAAAGCACAACCCTCAAATAAATAAATAAATACATGTTAAACATATACCTTTATTACTTCATTTTTGTAAGAGCTTCAGGGAATAGGCTTTTTTAAAGGGAATAGACTTATAGATCAATTTTAATATTTGACTTATAGAATTTTATGACGCTAAATGGATAATTGTAAAGTTTGAGTTGGGACCCATTTTGTAAGACATTCAGGCTATAAACAAGGTAATAAATCACACTCTTCCAGTTCTACTCCCAATTTAATTGGTTTACAGTTCGGTGGCTGTCTTTTTTTTTTTTTTTTTTTTTTTTTTGAGACCGAGTCTCCCTCTGTCACCAGGCTGGAGTGCAGTGGTGCAATCTCAGCTCACTGCAACCTCCCCCTCTCAGGTTCAAGTAATTCTCCTGCCTCAGCCTGCCGAGTAGCTGGGACTACAGTCGCACGCCAACCACCCCCAGCTAATTTTTTTATTTTTAGTAGAGACAGGATTTCACCATGTTTGCCAGGATGGTCTTGATCTCTTGTGCTCATAATCTACCTACCTCGGCCTCCCAAAGTGCTCGGATTACAGACGTGAGCCACTGCGCCCAGCCCGTTGACTTGCTTTCTAGATACTGGGAATAGATCTTGTTATAGTATGTGATAAATAGATCTTGTTATAGTATGTGATAAAATGCCATGATCAAATAAATTACTTATATCCTGTTTGGTGATTTTTAGAAAAACATATTTATCTACATCTAAAATACTTATTTTAATTTTAAACACTTGATGGTATGAAATGAAATTTTGTTACTTTACCATTGTAACTATGTCATAAAGTCATAAAGTACCTGTCCCCAAAAAGGCAACCAGTAAATATTTTTGAGTAAATGAATGAAATCTTTATTGCCGGTGTTCTGTGCACATAGAATAAAGGAAATTATTAATGTTACTTAATAGTTTAAAAAAATTCAGAAGCCAAGCTATCCATAAAGCTACTTTGTGATGTGCTGAATACTCCATTAATAGAAGTGTTTAAGAGGATGTTGTATGCCTGCCTTCCACTCATGCCTGTGTTAGATGTGAACATAGATTTATAATATAGTACTATACAAAATACAACTAAAATAGTTGGTAACCAAGTAGTCATTTGTTCCTTCTATATCTTTTTCCTCTTTTTCTTTTTTTTTTTGAGATGGAGTTTTGCTCTTGCCGCCAAGGCTGGAGTGCAATGGTGCAATCTCAGCTCACTGCAACTTCCGCCTCCCGGGTTCAAGCAATTCTCCTGCTTCAGCCTCCTGAGTAACTGGAATTACAGGCACGCACCACCATGCCCGGCTAATTTTGTTTGTTTGTTTGTTTGTTTGTTGTATTTTTAGTACAGACGGGGTTTCTCCATGTTGGCCAGGCTGGTCTCAAACTCCCAACCTCAGGTGATCTGCCCTCCTCAGCCTCCCAAAGTGCTGGGATTACAGGCGTGAGCCACTGCGCCCGACCCCATCCTGTTCCTTCTATATCTTATTACTAGATGATCATTGAACCAAGAAATGTTTAAAGATAAGGGTTTTTTACAAGGTTAGTGAGAGCATTATTTCCCACAATGTCTCATGAAACACCATCCTGTAAGATACTCTGAGAAGTTTCCTTGATATTCATTCTCAGATTCTCCATACTATATTCTTTCTCAGATATTTATAATATATATATTAATATTGGAAGAGCCGAAAAGTCCTACTGTAAAGGAACCTACTTTAGGCCAGGCATGGTGGCTCACGCCTGTAATCCCAGTACTTTGGGAGGCCGAGGTGGGTGGATCACGAGGTCAAGAGATTGAGATGATCCTGGCTAACAACGGTGAAACCCCGTCTCTACTAAAAATACAAAAAATTAGCCAGGTGTGGTGGCGGGCGCCTGTAGTCCCAGCTACTTGGGAGGCTGAGGCGGGAGAATGGTGTGAACCTGGGAGGCAGAGCTTGCAGTGAGCCGAGATTGTGCCACTGCACTCCAGCCTGGGTGAAAATGCGAGACTCTGTCTTAAAAAAAAAAAAAGAAAAAAAAGAAAGAAAACTACTTTAACTTGGTTAAACTCTGAATGTTCCAAATGTATTTGATGAAGGTACTCTTTTTTCCAATAACATCTATGAAACCAGTTCCTGTAAAATCCAGATTTCATAGAAGTAGTCTCTTATAAAACAGAACTCATTTTGCCCGACATGATCTAGAGACAAATTCCTTAAACTATATATGGTCCAGAGATTCTCTAGTCTAAGAATGACCATAGCCTTAAAAGTGAACCACCTGAATACCATATTCTCTCCCTTATCTCCACCTCTCTTCTGCCAGAGCCCAGTGTGTCCTCTAGCTCCACTGACTCCTATCCCTGTCCTGATTTTTCCATTCCCACCCAAAGATATGGAACCCATTTGTCATACAACAGTTGCTTATTGACCATGTGTGCCAGATCTTATGCTACACACTGGGGATATAGCAGTAAACAAAACATACATGGCATTATTACTGTGTTCTCTGTCTTTTCCTGTGTTTCACCCCAGGAGGGAGAACCCCACAGTCTCACGTCCTAGAGCTTTACCACCTTGAATCTTCTAGCACCCAGAGCTCTCCAGGTACTGGGTTGGGAAGCAGCTTGATATGGTTTGGCTCTGTCACCCTCCAAATCTCATCTTGTAGCTCCCATAATTCCCAGGTGTTGTGGGAGGGACCCAGTGGGAGATGATTGAATCATGGGGGCGGGTCTTTCCTGTGCTGTTCTCCTGTTAGTGAATGGGTCTCATGAGATCTGATGGTTTTTAAACCGGGAGTTTCCCTGCACAAGCTCTCTCTTTGCCTGCTTCCAACCATGTAAGATGTAACTTACTCCTCCTTGCCTTCCACCATGATTGTAAGGCCTCCCCAGCCACATGGAATTGTAAGTCCAATGAACCTCTTTATTTTGTAAATTGCCCAGTCTCAGGTATGTCTTTATCAGCAGTGTGAAAACAAACTGATACAGTAAATTGGTACCAGTAGAGTGGGGCACTGCTGAAAAGATACCCAAAAATGTGGAAGCAACTTTGGAACTGGGTAACAGGCAGAGGTTGGAACAGTTTGGAGGGCTCAGAAGAAGATAGGAAAATGTAGGAAAGTTTGGAACTCCCTAGATACTTGTTAAATGGCTTTGACCAAAATGCTGATGATGATATGGACAATGAAATCCAGGCTGAGATGGTCTCAGATGGAGATGAGGAACTTGTTGGGAACTGGAGCAAAGGTGACTCTTGCTATGTCTTAGCAAAGAGACTGGTGGTGTTTGCCCCTGCCCTAGAGATTTGTGGAACTTTGAACTTGAGAGAGATGATTTAGGGTATCTGGTGGAAGAAGTTTTTAAGCAGCAAAGCATTTAAGAATTGACTTGGGTGCTGTTAAAGGCATTCAGTTTTACAAGGGAAGCAGAGCTTTGGAAAATTTGCCCTGACAATGCGATAGAAAAGAAAATCCCATTTTCTGAGGAGAAATTCAAGCTGGCTGCAGAAATTTGCATAAGCAATGAGGAGCCAAATGTTAATCCCCAAGACAGTGGGGAAAATGTCTCCAGGGCATGTCAGAGGTCTTCACAGAGGGCTCCCATCACAGGCCCAGAAGCCTAGGAGGAAAAAGTGGTTTTGTGGACTGGGCCCAGGGTCCCTGTGCTGTGTACAGCCTAGGGACTTGGTGTCCTGTGTCCCAGCCACTCCAGCCATGGGTGAAAGGGACCAACATAGAGCTCAGACTGTGGCTTCAGAGGGTCCAAGCCCCAAGTCTTGGCAGCTTCCACATGGTGTTGAGCCTGTAAGTGCACACAAGTCAAGAATTGGAGTTTGAGAACCTCCGCCTAGATTTCAGAGAATGTATGGAAATGCCTGGATGTCCAGGAAGAAGGTCGCTACAGGGGCAGGGCACTCATGGAGAACCTCTGCTAGGACAATGCAGAAGGGAAATGTGGGGTCAGAGCCCCCACACAGAGTTCTCATTGGGGCACTGCCTAGTGGAGCTATGAGAAGAGGGCCATCATACTCGAGACCCCAGCATGGTAGATCCACCCACAGCTTGCACTGTGCACCTGGAAAAGCCACAGACACTCAATGCCAGCCCATGAAAGCCGCTGAGAGGGCGGCTGTACCCTACAAAGCCACAGGGACAGAGTCGCCCAAGGCCATGTGAACCCACTTTCTGCATCAGCATGACTCGGATGTGAGACATGGAGTCAAAGGAGATAATTTTGGAGCTTTAAGATTTGACTGCCCCACTGGATTTCGGACTTGCATCTGGCCTGTAGCCCCTTTGTTTTGGCCAATTTCTCCCATGTGGAATGGCTGTATTTACTCAATGCCTGTATCCCCATTGTATCTAGGAAGAAACTAACTTGCTTTTGATTTTACAGGCTCATAAGCAGAGGTACTTGCCTTGTCTCAGTTGAGACTTTGGACTGTGGACTTTTGAGTTAATACTGAAATGAGTTAAGACTTTGGGAGGACTGTTGGGAAGGCATAATTGGTTTTGAAATATGAGGACATAAGATTTGGGAGAGGCCAACAGTGGAATGATATGGTTTGGCTGTTTCCCCACCCAAATCTCATCTCGAATTCCCACGTGTTGTGGGAGGGACTGGGTGGTGGGAGTTAATTGAATCATGGGAGTAGGTCTTTCCCATTCTGTTCTTGTGATAGTGAATAAGTCTCATGAGATCTGATGGGTTTTAAAAAATGGGAGTTTCCCTGAACAAGCTCTCTTCTCTTGTCTGCCAACATGTGAGATGTGCCTTTCACCTTCTGCCATGATTGTGAGGCCTCCCCAGCCATGTGGAACTGTAAGTCCATTAAACCTCTTTCTTTTGTAAATTGCCCAGTCTCAGGTATCTCTTTATAAGCAGTGTGAAAACGAACTAATACATAGCTCAAGGACATTTTAGGTTAGTGGCTGAGAGGAACATAGGAAGGAACTTGGAGATAACTACATGACAAAGGTCACAACAGGCTTCTGTCATAGGCTATAATTGGGGAAGAAGCACAAGGAACTGCTGGAAGTGAAACCATCACTGTATTGTCTTTCTCCTTTCTTTTTTTTCCAGTCTTTCTTTTCCCTCCCTCCCTCCCTCCCTCCTTTCCTTCTTTCCTTCCTTCCTTCTCTTCTTTCTATGACAGGGTCTCACTCTGTTGCCCAGGTTGGAGTGCAGTGGTGCCATCTCAGCTCACTGCACCCTCTGCCTCCCAGGCTCAAACAGTCCTCCTACCTCAGCTTCCTGTGTAGTTCAGACTACAGATATGCATCTCCACACTTGGCTAACTTTTTAATTTTTTTGTAGAGACGGGGTCTCACTCTGTTGCCAGGGCTGCTCTCAAACTCCTGGACTCAAGTGATCCTTACACCTTGGTCTCCCAAAGTGCTGGGATTCCAGGCATGGACCTGTCACTTTTCTTTTCTTTTCTTTTCTCTTCTTTTCTTTTTTGAGATGGAGTCTCACTCTGTCGCCAGGCTGGAGTGCAGTGGCATAATCTTGGTTCACTGCAAGCTCCAGCTTCTGGGTTCAAGCAATTCTCCTGCCTCAGGCTCCTGAGTAGCTGGGACTACAGGTGAGTGCCACCACCCCCAGGTAATTTTTGTATTTTTGTAGAGATCAGGTTTCACCATGTTGGCCAGGATGGTCTCCATCTCTTGACCTTGTGATCCACCCACCTTGGCCTCCCAAAGTTCTGGGATTACAGGCATGAGCCACCATGGCTGGTCTCATCACTTTATTTTCAATGTATGAGCAAGATGATTAAACTAGGTATCTGATCAAGGAATGCTTTCAACATTGATGCTGATTAGGAATACTGGAGAACTTTCAAAGTAAGAAGAAACAAAGCTAGGAATTGGTTTGGCTAAGTTACCGGGCAGTATTTATTGTAGTGGTCTGTATTAATTGTTGCTTAATTACACTGCAGCACTAGGTGTGTTGAGTTTCCATAATTTGTTGCATATATTGCAAGGTCATCAACTAATAGCTAATTGATTTTTAGAGCATGAAAGGACCTTGTAGAGATTATATGGGCATAGCCTGCTCACAATTTAACATTTTAAAGGGAGAAGCCTAGGGATTCTGGGGGTAGAAAAGTAACGTTTTTACCCTTTCACTTTGGATTTTTCTCATATAGGGCCTTCTGCAAATATGTGCTTAAGTCTATGATGCTATTATATTCATAGGATTTTTTAAGCTTTCAAGGAAGCGTAGATTCAGAAGAAATTTGAAAACAATTTTTAAAAATATTCTTGATACAGAACCTTTGAGGGAGATGCAAATGTTCTGAATGCCAAATTTACTTAGATTTAAAAATACATATCTTCAAGCAAAGTTGCCATGACAACCTTTCTTAATGTGTGTATAAATTTTATCTCTGTCTCTTTGCGGTTTTTATATTTTCCAGTACAGGGTCTAATTACAAGAATTGAGCTCTGTGGTATATTTCTATCTGGATGGTGCCCTGTAGAAATTATGTAATATTAGAAAATGCAAATCAAGCAGTAGGGCAGTCCTATAGCACAGTGTTGCCACAAAGGTAAATGTCATCTTGTTCTCTCTGTGATCAGAGATTTTTCTGGTTTCAAACCCAAGATGAAATTTGGGATTGAAGTAGAACTGTGAATCTGTTCTGTTTCTCTTTTTTTATATCTAGAAGATTCACAGGGTGATCTTAGGAAGTTTGGTACATTCTGGACCAACTCTCTTGGTTAGCCCTAAAACTGATCCAGCTACCTTGGGCTCTTCTCAATCTAATCAGTAGCTGATACCATAGGATGTCTCAGAACCACAAGACCCTTCTCTGCAATGGCATGCATGTGCACAGAGATCATCCAGAAGCAGCTTCCGGCCTAAGCCCCAATCCAGCAAACGCTCTGGGTATACCTCTTCACTTCCTTTTACACAATTTCCATGCCCAGCCTTCAAACAAAACACTTGAAAGATGTCCCACAGTCCATGTTATGATGTTTATAAAGGTTTTTGAGTTCATTTTTATTGTAAGAGGCACAATCACTACTGGCTATATAATTTGTGAGACCTAGTCGAGGAGGAAATCTCCTCTTCTCATGGCCCTGCCTTTTCAACATTTGGTGTATGCGACCCCAAGGAACTGAAATCTCCTGCACTGGGACACTTTACTGACTGGGGTGGTCTAAAGAGCCCTGCCAGTCACATGGTGAACATGCTGTGGTGCTGCCAGCCCAAAGCAGATGTTTCCTTGCCTTTCCTGAAAATTCTCCAAAACAGACTGCTTGTGGGCCCCCTCCAAACTTCACCCAGATCCCCACCGGAGGCTGAGGGTGACCACAGGGAAAAGTGAGCCTCCCCTCCACTCTCCTGCCAATGTAATCCAATGACTGCTCAGAGCAGAAGGCAATAGTGGTTGTAGTAGTGAGCAGAGTTGGGGAGAGGAAGGCTGGGTGGGGATCAGGGCACCAAGGAGCAGGCAGCTAGTCACTGAGAACCTGTAGGGGAAGGCATGCAGGTGGGCTCCAAGTCCCTGGTGCATGCTCCATGGTCCCATTGGACTTCACTTACAAAACACTAATTCAAAAATGAAATTATTAAGAATTTAAAGCCGGCCGGGTGTGGTGGCTCATGCCTGTAATCCTAGCACTTTGGGAGGCTGAGGTGAGCAGATCATGAGGTCAGGAGTTCAAGACCAGCCTGGCCAACATGGTGAAACCCCGTCTCTACTAAAAATACAAAAATTAGGCGTGGTGGTGCATGCCTATAATCCCAGCTACTTGGGAGGCTGAGGCAGGAGAATTGCTTGAACTCGGGAGGCGGAGCTTGCAGTGAGCTGAGATCAGCCACTGCACTCCAGCCTGGGCGACAGAGCAAGACTCTGTCCAAAAAAAAAAAAAAAAAAAAAAAAATTTAAAGACAGTGCCCCCAAAGCATTAAACCCCAAGCACAGTGTCCCTCTGAGAAGTGGAATTTGAGCAACTATGTTGATTGGAGTATAATTGGCCCCTGGACATGTCTGACTTTAGAGGGCATGGTACTTGTGACTCGGTGGTTTTTGAGGGCTATCCTTCTTGGTTGTATGCTAGTTGTTCTTGCAAATATCCATAAATGTCTCATTCACGATTTTTCTTTTAAGTGGTTTAAATCTCTCTAGAATGTCTTACAATTCTTTACAAAATAGGCAATGAATAGATGCCAATCTTTTTGTAAAAAAAGAAAAAAACAATTTCATAATACACATTTATTAAAGTTGCAAAAGTATATATATATATATATTTTTTTTTTTTTTTTTGAAACATGGTCTCTCACTCTGTCGCCTAGGCTGGAGTGCAGTGGCATGATCATTGCTCACTGCAGCCTCAACCTCCAGGGCTCAAGTGATCCTCCCACCTCAGCCTCCTGAGTAGCTGGGACTACAGGCTCAAGCCACCATGTCTGGCTAGTTTTTGTATTTTTTGTAGAGACAGTGTTTCACCATGTTGTCCAGGCTGGTCTGGAACTCCTGGATTCAAGCTATCCCCCCGCCTTGGCCTCCTAAAGTGCTGGGATTACAGGTGTGAGCCACCACACCCTGACAAAAGAATTCTAATACACTAAAAATCTCTTTTCTTAAACCATTTCACTCATGAAACTCTTACTTTCCTGTATATTAACCATAATTGCCAGAAAATTTTCTGCTGGAAGTTAAAATGATGTTTTCCCCTGAAATATCATTATAAAACCCTATGAAATATTTCAGTGATATGAATCATTCACTTAGTCATATGGGTAGACATTTAGATAATAGAAGTAGTTAACAGAAATCTGTGAGAAATATATATTGTTAATTCCTGTGGAGGAGGAAGGAAGAAATCCTACTGAAATATTTTAATTGTAGTTAAATTCAGTGTTCCCTGCCATTTTAAAATATCAAGATTATTCTGTTCTACTCCTTTCCTTCCAAGAGGATACATGAAATAACTTTGATAAAATCATGAATCAGTTTTTGTTTGCTGTTAACCTCTTCTGTATTCTATTTCATGAAAATAGCAATTGGTGGCCAAGAATACCCTTATTCTTATCAACCTTGTACTACATAAATGAGACATTATTACCAAGCATCATAGTATTCAGTTAGCAATTTTGTCAAAGTATAATCTCTTTGTTTGCAATATTATTGCAATGGACAAGAAACAAATTGTTTTTTAAAAAATTAGCAAGGTTTGAAAATTATAAATTTGATAGGTCAGTTAATATTTAGCATACAGGTTCTAATGGTATTAATGCGTAATCAGAAAAACTATTACATTTCAAACTCTGTAATTCATATTATTAAATGAAGGTTAGTATACTTTTCAGTAATAAAAACCCAGTTAATACATTTTGAAGCTTGAAGTTTAAGAAAATCTTCAACATAATTTAAAACAAAAATATGAATAGGCTAGACACAGTGGCTCGTGCCTGCAGACCCAGCTACTTGGGAGGCTAGGGCAGGAGAATGAGGTGGGTGGATCACCCAGGAGCTTGAGGCTGCAGTGAGCTAAAATGGCACCACTACACTCTAGCCTGGGAGACAGAGCAAGACCCTGTCTCTAAAAAAAATAAATAAATACAAATTTAAATATAAATAAACTATTTTTGAAAGATACATTTTCTATCCTATTCTTTTTTCTTTTCTTTTCTTTCTTTTTTTTCACTTTAACAAATCTACTTTAATTCCAAAAGAAATTAATCTAGGACGGTCAGTAATATACAACATACTTTTATGTTTCTTTTATAGGTATCTAATACAAGCTTATTTGTATATGTGCAATGTATAATAACTCTATCTTAGATATGAGTCCTAACAGGATAAAAATATTTTCTTGCAACTACTACTTTATGCCTATGAAGGGTGTGAGCTTGCAATGTCCTCCTGTCTTAAACCCAAGTTAATGACAGTGTCCTCTCAAAACTTTTCATAAATTATTAATGACCTAATTTCATTTAAAAAATAGTTTCAGCAGGCTGAGCACGATGGCTCACGCCTGTAATCCCAGCACTTTGGGAGGCTGAGGCAGGCGGATCACGAGGTCAGGAGAGCAAGACCATCCTGGCTGACACAATGAAACCCTGTCTCTACTAAAAATACAAAAATAACATTAGCTGGGTGTGGTGGTGGGCACCTGTAGTCCCAGCTACTTGGGAGGCTGAGGCGGGAGAATGGCGTGAACCCAGGGGGCAAAGGTTGCAGTGAGCTGAGATCGCACCGCTGCACTCCAGCCTGGGCGACAGAGCAAGACTCTGTCTCAAAAATAAAAATAAAAAAAGGTTTCAGCAAATATGAAAATAGAAAGTCCTGTTATTTGTCCACTCATAATATGAGGAAAAAAAGAGATGATACATTCCTCCATAGAAAAAGTGGGTTTAGAGAACAGTTCTGATAGTATTTCACATGGTGAAGTATCAAAAGGTCTAATAAGTAGCCCCCTTGCTCAGGGAAAAAAAAAATGATGTTAATGTGTTTCTCTTCCAAATTGCTTAGTAACTCCAAGTGATTTTCAAATTGGGGGGCAGATTACTGGCACTGAGTTCATCAAATTTAGATCTATCTTGAATAGGGACATTATAGAAAATCAAGAACATCTCTAACCCTGCATATCTGGTGGAGTCTGGAGTTAGGGACTACATGACCCAAGCCATCAGCTAAATGTGCCAAGAGATTGAACCGTAGATGACCATCTTCCAGGGAGATGTCTTGCCAATTACTAGAAAGAGATGAACCAAAAACTTCTTTAACATAAGATTCCAAACAACTCTGGAGATCTTCAGGTGGTGTGTATGCTCGGCTTTGTGAGGGTAGACACACTGAGGATAGATTCCTTTTTCACCTCTTGTACTGTCTCAGCAACCACTGGCTCTTTCTATTTTCTGGATCGAGACCAAAATTCTGTATGTGGTGCCCCTGAGACTGTCCACATGAAGACTTTTCTGGTAATGCCGGACACACATTGCGCTGCCATCTTCGATGAGATCCACGGGCCTCTCTTTTTTTTTCTTTTTTTGAGATGGGATCTTTTTCTGCCGCCCAGAGGTGGGATCATGGCTCACCGCAGCGCCTCAACTCCCTGGGTTCAAGTGATCCTCCTGCTTCAGCCTCCCCAGTAACAGAGACAACAGGCACATGCCACCAAGCCTGCCTAATTTTTTTATTTTTTGTAGAGACTGGGGTCTCACTCTATTACCCAGGCTGGTCTCAAACTCCTGGACTCAAGTGATCCTCCCCAGTCTGTCTCCCAAAGTGTTAGGGCTACAGGCCTGAGCTACCGCACCCAGCTAGCTACCCCATTCTTTTTTTTGAGATGGAGTCTTCCTCTGTCACCCAGATTGGAGTGTGGTGGCACAATCTCGGCTCACCACAGCCTCCACTTCCCGGGTTCAAGCAATTCTCTTGCCTCAGCCTCCTGAGAAGGTGGGATTACAAGCGTGAGCCACCACACCCAGCTAATTTTCTTTCTTTCTTTTCTTTTTTTTTTTTTGTATTTTCAGTGGAGACAAGGTTTCACCATGTTGGTTAGGTTGGTCTCGAATCCTTACCTGAAGTGATCCACCCGCCTCTGCCTCCCAAAGTGCTGGGATTACAGGCGTGAGACACAGCACCCAGCCTACCCCATTGCTATACATAGAACTACATTATAGTGCATAATTTAAAATTTACACTGTCCACTCTCTTATGGTTTCATGTTTAAAAAATTTTAATCTCTTTATCGTTTACAAAGAAGGGAGCTCTTTATTTTGGCATTGCTGATAAGGAAACCACTATAGATTACAAAATATTACAATATAATCCCTTCAGGTTGTGTTCCGGGTATACAGTGTGTCTTCTCTCTCTCTCTCTTTTTTTTTTTTTTTTGAGACAGAGTCTTGCTTTGTCGCCCAGGCTGGAGAACAGTGGCATGATCTCAGTTCACTGCAAGCTCTGCCTCCCAGGTTCACGCCATTCTCCTGCCTCAGCCTCCCGAGTAGCTGAGACTACAGGTGCACACCACCACGCCCAGCTAATTTTTTTGTATTTTTAGTAGAGACAGGGTTTCACTATGTTAGCTAGGATGGTCTCGATCTCCTGACCTCATGATCTGCGTGCCTCAGCCTCCCAAAGTGCTGGGATTATAGGCGTGAACCACCGCGCCAGGCCTTTTTTGTTTTTTGTTTTTTGTTTTGAGACAAGGTCTTGCTGTGTTGCCAGGCTGGAGAGCAGTGGCTCCATCAGGATCATGGCTCACTGCAGCCTCAATTTATCCAGCTCAAGTGATCCTCCCGCCTCAGCCTCCCGAGTTGCTGAGACTACAGATCCAAGCCACCAATGCCTGGCTAATTTTTGTATTTTTTGTACAGACAGGGTTTTGCCATGTTGTCCAGGCTGGTCTTAAAAACTCCTGAGATCAATGGATCTGTCCACCTCGTGAGCCACCGTGCCTGTACTCTCTTCTTTATAAGAGTAATTTTCGGTCGGGTGTGGTAGCTCACGCTTATAATTCCAACACTTTGGGAGGACGAGGTGGGCTGGTCACTTGAGGTCAGGAGTTCGAGACCAACCTGGGCAACATAGTGAGACTCCATCTCTACCAAAAGAAAAAATACAAAAATTAGCCAGGGATGATGGCATGCACCGTGTAATCCCTGTAATCAGGAGGCTGAGGAGGGAGAATAGCTTGAGCCCAGGAAGTGGAGGTTGCAGTTTCACCCTTATGAGAGACTTGGAGCCACACCACCCAGAGGAGCTGCTCCCAGATTCCTGATTCTCAGAAACTGTGTGAGATAACAATTGTTATCTTTTTCCAAAAAGAGTAGTTTCTTCTTGAAAAATGTCTTCTATTGTGGTAGTGGATAATATGAGGGAATTATAGTTGGTTTTGTTGGATATAAAAATGATATTGTGGCCAGGCACGGTGGCTCACGCCTGTGATCCCAACACTCTGGGAATCAGAGGTGGGCGGATCATCTGAGGTCAGAAGTTTGAGACCAGCCTGGCCAACATGGCGAAACCCCATCTCTACTAAAAATATAAAAATTAGCTGGGCATGGTAGTGTGTGCCTGTAATCCCAGCTACTCGGGAGGCTGAGGCAGGAGAATCGCTTGAACCCAGGAGGCAGAGGTTGCAGTGAGCCAAGATCACGCCACTGCACTCCAGCCTGAGCTACAAAGCAAGACTCTATCTCAAAAAAAAAAAAAAAAAGATATTGTGATTACGTAGCAAAATATCCTTGTTTTTTAGAGATATGTACTAAAGGATGTAGTGGTTAAATGTCCTGATTACTGTAATTATCTTTAAAATTCTTTAGCATAAGAATAAGATGAGAAGGTAAGGTAAAAATGGAAGACATTGTCACATGTCACAAATTAATGTTTATTCATTATATCATTCTCCATACTTGTATGTTTGTACTTTCATAATAAAGAGAAAAGGCCGGGTGTGGTGGCTCACACCTGTAATCCCGGCCCTTTGGGAGGCCAAGGTGGGAGGATCACTTGAGCTCAGGAGTTTGAGAATCCTGGGCAACATAGCGAGAGTCTGTCTCTGCAAAAATACAGATGCGCGCCTGTAGTGCCAGCTACTTAGGAGGCTTAGATTGGAGGATCACTTGAGGCCGGAAGGTCAAGGCTGCACTGAGCCAAGATCAGGCCGCTGTCCTCCAGCCTGGGTGACAAAGTGAGACCTTGACTCATAAAACAAAAATATCGTGGCCAGGCACGGTGGCTTATGCCTGTAATCCCAGGACTTTGGGAGGCTGAGGTGGGCAGATCACCTGGGTTCAGGAGTTTGAGACGAGCCTGGCCATAATGGTGAAACCCCATCTGTACTAAAAATACAAAAATTAGCCAGGTGTGGTGGTGCACACCTGTAATCCTGGCTACTAGGGGAGGCTGAGGCATGAGAATCACTTGAATCTGGGAAGTGAAGGTTGCAGTGCGCCAAGATCGTGGCTCCAGCCTGGGCAACAGGGTGAGACTCTGTCTCAAAAAAAAAAAAAAAAAAAAGAAACCCTTCCTGCAAAAACAAATTGAATTCACACAGCTATAAAGCATGGAATCCTGTATTGCACAGCTGTATTGCAGAGTAAGGATTTTTTTTTTTTAAGTAATTTGGTCTTTTTTTTTTTTTTTAAGAGACAGGATCTCACTGTTGCCCAGGTTGGAGGGCAGTGGCATGATC
Organism: Pan paniscus; assembly: GCF_029289425.2. NCBI lineage: Eukaryota > Metazoa > Chordata > Mammalia > Primates > Hominidae > Pan > Pan paniscus. Next base: position 105,924,890 of record NC_073262.2, read on the forward strand.
ATAGCTCACTGCAGCCTCAAACTTCTGGATTCAAGTGATCCTGCCATCTCAGCCTCCCTAGTAGTGGGGACTAGAGGCATGCACCACCACACCTGGCTAATTTTTTATTTTGTGTAGAGACGGAGTCTCACTATGTTGCTAGGGCTTCTCAAACTCCTGAGCTCAAGGAATCTGCTTGCATTGGCCTCCCAAAGTGCTGGGATTACAGGCGTGAGCCACCGCACCTGGCCAATCACATCATCTTTTAATAAAAAGCTCTGTGTGCATTTATCCTGAGTACTGTGTAATAGCTAACAGATAACTTAAATCAAGTTGATGATAAAATTACTAAAAAAAAAAAGTCATCTTGGGTTGCATTAATAAAAGTATCCTTTCTGGCTGGGCACGGTGGCTCACGCCTGTAATCCCAGGACTTTGGGAGGCCGAGGTGGACAGATGACGAGATCAGGAGATCGAGACCATCCTGGCTAACATGGGGAAACCCCGTCTCTATTAAAAATACAAAAAATTAGCCGGGCGTGGTGGCAGGCACCTGTAATCCCAGCTACTTGGGAGGCTGAGGCAGGAGAATCACTTGAACCTGGGAAGTGGAGGTTATAGTGAGCCAAGATCGTGCCACTCCACTCCAGACTGGCAACGGAGCGAGCCTCCATCTCAAAAACAAAAAAAAAAAAGAAAAGAAAGAAAGAAATTAGCTGGCTGTGGTGGTGCATAGCCTGTAGTCCCAGCTACTCGGGAGGCTGAGGCAGGAGAATTGCTTGAATCTAGGAGGCGGAGGTTGCAGTAAGCCGAGATTGCGCCACTGCACTCCAGCCTGGCGACAGAGTGGGTCTCCGTCTCACAAAAAAAAAAAAAAAAGAAAGAAATCCTTTCTAATTTGGGGAGATAAAAGTCTCACTGGACTTGTAGAAAAATAATTTACGTTCATTTTAGAGAAATTAAGATGAGTAAAACTAAAAAACCCCTACAATTTGGCCGTTCAGATTATACGCACACACACTATACATTTACAAATTGCCTTTCAGAAAGGTTATATCAAATTCATGAATATATATGGTTGGTATTGTCATAATTGTCATTCTTTGTAATCTTTGTCAATCTGATAGGTGAGAAATGTTATCTTTTTATTTTACTTGCATTTCTTTGATAATTGGGGTATCAAACCTTTTTTAGTTACATTTATTGACTATTTGTATTTCTTATTTTGTAAATTTGCCTTTTGCTTGTTTGTTTGTTTTTTTGAGACGGAGTCTTGCTCTGTCGCCTAGCCTGGAGTGCAGTGGTGCGATCTTGGCTCACTGCAACCTCCCGGGTTCAAGTGATTCTCCTGCCTCAGCCTCCTGAGTAGCTGGGATTACAGGCGTGTGCCACCGTGAATTTTTGTATTTTTAGTAGAGATGGGGTTTCACCATGTTGGTCAGGCTGGTCTCAAATCCTGACCTTGTGATCCGCTCCCCTCAGCCTCCCAAAGTGCTGGGTTTACCGGCGTGAGCCACCGTAAATTTGCTTGTTTATGTCCTTTTCTCTATTGGGTATTTGTCTTGTTGATTTCTAAGAGCTTCTTATGCATTCTTTATATAGTAAAAACATTAACCCTTCATCATAAACATCAGACATTTTCCTGATTGTCTTTTTAAAATTATTTGTGCTATTTTAAATTATATGAAAGTGTAACATTTTTATTTTCCTTTTTTAAAAAATATAATTTAGAAAAGTCCTCTCCCTTCCAATGTCATATATTTACCTTTATTTTCTTCTAGTTTTTTTGAGACAGAATCTTGCTCTGTTGCCCAGGCTGGAATGCAGTGGTGAAATCTCAACTTACTGCAACCTCTACCTCCTGGGTTCAAGAAATTATCATGCCTCAGCCACCCTAGTAGCTGGGCTTACAGGAATGTGCCACCATACCTGGCTAGTTTTTGTATTTGTATTTGTATTCATTTTTTGAGATAGGGTTTCATTCTGTCACCCATCCTGGAGTGTAGTGGCATGATCTCGGCTCACTGCAGCCTCCACCTCCCCGGTTCAAGTGATTCTCCCACCTCAGTCTCCCGAGTATCTGGGACTACAGATGCACACCACCATGCCTGGCTAATTTTTGTATTTTTTTGGTAGAGACAGGTTTCACCATGTTGGCCAGGCTGGTCTTGAACTCCTGACCTCAAGTGATCTGCCTGCCTCAGCCTCCCAAAGTGCTTGGATTACAGGTGTGAGCCATTGTGCTCAGCCTCTATTAGTGTTTTTAAAACTTTAAATCTTGAATTTATGTTGCATTTATTTATTATTATTTTGAGACAGAGTCTCGCTCTGTCGCCCAGGCTGGAGTGCAGTGGTGCAGACCATGGCTCACTGCAGCCTCAACCTCCTGGGCTCAAGAGATCCTCCCACCTCAGCTCCCCGAGTAGCTGGGACTACAGGCGTGTATCACCATGCCTGGCTAATTTCTTTTTCTTTTTCTTTTTGTAGAGACAGGGGTCTTACTTTGTTGTCCAGGCTGGTTGGCTGGTTTTGGACTCTTGGGCTCGAGTGATTCTCTTGCCTCAGCCTCCCAAAGTGTTGGGATTACAGGTGTGAGCCACTTCTCTCAGTCAGAATTTATTTGTTATTATTTTTTGAGACAGGGTCTGGCTGTGTTGCCCAGGCTGGAGTGCAGTGGCACAGTCTCAGCTCACTACAACCTCTGCCTCCCAGGCTCAAGCCATCTCCTATCTCAGCCTCCTGAGTAGCTGCGACTACAGATGTGCGCCACTATGCCCAGCTAATTTTTCTATTTTTTTTGTGTAGAGACAGGATCTCACTCTGTTGCCCAGGCTGGTCTGAAACTCTTGAGCTCAAGTGATCCACCTGGCTTGGGCTCCCAAATTGCTGGGATTACAGGTGTGAGTCACTGTGCCTGGCCCAGTATTTATTTTTATATCATAATCTAACATTTTTTTTTTGCTGTTATCTAGTTGTTCTAGTACTCTTTATTTCCCTTTGATTTGAAATGTCACGTTGATCACATATTTAATTCTTATATTTACTAGGGTGGAGTTTTTAGTGTTTTTTTTTTTTTTTTGAGATGGAGTCTCACTCTGTCGCCCAGGCTGGAGTGCAGTGGCACAATCTCGGCTCACTGCAAGCTCCGCCTCCTGGGTTCACACCATTCTCCTGCCTCAGCCTCTGGAGTAGCTGGGACTACAGGTGCCCACCACCACGGGGTTTCACCATGTTAGTCAGGATGGTCTCGATCTCCTGGCCTCATGATCCACCTGCCTCAGCCTCCCAAAGTGCTGGGATTACAGGCGTGAGCCACCACGCCCAGCCAAGTTTTTAGTTTTTATTCTACTCTGGTGATACTTTCATTTACTCTACTTTATGGTTTTTTTTTTTTTTTTTAGACAGAGTCTTGCTCTGTTACCTTGGCTGGAGTGCAGTGTGCAATCTTGGCTCACTGCAACCTCCACCTCCCGGGTTCAAGTGATTCTTCTGCCTCAGCCTCCTGAGTAGCTGGGATTACAAGTGCCCACCACCACACCTAGTTAATTGTTGTATTTTTAGTAGAGACGGGGTTTTGCCATGTTGGCCAGTCTCATCTGGAACTCCTGACCTTAGGTGATTCGCCCGCCTTGGCCTCCCAAAGTGATGGGATTACAGGCTACTTTATGTGTTTTTATTAATTAGAACCACAAGTTTTCTTCTGGATTATCCTTTTTCAGAAATGTCCTGGCTGCTCTTATGTTTTTATTTTTACACATGAACTTTAAAATTATGTTGTCAAGTTCCAAAAAAACTGTATTGGGATTGTTGTTTGGTATCATTTTTGCTTCGTATATGGAATACTGAATTCAATTTGGGGTTCGCATTTTAAAGATTTTGACAAGATGGTGAAGACCCCAGAAGGAGGCAGCTACTTGTAAGGATAAGAACTGAATTTACATCAAAATATCATGAAACAGCTCAAAAATAATGTTTGTATCTAAAATGTATTTTGTTCCTTTCTCCTGATTTTGAGTTTAGGTTTTCACACTTACTAGGTATCCTTGGGCAATCAATGTTTCTTAGTTTAAGTTCCCACATCGGTAAAAGGTTGGGGTAAGTCCTAGATAATCTCTAAGATGCCCTCCAACTTGTACATCCTATAATTCTGTGAAATATTTGATGAAGAATACAAGAATTGGTTGTGTTTAGCTTTGAGAAGAAAAAAAAAAACCCTATACTTAGTGAATGCCTGTAAGTATCAAAGAGTTGTTCTATTGAAAGGAATTAACAATTTTTTTTTTTTTGAGACAGAGTTTCACTCTTGTTGCCCAGGCTGGAGTGCAATGGCGCAATCTCAGCTCACTGCAACCTCCACTTCCCAGATGCAAGTGATTCTCCTGCCTCAGCCTCCCTAGCTGGGATTACAAGCATGTGCCACCATGCCCGGGTAATTTTGTATTTTTAGTAGAGACAGGGTTTCTCCACATTGGTCAGGTTGGTCTCAAACTTCCGAACTCAGGTGACCCTCCCGCCTCAGCCTCCCAAAGTACTGAGATTACAGGCGTGAGCCATTGTGCCTGGCCAGAATTAACTTTTTTTTTTTTTAATTAAAAGAGGTTATGTAATGGATGTTCAATAGGCATTATTAATGTTTATGTGCATTATTGAAGTACTGCACTTACAGAGTTAAAGTAGAAGTGTGATTTAGCATGGTATAATGGAAAAGAAAAACATGAAAAAAACCAAAACCAGGTATAATTGCTAACTCCCTGATTTCCAAGTATATTTGGTTAGTTTGTTTCTCTAAACCTTGGTTTTTGAATCTGGAAATGAGGATCATAAAACCTACTTTGCATTTAGTTGTGAAGATTAATTTATGCGAAATGCAGAATGAATGCCTGACACACAGTAGGCATTGAACACATGTTAATTACTCTAATTTTGCCCCGTCTCCCTCCATAGCTGTTAAAGACTTTTGAGAGGGCAAAACATGCTATACTACTGAAGGCTTTTATTTAATTAAATAACGTACCTACAGTAGCATAATATCAACACAGAGCTTAATACAGTGTCCTATATGCCAGTGTTATTGATAACAATGATCGAAACATACAGAAAATAAATGTAAATTGGAGGTTTTCCAGGCATGTGAAATATTATGTAATTTATATGTAAATTGCACCACCAACTACCCAAGTGCCCAAGCCAGCAATCTTACCACCAACATTGACTCCTGTCTTGCATTAACTTCCATATTTAATCATTCACCAACCCCTATTGATTTTACCTACTAAATATTTATTACTCCATCCATTTCTTTGCATCTCCTCTCCCTGGAGATCACCATCATTTCTTAGCTGGATTGATTTCATAATCCTCAAACTAGTGTCTGCCTTGAGCATTGTTTCCCTGGTCTTTTCTCCATAGTGCATCCATCCTGAATTTATCTGATGAATACGTGAACATTTTGAATTTTCCAAGATATGAGGGAGGTCAGTCAGTATATAACGATTATATATTGTAATTTGATATTTGTTTGACCCATTTTTAGCCTGAAATGAGCAGCAACATGTTCTTATAAAGGAGATAGGCTGAATGTGTGTGGTGGCTCATACCTGTAATCTTAGCACTTTGGGAGGCCGAGGTGGGCGGATCACCTGAGGTCAGGAGTTCAAGATCAGCCTGGCCAACATGGTGGAACCCCATCTCTACCAAAAATACAAAAATTAGCCTGGCGTGGTGGCGGGTGCCTGTAGTCCCAGTTACTAGGGAGGCTGAGGCAAGAGAATTGCTTGAACCTGGGGGGCAGAGATTACAGTGAGCCAAGATTGCACCACTGCACTCCAGCCTGGGTGACAGAGTGAGATGTTCATCTAAAAATAAAAAATAAAAAAAAGTAAAAAAAAAGAGATGCCTATTAAATCATATACAAAATTAATTGTTTTTATGCATTTTTAATTTTTTTTTCAGAGACAAAGGTCTATGTTGCCCCATACTGGTCTCAAACTCCAGGGCTGAAGTGATCCTCCTGTCTCAGTCTCCTGAGTAGGTAGGACTCCAGGCACGAGCCACCCTGTCCTGCTAGAAGTTATGGTTTTTAAAGGTAAGATGTGCTTCTATTACATGGGACTTAGAAGGGGCTAATAATTTTTAAAACACTGGAATAAATTTAAGAAAGATTTTTTTTAAGATGGGTTACAACTTCACAACCTCATACATGGGTATATTAGATTTGTATAATTTTGAAAATCTTCTTGTACTAAAGCTCTTAAATATGGCTTCTTAGAGCAGTGAGTTTGCTTATTTACGTTTATAAGAAGTTCATGTGAAGTGTGTACTACTATTATAATTGTAACTCTCTAAGGGCTTGAAAATGCACTTTTATCATATCAGTTCATCTGAAAAATTGTAAAATTGAACAGATTTCAATTACCTTCATCAGCTTAAACAATTTTGGAGAAGTAGTGGAAGATTTTCATGAGGTACACAATCTCATCCTTGAACCTAATAACTATATACTCTTTTACAGATTTTGTAGTTATCCTTTTTTGCTTAATCAATCTTGGTGGCAGCAAAGTGTTTTGTTTATGTCCTTGCATCTCAGATTCTGCTGTGTACAAAGCACCTCTCTAGATGGAGTTTCCCAGCTGCCAGAAATTGGAATCATAGACTTTTTGAGCCAGAAGGGCCGTTTCATAGGCATCACCTGGGAACTTGTTAAACCTACATTAATAAATTGGGCCGGACCAACTGAATAAAGAACTCTGGAGGTGTGGTCCAGCAATCTGGTTTAGAAAGCCCTCCAGGTGATTCCAAACCACACTCAAGTTTCAGAATTCCTGACCTGAGTTTCACCCTTTGATTTCTCTTTCTTTTTCGAGACAGAGCCTCCCTCTGTCGGCCAGGTTGGAGTGCAGTGGCGCGATCTCGGCTCACTGCAACCTACGCCACCCTGGTTCAAGCGATTCTCCAGCCTCAGCCTTCTGAGTAGCTGGGATTACAGGCACCCGCTTCCACACCCAGCTAATTTTTGTATTTTTAGTAGAGACGGGGTTTCACCATGTTGGCCAGGCTGGTCTCGAACTCCTGACCTCAGCTGATCCACCTGTGTCGGCCTCCCAAAGTGCTGGAATTACAGGCGAGAGCCACCGTGCCCGGCCTCACCCTTTGATTTCTTGATAAGGAAACTAGGTCCAAAGAGATTGTCACTAATTAGAGAAAATACTAGAATCTTTTCTAGGTAATTTCTAGAATGACGAAACATCCCAGAGGGAAATTTGTTTATTAGGCTAATTGCTAAGCCGTAGTTGAAAAAATGCTGGGTGGGAATAAGTAATGATGGGGGAAGAGTCTGTCTACCATTTAACTCACCTGATGAGCTTCTTCAACATTATTTTTTGATCTATTGAAGTTTAGTCTGAAAGAAAAGTTTGCTTCATCTAACATTTGTTTTATTCACTTGATTATTCATATGTCATATTCACTGAAGCAAGTTGATGTGTCATTTAAATAACTACTCATTTCCATCACTCATGCTCTCAAACTAATGAATCTTAGTGTGTGTGACCCTGCAGCTTTCATTTTTAACAAGCTCCTCACACTGAAGTTTGAGAACCACTACTACAGAAGATGGTTAAAGTGCTTAAGAATAAAACTAGTTGGACTAGACCAACATTTTCAATATCCTTTAATTTAGGTTCCACAGTGAAAACTCATACATTCTGCTAATGTATGTATCATGAAGCCAATATAACATTAGGGTTTACTCCAGAAATTTGTAATGATATGGTATTAAAGTGATTTTTTTTTTTTTGAGACGGAGTCTCGCTCTGTCGCCCAGGATGGAGTGCAGTGGCGCGATCTCCGCTCACTGCAAGCTCTTCTCCCAGGATGACGCCATTCTTCTGCCTCAGCTTCCCGAGTAGCTGGGACTACAGGCGCCCGTCACCATGCCCAGCTAATTTTTTTATTTTTATTTTTAGTAGAGACGGGTTTTCACTGTGTTAGCCAGGATGGTCTCGATCTCCTGACCTCGTGATCCGCCCGCCTCGCCTCCCAAAGTGCTGGGATTACACGCGTGAACCACCGCGCCCGTCCTAAAGTGATTTTTTTTGAAAGTATAAGTTTCCTCATCATCTGAATGAAAAAAATTCACTGTAGGAGGGCCAAGAGATCACCAGATTAAGAAAAGTGTTGAAACAATGGATCTTGTTCTAACTACACAAGTCTAAGATGGTACTGCCTGGAATCAACTTTGATTTTCCACAGCACAAATAAAGGTCATGGCTTCATATCTCAGCAATGGTCAGGAGTTTTAGTTTTTCCAGATTACATTGTGTGGGGTAGTCTGATTTAGGAAAACAAGACACAGTATCTGGAGAATAAAAACAGAATTATAACTCTGCAAGAGGAAAATTATCTGCCTTGAATTTTTGTAGCACTTAATGTTTTTTCAAGGTATTTTCACAATAAACGTTGATTTTATCTATGTAACAGCCCTGTGAAGAAGGCAATTACTACTAGCAAAATCGTTTTCAAAATTTTAAATACTGAATCCATGAATAGGAAAAAGGACAGCGAAGTTGATAGCATTAGAGAAATGACAGAAAAGGTTGTGAGTGAGGAAGCGAATCATAGAAATGGCAAACATAAAAAGCTGAGGCCCACGGCACCGCAAACCAGGAGAGAAAGGGGCTAACCTGGCAGGGGAGAACGGCGTTAGTGGGAAGTGCAAAGAGGCAGGGGCGCAGGAAAGCTGGGGTTAGGAAACTGCAATTCACTGCAACAAAGAGGATGAGGTCAAATTTGAGAAAAATGAAGTCAGGTGGCATTGAAAGCTGCGTGGAAGTTTTATTCCTGCCCTGTTGAGGTGTGATCTTTCACAGAGGAGGGTCCCAAGAGTGGAGGCTGTGCCCTCCTTTGGCCTCCCGTCAGCAGCAGAGGGAGAAAAGCCTCGAGAAGTTCCCTAGGCCGATGACCTCCATGGGGACGGAGCCGAAATGAGTCCCGGAGGGAGCCGGCAGGAAGCCAGCCGAGCAGGGTGGTGTGTTCCCGCCGGGCTAACAAAGGGCGCCGGGAGGTGGGGGCTTCTCCAGCCGCTCCAACGGCGGGCGGGCGGCGGAAGGGTTAACTGCGCCACCAACTCCCGCGCGCATCCCGGCCCCTACCCCCGCCGTCGCTAGGAGACGCCGGAAGTGGGGGAGGGGCCGGCGGCGCGGGCGAGGGTGGGAATCTTTTTCGGGCTCCCGGGGGCGGAGGGAAGGGAGCGCGCGTGCGCGCGCCCGGCGGGCCGTCGCCGCGGTGACCGTCCTCGCAGTCCGTCGGCTCGCGCCCCGCCCCCGTCGCCCCCTCCCCTGTCGCGCGCTGGGGCTGTTTCTCGCTCCTCCCGAGTTACTGCCGCCGTCGCCGCCGCTCCTCCTCTCCCGGTCCTGGGTTTCCCTGGCGCTGCGGCCGCCGCTCCCTCTGCGACCTGTATGAGGAGGAGGAGGAGGAGGATGTGAAGATGGCGGAGCTGCAGATGCTGCTGGAAGAGGAAATCCCGGGGGGCCGCCGGGCCCTCTTCGACAGCTACACAAATCTGGAACGGGTGGCCGATTACTGCGAGAACAACTACATACAGGTGCGAAGCATCCCCAGCTGGGCCGCGTCGGGGACCCCCGCGCCGGGGGCCGCGCGCCTCGGGGCGTGGGGCCGAGGCCGCCTCGGGGACACGGCCCAGCGGAGCCCCCGTTGGGGGTGGGGAGCTGGGTGAGGGCTGGGGCTGGTGAATGGGTGGGAATTCTCCGGCTGGAGAAACTGCATTTTAAAAACCTTTAAAAAAGCGGTGAAGCAGTTCTCGGCGTGGTGCGTGTGTCGCGTCCCGCCTCCTCGCCGCTCCCGCCCTCGGCCGCCCCCGCACTCCGTGCTGGTCAGCGTTCCGGATGGCGGAGGGGGCGGAGAGTGGCATTTTCTGTTTGACGGAATCCTGCTCCCCACCTTAGGGTAGGGGTGTCGCGGGTATTGACGGGTTACCTCCATCCCCCAAATTCTGGATGATTTTTAAGGGGCTATTTTGCTGCAGAGTGAAGTGCTTCAGGCTTCAGTTTTCTGTTCCTGTGAATGCTTCAGAAACCCTTTCTTAATATTTTATGTTCTAAAGGGGATACGGTAGAAGAGCAGCAGTTTCTTGTTGGAAGTTAATGCCATTTTTTTCCCTATGGAGAAGGATGATGAGCTGATTCCCCTCCCTCCTAGTTCTGTTAGAATAGGCAATTTTCCTGGGGGTGGGAGGAGGACAGACTATGACTGTTTGTTAGAGAGAATTGGGAAGATGAACCTCCTGGTTTAATTTTTTTTTTTTTTTTTAACCGTGATGGATCGTTTGGCTCAGGGGCTGATAGTGGTAGCGGCGTGTGTGTGGAGGCGGGGGATACTGGATGGTATGAGATCCAGCTGCTCCTGGATGAAGCAAAATATTCTGTGGATTTAAAAAATCCTTCTTTAAAAATTACTTGAAAGGATAGCAGGTTAAAATGCACAGTTTGCAAAATCTAAAATCTTTTGCTTTTTTTTTATGGTTATTTTGAATTATGGGTTCTGCCTCCATTTTTTTTCTTTCCCGTTTAAATTCTCTTGGGATAAAGATGGAAATGGAAGCAATATGTTAAACTGTTTCTTCACAGTCCTTTTTTTTTTTCTCCTTTTTTCTTGCTCCCACCTCCATCTCTCCAGGGATCCTTCTTTTTTCTTTTCTTTTTGAGACACAACCTCGTTCTGTAGTCCAGGTTGGAGTGCAGTGGCGCGATCTCGGCTCACTGAAACCTCGGCCTCCTAGGTTTGAGCAATTCTCGTGCTTCAGCTTCCCGAGTAGCTGGGACTACAGGCGCCCGCTACCACAGCCGGCTAATTTTTGTATTTTTAGTAAAGATGGGGTTTCACCATGTTGGCCAGACTGGTCTCGAACTCCTGACTTCAAGTCATCCACCCACCTCGGCCTCCCAAAGTGCTGGGATTATAGGCGTGAGGCACCTTTCTTAACATTAGCTATATAGGAAAGCATTTTCATGTCTTAGTGTAAATTTTAAAAAACAGGTGTTACAATTTTATAGGTTCATAAATTTTGTAATGGCCACATTGTTGATCGCGGAAGTGAGATTTTGTTTGATTAGACATACTATTATCTTGTAGACAACATTTGTATTTGAGAATGAACCACTGTATAAACCTGTTCCTTCGAAAGAGGCAGTTGACTATGGCTACTAGGAAAGGAATGTAGGCAAGATTAATACAAAAAAATACAAATGTCCACTTGTACTTTGCTGATACAAGTGGGGTAGAAAAGATTCAGAGGTTCAGGCCTGGGCGATAAGAGTGAGACTACATCTCAAAAAAAAAAAAAGATTCACTTGCTCAATTTTTCGCTAAAATTGAAAGTCTTTTATGGCCTAGAACTGTGTGAGGGGTGGATGGTACATACCTAGTAGGAGAGGCTGATCTTGGAGGAAATTAATACCATGTAGTTAATTTATACTCTGTAGTGCACTGCTGGTACCAAGGAGGACTGGAGGAAGCAATGCTGTTCTGAGGGAATTCACAGTCTCTAGTAGAGGCAAAACCTAAAGGAATGAAGTGGTAATTCCATTGCCTTGTGCAGCATATTATGGGGAAAGAGTTGCAGGTCAGAAGAGAAACTGAGGGTGGAAAAGTAGATTGCAATTATTACCAGTAAGAAATAAAAAATAAACAGATTTCTCTCTCTTTTGCAAGATGATTTTTTATTGTAATTTGAAGGTACAAGTTCCTCTTAAGTTATAATTGCTATATAAAGGTAAAAGGATAAGGATTATTAAAGCTGAAAGGTTAAAGGCATCAGCAGTTGTCTTTTTAAATATTTTATACATTTCCTTCAGTTGAAAAGAGAAAAACGTTACTACTATCAATCTCTGTTTTAGCAATGGGACTCAAAATTTAGTGTGGTGACATTTTAAAATTTAAAGCATAAATATTGATTAATATTAATTTAATAGAAATGAACTTAGATTTTAAAATAGTTTATTTCTTCAGTTTAGCATCTGAAGTATATTTTACACTTTCTCTTTTTTGATTATCATTTATTTTAGGATGCCTTGGGTATATAATTGGTACACTCTCTCAGGATGATAGCTCTTATATGATTTGTTGGGAAAGTTGATAAATAGAACGTGGTGACAGTGGATTTGTGCTGATCCAGCTGTACATTTGGTTGACCAGCAGGGGTTTTGATGCTGCCTGGACCCTGCAGTAGATGAAAGTTAATTCACAGGATCAGTGATCAAATGGTCAATTTAGCCTTTTTTTTTTTTTTTCCTGAGACAGAGTCTCACTCTGTCACCCAGGCTGGAGTGTAGTGGCGCGATCTCGATCTCTGCTCACTGCAACCTCCGCCTCCTGGGTTCAAGCGATTCTTCTGCCTCAGCCTTCCAAGTAGCTGGGACTACAGGTGTGTACCACCATGCCTGGCTAATTTTTGTATTTTTAGTAGAGACGGGATTTCCCCATTTTGGCCAGGCTGGTCTGGAACTCCTGGCCTCAGATGATCGACCTGCCTTGGCCTCCCCAAAGTGTTGGGATTACAGACGTGAGCCACCGCACCTGGCCAATTTAGCCTTATTATAGCATCATGTCTTAGCCACTAGCTCGAGTTAACTAACCCAACACTCATTTTATTGTGTGGAAATGTAATTTTTGCCTATAAAGTAGAAAAAAAATCTGTTTATCATGTGTAATAAGTGTTTTTGCTCAGTGTTCTTTTTTTTTTTTTTTTGACACAGTCTCACTGTGTCGCCCAGGCTGGAGTGCAGTGGCATGATCTCAGCTCACTGCAACCTTCGTCCCCCGGGTTCAAGTGATTGTCCTGCCTCAGCCTCCCGAGTAGCTGGGATTACAGGCACGTGCCAACACGCCCAGCTAATTTTTGTATTTTTGGTAGAGATGGGGTTTTGCCATGTTGGCCAGGCTAGTCTCAAACTCCTGACCCCAGATGACCCACCCACCTCGGCCTCCCAAAGTGCTAGGATTACTGGCGTGAGCCACCGTGCCTGGCCCCCTAAGAGTCATTTTTAATAAAAATTTAGATAGTTTCATTATTCTAACCTCTAGAAAATGGGATAGTCAAAATATTTTTTCTAAAATATGATAAACAGGTATAACTACAGTTTGCTGATATTGATCAGATCAATTTTATTTCTTGCCTATACAAAGGATTTAGTAGTTGGTAGAGACTTTTTTTTGAGATACATGTAAGACCTGCGTTTTTCTTCATTTATTAATATACACACCTAGGCCGGGCACGGTGGCCCACGCCTGTAATCCCAGCACTTTGGGAGGCCGAGGCAGGCACATCACGAGATCAGGAGATCCAGACCATCCTGGCCAACATGGTGAAACCGCGTCTCTACTAAAAATACAAAAATTAGCTGGCTATGGTGGCGTGTGCCTGTAGTCCCAGCTACTTGGGAGGCTGAGATGGGAGAATCACTTGAACCTGGGAAGCGGAGGTTGCAGTGAGCCAAGATCATGCCATTGCACTCCAGCCTGGGCGACAGAGCAAGACTCTGTCTCAAAAAAACAAAAATTACACACATAATGCCTAATATGTTTGAAGGTGTCCAGGAATTAAAAATGTTTTGGTTAACTTGGAATCTACGTTTTTACAAATAGAAGAATTTTTATTACAATATAGTTGTCTTAATGTTTTGGTAGATGAAATAACTCCCTATTTGTTACTTTCCTGAAATCTGAAAAGCCAACTTGTTGATATGTACATTTTTCTTTTTGTTAGATAAAAGTTACTGATTTTTGTGAGTGACGGTTCACATAGATGCATAGTAAAATCTTATTGTTTGGATTAAGAGTAGAATCATCCCATAATATGGATTTATTCAAAAGAGAAGAAATTAAGAACTTACCTTAAATTTTTACCTGAAATATTTTTGAACAATAGGAGACATATTAGTAGCTTTCCTTTTCTTCTCTTAATCAATGTGGATACTCCCAGAGTTCACTAAAAACTTCATGAGAGGTTTACAAGGGAATATTATCAGTCAGTTTCATCAAAAGTAATTACCAAAATGATACAAAGATTTAAAATTTTTATTTAATAAAAATCATTAGAATACATGCTCATTGTTGAAAAATTATTGGAGAATACAAGTAGGTATTATGAAAGAAATGGAAAATTGCCCGATCATCTTGAATATATATCTGGTACTCATACTTTTAAATATTTTTTGTATGCACAACTATATATCAATATTTTTGTAGAAATGGGTTTATGTTCTATATTCTATACCTTTAAAAGAACCTTTTAAGGATGCTGGGCTTGACTTTTTTTTAAATGGATGTCATATAGTATATTGGGAGGAGGTTGGTTATATTTATAGGTTGAGTTCTGTATGTTCTTGCAAATGGGAGAATCTTAGAATACCTAGAATGAAGGAGAAAGAGGTCAGTTGAGAGTAAGGAGACTGAGTAGAATTTGGGAGACTGAATTCCCCATAGATTAAGATGACTCAACTCATTTGAAATTGATCAAGGCTTACCATTCCTCAAGAAATTAGTCCCTAACTCTCAGCAGAGACATTTGGTGAATAGATTTTCAGTGACAAATCAGTCATCTTCAAGACCTTTGACAGGATTGCAAAAACAGGCTAATTTATATTTGAGCCCCTTGCTCTTTTAAACATTTTGTCATTTGTACACTTCCTACACCTTCTTGTCCAAGGAACTTAAGTGACCTCATAATTTCCGTTATTGATCCAGGAAATCCAGTCTCACCTCATTTCGCCCTTCCTTGAAGAGCTTCCTGGTTCAAAATTGCTCTTTACCAAAATAATTAATTAATAAACTGTTCATTTCTTTTTTCTTTTTTCTTTTTTTTTTGAGATGGAGTCTCACTCCTTTGCCCAGGTTAGAGTGCAGTGGCGTGATCTTCGCTCACTACAACCTCCGGCTCCTGGGTTCAAGCAATTCTCCTGCTTCAGCCTCCTGAGTAGCTGGGACTACAGGCATGTGTCAGCATACCCAGCTAATTTTTGTATTTTTAGTAAAGACAGGGTTTCTCCATGTTGGCCAGGCTGGTCTCGAATTCCTGACCTCAAGTGATCCACCCGCCTTGGCCTTCCACAGTGCTGGGATTACAGGTGTGAGCCATCGTGCCCAGCCTCATTTACTTTTTCTTCTTACCTTGGTATGGGTAATGTGAGAATGTATGATAGGTTTACTTTATTTAGAGTCATCTTTTCTCACCCAGAGAATAATATATAAACCAAATTGGTTTACTTATGTGTAAAATATGTAGTAGAGATATTTTTGAGCATGAGGTGCTTTTGGTGTTACTTTTTCTTTTAAAATGCAGGGAATTTAATAGTATGCAGTTTCAGGGTGTGTAAGGTAATCTTTTGGTGGATGAAATATATTTGGTGGATGAATATGCTGTGATTTGCTTACACCCACCCCAAATCCATTTTGCAGCACCCTACTCACTGTCCAGAGATTCTGGGAAAAAAACAATAGAGAAGACAAAGCCGATCTAGACACCATTTGACTCTACCTTGTGAATATTCTGAAAGTTACATTAGGCTAGGTGTAGATTTTTTTTTTTTTTGAGACAGAGTCTCTGTCGCCCAGGTTGGAGTACAGTGGTGCGATCTCAGCTTACTGCAACCTCTACCTCCTGGGTTCAAGCAATTCTCCTGTCTCAGCTTCCCGAGTAGCTGGGATTACAGGTGCACGCCACCACGCCTGGCTAATTTTTGTATTTTTAGTAGAGACGGGGTTTCACCGTATTGGCCAGGCTGGTCTCGAGATCCTGACCTTAGGTGATCCGCCCGCCTCGGCCTCCCAAAGTGCTGGGATTACAGTGTAAGCCACCGTGCCTGGCCTAGTCGTAGACTTTTGATAGCTTATGGTTGAATTTTTATGGGATTGGTTAGTAGATTGGATTCATGAGGTAGCATGTAGGGCAACACATTCTATTTTGGATTTTTCATTTACTTTGTGTTTCCTTCCAGATACGAAGCTCCTAGAAGATGGAGTCATTTCTTAAAAATTTCTATATTTTCCCATTAGCCGTAGGATGTTCTCCATATAGTAGCCACTCATTAAATAGTTGCTGAATGTAAGAAATACAGACTTGAATATGCAAGAGCCTATGCCCTGAATTATTTTTATTTTATTACTTTATTTTATTTTATTTTATTTTATTTTATTTTATTTTTTGAGACAGGGTCTCACTCTTGTCACTCAGGCTGGAGTGTAGTAGCACGATTATGGGTCACTGCAGCTTGCACTCCCAAGCTCAAACAGTCTTCACACTTCAGCTCCCAAAGTAGCTGGGACCACAGGCTTGTGCCACCATGCCCAGCTAAATTTTTTTGTTGTTGTTGTTAGAAATGGGATCTCACTATGTTGCTCAGGCTGGTCTTGGAACACCTGGGCTCAAGCAATTCTCCTGCCTTGGCTTCCCAAAGTGCTGGGATTACACCTGTCAGCCACCATGCCTGGCCTTGAATTATTTTATAAGTAGGATATAATTACATGTAAATTTACCTTGCAAGTTTTTTCCTATTTGATTTTTTGGTGACATTTATGTTCTGTAAAGTTTTGCAGTACTTTTCATATTTGCATAATTCATGCAAGGAACATAGTTTTGCTTTTTTCTTCTTAAACAAGTAATATACTTTGTAGAAAATTTGGATGATGTAACAGCTTTGTTTTGAATCATTTACAACATGAATTTTTTCTCATTTGATTTTTAAAGTCAGGTTTATTGAGGTTTAATACATATATGGTACAAGTCACCCTTTTTAGGTGTAAAGGTTTATGAATTACAATAAACTTACATAGTCATGTAACCACCACAATGTAAAATTTTCCTTTTACCCTCTGTAGTCAGTCCTGTCCCTCCACTACTAGCCTTTGGTAAACACTGATATATTTTCTGTCCCTCTAGTTTTTGCCTTTTCCAGAATGCCATATAAAGGGCATTATGTAGTATATAGCCTTTTGCGTTTGACTTCTTGGTACTAGAAGTCCTAATACATTTGAAAATCATCAGTGTTATTGTGTTTTGTCAGTACTTTGTTCCTTCTTATTACTGAGTAATATTCTAGAGTATGAAAGAATCATAATTTGTTCATCCATTCACCAACTGATGGATTTCTGGATTGTTTCTAGTTTTAGGCAGTGGTGAATATGGCTGTAAACATTTGTATACAGGCGTTGGTGCAACCTAAGTCTTCACTCTTTTGGGTAAATTTAAGGGAACAGATCAACTATTGTACCCTGGTGACAGTGGATGTATCCACATAGGCTGCATAGGCCAGTGCTTGAACTGCATCTGATCTGAATCTTGGCCGAGCACTTTGTGATCCTCTTGGAATATAAGATTATGGAAGTTTGCGAGGACCTTATGTGAAGCCCTTTCTCAATCTCTTCATCTGCCAAGGAGGCTGTACGTGATAACAGTGCCTCATCACCTCCTAGTTCCCATGAGATGAGGCTCTCTGTTGTACCCTTTTAGGTAGTAGCTGCAGGCTGTAAGACTTTAGTTGCAGCATGGCATTGGCTCCTCCGCAACAGAGTGTCATATCTATGTTGTAGTCACCTGGCTCCTTTTGTTTTAGTATTGCTTTGCACAAGGGCTGTATCTTTTACTACTATTCCTTCTGCCCTCCATGTAAATGGTAGGCTTTCTGAACCTAACAAGCAGTTGGGCAGGTCTATCACATTGCCTTCTCTTTGCCTTGACAATAAATATCTAATAGTGGGATTATTACCATATGGTAAATGTATGTTTAGTTTTATACAAATTGCCAAACTCTTTTCCAAAAACGATGGTACCGTTTTGCGTTCCTACCGGCAAAGATCCAGTTGTTCTTCATCTTTGTCAGCATTTGGTTTTGTCAGGTTTTAAAATTTTAGCTATTCTGTTGTTAGTGATGTCTCAAAGGCCATATATGACAAGCCTACAACTAACATCATACTCAACCATGAAAAGTTGAAACCTTTTCCTCTAAGATCAGGAATAAGACATTGGTGCCCAGTGTCACTAGTTCTATTTAATCAAGTACTGCAAAGTACTAGAAGTCCTAGCCAGCCAGTTAGGAAAGAAAAATAAACAAAAGGCATCAAAATTGGAAGAAGTTAAATTGTCTCTGTTTGCAAATGACATGATTCCTTATGTACACAAAACCCTAAAGACTCCACCAAAAGACTGTTAGAATTAATTAACGAATTTAGTAAAGTTGTAGGAGACAAGATCAACATACAAAAATCTGTTGTGTTTCTACATATTAACTACAAACGATCTGAAAAATTAAGAAAACATTTCCATTTATAATAGCAGCAGAAAGAATAGAATACTTAGGAATAAATGTAATCAAGGAGGTGAAAGATCTGTACACTAAAAACTATAAGACATTTATGAAAGTAATTGAAGAACATGCAAATAAATGGGAAGATATCCCGTGCTCATGAATTGGTAGATGTGATATTGTTAACATGTCCATACTACACAAAGCCATCTACAGATTTAATGCAATCTCTATCAGTATTCCAATGGTATTTTTCACAAAAATAGAAAAACCCTAAAATTCATAGGAAACCACAAAATACTTTGAATAGCCAAAGCAGTTTTGAATAAGAACAAAGTTGGAGGTATCATACTTCCTGATTTCAAACTGTATTACAAAGCTATAGGCCTGGCATGGTGGTTCATGCTTGTTATCCCAGCACTTTGGGAGGCCGAGGCAGCCAGATCACCTGAGGTCAGGAGTTCAAGACCAGCCTGGCCAGCGTGGAGAAACCTCATCTCTACTAAAAATACAAAAATTAGCTGGGCATGGTGGCACACGCCTGTAGTCCCAGCTACTCAGGAGGCTGAGTTGGGAGAATCACTTGAACCCAGGAAGTGGAGGTTGCAGTGAGCTGAGATCATGCCACTGCACTCCATCCTGGGCAACAGAGCGAGACTCTGTCTCAAAAAAAGCTATAGTAATCAAAACAGTGTGTTACTGGCATAAAAGACATGTAGACTAATGGAACAGAATGGAGCCCGGAAATGTACCCACATCTGTGCAGTCAACTAAGCTTTGATAAAGGCACCAGGTACACAATGGGGAAAGGATAATTCAGTAAATGGTATTGGGAAAACTATATCCACATGCAAAAGAATGAAATTTGATTGTTATATCACACATACAAATTAGCTAGAAATGGATTAAAGACTTAAATGTAAGATCTGAAATTATAAAACTCTTTGGTATGGGTCAGATGTTTGTTCCCTTCAAATCTCTTGTTGAAATGTGATTCCCAGTGTTGGAGGTGGGTCTTGGTGGGAGATAATTGGATTATGGGGGCAGATCCCTCATGAATGATGTAGCACCATCCCTTTAGTGATAAGTGAGTTCTTGCTTGGTTCACGTGAGAACTGGTTGTTTAAAATTAGTCTGGGAGCCCCCCCACCATGTGACATGCTGGCTCCACTTCTGCCATGATTACACCTCACCAGAAGTACATGCCAGCACTGTGCTTTGTGTAAAGCCTGCAGAACCAAGAGCCGATTAAACCTCTTTTCTTTATAAATTACCCAGCCTCAGGTATTTCTTCATACGATCATAAGAATGGACTGATACACTCCTAGAAGAAAACAGGGGAAAAGCTCCTTGATTCTGGTCTTGACAATGGTTTTTATAAATATGACACCAAAAGCACAGGCAACAAAAGCAAGAAAAGATGAGAGTGACTACATCAAACTAAAAGGCTTCTGCACAGCAAAGGACACAAAATGAAAAGGCAATTTATGGAATGGGAGAAAATGTGCAAACCATACATCTATCTGATAAGGGGTTTATATCTGTGTGTGTGTGTATGTGTATGTGTGTGTATATATATATAAAGGATTCATACAACTTAATAGCAAAAAACCAAATAACCAGATTTTAAAAAGACCTAAGTAGACATTTTTTCAAAGAAGACACACAGGTGTCCAACAGGTATGTGAAAATGTGCTCAACATCACTAATCATTAGGGAAATGCAAGTCAAAACAAAAAGGAGCTGTCACCTCACACTTGTTAGGGTGGCTATCAAAAGAGAGATAAGTGTTGGCAAGCAGGTGGAGAAAAGAGAATCCTTGTGTGCAGTGAGAATGTAAATTGGAACAGCCATTATGAAAAACTGGTTCCGGCCGGGTGTGGTGGCTCATGCCTGTAATCCCAGCACTTTGGGAGGCCGAGGCAGGCAGATTACCTGAGGTCGGGAGTTGAAGACCAGCCTGGCCAATATGGTGAAACCCTGTCTCTCCTAAAAATAAAAAAATTAGCTGGGCGTGGTTGGCGGGTGTCTGCAGTCCTAGCTACTCCAGAGGCTGAAGCAGGAGAATTGCTTGAACCCGGGAGGCAGAGGTTGCAGTGAGCCGAGATCGCGCCACTGCACTCCAGCCTGGGCAACAGAGCAAGACTCCGTCTCAAAAAAAAAAAGAAAAAAAGAAAACCCAGTTCTCCCTAAAATTAAAAATAGGACAAACATACAATCCCGCTTCTGGGTATATATCCCTAGGGAATGAAATCATTATCTCAAAGAGACATCTGCACACCCATGTTCATTTCAGCATTATTCATGGTAGCTAAGATATGGAAACAACCTAAGTGTCAGTGGATGAATGGATGAAGAAAATGTGTACTGTATGCACAGTTCTCCCTCAGTCTACATGGGGCATTGGTTCTAGGACCCCCAAGTATACCCAAATCTGCATATACTCAAATCCTGCAGTCACCCTTGTGGAACGTGTGTATATGAAAAGTCATCTGTCCCATCTGTATATGTGGATGAATACTGTATTTGTTTGAAAATAATCTGTATATTGGACCCACACAGTTAAAGGGTCAACTGCATATGTAATAGAATATTATTCAGCCATAAAAAGAAGGAAACCCTGCTATTTGTGACAACATGGATGAACCTGGAGAACATTAGGTAAGTGAAATAAGCCAGGCACAGAAAGACAAATACCGTATGATTTCACTTATATGAGGAATCTAAAAAGTTGAACCCATAGAATGAAGCAGATAATAGAATCTGCTTCTATTATCGGCCAAGGGCCGTTGGGAGGTGGGGAGAAATGGGGAGATGTTAGTCACAGGGCACAAACTTGTAGTTATAGGATGAATGTGTTTTGGGGGTTTAATGTACTGTGTAGTAACTATAGTTAATAATATTGTATACTTGAAATTTACTAAGTCAGTAGATTTTTTTTTTTTTTTTGAGACAGCGTCTTGTTCTGTTACCCAGGCTGGAGTACAGTGGCATGATCACGGCTCACTGCAGCCTCACCTCCCCAGGCTCAAGTGATGCTCCCACCTTAGCCTTCCGAATAGCTGGGACTACATGTGTGTACCACCACACATGGCTAATTTTTGTAGTGATGGGGTTTCGCCCTGTTGCCCAGGCTGGTCTCGAACTCCTGGGCTCTACCCATCCACCCACCTTGGCCTCCCAAAGTGCTGGGATTACAGGTGTGAGCTACCATTTGCCTGGCTGAGAGTAGATTTTAAGTGTTGCCCACTCCCCGCTCCCACCAAAGATAATCAAGAAATGATTATCTTGATTGTGATAACCATTTTACAGTTTATGTGTGTATCATGTCATCATGTTGTACACTTTAAATATATACAGTTTTTGTCAGTTATACCTCAGCAAAGCTGGAAAAAAAACCCCAAAGCAAACTGAACCAAAACAATATTGCCTGCAAGCCACAAACAATCAGCATCTAGCCTTGACATCATCTCCTGTTACACTCCTGTACCCTTCTTTGTTCACTCAACTTCAGCCACTTTGGCATCCTTTTCTTGAACATACCAGGCATACTTCTGCCTCAGGGCCTTTTTGCTTTGTATTTGTTATGCCCTCTGCCAGGAGTACTCTACTCCAAGATAGTTGCATGATTGGTTCTTTTACTTCCTTCAAGCTTTTGCTGATACATCACGTTCTTGATGACCCCTTCCTGGCTACTCTGTGTAAAATTATAACATACTCCTGCCCCTTGCTCACTCTCCCTTTGCTTATACTTATCTTTCCATGCTTTTTTTATGCCTACATATTTTCTCTTAACATACAGTGTTTCTTATTTATTTGTGTGTTTTCCCTCCCTGGTATGTGAGGGCAGAGATTTTTGTCTCTTACTCATTTCCAGTACCTGGAACAGTGCCTGGCACAAAATAGGCACTCCGTAAATATTCGCTAAATGAGCGAATTAGATCTTTTCTAGTAAGCATTAGAAAATGTCGGAGGGCAGTGAAATAAATTAGTTTTGGGCCAGGCTCAGTGGCTCACTCCTATAATCCTAGCACTTTGGGAGGCTGAGGCAGGCGGACTTCCTGAGCTCAGGAGTTTGAGACCAGCTTGGCCAAGATGGCGAAACCCCATCTCTACTAAAAACAAAAAAATTTCTCCGGGCTTGTTGGTGTGCACCAGTAGTGCCTCGGGAGACTGAGGCACGAGAGTTGCTTGAACCCGGGTGGCAGAGGTTACAGTGAGCCTAGATTGCACCACTGCACTCCAGCCTGGGCAACAGAGCGAGACTCCATCTCAAAAAAAAAAAGAAATTAGTTTTGCAAATTTGAAGAGTTGATAGATTTATGCTCTGGAAAATGAAAGTTGGCAAATACTTTTTATTTGTCCAGAATATTTAATGTAGATATGGCCAACAGAATTGACACTAATATTCCACATGTGGTTGGTGCTTTAGGGTTAAGCAGTTTATTTACAGTTACTTAGTACAGGACTTACTCAATAGTGGAAGCTCATCAAATGTCTGAACTGATCTACAGCTTCCTGGGAAGATATTCCTATTATAACAAATTAGATGAGACAACTCAAGTTTACCTCTGACTCTGCTAAACTAAAATTCTGTGAAGAGAGGAATTATGTTCATTTTTTTTTTTGCCTGTTATGTCCTCATTTCTTAGTGTTCAGTAAATTTTTGTTGAGTAAAATGAACTTTTGACTCACACCATTTATTTTATTATATGTTTTTTTCCTTCCTGGTCGTTCAAAAATAATTATTGAGCATCTTTCCATTCTGTGAGGTCAGTGGTAAGTAACTCATGGACCAAGTCTAGTTCTGTTACCATTTTGATTTCTATGAAGAATCTTTGTTGTAAATTTTGAATTAATGGAGTTGAACTGCATATAATATGGGACTGTTTTTTTGTTTTTCTTGCTGTTATGTGGCCTTACCCACTTATGTGTTGAAGGCTTTTAATAAAGGCAAGGAGATAGGTTGTTAGGAACCTACGAAACAAAGTTGAATAGGGGAAGCCAACAAGGGATGCCAGCATCTTTCAATATGTAGTACCACAAGTCTTCTGCCAGCAGATAGTGCTTAAATAGTGATTCCATGTCTCCCTCAAAACCTTTTATTTATTTATTTATTTATTTATTTTTGAGACAAGATTTCACTCTGTCATCCAGGCTGGAGTGCAGTGGCGTGATCTCAGCTCACTGAAGCCTCTGCCTCCTGGTCTCAGGCACTCCTTCTGCCTCAGCCTCCTTAGTACTACTGCTGGGATTACAGGTGCTCGCCACCATGCCTGGCTAATCTCTCTCAAAACCTTTTATTCTGAATCTAGAAGAGCAGGCTAGGTTGACAAAAAAATTTAAATTGCCTGGCTTGATATAATGTCTATACACACACACATCTCATTGTTTTTGAGAGAAAAGGAAGTTTAAATTTATTGACATGAAATTTATATTATTTCTAGTTTTTTAATCATTCATGCATTTGTTTATAATGCATTAACATGCATAATTATGAATTTTATTCATGTGTAAATAATACAGTCTATACCGTTAACAAAAGACCATGAGATCTGTGGAAGAAGAAAAAGGAGAACTTTATTTCCTATAGAGGATTACAGCCTGCAGATTGGGAAGTGGAGCCTCCAGCCAAAACTAAAAGCAAGCACCTGGGGAGGCTGAGGCAGGTGGATCACGTGAGATCAGGAGTTTGAGACCAGCCTGGCCAACATGGTGAAACCTTGTCTCTACTAAAAATACAAAAATTAGCGGGATGTGGTGGCACGCATCTGTAGTCCCAGCTACTCGGGAGGTTGAGGCAGGAGAATCGCATGAACTCGGGAAGCGGAGGTTGCAGTTAGCTGAGATTGCGGCACTGCACTCTAGCCTGGACGACAGTGAGACTATGTCTCAAAAAACATAAAAAAAATTAATGTTAGCAGGTTAGTTTGTGGTACAAACATGTTATGTGCATGTAATGACAAGGCATTATATTCCAGGTTTTTTTTTCCTTCTTTTGAAATGAGTGATTAAAGATAGAATTTCTAGGACTATTTATTTCTTTATTTTTGAAATAGAGATGGCGTTGCTCAGGGTGATCTCCAACTCCTGACCTCAAAGACATCCTCCTGCTTGGGCCTCCCAAAGTGTTGAGATTACAAGTGTGAGCCACTGTGCCCAGCACTTCAGAGTTATTAATGAGGTTTAAAAACATGTTTTTAGAAGTAGATTGGTTTAATACTATTTGATGTTATTTGCATATAGGCTTTTCTGACAAAAATATGTTAATTAAATCATGTCCTCTTTGGCCACTAATCAGGTCCCCTTTCTCCCTTTCTAAAAGTAACAGTTTTTGTCCAAGTTAGTTAAAACACTATTTTTTGGTGTATGTGGTGGCTCACACCTCTAATCTCAGCACTTTGGGAGGCTGAGGTGGGAGGATTGCTTGAGCCCAGGAGTTTGAGACTAGCCTTGGCAAAAAGACGAGAGAGACCCCGTCTCTACAAAAATTACAGAAATTAGCTGGATATAGAGGTGTGTGATGGTGTTCCAGCTAGTTGGGAGGCTGAGGTGGGAGGATTGCTTGAGCTCAGGGTTGGAGGCTGCAGTGACCCTTGATAGTGCTTGAAATGTCAAATGTTACTATTCATTTATATATTTCCATTTGGTTCTTACTCCGTAGTAAAGCTTAGTGCTTCAGCTGTTTAGAGACAGTCTTATTGAGCAGCATAAGTTGTACCATCTTACAATTATAAGAAAAGACTATAGGCCATTAATAATATTCATAGAAAGGAAACAATCTTTAATAATAAAACCCCAACAATGCCAGTAATTGCTTTAAAGTACTAATGATGTATTTCCTGATGAAAAAATCAAGAACAACATAATTTTTAAAATTTTTTTCCTTTTTTTTTGAGACAGGGTCTCTTGCTCTATTGCCCAGGTTGGAGTGCAGTGGCGTGATCATGTCTCACTGCAGCCTCTGCCTCCTGGGTTCAAGCGATTCTTCTGCCTTAGCCTCTTGAGTAGCTGTGATTACAGGCAACTGCCGCCACACCTGGCTAATTTTTGCATTTTGTTGTTGTTGTTGTTGTTTTTGTTTTTTTTTTGAGTCGGAGGTTTGCTCTTATTGCCCAGGCTGTAGTACAATGGCATGATCTTTAGAGGTGAAGCCAGCTGGGCTTCTGGGTCCGGTGGGGACTTGGAGAATTTTTCTGTCTAGCTAAAGGATTGTAAACACACCAAGCAGTGCTCTGTCTAGCTAAAGGTTTGTAAGCGCACCAATCAGCACTCTGTAAAAACGGACCAATCAGGACTCTGTGTCTAGCTAAAGGTTTGCAAGCGCACCAGTCTGCACTTTGTAAAAACGCACCAGTCAGCGCTCTGTGTCTTGCTAAAGGTTTGTAAATGCACCAATAAGCACGCTGTAAAAACGGACCAATCAGCGCTCTGTAAAATGGACCAACCAGTGCTCTGTAAAATGGACCAATCAGCAGGACGTGGGCATCACAAAATAAGGGAATAAAAGCTGGCTGCCCGAGCCAGCAGTGGTAACCCGCTGGGGTCCTCTTCCATGCTGTGGAAGCTTTCTTCTTAGGCTCTTTCCCAGTAAATCTTGCTGCTGCTCACTCTTTGGGTCCGCACTACCTTTATGAGCTGTAACACTCACCTTGAAGGTCTGCAGCTTCACTCCTGAAGCTAGCGAGACCACAAACCTATCGGGAGGAACAAATAACTCCAGACACGCCATTTTGAGAGCTGTAACGCTCACTGCGAAGGTCTGCGGCTTCACCTTGAAGTCAAGCGAAACCACGAACCCACTGGGAGGAAGAAACTCCGGACAGATCTGAACATCTGAAGGAACAAACTCCGGACACACCATCTTTAAGAACTGTAACATTCACGGCGAGGGTCCGCGGGTTCATTCTTGAAGTCAGCCAGACCAAGAACCCACCAGAAGGAACCAATTCCGGACACAATCTTAGCTCACTGCAATCTCCACCTCCTGGGTTCAAGCGATTCTCCTGCCTCAGCCTCCTGAGTAGCTGGGACAACAGGTGCCCGCCACCATGCTAGCTAATTTGGTATTTTTAGTAGAGATGGGGTTTCACCGTCTTGGCCAGTCTGGTCTCGAACTCCTGACTTCAGGTGATTCACCCACCTCGGCCTCCCAGAGAGCTGGGATTACAGGCGTGAGCCACCATGCCCAGCCCTAATTTTTGTATTTTTAGTAGAGACGGGGTTTCACCACATTGGCCAGGCTGGTTTCAAACTCCTGACCTCAAGTGATCCACTGGCCTCGGCCTCCCAGAGTGCTGGGGTTACAGGCGTGAGGCACTGTGCCCAGCAATATTTTCTTTTTTAATCAGATGAGTTTTGCTTTTGACAAAAATTTGCTTCTGGCCAGGCGCGGTGGCTCACGCCTGTAATCCCAGCACTTTAGGAGGCCGAGGCGGGCAAATCACCTGAGATCAGGAGTTTAAGACTAGCCAGGACAACATGGTGAAACCCTGTCTCTACTAAAAATGCACACACACACACACACACACACACACACACACACACACACACACACAGACTGAGGCAGGAGAATCGCTTGAACTGGGGAGGTGGTGGTTGCAGTGAATGGAGATCATGCCATTCACTCCAGTCTGGGTGACAAGAGTGAAACTCCATCTCAAAAAAAAAAAAATTGCTTGTAATTCTATGTTGATTTCAAATAAGATTTCAGAATAGTAAGCTATTTCCCAACTATTTAAATCTTTGAGGAGTTTATTGTTGCAGATGTGCAAACCAGATAGATCTACCGGATGCTACTTTGGTATTTGGTATCTTTTTCAGGTTTTTGCTAACAACCACAAAAGACTATGTTTGTTTGTTTGTTTGTATATTAGAGGAAAATATTTCTGCAGCTTGGGAATATATGGGACTAATAGGCGTGTGTATCACCAGTGTGTATGATACCATATTACTGCCTGAATGAACACATCAGCTGTAAGAAGGAAGGTGAGAATTTGAGAAATACTGGTCTGTGTTTTGGGTTTATCCATTACTGGAGTTGCACGTTTTCCCTTGTCATAATTCCTATAGCTTTTAGCTCTTCCTCATTGTCTGTTGAGTTGAATTAACTCTTTCTCCCCCACCACATTTAACTCTAGGGAGTGTAAACTTGTGCTGTTCTCTTTCTCATTCCATGTTTCTGTTGTCTTTTAGTTAACATCTTGTCTTTGAGGGGAATGAATTAACTTCTTTAAGGGAAGTGAATTAACTACTTTGAGGGAAATAGGAGAAAGAGCAGGGACAAAATAATAACCTGTGGCCAAAAGGAGGGGATGTGATGTATGATGAAATGTCATTCCTTTATCTTATATTCTTGCAGTGCTAGCTGTTAAAATGGATCCAGTAGACCTTAAACCTAGGCCCTTGTTTGTGCTGCCCGACTTCATGTGCTATAGTGCATTTTAAAATTGATTCAGCCATTCATTTCTTACCTTATAAACTTGAATTTGTTTTAATTTTGTATAGTTTTTCTTATTTAGGAAGGACTTTGTGTTCTTGCATGAGTTTCATATAATAGAGTTTGAAACTAAGCTATTAAATTATGATGATTGCCCTAACATGTGCATCAGGTACTTTTTTGTTTTGTAGTTGGTTTTATTGGAGCCATTGCATGTCCTAACAGGGTAATGAGTGATCATATAGAAAGCAAGGAAGTGATGGGTTTGGTCTCTGGTCAAACCATAGAAGTGAGTTGAGTAATTCATTTTTGCTCTATTTTTCCATCTGAAAATGGGAAGGATGATATCCTGACTCCCAGTTTATGCAAGTTTTGTTCATAGATAAAGGTGCACTGGTTTTCAACTCATCTTTTGTGTGAAATTTCTGGTGGCATAGGAATTTAGAAAGAAATCAATAAACTTGTGATTCTTGTTCTGAAGATACTTCTAGCCTTGTAATCCCATAATGGACATAAGACCATTACACGAATAACCGTAGCATGTAGTAAATGGCATGATGACATTACCACCCAAGGAAAATGTGCAGTGGAAACTCATGGTTCAATTTGACAAGACGTTTGTCAATCTCCACCATGTGCCAAGCCTTTCTGGGCAGCTGAGAGAAGAGATAACAAAATAGTTTATGTTTTAGAGAACAGGGAATAGAAATGATATAAGGATTGAGATGATATTTTTATAATACTTTAGGTTTATTCTGCACAGGCAAACTGTGTATTATACGACACATAACTTACGACACTTAGGTTTCTAACTGGGAAATTGTAGTTGCTTGTTTAGTTATTGGGTGTTGGTAATGGCTTTTTGGTTTGGCAGTTTGTCTAAGGCCTAGCAGTTGTTTGAGGAACATTTACATATAGGATTAACCTTTTGTAATGTTTTCAGAATCCTGCAGTTTCGATGCTTTCTAGATATTTAGGATTTGATCATTAACCAGGTGATAAATATAAGCATGAAAAAAATGATTTGGGCTGGGCGCAGGTGGCTCATGCCTATAATCCCAGCACTTTGGGAGGGTGAGGTGGGTGGATCACTTGAGGTCAGGAGTTCGAGACCAGCTTGGCCAACGTGGTGAACCCTCGTGTCTACTAAAAATACAAAAGTTAGCTGGGCATGATGGCGGGTGTCTGTAATCCCAGCTACTTGGGAGGCTCAGGCAGGAGAATCGCTTGAACCCGGGTGGCGAAGGTTGCAGTGAGCAGAGATCGCGCCACTGCACTGTAGCCTGGGGGACAGAGTGAAACTCTGTCTCAAAATAATAATATTTTATGTGAAAATAAATGTAATAAAGGTTAAGCTTAGTATTTTAAAGTTTGTTTATTCCTAGGGAGTAATAGTTCCCACATTAAACATGAAGAGTTTTTCAAAACTCAGTGATCATTCTAATTGGTATGAAGCATGCAGGAGGTAATTAGCTTAAGGTGCAATGGTGGAAAACATGCATAATTTATATACAAGCCTTGTTACATGTGCAGCTATGAAAGAGTTCTTTTTCATATGGTCAGTTATATGTTATATGTCGACAGGATAATTAAAAGTAGATTTATAAGCCAAAATTTAATGATGGTTAAGTTAATGGAAATTTTCCCTCAATTAAAAACATTCAACAATAATGTAATATCACCCCACCTGGGTGAAATGAGTTTATTTTATCTTATTATTTTTTTAATAGGCTTTACTTTTTAGAGCAGTTTTAGGTTTACACTGTGAAACTGAGAAAAAGGTACAGAGATTTCTCATGTATTTTCTTCCTCCCATCACGTGTGTACAGCCGCCTCCATTATTAATATCCGTCTCCAGAGTGGTAACATCATTATAATTGATGAATCTACACATCATTATCACCCAAAATTTCTTTTATTTTTAATTAAAAATTAAAAAAAAAAATAGTACAAAGCCCCCTGAACCTTGCTGAAGGTGTTTTTTTTTTTTTTTTTTTTTTTTTTTTTTTTTTTTTGAGACAGGGTTTCACTTCCATTGTCTAGGCTGGAGTGCAGTGGTGTGATCTCGGCTCACTGCAGCCTCTACCTCGTGGGTTCAAGTGATTCTCCTGCCTCAGGCTCCTGAGTAGCTGGGATTACAGGCATGCGCCACTGCACCCGAGTAATTTTTTTTTTTGTATTTTTTTTTTTAGAGGCGGGCTTTTGCCTTGTTGCGCAAGCTGGTCTCCAACTCCTGAACTCAAACAGTCTGCCTGCCTTGGCTTCCCAAAGTGCTGGGGTTACAGGCATTAGCCTCTGAACCCAGCTGGTGCACTATAACTCTTGAACACTTTAGTGTGTTTTTTCCACAAACAAGAATGTTTTCCTGATTAATCACAAAATAGTCATAACAATCAGGAAATAATATTGATATATTTCCACTGTCTAATCCTGAAGTCTCCATTAACATTTTGCCATGTTTTCCAGTGATATCCTTTCTTCTTTTTTGAGGTGGAGTTTTGCTCTTGTTGCCCAGGCTGGAGTGCAATGGTATGATCTTTGCTCACTGCAACCTCTGCCTCCCAGGTTCAAGCGATTCTCCTTCCTCAGCCTCCCGAGTAGCTGGAATTACAGGCACATGCCACCATGCCTGGCTAATTTTTGTATTTTTAGTAAAGACAGGGTTTCACCACGTTGGTCAGGCTGGTCTCGAACTCCTGACCTCAGGTGATCCGCCTGCCTTGGCCTCCCAAAGTGGTGGGATTACAGGTGTGAGCCACTGTGCCTGGCTGTGTTCATTTTTTTTTTTTTTTTTTTTTTTTTTTTTTACGGCTGAATAATATTCTAGTACATGGATAATACCACATTTTGTTTACCCATTTGTCAGTTGATTGACATTCTGATTTTTCCACCTTTTGCCAATTATGAGTAATATCATAACATATAACGTTATAAATATTCATGTACAAGTTTTTGTGTGGGCATATGTGCTCGTTTCTTTGGGGTATATACCTAAGAGTAGAATTGCTGGATCATATGGTAACTGTATATTTAACCATTTGAGGAACTGCCAGCCTGTTTTCCCAGGTAGTTGCACTATTTTACATTTCCACCAGCAGTGTGTGAGGGCTCCAGTTTCTCCACATTGTTGTCAGCATTTGTGGACTGTCCCTTTATTTAAATTCAATTAAATTTTTTGAGACAGAATCTCACTGTCACCTAGGCGGGAGTGCAGTGGTGCTATCTCGGCTCACTGTAACCCCTGTCTCCCGGATTCAAGCCATTCTCATGCCTCAGCCTTTTGAGTAGCTGGGATTATGGGTGTGCATTACTATGCCCGGCTAATTCTCGTATTTTTAGTAGAGACGAGGTTTCACCGTGTTGGCCTGGCTGGCCTCGAACTCCTGACCTCAGGTGATCCTCCCGCCTCATGACCAACCACGCCTGGCCAGCGGTCTCTGTTTTAAGAGACAGGGTCAGCCTCTGTCACCCAGGCTGGAGTACAGCGGCATGATCATAAGCTCACTGTAATCTGGAACTCATGGGCTCAAGCAAGCCTCCAGCCTTAGTCTCCCAAGTAGCTAGGACTATAGGTAGACACTACCACATCTGGTTACTATTTTTTCTTTTTCTTTCTTTCTTTTTTTTTTTTTTTTTAAGTTGAAGTCTTAATCTGTCGCCCAGGCTAGAGTGTAGTGGCGTGATCTCGGCTCACTGCAATCTCTGCCTCCCGGGTTCAAGCGATTCTCCTGTCTCAGCCTCCCAAGTAGCAGGGATTACGGGTGCCCGCCACTGTGCACAGCTAATTTTTATATTTTTATTAGAGACGGGGTTTCACCATCTTGGCCAGGCTGGTCTCGAACTCCTGACCTCATGATCCACCCGCCTCGGCCTCCCAAAATGCTGGGATTATGGGCATGAGCCACTGTTTCCGGCCTTTTCTTTGTTTTTGTTGTGTGTTTTGTGTGTGTGTGTGTGTGTGTGTGTGTGCATACTTTTAGGTGTTATATATAAGAAACTATTGCCTAATCCAGAGTCTTTGAAGATTTTCTCCTAGGAGTTTTATAGTTTTAGCTCTTATATTTAGATCTTTGATCCATTTTGAGTTAATTTTTGCATATGTTGTAAAGTAGGGGTTCATATTTACTCTTTTGCATGTCACTATCCAGTTGACCCAACACCATTTGTTTAAAAGCCTTTTCTTTCCCTCGTTAAATTGTTTTGGCATCTTTGTCAAAAATTACCCATAAATGTGCAGTTTTATTTCTGGACTCTGAATTCCATTGATCTATATGTCTATCTGTATGCCAGTACTTCAGTGTTTTTATTACTGTACTTTTATAGTTTTAAAATTGTGACGTATCTTCTACCTTTGTTCTTCCGTTTCAGGATTATTTTGGCTATTCTATAGCCCCTGAATTTCCATATAAATTTTAGGATCATTTGTTAATTTCTGCCACAAAGGCAGCTGGGATTTTGACAGTAATTGTATTGAATCTGTAGATAAACTTGGGGAGCCATCTTAATGATAGTAACTTTTCTGATCCATGAACATGGATGTCTTTTCATTTACATCATCTTAAAATTTCTTTCAATGATGTTTTGTAGTTTTCAGTGTTTAGTTTTTTTTTTTTTCCTTTAGAGATGGGGTCTTGGTATGTCATGCAGGCTGGAATGCAGTGGTGTGATCATAGCTCACTGCAGCCTTGAACTCCTGTACTCAAGTGATCATCCTGCCTCAGTCTCTCAGTTGTCTGGGACTACAGGTGCATGCTACTGTGCCTGGCTGATTTTCGTATTTTTTGTAGAGCCAGCATCTCACTTCATTGCTCAGGCTGGTCCCAAACTCCTGGCCTCAAGCAGTCCTCCCACTGTGGCCTCCCCAAGTGCTGGTATTACAGGAATGAACTACCGCACCCAGCCAGTTTTCAGTGTTTCAGTCTCGTACAGTCATGCGCAGCATAATGATGTTCTGGTCAATGATGGACAGCATATATGATGGTGGTCCCATAAGATTATAACAGCTGAAAAATTCCTAACACCTAGTGACATGGTAGCCGTCCTAATGTTGTAGCACAATGCATTACTCTTGTGTTTGTGGTGATTCTGGTGTAAACAAACCTACTTCGCTACTAGTCGTTATAGAAGAGCAAAGGCGGAAGACACACACATCACAATTTTAAAACTATGAAAGTACAATAATAAAGACACTGTGGTACTGGCATACAGATACACACATATAGATGTAGCAGCTGGTTGTCCAGGCTGGGTGGGGTGCTGCCCCCATGCCTATAATCCCAGCTTTTTGGGAGCCCGAGATGGAAGGACAGCTTGAGTTCAGGAGTTCAAGGTTACAGTGATAATAATAAAGATTATTACTGGTATATGTATTTATGATATTGTACTTTTTATTTTAGAGTTTACTCCTACTTATTAAAAAAAAGTTAACTGTAAAGGAGTCTCAGGCAGTCCATCAGGAGGATTCCAGATGAAGGCATTGTTATCAGAGGAGATGACAGTTCCATAAGTGTTATTGCCTGTGATGACCTTCCAGTGGAACAAGATGTGGAGGTGGAAGACAGTGATATTGATGATCCTGACCCTGTGTAGGGTTAGGCTAATACGTGTGTGTCTCGGTTTTTAACAAAAAAAGTTAAAGAAAAAAAAATAGAGAAAAGAGAAAATGATATAAAGAAAAAAATGTTGTACAACTGCATAATGTATTTGTTATTACAACAGTCAAAAGTTTATGAAGTAAAAATTACAGTAAAGGTTAATTTATTATTGGAGAGAGAAAATTTAAGAAATTTAGCGTAGCATAAATCTACAGTGTTTTTAAAGTCTACAGTACTGTACAGTAATGTCCTAGGCCCTCCTATTACCCAGACATGTTCTAGTCCTATAAGCTGCGTTGATGGTAAGTGCCCTATGCAGGTATACCATTTTTTATCTTTTATGCTGTGTTGTTACTGTACCTTCTCTATGTTTAGGTATTCAAATGCTTACCATTATGTTAAAACTCTCTACAGTATTCCGTATGGTAACATACTGTACAGGTTTGTCGTGTAGGAGCAGTAGGCTATACCATATAGCCTAGTGTGTAGTATGCTCTTTCATCTAGATTTGCGAAGTTTACTCTGTGATGTTTGCAAGTGACAGAATTGTCTAATGACGCATTTCTCAGAATGTATCCCTGTTAAGTGATGCATGACTGTACTTCTGTTTCTAAATTTATTCCTAAATATTTTATTCTTTTTCTGTTGTGAATGGAATTTGTAATTTTTTTCAGATTACAATTATCATATAAAAATACAGTTGATTTTGTATATTGATCTTTCATGGTTACTTAAACTTGAATTAAAATTACATTTAAAATTACATTTTGCATTTCCATTAGCTACCATTCAAGCGCTTCATAGCCACATGTGGCTAGTGACTACCATATTTAGTAGCACAGATTTGATTATTTTCAACGTTGCAGTTTTATTAGATACCCAATAAAAACAAAAAAATGAGTACCCCTTTTACCTCTAATTTCCCTCTGTCCAGAGGTGCTTCATTTATGTATTTATTTATTTTTTGAGACAGAATCTCGCTCTGTCGCCCAGACTGGAGTGCAGTGGCATGGTCTTCTCTCACAGCAACCTCTGCCTCCCAGGCTCAAGTGATTCTCCTGCCTCAGCCTCCTGAGTAGCTAGGACTACAGGCATGTGCCACCATGCCTGGCTGGTGGCTCATTCCTGTAATGTTTTTATATTTTTAGTAGAGATGGGGTTTTACCATGTTGGCCAGGCTGGTCTCGAACTTTTGACCTCAAGTGATCTGTCCACCTTGGCGTTCCAAAGTGTTGGGATTACAGGCGTGAGCCACCATGCCAGGCCCAGAGGTACTTTAAACTTTTATCTGTTTCTTCTGGTATTTGTCTCCATATGTCCATGTGATGTGCCCATATTGCTATTTTTTGAGATTCAGACGTTTTTACTATGAGATATGGTAACTTAGCTTTCTTATATTTCTTCCTATCTTCTTAACATGTAGATTTAGCAACTTTTAGATTTATTCATTGTATCCATTATATCTATATAAGTAATCACAGCTGAAGCATAGAGTGGATTGTGATTAGATTTTATTTATTTATTTATTTTTGAGACAAGGTTTGACTCTGTCGCCCAGGTTGGAGTGCAGTGGCGCAATCTCAGTTCACTGCAACTCCACCTCCCGGGCTCAAGCCAACCTCCCACCTTGGCCTCCAAGTAGCTGGGACTACAGGCACGCTTCACCACGCCCTGCTAATTTTTGTATTTTTTATAGAGACAGGGTTTCGCCATGTTGCCCAGGCTGGTCTCAAACTCCTGAGCTCAAGTGATCTTCTCGCCTCAGCCTCCCAAAGTGCTGGGATTACAAGTGTGAGCCACTGCACCCAGCCAATTAGACTTCTTAAATTTTTTCTTTTCCTTGGCCCTAATAATTCATTTTTTTGACTTGCTTAGTTACCTGTGAATCTATCTTTAATTCATCTCTAAACTCTCCTCTGGATGTATGAATCTTATATGAACATACTGAAACATATCAGTAAACTACCAATTGTCAAGACCTTCGAAGGGACTGAATTTTTACCCTGTCTGGAAGTTAACAGGTTAGCCAGGGAGTTTTGTAGATGCTGTGGCAAAAGATGTGAGACTTCTGGGTCAAAGGCGTAGGACTTTATTACAACAACAATAATAGCCAGCATATTAGCATTTTCTTGCACTATACTGGTTCTCAAGGCCCCAGTTCACATATTGTGATAAGAAGAGGCCCAGGTGATACTTGTATATGCAAGGGTTGTATTACAGGGAAGAACCTGAATTTAGGTAACCTAAATCTTTTATATTGGTCTGTAAACATGCCTGCCCTTTGCTCCAGAGGGATATGCTATCTTAGTATCTTCTAAGACTGTTTTTGATATAAACATTTCTGGAAAAGATGGTGTGGAATAAAGGTAGTCAGTACTTCTGCTCACGTGAATGCAGAGACCTATGGAAAATTGTCTTCTAATATCAGTTTCATCCATCCTCCCCCACAAGAAGACATAAGTATGTCCCCTTTGCCATTCTCCAATCTGGATTGTCTGGATTGTTAACGTTTTAGTCCTGCTTCTCAGCTGCATCTCAGAAGTTTCCTTTGCTGTCAACCTTGGATTTCCCTTTTCCTCTTTGATGTAGATCCTATTTTCTGGATCCCATGCTTCTTTCTAGGCTTTCCGTTTTGACAGTGCATATCCTCTGGTGCTTCCTGACAAAGAATACATGGAAAGTTAAAAAAAGAAGACTGGGTACGGTGGCTCATTCCTGTAATCCTAGCACTTTGGGAGGCCATGGTAAGAGGATTGCTGGAGCTCAGGTGGGAAGACTAGCCTGAGCAACATGGTGAGATGTTTCTACTAAAAATAAAATAAAAAAAAAAATTAGCCAGGCGTGGTGGTGCGTGCTTCTAGTCCAGACTACTTGGGAGGCTGAGGCTAGAGGATTGCTTGAGCCTGAGAGTTTGAAGCTGCAGTGAGCTGTCACTGCACCACTGCACTCTAGCCTGGGCGACAGAGCAGGACCCTGTCTCAACAAAAGAAAACAACAAAAAACAAAAAACCCAAGAGGCCAGGCGCAGTGGCTCATGCCTGTAATCCCAGCACTTTGGGAGGCTGAGGTGGGCGGATCACCTGAGGTCTGGAGTTCCAGACCAGCCTGATCAATATGGAGAAACCCCGTCTTTACTAAAAAAATACAGAATTAGGCAGGCATGGTGGCGCATGCCTGTAATCCCAGCTACTCGGGAGGCTGAGGCAGGAGAATCGCTTGAATCTGGGAGGCAGAGGTTGCTGTGAGCCGAGATTACGCCATTGCACTCCAGCCTGGGCAACAAGAGCGAAACTGTCTCAAAAAAAAAAAAAAAAACCCCCACCAAGAAACCCCTGGTGTGCTGAAAATCTTCAACTTTCACTAGATGGTTTGACTAGATGTAGAATTATAGATTGGAAATAATTTTTTCCCCAGATTGTAAAGGCATTCTTTTAGTTTATTGTCTCCTAGCTTTTGTTGTTGCCTTTGAAAAGTCAAGTACTGTTTTGATTCTCAGTTCTTTGTATATAGTTTTTTTTCTCTCTCTCTGAAAGCTTATAGAATCATTTATTCCTCATGATGATGATCCTTCCTGCGGGTCTTTTTCATTAATTGTACTGCACACTTAATGAGTGCACTTAGTGGAGACATACTTTTCAGGTCTGAAAAAATTAACTTGTATTTTTTTTGAGACAAGGTCTTGCTCTGTCACCCAGGCTGGAGGGCAGTGTTGCAATCATGGCTCACTACGAGCTCAGACTCCTGGGATCTCATGTCTTAGCCTCCCAAGTAGCTGGGATCACAGGCCTGTGCCATCACACCAGGCTAATTTTTAAATTTAATTAAATTTTATTTTATTTTATTTATTTTGAGACGGAGTCTCGCTCTGTTGCCCAGGCTGGAGTGCATTGGCGTGATCTTGGCTCACTGCAACCTCTTCCTCTCAGGTTTGAGCAATTCTCCTGCCTCAGCCTCCCGAGTAGCTGGGACTACAGGCGCGTGCTGCCACGCCCGGCTAATTTTTTGTATTTTAGTAGAGACGGGATCTCACCTTGTTACCCAGGCTGGTCTTGAACTCCTGAGCTCAGGCGATCCACCCACCTTGGCCTCCGAAAGTGCTATGATTGCAGGCGTTAGCCACCATTCCAGTCCAAATTTTTAAATTTTTTGTGGAGATGATGTCTCACCATGTTGCCCAGTCTCGAACTCCTGGGCTCAAGCAATCTTCCTGCCTCGACCTCCCAGAGTGTTGGGATTATAGGCATGAACTACCACACTCGGCAGCATATTTTAAAATGCAGTTATTTCTGAAAGTTGTTGGTTTTACACAGTTTTTTTTTTTTTAGGTAGTAAGATGTATTGTAAGGATTATAAGAACCTTTATGCTTACATATGGTACAGAGTATACTTCACATTGTTCCTGTCTTTTTTGTTGGGGAGGGAATGACCGAAAGCATTGGGAATGTTAAAGGCAAATGAGTAAAAAGAAAACTAAAAAAAGATTACTTCTTCAAATAATGAGGAAAGCGTTTTTAAAATTTTTGTCTGTTTTTAAAAAGCAAGTTTCATGTTAGATTTCTTACCACACTCAATTTTTTCCTAATATAAAATAGATATAAAATTTGTGATTTGTTACTTTTTATGTAAGCATATATAGTCCAGTCTAAAATGACCAACTTCCAAATGTGTTCCAGAAAAGAATCATGACATTTTATAGCTGAAAAGGACCTAAAAATCCAGTCCTTTTAATATAATATATGGTAACTGACTCCTTGGGAGTATAAATTAATTATTTAAGAGCAAGTAAGATAGTAGCAGAGCTAGAACAATAACTCAGATGCCCTTATCCATTCTAATATCCACAGCATTTCTAGAAACCTCACTTAAGGCATTAATGTGATAGGTTTTACTCAAAATAGTCAACCACAAATGTAGCAAATACCTAGGTGACTTTATGTTCTGAATCTCACGAAGATTAACCTCTGATCATTTGTTTTATTTCTAAATAACCTCCTTTTTCTAAAGTGCTCCTCTGACACTTTGGTGTGTAGGTGAATATCAAGTTAACCTGCCTCAGTTATTTCCAGTTTGTCTATACATATGTTGTCTAGGCAGATGATATAACGTATTTTAAAAGTGTCATGTTATTGAGAACTGAAGCCAGTATATGTTAAATGATTAAAAGGAACAATTTAAATAATTTTAGGATTCTTTGGTCTCAAGTGACAGAAACTGAATTTGGTTTTTGGGGTTTTTTGTTTGTTTGTTTGTTTGTTTGAGACAGAGTCTCACTCTGTTACCCAGGCTGGAGTGCAGTGGCGCAGTCTTGGCTCACTGCAGCCTCCGCCTCCTGGCTTCAAACGATTCTCCTGCCTCAGCCTCCCAAGTAGCTGGGACTACAGGTGTGGACCACCACACCTGGCTAATTTTTGTATTTTTAGTAGAGATGAGGTTTCACCATATTGACCAGGCTGTCTCGAACTCCTGACCTCCTGTGATCCATCCGCCTCAGCCTCCTGAAGTGCTGGGATTACAGCCATGAGCCACTGTGCCTGGCCTGTTTGTGTGTGTGTGTGTGTGTGTGTGTGTGTGTGTGTGTGTGTGTGTTTGTTTGTTTGTTTTTGAGACAGGGCCTTGCTCTGTTGACCAGGCTGGAGCGCAGTGGTAGTTAGTCATAGCTTGCTATATCTTCACTGCAGCTTTGAACTCCTGGGCTCAAGTGATCCTCCCTTCTCTGCCTCCCAAGTAGCTGGGACTACAGGTGTATGCCACCATGCCTGGCAAGTTTTTTAATTTTATTTTTATTTTTTATTTTTTGTAGAGACAGGGTCTTTCTCTGTTGCCCAGGCTGATCTTGAACTCCTGGCCTCAAGTGATTCTTCTGCCTTGTCTTCCCAAAGTGCCAGGATTACAGGTGTGAGCCACCACACCCAGCCAGAAATGTAGTTTGAACAAACTTAAACAACAAAACGTAAATTTATTAGTTATTAATTAAACCATGTGAAGGAACAGGAATCACTGGAATCAGGAACTCAAACACTTTTAGAATTCTGTGTCTCGTTTCTGCTTCTTTATGCATGTTGGCTTCATCCTTTCAGATGGGCATACTCCATTTTCTGTGAGATATCCTTTCATGTGTTTTAGGCCTTGTATATTAATAGTTCTGACATCAGAGGACAAAAGCATTCTCTCTTTTAGAATCAGTTTGAAAAATCCAGCCAGGCACGGTGATTCACACCTGTAATTCCAGCACTTTGGGAGGCTGAGGTGGGCAGATCACTTAAATCCATGAGTCTGAGACCAGCATGACTAACATGAGGAAACCCAATCTCTACTAAAACAAAACACAAATTAGCTGGGTGTAATGATGCACGTCTGTAATCTTAGCTGCTCCGGAGACTGAGGCACAAGAACTGCTTGAGCCTGGGAGGCAGAGGTTGCAGTGAGCCAATATCGTGCCACTGCACTTCAGCCTGGGTGACAGAGTGAGACTCTGTCTCAAAAAAAAAAAAAAAAAACCAAAAGAAAAATCCATGGAGGGATCTATGTCATGGTCCTGTTGCTTGAACAAAATCACTGTGGGCCTAAAATGGGCAAATGTATTGGAATTTCCTTAGTGTAGGTCAGACTGTGGGGTGTGGGATGGAGAGAAGGCATTTTGTTTTCCTTTTTAATCAAGATGCTTCTGAGACAAATGTGATCTGCTATGACAGATTAAGGTTTTTTTAAATAACATAACCAGTCTTTTTATATATGCCTTTATATTTTCCTTCATTTTCATATGAACTGAAGACTTCTAATTCCCAAGTTGATAGAATTTTCACTGATTACATTTTCACTTGAGTTCTTATGAGTGATGTCTTAATTTAGAGTATTCAGCCTGTAGTTTCTCTAATTTGTAGAATGTACAAAGATCCCAAATCTGTACTTTGCTTAATGTGAAAAAATCAATATTTTTAAAATCTGTTGTAGTTAGACAATATACAGGTTATATTCAAATATGTGCAAGTATATAAATGTATGTGTCTTAGTTCATTGGTCCTTCTAAAACAAAATATCTTAGGCTGGGGTAACTTAGCAGAGATTTATTGCTTGCAGTTCTAGAGGCTGGGAAGTCCAAGATCAAGACGTCAGCAGATTTGGTGTCTGGTGATGACCTGTTCCTCATAAATGGTGCCTTCTGTGTGTCCTCATTTGGCAGAAGGGACAAACAAGCTCCCTTGGACCTCTTTTATAAGGGCACTAATCCCATTCATGAAGGCTCTGCCTAATCACCTCCTAAAGGCTCCACCTCTTAATACCATCACCATCAGTGTTAGGTTCCAACATGTACATTTTTGGGGGGGGGGACACAAAAATTCAGACTATAGCAATGAATATTTAGAAATTAAGCAGTTTTGGCCAGGTATGGTGGTTCATGCCTGTAATCCCAGCAGTTTGGGAGGCTGAGGCGGGTGGATCATGAGGTCAAGAGATTGAGACCATCCTGGCCAACATGGTAAAACCCCGTGCCTGCTAAAAATACAGAAATTAGCTGGGCGTGGTGGTGCATGCCTGTAGTCCCAGCTACTCAGGAGGCTGAGGCAGGAGAATCGCTTGAACCTGGGAGGTGGAGGTTGCAGGGAGCTAAGATTGCACCACTGCACTCTAGTCTGGGCGACAGAACGAGACTCCATCTCAAAAAAAAAAAAAAAAGAAGCAGTTGTACCCTAAAGGCCTTTTAAAGTTAGTTAATGTGGTCTATTTTATTTTAGGATTTAAAAAAACACTTTAAAATAATTTAAAAACAATTTGTGTTGTCATGTGAGGTCGGTTATCAATGATAAAGGTTCTTGTTGGTAAGAGGATGAGGAATGCTTTAAACAAAAGGCGAAGTGTTGGGTGGAGCAGATTATTTGGCTTAGATTTTTGAGAAGCTGGAAAGGAGAAATGGGATATGATGAAGGGAAACAAATTTGGTGGTTTGGGATAGAACAGTTGAGGCACTGTAAACATGAGGTAAGAAGAATTAAAGCAGTGTAAGTAGTGGAGGACAGAGATGGTAAGAATAGAGAGAGATGAACAGGCTAAAGAAGCAGTTTAGCAAAATGGAGAATTTAGATACCGGGAATGACCTGATTCAGGCTAGTAAGTGACGTTTGCCTAGAGATCAGTCTAACTGGGGCTCAAGATATGGCCTAGCTGTGAAACAACAGATGATGAGTGAGAAGCCCAGCGTGCAGAAAAGAAGTTTGCTTGGCAAACCAGAGATTCTACCAATATTTAGGGACATGGCTTTCCAAGATCAGGAAACTTCTGAGTTTAGAACATTGAATCAACACAAGGTTAAATGGGACTCTTGTTTAGTCTCCTTTGACTCTTATGCTGTTGCTAATATCATTTATGAAATCAGCAAGGACCAAAATTAGGGTAACAACTAATTGTTACCCTTTCAAGGATGACGTATGCTCTGTTTATTCAAGAGTAATACATTACTGAGGAGAAGCGTGGCCTCAGCATGAGCACTAGCTCCACAGGTGTGGCTGATGGCTGTCAGTGCTTTGTAAAGCATGTTCTCTTGAAAGGAGATCTGAATATATGTGTCTGGCTGCCACAGCAATCCTTGCTTGAAATAAAATTTTCCATTACTGTTAGAAAAGTCCCAGAGAAGTCTCCTGTTGGCCTGTCTTGAGTCAGTGCCTTAGCCTGTCAGTGGCCAACAGATTGGTGTGCTTTTGGCAGGCTTGGGTCCTGTGTCCCTTTCTGAGGGGATGGGAGTCAATTCTCGGGCTTAAATCACCATATGAAAGTGAAATTCTGTTACTAGAGAACAGTAATGGATGCTGAACAAGAAAATGTTTGGCTTGGTGTGGTAGTGTGTGCCTCTAGTCCCAGCTGCTTGGGAGGCAGAGGCAGGAGGATCACTTGAGCCCAGGAGTTGGAGTCTAACCTGGGCAACATAGTAAGACCCTGTCTCAGAAAAGAAAAAAGTTCTCTATAATGGTGGTTTGCTGCACTGAATTTTTTCTTGGCAGGGGACAGTTTGCTGCACTGAATTTTCTTTTTTTGTAGGAGACAGTGTAGAAGTTGACAGAATGCTAAGGAAAACAGAATGAAAACTAAAAAAAAGGAGAAAGGCAGAGCCTGTTGTGTTGCATGGCAATAAAACCAGATGAAGAATGACCTGTTTTCAACCAGACAGTTCCTTATTTCTACTTAAAACATGACTGTTCTATGCAAATATAGGAAAATTTAAAAGGGCCATTAACGTAGACATTCTCCATCCTTTTGCCTAGATTGAACGATGTCCTGTGTCTTATAGTGTCATTTATTGAGCGAGGTACCCTTTCTCAAAGCTGTGTCTGTGCTAAGTTTGCAGGAATCGAAATTTTGAGTGATTGTACTATATTAATGAGGAAGGCTAGTGAAAAATAATTACTTCCCTTGTGGTCCTTCATGAATCCTTAGGAGATTTAGCTAAAAATAATTTTTTGTTAGAGGAAACATTTCTAATGAGTTCTGCTGTTGACAGATCAGTTTGGAAAGAAAAGAGCTCTGCAGTTGATCAGCATAGTAATATATTTCTAGTTCATTTGTATGCTGGACCCTGGATGACATAGTTCCTGTGATCTCATTTATTCTGGCAGTAGCTCAGCTAGTTCATATCCACAGTTGTGGCAAAAACTTTTGTACTGAAACAAGTGAAGTACAGATAATGTGACATCCAGAATGTGCTGTTGTGGTCTGTTTTTCATCTAAGCATGAAATAATGATATTGAAAAATTGTTTTTAATTATAAGAGGAATATATAATGTTAGATAAAATAACCTGTACTTTCACTGTGAATATTTATTTTCTTTTAATAACTTCTAATATAGCAGTATAAGGTCATGTTGTTTGGACGTTCTGGGGGTAGTTGCTTTATATTCACATTCATGTAATTGGGAGTGTATTACCTTTGGGTCCCACTACATTTTAAATATTGAGTTTTACTATATTTTATTTTGTTTTTTCTACTGGTATTTTATTTATTTTATTTTATTTATTTATTTTGAGACTGAGTCTCGCTCTGTTGCCCAGGCTGAAGTGCAGTGGCGCTTCACTTGGCTCACTGCAACCTCTGTCTCCTAGGTTCAAGCTATTCTCCTGCCTCAGCCTTCCAAGTAGCTGGGATGACAGGTGTGGGCCACCGTGCCTGGCTAATTTTTATATGTTTAGTAGAGATGGGGTTTCTCCATGTCGGGCAGGCCGGTCTTGAACTCCTGACCTCAGGTGATCCACCTGGCTTGGCCTCCGAAAGTGCTAGGATTACAGGTGTGAGCCACCACACCTAGCCTATATTTTAAATACTTTTTTGTTTTGAGATGGTCTCACTCTGTTGCCCAGACTGGAGTGCAGTGACCTGATCTCAGCTCACTGCAGCCTCACCTCCTGAGTTCAAGTGATTCTCCTGCCTCAGCCTCCTGAGGAGCTGGGACTACAGGCATACACCACCACGCCCAGCTATTTTTTGTATTTTTAGTAGAGACAGGGTTTTACCATATTGGCCAGGCTGGTCTTGAACTCCTGGCCTCAAGTGGTCCGCCTGCCTCGGCCTTGCAAACTTTTGGGATTACAGGTGTGGCCCAGTGCACCTGGCAGTATTTTAAATACTTTTACATTAAAAAAAATTTTTCATGAGTATATAGGAGTAGGTGTATATATTTATGGGTTACCTGAGATATTTTGATACAGGCATACAATGTGTAATAATCACATTAGGGTAAATGGGATGTCCATCACCTCAAACATTTACCCTTTGTATTATAAACAATCCAACTATACTCTCAGTTATTTTAAAATGTACAATTAAATTATTTTTTATGAAATCACCCTGTTGTGCTAGCAAATACTAGGTCTTACTCATTCTTTTCTATTTTTCGTATCCATTAACCATTCTCACTTACCCCTACCTCCACCATTCTCACTTTCCCCCTACTCCCCACTCCCCTACTTCCCTATCTTTCCCTCTACCTCCTCCTGTCCTACCTCCCCACTTTCCCCCTACCCTTCCCATCCTCTGGTAACC
Organism: Pan paniscus; assembly: GCF_029289425.2. Classification (NCBI taxonomy): domain Eukaryota; kingdom Metazoa; phylum Chordata; class Mammalia; order Primates; family Hominidae; genus Pan; species Pan paniscus. The sequence continues at coordinate 105,969,242 of NC_073262.2, forward strand.
ATCCTTCTACTCTCTATTTCTGTGAGTTCAATTGTTTTAATTTTTAACTCCCACAAATAAGTGAGAACATGCGATCTTTCTGTGCCTGGCTTGTTTCACTTAATGTAATGACCTCCAGTTCCATCTATGGTGTTGCAAATGACTGAATCTCATTATTTTTTATGGCCGAATAGTACTCCATTGGGCATATGTACCATATTTTCTTTTCTTTTCTTTTTTTTGAGACAGAGTTTTGCTTTTGTTACCCAGGCTGGAGTGCAATGGTGCGATCTCGGCTCACTGCAACCTCTGCCTCCTGGGTTCAAGCAATTCTCCTGCCTCAGACTCCCAAGTAGCTGGGATTACAGGCATGTGCCACCATGCCTGGCTAATTTTGTATTTTTAGTAGAGATGGGGTTTTACCATGTTGGTCAGGCTGGTCTCAAATGCCTGACCTCAGGTGATCTGCCCACCTTGGCCTCCCAAAGTGCTGGAATTATAGGCGTGAGCCATCGTACCTGGCCTGTACCATATTTTCTTTGCCCATTCATCTTTTTTTTTTTTAAGTTTTATTTTGAGACAGAGTTTCTTGTCCAGGTTGGGGTGTAGTGGCATGATCTTGGCTCACTGCAACCCCCGCCTCCTGGGTTCAAGTGATTCTCCTGCCTCAGGCTCCTGAGTAGCTGGGATTACAGGCATTTGTCACCACACCCAGCTAATTTTTGTATTTTTAGTAGAGACGGGGTTTCACCATGTTGGTCAGGCTACTCTTGAATTCCTGACCTCAGATGATCTGCCCGCCTCAGCCTCCCAAAGTGTTGGGATTACAGGCGTGAGCCACTGTGGCTGGCAGGGAAAGATACTTGTACATGGGTCAGGAATTGAACCCGGGTCTCCTGTGTGAAAGGCGAGAATTCTACCACTGAACCACCATTGCGCTGACTTATCCGTAGAGCAGATAAACGAACAGCAAACTTGGTCCTTTAAACTTCATCTTGAACTTAGAAATAACAAGAAAAGACCCTTGAGCCCCAAATAACTTTTTGACGAGCATGCAAATGTAAAATACACTTCAGAAAGATTTAAAAATCTTTTGGACCTCTTATGCTTTATAATTATTCCTTATAGTTGACTAGGATAGAATACTTAAAGTTTCTATTCTTTTATATTAATGCACATACATATTTTTTTAATTTTTTTTTTTTTTCAAGAGACAGGGTCTTTGTTACCCAGGCCAGAGTGCAGTGATATGATCATGGCTCACTGCATCTTTGGCTTCTGGGCTCAAGTCATCCTCCCACCTCAACCTCTCTAGTAGATAGGACTACAGGGGTCCACCATCATGCCTGGCTGATTTTCTAAACTTTTGTGGAGTTGAGGTCTCACAAGGTTGCCCAGGCTGGTCTTGAACTCCTGTCTTTAAGCAATGCTCCCGCCTCAGCCTCCTAACGTTGTGGAATTACAGACATGAACTGCCACGCCTGGCCAGCGTTATGCTTTACTCTTTTTGATAATGGAAGTAATACATGCCCAAGTTAAAAAAAAAAAAATTAAGCCATACTGAAAACATTTTAAAAATACAAATCAACTTTATTTCCAACATTCAGAGAAAACTTAGGTTATCATTTTGGAGCTTACTTTTTGGACTTTTTTTGTGCTTGTATTTACACACAGGCACATACAGAATTATGATGATTATGTTCAAGATGCTTTGTAACCAGCTTTTTTTCACTTAGTTATATCGTAGATATCTTTACATAGCAGTAATGCATAGTAATACCATTTTAAGTTACTGCATTAATGTACTATATGAACGTATTGTTTAGTCAGCCTCATGCTTTTTTCTCTTTCATCATTAAATGAGTTCATGAACATGAATATTCTTGTCTGTACCTTTTTCTTATTTCATTATTGTATAATTTAAAGCTACAAATGTAGCGGAACTTGTAAAACTTCAGAGTGAAATATTGAAGCCCTTGAGGTGTTGGTATTTTTTTTTTTATTTTTTATTACTCTGGGATCAAGATTAGGAAAAATATTTCTCTCTCTCAGGCTACGTGTTTTCTGGGGCTGTTATCTTTTCTTTTCTTTTTTTTTTTTTGAGACGGAGTCTCACTCTGTTGCCCAGGCTAGAGTACAGTGCCATGATCTTGGCTCACTGCCTTCTCTGCCTCCCGGGTTCACACTGTTCTCCTACCTCAGCCTCCTGAGTAGCTGGGACTACAGGCGCCCGCCACCACGCCTGGCTAATTTTTTGTATTTTTAGTAGAGACGGGGTTTCACCGTGTTAGCCAGGATGGTCTCAATCTCCTGACCTCATGATCTGCCCGCCTCAGCCTCGCAAAGAGCTGGGATTACAGGCGTGAGCCACCGTGCCCGGCCGGGGCTGTTATCTTAATGCTTACAGGACTTTATTTGTATTTTTATCTTTGTTTATTTTTGTTTTTTAAATTTTTTTACTTTTTGTGTTTTTTTCCATATTGGTTTTTTCATGTTCATATGTAAACTGTCATAGTATTTCTTAGACATCATTAATGGATAGAAATCTTAATTTTAAAATGGAAAAGAAGAATGAGTCTGACTGCATGTGTCAACTTAATTTATTTTAAAAATTACTTAATGTTTAGCTGGGCCTGGTGGCTCATGCCTGTAATCCCGGCACTTCGGGAGGCTGAGGCAGGCCAGTGAATCACTTGAGTCTAGGAGTTCGAGACCAGCTTGGGCAACATGGCAATTTACATCTTTTAGGGTTATAACACTTATAATGTTTGGGAAGGAAAGATCCTTTTATTACTTTTAGTTTATCATAATTATTATTACCATTTTATTTATCATATTATTTATAATTTTTTTCTTAAAATTTTTTTTTCCTGGATGCTCTTATAGGGTTAAACATTATTATCACTTTAATCAGACATTATGTTATGGCCACATTTCACATATTAGAGTGAAAGGAAAAGAGGAATTCAGAAAAGCAGAAGAAAGTGTGTCAAAATTTATACGTTCAAATCAGTGCTACCTTTCCAAGCAATATATACTTTGCTGCGACTGCTCAAATTGTCCATTGGATCTCATTTTCTAGATAATGGCTTTAGGGTTTTATTTGCATCTGTGCAAAGATGTGTCTATTCAACATGAAAACATTAGTGAGTTCAGTCAATAGTTTGGTTTGGGGTTTATGTGATACCAGTAGTTTTCAATTCTGGTGGATTGGTTTTTTTACTTTCTGGTGGACTCAGCAGAATCGTTGTGATGAGTTTTTTGGTAGGTTAGTTTGCTAGAAATGGGTTATCTTTGAATTAATGATCACTGGTTTGTTTTTTTTCCCAGTCAGCAGATAAGCAGAGAGCCCTAGAAGAAACCAAAGCCTACACCACCCAATCCTTAGCAAGTGTTGCCTATCTGATAAACACCTTGGCCAACAATGTCCTGCAGATGCTGGATATCCAGGCATCCCAGCTACGAAGGATGGAATCTTCAATCAATCATATTTCACAAGTGAGACCACAATATTTTCCTATTTGCCTAGGAGGAACCCTTAATAATAAACACAGGCTATCTGTAATGCTGGCAGCTTTTATTATGTAAGTTAACTCACATGTACGATTTGGAAAATAGCAACTTAATATTAGGTTGTTTTTAGATTCTGTCTTTTTGTGGGATGGTTATCTTCTCTGTGATTTTGATAGGAAAGTAAATCGTAATGAATTTTATTAAAACTCAGTTGTCATGGTAACATAATCAGCCCTATAATGAAACTTCATCCTTTCCCCCGCCTTTTTTTTTTTAAAACAAATTTCGTACTTCTTTATCAATTTAAAAAGATAAACTTGATAGATTGGTGGCTTGTTCAAAATTTTTTTTTTCTTTTGGTAGGATTTATGTTTACTGGGATGGTACCATACCTGCAATAATGGAGAAACTAGCAAACCTTATGAAATTATTTTTATTATATATAACTTTAAAAAAAGTGTATTACTTCATGGGCTTGTAAAAGTTTTTTTAAAAATGTTAATCTGTCTTCATTATAAAAGCCATACTCATGAAAACCCAGAAAAAGAAGAGAAAAAGTGGAAAAATAAACCATTTTACCACTTCCCAAGCTTTTCTCTGTTAATATTTTGGTATATCTCCTTGTAATCCTTTTTCCTGTAAGTAGTTTTTTTAAAATGTAACTGTGGGCTGGGCACACATCTGTAATCCCAGCACTTTGGGAGGCTGAGGTGGGAGGATCGCTTCAGCCCAGGAGTTCCAGACCAGCCTGGGCAGCATAGCAAAACCCTGTTCTCTACCAAAAATACAAAAATTAGCCAGGTTTGGTGGTGCACGCCTGTTGTCCCAGCTACTTGGGAGGCTAAGGTGGGAGGATCATCTGAGCATGGGGAGGTCTAGACTATATTTAGCTGTGATTATGACATGCCCTTCAGCCTGGGAGACAGAGTGAAACCCTGTCTCCAAAAAAAAAATAAAAAAAAGTAGCCAGGATTATAATAGAGTCAGTTATAGAATAGGTATAAAATTTTGGGTTCTGCTTTTTTAACTTAGCATTAAAGCAAACATAATCTCTTGATGTTGTAAGTTCTTCATAAACATTCTCAGTGGCTGCATAATGTTGCGTGTATATGTTGTACCTTTCATAATCATTCCCATATTTTGGGGCCATTTAAAATAATACTGCAGTGAAAAACCAATTAAGTTGTAAAATGCAATTTAAAAAATATAAAAATGATAAAGGTTTTGGTCTGCCTCCCTTTTTTTGAATAGATCTTTGAAATGTTCTATTTTAGCACTCTTGTCATTTGAATCATTATTATTCAACACTCTTTTTAGACCTAAATGATTAGAACTATTTTGGAATAAAAATAATTTTTAAATGTGCATATTATTATTATTTTTAATGTCTTGAGAGTTCAGGGCTCTTTTCAAATGAACTAACCGTCTTTGAGAGTCTAAAGTTTAGCAAATTTGTATAACTAGACCAAATATAGTCCAGATAATAAAATCAGATATGGTATTTTTGAAAATTTGTCAGACCAATTTAGAGAGATTTCTTATTTAATATTACTTAATCTGAAATCTGAATTTGCCATTATAAGGGTTTCTTCACATTTTATACAAACTTCTGCAGACATATCATTTATTGCTTGTTATATTGTGTATCTTAAGTTAAAAAAAAATTGGTGCGTTTTAATGAGTGTAAGGTAAATTTCAGTTGGGAAAGGCCTCCTGAAGGAAATAATCAATGGGATTTTAAATGACGAAATAGATGAATTTTTTTTTTTTTTTTTTAAGAGACAAAGTCTTGCCCTGTTTCCCAGGCTGGAGTATAGTTGTACAATCATGGCTCACTGCAACCTCGAACTCCTGGGCTCAAGGGATCCTCCTGCCTCAGCCTCTCAAGTAGCTGGCTGGGACTACAGGCACATGCCATGCTTGGCTGAATTTTTTTTTTTTTTTGTAGAGACAGTGTCTTGCCATCATGCTGGGGCTGGTCCTGAAATCCTGGGCTCAAGCAGTCTCCCACCTTAGTCTCCCAAGGTGTTGGGATTACAGGTGTGAGCCACTACTCCTGGCCTGAACTTGGTTTTCTGTAGAAGGAGGGAGGTTGACAAATTGCTAATGTGATATAGAATTTCAAGATCTATTCTTGAGAATCCTAAAATTTTTCCATGTTTGAAGCATTAGCAAAGGATGTTAAAAAGAAACGTTAAAAAAAAGAACAAATATAGAAGAGAAACTAGTATATTTGAGTTCCTAAAAAGGAGGAACAAGTTTTATTAGGCATTAGGGGAGAGTAGGAGAGATTATGTGGGTAAATGATGACAACAAGCAAATAGCAATGAAGGATAATAATTTATTTTCTGTTTAGAATTTTGTAGTACTTTGGTAGAAAAGTGTTAGCAAGCTCAAGGAGGAAGGTGAATACTCAGCCACCCTAGATTTTGAGTATATGTATTAATTCAGTTATTCAGAACATTTTCTTTAGGAGTATCATATAAATTGGCATTTAATTAATGTGGTCAATTAATGCTATCTTTTAAAGCTATCTTAATGGATTAAGTAAAAAACAGAAGAATGGATAGAGATTAATAAGCCGGAAATTACAGAGACCTCAGTCAAAGCTGTCAGGAATACGTCGAACCTTCTTTTTTCAGAGTTGAGTGTCTAGAGGGCAATAGTTGGAGGGGTAATAGATCTGCAATTCTCAGTGGCTGTTAAGTTTATACAGAATATAAATTATTATGTTGGATAAAGGATCAAGTCTGAGAAATAGGCTGATAGAGGCTATATTTAAGAAATAGGAGTAATTTTAAAAATTTATGTATTTTCTAGCATTTGCCTCAAGGATTGAAATTTTTTTTTTACTTGTGTTTATAGGTAGAATTCTTTATTTAAAAAGTCAGTTGAATATCAAAACTATTTGATATTCTTCAGACTGGAATATTATTCTCTAGTGTAGAAGAAAACATTTTCTGCTTACAAAACAAATAGTAAATACTCTAAAATAGGGATTGGCAAACTTTTCTTAAATAAAAGGCCAGATGGTAACTATTTTAGGTTTTGTGGGCCATGTGTTGATAACTATTTTAGGTTTTGTGGGCTACGTATGGTGTCATTCTCCTATTATTCTCTCTCTCTCTCTCTCTCTCTCTCTCTTTCTGTGTGTATGTGTGTGTGTGTACTTTTTTTTTTTTGGTTGGGGGATGGGGTCTCATGATGTTGCCCAGGGTGGTCTTGAACTCCTGGTCTCAAGTGATCCTCCCACCTCAGCCTCCCAAAGTGCTGGGATTACAGGCATGAGCCACCATGCCCAGCAAAGAGAGATGACATTGCATGTGAGGATAGAGATGTGGACAGATTTGAGAGACAGTTTAATTACGTTTTCTTTTCTTTTTTGTGTGTGTATTTTTAAACAATGATTCAAAAATGTTAAAACTATTCTTAGCTTCTGGGCCATATAAAAGCAGGCAGCGGGCCACATTCTGGCATGGAGCCTTAGTTTGCCAGCCCCTGCTCTAAAATACTTTTTCCAAATGTTTGAGTGTTAAATTTTATTATGATGCTTGTATTATTATTTAAAATATTGTGTGTTTCTAGAGGGAACCAGGGGGTTCTTGAGACCAGATTTTTGTGCAACTTGGGCAAAAATACTAGATTCCGAGAGTTTGTAGAGAAGATTGAGTTGAAGGAATGGAGGGTTCAGTCAGGTCAAAGACAAGATCACACATTTATTGGAATGGCAATAAGCCTCAAGAGTTGTAAGGGTAGAGTTATTTAGGACTAGTAGATACTAGTTATCTAGGGTATTGAGTTTCTTTTCCCATTAGTATTTTTTTCCCCATTGCCTGAGTAAGAACTTTACCACCTTTCAGCCTCCTAGCCCTTTCGTCTATTTTAACGAAAATGAACACTGAGTAGGATTGGCCTGAAAAAGATCAGGGCATCTAGGTTTTACCCTGACTCTTCTGCTGACTTGTGTGACATTTGACTTCTTTGAACTTAAGTTTTTTCATCTGTAAGGTAGGACTGTTTAGATAATTTCTTAGCTGTTTTCCATCTTGAATTCCTTATTTTTGCGATTCTCACAAATGAGCTTGATTTTATTTGCTTCCATTCTGTTCTGTTGGTTCTGCTCTTTACCTCAATCTGTGTCCACTGGTCTCAACCCTCTATTACTTTAATGTAACTGAACTGTTTCTCACATTACTCTGAATTGTAATCCGAGGATGGGAATTCCATTGACTGTACTCTGTATCGGGGAGAAATACTTCAACAAAACAAAGTAATAACCCACTCTTTCTAAATGTCAAATGTTTTCAAAAACAAGATATTAATTGATTAGGAATATATAGTATCAGACACTTTTTTGTATTAAAAGGACAATATAGTATTAAGTAGTATACTATTTTTTACTACATTCATCATATCTATAAGGCAGTATTAGAGTTGGTTCTTAACATGGATTATGTTATGTATTTTAGGGCTGATAAATTTTAAAGAAATTTCATCTCTAGCTTTGTTGCTGTTATCCTATTCATTCTTTGGAAGGATATTATTAAAACAAATGAAAATTTTTATCTTCAAACTGATAGTGGAGTTAAATTAACATTAAATATTTCCCCTAAATATATACTTATCAGAGCAAACATGTAATTTTACTGAATACTTGTACAGGTACACATACCTTTAAGTCAGTATAGTGTAACATTATTATAAGGATGAATGTTGCTTACTGTGCCCATTATTTTGTGTCCTTTTCTGGTAAGTTTTTTTTAATAAAAAGTTTGCAAAACACTTTTCAAACTAAAACTCTTATCAGTTTGTAAACTAAAATTTTTCTAAGCGAGGCCCATCTTTTTTCTTTGCTAGTAAAATTAGTCAGTACTTATCCATGTTCAAGTTTGTCATGGCTTAGAAAAAAAGATTAAGCAAGGTCAAAAGGCAACATAAAGAACTTAAGAAAGTAGTGCTCTTCCCACCTTCCCAAGGGCTGAGTAGGACTTACTGGGCCAGGTGTTAAATTAGTTAGCAGGTAACAATTAAAGGAGCTGGAAAATAATTATCATAAAATAATATAAAATTGGAAGTAATTCTTCTCAAGAGCTAGGTATTGAAAGGCAGTGGCCTTAAGAACTCAACAAGTAGGGTAGCTTTTACTGTCTAAAAACTTTAGGCTGGGTGTGGTGGCTCATGCCTGTAGTCCCAGCACTTTGGGAGGCTGAGGCAGGCGGATCCCTTGAGGTCAGGAGTTCGAGACCAGCCTGGCCAACATGGCAAAATTCCATCTCTCCAAAAAATGCAAAAATTAGCCAGGTGTGGTGGTGCACACTTGTAGTCCCAGCTACTCAGGAGGCTGAGGCGGGAGTATCACTTGAGCCCAGGTGGTCGAGGCTGCAGTGAGCCATGTTCATGCCACTGGATTCAAGCATGGGCAGCAGAGTGAGAAACTGTCTCAACAACCCAAAACACAAAAAACTTTATGTAGATAGCCTTGCTTAAGAATTTCTAATTTTGGCCAGGCTCCGTGGCTCACGCCTGTAATCCCAGCACTTTGAGAGGCTAAGGGTGGCCGGATCACTTGAGGTCAGGAGTTTGAGACCAGCCTGGCCAACATAGTGAAACCCTGTTGCTACTAAAAATACAAAAATTAGCCGGGTGTGGTAGTGGGCACCTGTAATCCCAGCTACTCTGGAGGCTGATGTAGGAGAATTGCTTGAACCTGGGAGCGGAGGTTGCAGTGAGCTGAGATCGTGCCACTGCATTCCAGCCTGGGTGGCAAAGTGAGACTCTGTCTCAAAAAAAAAAAAAAAAAAAAAAAAAAAGAATTTCCAATTTTAATTAAGGAGATACACTGAAGGTTATCAATACGTAATTATGCATAGAAAGTAGACTTTTTATACTTCCCAATTAATTTCCTATGTAGTTTTTATATCACTTTATATAAAAAAACTGAAAATTACTCTGTTAGTAACTAATTTGTTTTATGAATGATACATAATTTGAAGCATAATTGTAATTTAAATGTTTATTTGAAACATTAGCTTACTAATAAAAAAATTGAGACATATTTAAAAACACCCAATTTAGTTGGGTTAATCCACTGTAACTGTTTGATTGCAGATGTTTTCCCACACTGATGGGCAGCTAACTGAGGTAGTGCTATCCAGTACAGTCAACTTTCAATTATCTGTGGTAATGGGAAATGACAATGCATGGATAATCCTAAAACAAAATATTTTATACAGTACCTTCCTGTCATCTGCTGTGGCCTGAGCATGTGCTTGGGTTAATGAGGGAGATGTGGGAGTGGGGCTCAGTCTTGCAAAGGAGCTGGGAGTCAGTATGATTATCTCAAGGCCATAAGAGGTATCCTTAAGGAACCTGGGTTTGGCACTGTGTGGCTGAAGTGTCATGGGGAAAGCCTGCAGCATGCAAGATCAGCTTGGCAATATCAGTGAGAAGCTAATTAATAAGGAACTGTGGGAGAATAGATGTTTATTAAGTCCTACACAATTGCAGTGATATATCTTGGTGTGTTTTTTGGTTAATGGGATCTGTAGCAAACAATAATTATATTAATTGTGTATTTGAATTAGTTTTGGTCATCTTTGATTGCTAGCAGAACACATTTTTTACTTGCCACAGGTGAGTGCTGTTATTGAGGTCTCTTCTAAATAAGTAGGTTTATTGTCATATAACTAGTAACTTAAAAAACCCAGAATAAATTTGAAATACTTTTCTTACTTTTAAAATTCATCCTAAATATCAGTGTTGAACTTGTACTTCCAAAATTTAACTTAATGAAATTTAACATTGTAATGTCAAATAATATCATGAGGGCAAACGCCATAATTACTGATAGCTGTGAATTTGATGTAGGAAAAATATAGTAGCCATATTTTATTTAAGAATATGTTACAGGAGCTTTCCTAAATTTCTTTTACAACTGACAATTGTCTACGAATTTATGAATGTTAAAGCTGCATGATAGATGTGAGGAGGGAGTGTTTATTATTCTATCTAATTTGAATATGCTTATTTTCTACAAGTGAAAGCTGTAAAAAAATTGAAGCAGATGATTGCTGAAAACCTTAGAATCTTCTGGACCAACCTGAGAATCTTCTGCTTGTTTATGAAATAGATTTAGTGCTCTCTGTCAAATTATTCAAACTCCAAGTAGAACCATAGCCATTTTCTAAAGGCATGTTTTCTTCTGCCCACAGGCAATACTGCAGTTCAACCCCGTGTGGTAGTATGATGGCAAGAATGCAAATTATACCGTTGTTAGATTACCTTTATTATTATAGATGTTTTTTAAAAGTTATTTACTTAAAATATCTATACTTAGGCAAATTAGAGGCGTTGATCTTGAGTCGACTTTTGTGACCAAATTTGGAAACAATTGCAATTTGAGATTGAATGAGGTAAGGGACCAGCTAATTAGTCCTTCCTCTATAGATCTTTGGTTCTCAACCAGGGAAGTTTTGCCCCCAAGGGGACATTTGGCAATGTTAGACATTTTTGGTTGTCACATCTCATGGTGGGGGAGTGCTACAGTTATCTACCTGGATGCTTTTCTATATTCTGCAATCCTCAAGACAGCAGCCTTCACCCCTGCCCACAACAAAGAATTATCAAGCCCAAAATGTCAATAGTGCCACTGTTGAGTTACCCTGCCCCTAGTGTTTCTAAGATGTAGGCATTCTTTGAAGTAGACAATTAAAAACATCATATAGCCAAACTAAATTATTTTGACTTTCTGTATACTTATGCTGTTTAAAAAACATGCCTTCAGTTTTTACTGAGATTTGATATAAAAAGCAACAACAAATATATTTTTAAAGAATTTAATCCTGGGAAACATTTCACTTTCCTGATGAATTGATATATTTCCTCGTAACTCATTATGTTTCTATTTTGCCTTCTCTCCCTGGAGGCTTAGTGCCAATTTTTTTGCTCTATTATAACAATGACCCCTTATTTTAGGCTTATTGTTATCTTTTTATTTACCGTATTGGTCTTCCTTTTTTTTTTTTTACTGTTATGGTCTATGGGTTTGGGCTAAGTGTGTGTTTGTGTGTATATGAAGAGAACATGTGGGTAATATGTAAATGTCCCCAATCCCTAGACCAAGTCACATCTCTATAAGATCAAATGAACAGATTTCTAATTTATATTTTAATGCTTTTTTAAAGTCTCAATTTTTCAAACAAGAAATATGTGCTTGTTATAAAATATTACTGTGTGTTAGTGTAAATAATAAGTGGAAGATTACTTCTCCCTGTTCATTCTCCGGAGATTTATTAATATTTCTAGTATGTGCCAGGCATAGTGGCTCATGCCTATAATCCCAGCACTTTGGGAGACTGAGGCAGGAGCATTGTTTGAGGTCAGGAGTTCAAGACCATCCTGGGCAACACAGTGACATCCCATCTCTACAAAAAATAAAATTAGCTGGGCATGGTGGTGCATGCCTGTAGTCCTAGCTACTCAGGAGGCTGAGGTGAGAGGATGCTTGAGCCTAGGAGTTCAAGACTACAGTATGCTATGATTGTCCCACTGCACTCCAGCCTCTGTGACAGAGTGAGAACCTGTTGCAAAAAAATGTATATTTATAGTATGCAGATGTGAAATAGAAGCTATAAGCTTGTAATTCTGTTATGGCTGCTCAGGTTTACACTCTTATAGTTTCATTTCTGAATAAGTTAAGTACATTTCTAAAAACTGAGGAGAATAAAAACAATGTCTTGAGGATTATGTTATCTGATGAACCTTTTATTGATCTGATGAAGACCCATTTTATAAAAAAAGTGTCATATTTTGTTTTTTGAAGCATACTTGATGGTATGAAATGGTATTTCTAGCCCATACTTTTAATGATTTAGAATGACTCACTAAACTTTATTCGAGGCCAGTACATTGGCTTACTCCTGTAATCCCAGCACTTTGGGAGGCCAAGGTGGGTGGATCACTTGAGCTTAGGAGTTCAAGACCTGCCTGGGCAACATGGAAAAACCCCAACTCTACAGACAGTAGAGAAATTAGGCCAGCATGGTGGAACGCGCCTGTAGTCCCAGCTCCTTAGGAAGCTCAGGCGGGAGAATCATTTCAGCCTGAGAGGTCGAGGATGCAGTGAGCCATGATCGGGCCACTCCACTCCAGCCTGGGCGACAGAGTGAGATACTGTCTCATAAAAATAAAATTTAATCCAAATGTGATTAATTTCCATTTCTCTAAAGTTAAAAATTAAGTGAATTCCAATATCATCACTAATATGCAAACTCAACTTTTCTGTTACAGTTTTCCCAAGCAGTTGAAGAGGAAAGCTATTCTCATAATTAGCTTAACATGCGTAGAAAAGTTTAGAGATTATTTTTTTTCTTTTTCTTTTTCTTTTCTTTTCTTTTTTTTTTTTAAGATGGAGTCTTGCTCTGTTGCCCAGGCTGGAGTGCAGTGGCACAATCTCGGCTCACTGCAAGCTCTGCCTCCTGGGTTCACGCCATTCTCCTGCCTCAGCCCCCCCAAGTAGCTGGGACTACAGGCACCCGCCACCATGCCCGGCTAATTTTTGTATTTTTAGTAGAGACGGGGTTTCACCTTGTTAGCCAGGACGGTCTCGATCTCCGGACTTCGTGATCCGCCCACCTTGGCCTCCCAAAGTGCTGGGATTACAGGCGTGAGCCACCATGCCTGGCTGAGATTGTTTTTTTCTTGAATACTTAAAATTGTAAGATTACTACCATGGTTAGTTTTTTATTTGATGTTCCATTTATACATTCGTTAGCTCTGGAACATATAGATCCTGTTGTTTTTAAGGTCTCTTGGTTGTACAGAAATAAGAGGCTTTGAATTTGTTTCAGGCTTACCTCATACTTGAGGCAGTTTAGAAGGATAAATGATCAGTGTTCAGATTTCTTAAGGCAGTATTTTATAATGTCATGATGATTATCTTTTCACTGTTACTACCAGGTTCTTTTAGAAAGGGGAAATTGAAGTAGGACATTGAAGTGGGACTGGGGAGGAGTTAGCAAAAAATGTGTCTATTGATTGCTGCTTGAGCCAGGAATTGGTGGTAAGAGATGTGAACCACTTTAGTGAAGTGATTTTTCAAACTCTTTTGACTGCAACACACAGGAAAAAAATTTTTTTACGTTGTATTCAGCACATAATTCATGTATATATTTATATATATAATAAACAGACTTTTCAAGAAACAGTATTTTACCTTACTATGTGTACATGCAGTCTGATATTTCTGTTCTATTTGATTTGAAATAATTGCTGCTTACATACCACTAAATTGCAGCTTGCAGTTTAAAAAATTTTGCTTTAGTGTACTAATTACCTGTGTATGTGGAGAAATTCACCCTCTGTTAGCAAATAGAAGATTGTAATTACAATACATTCTTACTCGTATGTCTTATGTGAGCATTTAATAAATATAAATAAATTAATGAAATATTTTACAGGCATTTTGTCATGATAAAATATAAGCAGCTTTGCCCAAGCAACTTGGTCTTTTGGGGTCAAAAAATGGCTTTTTTGTTTTTTGACACAGGGTCTTGCTCTGTCACCCAGGCTAGAGTGCAGTGGTGCATTCATGGCTCACTGCAGCTTTGACCTCCTGGACTCAAGCAGTTCTCTCATTTCAGCCTCTCAAATAGCTGGGATTACAGGCACGTGCTGTCATACCCAGCTACTTTTTGTAGAGACGGGGTTTCGCCATGTTGCCCAGGCTGGTCATGAACTCCTGGGATCAAGCAATCTGCCCACCTTGGCCTCCCAAAGTGCTTGGATTACAGGCCTGAGCCACTGTGCCTGGCTTTATTTTTAACATTATATTTCAGCCCTCTTTCTTTTTAAATAAAAAGATGTTTAAACATGAATAGAAATTATACTAATAGGTCATTAGAAATGTAACTAGATTAATTTCGGGGGCTTTCTTAATCACTATATTAGTCTAAATCTTAATGGAGAGGGAAAAATTAGCATGCTTTAACCCAGGGGTTGGCAAACCTTTTCTGTAAAGGAGCCAGCTAATATATACTTCAGTTTTTGTGGGCCATACCATCTCTGTTGTGGCTCATCTCTGCCATTATAGTGTAAAGCCTAGACAGATAAGCAAGTGAGTGGCATGGCTGTATTCCAATAAAACTTTACTTATGGAAAAGCATATTTGAATTTTATATAATTTTCACGTGAAGGTTTTTTTTGGTTGTTCTTTTCTCCAAACATTAAAAAATGTAAACACCACTCTTAGCTTGTGGGCTGTAAAAATCAGATGATGGGCCAGATTTGGCCTGTGGGCCATGGTTTACCAGCCCTTGCTTTAACCTAAAAATGGAGAAAATCAGTAGTCCAGAAGAATAAAATTTAGCAAGCATAGTTTAGAATATGAGTAGCAATATTAAATCTCTAGGCATATATATTTTGATTTTTGTGGATATTAGAACTATACATTTTTGTGTTGTTTTTTACATTATATTTTGCAGACAGTTGATATTCATAAAGAGAAAGTTGCAAGAAGAGAAATTGGTATTTTGACTACCAATAAAAACACTTCAAGGACACATAAGATTATTGCTCCAGCCAACCTTGAACGACCAGTTCGTTATATTAGAAAACCTATTGACTATACAATTCTAGATGATATTGGACATGGAGTAAAGGTAGGTATAATTTTTTTCAAGCTTTTAAAAGTAGTAACCCATAATGAAACCAACTCTTGAGAAAATTAAGCTTTTTATCTGTCTTTCTTTCCTAGAGGACAAAGTCTTGGCCCAGTTGTGGTTGTGAAGATTCCTTGCTACTATAACTGTTTTACCCTTTTTGCTTTTTCTTAGTGATGTATTCTCAAGTTTTAAACAGTCATCTTTGAATGAATTATATTTGCTTGGTTATGATAATACCTCCTATGGTTTGAGTAAATAAGTGTCGTGTAATCTTTCCAATTTTAATTTAATATGACTGATTAAAAAATCATTCATCATGTTATTATGAAAGTGTTTACCTTATCTCAAGTATTTATCAGCAGACTTTTGGCATTAGTTTTCAAAAACAACATATATTAATAGACATGTACTTTGAATTTTTCTAAAATAATTTTATCCCAACATTTTGGGCAAGAATAGTGTTAGGTAAAAGTAATAGGTGAATTAATATTGCCACTGCTTTTGAGTGTGTAGCTATTACATATTTTGGCTGTCTTTTAAGATGTATTTGGGTGCCTAGAACATGCAAATTTCATTTAAATTGGTGTTTGAACTTAATGATTCAGAGCTTTAGCTGAGTATTAATTTACGTCTGATCAGTAGTTTGAAAGACAGTGACTTATCAGATGTGACTAAATAAATATACATGCTTATAATGATACTGTACAGTTCATGTAGTTGATTTTTTTTCTAATATAAGCATACTTAAAAAACACTGTTATGGATGGAAATCAGTTAAATCTAAATTTAATGTAGATCTAGGTAAAAAGAAAATATACACTGTAAATTTATTTTTAAAATCTCTTTGTCTTCAGGGTTTTGATGCAAGCACTATTATCTGGAATATGATATTTAAAATAACTTTTTTGAGACAGGGTCTCACTCTGTCACCTAGGCTGGAGTGCAGTGGCACAATCATAGCTCGCTCCAACCTTGTACTCCTGGGCTCAGGTGATCTTCCCTTGTCAGCTTCCCTGGGACTACAGGCACGTGCCACCATGCTGAGCTAAATTTTTTGTTTGTAGTGACAGGGCCTGTCTGTGTTGCCCAGGGTGGTCATGAACTCGTATACTTAAGTGATCTTCCCACCTTGGTCTCCCAAAATATTGGGATTACAGGTGTAAGCCGTCGTGCCTGCCCAATATTTAATTTTATAGCCAATACCTACATGCATTTAGATTACTAATAAGAGCATGTTAAAATAAGATGTGTAATTGGATGGTTAGTTAATAAATGAAATTTCTTCTAACTTGGGAAAATTTATTCAAGGCTAACAACTGCTAATGGAATATTTTAGAATACCTCTAGAATCTAATGCCAAAAAGACACTTAGAATATAAAAGATGACATTTGTGTTTGCCCAATTACATAAGAAAAAAGTAATCCCATTTTTTAAAAATATATAATTCATAGGTTTACATCCCCCATTCTTATAATCCTCAAAGTAAAATGTTTTTCTTTCAGGATTCTAGCCCCTTCATTTTTTGACTTTCAGTGTTTAAGGGTCATTAATTTGAAGAACTCTTTAATACAATTAAATTGTGGAATAAAACAGTATCTTAAATTCATCAGAGAAACTTCTGTTCATGACACATTCTGCTTTAACCACTCTTTCTATGATCTACTGAAACATTATTTTGTTAATGCTGAATGCTTAACTTGTTTTTTCTTTTTTTCCTTTCTCTTCACATCCTGAAGTTTCAACTAACCTTTCAATGCTTTTTTTCCTTACCTCTTTTATTTGCTCCATTTATGCATTAAGTGGTTGCTTAGATTTAAGGTAAGAGATTCCAGGGCTGGATTTCCATTCTTTGTTCTTATGTAGAATATTACATATGGGGAGTTAAAGAGATAGTTAACACTTGGCCTTTTAAAACCCAATAAATAAATCCTCCTTTTTGTTTTATTTTTTGTCATGCAACTTTGTGGTGTGTCTTCATGTTCCTTGAGGGCAGATATTTTTGTCTGTTTTGTTCACTGCTCTATCCTTTGTGCCTAGAACAGTACCTGACACACATTAGGTGCTTAGTAAATATTTGTTGAATGAATGGTTATTTTGTAATGTTAATGTATTTTGTGAAACTGAAATGTAAGCTACCCTATCATAAAAATGTTATGAAATATAATTAGCTGGATTTTTATAAATATAGAGACTTTGTTATGAATCGGAGGGCCAATTAATGTGCTTTATTTAACCCTCCCCCTGTGTAATAGCCTTTTTATTCTATAAATGGTGTGCTTTCTGATATACCTTATGGACAATATGTCATTATCTTTTAATCAGTATAAAGAAATTGAGAAGCAGAAAATATTCAGTGACACGGGTTTTTTTTTTTAAGTTGCAGTATCATATTTTGTAGAAAAATTATTCTTTTTTCCAAATAGCTGTATAAAGAATATATTTCAATATAAACTGTAAGAGCTTTTAAAGGTGAATATAATTATATGCAAAACTTCAAAAGCTCATGATAATGTTTAACAGAATATCAGTTAAGAATTAGAGATATTTCCTGTTAGAATTCGTTTCAATAACGTTTTGGTATCGTGGAGGATTCGTGATAAAAGAAATTCAACTATATTCAAGAAGCCTGCCTAAAATACAAGGTTACTACAATTATATACAAAACTTAGCATGCATTTCTTCTTTGATTTTTTTTTGTAGGTGAGTTTTATAGTTTATTTTCAAATATATATTCCTCCCATCTAATACCCATTATTTGCCATATCTTTAGTGTAGAAAGTGATGACAAGATGACTGAGCTCTGAATCATTAACTAGTACTAACTATGGCCACACAACTTTCACCTGCCCGTGGTAGGTAGATTTGATTGGAAGAGCCCAGGCATATGGACACCTGTATTATTGATTGGATTGTTGGTTCCAAATCCTCAGTCATGGTGAGTAAGATGTGGAATTGTGAAGAAATCCTTTTGCTTGAAATAGGTGGGTTGCAGTGAACTAGACCAAAAGCAGACTGTGGCTGCTTTGGCCCTTTTACCCTAAAGTCTGTATTCAAATTTTGACCATTGATGTGTTAACCTCCAAAGTGATAGAAATACACGGAAAGTTTAATTGAAGAAAAAATACAGAAACACACAAATTCTTTACCCTTAAAGTTTAGACTAGCTTGCCCAAGCTACTATCTCATGCTTGTTTTCTCTAAGCCCCAGTATGATTCCTTCTTGATGTTCCTGCGTCAGGATCTGTTTCCATTGTGAGAGATAGGCCAAACAGAGTCTCCTAGAAAGATCTAATGAAGAATCACACTTAGATAAGATCCCTGAGCTTTTTGGAGACCTGTGAATTCTAGCAAGTGTCTTAGAAGTCTCCTGATGAGCAATAGCATTATGGATTCCTTATCCTCATTTTAATCAGGGTAGCTGATTAAATGTTCAAAATTTAAAACCTATTTAAGACCTAGTCGTTTTTCTTTCTACTTCTCTTTTTCTCTTTCTCAGCACTTTTTGAGCTCTGTCTTTGCTGCTCCCGTTGCTGTCATACTTTTTATACTTTTCAGACAGTCTCTAGAGAAAGTCATCATACTTTAGGACCAGACATGTGGGATTTGACTCAGAAGAGACCTCCTTGTTTAAAAGTTTAACTTTTACTATTTTATACAGCATGTTTGATGCTTAATTGTTCTTGTCATCTGAAATTTGGATTAACTGTTTTTCTTCAGTCAAGTTACAAATTCAAGAGTTCATAAGATTTTTAAAAACACTATGGTAATAGTTTTATAACAAAGGACATACAAGGTCAGTGGATAGAATGCCATATTGGAGGTGTTTTCATATATACCTAAGGCCATATAAAAGTGGAATGTACCTTGAACTGGTTCCTGTTCCATACTCTTGTTTTTTTTTTTTTTTTTTTTGGAGATAGGGTCTCACTCTGTCACCCAGGCTGGAGTGCACTGGTGTGATCATGACTCACTGCAGCTTTGACTGCCCTGACTCAAGTGGTTCTCCTGCCTCAGCTTCCTGAGTAGTTGGTACTACATGTGTGCACCACCATGCCTGGCTATTTTTTAACAAATTTTTTGTAGAGATGGGGTCTCACTGTGTTGGCCTGGCTGGTCTCGAACTCCTGTGCTCAAGCCATCCTCTCACCTCGGCCTCCCAAAATGTTGGGATTACAGTTGTGAGCCACCATGCCTGGCCAGTACTCTTTTAGTAGTAAAAAGAATTTTAAGACCCTGTTACTGAGGTCAGTATGATGTGTTTGTAATGAATTTTTCTGTTGAATGCATTAAAATTGTCACGAATGAAGCTAAACTTAAGTATTTTTAAAATAAGCATATTAGTTTAATCAAAAGTAATAAAAACTTCTGATTTTTAATGTATTATTTCAGTTGAACATCGCCCAAGCAGATTCTTTTTTTTTTTTCTTTTTTTCTTTTTTTTGAGACCGAGTCTTGCTCTGTCACCCAGGCTGGAGTGCAGTGGCACGATCTTGGCTCACTGCAACCTCCGCCTCCCGGGTTCAGGCGATTCACCAGCCTCAGCCTCCCTAGTAGCTGGGATTGCAGGTGCCTGCCACCACGCCTGGCTAATTTGTGTACTTTTAGTAGAGACAGGGTTTCGCCATATTGGCCAGGTTGGTCTCAAACTCCTGACCTTGTGATCCACCCACCTCGGCCTCCCAAAGTGTTGGGATTACAGGTGTGAGCCACCGCACCCGGCTCAGATTCTTTTTTTTTTTTTTTTTTTGAGACGGAGTCTTGCCGTTGCCCAGGCTGGAGTGCAGTGGTGCCATCTTGGCTCACTGCAGGCTCCGCCTCCCAGGTTTCACGCCATTCTCCTGCCTCAACCTCCCGAGTAGCTGGGACTACAGGCGCCCGCCACCTCGCCCGGCTAATTTTTTGTATTTTTAGTAGAGACGGGGTTTCACCGTGTTAGCCAGGATGGTCTCGATCTCCTGACCTCGTGATCTGCCCGCCTCGGCCTCCCAAAGTGCTGGGATTACAGGCGTGAGCCACCGTGCCCGGCCAGATTCTTAATAATTAATGAGCAGGGCTTAAGAGTTTTACAGCCAGCAAATTAAGAATATAATACTTTTAAAAATTTTGCTTAAGATCTTGAAGATCCATCATTTAGCCCCATGTTTAAAAAATGGACTGTTTTCACTTGAGTACTATTTTTAGCAAGTATTTGTCATTCCTTACAGAAATATGATAAATTCCCCTTATATTTCTAGCTTTCAGGTACAGTTGAAGGTACACTCTTAAAAATTTATCCGACACAGCACCTGGAGGAAAAGCTTTGTAGTAACATCAACCTTTGAGAGACCCATCTGTTTTTGCCTATAAGTTCCAACCTTAAGCCATCAATTCTGTTTTGACAAAAGCCAGTTGTTAGAATCTGTTTTCAAAATCAAGCAGGAGTTTGTCCATCTTTATTTCTCTTGTTTTCTTCTGCTTTCTTTACCTGTTTCTCTTTCCTCTTACTCCTAATCTTATGTTCCCTTATTCTCTGTGTTTTATTGTTGGACTCTTGACTCGATAGGCTTTTTTGTCTTTTAACCCTTTTTCTAAAAATCTTAACCTCTGTCCTGAATTTATACTCTAATTCCTGGTTTCAGCTTTGATTTTCCTCGGAGGATCTTTTGGTCCTTTTCCTGGTGTCCCTTAGGAATTGAAGTAGGAACATACATCCTCTGAAGAGAGGGATAGAGGTCTCTAGAAAGCCAAATAATTATGTACTAGATGGGACTATAATGGGGAACAAAACTGGACAGAGAATGAAGGCCCAAAGGTGACTGACCTCAGCTTTTTCCCATCCTCACTATTTCACATACAGACACAACCTACACACACTTCCCCTCTTCTATTTGTGTGTTTAAATTCTCTTTTCTTTTTTTTAAAGAGATGGGGTCTTGCTCTGTTGCTCAGGCCAGAGTGCAGCGGCATGATAGCTCACTGTATCCTTGGGCTCAAGTGATCCTCCTGCCTCAGCCTCTCAAGTAGCGGGACTACAGCCACTCCTGGCTGTTTTTTTTTTTTTTTTTTTTTTTTTTAAGAGACGTGGTCTTGCTGTGTTGCCCAGTCTGGAATCCTGTTCTTTTAAAACTTAACAAGTTTAAGAAATTATTAGGGAAGTTTCATAGAGAAAAACCAGCTCAGGTTTTTCTCTATGAAACCTTCCGTAACCTTCCCACATTGATATTTCTTTTTTTTTCTATAGAATCTGTAGACATTGCTTTTTTTTTTTTTTTTTTTCACATGGAGTCTCACTCTGTCACCCAAGGTGGAGTGCAGTGGCGCTATGGCTCACTGCAACCCCCGCCTCCTGGGTTCAAGTGATTCTCCCTTCCTCAGACTTCCAAGCAGCTGGGATTACAGGCATCTGCCACCACGCCCGGCTAATTTTTGTATTTTTAGTAGAGACAGGGTTTTGCCATGTTGGCCAGGCTGGTCTCTGAACTCCTGGCCTCAGGCGATCTGCCCACCCTGGCCTCCTAGAGTGCTGGGATTACAGGCATGAGCCACCATGCCCAGCCAGACATTGCTTTTTATTTTAGGCATGTGAGTCTTATTTATTTCAGAATACCTTTAAAGCAGAGAAATCATTCTATAGACCGTTTTGTCTCCTTTTTTTTTCCCCGCAGGCTCCCTTCCTTTTTTTTTTTTTTTTTCACATGCCTTTACTCTTGTACCTAGAGGGTCTGGTAGGAGATTAATATATAAGGTGTATACCACACATAACATTTTAGGATGTGTCTGCCACTGTTCTGTGGTAGTAGGTCATCTGTTAATGGGAGATTTCATAGCAGAGGTGATGTCTTCTATGAATTAGAGATACTTGGCTGTCCAGGCATGATATTTGTAATGAATATTATATCAGTATTCAAGGAAGTATTGAATGTACCAAAGAAGGTAGAGCAGGATAGGTAGGAGCATTGTAGAAAAAGTATTAAGTCACAATAATTGGCTTAATGTGTGGTGCCAGTTGTAGTGATCTCCAAAGCCTGGTCATAAAGGAACTGCTTCTACCTCCGGTGGTATTTGCATTCCTTCATCATAGCCTATTGGGAAAGTGTTTGAGCTGTGGCCATGCATTAACCTTCATCACCTAAATGAAATATTTCTTCTGTTTTGGAAGTTTCTCTCTGGTAGGGAAAAAGTGGGGACTTTTCCAACTTTTCTTTCTTGTACCTAATACCTGCTTCACTTAGCTCTTGAGGTCTTTTCATTTTATGGAATAAAAAAATACATAACAAAATTATGATTGGTATCGGCCACCAGAGTATTGTTCTAATTTCCTAAACTGCTGTGTGTGCCTGATGATAGTTCTGCTATGTTTGTAACTTTAAAAAGTATTTCAAGTGAAATTACTATTATGAAGTGGCTGCAGTATTGCTTTGTTTTCCTTGTCTTGAGTTTATGGTATATGTTCTGTCTCTCTCTCTGTCGCTGTCGTTAAGTTCCTCTCCATCAGCACATAGAGATCTCATGTTTTGCTACTTGTCAGGAAATGTTTTCTCTCTTAAATACTTCCCTCAAAATAGTTTTTTTAGGATCAATCATGATGGCTGTCTAGTAAATATATTTTTATATTTACCAGATTATTTTAGTTCTGAAATATAGTTTAACTTTAATTATAATATAGATTTTACCTATTATAAAAATTGTTTTGTTTGGCATTTATTTCTTTTCTTCCTTTTCTTCAAATTTGATGGCAGTATTTATATTCTGCATAGCATATTTATGGTTTTACTTAGCGTAGAAACATTTTTCACACGGGAAAAGCTGCCTTGAGGAAATATTGAAAAACTCTTTTAATAGAAAGGTAATGAAATATTAGGTATAAAATTAGATTGTTTGGACATTCTACAGAGACTCTTGTTTCTTAAGTGACTTATGTTAGTCATCCAATCCCATTAACCAAACAAATATACAGTCATTTGATGATTCTACAGATCATAAAATGTACCAAGTTATATTCATAGAAATGTTGGCCAGGCATGGTGGCTCATGCCTGTAATCCCAGCGCTTTGGGAGGCTGAGGTGGGTGGATCACCTGAGGTCAGGAGTTCGAGACCAGCCTGGCCAACATGACGCGAAACCCCATCTCTACTAAAAATACAAAAAGTAGCTGGGCGTGGTGGTGCGCCTGTAATCCCAGCTACTCGGGAGGCTGAGTCAGGAGAATCGCTTGAACCCAGGAGGTGGAGGTTGTGGTGAGCCGAGATCAGGCCATTGCACTCCAGCCTGGGTGACAGAGCGAGACTCTGTCTTAAAAAAAAATAATAATAAATGTCCACCAGATTTTAATATATAGATTGTTTATTTTATGCTATTTTTTTTTGGCGGGGGGCGGGTAGGTCCAAAGACTTACAGAAGATACTGCAATTTAAACAAAAACACCTTGCATACCAAAACTTAAAACAAATATAAGCTGGAAAGCTCTTTTCAAATATTTTAGCTATCCCATGTATAGAATAAAATTCTCTCTTAAATTCCTGCTCCTTTTCCTTCCTGTTTCTCAGCAAATTGATGTAGTTTTAGTGTTTGGTTCACTTCTCCCTCATCACTTAAAGTAACTTTGGGTTTTATGTTGTTTAAGGTTGAGCTTAAAGGACTTTGGTTACCACTTTAAAAAAATCTTCTGGTTTCAGAAATTAAGATATGCAGTTTTAAAAGCTATTCATTATTTGTCATATTACTCCTAAAATTTTCCCCAAATGTGGATTGATTTTTTTAAAAAAACTTTTTCTGGCATTTTCATTTTAAGATACAAGTAGTATACCCTCCGCTTATTAATGAGAGGGAGAGCAAGGATAAGTTAATCTTTACTCTTACTTGATAATGTTTGTTTTTATTGTTTAAAAGCAACAACAAAAGGATTACAGATAAATGCTTCACTTTAAAATATTGACATTTCAAAGGTATCATTTGTCATTAAAGATTGTTTTAACATCACACACAACTTGTTCACTGGGCTATTCATTTGAAGAATTTGTTTCTTGAGATAGTATTTCTTGCCTATTCAAATAACAGGTAGTATTTTAGGATTTTAAAAAATTCCACGTAAGCCAGGGTTGATTTTGATAGCCTCACTTCTCTGTATACAATTATGATTTGCTTTCTTAAAATTTATATTCTGAAGTTACAGTTATAAATGTATTCTGATTTCAATGGTATGATGTCTTGCAATTTTATTTAGAAAGTATAATTTGACTAGCCATATTATTTTTAGAAAAGTTGAGGTCCTTTTTCAAAATATGTTTTGAAGATGGAAATTCAAAATATTAGGGTCTTAAAATAGAATCACATATGAACCTGTGTGGTGAACATTAACCCATTGGTAGTCTCAACTTGAGACTGCATTTGAACTACACTTGTGAGTGATTTTTCTTAGCTTTTTGAGATAGCCAGGGCTTTCTGTATAAGTGCTAACATACTCCTTTGGTGACCTCCATTATTCCCAGATTATCCATCTTTCCCACACTTGTATTTTCAGTTGGGGATAGAATAGTGAGTGGAGTTACGGTCCAGCTCTGACTTAGGACTATGTTACATCTTTCTCATGCCTGAATTCACCTTCAGTTTGGGCCCAAGTGGGTCCAATTCCCATTGGAACTAGGACATTGCCTGTGGCCCTTGTGCTGCTCCCAGTTGAATGGGATACCTCAGCCCTAACTTTCTGGTTCAGATGTTTAGGAACATGGCTTGAACTTCTAGCAGTTTTCAGGTAGGTGGTTCCCTCATAAGAAGATACTAACTAAATCTGACTTATAAGGCTGGCCCACAATTTAAAAAACTAAAATTTTCTGTATATATTACATGATTTATCTTTATATTCTCTAGTTACAGTAGATCATATGCATAGTTGCATATTTTTATTTGGGAAATGTATTTTGCTTATGATATGCTTACTATCTAAAGAAAGTTACTGGCCGGGTGCAGTGGCTCACGCCTGTAATCCTAGCACTTTGGGAGGCCGAGGCTGGTGGATTGCCTAAGCTCAGGAGTTTGGGATCAGCCTGGGCAACACGGTGAAACCCTGTCTCTACTAAAATACAAAAAATTAGCTGGGCGTGGTGGCATGCACCTGTAGTACCAGCTACTTGGGAGGCTGAGGCAGGAGAATTGCTTGAACCTGGGAGGCAGAGGTTGCAGTGTGCCAAGATCATGCCCCTGCACTCCAGCCTGGGTAACAAAGCGAGACTCTGTCTCAGGAAAAAAAAAAAAAAAAAAAGAAAGTTATCTCTAAAAATAAGGAATTGCTTAAAAGCATTATTGTTTTTGATTGAGTTACTCTTTATTAAAACTAAAATTTTGTAGTTATTCTATTTAATTTTAATTGAATGTAATATCAAATAATCTAACCAGTGATCTGTTGGTGTGATGGCCTAATGGCAAATAAAGTCTTTGCATACAAGTTTATAATGATTTGAAAATCTCATGTTAGGAAGAGTCCTTTGAGTACAACTGTAGAGTAATAGTAGAGTAGAGATTGCATATGAAATGCATGGCCTCTAATTTTTTTCCCTGTATTTAAACCCTCCCCTCCTTTGTTATGTAGTGTAGCATATTATTTCCCAAAAGTGCTACTTTATTTCACTGCATACAAGTTGAGTTTTCCTTAAAATTTTTTAGGTGAGTACCCAGAACATGAAGATGGGTGGGCTGCCGCGTACAACACCTCCAACTCAGAAGCCCCCTAGTCCCCCTATGTCAGGGAAAGGGACACTTGGGTGAGTATATAAGTAGTAATTGAAAACCATTTCATGTAGTATTGTTTAAAAATGAAGCACAACATATTTAAATTATTTTTTGAATATTTGAAGAGAGAACATTTTCTTTGTAGGATTGTTGTTTGTGTGTATAACTTCCTCTTCTCTTGGGAAACACATTTTTATACTTCAGAAAGATTTGTTTAGAAATTGTTTTTCTAGTGAATTTTAAATTTGAGGTAAAATCCTAGCCCAAGTTCATAGTTTATTGTAAATTGCAGTCTAATTTTAATTCCTTTTCTTTCAGAAAATGTATATAGTCTTTTATATTACAGTTTAACTCCAACTATCCTTTTTAAGCTGTGTAGATTATAAAATTCTATGAAACTTATAAGAATATTGAGCTTCAGGCCAGGTGTGTTGGCTCATGCCTGTAATCCCCAAAGTGGGGATTTTGAGAGACCAAAGTGGGCAGATCACTTGAGCCCAGGAGTTTAAGACCAGCCTGGGCAACATGGTGAAACCCTGTCTCTACGAAAAATACAAAAATAAGCTGAGTGTGGTGGCATGCACCTGTAGTCCCAGCTACTTGCGAGGCTGAGACAGGAGGATCACCTGAGCCCAGGAGGTTGAGGCTGCAATGAGCCGTGATCATGCCACTGTGCTGCAGCCTCAGTGGCAGAGTGAGCCCCTATCTCAAAAAAAAAAAAAAAAAAAAAAAAAAGAAGAATATGGAGCTTTATTTTGGTCCTAGAGTTGGGCTCTAGATTTGACTTTTGGCAAAAATGGCCAATTAATGGAAAAGCTTGACTTTTTTCTTCTAGAGCATCGTATTATAAACTTGACTTATTGTGATTGAGATTTACGATTAGGTTGGCATTAGTATAGCCCAGAAGCCAGGTGATTAAAATTCTGTTTCAGCTGTGCTGTTACTTTATAATTCCTACATAGTCAGCTGCCAAGAATTCAGTTTTTTCATCTGTAAAAGGGGGGTAATATTTGTCCTCTATAAATTTTTCAAGGTCACTGTACCACAAATTGGATTTTTAAAAATGTGTAAGACAAAGACAAAATGTTTTGACAACCATTGGCTTTATGATATATGCTAAACAAGTTTTTAATTGACAGTCTTGTTTTTGGCTTCCTCAGCACCACCACCATCACCACCACCACCACCACCACCACCACCACCACCACCACCAACAACAACAACAACAAAACAACCACAAACCTTCAAAAAACCGAAACCCAATCAAGCACTGAATCAGGATAGGACAAAATGATTTGAGATGTAGTGGAGGATAGTGCTGGAAGAGAGATAATAGGACAGTAGGAGACCAAAGAATAAAAATAAATTCCAACCAGGAATAGGATGACTTTATTAGGAGTGGACAAAATAATTCTGCTTAGAGAGAGAGAAAATCTAGTGGATCAAACAAGATTTAAACTTCAAGGTAGAATGTAGATGGCATAGTAGTGTATAATGGTGCCAGGGGTTGGGGTAGAGAGATGAAGAGGAACTCTGTTTTTATTTTCCTATGTAAACATTTACATTTATATCATGTGTAGTGCCTTATGGATTTTGTTGGGTTTTAAGTCAAGATTGTTAGTAAGATAAGCTACTTAGTCCCTAGAAAGTCCCTAGAAGAATGAAACTTTGTGTTGTTTTCAAGTTTTGAAGATTTGCTCATATACCAATGTTTGTTTTCCTTGTATATTAGCAATGGTTCTGCAAGATCCTTGGGGACCAGAGTTGCTGAGGCCCACTCTGCTAGTTGATGGCTATAACCTGTTTTTCCACATAGTCTTTGCCTAGTCACCACATTTTGTTCCTTTGCTCCTTTTTTTTTAAAAAAAATCTTATTTGTGTCATTGCCTTCACTCTGTAGTTCTCAATTATCAAATAATTTTTACTTGGATGCAACAGAACTTATTTTTTTGAGACAGAGTCTCACTGGAGTGCGGTTGTACAATATTGGCTCACTGCAACCTCTGCCTTCTGTGCCCAGGCAATTCTCCTGCTTCAGCCTCCTGAGTAGCTGGGATTACAGGTGTGCGCCACCATTCCCAGCTAATTTTTGTATTTTTAGTAGAGATGGGGTTTTGCCATGTTGGCCAGGCTGGTCTCAAACTCCTGAACTCAAGTGCTCTGCCTGCCCCGGCCTCCCGAAGTGCTGGGATTACAGGCATGAGCCACTGCACCCGGCCGCAACAAAACGTTTTTATTGCCTGGGAAAAAATTGTCTGAAAATTAGATGTTGGAGAAATTAATGTTTCCCATTTTATTGTTTAATATTTGCATTATAATTTAAGAGATGCTGGAACTTCCTTTTAGTATTTTAAATCCAAAGTCCTGACATTACTTTTTCCTCTTTTGACCCAAGATTTCATCCAGTGTCCCTTATTTTATTTTTAATTACCAATGTATGTATTTATGTAAGGAGACTTTGAAGGGTAGTAGAGTAAATTGCAAAGTGATCTCATGCAAAATCAGTGATCCATAACTTGAGTGCCCCAGGAAAGCAATAGTTAAAGGAACTCTGGGATCCATACATAAGTCAGTAGAGCAACATCATTTCAGGAAAAGAAAGGTTTTTAATTTTCACATCTTGATCAGTTCTTATTCTTTTAGTGACCAAGATCTCATCTACAATATGTCAATTGACTGTTTATCATTGTCATAAAGAATTTGGAAACCTAAGTAGAAATGAGAACTAATTTAATAAACACTAATTTCCCCATGTGCATCCTGTTTCCTGTCATATTTCCCTTCTTCCTCTTTTCATCCTCTTTACGAGGAAATTTTGGGAAAAGGCGGGAAATATGTGTTAATAAAATCCAGTCTGGTTTGTATTTTACAGTTCAAAGTAAATAATATAGAAAGGCTGTTGTGGTGGTCATTCCCTTCCCCCCACCTTTGTAAATGTTGAACTCTGAGGAAGGAAAGAGAAAAGAGATCAAGGTGAAAGTTGAGGGAGAAAGTGAGAATGGAAGATGAGATTAAAGTGTGTATTTTTGTATATAGATGTACTTTAATTTCTGTATATTTGGTATATAGAAAGGGAAATGAGTTATTATGGCTAGTATTGATAATCAGTGTGGGGGTTATAGATCCTAAATCTAGATTTGTAGTTCCTGTCTTTGAATATCTTTGGTTAGGGAGAGAAGGGAGAGGAGAATAATTAGTGCATTCATGAAGTACAGTTGGGAGACTTTAATATGATACTAAAAGAATTCCAACTCTTCTAAGAAGAGAGTAGGGTCTGGGAAACATTGGCATAAATGGTAGAGAACCTTTGTGCTCTTTGAGAATAAATGAACAAAATTGCATTAGCACAGGGAAATGAGGTTGGAGACTGAAAAATAACAATATTCACCAAAACCCTAATGGTGGAGAAGTGATACATTAGTAAAGACTGAAATTGGTAGCTGGGTTATGTTAAAACACATTTCCTATCTCTGATTTCAAATTGTATCTCACTGCTGGCAACTCTTTGAATTTATTGTGCCGAAACTTGCTTAATCATACAATACATACGCTCTTCTTTTTGTAGGCGGCACTCCCCCTATCGCACACTGGAGCCAGTGCGTCCTCCAGTGGTACCAAATGATTACGTACCTAGCCCAACCCGTAATATGGCTCCCTCGCAGCAGAGCCCTGTGAGGACAGCTTCTGTGAATCAAAGAAATCGAACTTACAGGTATTTTCTCTACCTCAGTGCAAAATGTGATGGTCGTAGTACCATAATCTGTTCAGATTACTTCAGGTAAATCTCTCATTTTCCAAGCACTAAGTTCTTTTCCTCACTCTATTCTCCCAAACCTCATCTGATTTCACCTCTCTGTCCTCATGTTCTGATTCAACTTTGAGCAGTCAGGAAGTTGATAAAGAACAGACATCTCAAAGTGCAGTCTTCTCTCCAAGTTTTAAGAGTTCAGTTGATCTGGAAAAAAAATTATGGACCAAATGTGGGAAATGTCAGGTTGTTTTTTGGTGGAACTTTACAGATGAAAAACTATACATAATAAAACATTAATATGGGATAGTACATCAGAGTATGATTATTAATTAAAATTACTCAAATCTGTTTAGGAAAATGTTTTTGTTTTATTATAAAAGAAGTTTCTTCAGATAGGCATTAAACTGGAATATAAAAAGGCAATATTTATTGTTTTAATGTGTTAAACCTCAACATTTATCACTTGTATTTATGGATAATTTTTTCAAAATGTGGTCAAAACAAGCTTATTGAACTCAGTTTTCCCCTCAACTTTATTAATAAGTATATATATATATATATATATACACACACACATTTTTTTTAACCTGTCACTGACTTGGAGCTCAAGGAAATTTTATTTTGAAGTGGAACGCTTTTGAATTACCTTTATTGTAGCTACATTCATCTCAGAAAATGTCGGGAAGTGCTGATGATCTCTTACTGTTTATAAATACTCATGTTTTGGTGGCTCTTATTTCTTTAGCAGCAGTGGGAGTAGTGGAGGGAGCCACCCAAGTAGTCGGAGCAGCAGTCGAGAGAACAGTGGAAGTGGTAGTGTGGGGGTTCCTATTGCTGTTCCTACTCCATCTCCTCCCAGTGTCTTTCCAGGTAAAACATTCATGGTGCCTCGTCTTCACTTTTCCTTTCTGAATTTGATTCAATTTGTGATTTAATTATGGTGGGCTTTCTTCGTAATCAGGATTTTTTTTCTTTAGGAATCATAAATATTGGGAAGTCTATATATTTGTTATTTGTAAGCAAGTGATTTGTAAGTGTTTGCTCACTTTGCACTTCTCTTTATGCCTTTGGTGATGTGGCTCAGTTGCTGCTTTGAGGTTTCAGATCACACTTTGTTATGAGTACAAGTTTAATTCCAGCTAGTGTTATGACAGTGCAGTCTTTGGACACAGTGGGAACTCAGTGTGAGAACCATATTAGTAACAAAGGATTGGGCAGATATAAAAAGTAGTTTTGACAGTTAAATTTAGTGGCTGTATTGGAATTTAGTAGTCTCTGAAAATACTACCCTCTTTTCTCTGAAACAGAAAAATCTGCTTATTTGATTCGAGGAGATACACACTTAAAACTTAGTTTTGAAAACGTGACACAAAATACATTAATAGAATGTTACATACTTAATTTACTTATAGTAACAAGTAGATAATGCCTTTTAAAAATCATAAAGATTTGTGTTTTAAAAAAAATTTTTAATCTGATAATCTGGAATATGTCTATTTTCTGATTTGTGTAATTCAAAATGGAAAACTGTTGTTTTTTAGTGTATTATGTTAGTTTTGTATACTATATACAGAATGTTATGCTAAAAATAACAATACGAAGGGAACACTTTTCTTCTGGAGTAGTGCTTTCAATTGAAAAGGAGTGTTTGTTTTTAATGAATTGAAAAAATCTGCACATTACCCTGAGCATCTTGAATTATTTGCTGCTTATATAGTAATCCTTTAGCATAAGTTTTATTCTTTTTTTCAACTCTGTTCTTTTGGTTAGTGTTAAGCACTGAATATCTAACATTAAATACTCTAATACCTTTTCTAATCCTGCCTCATGTGATTGCCTCATTAATGCTGCCTCTTACTCCTCTTTCCCCTCAGCCCCTGCTGGCTCTGCTGGCACTCCTCCCCTTCCTGCTACTTCTGCATCTGCCCCTGCTCCTCTTGTTCCTGCTACTGTCCCTTCCTCCACTGCCCCAGACGCTGCTGCTGGGGGTGCCCAGACCCTTGCTGATGGCTTCACTTCTCCAACTCCCCCTGTTGTTTCTTCCACTCCCCCTACAGGTAAGTATTTGCTTATTCATTGGCAGGCAGATCCAGTCATCTGGCTATTCTCTTACTTGCACCTCTGATTTTTGTTTGTTTTTGGTTTTGTTGTACTTTGTATTAAAAAAAATAAGAATAATGTACTAACCAGAAAGTCTGTGACCAAAGATTAGCAATGCCTGAGAAAATTGAGGTAAAGTTTCTCATACATTTTTCCAATAGGGTAGCATAAATTTGTGTTTTTTTATTGCTTGAATTTCATTTATTAGAGATTTTTAAGTTTAATATGGAGCTACCTTCTATACAGTTTTTGGAAATTATCATTAGAAATATTTTTATTATAGGTTAAGTGATTAACAAAAGTCTATTACAATAATTCTAAGGTATATTTTATAGGAAATGTTTGATACAACAAATGGAAAGCCTCTGTAAGTCTATTTTTAACAGAATCTGTTGCTTATTATAGCAGCATTGGAAACTCATAGACAATGGACTTTTAAAGAATTTCAGGTTTATTTAAGTTGGCTGGTGTTTTAAAATTGCAATCTAAAATCTGTTTTGATTGGGGAGGAGATAGACTCAATTGCTACAAAATATATTTGTAGAGTTGATGCTGGCTAGTAACAGGTTCTTATCTGCTATAAAATGTATGTGTTTGGACATATATCACTGTATTAGTCTGTTCTCACATTGCTATAAATACCTGAGACTGGGTAATTTATGCAGAAAAGAGGTTTAATTGGCTAACGGTTCTTCAGGCTGTACAGGAAGCATGATAGTGGCATCTGCTTGGCTTCTGGGGAGGCCTCAGGAAACTTACACTCATGGCCTAAGGCAGAGGGGAAGCACACTGGTCACGTGGCCAGAGTAGGAGCAAGAGGACAAAGCGGGAGGTGCTACACACTTTTAAACAACCAGATCTCATTATTGCAAGAACAGCTCCAAGGGGGTTGGTGTTAAACCATGAGAAACCGCCCTTGTGATCCAGTCACCTCCCCCTAGGCCCCACCTCCAACATTGGGGATTACAATTCAACATGAGATTTGGGCAGGGACACAGATTCAAAGCATATCAATCACCGTAGTGTTCCACTTGCCAGTGAAGAACTTCATGGCATTTATATTCAGCTTTGCTGTTATACATGTTAAACATATATAAGATCTTTACATGTTTTAAAAGACACTTTTAGCCAAAATGGATTTTGGGTGATGTCTTGTGGGATTCCTTCTATATGACTTTTAAAGAAAAGCTTTCTGCAGTAGATAAATGTAAACATGGGGTGTTTTTTGATCCAGATACAACTGTTAGGCCAAACTAACTAGTTAAATATAGGAATCTCGTTACGCTCCTGCTTTGATAAAGAATGCATCAGAAAGGACAAATCACCCCCAACTGAGAGTCTATGTTTTAGTAATTAAATATTAATTGGATAACAGGTGCCTGGCTCAGTGTTCACTAAATAAACATTTGTTATGTGAGGGGATAATTAACTGTGGTTTTTAAAACAAAAAGCAAGGTAAATGTCTTATTAATAATTTATATCAGGATAGTCTGTTTTATACAGTACCTGAGTTACCAAGCAATTGTTTTTCTTTTTACTAAGGTATAACTTATGTACAGTAAAATTCACCCTTTATACCATATATGTTTGTGAGTTTTGGCAAAGGTGTACTGACATGTAATTGCCACCACAATCAAGATACAGAACAGTCCTATCATCGCAAAAATTTCCTCCATGCCCCCTTTATAGTCAGTCCTTCCCTTCCACTCCCAGCTCCTGGTAAGCCCTTGATGTGTTTTTTTTCTCTAAAGTTGTGCCTTTTTAAGTATAACATAAATGAAAGCATATAGTATGTAGCTTTTTTGATCTGTTTTTTTTGGCCAGATGCATTTGAGAATTACCCATGTTGTTGCATGTTTAAGTATTTCATTACATTTTATTGCTTAGTAGTGTTGTATTGTATGGGGATGTACCACAATTTGTTTATCCCTTTCTCAGAGGACATTTAGATTTTTCTAGTTTTGAGTGCTTATGAATAAAGTTGCTATAAACATGTACATACAGGGTTTTTTTTGTGCACATGGGTTTTTATATCGGGTAAATACCTCGGGAATAGAATTGCTGGGTTATATTGTAAGTAAATTTTTAACGTCATAAGAAACTGCCAAGTTGTTTTCCAAAATGGCTGTATAATTTTACACTCCCAGCAGCAATGTGTGAGTTTCCAGTTGCATCCTTGTCAGCACTTGGTGTTGCCTTTTTTAGCTTTAGCCATTCCAATACATGTGTAATGGTTTCTCATTACATGTGTGGTTTGGATTTGCATTTTCTTAATGACTAATGATATCGAACATTTTTTTCATGTGCTTATTTGCCATGTGTATATCCTCTTTGGTGAAGTATCTGTTCAAATGTTTTGTTCCTTCTCACCTTTTTAATAGGGTTTTTTTCCTTATCATTGAGTTCTTTTATATTCTAAATATATGTCCTTTATAGATTATGAGTTACAAATATTTTCTTCCATTTTGTGATTCGTTTGCTTATTTTCTATTTTTTTGGCGGGGGGAGGAGGGGCGGGCGGACAGAGTTTCACTCTTGGTGTCCAGGCTGGAGTGCAATGGCACGATCTCAGCTCACTGCAGTCTCCGCCTCGCGGGTTCAAGCGATTCTCCTGCCCAACCTCCCAAATAGCTGGGATTACAGGCACCCACCACCATGCCCAGCTAATTTTTGTATTTTTAGTAGAGACGGGGTTTCACCACGTTGGCCAGGTCGGTCTTGAACTCCTGACCTCAGGTGATCCGCCCACCTCAGCCTCCCAAAGTGCTGGGATTACAGGCGTGAGCCACTGGGTCCAGCCTGTTCATTTATTTTTTTGATGTTGTATTTCAAATAGCAGAAATTCTTCATTTTTATTGTGTTATTTTTCAAAATTTTTTTAAATGAATCGTGCTTTGATGGCATATCTAAGAACTCTTTACCTGAAGTCATAAAGATTTTGTTCTGTGTTTTCTTCTAGAAGTTTTTAGTTTCAGGTTTTATCGCTAGGTTTATGATAATTAGGTATATATATTTTTAAAACCCCAAATGGTAAATCGACTCATTAATAGTGTGAATAGTGTCTTTTTTTTTTTTTTTTTTGAGACAGAGTCTCACTCTGTCACCCAGGCTGGAA
Organism: Pan paniscus; assembly: GCF_029289425.2. Classification (NCBI taxonomy): domain Eukaryota; kingdom Metazoa; phylum Chordata; class Mammalia; order Primates; family Hominidae; genus Pan; species Pan paniscus. Next base: position 106,004,065 of record NC_073262.2, read on the forward strand.
TACAGTGGCAGTCTCGGCCCACTGCAATCTCCGCTGCCTGGATTCAAGTGATTCTCCTGCCGTAGCCTCCTGAGGAGCTGGGATTACAAGTGTGAGCCACCACACCCAGCTAATTTTTTGTATTTTTAATGGAGACAAAGTTTCACCGTGTTGGTCAGGCTGGTCTTGAACTCCTGATCTGAAATGATCCACCCGCCTCCACCTCCCATAGTACTGTGATTAAAGGCCTGAGCCACCATGCCCAGCCCATGTGAGGTTTTAGACTAGATCTAACTATATAAAATTCATAATGATGTTAATCCAGATGTTTTTAACTTGATCGTAGGTTTGTATTAGTTTGCTATAGATTAATTACTGAAATGCTAATTGTATTCAGTGGTTCAAATAACTAAATATGCCTTTTAAATCATAGTTTATATGTTTTCATTTTTATCATGGTTACAGAAGCTTCTCAGTTGATAGTGCATTATGTTTAAGCTTGAGTACTTAAGTTTTTGATAACACATGTAAGATGTTTAAATGTTATAACAAGCCTTGAGTGCTCTTATAATCCTTATATGACTCCATATGAATCTAAGCTTGGTAAACTTTCAGCTCCTGTTGTACAATTTTAGTCATGTAAAACCATTTTATAATCATAGACAAGATGAAAAATTGTCAAAGTGTTGTTTTCCTCTAATACTTTTAATTAAAATTACCAAGAAGATAGTCTCATATTAAGGTAGAATAAAGATGGTAAGACTCAGCTGAGAAATATGAAGCCTGGAAGAGGATATGACTGCAGTGTTTGATCATGAAGATTTCAACAAATCAAGCATTCATCAAATTCTACATTACATAAGTCTTATCTCACTGTGTTTCAAGTAGTTTATTTTAGAATTTAAAAAATTTGAGGATAACCTTAGGCACAAATGGATAGATGAGTGTGCCAGGTATCATCTGTTCCTCCAGTCCCCCCTCCTCTACTCTCCCCTCTTCTCCAGTAGGCTGACCTCCATGAAATGTTTCAATGGATTCTTTTGCCCTCTGGCTTCCTGTTGGGTTTAGCAAAAGTGTTTTTTTTTTTTTTTCTTTTTCACTTATCTCCTCCTTTTCTCCCTTTCTCTTTCTCCTTTCCTTTCCCCTCTGCTATCCTCTTGCCCTCCTCCACCTTCATCTCCTCCTCCTCTACCTTCCTGTCCCCTTTCCGCTTTCTTCTCCACCTGCTTATTTCTCCGCCTCCTCTTCTCTCTTGCCCTCCCCTTCTCCCTTGTCTGCTATTGTGCTCTCTCATGGGTGCTGTGGTGCTCTGTCTGTAAGAAAAAGTTCTCAGCTTAATGTAGGTGGGAGTGAAGTCAAGGTAAAGTTTAGGGAGTGGATTATATTATTAGGAAACTGATGGATTATGGAATCATGTCTCCAGTTGACATTAGCTGTGGAAGAACTCTCAAGAGAGCAAAATACAGTGAAATTGATGATAACTATATATGGACTTAGGGATGATATTAAAAATAAGATATATTTTGACCCTCTTTTTATATCTTAATTTTTTTCATGATTGTAAATTTTTTAGATTTTAATTTTAAGACAAAGTAATGTAGCTTTCGTGGTAGATTTTTTTGATTAAATGAAAGAAATGTTTGATTTGGAATTAACGTCATTTAACCTTTTGTTGAAATACTTCATTTTCCTTTAACCATACTTTTTTGCTACCTTACGTTTATTATTATTTATTATTTTGGAATAAGACTGTGTGTCAAACATTTTTTCTCTTGCTTTCCCAAACGTCATTCTTGTCGATTTTAGTTTTCAGTGTTCAGTGGCTATATTTTGGGGGTGGAGTAGATAAATTTTAATTAATTGTGATGATTTTGAAACCCCATCAGATTTTTAATTTAGTGAAATAATAGTGTTAATTAGCAAACCATTTATTTATTTTGAGACAGAGTCTCACTCTGTCACCCTGGCTGGAGTGCAGTGGTGCAATCTTGGCTCACTACAACCTCTGCCTCCTGAGTTCAAGTGATTCTTATGCCTCAGCCTCCCGAGTAGCTGGAATTACAGGCGCACGCCACCATACCTGGCTAATTTTTGTGTTTTTAGTTGAAACGGGGTTTCACCACATTGGCCAGGCTGGTCTGAAACTCCTGACCTCAAGTGATCTGCCTGCCTTGGCCTCCCAAAGTGCTGGGATTACAGGCATGAGTCACTGCACCCGGCCCTAATTAGTAAACTATTTAGACATAGCTTTCCAAACTTAATCATATTTTTGTTTGCTTTTCTGCTTTTGTACTCTGATATAATATCAGTGAACAATAACTCACCTTGCATTGTATATTTCAGATACCAGTTAAACTAGCTGTTATTTTTAATTCTTAAGATTTAGGCATTGTACATAAAGTATTTAATGATCTGAGATAATTTTCTTTTAATGACATATGTATGTTCTATCTCTTTTTCAGGTCATCCTGTACAGTTCTACAGCATGAATAGGCCTGCCTCTCGCCATACTCCCCCAACAATAGGGGGCTCGTTGCCCTATAGACGCCCTCCTTCCATTACTTCACAAACAAGCCTTCAGAATCAGATGAATGGAGGACCTTTTTATAGCCAGAATCCAGGTTAGTTTTTTTGTTTTTTTGCATTCTATAGAATGTATTTAATTAAAAACCTTCAACTACAAAAAACCCTTAATTACAAATAGTGCATGGTAGGTGGTTAGCACCATTTGTTGAATGAATGGGAGAATGAATGAATTGTAGGTTGTTAATACTGTATCTTTAAATTCTTTAAAAAAAAATCAGTATGTGATTTCCACGTAAAGTCATACAACTTAGTTTTTCTGAGCAGAATTTTTTTGAATATTTTAGTGGTTATTTGCTTTTTAAAATAACATTGTGGTGAATGGTATTTCCTTTTTATTTAATCAGACATCCTTACTTTTAAATAACAAATAATGAAAGTTGTGTGCACATGAACAGAATTTAGAAGTGGCAAAGGAAAAGAGAACATTTTTGAAGCTACTTTGTGCTAGGGAATTATACTAGCTTATACAATTCTCATACCAAACCCATGGTGGAAAAACTAGGAATTGGGTAAATTGAATCAGATATAATAATTACACTAAATAATCGGTTGTATCATGCATGCAGAATAACTAATCTGGAACATACTTAATAATTATTATTTTGTTTACTCCCCAGAGAGGGCAAGAACAAATATTAGACACCATGGCTATTGTGGACATGGTATGTCAACTTACTGCTTTTTTCTGTATTTTTGCCAGGAAGCCAGTAAGCCTATGTGTGAACACCTCTCATACTGGGTTCAACTCATTCCATTTTTGATAAGCCTTGAATTTTATGGAGCTGCAGTTTGTCTCTGTGGCTGTGACCTATAGTGATATTCTTTGAAAGAGTCTTGCAGAAGAAATTTGATCCTCCAACATAAACACTTAATTTAAATAATGTTTTTATATTATCTCATTTGATTCTTAGAATCACGTACAAAATAAGATTGGTGATCATTTTCTATATATCTTATGGGTAAGGAAAATGAGGCTGAGGTGATGGTCAGGTTAGGATTTGAACTTAGGTTTTCTGACTCTAAGTTCCATGTTCTTTCTTTCTGTTTGTTTTTTTTTTTTTTAATTGAGATGGAGTCTCGCTCTGTTGCCCAGGATGGAGTGCAGTGGTGTGATCTCTGATCACTGCAATGCCTGCCTCCTGGGTTCAAGAGATTCTCCTGCCTCAGCCTCCTGAGTAGCTGGGATTACAGGCACCCACCACCACACCCAGCTAATATTTGTATTTTATTGTAGAGACAGGGTTTCACTATGTTGGCCAGGCTGGTCTTAAACTCCTGACCTTAAGTGATTCACCCACCTCAGCCTCCCAAAGTACTGGGATTACAGGCGTGAGTCACCGTGCCTGCCCTAAGTTCCATGTTCTTTCTATTGTCCTACCTACATATTTAAAAAATTTTTCTCTTATCCTCCCAAGTCTTCTCTTTTTTGGAGGGGAAGGCGGATGAAAAGATGTGATATAAAGTGCATGAAAGCCTGAGACCTTGTCAGTCTTTTATACAGTTACATCCTGGAATATTGCTCAGGAACTGTTTGTTGAATGCCACATGAATCCCTTGTTCATTTTTCCAAATCCCTTCACTGTTCTGGGTCCCTCTTGTAAATTAAGTGCTGTATCTGTAGTCCATCCAGTGCAAACCATAGTGTGAATACCAGCTGCCTTAATTGATATATACTTCCCTTCTATCTTTTATCACATTTAGTGTTTTTGGCTGTGCCATTCTTTTTAAATCATTCTGAACTTAAATTTTGACAAAACTGCCCTTTTTATACATTTGCCTTTTAAACCATGTTTTCAAACTCACATTTGTTCAGGAGCACGGGATTACAGGTACCTGCCACCACGCCTGGCTAATTTTTGTTTTGTTTTGTTTTGAGACAAAGTCTTGCTCTGTCACCCAGGCTGGAGTGCAGTGGTACAATCTCGGCTCACTGCAACCTCTACCTCCCGGGTTCAAGCGATTCTCCTGCCTCAGCCTCCCAAGTAGCAGGGATTACAGGCACCTGCCACTACACCCAGCTAATTTTTGTATTTTTAGTAGAGACAGGGTTTCACCATATTGGCCAAGCTGGTCTTGAACTCCTGACCTCAAGTCATCCACTTGCCTTGGCCTCCCAAAGTGCTCAGATTACAGGTGTGAGCCACCGCACCTGGCCTATACAGGGATATTTCATGCTTTGTTCGTGTATGCTCCAAAATAGTCCTATGAGAACTCTGTAGGTAGAATTTATTTGAAGGCTGTTTAAGCACATATTTAAATGCATTTTATAATACATACTTCAATAGTTTCTTTGTAAATCTGATTTTCAGATGCTTGAAAGTATATGTTAAAGTAAAAACATCCCCACTTTATGGAATGATTTTAATGAAAAGTATTTTTCTCACTCATGGAAGTAAGGTGAATTGGGATTGTTAGGCTTTCTGTGTAATGTGTGAGTCAATTTAGTTGTGCTTTTTTGTTTTTCTGTACTCTGCTCTATTAAGTTCTGCCTTTCATCTCCAGGGATTTGATAACTGTTTAAAGTGGGTGGCCACAGCATTGTTAGTTGGTTAATCAGAGTACTTTTTGTAAACTAATTTTTTTTTAACTAAACCATTTTCTTGGAAAAGCTCTTTTTGCAAGACTTAATGATTTGTGAATCAGTGTTCTAAGGCTGTTAGATGTACTTTTATTTTATATTCATTAGAATATTATTTATGAGTCAAGCACTGTGGCAGGTGCCTGCAGTCCCAGCTCCTCAGGAGGCTGAGGCAGAAGGATTGGTTGAACCTAGGAGATGGAAGTTTCAGTGAGCCAAGATTGTGCCACTGTACTCCAGCCTGGGCAACAGAGTGAGACCCTGTCTCAAAAAAAAAAATTATGTAAGTCTCCTGTATTACTCCCAGTAGCCCTGCAATTGTCCCTATTTTTTTCATATTTACAATGAGAATATTTGTTGTGCTTTCTCAAGTAACTAATTCTCTGATTTAACAAAAATGATCTGAAGTGTGTGTTTCATGAGCTTTTTTTGGGGGGGAGGTAATTGGAGTCTTGCTGTGGTTGCATGCTTCTGAGGAAGTGAGCTGACAATCTTTGGAAGGTTTCATGTGAATATAAATTCAGTGGGGTTCTGTGAGGTGTAAATCTAGCAGTGCTGTTACTATATTGTTAATGTACAATTTGATCTGAGTTTGACAAAGGGCAATTATAACATAGGAGTTAAAATATGGAACACCCAGTGTCTAGTGCCAAGTCTTAGGAGCACAATAATTGTTTTTTTCATGAGATTATTTCAGAATCCAGTTATTGAAAGGAAAGGAACCCTTTGATCAGGGCATAACTGAAATCCCTTTGGTTCTCATTATTTCTTAATCTAATCCAGCCAATGAAATAGGAATACCAATTTATCATTCATCTTGCCAGTGGTAAGGAGGGGGTCATAGAAACACATAGGGCTAATTATGAGTTAACAGTCTCTACTTTAAATGTAAATATGAAACACCTTGGTGGTCAAGAAGAATATACATATATCTACATGTGAGTATGTATACATATACTTACATAAGCCTTGTTTGTTAAGGAATCAGTAATGTAGCATGTAAGTATTGAAGACATAGGAGAAAGTAGCCTGTATTTTACTGCTCATATTTTCTTAAAAGCTTTTGAAAAAATCTAGTTCATAAAGTGAATGTTGGTTCCAAGAGATGTGTCTATATATAGTTCTATGAGATATAGGAGTTTCTGAATGGGTATGCTGTTTCACAAAGAGAAAGTGTCAGGCTTAGTAACCCCTGAATGGTTTTAAAAGCGACTAAAAAAATAGAAAACAATGTTGGGATGGTGCTGTTCCAAAATAAAAAGCCATTTCACATATTCTCTAAATGATTTGTGAAGTTACAGCATCACCATAAATGTCTAAAACGTCTAGAAGAATACTGATGTGTTGGGGCTTTAGCAAAGTATAAATAAAGAGCAGGAGCAGGAAGATTTTTTTTTCTCCCCAAAGTCTTGCTTTGTTGTCCAGGCTGGAGTGCAGTGGCACAATCTTGGCTCACTGCAACCTCTGCCTCCTGGGTTCAAGCGATTCTCCTGCCTCAGCCTCCCGAGTAGTTGGAACTACAGGTGTGTGCCACCACGCCCGGCTCTTTTTTTTTCTTTAATAGAGACAAGCTTTCACCGGGTTGGCCAGGCTGATCTCTGACTCCTGACCTCAAGTGATCCAGTTCCATCTGGCGTTACAAAGGTCATCCCAAATTCTACTTTTCTCCACGGCAAACCTTTAACAAGGTGGTCGAAATTAATTCAGATACCACATCCTTTTCTTTTTGGACCATGTAAGATCTCATCTGACTAGAATGTCTGTGAGCCAGAATATACTGTCTTTCTTGGAGTTGAGCTGAAAACAAACCATTCTAAGAGAATTTAAGCAGAATTTTGAGCAAAGAATTGTTGCAATATTCAGTTCTAATCCTAGTCATTTTGTTACTGCTTTGGCCTCCCAAAGTGCTGGGATTACAGGTGTGAGCCACCCCATCCAGCCTGAATTCACTTTTACATACCTTTTGTTCTAAGTTGGTATTCATGTTTAGAAAATACTACACTTACACATTGTTTATTTCCTTCACTGGGAAAAAAACATAAGCATCTCAACTCGCATGGGCTATATAATATATATATCTCCTCTAAATGTGATGTTCAGTAATGACTTTAGAAGTAGTTTTTAGAGCGCTTATTTTGTCTAATATTCTCAGAGTATTTATAAAGCTGTAAAAATAAGATGTAAAAGCTTAATTTTATTTTTCCAAACTTTTTGAATTGGACATCTAAAATACAAGCTTCATTGATGCTTCAGAGGACTTTATAAATAACCAGGAAGGTTGTACTTGGAAAGTCTGTACATTTCATCAGCACAGATTCATCATTTAGGTTTGGATTGCTTGGAAAGCCTTTTACTGTTTATATCTAAACATTCTTGTATATTGTGAAAATTACATAACAATTTAAGTTTGGAGATCTTTTGGTGGTTATTGGGAAAGAGTCTTGTCTTATGAGGAATCATTTTAGCTAAATGAAATGAAAACAAGTTTGCTTCCTGCTCTTCTTTGCCTGTTCACAAAATGACTAGGATTAGAACTGAATATTGCAACAATTCTTTCCTCAAAATTCTGCTTAAATTCACTTAAAATGGTTTGTTTTCAGCTCAACTCCAAGAAAGACAGTATATTCTGGCTCACAGACATTCTTGTCAGATGAAATCTTACAAGGTCCAAAAAGAAAATGATGTGGTATCTGAATTAATTTCGACCATCTTATTAAAGGTTCGTCCTGGAGAAAAGTAGAATTTGGGATGACCTTTGTAACCCCAGACGGAACTGAATTTTTGAACATGCCTTAGACTAGCTTTGAAAAAAGTCTAACTTGTTACCAAGTCATTCTTTTAAGGAAGAACTGTGATTGATCTTTCCCTGGCTGCTGGTGGACTTTTTTTTTTTTTTGAGATGGAGTTTTGCTCTTGTTGCCCAGGCTGGAGTGCAATGGCATGATCTCGGCTCACTGCAACCTCTACCTCCTGGGTTCAAGCGATTCTCCTGGTTCAGCCTCCCGAGTAGCTGGGGTTACAGGCACCTGCTACCACACCTGGCTAATTTTTGTATTTTTAGTAGAGATGGGGTTTCACCATGTTGGCCAGGCTGGTCTTGAACTCCTGACCTCAGGTGATGCGCCCCCCTCGGCCTTCCAAAGTGATGGGATTACAGGCATGAGCCACCGTGCCTGGCTGCTGGTGTACTTCTTAAAACCACTATGGCTTCAGATTTTCACTTTCAGAAGTAGAAAAGAAATAAGCATATTCATCTTAAAAAAAAAAAAACCTCAGTCTACCCACAAAAAGACTGCTGTAGGTTAAGCACCTAATCATTCTTTTTTAGCTGAGTACCAAAAGGTCATTTTTTATATTTGGTAGAGAAACAGTAACTGAAGTGGGAAATTTCCCACTTTTCTGTTACACGGAAGGTTAGGATACATGCCAACAGAAGAGGAGCATTTCATCTTGGATGTGAACATGTGCCTTGTCTCTACTCTTCTAGTGCCAGTTGCTGCCTGCTACTGTTTCTCAGTTTTATCTTTTTTGTCTGTGCTACCTTCTCTTTTCACTGTCTTCTGCTTACCCTTGGAAACAGTATTATGAACATATCAACAGTTGTAAGCATCTGAGTGGGAAGCAGACACGCAAGTCAAGGATGTACTGCCAAGAATTATGACTTTAGGGAAAAACCTAACCAAAGGTGTCTTTTTAAGAAAGGTACCAATTTCTAGGGTTATACTGCTGTGTTCTTTGCATCTAGATATTCAAGATTATCTGCTTAACTCTTGTCTGTGCATTTATATGTCCTCCCTCCATCTATCCATAGCGTCAACTGTAGATATTTTGCATAATCTCAACCCAAATATATCATATCATTATCTCTCCCTGACTTACCTGTTTACCATCCCATTTCTTTCCCAGTACTACCTACCAGGCTTAACATAGTTAGTGACATCTCCATCTTCATAGTTACGAAGGGTAAAAATCTAAGAATGACCTTCAGCTTGTTGCTGTCCTTGATATGCTAGCTAAATCATTAATTGCCAACTACTCTCTTCCCACACTTTTAAAGTTCTCTCCTTTTCTAGAAACTGCTTTGATTTATTACGTGCCAGCCACTGGGTTAGGCTTTCCACATCCATTGTCTTTTTTTAATCTTTGCAGCCACTATTGGAAGTAGGTTGCATTACCTTGTTTTCATATCACATTTATGGAATAGGCCTGAAGAAGTTAATTGACTAGCTATCCAAACAGCCAGGAAATGATGGATCAGAGATTTGAGGCTGAGTGACCTGAAAATCCAACCTCTTTCCACTAAGCCCTCTTCCACCAGGCATATAAGATCCTTCCCTATTTCATATCCTCCCATTGGTATTTCTGGGTTTTTTACTTTCTCTTTGGGTATCTTTTCCTAGCCATATGGAAACATTTCTGGTCCTGTGAACTGGTCATGCTGTTTTATGCCTCTGAGCCTTTACCCTCACTTGCTTCTCTCAACTTGATTATCTTTCTCAACCCCTGTCAGCTTGGCAGGTTCCTTTCTTCAAGTCCCTGCTGAGAGGTCATTTCATTGTAGCCCTCCTTACCTCCATCACTACTTCCAGGGAATTGCTACAAATATTGTTGGGTTAAGATTATCATGTATTCTTCTGTTTCAATAGAATGTGATCTCCTTGAGAGCAGAGACATGTTCATCTTTTTAGTTTTATTAAGTCTTAACTGTATTTTGGAGCTAACAGAGGCATTTTCTCTTTATAAGAAAATGCGTATCCTACTTTGTACCCATTCTAAAGGAAACTGTAACTGTAGAGTAATCTTTTTTCTTTCTTTTTTTTGCCTCTTTAGTTTCCACACATACCTGGCTTATTAGCGCATTTATATATGTTAAACATTTGTTGACAGTTTATTAGTTCTAGGCACTGTGCCAGGTGATTGAGGTGCAGGGAAATACACCTTGGGAAGGAGAGTGGAATGATTTGATTAAGGCCTGCACTTTTCTATACCATCAGGGAGGAAGTGTACCAATGAGTTGGGATTATGAAAAATTGTAATGACATAGCACCCGATTCTCAGAGGACGGTTTTGATACTGTTTTCCTAGCAGGTGTTTGCCACTTACTTAGTATGAAGTCAGTAAGTATTTGTCTAATTAATGAATGAAGAACCAATTTACTTGCCTACAATTAGAGTAATAAAAGTATCCATTTAGAGTGTTGGGATGTAATATTTTTTTCTCTCTGTATTGACAAACATTTAAACTTGTAACCTTCCAAGGTAAAATTCAGAAAACAACATCATGGTAATCTGCAGAAATGCTTTCCTTGAGAAGGCATGATGTTATGATATGAAAAAAGATCAATTATATATAATATATATAAAACATGATTATTATATATAAAAACAGGATTATGTTATATATATATAAAACATACGATTATGTTATATATATATAAAACATATCTGTGTATGATAAATGCCTCCTGTTGTGATTTTCAAAAACTTACTAAAAATTCCCCCAGTACTTTGTTTTATGTGTTAATGAGTTGTCCCTCAACAGGGGATCCTTGAGATCACTGATAAAATGTTTGTGAATAGTAGTTTCCCTCCTTTATGTGTTTATTTTATTGTATTATCCTTTCCTTTTAATGTAACTCGCCCTTATCCCTTATCCTCCACACCTTTTTTGTTTTTGCAGTATCTCTTGCTCCTCCTCCTCCCTCCATCCTACAGGTAACTCCTCAGTTACCTTTAATGGGATTTGTGGCCAGAGTCCAAGAAAATAGTAAGTTTATGTCTTCTTTATGCTGTAGATCAGATTGTAGGCATAAAATGTCATTTATATGTGATTGACTGGATAGTCATTCATTTGCTGATACTTCAACATTTCAATATTATGAACAAATCACTGTCTGGCTAGTGGAGATAAAATAGAGAAATTTTCTACTTTTAAATAACTAATAGTAAAGACATAAATACATATAAAATAAGGCACATATAAGAAAAGAAAGATCACATCCTACTGAGGAGGTATCTTTAATTACTAGATATCCCATCTTTTTCTCTGGGTTGCTCAGATAAGTGGTAGTCTAGTTTCTTATCACTGGAGTTTTATGGGTATTATAGGTGGTCTGAGAATCTTCCTCCAGTTTTGTGATTCCAGATATCAGAAGGGCCTTTTATGGTAGGGCTCAGAGGACCAGGCTGCCAGTCTGTCTCCCAAGAAGCCTCATAGGTTGGCAATGAATTTCCCTTGGCCTGTTCAGGTAACTAATTTTGTTGATACCTTGAGTCTTCTAGGGAAGCATTAAGGGAGCTCAGGAGACTGATGACAAATCAGGAGGCCTGTATCAACATTCAGTGAGGAATTGCTGTCACAGAGACCAGTGAACATGGACTGTATGATGGACGAATCCTCTTCTTATGGGCAGTCTTTGCGAGGGCCACATCACAATAATAAGGTTACATGATTTGCATGAATCTGAACTAGGAGAATGATATTAAAGATCTCATGTCATCAGACCAAAGTAGTCCAGTGTATATATCTCATAACAAGGATGGATGACTTCACTGGTGGGGTAGAAATATTTGCAATCTGTGGCTTAGGATTCCTGCTTATTTGGAAATGGGCACTGCCAGTACTAGAATGTAAGCTCTATAAGAGCAAGGAGTTTTACCTGTTTTGCTTGCTAGCTGTTTCCCCAGCACTTGGAAAAGCATCTGACACATAGCAGGCACTTTTGGTCCCTGCTTTTTTCTGCTTCTGTAGCTGACCAAATGCCCCCCTTTTATCAGCACATTCTTCTAGATGTGGTTGTATTTTAACTAATAATTCAGTCTTACTGGCCTAAGGGCTCAGTGTCTTTCAGGTGCCTTTGCATCTCTATTTGCTAATTTCTGAAAATAGTCTGTTTTACTTACTTTTGTTTATTGGAAGGTACTCCATGAACACCTGTAATGTTTACCACACCGTGACTTCGTAAGATGTTTTGTTGAGTTTAAGAGCTATTTTCACATATAATTAGGTTGATTTCATATGTTTTAAATTATGCTATTGGGGCCGACTCTTCTTTAGCTTGGGTGTGACCCACACTGGCTCGAGGAGAAAACTGCCTCTCAGCAACATTCAACTATTAATAGTTCAGCATGTGCCAAGCACATCTGTAGTGTGATCCTCTGCCAGGCTTGTGAGGTCAAGTGTGGGATACAGGGTCACTGTTGCCAGGTTTTAAAAAATGTCTGCTGCATCCAAACAGGGTAAATACCAAGTAGAAAAGGATTTAATTACAGTACCAGAATTGAAGGACTTTCCAATGCTGGTTCCATTCTACATACTCCATATAAGGTGGAAAGTCTAAGTAAATGTCATTACAGTAAAATAATTTTCTTCCATCACAAATCCGGTTTAATCACAATGATTAATGATGGTAGTCACTTGAATAATACCCTGGGAGTTTTTTCTGTTTTTACTATTGTGATGAGTGTACACCTTAGAGAATTCTGCCAATCAATTGCTACTGCATGTTCTGTGAGATGTTGTCATTCATTTTGAACAAAAGTGGTTCTGAGCAGCTTCTGGAGTAAAGGCCAGATTTTGAAACTGACATTGAAGACTAATCCATTAATGAAACACGAATGTTTGTATAGCAACTAAGTGGTTATTTTCTTAGCAAAAAATGAGACTTGAAAGTTGAATAGGATTTAAAGCAGGATGTCATTGGTTTTCGCCAGTCACCAGTGAAAGCTGCAAGCTTTGTAGAAACAGCAAAATGTTTCATGAACCAAACCTAAGAAGTATTGTTTTAATTTAATAGTAAAGTGCATGACTATCACTTTAAGACTTAGGAATGTCTTAAGTAGATGACTGCAAAACATTATTATAGCAGCACTATCTATATTTTAAAAAGTCATTCCCTAATTTGGCCACCCTATCACAGTTGATTGCCTTTTGGATTGGTCTTTTTCATCTTTTCCTACAATCATATACGTTTCTCATTTACACAATGTATAAAAAAATTGTGTATGAGGTGTGCTGTGACTAATTTTACAGACGTGGCAGGACTTAAACATTAGTCAAATAATAAACATTATTTGAATGTTTAAGTCTTTAAACTCTTTAAAACATTCACCTTGGAAAAATACATACATTTCTTTTGGTACATCTTCAAAGATAATTCTTTGGAATTATCTTCAAAGCTTTCCAGGTATATTATTTTGAAGATATTCCTTGGTAGCAAATACTCACTCTGCATTAAGTTTGATGTTTGGAAGAAGTCTGGAATAATTTGGAACCAGTTATAGTGACCCAGTTATACTGGGGTAAGAAGTACAGCTATGACCCTGTTATTCCCCTTAAAATCTTTCTGTGGCTCACCATGGCTCTTTGGATAGAGTCCAAACTGCTGTAAGGCCCTTCCTGCCTCATCCTCTTCAGCTTCCTCATGTCTCTGGCTACTGAATTTGGACAGTTCTTTGAAAGTTTCTTGCTTTCTTACCTTTGTACTTGTATTGTCTTTTTTTTTTTTTTTTTTTGGAGACAGTCTCACTCTGTCACCCAGGCTGGAGTACAGTGGTGCAATCTTGGCTCACTGCCACCTTCCCCTCCTGGGTTCAAGTGATTCTCATGCCTCAGCCTCGTGAGCAGCTGGGAATACACGTGTGCACCACCATGTACGTCTAATTTTTGTATTTTTAGTAGAGACGGGGTTTCGCCATATTGGCCAGGCTGGGCTTGAACTCCTGAGCTCAAATGATCCTCCTGCCTCAGCCTCCCAAAGTGCTGGGATTACAGGCGTGAGCCTCCCCACCTGGCCTTGTTTTGTTCTTTGTATCTGACATGAAATATCAATCCCTATGCCATCCTACCCTCCCCCCTTCCTCCCCATTAACTCTTACTCTTCCTTCAGGTTTCAGGAAGCCTTTCCTGACCCACATAACAAGTGTGGTTTATGCTGTGTGCTTCTATAGTATCTTAAAGCACACACTACACTCAATTGTAAATGAAGATTTGGTCGTTCATGTCTTCATGACTTTTGCCTACTGCCCTTTTCTCAATGCTGAGCATAATATCCAGCCATATTAGTTAATGTTTGTTGAATAAATACTAATGAAGCATGACTTGAAGTTTTAAAAATTTATCTCATCCCATAATAGTGTAGCTTTTAAGATAATAGGCATTGGAGTTCAGGTGCTTTTCCACTTACTTGCTGTCAGAATACTTAATCTTGGAAAGCCAGTCTCCACATCTATAAAATGAAAAACACCACCTCCCAATATAAAGATGAAATGAAATAATGCATTACAAAGGACTAGCTGAGTAATTGGAACATTTTAAGTCAAAAGTAGTAGCTTATTAAACTGGCAGTTACAAGAAAAGTAAAAATGACCAATGGCAGCATCTTTGAGTAATTTTGTAGTGTCATTTCTCAAGGTTATTGTTTTGAAAGTTCCTTTGGATCTATGGTTCTGTGCAGTTGTTTAAAGTCAGTCTTTTTATCTTACAAATGGAAATAGGATAAATTTCTCTTTCTCACCCAAGTATATGGTAAATCACATATCTATATCTTTTGTTTATTAATAAAAACTATTAGGATGAAAGACATTCTATTTAATGACTGAAGTTTTAAAGTTTATAAAGTAGATCAGTATAGAGGGGCACAGCAGATGGGAAGAATACTGATAAGACAGCATGGTGTTGATGTGGCTGCTCCCACCAGGCATCAGCAGTCTTCGAAAATCCATTTAATTCACCAGGCGCGGTGGCTCACGCCTGTAATCCCAGCACTTTGGGAGGCCGAGGTGGGCAGATCACGGGGTCAAGAGATCTAGACGATCCTGGCTAACACGGTGAAACCCCATCTCTACTAAAAATACAAAAAATTAGCTGGGTGTGGTGGCGGGCGCCTGTAGTCCCAGCTACTTGGGAGGGTGAGGCAGGAGATTGGCATGAATCCGGGAGGCAGAGCTTGCAATGAGCCGAGATCACACCACTGCACTCCAGCCTGGGTGATAGAGCGAGACTCCGTCTCAAAAAAAAAAAAAAAAAAAAAAAAAATCCATTTAATTCAATTCGTAGGCTTAGATTAAAAAATACTAAATAAATTGGATTGCTTAGAGAATCACATGGGAACTATACTGGTACCTCATAAATAAGAATTAGTGCTGTTCATTAAACCTGGGGAGCTGATAAACAGGTTTATTCATTTCATTCTGTTCAGTTGTGCTCAAGTATTTACCAACCATTTTGAAAGCTTAAGGTAGCTGAGTTTGAAGATAATCTTTTTGATGTTACTATATATTGGTATGCAAGCTGTGGAAGCAGATCTCCATGTGAGATATTTTAAATTACTCTGATAGTACACTTGGACATTTAGCCTGAAGAAATTCTGAATTATAGTCTGAATTAGAAGAAATTCTATAAGTAAACAAACATCCTCATAGATGAAGTAACCCAAGTTTGTTGATGATTTTTTTCCTCTTGAATTTGGTAAAATGCTATTTTAGAAAAATTCATTAAGAGGAAAGTAGTGGGTTATTAAAATTTTACTATTCCCTGGACTCATTTAAGTGAAAAAATATTTTAAGAATTTGTGAAATATGGTTTTCAGTGTTAGTATTTCTGATAACTTATCCTTGAATACAGTGTAAAGCTCAGCTGTATTGTACTGATCTCTGTTTTTTTTTATTTTTATTTTTTATTGATTATTTTTTTTTTTGCTGTTGTTGTTTTTGAGATGCGGTCTTGCCCTATGGCCCAGGCTGGAGTGGCGTGATCTCGACTCACTGCAACCTCCACCTCCCCGGTTCAAGCGATTCTTGTGCCTTGGCCTCCTGAGTAGCTGGGATTACGGGCGCCCACGACCATGTGCGACTAATTTTTGTATTTTTAGTAGAGGCAGGGTTTCAACATGTTGCCCAGGCTGGTCTCGAACTTCTGACCTCAGGTGATCCGCCCGCTTCGGCCTCCCAAAGTGCTGGGATTACAGGCGCGAGCCACCGCTCCTGGCCATACTGATCTCTTTGGAAAGAGGATTTGTGTTAGTATAAACAGGTTCCAGAGGCTCAGTTAATAATTATTTTGTCTAAACTTTATTCAGTGTCCATTAGCATTAATCCAAGGGCAAGAGAGGGAGAACGTCATACTTGGAGCTCTAGAACGTTATAGTAGGTGGGAAGACTTACCTTGCTCATTGATTTTTTGAAGGAATATTACATTTATTTTCAAGTCTAGGTTTATATTCCATGAACCCAGAAGCTTGGATAGGAAATACTGAACTTTGCATAACATATAGTTTTGTTGTCAGCCTGATACGTTCTTAGTTTCAGATACACCACCTCCACCGCCACCTGTGGAAGAACCAGTCTTTGATGAGTCTCCCCCACCTCCTCCTCCTCCAGAAGATTACGAAGAGGAGGAAGCTGCTGTGGTTGAGTATAGTGATCCTTACGCTGAAGAGGACCCACCGTGGGCTCCACGTTCTTACTTGGAAAAGGGTAAGTTTCAGAAGGATATCTGGATAGATGGGAAGAAACCTCTACATAGAAATGAAATTTGCGGTACTGAAGAGAATCTTGTTTATTTTCTACTAAGTGAAGTTCTATTTATTTGTATTTGTGCATTTTTACTGAGTTTACAAGGTTCATGATTTTGAAAGTTACACTAGTAAAATTCTGTGAATATTTGATTTTAAAAAACTGATGGTTATCTATATTGTTCCTATTGGACATGCTTTTTATGAATGGTTTCTATCAGTGTTTTTCTGTTTTCCTTTGGCCTCAGGAAGATTATTTTTCCACATTATTATTCCTACCTCCATGCTTTAGAACATTAGT
Organism: Pan paniscus; assembly: GCF_029289425.2. NCBI lineage: Eukaryota > Metazoa > Chordata > Mammalia > Primates > Hominidae > Pan > Pan paniscus. The sequence goes on from NC_073262.2 coordinate 106,021,021, forward strand.
TTGTGTCACCTTATAATCAGATACTTCAGTTTAAATGTCTCCACATGAAACTTTCTTCCACAGAATAATGGTTTCTCAGTTTCTTTGCCAAGTAATATTGGGCATTTCTTTTAGTGAAAAGCTTCTTTGATATTAGCTAATTATGATGTAGCACTTTGGGATACAAGCTTTCAAATCCATCAAGACTAATCAGCTCAGAAAAAAATGTGTGCTGTCTGGAAGGAAATTTTCTTTTAAGAAAATCAAAGCTACTAACCCACTGAGTCTCAAAGCTGGCTACACATTAGAATCACTTGGAGAGCTTTTATAAAGAAATAATAGGCTTCCACTTTTGGCCAAGAGAGAGCAACAGTAATCAGGTGTACCCTCCCTCCTAAAACAGGAATTTTAAAACCCCACAAAATAATGGTTTTCAGACATTGAACAACAGGCACTGGAGAGAAGGAAATTAATTTTTTTCTTTATGTAGTTACTATAAATACCACATGTGATCAAGAAAGTAAAGGAGAACATGAACATGAGAGAGACGTGGAATATATCTTTAAAAAGAGAGAGAGAGAGAAAGAGAAACATAATATTTCTGGAGACGAAAAACACATGCTGCAGAAGAAAGCATTAGCAACCTTGATGCCATGACAATAGAAACTATCCAAAATAAGGCACAGAGAAGAAAGTGGAAAAAAAGGCAAAAAGGAAAACAGAGCAACAGATAATGTGAGACAAGGTCAGATAGTCTTTATGTATGTGTAATTGGAGTCCCCAGGAGATGTGAGAGGAAAAAGAGTTGAAACAATCATAGACAAAATATTTCCACATTTGATGAAAACTATATTAGTTGTGTATTGCTACCTAACAAGTTATTCCAAAAATTTAGTGGCTTAAACAAAACATCCATTATCTCCCAGTTTCTCTGCGTGGCTCAGCTGGGCCCTCTTGTTCAGGGACTCTTCACACGGCTGCAATCAAGGTATCAGCTGAGGCTGCAATGATCTCAGGGCTTGACTGAGGGAGACTGCTTTCAGGCTTACTGGTGGTTATTGGCAGGATTTAGTTCCTTGTGGGTTGTTGGCCTGAGGGCCTCGGCTTCTTCATTGGCTGTTGGCCAGAGGCTGCCCACAATTCTGGATCACATAGGCTTCTCCGTAGGGCAGCTCACAACATGGCAGCTAACTTCATTAGAATGAACAAGCAAGAAGCGCCAAAAAGAGAATGCAAGCAAGACACTAGTCCTTTTTTCACCTTAACCCAGAAGCGATGACCTGTCATTTTTGCCATTTTCTGTTCATTAAAGCAAGTTAATAGGATTAGTCAACACTGAAGGGGTAGGGATTACATAAAGGCATGAATACTATGAGGCAGAAATCATTGGGAGCTGTTTTAGAAGTTGTCTCCCACAAAACTATAAACTCACAGATCCAAGAAGTTCAATAAACCCCAAATAGAAGAAAAGAAAATCTTGCCAAGGCACATCATAATCAATTTGCTAAAAACCAGTACCTTAGAAAATCTTAAAGATAATCAGAGGAAAAATGACATATTACATACAGAGGAACAAAGATAAGAATGACTGCATGGTTCTCATCAAAAAGCTGTTAAGTCAGAGAATTGAGCAAAATCTTCAAAGTAATGAAGGAAAATGTCAACCCAGTGTTCTTTACTTAGCAAAAATATCCTTCCTAAATTAAAGATCTTTTTTTTTTTTTTTTTTTTTTTTTTTGAGACGGAGTTTCGCTCTTGTTGCCCAGGCTGGAGTGCAATGGCGTGATCTCAGCTCACAGCAACCTCCACCTCCCGGGTTCACGCCATTCTTCTGCCTCAGCCTCCCGAGTAGCTGGGACTACAGGCGCCTGCCACCATGCCTGGCTAATTTTTTGTATTTTTTTTTTTTTTGGTAGAGACGGGATTTCACCGTGTTAGCCAGGATGGTCTCGATCTCCTGACCTCGTGATCTGCCCACCTCTGCCTCCCAAAGTGCTGGGATTACAGGCGTGAGCCACTGCGCCCAGCCTGTGCTTTGTATTTTATGTGGTTTGCCTTGTTTAATATAAGAATGCTTTGGGCTGTAATTCCAGCACTTTGGGAGGCTGAGGCGGGCCGAACACCTGAGGTTGGGAGTTGGAGACCAGCCTGACCAACATGGAGAAACCCCGTCTCTACTAAAAGTACAAAATTAGCTGGGCATGGTGATGCATGCCTGTAATCCCAGCTACTCGGGAGGCTGAGGCAGGAGAATCACTTGAACTCCAGAGGCGGAGGTTGCGGAGAGCTGAGATCGCACCATTGCACTCCAGCCTGGGCAACAAGAGCGAAACTCCATCTCCAAGAAAAACATGCTTTGAAATGTTAGCTCTATTGTAATTCCCATTATATAGTTGAATAAAAAGAAGCCTAGGAAAGTTAAGTATGTACTGTAAACTATAATAGTTAAGTGTTAGAATTGGGATTTGACTGGGTGGTATAACTCTAGACCCCACACTCTTAATCATTGTCCTAAACGTGAGCTCTGGCATCTGGCAGATCTAGGATTGAGTCTTGGCTTTACATTTTATGAGCATTAAGTCCTCCCTGGAAAACTTCTTTTTTACTGCCCGTTTTGTATCTCTTAACTTTTGTAAAGCCATCTATTCTTTTGTTCTTCTGGCTCAGTGATACAGCTTTTAGCTAGAAGTATAAATGATATATAGGAATTGTCAGATAACATTTCTGTCTTCACAAGACTGTGACAGTCCCTTTTTTTTTTTTTTGAGACGGAGTCTTGCTCTGTTGCCCAGGCTGGAGTGCAGTGGCACGATCTTGGCTCACTGCAAGCTCTGCCTCCCAGGTTCACGCCATTCTCCTGCCTCAGCCTCCCGAGTAGGTGGGACTACAGGCACCTGCCAGCACGCCCGGCTAATTTTTTGTATTTTTAGTAGAGACAGGGTTTCACCATGTTAGCCAGGATGGTCTCAATCTCCTGACCTTGTGATCCGCCCACCTCGGCCTCCCAAAGTGCTGGGATTACAGGTGTGAGCCACCACGCCCAGCCGACAGTCCCTTATCTGGTTCATCTTCGTACCTCTAAAAGTCAGCATGGATGCTCTATTAATGATTGTTAAAAAATGAATAGTGCCATTAATTCTTTCTGGGGAATTCCTAGAAAGCTTCTCAGAGAACATGGCGTTCTTGGTGCCTTGAATGATGAATAGGAGTTTCTCAGGCAGAGAAGAGAGAAAGGAAGGGCCTTCCAAGCTGAGGGAATCACCTGAGTGAGAGGGCATGGCTGTTTGGGGCAGAGCAGTGTCCAGTGCATGAGGGTGGGGGTGGGTTGTAGGGAGAGAGGGTGATATGAGCACGCAAAGGGAATAAATTGTAATTAGGTGGTGGGTGGCTAAAAATGACAATGCGAAGGTGTTGGATTAAAAAAAAAATCTGGTAGTAGAGGGAAATTATGGAGGATTTTTAAAAAGGTTAATGATAATATCCATCTACTTACGTAACTTTCTTTGGAGATACCTGATAATAGTGTAGAGTGCATTGGAGAGGAAAAGTAGGAGTTGTAAAGACCATTTTGGATAAACTTTGAAGCAAGGGATAACGGCCTCAACCAAGGTAGTGGTGCTGAAAAGATTGTTTACATAAATAAGCAGATACAAATAGAAGGATTTTTCAAGTGGCATTGTAACTGCACTTTTCAAAGTTATTTGCCAAAAATCAAATAACCTATCTTCAAAAATCATGTTTGATGATGTATCATCAAGGTCTTTCTTAAATTTTATTGAAAGCAAAGGAATAAGAGCCACCTGATTTGCAAACAGATTGAGTTACTCAGTGGAGTAATTCTTTTAATATGAGCACCATTATTTTGAATGGTCCCTTTGGCACCCAGTGTTTTGTACTTTAAGACAGTGCACCACTGTGCTTTTTTTAAGTAGAAGGACAAAAAAGATATAAAAACTTTTATGACTGCTTGACTGAAGGTATGATCTCAAGCAGATCAATTTTAGGAAGCAGTACTTAAGATTAGAAAATCTAGAAAGAGGCCAGGCATGGTGGCTCACGCCTGTAATCCCAGCACTTTGGGAGGCCAAGGCCGGCAGATGACAAGGTCAAGAGATCAAGACCATCCAGCCAACATGGTGAAACCCCACCTCTACTACAAGTTCAAAAATTAGCTGGGTGTGGTGGTGCACGCCTGTAGTCCCAGCTACTCAGGAGGCTGAGGCAGGAGAATCACTTGAACCCAGGAGGTGGAGCTTGCAGTAAGCCAAGATCACTCGCCACTGCACTCCAGCCTGGCAACAGAGTGAGAATCTGTCTCAAAAAAAAAAATATATATAGAAAGAGAGCCAGTTGCATGTGGTGGCTCACACCTGTAATCCCTTAAAGTGCTGTAAAGCACTTTAAGAGGCTGAGGCCGGCGGATTGCTTGAGACGAGGAGTTCAAGACCAGCCTGGGCAACATGGCGATACCCTCGTCTCTACAAAAAATTAGAAAACTTAGCCAGACATGGTGGTGCATGCCTGTAGTTCAGCTACTCTGGAGGCTGAGGTGGGAGCATCACCTGAGCCCAGGAGTTTGAAGGCTGCAATGAGCTGCGATTGCACCACTGCCTGGGCGACAGTAAGACTCTGTCTCAATAAAAAGAAAAAAAATCTCGAGAGTCCCTATAAACTATCTGCCACCCACACTGCTTAGAAAATCTCAGGTACCCTGAGTGATAAATGTAATCAATTTTAAAGATGGGTGCACTAACTGGGGCAGTGACTATGATGATGGAGAGAAGTCGAGTGTTGGTATTTGGGAGATTTAGAAGGTGGAATTAACAGGACTTGGGGATGTCGGGGAAGGTGACTGAGGGGAAGGCAAAGATGACTCCTAGTTTCCTGGCTCCACAGAAGCGTAGTAATCAGAGAACTGGGAGAAGACACTGTCATGGAAGCCATGGAGGAAAATGTCAAGAAGCAGGCAGAGGTAATCATCATTGCCAAACACTACAGGAACATTAGACAAAGAACTGAGAAGAGGCTCAAAAGTAGAAGGCCAGTTTTTTTCAAGTGAATAGTTTCATTGGAGTGGTAGGGGCAGAAGGAATATGGCTGTATTAGTTAAGCAGCATTATTTTCATTGAAACAGCATCTCCAGTGGGTTCTAAAACATTTCTTAGAATACATTAAGTGGTTTAACCAACTCTTCATTGATAGTGTCCAGGTTAACTTTGCTCTACCTCAGGACAGGTTATAACATAAATTCCAAAGTATGTTAAATGTTTTGCTGGCTTAGGATGAACTTTTTTCCATATAAATAAAATGATGTCAACTCACAATATGTAATTTAATACAAACAGTATATTGAAATGGATAATCTTACTAGCATTTTGATTTTTCCAGTGGCTTGCTAGTTTAGGGTACTTAATTGTTAGGTGTGGTTGCTAATACCCTACAATATTTGGTGGTCAGTCTTTTTAGTTCAGATCAGTCACTTCTATGTAACATGCTCCTTTTGGACCTTTTTGTTTTACATTGTTATTTTAGTATCACCTTAATTTTTTCCCCAATATGTATTTAAGTTATCTTTATTACTCACTGTGTAACTGAATAATATAGAATATAGATGTATTTAGAAGTATCCAAAAAGCTAGGCCTTGTGTTAGGCGCTAGGGATACACAGAGATGAGTGATGGGCCCTTACCTCCAGGAGTTTATAGTGTAGAGAGTTTTATGTTTAGATCGCTCCTCTTTGTTTCAATTTACTATTTTAGGAGAGAGAAGATCATCTGGGTCCTTTTTTTTCTGAGACGGAGTCTCGCTCTGTCGCTCAGGCTAGAGTGCAGTGGTGCAATCTCGGCTCACTGCAACCTCCGCCTCCCAGGTTCACGCCATTCTCCTGCCTCAGCCCCACGAGTAGCTGGGACTACAGGTGCCGGCCACCATGCCTGCTAAATTTTGCATTTTTAGTAGAGGCGGGGTTTCACCATATTGGCCAGGCTGGTCTCGAACCTGACCTTGTGATCTGCCCACCTCGGCCTTCCAAAGTGCTGGGATTACAGGCGTGAGCCACCGCGCCCAGCCCAATCTGGGTCCTTTTCTGCTGGCGTGGTACCATTATTCTTTGCTTATCTTTAACTCTGCAGCATACTTCATATAAAATTGTAGGATTAAAATTAAAAAGAGAAACATTTAAGCTAAGAAGTTTTTTTCAGTTTTACAGACCTTCATAAAATATTCTAGAATGTCTTCAATTGAAATGCTAAATATGAACAATGTACTTTGAAATTTAGAATGTATTTTTACTTTAGCAGAAACATTTAGAAGAACAATGTAAGTCCTTTTCTGTTTCAATCATAACTGCACAAAAACCAGATGTCTAGCATTTCAAGTTTTTTCTTACATGTGCTTTGTCAGTTCCCCATATGATTTTGATACTATGCATGATATACATGCATAATTGGAAAAAGTGACTTTCTTCCCTATTGCCAAAACCAGTTTTCCAGACTAAATAAAATCTAGACAGATTTTACATTTCTCAACATCGGTATTTTGAATATTGGTGAAAACACAGATACTTTATTACACCGCTTTAGAGTTACTTTGATAAAAGTTTGTTGCACTAAATCAAGAGTATTTTGCTTTTTGATGAATGGCTTTACAGTAAAGAATTAGATGAAGTAAACTGCTGGTGTATATCTTTCCCTGGAGTGAAGTAAACTACTGGTGTATATCTTTCCCTGGAGTGAAAATGAATATTCATTTAAAAATTACTTATCAGGGTCTCGTTCTGTCACCTGGGCTGGAGTGCAGTGGTACGTTCAGTGCTTACTGCAGCCTCAACCTTCTGGGCTCAAGCGATCCTCCTGCTTCAGCCTCCCAAGTAGCTGGGACCACAGACGTGCACCACCATGCCTGGCTAATTTATTGTTTTTATTTTTTTAGAGACAGGGTTTTGCCATGTTTCCCAGACCAGTCTTGAACTCATGGCCTCAAGTGATTCTCCTGCCTCGGCCTCCCAAAGTTCTGGGATTATAGGTGTGAGCCACAGTGCTCAGCCAGAAAGTGAATATTCTTCACAGCATATTTCTGATTTTTGAAAAAGTTAATTTTAAAATAGTGAATACTAATTTTGGCAAAAGAAAAAGCTGAACAGTTGTTAAAACTCTCAGCTCTCTACCATTATAAACAGTCTCTGGAATCATGTTTAGTGTAAATTCTATCTAATCTAGTTTCTACTTTTGATTTGTTTTGAGACAGTCTCACTCTGTTACCCAGGCTAGAGTGCAGTGGGAAAATCACGGCTTATTTCAGCCTCAACTTTGCTGAGCTCAGGTGATTCTCCCAAGTAGCTGGGACCACAGGCACGTGCTACCATGCCAGGCTAATTTTTTTTTTTTTTTTTTTGTATTTTTTTTTTTGGTAGAGATGGGGTTTTGCCATGTTGCTTAGGCTGGCAATTTCTACATTTTAAAGAAGAAAATGAATGTAGATAGAGCTTACTAACTTTCCACTTCTAAGCATCTCTGTTACAACAGGCTTCATATTCTCTTCTGAATTACTTTTCATGGGTTTGCATTTCTTTTTCTTTTCTTTTTCTTTTTTGAGACAAGAGTCTCACTCTGTCACCAAGGCTGGAGGGAAGTGTTGCGATCTCAGCTCACTCAAGTGATTCTCTTGCCTCAGCCTCCCAAGTAGCTGGGATTACAGGCGCCCACCACCACACTTGGCTAATTTTTGTATTTTTAGTAGAGACGGGGTTTCACCATGTTGGCCAGGCTGGTCTAGAACTTCTGATGTCAGCAGTCTGCCTGCCTTGGCCTCCCAAAGTGGTGGGATTACAGGCGTGAGCTACCGCACCTGGCTGGATTTGCATTTCTTTAAGCATCAGGAATGTTGTCTTTCCTTAAAAAAACACTAGAAAATATTAGGTTGACTAGAAATGCTAAATATTCTAAATTGTTTTTTCTGGGTTTTTTTGTATTTTCTTATATTTAAACTTGTATGCCATTTAACTACATTTGATTGTGTTCAGGCATTTGGTTATATATTGAGAAATGCACACTGATCTCTTCCTAGCAAGGATCTTCTAAAGTATTTTCTGACCAGGTGCAGGTGGCTCACGCCTGTAATCCCAGCACTTTGGGAGGCCGAGGCAAGTGGATCACCTGAGGTCAGGAGTTCAAGACCAGCTTGGCCAACATGGCAAAACCCCGTCTCTACTAAAAATACAAAAATTAGCTGTGCGTGGTGGTGGGCGCCTGTAATCCCAGCACTTGGGAGGCTGAGGCAGGAGAATCGCTTGAACCTGGGATGTGGAGGTTGCAGTGAACCGAGATAGTGCCACTGCACTCCAGCCTGGGCGATAAGAGTGAGACTGTCTCAAAAAAAAAAAAAAAAAAAAAATTCTGGTGTTCCTACAATATCACTATAATGGAAAATATTCACAATTTAAGGAAGCTATTTAATTTTTATTAAAACAGGCCAGAAACAAATTTTCTTTAGGGCACATTATATCAGAAGTCCCTGTTGTAGTTTGTTTCTCATTGATTTATGTGAGGCACAAGGTTGCATGAGAAACTAACAAAGACAGTGTGTTTGTCTTGGAACAATGGATAGGTGGAGATTTCATTGAGTGGTATAAAAAAGGTACAGAAGATGAAGAGGTTGGAGCAAAGGATAATTCTTCAAGTGGAATTGAGGATGTTACAGGGCATCCCAGTATAACTAAACTGTTGAAATTGATATAATACTTGGGAACCAGAGATTATCTGGTTGAAATAAGATAACAGTTGAAATAACCACTGAGATAATGACTCAAAGAACCAAGTTACCAAGTGATTTAAGCAATGAAAATCACAGGAGGGCTTATAGGTATCTGATTTTCTTGGCACTTTTAGTCTGTTATTATAGTTATATTAAATTGGTGACATAGTGCAGCATATGTTTTGAAAAAATATATGTAGCGGACTCCCATCATTCATACATTTAACTTGGGGAAATTCAACCACCATTCTACTTAGCGAAGAGGCATAGGCTCCAGAGAGAGTGAGAAAGGAGACAGAAATCTGCTGTTCCATTAGTCTGGTTTCTCACTTGACTCTCATAGTGTATCTCATTGCCCTAGTATAATTCTAAGGTAAAGAAAAGCTTTAAAAAAAAAAAAAAACCACAATATGGTATCTCAACACAAACTCAAATGAAGAAACAGCCATCTTTCTTGATTCTAGGATTGTGTACCTCTTCAATGAGGTACTTCCCTGTAGGCTCTTAAAAGGTCATCAAAAGCACATTTGATTAAATGTGCTTTTTCCCCATTTGTACTCAATTTAGAGCCTAACATCCCTAGAAAATGGAATTTCATTGTATATGACTGGGTATTACTTAGAAAAAAAAACATGTAAGTTTTGGTTGGTGTTTAGAAAGTCACCATGTTTGAGTGCTACAGGATTTGGGAACAGATAGCTATTCACTGGCTTGGTTCTGTCTTTCTAGGAATATTACTGTCTTTCACATCCTGTTTTGTTTTCTTCCCTCCTAGTTGTGGCAATTTATGACTATACAAAAGACAAGGAAGATGAGCTGTCCTTTCAGGAAGGAGCCATTATTTATGTCATCAAGAAGAATGACGATGGTTGGTATGAGGGAGTTATGAATGGAGTGACTGGGCTTTTTCCTGGGAATTACGTTGAGTCTATCATGCATTATTCTGAGTAAAGCTCAGCAGGGCTGTGCTTGCCTCACAGGAATAGTCAGGTCTTCCCAGATTATCTGAAGGCCCTGGGGATTCCACTCCAGTAAAGTAGAATGAAGGATACAAATGATAAAAATTACACTTTTTTTTTTGGTTTATTCCCCAGTATTAAAAACAAAGCAAGCTGAGTCTGAACAAATGGATCTTTCCGCCATCATTTGTACAATGCTGAGCTGTCTGGATTGAAATAAAATGACCATTTTTATATATGTCAAAGGTATAACAGCATAACTGTGTAGCCAAAACAAAATCAGATTAAGACTGATTCAGAAAAATCTGGGATCTTTCTCAGGAATACTGTATACCCTTGGGATTTCTCCTCCTGCAGAATCTGTGGCATTGGATGTTCTTCATTGCCTGTGCTAAGGGGTTAACCTCATGGCCCAGTGGGTACCCCAGCCCCTCCTTTTCTTCCACTTGTATGAAGAGGAGGGAACCAACATTTAAATACCACACTTAACCATTTTTACAATTATTTCAGATGGCTTTTTTCCTCTGTGACACTGTAAATTCTGCATTCTCTCAGCACTTGAGTGCACCAAACGAGTGAATGCTGAACTCACTTGCATCCCTTCATGTTTCTGTTTGTGGATTATAAGGATGATGAAATGTGAAAGTCTCCCAACACTCTGAGGGTGGTGAACGATTGCCACCCGTTTGATTTTAATGTGCTGCTGCATGAGACTGCATTGTTGCTAATGGCCAGTGTACCCAGATGTGAAGTGTGGTAGGCTGGTTCATATGTGGAGGTGGGTGTGTGAAGCTAGACACGAAGGTCCCTAAGGTTCTGAAGAGACTTGAGCTGTGGAAATGCTCTTAGCAGGCATCCCGAACCCCTGCCTTCGGTGCTGTTTTGAGGAGTAGGATCTTGGAGTTCAGACCAACTATGACTATCATTTCCTTCACTATCTAGAAAAACGCTATTCTACTTTGGAAGAGAATAGTAGTTATTTTCAAGTCTCCTGACAGTCACTGGGAGTACAAGGTTTGCTAATGTGCTCTCTGGACGTTATTAATGGCCAGTATTAGTTGCTGCTGTATTACTGACTCGCTTAGCTGTAGAAAGGGTAATACTCTCCTGATTTTGTATGATTGGACTCTTAAGTAGCTGCTGTTAGTCAGAATTAAAACCCATCTCAGACTAAGAATATAATGAATAAGATTAATAGGCCAAAATATGTATCTAATCACATTGATAAAAATTAATATAACTTTGACACAATAAAACACATTTCCCCCATCTGTACAATAAATACAGCTTCAAATTCAGTGGAGTCTGTAGGGCAGATAACTTTAATCATCACTACTGTAGTCAGTATAAGAAATGTTGAAAAAAGTCCAGGAGGGCTTGTCTCTTTGTGGGTGGTCACTGTGATGTTGGGCCAGCTCCTGTTCAGGTCCAGAGCTGCTAACGTGGGTTCTACTCAGTCCCAGTGACTTGGCCAGAATAGAGCTTTGCCAGGTAACTGCCCTGTGCTAGGTGAAAGGGGAAAAGCAGTAGCTGGATATATTTCAAATGAGGTCTTGAACAAGTTCAGAAAGCGGAACTTGATTGAAAAGTGAACAAGTGTAGTAGTGTGTGAGAAAATTCAGATGGTGTCGGATGCAGAAGTTAATATTCCACTTATGTTATCTGAGCATTAAAAATCATCAGCATTTAACTGAGACCCCGCTATAGAGTTTCCTTATCAAGACTTTTTGGTTTTAAAGTTGTTTTTAATGCATTGCAAGTTACAATAGCTATTTTGCTTTTAGATTTTTCCCAGCACTTTGTATTTATTAGCTTTCATTAACTTGCCTCCAGTATACATTCCACTTCGTGCTTTTCTTAGGTCATTTCTACATCCCTTATTCCTTGTTTTCCTGCAGTGTAATGGCCCTGAATGTCCTCTGAGCCTTCAGCTCCATTATGGACCCAAACTAGACTATACTTGGATAAGTTAAGCTCTTCTTCGTGTACTGGTCTATAATTAGAAAAACTGTTTTAAATTAGATGTTCCCATTATTTATTTAAACAGCTTTTTGCTGAGAAAGCTTAGTGGATTAATGAGGCAGAGGGTGTTTTGAAATCCAATAAATAGTTCCCACAGGCTGGGTGTGGTGGCTTACGCCTGTAATCCCAGCACTTTCGGAGGCCGAGGTGGGTGGATCATGAGGTCAATAAATTGAGACCATCCTGGCCAACATGGTGAAACCCCATCTCTACTAAAAATACAAAAATTAGCTGGGCGTGGTGGCGCACACCTGTAGTCCCAGCTACTTGGGAGGCTGAGGCAGGAGAATCACTTGAACCTGGGAGGCGGAGGTTGCAGTGAGCCGAGATTGTGCCACTGCACTCCAGCCTGGTGACAGAGCGAGACTCCATCAAAAAAAAAAAAAAAAAGTTCCCACAGCTCACCACTACAGAAGCAGGGAAGACAACTATGCAGAAAACAGAGTTAGTGGTGGTCAGCAGGAATGCAGCTGGTCTTTTGGACCCCTACTGGATGGGGGCAGTGCAGAAGACACTGGTGAAGTCCTTTATACTGAAGACCTGTGGTTGGGAGCAGGGGGAGTCCATGGGTCTGCTGATTTTTTTCCCCTATTTAGTACTAATGTGTGTGTGATCTTTGTTTTACAAACAATACCTTTTGGGTTTTCTGCATATTTTAAAATTTTTGTACAGTTTTGAATTCTATAGATTGTCTTGGAAGGATACTGTGTGATGGGCCAGGCACACAGTAATTGGAGACTTTTAATGTATGTAATATTTCATAGATTGCATGCTATTAATCGTCTGTGAGGGTAGTATTTTTTGTTTTATTGTAAGTTTCCCTTTTTTTTATAAATTAAAAGATGGTATTAGGAATTTCAAATGAATGCAGAAAATCTTACATGCTGTGTACTATTAATATTATAACAGACGATCCAAGTCCAAAATCTGACCAATAAAGCAACCATTTTATCAAGATAGAGGGATTCTAATGGGAGAGGGGATTCTTCCCTCCTGAAGTTTGTGTGTCCAGTCCCCTTAAAAAAAATGAATAGTTGTCTTTTCTTGTCATATTAATACTCGAAAGTCCATGGTGGTATTAATGAAAGTACACTTTATTGTTGCCTTTGAACTTATGGCCAAGGCAATAAATCAGAAACAAAAATAGTGCCAATGTGTCAAAATCTACATCTGAGAGATTCAGCCTCCCATTTGGAATAAATATGAATCTTCTAAGCTATCTTGTTTAATATTTTCCATCATTTAGCTACTTCCTATCTCCCTCAGAGGCGCCTGCTGTTCCCATTTTAGAGTTGACAGTGGCCTGCTAATTTTGCTATGTTCCTAAAAGTTACTGGGTGTGAGACATTTTCATCCCCTCCTTTTTCCTACTGCTGGTGTTTATTATCCAGCTAGACAATATTTTATGCATACTTACCGTGATGTCTGGACCGTACCTGCGCTCCTTGGCAGTTTATGTTGAAGATAACTAAAGATTTTTCTCTTTGGGAGGCATCAAAATGATGGTAGTTTGCTTTTATCTTTTTATGTTCATTTTCTTTTAGTAGGTGACCTTTCTGCATTAAGAACTGTTTTTATCTTTTACTACCTTTTCTTTTCTCCTTTGTGGAGAGAGCATGACATGTCCTGAAGGTCACCTTTGCCTTTGAAAAAGGTTTGATGGAGGAATTCACAGGTGACTGACAAGTCTTTGAAAAGAATGGGATCTGTTCACTTCTGGTCTTTTTGGCCGGGAACTTCTGATTGGTGTTAAGGTGGTAATTTCCCCCATGTGATTTAGAATCACTGAGTTTGAGCTAGATGAAATTTTTAAAATTTCTGGTTGTCTCATTAGACTGATGAGGTGAGTTTTCTTCTTCATATGAACAGCTAGTTAATAACAGCAGAGTTCTCACTCAGTGCTCAGTACTTAATTTTCCACTGCACCACAACTGTCTTAACTAAATGTGCTGTATTTTTCTTTAAAAGTTAAGAGTTCTGTTTGGTGTTTTCAGGAATATACTTGAAAAGACATGCCATGTTTTGGTAAATACCATCAGAGTTGTGTAAAGGCGTGTACTAAGTGCAACCTTAATTTGTGGAAATAATCTTCATTTACCCCTCCTAAAACTACACTCAGTATAAACACTTTCCCATAAGGTGTGTGCAGTAAAAATGTTATATTACTCCAACACTGGCAGGAGCACAGCACAGCAGCCTTATTGGAGAGAGCCTTATAAAAGTGATTAAATGGAGGCATCGAGCTCATTACATTTGTTTACTTTGTGCTGACCTTTGTTCCTGTTTTGAGAATCTCATATAATTATTAAAAAAAAAAAATTACAACGAAACGGCGGGGCCTAGCTGTGTATAAATGATCCTTGCTGAATATCTTAAGGTTTTTTGTAAAAAAAAAAAAAAGAAAAACCAACAAAAAAAGCTTATTTTCACATTAAAATGAAACCTCTTTTGCAACTTAAGAATTCTATGGAAAAGCAGTTTTTATCATATTTTGTGTCCATGCACCATTTTTCTTAAAATGGCTTACAAAAAAGAATGTAAACAATTTGTGATCTGGCCAGTTGTACTTTTAGCTCCCAGAGGGAGAGTTGGTGGTATTATGAGTTGAGTAAAAACCATCCAGGGGAACTTGAGGGAGCAGTCTGTTGCCAGTAATGTTCCTTGTGTGCCATTAAACCACCTCCAGATGAGTGGAGGAACATCACTTTTTAATTTTTTAATTGTATTTGGAATTGTTGCCGTGTACTAAGAACTTGACCTAAATAAAATCCCACAAAGTATATTCAGGTGTCTTGTTAACTTATTTATATAAATAACCTCTTTTTCTAAGGTGGTATCTTGAGTTTACGTGTTAGGGATAATCTGACTTTTCTGTTGCTCTAAACCAGGGAGCTGCCTTTTATTACTGAAGAAGTCGTCTTTTTAAATTTTCAAAGATTTAAAATGTTGAGCTTTAAATTTGATCTCAAGTTTCTTCCCTGAAGACAGCTGTTCTAATTAAGAACTTTCTAATCCTGTTTTTGCTCCACTCGCACCTGGGGTTTTCTTACCACTTTTCTCCAAATCTAATTCTGTTAATGTACGGTTTTTTTTTTTCAACAGACAAACAAACACTGAAGATGGGTGTTGACTAAAAAATATTGCAGACTGGTCAGAAGTGAATCTAAAAGACAAACCACTAACTAGCCTGTGCTTTGTTGCTATGAGAGCCTAGATTATAAAAGAATTTTCTAATGATGTATCTGAGGGTAGCAAGTTTGTCTTCACAATACCCAAAATGATGTTTCAGCTTTTCTCAACTTTTCAAGCCCATCTTATTTCCTCTGTACCTTTATTAATTATTTTTATCATTAGGTAAGGTGAAGAATAATGTAGGAAACAAATACCCAGCTAAAACATTTATGGGTTTCTCGTATTTATTTGTGAATAGGATTTTAGGCGTCAGAGCAGTCTTGTCTTGTCTCAAAGATAGTATCCAATCTTTTGTTAATAAGCCTATTGCTTGACTTTTTTGGGTTACTTTGGAATTACACATTTGGTTGAACGGCTTTGTGGATCTGGGGCATATGCCAATTAAGGGGCACATGCCATGCGTTCTGTTTTCCTGTCAGCCTGTGTACACTGCTGCTTCTGAAGGCGTAAGTAAGTACAGGTGCAGTTTCCACAACCACGTATGATTGACAGATGGTGAACGAAAGGGGAAGGCTTCCACTTTTTTTGCCCTAGTTTGGTACATAATAAAGTGATTGCAAACACATTATACATTTATACATACCTTCACATGGCAGTCCAACACGTAATTGTGACTCCAAAGATTTGAAACAAAAGGCATTCCTTTTTGTATTACTTTACTTTGTACTTAGTCCTTTGTTTAAAGAAGAAAAATCTTTTTTACCTTTTTTTTTTTTTTTGAGACGGAGTCTCGCTCTGTTGCCCAGGCTGGAGTGCAGTGGCACAATTTCAGCTCACTGCAAGCTCCACCTCCTGGGTTCATGCCATTCTCCTGCCTCAGCTTCCCGAGTAGCTGGGACTACAGGCGACTGCCACCACTCCTGGCTAATTTTTTTTTGTATTTTTAATAGAGACAGGGTTTCACCATGTTAGCCGGGATGGTCTCGATCTCCTGACCTCGCAATCCACCCGCCTCGGCCTCCCAAAGTGCTGGGATTACAGGCGTGAGCCACTGCACCCGGCTGAGAAGAAAAGTCTTTAAAAGCTGTTGTCACTTAATCACCTATGTATTTAATGGCCAAATTTCCCTAGTTGGTATAAACTACTCTTAAAAGTTAACAAATTGAACATATCAAACTAGTTTATTTACCACACTTAATTTCTTCTGTGTATGCCTATGTTTTGGGTACCCTGACATGAAATGCAAAACCAGATTCTTAATGGTGCCGATCCACAAACACTCAAAGTCCCCATGTTTAAATGAAATCTATGAATTTTTTTATTAAGGATTTGATAAGCTGATATAATGAAAACATGTAAATGAAAAACATTTACACTGACTGTACGACTAGTGTGCTAAGCCATTACAATAGTTTACTGACATAACTGGCAAGAGTAACTTGGAAAATAACTTAATCCAGCAGAACAAAAACATCCTCAGAAAAACATCCTCAGTAGTACTGAATATATATCTCTCATATATATATCTATATATATATATATAGCTTTGCACAATCAGGGAGCAAGGCACATAATGAAATGAGCATACATTTATGCAGAAGAAAATAATAGCAACAAAGCTGCGAGAAAAATTGTAACTTCATCTTCACTGAGCTGTGCATAATCCTTTGAATAATAATGTCCTCTACCTGGTACATTATAATGAAGTTCCTTGTCTTCTTCATGCTTTAAAAAAGTATACTTCTACATTGTATCTACCTATGGCAAAGCTCCCACAGCCTACAAGTTGGTGTGAGCCTTGACTCTTGTTTTTTAAAGAACTGAGGGAGGGAGCAATCCCAGTTAAATATAATGTGCAATTCCCCTTTAACAGTAAACAATGTTTTTAAAACACTTAGCACAAGCTAATTTTATCTTAAATGTACATCTCTGTAAGAGTTCACTAGTGGCTGATAGTAAAATGAAGCAAAATTATTTGAAACATTCCAGTTAATGCTTATTTTCTAGAAGGGGTTATTTTACAAGTAGCAAAAAAAAAAAAAAAAAAAAAAAAGGAGGTGGGGAAATAATATGAAAAACGGCAGTTTTTGGTATTAGGTTACAATAAATTTAACGAATGGACAGTTTGCAAAATATAAGGGTTTCTCCCCCTTTAGTGCTGCAGACAAGTTTTACTGCCTAAGACGTTGAGGCTGCAACAATCATGAGCTTGGTATTAGTAGCCATCCATGATAAACATAATTAATTCTCAACTTAACCATCTATAAAATATGTAGTGTTCACCATCACCCTGACTCAATTCACTTCTCTAAATGTCTTTGGTAGAAAGCAGCCAGACCCCACGTGGGTAGTGATGTCTCTTGTGAGACACTTTTCATTTCTGCCAAAACTAGAAATACCACCTTCCTTTACTTTCATTAGCACCTCAAAGTTTGCTTGCTGGATTTCTTTAAAAATATTCTGCCAAAAGAGTTGAAGGCACTGGGGGTTTACAGCAAGTATTTTCTCTTTAAAACGGTTTATTACTTCAACAAGCAAAGAGCAAACCAACTGGAGAAATGTATGTTTTTTCTTTTTATCAAGTTTTATTCTACAGCTAAATTTCAGATTTCTTTTACATATAGACCTTGCAAGGGCACGGTAAGAACTGAGCACTTGTTTTATTTGAGGGATAAAGGTGTAGAAATTTTCTCTTTGAATTTTAAAAGGAAAGGCTGGGTACAGTGGCTCATGCCTGTAATCTCAGCATTTTGGGAGGCTGAGGCAGGAAGATCACTTGTGGCCAGGAGTTTGAGACCAGCCTGGGCAACACAGTGAGACCCCCATCTCTACCAAAAAAAAAAACCTTAAAAGATAATAAGTATCTACTTCTTTTATACTTGCATTTCTCTTTGGATCAAATCTCAACTTTGTGAGAGGTCATACATTTCTACAGGGTTAGGAGTACCCTGCATAATTTATACAAATGTAAAGTGTATATTAAAAAAAAAAAAAAAACCAAAGTGAAAGTTACCTGCAATCTAAAGGGTTTTCTTCCCCTAGAAACAGTCACCCTCTCGTCAAGTGTATGACCCAATTATACCTATTTTATGAAAAGCAAGGCATCACATTGATAACCATACAGGATCATATGGGTTTAATTGGTCTAAACTTGAGTAGGATTAAATCAGTTGTAATTAGTTAGCTCTGTAGGTATATGAAAAACTTTTGGTAATGTACAAAAATAGGAATGGGTTTTTTACCTGTTTAAAGTCACTTTGTGTTTATAACAAAATTACTTTTAGCTGAGGAACAAAGGTGACAAAGATTTCTGTTGGTGGCTGAGAGTCAAAGCAGGCCAATCCACACCATTACCTGAAATATTTTTCAGGCTAATTTATAACTTTATGGATTTCCTCGATACAAGTTTATTAGTTTATTCTCCATATACAAGTTTATTCTCCCAGAATAGCAGCAAATAAAACTTGAATTGGATGTACAGCTCCTAATAACCTTGATGTCAGAGTTGTCACTTGGTTGGAATTATTGTGATCCCCCAATTTAAATTTTCTTGATAAACTCAGCGTTGTTTTCAGTGACAAGAAAACATACATGGAAAGGGGACCCAAGACAGTTCACCAACATAGTTCACAGCCCTTTGCAGGATATGCCTTTGGTGGGTGGGAGCACCTAGATTTTAGAGGACTATAAAACGCCATGTTTACTTCGTTTGAAATTTTCTGATGAAAAGTCTTTTGTAACTTAACATTCCACATTCTTTTTCATTTAAAAAGTCCCAGAAATATAAACTATCCAATTTACAACTAAGGTGGGTATCTGTAAAAACCTTAAGAATAGTTACTCTTCCCAAGAGAATTACAGCGTCTAAGGGGGGGGGGGAAAGAAAGCATCTGAGCAGTAAAAGTCAAGCTGGTAAAATCCAATACAGAATATCTAATAAACCTTAAGTTATTTTACTGAGAATAGATTCTGCTGCCCTACAGCATTGGTGCCAAAACTTTAAGCATAGAGTGATTCTATTTTGAAATTATCCATAGTAGAAATTAAGAGTGTCACTAATTAAGCAAGTCACTACCTCTAATAAGCACCTGTTTGCACTGCCCTCAGCAGCAGGATGAGTTAATCCATGCTGTTCACTTTTCAGTACAGCCAAGTCAACTGCACAGACTTGAAGCAGCCAAGCTGGGTGAGAGCTGCAGAGCAGAGGGCAGTGAAAGAAGGCACAGTACTAGTGTCGTGCGGCAGTAGATGCTTTCCATGAATACACCAGAGAAAAAGAGCTACAGAAATGCAGTCTAGGAAAAGCTACATCCCAACAAAAATCCAAATTAAAGAAAACCCACTAGGGAGTAAAACAGAAGTATAAAGTATCACTTTAGTGGTTTTTTAAATTCAGTTCATACATGAGGTTAAAACATTTTTAATAGCCATTTCTGTCTGTGGAGGAATGTAAAGGGAAATGGCCTGTTGTCGGACAAGCCACTGGATTGGGGTTAAAATGACAGTCTCCTCCTCTAGCCTTACTCTCTTCCTGGCATCATTAGTGTTCAAAAGGATGTCTGCTATTCCAGGAAAACAGACCAGAAGCATCTGTTCAGGATGGCTATCATCAGGATTGATACAAGCAAGAAATTCCAAGAAATCCTGCACTGAAAACATAAAGGCTGTTGTTTTAGGGCTCAAATCATGGGTGAAAAAAGGTTAGCGAGTACATTTTTTCCCCCTCAAGAAAAATTGAAGTTGTCTACCTTCTCATGAGAAAATCACCACCACAATAAAACTCAAAACCTCAGGGATGAATACTTTGATAACTGGATTCATATTCTTACTAACTCTAACCCACAAATATGGGTGCCCCTCAAACTATAAAACTGCAGGCAGAAGACTATGAGAAATTCATTCATGAAACACAGTAGCGCTTGGCAATCTACTCAAACATTACCCAAATTTCTGTGCATGCTTAAATTAACAATGCAGATGTGTTAAAGATCACTTCATAAATATCAAACACAAAACTTGAACAATTTGAAAGACCTAAAAATTAATGGTATATATTCTTATTGCTCCATAACCACATGAACATAACTCAACAATATTCTGGAGATGTAGCAATGGAGAGGTGCTGTTCATTCTCTGTTTACGATGCGGTTTTCGTGGAGTGTGGGTTATGCAAGACCTTGAGTATACTGTACTAATTAAGCACTTTTGCTCATTCTAGAATTATTTACCATCTCTTCCCCCACTTTACTGGCATCACTTTTTCCTTGTGGGACAATGTCAACTGATTTCTGCAGTTTGCATTGGTAATCATTAACAATAGGCACAGACTTTCATTACAAGATGTGCTCCCTTTATAAGTGCTGGGATGGCCCATTTTTATTCTCTTGTTTAGGAGCTGCTCTAAGATTGTTTTATTCCTAATAGTCCAATTTATCATAAGTTGATGAGAGTACTTATTTCTCTCATGTACCAAGGAAAATTCACAGAAAAAAGCATATAGAAGTATAGTGTGTCGTTAGAGCACTGACTCCACGTTATACCAAACTGCACACGCATAAAACGTAATGTCAGTTACTGGACTTGGGACTGTCCCACTCCATCAGAACACCTAGTAACCTGAACTAATCACAACCAGGCTGCAGTCAGCAAGGGTCCTGGTAGCCCCAGTAGCTATAAATGAAATTGTCTTCCCTCTCCATGTAGTCCCATACTTAATGAGTTTTTTGTATTACATATTATAACCCATATACAACCAGATTAATGACACCTGTACAGGGGCCAGTTCTGTTCTCTCATCACCCTTCCCTTCTATAGAGCAATGCTCAAAAAATGCATTTTAGAAAATGATTTTGTTTTTCATAATGCACCATATTGGGGAACAGGATGTGTATATTTCATATACCAATTGTCTACAGATATGTAATAACATCTACCTAAAGCACATATTTTAAGAAGGTAACTGGTGACCCAAAGACATACTGGGACAGAACATTACAGAGATAACTGTGTTATCCATCCTCTTAAAATCAATCAAAGTGAGGATCATGAAGCCAAGTTGATAAAGCTTCATAAAACAGTACTAAAAAGGAACTATCCAGAATTACAGCACTAATTATCCATGTATTGTAGGCAAAGAGCTTACCTGTCAGCACATCCTAAATGTGGGTGGATCACTGCAGCAGTACTGCAGCTAGAACAGCTGAGTTAATTACGCCATGTATTTACTTTCTATGCACAACCACATACAGATGATGTCTGTGAACATTTCCCCATCCTGCACTAGTTACCCGTTCTATGAAGCTGAGAGATTTTCCTGATTTAAAGTGCCCCTTCATGTATAGCAATGAAGTGTCAGTCAAGCAATTCTAACTTCAGCCAACTGGGGAAAAAGAAACACAAAAGCCTTATAGATACACCAAACATTCTGGTGATTTTTCTCAACCAGAAATAGCACATTCTACATCTATTCCTTAGTTATATAATACACAACATGCACGAATAGGCTACACATGGACAGACACTTATAAATACCTTCTAAATAAGTGATTAGAAGTTTTTGGTCCAATCCACATGATATAGAAATCTTAAGAGACAACACACATCCCCTTCTATGCCTCTTCCACCCAAAATACAGAACACCCATTTTCAGATTAGGAGAGAAAAGGAATAAATAGAATAACTCTCAGCTCTCTCTCTATATACACATACACATACATATATGTATACATATATACACACACTGTACAGCTGTGTGTACATGCACGTGTACACACACACATACACATATAGCTGGACACTACCTGAATAACATCATACCAGGAGGCTCTGAACACCTGAATTCACAGATGATCAGGTGAGCTGATTGTAGCAGTGATTACAGATATCATGAAAATAAAGTCCTATGGTGGCTACCAGTCTCTGGAGAGCTTGGTGTTCTGGTCTCTTTTGGGGGGAGCAGGAGGGGGTCCTCTCCGCAACGTTGCATAGCCTGATATATGACTGCCTCCGTAACCAGCCTTCTGTTGATCAGACAGCAGTTCAGGGGGTGGTGGAGGCAATGCCATATCATCCATGGTGGCTGTTGGTTCTGCTCTGGACATGCGGGAGGAGAGCGAGCCGTGCCGAGTGATGGACTTTCGTTGCAGTGTCCTGTTGAGGTCAGCCAGGAATCCAGGCTGGACACTAAGGCTGGATTTGGGAGAGGTGGGCACTTGTGGCACAACTGTGGCCATTGTTGGCTGCTCAGAAATCTCAGCTTGAGTGAGGCGGGTGCTATCATTTCGTTTGGGTCGTGTGGGTGGAGGGGCCTTCTTCACTGACATTTTAGACCATTGTTGTGGTTGAGGATTAACGACTGCCACTTTTGGAGAGGTGTTTCCCGAGAAAACTGCTGGAATCTCAATGGGGGGCAGAGGAAGCTCTGTTTCAGGTGGAGGGGGTGGAAAATCAGAATCGGATGGAGGAGAAGGAAATTCCACCATGGAGTCCTTTCCACGCCCACTCAGAACAGGGGCTTTTGCTGACACACACCCTTGTTGGAGAACTCCAGGAAGGTTGACTCCAGAAAGATTGAGTTTTCCAGGCTTGGGGGGTGCTGCAGGAGGTGGTAGGGTCTCCTTGCTGGGAGACCCTGATTCTGCTGGCGGTGTAAACTTGCTGACTAGACTGTCCACCGAGGGTCTCTTGGGCTCGGGGTGCTCTGCACCACTGCTGGATTTAATGCTGGAGTTGCGCTGTGGGGTTGGGGGTGGTTTCTTTCCCCCAGGGCTGGATGTCTTACTGGTCTTTTTGCCTGGAGATCCACTTTTGTCAGGGGTAGGAGAAGCTGTGGGTGGAGGTGGTGGTGGTGGGGCTGGGACAGGTGATGGGGGTGGAGGAGGAAACACCAGGCTGCTTTCAGGAGGAGGAGGAGGGAAGTCCGGAGAAGGGACTGGGATGGAGCTGGGCTGCCACTTGGGCTTTGCTTTTACTGCAGGAGGGGACTGTGGAGCTACATTTGCTGGGACAGGCTTTAAGGGCTGAGATTCCATGGCAGGGGGAGTTGGAGGGGGTGGAAACTGGCTGGCTATCTGCTTCACGACCGAGGGCACCGGTGACAGTGGAGAGGGAGGGGGTTTTGCACAGAAGCTCTGTTGCTTGGGTAATGTTGGCGGGGGTACTGGAACAGGAGGGGTAGGGGGAGAGGGTGGAATGTAAGAAGCAGGGAAAGCTGGCTGCTTTTTTGCTGGGGGCACTGGAGGAGTAGGTGTGGGTGGTGCAGCTTGAGTCACAACAGGTGCCACAGTCTTGGTGCTGGTTGGTGGGGGGATGGTCACAAGGGGTTTTGGGGGAGCTTGGGGAGGGAGGGGTGCAGGGATAGGAGGAGGTGGGGGGGGTGTTGGGGGAGCCACCTGAGTAATATGCTGAACTTGATGGATCTTCAGTGGAGGCGGCGGGGCACTGAACTGTGGAAGGGATGGGGCACACGGTGCAGGCTTTAGCTGGGCCATGGCAGAGCCTGGGGTTGGGGGTGGAGGAGGGGGAGGGGGTGGTGGAACAACTCCATTGGGGGGTACCAGGATCTGAGGCTTCACTGACTGTGACTGCATCACTGGGGGTGTTGGCGGCTTAAACAGGGCCCCTGAATGCTGAGACGCATTCTGTAGCCGTGTTATTGTACTGTACTTGACGAACATTGGGGCTGCTGAGCCTGCAGAAGGTGCAGACTGGCTGGGGAGTGGGGGAGGAGGGGGTGGTGGAGGGGGTGGTGGAGGAGGAGGTGGGGGTGGCGGAGGAGGTAGAGGTGGTGAAGGCTGTGAAGCGGTGTAGGGGGTGACTATCTTAGGTTGCGGGGATAAAGGGGGCACAAGTGAAGTGTAGAGCCGATTCATAGACTCCATTCTGGCCTAAAAGGAGTATAAAAAGGGAGTGGGAGAGAGAAAAACACAACAAACAAAACAGTTACAGAGGTAAGCTTTGATTGTGTAAAACTAAAAAGCAGGGAGTCTGGGACATGCATGAAAAGGATGCAGAAGTTGGTGGTGATCATAAAGATGGACAATGTCAGGAAGGCTAAAATCTGATTGTGCGGGCAAGAAGGAAACAGAAAACTTGTTTTACCCCACAGTAAAATAGCTAGACCACCTAACAATCTAGGAAAAATGTCCGGCTGCAAAAGCTGTTTGAATGGTGACAGGATGCATGACTTCTGACCTTGGCTGTATGACTTTGACACAGCCTGCCCTACATGGAACCCTCTGTGGCGGTCCTCTGAGCACTGGACTTGCAAGGGGAGATGTGATGGCTCCAGTTCACCTTTCAGTCCATGACTGCATCCACATCAAGCAGATGCTATAACTGGGTTTAGGAGGGCTTCCTGGTGGAATGAGGATGGCTTTTTGATGCTAGTAAGCTGACACAGGAGAGTATGAGAATGTTGAGCAGGCGTGCACAGTCACACAGGAATGAATAAGCTTGACACACACACTCGTGTTGGTGTGAGACAATTGCATCCAACATGCACAGAAGTCCAGCAATGCAGGTAAAGGGGGGACATTCTTTACATTTGTTTTACTGGAAAATACATAAAGAAATGCTTTGTAAACATTATAGCAAAAGACTGTAAAAATATCATACAGAAAAAGCCAGAAGAAATTAAGAGGAAGCTCTGGAAGGCTAGAATAAAGAAAATGTATCAAGAAATGGCAGCTAGCATTTGCCAACAACCAACCCATCTGGGTAGCTGAAATGATCACATCTGGTAGTTTATTTCATGGAGCTAATCATGCATGATGGTGGTTCAGGTACTTTGAAAAGAGGAAAGGAAAGACCCTTGTTTTAAAAACTTTAGGTACATCTTTTAGGCTCTTTGAACAAACTTTGAGGATCCAAGATAAACCATTTGTTTTCAATTTTGAATGACATCGAGAATGCATGGGTTAGTGAACTAGAAGGCTCATTATAGGGCTGAATTCTAATAGCCATCAGGACATTCACATGTTTCTTTTAAAATTACACAAAAAGATTAGTCTGTGAGATTGGGATACAGGCGTCACCGAGGTTAATGTGTTTCCAGAGAACAACCCCTGACCTTAACTTGACCCTGTCTTGGCTGCTTCAGGGGCGCAGGCCTTAGCTGTGCTGGCCTTCTCATTTGGCACCTGAGACTGAGGTAACAGGAGAAGAAATACAGAGTGATCAAGCCTTAAAGCATTACTGCTGACAGCAGGGTTCCTACTCTTCTGAAACTCTGTGCAATAATGGACTTTGCTGCTTAATCACAGAACATTTTGGGTCTGTGATTTTGTTTTCCTTGGCCTTACACATAACTAGGTTCTATAACTTAAAATGCACACGGATCTCACCATTAGTAATTTGGTAAGGCAAAGGGGTTTTTCTTTAGCCATCCGAATTCTGTAAACCAACTTCTTTAGTACATTTTTAAAATACTAGCTCCATCCAAATTGATTAAATGGGGGAAGGGAGAGAGAAATTATTTCTTAAAAGTTTGAGTCTCTAATAAGGGAGTTAAACTCAGTGTTTTGAGAATTTAGATCGTTAGAACCAATTCTCAAATGCTCATTTCTGAAGGAAAGGGCTTCAGCCCCACATGGTGCTACTAAGGCCTTCTCTTCCCTGCGGGAGCCCAGTTAGTGAACCACATATACGAATGAAGGAATAAAAGGAAAAATGTTCATTTATTCTCATTCGTGAATGTACCTGTATAAGTGATTCAGACCAAAAGCACCCCCCACCAAAAAATTAAATAAATAAATAAAAACAATTATTAGTAAAAATAAAATAGTTGAGCCCAGGGTGCCACTGGTTCCTCAATGATGGAGTGACTTCTTGCATATTGAAATGGTGACTACAGCCAGGACACATCCTTGCCTACACAACTACAGATGATGTCTGATAGAAGGCCATGATGTCTTTCAAATGAACTGAAGAACCTCTCTATTTTCCTAATTATAGTCTTGCAATAACTATACTCATCCTTCAGTCTCACTGCACAATATACTATGCAAGGCTCAGGAATCCAAAACTTTTAAGGGAAATGATTTTAATTTAGTCTTCCACATAAAGTATAATTTGAAAAAATTCATCAATGCCCAAAGAAATGGCAAAAGCATTAAAAAAAAAAAAAGGTAAGGAATGAGTCTGAATAAATTAACCAATAAAGAAATAACTGGACTGAATATGGTGGCTCATGCCTGTAATCCCAGGACTTTGGAAAACCGAGGCGGGAGGATCGCTTGAGGCCAGGAGTTCGAGACCAGCCCAGGCAAAATAGCCAGACCTTGTCTCTACCAAAAAATAAAAAACTAGCCAGGCATGGTGGTGTGCACCTGTAGTCCCAACTACTCAGGCAACTACTCGGGAGGCTGAGGTGAGCAAGGAGGCTGAGGTGGGAGGATCATTTGAGCCCAGGAGGCTTAAGTGAGCCCTGATAACACCACTGCATTCCAGCCTGGGTGACGGGAAAGGGACAGGGAGAGGAGGGGATGGGGAGAAGGAAGGAAAGGAAGGGAAGGAAAGGAAGGGAAGGAAGGGAGAGAAGGAAGGGGAGGGAGGGAGGGAAGTGAGGGGAGGGAGGAAAGGAGGGAAGGAAGGAAGAAAAGAAAAAGGAGAGAAAAAAAGAGAGAGGCTGGGCACGGTGGCTCACGCCTGTAATCCCAGCACTCTGGGAGGCTGAGGCAGGTGGATCACGAAGTCAAGAGGTCGAAACCATCCTAGACAACAGGGTGAAACCCTGTCTCTACTAAAAATACAAAAATTAGCTGGGCGTGGTAGCATGTGCCTATAATCCCAGCTACTCGGGAGGCTGAGGCAGGAGAATCGTTTGAACCCGGGAGGCGAAGGCTGCAGTGAGCTGAGATCACGCCACTGCACTCCAGCCTGGCGACAGACTGACACTCTGTCAAAAAAAAAAAAAAGACAGGAAAGAAGAGAGAGAACTGTAAACAGCTTCTCTAGAATTTAGGGCATTTGCAATAGATGGTGTTTTGCCATCCAAACTGCTTAAAGGTGGAAAGGAAGAAATTGTTATTTCTTAAAAATCTGAGCCACTGATAAAAGAATTAAACTGCCAGTTTTTTTTTGTTTTTTTGAGATTTTAAGTCATTAGAGCCAATTTGTAAAATACTCATTTCCAAGGGGAAGTCAAATCAACAGGTCTCTCTGAACTGTCTTTACCCACTACAATTAGGAAGATTGAAAATTAATAAAGGAGACTGAAATAAGGCCAAATAAGATCCCCGATAAAGACATAAGAGAGCAACAATTTAAACCCAAAAGAATACCACAGAATTTTCAATGTAAATTAAAACGAAGCTGTTACCTTGCTGGACTCTTCCAACTGAGTGCCTCGTTTCCAGGCTTCAGAGAATACGGAGCTCACAATGCTCTGGGAACGGACGTGTCCTGCTGGCTGGGTGTCAGAAACTCCACTATCAGACTGATTGGAGTGGTTTGACTGAGACTCTGTTTAAAATAGTTTTTTAAACATAGGTTTAAAAGAGTCAGTATTCTGACAGTATTCATATGTATGTCTAGTTAGATCTTTCACACAAGGTCAAGAGCTGTGTACAACAGCACCAAGTTATTTTACTCATTTCATCATAAACACAGCCAGTATTTTCTACTAGAAAACTTCCCTTACCTTGGAATTAAGAAATCTCAGATTAGTGTTAAATACTTCACCATGAGAGACTGATAATTATAATAAATGATTCACATAACATTATTGGTATCCTGACACCCAGTCTTGCATGAAATCAACTCTAAACAATAAAAGAATTAATGAACCATCAGTAGAGGAGTCTCTCAATCATATCTGCATTACATTGAGAATCAGCCTTTTTAATACCCCTGCCTTAAGGTCACCCCAGAATTGTAACTT
This sequence comes from Pan paniscus, assembly GCF_029289425.2. Taxonomy (NCBI): domain Eukaryota; kingdom Metazoa; phylum Chordata; class Mammalia; order Primates; family Hominidae; genus Pan; species Pan paniscus. The sequence continues at coordinate 106,048,744 of NC_073262.2, forward strand.
AGGAATTCGGATCTATACACAATGATTATTTCCTTTTTTCTAGCAATGAGCAATACTTAGAATTTGACCCTCTAGTGGGAAGTGTGTTTCCTAGGGATTTAGGTATTGGACCCATAGGGTGGCAGCTGTGCTGTATCCTGGCCTGTCAGCAAGGCACAAAAAAGTTTTGAAAGGAGTGGGGCCTGGTGGGAATGGCTGTGAGCATACAGTGTCTCTTTGCCGCCTGAGCGAGGAGGCTGAGGTGGGAGGATCATTTGAGCCCAGGAGAGTTAAGTGAGCTATGATAACACCACTGCATTCCAGCCTGGGTGATGGGAGAGGAAGGAAGGAAGGAAAAGGAAGGGGAACCATGTTCTGGAAGGGTTGTTGGTTGTTTTTTTTTTTTCCCATTTTAATAAATATTTTCTTAGAATAGTTTTAAGATATCTACATATTAGATATTTGAATATTAGAACAGTTTTAGCACAGAATTCCTACATACCCGGCATCCAGTTTACCCATTTAGCAATATGTTTGGTTTTAAAGAAATTCTCCTTTGGGGAAAAAGTGTCCTCTTTTAATTTTATTCCCTTTTCCCCATTATTAACATGTTACATTACTATACTACATTTGTCACAACTAAGGAAATGTCCTGCTACTATTAACTACTCTCCACACTTTATTCGGATTTCACTAGTTTTTCCCTCATGTGCCTTTTCTGATCCAGGACACCACGTCACAGTTAGTCATCATGTCTCCTATAACGGCTTCTCAGAATTTCCTGTTTTTGATGACTTAGACAGTTTTGAGGAATAGTGGTCAGGTATCTTGTAGACTGTCTCTCAGTTTTGGTTTGTCTGATGCTTTTTCTCTTGATTAGTCTGTTTATGGAACTCGGGGAGGAAGATCATAGAGGAAAAAAGCCATTCTCACACACTATGTCAAAGGTCCCTATAACCAATGTGACTTAGATACTGACCTTGACCACATGGTTGTGGCAGTGTTTGTCAGGTTTCTCCACTGTGAAGTTACCCCTAATCCCCGCTCCGTAATCACTGGAAGCAAGTCACTAAGCACAGTCCACACTTGAGGACTGAAAAGGTAAGCTCCACTTCCTTCAGGACAAAGTGTCTTCATAAATCATTTAGAAATCTACACAGGACAGTTCTCTCCTCTTCCCCATTTATTTATTCAATGATTTATTTACATCAGTATAAACTCATGGATATTTATGTCCATGGGTTACAATCCTATACTATATTACTTACTGTATTGCTCAAATTGTTCCAGCTTTGACCTTTGGAGCTCTTTCAGACTGGCTCCTCTGTGTATCCCTTTGACATATTCTCATCTTGTGTTTTGTGAGACAGGGTCTCGTTCTGTTGCACAAGCTGGAGCACAGTGGTGTGATTATAGCTCACTGCAGCCTTGAACTTTTGGGCTCAAGCAATCCTCCTGCCTCAGCCTCCTGAGTTGCCAGGACTATGTGTACTACTAAGTCTGGCTAATTAAAAAAAAAAAAAAAAAAAAAGTTGTGGAGATAGGGTCTTGCTGTGCTGCCCAGGCTGGTTTTGAACTCCTGGGCTCACGTGATCCCTTAACCTAGGCCTCCCAAAGCATTGGCATTACAGGCGTCAGCCACTGTGCCTGGCCCTACTGTCGTTTTTTAAGCATTCCCTTACTTTCTGGCATTACAAGATGCTCTAGGCTCATCTTGTATATATTCGCTGCTGCTGCAGTCCTATAATTAGCCATTTCTCTGAGAGCCTTGGTTTTCTTTTCTTTTTTCTTTTTTTTCTTTTTTTTTTTTTTTTTTGAAGAATGGTATTAGAAACCATGATCTATTTAAGCAGCATCCTTGGCCAAGATTTAATAAAACGAAAAAACAAAAAGAAACCTCTATGATCTAGGGACTGGGTATTCTCATTGTTCCTGGGGTATCACTGCTTCTAGTCCTCAGTGGACAGCACTAGGAAATGTATGTGTATATACACATTCTAAATTTGTTTTTACTTAATAGAGATGAAATAGAGTCATGCAGCTTTTAAATATACTACTAAAGTTATTATTTCATCACATCCAATGCAAAAATTTAAAAATTCTGCTTTTAGATGACATGGATCTCATTCATGAAACATTTTGAATTGAAAGAAGATTTATGTTAAGATGTAATCATAGCATGCACTTGTTTAAAGGATATAGGAATCTGAAGGAGTGCAGCTTCTTCATGGTTTCTGAGTACAAAGATTCTTTCCAAGTAATGTTTTATCCCAAATTATGCATTAACAGGGTCCAGCAGTATGTATGTTTTGAATAAATTTTATAAATATAAATAACAAAACTGGCTTTAGAAATCTATATACTGATTTTTCATTTCAAATACATTTGTGAACTAGCCCATGATACTGTACCCTCTAGCAATTTTTAAAAAGGCATCTATTGATTATAATTTAGGAATTAAGTATGGCTCCGATTTTTAAGAATCAAGTTGAAATTTCCAGGTCTACTATCAGTCTCTACAGAGACCTTCATATTAATCGCCAAATAGTGCTTTGAAGCATTTTGAACTACCTGGGATGCTGGAAGAACTGGATCCCGATTTAATGCTGGAGCTGGATAAGGAAGTCCAATCATAGGCTGACTCTGTCCTCTTCAAGGCTTCTTGGTAGTTCATATAGAGCTGCTTCCCGTACTAAAGAGAAGACAGGAAATGGTGACATCTAAACATTACTGAGTATGATACAGAAGGATAAGGTGAAATGGGGGACATATTTCTGTTTACTGATTGATGGTCTGTATTAAAATTAATACCTATGATAGTTCAAAAATTCCTCTAATACCATAAATTATAATCTATTCTTATTTCTCCTCATTTTTAGAGGGGCAGCAAGAAGTCAACACTTGATTCTGTTATAAACATTAATGTTTTTTCACCCCAAATTCTTGATCCAAGGGCAGCTTTTTAGCACTCTTCAGGATACTGCTCCAAATGTGGTTGGTAAATGATCATTACTTAAAGTAATTTAATTTTTCCAAAACTTACTTTGCTTAGGCTAAACTCTACTATTTAAGAATCATATAATGCATTCTCCAAAGCCAAAATAAATCACTTTGATACTACACAAGCTTTTACCAGCAATATTATTCCAAGTATACCAAATGTTAAAAGTTTATCCCTATAAACAAGGAAAAAAGACAACATTTAAAACTTGAAACTTAGGCCTGAAAAACCTAGGACTGGCAAATCCATGAACATGAAATAGTCAGAATAGTTGTCATGACAACGAAAACTATATCATCGACAAACACCTTATTATTCCATCATCAAATCAAAAGGAGACATGCCTTTGCAATGCGGATCCCATTGACCCACTGATGCAGTGTCCTCACATCATCACAACAAAGGTATTTGATATATTGAGATTTCTTCTGGATTTGTGGATGCTGCAAGATTAAAGACAAAATCCAACTAAGTCCCTTGGAGAACTAAAGAAAAACAAACTTTATCAAAGCTTAAACATATCCTGACAAGTTATAGGCCATTAGAGTAATGGCCAATACATTTATGCTTCTTACATGGCCATAAGGCCAAATAAAATAGCCCATAAGAATTTTTACAAAGTAAATGAGAAAGAAACTTTTGTAAAATTTTAGATCAAGATATCCAAGTTAAAATAGATCTTCACATCTTGAGAAATTCCCAAACATTCCTTCTACATTTCAAAGAAACAAAGTTCATCAAGGTTAACAGAGTCCATAGAATTCTCCATCTATAAGATTACGGAAAAGGAAGAGAATGTTTAATTTCACTTTCAACCCACTGAAATTATGGGTGCAGAAGACTCCAAATCAGAAAGGGACTTTGACAAAGCTTCAGTGTCTAGAGGTGAGGTGAATTACTGGGCTGGGTACACCAAGCCTATGGCACAGCACCTGGGACAAGAATCTACAGTCACACCTGTCACAGGGGAGTACAGCCCTGTAGGTCCCACTCTCTACCAAACTGCAGGGCTGCAGCACTTGCCTCCAGAGGACACGTAGATGTCAACAGCATCTTCACATTTAGTTTTCACAACCCACTGTACTTTTCAGTTGAGGCTTGGATGAGAGGTGACTGACTGAACCTTGGCTACAAAATCCAGGTGTTAGGAATATGTTTAAGAAATTTTAACACCACTGAGCCTCAACCAGTAGGTCCTTGGAAAGAAAAGCCCTAAATCACACTTGTTCTGAATGTAATGACTTATGAACACCACATCTCTTTTCAACTATTCTGAAAACCAAAAAACTAATGGCTATAATTTGCCTGGAAAAAATTTTAAATTTGTGTTCAGTTATAAGAAAGAAAAAGGCCAGATATGGTGGCTCATGCCTGTAAACCCAGCACTTTGGGAGGCCGAGGCGGGTGGATCAAGGAGTCAGGAGTTCGAGACCAACCTGACCAACACGGTGAAACCCCGTCTCTATTAAAAATACAAAAATTAGTTGGACGTGGTGGCGCATGCCTGTAATCCCAGCTACTCAGGAGGCTGACACAGGAGAATCGCTTAAACCCAGGAGGCAGAGGTTGCAGTGAGCCAAGATCGTGCCACCGCACTCCAGCCTGGGTGACAGAGCGAGACTTCGTCTCCAAAAAAAAAAAAAAGGAAAGAAAAAAAAAAGCTTTAAAAGAATTTAGTTTTCCAAAATTCCCCAATCATAGTCATTTGTTGTGAAAATCCATGAGCTCAATAAAATAAGCAATTTAAATAAGTTTTCAATGCATCAAGAATAGATGGCCACCAACATAAGTTATGTATCTGCATTGTTAAAGATCAATCACTCTGGTCTACAATGAGGGGAAAAAAAAAGAAACCCATTAATTCTATTCTTTGCTTTTCAGAGCTCAGCTCCTATAACATTTAATACCAAAACCAATTTTCTTGTTGAAGGTTATAGTCAGTTTTAAACAATAAACCCTCAACAATAAGAGGTTAGCAAAATAATACCTAACAGTCTTCCCTCCTGATAATATAGGCCCTCTCTTGGAATATGCTCCTTGTCCACGGTAAATTACATTATAATAAACCATAATAGTGACCTTGAAAAAGCAAAGGAGGGCAGACAGAGAAGTATGTATTCTTCTATAAAAGGAGGAAGGGGGATTTTACCTCATTCATTCATTCAACAGATACTTATTGAGAACTATTTGCCAGGTGCTTCAGGTAGGTTTAGTGATGAGCAAAACAAAAGCCATAGTTTGTGCAGAAGATAAAATAGGCCAACTGAAAAGAGCTCTGTTAGTGTTGCCAGTGAGGGCTTAAGAGACTGTTCTGCTTCATGGAGGCACTGCCTGCAGGGCAAGGTTCAGAGATCTCAGCAAGCTGCTTTAGATGGCTCGCAACTGTATCACCACGCCCTCCCTTCATGGTGATTTGCAAACTTGACTGCATAGGTGTTGTTCAACTGTAGCAGAAGCCCAAGTGTGCATGTGTGCTTCCATGCGTTCTGCACAAAAAGAGGGTGTTTTTTTTTTTTAATCAAAACAACATCTGGGAAAATCAAAGAGAAATTATCCTCCACCCTGTTCTCCTCATCTCTCTAACCTGGGAACACAGATAATAACCTGAAGAGTACTATGGTATAAGTATGAGTCTTTTTAAGTCAAGTATCAGATTACTGCTAGTTTAAAATTCCTTTTAGAACCTCAAAACATTTTTTCATCCTCTCACATAATAAAGGCATTCATTACTTTCCTTATGGTCATCCAGGCTCTGTACAAGTACTTCTGCAGATTGTCTGTTCTGCTAATACATTATTTTATTAAAAGTGGCATTTATTGCACCCTTGCTATGTACTAGACACTATGTAAAATATTTCACATACTTCACATTTTTCATTAAATACTCACAAAACCTCTCTGAGTTACATATTATTATCTCCATGTTCCAAGAAGAAAGCAAGGCACAGAGTAAGGTTAAAACAGCACTCAAAATTGCTTCCGATAAGTGAAAGGTAGTACTAGAATTTGAACCCATGCAATCTCATCCCAGAGTGCATGCTTTTAACTATAATTTCATACTACTGCCTTATTAAAATGTGCCCCTTTGAATCTGCTACCTCTGCTCCTTTTTTCCCCACAATATTATGCTGTCATTTTTAAAATTATACCAGGGTTAAGAGGAAGGCTGGAGGAAACATTCATTGCTAAAAACCAGAAGCTCCACATTTAGATTCTTAAGAGAGTCCAGAGAACATATAATGAAATTGCTCCCAAAACAGATGAATACCTATTAAGAAAGAAAGGTCAACATTTCATTTTTAAAATGACCCTGACAGGTTGAGTGCAGGCCCCTATGGCTATCTCCTCCTCCCCACTTCTTTCCTGGCAGAGCCTTACCTCTCACCTATATCCCACAGGGTGTGAATTCTGACTGGTGTAAGCCAACCATAGTAGTTTTATTCCCTTGTCAGTGATTGGCTTGTCAGCAGAAAATGTACTCTGGGCCAGTAACTCTCAAAAGGAGGGTGGTTGAGTAATTTCTGTGAAATAGTTCCTTCCTCTTATAAAAGACAAATACAGGGAGCAATAATTCCTCTTCTGCTGGCTGGATTTTGCTGGGTCTACATGTGATGCATAGAACTGCAGCAGCCATCTTGGGACTGTGAGGTGAATCAGCCTGAGAATAAGCTGATATGTGGGAAGTAGAACAAGGAAAGATGGAAAGAATTTGAGTTCTCACTGACAACCTTGAGCCACTGAAATAACCAACCAACTTTTACTGTTTTCATGTTATGAGATTCCCCCAATAACTTTCTTTTACGTGGATTATGTCTACTGATATTGAAGGAGTTAAAAATGTACCACCCTGGCATATTGACTAAGTTAAAAGACACTTGAAAAACAGCAGGTACAGAAGATCACTCTGACCTTCATGCTATTTCTTAAAAGCCTTAGAAGATGAAATTACCATGCAAAAGATGCTTTCTCAATACTAGAAAGCGAAAATATCTTTCTCCTCAGGGATGAGAAGTTGAAACCAACAGAATTCTGTACAGACCTTGTTAAAATAACTCGTATCTTTAAGGCTTCACATATAATTTAGTTGCTTCTTCACAAATTATTCTTTGTCCAATCCAGTATACAAGTAATTATGCTTTTCTCCTGTTGATCTCTTATGTCAATTTAATTTGTGTGCCCAGCTAGGACCCTAAGAGTATGGAAGTGAAGTTTTTCCACCCCAGCAATACTTACATTATAAATTAAAACTAAGAAAAAATTAAACTACAAGAATACACAGGCCAGGCCAGGCACAGTAGCTCACGCCTATAATCCCAGCACTTCAGCAGACTGAGGCAGGCGGATCACTTGAGGCCAGCCTGACCAACATGGCAAAACCTCATCTGTCCTAAAAATACAAAAATTAACTGGGTGTGGTGGCATGTGGCTGTAGTCCCAGCTACTCGGGAAGCTAAGGCATGAGAACTACTTGAACCCGGGAGGCAGAGGTTGCAGTGAGCCGAGATCACATCAGCCAGGGAGACAGAGTGAGACTGTCTCAAAAATAAATAAATAAATAAATAGACAAACACACATTACACTAGCGTGAAGATACCATCACATGTCATATAACCTCTTAGAAAACTCCACTATACATATGTGAGAGAATGAAAGTTCAAGAGGCAAATAACATCTTAGCATTATTAAATAATTTTGACATCATGGTCTTAGGGACTGACTCTCAGGAGACTGTGGACCTCATTTTGAAAACTGCTGAATTAAGCTACTTTGTACTGACTTTTAAAAAATTATTTGCACCTAAAGGTACCTAAAATGATACAGTGGTGTTCCCCAAAAACACAATTATGTAATAAAAGGTTACCATTATGGCCAGGAGCAGTGGCTCTGCCTGTAATCCTAGCACTCTGGGAAGCCTAGGCAGGCAGATTGCTTGAGGCCAGGAATCTGTGACTAGCCTAGGCAATATGGCTAAACCCTGTCTCTACAAAAAAACACAAAAATTAGCTGGGTGTGGTGGCATGCACCTCAAGTCCCAGCTACTTGGGAGACTGAGCTGGGAAGATCGCTGGAGCCTGAGAAGTCGAGGCTACAGTGAGCTGTGATTGTGCCACTGCACTCCAGCCTGGGTGACAGAGCAAGACCCTGCCTCAAAAAAAAAAAAAAAAAAGGTTGCTACTACAATGTACTGAACTTTATCAAAGCAATCAAAACTCCAAAATCCTAAAATCCTAAAACTCCCAAACTAATGGCAGTCCCCAAACTAAAGTGACAATTCTCAGAGAAAAGTGAAATTAAACATGATGATATGAACATGTAGACCTAAGTAGTTACCAAGGAATTACAAAGATGGAGCCAATGAAAAAAAATTATCTCCCTAATTTTCTTGAATTTTTGTATGTCGTTTTTATCAGTGTTCTAATAGATCACTATAAATTTGCTTAAAATGTCCGTTCTTCTCAGAAGTACAGATATAATCATTGCAAGAAGTACAAAAGCTTGAATAAAGAAGAAAAAAAAACCTTCCTAAAAACAGCTCAGGTCACAATACATACATGGGCTATCATGACTATAGTTCAGGGAAAAAAAGAGACAAAAATTATTTCTGGACCAGATAACAGCCAGTCTGATTTGAACTTGGACACAGTGCCCTCTGATGGTTTGCTGAGTAAGTACAGGAAAAGAACTAAAGCACATTTATGACCTACATTCAGCTCTGTTCTAAGTTTTCCTAAAATAAGCCTGGTGTTAAATGAGAATCTCAAATTTATAATCAAATACATTTTATATCTCACAACTCAAAGCTTACAGTCTAATATTCACTCCTTACCTAGAGATAATTGGCTCAGGGTCTGCTATGATATAGCACATGCTTCTTTTCCTTACCACACTTCACCATTCCTTTTTAAACTTTGAGAATAAAGCAAAAACAGTATAATTGATGGAATCTCAACAGTTCTAAAATGTCCAATAACCTGCTCTATGTCTAACATCAATTAAAATTCCTAAAAAGAAATATGTGTTTACCTTCAGCACCAGACAATAGTCTGTAGGTGCTTTGTATTTGTTCCGATAGTCCTGGCCATAATAAACGTTGACATGATCCAGCTGGAGAAAGCACACCAGATCCCGAGAGACCTAAGATAAAAACACCAAAAAGATAAAATTAATAATAATGCACAAACAAGCAAATATACCTGGTTAACATTTTCTAGGTGAGAATCAAAACTACTTTTGCTAATACTAAATAGAAATTATTGCTATTTACACGAGACAATGAGATGCTCCATAAATGTTTCTTCTTTAATCATTAACGTAACAAAAAAGCAGCCCATTTTACTTACTGTTTTGTCATTCACAATGAACACTAACTTGTTAAGGAGTGTTGGCATTTTAAAGATACTATTAATATAGTCTAGTACATTAAAAACAATAATGTATAATAGAGCTCTCTGGAAAGAACAAGAAAATATCAAGTCGTTCAGTGCCTATAATGCATATGTAAAGTATAGTGATTTGCAACTGGTTGGGGGGAGGTTTTCACCAGTTAAATAGGGGCAACAATATATGCTCATAGGACTATTGTGAAGACTAGATGAGATAATACTGTAAAAAAGTTTAAAACAGTCCTGGTGCCAATAAGCACCGAAGTGATAGCTACACCAGGGTGGCCCTTAGCAGAAGAAGCATATTACCCAAACAAGATAAAAAAGCCTGTAATCCCAGAGAGCTGTGCTGTTCTTCCCAAACGAAAATAAACAAAACTACTCCAGAAAGAGTCCCCAAAAAACAACAAATAAAACTTATGATTTCAAATTTGGTAAAGAGAACTGAGATAGGCTCAACTAGTGACCAGAGAAGTAAGAACTTTCAGGTTTCTTCTTCTTTATAATAGATTAATAAACAAAGCAACATTCTATGTCTTCCACAAACTGAAACAAATCATAGCCTGGGTTCACCTTGTCAGCATACTCAATACAAATTAAAAGCAATTAGCATAATGAGGAAGTTCAAATTCCAACAGAAGGGACACACCTTTGCTTTTCCTTTGGGAACATAGTAGATACCAGATGCTCGCAAGAGAAAATAACGCTTTTTCCAGGACTTCTTGCCATCATCCTTTAACCAAAGGACTCCTTCAATTTCTGGTACAGTTACAGAACTTCCACAAAAACATTCCTAAAATAACAAGATTATTTGGAAAGACTTATGATCGTTGGATTCTCAGAACAAAGTTGTGTTTACTCCTGTGAAATGCATGACAGTTATTAAACCAAAATGGTTTTATATTAAAACCAAGCTGCTAATTTAACCTCAATTAGAACTTTCCAGCCAGGTGTAGTGGCTCATGCCTGTAATCCCAGCACTTTGGGAAGCGGGTGGATCACTTGAGGTCAGGAGTTCAAGACCAGCCTGGCCAACATAGTGAAACCACGTCTCTACTTAAAAAAAAAAAGCCAGGCATGGTGGCGCGAGCCTGTAGTCCCAGTTATGTGGGCAGCCGAGGCACAAAAATTGCTTGAACCTGGGAGGCGGAGATTGCAGTGAGCTGAGATCACACCACTGCACTCCAGCCTGGGCAACAGAGCGAAACTCTGTCTCAAAACAAAAACAAAAACAAGACAAAACACTTTCTATTCTAAACACAATATGAATTTGGAACTACTATGGCAATCCTAAAATGTTTATTAAATAAAAATGCCAGTCATACATGTAATACTGAATTTTTACCTACAAACTTTTAACTAAAACACTGTTTCGGAGAAAAACTAAGTTGACACATGAACTGAGTTGCATGTAACAGTAGTTAAATACCTTTGCAAACAGCACAGTTACACTAAATTTAATAAAACTGTCAGGGCAAACCAAGCGTTAGACTTTATTTTTTCTCTACATTTAGATTAGCTGTCAAACTAAACAGGAATATATTTTAAAAGAATGCAACGTGCTAAGTGTATGATTAAACTTTAAGAATTTAAAAACTATCCATTTATGTGACTCTAAGACAAAGAGGGCATTTATTTAAAAAATACTTAATACTAGGTTGAAAGGACTATAAACACTCAAAATTCTAAGTTCTAAACACTATGCTTTGATAAAAATCTAATATTAAAGAAATCAATCATGTATTTGTGAAAGAAAAGAGAAATCCTCAGAAAACACTAATATAGGACATTTGGGCCTAAATTAATTTTTCTCCTCAAAGTACAGAAAAATTAGGAATTACAAGGCAGATTTTTACTTAACCGTAGCTAGTATCACTATGAAAACTGAATGTTGATCTTCGCTTCCTAATTGCCTTGCTGGTAAGTAAGGGTTTATTCAGGTTTTCAAGTATACTAAGTTATTTGATTTTAGTTCTTTAAAATCAGCCAAAAATTCAATTATATTTTTCCAAAAAATGATCATGATTTAAAAAATTATTTAATTATTTAAGGATAAGGCTGGAAATAATTTGTGAACAGCTAATTATATTCAAATTTCTCTCTGAGTAAGCAGATAAAAACAGCAAAACCACATCCTTCATTGACCAGCCATCTCTCCCACTTGGCAGCCCCTAAAAGCTCATTATTCTTAGATCACTAGAATATGGCTTGGCAAAATAATAAAGGGTCTTCAGTGGCCTAACACGTTCACACAGTTGAACTCTCTCCCTCATACTATCAAAGAATACACAGGCTTCTTTAATTAAAATTGTAACTACAAATATAGAACACTGACATACTTGACTTCAAAAAGGTATTTAATATTTTATTTTATTTATTTATTTATTTATTTATTTATTTTATTGAGACAGAGTCTCACCCTGTTGCTAGGCTGGAATGCAGTGGTGCAATCTCGGCTCGCTGCAACCTCCGCATCCCGGGTTCAAGCAATTCTCTGCCTCAGCCTCCCGAGTAGCTGGGATTACAGGCGCCCACCACCACGCCTGGCTAATTTTTTTATTTTTTAACAGACAGGGTTTCACCATCTTGGGCAGGCTGGTCTTGAACTCCTGATCTTGTGATTCACTCACCTCAGCCTCCCGAGGTGTTGGGATTGCAGGCGTGAGCCACCACGCCTGGCCTAATATTTTAATTTTTAAATGTGCAGGAAAATGGGGGTTGTCATACCTCCAAGAGGACTTCTTTGTTTCTATCTGCCATCTCAGCTGTTTCCTTTTTCCCCAAAAGATAATTCTGGAAAAACAAACATATGGAAGGGATGGGTGGGGGAGAAAAAAAGAAGGTTAAAGCATAAATCCATTCTGTTATTCCCTTGGCACAGGTGTGTGTATGTTTTCTTCTAGAGAAATAGCAACTCTGATTTCTGTTGGTATAGAGTAGAATAAACTTTGAAAAGTTACCTGTGTATGGGCATCATCACTAAAATGCTTAACACCAGTCTCCTCCTTGCCTGTCCACTTGTCATAAACTGTCCTTACCCAGACTGTGAGGTGGTATTACATTCAACAGCTGGCAAATATGTTTTGGGATATCTAATGAAAGCTACGTTAGAGGATCTGAAAGGTTTAGAAATTCATAAGTACAACAAGTAAGGCAAATTTCCTTAAAATATACTGATCTAGGTGCAGAAAATTTATGTTGTGGCTTTTTAAGAAGAAATCCCATATTCTCTGGGACTCATTTATTAATAATCTCATTTACTTGACTCAACTAAAAATCTGAATTCTGGCTGGGTGCAGTGGCTCACACCTGTAATCCCAGCACTGTGGGAGGCCAAGGCGGGTGGATCACGAGGTCAGAAGTTCAAGACCAGCCTGACCAACACGGTGAAACCCCGTCTCTACTAAAAATACAAAATTAGCCAGGTGTGGCAGCACGCACCTGTAGTCCCAGCTACGCAGGAGGCTGAGGTAGGAGAATCGCTTGGAGGCGGAGGTTGCAGTGAGCCAAGATCACGCCACTGACTCCAGCCTGGGCAACAGAGTGAGACTCCGTCTCAAAAAAAAACAAAAAACAAACAAACAAACAAAAAAATCAAACTGAAGTCTACTCATTAGTACACAGTCATCCCTTGTTGTCCATAGGAGATTGATTCTAGGATCTCCCCTGTATACCAAAATCTGCTGATGCTTAAAGTCACTTATAAAAATGGGGTCACATATGCATATAACCTATGCACATTCTCCCTTGTACTTTAAATAATCTCTAGATTACTTACAATACCTAATACAATGCCTACCTATCATTTAATTTGCATGAATTCAATGCAGTACTCAAGCGTGGCATATTCAAGTTTTGTTTTTTAGAACCTGGAATTATTTTTCTGAATATTTTAGATCTGCAGTTGTGCAAATCCACAGATGCAGAACCCATGGATATAGAGGGCTGACTGTAATTCTTTTTCTTTTTCTCTTTTTTTTTTTGGAGACGGAGTCTCACTGTCACCCAGGCTGGAGTGCAGTGGCACAATCTCGGCTCAGTGCAAGCTCCGACTCCCGGATTCACACCATTCTCCTGCCTCAGCCTCCCAAGTAGCTGGGACTACAGGCGCCTGACACCACGCCTGGCTAATTTTTTGTATTTTTAGTAGAGATGGGGTTTCACCGTGTTAGCCAGGATGGTCTCGATCTCCTGACCTTGTGATCCATCCACCTCAGACTCCCAAAGTGCTGGGCTAATTTTTTGTATTTTTAGTAGAGACGGGGTTTCACCGTGTTAGCCAGGATGGTCTCGATCTCCTGACCTTGTGATCCGTCCACCTCAGCCTCCCAAAGTGCTGGGATTACAGGAGTGAGCCACTGCGCCCGGCCTGTAATTATTTTTCGTAACTGCCTACAAAAAGATCTGTTGATACCCCCAAATATGTATTCTTCACTAAAACATCCAGAAAAGATGTGTCATGGTTATGCCATCTGAAGCATAACTACGCAATATCTTTAACACTGCTGCTATTTTTCCTCATTACTACTTTTTATTGTGGAGTTGTTTTCCCTCACCTACTGAATTTTGTAAAATGTCTAGGTATTGGGAAGTATTAACTCAAACATTATTTTGGAATAAGGAAAGATGTCAAATAAATCAAAGTATGTTTATTAGAATGTAAAGCCATTTGTAATCAAGGTTACTGGGATGTTTAAAAAGTAATTCCAAAAGAAGTGTCAACTGGATAAATGGCTGGAGTAGAGAAGTACTTTTCTTTGATGAGATGACAAACTCACCAAATAAACAGCTGGGTTCAACACAGCTCTGGATTACAGAGCCAAAAGACCTGGTAACTCACTAGAGCTATACTTCTGCTTCCAAATCGGCTCACCCCATCTGGTTCTGGAGGACTGGGAACCTCTTTGGGGCCTAACACGTGGGCACCAGCTGACTTTCCACCTCAGCAGCAGCAGCAGCAGTAGATGATGCTCCTATAGGATTTTGCAGGTATATCGCTCCAACCAGGTGTTTACCAGTCTTTTAACTCTAACTTAGCAGTAATAGAATAAAATAGGAGACATATTTACAAATCCTGACCTCTGTAAGTTGTTTGGTCTTACCTGTGGGTTTTTGAAAAGTGCATATTTTTCTATACGCTCCATAAATATAAGCTTGTTTTGGCTATCTCTTGTCCAATTAAGAAGATTTTCAACCAAGTTTTCATGGTCTTCAAAGATTCTCTCTGTCCCAAAATAAAATATCCATATTGTTAGTATTCATTAGAGTTGCATGAAAGACATGAAACTTTGTGAAGTAGTTAACCTCAGAACCACATAATCTTAACCGACATTTTAGCACCTAAAAATTATCTGGTATTCCCTAATTTTTCAAACAAAGAAATATGCCTTAATTATGTTAATGACATAACCAAGGTCACACAGCTGATATATGGAAGAACTAGGACTAGAATCTAGGCTTTCTGACTTGCAGGACACCATTCTTCAGTCTTAAACATTTTCCCATCCCACCCTTAAAAATAAAACATTAGTTACATCTTATAAGTTTCGATATCAAGTATTTCCTATTTAGTTCTTGGCATTTAAAACATTTCCAAGATGATTTCTTCTTTGATCCATGACTATTGTTTAACCTTAAACATATATGTATTTTCTAATTTCCAAATTAGAAATGAAAGAACATGTCCTGTATACTGAACATATGTTAAAGAACACGTTCTAGATATGGATTCTTTGAAATTTGTTAATGTGCTTTGTTTCCCGAGTCAAATGCTGGTTTAAAGACTTCAGTACAAATTCAAGTTAACATAATAATTTTTAGTAAATGCATCAGT
Source organism: Pan paniscus (assembly GCF_029289425.2). Classification (NCBI taxonomy): domain Eukaryota; kingdom Metazoa; phylum Chordata; class Mammalia; order Primates; family Hominidae; genus Pan; species Pan paniscus. The sequence goes on from NC_073262.2 coordinate 106,063,940, forward strand.
CTATCCAGTTCTTATTTGAAGAAAAAAACTATTTTGTTACCTTTTAAAAAAACTTTGTTTTAGCCATTATAAAATCTGAAGTGAATTGGAAATGATCTTGTATTCAAAGAACTCTTAAAACACTTCAGAAAAAAATAATGTAAAGAAGCCAAATTATGAAAGGTAATTTTATCGAAAAAATATATAAAGATGAGGCCAGGCGTGGTGGTTCACGCCTGTAATCCCAGCACTTTGGGAGGCTGAGGCAGGTGGATCACAAGGTCAGGAGATCAAGACCATCCTGGCCAACAGGTGAAACCCCATCTCTACTAAAAAATACAAAATATTAGCCAGGCGTGGTGGTGCACGCCTGTAGTCCCAGCTACTCAGGAGGCTGAGGCAGGATAATTGCTTGAATCCAGGAGGCAGAGGCTGCAGTGACCCGAGATCGTGCCATTGCACTTCAGTCTAGGTCACAGAGCGAGACTCCATCCCCCCAAAAATTAAAATAAAATAAAATTAAAACATATATATATATATATAAAGATAACTCAAAATGTGTTTATCAGCATGAAAACTGATGAAATTACACAAAAATTAGAAAGCAATTAAAGCAATGATATTACTAACCCATTTGTAATTCAGAAACGGTTTCTACCAGTGACCAGTCTAAACTATAACCGCAGTGGGATTTGTCCATCAGGTTATCCAGTACTTGTCTTACTGTCTGCCTCTCATCCACCATCATTGTTTTAGAACTGTCATCAGACATGTGGACTCTGATCACCAGCTATAACAGGTAAAAAGAAAAGTAAATGAACACTAAAAAATGGCATTCTAGGAAAGGCACTGATCCAATATCAAATAAAATTTGGATTAATGTATTTGTATATAAATTAAAACACAAATAATGACTTCATTATGCAAAAATATAGGCTAAAAATCAGACATCAAATAACCTGTAAGTAAATTTAAAGCATTTTAAAAATATAACAGATAAGGCTATAATGTTATGATTACTCCTTTAGGAGAATTCAGAACCAGAAAATTACTCCTTTTATAATGCATTTTACCCACAAAAAATACTACATGTGAAAAATATATTACTAGGAAGAAATGCCCCTGTATCTCTCCATATCTTAGAGGTACATTACATAAACAAGGCAATTCTTCACAAATCCAAAAAACTGATAAAAAAATCCCAAACCAGGAAGAGGCCCACATATCACCTTTTTCACTTGTGCCTCTTTAATTTTCTCTAGGGCAACTCTGATCTTCTCAGCTTTCAATTTTGCTGCCTGTTCTTCCTGTGAACACAAAGCATTTCAGATAAACAATGCTAAGATGATGAAATATTTGAGAAATCTTTTTTATCCTTAAGGATGCTCCCAGCAATAAATTTCATTAAGAATATAACTACACACAGAGCACATTTAAAAAATAACTGTTCACAAAGAGCAGACATATTATAAAGAAACATTTTATAGATGCAGACTTGAAGATGTCTTACAATAGGCATTTCTACATCCAATATTCTAGAGGAAAAAAAGAACTCTGTGATGTAGTAAATTACCAAGTTTGATTCTGTCAATGTGAAGCAGATGAATTTCAGGTTCTGGGATAGGAGAAAAATGAATGTATAGTGGTGACAATTTGTTTTACCTGCAGAATCCCTCAACTCTGAATTTCCACTCCCTCCAAAGTAAGGGCAAGCCTTTGAATATTAATGTTCTGTTCTGTTACACTGAAAGTATACCACTATCATAAAAATATCTACAACAAAAAACAATACCTACCTATTTACAACCATATAAAAACCCTTTAAAAAATAAAAATGTAGGTACAATCTCATTAGTATACCAATACAAATATAAGAAGCTGCCTTATTGCGTAAGTTTCACTCTGCTTTGGAAAATCATACAATGTAATCAATGTCTTATGTCAGTAAATTCAAAATTTGTTTTTATTAGTTTACTGACAATATTTTTAAATGCTAAATATGATTTTCCAAATAACTTAAAATTTCTAGTAACTTCTACCTCAGAAAACTTAGATTAAAAAGAATAATAAAAATTATAACAACTAAAAATATACTTAAACCATTTGTCTGCTTTTTTCTGAATTAGCATATAGTACTCTAATACTGGTACTTGTAATTTCCAGCAATAGGCCATAATATGCTGTGGCATTAATCTCCAATTTTAAAAAACTTGTATAAGTAAACTTTTGTTTATAAAGGATTATTTTCTATTTCTAGGCTTTTGATTACTCTGGAAAATATCTAAGAAAAATAAAAACTTCTTGGTTGGGCGCGTTGGCTCATGTCTGTAATCCTGGCACTTTGGAGGCTGGGGAGGGCAGATCATTTGAGGTCAGGAGTTGGAGACCAGCCTGTGCAACTTGGTGAAACCCCGTCTCTAACTAAAAAATACAAAAATTAGCTGCTCTTGGTGGTGTGTGCCTGTAACCCCAGCTACTTGGGAGGCTGAGGCAGGAGAACTGCTTGAGTCTGGGAGGCAGAGGCTGCAGTGAGCTAAGATTGTGCCACTGCACTCCAGCCTGGGCAATAGAGCGAGACTCCATCTCAAAAAAAAAAAAAAAAGAAAAGAAAAATGGAAACTTCCACCTTAAATATTCCTTAAGTCTAAGAAGAAAAAATCCTCATCATATCAGCCAAACTTTATCCTCTCTGCATTGTGATGAAAACCACAATCCATATGTTATTCATTAAAAAGCTAAAGCTTCCAGGGCAAAAAACAAAAAAAGAAACTCAATTCAGTTCATAGATTTATTCTGTCTGCCTAAATTCTGTTGGCTTTCTTATTTATGAACTGCTTTTCTATTTTATACTCTAGGCTGTCTCCCATCGTTTCAAGCTTAGTATTTACTATTTTGTGGAACAGAGAAGAAAACAGTGGTTAGGGAAGGCAGTGGGCTTGGTTGCCAGAAATCTGATCCCTTCCATTGAAAGGAGCCAATGAATTACCATAATAACCAGGGTCTGGAAATACTATCTGTAAACTCAATTAGGCAGAAAACAAAGAACTTTATTTTTAAAATGGAGAGGGCTAAGACAAGACTGAATTCTTATACTATTATATATTCCTCTGACTAAAAGATTAAATCATCCTATTTTTTTAAAAAATCCTTTATGCAAATAAACAAATAGAATTTAAAACATGTTTACGTTTTAAGATACAAATTTTTCTCTTTTTAAAACAAGCTATGAAACGAGAAAACTAAATTACTGTCATTAAAAAACTCTCAGTTTTTAGAATTATGAGTCTTACAGAAACAAATTGTTAGGTCAATTACCAAAACTTATATGCGTTTTTGATGAACAGAGCACTACTTTATAAAGGAATCTGCAATACTAGCATTTTCCAGCAGTTTTTATGAAATCAGTTACTTGACAAATGTAGGGGAAGAGAAAGAAGAAGGCAGAAGTTTCATGAATATTTTCTCAATGGGATAATGATCTTATTATGTTCCTCATGGCTCATTTGCCGCATCCTTATATTGGCATGAATTGCAAAGAAAGTTTACTGAGGTATATTTGCAGGTTTCACTTCATATCCCTGAAAAGTAAATTTAAAGTCTGAAGAGGAAAAACTGATATGTGGAATCAATGTTTTGTATATTTGGAATATAAACATGAACTTTTTTCTTTTTGAGATGATGGAGTCTTGCTCTGTTGCCCAGGCTGGAGTGCAGTGGCATGATCTTGGCTCACTGCAACCTCCACCTCCCGGGTTCAAGCGATTCTCCTGCCTCAGCCTCCCAAGTAGCTGGGATTACAGATGCCCGCCACCATGCCCGGCTAATTTTGTATTTTTAGTAGAGACAGGGTTTCGCCATGTTGGCGAGACTGGTTTCAAACTCCTGACCTCAGGTGATCTACCTGCCTAGACCTCCCAAAGTGCTGGGATTACAGGCATGAGCCACCATGCCCAGCCAAACATGAACTTCTAAAAGGCCAAATTCTTTATGGTATTACATAATCTATAAATTTAACATTTTAAAAGTTTACAAGATGCCCTCAAAGCTGAACATATTTCTGAGAAAAAAGGAATATTCAAGAGAATGAGAAGACAAGGCATAAACTGGGAGAAAAAATATTTGCAAAAGACGTATCTGATAAAGAACTGTTATAAAAAAAAAAAGAGAGAGCTCTTAAAATTCTTTCAAACAAAAATGAACATGATTTTAAAAATAGGCAAAAGACCTGAAAAGATACCTCACTAAAGAAGACAGCTAGTAAATAAGCATATAAAAAGATGTTCAACATTATTTGTCATTAGGGAATTACAAGTAAAATGAGATACCACTACACACCTATCAGAATGGCCAAAATCCAAAACACTAACACCACCAAATGCTGCCAAGGATGTGGAACAATAGGAACTCTCATTCATTGCTAGTGGGAATATAAAATGGTACAGTCACTTTGGAAGACAGTTTTGGCAGTTTTTTACAAAACTAAATGTACTCTTACCATACAATTCAATTCAGCAGTTGTGCTCCTTGGTATTTACCCAAATGAGTTGAAAACTGATGCCTACAGACATGCACATGGATGTTTATAGCAACCTTATTCATGAGTGCCAAAACTTGGAAGCAACAAAGACGTCACCCAGTAAGTAATAAATAAACTATGGTGCATCCTGACAATTGAATATTATTCAGCACTAAAATGAAATGAGCTCTCAAGCCATGAAAAGACATGAAGGAACATTAAGTGTGTAATACTAAGTGAAAGAAGCCAATCTCAGAAAGATATTTAGTGTACAATTCTAACTACATGACACTGGAAAAGCCAAAACCATAAAGACGATAAAAAGATCAGTAGTTGCCAGGGGTTAAGAAGGAGGAATGAATAGGCAGAGCACGGAGGATTTAAGGGCTGTGAAACTATTCTGTATGATAAAACAATGGTGGATACATGTTATCACATATATTTGCCAATATGCATAGAATGTACAACACCGGCAAGGCATGGTGGCCCATGCCTGTAATCCCAGCACTTTGAGAGGCCAAGCGGGCGGATAAGGAGTTGAAGACCAGGCTGGCCAACATGGCAAAACCCTGTCTCTACTAAAAATACCAAAATTAGCTGGGTGCAGTGGTGGGCGCTTGTAATCCCAGCTACTCAGGAGGCTGAGAAAGGGAGAATTGCTTGAAACCAGAAAACGGAGGTTGCAGTAAGCAGAGATCACACCACTGCACTCCAGCCTGGGTGACACAGCAAGACTTTGTCTCAAAAAAAAAAAGTTGACACAACGGACATAGGGATTAAACAAAGAAGAGACCCGTGTAACCAACTAACATACATTAAACCAATTAGATTTCCTAACTGTCAATAAGAAATTTTTATAAAGCAGCTAGATGGGGGCTATTTTAACAAATCCAAATCCCAGCTGCTCTTCCATTTGCTCAAAATGCTACTCTTTATGCTTACATAAAGTGGTCCATGTTAAAACTGTATGAAATTAAGAGCTGGGTTAACTTCAACCTAGGCATATTTTAGTTTATACTTCTCTAGTTTTATTAAAGGATAACCCTTGCTAGCAGCTTTTTGAAGAAACAGAACTGATCATGATACCTCTTTTAGAGTCTGAGTATCATCCCTGGAACAAAACTGGAAATGAAAATGTTTATGTCAAATTGCAAGACTCCTAATATTTTTATGCTTCCTGTGGGTAATAAGCTCTTTCTCCGAGAGTGCTATTTGTGTCTACTGTATTTAAGCAATCACCATATCTTTTAACTATTAACAACCTGGGGAAAATAGAAATTGTCTTAAGCTCATGGGGTGTTGTATAATACAGGAAAAATAAATGTTTGCTGATATGTTTAGATGACATACTTAGAACACCTCCAATAGTTTATTTATAAAGGCAATGCAAATCTACATTCAATGTTTACAGCCCAAGTTTAATACAAAAGACAAAGCTTTATTCATCTTATGTTCCGCTTCCAAAGTCAGGTGTTAAGTTTTCTGCCCCATATCCTTGGACTGTCCCTTTCTTCACAACTATATTAAACTTAAGCAAAAAATACCTCACACATGTAAAAACTTAAATTTCTCTCCCATACCTTCTCTTAAAAGAGCAAGAGACAATCTACTTTCTACTGAAAAACTCCTATGTGGCTATCAATAACCACCAATGCCAAGCCTCCTCAAATTTACGTAAAGGACAAAAACTAGGTGAAGATCCTATGATTAAATGAAAGCCAACACTGTGGCTACAAAGTGTTAGAACTTTCTCTATGGTGTAAAAATTAGAATACTTACAGAAAGTGCTACTGTTGCTAAGTTGTTCCTTCAACTGGGAAGCTTAAGCTTTGTGGGTTCAGAACAAACCCAGTTGAAATTAAGGGGCTAAACAGTGGTTAAGAATTCCTTCAGGATCTAGTTTAATTCATAGATTGCAATACAATGTAAATTAAAGTGATTTAAATAGAACTTGGAAAGATATAAACAGCTTAAGGGTCATTAAATAGCACTGCTTAGAATCAAAATAATTAACAGTAACAACTATAGCTGATCCTTGAACCTGAGTCTGAGCTACTAGTGTCCTTATGTGCAAATGTTTTTCTATAAATACATTTGACCCTCCATACTGGAGGGCTCTGCATTCCCAACCAAACTCAGATAAAAAATATAGTATTCTCAGGATGCAAAATTCCCTATACAGGCTGGGCATTGTGGCTCACGCCTGTAATCCCAGCACTTTGGGAGGCTGAGGCGGGCAGATCACCTGAGGTCAGGAGTTCAGGACCAGCCTAGCCATGATAGCGAAACCCCGTCTCTACTAAAAAAAAAAAAAATACAAAAATTAGCTGGGCGTGGTGGCACATGCCTGTAATCCCAGCTACTCAGGAGGCTGAGGCAGGAGAATTCCTTGAACCTGGGAGGTGGAGGTTGCAGTGAGCCAAGATGGCACCACTGCACTCCAGCCTGGGTGACACAGCAAGACTCTGTCTCAAAATAATAATAAAAATTTTAAAAATTTGCTATATACAGGAGGACTTTTCATGTCCAAGGTCTCAGGACCAACTTCAGGACTTGTGTACATGCAGGTTTTGGTATCGATTTGGGTCCTGGAAGCAATTCCCTATGTATACCAAGGAATGACTGTGGTTTATTTTTAAACTTTTTGTTTTTTGGCAGGGGGATAGGGTCTCACTCTGTCACCCAGGCTAGAGTGCAGTGGTGTGATCATGGCTCACTGCAGCCTCGACCTCCCAGGCTCAGGTGATTCTCCCACCTCAGCCTCCTGAGTAGCTGGGACTACAGGCATGCACCACCACGCCAGGCTAATTTTTGTATTTTTTTGTAGAGATGGGGTTTCACTATGTTAGGCAGGCTGGTCTTGAACTCCTGGGCTTGAACTCCACCACCTGCCTTAGCCTCCCAAAGTACTGGGATTACAGGCATGAGCCACTGACCATGTTTATCCAAAACTTGCAAAGAATAACACTGCCTATGGTAGGAACTTTGTTTTGTTCACTGCTGTATCTCCAGGGTCATAAACATTGTCTGGCACATAGTAGATACTCAGTAAATATTTGTTGAATGGATAAATGAAGTTATTTATTCTTTTCAATGGTTTCCAGCTACAGTTAGAGAAAAATAAAGCCTCGGTGTGGCTTGAGTGATCTGGCTTCTCCTGCCTACCTCCCCAAACCCTAATCAAGACACTTGTACTTTCACTCAACTAGGGTGACTGGCAAAACGGTCTTTTTTCAACCTCTCAAACATGCCAAGCTCTTTTCCTTGACTTATGTACATGGAACACTCCCTTAAGCCCCAGGCTGGTTTCTTTGCATCCTTCAGGCTTTAGCTTAAATATTACCCTCCTAGAACCCGCTGATCTCATCATCTAAATAAAATGTACCCCAATCTTTTTCCCAGTATGTTCTACTCCTTTCTTTCCTTCATAGCACTTAACATGATTTAGAACTTCTTTACATGCTTGCTTGTCACTGTTTATTATCTATCTTCATAAACAGACTGTGAGCTCGAGGGTGAGGAACAGGTATATTTTATGCAATGTTCTATCCCAGCACCTGGCAGTTCATGGCTCAATAAATATTGTTGAATTGGCAATGAAAATGGTAAAATGGCAAACTTCATCTGAGAGCTGTGTATAAAATGGATTGGAAGGGGGACGGGCAATAATAAAGAGCTAAGAGTGAGCCTGTAGTAGAATGGTGGTAATGGGAATGCAACAAATGGGTGAGCTCAGTAAATCCTACAGATTAACACAAGCTTCATTAGAAATTGGAGACATTAAATGAGAAGAAAGGTAGCAAAGATGATCAGAGGGCTTAAACCTGATAATTAGAAGAATGTCAGCATCCTAAACAGAAACAGAAAAGATGACAACAGATATAAATTATGGAGCCCAGGGATAATGTAGGTAAGTAGGCTAAACACCTGTGGGATTTAAGGTGCTTGTAAGATGTTGGTGATCTTCTAGGAAATGCCTAACAGCTGTTTGGAAATGTGCTCTTGGGAGACAGATCCATCTAGAATAGAGATCCTAGCTGAAGATACAAGTGTGGACTCTAGGGAAAGAGTAAATAGAGAACGAAGAGGGGAGAGCTGAGGAAAAAGGAAAAAGAGCTAGACTTAGACTTCTACACTGACCAGCTTAGACTTCTACACTTCCCTGATCTTTAAATTTCTACCACCAGTCATAGATCTGCTTTAAAAAGAGAAACTCAGGGTAGAGAAAGGGTCCCACTGCTGACTTTGTTAAAGGGTCTTTTCTTTGAGCTGCTTCTTGGGGAGATTTTCATTTTGGTCTACCATCTTCTTTCATAAATGTACAAGGTTAGAAAGAAATTAAAGCAAACAAACCTCAGATACAATAACAACAACTTAGGGACATTACCCATAACTATGTATATTTTTCAGAAATATGTCTGATATTCTTGAATTTAACATTATTTAAATAAGCTAATGAAATAAAAACATGACTTAAAAAGAGGTAGAAAGCAACTCAGCTTCCCTACTGTATTATTCCCTAGTTAATGATGACAATGGCTAAAATATTTCAAATGGATATAAAATACCAGCCCAGTGAAAATCTGGCTGGACTGATTCAAAACATTCCAAGGGCAGAGAACCGGGCAATTAAAATTGCAGCTTCCTCTTCCAATTTGACTAAGTTAATATTAACTAAGATTCTGTTTATATGAGTAAATGTTTTAACTAAATGAGGAGGTGATAATATAAACAAGAACTAGGAAGCAAAGTTTGCTAAAGAAACCCAGAGTATGGACAACCATTAGCAGTAAAAGTTACAATTAAAGCAATGTTTTTTAGACTTTAAAATGCAACAGTGTTAAACTAGAAAAAGTGCAACATACTTGGGAAGACTATTAGGCATTTACAAAAGTTTAAAAACTAGTGAAAATTACTGAAAATATTTTGTACTCTCAATATTGCCTGACAGTCATTAAGATCAGTAAATACCATCTGTAAAAGAAAAAGTATATTAATGACAAAGATGCTAGAGTAAGAAAATAATAAGAGCATGATCAAAAACAGAAATCATATTCTACCTACAAGGCAGTAAATAGTTACATGCATGTGGAAAGAAGTATCACCTTGGTCAGCAAATGAGAAGGTTTTCCTGCAATGTTTCTCAGAAGAAGGGAGGTTTCCCTGTCCAGATAGGAGTGCTTGTTCAGAAAAGAGAAAAACAAACAAAAAAAGGCAATAACAGAAGTCAGTGGAGGTTTTATGTGTTTAAAACATAAAGTAGACAAAGCAAGAATGATTCTCTATAATTAATCTCATATCTTTTCCCTAAGTTGAGTGAAATATCTCCACAAAGAAAATGTAAAAAAAGAAAAAGAAAAGGAGCAGGGAGGTAAAGACATCATCCGTGCCAGTAGGCGTGTCCCAGCTGACTCCTGCTGATCCCTCCCTCTTTGGGAAAATGGGTAGTACATGCAGACTGCAGAGCCAGTCTGCCTTCTAGGCCAATGCTCATGAATGCTGTGCACAGCACACAAATAAATGAATGTCAGAGACCAATGACTAAACTCCCTTTCTCTTGTTAAAGCCTATGAAGACCTATATAGCTTTAAATAGTATATTTCGGTTAGAATAAGACGACATCATTTTTAAAAGCTTATCCAAGTATTTCTGATCAATTCAATGATAGCTGCACCAAGACGAAAAATATCCATCAATATTTTGCCTAATGGACACACCTGTTTTCAGTAAAACTTTATTAACCCACTCATTATTATCAGAATAAAAATAGGAGTATACTGCACAGTAAAGAATTTGCAGAGCAAATGAATGACATGAACGAAATATTCAGAAGTGTCACACACTTAAATTAATTCAAGTAACTGTTTTCGTGAAAATAATTTGTAAATGGCACGGTCCCTATCATTCTCCCCTTAACTTTTCAGTAACATGTTGTAAGATAAGTTAATACAATTGTATTTCATTTATCCTTAAATTGTAGTTGTTTTGATATATACATGTAATTTGGACTGGCCTCTCATGAAAAAATCCCAAATTAGTATTTAACAGTACATAGTTACTTATCACCATTTTAAAAAATGTACAATACAGCTGAGTAAAAGTATAGAAAATATTGTTATATTTTATAAATCTAAATATAGGTTAAGTTATTCTTGGAAATTCTTTGGAAAGAAACTAATGCAAACAAATACTAGGGCAGCACCCCCTATAAGAAAGTACATGGCCCCTAGCACTTTGGGAGGCCAAGGCAGGCAGATCTCTTGAGGTCAGGAGTTTAAGACCAGCTTGGTCAACATGGTGAAACCCCGTTTCTACTAAAAATACAAAAATTAGCCGGGTGTGCTGGCAGGAGCCTGTAATCCCAGCCACTCAGCAGGCTGCTGCAGAAGAATCGCTTGAACTTGGGAAGCAGAGGTTTCAGTGAGCTGAAATTGTGCCATTGCACTCTAGCCTGGGCGACAAGTGAAACTCTTGTCTCAAGAAAAAAAAAAAGTACATACACGGTCATAGATAAAATACACTACTTCAAGATTAAAAACATGTTACAGAAGACAATATAATCTTTGCTCACATCTATACTATGTTAAGTTTGCTATATGGTATTTTATTGCCTGCATTTTTAAAGCTGTGTTTTAATGCAAGGTAAACTTTATAAGCATACCTGCCCCTCTCACCCATTCCTTATTTAAAAAAAAAAAAAGAAACCTAAGGTCCAATTTTTTTAATTGGACATATTCATCAAGATTAGCACTAACAAAGTCAAACAATAACAAGAAGATAGAGAACTATCCCTAGGTCCTCATTTAACTAGATTGTGTAGTCCTCCTAAAGGTAAGACTGATTGGCTCCTCCATAAAGACACTAGGTAAGTAGTAATTTCTGAAAATTCAATTTAGTTTGAGGTTAATGTACAGCCAAGGAGGAGGGAGGGAATTGGGAAAAACAAAGAACAAAAAGCACAATTTGTAAGAGTAGCCATTCTTTGGTTTCTTTAGTTCTTTTTTTTTTTTTTTTTTTTGAGACAGAGTCTCCCTCTCTCACCCAGACTGGAGGGCAGTGGCGTGATCTCAGCTCACTGCAACCTCTGCCTCCCAGCTTCAGGCGCTTCTCCTGCCTCAGCCTCCTGAGTAGCTGGGATCACAGGCACGGGCCACCACACTCGGCTAATTTTGTATTTTTATTAGAGACAGAGTTTCGCCATGTTAGCCAGGCTGGTCTTGAATTCCTGACCTAAGGTGATCTGCCCGCCTTGGCCTCCCAAAGTGCTGAGATTATAGGCGTGAGCCACTGTGCCCAGCCACGTTTCTTTACTTCTCTAATAAACTTGCTTTCACTTAAAAATAAAAGAGCAACTATAACTTTCATTGCTCTTATTCCCATTCATTTTTAGCTATTCAAATATAATGGGTAAACATGTACTGCTACACAATTACTATGTAAAACATATAACATGTATTTCAAGAAATTACTTTCTTGAAAACTTACTGTATTTATCTTATAAAAGTTACTTTTTTAGAAAAATTATCTCCAAGTGAGTAGATTATCTATATTCAGATAATTATATTTCAAATTTAAAAAAATAAAATCTGCCTCAGGCCATCAAAACAAACTATGATTTGGTAAATGTAATTCCAAACATCAAATTCAAACTTAATTCTTAAAAACACAAGATTTAATCAGTTCTCAAACTCATGACCTCAAGACTTCAAGTCACCAAAAAACTGATAATTTGGTTAAGTATGAGGCAATGATATTTAATTGTATCTGTTTAATGACACAGAAATAGAAGTCCATTTTGAAATATTAAGATATTCAAATAGCTTAAAATAAAAAGAGGGTAATCATTATGGTTGGTGGTCCCAAAATATGCCACATTCAAAAAATGAGACCACAAACAATAGTTAAACATGATCATAAATTATATCCTGCATGGATGGTTACGTAGCTATTCACTATTTAGTTACTAGCAGAAACAACAAACATGTAGAAACCCGAAGCAGCAAACTCCACTGGGCATGGTGGCTTGAACTGTAATCCCAGCTACTCAGGAGGCTCAGATAGGAGGACCACTTGAGCCCAGGAGCTGAAGGCTGCAGTGAGCTAAGATTATGCCACTGCATTCCAGCCTGGGCAACAGAGCGAGACCCTGTCTCAAAAAATAAAGTATCTTCTTCCAACTGGTACCAGTCATAACACTGATCCTAGAATTCCTTGCTCTTCAGAAAAAAGGGGCAGGGGTGGGGTGAAACTGGTTACTGGAAGGATGCAAGAGGGATGAGAAGAGTGGTGCACAGCTGAAGGACTAAGGAGAGTAAATTATGTAGTTTTAAAACTACATAATTTCTACCAGGGCCTTATTATCAGTGAAACATTTTAAACTGCAGAAATTGTGGTTTTGGTTCAGAAACAAGTTGTATATTTTTCACCCTTGATTACAGGGGAAAAAAATCAGTGCTGTGTCTTTGTGGGTTGCTCTGCTATGGAGATCTTACTGTAACTGAGTAAGGCCATTCTGTTTAGAAATATATTTTAAACGTTTAATTAAAAAAAAAATTATGGTTTGGGCATGGCATCCAATCAGGCTTCAGTCTTGGTTTATGTTGTGAGTTAACAAAAATGCATACAGCTTCATATAAACAGGGCCTTCTTATATTTTCTTTTATTTACCAACTATAGACACAAAGTCAAGAGCTTATTTTCAATCCATTTTATTGATTTATTTTATTTCTCTGTTTTCCTCTTCATGTATTCAACCATTTTTTAGGCTCCAACTTTTGAGTGTGGAACCATGCCAGCATTAGAGATGCAAAGGTGACCAAGATGGGCATTCCTTGCCTCACAGAATGTAGTCTAAATAGGGAGATGCAGACCAACTTGCAACTACAAAACAGTGTGTTAAGTGGTAGGTGAGCAAGGAGACGGGTATCTAACCCCAAATTAGCGGCTTAATAAAGTAATTCTGAAAAAGCTACAGTCCTGGAGGATGATTAAGAGGCTGCTGGGGTCGCGGTGTGAGGGAGTGTGGCAGGGTAGAAAGAGGGCAAAGGGATATTTGAGACCAGTGGTTCTCAAAAGAGGGTAGCTCTGTCCTCAAGCAGGAATTTCAGAAAATGTTGAGGACATTCTGGGCTGCCACAATGAAGAGGAGAGGGAGAGTTACTGGTATTTACTAGGAAGTCGAAAATGCAAGATGCCTTGCAAGCATGGTACAATGTCAATAACAATAAAAGTCCCACATTCCACAATTGTTAAATGTCCTTACACGGAGAGTCGTAGAGATGGGAAATCTTGCTTATAACAATCTGAGCTTAGAATCTAATTTCATTTTACACCTAAAAAGTATTTTTGCATAATTTTAATACTGAATGAATTTTCCAGGATGCTATTACCCTCTAAAATAAATGGAAAGAAGTCTGCACTTTCTTTTGTTCTGAGCTTACAAACAGCTGTTCATAATGTTGGAAAATAATTTCACCAATGGAAAACTAGCTTGAAGTAAGAGTTGCCAGTACCACAACTGGCAGTGTACACTCTGTCACATGCCAGTAAATGATAGGAGATATTTGGAATTCCTTTGAACAGAATTAAAAGCAAAATAATATTAAATTAGTGAAAACATGAAATCAACGTTATTAGTAAAAATTGTTTTAAAATATTTCATACTACTGTTGTCATATTTAAAATACATAGCACAGAAGGCCGGGAGTGATGGCTCATGCCTGTAATCCCACCACTTTGGGAGGCTGAGGCAGGTGGATCACCTGAGGCAAGGAGTTCAAGACCAGCCTGGCCAACATGGCAAAACGCCATATCTACCAAAAATACAAAAATTAGCCAGGTGTGGTGGCGCACACTTGTAGTCCCAGCTACTTGGGAGGCTGAGGCGGGAGAATCGTTTGAACCCAGGAGGCAGAGATTGCAGTGAGCCGAGATGGCACCACTGTACTACAGCTTGAGCAGCAGAGCAAGACTCCATCTTAAAGAAATAAAATATGGCCGGGCGCAGTGACTCATGCCTGTAATCCCAGCACCTTGGGAGGCCGAGGCGGGAGGATCACAAGGTCAGGAGATCAATACCATCCTGGCTAACATGGTGAAACCCCGTCTCTACTAAAAATACAAAAAATTAGCTGGGTGAGGTGGCGGGCGCCTGTAGTCTCACCTACTTGGGAGGCTGAGGCAGGAGAATGGCGTGAACCTGGGAGGCGGAGCTTGCAGTGAGCCAAGATCGCGCTACTGCACTCCAGCCTGGGTGACAGAGCGAGACTCCGTCTCAAAAAAAAAGAAATAAAATATATAGCATGATGAAAAATCTACAATGTAAAAAAAATCAGATATCAAATGATTACTACCATCTCATCCCACATTATAACACTGAAATTATTTTGTCATTACAATTATAAATAATCTTATCTCATTTGCAAGAATTTTACATGCTCCCATTTTCTCTACTTGCCTATAAACTGTCTCAGCACATTATCCCTACTTCAATTAAGATTATTTCCCTTTTTCTCATAGTATATACAAGTATGTCATTATCTGCTATCACTTATAACATGTTTCAGTTCTGGGGTCCACTCATATTTCTGTTCTTTTTCCTACACTTCTTGTATAAAAAAAAAAAAAAAAGCCTTCTGATCTCACTTCTCTTAAACCCAAAGTTCTTGATTATAGGTAGGTGTAAGGTTTGACTACTTCATTATGTCTTTTAATAGTGGCAGCTAAACATTTACATACTAAAACAGATATATTATTTATTATAAATTACTTTTTCATTATTTCTCCTTCATAGGTGTTGGGGCATTACATTCATATAAAAAAGTAGGTATGTAAGTAGGTTATATTATTTACAAATTTCACTTGGACAGTAAAGATGGTGTTAGAAATCATCACAAAGGTAATTTAAAATTTTGTTAGCCACATTAATTTTAAAAAGTATAAAAAGAAAAAACTGAAATATTCATATATTTTAGTTAACCAAAAATATCCAAAATTTTAACAAGTAATAAATACAAATAAATTTTGTTGTTTTTGTTTTTTTGAGTCTTGCTCCATCACTCAGGCTGGAGTACAGTGGTGTGATCTTGGCTCACTGTTATCTTGGCTCACTGCAGCCTCCGCCTCTTGGGTTCAAGCAATTCTTCTGCCTCAGCCTCCTGAGTAGCTGGGATTACAGGCATGTGCCACCAAGCCTGGCTAATTTTTGTATTTTTAGTAGAAATGGGGTTTCGTCATGTTGGCCAGGCTGGTCTTGAACTCCTGGCCTCAAGTAATCTGCCCACCTCGGCCTCCCAAAGTGCTGGGATTACAGGTATGAGCCAACACACCCGGCCACGAGATTTTTTTTACATTTTTGTTTCATAGTAAGTCTTTGAAGTCCAGTATGTATTTTATCCTTACAGCACACCACAATTCGGATTAACCACATTTTAAATATTTAATAGGCACACGTGGCTAGTGGCTACCGTATGGGACAGTACACCTCTGAAGCATCCAGATTTGCCAACCATGGCAAATGGCATGGCAAAAAAAAGACCAAAGAATAAATTTTTTTAAGAAAGAAACTAGGCTTTCAGTTAAGCATCAGTGCAGAAGAATCATTCCATTTGGTAGCTCTGCTGTAAAGAACAATTCAATTTGTTAGTATCTTAAGAAATTTACAAAAGCCCTTAGTTTCAGAATAAAGAAGGCATGTTGTTTCAGGTTCTAATACAAAAATCATCTATATCAATTATGCTACCACCTACATAATCATACCAGGAGTATTAATATTCAGTTGTACCATATCTAAAGTTGCTTATTTGTTTTTGCTAATTTATTAAGTTTGGTTTAATTTTTATTTGAAAAACTGAAGTTATATGAAAAGGTTTCATCATTTGGAGGTCTAATGAATGCATTCCTCTTCATTAAGTCATGCCATGGCATGTTTATAGAACTTACAGGTGTCAGCTCAGCCTGTTCTTCTGTGAAGTCAATATGACGCTTGGCCTGCTTGCTGGAACATCTCAGAGAAATAGCATGCTGTGAAAATGCAGTAAGGAAGAAAATGATAGGTAAAGGAGGTGAAACGGGCAGTTCTCATTACCATGCAGGAAGAGAAAAAGATCAATGAAGTGAAACAAAACAGTAATGAAACAAAATAGTAATGAAAAGTTGCATGCAATTACCTTTCATTCTCTTATATGCAAAAATTATGAAGGTAAGACCCAGATGATCCTAACCCTTGATAATTTAAGGATAACCTCACTCCACTTCTGGATAGTAGAGTTCTATGAAATAATTGTGCAGAAACATTATGTCTAATACCAATTCATGCTAACAAACCTCAACTGGTCCTTAACCACTGTTTGGCAGTGCTCTTATTAATTTTTCCCCTTATGTTATACCTGTTCTAAGTCTCTATGTTCTTCAAGCTTCTAGCTTCCCTCTTCCCTCTCTTCATATGACTGCACTTCCCTCCATGTGAGAAAGCTACATCCATTTATCATGAGGATCTTCATCATTAGAATGTACCTTGTAATTATACCCATATTTTTATCCTCCCCTCGAATTCTAGATGAATAATGTCTTTTGTTTCCCCTCCCAAAGCTAAGCATGTTCTAGATCCCATTCATTTCCCCCTCCTAAAGAGAAAGTATCTTTAGTCTCTGATACTCAACTAATCAGTACATTGGGGGTGAGGAGAACAGGAAAATGTTCAATTCTTCTGGGTACCCTCCTCTTGTTAAACTGTTTCTCCTCTCCACTGCCAAATTCCCTGAATTCATGCTAGAAGGTGCCTCCTCCACTTCCCAGCCACTCATTTTTCCCTTAATTTCTTGCAATTTCTTCCCTAAAGCCTTCATCCTTTGAGTTATAATGTATTCTGTAATTCATTCTCAAAGTCATCAATAACTTTTTTTTTTTTTTTTTTTTGAGACGGAGTCTTGCTCAGTCGCCCAGGCTGGAGTGCAAGTGGCACGATCTCAGCTCATTGCAAGCTCCACCTCCTGGGTTCACGCCATTCTCCTGCCTCATCCTCCCGAGTAGCTGGGACTACAGGCGCCTGCCACCAAGCCCGGCTAATTTTTCTGTATTTTTAGTAGAGACGGGGTTTCACAGTGTTAGCTAGGATGGTCTCAATCTCCTGACCTCGTGATCCGCCCTCCTTGGCCTCCCAAAGTGCTGGGATTACAGGCACGAGCCACCGAGTCCGGCTTGTCATCAAGAACTTTTTAACCAAAAAGGTTTTCTCTCTTTTCCATCATAGTTCCTACCACACTGTACCAAAATCACTTGTTTGGTTGTCTATATCCTCCCCTCCATCCCTCCATACAATAAATTATCACTTCATAAGGACATCATTTTTTGTTTTTTTGTTTTTCTTTTTTGAGATGGAGTCTCACTCTGTCGCTCGGGCTGGACTGCAGTGGCACGATCTCAGCTCACTGCAATCTCTGCAATTTTCCTGCCTCAGCCTCCTGAGTAGCTGGGATTACAGGCACCCGCCACCGCACCTGGCTAGTTTTGTACTTTTAGTGGGGATGGGATGTCACCATGATGGTGAGGCTGGCCTTGAACTCCTGACCTCAAGTGATCTGCCCACCTCCACCTCCAAAAGTTCTGGGATTACAGGCGTGAGCCACTGCACCCAGCCAACATTGTGTATTATATTCCAGTTTTATCCCTTACACCCCACCACAGTGCCCTAGGCACTCAAATATTTACAGAATATATGAATAACTTTCTGCTTGGCCTGCATGCCACATGCTTGGCCAGACCAAGATTGTTTTTGTTTTTCCCTGTGTATTTTCTCATTAAGCATATTCTGTTTCAATTACTACATCAACAGGAGGCCTATCAAATCTATACTGCCAATAACCCTGTTCTTAGGAAACAGATACTGAAGTATTAACGAATATACAGGAATGATAAACGTAACCAACTCTCAAATGATTCAGGAAAAATAAATATAGACACAGAAAAATAATGTGGTAAAATGTTAAAAATTACTGAATCTGGCTAATGAATTTCATGAGTTCTTTGTACTATTCTTTAAAGGTTTTGTAAGTATAATATTATTTCAAAATAATTTTTTTAAAAAAAATCTATTCTTTCTGGACTCAATCTTGCACAAGTGTCCATTATATTTCCAAATGCTTACTGGCTAAACTTTCTAAAAGCCTAAATCTGGGCTGGGCACGGTGGCTCACGCCTGTAATCCCAGCCCTTTGGGAGGCTGAGGCGGGCGCATCACTTGAGGTCAGGAGTTCAAGAACAGCCTGGCCAACATAGTGAAACTCCATTTCTACTGAAAATACAAAAATAGCCAGGGGTGGTGACTCGTGCCTGTAGTCCCACCCAGCTACTCCGGAAGCTGAGGCAGAAGAATTGCTTGAACCCTGAGGCCAGAGGTTGCAGTGAGCCGAGATGGCGCCACTGTACTCCAGCCTGGGCAACAGAGCAAGACTGACTCAAAAAAAAAAAAAAAAAATTAAATCTGAAGTATTCAACAAGAGATGATTGCCTATGTTACATATAAAACAGTATGACGGAATACTATAGCTATTATTCAGTGTACCCTTACCAGAAAAGGATATATGTGAAGTGACAAAAACAATACAAAATAGTAAATAAACAAAGATTAAAAATTTAGGTTACATTAACATGAATAAAAAGGGATTATAGAATAATATAGCTTTTTAATATTAGGTCTATTTCCATAAAGTACTTATTTTCTTACCAAAAAATATTATCTGCTCCAAGTCTAATATTTACTTACTCTTTATCACTACGTTCATAAATCTAAAAGCTGTGCTCAAAATACGTAACAAAAATGTCCAGTGAGTCTCCCATGGGGAAAAAAATGAATTTAAAGGTCAATTCTCTGTATAAATTTTGCTGTACATTTTCTGAGTTTTGAAAACTTTCATTTGTATTACAAAGTGTTGCGTCATTTGTGTTTGATAAAAACTTTCTATCAATCTTATAAAAACTCACCACAAATCTCTGCAAAGTAAGTTATGAATCACTACTTTCTTGAACTGAATCTGTAACATGTTAAAACAAAGTGCCATTTACAAGCCAGAGTCCTTGGGGTTGGGGTGGGAATGCACATATTAAAAAGCATTGATCTGGCTAGGAGCAGTGGCTCATGCCTGTAATCCCAGCACTTTGGGAGGCCCAGGCGGGTGAATCACTTGAGGTCAGGAGCTCGAGACCAGCCTGGCCAACAGGGCAAAACGCCGTCTCTAAAAAATTATAAAGACAGGCCGGGTGTGGTGGTGCGCGCCTATAGTCACAGCTACTAGGGAGGCTGAGACACGAGAATTGCGTGAACCCAGGAGGTGGAGGCTGCAGTGAGCTGAGATTGCACCACTGCACTCCAGCCTAGGCAAAAGAGCAAGACCCTGTCTCAAAAAATAAATAATAAAAAATAAAAAAAGTAAAAACCATTTATCTGAACACAGGAGCCAAACCATTATAAAGAAATGGCCTTGTACCAAAGTAGTGGTTACAAATAAAACACTTCCTTGTGATAGCTAACACTTTAGATTACAACTGGAAAGAAGTGGAGGCTTATGACCACTCATTAGTGTTTCAATAAAATAGATTTCCATCATCTTTACTGACACACATATGCATTTTCCACAAATAGTATGTTGAAAGTAAGTATAGCATGATGGTTAAGAATGGAAACCCTGGTGCTAGAGTGCCTGGGTTCAAGCCCCAGCGTGGCCATTTATTGGCAAGGTGATTCTGGGCCTATCATTTAATCTGTTTCCTCACGTGTAAAATCGGGGTACTCACAGCATTGATCTTCAAAGGTTGGTATAAAAATTATGAATGATTAATATTACTACGAAGAGTGTGAACCTGCCAGCCCTCATCTTAATTTTATTTAAGCTTTATTTAGTTTAGAGCTAGAGTTTACCTTAATTTTCCTTAAAATATTTAAAAAAAATACAAAAACACCACAAGATGGGGATACTATTACATACATCTCTTTGCCTTTTTCTCTCCTGCCCATGTAGTTAGTTCTGTATCTAGGTCCGGCTCTGAGAGCACTGGCCAGTCTACTCGTCTTGATTTTCCTTCAGTTCTGTGATGAAGTAGCATGATATGGTGGTATGAGCTCTACAACCAGTATGTTTGGGTTCAAACCCTTGGGCAAGTTATTTAGTCACTCTCTACCTCTGTTCCTTCCATTGTAAAAGAGGGATAACCATGCCCTCCACAAGGTGTTGGGCTCTGCACAATGTGTGTTAAGACATAAAGCACAATGGCTAACAGAACAAGCACTCAATTTTTCTATTTTGCCCCCTTTTCTCTTTATTCTACTCTCCTTCTACTGGATATTATATAGCCGGTAAATCTGTAAATGTTTTTAAAACTATTTCTTTTTGTTTTATAGCCCCTATTCATTTTAAATAGATGAATATATATATATATACACACATATTTTTTTTTGAGATGGAGGCTCGCTCTGTCACCCAGGATGGAGTACAGTGGCATGATCTTGGCTCACTGCAACCTCCACCTCCTAGATTCAAGTGATTCTCCTGCCTCAGCCTCCCGAGTAGCTGGAATTACAGGTGTCTGCCACCACGTCAGGCTAATTTTTTTTTTTTTTTTTTGTATTTTTAGTAGAGACGGGGTTTCACCATGTTGGCCAGGCTGGTCTCGAACTTCTGACCTCAAATGATCCGCCCACCTCAGCCTCCCAAAGTATTAGGATTACGGGCGTGAGCCACTGCACCAGGCCACATGAATATATTTCTAGTATTGTCTAAAAAAAAGGTCCTTTACCAGCCCTCCACAAACCCAAAACAAAAACAGACCTAAACCTAAAGATGCTTTTTACTTCTGCAGAAAACACACACACACACACACACACACACACACACACACACACAGATTTCCAAGAAACACCAACAATAAGAGTCAAGGCATATGTGCCAGTGATTATTGGGGGGGGGGGTTATTTGAAATATGTTTGTGTGAATTAGGCTTTTCCCCTGGATTTCACTAAATCTTCAGCCTCTTTTTTCATCTGATACCTATTCCTTTATTTTATTTTATTTTACTTTTTGAAACTGAGTCTTGGTGTCGCCCAGGCTGGAGTACAGTGGCATCATCTCAGCTCACTGCAACCTCTGCCGCCCAGGTTCAAGTGATTCTCCTGCCTCAGCCTCCCAAGTAGCTGGGATTACAGGTGCCCGCCACCATGCCTGGCTAATTTATGTATTTTTAGTAGAGATGGGGTTTCACCATGTTAGCCAGGATGGTCTGATACTCATGACCTCAGGTGATCCGCCTGTCTTGGCCTCCCCAAGTGCCGGGATTACAGGCGTGAGTCACTGTGCCAACCTTACCTATTCCTTTAAATTTAGCAAAAGGTTTTGCTGAATCTTAAGAAAACTTGATGATTATGTATATTATGATGAAAAAAATCCTTTGAATTTGCTATAAACTAATAGCTTTACAAAGTATTTTCATTTTAAAAATACACTGTCATGTATAAAATTCCAAATTCCAAATTAAATGGGCATGATATTGTATGCCTGAGGACCCAGCTACTCAGGAAACTGAGGCAGGAGGATCCACTGAACACAGGGAGCAGAGGTTACAGTGAGCCAAGATGGCACCACTGCACTCCAGCCTGGGTGACAGAACGAGAATCTGTCTCAAAAAAACAAAACAAACAAAACAAAAAAAAAAAAAATTAAAAAGGTAATAATATGGCAGAGTAAGGGGAGCTCCATTTTTAAATAGCATAATCAAAGAATGCCTCAATAAGAAAGTGACATTTGAGCAAATTCCAGAAGGTAGCTAGGAGAATGTTACACAGAAGACTGGGGAAAGGCGTCTGGGCAGGGTTGAATAAGTGCAAAGGCTAAGAGGCAGGCTCTGGCTACTGGCTGAGAACAAGTATGGGACAGTATGGCTAGTGGGGTAAGGGACAGAAGGAAGAAAAATAGGTGGTAATGGGAAAGCAGATCAGGCAGGGCTTTATAGGCATTATAGGGGTTTGAGCTATACCTTGAGATGCAAAGCCTTTAGGTTTGAAAAGAGATGATCTGACTTATCTTTCAAAAGGATCACTCTGGCTGCAGTGTGGATGATAGACTGTTAAGGGAGAAAGGTGAATGCAGAAAGACCAGAAGGAAGCCTATTCAAAAATCTAAATCAAGATGATGTTGGCTTGGTGGCAGTGAAGGCGGTGAGAAGTGATCACATTCTAGACATATTCTGAAGATAAGGCCAACAGAATTTGCTGCTGGATTGAAAGGGAGGTAGAAAGAAAATAAGTAGATAAAGACTCCAAGGAGTTTGCTTGATGAACTAGACGGATGGAATATCCATTATTTGAGATAGAGAAGACAGTGGAAGAAATAAGTTTGAAGAGAAAGAGCAGGACTTTAGGTTTAGACCAGTTAAATTTGAGCAATCTATTTATGATGGTTAATTTTAGGTATCAACTTCATTGGATTAAGGAATACCTAGAGAACTGGTAAAGCATCTGGGTATGTCTGTGAGAGTGTTTCCAGAGGAGATGGTGTGTGAACCAGGACTGAGTGGGCAAGATCCATCCTCATTGTGGGTAGGCACTATCCAATTGACTGAGGGCCCCAGATAGAACAAAAAAGGCAGAGAAAAGGTGATTTCCTCCCTATCCTTCCTAGAGGTGGGACACTCTGCTCCTACTCTTGGATATCAGAACTCCAGGCTCTCCAGTCTTTGTACTGCAGGCCTTATACCAGCAGCCTCCCTTGGGTACCCAGGCCTTCAGCCTAGGACTGATAATTATACCATGGGCTTTCCTGGTTCCGAGGCTTTTTGACTTGGACTAAGTCACACTACCACCATCCTAGGGTCTCCAGCTTGCAGACAGCCTGTCATATGACTTCTCAGCCTTCATAATGGTGTGGGCCAATTTCCATAATAAATCTCCACTCATATCCTATTGGTTCTATCTCTCTGGAGAAATATAATACACAATTAGACATCCAAATAGAGATATTGATTAGAGATGGAATATATGCACCTGGAGTTCAGGAGAGAGGGACTGGCCAAAGATACCTATATTTCCTTGAATCCAAGAAGATTTGATGCTGGTACTTTCTTGATCTTTATTAGAAACTTTCAACAGAAGGACTACATACAACATACTATAACTGCCACCTTGCTGATCGTGACTAACAGGTGCCACACGATTTAAAATGTGGTTTCTCAACCTTGGCTCTATTTTGGGCCAGATAATTATCCTTCATGTGGGCTGTCCTGTGCACTGTAGGATGTTTAGCAGCACCTCTGGCCTCTACCCACTAGATGCCAGTAGTAGCACACGCCCTTGATGGACAACCAAAAATGTTGCATATCCCCAGCAGGACAAAGTAGCCCAAGTTGTGAAGCATTGTTTTACAGGGATTAAAATGGGGGTGGGAAGATGGGGAAAAAAAGCATATGGCTGAGTGGTAACCAATTTAGCAAATCCAAGAGAAGCTGAATGCTGGACCAGCACTGGAGAAAAGCAGAGGAGCACTCAATTTATATCGTGTAACCTCAGAAGTCCTCAGAAGCAAGAGTAGACAGGTGATGGTGAGACTAAAAGCAGGAAGAATGGTTGAAAACACATTTAAGAAAGCAGCTAATTCTCAGATTCCCTCTTTTACTCACTCGCCCACCAGCAGTGGTCTCAGGTACAGATTAACATTCGCTGACAAGACCCAACAGACCATAGCTTGAAGCCAGATTCACTCAGTTCTGAATAAATAAAAAGAGACATGCCATCTTCCGAGGGAGTCCATACAGCTCACCACAGGCCCTTTTTGGGCCCATAAATAGCTCATTGTAAGGGAAAGAGACCACATGGTAAGTGCAGAAAACACCCTGGCTTAGGGAAACTTCATGCTCCATGGGAACCAGCAGTACCTTTTAACAGCCAATGAGGGTAAGTTCCAGGGCCCCTTAAAGAACACGTTCATGCTCATTTATAAGAGTTACACTGCTGGCCAGGTGCAGTGGCTCCCACAGTGTAATCCCAGCACTTTGTGAGGCCGAGGCAGGTGGATCACTTGAGGTCAGGAGTTCGAGACCAGCCTGGCCAACGTGGCGAAACCCTGTCTCCACTAAAAAAAAGAAATACAAAAATTAGCCAGGCGTGGTGGCATGTGCTTGTAATCCCTGCTACTCGGGAGGCTGAGGCATGAGAACTATGTGAACCTGGGAGGCAGAGGTTGCAGTGAGCTGAGGTTGCGCCACTGCATTACAGCCTGGACAACAGAGTGAGACTCTGTCTCAAAAAAAAAAAAAAAAAAAAAAAAAAAAAAAAGAGTTACACTGCACACCACGAAGTCAAGGTCTGTGTCTTTTCATAGGCTAATTTATTCATTCATGGACAGTCTTCCTGGTCCATATACACTCACCAACAGGGGTCAGTTTCACAATAAACAATATTACCTGGAGATATTCTATATTTAATTCTTAATCCAGTATGTGTCCAGGAAAAGAATGCCAGGAGAAGGAAAACCCAAGGTCATTTTCCACAAAGAAAAGGACTCAGGTCTACTGTTAACCCTCTCTACCTAGAGCAGTGGTGATTCTCAATTGGGGGTGGATTTTGTCCTACAAGCAACATGTAACAATGTCTACGGACGTTTTTAGTTGTCACAACTGAAGAAGGTAAATGTGTACTACTGACATCTAGTGTGTACAGGCCAGGGATGCTGCTAAACATCCTACAGTGCATAGGACAGCCACTCACAAAACTATCTAGCCCAAATGTCAATAGTGCTGATAGCTGAGAAACCCTGACCTAGAAGGATTTGATGAAAGTTCATAGACTGGAACAATGGGGACCATCCTCATGTTCCAACCCTTCTTTCCCAAATGGGCTACTAAAACACTGGCAGCCAGCATAGAGGACTGGAAGAATCTTCTCCAGAGAAGCTCACCAGCCTAGGAAAAAAGACCTAAGGATAATCCTGAAGACTACAAAAAAAAAAAAAAAAAGAAAAAGAAATAGAATTTTAAGAAGATGCAATTAATGGAACGCTAATTTGGCTTGAACCAGAGAGATTTAATCAACTGGGAGAAAGTCTGAAGTTGAAACAGTGATCACCATATAGAAAATTAAATATTTTTAAAAATATATTCATTCCAGTGAAAGTAAAATGATATTCCAGAAAGGGGATGTAGTCATAAGAGTATATGGAGGTTAGCAGTAAATTGCAAGTATATAGTCATTTTAATATAAACACTGAATATGAGCTCAATCAAAATATATTTGGAGAATGGAAAAACAGGAAGGGAGAAGTGAGAAGAAGTTGTATATAGACAGCTATACCCTCCATCTTCTGGAGTACAGTGAGAAGTCAATAGGTAACACATACCACTAAAAAGAAAATCAAGAAATGGCAATGTGTATGTAGACTTAATGATAAAGAGGTAAAGTCCCTAAGAATCAGCTAAATGAGCAAAAATTGCTTACCTCTGGAAGCAGAATATGATGTGTATGTGAGTAGAGGATAGTTTTCCGTAACATATCTCATAGAACTATTTAACGCCATGCATGAAAAACTAAAATATTTTTAAAACTGTATTTGCACTTATAGACAATTTGATACATGAGTTCAGGATATTAAGCTTGCCTCAGTTTACTTTATTTGAATCAGAACAGACTAGACCTAGGAAAAAAGCAAATGGAAGCAAGTTCCGGGTTTGTTAAACCACCTTTCTATACTCCTAGGTGAGGCAAAAGAACAGGCTAGCTAGATAAGGCTTTTTAACTCCTTTCCCTGCTATAGTCCTGGTTTACTCACCAAACCTTACATTAAACTCTTATATTAAACATTATACCATTGAGCACTGGTATCTTTGCAGTATTCACAGTGATACCCATGGATACCACTAGATACCATTTGAAGTGCGCTTGCTAGGAGAGAGGAACTTTTCACGTTTTACTTCAATTTGCCCCTATACTGTATGAACTTTTATAATGAGCACATTTTACAGACAGAAAGACAGACATGCATACAGTATTAGAAGATCCTTAATGATTAGTTTATAACTTGTCCCTCACGCATCTTAATCCAACTCAAAATACTGTAAACTGATTGGAAGGAATATCAACATACAAAACAAAGAATGGCCAAGAAAGCACATCCCTAATAAAATATTGCTCATATCCTAGCAGGTAAATCTGAAGGACATGAAATGATACATATTAAGTGGCTGGTGGCTAAATATAATTCCCAGGTATCACAAAATAGAAATCAGTTTTTTTTTCCTTTTTTTTTTGTAGATGGAGTCTTGCTGTCGCCAGGCTGGAGTGCAGTGGCACGATCTTGGCTCACTGCAACCTCCGACTCCCTGGTTCAAGCGATTCTCCTACCTCAGCCTCCCGAGCAGCTGGGATTATAGGCATGCGCCACCACATCCAACTGATTTTTTTTTGTATTTTTAGTAGAGACAGGGTTTCACCATGTTGGCCAGGGTGGTCTCAAACTCCTGACCTCAGGTGATCCGCCCGCCTCGGCCTCCCAAAGTGTTGGGATTACAGGTGTGAGCCACCACGCCCGGCCTAGAAATCAGTTTTCAAGTTCTCTATAGAATATATACCACTTAGATAAGTTTCATTTTAAATAAATGAAAGTTTATTCTTCAGATTGATAAGATTCGCTTTCTTTGAAATAACTCAAGTTTATCTCCAAACCACCATGATTCATACTCCTTTTGTGCTCCACAGTACCAAAAACAAAGCTACGCACATGGGTGGGTACCAAGAGTTACCTACTGATGGAAATTAATCCAAAGAATTAAATAAGTTACGAAAAAAAAATCAATGATGTCAAGTAATAGTTAAAATTCAAGATTTTACTTTAGTACTGATTATTCATAGATTCTTTTATCCCATATTAGAATATTGTCAACACAAGCTTATTGGAAAGGTTGACTTAACTTTGCCCCATTTTTCTTCTTTCTTGCTGCTACCCTATGACAGAATTACCATCTCTTTGATGAAAACAACTCAATAAAGAATTCTCTTTCACCAAACTCAGCTTTTGTTGAACTTGTTATCGCAAATCTATTCCCTATCTTATCCAGTCACACGCTGAAAAAAATTCCATCTTTTAAAAATCTGTTCATGAATAACTTACGGTTCTCTGAACCACCCTATCAGGAAGGCAGATATAGTACTACGAACTCTGGCTGGGCGCAGTGGCTCATACCTGTAACCCCAGCACTTTGGGAGGTGGGCGGATCACAAGGTCAGGAGTTCGAGACCAGCCTGGCCAACATGGTGAAACCCCGTCTCTACCAAAAATACAAAAATTAGCCAGGCATGGTGGCACACGCCTGTAATCCCAGCTACTCAGGAGGCTGAGGCAGGAGAATCACTTAACCCGGGAGGCAAGGTTGCAGTGAGCCAAGATCATGCCACTGCACTCCAGCCTGGGCGACAGAATGAGACTCCGTCTATAAAAAAAAAAAAACAAAAACCTGTTTATAAACAACTTTTGTTCTCTGAACCACCCTATCAGGAAGGCAGATATAGTACTATGAACTCCATTTTACTTGTGAGAAATTGATGTTTAAGAGAATAACTCACTTAAGGTCCCATGGGTAGTGAGTGGCAAGGAAAACTCAGAATCAAGTTTCCTGATTCCACACCTGGTGGCCCTTTCCAATATATCATCATACTGACTCTTCAATAATGAAATGGAGGGCCGGGCACAGTGGCTCACGCCTGTAATCCCAGTACTTTGGGAGGCCAAGGCGGTTGGATCACCTGAGGTCAGGAGTTCGAGACCAGCCTGGCCAACATGGTGAAATCCCATCTCTACTAAAAATATGAAAATTAGCTGGGCATGGTGGTGAGCGCCTGTAATCCCAGCTACACTTGGGAGTCTGAGGCAGGAGAATCACTTGAACCTGGGAGGTAGAGGTTGCAGCGAGCTGAGATCACGCCACTGCATTCCAGCCTGGGCATGAGTTGTACAAGAGTACAAACTCCATCTCAAAGAAAAAAAAGGAGAAAAAAAAAAAAGATAATGAAATGGAGTTAACCCTGTAAACTAGAATCTTGGAGGACCACAATGGTGATATGAGTGTTTTTCTTAAGTTTTACTTTAAATCAACATACATTAAATAACTAAATGGTTTTGTGAATCATTTTAATTTTTCAAATCACGTGAAATGACTCATATTACAATAAAAAATGCCATTCAAGAACTTCCAAATACTATAGTCACGAGAATAAAAAAGAAACTAAATTTCTTCTAAATCATCTTTGTGCCACTACCATATCTGATAATATATTCCTTCTGTACTCTTGAAACCTATCTCAGAAGTATCTTTGACAAATTATAAATGTAGAAGAATTTAAGAAGTTAATTAAAATTAATTATTTTAATATAATTTCTCCTTTATTTTAATAACAAAATACCAGGGAAAAAGTTCTATTTATTTACCTCAGTAATTGGCTGCCCTTGATGTGTCAAATCCAGCTCTTGAGGGCGTGTTACTTTATCAATATCCAAAGAGTCCATGCTGGAGGCTGCAGAAGTGATGCTGGAACGGGAGGAATTACTAATAGAGTGTACTTCAGCATCACTCACTGTGCCTGCTGACGCGGTTCTTCTGTGCTGATTAGTTACTAAGGGTTTAGTATCTTCTAGTACAGATTGCTGAGCAGCCTCATCCATACTCAAAGAGGCCTGTTCTAACTGTGCAGTGACGTCGTCCAAGGAGTAGCTGGCATGGGAAGGTTTAGCTATCCTATTAGATGAAGAAGATAATCCTTTCAAGGTGCCATGTTTCAATGTATGTCGGCTAACAGGCAATTTCTGAGTAGCTTTCGTTTCTGTGATTTGACGCTTACTGTTTCCTGAACCAATGCTGCTGAGCTCCTGCTCTATAGAGCAAAGATCAGCCATCAAGGCATCCAGATCCACAGTCTCTCCGTGATTCAAAGCTTCTGCAATGAACAACACATAATGTTTCCAGAATTTATACATTCTATTATAAATCAGTTAATAAATGCAGATGATGAAGCAAAAGAATATATTTTGTTGGGCCTAAAGCAAATAAAATTAAGTATTTCTGGTTTTTGTTTTAAATTCCAAGAGAAATTTTTAGAAGTACACAGTCCTCCTCTTTTAAGGCTTGTAATAATCAGAGGAGAATAAATTATGAGTTCAAAGACAAAAACACTACAAAAATCTTATACTGTTCCATGGTTTTAACCACATTCCTCCGTGCAACTTTTTACCACAGGCTTCAATATATTGTTAATATGATCAATGCTTTGGTAGAGATGTCAATACTGAAAGAGCTGAGGGCATAAAAAGAGAAGTCAAAAGTCTAAAAAATTACAGACTGACAGGTCAATATTATAAACTTGACTAGGTGGAATACAACAGATAAAGGCCACAGTGGCTGCTTTAAAAATTACTAAGAAGTAACTTCACTGGACTTTAATCCGGTGAGAAAACAATGCAATTAAGTTTGCTGTGGGGTTCCACCTGGGTATGTACTTTGTCAATTATTAATAAAACCAACTATTTTTTAGTTATGTTCTAGTTTGCTTTTTTCTGTGATATTTTCAATTAGTAATATTAATAAAATACACAAATCAAGAAATTTAAGGGCTGGACGCAGTGGCTCACGACTGTAATCCCAGCACTTTGGGAGGCTGAGGCAGGTGGATCACCTGAGGTCAGGAGTTCGAGACCAGCCTGGCCAACGTGGTGAAACTCTATCTCTACTTAAAAAATACAAAATTAGCCAAGTGTGGTTGTGCATGCCTGTAATCCCAGCTACTCGGGAGGCTGGGGCAGGAGAATCGCTTGAACCCGGGAGGCAGAGGTTGCAGTGAGCCGAGACTGTGCCACTGAACTCCAGCCTGGGCGACAAAAGCGAAACTCTGTCTCAAAAAAAGAAAAAAGAAAAGAAAAAAGAAATTTAAGAACTTGGTCAAGTTATGCATGTAGCTTTTATATCGAGTTTTTATATTGGGAATTGCAGTTGTACTGCTCCTACATTATGTGACTTAGCATACTATTTTACATTTTATTTCCAATTACATCTTACCATTCAAGTTGTATATGGAGAAGCGGTAAGAAAAGTTGGCCATGTTTGTTTCCTGGCGAAGAGGAGATCTTTTTACTGGTTCCATGGGCTTGTCAGAATCCAAACTCTTTATAAAAAGAAAGTTTAATAGTCATATTAAATTCAGGTTTCAATAATATAAAAAAGATGAAGTTTGTTTTATGATTAAGTGAACTGCCACACTATAATTAATTAAACCAAAGTTCTCCTAAGTAATAGACTTAAGGAAAAGTATAATTGTATTTCACATTATTATTTTGGTTATACTTATTTCAATCTTTAGATATATGCTTACTTTTTTTTTTGGAGATGAAGTCTCGTCCTGTTACCCAGGCTTAAGTGCCGTGCCACAAGCTTGGCTCACTGCAACCTCCGCCTCCCGGGTTCAAGGGATCCTCCCGAGTAGTTGGGACCATAGGCATGTGCCACCATGCCCGGCTAATTTTTGTATTTTTAGTAGAGACAGGGTGTCACCATGTTGGCCAGGCTGGTTGCAAACTTCTGGCCTCAAGTGATCTGCCCACCTCCATCTCCCTAAGTGTTGGGATTACAGGTGTGAGCCACCATATCTGGCCTATGCTTACTTTTAAAGGCACTTGAGATTGTCATAGTTCAGAGTAAATATCTTTTCAAATATATTAAGTATAGTGACTGACTTCACTTTATATACATGCACTATAAAATAAGTGAGGTAAGTGAATATGGACATGGTAAGCTAAGAAACAGGTGTGATGGCTCACTTTGTAATCCCAGCACTTTGGCAGGCAGAGGCAGGCGGATCAACTGAGGTCAGAAGTTCGAGACCAACTTGGCCGACAGGGCGAAACCCCATCTCTACTAAAAGTACAAAAATTAGCTGGGCACAGTGGCAGGCGCCTGTAATCCCAGCTACTTGGGAGGCTGAGGCAGGAGAATCGCTTAAGCCTGAGAGGCAGAGGTTGCAGTGAGCCGAGATCATGCCACTGCACTCCAGCCTGGGCGACAGAGCGAGACTCAATCTCAAAAAAAAAAAAAAAAAAGAAACCGCACAGAGAGTTCTGTTCTTTCTTTCCTCAAAGGGATTTGGTTTAGGTCCAGGAAAGCCTCGATCTTTGCTATATGAAGTACTCTGAAGATAACGGACAGTTCTGGATTTAAAATTATTAAGACCCAAGACTCACTAATTTTAATGGAAAGTGATTACAAGTTCAAACAATGATGAAATATTCTTGTCCTTCTCCAGTTCTATCAAAAGGAGGGCAAATTGCAACCCAGCTACACTGCCTGTGACAAATCTTGAATCATACTGTATACTTTGGGTAGGGTGACTTGTAAGTTACACTTGTAAGTTTAAATGATACTCTTCCTCTCTAACCTTTCTAGAGCAAGGAAAAAAGATATTTACAACAGAGAAATTCAGAGAAAGGGTCAGTAGTTATTGTTTAATAGATTCACAAAATATAAGGATTAGTGTTTTAAAACTTTAATTTATATCTACAGTAAGCACTGAACAAGCTTCAAATTTTAAAAGAATGCTGGATATTCTATGTGTTTATAATGCTATCTTTTTTTTTTTTTTTTTTGAGACAAGGTCATGCTCTGTTGCCCAGACACGAACTCTTAACCTTTTTAAAGGGGTTGCTGAGAATTTTATAAAAGCTATGAACTCTCTTCCAGAAAAATGCACATACATAAAAAACTTTACAAACTATTTTAGAAGATTGACCAACTACCTAAAACTTTAAAACTTAAACTTGTTTTAATTCTAAGTTGAAAATACCATACCACTGAGTACGTGATACAGGTGTACAGATAACACTGTAATGAACTAAAGTAATGAAATAAACAAGAAACTTGAGGTTTTAGCCACAAACTTCGTAAAGTCAAACATCTCTTGAAAATGTCCCAAGTGTTACAAAGCAACACATTAGCAGTGAGTCACACTATGCCACAGTTTTAATCTTTTTTTCTCTCTAAAGACAGATTTATATAATGAACAGTCACATCATTAGTGGCTCTTCACACTTTTATGTCAGGCAACTTAAAATACAGGGGAAAGTACAAGGTATCAAACCAGTAGAAACACCATTTTCAGGGCAGCATCATGTAGTTCCTATTTCACCCAGAGCAGCTGGACCAATATCTACCTGCCTTTTCTCTTTTGGGCCCCTCCTCCCAAGCATGGACAATAAAACCACATGGTCAAGAACACCCCACATGTCAGCTGGCCCTTGCATACTTTTCTCCATGCATTATCATTTTCTATTTGCTCTTCTTTGCTTCCTCTCTCCCCCAGCGCAGGACTGCATAGCCTAGTGATAATCTCTATGCCTAAATCACCCTTTTTATAAATTAAGAATTAAAACAGAAAGAATTTGGCAGTTACAGACATAAGACATCTCTGACAAAAAATGTCACTTCTTCTGATTAGAGATGAAGGGAATGATACCTATGAAATCCTAGTAGGAGCTGAAAACATTCTCCCCTGGCCAGGTGTGGTGGCTCCCACCTGTAATCCCAGCAGTTTGAGAGGCTGAGGCAGGTGGATTACCTAGGTCAGGAGTTCAAGATCAGCTTGGCTAACATGGTGAAACTCTGTCTTTAATAAAAATACAAAACCAGCTGGGCATGGTGGCGCATGCCTGTAATCCCAGCTACCTGGGAGGCTGAGACAGGAGAATTGCTTGAACCCGGGAGGCGGTGGCTGCACTGAGCTGAGATCACACCACTGCACTCCAGCCTGGGCGACAGGAGTGAGACTCTATCTCAAAAAAAAAAAAAAAAAAAAAAAAAATTCCCCCCAAAATACAGTATTAACAGATTATGGTCACAAAGATGTCTGCCTTTCAAAATGATCTAGCAAGAATTACACGAAGAGTTTATCACTTTGAATTCTAGATTGCTACAGAAATAAGCTGCTAGTAATTTAAGCTTCCACCTTGCCCACTTTGCTTTTCCTTTAGTTAAGGAATCTCATACCTACGCAATTTTACACAAATGTTCTTTCCAAAGACATTATTTATGAGTAAATAAGTTTTGTTCTAATGTTCTCATTGCCATGAAGTTAAATTTATTTAATAAACATAACCATCTTCACACAGTGAATATAATGTATTACTGGGGCAATAATAACAGTACCCTTTTATTCTAAAAAGTGTGCTGGTTTAGAGGACAAGGTCACCTTCTTTAAAAACCCAAGATCGAATAAAGCAAAATGAAAAGATTTTGCCACTGTTTTAAAATGCAGCCCAGAATTAGGTTTTGTCAGTATTCTACAATCATGTCATAGAAAATATTTACATGGGGCCAGGCATGGTGGCTCATGCCTGTAATCCCAGCACTTTGGGAGGCTGAGGTGGGCAGATCACGAGGTCAGGAGATCGAGACCATCCTGGCTAACACAGTGAAACCCCATCTCTACTAAAAAATACAAAAAATTAGCCGGGCGTGGTGGCGGGCGCCTGTAGTCCCAGCTACTCGGGAGGCTGAGGCAGGAGAATGGCGTGAACCCCGGAGATGGAGCTTGCGGTGAGCCAAGATTGCGCCACTGCACTCCAGCCTGGATGACAAGAGCAAGACTCCGTCTCAAAAAAAAAAAAAAGAAAAAAGAAAAAAAGAAAATATTTACGTGGAAGGAAATTATTTATGTTGAAAATGTATTCAAATTTACTAAGGTAATAGTGTTTTCTAAAATTTAGACTTTTGAATTTCAGG
This sequence comes from Pan paniscus, assembly GCF_029289425.2. NCBI lineage: Eukaryota > Metazoa > Chordata > Mammalia > Primates > Hominidae > Pan > Pan paniscus. The sequence continues at coordinate 106,098,222 of NC_073262.2, forward strand.
CTTTAAAAGTTTTTAGCTAATTATCTCATATTTATGAAACATATATTAAGTAACCCCTCTAGATGAACACAGCCTCTCTCACAAGTATTTTTTTTAACATCCTTAAAATAACCATAGATTCTTAATATCTTCTGTTCTAGAATGACTTCATTTACTTGTCAACACTTTGAACATTTCTTCCTTTCTGGCAATACTTTAAAATTTAACTTATATCCATATCCTCTTCTGCACATTAAACTTTTAACACAATGGTGACTTCAAATCCTCAACCAGTTTTTCAAGCACTACGTCCGACCTGAGTGAGTTTGTCTAGTTCTCCAAGCCAGGCTCCAAACATTTTGTCCAGGTCCTGATCTTCCTTGTCACTGTCTTCTTCAGCACCATGATCAATTTCTTCATCTGATAGCTGCTCCATCTGAAATACAGACATTTGTGTAGAATGAATAGTAAGTTACAGGTTTAACTTGAAAAATTATGCCATATACGCTCTGATATATATTATATGCCTCTGAAGTCAAATCTTCAAAACTAGAAATTACATTCTAAAAGAAAATCTTAAGTCATTAATGGAGACAGTGTTCACAAGTGAGTAGAAACAAAGAATAAAGTTCCAAATTTTTTAGGAAACTGTAAAAGAAAAGCCAACAGTATCAAATTATGACCAGAATCGCATTACTAAAAAAATTAACAGAGCACCCCTTTCAATCAGCAGAGGATATAACAGTAGTACAGTTCTCTCCACTACTAGATCCTAGGACACCCAAACACCACAAAGAAGCCATTTCAGAAGACTTTAATGGAGCAAATTATTGTCCTGTTTATTCTGTAAAAATCTGTTTAGATACCAATAGGTACCCTGCAAAACCTTAGTCCAACAAGTATTTAAGAGAAAATTTGACAAAACAAAAATCTTAATCTAGTTTTGTTTCTTTCTCTTCTACCCTCCTACCCTCACTTTCTATCCCATTTGTCTTCTTTCTCTACCTTACTTCCTCATCAGTTCCAACAAAACCCAAAAAGGAAACAGAATTGAAAACTTCTAAATCCAGATCCAAATCCTGTTATGTGGTGACTTTTCAAATATAAGTCCCTTGAAAGAAGAAATTATCTTCCTTCTTCCCATTAATAAAATAGTGTGGCTGGGCGTGGTGGCTCACGCCTGTAATTTCAGCACTTTGGGAGGCCGAGGCGGGTGGATCAACCTGTGGTCAGGGGTTCGAAACCAGCCTGGCCAACATGGCAAAACCCTGTCTCTACTAAAAATACAAAATTGGCAGGGCGTGGTGGTGCATGTCTGTAATCCCAGCTACCTGGGAGGCTGAGCCAGGAGAATCACTTGACCCTGGGAGACAGAGGTTGCAGAGAGCCGAGAACATGCCACTGCACTCCAGTGTGGGCAACAAGAGTGAAACTCCGTCTCAAAAAATAAATAAATAAAATAAAATAGTGTGATATCTGACATGGAACTTGCACATTATTTTGAGAAGATGGGAAGAAAAATTACATAAAACAATGTAAGATCGATGACTGATTAATCTGATAAATATAAATATTTCAATATTAAAGGCCCTGGAAAATCTTCAAATAAACACTAGCTTTGCTTAAACCAGCCAGCATATTCCAAAATTAAAATTAAAATCAGGCAGGCATGTTAGTATGAACTTGAAACAAATTAATGTTTTTTTTCTTCAAGTTAGCAGATTAGAACCCCTGGTTTACAAAGTTATGGTAGGTATTTTATGTTTCTTAATATCATAGTTACTGACTAAAATCTGGTAAAATTTTATTTGTTAGAAAAACCAGCATATTCCTAAGTTATTTGACCACAATCCCTTTTCCTTCAACTTCTGTCCCAGGGACACAATGAACATCATCACCATATGTTACATTAAATACTCTTGACTCACATTTCTAAAACACGAATTTTGTTATGGTAGATCTAGGCAATATTTGGAATATAGCCTGTCAGCTGGTTTAAGCAATTCCTCCAAGATTATATATGGTGTATGGGCATTCCATTAAAAAAGATATGCCTAATCTTTACTAACTTGATATACATATGCCATGGTGTTAATGTGTCCCTTCCAAAACTCAAGTGTTGCCAATGTGATAGTATTAAGGGGTGGGGCCTTAAAGAAGTGATTGGGCCATAAAGGCTCCTTCTTTATTAATGGTATTAAGGATTTTATAAAAGAGATTTCATGAAGCACTGGATTACCTTTGTTCTTCCACTCTTCTGCTATGCAAGAGCACATCTCGTGCCTCCCTGTGGAGGAAGCCAGCAACAAGCCCTCACCAGACACCAAATGCCAGTGCTTTAATAAGGTACTTCCCAGCCTCCAGAATAGTAAGAAAATTAATTTCTGTTCTTTATATATTACCCAGTCTCAGGAATTTTATTGCAGCAGCACACATGGACTGGTATCTTCAAAGCAGCAATCCACAAAATTATATCTGGGATCCTTAAAGGTTAGGAGACAATGTAAGGAATCTAATTATCTGACATGGTATCATGAAGTTAAATTTTCAATCTTATTTCACTATATAAAATTTTGCAGAAAGGGTCAAATGTTACAAAATTAAACTGAATTTAGTTTTCAGATGCTGGAAATCATATCATATCTCATTTAATTACTTAAGGGAAATAATTTTCTAATTCTCCTAATACTGGGAAGAACCACAGCTAACCAATATCTCTAATAAATATATCTCTAATAGAAACTGATAATTTCCATTTCTTAATCTTTTATCACTCTAATCATATATAAATCAGGTCATTCTACCCTGGCAAGTGAAAAATGGATCTACCAATTTCCCAATTCATAAATCTGATTCTTAAGAAGATTTGGTTTTTGCAATTTGTAACAATATTATTTCTAAGATTTTATTCATTACTATATAATTGATAGGTCAATCTCAACAGAAACTTGGTATCAGAGTTCATTAAGTGATCTACCTAGGAAAAACATAAAATGTTACTGAAAAGAAAAACCTCATCTGACCAGATGACTTAATTACTCAAATAGGTGCTAGTTTGAGAACACTCAGGAGCAGTAATAGCCAGTTTTCATAAAGAAGGTTAATAAGTAATATAATCTGGAATATACTTGCTTTTACTTCCTAATCTTTCAAACTAAACACATTGGAATAACCCAGAAAATATCCTAGGAGGAATTCTGTTTTGAGAGAGTAATACTTATTCTTAATTACATTTCATATCTCTTAAGTACATTTAAAACAACTGGGCCTGCAGCACTGTTGTCCAACAGATACCATTATGTCACTATTGGCAGAAACAGCAGCTTTAGTAACTTTAATGAGTATTTTAGGCAATAATACGCAAGGCACTGGGTTTATGGTGGCTATATTCTCCATAGTAAAAATGTGGTCACACGATATTTAGGTGACTCATTATCAGGAAAATCTGTGATGTATGAACATCATAACACACACTAAGAGGAAGTTATAATCAAAGAGAACAGGGAGAGAACATTAGTCATAGGCCTCCACGAACCATTGTGATAGGCAGGTATTATATCATTCCCATTTTATAAATGAGGAAAGCTAATCAGAAAGGGCGGCAAGCTCCGTTCTTGGAGAAGGGCTTAGAGGACAGCACTCCAGGTCTACTATTTCAAACAACACCTCCGATTTCAGGCATCTTACAGATAGGGCTTCCACATTAGATATCATTTAAACCAAGAGTTCAAATTTTTAAAAATGATTTTAAGAAAGGTTTAAATCCTGGACTTCTGAGAACAGAGTGTAACTGCCCATAAAAAAATGCCATACTGGGAAAAATAAAACAACACGAAAATAACATTATAAGATAAATATAAAATACTTCAAAATAAAGGAATAATTTAAATTACAATGGAGCCAAAGAGAACTACAGTCATGTGCTCATAATGATGTTCAGATCAATGACAGACTGCTTATACGGTGGTCCCATAAGTATTTTTACTGTACCTTTTCTAGGTTTAGATACCATTGTATTATAATTGTCTATAGTGTTCAGTACAGTAACATGCTGTACAGGTTGTAGCCTAGGAGTAACAGGCTATACTCTACAGCCTAGGTGTGGAGTAGACTATACCACCTGGGTTTGTGTAAGTACAATTTATTATGCTGGCCCAACAAGTGCTTAATGAAGCATTTCTCAGGAAGTATCTTCATCATTAAATGACACATGACTGTACAGACTCTGCATCCAAAGCTAGCGTGTTTTAAACTGAGTTTTTTTCCTACTATTCAAACAGGCTATTTTAAAAATCCCTTTAAAAATTTTCATTTATAGTTTTGTTTTGATCTAGACTACTACTGCCCACTTAAGGAAAATATCGCTAGAGAACATGACAGCAATGACAGAGAAACATAAAATTAACAGAAATTTTGGAAGTATCTATTGAACGTTAACTACTTAAGTTACTTTTGCCAATTTTGTCCTATTTTCAATTTGTCCCTATGTGGATTAGTTTAACAGCAACAACAAAAAAAACTGGCCGGGTGCAGTGGCTCACACCTGTAATCCCAGCACTGTGGGAGGCCAAGGCGGATGGATCACCTGAGGTCAGGAGTTCAAGACTAGCATGGCCAAGATGGTGAAACCCCGTCTCTACAAAAACTAGCTGGGCATGGTGGCGGGCGCCTGTAATCCCAGCTACTTGAGAGGCTGAGGCAGGAGAATCGCTGGAACCCAGGAGGCAGAGGTTGCAGCGAGCCAAGATCGTGCCATTGCTCTCCAGCCTGAGCGACAAGTGAACTCCATCTCAAAGAAAAAAAAAAACTTAAGAAACTTACTCAGAGACTTTCCAAAAAAAACTTAGGTCCTACAACATTTCTTAAAGAATTCACACTCTAAAACCACTCTCCATTCTCTAAATGCTGATGTTGATGAACCTTATTCTCCAATTCCCCAATACAGCTTAATTTCCACTAACCATACACATCAAATGAGGTGCCCCCAGACATTTTCTTATAGGCTGGGCACCATCTTGGCTCAGCCCTCTAAACTTAAAACCACATGAACATGCTCAGATACAGGACAGCAGAGTGCTATTAGAGCCATTTCCATGGGTCTAGAGTGCTCAATGTTCCAAAGACACAAGAGAAGCTTTGATTTCATTGAACATTCACCAGACACTGGAGGAACAGAGATGAACATGACAACCTCTGTCCTCAAGGAACATATAATCTAGTAGGGAACAGAAAAGGAAACCAACAATGATGAAACACTCTGTTAAGCGCTATAAAAGAGGTATGTTAAGTGAGCGTAGTTTAACTCAGTTTGAGAAGATAGGAAAGTGGTGATGCTTCAGTGGAGACCTGAAGAGTGAATATGTAAGAGAAAGGAGAAGGGTGTTTTAGGCAGAGGAACCAACATATAAGGGTATAAAGACGTGAGAACAACATGTTAGAACTCAAAGTGACTTAGCATTTCTGAAGCATAGGATGGGTGGTACAGACTCATGGAAAATGAGGCTAGAGAGGAGGAAGCGGCAAAATCCTAAGCCATACCAAAAACTTTGGACTTTATCCTGTAGGGCAATGTTATTCCAATTGTGGTTTGTTGATGACCTGCATCAAAATTACCTGGGGTGCATCTTTTAAAGTCAGTTTTAAAATGGCCCACTCAAGATCTACTGAATACAAATGTCAAGAGGATGGAATATTTTCAACAAGTTACCCAGGGTGTTGCTTATACTCACTTAAGTTTAACAAAATATAAACAACTATGTTGTTTAATAATTACTGGGAGCTCTTGCAAGACAGTAAGTAATGCCATTTTGTGTAACCACAATTTGGTTAAAGGTAAATGTGGACTCCTTAAATAAGTACTAGAATGAGTACTCCTTAAAACCATAAGGAAATCAGGTACCATGAGGATCCATCATTAACACACCCCAATTACTCCTCTTCCATTACCATAGTCTCATGCTTCCTCTCACAGTTATTCATTTACAGATAAATTTTAGTTCTTTATTTCCAGTTATGTTTCAGTAGCTTTCTCACAAAAATGGTTTTAGAAACACCTCCTATGCTGTTCTAACCTTAAAAATAATTCTAAAGAAAAACATGCACTAGAGAAAGGGGCAGGAGGGAGGTGAAGACTTTCATGTTCAAGGAGTACCCCAACTGTGCAAGTTACAACTGTTGCAAAATAAAAGCAAGAGGAAGGAAATGTAAATCAGACGAGAGAAACAATAAGAAAAAAAATGTTAAATTTAGTAAGGCACAAAAAGAGGAAGAGGACTCATCAAAAGGAGGAGAGAGGAAGTCAGAGCAGAGAAGGGAAAGGAAAGGAAAGAAGTAGGATACTCATAATGTAAAATGGAAAGATAATTGTAGGGGATTAATTACTTATCAGATGGGGCAGTGCCTGGTATGCTTGGTTTCTTTCTCTCATTACCTACAACTACACTATTTTAAAACAAGACCTTTAGTTCTGCTGTGAATGAAGTGCTATTATTTATAAATTGCCCAAATGGAAACTGGGAATTTAATAAACCGTCTGGGAAGTTTTAAAAATGAATTTGCATGGCCAGGTATGGTGGCTCACGCCAGTAATCCTAGCAACTTTGGGAGGCCAAGGCGGGCAGACTGCTTGAGCCCAGGAGTTTGAGACCTGCCTGGGCCACATGGCGAGACCTCATCTCTTAAAAAAATAAAGATAATTTTATAACTTTTGCTCTTAATTTATAAAGTAGATGAGTTAAAAAAAAAAAGTTAAAAGTTGCTTTTTATATATCCATCACTGAAGTTTCCTCTGTAGATTAGTGACCCTCAATAGAAAGGGCCTACAGAAAGGTTCTACTTAGGAGCCAAACCTTCGAAAATACTCTGCCTACAAAGCATCAAGCTAAGCATTATGCAAAAAAAAAAAAAAAAAGGCAAAAAAACAAATACAAATTCTGTAACTTCAAAGAACATTAATACTAACTGTGGGAGAACAGGGCTCCCTGCAGCCTTGACCTTCTGGGCTCAAGCAGTCCTCCTGCCTCAGCCTCCCTGAGTAGCTGGGACGACAGATATAAGATATCTTGATTAACAAATTCTCTAGCAACAAAGTTCCTTTTGTAGACCAGTGCATGAAGCAAATTTAAAGGAAGCTACGGTCTCCTATGTGTTGAAAGGGACTAAGAAGGAAGCAATGTGCTATGCTATTCAGAAGCTTCACAGAAGCAAGCCTGAATTAACTAGCTACCAGGGAACTTGCATGGATGGCCTGGTCCTCAGAGTGAGCTGACACCTGGAACTCAGTTTTGTAAAACTGCCACATGGAACCAAACCTTCCTAACAGAGAGGTATGCTATTCTTGGGCCAGTCACGGTAAATTCTTCTTTACCCAGAGGACAGAGAAGTACTAGGAAAGATGATTTACACCCTTATGCCATCTCTTTGATTTAAGACTTCATTTCTGACAACCCAGGATGTAACTAACACATCCTCTTCACTATCATCTACATTAACTGTGAAGTAATTTAAGATCACATAATGAAGCATAAAAACAAACTAGAACTATTTTAACAGTTGGTAGAGATTGTATTGCCTAAGAGTTATAAATCAAATTCAAAGGCAATTTTATTAATGTTTTATTTATCAGGCACTTAAATGAACCCCTTAGAAAAAGAATTTGGGAGGCCGAGGCGGGCGGATCACGAGGTCAGGAGATTGAGACCATCCTGGCTAACACGGTGAAACCCCGCCTCTACTAAAAATACAAAAATTAGCCAAGTGTGGTGGCAGGTGCCTGTAGTCCTAGCTACTCGGGAGGCTGAGGCAGAAGAATGGCGTGAACCCTGGAGGTGGAGCTTGCAGTGAGCCGAGACCTCGCCACTGCACTCCAGCCTAGGCAACAGAGTGAGACTCCGTCCCAAAAAAAAAAGAATTCCTTTTACAGAAAGGTGAACCAGGCCGGGCACAGTGGCTCACACCTGTAATCCCAGCACTTTGGGAGGCCGAGGCAGGCGGATCACCTTAGGTCAGGAGTTTGAGACCAGCCTAACAAGGTGAAACCCTATCTCTACTAAAAATACAAAAATTAGCTGGACGTAGTGGCCGGCAGGCACCTGTAATCCCAGCTACTCGGGAGGCTGAGGCAGGAGAATCGCTTGAATCCAGGAGGTGGAGGTTGCAGTGAGCCAAGATCCCGCCATTGCATTCCAGGCTGGGCGACAGAGCGAGACTCTGTCTCAAAAACAAACAAACAAACAACAAAAAAATGAAAATATGAACCATATTTTAATGAGAATAAGCATTCCTTTATTTACATTAGATTTTCACAATATTGGATATTCTTAATCTATTAAACCCCAAACAGGAACTCCCCATCTGTATTAGTCTGTTTTCATGCTGCTGATAAAGACATACCAGAGACTGGGAAGAAAGAGGTTTAACTGGACGTACAGTTCCACACGGCTGGGAGGGCCTCAGAATCATGGCAGTGGCAAGACAAAATGTGAAGAAGCAAAAGTGGAAACCCATGATAAACCCATCAGATCTCATGAACTTATTCACTATCACAAGATTAGCACAAGAAAGACTGGCCTCCAAGATTCAATTATCTCCCCCTGGGCCCCTTCCACAACTCATAGGAATTCTGGGAGATAAAATTCAAGTTGAGATTTGGGTGGGGACACAGCCAAACCATATCATTCGGCCCCTCCAAATCTCATGTCCTCACATTTCAAAACCAATCATGCCTTCCCAACAGTCTCCCAAAGTCTTAACTAATTTCAGTATTAACCTGAAAGTCCACAGTCCAAAGTCCCATCTGAGACAAGGCAAGTCCCTTCTGCCTATGAGCCTATAAAATCAAAAGCAAGCTAGTTACTTCCCAGATACAATGGGGGTACAGGTATTGGGTAAATACAGCTGTTCCAAATGGGAGAACTTGGCCAAAACAAAGGGGTTACAGGGCCCATGAAAGTCCAAAAACCAGTGGGGCAGCCAAATTTTAAAGCTCCAAAATGATCTCCTTTGGCTCCAGGTCTCACATCCTGGTCACGCTGATGCAAAAGGTGGGTTCCCATGGTCTTGGGCAGCTCCGCCCCTGTGGCTTTGCAGGGTACAGCCTCCCTCCTGGCTGCTTTCACGGGCTGGCATTGAGTGTCTGAGGCTTTTCCAAGTGCACAGTGCAAGCTGTCTGTAGATCTACCATTCTGGGGTCTGGAGGACGATAGCCCTCTTCTCACAGCTCCACTAGGCAGTGCCCCAGTAGGGACTCTGTGTGGGGACCCCAACCCCACATTTCCCTTCCTCACTGTCCCAGGAGAGGTTCTCCATGAGAGCCCCGCCCCTGCAGCAAACTTTTGCCTAGGCATCCAGGTGTTTCTATACATCTTCTGAAATCTAGGCCGAAGTTTCTAAACCTCAATTCTTGACTTCTGTGCACCCGCAGGCTCAACACCACATGGAAGCTGCCAAGGCTTGGGGCTTCCACCCTCTGAAGCCACAGCCCAAGCTCTCTGTTGGCCCCTTTCGGCCACAGCTGGAGTGGCTAGGACACAGGGCACCAAGTCCCTAGGCTGCACACAGCACAGGGATCCTGGGCCCGGCCCACGAAACCACTTTTTCCTCCTGGGCCTCTGGGCCCTGTGATGGGAGGGGGCTGACGTGACGGTCTCTGACATGGCCTGGAGACATTTTCCCCACGGTCTTGGGGATTAACATTAGGCTCCTTGCTATTTATGCAAATTTATGCAGCTGGATTGAATTTCTCCTAAGAAAAAAAAAAAAAAAAAAGGTTTGTCTTTTCTACTGCATCATCAGGCAGAAAATTTCCTGAACTTTTATGCTGTTTCTCCTTTAAAACAGAATGCTTTTAATAGCACCCAAGTCACCTTTTGAATGGTTTGCTGCTTTGAAATTTCTTCCATCAGATACCCTAAATCATCTCTCTCAATTTCAAAGTTCTACAAATCTCTAGCACAGGGGCAAAATGCCGCCAGTGTCTTTGCTAAAACATAATGAGAGTCACCTTTGCTCCAGTTCCCAACAAGTTCCTCATCTCCATCTGAGACCACCTCAGCTTGGATCTTACTGTTCATATCACTATCAGCATTTTTGTCAAAGCCATTCAACAAGTCTCCAGGCAGTTCCACACTTTCCTACATTTTCCTGTCTTCTTCTGAGCCCTCCAAACTGTTCCAGCCTCTGCCTGTTACCCAGTTCCAAAGACACTTCTATGTTTTTGGGTATCTTTTCAGCAACGCCACACTCTACTGGTACCAATTTACTGCATTAGTCCATTTTCAGGCTGCTGATGAAGACATACCTGAGATTGGGAAGAAAAAGAGGTTTAATTGGACTCACAGTTCCACATGGCTGGGGAGGCCTCAGAATCATGGTGGGAGGCAAAAGGCACTTCTTACATGGCGGCGGCAAGAGAAAATGTGGAAGAAGCAAAAGTGGAAACCCCTGATAAACCCATCAAATCTCGTGAGACTTATTCACTATCACAAGACTAGCACAAGAAAGACTGGCCGCCATGATTAAATTACCTCCCCCTGGGTCCCTCCCACAACACAGAGGAATTCTGGGAGATACAACTGAAGTTGAGTTTTGGGTGGGGACACAGCCAAACCATATCACTAAAGTGGAAAAATACAATTTAGTTCAACGCTCTACAAAGAAACCCCTAACATCCCTATAAATAAAAAGTTCTGATTATCTTATAATTAACTATTACACAATATGCCATAAAGCATTATCTGAAACCACAGAGTAGATAAAAAACTATAAAAACTGAAAAACAACAAATAATTAAGATTGTGTTGTTTATATTCCAGATTCTCAATTTCAAGAGCTGTGAGACAGTAAATTTCTGTTGCTTTAAGCCACTCAGTGTGTAGTAATTTGTTACTGCAGCCCTAGCAAATGAATAGTTACTATACACACACGCGCGCGTGCACACACACACACGGCTGCTCCACACTTCAGACCTTTTGCTGTTATACTACATAGTGTAGCTATTTAGTTATTTTTGCAGACAGCTGATGTTGTGCATGTCCACTCCAGCCTCAACTAGAAGTAGAAGCTGCAACTTCATTCCTCTTAGAGAAAACGGTCTTGAAACTATGGAAAGCCTCACGAGGGAGGCAGCAGTATTTTTCTTCACTTTTGTCCTACCTATTCCCCTACCAGATGGCCAAACGCACTGGCAAGAAATCCAATCCCAGAGGCAACCCATGCTTTGAGAGGAAAGGGGGTGACAAACAGACGTAGCCTATAGCTTGGAAGTCATTTGGATTAGGTATTGAATTATCAGTATAAATAAACTCAAGGTTTCAAACAGACAAAAAGATGGACAGAAATAAAGACAGAGATGTGTGTATTATGTGTTTGTAGGTATGTCCACTGAAAAAGCCTGGTGGCAATGACACCAGGTAATTAATTAGCACACTTGGTTCCCAGTTTTGGGTTCCAAAATACTGTATATATTCTACACAAAAAGTAACAGACACCTGGAGTAGTAATTCCAGGGCAGGGCAGGGAAAAAAAACAAGATGAGATCTTGCAGTGAGCAGAGATTGCGCCACTGCACACTCCAGCCTGGGCAACAGAGCGAGACTCCATCTCAAAAAAAACCAAAAAACAAAAAACAAAAAACAAGATGAGCCTCTAGAACATCATCTAGTGGCAAAAAGTCCTCAATTAATGATAGGCACATGTCAAATGGACACAGGAACCAGCCTGAAGGCCCAGATCAGGGGCCTAATCTGTGAAAAGTTAAATACTGAAATAAATTATGACAGAAACAAATTATAATCCACTGTCTAAAATCCATATATATATATATATATATATATATATATTTTTTTTTTTTTTTTTTTTGAGATGAACTTTCACTCTGGGTTGCCCAGGCTGGAGTGCAATGGCACAATCTCAACTCATTGCAACCTCCACCTTCCGGGTTCAAGCGATTCTCCTGCCCCAGACTCCCAAGTAGCTGGGATTACAGGCGCCTGCCACCACACCCGGCTAATTTTTTTATTTTTAGTAGAGACAGGGTTTCACCATGTTGACCAGGCTGGTCTTGAACTCCTGACCTCAGGTGATACGCCCACCTCGGCCTCCCAAAGTGCTGGGATTACAGGTGTGTGCCACCGTGCCTGGCCACAAAATCCATATTGAATTAAATAAAATATACACAGTAAAGAAGAAAGCTCTTACTTACTGTAGAATGCCAACTACTTAATGTAGATGAAATGACAAAAAAAAAATCACCATTTTGCAACCACTGTTATAATTATAAAGTATTTATTTTAAAAGTAATTTAAAAACCAAGTTGCTAAGTTTTAAAAAATCAAGGCAAGAATCATCAATAGAGGCTAAAACTAGTAGGTGAAAATTTGATGACATATATTCTCAAAATATCTCCCCACAAATTACTCAGAAGACAACCTTAACCAAGTGACCAAAATATCACCACTACAGAGGCAAACCAACATCAGAGGGTTCCAGTTATAATGCATTGGGAAGGATACAACATCACTGTAGTATTCCTGCAAAAAATGCAGTACCTGAATCAAATCATAAGAGACATTTTACAAAATAATTGGCCAACACTTTTCAATAATGTGATGGCCAAGAAACAAAGAAAAGCTAAGGAAATGTTCCATATTCAATGGAACTTAAAGAGACATGACAACTAAATACAATGCTTGAACCTGGACTGGATCTTAGACCCAGGGAAAATATCTAAACATAGCCATAAGGACAATGTTGGAACAGTTGACAAAATATGACTGGATTAGATCACAGTATTGAATCAATGTTACATTTCCTGATTTTGATAACAGTATTGCAGTGACGTAAGAGAACATCTTTGATCTTAAGAAATATACACTGGGGCCGGGCACGGTGGCTCATGCCTGTAATCCCAGCACTTTGGGAGGCTGAGGCGGGCGGATCACCAGGTCAGGAGATCAAGACCATCCTGGCTAACACAGTGAAACCCCATCCCTACTTAAAAAAAAAAATACAAAAAAATTAGCCACGTGTGGTGGTGGGTGCCTGTAGTCCCAGCTACTCGGGAGGCTGAGGCAGGAGAATGGCGTAAACCCAGGAGGCAGAGCTTGTATAGTGAGCTGAGATAGCGCCACTGCACTCCAGCCTGGGCGACAGAGCAAGACTCTGTCTCAAAAAAAAAAAAAAAGAAAGAAAGAAAGAAATATACACTGGGGTTACAGGCATGCACCACCATGCCTGGCTAATTTTGTATTTTTAGTAGAGACAGGGTTTCTCCATGTTGGTCAGGCTGGTCTCGAACTCCCAACCTCAGGTGATCCGCCTGCCTCGGCCTCCCAAAGTGCTGGAATTACAGGCGTGAGCCACCACGCCTGGCCTTGAGGTTGTTTATATTCTTCTTACAACTTTTCTGTAAGTTTGAAATTACAGTTTTCCCTTGGCACCAGGGGGACTGGTTCCAGGACCTCCACCTATACCCAAATCATGCATACTCAAGTCCAGTAAACCCTCCATATATGTAGGTTTCACATCACCACAATGATCCATGTTTGGTTGAAAAAAAATCTGCAAACAAGCAGACCCACACAGTGCAAACCTGTGTTGTTCAAGTGTCAACAGTATATCAAAATAAATTAAGAAAGAGAGAGATGAAGGAGGAGAGATAAAAAGAAAAAAGTCTTTACCCTCAGAAAGCTAAAATTAGGAAAACAGTGTGTTAACAAATAGATCATCTAAATTTCAGAAAAAAATTTAAGGAAAAGGAAAAAAAGACAAGCTATAAAACACTTTTACTAAATTAATACGTTTAGTCTAAGGACACTGAAAAATAATTGTGTATTTCTCCAATATATGGTTTTTATTATGTATGCATATGCTCTCTTTCCTAAAGTATATTTGCCTTGCTTACTCAGTTAACCTTTTTAGCTTATTTATAAAAATTTAGCATCTTAGGAAGATATTTATTCATCAGACATCCTTTCACAGATGCAAAAAGAGTCATTTAAAAAATAATTTTTTTTTTTTTTTTTTTTTTTTAAGAGAGAGTCGCTCTGTCACTCAGGCTGGAGTGTGGTGACACGATCTCGGCTCACTGCAACCTCTGCCTCCCAAGTTCAAGTGATTCTTGTGCCTCAGCCTCCTGAGTAGTTGGGATTACAGGTGCACACCACCACACCTGACTAATTTTTGTATTTTTATAGAGATGAGATTTTGCCATGTTGTTCTCAAACCCCTGGCCTCAAGGGATCCAACCACCTTGGCCTCCCAAAGTGCCTGGATTACAGGCGTGAGCCACCACACCCGGCCCTAAAAAAATAAGTAATTTTTTAAAAAGTTCGTTAACATCACAAGTAGGTCAGAAAAAAATCAGAATTCAGTTCCAAATCCAAAGTTAGTATTTAATTAAATTGAAATGCTTACAGTAAATACAGACTTCAAGATGGGTATTTTTAAAGATGTTTTGATTATTAAAACTGTGTTACTTTTGTTACTGTCAGAACAAAAGGAGTAAAACAGTAAACCACTTCTATTTTGCATTATTCATTAACATATTTCCTGACCTCTTCCCAACATCCAGATAGGAGGTATTACTAAAGTTGATCAAATATCCCCCACTGATATAGTTTGGATGGGTATCCCTGCAAATCTCATGTCAAATGTAATCCCTAATGTTGGAGGTGGGGCCTGGTGTGAGGTGATTGGATCATGGAGGTGGTTTCTCATGAATAGTTTAATACCATCCCCTTGGTGCTGTCCTCTCAATAGTGAGTTCTTGGGAGATGTGGTCATTTAACAGTGTGTGGCACCTCCCCCCTACTCTTGCTCCTGCTCCGGCCATGTCACCTGCCTTGTTCCCCCTTCACCTTCTACCATGATTGTATAAGCTTTCTGAGGTCTCCCCAGAAGCAGAGCAGATGCCAGCATCATGCTTCCTGTATAGCCTGCAGAACCATGAGCCAATTAAACCTCTTTTAAATTATCCAGTCTCAGGTATTTCTTTATAGTAATATGAGAATGGCCTAATACATACAACCAAAAAAGCTTCAAGATGTCTGCTTTCTGTTTCTATCTCATAAATGTAAAATTCCTAGGAAAGACATTTTACCACTCATTACTGATAAAAGATACATTTAATACTGTCGGCGCCTGCCTGTAATCCCAGCTGCTCAGGAGGCTAAGGTAGGAAAATTGCTTGAACCTGGGAGGCAGAGGTTGCAGTGAGCTGAGATCATGCCACTGCACTGCAGCCTGGGCGATAGAGCAAGACTCCATCTCAAAAAAAAAAAAAAAAAAGTCCTCTTGAGGTTCTTGAGGGTAATAGGAAGTAATCCCTTACCAAAGGCTGTAGTAGAGGTAGGGACTATTCATAAAGAAGCCAGAGGATTAAGAGAATAGAAATGGGAAAAAGGATGCTCTGCAGGAGAGCAGAGAGTATTCTCCAGGGTGGCATCCCCCAGGCAATTAAGACATTTTCTTCCAGGGTCACTGAAACTACAAAAACAAACTCTCAAGCCTGGGATGCAAACTCAAATACCTGCAGGGGTCAGGCAGCCAATATACATACTGGTGGTGGTAGGTAGATATAAACCAATAGGGAATGGTGAGGTCTGGGAACTGTGACAGCACACCTCAGCTAAAAACACTAGAATTTTTAAAGTTTATTCTGGAATTAAGATAGTGGTGAAGGTTGCATGACCTTGTGAATGTAATAAAACTCACTGAGTGTACACTTTAAAAGAGTAAATGTTTGGGAGGGTGAGGCAGGAGGATTGCTTGAGCCCAGGAGTTCGAAACCAGCCTGGGCAACATAGCGAGACTCTGTCTGTATTAAAAAATAAATTTAAAAAAAGAGTAAATATTATGTATATCTCAATTTAAAAAAAACTAAAAGTTTAAGTGTGTGCTAGTTAAACAAGAGAGGAGTTAGATGCCACTTCCTCTGAGAAGCCCATGAACTTTGTACCTCTATGGCATTTATAGCTAATCAGCTTTGTATTATGTGGTGGTTATTGGTGCACTTGCCTTATCACCCTCCACACCCAACTAGATTGCAAGCTCTGGAAAGAGAGAAACCATATGGTTCTCATTTTTCACCCCAGAGCAACTACCACAGAAATATATTCTTTCTTGATGCAAATTTCGACTTTTTTCTGCCAAGTATTTCTAATTTAAGATGACTCAAAGCTAAAGGTACATTTCTTTAAAAAAAAAAAAAAAGTGGCCAATTTATCTGGTTCTAGTTTAAAGAAATATTAATCAAAAGAAACCAACACATTCCAAAATTAATTTCCCTATCAATAGAAGAATGGTTAGGAAAAATCAGAAAATTCTGCAATGCACTTTAGCTTCAGAAGAATATTTTAATAGTATTTCTATAAGGTTACTTCAAGGCATATGATTTGATTCAATAGCTGCGTTAATGACTCTCTGGTAAAAATTAACAAATGACTATTAGTAAGGGTTCTTGCACCTGACAGAAACCCAACTCAAACTAGTTTTGACAAAGAATCTATTCAAAGTATAATTATCGGTACATTTGTCACAATGTTTGTCCTCTCAATTTCTTTAATCTCCCTTCCTCTTCCCTTCCAGGGTTTCATTCCAAAATTCTCTACCTTCTTTACATTTCCATTTCCCATGTCTTTGCTGTCTCCCCATTTTAACCTGTGAGTTCTCTTTCAGTATCCCTTTAAAAAGCTACTCCCAATTCCTATATATGAAAAACCAAAATCCACACAGTCGCTAAAAGAGACTTTAAGAATCGGCCAGGCACAGTGGCTCATGCCTGTAATCCCAGCACTTTGGGAGGCAGAGGTGGGAGGATCACAAGGTCAAGAGATTGAGATCATCCTGGCCAATATGGTAAAACCCTGTCTCTACTGAAAATACAAAAAAAAATTAGCTGGGTGTGGTGGTGTTCCCCTATAGTCCCAGCTACTCGGGAGGCTGAGGCAGGAGAATCGCTTGAACTCAGGAGGCAGAGGCTGCAGAGAGCCGAGATTGCACCAATGCACTCCAGCCTGGTGACAGAGTGAGACTCCGTTCCAAAAAAACCAAAAAAGAATTAAGCAGAATATGGGCCAGGGGTGGTGGCTCACACCTATAATCTCAACACTTTGGGAGGCCCAGGCAGGCGGACCACTTGAGGTTAGAAGTTGGAGCCCAGCCTGGCCAACATGACGAAACCCTGTGTCTACTAAAAATACAAAAATTAGCTGGGTGTGGTGGTGCACACCAAGATTGTGCCACTGCACTCCAGCCTGGGTGACAGAGCGAGACTCTGTCTCAAAAAAAAAAAAAACCCAAAAAACAACAAACAAACAAATTCTCCCTCCATGTTTGTATGCCTCAACGTTTTATTCCACCAGGAGTAAGAAATCCAACCAGAGATGGATCATTATTCCTGACATTAATGAGACACAAATGGAAGTAAGATAGAATTTAACAGTCAAAAATTGCCTTGGGTGACAAGAATAGTCTAAAAAACTTATTGAAATTTTTGGAATGAGTTTGTTGGGTATTTAAACAACATATGCTAAACATCCCTTACCTTTTTTTTTTTTTTTTTTGAGACAGTCTTGCTCTGTCATCCAGGCTGGAGTACAGTGGTGCCATCTTAGCTCACTGCCACCTCCGCCTCCCAGGTTCAAGCGATTCTCCTTGCCTCAGCCTCCCAAGTAGCTGGGATTACAGGCACATGCCACCATGCCCGGCTAATTTTTTGTTATTTTTTAGTAGAGACAGGGTTCACTGTGTTAGCCAGGATGGTCTGGATCTCCTGACCTGGTGATCCGCCCACCTTGGTCTCCCAAAGTGCTGGGATTACAGGCGTGAGCCACCGCGCCCGGCCATCCCTTAACATTTTAACACAAATTCTGGTTCATAAGAAATCTCAAATAGGTAAATCTTTCATGTTTATGTCCTAAGTTTGAATGAGTAAAAACAGACTTTCATTATCTTACACAATTGAAAAGGTTAGTTTAATAAACAGTTTGCCAGATCTCCCTAGTTATCTAGGACTAAACAAGGAATCAGGAGACTTGAAATTCTTGTCTTAATTCTGCCACTAACTAGCTAGAACTTTGCGTTAAATCATTTAAATCCTTAGCCCTCACTTTCTTAATCTGCAGAAAAATGGGGGGGGGGGAATAGATGAACTAGTTGATACCAAAGATTTCCTCCACTCCTCCAACCCCATTCTATTTTTGTCTGAATTTCTACTATTTAATTACTGACTTCACTCTCAATTTCTTCCTATTTATCAGTCTTTTCTCTCCAATCTTTTTTTTTTTTTTTTTTTTTTTTTTGAGACAGAGTCTCGCTCTGTCGGCCAGGCTGAAGTGCAGTGGTGTGATCTCGGCTGACTGCAAGCTCCACCTCCCAGGTTCATGCCATTCTCCTGCCTCAGCCTCCCAGGTAGCTGGGACTACAATCCACCACATTATGCCCCGCCCGAGACTCTATTTCAAAAAAAAAAAAAAGCCAGGCGCGGTGGCTCACACCTATAATGCCAGCACTTTGGTAGACTGAGGTGGGCAGATCACTTGAGGTCAGGAGTTCGAGACCAGCTGGCCAACATGGTGAAACCCCGTCTCTACTAAAAATACAAAAATTAGCCGGGTGTGGTGGCAGGCGCCTATAATACCAGCTACTCAGGAGGCTGAGGCAGGAGAATTGCTTAAGCCTGGGAGGTAGAGGTTGCGGTGAGCCGAGATCACGCCACTGCACTACAGCCCAGGAGACAGAGCAAGACTCAGTCTCAAGAAAAAAAAAAAAAAAAATCAAAAAAATTATACAGAGACTCTCTCTGTCGCCCAGGCTGGAGTGCAGTGGTGTGATCTCAGCTCACTGCAGCCTCCACCTCCCGGGTTCAAGTGATTCTCCTGCCTGAGCCTCCAGAGTAGCTGGGATTACAGGCACACCACCACACCCAGCTAATTTTTGTATTTTTAATAGAGACAGGGTTTCATCATGTTGGGCAGGCTGGTCTCAAACTCCTGGCCTCAAGTGATCACCTGCCTCAGCCTCCCAAAGTGCTGGGATTGCAGGCATGAGCCACCACACCTGGCCCTCTCTCCAATCTTAATTCCGGAGTAAGGTATCTGCTGCCAGCTACTCTTTACTCTATTACTTAAGGGGAGGGAGCAGTTTAGGGAGCCAGCTTTCCCACCTTCACAGTCCAAAGACAGCCACAGCTATCTGCTCTGCCCTAGTTCAAATGAAGTCTCAGGAGTTTAGAAATTGTCTGAGGTGCTTTGACTTCTAATTTAATACTTTTAGGGTTTTTTTGTTTTTGTTTTTGTTTTTACTCTCTGTGTATTCATTTGTTTGAATAGTTAATATGGTCATGGTTATGAGAGAATAAAATTCAACTTAGTGTACAACAAAATATGGATTCCAGGAAGCTTAGAGGGTGGCTACCAGTGAGACAATGAGCAGTATCCCCCCAGGGTGGGCAGCATGTTGCACATCTAAAATTTGTGGGGTTTTTTTGTTTTTTTAAGACAGAGTCTCGCTGTGTCGCCCAGGCTGGAGTGCAGTGGCGTGATCTCGGCTCACTGCAAGCTCTGCCTCCCGGGTTCATGCCATTCTCCTGCCTCAGCCTCCCGAGTAGCTGGAATTACAGGTGCCCACCACCACGTGCAGCTAATTTTTTGTATTTTTAGTAGAGACGAGGTTTCACCGTGTTAGCCAGGATGGTCTCAATCTCCTGACCTCATGATCCACCCGCCTCGGCCTCCCAAAGTGCTAGGCTTACAGGCATGAGCCACCGCACCTGGCCAAATTTGTTTTTCATTTAATAATCTTGAAAATCCACATCAATTCCACATTCTGCTTCATATAATACCAATTAGAATAGAAAAAGTGTTTAAAACTAAGTAAAACTAAAGCTTCAGAATAATGCTGCCATATTTATTATGTGGTTTTGCATTCCCAATCTCTCCCTCCCAATCCCCAACCCTGTGTGCATGTGTACATACACTTTGAGGGGACCTAAGGGTACAATACTCCAGTTTTGAAAAGTAGGAAAGTAGAGGGTATCATCTCCATCCATTATAATGAAGAAACTGACATTCACAGTCTCAGATAATATATTAAAAATATTTTATAGGCTACTTATAATTATCTTTTGTGTTAACCTCTCAATAAAATTTAAGCAAAACTTTAAAAATCTGTAATTTAACTAATGTACAATAAAGAAACCATTAACAATGCATAACCATTGCAAGTTCTGTTTGACGGTATACTGTGTAAAAAGAGAAGGGGATTTTCAAAATAACAGCGATTCTAATCTTGCCACATTGGCTAGAACTAATAATGGTCAGGCAGTGTCAAGTTTAGTGCCCTGTTTTTGATCATAGCTAAAAGGTTCACATGAATGGCCTCATATCCACAATATGCTAAAATGACATTCGGCTAAATTGGCAGAAATGGCTAAGCTGGTGTCTTTTATTGTATCACTGTTTGGTATGCATTGCCAGTTGAAGAAAATGAACTTCATTCTGTTAAGGACGGGGCTGTCTGGTTATTAGACCACTTGAGTTGGAATTCCAACTCAAACACTGAGTAGTTCCATCAACTTACCTACAGAGAAACAAACATATAAATTATATCCAACTTCTCAGAAACCATGCAAGCAAGAGAGTGGAGAGAAACATTTAAAGTGTTGAGAGAAACCAACCAACCTAGAATTCTGTACCTGGCAAAATCACCCTTCAAAAGTGAAGGAGAAATACTTTCTCAGACAAACAATAGTTGGAGGAATTTGTTGCCAGTAGAAGTGCTTTGCAAGAAATATTAAAAGAAGTACATTAGAAATAAGGAAAATGATATAGTTAAGACACTCAAACTGGCATAAAGGAAGAGCATCAAAGAAGAAATCAGTGAAGGTATAACTTTTACTCTTTTTAATTGATCTAAAGATAATAGTTTGTTCAAAATAATGGCAACAATATATGTGATTACGTAAGCTTATGTATAGATAATATATATATGCTTAGGTATGCTTACATATAAGTGAATTACAGCAATGGTTCAAAAGACAGGAGGGAGGAATTAATATTTTGTTATAAGGTACTCACATTACACCCATGAAGTGGTACACTATTATCTGAAAGTGGATTTCAATTAGTTGTATATGTAAATTGCAAAGTCTTGGGTGACCACTAAAAAAAATTAAGAGAAATACAACTGATACACTAAGAAAGGAGAGAAAACTGAATCATATAAAATGCTCAATTAAAAGGCAGAAAAAGAGTAGAATACAAAATGGAATAAAAAAACAAGGTCAAGAAATAGCAAATGGTAATAAATATGGCAGATATTAATCCAATTATATTAATAACCACTGTGAACATCAACAATCTAAATGTATCAATTGAAAGAGATTTTTGTTGGCGGGGCGTGATGGCTCACGCCTGTAATCCCAGATTTTGGGAGGCCAAGGCGGGCAGATCAGTTCAGGCCAGGAGTTTGAGACCGGCCTGGCCAACATGGTGAAACCCCATCTCTACTGAAAATACAAAAATTAGCCAGGTTTGATGGTGTGCATCTGTAATCCCAGCTACTTGGGAGGCTTGAACCTGGGAAGCAGAGGTTTCAGTGAGCTGAGATAGCACCACTGCACTCCAGCCTAGACAACAGAGTGAGACTATGTCTCAAAAAAAGAAAAAGAAAAAAGGCCAGGCGCAGTGACTCATGACTGTAATCCCAGCACTTTGGGAGGCCAAGGCAGGCGGATCATGACGTCAGGAGATCGAGACCATCCTGGCTAACACGGTGACACCCCGTCTCTACTAAAAATACAAAAAAATTAGCTGGGCGTGGTGGTGGGCACCTGTAGTTCCAGCTACTCGGGAGGCTGAGGCAGGAGAATGGTGTGAACCCGGGAGGCAGAGCTTGCAGTGAGCCGACATCGCGTCACTGCACTCCAGCCTGGGTGACAGAGTGAAAGACTCCGTCTCAAAAAAAAAAAAAAAAAAGAAAGAAAGAAAAAGTTTTTGTCAAAGTGGATCAAAAGAAAAGACCCAACTCTGTTGTCTACAAGAAACCCACTTTAATATAGACACAAATAGATGAAAAGTAAACCAACAGAGAAAAATATGCCATCCTAACACTAATCAAAAGAAAGCAGGAGGAGCCAACTTAATTTCACAGTGGACTTTAAAGCAAGGAAAGTTATTAGGGATAAAGAAGGGTATTACATAATGATAAAGAGTCAAGTCTCCCAAGATGACATTACATCCTGAATGCATATGTGCCTAACAACAGAGCATCAAACTATGCGAGGCAAAAAAAAAAAAAAAAAAAAAAAGACAGAAAAGAAAGAAATGAATCCACTATCATAGCTGGAGACTTGAATACCTCTCTATCAGAAATGGGCAGATTCAGCAGGCAAAAAATCAGTAAAGATATAGTTGAACTCAATAACACCATCAATCACCTGGATATAACTGACATCTATGCGCTAATTCATCCAAGAACAGAATACATATTCTTCTCAAGCTCACACTGAATATACTCCAAGACAGATGACATTCTGGACCATAAAACACACCATTAACAAATGTAACATAATAGAAATCATATATAATGTCTGCTCTCAGAGCACAATGTAACTAAACTAGAAATCAGTCACAAACATAATTGAAAAAAAATCAAAATACATGAGATTACACAACAACCTCTTAAATAACACCTGGGTCAAAGAAGAAATCTCAAAAGAAATTTTAAAAATATTTTAAATAAAATGAAAATGAAAACACAATTTACCAAGTTTGTGGGATGCAACAAAAGCAATGCTTAGAGGGACATTTATAGCATTGAATGTCTGCATTAGAAAAGAGGACCTAAAATCAACAATCTAAGTTTCTACCTTAGAAATCTAGAACAAGAAGAGCAAATTAAATCCTAAATAAACAGAAGAAATAATAAGAATCTGAGCAGAAATCAATGAAACCAAAGATGGGAAATCAAGGAGAAAAATCAAAACCAAAGCTGGTTCTTAATAAAATTAAATTTAAAAAATCAATAAAATTGATAAGCTTCTAGGTAGCTTAACTAAGAAAAAAAAGAGAACACAAATTACCAATATCAGAAATCAAAGAGGGGACACCACTACAGATCTTACAGACATTAAAAGGAAAATAAAAGAATACTATAAGGCTGGGCACAGTGGTGCACGCTTGTAGTCCCAGCACTTTGAAAGGACAAGGTGGGCAGATCACTTGAGGTCGGGAGTTTGAGACCAGCCTGGCCAACATGGTGAAACCCCATCTCTACTAAAACAATACAAAAATTAGCCAGGTGTGGTGGCAGGCACCTGGAATTCCAGCTACTTGGGAGCCTGAGGCATGAGAATTGCTTGAATGTAGGAGGTGGAGGTTGTAGTGAGCCGAGATCGCACCACTGCACTCCAGCCTGGGCAACAGAGTGAGACACCATCTCCAAACAAACAAACAAACAAACAAACAAACAAAAAAAACTACTATAGGCCAGGTGTGGTGGCTCACAACTACAATCCTAGTGCTTTGAGAGGCCAAGCGGGAGGATTGCTTGAGGCCAGGAGTTCAACACCAGCCTGAGCAACATAGCAGGACCCCCTTCTCCACAAAAAAATTTAAAAATTAGCTGAGTATGATAGCATGTGCCTGTAGTCCTAGTTACTTGGGAAGCTAAGGTAGGAGGATCATTTGAGCCCAGTTCAAGGTTACAGTGAACTATGATCCCACCATTGCACTCTAGCATGGGCAACAGAACAAAATCCTGTCTCTTTAAAGAAAGAAAAAAAGGATACTATGAACAAACTCCATGCCTATAAATTTGATAACTCAGATGAGATGAACCAATTCCTTGTAAGACACAATTTGTCAAAACTCAAACAAGAATAGACAATCTGAATAGGCCTGTACCTACTAAAGAAACTCCATCAATAATTAATAATTCCAAAATAGAAAGCACAAGGCCCAGATGGGTTCATTGTGAATTCTACCAAACATTTAGTGAAGAAATTATACCATTTCTCTACAATCTCTTCTCGAAGATAGAAGCAGAGGGAATAATACATAATAACTCATGAGCCAGCATAATCCTAATACCAAAACCAGAGAAAGACATTATAGGAAAAGAAAACTATAAACCATTATCTCATGAACATAGATGCAAAAATCCTCAACAACATATTAACAAATTGAACCCAACAATGTATAAAAATAATTATACACCATGACCAAGTAAGATTTATCTCAAGTATGCAAGGCTAGCTTAACATTTGAAAATCAATTAATACAATCCATTACATCAACAGGCTAAAAAAAAAATTTTTAATCACATGATCATATCAATAGATGTAGAAAAAGCATTTGACAAAATCCAGTACTCATTCATAAATTCTCAGTAGGCTAGAAATAAAGGGGAACTTCCTCAACTTGATAAATAAAATCTACAAAAAAACCCCACAATTAACATAACACTTAATGGTTAGAAACTTGAAGCTTTCCCACTAAGATCAGGAACAAGAGAAGGATGTCCACTCTGACCACTCTTTTTCAATATCGTACTGGAAATAACAAGATAATAATAAGATAATAAGATAATAAAAGGAAATAAATAAAATAAAAACCCAACCATGATATTTTTACTCAAGTATCCATGATTACCAAAAATTAAATATGTTCCCCAACAAAAAAACTAACAGGAAAAAAAAGCAGCCATGGGTCCTGTTGGACAAATAATCATCTAAGTTATCTACACAGATGTCACAACGTGGGAGCTAATGCATTTCAGGCAATTCTCCAGTATCAAACACTCATACAGCCACAATAGGTAACATTTTCCTATAGAGAAAGCACTTTTAACCTTACAGTGAGTGAATAAACAGAAACAGTGCTTTTAGTCAAAATTCTTTTAAAAGCTTTGTCATTGGAATTTCTTAATGACACTTGAAATAACAGTTTCCACGGATTAAAAAATATACCACAGAGGCCAGGCACAGTGGCTCACACCTGTAATCCTAGCACTTTGGGAGGCTAAGGTGGGTGGATGGCTTGAGCTTAAGAGTTCGAGACCAGCCTGAGAAACATGGTGGAACACTATCTGTACCAAAAGAAAAAAAAAAAATTACCCAGGCCTGGTGGCAACCGCCTGTGGTCTCAGCAACTTGGGAGGCTGAGGTGGGAGGATCACTGGAGCCTGGGAAATCAAAGCTGCAGTAAGCTGTGATCATACTACTGTACTCCAGCCTGGGTGACAGAGGGAGCCCCTGCCTCAAAAATACAACCACGCCAGGCATGGTGGCTCATGTCTGTAATCCCAGCCCTTTGGGAGGCCGAGGCGGGTGGATCACCTGAGGTCAGGAGATCGAAACCAGCCTGGCCAACATGGTGAAACCCCATTTCTACTAAAAATAAAAAATTAGCTGGGCATGGTGGTACTTGCCTGTAGTTCGAGCTACTCAGGAGGCTGAGGCAGGAGAATCGCCTGAACCCAGGAGGTAGAGGATACAGTGAGCTGAGATCATGCCATTGCACTCCAGCCTGGGCAACAAGAGTGAAACTCTGTCTCAAAAAGGAAAAAAAAAAAAAACTACAGAACTCCTTATTTCTAATAACCATACTTCTAGAAACATACTAAAGAAGGTTAAAAAGAAGAAACCATCAGACTCATAAAGTTGGCAAAAATAGTGTGATAAAACCAGGGGCTGGTGAGGATGTGGAATAATAGGAATATTCTGGTAGGACATATATTCCTCATCACTTTGGAGAGCCATTTGAAAAACACATATCTTGTGAACCAGCAATACCACTTCTAAGTGTCCAACTGGAGCACCAGGAGAAATGTAAAATAATGTTCACTGGGGCATCCTAACTATCTAACTGTCCCCCAAAAGGGGAATGGAAAAATCGGCTCATTCTGATAAAAAGAATGAACTGGATCTATGAATCAGCATAAATCACGTCAATCATATGATCAGTAAAATATGCAGGTTTTGGGGTTTTTGTTTTGTTTTTGAGACGGAGTCTTGCTCTGTTGCCCAGCCTGGAGTGCAGTGACACAATCTTGGCTCACTGTAACCTCTGCCTCCTAGGTTCAAGTGATTCTCCTGCTTCAGCCTCCCGAGTAGCTGGAATTACAGGTAGGTGCCACCATACCCAGCTAATTTTTGTATTTTTAGTACAGACGGGGTTTCACCATGTTGGCCAGGCTGGTCTCAAACTCCTGACCTCAGGTGATCTGCCCACCTTGGCCTCCCAAAGTGCTGGGATTACAGGCATGAGCCACTGCACCCAGCCAAAAATGCAGATTTTTGAAAAATATAAATATATATTGTTTATATAAAATTCAAAAGCATAGAAGAATATTAAGTAAAATTTTATGGATACATACGTATGTATTAAATGGACTAAAACATGGCGGGAACACCACAAATTACCTGGAGGAAGATTTTCATTGTATACATTACACCTCTTTAACGGAAATTATTTGGAGCAAAGTGTAACAATTGGCTACTACTGGTGGTGAATATGTAGATGTCTATCATGTTTTATACTTTGGTTAAAATGTTTCAAAATTAAAAACAAATTTTGTTTTTAAAAAATATTCGAAATAAAAATGTAACATATGCTTATTGTACAGTAACTTTAAACAACATGGAAGCATAAAGAGAACACCCCCCAACACATTATATTATTATAAGGCAGATGTTCTAAGTTAATGATATACATTTAAATAACTAAATTGTGCATGCAACAATGAACTATAAAATGTACACACACATATGAGGAGAATATACCAAAAATTTTAACTGTAGTCATTTCTGGATAGTAGGATTAAGTCTTATTTTCTTTTTTATACATTTCTCTGTGTTGCATATTTCCATTAATATTATTAGTGAAAGAAAGAAAAAAGGAAACTACAAAATGCAAACTCAAAATCATCATTGGGTAAAAACTTACACACCAACTCACCTGACAAGATTCTACTTTACATCTGATTCTAAAAGTATCAGACTATCTTTAAAGATTGGCCTCTTTAAATATTAATATCCAAAACCATACAAGCCAAAAGAATTGTGCCAATAAACTATACAGCTTTAAACTTCTACTTTTGCATAACAAAAGATATCTGTTTTAGTCTCCTGTATTTCTAGCATTGTCACATCAGAGTAGATGGTCCTGTTATGAATTAAATGTTATCATATGGAAAAATCTCCATACCAAATCTCGATTTATATCATAAAAATAAAGCTATGTGTAAATAATGATGTAGCTGTAGGAAATGAAATAGGACAGCATGCAGTGTTTATGTAATACATTGTAAGGCAACTGAAAAATATAAACATTGCTGTGTAAGCTCTAAATAAATGGACAGATATGCCATCTTAATAGATTAGAAGATGCAATATTATCAATGCCTATTCTCCCCCGAAATGAACTAGTTATTCAATGTAATTACAACCAATGTCCCAGTGGGCATTTTTTTACAGAAACTGACAAGAGTATTCTAAAATTTATATGGAAAAGCAAATGACCTAGACTAGCCAAAAGAACCTTGAAAAGGGTTGGGTGCAGTGGCTCACACCTGTAATCCCAGCAGTTTGGAAGGCCGAGGCAGACGGATCACCTGAGGTCAGGAGTTCGAGACCAGCCTGGCCAACATCGTGAAACCTCATCTCTACTAAAACTACAAAAATTAGCCGAGCATGGTGGCGGGCACCTGTAATCCCAGCTACTCGGGAGGCTGAGGTGGGAGAATCGCTTGAACCTGGAAGATTGCAGTGAGCTGAGATCACGTTACTGCACTCTAGCCTGGGCAACAGAGCAAGACTCTGTCTCAAAAAAAAAAAAAAAGAAAAGAACCTTGAAAAGAGTAGGGGAGGAACGAATTTTACCTGATTTCAAGACTCACTATCCAGCTAAATAATCAAGACAATGTAGTACTGGCAAAAGGATAGAGAATCACATCAATGTAACAGAATGGAAAGTCCAGGAATAGACCCACACATAAAATGCCAAACAATTTTCAGTAAGGATGCCAGAGGCCAGGGGCGGTGGCTCACGCCTGTAATCCCAGCACTTTGGGAGGCCGAGGCGGGCGGATCATGGGGTCAGGAGATCAAGACCATCCTGGTTAACACGGTGAAACCCCGTCTCTATTAAAAATACAAAAAATTAGCTGGGCATGGTGGCGGGCGCCTGTAGTCCCAGCTACTAGGGAGGCTGAGGCAGGAGAATGGCGTGAATACGGGGGGCGGAGCTTGCAGTGAGCTGAGATTGTGCCACTGCACTCTGGCCTGGGTGAAAGAGCGAGACTCCATCTCAAAAAACAAACAAACAAACAAACAAAAAAAACCACGTCAGAACTGAGGTAGGCAATGAGGAAAGTGTTTTTAACAAATGACACTGGCACAACTAGATATAAATGGGGCAGAGGGCTCGATATCACTCATAAACAAAAATTAATGCAAAATGGATTGTAGACTGAAATGTAAAAGCTAAAATTATAAACTCCAAGGAGAAAATATGGAAATATACTTTCTGAACTTTGGTGTAGGCAAAAATTTATTAGGGCACAAATGACACTAACCATAAAAGGAAAAATTGGTAATTTTGATGAAGCCCAATATAAAAACTTCTGCTCTTTGAAAAACACCATTAAAAAAATACACGGCCAGGAGCAGTGGCTCAGGCCTGTAATCCCAGCACTTTGGGAGGCCGAGGCAGGTGGATCACCAGGTCAGGAGACCGAGACCATCCTGGCTAACATGGTGAAACCCCATCTCTACTAAAAATACAAAGTTAGCTGGGTGTGGTGGCATGCGCCTGTAGTCCCAGCTACTCGGGAGGCTGGGGCAGGAGAATCCCTTGAACCTGGGAGGTGGAAGTTGCAGTGAGCCGAGATCACGCCACTGTACTCCAGCCTGGGCAACAGAGTGAGACTCTGTCTCAAAAATAAAAAATAAAAAAGACAAGCTAAGTTACAGACTAACAGAAAATATTTGCAAATATATCCAATAAAGAACTTGTATCGAGTAAATAATTGTTAAACTAAATTTAAAATATATATACAATCTTATTTTTTAAATGGGCAAAGACTTGCTGTCACTTCCCAAATGACTAAGAACATTACATTGCTCAACATCAATAATAATCAGCGAAAGGTGAATTAAAGCTACGGTTATATCATTACATACCCATTAAAAGGCTAGAATGAGAAAGACTGACAATACCAAGTGTTAGGATATACAGCAAGTGTCATATTACGCTGTTGGATATAAAATGATACAACTTTGGAAAAATTTGCCCATTTTAAAAATTAAAGTTAAAAATACACCTACCCTATAACCCAACACGTCCTCATAGGTATTCATCCTCAAGAAATGAAAACCTGTCCACAAATGGAAACAGCCTAAATTTCTATCAAAGGTGCCTGGAAAAACGAAATGTGGCATATGTGCATAATGGAATACTTTAGCAATAAAAAGGAACTAATCCAAGCAACAAGATCGAAGAATCTAAAAATTATTATTCTGCATGAAAACAAGCCAGACTTGGGTGGGTTAGGAGGGAAAGGGAACAAGACACTGTATGATTCCATTTATATAAAATTCTAGAAAATGCAAACTAATCCATAGTGACAGATTGCCATAAGACAGGGGTAGAGGGGGACAAATTACAAAGAGGTATGAGGAAACTTTGGGAGATGACGGAAATGTTCAGTTTTGATTACAGTGATGATTTCACGGGTGTATTAAAACTTACCAAATTGTACACTTTAATATGTGCAGTTTATTATATAGAAATTATACCTCAGTAAGGCAATAAAAAAATTTTTAAAGAAACAAGCAACCTAAAAGACTTCATAGCAGAATTAGAATTAGAAGTCACTTCTGATATATGCAATTTTCTGATTATGTATTGTTCTTCAATACAAAGTTTTTAAAAGAAGGAACATCTATCTAAATGGCCTAGCAATCCCACTCCTTTATCCAAGATAAATGAAACATCTGTCCATAAAAAGACTTGTGCAAAAATGTTCATAACCACTTTCTGCAGAATAGTCCCAAACTAGAAGCAGCCCAGTTGCCCACCAACAGGAGAATGGATAAGAAATCTGGTATATTAACATACTCTTTTTTGTTTTTTTGAGACGGAGTCTCGCTCTGTCGCCCAGGCTGGAGTGCAATGGCACAATCTTGGCTCACTGCAGCCTCCGACTCCTGGGTTCAAGCGATTCTCCTGTGTCAGTTTCCAGAGTAGCTGGGATTACAGGCGCCCACCACCATGCCTAATTTTTGTATTTTTAGTAGAGATGGGGTTTCACCATGTTGGTCAGGCTGGTCTTGAACTGCTGACCTCAGGCAATCCACCACCCCCTTGGCCTCCCAAAGTGCTGGGATTACAGGTGTGAGCCACCATGCCTGGCCATATTAACATATTCATACAATTGAATATTACCACTAAAAAGGAACTACTGATATAAGCAACAACATGGATGAATCTAAAAACATGCTGACAGCCTGGCCAACATGGTAAAACCCCATCCCTACTACAAATACAAAAAAATAAAAATAAGCCGGGCACAGTGACGCACACCCGTAATCCCAGTTACTTGGGAGGCTGAGGTGGAAGAATTGCTTGAACCTGAGAGGCGGAGTTTGCAGTCAGCTGAAATTGGGCCACTGCACTCCAGCCTGGGCAACAGAGTGAGACTCTGTCTCAGAAAAACAAAACAAAAAATACACATGCTGAATGCAAGAAGCTGGAGACAAAAGCATGGTTATGATTTAGTTAATACAAAGTTATAAAACAGGCAAAACTTACCTGTGCTGAAGCAACTATGACTGCAGTTGCTTTGGGGATAGGCAAAGAAAACAGAGAGAAGGAAAAGATAAAGAGCAGGGTAATGGAAAATGTTGTATACCTTGCTGGAGGTGTTCCGAAAAAAAATACTATGGACATGAAAAAACTGTAAGTCTATAAAATGCTACTCAATTACTAAGTTAAATACTTAATTTTTTATTTTTAATTAAGGGTACTTTTAACTTCACCTTGAATAATTCCTAAAAGGATAATGCAAAATTCAAATTTAGGCTTCTGAAATAAGCCTATAATTTCAACTGTGTTGAAGAATAAATTTTATTAAAGTCTCAATTTGCTAACGTTTTTTAAAAAATGTTTTATTACTGTATGTGTTGAAAAATTATAGGTATATACATTTATGGGGTACAAAGTGATATTATGATTTCTGATATAATGTGGAATGATTTCACTTTGCTGAAATTATCTACTTTCTTCCACAAACAGTACTTTCCAATTAGTATTAGAACCAGAATGTCTTGTCCCAAGTGCTTTAAGATGACTTCATATAAGAATACTATACACTGGCCAGGCGAGATGGCTCAGGCCTGTAATCCCAGCACTTTGCGAGGCCAAGGCAGGCAGATCACCTGAGGTCAGGAGTTCAAGGCCAGCCTGGCCAACATGGTAAAACCCCATCTCTACCAAAAATACAAAAATCAGCCGGGTGTGGTGATGGGCGCCTGTAATCCCAGCTACTTGGGAGGCTGAGGCAGGAGAATCACTTGAACCCAGAAGGCAGAGGTTGCAGTGAGCCTACTGCAGTGAGATAGGAGCGAAACTCTGTCTCAAAAAAAAAAAAAAAAAAAAGAATACAATACACTATGAAGTGGAACTTAATATGAAAGGCTCATTATTAACAATTTTTCTTTTTTTTTTTTTTTGAGACAGAGTTTCGCTCTGTCACCCAGGCTGGAGTGCAATGGTGCGATCTCAGCTCCTGCAACCTCTCCCTCCCAGGTTCAAGCAATTCTCCTGCCTCAGCCTCCTGAGTAGCTGGGATTACAGGCACATGCCACCACACCCAGCTAATTTTTGTGTTTTTAGTAGAGA
Organism: Pan paniscus; assembly: GCF_029289425.2. Taxonomy (NCBI): domain Eukaryota; kingdom Metazoa; phylum Chordata; class Mammalia; order Primates; family Hominidae; genus Pan; species Pan paniscus. Next base: position 106,130,102 of record NC_073262.2, read on the forward strand.
CAGGGTTTTGCCACATTGGCCAGGCTGGTCTTGAACTCCTGACCTCAGGTGATCCGCCCACCTTGGCCTCCCAAAGTGCTGGGATTACAGGCGTGAGCCACCGTGCTTGGCCTAACAATACTTCAGTAAGACTGTATAGTGGTTTCCAAAATGGTTACCTCCATTTATACCCCAGGATGTATGAGTGATGATTCACTGGGGTATACGAACATCTTATTAGAAGTTCTATTTTTATTTAATCCTTATCTTAATACACACATGTATTTTATATATAATACATATTTATCCTTAACATACAGACACTGGCGTCTTCACCGTGGCCACCTGTCAGAGAATCACACACCATACAAAGTAACATAAATATTCTGGTATTAAATAATTGTAGGTATTGTGAGGCTAGAGTGATAGTAATTACTATCTTTAATACATTGATTCTTTTTCAATAATAAAGGATCTACCCTTTTGTAAGCTTCTACGAGAGACTGGTATTCCAGAGAAGACATATTCTCAACAGTAAATGATTTCCTCAATAAAAACGTTTTATGTGCTGGCCGTGGTAGCTCATGCCTGTAACCCCAGCACTTTGGGAGGCTGAGGTGGGCAGATTACCTGAGGTCAGGAGTTCGAGACCAGCCTGACCAACACAGAGTAACCCCGTCTCTACTAAAAATACAAAAAATTAGCCGGGCGTGTTGGCGCATGCCTGTATTCCCAGCTGCTCGGGAGACTGAGGCAGGAGAATCGCTTGAACCCGGGAGGCGAAGGTTGTGGTGAGCCAAGATTGCGCCATTGCACTCCAGCCTGGGCAACAAGAGCGAAACTCCATCTCAAAAAAAAAAAAAAAAAAAAGTATAGAAAACTGTATTATATAATCCTTCATGAAGCAGCTGCTTTGACCTCAATGAAACAAAGTTGGAGGAGAGGGTAAGGTTTAAGTCCAAGGGCAAAGCAGAATAAAAGAGAAACTGAAGCAAGAACAGAGCCAAGTGTTAACGGATGTTGTTATTGATGTTGTTAAGGAGTGATCATGGTATTTTGTACCAAACAGGTTTGTCTCATGGCAAATCATTTAAAAAACTGTGCAATTTAAAGATGAAGTAAGCATTTATCTTTTATAAAAAGAGTAGAGTTCTAAATTTGCTGAATTTCTGTTGTAAGTGGCTGTGCTGTGGCAGTATGCTACCTAGACATAGTTTCTAAAAACAAAAACATGGTTAATGCATCTGTACCTTAAAGGTAAATGAGACATTTTAAAACTTAGTAAGAAAATAGCTGTATTCTAAAAAAAAAAAAAAAAATGTCATCTTAAAATACTCATATCTGCACACTCTAAGAACAGAGAAGCCATTTCTAACTTTTTAAATGCCTTCCAAACACAGTTTTGGTGGATTTTGAATCCATTTATTAAAACTTTATAAATACAAATCCTCACACTGATTTGCAAGAATAGCTGATTGACAAATAGGGAGAACAAACTTTGTACTAGCCCAATCTGCATAATTGATGGATACAAACTTAACAGTATCTCCTAATAGAAAGTACAGCCGAAGAGGCACTTTTTCTTTTTGGATATATGTTCCTACATGAGCTGCCTTGTCAGCTAAGAGAAGCATTAAAAACCAGTAACATAATAAACAGATTCAAGAGCCAGATTTGGAAATTTCTGTGTTAATGAGTACTATAGCCAAGATTTTTCAAATATAACATATCATATTCATTGCTGCTGCCTTAAACTGTATATGTTTATTCTAAAAACTTAGGGTAAAAAAATTTTGAACCATTACTGCTTATTAAGTACACTATTCACAGATAAGTAGGATCAATGATTTCCTTTACCAGTTTCCAACGTCATTTGTTACAATATGAAATAAACCAAATGAGCCAAGAAATAATTATCCTTTATAAAGTAAACATTATTGGAAAATTAGAACAAATTATATTTGGGAAACATGCAAAATTTGGGATATATAAAGAATATATTTTCAAGTCATATTACTGGTTGTTTTGCTGTGTATATATATATGTGTGTATATATATATATATATTTTTTTTTGAGACAGGGTCTCACTCTGTCACTGCAGCCTTGACCTCCCAGGCTCAGGTGATCCTCCCAATCTCAGCCTCCCGAGTTAACTGCAACTACAGGCACACATCACCATGCCTGCCTAATTTTTGTATATTTTGTAGAGACAGGGTTTTGCCATGTTCAGGCTGGTCCCAAATTGGGCTCAAGCGATCCACCTGCCGCAGCCTCCCAAAATACTAGGATTATAGGCATGAGCCACTGCACCTGGCCTGCTCTACTGATTTAACCTAATACTTTTCTTCACTTATCAAAACTCAGTAAAATCCTTCTAAAAGTAATTTCCAAAAAAGCATCCAAGTTTTTTATTTGTTTTGTTTTGAGACAGAGTTTTGCTCTCGTTGCCTAGGCTGGAGTGCAATGGCGCCATCTCGGCTCACCGCAACCTCCACCTCCCAGATTCAAGCAATTCTCCTGCCTCAGCCTCCTGAGTAGCTGGGATTACAGGCATGCGCTACCACGCCCGACTAATTTTTTGTATTTTTAGTAGAGATGGGGTTTCTCTATGTTGGTCAGGCTGGTCTCAAACTCCCCACCTCAGGCAATCCGCCCACCTTGGCCTCCCAAAGTGCTGGGATTACAGGCATGAGCCACTGCACCTGGCCAAAGTTTTAAATACCATTGCAAAATTGACTTAAGATTCTACAATAATACTGGGCCTACTGAATATGTTTACAGTCCAATTTTTGCTAGCTATCACCATTCTTCACCATGGGGCTTAAATTTTAATAGTTTAACATAATGGTAAGTCCTTGGCTTCCTGATCTTGTTTTTCTTCTCATCTAAAGGGATGACTTTTCCTCCTTTTGTAAACTTTATCTGTTCACCCATTTTCAACTCAAAGACCCTTCTGCTTCTTTGTGGTCCCTGCTTCTTCAGTGTCATCTTCTACTGATTCCTCGTATTTTATACCTAAACTGTCATCCTCTATTGTGGAGAACAGAATACCTATCTTAGATTTCTCTATTATGCCTAGCTCTGCTTAGAGCAGAAAAACAGTATGCATTTTATTAAGAGCAAATACATATATACTTTTCAAAAAGCCAATTTACAAGACATAAGTGATATAGTTTAAGACATCTGCCTTAAAGCATGAAAAATACCTTAATAGCAAGAAGAGCATATGAAAAAGCTTTAGAGATCATATAATCTGGAGTTTTAAAAACTATTTCACAACAAAACTCATCCAGATGAAATTTTACACAGCCTCTCCAATATATAAAGCTGGCAAAAGCATTGCTATTTTATGTTCAAATACATTATGTTAATTTATTGTAAACTCAAATAAAGAGATAAACTAAGGGTTAGAGATGTTAAACAATCCATTTATTTTTGTATGCTTTGTTTTGATTTCACCCAGGTAAGCAGTTGCAGCTCTTAACAGTCCCATCTACAGTCTTCAGGATACTCTTCAAATACATTGATCCAAATGTTTTAAACAATAAAAGGAAAAGCTTTATTCTTAGGAATTTCTGCCCCATCGCACCCCCAAAATTAACCACGTATAACCATGTAGCACTATGGTCTTCAATGTGTTAAAAAAAATTTAGGCCAAGCATGATGGCTCACGCCTGTAATCCCAGCACTTTGGGAAGCTGAGGTAGGTAGATCACCTGAGGTCAGGAGTTCAAGATCAGCCTGGGCAACATGATGAAACCCTGTCTCTACTAAAAATACAAAAATGAGCTGGGCACGGTGGTGCATGCCTGTAATCCCAGCTACTCGGGAGGCTGAGGCCAGAGAATCGCTTGAGCCTGGGAGGCAGAGGTTGCAGTGAGCTGAGATTGTGCCATTGTACTCCAGCCTGGGCAACAGAGTAACACTCCATCTCAAAAAAAAAAAAAAATTATATACACACATGCATACATATAAATATACACATGTGTATATATGAATGAGTATGAGTGCCAGAACCATTCAATGGGGAAAGGACAGTCCTTTCAACAAATGGTGCTGGGAAAACTGGATATGCAAAAGAATGAAGTTGGACCCTTACCTAACACATTTGCAAAAATTAATCCCAAATGGATCAAAGACCTAAACATAAGAGTTGAAACTATAAAACTCCTAAAACAGGGAAAACCTTCATGACATTGGATTTGGCTACAGCTTCTTGGATATAACACCAAAAGCACAGACAGAAGAAAAAATAAATTGGACTTCCTCAAAATTTAAAACTTTTGTGTTTGGGGAGTGGGGGGTTGGGGGAGGGATAGCACTAGGAGAAATATCTAATGTAAATGACGAGTCAATGGGTGCAGCAAACCAACATGGCACACATATACCTATGTAACAAACCTGCACGTTGTGCATATGTACATCAGAACTTGAAGTATTAAAAAAAAAATTTGTGCAAAAGGATACTATCAAGACAGTGAAAAGACAACCCATAAAATGGGAGAAAATGTTTGCAAATCATATATTTGATAAGGGATTAATATCCAGAGTGTACAAAGAACTCCTACAACTCACCAAAGAACAACCTACTTTAAAAATAAGTCAAGGACTTGGATAGACATTTCTCCTCAGATATACAAATGGACAATAAGCATATGAAAAGATGCTCAACTTCACTAATCATTAGGAAAATTCAAATCAAAACCACAATGAAATACCACACCACGCCCATTAGAATAGCTATTATCAAAAACATAAAAAGAAAAAACACTAGAAAAGAAGTGTTGGCAAGATACAGAGAAACTGGAACCTTTGTGCATTGCTAGTGGGAATGTAAAATGGTGCAGCTGCTGTGGAATGCAATATGGCAGTTCCTCAAAAATTAAATATAGAATTAGCATACAATCTAGCAATCCCATTTCTGGGTGTATAGAAATACTGAAAAAAGAACCGAAAGCAGGGATTCAAACAGTTGTATACCAATACTCAAGGCAGCATTATTCACAGTACCCCAAAGGTGGAAACAACCCAAATATCCATAAATGTGGTATATACATACAACGGAATATTAATCAGTCTGAAAAAGGAATGGAATTATGATACATCCTACATGGATGACCTTGAAGACAGTGTGTTAAGTAACATAAGCCAGACACAAGAATCAATATTGTATGAGTCAAAAGTAGAAAAGTTGTTACTAGGAGGGTAGGGTAGAGGGAGGGAAGTGGATAGTTACTGTTTTGTTTTTGAACAGGGTCTCACTCTGTCACCCAGTGTGCATGATCATAGCGCACTGTGGCTTGCAGAATTACTGTTTAATGGGAAGAATTTCAGTTTGGGATGATAAAAAAGTTCTGGAGATGGTGGTGATGATGGCACAATAATGTACTTAAGCCACTGAACTGTACACTTAAAAATAGTTAAAATGGTAATTTGTATGTTATGCATACTTTACCACATTTCTTTCAAAGAGTATATGTGTGTGTTGCTTTAGTGGCAGTGTAAAAACATGGTTAAGAATACAAGCTTAAGAATTAGGCTGCCCGGTTTCAAATCCAGCTCTGCCACTATAGCTCTGCAGTCTTTGGGCAACTTATTGTCTGTGCCTATTTTCTCAAATAATAGACTCTATTTCATAGGGTTATGGCGAGAATTAAATAAATCATCACATATAAAGTGTTTAAAACAGTGTACGTCATACAGTGGCCACTTTTTATTATTGTAAGTTTAAAATACATTTTTATTGAGATTTAAGTCAAACATCTGCAGAATCTCTGAAATTCTCAAGTTCAGTAAACAGTTTAAGAAGCAGTGATCTAATCCAAACTTCTCATTTTATAGGTAAAGGAATTAAGAGTCCAAGATAAGTTATCTGCCTGAGGTCACATCTTGCTTCACTAATATTAATTTTCCTAAAATTAAGTGTTTGGGATTAACAATACTAATGTTGACATTCAATTACTTCCAAACCAAGGCAACCAAAGCCATGAGATTCTACAATGTGTAACCAAGAATCTGTGAATAGTGTGACAGTTATCCACGATGCCAATCTAATAAGTATTTATGGGGTGAGAACCAAAAGGCAGCAAAACCAAAAGACATAATCATCCTCAAAGACAATGGTTAAAAACACCTCTTCGGAAAATAAAGAGTTAAATATTTGTGAAAACACACCCAATAGTGCCCATTACTCCACTCCTTTCACCCAGTCACATACTCTATAATCTTAGTGAGACCTCTGAGTCTGAAAAATAAGCTGCTGCTTCTACCAAATAAAGCTAATGTTTATCACAAGGCAACATCTACAAATAATTCTTTATTAAATTCAAACAGGAGACAGCAATCTAAATTATACAAAATGTCTAATCCAAAAAATCATGAATTAAGCTTTTTGTACTTACTTGAGTAGGGCTGCATCTGGTTTCTGGGAAATTCACCACACAAAAAGCAAAATAACGGAGACAATCTTTGAAGGTCAGACTCAACAAGAGTTAAAAGCTATTGAGCGTCTCTATTTTGCCCCTCCCCCAAAGGTCCTCCCCCTCAATTCGGCTCTCAAAGGATAGCACCGCCATGTGAAATGTCCTCCTCCCCATCTGAATCTGCTGAAATCCTACTCATCCTTAAAGGTTTCACTTAAATGCCGAGGCTTCCATGCATTCCTCCCTCAATTTAGAATTAATCTCTCTTCTTCGCTCTCCTATTCTACACCTCAACATTTTATTACATAATTCACTGTATTACAATTACCTACATTCACTAACCCCCCGCACCGCACCCCCAAAAAAACCACCCCGAGGAGGAAAGGAATTTAAGGTGCTGTTAAACACCTCTATGCCAGGCAAGGTGCTACGCATTTTGCATAATTATCTCATTTAATCTACATGAAAAACATCTGGGGAGGTAAACAGGTGGTGTTATTCCCATTTTACTGATAGGGAACGTACTGCAGAGTTCAATAGCTTATCCAACTCACATTGCAAGCCAATTCCAGGGCGTACGGTTTCCCCCACTCCGAAGAGCTCTTTCCACCACCCCATGCTTGTTCACCTGGTGTCCCCAAGCCTAACTGACAGAGTAGGTATTCCATAAATGTTTGCTGAATTTAATATCCTCATGGACTGACTCTTTAATAATCCGATCACGCCTCATCCCTAACCCGTTACCTTTACTGTTCCTTAACAGTGGACTTTACCTACATAAGCAGCTCTCCACATTTCCCTGAGAAATGCTGCAGACAACATCAACCCTTATTGGAAGACTGAGTGAAGAACTTTTCCATTCTCCCGGATTTCCCCAACGGATCTTCCCAAAGAATTTAAGAAATGCACACACGCAAGACACATGTAACACTTACACCCTCCCTCAAGGCTCTTATTTCATATTAAACCGTCTCTTCGAGCTTATAAGCAATAAGGTTTATGCGGTTTCCAGCTCACACAGTGGGGACACCCTAAGTCACTGCCTTAAGAAAACCACATCTTTCAACCTGTCTTAACACGAAGGCATCCTAATACTATCACACTGCCCCCTCCCTCCGTCCACCCCCCCCCCCGCCATGAATTGCAGTTTGGATTTCCGGCGGGAATGTATAATACAGACCGCAAGAGGAGACGCGGTTAAAAAGCAATGAAGCAATTACTTAGCCTGTTTAATTAGAAAGAAGACACAGAAGGCGCCCCGCCTTTCAAAATCTCTGCACTGAACTCATCTATGAAAGATGGGGGCATCGAAACCCAAGCAACCCGACATCCAGTAGCTGGTTTCTGCAGCTGGGCGGGGGAAAGTCCTTTCCTCCCTGCGGTCCCGGGCCACCAGCCCCCGGTGCTGGGTCGGAGAAGCCTAACCGCACCCTCCCAGGCGGCCCCTTATCTCATTGTCTCCCTCCGTCGCGGTCCCCAGGGGCGCAGGGTGCAGTCCAGGCCCCACCGACCTCCATCCACCAGCCGGGAGCGGTCCAGCCAGCCCCGGCCCGAGCCCCAACCTGGCAACGACCCCGCCCCAGGCTGCCGCCAACCGTACCGCACCCGGATGGCGGGGCCGGGCGCCGGGAAAATGGAGGCGGGAGCGGCAGGAGCGCCTCACGGCCCCGCGCCCAGCCGGCTCCCTACCCCTGGCCCCGAGGGCGAGGCTAACCACTCACCGCGGCAGTCGGTCGGCCTTCCCGCGGCCCCGGGCAAGGAAACCGCCGCTCGCGCTCCTCCAGCCGCTGCCTCCGCCTCCTCCCCAGGCGCGGCGCTCCCTCGCCAGAGACGCAGCGACTGCCAGCAGCTCCCGCGCCGCGCGCTCAGTGACTGACTGACTGACTGACTGACTGGCGGGCGGCGGCGGGAGCGGGGGCGGGGCGGCCGCAGCGCCCCGCGGCGGCGGAGCCGAGTGTGCTCGCGTCCAGCCGAGACGCAGAAGGCGGGGTTGAGGGCCGGACTGCCGACTGTAGGGCCGACTCGCGCGGGACCGCGCGCTGCCCCCGCCCGCCGCCAACCACTCACTTCCGGCGCAGGCCGCCGCGCCCGCCGCTTTTCCCTAGCCCGCGCCCCCCGCCGGCCCTCCGCCCTCCCTTCAGGCGCCCGGCCGCGCCCGGCCGCACCCAACCGCGGCTCCGCTCGTGCCTCGCCTTTCCTCCGCAAGTCCCTGTGAGCCGCCTACAGGAACGAGTGAATCAGAGAATGAATGAGTGGGGAGGAAAATCCCAGTGCGGCCCCACCCCCTGCTCGCCTTTCATAGGAAGCCGGCCCAGCAGCCTCTGTCCTAGCGCCCTGGGAGGCACAGCAGCCTCCAGCAGTTCTGTCAGGGAGCTGTACGCATCCACCTTTATACGCTGTCCGTGTATTCAGAGACTACAGAAAAGCATCCGGGGTTGGCTCGGTCACTTACAGGACCATTGTCGTTGAGATCTGTGAGGCCCTTCTTTAGGAAATCCCATTTTGGCCAAAAAGTCTCTGCAGTTTCATGGAATGTATTGGGAAACTTAGGAACGGGACATTTCGATGACCTTTACTTTTTAAACTTCGAAATCTGTTAATCCTCCCTCCTTAATTTCTGTCCCCCCACCCCATCGGAATTGTGTAGTAGTAAGGTGTCGGCATTTTTCCTTATCGCTAAGCTCAGCTGCTGCCTCTTTAGATGCAGGCTTGACTTCGGCAGACTTTTAGATTTTAAGTATGTCCTTATTTTGACCTTCACCTAAAGTTGATCAAAGAAAGGAACAAATGGAACTAAGTTATGTTTGCTTGGCTACATGCAAAGCAAGTTTGTTGACAGCATTAAAACAATTGAGAAATTGGGAGTGTGACCTGAAATTGGTTGCAATGAACATTGCTTTTTCATGTCTTCCCATCTGCTTGCTAAGAATTTATTTAAATTTTCACAAAGCATTGACTGTACATTCCTGAAATCCTAGCTCCCTCTCTAAGAATGAGAGTGTTCATTTCTCTGTCCTGGGGCCAAATCCTGGTTTGGTTAATTACATTCTTACTTCCTGATATTCTTGAGGACTTTCAAGTGGTTTCAGTCTTTTTTGTACAATCTGTTCCAAACTGGTACACAATCTGTTTCAAATTGGTATTTAGAACCATACAATACAGATACTGGCTGCCTTTCACACTTGAGATATCTGTACTTTTGAAACATAACTGCCCTTTTGTATTTTAAGTTCAGTAGGTATGTCAATATTCTTGTATAGAATAATACTATCTCTTGACTGGATTAAGAAAATGTGGCACATATACACCACGGAATACTATGCAGCCATAAAAAAGGTTGAGTTAATGTCCTTTGTAGGGACATGGATGAAGCTGGAAACCATCATTCTCAGCAAACTATCGCAAGGACAGAAAACCAAACACCACATGATCTCACTCATAGGTGGGACTTGAACAATGAGAACACTTGGACACAAAGCAGGGAATATATCACACAGTGGCCTGTTGGGGGGATGGAGAGGGGGGAGGGATAGCATTAGGAGATATACCTAATGTAAATGATGAGTTAATGGGTGCAGCACACCAACATGGCACATGTATACATATGTAACAAAGCTGCACGTTGTGCACATGTACCCTAGAACTTAAAGTATAATAAAAAATAAAAATAATAAAAGAATAATACTATCTCTTATAAATGAAGATGATCCTGCTGACCAACTTCTTTTAGACTTCTCTTCCTTTCTTGTGGGAATCATCATTTGCCACCTAATTATTTCAAGAAGTTATCCTCCAAAAGTGAATATAATACAACACTTTATTCATCCTTGTATCTCCCACAATATCTAGCATAGTATCTTGCACAGTAAGTATTTATAAATTAATAAATGCTTTAAAATTTTTCATAAGTGATAATTTTATACAAATGTATCTAGTCTTTCTCCTCATTTCCCTTGTGACCAAGTTTGTTGACATTAGACACACCTGGGTGCCAAACTTAATGAATCCTATTGTCATTAAATGTACTAGGCTGTGTGATACCTTACAAGGAAGATGATTCATTTAAACCTCCTTTAAAAAATAGACAATTGAAGCCAGGAGTGGTGGCTCGCACCTGTAATCCCAGCACTTTGGGAGGCTGAGGTGGGCGGATCACCTGAGGTCAGGAGTTGGAGACTAGCCTGGCCAACATGGTGAAATCCCATCTCTACTAAAAATACAAAAATGAGCTGAGCATGGTGGCGGGTGCCTGTAATCCCAGCTACTCAGGAGGCTGAGGCAGGAGAATCACTTAAACTTGGGAGTGGAGCTTGCAGTGAGCCAAGATCCTGCCATTGCACTCCAACTTGGGTGACAAGAGTGAGACTCCATCTCAGAAAAAAAAAAAAAAATAGACCATTGAGTGCCTTTTACATAGGTCTTAGCCAACTCTTCTCCAAGTGCTTAGCCTAAGATCAAGGCTAATTAAAAGAGAAAAAAGGTCACTTTCAGTCATTGAGAAAAGAGTGTTCTCATCAGTTTCTTTAAACCATTAAATCATTCGTTCATTCAATCAGAGTTTATTAAGCTACAATTAAGGCCCAGGAATACAAAGACAAGAAAGACGTGGCATGATGCTTCCTGCCCACAAAAAGCATACAGTCTAGTGGGTAAAGCAGGTAAGGAAGTCATTGTTAGACTGGAAGTCCATTACCAGATCAGGAAAGCCTTCCTGATGGGGAGATTCTTGAACTGAATGTTAAATGATAGGGAGGAGCTAACCAGAAGAAGGAGGGAACAAGCATTCCAAACAAAGAAAACAATATCTCTGCAGGTGTGTGGAAGCACCAAGCATCACCATGCTTTAGAGGCACCGTAAGTGTATTAGTCCGTTTTCATGCTGCTGATAAACACATACCTGAGACTGGGAAGAAAAAGAGGTTTAATGGACTTACAGTTCCACATGGCTGGGGAGGACTCACAATCATGGCAGAAGGTGATGAGAAGCAAGTCACATCTTACATGGATGGCAGCAGGCAAAAAGAGAGCTTGTGCAGGGAAACTCCCATTTTTAAAACCATCAGATCTCATGAGACTTATTCACTATTACGAGAACAGCACGGGAAAGACCCACCCCCATGATTCAACTATCTCCCACTGGGTCCCTCCTACAGCAGGCGGAAATTATGGGAGCTATAAGATGAGATTTGGGTGGGGACACAGAGACAAACCGTATTAGTAAGTAATTCCATTTTGTCAGAACAGGCATAGAGAAGAGTCAAAGAGGTTGGAGGAAAGGGTAGGAAGGGCTTCATTCATGAAGGGGCTCTTGTTAAACTAAGGAATTTGAACTTGATACTCTGGGAAATGTAGTAAATAATAAAATATTTGAAGTATTTTAGCTCCAGAACAACTGAGTTTGTGTTTTGGAGACCAAGAAGACCAGACTGGAGCAGGAGAAAATTAGGAGGTGATGGCAACAACCTGAATCCTAATGAGATGTGTGCTGCAGGTCTCAATAAAATCAAGAGGTCATAAAATGGCGAGGAGGGACTAGATGGGAGATATATTAAACAGGTAGAATCTACAGAATACATAACTGGATATGAGGGAGTGAATGCAACAGAGACATTTAGAATGACCCTCAGGATTCTGGTTTAGAAGAGTGACTGAATGGTGGTGACCTCTGAAATAAAGAGCATGGGAAAAGAGCAGGTTTCAGGGAACTGGCTGAATACCTGTATGAGAAAGAATAGTACCATAAATCCAGGCATCTTAGTCCATCATTTCCCCAAGTGTTCTTTGGAACTCTAGTCCCACAGGATTTTAGTAGGTGTGATTCCCCCTCAAAATTTTAAGTTCCTTTAATCAAATGAGAATGCCAGACAGTTCAATGGGTTTCTAAACTAGAGAGATTTCTGGTGGTTTTAATATTTTAATGTGCACTGGGAATTTCTGAGGTAGATATTATATACAAGCACTTTCCAAATGTATTCAACCATGAAACCCTTTTTCCAATGGAACATCTTATAAGACATGTGTTCCACAGCACACACTTTGGGAAATGCTGACCTAAACCAGATTTTTGGTTTATAGTAAAGGAAGCTGTAGCTTAAGGCATGAAGTGACTTGTCTAAAGTTAAACAGCTATTACTAGAAGATACTGGACTAAGGTCTGTATCTTCTGACCCCAGTCACATTCTCTTTCCAGTACATATTGCTTTATGAGTTACAAACTCAATTCCAGCACCTTCCACCAATCATGGGGAGAGGAATAAAAAATTATGGAATATATCGTTTTAAATGATGTTTCCAATCAGTCATTTTTAAAGATATGCTAATTTTTAATGGTTAATATTTTACATAAGATAAAAAGATTTGTACATTGGAGAAGCGGGACCAATTATCACCTTCATATGATCTTTCTGATAATTGAACAGGAGACTTATAAAATTAAATTGCCTAACTAAATAGAACATTCATCTAGTCGTCCTATCCCTGAAGTAGCTTTAAATAAAATAAGCTTTCAGGAATTGATAGAAACATTAAAACTCTCCCCAAAAATGTTAGTGTTTTTTTGTTTTGTTTTATTTTGTTTTTTTGAGACAGAGTCTTGCTCTGTTGCCCAGGCTGGAGTGCAGTGGCACAAACTCGGCTCACTGCAAGCTCTGCCTCCCGGGTTCACGCCATTCTCCTGCCTCAGCCTCCTGAGTAGCTGGGACTACAGGCGTCCGCCACCACGCCCGGCTAATTTTTTGTGGTATTTTCAGTAGAGACAGTGTTTCACCGTGTTAGCCAGGATGGTCTCGATCTCCTGACCTCGTGATCCACCCACCTTGGCCTCCCAAAGTGCTGGGATTACAAGCGTGAGCCACCGCGCCTGGCCAAATTTTGGTGTTGATTTTATTCCACCTGCACATGGAAGGAAATGTCTGGTACTATGAAAATCCACACCAGATTTTGACTTCCTCTCTGGCACAATTCCCATGATTCTGAAAACTCTAATAGCTAATGGATGAGAGAGTTTTCTTATCCTAAATTCATATTCTTAATTCTCAAAGGAGGAATTTTAGTACTGCCTATTCTTAGAAAAATGAGACAATTTTTTTTTCAGGAGACCTCTTAGGACTCTGGGACAAATTTTAAGAGTAGCTTCTATACATATTACCTTTGAAACAAGTTATCAGCATTTTAATTTATGTTTTGCACTTTATAAAGTATTTGTTTCATTTCTGAATGCTATATTCATTTTTAGTAGGCAGATCAAGACAATCATATGCGGTGTAAATATGTTGAGTGAGTAATTAATTACTTTATTTTTTATTTTTTTTGGAGACAGAGTCTCACTCTGTTGCCCAGGTTGGAGTGCAGTGGCACAATCTCAGCTCACTGCCACCTCTGCCTCCCAAGTTCAAGCGATTTTCCTGCCTCAGCCTCCCAAGTAGCTGGGACAGCAGGTGTGCATTACCATGCCCAGCTAGTTTTTGTATTTTTAGTAGAGATGGGGTTTTACCATGTTGGCCAGGCTCGTCTTGAACTCCTGACTTCAGATGTTCCACCCACCTGGGCCTCCCAAAGTGCTGGGATTACAGGTGTGAGTCACTGCGCCCAGCCAGTAATTTATTACTTTAAAACTTCAGTAGCTATAAGTCATGGAGAAAACACTATTATTATTATTATTTATCTTATTTATTTGTTTTTTTTGTGTGCTTTTTTTTTGAGACGGAGTCTCACTCTGTCACCCAGGCTGGTGTGCAGTGGCGGTATCTAGGCTCACTGCAAGCTCTGCCTCCCAGGTTCACACCATTCTCCTGTCTCAGCCTCCAGAGTAGCTGGGATTACAGGCGCGTGCCACCACGCCCAGCTAATTTTTTGTATTTTTAGTAGAGACGGGGTTTCACCATGTTAGCCAGGATGGTCTCGATCTCCTGACCTCGTGATCTGCCCGCCAAGGCCTCCCAAAGTGCTGGGATTACAGGCGTGAGCCACTGCGCCTATTATTATTTTTGAGACAGAGTCTCGCTCTGTCACCAGGCTGGAGTGCAGTGGCACGATCTCAGCTCACTGCAACCTCTGCTTCCTGGGTTCAAGTGATTCTTCTGCCTCAGCCTCCCAAGTAGCTGGGACTACAGGCACACACCACCATACCCAGCCATTTTTTTGTATTTTCAGTAGAAACGGGGTTTCACTATGTTGGACAGGATGGTCTCAATCTCTTGACTTCGTGATCTGCCTGCCTCGGCCTCCCAAAGTGTTGGGATTACAGGTGTGAGCCACCGCGCCCAGTGCAAAAACACTATTATTAATCCATTTATCAAATTAATTGCATTTATTTGTTTAATATTCACTGCATCTCCAGCTGTGTCTAGAATCTCTAGAGAAATACATGAAATAGTCTCTGATTTTTAAAAATCATTCCACCCATCGTTGACAAGGATGGGAAGAAATAGGCACTCTCACACCTGCAAGTGGGAATATAAATCATTGCAACCTTTTTCTATAGGGCAGTTTGGCAACAGATATTCAAAGGAGTAAGAACAAAACATTAGCTAGGATATTGTGGGATGATGACAAATATTTGGAAAGCCCTTAAATGTCTAGCCATGGGAGGTTGTTTAAGAAAATGAAGGCTGTGGCTGGGTGCGGTGGCTCACGCCTGTAATCCCAGCATTTTGGAAGGCCGAGGCCAGCGAATCACCAGGTCAGGAGATCGAGGCCATCCTGACCAACATGGTGAAACTCATCTCTGCTAAAAATACAAAAAATTAGCCAGGCGTAGTGGTGCATGCCTGTAGTCCCAGCTACTCAGGAGGTTGAGGCAGGGGAATGGTTTGAACCAGGGAGGAAGAGGCTGCAGTGAGCTAAGATCATGCCACTGCACTCCAGCTTGGTGACAGAGCAAGACTCTGTCTTAAAAAAAAAAAAAGGACAGAAAATGAAGGCTGAGCATGGTGGCTCACACCTGTAATCCCAGCACTTTGGGAAGCCAAGGTGGGCAGATCACCTGAGGTCAGGTGTTCAAGATCAGACTGGCCAACATGGTGAAACCCCGTCTCTACTAAAAATACAAAAATTAGCTGGGTGTGGTGGCGTGCACCTGTAATCCCAGCTACTTGGGAGGCTGAGGTGGGAGAATCGCTTGAGCCTGGGAGGCAGAGATTGCAATGAGCCAAGATTGCACCACTGCACTCCAGCCTGGATGACAGAGTGAGACTCTGTCTCAAAAAAAAAAAAAAAAAGAAAGAAAGAAAGAAAATGATGATTTGTAGATTTTTTTTGATAATGAAAAGATGTTCACAATATGTTGATTAAAAAGTTACAAACATTATGTACAATATGAACCCATGAGAAAACATATGGGAAAAACCTAGAAGGAAATGCAAGAAGACAAAGTGTTTATTGCAGAGTGGTATGATTGTGGTACTTTCTTTTCCTACTTTATCTTTTAACAACAAATTTGTATTCTTTAATTGACAATTAAATGAATTGCACTGTCAATATTTATGAAGATAAATCTCTTAAAATGTTGAGGAAAACAACAATATAAAATGTATATTATTTAAAAATAGTTGATTTTACTTTATTTTATTTATTTATTTATTTTTTGAGATGGAGTTTCTCTCTGTTGCCCAGGCTGGAGGGCAGTGGCGTGATTTCGGCTCACTGCAAGCTCCACCTCCTGGGTTCACTCCATTCTCCTGCCTCAGCCTCCCGAGTAGCTGGGACTACAGGCGCCCACCACCACGCCTGGCTAATCTTTTTGTATTTTTAGTAGACGCGGGGTTTCACCGTGTTAGCCAGGATGGTCCCGATCTCCCGACCTCGTGATCTACCCACCTCGGCCTCCCAAAATGCTGGGATTACAGGCTTGAGCCACCGCACCTGGCTGATTTTACTTTAAAAGGGGATCTCTACATTCAAGAAATTTTACTCACGAGACAAGAACATATGAAGTAACCAGAGAACAACTAAATATTAAGCTCTGATACAGACTGTAAGTACAGTAGGAGTTAAGGGAAGAGGGAATTCAACAGACGTTAAAGCAGGTTAAGATAACTTCATGGAAAAAATGATACTTAGCTGACACTTAGAATCTGAATGCCAAGAGGAGAAACAGAGTTAGGGGTAGTAATACAGGGGTGAATCAAGGGCCTCATATGGCCCAAATCAGAGACATCTCATTCCTCCCAGTCAAACATTAACAACTGCAGAACGCTTGATCCTTGCCTTTAAGTATATTTCTGCTTCTTGCATGTGAGATTTAAATACCCTACATAATATAAATACGTAGTAAACAGAGTATGACATACCTACACCTAATAAAACAATTATTTTAGTTGTTTTTTTCTAAAGAGTAGCCCTTTTGGGCCAGGCACGGTGGTTCATGCCTGTAATCCCAGCACTTTGGGAGGCCGAGGCAGGTGGATCACCTGAGGTCAGGAGCTCAAGACCAGCCCGGCCAACATTGCTGAAACCTCATCTCTACTAAAAACGCAAAAAATTAACTGGGCATGGTGAGGCCACCTGTAGTCCCAGCTACTCAGGAAGCTGAGGCAGGAGAATCGTGTGAACCTGGGTGGCAGAGGTTGCAGTGAGCCAAGATCGCACCACTGTACTGTAACCTGAGTGACACAGCAAGACTCCATCTCAAAAAAAAAAAAAAAGAGTAGTCCTTTTGGGGAGGCTTTTTATCTGCAAAATCTATAAAACTGGACATTTCCAGGTATTTACTTAGAACTAATACAAACTATTATGCAAGAGCAGTTATCATAATAACCTGAACCCTTGTGAATGTTCTGACGTCCGTACCAGTCAGACCACAAATGAATTCAACCAACCAGAACTCAGCAATTATCTGATTACATACACATTAGAGTGCAATTATTAAGCCAGCTTTCCAAGGTGATAACTAAACTGCTACTAGTAGTAGTAGCTATACATATTAGAGTGAGTGAATGACTTGTGTTTAGTACCTAATAATAAACCAAAAATATTACACCCATCTCAAAAATGCCTGCAGTGGGAAAGAATGGCAGAACCTGAACTTCCATCTTTTTTGTTTGTTTTTTCAGTAAACACTGGGAAAAATTGTTTTATTAGAGCTGAAGAGGTCTAATAACCAATGCAGTAGAGTCCATTTTTAAATGTGCCAGTCATTTTCCCAACTCCACACCCTTGCAATGACTATTCATTCCCTCTGTCTAGAATGTCCTTTTTTCCTTCTCTGTTTGGTCTGCTCCTACTAACTACAGTTCAGCTGTCTCCTCCTTCATTCCCAGTTCCCCTAGATAAAGCTATTTGCTACATCCTATGTGTTCTCAAAAAACTTTGCACATTGGTATTAGAACGTTTCGTGCATGCGTCTGACTCCTCCGAAAAACCATGAGTTCTTCAAAGGGCAAAGACTGTGACTTACTCAGACATATATTTTCTTAAGCACCTTGCATGTTGTCTTGTACACAGAAAAGTTCAGCAGTATTTGTCAAGAAAAGGATGATGAGAGATATGGTTAAGAAAAGTCTGACAACATTTTTTTTTTTTTAGACAGGTTTTCGTTCTTGTTGCCCAAGCTGGAGTGCAATGGCGCAATCTCAGCTCACTGCAACCTCTGCCTCCCAGGTTCAAGCGATTCTCCTGCCTCAGCCTCAGTAGCTGGGATTACAGGTGCGCCACCACGCCTGGCGAATTTTTTGTATTTTTAGTAGAAACGGGGTTTCACCATGTTAGCCAGGCTGGTCTCAAACTCCTGACCTCAGGTGATCCGCCCGTCTCGGCCTCCCAAAGTGCTGGGATTAGAGGCGTGAGCCACTGTGCCCAGCAGAAGTCTGGCAACATTTTGAAGACAGATCGGATAAGGAAAACAATCAGAAGGCTGGTTGTATTAATCCAGGCATGAAATGATGAGAAATGAGAAAGCAGGGCAATTGAATTACATTTGGAAAAACTGACAGACACAGGTGACAGATTGGACAAGGGTAAGAAGATTGGACAGATTGGACAAGGGTGAGAAGAAGAAAAGTCCGGCCGGGCGTGGTGGCTCACGCCTGTAATCCCAGCACTTTGGGAGGCCGAGGTGGGCAGATCACGAGGTCAGGAGATCGAGACCATCCTGGCTAATACGGCGGTGAAACCCCGTCTCTACTAAAAAATACAAAAAAAAAAAAAAAGAAAAAAGAAAAAAATTAGCCAGGCGCGGTGGCGGGCGCCTGTAGTCCCAGCTACTAGGGAGGCTGAGGCAGGAGAATGGCGTGAACCCGGGAGGCGGAGCTTGCAGTGAGCCAAGATCGCGCCACTGCACTCCAGCCTGGGCGACAGAGAAGAATACTGAAAGCAGAGGACTGACAGCATCACTGAATCAACAGATAGATACCAAGTGCTTGTCGAGCTCAAGGCACTGTGCTGAATGATGGGGAAGCCACAGGGAAGTGTCTGCTAACCATAAGGACAGCTGAAAGGCATATGAGTTCAGTTTTGGACAAGTTGTATTTGAAGTAATGGTGGAACATCCAAGTGGATCTGTTGTTTAGCTTGCTGGAAATAAAGAACTGGGTTGTCCTCAAGGCTAAGAATTGTGTCTTTTCAATCACTGAATATCCAGTCTCTGCCTTCTATCACAGTGTCTAAGACATCACTGGGTTAGTTTCCTAGGGCTGCTATAACAAAAAGACACAGACTCAGTTGCTTACACAACAGAAATTTACTTTCTCCCAGTTCTGGATAAGTGTTGTTCCTTATTAACAATAAGTAAATGCACTGTACAAAATTGCAATGAATGTGGCTCATTAATGCAGTCTTTTCATCAACCCCTGCATATTCATCAGAGATTCTTTGCTTCAGATGATTTGTGTCTGAGATTTTCATTGAATAAATGTGCAAATTTTTTTTATTCATATATTTTTTTTTTTTTGAGATGGAATTTCGCTCTTGTTGCCCAGGCTGGAGTGCAATGGTGTGATCTTGGCTCACCGCAACCTCTGCCTCCCAGGTTCAAGTGATTCTCCTGCCTCAGCCACCCAAATAGCTGGGATTACAGGCATGTGCCACCACGCCCGGCTAATTTTGTATTTTTAGTAGAGACAGGGTTTCTCCATGTTGGTCAGGCTGGTCTCGAACTCCTGACCTCAGGTGATCCGCCCGCCTTGGCCTTCCAAAGTGCTGGGATTACAGGCGTGAGCCACCACACCTGGCCAAGTATACTATCTTTAGTATACCCCAGAAGAAGTAATCATGGAGGTTCAATCTGTAAAAAAAATGAAATATTATCTAGGTTTCCAGATTTTATGTTCAACCTGTATATATGTAACATATAAGCAAAATGTGCTTTTATGGAAGTTTCAAAGACCTGTTATTTAATGAAAAGCATTTTTAGGTTCTCCTAATATATGTTTAGCATTTAACACATTTTTCCTTTATAATTCATTTAGAGGAGTGATAAGTGCCTCATGATCATGTTTGTATGATTCTTTGAACTATTTGAGAAAGGTCATTTGAAAAATATATCATGGAAAAACAAACAAAGTAAACAGATGCATAGCTGATCACTAGAACTTTTGTTCAGTTATGCACTTTGAGGCAAGGCTATGCCAAAGAACATGACATCACCTAAGTGCTGTCACCGAGTCCCATCAGTCATGCCTTTCAAATATCCCTAGATTGTCTCTTCCTCACTGTTCTGTCTGCCACCACCTCTCTTGAAACCTTCATCATCTCATACCAGGGGTTTGCAGAAGCCTGTGGGCTGGTTTCCTGTAAACCTCTCCTCCCTTTGAAACAGTCCTAACCAATCTGGCACTACTGGGACCACTTTTGCACCATTTTTCTGTTTAAAAAACAACAACAAAAAAGATGTACAATGTTTTTATTTTGAAAAATACACATCAGGAAACACCCTGTACAGTAGGAGTCTGATATTGTTGAAAACAAAAAACTCAAGCCCATAAAGGTGAATATATATTTATTGTATTAATTTCCTATTGCTTCTGTAACAAACTGCCATAAACTCAGTTGCTTGAAACAATAGTTATTATCTTACAGTTCTGGAGGTCAGAAGTCCAAAATCAGTCTCAGTGGTCTGAAATTCAGGTGTCAACAGAACTTCATTTCTTCTAGAAGCTCTAGGGGAAAATTCCTTTCTTTGCCTTTTCTAGCTTCTAGAGTTTGTCTGTATTCTTTGGCTTAGGGCTTCATCTTCAGTCTTCAAAGCCAGTAGCATAGTATCTTCCAATTTCTGTCTGACTCTGACTCCCCTGTCTCCCTCTTTTTTTTTTTTTTTTTTGAGATGGAGTCACTCTGTCGCCCAGGCTGGAGTGCAATGGTGCGGTCTTGGCTCACTGCAACCTCTGCCTCCTGGGTTCAAGTGATTCTCCTGCCTCAGCCTCCTGAGTAGCTGGGATTACAGGTACCTGCCACCACGCCCAGCTAATTTTTGTATTTTTAGTAGAGACGGGGTTTCACCATGTTGGCCAGGCTAGTCTTGAACGCCTGACCTCGTGATCTGCCTACCTCGGCCTCCCAAAGTGCTGGGATTACAGACGTGAGCTACCTGGCTGCCCCCCTGCCTCCCTCTTATAAAGACCGTAGCAATTACACTGGGCCCTCCAATCAATTCAGGATAATCTTTCCAACTCAAGATTCTTAACTTAATTACAACTGCAAAATCTCTTTTGCCATGAAAAACAAACCCACATTCACAGGTTCCAGGAATTAGAATATGGATATCTTTTGTGGGGTGGGGCATTACTCTATCACTCCCATACATAGACATACACCAATGCACAGTATACATGAAAAAAGAAACTGAAAGAAAGTATACCAAATACTAATGGGTTGATGATTTCTAGGTTAATAACTTTAGATGATTTAAATTTTTACTTCTTTGTGTTTGAGCAATATTTTGTTTTCAAAATGATCTTGCATTATTTTTGTATTTATAGAGAGCATCAACAACAAAAAACAATTCAATAAATGTTACTATAGGGGACATCTGCTATTTCCTCTGCCCTGCTCTTTTTTCTTCTGGAGACAGCACATTTCTTTTGGAACTGCTCCTCCCAACCCAGCCCCTAACTCAACCCTGTAGTTCTTAGGGATGCTGGCAATCAAAGCACCTCTTTCTTTACCCTGGTTGTAGAGGAGAACATGTGATCCACACTAAGGTAACCAAAGGCATTCCCACATTCCTTCCTTCCTTCCTTCCTTCCTTCCTTCCTTCCTTCCTTCCTTCCTTCCTCCCTCCCTCCCTCCCTCCCTCCTTCCTTCTTCCCTCCCCTCCCCTCCCCTCTCCTCCCCTTTCCTCTCTCCTCCTCCTCCTCCTCCTCCTTCTTCTCCTCCTCCTCCTTCTCTCTCTCTCTTTCAGCTGGAATTAGGAAAAAAATTCTATGATGAGACTCTCAGGAAAATGCAAACCAGAAAATGTTGGTGACTATGGCTCCAATGTCATAGAAAACATGAAAGCAAAGCAAAGATGAGG
Organism: Pan paniscus; assembly: GCF_029289425.2. Taxonomy (NCBI): domain Eukaryota; kingdom Metazoa; phylum Chordata; class Mammalia; order Primates; family Hominidae; genus Pan; species Pan paniscus. The sequence goes on from NC_073262.2 coordinate 106,151,952, forward strand.
AAAACAGAGAGAGAGAGAATCCTATCGGTATTTGCATCCTTGGTTCAGGTTGTCGGAGGACCAATTCTATTTCCCTTCTTCCCTAGGTTTGGATATATAAACAAATAGATTCCCTTTTCTGCCAAAACTGGCTGTTTGTATCATTTGCAACAAGAGTCAGGATTAAAATAGGAATGTTTTTAAGCCTGCAACAATTCCTTGTTTCTTGTAACAGTTTCCAATTAGCTCCTCTGACTGGCTTCAAAGCTGGTCATAACCCCCTCCTTCTCTTGCCTCCACTCAGCTGACCTCATCTTTTCTTACTCAGTTCATGGAGTTTGTTTTTGTGGCTTTGCTCTTCTTAGTCTCCTTGTGTGGACTATCTTCATTTCCCCCTCCCTGCCCATCCAAATCCTATCCAACCTTCCCAGCCACTCCCAGTACACATCCATGAAACATTCCCCAAATCAGCCACAGAATTCCCTTTCATAATGTTTATAATATGTAAGGTCTATATCATGCATTCCACATTCCACACCTATGTCTTTTTGTCTTTTTGTTTTTTTGTTTTTGAGACGGAGTCTTGCTCTGTCACCCAGGCTGGAGTACAGTGGCATGATCTCAGCTCACTGTAACCTTCGCCTCCCAGGTTCAAGTGATTCTCCTGCCTCAGCCTCCTGAGTAGCTAGGATTACAGGCACGCACCACCACGCCTGGCTAATTTTTGTATTTTTAGTAGAGACAGGGTTTCACCACGTTGGTCAGGCTGGTCTCGAACTCCTGACGACGTGATCCGTCCGCCTCGACCTCCCAAAGTACTGGGATTACAGGCATGAGCCACTGTGCCTGGCCCTTTTGTCCACTTTTTATGGTTTGAGGTCACTCCAAATAAATTATAAACCCCATGAGGACTAGAACTATACCATGTCTTACATTTTGCACTCATAGAGCTACCCGTGCATGCTGATTAATTCAATCACGTGTTAAGAAAAAGCTCAGAAACATTAAGGGAGAGTCCTCTGTGGAAGAAAGTGCAGTGGACATTGTGAACATTTGTAAGTGAGAAATGGTCTAGTACATTGGAGGACAGTTTCATGACACTAAGTTGTTATTCTTATGCTGTATGCTTTCTCCTCATTTCCACAAAGATAATTTAAGAATGGGAAGTAAGACCTGATGGGGAAATAAGAAGCCAGAATTATTTAGCTGTGAGAAGAAGAAATGGAAGAGGACCTAACAATCTTAACATTTGTGAAAATTTGCTATCCAGAAGCTAGGGTTCTTCCTCCTTAGGAATGAAGAATGAGGTGGGGCATAAGCATATAATCACATGATGAAATTTAAGTATGTCTAGATAGATTTTTCACTACAAGGGTGTCAAACAATAAAATGAGTTCTGAACTTTGTATAATGTATTTCTTTTTCTTTTTCTTTTCTTTTTTGAGACAGTTTCTCTCTGTCACCCAGGCTGGAGTGCAGTGGTGAGAACTTGGCTCACTACGACCTCCATCTCCTGGGCTCAAGCAATTCTCCTTGAGTAGCTAGGATTACAGGTGTGTGCCACCATGCTCAGCTAATTTTTGTATTTTTTGTAGAGACGGGGTTTTGCCATGTTGGTCAGGCTGGTCTCAAACTCCTGGCCTCAAGTGATCCTCCCGCCTCAGCCTCCCAAAGTGCTGAGATTACAGGCGTGAGCCACCATCCCAGGCCTGTATAATGTATTTCTATGGTAGTTCTAAAAAAGTCTTTTTAAAATGGCTTAAGGGTAATTTTGCCTAAAAGTAAGGAATTGAGGCTGGTTGTGGTGGCTCACGCCTGTAATCCCAGCACTTTGGGAGGCCAATGCTGGTAGATCACAAGGTCAGGAGTTCAAGACCAGCCTGGCCAAGATGGTGAAACACCGTCTCTACTAAAAATACAAAAATAGGGCCGGGCGCGGTGGCTCACGTCTGTAATCCCAGCACGTTGGGAGACTGAGGCGGGTGGATCACGAGGTCAGGAGATCGAGACCATCCTGGCTAACACAGTGAAACCCCGTCTCTACTAAAAATACAAAAAATTAGCCGGGCGAGGTGGCGGGTGCCTGTAGTCCCAGCTACTCGGGAGGCTGAGGCAGGAGAATGGTGTGAACCCCGCAGGGCGGAGCCTGCAGTGAGCCGAGATCGCGCCACTGCACTCCAGCCTGGGTGACAGAGCGAGACTCCATCTCAAAAAAAAGAAAAAAAAAAAAAAGTAAGGAATTGAATAAGATGGCCACAAAAATTTCTTACAAACTCTAAGAATCTACTTTATAAGACTTTTATGCAGAAGGGAGAACAGTTTTTAAATGTTTCCCCATATGCAGATGCTTTTATCATTTTCTCCACAAAAGGAAGATCTCTTATTCCAAATACATACAGGGATAAGTTAAAAACCTTTGCTTGATCTATTTATCTGCTTGCTTCCAAGGGAAAACGTAACTAGGCTCAGTTGTAACCCTATTTCTGCTTATGAAATTATATTAATATCTGTGTTTTTTTGCATCAAGTGGAAGCATAAATTTTAAGTCCAAATCAGGTATTACAAACACTCAACAATATTTCCTGCCTGGACAATGATACCCTTTCCCCAATAATTCTAACATTAACACAAAACAGAGCCCAACTCTGTGTAGTACTGTGCATCAGGACCAGTAGGGCACCAAGGATATGCCCCAGCCCACATCTGGGGCTGGGGTCAGGGAAGGAATGAGTAGGTAATGCATAGGGCACTTTTAGAGCAATAAAATTGTTCTGCCTGATACTGTAATAATGGATACATGACATTACACATTTGTCAAAATCCACAGAATGTACAACACAAAGAGTGAACCCCAATGTAAACTATGGACTTTTGTTTTTTTTGTTTTTGTTTTTTTGAGACGGAGTCTTGCTCTGTCGCCCAGGCCGGAGTGCAGTGGCGCAATCTCGACTCACTGCAAGCTCCGCCTCCCGGGTTCACGCCATTCTCCTGCCTCAGCCTCCCGGGTAGCTGGGACTACAGGCACCTGCCACCGCGCCCAGCTAATTTTTTTGTATTTTTTAGTAGAGACGGGGTTTCACTGTGGTCTCGATCTCCTGACCTCGTGATCAGCCCGCCTCGGCCTCCCAAAGTGCTGGGATTACAGGCGTGAGCCACTGCGCCCGGCTATGGACCTTTGTTAAGAATAACATATCAATATTGCCTCATCAATTGTAACAAATGTACCACAGTAATGTAAGATGTTAATAAAAGGGGAAGCTGGGGAGGAAGTGTGAAGGAAGAATATGGGAACTCTGTACTTTCCATTCAACTTTTCTGTAAACCTAAAAGTGCTCCAAAAATAGCCTATTAAAAAAAAGTAATTCTAAACGCCTGAATTAGTACTTAGTTGAGGAAAAGAAAGGAAGCATAAAATAACTATATTGCTATATTTTGTTAAGAATATTATGCATAACGCTTATCTATCTGTAGTAAACTGTCTCTCCTACATTTTAAGCATCCAAGAAAAAAAAATCTTATTGCTGTAATGACCAGAGTTTCATTGGAAATAAATTAAACTTGAAGCCATGAATATTTTTTGTGACTTTGCTTACTCACTCTGTGCCAATATTGGGGAGAACACGATATTGTTCTCCATAAGTAACTTATAATACTTATGGCAAACTTTACCCTTTCCTTTTCTACCTCTATTTCTACAGCAACAACTCAGTATCCATTTTAACCTTTATTTGGGTAAAAATATTGGCATCAAAGCTGGATCATGGACAGATAATGATAAAGTGTTTTCATTCCCTGTTCTTGTCATTACACTGTATTTTAGAACCGGAACAAATAATGGGCTTACCAGTTCTCCAGAAAGAATAGTTCCTTTCAAAGACCTTTCTTATGGACATTACAGCCAAGTACAAAAGTTAGACAGTAAGTATTACCAAAGGCAAGTAAAAGAGTTCTATGGGAGCACGTAATGGGGAATACACTTGGGGAATGAATGTTGTCTGTGAGCTCAGGGAACAAATGAATGGGGGGAATGAAATAATTGCTTGAAGGAATGGGGTGGTTTGAGGAATGACACAGGACTGTATATTTAATATATCAAGTATTTATACATTTATGTTATAAAAATAGTATGTATAAATATATACATTTAATATATACATGTATATTATACATTTGGTGTACCAATGTACACCAAATGCTTCATATATATTTAAAGATCACATTCTCAGATGAACACAGCTAGTTCTAAAGAATACCAGCTGTTGGTGAAAGGGACCACTACCCTTTTTCAGTAGGGAAAGGAGATATATCTTCTTTTTCTATGCTTTCAAGCATCTCTGTTTAGTTGTTCTGGCTATGAATCTCAATCCTCAAACTCTCATGGGTGAAAAATGTCATATTTTTTAGTTTTCACGAATTAAATTAACTTTGACTCCAAGTCTCCCCTTCTACAAGGAAAGTTAGAAATTCAAGATCAGTCATTGCTGGGGCTCCTCTCCCCTGTTGTTCCCAATCCCCTGCCAGGGAGGTGCAGAGGCCTTACATAGCTTCAAGCACAGGGAGGTCCCCTCCTTCATCTGCCCACACTGGGTTCCGTGGAAGGCGCCCACTGTTTTAGTCCTCAGAGTCCCTCAGATCTAAGGACTCTGCTGCTTTTATACCACTGTTGTGTACAAGAGCCTTTGGCGAGCCAGAAATGCTTGGCCCCATCTTCAAGGCACTACCAGGGATGAAAGTGCAGGAGAAGAACAAGTGTGCATGACAGCTCTCATTTTCTCTTTTTTAAAAAAATTTAAAATTTCTTATATTAATGTCATGTATTTAAAAATTTTTTTTTCTTATTTAGTAGGACTTTAGAATGACACAGAAAAACAAACATCTCTCATTGTCAAGACATACCCACCCTTTTCCCCAGAGGCAAACCCAGTTCTCTTTTTCCTCCGGGGAATCCAGCATAGACCTCTCTATGTGTTTAGGAGTTTGGAAAAAAAGACCAAGAAGGGAAGTATCTTGGAAGCCACTTCTGCTTTCCTCCTTGTGACATATTAATATTCCCTGCAGCAAAGAAGCACGGGGCCTACTACCTTCCTGAATATGGGACAAGAAAGAGGAAAATACACAGAGAACGCCATAAATACCTATCTCAAAAGCTCCATCCTCCCACACAGTCAAATTGCGCAAGCTTGCTCAGCTGAGTTAACAGGGAGACTCTTTTGCCTGCAAACAGGTCAATCACCAGTAAGCCATTATACTTGATACCTACCCTCTTCTACAAATTAACTTAGAAATTCTGATTGGGAAAGAAAAGTCAAAGGTCAGAGGAATAAAATGGGTGCGTAAAATTGTTTTCATAGTTTACATTTATTTTTCCTACAAGTTTAATTCCAGTAGGTAAAATATTAAAAGTATGAGCACCTGTAATCGGGGTCAATTGATAAAGTTAGAAAATTCCAGTAGGTATTTCGTCCTTTCAGAGCATGACTCTACCTTTAAAAATGTCAATGAGAATGTAATTTAGATAGTTACGATTGTACTGTAAGAAGAATCACCTGATGATTTGTAGTAAATACTCTCATGTATATTTACATTTAACTTACATCCACTGATATTTTTTCCTAAAATAATCTGGTAAAGAGCAAGGCAAGTCACTACAAGCAGTTTCTTCAGTGATATGTTTGCAACTTCTGTAATAACTTTTGCTCTGTAATTATTGCTTTTCTTTTCCTAGAAGCTCATGTGTTGACAAAGGGAAACATAGGAGTCTCCATTTTGTCTGGAGACTTCTCTGTTCTTCTGCTTTAGTTTTGGATACATTTATGCATATGATAGCAATGCTAAGTAAAAGTTATATTATAATTAGAATATATGGTAATGTAGAATGAGTAATATGTGTGTGTGTATGTATGTGTGTGTGTGTGTGTGTGTGTGTATATATATATATATATATATATATATATATCAGAGATTCTTTGCTGTTACCACAACAAATCATGGGAAACCACAAGGGCTTTTCATGCATTTTTCTATTTAAAGGGCCGTCTATATAGAATATTTGTCAAATCCCTACAATGTACTAAGTGAAAGATTTCTTTCCTAAATATTTTTACCATTTTTCTTACTTATAGTTTATAATTTTATTTAATAGAAACATTATTTCCTTTAAGTATTATTTAAAGGGAACATGGCTTTTAATTAAATATCAATGTTTCAACTGTGCATGGTGGCACGTGCCTGTAAGCCCAGCTACTTGGGAGGCTGAGGCATGAGAATAGCTTGAACCTGAGAGCTGGAGGTTGCAGTGAGCTGAGATGGCACCACTGCACTCCAGCCTGGGTGACAGAGCAAGACTGTGTCTCAAATAAAAAAAAAACAAAACCCACAATAAAACAAATAAATATCAATGTTTGTTGAAACTATTCCTTAATTATATTTCCTTAAACTTATTCTAAAGAAAAAGATATATACATCTGCCACTAATTACCCATGTCTATATATCATGGTTCATAGAATCTGGGACATTAAAACTGCACACACGGAAGCCAGCAATTAGCTGTCAGTGTAACGTGAGGATGTGTGTCTGACTTTTTCCTTAAGATTCCAAGAAACGAGAGAAAAACCTTTTTCCTCCAGCATTTTCTAAGTGGCATAGCAATTGAAGAATAAATCATCTACATCAAAATTTTTATCACATAGAAATGTGTACTCCTAGAGTATTACACAGAACAAAGAATTACCATAGATAATTTCTTCTGGACTTTTGGCTTTGCCTGACCTTCTGTCACTCTAATCTTCATCCATCATGTATTGATTCACCAAAAAACTTTTATTGAGAGCTTACTATGAATCAGGTATATTCTTAGAAACATAAAAGCAAATGCAGTCTACGGCCGAAATGCTGAATTGTGTCCCATGGTCACTGTGGGAGCTCAATTCTACTAACTAACTTGGTTTGGGGTGGTGGTGGTGAGGGAGGGTGGCTGTGAGTTTCAGATTGACCACTTGGCATAGGGTGGGTGCTTTGAGGGCTAAGGCAATGGGAAGCGGCTCAACCAGACAGTCTCCTGAGAGTAACAGCCATGCAGTCATGTCAGAGCAATGAGTAGAATCCCAGGCAGGTGGTCTGTAGTAGGGAGGCCTGGAAGTGTGTAGCACTGCCCTGGTTTGTGGTAGTGCTATTCCTTTTCCCAAGATGTCAAGAGCCAGATGGATCACAGGCCTAGAGTACCTAGGGTGAGAACTATGAAGGATAGTATTGTTTACCACCCCAAAGCTTCCCCAGCCTCCTTCCTTTGCTGTGAGGGGTAGCCATGTGATCCAATTCTAATGCAAGAACTATTAAAAGATGTCTGTTGGGAGTAAGGGGCAGGCTTTTGAGAAATCTTTTGCTTTCCTGATAAATAGGGTTAAGCATACCTGGCAAGAACATTTTTTCTTACTTTTGTTTTCCAGCCTTGAATATGAGCATGCTGCATGCTGCAGCAGTATATAGTGATCAAAGGCAACAAGCCAAGGATGATGGAAGAACAAGAGAGAAGCAGGCTTGTTCTTTGACATTGGACAGCCAGAGTCCCAGCCCTGGATGGCCTGTTCCAGACATCTTGTCAAGTGGAAAAAAAAAAAAAAAAAAAAAAAAAGGAACACCTGTTTGGTTAAGCCACGATTGGGATTTCTGTTGCTTACTGTCAAACATATACCTAATAGAAATAGAAACAAGGCTAAAACTCTATGGAAAATAATGAGATGGCTGTGGGGATTCAGCTATTGAGGTGGGAGTAAGAGATGAGAGATGCAGGAAACTAGGATGAAACTCAGTGATAAGGATAAGGCAGAGCACAATTGGCAGAAGGCTGATTTTCAGATTTCTTTTTTTTTTTTTTTGAGACAGAGTCTCGCTCTGTCACCCAGGCTGGAGTGCGGTGGCACGATCTCGGCTCACTGCAACCTCCGCCCCCTGGGTTCAAGTGATTCTTCTGCCTCAGCCTCCCAAGTAGCTGGGACTACAGGCACACGCCACCATGCCTGGCTAACTTTTGTATTTTTTGTAGAGACAGGCTTTCACCATATTGGCCAGGCTGGTCTCGAACTCCTGACCTCGTGATCTGTCTGCCTTGGCCTCCCAAAGTGCTGGGATTACAGGTATGAGCCACCATGCCCGGCTGATTTTCAGGTTTCTTAGATACCCTATGACCAAACAGGATTGGACTCAGAACCCGGGAGAGGGGTAAGGCATCTAGATTAGGGCATGGTGAGGTGTTTTGTTTGTTTGTTTGTTTGTGAGACAGGGTCTTTGTCATCTAGGCTGGAGTGCAGTGGTGCAATCAGAACTCATTGCAGCTTTGATCTCCCAGGCTCAAGGAATCTGCCCACCTCAGCCTCCCGAGTAGCTGGCACTACAGGTGTACACTACCACGCCTGTCTAAGTGTGTTTTTTTTGTTTGTTTGTTTTTGTTTTGAGACAGAGTTTTGCTCTTGTTGCCCAGGCTGGAGTGCAATGGCGTGATCTCAGCCCACTGCAACCTCTGGCTCCCTGGTTCAAGCAATTCTCCTGACTCAGCCTCCTGAGTAGCTGGGATTACTGGCACCCACCACCATGCCTAGCTAATTTTTTTGTTTGTTTTTTTGTTTTTGTTTTGTTTTAGATGGAGTTTCGCTCTTGTTGCCCAGGCTAGAGTGCAATGGTGCAATCTAAGCTCACTGCGACCTCTGCCTCCTGGGTTCAAGTGATTCTCCTGCCTCAGCCTCCTGACCAGCTGGGATTACAGGCATGTGCCACCATGCTCAGCTAATTTTGTATTTTTAGTAGAGACGGGGTTTCATCATGTTGGTCAGGCTGGTCTTAAACTCCTGACCTCAGGTGATCTGCCCACCTCGGCCTCCCAAAGTGCTGGGATTACAGGCGTGAGCCACCGCGCTTGGCCTAATTTTTGTATTTTTAGTAGACACGATGTTTCACCATGTTGGCCAGGCTGGTTTTGAACTCCTGACCTCAGGTGATTTGCCCACCCTCAGCCTCCCAAAGTGCTAGGATTACAGGAGTGAGCCACTGTGCCTGTCCCAGGCTAAGTTTTAGAAAAGTTTTTGCATAGTATCCCATGGTGTATATGATACTGTGCAGCCATAAAAAAAGGATGAGCTCATGTCCTTTGCAGGGACATGGATGAAGCTGGAGACTCAGCAGACTAACACAGGAACAGAAAACCAAACACCGCATGTTCTTACTCATAAGTGGGAGTTGAACAATGAGAACACATGGACACAGGGAGGGGAACATCACACACTGGGGCCTGTCGGCAGGTGGGGGGCTAGAGGAGGGATAGCATTAGGAGAAATACCTAATGTAGATGATGGGTTGATGGGTGCAGCAAACCACCATGGCACATGTGTACCTATGTAACAAACCTGCACATTCTGCACATGTATCCCAGAACTTAAAGTATAATAAAAAAAAAAATTAAAAAAACTTTTTTTGTAGAAATGGGGTCCCACTATGTTGCCCAGGCAGGCCTTGAACTCCTGGGCTCAAGTGACCCTCCCACCTTGGCCTCCCAGAGTGCTGAGATTACAGGCATGAGCCACTGTGCCCAGCAGGCATGGAGAGTTTTGAGGGCAGAGAAGGAGCCAAATCTATGTCTTCTATTGTCAGATTTCTCTTAAAATTTTATCCCATTGTTTGAAAGCTCCAAGATCATGTCTTTCATCATGCAAACCCAAAAGTAAATACTATTTTTCTTTTTGGAAAATCACAACATGTCTTTCCTCATTGATAGACTGACTAAAACACCTGTTAAAGTGATTGATCTAAATTACAAAAATGAGAGTCAAGAGGTCTTACAGAACTAACACCTATGGAGCCCTGTGATTCAGCTGAGAAAAATATGACAATAATAATAAATATAGTATTATATTAGCGAAGAAAATGAATCACATTTAAAGATGATTAAAGCCTTTCTTATTAAAAAGTAGAAAGTGTACAGGAGAGGCTGGGCGCGGTGGCTCACGCCTATAATCCCAGCACTTTGGGAGGCCAAGGTGGGCAGATCACTTGAGGTCAGGAGTCTGAGACCAGCCGGGCCGACATGGTGAAACCCTGTTTCTACTGAAAATACAAAAACTAGCCGGGTGTGGTGGTACACACCTGTAATCCCAGCTACTTGGGAGGCTGAGGCAGCAGAATTGCTTAAACCTGGGAGGCAGAGGTTGCAGTGAGCCGAGATTGCACCACTGCACTCCAGCCTAGGTAACAGAGTGAGATTCTGTCTCAAAAAAAAAAAAAGTATATAGGAGGTATAAAATGTTGCAAAATAAGACTTGTCATCTGAATATGTAATTAAATTCTATTTCTAACTGGAATAAAAGAAAATATTCTGGAAATCCATTATCTATATTTGGGAATCCTGGGGAAAAAAAGGGAAGAGGTAGGTTGGGCGCAGTGGCTCATGCCTGTAATCCCAGCATTTTGGGAGGCTGAGGCGGGCGGATCACAAGGTCAAAAGATCGAGACCATCCTGGCCAACGTGGTGAAACCCTGTCTTTACTAAAAATACAAAAATTAGCCGGGCGTGGTGGCAGGCGCCTGTAGTTCCAGTTTCTCGGGAGCTGAGGCAGAAGAATCACTTAAACCTGGGAGGCAGAGGTTGCAGTGAGCCGAGATCGTGCCACTGCACTCCAGCCTGGGCGACAGAGTGAGACTCTGTCTGAAAAATAAATAAATAAATAAAATAAAAGGAAAGGGTAAAGTTAGGATTGAGAAGTGAGGACACAGCCTGTGTAGGTGTGGGTAGAGAGAAGGTCTAGGATACAGAGGGACCCTGATGACTGCCTGGGCTCAATCTTGGATAGATGACTACTCCCCTGACTTTGGTTATTCTATTTTTTTTTTTTTTTTTTTTTTGAGACAGGGTCTTACTCATCACCCAGGCTGAAGTGCAGGTGGCATGATCATAACTGACTGCAACTTTTAACTCTCAAGTGATCCTCCTGCCTCAGCCTCCCAAGTAGCTGGGACTACAGGCATGTGCCCCTATGCCCAGCTAATGTTTTATTTTTTGTAGAGACAAGGTCTCGCTATGTTATCTAAGTTGGTCTCAAACTCCTGGCCTCAAGCAATTTTCCTGCCCCCAGCTCCCAAAGTGCTGGGATTACAGGCTGGTTATTCTTGATATCAAACTTCCAGGCCCACCCAAAGAAAGCTCTGATTTACTAGGTTACATAGAGCTTCATCCAGAAAGAGCTTGATCCACTGGATAGAGACTGAGGTGTGAATTGTCTCTAACAAAGTTTAAATTCTACTGAAGTTCATTCCTAGAAAGTCTGACCTAGTTGGTTGGCCTTACACCCATGCAAAGTCATTTTGTTGTTAAAAAGACCTTACTCTATTTCAGACTTGGTTCTTTCAATGGGTTTCCCAAAGAGCTCTTCAGCCAATGTCCAGCTATTGACCAAATGGTTGGCTCCAACCAGAAATCTGATCAGAAACATGACTGAAAGGGAGGCCTTATCTTCAAGCCTAAATGGGAGCTGCACAGAAGTGACCATTTTCTCAGGGAGATTGGGTAATTTGGTTGAGAAGGCTTGTCCTCCACCTGTCAGAGGAATCCTCAGTCTAAAATCATGGTTCTTTCAAGGCCAGGAACAAGGATTTAGTTGTGGAGACCCTGACACATTTATCATACAGGAAAATAATTAATTCTTCATTCAGAGTACACATAGGCCATGCCAGAGTCTCCCTGTCCCCACAAAGATCTCTTTACCTGCTTGATTATGCTGAAATTCCTTTCCTTGACAGCTCTTTTCATTGACAATTAGAGATAAAAGACAAATGCCTCATTGAAGAAGTATCTTGACTGATGCTCATTCATACCACAGTGATAGGCCAATTAATTAACAAGCCTAAGTGACTGATTTGGCAGAAGCTATGACTCCTTGAAGTGGATGATGAGGTGAAGAGAGGTCTACATAGAACAGGAAGACTGGAATGAGTTTTATTAAAAGGGGAGATGATTGGGAGGCCAAGGCGGGCGGATCACCTGAGGTCAGGAGTTTGAGACCAGCCTGGCCAACATAGTGAAACCCCGCCTCTACCAAAAATACAAAAAATTAGCCAGGTGTGGTGGTATGCACCTGTAGTCCCAGCTTCTCAGGAGGCTGAGGCATGAGAATTGCTTGAATCCAGGAGGCAGAGGTTTCAGTGGACTGAGACCACACCACAGCATTCCAGCCTGGGCAACAGAGTGAGACTCCTTCTTAAAAAAGAAAAGAAAAAAAAACGGGGAGGGGGGAGATGGGGACTCTAAAGGCAAATGTCATTTATTCTACTCAAGAATATTGCTTTTCGCTTGCACAATGCACACTTCTTATTATGTAGAAAAGTATGTAGAAAAGCTATTATTTATTATTATTATTACTTACTATGTAGAAAAGTTGTGATTTAAACTTTAGCGAAGTTTAAATCACGACTTCACTAAAAAGCAGTTTCATTCCAAATAGAACTGGTCCAGGTTTACATAGTAAGCTACTATTTCATCATTGTTATTGCTATTTCTTTTTGTTGTTGTTGTTGTTGTCGTTTGTTTGTTTTGAGACAAGGTCTCGCTCTGTTGCCCAGGCTGGAGTACAGTGGCGCAATCATGGCTCACTGCAGCTTTGGCCTCCCAGGCTCAAGTGATCTTCCCACCTCAGCCACCCAAATAGCTGGGACAACAGGCACACACAGCCACATCCAGCTAATTTTTCAATTTTGTGTAGAGACGGGGTCTCACTCTGTTGCCCAGGCTGGTTTCAAACTCCTGGGCTGAAGTGATCCTCCTTCCTCAGCCTCCCAAAGGGTAAGGATTACAGTTATGTGCCACTGTGCCCAGCCTTAATTGCTATTTCTGCTAACTAAAATAATAATGATGACAATACAAATGCACATACACATATCACTTAATGACAGAAACCTATAAAATAAGCAAATTCAGATGATTCACCCAAATTGTTGACTCAATCTCTTTCTCAAATAGGAGGAAGTGGAAGTCCTATCCTCTCTCCTCACATTTGTGATGCCCTAACTCCATTTACTTTTACTTCTTAGGAACTCACCTTCAATGCCGACTCAGGAGTTTTTATTTTCCATTTTAATCCTTGAGCAAATGATTTTTTTTCATATTTTAAAGTGTATCTTTTATCCAAAAATTACTGCATTATAAATTTGATGTGAAAGCCAAAGGCAGACATTTAAATAAGTGAATATTCTGTATCAATTAAATAGAAATTTGGCTGACATTATTTTTCCTTGTGCACATTCAACATATGCTGTGAGCACAGTATGAAATGACACATTTTTATAGCTAGAAAAAAGTATTGGAGGCCATTTTTGTCACTATTGAATGCTTCATATATATTAGTGTTTAGAAAAGAGTTGTGTGATCCTTGAATCCTTTTAAATCACATTTAAAAGTACGCTATGTGGAAATGAAGGACATGACAGAAGTATAAGGAAAAAATTGTAAGAAAAGATAATTCTAGCCGGGCGCCGTGGCTCAAGCCTGTAATCCCAACACTGGGAGGCAGAGGCGCGTGGATCACGAGGTCAGGAGTTCGAGACCAGCCTGGCCAACATGGTGAAACCCCGTCTCTACTAAAAATACAAAAATTAGCCAGGCATGGTGGTGGGTGCCGGTAATCCCAGCTACTTGGGAGGCTGAGGAAGGAGAATCACTTGAAACCGGAAGGTGGGGGTTGCAGTGAGCCGAGATCGTGCCACTGCACTCCAGACTGGGCGAAAGAGCAAAACTCTGTCTCAAAAAAAAAAAAAAAGAAAAGATAATTCTAAAGTACCTTTGTAAGATATTGCCAATCGCAGTACATTTACTGAAGAGAATGCCAATTTGATTTGTTGAGAAGTCTGAAATTAATATTAAACATGTTTTTAGACATTATTTTCAAGTTCTGTGGCAGAGATGGCCAGCTGTCCCCCCAAAACCTTTCCCTCTTATGGTTATAGCTATTGCTGGAACATGACTCCTGAGTCAGGGTCTAGATTTCCTGGCCTCCCTTGAATCTAGGTGTGGCCATGCGATAGTTTTAGATAATGGAAAGTGAGCAAGAGTGACCAATGTCACTTCTGGGCCAAGACTTTTAAGAAGCAGGTATTCCTTTTCTATCCTCTGCCATCTCCTCTTCCTTCTCGTTCATCTGACTGGAGGCACATGATGATGGGGCTTTAGAGAAGTGGAGCCCCAGATGCATAGACCCTGGGTCCCCAAATCACCATCTGGAAGAAGGCTGCCTGCCAACCTATTTTGGGGCAAAATAGCCTCCAAGATGTGTAATAGCTGTAAGACAATAGAAGTTTCTTAGTTACAGCAGCTAGTGGTACCCCAGCAATACAAGTACCCTTATTATTGTCATTTACTAAAAATTTCCAATAAGATGTTCTGCTGGACTTTATTTATTTTTTTGAGACAGAGTATCACTCTGTCACCCTGGCTGGAGTGCAGTGGTGTGATCTCAGCTCACTGCAACCTCCGCCTCCCAGGTTCAAGCGATTCTTCTGCCTCAGCCTCCATAGTAGCTGGGATTACAGGCACAAGCCACCACGCCAGGCTAATTTTTGTATTTTTAGTAGAGATGGGGTTTCACCATGTTGGTCAGGCTGGTCTCAAACTCCTGACCTCGTGATCCACCCACCTTGGCTTCCCAAAGTGCTGGGATTACAGGCGCGAGCCACCTTGCCTGGCCTATTTTAAGTGCTTTTTATGTATTATCTTTTTTTTAATAATTTTTTTTTTGAGGCAGAGTTCTGCTTTGTTGCCCAGGCTGGAGTGCAGTGGCACAACCCTGGCTCACTGCAGCCTCAACTTCTCGGGGTCAAGCAATCCTCCAGCCTCAGCCTTCTGAGTAGCTGGGACTACCGGTACATGCCACCATGCCCAGCTAATTTAAAATTTTTAAACATTTTTTGTAGAGATGGGGTCTCATTTTGTTGCCTGGGCTGGTCTTGAACTTCTGGGCTCAAGCAAACCTCTCACCTCAGCCTCCCAAGGTGCTGGAATTACAGGCATGAGCTACTGCACCTGACCTCAGGCATCCTATTAAGAGAGTTAGTGAATGGAGTGATTATAACCTAAGATCAATCTTCACCCAGAAAGCATACCCAAGGGTTGCTAATGGAACTTCAACTAGAACAGGGGTTTTATGTTTTGCCATGTTGACTCCAACTCTCTCTAGAGTGGCAAAGAAACAGAAAATACCAGGTCTGCCCAGACCTACAAGAATTGAATAGTTACAAGTTAGCAGAGCACATTCCAAATCACACAAAAAGGCTTACTCTAAATGCACCATGACTGCTATCTGGGTTGGTTGCATTTTCCAAATCAGTTGTGTGGGGTTGGGAACCTTAAACTATCTAGTTTAAATTTAGATCAAGCTCCTATATCAAATTCCCACACTCCTCCCTTGATTCTAACCTCCCAGAATAACGTTCTCTCTAATCCTTTGCTCTCCTTCCTGCTTATCTGCTTTCATTTGTTCTTATAGCCTAATCCACTTTATAAGATCTGTTCAGGCTCCCATCAGGGCTAATGCTTTAGTCTCCTCCTGGCTCTCTGCGATCTCCTGTTTTTAGCTCCAACAGCTGGGATCTCGAAGCCCTCACTTGTAGGCTCAGCCCTATGTTTATATTTGGGAACAACTCTTTGGCAGGGCTGGGAGAATTTAAAGAGTCTTAGGCCAGTATCTAGACAACTCAGCCTCAAGCCAGCCTGTCTACTGATGCCATTTTAACACTCTTCTTGTATTTATTCAGCAATTACCATGCCCTACCACCCACCCCCTACCATATGCCAGGCACTGTGTGAAGTATTGGAGAGACATCATACCAAGACACAGTCCTTACCTTGAGAGCCTTTAGGTTTAGAAAGTTAGATGGGCAAGTTAACCAATGACCAACCATGGCTGTGACAGGGGCATGCATGGGACTCTCGGAGCCCTGGTAGAGGCACCAACCTTGGGTTGGGGTGGGGGAGTGGTCAGAAAGGCTTCCCAGAAGAGTTGGTTTCTGTATAAAGATGAAGGATGAGTAGGAGTTACCTAAGCACATAAGGAAAGAGAGAGAGACAGTGTGTGTGTGTGTGTGTGTGTGTGTGTGTGTGTGTGTGTGTAAGCCAGAGGATACATGAAGCACAGCATCTTCCAGGAGCTCTTAAGTAGCTCTGTTTGGCAGCATAACATAGTAGTTAAGATCATGATCTCAAAGCCAGACCACCTAAGTTTGAATTCTGACTGCTGCTATGTGACGTAGGGCAAGATACTGAATCTCTTTTTGCCTTAGTTTCTCCATCTGTAAAATAGGAATGATGATAGAACCTGCCTTATAGGATTGTTGTGAGGAGTAATACACCTGATACATACAAGTGCTTAGATTGCCTAGAATAGTGCCTGGTATATAGCAAAATGATAAGGGTTTGTTATTACTTAGGTATAGTATTACATGAAAAATAGGGAGTGGCCAAAGAAAACTCTTGTGTAGCATGGTAAGAAGTTTGGATTTTAAAACCATTCAATGAATCCCTATTGCCCTCAAGGTAAACAGGGCAGATAGCCTCAACATGAGTTTTGGCGGGGACAAACTGTATTCAAACCATCGCAGAAGCTATAGGGCATTATTAAGTTTATTCTCCCCTCCACCAAATTAGCATTATAATTATATTTGCAATCCAAAATTTGGGATGTTAATAAGTTTCCTTCCACCTAGGCTATGCATTTAATTGTGTGGGAAGTATATTAAACAAACTAACGCTCTTCAATACTTATTTTGAAGGCCGGCCAGAAGCAGAGGCTCACACCTGTAATCTCAGCACTTCGGGAGGCCAAGGCAGGCAGATCACTTGAGGTCAGGATTTTGAGACCAGCTTGGCCAGAGTGGTGAAACCCTGTCTCTACTAGAAATACAAAAATTAGCCAGGCGTGGTGGCACGTGCCTGTAATCGCAGTTACTTGAGAGGCTGAGGCAGGAGAATCACAGGAACCAGGAGGCAGAGGCTGCAGTGAGGTGAGAATATACCACTGTACTCCACCCTGGGTGACAGAGCGAGATTCCATCTAAAACAAACAAACAAACAAACAAACAAAAAAGAAAGTCAAGCATGATAGGAAGGAAAAGACAGAAATGGTCAAAAGAATGTAACCTTCTGCATTAATGGTTCTGTTTTTCTATGGGAGTGGAATTCACATATTGCTTTGGGAAGGCAATATTCTTACCAAAAATGATTTTCTATGTTTCTTGAACACCACATGATCTACAAGGGGATCTATTCACTACTCTATTTGAATCATTAGTCAATACATTTTAACACAATGGAAGCTATAAAAACAGCATAAAAAGATCTGGAAGTTTCTCAGATATCCTGCCTTCTGAGATAAATGGCTTGTTATAAGGGAAAAATCTTGTTCCTATTTCTTAAGGTACAAATTAAACCACTGGGTTTTCATTTAAGTCCAGGGACTTTATTAACATGGCAAAATAGAAAAGAATTGCCCAAGGTAAAAGTCATATTGCCACTGATTCATTGCAATTAGCTAATTGGCAAACTCTTTTTCCCCTTCCCATGGAAGAAAGAGAAGTCTGTGAGCTCGAGAGCCTTAGAGATCATTTTTCTACAGATGAAGAATCTTGAATAATTTTTGCTAGTTCAGAATGATGAGGATTGCATATTTATAACATGTTACTCTAAGGCATCATTTCTTATTGTACAGATGAAAGAGAAGTGCTTTAAGTTTGCTTTTGTCTGACATCTAGAGTCAACCACTTTTTGTGTATATGATTCTAATTATAGCAAAAAACAATGTCAATATGTAGTCATTCTTCTCCATGTGTAAATAAATCCTTTATTGAAAAAAATAGCTTTTCCCTGTTCTGCTTGAGAATGCTAATATGCAATGTCTGTTTTTTGTCTGCAGTTTTTTAAATTTAATTTTTAAACTGACAATAATCGTACGTACTCATGGGGGTACATAGTGGATGTTTTCTTATGTATAATGTTTAGTGATTGGATCAGGGTAATTAGTGAATCTATCATCTCAAATATTTATAATTTCTTTGTGTAGGGAACATCCAATATCCTCCTTCTGGCTATTTGAAACTATTAATGTATTATTGTTAACTATAGTCATTCTACAGTGGTATAGAACACTAGAACTTATTTGTCCTATCTAGCTATAATTTTGTATCTGTTTGCAGTTGTTTTTTGAGACATTTTTCTAAACATCTGAATTTAAAATTATATCTGTCAAAACAAAAATACTTCTTTTATGTATTTTCCAAGTAATAAAACTGACTCAGAAAAAGAATACTGGCACCAGTTGGAAACTCCACTAGTTACAAAATCACACATAATTTGTGCAACCTTGAAGTCTGGAGCTGCTTGTGGAAACTCATGCCATCAGCCCTCCAACTCAATTAAGTACAAATTTGTTAACATCACTGCTGGCTGTGTAACCTCAGTGGATACAGGCAAAGAAATACAAGGAAGCCGTGGTAACAGACAGATGTGCTACTCTAGACTTCTCATCATTTGATATTCACTCCTTTGAAGTAAAATATTTTATTTCAGGAGTGGCAGATTAAAATGCAGGAGCCTCTGGATGAAATGCAACATTGGACCATTGTCTGCTGTTAGCACCTTAGGAATAAGCAATTCATTCATTTTGGGAAACATTAGGAGACCTAAGCACAGGAGGCCACTGATACAGTAGAAAGAGTTGGCCAGGAGACTAAGGGCATCAAAACTCTAATTACCACTCTACTAATAGCTAGTTGTGTGACTTTGAGCAAATCACTCCCCTTACCCAGCCTGTCTTTACACATTGGTAGAATGAGGAGATTGTTCCACTCCAAATTTCCACATCTCTACTAAGGAAGAGCAGGCACAGTGAGGTAAACTGGGCAAGTGTAACAATGAGTCTTGCTGTCCTGACATTTTTGTCTCTGCAAAGGGAGAATGCTTGAAGGCCTGCTCCCAAAGCAACTCTCTAACTCCTACTCAGCTCTGTGCCTAGTCTTGAGTTGCCTCAGGTGATTGGTGGTTCCTGATCAAGGAGCAAAATCCCTGCAGTTAGATTTGCTTCACTTTGAGCCCCACCTAGCCTGGCTTGTACTCAGCTTTTGAATTTTTAAAAACATATCTGTGAACCTACACTTTAATGACACTCTGTTCTTTGAGCATGAAATAGCCCAAAATGCCTCAATTTCATCTGCTCTGTGGGGCTCTACATCCCTGATTTCCTCTCTCCTTTCTTTTCAGAGTGGGACAAAATTGCCCTTTAAAGGGAGCATTGAGTTTGCCAGAGGCTGATTCTGATTCACTCAGGACCCCTTCCAATGGTAGAGCCAGTTTATCCAACCACCATCCCTGGCCCTGAAAAAACCAGCTAGCCTCCTTAAGAAATCCAGATACTGTGTTCGTTCTGATTTATGAAAATCATTAGGCAAAATGTAAATTAAACACATTTTCTGACACTTCACGTCATGATCAGAAAGAAGCCAGGCCTATTGCCTCTGTCCGTTCACCAGTGTGCTCCATGGGAGAAAACAAACAAGTACAGAATTCGTATTGGAACAGAGTTTTTGTTCTTAATCAAAGCAGCAATAGGGTAAAACAGATTTGCAGAGCTTGGAGAACTGTAGACCCAAGCTGCCCCCGCTTTTTTCAGATTAAAAAAAATAATAAGTGAACAAGGCAAATAATATAAGTAGATGAAGATGTGCAAAGACCTCTTTTTATATCCTTCCAGACGTTTTCAATCCATAAAAACATCCAACACATGTACTCACATTTTTTCTTCTATTCCTCTCTCTCTCTATAAATGAGCTCTTCTGTTCATCCCACTTCTGCTTTCTTTTCTTTTTTTTTTTTTTTTTTTGAGACGGAGTCTCACTCTGTTGCCCAGGCTGGAGTGCAGTGGCTCAATCTCGGCTCACTGCAAGCTCCGCCTCCTGGGTTCACGCCATTCTCCTGCCTCAGCCTCCCCAATAGCTGGGACTACAGGCACCCGCCACCACGCCCGGCTAGTTTTTTGTGTGTTTTCAGTAGAGACGGGGTTTCACCGTGTTAGCCAGGATGGTCTCGATCTCCTGACCTCGTGATCTGCCTGCCTCGGCCTCCCAAAGTGCAGGGATTACAGGCGTGAGCCACCACGCCCAGCCACTTTTTATTTCTTAGTTGGATAAGTCAGAGAGCATAAATAAGAAGCCACACTTTTTAGACAGTCTCTTTATAAGATTAGCTTTGGATAGAATACAGATCTCCTTCTAAGCAAAGACCCCTTTTTGTGCTTCTTGGGGAAGTAACAGGAACAGTCTCTGTTGGCAAACCTTCCCTATGCTGTGAAATCGACATGATATCTGGTGCAGTTGCATGTATTACCTGTGCTTGGCATTTGTTAATTGGTGGTAATTAACGTGTTTCATTTTTGAGGAAAGAAGTGAGTTACTGAGAGATCAAGCCACAGGATGGTGGGAGTAGGCCAAGATCCAGTGCTTGACTGTTGAACTTGCTTTTTGGTCATTGACTGTTTCTCATTATTTCAAGGACAGCTATTACCATTACCATTAAAACAGCTGGTTTCAAGCTGGCAGGTGTTAAGTACAACTAAAAGACCGACAAATCTCAAGACACAAAGGTAAGTCTAAAACACAGGAGATGAAAAGAAGTCCATGTCAGTAAGTCAAAAATAAACCATGATTATTATTGTTGGTATTCTGATGACCCAACTGAAATGAAATAAGAATTACATTGTCATTAATTTACATACTGAAATTAATGGAAAACAGTTCTTCATAGACTTGTTCCTCAGAATGAGCAAAACTGCAATTTTATGCAAGATCATTCTCTATTCCTAAGTGCCTCTTCTGTAATTCCAGGAAGATGTGATTTGCAGTGCAGTGAGCAATAGCAATCACTCCTTTCTCCTATGGGCTGGAGCTAATGCTCGTTCTCACCTTGCTCCTCACTAAGACATGCAGCAGACATCAATCATCATTACTGCACAGCCTGTCTGCATCCTTAATTAGGAAATAACACACAATAGAGCTGAGTGGCAGAGTATGCAATATTATGCATTTTTTGGACTATTTGTGGTAAAAAGCAATCCCAGATAAATTGCACAATGGCTTTGTGCATCACAAAGTGTGAGCTCAGGGCATCACAAGGTCTTAGGAAGCCAAAACCATTTGTCTGGTAGAATTTCAAGAATCTAATTGAACATAACTTGTTTGCTTAAGCAATTAGCAATTATCTTTTGAGTATAAATAAGGATGTTTCCAGGGTTATCCCTCATATTTTTATGGTAATTTTCCAAGTTGGTTTACCTTGCTGTGGTTGCCTCTTGCTGTCTCCTTGGCTGTTTATTTGGCATTTGATGCAATTTGCTGTTGATGGTTCCAGTAAAATTAGAGAGTATGACTGGATGGGAAAATACCATGATTTATCATATTGCTTATATTTAACATATTGTTGACTTGTTGCTTTGTTGTTTCATTTTATTGTCATGCCTCATTTTGGCTATCCTTGGGCAACAAAGAATGGTGGAAGTTATTCTGATTTAAGGAAAATACAGGCATTTAAAACTGCAGCAGGGAAAGGAAAGGGAGCTAACATTTACTGAGCACCTACCATGTTCCAGGCAGTATTCCAGGAACATTTTCTTGTTTTAACCTCACAACATACCTGTGAGATACATTATTATCTCTATAACAAATGAAGAAAATTTGGATAATATAACTGCTTAATGTCACACAGCTCTAAAGTGGTGGAACCAGGATTGGAACCCAAATTTATCTAACTCCTATAATTCCGCTTCTTCAAATAGTAATGGTACCTTATATTTGTGCAGACCTCTATAGTTTTCAAAGCAGTTACCCACATGTTATCACCTTTTGTTTCCAAACAACTCTGTGAGGTATGCGTTATTATGAAACTTTACAGACCAGGAGAAATGATGTGTTCATGGTCAAACACAGAATAAATAGAGGACTAGGACTTGAAGATTTATGAACTTTTCATATGATACCACTGAAGCCTTGGGACAAACCAATTGCTATTTTAAAGAATGCAAATTATCTTGCACCATGTTTTCTATTACCAATAACTATATATGTATCTATATTCTGTGTACATGAGAAAATAATTTGTTAAGAATCATGGCTTCAGACATAGATGTTGTTATACAATTAAAACGATGGTTAAAATAGTAAGCAGTGAATGGTGATTCAAAACCTAGGCTAAGATTAGATTAGAAAACCTAGGTTAAGAAGCACGTTAGTGCTTGGTGTTCAATTACCTTTCTCTAAATCTGTACTCAAGGCCAACCCCCCCCCCCCCAAAAAAAAGATAGTAAACAACAGATCCCAGTTAGTTATCT
Organism: Pan paniscus; assembly: GCF_029289425.2. Lineage (NCBI taxonomy): Eukaryota > Metazoa > Chordata > Mammalia > Primates > Hominidae > Pan > Pan paniscus. The sequence continues at coordinate 106,174,329 of NC_073262.2, forward strand.
CTGGTTTTGTCCACTTTGTTCAAAAACTGTATTGGTCTGATTGTTGGTAGTATTATCTGATCTGTGTGCATCTGGTCCAGATAAAGGTAGCTATTGACCAAGAAAAGAGATACCTTCTTACTGTAGCATTGATGATGCTACCAGATGCTTTTCAGTCTTGTTTAATAAAGGACTGTCTTGCCCAAGGAGAGGACTCATTAAAAGTTGAAAGTGGAGTGGGGACAAAGTTGGAGGAGCAAGAGGAAATAGGTTATCATAATGAATGCAAGCTGGAGTGCACTGGCACCTTCTCGGGTCACTGAAACCTCCGCCTCCCAGGTTCGAGCGATTCTTCTGCCTCAGCCCCTGCTAGTAGTTGGGATTACGGGTGCGCGGTACCACGCCTGGCCAATTTTTGTATTTTTAGTAGAGATGGGGTTTCACCATGTTGGCCAGGCTGGTCTCAAACTCCTGACCTCAGGTGATTCACCCACTTTGGCCTCCCAAACTGCTGGGATTACAGGTGTGAGCCCCTCTCTACTGGCCGCTGTCTACTTTTTCTTAGTTTCACTTTCTAATCCCCTTCTCTTTTATTCCCTTGTCCCCCTCACAAAGATGCTTATCTAATAAACGCAGTGACACCAAGGTGTGAATGACTGCTCTGCTTACCTCTTCAAAGAGGAATATATTAGCACAATCAGGCCTCTGAGTGGTAGAATGTCTCTGAGAGGTTCTTTTGGATAGGAGCAGTTTCTGTTGTTCTTTGATTGTTTCAAGCAGCCACTTCCCTAAATTTATTCATATTCCCCTCAAAATACTCCGTTCAATATGCTTTCAGCGACAAGTATTTATTGGGCACAATTTGTGATGGGCACTGTGCCAAATGCTGGGGACATGTTAGTGAGAAAACAGACGTGTTCTCTCACAGAATATAAACTCCCGGAAGACAGGGACCATAATGTATGGAGCTAGCATTGTTTTATACCAGCCACAGCCATCTTCTCACTTTGGCAAATGGCTCTATACTCCCTTGGGCTCAGCAAAAACAAAAACTAATAGCATGTATATGGGTTGTGGGTTCACAGATGGAATAATTCAAACCATGGATAGGGTATCTACAATGGATACGATGTTGCAGCCTCTCTCCCTCCCTTCTTTTCTTGTCTTCATTCCTTCCTTTCCTCCTTTCCCCATTCTTCTTTTCCTTCCTTTATTCCCTTCCTTCTCTTCTTTCCCTCTTTCCCCTGTTACCACCCCTATTATTCTTGAGGACTGAGATAGATTTACAGCAATCAGGGAAGACCTTCATGTTGGGTCTAGACACACATCATAGACCTTGCCATTTGCCAGCTGTGTGCCTCTGAGTTTCATTTGCTCCGCATGTCACATGAGGACACTTAATAGCTACCTGCAAGTATGCACTATGGGTACAGAATAGGTGCACGGTAAATGGAACTCTTATAATTAGATTTAGAATGCCTCATCAAATAATTAATTACTTTTATAATACTGAAGATGTTTTCTTAAGGCATTATATATAAAAAGATAATATTTATAATAATAATTCTGCACATTTCCAATTGCAGTGTATTACTTGTAGGACTTTCTTTAGCCTGTTTATAACTTAGATGTTTTTTACCATCCTAGGTAGGGTCCTCATATTCGATTAGCTCAACTAAGCAGTTGAAAAGCCTATGCCGGGCACGGTGGCTCCTGCCTGTAATCCTAGCACTTTGGGAAGCCAAAGCAGGTGGATCACGAGGTCAGGCAGGTGGATCACGAGGTCAGGAGATTGAGACCATCCTGGCTAACACAGTGAAACCCCATCTCTATTAAAAATACAAAAAAATTAGCTGGGCGTGGTGGCAGGTGCCTGTAGTCCCAGCTACTCAGGAGGCTGAGGCAGGAGAATGGCGTGAACCTGGGAGGTGGAGCTTGCAGTGAGCTGCGATCGCACCACTGCACTCCAGCCTGGGCGACAGAGTGAGACTGTGTCTCAAAACAAACAAACAAACAACAACAACAACAAACAAAACAAAAAACACCAATGGTCATTTGAAGTCAAGTCTTGATAGTCAAGTTGGATACTTCCACTTGAGGTTAAAACAAAACAAAATCTGATAACTATAAAATAGAATAAAAGCGGGGCATGGTGGTCCACGCCTGTAATCCCAACATTTTGGGAGGGTCACTTGAGGCCAGGAGTTCGAGACCAGCCAGGCCAACATGGCAAAACCTCATCTCTACTAAAAATACAAAAAATTAGCCCAGTATAGTGGCATGTGTCAGTAGTCCCAGCTACTAGGGAGGCTGGGAAGAATCGCTTGGGAAGCGGAGGTTTGCAGTGAGCCAAGATTGGTCACTGCACTCCAGCCTGGGCAACAGAGTGAGACTCTGTCTCAAATAAATAAGTAAAATAGTAAAATAAAATATAATAAAAGATTATGATGAATATAGCACATAAATTGACTTTAAAAACAAATCAGAAGTAGAATTCTGAAATAACTTTAGGCAATGCCAGCATCATTGGAATGACACTGCTTTCCAAGGTAACTGCTTTAGAAATTTAACTTCTAATTCATTTATGAAAATGCAGTCTTGTAACTTATTAATGACAGTTCATGCCAACATGGTCTAAGAAAGAAATTCCAAGAACTTAAGCACTGTACTCTTGACAATTCAGGTACATTTTTACTCCAGTGCTTAGTATGATGCCAAGCATTTTGTGGCAACTGAATAAATAGGAGACAATGATGATGCCTGGCTTTGATATCAGTGGAGGTGACAATGTAAGAAGAGTTGGCAAGACATTAGTGACTGTGTACTGGCTGCTTCAAGACTGCTGGCATTGCCTTAGAAAGAATGAATGAAATTGCTGCTTACTGGTAGTTTTTTGCTCTCTTTTTTTTTTTTTTTTTTTTTTTTGAGATGGAGTTTTGCTCTTGTTCCCCAGGCTGGAGTGCAATGGCACAATCTTGGCTCATTGCAACCTCTGCCTCCTGGGTTCAAGCGATTCTTCTGCCTTAGCTTCCCAAGTAGCTGGGATTAAAGGAGTACACCACCACGCCCAGCTAATTTTTGTATTATTACTAGAGGTGGGGTTTCACCATGCTGGCCAGGCTGGTCTCGAACTCCTGATCTCAGTTGATCCACCAGCCTTGGCCTCCCAAAGTGCTGGGATTACAAGCATGAGCCACCTTGCCCGGCCTTTTTTGCTCTTTTTTTATGGCAACTTATAAAACACGTGCCTCATGCTTGTTTATGACACAGCTTATGGAAATTATGTAGTAACGCCACTGTACGCTGAAGAACAGCCCCTGACAATGAAGAAGCCTGGCACAGGACAAACATGAAGTGGCTCCTTATAAGGAAAGAAAGTCTTAAGAGACCACGCTAATAGTATCAATGATGGTTAACCCAAGGGGAGGACTCACAGATGGTTGACCTGCAAGGTATAGTCAAACCACCAAGGACTTTCTACTCTCATTTATAACTTTGGAAGCATTTGGTTTTTTTTGTGTTTTTGTGTGTGTGTTTTTTTGAGACAGAGTCTTGCTCTGTCATCCAGGCTGGAGTGCAGTGGTGCGGTCTTGGCTCACTGCAACATCAGCCTCCTGGGTTCTCCTATCTCAGTGACTCTCCTGTCTCAGCCTCCTGAGTAGCTGGGATTACGGGCACCTGCCACCACACCCAGCTAATTTTTGTATTTTTGGTAGAGATGGGGTTTCACCATGTTAGCCAGCTGGTCTCGAACTCCTGACCTTAGGTGATCCACCTGCCTTGCCCTCCCAAAGTGTTGGGATTACAGGCATGAGCCACAGCGCGCAGCCTATATTTTTATACCAAGGTATATTAACTGATATCTTGGCCTGGCACAGTGGCTTGTCCCTGTAATCTCAACACTTTAAGAGGCTGAGGCGGGCAGATCACCTTACGTCCGGAGTTCGAGCCAGCCTGGCCAACATGGTGAGAACCTGTCTCTACTAAAAATACAAAAATTAGCCAGGTATAGTGGCGCAAGCCTGTAATTCCAGCTACTTGGGAGGCTGAGGCATGATAATTGCTTGAACCCAGGAGGGGGAGTTTGCAGTGAGCCGAGATCACGCCACTGCACTCCAGCCTGGGCAGCAGAGCAAGAGTCCTCAATAAATAAATAAATAAATAAATTAATTAAAATTAAAAAAATTTTAAAATGACTTCTATATGTAAAAATTGTGGCATATGCTCTAAAAATACAAAAATGAATTCTCTTTGGATTTTGCCCTGAGGGAGTTTACACGTTAGCAGAGGAAATCAAGATAGGCAGAAATAACAAGAAAAATAGAAAGTAGAAAGTGATAAAAATTATTTGAGAGGTACAGATAAAGAGAATATTTGGTCAGAAGGAGAGTCAAGGAATGGTCCCTGGAGGAGCTAACGTTTGAACTGAGATTAGAGAGTGAGATCAGAGAATGGCGCATCACATATATCAAATCTGTAGAAGCAAAAATCCATGAGGGAGAAGAGTGAATTGTTTAGTTGTCTGGATGTGGGAGTGTGAAGGGGAAGGGTTGGAAATAAGGTAGGAGAAGTAATGAGACTTCAGGCAGTAGGAAGTGAGGAGCAGTAAACAGATGAGTGATACCACCTGAACTTTGCTTTATTAAAAACAATCTGGTAGCACTCTTTCAGGGCGAAATCTATTTTCAGCCAATGTTAAACAATTGGCGAATGTCCAAACAGTAAATTAGCTTGAGATGTTGTCCGCCATTAAATGTGAACCAAATTTGGGTTGTAAATGCATTTTTAATTCTGTAGCTGTAGCGTTCCTGATTGACTTAATAAATTAAACTTTTCAGAGATGAATGGTGTTGGTAATATGTGTTAGCTTTATATTGTCCACTAGCCAGACATTTAAACAAACAAACAAACAAACAAACAAACAAACAAACCAAAAAATACTGTGAGCTGGATGAAGTTCTCTTGAAAATGCCTCAAGCATGGAGAGAATATTTTTTCCCCATGAGATGATAAATCTGGGCTGGGCATGGTGGTTCACACCTGTAATCCCAGCACTTTGGGTGGCCGAAGCAGGTGGATCACCTGAGGTCAGGAGTTCAAGACCAGCCTGGCCAACATGGCGAAACCCCATCTCTACTAAAAATACAAAAATTAGCCAGGCATGGTGGCATGTGCCTGTAATCTCTGCTACTTGGGAGGCTGAGGCAGGAGAATCGCTTGAACCCAGGAGGCGGAGGTTGCAGTGAGCTGAGATTGCGCCATGGCACTCCAGCTTGGACAACAGAACGAGACCTCATCTCAAAATAAATAAATAAATAAATAAAATAAAACAAAAATAAAAATGATAAATCTGGAAAAATGCTCAGGACAGAGGTAGAGCTCTGTTCATTTATATGTTTATATCCCTTTCAGCAATATGAGACCAGTGGAATGATTTGTTGAAATTTTCTTAAACCTCTGTCTGTGGCAGAATGCAGGTTAGTGCAAACTTCTTTTCAGTTCCCCAGGCTACAATAAACCCAACATCTGCTGTCTTCCTCATGGTGGATTTAAAGCCATGCATTTGGCACTAGAATGCAGACCAGGAAATCAGAGAGCTTGACCATGTTGCCTTCCGTGATGGTGCTGGTTCTGTTATCAAACAAAATAAAAAAAAAACAAAAACCCTTAAACTCAAAAATTGTTGCATGTGCTTAGTTAAGTCCAGGCAACACCAACCCCAGGCTGGTGAAGCGATCAGCGAAAGCAGGAGCGGGTGCACAATTGCAATGATGATTCATCCTCAGAGGTGCATGCTTTCACTGAATTAAAGTTGCAGTGTTTTGAACGTAGCTTTTACCAACAAAGAGCTTCCATAACCAAGTGTGGGAGTAATAACAGGACAAGCAAATTATAAGGAACTTGAGAAGGGATTCCACTACTGAGGAAGCAAACCAAGGGAATAGCTTTTACACGAGACATGAATTTTTCCCCACACATTTGTGTCCCTTCCAAATATAGATTTTTTTTTCATGTGGTACCAATGACTGAAAACGTGGGCCACACACACACAATAAATTCAGTGTAGCGAGCACTCCGCATTTTATAGTATTACTTAGAATGTTTCTTTGGTTGTTTTCCCCAGAGTATTGAGGTGACGTATAATTTTTAGCTCAGTGTTGCTGATTGTAGATGGCAAACGATAGTGGGAGATGTGAATAAATATATCAAATAATGCTTACTTTTACCTTTTTAACTAAATATACGTACCATGTATGAGACTCTGAGCTAGACTCTGCAGGGTGTACGAAATTGAGTAGAGCATAGTCTTTTTCTTAAGGAGCTTATATCTGGTAGGGAACATAAGATAAAGGCAGTTGACCGGATTACAAGGGAGGCTTTGTGCCATGCCAGGGAGATATGTTCCACGCCATAAGTGAGCCTGCAGGCCATACACCATGGGGACTTGAAGCAGAAGAATGTCCAGGAAATGTTAAATGGAGGAAATAGGTGTGTGTCTTCAAAAATCTGGGTGCTGGGAAGATGGCCCCATTCATGGAAATAGGGAAGTTGGGAGGAAGAGCATGTTTGCCTGTGAATGCGTCAAGTTTGGAATTTCAGTGAAATATGGTGGGTATAACGTCTTGGAGGTAGGTGAAAGCTTGTCTAGAGAGAATTTGAGACTGGGAATGTGGATAGACATGCAGGGATAATAGTAGAAGTTGTGGAAGGGGTGAGATCACCAAGAAAAACTACATAGAGAGAAAAAGAGCACTGGAAACCTTTAGGGAAAACCCAATTTTAGAGCACAGGAGAAAGAAGGAGAAGTGATAAGATCCTGAATTAATGGTTTGAGTAGTAGAAACTGGAGCGTGCAGTGCAATATAGCATTTAAGAGAGGATTTCAGGAAGAAGTTGAGCAACACTGAGGACTGCAATTGAAAGCTCGAAGGAGGATGAGGACAGAAGAAAATGGGATTTAGTGATTAGAAGGAGATTGATAAGAGAGCGATTGATAGGGGTAAAAACTAGATTAATTATTAAACATTTGCTGAAGTATACAAAACAAATGACACAAAGATCACAGTTTTTCCTGTTAGGACAACTGCTCTGTGCTTTAATGTCAGGGAAATAATGCAACAGCAAGAGAAAATTATTCCATAATGGATTAAGCATTAAAACATTGCTGGCCGGGTTCACGCCTGTAATTACAGCAGTTTGGGAGGCCAAGGTGGGCGGTTCATGCGGTCAGGAGTTCGAGACCAGTCTGGCCAACATAGTGAAACCCCGTCTCTACTAAAAATACAAAACATTAGCCGGGTGTGGTGGTGTGTGCGTGTAATCCCAGCTACCTAGGAGGCTGAGGCAGGAGAATCACATGAACCCGGGAGGCGTAGGTTGCAGTGAGCCGAGATGGTGCCATTGCACTCCTGCCTGGGTGAGAGGGTGAAACTCTGTCTCAAACACACACACACACACACACACACACACACACTTGCCATTTGGGGAGGTTACCTGAGTCTTTCTCACACATGCTAATGTAAACCCTTCTTTGAGATAATGGAGTGGCTGATCTTCACATTTGCTATTCACACTTTTTAATACAATGGAATAGCAACCAGGTATCACTAGGCACCAGAAGTGGTGGATGTCTGGAGTAGATCAGGAAACATAGCAGAGAAGATTCCACTTCAAAGGGTTTAGTATGAAGCTACTTTAGTCATTGATTTTTCTGTCTTGGAGTGCCAATTTCTCCTCCTGACTTGTACACTTCTCTTTTTAAAAAAATTTTTGTCTTTCTTTTTTTTCTTTAGTTCTTCTGAAACAAAAAAAAGGGATACATGTGCAGAACGCGCAAGTTTGTTACATAGGTATACACGTGCCATGGTGATTTGCTGCATCTATTGACCTGTCCTCTAAGTTCCCTCCCCTCACCCCTCACCCGCTATCCCTCAACAGACCCTGATGTGTGCTGTTCTCCTCTCTCTGTCCATGTATTCTCATTGTTCAACTCCCACTTATGAGTGAGAACATGCGGTGTTTGGTTTTCTGTTCCTGTGTCAGTTTGCTGAGGATGATGGCTTCCAGCTTCATCCATGTCCCTGCAAAGGATATGATCTCATTCCTTTTTATGGCTGCATAGTATTCCATGGCATATACCACATTCTTTATCCAGTCTATCATTGATGGGCATTTGGGTTGGTGTACACTTCTCTTTGGACTCCAAGCATTTGTCTTTGATGGTGTTTTTGAGTGGTTACAGATGAAACAATGGGACTATCGCTACAAAATTGTATGACAAACCTTCCTCTTGCCTTCTTCAGTAGAATTAACTAGCTGATGATTATGGAAACAAAAGAAGATTGCAACAATAATATATTTTATTTCTTTTTTTAAAAGTTATTATTTTTTAGTGACAGGATTTTGCTATGTTTCCCAGGCTAGCCTCCAACTCTTGGACTCAAGCAGTCCTCCTGTCTCAGCCTGCTAGTAGTTGGGACTAGCGACATGCCCACGATATATTTTATTTCTGTATTGCTTTGTACCTCTCAAAGCCATTTGCATGCATGCCCCCTTTTGACCTCAAATCAGTCCTGTGGGGATAGACAGAGATCTTTTGGGTAGGAATAAATACACAGAGAGAATCTATAATCTGTTTATTGAAGTTCACCACCATTGTAAATGCTGTCTTCTATTTTAAGGCTATTTTTCTTCTTTGGATTGAAGACATGTAGATAGACAATATTGCTACACTATTTTTTTTTTTACAACCTTAAGTGCTGATAGAGATCAGATAATTAGATAAACAATCCCTGATATATGTAAGAGTAAACACTCCACATGGATACCATATGTAAAAAAATAAACAATGGTAACATAATTGAGATAAAATTAGATAATTATTTTTATTTATTGAAATTAACACTGAAAGTGGAATGTTCCAACACTGTTAGGGATTACAGTGAGACAGTGTGACTTTATCTTATTCCTGAAGATGTTTTCACTCTTTCAATTTGACAACTCTTCTATAAAAGCCTTTACCTGGTGGATTAACAGTTTGAGGTATTTAGAGTTAAAGAAGGGTTGTTCAAGAGATTGGAGATAAAAGCAGGGGCGGGGGGAGTTAAAGAGGAGGAGACTCATTTATTCATGAATTCTTTCATTCATCCATTCCTTTAACATTTATTGATACCACTATGAGTTATGTACTAGATATTGTACTAGATCTGGGAACATGGAGTTGCTTTCTTTCATGAAAGACTTTCTGATGGAGGAAAAGAAATAATATCATTTTGAGGGGAAGAGTTTTCCTTGAAAACCTTGAAACTACTCTGGTGTTGGTTTCAAGCAATGGTGCGTTTTTAGAAAATCAAAATATGCCAGGACTGGTCATGTTTCAACTAGTGTGTTGATTTAATTCTTACTCAAGGGAGAAAATTGCCACTTGGATCATCAACCCCAGTTTCTGTGGAATCAGATCTTTCTCCCTGCCTCTGAAAGCCCTTATATAAGAACTGTCCAGAGTTAAATGAGGGGTGACAAGTTCATAACGCAGAAGGAACATTGTGTCTCTGGGCTATCAAAACATTGATCACCCATCCAGCCATTTAGCAGGGTATTCCCTTGAAAATCTCTGGCTCCTAATGAACAGTATAAATATGTGAATAGGAAGGCTAGATTTGGAAAGCTGTCTGTATGAGAAGAAAGTACACTGATGACAGACACATATATGTATCCCATGAGTTGGCAGCAGTGTGATTATGTTGACGATGTTGACATTTGACAGTCAGAGCCCAGGACATGATGTCTTTGAGAAATTCTTCTTAAGTTGGGTATATTTTTTCCTAGTAGAGTAAGAGATAGAGTTGGAAGTGATTGCCTATTCTATACTGATAAGAAAGACATAGGCTTTGTAGAGTTCAGGACCTTGGCTGGCACTTCTCTTGGCTGATGAAGCAAGCCAGCATGGCCAGTTCTACTGGTGGTTATCTGAGCCAGTCTGCACAGGTCCCTGATTGCTATGAATCAGCACTCGTAGGTTCCACAGGCAGTAAGGAACCAGAAATACTGGTTTCTACCAACAGTTGGTCTCAGAAGGACTGGTGTGACTAACCAACTGTAAGAACAGCCTCAAATCCTTTCTGGGAAGAGGCAGGGTTTATAAATAAACAGAAAACAAACACAACTGACTCAAACTGAAATTTGTGGCTCTGGTTTGATGTGGTGAATGTATTTAATGTAGCCCAAGAGAGAAAGCTGAGGTCTCTACATTTATGAAATTACTAAAAGATTGCAATCACTGTTCAGCATTGTCTAAAAATATCATGTACAGTGTCGAGGACTTGTACTAATCATATGATTAATAGAATGATTATGACAGTGCTCTATAAATAAGGGTATGAAGTGGCAGTGTAGGGGCCAAGGGAAAGCTTCCCCTTTGCCCTCTGAAGATTGGCTGAAAAATCAACTCACAAAAGCAGATTAATTGAAGAAAAGGCATATAAATGTATTAATGTGTACACGGACAAGAACCGCAGAGTGATTACCCTGATCCCTCAGTGGGGTTCAGAAGCTTATAAGCCATCTTGAGCTTACACAAAGAAGGGGGGGCTTGGATTGTGACAAAACAGTTTATGGTGACAAAACAGGTTATGGGAGAGGGAGAAGAGGAGGCCTGGCTAGCAAAGGTAGTCTTGCCTGCCGGGTAGCAGCCCTCAGAGAGAATAGAAAGTAAATGATTCCTTCAGACCTTTGAAGGTGTCAGACTTCCAGTTAATCTTTCCTAGATCCAGCCAAGGGAAAGTCTCAGAGAAAGCCTGGCTGCAGCAATGTATAGCTTCCAGAGGCATATCTTCCCGACAATAGACAGCTTTCCAGGGCTACTTCTGTTTGCAGGCCCTCTGAAGAGCCATCACAAAGTATGTCAAATAAACATATTCTGGGGTGAAATATTTTTATTTCCTTCAATAGTGAATAGAGACAAGTATGGACTATTTTAACAAAACAAAATAAAAGCATGCCAATAATAGACATTAGAGTATTAACTACTCATTGCATATGCCTGCAAATTCTGTTTGTAATGGTAAATAATCTAGCATTTATTGTAAACTTTTTTTTTAATGCTTCCCCTCTGTTTGAAACTAAAAATACCCAGGCTGGGTGTGGTGGCTCATGCCTGTAATCCCAGCATTTTGGGAGGCTGAGGCAGGTGGATCACCTGAGGTCAGGAGTTTGAGACCATCCTGGCCAACATGGCGAAATCCTGTCTCTACTAAAAATACAAAAATTAGCCAGGCATGGTGGTGGATGCCTATAATCTCGGCCACTCGGGAGGCTCAGGCAGGAGAATCACTTGAACCCCTGGGGCGGAGGTTGCAGTGAGCCGAGATCATGCCAGTTCACTCCAGCCTGGGCGAAAGTGTGAGACTCTGTCTCAAACAAACAAACAAACAAACAAACAAATAAAAACACAACAACAAAAAGAAACTAAAAATTCTATTTAAAAAAAATAGCCAAGGCTCTTTACAATTTATCTTCTTTACTTTAAAAAGAATAGAGCAGCAACATCTGAGTAAAGTACATTTTTTACATTTCAACCAATCCTTATGTAAAAGACATCTAAAAAGGTATATATTAGCATTTTTAGGGCTTTTTGGAATTATAAACAGATTGACAGCTCTGTGGCCTGGAGTTAGTGCTGTTTATTTCCTAGACTGATATAGCAGCGGCTGTAGTTCCATGCATGGCACCCTGATTCCCAGGATTAGGAATACAAAGGCTGATTTGTGGGGAGGAGAGTTTTCTGGAAGCACGTGCAGCTGCCACTGGCGCATGCCAGCACGTTCATTAGCCAATCTGACAGCAGAGCTGACGTCTACTCTCAGCTTTTCGGGGCAAAGAAAGGCACATGATGCCAAAGGGCCTTCTCATTCTTAGCTGAACACACAGAAGGGTAAAGCCAGGGGTTCCCATGATTCTTCCTTTTTCCTGGATCGTTAGCTGTCAGGATCTCAAGTAATCATGAATTAACCCCTGTAAGGCATCTGAATGAATGCCTACTTTATTTTAAACCTGAATAAGTAAAACCTTCTTAAAGACTGCTGTTTCATGCTGCCCGCCCCATCCCCCCAACCCACTCCCTTTTAATAATGTAGCAACATGGAGATTGAAGTGGGTGATTTTTCTCTTTGTATACTGTCTTTTTCATTTCTGGAACAGGTCCAGAAATTATAAATTGAATTGAATTATAAATAAGAATTGAATATTGTTTTGCTATTCCCAATACATTTAATACTGTCAATTATTTTAATTGGTCTAGTCATTTCAGAATTTAAAATAGTAAAGGCTCAGTCAAGGTTGCATCAGGGATTCCTGATACTTGGGAAACTAGAAAACAACAACAACCATTCAAATCCATGTAGCTTCATTCAAATCATTCATGTACTGGCGTATGCCATAGTCCTTAACCTGACCCTACCCTGTGGTTCATGAAACTGTCAACTAACTTGCATATCATCCAGATGTCTTGTTTTGGCTCACCACATTTCAGACTTCGGTCTGTGAATACTTGCAAATATTTTCTTTTTTCTTTTTCTTTTCTTTCGCTTTTTATTGAGACAGAGTCTCGCTCTGTCACCAGGCTGGAGTGTAGTGACGCGATCTGGGCTTACTGCAACCTCCGACTCCCTGGTTCAAGCAATTCTCCTGCCTCAGCCTCCTGAGTAGCTGAGATTACAGGCACGTGCCACCACACCCAGCTAATTTTTGTATTTTTAGTAGAGACGGGGATTCACCATCTTGGCCAGGATGGTCTCAGTCTCCTGACCTCGTGATCTGCCTGCCTCAGCCTCCCAAAGTGTTGGGATTACAGGCGTGAGCCACCGCACCCAGCCACAAATGTTTTCTTAAATAATTTAGCATACCTTACTGGTTGTCTCAGAATATTTCAGCAATAACGTAATAGTCTTTATTTATAACTAATAAAACTAGGATAATCCAGCAGTGGAAGCCAATGAATAGGAGGCAACTCACCATGGTCTTGCTGGTTTTGCCAATGCCAAGCCAGAGGAACACAGGCAAATTATGAAATTCCTCTGGGTAGTATCACAGAAAAGCAAGGAGAATTTCAAAGCCGGGCCAGGAGGTGCTATTTAGGTAGAGATATTAAACATAATCACAGTTTAAGTGATTATATAAAAAGGGGCTGTTACAGAAACAGTGAAATCTTTATAGCCTCTGATAGGATACTTGATGGGCTTCCAAATTTGCGCACTTCCCTCTTGAAGAGGGTTAGATCTTTTGACTAGAGGGTTAGATCTCTCTCCTCCCTGAATTTCAAAAGTGTTAAAATAACAAGCAATGTCTAGCTGGGTGATTTTCCACATTCGTCCTGTCTAAAGGAAGAAGTTTGTTCTACTGTAAACAGTTATGAGAACTGTTTGCTTTGGATGGGCTTGGTCCTCATTGGCTGAGGAAGACTTTCTTACTCTGGTTTCTTGCCAAGGTAGAAATTCAATGCCAAAAGCTTCCTAGTCCTGTCTGGACATCCTCTAATCAGAATAAATTTGACCTAAAGAAAGTATGTTGGAGAGCTGCAAGCATGGTAGTAGTGCCTTGAAAAAAAAACCAGTCGATTTAAGTAGTAGATTGTGCTGATCAGTAGCATGGAGCGAAGTTCATTGTCATATCCTGGACAGAACATTTCTTGGATCTTTTTTTGCTCCACCTCTAACCAGAAGAGGCTCTATCCTGAAACTATACTTGCATGTATGCAAGCCCTTTGAAATTCTTACGCTCCTTTGCATCTATTAAACCAAGAGGATAAGCAACCTGGTAATTTAGTACGGTCACGAACATTTATCTACACAGTTCATGGGCTCCAAATGGGTGTCTGAAGGTGAATTGAGTGTGGATGTTAGAAGCCAGTTTTTCATTCTAGTCATTCAAATATTAGCTGTACAAAGTGGCTTATTTATACAAGTTATAGTTCTAAGCACAGTCTCTAGAGCCAAACTGCCTTCAGTTTGAATCCTGCCTCTACCAATTGTTTGGCAATCGACCCTGGACAAATTGCATAAGTTCACTATACCTCTTTCTTTGCCTCTGTGAAATGGGCATTGTTGTGAGGTTTCAATGTTAATATATGTGAGGAACTTAGATTAATACTCAGGAACAAGTAAGTGCTCAATAATATTAGCTGTTTTTATTTTCTCCTTCTCTTGAAATTACAAGCGATGCTCACTGACTACTGACTCATTGTCTAGCTTGATGCTTCTGGCTGGAGAAGGATTTATAAGGGAGTGAGAAATGTGTGGATGTGCCATCTGTCCACTTTTACTTCTAGGTGTATCCATATCTGTGTATAAAAGCCAAAAAAAAAAAAGGCCCATTAAATGCTCAAACATTTATGAAGACTTTTCTCAAGAGACTTTCCTGGCTTTTAAGCTGTTAGGCAAATCAGTTCTATATTTAAATATCATTCTGTCCTTTTGATGGTTGAATTCAAATTGTGCCTATTATAGCTGACTCTTAATCGTAGGTGGTCCTGTGCCAATCGTGTAAGACTACTGACAATGATCTATGGCAACAATCATTTCTGTACACAAGTTGTGGTTGACTAAATCCACATATTCTCTCAGGTGTGGGGCAGAACCTCTAAAATACCACAGTGAGTGGGAGGTGGGGCATTTATAAGTAGCAGATCATTGTACAACCATTTCCTGTGCCCCAGCCTCCTCTGACCTCAGCTACTTTTTTAAGGTACTGACCCACAGCCTCTGCTATGAGCCATATCCCCAGCACCTCCTCTGTGCAGCTCCAGTAGCCACTTCTTGTCTTGGAGGCTGGCTGTGTCATACAGTGTTGCAGATTATGCTAAGTGAATCCAGTATCTCCTTGTTGCTCCCTCTGTCAAGGACCTGCAGTTTGTGGATTTAATATGTGGAGCACATATTCATTTATTAATTCATCCCTTAGGCATGTATTAAGGCCCACTATACACTAGGCATTGCACTAAGCACTGGGAATGTAAATATGACCAAAGTTCTTCTTCTTCTTTTTTTTTCTTTTTTGAGACAGGGTCTCACTCTGTCATTCATGCTGGAGAGTAGTGGTACCATCATAGCTCACTGCAGCCTCAACCTCCTGAGCTCAAGCGACCCCCCAACTCTCCCCACTTCCCACAACTTTGCTTTAGGCTCCCAAGTAACTAAGACTCCCAGTTAATATTTTATTTTATTTTTTTGAGACAGAGTCTTGCTCTGTCATCCAGGCTGGAGTGCAGTGGCACGATCTCAGCTCACTGGAACCTCTGCCTCCTGGGTTCAAGTGATTCTTGCGCCTCAGCCTCCTGAATAGCTGGGATTACAGGTGGGCGCCACTGCACTCAGCTAATTTTTGTATTTTTAGTAGAGATGGGGTTTCACCATGTTTCCCAGGCTGGTCTCAAACTCCTGGTCTCAAGTGATCCACCCACCTCGGCCTCCCAAAGTGGTGGGATTACAGCACCGCGGCTAGCCCTTTCTTTTTATTTTTTGCTATGTTACCCACTATGCCTAGCCTGACTAGATTCTTGATAGCACCTCATGACCATATATTAGACTCTAGAGGTGAAGAGAAACACAGGTGGATATGACAAAGGTAGCAAAATGGTGTGGGGTCATGGTTAGAAACATGGACTTTGAGCCTGAGTGTTTGGGTACAAATTCTTACTCAGCTACTTACTAGTTGTGTGACCTTGGACTTCATAATAACTTCACTTCTCTATGCCTAGTTTCCTTATTTGTCAAGTGGCAACTGTCATTGTACCTAGGGTTGTTGTAGGAGTTAATATTTATGACTATGTAGGGGAGTGTCTGAAACATAGTAAGTGCTATGTAAACATTTAAGTAAATAAGTGCAGCAATCGAGCTATATACAGGGTATTATAGGAGTACCTTGTCCAATTAGCAATATCAAACTTTTGCTTCTGTTCAGGTCTGTCCAAGGTATGGGGACATTTCCCAACTCAGGAGAATTAAAAAAAAAAAAAAAAAGCCAGAGTTTGGCTGCTCAGCATCAGTGCAGCATTAGTGCAGGCCTTAGCCCACAACTTACTTCCAGTAATGAACATTTGTCTCGTTCCTTGGGTCAAATTTCTACCTGGTATCTTTGTCGTAGTAAATGAGTCTTTGTCCTTTTTTCCTGCATCCTTAGTCTCTGCCTTAATTTCTGGTCAAGTCCTCAGTTCTTCTGGAACAGAGGTTCTGCCTTGATCTTGCTAATTTGCATGCCCATAAGCTCCACTCTCCAAGCAGGGTTCCAGCTACCAGCTGCCAGGCCTGCTTGCTGCCTGGGTTTCTGAATATTACTTGCTCTAGGAGTCCCCATTGTTATTTTTCTTCCATGCATTTAGCCACCCATCTGCCTATTATTCTACTCTCCTGACACTATGCCCTGACCTGGCTGGTGTCTCTAATTGCCTGTTTTCCATGTGGCTGCCTGGCCCTTAGGGACAGGTGTTTGATCTTATCATCTCACTTATGCCTTGTTCGGCCACCACTTAATCTTCCCTACTGACAAGAAAGAAGGTGGCAAGGAAGAACGGCTGAGTGAGACACTCTGTGTTGCTCATCAAGTGACCTAGTTTAGTTTACCAAGGAATTTTTGGGTGTATCTATTGGGGGTAGCTTATCATAAATAACTATGCATAGCCATATGTGTAATTAGGAGGGGCTTGCTCTCTACAAAGTTTCCTACGTGAAGACTTTCTCTTCTTGATGCCCCAGTTAAGGAAATTCCTTTACTAATTTATCTTCCTGAATAACCAGTCCTCCCTGAATAATCAGTTTCATGTGCTGTCCCACTGCTGCTAAATTACTCTAATGAAGTCATAATACTGTGGTTCTGGGCTTTCAAGTTCAGTACTTTCTACGTATTTTTCATTCTTAGTGTTTGCATGCAGGCTAAACATTCTAGGACGTCATGGTTTCCCCTCTGCTCCCCACCATTCCTATTTTTACTTCTCGGAGTTTTCCAAAACTTGATTATAGTCAATGTCAGCCCAAAGAATTTCCCTTTCCCTGGAATCACTTCTGTTGAACATGGCCACTTTTGTCTTGAATAAGAAAACCTAATCATCTGAATTACGATAATAACCTCGAAGTTGCATTACTGACGAGGGTGTCATGAAAGTGAGTCAATAGTGGAAGGGGAATAAAGGGCATAATATAATCCCCAGCTCTTAGCAACATAACCTAATTTTCATTCAGTCCCATGTAGCTGCCTAATTTCCATTAGGCGCACGCTGATTTCTTTTAGCCCCATGCACAGAAGACGATCTTATTTTCCCTTCAGTTCTATTTGGTACTTAGAGTTAATTGGAAACTTAATTATAAGTGCTAGAAGTCATCTGAAGAGTATTTCTCATTTGTGATTTATTTTATTATCCATTTTTATGGTATGCATTTATTTTCTTGATCGAAATAATTTTCATTTTAAATAGCATCTGATATTTGCAAGGGTTTTAAAGCACATTCACATACGCTATCTCATTAATTCTCACAACAATCCTGTGAGGTAGGCAGAACTGTTATTATGCCTATGCTACAGACGAGAAAATAATGGCAGGGAAAAAGATTGTGGGAGAATAAAGTAAAAAGTGCATAGGAGGAGGAGCCTGATGATTAAGCACTGCTTGCAGCTCTGGCATTGTTGACTATGAGCTGCATGCCTCTAGGCAAGTTACTTAAACTCTCAAGCTTTGTTTCTTCATCTGAAAAATGAGGGACTTAAATTTAGGGTTTCTTGCAGTTCTGAGTCTGTGTGATGTTTGTTTAAGCCGGCATATTCATATTAACCTTCCCTACTCAACCACTGATAGGTGAGGAATACACACACACACACACACACACACACACACACACACTCACATCAAGGACTCCTTTGGGCCCAAGAGTTGAGATAGGCAATCCTGAAGTGAGGGGGCTGGGAGAACCAGGGAACTGAGCATGTAGGAAGAGATGATTTGCTCCTGAAAAGGTGTAGTGCGGCTGGGCGCGGTGGCTCACATCTGTAATCCCAGCAATTTGGAAGGCCAAGGCAGGCAGATCACAATGTCGGGAGATCCTGGCTAACACGGTGAAACCCCGTCTCTACTAAAAATACAAAAACAAAATTAGCCAGGTGTGGTGGCGGGCACCTGTAGTCCCAGCTAGTTGGGAGGCTGAGGCGGGAGAATGGTGTGAACTCGGGAGGCAGAGCTTGCAGTGAGCTGAGATCGCACCACTGCACTCCAGTCTGGGTGACAGAGTGAGACTCCATCTCAAAAAAACAAACAAACAAAAGGTGTAGTGAATATTCATTCTAGGTTGAGTGAGGTGGCAAGTCCCAGCTGGGACAGCTTTGGGACCAGTTCAATGCAAATTTGGAGGAATTAGAGGTTGGGAAAAGGTTGGAAAAGTGTTTCCTTTTAGGGGAGAAACAAACTGGACATCAATTACAAAGTTTCACTGTATGTTGGCTAATAGAAATATAGTAACCATTCGAATTTTGTGGCTAGGTGTGGTGGCTCACGCCTGTAATTCCAGCACTCTGGGAGGCTGGGCAGATCACTTGTCAGGAGTTCCAGACCAGCCTGGCCAACATGGTAAAACCCCGTCTCTACAAAAACAAAATACAAAATTAGCTGGGTGTAGTGGCACGCACCTGTAGTCCCAGCTACTCGGGAGGCTGAGGCAGGAGAATTGCCTGAACCTGGGAGGTGGAGGTTGCGGTGAGCCGAAATCGTACGACTGCACTCCAGCCTGGCGACAGAGCAAGACTGTCTTAAAAAAAAAAAAAAATTACAAAAATTAGCTGGGCATGGTGGCACGTGCCTATAGTCCCAGCTACTTGGGAGGCTGAGGCATGAGAATCACTTGAACCTGGAGGTCACAGTGAGCTGAGATCGTGCCACTGCTTTTCACCCTGGGTGACAGAGCTAGGCCCTGAATAAAAAAATAATAATTTTGGAAAAAAAAATAGCACCAAAACTCTGAAAGTAAAGCTACTCTATAAATGCAAAACTGTGATGTTATTTATTTATTTGAGACAGAGTCTGGCTCTGTAGCCCAGGCTTAAGTGCAGTGGCACAATCTCGGCTCACTGCAACCTCCACCTCCCAGGTTCAAGCAATTCTCCTGCCTTAGCCTCCTGAGTAGCCGGGACTACAGGTGCCTGCCACCACGCCCGGCTAATTTTTTGTATTTTTAGTAGAGACGAGGTTTCACCGTGTTAGCCAGGATGGTCTCAATCTCCCGACCTTGTGATCCGCCCGCTTCGGCCTCCCAAAGTGCTGGGATTACAGGCATTAGCCACTGCTCCCGGCCTATTTATTTATTTTTTTGAGACGAAGTTTCGCTCCTGTTGCCCAGGCTGGAGTGCAATGGCACGATCTCGGCTCACCGCAACCACTGCCTCCTGGGTTCAAGTGATTCTCCTGCCTCGGTCTCCTCAGTAACTGGGATCACAGGCGGCCGCCACTTCACTCAGCTAATTTTGTGCTTTTAGTAGAGACGGAGTTTCACCGTGTTAGCGGGGATAGTCTTGATCTCCTGACCTCGTGATCTGCTTGCCTCGCCCTCCCAAAGTGCTGGGATTACAGGCATGAGCCACTGCACCCCACCCATGTTTTTGAAACAATGGATTTATTAATCTTTGCATGAGAGTCTTGCTGTAACATTTTGGAAAGGGGGAGGCTTTTTCTTCCTTTTTGTGTGTTACAATGTTATGTGGCTAACATTTAGCCAAAGAAGGATGTAACCAGAAGAGTATCTGTTTTGCAGCACATAACCTAGAAGGATTTCAATTCTAGGGCTCACACCATGGTATCTGTGTGTGTGTGTGTGTTTGCCTATGTTATATTTTAAATAGCTTAGCTGCTTCTGTGATTATGCCACCTTTTTTTTTTTTTTTTTTTTTTGAGATGGTGTCTTGCTCTGTCAGCCAGGCTAGAGTGCATTGGTCCCATCTCGGCTCACTGCAACCTCCGCCTCCTGGGTTCGAGTGATTCTCCTGTCTCAGCCTACCAAGTAGCTGGGATTACAGGCATGCACCACCACACTCGGCTAATTTTTCTATTTTTAGTAGAGACAGAGTTTCGCCATGTTGGCCAGGTTGGTCTCGAACTCCTGACCTCAGGTGATCTGCTTGCCTCGGCCTCCCAAAGTATTGGGATTACAGGCGTGAGCCACGGCGCCCGACCTACCACTTTTTGATATCTGCTAGAGCCGTCATCTTCTCCTGATCACTGGTAATCAATCTCTGACAGAAGCATAGCAGAACCATTGGAAAACAGTACTTAACTGATGGTGGAAGTGAGACAAGCTCAGTGTGGGCAAGGAGGCTGCCTATGTTATTCACCCTAATCACCTGAGTCCCTGGCAATAGTAGATCCTCAATAAAATCGTGGGTGAATAAAGCATATTTCTCCTAAAACTATAACAATTATTGTTATCAACAGAGGAAACATTTGCATGATGCTACAAAGTAAGCAAAATAAGAAACAAGCTCTCTGTGTGAAGTTAAGGTAACAGGGCTTCAGATAGTACCTTGAAAAACATTAT
This sequence comes from Pan paniscus, assembly GCF_029289425.2. Classification (NCBI taxonomy): domain Eukaryota; kingdom Metazoa; phylum Chordata; class Mammalia; order Primates; family Hominidae; genus Pan; species Pan paniscus. The sequence goes on from NC_073262.2 coordinate 106,194,869, forward strand.
TTAAGGTAGGGTGTAGGGGCTCTTGCCTGTAATCCCAGCACTTTGGGAAGCTGAGGTGGGAGGATTGCTTGAGCCTAGGAGTTTAAGACCAGCCTGGGCAACATGTTGAGACCCTGCCTCTGAAAAAAAAAAAAAAGAAAAAATTAGCTGGGCATGGTGGTGCATGCCTGTGGTCCCAGCTACTTGGGAGGCTGAGGCAGGAGGATCTCTTGAACTCAGAAGGTTGAGGCTGCAGTGAGCCATGTTCAAACCACTGTACTCCAGCCTCGGTCTCAGGGTAAGACCCTGTTTCAAGACAAACAAAAAACAAAACAAAAAACATTATTCTTTAGTGAATATCCTGCCTTTATTTCTGAGATCACAAAGCAGTGGAGTGTCCCTGGCTTTTGAATAGATAGTGATAGTTTCTGTATGGGCAAGAATTTGTTCCTTTGCTGAATATTTTGAGAAGTGAGTATCCCATACGGAGGTTGGTGAGAATACCATATGCATCTTGATTATCCTGACAGCCCAGAAAAGGAACCAAGGTAAAATTGCTAGAGGGTAATTTTCTGTGGTCTCAGCTTGAGACTGCAAAGCAGAGCATGATAAGGGGACAAGTACCTCCGCATCTCATGGAAAGGATCTAGACTAACATCAGGGCTTGCTAACAGGTGCCCAAAACAGTTTCCACAACCTGTGGCCCACACCCATCTCAGACAAGAGAGTTCTTTTGCAGATTTTTTTTTTAAATAACAACTTTATTGAGATATAATCACGTACCATCAGATTCACCTTTTTAAGGTGTGTGATTCAGTGATTTAAAATATATTCAGAGTTGTGCAGCCATCACCACTAATTTTAGAACATGTTTGTCATCCCCAAAAGAATCCCTGTACTCATTAGCAGTCACCCCCCATTTCTCCTCCCAGCCACTGCCAATCACTAATCTGCTGTTTCTATGGATTTGTCTGTTCTAGATGTTTCATTTGAATGGAATCATACAACATGTGACTTTTTGTGTCTGGCTTCTTTCACTGAGAACAATGTTTTCAAGCCCAGGTGTGGTGGCTCATGTCTGTAATCCCAGCACTTTGGAAGGCCAAGGTGGGCAGATTACTTGAGGTCAGCAGTTTAAGATCAGCCTGGCCAACATAGCGAAACCCTGTCTCTACTAAAAATACAAAAATTAGCCTGGCATACAAAAATGGTGGCATGCACCTTTAATCCCAGTTACTTGGGAGGCTGAGACACAAGAATCACTTGAACCCGGGAGGCAGAGGTTGCAGTGAGCCGAAATCATGTCACTGTACTCCAGCCTGGGCAACAGAATGAAACTGTGTCTCAAAAACCATGATTAAAACCAAACCAAAACAAAACAAAAGTATAATGTTTTCAAGGCTCACCTATGTTGTAGCGTGTATCAGTATTTCACTTTTTTTTTTAACAGTGGAATAATAGTTCATTGTAAAGATATACCATATTTTACTCATCCATGCATCTGTTGATGGACATTTGCATTTTTTCCACTTTGGGACTCTTATGAAGATGCTGCTATGAACATTCATGTACATTTTTTTGTGTGGTCTTAGGAGAATTTGACCTTGTTCCCTGAAGTTTGTGAGCATAGAGTATGAAGTCTGTTCCTTGTCTAGACATGGGATTGGCTGGAGCTGCGCCTTAGAGCAAAGAGGAGAGCCAAGATTGTAGTGGGAGTAAGCCACAATTCTACAGTACTCAGGGTAAGTGTTGTGTTTTCTGAAGACTAGAGTGCACACTGTGGAAGATACAACCATTTTTAAAACACCTTGCCCAACAATAGTATCTGTGTGGTGCATTATTTTCTGACCCAGAGCTAGGGGAGAATCATTAGTGGTCACCAGGGGAGTATATTTTCCATCTGAGAAAAAAAGGAAAGTGTTGGAGATCCCCAGTGGAGGTTGAGGGTTTTTCTAAAAAACACACATAAGCTCCCTTCAAGAGTGAGTCAGCTGGCATTTGAACATGTGTCCCACAGAACATACCAACATCCAAAGAAAACAGCACCAGCTAAATAATGAAGAACCTTTTGCTTTTTTACTTCTCCTTTCTCCTCTATCTCTCACTGGGGAGGAACAACAAACCACAGAGTAACTGGGGTGTGACTGGAATAAGAACATGCTCCACTTCCCTACTGCAGGTTACTGGGACCCAGTAAGACCTGACCTGGAATGTAAGAGAGGAAGACTTGAAGAAGAGGAAAGAGTGAAGTTTGGATATGAAAGAAGGCTGAACCTGTATAGTATCTTTTTTTTTGTTTTCTGTTTTTTGTTTGTTTGTTTGTTTTTTGAGATGGAGTCTTACTCTGTCACCCAGGCTGGAGTGCAGTGGTGCCATCTCGGCTCAATGCAACCTCCATCTCCTGGGTTCAAACAATCCTCCTGCCTCAGCCTCCCAAGTAGTTGGGACTACGGGTGTGTGCCATCATGCCTGACTAGTTTTTGTATTTTTAGTAGAGATGAGGTTCATTATGTTGACCAGGCTGGTCTTAAACTCCTGACATCAAGTGATCTGCCTGCCTCGGCCTCCCAAAGTGCTGGGATTACAGGTGTGAGCCACCGTACCTGGTCCCATGTAGTATCTTGAAATAAGATTATTACAAAAGTGAAAAGCACTGGAAAAGTTACAGAGTTTGCTCAAGATATTGTCTGGGGTCAGGAAAAAGAGATTGGACAGAGCAAGTCTGAAGCACAAGCATGGCAGAAAAAGAAAATAAAGCCATTTCCTGACTGCACTTTATAGGGTCCTGCCTGATTAATAAACAAGCTTTTGTCAGAGTAAAGTTGTCTCTGAATTGGGACTGCTTAGGGCTTCTTTACCCCTGGAACTGTGCTAAAGGTGCCTTACTGTAGCTGGGAGGTGGCATCCACTAGCGGGGCTGCCAATCAAAGGGCCTTGCCTCCCCCATTGCAAAAGTAGGTGTATGTGCAGGCTGACCAATTAGGACAACCTGTTTCCAGGTGACGGTGATGGGTCTGGAGGTGGGCACATGACTCAAGCAGGGCCAAGCAGAGTCCTTGTCTGTAGAGGGTTAGGAATGGCAAAAGTCTTTCTCTTCCTGAGATCATGAACTGTAAACACTATGCATACTTGTTGCGCCCAGAATTGTCTTTCCCTTCACGTGGTAAGAGCTTGCTGGAGAAAGAAGCCAATTCAGAGAGAAGTGAGTTGAGAGACAGAAACAGAGTCCACCTGATTCATGATTACATTGATGGAAAAAAAAAAGACTCAGGGATCTGTTTTTTTTTTAATTTTTTATTATTTATTTATTGAGACGGAGTCTCACTTCCCCAGGCTGGAGTGGAGCAGCTGGATCTCGGCTCACTGCAAGCTCCACCTCCCGGGTTCACACCATTCTCTTGCCTCAGCCCCCCGAGTAGCTGGGATTACAGGCACCCGCCACCACGCCCAGCTAATTTTTGATATTTTTAGTAGAGACGAGGTTTCACCGTGTTAGCCAGGATGGTCTCGATCTCCTGACCTCGTGATCCGTCTGCCTTGGCCTCCCAAAGTGCTGGGAGTACAGGCGTGAGCCACCGCGCCCAGCCTTTATTTTTTATTTTTAGAAGTCTTGGACCAATGGTGCACGGAGCTGAGTAAATCATACTCCTCAGTTCTTGACATACATCACTACTTGGTGTGTAAAAGACAACATTCACTTAAAAAATTACTGTTCTTCATCCAGCATTCCCTCTCTCATTCTCCTGTTACTACAGGCACCACTTAAATGTGTTTATGTATTTTTCAAAGATACATACATACCCAATAACATATATTGGCATCGTTTTGTGTATATATGTGTTTTTAATATAAATTCAAATTAAAAAGGTAATACAAATGGCATTGTATTATAGATTTCACTAAGATTCTTTTTTTTGTTTTTAACCCAGTACTGTGTTTTAAAGTTCTCACCACATTACTGTATATAACCCATTGGCCCAACTGTGGCTAGAGCTCCTAGGTTCAGTAAAGCTCGGACTACCATGAACAATGCTGTCATTGACATCTTCATGCAGGTCTAGGGATATATGCAGAAATGGAATTGCTAACACTAACTTCAGGACATTTTAATTACTGCATAATTAATGCATTCTCTTTTTGCATAAGCCATTGTTAATGAGTTTATGTGACTTTTACCCAAAGGATGCCTGGTTAATCCTTGCCTGTTGAAGGTGAAGGGTACCATGTCCTATCTGCTGGCCACCTCTAACTTTCTTAGGAGAGTCCAAAAATAAAGTAGCCTTTTTCCATGTCCCTTCAGCACTCCCAGCCATGCTTTTATTTACTTATTTATTTTTTAGAGTCAAGGTCTTGCTTTGTCACCCAGGGAGGAGTGCAGTGATGTGATTCTAGTTCACTGCAGTCTCTAACTCCTGGGCATCCTATTGCCTCAGGCTCTCAAGTAGCTGGGACTACAGGCAGGTATGACCATGCCTGGATAATTAAAAATTTTTTTTTCCTGTAGAGACAGGGTCTTGCTATGTTGCCAAGGGTACTGTTAAACTCCTGGCCTGAAGCAATCCTCCTGCCTCAGCCTCCTGAAGTGCTGAGATTAAAGGTGTGAGCCACCATGCCTGGCACACCCATGCTTTTACACTCAATAATTGGTGCCTCCTTTGGAAAAAGTCTCAACACTTCTGTTTCACATGATGGATAATATGCATCTATAGGTGTTGTTTTATTGAAAAAGTGTTTTAATTTTTAAAAATCCATGTTAAATGTTCAGAACATAGAAAAATATTTTCAAACTTTGGAATTGCAATTATGTTTGCAGCTTTCTAGAAATAGAGATATCTATTAATGCTAAAAATACTTTACTAGATCAATCATCTTAATAATAAAATCTTATTAAAACAGTCTTTTCTCACCACAGGAATGCTAGTTATGAGACTTTGGTTAGGGAGATTTCCTTCTGCAATCCATAGATCTTTCTCCAAGTGTTTTTTGTTTACTGAACATTTTGAGATTTCTCAGAAGTCTTCCTGTGACACACTGCTACAGAAACCCCCTTTCCATACACAAAGGTCAGCTGAAGTAGCTGAAGGATAATGAAATAGTCCTCTGTTCCTTGATTATGAGCTGATAGCAATCATATGAAGTTCAACAGAGATAAAGTCAATGCACATAAATATAAAAGTATTCATTGATGTTAACCCTAACATTAAACGGGTTCAGGAAGGGGTAGGCCTGGTTTGATAGCAGCTCATGTGAAAAAGACACAGAGGCAATGCATGTGTGGGGATAGGGGGAATATGGGAAATCTTTGTACCTTTCAGTCAATTTTGCTGTGAACCTGAAGCTGTTCTAAAACGTAGTCTATTAAAAAAGGAAAAAAAGGAGAGATATTAATTGACCTTAACTTAATATATAGCAACAGTCTGTAAAGGCTGTTAGATGCACCAATGCAATGTAATGGAAGTGTTATCCTGTGCTCAGCCTGGGGGCCAGGGAAAAGAATCACTCTCTTCTCCTTTCTAGTTTTACCATTTCTGGGGTGTTATTCTGAGAACCAAGCTTAAAAGAGACAAAGACAAGTGAGGGGCTTGTAGATTAGGACAATTAGCATGGAAAATAAATTTAGAAACTATAATGCCAGGAAAGACCAAGGGAATACCAGCTGCCTTCAAATACTTGGAGGACTTACGTGTGAATAATGGCAACATTTTAACTTAGGTAGCATCTCACAATTTCCAAAGCGCCTTTATTTTTATTATTTAATTTGATGCTTATATTGGCTTTGTGAGGTAGACCTTTATAAAACGGTAAGCTGTTTTATAAAGGAGGAAACTCAAGCTCAAATAGATTAACTTCATTTTGCTCTAAGTAGGATGGTGGTTAAGTGGAGATGTTGGGACTAGAATGCAGGCCTCTTGAATTATATTTAGTGTTCTTTCAATGACATAAGACATCCTGTGCTTTTGTGGAAAGTGAACTAAGGGCCAATGGTAGTGAAGCAGAAGGCAGTGAATTCAATATAAAAATTTTTCAAAAACACTGGCAAGAACTTTCCAATAATGGAAGGGCCAGCCCCCCAAAGTTGTTAACTTTTCCAGTGGAAATTAGATAATCGTCCTTCAGGGATATTGTAGCAAAGATTCCAGTATGGAAAGACACTGGACAATCTTACTGGTTTCCATAACTGTTATTTTATTTGTATTAGACTGAGAAAGAAACAAACATATAAATATGCTGGCAACCTGCTGTGTTTTCATTAATCAGTTTGCTAACTAGGGCTGAAATCTGAAAACAAAATTCCATTTGAAAAATATTATTCAGGCTGGGTGGCAGATGAATGACTCATTGATATGTTTTTGTCAATCTTAATTCTGTTTACTTACAGGTCCTAGTACATTGGTGTTGATTTCTCTTATACTTCAGCCATGTCTCTTAATACCAGTTACACAGAGAGACAAAGAACAAGAGAATAATTACGAAAAATCAGACTTTGGGAACTGAGCTGTCTGGGTTGAGGTCACCTCAAAAGCTCACGAAGTCTGATGTTTGTGCAGCCTCAAGTATATTTTTTACTGTGTGTCTGAAGCTCATGACACGATCGAGGTTAGTAACTATGGAGACTGGTGTGATTTATTTACCACTGAGGTTTAGCACTGACAGAATCAGAACAGGCTTCCTCATGCAAACGGAGTGCCTGCCTATCCTTATTAAGGGGATCTGGGGAAAAAAAGATGAATTAATGCAAATGATGAATTAATGCAATTAAATGAGGTCACATGAAAGCAAAAAGGAGAAAGAAAGGGCTTGAAAAAGCATGGGAACTCCTTATTTTTTTTTTTTTTTTTTTTTTTTTGGGAGATGGAGTCTCGCTCTGTCGTCCAGGCTAGAGTGCAGTGGTGCGATCTCAGCTCACTGCAAGCTCTGCCTCCCGGGTTCACGCCATTCTCCTGCCTCAGCCTCCCGAGTAGCTGGGACTACATGCGCCCGCCACCACGCCCAGCTAATTTTTGATATTTTTAGTAGAGACGAGGTTTCACCGTGTTAGCCAGGATGGTCTTGATCTCCTGACCTTGTGATCCGCCTGCCTCGGCCTCCCAAAGTGCTGGGATTACAGGCATGAGCCACCGCGCCCGGCCATCCTGTTCCTTCTCATCCCTGTGTCTCTGCTTATACAGTTTTCTCTTTTCAGAATGCACTCCTTATCCAGAGTAGTGACCTTCTAGCTCACCCCACCAGTCCAAACCCCACCTCTTACACAAAGTCTTCCTGATAAAACTAACCAACATTTATGTCTCCCTTTTTGGACTGTGTCAGGCAGCTTCTGTACCATGCCTATTTGCAGTGGATTACATTCATAAAATGGGCTGAACATTGTGATTATTTTTCCCAGGGTTGTCCCCCATGGATATGCATTTTATGTTCTGCCCAAGGGCACCTGGCCAAAGAGTTGAGTGGGAGCGGAGACCCAGCCCATGCTCCTTTCTCCATGCCAGTAGCATCCCTAATGCCTTTCTGAATTCTCAGGTAACATCAGTGGATGAGTGCTGTCCCTGGCTGTCCCTGAGGATTACCCTTGTGTTCACCATGTCTCCCCAATGGGTTTGTATACCCCTTGAGAGCAGGGGCTCTGTCACAACTTCTGCATTCCCCATATGGCCTAGCCTTAGGTAAATGTTCCTTCGCTTGACTTGAACACAGACAAGGAATAGAAGGAGGTCTTTTTTTCTGGAAATGAAGCACAGAGAAGGTGGTCTATAAAGGAGAGAGAAGGAAAAAGGCCTGGGGAAAGAAAGTGGAAGCAAAGGGGTTTGAAAATGCAGAGACTGGGCCAGACACAGTGGCTCATGCCTGTAATCCCAGCACTTTGGGAGGCCGAGGCGGTGGGGATCACGAGGTCAGGAGTTCAGGACCAGCCTGGCCAAAATGGTGAAACCCCATTTCTACTAAAAATACAAAAATTAGCCGGGCCTGCTGGCAGATGCCTGTAATCCCAGCTACTTGGGAGGCTGAGGCAGAGAATTGCTTGAATCTGGGAGGCGGAGGTTGCAGTGAGCTGGAATCATGCCACTGCACTCCAGCCTGGGCAACAGAGTGAGACTCCGTCGCAAAAAAAAAAAAAAAAAAAGAAAAAAAAAAAAGAAAAGAAAATGCTGAGACTATGTATTAGTCCTGCTTTTTTTCTTGAGCTCCAAGAGCAGATTGATTTTCTTTGGCATGTCTGGCTCCTAATCTTTCATTCTATCCAAGGGCTATTGGGCACCAGAAAGAAGTTCTCAATGGTAAGGTGCTGGGTGTATGGGGGCAATGTCAGCATGTCTGGGTCCTGCTGGTTGCCGGAGCTGGGCTGGGGGTCTGAGTGTTTAGGACAAGGCCCAGCATGGGTTTGGAATCACAGAAGATCAGCAATAGTGATTGATCTTCAGGAGATGACCTGACGTATCTCACTGGATCCCATGGGAAAAAATCCCAAGAAAACCCTTCTTCTCCCAAACAACATTTCTATTCCCTTTTCAAAATGAAGTTACCCTCAAGCACAGTCGTGTCTTTTGCAAATCATGTTTTCTGGTGGGGCTTACCTCAGAGTCCTATGTCAGAGCCGGGCGGGCCTAGCTGACCACCTTCGCATTGAATTTCTCTTTTTTCAGAGTCAATGTCAATTATGCATATGACTTAAGAAGAAATCACTGGACCGTTTCATTGTTTCCTCCCTGAAACTTCCCTTACCTCAAACCCCAAACCAAAAATACCAAAACCTCACCGCTCTTGAGCAAGCCACCAGAGGAGTGAGAACATGTCTGAGGAGTGGCTGTGAGCGGCCAAAGACCAGTTGCAGACAGAAGAAAATAAGAAATACATCAAAACGATGGAAATCTGACCGGGCACGGTGGCTCATGCCTGTAATCCCAGCACTTTGGGAGGCCGAGATGGGAGGATCGCTTGAGTCCAGGAGTTCGAGACCAGCCTGGCCAACATAGGGAGCTTGTGCCTCTATAAAAAATAAACAAAATTAGCCAGGTGTCGTGGTGCATGACTGTAGTCCTAGCTACTTGGGAGGCTGAGGTGGAATGATCACTTGACCCCAGGAGGTTGTGGCTGCAGCAAAAGAAACATCTCTTAAATTTTCATACTTTCTGGAGGCAGGGTCTTGCTCTGTTGCCCATGCCACTGCCACTGCCACTGCCACTCCAGCCTGGGCAACAGAGCGAGAACCTGTCTCAAAAAAAAAAAAAAAAAAAAAAAGCAAGCATGACAATTTAAGAGTTGCTTTTTGTTTTGTCAGTAAGAAAACTGGATTCATTTACTACAGGCAAAACTTATTGGGTGGGATGGGTTTTGGATGATCAGCGGAAGTTGAAAATGTTGCCAATAGAACAGTTCTAAGGGATGATTAAGTCTCCCTCTTTGACATGAGCACAGACCTCATTAGCTAATGTCTTTCACATCTGGGTAGAAGTAGCACAAGTAAAATCATGGTGTGGCCAGGTGTGGTGGCTCATGCCTGAAATCCCAGCACTTTGGGAGGCCGAGGTGGGTGGTTCATGAGGTCAGGAGATCGAGACCATCCTGGCTAACATGGTGAAACCCCGTCTCTACTAAAAATACAGAAACTAGCTGCGTGTGGTGGAGGGCGCCTGTAGTCCCAGCTACTCGGGAGGCTGAGGCAGGAGAATGCGTGAACCCGGGAGGCGGAGCTTGCAGTGAGCCAAGATCGCGCCACTGCACTCCAGCCTGGGCAACAGAGCGAGACTCCGTCTCAAAAAAAAAAAAAAAAAAAAATCATGGTGTGATGCAGCATAAACAGATGGGATTTTTACTGAACAGTGAAACAAAAAAGCACATCATGAAAACTCTGTCTCCTGAAATAGATCCTTTTTGTTTAAATACACCGTGATACCCATAAACAACAAAAATGAAGCTCCCTTGAAGTAGATGCTGCAAAACTGTTTCATGTCTACTCAAACCAAAACTTCTGGTTTGTGGTACGGAATGGCAAAAAGGTTCTTTAAACTTAGTAGCTTTCTTCTTTGTAAACCTGGACTAAGTAGACCTCTGGGACCTGGGACAAGTCACTTGATGTACCCAAACTTCAGTTAACTCATCTGCAACATGGGGTTTAACGATGCCATATGGGTTACCATGATCATCAGATGAGATAGTCCACGTAAAATAGATGTTTAGTGCAATGCCTGGAGCCTAGGTCTCAATAAATGTTTGCTATCCTTACGGTTTAGCCCAGTGGCTAACCACCTAGATTCCAGTGCCAGCATGTCTGTCTTTGGATCCTGCCTTTACTATTAATACTTACTGGCTGTGCAATTTTCAGCCAGTTACTTCTCTGTTCATCCATTTTCTCAGCTTTTAAATGAGGAGAAGACTACCAAATACTTGTATGGTTATTGTGAGGATTAAAGGAAATAAGCCTTTAGGGCACTGCTAGGCACACAGTGAGCACATACTAAGTGTTAATTATTTTTATTATTCTGCAAACAGAACTTTGCTGTTGATAAGATGCTTCTCCTGCCTGCTCTGCATTCTCTACCCCAAATCTTGGAATTCTCAGACTGTATAGCTCATCCTTTCTTTTTACATTTGAGCTACTAGAAATGCCTCAATTCACAAACTCTGTGGGATACCATTCCCTCTGTCCTGGGGCCACATTCAGTAGTGTGAAAGTGGAGGAACCAGGGACACTTACCTATGCAAGAGCCCTGATGTTAGCTCCTGTTGGTCTTCCTCCACCTCGCCCCTTCCCCAGCTTAGCCCTGGGGGCTCAAATATCATCCTAAGGATCTTGGGGGCTGTAGAATTGAATGAGAACCCTGACGAATACAACATCCTTTTTAAAATCTCCACTCAGAAGATGAATTTTACAGTAGACATTTAAGTCTTTGTGTAAATTTTAAATCAATGTGTCACAGCTGGGCGCGGTGGTTCACGCCTGTAGTCCCAGCACTTGCTGGGAGGCCGAGGCAGGCGGATCATTTGAGGTCAGGAGTTTGAGACCAGCCTGGCCAACATGGTGAAAACCCATCTCTACTAAAATTGCAAAAAATTAGCCAGGCATGATGGTACATGCCTGTAATCCTAGCTACTCGGGAGGCTGAGGCAGGAGAATAGCTTGACCCTGGGAGGCGGGGGTTGCAGTGAGCCGAGATCGTGTCACTGCACTCCAGCCTGGGTGATAGAGCAAGACTCCATCTCAAAAAAATAAAAATAAAAATAAATAAATCAATGTGTCACAATTCCAGAGAAATAGTCTCATTTTAAGATCCTTTGCTGATTCTAAAATAAAAGTCTTTATTTCATTGAAGAGATTTAAGGCATTAGGCAGTAGGTGGGGGGGGGATTTTGGAAATTCTCCTCCTAAAATAACATAATTCTCACTCTAAGTCTGGTCTTGCTAATAATAGCAACCACAATATAATGATTTTTAATAACAGTGACTACAATGACCATTGAAGTGACATGTGATAGGTACAAGTGGGCTATGCCCTTTATATAAATCTTTTTTTTTTTTTTTTTTTTTTGGAGACGGAGTTTTGCTCTTGTTGCCCATGCTGGAGTGCAATGGCACAATCTCGACTCATTGCAACCTCTACCTTCCGGGTTCAAGCGATTCTCCTGCCTCAGCTTCCTGAGTAGCTGGGATTGCAGGCATGCACCACCACACCCAGCTGATTTTGTATTTTTAGTAGAGACAGGGTTTCTCCATGTTGGTCAGGCTGGTCTTGAACTCCCGACCTCAAGTGATCCGCCCGCCTCAGCCTCCCAAAGTGTTGGGATTATAGGCGAGAGCCACCAGGCCTGGCCTATGTAAATCGTTTTATTCAATCCTCACTGCAACCCTTGTAGGATGGTATTATTATATTATCCATTTATAAATAAAGACATTGAGGCTCAGGGAGGTTAAATGATTGCTTAGGAGCATACAGATAGTAGTCGTTAAAGAGCTGGGATTTGAACCTAGGGCTGTGTGTCTTCAGAGACTGGGTGTGGACTCATCCTCCATGCCATACCGGAGAAAACTAAGCTTTGGGGGAACCTTTGTGAGACAGACCAGAGGTCATCTTTACCTTTCTTTCTGTAGGTCTTCCTGCCCTTCTTGCACAGATGGCCGTAAACACATGATTAGCTGGCAGAGGCTGCCTTGACTGAGTCTCCATTTCACAGAAGCGGCAATAGAGTGATTCTGTTTCTGGCATCTCAGTGCAGGCACTGCTGAGTCGTGTGCTTGCCAGAGCCTTAGCTTAGCTGGATTCTGATCTGTTAACTCTGTACCTTGTTGCAGTGGTGTGATGGTCTCAGGCTCCTTTTCTACCTACATGTGAGATTTTATACTAAGTGAACTTCTTTTTTTTTTTTTTTAAGATGGAGTTTTGCTGTTTTTGCCTAGGTGGAGTGCAATGGCGCAATCTCTGCTCACTGCAACCTCCACCTCCTGGGTTCAAGCAATTCTCCTGCCTCAGCCTCCTGAGTAGCTGGGATTACAGGCATGCGCCACCACGCCCAGCTAATTTTGTATTTTTAGTAGAGACAGGGTTTCACCATGTTGGCCAGGCTGGTCTTGAACTCTTGACCTCAGGTCATCCACCCATCTTGGCCTCCCAAAGTTTTGGGATTATAGGCGTGAGCCACCGCACCTGGCCGTAAGTGAACTTCTGAGGAAAATTATACCAAAACTTGTTTTTTGTGCATGCTCAACTAGACAACCTGAAAATGGAGTTAAAACATTTCACAGTCCCAGAGATTTCATAGGTTATCAGTTCTTCCTGTTTCAGGTCAAACTCCCAAATATTCAAAATACCTCCAAAATAATTATTCTTACTCTCTTGAAAGGAATCAATGTTTATAAAATACAGGAGAGAGCCTGAAGACTGTGCTTTGTCTCTGTCTAATGTGATGTTCTCTGTGGGTTCTGTTAAAAGGTACAAGAGAAGGTCTATGTGTAATGCATATTCAATTCTGCTATAGAAGAAAGCAAATGGGAGGGATAAAGCATACAAGAAATACCGAGCACACATAGAAATCAAGCTAGCAGCTTATGAGATATTGGTAAAACTCCCAGGATGTTAAGTTTAGATAATGAGTAAGGAAATAGCTTGCGTGGCAGGCAGAATTCATAAGATGTGTTAAATATAGACAGTAAGTTAGTAATCTGTAAAACATATTAAAGAAAGATGGAATAAAGGAATATATGATGGGAAAAGAAAGAATGTTACTTATAAGTAGAAAGGGATGAAAAGATTAAGTCCTAATCATGCCCCTCTGGTCTGACAGCTACATCATTCCTAAATTGCCCATCCAATGGTGATACCCATTCTGATCCCACATGTTTGTGCCCAAGAAATGCACATAAAACCCAGAGGTGCTCAGCAGGCTAATTGGGAAGCTATAGCTGTGGTCAAGCCTACTTGCCCCTGGACCCCTTTGATAGAGCAAGTGTGTCACTGGCCCAGGGCACCTTCTCTCTGGGAACCCCTTGCTGCAACCTCATCACTTTATTTCTGGCCCTCATAACCACACGTCAGTAGGGGAGGCTGATGTGGCAGAGAGAGATAGGAGACACATGCATTGCCCCTGCCAAGACTCAGGTAGTGGGGTCTTTCCACCGGTTGCATCCTATCCTAAGTGTGTTGTTCACTTACCTGTCTCTTTCACGTTGCTTTTTGTGTTGTCTTTTATATTGATTTACGAAATCATGCAATTCGAGCATATTTAGTTTTGAGGCTTTGAGCCTTTCCACCAAGGTAGGTTCCTACACGACATCCACATTAATTTCCATTTGAATCTTTTCACTAGTATCATCTATTTCCTTGGATAACACATCAGCAGTAGATACTCTCACTTCATCAGAGGACCTGGGAAAGAGCCGTGCCAACAGAGTTTGGAATGGAGGCAAAACTAATTTTGGAGAGCTCCAATGTGTGTTGAAAAAGAAAGCAATCAAATAATTGTGTTGTATCACATCCTGAATATGGTCTCAGGCCCTCTGCCAGGTAGTCAGAGAACATTTTTTATGAATTTGATTTTTTTTTTTCTGCTAGGAAAATTACCAAACCTCAGATTCAACCAGAATAGCACAAGAGGAATAGCATGGGCTCCCTGTCATTTGTTCAGAGTACATTTGGGAGGAAGAAGAACAACGGTTTGTAAAATAGGTCCATACATAATGCATGGTGTCAATAACTCTGGGTAGCTTAGTAGCTCACATTGAGTGAACTTCTCAATATATTATTTATGCCTTTCATGTTTTTTTCTAGTATAACATCTTTTTTCCCTCTGGTCAAGTATTCTATTGCTCATTTATTGTGTTTTAACCACAAATGTCTTGCCACTATCAGTCACATGGCTCTAAATGAAATATAGATTATAAAAGGAAACACTTCCCACACATTAAAAAAATGATTTCCAGCTGGTCTTAAAAGTGTCTGCAGTTCCCTCTGGACGTAAGAATTTATCTGCTAATGCTTATCACTTGGGACTTTCCCTGCTGTTTCAAAAGTGGGAATGTGGAGATTAAAGCCAGTGTTTTAGGAGATTAGTACAGTTGTGTGCCGCATAATAACATTTTGGTCAAGGATGGACTGCATGTATTACAGTGGTCCCATAAGATTACAATACTGTAGTTTTACTGTACCTTTTCTGTGTTTAGATACGTTTAGATGGGCAAATACTTACCATTGTGTTACAATGGCCTACAGTATACAGAACAGTAACGTTTTACACAGGTTTCTAGCCTAGAAGCAATAGCTAGACCCTGTAGTTTAGGTGTGTAGTAGGCTACACCATCTAGGTTTGTGTAAGTACATTCTATGATGTTCACACAACGACAACATCTCCTAATGACAATTTCTCAGAATGTTTCCCCATCGTTAAAAAATGCATGATTGTATTGAGAAACATAAAATTGGATACAATAAATATCACACTTCTATAAGAAGGTTTTAAGCACTATACAGTGAAATTATGTCTCTCCTCCAGAAAACAAACAAATCTGGCCGGGCGCGGTGGCTCACGCCTGTAATCCCAGCACTTTGGGAGGCCAAGGCGGGCAGATCACGAGGTCAGGAGATGGAGACCATCCTGGCTAACACGGTGCAACCCCGTCTCTACTAAAAATACAAAAAAAAAAAATTAGCCCGGCGTGGTGGCAGGCACCTAGTAGTCCCAGCTACTCGGTAGGCTGAGGCAGGAGAATGGCGTGAACCCGGGAGGCGGAGCTTGCAGTGAGCAGAGGTCGCGCCACTGCACTCCAGACTGGGTGGCAGAGCGAGACTCTGTCTCAAAAAAAAAAAGAAGAAAAACTTTAAAAATACAACCCTTTTAATGTGTCAGGAAATACAGAGCTTGGTCTGTCTGTGATCAGGAGGAATGAAGTTGTGTATTCAGAATGATAAAGTATAGGTGTGTGTGATGAAGTCCCAAGTGATCTGTAAATTCCTGCAGAGGACCTCACATTGCTGGGTGAAATCTTTGTGGGAAATTGGTAAAAAGAAAAAGACCCAGCAGGTACCCTAGAAACTCTAGACCTAATACAGATTCCCTTCTTTATTGGTGGCTCTGAAAATTTTTCACACTGCTGCAGGTACTTTGGCCTTGGAGACATCTTATTGGGGACTTAACAATGAGAAAGACTTAGGGATTCATCACTTCCAGGCAACTGTAAGGAAAAGGGAGACCCCTGTGCCTGAACTTATAGGGTTGGATAATCATTTTCCTTCCTGTTACACAACTTGGTTTTCCTGGCTGTGGTGCTAGGTTTATAGCAGTTACAGGGTTTATTTAAGGCAATCCAACTTCGGACTTCAATAAGATAAATAGTGATATCTAAAAGAGACATAGTGAAGAAATCACACTTAACATGACAAAGCATTGAGATAAAAAGTAATAAAGTCCAGAAAAACTCTTCAAACAGTAATTTTGCTTCTAAAAGTCCTTTGACTTTGATGTGTCCATCAATCATAGGCCTATTTTTGCTTCATTTCATCTGTCTTTGGCTAAAATGGGTGGGATGAGGCTTTTTGGATAGCCGTAGGTGGTTTCTCCTATTTTCTCTTAATGGACAAAGAAGCAAGATTTATGTCTGGAAGACTTGCTGAAAAGAACGAAGTGACCTCCCAGAGCCACCTAGTACCTTAGCAATAATCTCCCAGCTGAAATCATTGTTGCCTCGATGAGCTACAAATCAGGGTGGCATTTCCCAAACAGGATTCCCCCAAACTCAAGTTGCTTAAACTGCTAATATTTTCATTCTGTTCTGTTTTGTTTTAGCCATTGTGTATGGTCAAAAAAAAAAAAGATATGAAAAGTCCTGGGTTAAACAAATTTCAAGAGTTTTTTTTTTTTTTTTTTTTTTTGCAGGATATTTCAAAATATTTAATGTTCTAATGTGCATTGCATGTCTTGGAATTAAAGATGTGCAGAAAACAGTTTGCGAAACATTGAACATTGGAGAGAACCTGTGGGGAAGTGGTCCATGCTTGGGACATCAGTTGACTTCTTTTTTGTTTGTTTGTTTTGAGATGGAGTTTCACTCTTGTCACCCAGGCTGGAGTGCAATGCATGATTTTGGCTCACTGCAACCTCCACCTCCTGGATTCAAGTGATTCTTCCACCCCAGCCTCCCGAGTAGCTGTGATTACAGGGACCCACCACCATGCCCGGCTAATTTTTTGTATTTTTAGTAGAGACAGGATTTCTCCATGTTGGTCAGGCTGGTCTTGAACTCCTGACCTTAGGCGATCACTCGCCTCGGCCTCCCAAAGCAGTTGACTTCTTGACTGCCAATGGTTAAGCAATGCCACTGGACAGCCCCCTGTGTGACTGAGGGATAGGGATGAAAAAGGCAGGAAAAAAGGAAGACAAAGCTGAAAAATACAGAGGAATATGTAGAAGAAAATAAAAATTCCTGCTTCATACCACCCCAAAATAACCATTTTAAACCTGCAATATGTTTCCTTCTAGTCATCTTACTGTGTGTGTGTATGATTATGCTCATCATATAAATTACACTTTTTGTTTTTTGAGATGCAGTCTCGCTCTGTCACCCAAGCTGGAGTACAATGGCGCAGCTCACTGCAACCTCCGTCTCCCCGGGTTCAAACGATTCTCCTGCCTCAGCCTCCCTAATAGCTGGGACTACAGGTGCCCGCCACCACGCCCAGCTAATTTTTGTATTTTCAGTAGAGACGGGGTTTCACCACATTGGCCAGAATGGTCTCCATCTCTTGACCTCATTATCCTCCCACCTCGGCCTCCCAAAGTGCTGGGATTACAGGCATGAGCCACTGCACCCGGCCAACTATACATTTTTATATGATAATCATACTATGTATAATTTGACATTTTGTATTTTAAGTTTAATACTTTATATGTATGTACTTGAAAGCATAAACTAAATATAGTACTTCCATATCATTATTTTCCTATTAATTGATAATTAGGTTATTCCCAACTTTAGTATAAAAATAAAGGACACATAAATGGCACACTGAAGAAATCAGGCTCATAGGAAATAAACAAAAGGCAGCCATATTTTTGTCTTTCAAAATTTTGACTTTAACAGTGTATCCAGGGAAGGAAAGTATTTCCCTTAATCCTGAAAACTTGGGCAGTCCCATGAATTTCTGAATTACAAAGTTACTTTAAGCTTCATTATCTCCACTCAGAAATTAAAATGTCTAGTCCAAAATAAGAAGTCACATTTTAATCTTCATTTAAAGGTATGGCTCTTCCCATCCCCAGGTAGGCCAGTGGCAGGTTGTGTGTGGTCAGCTTCTTCTTGTTTCCCTCTTCCCCTACTCAATAGCTACTGTTGCTGACCTGGGGCTGGGCAGGGAGAGGGATGAGAGGTAAGGGGATGAGACGGAGAATTCCTACGTGGTTGTCTCATAAGCTGTGGCAGTCTGCAGCTGCCTCCCTGTCAGGGGTGCGCTCCCTTGATGGCAGCATTGATACAGTCTCCTTGGGCTGGCCGTTGTCCTGGGGGACCCTTGCTTTCCTGCAGTCCACTCCGTACAGACTTTCTCAGCTGGGTTCTATCATTGTCACCCACGTGGTCTTGGGTAGGGTCCCTTTTTAAAATTATTTTATTTTATTTTATTTTTCCAGACGGAGTCTCACTCTGTCACCCAGGCTGGAGTGCAGTGGCACCATCTCCGCTCACTGCAAGCTCTGTCTCCTGGATTCATGCGATTCTCCTGCCTCAGCCTCTCGAGTTGCTAGGACTACAAGTGCATGCCACCATGCCCGGCTATTTTTTGTATTTTTAGTAGAGACAGGGTTTTGCCATGTTGGCCAGGCTGGTCTCGAACTCCTCACCTCAAGTGATTCACCTGCCTTGGCCTCCCAAATTGCTGAGATTACAGGTGTGAGCTACCACACCCGGCCAGGTCCCTTTGAATAAGACCCCAGGCAGAGCGTTCTCCTAGGGAGTCTGCCTCTGATTCCTGGGATGCACACAACTTCCATCCACTATATCACTGCTCAGACAAAGCCCTCTCTCCTGCTGCCAGTTACCACTGCTTTCGCAGATGTGAGTGGTACCAATGCCTGTGACCTTCAACGGCAAGGGGCACATATGAGACTTTCTGAATGGTCCCTTTAAATCCTCCTCTTGGGTCTTGAAGTGAAGGGGGAAGCACTCCTCCCCATTTTGGTGGGGAAGTGGGACACAGCACAATCTCTTTCCGAGAAGTCCTCTTCAAAAACCCGTTTTTCTCCTCTCTCTCAGCAATTTTATATCTTTTTTAAAAATCTAATTTAATTTAATTTTAATTTCCGGGATACATGTACGGGACATGCAGTTTTGTTACATACGCAAACGTGTGCCATGGTGGTTTGCTGCACCTATCAATCTATCACCTAAGTTTTAAGCCCCGCATGCATTAGCTATTTATCCTGATGCCCCCCTCCCCTCCATACTCCCTCTGCACCTTGACAGGCCCAAGTGTGTGCCTTTTATATCTTCAATGTGAGTCAGGAATTTAAAAGAGTTAAAGAACCAATTTTCAGCTGAGTCCTGTAAAAATTTTGCATTTGACTTATACCTCCTTTGGAATGCAGCAACGATTCTATCTTTGTGCCTCAGTTGAAGTTTCAGTTTTAATTCATGTTACAAAAATATTTGTATGTAAATCTTTGAATTTCTTTCAGGGGGGTAGTTTACCAAACCAGGATGGTTTGCCAGAAGGGAAATCATTGGCTCAAAGGATTTGGAAAGAGTGTTTTCATTCTAAACTCATGGTTGTTTTTCTCACCTAGAGACTTACGGGGAAACGCTGGGCCAATTGGGAATGAAATAGGTTGTAATGCAGAAGCTAGACCATGTGTTAAGTGGTGCTAGGGTAGGTATCGGAATTTTTCCACGTACCTATAATTTGCTTACTTGTTTAGTGCCAATAGTTTGAGATTCTTCACATTTTGTGAAGTTATACTACTAAGTGGCCGGGTGCAATGGCTCTCACCTGTAAACCCAGCATTTTGGGAGGCTGAGGCAGGTGGATCACCTAAGGTAAGGAGTTCGAGACCAGCCTGACCAACATGGTGAAACCCCATCTCTACTAAAAATACAAAAATTAGCTGGTGTGGTTGCAGGCACCTGTAATCCCAGCTACTCAGGAGGCTGAGGCAGGAGAATTGCTTGAACTGGGGAGGCGGAGGTTGCAGTGAGCTGAGATCAAGCCATTGCACTCCAGCCTGGGCAACAGAGTGAGACTCTGTCTCAAAAAAACAAAACAAAACAAACAAACAAACAAAAAACCTAACCAATTCCCAGTGCAGGAATACTTACAAAGGGACCAGGCCTGTGTTTGTAATGGAAATAGGAGACTCTTAGATGTCATTGATTAATGGAGATTTTAACAAGAATAGCTAATATTTGATAAAGCTGAGCATGAACCAGGCTGTCATAGCTACATTAGCACATATTAATTCATGTGAAACTCATATCAGGCCTGACGCCGTGGCTCACGTCTGTAATCCCAGCACTTTGGGAGGCCAAGGTGGGCGGGTCACGAGGTCAAGAGATGGAGACCATCCTGCCCAACATGGTGAAACCCCATCTCTACTAAAAATACAAAAATTAGCTGGACGTGGTGGCAGACGCCTGTAGTCCCAGCTACTTGGGAGGCTGAAGCAGGAGAATCGCTTGAACCAGGGAGGTGGAGGTTGCAGTAAGCCAAGATCACACCACTGCACTCCAGCCTGGTGACAGAGACTCTGTCTCAAAAACAAACAAAACAAACAAACAAACAAACAAAAACTCGCATGAACTCCATGAAGAGGCATTATTATTTTTATTTATTTATTTACTGTTTTTGAGATGGAGTCTCTGTCTACCGGGCTGGAGTGCAGTGGCACAATCTCGCTGTATCTCCCAGGCTGGAATGCAGTGGCGCGATCTTGGTTCACTGCAACCTCCGCCCCCACCCCCGGGTTCAAGCGATTCTCCTGCCTCAGCCTCCCAAATAACTGGATTATACACGCCTGCCACCGCACCCGCCTACTTTTTTTGTATTTTTAGTAGAGACGGGTTTCACCATCTTGGCCAGGCTGGTCTTGAACTCCTGACCTCATGATCCACCCGCCTCAGCCTCCCAAAGTGTTGGGATTACAGGCATGAGCCACCGCGCCTGGCGGAGGCATTATTATTCCCATTTTACAGATGAGGAGGCTGAGGTATGGTGAAGTTAAGGGATTAACTCGTCTAATAAGTGGCACAGCTGAAAGCTGAACCCAAGCAGTTATCTTTGAATTTCTGCTGCATAATATGTGTCTAACCATTGCTGGTTAAACAAGATGTGTTAAACCAGATACTGTTTGTTGGAATTGTCCTCAGAGGTTTTGTTACCTTCCCACAAAGGAGACTGAAAGCATTTTCAGAAATTAACCTGATTTCTAGGACTGAGTGTGCAAAAGAGGATTTTAATTTAGTTGAATGGGTACCAGCTCCCTCCACTGGCATTTGTTTTTCTTCCCTTGATGGGGAAGTGGGACCCACAGCCCAGTTGTGCATGGTGCATAACAGATGCTTAGTAAAATGTCATTGTATGACTGAGCGAATGGTAGAGTCCACATAGCTAAGGACTCAAATGTCTGCTTTCTGTATTTCTGTTTTCCATGTCATTATTATCTTTACTTATCATAGCGACATTAAAAGGTAGATATTGCCGGGCGCGGTGACTCACGCCTGTAATCCCAGCACTGTGGGAGGCTGAGGCGGGTGGATCACAAGGTCAGGAGTTCAAGACCAACCTAGCTAAGATGGTGAAACCCTGTCCCTACTAAAAATACAAAAATTAGCCCAGCGTGGTGGCAGGTGCCTGTAATCCCAGCTACTCCAGAGGCTGAGGCAGGAGATCGCTTGAACTCGGGGGGTGGAGTGTGCAGTGAGCCGAGCATGTGCCACTGCACTCCAGCCTGGGCGAGGTGACAGAGTAAGACTCTGTCTCAAAAAAAAAAAAAAAAAGTAGATATTATTGGCCGGGCGTGGTGGCTCACGCCTGTAATCCCAGCACTTTGGGAGGCCGAGGTGGGGAGATCATTTGAGGTCAGGAGTTCGAGACCAGCCTGGCCAACATAGTGAAACCCTGTCTCTACTAAAAATACAAAAAATTAGCCGGGCGTGGTGGCGGGTGCCTGTAATCCCAGCTACTGGGGAGGCTGAGGCAGGAGAATCACTTGAACCTGGGAGGTGGAGGTTGCAGTGAGTCAAGATCGTGCCACTATACTCCAGCCTGGGAGACAGTGTGAGACTCCATCTCAAAAACAAACAGACAAACAAACAAACAAACAAACAAACAAAAGTAGATATTATTGCCCTTGTATTACAAACGAAGAAGCTGAAGTTTGGAGTAATTATCTTGTGCAAAGTAATTATCTTGTGCAAAGACTATCTTGTGCAGAATAAGTATCCTGTGCAAAATAATATTGGACTGTATCTTGTGCAAAGCCAGACAGCTACTCCACCACAGATACAGGTTCCAGACCATTGTCAGTCATGCTTGTCTGTTCACCTAATGCAGCCACCCATATCCTGGGACTGTTGCAAGGGTAGAATTAATTATTGGCTTATGAGGCCGGGCATAGTGGCTCACACCTGTAATCCCAGCACTTTGGGAGGCCGAGGCAGGTGGATCACTTGAGGTCAGGAGTTCGAGACCAGCCTGGCCAACATGGTGAAACCCCCGTCTCTACTAAAAAAATAAAACTTAGCTGGACGCGGTGGCACGTGCCTGTAATCCCAGCTACTTGGGAGGCTGAGGCAGGAGAACTGCTTGAACCTGGGAGGCAGAGGTTGCAGTGAGCCGAAATTGCACCACTGCACTCTCATCTGGGTGACAGAATGAGACTCTATCTCAAAAAAAAAAAAAAAAAAAAGTATTGGGTTTTGAATTTGCCCTTAAAATAATCCATTTACAAGACCTAGCTAGTTTATCCTCATTTAAATTCCTCAAATTCAGTCTTGCTATTAAAATATTTCCTTGTGCCTCCAAAGTGATTGCTCACATCCTTTTCATTAAAATTAAATCAGAATAATTTCTACATAATTTAGAACACTATTGGCTTTGTTAGAAAACCCCTGTGATTGCATTTTTCTCACATGACATCTTTTCGAATTAATTATTCCATTCTGTTTTACCCCCTTTCTAAGCACAAGCCCAGCAGCTCTCTTCTGTGAGGAACCTGGGAAGAGTTTCTTCCTCATGCCTCCTGAGGATGAAGTTGCGCCACCTCCAGCATTGCAAGAATCAATACTTTGACCTCGCATGAGAGAACCTGAGTCCTCGTGCTATTCTGCTCCTCACTAGAGCCGGGAAGTATTTTACCTGCTCTTGACCCCAATTTTCTCCTACATGAATGAAGAGCTATAACTAGGTCAGGGAAAGTGTTAGGTATGCCCAGGGCAGACATCACTAATCACTTCAGGGATTCCTCCCTGCTGACTGTCAATGCAAATTTCCAAGCAGGTTCCATGTAGCCACTGGAGGTGGCATCTAATGTGAAAGCTGGTTGCTGTCTTTGGCAAATATGAATGTTCAGCTCCCACACAGGCCTGGGGCCCCATTTGTGGGGCCTGGGGAAACAGTACAAATGGAGGCCACATGCTGTATGTCAAAATATTTAAAAGTTATAAATCAAGGGACTCAAAGAGACACCCACGTCCATTGCAGCATTATTTGCAATAGCCAAAAGGTGGAAGCAACCCAAGTGTATATCCATGAATGAATGGATAAACCAAAGATTTATATACACAATGGAATATTATATTCAGCTGGAAAGAGGAAGGAAGTTCTGATACAAGCTACAACATCAATGTACCTTGCGGACATTATGCTAAGTGAAATAAGCCAGTCACAAAAGGACAAATACTGTATGATTCCTTATATGAGGTACCTAGAGTAGTCAAATTCTTAGAGACAAAAAGTAGAATGGTGATTACCAAGGGCTAAGGGTGGGGAGAAGGGAATGAGGAATTAGAATTTGTGTGTGTGTGTGTGTGTGTGTGTGTGTGTATGTGTTTTGAGATAGGATCTCACTGTGTCGCCCAGACTGGAGTGTAGTGACGCTATCATAGCTTACTGCAGCCTTGAACTCCTCCCGCCTCCCAAGTAGCTGAGACTACAGGTATGAGCTACTATGACTGCCAGGAAGTTATTGTTTAATGGGCACAGGGTTTCAGTTTTATAAAATGAAAAGAGTTCTGTGGGCAGATGATGGCGATGGTACCACAGCAATGTGAGTGCACTTAATGCCACTGAACTGTAGACTTAAAAATGGTTGACAGAACATTTTGTGTTACATATATTTCACCACAATTTAAAAAAACAAAACAAAACAAATTAGTGCTATCCTCAAAGACCTGGCAACCTAAAATCCTATACTTTGCTAAGCAACCATTAAAGAAAAGAAGCCAAAACAAAGATTTTTTTTTTTACCAAAATAGTTATAAATCAATCTAACAAAATGTTAAATGATACATGCTTTACTCTCCTACTTTGAAAAACATAGCTTCGTAATAACCTGGAACTCTACTCTTTAGTGTTCCATATTGGAATTCCATGTTGGAGTTCATGTTGGAACACGGCAGCATGCAGAGAAACAGCCTCTGGCCATGGCTTAGCCCCTTTTCTTCTTGGACCTGGCTGCAGCCCCTGCTACAAGGGACCTCTTTGCAAGCATGTGGTTACCCCCACTTGCATATAAAGCTCGGCTCACACTTCTGTAAATAGCTGCCTCCAGCCACTCTTTAGGCCTAGATGTGAGCACCCTGATGGTGCAGTCCACCCTCAGGATTTAGGCAAGAGGACTATAAAAGCCTTGAAAGACTTGGGGCCATTTGGGCAGAGTATACTGGAGTCATGGTTGGTACATAGGCGCTGCGGATGCTTCACCCTGTGAGAAGGGGCATAGCTGAGAAAGGGCCAGAGTGGCTTCTCTAAAGCATAAGGTTTTTCTGGCCTTGATTGTTCTTCCTCCTCTAGATACTATCAATAGCGAATCCATTCTTTTCACCACTCGTCATTTATGACTACCTACATGTTGGTTATCACCATACTTCCATCCACGAAACTCAAGGGAATAGACTATTAGTTTCACGAAGGAGAGAAGGGTTAACAGTGTCAAATGCAGCAGAGAAGTCCAGGAAGCTAAGGACTGAGAAATGTGCACTGAGACTGGAAACTGGAGGTTATTAGTGGCATTTTTTTTTTTTCGAGACACAGTTTCACTCTGTTGTCCAGGCTGGAGTGCAGTGGCACGATCTTGGCTCATTGCAACCTCTCCCTCCCAGGTTCAAGTGATTCTCGTGCTCAGCCTCCTGAGTAGCTAGGACTACAGGCACGCACCACCACATCTGGCTAATTTTTGTATTTTTATCAGAGATGGGGTTTCACCATGTTGGCCAGACTGGTCTTGAACTCCTGACCTCAGGTAATTTGGCAGCCTCGGCCTCTCAAAGTGCTGGTATTATAGGCGTGAGCCCCCAGGCCCGGCCATTAATGACATTTGATGAAACAGATTCCTAGTGAAGAGGGTTGAAGGGTGATGAGAAGTGAGGAAGTGGAGGTAGAGAGTGAGGAGTGTAATGACTTTCTCTCTCTTTTTTTTTTTTCTGGGACAGGTCACACTTTGTCGCCCACGCTGGAGTGCAGTGCTGTGATTATGGCTTACTGCAGCCTCAACTTCTGGGGCTCAAGTGATCTTCCCACCTCAGGACTGCCCCTCACTGCGAGTAGCTGGGACTACAGGTGCATGCCACCATGTCCCACTAATTTTTTTTTTTTTAATTTTTTTGTAGAGTCAAGGGTCTCAGTATGTTGCCTAGGCTGTTCTCAAACTCTTGGGCTCAAGTGATCCACCTGCCTCGGCCTCCCGAAGTGCTGGGATTACAAGCATGAGCCACTGCACTCGGCCCTTTAGTGACTTTTCAAAAAGTTTAGCTGAGAAAGGAGAGCAAGAGAAAGGGCAGTAGCTAGAGTTGGATTTAGGGTCAAGCTTTTTTTTTTTTTTTTTTTTTTTAATGGAAAGCAAGAGTAAGGGCAGTAGCTAGAGTGGGATTTAGGGTCAAGCTTTTTTTTTTTTTTTTTTTTTTTTTAAATGGAGTCATCAGAGAATATTTACAGGCTGAGAGAAGAAGCTACCGGAGAGGGGCTGGGTGCGGTGGCCCACGACTCTAATCCCAGCATTTTGGGAGGCCGAAGCAGGTAGATCACAAGGAGATGGAGACCACCCTGGCCAAAATGGTGAAACCCCATCTCTACTAAAAATACAAAAAGTAGCTGGGCGTGGTGGCAGGCGCCTGTAGTCCCAGCTACTTGGGAGGCTGAGGCAGGAGAATTGCTTAAACCCAGGAGGAAGAAGTTGCAGTGAGCCAAGATTGCGCCACTGCACTCCAGCCTGGTGACAGAGTGATACTCTATCTCAAAAAAAAAAAAAAAAAAAAAAAAAAAGAGAAAAAGAAGCTACTGGAGAGGGAAAAACAAGAAGTTTGAGAGGGGATAATTGATGGTACACGTGGAGGACTGGGGTCAACAGCACAGGTGGAGGGCTTGGCCTTGAACCAGAGTTGAAATGATTCACTTTCTGAAGCTGGAGATGGTGACAAATACGGGCAAGTTTGTAGTTGGGATGTTGAGGCAGATTGTGATTGCTTTAATTTTCTTTTTTTTTTTTTTGAGACGGAGTCTCACTCTGTTGCCCGGGCTGGAGTGCAGTGGCACCATCTCAGCTCACTGCAACCTCCGCCTCCTGGGTTCAAGCAATTCTCCTGCCTCAGCCTCCCAAGTAGCAGCTGCGTCTACAGGTGCACGCCGCCACGCCTGGCTAATTTTTTGTATTTTAGTAGAGACAGGGTTTCACTGTGTTGCCCAGGCTGGTCTCAAACTCCAAAGCTCAGGCAATCCGCCCACCTTGGCCTCCCAAAATGCTAGGATTACAGGTGTGAGCCACTGTGCCCGGCTAATTTTCTTTTTAAATAAAGAGATAAAACCACATGCTGAGAACGAAGGAAGAAAAACGTGAACTTCAGCAGAGAATTAAAATTTTGGATTAACTGCTTAGGAGAATGGGGGAGGTTGCTGATCAAGGCAGTTAAAATAATTGTCGACTGGCAAAAGGACAAAGCTGAGTTTGTTGAACATGAACATTAAGTGGCAAAATTCTGCAGGGTTGTGTGATTGATTTCTGGAAGTTAGCACCCCCCGGTCTTGGGCAGAGGAAATCGGTTGTAGAAATGACCCCGGGTGGGAGTTTGGTGCTCGTGTGCAAAGTAGTTAGAGGTACAAATGGGCAAGGGAGTGAGGTATCCAGGTAACATGGTAGAGCAGGTGATCCGCCATAGACTGTAGGCCTGGAGGCTGTTGGAGGCAGAAGCGATGCTGGCAAGGGGTTGATCTACTCTGCTAAGTTGGAGAAGTTAAGGAAGAGCATGTGTAACTGGAGTGGGTATATGAGAGAACTGGATGGAAAGGAGAATCCTGGCTATTGGTGCTCAAGATTTCAGAGATGAAGCAGTTAATTAGCTAGACTGAGATGTAGGATAAGAAGGTCCTGGGTGAGGCTATTGGAGTGAGTGACTTAGGCAGAATGGAAGTTGCAGGTTAGCATCGAGGAACTCATGGAAATTGGATGCCAAGGTTGGTTTGGTTTTACATATTGTAGTTAAAGGATAACAAGGCTTGACGAAAAGAGGAAACCTGATCACACCATAAAAAACCCTCTTCTTATTTAAGACATGGGCCCTATGGACATGGAATCCACTCCACATTTCTCCACATTTTCTTTCTTT
Organism: Pan paniscus; assembly: GCF_029289425.2. Lineage (NCBI taxonomy): Eukaryota > Metazoa > Chordata > Mammalia > Primates > Hominidae > Pan > Pan paniscus. Next base: position 106,222,131 of record NC_073262.2, read on the forward strand.
CTTTTCTTTTTGAAACGGAGTTTTGCTCTTGTTGCCCAGGCTGGAGTGCAATGGTGCGATCTTGGCTCTCTGCAACCTCCGCCTCCTGAGTTCAAGCGATTCTCCTGCCTCAGCCTCCCAAGTAGCTGGGATTACAGGTATGCGCCACCATGCCTGGCTAATTTTGTATTTTTAGTAGAGATGGGCTTTCTCCATGTTGGTCAGGCTGGTCTCGAACTCCTGACCTCAGGTGACCCACCTGCCTTGGCCTCCTAAAGTGCTAGATTAAGTGTGAGCCACTGCGCCCGGCCCCACATTTTCTTTTTACTTTTATTTGTTTTGAGATGAAATTTCGCTCTTGTTGCCTAGGCTGGAGAGCAATGGTGCGATCTCGGCTCACTGCAACCTCTGCCTCCTGGGTTCAAGCAATTCTCCTGCCTCAGCCTCCGAAGTAGCTGGGATTACAGGTGCCCAGCTAACTTTGTATTTTTTTAAGTAGAGACAGGGTTTCACCATGTTGGTCAGGCTGGTCTCGAACTCCTGGTCTCAGATGATCCACCTGCCTCAGCCTCCCAAAATGCTGGGATTACAGGCGTGAGCCCTCGCACCTAGCCCCACATTTTCATTTTTATCACTTACAAGCTCCTGATCAGTTCATCAAGGACTTTAAAAACTCTCATACTAAGGCAGAGAAGTAATAGGTTTAAATCAACACGGATATGAGGGAAATGCAGATCTAGCTTTTAAGTGGAGAGGTATGAACAGCCTCCCTTGAGAGAGTATCACAGGGAGAGCCAGATCCTCCAAGGAGGACTAGGTCTCAGTTAAGGCCTGAAAAGGAAGGGAGTGCTGCATGAGAAACCGGAAAGACCTTATTGCCCTTGAAGAGGAGTTTCAGAGGATGGTGGAAACGTGGGAGAGGGTGGAGAGGTCAAGAGTGATCAGAGCAAGGAGTGGAAGTCTAGATTTAGAGTTGAGGAGGACATGGAAATTTGATGCTTAGGCTAGTTAGATTTTATAAATGGTAACTAAAAGATAATACAAGGCCTGAAGAAAAGAGGAAGCCCGATAACACCATCTAAAACCCTCTCCTTAGTTAAGGCACAAACCCTCTGGGAATACTATCCGGCTACTTTTTCAATGTTATCATTTACGGAGGAAGTAGAGTATCATGGAGATAAGGGGATGAAAGTTCTGGGGGAGAAGAACGAATTGAGAGGATTATACATTGGCTGCTCCCCAAGGCTAGCAGGGAAGCATGCAGATTCCAGATGGGACAGTGTACTTGGTCATATCCCTCAGGACCTGGCCAGGTGGGGGAAGCTGTGCTGGTGGGTCCCACACAGGCTCAGCAGCTTGAGGATGTTGAATCTCAGAAGACTGAGCTTTGGCCGGGCGCGGTGGCTCACGCCTGTAATCCTAGCACTTTGAGAGGCTGAGGCGGGCAGATCACCCGTGGTCGGGAGTTTGAGACCACCCTGGCCATGATGGTGAACCCCGTCTCTACTGAAAATACAAAAATTAGCTGGGTGTGGTTGCGCACACTTGTAATCCCAGCTACTTGGGAAGCTGAGGCATGAGAATGGCTTGAAGTCAGCAGATGGAGGTTGCAGTGGGCCGAGATTGTGCCACTGCACTCCAGCCTGGATGACAGAGCAAGACTGTCTCAGAAAAAAAAAAAAAAAAAAAAAAAAGGCCGGGCGCGGTGGCTCACGCCTGTAATCCCAGCACTTTGGGAGGCCGAGGCGGGAGGATCACGAGGTCAGGAGATCAAGACCATCCTGGCTAACACGGTGAAACCCCGTCTCTACTAAAAATACAAAAAAATTAGCCGGGTGTGGTGGCAGGCGCCTGTAGTCCCAGCTACTCAGGAGGCTGAGGCAGGAGAATGGCGTGAACCTGGGAGGCGGAGCTTGCAGTGAGCTGAGATCGCGCCACCGCACTCCAGCCTGGGTGACAGAGCGAGACTCCGTCTCAAAAATAATAATAATAATCATAAAAGGAGCCTAAGCTTTAAGAGGTTAGTTCATTTAACTAGGATTAGGGTTTAGGGTGGCAGTGGGGCTAGGGGAAGAGGGTGAGAGGGAGGAAGCAAGGTAATTCACGTTTATTAAAGCTCTGTGTTAGGCACTTCACACACGCTCTTTTAATTCTCACAATAATCCTACAAAGGAAGCATCATATCCTCAGTTTATAAATGATGTGTCAACTTGCCTGTAACATAATGCGAATTTCTATATGAATGCAGATTTTTCTTCCCAAATGCTGAAAGTAGACAATTCATAAATGGAAAATAAAAAAAGAGTAATAAAAAAAGGCAAGTCAATAAGCATATAGCCTTCATAACTGCCTTTAGTTTTTAGATAATATTTTCTTGTACCTTTCATGTCTCCTTTGTTTAATCTTGGCTCAGGGCCTATCTGTTTTATCATTCGACAGGATTCAAAGTGCTATTTCTAATCTTCGCTAGTAAAAATATTCAAATCATATGCTTTAAAGAGTATTCAAGTCATATTCGCTTCAGATTGCCTCTCCAGGGAGACAGCTCTGATACAATGGAAGTACTGGATTGAGGATCAGAGCCATGGATTCTGGTTCTGGTCTTTGATTAATTATTTGAAGCTGGCAAGGCACTCAACTCCACAAGTTTCCTGTCTCTGAAACAGGGATCATTACATCTGCATTGTTGTAGGATTGATGTGTAGGTGAAAGGGCTGTAAAATGCTATGCAGATGGCAAGGATTGGTGTTCTTGAGGCAGAGAATTCAGAACCACAAAACCTTTATTGAAAACCTTTGGGGACAAGTGTGTTTTAGAGTGTCCCAGATTTTTTTCTGACTTTAGAAAGGAAGAAGAGAGGCCGGGTGCAGTGGCTCACGCCTGTAATCCCAGCACTTTGGGAAGCCGAGGCAGGCAGATCACTTGAGGTCAGGAGTTCGATACCAGCCTGGCCAACATGGTGAAGCCCCTGTCTCCACTAAAAATACAAAAAAATTAGCTGGGTGTGGTGGCAGGTGCACGTAATCCCTGCTACTCGGGAGGCTGAGGCAGGAGAATCGCTTGAACCCAGGAGGTGGATGTTGTAGTGAGCCAATATCACACCACTGCACTCCAGCCTGGGTGACAGAGCAAGACTATCTTAGAAAAAAAAAGAAACGAAGAAGAGTGCCCATGTTGCATATTACTCAACACTCCCGTTAAAGTCTGGAGCAGCACCCTATAATCCCACACGAGTATTTCTTTAGCAAGACATGATTATTCACATTAAGAGGGTTTGATAAAGATCATAAATAGCCTTATTCATGTAGGCTAAATAATGGGCACCTATAGATCTCAAGTCTTAATCCCTGGAACCTGTAAATGTTACCTAATTAGGAAAAATAGTCTTTGCATATGTGATTGAGCTAAGGAGTTTGACGTATGAGATTATCCCAAATTGTCTGAGTAGGCCCTAAAGGTCCTCACACATAACCTTGTAAGAGAAAGGCAGAGGGAGGTTTGATACACATGGAAGAGAAAAAATGATGTTACTTTGGAGGCAGACAGATTGGAGTGACATGGCCACAAGTCAAGTAATGCTGGCAGCTACCAGAAGCTGGAAGTGGTAAGGACCAGATTCCCCCACCCTCTGGGGCCTCAGGTGTGGGTGTGGCCCTGCCAACCCATTGATTTTGACTCAGTGAAATTGATTTTGGACTTCTGGTCTCCAGAACTATAAGAGAACATACTTCTATCATTTTAAGCTATGAAGTTAGTGGTAATTTGTTATGGCAGCCACAGGAAACAAATATAGTCAGGTTTTGCTGCCAAATGGGCAATGAAAAAAAAAAAGGTGAGTTTTCAGATTTCATACACCTATATTTAGGACTGATATCCAAGTACTTTTAAAAGCGGTTGTTGTGATATCTTGTTCATTCATAGCCCTTCAGAATGGCAGGCATGGGCCTGGAACTGCTGCTAGCCTTGCACACTGTGGCGGTGAGATGGGTGTTGAGGCATGTTGAAGATATAAGGGCAGATGGGCCTATCCAATAGAGAAGTTTGAGCTGAGAGAGCAGAATGTTTTACCTAAGGGCAATATCTAGCCTTAGTGATTCAAGCAGTAGCTGGGCATCCCCACAGGTAGGTGACTCTCAAGAGCCTAGATAAATAAGCACAGGTAAGGGTGTCTGGGTATCAGATATCAGGTGAGGTTCAGGGCAAGGGCTAGGATATCGGGGATCATGGTAGCAGACAGGTTACTGCTACAGTCTGAATATATGTGTCTCTCCAAAATTCTTTATGTTAGAACTTAAACCCCAAAGTAATAGTATTAAGAGGTAGGGCCTTTAGGAGGTAGTTAGGCCAGAAGGGCTCCACCCTCAGGGATGGGATTAATATCCATATAAAAGAAGGCTCCAGAGTTGCCTGGTCCTTCAATCTCTTCTGTCATGTGAGGATACAGTGTTCATCCCTTTTTGTCCCTTTCTACCGTATAAGGACATAGCAGTAAGGTACAATCTTGGAAGCAGAGACGGAGCCCTCAGCAGACACCGAATCTGCCAACACCTTGATTTTGGACTTCCCAGGCAGCCGAACTGTGAGAAAAAAATTTCTGTTGTTTATAAATTACTCAATCTAAGGTATTTTGTTATAGCAGCACAAATGGACTAAGACAGCTACTATAATAGAAATGGAAAAAATAGGAACTGATACAGAAGCCCAGGTGGATGAATGTGTGTGTGGGGGTGGGTGGGTGTGTCTGTACAGGCCAGGACATTTGGATGACAAAGGTTCTTTATTAGAGAATATCTTGGGGTGGGAATGATGACTTAGGTAGAATGTGGGCTTTTCCAGGATCTCGAACTACACTAGCAGCAAGAAAAACTCAAATGAACCCCAGAGGGGAGTGACTTGGGGAGCAAAGCAGGAGCCTGGACCAGCTCTGAAGTGCTTGCCATGGGCCAGGACAAGAAGGAGACACGGCCAATTCTCAGCCTGAGGAGGGGATGCTGAGGCTCCAGAGCCTGTTGCTTCATGCTCAGCTTGACCAAGAAACTGGGGTAAGTAGGGTATGAGGTGGGAAGATAAGTGGGTCCAGCAATAGAGAGCCACAGGCCAACAGAGGGAAAATCTTTGGGGGCATTGGCGGTGGGGGGAGAGAAGACCTGCTGACATTGTCAAAGTCTTTGTCTTTTTAGTTTGTTTTAAAGTCAACTTCCTGATGATAAAACGGTCCTCGTATCATGAGGCAACTGTCAGTCTATGATGAAATTACTTAAAATCTCCAATTAAAAACTCATTACATTTATCTGAAGGCTATTTTAAAAGTTATGAGCTAATCTAAATGGCCAACACAAGACTTGGTTAAATAAACTATGGGCATCTATGCGACCAAATGTTTTATAGCCATTACAATTATGTTTATAGAGAGTTTCTAAAGGCCTAGGAAAATGTTTATGCTATAATGCTGTGTTAAAAAGGCAGGATACAAGATTGTTTATAGACTACCAAGAGACCAAATAAAAACTATGCATGAAAAACAATCTAGTAGAAAATCCACCAAAATATTAATATAGTGATAGCCTCTAGAGAGTGAGACTAAGAGTATTTTTTTTTTTTTTTTTGAGACGGAGTCTTGCTCTGTCACCCGGGCTGGAGTGCAGTGGCACGATCTCGGCTCACTGCAAGCTCCGCCTCCCGGGTTCACGCCATTCTCCTGCCTCAGCCTCCCCAGTAGCTGGGACTGCAGGCGTCCACCACCACGCCCGGCTTATTTTTGTATTTTTAGTAGAGATGGGGTTTCACCGTGGTCTCGATCTCCTGACCTCGTGATCCGCCCGCCTCGGCCTCCCAAAGTGTTGGGATTACAGGCGTGAGCCACCACGCCCAGCCAACTAAGAGTATTTTTAAATCATCTTTCTACTTTTCTATTTTTCAAATTATCTGTGCATCACTTTTTCTTGTAGTTGTTTTCCTGTTTTATATACATTACTTTTGTCATGGGAAGGACCCAAGAAATTCTCCTTTCTGTAAAAGCTCACACCTTACTTTTTATAAATAATCTGAATTCAAAGCCTTTTGTGTTTCAAAGGGCAATGATATCTACAAAAAAAGGGTATTGCATTAACATTTCTGATTATATGAACTCTAGATACAAAAGGCAAAAAATAAACAGATTCTCCCCCCAAAAATCAAGCCTCAGGAGAAATGATCTTATTTTTTTTCTTTTCCCATAAGATCCAACTGGCAAGAAACTTCAGGCTGTGGAAAAGCACTAGACAGTCATAATATGGTGCAACATGGCTTTAATGATGTCATTTAAACCCTTTCACTGCAGGAAGAGGCTGCTTTAGTGATGAGTGTGGCAGAGGAGAAGCTGTCTCATACTAGCCTGCGGATTTCCTTTATGGAGTAAATCCTTTAAGATTCTTCTCAAGAGCTGGGCGCAGTGGCTTATGCCTGTAATCCCAGCACTTTGGGAGGCCAAGGTGAGCCTTCGAGACCAGCCTGACCAACCAGGAGAAACCCTGTCTCTACTAAAAATACAAAACTAGCCAGGCGTGGTTGTGCATGCCTGTAATCCCAGCTACTCAGGAGGCTGAGGCAGGAGAATTGCTTGAACCCGGGAGGCAGAGGTTGCAGTGAGCTGAGATCGCGCCACTGCACTCTAGCCTGGGCAACAAGAGCGAAACTCCGTCTCAAGGAAAAAAAAAAAAAAGACTCTTCTCAGATATTATCTCTTCTATGATGTCTTTCCTTTACCCTGAGCTGGAATAAATGCCCTTGTTTCCTCAGTACCCGGTGCAGGCCTCCTTCCCTGGCCTTATCATATGACATAATCTCACCACGAGGCTGTAAGAGTCTCAGAGTGGCAGCAACAGTGTTTTATTTACGGTGCTCTTCACAGCACCTAGCAGAACTGGCAGATTGTGGGTGCTGAATAAATGTTTGTTAAATGAACTGAGTAATTCTCCCAAAGTGTGAGAGAAATTGTATTCGTTTTCTAAGGCTGCCATAACAAAGTACTACAAACTGGGTGACTTAAGAAAAATGTATTCTCTCACAATTATGGAAGCTAGGAGTCTTAAATCGAGGTGTTGGCAAGGTTGGTTCCTGCTGGAGGGCTCTGATGGGGGCAGGGCTGTTCCATGCTTCTCTCAGCTTCTGGGTGCAATCCCACATGCTCCTTGACTTTCAGCGGTATCATCCAACCTCTTCTTGCATCTTCACATGGTGTCTCCTCTGTGTCTCTGGGTCCCTGTGTCCAAGTGTTCCTTTTTTTTTTTTTTTTGAGACAGTCTCGCTCTGTTGCCCAGGCTGGAGTGCAGTGGCACGATCTTGGCTCACTGCAACCTCCGCCTCCGGGGTTCAAGCGATTCTTGTGCCTCAGCCTCCCGAGTAGCTGGGGTTACAGGCGTGTGCCACCATGCCCGGCTAATTTTTGTATTTTTAGTAGAGATAGGGTTTCACCATGTTGGTCAGGCTGGTGTCAAACTCCTGACCTCGTGATCTGCCCGCCTCGGCCTCCCAAAGTGCTGGGATTACAGGCGTGAGCCACTGCGCCTGGCCTGTTCCCCTTTTTATAAGGACATCAGTTACACTGGGTTTAGGGCCCACCCTAATCCAGTTTGGCCTTAACTCAGTTACATCCACAAAGACCCTATTACCAAAAATGTCACATTTACAGATACTGGGATTAGGACTTGAATGTACTTTTATTTAACTCACAACAGAAACTATAGCTATAGCTAGCTAGATAGTATATAGTAGAGTACAGATACTCAATGAAGTGGTAATAACCAGCTGATGTACCCAGTATAATATATGGCCTCTGCAGCGAGTATAAGATCATTTCTCCAGAGGCTTGATTTTTTTGGAGGAGAATCTGTTTATCTTTTCGCCCTTTGTATCTAGAGTTCATATATTTGGAAGTGTTAATGCAATAACATTTTTCGTTGTAGATATCATTGCCCTTTGAAACACAAAGTGCTTTGAATCAGATTAATTTCGAGAAAGTTGGGTGTGAGCTTTTTCAGAGAGTTTCTTGAGTCCTTCACACGAAAAGAGTAATATATATAAAACAGGAAAACTACTAAGAGAAAAAGTGGGCCGGGCACAGTGGCTCATGCCTGTAATCCTAGCACTTTGGGAGGCCGAGGTGGGTGGATGACTTGAGGTCAGGAGTTCGAGACCAGCCTGACCAACAGGGTGAAACCCTGTCTCTACTAAAAATACAAAAATTATCTGGGTGTGGTGGCGTGTGCCTGTAGTCCCAGCTACTAGGGAGGCTGAAACAGGAGAATCACTTGAACTTGGGAGGCGGAGGTTGCAGTGAGCCAAGATTGCGCCATTGCATTCCAGCATTACAGCCTGGGCGACAGAGTGAAACTCTGTCTCAAAAAAAAAAAAAAAAAAAAAAGAAAAGAAAAAGAAAAAGTGATGCACAGATAGTTTTGAAAAATGGAAAAGTAGAAAGATTACTAAAAAGATACTCTTAGTCTCACCCTCTAGAGGCTATCACTATATTAATATTTTGATGGATTTTCTACTAGGTTATTTTTCATGCATAGTTTTACTTTTGTTTGTTTGTTTGTACTCTATAAACAATCTCATAAACTGCCTTTCTCACAGAGCATTATCACACACTGGGCAGACTGGGCACCTGAGACACAGTCCTGGGTAACCAGGAGCAGAAGACTGGTTCAATATGAAATCCATAAGGCGCAGCTGAGCAGGAATTTGGAGAGTCAAGCAAGTGGATACTAAAAACACGGAAGGAAGAAACGAAATTTCAGAAATTGGGCAATGTTGCCAAGAGCGGGGAGATCGGAATTTGGGTTTAATGGAGGAAAAGAACAGTTTGCTGAAGTCCACCCAAAGACTTTTCCTAGGCTGTTTAACCACTGCACCTGTGTGTTGGTCTTTGGCCCATGATATTTGCTTAGCATCTGACCCTAGATACATATACATCAGGGATTTGGCACCAAATGAGGCATGTAAGGAAAAAGCAGAGGATTTTTCTCCTAGGAACCATAAAAGAAAAACAAATGTGTTGGCTCTATGTACTATAACAGGATGTGAGGGAAACACATTGAACTCTATATTCTACGGTTGTTCTAATTGTGCATTTTACTTTCTGACAAATAGAGCCTCTAAGAATTGGTAGCATATTTGGCAGAGATTAAACTCTAGGTTGGGCGCTGTGGCTCACACCTGTAGTCCCAGCACTTTGAGGGGCCGAGGTGGGCGGATCACTTGAGGCAAGGAGTTCAAGACCAGCCTGGCCAACATGGCAAAACTCTGTCCCTACTAAAAATACAAAAAATTACCCAGACGTGGTAGTGCATGCCTGTAGTCCCAGCTACTCAGGAGGCTGAGGCACAGGAATTGCTTGAACCCAGAAGGTGGAGGTTGCAGTGAGCCGAGACTGTGCCACTGCACTCCAGACAGGCAAGACTGTCTCAAAACAACAACAACAACAACAACAACGAGATTAAGTTCTAATATATGGCCATATGGTAAATTTTATATTCATATTCAACATACTACTCTGAGATGTGAAGAGCAAAAGGCATGCTGTTGTTTTTCTTTGAAAACAGAATTTAAAAAAATATTTATTACTCATTGGAAAGAGTAATTAATAATATCAAAATGGGAAATATCTCAGTAAATAAATGCCCTAAGGTGGAATAGTTCCTATAAGCTATTCCTTTGTGAGAGCAATTTTTCCTAAAATCTCAAAGGAACTGGCCACTGCTTAATCTGAGAGGGAGGCAGGACAGAACCTTAACATTTCTGTGGTAAGACACTTAAGCCCTTATACTTGCAATCCCTTACTCTAAGTTACTTGTCCCAGAATATCTGAGCTTATGCAAATTTTAGACTGAATATCAGAAGGCAAAAGGAAAAATTAATGAGTTGAAATGCTCTTGCTTTGATTAGGACCATGACATTTGAGTTTAGTTTAGTTGAAGTAAACATATTAACAAGCCAAGGAGAAAGATAAGGAGGAGACAACACGTGAGAAGGCTGAACCAATCAAAGCAGGAGACCCAGGATGTGGATGTATGAAAATTCCAGGGAAGACTGTTTACCTCCCAGACTCCAGAACAGGAGATTGGAATTTGCAAAGGCAAAAAAGATGAGAACTGGGCCTTATCAAGCAACCATAGTTTTCAGTTGCTTCATGCATGCCTTGGGTCTGTTTTGATAACCAGCATATCTTTTGTAACCCAGGCAAGAAGGAAAAATATGTGTCCTACTGAAGGGGCTGGACTAGATTGTGAGATGGGCTCTGAGCATTCCAGCCTCAAAGATAATTAAGACTCAAGAAGTTTTCTTCTTGAGCAAGAGTTCAGGAAAAGTTTATACTGACTTCACAACTGGCTCCGACCAAAAGTTTCAGCGCCCTTTTGCTGGAAGTATTAACTTACTTGACCCCTAGTTTGTACATAAAACTGGCTAAGGAGAAAGGAGGCAACATGAAAATGGATTTTAAAAATCCGGTTTTGAACTATGCCTGGCATGCTAAAATATTTAATTCTTCAACACTTGGCATTTAGAGAAGAGGGTGGATTTAAACAGACCAGCTGGCTAATTACACTTTGCCAACATTCCTACTGGCTGCTTACTGGATGAGTCCTGTTTATGTCAAAGTCTAACTCTGTCCTTTATCCCTTATCATGGCCAAGAAATGGAATCCCATGCATTTTACTTAATATGAAATGTTCTGGTGAAACCCAAAGCAACAAAGGCCACTTTACTTTCTTGGTGAGCTGGACAAGGCAGGTGGTATTTGAAGGTTGTGGAGAAGTCTCCGGACAGGCTTAAAGTTATGAACAACTAAGATTCCAGCTTACCACCCTCCCCACCTCCTTTTATTTATTTATTTAGAGACAAGATCTTGCTCTGTTACCCAGGCTGGAGTACTGGGTTGTGCTCCTAGCTCACTGCAGCCTCGAAATCCTGGCCTCAAATGATCCTCCTGCCCTAGCCTCCCAAAGTGCAAGGCCCACCTCATTTTAGTGAAGATAATTTTTTTATCCTTAATTAAGATATTGTGAAGGCTGGGCACAGTGGCTCATGCTTGTAATTCCAGCACTTTGGGAGGCCGAGGTGGGCAGATCCCTTGGGCCCAGGATTAGGAGATTAGCCTAGGCAATATAGTAAACCCCATCTCTACAAAAAATACAAAAATGAGGCAAATGAGCCGTGTGTGGTGGTGTGCACCTGTAGTCCCAGCTACTTGGGAGGCTGAGGTGGGAGGATCACTCCAGTGTAAAGACATTTTAATTAAATAAATTTTTGAAAAGTAAAGACACTGTGCTGACCAGACAAAACGCATCCGTGAGCTGTATTTTGCTTTAAGGGCTACCAATTTGTGCCTGCTATCTAGTGACAGCTCAAAATTGAAGGTCTGAATTTTTGGGCTCCACTTAATTTGTTAAAAGTGGCTTGCAAAACTCCTTTATAGGAGAGGAAGCGATTGTCCAAATCTTCTGCATGTTCTAAAATTAGGTAAAAACATTTTTCCTATACCTTTTCTAGTGCCATTAAATGAAGTGTCCTTGGAAGGAAGATGTTCATCTTGGAAATTGCTAGGTGAGGGTTGCCCTTCACTTTCTCAATGAATAGCTAGCAGTAAATACTCAGGGTCCCCCTCCATTGCCCCCACTCCAATCTCAGGGGTTATCAGCACACCACTTTGGACCGCTCCTTAATCCCAGGCGTACTGGGCTCTGCTATGTACTTCCAAAATCCCAGTGGCACCATAAAGGAAGCAAGCCATCATTACAGTGACTTTTAAGTCAGTTTTGTGAATAAGGCCGGAAGTTTTTGTTGATGAGAAAGAGAGATTACTGTGTTGCTTTGTATAAATAAATAAAAATAAATTCCTCTTAAGGTGGGTGCTCCTATGGGGAGAAGTTTGAATGGGTATGATTTACAGTAGGGATAGTAATATTTAGACAAGGATAGAACTATGGCTTTTAAAATCCTCTAAGGCTCTAGAGCCTTATTTTTAGACCCCTTATCTGAGAATTTCTGAGAATTTCTCTCTAAACTCCTCAATAAGGATATTACTAAAAAATAGCTTTAATACATAGCATATATTCCTAAGCACATCTGTGCAAACCTTTCCTCTGGCTAGACCACAGCCTTCAGGATCTTCTGCTACAGTTAGACATAAATATCCATGCTCCAGGCTGCCACAGCAAAAATGACACCAGCAAACAGTTACCAACCACTTATGGTATATCTAGTACTGTGTATATAAAAAGTGAAATAGAAATATGTATCAGCTGGATGATACAAAGAAGAGGGCTATCAGACTAGCTGGAGTAAAGGGTTAGAAAAGTGGGTTGGAGATAGACTATAGGGAGTTTTGCAAGCTAGACTGAGGAGTTCAGACATTTTCCTGGAGGTAGGGAGCCATTGAAAGTTTTTGAGCAGGGAAGTGAAATGATGGAAGAGGCTTTTGGAAGGCTTAACCAGGCAGACATCTGCAAGATGGTTCAGAAGGGGGACAGACTAGAGGCTTGGAAATCAATAATAATAATAAATTCAAGCATAAAATCATCTAAAGACTTACAGTGACAATAGGATACTGAGTTACAGTGAAGAATAGCTAACATTAACTGCATGCTGTCCATATTGTTGTGAGTGCTTTATATGCACTAGTTAATATTTTCAACAACACGCAGAGGTGGATGATAGTAAAATCACTCTTTTTCATATAAGGAAACTGAGGCTTAGAGCTGTGAAAACACTTGCTCACTATTAACTGGCTAAGAAGTATCAGAGCTGGAATTCAAACCCAGGTAGTCTGCCTTTAGGGCCTTTGCCTTCAACCAAGCTCTACAATGCCTTTTAGCTACTTGTAGCCAAGCGTCTCAGACCCTGGCCCTCCCCTGCCATTGTGGTAAGGCTGGGACCCAGCCTGGGACTGTTATCACCCTGCCTCATTGTCTATTTTGTTCGTTGACAGACCTCTTCCTCAGATAGCATCCTCGCCCAGGTGTTAACTTCAAGAAACTCAAAACACTTGCCAAGGCTTGCATCTATTTCAAAGGAAACTTGTGAGCAAAGAAGGGGAAAAGATGAGACATAAATACTGTGCAAATATCCCTCATGACTGCTCACCACATTCTAGTAGAAGAAGGAAGGAAATTCAGGTCTTTCTGCCCTGTTGCTTGCCATTGGACATTAATGATGTTACCCGCCTGGCCTCACTGGCCTTGGTTCAGTGGTTTTAGGATGCATTTACTTCCCAAATGGGAGAGTTGGAGCACATGTAATTTTAAGTTGTTCAGTGTTTTACTGGCATCCTTTTGTCACCATCGGAGGGAGAAGATTTATTGTGAACTCAAACTGACTACATGTTTTTTTCAAAGCTACCGTGAAAGTTCCCAAACATTTTGAGCCTGTAGATCATCCAGGCATATACAATCTTATAAGAATAAAACCAAGATGTTTACCATTGATTTATTTTATTTATTTTATTTTATTTTATTTATTTTGAGACAGAGTCTTGCTCTGTCACCCAGGCTGGAGTGCAGTGGTGTGATCTTGGCTCACTGTAACCTCCGCCTCCCAGCTTCAAGCGATTCTCGTGACTCAGCCTCCCAAGTAGCTGTGACTACAGCCATGAGCCACCACACCCGGCTAATTTTTGTATTTTTGAGTAAAGATGAGGTTTCACCATGTTGGCCAGGCTGGTCCCAAACCCCTGACCTCAAGTGATCTGCCCGCCTTGGCCTCCCAAAGTGCTGGGATTACAGGTGTGAGCCACCATACCCGGCCTGACATTGAAATTTTTTAGAAAACATTTGTTCTCACAAATTAAAAGCCTGATAGAGTCAACCAGAAGGTGACCTAATTAAATTATGTTTAAATTAAGGTAATTCCATACAGGTTGCATGGAATAATTTATTTTTATAATTATGACATTTTCCTGTATAAAGATAGCTATGAACGTAGAGAACATTAATTTTGGCTAGGACTCTAAAATATGTTTACTCTTTTTATACTTCCTAATAATGCTGCAGTGTTAGAGGAATTCTATTGTAGGAAAACAGAGAATACTTTAATTGTAGACCTAAACTATTTATAAATTATTGTCGTCATCTCATACAATGGAGGAGCTTAACACACACGTATTTGATTTGACACCAATTTCAGCAAAACATTTATTGAGGTTGTGCACATAACTAAATCCATGTGGTGAGGTTTTATTGCTAGGTTGCATTCTCTGTGCTGAGTTATATCAACAATACTTTGTTTACTGTTTTAGCAGGATGACCTCTGCACTAGTCAGAGGTCAGGCCTAGCTACATTCTACTGCATCAGCACATCAACCTATTGATTAATTGTTGAGTCTTTTTTTAAGTTTAAACTTCGGCCAGGCAGTGATTGAAATAGATTTATTTTTGCAAGTAAGCAGATTACAGAGGCAAGCAACCGTAGAAGGACTATTGAGAAATCATGAAATAATTTTGTTTGGAAAGTTAAACAAATGTCTTTATTTCATAAGATAAACATCTAAATCAGAGTGGGTGCACATGCAGTTCTCTAGTTGTCAACATTTAAATACGCATTGGTAGACTTGTCAATTTTCTATAAAAGTATGTTACTGAGATCTGTAATGTCAAGGATGATTTTTTTTTTTAGACGGAGTCTCACTGCAATGCCCAGGCTGGAGTGCAATGGTGCGATCTCAGCTCACTACAACCTCCACCTCCCGGGTTCAAGTGATTCTCCTGCCTCAGCCTCCTGAGCAGCTGGGATTACAGGCGTGTGCCACAATGGCTGGCTGATTTTTGTATTTTTAGTAGAGATGGGGTTTCACCATATTGGCCAGGCTGGTCTCTAACTCCTGACCTCAAGTGATCCACCTGCCTCAGCCTCCTAAAGTGCTGGGACTACAGGCATGAGCCACCGTGCCTGGCCAACATCAAGGATATTAAACTCATGAAACTAGTTTAAAAAATTTTAAGTAATCCCTGTTTGATTTAGTATGGGTCTCATTTTAGTCAGAATTGGTATTAAAAAGTAGGACTTTTTTTTTTTTTTTTTTTTTTAACAGTAGAGAAAGTTCATCAAATCCTTGAGGAAAAGTTTAACATTTAGGTCACTCTTCTAATAATATTGGGTTTGTAGAACTGATATTGATCGAGAACTAAGAATTCTGTTTCTTCTTAGGAGTTTTAAAAATTGATTTCAGAGAATCAATTTTTAAAAGTCAACCTTCCCCAAATCCACATTTCTTATTAAATTTTACTTTATGTTATTTTACTGTATTTTCCTTAATTTTTTACCTTCAGAATTGAGGGCTTTTTTTCCATTTAAACAATAAAATTCATTAAAATGGTTTTTGGGCTGATGAAATCTTAAAAACAATCTGTTTCTTAAAAATTTTAGACCCATGTTGTATACAAACATCTTGTAATAAAAGACTCAATGATAATGTATGAAAGAGCCCCTCACCACCTTCCCATCCCCATGATACCTCCAGCTGCAGTACTGTGCTCAGCTGTCATCCTGAGGGGCTTACACACACACAGCTCTCTATTAACATGTGGACAAATTACTTTCCAGTTCCCTCCTCCCCCACATTTCTATTTCATTTTCATAACATTCATTTTTTGATAAACCTGTAACAGACTTTATATGATAAATAATGGTTGAAACAGCTGGGCGTGTTGGCTCATGCCTGTAATCCCAGAACTTTGGGAGGCCGAGGCAGGTGGATCACCTGAGGTCAGGAGTTGGATACCAGCCTGGTCAACAGGGTGAAACCCCATCTCTATTAAAAAAATACAAAAATTAGCTGGATTTGGTGGCAGGTGCTTGTAATCCCAGCTACTCAGGAGGCTGAGGTAGCAGAATCGTTTGAACCGGGGAGGCGGAGGTTGCAGTAAACCGAGATCATGCCACTGCACTCCAGCCTGGGTGACAGAGCAGGACTCGGTCTCAAAAAATCAAAAACAAAAGCAAAAAAACTGTTGAAGCAACTGATTAAACAAATATGTCTCATTAGGGAATCTTTTATCTGGCCGTGTTACTCTTGTCCACTGTTGGGTAACTCTTTGTCTGTGTCCAGGAGAATCTAGAGATGCATTCTATCTACACTCTGTCAGGACCATAAACAATTTATTTCTGTCCCATATTATTACTTCTATGATCAAGAAGAACAGAGTTCTGGACAGCCTTACAGAGAGGGTCACCTGAAACAGATTTTGATGACTTTCAACCATTCCTTTCCTGTCTGTCTTAACCTCTCTCTTCTCCCTCTCTTTTACTTTCACTCTTTTCTTTTCTTTTTCTTTTTCTTGTGTTTGTTAGGAATGCATGATTGTTGTTCATTTTAGGGTTAAACCAGAATCTGTTTTAGTCAGGGTTCTCCAGAGAGATAGAATCAATTATATGTGTGTGTGTGTGTGTGTGTGTATGTATGTATATATATATATATATATGATTATAAAATGTCTTTAATTATATATAATGCCTCTATATATTATTATATATAACATATTTGTATTATATATATATATTTTGCCTTGGTAACTATGAATTTTATTATGTGGACATCTACTGTGGCATGCATCTGTACAAACCTTTCAGGCCGTGGTCCACAGCTGGGTTATGAATAAAAAGGCATACATTTTTCTCTCATTTTATTGCAATGAAGTTTACCGGTACAGAAAAGTCACATGACATTGGTGGGTCAGATTTCTTAAAACCTGCAACATGAGGAACTCTAAATACAGTAAATATTGTTACACATTCAGACTTCCAATGTACAAGTACTTGGAAACAGTTACACCCCTCACCAAGCTAGATTGGGGACTTGAAGTCCAACAGCATCTGAAAGGCTGTGAAGGCATAACTTTACAAAAGAGCAATGTAAGCTTACAGAACTTGCCTTTATTAAAGTGATATGTTCATGTTATTCCAGCACCTTCACAATTTAATGAACCAAATTTACTATACTTCACTTCTACAAACCTAGATGAAACATGAAAATGAAGCCACACAGTATAAATTGCAACTTCAGGAAAAGCTCCTGCTTTATTATTCCACATAATTTTTCCCATGTAAAATCAACGTCCAATAGTTCCTGGTATGTGGGAAGATAATATTTGTTAAAGTCACAATGAAGCCTTATTGATGGAAGCTTGGCTATATAAACAGCACAAGTTAGGCCGGGCGCGGTGGCTCACGCCTGTAATCCCAGCACTTTGGTAGGCCGAGGTGGGCGGATCACGAGGTCAGGAGATCAAGACCATCCTGGCTAACACGGTGAAACCCCATCTCTACTAAATATACAAAAAATTAGCTGGGTGTGGTGGCGGGCGCCTGTGGTCCCAGCTACTCGGGAGGCTGAGGCAGGAGAATGGCGTGAACTTGGGAGGCGGAGCTTGCAGTGAGCCAAGATCGCGCCACTGCACTCCAGCCTGGGCAACAGAGCGAGACTCCATCTCAAAAAAAAAAAAAATAATAATAATAATAAATAAATAAACAGCACAAGTTGAGAAAAGGTTTAATCTCCAAACCTATTAGACTGGATGAGGTAAGATCGGTACTGGCCACCTTGCAGCATTACAGGAGGTCTCATTCCCATTGGAGGTCGAGGAGGCCCACTCTGGTAAGGGGGCACTGTTGGCGGTCCCTGCCCATATGGGGGGATAGCACCAGGAAGGTATGCTGGCATGGCTTGATGATGACCACCATATTGACCATGAGGCGGCACTGGGGGTCTCACTCCTTGTTGCTGTGGGATGCCTGGCTATGGTGGCGTCATACCTCCAATTGGTCCAACTGGTGGATTACCGATGGGGGCCTCTCCTTGCAGAGGAAGATTATGTTGATCTCTAGGTAACTGTGCCCTTCTCTCTTCCAGATATATACCCTCATCTGGATGGATCAACTTACTGGTTGCATTGGTTGTTACAAGTGTAGCAGGCTTACTTGTTATTGAAGCTGCTGGTTTAGCTGCAGTACTATTTGTTGTACTAGTGGTTGAATCTGCAGACTGTGTATAAGCAGAGAATATAGGCTTTGGGGATGCCGCAGTTGCTTCAGGGGTACTATTTAAGGGTTTGAAATCTGTACCAACAGGTCCTTGGACAGCTGCCTGAGCCTGTCCAGCACTGGAGAAAAGAGGCTTGGTAACTGGAGGCTGTGGAGCAGGTACAGTTGCTGTTGGTGCAGGTGGTCTGTTAAGAATACCTGGCGCTGAAACAGCCTGTGTTTGGGTCACTGGAGGAATTCTAGGATGTGGAATGGGGGTCGGGGAGTGGAGGGGATACCTGGTGACATTCCAGGCATCAGAGGTGGTATTCCTGGTCCAGGTGGTGTATTCCTGGTCCAGGTGGTGTATTCCTGGTCCAGGCGGTATATTCCACCCATTGGCATCATTACGTTTTCACCGCAAAATGACTGGGTGCATTTCTTTGATGATGCAATCCAGGTGGCATGGCTGGCATAACTGGTGGCATTCCTGGCATCAGAGGAGGAACACCTGGCATTAATGGAGCTATGCCTAGAGGCATTCCTGGTGCTCCTGGTACTGGCGGCAGTCCTGGCTGTGCCACTGGAGGAATATAACCTTGTTGAAGTTGAACAGGTTGTGGGTGAAATGAAGTTGAGCCTGCAGAGTCGTCGTCACCGTATTCATCAGAATCATCTTGTTCCTTCTTTTTTTGACTTTCTTGTGTTTTCTGTTCAAGAACTTGTCGTCCTTCATCCATGTCTTTTTCTGGAATACCTTCCATACCACATATTTCCAATTCTATGTCTGTTATTCCAGGTATTGCACTTGGTACAGCATCTATTATTTATGCACCTGCGTGCAATGAATAGCTAAGCCAGGTCCTGGATACAATTTCTTGTGACATATATGACATTTAAAATGCTTTGCTTTTTGGTGCTGTATAAGGATCTTCTCATCACCAAAATCTCTATTATAATACCAGCACCACGGCTTCAGCTGCTTCTTCTTCTTGCCCCATAACTGCGCTCTACCAACAAAATAAAAGGGAGGAGAAAAGAAGCAAGAGAAACAAGGCAAAAAATCACTCACGTTCCCAACCAAATGGTTACCACTGCGTCCCACAGGAAGCAGACACAAAATGCTATATTATATTATAAATATATACTTATAAGTATATTTATGAGTGTTTATAAGTATTATAAGTATATTATAAATATATTTTATTTATTTATTTATTTATTTGAGATGGAGTCTTGCTCTGTTGCACAGGCTGGAGTGCAGTGGCCTGATCTCAGCTCACTGCAACCTCTGTCTCCTAGGTTCAGCACTTCTCCTGCCTCAGCCTTCCGAGTAGCTGGGACCACAGACGCATGCCACCACGCTTGGCTAATTTTTGTATTTTTAGTAGAGACAGAGTTTCACCATGTTTGCCAGGCTGGTCTCAAACTCCTGACCTCGTGATCCACCCGCCTCGGCCTCTTAAAGTTCTGGGATTACAGTTGTGAGCCACCGTGTCTGGCCTATATTTATATATTATATATTTTATACATAACTGATTATATATAAATATAAAAATTATATAATTATATATTAAAATATAATTTCTATAAAAATGTTATAATATATATGATTTTTATTTTTATTTTTATTTATTTATTTTTTTCCAAGGCAGAAGAATTTTTCTTAGTACAGAACAAAATGAAAAGTCTCCCACGTCTACTTCTTTCTACACAGACACGGCAACCATCCGATTTCTCAATGTTTTCCCCACCTTTCCCGCCTTTCTATTCCACAAAGCCGCCATTGTCATCCTGGCCCATTCTCAATGAGCTGTTGGGCACACCTCCCAGACGGGGTGGTGGCCGGGCAGAGGGGCTCCTCACTTCCCAGTAAGGGCGGCCGGGCAGAGGGGCCCCTCACCTCCCAGACGGGGCGGCTGGCCGGGCGGGGGGCTGACCCCCCCACCCCCCTCCCGGACGGGGCGGCTGGCCGGGCGGGGGGCTGACCCCCCCACCTCCCTCCCGGACGGGGTGGCTGGCCGGGCAGAGGGGCTCTTCACTTCCCAGTAGGGGCAGCCGGGCAGAGGCACCCCTCACCTCCCGGATGGGGCGGCTGGCCGGGCGGGGGGCTGACCCCCCTACCCCCCTCCCAGACGGGGCGGCTGGCCGGGCGGGGGGCTGACCCCCCCACCTCCCTCCTGGACGGGGCGGCTGGCCGGGCAGAGGGGCTCCTCACTTCCCAGTAAGGGCGGCCGGGCAGAGGGGCCCCTCACCTCCCAGACAGGGCGGCTGGCCGGGCGGGGGGCTGACCCCCCCACCTCCCTCCCGGACGGGGTGGCTGCCGGGCGGAGACGCTCCTCACTTCCCAGATGGGGTGGCTGCCGGGTGGAGAGGCTCCTCACTTCTCAGACGGGGCGGCTGCCGGGCGGAGGGGCTCCTCACTTCTCAGACGGGGTGGTTGCCAGGCAGAGGGTCTCCTCACTTCTCAGATGGGGCGGCCGGGCAGAGACGCTCCTCACCTCCCAGACGGGGTCGCGGCTGGGCAGAGGCGCTCCTCACATCCCAGATGGGGCGGCGGGGCAGAGGCTCTCCCCACATCTCAGACGATGGGCGGCCGGGCAGAGACGCTCCTCACTTCCTAGATGTGATGGCGGCCGGGAAGAGGCGCTCCTCACTTCCTAGATGGGATGGCGGCCGCGCGGAGACGCTCCTCACTTTCCAGACTGGACAGCCGGGCAGAGGGGCTCCTCACATCCCAGACAATGGGTGGCCAGGCAGAGACACTCCTCACTTCCCAGACGGGGTGGCGGCCGGGCAGAGGCTGCAATCTCGGCACTTTGGGAGGCCAAGGCAGGTGGCTGGGAGGTGGAGGTTGTAGCGAGCCGAGATCACGCCACTGCACTCCAGCCTGGGCACCATTGAGCACTGAGTGAACAAGACTCCGTCTGCAATCCCGGCACCTTGGGAGGCCGAGGCGGGCGGATCACTCGCGGTTAGGGGCTGGAGACCGGCCTGGCCAACATAGCGAAACCCCGTCTCCGCCAAAACCTGATTTTTAAATATTATATATAATCAGTTGTATAGTATATATAATTTGTATATATATAGACAGAAAGAGAAAGAGAGAGATAGGATAAGGGATTTAGTAGGGGAACTTGGCTCCATTACAAGTCCAATGATAGACCATTTGCAAGCTGGAGAACCAGGGAAGCCAATAGCATGACTTAATCCAAGTCTGAAGCCTTGGATTATATATAACTCAGTCTGAGGTTGAAGGCCCAAGTGCCTAGGAGGTGGCTGGTGCAAGTCCTAGAGTCCAAAAGCCCAGAGAACCTGGAGTTTTGACACTCAAGGTCAGGAGAAAGATGTCCCAGCTCCAAAAGAGAGAGCATAGACTTTACAAGTGGAGTCACATTTGCCTGGTGGATTACATCCAAATGCCAGTGAGCACTGATTTTGCGACATTGTGGCACAGTGAGTTCAGGGGCAGAGAGGCTCATATTTGAATCCAGCACTTGCTTGCTCTGTGGCTACAGCAAATTACCTAATCTAGCTAACCTCAAATTGTTCAATAAAATAGGAGTAATAAGGTTGGTTGTTGTGAGGAATGAATGAAATAATGTATGCCACACTTCCTGGCATAATAAACGGTAGTTTTTATTACCACAGTGTCAGCAGTACTTGCCTTGGGGATGGTGTCGGGGAGAGAGGAAATCTTAGTAGATTTTGATCACTGGCTTGGCTTCTGGAAAGGCACTTCCTGAATTTACAAAAGTTTTTGTGAGGAAGTAGAGAAAGGAGGGATCACATGTAAAGTGGCTCAGACAATTCATTGGGTGAGACATTTTGAATTAGAAAAGCTCAAAAGGGGTAAGCACAAAAAGTTTACGGGACGAAATCAAAATGCTGAGATGCAAGATGGGAAAGGTGGGCTTCAGCTTGAATGACAGCCCTGCTAGAATTAGTTCAATGAGTGCTGTTTATTTATAAAGTCAGTAAGATAGTGGGATGCATAAAAGTCAAAGGGCAGGAAGTGGCTTCTCAGCTTTTCCCAGCACTGGTCTGACCTCAACTGTGGCTACTTTGTGTCTCCCCTTTAAGGAGGATGTGGGGAACTGGCAGAGCTCCAGAGAAGAGCAAAAATGTAATTAAGGCTTGGAAAATAAAGGCTATGAGGAAAGGCCAGAAAGCTGTAGGGTTAGTTAACTTAGAGAAGAAAGGTCCAACTGATTTGAAGGGTCATTAACAGAAAAACATTGGTTGTTTCTCATCTCCACAAACAACAGGACAAGAGGAAAGAAGCTTACATTGCACTGGAGAAGGGTTTGGGCTGTGAGAATTGTTAACAAGGAGGCTCTCGAGCCTCGTGCTGGCAATTGAAAAAGAAAACGGATTTAAGTGCAACTACTGTGTGCCCACCCATTCATTCACATTGACTTGCAAAGGGAGTGTGAAGGTGGTTTCAGATACCATTTGCATAAGTTTGAAAAATAAACCTGTTGTTTCCTCTTCATTTGAACTCATTTAGTTGTTTACTATTTAAATCCAGATATTAACAAAAAGTTAGTTTGAAGGTTTAGATGCAAATTAGATTGGTTCAGAACTTTCTAGGTAAGGCCTTGCCCTATTAGGTTGATTTTGACCACCACAATCTTTTAGGCCAGGCTTATTCACTACATCTCAGGAGAAACTATATTTGGTTGTGACTTTTGGGAAGAGTCGGATAAACCCCAGCGCTGGCATCTATATTGTTGCACAGCAAGGCTGCAATGATCTGAACCCGCAGGCCTCTCTGTCTTTCATTTTGGCCCTTTGGCTGGCGATAGAAAAGGTGTGGCCCTGCAAGGATTATGAAGAGTTTCAGCTCAGGATGTGGTGGTGTCCAAGTTAGAGGGAGAGGAGTACATTTGTTTCTGTAAATATGTGGTCTCTCAATGATTCCTGCTATGCTTCCAATTTAGGTGACTGAATTCAGTTTGGATACTTCTGCCACAAAGTGAGGGCATGCTTAGTAAGGATTTTTTTTTTTTTTTTTTTTTTTTTTTGAGACGAAGTCTTACTCTGTCACCCAGGCTGGAGTGCAGTGGTGTGGTCTTGGCTCACTGCAACCTCCGTCTCCCAGGTTCAAGCAATTCTCCTGCCTCAGCCTCCCAAGTAGCTGGGACTACAGGCACGTGCCACCACACCTGGCTAATTTTTGTATTTTTAGTAGAGATGGGGTTTCACTATGTTGGTCAGGCTGGTCTCGAACTCCTGACCTTGTGATCTGCCTGCCTCAGCCTTACAAAGTGCTGGGATTACAGGCATGAGCCACCCCGCCTGACCAAGACAGAGTCTTACTCTGTCCCCCAGGCTGGAGTGCAGTGGTGTGATCTTGGCTCACTCAACCTCCGCCTCCTGGGTTCAAGCAGTTCTCCCGCCCCAGCCTCCCAAGTAGGTGGGACTACAGGCATGCACCACCACACCCAGCTATTTTTTTTTTGTTTTTTTTGTTGTTGTTTTTCTTTTTTTTAGTAGAGACAAGGTTTCACCATGTTGGCCAGGCTGGTCCCCAGCTCCTGACCTCAAGTGATCCACTAGCCTAGGCCTCCCAAAGTGCTGGGATTACAGGTGTGAGCCACCTCGCCCAGGCTTAATGAAGATTTCAAAAAGACTAAAAGAGCTTTACCCATCATATTTCTGTTCTCCTTTCCATCTACCTCTTTCCATTAGCATTTCTGTTATTAATTTTCAATTACCTTAGTAATACAGAACAATATATCTTGGGATATTTCCATGTTGGCATGTATAGCTCTACTTCCTTTGTTTTAACTAGTGCTTTTTTATTCCTTAGTATAGATATACTGTCATTTATTTTTGACATAATTTAAAAATACTTTAGTAATAATGGTGAAGGCAGAATAATGATTACCTTTGGAGGGGTATTGGTCGGATGTGGCGTGCAGGAATATCTGGGAGGATGCTATAAATAAATGTTCTATATTTGGCTCTGAGTAGTGATTATATAGGTGTATACACATATATAAAATTGTCATTTTTATACTTTACATACTTTATTGTATGTAAATTATACCTCAATACAAAAGTTTTTAAAGTGAACTAAAATCATCATATTTTAAAGGTATTATAAAGTGTTAAATTTCATTTCTAAAGAAATAGGACAGGGATGCAGAAAAGGAGAGGTGGGGAGGAAGGGAGCTAACATTTATTAAGCACTTTCTATCTGTGTATTATATAATTTCTTATATAATTATCAACAACTCTGTGGAGTGGGTATTCTTTTTTTTGGCGACAGGATCTCACTCTGTCGCCTAGGCTGGAGTGCAGTGGTGGGATCATGGCTCACTGCAGCCTCAACCTCCTGGGCTCAAGCGATCCTCCCACCCTAGCCTCCCAAGTAGCTGGAACTACAGGAGTGCTTGACCACACCCAGTTAATTTTTACATTTTTGGTAGAGATAGGGTTTCACCATGTTGCCCAGGTTGGTCTTGAACACCTGAGCTAAAGTTATCTGCCCACCTCGGCCTCCCAAAGCGCTGGAATTACAAGTGTGAGCCACTGTGCCCAACCATTTTCTTTTAATTTTTAATTTTTGTGGGTACATAGTAGGTGAATGTATTTGTGGAGTACCAGAGATGTTTTGATATAGGCATGGAATGTGAAATAAGCACATCAGAGTAAATTGGGTATCCATCCTCTCAAGCATTTATCCCTTGAGTTACAAGCAATCCAATTATACTCTTTAAGTTATTTTAAAATGTACAATTAAGTTATTATTGACTATAGTTGTCGTGTTGTGCTATCAAATAGTAGGACCATTCATTCTTTCTAACTATTTTTTGGTATCCGTTAACCATCCCCACCTCCCCTCAGCTCCCCACTTCCCCACCCAACCCCAGCCTCTGGTAACCATCCTTCTACTCTGTGTATTCATGAGTTCAATTGTTTTGATTTTTCCATCCCACAAATAAGTGAGAACATGCAATGTTTGTCTTTCTGTGCCTGGCTTATTTCACTTAACATAATGACCTCTGGTTCCATCCTTGTTGTTGCAAATGAATGGCTCTCATTTTTTTTTATGGCTGAATAGTATTCCATTGTATATGAGTACCACATTTTCTTTATCCATTCATCTGTTAATGGACACTTAGGTTATTTCTAAATCTTGGCTATTGTGAACAGTGCTGCAACAAACAGATATCTCTTTGATATACCGATTTCCTTTTTTTTTTTTTTTTTTTTTTTTTTTTGAGAAGGAGTCTCACTCTGTCTCCCAGGCTGGAGTACAGTGACACGATTTCAGCTCACTGCAAGCTCCACCTCCTGGGTTCATGCCATTCTCCTGCGTCAGCCTCCCGAGTAGCTGGGACTACTCGGGAGTCCCAGCACCCGCCACCACGCCACGCCTGGCTAATTTTTTGTATTTTTAGTAGAGATGGGGTTTCACCGTGTTAGCCAGGATGGTCTCGATCTCCTGACCTCGTGATCTGCCCGCCTCGGGCTCCCAAAGTGTTGGGATTACAGGCGTGAGCCACCGCGCTTGGCCCCGATTTCCTTTCTTTTGGGTATATATTCAGCACTGGGATTGCTGGATCATATGGTAGCTCAATTTTTAGTTTTTTGAGAAACCTCCAAACTTTTCTCCATAGTGGTTGTACACAGTGTATGAGGGCTCCGTTTTCTCCACGTCCTCACCAGCATTTGTTACCGCCTGTCTTTTGTATATAAGCCATTTTAACTGGGGTGCTATATCTCCTTGTAGTTTTGATTTGCATTTCTCTGATGATCAGTGTTGTTGCACCTTTTCCTGTTCCTGTTTGCCATTTATATGTCTTCTTTTGAAAAATGTCTGTTCAAATATTTTGCCTATTTTTGATTGGATTAGATTTTTTCCTATAGAGTTGTTTCAGCTTCTTATATATATGGGTTATTAATCCCTTGTCGGATGGGTAGTTTGCAAATATTTTCTCCCATTCTGTGGGTTGTCTCTTCACTGTTCATTGTTTCCTTTGCTGTGCAGAAGCTTTTTACCTTGATGTGATCCCGTTTGTCCATTTTTTGCTTTGGTTGCCTGTGCTTTTATGGGGTTTTGCTCAAGGAATTTTTGCCCAGACCAATGTCCTGGAAATTTTTCTGATTTTTTCTTGTAGTAGTTTCATAGTTTGAAGGAGTGGATATTCATATTCCATTTTTGTAGACCAGAAAATATAAAAAGGGTGGCCAGGCGCGTTGGCTCACACCTGTAATCCCAGCACTTTGGGAGGCTGAAGTGGGCGGATCAGGAGTTCAGGATGTGTCCGGAATTGGTGGGTTCTTGGTCTCACTGACTTCAAGAATGAAGCCGTGGACCCTCGCGGTGAGTGTTACAGTTCTTAAAGGCGGCGTGTCCGGAGTTTGTTCCTTCTGATGTTTGGATGTGTTCGGAGTTTCTTCTTTCTGGTGGGTTTGTGCTCTCGCTGGCTCAGGAGTCAAGCTGCGGACCTTTGTGGTGAGTGTTACAGCTCTTAAGGCGGCGCGTCTGGAGTTGTTCGTTCCTCCCAGTGGGTCTGTGGTCTCGCTGGCTTCAGGAGTGAAGCTGCAGACCTTCGCGACGAGTGTTACAGCTCATAAAGGCAGTGTGGACCCAAAGAGTGAGCGGCAGCAGGATTTATTGCAAAGAGTGAAAGAACAAAGCTTCCACAAGGTGGAAGAGGACCCCAGCGGGTTGCCACTGCTAACTCGGGCAGCCTGCTTTTATTCTCTTATCTGGCCCCACCCACATCCTGCTGATTGGTCCATTTTACAGAGAGCCAAGTGGTCTGTTTTGACAGGGTGCTGATTGGTGCAGTTTACAATCCCTGAGCTAGACACAAAGGTTCTCCACGTCCCCACTAGGTTAGCTAGATACAGAGTGTGGACACAAAGGTTCTCCAAGTCCCTACCAGAGTAGCTAGATACAGAGTGTCGATTGGTGCATTCAAACCCTGAGCTAGACACAGGGGGCTGACTGGTGTATTTACAATCCCTTAGCTATACATAAAAGTTCTCCAAGTCCCCACCAGAGTAGCTAGATACAGAGTGTCCATTTGGTGCATTCACAAACTCTGAGCTAGACACAGGGTGCTGATTGGTGTGTTTACAAACCTTGAGCTAGATACAGAGTGCCGATTGGTGTATTTACAATCCCTGAGCTAGACATAAAGGTTCTCCAAGTCCCCACTGGACTCAGGAGCCCAGCTGGCTTCACCCAGTGGATCCCGCACCAGGGCGCAGGTGGAGCTGCCTGCCACTCCAGTGCTGCAGTGTGCCCGCACTCCTCAGCCCTTGGGTGGTCGATGGGACTGGGCGCCGTGGAGCAGGGGGCGGCGCTCGTCGGGGAGGCTCGGGCCACACAGGATCCCACGGAGGGGGCGCGGGGGAGGCTCAGGCTTGGCGGGCTGCATGTCCCGAGCCCTGCCCCGCGGGAAGGCAGCTAAGGCCCGGCGAGAAATTGAGCACAGCACCTGCTGGCCCAAGTGCTAAGCCTCTCACTGCCGGGGCGGCGGTGCCGGCCGACCGCTCCGAGTGCGGGGCCCGCGGAGCCCACACCCACCCGGAACTCGCGCCGGCCGGCAAGTACCGTGCGCAGCCCGGTTCCCGCCCGCGCCTCTCCCTCCACACCTCCCCGCAAGCTGAGGGAGCCGGCTCTGGCCTCGGCCAGCCCAGAAAGGGGCTCCAACAGTGCAGCGGCGGGCTGAAGGAGCCGCTCCTCAAGTGCCGCCAAATTGGGAGCCCAGGCAGAGGAGGCGCCGAGAGTGAACAAGGGCTGTGAGGACTACCAGCATGCTGTCACCTCTCAAGGAGATCGAGACCATCCTGGCTAACACGGTGAAAACCCGTCTCTACTGAAAATACAAAAAATTAGCCGGGCTTGGTGGCGGGCGCCTGTAGTACCAGCTACTCGGGAGGCTGAGGCAGGAGAATCTTGTGAACCCGGGAGGCAGAGCTTGCAGTGAGCTGAGATGGCGCCACTGCACTCCAGCCTGGGCGACACAGTGAGACTCCGTCTCAAAAAAAAAAAAAAGGGTAAGTTTGCTCAAATTCACACACACTTGGTAAATAACAGGGTCAGGCATTGAACTAAGATCATTCCAACTCTATTCTGAACGTAATTCTGAAAAGAGGCTGTTAAAAGTTTAAGAAAGTAGAGCTCAGAGGCTGAGTGAATTGCCCAAGATCATGTCAAATCCACTGGTCTCCTAGCCCACCACACTTCGTTAAAATGTAGTTTTTGAAAAAGATGGGGTCCCACTATGTTGCTCAGGCTGGTCTTGAACTCCCGGGCTGAAGTGATCCTTCTGTGTGAGCCTCTTGAATAGCTGGGACTACAGGGCGTGCCACCATGCCCAGCTCCACACTGCACTTTTGTGCAACAACCGACTTCCTCTCCATTTAATTTTCAGAATGTCCAATAATGTTATTCTTTTTTAGATCCTGGATGAAAATACTTTAAGTGAGGATTTACTGTTGGAGAAATTTCTAGAAATTTCCTACTGTCAAAGAATCAAACATTTGGGCCGGGCACAGTGGCTCACGCCTGTAATCCCAGCACTTTGGGAGGCCGAGACGGGTGGATCACCTGAGTTAGGGAGTTTGAGACCAGCCTGACCAACATGGAGAAACCCCGTCTCTACTAAAAATACAAAAAATTAACCAGGCGTTGGTGGTGCATGCCTGTAATATCAGCTACTTGGGAGGATGAGGCAGAAGAATTGCTTGAACCCGGGAGGCGGAGGTTGCGGTGAGCCGAGATCGTGCCATTGCCCTCCAGCCTGGGCAACAAAAGCGAGACTCTGTCTCAAAAAAAAAAAAAAAAAAAAAAAAAAAAGAATTAAACATTTAACATTCATAAAAGGGCGACCTTAAACTATTTGAGAGCCTGAGAACATTCTTATCATTTTGGCCCTAGGGCAACATGAAAATTGTATGCTCTCATGGAAAATGATTTGGTTTTTAGCCTCACATGTGTGTATGAGAGTTAAGGACTTTACTTATTTTGGAAGTTGTGGATGATATATCACTTATTTGAAAGGTGGTAAGAATTGTTCAAACTGACCAAGGAGTATCTGGGGGCAATTTAGGAAATTAATACTGAAGTATGAATTGCAGAAACCTCTATATCATTTTGGTTATAGAGACTGTTTTTCCCTTTTCTGGCTACTTCTCAGTTTAATTCATAAAAAATAATAATTAAGGGCCGAGTGTGGTGGCTCACACCAGTAGTGCCTTCCAGCCCTTTGGGAGGCCGAGTAGGGCGGATCACAAGGTCAGGAGTTCGACACCAGCCTGACCAACACAGTGAAACTCTGTCTCTTCTAAAAATACACAATGACCCAGGCATGGTGGCGGACGCTTGTAATCTCAGCTATTTGGGAGGCTGAGGCAGGAGAATCGCTTGAACCCGGGAGGCAGAGGTTGCAGTGATCCGAATTGTGCCACTGGACTCCAGCCTGGGTGACAGTGTGAGACTTGCCTCAAAAAAAAAAAAAAAAGTTCCTCTTTCTACACTTTTCATTTTTAAAAACATTTTTTCCTTCATTCTTCTCCGCCATAAATTTTTTTTCTACTTCTCACTACTGAGTTACATATGTTTTCATTAAATCTCAGCATTTGGCATGAGATTGTTTACATCAAATCCACTTGATTATTTTTTATAAATTGATAATTATTCTTTTTCAGTAATGATAAGAATGCAACAAAAACACATACTCCTAATATAACCAGTGTATCCCCATAATTGGAATAAGTTCTATTCTGAAATATCATCTATTGAGAACTATGCCCTCAGTAGCACATTTTCTAGAACTGTAAATAATAGAATCTTAGAATGTTAGCCATGGAAGAGGCCTAATTTTGCAGAGGAAAAAAAAAGTGTAGGGATCTTTGTGCAAATTGGTTCCTTTCATCAGTCAGCAATCTGACTCATATAACCTAAAGAAAATGATGTTTCTTGGCTGGGCGCAGTGGCTCACGCCTGTAATCCCAGCACTTTGGGAGGCCAAGGCGGGCAGATCACGAGGTCAGGAGATCGAGACCATCCTGTCTAACACGGTGAAACCCCGTCTCTACTAAAAATTAGAAAAAATTAGCCGGGCGTGGTGATGTGCGCCTGTAGTCCCAGCCACTCGGGAGGCTGAGGCAGGAGAATGGCGTGAACCCAGGAGGCGGAGCTTGCAGTGAGCCGAGATCGCGCTACTGCACTCCAGCCTGGGCGACAGAGCGAGACTCTGTCTCAAAAAAAAGAAAGAAAATGATGTTTCTTTATATTATTGATTAAATGAGTCCATAATTCCTACTTCCTTAGTGGAAGTGGTTTTGGAGGTGTGTATTATAATGCATGCAAAGTTGGGAATGCTTTTTGAATTCTCTTGTTATTTAATTTGTAAACATAGAATCACTGGTAAAGAAAGAAGAAAAGGAGAACAAAAGTATAGCATATTTCTTCCAGCTACTTGGGCTCTTTGGCCTGAAGCCAGGTTACAAATTAGCAGTATCATCTTAGAAAGGCCCCTAAAGTTAGCGATATTCCTTGTTGCCTCTGGAGTAGACTCAAAAAGAATAGACCTATGATTTTCTCTGCTGGAACATACTTCTTATACTACATGGAACTTTTGGCTCTTTTTGACTGTTTCTCTACATTAAGCAAGATAGTCAAGTCCAACTTCATGTTCATAAGATTTGACATTGACGCAAGATTTTTCTCAGCCACTTTGCCACCTGGAGACCTCTAGCCAGCCATGCCCCTGCCTGGGCCTTGCTAGGCCTGGGCTGGCAACAAGCGGTGCCCCGCCCACTCAGCCAACCGGGCTGTACCTGGCTTGTACTCCAGCATGGATCCCGTGGTCACTGCAACTGTGCACTCAGCCCCTGGTGGGAGGAGGGTGTGTGAGCAAGCGAGTGCAGGCCTGGCCAGCTGCTCCAAGTGCCGACACAAGAGTGGGCTCTGTGCAGGGATTGCGGCTGGACCAGGTGTTTTGCAAGCAAACTCCTGTGGTGGAGTCCAGTGTCCTGATGAGGGGAACATGGTGGTGCCCAAACAAGGAAGGCCGCAATCCCAAAGCCCCAGAGAGGGTGTTATGGCATGCTAACAGCTCTTGTAGTCCTGCAGTCTGCAGCCAGATGAACCGGGTCCACGGTTCTGGGCCTGGCCTGCTCCACCACTGCTTCCTGTCATGTGGGGGCGGCCACAGGGTGCTGGTGGGGGTGTGGGGGGCTACACTGTTACTGCCTTCTTCGTGCTGGTGTTCACTGGGGTCCCAAGTTCTTGTCCTGTGTCCAAGAAGAATGAGATCAGACTGACAATCAACTGGTAAGAAGGGTGGAGAAGAGTTTTATTAAGTGACGAAATCGCTCTCAGGGAGGGGAGCTGCAAGGGTGGTTCCGTCACCCAAAGTCGGTGGTCTCTCTTAGTGTGGCTCAGTCTGGTGTTTTTATTGGCACAGGATGGGAGAGGGGCGGGCCATAGGTAGTATTGGAAAAGGTAACATTCAATTGATTAAAAGGCATTATTTGGAAAGAACGAATTGGGAAAGTGTGGGCAAACAGGAATAGAAATTCTCACTCTGGGTCATCAGTTTCATCTGGAACCAGCAGCCTGGTCTTTCAGGCTTCAGGCTGTTTTTGGCTTGAAGGTGCGGTTTCACCGGGGGCCTGCCCCATCTGCCTAGGTGTTTTTCTGCCTCCTGCCTCTATCAACATGGTTATGATTTTCTGATTATGACAGATCCACAAAGTAAATTCAAATCTATTATCTGATGAATAAAAGGTTTTGTTCAAAGTGAGTTACTACTACTTCAATAGAAATACATTTTGAAATATTATTTCTGGAACATATAATTTTATAATATTTAACTCTAAAAGGAGCTACATTTCCTCCTCTTCCCAAAATAATGGTTTTCTTGTTTTTCTTTTCTGATTACCAAAATAATAAATTGATGCATAAAATTCAAGAAACAGAAAAGTATTAAGAAATAAAGTTATCCTAATTCCCAATGTTGACATGTTCAAAAACATCCTTCTTGATATCTTTCTATGCATTTATTTTATCCACGATATATGTGCATGTGTGTGTATGTGTGTATATATGTATACATATATATTTTTAATGTAAATGATATCATATTCTTTTGTAGTTTGCTTTTATTCAACAATCTGCCATGGAGATTTTCTTTCCTTTAATGAGTGTTAAATTCTTTTTGGCAACTGCAGAGCAACCCATTGTATGGATGTGCCAGAATTTAATTAATCCCCAACTGATGGACATTAGGTTATTTCCAGTTTATTATTAAATAAGCAAGGGCTGAGTTAACACTTTACCCCAAGAGCTTATCAGTAAAGTAGATAAATTCCTAGGAGTCTGATTCATGTTACTGATTTGCTTTTCCAAAATTGGCTTGCTTTCTAAAACCTTATTTTATATATAAATATTTATATACATGTATATATGTAATATACATATTTTACCAGCTTTCATTGCTACTAATAATATCTGAGAGTATAGAAGCAGATTTTTCAGTTCACTGACTTGAAAGTCTTCAAATATCCAGAATTACTATGCATTAATTTTGGCAAACAGGTGTCAAATGTTCTTAATGAGTAGGTTAAATGAATGTGATAGTAATGATCAGAAGGCAAAACGAGTCTATCCAACTGTTTGTCAAGCAGTCAGAAAAAATCTCTTTTTTCTTTATGCCCCTACACACAATACTTTGGGTATACCTCTATTGGAGCACTTTTAAAATTTTGACTTATATTCTTAGGTGTCTTTCCAGTTAATGTTAGCTCTCTGAAGACAGGAACTGTGCTGCAATCCTGCAACGATCTTATACAGTGTGTTTGTCCCTTAATAAACTTTGTGGATGAATAAATAGCCACAAAATTTTCCATTTGCTTCTCCTGCATTTAGAAGCATCCACTTCCCTCTTTTCCCTTTGCTTTTGAAATATAAGTGTAATATTTGCCCAGGGTAAACAGACTTGGAACTTGGGAGACAGCATTGTGTAATGGATGTTAATTTGGCCTGATTTCACTCTTGGCTTTCTGATTTGTTAGATCTATGAACCTGGGCAAGTTGCTTAAGTCCTAATTTTCTCTTCTGTAAAATGAAGATAATAGATTCTACTTCAAAAAGTGTTGTATGGATTAAAGGAGATCACATTTTAAAGCCTTTAGCAAGGTGCCTACTATAATACTTGATGAAGGATAGCTATAACTATTGCTGTTTCCTCAAAGGTACAGATATCCTAATATATATATATATATGTATGTATGTATATATGTCATTGGCTATTTCTTGCCTTCCATTCTAGTGGACACAACAACTTCTGGGTTGAAGGCAAAAAGAACCTAAAAGTTAATAGAGATTAGGGGCTTAGGCTCTCAGTAAAATCAATTTGGAACATATGTCAGTTGATAAAAATTAGATTTTTATGACGTTTTCAAAACAAATGGTTGGAGTATTGAAATAGGGGAAGAGTAGGATTGGGCTAGGTAGTAGTAACCATAAGAGTGTTTTGTTAGGGTAAAAAAAAAAAATAACTGTAGGCCCTATCTAGCCTAAAGCACCACATTATACAATTCCAGGGAATAAAAAAACAAAAATAAAAATGTAAAAGTTGAACTACAGTGACCTTTGTTCTTTTCCAACTAGCAACCAACTTTTCATAATGACAGCCTACTTGAGTCTTTTTGCACTAGGGTTATTATTAGTTTTTACCAGGCTTACCTTTCTGCACTTGAGCATATGTACCTGAGCTTATTTTCCATGTAACAGTTGAGTCTTAAAAACGTGGGAACGGCCAGGTGCAGTGGCTCACGCCTGTAATCCCAACACTTTGAGACACTGAGGTGGGAGAATTGCTTGAGCTCAGGAATTCCAGACCAGCCTGGGCAATATGGAGAAACCTCATCTTTGCCAAAAATACAAAAAAACTAGCTGGGTGTGGTGGCGTGTGCCTACAGTGCCAGCTACTCAGGAGGCTGAGGCAGGAGAACTGCTTGAACCTGGGAGGCGGAGGTTGCAGTGAGCTGAAATTTTGCCATTGTGCTCCAGCCTGGGTGACAGAGTGAGACTCCATTTCAAAAACAACAACAACAACAACAAAAAGCACAACTCCAAAACCAAACAGCAAGTGCTTTTCTAAAAGTTTATAGAGCAAAAGATGGCAACATCTTCTGAACATAATAAGCATTTTCAAATGTGGATCAAAGATAGCTCCTTTTGAAAGGCAGAATTTTTAAAAAGATGAGCAAAACATTTACTTCGTGGAACTTAGTGAATATCCTCTTCTCTGTAAGCAAAAATACACTTCTCCCCATTCCTCTAAGGATGCCAGATCCTGATTCATTTTCTGTTCAAGACTCAGCAGAAACACAATGCTCCATTTTATAGAGGGTTATTACAACACAATGACGGCACTATAATTTCTGTCAGAGTGAAGTGCTTCACTTGGCTTTGGGCCAGTGAAACTCAGTGTTGTTTAGCCCTTCTGTAATTTCGGACACAGGCAAATACCTTCATGTTTATGCATTCTGTATGCTTTTAGGAAGCATTTTTAAAATGTGGTTTTAACAGCATCTCATTAGAAGCAGCAGTTGGATTTTCCATGTGACCAGATTTCTTATCCCTGGTGTGAACATTTAGTTTTTAAGGCATTGCAAGTGAAAGCACCACCCACTTCTGAGGCCAAAGCAGTCGTAAAACCCCTTTGTCAAAGGAAACCTGTAATTGTAAAATTCCTCCTTGATTTCATCGTTCATGTGGACTGAAATAGAATTCCTCTTTTTTTTTTTTTTTTTGGTCTGGTTATGTGGTGTGTGGTCATTCCTTTTTTTTTTTTTTTTTTGAGACCAAGTCTCGCTCTGTTGCCAGGCTGGAGTGCAGTGGCACGATCTCGGCTCACTGCAATCTCTGCCTCCTGGCTTCAAGCTATTCTCCTGCCTCAGCCTCCCGAGTAGTTGGGATTACAGGTGTGTGCCACCAAACCCAGCTAATTTTTGTATTTTTAGTAGAGACGGAGTTTCACCATGTTGGCCAGGATGGTCTCCATCTCCTGACCTCATGATCTGCCTGCCTCGGCCTCCCAAAGTGCTGGGATTACAGGCGTGAGCCACCGCGCCCAGCCCCAGTGTGTGTTCATTCTTAATGTTGTTTTGAAGAAGTTATAGACAGTTAAGGAAACATCTTAGAGAACTGGCCAAGCTCTAAAGCTAGGCACATTTCATATTTTTGTCTATTTAATAAAAAAGGACAAGACTGTTTTCCCGGAAGCCTCCTGGTCCGACTCCCAATACCTGCCTGTGGATAGCACTGTGGACTTTTGTCCCAGAAGACTAGTGTCTGGATAAATGTTTTGTAAGCCTTACTTCCTGGATGGGAACCAACTGATTGCTTTCACGTGATACTCATCTCCCCATGAACAGTCATGGTGGCTGCTGTGTACTGGAGTCCTGCAGCTGTAAAGGGGACACGCTAGAAGGAGAGAGGGGAACAGTCCTTTGCAGGAGCACAGCTGTGTAGCAGGCTTTTGATCCAACAGCAAAACCAAGCCTAGCAAGTTAGTTATCTCATTCCTTTTTAGCAATATGACATGACGAACATGTTGCAATGACTTCCAAATACTTCCCTCCTTTTTGCTTAGATTGGGGGTAGAATGAGGATAGAAAATGAGAGGTCTAGGGAAAAACAAAGTATTTGTTTATTCAGACATTTATTGACTCTAAATGCAAACATTTACTAAGTCCTCTCTGCAGGCCAGGTACTGTGCTCAATGTTTTACATGTGTTCTCTCTCTCAATTCTTACCATAACCACCAAGTAGATAAATCCCAGCTTCTGTTTAGCAGTTGAGGAAATTGAGCCTTTGGGGAGGTTAAGAAACTTGCCCAAGGTAACATAGTAGTAAGAGGCAAAGCTGGGACTCTATCCTGATGTGATGCCAAGCCTATGCTCTTAACCACTGTGCTATACTGCCTCCCTGTGTTAGAATATCTTTTATCTTTTATCCCCAGCACTGTGGAAGAGAAGTAGAAGATAACAAACCTGCTACATGGTAGATGCCTGGAGATAATATTATGTATGTTTGCCATTATATTATATTCTTATGTTAGGGTACACTAAATTGCTATGTTCTATTTGAAACAACCAGGAAACCTAACTGGGCTCAAGCAAATGTAATTCAAGCTGTTTGATCTCTAAAATATGATTATAATGATCTCTTCTTATTGGCCTCTCT
Source organism: Pan paniscus (assembly GCF_029289425.2). Lineage (NCBI taxonomy): Eukaryota > Metazoa > Chordata > Mammalia > Primates > Hominidae > Pan > Pan paniscus. Next base: position 106,258,333 of record NC_073262.2, read on the forward strand.
GTCTGTCCCTGGCTTTCTGAAGAGATCTTTTGTTTTGTATGCACAGTTGTTACTGAGAAATACCAGCTGCAGGGGAACAATTCATGACATTACCTTCTCCCCAGCCCCTTCCCTCCCCACAACCCCCGGTCCTGGAGAGTGCTGTTATTTTGAATGAATATGATTGACAGAGATGGGAAGGTCTCACTTTTGTTTCTCTTATAAAATTTACTGAAGCCAAAACTTCTCCAAAAGAGGTCCCAGCATTTTCCTTTGGTTCAGACACAAACCTTCAGAGGAAAATAAATGCTCCAGTGAAACATAGTTGAAAGACAGAGAGGCAGAAGGAGGAGTAACACTTTTAGGAGTTTCAAGCACTGTGATAGCCATTGCCTTTTATTTTTGGAATCCTGAGGGATAGTTACATCTCAAAGCACAAACTAAAGATAATTCCCGAGATTATTGAATGTCCTCTGATAGAGACATCAGATTTCAGGTTGGTCTAATTTTCTTTGACTACTTATTTCTGAAAATTGTCTGTGGAATACAGAGTCCATCCTTAAATTAAGCTTTCCCTGGCTGGCCGTGGTGGCTCACACCTGTAATCCTAGCACTTTGGGAGGCCAAGGCGGGTGTATCACTTGAGGTCAGGAGTTCGAAACCAGCCTGGCCAACATGGTGAAACCCCATCTCCACTAAAAATACAAAAAAATTAGCTGGGTGTGGTGGCTTGAACTTGGGAGGCAGAGGTTTCAGTGAGCCAAGATCGCGCACTGCACTCCAGCCTAGGGTGATAGAGCAAGAGTCTGTTTCAAAAAAAAAAAAAATTAGGCCTTCCCCTAATTCCATATTCTGTGTGAGGGAGTATCCTTAGGTAACCTAAATCAGAATAAATCTGTATATATTCCTCTGGTCTTCCATACAAGTATAAAGCTCTCTGCTATACTAGAGGCTTGCAATCTCCTGTGTTTGTAGCACACTTTCAAGTGCTGTAAGTATTGGTAACACACATAGGGGCTTAAAGGAATTGAAACTACACCACCATGTTCAGTATGATATATGATAAAACAGTATCTTATGGTATCCATACAAGTACATACAGCAAAGGTACAGCTCTTATGCTTCCCTTTCCACGCCACATCTAGGTTTGAGGACTGCTCAGTTTACTGCCTTTACCTTGATGTCTTCATTTTTTTTTGTTTTTTAGACAGAGTCTCGCTCTGTTGCCCAGGCTGGAGTGCAGTGGCGTGATCTCAACTCACTGCAAGCTCTGCCTCCCAGGTTCACGCCATTCTCCTGCCTCAGCCTCCCAAGTAGCTGGGACTACAGGCGCCCACCACCACGCCTGGCTAATTTTTTGTATTTTTAGTAGAGACGGGGTTTCACCATGTTAGCCAGGATGGTCTCGATCTCCTGACCTCGTGATCTGTCCACCTCCGCCTCCCAAGATGTTTTCTTATATGTTTGGGGAACAGTGTTTCCATGTTTTGGAAAACATGTAATTGTTCTTTGTTGCAATCTGTCATTACGCCACAACTATTACTTTTTGCAGAATGCATCTTGATAGACCTCAGTGTAACCATATGTATACTCAGTTGCAGCAAAAATAGATTTTACAAAATTTATTTTACCAAACAAATGGGGTGCCATAGCATACTGCTGGAAAACCACTGTCTTATATACCTGAAGAGTAAATCACAATAAAAAGAATAGCAGAATGAGGCCAGGCGCAGTGGCTCATGCCTGTAATCCCAGCACTTTGGGAGACCGAGGCGGGCAGATCACTTGAGGTCAGGAGTTCGAGACTAGCCTGACCAATAAGGTGAAACCCCGTCTCTACTAAAATTACAAAAATTAGCAGGGCATAGGCCTGTAGTCCCAGCTAATCAGGAGGCTGAGGCAGGAGAATCTCTTGAACTGGGGAGGCAGAGGTTGCAGCTAGCTGAGATCACACCACTGCATTCCAGCCTGAGCAACAGAGTGAGATGCTGTCTAAAAAAAAAGGAAGAACAGAATGAAAAAATTGGAACAGCATTGGAGGGTCCTTGCCCAGTGGCCCTACACTGGCATCTGAAAGCAGAGCTTTGCCCTTCTCCTTGTGGGATGACAATGCGAGGCTGCTTTTCCAGTTAGTGCCACTTAGAGTTGGCTGCTCTGGGAGACGTATGGACATGAGGTTGCTTGGTGAAGCCTGGATAATGTGCCAGAATGTCAGTGGGTTCTTATAGTTTGATGATGTAGAGGTGTGGATATGTGGAGAATAACATTATATATATACTTAAAAGTTAGCACTTGTAGGGCTGGGCACAGTGGCTCACGCCTGTAATGCCAGCACTTTGGGAGGCCAAGGCACGAGGTCAGGAGATCAAGACCATCCTTGCTAGCGCGGTGAAATCCCATCTCTACTAAAAATGCAAAAAATTAGCCGGGTGTGGTGGCAGGTGCCTGTGGTCCCAGCTGCTCAGGAGGCTGAGGTGGGAGAATGGCATGAACCCGGGAGGCGGAGCACGCAGTGAGCTGAGATCGCGCCACTGCACTCCAGCCTGGGCGACAGAGTGAGACTCCATATCAAAAAAAAAAAAAAGTTGGCACTTGTTTGGTATTAAAAGCTCAGGTTTGCAAGTGTCTGCCTTGCATTTAGAGAAGCTTGTGGTATTATCACTCCGTGTTCGGAATTACCCAAGTGATTCCAGGAAGATTAGGCAAGTTTATTTTATTATCATGCACATTAATTTAGGAATTTGGCTGGAAACTTTATTTCCCTTTTTCTTAAAGCAAATATCTAAAGTTGATCCTTTTTAAATACTACAGCATTCATTTTCCTCAAGTTTCTTAGTATCATAGGCAAATGTAAATCCTGGGTAGTTTGGAGAAATGAACCAAAAAGAAGGAATGAATAAAACCCAACAAATTTCATTCAGAATAAGCCTGTGCCTAATGCTTATGTGCAGTGTGGGTAGGGCATAGCTACCTTATTCAAATTATTTGTTGAAGGTCTACCATCTACCTAATCTATATTCTAGTTTCTGAGGATAAAACAGTGAACAAGACAGATCAGTTTCTGCTGTCGCTGATCTTAAATTTTAGTGGGAAGGGCAAATGATAAACAATATACAAATGAATATATAACATGCCAAATAAGGAGGGAATCGAGAGTAATGAAGTGGGGAGGGAGCCACAAGTGCTAATTCATACTGGTAGGTAGGGAAAAATTTCTGATAAGGCGACATTTGAACAGGGAACTGGTGAGCCATGTGGGTGTCTGTGGCAACTGTACTCCAGGCTGAAGAACATCACAGGCAAAGACCCTGAGGAGGCAGCACAGTGGGCACATTCAAGAGCAGCAGGAAGACCATTGTCTTCCTGGCTGGATCAAAGTGAGCCAAGAAAGCACTGGAAGGTGATAAGATGAGGGTGCAGGGAAATCATGTGGGTCCTTACAGACTGAGGTGAGAATTTGGCTCCTATTCTGAGTAAGAGGAATCTACTGGAGGATTTTGAGCAGAGGAATGACATGATCAGGCTTATGTTTTTGGCTACCATGTGGAAGACATGGTGGGTGGGAAAGTGGGTAGGAGGCTATTTGGATCATTCAAATGAGAGTTCATGGTGGTCTGCACCAGGATAATAGCAGTGACAGTGATGAGAGGTGGTCAGACTCTGGATGTATTTTGAAGACAGAGTTGACATGCTTTGCTGCTGGACTGAATGTGGAGTGCGAAAGAAAGAGAGGAGTCAGGCCGAGGCAGTGGCTCATGCCTGTAATCCCAGCACTTTGGGAGACCAAGGCAGGTGGATCACTTGAGGTCAGGAGCTTGAGATCAGCCTGGGTAACATGGTGAAACCCCGTCTCTACTAAAAATACAAAAATTAGCCAGGTGTGGTGGTGCGTGCCTGTAGTCCCAGCTTCTCTGGAGGCTGAGGCATGAGAATTGCTTGAACCGGGGAGGTGGAGGCTGTAGTGAGCCAAGATCGCACCACTGCATTCCAGCCTGGGTGACAGAGCGAGACTCTGTCTCAAAAAAAAAAAAAAAAAAGAGAGGAGTCAAAGATGACTCCAATGTATTTACCACTTGGTGCCCAGAGAAAGGCCATTTCCCTGGGCCTTTCTAGATGAGAACTGTGGGTGGGATTGTGGAGATAGGAATGAGGGCACAGGGAGACAGGCTATGCATAGAATGGGGATTTCGGTGGGTTGTTTCTTGGTGCATAATTATAAACTGTTTTGCTGTCAGCTACATATTTGGTGTCCTTAGTCTGTAATGATGTTTGGGAAGCCTCAAACCAAACCAAAGCATTTCCTCTGCCATCATGGGGGCCGTTTTAATTGCTCCAGTAGAGAGAAGAAAAATCTTTGTTTAAACAATTGGAAGATGGGCCAAGACGCTTGAAGTCTTTTTTTATGGAAGAGGGAGGGCCAGTTTGAAATTTGCAAAATTCGGAAAGACTGGGGAAAAAACCCACATATTTGTTCACCTTCCCTTTCAACATTAGAATTAACCCAGCTAAGCTTAAAGGAGGTGGTGTTTAGGCAGTGAACAGGCATTACTGTTTTACACAGCAGGTAATAAATAGATAGAACTCTGTACTCCAAGGATGATATAGATTGAAAATATAAATGTACTTGATAAGTGTTTAGAAAACTTGCAGCTAGTATATATAATAAATTATTGTATAAACTAGGGATTCAGTTATACTCTACCAAAATTTATTGAATGTGTACTTTGGGTATATTATTATGCTAACTGCTATGGCAGATATAGTAATGAATAAAATACAGTCCTGTTGCTCAAGAGTTTCTAATCAATAGGAATGACAACATGCCTCTAAGTATAAAAATTCAGACTCCTCTACACTATGGTAGATTGATTGCATGAACGGCCCCTCCCAGTTTTCACAGCCTTTGCCCTGAACCTTTGTGTTCCCTCCCATTCTGACTCTGGGCTCATTGATGTGACTTGCTTTGGCACTGGAATGTTAGCAAACATGATGCAAGCAGAGGCTTGAAAAGCGCAGGCATTTCCTCTTGCCCTCTTGCATGATTGTGTGTGTTCTCTTTTTCACTTCTTCCTTGTCATGAGGACATGACATGCCTGGGCTAACGTACTGCCAATGTGAGGCACATGTGGAGAAGATTCAAGGCCATCCTAAACCCCTCATAGCCCCTGACTCCCAAACACGTGAGACAGCTCTGCCAAGATCAGCAGGAGTGTTTCTCAATGCACACTCTGACTGCATATGCCTACATGACCCCAGTTCAAGCCAGAGGAACCACTCTGCTGACCCACAGATTTATAAGCAAGAATAAATGGCCTTTTGAGATAGGGCCTTGCTCTGTCACCCATGCTGGAGTGCAGTGGTGCAATCATGGCTCACCGTAGCCTTGACCTCCTGGTCTCAAGTGATCCTCCCGCCTCAGCCTCCGGAGTAGCTGGGATTATAGGTGTGTGCCACCACACCAGGCATGGCTATTGTTTGAAGCCGCAGTTTTGGGATGATTTTTATGCAGCACCACTGCAGCAGATAACTGATACAGGCACTCAAGGCTCTTTGCAACTCGTCCCTGCCTTTCTAGCTTCTTGTCCCGCCTCCCCCATGCCTTTTATTTTATTTTACTGAGACAGGGTTCTCCTCTGTTGTCCAGGCTGGAGTGCAGTGGCACGATCTTGGCTCACTGTAACCTCTGCCTCCCGGGTTCAAGCGATTCTCCTGCCTCAGCCTCCTAAGTAGCTGGCATTACAGGCACCTGCCACTATGGCTGGCTAATTTTTTTGTATTTTTAGTAGAGATGGGGTTTCTCCATGTTGTCCAGGCTGGTCTCGAACTCCAGACCTCAGGTGATGCACCCGTCTCGGCCTCCCAAAGTGTTGGGATTATAGGCGTGAGCCACAGTGCCTGGCCTCCTATGTACTTTTATACTTCAGGCAACTGAGTTACCTGAATTCCTGAAATGGAACATGGTTTCTCATGCCTTTCCATATGTGATGTTTTACTTCTGAAATGTTCTTCACGCCTATCTCTGTCTGGACAACTGTTCTTTCTTCAATTCCAGTGTTGCTCCTTTGGAAAGTCATCCTGACACCCCAGGCTGGGTTCAGTGCCCCTTCCCTGTACTTCTGTGAGCATCTGTAGCACAGAATGCACACATGGTTACAATTTTTTTTTTTTTTTTGAGACGGAGTCTTGCTCTGTCACCCAGGCTGGAGTGCAATGGCATGTCTTGGCTTACTGTAACCTCCTCCTCCTGGGTTGAAGCGATTCTCCTGCCGCAGCCTCCCAAGTAGCTGGGATTGCAGGTGCCTGCCACCATGCGAGGCTAATTTTTGTATTTTTAGTAGAGACAGGGTTTTGCCATGTTGCCCAGGCTGGTCTCGAACTCCTGACCTCAGGTGATCCGCCTGCCTCGGCCTCCCAAAGTGCTGGGATTATAGGCATGAGCCACCGCACCTGGCCACGGTTATAATTTAGTATGCTAAGCATTCTCTATCCCCAAGAAGCAGAAGTTCCCGAAAAACAGGGACTGTGTATTCTCTACATCCTGAATACAAGGTTTGACGCAACATAGACTCTCCGCACACATTTGCAAGTTTGCAAAGACATTTCTTTACCTTAATGTCACTGAGTTCTAAGTCTCATAGAGAAAGGAGAGATTTCTAAGAGAACAGGGAAGTTTTCACAGAAGAGGCAGAATTTGAAATGTTCCTTAGTTTTAATGGTTGGAGAGGGTTCCAGAGTTGGAGAAGAACATTTTGGGTAGAAGTAACACCCATAGACAGTGGCAATGTGGTACTCTGGTAGTTGAAGCATCCAGTATTATTGCAGTGAAGGATTTATGAGCAGGTGCAGTCAGAGGCAGGCCATTTTGTAGGGGCTTGAATAGCATCTTAAGGTATTGGGTCTTCATTTTGCAGGGCAGTGACACCATAAAGAACCATATTTTCAAGGGTTACTTTGGAAGCAGTGTATAGGGTATATTGGGGGTCAGGAAAGAAGGAGACTGGATATGTAGAACCATCTCTTGACTTTTGGAACAATCCAGACAGAAGGCAATAGTGAAAGTGAGAACATGTAAAAAGAACATATAGAAGCTGGGCGTGGTGGCTCACGCCTGTAATCCCAGCACTTTGGAAGGCTGAGGTGGGCGGATCATGAGGTCAGGAGTTCAAGACCAGCCTGGCCAGTATGGTGAAACCCTGTCTCTACTAAAAATATAAAAATTAGCTGGGAATGGTGGCGCACGCCTGTAGTCCCAGCTACTGGGGAGGCTGAGGCAGGAGAATTGCTTGAACCCAGGAGGTGGAGGTTGCAGTGAGCTGAGATCGCACCATTGACTCCAGCCTGGGCGACAGAGTGAGACTTCATAAAAAAAAAAAAAAAAAAAACTTTGGGAAGCTGAAGCGGGCAGATTACCTGAGGTCAGGAGTTTGAGACCAGTCTGGCCAACATGGTGAAACACCATCTCTACTAAAAAAAAATACAAAAATTAGCCAGGTGTGGTGGTGAGTGCCTGTAATCCCAACTACTTGGGAGGCTGATGCAGGAGAATCACCTGAACCCGGAAGGTGGAGGTTGCAGTGAGCCCATATTGCACCATTGCACTCCAGCCTGGGTGATGGAGTGAAACTCTGTCTAAAAAAAAAAAAAAAAAAGAACATATAGGACATTGTAACTAAATGTGGGAAATGAGAAAGAGAAGATAATTGAAGATGACTCCTAGATTTTTTCCCCTAGTGTCTGGAAAAAAGGAACAGGCTTGAAAGGAAGGTTAAGTGGAGTTTGGACATACTGAGTTTGAGAGGCTCACTACAGCGGAGATCTCTAGCAGGCAGTGAGCAATATGAACCTGGAGTTCAGATCAGAACTGGCACACTTGGGGATCTTTTACCTATAAAGGATCTTCAAAGAATGAGGCCCAGAGAGATAAGAAGCCTGAGAGTAGATCCATATATTATGCTTTATACCCAGGACAAGAAGAGAAAGTAGAGTCTGCAAGGGAGACAGAGATAGATGAAGAAACCAGAGTTAGAAAAGGGGAAGTGACAGACAGTGCAAAGAAGGTCCTAAGAATGGGATGAGGAATTAGTTTCAGACAGGAAGAGAAGCTGATGAGACTGAGGAGTGGGGAAGGGGCCAGTGGATTTGATCATTGAGAGGCCATTGAGAAAAGAATGTTTTGGTCTATAGTTATGGGTTTTGAAGCCAACTTTCAAGGATTGAGCTGGGATAAAGAAGAAGTAGAGGCAGAGAGTGTAGAGTCCAAGAGATTTCATAAAGAGAAGAGAGATGAAATAGTAGCCGAGAGTTGAGATAAGACATTTATATGATTTGGGATTTGTGTACATAAATGGGTGGGGGTGGGGTGGGAATGGGGTTGAGATAAGGGATGACTCAAAAGCTCTCAGAGGAGATGGGAGAAGGTAGGGTTGAGAACATATAAGGAGGGGTTTGCCTTTAGTAGGGGGAACTGCACTTCTTTTTTCTGAGATGGGAAATAGAGGAGGGATATTTATTTTTTGCCATTACGGGGAACAACGATAGCTTCACACAGGCTATGTTTGGGCTGTACTTAGAGACAAAATGTCACACTAGATGATCAGCCACTTGACATGGTATGGCAATTATAATTTTCAAACTGCCTATTTTAGAGGTCATATTTAAAAGAGGAAATGCAAGTATATTAGTCTCTTCAATAACCTACTTGTTTATATGACCAAGAAATGTTAAACTGCTAAGTGGTAAAAATCAAATGTTTGTTCATGGTTTTCTAAAGAGTGGGAAATCAAGCAGATGATATTTATCGAATGCTTGCTTATCTATTAACAACCAGTTTTTTAATGTCTGCAAACATTGAGGGTAATGGAAATGAATAGTAATTTCAGTGCAATGTAGGCACAACCTGTATATGCCCTTTATTTTATTTTAGATGGTGGTTTCACTCTGTCACCCAGGCTGAAGTGCAGTGGTGTAATCATGGCTCACTACAGTCTTTACCTCCTGGGCTCAAGCAATCCTCCTGCCTCAGCCTCCAGAGTAGCTGGGACTACAGGTGCGTGCCATTATGCCCAGTTAATTTTTAAATTTTTTGTAGAGATGGGGTCTTGCTATGTTGCCCAGGCTGGTCTTGAACTCCTGTCTTCCTGCGATTCTCCCACCTTGGCTTCCCAAAGTGCTGGGATCACAGGTGTGAGCCACCATGCTTGGCTTCTATATGTCCTTTTTATTTGGAATAAGGACTTTGTAAAATAGAAGAACATTTCACAAGCAGTTTCAAAAATACACCCATAACTGTGTATATAAATATCTACTTGCTCATATAATTAAGGCTGCAGCAAATACATGCCCATGAAAATATTTGTATTAAATTGGTAGAAATTTATAAATAATTTAAAAAATTGTTCATAAAATTCTGCTAAATGCAGTTCATGCTTTTATGACAAAAAAAGAATCTCAAGAATTGATCTTTGAACCAAGTCTTTATATAAGGAGCAGTTGAAATGAGGTTTCTCATTGCTATGCTCGCTTGGTTTAAGGTAATTTTAATACTCTTGAGTCTGCCCTAGAAAATGTTTTATTAAAATATTTGGGTGACCTATTATATTTTTGACTGAGGATGCCAAGATGTGGATGAAAAAAGTCTAAGGACAAACAAGGCTGTGGCAGGTGGTTGCATATTCTTGAGTTGCTTTCATGTCTTGGCAGGAAGTGAACCACCATTCCCCACACATTCTTTGCCTCTTTTCCTTCTGCCCCTGTGCAGACTGTTGATGATGTTCTCTAAGGAGAGGCTGGGGAGTTGAGGGTGCTTCTCAGAAGGAAGCCTGCTTTGATCTCTGCTGGACGGACAACTGACCCTGATCTCTTGGGTCATGTCTCTCTTTGAGGATCCCCAGTTCATATTGGTGTTTGGACAAGGAAAAAACGCTGTCCCTGCACTCCCAACTGTGGGGGCCTTGGCTGCATGGCCCAATCCATCAAGATTCCAACACACCCTACTGAAGAGGAAGCCTTACAAGTCTGAACTTTGGTTTAGGCAACTAGGAATCAAAGATTTTTTTTTTTTTTTTTTTTTTTTGTGAAACATTTGCCCTTTTTACAAAACGCCTCAAGAAAAATACTTTTAATACTGGAGCCCTATAAACTTAAGAAAATTTGATTTTTTTGATGAGGAAATACCTTGATGCCTAAAACAGAGGATACAAGTAACCCTCCCTCCCTAAATATTGTTATTTAATCTATTTAATAATTTTGAATTATCTGGAGATAAAGCAAAATGTAAGCAAAAGTAGGAGAGAAAGAAAAAAATACATGTATTTGCTTTATGGTTTACAGACAGTAAGATATGGAAATTATTGCTTGGGCATCTATAATTATTAATAAAAATTCCAGGAAATCTATGTAAAAAAAATAGCATACATGACTGCGTGTGGTGGCTCATGCCTGTAATCCCAGCACTTTGGGAGGCCAAGGTGGGTGGATCGCCTGAGGTCAGGAGTTCGAGACCAGCCTGGCCAACATTGTGAAACTTCGTCTGTATTAAAAATACAAAAAAATTAGCCCGGCGTGGTGGTGCATGCCTGTAATACCAGCTACTGGGGAGGCTGAGGCAGGAAAATCGCTTGAATCCAGGAGGCAGAGGTTGCAGGAAGCCGAGATTGCGGCACTACACTCCAGCCTGGGTGATGGAGTGAGACTCGTCTCAAACAAACAAACAAACAACAAAACAAACCAAACCATGAAGCTAAGGAGGAGGAGAATTTCACTCTCTGAGGAATTCTCAAGAGCAGGCATCTTAGTGGTGTGTCATTTATGTGTCAAAAAGAAAAATGGTGTCACTCAAATTTGTCCCTCTTATTCCTATTTTCTATAAGAGTTGATACTGAAACTAAGTCAGGAGCAGGGGGCTTCCCATTATTTTCTGAAGGTTCCAAGGCCTGGGCTCTGTTTCCTCTATCTCTTTTTGGCCCTCTGAATCCTGCAGGCAACTCAGACCACTAAGCCCTTTCTCTCCATTCCCGTGTACAGGGGGGTAATACCTTAATTACAAACCACACATTCATATATTCTCATAGAGTATGGTTGCTAATAATCTAAATCCTAGTGGTTTATTTCACACTGGAAGTTCTAATGGCTTTGGGGAGTGGATTCTTGGTATTTTGATTTTTTTTTGGTATAACTGTTTATGTATATGCGTTCACACATATCTATTTGAGTGACCATATGGTTCCTTAAGTATTTAGTGATTGTCATCTTCAGATAAAGCCCCAGCACTTTAACATGCCTGGAATCCTCTTTCCCTTATTCTTTGTCTGGTTGACACTTCCTCTCTTTATGGGTTCAGCTCAGCATTCATCATTTACAGCAAATGTCTGAGGCCCCAGAATGTATACAGGGCTCTCATCTCTCCTCCTGAATCACTTAGCATATTATAATAAAATTATTCACTGATTCATTGGTTCAGCAAATATTTATTGAGCACCTACACTTATTAACCTAGCACTATAAGCTCCAACAGGTCAGGCTTCTCTGTTAAAAAATAGACCTCCATAAATATTTGTTCAACTAAAATAGATATATATTATTTTTAGTTTTAGGGGAAAGGTTTAATTGGTTGCGATGAATGTAATTGCTGTTAGAGAAGCAGTGTGATGTGAAAGAGAGAGAAAAAAAGACCTTACTGGAGTTACAATCAGAATAACTTGTTATAGGTGCTGGCTAAGAGCCTACCTTTCACAGTCAAAATACCTAGATTGAAATCCTGGCTCTTTTGTTTGCTGGCTTTGTGGCATCCAGCAAATTAGCCACTCTCCTTGTGTCTCATACGTAAGATGGAGGTCATGACAATACCTAATCTACAAGGTTATTGAGAGAATTATATGAGGAAGAGAGTGTGTTGTAAATTTTGCAGTGACATATTTATAAAATCAGGGTTTTTTTTCTTCTTTGAGATGTAGTCTCGCTCTATTGCCCAGGCTGGAATGCAGTGGCGTGATCTCTGCTCATTGCAACCTCTACCTCCTGGGTTCAAGCGATTCTCCTGCCTCAGCCTCCTGAGTAGCTGGGACTACAGGTGTGTGCCACCACACTCAGCTAATTTTCATATTTTTAGTAGAGACGGGGTTTCACCATATTGACCAGGCTGGTCTTGAGCTCCTGACCTCAGGTCACCTGCCCCCTTCAGCCTCCCCAAGTGCTGGGATTACAGCGTGAGCCACTGTGCTCTGCCTATTTATTTAGGTTTTTAAGTTTCTCAGTTTGATCCTTGATCCTGCTCCTCAAACTTTAATGTATATACAAATCACCTGAGGATCTGGTTCAGCTGCAGTTTTTGATTTAGTAGGTCTGAGGTGGGGCCTGAGATTCTGCATTTCTAATGAGCTCCCAGGAAATGCTAATGCTGTGCTCCACAGGCCACTATTTGGTCTGGCCTAGAGTCACGGTTTTCAAATCGTACTGTGCATCAGCTTCTCCTGGAGGGCTTGTTTAAACATGATTGCTGGGCCTCTCACCTGAAGTTTCTGCTTCAGCAGGTGGAGGATGAGGCTGAGAATTTGCATTTTTTTCTTTTTCCTTTTCTTCTTTAATTCTTCTAAAAAAAAAAACCGTAATACATGTGCAGAACGTGCAGGTTTGTTACAAAGGTATACTGTGTCATGGTGGTTTGCTGCACCTGTTGACCTGTCCTTGAAGTTCCCTCCCCTCATCCCCCATCCCCCAGCAGGCCCTGGTGTGTGTTGTTTCCCTCTCTGTGTCCATGTGTTCTCAATGTTCAGCTCCCACTTATGAGTGAGAACATGCAGTGTTGATTTTGTTTTGTTTTTTTTTAGACAGAGTCTCGGTCTGTCACCCAGCCTGGAGTGCAGTGGTATGATCTCAGCTCACTGCAATCTCTGCCTCCCAGGTTCAAGTGATGCTTCTGTCTCAGCCTCCCAAGTAGCTGGGACTACAGGCACCTACCACTACACCCAGCTAATTTTTGCATTTTTAGTAGAGATGGGGTTTCGCCATGTTGGCCAGGCTGGTCTCGGACTCCTGACCTCAAGTGATCTGCCTGCCTCTGCCTCCCAAAGTGCTGGGATTACAGGCATGAGCCACCAACCCAGCCTCATGGTTTTCTGTTCCTGTGTTAGTTTGCCAAGGATGATGGCTTCCAGCTTCATCCATGTCCCTGCAAAGGACATGATCTCCTTCCTTTTTATGGCTGCACAGTTGAGAATTTGCATTTCTAACAAGCTCTCATGTGATGCTAATGCTGCTGATCTAGAAACCTCATCCTTTGAGAACCACTGATCTAGAAAGATTGTTTTACTCGGAGAGTAAATTACTTTGCTATGCTTCAGAAAACAGGAATTTGGACTTAAGACTTGGATTCTGCCTCTTAGATTATAGTTCTGGTGCCTAAGCACATTTAATACTATTTTTTAACAATGATGGGCACTAATGTGTTTCTATGGGCTTTGCATTGTCGAGGTCCGCCGCAACTGTAGTAACAATTTAACCCTATCCTCAGACCCCTATAAAGATTACCCTGAGAACCAATGAGATTTTATTTATTTATTATTTATTTATTTTTGAGACAGAGTCTTGCTCCGTCGGCCAGGCTGGAGTGCAGTGGCACAATCCTGGCTCACTGCAACCTCCATTTCCCGGGTTTAAGCAGTTCTCCTGCCTCATCCTCCCTAGTAGCTGGGATTACAGGCATGTGCCACCATGCCTGGCTAATTTTTGTATTTTTAGTAGAGATGAGGTTTCACCATATTGGCCAGGCTGGTCTTGAACTCCTGACCTCAGGTAATCCACCCGCCTCGGCCTCCCAAAGTGCTGGGATTACAGACGTGAGCCACTGCACCAGGCTGAGCCAATGAGATTTTATTTCTTGACTGGACATCTCCCTTCTCCCTTAAGATAAAGGTAGAAAAGAGACGAAAATATTTTAGTAAGGTTCTCATCAGGCATAGTGAACAGCGGCTCATGTATTGATAGCCTTTGCTGTAAGAAATGATATACTAACATAATGGATTCTCTTCACAGACTTAACGGGAAGGTTGGTACAGACACACTTGAAAGGCATGGGTTATATGACTCCTCAAGGGTTTACTCACAGAAAATCATTAAAAAAAAAGTGTGTGTGTGGTTCAAAGTTGTCCCTAATTGAAACAAACATTAGGAAGATGCAATATCAAAATATACTGAACTGGGCCAGGAACGGTGGCTTACGCCTGTAATCCCAGGACTTTGGCAGACTGAGGCAGGCAGATCACGAGGTCAGGAGTTCAAGACCAGCCTGGCCAACATAGTGAAACCCTGTCTCTAATAACAATACAAAAAAATCAGCTGGGCATGGTGGTGGGCGCCTGTAATCCCAGCTACTCAGGAGGCTGAGGCAGGAGAATTGCTTGAACCCAGGAGGCAGAGGTTGCAGTGAGCTGAGATCATGGCACTGTACTCCAGCCTGGACAACAGAGCGAGACTCCGTCTAAAAAAAAAATATATATATATATATATATTTAGAACTGGATCTTCCTAGGTTTATTGGTATTCTAGCTCCTTGGAGTGGAGAGATGTTGGCAGCACTTTCTGGAAGATCAGTTGTTCTCCTATGTCAGCCTGGTACTCTTAGTCCAAGCAGCCTCTTCAGTTTAAAGGAGAAAAGGAAAATACCATGAAACAAAATCATACTTCCCTATCTGGGAAGTGGATCAACTGTCTATGTCCAGTTTATGGCCCCTTCTTCACTATGGGATGGTGTGCTATATTCTGGAGTAAGTTCAAGAGTGGTTCTTGTCCTCAGGATATTTATCATTTTAAGAGAGATGAGGATTTAGGTAAATAATTATACGAAAGGCAGAATAGAAGAATTGTTATATCAACCACACTACCAATGTGAAGAAGACATGCAGAGGAAACAATATAATACATTCTGCTTGAGGAAGTTGGAGATGGCTTAAGGAGGCTGTGGCATGTGGGCTGAGACTTTAAAATTAAGAAGATTTCAGAGCTGGGCATGGTGGCCCACTCCTGTAATCTCAGTTACTCAGGAGGCTGAAGTGAGAGCATTGCCTGACACCAGGAATTCAAGACCAGCCTAGGCAGCGTCGCAAGACTCCCTCCCCTCCCCTCACAACTCTAAGAAAATTAAAAAAAAAAATTAGCCAGGCACAGTGGTGTGCACCTGCAGTCCTAGCTACCTGGGAGGCTGAGGTGGAAGGATTGCTTGAGCCCTAGAATTCGAGGCTGCAGTGAGTTATGATCACACCACTGTACTGCAGCTTGGGCAATAGAGTGAGACCTCATCTCTTAAAAAAAAAAAAAAAAAAAAAAAGGCCGGGTGCAGTGGCTCACGCCTGTAATCCCAGCACTTTGGGAGGCCGAGGTGGGCAGATCACGAGGTCAGGAGATAGAGACCATCCTGGCTAACACGGTGAAACCCCGTCTCTACTTAAAAAGTACAAAAAAATTAGCTGGGCATGGTGGCAGGCGCCTGTAGTCCCAGCTGTTCGGGGGGGCTGAGGCGGGAGAATGGCGTGAACCCAGGAGGCGGAGCTTGCAGTGAGCCGAGATTGCGCCACTGCACTCCAGCCTGGGCGACAGAGCGAGACTCCATCTCAAAAAAAAAAAAAAAAAAAAAAAAAAAAAAAAAAAGGGGATTTCAGTAGATGGAGGCCTGTTAAGGAGTTTATAGCAATGTAATGTACTTACTATATGGAACCTAGAACTAAAGTTTCCACTTGGTGGACCTCACATACATTGTAAGGGTTATTTCCCCTCAAGTAAGTGGTGTGTAATGCAGAAAAATAGAAATGAACTTTACCAAAGGAAATGTGTGTTAGATTTTGTTACACGAAAGGTCAATGTTTGCTTAGATATTTTTTAAAATTTCTGTGCCCTGATTGCCTCAAGACCCAGTGAGATGTTGGTTGTTTGACCAGATGCCTGGTTTTTCTGTTGGCCCTGTCTGCACAATTCTAAAGTGGAATTCAAGGCTGTCTATAGTTTAAAGACTGATTACTTCAACTTTAGAGGACATTGCTGTGAATTATCTTCTTTACATCTTGTAGAGCCCTATAGATTATTTACAATAAGAAAGTTGGATAAGATACAGAAAAGACTGAATTGCCTTTTTAGATCTAAATTTAAATTTGACGGAACCCAAACTTGCTCCTTTGCTTTGTGTTATCACATCTGCTTTGGGACCCACTAGATTGTCATTTACTTAACTGTCCCATTTCCTCAACTGTTCTGTTTCCCCACTATCAGCAGTTTTCTGGTATCATTTCCTTACAAGCCAACCTAGACTTGTAACCTATCCCTTTGACCACTCTCTCACCATTTTATTTTATTTTCCATCCATTGCACTCACCCACCAAGTCCTTAACCCTAGATCAATCCAACTTCTGACTAGACAGCTGTGATGGCTAATACCGAGTGTCAACTTGATTGGATTGAAGGATACAAGGTATTGATCCTGAGTGTGTCTGTGAGGGTGTTGCCAAAAGAGGTTAACATGTGAGTCAGTGGGCTGGGAAAGGCAGACCCACCCTTAATCTGGGTGAGCACAATCTAATCAGCTGCCAGGTCGGCTAGAATATAAACAGGCAGAAAAATGTGAAAAGAGAGACTGGCCTAGCCTCTCAGCTTACACCTTTCTCCCGTGCTCGATGCTTCCTGCCCACCAACATCAGACTCCAAGTTCTTCAGTTTTGGAACTCAGATTGGCTCTCCTGGCTCCTCAGCCTGCAGACGGCCTATTGTGGAACCTTGTGATTGTGTGAGTTAATACTTAATAAACTCCTTCTTAGATATGTATCTATTCCATTAGTTCTGTCCCTCTAGAGAACTCTGACTAATACAACAGCTTTATCCCTTTACTTAATACATGTGTTTCCATGTTTAGGTGTGTTTCTTGTAAGACATTTATAGCTGCATTTTATTTTGGTTTTTATTCAAATCTGAGAATAACGGTTTCTTAAACTGGTGAGTTTAACTTGTTTATATTGTGATTACTGATTTATTTGGGTATATTTATATCACCATTTGAAAGAAATTTTATGTTTTTTCTTCATGCTTTGCCTTTACTTTTTTAGCATCACTTTAAAAAAAGAAATATTTCTTTTCTTTGTTTTAAAAATTTACATTTTTTTCTTATTCTTTATTTGTTACCTTAAAAATTTTAACATGCTGGCCAGGTGCGGTGGCTGACACCTAGAATCCCAGCACTTTGGGAGGCCGAGGTGGGCAGATCATCTGAGGTCAGGAGATCGAGACAAGCCTAATCAATATGATGAAACCCTGTCTCTATTAAAAATACAAAAATCAACTGGGCGTGGTGGCATGCTCCTGTAATCCCAGCTACTCAGGAGGCTGAGACAGCAGAATCGCTTGAACCGGGGAAGTGGAGGTTGCAGTCAGCTGAGATAGCGCCATTGCACTCCAGCCTGGGCAACAAGAGCGAAACTCTGTCTCAAAAAAAATTTTTTTTTAACATACCTATTTAACATGCCTATTTAACTAACATTAATAAATATTTCTATTCTCCGTCAGAACAATATAAGCACTATGGAATAGTTGAGCTCTGACATCCCTATCTGGTATTCCATGTTGTTGCTCTCTAGAATTTTAGTTCCATCTTGTTTTTAATCCCTTTACTATTTGAACAAAAATTTAATTTTATATATACATATAGAAAAGTACATAAATCATAACTACTCATTTGAAATATTTTCAAAAAGAAAATATAACCCAGGTAACAACCACCCAGATCAAGAAAGAGAATATTACTAGCACCCCAGAAGCCCCACAAAGAGGTTCTCAGTCACTGCCCCTCTCAAAGGTAATCTTGATCCTAATATCTGTGATCATTGATTAGTTTTGCCTGTTTTGAACTTTACATGGACTCTTTTGTCTGGCTTCTTTCCCTTAACATTGTTTTTGAGAGATACATCTATGCCCTTAGATGTACCAGTCGTTTGTCTATTCCCATTGCTATAAAATATTCCATTGTATGAATATATAATTTATTTATTCATTCTTCTATTGATGGACAGTTAAGTTGGTTTTAGTTTGTTATGAATAGTCTACTATGACTTTCTTGTCTTTTGTACTGTTTCTGGGCACATGCTCTTAGGTACATTTTCTATGTACCCATTTCTGTTGTGTATATCTAGGAATGGAATTGCTGAGTCATTAGACACACAATTTACATTCTCACCAATAGTGTACGAGAGTTTTGTGAAGTGCCTGTTCAAATTCTTTCTGTGGGTTGTACTTGTTTATCATTAGCTCATTTTTAGATAAGATTACTTTTTACTGTGGAATCCTATGTGTCTGGGGTTGTGAATGTATACTCGAGTGTTTTGTGGGTGTGTATTGAGTTCTGCACTTACTTCTCCTGGGACTCTACGTGTAAAATTTTTGGCTTGGGATTCTAGCACATAAGGGTGGTACAAATTTGTAACTCACACCTGGAAGGGACACATGCTTAATGTATCAATTTCTCACTGGGAGAGTTTTCCACCTTCATCCAAAGATTGAGGCAGATAGCACATCTTCTTGCTGCTTCTTTGTGATGGTGGCCAGAGATTTTCTAGATTAGTACTGTCCAGTAGAACTTTCTGTGCTGATGGAAGTGTTCTGTATGTATGCTGTCCAACATGGTAGCCACTGGTACTCAGTAACCTACATTTGGTTATTGAATACTTGAAATGTGTGACTGAAGAATTGAATTTTACATTTTGTTGGATTTTATTTTATTTTATTTTATTTTTTGGGACAGAGTCTCGCTCTGTTGCCCAGGCAGGAGGGCAGTGGTGCGATCTTGGCTCACTGCAACCTCCACCTTCCGGGTTCAAGCAATTCTCCTGCCTCAGTCTCCTGAGTAGCTGGGACTACAGGTGCTCACCACTGCGCCTGGCTAATTTTTTGTATTTTTAGTAGAGACGGGGTTTCACCATATTGATCAGGCTGGTCTTGAACTCTTGACCTCAAGTGATTTACCAGCCTTCCAAAGTGCTGGGATTACAGGCGTGAGCCACTGCACCCAACCTGAATGTTAATTAATTTAAATTTCAATAGTCATGTATGGGTAGTAGCTACCATGCTGGATAGCACAGTTCTAGATCAATTTTAATAGACTGGGCAGCCCATGGAGGATCTTGGATATACGTGGTAGACTTAGTTCTACTTCCTCTCTTTGTGCAGGGTCTATGCCTTGTCTCTTGTCCTAATACTCTTGACCCCAGCACCAGCATCTGTCTAGGCTCTATACCCTCAAGCCACCATATAGTCTATTGGAGTTGGCTTTACTTTCCTTCTGTGACTAAGCTCAGCTATGTAGTGCATATTTTGCAACATTGTGCTTGAGTATTCATACTGGAGAGGAAGGATAAATATCATCTCAGTCCACAGCTCCAGCTCTTGTGTACTTCTCAAGCCACTTGCCATTGTTCTTCTGCTACCACTGCCCATGGAGACTTCCATTGCTAATAGCAGCTCCACAGCACTGTATTTAATGGCTCCTTCTTAATCCTATCCTACATGACTTGTAGAAAGCTTTGGCTTTGTTGACCATTGCTTCCTTAAAGCAGTCTTTCCCTTGGCTTCTTTCATAGTACCAGTTTTCTTTCTACTTATATTGATCCTCCTTTCCAGGCTTCTTCTAGGACTTCTCTTATTATGCTCACACCCCCACTACCCTCATTATCAATGGGGAATCAGATCTCAGTCTTTTTTTCTTTTTTTTTTTTTGAGACAGAGTCTTGCTCTGTTGCCCAGGCTGGAGTGCAATGGTGCGATCTCGGCTCACTACAGCCTCTGCCTTCTGGGTTCAAGTGATTCTCCTGCCTGAGCCTCTGGAGTAGCTGGGATTACAGGTGTGCGCCACCACACCCAGCTAATTTTTGCATTTTTAATAGAGACGTGGTTTCACCATGTTGGTCAGGCTGATCTCGAACTCCTGACCTCGTGATCCGCCTGCTTCGGCCCACCAAAGTGCTGGGATTGGCCCAGATCTCAGTTTTATTTCTTTTCTCACTCTATATATCTTCCCAGGGTGATTTCATTCCAATTTATGGCTTCAGGTATATTTTATGAGCTGATGACTCCCAAGTTTGTTGTCATTTTTGAAGCATTAACTGTTGTCATCCCTGCAAAACAAAAGTAGAAACAAAAAATACAAAGCAGCAGGTTTTTCTAGGCTCATAAGTTTTTTTTTTTCAAGTTTCAGTTATTTATTAATCAGTATAATCTTCAACACATTATATCAACATGATTTCATGCATTTAGAGGAGAAATACTTCCTGGTTAAGTGGAAAACTGTGTGGACGGCTTCTGGAAAACCTTCATTCTAAAGCAGCTTTACAGTGACACATTTCACTTAGAAATCTGGACCTTCTTTCTTCAGTTTGCTGTAATCCATATGCACTGAGTAGAAGTTGTATTGATCCTTGGGACCCAGTTTGTTCCAGGGCCCTGGGTTATTCTTTCTGTCCCAACTAACATCTGGATTGAACAATGCCAGACACAAGAGATACACTGCTGCTCCAGGACCTCCAGCTCCAATAAATACAAAGAGGGGCATCAAGCTTGGCTGCTTCTTGGTATAACTGAGGATCTGCAGAGCATGTTTGCGGCAGAGGCCCTCGATTGGAAATGAGAGAACCAGCCTAACCACCAGGCCCTGGGCTAAGTAGTATCTGGCTCATAAGTTTTGAGAGCAAGCTCTAAAACTCCAGTGAACAGTTAGCTGCACGGTGTATTTAGGCAGACCCTTGACCCAGTCCTTCCCTGATTTGTCTTCAAAATAATTGTGGGGGCACTGAAGAATTGTGGGACACTGGCAAGAAGAAGAATCTTAGAGCAATTCTTTGATCTAGTTCAATTAATTAATCAATTAATTGACAAAAATTGTATACATTGATGGTGTACAACATGATGTTTTGATATATGTATACATTGTGGAATGGCAAAAGCAGGATAATTGACATATAAATTCCCTCACATACTTATCTTTTTTTCTTTTTTTTTTTTTTTTATGGTGAGAACTTTGGTCTATTTTTCTGGTGAATAATATATAGCAGGACTGGTACCAGAACCAGGTCATCCAGAGATGTTCTGTCTGCTGCCATCAACTCGGGACCTCAGAAGGTGGTACTCCTCCCCTAAAGGTGAATTATTTTAACTAAAAACAAAGAGAAATCCTTATTTCTAGGTGAAATAAGAATCAACAGGAAATTCCAGGAGATTTCAGTTACATCAGTTGTTACAGTTGGTATATAATTATGTAACATCTGTTACAATGAAAACAGCAAGTATGTATTTAATACACTTTTACAAAGTCCCCATGTTTTCTTTTCTTTCCTTTTTTTTTTTTTTTTTTTTTTTTTTTGAGGGTTGCAAGGTTTATTGTGAAGAGTGAAAGAACAAAGCTTCCACAGCGTGGAATGGGACCCGAGTGGGTTACAGCTGCTGGCTGGGGTTGCCAGCTTTCATTCCCTTATTGGCCCCTCCCATGTTCTGTTTTCGTCCTATCAGAATGCGCTTTTTTCAATCCTCCCTGTGATTGGCTACTTTTAGGATCCTGCTGATTGGTGCATTTTACAGACCGCTGACTGGTGTGTTGTACAGAGTGCTGATTGGTGCATTTTACAATCCTCTTGCTAGCTACAGAGTGCTGATTGGTGCGTTTTACAATCCTAGCTACAGATTGCTGATTGGTGCATTTTAGAATCCTCTTGTAAGACAGAAAAGTTCTCCAAGTCCCCACTCGACCAAGGAAGTCCTGCTGGCTTCACCTCTCAATCCCCGCTCTAAACAGGACATCCCAGCTGAAAAGTCCCTATATTTTCTTTTAGTAATCATTTTAATGTGTGTGTGTGAGAAAAGAACACTATTAAAAGAAACTTTTAAACTTTTCTTTTCTAGTCCTATGTCTACTTTTAGCCAATATTTGTGAGCATCAACCATATCCCTCCTCAGTAATTATATTTTATTGTTTCCTCCCAGGTCATGTGAAAGACTGTGTATAATTCAGAAGAGATATTTCTACAGTGAAAAAAAGTACCCCATATTTAAATCAATTCAAGTTTCTTCTTGACATCTAGGCTGTATCTAGGACACATCTGGACATCTGGAAACATCCAAATTTGACTGACTTTTCCAGTTTTCAGCAGAACATTTAGTAAATAAAAGAATAAGAAACTTGTACTAATCATATTTTTTTTTGAAAGTCAACAGCATTTCAGTGGGGCTGATATCCTCATGGCCTGGCCTTTATTTCTTGCCTCATGTCAGACTTACCCATGTTGGTGGAGGAGGCTGACATTCAAAGGGTGTGGTTTTTGAGGTTGCCACATGCCTTGCCATGACTTAAAATATCTCTCTCTGGCTGCCAGATGGCCTGGGGAAGCACCAAACACAGGCTCCATTGACCTCAGAACTTGTTGCTTTAGGACTGGAAGCTCTTTCAGGGTCTTTCTTAAATTTCTGTTTCTAAATATCTGAAGCACATCAAGCCTTAAACTGGGATTTTGTGCTGCTTCTCCTCGCTTTCCTGAAAGCAAAGCGTAAGAATTAATTTCGGGCACAGATAGTAAATGCTGACTTTTCATTGTTCCCTTGAGAACACTTCACTCTCCAAGAGAAAGCCTCCCTTCTTCAGCCCAAATCTTGTGGAAACTGTGCATATGAGGTGTGGAGAAACCCCATGGGAAAACTGGGAGTCTACAAACAGGCCTAGTCTTTGAGGATGCTCAGCAGGGGTGGAGGAAGAAGCCTCAGGTATCTCTTCAGGTCCAATTCCCTACTGGATGTAGATATACAAAATGTAATTTACTTCCAGTTATTGAATGATAATGTCTTGAAACATTAGAAAAATAGTCATCTTGAAGGAAAAGGCAAAGAAGATTATTTGGAGAGGAGAAGTTTTTTTTCTGTTTGTAGAGTGGAAAAGTGAGATAAATTGGTTTGAAAAAAGAAAAGTAAATACATTGCAAGGGAAACTTTATTCATTAAACATTTATTGAGCACCTACTAAGTGCCAGAGACAGTTCTAGTCTCTGGAGATACGATAGTTAGCGGACTAGACAAACATGTTCTTTGGCCTTATGGACTTCTCAGTCAAGTGAAAGAGCATGGAGGGGACCTAACCCAGCGGGTGTGTGCAGCAAGGGATCAGAGGAGATTTCTCTGAAGGAGTGATATTTAAACCAAGACCTGAATAGGGTTAGATGGACAAAGCCCGCAGTTTAGTTTGGCTTCATTTTCAATGATCCCATTACAAAGCAAAACCAAACAAAAATTCAGTTCTAAGTCCTTAATTTTTTTCTACTTTAGACGGTTGCCTGCCTGAGATACAACTCTGATTTCAACAAGAGACAATTGGATTGCTATTTTTCTCTCTCCTTTGACTTGATATTTATTATTTCTCATCTCTCACTGTGTTATGATTTATTGGTTTATGTCTGTCTCTCTCTATAGACTATGAGTCACTAAAAGCCAGGGACTGTCTTAATAGTCTTTGTTCAGGCACCACATAGCTCTAGGATGAATAAATAAAGGAATCAAGATGAATGAATAAAAATAACAGTTGTTTTCACGGCATCATTTTGCATCGAGAAAAGTGTCATATCAAACTATTCTTCCCATCCAATCTATTTAATTGCACAACTAACCGAATCTCCCATCCAGTCTATTCAATAACACTAATGCATTGAGCGTCTACCATGTACAGGCCACATGTTTGTCATGGGGATGTAATGGTGAGCAAAATAGACAAGGCATTGGCTCTTGTGGAGTGTACAGTCTGATGGAGGAAGACAAACTTTATATAAATAATCACTCAAATACTTAATTCCTAATTCTATCAAAAGAAACAATGTAGGTAAAAATACTGAAATAAAAGATTTGAGTTGAAAATGGCAGGAAAATTTAAAGTTTTGCCAAGTTTTTGGATGCCTATAAGAAACGTGTCTTATGTTTGCTTCCTCTTTTCCCTTCTAGCCTCTTACAGTAATTGAGTTTGTAAAATCAAGATGCATAATTTCTATGGGGAAAAGCAAATAAATTGCATTCATTCTAGGTATTTTAGCTGCCTAGGTTGGCCCAACTGTTAATAGCAAAACCCATTTTTTGGGCAAACACCAGCTAATCATTAGTGGTACTTTGATTTTCCCCAAAGTTGTTTTCTTGTCATCCTGATAACTATCACGCAAGTCAGAATCCAATTTTGCACGGAAGTTTTAGAGCTCTAATTACCATCGTCTATAATCAGGGGTGTTATTCCTGCACATTAAGAGTATGAGAGGATATACCAGGAAAGGGAAATGGAAGAATGAAAACAAACAAACAAACAAAAACAAACCAAAGAAGCAAATGAGATGACAGATGGATATAGAGATAGAAAATAAGAGTAACAAAAATTTGCACTGCTCTCCAAATGTCAGAAAGACTACTCTTAGAAGCTTATGAAATAATTATACACAGAACAGGATACACATTTTTTTTTTGGCTCCAGATCTAAGAAAATAACTCTTCGGTATTAGAAGATGAACATTGAAGGAACAAACTGACCTCCTTAATATAGTAGGACAATAAACTACTATTAAGTTGATATTTCATAGTTCCCTTTGAAATTTTTGGATATAAATCAGGATTCCTCTTCCCCACCCAATGTTCTTTCCCTTTCTTTCCATATTTTTCTCATTTTTAATTTTTTTTCTTTTTTCTGAATGCTATCGTGGATCTCTGAACTGTGCTGCTAATACACATGATATATATGCTACTGACAATAAACAAGTATGAAGGTGAGAGGGCACATGAAATGGTGTGATGACACTGGATAATAGTATTCACAGATATTTTACTTCTCAGATAAAAGAAACTGCTAATAATTTGAAAAGGAAAGGCATATTTGCTACTGTTGTTTAATACTGTAAAATGTTTGAAAATACTGTCTCATTTATTCCTAGTCTGGTGTTGAATTGTTTACCATTTTAATAAAAATATGAGAGCTGAGTTGGTAAGAATAAAGACAGCAAGAGAGATAGAAAGAAAGATAGAATAAAAGAAGTGAGCTGGGCGCGGTGGCTCACACTTGTAATCCCAGCACTCTGGGAGGCTGAGGTGGGTGGATCACCTGAGGTCAGGAGTTCGAGACCAGCCTGGCCAACATGAAGAAACCCTGTCTTTACTAAAAATATAAAAATTAGCTGGGCGTGGTGGCGCATGCCTCTAATCCCAGCTACATGGGAGGCTGAGGCAGGAGAATCGCTTGAATCCAGGAGGCAGAGGTTGCAGTGAGCCAAGATCGCACCACTGCACTCCAGCCTGAGTGACAGAGTGAGACTCCATCTCAAAAAAAAAAAAAAAAAAAAAAGAAATGAAAAAAAAAAATAGAAGTATCGGTCACTACTCACAGCTTCACCATTAAAGTAGACTACCTCCATCTTCCCAAATGAGCCTCCCGTTTGTGTTTACCTTGTCAACCATGGAGGACAGCCAAACCTTATAACAGGTTGCACTTCATATGCCATGAGTCGTGCATCCTCAACAGGGGCTGGCTATGTCACCCCCAAGGAAGTGAAAATTGGTTGTGAGTATATGTAATCTTACTTTCTCATGTATAAAGATACATATATATATATTATATATATAAAACAGATACATAGTTTATATGATATTAAAATTTTGTGGGGGGGGCAATTAAAAAATGTCTGAAAATGTTCTTTAGAGGGACAACAATAATGAAAACAAATGATTGAGAGACACTGGCTTTAATTGTATCTTCATGCTTTGTAGAGGAGGTAATTTACTTCTGGGTGAAGCTACTTTATCTTAAAGAGCTTGATATTTATACTGCAACACCAACTAGGAAATGACCATTATTGAATGAAGCCAAAATGGTACCATGACTACCAAATGGTGGAGAAGCTTGAGGCAAATGGATAGGCTTCTCAATAGCCTTACTATAAACCCGACAAATATAGCCCCAGATCGACTATTTGTATTGGAAATGAAGTGGTAAGAGGTAAATCATTTTTTGCTTATTTGCAGATTTTTTTTTTTTCCCCTGAGACAGAGTCTTGCTCTGTTGCCCAGGCTGGAGTGCAGTGGCACAATCTTGGCTCACTGCAACCTCTGCCTCCCAGGTTTAAGCAATTCTCCTGCCTCAGCCTCCTGAGTAGCTGGGATTACAGGCGCACACCACTACGCCCGGCTAATTTTTTTTTTTTTTTTGGTAGAGACGGGGTTTCACCGTGTTGGCCAGACTGGTCTCAACCTCCTGACCTCATGATCTGCCAACCTCAGCCTCCCAAAGTGCTGGGATTACAGGCCATTAGCCACCACGCCCAGCCTGCAGATTTTAATTTACAGAATCTGTAGTTTCAGGGATACATGTACAGTAGACATTTTCATAACTGACTCTCACTTAATTGACTTGCCAGATTAAGAGGTTCTCCACATCCTCTTTAATGCATCCCGCTAGGTCCATGGCACTCTGCACACTCTATGTTAGTAGGCTACTCACTGTTATACCCTACGCTTCTGTTCTCTTCAATTTTATGCTTACTTAGAGTAAACTTGGTTTATTCCCAAATTTGTTTATACCAGTTGCATTTGTTACTAAGTTATTATTTAATGAAATAAGAGGTAAGTATATTAATGCAAAAGGAAAGAGGATTATTGTTTCTACAAAACCCAAATTGAATGCTTTAAGAAAGAGTCAACAAGAAAAGTCACAATTTAAATTAAGAACAGTCAAAGTGATTCTATGCTTGTTCCCAGCCATGTTCAAATACAGGTACAGAATAGGCAGAGCATGAAGGAGGTAGAGAAGGTACAGGGAATTAAAGGTGTACCTAATAGGTTAATGAGTATCATGATGAATATTGGACTTTAAGCTGGTTAAGGAGAAAAACAAGAACATGAAGGTCTTGAGAGGTGATGATAAGATGGTAGGCTTTGTCAACTGGAGGGCATTGGGTTATAGTCAGAGTCATCTGAAATATTGCAGATTGTGATTAGAGGATGAAATACTTGAAATTAAGATTATGAAGGGGGTTCAGTTAACGGTAATAATGGTAATGACAAGAAGGGATTAGGTGCTGAAGTGCTGTAAAGGACAACTAAATAGGTGTAAATAAAAAGACAGCAGAGGCCAGGTTATTGGAAGGATACTGAAATCACTAAGAATTACCCCAGGAATGTAATTGGAGGGAGACAATGAAATGGTCAAAGAATAGAGTGTCATGTAATTCAATAAATGATGTCGGTAAGTGCCAGAGATACTCAGAGAACAGAAAACATTATGTGTTGCCATGGTTGGAAAAGCATCGTGGAGGAATGGGGATTGCATCTGAGGAATCAGGTGGGATAGATGGAGAGGACGGGGAAGGTGTTTTAGGTTATGAGTCACAGAGTGAGCAAAGGCCAAATGGCAGGAAGAAGCATGGCGTGTTTTTGATGTCAGAGAGTGTAGGAAGTATGATGGCTTTGGATTGTAAAAGGTTTGGAATGCTAGACCAAGGTGGTTGAGTTTTTTTTTTTTCCACTTTTTCTATAGAAGAGTAATTACTGTTTGGCTGCTGCCTTTTAGAATTCTCTCAATGGGGTAATCTTTTTTGTTTGTTTGTGTCTTAGAGAGACAGGGTCTTGCACTGTCACCCAGGCTGAGTGCAGTGGCTCCATCATAGCTTTCTGTAACCTGGGCTCAAGTGATCCTCTCACCTCAACCTCCCAAGTAGCTAGGACTACAGGTGTGCACCACCATGCTTGGCTAATTAAAGAAAAATTATTTTTTAGAGTCAGGGCCTTGCTATGTTGCCCAAGCTGTTCTTGAACTCCTGGCCTCAAGTGATCTTCCTGCCTCAGACTCCCAAAGTGCTGGAATTCCAGGCATGAGCCATCATACCCAGCCTCAATGAACTGATCTTTACTGATGTTGTCCTTTGAGTGAGAATTTATTCTTGTATTAAAATTTTAGGTTGTGAGAAATTGCCTTCATTTGTAAACACAGGTCAATGGTCATGCATGTTAAAATATAAAGGGGCAGATGGAAATAGATCAGAAAGTTAGACTATAAAAATTGAGTCTGTATCCAAGCTCACTTAGTGGCTGTATTCTCAGAAGCTTGTGCCTGTTAAACTTCAGATTCTTTATCTTTGAACCCAGATCTTAGAGCTCTTCATCTTAGAATGCCACTCCTTCAAATTTGTGATTTTTTTTTTTTTTTTTTTGAGACGGAGTTTTGCTCTTCTTGCCCAGGTTGGAGTGCAATGGCACGATCTCGGCTCACTGCAACCTCTGCCTCTCGGGTCCAAGCGATTCTCCTGCCTCAGCCTCCCGAGTAGCTGGGATTACAGGCACGCACCACCACGCCCAGCTAATTTTGTATTTTTAGTAGAGACGGAGTTTCTCCATGTTGGTCAGGCTGGTCTCGAACTCCTGACCTCAGGTCATCTGCCTGCCTTGGCCTCCCAAAGTGCTGGGATTACAGGCATGAGCCACTGCACCCAGCTGATTTTTTTTTTTTTTCTGGAGAACTAAAAGTAAACGGAGTTAATTCTGTCACAACCACTTCCTTTTGACTTTCCATTTAGTATCTATTGATTGGAGAAGAGATATTGAACTCTCACAAGACTCTGTATATAGGGATGATTTGACCAAAGTCTTCTATGTCTTTAGCTAGAACAACATGGAAGGTCAAACTATCAGAAGGCTACTAGATGAGGTGTAATAAAAATAAGGGTAGTTTTTCTGGATGAGACAAATGTGAATTGACATTGGGCTTTGCATGACCTATGTGTCCATCCCCAAAAGGGTCTTCCTGTCATTCTTCATCAGTTATTTCAATCACGGTCCAAGTGGGAAAGAGAAGGCACAGTCAAAAGTTTTATTGAAGAGAAATAGACTTCAACAAAGGGACTCCTTGTAGGGCTGCAGGCAGGATTAAGGGGACTAAC
This sequence comes from Pan paniscus, assembly GCF_029289425.2. Taxonomy (NCBI): domain Eukaryota; kingdom Metazoa; phylum Chordata; class Mammalia; order Primates; family Hominidae; genus Pan; species Pan paniscus. The sequence goes on from NC_073262.2 coordinate 106,287,264, forward strand.
AAAGAAGATAAAGCACCTAGGGGACTAGCAATGTTGGGAAGCTGTTACTTCTGCTCCTAGGCCTGCAGGGACAAGGAGAGTGAGTGGTGTTAGAGACCCAGAAAGAACAGTAGCCCTGGGAGAGGGGCATCCAAGAGGAGCTGTGGACATAAGTAGAGGAATGCAACCACTTAGGGAAAGAGTAGACAGAGCAAATACTCTGGTCTCTCTCTCTTTTCACCCTTGAATCTCCTGCAATTGGTGGAGCCCAGCTGGAAGCCAGAAGGCAAGAAAGCCTAGATGAGGCGGTCCAAGGTGGTCAACTCCTGAGAGGCAGCAAAGAAGAGAAGACCTAAAAATAGATCTGGACAGGCAAAAAGAGAACAACCAACACCTTGTTTTTGTTTTTGTTTTTGTTTTGAGACAGAGTCTCGCTCTGTCACCAGGCTGGAGTGCAGTGGTGCAATCTCGGCTCACTGCAACCTCTGCCTCCTGGGTTCAAGTGATTCTCCTACCTCAGCCTCCTGTGTAGCTGGGATTACAGGCGCACACCACCACACCCAGCTAATTTTTGTATTTTTAGTACAGATGGGGTTTCATAATGTTGGCCAAGATGGTCTTGATCTCTTGACCTTGATCCACCTGCTTCGGACTCCCAAAGTGCTAGGATTACAGGCGTGAGCCACTGCACCCAGCTAATGCCAGTACCCTATTTTTTCGACTGTTAAGTCCTCCAGAAATCTGGGTACTTTCAGTTTCTCCCAGGAGCAGCCCTGTATTAAAATTCTGAAAAATTAAAAATCTTAAAAAATACTTCTTGTTATTAAGCCACTGTTAGAGTTTTGGAGAGGGCCCAAGAAACAGAACATACTGGGGAATGATCCAAATGACTGGCAGATGAAAGCCAAAATACCATGTTAGTGATTGGTCAGGTTAGGTTGGAGGAATGGCTTAGTGTAAGGACCTATAAATCTACTAGCTGAGCCCAGAATTCATCAGTCTTTCTTACCCAGTCTCAGATGGCACCAAACCATGTCAGGGAGAGTCTATTCCTGGAGGAAAGTAGAGAGTGTTTACTTTTTTTTTTCTTGAGATGGAGTCTTGCTCTGTTGCCCAGGCTGGAGTGCAGTGGTGCAATCTTGGCTCACTGCAACCTGCATCTCCTGAGTTCAAGCAATTCTCCTGCCTCAGCCTCCCAAGTAGCTGGGATTACAGGCGTCTATCACTGTGCCCAGCTAGTTTTTGTATTTTTAGTAGAGGTGGGGTTTTGCCATGTTGGCCAGGCTGGTCTCAAATTCCTGGCCTCAAGTGATCTGCCTGCCTCGGCCTCCCAAAGTGCTGGGATTACAGATGTGAGCCACTGTACCCAGCCTTGAGTGTTTGCTTTTTGTGGGCAATTGGTCCCCCAGGGGAAGATGGGGAAGAAAGGGGTAGGCCTATTACTCACCAGGGCAAAGCTGGAAGGGTAGAGTCTGGCAAGGGCCCCATGAAGGCAGCTTATGCTCAAGAGGAAGCCGGGTGGGGCTGGGCCACACATACCTATTCTTTCAAAACTTACCAGGCTTTTCTGCTGCTTTGGAGAAGAGTGAATTAAGGGCGTTGGAGGGGATTGCCTTTTCTCCACCACATTTTCTCATTCTTTAGTTCATTCAACTTACAGACTTTCAGGAGTTAACCACACTATGAAGGCTGGGGATGCAAAGATGAAAAGGATGCAGTTTGTCTCTAGATGGTGATACTAAGAACAGCTAACAGTTATTCAAGATGTGCCTTAAAATGGGATGTAGTTTTCACTCATTTGTCTTAAAACATTCACAGGCATCATATTAAACAGATAATTACTAACTTTTACAGATGGAGACACTGAGGCTTGGAAAAGTTAAGGGACTTGCTTAAAGTCACAGAAATTAGTTAATGGCAGAGCTAGGATTCAAATCCAGACAATCTGGCTCCAGGGCTAGTATTCTTAACTCTTTCCCATGTCACAGGCCAGTGCTGGAGACAGGCCTGTGAGCAAATAATTACAGTGTAATGAATGAGGTAAGTGCTAATGGAGGGACATATACCGTGCTAAGGGAATGAAGGAAGGAGTGACTAAGGTTTTGTGTAGGACATTTGTGCAATTTCCCTTGCCCACTGCCAGAAATGAACAAAGCAGAGTCTTTTCAGGGCATGCTTTATTTTGCTATATGTGGATGTAGATATAGAGCTCAATTCATGTTGCCTTGCTGCCCCTCCCAAACATAACAACACTTAAAATAATTTCTTCCTGACATCCTGGACCCCCTCCAAGAGTTTGTCCCAGCTTTTGGACAAGGCAGAAACAGGAAAAGGATGTCCTAATGTTCCCTGACCAGAGACCTAAATTGGAATTTGGAATAGTTTTGTAATTAAAATCATTGTTAAGATTTTATTGTCCTGTACCCTGTAGTGTGTGTGTGTGTGTGTGTGTGTGTGTGTGTGTGTGAACATTATATATCAGCCACCACACATGTACTATATACAATCACTAAAATCAACTTTTGTGAGATTGCTTAAATCTCAAAGTTTCTATAGTTTGTAGATCTATAGATATTTTGTTTTTTCATAAAGGAGAATTCATATTTTTCAACTCAAATACTTTTTTTGCTATGACTTAATCATAATTTGGTAGTAATATATCACAATTTCTGCTAATAACGCAAAAACAAACTCACTTCTCTTTCGTTCTCTCTCAATAGAAATTGTTTCAGTTTGGCCCCCTATACTGATTCATTTCTCAGCTGATCTTTGAGATATTGAACATCCATACCTTTGGTATTTTTATATTACTTGATATTAGAGCGTCATTGAGTTCATTTGAACAGACTAGACAACATAAACAGGTGCTGTCTGCCGCCGCCAAGTGATGGCCTATTCATGCCAGGATATTAAGCATATCCTGCAGTTTGGTAAACAGCAGGTGGGATTCTAATCCATTCAGTATGGAGCCCCTTGTTCTTTCCTCTGTAGTGAAGGAAAATCTCTGGGAAGTCCCTGCTCAGGAATTCTCTATAGCTTTAGCAGTTAGTGAGTCTCATTCCAAAATGACCCAAGAAGAGGGCTGGATCAATTACCCCCAAGCTTCCTGTTGACATAACCTATTTCTTGGAATGACCTCAGAAATCCACACAAAAGTTCCAAGTTGCCATGTAGCCCCTTTCTTTTACTTTACTCCTTTCGGGTTTCAGCGTTGGAGAAACCCTCTCTCCTTTCCAAAGCTGAAACTGCCTGGGAGCTTTGAGTCTCTGACTCACTACTAGATTGCTCACCTATCAGGGCCATAGACAAGACAGAGTGAGACAAGGACATTCTTACACCATGGAATAACCTCTGGGACTTATGGTCATCAAAGCAGAGTCTTTGGTCTACAGGAAAAAGGTAACACTCTTAGACCCAGCAGAGGCATCAGCAAGGGAGTTTCCCAGGGGGAGGGACAGCCCTGCTTACTCAACTGGTCAGGGGTTACTACACACAGTAGCTCTACTCTCACAGCCTTTCCTTGCTTAGGCATACCAGTGTGTCATAATGGTGCAGCTAGTCTGATAAATGGAGCAGTTTTGGAGGGAGACACACTGCAATAGCTTTGCAACAAAAGAGGCTATGTCTCGTCCATCATTCAAAGGAGTTATCTGAAAATTGATGACTGTAGCAAACTACTGGCTATCCCCCAAACCAATCCTTTTTTTTTTTTCTATAGTAACAGAATTCCCAATGTAGCTGAGAACAGCCATGGCCATATAGGTCTGAGGTCAGCAGAGTTACACGATAGAAGGCACCTGGGTTCCAGACCCTTGGGCTGCCATACTGATCCTGGACTGCTTAGTTCCAGATTGTTAGACGAGACAGGGGAAACCATCTAGTGTACTTAAACTGCTATTATTTTGGGTCTCTGTCAAGGAGGTCAAGCCTTTATCCTAATTCAGTGACTTTGGATTTCAGTAGAATAGAGTCAATGTTAGTTGAGAACATGGTGTCATTACCCCAAGTCACCTGTTTTCAACAGGTAGCCTTACTTCTCTCAGAGATAGATTCCTGGGACACTCTGCAGTTTCCACTGAGGGTGCAGCCTTTTGGGGACTACTATAGAGATGATTTCTCCTGTCTCATCTAAAAATCTGGACCTAAGCAGCCCAGGACTGGTATGGCAGCCCAAGGATCTGGAACCCAGGTGCCTTCTACCATGTAAATCTGCCAATCCATATGGCCTGCCTCTTCCCTTTAAGGGTACAACCCAGAAATGGCATCACTTATGCTTACATAGAGAAAGAAAGGGCTATGATATTAGGCCTCAGAAAAGGGAGTGGAGATCTAGACTTTTCACTTCAACTCAAAAATCCTGCCCAAGACTGATACTTACTCCTTTAAACATTGCCATATTTCTCCGGCACACCCAATGATTGACGTCTGAAAGAGCAGCAGCACTTTCTCAGACATGACTACAGTGTTTAAATGTGTTGCTAGGGCATCTGTGGAATTTTCATATTCTATCTTGGGAAAGAAATCTGATAGTTCTTTGATGCTACATTCTTCTCTAGCCAGAAATACAAGGAAACCACTGTTTGCTGTGACATTTTGGCAGAACTCTGAAGTGTGGTCTGGATCTGGGAACCCACAATCCAAGAATAAGGCACCATTTACGTATAAAATTGTTGAATTTGGATGGAAACTAGGTTCAGCCATACTTGTGAAGCCACTGTCTTGCAGGGTCAAAAAGAGCTTATTTTTCAAGTAAGTGTGTTTCACTGTTTACTGGTGACTACCAAAATAATTATTTCCTGTGTGGGTCAGTAAGAGTGAGGTAATCTCAAGGAAAATGTTCCATTGTGCTTACTGGGCTGGGCTGGGCAGCGCAGCAGCTCCAGACATTCTCTTAAAGCAACAGTAATTGCGTTGAATGGTAAAGTCTGGTTCATATGCCCCTGGGAGGGAGATTCATTTTCTCTTTGATACTCTGAGGATCTTGTGAGAGACAGCAAATGTGAATATATACATACATCTACACATACACATGAACATATCTGTGGGTGTGCTTAGCAGGTTGGTTCATTTAAATAGTTTTGTAGATATTTTAGAAAGGTAGTTCTTTATGAGCCAGGATAATGTGCTCTGCTTCTCTCAATGTGAAAGTAGAACCTCACCTTGTGCAAGTTGTCATTGGTTTCCTTGTCTGTTATGAGCCACTTGAGGGTAATGCTTTGTCTTTGTCTTCCCAGCCCATACTAATGGGCCCATCACTGAGTAAAATTCTCATTAATCACTTGTTGGATGAATGAATGGCTTGCAAAGGAAGTGAATTGCAGGAAGGTGACTACCACCCAAAAGTTGACTTGTACCATGACACTGACATGAGAGAGTTTGCCCGAAGGAGTGCTTAGCCAGCCAGGATTGGAACATCCTTGAGGTGCCAAACTCCATGGTTCCAGAGATTAAACAGCTCTGTGCTTCATATCACCATCTTTCCTGGAATAAGAATTATCCACCCCAGTTGTTAGATTCTGGCACAACAAGTAGGGTGAATTGTGGCAGCTGGATCAACAGGTGACAGACAAACTAGGCCAAATGAGATATCACTTCTGGTCCATAAAATAGAGGGATGCTTTTGAATATTCGATATTTCACCCAGCTCACTACCTTCCACAACTGCTCTCATGTAGGAGCCAAGAGTGTACATTGTATATTATAGAAAATATTCCCCTATTATAAGAGGGAATACTCACTATTGATTAATCCACTTACCAAATTTTTGTTGAGTGCCTGCTATGTGCCAAGCATTGTATTGCTGCTGGAGTACACAGGTGGACAAACCAGACATGGTTCTTGCCCTTAAGAAGCTCAGCCTTTGGCCGGGTGCGATGGCTCGTGCCTGTAATCCCAACACTTTGGGAAGCCAAGGTGGGTGGATCACATAAGGCCAGGAGCTTGAGACCAGCCTGGCCAACATACTGAAACCCCATCTCTACTGAAAAATACAAAAATTAACCAGGCGTGGTGGCACACTCCTGTAATCCCAGATATTCGAGAGGCTGAGGCATGAGAATCACTTGAACCAAGGAGGTAGAGGTTGCAATGAGCTGAGATCGTGCCACTGTACTCCAGCCTGGGCAACAGAGCGAGACTCTGTCTCAAAAAAAAAAAAAAAAAAATTATGGTAGTTATCATACCATAGCTAGATTTAATATGTTAATGAAGCATATTTATTACTATATCATGAAAATTTGTTTTTAAAAAATATTTGAAAACTACATTTCAAAACTTTCAGTTTTCTTTGCAATCCTATGTATTTTATTTTATGCATTTCAAAACATGATTGTGAGAAGGGGTCTTTAGGCTTCCAGACCACCAAAGGGGTCCCTGACACAAAAAAGGTTAAGAGCTGTCAGACTTATTGGACATAGTCTTGCCAGTTGGATGTAAGAGGAATGTTGGGGACAAAATGCCCACATATCCACTTTCATATGAGACTTTTTTTGCATTCTGACTGAGTAGAAAAAGGGAAAAGGCAATAAGTACTTAACCTCATGCTTGCACAGAAACACATACATAACTTTGTCCAGCTTGTAGACTGAATTTCTGAGAAATAAAAAGACAGTAATAGATCTAGAGAGCTTAGAGAGAGATCTGCGGGAACAAACCCACAATCTTGGGTACATATTGTGCATTTCCATAAACCTTCCCTAAGTAGAGATCTGGGAAAAGAATGGACATAATTTTCTCGAAACTCTGACCTCTAGGACCTGGAGAAAGTCCATTCAGCCAGCCAGAGCCCTCCCTATTCCCTTGGGCAGTAGCCTCAGAGTCCTCTGGGACAACATCTGCAAGCGGAATGCAAATCACTAGCCTGTCTGCCACCCCTCATTGCTCAGCACGTTATGGATGCTATTTTTAGGAAGTCCGAATTTCTCAATAGAGACACAGCATCGCCAGCAAGCCCTGAGAAGTTAGCCTTGTTTCCCAAATGTCTGAGGGTGGACCCAGAGTAAACACTCCACCTTCACTCCCTTCTGCTGAAATTAAAATGCTTCTATTTCTGCAGCTTGAAGGGAGGAAAGAGAGAGGGAAGAAGAAATGTTTGTTCATTTCTTCAGGTATTTTAGAACTTGAACTTGCAAGCAGGGTCTGTCTCCAGTTAATCAAATAAAAACTCTTCTTAGTATCACAAGACAATTTAAAACTAGAAAAACTCAGAAACTGCATCTGACAAAGGTCTAATGCCCAGAATCTATAAGGAACTTAAATAATTCAACAAGCAAAAAACAAACAACCCCATTACAAATTGGGCAAAGGACAGAGACTTCTCAAAAGAAGACATACATGCAGCAAACAAGCATATAAAAAATCCTCAACATCCCTAATCACAGAGAAATGCAAATCAAACCACTATGAGATGCCATCTCACATCAGTCAAAATGGCTATTATTAACAAGTCAAAAAATAACAGATGTTGGCAAAGTGGCAGAGAAAAGAGAACACATACACTGGTGGCAAATGAGGCCATTCACTCACCCCCATCCTCCACTTCCCACCCTCCACCACACAAACCGAACGATGGTTTCTGATAATGCCCCTTTCACTCATTCACACAGTCTGGCGGAAGCTCATTCTGAAGTGATGGTTTAATCGCAAAGAGCAAGAAGCCAGAGTCAAAGAATCCATCAGCTTTTCCAAGATTACAATCTTAGACTGGAAGGATTGTGTTTGAATCCTTTTCTGCTACTTACTAGATCTTTCCATCTATAAAATGGAATAATAATAATTACTCCTATACAGTAGTTCTATGAGATAACATGTGTGAATTGAAAAGTGCCTGATCAACGCTAGTTAATGTATAACTGCTATAACTTCTGTTTTCCTAGACAAGTGTGATAGTCTCAAAGGAAGCTTGCTCCTGTTTAATGAATGCTAAAGTATTAGCTGGCGTCCTAGGGCCATTTCGCATTGCCTCGTTTTTTTCTCCTGCAGATTATCCTCTACTGCTTATGTCTTCAGTCTTTCTCCCTCTGCATCCTGCTGCCACCTGCTCCCACCTTGGGGACCTGCCTCCCTGCAGAAAGCAAGCGTCCTGCTCTGGGCCATGTGGTAGCTTAGTGGTAAAGACTCTCTCCCTGGAGGTGGGACCTGTGGTTTCTGGGCAAGAACTGTGACGGGTGGGTAGGTCTGCCTAATAATTCTGGGGTGCTTGTTGTGACTGCACGGCTCAGCCACGTTCTCGGGTAGCCCTCTATCAGCGGTATTTTCCTCTCTGTCTGCCTGACTCCTTTGTCTTTCTTGGTCTGTCTTATAGGATTTAGAATTGAATTAGCAAGTAGGAAGGAGTAATTTATTAGCCACCTCGAACTCCCACAACGGAAAAATGCCAAGATTTAAGGGACAGGTGGGGAAGAGCAGCCTGCAATCTGATCTGGGTTCATGGCTTTATTCTCACCCTGACCTGGGAGTCCCAGGAGTACCATCTCCTATGCGCCTCCTCCCCTTCCTATGCTCCCATTGAACTGATATGAAGTTTCAGAAATCCTGTTCAACACAGTGAGTCAGACAGCTGATTTCAATCCATTGGAGCTGCTGTAAGAGATTCAACCTATTTGAAATCCTGGCTTTCATATGCTGCTGCCTCTTAGATCTGTCCTGGCAACCCAGACCTGTGTGCTGACCCATATCGTGAGGGTTCCTCATTGCTCTCAGTACGAAGAGCAAACTGCTTAGTAAGGCATAAAAGGTCCTTTGTCACTGGCCTCAACTACCTGTCACCTCTGGGCCCTTCCTCAGTGTCCTTTCTGTTCCAGCCACACTGAGCTCCTTGTGGTTCCCTTAGCAAGCCATGCACTTTAAAACTTTTCCAAGTAGTGTATACTTTACTTGGAAGGGAAGGCCCTCTCTTCGCCATGCTGATCTGGCCAGTTTTCGTTATCCTCCAACTCAGCACCTCTGGCCAGAGAAGTCTCTTCAGGCAAATTAGGGCCTTCTTACTGCCTTAGTCTCTCCTGGCATCATGGTGTACAGCAACACCTGCTGTGTCATAGTCACCGAACACAGGTTTTTAGGTAAGCAAGTGCAGTTTCAAGGCCATTAAAGGCCTTCCTACTCTCATTTTTTTCTGCCTAGAGGCCAGTTACACAATTCCAATTTTCCAGAAGAGTTCTATAACAATCTGACATAGCAAAGCTGGGTGAATTTCATACAATGAACAACAGTGCGAGAGGTCAACCTGGATTAGATTCCTGAAAGGGATGAGATTTCCTTGTGCTTCCACTATTGACTCTGGCCCCTCAATGAAGATAATGATGAGCCAAGTACCAGTCATTCCGAATCTGAGCCATCTGTAATATAATGGAAGCTAAATTCTGTAAGAACAAGTTTAGCCTGGAATTTTCCTCAAGACAATGTATACATGACATCATATGCACTGCGGTGTTAATGGGTGTTTCTGGATGGATTCTTAGACAAATATTAGATTTGTTTGGACCTTGTCTTGGGCTGTAGCCTCTTTACTTTTGCTCTTTACCTTACTATTGGATATCTTGCAACATCTCAGATTCAGGTATTTTTTTCTCCCCAAGTTCCTTTATTTTTCCTCCAATATTTCTAGGAGAAAGCACACAGTCTTCAGTTTTATCGCCTGTACCTATGAGAGGTTAATAAAGGCTTTGTGTGTATGTATATATTAAGATGTGGAAGTATAGTCACTTAGGGAGAAAGAAAATTACTGCTTTTTCTAAAACTTAAAGGAAAAATTAAGGCTTAGAAACTTGGGATGCTTTTAGCTTTGTGCTATATCTAGCATCTAACAAATGCTTGATAAAGTTTGGCCATAATTGTTATTATAATTATTAATATTATTAATAGTAATGATAGGATTTGGTACATGAAAACAGGTTGTATTTATGCCAATGCCAAAAAGCAAGTGTGGGGAGTATACTCTGCTGGCCCTAAGTTCCCCATAGGAAGTAGAGATTGCATATATTAGCTGGAACTCGCCCAAGCTACTTTTGGGACAAACAGGATAATGTGTTCGGAACAGAGGTCAACAGCTGTTACTCTTCTGTGACATTCCAGAGATGTGGACAGATGTATTCAGATTGACCTTCCTTATTTAGTGAGTGTGGGAACTGGTGGGAAGGGGTAGGGGGAAGGGAGATACAGTGAGGGGGAGGATGAGAAGGTTCCCATGGGGGCCTGGTAACATGAGAGACCACTGAGAGCAATGTTGAAGTTAACAGTTCTATTTCCTGGAGGTGCTGTACTAAACAACATGTTAGGGGAGGAAGGCCCTTAAAATTGTTCCGAAAGGAGGAAAACCAAGCATGACAGTTTTCTCAAGGCTAGGACAAGATTGCAGTTCCTGAAGGGGTCAGAGGTTGCTTCCTTACCATTCCACTGATTGCACAGTAGGGAATCAGAGAGGGTCAAATCAGGTTCAATACAAGATGTGGAGTGAAATACATTCCTTACCTTGCCCTCTCAACCCTGGTCATATTTAATGAACATTCCTGTTTCCAGAAAATATCCAAGTGTCCTAGTGGCTTCAAAAAAATAAAAAAAAATCAGCCAAACACAGAACTGTTGATACCTTTGTGGAATGTCAGCAACAAGGCAGGTAGCTGGTCTTCAGTGAACCCAAAAAAAGCATGGCTCAGTGAGACCATTAGATCTTCAGAATCACAGGATTTTTGGGAAGTGTAGATTTCCCTAATACCAATCTCTTTGGGTCCTGAGACTTATAAGTTTAACCTGTCATGATAATTTAGATGCAATATGATTGGTGATAGTTTCCCCCTGCCTTTAATGATGGCAATTGACTTTTTTTTTTTTTTTTTTTTTTTGAGACGGAGTCTCGCTCTGTCGCCCAGGCTGGAATGCAGTGGCGCGATCTTGGCTCACTGCAAGCTCTGCCTCCCGGGTTCACACCATTCTCCTGCCTCAGCCTCCGAAGTAGCTGGGACTACAGGCGCCCGCCACCATGCCTGGCTAATTTTATGTATTTTTTAGTAGAGACGGCGTTTCACCACGTTAGCCAGGATGTTCTCGATCTCTTGACCTCGTGATCCTCCCGCCTCGGTCTCCCAAAGTGCTGGGATTACAGGAGTGAGCCGCTGCGCTGGCCGCAGTTGACTTTTTTTATATCTGTCATTCCCTCTCTGCTTTTTTTCAGATGATCAAGTGAGTGGGCCTTTTGTCATGGAGCTGTCCTGAAGCTCAGACAGCAGTGCCTGGGTTCATGATGTATCTCTCTTGCTGACAGTACACAAATTCATGGTCTGGTCAGGATTAATTTCTCCAGATGATGTCACAACTACACAAGTTTTGCATCTTCTATTGTCTGGATCTACGTGAATATAAAGTCAGCAGGGAAGTAATAAGAACCGCATCATATCCTGGAGTAAAGGAAGACTTTGCAAGTCACACATAGACTTCTAGCTGAATCTTTATAAAGTTGGTGGCTGAAGGTCGGATTTGTTTATTCAGAAGGTACATTTCTCTGTAAAAACCTTGCTCTTAACCTCTATACTATCTATCAATCACTTGATCAAGCTGCTAGTTCGTCAGGACCGTGTCTATCTTTCACATGATGCTCAAATCTAGAGTTCCATTTTTTGAGTCAAAGTTGAGTTCAAATCTCTTCTTTTCTACTTGCTGTATCATTGTGGACAAATTACTTAAGTTTTATAGGATTAGATTTGCTTATCTGTAAAATGGAGATAATAGTAGTAACAACTCCCTAGGTTGTTATCAGGATTAAATGAGATAATGCATGCATAATGCTTAGCACAGTACTTGGGGGCAGGATGCCTCTAATAAATGATAGCTGTTGCTTTTATAACTTGTAGTAATAGGCCTGTCTGTCTAAGTGATCAAAAGGTTTTTAAGTAATTGTTTTAAGCTACTTTTAACCACATTTTTCATGTAACACCTTATTTTTCATGTAATCCTTGATAAAGCCTCATGGATTTTTCCTGCAAATATGTCTTTTTGCAATATTTGTTTATTCAGTGGGATTAGTCAATCAATATGGCCATTATTTCTGATTTTTCTTTCTCTTAGGCTTAGCATAGTGTTTTTGTTTTTTTTTTTTCAGGCTTCGGTCCTGCTGATTTGTGATAATATGCATGACTTTCTTAACTTCATCTTTGTCTATTTTTTTTTGACAAAGTTTTTCATAGCAACAGCTGGAATAATACCACACAGCTCAAACAGAAAGTCTCAGGCTTCATTATTTCCCCCCAATCACCACGTGACAATTCGAATCTCTGTAAGGCAGAGCTTTGGGGGAAGATTAGAAACTGAAATGAAAGGCAAATTTCTAGCTGGAATTTAGATCAAAGAAGATATTATCCTGGTAGGCTTGCTGTGTACAAGAGAGAGCCATGGGGCTTCTCATTGACCAGCTTGACCACAATAATTCTTAAAGACTCTTCAATGATACTTTGCAGTTTATACTGGTATATGTTATTAAAGGATTGTACATCAAGGAGGAATACTATGCTAATTTAAAAATCGGGTTCTGGTGGCATTCATGCTGTAGAGTAAAATCAATCCACATAAATATATTGAACCTATATTCAAGGATCCATTCTGGCTGTTCCAACAAAGATTTATTGAGCCCCTACAGTAAGTGTGAAATGGAGATTCATCAAACTTTCTTTGTGTCTTAAAAGCAAGGGGAGATTTACACTTTGTGTGAGATATGGACAATATATTGAGTGAGGTATTGTCATCCCTATTTTACACATGAGGAATTGAGGTTGTGACTTTATGAGATTATTATATAACTAGAAAGTGGTCCAACTACATTTGATCCCTAAATCTGTGGGACTTCAAATCTGTGTGTTAGCTACTGGAATTCCCAAGTCAGATACCTTTCCTGTTCTGCATTCTAGATGGTAAACTGAGTATGGGTATGCATTCTGTGCAGGAAGCTCCTCATCTCTCAAGGTCCAGATGGGAACCACAGGGGCCCCAGGGGAAAGAGGAGGGAGATGCTGAGTGGCTAGGCATGACTCTGGCCTTGGCTGTAGGAGAAATGAGTTGTGAAGGTGTTAGGTCTTTGAGTCTTCTGTATCATTGAGCACAGCTCAGACAGGAATATAGGGTAGAGAACAGACAGGAATATATATGTCCTAGCTAGTGGCAAAATGCTATTTTCAGCAACACTATATCTAGTATTATATCCTTGGGAAACCAGGGATGGGAAGATTACCATGGCCAGAGTACCAGAGAGAAAAAGGTTCACAATTGCAGGCATATTGATTGGAGGTCAGAGAGCAATGGTGGAGTGTTTCATTCCTTCAGTAAATGCCTTATTGAGCCCTTACTATGAGCTAGACACAGGGGATACAGCTGGAAATGAGAGAGACATGGATTCACCCTCATCATGTTTATAGTCTACTGGAGGACATAGACATTAAACATTTAATGGCACGAACACATCTGTAGTTACTTTTTCTTCTTGGCATTCCCAGTGCGCTGTATAAAGAGTGCAATGGAGATTATAGCAGGGAGACCTGGTTTAGATGGGTCAGAAGTGGGGAGTGTGTGTGTGTGTGTAGCCAATGGTGGCTGGAGACAGTATCTTTGAAGAGGTTCTGTTTACTTTGATCCTGGAAGAATGAGGGCAATTTACTCGGATTGGAGATAAAAATCCTGACCAGAGAGCAATAAGTGGTGAAGGCCCTGAGATTCATTCCTCACTCAACTCCCTCACAGGATCTTATTTTCAGCCTTAGTTCCTGTTACGTTTCAAACAGCCTATAGAATTTGGTCACCTGTATTATATTTTTCTCTAACAAGCAATGTGGTCGGGACTTCAATCTGCTCATTGATTGATTAAAGTTGTTTGTTTCATCGTGATGCATATGTCCTTGAATATCAAGGGCTTGTGTGGATTTAACAAATCTGGAATTTCTCCAGAAAAATACAGGTGCACTTTTATGAAGCACAGTTAATTATGACTTCCCAGAGCCGTTTGGGCCATTCCACGGTTTCCTAAGTGACTCCATTTAAGCTCTAAAGAGATACACCATGTTAGATGTCTTGCAACTGAAAGGTAATGAATACCCTTATGTTTTTGTCCTGATAACTCTTAAAATTAAAAAAAATATATACTTAGGAGGAACAAATACAGGTTTCTTTTTTTTTCTGAGACGGAGTTTCACTCTTGTTGCCCAGGCTGGAATGCAATGGCACAATCTCGGCTCACCGCAACCTCCGCCTCCCAGGTTCAAGTGATTCTCCTGCCTCAGCCTCCCTAGTAGCTGGGATTACAGGCGTGTGCCACCACGCCTGGCTAATTTTGTATTTTTAGTAGAGATGGTGTTTCTCCATGTTGGTCAGGCTGGTCTAGAACTCCCGACCTCAGGTGATCCGCCTGCCTCAGCCTCCCAAAGTGCTGGGATTACAGGCATGAGCCACTGTGCCCGGCCACATACAGGTTTCTTACATGCATATATTGCATGGTGGTGAAGTCTGGGCTTTTAGTGTACCCACCACCCAAATAGTGAGCATTGTACCCCATAGGTAACTTTTCAACCCTCACCTGCCTCCCACCTCCCACCTTTTGGTGTCTCTAATGTCTGTTATTTCACTCTGTATGTCCACGTGTACATTGTTTAGCTTCCTCTTTTAAGTGAGAACATGTGTGTTTGACTTTCTGTTTATGAGTTATTTCACTGAGGATAATGACCTCCAGTTCCATCCATGTTGCTGCAAATGATTTCATTATTTTTTTTGGCTCTGTATTATTCCATGGTATGTGTGTATGCGTGCTGCAAATGATTTCATTATTTTTTTGGCTCTGTATTATTCCATGGTATGTGTGTATGCGTATGTGTATGTGTGTGTGTGTATACATTATACACCTTTTGTACGTGTGTGTGTGTGTGTATATATATATATATATATATACCTCCAATGTATAGCTATAGCCCATATTCTTTATTCAATCCTCTGTTGATGGACTCTTGTGTTGATTCCATATCTTTGCCACTGTGAATAGTGCTGTGCTAAACATACGAGGGCAGGTATCTTTTTGACATAATGATTTCTTTCCCTTTGGGTATATACCCAGTTGTGGGAGTGCTGGATTGAATGCTAGTTCTATTTTTAGTTCTTTGAGAAATCTCCATACTGTTTTCCATAAAGGCTGTACTAATTTACATTCCCACCAGTGGTATACAGGCATTCTCTTTTTTCCTCATGATTATTGGCTGTTTTTAGACTGTTTATTAATAGCCATTCTGACTGGTGTAAGATGGTATCTCACTGTGGTTTTAATTTGCATTTCTCTGATGATCAGCAATATTGAGCATTTTTTCATATGTTTGTTAGCCACTTGTATGTCTTGTTTTGAAAAATGTCGGTTTAACAAGCAAATGCTGAGGGATTTTGTCACTACCAGGCCTGCCTTACAAGAGCTCCTGAAAGAAGCACTAAATATGGAAAGGAAAAACTGGTACCAGCCACTGCAAAAACACACCAAAATATAAAGTCACCATGAAGAAACTGCATTAACTAATATGCAAAATAACCAGCTAGCATCATGATGACAGGATCAAATTCACACATAACAGTATTAACCTTAAACATAAATGGGCTAATGCCCCACTTAAAAGACACAGACTGGAAAACTGGATAAAGAGTCAAGATCCATCGGTGTGCTGTATTCAGGAGACCCATCTCACATGCAAAGACACATAGGCTCAAAATAAAGGGATGGAGGAGTATTTACCAAGCAAATGGAAAGCAAAAAAAGAGCAGGAATTGCAATCCTAGTCTGTGATAAAACAGACTTTAAACCAACAAAATCAAAAAAGACAAATAAGGGCATTACATAATGGTAAAGTGATCGATGCAACAAGAAGAGCTAACTATCCTAAATATATGTGCCCTGAAAACAGGAGCACCCAGATTCATAAAACAAGCTCTTAGAGACCTACAAAGAGACTTATATTCCCACACAGTAATAGTGGGAGTCTTTAACACCCCACTGTCAATATTAGACAGATCAACAAGACAGAAAATTAACAAGGATATTCAGGAGTTGAACTCAGCTCTGAACCAAGTGGACCTAATAGACATCTACAGAACTCTCCATCCCAAATCGATAGAATATACATTCTTTTTAGCACCGCATAGCACTTATTCTAAAATCGACCACATAATTGGAAGTAAAACACTCCTTGGCAAATGAAAAAGGACGGAAATCATAACAAACAGTCTCTCAGACCACAGTGCAATCAAATTAGAACTCAGGATTAAGAAATGCTCAAAACTGTGCAACTGCGTGGAAACTGAACAACCTGCTCCTGAATGACTACTGGGTGATAACGAAATTAAGGCAGAAATAAAGAAGTTCTTTGAAATCAATGAGAACAAAGACACAACGTACCAGAATCTCCGGGACACAGTTAAGCAGAGTTAAGAGGGAAGTTTATAGCACTAAATACCCATATCAGAAAGCAGGAAAGATCCGAAATTGACACCCTAACATCAAAAGTAAAGTAACTAGAGAAGCAAGAGCAAACAAATTCAAAAGCTAGCAGAAGACAATAAATAACTAAGATCAGAGCAGAACTGAAGGAGATAGAGACATGAAAAGCCCTTCAGAAATTCAGTGAATCCAGGAGCTGGTGTTTTGAAAAGATTAACAAAATAGATAGACCACTAGCCAGACTAATAAAGAAGAAAAGAGAGAAGAATCAAATAGACACAATAAAAAATGATGAAGGGGCTATCACCACTGATCCCACAGAAATACAAACTACCATCAGAAAATACTATAAACACCTCTATGCGGCCGGGTGCAGTGGCTCACGCCTGTAATCTCAGCACTTTAGGAGGCCAAGGCGGGCAGATCATGAGGTCAGGAGACTGAGACCATCCTGGCTAACATGGTGAAACTCCATCTCTATTAAAAACACAAAAAATTAGCCGGGCATGATGGCAGGCGCCTGTAGTCCCAGCTGCTCGGGAGGCTGAGGCAGGAGAATGGTGTGAACCCGGGAGGCGGAGTTTGCAGTGAGCCGAGATTGCGCCACTGCACTCCAGCCTGGGCGACAGAGCGAGACTCTGTCTAAAAAAGAAAAAAAAAAACAAAACACCTCTATGCAAATAAACTAGAAAATCTAGAAGAAATGGATAAATTCCTGGACACATACACCCTCCCAAGACTAAACCATGGAGAAGTCAAATCCCTGAATAGACCAATAACAAGTTCTGAAATGGAGGCAGTAATTAATAGCCTATCAACCAAAAAAAGCCCAGGACCAGACAGAGTCACAGCTGAATTCTACCAGAGGTACAAAGAGGAGCTGGTACCATTTCTTCTGAAACTATTCCAAAAATTAGAAAAAGAGGGATTCCTCCCTAACTCATTTTATGAGGCCAGCATCATCCTGATACCAAAATCTGGCAGAGACACAACAAAAAAAGAAAATTTCAGGCGAATATCCTTGATGAACATTGATGTCAAAATCCTCAATAAAATACTGGCAAACCGAATCCAGCAGCACATCAAAAAGCTTATCCACCATGATCAAGTCGACTTCATCCTTGGGATGCAAGGCTGGTTCAACATACACAAATCAATAAATGTAATCCATCACATAAACAGAACCAATGACAAAAACCACATGACTATCTCAAAAGATGCAGAAAAAGCCTTTGATAAAATTCAACACCCCTTCATGCTAAAAACTCTCAGTAAACTAGGTGTTGATGAAACATATCTCAAAATAATAAGAGCTATTTATGACAAACCCATAGCCAATATCATACTGAATGGGCAAAAGCTGGAAGCATTCCCTTTAAAAACCAGCACAAGACAAGGATGCCCTCTTTCACACTCCTATTCAACATAGTACTGGAACTTCTGGCCAGGGCAATCAGGCAAGAGAAAGAAATAAAGCGTATTCAAATAGGAAGAGAGGAAGTCAAATTGTCTTTGTTTGCAGTTGACATGACTATATTTAGAAAACCTATCTGTATTTTTAGAAAACTGTATATTTAGACTGTATATTTAGAAAACCATCTCACACCAGTTAGAATGGCGATTATTGAAAAGTCAGGAAACAACAGATGCTGGTGAGGCTGTGGAGAAATAGGAACTCTTTTACACCGTTGGTGGGAATGTAAATTAGTTCAACCATTGTAGAAGACAGTGTGTCAATTCCTCAAGGATCTAGAACCAGAAATACCATTTGACCCAGCAATCCCATTACTGGGTATATACCCAAATGATTATAAATCATTCTACTATAAAGACATGCACACGTATGTTTATTGTAGCACTGTTTACAACAGCAAAGAATTGGAACCAACCCAAATGCCCATCAATGATAGACTGGATAAACAAAATATGGCACATATATGGGCTGGGTGTAGTGGCTTACGCCTGTAATCCCAGCACTTTGGGAGGCCAAGGCAGGTGGATCACCTGATGTCGGGAGTTCGAGACCAGCCAGACCAACATGGAGAAACCCCATCTCTACTAAAAATACAAAAATTAGCTGGGCATGGTGGTGCATGCCTGTAATCCCAGCTACCTGGGAGGCTGAGGCAGGAGAATTGCTTGAACCCGGGAGGCAGAAGTTGCAGTGAGCCAAGATCGTGCCATTGTACTCTAGCCTGGGCAACAAGAGCTAAACTCTGTCTCAAAAAATAAAAAAATAAAATAAAATAAAATAAAATAAAATAAAATATGGCACATATATACTATGGAATACTATGCAGCCATAAAAAGAATGAGTTCATATCCATCGTCTCAGCCCAAAAACTCCTTCTGATAAGCAACTTCAGCAAAGTCTCAGGATACAAAATCAATAGGCAAAAATCACAAGCATTCCTATACACCAATAATAGACAAGTAGAGAGCCAAATCATGAGTGAACTCCCATTCACAATTGCTACAAAGAAAATAAGATACTTAGGAATACAGCTTACAAAGGACGTGAAGGACCTCTTCAAGGAGAACTACAAACCACTGCTCAAGGAAATAAGAGAGGACACAAACAAATGGAAAAACATTCCATGCTCATGAATAGGAAGAATCAGTACCATGAGATTGGCCATATGGTCCAAAGTAACTTATAGATTCAATACTATTACCATCAAGCTACCATTGACTTTCTTTGCAGAATTAGAAAAAACTACTTTAAATTTCATATGGAACCAAAAAAGAGCCTATATAGCCAAGAGAATCCTAAGCAAAAACAACAAAGCTGGAGGCATCCTGCTACCCGACTTCAAACTGTACTATAAGGCTACAGTAACCAAAACAGCATGGTACTGGTACCAAAACAGATATATAGACCAATGGAACGAAACAGAGACCTCAGAAATAACACCACACGTCTACAACCATCTGATCTTTGACAAACCTGACAAAAACAAGCAATGGGGAAGGGATTCCCTATTTAATAAATGGTGCTGGGAAAACTGGCTAGCCATATGCAGAAAACTTAAACTGGTCCCCTTCCTTATAGCTTATACAAAAATTAACTTAAGACGGATTAAAGATTTAAATGTAAAACCTAAAACCATAAAAACCCTAGAAGCAAACCAAGGCAATACCATTCAGGACATAGGCATGGGCAAAGACTTCATGACTAAAACACCAAAAGCAATCACAACAAAAGCCAAAATTGACAAATGAGATCTAATTAAAACTAAAGAGCTTCTGCACAGCAAAAGAAACTACCATGAGTGAACAAGCAAACTACAGAATGGGAGAAATTTTTGCAATCTATCCATCTGACAAACGTCTAATATCCAGAATCTGCAAGGAACTTAAACAAATTTACAAGAAAAAAACAACCCCATAAAAAGTGGGCAAAGGATATGAACAGACACTTCTCAAAAGAAGACATTTCTGCAGCCAACAAACATATGAAAAAAAGCTCATCATCACTGATCATTAGAGAAATGCAAATCAAAACCACAATGAGATACCGTCTCACGCTGGTTAGAATGGCAATTATTAAAAAGTCAGGAAACAACGGATGCTGGCGAGGCTGTGGAGAAATAGGAACTCTTTTATGCTGTTGGTGGGAGTGTAAATTAGTTCAACCATTGTGGAAGACAGTGTGTCGATTCCTCAAGGATCTAGAACCAGAAATACCATTTGACCCAGCAATCCCATTACTGGGTATATACCCAAAGGATTATAAATCATTCTACTGTAAAGACATGCACACGTATGCTTATTGCAGCACTATTTACAACAGCAAAGACTTGGAACCAACCCAAATGCCCATCAATGATAGACTAGATAAAGAAAATATGGCACGTATATACTATGGAACACTATGCAGCCATAAAAAAGTATGAGTTCATGTCCTTTGCAGGGACATGGATAAAGCTGGAAGCCATCATTCTCAGCAAACTAACACAGGAGCAGAAAACCAAACACCACATGTTCTCACTCATAAGTGGGAGTTGAACAATGAGAACACATGGACACAGGGAGGGTAACATCACACACTGTGACCTGTCAGGGGGTGGGGATCAAGGGGAGGGAGAGCATTAGGACAAATACCTAATACATATGGGGCTTAAAACCTAGATGATGGGTTAATAGGTGCAGCAAACCACCATGGCACACGTGTACCTTTGTAACAAACCTGCATGTTCTGCACATGTATCCCAGAACTTGAAGTAAATTTAAAAAAACAAAAAGAAAGAAAAATGTCTGTTCATGTCCTCTGCCTACTTTTTAATGGGATTGTTTTTTTCTTGTTGAGTTGTTTCAGTTCCATGTAGATTCTGGTTATTAGCCTTTTGTCAGATGTATAGTTTGCAAATATTTTTCCCATTCTATAGATTATCTACTTACTCTGTTGATTGTTTCTTTTGCTGTGTGGAAGCTTTTTAGTTTATTTAAGTCCCATGTGTCTATTTTGTTGCCTTTGCTTCTGAGGACTTGTTCATAAATTCTTTGCCTCGGCAGATGTAAAAAAGAGTTTTTTCTTGGTTTTCTTCTGGGATTTTTATAGTTTCAGGTCTTACATTTAGGGCTTTAATGCATATTATGTTAATTTTTGTATACGGTGAGAGGTATGGGCCCCGTTTCATTCTTCTGCATATAGCTAGCCAATTTTCCCAGCACCATTTATTGAATAGGGAGTCCTCTCCCCAGCATATATTTTTGTTAACTTTGTTGAAGATCAGTTGGTTGTAGATATATGACTTTATCTCTGGGTTCTCTATTCTGTTCCATTGTTCTATGTATCTATTTTTATACTAGTACCATGCTGTTTTGGTTACTATAGTTTTACCATGTAATTTGAAGTTAGGTAATGTGATACTTCAAAGCTTTGTTCTTTTTGCTTAGGATTGCTTTGACTATTCAGCTCTTTTTGGATTCCACACGATTTTTAGGATTGCTTTTTCAAATTCTGTGAAAAATGACATTCTTTTGTTCTGACAATTCTTATCCCCACTTCAGACCAGTTTTCTCATCTGTAAAATGGAGATAATAATAATCTTCCTCACAGGTTGTGTATTAAATGAGATCTGGAATGTAAAGTTCTTAGTATGGAAATGCTATTATTTTTACTGAAAATGTTGTAGGGTCTCAGTATCCTGTGTGTTGCCGGATTTAAGGTCCTTATTTTATTTCTGTCATTTCTACCTCTTGGTATATGTGAATGCTATTGGATTTCAAAAGCAAATGTGAAAGGATTCTAATGAAATGGTTTGCTTCTTTAGTGTCATACATGTTAAAACATAGGAAGGCAAATGTCAAAGTTTGTGTTTCTTTTTATTCTATGGAATGAAAATTAAATATGGCTGGTCAAATAATAAGGCCAATAATATTTAATTATTGTTTTGTGAATTCGTATAAGTCAGCTGGCCTCTCTGGGCTGCAGCTTCCTTCTCTGCAAGATAAGGGAATTAGACCAGATGAGTGAACTGTTTCTTTTTCAGCTAAGTTTGACCCGATTACTACTATTTACATAGTATTAACTAGATGCTATGTAGTCATCTTTAATATGCTTGAAGACAGTTATTAACTCACTCCTTAGCCTTTTGTTGTTGATCATGGAAAACTACTGGGTATCTTTGTTTCTACTGTGTATATTCTCAGTATGTATAATGAGTCTCAGAGCCTCTTGTTTTAAGATCTGGGTAGTCTGGTGGCTCTAGAATATGGATGACCTTTTAGGAAAGGTCACCTTGCCATCTGTAAATTTTCCCCCAGATAGACTTCAGGCCCTGGGGAAGGCATGGGTTCCCCTAACTGGATAGAGGATCAGAGCCAGGAAGGCTGAGTCAAATTCTAGAAGTGAATCTTCTCCAGGACTCAGGGCATAGCTTTGTCACTTACCTATAGTTCAGAAGTGTGAGTGAATCATTTCCAAGGACAAATTTCTCCAAAGGACCAAAAGATGTGTTAGTAAGAGGGGTTCACAAAGACTGTGTTTGTGGGAAAATTGAAGTGTGAACAAAGAAGGTCTACCAGGAGAGGAAATACTTTTGATCTGTCATTTATCAGATCAGGAGGGAGGGACATGAAGCCTGCCTCCTCTTACAGCTAGGTCATCAAAGAGTTTGACTATAGCATTTTAAAATAGCGAAGAAAAAAAGGTAACAACACTAGGGGTTTGTTAAACAATTTATGATATAATGAGAGAATGGAATATTATGCATCAATTACAAATAATGTTTATAAAGATACTTAAATGACATGGGAAAATGTTCAAGATATAACAAATAATAGTACATATCTGATGAAAACTGTAAGTAAAACATGATATTAAACATGTAAAAATCTTAACAGACCAACAGGTGGAAGGCAGTGGACCAGAATATTAGCAGTGTTTATATTAGGGTGGTAAGAATATGGATGAATCTTGTTTTAATGCTTATAATTTTTCTAAACATTATCAATGAAATATGCCTTACTTTTATAGTCAGAATAAAAAGCAATACAAGTTATCTTTTAAAACAACCCACATACACAAAACTCCCAACTAGAGTAATTGCACAAAGCTTAGATTATCAAAAAGAAGAAAAAAATTACTGGAAAAGTTTTGAAGAAGTCATTGAGTACAAGATACTGACGTAGGTGCCGGAAGAAGAGAGCAGTTGGCCATGCTGGTGGAATAACCCTCTCTGCAAAGGGCCTGGGAGTTGAAGAAGGGTGCAGTCGGGTGGTGGTTATGAATCTCAGAAATCCTGCCACGGAGCCTCCTTTTGTGCCCTATTACTTAACCTTGAGGGACGTAGAGAGCATGAGACACCAAGGGGCTTTTGGTTGCCTTACTGTCCCACTAAGAACATAGAATGTTGTTTTGACTTTCCCTTTGCTTAGGGAACCTCCCCCAGATACTCAGCTGGCTGGCTGCTTGCACGTAGAATGGGTTTTGCAAAGTTCCTAGAAGTGAGTTGGAGGAGGCTTGACATAAATCAAGCACTGTGTGCTAAATGCTCCAGAGGGCTACCTTATGTCCTACACAGATGTTACATTTCTAATATTTGTAACTCCTTTAAACATTTATGCAGATGTTTCCCAATTCCTCAGTAGAATTCTTACCATTATCTTTTTGACACCTGTCCCCATCCTATGAAAATCTCTCCTCTGCTAGAGACTTTATTCTTTCTTTCTCTCTCTCCTTCCTTCCTTCCTTCTCTCCCTCCCTCTTTCTCTCTTTCCACATTTCTTTCTTTCTTTCTCTTTCTTTCTTTTCTTTCTCTTTCTCTCTCTCTCTTTCTTTCTTTCTTTTTTCTCTCTCCCCTTCCTTCCTTCTTTCCTTCTTTTCTTTTCTTTTCTTTCTCTCTTTCTTTCTGTCTTTCTTTTCTCATTCTGTTGCCCTGGCTGGAGTGCAGTGGCATGATCTCAGCTCATAGCGGCCTCCACCTCCTGGGTTCAAGCGATTCTCCTGCCTTAGCCTCCCTAGTAGCTGGGATTACAGGTATCCACCATGATGCCTGGCTAATTTTTTGTATTTTCAATGGAGACGGGGTTTCACCATGTTGGCCAGGCTCGTCTTGACCTCCTGGCCTCAAGTGATCCACCCACTTTGGCCTCCCAAATTGCTGGGATTACAGGCGTGAGCCACCGCACCCGGCCTGTTCCTTCTTAAGAACACTTTGTCTCCCCTTTAATCTCTGCTGGATTTCAAGCACCCCTTTTACACAACTCTTGATATCCATCAATAAAGAATAATTCCCATAAGCCCATCATGTAGTGACCTACTATTTTTCAGTGACAAAAAAAAAAGTCTTTAAAAATAGAAGTAAAAGTCTAAAGTCATCAAAACAACGTTATATCCTGTGTGAAATGCTGCAGTCAGGATGCCTTGTGGTTTGAGTGCCTTGATCATGTGCCCTAAGGGGATGGTGGCGGTGGTGGTGGCCGTGGATGACGGAGACTCTCAGGCCTTGGCAGGTGCGTCTTTCAGTTCCCCTCACACTTCGGGTTCCTCGGGGAGGAGGGGCTGGAACCCTAGCCCATCGTCAGGACAAAGATGCTCAGGCTGCTCTTGGCTCTCAACTTATTCCCTTCAATTCAAGTAACAGGTAAACAATGTTAATGTCTTTATTTCTGTAAATATTTTTTGAGGTCTTCCAATTGGCTTAGTTTATTTTAAATTTCTAACAATGTGTGAAATTTGAACATTTGAAGTGTAGTTTTGCTGTAATAGGGCAATGTGTTATTTTGAAAATCATTGATTCTCAGACTACAATATAGTATCTTAACAAAAGTCCCTTGGAAATAAATTTTCTAAGCTATTAGTTTCTCTAGCTATTAGTTGATAGTGTCCCAAGAATTTATTATTATTATTATTTTTTTTAAATTGAGATGGGGTTTCACTATGTTGCCCAGGCTGGTCTCAAACTTCTGAGCTCAAGCAATCCACCTGCCTCTGCCTCCCAAAGTGCTAGGGTTACAGGCATGAGCTACCATGCCTGGCCAAGAATTTTTAATTTATGTATCGTTTCTTTCTTTCTTTCTTTTTTTTTTTAATTTAAGAAAGCTGCTGTAAGTAGATTGGTTCTGGAAGCTCTGAATTTAGGTTGCCTATGTTCCTAACACAGGTCCAATTCTCACTAGCTAAGCTTAGGCTTAGCTATTATTTAAACTCTCCAAACCTCAGTTTCCTTATCTGTAAAGTGGGAATAATAATAAACCTCACCTCAAGGTCATTGTGAGGTAAAATGAAATAATCCATGTGAAGGGCTTAGCTCAGTCAGTGCTTGGCTTGCAAGATAAATGTGAACTGTAATTACTCTATCTACCTGAATTGAATGAGTTCCAACATGAATTCTGGAGTCACCACAGAAGCTGCTACAACACCAATATTAATAAATTAGTTTTCTTTTACAATCGGCCAAAATGTATTTTCTTAGATTAAAATTCTTTAAGTTCCCAATGACGATGATGAGGAGGATAATACATCTAGCACTTTGAGCAGTACACAGTTCTCGTAACTAGAAGATAGGTATTACAGTTAACTTCATTTCAGATGAAGAGACTGAGGGGCAGGCACATTAAGGGATTTGCCCAAGGATGTACAGGTGGCAGCTATAGGAGGCAGGGTCTGAACCACCTTAGTCTGACTCCAGAGCCGGTGTTGTTGATTATTATGCTATTCCATCTAACATGGTGCGATTTGTAATTTCATGGACTCAGGTAAATCCAGGGTTAAATTAACTTCGGAAAATCACAAGCACAATTTCTAACAGAAAGAATTTGTTACTTGGGTGGGCTGGAGTAAGATGCTCATTCAACTTGTTCTCAGAGTTAGAAAAAGGCCCCCGCTTGGTTCAAAAACTGGACTGATAGGGGTCAACAGTCATGCTTAAATAAGGACAGTTATTTTTCCCTGAAAGATACCTTGAAAAGCCAGTATCCTCAATTTTCTTTCTTATTTTGGCAGTACAGAGACTGCATTATTTGTTGTTATTCTTAAACATTAAGTGTACATAGCCAAAAGAGTATAATTTCCCAATCTGCAGAGGTACAGTAGTTGCATATATACCCGTTTATTTTATGGTCTGACGTACCAGTGAGCACAAATTGTGTATATTTATAAAACGTGTTGATATAATGAAAGACATGAGTTGGCAATGAGATCTGGTACCAAGCGTTTACAGCTACCAAATACATTCTACAAGAATCTTTAACATTTATTTTAAAAAGGTCTAAACCTTATTGTTAAGAGATCTCTCAAACTTAAAGAATATTTAAAATTACTTAATTTGTTAGACAGTCAAGGGAAGCCTACCCTGACTGAAAACTATTTAAAATTGTTAATTGTACACTAAATACTTTTCTGATGTGCTTTGTGGACACCTATCTGTCATCAACTTATTCACTCTCTTTTGAAGAGTTTTTGGTAAGACTCAAAACTTTGTACGTTTTCTTTAGAACATTTATTAAAAGGGGACTAGCTAGATAAGTGGTTGGAGAGTTCACACACATAGGGCCTTTGTTTTCTACTTTGAGATATATTTACTTTTCAAATGCCAATTCACTTTTCTAATAACTTTTAGCATTTGATACTGAGTGGCTATCTAATGAAGAAGGAAAGAGATGGGAGTGAAGGGGACACTTTTACAGTCTTTTCCAGTAAGAAAACTTACGAGCAAGAAAAGAATGACCACATAAAAAATGTATGATTTGGCCTGGTGTGGTGGCTCACGCCTGTAATCGTGGGACGCTGAGGCGGGTGGATCACTTGAGGTCAGGAGTTGGAGACCAGTCGGGCTAACATGGTGAAATCCCATCTCTACTAAAAATACAAAAAAATTAGCAGGGTGTGGTGGCATGCGCCTGTAATCCCAGCTACTTGTGAGGCTTAGGCAGGAGAATTGCTTAAACCCGGGACGCGGAGGTTGCTGTGAGCTGAGATTGCACCCCTGCACTCCAGCCTGGGCAACAGTCTCAAAAAAAAAAAAAAAATTATGCTGCATTCTAATCAAATAGTGCAAAGCTTCTTGTGTGCTTTGCCTTTCTCTGTACACACCTTCCATTAAGAAATTATAGATAAGGAAATTCTCTGGTCAAAGTGTAATTGTCCTTCCTAGGTCTGAGAAACCACTGTTATGCCTGTGTTGAGATGTGTATCTGTGTGCGTGCATGTGTGTGTATGTATGTATATGAAGAATAGTTCTTTTTTCCATTAATTTAATAATGTAACTTATTTGTTTACAGCATAGCTTAAAATATTTATTCTATAAAGGTTAAGTCTAACCTGATTCCTTATGAGTTGGATGACAGTGTAGAGAGATATTTATGGCTAAGTTAAAGAAGTGTGATTTAGGAAGAGTGAGGAAACCTTAACTTAGATAAGCCCTTTGCATGTTTTCTACTAGACTTGGATAATTGTGCAACTGAGATCCACAGAGAGTATTTTGCTGGACTTTGGGATAGGAGTCCAGCCCAGAACTACAGAGCCTTAAGAGGGAAATGCTCTGGGATTGATGATAGAAGGATGGTATGCACAAAATACTTGACATTGGTCACATGTTTCAGGCCATATTTGCTATTTTTTAGCAAGCCTAATCATCCAGTATTAAGAGAAAAATCAGCATATTACCACTTATTTTTCCATGAGATCATTCCTTTTCACTTCTCCAAAACTTGGGCAAAAAACTGTCAAAATGGCGAGTTTGGACAAAGCTAATTTCTCCAGCGCCTTCCCTTAGCACTTATTTTTCTGAGAGAGGCATGGAAGGCAGGAAAATAACTGACATTTAATAAAAAGTCATCAGCAAAGCAATTAAAAATTTTATTTGTACTCTAGTCTTCAGCCAATGACTCCCCTGAGCTGGTTGTATACGGAAAGAAGTAATTTGTTTCTCACAGTTAAGTGTTGCTCTGAGACTGGGCTTGGGAAAGTAAGGTGAAAAGATGAATGTCAAAAAATCAACAGATTGCCGTATTTACATGACTTCCAATATGCTGTGGCCAGTTTTTCTGTTAAAAGAAATTGACTGGATGTTTTTGTCATTTCAAGTAAATTTGATGGATATTTCAAAAGTATAGGCATTGCTTAAGGATTTGTTTTACTCTACTACCATGCCCTAGTTAACACATTGTGTTTTTTAAGGCAACCATCCAGCAAGGACGTTTACAGCAAGGACTGCAAAATTAATATCAATATATCAATACCAGGAAATGGAATGAGTCATTGCCACAGATAGATTAGAAATAGAAATGAATCTGTGATTGTAACTCCAAAGCTCTCACATTCAAACTTTTACTATGGGTGGGGAGAGGATCTCGCTGCCTCCCCTTCTTTAAGACATAGACCCTCCTCCTTTTTAACGTCTTATGCCTTTTTTCAAGGGTGGAGAAATGCCATATGATTACCATTTGGCTTTTATCTTGTGTGGATATCTTCCTCCAAGTATTTCCTGCAAGCAGTGTGCTGACATTTACAAAAGGAAAATTTTTATGCCACCAACATCCCAGAAGAAAATTTGTTGTGGTTTATCATCTCTAACACAAAAGCCCTTTATTAACCAGTGTAGGCATTGATGAGGATACGCAATTCATGTCAGACTTGGTTGTCTAAAAATCAGAGGACGGACACTCCTTCAAAGCACAATTGTTTCCCAGCAGGTCATGGCAAGGGATAGAATCTTCTTCTCTTTCTCATGTTGGTTAAATTTTTGTTTGCCTTTTTCTTCAAGAAATTTATTATTTATGGAACTTCACAGAGGCTGGAACTTTTCTTCTCAGTACATAGTTGAGCTGAGCATCTGGAAAAATTACACCTGGGTGGTTTTGTGACTGACTGAATGGCTCTCTGGTTAAGCTGTGTGAAGATATCTGTGTCTCTTTTACGGTGATTTATTTGGCCGTTTTTGGCCAATGACAGGGTGTTAGCACCAAAAACCCAAAACCAAAAAAACCAAGACAATTCACTCAGAGCTTTGAGCCTGATAATTATAGCATGAGAATTGGTGCCTGAAGCTGGGGGGAAGGTAACCCAGGCCCCACAGAGAGGTGGTTGCATGCAAGTGTCTAACTTTTTCCTTGTTAATCTCATTTTGAGGACTCCAAACACTAGAAGAGAAGTGCACTGGATAGGATCAAGAACTACTCAGTCATTTGGTAGAGGCTTGGAAAAAAGAGTTTAGACTTCTCACTATTTCAATGTTAATTTCAAAGGCATGTTTATTTAGTCTCGTGTCACCATGCAGGTTATATGTGCTTCTGTTTTCATTGCTGGAAGAGAACCTGCAAGGTGGTGGAGAAGTTCTTACTTAACTTTGAGCTGCTCCCTTATCTCTGCATCACCATTACTGTCATCTTTTTCTTTGTCATCATCTTCATTATCTTGGGTATTGTGGCTGACAATATAACCAGGTTAATGGTTCCTGATGGTATCATTCAGAATTACTCACTCATAGTTCACTTTGGCCTCTGATCTAATTGTGAGCCCCTTTCTGCAATATCTGAATCACCTCATTGGCTCACAATCCACCATGTAATCTACTTGTCTTTCATGTTAGACTTTTCGTGAAAGATCCACCTCCTCGAAGAAGCTTCTGGATACTTCAGCCTTTATTGTGGTCTTGGAAGAGGAGTTCTGACGGAAGTGTATCTCAACTTAACAAATATTTATTAAACCTCTTATATTTTAATCTCCATCAGAGTTTCAGAGAATATAAAAAGAAATATAGGCCGGATATGGTGCCTCACACCTGTAATCCCAGCACTTTGGGAGACCAAGGCAGGCAGATCACCTGAGGTCAGAAGTTTGAGACCAGTCTGGCCAATATGGTGAAACCCCATCTCTACTAAAAATACAAAAATTAGCCAGGCGTGGTGGTACACACCTGTAGTCCCAGCTACTGGGGAGGCTGAGGTAGGAGAATTGCTTGAACCTAGGAGGCAGAGGTTGCAGTGAGCAGAGATTGTGTCAATGCACTCCAGCCTGGGTGACAGAGCGAGATTCCGTCTCAACAAAAAAAAAAAAAAAAAAAAAGAAATATAAAATCAGTACACAAGTATTGTGTAGTACAAGTAATTAGGTAGTTAACTGAGTTCTCTCTGCTTTTACAGCCCCTATGATTTAGTTGAGTAGGTTATATATAACAGGAGGATGTAACATCTGGAAACAGATAAATAACACTTGGCAGTCACTACCTCACCATGCTATTTGATGACTAAAGGACTTTGGTTTGCATACATTATTTTTATAATCTGAAATGTCCTCTACACCTCTCACCTGAAGAAGCCTTCTCTGAGACCCCAAATGGCAAAGAGAGGGACTTCCTTCCCTCTCAAGTTTCTCCAAATTATTATTGTGTATTGACACATTTATTTTCTTTTCCACTAGACTATGAACTCCTTGAGGGCAGAATCATGTCTTATTCATCCTTCTAACCTCTGTATTAGGCACAATGCTGTAAGCATATAGTTACTCAATAAATATTTGTTGAAGAAAGAAATGAATGAATTAGTAACAAAATGAGGAAGCATAAAATAAATACTCTGGTAAGATTAATGTAGAAAGGTAAGCCTTTATGGAGAGTTGAGAATTAGACTGGACAGTAGACAAGATTTGAATGAACGTTGTTATTAATAATAATTGCTAGCTAACATTTATTTTGCACTTATAATGTGCCAGGTAGTGTTCTGCCTGGCTTTCCCTGTATTAAGTCATCTAATCTTCCCCCAAGTCCTATGAGGTAGTTACTATGATTGCTATGATTATACTATTTCATAGATGGGGAAACTGAAGCACAGAGTGGGTAGAGCATCTTGCTTATGGTCACAAAGCTACTAAGTATGTAAATCCAGATGGTCTTGCTCTGGGGTTCATGTTCTTACCAATGCTGTGTTGTCTCAGGCAGGAAAAGGTGGATTAATAAAGAAATTAAACCAGGAATACTGTTTCATGTTCTCAGAACAGATGGCAACTCTGAATGTGTGAGGTTATGGAGAAGCAGCGGAGAATCCAGTTAAGCAA
Organism: Pan paniscus; assembly: GCF_029289425.2. NCBI lineage: Eukaryota > Metazoa > Chordata > Mammalia > Primates > Hominidae > Pan > Pan paniscus. The sequence continues at coordinate 106,318,184 of NC_073262.2, forward strand.
AGGATAGAATACTGATAACAGAAATTCAAACTTTATTTTCAAGTCATTTTGAAGTAATGGCCTGGGTAAGAAGAAAATATTTCAGAATCCTTATCTTTGGAATGAAGCTGGAGTTATGGGAATAGATGGCTAGTCGAAAGGAGAGGGCATAACTGTAGAAAAACAGAGAGTGGAGCTGAATCTGGAAACTGGCTCTGATGGGAGTCAGCTGAAAAGGATGGTTAGCTAGTGAAGGAGACAGAGAAAGTGGTGAGAGAGGCAGGGGGACACAGTGAGGCTAGTGGAATGCCACTAAGCCAATGAGGGAAAGAGTTTCAAAAAGATAGTGGTTAATAGCATTAAACATAAGAGGGAAAGGAGTGAATAATGGCTTGGGATTTGGCTGAAACGCCAGCTGGGACTTTTGAGTTTAGGCAGAGACATGGAGAAGAAAGATAAGACTTCACAGGATTAAGAAAAAGTGGAGGGGGACGAAACAGAGACAGTGAAAAGGAGAGGAAATAGACAAGGTAAAGACAATTAGGAACTTATATCACCTAAAATGTCTACCATGGTATTTTGTGCATGTAATAATAAATGTTTGCAAATGGCTGAGTGACTTAAGTATGTTTGATATGTGGAAGGAGCCAAGTGCTGGACCTGAGAGACAGAGAGAGAGAGAGAGGGAGTGAGAGAGAGAGAGAGAGAGAGAGAGAGAGAGAGAGAGAGAGTGTGTGTGTGTGTAGCATTGCAGGGCTTGAGGATAGAGAAGGCTATTATTAGGAAAGAAAGGAGGAGGAGGGAGAGGAAAAAAAGAGGGTGGGGATAGTTTTCTCAAGGAGATAGGGAGGGAGATTTGTTGCATAGGAGATGAGTGTATTAGAGAGAGGAGGACAAATCTCTAAGAAGATGGGGAGGAAGAGAAGAGACTTATAGGGGTAGAGATAAGTTAGAATGAAGCTAAGGTAGATGAGTGATTCTATACTGGTGAACCTGAGGTTAAAAACAAACAAATCTCTCAGAGTAGGTCATGATGTTAAACCTATATCAACAAGGGCTACTGGGTAATACACGCCTTCTCTCTGAAGACTTTGCCCATGTGTACTTTAAATTCTTGCTTGAGTCCTCAACAATGCACACTATGGCTAGGCTTGACCTCAGCTCACGGCTGAGATCACAGGGTCACAGGGTTCAAACCAACCCTGCCCAACATTATGGGCGGGGCTCCAGTTTCCAGTCAGGGATGTTAATCTTAGCATTTCCCTGTGTGTTTTGGAACAAGGATATGGTTGCTTGACCTTGGCTTGGGGAGGGCAGTCCGCTATTCTTTTGCCCTCTCTTTTTTCAAACTCAAAAGCTAATCCCAAGGATTTCTCAAGGTGGGGGATGTGATTAGGAGTATTAGTCTGTCATACTGTGACAGAACTTTTCTAGGCCTCGGTTTCTTCATCTGATACATGAAGAGTTTGGGCTGGAGGATATCTCAGGTCTACTTTCTGGCTTAAAAGTGCTTCTGAAGTGGAATTTTTTAAAAAGCTAACTTTTGTCGGGTCTAACAAGGCAGCTCAACTACCCCATCCCCTTGTGGATGCTCTTATGACCTGATAGAGCAAATACAAGAAATTACAAACCAGCCATCTCTGAAATCCCTTGCAGGGATTGCTAACCAGGATCCTAGATGCTGCGAATGTGCTTAGAAATGACTGCTGGACTTCGAGGGGGCAATGCTGCCTTTGCTGTCTCCTGTTTTCCTATGCAATGTTAAGATCCAACACAGTAATTATTTAAACTTCTGGGCCATGACATTTACCTGGAGGTTCTGTATATGACAAGGTGATCCTGAGCAGATTCTTCAGAGGTATGTGATTTAGGCAGAATGGAACAGACAGGAAAAATGTACTGTTGTCTTCATTACAGAGTTGTTTTGAGTGAGGGATCAGGATAATTGTGGCTCAGGAGGAAAATATGGCTCTCAAATTTGGTTACTAGATTAAAACATATATTTAGAAAATAAATAATAAATTAATAGAGGAGGTCTCTTTATACCTGTGGGTTTTCTTTTGATCCGTTAACTGAATTACTATAATAATATGTATGTACAGAAAGCTATAATTCCCTGGTTACCTCCTATTTAGACTACAGGCAACCTTTTAGAATGTAAGATTTGATTTTGGGGAGTTGTTTGGTGGCTCTTGGTATGGGTTCCACTTTCATGTAAGTTAAGGTGCTCTTGCTATGTTGTCCCCTTAGATTGTCTTTCTAACATTAGAAGATCAGAGGAAAATTGCAGACCTGACCTGTGAACGGCAGGGATTGGGTCACACTGCATCTGAGTTTATGTTGCTTTGGGTTTAGGAAGTTTTGGTCCCAGAGCACTCACATCCTGCATTGCTGGGTGGCGTCTCTGAGTGGTAGGGATGGGTTACAGCACAGGTGATGGTTTTTAGCAATTTTAATATTAACTGTCATCCTAATACATATGAACTTCCTAATGTACATTTCTATCCCCAACTGGCTTCCTCGAACTCTAGTCCTATACTTCTAACTCCTTCTGGATCTTTCCTCCAGGATGAACAAATTTCCTCTTAACTTACCTCATTTTGTCAATGGTGCCTCCACTCATACCCTTACCCAATGCGTGAACTCTGGGTCGGTTTCCATTCCTGTTCATCATCAGTCTGTAAAACTGAGCACCAATGCCTTGTTTGACCCTTTCATACCAGCTGCCACCTCCGCAGCTCAGGCCTTATGAACTCACATCAGTGCTATTGCATCAGCCTCCTGATTGGTCTCTGCCTCAGCTCTTCTCTTGCTCCAAGCCAAGGGCAGTCAAGATTGCTTGCTGCACTCCTCAAGGCTGTGCTAACCTTCCCAAAGCAGCATGTACCACAACATTCTCAACTCAGACATCTTCAGCATCTCCCATGGCCTTTCTGGTAAAATCTATGTGCCTTTTCTTGGCTCCCCATGACTGGTATCGGCCATCTTCATCTGTTTCCATCCTACATAAATGGAATACTCTGCCAATTCCCAATAAACTCTCACACTAAGGTCATTTCCATGATCTTAGCCTGTCTAAATTTGCCCCAGACCTTATGGCCCAGCTAAATGTGAAGTCTCTACAAAAGCCTCCAGAATCATCCTGTCTGGAAACAAGGCCTCTTTCGCGTGCCTGTCAATGACCCTTTAAAGGGTTCATGTACCACGGATGGCTTCGGAGAGTAGCTGATTGTGTACCTGCCTTCGGATTTCTCCTAGAATGAAACAGCTCTGTCTTTTACATCTTCCCATCTCCTAAGAATCAAGTACATTAGGTCCCTTATTTATTTGATGAATAAATGAATGACGCTGTCACAGCAGAAGTCAGAATACCAAAGGACGATTCTGTGACACATCAAAATTTCTTCTCAGAAAGTACTCATTGATTGTTTTTGATAACTTTTCCCTCTCAAAAATGAATGCCTTAGATCTTGGTGCTCATATGGGACTTTTTGCTACTGAACTATCTGACCTTTGACTTACTTTCTGACAGTTACATGTAGCACAATAATTTTTTTAAGAGGACAAGAACAAGTGTCCTCTACATTATAGTGTCTGCCTGTGTAGGAACAAAAATAAAGGTTAAAGGTGGGGCTTAGATTAGTGCTGACCAAAAGCAACTTCTTTAGTAAATTATTTATTTATTTGAGATGGGGTCTCACTTTGTTGCTCAGGCTGGAGTGCAGTGGTGCAATCACCACTCACTGCAGCCTTGACCTCCTGGGCTCAAGTGATCCTCCCACCTCAGCCTCCCAAGGAGCTGGGACTACAGGCACATGCCACCATAGCCAGGTACCCCCACACCCAGCTAATTTTTGTATTTTTTGTAGAAATGGGGTCTCGCCATGTTGCCCAGGCTGGTTTCCATCTCCTGGGTTCAAGCGATCCACCTGTGTCAGCCTCCCAAAGTGCTAGGATTACAGGTGTAATCCACTGTGCCAGGCCTTTAGTAAATTTATTAATCAGGATTCTATTTCTATTTATATTGTTACCTATAATCATTTGTCCTTGTTCAAACTAAAACCTCTTTAGATTTTGTTTTAAAACCATACTTTCTGTCAAGAACAGTTAATGTGCTTGGTATAACTGATAGTTGTGATATACACAATCTTGGCCAAAGCTGGTTGCTTGGTCTGCTTCTCTTGATGGAAGTCATTGCTTCTGTCATGGTGGCCTCCACTACACAACTCTCTTGCCTTCTGGTTCTGGTAACTTCGCTGTCCCCTGGTCTCTTTCGACCTAAGGGTGGTCATAATTCTGCTGCTGCAAGTCACAGGCTCTGGCACTACCCCTCGTGGTTCTGCTATTGCCACACCTTTGCCAACAGTCCTTTCATAAATAACCTTCCTACTCTTGCCCAATTTTGTGTGTGCCATCTGTTTTCATTTGGGATCTGGAATGAGACAACATATAGTTGGCCCACTGTATCCACGGGTTATGCATCTGTGGATTCAATCAACCATGGATCAAAAACAGTATTTGTGGGATGCAGAATCTATGGATACAGAGGACCAACAATTGCATGACTTGAGCTTCCACGGATTTTGGTATCTGCAGGGGTCCTGGAACCAACACCCCATGGATCCAGAGGACCACTGTATATGCATGTTTATCAAGCTTATTCAAAGCCCCCTTTTTTTGTGTGAAGAGATTTTCCTTAAATCTTCATTTCTTGTGAAAATGGGAAGACTTTCAAGATAACAGTCAACAGAAAACTAGATGAAATGACCACAGAATTATTTTTAAACCATAACCTGCATTATTATCATTATTATTACCATTTTTTCATTTTAACATGAATTTCTGGGAGAGAAAGGCTGGGTCCATTCAAAGCATGGTAGGTCATGAATAGCTTTGTTTTTATCTTCATTGCAGCTCAGAGAGGATGGTGAAAGGTGCTACAGTCTGGTGAATGTTTTGTACTTCTCTTTCTCTTATCAGAAGGAAGCCAGGCCACCAGCTAAGGTTATCAGAGCCATAGACTGTTGAGTCCTCCTTTCTTCTCAGGGAGCACAGTTTGTCTCACAGTTTCCTGAGCAACCACCGGGTTGTCTTGTGGGGGAGCCTACCCCTTACAGAGCCTGAAAAGGAGCCAGTGGTCAGATGGTCACGTGTTGAAGGGCATCCTGGGCCTGAACAGGAAATATACTCAGAGGAAAGTTACAGTAACTTAACCAGCTCTGTGGTCAGGAGGGAGGTGCTCTTCTATGCCAGGGAAATCAGCATCACCTTCACAGTATGCTCACAAATATCACAGGGCAAGATGGCTGAAAGTAGAAGCTTTCATTGTTGTTGGTTCCTACCTAACATGTGAAATTCTGTTCAGTCCGAATTTTTAAAAGGAAACAAGATAATTAGAATCTTACAACCTGATTTTTCAACGGCAAAAGAAAGTCAGACTATGATGTGCATAAATGGAACCTGATAAAGTTCTTAAAGATTCTAGAGGAAAATCACATTTTGCTAATTAATCATGTATTCCAGCTCTCTAACTGCTTCTTTAGCTTCCCAGTACGTTTTATTTCTCTATGGTGCTACGATAAAGAAAAGGAAAAACTATGACAAACAAATGTAATTCACAAAAGCCCTGAAGTTAAGGATTTTCCTAGTGAAGTTCAGACTGAAATGTGACTTTATGTGTTGACTCATGTGTATGTTCAATCCCTTTTGTACACTTGGGTAAGCTAGAATGGAAGATCTCAATGGTATAATTATTACTTGTGCATCAGAAAGAATTTATAAGATCATTTGATGTGATCATACTGTCTGTAAGCCTTATCTGGGATCCATCTATGACCTTCAGGAAATCTTCAAAATTGTAAGCAAAATGTTTTGTATATGTGCATTAGAGGCAAAAAATTTGGAAATGTATTTTTTTCTAGATATGAGCATGAAATAAATTCAGTCTTGCTGAATGAACAAAGTTGTTTTTCTGTCCATTTATGATTTAAAACATTACTCCTAGATGTCTAAATAAATAAATTACATCTTAGCTCTTCCATTATTTGTGTGACCTTGTTTGAAAAGTCATTTACTTCTTCTCTTTTTTCCCCCCAATAGCCTCTTCTTTAAAATAAGGACTTGGCATAGATCATCTCCAAGTTCCCTTCCAGTTGAGTGTGTTTTTTTGCAGGATAAGACTCTAATAAAATAGTGGGGAAAATGAAATGTATTCTGTTCTGGTCCTCTTCCCATTCCATTCACTCCCCTACTTAATGGTAATCTCCTCCCTAACCCTCACTCCAGACATCTAGTACCATCCTCCCTATCAAGTCCAACTTTGAGAGGATCTAGAACCAATCACTGCAATTGTGTTGAAATTTTGATGCAACATGGCAGAAGGAAATGAACAATAGATTAGAAGTCATAAGTTATGAGCTTAAATTTCAAGGATCACTTATGTTTCCTGTAACCTTGGACAACTCATCTACCTCTTTGACCTCAGTTTCCCCATCTGTAAGATGGGCATAAAGATGACTGTCCTGCCTATTTACTTCACAGTTGAATATAGAGTTCAGATGAGATAAGAGACAGCATTTTATAGCCCTGTGAATGTAAGCCATAGATACTAAATTAAGCCAATGTGTTTCCCATATTGCATTTTGGGCTTCATTTTCTTTGGAAATCTAAGCATTAACTGAGCTGGTGGGAGGGTCCTTTTAAGGTCAGGGTTCTTTGATGCTGGGAGCCACACCTTAGAGGTGGTTACCACCCCACCTATGCAGAGGGTTGACCTCATTACTAAATATGGTAATTGACCCGTTTATAATAGGTGTAAACGGCAAGAGTTGTTTTTTTTTGTAACCAAGCTTCCCCACCACCCACTGCCATTCTCATGGAAGTTCAAGCAACTTTCAATTTTCCTGAAGTCGGCTGTTTCACAAGATTCACAGATTATCTGTGGGAAATCTTTTAGCTCTCAGTACCTTGCTCACAAGCAGCAGATAAGTACCTTCTCACCTCCAATCTCACTCTTCATGTTGCCTGTTGTTAAGCAGGAGCTGTGAGGGAAAGAGGTTTGAGGTTAGTGCTTCCTGTCTCCACACCTTTAGCTGGTTTAGCTGCTAGGAAAGGCTTTGAAAAGCAAAGCACTAAATTCACCTTCAAAACAACTTGTCAATTCAGTTAGAGAAATGTCAGTCAGACCAATCTTTTGATAATGTAAGCAAAGAAAATGGATGGGTTGACAATGTTTCTTTTAACCTCGTAGGTTTGACCTAGGTAGACCTTACCTGAACACTCACAAGAAGTAAAATCAAATATTCACAGGGAAAGGGCTGGGTCTCCTGATACCCAAGTAGCCTAAGAAGAATGCCTTCCACTCCTAGCATGAACTGGAAAGCAAAAAGAAATCAAACACAAGTTAGGACGAGGGAGCTACATATTTGGGTTTCTTCTGAGTCTAGATATGTCCTTACATTTGTAGTATGTCCTTACATTATTTGAAGTACTGTGGATTTTCAGAAACTCAGAGACCGAAAATACATGTCAAAGCCAAATGTCATCTGATATTCTGATTATCAGCTACTTTGATTTCTCCATGTTTTTACTTCATAGAGCAAGGGGTGTGCATTTTTACACATGCCCCATTTTAAAAGAAAATAAGAGAAATCAGAATTATTGTGTTTGTCACAATGATCACACATATTCAGTATCACTTAGAGTCACTGGTTATCTTTTTCTAGCACCAAAAGTAAATTTCTCTCATTTACTGTCTTGCAAAGCATATAGAGATTTTGAGGTCCTGTGAGATAGTTTCCCATTTAGGCTTCTCTGAATTATTGACATGAACCAAGGTGGGACCAAATGCTATGAGGATATAAATATTGAGAAATGAGATTTTATCAGCCAACCTTGAACTCAGCTTGAACTCTAAACTAGGAGGCTGTTAGCTACATGTTAACACATAGTAAGCAAACGATTTCAAGCACAGTATCTGTGTTTGAGAGCCAGCTAATTTAAAAATGATCTATGTTGACAAAGAAGAGGGAGAAAAGTAAACATGAACAATAAATTGGATGGCTTTTCCTCAAATGGCCTTATCGAAAACAAATAGTTTTCAAGCTCTTTTCCAGCAAAATCTTAGCACTTTTCTGCATAAAAGCCTTCAGTAGATCTTCATCACCTTCAGAAGAGAGCCAAAGCTCTCTAATGGAGTGAACTATGCTTGCTCTGACAATCTTGTCTTTCGTAACTCATGGCCCAGCAAAAAGAAGGTAGCTGTAATTCCCCAAGTCGGCCACACTCTTACCCTCCTCATCTCCCTTGCCCAGACTACTCTTTTTCTCTCTTTGTCTTATCCTCCCCACAGTCCCCTAACTCACCCCAGCCCAAACACACACTCTCCCACCTCACCCCAGTCCCCAACACAAAGACACATCTTAGCCAGGCTAACTTGTACTTAGTAAAAGTTGGTCAAATCCATGTATGCGTACTCCTTCAGGACTCAGGTCAGCCGTCATCTCCTGAGATCCTTAACTGGTTTCCCTGTTGCCCCCGGAAGTTTTGTGCAGATCACTGTGTCACTATGTTTAAAGTAGGGTCTATTTATATCTTTCTTCCCCATCAGATCATGAGCTGCCGTAGGACAGGAATTGAGTGGCATTCATTTTTGGGAAATCAATTCTTCTCTCCCACGTGCATCTTAGGAACATGTCACACCCTGAGTTAGACAGGACATATTCAGCAAACCACTGGACTCTAGATGCCACAGCTTTTCTTCCTTCCTCTCTCTCCCTTCCCTCTCTCCACCTCACTGTGTGTGCTGGGAGAGGGAGTCAAACTGGGGAGCCATCTGGGGTTTCTCTCCAGCCCACCCACACTCCCTTTTTTGTCTCCACAAAGAAGTCCTATTCTCATTCTCATCTTTTTCTTTAAATCAGCTCACAAAGGCAGATCAGGAAGAATTTGAATGTGCATTAAAACAGAATCCAAATAATTAGCAATAGAAACACAATTCCCAGGGGGGTGAGCAAGCAGAATACAAATGCCTAACCTGCACTCACTCTCTGAAAAGGAGGAGAGATGCAGGCATTGCTTGCTGGAGTTGGTTGCTCTTCCGATTAGAACTGACCTAATGACTCCTTCTAAGTAAAAAAAGGAAACAAACAAAATAAATCAAAAACAAAAAAACAAATTGGATGTTTGTATTAAGACAGGTCGAACTTTTTGATTCTTTGCATGTTTATTTTTCAGTGCTTTTGCAAAATATTTGTGGAACAAATAATAAGTGAAGTTAAAGTTGTTGACACAGGTTTCCAAAAAGGATTTAATGAGATGGTAGTCAAACCTAGCTGCTGATAACAACAATACAGCCGAATCACCATCTTTCACTCAACAATTATTTAATGAGAGTCTATTAGTCATACTGTGTTATGTAAAGAAGCATAACATGTGGTCCTTTCTGTCAAGAGACTTGGAAACCAGGGGCCTAAGGGAAATGCACATGAATCCAAAGCTAAGCAAATTGAAGCATGTGAAACAAGAGTTGTTTAAAAGGTATAACTCGACCAAATGTCAAGTGAGCGATACAGATAGTAATCATTTTGAGACCTGAGAAGGGAGTGGTGCTCTGTGCCAAGGAGTTAGTAGACAAAGCATGGAGGTAGGAATGCTCACAGTCTGTTCTTGGGATGTTGGCTTAAATGGTCTAATTAGGAGGGCTTCGGTTTGAGGAAATGAGGTTGGAAAAACCTGTGGAGGCCGATTTGAGGATAAGAAGTTAGTTTTCCTCTGTTAGGCCACTGGTTCTCAAATTTGACTGCCATCTAGAATTACTAGAGAAACTTAAAAAATATGAATGGATGCCTGGGTCCTATACCTAGAGATTCTGATTTAATTGGCCTTGGAAAACCAAAGGCTTTTAGATTTTTCCAGGTGATTCTAAATATGTTGTCAGGTGAATTCCACTAGGCCATAGTGGCTTTCAACCCAATTGAATATTAGAATCAAGTGGGGGAACTTTTAAGATAATATGAAAGACAATCCACAGAATGAGAGAAAACATTTACAAATCACATATCTGATAAGAAACTTGTATCAAGGCTGAGGCAGGCAGATCGCCTGAGGTCAGGAGTTTGAGACCAGCCTGGCCCACGTGGAGAAACCCCATCTCTACTAAAAATATAAAAATTAGCTGGGGGTGGTGGTGGTCACCTCCAATTCCAGCTACTCGGGAGGCTGAGGCAGGAGGATTGCTTGATCCTGGGTGGCAGAGGCTGCAGTGAGCCAAGATCATGCCACTGCACTCCAGCCTGGGTGACAGAGTGAGACTCTGTAAAAATAAAAAAATAAAAAGTATAAAAAATGTATACAGAACTCTAATAATTCAATAATAAAAAGATAAATAGCCTAACCAGTTAATAAATGGGCAAATGATCTGAATAGAGAGTTCTCTAAAAAGAATAGACCAATGGCTAATAAGCACATGAAAAGATGCTTAGCATCATTAGTTATTAGAGAAATAGCAAATCAAACCATGATGAGATATCACTTCATGTCCACCAGGATGGCTATAATAGAAAAGATGAACAATAACAAGTGTCGACAAGGGTGAGGATAAATTGGAGCCCTCATTCACTGCTGGTGAGAATATACAATGGTGCAGTTGCTTTGGCAACAGTTTGACGATTCCTCAAAAAGTTAAACATAGAGTTACCATATGACCCAGCAATTTTACTGCTGGCAAATACCTAAGAGAGTTGAAAACATACGTCCACACAAAAATCTGTATGCAAATACTCATAGTAGCATTATTCGTAATAGCCAAAAAGTGATGAATAGAAAAACAAAATGTAGTATAGCCATACGATGGAATATTATTTGGCCATGAAGAGTGAAGTTCTGGTGCATGCAACAACATGGATGAAACTTGAAAACATGCTAAGTGAAAGAAGCGAGACACAAAAAGCCACATATTTTATGATTCTACTTATAAAAAAAGTCCAGAATAGGCAAATTCATAGGGCCAAAGTAGATTAGTGGTTTCCAGGGATTTAAGGGAGGGAGGAAGCAGGGTGATGGTAAATGGGTATGGTATTTCTTTATGGAGTAATGAAAATGTTCTGGAATCAGATAGTGGTGATTCATTCATAACTTTGTGAATATACTAAAAAATCTCTGAATTTTACACTTTAAAACAGCAAACTTTATAGTACCTGAATTATATCTCAATAAAGTTATTATCTAAAATAAAGAAAAAAAACTTAGTATCAATCCTTCCCCCCAGCCTAGACCAATTAAATCAGAATTTCCAGAAGTGGGAGGACTTGGGCACAGATATTTTTTCATTTTAAAGTTCTTGATATAAAGCCAGCAATGATTTTTTAAAAAGAATTTTGTAGAGATGGGTTCTATGTTGCCCAGGCTGGTCTTGAACTCCTGGGCTCAAGCATTCATCCCGCCTTGGCCTCCCAAAGTGCTAGGATCACAAAGGTGTGAGTCATCATCCCCAGCCAGCATTATTGATTACATAGGAGACAAAAAGCTACTATTAATTTAGTTCTATGCCATTTCCTTCTTACCAAAACCAAAACAAAACACCTGTGTATATGAATTCAAATTCAGTTAAATTGTAAATTTCATTTAAAAATGAATCTGATTTTATTTGGCTCTTCAGTGTGGGTATACGGGATGTTGCTTCAAATAAACTTAAAAGAAATGCAAGTAGGTAAATAATTATTAACATACCCCAAAACAAGAGCAAAAAAATGCTTTTGTTTGCATTGAAATTTGAATCAAAGACACAAAGTGGTTTGTTGTTTTAGAAAAATTCTTGAGGGCCAGGCGCAGTGGCTCACACCTGTAATCCCAGCACTTTGGGAGGCCGAGGCGGTGGATCACCTGAGGTCGGGAGTTCGAGACGAGCCTGACCAACATGGAGAAACCCCGTCTCTACTAAAAATAGAAAATTAGCCGGGCATGGTGGTGCATGCCTGTAATCCCAGCTACTCGGGAGGCTGAGGCAGGAGAATCACCTGAACCCAGAGGGCGGAGGTTGCAGTCAGCTGAGATCGCACCATTGCACTCCAGCCTGGGCAACAAGAGTGAAATTCCGTCTCCAGAAAAAAAAAAAAAAAAAGAAAAATTTTGGAAGGTGTCTTGGTTGCAAAGTTGATTCTCAGTTTCTCAGTGCTTCAGTGGTCTATTTCTCAGGTGGTCACAGCCAACTTGGGTTTTAGTTCTGGCTTTGCTCACCATTTGTTTGGTGACTTCAGACAAACCAGCTAATGTTTCTAGGCCTTATACAGTCATTAGAAAAGAAAAAAAAAAAAAAAGAAATAATATTGTCATGTGCCAACAATGAGGATACCATGGGAAATGAGATCAATGTGTTCTCTTCACTTATGGAGTTGATAAACTAGTTTCAGGTTCTTTGCTTTTAAAGATTGAACTAAATGGTCTCCAGATTCTTTGATCTTTTATTGGGATAGCAGTAAAGGTAGATGATGGACCAGAGAGATAACTCCCCTCTGGAGTCTTTCACCTTTCATGATTTAAGGGAATAGATCTATGAATTTCTTGGGGGAGGCTATTCTCTAAATTTGGTGTGGAAAACACATTAAAGCAAACTCTTGGGTTATATTTTTTCTTATCTCTTCATCCCACTCTTGCAATGGGCAATAAACAAAGTAAAAATGTTTCAAAATATTTTAATTCCTTTACAAAAACCTGTATCACAACTTAAAAACAAATCTATTTGTAGGTTGGGCGTGGTGGCTCATGCTTGTAATCCCAGCACTTTGGGAGGCCAAGGTGGTCAGATCACTTGAGGCCAGGAGTTCGAGACCAGCCTAGCCAACATGGTGAAACCCCGTCTATACTAAAAAAATAGAAAAATTAGCTGGGCGTGGTGGTGCATACCTGTAATCCCAGCTACTTAAGAGACTGAGGCAGGAGAATTGTTTGAACTCGGTGGGTAGAGGTTGCAGTGAGCTGAGATTGCACCACTGCACTTCAGCCTGGGCAACAGAGCAAGACTCTGTCTCAAAAACAAACAAACAAAGAAACAGATCTATTTGTGTGTCTGTGTCAGGCAGTAAAGCCACCTCCAAATATATCACTCAGTCAGGAAATTGGCCCAATGCATGATTAATATTAATGTCTCAGGAATATAGATTTAAAAATTGTGAGTGCCTAGCTGTGGTGCTCAATGCTAACAGAAAGCCATGTACTGCCTTCCGGGTGAAAACATGCTCCATTGTTCCATTCAAAAGAGGATGAAAATAATATTGAAATGTTAACTTTTGAACTCTCAGTATAATTATCCCCTGAAGAGGTCCTACATCTTCTGCCAAGAGAAAACCTTTGCTGGAGATCTGTTCATTTAGTTAATTAATATATTTTGCTTTCAGGAAGAAAAATTATCCTTATATTCTTGTTCTAAGCAAATGATTTTTTTTTTCCCCCAGGAAACAAGATTTTGGTGAAGCAGTCGCCCATGCTTGTAGCGTACGACAATGCGGTCAACCTTAGCTGCAAGTATTCCTACAATCTCTTCTCAAGGGAGTTCCGGGCATCCCTTCACAAAGGACTGGATAGTGCTGTGGAAGTCTGTGTTGTATATGGGAATTACTCCCAGCAGCTTCAGGTTTACTCAAAAACGGGGTTCAACTGTGATGGGAAATTGGGAAATGAATCAGTGACATTCTACCTCCAGAATTTGTATGTTAACCAAACAGATATTTACTTCTGCAAAATTGAAGTTATGTATCCTCCTCCTTACCTAGACAATGAGAAGAGCAATGGAACCATTATCCATGTGAAAGGTAAGATACAACTTTACCAGTGTACCACCCTAAAGTAATGGTTTTCAAATGCAGTCCTGAAAACTGGGTCGTGGTCAGTGGTGGGGTTGAATAAGGCCTAAGTGATTTGATACTAACAAAGACAAATAATGTTTTCAGAAAATTTTTTCCCTTTACTGTAGAGGAGATTCAAGGTTATATTTTGAATATCTTTATTTTCCTTTGCTGACATTGAGCGGGAGAGTAAGTGATGAAGTTACCGCATGTGGGAACAGATCATTTTTCTCCATTCGAGTGGATCATGGCAGAAAAGAGGTTACCATTAAAATGTAAGCCCAGGTGCCCTCAAGTAACAGCTGGGTCTAATGGGTTAAGACTCAGGAAGACTCAGTTCTATTTCTAATTAATTCTTTTTTTGTGCTCCATAATCTTCCTCTGTAAAAGTACCTTTCCAGTTTCTTTTTCCTTCCTTCCTTCCTTCCTTCCTTCCTTCCTTCCTTCCTTCCTTTTCTTTTCTTTTCTTTTCTTTTTCTTTTTCTTTTTTTTTGAGACGGACTCTCGCTCTGTCGCCCAGGCTGGAGTGCAGTGGCGGGATCTCAGTTCACTGCAAGCTCTGCCTCCCGGGTTCACGTCATTCTCCTGCCTCAGCCTCCCGATCAGCTGGGACTACAGGTGCCCGCCACCACGCCTGGCTTATTTTTTGTATATTTATTTATTTATTTAAATTAATTAATTAATTTTTTTGAGAGGGAGTCTTGCTCTGTCGCCCAGGCTGGAATGCGGTGAGGCGATCTCGGCTCACTGCAAGCTCCGCCTCCCAGGTTCACGCCATTCTCCTGCCTCAGCCTCCTGAGTAGCTGGGACTACAGGTACCTGCCACCATGCCCGGCTAATTTTTTATATTTTTAGTAGAGACAGGGTTTCACCTTGTTAGCCAGGATGGTCTCGATTTCCTGACCTCGTGACCCGCCCGTGTTGGCCTCCCAAAGTGCTGGGATTACAGGCGTGATCCACCGCGCCCAGCCATTTTTTGTACTTTTAGTAGAGACGGGGTTTCACCGTGTTAGCAAGGATGGTCTCAATCTCCTGACCTCGTGATCTGCCCACCTGGGCCTCCCAAAGTGCTGTGATTACAGGCGTAAGCCACCGCGCCCAGCCCGTACCTTTCCATTTTCTGAAATATACAAAGAATCCTGGACTAGAAACCGGGGGACATAAAATTTGCTATTAATCAACTGTGTGATCTTGGATAAGTCACCTAACTTTTTCATAGTCAAAAACTCAGTACAACTGTTAAGCAGTATTTGTGAATTAGTGAAAATAAGTCTACTGAGCTTTTGTTGACGTTATGTTCTGCCTAAATGTTAGGGAGAAAAATCATGATTCCCCAACTCAGAAGAATACAGTATTGGTAGCAACAAGTAAAGTTTGATTTTTTGGTATACTTTGTGGATATATCATAGCTTTTCATTTTTGTGGAATGATATTAAGAAACACATATGTTCAGTTTTGTACTGAATCCTAGCATAATGCCAATAAATGGTTTTTCTTCAATGCTGGAACAGAGCCATGCTGATGAAAAATAGGATACTAAATAAGGAAAGAACTGTTAATGTGGCAGATAAGCTTTTGTGTTCTGGCAAAATAGAGACAATTAATGTGTGAATATTTTGTTTGCTGAGTCCTATTTAGATTTCTAATATCTGTAATATCCAAACAGAATATTTTAATTGTATCAAGTCAAAGGTTAAAAAATTATGCTATTTTGCTTGTAGCTAAGAGTGAAATATTTTTTCCTATATGAAAGACATGCTACTTTAGGATAGTATTTTATATATATGTATACACACATATACACATATCATTTATGTTAGAACTGAGAAGGACACCAATGATCCTGTACTTAGTAATTTTCAATCCTATCTGTATATTATAAATCTGAGTAGGTTTTAAAAGAAATACCAATGCCTAGTTCCAGCCCTGAGATTCTGATGTAATTGATATGGGTTGAGGAAGGGGTGCTGGACATCATTATATTTTCAAACTTTCTCAGATAATTTATTGTGCAGCTAGGATGGAAAATCAATGGACTAGAGGATTTTTGGTATGCTTTCTAGTTCTAATTTTCTCCAATTTTGAATAGAATTCTATAGGTTCCTTCTCATCCCCTTTTGATTCCTAAGGATATAAAGTGATTTGTTTGTCATTATATAATCTATGAGACAGGGTTGGAACTAGAAATTTATCCTCTGATTAGCAGTCCAGTGTTCTGACTGCCATAGTAGGCTGATGATTTTCTTAAGGCTTGAAAACATGTATATTATTTAACTTATTCCAAGAATGCAGTTTAGGGTCTAGATTAACTATCTTCTGATGGGAGAAAGGGATAAAGTTAGGTTAAGGCCATTGGAAGTCACCATTTTGAATCACACAGTAGAATCCACAAAGTCAAGTGAATACAAGTCTACCAGTGTACCATCCTAACGTAATGGCTTTCAACTGTGGTCGTGAAAACTGACCAGATCATGGTCAGTGGTGGGGTTGGGTAAGTCTCAAAGAGGAAATCTATTCACTCTAAGCTGGTGATATGTTTAATATTTTTATTTCTTTCACATTTTTCTCTGATGTTCACAAGGAAGGAAATGCACTCAATTGCTATTCCTGTATCATTTAATCCACTCTATTTTGTTTTTCAGGGAAACACCTTTGTCCAAGTCCCCTATTTCCCGGACCTTCTAAGCCCTTTTGGGTGCTGGTGGTGGTTGGTGGAGTCCTGGCTTGCTATAGCTTGCTAGTAACAGTGGCCTTTATTATTTTCTGGGTAAGAGAAGCAGCACTGCTTTTATGTAACTTTTCCACTGCACATGAAATCTGAACACATTCAAGAATTTTGCCTATGTGGTTTATTTTCTGTTTAATATAGGATGATGATTTTCTTTTCCCCATGCTTGAGTAGGTTCTCTTTTAGCTTGTTCAACTCTATCTGAGATAAAAATCTGATATGAGTTAGATTTCCCAGAAGGCATTGAGTAGGTGGTGAGGCAAAATAAGAAGCTAAATGGGTAAATTAGGGTGGAGGGATTAGGAGCAGTTGCCTTTCTTCTCCCCATTTTGCAATATAATTATGACACATAGAACAGTTTTAATGCGTATATATGTATAAAACACCTAGGCAACTTGGGAAGCTGGGCAACTGAAGCCAATGGACAATGTTGGCTTGATCAAAAATCATGAGAAACTTGGCTACTGAAATTGTGTATTCAAACCTAGCAAAGAAACTAGATCTGTTTATCTGAGTCATATTTTTTTTTCTCCTCTGAAGCAGTTGAATTGTGTGAGGCCAAGTATGGTGCTGTCATTATGAAACTATAATGGGAGTTAGAATTTTCTGAGCTCTCACCACTGAATTGAAGTACTAACTTTTGCAAATGTTTATATAATAAATGTGGTGTATTTTTCTTTACCTTCCTCAACATTGAATTTTTGGCCTGGGTTTGAACACATTTTGATGAACGCACCTACAGTTAAGAACGTACCCCTGAGTGACCCTTGTTCTTACTCAGAAACTTCTTAGGTACATAGTATGGTACAGAATGTATTGACTCCATGTTGTCTTTGAATTTTTTTCTAGAAGTTACATGCATGGATGAGTCATTTCTTCAATGAGAAATGTATTCTCAAGCATAAAAGACTATTTCTCTTGATAGTCTCCAAAAGACTATTTCTCTTGATATTCTCCATTTGATATTAAGTACATTTGGTGCTTAATGAATGCTTATTGGATTGATGAATTGATAACCTCCAGAGAGGTCAAATTAAGGATTTAAATGAGTCTGCCTGAAGTATGATACTCATCTTTAAGACATAATCCATATATGTACCTAATTCATAGATGGGTCAGTGATTTCTGAAAGCCATATCATGTGAAGTCATTCTGTTTACTATCAGCTTGGTGACTGCGGGTACAGACCTGGATCCACAGTCATGCCTTCCTATTACCCAGTCTTAGATTCTTTTAGATTCTTCTTGGCCTATTGCCAAAGCTTACCTTTCAGTTGTTCCCCACATGCTCCTTGCAGTTCAGAAGACTCTAGAGCTCAGATGGACATTTGTCAGGCTGCCTGTTGCTTACTCTGTACTTGCCGCAGGGTAGGAAACAAAGTGGTTGCTTGTTCCTGGAAATTCTTTATACTAGGTATCATCTTAAGAATTTGCCTGGCTTGCCTTCTGCAAGTTGCCCAACCCTGAAGGTGGGGCTTTGGTATTATAAAATGTTGCCTGAATTCTGCCTCTGATGTTAGTTGACTACTTTCATCTTTCCAGATCTTGGTATCTTCATCCAACTTACCTTCTAGCTTTGATCCTCTGGTGTTTGCTGATAATTTTTGAGTTTTTAGAATTCTTAGTTCTTGTTTCTTCTTAATCTCTGGCCATTGGCTTTTAGGCCTACCATATGGCTTTTCAATCCTCTCATTGGGAGTCTCAACTTTCTAACTTAAAGGCCAGGTGCAGTGGCCCTTTGGATACCCCTCCAGGAAAGGCATTCCCCTGTGATATGCTGACCTAGGTCAAAGTAATTTACTAGCTCTGCAGAAAGTAGTTTTGGGAACTACTTTAACCTTCAATGGCCAGAGGACACTGCTCATTATTGAAGACTTATTATAAATATTCATTAGAATGTCAGTTACTATAATGAGACATCAATTTGTTGAGTGACTTGAGTCACCCAAAGGGACAAAAGCAGCTTCTCACTTTCAATGAATTTAAACCGTTCACTTTCAACTCAGACACATCGTAGACACACTGGGTTTTTCCTTGGCAGTACTACTAATTCCTAGTGAGATTCATCTTGCTTTGTTTTAAAAAATTTTATTTTTGTTTTACTTTGTCTTACAGACCCCCTGTGAATTGGGCAGTCCTGTCATTTGTGGACTCTTGTAGTCAATTTGGTTACCCAATAAAAACTACCACTTATCTGCATCTCAAACCTGGGTCTTTGTACTCTCTTACCAAAAGAGTATAAATACAAGTTTGTCTATATTTCGTAGAATAACATAGTATTTTCACTCTGGGCTCATCTTTTCCTGCTGTTGCTATTTAAGCAACAAGTACCTTGCTGAGTTGGGCATCTAGGCCATTATGGATCCCTGGAGTTTAGCTATTTCCTGGGTAATTTTCTGAGATCCTATTTTTGGCTGGTCTGCAGCGTGCCTTGATGTAAGTTGCTGTTTTCCGGAACTTCCTGAGGGCCTATGATATGCTACTGTAGGCAGTTCTGGGTTGAGTGGGTTTCTAGGCTGAGCGGGTTTCTGGGAGCAGCTGCAGATTCTATCTCAGTTCTTGACCTGATGTTGACATTTGAGTAAATAAAGAGCTCCCTTTGGTCAAGCTGTCACAGGCCAGCACCTGTCACTGTCTTTCAATTCTCCGTTCATGCAGCTGTGCTGGTAAAGCTGCCCGTTTTCCTAAAGAAATCTTTTTAAAAAACATTATGTTCCCCACTGCAGATCATAATGTGAGGAATGTAGATAGTGTGTGTACAGGTAGCGTCTGCTTTTTATAATAATCCAGTAGATTCTTGAAGACCATGTACTTAAGTAGATTACCTTGCATATGCCCTGTGTATTGCTGCTGTTCCCAGGAAACAAGTGGGTAAGGCTGGCATGGGGAGAAGGGCAAAGGAGGAATGGTCCAGAAATCACATATCATTAGCTGATATTCACTGTTGAAGGGGTGGAGATGACACAGACACATAGGGTAGGTACTTCCTGCACACATATGCACACATACTCAATGCACATGGGTGCTGTAGGTTCTGCGTGGTGTTTGTTCCCAGCCATGCATCTGTCATTTTCATCCCACTGCTGTGTTTAGAGTTAGGGTGATAATAAGTAAGTCTGCCATCTGACAATCACTTGAGGATAAGCATGGGAGCTGACTGCAACAGACCTTTCATTATTTTATGTGCAATGTAAAGAACCTGAGAATCAAGACACCTTTATTGCTGTGGCCTCTCTACCAGCTATGATTTGGTTTGGGTGTCTGGAGGCAGAGGCTGACACTTGGAGGTTTGGCAAAGGGAGTCCTCAGGGTTGGAGTAAGTACTAAAAATGCTTCCCAGGTTATCAGCTGTTTTCTACACTCATCTGGGGACAGACATTTCCTCGGCCTCACCCCTGCCCTGCTGTGATCTTGTGCTCAAGACAGCTCTAGTCTTTCATTTACAGAAAGGATGTAGAACCAAAACAATTCTTCATTGCATTGTAGGATGTTTAGCAGCATCTCTGACCTCTACCCAGTAGATGCCAGTAGCATCCCTCCCCGTTGTGATGATCCAAAATGTTTTTAGACTTCACTAAATGTCTCCTGGGACAGGGATTAAGGGAGCTTGAGGTGTCAAGGATGAGGTTAGGAGGTCTGTCTTGGGCAACTGTATATATGGTAGTGTCATTCACTCAGATGAGAAACACTGGTTAAAAAAAACAGCATTTGGGGGAAATCTTGAGTTTTATTTTAGGCATGTTGAGTTTAGAGTGGCTTTGAGGTTTAGTCCAGAGATATAAATTTGGGTGAGTAGGTGGTAATTGAAGCTGTGAATGTGGATAAGATTGCCTAGGGAAAGAGGATAGAGAAGAAGGCCTAGGACCAAGCAGTGAGAAATTCTAACGGCTGGTTAGAGAAGGATGAGCTTGCAAAGGAGGCAGGGAAGGAGTGACAAGACAGGTAGGATAAAAACTGGGATGTCATAGATGGCAAAGAGAAATAGTATCACAAAAAGAAGAGAGTTATCAATAGTATAGAATACTGCTGAGAGTTGAAGAAGATGAGGACTTAAAACATGTTAGCTGTGTTTAGTAACATGGAGGTCAGTGTTTTTCAAACCTTTCTTTAGCACTTACGCATGCCTCTTTGACAAGGAAGGTGTGAAGTGCTCAGGCAGGAGTGTATGGAAACAAAACCAGGGCTGAAATCATTCACTTATTTATTCATTCAGGTATCATGTCATTCAGGTACAGCATTATCTACTTAGGTATCGGCCTGTGTGCCAGGAACTAGGCACTTTTTTCATAATAGAGAATGCTGAATCCAGAAATCTGATGGCTTTCTGTTTTTAGATGTTTTCTGGGTCATTTGTTAAGAAATGTAGAATTTTACTATCACATTGATTCAGAAATGATGTTCCTAACCCTTAGTCAAAAATTTTGCTAAGATTCATGGTGGGTGAAACTATTGCCCTTACTTCCCTCACTTCTGGTGGAAATTCATCCTGATGGAGCCAAGCCTATGAAAGAGAGATGAGTGTAGAAATACATACCCATAAAGACATAGGAATGTACTAGTTGTCTAGAACTGTAAATTGCCATTAGTTTGGACTCCATCTTTACAAATTTGTGATTATTACAGACTCTGGAGGAGTTGAAAGTCCTCTTCGGTTAATTATGGAAAAACAGCTTGTTAAGCAAATGCTAATGTAAGAAGATCACAATGTGGGTAGGCTTAACCTAGTCAAAGGAGGAAGGGCCTTCAAGTGTATTTACATATCAACAGTGGATATGTTAATTAGTGTGCATTTTTAATTCAGGTCAAATGACAGCACTGAGAGTAACAGGGATGCATTTCTCTAAAATACTTTCTTTGAGATTTTTCAAGTTCAATGTGAAGAGTCAGTAGTTGGGTGTGATTAGTCATTACCCAAGTCCAAGGTGCTCAAAAAAGGTTAGTGTTTTAGTGTCTCTGTCATTTGACAGTTAATATTATGAATAGTTGTGTCCACAGTCTTAGAACTCCTTCCATGACATTGTCCCTCCATACTGACACTTCTCTTTCCTGCAGGTGAGGAGTAAGAGGAGCAGGCTCCTGCACAGTGACTACATGAACATGACTCCCCGCCGCCCCGGGCCCACCCGCAAGCATTACCAGCCCTATGCCCCACCACGCGACTTCGCAGCCTATCGCTCCTGACACGGACGCCTATCCAGAAGCCAGCCGGCTGGCAGCCCCCATCTGCTCAATATCACTGCTCTGGATAGGAAATGACCGCCATCTCCAGCCGGCCACCTCAGGCCCCTGTTGGGCCACCAATGCCAATTTTTCTCGAGTGACTAGACCAAATATCAAGATCATTTTGAGACTCTGAAATGAAGTAAAAGAGATTTCCTGTGACAGGCCAAGTCTTACAGTGCCATGGCCCACATTCCAACTTACCATGTACTTAGTGACTTGACTGAGAAGTTAGGGTAGAAAACAAAAAGGGAGTGGATTCTGGGAGCCTCTTTCCTTTCTCACTCACCTGCACATCTCAGTCAAGCAAAGTGTGGTATCCACAGACATTTTAGTTGCAGAAGAAAGGCTAGGAAATCATTCCTTTTGGTTAAATGGGTGTTTAATCTTTTGGTTAGTGGGTTAAACGGGGTAAGTTAGACTAGGGGGAGGGATAGGAAGACATATTTAAAAACCATTAAAACACTGTCTCCCACTCATGAAATGAGCCACGTAGTTCCTATTTAATGCTGTTTTCCTTTAGTTTAGAAATACGTAGACATTGTCTTTTATGAATTCTGATCATATTTAGTCATTTTGACCAAATGAGGGATTTGGTCAAATGAGGGATTCCCTCAAAGCAATATCAGGTAAACCAAGTTGCTTTCCTCACTCCCTGTCATGAGACTTCAGTGTTAATGTTCACAATATACTTTCGAAAGAATAAAATAGTTCTCCTACATGAAGAAAGAATATGTCAGGAAATAAGGTCACTTTATGTCAAAATTATTTGAGTACTATGGGACCTGGCGCAGTGGCTCATGCTTGTAATCCCAGCACTTTGGGAGGCCGAGGTGGGCAGATCACTTGAGGTCAGGACCAGCCTGGTCAAGATGGTGAAACTCCGTCTGTACTAAAAATACAAAATTTAGCTTGGCCTGGTGGCAGGCACCTGTAATCCCAGCTGCCCAGGAGGCTGAGGCATGAGAATCACTTGAACCTGGCAGGCGGAGGTTGCAGTGAGCCGAGATAGTGCCACAGCTCTCCAGCCTGGGCGACAGAGTGAGACTCCATCTCAAACAACAACAACAACAACAACAACAACAAACCACAAAATTATTTGAGTACTATGAAGGATTATTTGTCTAATAGTTCATTCCAATCAGACCAGGTAGGAGGAGCTTTCCTGTTTCATATGTTTCAGGGTTGCACAGTTGGTCTCTTTAATGTCGGTGTGGAGATCCAAAGTGGGTTGCGGAAAGAGCGTCCATAGGAGAAGTGAGAATACTGTGAAAAAGGGATGTTAGCATTCATTAGAGTATGAGGATGAGTCCCAAGAAGGTTCTTTGGAAGGAGGACGAATAGAATGGAGTAATGAAATTCTTGCCATGTGCTGAGGAGATAGCCAGCATTAGGTGACAATCTTCCAGAAGGTGTCAGGCAGAAGGTGCCCTGGTGAGAGCTCCTTTACAGGGACTTTATGTGGTTTAGGGCTCAGAGCTCCAAAACTCTGGGCTCAGCTGCTCCTATACCTTGGAGGTCCATTCACATGGGAAAGTATTTTGGAATGTGTCTTTTGAAGAGAGCATCAGAGTTCTTAAGGGGCTGGGTAAGGCCTGACCCTGAAATGACCATGGATATTTTTCTACCTACAGTTTGAGTCAACTAGAATATGCCTGGGGACCTTGAAGAATGGCCCTTCAGTGGCCCTCACCATTTGTTCATGCTTCAGTTAATTCAGGTGTTGAAGGAGCTTAGGTTTTAGAGGCACGTAGACTTGGTTCAAGTCTCGTTAGTAGTTGAATAGCCTCAGGCAAGTCACTGCCCACCTAAGATGATGGTTCTTCAACTATAAAATGGAGATAATGGTTACAAATGTCTCTTCCTATAGTATAATCTCCATAAGGGCATGGCCCAAGTCTGTCTTTGTCTCTGCCTATCCCTGACATTTAGTAGCATGCCCGACATACAATGTTAGCTATTGGTATTATTGCCATATAGATAAATTATGTATAAAAATTAAACTGGGCAATAGCCTAAGAAGGGGGGAATATTGTAACACAAATTTAAACCCACTACGCAGGGATGAGGTGCTATAATATGAGGACCTTTTAACTTCCATCATTTTCCTGTTTCTTGAAATAGTTTATCTTGTAATGAAATATAGGGCACCTCCCACTTTTATGTATAGAAAGAGGTCTTTTAATTTTTTTTATTGTGAGAAGGAAGGGAGGAGTAGGAATCTTGAGATTCCAGATCGAAAATACTGTACTTTGGTTGATTTTTAAGTGGGCTTCCATTCCATGAATTTAATCAGTCCCAAGAAGATCAAACTCAGCAATACTTGGGTGCTGAAGAACTGTTGGATTTACCCTGGCACGTGTGCCACTTGCCAGCTTCTTGGGCACACAGAGTTCTTCAATCCAAGTTATCAGATTGTATTTGAAAATGACAGAGCTGGAGAGTTTTTTGAAATGGTAGTGGCAAATAAATAAATACTTTTTTTTAAATGGAAAGACTTGATCTATGGTAATAAATGATTTTGTTTTCTGACTGGAAAAATAGGCCTACTAAAGATGAATCACACTTGAGATGTTTCTTACTCACTCTGCACAGAAACAAAGAAGAAATGTTATATAGGGAAGTCCGTTTTCACTATTAGTATGAACCAAGAAATGGTTCAAAAACAGTGGTAGGAGCAATGCTTTCATAGTTTCAGATATGGTAGTTATGAAGAAAACAATGTCATTTGCTGCTATTATTGTAAGAGTCTTATAATTAATGGTACTCCTATAATTTTTGATTGTGAGCTCACCTATTTGGGTTAAGCATGCCAATTTAAAGAGACCAAGTGTACATTATGTTCTATATATTCAGTGATAAAATTACTAAACTACTATATGTCTGCTTTAAATTTGTACTTTAATATTGTCTTTTGGTATTAAGAAAGATATGCTTTCAGAATAGATATGCTTCGCTTTGGCAATGAATTTGGATAGAACTTGCTATTTAAAAGAGGTGTGGGGTAAATCCTTGTATAAATCTCCAGTTTAGCCTTTTTTGAAAAAGCTAGACTTTCAAATACTAATTTCACTTCAAGCAGGGTACATTTCTGGTTTGTTTGCTTGACTTCAGTCACAATTTCTTATCAGACCAATGGCTGACCTCTTTGAGATGTCAGGCTAGGCTTACCTATGTGTTCTGTGTCATGTGAGTGCTGAGAAGTTTGACAGAGATCCAACTTCAGCCTTGACCCCATCAGTCCCTCAGGTTAACTAACTGAGCCACCGGTCCTCACGGCTATTTTAATGAGGGTATTGATGGTTAAACGGATGTCTCATCCCTTATCCCAGCCATTTGCACTGCCAGCTGGGAACTATACCAGACCTGGATACTGATCCCAAAGTGTTAAATTCAACTACATGCTGGAGATTAGAGATGGTGCCAATAAAGGACCCAGAACCAGGATCTTGATTGCTATAGACTTATTAATAATCCAGGTCAAAGAGAGTGACATACACTCTCTCAAGACCTGGGGTGAGGGAGTCTGTGTTATCTGCAAGGCCATTTGAGGCTCAGAAAGTCTCTCTTTCCTATAGACATATGCATACTTTCTGACATATAGGAATGTGTCAGGAATACTCAACCATCACAGGCATGTTCCTACCTCAGGGCCTTTACATGTCCTGTTTACTCTGTCTAGAATGTCCTTCTGTAGATGACCTGGCTTGCCTCGTCACCCTTCAGGTCCTTGCTCAAGTGTCATCTTCTCCCCTAAACTACCCCACACCCTGTCTGCTTTCCTTGCTTATTTTTCTCCATAGCATTTTACCATCTCTTACATTAGACATTTTTCTTATTTATTTGTGGTTTATAAGCTTCATGAGGCAAGTAACTTTGCTTTGTTTCTTGCTGTATCTCCAGTGCCCAGAGCAGTGCCTGGTATATAATAAATATTTATTGACTGAGTGAATGAGTTTTACATGGCCTTATGAATTAACGGTCAGTCTAAATGTTATAATCATACTTTGAGAGGGAGAAAGCCAGTTCTATTTTCTACTTTCCTCTTAAGAAGTTCAAAAATTCATTTTATTAAAAAAAAGGAGGTAAAATATATACACAGCCAAATCTAGTGAAAGAAAATCTGATGAATATAAGTTCATTTACGTTTTAGAAATTTTTGTGCAGTGAGGAAAACCAATACTGTCAGAAAAGTCATGCCAACTCAGCCACTGTCAGGAGTAAGTTGATTTTCCATTGAAGTCCCCAAATTCCCTCTTAATGGAGTATTGGCTATATCTTAAACATATCTTTAGTTTAAGACTTCTGAAAATGTTGTCTTTGTCTAAAATGTTAAAATCCCATCCTACTACTGACCTGCTACTCTTTTTTCTGGGGTGATTTTACCCCCAACAAATTCTATAAATGCCTTCTCTGGCTCTGATTCAAAAAGTGCTCACAAATGGAAATGCTGGGGACAGAAAATTTCAACTTCTTCACCTGTCATACTCATATCATAGCTGAACACTCTAATAGCACACACACACACACACACACACACACACACACACACCCCTATCATCTTCTGGGTAGGGGAAGGGAAAGGCGCTTGAACAACAGACACAAGAGCTGGTCTAATAATTCATGTAGCACCTTCTGTTTCCTTCGCTGAAATTTTACTCTGAAGGTGACTCAGAGTCAATTAAATCGGTGTGCAATGAGTTCATCTCTAAACTGATTCTTTTCTTTGGTGAAATGAAGCTTATTAAACTTAATAAAGGTAATTAAACTTGAAAAAGATGAGCTTATATGTCTCTTACTACTCCAAGAAAGACTGAACTCAGCTGGTTACTCATGGATAGTTCAATAAGACAAATCAAATCAATTGGAAAGGAACGAGATGGGTAAAAAAAAAAAAGTCAGCCATTAAATGAATCTGCTCAATAAGCACTCCTTTACCATGCTAATAAAAATAATGTAACCCAGTTCTGTAAGAAGGTTCTAGTACCTTGAAACTCAAGTTCAAAACAAAATAAAATGCAAACTTCGCTTCACCTAACACCTCCCACAACATTCTAGCTACCCAACTGGGTGAATATTGTAATTGCCCACAACCCCGAATTCACTTTTTCCCTCCAGTATGATAAAACAGATTGATTCCTTTTTAAAGCAATACCCTTTCTTCTCTCCCATCTTGTCGGGATCAGAGATAATGGATAGATGAGAAAAAATTAAAGAAGCTTCTGGATCCATTGTAATGGGGACCTAACCATCACACTATGCAGCAGCAAATGGGATGGTCTGGAAAGCAGACCAGAACCTTGTCTGGTAACTTTGCTTCTAATGTCTGTTTGTGTTTCCTAAACTGAGGCCTAACTCTTGACTTTTTGACAGTGGTGCTCATAAGAAAGTTTGGGGCTGGGCACGGTCACTCATGCCTGTAATGTCAGCACTTTGGGAGGCTAATGCAGGAGGATCACTTGAGTCTAGGAGTTCAAGACCAGCTTGAACAACATAGGGAGACCTTGTCTGTATTAAAAAAAAAAATTAGCCAGACGTGGTGGTGCAGGCCTGTAGTCCCAGCTACTTAGGAGGCTGAGGCTGCAGTGAACTGGGATCATACCCCTTCAGGAACACATGTGAACGGTGGGGCCTCTCAGCTTTCCCTGATTTGGCAACCCAGAAGAAATATGTGCTTTCTCTTTGAAGATTCACAGGATCCTAGCACTTAGAAACCTAGGCCACTGTCCAGAGCAGAAGGTCACACAATTTCTCAGAGTGACTTTTGTTCATTTCAGGGTGTTGACACTGGGCCCAACACTTGAAAATTGCTTGAGATGATAAATTGCTTGAGGTGATCAAAGAACATATCAGCTCTTCAAAGCTGACCTCATTCTTGGTGCAACTCTCAGGGCCAGAATGTGTGCTTCCCGAAGCTCATTTTCCTGTCTGATTTGCCTGTTGAAACTCTGTGAAAGACCCTTGAATGCTAGGAATTTGAAGGGACAAAAAGTTGAAGAAAGATGAATGGATTTCAGGGTGGAAGTGGACTGGATTTTACTCTCACTTCATCAGGCAGAGCTATCTCAATGATAAATTGAAACTCTCCTCTGGCTCCAAAGAACAAATCATGAGCTGGGTGGAAATGTCAGTTGAGAAGAAGAGCAGCAAACAGCTTTGTTTTCCTATAGTTGTGGTTTTACATGGTGATGATGACACACGAAGATGAAAATGTGCAGCATGAACTCCAGTTGTTATCTGAGTGAGCATCTCTGCCAACACTGAAGGATATGTGTGGGTGTCACCTGAAAACAAAGAGAAAGACAGAGAGAGAAAAAGAAGAAAAGGAGGCCCTGTTTTGGAAAGAAGAGCCAGTTAATCAAAGATCAACAGTGACAAGTGGCGCTGTTTATTTCATGAGCTTTATATGTGATTTCCTTCCCCTTGCTAATCTCGTCTGAATTTATTCTCTGGACTAAATATATTTGCATCTGGTGACTGAGGAAGGAGTGGAAAAGGTGACCTTGAATGGGCATCGGGGTAGTTACCATAGTTATTTAGTCATTTCTTCAGTCTCTTGGGCACACACTTAGCTTCCCAAATGGAGGTTTCTGCTAACTTTTGAGAACCTGTGACATATTACACAGGGAAGACAAACTTCAGGTGGTTGTTGGGGACCCTCTTTTATCCCCAACCCTATGCAATGCTTGTTTCATTTGCTTTATGTTTCTCCTTCCTCTCTTCTACTTCATTCATTCTAGAACTAGTTAATGGGCATCTGCCCAGCACTAAGATGTGGGCTAGGTACAGGGATGTGGCAGTGTGCAGCACAGATATTACCTCCACACTTCCGAAGTGTAGAGTGTCTGCTTTGTATATTACTTCAGATTTTTTTTCTTTTCCTGCCCCCTATATCCTGCTTCTAGGGGTAACCACTTAGTCTTGATTTTGGGACTTAGATCTTAATGTGGCTACTTGATAGCCTTTGTTGGTTTGCCTGAAATTGATTTCTTTGACATGTTCCTATTTAACATCTCTAACTCTTTCAATGTCGTAGATCAGGAATCAGCAAATTTTTTTCTGTTAAGGGCCAGATAGTAAATATTTTAGGCTTTGTGACTATACTGTCTCTTATAGATAATAAGTTTTGCCACTGTAGTGTGAAAGCAGCCATAAACAATATATAAACAAATAAGCATGGCTGCATTCCAATAAACCTTTATTTATGGATATTGATATGTGAAGTTCGTGTGATTTTCATGTCACGCAATATTACTTTTCCTTTGTTTTTTTCCCCCAACCATTTATAGATGGAAAATCCATTTTTAGTTCATGGGCTGTACAAAGGCAGGTAGTGGGCTGGACATGGCTTATGGGCTACGGTTTGCTGATCCTTGACTTAGATCTAAGCTGCAACCTCAGCTATAGGCTTATTTTTGAGTTCCAGCCACCTTCTACATTTTTAGGGCCAGAAGGAATTGGTTTGAATGTGTGTAAAGGCTTCTTGGGAGTGCTGAGAGTCAAGCATCTCTTTTGAAAGAAGGACATGGATCAATAAAGAAGAAGGAAGAGCATCCATCTAAGGAAAGCCATTTGAGGTAGAAGAAATGGGAAGTTATAAGCAAAGGGAATGAGAAGCTGTTTCAGGAAGACAGAGTCTTCTGTATATTATTATTATTAATTTTGACAGAGTCTTGCTCTGTCACCCAGGCTGGAGTACAGTAGCATGATCTCAGCTCACTACATCCTCTGCCTCTCGGGTTCAAGCGATTCTCATGCCTCAGTCTCCTCAGTAGCTGGGATGATAGGCACACGCCACCACTCCCGGCTAATTTTTTTATATTTTATTTTTATTTTTATTTTTAGTAGAGATGGGGTTTCACCATGTTGGCCAGGCTGGTCTCGAACTCCTGGCCTCAAGTGATCCACCCACCACGGCCTCCCAAAGTGTTGGGATTACAGGCGTGAGCCACTGTGCCTGGCCTATATTATTGACGAAAGCCTAAACATCTTGGGAGCTCTTGTTACTCTTTTCTCAAGTCCTTTCTACTCTTTTCCCTCTTTTCTAGGCATCACATCCTTGTAATCTCCAAGGAAACAAATTTCTTTCTTTCTTTCTTTCTTTTTTTTTTTTTGAGACGGAGCCTCGATCTATCGCCCAGGCTGGAGTGCAGTGGCACTGTCTCCACTCACTGCAAGCTCTGCCTCCTGGTTCACGCCATTCTCCTGCCTCAGCCTCCCAAGTAGATGGGACTACAGGCGTCTGCCACCCACCACCACGCCTGGCTAATTTTTTGTATTTTTAGTAGAGACAGGGTTTCACCGTGTTAGCCAGGATGGTCTCGATCTCCTGACCTCGTGATCCGCCCACCTTGGCCTCCCAAAGTGCTGGGATTATAGGCATGAGCCACCGCGCCCGGCCAGGAAACAAATGCACAGAAGGAAGGGGGCAGAAAATGGTCTGTGTCCGATGTGATGAACAGGCTTGACTTCCCTGCTAATTCTTCCCTATGTAGTACATCCAAATCCAACTCTGGGTGGGTAGAGATCAGAAGCAGCTGTCTCAGAATTGGCCTCCTACTTTCTACCTTTCTCATGTTTCCAGTCTGCATTTGGCTGCCATTTATGAGTGGCCAAGAGTAACCCCTCATGAATCTACATTAAGGCTCAGCATTTCACAAGTAGCTGATGAAATCAGTATTACTCAGATCAGAAAGGCACCGACCTAACCCTTACCATCCCTTGCCCCCATTCCTCACTCCAGTCTTGTTATACCCAAGGTACAAATCGTTCCTGGAAGCAGCCCAGCATATGGGGGCACCCTAAGCCACACACCCAGTCACACCATCTGGGCAATTTAAAAATAGGGCCAAATGGAGCATTTAGACTGGTCTGTCCAGCCAAGATCAGGAAATTGCCTCTAAAAGGTCAGATGATTAAGATTATTGTACCAACAGTCTAGGATGTCAGTAATGAAAAAAAGCTTCTGGCAGAATGAATTCTCCTGACTTTACACATGGTGTTCCAGTTCTGAGTTGGGGTGAACAGCTTCAGGAAATCCCAAGATTTTTCTACTCCAGAAAATAGTGCTACTATGTACATTTATGCACTGTGTGCCTTGCACAAAGGCCCCTAGTGAAGGGAATGAAGAGGGCTGAAATCTATTCAAGCTCCCCTTATCAAGCTCTGCACCTGCTTAATGAAGGAGAGGGCGCCTTCTCTAATGCCCGCATGTATGGGCTATTGAGGCCCTGATAGAATGCTAGCCTTTCTGCCATTTGGTTACTGAGCTTTATAGAAATTATATCCCCATTCTCAAAGCAGGAATTTTCTAGGATGAGTAATAGTTAAAACAAAATAAAACTACCCCTCCCCCACAAAATGGAATGGTTCTAAATATCACAAAAATTTATCTCCTCGGTCCCTTCTTTAGTCTTCCCTTCACCTTAGCTCTGCATGTTTTAATTTAGTTGGTTGGTTTTTCTTGACTTACACTGGGTGGGTATGTCTTTGGAGAGTAATGAGAGAAGAAACTTCCTAGTTCGTGTCCTAGTTTGGCTCTTAGAAGAAAAACAAAAAAAGGTTTTTGTGACCTGAGGAATACTAGGTGATATAGCTTGGATATTTGTCCTCTCCAAATCTCATTTTGAAATTTGATCCCCAGTGTTGGAGATGGGGTCTAGTGGGAGGTGTTTGGGTCTTGGGGGCGGATCCCTCATGAATGGCTTGGTGCCATTCGTATGGGATTGAGTGAGTTCTTGCTCTTAGTTTTGGGGAGATCTGGTTGTCAAAAAGAGTCTGGCATCCTATTCAGTGCCTCCCTTCTCCCCTGCCTATTTCTCTCTCTTTCTCACTCTCTCTTTCTCTCTCTCTATCTCTCACTTCCTGCCATGTGATCTTTACATACCAGCTCCCCTTCCCCCTTCTGCTGTGACTGGAAGCTTCCTGAAGTCCCTGCTAGAAGCAGAATAGAGTGCTATACTTCTTGTACAGCCTGCAGAACTATGTTCCAAATAAACCTCTTTTTGTTATAAATTACCCAGCCTCAGGTATTCCTTTATAGCAATGCAAATGGACTAAGACACTGGGTTTGGGGTTAGTTTTGGGGATGTACCTAGAACTCTTCAGTTAATGTAGTCTACTCTTATTTCTTAGTTATCAGTACATGAGGGGACCAGACTAAATAACCTCAGAGCTCATTCCTATAATTGTTTTCATACTCCATATTATAACTCTCCTAGAATTATCTTCCCATCATGAATACCATTGTTTTGGGTTTCTCCACTATCACATTTCTAAGTCTTACAGATATAAATATTTTATGTTTGAGATTTGTCAACCAGGATTATTTGAATAAATGTATAATTCTCTACAACTGTTAAGTTTACTAATTTATCAAAATTGTTTCCATCACTTTTTCTGGAGAAAATAATGAATTCTAAAGTTTAGTTTAAAGTTAAAATAATGAATTTTAAAGTTTAATGAAGTTTAAGGTTTAAAAAATGATGTAATTTTTTACTATGTAAACCATGTTCGCCAGGCTGGTCCCGAACTCCTGATCTCAAGTGATCTACTTGCCTCGGCCTCCAAAGTCCTGGGATTACAGGTGTGAGCCATCGTGCTCAGCCTCTCCTCCTTGCTCTTTAAAAAGAGATGTTTGGAAACAAAGTTTCCTTTCTGCTATAGAATGTTATGTCTGCAAGCAGCATCTGATATAGCCTCTTTGCGACCAGGGGAGGAATTGGCCTGAGAACATGCTGAGGCAGGAAGAGCAGAAAGAGGGGAGGAACCTGGATCTTGGTGACATTATTGAGCTGCAGATTGAGCCGACTTGAATTCTCCTTGCTTCCTTCCTTCCTTCCTTCCTTCCTTCCTTCCTTCCTTCCTTCCTTCCTTCCTCCCTTCCTTCCTTCCAGTTCTTGTCATGTGAGACAGTAAATAACTTTATTGTTTAAGCCCTTTTGGGTTAGATTTTCTATTGCATGAAGTTTAAAGCATTCTGATAACTTCATGTTTATTGATGTGTATAAATACTAATATATTCTATTATTTGGGGGATACAAAGAATTTGACTCAATAGTATCTTGTTCTATTGACATGTTCAATTATTAATCGCTGATAACCCTGAATAACTAAATGTTATTACCACATTTAGGACAATATCCACGTCCACTGACATATGAAATTTGGGCAATTTGCTTCTTTGGGAAGCATTATAAATCACAGAACAGCAGAGGATACAAAGACCCCCACAAGAGATCATCAAGATTTTCTTCTTCCCTTCTTTTTGTCATACACATTGCTGAGAAGGAGCACCTCCAGGAAGGAACCAAATTATTTGTATTTTTCTTTTTGTTATTTTTAGTTTTGAGACCCGGTCTCACTCTGTCACCCAGGCCGGAGTGCAGTGGTACAGTGGCTCACTGCAACCTCTGCCTCCCAGGTTCAAGCAATTCTCCTGCATCAGCCTCCCAAGTAGCTGGGATTACAGGTGC
Source organism: Pan paniscus (assembly GCF_029289425.2). Classification (NCBI taxonomy): domain Eukaryota; kingdom Metazoa; phylum Chordata; class Mammalia; order Primates; family Hominidae; genus Pan; species Pan paniscus. Next base: position 106,351,422 of record NC_073262.2, read on the forward strand.
CCACCAGCACGCCCAGCTAATTTTTGTATGTTTTCAGTAGAGATGGGGTTTCATCATGTGGCCGGGCTGGTCTCGAACTCCTGACCTCAAGTGATCTGCCCGCCTCAGCCTTCCAAAGTGCTGAGTTTACAGGCATGAGCCACCAAGTCCAGCCAATATTTGTATTTTGAATTAAAGTATGTATGTGAAAAATGAGAACACTGGCTCACTTCCTGGTAATATAAAATACAACATATCAGTAAAATCTTCCATGATTCTCCTAGTTCAGTGATCTCTTTCTACCCCTGTGTTACCTAATGCTGGCCTAAACTCCAGCGGCCTGTAGAGGAGATTGGTTTTTGTAGTTGTAAAATAATATTTTAGGCTCGGTGTGGTACCTCATGCCTGTAATCCCAGTACTTTGGGAGGCCGAGGCGGGCAGATCACGAGGTCAGGAGATGGAGGCCAACATGGTGAAACCCTGTCTCTACTAAAAATACAAAAATTAGCTGGGTGTGATGGTGCATGCCTGTAATCCCAGCTACTTGGGAGGCTGAGGCAGGAGAATCGCTTGAACCTGGGAGGCGGAGGTTGCAGTGAGCCGAGATGGCGCCACTGCACTCCAGCCTGGGCAACAGAGCGAGACTCTGTCTCAAAAAAAAAAAGTCACGTTTAAAAATTCAAAGTATACTTATATTTAAAATTTTCTTCTAATGAAATATTATCATAAGACCAAAGTAGATGTACTGGGCCTGGATCTTCATCCTTTCAGTCTGTCTTTGATTCTGACAGTGGCACCTCCAGCAACATTGATCTTCTCCGGGGGCCCTGGGATAACGCATTAGCTTCTAGAATGGCTTGGGGATTTCCTGCTTGTGTCCTATGAAAAGGACACAAACTGGCCACACATGTGTTCAGTCTAGTGATGGGGACTGAGAAGGACAGAAAGAGATTTGACAGAGTTTTGTCCTTAGCAATTTACTACTTGGTTGGGGAAATAACTCGTCATAAAGGTAGTATATACTAAGCTCTAATTAAATGATATACAATTCAAGTTCAGAGGTGAAAGACTATTGTGGACTGGAATTCCAATCTGGCCCTGAAAAGCAATACACAGCTTTTCAAACTTGTGGGAAATAGAATAGCTTTGAGAAGGAGTACTTGCATTTTTAATTTTTAGAAATATTGCCAATTTGCTTTGCACAGAGGTTATATTGATATACACTCCCATCAGTCACATATGAGAGAGGCTTTTACCCTATTTATTCTCATTAGCACAGTGTTAACATGTTTGATCTTTGCCAGTTTGATAGTTTGAAATGATATTTTATCATTGAGTTGATTTGTGTTTCATTTTTATGAATCAGATTCATCATCTTTTCATTTCTCATAAGAGTCATTTTAATTTTTTTTCTGTAAACTGTCTACTCATATCCTCTGCCCATTTTTTTTTCAGTTGTATTGTCAGCTTTTTAATGTAGAATCACTTCAAAGAAACTATTCCTTTGCTTGTAACTCCTTCATTTTAGAGATGAATAGATGTAAGAGGTAAGCTTATTGTTTCTTTGTTTATTCATCAGCTTTTATTAAGTATCCATTCCATGCCAGGCACTGCACTTGTCACAGGAATTAGATATAGATCCTGTCCTCAAGAAGCTCCCAGGCTATGGGAGACACAAAGCTTTTCACATGGTTTTCAGGTCTATAATAGAGCTATACATAGGGAGTTATTGTGGCTCAAAGGTGGGGCATCACCTAACCATGCAAGGAGTTGGGGAGGCTCAGGAAAGTATTTGTAGATGACAGCAGCTGAATCTTAAAGAACAAGGGAGGCTTAGGCAAGTGACGAAGCGGGGAATTACATTTCAGGTAGAGAGACTAACTTGTGCAAAAGCACAAGCACGGTGCCTTTGAGGAGTTCAATGTGTGAATTCAGGGTGGCTGGAGAATAGGTTAAGTCCAAGAGAGTATAAGAGATGAGACCACCTCTATTAAGACAAACTCTTTATTCCTAGGAATTTGGGGCTTATCCCAAGGGCAAGGGAAAGCTAATAAAATATATAATTTTAAAAATTTGCTTAAAATTATTATTTATAATATATAACCTATAATCTTACATTGCAGAAAGCTATAAAATGAAAACTAAATGTCTTCCTCCTCCTTGTCCCCTGTCCCACAGTTCTATTTTTCAGAGGTTACCATTTTTTTTTAACAGTTTCCATTTACCTCCATAACTCTCAATATGTTTATCTCCCTGTTTCTTGATTTGTCAAACCGAACAGTATTTACAGACTCTCCACTATGAAGATGAAGAATTCAGCTCACTTCTACTAACTCCCACCCTTCCAATTTTTTGGAAGGTTTTAAGCACAAGAGGGACCTGATTAAATTTGCATTTTGGAAAGATTATTTTGCTAGCAATGTGAGGAGTGGTTCAACAGCTGTTGCAGTAAATCAAAGAACATAAGTTGGAGGGATGCATTAGTGGAAGGTACCTAGAGGACAGAAAGGTGAGGACTATTGGAAGACTAGAAGATAGAGGGAAGGAGAAGGTCACTCCTTGGTTTTATTTATTTATTTATTTTTGGAGATGGAGTCTTGCTCTGTCGCCCAGGCTGGAGTGCAGTGGCACGATCTCAGCTCACTGCAACCTCCGCCTCCTGGGTTAAAGCAATTCTCCTGCCTCAGCCTCCCAAGTAGCTGGGACTACAGGTGCCCGCCACCAGGTCCGGCTAATTTTTTTTGTATTTTTAGTAGAGACGGGGTTTCACCATGTTAGCCAGGATGGTCTCGATCTCCTGACCTCATGATCCACCTGCCTCAGCCTTCCAAAGTGGTGGGATAACAGGCGTGAGCCACCGTACCTGGCCACTCCCTGGTTTTAGACTGGTGCAGGTGGTACTTACACTCTCTGAGCTAGAGATGCAGGAGGAGAAATTAATTTTAGTAGGGGGCATGGTGTTGAATTTCACTTTGGACATGTTGAATTTGGCGTGTTTGTGAGAATCCAGGTGGAGATGCCTTATGATGCAGCTGGACAACTAATAGAGTTGTGGCGGTCAGGAGTGAGCAGAGGCTAGGGAGATAGATCTATGAGCCAGCCCTCAATGTATAGTTTATTCATTTTCTCATTCATTTAATAAATAGTTATTGAATACCATCTAAGAGCTAAATGCTGGGTATAAAATGATGAGAGAAGAGACAAATTTCCTCACCTCATGGAGCTTTTAAGCTGACGGAGGAGACAAACATTAACACAGAAACTCACAAATACATATGCAATTATGGACTGTGGTAGGTGCTACAAAAAAGAATACAGGCTTATGTGATAGAATAACAGCATGCACCAAATTTAGACTGGGGCCTGGGAGGGAAACAGATGGGCAGGCAAAGCTTCTTTATACCTAGATCTGCCAGGTGCAGAAGAGTTAAAGAAGCCATGTGCAGAGGACATTTTGAAGTGGAAGTCATGGTCAGGACCAGCCATAATCTTTGTGGAGCTTAGGATAAAGTCCAATCAACGGAGACCCACTAAATATCTAGACATCATCAATCAAGAGAGCTAAGTGTTATTACATATGTTCTATCCCCCTCTCTTGACAAATATATCTTTATGATGACAAATAGAAAAATACACGTAAAGTAAAACTGAAAGTTGGCAAAATATCAATGACAACCAAATTTAGTTATTATCGCACACGTCCGGGTCTTCTGTTATGGGTTGAGATGATTGTATGAGCAATAAAATTAAGACAGATACAATATTCAGTTTCTTGAACTGGGTGCTAATTACTATTCACTCTGCAAATTTTCTGAGCTATATATGTATGACTTGTGTACTTTTCTGTATTTACTATTCCATAGCAGAAAATTTAAAGGATTTATCAAATACTTACATCATAACATTTATTTATTTATTTATTTATTTTATTTTATTATTTTTTTTGAGACAGAGTCTTGCTCTGTTGCCCAGGCTGGAGTGCAGTGGCACAATCCCGGCTCACTGCAAGCTCTGCCTCCCAGGTTCACGCCATTCTCCTACCTCAGCCTCCCGAGTAGCTGGGACTACAGGCGCACGCCACCACGCCCAGCTAATTTTTTGTATTTTTAGTAGAGACGGGTTTTCACCATATTAGCCAGGATGATCTCGATCTCCTGACCTCGTGATCTGCCTGCTTCGGCCTCCCAAAGTGCTGGCATTACAGGCATGAGCCACCACGCCTGGCCTATTTTTCAGTTTTTTTGAGACAGAGTTTCATTCTTGTTGACCAGGCTGGAGTGCAGTGGCATGATCTCGGGTCACTGCAAACTCTGCCTCTCAGGTTCTAGCAATTATCCTGCCTCAGCCTCCCAAGTAGCTAGGATTATAGGCACCTGCCACCATGCCTGTCTAGTTTTGTACTTTTTAGTAAAGACAGGGTTTTGCTGTGTTGGCCAGGATGGTCTTGAACTCCTGACCTCAGGGGATCCACTCACCCACCTCGCCTTAGTCAGTTTGGACTGCCATAACAAATTACCCAAAGTGCTGGGATTACAGGCATGAGCCACTGTGCCTGGCCCATAAAATTTATTTTTCTTCCCTTTATTTCAGTATAAATAATGTGGTCTAATCAAGATTTTTCAAATAATTTGTGTATTATTGACTTAATACTATTATAAATTAAACAAGTTTTCTTTGTTCATTGTAGTTGTTAGTCTCAATTGAGATTGTGCCTTTATCTCAAACAACCAGAAAATAGTCTCTAGAGAAATTGGTTTCAGGATTATTTATAGGTGAATGTTTTCTTTCATATCCATGCCAATGGTTTTGTGTTTTGTTCTAATTTCTTTATGTTTTGTTGAAATGCTACTTTAGTTGCATTTTTTAACATGTATTTTTTTATTCAGAAAACTCATCCGCTCCAAAATAACAATTAAATTTCTTTTTAAAATAAAATATCCACATTTAGATTTGTTTCTTTTTGTAGTAATAAATAGTAAGTAACAATTCATATCAAATAACTGGAGCTAGAACTAACACAGAAGTAATTTCATTTTCTGACAAAGACTGCAATTTGTTGAGGATCTTCTTCTGTTGTTTTACTTATCTTTGCTAATGTATTCTATAGCTTATCTAAGTTAAATCTAATTGCTTTAATAGTGTTTGTTGGCATTCCCATCTGTCTTAGTCAGTTTGGACTGCCATAACAAATTACCATATGCTAGTTGCTTAAACAACAGAGATTTATTTCTCATAGTTCTGGAGGCTGGGAAGTCCAAGATCCAGTGTCTGGTGAAGGCCTGCTTCCTGTTTTGCAGATGGTCATCTTCTTGTGGTACCTTTATAGGGTATGCAATAGAGAGAGGAAGCAAGCTCTTTTGAGTCTCTTCTTAGAAGAGCACTAATTGCATCATGAGAGCCTCACCCAAATGACCTACCGACTTCCTAAAGTCCTCACCTCCTAATAGCACTCCACTGGGGGTTAAGGTTTCAACATATGAATTCTGTGGGACACAAACATGTGGTCTGTAACAGTCATGTTTTCAAAAGCAGTTGTAAGGACAAATTTGATGTGTTTCATCAAGATTTCTATCTGTTGGCAGATTCATAAAATATTGTGTGTAATCTTTGAATTTTTCTAAAGAACATTGTCATTATCAGCACATTTGAAGTCATGTCTCCTAGTGCCAAATATAAATGATGAGTCATATGTGGCTTCTGTATTTTTGGCCAAAATTCTGACTTATGTGCATTTTTATGTGCATTCTTTCCAACTGTGGTAGTGCCATTCTCATAGGCTTTCCTTTGATAATTAAAAAACAAAACAAAACAAAAAAACATTAAAAGGCCAGGCGTGGTGGCTCATGCCTGTAATCCCAGCACTTTGGGAGGCCGAGGCAGGTGGCTCACCTGAGGTCAGGAGTTCAAGACCAGCCTGGCCAACATGGTGAAACCCTGTCTCTACTAAAAATACAAAAATTAGCCACGCTTGTTGGCAGGCGCCTGTATTCCCAGCTACTTGGGAGAGTGATCGAATAGAAAAAAGAGGATCATTTCTCTCAGCTTCAGCCTGAAAAGTCTCAGGGAACTGTTCTGACTTGTTCACCTTAGATCAAATGCCAATGGGGAGGACTCTTTTATGGAAGAAGGGGAGAAGCGTACAGACATGATTTCTGGAAAAATAACTGTCTGCTGAGCTGCTGCCCCATTTTTGTCTAAGATAGGTCTAAGACAGGTGTAGTTCTTCATAAGAAAATAAGAAAATGAAGGTTTTGGAGTGTCATACTGTTTCATTCACTGGCAAGGTTTCATGAATCCGGCTCCATGTTTTTTTCCTTATGGGTATATTCTGGGCTTGTTCCTATTATATATCTGAATTACCACTAAATTCAATTGGTCATAACCTTTTGATGGAACATGGACCCTTTTGGGAATATTTTAAAAGTTATGGAACTTCTTCCAGGGAAAAAAGCATATAAACATAATTTTTTTCTATTGTTTCCTGGTATTTATTTATTTATTTATTCTTTTGAGATGGAGTTTTGGTCTTGTTGCCCAGGCTGAAGTGCGACGGTGCGACCTCAGCTCACTGAAACCTCTGCCTCCCTGGTTCAAGCAATTCTCCTGCCTCAGCCTCCTGAGTAGCTGGGATTACGGGCACCCGCCACCATGCCTGGCTAATTTTTGTATTTTCAGTAGAGACAGGGCTTCGCCATGTTAGCCAGGCTGGTCTTGAACTCCTGACCTCAGGTGATCCACCGACCTCGGCTTCCCAAAGTGCTGAGATTACAGGCGTGAGCCACTGCACCTGGCCTGTTTCATGGTATTTATTAAAATTCTTAAACTTGTGAAGTATTCCTGAACAAGCTCATGCAAAGGTCACTTTTTTTTTTTTTTTTTTTGAGATGGAATCTCACTCACTCTGTCACCCAGGCTGGAGTGCAGTGGTGCGATCTCAGCTCACTGCAACCTCCAACTGTGGGTTCAAGCTATTCTCCTGCCTCAGCCTCCTGAGTGGCTGGGATTACAGGCGTGAGCCACCATACCCAGGGAAGGTCATATTTTAAGAAGGAAATTGTGTGTCATTATGATGTTGTGAATTTGGACATCTTAAAAGATATCAAGAGATCTACCTTTGGTTGCTCTAGGAATGTGTATTTTTAAAAATAATTTTATTTATTTATTTTTATGGGTACATAGGTGTATGCATTTATGGAGTACATGAGATATTTTAATATAGGCATGCAATGTGTAATAATCACATCAGGGTAAATTGAGTATCTATCACCTTAAGCATTTATCCTTTCTCTGTGTTATAAACATTTCAATTATACTCTTTCAGTTACTATAAAATGTACAATAAGTTATTGTTGACTGTAGTCATCTTGTGCTATTGAATACTTGTTCTTATTCATTCTAACTATATTTTTATTTCCATTAACCATCTCCAATTCATCCCCCTACCCCATACCCTTCCCAGCATCATTCTATTCTCTACCTCCATGAGTTCAACTGTTTTAATTTTTAGCTTCTACAAATCAGTGAGAAGGTGTGAGGTTTGTCTTTCTGTGCCTGGCTTATTTCACTTAACATGATGTCATCCCGTTCCATCCATGTTGTCGCAAATGACTGGATCTTATTCTTTTGTATGGTTGAATAGTACTCCATTGTGTATATGTATCACATTTTCTTTATGTATTCATCTGTTGATGGACACTTAGGTTGCTTCCAAATCTTGGCTATTGTGAACAGTGCTATAATAAACACGGGAGTGCAGAGATCTCTTTGATATATTGATTTCCTTTCTTTTAGGTATATAATTAACAGTGGGATTGCTGAATCATATGGTAATTCAATTTTTAGTTTTTTGAGAAACCTCCAAACTGTTCTACACAATGGTTGTACCAATTTATATTCCCACCAACAGCATATGAGAGTTCCCTTTTCTCCATATTTTCACCAGCATTTGTTATTGCCTGTCTTTTGGATAAAAGCATTTTAACTAGGGTGAGATGATATCTTACTGTATTTTGATTTGCTTTTCTCTGATGATAAGTTATGTTGACCACCCTTTCCTATACCTGTTTGCCATTTGTAGGTCTTCTTCTTTTTTTTTTTTTTTTTTTTTTTGAGATGGAGTCTTGCTCTGTCACCCAGGCTGGAGTGCAATGGCACGATCTCAGCTCACTGCAACCTCCGCCTCCTGGATTCAAGTGATTCTCCTGCCTCAGCCTCCTGAGTAGGTGGGATTACAGGTGCGTGCCACCACACCAGGCTAATTTTTGTATTTTTAGTAGAGATGGGGTTTCACTGTGTTGGTCAGGCTGGTCTTGAACTCTTAACCTCGTGATCCACCCACCTTGGCCTCCCAAAGTGTAGGTCTTCTTTTGAGAAATGTCTATTCAGATCTTTGTCCATGTTTAAATTGGATTATTGTATTTTTTCCTATTGAGTTTTTTGAGCTCCTTATATAGTCTTGTTATTAATCTCTTGTCTGATGGATAGTATGCACATATTTTCTCCCATTCTGTGGGGTGTCGCTTTGCTTTGTTGATTGTTCTCTTTGCTGTGCAGAGCTTTTTATCTTGATGTGATCCCATTTGTTCATTTTTGCTTTGGTTGTCTGTACTTTTGGGGTATCATTCAATAAATCTTTGCCCAGACCAACGTCCTGGAGATTTTCCCCAGTGTTTTCTTTTAGTAGTTTCATAGTTTGAGTTTTAGATTTAAGTCTTTAATCCATTTTGATTTGATTTTTGTATATGGTGAGAGACAGGAGTCTAGTTACGTTCTTCTGCATATGGTATCCTGTTTTCCCAGCACCATTTATTGAAAAGACTGTCTTTTCCCCCATGTATATTCTTGGCATCTTTGTTGAAAATGAGTTCACTGTAGATATATGGATCTATTTCTGGGTTCCCTATTCTGTTCCATTGGTCTATGTGTCTTTTTTTATGCTAGTACCATGCTATTTGGATACTATGACTCTGTAGTATAATTTGAAGTCAAGTAATGTGATTCCTCCAGGTTTGTTCTTTTTGCTCAGGATGGCTTTGGCTAATCTGGGTCTTCTGTGGTCCCAAATAGATTTTAGAATTTTTTTTCTATTTCTGTGAAGAACGCAATTGGTATTTCAATAGGGTTTGCATTTAGTCTGTAGATTGCTTGGGTAGTATGGACATTTTAACAAGATTGGTTCTTCCAATTCATCAACATGGAATATCTGTTCATTTTTTCCTGTCCTCTTCAATTTCTTGCATCAATGTTTTATAGTTTTAATTGTAGAGATTTTTCACTGTAAGTTAAGTTTATTCCTAGGTATCTTATTTTATGAATATTTGTAGCTATTATAAATGGATTTTTAAAAAATGTCTTTTACAGATTGCTTGCTCTTGGTATATAGAAATGCTGAGTTTTGTATGTTGATTTTGTATCCTGCAACTTTACTGAATTTTGTTTATCAATTCAAATAGTTTTTTTGGTAGAGTCTTTAGGTTTTTCTAAATATAAAATCATATCATCTGCAAACAAGAATAACTGGACTTTTTCCCTCTTTAATTTGGATCCCTTTTCTTTCTTTTTTTTTGGTCTGTTTGCTCTAGCTAGAAGTTCCAGTATTGTGCTGAATAACAGTGGCGAAAGTGGGCATCCTTGTCGTGTTCCAGGTCTTAGAGGAAAAGCTTTCAGTTTTTCCCCATTCAGTATGCTAGTTGTATGCCACGTATGGCTTTTATTGTGTTGAGATACATTCCTACTATCCTTAGTTTTTTATTTAAAGGGATGTTGAATTTTATCAAATGCTTTTTTCAGCATCAAGTGAAATTATCTGGTTTTTGTTCTTCATTCTGTTGATACAATGTATCACATAGATTGATTTGCATATGCTGAACCATCCTTGCATTCCTGGGAGAAATCCCACTTGGTCGTGATGAATGATTTCTTTAATGTGTTGTTGAATTTGGTTTGCTGGTATTTTGTTGAGGATTTTTACATTAAGGTTTATCAGGGATATTGGCCTGTAGTTTTCTTTTCTTGATGTATCTTTGTCTGGTTTTGGTATCATGGTAATACTGGCCTCATAGAATGGGTATGGAAGTGTTTCCTCTTCTTCTATTTTTTGGAATAGTTTAAGTAGGATTGGTATTAGTTCTTGTTTAAATGTTTGATAAAATTCAGCAATGAAGCCATTGGGTCCTGGGCTTTTCTTTGCTGGGAGATTTTTTATTATGACTTCAATCTCATTACTTCTTATTGGTCTATTCAGGTTCTGGATTTCTTCATGGTTCAATCTTGGTAGGTTGTATGTATCTAGGAATTTATTCATTTATTCTAGTTTTCCCAATTTATTGGCCTATAGTTGCTCATAGTAGTCTCTAATGATCCTTTGAATTTCTGCAGTATCAGTTGTAATGTCTCCTTTTTCATCTCTGATTATATTTATTTGGGTCTTCTCTCTTTTCTTCTTAGTATCACTAAAGATTTGTCAATTTTGTTTATCTTTTCAAAAAACCAACTATTCATTTCAGTTATCTTTTGTATTTTATTTTTGTTTTAATTACATTTGTGTCTGCTCTGATCTTTATTATTTCTTTTTTTCAGCTAATTTTGGGTTTGGTGTGCTCTTACTTTTCTAGTTCTTTAACATGTATTATTAGGTTGTTTATTTGAAGTGTTTCCTTTTCTTTTTTTTTTTTTTTTAGACAGAGTCTTGCTCTGTCGCCCAGGCTGGAGTGCAGTGGCCGATCTCGGCTCACTGCAAGCTCTGCCTCCTGGGTTCATGCCATTCTCCTGCCTCAGCCTCTCGAGTAGCTAGGACTACAGCCACCACGCCCAGCTAATTTTTTTTGTTTTTTGTATTTTTAGTAGAGACAGGGTTTCACTGTGTTAGCCAGGATGGTCTCGATCTCCTGACCTTGTGATCTGCCCGCCTTGGCCTCCCAGAGTGCCAGGATTACAGGCATGAGCCACCGTGCCTGGCCACAATGTTGTAATATTCTGTGTACTTACTATTACCAGTGAGTTTTGTACCTTCAGATGATTTTTTATTGCACATTAATGTTCTTTTCTTTCAGATTAAAAACTCCCTTTAGCATTTCTTATAGGACAGTTCTGATGTTGATGAAGTCCCTCAGCTTTTGTTTGTCTGGAAAAGTCTTTATTTCTCCACCATGTTTGAAGGATATTTCCACCAGATATACTATTCTAGGATAAAAGTTTTTTTCTTTCAGCATTTTAAATATGTCATGCCACTCTATCCTGGCCTGTATGTTTTACACTGAAAAGTCTGCTGCCAGACATATTGAAGCTCCATTATATGCAATTTATTTCTTGCTGCTTTTAGGATACTTTCTTTATCCTTGACCTTTGGGAGTTTGATTATTAAATGTCTTGAAATAGTCTCATTTGGGTTAAATCTGCTTGGTGTTCTATAATCCTCTTGTACTTGAATATTGATATATTTCTCTAGGTTTGGAAAGTTCTCTCTTTTTTTTATCCCTTTGAATAAATTTTCTACTCCAATCTCTATCTCTATCTCTTCTTTAAGGCCAATAACTCTTAGATTTGCCCTTCCAAAGCTGTTTTCTAGATCTTGTAGGTGTGCTTCATTCTGTTTTCTCCTCTCACTGTGTATTTTCAAGTAGCCTATCTTCAAGCTCATGAATTCTTTCTTCTGTTTGATCAATTCTGCTGTTGAAAGACTGATGCATTCCTTAATATGTCAACTGTATTTTTCAGCTCCAGAATTTCTACTGGATTTTTTTTTTTTTTTTGAGACGGAGTCTTGCTCTGTGGCCCCAGGCTGGAGTGCAGTGGCGCAATCTCGGCTCACTGCAAGCTTCGCCTCCCGGGTTCATGCCATTCTCCTGTCTCAGCCTCCTCAGTAGCTGGGATTACATGTGCCTGCCACCACGCCCAGCTAATTTTTTTGTATTTTTTAGTAGAGACGGGGTTTCACCATGTTAGCCAGGATGGTCTCGATCTCCTGACCTCGTGATCCACCCGCCTTGACCTCCCAAAGTGCTGGGATTACAGGCGTGAGCCACCACGCCTGGCCTGGATTTTTAAAAATTATTTCAATCTCCTTGTCAAATTTATCTGATAGGATTTTGAATTCCTTCTTTATGTTTTCATGAATTTCACTGAGCTTCCCCAAAACACATATTTTGAATTATCTATCTGAAAGGTCACATATTTCTGTCACTCTGGGATTGGTCCACTAGTGCCTGATTTAGTTGATTTGGAGTGGTCATGTTTTCTTGGATGGTCTTGATGCTTGTGGAAATTTATCATTGTTTGGGCATTGAGGAGTTCGGTATTTATTGTAGTTTTCACAGTCTGGGCTTGTTTGTACCTGTCCTTTTTGGGAAGGCTTTCCAAGTATTCAAAGAAAATTGAGTGTTGTGATTTAAATCTTTGATCACTATAACCATACCTGCATTAGCAGGCACCCTAAGCCCAGTAATGCCGTGACTCTTGCAGATTCATACAGGTACCATCTTGGTGGCCTTAGATAAGATCCAGGAGAATCCCTAGATTACCAGGCAGAGATTCTTGTTCTCTTCCCTTACTTTCCCCTAAACAAATGAAGTCCCATTGTCCATGCTGAGCTTCCTGGAATTGGGGGAGGGGTGGCACAAGCACTGTTGTGGCCATCAGCACTGGGCTACACTGAGTCAGACTCAAAGTGTAGCACAGCACACTGAGTCTTACGCAAGGCCTGCAGTGACTACTGCCTGGCTACTGCAAATGTTCACTCAAGGCCAAGGGCTCTTCAGTCAGCAGGTGGTGAATCCATCCAGGCTTGTGTCTTTTTCTTCAGGGAGGTGAGCTTCCCCTGGCCCAGGGCAGGTCCAGAAATGCCATCGGGCAGCCAGGGCCTAGAGTCAGGAACCTGAGGAATGTACTTGGTGCTCTATCCTCCTGCAGCTGAGCTGACACCCAAGCCACAAGATAAAGTCTTTCCCACTCTTCCTTTTCCTTTCCTTATGCAGGAGTTTCTCTCCCTGTCCACCACTGCCCCAGGCCCATGACAAATACTGTCAGGCTATGGCTGAAGTTCACACAAAGCCCGAGGGCTTTTCAGTCAGCTTGTGGTGAGTGCTGCCATGCTTGGGTCTCTCCTTTCAGGGCAGTGGGCTCCCCTCTAGCCTGGGGCAGGTCTAGAAATGCCTTCCAGGAACCAAGGCCTGGAATCTGGGACCCCAAGAGCCTGCTCAGTGCTCTACCCTACTGTAGCTGAGCTGGTCCCCAAGCTGCAAAACAAAGTCCCCTTTAATTTTCCCTCTCCTTTCCTCAAGCAGAAGGAGTCTCTCCCTGAAGCCACCACAGCTTGGAATGCACTGAGTCACAGCAGAAGCCAGCATGGCTCTGAGTCTCACCCAAGGCCTGTGGCTAGTACTGCCTGGCTACCACTGATATTTATTCAAGGCCAAAGGGCTCTTTAGTCAGCAGGTGATTAATCCTGCCAGGACTGGGTCCTTTCCTTCAAGGCAGCAGGTTCCCTTCTGGACCTAAATGTGTCTAGATATGTTTTTCAGGAGCTAGTGCCTGGAATGGGGGCCTCAGGACTCTGCCTGGTGCCCTAACCTACTGTGGGTGAGTTGGTATCCAAGTTGCAAGAAAAGGTCCTCTTCACTCTCCCCACTCCTCTCCTCAAACAGAAGGAAGGAGCCTCTCCTGGAGCTGCGAGCTGTGGTGCCTTGGGCTGGGAAGGGGTGATGCAAACACTCTCTTGGCTGCTCTGGCTGGTGTCTCACTATGTCGCATGCCCCCCAAGTCCACTGGTTTCAAGCCACATGGCATCAGTACTTGCTTAGGAATTACAGTCCTTGTGGCCTAGACTACCTTTCAAGTTTATTTAGGACCCCAGAGTACTTTAGCCTGAAGTGGTGGGGCTTGCTGGAACTCAGGTTCTGACCACTGGGATGGGCAATTCTCCTCTGGCTAGGGTTGGTCTAGATGCTCCCTCTGTGGGTTCTGGCTGAATTCTGCCCTGTGTTGCTTTCTGCTGTGGCAGGACAGTACTGAGTTCCAACGTAAAGTCCCGCAATCACTGCACTCTTTCTCCTCCAAGCACACACATTTTCTCTCTGCTGCTGCGAGGCTATGGGGGAGGGGTGATGTCAGTGATTCAAGACAGTCTTTATTACCTTTTTCAGTGTCCCTTTCCTTGATATGATGTTAAAACCATGCACTGTGAAGGAATGTGTATTTTTGAATCCATTCTCATGTTGAATCAATCCACAGAAAGATACACAAATCTAACGTCATTTCTGTTCAAACAAACAAAAAAATTCAGTTAGTTGTTGTGCATCTGTGATGTCAAACATCAACGAGACACTTGGATATAATGTTTGTGAATTTGTTTTCACTCTTGAAAGCCTTCTGTGTAGAAGAGAGATAAGTGAGTTTCATTTTATGAGGCCCAGAGGTATAGAATAAAGACCAATGACTTGATTTCTCAGGAGAACCAAATTAAAATAGTTGAAGCTCCTCTCTGTTTCATTCCAAAATGGCAAGAGATGTATCTTGAAAGCAAGAATAAAGGGCTTTGGTTGGGCTCAAGAGGTGTCATCTGTTTAAAATATGGCAATAGTGCGTATTGTCCTCAAATTCCTTACCCCAGGTCAAAGTGTTAGGGAGAGAGGCCTGGTCTACTAATGGGTACATGGTTCCCAAAGGTATTCCCCTATCTAACATCAGGGCCTTGGTTAACAACTCATTTCTTATAAAAGGGACAGAAACAACTTCTTAACTCCACTTCCAAACTTCCTAAGAGAGCAGTGTGGGGAAATGATGATTCCTTGCTTTAATTTATACTGCCTATTTCCCTTCCACCTACACAGGAAAGGCAGGAGAGTGAACTTCCAGTAGAACTGGCACTTCCTTCTTACATAGTAGGATGAAGTAATTGAAGTAAGATGAAGTAGGATGAAGAGTTGACTATATGCCTTGGACATCTCTTACGTATCACTGCAAATCTCAACCTTGCCTGTCTCTTTTTTCTCCTTCTATTGAGGCAAGCAGCTTCATGCAGTTTCAACCTGACAGTACCTCATCTGAGACGCCCTCTGAATGCTGCTCACCTGCTCTGGAGCTTCTGAGCTGATACCTTTGTGTAGATTCCTTAGAAACACAGTTGGTGCCCACATATGCTTGGCAGATTAGATTATGACTTTCAATCTTCATTCCCTCCCTGTAATAGAATTATACATTGAAACTCATTGTCAAGTGTTTTTATTTTTAGTACCTCCCAGTGGAAGAGATGGAGATTTTATCTCTGCCTCCTTGACTTTGGGTTTGGCTATATGACTTTGGCCAATGGAATATGGAGTGCATGGGATGCAGGCAGAAGCTGTAAATGTCTGTGTTGTTTGACTTGGTCTCATGTTTCTGCCATTCACCATGAGAAAGCATGGACCAGGAAGTTTCTGGTCCAAAGAGAAGATACATATGGAGTAGAATTGAACCCAACCCACTCACAGACTGGAGTGGAGCATGGCCAGCTGACCTACAGACCCAGGAGTGAAAAATTGACATTTGTTTTGTAAGCTTATAAAATTTGGGGTTATTTGTTATGTAGTATTGTTGCATTAATAGGTGGTGATACGGTTTGGATCTGTGTCCCTGCCCAAATCTCATGTCAAAT
Organism: Pan paniscus; assembly: GCF_029289425.2. Lineage (NCBI taxonomy): Eukaryota > Metazoa > Chordata > Mammalia > Primates > Hominidae > Pan > Pan paniscus. Next base: position 106,367,030 of record NC_073262.2, read on the forward strand.
TGTAATCCCCAGTGTTGGAGGAGAGGCTTTGTGGAAGGTGATTGGGTCACGGGGGCGGATTTCTCCCTTGCTGTTCTTGTGATAGTGAGTTCTCACAAGATCTGGCTGTGTAAAAGTGTGCAGCACCTCCCCCTTCATTCTCTTCCTTCTACTCTGGCCACCTAAGATGTGCCTGCTTCATCTTCACCTTTTGCCATTATTGAAAGTTTCCTGAGGCCTCCCCAGCCATGTTACCTGTATATCTTGCATGAGTCAATGAAACCTCTTTTCTTTATAAATTACCCAGTCTCAGGTATTTCTGTATAGCAGTGTGAGAATAGACGAATACAGTTGGGTAACATATATGTGCAACCTAGAAATGTGGGGTGTCAATGTCCTGTGGGTAAACTCTGAACCAATGAGAATTGGGAGACAATGGTTAAATGCTTCCCCCTCTCTACTCCCAGATTTCATAGGGTCCCATATAGTCCTGTAGGGTTGAACAACCAGTCACATATAGTGGTGACTAATTGAATAACTCACCCTTGACTTGGCTTTCCCTTCGTCCAGGTTTTGTGTCACCTTGCTATGACTACTGCCTCCTGGATTCACTCCCCAATAAAGTATTCATATAGACATCTTTGTTTCCCACTTTGCTTTCTGAGGAACCCAAGCTAAGACACTGTATGTTTACTTCTAATTTTCATTAATTACAAGTTTATATACATTGTTCAGATATTGGAGGTTCCAAAGTGTTCACCACCCCAACCTCCCACACTTTTGCCAGCAATTAGACAGTCACATTCTTTAGATCTTCCTTGAACAAGCCTAGGGGGCTTCAGGGAATGTGTAGGAGGGCTAATGAGAAGATGTTGACCTGATTTGAGACTAAATTTTATTTTACCTTCCTATCTATCTGAATCCAAAGCCTCCTCTGTCAGTCATCAACAGAGCCCTTGCTATCGCCTATCCCGAACCTCTTTCTTCTTAGACAAATAGCAATCCCAGCAATAAGGATGTACTCTGTAACTCTTGGATAATTTTCCAAAGATGGAATGGACTAACTAGGGAAGCAAGGAGTTCCTCATCACTGAAGAGGAGTTAAGGAAGCTGGGTGATCATTTGTGAACTATGTAGGAATTAAGTAAGTAAATAAAAATCATAGCTATCATTTATTTAGTGCTAGGCACAATGTTAAATATCTTAAATATACTAGCTCAAGTCCTCACAATAACCCTCCACACTATTTTCTTCATTTTTTCAGCTGAGGGAATTGAGACTCTGGGAGGTTAAGTAACTTGTTTAAGGTCTGTGACTAGGAAATGACAAGGCCAACCCAGTTTGTCCTGCTTCCAACCCTATTCTCTTCTTGCAAGTACACATGACATTTTAACTATGGGCTAGGGGATTAAATCAACTTGACCTTAAGATCTCTTCTATTTCAGAGACTCTACAAGTCTACTCACTTCTGCAACAAAGCATAGTAGCAAAAGGAGATGATATAATACTGTATGAGGTTTCCTTCCCACCTGTTTTTCTTCATTTAAAATTGAAAAGATTAACACATCATAACTTTTCAAACAAACAAGTGAGTGTAGTGGTTTTCACACTCAAATCAAACCCAAGGTTGTTTTCTGATTCCAGACAGGTTTTTGCAGAATGTAGTCATTTATAAATTAGGTGAGGCCTGTGCTTGACTATTCTGGATGGAGTGGAGAAAATGAGCCATGAAGGTCTGTGGGAGTGTGGGGGTCGTGCTGGGGGAGGTATAGGTGATGTTTACAAGGACAACTACCACAGTCAGAGATATCCTACACCTGGGTGACCTCTGGGTGTTTGGGAAGGATTATAAGTACTAAATATAATATAAAAGGAAAAAAGAGGGGCAAGGGAGTTGGGTTTGGCGTAAGAGCTTATGATCTGACTCAGAGAGACCTGAAAACATTCGAGAGAAGGGGAGGAAGGTGTGTGCTTTGGGAGGATATGAGTGCACGCACATAGGACAGTACATCTGTCACTTTGAGAGTGTACTGGAACATTTGCATACCCTAAATAAGGATGTGAGTGTTACTTGGGCTTTTCTAAGGCCTAAAATGTGCTAAGTGAAAACACCGACCTTGTGCTTTTTTTTTCTTTTTCTTTTGACCTCTGAAATTTTTATTGGCCTCCTGTTCCCCAAAGGGCACCCTGCTTCTGTTGGCTTAATGTCTCAGAACTTTGGTGTCATTGGTCTCAGACACCACTTTGCCATCCACTGTTGGCATGTGGGAGTCTTTTGGATGGTTTGCATGGAGTTGCTGCTGTCCAGAGCATCACCAAAATTGAAGTCCTCGCCATCTTCCAGCAGGCGGCGGTAGGTGGCGATCTCAGCCTCCAGCTTGACCTTGATGTTTGGCAAGGCCTGGTACTCCTGGGCCTGGCCCTGTCCCTCTGCCCAGGTCTGTGCCAGCTCTGACTCCAGGTGCAGCAGGATCCCATTGAGTTGTTCCATCTGCAGGGTGTAGCAGGCCTCCACCCCCACTTCAGGCTGTTCTCCAAGCTGGCCTCCAGATTTTTCATCCAGTCCAGGTCGATCTCCAAGGCCTGGACTGTATGTCTCAGCTCCGTGAGCATCATCACAGCAGCTCCAACCTCAGCGGACTGCGTGGTGACCACTGTGGTGCTCTCCTCAATCTGCTGAGACCAGTACTTATCTAGCCCCTCTCAGTTCTTCTGAGTCAGCTTGTTGTATTGGGCCTGGATGTCTGCCATGATCTTGGCGAGGTCCTGAGATTTGGGGGCATCTACCTCCATGGTCAACAGAGCTGGCAATCTGGGCTTGTAGGCCTTTTACTTCCTCTTCGTGGTTCTTCAGGAAGAGCAGCTCCTCCTTGAGAGCCTCGATCTCTGTCTCCAGCTGCAGCTGAGTGACACTGGTGTCATCAATGACCTTGTGGAGCCCATGGATGTCGTTCTCCACAGACTGGCACGTGGCCGGCTCTGTCTCATACTTGACTCTAAAGTCATCAGCAGCAAGATGGGCATTGTCGATCTGCAGAATGATGCAGGTATTGTCCACAGTACTTGTGAAGATCTGAGTCAGGTCCTCCTCGATGGTCTTGAAGTAGTGGCCCCAGTCTCTGACCTGGGGTCCCTTCTTCTCCAGGTGCTCCCAGATTTTGCTCTCCAGCTTCCAGTTTCCCATCTCCAGGCTCCTCACTCTGTCCAGGTAGGAGGCCAGGCGGTCATTCAGGCTTTGCATGGTCTCCTTCTCGTTCTGGATGCCTCCCATTCCTGCCAGACCCCCGGCCATCCCTGCGGCCATGCTCCTGGACCCCAAGCCACCCTGGAAGCTGGTGGAGCGGGACATAGAGATCCGGGAACCTGAGCTCCCAGGGCCTGCATAGACGCTGGCCACACTTCTGACCAGTGGGCGCGGTAGCTGGGCGCCTGGACAGAACCAAGTTGGTGGGGAAACAAGTGGTGAAGCGCATACTGTGCCGGCAGGGGGTAGAGTGAGAGGACAGATCAGGCTTGGCTGAAGGCTCTGTTGTTGGTTGTTTTGAGATGGAGTTTCACTCCTACGGTTCAGTTTCCTTATCTGTGAAATTAGAACAATATTGTCTACCTCAGAGTGCTGTCATAAAGACCAACAGTGAAAGCAGAGTTCGCTTAATGGTTCTGGCATGTGAAATTAAAAATTCCACAATAATGTTCTCAAGGACAAAAGGTTTAATCTCTAGTGTGTGTGTGTGTGTGTGTTTGTATAGCCACATCAAGCATGATATCGTTAGACTACTAGACTTTGATGAGTCAAGAAACATAATTTTTAGGTCAAGCTATTGGATTCAAGGAGATATTTTCATAGTGTGAGTCTTAAACAAAAACAACCATAAAAAGGAAAACGCTTATGAATAATGGAGAGGAGAAATTCAGGTCACACTATGCCCAGAAGCCATACTTTTTTTCTATCTCAAGTAAGGAGATCTCTAAACATATATTCTTCATAGATACAGAAAACATCTTTCTTTCTTTTTCTTTTTTCTTTCGAGACAGAGTCTTACTCTGTTGCCCAGGCTGGAGTGCAGTGGCACAATCCTGGCTCACTGCAACCTCCGCCTCCCAGGTTCAAGCAATTCTTGTGCCTCAGCCTCTCCAGTAGCTGGGATCACAGGCATACACCACCATGCTCAGCTAATTTTTGTATTTTTAGTGAAGACAGGGTTTCACCGTGTTTGTCAGGCTGGTGTTAAACTTCTGGCCTCCTGTGATCTGCCCGCCTCACCCTCCCTAAGTGCTGGGATTACAGGTGGGAACCACTGTGTCCAGACACAAAACATTTCTTGTAGTGGTCTTTTATAGGAGACATTTGCAGATAATGTTCCAGAACATATTTCTCCATAGGAGCTTTGCATTTCCTGATATTTCAGAATTTGCATGGATCTATGTAGTAATGAGTTAGGAGCACAATGAGCTACACCAATAGATGTGTAGTTAACGAAGCATGTGGTTGAAATAGAAAGTGTAATTTAAAATGGAATTACTAGCACCAGAGGAATTTGAATGCTTTGTTGTTGGTCTGTTGTGTTAGGCCTGATTCAAGAATCAACATATCACCAGGTGTGGTGGCTCAAGGCTGTACTCCCAGCACTTTGAAAGGCCAAGGCGGGTGGATCCCTTGAGTCCAGGAGTTTGAGACCAGCACGGGCAACATGGTGAAACCCTGTCTCTACAAAAAATGCAAAAATTGTGTGGTGCATGTCTGTAGCTCCAGCTACTTGGGAGGCTGAGGCAGGAGTATCATGTGAGCCCGGGAGGCAGAGATTGGAGTGAGCTAGTGAGCTGAGATTGCACCCTTGTACCCTAGCCTGGGCAACAGTGTGAGACTCTGTCTCAAAAAAAAAAAAAAAAAACAAACAAACCCAAAACCAAAAACCTGTCATTGACAAGAATGTGATCTGAAGATCATGAGAGAAGACTACAGTTGGGACTAGAATTCTGAGAATTTCATTAACACTTTATTCTTAAAGATTTCATTCAGATGAGTATAAAATACAGCTCTACTTTAGTAACAAATTCCTCCATAGAAATTGACCCAATAGTCCCATAGACAGGTTTTTTTGTTGTTGTTGTCGATAAACATAGCAATTAACCCTTCTGGTCTTAAAGCTTAAAACTTAACATTTGTTTTATCTGAGTTCCTAACTTAGGAAACAACCCTCAGGATTCTGAAAAAATATCAAATAACTGAAACTCACCAGATTATCCATCCAGACAATGAGGTGCCAGACCCCTCACTTGTCATAATTGCTTCCTTACCTCTCAGTAGTTCCTGTTTTCCCACACAAAGTTACATTTCTTCCCTGCTAGGTAAACCCCTAATTTCAGTTGGTCAAGGAAATGGATTTGAGACTGCTCTTCCACCTTCTCAGCTGCAGCACCTGATTAAAGCCTTCTTCCCTGGCAGTAATTGGCATCTCAGCAATTGGCTTTCTGTGCAGCAAGCAGCAGGACGTAGACCACAGACCCTTGGAGTTTTGGTAATAGCATCACAAGAAGTTTGGTAGGTTGTCCATGACTGGTACAGGAGCTGAATCACATGATCAAAACCCAGGCTTTTTCTGTCTTCAGGTGCCACCATTTTAGGGTTTGACTATTGTCCTCAAACTTGCAAGGCATCTGCTTCATTTCAGGAATCATATCTATGTGCAATTCGGGAAGAAAGGTAAAGGGTCAAAAGCCTTCACGAGCTTTTCTTGTTTTCTTAAAAGTGTTATTATTTTTGGCAAAATACACCATCCATAAAAATAGTTCAAATAATAAATGTATAATATGTGTCCACACATATATATGTGATTCAAAGTATGATGATGTAATGAAAACCTGTATACACCTGTCCTAGAATAAGAAATAGAAAATATTTATTTTCTATTGCATGGAAGATTGCCTACATGGGAAATTCCTTGCATCCCTCCTCTATTCCATCTCCCTCTCTCCTTATCAGAGATAAACATTGATTTGTGTTTTTATCATTTTCTTGCTTTTCTTTAATTTTAACATATATGTATGCATTTTAAAGCAATATGTTTTTTAGTTTTGCATGTTTTGACCTTTATGTAGAATCATATTCTATGTTTTCTTCTGCAACTTGCTTTTTTGCTCAGTATTAGATTTGAGATAGTTATCCATACTGATGCTATTCATTTCCACTCTTACAGTTTTTCCATTGTTTCAACATATCCTTCCAATTTTAGTTGTTTTCTTTTTCTTTTTTTTTTTTCTATTGTAAGGAATCAGGCTATTATATGTCTCCTTGTGCATGAGTGGAAGATTTTCTTTAAAGGACATATATCTAGGAATGGAATTGCTGCATTTTAGGTTGTGTTAAATTTCAACCTTTCTAGATAATGGCAAATTGTTTTCCAGTTATTGTGTCAATCCTCTTTACCATTAGCAATGTTTAGGATTATCTGAAACTGTAAAACTCCTAGAAGAACACATAAAAGAACAGCTTGTTGACGTTGGTCTTGGTGTTGATTTCTTGGACATGACTCCAAAAGCATAGGCAACAAAAGCAAAAACAGACAAGTGGGACTACATCAAGTTAAAATCTTCACAGTGAAGGAAACAACAGAATGAAAAGGTAACAAAAAGAATGAGAGAAAATATATTTTTTTAAATTTTACTTTAAGTTTTAGGGTGCATGTGCACATTGTGCAGGTTAGTTACATATGTATACATGTGCCATGCTGGTGTGCTGCACCCACTAACTCGTCATCTAGCATTAGGTATATCTCCCAATGCTATCCCTCCCCCCTCCCCCCACCCCATCACAGTCCCCAGAGTGTGATATTCCCCTTCCTGTGTCCATGTGATCTCATTGTTCAATTCCCACCTATGAGTGAGAATATGCGGTGTTTGGTTTTTTGTTCTTGCGATAGTTTACTGAGAATGATGATTTCCAATTTCATCCATGTCAGAGAAAATATTTTTAAACCATATATATATCTGCCAAGGAGTTAATTTCCAAGATATATAAGAAACTCTTTTTTTTTTTTTTTTTTTGAGACGGAGTCTTGCTCTTTAGCCCAGGCTGGAGTGCAGTGGCGCGATCTCAGCTCACTGCAAGCTCCGCCTCCCGCGTTCACGCCATACTCCTGCCCCAGCCTCCCGAGTAGCTGGGACTACAGGCGCCTGCCACCACGCCCGGGTAATTTTCTGTATTTTTAGTAGAGACGGGGTTTCACCGTGTTAGCTAGGATGGTCTCGATCTGCTGACCTTGTGATCCGCCCGCCTTGGCCTCCCAAAGTGCTGAGATTACAGGCTTGAGCCACCATGCCCGGCCAGAAACTCTTACAACTCAGTAACAACAAAAGATAGGCAAAAGATTTGAGCAGACATTTCTTTAAAGAAGACATGCAAATTGCCAACAAATATATGAAAAGATGGTCAACATCATTAATTATGAGGGAAATACAAATCAAAACTACAATGAGATATCACTTCATACCTGTAAGAATGGTTATTATAAAAAAAATTGTTGATGGGAATATCAAATGGTGCAGCCACTATAGAAAACGGTATGGAGAATCCTTCAAACATTAAAAATAGAACCATATGATCCAGCAATCCTACTTCTGGGTTTACATCCAAAATAATTGAAATCAAGATCTTGAAGCGATCATAGCACTCCCACTTTCATTGCAGTTTTTTTTCCCACCATAACCAGGATACAACCAGGATAACCAGAAGCAACACAAATATCCAAGAACAGATGAACGGATGAAGGAAATGTGGTATGTACATACAATGGAATACAGTTCAGCCTTAAAAAAAGAAGGAAATCCTGTCATTTGTGACACGGTTCAACCTGGAGGACAGTACGCTAAGTGAAATAAACCAGTCACAGAAGGAAAAATCCTGCATGATTCTAGCTGTATAAGGTATTTGTAATAGTCAAACTCATAGAAGCAGAGAATACAATAGTGGTTTAGGGACTAGGGCATGGGAGAAGTGGGGAGCTGTTGTCAAAGTGTATAAAGTTTTAGTTATGCTAGACAAGTAAGTTCTAGAGATCTGCACAATATGGTGCCTATAGTTAACAATACAGTCTTGCGCACTTAAAAACTGGTTAAGAGGGGCCGGGCGTGGTGGCTCACGCCTGTAATCTCAGCACTTTGGGAGGCCGAGGCGGGCAGATCATGAGGTCAGGAGAGGGAGACCATCCTGGCTAATATGGTGAAAACCCGTCTGTACTAAAAATACAAAAAATTAGCTGGGCATGGTGGTGGGCACCTGTAGCCCCAGCTACTCAGGAGGCTGAGGCAGAAGAATGGCGTGAACCTGGGAGGCGGAGCTTGCAGTGAGCCGAGGTTGCGGCCACTGCACTCCATCCTGGGCGACAGAGAGACTCCGTCTCAAAAAACAAACAAACAAACAAACAAACAAAAAACAATTGGTGAAGAGGATAGATCTCAAGTGTTTGTACTGCTAAAACCAAAACAAAACAAAATGAATAAACAAAACAAAAAAACAAAGGGGCACAAGAAAACTTTGGGCAAGTGTTTGATATGTCTATTATCTTAATTGTGATGATATCACAGGTGTTTGTATTTATTTAAACCCATCAACTTGCCTACATTAAATATGTCTGGTTCTTTGTATATCAATTATACCTCAATAGAGTTGTTAAAGATTTCCTTTTCCCCACATCATTGCCAACATGTCTCATTTAATTTTTATTAGCCTGATGGGTATGAAACAGTATCTCTCCCAGCGCTTTGGGAGGACAAGGCGGGCGGATCACCTGAGGTTAGGAGTTTGAGACCAGCCTGGCCAACATGGCAAAACCCCGTCTCTACTAAAAGTACAAAAATTAGCCGGGCGTGGTGGCAGGCGCCTGTAATCCCAGCTACTCAGGAGGCTGAGGCAGGAGAATTGCTTGAACCCAAGAGGCAAAGGTTGCAGTGAGCCAAGATTGTGCCACTGCTCTCCAGCCTGGGTGACAAGAGTGAGACTCCATCTCAAAAAAAAAAAAAAAAAGTATCTCGATATGTTTTACTTCGTATTTTTCAGGTTACAAATCAGGTTGAGTACATTTTATGTTTTTTGGCTATTTATGTTTTCTCTTATGTAAAATTCCAGTATAAGCCTTCTATCCATTTTTTTCTGTGTTTTTTTTTCTCCCTATTTTTCCTCTACTTTAAGGAGTTCTTCATATTTTCTGAATTCTGGTTCTTTGTTATTTATGTGTTACAAGCGCATATTTCCATTTTGTGTTTTATCTTTACATGACCTTTATGATGTCGTCTTGGCTGAGATAAAATGGATAATTTCTGCTTTAAGTGTTTTCCTTTTAAGTTTGTGTGTTTGGGTTCCATTTTTAAAAATCTCTTACCTGAGATCATAAACATATTTTCTCTAAAGGTTTTTAAGTTTGTCTTTCACATATAAGTCCACAATGTATTTGAAATTGATTTTTTTGAAGATAGTATGAAGTTGGGATACACTTTTATTTTTTAAATGTAGATCTTCATTTGTTCCACCATTTTACTGATGTGTAATGCCACCCACATGTGGATGTGGGTCTATTTATGGACTCTCTATTTTGTTTCAGTTAACTCTATTTTGTTGACCTAAAATCGACTTCCCCTGATAACTATGGCTCTATAATAAATCTTGCTTTCTGATGGTCCTCTTCAGGAGTACCTTGGCTATTTGTTTTATGTAAATTTTAGAGTTAACTTACCAAGTTCTGTGAAAAATCTTATTGGTATTAGGATTGGAATTTCATTAACTTTAAAGGTCAATTTGGGGAGAAAGTATTTATGTACTTACATATATTTATACATTAAATTTTCACATCTAAATACATAGCATACTGCTGCATATATTTAGTGTTCTAAAACTATACCACTTTAAAAAGAATTAAAATAAGGTATCTAGGAATAAATTTGGAAAATATATGCAATAACTTCAAGAAGAAAGTTTAAAAAACCTTATTGAAGATACATTTCTTAATATTTTGTTTATGTTGTACCGTAACACAACTGACTTTTATATATTGATTTTATGTCTAACATTCTTGCCAAACCCTCTTTTTAATTATGATAGTTTTTCGGCATATTCTTTTGGATTTTTTTTTTGTAGATGAGCTTTTCCAGTGAAGTATGTTCACTTCGGGTCCTATTTGCTAAGCATTTTTTTTTAAATACTGAGTTTTATTTCACGTGTATATTTTTGTCTCCCCACCATTTCCATGTCTGACCACTGCTACTACTATGTCCTATCATAACATTCTATACCAAGCAAAGGGTGGAGTTCCATCTTTAAAAACTAAACAGGCATTTTGGACAACATATTCTTGGCAATGGAACTTGGACAACATTTATCAAACATGGTAGGGAAAGTTCTTACTCTGCATTATAAAAAGGACAGCCAGATATCATCTGTTACAGAAATGAAATAAGATGGAAAATTTTTAACAAATTGTTTAAACTATTTTCTTAAAAAGACTTCCTCCATTGCCAGAGATCTTGAGTAGCCTCCTGCTCAGTCATCTGGAAGCAGTTCTTCACATAATTGATGAACTTGGCTTCCACTTTGGGAAGAGAACCACCTTTCTCTATACTTGCTTGCATTTTTGCTACAATGTCTTCTACAGAACTAGGTCCTTTTGGTGTTTTGGGAGTTTTTTCTTGTTTTTTGAAGGATTCTTGTCATTTTGATCTTGGTGTTGATGATGGTTTTGAGCCTTTTCCATTCTGATTTGACTTTTGTGCATCTTTGGCTCGAGTATCTCATATAGATTACTCGTGCTTTTCTTCAGCTTCTTCATCATCAAAATCATCATTATCATCATTTTCATCATCATCATCTTCATCATCATCATCAGCAGCAGCAGCAAGTTTTCCTTTTTTCTGTGGAACCTTGCTACCACCTCCAGAGGCAGACCGCTTTCCAGATATGCTTAAGAGGTTCACATCCTCCTCCTCTTCATCTTCTGACTCTGCATCTTCCTCCACAGCTACTAAGCACTGTCTACTAATATGCACTGGCCCTGAACCACACTTCAACTGTAAGACCACTGGTGGTGTGATTTCAAAGCCCCCAAGGGAAGCAGTTGGCTGTACAGACATTTTCAAACTTGCCAGTGTTACTTTAATTAGACTGCCTTCATAATTCATTGCCTCTGCTTCAACAATGTGCAATTCATCCTTTGCACCAGCCCCTAAACTGACCATTCTTAAAGATAACTGGTGCTCATTTTCATCATTATCCACCTTAAAGTGATAATCTTTGTTGGCCTTTAGTTCACAACCGAAAAGATAGTTCTGGGGCCTCAGGAGGCTCATGTCCATGTCCATCAAATCTTCCATTGCGTGGCAACGTGCACTTAGATGGGAGAAAAGGCAGATGGAGATAAACAACCGCTGCTCAAGAGAACAGCCACGCAGGATGGAATCACACCAGTTTGCTAAGTATTCTTTAAAAATAACAATGAACATTGGACTAAAACAAGTATTTTTTCATCTTTCTATTTTAAAAGCTAATCTTATGGCTTTTCTAATTTTAGTCTATTAATATGGTTGTGATGGCCATGCAAACACATTAATCAGACATCCTGATGCAGGGAACACAATTGCCTGATGACCCCAGCTGCTATCCTACTGGATAGCACTGTGTTCACACTGAGGCCAAACTTCCTGTGGGCTGCTTCCAGCCATTGGCGAACCAGGGTGAAAGTACTAATGCAGGACTATTTCCACAAGACACAGGACTCCCTCGTGGGCAACTTTGGCTTGCGAACTCCACATTGGCATGTTTAATGTGCTATTATTTATTGTCAGGTATATATTTAAGTTTCTTTATTCTTATGCACCGAATAGCACCACTGGACTTTTGTTGGAAGTCTCAATCTCCCAAAATAAACACTTTATGTGTTTTCTCTTTTAAAAAACAGATTTATTGATGATTCAGTCCTCCAGGATACAGAGGATAAAATGAGAAGAACCATATCTCTGAAATAATTGATCAGCAATGAATAGATAGTTGCTGTGAAAGTTAAGCCAACATTGGGGGAAAAAGTGATTATACCAATTTTACAGGCCATTGAATAGTCAATGAGGCCAATATTGGGTTTGTCCTACATATGAAAACTCATTTCACAATGTTTTTTGGGGTTTTCTTATGACCAGAGACTCCAAAAGGATTGATGATACAAAGTGATGGGCATTTCTTAAAATGAAATCTTGAGAATGTGTTGAAAATGATTATAGTGAGGAAGAAGCGGAAACAACTAACAGAGACAGCGAAGTGGTAGAGGAGTTTGCTGGCAAGCGCAGAGTTTCAAAGGACACACCCAAGCAATGGAAGGTGAGAAAGCAGCCAAATGTCACTGGGTCATCAGTTCTTATATTTTTTTCTCATGATGTTTTCTCTTTTCCAATTATCCCTGTTTGAGAAAGAAAGCAACCCTAAGCTTCCTTGTCTTGGAAGAGATTTGTAGTGTGGTAAAATATCTAAGACTTTCTATCTTTTGTTTCCAAGAATTTGAGGCTTTAGGAGTCCTTAAGCAAAAAGGAAGACAGCTTTCTTGGGTAGGGGCAGAGTGTCTAGGGAGCACAGGACTTTCCCAGGTTAGAAAGAGATTGTCCGTAGGACGGTCAGAGGAAGAGTGGTCTGTAGGGTCCTTGAGTCGAGGTCACCTGTGCACTGCACTCTGGCTGTGCTTGTTCAAAGCCATATCCCATGATTTTCTAGCACAGACTTTACCACTAGGCAAAAGCTCATAAATATTTTTAAAATGTGTGAGCGTCTGAAACATGGAATGCAATGACTCGTGAGGAATTCTAAGGATAACACAAAGAACTTTTGAAGAGCTTCCTAATAGGAGAAAAAGGAAGGAGAGCCTACTATTTGGCCAGGTTGGTATATCAGATGACACTAAAAAGAGAGAGTCACTCAATTCTGATTTTATTTCCCTGTTTTTTAGAACCGGGGCATGTGAAATAAACTAACCTCTCAACTGAGGCATGTGAAGTAAACATGGCTAAGAGGATTCCTCAGGCTAAGGGCGCTGGTTCGTCTTCATCTCTACCGTTCTCTGTGTCACACGGGCTCTCTTGCTAATTGCCTTCTTGTTGGGTTTGGCCAGTGGGAAGCACTGGTGGACAGTTCGGAGCTGGGTGAGAGTGAGGCTGGGGTGTTTCTTCCTAGCACCCTCCCCGGCTTTGGTGTCTCATTCCTTCACACCAATGGACCCTCCTGTTCCAGTTTGTTTGCAGACAGTTCTAGCAACAACACTTCCTTCTCTTGCCCTTTGGGCTTAAGGGGCTGTGCTGGCTATTCTTTGCTCTTCTGAATCCACTCACCCCGATCCTCCAGCTTGCTCTGTCCCCAGGTGGCTCTCCTGTATGGACTTCACTAAAAGCCTCCCTTTCCTCTGGCATCCAAGTGGGCTCGGCCAATAAGAGGCATTAGCTGGATTTCAGAGTGAGGAGGGTGAGATTGGGGCATTCATTCCCCTGTCCTCATATACCTCTGACACCCCCTCCCCAACAATGCTGGGTTGGCTGTGGACAGTGGGCCTCTACGAAAGGCCACACAGTGCTGCTGTCAGGGCTGTCCTATACTACAATCTCCGTGGATTCTAACAATAGTTTCCTCCACTTATTCATTCAGACCCAGGGATATTCACTTCCCCTGTCCTTACTAGCCCCCAAGATATTGAATCATCACTTCTTGTATACCTTAAACACTGCCCACAGCTTTGTAAGTGGTCCCTTCCCTCAATTACCTAGTTGAAGTGGGTCATCTAGTTCTTTCTGCCACCCTGACTCATTCAGAGTCTTAACCAGCTTTCCATTATCTCTGGGGGCTGCACCATCCCTGTCTGTTTCCTTAACTCTGCCCACATCCCTGTAAGTTGTCCTTCTATTAAAGTCTCTTCACATTATCCCTCTGGGGGGTGAGGAGGGGATTCTACGTCCTGCCGGGACCCTGAGCGATACACTAAATGAGGATATGATTAGATATTTACTTGCTGCATTGAGGGAATTTACATTCTCAACCACAGACAGATTATAACTCACTGAACTGAAGTCACTTGCGTTATTTGCACTCTCAAATCATTATTAATAATTTCTTAAAAGCTGTAGAGGCTAGGAAACATGATAGGAAACTAGAAATGAGCAGCTTGGTACATGAAGTCCCCCCAAAGGAGAGAAAAGTGGCTTCCAGCAAATTCATATCCATGAAAACATAGGTTCCTAGTAAAATGCCAGAACAAATTCTTAAGCAGATATTTTATGATTACTTAGAAAGAGAAGTAGTCATCACCAAGAGGTCATTATAGTTATTCATTAAGAGAGGAGTAAATAAAGATTTTACATCTTTCATAAGATCTTCAGTCTAAAGAGATAAGAGAATTGTCAGCCCATAATATACATTGATTTCAAGTAAAATTTGATGAAATAGCTCATGCTATTTTAGAGAAGAAATGGATACTGACTGAGGCGCATTTAGATGGATCAAGTGATAGTCTGAATACTTGCATCCAAAGAGAACTAATTGATTAGTTGCAACCTGGAAGTAAATCTCCTGGGGTTTTCTCCATGGCTTTGTTTTCAGCCTTATTTAAAATTTTTTGGCTGGGCGCGGTGGCACGTGCCTATAATCCCAGCACTTTGGGAGGCCGAGGCGGGCGGATCACGAGGTCAGGAGATGGAGACCATCCTGGCTAACACGATGAAACCCCGTCTCTACTAAAAATACAAAAAATTAGCTGGGCGCGGTGGCTGGCGCCTGTAGTCCCAGCTACTTGGGAGGCTGAGGCAGGAGAATGGCGTGAACCCAGGAGGCAGAGCTTGCAGTGAGCCAAGATCGCGCCACTGCATTCTGGCCTGGGCGAAAGAGCGAGACTCCGTCTCAAAAAAAAAAAAAAAATTTTATTGGACACTGATTTGAATGAGCACACAGAATGCACCTTTGTTATTCACAAATTTGACAAATTGTGGGGAAGCAGATAATATTCTGGGTTATAAAATCATGATTTGAAATTTCCTCAACCAGTTGGAATTTTAGACTTAAAAATGAAAGATAAAATGCACTAGAGAGAGGCATAAGGATTGGAAGGGAGGAAACAAAGTGTCATCATTCACAGATAACATGACTGCATATGTGGAAAGTCTAAAAGAATCGACAGACAAATTATATTGATATATGAATTTGGCAAGGTCTCTGGATACAAGACATATATACAAAAATCATTGTATTTTTATATACCAGCAACAAACAAATAGAAAATAAAATGCCTTTTGCAACAGCAAAAAAACTATTAACTACCTAGATATACATGTAACAAAAGACACATGCAAGACTCTTACTCTAAACATTACAAAACATTATTGGGAGAAATTAAAAGAACGCCTAAACAAGCAGAGGAAGAGACCAGACTAATGGGTTGGAAGACTCAGTATTATAAAAAAGTGAGTTCTGGCCAGGTGTGGTGGTTCAAGCCTATAATCCCAGCACTTTGGGAGGCCAAGGCGGGTGGATCACCTGAGGTCAGGAGTTCAAGACCAGCCTGGCCAACATGACGAAACTCCATCTCTACTAAAAAATACACAAATTAGCCGGGCGTGATGGCAGGTGCCTGTAATCCCAGCTACTCAGGAGGCTGAGGCAGGGAGAACTGCTTGAACCTAGGAGGTAGAAGTTGCAGCAAGCCGAGATCACGCCACCGCACTCCAACCCGGGTGACACAGCGAGCAAGACTTCATCTCAGGGGGCAGGGGGCAGGGCGGGGAGGGGAAGAAGTGAGTTCTACACAAATAAGTATATAGATTCAACAAAATTCCGGTCAAAACACTACAGATTATTTTGCAGAGATTGCCCAGGTAGTTCAAAATATGTGTGGAAATACAAAGAACCTACAATAGTAAAAGTATTTTAGAAGCAGAACCAAATTAAAGGATATACATCATCAGATATATCAAGGCTGATTAAAACATGTAGTGTTGGCAAAGGAAAAGCAAAATGACCAAAAGAAACGGAATAGAAAGTCTAGAAACAGAATCCACACATGCATTTTGCCTGACTTATGATTAAAAAAAAAAAAGTCCTTCAATGCATCCTTTAACAGAAACGATGGTCTTGTCAACACAAGGTGTTGGGTCAGCTGGATATCCAAACGAAAAAAGTGTATTTTGATTTCTGCCTCATACCATGCCCCAAAATTTTATTCCAGGTGAGTTGTCAATCTAAATTTTAAAAGTAAAACAATAAAGTTTTTAAAAGGAAATGTAGTAGAACGAGTCCATGATTCTGGAGTAGGTAAGGATAGCTTAAACAGGACATGAAATGTGCTAATTATAAAGAAAAAAATTGGTTAAGTAGACTATATTAAAATTAAGAAATTTTATCAAATATACCATTAAGAGAATGAAGAGGCAGTATAATTACATAATGGAGTAGTTCTAACAACAAAAATGAACCAACAATAGCCATACAAGACACTGCGGTTGGGGCTGGGCGCAGTGGCTCACGCCTGTAATCCCAGCACTTTGGGAGGCCGAGGCGGGCAGATAACGAGGTCAGGAGATCAAGACCATCCTGGCTAACATGGTGAAACCCCGTCTCTACTAAAAATACAAAAATTAGCTGGGTGCGGTGGCGGGCGCCTGTAGTCCCAGCTACTTGGGAGGCTGAGGCAGAAGAATGGCGTGAACCTGGGAGACGGAGCTTGCAGTGAGCAGAGATCGCGCCACTGCACTCCAGCCTGGGCAAAAGAGCGAGACTCCGTCTCAAAAAAAACCCCCAAAAACCTGGGCGCAGTGGCTCACGCCTGTAATCCAGGCACTTTGGGAGGCCGAGGCGGGCAGATCACGAGGTCAGGAGATCGAGATCATCCTGGGTAACACGGTGAAACCCCGTCTCTACTAAAAATACAAAAAAATAGCGGGGCATGGTGGCAGGCATCTGTAGTCCCAGTTACTCGGGAGGCTGAGACAGGAGAATGGCGTGAATCCAGGAGGCGGAGTTTGCAGTGAGCCGAGATCGTGCCACTGCACTCCAGCCTGGGCAACAGAGTGAGACCTCCTTCTCAAAAAAAAAAAAAAAAAAAAAAAAAAAAAAAGACATTGTGGATGAAACTTACAAATGTAATACTGGGCAAGAGAGTACACACAGTATGATTCCGTGTATATAAAACGCAAAACACAAAAATAATCTGTGCTGCTAGAAGGCAGGGGAGTGGTTACTCTTGGGCAGACAGTAGTTGCCAGAGGGTGTGAAGGGGCTTCTGAGGTTTGGTAATTTTTTTTTTGTTAGTTACACATGGGCATTCGGTGGGTGTGTGAAAATTTATTGAATTAATTCACTTATGATATGGCACTTTTCTGTAGGTATGTAATTCATGAGTAAAAAATTTAAAAGTTAATAAAAATAAATACAACATTTTGAATTAAAGTGCAAAAGTGCAAAAATTAAAGTGCACAAGTAGCAGCCTGGTGTGTCTGGAGTTGGTTCCTTCCTGTGGGTTCATGGTCCCACTGACTTCAAGAATGAATCCACAGACCTTCACAGTGTTACAGCTCTTAAAGGTGGCAGGGACGCAAAGAGTGAGCAGCAGCAAGATTTATTGTGAAAAGCAAAAAAACAAAGGATCCACAGCGTGGAAGGGGACCCAAGCAGGTTGCCACTGCTGGCTGGAGTGGCCAGCTTTTATTCCCTTATTTGTCCCCACCCATGTCCTGCTGATTGGTCCATTTTACAGAGTGCTGATTGGTGCATTTTACAAACCTCTAGCTAGCTACAGAGCACTGATTGGTGCATTTTTACAGAGCATTGATTGGTGCATTTTACAAACCTCTTGTAAGACAGAAAAGTTCCCCAAGTCCCCACTCGACCCAGGAAGTCCAGCTGGCTTTACCTCTCACTGAGGAGTCAGGTTAACTAATGTTAGATACCACAACAAACAGACTGTGAAATTTCAGTATTTTAAAGAGTAGACATTTATTTCTCATTGATGCAAAGTCTGATGGGAAGCCTACCTTCACGTGGAATGTGTCCTCCAAGGTATCTGCAGCAGGGGAAGAGAGGAATGGAAGAGGCATACTGGCTTTTAACTGCCTTGGCCCAGGAGTGACACTTTATTTCTGCTCCTGAAACTATAAACACGGCCCCAACCAAACTGTGAGGGAGGCTGGGAAGTGCAGGAAAGCAAATGGGATATTTGGTGAACACTGACTGTGCCACACTTAGCTTGATGGCAGTTGGCTTGAAAAATACTGCAGTGTTTTTAGTTAACTACAAATGTAGCTTGTGCCACCTGTGTATGTGTAATGTGGTTGCTAAGCATAAGGCAACTTTGGAAAGCACTAAAAAAAATAAATATGGTACTCAGGAAAAAAACAACAACAACAAAAGAAGAAAGTAGTTTTCCAGTTTTATTCCATCAGGATCAGGTCACATTTGAAAAATTATGTTCATTTCTGGATATCATCTTTTAAAAGTGACATTGACAGGCTAGTGCATGTCCAGAGAATGGTAACTACAAAGATACATTAGCCATGGCAGGCTAGGATATATTGCAGTGATAAATAAACACTCAAGCTTTTTTTTTTTTCTTTTTTAAGACAAGGTCTTGCTCTTTCACCCAGGCTGGAGTGCAGTGGCGTGATCACGGCTCACTGCAGCCTCGACCTCCTGGGCTCAACCTATCCTCCCACCTCAGCCTCCTAAGTAGCTGGGACTACAAGAGAGCCACCACACCCAGCTAACTTTTAAATTTTCTGTAGAGATGGGGGTCTTGCTATGTTGCCCAGGCTGGTCTCAAATGCCTGGACTCAAGGAGTCCTCCCACCTTAGCTTCTCAAAGTGCTGGGATTACAGGTATGGGCCACTGCACCTGGCCCAACTCTCAAGTCTTAATGGCTTAATACAACACTCATGCCACAGTCTGACAGGTGCACGAGAGGTAGCCTTCTATGTGCTGACCCAGGGATTTAAGCTTCTTCCATCTCACAGATTCCATGCCTCTTATGTGTCCTGAGAATTTTCCACTGGATCCTCTGCACTAAGCAAGTCAATGAGTGAAAGAGATCAAGGAACATCTCATAAGACACATGGCCTGGCATAGAAGTAGCACACATACGTTTAATCTTGCTTTATTGGCCGAAACCCAGTCACATGCCCCAACCCAATGGCTAGGGTATTCTTGTATGCCCAAGAAGAGGAAATGGGATTGGGGAGCATCTAGCTAGCTCTGCCACAGATAGTGACAGATCCAAAGTCATGTGGGACACAGTTGAAGGAACTAGATAAAGTCAAACTGGAAAAAAATGATACCTGTTCTCAAACATACCTCCCTCAAATATTCAAAGTGCTGTTGTGTGGAATAAGGAATATACTTATTCTGGATAGCTTCTGAAGGCAGAACTAGGAAGAAAGAGTGAGACAAATGGGACAAAGTTTTATCTGTTTAATATAAGAAAGAACTTGCTATCAATAGAGCTGTTCATCTCAGAGCAGATTACTCTGTGAGTACTAATAAATACTATTTTATTAAGTGCTTACTATGTGCTAAATTCTTAAATCATTTGGTTATAATAACTACTCTTGAAATAGTACTACTAATATCCATACTTTGCAGATGAAGAAACTGGTCTTAGAGAGATTGTGTAAGTTGCCCAATGACACACATATAGTAAGAGGCAGGACCAGGATTTGAATCCTGGTCTTTTTGAACCCAAAGTGTGTGCACTTAAACCCTAGGCCATACTGCCCTTAAGGAATTTTGTTATTAGGTGGTGTGGATAATAACAGTTCAGCAGGGATATTTCAAAGAGGATTTCTTCATTGTATTTGAGTTGGACTGAAATGGAAGCTGTCTCATGATAGGTATGTATAAAGAAACTTCTGAGTACTCACTTCAGAAGCACATACATTAACATTGGAATGATACAGAGAAGATTAGCATGGTCTCTGTGCAAGGATGACATGCAAATTCCTGAAGCATTCCATATTTTTACCACCTGAATTTTTGTAAAAATAAAATAAATAAAATAATTTAAAAAGAAACTTCTGGGGACATTGAAAGGGTCGGTTAAGTAACTAGTGCTTTGGTGTTGGGTGCTGAGGGAAGCACAGGACTCATACAGGGAAGCAAAGTTAAGCAAAATTCATTGCTGTTACAACTAAAACTTCACCATGAGTATGTGGTTGCCATAAGTGATTAATAAACAGTAGGAGGTTTGGGGGTGAAAATGACTCATGGGGCTACGTCCTGTGCATGAGGATTTGGCTACCACCAAAGCAAATCTTGATACAGCCACTGCCAGGAATATTGCTGGGCTTCAGCTGGATGCTCAACATCTCCCCCTACAGGAGTCAGAGATGCAAATCCTCTACTTGTGTTGGCTGTAGTAATTTGTTTAGTTCACACTCAGTCACATAGAAGCAGGCGCTGGCAGCCTTAGTAATTTTGTCAGGTAGCCATGGAGACGCTATGTTGCTTCAGAAATTCATGGTCTACAAAGGGCGAGTGGATTCTGAAAGCATTGGAAGCGCATCATAATTCCCTGTCTCTGGCTTGCATTTGTAAAAGCAGATGAGCAAAACAAATATAATCGGACCCAAGTATCCAAACCGATGAAGAGACTCATTGCACAGAACACAGTACTACTAGTCCTGCATCCTACAACAAGCAAGTTCTTATCTGGACTCAAGTGGCTATTCAGGAATTGCTGCATGCCAAGAATACAACACTGCAAGAAAATGCTCTCTAGTTTGTAAAAATTTATACCCTGTCTAAAGTGGTTCAGAAGTCACTGCCTATGCCATTTAAATGTGAAACAAAACAGAGTTCACCCCAAAGGAGAAGAAACAGTAAATATATTTGGAGCACAGAATTGAACAGACTGCCACACTTAGGCAAGAAAATTGCTACACGTTTTCCAGTAGCTAAAGCTGTAAGAGAAACACAGTTATATATTTTTCATTTTCTGACAACAGGAAGCAAACAAATCCATCAGCAGATAATTTTTTTTTCTCCATGCAAATAAATGAAATCACCAATGAATGGTATGGGTTCTTGTATAAAATACAGAGATTTATGGAGTGAACAGAATCTTAACTTCAGTATAAAAGATACTGAAATGAGCCCTCAGATGGCTCTTGAATTAGACATCCATAAAGACAGAGAGCATAACTTTAAGTAACAATGAAGTCATTTTTGTAACAGGCTCTGTTGACATTGTGCAGAAATTCTTTTTCCAGGGTTTAAGTTAATAGAGGGATAGAACTGTGAAGCTCTATATCAGGGATTCTCAAGCTTTAGTGAATGACTTTGGGAGCTTGATAAAAAGGTGGATCCTTAGGCCCCTTTCCCAGAGCTTTGGATTCTGTAGGCCTGGAGAAGGGCCTAGAAATCTGCATTTTTAACTCTCACCCCACCAAGTGCTTGAGATGGAGGTGGGCTGTAGATCCGATTTTGAGAAACACAGATGGGGTGACATAAGCGGACTTTGAGTAGGTGTTAGGCCAAGATCTGTTTGCAATGGCAGGGAAACTAGCTGGAAGCATTTCACAGCCTCTGTGCAGCTGAGGCTCATTTGGAAGAAGGGCTCAAGGTCTAACGTGGGCCAAGAACTACACTAGATGCTTGCATACACTGACTCTCATAAAGAACCAAGAAGCCACAGGCAGCATTTCTCTTCACAACACATTAGATTTGATGTCTATTTAAATTATCTGCCATGAATTGCTTAGAGCAAAAAGCTTACTATAACATTCTAGTTACAGAATTATGTGAGCATTGTGGTATGTCCAGAGTCCCAGGAATGTTAAGTGTATCCCTAGATGGCCCCATTTTTTCTATTGCTCACAGTTATGAAACATAGTTTAAAACTTGTGTCCCCATGAAAGGAATTTGTGCTTTGAAGTTCTTCCTACATCTGAGAAATCTAAACATGCCAGTGGTCATCATAAAGTAACCCTGTGGGCCTGAGGGGGATGTGGGTGTGCACGAGTGATGGGCAGGGAAGCTGCGGACAGGATTAGAGAGCTCCTTCCATCTTTCCCATTACTGGTCACCACAGGTCGTGCTGGTTTGAAAACAGAAACAAAACAAACAAGCAAAAACCCACCTAGCTTTTTGGGTTAAAGAATGGTTAACTTTGGGGCCGGGCGCGGTGGCTCATGCCTGTAATCCCAGCACTTTGGGAGGCTGAGGCGGACGGATCACCAGGTCAGGAGATCGAGACCATCCTGGCTAACACGGTGAAACCCCGTCTCTACTAAAAATACAAAAAATTAGCCAGGCGTGGTGGCGGGTACCTGAAGTCCCCGCTACTCCAGAGGCTGAGGCAGGAGAATCGCCTGAACCCGGGAGGAGGAGCTTGCAGTGAGCCGAGATCGCGCCACTGCACTTCAGCCTGGGCAACAGAGCGAGACTCCATCTAAAAAAAAAAAAAAAAAAAGGTTAACTTTTTGGGTTTGGTGTCGGTGCACATCTCTAGTCATGATAGTGTGTCCGGAATTGGTGAGTTCTTGGTCTCACTGACTTCAAGAATGAAGCCGCGGACCCTCGCGGTGTTACAGCTCTTAAGGTGGCGCGTCTGGAGTTTGTTCCTTCTGATGTTTGGATGTGTTTGGATTTTCTTCCTTCTGGTGGGTTTGTGGTCTCGCTGGCTCAGGAGTGAAGCTGCAGACCTTCGCAGTGAGTGTTACAGCTCTTAAGGCAGCGCGTCTGGAGTTGTTCGTTCCTCCTGGTGGGCTCCTGGTCTCGCTGGCTTCAGGAGTAAAGCGGCAGACCTTCACGGTGAGTGTTACAGCTCATATAAGCAGCGTGGACCCAAAGAGTGAGCAGTAACAAGATTTATTGCAAAGAGCGAAAGAACAAAGCTTCCCCATTGTGGAAGGGGACCCGAGTGGGTTGCCACTGCTGGCTTGGGCAGCCTGCTTTTATTCTCTTATCTGGCTCTACCCACATCCTGCTGATTGGTAGAGCC